>NC_141694.1:549356095-554356095 GCF_964263255.1 Lissotriton vulgaris
ATGACATTGCCCAGCCTGCATGCAAACCTGTGCACAGCATCACACCCTGTGCTGGCAGTGTACCCCAACCTGACATCTGAACAATGTAGCCAACAATAGCAAACCATGAAAAAGAGAACTGCATGACAGTAAAATACATCACAGATAACACAAGTATCAGTGTCAGAATGGACTGAAGACCCTGCCACCCCTGTTGAATAATGTGATGCGGGCTAAGAGCTTGGCAATGTTGAAGTGACATATAGAGCATAGGGCACATTCAACTAAATGCACACACCAAAATAAATATAATCAGAAAGGACACTGACAAAACAGACAACAGCAGTAACTGTCTTTATTCACATATTACACAGATGTGACAGTAGAACAACAGTAGACAAGAGAAAGGCACAAAATTGTGATCATATGCAAGATAATCTGCACAGGCAAACTCCAAACAGGTAGGCAACTGTCCATGGCAGCGGGCACAGCAAGTACATGAGAGGCTACACAGGGGATACTCTAATACAGCAGAGCACCAGGGCCAGTGTCCATGGCAGGTGGCACAGCAAGTACATAAGAGGCTGCACAAGAGAGAGTACAATACAGCAGAGCAACAGGGCCAGTGTCCATGGCAGGGGGCACAGCAAGTACATGAGAGGCTGCACAGGCAAGGGCAAAGCAGCAGTGAATGACAAGGCCAGTGGACATGGTAAAGTCTAGAGTCATGACATGAGAAGCTGCACAGGCAAGGTCAGACCAGCAGTGAATGACAAGGCCAGTGGGCATGGCAAAGTGCAGAGTCAGGACATGAGAAGCTGCACAGGCAAGGGCAGAACAGTAGTTAATGACAAGGCCAGTGGGCATGGCAAAGTGCAGAATCAGTACATGAGAGGCTGCACAGTGACTGTGTTTGTCCATGGCCAGCAACACACCCAGGTGGTAAACAATGGGCAGGACTAGCACACCTGTATGAGAGACAGGGGTGTGAGGGGGACTACCACTCACTCTTGGCTGTCAGGCGGACTTGGAGCTGGCTGTGTATCGGGGACAGCAGGACCACTTGACTGGGGTGGGAGAGGCCCAGGTAATGTAGGGCTATCAGTGGCTTGGCAAGCTGGAGGGCTATTTGGACCAGGTGGTGTAGTGGCACATGGAGGTGGAGTCATGCAGACCTGTGACACAGTGTGGGTGGGAGAGGTTTGAGGGGTGCATTTCCACTTCTTGGGAATTTGAAATGCCTTCCTGTACTGGGGTCAATGGGAACTGGCGATGACACAAGAGGCACACACACCAATAGACCTGCATCAGGTGAAGACACTGGCACTCCCTCTGGTGACGCGCTGGATCCTACGGAATGCTTTGTCTGGCTACGCCACTGGACCACCTTCCCCTGTTTGCCAGGTGTCCCCCCTACAGTGCCCTCCTTCCCCTGTTTGCCAGGTGCCCCCCTACAGTGCCCTCCTTCGCCTGTTTACCAGGGGTAGCCCCTACAGTGCCCTCCTTCGATGTTTGCCAGGGGTAGACCCTACAGTGCCCTCCTTCACTGGGCTTGGAATTGCAGTTTATGTGGCGGGGGAATGTGGCCCTGAGCCCTTCCTAGGTGTACCCTTGCCATACAACACCTTCTTAGAGGGCATAGACACTGCACGCCTAGCTCTGCGTGAAGTTTTAGGAACAAGAGAGTGCTTAGCTTTGATACCGCTGAGGCATGTGAGCCTGATGTCTGCTTCATTGCTTTTTCGGCCTTGCTCTTCCCTGACGGGCTCTTGCCTTTGCATTCTGGAGTGGCTCTACTCTTCTGTGGGGTTGGTGTCTGCAGGCGGGCCCGCTTGGGTTGTTTCTGCTGGGTGCTTCTTGTGCTGTATCGTGACTGTGATGCATGGGAACCCTGGTCACTATCATCCACTGACTGGGGGGTGGATAAAGGCACTGGAGCAGGAATGGGAGTATGTGCCTGTTGAAGGGCAGAGGTCACTGTGGACGACAACGCCTGGACAGTACAGTGTAGCCCACTCACGTCAGAGTGTATGCCCTCTGTTAGACCTGTCAGCCTTTTGGTAGTCCCTCCTAATTAATTATTTATTTTGTCCCCTTTTTGCCCCTCAAAACCCTTGATTTTTTATGTCCACTGAATTTTTGCGGTGTTGTCCTAGGGGTTAGGTGTTCTTTGCCCTCATGGTCCTTTACCTCTTGGCCTAGGTGTCCTTCCTGACTGAAAACTAGGAGGTATCTAAAATGGTGGCCATTAACTGCCATAACTGCCATCCCTGGAGAAAGACCCATAGGATAGAATAGAGACCTTCTAGAACCTTCTGGACCCTGCTGGACTTTTGGTGGTCAGTCTATAAAAGACGGAATGTTGGTCAGCCATTTTGTGTGGTCATAGGTGTTGGTGAGAGAGGAGCTGAGGGAGGTGCCTTGAGAACTAAAGTGAGCTGGAGTCCAGGCTGAAGAGTGAGGAGGAGGGCACGCAAGGGAAGAGGACCTGATAGCCTCTAAGGGCTGCTTCCTCTCCGTTGGCGTTCCCCCCCCCCATCCTCAGATCTAACCCGGCAGAGTTTTTGTGGTACCTTTGAGGTTTAAGGAAGGAGTGTCTTTCCTTCCCCCAGCAAGGAACACTGATCGGGACTCAAGTAAGGTAACGAGAAAGCGTGGCTGGGATTACCTTGGTATTGGGCAACTGCGGGGGGGGAACGCCCGCGGAAGCAACCCCTTTGCTGATGGTCTCGGGTGGCAGGCATTGAGACTTCCTCACAGCAAGCCTGGCCGGAGTCTGCCCTGTTTCACCTTCCCTCCCCAACTACGTCTTACTGTGGCAGTAATCATACCGGAACTGGCCTGTGTTCCAGCGGTGGCCGCTTTTCCAAAGTCCGAGCAGCCCGTCCCAGTCAAGCTGTCAGGGCTCCTGTGAGGTGGGGGCGCAGCGCTGAGGAGCCGCAAACGGCAGCGCCATCTCGCCACAGCCGCAGCCCAGGGTAACAAAGAGCCGGCTGAGGGGCGGAGCAGGCGCGACCGGGTCTCTGTCGGTGGCCCGCCTGACAGAAGGAGAGGAGAGAGTTGTGGAGGCTGACCCGGCACCATTAGGGAATCCAACCCAGAAGGGACGGGCAGGAATAAGGAGAATCAGGCAGGGAGGAGTCGAACCTCCAAAGGGGCGGGAAGTGAGGAGAAGTTGACGGAGTGCTTCGGTGCCTCAAGGTCCTGTGACAGAGGAGGGGCCGATTTCTCAACCCTGATCTGAATTAACCCTCCACCTGCTCAGAGAACTCCGACTGCTGGCCCCAGCTGAACGAGATCCAGCTTCACTCGGGGAGTTAAGTAAGGAGGAGTTTTGTCTGCAGGGACAGGGAGGGAAATATCGATACACAACCTCCTTCAGCTGAGACAGGGGTTAAGAGTCCTTGTGTCCCGTATAAGTAAATGAGAAGGGTGTGACTCTGCCAGAAGAAAGTGAATGGCAGGACAAATAGAAGAGATCTCATTAGCCTGCGCAGTGAGTTATTAAACTCGAGGTTCAGTACAGAACTGCTGTTGTTGAAGAATAATCGACTATAAGGAGTCTTTACAGTGTGGTAAAGTGGTTAAACCTGTAGTGTCCATGCATGCCCAGTGAACAGCCTCTATTTGGAATTGTGAATAAGCTATTAAGTTGTAAGAACTGTACAAATGAGACCAATGTGTAATATATGAAAGGAAATGAGCTTTTAACTTGGTTCTTGATATTGGCAATCTGAAGGTTTCTTAGAAACTGTCTGGTTATTGCTAAAAGTGTCCTACTGGTAGAGTTAAGTTTAAAACCTTCATCCCAGTAGCTTGTGAATAAGGTAAATACTGGGATAGCCACTGTCCACTCTTCATTAACTGTGTAATACTGCTAGGAAATTGGTGGGTAAAATTAGTGCTAAACTTTTATGTAAATGACAAAGGAAGTATAATATGACTTTGTAAAGTGATATCAAACTCTAAAAGTGAAAAGGAGTATAAGGAGAATTAATGGTGTGAAAAAGACAAAGTGAATCAAAACTATTTTTATAAACCAGTCCATATTTTTCCACAAATTTGGTGTAGTGTCGTTTTTGTGTGGAAGTGCATTGAGTTACTGCTTGGTGGTGCGCAAACTTTACACTTGTGCTTCTAGGAACTGACTGTCTTACCCTAGGCCAGACTACCCTATGTGACTTTGTAACACTAGGTCCAACACCCTCCAAGTAGAAAACCACCTGGCCTAATTTTTTGTCATGGTCACTGAAGGCATAGAGCAGGGCTGTCTGGCCCACACAAAGCTGGCGCCGGAGCTCAACAGGTGCAGCCTCAGTGGTGCCAGGTGTGAATGTAACTCGTCCCCTCTTACTGACACGGACACAGGCAGCATCAGAGGAAGTGGATGGGAGGGTGGGCACTGGCCGCTGCATGGTAGAAGATGATTCAGAGTCCCCATTCCCTGTGCCTGCCAACATGAATGCATCCATGCTGGCATTAGATGATGTTGTACTTAGTGTCTCAGGCAGGGATTCCTCCTGCATACTACGGATCCTCTCTGATGCGCTGGTGACCTCTGTGTCACTGGGCTCCTGTGCAGCTGTAGTGCTACTCTCGCCACCACTAGTTTCTGGCTCCGGTCCCTCCGTGTCCTCTGGCAAATCTGCATGTGAGAGAGATGCATGGTTGGGTTAGTGTCATCAACAGGACAAAGCAAATCAATCAATGCAGTACAGAAGATGACCAAATCTACATGTTGACCACCACACTTTGCAATCACATTGCAGCAACTCACTACATAGACCACAACAGTGCCTGTAACCCTGAATATCTGCCATGACTGAGCCATGTTAAGGTCACACAGCACAACAACCTGCCCGTGGATGAGGTCTACCAGACATACAACTTGCTCTGCCCACACCTAGGGAAATGATGTGGGCTCACCACTTATTGCCTCTGACAGACCTTCAGGGAACAGGAGGGGACAACACAGACACCTATTAGGACTTGACAGTCCACAATGGCAAGTAGCCCATGCCAAACACCATGTTGTACTCTGTGGCACATTGTTGTCAGATGTGTGGATTCAACGATTAAGGTGTATGCAAAGTATGCATACATAAGGGCACACTCAGATAGTGGACACTTCTGTTCACCCCCAAATAGATTCCCCACACTATCCCAATGCTGAATGACCATGTAGATCCTAACACATCCGGCTATGGGAATGCACGGCAAGGAGGATCCCCTTTGTACGGCAAGTTTGGGCCAAGCATGACACTGGCACCCATCCCAGCAGCCACTCACATGACACAGCACAGCACCACCCCACGAACATCACATAGGCCAACGCTGCCACAGGCCCTGTACATATTCACCCGCTCCCTGCCAAAGTCACCCTCCCCAAATACTCATCCCTACCATGCTGCTGTTGCTCCTTCAGACGTGCATCCAGCTCAGGATGAGTCACTGCCAAGATGCGGCCCAACAGTGGTGTCATTCTGAGCTGTGCCAAATGCCCAGTGTGTGGTAGCAGGCCTAAGGCCATCTCTGCCACGTTCTTTGCAGCCGGCTGATGTCGTCCCACCTCTTGTGGCAGTGGGTGAGTCATTGGTTAGATACCCCCAGGGCTCGCACCTTTGCTACAATGACACCCACAAGACCTTACGCTGTTGTACCTTGAGCTGCAGGCATGGGAGAAAAGAGGGGGAAATGATCAGTGACACAGTGTCATGTACCAACATCTATCAGTACTGTAGCAAGACACAGACTCATTACCAAATGTAATCTCTGTCCATCCTACCCTGATGTAAACCTCACATGGGCACTCTGCATGGGCTTAGCCGATGTGATTGCATGCATTTATGAGGGCGTACAGGGTAACTGATATTCTCACACACATGCAGGAGGACTGCACTGAACCCCCTCTGTGGCTTGCACACATCTCCAGTCCTATGCATGTCTGGCCACTACATATATCACATATCCACCTGTGTCTGTGTGTAGACTCACTGCGAACATATCTGTATGTCATGTGTGTGGCATCGGGGTACATGGACTCACCAACAAAATATACATCAACACAAGTGTGGTTGTGTGTAATTATACAGGGCTGAGATGGTGCATATTTGGATTTCAGTGTGAATGAACAAGAGTAAGGACACAGTAAGTTCAGTGATGTCATCTCGTCTTGGTGGGCGGGCACTGTGCAGAGCATCTGGGTTCACACTGAGTCGGACAACAGGGGCACACAGAGACAATCAGCCAGCCAATTACTGTCCTGGCACCTGCATGTCCAACATCCTGTGGCTCTGTATGGCTGCCAATGTAACACACTCCACTCAGACAAACAACTGCAGGCAGGGAAAACCGTGACATTGGGACACACACTCCTTCCCCCTGGAGACAGCATGTTTTTCAGTGTATGACACAACCCCATACCCTCAGGCATATACTACAGCAGTCCGATTACATGTCTGCCCCCCCTTGCCCCACACCTTCCTTTACGATGACCTACCACGACATTTGGGGCACCATACAGCCTTGGGTACTGTGCGAGCACCTCGTCCACCTGGACCTCCAGCTCCTCGCTTGTGAATGGACTGGCACGATCTTCTCTGTCCTTGCTATCCCTGTGGACATGGAACACCGGAGGTGGAATTGGGTGGTAAGGGGTCCCAGGCAGCAGGCTCTGGAGGCAGCAGCAGATGAGGGTCCCAGGCAGCAGGCTCTGGAGGCAGCAGCAGGTGAGGGTCTCTGGCAGCAGGCTCTAGAGGCAGCAGCAGATGAGGGTCCCAGGCAGCAGGCTCTGGAGGCAGCAGCGGATGAGGCTCCCAGGCAGCAGGTTCTGGAGGCAGCAGCAGGTGAGGGTCCCAGGCAGCAGGCTCTGGAGGCAGCAGCAGATAGGCAGCAGGTCCTGGAGGCAGCAGCAGATGAGGGTCTCTCGCAGCAGGCTCTGGAGGCAGCAGCAGATGAGGGTCCCAGTCAGCAGGCTCTGGAGGCAGTAGCAGGTGAGGGTCTCAGCAGCAGGCTCACTCCCACACATTTATAGCCCTCTGGGATTATTTCTAAGGTGCCAAGCTGCAACAATTGGTTGTCCAGTTCTGCCTCTTTCAGAAGCATCCAATGACCACCTCCGCGGTGGCGGAGCACGCCGCAGGTGCCCAGGGTGCGCTACGGCGATGGTGCATCTTTCAAAAGCATCCAATGTCCACCTCCGTGGTGGCGGAGCACACCTACGTGATCTTCCAAACTGCATCATGCCACCGCAATGATCGCTCCCATTGGATGTAGGCAATGCTCCATGGCGGTGATGCACCGCAGGTGCCCAGGGTGCGCTACCACGATAGTGCATCTTTCAAAAGCATCCAATGTCCGCCTCCGGGGTGGCGGCGCACGCCTACCGCGATCTTCAAAATTGCATCATGCCACCACAATCATCGCTCCCATTGGCTGTAGGAAATGCCCATGGCGGTGATACACCGCTGGGGCCAGGCGGTAGCTACCGCGAGTAGGGTGGCAAAGCATGCCTACTGTCATTTGTAATTTGTGTATGCATGTACTTAGCTACGTTCAGACAGAGCGCCAGGATACCCTTTGGGTGACAGTCTGCGCTATACAAGTGCACAATATATACATACATACATACATTTGAGCATGTCTCCATGCCAATGACTACTGCACTTGTGTGAAGGGGTGGTGCTGGTGACACGCCGTTGGGGCCAGGTAGTAGCTACTGCGAGTAGGGTGACGGAGCATGCCAACTGCCATCTGGGCATGTGTATATGGCTATACCTACCACACTTGTGTGAATGGGGGGTGCTGGTGACACACCGCCGGGGCCAGGAGGTAGCTACCCCGAGTAGGATGGCGGAGCATGCCCACAGCCATCTTCCTATCTCTTCATGCCAATGACTACTGCACTTGTGTGAAGGGGTGGTGCTGGTGACACACCGCTGGGGCAGACGGTAGGAACCGCGAGTAGGGTGGTGGAGCATGCCCACCGCCATCTTCCCATCTCTCCATGCCAAGACTACTGCACGTGTGTGAAGGTATGGTGCTGGTGACACACCACTGGGGCCAGGCAGTAGCTACGATGAGTAGGGTGGTGGAGCATGCCAACTGCCATCTGGGCATGTGTATATGGCTATGACTACCGCACTTGTGTGAATGGGGGTACTGGTGACACACCGCCAGGGCCAGGCGGTAGCTACAGTGAGTAGGGTGGCGGAGCATGCCCACCGCCATCTGGGCATGTGTATATGGCTATGAGTACCGCACTTGTGTATATGGGGGGTGCTAATGACACACCGCCAGGGCCAGGTGGTAGCTACCGCAATTCGGGTGGCGGAGTATGCCCACCACCATGTTCCCATCTCTCCATGCCAATGACTACTGCACTTGTGTGAATGGGGGGTGCTGGTGACACACCGCTGGGGCCAGGCGGTAGGTACCAAAATTTGTTTTGTGGCACATACAATGTCAATGTCCATCAGGAACACTTCAACAGTGCAAAGTGGCCACATGATGAAGTGGACATTATCTTGCACATAATGTCAATGTTCCATTGACTACACAGGTGCCTACATGGGCTATGGTTTTGTATGTGTGACATACATTGGTCTATAGTTCCTAACATGTCACAAATGCATTAGAGGGTTGGTGAGGTAGGACAGTGTTGTAGAGGACTCTACAATATGTACACATATGAATGTGTTGTGGGGCAGTGAAGACCTCGGCAAGGCTTGTCTCACTGTATCATGTTGTTACTTACTTGTGCTTATCTGTGTGCTCATACACGCAATTGTCAATTTACCGCCAACTGTGATCATTGTGCTGCAGATGTGTGCCAAGTTTGAATGATGCATTGAGGTCTGACAGGTACAGCAGATGAGTATGAGACAGTTGTATTGATTTGTTGCACAATGACTAGATGACACGCTCCCAGGCGTGCACATGTGAAATGTGGCCTTGAAAATATGTGCATTCACATTGACCTATGTGGTGTTTGACGCACAGGTGTATTGTAAATGGAGAGGTGTGCCCTCTGTGGGGCTCAAACGAACACCCATGTAACATGGGTTGTCACACATCTTTCAAGTCAGTGTTTGTTCATTCTGTTTCATCCTGTACGTGATGTGCTGTGGCCATCTCATGATGTATGTCATTGACATGTGTCCAATTTCATCTCAACTATGAGGAGGCCGAATCTGATACGTCACTTGACACTGTTGGACGTCTCGACAGAGCCACCCTGAAGACCCTTTGTGATCTATTGGAGCCCCACCTGCAGCCTCATCAACACTACCCAACAGCTATCACACCAACTTACAAGGTGATGGCAGCCCTCCATTTTTTTGCCACTGGATCCTTCCAGGAGACTGAGGTCAGCTCTGCTGAGATGTCTCAACCTATGTTCATCGCGGTGCTGCGGGATGTTCTTGCAGCCATGATGATCTACAAGGAAAAATACATACATTTCCCCCGGAGAGCAGAATTGTCAGGTGTGAAGGGAGACTTCTATCCCCTTGGGCACATCCCCCATGTTGTTGGGGCAATTGAGTGCACACATGCCGGTCTTGTGCCACCACAGGCGAGTGAGCACATTTTCCGTAATAGAAAACATTATCACTCGATCAATGTGCAGGTGGTGTGACTGGCCGATATGACCATCTCACATGTGTGTGCCAGATTCCCCGGCTCAGCCCATGACTCCTACATCCTGAGGAACAGCATTGTTCCCAGGATGATGGCTAATCTGCTTCCCGAGCGTGCTTGAATTGTGGGTGAGTTTGCCTAGTCGTATGGCTTGCTGGGTGTGTGTCTTGCTGCCCTCTGCCTGTGCAACATTGCAAAGTGTGTTTGTGGAAGTATGCCGGTACAACGCGTGCTTTTACAACGCATACCGTTACAACGCAGGTTTTACATCACAAGTCGTTACAAGACTTGCGTTGGGGGCGCTGGACAGTGAATAGTTTAATTTACTATTCCAACTCCAGTCCCCGTGGATAGTAGGGAAGTTGTTGGACAGTAAATTAAACTATTACCTATCCTAGAGCGCCCTCTAGCGAAAGTCGTTGTAATGACTTTCGTTGTTAAACATGCGACGTAACGGTACTTCATTGTAAAAGTTCTGTTGTAAAGGACGTTCCCCGTGTTTGTCATTCCTACGTGACTCTGCATATCCCATCCGTCCATGGCTGCTGAGCCTACTGCGTAATCCGAGGACCGCGGCTGATATCAGATACAATGAGGCCCATGGCAGGACACGTCATGTGGTTGAGCGTATTTTTTGTCATGCTCAAGTCACGTTTCCGCTGCCTTGACAAAACTGGAGGTGCATTGTCATACTTGCCTGTATAAAATCGTAGTGGCATGCTGCATGCTCCACAACCTGGCCATTCGCAAGCAGATTCCCATGCTCCTGGATGATGATGAGGACCCAAGGCCCCCACCTGCACAAGAACCTGAGTACAGTGATGAGGACAGTGGAGAGGAGGAAGGAGGTGACATGCGTCAACAGCTCATCACCCGGTACTTTACTTGAAGGTAGATGACAAAGTGCAACATGTACATTGTCTGGGTGTGATTGTTGTTGCCGTAAAGGCCTATGTGCAAAAGGTACAGACAGCCAGAAGTAAAGTCGCCTGTGTGTGGATGTGTGACAGTGACATGTAATCTGTGAACGTACACAGGACATGTTTGTTGACACTTGTTGCGCATTGTGTCATCTGCATGTTGGGTTACGTAGATGGTTTATGTAGTGTACTGTCTGTGATGCCACACTCACATCATTGAATATTGTTCTGTTGTGTTTCCCTAGGTGCCTCAAATGTATCCATTCCTACATACAGTACATCTTTCTTATACATTATGGACATCTTCAAGACTGTACATCTTGCACTAAAGACAAAGCTGGCACAATGAAGGTGTGTTAGGTATTTTACTTATAAAGATGATATGTGAGGGGGCAGGCAGATAAATATGAAGGTGATGATGGAGCAGTGAGGTAACAGTCATGGTAAATGAGATGAATGAGTGGACAACACATCAATCTGGTGACCCAGTCCAACAGACAGGTGCCATTCCCAAGGCAGTGTAGGGAAGGACAGTCCAAACAGTCAATGCAGTGGAGAAGAGGGTTGCCATCAGGGCTGGCTCACTGACTGGCGTTTGGCTGGTCCTTTGCCTCCAGAGACTCCCAGGCTCTTCTTTGGACGGCCCCTTGGTTGTTTCTCACCCCTCTCACTGGCCGCAGGGGAGGATGATGAACTGTCATCCTGCAGCACACCAGAGGGGGGTGGAGGTGTTGGTTGGGACGGAGGCCTCTCACTCAGTAAAGCCACTTGCTGGCCCATGAGGACTACCATTTGACCAATGCGGGTGTCGATGGACCTCATCAGCAGGATGAGCTCGCGTAAGAGTTCGTCAGACCGTCCACTTTGTCCCTGGACCTGTTCGAAGGGACTAATTACTCTGGTAAAGTGGTCCAGGGATGGGGTCCCAACCTTCTGATGTCTGGGGGTGACACTGGCCCTCCCACCTGCCCTGCTGCCAGGGACCTGTTGCATCACCACTGTGGGTCCACGCACACTCTCCCTGTCGTCCACAGTTGTTGGTGTGGGCTGGTCATCCCCGGGGACAGGGAGGGTGTTGCAGGTGGCACTGGTGGTGGTAGTGGTGGCAGTGGACGCACAGGCCATACAAGCAGGGCTCTGCTGTGCTGTTGTTGGTGCATCAGACATGGTGGTGGAGAGGATGGGGTCCTGGGACCTGGTTCTCCCTGGCACACCAGATGGGTCAGCCTTGAGCTCATCATCCTGAAAATCCTGGGAGTCTACATCCGCGAATCTATGTACGGGGGTGGAGACTGGGTCTGCTGGTAATTTATGTTGTCATCAGCTGTGAATTCTTGGTCACCTGTAGATTAGATGGGAATTGGTCAGTGTTGTGCATTCAGCAAGAATTCTGTTAGCTGTTTGTCATCCAGTGTCTGTACACCACAAAATTGACTGATCTTCACATCTTTTGCTATGTGCAATACTGTGCCTCATGACATGATGCAGAGGTACATACATTACTCGTACATGTAGTCAGATGTCAATGCATTACATGCAAATCTTGCTGTGATCATGTTGACAGGGACCAATTGCCATGAAGGGACCAGCACAATGAGTTTAATGGTTCTCTCAATGTTGATTTGTATGTCCTGGCTGAGGTCACATCTGGCCTGGCATGACTTTGACCTGTAAGGTACATATTTGTATTTATGAGCCAACACATGCTTTCTGTGATTTTACATGCTCCTTGCTGATTGAGCCAAATGGCAATGCACTCATCAGTGTGTGCTGTGCATGGTTGTGCACGGTCTTACTTGTGCATGTCCATTGGTGTGTGACTCTTTGTTATCTATGACCGCTCCCTTTGCTTACCTCTGTGCACCCTGTGTATGTCAAGTGGGGTCGGTGTGCATATTTGTGCATGGTGAGGGCTGGTGTTGGCACATGGCACCATTTCATTGGTGACAGATACGTGGCTGCATGTACATGCTAACCTACCTGTTCGGTGAAGCAGAACAATACAATGACTGCCACATGCTTGTGGGTGGCAGGGAGTGATCCATCCTGCTGGGGTGATGGACATGGTGGGAGTAGTGGTACATGCCTCCCTCCCCCACACAGACCTCCCAGGTAAGATGGCTATCTACCTGTTAGGTGAAGGTGAACAATGCAATGGCTACAAACTGCTTCTGGGTTGGTGTGGTGTGCTACATCCTGCTTAGGGGTGAGACAGTGGGCATGGTGGAAGTAGTGGTACAGGACTCCTTCACCCACACAGACCTCCCGGGCAAGATGACTACCTGCCTGTGAGGTGAAGGTGAACAACATTGGCTTTCAAGTGCTTCTGGGTAGGTGTGGTGTGCTACATCCTGCTTAGGGGTGGAACAGGGGGCATGGTGGGAGTAGTGGTACAGGCCTCCCTCCCCCACACAGCCCTCCCAGGCAAGATGGCTACCTTCCTGTTAGGTGACGGTGAGCAATCCAATGGCTTCCAAGTGCTTCTGGGTTGGTGTGGTGTGCTACATCCTGCTTAGGGGTGGGATAGTGGGCATGGTGGGAGTAGTGGTACAGGCCTCCCTCCCCCAAACTGGCCTCTCAGGCAAGATGGATACCTACCTGTTAGGTGAAGGTGAACAATGAAATGGTATTTGGGATGTGCAAGAAAATACATATCAGTGTGTTGGTTAACATTTGTTTATACTTACCAGCCTCCACTCCCCCGGATACTCCTGTGAGACTCTCAGGATGCAGTATGGCAAGCACCTTCTCCTCCCAAGGTGTGAATGTTTTTGGTGAAATGGGAGGGCCACTGCCAGTCCTGTCAGCAGCTCCCAGTCTTTGCTTCTCTTCTCTTTGACAACCCTCTTGAGATCATGACACCGCTTCATGATCTCCTTCTTGGATTGAGGGGTGTTCCCTACTGCATTGACCCTTTGGTCTGTCCTTTGCCATATTTAGGTCCTTGTGGCTAATGGTGTCTGTTGGACCAGGCTACCAAACAGTTGTGGTTCCACTCTGACTATCTCATTTACCATGACTATTAACTCACTCTCTGTGGATTTGGGCATTTTCTGTGATGCCATGGTGTGTAGTGTGCAAAGTGTTTGTGGGTGCAAGGGTGTGGTGGGTGGTGGCGTGGTGTTTGTGTGTGAGGTATGTTATGTGCTGGGGGATTGTTGTGCTGGTGTGATGGTGGTGGTGGTGTGTGTGCGGTGTTCTCTTGCCTCTCCTGTCAGGTCTCGTATATTCCTTCTCTTCTGGAGTGTTGCAAAGAATTGTGGTCAGTGAAGGGGCTGGTTTTATACACAGCTATGTGGGTGTGTCCCAATGGCGTTTTGCTGTCAGGTGTGTTGTGGGAGTTGTCCTGGAAATTGTATGTTCCTGTTTGGCATTTATTTGTTTCATTGGGATGTGTTTGGTGTATTGGGAGGGCATGGCTAAATTTTTTTGTGCAATGTTTGCCTTTTGTGGTGTTTTTGCATCATCCGCCATGTTTTGTGAGGATCGTCCGCTGGGGTGGCTCTGCTGCAGCTCTTCCACTGGCTCTCCCATTCAGTCCAGTGTACGACCCCGGCGGTCGGAAACAGCAGATCATACCGCGGGACCATCGGGGATTTCCTAATTTTTCTGTGCGGTGTCTCCGCTATGCTTGCGGCAGGTTGTTGCTTTTCCCCTGTGTTTCCGACCGCCACAGTCGTTTTTTGATCTTCACCGCCTGCGTCGGGCGGTTTTTATTCACCCGCTACTGCCACAGTCAGTCTTTTTTGATGGGTGATCCTAATTTGACCGCCGGTTTGTCCACAGTCCCAGCGGGCGGTTGTTTCCCGCGTCTGTGGCGGTAGTGGTGGTGTGCCGCCCGCCATCCCAATGGGGCCCTTAATTAATTTACTTTTCCCACACCAGTCACTATTTACTTGGGGTAGATGCTGGACACTAACCCTAATTTAATTACTATTCCTACTCCAGTCTGTATTTAATTGGAGTAGGTGCTGGACACTAAACTTAATTAATTTACTATTCCCACTCCAGTCACTATTTAAGTAGAACAGGTTCTCACTACTACATATATTTTCAAACATTAACGGCTAATTTTAAAACTGATATTTTATAATTTTTATTTTGTATTAAATGAAACAACATTTTTTAATTCCATCACACTTTGTAAAATTAGAAACTTTATTTATACTTTACATATAAAAGTGTTTAAAATCTTTAAAAATAAATCTCAAATCACTTCCCTTATCCCCTATAAACTCAGCGTCCCAATTCTAAATAATGTTTTTTTTCTAAATGTATTTTTGTAAGTAAGGTTATAAATGTTTACATTAATGCAAATTATTTAAATATTTTTAAAAAGACTCTCCATTTTTTTCCACTTTAAATCCAACATCCCACTCCCAAATTCATTTTTATTTTGTAATTTACTTTTAAATTAATATTTTGAATGTAAAAATTCATACAAATTAAATTAAAACACTCCCTCATCCCATATAAACCCAGCATCCCGCCCCTATAGTTTTATTTAAAAAATCAGAAATACATTTTAAACTAATATATAAAGATTTTTTAATTTATACAAATTAATTTATTTTTTTTTAAAACACTTCCCACACTTATCCCCTGTGAACCCAACATTCCAGTTCTAAAACAATATAAAATACTTATTTTGTTTTATAACATTTATAACAATTTACTACTTAACATTAACTCTAAAAAAAATTTAAAACATACAAAAACGATATTTTGATATGTCGATATTTTTTCAATCGATATTACTAACATTGATATTTACCTAAACACTTCAGAACGATATTTACTACATCGATATACAGAGCATCGATATTTAATACTGTCAATATAACTAACTCGATATTTCTGTACATCAATATAAAAAAATCAATATTTTGACTGTGCACCAATTACTTACAAATTACTAATTATTTGTTAATTAATTATTAACCACCTTCCATCCCTACAAATGCCTGCAAATAACATGTAATGAAAATAAATCAATATTACATAATTGACTTAGTAAATACATTTACATAATAAATATTAATCATATATTAAATACAATTTTACCTGCCCACTCTATTCTTCTATAAATCTACTAGTCCGCAACAACAATATAAATTGTTATAAAACAATACATAAATATTTAAAATCAATTAAAATTACAATCTATAGTTAAAAAAATAACCCTTATATAAACAATAATTACAAATAAAATAAATATAACAACCAAAACACATTCAAATAATAAAACAATTGTTTAAGCATTAGATTTATGATAACATTGATATTATTTAAAATTATATTACTTACCTCAGAATACAATATTCTTGTCAATTATATTTTTGCATTACTATATTTGTGTAGCACAATATTTTTTGTGTAATTTCTACCTCCCAACATTTTTAAATCGATATTTGCTCCAAATACCCCAGTAATGTGCCAAATGAGCCTCTAGAATCCCTTCCGAAACTTCAACAATCTGGCGACTGTAAAAGATGGCCACATGATGGTGGAGGATGCAGAGACAGGAAAAGGCCAAGTAATTTATGCCGGATTTAGCTTAGGAAGCTTAACTGTGTAAAAAGAGGATCCAGCTCAGTGAATGGGTGTAGATGAGTAAACTACAGGAAAAGGGGAGAAATGGAGAAAGAAGGGAAAACACAACAAAGGTGCAGGAAAGGTAGTATGGTGGTCAAACTAATGGTTGAAGAACTATGGGCCTGATTACAGTTTTGTTTGGTCCGACACCGACGGCTCTTCGGTGTCGGTCCCACCATCATCTGCCACCGCGGTCCGCCCGGAGCATTACAATGCGGCGGGCGGAGGCATCTGACGGAGGGATGCACTGTGCTTCCGAGAGGCTTAAGTAGCACGTTGGTGTGTCGGGGTCGGTAATCCCTGCAATGAGGGCGGTGCCTGCTCAGGAGACGCCATAGGGATTACAATGTCCCTTTCCACATTCCCTTTCCTAGCCGCTTATCCTCCTTGAAAAAGCAGGCGGAAAGTGACTTTGGGGGCCCCTATCAGGGCCTGATTCCCCATGGCTCTCCGCTATAGGGCCTGGGGGGCAACTATGGTGCCCCCTAAACATCTCTGCACCATGTGGCAGGCCCTGCATGGGGCCTGCCACACAGTGCAGGGATATTTTTAATGAGTTTATTTTCTATTGAGGTGTGTGCTACAGCTCGCACCACATGTTACAATAGAAAATATCCACATAGCAACCGCCGTGAAGGCGGTCGTATCATAATCAGGGCATTGGGACTGCCAACTTCTAGTCCTGTGGTCCTGCTTCTGCTTCTGTGCCAGTCGGATGAGTGTCTGACCCGCATCGTAGTCAGACCTCATATAACTAAACAGTTGCAAGGCATGTTTCAACTCAACCGCCATTGGAAGCACATGTCTTTTCTCAATTTGGTACTTTGGCTAACTTGAAACAGAAGTCTTGTTGATTCTCTCTGTGCTCCAGCTGCCACTATCCTGCCTTCCTCTGTCTTCACTCCCTTTTTCCGCTATATTATTGACATCTTGGCCTCTCTTACTGCCTCGTGAACTAAGGAGATCAGTGCCTTTTCGTATTTCTCCATCTGATGATTCCAGACAACCAGACATTTAACATCAAAATAAATGTGACAATGCGAATTACACCATATCAGATCTTTTAGATATACAATATTTTTCAGATTTATTTTTAGTTTGAAGAACATTAATGTGCCCGTATTGTGCATTCGACGCTCCAGTGGCGCAGAATGCAGACCCATATCTACGAAGTCACTTTGTGTGGCTTTTCATGACCTAAAGGGACCTTGTAGATATAGTGTAAGGCAATGCAGCACAAGTGATTGCCTTGACTTGCAGTGCATTAAGGGAGTGTTCCATGGGCATTGCAATGAGTTTTCTCATAAAACACTCATTGGTTTGTCACGGCCCCAGATTTACAAGGGTGTTTAAACCTTTGAATGCGTCAAAACCGTACACCTCCCTAGGGGAGGTATAACGAGGAAAAATAATTTTATTTCTCCTTGTTTTATCTCTTTCTATGCATGCATGATTTGTTTTTGTGCAGGAAGGTGCATCTTCCTGCACAAAAACAACTGGCCAATAACCCATATACCCTTGAACTATGGTGCAAGAGAGCCTGCATAGGTGCTAGTCACCAGCTTGTGAGTCAGCACTGGCTGAAGTGACAGAAATGCACCTTATATCATAAACGTGTCCATTTCGGCCCTTTGCTTTTGACACAGCGCAGTGTATCAAAATGGTTTGCTGTGCTGCCAATACGTTAAAAACTCATACATGAGGCACACAGGGCCTCATTTATGAGGCTCGTTATGCCGCACGAATGTCAATTTTTGTGATGTTCCGTGGCAGAGGAGCCTCCTCCATATTTACGAGGCAGCAATAAGCCACGTTTTTGGGCTTAATACTGCCTCGTACATATAGTTCCCTTTAAATCAGTTTTCCGCTTTAAAGGGGCGTTCAATGGGTGTTGCTGTGGGTGTTCCCAGCAACATCCGTGGCTTTATTACACTGCCCCTGATTTTTTACAAAAAATTACACCTCCCAGGGGAGGCATAAAGGAGCCACAACGAGCAGAAATATCTTTATTCGCAGCACACATAGAAAGAGGAAAAAGCCTCTTGTGAATTTTTTTGTGCACAAAGGTTTTCTTTTCTGCACAAAAATAAGTATCCCTGCATCCCAGGCACCCTTGTACCATGGTGAAAAGGTGCCTGTGTTGGCACAAGGCAGTCCATTGCAAGGAAAAGGACAGAAATGCACCTTATCTGATAGATACAGGGCATTCCTGCTCTTTTCTTTTGCCATAGGGCAGTACAGCATTTTCTCCATAGTAAGAGAATTTATATCTCCACGGTCGAATACCTCTGAGGAGAGGCCTTCTGACTCCTGGGCCTCTGATCTTGCTGATTTTTTTACTAGCAAGATCAAACTCATACAGGACTCTTTTTCCATCGGCTGTACCTGCGGGGCTGATTAACCCGGAGGCTAACCAATCCCCTCTGGCTTCGCCAGGCTTGACGCTGGGCATGTTTCCACCTATATCTGCGCCCGCCTCCTTAGCACTTATGGGCAACTTGAAATCGGGCTCGCCCTTGGACCCGTGCCCTGCTAAATTTCTGGCGAAAATGGCGGAGGTGATTAATCCGTTGGCGAACCCGTTATTGAAACTCTCGCTGAGCAAGGGAGTGGTTCCGCAGGCTTGGAAGCAGGCAATGGTCATCCCGCTGCTCAAGAAGCCTGGTCTGGATCCAAAGGCCCCAGTCAACTACAGGCCTATCTCTCTGTTGCCGGCTCTCACGAAAATTGTGGAAAAGCACGTTCAAACGGTGCTCTCCAATTTTCTAGAGACAAATGAGATTCTGCATGCCACCCAGTCGGGCTTTCGCCCAAATCTCAGCACAGAGACTGCGCTCCTCGAGGTCTCAGAAACCATTAAAGGGGTTCTGGACACTGGGGGCAAAGCCATGCTGGTGATGCTGGATTTGTCGGCGGCTTTCGACACCGTCCCCCAAGATGGCCTTCTCACAAGACTTTGTGAGATTGGACTACGGGGGACGGTGCTCAGCTGGTTTTCTTCCTTTCTAGCTGTCCGCCGGCAAACGGTCTGGGCCTCGCCAGATTCCGCCGTGATGCCGCCTCTGGGAGTCGGGGTCCCTCAGGGCTGTATTTTGAGCCCGACCCTCTTTAACATCTTCATGACCCCTTTGGCGGCGTTGGCGGAGTCGTTTGGGGCCCGGATCGTATCCTATGCAGACGACACCCAGCTCCTCTTCTCGTGTAAGAGAGGAGGAGACTTTGATGGGGAGAGTATCCGGGATTGCCTTGGGGCTGTTTTTCAATGGTTCCAACTGAACAACCTCAAGTGCAATTCCGATAAGTCCGAGGTACTCTTCTTTGGGTGTGACACGGAGCCAGACTGGCAGGCTTGGTGGCCTATTAATATGTTCCCCCCGACTTGTTCATCCCAAATGGCTAAGAACCTGGGGGTCAAGATGGACAAGGGGTTGACGATGAAGTCCCAGATCCTGGGGGTGTCGGGCATCTGCTTCGGCCTCCTTAGGATGCTGCGGAGGTTTCTTTCCCTCTTGTCGGAGGAGCACAGGAAGCTGACTGTGCAGGCCCTGATAGGCTCCAGGCTAGATTATTCAAACGTTCTGTACCTGGGCCTGCCAGAGTACCTGCTACAGCGGCTCCAAGTTGTGCAGAATGCTGCGGCGAGAGCTATTTTTGGCTTGAATAGACGTGCCAGCGCTGCGGGTTTGTTGCAGACTCTGCACTGGCTCCCAATTCGCAAGCGGATCGCCTTTAAGGCTTTGACCCTGACCTACAAGGCCCTCCATGCGATGGGAGCAAAGTACCTCCAAAAGAGACTTGCCTTCTACCATCCGGCTCGTTCTCTGAGGTCAGAATCCCTGTTTCTGGCGACTGTTCCACGAGTGAAGAGAGCGCGCCTGGGAGGCCGCTCCTTTGGACTACTGGCGCCACAGTTGTGGAACTCTTTGCCGCTTACACTTCGGGGAGCCACCAGCCTACTTGCTTTTAGAAAAGGCCTTAAAACCTGGTTGTTCTCCCAGTAGGCCTTCTTGCCTGTTGTGTCTTCTCTGTCTGTGATACTTTTCTTTTTTAATTGTGTTGTGTTATTACACTGTAGCCCTCCTTACTAAAAGCGCCGGGACACTCTCTTTGAGTAGCCGTGCGCTATACAAAAGCCAATATAACATAACATAACATAACATAACAGCAGGAAGTCCAGTGTCCTATTACAAAATCTCATAAATGAGGCCCACAGATTGTAAAGAAGGTGCTCCATCCTTCAAAGCTGTATGATAACAGATATTAGTGCTCTCACTTAAGTCAAAATACGATTGGGATCATTACCCTGTCCTAGCACATGTCTCCTGCAAGATAGGGGGCATGTGATTTCAATCTTGGAGTGTCTTGCTGCCCACCCTTGTTAACTAGCTCAAGTTCCCAATGGAGCCCAATATTTGTCATTTAATAAGTAGAACTTTAGGCTGAGAGTTTAAATTATATGAGCATTGCTGATGTACATGCCACAGTTTTCCAAAGGGATCTAAAAGTGTTTTTACCTACATTATTAAGAAAAGTAGGGGAGAGGATGTAGCCTAACGTCTAGGGCAGTTGACCTCGAAGCTTGGGATACGGGAACGAGTCTCAGCAGAGATGCTAAATATCCTGTGATTCTGGGCAAAACACTTACCCTCCCCATGCCTAACAAAAGATTGTGCCAGATATGGGACCTGCTCAACACCCTCCTGCCAGACGTCGCCTTCTTCAAAGAAACTTGGACTAACTCCACCTCGGCCCCAGACATCTCCACTGCCATCCCGATGGATACAAGAACCAGAGGAAGGACCATCCCAACTGCCCAGGAGGAGGACTTGCCATTGCACAAATGAGTTCCCTCTGACTCACGACTTCCAGCTTGTGCGACAGCCTGCCCACGACCCAACACCTCCATTTCCATATCCAGTCTAGCCCCAGAATGGCCCTAAGAGGAACTCTCACCTCCAGTCCTTCCAGACCCCAAACTGCATTCACCACTACCATCGCCGACCTCATCGCACCCAATGCCATCGCCTCCATGGACTACAAGTTCATCGGAGACCTCAACTTCCATCTTGACAACCTCAGTGACATCAACTCTGCCACCTCCTGGACAACCTCGGCAACCTCCGATTGAAAAAATTCCTCTCTTCCCCCACCCACAAGGCAGAACACAACCTCAACCCCATCTTCGCAGGAGGTAACACACCCACTTCAGCCAAACCACACAACCCCCCTGGATGGACCATCATTGGGTAAACACTTCAACGTTGACAACCCACCACGCTCAAACCTGCACCTCGCAATCCATGACTAATCTGGAGCAAGGTTACTGAGGAGCACCTCAACTCCACCTTCAACCCGCTGCCCCCTTCACCTCGACCGATGCCAACCTCGCAACCAAAGAACGCCATAGATGGATCACCAACTGCGCAGACAAGCTTGCACCCCTCTGTAACCCCGACAGAGAGTGCCCCAGAAAGACCACCTCATTCACCGCCAGCCTCCAAGAATCCAGACGCACCTGCAGAGGTCACGAGAAGAACTGGAGAAACAGCACATCATTGGAATGCCGTACCACCTACAAGAATGCCATGACAGAATTCCACCAACGTATCAGATTCACTAAAAGGACCTTCATCCAGAACAAGATACTCACCAACTCCATCATTTCTAAGGAACTCTTCAGCATCATCCAGAAATTCACCAAACCCCACAGCGAAACCACAGTCATTGCCCCTTTTCAGGACCTCTGCAACAAGCTGTTTCCTTCTTTCATCTGAAAATCAAGGGCCACTCCATCCTCCAGCAATGCCAGCCAGCCCACCATCTCCTCCTGGACCCCAGTAACCACTGAAGACACCACATTGACTATGCAAGGCATCCACTCAGATCTTCCACAGAGCCACCGCCCCATTGCACTGGAACTACAACACATCATCAATGCCACCTTTGAAACCTGCATCTTTCCTGACCACTGGAAACGTGCAGAAGTAAGACCCCTACTCAAGAAGCCCTCAGCAGATTCCCATGGACCTCAAGAACTACCGACCCATCTCCCTCCTCCCCTTCATAGACAAAGTCAGCGAAAAGACCGTTCACGTCCAGCTAACGAAATGAATTGAGGAAAACTCTGTCCTTGACTCCTCCCAATCCGGATTCGGCAGCAACTACAGCACTAAGGCAGCTCTACTCGCTGCCACAGAGGACAACTGACCCTCCTTGACCAGGTTCACACTGCAGCTCTGATCCTTCCCGACCTTTCTGCAGGCTTCCACATCGTCTCTCACTGCACACTCACCGCCAGACTCCATAACACCGACATACAGGGAACCTCCCTTGACTGGCTCCGCTCCTTCCTCACTGGCAGAACCCAAGGAATCAGACTTCTACCCTTCCTCTCCAAACTCACAGAGATCAACTGGGGAGTACACCAAGGATCATTGCTCAGCCCCACGCTCTTCAACATATACATTGCCCCCATTGTAAACAAGAGATATATCCTGAGCTAAGAGAACAATCTGAGATATATACAATCAAAAAAAACTAATTTGTGTATTCTTTGTTTCTTCTTTTTCTTTTATTCAACAAATGATCTTCCCAACAAGGTCTAGCCACCAACACATGTTTCGTCTATAGTGGTATCGACCACAGACTTCTTCAGGGCTAGAATTTCATAATACATATAATCAGGAATTTTCACATTATATACTAAAACAGGAAAAGATGTTTTATATCATTTGAGTACAAAACAGAAAAGAATCAAAGTAGATTTGTAAAGGAGGCAAGATGCACAATTTTATGAGAGATTGAAAAAGTGTTTTCACAATCTAAAATTGGACACCAGTAGGATCCCCATAGATTCCCATCATGTAGTGAACATGCCAGTATGAGGATCATGAGTCACCATGACATCCATTCGTAACTCAAGGTTGTGACTAAAATTATATAAGTAAAATCAGAAAAGTAAAGGCCAAAAACACCCGATGTGAGAGAGTAGAAAGGAAAATAATCCACACAAAAATGAATCTCCTTAGAGAAAAACACCAAAAGAACCAAGATAGCTCACCTCTAGCTAGGCTATCAATTCTCAGTCTTCTGACTATAGATGTCAATATGGTAATGGAGTATCTCAAGTGATCTATATTCGAATCGAAAAAAACGAAGTATATTTAGAGCAGTTATAAAATCGCCTGTGTTACATATAAAGGTTTGTAAGTATAATATCATAACTCACTGTATGTTTGAAGACTTCAATGCAAATCTATCAATGATTGCATTATGCACTCCAACGTAATGGAGGAACCAGTAAAGCACCTAATAAATTCCAAAAAGAATTAGACAAAGACATCAATAAAAAAAAAAGAAAGGGAGGACCTCGAGACCGCATCTCATCTAAAAACCATCTGCTGTCAGCATATTTGAAAGTACTCTACTAATTGCGACCATTCTTTCTTTAAAATTATCTAATGAAGTTATAAAGATTAGGCACATTAGTCCAAAATCTTCATCTAGGCTCACAAGATAGTGTAATCTCTAACATAATTTTTTGACCAAAACAAAAGAATATTCTCAGTATATCATATCAGTCGCCGGCCCTATTTACATGTATCATTAGACCCATACAGGTATGTAATTCCAAGGTTGAATAAAACCGGCGGGACAGTTTCGAAATTCTCCCGCTATTTATCCACTTAATGCAGAAAGCCAGTTATAGTCTTGAGACTAAAATCTTCAGTTTTTAAACTATTATGAAGAATATACAATTTTTATCCTGGAACAGAAATGGTTTGAGAGTAAAATCCAGAAGGGCAAAAATTATACAATATTTGAAAGACTCCTCACTGAGATTATTATCTTGCAGGAAACTCACCTTTTAAAGGAAGAAATCCTAAAAATCTGTTCAGATCAGACCACTACTAGTAGAGGTGTAGCCATCTTAATAAAGAATCAAGCTAAGACTAGAATGTTGAAATCTCTGGCAGACCCAGGTGGCAGGTGGGTTATCGCCAGATTATCTATTCAGGGCTTTTTGACGACAGTAGTGGGCTATTATGGCCCAAACCAAGATGACCCCTCTGTGTTAAAAACTATTTTTTTCACATCTTTTTGAATTTCTAGAGCCTATTATCCTGGCGGGTGTCTTTAACATCGTCCTCAATGCCTTACTAGATAAATCCCCAAGCAGCAGAGAAAATGCAACATCAAAATCCCGGGCCTACTTACAATCAATGATGGCACAGATGGGATTATGTGATGTGTGGAGGGAGGGATAGGGCATTCAGCTAGGTGTTTCTTTCTCCAATAATAAGTACCATCACAAATCCAGAATAGATTACATATTGGTTAGCCATGACTTGAGGTAAGATCAAGGACATAGGTTATCTGACTCCTCATCTGTCTGATCATGCTGTTGTATATATGGGTTTGATTTTAGAAGAGAGGGAATGCCCAAGGATATGGACTTTTGATCGCTCTTTGTTACTAGATGAGTCCGAAGTAGAGTTTTTATCTCATGAAACTGAGTTTTTTGTCAACATAAATGTGGGCTGAGCTGATATCTCTGTAGTTTGAGATGCCTGGAAGGCATTTTTAAGAGGTATAGTTATGAGCAGGGATAGCTACAAGAATAAGAAATTTAGGGAAGAGGTTACGCAAATTGAGACCGAGATGAAGGTAGTAGAGACCACCTTAAACAATGAAACTGACTCTGGGAACTTTCAAGAACATTTGGTGAATCTCTCAAGCTTAAAAGATCAGTGAGATAATAAGATTCAGCTGAGGCTCAGCAAAAAATGAGAAGCTAGTAAGCTAGCCCATTTTGAATATGGTGAGGGCGCGAGTAAATGACTACCGTGGAAAGGGAAGACCGATAGAGCGCGTAATACCATAAAGCAGATTGAAATGAAGATCGAAGTACTTCGGTCTCTACGGATGAAGAGATTGGGGACGCTTTTTTCACTTTTTTCCAGGACCTCTATAATGAGTGTAATATAGTAGATACTACTAGTGCGAAGGAGTGGCTGATGGGATGTGAGCTTGCCTCTTTAAGTCATGTACAACGATAGAACTTAGATCGCGACATAACACAGTTGGAGGTTAACAAGGCGATTTGTGCATGCAAGCGAGGGAAGGCCTCAGGGCCTGATGGTCTGCCCGCAGGACTATTTAAAGCTCCAGGAGAAGCAATTATTCCAAATATGACACTGCTTTTTAATAAAATTCTCGCAGAAGGTGTTAGGGTTCCTATTACATGGGGAAAAGCCACTATTTCCCTGATCTTGAAGCCAGGAAAAAATCCAGTGGAATGTGGATCTTATAGACCCATTTCACTTATGAATACTGATTATAAGGTCTTAACAAGGATTTTAGCAGATAGGCTGGGAACAGTGGCTGGTGGATTACTTCATCCTGACCAGAAGGGCTTTGCGAAAGGTAGGAATCTTTCAAATCTTACACATGATTTTTTAGGCTCTTTAATATTGCTTCAATTTTCTCGTTACCTCTTGCAGCCATAACACTCGACGCCACTAAGGCTTGATAGGGTCAACCGGGTCTATCTTGCCACAGTATTAAATAAGTTTGGGTTTGGAGAAAAATTCAGTCGAGCCACTCAGCCTATTTATAGTGACCCCCGGCTAGACTTTTCGTCAACGGTAAACTGAAAAACCCTTTTAAGATCACTAGGAAAACTAGGCAGGGTTGTCCCCTCTCCCCGCTCCTTTTAGATTTATATATCGTACCTTTTGCTTAACGAGAGGTAGTGCTGGCATTCCACCTTTTATTTTCAGAGAGTGGGAGAGAAAGATAGCCCTTTATGCGGACGATGTCTTAATTCTTTCGTCCCATCTTGAGACATCTTTTCTACAGATCATTAAGTTGGCAAAAGATTTCAGACAGGTTTCTGGTTATGAGGTCAATACGACAAAAACAAATATCATGACCTGGAACCTTCCAGATTGTCAGCTACCGATTAAGCGTGAAATAAGATATTTGGGGGTTAGGATTGTTCAGAACATTGACAAGATAGCAGAGACTAATTTAGTTAACATATCTAAAGAATGCCAGAGGCTTATGAAGTCTTGGGCTCATCTTCCACTCTCTATTATAGAAAGGACACATTTAATTAAGATGGTTATACTTCCCAAAATTACTTTTTTCTTTGACACCATTCCCCCGCACTTTGATAAAAGAGAGATCAATAAACTCCAGCAAGCAATACATTATTTTGCATGGGCCTAAAAGGCTAGAAGAATAGCTTGGAAAAAGTTCAGGCGTAGGAGGGAGAAGGGAGGTCTAATACTACCTGACCTGCAGTATTATGCCTGGGCTTTTCAGATGTCGCATTCAAGAAAGCTATTAAAAACACCAGACCACACAGGGACAGGGGTAATGTTTTCCGCTATGTTAAAAGGAGGGGACCTTCCTCAGGAGGGATTCCTGCTTAAATTTGGAGATCAAAAATTCTTCAAGAAGATCAGGCTGAAAGTCCTACTGGGGATGGCTCATATTTGGGCTAGAATGAAATAATGTACAGGCCTAAACTATGTTTTGACTTTGGCCCCTCTTTGGGACTCCCCAGGGGCTCCTGACTGCCTAAAAGATGAATTAGCTATACCATTAAAGAATGCAGAAATGAAAATATGGAGGGATCTGACCTTAGAGGATTCTCCTAAACCATGGATGCTACTTTATAACACACTAGAGGGGGCCTGTCTAGATGAAATATCTTCAGCTCCAGAGTTGGTCCCAGGGTCTTAAACAGCCAATAGGCATAGGGAATACCTTAGAAGAACAGTCTCCAGGCCACCAGGAAGGAAGGAAGTTTCTTTTTTTTATTGTTTTTATTGGGCTATAGAAAGTGACATTGATGGAGACTTTAAACTAGCTGAAGAACACTGGGGATCCCATATGCCGAATATACAATTGAAAGATTTGTGGCAAACGTCATTCAATAACCTTGTTTAAGACTGTGAAACCAGCATGGCTTAAGAGAAATCATTTTTTCACTATTCACAGGGCTTACTTATCCCCAGCACGGTTATCAAAAATAGCCAGGGGTTCTGAGGTTACCTGCAAGAAATGTGAATTGATGAATGCTTCAGACATCCACATGTTCAAGGATTGCCCAATGAACTTTGGGGGAAAGTAGGCAATACTTTAACAGATATTTTAGGATTCCCTATTCAAATCTCCCTCCCTTTGGTTATTTTTGGTATAGATAGTGAAATAACAGGGCCCGTTAGTTTATTTTTTATTTTACGCAATATTATCGGGCAGTAGGGAAATCTGTAAGAATTGGGTAGAGGTTGTGTCCCCCAACCACGCAGAATGGTTGTCTTCTCTATATAAAATATCAAAGACGGATTTGGCTAGACTATAAAGTAACAAAAAAAAGCAATATGGGAATGCTTTGTAAAGTGGACTCAGACACGTTAAATGTTTATCTCCTTCTATAACAACTTTATGAGCATTATGATTAAGCCTCATGGGTTCTCTTTAACTGTGTTGAACCTTTTCTATCTGGCCAACATAAACAGTCTTCGGTCAGAAGCTATCAGAAAGAGCGGGACCATTCCCCTTTCCTCAAATGGGGTATAGTGACCTCATGTGGGTTTGTTGGTAGCCGGTAGGCGGATGCCTACCCCCGATTCGATTTTGAAGCCTACGTCTCCCAAAAAATCAAGAACCAGCTGTTGTGTCCACTGAGGTCTGAGGCTAATGAGGATAATTTTTTTTTTAAAACAGCATATTAAGTTCTTAGAATTCTACCTCTTTATTTCATTTCCACACTCTGCGAGTAGGTTGTTGCATGCACCACTGCGTACACGTCGACAAACCACAGCGCTCAAACCTGCACCCCGCCCTCCATGAAGAACCTGGAGTAAGGTCACTGAGGAGCAGCTCAACTCCACCCTCAACTGTGCTGCCCCCTCCACCTCAACCGATGCCAACCTCAAGGGCAAAGAACTCCATAGATGGATCACCAACTGTGCAGACAAGTTCACACCCCTATGGAACCCCGACAGACAGCGCCCCAGAAAGGCAACCTGGTTCACCGCTGACCTCCAAGAATCCAGATGGACCTGCAGAGGTCTCAAGAAGAACTGGAGAAACAGCACATCATCGGAATACTGTACCACCTACAAGAATGCCATGACAGAATGCCACCAACGCATCAGATCCACTAAAAGGACCTTCATCCAGGACAAGATCCTCGCCAACTCCTTCAATTCATCAGCATCATCCAGGAATTCACCAACCCCCCCAGCGAAACCACAGTCATCACCCCTTTTCAGGACCTCTGCAAGAAGCTTGGCTCCCACTTGGCTCCTACTTTCATCTGAAAATCAAGGGTCTCTACGACAACTTCAATGACCTGACTCCGTAACCACTCCCTCCTCCAGCAACGCCAGCCAGCCCACCATCTCCTCCTGGACCCCAGTCACTACCGAAGACACCACATCGACCATGAAATGCATGCACTCAGGAGTACCCACGGACCCGTACATCTTCCATAGAGCCACCGCCCGATCGCACCGGAACTACAACACACCATCAACGCCACCTTTAAAAAAACGCATCTTTCCTGATGACTGGAAATGCGTAGAAGTAAGACCCCTACTCAAGAAGCCCTCAACAGTTTCCAACAGACCTCAAGAACTACCGACCCATCTTCAACATCTACATTGCCCCCCTCGCCGCCATGCTCAGAGAGCACAGACTCAGCATAGTATCCTAAGCCAAAGACACCCAGCTCATCCTCTTCCTCACCAAGGACCCACTCACCACCAGACTCAACATCCAGGAAGGAAAGAAGGACGTTGCATCCTGGATAAGCAGCTTCTGCCTGAAGCTCACCTCATAGAAGACAGAGGTCCTCGTCCTTGGAGCCTCCCCCTTTGCATGGGACAACACCTAGTGGCCCACTGTCCTCAGCAGCCCCCGCCAGCTCCATGAACCACACCCAAAACCTCGACATTGTACTCGACTCCAACCTGTCCATGAACATACAGTTCAACGCCGTCGCCTCCACCTGTGTCAACACCCTCTGCATCCTCCAAAAGACCTTCACATGGATCCCCACATATCAAGAAAGACTGTCACCCACGCAAGCAAAACCAGCAGACTGAACTACGGAAACACCCGGGATCAACAAGTCTCTGCTCCACAAACTAGACCATACAGTACACCGCAGCCAGACTTGTCCTCGGCATCTTTCAACACGAACACATCTCCCAAAACCTGCGTAACCTCCACTGACTCCCCGTCGAGAAGAGGGTAACTTTCAAGATACTCAGCCATGCCTACAAATGCCTCCAACAATGGACCCCAAAATCTCAACAATAGAATCTCCTTCCACGTACCCAAGAGGAACCTCCGATCTGCCGATCTCGCCCTTTCCAAACCCCCACACATCTGCAGAGCAAGAACGGGTGGAAGAACCTTCTCTTGCATCATGACCAAGACCTGGAACGAGCTCCTGATTGACATCAGATGTGCCCCCACCCTGCACATTTTCAGGAAGACCCTGAAGACCTGGCTCTTTGACTGACCAGAGCTGCATCCCCCCCTCCCCCCCAGCGCCTTCAGACCCTCACTGGTGCGTAGCGCACCTTAAACGCCCTGATTAATTGATTGATTGAGTCTGTAAAGCCACAGGTGCTCGTGTAAAGTTGTATGATAACTTGGGTCTAGTTCGCGCTCTATAAAACTCAACAAAAAAAAAACTCAACCAAGACTTCTTGCAGACTTTGTATATAAGTAAGATTGATTTAGCTTCTCCGGAACTGAACTGCCGACTCTGAGGCCCTCGTTAGGAGTGGCCCTGTCAATGGGCCGCTGTTTCCCAAACCCTAGAGTTACCAATACTGAGTGTACTTGTAAACCCTAAGATTGGCGAAAGTTCGGCCATTTAAGAGTTAAAGCCTCAGTGTCCACTAAGAATTGAGACATTCATAATGAGGGCCTAAGAAGACCTTGTGTTCCAATCAACAAAACGTGTGCCAGTCACGAGTCACGATAGTCCTTTGTTTGTTCTATAATGCCTTCATCAAAGAGAAGTGTAATTACCAGTTAGTATACCATAGAACACTGCTCTTAACCTTGTTTCCTTTGACACTTGATTAATGAAAGGCCCAGGATGTGCACATTTACAGCCTTAGCATCAGAACAGCATATTACGTTTTTAGAATTCTACCTCTTTATTTCATTTCCACACTCTGCGAGTAGGATGTTGCATGCACTGATAAGAGTCTGGCTGCCAGCTGTGTTCAAAGATTCCGATAGGATATTCTAAAGCGCCTGAGCAACATCTGCTCGTAATCAGGTTCAAATACTTGAGCTGGTGGATTGCTGTAAGAGAGTGAATACGCAAGTTTGTAATATACCACCCAAAACAAAAAAATACACATTTAGGAAACTAGTTAAAAGAAAAGTCAAGCAGGCTTCTTCTGTTCTTTATTGTTTCCTAAATGGTATGAAGGGGGATAAACTGTCCTTCTTTGATGCTTGGATAACGAGGGCGGTCTGTGGCGCAAACTATGAATATTTTATAGCTGTTTCTATGCCTTGTCCAATCTTTGAGGTTGACACTCATTTTTTGAATTTTTTTTCATAAATCTTAATGTGAGAAATATGGCCTACTAGACAAACAAGAATGCACGCGCTTCCGTTGTAAACCCTTGGTATTTTCCTGAAAACATATGCTCATTGTTTTGAGGCAAAAGAGACATGTTCGCCAGTGAGACTTCTAATATAAAATTCATTGGCCATGATGACTGGGCCCAGGGCATGCTCTCATGAGAAGCAATTCTCATAGTGATTCACAAAGTCCCCTTTCCACATAATTTTTCTGTTTCATTTTAATATACAACTTCAAATTTACACCCAAAAAATAAATTATAGTATGCCTTGAAAGTGTAAATATATGTGGCTCAATAATGAGGTGGTCATTACGATGGCGGAAGGCCCGCCAATGCCAGCAGTGCGGTAGCGGGCCTTCCCCCATCCGAAAGCAATTTCCCCCCTGCCACATTACGATGGCAGGGGTAATCTCACTGCAACAGTGGCGGGCGCAAAGACCACCCGCCACGGATCTGCCACAGGCAATCTTTGCCTGGCAGACCGGTGGTGGCGGTGCCTAGCAGGCACCGTCGGCCAGATTAGGAAGTAACAGGATGTAGCCAGATGTGTTATTTGGAGGACAAGCATCTGGGAAGGCGGGAGTTCACATGGTTAGTGTTGGCGAAGACTTCAATATTAGACGTGAGGATACATCACCACTAGTGTACTTGGATGTTATGAATGATATGGAAAACTATTCACCGTTTTAGTGGAGGTTGGGAACATGACCATTGTTTTAAGAAGATGAAGATGGGGAAGACCAGCCCTTCCCATAACTAGTTACTCATAGACAGCTTAGGGTGCATTGTAAGTCTTGGTGGCATATTTTCAAGCCCAATAACACCGCTTTAGCGGCCGTTTTTGGCCAAAAAGCGGCGATTTAATTATTGCTCTATTATCAAGGGCACGCTAACGAGTGTTTCCTAGAGTTAGCACCCGTCTTTCCTCCACTTTGCATGTCAACGATATACATTGCTAATGACATGCAAAGTAGGCATTCCTCCCTTAACCTACATAGAAATAGTCGCAGACACAACTACTCGCTACGTACAATGCAGCTGTACCCACAATGCAATAAAAAAGTTGCACTAAGCGGGGTTATCGCAGGATTTTAACACTTGCTTTATTCTTGACTTAACCATCATTTGGCATTGGAGGTGTATTGAATGGTTAAGTGCACACTTGCCTATTAGCTAGCTGTTCAGTAGCGATGTACAATTAGCACTGCATTTCCAACGTTATTGCCGGTTATTGCTGACTATTGCAGGATTTGACATCGCCTGTGAGCTAAGCGTTGCTGATTCACCGCTAACACGCCGATGTATTCCAGTGATAGACAGCGATAATGAAAAACGTGCTAAGCACGTTTACCGATAATTTTTGCTTGTCCTTGTCAATATGCCCCTTAGACTTTGTAGTTTAGGGTGAATCTCCTACCAATGACCTAAGGAGGTAGTGCAGATTTCCTTTATCAAGGCAGCCAGAGGTTCACCAACCACCATAATCTCTGTCTTATCAGGATTTATTTTCAAATATCTTCCTGTTAATTTCCAAGAAAGGATATCCTGAGACAATTTTTTCTGTTTTTGGGCAGAAAGTGTGTTTAATAAAAATTTGCGGATCATCAGCACAATTCTAATACTATTTCTTCCAAAATATTTCCAATACCCTCAACGGCTTAGGCACACATTAAACAGATGTGGCACAACTGTAGTCATAGTGAGGAGTGAAATCTTGCTTGATGGTTATCAAGTATTTTAAAATCAAAAGACCTCCCACTACTGAAAATTTCTACTTCTCATGTCCATGGAAGTGCCTTCCCAGTGTGCTCTTGTGGTTAGAGTGTTTGCCTTTTATTGCAGTATTAGCCATGTACTTGTGTTTGGTACCCTCTTGCAACTTGCACTCACCACTTTGCCCCTGTAACACACGGTTTGCTTCCTCTCACATGTTTTATACCTTTGATACTTGCACAAGTGCCACCTTTGCCTACATAACGTTTGTTCTTGTGCATGAGTGTCTAGCATATATTGCAGTATTATACCGCAAGTTATACTCTTATTTTCTCTTGTAGCCTGCACACTTGTCACTTTTTCCTCCTGTGCACTTTTTACTACCTCATGTATTTTTGGCAGCTCACATTTTTACTACCTCATGTATTTTGTTTGCTCACAAGTGTCACTATTACCTTGTCTACCTCATGTATTTTGGTTGCTCACAATTTTTACTACCTCATGTATTTTTGTTTGCTCACAATTATCACTTTACCATATGTAACGTAACGTATGCTTTTGCAATCTGTTGTTCGTGTAATGTTCTCAGTTTGTATCATTTCTGTTCCTTTTGTGAAGCGCTCTGACGCCTTCGGGTAAAGTCCGCGCTATATAAAATTGCATAAATAAATACATTAAAAAAGCCAGCCATCTCAAGTATGGCTCCAAGAGGCTGATATAATCTGGTAGCAAAAATCAGAATTATTAACAAACTTACCCCAAAACAAATTTCTTTCCATGAGGAAAAACCTGATGACTACTACTTTGCGCCTATCACATTCTCGTAAGTGAGCTTCACAAATGTCACTTCCTTTCTCTTGTTATTTTCATTATTGCTTCTCTGTATCCTACTCACTTGCATTCTCTTCCATGTTATGTTTCATGTAAAGCGTTCACTCTGTGTAGATCTGTCCAATAAATGCAAAATAGATAAAATATCACCGGACTATCATGGTATATTGTGACATTGCTACACTGCAATATGATTCACATTTTTATTTATCATTGTGTTTGGATAATGTACGAAATGTTCATAGAAGCAGTAACCCACCCAAACTGCAATTATGAATCAATCTAATCTCACCAATTCACTATATAATCAGCTCATCCATTATGTGTTTTGTTTTTGATTTTTAAATATAGCGATGGCTAGAATGGTTTTAAAGCCGAGGATTAAATGGCAGTGAAGGGGAACAGCCTGATTGGCTGAGATAGATGTTGCAGGGCCGGCCCAAGGCATGTGCAAACTGTGCACCTGCACAGGGCCTCCAAACCCCAGGGGCCGCCACAACGAGGATCCGTTCGTGGCACTGGCGGCCCCCTGGCAGGATTTTTTGGCGGCCTCCGGCTCCGACCCCGGCTAGCAATGGCAGCGGCCGGCGGCCAGCGCCGTTGTTGTATACCTGCTGTGCTGGTAGTAGTTTCACTTTCCAGTTTCCCAGAGTCAGGCAGCCAGCAGTTTGGGTCCCAGGGCCGTCAATCTCTTAGCACTACCAATGACGTGACGGCCCTGGGACAGCACCCGCGGCGTGCGCTGCCTGTGCGCAGTGCGCAAGCAACTCACTGCACGTGCACAGTGCTGGTAACGTTACGCGACGTCACGCCCGGGGGTCACGAGTGATGGTGGTCTGGACTCAGGTCACGAGACGGGAGAGTGCGTGCGTCATCACAGCCATCGAGAATAAAGAAAGAAACGTTGTGTTCATTACCTGCGCGCCACCACCGACGATCTCACAGAGAACACCTGCTGTGTGTCCGACTACTCCGGTTCGTTCCCCGACCCTATTTGGAACTGAGCAGGTCTCAGCGAGCGGACGACAGCTCCGGACTTGCACCACTGCACACTGCAGGTATATAGACTAACATTGCACCGCGGCGGGGAAGAGGAAATAAAGTTTGCTCCAGTACATTCCACATGATTGTTTTTGCACCGGGGCAAAACAGAGACCATTTCACACTGCTCTGTGTGGTTACTGAGTCTACATAAAAAGAAAAAGAGCTTTTAAAATAGGCTATTGAACTGGGCACGTGCCTGTTGTTTTATGCATCACATCCTGTTGTTGTTTAGTTGGATAAAAAGTGTTGGGCGTGTGGCGACAATAATTATTAATAGTCAGTGTCACTTAAATTGATATTGGACCTTTCCCAAGACATTTGACCTATGCTCTCGTTGCATACTTCATGGTGTGCCATGCACTTCACACATAATCACTCACTCCTATGCCCCACCTTGTCATCACAATGAACACAGCACAATCCCGACCTTTACTTTTCATTGCTATTTGTTGATATCTTAAAAACGTAATGGAATAATTAAACGTGGGCTCGTGTGTTGCATTTATGAACAGTAATGGACCAGAACACCATGATAGCAGCTCAACCGAGAAAGCGTAAAACGCACAGTAAATATAGGCGTGCATTAGAATCAAACCTCCCCTTCAAAATGACTCTACAATACGTAAATTGAATTGAATTCCATGTTAATTACTTGCAAGAAATGGAAATCGTTATGGGAATTGTAAGACCTGTTAATTACAATAACATTTTGCAAGCCAAATATGTTACAGGTGGTTGAGAGAGTAATGACTTGGATATATATTTAAATGACAGTAAAATAGTCTTTTAAAAACAAAACTAGTTTGAAGCAAAACAAATGTTTCATTTCATATTACAAAAGCACATTAAATAATGTAACATTTATTTAGGGATTAGGTTATTTTTGTGCCCCGAGGACTGTGTGCCTGCTGCTGACGATAGGGCCTCCACGTTGCCCCAGGAGTCCTCGGCCGGGGGCCTCCCCAGCAGCATCTCGGTGCTGGACAAGCCGGGGCATTCCCTTGGCATATAGAGTTGAAGAGGATAGTGGTCTTTACTTGCCTCGTGAAGCAGAGCACCGGTAGCGAGAAGCTACGGGCAGCGCAAAGGAGCATTGGTGACCTATAACCTCATCACATATTAGACCACAATAAATTCAATGAATCGATCTGAATATTACAGGCACTGTTGTGTGCAATCATCAAATGTTGCTGGTGCCTTAAAAGCAGTAGTCGTGAAAATGTTGTGTTACTGTTTGTAAGATCAGCAGTGGGGGTCCGGTGCCCCTGTCATGGCCCTGGCACTGCAGCTGTCTGTGCGCCCAGTCCCTCATGTTGTGTGTCACAATGCCCTCCTCCTCCTAAATTGTATCGTTCTGAGACGAATTCGGAAGGGTAGGAGCAGCCGCAGGTACTGGTCAATCATCTAACGACTTTTCTGGACGTATTAATTAAACACCTTCCTGAGCTCCTCCCCGTCCGGACCCCTCTTCCGGGGCCCCCACCTACGCTCCCTGCACAGGGCCACCATGAGCCTAGAGCCGGCCCTGGATGTTGCTGGTACAAAAGAATCCAAAAGACGGTTTCCACCACACCTTCAACATTTCTATATTGCAACTTATTCGTAACATTATACTATTTTACCAAATTCACTGGATGGGACATTTGGAATACCTGTTTATACCTCTAAGAAAAGCAAACAACTAGAGATTTTCATCATCATCATCATATTAACTTTTTTTCGTTCAAAGAACCATAAACGTGAACAGTGCTAGAGACATTATACATGCATAGAAAAAAGATCATAACAACTGATCGTATCCAAATACCAGTGTACATATATTAAAAGATTCAGTCATAAGACAACATTGGCAAATGCTGCTCCCCAGGTAAGACCACATTTTAAATAAGAACTTAAACAACATCTAGCAGTTATGATGAGTGACTGGATAAGGGGTGATGGATTGTAGCCGTGCAGGAGGGTGGACATCGCTACTTTCAACCGGGCAGTGGTGTAGGAGGGTTTTTTGAGCCGTAAACCAGATCCGGGTTCAGACACCCGGAAATGCAAGTGTAAGTCCACCACCTTCTGCCACAAGGAAAAACGAGTCGCACTCAGACATACTGCTCTGCCTGACTTTGAAGAGGGGCCCTGCAGTCTTCTCAACCCTTAAACCCTGAGCCTCTCTGCTTTAAAATGTCCTTGAAATGCAATAAAAGGTTTGGACTGCCGTGTTTCTGTATATACTATTGTAGCTTTTTATGTGGCCTAAATCTAGCTGTTCACAATGTTGTTCTTTAAGTATCATCACTGCTGAAAAGATATTTTGATATCGATTAGTTTCCGCCAGAGCCTGAAGAGCCCGCTGATACAGGCAAGGCCTCAATACTTGTATATGAAAGTTCACAGATGTTTTGAAGTTGCTGTTTTTTCTTTTCTAGCAGCTTGTTCTTTAGCTTCCATGGCCTGTCGCACAACTCTCCTAGCATCTGCATTATTTGAAGCTTTTAATGTCTTTTTTGTGTTTTGAAAAGTCTGCTTCAACATGAAATGTTTTAATATTGTAACCTGTGTTTTTTAGTTGGCGTTTTATGTGCTATTTCACAGAATCCCACTTCTTCTCTGCGATTCCTTGTGTGATGTACTTTTTAAAATCGCTTTTCTGTGATGCTGTCTCCCCTCATCAGACACTTTGGAAATGAACAAGGGACGCAAGGAGGATTAATCCTCAAAGAGATGGTTTCTCTGCTTTTGGTGTATAATGCATCACAGGGAAGACCAGAAGGTTTAGATTAAGAATATGAAATAGGAACCAGATTAGTTTCATGGATGCTGTATCATAAAAAAATGAACGAACGCGGTACCGTGGTAGAAAGGGGATGAGACTGCACTTAATTCGGTCTGTACAGCAAATGACCACCTAATTATTTGCCACATATTACACGGAATTAGCAATCTCTTCACTCACTATCCCAGCATCATATCACACAGTTCTTTTTAAAAACACTACTTACTGTCAGTTTGTTGCAGCAAAATACATTTAAAATGCCTCCCTTGAATGTACCCCCGTAATATTGATCTATTGACTTCAGTTTCAGGCACACTAGCACATGGACTGGGAAGAGTAACTGAGGCATTGTAATTACCACAATAATTAATTGGAGCGTGCTAGGAGATCTTGGGCAGTATTGCAATGACCAAAATAATATATCCCTTCAAAACTACATAAAGTAACATTACATTGCAGTTTTGTTATTGGATCAGCCATTTGAAGAGGCCATTTTTTAATAGGGAGCACTGAGACAAAGACTGAACATTTCAGTTGTTGGGTAGACTTTTTGCATGATACATGTTTGACCAACTTTCAGGTTCGAACAACAAATATTGAGTTTCTGATAGAATTCTACCAGGCAAATTGATGGAAAAAGTTAGTTTTACTTACAGTGTTGCTAAAGAATCATACATGTCGAAAATCTGACACTGTCTAGCAAGAAAGTAGAAGGTGCTTACCTAATGAAACAATATAAAAAACTGGTATACACAATTCACACATGGATATCAGACCATGAAAAAGTCCCAGCAATTATGGCTTAATGACACACAAATTTAAAACACACCCCTCAGAATGCTATAATGAGCATCAGGACCATCAACACCGGACAAATTCTTGCTATTCACACAGAACAATAAGGAGATATTGTTCTGAAAACAGGTATGCGAGCAGCACCACTTTTGAAACATAATTGGGCAAATTGTTTACTTAACGGCTAGAACTAGCATACTGCCTAGAAATCATCCAACAAGGGTGTTGGTACTACAACATACTATAACCATATTGGAATGTTTACTGTTGTTCTCGTTACTTATACACTTCTTCACTATCTTACTGTTTGTTTTCTGTGTGGTTACAATTCATATCATATGTACAAGGTTAGGAGTTTAAAATAAACATTAAATGGATATTTTGTTTCCTAGTGCTTTTTGACTGTGTTATTCTGAGGGATAAAAATCCAATTCCCCCTATATTAGCAGTATTAGTCATATCTATATATTACGTTAGCATGATGTATCTATATACTCTTTGCGTTTTATATGCATAATGCCTAACCTATATCTATTTTAGCTAGTTGATAAGGGCATATGCTGTTCGTGTGTTCTGCTTACATCGAGTAGGCCATATCCGAGCAGTGATCACATGTTATTCTCCAATAGTTGTCAGGCCCCAGTCCAGTTGAGTTATTGAGAGCAGCTGAATGCACACCATTCTTCCTATGTCCTGGGACTCAAGGTAGCATCTGGCTTTGGGTGTGATAAGTGCATTCCTGAAGGTGCCGTGCCTGCATTCCCGGGCACCGGGATGAACTCCTGACCTCTCCAATTATAACTAAGCAGAACTTTGAACTAATCATGTGTGCCATATATGATCCTTCTTCGAGGCCCAAGAGCGAAGTAGGGTTTTTCCATTTATGGTGACTCCATGTACTGTGCTGAAAGTATATATGTGCTGTTTTGAATGTAAGCCAGTAGTCTTCTCCGCGCACCTGATGGGTGAGGGTTGGAGAGGCTCCTCTATAGAGTATTTTGCATAATAAACGATTGAACTTTCTTCACTGCCAACTGACTGGTTATTTGGTAATTGGTATTGGGGGTATTGGAAGATATAGCTCCTTATGTTATTTTTTTATGGTACGTCAGTTGGCGACTCTGGTGGGACTCTGCGTTGGGGTCGTCCTCCCGTACCCGGGTAAAAAGGACAAAGAAAGGGGAGCCCTGGCCCAGTGGGTGGACTGACCAGAGATTCTGACTTACTCCGCTCTCGCGATCAGGGAGCCCCAGCTGCTGGTGATCCTTCGCCGGAGTCCCACGGGCATAACCAAGGAGCTGACTGTGTTGGTCTTCAGGAGTTGGCAGTGGAGAATACGCAATTGTACCTGCGTGCACCAGGTGAGTGAATTGTTATTGATGTTTTTTGGGAACGCGCTGTTGAGCAGTGCTTTGAAGCAGTTAACTGTATTGGATTTGGTGGTCGATGTACCACGGAGAACTTTGTGGGTCTGACGGGGCAGCATTGTGGCTGCACGGGCAGATGCTCCACGGACTTGTTTGGTGAATAATAGACTTTTATCATAAGGGAGGGAAAAGGAATTCACGTCCATTCAGTTCCCCTGAATAGGTACCGTAATCATCAAAAAGTTGGGAATGGACACTTGTATCTACAATAACCAATGGTTATTGTTGACAACCCTCATAGACGCTGTGATTTTGATGTTGCGGTGTATCTTTTATCCACCCCTTCTCTAACGTCATGGCATAGTCATTGGGTTGTCAAATAACGTGCTATATGCCTGCCTCACCCGAGGCAACCTCTGGTGAGTGTAGAAGTGTCCAGAAATTGTGGGGACAGATCCAGAGGGATAATGTACAGAGCCACAAATTAGGTTCATAAAAAACAGTGTAACACCAAAAACCAAAATTTATTATAAGAAGGTGCACAATGTAAATTTAAAAAAAGAATAGTGGTATATTCGGTAATCGAGTTACAGGATTACCATATATCTCTATAGGTAGGTCGACATGTTTCAGCTCTATTGGGCCCGTGAGGGTCTGTAGAGCTTTCGTCAGGACAAGACAAAAATTAATACTCACACCATTAGTGCAGTGTTCATTGGGATGTATGAAATTATCATACTGAGATTCCTGTATTGTAGAAACAAAAATTGTCAAACATTTGGATTCTAAATGTCACAATAATAAAGGCATATAGCGTACATACAAATAATTTCTGTAGTTAGCAAAGAAGTAACTCATTGAATTGTTCTCAAATGGTTATTTCTATGTGGTGTGCACCATAATGGGGGCACTGGTATGAAACTAAAGCTTAGAAGAGAAGAACAAGTGGTAGGTCGGTTCACTGTGTAAAGGGAACACTGGAGCACTTAATGGTCGCTCAGGTCTCTTTAAGAGCAGCATTATCATTAGCAAGCGTGAAAATAGAGTGGGTTGTGATAGCGCAAGGGAGAATATCTTACAGTTATCGCGCATGGGTTAATCTGCAATAAGTTATTGAGTCTGCATATAAACCATTACTACTGTGTTGTCAAAAACGGTGATATTCACAACATAAGAATTTTCAAAAGGCGTTTATATGGGCTAATAACGCAGCAAAATGACGGCAATATATTGTTTAGAATACCTTCGTTATAGGTTAATCTCTCCGCGTCAGGTGGCAAAGAGAGACTCAGTTAACGTGGCGTTTGCTAGAAAAGTAAAACAGACATGAGCGCTAAAGGGTAAAGCTATGTTGAACTATTAAACCCCAAGCAAATGTAACCAAGAAAGAAAACAAACACGAACAGGACGCCTGTCCCCCACTCTGAGGAGGCGTGGATCAAAGTGATATGCGAAGAGAAGAAGCAACGCACGGTGAGTCAGAAAAGAATTACTTTGATAATCCGAATGGAAGGCAGTATTACAATGAAGAATGTGTGATCGAGGGGTCCGATGGGTATGTTTACCCATAGGACAGCCACGGACAGAGTGGGGGACAGGTGTCAGTACCCGTTGATCAGCAAGGGCCTTATGTGAGAGGGCGATTGATGGGGACTTCTGAAAACTTTCTAGTTGTTTCGGGTGCAATGAATAGCTCTATTGCTTGTTCGCTGGTCCCAGGGGCTGCTCTGTCCGAGCAGAATAATGTTTCTGTGGGATTTTCTGGAATCCCAGTGGTGAGCCCCATTTCTAAGCCTATCCCATTTACAATTGGTCCTGTCACAGTGGACTCTCTGTTTTTGTTAGCTTCACATTGCGGAGAAAATCTATTAGGGTTGGATTTGCTAAAGAAACTGCATGCAAAGATTCATTGTTCCCATGATGCTGTTTATTTGACCATACAATCTCCTGGTAAACATACACTGCAATGCTTCACTAAAAATAATCCCTTCCTCCGGAGCTCGCTGCTATCCCATCGACCCTGTTGTCGACCGGGGATACGGATGTTGATCTATTGAAGATTTCGCCTGTTTCTATTACTATGAAACCAAATGTTCGTTTACCAAGTATACCTCAATACAAAATGCCACTGGCTGGTGAAAGGGCTCTGCTCGCTATTATCCAGGACCTGATTAATAAGGGCGTAGTGGAAAAAACGGCTGCCAATGACTGTAATAGTCCTATATTGCCGATTTTGAAAAAGGCCCCTGTTGGAAGTGATCCCGACCATGTTGATACTTACTGTTTTGTAATTGACCTGCGAGAAATTAATAAAATAGTTGTGCAGCAGTACTCTGTGGTTTCTAAAAGCACTACTATTCTCACTATGATTCCTCCCACTGCCAAGTATTTCTCATTTATTGATCTAAAGAATGCTTTCTTTAGCATTCCGATCCATCTTGATAGCCGTCATATTTTCGGCTTCTCCTTATCTGGGCGCAGCTTCCAGTTTTGTCGCGCTCCCCAGGGGTACATTGAGAGTCCTAGCCTTTATAGCCAAGCTTTGAAATCAGTATTGGATGATTTGACCCTGCCCCCTGGTAATGTTCTCCTCCAGTATGTAGACGATCTGTTGGTGGCGTCTGATACTGAGGAAGGTTGCAAGGAAGCCACTGTTAAATTGTTGTCTCATTTGGCAGCAAATGGTAATAAGGTATCCCTCTCCAAATTCCAATATTGTCGACAGGAGGTGACTTATCTTGGTCATCTACTGTCGAAAGAGGGGAGGAGACTAACCCCTGAACGTGTGACTACCATCTCTAACATGTCTGTACCTCGTACTCAGCGTGATGTTCGTGCATTTCTTGGTATAATCTTTTACTGTCGCCAATGGATTCCTAATTTTTCTCTTCTGACTAAACCTCTCTTGTGCTTAACCACTAAAGATGTGCATGAACCTCTACCCTGGACTGATGAATGTCAGGAAGCTTTTGACTCTTTAAAATCTGCGCTTTGTTCTGCACCTGTCTTGGGTACTTCTGACTACCTTTTGTGCTTTATATACACGAGGTGGACGGTTGTTCGCTTTCTGTGTTAACACAAGGACTTGCTGGTAAGCAAAGACCTTGTGCTTATTTCTCGGCGGTGTTGGATAACATCTCCAGAGCCCTCCCTAGCTGTTTAAGGGCTGCTGCTGCAGTCGCGGTGGCCAGTCGACAGTCGGAAGGGCTTGTTCGGAATACTGACCTTACAGTGATGGTACCGCACGTTGTGGATACATTATTGAACAAAACGAAGACCCAGCACCTTAAGAGTGCGCGTCTTACTGGATACTAATTGACTTTGTTTGCTCCCATATTACAATTAAGTGGTGTGCCACTCTGAAACCTGCCACGTTACTACCCCTTCCTTCGGACGAGAAAAATAATGACATACATGATTGTATATTTCGGACCGAAGAAGAGACGAAGGGACGGGTAGATCTCACAGACATTCCTCTATCTGACCCCCAAGGGGGATTATATGTGGATGGCTCTTGTTTCAAGTTACCAGATGGAACGACAACAGCTGTATATGCGATTACGACCCTCCGCACTGTAGTTGAGGCTTCTCAAGTACCCTATCAGTCAGCACAGGCAGCTGAGTTAGTGGCATTGCTGCGGGCCTGTGAGTTGAGTGAAGGATTGAGAGTAAACATTTACACAGATAGCCAATACACCTTTGGTGTGGCTCATAGTTTAGGTCGACTGTGGGCGGAGAGAGGTTTTCTCACTTCCCATGGTCAAAGAATACAACATGCATTGACATTACCAGAGAAGATGGCTGTAGTTAAATACAGTGCACATAAGGCAGTAGTATATGAGATAGGTGAGGGAAATGCTTTTGCCGATCAGGTAGCAAAGGAAACTGCCAAATCCAAAATGTCTTCGATGTTTATAACTACCTCTGCTAGGTGGGTTGCGGAAACAGAGATGTTTGACAACACTATGGAGAGTGTCCGAGAGATACAGAAAGAAGCTACTCCTGCTGAACTTGCCCACTGGGAAAAGGAAATGGGGAGATTAGATGAAAACGATTGTTGTGTTGATTTGACGGAAAAACAGAGATGGTTGTTGCCCAATGCATTGGTTAATGCTGTAGTAACTATGGCACATGGTTCAGCACACATCGGGGCAAAAGGCATTTGTGCACTTTTGGATCCTGTGTGGAATAATCCTAATATCCCAAAGACTGCTGCCCATTTGGTTCAATATTGCATGGTTTGTTTACGAGACAATCCTGGAGGCAGGGAAATAGTTCTTAGTGGGAACTTTGCACCACCCATCTTTGCCTTTTGAGGTGCTCTAAATGGATTATATCCAACTGGAGCGTGTGAATAATCTAAAGTATATCCTGGTCGTGGTGTGCGCCTTTAGTAAATGGGTGGAGGCCTACCCGACCAAGAAAAAATACTGCTCTGGCTACAGCAAAAGCTTTGATAGAGGAGTTCTTCCCACGTTATGGATTACCTTGGGTGATCTGGACAGATAACGGGGGACACTTCATTGCAGATCTTATCAGTCATGTTTGTAATTGGTTGCAAATTAAGCAGAAGTTTCATGCTGCATGACACCCCCAGTCTGCTGGACTGGTTGAGAAGTATAATGGAATACTGAAATTGTAACTAGCCAAAATTCAAGAGGGTACTGGGCTGAAGTGGCCCGATGCCCCACCATTAGCATTGATGTCTTTACGAGTTACCCCACATTCTCGATCTGGCCTGTCACCATATGAGGTCGTCTTTGGACGACCAGCCAATGTTTGGGGTGTCCCGAGACCCAGAACGTTTTGTGATATTGATTATCCTTTGATGACAGATTATCTGTATGCTTTGACTAAAGATCGCGGTTCCATTCATCAACAGGTATCAGCAGTATTGCAGCCTCTGTCGTAGGGTCCCGGACATCGTTTGGAGCCAGGACAGCGGGTCTTGGTCTGCAACTATCAGCGAAAATCCAGCTTGGACCCTCGGTGGTCCAAGCCTCACCAGATTCTTTTGGTCACGCGGATGCGTTGAAGGTGGACAGTAAGAGACATTGGATCCATGTCTCCCACGTTAAAAAGTTGCCTCTCCCGCTTCCTTATGATCAGCGAAACCAGGAAGGAATTTTGACCCAGGAGAGCGAATGAGCCCCTCGATTTGTCTCTTTTTCTGATACCCTGGAAGTTGGAGAGGGGCAAGGAGAAGGAGCAGTGGGCTCGGAAGGAGCTTTGTCATCTGCACCAGTAATTTCCTCATATTCTGTTGCCCCTACAGTTGGACGAAAGGTTCACAATATTCCTGTTGCAACGGATGTACCCTCCTCTGTTTTGTTCTCTGATCGGGAAATGCCTGGCCATGTTAGATACAATCTGCGGCCCAAAAAACAACACGGTACCCCATATGAAGATGGAAGGAGATAGAGAAAGACTTAAGTAATAGGGTTTGTCAGAAACCTTCCTGGGGTACTGAGTGAGACACTGGAGTGAACATAATGAGAGCCTGGAACATTTTGTTTGCTCTGTTCAGAAAGAAATACTGAATCTCCTGAAAAAAGGGGCCAGGTTGTATTTTCTTCAAGAGTTGTGTAAAAACCTAACTACAACGCGAGGATTTGTTTTGTTTTTCTTTGTGATGAACGATAGGAGCCTGCCTGTGAGGCTCTAGAAGGACACAGGAAAGAAGAACCCTCTGGCAGGTTGGACTGCATTGCCCAGTTTTGGACTTTTAGCTAGGATGTACCCTTTTGCCCATTTTGTTCGCGAAGAGTAACACCCTCTTGCACCCGTTATTATCCTACATACATGCCTATTTTTTCTAGTTGGACCATGCGTGTCAAAGTAGCTTTTGTGGTCATAATAGCGATTTTGTTAATAATATTAATGAGTGTGTTTGTATATTTGGAATTTCGTCATACTATGCATACTGTCTTGGGAAAAACTACCCCGCCTCCAGAACATCTATTTTATACTTTAGCCCAGCATAAAGAAAGGCACCGTCAGACTTATACTAAAAATGTATTTGTTGAAATGCTTCATCAAACGCATCGTGCTACGAATACAACAAACTGTTGGGTTTGCGGCCTTCTGCCCTCTGTAATGCACAAACATGATCTATTTATTTCTCTGCCATTGACATATTTAGGAAGTTGTGAAGCTTGGTTTAAGTTGTTATCTATGATGTACATGCATTATACTGTAGATACTAAACGATATTCAGAAAAAGACTATGAGATGATCCTAGCATACATAGAAGTACATCAAGGTTTTGACCCGCAGGGAAATGAAGGGGAGGGATCATTAGATCCAAATGCTTGTATGAATTTATATACCAAACACGATAATGTTACCTGGTTGAAAAATGAAATACTCAACTTTGAAGAGTTTAATTTTACCCAGTATTTTCAGCAAATTCAGGAAAGAAATGTTACAGATGGCAAAGCAATCCCAGTGCCCATATTAAACAGTACTTCAGCATTTTGTGTTCAGGGAGCAGGATACATTTCAGTAGGAGAAAGTTGATGTAATTATACCTATCGACTGCGCACCTTCAGTAGTACTCCATTGTTGACTCCCCTAATGTATATTTTATCTGTGGAGAAAATGCATATACATGGCTTCTCCATGGTTGGGCTGGCCGTTGTTACTTGTCCCTTTTGTATCCTCCAGTATACATACCCCCTCTAATTATCATAGGGATCATCGATTAGATCAATGGAGTCTGCCACTTGTCAGAGATAAGAGAGAGATTCATACCACCGACATAGATCAGACAGATACCCCTGAGCAGCATTTTATTGACATTACAAAGGGGGTGTTTCCTATTTGGGGTGCCATCATTACCAGTAAGGAAGTGAGGCGTCTGTCTAGAGTAGTCGAAAGGGTGATCAATACCACTGAAGGTATATTGACCAATCTAACAGTAGAGCTTCAAGCGACGAGACTCGTCTCGCTTCAGAATCGAATGGTTTTAGATGTCATCCTGGCTGACCGAGGAGGAGCATGCCGCGTGTTCAGCAGCTCCTGTTGTGTATATATCCCTGACTCTGCCCCCTCTGTTCATCTGGCAATTCAAAAGTTAAACTGTTTGGCCTCTGAAGTGATTGCAGATACTGGTACCTGGTCCTTATCTGGTTGGTTTTGGGGTCTGTTGTCCACCTGGGGATGGAAAATGTTGATGGTACTAGCGGGTATAGCTGGCATCACATTCACCTGCTGTCTCTGCATACATTGTGGGCCTCCTTGTTTCTCTTTCTGTGCTGCTTAGCTCACCTCTTCTCTGAATAGTCCTTCTCCAGCAGCAGTAAAACCTCAATTAGTTCAGCAGGAAATAAAGGATATCATGCAGATTGATGAAGGGATTTTCGAAGACTGATTTCCCTTTTAATTAGCTACATCATGCTGAAAGGGCGGTTATGATGGATAAAAATCCAATTCCCCCTATATTAGCAGTATTAGTCATATCTATATATTGTGTTAGCATGATGTATCCATATACTATTTGCTTTTTATATGCAGAATGCCTAACCTTCATCTGTTTTAGCTAGTTGATAAGGGTATATGCTGTTCGTGTGTTCTGTTTACATCGAGTAGGTCGAGAACCATACAGATGCCATCTTTTCTCTGCCTGTGCCATCCCGAGCAGTGATCACGTGTTATTCTCCAATAGTTGTCAGGCCCCATTCCAGTTGAGTTATTGAAAGCAGCTTAATGCACACCATTCTTCCTCTGTCCTGGGACTCAAGGTTGCATCTGGCTTTGGGTGTGATAAGCGCATTCCTGAAGGCGCTGTGCCTGCACTCCCGGGCACCGGGACGAAAGGGAGTCACCCTTCCTAACATCCCCAATTATAACTAAGCAGCGCTTTGAACTAATCATGTGTGCCATATATGATCCTTCCTCGAGGCCCAAGAGCCAAGTAGTGTTTTTCCATTTACGGTGACTTCATATACTGTGCTGAAAGTATATATGGGCTGTTTTGAATGTAAGCCAGTAGTCTTCTCCACGCACCTGATGGGTGAGGGCTGGAGAGGCTCCTCTATAGAGTATTTTGCATAATAAATGATTGAAATTTCTTCACTGACTGGTTATTTGGTAATTGGTATTGGGGCTATTGGTAGGTTTAGCTCCTTATGTTATTTTTTATGGTATGTCAATTCCTTTACAAAAGAGGGGTTGGGTGTCTATTTATTGCCCCTGACTTACCTTATAAAACTGATTTCTTTTTATGCAAACATTGCTCAGTGGGTTTTGTATTGTTGCAGTCCCACTGGATTTTTAAGTGGGGTTGGCACATTGAGGGGCTCATTTACAGGCCCCATGCGCCAAAGGAATGTCACTTTTAATGACGTTCTGGTGGCGCACACAGCAGAGCTACATCTATGAGACCACGTAAAATCACCAAGGATGGCTATTCATGGCCTTGTTGAATTGGTGTGAGGCAACACAGCCCAAGTCATTGTGTTTTCTCACACTGCGATATGTGGATGTTCTCACTTAACACATCTGGCCTTTGGCACATTCCCAGATTTACAACATGCTGTAAACCTGGGAATGCGTCAAAAGTCTATGCCTCCCCAGGGGGGTGGAGTATCAATTATTTTTGTGAAGGAAGGTGTCGCTTCCTCCCCAAAAACTACTTGATTTCAGTGCAGGCACCCTTGAAGCATGGTGCAATGTTGCCTGCGTTGGTGCTAGGCAGCTACTTGTGCACCATCGCAGTGTAAGAGGACATGAATGAGCCGTATCTCATAGATGTGGTGCATTCCTGCCTTTTTCTTTTAACGCGGGGCAGCACAGCAAATTAGCATGCAGCGCTGCCCTGTGTCAAATTATTTTAAAGGAGCCCCTGAGTACTTGGTTCCAGTCCCAGTGGTCAGAAAAATAAACCATACAACTCTAGGAGGTCCTAGAGTATATATCAATTTGACTTTGACTTGGAAATACTGAATCATCTTGAAAACATAAATGTAAGATCATTACATTCATAAAACTTTTCAAATCTTTAAAAATCATAAAACATTGTTTATTGACTTACCATCAATCCAAGCTTTGCTTGGAGCTAGGTGTATGAGAAAAGCAGATAATATAGCTTGTGAAATTAGTTGACTGTGCAACAGTATTTTGAAGTGGTCAAATTGCACACATGTATATCTTTGTCATGAACGTAACAAATGGCTTGATCGCTGGTGAAATAATAATATCTGAAATAAGTTCAGTTTTTAACATAGTTTCCAAGGCGAATATTGAGTTGTAATCAAATATGCATTTCCAAATGAGTTTCCTTTCGTGCATGGTGTGGAGATCAGAACGTGGCCTGGAAATACGGTCGCTATGTATCCGATGTAATCTCCTTTTTCATTGGCGATGAGGATAATAAGGATGCTGTGTATGTCTACTAAAAACATAACAGATTGTTAGACCTGTCAGCCTTAGGGTGGTCTTGCCCCCAAGCTATTTGGTTAACTAAATGAAAATAACAATGAACATAATGTGGACACTAAACTATTGATAGAACTACGTATGAAGGATTAGAACCATAAACCTTGGAACCTTTGATTACAATTTGCCATAAGTCGATCAAGACGGAAGCTGTAGAGGTTTCCTATTTTATTTATATGTGGAAGGAAACCTTCCTTCATTCAATAACACCCTGTTTTAGGTTGACTCAGATCGAAGCAGTAGATGTTTTTCATCTTAGTTTGTTGTTAAGAAAAGGTGGAGATCCTGAAAATATAGGAGAAGTTGATGCTTTGAAAATTGCTCCCTTAGAATGAGTCCATTAGGGGAGAAGAGGCAACAGAGGGTGGAGGGATAGCAGTAGAAGGTTCACATGGGTAAAAAAAAAAAGATAAACTATTTCCATTATTACAAAAATAATGTGAAGCAAGCAAAGTCAACTGTAAATAAAAGGTCTAAAATATTGTGGAAGAGTAGGATCACAAAAAAAGAGAGAAGGGTGTTACGGCTGGAGTCAATGCCAGTAGGCGTAATAGAGGAAGAGGGTGCTGATGAGTAAAGAAAACTATCATTTCAAAAAATATATTTTTGTTGGTCTATTCACACTTAGCCACTGCTACCCAGTGCTAAAGCACTTGTGCTCTCGCCTTTAAACATGGTTAGATGGTTCACAACCAATTGGCACATTTAATTTACTTATAATATCCTAATAAATGCTAGTCAGCCTGCAGCACTTATTGTGCCACCTACTTAAGTATCCTTTCAAACATGTCTCAGACCTGCCAGGGCAGCCAGTGTGTTAAGTTTAAATTGTCATTTTAACAGGGCAAATTAAGGGCCAGATGTATCAAGATTCCGTTTTGCGAATCCTAAATAGCGATTTTTTGCGAATCGCTATTTAGAATTCGCAAAACGGTATGTATGTACAAATTCGCTATTTTTTTGCTATTCCTTATTATTCTTTATTTGTGAATTCGCAATTTGCGAATTCGCAAATAAAGAATAATTTGCAATGCATTCCTATGGGCCAGGAGGCCCATAGGAATGATAGTGCAATAATTCTCAAATTGCGAATTCGCAATTTGCTAATCGCAATTTGAGAATTATTTCAAGGGTGCAGGGGTGTCTCAAAGACACCCTGCTGCACCCCTGAAACCTACATGTGTGTGCATGTGGCACACATACATGCCCTATGGGCATGTATGTGTGTCACATGCCACCCTCACAAATGCCAAAAAGGGCATTTTTAAAAGAAATCGCAAATTACCACCAACTACAAGTTGGTGGTAAATTGCGATATCCTAACACAAATTCGCAATTTAAAAATGTTTCATACATATCATTTAAGGAATCGCAAAATTTGCGATTCCTTAAATGCTGTGGCAAAATAAGGAATTGCAAATTATTGCGATTCCTTAAATTGCGATTTTTACATACATAAGAAAAAATGCAAAAAGGCTGTTTGCGAGTCGCAAAAGCCTTGATACATCTGGCCCCAAATCTTTTACCAGACCCAAACCTTCCTTGATAATACATAAAAGTCACATCTAAACCCTAAACAGCCCAGAGGGCAGGGCAGTGTGTTTTAAGGGTTGGGCCTGTAAGTTTAACTTTTACGTGTCCTGCTAGTGAAAACCCCCTACATTTCCTTTTCACTCCTGCACAGCCTACCTCTCTCATAGGATAAAATTGGATTCCTTAGTACATTAATTAAGTGATAACTTTCAATTGCTATTAGGTAAAGTTGGACTTTAAGCCACAATTCTGAAAATGCCACTTTTAGAAACTTGACATTTTCTTGTCCCAGACTTTTGGTGACTGCAACCTGTATCCAGGGGGACATGACTAAGTGTAGCTGGTCGTTGTGTTTTACTCCCAAACAGTGAGACAAAAGAGGGACACTCGGTGCAGGATGAACCACCTCTGTGAGGATGAGGGGGTGGAGCAGTTATCTATCACACTTGCATATCACAAAGGCTCTACCTCAGAATATTCACATCATACCACAGTCAAAATGGGGCCAGGGAAACAGGAAGTTCCAGCCTCCACTGTAGGGGTCGGATTCTAGAAGCTTTTCCCACTTCAAAGTGAGTACCAGATATAAGTAGTGGTCCCTCAGACACATCTCCTCAGTACACTTCTAGGCCAGTGGAAGACTCGGAAGAAGTACTGCTCTGCTACTCTGCTGCTTGGAAGGACAACCCTGCTGCCATGCTACTATGGTGCTCTGCTGCCTGAGTGAAAAGAACTGGACTTGCATCTTGAACTCAGGCACACCGTAGTGATTCCAAGAGCTAGTTGGCTCACCTCTTTATCACAGCCTCAGGGACAGAAAAGGCTCCAACAATCTTGACACCTGCACCTTGACTCTGCTGGTTGTCCTAACCTTTCAAGTGGTGCCCCTTCAGTCCTGCACCATCAGAAGTAGGGCTAATGGTGTTTGTTTTGTCAGCCCAGCTGTGGTTTCTACCAGAACTAATGTGGCATGCCACAAGCCTGAAGTCGCTTTGCAGCACCTCATCCGGACAGATGCAGCATGATGCAGCTACAACACAGCCATGATGCAAGCCTGCATTGCGACCCTCGTAACTCATCAGATCTAATACTACACAACACATCCCGATGCGGACCTCGCAGCTCCTCATTGGAACTGACGCTGTGAGACATACCCTCAGTATAAGTCTGCATCACATTCCTTCAAGCCTAACCAAAATGCTGCTGCATGCTGCATCCTCGATGCTGAACTCACATCTCTTCTCTGGACTTCTGCCTCGCACTGCAATGCTCTGTAATCAGGATTTAAAGTACATTTGTAAGCAGGACTAACTTAGTCACTGCGTCTGGCCAGGGTTGGCTCTTCCATAATGGCAGAGGATCATCACCTCATAGCCCGTGCCAGCAGGCGATATATAAAATGATAATAACACAATGTTATTATCATTTTACTTATGCTGCAATAAAATAAGTATAGGGCAGGCAGGGCTGGCATGGCAGGGAGGAGGAGTAGCCTGCACTCATAAGTCTGCATGTGTGTTTGGCCTGCCCTCCTTGGTCGGCCAAACACATATGAGCACTCATGTTTCTCCAACCCAGTTGTGTTAAACAGCCAAGTTGGTCAAAAGCCACAGGCTCCAGTTCACCATCTGAGCAGCAAACTAGGCCACTCTGACCAATCCTGGCACTGCTCGTATGTGAGAGCAGCATCTGGATTGGGTGTGAAGCCTGTGCCCTGAGGGCCCATCCTCTTTTGGCCGACGAGAGGATCCGCAAAGCTGGTGTCAGCAGGAGCTCAGCAGCAGGTAAGTAATTTTTCTCCTCCCCCACTCGCTAAACCTCCGTCCTCTCCACCCATGGCGGCCCTAACACTCAGTGGCGTAACAAAACTTGAGGGGGCCCCCCTGCAAAGTGCAAGGAGGGGCCCCCCTTCCATACTTACTCAGGAGCTCTCAGACCAGGGTACTGCCTCGAGGGGTCCCCCTGGAGCTCGGGGGCCCTCAGCACTGCTGCCCCCCACACTGCAGGGGCTGCTGAGGCCTTTGTTATGCCACTGATTTGCTTACCCCAGAAAAAGTCACTTCTGATGTATTAGGCATGCACATTGCTACAAGCTAAAAAGTGCAATACAAACAGTCTTTCTAGTGGACTCAAAGTTGGCTCAATCAAATGCCGCCCTCAGAGCAACCAGCAGGTGGGTGGAGCTTTAACACCTCTCTCAGTAGTAGTCTGAAAGCTCTTTATTTGATAGCATAAAGTAAGGTGACAATTACACTATCAAGCAAGACCTAAAAATCGGTGTAGATTTGTGTCACCCTGGACTCCACATACTGCTCTCATACACAAAACTGCACTCAGAAGTCTAAAGTTAATAAAGGAAGGGAAGGGTCCTACAACTGCAGTATATTAATCATGAATACCCTATTACCATCTGTACTGCTACCAGAGAAAAACAAACACTGTACATTATTTAGTTATCTAAGACACTTTAACAGTGTTAAAATATCAGGTGTGTGCTCCTGAAAGTTCATGCTCTGGCAGCCATATTGCAGCTGGCTCAGGCAGCTGGAAAAAAAAGAATCACAGTTGCGTGGAGAGGAAGCCCTTTCTATTGTGAAAGCACACAAGGTCTGCCCAATCATTCAAAGTACTCCTGCCTAACATATGGCCGGAGCCAAAGCCATCCTCTCTGTAGTGCTGCTAAAAGGTATTTTTAATATTTTTCACATTACATCTGGCGACAGATATGCTGTCAATCCTGATCTACAAAGTAGGTACCTAAAAATAAGCGGTTAAAGAACGCAAGTCAGCCAACCAAAAGGATGGTGAAGAGGCTATGCTCCAGGGGAGGGACAAAGACAAGATGGACCAAGACTGACAAGAAAAGCCACTAATTAATAAAAAGCAGGGAAATGGCAATATCAATAAAGTCAATCAATGGTAATCAATGGGGGGATTTAAGCCTACTGTACGTTCTTGGTAAGCCCACAACAGGTATTTCGCAACCGGACGGCTTCTGATGTCTGATAAGGCAGACCTAAAAATTTAAACCTCTGCTTCCCCATTAGAGTGACCCTCTCTTTTATTGGTTGTGACTATGTTCAACATTTAGGGGCGGCCAGACCCAGATCAGACACCAGAGATGTGTCCTTTTCCATTCAATTCCTTTTCCACAGATGAACATTGCAGTGGCACATTGGGAACACTGGATTGACAGAGCACGAACAGAGCAATTACAGAACATGAACGCTGCAATGAAAAGCACTAATAGTGCGAAAACAAACCAAAAGCACTACCCTGGCAGATAACAAACACTGCAAAGGACTATCATGAACACTGGGCAGCCTGATCATTAACATTGCAATGGTACAGAACAATGACACAATATGAACAGTGGAATAACTCTACCAAGACCACTGCAGTGATAAACCAAAAACATGCTAAAATCACAACACAATGCTTAATCATTAACATTCCAAAGACAAATCATAAACACTGCAGTGCCAAGCAAAAAAACACCTGCAAAGCCAGATAAAGAAATCTGCAAAGTCACATCACGACAGCAGGGACAGTACAAGAACACCGCAAATGCAGACAAAAACAAGCTTTTGCAATGCAATAGGTCTCGCATTGGGAAAGTTTGAGCTATTGGTATTGTAAATGACAAATTATTTATTTATGTGTTGGTTTTGAAAATAGCGAAATTAATAGCTTTGTTATTTAAAATGCCAATAGTTTTAACTTTCGCAAATGTGACACCTATAGCATTTGTAATGCAATATGTGTTGTATTTACGTGACTTAGATGTACTGATATTACAAATAAAAATGGCTTTATTCTTTTAATAATTAATACTTAACTAAAAGTTATTGTAATTTATAATGGCAATAGCTTTTGTAAATTACTTTTATGAAGATTACGTTCATTGTATTCTATTGTGACGAAAATCCAAGAACAGAAGTGAAATATTAACATTTTTGTGACATTTGTAATAAAGCTTGAAACATTGAGAGAACATATTTGAACCAGTTGTTGAATGGTTGCACAGATTGATGCTGTGGTGGCGCAGAGTGATGTTGTGGTGGCAACGAGTGATGCTGTGGCGTTCAGTGATGCTGTGGTAGTGCATAGTGATGTTGTGTTGCCCCTGATTGACGCTGTGGTAGTGCTAAGTGATGCTATGGTGATGCGATAGATAGAGGGAGGGTGATAGATAGAGGGAGGGCGATAGATAGAGTGAGGGCAATAGATAGATAGACAGATATATAGAGTGATGGCTATAGATAAACAGATACAGTTTATTTATGTTGCATTGAGTAGAGTGTAAGTATGAGGTGTGTAATTATATGGCACTGAGTGGTATTATGTGGAGTGTATTTACGTTGCATTGAGAAGAGTGTAATTATGTGGCGTGTAATTATGTGGCACTGAGTGGTAATCTGGGGAGTGTATGTTGTATTCAGTAGAGTGTAATTTTGTGCAGTGTAATTATGAGGCACTGAGTGGTATTTGGAGTGTATGTTGCCTTGAGTGCAGTGTAATTATGTAGCATATAATTATGTGGCACTGTGTGGTATTATATGGAGTGTATTTATGTTGCATTGAGTAGAGTGCAATTATGTTGCATGTAATTATGTGGCTGACTGGTATTATGAGGAGTGTATGTTGTATTTAGTAGAGTGTAATAGTGTGGCGTGTAATTATGTGGCACTGAGTGGTATTGTTTGGAGTGTATGTTGCATTGAGTGCAGTGTAATTATGTAGCATATAATTATGAGGCACTGACTAGTATTGTGTGGAGTGTGTGTTGCATTCAGTAGAGTGTAATTATGTGGTGTGTAATTATGAGGCACTGAGTGGTATTTGGAGTGTATGGTGCATTGAGTGCAGTATCATTATGTTGCATATAACTATGTGGCACTGAGTGATATTTGGAGTGTATGTTGCATTGCGTGCTGTGTAATTATGTGGCATGTAATTATGTGGCAATGAGTGGTATTTGGAGTGTGGGTTGCATTGAGTGCAGTGAAATTATGTTGCGTGTAATTATGTGGCACTGAGTGGTATTTGGAATGTATGTTGCATTGAGTGCCGTGTAATTATGTGGCGTGTAATTATGTGGCACTGAGTGGGATTTGGAGTGTATGTTGCATTGAGTGCAGTGTAATTATGTAGCATATAATTATGTGGCACTGTGTGGTATTATATGGAGTGTATTTATGTTGCATTGAGTAGAGTGTAATTATGTTGCATGTAATTATGTGGCTGACTGGTATTATGAGGAGTGTATGTTGTATTTAGTAGAGTGTAATAGTGTGGTGTGTAATTATGTGGCACTGAGTGGTATTGTTCGGAGTGTATGTTGCATTGAGTGCAGTGTAATTATGTAGCATATAATTATGAGGCACTGACTAGTATTGTGTTGAGTGTGTGTTGCATTCAGTATAGTGTAATTATGTGGTGTGTAATTATGTGGCACTGAGTGGCATTTGGACTGTATGGTGCATTGAGTGCAGTATCATTATGTTGCATATAACTATGTGGCACTGAGTGATATTTGGAGTGTATGTTGCATTGAGGGCAGTGTAATTATGTGGTGTGTAATCATGTGGCACTGAGTGGGTTTTGGAGTGTATGTTGCATTGCGTGCTGTGTAATTATGTGGCGTGTATTTATGTGGCAATGAGTGGTATTTGGAGTGTAGGTTGCATTGAGTGCAGTGAAATGATGTGGTGTGTAATTATGTGGCACTGAGTGGTATTTGGAATGTATGTTGCATTGAGTGTCGTGTCATTATGTGGCATGTAATTATGTGGCACTGAGTGGGATTTGGAGTGTATGTTGCATTGAGTGCAGTGTAATTATGTGGAGTGTAATTATGTAGTACTGAGTGGTATTTGGAGAATATGTTGCATTGAGTGCAGTGTAATTATGTGGCATGTAATTATGTGGCACTGAGTGGTATTGTGTGGAGTGTGTGTTGTATTCAGTAGAGTGAAATTGTGCGGCGTGGCTGGCTGGATGGATGGATGAATGGACAGTGTAAGAGAGAGTGCATACAGTGACAGAGAGCTTCGGAAGGACAGAGGAAGAGAAAACGTGTAATAAAGAGGGAGGGAAAAACAGAAGATGAGTTAGAAACAGAAGAAAGCGAGAGAGAATAGAGAGAGAGAGAGAGAGAGAGAGAGAGAGAAAGGGAATGCAGAAGAGGGACAGAGAGGGTGAACACGTAAGATTCATTGAGAGAGAATGAGGGGCAAAGAAAATGAGAGTGAAAAAGAAAGGATGAATGGAGAGAGGGGGAGATGGACAAAGGCAAAGAATGAGAGAGATTTAGAAGGAAAAGAGGAGGAGTGAGAGAAAGAGAAAAATACTAGAGAATGGGAGAAACACAAGGCAAAGAGAGAATATAATAGATACAGCGAGAGGCAGAGAACATCTTGTTAGGTCATAAAAGAAAGATTGTATTCGACAATGAAAAAGAGTAAAAGAGAGAGAGGGAAATAGATAGGGGCAGGGATAGAAAGTAAAAGATATAACTGAAGAGATTAACATTCAAGTATGGTGTCAGTGATGACAGACTCGGATTGAAAGAGGACCGAGCAGACTGTCCTTGAAAGAGGAGATATGAAGGGCATCTCTCGGCCCTGAGACCCTTACTTTGAAGGAAACAAGTTACACATCCTCACACCCCCCCCCAAACACGGGGAGACAGAGGTTCCCTGTGGAGTAGCCTTAGTGAGGTACTCCCCGAGTTTACTGAGAGGGAAGTTAAGCACGAGATTCACGAGGCTGGACATCAGCCCTGCACTCATGAGTGCTTGTGTTTTCACTCCTCTGTTTCCTGTTGCCACTGCAACATGTGCCCGATCCCAACCCCTGTCAAATTGCCTTCACATTCGAACATAGGCCAACTCTTTATACAAGGTTCATGATTAAAAAAACTATTAATGTTAGAGTGAGAAGTAAACAGTCGCAAATTGATCACTATGCATGGCTGACATTAGAGACACACAAACTTGAATATAAATTTATGTAGCCGCATATTTGCTCTCAACATATTACTTTTTTATCTATTCCTACATTCAAACAATACTCCTTACCTATATGCAAAGAACTGTGCGCGCCCTCTTTGGAGGTTTCAGATTCCCTCCTATCGCCCGCCCCTTTCATTTGTGCTCCTTCGAGAATTCGGAAACGCTGCCTAACCTGGGTTTATACATGCAAGTCAAACAGAAAAATCTATCATAAAGCAATAAAGAGGACTCCCGTTTTCCTCCCCTTGTAGGATCTTGTACAGCCTGACCGCTTCTCACTCAGGCAATCCATTTTGCTTTGTAATGAAATTGCAGCTAGTTTTTATTTTCCATTTAATTGCATGATTCTCTTTTTTATCCCGGTGTGGTGCAAGCTTCTGGCGCACACACACACAGAAGATGGTGCAGCACATGTATCCTTCCGTCAAATACAGTAACAGGTGGTGTCCAGGGTAGAGGCAGGGATCAGAGATCTGAAGCCATCACAGGTATTTTCCAGGTGTCTCTGTGTCAGCTATAACAAGCTGCCAGGCTCCTCTTCCTCCACACATTTTCTGTTGCTTTCTGATAAGGGCTAAGGGCACCACTGTAGGCGAGCACTGGAAAGTTCTACACAATCTGTCTCCGGCTGCAACATGGGGACTTCGCTCCCATCTGACATAAATCTTTCCAGGGGTTCTGACGTGAGCTGAGACACGATGTTACCACTGAGTGATGCCCAAGAAAAAGAAGAGCCGTTTCATCTAGCAAATGTAAAAGAAATAAAGACACTGCAAAACCAACTGACTTCATTTCTGCTATAACTTTACACGTCTTCTTTGTTGAATATCACAGTTTCTCGCATATATTAGTTTTGAAGTACAAACAGAAAAACAAGCACAAGGCAGAGGGAAGCAGGCATGATAAACGAAACGGGCTGGCAATTAAACAAGCTCCGTATTCGAGCTGCGAGGAGACGTGGGAGGGAGGGGGCTGCCCGCGCATGCGCACCATTCATAACTTTCGTTATGAGGAGCGAGCCTGGAGCCAAAGCGAAGTGCAGGAGCCGACGAAGTCCCGGGTCCCAGGAGGGGGCCTGGGTGAAGACCAGCGGATAGCACTGCGGGGCTCCCATGCCTAAGGAGAGAGCCCCGCGTCGTGCTGGCAGAGGAGCTGGAGTGCAGAGATGACACCAGCGCAGCGACAAGAGCCCGGTGAGGTAAGAGGGTGGATGTGCGCGCATGTGTGTATATGCAGTGTCTGTGTGTGCGTGCGTGTGTGTGTGCCTGCGTGTGTTTGTGCCTGCGTTTGAGAATGTGTGTGCGTGTGAGTGTGGCTGTGTGTGTGTGTGCGCGCGTGACTGAGAGAGGCATGGCTGACTTCCTGGAAATCTGAGACAGGAGATGTGCACGGCGCTGGGCTGGGCGTGCGCCCACAGACACCAATCGCCGCGCGCGCCCGACCCCTGTCTCAGATTTCCAGGAGGCGGGCGACATTAGTTGTCGAGCTGGACGCAATGCTTCGCATTGCTTTCTCCAGCTCGACCTAATAACAAGACAGCAGATCATGAATAGAGAAATTTTAGATCGCAAACTTTGCATTTCTGCATCAAGAACTGCGCAATACCAGATATTGACCACTGTATCAGAAACACTGCAAGTGCAGATCACAGGCACTGTAATAACATATTGCAAACATTGCTATGGCAGAACAAACCGCATCAGACACATCACTGACACTTCAAACACTGAATGCAAAAACTGCAATGGCAGAACCCAAGCAATGCATAAAACAAAGCAAATACACTGCAATGGCAGAACCAAGCAATGCATAAAACCAAAACAAATACACTGCAATGGCAGAAACCAAGCAATGCATAAAACGAAGCAAATACACTGCAATAGCAGAAACCAAGCAATGCACAAACCCAAGCAAATACACTGCAATGGCAGAAACCAAGCAATGCATAACACCAAATTAATACACTGCAATGGCAGAACCCAAGCTATGCCTAAAACAAAGCAGAACCCAAGCTATGCATAAAATAAAGCAAATACTCTGTAATGGCAGAACCCAAGCTATGTATAAAACAAACCAAATAAACTGGAATGGCAGAAAACAAATAGCAGGGTGGTGGATCACCAACGCAGCAAAGACAGTAAAAAAACTCTAAATATATAGACCCAAAAGCCTTCAATGACAGCCTGATTACTACAACAGCCTTCACATGCAGTGTGCTTGCAACTCCAACAGCAGACGTTTAAGGCTGCTCTGACCCATCACTGACACTGGAACAACATACAACACACGCAGCAAGAGAAATAACAGATCACAGCACAGCAAGGAAAGAACGCTGCATTGTACTGGCACTTAGCACTTTTCAATCTATTGTGAGGATTCAGATGTAAAATTCGATGCTATACTTGCTATATTTTGTTATACTTTCTCAAATGTTGTGTAATTGTGTTAAGATGTAAAGACATCCAGTGATGCGATGCACGGTCCCTTCCAGCAATAGTTTGATGATGTTCCACCCTATTTATTGATAAGAAATGTAAAGGAGTAGGGGGTGCACTGCGGGCTTAATAACTGTTCCCAAGTAGGTTCTGGATAGGTTTTGGGTGCTCTCAAGGGTGGTGCATCCGTCCATGCACCGAATAATAGTGAGCTGAGTTGTGTATACAGAAAGGACTTCTGGTACATCCCCTGTTAAGGCACACCGGGGGCGATCACAAATATGAGTCGCAGTGTAAATGAATATATCGTTCACAGTTTTGGAGGCTTTATTTGCAATTATTCACACTGATATTCACAGCATATCAGTTGCAGTATGGTTCCATTGGGCTGATGCATAAACTTATCCCCAATGCATTTCGGGCTCAAATGCCCTTGATCACGGAGTGCTGAAGAGGAAGCGAAAGGAAATGGTGTAAGAAACAGGATAAACGTGTAAGGTAGTGGGGGTAGGGTTATTTGCGTGGTTAAGGTGGGGGGTAGTGTATTTATAAATAACCCGAGACATGTGAACTAGTGTGGCGAGATAAATACGTGAGGAACAGGGTAGTGTGGGAGTCTAATCACGTGTGTTTAAAAGGACGCGAAACGCATGCTTTTAACAAAAAGTCACAGCCAGCAGCGTTAACGGCAAACTTACTTCATGCTAACGTGTAGCGTGGACTGCAGTTCATTCCGATCGTAGGTCGCTTACGGGAGTGAGAGAGAAGTGGGGTTATACATGCAATGACTGGAAACGCATCTACGGCGTATTGAAAATCAACAAAGGACTAAGTGCTGGATGTGATGCAGACGTGTTCTAAATGGCAGACATATTGGAAAGGGGTGAAGTGTTACAGAGGCGGTGTAGAAAAGGGTCAAAAGTAACAATAAATGTCGGAGCAATGTACACAATACAGTGACATGAACAAAGGATTACAAGTAACAACTAAGTTCAATTCGATCGTTCAAACCAAAAGGCTTCAGAGTCTGTAAGCGGTAAATCCACTCAAGTTCTCGTCTCAATAACAGTTTATGATGGTTAATTCCTTCTGTTTTAGTGACAGTTTCCAGTACAATGAATTTCAACTGAGCGATGGTATGGCGGGATTCAAGGAAATGCATAGCAACACTGGATTTTTCAAGTTTCAATCTTATATTGGACTTGTGTTCGTTTAAACGTGTTTTTATTTTGCGTTCAGTTTTGCCAATATAGAGTTTCCCGCAAGGACATTTTAGCGCATAAATCAGGTTCATTGAGTCACATGTTGCATCCACTTGCAGATGAATTTTATGGCCTTTCATGGGATGTTGTATACTGTTTCCCTTAATTATGCTATTGCAATGATTGCAATTAAAACAAGGTTGAGTACCGCGATGTTGTAAGATGGTGCCACTAGGTTTCGATAGGATCTCCTGAATGTTCCTACTTCTTGTGTGAGCGAAAATGGGGGGATTTTGAAAAATGCCCTGGAAATCAGGTTCCATCTGCAGTATAGGCCAATGTTTATGTATGATCTTCTTGTAAATGTGGCTTACAGTGGAAAATTTGGAAACTAGTACCATGCGTTCTTCTTTCTCCTTGTGTGTTTTTAGTAAACTATCTATCCTTGGTATTTGTTTAACTCTGGTTTGTGCTTCATTGAGAATATTCTCGGGGTATCCCCGATTGTGAAATCGTTCATGCATTTCTTTGATGCGTGTTTCAAATGTGGATTCATCTGACACAATGCGCTTAACTCGCAACATTTGGGAAAAAGGCAGGTGTTTCTTCAGGGAACCTTGGTGGAAGCTTGAAAAATGTAAAGTGTTATTTCGATCTGTGCTTTTCCTGTGTAAGTCTGTCACTAGACCTTGAGATGTTATTTTATTGTGGACGTCCAAAAAAGAAATATCTGTGTCACTAATTTGCCAAGTGAGGTTAATCCGTGGGTCTTTGGTGTTGATTTCTGATAGAAAGTTGTTAAGTGAATCTTTGGTGTCTGACCACAAGATAAACAAGTCATCAATGTACCGGACGTACATTTTGTTTTTGTTTTGAAAACAGCGGTTGGTGTATATGTGCTGATTCTCAAAGTTCTCCATGTATACATTCGCATACGTTGGGGCGGCGCAGTTTCCCATCGCCATTCCGGATAGTTGCAAAAACCATTGGTCGTCTAGTCTGAAATAGCTATGATACAAAATAAAAATCATAAGCTCCATTATGAAGGCCTGCTTGGATGCGTCTATTTCACTGTGAAGTAAGATTTGTTCAACTGCTTCGATACCCCCTAGATGGGGTATCGAGGTGTAGAGAGAGCTCACGTCCGCTGTGCAGAGGATGAGAGGTTCGTTGGGTGTCAGTTGGAGTTCTGAAAGTTTCACTAGAAAGTTGGTGGTGTCCTTAATGTAGCTAGCTGATTTAATAACTAGCGGTTGTAGGTACTTGTCAATAAATTTGCCGGTTGTCTCATGTATCGATCCTTTTGTTGACACTATGGGTCTAAAAGGAGGATCCAAAAGGTTTTTGTGGATTTTGGGACACATGTGGATTGTGGGACTTTTGGGATGTTCTACTAATAAGTAGTTTTTAGTACGCTCCTCAATGGTGCCGGCTTGGTGGGCTTTGTTGACGATGTCTTTCAAGATGTTTTGAAATTCTCTGGTGGGGTTGTTGTCAAGAGCCATATAGGTCATTGTGTCTTCAATGTGTTCATGCAATTTTTGCGTGTACATACTGGTATTGAGGATTACCAGGGCTCCTCCCTTGTCGGCTTTGACGCATTTGATGAGCGGATAGTTGGCAAGTGATTTGAGGTTGTCAGAGAATTTCAAAACATCTTGAAAGACATCGTCAACAAAGCCCACCAAGCCGGCACCATTGAGGAGCGTACTAAAAACTACTTATTAGTAGAACATCCCAAAAGTCCCACAATCCACATGTGTCCCAAAATCCACAAAAACCTTTTGGATCCTCCTTTTAGACCCATAGTGTCAACGAAAGGATCGATACATGAGACAACCGGCAAATTTATTGACAAGTACCTACAACCGCTAGTTATTAAATCAGCTAGCTACATTAAGGACACCACCAACTTTCTAGTGAAACTTTCAGAACTCCAACTGACACCCAACGAACCTCTCATCCTCTGCACAGCGGACGTGAGCTCTCTCTACACCTCGATACCCCATCTAGGGGGTATCGAAGCAGTTGAACAAATCTTACTTCACAGTGAAATAGACGCATCCAAGCAGGCCTTCATAATGGAGCTTATGATTTTTATTTTGTATCATAGCTATTTCAGACTAGACGACCCATGGTTTTTGCAACTATCCGGAATGGCGATGGGAAACTGCGCCGCCCCAACGTATGCGAATGTATACATGGAGAACTTTGAGAATCAGCACATATACACCAACCGCTGTTTTCAAAACAAAAACAAAATGTACGTCCGGTACATTGATGACTTGTTTATCTTGTGGTCAGACACCAAAGATTCACTTAACAACTTTCTATCAGAAATCAACACCAAAGACCCACGGATTAACCTCACTTGGCAAATTAGTGACACAGATATTTCTTTTTTGGACGTCCACATTAAAATAACATCTCAAGGTCTAGTGACAGACTTACACAGGAAAAGCACAGATCGAAATAACACTTTACATTTTTCAAGCTTCCACCAAGGTTCCCTGAAGAAACACCTGCCTTTTTCCCAAATGTTGCGAGTTAAGCGCATTGTGTCAGATGAATCCACATTTGAAACACGCATCAAAGAAATGCATGAACGATTTCACACTCGGGGATACCCCGAGAATATTCTCAATGAAGCACAAACCAGAATTAAACAAATACCAAGGATAGATAGTTTACTAAAAACACACAAGGAGAAAGAAGAACGCATGGTACTAGTTTCCAAATTTTCCACTGTAAGCCACATTTACAAGAAGATCATACATAAACATTGGCCTATACTGCAGATGGAACCTGATTTCCAGGGCATTTTTCAAAATCCCCCCATATTCGCTCACACAAGAAGTAGGAACATTCAGGAGATCCTATCGAAACCTAGTGGCACCATCTTACAACATCGCGGTACTCAACCTTGTTTTAATTGCAATCATTGCAATAGCATAATTAAGGGAAACAGTATACAACATCCCATGAAAGGCCATAAAATTCATCTGCAAGTGGATGCAACATGTGACTCAATGAACCTGATTTATGCGCTAAAATGTCCTTGCGGGAAACTCTATATTGGCAAAACTGAACGCAAAATAAAAACACGTTTAAACGAACACAAGTCCAATATAAGATTGAAACTTGAAAAATCCAGTGTTGCTATACATTTCCTTGAATCCCGCCATACCATCGCTCAGTTGAAATTCATTGTACTGGAAACTGTCACTAAAACAGAAGGAATTAACCATCATAAACTGTTATTGAAACAAGAACTTGAGTGGATTTACCACTTACAGACTATGAAGCCTTTTGGTTTGAACGATCGAATTGAACTTAGTTGTTACTTGTAATCCTTTGTTCATGTCACTGTATTGTGTACATTGCTCCGACATTTATTGTTACTTTTGACCCTTTTCTACACCGCCTCTGTAACACTTCACCCCTTTCCAATATGTCTGCCATTTAGAACACGTCTGCATCACATCCAGCACTTAGTCCTTTGTTGATTTTCAATACGCCGTAGATGCGTTTCCAGTCATTGCATGTATAACCCCACTTCTCTCTCACTCCCGTAAGCGACCTACGATCGGAATGAACTGCAGTCCACGCTACGCGTTAGCATGAAGTAAGTTTGCCGTTAAGGCTGCTGGCTGTGACTTTTTGTTAAAAGCATGCGTTTCGCGTCCTTTTAAACACACGCGATTAGACTCCCACACTACCCTGTTCCTCACGTATTTATCTCGCCACACTAGTTCACATGTCTCGGGTTATTTATAAATACACTACCCCCCACCTTAACGACGCAAATAACCCTACCCCCACTACCTTACACGTTTATCCTGTTTCTTACACCATTTCCTTTCGCTTCCTCTTCAGCACTCCGTGATCAAGGGCATTTGAGCCCGAAATGCATTGGGGATAAGTTTATGCATCAGCCCAATGGAACCATACTGCAACTGATACGCTGTGAATATCAGTGTGAATAATTGCAAATAAAGCCTCCAAAACTGTGAACGATATATTCATATACACTGCGACTCATATTTGTGATCGCCCCCGGTGTGCCTTAACAGGGGATGTACCAGAAGTCCTTTCTGTATACACAACTCAGCCCACCCTATTTATTAAAATTATTGCTGCAATTTACATAGTCTGAACTCTCCCTAAGCATGATAGCGCTTTAAATGAGCCCCAGTTACATTACAGAAGGTCACATTCATTTTATAGTCACTGAGGGGCAGATGTATCTAGGTCATTTTTAGTCGCAAACGCTGCGATTCGCAAAAAAGCCGCGTTTGCAACTAAAAATTCGCAATTTGGAATGTATGAAGCAAAATGCATAGCAAAATTAAGGAATCGCAAAATTTGCGATTCCTTAATTTTGCATAAGCATTTAAGGAATCGCAAATTGCGATTCCTTAAATGCTATGCATCAAGCATTTCAATTTAGCGATTTGCGCTTAAGAAATCGCAAATTACCACCAACTTGTTGTTGGTGTTAATTTGCGTAATTCTTTTACAAACGCACTTTTTGTCATTTGTAAAGGTGCCAAGTGGCGCTCATACATGCCCTTAGTGTATGTGCGCCATATGCGCACACATGTAAATTTCAGGGGTGCAGCTTGAAATTATTCTCAATTTGCGATTAGCAAATTGCGAATCGCAAATTGAGAATAACTTCCTGAGCCTTCCTATGGGCCTCCTGGCCCATAGAAATGAATGGGAAATTATTCCTTAATTGCGATTAGCAATTTCCTAATCGCAATTAAGAAATTTTAAGAAATCACTAAAAAATAGCGAATTTTTACATACATACCATTTTGCAATTCTCAAATAGCGATTCTCAAAAAATCGCTATTTGAGGATTGCAAATAGGTATCTTGATACATCTGCCCACAAGAGATTAAAGTGATTTGCCCAGAATCACAGGGTGTTGAGCCGGTGCCGAGACTAGAACTTGGCTCCCCAGTTCTGAAGTCGACTGCTCCCCAAAATAGAAAGAGAGAGGGGGATTGGTAACTCTCTCGAAGGTGTACGGATCACCCACTTTCTATTGCAATAGAGTTATTTCTATTGCACCCAGCAGCCTTTCTGCTGTGGGCAGACTAGTAAAAGCATGGATTAGAGGCAGGCGGCGTGACTGATCCGTCTGTAGAGAGTGTCCAGATGGGAGGAGACTGTTCCTGGACTGCTTTAGTCTCTCCTAACACTTCACCATGATTCTGATCTCTCTCCCATGCCCCAATTCCTCATTGCCAGCCCTCCCACCCAGTTTCTACCCCTTGGGTCCTAATACCTCTCTTTTCTATTCCATTTCCTTCCAGCCACAAGCCTAGGCCCAGATGCTCGAAATACCCTTCAGTGAGATATCAAGGTTTTGGGGACGACCAAGCCACCCACAAGAATTTCCCCCTATTTTCACTAATCACAGATTTTGGAATTTCCTGTAGATTGGGGACATCTTGTAAATTTCCTGCAGATTTTTCGAAATGGTCTACTTTTTTGTATTTGAAGAAGGGGACAGTCAGCGAAAGCATCATAAGTTATTAAAGGAGTAATGAACAATGTTAAGGATCCAGGGCCGTGGCTATAGCTGACAATATCTGACAGTACTTCATATAAACAGAATTAGGTCTGGTTCTAGCCAAGACCTTTTGATCTTACAGAATCTAGAAATAATATGTCCATTGGTCTGCTGTTGAGTCATTAACATTTTTATACGCCCGCTATAGCATGCAGCTTGGGTTAACGGGTCAGCCCGCTTCATCCATTGGCTGTTTTACCTCAGGTTACCACATTCTTCCCATTAAAAAAAAAAACCACACACAATTTAGTTCCATTCGGTGACAGGGACCACTTTGGCAATGTGTGCATTTTGAAAACAAAAGCTATTTCTGCTTTTAGCCAATGTTTTTTTCAGACTGAGGAGGGCCAGGCTGATTTCCCAACAATAAAGGTGCACAAGACATATCAAAACAAAACAATCACTGACAAAGCCAAAAGGCTGGCAGTTAACACCAGACCTACTGGCTTTGACAATGCTTGTTTTAAGTACTAGCAACTCAGTTTCTTGACATACTAGGCCAAGCAGCAGGTACCTGCGAAGTAACTCTATGCTCAGTAAGCTACTACTTCAGGTGCTGAATAAAATGGCGCGGGCTCACTTCTATCCTTTTATGGATATGACCTACATCACCTGCTCTTAGGTACCCATGCGCGCCAAAACGACCAAGGCAAGAGGTGGGCGTCAGGGCAGATTAAAGGGAAAAGTAGGTGAGGGGTAGGGAGGCTAGACATAAGGACAGACATATCCATGGCGTTGGAGCAAGAAGCGCCCCCATTATTACATCGTGTAACAGTTTATAATGAGAATGAACAATAAAAGGGTCATTCAAATGTTTTGTTCTGGCAGCATCTGTTGTCTTTTCAAACGCACACTGTCACATATCCCCTTTGCCTTTAGTGAGGTGACAGGACATAATTGGCTAGTACCCCACTCTAAACTGCAGAAGCCCTTGTGACGTCCTTGGGCACAGACCCTCAATTCTTCAGTGCGCTCGACAGCCATACATTGAATGTAGACAATACATAACATCACTGAGTGCAGTTTGATGTAGTTTGGTTGTTTGGCACTGAATTTAGTAAAAAATAATGTGATGTCTTACCCAGATTTTTCTAGGAATTTATCATTTGACTGCTTCCTTTTTTAGGAAAGGGGCGCATTCCAGTTCGCCTCGCCCTGTCTTTTTCTCAGACAAAAATCCTGAAAGTGCTTACAGGTCCGCTCCCAGTAAGCCTCCGGATCCAAACCAGTTGCCGGGTGACTTGAATGCCAAATATATTTTTCACGGGAGGAAACGTGGTCTCTGTTGACATTACTGACTTCAGAAGAAGCAAGCAGTGAGTTCCAATCCCGGCTTGCCGATTTTTCACAGTGTGATCCGCAAATCAACTTTACTTGATACAGTTGTTAATGCTTAGAAAATTATTGGCCAATTGTATTTAGAATTACATAAAACGAAAGCAGCTGTAATCTAAGTGCTGCAAACACCGGCTACTACATAGCTCTTCTAGGTCTGGAATGGATCTCTTCTGCAGGATTAGCGTCGAGGAGGATCGGACGCTGCCTTGAGTTTGCCATCCCTGCTAAATACTGATGATTTAATGAATGAGGAGGCTCAGGGGCCCGCGCGTGCGCACTACACAGCAGTTGCACACTATTTAATTCAATGAAGAGCAGCAAGCCTCTGAGGTCCGGGGCAGGCCTGGCCGGGCAATAGCGTGCCACTGTAAGGAATAGCCTCTGAGGCCCGACTAGGGCCCTGGCGAGCATGCCCTTTTGCATAATTTAATTTATTAAGAGGCCCGGAGTGCTGTGCGAACAATTTAATTCATGAAGAAGTGAGTGGGCCCCATTAGCACGGCGGCTGTGGGGGACTGTGTTACGCCCCTGCTACCACTTTAGGTAGAAGGCGGCTGCCATTGGTCGGACCTGAGCTCCATTGTGGTCAGCCTGAACTTGTGACGTTATCCTGCTCTGGAGCGACCTGATAACCATAGTTGGCTCTTTGTGCTTTTAAGCACTATTCTACCAAAACTTTCAAATTGCTTATGTCTGTTTGGATATTTGTCGTTTGGAGTCAAATACATTATGAAAGTTTACTCTATTTTTCTAAATTGGTGAGGGATTATTCTTGGGTTGTGTTTTTACTGTATTACTGTTTGTGTGCTGGATAAATACTGTACACATACCTCTGATGAAGCGAGTTTCAGAAATTAAATGCGTTTTGACTCCCTCCTGAGCACGAAGGCACTTTGGTATTACTTTCGGCGGCACTCCCAGGCATTTTCCAGGACTTCAACTACTACTTGCCGCACCCGCTCCGCGGGTGCCGCTGCGTGCATCTGGACACCGGGACACGGGTGAAGCTCTGCAGCAGGCTACCGGGTGAGTGTGGTCAGCGGGGCTGCGAGCGTGCAGGGGACTCCATTGCCCAGGAGTACCTGCAAGACCATTTGCCAACTTCCGGTCCGCTCTCCCCGCTGCCGCCCCCCGCCCCTCTGCAGCTGTGTTAAAATCCCTCACCACTTCTCCTCCTGTGGGACGCCCTCCTGAGCACGAAGGCACTTTGGTATTACTTACGGCGGCACTCCCAGGCATTTTCCAGGACTTCAACTACTACTTGCCGCACCCGCTCCGCGGGTGCCGCTGCGTGCATCTGGACACCGGGACACGGGTGAAGCTCTGCAGCAGGCTACCGGGTGAGTGTGGTCAGCGGGGCTGCGAGCGTGCAGGGGACTCCATTGCCCAGGAGTCCCTGCAAGACCATTTGCCAACTTCCGGTCCGCTCTCCCCGCTGCCGCCCCCCGCCCCTCTGCAGCTGTGTTAAAATCCCTCACCACTTCTCCTCCTGTGGGACGCCCTCCTGAGCACGAAGGCACTTTGGTATTACTTACGGCAGCACTCCCAGGCATTTTCCAGGACTTCAACTACTACTTGCCGCACCCGCCCCGCGGGTGCCGCTGCGTGCATCTGGACACCGGGACACGGGTGAAGCTCTGCAGCAGGCTACCGGGTGAGTGTGGTCAGCGGGGCTGCGAGCGTGCAGGGGACTCCATTGCCCAGGAGTCCCTGCAAGACCATTTGCCAACTTCCGGTCCGCTCTCCCCGCTGCCACGCCCCCCTGTCTTACCCAGTCACCTACTTATTGACCTAGTACTCCCGCAGCGCGGGACGCAGCTCGGGGCGAAGACCGGGCTAAGAGCGGGCGGTTTGAGGCCGTTCGAGGACGGCAGAGGACGGCCCCGGCCCACATCCCTTGGCTTGCTGTGATATAAGTAAGATAGGCGTTATTGTGTCCCAGAGCTGGTTTGGGCATTAGAGACTCTGTACTGACTAACAGTGTGGACAAATAAGTTATTATCCCACTTGTGTAAAGAGCGTGTCTAGGTCTGATTACTGAAGTCGGTGCTAATTCTGAAATCATGGTTTTAAGATCTGGTAAAACACGCAATGTCCAAATTCAAACACCCACAGGAGTGGTATCAGGTCCATTGGACGCTTTTATTACACGAGCCACGGGTATCCTGGAAAAGGAAATAGCAATGGTGGAAAAGCGTCTTTCCATTGACTTAGTCAGCGGAAAACGCTCTTCACTAGGTAGGCTGGCCAAGATTCCTAGTCCTGTGCCACCCGCACAAGCACATGCAGCTTTTAATTGTATACATCTAGACACTACGGAAGCCATAGTTCACATGGATAGTGAGGGGACTGATCCTCCTGTTCACACTACACTTTTTCCTAAACACCCCCTGGACGACCATGAAGTAACAGGGGAAATCGAAACTCAGGATAGCCAAAACACCGAACACAGCTCGGAATCTGTTGACTCATACCTTGACTCACCCAAAGTAGATTCTAACGACCCAGTCCACACAGATTCCATAGGTTTAGACAAGGTTTCGAGGAAGAGAAAACAAGATACTTGTTACAAGGGAGGGAGAGAATCCAAGATGCCTAAACTAAAAGACACCGTTGGTAATCCTACATCGGGATTAGGCCATCCCAGCGAAAAACAATGTACTAACACACTGACTAACGCCTTATGCCCCTCCCTCATGCCCAACATGCCTAAGCAGCGATGATTCCCTGTTGGCAAAGATTGAGGCTCTAATGAAAAACCTCTTATCACCTGTCTTGGAGCGGACCAGATTAATGACATTGAAAATAAATTCTCTGGAGGCTGTAGTTAATGCGAATTCTGCCATATTATTGTCTTTATCCGACATAGATTCCGGGGTGGTCAAACCCCCACCTTCGGCCCCAAAAACATCTAATATCCCAACTAGTCTCATTGATAACCCCAGCAATCACAAACCCCCAGGGCCAGTAATAGATAGATCAAACAAAGGTGGTGCTCACAAAAATATTCCAAGCAAGGTACCAGAGGCCCCGCCCCAACGCACTCATATGATGAAGCCCATGAATAAACCGGATAGATCAACCCCCGCTAGACGCCAATCAACCAAACCACCTCCTCAGGTAAAACCTAGTACAGTCACCCATAGCCTTCCCCCCCATAGGCCCTCAGTAAACCACCAAAGTACCCTAAATCCCTTGGCAAGGAAACAACCCAGGCATCCAACGCCTCGGGTCGACATCCCTATAGAGGCTACACCATATACCATGGTGTTGACTGGTGTAGCCCCATTGCAATCCGGTAAAAGGGAGACTCATGATGACCTGCGTAACAAGGTCATTTTCTGGTTGAATAAAAACAGACCCCTACCTCCATCCTCGCCAACAGAAATCTTATTTGTAAGAAGGGTTGACTGGGTGGGCCAGGGTACTAAGGATTTGGAGGGTGACTGCATTCTAATATCCTTCAGGGATTCCTGGGTGGTGGACAGAATTTGTAGAGAAGCTAGGTTTGCCAGGCAGGGGGACGTCCAAACACTAGACCTTTCATATTTTTATCCTCAAAGACAGGCTTATACCCTGAAGGCCCCCAAACAGGGACGATCCACCATTAGGAGCTACCCCATGACACCGCAATTACCGATATTCCCACCTCTATTCAACCGCTTTGGCCCCTTGTCTGATCTGGAGGCCATTGATTGACTTCAAAAACCTTCTCAAACACCTGAACCCGTAGAAAATGCTGACCTTGGGGTAGGGAGTAAGAGGCAGGGTCAGGCGTCCCCCCAGCCCACAATCATGGCAGAGGAGTGTAAGAGGGTCCCAGCACCAACAGGGAGGGACACACCATCTTCGAGGGTAGGGGGAACCTCCTTGTCGCTGATTGAATACAGTCTCGTGGGGAGATCTGAAAACGGGCTGGATGTTGGGGCAGGACAGGACAAGTTTGTAGCTTCTGAGGTGGTAGCCCCCACCGTGGTACCTACATCGGAAATTCTTGCCCTAGTGTCCTGGAACATTGCTGGGATTAAAAGTCGCATCCATTCTGGAGACTGGCTCGAGTTCATGGATAAATTTGATATCATCTTACTCCAGGAAACTTGGGCTGTTGATCCAATATTTAGGCAGGGCTATGTAAATTTTCACAAAGCTGCCACTCGAAGCGCTATTGGAAACGCCAAAGGGAGAGCCTCAGGGGGGCTACTGATCTGGGTGAAACAATCCCTGGGATATTGTATTACGGAGATATGTGTACAAAACCCGGACCTCCTCATTGTTAGGCTGAGAAAAACTGGCTGTCGGGACTTGATCCTGTTTAACATATATGCACGAGGTCTGCCAGGTGGCCGTACGCCACCCCTGTTGGAGGTACTGGATTCTACTCTGGCAGCCCTTGATAACACCAACGTCATTCTGCTTGCTGGGGACCTAAATTGCTGCTTTGAATCTCTATTAGACCCAGGGGACTGTTGGGGCTGCGTGGAGGACGCAGTATGGGGCATACCCGACCTGCTGCCTGTCAAACCGGTACCCGCCACAGAGGCAGCGGTGAATTGGATGGCCTTTTGTCTAAACAGTGGCTTTCGGGCCTGCAACGGTCGAACAAAATCAGACCAGGAAGCCAACTGCACATTTGATAATGGGTTAAGAAGAAGCCGTATTGACTATATCCTGTTGAAAGTAGGAGACTGGTCCCTGATGGTGGATATGGAGGTAACTTCCCGTCCAGAAAGTGACCATAACCCCTTGACCTTGCAACTAACGTTGCCAGGACTTGCGAGACTAGTGGAACCCAGTACCTCTCAGACAGGGGATACCTATCTAACAAACGATAGGAAGAGGGTAAAATGGTCTAAAATTGAGGGGGATGAAATATTGAGGAATAAGGTTATTAGCGTGGTTAATAATACTTATAACAAAATGCTGACCCACGCTGAGTTGGGGGACAACCCCGAAAAAGCTGACCTCATTATAAATCTTCATAATCGTTGTTTTGATGATTTAAAATCTCTGCTTTCGCAACCTCGCCGGCAGGGAAACAATACAGCATCTATTCGCCCTCATAAATGGTACAACAAAAAATGTAGGGAAGCACACACCGACCTGGTTAAAGCAGTTAAGTCTCGGAATATGGGTTTAGTGAAAGCGGCCAGATTATCCTATAGGAAAATACAAGGGGAAGCTAAACGGGAGTGGGAGGATAAGTATTGGTCAGACCTCTTGGAAGCCTCCATGTCCAATAACCCCATTAAATTTTGGGAAATAGTCAAGTGGGGGAAGGATCCGGACGCACGCATCCCCACAAACCATGTGCCCCCCAATGATTGGGTGATCTTCTACTCAACCCAGTTCTGTGCAGTGAATTCCATGCCACCTAGTACTTTGGAAATGACACCCCACCCCACCACCCAAAGCGAGACTATCATCTTCACAGAAGGAGAGGTCGAGCTGGCATTAAATCTTACCATGCGAGGAAAAGCGCCAGGTATGGATCTTATACCCGCCGATCTGTTTAAAGCTAATCCCGCTCTGTGGATACCATACATTATTACGGTGGCAAACTCCATAGCTGCAGGTGCAAGAATACCCAAATCTTGGAAGGGGGCGGAGATCCTACCGATTTATAAAAAGGGCAATAGGTCTAATCCGGGTAACTACCGCCCGATTAGTCTTATTGACTCTATGCAAAAACTCATCGCTCGCATGGTTCTGGGCAGGGTCCAAGGCTGGATCGAGATGGAGGACATCCTATCCCCAATGCAGGCGGGCTTCAGATCGGAAACCAGCACCATCGACCAGGTGTTCAGATTCTGTCTGATCTACTGGAAGGTGGTGCAGCTTGGCGGCGGTACCATCTTCGCAGCGTTCATCGATCTGAAGTCCGCCTTCGATCTAGTACCGAGGGGAAAACTGTGGGGAGTCTTAAAGAATCTAGGAATGCCAGCAGAACTGCTCGATTTGATAATTAAATTGCATGAGGAGAACTTCGCGAGGGTAAGATGGGGAGGACAGGGCCAAGTGACAGAACCCTTCCCAGTCACCCGAGGTGTTCGCCAGGGTTGCGTACTGGCACCCACTCTTTTCTTATTGTTCATTGACCAAGTGGTAAAATTCTTTGAATCGACCCCAACCGATGCCCCTATGTTGGCAGGACAGCGTTTCCCAATGCTCATCTTTGCTGATGACACCTTACTCCTCTCCAGAACACGCAGCGGATTACAGCGGGCCCTGGACCGCTTTGAGGAGTTCTGTGTCATCAGCGATCTCAAGGTGAACGTTGGGAAAACCAAATTCATGGTGCTAACTAAGAACTGCCCTGTCCGGAGCACAGTTAGTATGGGTGGAGTCAAACTGGACCAAGTAGAGAATATGACATACTTGGGGGTTATGCTAGATAGTCGCCTGAAATGGAAAACACAAGTTGATGCCCAACATCTTAAGCTTGCCCGACTTACTGGCTGCCTTCTCAGTGAGCAAAGGAAATCCATCACCAAGCGGGTTGCACCAGCTCTCAAAATCTATGATGCAAAAATCAATCCTGCGATTCTATATGGTGCAGATCTGTGGGGCCATAAGGATCTTACGGGCCTGTTTAAAATACAGTGCAAGTTCCTCCGCAATTTGGTAGGCTTGCCACAGTCGTCCCCCTCCATTCCCCTTTGCTTGGACTTAGGATGTCCTCCAATTAACGAGATGGCCAGATTTAGACTGGTTGCCTTTTGGAGGCGCCTATGGACCTCGCCCGACCTTATCCTATTTGCAAACGGGGTAGTAGAAGTTAGGTCAATTAGGGGATCGGAAAAAATTCCCTGGTTCCGAATGGTAAAATCCATCCTGATGGATATGGGTCTAGAGCAGCTTTGGATTTCGCCTGCCACCAGTACCTTTCCAACTAAATTGGCATTTAAAGAATTGTACTGGTCCACGCTCCGTTTGAACAGAATTAATGCCTCCTGTTCTACCAATCTCACTGGTAGGTTCCTTTGCTTTAAGTTGGACCCCACACGTGAACATTATTGGGACACGGTTTCTAAATCCCTAGACAGGAAACTTTTCCACCAGTTCCGGGTGGGCTCATTGCCGTTGAATACCTTCACGAAAAATTGGTCATCAAGCACCACGGATCATTGTAAATGGTGCCCAGGCCATAAGGAAACAGAGGGCCATTTTCTGTTTGTTTGTCCTAGATACCATGCACCAAGGGCCAAATGGCTAAAACCACTTTTCCAGTGCCTGCCCATAAGAAAATCAGAAGAGGCCATCCATGTATTAAAAACTAACACACTAGAAATTATTACAGTGTGTATAGCCAAGTACCTGGGCTGGGCCTGGATACTCAGGGCAAAACAATAGTTTAACCTTGGATTGTATGAACCTACTTGTAATCCTATTCCCCCCAAGGAAAACCTGTTTCAGGACTGTCTTCAAACTGCTTAATTCCTTTTTATTGTTATTGTTAATGTATGTGTATTTATTGTCAATTAATTAATGTTTGTTATTATTTGTCTTTTATGATTTTTTTAAAATCGAAATAAAGACTTTAAAACCTGACTCGCAAAGTTAAACTTCCATAATAAATTAATTATATTAATGAGTTTTTGCACAAATATGTATTAATCAACCTAGTTTAAAATGCATTCATGACATAAGGGTTTAACATTATGTACTGTTTGTTGCATTTGCGATTACGTTGAAAAATAATAAACTAACTTTGTCTATTTGTCTTGTCAATATTAATTGCGTTTTTTTAAATAATGGCATGTGCTTATTTTAAATGTGCTTTTGTCTATGTCATGTCTTTTATGTAGTAAAGGTTCGTGGAGAATCCTGAGGCCCATGTGAAGAAGGTTTTTATAAACGCTGCTTTCATGTGCTTAAAGCTAGATAACATAAACTAATGGGTTAACATTAGTAAAGGGGGTGGGTAACAGAATGACTTTCATTACTCAAATTAATTAATGTTTTGTGTTTCTTTGCATACTAGTTATGGAGAAAGAGGCCTGAGGCCTAGCTTTTTAAATGGGTGTTTGGAATCCTGTCGCGATGAGCCGAGCACAGCTAAAGAATGGAAAAGTTTGTCACATTTTCGTTCATCAGAAAACAAATAAATGGAACTGTGCAAGATATGCTCTGTGTTGAATAACTCCAAGGACAGGAAGCGGCAGAACAGCCAAGCTGAGGAAGCAGCGAACTGTTATTTAATTAGATGTTGCAAAATCCTCGTAAGCTAATGCCGCTTGTGGACAAAGGACAAAGACGTTTTAGAAAGGCACAATTTTGGATTGAAAAGGCTATGAACTCACATAGACTGCCGGCTGTCAGCCAATCAAAATGCTGGATGTCGAAGAAAAAGTATTCTTTTAGTTAGTTTTAGATAGAGAAAAGGTATAAAACTTGGCCCCTTGGGAGGAGGGCTGCTGGCTCGTTCCTGAATCCTGATGGGCGTGAGATGCTGTCGGACTTTTGACTCACGTAAGGAAAGCTGAACTAATGACTTTTTCTTTAGATTTCTAATAAGTTAGACAGGGAAATAGAATTAGGGAATGAGACCTTTTCTGCTTTAATACTTCACATGCGGATTAGTTTTGAAGTGACAGTCTAATGTGCCTTTACTTAATAAATAAAAGATGCTTTGAAAATGCTAATAAAAACATTTTCTTTACTAAAAATGCTCTTTATTTGAAAATAAAATTAATAAAATAGATTTTGAAATGACAAGCTGGTCTTGTTTATTCTGAGTCTAGTTACCATCAGTTGATCCATTACCTAGGTGACTTAATTAAATGTTTCCGTTATTAATTTTATAAATATGATGATGACAAACTGCAGTTGTATATATAGTGTAAATAGTTTGTGAAATAGTTCAGATTAATTAGGTCACATGATTCAGTTGGCCAATATTTGTCTCAGTCATTTATGGGCCTTTTGAAAAGTTTATGATTAATGGTGAGTATCATGGTGTTGGGTAGTGTTTTTGAGACATATTTTCTGTAGGGCTGCTGGATCAATTCTCTGGTAGCAGAGTTACGGTTACTATGGTAACTGACATGCTACATGTAGATACATAGGATACATGTCTAAAACATGTTAAGTTTGTCCAGTTGTTATATGTAGTCGAAAGGTCTTTTCCAGCAGTGAGAAAATTCCTAGTGTGCCGGCAAGAGTAGTGTAACAAGTGAAGTTACACAGTTCACTTGTTCTGTTTCAGAATAGTGGTATTAATATATATCACTAGTGTGGTGGACTTACAGCACAAGTTTAGGGATTTTAGGTGTGATAGGTTGTATGTACAGTGAGGATTGCCTATGAAATTGTAGCTTTGAGTATAGGGACTAAAAGTCTGTTTTAAACCTCGCTGTGAAAAGAGTAATAGGACTTATTCAAACTTGAGTGAAGGGTAAGGAAGCGTCGTCTATTCTTACTGGCGAATGAGGATTTTCTATTGGCAGGTTAAAGTGCTACCAAACATAATTACGTATACATGATTAGGGTTTTCTGTATGAATGTGTAGAAATGATTTTGTGAGTATAGCGTTGTCTATTTCACGAGAAAGAATACTCGAATGATTGAGAAAAACTATCACTTTATTTAGCGAAACAGACAAATGGTTTGTTTTTCTGTAGTTACTAATTGAATTTCATTGAAAAGAATTGCTTTAAAATGGCGCTGTGAAAATATTTTGTAAAGGAGGGGTGAGTTTGCGGAGCGGAGACAGTGAAGCTGCAGTGGCAGAATATGTCACAGGGTTCGCACTGCAATTGGTTAACATACGTCACAGCGAGCGCACTGATTGGTTCACGTGACCAAAACGAGCTGATAGCTGATTGGTCCTTTCTGAAAACAGTACTTCCATTGGTTGAGCAAGGTAGTGACGTGGCTTAACCTGATTGGCTTGTTGGTGAGTTTCACGCACGGATTGGCTAGCATAGCGGAACAACGAAGGAATACTTACGATCTTTTTCAAATTAAGCAAAATAGTTTTAAACTTGAGTTATTGGTACGGAAAAGAGGAAAAGAAGCCTTCATGGTTTCAGAAATTGAAAAATATATTCAGCCCCGATAAGCAAATTGAAACGCGTGGCGGAAAATTACTTCATAAGTACAAAACACCGCAGTATATATGGAAGGTGAATATGGTTATTATACTGTCCTTTGGTTTAAAAATTGGATGCAATATACCAAAAATGATGGAGTAGTAGTGTGGCCAGAAGATGGGTCATTTAATATTAAAATTTTGAAAAACTTGAGAGAAAAAAATGAAGGCTCTTGTGCCAAGGCCTAGACCTACTCAATTTGAGGCTTTAGTTGAATGGGAGGTTGAAATGATGGAACTAGAACGAGAAACCAGAGGTATAACAAGAGGCCCAAAATTAAACATTAATAGGGAAACTTATGAAGATAGAGTACGACGCTGGAGAAAAGCAGATATGTATGATGGTTTGTACCCAGTAAGAGAGATGATTACTGAAACACCAGGTCAAAAGAATACCCGAAAGAAAAATAATCTTGAAGAAGAATTAGATGATGCGGTTTTAGAAGAAATTTATATTACAAAACGTAAACCGCCACCGTATCAACCAGAATGTTCACAGTCTACCCCAAGAGTTTCTTCAGGAACCTCTCCTAGTGTACCTCCTAGAGAATCTAATGAAAATTCACCTAGATTTTTTAAGATTACCTGAAAGAGTAGGGACAAGAAGTAATTCTACTACACCAGGAGGAAATAGAAATTATCCTGAGATCCCAGAACAGAGAAATGAATTCCCGAGGAATGTAATGAGAACAGAGAGACTTGGGAATATACCAGAAGTTTCAGAATTTTTAAGAGCAAAAGAAGAATTAATACAGCAATTAACTAAAGGAATGGAAGCAGTAACAGTACCAGTAATAATTGGTCCCGTTGTACCGGTTTTTGACCAAGGAGAAAATAGACACTCAGCTCTGACTGTTCCATTAAATGCGGAAATTCAGAAAGGGGCTGAAAAATTCTATTCAGAATTATCAGAAATACATTGAGAAAGAACAATGCCAGATTTAACTTTTAATCGAAGTTTGTCACATGATCAAACACCATCTGTTGCAGGTTCTGATTCTGGATCTCCAGAAAAGTCCATGAATAAAACAGATTTAACACAGACTTCATTAACCCCACAAGTCATATGAATTTAAACAACTTGATGTTGCAAAATTGAAAGCAGATTTGGAAGAATTAATTATTGGCACAATTGGAACTGACAGTTTAAAGCGGTATCAGGATGATGATTATTGGTTATATGCAAAAGCATACAATGGAAAACAAAAAACAAGTATGATCAATTTGAAGAAGTGGCTGCTGAATTAGAAATAGATTTGAGTAGACAGAAACAATTGCAAAAACATTACAGATTGGATTTTTCTGAAAAGACATTGAAAATGTGAACACCACAGGTAGGATAACACATGTAAAATAATTGATTGTGTTCCTAAAAAGATTAGGTGAACTAAGTAAATGGAGAGTAAAATGGACAAAGAAAAGAGAAGAAAAAAGAGAAAGAGGGGAAGTTGCAAATGAGTTTTCTATGAGAGAAATAGCTGGCAGAGGTTACGTTCATGTCCCATGGACAAGGCAGGACATTTCACTCTTTACAAATGATTTTCCTCGGCTGAGAGAAAAGCCAGTAGAATGGTATCGTCAGGTAGACAGATTCATTAAAGTTTCAAAAGTTCTGTGGATTGATCTTGATGGATTCTTTGACATTGTTGTCCCATCAGATCTTTGGACACAATGTAAAATTTCGGTAGGTTGGCCCAAAGAAGAACCAGCTCGAGATAAAATAACAGGTGCTCCTTCAGCAGATGTCATGGATTTTTATGACAAGGTAATTGTGTGGCTGAAAAACAAAATAGCTCCAAAAGAAGTAGATTGGGTTAAAATTGACAGAACAAATCAAGAACCAAAAGAGTCAGTACATTCATTTAATGAAAGATTACTGCGGTATTTAAACAATACAGTGGTTACAAAAAATTCAGTGAAAAAGAAATGAGCCATTTCATATACAGGTTTGTTTATAACTTGAGACCTGAAATTGGTGAGATGATTAGAAACGGAATTGTCGGCTGGCAATCACTTACAGTTGATGACATTCTGAGAAAAGCAAAATACTGAAGTGATGAGATAGATGCCAAACAAAAGAAGCTTAAGGAAAAATCAATGTGGGCACAGGTGAAGGTAGCTGAACAGCAAATAGCGACCTTAGAAAATAAAAATGTTCAGCAGAATCAAGGCAAATTTAAAGAGAATTTTAACAAACCAAAATTTAATGTAAATATTGAAGAGCTCAAGCAGAAGCTCCCATGTTTTAATTGCGGCGAAATTGGACACTGGAAGCGTGAATGTAAGAATCCGCCCAGAAATTTTAAAAATTCATCATTAAATCTACAGATGCAGAGTGAGATAAATCAGCAGCAACAGCTACAGTGACAGTTAAATGAAATAAGTCAGCAGCAACAGCTACAGCGACAGTTAGTGAATCAGCAGAGCCAATTGAATCAGCAGAGCAAAATTCCACAAATGCCACTTCCAAACTGTGTGAATGCGCAAAGATTCAGTCCTAATACAGGATTCTGCGGAGGTGAACAGGTAAATAGATCGCCAAGAGTGAATGTGTCAAATGTTTCTCAGCAATTTTGGTTGAAAGAAAACGAAGGGAGTGATTCAGAGGATTACTCATGATGATGCCTGAGAGAGGAAGAAGAGTGTGTGCTGGGAACCACTCTTGAGGTAGATCAGTCTGGTCCATTTGTAAATGGTAAAGTGAATGATGTAGAAATCACTTTTCTTGTGGACACTGGTGCTACCCGTTCTACTGTTAGATCAGTGGAAATTGAAAAACTTCCTCTCTCTGGTGAGTCCATCCAAGTAGTTGGTGTAGCAAATCAACAGATTAAAACAGATTTAACAGAACCAGTTAAAATTGAGATTGGAAATTACAAAGATAAACACAGATTTGTAGTCTGTAACAGCAGTCCTGTAAACCTGTTAGGGAGGGACATTTTGTGCAAGATGAATTGCAAAATATATTGCTCACCGGATGGTATTGAGCTCCAAACTTTAGAAAAAGATGGTCTGTACAAGCTAACAATGCTAATGGTTGAAGAAGAAAATAAACTGTTTCCTGCTTTTGAGAAAAAAAAATGTACCTGAAGAATTGCAAGAGAAAGTTAATCCAAAAATCTGGGATTTAACTGGAGACGAAATGGGTTTGATGAAACATGTAGACCCAGTGCAAATTACTGTAAAGCAAGGAATAGATTTCCCAAACATTCCTCAGTATAAAATGAAAGCTGAAACTATTGAAGGTGTCATTCCTGTGATTGAGAAATTTATAAAACAAGGTGTTTTAAAAGAAATTGAGAGCAGCCCATGTAATTCACCGATTATGGGAATCAAAAAGACAAACGGAACTTACAGAATAGTTCAGGACCTGAGAAAGGTTATTCAAATAGTTGTTCCATGTTTCCCAGTTGTACCAAACCTAGCGGTAATTCTACATCAGATTCCGTACGATGCAGAATGGTACACGGTCATAGACCTGTGTAATGCCTTCTTTACAGTTCCACTGCATCCAGAGAGCATACAAATTTTTGCGTTCAGATTCTAAGATCGTATCTTAGCATGGTGTTGTATCCCTCAAGGGTATACTGAGAGTCTATCTATCTTTAATCACTTGTTAAAGAAATCTTTGGAAGATCTAGATTTGCCTGGAAAATCAACATTAGTCCAGTACATTGATGATCTTCTAGTGGCTGCAAAAACACGAGAAAATTGTGTGACAGACACCATTACGCTTTTGTATCGCTTGGCAGATGAGGGACATAAAGTGTCACCAGCAAAATTACAGTTTTGCAAACAAGAAGTAAAATATATTGGTCACAGAATTGCAAAGGGAATCAGACAAGTGACAGTTGAGAGAATAAAAATGATTCAATGAATACAACCTCCAACAACACAGAAACAGGTCAGAATGTTTCTAAGAATGGTAAGTTATTAATATTATTATTATTATTATTATTATTATTATGGAATTTGGTATTATTATGGAATTTGGTAAAGCGCTCGGCTACCCCCACCGGGGTGTCCCGGCGCTGAGGACAGGAACAGCAGTAATTTAGGCAACTAGCAGCGTGAGAACAGATATGTTTTTAGCTTGGATCTGAAAAGGGATTCTGATTCGGTGAGTCTGAGGTCAAGCGAAAGGAAGTTCCATAGCTTGGCGGTGACCACAGCAAAGGCTCTACAACCTCTTCTCGAGCAATGAAAATGGGGGGGTAGTAGGATACGGAGGTGGTTGGATCTTAGAGAGCGGACCGAATGGACCTGCTTCAATCTGACTCTGAGATAGCGTGGCCAGTGGCCATTGAGCGCTCTGAAGGCCAGGACCAGGGCTTTGAACTGTATGTGATGAGAGATTTGGAGCCATTGTAAATTCTTCAGGTAAGGGGAGATGGAGTGCCAATAGGGGACATGACAAATCAGTGTTGCCACCGCGTTTTGGACGATTTGCAGTCGGTGGCAGATGTGACCTTTTGGATTTGAGTTTTACATGACAGTTCCTTATCAAAATGGAACCCAAGGTTCCGGGCAGAGTGAGTGGGGATGGGTTGTGGGTTGAGCTCAGTCGGCCACCATACAGAAGGCAGCAGGGGGGGTTTTAGGTTAAAAAATAGCACCTCAGTTCTATCTGTATTTAGTTTTAATGTGTTAGATGTCATCCAATGAACTATTTTGGTGCGGCAAGATTTAAAATTGTCGAGACCTTTGTTAGAGTGGTCTCTAAAAGAGAGGATAAGCTGAGTATCATCAGCGTAAGAGACCACTCTGACACCGCAGTCCACAACAACTTATGCCAATGGTGACATATAGACATTAAAAAACAGGGGGCTGAGTGCCGAACCTTGTGGGACTCCACAATCAAGGGGCATCTTGTTTTTTGACAGGTGGGGCGGCTCCAGACCTGTTGCGTTCTGCCTGATAGAAAGGATTTTATCTACGCCAGTGGAGTACCCTGAATTCCTAGATCATATAGCCTGTTCAGTAATATGGAGAGGGTCACAGTGTTGAAAGCCGCGGACAGATCGAGGAGGACCAACATGGCCACCTCGTCTCTGTCCACGCTCTCTCTTATGGTCTCTGATACTTCCAAAAGGGCTGTCTCAGTGCTATATCCGGATCTAAATCCAGATTGAGAGTCATGCAAGAGGGAGTTAGATTCCAGGTAGTCGGCCAGTTGCTCCTGTACCAGATCTTGGCAGGCTTGGGTAGGAGGGAAATGGGACGGTAATTGCTGAGTACCGATGGGTCAGCATCCACTTTCTTCAGTATGGGGATAAGCATAGCCTATTTCCATTCCGAAGGGAATATGCCAGAGGAGAGAGAAGTATTCCAGATTGAGATTAGGGGGTGGTGATAAGTGGACACAGTTGCGTGAATATTAGATCTGGGACGGGGTCGAGGGGGGAGCCCGATTTACATTTTTCCATTCTGTGCAGGACTGAGTCTTTGGCGATGGGGTCGAATGCAACAAATGTGGTGGTGCTGGCCGCAGGAAGGGGAGGAGTCGGCAAGGCCTCATCAAGCCCTTTGGGAGGTGTAAATGAAGTGAAAATATCCACAATTTTGTGATGAAAGAAGTAAGACAGGTCATCACAGAGTTCTTGGCTAGGTGAGGAGGAGCTGGTGAGTGCTGAAGGCTTAGTAAAGTCTTTCAAGATTTGAAAGAGGGCTTTGGCCGAGTTGTCAGCCGAGTTGATTTTGTTGGCAAAATACTCCTTCATGGTGGCTTGTTTTAGCTTACGGAATCTCTTCAGCGCTGCTTTATATATGTTTTTTTCGACCGGATCATATGTGCGACGCCATTGTCGTTCGAGTTTTTTACAGTTGCTTTTCTCCGCTCGGAGTTCCGATGAAAACCAGGGAGCGGAAGGTTTGGATCTGGCCGAGTTGAGGGGGAGAAGAGGGGCAATCACATTAATCGTTTTGACCAGAGTGGAGTTAAATGTTTCCACATCTACGTCTATATTCTCGGTTGAAAGTCATTCCACCTTGGATAATGCTGGTTCCAATTATTGCCGTCAATGGATTAGTGGATTTTCAGTAATTGCGAAACCACTGCAGAGACTGACAAAAGCAGACATAAAAGACCCGATTACCCTAACAAAAACTGAGCTAGAGGCTTTTGAGCAGCTAAAAAAGAGTCTGTGTGAAGCTCCAGCATTGGGGATGCCAGACTAAGATAAAGAATTTGAGCTGTACTGCAGTGAAAGGGAAGGTTGTGCATTATCAGTTCTGATTCAGAGACATGGAAAACTGAGAAAGCCAATAGCTTATTTCTCAGCTGTTCTTGATCCTGTTGCAAAAGCATTGCCAGGTTGCTTAAAAGCAGTGCTGCAACATGTGTAAGTCTTGAGTAGAGTGAAGGAATCATAATGGAGTTTCCTGTAAAAGTATATGTACCTCATTCGGTTGAAACTCTTCTTACCAGAAGCAAGACACAACATTTATCGAGTAACAGATTGACCAAATATTAAAAGTTATTCTAGGATCAAATAATGTTTCGATTGCAAGATGTGTGAATCTAAACCCTTCCACATTGTTTCCTGCTGGTGCTATTACTGAAATCAAAAATTAGACTAATGTTGATCACGAGTGCTTGGATGTTTTAGATTACTGCACTAAACCTAGAAAAGACATAAAAAATGTACCTCTGCCAGAATCAGACTTTGTTTATTTTGTTGATGGCTCCTGCCTAAGAACAGATGAGGGCATTCTGATAGCAGCATATTCAGTCTGTACAGTTGCAGGAATAGTTGAGGGTTCCTCTATTGAGGGAATTCGTGCAGCTCAAGTGGCAGAATTAATTGCTTTAATTTGTGCATGTGAAAGAGCAAAAGGGAAAAAGGTTACCATAGTGACTGATAGTCAGTATGGATATGGCGTAGTCCATGACTATGGCCAGCTTTGGTCTCAAAGAGGTTATTTGACTTCTGCGGGAACACCAATCAGGAATGCAAAATTGATCAAAAGATTGATTGATGGCATTCAGTTACCAGAGAAAATTGCTGTTGTAAAATGAGCAGCACATAAAAAGGGTGAGGACTATAATTCTAAAGGTAATTCCTTTGCTGATGAGATTGCACGTTACTGTGCGAAAAACACATTTTCAATTAATCGTGAAAAAGACAATGATCAAGTTTTGAACTCTCTCATGCTAATATCTGTAGTTGAGACATGGCAAGGAGTAGAGGATCTACAAGATGAGGCAGATGATGAGCATAAAGACACATGGCTAAAAGCAGGTTGCAGACAGCGGGAAGAAGATGAGGTTTGGGTTTACAAAGATGACAGACCTGTAATGCCAAATTGCATGATTGCTGATATGGCACTGATGTACCATGGTCCAGGACATTTAGGAAGAGACTCTATGATCAGGCTGTTTAGACAAACATGGTATAATCCAAAATGTAGGATTATTGCATAGTCACTTTGCCAGAGATGTTTGATCTGCCAACAAATCAATCCAAACAGAAAAACAGTTTTGAGCATGGGAACCATAGGACGGGAGGGTGGTCCTAATACCAGGTTGCAAATGGATTTCATTGACATGCCACCCCACAATAAATTGAGATACGTCCTAGTGATTGTCTGTCTGTTTTCAAGCTGGGTGGAAGCGTTCCCAACACGTCACAATGACTCAGTTACTGTGGCAAAATTGCTTTTGAGAGAGAGCATACCGAGGTATGGATTTCCAGTTACAGTTGAAAGCGATCGTTGCACACATTTTGAAAACAGATTGCTACAATTGATTTGTGAAGCCCTGAATATAAGTCAAAAGCTACACTGTGCATACAGACCAGAAGCGTCAGGTGTTGTTGAACAAATTAATGAGACAATTAAAAATAGAATCGCAAAAATGTGCCTAGCTACAGGAATGAAGTGGACAGATGCACTTCCACTTGTCTTAATGTCTTTGAGAAGCACACCAGACCAGATAAAAAGGCAGGTTTAAGTCCTCATGACATTCTTATGGGGAGAGTAATGAGACAAGCTTTTGTTCCAGTTGGAAAAGTTATTAGCATTAATGAAAGTGCAATTATGGAATATTTCAAGAACTTGTCTGATGTGGTAACTTCTGTATTCCATCAGGTGGGAGCTGATGTGATTTCAAAAGAAAAGGAGCAAGCTCATGATCTGTTACCAGGAGACTGGATGAGAACAAAAGTACATCGGAGAAGAAACTGTTTAGTACCCAGGTGACAAAAAACAAGAAATGTGATTTTAGTCACAACAAATGCAGTTAAATGCAAAGATTTGAAAAGGTGGGTGCATGCGAGTCACACCATTCGTGTACCACCTCCTGGTAATCCTGATAAGGATAGTGACACAACAACTGATTCAGACTCTGAAGAAGAACCTTAAGAGAATCCAGATTCTGAAGATCGACAAGAAGGTCAACATCTGGAATATTCAGATGCGGATCAGGCATTAAATGAAAAAGATCTAGAGATTGTGATTCTAGATTCAGCAAATGATGAAAATGTTCTAGGAAAAGAAGCAGAAAAAGAATCTGAGTCAGAAGAGAATCAAGGTCAGGAGAGTATTGAAAAGCAGACTGAAAGCTCTGAAAGCAGGAACAAGAATTCTGAAACTGGGAAGTTAGAAGTAATTCCAGAAGAAGAAGAAGACAAATTACCAAGTACTAGCTACAAGGATGATGTTCCTAACAGAGTGAAGCTGCCTAGTAAAGAAGATCTTAAATATAAGTTTGAGATCTCTGAGACTGATTCAGATGAAAGTGATGAAGAATCTGAAATAAGAAAATTCAGAAAAAGAGTTTGGAAAGCTGAATGTTATGAATCTGAGCCAACGAAGAAATTCATAAGAAAAGGAGATAATAGGCCAAAAGAAAATTTAAAATTCAAATTGGTGAACAAGTCAAAGGAGCAAGTTAATGAGATATCAAGTCAAAAGGGTGACTCTGATAAGAAAAATCAAGCAGGAAAGAAAATTGAAGTGATTAGCAGTAGGGGAAAAAGACCATTAAAGCCAAACCAAAAGTACAAGTCCCCTGAATGGTCTTACATTATTATTCCACCAGTAGTGGAAATCAGTAGTAGTAGTCAGGAGGATTTGGAAGAAACCAGTGACAATGATTAGGGTCATTTTCTTTTAGGTTGAGATTTATTTTTGGCATAAGGCTGAAGAAATTGTGTTAGGTGACACAAGGTCGAAGGAATTGTGTTAGCTGGAAAAACACATTGTTGTAAGACGTAAGGTCGAAGAAAAGCTGTTAGAGGGTTACTAAAAAAAAAAATGAAAAGGAGAGGTGTATATAAGTACTACTTTATTTTTTAATTTTTGTTTTTGATTTAAGTAAAAAACTCTTGTAAAAAAAGAAAAGATGCCTAACACTAACAATTCAAGGTGTGCTATTTTTAGAAGATGCTGTAAAATGTCTTCTATTTGTGTGATCCTAATAATCTTGGTTTGGTTATTTTTGGCAGTTATCTCTCCTTTTGGGATTGATAAAGAAGATTACAAAACTAACATGACAAGTAAAGCTGAACCTAAACAAGCTGTTCATGAGGATGCAGGCAAAACTAATAGAATCATTGAGCACAGACCAGAGATCCACCAAGATAGATCTGTTGGTGATTTTTCTACTAATTCCTTCTCAAGATTATTGTCAGAATATGTAAAAGTTATGGATGTGAAGGACTGTTATGTTTGTGTGAAGCTTCCTGCTTCTGTTTCAGAGGGGGTTAAGTATAACATGCTGCCCCTTACTTATGGCATTACATGCAGTGTTATAGCTAGTTTGTTCTATCAAACAGATCGTCTGGAGTACTATTACTCAGATTACGATGACATTTTTGCCAATCTGAAAGTTGTAAATAGCTTGAACAAAGTTAGACCTGCCAAACAGATGAGGGAATTCTTTTTGGTGACTAATGAACTTACAAATGAATATGCTTATAAAACAATTTAACCTGCAAAATGAGAGGTGAAGAAAAATAATTTCTGAAATTGGTTGAGGAGAGAAGGGCGATTTACAAGAGAAATGAAATGCTGAAACAAACTAAATCCAAATTTTGGCAACTCGCGGATGAGAAGCTCAATGGTGGAAATAGATATGCTGCTATTCACATAGATGATCCTGTTAGTGGAAAATTCGGTATTAGGAGAGACAACACATTAAATGACAATTACTTTGTCGGTGCAAGTCAATGCGAGGATACTTATCGTATCATAGGGGGATGGGGATTTAAAGGTGGCAAAGACCCAATTTTCCCTGGAATTTATTTTGTCTGTGGGAACAAAGCTTACTTTAGCCTCCCAGACCATTGGTATGGGAGGTGCTATCTTGGTTTGGTTTTTCCCAAAAATTTTCATGTGGACAGAAATGCAGAAGGTTAATTCGAAATTGCCAAACACCTGAAAAGGTACAGGAGGGAAAGTTTTCAGAAATCATGGGTGACATATTTGGTGCAATAATTCCTATGGTGGGAATAACCCTAAATGTAATCAAAACCAGAAAGGTTTCCACAATTGTAGATAGGTTGTCCATAGACACCGCAAGTGGTTTCCAATTAGTTAATACAGAACTTGTTGCCACGAGAAGCATGGTTATGCAGAACCGTCTTGCATTAGACATTCTGCTAGCAAAATAAGGAGGACTTTGTGGGATTTTGCATGTCCAGCATTGCTGTACATATATCCCAGATAAGAGACAGACTATAGAGATGCTTATCAAAAACATCACTGAATTTCATTCTGAAATAGAACCCCTGGAAGATGACAATTTTACAGAATGTTTGAGTAAAAGATTTGCAGCAATTAGAAAATGGTTTCGAGAGATTGGCAGTTCAATCATTGGCAAAATACTTTATCCTGTAATAATCACAGTTATAGTGACTCTTTTGTTAAAAATTAGTTGCATGATTCACAAAAGGAAGAAGCATGTGAGAGAAAAGAGAAGGATTTACAAACTCAGAAAGGAACAGGAGAAGGAGATAGAAATGGAAGAGTTTCGCAGAGCACAATATGAGAGTTGCAGACAAACTGCAGAGACAGGAGTTTAGAAATACTGACACAAAGAGTGTTCAAAACATGTTGTCTTCAAAAGTTAAAATGTTTGGAAATTTTTTTGGTATTGTTTGGTGATTTTAAAATCACCACATGAGGGAGTTGATGAAGCGAGTTTCAGAAATTAAATACGTTTTGACTCGCAAAGTTAAACTTCCATAACAAATTAATTATATTAATGAGTTTTTGCACGAATATGTATTAATCAACCTAACAACCTAGTTTAAAATGCATTCACGACATAAGGGTTTAACATTATGTGCTCTTTGTTGCATTTGCGAGTACGTTGAAAAATAATAAACTAACTTTGTCTATTTGTCTTGTCAACATTAATTGCGGCTGTTTAAATAATGGCATGTGCTTATTTTAAATGTGCTTTTGTCTATGTCATGTCTTTTATGTAGCAAAGGTTGGTGGAGAATCCTGAGGCCCATGTGAAGAAGGTTTTTATAAACGCTGCTTTTATGTGCTTAAAGCTAGATAACATAAACTAATGGGTTAACATTAGTACGGGGGTGGGTAACAGAATGACTTTCATTACACAAATTAATTAATGTTTTGTGTTTCTTTGCATACTAGTTATCGAGAAAGAGGCCTGAGGCCTAGCATTTTAAATGGGTGTTTGGAATCCTGTCGCGATGAGCCGAGCACAGCTAAAGAATGGAAATGTTTGCCACATTTTCGTTCATCAGAAAACAAATAAATAGAACTGTGCAAGATATGCTCTGTGTTGAATAACTCCAAGGACAGGAAGCGGCAGAACAGCCAAGCTGAGGAAGCAGCGAACTGTTATTTAATAAGATGTTGCAAAATCCTCGATGTTTTAGAAAGGCACAATTTTGGATTGAAAAGGCTATGAGCTCACATAGACTGACAGCTGTCAGCCACTCAAAATGCTGAATGTCGAAGAAAAAGTATTCTTTTAGTTAGTTTTAGATAGAGAAAAGGTATAAAACTTGGCCCCTTGGGAGGAGGGCTGCTGGCTCGTTCCTGAATCCTGATGGGTGTGAGATGATGTTGGACTTTTGACTCACATAAGGAAAGCCGAACTAATGACTTTTCCTTTAGATTTCTAATAAGTTAGACAGGGAAATAGAATTAGGGAATGAGACCTTCTCTGCTTTAATACTTCACATGCTCATTCGTTTTGAAGTGACAGTCTAATGTGCCTTTACTTAATAAAAAAAGATGCTTTGAAAATGCTAATAAAAAGATTTTCTTTACTAAAAATGCTCTTTATTTGAAAATAAAATTAATAAAATAGATTTTGAAATGACAAGCTGGTCCTGTTTATTCTGAGTCTAGTTACCATCAGTTGATCCATTACCTAGGTGACTTAATTAAATGTTTCCGTTATTAATTTTATAAATATGATGATGACAAACTGCAGTTATATATATAGTGTAAATAGTTTGTGAAATAGTTCCGATTAATTAGATCACATGATTCAGTTGGCCAATATTTGTCTCAGTCATTTATGGGCCTTGTGAAAAGTTTATGATTAATGGTGAGTATCATGGTGTTGGGTAGTGTTTTTGAGACAGATTTTCTGTAGGGCCGCTGGATCACCTCTAAGTTAAGCCTAGCTACCAGAGGGTTGAGCACAGGTTACTTTGGGGTTTGCTTGTGTTTCACCCTGAAAATAATTGTGGTTGCTCCTTGAGTAGGGCTTTATCTCCCTCAACATGTCACCCAAGATATTACACATATAAATGTGTTTTTTAAAGATCTAATAAAATCATGATATGATTAACATAATTTTATTAAATGTAATCGATGTTTGAATAAACATCGATATATCTTTTCAGCGGGGTGTTAATAAAATACATGCACCGTGAAAAATATTTACCTATACATTAGGCAGTATTGCCCCCCCCAAATATTCTAAAACATTTTAGTATATGATAATATATTCTTCATAATTTTTAACATACTTTTGTAGTGATGGCAAAATTTCCTGCTTGTTGATGGACGTGTACCCTTATCCTGACTGTCACATCTGCTTGGATATCTGGACCCTTGGTACCGGTTTTTGCTCATGGATGAACACAGATTATGTATGAGTGTAATGAATCAGGCTTCTCTTAAGGTATGGCAGTCATGGTAGACAGCGAGGGGTGCACCAAGTGCTACCCTCATAGTGATAGAGGCTTTATGCCCTTGCCAGGAGTTAAATGACACTAGCGTAGTACTGGCAACATATGCATTTTCTGTACATTAGAATAAGTTGTGGGGACAGGCCTTTTTTTACCTGTGTCACTGGAGTGGTACATACTGCCCACTGATGTAACGCTCTGCTGCTGCATGTTGAACTGATCCTTGGCCTACAGATATATCTATGCAGTGGCTCGCAGCAAGGACGCTTGCAGGTGTGTGCTGTATCGTGTTTGCGCTTGTACGTGGTGAATAACATCCTTGTGGGTTCCACTTGGGAGCTTAGAGTTTGTAAAGGTAGTAGGAGGTGATGTCTGCAGAGTTGATAGTAATTGCTGACATTCCTGAGGGCAGGGGTGGGAACACAAACACTGGATGAAGGGGAACAGAGCATCCTTTGTGCACTTCAACGGTCTCTTTGATTCGAGATTAACTGGTCACTGGGGATTTAGCTTACCTGCAAGTGATATGGTGGGTCTGATGAAGTTGGCACTATATGGCCTGTGAATCCTAATTTAGGGGGAAGGCTTAGACCTTTGAACATTTGTGAGGCATATATCAATAGAGGCTGACAGCCAGGGTGACTCCCAGTTATTCCCAGAGCTGATGTTGGTGGTCAGTCTGAATTCTGCATGCTCCTTTTCAGGCAGAGATTGTTCCTTTGACAAATTACAGGAGAGAGGAGAGGACACTTCAGAACAGTCAACACCCATAACACCCAGACACTAAGGGGCATATGTACAAGCACTTATCACCATATCACCACTACAACGTCACTTTTATCAACGTTGTGTGTGGCTATAGGGGCTTACTAACAAAAAGCGACTCGGCTGTTCCTAAAGGAGAGAAGAAGGGAAAGTGCGGTCACAGGAAGTGTAGAGGTAGTGTTCAGTGGAGGGCTACCCTGGGTATCCAATTTGTTGGATTTAATGGCCTCACACACCCTTGCGAGTGTCATGCTTCATCATAGGCGTTTGCTCCTGGTCGGGCAGGCGGTGCAATGCCCTATGGGCTCACCTCAAAGAGGGGCTCTTTGACGGAGATCTTTTATCCAACTGCCTATGGGTGAAGTGAGAGTGAGGGGCCAGGAAGGAAGGGATAGCGTAGATAAGTGGATTTAAAATGTAGCACAAGGTACCGGAGACCAATTTATTCTGGTGGTCCCCTGCCACAAGTAAAAACAGTGGGTAACCTATGATCGCAGGAAATTAGGATTCCACGTCACGATCCAGGACTACATTACATATCGTGAGGTCAACATGTTTCTCGCCTATGCACATTGGCTGCGATTCTTCAGGACCTGGTTAATTACATCTATCTCTAAAAAACATGACCTAGTAAAGTGTCAGTTAATATTTACAGTTGTACTACCTGTATGGGACTGCTCTTGCCTAGAGGAGACAAAAGAAATCGTTACCATAGTTCAGTGACAACAAGTGCCCTTTGTGACCGTGAACACGCAGTGTTGTTGTGGATAAAGTGACACATTAGCAGTGACATACTAGTGGTGATTGGTGACCAGTATGTATTGACTTATATCACAATTCAACAAAACACAGCATCCATAGATTAAGACTAAAGCTAAAAACAGCAGCAGTTTCTTCAGAGTCTCTGGTTCACAACCTATGGCAAGGGTAACATGTTACTCACCTAATGGTCAAGGAGTATAGGTGTCAACAGTACCCGGTAGGTTTGACATCAAGGGGAGAACCATAGGGGTTTAAGGCTATGGAAGGAGACAAGTAAAAATGCACGCTAAATTAATCGTTTTTATTACAAAACAGGTGCCTGCTGATGTTGGAGTCAGAAGGAGGTGGCCGGCGGTAAGTAAAAAGCACTGTGTCATCGCATGTAGGGAGGGTTAGTTAGCCTCGTGAGCCTCGTTAACAATGTATGATGTTTACTACCAGATACTCGATCCCAATATTAAAATTATAATTATTCTTATTCCCATAGTTAAGATAATGCATTAATCGCCTACTGGGAAGGATGCCCAAATGGAGTGCATCGTGGAGTTTTCATATTGCTCAACCTTTGTCGTTGCCGCTAGATAGAGGGAGCAGGAGGGGCTGTGGTAACTCCCCGTCTATAGTTGTATTTGGGCATTTAAGCGGCGGTCATAGGTCACTGTTCGATAGTGTGCCCTCGCAGTGCCAATAACGAGTTGGGGGGTTAGCGTAAGGCAATGGCCTGATCGTCAGTCCTGGTCTCAACCTAAAAAAGGTGAGGGTGAGCGCTCCCTTGCAGTGCCAATATCGCGTTTTTGGTTTTAGTGCTTCGTGATAAAGACCTTGGAGAAACTCGCCAATAAAGTTAAGGGGTTAACCATTATCTCTAGGTCTCGAGCAATTCGCGCTCGCTCCCGGTGCCCATATCGCGGTAAAGAGTCAGTGCTTACGGGTCAGATTATAAGATAGAGTGTTGCCTCGCAGTGCTCATATCGCGTCTGGGAGTTAGTGCGCAATAAGTTAGACTAACGGGAGACATCTCCAGTGTACGGGTCAGTGGTGTGCAAGTCGCGCAACCACATGTCAATCATAGCGTCTGTTACCTAGCAAAGGAGAGAAACACTTACTTCTCACTGCCTCGTCAGTGCCCGTTGTGCCTACCCATCGCTACCGGGATCCGGATAGTACTGAATCCAAGCGTTCAGGTCTGTTAAGTGATTGTTGGGGGCGTGGTCATTGCTAAAGGTGATCCCACCCTGTGTGTCATGTGGGATCGGACGTTATCACGGGGCCATCTTGGAACGGACCAATACTCATTGATATGAGTGTAATACATGCAAATGTTTGTAGAGAAGCGAGTGATTGCCAATTCTTAAATGGGAACTATGTGTATTAATATAATCACATTAATCTGGAAGTTTATACACACATGTGTAACGAGATTAATTACTTATAGTTCACGCCGGACAAGGCAGGAGACAGGGATATGGGGGCAACCTCGTGTTGGAATGTTTGCAGGTACAGTAGAGAGGTATATGAAAGGCAATTATTATAGCGCACTCCACGGGATGTCCTCATTAAGTCCCCGCCTGTCTGAGGATAACCGATGTATCCACCTCTGTTCCTTCTGGAACAAATTCTGCTTAGATTTGTTGCTTGGTGTCTCAAGGATGAGCCATCTCAGTGAGTCAGCAGTGTGGTTTTGGTCTACAAAGTGCTTGCACATCTTAGTATTAGTTTTTTTGCAACAAAAGTTGCTTCTGTGTTCTGAAATGCAGATCTTGATAGGGCGGGTGGTCATGCCCACGTATTGTAGATCGCATGGGCATCTAAGCAGGTTAGGGGTGTTGCAGTTGGTGTGGCATCGGAGTTCCCACAGGAATGTCTCTGTTAACTGGATGGACTTGGCAATACTGGTAAAGGGGCAAACACTACATGAACCACAGGGGTAGTGTCCCTTTACTGGAGGGAGTTGCCAGAGTGTATTTTGCCTGTGGGCTTCAATTTGTTTAGGCCTGGTGTGCACTAAGATGTCCTTGATATTTTTAGACCTTTTGAAGGCAAACCTGGGGATAACAAGGTTGAGGTTTCCTGTGTTGAGGATCTGCCAGTGTCTCTTTATGATTTTCTTGATTTCATTTGAGACTGGGGAGAAAGTTGTCACACAAGTCAAAAGATCATTGTCTTGAGGGGTTGGAGTATTATACTCCAAGAGGGCCCCTCTGTGATTATTCTGTGCCCGTTTTCGTGCCTTGTAGATCTCCCTGGTTGGATAACCTCTCTCTTTCAGATTACGGGATAGGATGCTGGACTCAGTTTTATAATCTGTTAGGTTGGTACAGTTGCGCCTAACCCGCTGGAACTGGCCAAAAGGAAGGTTCAGTCTCAAAGCTCTAGGGTGATGGCTCGTAAAGACGAGTAGACTGTTCCGGTCCGTGGGCTTCCGATACATGGTGGTATCGATCTTACCCCCCTCTAGTCTGATGGTAAGATCCAGGAACGCTATCCTGGAGTTGGAGGCAGTGATGGTAAAGGTAAGATAGTTGTTGAGGGTATTCAGCCAGTTGAAGAACTCTAGGTAAAGATCTTCAGTCCCTGTCCAGAGTATGAGGATGTCATCAATGAACCTCCTCCAGAGTTTGATGTTAGAGTGGTAGGGGTTCATTGGTCCATTGATATGTTTTCCTCAAAGTCAGCCATGTAGAGGCAGGCCACCGAAGGGGCAAAAGTACTACCCATTGAAGTTCCCTGGGTTTGATGGTAATGTTGTCCTTTGAATTCAAAGAAATTCTCAGTCATGGCAAGGTTCGCACACTCCATAATAAAGGAGGGTGGCGTGAGAGAGGTCCATTCCTCCGTGTTGAGGATTCTCTCAATCACCCCGAGTGTGGCCCTCTGTGGGATGTTAGTATAGAGGGCCTCCACATCAAGGGTGATAAAGAAATCAATTTGGATGTCTTCTTGTAGGTTGTCAAGGAGACGAAGAACGTCCTTGGTGTCTTGGACATAGGACAGGATTCTCTTCACTAGAGGTTGCAGGAAATGGTCGCAAAATTGCAAGAGGGGCTCGAATACTGAGCCAATGCCCGATACAATTGGGCGTCCAGGCACTGGGGTTGTTCCCTTGTGAATTTTAGGCAGGGTGTAGAAGTAGGGCACCCTAGTGTCTTTTTTCACAAGGAACTCAGCCTCTTTTTTAGAGATCCACTCTTGACATTCTGCAGATTCAACCATTCCTGTAATTGTAGTCTTGAGTGGGGTTTGATGGAATGGGGGTGTAGTAGCGCCTATCCCCTAGTTGTCTTGGACACTCTGTTTCATAATCCGTGGTGTCCATTATTACTGTCGCTCCACCCTTGTCAGCCTGTTTTATGGTGATGGTCCCATAGTTAGCCAGCGAGTTCAACATCTGCATTTCCGTTTTGGAAAGATTGTGATGTCTCTGGACAGGTCTCAATGCTCCAATGTCCTTGAGCACGGCCTGCTCATATGTGAGGATTTCATTTGGGACCATCCCGCTATGTGGCGTGAAGGTTGATGGATTGTGGAGGCCTGAGTCAGTAGGTGTCTCGAGTGGTCTTCCATCGAAGAAAGATCTCAATCTGATCTTCCTGAAGAATTTCTGGATTTCGCAGTTTAGTTCGAAATTGTCTATTTTAGGGGTAGGGACAAAACCTAGCCCTTTTTGGAGGACTTTTTCCTCAGACGTTGTGAGCTGGGGTGATGAGAGATTCACTACCCGACTTACTTCCGTCCTGTCTTGCTCCTGGTTTCCATCCCTTGGGCTTGTGTATCTTCCCACTGCACCCTCTTGTCTGGAGCGTTTCCTCGCCTGCGCCCGCGCCCTCTGCCCCAACCTCCGTCTAAAAAAGGCTGCTGGTTGATGCCATGGGGGGCGAAATGAGGGGGGTACTGGGGTACAAAAGGTGTCATCGGATGTTGGAAATGTGGAAATTGCCACATTGGTGGCCCCTGGTAGGGGGGATGTGGATAGAAGGGTTGACCCCGTCTACCCCCTCTATTCCCCTTACGGGGTCCTGGTTGCCACTCGTCCCCGCTCGAGTTGCTGTCACTATTAGATCCTCGTCTAGACGAGGTGGTACTTGAGTCGGAAAGATATCCTGTCCCTCGAGGAACAAAGTCCTCCTTAAGATAGGGATGAACCTTCTCTTTGGAGAAGTGATCGATATCCTTCTGCAGCTTAGCAACTTTTTGTTTCATTAGAAAATCTTTGTGCTCTGAAAGTTCTTTGTCAAGTTCTGCCAGCGATAGGGGCTTAGCCTTATTTACAAGGCAGCATTAAGCCACTTAACATAGCTTTATGCTGCCTTGTAAATAAGGCCTCTTTTCACTCTATAGTTAGCGTGAAAGGGTTGGGCAGTGGGTGTTGCTGTGGGCGGTCTATCGCAACACCCATTGCTTTCGCCGCTGCCCCCTATGTACAAGGGCAGCGTACATAGGAGGCGGCTCCAAAATTAAGACCAGGGAAAACCTGGCCTTAAGTTGGTGAAACGAGGAGAAATGCATTATTTCTCCTTGTTTTTGCTTTTGCATGTGTGCTGCCTTGCTGCAGCACACATAAAAAAGCAAAATGCCATCAATTGTTTATGTACAGGAAGGTCTCCCTTCCTGTACATAAACAATCTTTAAAAAATGAAATTTTGCGACTTTTATGTGTGCTGTGGAAGTGACAAATTGGAGTTCCAGGATTGTTTATGTCCTAGAAGGGACACCTTCCTACACAAAAACAATCCTCTTCTGCACACAGACCCCCTTGCACTATGGTGCAAGGGTGACAGTGTTGGCGGTACGCTGCTAAGTGTAGTGACATCGCAGGGGGAAATGCAAGGCTGCACCATACCATTGTAAATGTGATGCAGCCTTGCGTTTCAGAAGTGGCGGAGTGAGGCGTTAAGCTATGACGGCTAACTCACTCCACCACTTCAATATACTTATGGCCCTAAATTCCATCTGTCTCGATATGGAATATAAAGGTGGGAGCATGAGTCTCACAAACAGATAAGAACACATGCTGTTCATCAGAGTAGAAAGAAGAGCACTAAGACTTTGAGGTGTTGCAACCAGGAATAGGGACCAAGATTTGCTAGTTTTCATGCTGGGCATGAATTAATCACCCGGCAAATCAACATTACTTGCCCTAAGCCTGGAGACTAGCCTTTTTCATGCATAGACTTTGAGGGGACCCTGTGAGGAGGAGGAAAGCCCCTGGAGAGAGAAAGGGCCAGTGGGGATACTGTGGAGTGGCAGAAAAAGTAAAATGTCACCTGTGAACTACAGCACTTTTTTTTGCTAAACGCCAATGTGACAAAGAAAGCATAGCTTTAGGTCTAGTATTGTAGCCTGATGGCTGAAGTTTAAACTTGGAGCCCAACCTATCAAAATAGTAAACCTCTAGACTGGAGAAAAACCTTGCTTTTTAAATATTAATGTCAAAGCTATGTAGGCAATGAAGTTGACAAGACTGGGTGCATTATACTAAGATTTGGACATACAGAAAACAAATGTTACCATGTCCCTACAGTGACAAGGCCCCAAACGCTACTTTCCCTTTGGCAGTCCCTGGCTGTCCTATAAGGGAAACTAGAGTACTGATTTAAACATAAACTATGCTATCTCAAGTTTGGGAGCATCTAGTTCAATGATTAAATCATATTTTTAAAATATACTAAAAGCCTGTTGCAGTGGTGAAGTCAGACCATTAACACATATTTAGGAAACATGACCTTTAGAAAGTTACCTATTTCCTGTCTGGAGTTCCTATAGGGTAATTTGTATTAGATCTCCATCAGCTGCCCAGGATGTTACTTGTCCTTAATGAAGTTTGCAAACTGGTCTCAGAGCAGAAACCATGGCATGGGTGTGGGGAAGAGTTTTCTTCCCCTGAAAGGAAGATCATTAGGGATGTGCCCGGGAACTTAGTTAACTTCAAAGGGGCCTGACTTGTCACAAGTAAATGTCAGGTGACTCTTGTAAAGGAACTGCCTGTTTTTCCCTAGTCAGATTGGCACCAAACCCAGTGAGAGGAGAGCTACCCCCCAAATCAAATTTTGAGTAACCACAGAGTAGAGGTGTTAGAAATGGGATTTCTGGTTGGCTAAGGCGTGCACCAAAGCCAGGCAAAAACCACCACTCTAGTCAGGGCAAGGGAGTTACACGCCAAAGATAACCCCTGCTCACCCCCTTGGTAGCTTGGCACGAGCAGTCAGGCTTATCCCAGAGGCAATGTGTAAAGTGTTTGCGCAACACACACACAGCAGGAACACACTAGGCACACCACAAAAAGGAACTCCACACCAGGTTCTATATAAAAATAGCCTTTGAGTTATGTTATGTTATGTTATGTTACCTGTTTTGTAGAGCGCAACAGCTGCCCCAGCGACGGGGCGTCCCGGCGCTAGAACCGTAACACAATCTACTGGATGCGAAAGAGGGACCTACGGGGCGGGGAATAGATGGGTTTTAATCGCTCTTCGGAAGGCTAGCAGATCATCCATGCAGCGGATGTGGAAAGGGAGGGAGTTCCACAGCTTGGCCCCCAGTAGTTTGAAAGAGCGGCCTCCGATGCGACAGAATTTCGTCTGGGGTATCAAAGCTAGATGTTGCCCCATGGACCGGAGGTTCCGTTTGGGTTTATAGGGGGTCAGCAGGGGACGGAGAAGCTCAGGGCCTTCATTCTTCAAGATTTTAAAGGCAAATAAGAGGGCCTTGAACTGGATACGGGCTTCTATGGGCAGCCAGTGAAGTCTGTACATAGTCGCTCTTACTGAGCACCTTCTTGGAAGGCCTACTATCGCTCTAGCCTAATGTGTTACCATAAACACATTAGATCATAATCCCACAGGTACACTGTGCCAACTGGCACTGGGCAGTATTTACAGGGGATTATTTACACATGACAGGGCCACGTGGGCCACTGTCAGAATCCACACTTAGTAGAAATAGCACTTAGCATAACTGTAGCACGAAATAACAATTGTAGGACAACACCAGTAACCACTGGTAAAAGGGAGGTACACACTACGCAATCCTAATCTCGTTAGGCATAGATCACGGAGGGACACATAAACTGACTGGCATAACTAGACTAGGCAAAACAACCTCCTAAGCATAAAAACACAGTTAGAGTTATCACAGGCATACAGGCATTGCACATTACGCATAAATCACATTAGGCAATTATCACAACCACAAATCACCAATCACCTTGCACAGAATCACAGTAAGTACTGACCTCGGGCCAACTGGCCTTCCACAGGGGCTCAAACGCCCTTTGACCAACAGTCAGGGCTAGCTGCACAAAGCAGCGATAGCAACGGTGCCCAAGAGTTTAGGCCCTAACCGATGCAGCTGCCCATTACTTGCTAGGCAGCAGGAAGATCACCAAGATGTGCACAGCCTAACGTTGCAGCTGCCCACTAATGTCTGGGCAGCTGTGGAACTGCGCATGGGCAGCAGCGTGCCTTTTGGTCCCTCCTCTGGGGCTTTTTACAAAACCTGCCCCGCTTTGCAGCTGCCTGTAATGGTGGTGCAGCTGGCGAAATTAGCCCTGGCACCACTGTGCCTGTGAGCCCCATTCGGGGGTCTCTTGAAACAAATTATGCCAACCGTTGCAGCTGTCTCTGCCCAGTGGGGCAACTGTAAAGCACTGTGGGTCCTTCCGTCCCCCTCTCACTCACGGGTGGGGCGCACCAGCGGATTTCTTGGGGTCCCTGTGGGTGGGGGTAGGCACTAACAACATGCCTCTGCTCTCTCTCACCCCCGGCCCCTCCTCACCTGTTCAGGTGGTCTCCTCTCTCTGGGGGCCTCTCCTCGACATGCAGGGCCCTCTCACCATACGCAGTCCTGAGTGCATTGCGCTGCCTCCTCAATGCGGGGAGGGCTGGCACCAACAATGTGCCCCAGTCACCTGAATGCTGTGGGATGCAGGGCTCCCCCTAAGACCTGGGGGCTCCGCCGACTACTCTTTCCACCCGGGGACTCCTCTTCAGGATACAGGGCTCTCTCAAAGCATGGGAGCCCTGCGCTACACACAGCCCGCGCTTCACCCAGTCCCCCTCCTCAGGACCGGGACTTTGTTCTGGAGCCCGCGAGGCTCGTGGACTCTGCAGAACGTCCCAGTGCGGGTTGCCCTCACACCTGGGTCTTCCAATGCGGCGCTTCCTGCCGCACGCCCCTTCCGCTTCCGCTTCCGTCCGCGAAGGCCCCGCCCACAACCTGGCGGGCCGTGGATCGCGTGTTCTTCTCTGTGTGAGCTGAAAACGAGGGGTAGGCTGCCTCTTGATTAAAGAGGAGATACAGCGGGGTGGCCACCCGTTCACAATCGGCAGAAACGCTGGATCGGCACCCGCTGTTTTAATTATGCCAACGAGTGGCACAGATGCGAGGTGGGCTCTCGCTCGATCAGCAATGCAGGGGGGGGAATCCCTACGCTCGGGATTCCTTCCGCAGTTGCTTCTGCAACAGCATGTTGCCAGTAACCCACTCCTCACTGCAAGTAGAAATAAAGTGATCTTCAGGAATGTAAAGTAAAGCGCTCCCCAGCGCTGTAGTCAAAAGGTAGTATCTCAATATGCAGGGGGTCAAGGCTGGGCCCAGGGGCCAGCTCACAGGGCCCTCCAGCAGAGAGGCAGTCCCCAGTTGCGATTCCTCCTGGTGCCCAGCAGCAGCAGGCCCCCCTCAAGTCAGGAAGCAGAGAACCCCTTACATGGGGTCACAGCCTCTTTTTATACACATATTCCTTTGTCTCCTATCACAAGGTTAAGGGAAAACCAGATGCAACTGGTTTTGGAGCACTTTGTTGTGATCAGCCCCTCTCCCAATTCACAAGGCAGGCTAGTAACATCAGATGCACCAGGGGGGAATACCCAGCATTGTGGAGGGAAGGCACAGCCCTATTCAGGTCCCAGGTGCAGCTCCTCCCTGCCAATGACATGCAGATCTCCCCATTCACCACCAGGCAGACCCATCCTGACTCCTGGAGCCAGACACACCAGCCAGCTCCAGCCAATCACAAGCCAGACAGTCAATTCACATTCACTGCACAGACATGCCAACTTCTAGAAGTGGTACTTCCACACCAGACACATTAAATCTGCGCACAACATCGCACAGCATTTAATCTCACGAGTTTGCACATACTAAACTCGCCCCTGCACTCCCCACACATCAGGAACTTCCATGGACACACATATTCCCCATGCATTCCTATGGGAGGGCAGGCTGATCTCACCACACGCACTCAGACTGCGCACGCACTTTACACTGGGACACAGTGTTAAAGTGCGCAGAAGCCAAAAACAACTAGTAACAGGTCACAATTAAAAGCAAAAAGTTTAGAGGTGAACCTGCCAAAAGGGCCAAGTCCAACAAGAGGTCTGTTCATTAGCCTGGTCTCACTTCTAGTTGGGCCCACAAGTTTCGCCCAAGGGGAGAAGAGATTCCACATCTGGGATTTTCGGAGTAAGGTGCACTGTGGGATTGTTTGCCATAGGGCAAATAGGAATTGGTGCAAAAGTGTGAAGGGTTGCCCCGCAAACATTTAACACATTGAAAGAGAAAGATTCAGGAGTTATCCTCACAGACTAGCTCATGACAATCATAACATTTATATCCCAAGGGACACACCTCAGAATAACTTCTGGACCTGTGAGAGAACACAGGAAGGACTACACATTCCGTTTGAGACCTGTGAGGGTTTGTGAAGGGCTGAACTTGCTTCCGAGTTGTGGCTGAAGAAACACAACAAGCTGCAAGATGCCTTTCCGCTAAGTGTTCCGCAGACCAGTAGCAACAGGACCTGAAATGGACCCTTCTGATGGCCTCTGCCATGGGGAGTCTTGCCTATAAGTACTGTTCCTGAGCTCCTGGGACCCTTGGTTGTATTAAACTGCACTTCTCCTATCACCTCTGAAAAGATGGGACCAGTCACCCAAGCGAATCCGACAAAGGTGCAACTTCACTGAGCTAAAGAAACAGGTTTCTACATTTGAGGTTTTTCCACAGCAGCAATTCCCATTCAGATGACCCCTGGAGAGAAGTTTTTCATCCTCGTGGAACTCATTTTCGGATACCGCCTGCAACCTTGTCCTGCTAGTGGATACAGAGCTCACAAAATAGATACTTAGGGTCTGATTCAGAGTTTGACAAAGAGCTACTCCAAAACAAAGATAAAGGTGTACCCCGCCCACCTAATTTAGAGTCGGTCGAAACTTAAGTCTGTCGTGCAGCTGATATACTCTTCCAATGACCTGATAGAGTAAGGGCAATGCAACATGTTGACATTTATCCACCTGCCCTATTTTGGGTGGACAGGCAATTGGCTAGATATTACTTTTACAACTGCCATCCAAAATGTGGCTGTATGGTAATTTAGAAATATTTTGACAACCCCCCCGTCCCCCCACCTCCGTGCCGCTGGGTTCATTGCTTTTTTTATTGTCAGAAAGAATGTCCTGCATTGGGACAATGCATTTGGAAAAACAAATATGGAAAGTGTCCCTTCCAAAACTATCATATTAACAGAGCTGTGGTACACAATTTCATTACAGACAGGATCCGCCGCAATGGTTGTTCCAGCTAATGTAAAAGAGATCCACTGTGGCAGCAGACATTTCTAAATATAGAGTAGGGTTACTCTATCAAGGCAACAGAGTATTTGAATCCATCGCCCTGATGGAGAAAACAACGTAGTCAACAATGTTAATCTGCCTTTAAGTTTAAGTCAAAACTCATGAATCTGGACAGGGCATGAAGCAAAATGTGTATGGCTGACAAGGGGACTTCTCTGGATGTGCAAGTTACATTTTCCAGCTTGTTGCTTTTCTCAACCCAAGAATTGTTTTAGCAGGACTTTGTCCAAAAGCTAGCCAGCTTCCTGAAACTCTTCTTGGATACACCCTGCAACCATGCCCCGCTTGAGGATTTCAAATTCTTTTTCAGGGACTACGGGCCTCATTACGATGGCAGTGAACACGCCACTATCAGGCCTTCGGGGGAGGTCCCACTGCCAGTGTTCCCTGTAGGACCTCCCACTGCAATATGATGGCAGGCGTATGGAGAGCGGGCGGAGAGACCGACTGCCTTGCATCCGATGTGCTCAAGGAGAATGTCAGTGCATAGGAGGGAATTAAATCTATACAACAGTGGCAGTGCCTGCTCAGGCACTGCGGTAGGGATTACAATGTCCCTTTCCACTGGCCGTCTCATGGTGGTTAAGTCACCTTGAAAAGACAGGTGGAAAGGGACTTGACGGCTCGTAGCAGTCCCCCCTGTCCCCCCGATCCTCTGACATGGGCTCTACATATTCCTGTGCCATGTGGCAGGCACCATGGGCTGCCTGCCACATAGTGCAGGGATATCTCATGTGTTTATTGTGTTCTGCTGCATCTAAGGCACAGGGTCAAGATTGATTTGCATATGGCTGGGTTCAAACTGAAATGGCATGGGGAGCTAATAAATGATGAATTTAGGCCCAGATCTCTGTACTGAGGTGAATGTATGATATTTTTCTGCATTTTGTCCATCAATTGTTCTTTTTGCATTTGTCACCCGGAGTGGGACGGTATGCCTAGATATAGGTCCAGTGCTCTTCATTCCACTGGAGTCAAGCTATCCTGGCTGATGAGGGGTGAAACCCGGAGACGGGTCCTAGAATGCTTGTTTCCAGTCAATGGAGTACTTGGACTAGCAGTTCAGGCTGGACTGTTCCCATTGGGCACAGGGTCAAGACTGATTTGCATATGGCTGGGTTCAAACTGGAATGTCATGGGGAGCATAAAACAATGGATTTAGGCCTAGATATATGTAATGGGGTGAATTTATGGCATTGTTCTGCATTCTGTCCATCAATTGTTCATTTTGCATTTGTCACCCCGAGTGGGACAGGTATGCCTAGACGTGGGTTCCGTGATCGCGATGCCCATGGAGTCAAGCAATCCTGGCTGATGAAGAGTGAAACCCTGAAACTGGTCCTGGGATGCTTGTTTACAGTCCAGAGAGGACTTGGCCTGGCAGTTCAAGCTGGACTGTTCCCATTGGGCGCAAGGTCAAGACTGATTTGCATATGGCTGGGTTTAAACTGGAATGTCATGGGGAGCAATAAAACATGGATTTAGGCCCAGATCTCTGTACTTGGGTGAATGTATGACATTGTTCTGCATTCTGTCCATGTTCATTTTTTAGCCCGCAGCACATGCCCCAATACAAAATATCACATTGCGACCACCTTGAAGGCGTTCACATCCTATTGGGCCAGTGGGACCTACAACTACTAGTCGGGCGTTCCTGCTTCCACCATGGTGTCGGTTCAATGTATGTCCAACCGTATCGTAATGAGGCCCTAAATCACAAGGGAATAAATCAAACTTGGATGTGCCTGCACGCATGTTGACCTGGAATCACATGTAGGTTGTGGTCAATCATGAGCATAGACTATCATTACCACTTCACTCTTTCTTGGGTTTTTTTTACTTACATCTTTAAGAATTGATATCTCCAGTTCCCCTTTTTAGATTTGTATTATTTTGGTGCCATTTTGCTTATTTTACTCTAGCTGTATAAATTGAAATGGTCTTTGTATTTGTAACTTTAACTGTTTTGGTACTTCTAAAGGTTTTCAACATGTTAAATTAAGCCTCTGTACTACCAGCGGTTGATCGCGGAAACCTTTAAACTGGACCTAACAGATTAGTGACTTTGTTACTTGTGGTTGACTACTATCCACCCCTATTAATAATTCCCTTTCTTATATGTTGCTAGAAGACACTAGGCATATCAATAAAGGAGAAATTTTTGAATAATCCTTTTGTCAGTCTTGGAATGTTTCCTCTGACCATCATCCATCATGGTGCCTCTGACGTTTGTTCTGAAAAGTACAGGTTCTGTAGATATATGGCATCATGACCATCAACACAATGGACGTAACATGGCTTATAATGGCATGTCTATTAAGGATGGTTTTCCTGTCTGTTATCTTATCAAGCATTTACCTTCGTAACAATAACTGATAATCTCAGCAGACACACCCTGGAAATTGACACACTCAGCTGCCATGGATGAAATGCATCATAAGTGAAGTACAGTTCGCATGTGGTGCACGAGCAGCATCAGTTATGAATGCACTGTTAGAATATTGAGCATATGCATCATCCACTCTGTACCGTCCGCCCGCAAGATTCCTACACAAGCTACATACCTAAAGAAGGTTCTGTAGCATGATGTATCTTTTAAAGAAAACATAGTTTTGATGTTCATCTATTGTGAAAAAATGTCTGAACACCCAAAACTGTTGAAGTATTCCATTATCATTCCATTCGTGCCATTGCCTATACATTTTTCGGTAAACATTTGCTACATGTTCCTCCATTATAATAGCTTTGTTTACACAAAAGATGCTGAATAAAACATATTTTTATTAAATATTTACAACAGTCTGGGATACAGTCTTTGCAGGCAAGTGGATGATTAGTAGTGATAAATAGTGACTTACTGCTAGTAATGAGGCCACAAACACAATAAAAGGGTCAGTTGAGTTCTCAATAAATTATTCTCCTGTTCAACCCTTTGGTAGCTGGCAATGAGCAGGCAGGTGTGTAAAGCATTTAAAAATGCCACTGCATTAAATAAGTAAGACACAATACATAATAAAAATCCAGTTACAGTTTATAACATTTATTTTTATGAACAAATAGACACCAAAACGGCAAGCATCCAATGAAGGAGATGAGAGATGTGAATTTTTAAAGTATAAACACTTTAGTGCTTAAAAACATATAGCACCACTTTTGGAAATTAGGAGCCACTTTAAACGAGTGCCATGGGGGTGCAACAGGCTTTTGTGCCTGCTTTGCGTGCCCCCAGGGCACTTTGGTATTACGGAAGGGTTGCAGACGCTTGTACGTCCCTTTCTGTAATACCGCTGGAGCACATAAAGGGCCAGCGCCATCATCAGAGGGCATTCCCTGATTTTGCATGGGGGCATGTTCTCATGCAAATGAAAGAATCCCTTTACCTTTGTGCCTGCATCATATTACAGATGTGAGTGCAAAGCCAAAGAAGCTGGCAGGAGGGGCCTTGACAGTACACCACCTAAAAAGATGCGCACTGTCAGTGGGTCCCCTAATGGCAGCCCTCTGGAGGAGTAGAGTGTGTCCCATAGACCCCCCCAGACATCCCCTTGCAAGCAGGTGCCATCACTTATTGTACCTTCCTGCAAGGGGCTCTCTAATCCCCCTTAAAAGTGCATACAGGTTGTCATCTGTACTGTGAAACACGGGACAAAGTCAAAGTTTAAGTCCTACCACCATGGAACCCTTGGTCTGATACACTAAGGGGGAAGTCTCAGCCTTATACGTTGAGTGATTCCCTGCAGCAGGCTGACTTTGATGCAACAGTGTTGAATTGCTTCTCTGCAAGGCTCCGGTCAAATCTTGGAAGTCTGTAGCTCCGGAGCTTTCAGCAGGATCAACCTAAATTCCAGGTGGGTTGCAATTGAAGGTAGTCGGCTTGACTCACAGGGGCAGATTTACAAGCCCCTTGCGCCTCTTTTATGCCGCCGTTGCCTCACTTTTGTGATGCAGCGGTGGCGCAAAAGATGCGCCATGGTGCAGGATATTTACAACGTGACGCATCTCCCTGATGCGTCACATTGTAAAGCCCTGCGTCAGAAGTACGCGTTCCAGTGCTGGGGGGGCGTTTCGGCGCAGAAGTGCCTGAGTGAAATCTACAAGATGTCACTTTGGGCCCATGCTGTGTCAAAACCCTGCGCCTGCTTGAAGATGGCGTAAGGATTGACGCAGCTTTGTGGAGATGGAGCCCCCGGAGCATTGCTGGAGCTGCGTCGCACTTGCGACGCAACTCCAGCAATGCGCCGATTTTACGTGACTGATGCGTGACGCATCTGTGCCATTTTTGCTCCCTGATGCGACGCATTATAAATGCGGCACATCCAAGATGACGGAGCTGTGCGCACAATAACTGGCGCTTCCCTGCTGATACGCAGGGATGCGCCAGTTATTGTATCGTATTCAAAATCTCATTTCAAGATCTTCAGGGTGCAGGGTCCTTGGGAGAACCTGATTTGACCCCAATAATCCGGGCTTGTAGTTCATCCAAGGAGTGCTGGGTGAAGCTGGGCAGACCCACTGTCATATCTTGGTCTTCCGCCCAGGCTTCCTGGCTACTGAACTTCCTGGTAAATTCTGAAAGGGATTGATATATACCCGCCACCTTGTCATGAAATAATTGAGCAATGGTATTGCAACTCTCTAGGGTGGAGCAGGGGCGTAACACAGGACCCGCATCCCCCGCAGTGCGGGGGGGCGCAGGGGCTGTAGGGGGCCCCTTCAGCACTGTACTCACACCAGAGAGCTCCGGATTAAATCCAGAGCGTGGCCCCTCTGTGCACCTTGCAGGGGGGCCCCTACGACTTTCGATACGCCACTGGGGTGGGGGTGGCCTGTGAGGTGACCCGATCTAGCTTTGCCAATTATTTAACGATCGAGAATAATTCCCTAGCTGACTTCTGGGCAGAGTCAATTTGTTTGGTATAAAAAACTCCCCTGTTAGTGCAAATGTTTTTATGATACATTTTCAGAGAAAAGCATGATATTCTTGTTTACTAGTGTCAGTCTTTGCTTTATGTCAGATATGCTCAAGTTGTTTGCAACATTTTTCTAGGAAATGTAACTCGGCATTAAACCATTCCACTAAGGGTTTGGTTCTGCATGCTATACAGTCTTTAAGCGGGGCAACCCTATTGAGAGCACTGGTGATCCAATTTTCCAGTAGTTGGTTGGCTGAGTCGCAGTCCTTACCCAACACAAGGTTTTTGGTCTGCAAGGCTTCAATTAAAGCCTCTGTAGATACCTTGGCCCATTTCCCATTCTTATAGGTACCACTGGTTGTATAGATTGTAGGCTCGCCAGATCTACTTGGAAGGGGATCATATACTGATCAGACCACAGAATGGGGTTGGGTATTTCATCAGACAGAGCATGTGAGTTAGCAAACAATGGGTCTAACAAATGGCCTAAGATAAGCATCGAGCTGATGACCCTATGTTATAATTGGCAGATGTCATCATTAATAATAGAAGCTGCCAGAAAACAATTGGCATCTTCTAAGTGTATGCTTGGGTCACCTAGGACCACAAAGTTGTTGTATTGTAGGGCGCAGGAGAGAAGACAGTCCACTAATGAAGACGCAAAAATAGACGCAGGACCTTTCAATAGATGAGAAAGCCTGTCATAGAGCTAGTGCTGGAAAAGGTTAGAGTCAAGAGGGAGTGTACTCTTCACACTCCTTCACCTCTGTGTCTGTAAGCGTACATCTGATGTACTGTTTGAAAATGATCGCCATCCCTATGGGGGGAGCAATCCTTTCTAACTATTGCATAGCCCTCCAGGATGGTGCTGAGGATGTTCGGGCTCCAGCTATCTGAGTGCCAGGTTTTGGTGAGGAACAGTGCATCTGAGCTAGAGTCTCTGAGTAAATCAAAGATCTAGGTCTTATGTTTAGCCAGAGACCAACGGTTCAGGGCAATGCATTTCATTTTGGGCACACTCAGTATGGGTGACGGGCTAATTGGTAAGGCGTCTAGCTGCTTACCGCATGTGAAATCACAGTGGAGACACCCGGAATACATCCAGGGATGTTAAGCCCATGCTGGCAGTCTGTGGCTAAGGATGTTGCCAGACTGAGAAGTTCTGTAGAGGAATATCGACAAACCCCTGGTACAACAAAGATTGCCGGATAGCAAAAGCAGAACTTATCCAGGCAATCAAAAATAATAATGTAATTATAACCAGGGAAAAAAGGTTTAAATATAAGAGAACCTTAGAAAATGCTAAAAAGACATGGGATGAGAATACCTAGACATATTTTATTAGTACTGTAAGGTCCAAGGACCATTCTGGTTTTTGGAGATTAATAGCAAAAGGGAATCGTCCCGGAAGCGTTAAAAGGGACCTTTTTATGGATACTAATACCTGGACTGAACATTTTTCCCATCTTTATTCAGACATCGAACACTTGTAATCTGAAACCATAGAAGAATTGCTACTTAATATTAAGGTTCCCAATCTACACTTTAGCTTGAAAGAAACAATAGTGGCAATCGAAGCAGTTAAACCAGGGAAAGCGCCAGGACCTGATATAATCCTGGGAGATTTATTTAAGCATGATATCAATGTTTAGGGGCCTTACATAAACCTTCTATGTAATGCAAAAGTCGCAGGCACACCAATACCTGAAACATGGAAAGGGGCAGAAATTACCACGATTTTTTAAAAAGGCAAATGATGTGACCCTGCAAACTATCGCCCTATTAGTTTAATAGATATTTTACAAAAATGTTTTGCTAGGCACATTTTAAATAGACTAAATAAGTTGATTAAAGACAATAGGGTACTCTCAAAATTCCAGGTAGGTTTCAGAATCAAAACCAGTACGATTGACCAATCATTTAGATTTACATGCTTATTCTGGAAATACATACATCTAAGAGGGGGTCACTTATACATTGCTTTTGTAGATTTAAAGGCAGCATTTGATCTCATACCCCAAAATTTACTCTGGGATTCGCTGAGACGACAAGGGGTCCCAGGTAAATTGCTCATACAAATAATTAGGCTCCACAACGACAATTTAGCTAAAGTAAGATGGGGCCCGAGGGGTGAACTAACCCAGGCAATACCGGTGAGAAGGGGTATGCGCCAGGGGTGCTTACTGGTGCCAACTTTTTTTCACTATATGTGAATGACATCCCTAACTATCTGAATGGCTGCCAGAACCACACACCACGCACCTAAGTTGGGGAGCGACCCTCGACCCTGGACACAGGCCAGGTCGCTCCCCCGCCGCGTCAGCATCACCCTTGCTGCCACCTTGCTGCCTCTGCTTTTCCCGCCATTTTCTCTCACTACCCGCTCCCACCGCTGCTCCCCTGTGGCCCCGCGCCTGATTTGGCACCCACCCCCCCTCCCACCTGCTCCTCCCTCCCTCGCACCCTTCTTAATGGAGGCCACTGCGTGCCTGCGCAGCGGACGCGTGCGGAGGGCGCACCGCTGTCGCGCCAAAGGCAAGCCTGTCTGCACCCGTCCGTGCCTGGACCACGCCCAGCACCAGAACCCCTGGCCCCCGCCGGAGCCAAGCTGCCCGACTGAGATACGACTCCACCGCCCTCAACGCACTCAACACCGGACGAGCACCCGCCTGCTACCAAGCCACCCCGAAGCGCACCCATGGACCCTTCACCTGCCAAGCCTGCAAATTCACCGGCCTCAGTACCTGCACCCCACCCACCGAACACCGCAACAACAACAACAACCACATCAAGTGCATTCTGCTCAACGCCCGCTCCATCCACAAGCACACTGTGAAACTCTGGGAACTCCTCGACACAACAGCTCCAGACGTCGCCTTCCTCTTGGAAACCTGGAAGAACGCCTCCTCGGCACCCGACATCGCCATAGCCATCCCGGACGACTACAAAATCACCCCGAAGGGCCGCATCAACAAAACCGGAGGAGGAGTCGCCATTATCTACAGGAACACAATCAGCATCACGACCAATGCCGAAGACACACTCACCGCCGCCAAACACCTACACTTCCAGATCCACACCGACCCCCAGACCACCCTCAGAGGAACCCTCATCTACCGAACCCCGGGCCCACGAACACAATTCAGCGAGACTATCGCCTACTTCATCAGCCCGCAAGCCCTAGCCTCTGGAGAGTACATCCTCCTAGGGGACCTGAACTTCCACCTGGAGAAAAACAACGTCAGCAACACCACCACCCTGCTCGCCAACCTCGCCAACCTCGGACTCAAGCAACTGGTGGACACGCCCAGCCACCTCGCCGGCCACACACTCTACCCCATCTTCTCCGCCAGCAACCACGTCTCCTTCAGCCACTCCTCCGGACTACAATGGACCGACCACAGCAGTATCCACTACACCTTCAAAAAGACCACCTCCCACCACCAGACACCACAGTTCCCCCGCAGATGCTGGAGCAAGGTCACCACAGACCAACTGACCACATCGCTGAGTCAGAACCCAGCTGCCGACACCACCGACACCAACGACGCAGTGCACACCCTCGCACAGTGGATCACCAACTGCGCAGCTTGCCCCTCTGAAGAAACCCCCAGGCAAGACTAGCAACAGAAAAACCGCATGGTTCACAGACGCCCTCAAAATCGCAAAGAAATTGTGCAGAACCCTCGAAAAAGCCTGGCGCCACAAGCGGACACAAGAAAGCATGACTACTCTCAAAAACACCACCCGCGAATACCACCAGATGATCTGCACCACCAAAAGGACATTATTCAAAGAGCGGCTGGAAAACAACGCCCACAACAGCAAGGAACTCTTCAGCATCGTGAAAGAGCTCTCCAATCCCAGCGCCAGCAACAACGACATCTCACCGTCACAAGACCTCTGCAACTCCCTCGCCACATTCTTCCACCGCAAGATCACAGACATACATGGCAGCTTTGGACCCCAGACCCCAGACCCCGCCCCCAACCACCAAATCAACGAGCCCTACCTCCAGCCTCAACACATGGACCCCCATCAGCACCGAAGACACCACTCGCGTCATGAACAGCATCCACTCGGGCTCCCCCTCCGACCCATGCCCTCATCATATCTTCAACAAAGCAGACACCATCATCGCACCTCACCTCCGGAACGTCATTACCAACTCCTTCACGTCAGCTACATTCCTTGAAAGCTGGAAACACGCAGAAATCAACGCCCTACTGAAGAAACCGACAGTGGACCCCAAAGACCTCAAGAACCTCCGCCCCCATCTCTCTCCTCCCCTTCCCTGCTAAAGTCATCGAGAAGACCATCAACAAACAGCTGACAGCATTCCTCGAAGAAAACAACTCGCTTGACCCATTCCAGTCAGGATTCCGAGCCAACCACAGCACCAAGACCGCCCTCATCGCAGCCACCGATGACATCAGGACACTGAAGGACAATGGAGAAACAGCCGCCCTCATCCTCCTCGACCTCTCAGCAGCTTTTGACACCGTCTGCCACCGCACCCTAATAACCCGCCTCTACAAAATTGGGATCCAAGGAAAGGCCCTGGACTGGATCACATCATTCCTCTCCGACAGAACCCAGAGAGTCCGCCTCCCACCCTTCCACTCCGAGACCTCCACAATCATCTGCTGCGTACCCCAGGGCTCCTCACTCAGCCCTATCCTCTTCAACATCTACATGAGCCCCCTCTGCGCCATCGCACGCAAACACAACGCAACATCATCTCTTACGCCGACAACACCCAACTGATACTCTCCCTCACCAAATACCCCTCACCGCCAAAGCCAACTTCCAGGACGGAATGAAAGATGTCACAGAATGGATGAAGCTCAGCTATCTGAAGCTCAACTCGGATAAGACGGAAGTCCTCATCCGCCTGGGATGACTCCTGGTGTCCCATGATGCTGGGCACCCCACCGATACCCACGGACCACGCACGCAACCTAGGATTCATCCTGGACTCCTCCCTCACGATGACCAAGCAAGTCAACGCAGTCTCTTCCTCATGCTTCAACACCCTACGCATGCTTCGAAAGATCTTCCAGTGGATCCCCATAGAAACCAGGAAGACAGTCACCCAGGCCCTCGTCACCAGTCGACTGGACTACGGAAACGCCCTGTATGCAGGAACCACAGCCAAACTCCAGAAACGCCTGCAACACATACAGAACGCCTCCGCAAGGCTCATCCTGGACATCCCTCGCCACAGCCACATATCTACCCACCTCAGAAACCTCCACTGGCTCCCGTCAACAAGAGGATCACGTTCAGGCTGCTCACCCACGCACACAAAGCGCTCTACGACACGGGCCCCGAATACCTCAACAACTGCCTGTCATTCCCACCAGCTCCGCTCCACCAGCCTCGCCCTCGCCACGTCCCTCGGATTCACAGAACCACAACCGGAAGGAAGATCGTTCTCCTACCTGGCAGCCAAGACATGGAACTCCCTCCCCGCACACCTACGACTGACCCAGGACCATCTCACCTTCATGAAACACCTCAAGACCTAGCAGTTCGAGGAGTAGCTGCACCCCCCTCTCCCCTCCCTTCAGCGCCTTGAGACCCTCACGGGTGAGTAGCGCGCTCTTCAAATTGAGTGATTGATTGATTGATGTAGTGCCAGCACTCTTATTCGCTGACAACACAATCTTAATCTCACAAACCCTAAAGGGATTGCAATGCCTAATGAACTCCTTCCTAACATATTGTGCTATGAAAGGCCTCTAGATTAATTCCAGCAAAACCAAATACATGTCAATAAATCCACATAGATCATTAAAATAGAATCTAATGCTAAACAACCAAAAACTAGAGTACGTGCAAAGTTTTAGCTATTTAGGCATCACACTAGATATTAAGTTGTCTTGGAAGCCGCAATTGGAAAAAAATAAGATCATTTTACTACAAAATTCTTCACCGATTTTAAAGAAGCTTGAGGAGAGTACTTCGAAGGCAGTATCCCCTGCTCTGGAAGTATTTGAATACAAAGCACAATAAGCTTCCCTTCATGGTGCAGAAATATGGGAACCTTATTGTAAGAAGAGCTTTGAACAGGGAGACAATAACATTTTTAGGAAATTACTAAGTCTCCCTAATAGAACCCCCTTAACCCCGATTGTCATGAATCTAAATATCAAACACACTGACCATCATGCATTGCTGAGACCTCTCTTATTCTGGGTGAGGATATGGTCAACTCCTGAGCTGGTTATAAAGAAGTCTTAGAAGAGATCATGAATAATGACGATAGTAGGGACATCCCATGGTTTAAACATGTTGCATCATGGATGACGAAGCTGGGGTTATCTCACTGTAAGAAAATATTAATGTCCACTTTCTGGGTTCATATTAACCACAGTGTGCTACATAGCTCCTCTATTGGGTCTTTAACGTCAAACTTTCTGCACTTTAAAGACGTAGCACAGTTTGAACCCTTCGTAGATGAGGTACGCCCTCAACTAGCGAAATCCTTGTACATGAAGTTTAGATATGGGGTGCTCCAAACAAATGCTAACAAATCAAGATGGTGGAATACTATTGATGGTAAAAGTAGTGATTTGTGCATATTATGCTCAAATGACAACAAAGAAAATTATCTACAAGTATTATTTTTCTGTCTCCCCTATGACATACCAAGGAAAAAATGGATTAAGCTAGTTTGTAGAAATTTGAACACTAGATGTTGTAGTGAGGCAGAACGTTTACTGAAGGCAGACACCTCACAATTGATTGTTTTCAAGGTGAGTAGATATTTATTTAATGTGAGCCTTATAAGAGCTAAAGTTGGGCTGAAACTATGACAGGTTAGGAATATGTATACTTTTGTAATTGTTTTAGAAAACTATGCACTTGCACTTTATAAACTGTGTGTACCAACGGAACAATAGGATTCTCAATCGACTTGTACAAACTGAAATTTCCACTCAAACATAATTAAATGTATAAATGAAATGGAAAAGCCATAACTTTTCAAATTAGTGGGGCATATTACCAACAACTAGTGATAATTATCGCTATGTTGGTTTAGCGGGGATATTTTTATCGCCGAGTTGCGGCGATTTTTATCGCTTAGGAACCTTGCTATTATCAAGGTTTATCTCCTAAGCGATAAAAATCGGCCGAAATGCATGAATATCGCTGAAAAGTCAGCGATATTCATGCATTACCGAGCTATTGCTCTTAGCCATGTTATCCACCTACCATTGGATAACATGGCTAAGAACTGCTCAGGGGCAGGTGTTAGCTTTTGGAGATATTCGCGCTTAGCGCGAATATCTCCAAAAGTTGGTAATATGAGATAGCGATGTTAGCGACTGTTTCATCTTGGCACGCCCACTTTGCATGTCATTAGTGATAAATATCACTGACATGCAAAGCGGGGCCCAAGATGGTCGCTATCTCCTACTAGCTGTCGTTAACTGGTGTTAGCGACAGCTAGGTAATAGGGAGATAATTTTATCTCCGCTTTCTTGGCTTTTAATATGCCCCATTGTTTTGTTAAATTGCCTAAGCCTATATTTGAATATATTTATTATGATATATAAGTTTTAAAGGCGATAGTCGGAACTGGTAATATCATTGTCATTGTATTTAAATACCCCTATTGTGCTGATTTGTAATAGATATATTTACATTAACTGGATCTCAAATGAAAAGTGTTCTAAAAAATGTACCTTTTATAGTTGAAACTAACCGAAATAAAGATAATGATAATGATAATGATAATTGCATTATAGTCAATGGTACCTATAATACGAAGTGTGGCTCACTGGTTAGAGCAGGCAGACCCTGAAGCAGAGGTCAGACCCGGGACCAGGGTTCAATTCCCAATGCGGCAGGGTCTTGAGCCCAAATGTCCACGGACTCGATAATTCTCGCTTCGGTGCCTGACCTAATCTTGGGTTCACACTCTGCAACTCTGGGCATTAAGCTTGCTTAATCTCCACAACGGCCCCCCCGCGGCGGGATGCCTGGCTTTCACCTTGGGGATGCCCTGTAGGGGCTATCTCACAGGGAAAAGCCAGGACGGGTTCCCAAGGCAAGCGCGGAGATACCCCTTCGGGGGTCGAATCTGGTGCTATATAAGAATATAATAATAATAATAATAATAATAATAATAATACGGCCGAAACAAAGTTGTAGGCCATTCATCAGAAACATAGACTGCCACTCCCATGTCCATTCCCCATCATTCTCAGAGCTCTGAATTCCTTGATGTTAAAGGTCATTAGTTTTAGATTTTTCACCAACAGACTCTTACCATAAGACTTTGCAAGGACTCCCACTTTGGGAACTTGTTTTTGAAAAATGAAAACATTTGTAAAAGTTTAAAGGGTGTTCATCATCTTTGATAGAGTTGTCAATATTGGCAGAAACTGCCCTGATAATGTTTAGAGTTGTCCCTTGGGTCCGTTCAGATGGCGCAGTCAAAATGCTCATTCATCCTGCCGGATAAACCTAAGCCCACCGAATCTCAAAATCAGTCCCATTGTGCCCACAAGTATGTCAACATGTGTGTGTGCGCGCGCGCGTGTAGGTATGTGCGTGCGAGCTAGTGCGTGCATACAATCAATTGCATCTGTGTTTGGGGCTATGGATTCGGTTATGGAAAGAGAGCTGATTTCACGTCATTGACACAAGTAACATTAGTTTCAAGTAGAAGACAGAATTCGTGTTTAATGTATTTTCATTTGATACAAAGGCATGCTCAAAATAGTTTCAAGAGGCCTTACACATATAATGCTCAGCTAGCAATATTTTTCTACAATACCTTTTGCTAACCCAGTTCAATAGCTCATTTTTGGTATGCAGCACAATACAACGGTTCACAGTTTATATGCTATGGAAATGTACAAACTCGCTCACTTAATTACTGCCCTTAGTTTTTTTCATTTTTTTTTTTTATTTCAAATCGTTTTTATTGAAGTAAGAAAACAAAAGCAAAAGACATTACATTAAATCTTCCATCAAAAGTGAATTGATACAGATGTTGTCAGACCAGTACAGAAACTACAAATAAAAATGTTCTGATTCTGACTGGACCATAGTGAACCCCTGCAGCTGTATTTATTCCTCCTTCAGGGTAATCGTTCTACTTGTTTTGATTCCCCTTTTTTGTTGTACCAATATTACAGTATATTTCAATAGAACATCACATTTTTTACATAATCGTTACAAATTCCTCCTACATATTGAGCGAGCGTTTGTGGAATAAAATGTGACCGCATCTGGTGTGCACTGTATATCCCATCTGTCTCTGCGTATAATTATGTAAATGCAAAATAATCCTCTGCCCACTGAGCAATACTCCCCTGTCACATATGACACGCACGTGAAAATCTGGATATTCTCAAAAGATGGTTCGATATAATTTAAAACAATAATTAAAAGATAGAGAAGAGTCAAGCACATATATCGTGCTTTTTCAGCTTAGTATTTATTCTATCTGGCATGTGTATCGCCAATTGAATAGGAGTCTTTATAACATTAATTAATACAAAACGCTTTGCGCAGCTTTTGAGAATTGCAGACTTTTGCAATCTGGTCTATTTCGTTTCACATCTGAACTTTTCCCGTCTATGTTATCTCAGTGCCAAGCCACATATTTTCAATCGAACGAATTTATGAAAGGACACCGTGATAAAGAGCATTATTGTCATCATTTCAGATAAGGTGTCCCATGTATAAATGTCAGCTGCTTCGTTTTGCTGATTTGTTTTTTTGATGTTTTTTTCTAATGTCAACTTAATAAAGGAAAAGCAGAATAAAAAAAATGAAATTAAAACACATTTTGATTGACTATCAAATCAGAAACTATGCATCAATAACCAGCAAAGCAAAAGGTGCAGCCCATCCTAGAAGAGGGAAACATGTTAAGCTGAGAGCTAGATACTGGAATAGTGCATAAAGGAACAGATGTACCAACACTTTTCGTGTGTGCAAAGTAATGCAGATTATTTAGGTCCAGATTTATGAAGCATTTGCGTTCAGGGCCCGACTGGGAACCAAAACCGGTCGCGGCAAAGTGGTCGGCCGTTCCCGGGGGAAGGTCTGAGCTCTTTGTCAGGGCCGGTTTTCGGCCGATTTTGTTGCAGGGCACATTTTGCAGCTATGCTGCATAAACGGCCCTGTAACAAAAACGGCCCCAGGGGCCCAAAACCGGCCCCCACCCTTGTGGCACACCGGGGGATTGCCGGTGCCCACAACAGCCTGTTTGGTTGTCCTTGCGTCCCACAGGGCACAGCACAGACAACACAAAGGTTTCAGTAATAGTTACAAAACCTCCGAAGGTGCGATTTGTGCCGTCTTTCGTGACTTTGTAAAGAAATGTAATGCAGCTCAACTGCTTGCACTGCGTTACGTTAGATTTAATTTTTGATGCATTTCGTGGATGTTCCCATGCATCCACCCATGAGTTTTGGTGCATTCTCTGGCTTACCAGAGCTAGTAAACAAGGGAATGCATCAAAATGATATGCCCTCCCCAGTGAGGTGGTTATTTCTCCTCGTGATTTCCTCCTTTCACACTGAAAGAGGACAATGCCTCTAAGGATTGTTTTTGTGCAGGAAGTTGTCACTTGGTGCTCAAAAACAATACTTCCCATAAAGCAGGTTTTGGAAAAATGAGGCACAGGAAATTGTATAAAATCTTCTTTATTTAGACAGTAGGAATGACCACTGATAAGGCAAGATCCCCAGCAACTTTGTGCTTCCCAGCTTCTCAGAATCCACACTCAAGATTCTAAGGGGCATATTCACAAGGAGCTATCACCAAATTAACGGCACTTTATCACAGCCAAAGTCGCGATAAATTTACCTCCCCATTCACAAGCTTGTGTTAACAGCCCACAGCACCAGTTAAACTGCGATAGCAGCCGCAAAAAACATCGCCACAGAGGACCCCCGCAACTTTTGCTAATGAGATGCAGAGTAGGCGTTCCTATGCAAAAAGCCCCGACAACACAACACCTCAACATTCTCAACGACCAGCCAGATCAGCAATAAGAACACAAAACACGTGATAAGGCACGTTAGCAGCAGGAAATTAACACCTGCTCTGACCTGGTGTTAAGTCGGATGGCAGCCTGGAAAAAGGGAGCCCAGCCCAGGCGTCATCAGAAGGGCAACAGATGCCATGGAGCCACTCATCATGCAGCTTGGACACCCAAGAGGGCCACTACACCCACCGCCACCACCACCCACGAACCACCACAGAGGCAGGGCAGACAAAGACAGCAGCCCCCCAGGAAAAAGCACCTCCCTCACAGACCTAACATCTGACAATATCACTGTTCACTACAGGCTGAAAGGGACAGCCATCCTACGCATCCTAACTATCATCACCTAACAGGTCCACGGCACCAACATAGCAGGCAACCAACATCACACCACACACCAAGCTGCTGGCTGTGCTGACCCAGTTGGCCCCTGGCATACCCCAACCAACAACCGTCAGTGTCAGAGGAGCCTCACAGCCAGCCACATCCAGGTCCCCCACACCTGTCCTGGACATCACCATCACCCTGGCACCCGAGTCCCCATACATCCAACACAATGCGTAGAATCTGCTGGAGACCAAGCAAGAACAATATGCCATAGCCGGATTCACGTGCATGTTGGGGGCAATCCACGGCACACATGTCCTACCTGTGCCCCCTTGTGACACAGCACACTATCACCACAACAGGAAGCACACATCACACATCAATGTGCGGGCAACATCAGAACACCGTGGGACCTTCTCCAATGTTGCCTCCAAAAACACAGCCAGTGTGCATGATCCCTTCATCCTCCGATGGTCTTTCAGAAACCAGTGTTCCCAGGATTAGCACCAAGGGAAATGCACAGCTACTTGGCAAGTTCCAAATTACCACCCCACTCACTTCAACTCCACAACCATGCAATCCACAACTCTGGCAATGCACACGTCACAAAATCACAACCAACATGCACAACAACATGCCCATCCACCAGACATGACAGAACAACTTACAATGCAAACCTGGGCAAGCCATGAACATGAGCCATCAGCGGCTCAACTGCATGGCACTTCAGCCACACAATAGCTGAATGTAGGGAGAGGTGGCAACCAGGCATGTGTGAAGGATGCAGTAGAACTGAGATTGGGAAAGTACACAATGCCAAGAGTGGTAGCGATGTGCTGGACAGATCACAGTATGCAGAACACACCCATATAAATGGCAACATACACCTCTGGTGTATGGAGTGTAGTGGACAGTAGACACAACCATGTCACCCCAGCCAGTGGGGGTCCTCATGGAAATGCTGCCTGTTACGCCCCGTAAGCATGAGCACAGTGGGATGGCCCAGCGTACGCCAGGCCAGCGTAGGGGTGTCAATAAAAAACATGTAGCCCTGGGTGTGATCCTCTTCTGGAAAGACCAATGTCTCTGCCAGGGCGGCGCCTCCCACCCTGCCATGAGGTTGACACCATCATCGTGAGTAGAGTAGCCTGCGATCCTGTGGGCCTGCCTTCAGGCGAACCCGACAGGACAGCCCCTGCCCAGCCTGGCCACACTGATCACCTGCCGACACCAGTGTGTGTCAAGGAAGGCCCATCACGTGCCTGTGTAAGCTCCAAGCCCGAGTTCCCTGCCAGCCTCTCAGACCATTGCTGGCCCACATTACTCCTTCCTCATTCACATACTACACCGGCGTCCTCGGCGGCCCAGTAGGTACCATATGTGAAACTGGGTCCTGGGTCCTGGATGGCAGTGACCCCAAATCCGGGCCAGCAGCCACAACACCAGACCCCCCCTGATCAGTGAGGCATAGTTCCATATGGGTATCTTGCGACACGTGGTGCCACTAACCCTGTTCAATGCCAGCCGGCAACACTTGGTGCCATAAACACTGTTCAACACCAGCCGGCGACACGTGGATGAGAGACCAGGTCAAGGACTACACTGCGGACCAGTAGGTCTCACATCCAGCACCTCATCGCGAATCACGAATGGCAGAGTCCACACCAGTGGTCGCAAGGAGAGTAGTAAGAGGAAGATTCGGCTCAGTCCTGACGAAAGCCGTGTCACAGTCACGGAGGGGACCGAACACGTGATGCCACTGAATCTGAATGGTGCAGGCCAGTGGGGCCACCAACCTATGCCAGCGACACTCGGTGAATGGTCCTTGCTGACCACTGCCTCCGGCCTACACTGTGATCCAGTAGATTACAGAGTCTTGATTTAGCAATGTCGGAGTTCATATCAGTGTACCGGCATCATCGCAGACTGCATCCCTTCTCAGCCCCGGTGCCACTAAGTCTGTTCCCCGACATTCATGGACACTCACTGGTCGTACATTTGTGGTGTCTGAGTCTATGGACTAGGGGCTAGTTTTCATCCTCATGTAGCTGATGCAAAATTGGTGGTGAAAATGAGGCATGCGCTCTCCACCCCACAATTTGTTGCTTCCGGATAAAATCTAACCTTCCGCAGCATGCCCTGGAGGACACCTTCCACTGTCCCCGCAACCCTCCGCAACATATACCTTGGACATTGATGAGGACCCGTTCAGGTCACATGGCAAATCTGACTGCTCCGCAAGTCACCTTCCCATCGTTGGTTGCCTGTGCCAGCCGCAGTGCATCCGGAGCTACTAAGTCTGTGCTGGTCTGGGCCTGGACCCCTTCTTCTGAGTTATTGGATCGCCCCTGAAGCATTGGCCTTGGGATCATCAACGCCTTTTCTCTGTGGCCTTGCGCTGTACGCCGCCTCCGGGCCCAAATGCATCCCACCAAGGCTCACACACAAAAGCGAGTCCAGACCAGCCCAGACGTCGCATCACCGCAGGAGGCACACACCACCACCGCAAGTACCACCTCAAACCGCCATCTGCCAGAGTCGAAACGGTGGTCCTGACAGACTTACGGAGTTGCTCAGACCTGTAGTGGATGCCATCATCGGCCTGATACCCTGCTCAGCACTTCAGGTGCCAGAAACTAAGTGCACCATAGGCCATTGTCCGTTACTGAGTGTGTTTTCTGCTGTGGAGCGGTTGCGCAGCTATTTCACCTCAAACAGTGTAGGGGCCCTGAGGCATTGATGGTGAAGATGATGCAGGTGTAACACACCCCAATGCATGTGCATCAGGAATATATCGAAGGGACACAATCCAAGACTTTTTCTTCACATGAGCGCGCTCATCTCTAGTGTCCCAACCCCAGTGCACTGCAACTCATGTACACTTCTGTTTGCATATTGGCTGTCCTCTGGACTTTCTCCGGCTCACTCCATGTTGCTCAGCAGTTGACTCTGTTATGCATGTATTTTCTGTTTCTGTTGCACTGGTGTCCAATGTTCAAGTGGTTGCCAGCACCAGACATTCCGTGCGGAGTGGCTTACACTCACCCCACACACATCCAGCGCAGGTGTCACAGTACATGTGGCCCTGCCAAAAAAGGGGTCGGGCACATGTTCCCGTAGCCAGTTCAACATGATATATGTGTGTGTCCCTCTGGTCTTGTTGTATGCATGAGGGGCTACAACATTACATTGTGCTGTGTACATCGGATGCAGACATGTCACCGAAGGCAGCGGGTTGGAGCTTGGATATGTAGCTTTGTCGTCACCCACTCAATTTGTAAGGGGAGTGGCCAGGGCTGTCGTACACGGAGCCAAAATGGGTGTGTGACTGCTATTTGAGCACCCCTGGGCGTGGTTCTGTACTGTAAAAGTGCATCTGCATGTGTCTCTATGGCAATGTGGTTCTCCTTGGTGGGGTGTGGCAGGGCCCTGAAGGGTGATAGGCACCTATGTATGTGTCCTAGTTCGCATTCCAGGGGTTTGGCCCCCACCAACACCTGTTGGACCACCTCCTTTTGGCGTGCTGACACATGGCAATTGGGGTGCCATGTGTCGGTGGGTGAAGTGTCCTGAGCCAGCTGTGCTTGCGGGTTCTTCCTGCTGTGTGGTCTATTGAAGGCTTGGTGTTCTCCTCTGAGTAGCTTGGCTGGTGGGGGGTTGGGTGGGATATCCATGGGCTGTTGTAGTGCGTCAGGGTCAACGGTGTGGTGGTCCTCACCGGCATTATGGATGTGTTGTATTCCATGCTCTGCTGAAGGTGTTGTGTGCCCCTCTGCAATGTGAAGGGGAGATGCATGTTGACATTGTGTTGACATGTATGTTGGCGCATTGTGCTGGTTTGCATGCAGACTCTATGGCTATGTACATTGTGACTATTTGGGGGGTGCTGGATTCTTCTGCGGGACAGTGTACATTAGGACTACATTATGGATGTGAGGTCGTATGCATGCATTTCCATTTGACAGTTTCCGGCTCTGTCAGATGTAGTAGGCAAGTTTCTGTGCATGTGCGGAGCAGGTAGTGCCCTCTGTTCTGCAGTGTGGACAATGCCCATAGTACCATGTTGTCGTCAAAGTGGGCGTGCTGTTCTTGCTATGGGTGTGTGCTGCAGTGTGCCAAGGGGATCTGGGACATGATCCTGGGTAATTGTGGGTGTGCAGTGTGCTACACCTCATTGTGCATGTATGCCATTGAGCCCATCTTCCCCGTCCCCCTGTCCCTGTTCGGTGCACTCCCTGTTGATGTTGTGTCAGGTCCTCTCGAGCTGTGTCCGTACTCCCTACTCCTTGCACCGTCTCCACACTGATGACTGTGGTCTGGGTTTTCTACAGCTCCCCCTGTGGTGCTGGACTGCCATCTCCTGTCGCCGTTGCTGCCTTCCTGTTGGCAGTGGGTTTGTGCCTAGTTTAGGTTGTTACGTCATGTCAGTGTCTATTGGCCTCCTCGATTGGCCTCCTCAGCACTCCAACTACATCCCAGGTGGTCTGCTAGTGGGTCAGTTGCTGGTAGTGTTCTGTCACCTCCGTGATGCTGGTCTTGTTTTCCTGCGGTCTGCACCACGTCTTCCTCTCTCTGTTCTCCTTGGCCTTCCCCAACCCTGTTGTACCTTGCTGGTAGTCTGTTGGGGGTTGTTGGGTTCGAGTTGGCCTCTGCCCTGGTCAGGGTGCATCCATGGTCCTACGTGCTTTGGCTTGCTTCTGGTGTGTTTTTTCTGTGGTTTTTATGGTGCATTGTCCCACCAGACACGTGGGATTTGCAGGCCGGTGGCTGGTTTTGCTATTTTTTTTACCGTGGTTGGCCTGATCGCATAATTTTTAGCGTTCGCGTATACGCATTTTTGCGGTGTGGCATTGATTTTCACATGCACATTTGACGCGTTATCTGGTGTCTATCGCATGCTACCACCGCGTTCTGAATTCCACTTTGACATAGGGTTATTTTCCCGCGATAGGCTGCGATGTTGAAAGTTGCGTTACGCGACTCTTGCGGTAGTAATCACACGTTCTTGTGAATATACCCCTAAAAGTGGAAGCACACTGGTTGCCTGAGAACTGTGATGCCATCACTAAGGGAATACTTATATAATAAAATGTTGATAACAATGAGGATGTAACAGCAGATAGTTTTGGGGAAGACAGCAGCAGCACCTTATGTTTGTAGATATTGCTCTGCAGTGCTTTCTCACACAAGAAAGCAACGCAGAGTAAAAGTTACTGGGCTGTTTGTGCTGTTACTTTCAGTAAAATGCTCCGTACCGTCTTTAAGCTTGTCAACTCGACTGGTAGGTATTTTAATTGATATTGATTACCCAGAGTAATTTTATTGTAAGATGTGTATTACTTTTTAAATGTAGGTATTTATATGTGAGAAGAATTTTAAATAGTGGCACAATGATTTATTTAATATGTAAACAGATTTAAATTTATGGAAAAACAAGTATCTAATAAATTGAACGAAACATGAAGACCTTGCAGCCTTAGGGTGGCATTCACCTAAATGTTTTGCGTTTCTCCTTCACCTTTTCTGATCTATTTTTGCTGGCCATAGAACTATGTGCACTTTACCACTGCTAACCAGTGCTAAAGTGCATGTGTTCACTCCTCAACACATAGTAACATTGGTCTTTCCCCTGTTGGCATATTTAACTTATTTATAAGTCCCTCGTAATAAATGTGTTCTTACATGTACCCAAGGCCTGTAAATTAAATGTTACTAGTGGATCTGCATCACTTATTGCGCCTCCCACCTAAGTAGCTATTTAAACATGTATCAGGCCTGCTGTTGCAGCCTGTGTGTGCAGTTTTAAACTGCCATTTTGACCCCGCAAAATAAACAATTTTCAAGGTGCATAATTCCTTTTAAATACACATAAATGACCTCTAGGGTAGGCCCAAAACAACCCACAGGGCAGGGTGCAATGTATTTAAAAAGAAGGGGATGTAATTTCAAGTTTAACATATCCTGGTAGTGAAAACCTACTATTGTAAGGCCTACCTCTTCCGTAGGATAATATTGTAGTTACCTTTTGACATTTAATGAGCTTTCATTTCCAGAGGGGAACATGAAACCAGTTCATGTTTGATGTCTTTGGAATTACATCGAAAAAAGCCCTCTTATGGTAAAATCAGCTTTTAAATTACAATTTTGAAAATGGTACTTTTAAAAAGTTTTCCTGCCTTAGCTATTTAGTGTCTGTAGTCTGCCTCTGGGTCACATGACTTGGTGCAGCTGACAGTTGGGCTTTGTGTTTAATCCTAGACAGCCACACAGCTGGTGAGCCTAGATGGCCATCACTGACAGGATGGGAGGGTGGAGCTGGGCACTGTTCTACTTACACTTGAATAGGGTGCGTTCTGCTGCACACAAAGGGCTACATACCCCGTGTAGTTAGTCTGGAGCCAAGCATAGGCAGAAAGCCTGAGCACTTCAAGGGGAAACCTCTTGAAGCTTCTCAAACTTCAAATGAAGGCCCAGGTATAAATATTATATCTCAGACACTAATGCTTCAGTATACTTCTGGACCTGTGGACACCTTTCCAGGAGGACTACTATGCTGCCTGAAAGGACTGTCACTCTGGTGGACTGCTGCTGCTTTGAAGAACTGCTGTGCTGACCTTCCTTCTGCTGCCCTAATACCTGGGTGAGAAGGACTTGACCTACATCTTTTCAACCCAGGACCCCATAGTCACTCCAAGGGCTAGTTTTCTAGTCTGTTGACTACAGCCTCAGGGGCAGAAGGCTCCAACAACCTTGAACCCAGTACCTGAACTCAGCCATCTCTGAATCCTACCCTGCCAAGAAGTGCCACCCCAGTCCTGGACCCTCATAAGAGGACCTAAAGGGGTTTTGCCAGCCCATCTCTGGACCCAACAGAACTGACCCATCTCCTTTGTTGCACAGGACAATCCCAAGCAGAACCAAGCATAGGCTCTGCTGTGAGTATTCTCTCAGCACAAGGACTCCACATAAACCTGGCAGCCCACATCAGAACTACTGCTTCTGTGAAATGTTCCTGATGCAGACTCTTACACTGCAAATCTCTAATTGACAGCTGCCTTAACAATGACGCAGGATCTTGCATTGCAGCCTCAGCACCTTGCAACCAATGCATCTCCTTGGCAGTGCAATACATCCTTGACCGAGACCTCGCAACCCTCCGCAAACAGGATTTAAGGTACTCGTGTTCAGCGGCCCTAACTTGGCCCTTGTAGCTGACACATGCTTCATTGCAATAGGCCTGAACATGTGACTTTGTCCTAGTCCGGCGCAACCAGATAGCCACAAATGGTGCACTGTGCTTTCTGGCGTTATTTTCATTGAAATCTTGGAAATTGTATATCTCCTGTTCTACTGATTGGATTTTTTTCAGTTTTGTTTTGTTTTATTTATTAACATCTACTCTATTTTTTAACCTGGGATCCGTTTGTGATGTTTTTTCACAGTGTTACTCTTTGATGTGTTACACAAATACTTTACAAATTGCCTCTCAATTAAGCCTTACTGATCTGTGTCAAGCTACCTGAGGGTTGTGCACAGGTTAATTCATGGTTGCTTGAGACTTCACCCTGACAAGGATTGTTGTTCCTGCTTGAGTAGGGTTTCACTGTCCTCAACCAGTAAGCATCTTTCTTACAGGGCCCGATTCCTTTTTTTTTTCTCTTCTTTTTTATTTCCAGGGGAAAAAAATAGTTACATAATATTGATATACATCATACCAGTGGTTACATATTCAGGCATTTGCCCAAAAAAAAGCCTAAAGGAGAGCCAAAGAAACCCAGGTAGAGAGAAGAGACATAGAGAAAGGGAACAAGACCTGCCAAGCGGGAGGCCCAAACAATAAAAGCATATATTATTATTATTATTATTTTTTTTTTGAATTCCTTTATTACAGTAAAAGTAGTACAGTTACAGACCTACAACCACAGAGGCCGGCCATTAGCAATAGATACCAAAGTTGCATTGTTACACAGCTCATCAGCCGACAACCCGTGGGCCCGGCAGTGATATCTCATAACAATGTAGAGATCCTGTGGTGATAGGAGGATGAATGAAAGGTTTCACATTTTAGATTTTATAAAACAAACACACAAACAAAAATTTCGAGGCAATAAACTATACAGTAAATGGCTGTCCAGGCAGGAGGGGGAGCGAACCCAGCTGAATAAACTTATTTGTTAATGGATGGAAGATCTCGGGGAGGGAGGGGGGCCGAGGGCAGGCAAGCAAGTCATAAACAATAGGATGTAAGTGTCATGGGATGCACAGTCACGGGGACAGAGGAATGTCAGGGACTTCTACAAAAGGAAGGGTGCAAATCTCTCCACGATACGAGTTCCATTGGTTCCATATCCTCCCCCACTTCTTGGGCCTGCCACGGGCAACATACACAGCTTTTTCTCTGAACATGCACCAGTCCATGTTTTCTTTCCATGTTGAGACTAGAGGTGCCCTCTGAGACCCCCACAGTTGGGCTATGTCCCTTTTCGCTATCATGTTGCCGAGGGTGGCCCATTGAGTCTGAGCAACGCTGTAGTCATTCGGCTCCCTGACGTTCAACAAACAGCGTCTGCCCTCTGGCAATAACGAGACACCCGTCACCTCTTCCATAACAGCATGCACACGGTTCCAAAATACCACAACATCCGGACACTCCCATAAAATATGAAGAAAGGTATCAAGCATACTGCAGCCGCGCCTACACAACCCATCCACAGAGTAACCCATACACATCAGGCGTGGACCCGTGACATAGATTCGGTGTAGAATCTTCAGTTGCACCAGCCGGAGACGCGCCGGAATCGTGACCTCTTTGGGGGAAGATATTGCGGCCTGCCAGTCTTCATCATCCAACTCCAGTCCATCACCGGTCCAAGCCCCACGAAGCTGTACGAGTAGGTCCGAGCGGTCATTAATACGTTTTTTATAAATGGGAGAAATAGTGCTATCAGGGACGTATCCGTTAAGCACTCTATCCTCCGGGGGAAAGGACTCTGGAATAGCGGTTCCGGCTGGAAAGACCGACTCGAGCGCGTGGCGGATCTGGATATAACGAAAGTGCTCCCTCTCACTCAATGCGTATTCCCGTTTGAGTTCATCGAAAGTTTTGATTCTGTTCTTGACCCAGAGATCTCCGACCTTACTGATACCGATGAGGTCCCATTAGTTGAATCCCTTCGTCGTCCTGAGTCTGCCCAGCCTCTCTGCCGCGTAAAGCAGGGCAGCTCTAGTCAGCCTGTCCGACCACCCCGTGGCAGCGGTAGCACTACCCCATACCCGTACCGCAACCCCGGTGGGGCCAGTCAGATTCTTCCTAGCCGATCTAGAGTAGAGCGCCCTATTATAGTCGCCTCCCTGTAGCTGCATCTATCCATTTCGAACGCTGGATTAGGGATAGGACCGTACATTGCGTGGTTGACTGCACTCAATTGGGATGCCCAATTGTATTGTTTGATATTGGGCAACGCTATACCTCCATCGTACCAGGGCAAAGTCTTTTTCGCCAATGCAATGCGAGGTCGCCCGCCCCGCCCAAGCTTCCTCTGGAGGCCCTCAATCTCGCAGAAATAACTGGCAGGTACCAAATCAAGCGTGTTTTGAATGGCGTAAAGGAATCGGGGAAGAGACATCATCTTAAAGAAGGCCGCTCTCCCCACCGGGGACAGCGGCAAGCCACACCACGCCGTAACGTCCGATCTAAACCGGAGAAGCGGAGGAAGCAAATTCCTGTCATATCGCGCTGCAGAGTCCAATGATATATAAATCCCCAGATACCTAAAACCGTCGTGCGAAATCGGTATCAGACAGACGCGGGGCAAGAGAGGCAATTCTCCAGTAAGCGAGTAAATACAGGACTTGGCCCAATTAATAACCAAGCCAGAATTCTTCCCGAAGGAACTCAAATCGTCGAACAATAATCCTAACGATTTACGAGGGGAAGTTAGGTACAGCAAAATATCGTCAGCATACAACGATATACGATCCTCAAAGTCAGGGGACCACCTAGTGCCCTTGAGTGAAGGTTCCCACCGAAGCCACGCGGCAAGGGGCTCAAGGGCGAGCGCGAAGAGCAATGGTGACAAAGGACAGCCCTTCCACGTGCCTCTCCCGAGAACAAAAGGTTCCGAGGCCCTACCGTTGACCAACACTTGGGCTAGCGGTTGCTCATACAGGAGTCTAACCCACCCGATGAAATTGGAGCCAAAACCAAATTTTGCAAGGGCCGCCCACAAATACGGCCACTCCACCGTGTCGAAGGCCATCGAGGCATCCAAAAAAACCAAGATGGCCGGCTCACGAAGCGACCCCGCCCTTGCCAATATGCCATGGAGACGGCGAAGGTTGAGGGCAGTATTTCGATGGGGAATGAACATAGACTGATCTGGGTGTATCAAATTGCTGATCACCTTTTTCCGCCGATTTGCCAAAAGTTTTGCCAAGATCTTGGGCTCGGCGTTCAGAAGCGATATCGGCCTGTACGATGAACATTGGTCACAGGGTTTCCCGTCTTTGTGGATGACAACAATGGACACCAGTCTCTGATCCCGGGGAAGGGATCCGAGATCTCACGATTCCAAAAACATTTGGCAAAGATGTGGCGCCATTTTGTCGGAACACAACTTGTACAGCTCGATCGGGATGCCATTCGGGCTGGAGCTCTTCCCCGAGCGAAGGGAGCGGATAGCGAGCACTATTTCATTCTGCCTCCATAAGCTCCTTGTCTGACTCCGACAGGCTAGGCAGCGCGACATCTCTAAGTAGCAAATGTGAGTCTTCCTCCGGTCTGTCTGAGACCGGCGCGTAAACCTTCTGAAAGTGCTGGGCAAAGACCCCAACTATATCAACCGGGTCCACAACCCACATCCCATCCGCTCTTTCAACAACAGGCACCTCCCGATTCAATCTATCACTTTTATCCAACCAAGCAATCAATTTTCCGGCTTTATCACCAACATCATACAGACGATAGCCCCATCTATTCAATGCATGGCATGTGTTCCTTATTAGATGCATTTCCTGCAATAACACAATATCTGGGGAAAGACGCTTCAAGTACTGTAAAACTATCCCCCGATTTATCCTATCGCCCAGACCATTGACATTCCAGCTCAGCACCCTCAGCCCTCTACCCCCATCCCAGAACAGTACCCCCTCAAGAAGAAACAGGCCAAGAGATGAAATATGCAGCAAAGCGTAGCCTCGAAATAAACAAAGAAACAAATACCCCCCCACCCCCAGAGAAATCCCCACAAACCCCCCCCACCCTGCACATCTGCGTTAGACCAAAAAGCCACCCCAACTAGCAGTGTGCCTGTCGCCCCATTAAACTAATCTACAAAAAGAGAAGAGAACCACTGCTATAAGTCTATAGAGCTCGCACGCCGGTGAGGACTCACTCCTCTTGTTCCTCCAGGCCACCTTCAGTGCCCCTCGATTGTTCCGGGCGATCTCGATGTGCCGGCAGAGTATCGAGCCAGTCACTGACAACCTCAGGGCGGTCAAAGAAGAGCGCACGTTCCTCATATTCAATCCTCAATCGGGCCGGGAAAAGCATGGCGTACTTCAGTCCCATGTCTCTAAGTCACCGTTTCACCCCCAATGAAGCCAGTGCATTGCTTTTGCACCACCTGTGTAAAATCCGGATAAAAACTGATCGATGCATTTTCAAATTTTGTGGGACCATTGGTGCGTGATGCTTGAAGGATGGTGTCTCTGTCCCGAAAATTAAAAATCCTGGCTATGATAGGCCTCGGGGCGGCACCCAGTTTAGGCTTCCCGCCGGGAACTCTGTGAGCACGCTCCACCGTGAAAAAGTTACTGATGCCCTTGGGTGTTAAGTGATTCAATACGAGGTCCTCCACCAGGAGATCCGTAGATAATTCCGACGTTGTTTCGCCTAGTCCAGCTCTGGAAATCATCCAGCCGACGGACAAACAAGTCATTAGATGATCGGAGATTACGAACTTCGGTCTGAAGATCCGAGACATCAGTAGTGAGACTTGCAGTCTTGATGTCCAGGGACTTGACCCGCTCATTGGTCTTCGCGAGATCCATCCTGATGAGGTTGACTTCGATCGCCACCGTGTCTATCTTAGAAGCCAGTGTCTCATACTGCTGGCCCATAGATGTCTTCACACTTGCAATGGCGCCCATGACGTCCCTCAATGTCAATTCGTCAGTTGCGGGAGAGCCATCTCCAGTCTCATCCAGAACTTTACCCACACCACCAGGGGATCCTTTCGGGCGAGTGAAGCGATCCATAGTATTGGATTGGGTGATACCCCCTCGGTACGTGCCCTTGGAGGCCCGCTTCTCGCTCTCCGCCTTGCCCCCGATTTTGAGCAGCGAGTCCTGGCGGGCCTTTTGGGACCTGGTTAGAATGGCTCTCCGCAAAGCTGACGTGTAGAGTCCGGGGACGAGGGCGAAAGACAAGCTTATAGCCGGTAGCAAGGCACAGGCCAGCAGTGTCGACAGGCAGCAAGTCGCAGTAGACAATGGCCAAAAACTAAACCGAAAGTACCACAGGGGCAGTGGCCGAGTCTCACTGGCCGTTGTTGTTCAATTGCCACCTGGGTACCCCTGGGACTCAAGTCCGTGGATAGTCATCGATGTAGGCCGCAAAGTTTCGAAGTGTAGTAAGTCCGGTTCCCGGCGGCCAAATCGATTTTTGAAAAGAGATCCCGTATCAGCAGGGTGTCAGCTAGTAGAACCCGTCGTCTATATCAGGATTCGTGGCAGGATGGATGCGGGAGGCGGAAAGGGTCTCAGGAGCCCTGTGCTCACGCGTCCATCTTGGATGCGCGCGAAGCTCCTCCGAAAGCATATACCATTGGTAAACAAAAACATAAACATACTGATTACTGATTATCCAGACGTGCTCCAGCTCCTCACCTATACTTCCATCAATAAACCCCATGTCTGTCTACCCCTTGCCCTCCCCCTCCGCCCTTTACATTTATACAGCGCAATCTCTAAATTAAATATATGAAATAATCTAGCATACCATGCCTGATATGTTGGTGGATCTACATCCTTCCTGCTAGTAGCAATCAAAATACTATATACGGCTGTCACCATAAAGCATAAATAACCTTGGGAAAGCTCTAAATGTGATCTTTCATCAAACCCAAATATCAGCATGGTGGATGTTAAAGATACTGCCCGCCCCAGAATTTGACATAAATCTGTTCAATGCCCACCTTTAGACACAACAACCTGCCACAATCAGCAAACATATGAATTATATCAGCTGGGCCCTGGCCACACCTGGGGCATTCATCATTATCCAGTTTCCCCCATGCCCAGAGTTTAGCTGGGGTAAAATATAATCTGAACACTGTTTTAAAAGTTTGTGCTTTGAGATTTGCACTTAAAAAGGTTTCCTTCGAAAGCTCTAGTGTCCTACAAATATCTATGTCATGGTTGTCCAATTTAACGGCCCATGCACTTTCTACTTTACAGATGTCATCCGGAGTAGCCTCCAACATTATTGTGTACAGATCCTTGACCCAACACTGCTTTTTTGTTAAAAGTTCTAACAATGGGATTCAAGCCAGGTTAGTGAATTGTAAAATCAGCTTATTTATCAATTCCCTTGCTTGTATATATTTAAAGAAAGTGCTCGTGTTTAGCCTATATCGTAACTGAAGTTCCTCAAGCGAAAAAACCCCGTTCTGATCGGCAATATCTCAAATCTGTTTGATTCCTGCCTTTTCCCAAATTTTGCTTGTATTATCATACAATGGAGCCGAGAAGGCTGTAGAGCGCCATAACAATGTATATCTATGAATTATGGATATATCCATATTTTTACTAATCTTTCGCCATATATTCCTGGCAGATTTTATAATCTTAAACCGTGTTTTCTTATAGTAGCTTCCAGCTGCCTTAACACTAACCCTAGAGCGAGTTTACCAACAGCTAGCGCATAGATAGATGGCGGAGTCTCCTTGTCCACCTCCACTACCCCAACCGAATCCCAGCTTTGAGGCCTAAATAGAATGGTCATGTCTTGCAGCATTACCGCCCAGAAATAGTATAAAAAGTTAGGGAGTTCTCCCCGCCGGTGTAGAGGTAGCGTCATATATTTTAGTGATCTCCTGATTTTCTTGTAGCCCCATATAAATGGGAAAACATCCCTTCTACCTTTCTAAATATTGATTTATTTTGGGTCCATGGGTATGCATCGACATAAATAGAAAACCTTGGGGAACATCGTTATTTGAATGACATTTGCTCTACCAATAATGGATAGATGTAAATTATCCAGTCTCTTGAGGTCCCCCCCCTTTTTTTTAAAGAGAGGTGCTGAATTTATTTCCTAAGTCGAGCCAACCTCCAGGGTTATGGCTATTCCTAAATATGTGGCGGGATCTGTCCTACGTGGATCCTGGAATTGCGTGTTTCTAGTACAAACAATTAATGTATTGTCAGTGTTAAGACTATAGCTTGATTGTTTGCCAAAGTCTGCCGCAAGCCTTTCAATCTTATCTATCACACTTTGCGGGTCTGGTGTAACAACTGCGATGTTGTCTGCATATGCTAGGACTGTTGTGCTATAGCCCAAGGACACTATTGGTTTTATTGCCTGATCCGCCAACATAGATCTGATCAAAGTGTTTATGTAAAGGGAGAATAGGCACCCCTGTCTCATTCCCCTGTGTGATCTTAATTCTGCCTGACTCTTCCCCCATTAGTTGGATCTTAGCGTGTGCCTCAACATACATCACCTGAATAGCTGTTATTATTCCTATACCAAATCCCTTAGATCTTTAATTTTGCCACAGGTATGCCCACTCTACTTGATCGAATTCTTTTTGAGCATCCAGCAAGATCAAAGACATCTGTGTCCCAGTGGCTGCGGCAATATCAAATAAAGAGATAACCCTTCTAACGTTGTCCGTTGTGCTTCTGCCCAGGATGAAGCCATGCTGCCATTGGCGCACTAAAGACTCAATTACCTTAGACATTCTATGAGCTAATATCTTAGAGCACAATTTCTTGTCTGTTTTAATTAAGGAAATTGGTCTGTATGCAGCAGGATCTTCCAACTCCTTTCCTTGCTTCAGAACTATCACAATATTAGTTTCCTGCAAAGAACCTGGCAGGATCCCCTTATATTGTATCAACAAAAACAGATACAACAATATTGGGATTAGTTCTGTCTGTAGAGCTTTATAAATCTCCATTGGGATCCCGTCCGGCCCTGATGCCTTACCTGGAACCATCGTCCCTAACGCCTCAAGGACCTCTTTCATAGTAACATCTGCTTCTAACTCTGCGAGGAGAGGAGTCTCATTATCCCCTGTCACCTCCGTTCCATCAGATATGGAGTCCCTGGACCAATATAGGTCCTGATAGAAGTCAGTAAGTATTTTTAATATTCCTGATAACTCTGTAGCTATTGTTCCATCCTTCCCTCTCAATTGTAAAATATTATTTGCCACCGCCCTTTGTTTCATTCGCAATGCCAGATGTTTCCCCATCATCTCTCCATACTCGTAATTATCCCTTGTTGCCGTATGAAATCTTTCAGCCACTTTTTTATTGTAGATTCCAATAATTTTGGCCTTAACTTTGATTACTTTTAGCTCTAGACTAGCTTGTAAATCTATCTGCCTCTGTATAATAGCGGCCATATGCTGTCTCTCGCTCACACTCGGTTATTCTTTGTCCCTCTGTTGTTTTTGATAGAACAGACCAAAGCTTGTCATTTTGCCCCTAAGCCCTACCTTATATGCATCCCACACTGTTTCTCTGGATGCACTATATCTATTCATATCAAAAAACTGTTTAGTCGTGACCCTAACGTGCTCTATAAATATTTCTACAGCCAATAGTTTTTTATCGAACGTCCATTTCGTACAGCTCTTTGTGTGTGTCAGGACTTCTATGCTCATAACCAGTGGATTATGATCTGAGAGGACATTAGGGAGTCTTTTAATCTGTGCCCCTCTACAAGCGAGGCTGAAGCCAAAAAGTAGTCAAGTCTGACATATTTACTATGTGGGCATGAGAAATAGGTAAAGTCTTGGGCCCCCATTTTTTTACAAGCCCACATATCTACCTGGCCATGACTTTCAGTAAGAGCATTAAGGGCTTTACAAACCTGAGGTTTCCTCCCTGTATACCCTCCCCTACCCCACTCCCTAGTATCTACATGTATGTTCAGATCCCCACATATAATTAGAGGTGTCAGCCAGGATGCTAATTCCGTCTCCAGTGTTACCCACAGTTCTGCATCGTCAATATTAGAGCCATGTACTGTACAAAGAGTGCATAGATTAGGTATCAGAGCAATGGCCCACCTGCCCCATTTATCTGCCTTAACTCGATTAATTGGTAAAAGATACGAGGAGACATGTATAGCCACGCCTCCAGTGTTGGTGGTTTGAGATGAACAGACAACTTGAGAGTACGCCGGTATAATATTAACCCCTCTTTTCTGCCAGGGAACATGTGTCTCTTGCTGACATATAATGTCGGCCCTAATTGCTCGGAGCATTTCCCCAACTCTGTGTCTATTCCCCCTATCATTCAATCCACCAACATTAATTGTAGATATTGTCAATCTACCCATACTTGCTACTTCCTTGATTCCTATATTGCTCTTTCAACCTCTCTCTAGCTCTCCATCTAGTATAGCTGCAACCACTGGTACATCTTATCTTCTGCCCAACTACCTTATTTTCCTGGATTATTTGCTTTGTACTCCCCCTAACTCCTCTCACCCACCCTCCCTACAAACCCCACTACCCCTGTACCCTTTTCCCTGCCCACCCATCCCCCCTCCCTGCTGAATAAGGCAACAGACCTTGCTAGGTCCGTAAGTGATGTATGGTGGCCCCAACCCTTCCCTTGTGATGGCGTACCGTACTGCACCAATATATATATTAGTTTCACCAAAATCTCATACCTAGACCCATATGAACACCCCACCCAACAGAGATAGCTGTATTTGATCCTAATTTCTATATAGTGAGAAAAAAGCATTACAAAAAGAAAAAAAAAACATAATTAAACCACAATCTAGACATTTTCCAAGCAGTTCTGTCAGAAGGCGACAAAGAACAAAAAAAAATCCACCCAGGATTCCCCCCCCCCTGTGGTCAAATATTCCTTGGCCTTAATTTCTAATACAAAAAAACCGAGTTTGATCTTTCCAGATGACTTTCAGCCGAGCCGGGTTAAGTAGAAAGGCCTGTGCCCCCTTCTCCTGGAATTGGGTGATCATTTGCCTCAGCAGCCATCTTCGCTCCACTGTAATGTGGCAGAAGTCTGGCCTGGTAAAGAAAATGAATCCATCCACTGCCTGCTCTGCCTCAGGTCTTGCCTTTCCGAACACATTCTGTCTCAGTAAAAAATTCCCAAAATACACTAGAAGAGCTCCGGGTTTTGCATATGGGCGAACTGCCTGTCGAATATTAAAGGGAACACGGTGTGCTCTTTGTATTTCTTGGGCCCAGTTCCATCCTACAAGCTCCGGAAAAGATTTTTCCTGAAGCTGGACCATAAAAGTGTGTGCATCTGAGCCTTCCTTCCCCTCCGGAATTCCCAGGAAACGCAGGTTATTCCTTCTTTGGTCGATTTTCCCCTTCCTCAAGCTTCCACTGTATGTTCGTGAGTTGCTCCTCATGTGCCGCAACTTGACCTCTTGACCCAGCGATATCCTCTTCTAGTGCAGCTGTCCTTGTCTCAAACGCTGCCATCCGGTCGCTTATATCACTGCAGGTTTTAGAAATTTTTCGAATTGCACCCTGAAGTTTCCGGTTAGCGTTCTGGGAGCGTTTGCTTTCCACACAAGCTTCTTCTCTGTGTGCCATGACACACTGCAGTATAAATTCTAGAGTGGGGGAAAGTGCCGGTGAGACTGCTGACCCTTCATTTAAATTAGGGTGATTCCGACCCCCTAACAGTTGATCTCCTGTAGAGTAGTCCCACCTAAGATCATTTTGTTTGGGGTTACACATTCTCCCAGAACGAAGGTATATTTTTTTGGTAGGTGTAATTCTATCCCTACCACTCCCTTCTGCATCCCAGTTCGGGATACTGTCTTCCTGGCAGGATTCTGAGTTGGTCCCATGCCCTGAGCCCAGTCCAGACCACATAGCATCTGAGAGTGAGTAGAAGAAATTTGCTTCTGAGTCTACATCCTTATCTCAGCCAACCTGCAGGATTCTGCACGCCTTGGAGGACCCTTTGCATTTTTTTTCTTTCCCCTCAAATTTAATTGTTGCCCCGAGCTCTCCGCCTCCTGCTGTATCAACATGTCATTCAATAACTTCACTTGTGTAGAGCCCCCGGTGAGTCCAGCCTCATCTACATCCACATCCGCATTTTCAATATTAGCCAAAATAGTACCTTGTGCCAGTGATGTAATCGTCTCTGATTCCTGATGTTCCGGTATTTCCACCTGGCCCAGCGGAGGTTTACTGACTACATTTGATGCCGTTAGCCCCTTAGAACCAAGTTCTTTATCTGGGCTAGTACTGCCAGTCTGCTCCTTAGATTCGCCATGAGCTGAACTGATCCCTGTACCCCTGACTATATCCATTATTGTAGTGGGCTGGGGTGGCTGGGGCTGAGCACCCGCACCCCTCCCCTTCCCTTCCTGAGCATTCTCTGGCTTTCCTCGCTTCTGTCGACTCTGCGCCACAGTGGGAGGCGCTGGATCTGGATCTGTGATAGTCTTCTGCAGCCTGGGAGATTCCACCGGAGCAGGCTGTCCCGGTCCTCCCTTTCCCTTTTGGCCCTTCTTGGGAGCCATAACGCTCGTAGTCAGACAAGTTCCACAGCTTCCACTTGCACCGTGGATTTGGGCAAGTTCCTACTCCAGACCGCGGCACTTAGCAATCAGCTGCTCTGCGAACTTCACCAGCACCAGAGCCCCACGCCGAATCTCCGATAAACACAGCTTCTTAATTGCGTGCTTCTTTACAATGTTTGTTGTGCTCGGGCGGAGCGCCATTCAGGTCTGCTATATACCGCACTTAGCTAACGATCGCCATCACAGGGGGAGGCCACCAACGATTGACCTCACTCAGTTGCCATCTTCGCCCTGAAGCCGCGCAGACTCAATTCAACAGAGCCCGATTCCAGTGAGCCAAGCCATGAAATCAGTGTGCTTGCATAGCTTGCATCTGCATGTTCATGCCGAATATGGCCTATTTCATGTAGTTGAAGCCCTCAGTAATACAAACTGGTCAGTGACAACTGCCTGATTGTTTTCAAAAACCTAAAAACATGAACCCCATGGTGTAGCTTTAGGTAAGTGAAATTGTCTATAATGGGGAGACATAAAGTAATGAAAGTCACATAAACATTATAGATGCAGAATAACCCATACATTTTCATAAAATCATTCAACTTAAAAATAGAAGCAGCCTTCAATCTTCTAGTGACGAACAAGAACTATCAACCCCTTTTTGGACTCCCAACAATATATTCAGTTCCAATGTCATCTAATGTCTTATAATATTAGTCCTCCCTTTTTAAAACCCTTTAGAAGTAAAGACTGACCAAAAGAAAGTTGCACATGCATTGCATAGGCCTGACTTTAAAGTGATTATGCACGCAAACAGAGGCAGGTGGAAATGTATTTCCTTGCAATAGCAGATTAAAGCTAGACCCATTGCAGTTAGTAATACTATATAATGGTTGTTATGTTGTGTCATTGGTGTATTTGGTGGCATTGGAGGTGGTGGTGGTATTGGTGGGAGTCGTATTGGCATTGGTAGCATAAGTGATGGTGTTGGTGTTGGTGGTGGTACTAGAGGTGATATTGGTGTTGTCAAGCATGGTGGTGGTGCTGGTAGTGTTGGTATTGTTGGTAGTATTGGTGAGGGATGTAGTCGATTAGTGTTATTAATGTTGGTCCTGCTGGTGATTTTTGAGGAGATGACTTTGCAGATTCTGTTGATGATATTGATGGTGATTTTAGTTTTAATGGTGGTTTTAATAGTGCTTGTGGTTGTATAGGTAGTGCGTGAGTATGGGCGAATTTTGCGGATCTGCGGTCCGCGAAATTGCAAAAAAGTCCGCAAATTCGTGGATTTTCTTGCAAAATCGCTGATTTTTTTGTGATTTCCATCTACTGAACTGGAGTACTTTCTACTGGTTAATCAGTAAGTGCTACCTCGTTGCAGCTGCGTAAAGGGCCAGAAGATTTGTCTCCACTGACCATGTGTGCCTGTAACTTTGTCACTGCGTCAAAAGGCGCCGAGGTCCTTTGAGTGAGCTGTCCATCATAGTTGGGAAAGGGTGGGAAAACGTTTGATACCGCTAGGGTGTGGTGCGGGGCTTCTATGCGTGTCAACATGCCTCTTTTGTATATAGGGTCAGAGAGCGAGCAGGTGAGGAGAAAGCAGCCTCCTGGTCACAGGAACTACACAGGGATTGCGCTCGAGAAACTCATGGATTCAAAGACCTCCCTCGAGTATTACAGCTAATTTTCGACGGCAGATATGGGGTTAAAGCACACTTGCCCAGCCTCGACGGTGCTCACTAATGTTTTGGGCTGATTAAAACGTTCCTGAATTTGAGCTTCAACTCGGGCACCTGCTTTATTTATATCTGTAAGTGCTTCCTGTTGAGGTTTAATTTTTGTGACAGGAGCCTCGTGCCAGAATGAATCCTGCCCTGCATAGTTATCCACGAAGATGCTACTGTTTTGTGCAATACCTCTACTCAACTGGAGTACTTTCTACTGGCTAATCAGTAAGTGCTACCTCATTGGGTAAATGATAGTGCTTTTCCTACACTGCTGCTGCATAGGGCCAGAAGATTTGTCTCCACTGACCATGTGTGCCTGTAACTTTGCCACAGCGCCAAAAGGCGCTGAGATCCCTTGAGTGAGCTGACCATCATAGTTGGGAAAGGGCAGGAAGACATTTGATACCGCTAGTGTGTGGTGCGGGGCTTCTATGCGTGTCAACATGCCTCTTGTGTATAAAGGGTCAGAGAGCGAGCAGGGCTGCAGGTGAGGAGGAAGCAGCCTCCTGGTCATAGGAACGGGGATTGCGCTCGAGAAACTCACTGATGCAAAGACCTCCCTCGGCTATTACAGATAATTTTCGACGGCAGATATGGGGTTAAAGCACACTTGCCCAGCCTCGACCGTGCTCACTAATGTTTTAGGCTGATTAAAATGTTACTGAATTTGAGCTTCAACTCGGGCACCTGCTTTATTTATATCTGTAAGTGCTTCCTGTTGAGTTTTAATTTTTGGCCCACGGGAAGCACTTACTGAGTTAAGGCAGGTGCCCGAGTTGAAGCTAACTTTGTAACCATTTTAGAATGGCGCCAGCAAGCACTCTGGCAGCTTGCCGGCGCCATTGTAAAATGGTTACAAAGTTAGCTTCAACTCGAGCACCTGCCTTAACTGTGCTTCCTGTGGGCCTCCCAAAAAAATTCCGCCCATTCGCGAATTCGCAAATTGTTCGGCAATTTCGTGAGATTCGCGGTTTGCGAAATTGCCGAAAATTTTCAAATTTCGTGAGCGGAGCAAATTTTGCGCCCAATTGGTAATGGTGGTGTTGTAGTATTGGTGGGTGTGGTATATTACTGGTGTGGTATTGGTGATGGTATGGAATTACTTGTGGTGTGTTTTTGTTGGTGATGTATTGATGGTGATATTAGTGGTTTAGATGGTATTGGTGGTAGCATTGATCATGTTTAGATGGTGGCATATTGGTGAAGTTGGCAGCAATGTTGGTGATATTAGTAGTGGTAGTGAGGTAAGTGTGGTATTATTTAGGGACATTGTGATTGCTGTTGTAATTTTAGTTGTGAAGGCAGTATTGGTAGTGGTGGCTTAATGAGTTTGACGTGGTAGTCGAATTGGTGGTATTGGTTCTGGTGGAACTGATGGTGGTAGTGGTCTTGGTGGTAATGGGTGGTATTAGTGACAAGAGTGGTTGTGATAGATGTTATGGCCAGTGGTGTTGATACTGGCCGTAGCAATGGTGGTGGTATTGGTGGTGGCATTGGCAATGGTTTTAGTGACAGTGTTTTTTTTGTGGGATTTGAACTGATGGTGTTACTAGTGGTGATGGGATTGGTTTAACTGGTTATGTAGTATAAATGGTTACAGACAGGAGGTATTGTGGTGAATTTTAATTGGTGGTGTAACTGGTGGACTGGTGGTGGTATTGCTCTCAAAATGACAGTACTGGTGGCAGTGTTAGTAACATTATTGGGGGTTTGATTGGTGGTGGCAGATTGATAAACCAAACAGTCAACCGCATTAGAAAAGAGAAAAATATTTCTGATGTTGGAGCCAAGGCCTGCTCAATGTAAATATTAAAGAAGTGGAAACAAAAGGTCTACCAGACAGGTAACAAGACCTAAAAAGCAAGTGAGTCATATTCCAGCACAAATAAAAGAAGTTGTCAAGTAAAAAATGTTGCATGTCCACACTAACAAATTGGGCGCAGCTTGAATAAATAAGTAACTTTCACATATTAAAATAAAATCGGTCTTATCCACATTCTAAAGCCCTTTTGTGCTCTGATTCGATGTCATAAATATCACCCTAACAGCAGGAAGTACTTTAAAAGTAGGTTGTTAATCAGTGGTGTAACATACGCCCCTAGGAGCCCCCAGTGCGCTCAGCAGAAGTGCTAGGGGGGAGTGGCGGCTGCGAGCTATGGAGAGTGATGAGGCAGAAATAACAGGACAGATAAAAAAATATGTAAATGTATTTTTTTTTAAAAGTCACTTACTTGGCTGCACGTCCTCGCCGGTCCCGATCTTCTTCTTGCTCCAGCATGGGCCCAGCTCAGCCGCGGTCGGTAGTGGGAGTACCTGCAGGTGGTGACGTTGGGAGGGGAAGGGGCAGGGTGGGGGGTAGTAATCTATGGATTACAGACATTTATAGGTAAATAAAATATAAATAAATAAAACGAATTTTGTTGCTCGCACTGCATCACATTTGGGAATGCAGTGCACACAACGAAATTCGTTTTATTTATTTATATGTTTACTTACCTGTAAACATCAGTCATCCATAGATTACTAACCCCCACCCTGCCCCTCCCCCTTCCCACGTCACCACCCGGCAGGTACTCCCAATACCGACCGCGGCTGGCCCAGCCAACCCCCTTTACCAATCCTGGCGTTGCTCTCATGCTGTGAGAGCAGCCCCAGGATTGTATAGAGTGGGCTGGCTGGACGCTCCTTTAGCAGTGGTGGCCGGTAAGTTTTGGGGGGAGGGGGGCGGACAGAACACACACACACGCTCACATACACATAACACTCACAACCAGGCGCACACACACACACACAAACACATTCATTCACAGCCCTCTTTCCCAAACATTCACACATGCACGCATGCACGCACCAAACAATGTAAAAAGAACTTAAATCTCCCTTACCTTTAGCTAGCTCTGCTCTGCCTTGGAAGTTCCAGGAGGCTTGGGACTGCTGCCTTCCCTCATTGGCTGACCTAAGGTCAGCCAATGAGGGAAGGCAGCAGTCCTAAGTCATCACAGAGTGGGATGGGGTCAGGGACACTACTGACCCTACCCCTCTCTGTTATCAAGTGTCACTGATTGCCACTCGACCCTGGGCGCTTCAGGGCTTAAAACTGAAGCGCCCAGGTGTGAGGCAATCAGTGACGCTATCCCTCGTCACTAAGCGGAGGGCCTCAGCAACCTTTGCTAAGCTGAGAAAGTCACACCCAATGCCCTCCTGGCTGCTTAAACTGAAAGTGAATAGTGTCTGTCAGGCTGACTTTTGTTCAGCCTGACAGACACTGTTCCGACGGGAAAAGGGGGCGGGGCCCTACCACCCAAATGGACCAGCCGGGCCTGTCCTTTAGGCCCAGAAGGCCTGTGCTTGTTCTCCACCCAGCTGTCTAGGACAACTAGGTGGAGAGCTTCAAAGTGTGCATATCTTTTTGGCCGGTGCAAGACAGCTGGGCACAGTAACATGTGCACTTTAAAGCATCCAGCCAGCCAGCCACTGCTTCTGTTCAATCGGCAGCAGAGGACATGCCCTGCATGCCTCTGGAATCACGCTGGCGATGCTGCCAGTGCGCAGATTGGAAAAATAAAATGACAATGACATCTTTTCATTACCATTTTATTTTTTCCTGCGCAGCCTGCAACGGGCGGGGGGCAACCCTCCCCGTCTAAGTGAAGAATCCGCTGCATCTAGTTGGTGAGCTAGGGAGGGGGGCACCCTCAATGTGCTTTGCAGGGAGGGGGGTAGGGGGGGCTCAAGTTTCTTTACGCAAATGATGTTAATTAAATTGTGTCGAGCAGCATTGAGGTGGAATGCTCTTCAATGGCTGAAGTGTTATGTGGTCATTTCTAAAAGCGTAATTTAAACGGTCTACAGTCGAGGTTTCTGCTGCTTTTGAGCTCATGCGTTCTCATAGCCTCTGTGTCTAAAATGCAATCCAGATACTCATGTTTTATGTGACTGGGAGAATCACAGTATTCGCCACTACAGCTATGTTAAAAGCACTACCTTCCCTACAAGAAGATATCATATGAAACTGCTCTGCTTGTTGGTTTGGAGGCCGTAATGCATGACTAAAAAAAGAGCAAAGCATTCGCTGTCTAGAGAGAGAGAGGTGCTCCAAAGAATAAATATTAAATTAGCTACTGGGCTACATTTTTATTTTCACTGTCACGGGCGCATGTGAGAAATGAAAAAGTCGGATGTTTGCTCATGTTTAATTTAAGCATTTTACAATAGTTTTGTGAGCTGTCATTACTGGCTAACTTAACACTGGAAAACAAGAAAGAGGACAAAATGTGTACATCCCTAACATGAGTTCACTCTCGCTTTGCATTTTAAGTCTATGTGTATTGTTGGATATAACACTAACACATTATTATTTAGTATCTATTCTAGCACATCTACCTGTAGTAACGTAAGCAGGAAGACTAAGGAAAATGAGAATTTAGAGTTCTCAACGCCTTTGGCAATACAATGAGCCTATAAAATGATTCCAAGAACAGGAGAGATTAGAATTCTAATTTCTCGGCTGAGGGAAAATATTACTAATTTTTACTTTCAATCTTTGTTAACTATTATAAAATTGACTATAACAACTTTACTAAAACTAAATTAATCTTAATTTCAAAAGTGAGACATGACCCTCAAGCGGTGTCCCTGTGGTCCAGGGGGCCTTCGAATGGGTTTCAGAGTGTACTCTTCCTATCTAACCGTAAAAGCTGGGACTTTAAAAGTTTTCAAGCATTTTTGCCAAAAGAACCAAAGGCTACAACTGGCCACTAACGTAGAACTTCGGGTCAAACCAAAGTTGCTGATTTGCCCTATTGAAAGGATCCTGACTTCCAAAAAACTTTCTAAGTCTGAAGGTAGAGGGCTTCACCGGGACCAATGGTGTGCAGCACCCCGCCTCTGATGCCAGCACCTTCGTGGGCCTGATCTTCAGACTCGGCCCGTTTAAGTTTTCCTGCGTTTAAACAAAAAGCCTCAGACAATGATGCTCCCACTGAGGTCCTACCCTCATTCTCCCCCCTTTCATTTTGTTGCCTATTGCCAATAGGTATGTCTATGCGCTGTTTAATTTATTCTCCCCCTCTTTTTTGCATATTGTATATGGAAGCTTTTTCTTAGTTTTCTGTTTCTCTTTACTTTCCATTTTTCCCTTTATATATTTGACAGAGTTTTCTGTCTCGGGATTGCTGCATTTGAGGTTGCATGCTTGATGCATCTTTTAATCGGAGGAATTTCTCCTGATAATACAGGTTTTTTCTCTTTCTCCTAAAAATCTTCTTGTTTCATTTTTGAGTTATATCTACTGCCCCTACTATTTTTGATCCTACTAATGCACTTTTTGGTGGTATACTCTTCGGAATTCTCTCTTCTTTTCGACTCTCCTATACTCTTGGGGTATATCATATATTCAGCTGTTCAGTTCTTTGGGCCATACTAGTTACTCCTTTATCTTGCTTTTGTCTTTGAACAATATCTGACACCCGTGTATATATTTTATTGCAGATACTCAGATATTCAGTGGACGCTCTCATTTCTAATGTTTTGTCCTGATGATGACCCTTTAATTAACTACTGGTCGAAACGCCGTTGACGCTAGCATGTGGCTCTAAATGAAAAGGATACATTGTTTTATTGTGTGTCTAAGTTTTGCTTTGAACCCTGTTTTGTAGTTTCCCTCAGCAATGTCTTGTTCGTTTACACATGTAATTGTTTATAATTGTAACACTGTTTGTGTTACTTTGTGAGCGTCATTATTTAACAGTAGCTCAGAACATCTTTGCCCGCATCTTTTGCACGACAGTACACAAATTGTTTCTTAATCTGCATTCACTGTTTAGTGCACACATTTCCAACTTTCCTAGCCATCCTACCTTCTTTTCAAAGGCCCCTGTATGCAGTCCATTGTCCCCAAACCTTGTCCCATTTTCTCGTACATCCTCTGGCTTTATATGTAGTTTTCTCAGCTCCAGTGCACCAGTCTAGATCCACCTCCTATTCTTTTAGGTCCAGGGGTTGACTCGCCCCCCACTTCCTGGCTATGTTCCTTTTTGCCACCATTGTGGCTACTTTAAGCTATACTGTCATATACTTAGGCCACCCGTCACACATAGTAGCAGCCAGCACAGCTCCACCGGGACATCTAACTTGGTGACCTCAGATATTACTCCTGTCACCCCCTTTCAGAAATCGTGGATGAAGCCACAGTCCCAAATGATATGGAAGAAGGAGCCTATTTCCCCACATCCCCTTGCACAGTCATGGTTCAATTGAAATAATAATGTTCTTGAGGCATACAATCTATTGAGTATACATAGGTGGATGAGATGGAATCAGGCTCTTATAGCTACTTTCCTTGGACTCTGCACTGCCTCCTCCCAATCATCATCCTCTAGGAGTCCTAGTTTTGTTTCCCACGCCCTCCTCAGGGGGTCTATTGGATTGGATGAATTATAGATTATTTTCGTATATGTTAGTGAGGTGGCCTTTGTTATCATTGGATCTATTAATAATCTGTCTAAAAGGGGGGATTATTCTGGCAGATTCTCACCTTCTTTGATATGTTGGCGTAGAGCGTGGCTTAGCTGTTTGTACTTGAATCTCTCTGTATCCACCATCTCATATTTAGTTTTTAATTATAATTAATTATTAATACATTTTTTAATTATTTTAATTATTTAATTGATTATTAGTTATGTTCATTTTGTAATGATTTTTTATGTTAAATTTCAGGTGCGGGTTATGGGTTTTTAGGGGTATACGGTGGGAAGTAAAATTAATTATAATCAGTTAATAATACTTTTTTTATGTAATTTGAATTATTTAATTGATAATTATGATACCTATATTATTCATTTTTTTATGTCAAAGTTAAGTGCTGGTTGTGGGTTTTGTAGGGGTATGGAATGGGAAGTTAATTAATAGTTAATTTTTAATTAATATTAATTACTTAAGATATAAATATTCTTGTTAATTGTGTAATTATTTTTTTTAAAGTTAAGTTTCAGGTGCGAGTTGTGGGTTTTGTAGGGCCATAGGGTGGGAAGTAAATTAATTTGAATACATTATTATTTATTTCTAAATTAATATTAATTTAGTAATTGTTAAATAATTATGCTAATACTGTTATTATTTTTTGTAAATATCAGTTGTAAGTGCAGGTTTTAGCTTTTGTAGGGGTATAGGTTTAGCACTGACTGGAGTGGGAATAGCATTTATTTAGTAGTTATTACATTTAATTTAATAAATGTTTGTGATTTTTAGTACTGTTGCGGGTTGCAGTATTTATAGGATTACAGGGTGGGATGTAATTTAATTTTAAATAATTATGATTTCTTTTTGATTAAAAATAATTATTAAATTGATTTTCTGTTAAAGTTTAGGTGCAGGGTGTGGGTCTTTTAGGAGTATAGGCTGGGAAGAAAATTATTCTAATTAATTAATGATTAGTTTTTGATTATTATTAATTATTTAATTGATGATTAGTTATGTAAATTGTGTAATTATTATTTATGTTAAATTTTAGATGCAGGTTGTGGCTTTTGTAGGGGTATAGGGTGAGAAGTACATTAATTACAATTAATAATACATTTTGTATTTGCTATGTGGTAACTCCAAACCAGTTCAGATTCAGCACCCCTCCCACTGAGATTGATGCCAGCCTGACTAGGTGAACAAAAGAAGGGGCTTGTTTAGGTGCCATCTGACATCTGCCTGTGACAGAATTAAATTAAGTTCCTCGGTACAGCCTAATGGTCATCCTGCAAGAGGAACAAAAACACCTTCCCAGACCCCCAAGATGGCTGCCACAGTGGTCCCTGCCACGCTGTGCTACTACTCTGGGATAAAAACGGGACTTTGACCTAACCTTGAACTTATCCCCCATCCCGCTTACCCATCAGGACTTAGAACCTACCTCCAACAGTGGAGATCTAGCTTTTAGGCTGATGCCCAGTGGAGCTACCTGATAGCTAAAGAGGAGATGGCGTGTGGACTTCCCCTCGGCCGTCATCTACCAAGCTGGGCATTGGGCAGACTTTCCTTCATCTCCCCATTATATCTCCCTCTTACCCCTTCACCCTACCCCTTACCCTTCTATGCTCCAATTATCTTGTCTGCTATGCTTGTTAAATTTAAGTGTTTTTCAGTTGAGACCTCGCTATTTGGCCGATGCCCGGGTGAGCTACCTGATAGCTATAGAGGAGATGGGCTGTGGACTTTCCCCTTGGCCATCACCTACCCAGCCTGACCATTGGCAGACCTTCCCTTCGTCTTGTCGTCGTATCTCCCTCCTACCCCTTGACCCTACCCCTTACCCTTCTGTGCTCCTTTGACCTTGTCTTCAAAGATCTTGAAATGTTTTTCTTGCAACTGATCAATGTGAACAACAAGGACCCCCTGTTCAAATACTGAATTTGTAATGCAGGGAAATGGACAATGTGTGAAAAGGAAAATACAATTGATGATATAACTAGGGAAAAGGACAATATGTAAAGCACAACAACCGATTTAAATTACAAATTCGATTTATTAATGAAATTACATTATCATTTTAAAAAACAATCAATACAATGTTTCTATAAAAATACACAAAATTATGTATAAAAGAAATATTTGTGACACAATTATACAAGAAAACATATAAAAAAACATTAGTGGCGAACAATAAAAAGCATCGCCACTAATGTTTTTTTATATGTTTTCTTGTATAATTGTGTCACAAATATTTCTTTTATACATAATTTTGTGTATTTTTATAGAAACATTGTATTGATTGTTTTTTAAAATGATAATGTAATTTCATTAATAAATCGAATTTGTAATTTTTAATCGGTTGTTGTGCTTTACATATTGTCCTTTTCCCTAGTTATATCATCAATTGTATTTTCCTTTTCACACATTTTCTTGCAACTGATGAAACCTGCAACAGATGTAATTTTGTAACATTGTGGAACCTCATGTAAATTTTTCTGATACCTTTGGCTCTAGCCAGAGCTATATGAAACTCAAAAAATAAACCCATGTCTTTGTCTCTACTCTGTGAGCAATTCTAACTCCTCATACAAGCTTGAGCACTCAGAGGGCTGCAGCAGGAGGCTTATACAAATTTGCCTCCAGATACTTTAGGTAGGGCAAAGGAACTTTCTAAAAGTTGCAGTTTTGTAAAATGTATCAAAAATCTGACTTCACCAATAAATTGAGCTTTCGATAAATATTAAAATGAGGTCATGAGCCATATTTGTCACTGGCCCCTACCCGGATCAATAGACTGGGGGTGAGTGTTTGTATTGTCAACGCTCCGTACATCACCAGCTTTGGTTTTTCTTTGTTCGCCCTAAGTTGGCAGGGTATGCTCAGACTTGAGTCCCTTGCTCACTTTGCCAATGGAGTCAAGCAAGCCCGGCTGAAGACGGCTGTAATGCCAGAAACCGGTCCTGGGAAGCTTGATTCCGGTCCAGGGAAGACATGGCTTGGCAGTTCGGGCTGGACTGTTCCAATGAGGCACAGGGTCAGACTGATTTGCATATGGCCATGTCTGAACTCGGGTGGCGGAGTGAGCTAAAGAACGGTGATGGATTAAACCCAGATCAATTGACTAGGGGTGAGTGTTTGTATTGTCAACGCTCCATCCATCACCACCTTTGGTTTTTCTTTGTTCGCCCTAAGTTGGCAGGGCATGCTCAGACGAGAGTCCCTTGCTCACTTTGCCACTGGAGTCAAGCAAGCCCGGCTGAAGACGGCTGTAATGCCAGAAACCAGTCCTGGGAAGCTTGATTCCGGTCCAGGGAGGACATGACTTGGCATCGGGCTTGACTGTTCCCATGAGGCAGAGGGTCAGACTGATTTGCATATGGCCATGTCTGAACTGGGGTGGCGGAGTGAGCTAAAGAACGGTAATGTATTAAACCCAGATCAATTGACTGGGGGTGAGTGTTTGTATTGTCAACGCTCCGTCCATCACCACCTTTGGTTTTTCTTTGTTCGCCCTAAGTTGGCAGGGTATGCTCAGACGAGAGTCCCTTGCTCACTTGGCCATTGGAGTCAAGCAAGCCTGGCTGAAGACAGCTGTAATGCCAGAAACCAGTCCTGGGAAGCTTGATTCCGGTCCAGGGAAGACATGGCTTGGCAGTTCGGGCTGGACTGTTCCCATGAGGCACAGGGTCAGACTGATTTGCATATGGCCATGTCTGAACTGGGGTGGCGGAGTGAGCTAAAGAACGGTGATGGATTAAACCCAGATCAATTGGCTGTGGGTGAGTGTTTGTAATGTCAACACTCCGTCCATCACCACCTTTGGTTTTTCTTTGTTCGCCCTAAGTTGGCAGGGTATGCTCAGACGTGAGTCCCTTGCTCACTTTGCCACTGGAGTCAAGCAAGCCCGGCTAAAGACGGCTGTAATGCCAGAAACCGGTCCTGGGAAGGTTGATTCCGGTCCAGGGAAGACATGGCTTGGCAGTTCGGGCTGGACTGTTCCCATGAGGCACAGGATCAGACGGATTTGCATCTGGCCATGTCTGAACTGGGGTGGCGGAGTGAGCTAAATAACGGTGATGGATTAAACCCAGATCAATTGACTGGGGGGTGAGTGTTTGTATTGTCAACGCTCCGTCCATCACCACCTTTGGTTTTTCTTTGTTCGCCCTAAGTTGGCAGGGCATGCTCAGACGTGAGTCCCTTGCTCAATTTGCCACTGGAGTCAAGCAAGCCTGGCTGAAGACGGCTGTAATGCCAGAAACCAGTCCTGGGAAGCTTGATTCCGGTCCAGGGAAGACATGGCTTGGCAGTTCAGGCTGGACTGTTCCCATGAGGCAGAGGGTCGGACTGATTTGCATATGGCCATGTCTGAACTGGGGTGGCGGAGTGAGCTAAAGAACGGTGATGTATTAAACCCAGATCAATTGACTGGGGGTGAGTGTTTGTATTGTCAACGCTCCATCCATCACCACCTTTGGTTTTTCTTTGTTAGCCCTAAGTTGGCAGGGTGTGTTCAGACGAGAGTCCCTTGCTCACTTGGCCATTGGAGTCAAGCAAGCCCGGCTGAAGACAGCTGTAATGCCAGAAAGTGGTCCTGGGAAGCTTGATTCTGGTCCAGGGAAGACATGGCTTGGCAGTTCGGGCTGGACTGTTCCCATGAGGCACAGGGTCAGACTGATTTGCATATGGCCATGTCTGAACTGGGGTGGCGGAGTGAGCTAAAGAACGGTGATGGATTAAACCCAGATCAATTGGCTGTGGGTGAGTGTTTGTATTGTCAACGCTCCGTCCATCACCTCCTTTGGTTTTTCTTTGTTCGCCCTAAGTTGGCAGGGTATGCTCAGACGAGAGTCCCTTGCTCACTTGGCCATTGGAGTCAAGCAAGCCCGGCTGAAGACAGCTGTAATGCCAGAAACCGGTCCTGGGAAGCTTGATTCCGGTCCAGGGAAGACATGGCTTGGCAGTTCGGCCTGGACTGTTCCCATGAGGCACAGGATCAGACTGATTTGCATATGGCCATGTCTGAACTGGGGTGGCGGAGTGAGCTAAAGAACGGTGATGGATTAAACCCAGATCAATTGACTGGGGGTGACTGTTTGTATTGTCAACGCTCCGTCCATCACCACCTTTGGTTTTTCTTTGTTCGCCCTAAGTTGGCAGGGTATGCTCAGACGCAAGTCTCTTGCTCACTTTGCCACTGGAGTCAAGCAAGCCCTGCTGAAGACAGCTGTAATGCCAGAAACCGGTCCTGGGAAGCTTGATTCCGGTCCAGGGAAGACATGGCTTGGCAGTTCGGGCTGGACTGTTTCCATGAGGCACAGGGTCAGACTGATTTGCATATGGCCATGATTTTCTTCACAGCTGAAAAACTCTTACCAAGTTTCTCAAGAACACCGTCAACCTCCAGTTAAGTAATTGTTTTACGTAATTCAGTATTATTTGTAATATACTTTTGAATATTTTAACTTTTGTCTGGGATATATGTACAACAGTGCTGTACCTTTAAAATTCCACAGACTCCTCCTTCTTTTGCCAATATTATATCAAGAGCAAGTTGATTTTGCATCACCATAGCTCTCATAGCAATCATTTCAGTCTTTACCATTAAAAATCCTCCAGCATTATCCGTTGCTAAACGATCTACTATTGTTGACATTTTTTGAATTTTGTTCGCATTAAAATATATACCCACTGCTGGTATCAATCCTCCAAAAACATCACCTATTATTTCTACATCACTTTCCCTTCTTCTACATGTTAATGGTTTACCTATCTCATGAATTCCATTTGTTCCTCTATCTACATGAAATATTTTCGGAAAGACCAGACCTATGTTGCAAGATCCATACCAGTCGTCCGGCAACCTATATTAAGCTTTGTTTCCACACAAAAAATAAATTCCAGGAAAAACAGAATCATTTCCACCTTTAAATCCCCATCCCCCTTTGATAATATATGTGTCTTCACATTGACTTACTCCTACAAAATAGTTGTCATACAGAGTGTTATCTCTTCGAATACATAATTTCCCTAATTGTGGTGTATCTATATTAATTGCCACATTTACATTATTTCCCTCAATTTTTCCATCCTAAAAGTTCCACATAGTTGATTTTGCTTTATTTGCAGTTGATTTTCTTTGATATTGGGTTCTCCTTTCCTCTACCATTTCCAAAAAGGCTTTATCTTCACGGCGTATTCTACATGTTAAATTGTTCTTAAAAGTATACTCAAAAGTTAGTTCTTTTATCTCAAGGAAGTATTCACCAAAAAATTTACCCATCTTAATTTTGTTTAGTCTTGTAAAACGTTCAATGTTGCAAAGGTGTCATCCGAATCAGAATAGTAATATTCCAATTTCCCTCTTTTGTAAAATAAACTATCCAAAACACTACATGTTATTCCAGTTTCAGACTTTTCTCCACTTCCTCTTATTCTGAATGTTATGATCTCTGTCTCATTCACTGAATCTATGTTTTCTTTTACCAGTGTCCAAACTGGTACTTGGTTTTTCCAGATGTCGACTTTCAGGTCGATCTTCAAGATCTGGAGCTTCAACTATTTCACTTTCCTTGCTCAATCATTTTGTCGATTACAGAAGTTATTCCTTCAATCATCTCAGGTGCTAATTTATACTGTGGAATATTTGGGTAACTTCTTTCACAGAAATGTTTACAGCACATACATCTTTCATTAGCCCTATTTCTTCTCCTGTAAAGTCCCACACTTACTCTCTGACGGTTTCTTTTAATTGACTAGGAATTTTCTCTTGATCAAACACAGGAAACATTTCACTTCATTCTGAATCTATTATTGACATGGTCATTTTATACAGCATGTCATCATCAGCAGTTTGAAACACAATGCCATTTGGTAAACAGTAAATGGCACAATTCATTTTACAGAGTATGTCACGTTCAAGTAAATTAACAGGACTGCTGTAACATAGCACATATTGATGCATCTCTTTAAAATTACCAATTTCCACTTCTACTGGTTCTGTAAGTGGTGTTTTAATCTGCTTGTTTGTTACTCCTACAACTTGGATATACTCACCTGAGAGAGGAAGATTTTGAATTTCTACTGATCTAACAGTAGAACGGGTAGCACCTGTACCCACTCGGAAGGTAATATTTACACCATTCACCTTTCCATTCACAAAAGGACCAGACTGATCTACCTCCAGAGTTGTGCCAAGCACGCTCTCTACTTCCTCTCCTAGGCACCATCAACAACTTTCATCTGACTCATTTCCATCAGACCTCAACCAATACTGCAAAATTGCAGTTACATATGGTGGTCTCTTTACCTGTTTTCCTCCTTAGAATCCTGTCTCTGCACTGTATTTCTGAAGATTTATTACACTGTGTGGGAGTGGTGGTATTGGCACCTGACTCTGCTGGGTAAAAACATGTTGCTGTAGCGATGACTGCTGATTTACCTCATTCTGCACCTGTGGATTTTACAATTAATTTCTGGATTAACCTTTTGGGGTAACTTACACTCGTTCTTCCAATGCCCTATCCTGTCGCAGTTGTGACATGGCCATTTCTTCGTTGCCTCATCTATATTCAATTGTCCCTTTCCATTATTCATACCACCTTTCGTTTTTGCTTGATTTCCGTCATTACTTTGGTTACCAAATTGAGCTCCCTGTTGTTCAGCTACTTTCACTTGTTCCCATATAGATTTCTCTTTAAGCTTTCTCTGTTTGGCATCAAGTTAGTCAGTACAATATTTTGCATATCTTAATACTTCATCTACAGAGCTGGATTGCCAACACATCATGTTGTGTTTTATCATGTCACTTATTTCTGGTCTTAAACCAATACAAACCTGTATACAAAATGACTCATATACTTTTCACTCAATGCTTCATATCCACTGTATTGTTTAAAAACTAGAAGTAGTCTTTCATAAAAAGCATGTACAGATGTTTTAGGTTCTTGCAACGTTCTATCAATTTTTACCCAATCTGTTTCTTTAGGAGGAATTTTGTTTTTCAAAAACGTTATTACTTGATCGTACTTTCTCATAACTTCGGTACCTGGAGCACCTGTTTTAGCATCTCTTAGATATCGTGCTTTTGGCCAGTCAACAGTAATTTTCCATTCTGTCCATAAATCTGCAGGCACAACAATGTCAAACAATCCATCTAAATCGTCCCACAGCACTTTTGAAACCTGGGTTTCACTCTACGAGGCAGCACAAATAAAGGACAGCACAAATAAAGGACTGTACTATGTTCTGGTGGGCAGTAAATGTCCCCTTCTTTGCGAATAATGAGGGACCGAGAATTGAAGTTGCCATTGACGAGGTGTCTTGGATTAATTTCTTCTCAAATGCATACAGCGATAGGGGGACTGGAGAATCTGTCGCTGATTCTATTCCACAGATATAAGGAAGGGCGGATATATTTGTGTCTATAGGACTGAACGCCACACTAGAAGAGGTTGTGGCAGTGATTAATGAAAGTAAAGGTGAAAAGTGCCCGGGCCAAATGGCATGCCCATGGACCTATTTAAACATCTTCCAGTGCTTTGTGCCCTTTTGCTGACACAGGTATTGAAGGCCTGCCTGAAGAAGGGCTTTATTGAAACATGGTCCGAATCTGTGATCATACCAATCTTTAAAAAGGGAAAACGTGGTTAAGGTAGTAGGAAGAATAGTCCTGAAAAGAGTACAATCTTGGGCCGAGGACAATAATATTTTATGTAAATTGCAGTATGGTTTTGGACAGGGGTTAAGGACCATCGAACAGGTGCTGAATTTTATAATGTTAACTGGGAAATATACCCAAGCTAAAGAAGGGAAAATGTACGTGGCATTCGTGGACCTTACGTCCGCCTTCGACTACATTAACCATAATAGACTGTGGGATATTTTGCGGGATTTAAAGGTCGACCCAATTTTATTCCAGTTCTTGAGACAACTGTATACTGGGGCCCGGCAAAAGTGAGATATGGAATAGGAAGCAAATGCACTGCGTCGTTCACGTGGAGAAGGGTGTGAGGCAGGGACAAAAGACCCTCCTCATTATGACAAAAAGCCCATTGTATCACTACTTTACGCGGACAACGCTGTGCTCATGGCCAGAACCCAGCTGGGTTTACAGAGTGCTCTTAAAACTTACATTGATTTTATGGAAAGTTGAGGATTAAAACTTAAGGGCCGATTCCGATTCGGGAGAAAAAAACGTTGTATGATTCGCATCCGGAGCCCTCTCCGTATGAATCGTACCCGTCCGTCCGAGTTGCGTAGTACGATCCGCATTTCGTGAATCCGTCCGAATCGTCGCTATCTGTACGTATAGCAAGGCTGAAACTGTGAACGCTACGTCTCGTACACATGCCGTACGACCCGACGAGTACGATCCGGAACGTGTTATGAGGACGCGATTCGTACGGTCCACGTCAGGTAAGGGCGATTCGTACGGAAAAGCACACAATCACATACACACCGTACGGTCCGTACGCCCCATGATTGCGGGGTACGGTGCATACCCCTGCGATCATGGGATGTACGCATTGTACCCCTGCGATCGCAGGGTGTTTGCACCATACACCCTGCAAACATGTGGTACGGTTCCACTGGGGATTATCATGTTCTTTGACAATACCTTTACTTTTAACCTGTTTTGGGCAACCTTTTGCCTATATCTGTCTACTTTCTTCCAGGATTTACTCCCCTTTCTGTTCAACTGTCTCCATGATACGTTACACCGATGCTTTTTCATGTTTATCATTTAATCACAGTATAATGACCGATGCTTTTGACCATTCCAAGATGGCCGCCAATATCGTTATACTATGTTTCCTGTACATAGACATTGCCAACATATTTGATCTATAATGTTTATGACATTATTACATTCCATTAGGCCACGGCCAGCGTCATGTTCTGTTTTCCGCTCGTCTATATTATTTTTTTCGGCATGTCCACAATGCAACTAACTTTCACGGAAGTCCCTCTTCCATGTTCACTATTCTGTTCGGTGACCGCGGACTTATTTCCGCATCCACTCTGACTGCTGTCTAACCCTGGGCAACCCCGTACCGTGTGCGTTGCTGTACTAAACTCTTGGTAAGTTCGTTTGAGTCACTGTGTCTGTTACCTCCACGTTCGTTTTAACGTGCCTTTTATTAGTTTCTTGGATTTGTCGGTGTTATGGGATATCACGCTCGGCAGTTTGTTTCCGTTGTTTTTGATGGCCAACTAGATGGTGTCTTTATATTCTCAACACACTTATTGGTTTTCTCGAGAGCACTTGTTCGTTATTTACACGATTGGGTTCATTTCACTGACACAGAGACCTCGATAACCTTTTCAACTTTCCTTTATTATTGGACTATGCATGTGTAGTTTTTACGTTATATTTTCCTCGTGGTTTAGAGCTCCCCTTCCTGATACCAGTATGTTTACTTACAGATCTGTCGCTATCCCCTGACGAAGGGCTCCGCCCGAAATGCATAGGGATGTTGCATTGATCAATGGATGTTTTCTATAATACAAACAACGTATTGCTTCACGGAAATGTCACTATGAAGAAATAATACGTGACTTACCAATTAAATGAACCCTCAAAACTGATTACCATTGTTTACAAGCATTTGATATGAATGATACCTTGTGATGAAAACATAACTCAGGAGTATCATCTCCTATCGGAGTGCCATTTGGAAACAGTGCAGGCAGTCCTTGCACTCCCTTTTTCTTTAGTACGGTCCGTACGCCCCATGATCGCGGCGTACGGTCATACCCCCCCATGATCGCAGGGGTTCGCACCGTACCCCGGTGATCATGGGGGGTACGCACCGTACCTGGGGGGGGTGTTCCGTACCTGTTTTGAGGCGAACTCTGCTTTTACGGCTGTTTTCAGCTGTCGTAGGAAAAGGGTCGCACGGTGCGTACCCGACACGAATCGTACTTGCTGGGTCGGAAAAACCAGCCGCGAACCGTACGGATGTCTCGTACAGCGGGTTCCGAGGGAGAATCGTGCGAAGATTTGAATCGTACGATCTTTGTTTGATTCGTACAGAGTCCTGCTCCTAGTACGAATCGTACTTCTTCGTACATGCGGGGGACGTGGCAGGGTACGAATCGTACGGGAAAAACGCTCTGAACGGCTATTCAAAGCGTTTTTTCCTGAATCGGAACAAACCCTTAAATGTCAAGAAGACATATGTGATGACATGTGGGAAGGGGAGAAATAGCTGTAAAAGCTTGCCGCTGGGGAAGGTTAGAATCGGTGCGTTCAATACATTTTCATACTTGGGGGTTTTACTTGACCACTTTGGGTCATGGATTCCAGCAGTTAAAAACAGAGCTCTCCTTTTCAAACGATCAATTGGGGCACTGATACATTTCTCTAATAAAATGTGCAAAAGACCCCTGGGATCCTCCTCAAGATTTATAAAGCAAAATGCTTGAGCGTGGCGTTGTATGGGGCGGGTGTCTGGGGATACCAAGATGTGGCTATGCTACAAAAAGAAGAAAATACGTTTTTGCAATTTATTTTAGCAGTACCACAGAGCACATCCATTTACATTTGCCAAAAGGAATTGGCGATTTCTTATAATACCGATGCGATCAAGAGGCAGCCCCTGATGTTATGGCATAGAGTTTGGACCTCCAATAATACAGAATTAAATAGAGATATTATTAGAGATGCCATGAGCTTAACTCACGCTAATAAGATCCCCTGGTTAATGTTCATTAGAAGGTTGTTAACAGTCTTGGGCAAATCTGACTTTTACAGCAATCCTGGTACATTGATTACAATTTCTAGGAGGGATTTCAGAGCTTTATGCCAAGATCATTTAGAGCTTCTGAAGGCAGCGTCAGAAATGCAGAAAAGTACAGTCATTCCACACCAGCTAACCCTTGTATCACCTACCATTCAACCTTACCTGGAATGGTGTACAGGAAGTTATGACAGGTTTGTACTCACAAGACTTAGAATTGATAGCTTGCATCGATTAGTCAGCTTTCCCACACAAAATGACTGGACAAGTGAGCTCTGTCGGTGCCCCTGTGATGAAATGTCCCTTCAGACGACAATACATGTGATTTTATTTTTTAAATTTTATAGAGTGGCAAGATCAAGATATATTTTGCCAATGCTGAAATACGGGGTTGGAGGCAATGCCGCCCTGCCTACCTCTATTTACAAAAATTGGAAAATGTTTATTGTGTGGAGGTATGACTGGACTTTTGAAGGCTATACTGAAAAAATAACAAGTATTACATGGGAAATCCAACATAAGGATGATTAATGTTTAGAATACCCGTCATAATAATTAACTATAGACATGATTTTAAGACTTCAAGATTTTAGTAATATATAAAGATGTCATCATGCATGGTGCTGGAATTTGTTTTAAATGATAGATTGTAAATTTTATAATGTGTGACTTTTATGATTTTTAATCTAAAATAAGTAAACTTTATTTGATTCGATTTGATTTGAAACCTTTACAAACCTATTGACTTGTCTATACCATTCTACAGGTTTTTCTTGTAAGCTCGAAAAATCATTTGTAAACGACAATATATCTTGTCTAGTCCAAGGTACATGTACGTAACCTCCTTCTGGTATCTCTCTCATAGGGAATTCACTCACCACATATTCCTTTTCTTTGACAGGAAATGCTAATGACGTTTTATCACTAGACTTCTCTTTTCTTTACCCACTTGCTTCTCCATCATTCCACATCTCTCCAATTCTCTAACCAAATGCAAGTATGATAGCCATATTTTGTCATCATCTATGATACTGGCGTTTTTGGTGGAGGTAAGTAATTTTCCCTCTCTAGTGACTATTTCCTTATCCTTTTTAAACAAATTCTGAATTTTCTCAAACCATGTAGGTTTCTCTCTTCTTCTCCGTAAGAATAATCCATTTTCCACAGACTTCTTGCTTCTAAACAACAGTATGCTCTATTCCAGACTGTTCCGCTATACCAACCTATCACACAGCGATTCCCACTAACGCACCAATCAGAACAGAATACGTCAGTTATTTCACCCTATGCTTGCACAGTTTTCGCTAAAGCACAATCAGCACTCAAAACATCTTAGTCATGTGGACCTATCCCAGCGAGACTCTTGCTTACGTCAGCTCTGCGCAGGCTTCTACTGACCCCTCCTTTACAAAATATATCAGCAGAATATTTCTGTCCTATATACAACTTAAATCAGTTAGTTATGACATAAAATAAAAGTGATAGTTTACTCAAACTCGCAGGAATTCTGTATTTCCAGTAGACAGCGCTTACCTCTTCTCTACAACATTATTTTAGTTTCACCGATAAAGCAGCACTTCTCTTTACATTACCCTTTTAACAAGCTTTGGTAACAAACCTGCTACTCTCCCAGGGCTAAGTTTTAGTCAGAGTACATTCGACTCCTGTTCTTAGAGCCAGGATTTTACAGATTGCCTTTGCTATACATTCACCACTTTCACATGGAAAATGTCCCTACCTGTTACAACTTTAAAAATCAGACTATGTAATGTGCGACTTCATTGCCACACGTTCCCCACTGCCTGCAGACAGAGTAACCAGCTTCCTACTTCCCAGAAGCTACAAAATTCCGACTACACATAACGTAATACAAACTCAACATGCGATGTTAGTCATATTTCTGTACATCAGAACTCTATATACATTAACCTTGTCAATCTATACATTGCTTATCCAAACTATCCTATAGCAACCAGACTCCTGCTACCAAAAAAACTGATCCAGCGCGGCTCTCAAACAACTCTCCCAATTCATCTCAGTTTACTCAGGAGCTAACTTACTTTACTCGTCAGTGGGGCCCGTAGCACCGTAAGTCACTCATTAACACAATCACACCGCTCCCAAGATCAGTTAGACTAGAAGGTGAGCTGCTGGACAGCGGAGCACCCTATTACTCTCAATGTAAACTCTATACATTATGTACATATGCATATATGAACTAGTTCTCTTTCTCCAGATTCATAGGAAATAAAATCAAGGCACCCTACTGTTTTGATCGATGGACCAGCTAGTAGAAGTTAGTTGATGGAAATCAAGACCAGCGTAATTTACTATTTCCCATTTATATATATTTGTTTATACTCAATTATTCTGTCATGACTTCATTTATTAACTCAAACATTTAACTCGTAAAATTCTTTAAAACATTTATCTAAAATATTAGTCTAACATTTATTAGCATACATTAGGAAATGAGAACATTTTAAAACATATTACCAAGCTCTGTTGATGGAAATCACAGGATTAAACAACATAGGTTCCCAAATCTGCCTTTCTATCTTCCTTGATGTCTACCTCCCATCAGGACTCCGCCATCAGTTCTCTACCTCATCAAAAGTTAAAGTCAGGAAAAATTCAAAGTCTTTTCAACAGAAAATCATTCAGTCCGACAGCATGTCGTGGTGCAGAAATAAATTCCGGAACAGCTTTTTTCTCTCTTTCGTACTAGCTCTTTCATACCCTTTTCCCCTAACTATCTAACTAAATTGTGAAACTTTTAGGGTCCATACTCATTTCTCATTGGCCCATTAGAGGGTTGGTGAAGATCACCTCATCTCCTTATTTTCCAACTTTTGCACTGTCACTACCACGTTTCCCATACAACCAAAATTGTCCATTCTGCAACTCGTCATTCTGTCCTTGTAATTTGTATACATCATGTAGTTACAACACTCAACTTTCCCAGGCTCACAAACTCGAGCATCCTTTTTGGTATTTGTCTGATGTTCTAGGCCAAGCTGACATTAGCAGTCTGAGCACAGGCTGTTCAAACATCTCTCGAGCACAGTCGCACATGCGTAGAGCCATAATTTCTCGGAGTCTCGCATAAGCAGCCATTTTCAGGCTAGGCAGTACGGGCCTCAATGGGAACTAATATGAAAACAAACACAACAGACGTTAGATTTTAGAATTAAAGCCCTTCTGTTTACCTCCCACCATTCTAATTTCATGCTATTAGTTGTTACCTAGCGGAAAGCTACATAAATGCATTGTTTACTTACAAAATGTGTTTGTTTTGCCACAAAATACTCACAATAAACATAAATGCATAGCTTTTATTTTCATTTGAAGTATTATGACACGATATTAGTATAACTCTTTCACATTATTAATACATTAGTGTTTGCAAATTAGCCAGTTAGTTTTCCCACGTGTACATTTTTCTGTGTATGTTTCTTTTGTTGGTTACTTAACATGCTTCACACGGTTAATACATTTTATGGTTATGAGAACTTCATTTCACAAGGGGTACACACAAATTTTCGTCACTCCCCCGCTCCATCACATGCGTAGGTTGTGGAAGCAGGAGGTGCACACTGCATTAACTGTGTGTGTTGGTTGTGGAAGCAGGAGATGCACACTGCATTGTCTTTGTGAGTTTGATGCAACCATTTGACACCAGGAACTAGGCCACCACCAGCAAAATGAATTAAAGCATAGAATATAGGAGTGATCCTGGTCTTTAGCAAGTTCCTACTCCCTGAAGCAAACCAATTCACAGGAAGCGCATTGTACACCATGCAAACACTTCAATACATTTTCCTTCATCTAGGTTTTTAACTGAAATCTAGGTTGCCAGTCCCGTAGCTATATCATGTTTAGACTATGCAAAGGAACTGTCACTAGGGACACTGCTCTTTTTACACTGAGAGAAATCAAAATGCAGAAGCGTAACTACTCCTATATTTTCTCCTACATGAACACATGTCATTAGTTCTCCAATGTCTTCACTGGCTATCTATAGTTAGACACTCTACCTACCAGGCAGCATGTCTTTAACAGATGGCCATCTATGTGAAAGCTTCAAATTTCATATAAGTAAAGCTGCAAATATATTTACAGAAAGCTCCTTTCTAGAATGGCCCTTTGGCGGATGGTCCTTCACTGCCAGAAGATATGCCTCTGTAGAAGCTCTTTTTCCATATTCAAAGCAAAACTATGGCTCTTTGTCCTGGCTAAGACAAGAAATGTCCAAGGTACTGTGTGATTCAGGAAGGCATTGATCTTCCCAAACATTTGATGGTGGTGAAGGATAGCATCTAGTAGCAGACAGAATCATTTCACCATCACAAGGATGGCATGGATGGCACCAAAATGATATTGGATAATATGTGCCATACAAATTAACACAAATTTCCCATCAAAGTTAGTAGGTATAAATACATGAACACCTTTCTCTCACTCTCATTCGGCCTGTGAACGGCATAACAGTGCAGCTACTCATCTGCAATGAAACAATGTAATTAGCATATTTGTTTACCCTCCATACATTAAACCATTTCCCCTTTCCTATACTATCTGAAATGAAACAATATTGTCAATATATTTCCTCCTATTTCTCACAATTTTTTCTTCACTGTACACATAAAAGCAGCAAAATACTAAATAATAAGAGCACAAATATGGTTGCGGTGCAATCTATTAAATTTCTTTCCACTTAAGCCACAAGACCCACATCTTTACAACTAAGCACAACCAATGGACTGTGAAATGTTTCAAAATAAGAGTGAAATGAATTGATTGAACTGAAAACAAAAGAATGGATTAGGAGGACTACTGTGAAAAGCCTTCATGTGAAAAGACATCTTAGGGCATGTGATAAGACAACTTACTCGCTTCACGGGAGCCTTCCTCTTCACCCATTGACATCCCGCCCAGATGATCACAAGCTGTCGCGGGCGAGTGTCAATCAATTCCTGCCGCCATCCCGGGCCCAGCTGACACGCCCACTCGCGCTGGCTACACCCCCTTTTCCTCCTCCCCTTCTTCCCCCATATAACATGTGTGTTCACCGGAAGCGCTGCGGAGGAGCGCAGCGGGCGCGACGATTGCACGCCGATGGCACGCTTAAGGCAAGCTCGTCTGCGCTCGTCCACGCCGAGGCCGGGCCAGGGGCCATTCCACCTGCCCCTGACAAGCTACACTCTGCTCATAAATCGAGCACATACACTTATACTGCTGAACAACTCCGACAATCGAACACCTTAGCAGATCTGCCTCATCATCCACCACATATGCTATACACCAATCCTATTATAGGACCTCACAAATGTTCTACATGTTTAGCTTCTTCGCCTCCCACCATCCCCACTCCCCAGGTTTCAGCAGCGCTTATTAATGCACGCTCTGTCCCGAAGCACAAAATCGAAATCCTAGATCTCATCGAGTCTCACAACTTAGACCTCCTGTTTATCACTGAAACCTGGGGTGATGACTCCTCAGGTCCAGATTTTAAAGCAGCTACCACAGAAAACTACTGCGTATGCAGGTTAGACAGAATCAAAAGAAATGGAGGGGGAATAGCCATTATCTATAAGAACCACCTTAAAGTTAATATTACAGATGCTAAATATAGTGATTGTGAGGCTTTCTCTTTTACCATCAGCCTCTCCGGTAACCAATCTTTTATAGGCATGCTTCTCTACCGCCCCCAGGGTCCAGACTGAAATTTCTCAACAACCTTAATAACCTTATCGAGGTCTCAGCAGGAGCGCCACATTTTACCATACTGGGAGACTTCAATTTCCATCTTGAAGCCACCTGTGACCCGGATACCGCAGTACTAATTAACCCCTTGCGTGCGGGGCGTATTCCCCGCCTGTGCTGACTCCGCCTTGCGCGGGCGGAGTCATGACGGAACGGTTCCGTCATCAGCACAGCTCAACCGATGCTGATGACGGAACCGTTCTGTCATCAGCATGGAAGGGGTTAACGATCTTGCAGCCGCCGGCCTACAGCAAGTTGTCAACCAGCCCACCCATAATTCCGGACACACCCTAGATGGGTTATTTACCAGCAACCCCCACATTCTGGTCTCCAAGGTGATCCCTCTTATTTGGACCGACCACTCTGCAGTATGCTTCTCCATAAAACTTAATTCCTTTTCATCTTCCTCTACACCTTCTTCTTCTTTTACTTTTAGAGACTGGAAAAATATTAATCCTCCTCACCTTGCTGCATTGCTGCTTGACAGCATTACTACTACCGAACAGGACCCTTCATTGGCCTCCACCAATTATCTTAACAGCCTAAATAAGGCTTGTTTGAATTTAGCTCCCCTCAAAACCTCCCATCGCAGCAGAAAACTCCCCTCGGCCCCTTGGTTCTCGGAACCCCTCCGACTGCAGAGACAGCACTGCAGAAACCTTTAAAGACACTGGCGCCGCTACTATAATCCTACGGACAAAACTGTGTACAAAAGCGCTCTTTCCAAATATAAAGATCTCATAACCACTGAAAAAACATTTTACTTTACCTCCCAAATCAACCAGGCAAACAACTCATCAAAAAAACTGTTCCAGGTGGTCACCCACCTCTCTAACCCCCCTGCTCCCAGCTTTGATGGAACCCAATCCCTTTGTGATTCCATTGCTAACTCCTTCAAAGATAAAGTCACTGCCATTTTCTCAGCCTTCACCCACACTTCTCCCACTGTCACTATGAATCTATCAGTACATTGTAACACATCCAGCTTCTCGGTCTTTGAAGCTGTCACGGTGGAACAAGTTTATCAACTTGTTTCGGGGACTAAATCAGGATCACCTTTAGACCCTTGCCCACCTGCCATTCTCAATCTCATTCCCGAAGCTATCTCCCCCGCCCTTACGTCCATTTGTAATGCCAAGTTTACAATGGGCACCTATCCTTCAGTCTGGAAGGAGGCTATCATTAAGCCACTTCTAAAAAAAAACACTCTCGATCCCCTTCTCTCTGCTAGTTACCGACCCATTGCATGTCTCCCGTCCCCAGCTAAAATCTTTGAAAAAGCAATGAATACACAACTATCAAAATTTATAGACAATAATAATCTACTGGACGATACCCATTTCGGGTTTAGACAGGGTCATGGAACAGAGACTGCATTACTAAAAGCTGCAGATGAAATAAGGATGACACTGGACAAGGGAGGAGCCGCTGTATTAATACTATTAGATCTTTCTGCAGCCTTCGACACGGTCGATCATGCCATCCTGATCGACCGTGTGAGGAAATATAATTTTTGATCGAGTAGTGTTCCCCAGCGAGTACCCCACCGTCTCCATGTACTAGCTTGCAGTGCATGTGATTTCCCTCCTGTGTCAACTATGAAGACGCAAATACATTTGCGTCCATCTTTAACATGTCCTCTTTCAGATCCGCCATGAACGGATTGAATATTCAGTTCCTATATATGCCGTGCCACCGTCTTTTTGTGGTACACTTTACACGTTTTTCAGCTCTGGCGAAGTAGGCCCTGATTCTGCCATGAAACCTTTTTCCTGCTTCCCGACTCTAAGGACCTCAACCCAGGCTGCCTCTGTACCAGTCACCTCTGCCTTACTCCTTGCGCGGCTCCAACCCAGCCTTCTGCCTGCCAAGACTGTATTCAACCTTCGAATTATCTGCTCCACTCCTCGAAAATACATTCCTGTCTCGTAGCTCAAGTAAACATCCTCCCAGCTGCAGGAGCATTGGGCCCGGTCTTTCTGTCTCCGTGCAAGTAATTCATAGACTCCGTTGCCATGGTAGGCCCATGCCCCCTCACCTCACATACAGACACGTAGACACATATATACGCACTCACAACCAGTATAGAGTAGTCTCTGCCCGAGAGACCTTTTCCCTTCCAGATACTTCAGTTCCTTAAACATAAGATATCAGATACGATTTAGGATTAGGTTGACCTGACATCCCAGACTTATGTCTACACTTGTAGTGCTAAATGTCGAGTCCCCTTCACCCTCCAGTTATACGTCAGACACACGTCAAGCTGCTGCGCGCGCATCTATGTCATGAATTTCTGCTGACATTGCAAGATCCTCCTATGTATCCACCCATTTGTGACCTCATGATTAGTGACGTCTCTAGTACACGCCTTTATACACGCCTATTGTAACGCCTTTTCTATGACGTATTCATATGTTATCTCTCCTTTTACAGCTGTTACGCCTACTGCCTATTCGTTTAATGTAATGCATTGACTATATATATGAACTTCTGTAAATAATATGTTGTCTGTCTGCCCCTTCCCGAACCTGTGTGGTGACGGAATGGTTATGCCACCTTGGCTCGAGCCAATAACCCAATTCCTTTTACAGGAATAAAACCCTTTTGAGTTAACCTCAATATCCCGGATTTTGCCTCTTATTTATCTGAGTTATTCTTATTGATTATTGATTACAAATTATGCATAGGTAATTGATTTTACCACAGTTCTGGCGCCCGAATAGGGACCCCTCCCCCACCCCACGCGCCGGAGGTGCGTTGCAGGCCTAGCCCCCTGCCACAGCCGGACGGACAACTACGCGTATCCGCAGGATTTCCTGTATCTCCCTCAGGCCAGCGGAGGTGACTGAGGCTGCGATCGACACCCAGACGAGGCGGTGAGGAGTGCGGAGGATCCCGACCTGAGCCTAGCTGAGAGAGCAAGATCCGAGGTATACGGAGGCCCACCTGATTCCGAAGTTCCGAAGTATCTGCGTCACGAGTCGAGTCCGAATCCAGTCCGAGCCCAGTCCAGTCCGGGGTTTCCGAGGCCTTCTGTTTTCGTGCTTCCTGGTGAGTACCGTTGCTAGGGACGCATCCTGACGTGCGCATTAGTTTGTGCCGGTCAAGACAGGTTCGGGTACACGAGCCTGGTCTGCACTGTTTAGCAGTGTATCTATACTGTTTAGCAGTATATCTAGTTTGCATCTGTAAAAGGTGTATCTGTACTGTTTAGCGGTACATCCTGTTTCACGTGGTTGGTAGGTTTTTCATTGTAGTTACTTAATGTGGTTCGTTCTTGAAATGTTTTAATGTGTCATTCAAATGTCGTGGTATGAGTGAATGTTCGATCTTCATTATTGTGCTTATACGTGTTCTTGTGTAGTGTGTTCATGTTCAAATTTAAGTAAGAACCAAGTCGCCAGAATTCAGAATGCCGTTGTTTTCCAAACTAAGACAAATAAAAACCCGAAAAGGGGTTCTAGAAGAAGCTGTTCCCGTTCCCCCTAGGGACACTCCAGGGTACTTTATGTACCATAAACACGGCCTAGATGCCGTTTTATTTCTCGACTTATGGGTGGATTACACTAAAGAACTGTCAGAGAATCAGAGATGGCCCGCTGCTGGGACATGGGATGCAGATTGCATCATGAGAGTAGAAGAAGCTTTATGGAAAAAGAAAGCCAGACAGTCACAGAAGGATGCCATCGAGTTATGGCGTAAAGAATCGCATAGGCGTACAGAAAAAGCACACAGACTAGAAGAAAAGAGTAAGGAGGAGTCTGACAAGACACGAGAAAATGCATTAGTTGAGGAAGGTATCAGAGTAAAATTAGAACAAGTAGACAGACAGCGAAATGCACTTATGAATGGCATGTTCCCCATCCTGTCAAAGGGCTTGCCAAAGGCCTCTCCGGAAGTACCGAAGGACCTACCACCCCCATTGCTCCCGACTAAAACGCACCCGAAGACAGCAAAGGACATTTTCCTCTCCTCCTATTTAGACGATGTAGCTCCCGCATATGTTAATACCGCATTGCCACAAGTGCCTGCGCCTAACGACCAGAACGATTACGCTCTTCCTCCCCCACAACAAGCTGCTCTAGTTATCCCTCCACCTCCTGTTTCCCTTGATACTGACTCGACTAACCCCTTCGGAGCCGGCGCCTCAGGAGGCGCGTCCGGAGGAGCGATAGGTTTCCAGACCCCGCCTGCCGCCCATCGCATGAGCTTTAGAGAAATAGCGCAACAGCGTACACCTAGAACAGATATTACCATTCATGGAGATCGCCTTGCAGACTGTAGATATGATCCTGTACCCGGTAGAAAGAATGACGAGAGAATGTTACTCGCATTAATACGTTTACGGCGAGTCACGAACTTCCTAATGACATTACCTGGAATGACAGAATACTTAGATCGAATATATAAGTTTGTTCAGACAGGAATAGGGCCTGACAGTATTAAGGAGGCCATGACCTATCAGAAAGTGGATACTAAAGGCAAGTTATTGCGGTTTCTTATAAACTGCTTCATTAGGGAAGTGGATAGGCCGGGTATGAACCCGGAAGACGTAAACGCACTCCATAGATGGGGTCAGAATATAGCAGATGGACAGCATGATAAAGAGGCCTGTATAGATAATATGTACCGAAGAATCAGAACTGCGATTAATAAGATGCATGAGAGAAGACAGCCCGTACCGGAAGTAGATTCCGACAAACATGAATCCACAGAGGAGGAAGTAGAGGAGGAAGCCGAGACACCGGAACACTCACAGTTGCCGGCCAGGGAAATGATAGCTTACGTAGGTAAAGGAAGACCATTTAATAATTCGATGCGCCCAGTGCGCCTAGAAAGTAAAAGGATATATCAGGAAGCCATGTGTAATCCTAGAACGCCCGAACACTTATTCCAAGCCACTGACAGAATACTTCAAGAACGAATGGGGTACCATGTACTCGATTCTATGGATGAACAAGAATTAGCCAGGTCAGCCGTACAATGGGCTGACAGCTCTGAGAAATATGGTGATGATGCGTTGGCACACACGTTCTTGAACTTGACACCGAGTGATCAGCGTTTAGCTGGTATGTACATGATACAACATCTGCTCTTATTGTATAAAAGCCAACGTTCTGATCCAGGTCCCCTGCCTGACATATTAATAGAACTGGTCACGAACAGATGGAAAGGTCTAAGTACTGATCTAATTAAAGTAATTCTGGAACACCGCCACAAGTATAGTACATTTCTATGTCCACAGATCAATTCTGCACCTGTTATGGAACGAAAAACCATGTATTATATGGATAGACAGAATCCGTTGCGAGAAGTGCACCCCGTACAGAATACAGACAACACGCTTCGACGTGTGTTTGTGTATACACCTGTAACTAAAATGGAATTATTGGAAATGAAGAAATTAGTACCCAGTCACGATAAAGACCCTGCAGGTTTTCACCACGAAATAAAAGATATGTTATTAATGGGCGATTACACTTATCCCGATCTTATGAAAATACTGAAAGTATTACTGCCTCCAGGCATATACGAGAAACTCAAAGAGAAAGAGTGGGAGGTGGGAGACTCAAAGATTGATTGGGCTGCATTACAAAATGAAGAAGATACTCGAGTGCCAGGCCTAGGGCTTGGAGACAAAGTTAAAGCGTTACCAGGTTTATTAGTACAAGTGTTGCCACGTTTATTGAGTACGAAAAAGGAAGACTGGGGTGCCATCTCAGCATGCAAACAGAAACCTGATGAAGACACTAGTGATTTCTATACACGATTTGAGAAATGTTTTGGTATAAATAGCGGTCTGAAAGCAAGTAGCGAGTCATATCCACATCTTTTTGTAACGAAATTAGTCGAGAATTCTTTGCCTCAGGTTAAGAATAGAGTCCTGAAAGTAGAAAGCACTTGGCAAGCTAATACTCCTTCACAGATGTTACAAATGTTACAGTACCACCAGAATAGACTTAGGGAAGAACAAGAACATGAACAGAGACGTATGAAAGATACCAAAATGAAAATGTTAGTTGCTCAGTCGGTCCCTGCCGACGGTCAGAAAAAGGGTGCGACCCATCCCAGTAATTCAACAGTTCCTGTTAAGGGTGTATGTAATTATTGCAAACAGCCAGGTCATTATATAAACGATTGTGCAGTTTTGAAACACAATATCGCCACGGGTAAGACTAAAGAAAGACCCCGTCCTCCTAGACAAGATCAGACCGTACAACAAGTACCCCAGAATATACAACATATTGCACCCATACCAGCATCCACACAGACCGTAGCGATACCTCAACAACAGCCTATTACCGCAACACAAAACACAACACAGCAGATGTACCAGTACGCACAGAACGATTACCCTGATTACCAGCGATACACATGAAACAGCCTAGAGAGGGAATTCCGCTTGCCTCTTATTGAAGTTCCTGTAGATCAAAATGGTCCTTATGTACATAGTCAAGTATTAGGAAAAGACAGAAAGTTTCTCATTGATACGGGGGCAAGCAGAACTACGATAAGCCACAACGAAGTACCAGGGGCACCCCTCTCAGGCTCACAGAATGTGTCCCTTGGATTTTCAGGAAAACCCATTATTAATGAAGTGTCACAACCCCTCCCTCTTGCAGTAGGTCCTTTAACACGGACTACAGATTTATTGCTCACGAAATCATGTCCAGAAAACCTGTTAGGTATAAAAACATTGAAAGCTCTAGGAGCTATTATATGCTGTTCCCCGGAGGGAGTACGATTGTTTTTGCGAGATTTCAAAGGTCATTATGTTCTGAGAGATATGGATCCCCGGCTACAGAACGTCCCTGCACACTTGTGGGCACAGGGCCCCACTGATGTAGGTTGCATGCACATTACCCCATATCGAGTCACACTCAAGGCAGGAGTGGTTTTACCACGAATTCGACAATACAAGTTACCCCCAGATGCTGTAGTGGCTTTACTGAGAATCATTGACGAGCTCATTGCACAAGGAGTGGTTGTGGAAACTGACTCCAATGTGTGTAATTCCCCTATCATTCCTGTACTTAAACGTACTGACCCAAATGCTCCACCTGTTTATCGATTAGTTATTGATTTGCGTGAATTGAATAAATGTATTATACCACAGTACCCCGTGGTCCCAGATATCTCTTCATTACTAACGGCTATTGATTCAGAAGCGACGTTCTTCACTGTAATAGACCTCAAGAACGCCTTCTTCAGTGTCCCTATTGACCCGGAAAGCCAATATCTGTTCGGATTCAGTTTAAATGGACGATCTTTCAAATTTGCCCGTGCACCTCAAGGATTCACAGAGAGCCCCAGCATCTATAGTCAAGCATTGAAAAAGCAACTCGACAGTATCCACATGCCAGTTCACACTGCCCTGCTTCAGTATGTCGATGATCTGCTGATCACCGCTCGGAGCGAACCCGAATGTGAAAATGCTTCACTGACTGTTTTGAACTTTCTGGCCGACAAGGGACACAAGGTGTCTCCTTCGAAGCTACAATTCTGTGTTCAGCAAGTTGTGTACTTGGGTCACTTGCTGTCCAAAGTGGGGAGACAGCTCACACCTGATCGCATTCAGTTAATTATAAACATGTCACCACCCAGAACACAAAAGGAAGTGCGGGCTTTCATAGGCCTAACTTCATACTGCAGACAATGGATTCCCCAATATGCATTTTTAGCGAAACCACTCATCCAGTTAACGACACAGGAGGCAGCGACTTCGACTGTCCTCCCTTGGACTCAGGAACATACACAAGCTTTTGAAGACTTGAAGAAAGCCTTATGTCAAGCACCTGTTTTAGCAACACCATGTTACAGTAAGCCTTTTACACTTTTTGTCACAGAACGTGAGGGTACTGCCTTGTCAGTCCTCACTCAGGAACAAGCAGGTTCACACAAGCCATGTGCTTATTTTTCTAGCACATTAGACCCAGTAGCCCAGGCCCTCCCGGCGTGTTTGAAATCAGTTGCAGCAACAGCTTTAGCAATCAGACAGAGTGATTCTATTGTGTTAGGACATCCATTGACAGTACAGGTTCCACATTCTGTAGAAGTCCTTTTAAATCGAACTCAGACCCAACATCTGACCATAGCAAGATTGACAGGTTACGAATTGACATTGTTTCAATCACACATCGAAATCAGACGCTGCAGCACATTAAATCCTGCCACGTTATTGCCAGTAAATGGAGTAGATCCATTGGCACATGATTGTATTGAAGTTATTACTATCACAACAAAACCCAGACAAGACTTGACAGATGTTCCGTTACCAGACCCAGACCTGACACTTTATGTGGATGGTTCATGTATGAGAACAAAGACAGGTGAATTAGTGGCAGCCTACGCTGTCACGACAGACACTGAAGTCATTGAAACCAATTGTATTGACACTTTGTCAGCCCAAGCCGCAGAGCTTATTGCTCTGACACAAGCATGTGTTCAAGCCAGAAATAAGAAAGTCAACATATATACTGATTCACGTTATGCATTCGGAGTCGTTCACGACTTTGGAGTCCTCTGGCGAGAGAGAGGTTACTTAACTTCTCATGGGGCCAACATTCAACACGGTCCCCTCATTCAAGCCCTGTTAGATGCGATACATCTACCCACTGCAATCTCTATCATGAAATGTAAGGCACATACAAAGGTTACTGATATCATCTCCCAGGGTAACGACCTGGCAGACCGAACAGCAAAGCAAACTGCTCAGAGCCGAACTCATGTAACTGATCAGACACAATTAGTGATACCATCGCACTGCATGACAGTCAGGGATCCCGCACATGATGTAATCGACATACAGTCACATGCAACACCAGATGAAATTAAGGAATGGACTAAACTAGGAGGGATCCAAACAGACCAGGGATGGATGACGAAGGGAAAATCTACATGGTTTCTCCCCGACTCTATGGTACAAGTCATCATTAACACAATACATAGTCCCGCACACCTAGGAGAGAAAGCAATGCTAGACAGTATTCAACACATATGGTCCAATAAAAACTTACGGGCAGCAGCCAAGCAGAAAGTGCGTACTTGCATGATTTGTGGTCAGTTCAATCCAGGTAAAAGCATCCCCGTGGAACAAGGTGGATTTCAACCTCCCGACCACCCTTTTGAAATACTCCAGATGGATTATATCCAGATGGAACGCTGCCGAGGATTCAAGTATGTCCTCGTAGTTGTATGTGCTCTTTCCCGATGGATAGAAGCATACCCAGTTCCTGATTACACTGCTCCGACCACTGCCAAGCAGCTGGTTCGTGAATACTTCCCCCGGTATGGTTTGCCCCGTATCGTGTACTCAGATAATGGCCAGCCATTCTCATCCGAACTTGTGAAACACATTACACTTCTGTTAGGTTATCAGTGGAAGTTCCATTGTGTCCGGCATCCCGAGGCAGCAGGTCTCGTGGAGCGCCATAATCAGACATTAAAAATCCGACTTTCCAAGATCTGTAGAGAGAAGGGTGTGGATTGGATAGTCGCCTTGCCGGTCGCCCTCTTCTATATGAGGATGGTGGCCCATTCCCGATCTGGGCTATCCCCGTACGAAGTGGTTTTTGGTAGACCACCGAATATGTGGGGGACGCCTATACCACGAAAAATAACTGATGTTGATTGTCTTATGCTGACAGATTACCTTGCCTCCTTGATGTCTGCACTACAATCTTGTCGTTCACAGGTAGCTGCAGCGTTTCCCGACAACACCGAAGTGAAGCCCCACGAGGTGGTCCCGGGTGACTACGTTTACACCCGCAACTTTGATCGGAGAAGTCCATTGGAGCCCCGCTGGCAAGCCCCGAAATTGGTCCTGCTTACGACGAGGACAGCTGTTAAACTAGAGGGCAGGAAGGGATGGCTGCATTCCAGCCACGTCAAAAAGTTTTACGGACTTCCTTCGGACTTGGTTTCTAAGCCCTGCCCTCCTACACAAACCGACTCAGACTCAAAACTCCCTTTGGTTGAGAAATCCGCTTCTGAAGAATACAGAACAAAATTACGATCTAGCAAGTCAGACAGTTTAATTGTTTAAGTCCTCCCCTAGGTGAATCGGTTAAATTAGTTTCTGACATGTATCCCCTAGATCGAGATAGAGAGAGAGATAGACAAAGACAACATAAGAAGAATGCATATTGTAAATCACTTCGCAGTCGCTGTATAGTGACACTACTTGTTATGTTTTTCTTAAGTTTGCTGGTTATTACTGCTAGTGTTCTATTACACATATATTACCCTATATTCAAGCGTGCACAATCTGCTTATAATGTTACTGACGAACATTCTTTTAGCGAATTACCCCCTCATGAGTTGTCCTACAGACTTGCGCTGCGCAATAACACTTTCATTAGTATGTTACATCACTCCCATCAGACTACCAATGCTACAAACTGTTGGATATGTGGCCGACTCCCTCCCTACCAAGAGAACAAGGGAGTTCTGCCCCTTTTTCCGTACCCGTTCACTCACAATGGCACATGTGGAGCATGGTTTAAAATGCTCAATTCCCTTGTTTCTGATGCTGCTATTTACGAAGGTAACTGGGTTTGGGGAAACCTGAACTTAGTTTTGCTTAAAGTATGCTACCCTGACAAGGAGGGACTCCCCGTAGATACTGGAACTGATCTAGAAAATGAAGTATATGGATTAGGTAATTACACAGTCACATTTATGATTTTATCTGTCGAATCTGAAGCTGCTCCTGTTCTACCTGCTATGGCAGTATTGCCAGTTACTGGTGAACTATGTGTTCGCAAGAATGGTTCCGTACACTTGGGTCATAGTAAATGTACTACTGTGGTCGAATTCAGTGATTATGGTAGATCCACGTTTAGGGCCTTACGTCATTCCTATTTTGTTTGTGGCCACACTGCATATGTCCGTTTGCCTCTAGATTGGGATGGTACCTGTTACATTGCATTCCTTCTGCCACCTGTTTTTCTAGCCCCTCCTGACTATCATAGAAACACTAATCTGGTTAAGCATAGATATCAAAGAGATCTCCCGATTGTCGATTATACTGAAACAACATGGGAACAATACACAGATTTTAATAAAGGTTTCTTCCCCTACCTAGGTACTGTTTCTAATAGTAAACTGATCCGTAGATTAACAAGAACCCTCGAAGCAGTGGTGCTTGAGACCACTTCAGCCCTAGGTAACTTGACGGAGGAGCAGTCCGCTATGCGGGTTGTTGTTCTTCAAAATCGTCTCGTTATTGACGTCATCTTGGCAGATAGGGGTGGAGCTTGTAAGGTCATCGGGTCAAGTTGCTGTGTTTTCATCCCAAATAACGCGCCAACCGTGTACAAAGCTATTACACGTCTCCATAAAATTGCAAGTTTGATACATCAGACTCCAGGCACCTGGACTTGGTCCGGTTGGTTCTGGACAACGTTATCTGCCTGGGGGTGGAAGATCCTATCCCTCCTAGGTATTGGCCTTCTCATAGTACTCAGTTGTTGCCTGTGTCTCCAATGTGGACCGGCAATTTGCGGCCTGTGTGCCACTTCATGTATTCCACGTCCCAGTTCCTATTCCAAACACGAAAAGCAAGAAGAGCAAATGATGTTAAGTGAACAAGTTGATCAATTGATGAGAATTGATGTATCATGAAGGGTCCGTGGGGAACAAGGAGGGAATGAGGAAATATAATTTTTGATCGAGTAGTGTTCCCCAGCGAGTACCCCACCGTCTCCATGTACTAGCTTGCAGTGCATGTGATTTCCCTCCTGTGTCAACTATGAAGACGCAAATACATTTGCGTCCATCTTTAACATGTCCTCTTTCAGATCCGCCATGAACGGATTGAATATTCAGTTCCTATATATGCCGTGCCACCGTCTTTTTGTGGTACACTTTACACGTTTTTCAGCTCTGGCGAAGTAGGCCCTGATTCTGCCATGAAACCTTTTTCCTGCTTCCCGACTCTAAGGACCTCAACCCAGGCTGCCTCTGTACCAGTCACCTCTGCCTTACTCCTTGCGCGGCTCCAACCCAGCCTTCTGCCTGCCAAGACTGTATTCAACCTTCGAATTATCTGCTCCACTCCTCGAAAATACATTCCTGTCTCGTAGCTCAAGTAAACATCCTCCCAGCTGCAGGAGCATTGGGCCCGGTCTTTCTGTCTCCGTGCAAGTAATTCATAGACTCCGTTGCCATGGTAGGCCCATGCCCCCTCACCTCACATACAGACACGTAGACACATATATACGCACTCACAACCAGTATAGAGTAGTCTCTGCCCGAGAGACCTTTTCCCTTCCAGATACTTCAGTTCCTTAAACATAAGATATCAGATACGATTTAGGATTAGGTTGACCTGACATCCCAGACTTATGTCTACACTTGTAGTGCTAAATGTCAAGTCCCCTTCACCCTCCAGTTATACGTCAGACACACGTCAAGCTGCTGCGCGCGCATCTATGTCATGAATTTCTGCTGACATTGCAAGATCCTCCTATGTATCCACCCATTTGTGACCTCATGATTAGTGACGTCTCTAGTACACGCCTTTATACACGCCTATTGTAACGCCTTTTCTATGACGTATTCATATGTTATCTCTCCTTTTACAGCTGTTACGCCTACTGCCTATTCGTTTAATGTAATGCATTGACTATATATATGAACTTCTGTAAATAATATGTTGTCTGTCTGCCCCTTCCCGAACCTGTGTGGTGACGGAATGGTTATGCCACCTTGGCTCGAGCCAATAACCCAATTCCTTTTACAGGAATAAAACCCTTTTGAGTTAACCTCAATATCCCGGATTTTGCCTCTTATTTATCTGAGTTATTCTTATTGATTATTGATTACAAATTATGCATAGGTAATTGATTTTACCACACGTGTCTCAGCTATAGGAATTAAGAGCAAAGTGAAAGAACTTCTCGCATCCTTCCTAGCTGACCGTCCGCAAACAGTAAAAATGGGCCATTTCACCTGCCACACCTTCACTCTTCCATGTGGCGTCCCACAGGGCTCCTCGCTAGGTCCGACACTGTTTAACATTTATGTTTCGGACTTAGCGAGGGTAATAAAATCTTACAGAATTGCCCTTACAACCTATGCCGACAATACACAACTGGTGTTATCTGTACATAGTGACGGCACCTCAGTTGCTGCAAATTTCCAAGCGGGAATGCGGGCTATCAGTACCTGGATGTCATCAAACTGTCTCAAATTAAACTCTGACAAAACAGAGGTGATGACATTCGGGAAACTGGAACCTGCTTGGTCCCCTCAATGGTGGCCACCGGAGATGGGAGCTCCACCCCAACCAGTCACAAAGGTTCGCAACCTGGGAGTTATATTTGATGACAAAATGACCTTCCATCATCACGTCAACTCTGTGGTCTCTTCATCTTTTTTTATCCTGAAAAGGATCAAAAAACTCCTGCCATACCTTCCCTCCTCAGGTGGCAAAACTCTAATCAGCACCTTGGTCTTCTCAAAAATAGATTACTGTAATGCCCTCCTGCTTAATGCCCAGGAAAAAGTCTTGAACAGACTGCAGCTAGTCCAGAACGCTTCTGCTAGAGTTTTACTGGGAGTGACCAAGTTCACATCCATTTCCCCTTTTATCCGACAAATCCACTGGCTCCCAGTCAGGAGCAGAACAAAATTTAAGGCACTTTGTATTGCCTATAAAGCAGTCAACAACTTGAGCCCACAGTTCCTTAGAAGAGCCCTTTGTCCCCTGATACATCCTAGAACTCTTCGCTCCTCCTCTGCCCACCTGCTTAAAGTCCCGCGAACAAAGAAGGCCAACTGGGGTGACAGGCGCTTCACAGTTTCTATGGCCAAACTTTGGAACACACTGCCCCTGCACATCAAAACTGCCCCATCTCTCATCGGCTTTAGAAAAAAATTAAAAACCTGGTTCTTTAAACTATAAATCTACATGCTGTAGCTACGGTTCTGTATTCTGAGCACCGAGACACCTCCGGGGATTTGTGCGCTTTAAAAATTGCATAAACATAAACATAAACATAAACAGGGAGCAGTATGCGTTCATCCGCACAGAATTTTGGCACCTTCTCAGATTTACGATGCGCTGTATAGCACCAACTACTATAATGTGCAGTACAACTTTTCCATCCTAATGTGAGTACCCCATCTCCTGGTCAGTGGAGCAAATGGAATTTTCACTAGAGATAGTGCCTGATTGTTCCTGTAGCTCAAGTGGTCACTATGAACTGTACAAAGCATGACCACATAAAACCTGCCTTGAAAGTATTCTGGTGGCTCCTGGTACTATCCAGGAAGATTAAGTGCATTTTCACACAAGGTCAAGAACAGAGAAAGACTCTGGCCTGACACTATGGGCCATATTTATGAAAAAAATGTTAATTTGAATTTGTATAATTATGCTTATTTGTGGGTGAAGATGTATGACTTTTTGCAGTTTCCAAGTATTCCCAGTAGTATCCCTTGAAAGCTGCAACAGGCACAAATATGTACTACAAAAAAATGACAGATGTTCAGTCCATTGAACATAAAGTTACCCCACCTGCGTTTCCAGTAATTCTCCTTCTGTATCCTAACTGGTGGCATTTGGTTAAAGACATAGTATTAGAAAGCAACCCTATTTAGATTAGGCCTTCCACAGTATTGTGTCTTACTTGAAACCACCTATCAGAGGTGCCAAAGTAATTATTGTGTGATGAAATATCCTAGTGTGATATGGCCTGGCTCCACGTTCTATGTTCTAGCGTGGAACCATGGCCTTGTAGAGTTCTAAGTTTGTCAGTTTTCTCAGCTTGACGATAGTTGGGGTTGCTGAATAAAGGGGCATATTACCAAGGGCCTTATCGCCGCTTTAGCGGGAATTTGTCCCGCTAAAGCGGCGATAATTTTATCGCCCTATTACCTAGCTGTCGCTAACACCAGTTAGCGACAGCTAGTAGGAGATAGCGATCATCTTGGGGCCCGCTTTGCATGTCAGCGATATTTATCGCTAATGACATGCAAAGAGGGCGTGCCAAGATGTTAGCGACTGTAAACAGTAGCTAACATCGCTATCTCCTATCACCTACAATGGCGTACTTTTGGAAATATTCACGCTAATCGCGAATATCTCCAAAAGCTAACGCCTGGACAGAGCAGTTCGTAGCCATGTTATCCAATGGGAGGTGGATAACATGGCTAAGAGCATTAGCTCGGTAATGCATGAATATCGCTGACTTTTCAGCAATATTCATGCATTTCGGCCGATTTTTATCACTTTTGAGATAAACCTTGATAATAGCAAGGTTTATCTGCGATAAAAATCAGCGGAGCTTGGCGATAATAATATTGCCGCTAACCTTGTTAAGCGATAATTATCGCTTAATCTTGGTAATATGCCCCAAAGTCTCTTCCAGACATTTTTATCTACTTGTCTCACTTACTTCATTTCACCTAGATCATCAGAAGCAGATATTTTGTTTTCTAAGGACAAGCCACATTTTGGCGATTTGCCTTCAGCAAGGCTCTGACGATGCTGCCCCATAATAGAGGGCCACCCAGCAATGTGAAATTTTCCCAAAAGTATTCATGCTCTGTCAGTGGAAGTACATAATGGATAAATCCACAAGGGCCAGGCAGATCATTCTTAATGTGGCTGGCAGGATGGCTATGACCGGACAATTGCGGTGATGCCTGCACCTACCCAGCCAATTGGCAGGCTGTTCACAGAGGAGAAGATCTTTGTGAGTGTGTATCCAAAGCTCTCACACGTTGTTCCAGGCATGGAATTGCATACCTTGATTTAGGTCACTTTTGAAAACTGAACGTTGCAGACAGTTATCCAATAACTCGAAACGATTATGCCCTACTTGGAAGTGTACATTCATATATTATAAGCATCCGCCTATCCAAATTATTGGCACTACGTTTGTACTGTAACTACAGTCCAAATGGCGCAATTTGTCTACCATACCCACGGTCCATGACCCTCAATTGTCATCACAACCACTGTACTTGAATGAAATTCAAGTTCTGCTGTTTGAAAGAAGAGAACAGAAAGTATGTTTTCTAAAACATCAAAATGAATCAATAAGTAAATACATCTTTAAGTAAGGTGGGCTATGCCTACCACGTAACTGTAGTTGACAAAGCCTAAGCAAGCCATTGACTTACACCCAGCTCCTATTCCCAAAAGTCATGTCATCAACAATAGAACCAAAATCTAAAATAAATATTGGGGGCCTCATTTATGACTTTTTGCCGTAGGGAAGCGCAGCAGGCCTTCCTGCTGCGCTTCCCTACGGCAAAGGAAAAGGGCAGAAATGCGCTGTATCTATAAGATACGGCGCATTCCTGTCCTTTTCCCCTGTGCCGGCGCACAATGGCTGCCTGCGCCAGCGCAGGCACCCTTGCACAATGGTGCATGGGTGCCTGCGTTGCGGGGAAGATTATTTTTGTACAGGAAGGGAAACCTTTCTGTACAAAAATAATCACAAGAGGCTTTTCCTCTTTCTATGTGTGCTGTAGAATGCAGCACACATAGAAAAAGGAAATACGAGGAGAAATGAAGACATTTCTCCCTGTTGTGCCTCCCTTACGCCTCCCCTGGGGAGGCGTAAGCTTTTGGCACTGCTTCAGAGTTACGATTTCTCGTAAATCTGGGGCAGTGTCAAAAGGCCATGGATGTTGCTGGGAACGCCCCCAGCAACACCCATTGCACGCCCCTTTAACGCAGAACACTGCGTTAAAGGGACTGATATTTATCAGGCAGCAGTACGCCACAAAAACTGGCGTACTGCTGCCTGATAAATACCACGCTGGCTTCTGCGCCACGGAACTTCATGAAAAGTGAAGTTCCGATGGCTCAAGGGGCCTCATAAATGAGGCCCTGGGGGCCTCATTTATGACTTTTTGCCGTAGGGAAGAGCAGCAGGCCTTCCTGCTGCGCTTCCCTACGGCAAAAGAAAAGGGCAGAAATGCGCTGTATCTATAAGATACGGCGCATTCCTGTCCTTTTCCCTTGCGCCGGCGCACAATGGGCTGCCTGCGCCAGCGCAGGCACCCTTGCACAATGGTGCAAGGGTGCCTGCGTTGCGAGGAAGATTATTTTTGTACAGGAAGGGAAACCTTTCTGTACAAAAATAATCACAAGAGGCTTTTCCTCTTTCTATGTGTGCTGTAGAATGCAGCACACATAGAACAAGCATTTGCAATGCAATAGGTCTCGCATTTGGAAAGTTTGAGCTATTGGTATTGTAAATGACAAATGTTTTATTTATGTGTTGGTTTTGAAAATAGCGAAATAGCTTTCTCATTTACAATGCCAATAGTTATAACTTTCGCAAATGTGACACCTATAGCATTTGTAATGCAATATGTGTTGTATTTATGTGACTTACATGTATTGATATTACAAATAACAATGGCTTTAATTTTTTTAAATAATTAATACTTAAATAAAAGTTATTGTAATTTATAATGGCAATAGCTTAAACTTTTGTAGATAACTTGTAAAGATTATGTTCAGTGTATTTTATTGTGACGAAAATCCAAGAACAGAAGTGAAATATTAATACCTTTTTGTGACATTTGTAATAAAGCTTGAAACATTGAGAGAACATATTTGAACCAGTTGTTGTTGAATGGTTGCACAGATTGATGCTGTGGTGGCGCTGAGTGATGTTGTGGTAGCGAACGAGTGATGTTGTGGTAGCGCATAGTGATGTTGTGGTGCCCTAGAGTGATGCTGTGGTGCCCCCGAGTGATGCTGTTGTGCCCCCGAGTGATGCTGTGGTGCCCCAGAGTGATGCTATGGTGCCCCAGAGTGATGCTGTGGTGCCCCAGAGTGATGCTGTGGTGCCCCCGAGTGATACTGTGGTGCCCCGAGTGATGCTTTGGTGCGCCCGAGTGATGCTGTGGTGCGCCCGAGTGATGCTGTGGTGCCCCTGAGTGATGCTGTGGTGCCCCTGAGTGATGCTGTATGCTATGCTATGTTTTGCTATCCTGCTTTGTTATGCTGTTTTGTTATGCTATGCTTCGTTGTGTTTTGTTATGCTATGCTATGTTGTTTTGTTGTGTTTTATTATGCTGTGCTTTGTTTTTTCTATGCTATGTTTTGTTATGCTATGATTAGTTATGCAATGCTATGTTTTGTTGTGTTTTGTTATACTATGCTATGTTTTGTTATGCTATATGTTGTTTTGTTATACTATGCTTTGCTATGCTATGTTTTGTTATGCTATGCTATGTTTTGTTGTATTTTGTTATGCTATGTTTTGTTTTCTTATGCTGTGCTTTGTTATGCTATGTTTTGTGAAACAATGTTGTATTTTGTTATGCTATGCGGTGCTTTGTTTTGTTATGCTATGTTTTGTTATGCCTAGCTATTTTTTGTTGTTTTGTTATGCCATGTTTTGTTGTGTTTTGTTATGATATACTATGTTTTGTTATGTTATGCTATGTTTTGTTATGTTATGCTATGTTTTGTTATGCTATGCTTTGTTATGCTATGTTTTGTGATGCTATGTTTTGTTGTGTTTTGTTATGCTATGCTTTGTTTTGTTATGTCTAGCTATGTTTTGTTGTGTTTTGTTATGCTATACTATGTTTTGTTTTACTATGCTATGCTTTGCTATCCTGGTGTGTGGTTGTGTGTGTGTCAGGTTGTGTGTGTATGTGGCTGTGTGTGGGGGGGTTGTGTGTGTGGGGTTGTGTGTGGGTGTGTGTATGTGGGTGTGGGTATGTGTGTGGTTGTGTGTGGGGGCTGTGGGGGGTGTGGGGTTCCGAGTGTGATTTTTTTTGTGGGTGTGTGGTTGTGTGTGTGGGGGTGTGTGTGGGGGTTGTGTGTGTGGGGGGTTGTGTGGTGTGGGGGGCTGTATGGCGTGGGGGGTTGTGTGGTGTGGGGTTGTGTGTATGTGTGTGGGGTTGTGGTTGTGTGTGTGGGCGTTTGTGTGGTGTGGGTTGTGTGGGTGTGTGGGGGGGTTGTGTGTGTGTGCAAGATGTCGTTACCAAACCAGACAGCTGCACTGTATGGTAGATTTCAACCTTAAAAGTGCTATGATGCAGCGATCATTGTTCGTGTCATAGTTCTTTTTTAATTTTTAGCCATGCTGGTGCTGCACAGCAGCTCTGCTGCTGGACAACCTAGCCACAAGCATCAAAAAAGCCAAATCCTCACGTAGGTGAGACCTATTGGCTTTGCCACTGCTTGTTGTACTTTGCCTTTAATTCCCCAGACGTGAAGATAGCAGGTTCACTCTTCACAGGGTTTACACTGTGGCTTTAGCGGTAAGCCAGGCGTGTCACCATAGAATGTGAAAGGAAAGTGTTGTGTAGCGTTTCAATAACCCCTCAGCTCGCGCTCTCACCCACAGAGGCACCCAAAGCCTTTCCGTAAATTGGCAGCTTTACCGTGGAAGGCTGCGGGGCACCGCATCAGGCGCAGCTCGCCTGCACATTCATCTCTCGGACCAATGAGGAAGGCGAGGACGAGTCCAATGTCAAACCCAGTGACCTTTTGTTTGTCGCAAGAAATGTATCCAGGGAGGATTTTCTGAAAAATCCATAAGGCTGTGTGTCATTATTCTCATAAAATTCTAGAGCTTTCAAATATCTGCTGGTGGGCTCCAAGCTGGTTAGGTCAGACCTAGCCACGAAATAAATGTGTCCTTTCGGAAGGTGAAAACTGTAGTATCCAGCTGGATACATTCTAGTGTTTCACTCCCTCTGAAAATTCACCCACCACAGGAGTCACCAGTCAGGTAACCCTGTAAATAAAAGGGGCCCAGTTCTAGTACCTACTACCGTGTCTGAGTGGTTACTTGCCCAGCATGTGGGCCTAGTGGCCCAAGACACCACAGTGGCGACGAGGCGGGTCTGCCCCGCGGGCCTGCTTGAATGAGCCACCAAAATTCCTTAACGTGAAGGACTAGTCCGTTTCTATCATTTCCCACACAAGCTGTGCTATCGACGGCCAACAGTCGGGGGAAATAGGAGGGCGAGTCTGCAAGGGGAGGAGGGCTATCGGTGGGAGCTGATGATCACTGAAGGCTGGCTCCCAGAGATGAGGCATGCTATTCACCTGCCTGACGGACAATGGTGAATGGTCTGGTGAGTGGTGCTTTTCAGCCGGCATACACTGTGAGCAAAGCTCTCTGCCAGCAGGAAGACTAAGCCAGCACCAGCCCGGCAAGCCCAGACAGACACCGCCTGCATCACCCTGCCATCCGGTGCTAAGGGAAATTACCGCCAACACGGAAAGCCAGGACATGGTGCATGGGTGCCTGCGTTGCGGGGAAGATTATTTTTGTACAGGAAGGGAAACCTTTCTGTACAAAAATAATCACAAGAGGCTTTTCCTCTTTCTATGTGTGCTGTAGAATGCAGCACACATAGAAAAAGGAAATACGAGGAGAAATGAAGACATTTCTCCCTGTTGTGCCTCCCTTACGCCTCCCCTGGGGAGGCGTAAGCTTTTGGCACTGCTTCAGAGTTACGATTTCTCGTAAATCTGGGGCAGTGTCAAAAGGCCATGGATGTTGCTGGGAACGCCCCCAGCAACACCCATTGCACGCCCCTTTAACGCAGAACACTGCGTTAAAGGGACTGATATTTATCAGGCAGCAGTACGCCACAAAAACTGGCGTACTGCTGCCTGATAAATACCACGCTGGCTTCTGCGCCACGGAACTTCATGAAAAGTGAAGTTCCGATGGCTCAAGGGGCCTCATAAATGAGGCCCTGGGGGCCTCATTTATGACTTTTTGCCGTAGGGAAGAGCAGCAGGCCTTCCTGCTGCGCTTCCCTACGGCAAAAGAAAAGGGCAGAAATGCGCTGTATCTATAAGATACGGCGCATTCCTGTCCTTTTCCCTTGCGCCGGCGCACAATGGGCTGCCTGCGCCAGCGCAGGCACCCTTGCACAATGGTGCAAGGGTGCCTGCGTTGCGAGGAAGATTATTTTTGTACAGGAAGGGAAACCTTTCTGTACAAAAATAATCACAAGAGGCTTTTCCTCTTTCTATGTGTGCTGTAGAATGCAGCACACATAGAACAAGCATTTGCAATGCAATAGGTCTCGCATTTGGAAAGTTTGAGCTATTGGTATTGTAAATGACAAATGTTTTATTTATGTGTTGGTTTTGAAAATAGCGAAATAGCTTTCTCATTTACAATGCCAATAGTTATAACTTTCGCAAATGTGACACCTATAGCATTTGTAATGCAATATGTGTTGTATTTATGTGACTTACATGTATTGATATTACAAATAACAATGGCTTTAATTTTTTTAAATAATTAATACTTAAATAAAAGTTATTGTAATTTATAATGGCAATAGCTTAAACTTTTGTAGATAACTTGTGAAGATTATGTTCAGTGTATTTTATTGTGACGAAAATCCAAGAACAGAAGTGAAATATTAACACCTTTTTGTGACATTTGTAATAAAGCTTGAAACATTGAGAGAACATATTTGAACCAGTTGTTGTTGAATGGTTGCACAGATTGATGCTGTGGTGGCGCTGAGTGATGTTGTGGTAGCGAACGAGTGATGTTGTGGTAGCGCATAGTGATGTTGTGGTGCCCTAGAGTGATGCTGTGGTGCCCCCGAGTGATGCTGTTGTGCCCCCGAGTGATGCTGTGGTGCCCCAGAGTGATGCTGTGGTGCCCCAGAGTGATGCTGTGGTGCCCCAGAGTGATGCTGTGGTGCCCCCGAGTGATACTGTGGTGCCCCGAGTGATGCTGTGGTGCGCCCGAGTGATGCTGTGGTGCGCCCGAGTGATGCTGTGGTGCCCCTGAGTGATGCTGTGGTGCCCCTGAGTGATGCTGTATGCTATGCTATGTTTTGCTATCCTGCTTTGTTATGCTGTTTTGTTATGCTATGCTTCGTTGTGTTTTGTTATGCTATGCTATGTTGTTTTGTTGTGTTTTATTATGCTGTGCTTTGTTTTTTCTATGCCATGTTTTGTTAAGCTATGATTAGTTATGCAATGCTATGTTTTGTTGTGTTTTGTTATACTATGCTATGTTTTGTTATGCTATATGTTGTTTTGTTATACTATGCTTTGCTATGCTATGTTTTGTTATGCTATGCTATGTTTTGTTGTATTTTGTTATGCTATGTTTTGTTTTCTTATGCTGTGCTTTGTTATGCTATGTTTTGTGAAACAATGTTGTGTTTTGTTATGCTATGTGGTCCTTTGTTTTTTTATGCTATGTTTTGTTATGCCTAGCTATTTTTTGTTGTTTTGTTATGCCATGTTTTGTTGTGTTTTGTTATGATATACTATGTTTTGTTATGTTATGCTATGTTTTGTTATGTTATGCTATGTTTTGTTATGCTATGCTTTGTTATGCTATGTTTTGTGATGCTATGTTTTGTTGTGTTTTGTTATGCTATGCTTTGTTTTGTTATGTCTAGCTATGTTTTGTTGTGTTTTGTTATGCTATACTATGTTTTGTTTTACTATGCTATGCTTTGCTATCCTGGTGTGTGGTTGTGTGTGTGTCAGGTTGTGTGTGTATGTGGCTGTGTGTGGGGGGTTGTGTGTGTGGGGTTGTGTGTGGGTGTGTGTATGTGGGTGTGGGTATGTGTGTGGTTGTGTGTGGGGGCTGAGGGGGGGTGTGGGGTTCCGAGTGTGATTTTTTTTGTGGGTGTGTGGTTGTGTGTGTGGGGGTGTGTGTGGGGGTTGTGTGTGTGGGGGGTTGTGTGGTGTGGGGGGCTGTATGGCGTGGGGTGTTGTGTGGTGTGGGGTTGTGTGTATGTGTGTGGGGTTGTGGTTGTGTGTGTGGGCGTTTGTGTGGTGTGGGTTGTGTGGGTGTGTGGGCGTTTGTGTGGTGTGGGTTGTGTGGGTGTGTGGGGGGGTTGTGTGTGTGTGCAAGATGTCGTTACCAAACCAGACAGCTGCACTGTATGGTAGATTTCAACCTTAAAAGTGCTATGATGCAGCGATCATTGTTCGTGCCATAGTTCTTTTTAATTTTTAGCCATGCTGGTGCTGCACAGCAGCTCTGCTGCTGGACAACCTAGCCACAAGCATCAAAAAAGCCAAATCCTCACGTAGGTGAGACCTATTGGCTTTGCCACTGCTTGTTGTACTTTGCCTTTAATTCCCCAGACGTGAAGATAGCAGGTTCACTCTTCACAGGGTTTACACTGTGGCTTTAGCGGTAAGCCAGGCGTGTCACCATAGAATGTGAAAGGAAAGTGTTGTGTAGCGTTTCAATAACCCCTCAGCTCGCGCTCTCACCCACAGAGGCACCCAAAGCCTTTCCGTAAATTGGCAGCTTTACCGTGGAAGGCTGCGGGGCACCGCATCAGGCGCAGCTCGCCTGCACATTCATCTCTCGGACCAATGAGGAAGGCGAGGGCGAGTCCAATGTCAAACCCAGTGACCTTTTGTTTGTCGCAAGAAATGTATCCAGGGAGGATTTTCTGAAAAATCCATAAGGCTGTGTGTCATTATTCTCATAAAATTCTAGAGCTTTCAAATATCTGCTGGTGGGCTCCAAGCTGGTTAGGTCAGACCTAGCCACGAAATAAATGTGTCCTTTCGGAAGGTGAAAACTGTAGTATCCAGCTGGATACATTCTAGTGTTTCACTCCCTCTGAAAATTCACCCACCACAGGAGTCACCAGTCAGGTAACCCTGTAAATAAAAGGGGCCCAGTTCTAGTACCTACTACCGTGTCTGAGTGGTTACTTGCCCAGCATGTGGGCCTAGTGGCCCAAGACACCACAGTGGCGACGAGGCGGGTCTGCCCCGCGGGCCTGCTGGAATGAGCCACCAAAATTCCTTAACGTGAAGGACTAGTCCGTTTCTATCATTTCCCACACAAGCTGTGCTATCGACGGCCAACAGTCGGGGGAAATAGGAGGGCGAGTCTGCAAGGGCAGGAGGGCTATCGTGGGAGCTGATGATCACTGAAGGCTGGCTCCCAGAGATGAGGCATGCTGTGCACCTGCCTGACGGACAATGGTGAATGGTCTGGTGAGTGGTGCTTTTCAGCCGGCATACACTGTGAGCAAAGCTCTCTGCCAGCAGGAAGACTAAGCCAGCACCAGCCCGGCAAGCCCAGACAGACACCGCCTGCATCACCCTGCCATCCGGTGCTAAGGGAAATTACCGCCAACACGGAAAGCCAGGACCCTGCACACCACGAGGCGCGCAAAATATCATGAAGCACATGAGTGCCAGCACCAGCATCCCCTGCCCTCCCGCAGCCTCCTAGCAAGACCCGGCCAGAAGCGCTCCGGCCGGCCGCCCTCGCCTGCTTACACCCTACCTGCACATTGAAAAGACAGGCAGCAACAGGTACTCAAGCACCGCTCCCTCTGCCTCGTTTGCAGCGACCCACGGTGTGACCCTGCGAAGCCTCCGGTAGCCCCCACTTGGCAGTAAAGAGGTTGCCCGTCGTGCATACTGAGCCCTCGGAGAAGAGGAGAGTAACGCCGCACCATGTTCGGAATCCCCTGAAAATCAAGGCAAGCTAATGTGGCGGGGGAAGGTGTGGTAGCGCGTCTGAGTGTCACACACCACACGCAGGCCAAGCAGCCAGCGGAGAGAATGAGTCAGTGGGAAATAATCACCAATACTTAAGCGTTCACAACGACACACTGAATCTGCCCTGACCTGCCTGGTATCAGTGCCCCTACCTGCCGGTAGGCGGCGGAATCTCCTCTGCATGTTTAGGGTCCCTCGCCTGCTCGAGAAAGTCTCCACCGCAAAACTCTACAGCAGCGGGACAATCAAAGCCGTCCCTGCAGGAAAGGCCCATTAGGCAGCATCGACCTCACAGGGCTCGTAAACTAGCGCGGAAAAAACAAGGAGGGTCCATCAAATGCCTCCTTCCAGCAAGGAGAAGGATGCAACAATGAGAGAACAAGTCAAAACGAAACCTAAGAGCCGCGTGCGTGAGCTTCTACTGTAGACAGCTCACATCGCGCGGCTCTTAGGTTTCGGTTTCCAAGGCGCATGGCAGAGTCGCGCTCGCACATATTCACAGCAAAAGAGCGGTGACGAGGCCAAATCCAGACGGAAAATGCGCGCCTCCGATTCGTGTCCCCATATTCAAGTATACTAAAGTATACAAGAGGTCCATCGCTACGCTCGACCTAAAAAGGAAATACGAGGAGAAATTAAGACATTTCTCCCTGTTGTGCCTCCCTTACGCCTCCCCTGGGGAGGCGTAAGCTTTTAGCACTGCTTCAGAGTTACGATTTCTCGTAAATCTGGGGCAGTGTCAAAAGGCCATGGATGTTGCTGGGAACGCCCCCAGCAACACCCATTGCACGCCCCTTTAACGCAGAACACTGCGTTAAAGGGACTGATATTTATCAGGCAGCAGTACGCCACAAAAACTGGCGTACTGCTGCCTGATAAATACCACGCAGGCTTCTGCGCCACGGAACTTCATGAAAAGTGAAGTTCCGATGGCGCAAGGGGCCTCATAAATGAGGCCCTGGGTTCCTAAAAGTGCCACAGCCCCACTCCGCTACTCTCGTCCTCATAACAATGTTTTAGAGCTTTCCTCGTTATGCCCTAAATGAGACAGAGCAACCTCAAAATAAAGGATGACTTCAAGATGCTTCAATTCACCAGAATGTCAAACTCTGGTGGGACACAACCCAGAACAGGAAGTGAAAGGAATAGACTTTAGGCGCCATATTTATGACTCTGTTTGCCTCTCTCTTCCAACACATACTGTGATGCAAGAGCAACGCACACCTTAAGTCAGATTTTTGAAGCCAAGCACAGCCACTTTGAGTGGCTCTGAGTAGACTCGCAATGCAGAGCAAGTGTGTGGCAGTTCCAATGCCGCATCCATGTTGTTTTGCGCATTCCCAGATTTGTAAGCTCTTCTACACCTGTGCTAAGGAGAGGCCTAACGAGGTGAGATACTTCTACGTGTTACTTCCTCTTTCTAAGTGTGCTGCACACATAGACAGAGGAATATCCGTTCCAGGATTGTTTTTGTGCAAGAAGCGTTAGCGCTAAGCAGCCCATTGTGCACCACCGCAGGGGGGAAAAGCGAAGCATGTACAGTATGCCTTGTATAGGGGAAATTTCCTCCATTCCCCAGTGACACAGTGCAGTGCTGCAATGTGACTAGCTGTGCTGCACTTCGCCACTAATAAATATGTCCCCATGCACTGTGAATTACAGTCCCTGCTAATTTTTTAGTTCTTTTGAGCTCTATGCAAAATGTTATGATTTTCAAAAATAAGCAACTTTCAATGTTTTAGGAGAAAGAAATAGCCTGAAAATGCTTTTCTTAAAAAAGATAAATCCGCCAAACTATCCATTTAGAAAAAAATAAAGAGGATTTATTTGTAAATGGAAAATATGTTAGCTAATAATCAAGTACCTCTTCTGCTGCCTGGATTTATCATGTTTAATGCACTCTTCATCCACGCAGAACTCTGGATTATGCAAATGAAATGCATTTTTTTAAGTTTCCTATAGAACTACGGGGCAGATTTATGATAACTGGCGCATCCCCAGGGATGCGCCAGTTATTTTGCGTTGCTGCTCCGCCACCCATGGTGCGCCGCATTTACAATGCGGCGCACCATGGGGCAAAAACGGCACAGATGCGTGACGCATCTGTGCCATAAAGGTGGCGCATTGCTGGAGTTGCGTCGCAAGAGCGACGCAGCTCCAGCAAGGCTCGGGGGTGCCCCATCTTTACAATGCTGCGTCAAGACCTAAGCCTGCTTCAAGCAGGCGCAGGGTTTTGACGCAGCATTGGCCTGAAAGTGACTGAGTGAAATCTTATAGATTTCACTCAGCCACTTTTGCGAGGCGCACCTGCCCCGGAACGCCCACCCTGCGCCGGAACGCCCACAAGTGGCGCAGGGCTTTACAACGTGACGCATCTGCCTAGATGCGTCACGTTGTAAATGGGTCGTAGGGATGCACCACGTTTACGCCGCAGTTGCGTGACGCAAACGTGGCGCATTCCCAACATAAATCTGCCCATGTATGTACCTGCATTACTTTTACAGATGTGTTATTTAGTTTCTGCACAACCACGAAAGATAAGCATGTTCAACTGAAAAATGCACATTTACAGGTCTTAGTTGTTCTCCACCGAAAACGGTGATACTTTTTAAGTGAAATTGGATAGGTGGCCTAGTAAAAATAGCTCTTTATATGTCTCAAACGCTGGCTAGTCACAGTGCTCCATGTGCAGATCATCAACAATATTTCCTATGACACTGCCTTCAAATTGAGCCACCATAAAAATATCCTCATAAACGCAGCATTTGTAGCCAAAATACACATATATTTTAGAGTCTCTCTCATTTTATTACTATTTGAAGGCTGTGTTGCCAGAAAAAGAAAAGTATTAGAATTTCCCCAACATTCCTCCTCAAGGAACTCGTGGCTACAATAATACATACATAAAAAAGAAATGAAAAGACAAGAGAAAATGTTTTGTGCTAACAACCAACTGTTTTTACACATGCAACTGTTTTTCAGTTAACGGACTGAACTAAAGTGAATATCCATTTTAAAACAATGTTTAAAGTACATTATGTATTGAGCATTTCACATAGTTATTGGTTTAGAACAACTGATCCTAACTGGATATATTTATCCATTTACCAAAATATTTACCATCTATAACATGTAAAACTTAGCAGCAGAATCCTCGTACGTAAAAAACCTAGCAAGATCCAGACCTGGAATTTGTCTGACTGGCCTTCCATTAGCAGATAATTTACAAGGTGAACCATGGCAGTGGTGCGAAATCCACCCTATTTAACATTTCCACCGCTGTGGTGTAACAGAAGCAAAGTCAGAGCTGAATTTCATCCAGTAGGCAACTATGTGGGCAGAATTTACGAAAAGTTGCAAGTTTGAGTGCAGAATTGTTTCATTATATGGAGGCACCACAAATGCCCACTTAGGACATACACTGTTGAAACTCAGTGCCATTATCCGTGGAAATGCTGTGAAAGTTTCCAAGGATGAGAGGGTTTAAATGATGCATTTCAGCAGAGACTTTTTTTTGTACGGGGAATCCACAATTATCATTGCAAATTTCCAGCTCTTCATACAATAGATTTATCATAAGAAACTAAGGGGCGCATTAGGATGGCCGGCGGATCGCCACCGCCATCCGGGCGGTGGCAATCCACCCGACATCCTTTGCCGCCCGCCACCTATTTCCCCCCTGCCATATTAGTATGGCGGGGGGACTGCAGCGGACGGAAAGACCGTTCGCCGCTTTTCCGCCCCGGTCGCCTTGCGGCCGGCGTGGAAAATGTTTAATATGGTGGCTGTGTCTATTAGACACCGCCAGCCATATTATGATGGGCTTTGGGGAATGCCTTTCCGTGGCAGCAATGCTGCCTTGGAAAGGCATGTGGACACTCCCTGCGGGGGCCCGTTGTGGGCCCCCTGAGACTCTGGGGGTGTGGGGGGTGCACATGGATTTCAAAGTGCAACATGGCAGGCACCACGCTGTGCCTGTCATGTTGTGCTTTGAAATGCACAACGTGCATTTTTACCATTGCGGCAGACGGCGCTTTCAGCACCACCTGCCGCAATGGTAAAAATACAGGATGCGCCCGCCAGTGTGGCGGGTGCATCCTAATGGCCAAGGGGGGACAGCCGCTCGGATGGCGGTCGGTCCCGTTTTGCACGGGGATGGCGGGCGGGCAAAGACCGCCCGCCGTCCTAATGGACCCCTAAGTTGGGTGGACACATTTGTCTGTACAGATCAAGAGTGCGTTATTAAGGGAATAGTCATACTTTAAATCATTGAAAGTCAGAATAGAGTCTGTAGAAGTAGAAAAAAAGGCAGGTGGGTGGTCACCCGGGTAAGAATATACAACAAGCTCTATACCATTGCGGGATATTATGGACGTAATACGGATGACCCAGCCCCATTACAAAAACTGTATACACAGCTAATATCACCAACTTCTCCGGTTATACTAGGGGGACACTTCAGTATAATCATAAACCCTAAAGTGGACCATCTACCACCGAGGAAACAAATAAACTGCCTAAAATGAGGGAGTGGCTGGGGCTCTGCATGAACGATCTAGACCTGGTGGATTTTTGGAAAGAAAAAGGAGATAAAAAACAAGCATTTACGTTTCAAAACAAAAAATTAGGACTCCAGTCCGGAATTGATTACTTCTTAGTGGATAGATTTCTAGTGGAAAACAAACAAAAGGTTGAACACCTGCCAGCACACCTATCCGACCATTCAGCAGTTCTATTGAAAATACAAGTAGGAAAAGATAAAGTCACCCCAAGATGGACTGTCGGACGCACCATCTTAGCTGATCTGCAAAATATAGAAGAACTCAAAATAGAGACAGTAGCCTACTTTGAGAATAACAAATTGGGAACCTCATCACAAGTCACCTGGGATGCATACAAGGCAGTAATCAGGGGAAATTTACTAAGTCTGGTGTTACATAAAACAAAAACAACAAAAGATAAGATAAGCCACCTAGAAAGTACCATAAAAACACTGGATTTACAAGTAGCAATAGAAGAAGAAATAGATAAAACAGAGAAACTAGAAGCGGACAGGCTGATACAAAAAGAAATGCTTACAGAAATCCTAGAGAATAAGGTGAGAGAGAGATGGGAAGTCAGCAAATTGTCCCATTACGAATATGGAGAAGGGTGCGGTAAGATGTTGGCATGGAAAACAAAAACTGACCAAATCAGGAATAAGATAGTCAGCATCTAACCCCAAAACGCTATAGAAGCTAGCTCAGAGGACTCCGTGATAATGAAAGAATTTACAACCTTCTTCACAGACTAATACACTGAGGACACTAATTCAACAGACGACCAAATCAAAGAGTACCTTGAAGGCCAGGCACTTCCGATGTTAACAACCGAGAGAAAAGATGAGCTAAATTCCAAAATCACAAATGATGAAGTAGAAGAAGCAATAAAGGGTCTAAAGAGAGGGAAAGCAGCCGGCCCTGATGCCCTCCTTAACGAGTTTTACATCAAACTAAGGGAAGTTCTGGCTCCCTCACTTACGAACCTGTTAAACGCAATCTATGTAGAAAAAGGGGAACCTCCAGACTCCTGGAATGACACAACCATTAATATTCTATTAAAGCCAGGGAAAAATCAGGCAAAATGTGAGTCATACCATCCCATTTCTTTATTGAATTGCGACTACAAAATATTCACACAGATTATGGCAAAAAGGTTAGGGACAATAGCGGAAACTCTGATTAAAGATTACCAGAAAGGGTTCGTGAATGGTAGACAGTTGCAAGATCTAACCCACAAGCTTTTTGGAGCAATAGACATAGCTATGAACGAAAAAATCCCCTTAACTATAATTACCCTTGACGCAGCCAAAGCTTTCGATAGGGTGAACTGGGACTTCCTAAATAAAGCACTAAATAAATACAATTTGGGAGAGAATTTCCAGGGAATGGTTAAGGAGTTGTACAGAGCACCAAGGGCTAAGATCTTAATTAATGGTAACCTCACGGAAAACATAGAGATCAAGAGAGGGACAAGACAAGGATGCCCCCTGTCCCCACTACTTTTTAACCTATATATTGAACCTCTGGCGAATAGTCTTAGAAACCACCCCAATATATCTCCATTTATGTATCAAGAATGGGAAAAAAGGTCACTTTCTTTGCTGATGACCTGATGATTTTTACTAATAATTACGTGGGGTCCATTAACTCAATAGAAGAAACTCTGACCAATTTTAGGATGGTATCTGGCTACCAAACTAATCAGGCAAAAATGGAAATCATGAGCTGGAATACACGGGATAACAACCCTTACTCCAGGAAAAAAAATAGGTACCTAGGCATTGACCTAACTAAAGACCTGGACAAAGTGACTCAGATAAATCTTAATAGAATCCCATCCGATGTTAGAAATGTATTAAAGGCCTGGGGAGGTCTTCCCTTGACTTTTCTAGGAAAATCGAACATAATTAAAATGTCCATCCTACCTAAATTCACATACACTTTTGGTGCTATTCCACTAGAATTCAAGAGGGAGTCGATAAAGAAGATACAAGGGGAACTCACAAATTCATTTAGGCATCAAAAGATACAAGAATAGCCTGGAGCAAACTAAGGAGAAAAAAAGCACAAGGAGGGATAGCAAGCCCAGACTTACTGGAATACTATAGAGCCTTCCAAATAAAACACATAAGGTCCCTACTGAAAAACTATGATCACTACCCAGAATACTTACAAGTAATGACTGGAAAGGTAGGACATTTCCTGTATAAATTCGGCCACCCGAAATACTTTAAAAAGGTGAAACTAAAGATCCTCAAATCCGCAGCAAAAGTATGGTACCATATAAGAAGTACCCTGAATATACCATACTACAGTGATTTTGCCCCAATATGGGACTTCCCCGACACTCTAGATTGTCTCAAAGATAGCTTGGCTACCCCACTGAAAACAGCAGGGATCTTGGAATGGGGCCAATTAATGACCGAGAATGTCTTAGTCGAATGGGACAATCTGACAATAAGGACAATTGCCTCCCTAGCAAATTCAAGTTTTGTCAACTCTCTAGCTGGGTAAAATCACTGAAAGAAAACAAAAAAGGAAATAATGCCCTAGAGACCGAGATGATAAAGAACACTCCCATAAAGAAAGAAATCTCTTGCTGGTATTGGGCTCTCATTTTAGCCGGGGAGGAGAACTTCCTGATTCTGGAGACGACCGGGGGAAAGATCTTCCAACGCTGGATATTCAAAAATCTTGGCAAGTATCTATGGAAAAATGTTGGTCCATTGTAAAATCCGAGGCTTTCAGGAGAAACCACTTGTTTACCACCCATAGAGCCTATTGGACTCGGAAGAGGCTCTCCAAATTCAGTGGGACAAGAACAAAGAGCTGCCCCAAATGTGGATTGGAGAAAGTAAACGACCTGCATATGTTACGGCAGTGCCCCCAGCTCGACACATTCTGGCAGGAAGTGGGTAAGACCTTAAACACGGTACTGAGAAGACCATCGGATGTAAGTATGGATCTTGTTATATTTGTGGTGACTAGATCTGATGTCTAGATAAACTAACGAAAAAACAAGAGACTCTTTTGTTTATGTTAATTCTACTGGCAAGGAAGGAAATCTGTATTAAATGGGTAAGCCCAGCACCATCTACACACCGGGAGTGGCTGGCCTCAATTATCAGGATAAATAAAATGGATAGGAAAGAGAAACCTAGTAAGAAGTATAACTTCTGGGAAATATGGGAAAATTCCTATCAGACTGAATAGAAGTCTTATCTCCACTGAAAACCTCTTACAATCACTTTAAAATCCAATGATTATGCGATGGCGATAAATGAACAGGCAAAGTGCCTGTTTGAGTGGCCAGGATGGCCAGCTCCCCCAGAACGGCAACATTTATTGAAAATGGTATTGGAAATAAGGGGATCCCCATAGAAATATACACAAAGGGAAACTCCCCAAAACCAATTTTTGGAAAAAGAAGGGGCAGTGAAGGAATAGTAAAATAAGAGGCGGGTCCCTGACAACTCCTTACATGTACTATTGCAGAATGAGGATACAAAAAGAAAAATAAATAGATTCATCGTCAGATATTTTACCACATATCAATAGAAGCTGTAATGTACAGGAAGCAATGGTACTGCACATTTAGTCACTGAATCAGTACAAAATGAAATGAGTACGAGCTTGGTTACTAGCGCAAGTGTAAGCCATGCCATTTCCGTTTTGCAATCTGCTGCAAATATGACCTTAACATTTATAGTCAAGAATTAAGCTGTTGAAGATGGCAAACATGCAGAGGACTTCTACACGTCGACTCCAAAGCTCGCTCAAATTCTTTTTTTCTGTTCTCATTTAACAACAGATGGTGTTCTTACATTGTAGTACCCGAAAAGGCCAGAAAACCATGTTATTGATAAACTGGGATGGTTGGCTAGATCTTACTTGAGGATCATATCAGTCCCACGAATCTTGGTGTAATTATATTGGATTCAACAGATGATATCTATATTTGTGGGGACTGGTTCAAGACATCTGACCTTTGATTTTGGAAGGAACATCGCAGTTTTCGGACCCACACCAAAAAAATAAGATACACACTCCTACCTTAATTGCTTGCCCAAAGATCCCTGACAGAATAAGGTGCACAAACATAATATCGAGTGTGGAATATCGAAGATCCAGAATATCGAGTTGGAAATATTGAAGTGGCAGAATATCGACTTCAAGAATATCCGTGACACGGGTCAAAATGTCTAACCCCAGGCGGCCGGAGAACAAGGCGGCCGCGTAGCGCGCAGGTCGCAAGCTCCGGAGGCTCCCAGCACCCAGCGCCAAACCAATATGATCTCACTCAATTCTACTCCTAAAACTGCTGCTTAAATTACCCGAGAGAGACTTAATTCTTCATGTGTGTAATTTTGGAGATTTTTTCGGAAGCGCCGATCCCTGGCTGCCTGTACCCAGACGCCGGTCCGCTTTGTATCTAGGCCCCCCTGGAGTTCAGGAAGAGCCGTAGGGCAGCAGCGCGAGGCTATCACAGGGTGAGCAGTGGCAGCATCAGCACATATGCTGTAGCCGCAAGCTTGGGCGGTTTGGAGGTTAGAGCTCCATCGGAGCAGCCAGCCGCCATTAACAGCGAAGGACGCCAGGAGTTGAAAGGTAGTGGGGCCATTGCAGGGGTCTTTCTTTTCGGCCCAGAGGGCAGGCTACAGTGGGACCTGAAGTTGAAAACAGGTACAAATTAGGCATATAGAAAGGCAGACACCCTATCGTGACTTGACTGTTCGGTCAGCCTCCCCAGTCTCCTTAGCGAACTCCCCAGAAAATACTCAAAAGTATCTCCCCAGGGAAAAATTAAGGCGATAAATAAAAAAGAAAGGCAAAAAACAAAGAAAAAAGGAGAGCTCTCAGAGCCAAAACTTAAAATTACACCATTCCTGTGCTCTTTTTTTTAAAGTGCAACCAGTAGTACTTGATCTAAAAGCACCATCACAACTTGAATTAGAGGATCCAAACCAAAACCCACTCAGGGGCCTATAGCTAGTACTATCGCAGACAGCATACCCTCAGTTATGGAGAGTGGTGAAAAACCAAATTAGGACATTGCCGAAAAAAATGCTAAAAGTATCACTCCTGATAACCTTGACACTCCTGAGGGAATAATAAACCAAAATGGTGATAACACTGAGGGTACCCAAGATAAAAGGAGATAATGATTGTGGTGACTATAATGGGGGTAGATCAGATACAAGTATTATAACTTCTGGTAATGGGAATCCAGGTAGACCTTTGGTCAACCCATTAGAGGCAATGATGGGAAATTTAACAGCAGAGATCAGGAATGGGTTCTCGGTATCATAGGCAAATCAGTGCGAAGTCAGAGGGTTTTGTGAGACTCTGGAAAAAAAATAGATATGCTGTCCAACAGGACATAAATCCTCGGAAACAAAGTAGACGAGCTAAAAAAAGACCTTGCCAGTGACAGAATGGAACGTCAGGCACTGCGCAAAGATGAGCAGGGCCTTCAGGAAAAGGGTGAGCAGCTAGAAAACAAATCTGGAAAAAATAATCTGAGGATATTAAATGTACCGGAAGGTAAAGGGAGAAAGGATTTAAAATCATTTGTGGTAGCTCTCATAAAAGCCACAGTCCAGGTAGAGGAAAGTGAAGTGGATAGTGCTAAAGACATACAAAGAATATATAGGGATCCCTTCAGAAAAAACCTGGGTAGAACAAAACCAAGGAAGATTCTCATTAATTTCAAGACTTATGCACTTCAAGAAAAAATATTGATATCTGCACTAAAATTAAAAACCCTGAAAGGCCCTGACTTCTGTTTTGAAATAAGATCAGATTTATCGCGAGCCATCCTAGACAGACAGTGGGAGCTTCGCAGGTGCATGGTTGACTTTAAAAAAGCTGGGGCAACTGTGCAACTTAAATTTCGAGCATCTCTGCGAATAATGTTTATCAATCAAATCAATATGGTGAGGAATACAAGGGAAGCAGAAGACCTACTAGAAATTATTAAGGGGGTCGTTAGGGAAAATAGAATAAGTTGACATTCATTTGATAGGTACACTGAATGTTATAGTTATTTTGTTTGGTGAGGCTGGGAGCTAACGGAGCAAAGGATTCATTTGGACTAACATCATGTCCAAGAAGAAGAAGCAGGGGTGGGTTCTCTGGTGCGAGCTGGGAAGGGGGGTAGTAGAAGGGTGTCACAGGGTGGGGAGCATTAGGGAAAAAATAAATTCCTCAAACACTTTACTATCAGTATCAGTAATTAGAATCAGAATATTAAAGATATGTCCATACAGATATTAACGTGGAACGTTTATGGGTTACGGGTGAAGGGGTGAAGGGATAGGTTACTCCAATACCTTAGAGATTCCCCTGCACAAATTTTGGTTTTACAGGAGCACACTTGTTAAACAAGGAATGTGCTGATCTCTTTGAAAAACAAAGATGGGTACAGCAAGTTGTTTGTACAGATCAGAGCGGAACTGTGTGGGATTGCAATAATTTTGAAAAAAAAAGCAAAAATATGGGTAACATGTATGAAAGCAGACAAAGGGGATGATGGATTATAGCGGATGCTAAAGTAGATGATAGGCCATTAACTCTAGTAGGCTATTATGGCCCAAATCACAATGATTGGGACCATTAACAAATCTTTTTGGCAATCTCTTAGATTTCCCTGGTCCAATAATTATGGGAGGGGATTTTAATGTTGTATTAGATATAAAATTAGATAAATTTAGCAGAACTAGAACAACATCGACTCCCAATTTATGTGCATTACTAAAATATCTGATGGCTCAACATACACTGCGTGACCTCTGGAGAGAAAGAGCAGGAACTTTACAGGGTAGATCTTTCCACAACAAGAAATAAGGTAGTAGGTGTAGAATTGATTATTTTTTAGTAGACTGCATTCATAGAGAAGATATCTTGGACATTGAATATAAGGCTGCCCACCTATCAGACCATTCAGCAGTTCTTCTAACACTCAAAAACAGCATTAGGTGTGAAGAGAATATGTGGACTCTGGACCGGACCATATTGGCAGATAGTGAAGCAATGGAAAACCTTTAAGAAGAGGTTAGAGAGTTTATTAGGGTCAATAGCGGCTAAGAATCAAATGGAATAGTGTGGGAGAGTCTAAAGGCTTTTATAAGAGGTAAGATCACCAGTGTAACATGCCATAGAAATAAAGTACACAGAAGAGAAATTTCATGACTAGAGGATGAAATGAAGAAAATAGATTTGGAATTAAAAAGATCAGACTCGGAGGTGAATAAAGTAGAACTAGAAAAGCAGCCGCTACTAATGAGTAATCAACTATCTGAGATCCTCTAAATAAGAATATTAAAAAGGTGAGAGGCTAGCAAGCTAGCGCACTTCGAATACAGAGAGGGAGCAGGTAAACTTCTTGCCTGGAAGGCTAAAACAGAGCGGAACGAAAACAGGATTAAGGAGATCAAGGAAGACCATTCTGGAGATACCGTGAGTAGGGAGATTGAGATTAAAGAGGCCTTCAAGGATTTCTTTAGTGTCCTATATATGGAGGAGAAAGAACATACAGTAGACACTGAGGTAGAGGGCTGGCTTGCTGAATCCATTCGACCCATAGATGCAAGTCAACAAAGAATTCTAAATCAAGAGATCACCAAGGAGGAAGTAGTTAAGGTTATTCAAACTAGCAAAGGGGGTAAAGCGGCAGGGCCAGATGGCATCCCAATGGAGTTGTATAAAATCTTAGCAGAGGAGGTATCCCCTCTCTTGACATTAGTGATACGTGAGGTATTAGGTCAGGGAATATAACTACCGAAATCGTGGAATGAGGCCACGATTACCATTATCTTGAAACCGGGTAAAATTCCAGCATTTTGTCAGTTGTATAGACCAATATCTCTTTTAAACTTAGACTATTACATTTTTACAAACATTTTATCCGGTAGGCTAGCTAAAATTGTGGGATGTATAATACAAGAAGATCAGAGAGGCTTTGTGAAAGGGAGATACCTACATATGCTCACCTACAAGCTTATTGGGGCTATCGATTTTCAACAACTTTTAACACACCTCTAGCTATAACAACATTGGATGCCTCTAATGCATTTCATAAGGTGAGATGATCCCATCTATTCTCAGTATTAAAGAAATAAGATATAGTCTGGGAGATAGTTTCTGTCAAGCTATAAAGCTAATATACAAAGAACCTGTATCAAGAGTCCTTGTGAACGGAAAATTATCCTCACCGCTCAAAATTCTTAGGGTTAAAAAAAAACAGCGCTGCCCTCTCTCCTCCCTTCTGTTTAATTTTTACATGGAGCCCTTGGACTTTAGAATTAGACAATCAACTGGCATTCCACCTTTTTGCCAGGGAAGTTAGGTTAAGAAAGTCGCACTGTATGCAGATGGCCTCATGATATATTCATCTAATTTGGGCGCTGCACTAACAATAATTTTACGTATAGCGACAGAATTTAGAGAAGTGTCGGGGTACTCAGTGAATGAGCTCAAAACTGAAGTAATGATATGGAATCAAGTAAGCAGCAAACCATTATTTAAAAAGGAGATGCAATATCTTGGCTTAAGAATAGTTCAAGATATCTACGTAATCGCATAAACTAACTTAAGGAGGGTGTTTAAAGAGATCGTCCAATTAACGAAGAGCTGGGTACACCTCCCGTTAACGATCCTAGGGAAAGTTAGCTTGGTCAAGATAGGCATTCTGCCAAAGATTACTTTCATATTTAATTCATTACCACTACACTTCGACAAAACCACCATATACAGCATACAACAGCCAATAACTTGATTTATCTGGGCTAATAAAGGGGTTAGGATGTCTTGGAAGAAGCTACGAAGAATAAGGGAGAAGGGAGGCCTATCTTTGCCAGACATACAATATTGTGTGTCGGCTTTCCAATAAAAAAATTCCAGAATGCTCCTAAAGATTCCCGATGGATCCATAATATGTTTAACATACTCAGTAATGTTAAAAGAGTGTAAAATAAACTCAGATGGTTTCCTCTTTAAATTTGGAGATTCCAAATAAAAAAAAAGTTAAACTGAAGGTGCTACAGTTGATGGCAATAATGTGGTATCACATCAGACGCCTTTCGAAATTAGTTTATTACTCCTACTTTGCCCCAATGTGGATACCCCAGGAACCCCGGAGTGTCTCAACGACAAGTTGGCGATACCAATCAGAGAAATAAGACCTAAAAGTCTGGAGGGATTTGACTAGAGAAGGAAACCTATTACCCTGGTACGATTTAAATGGACTAATGAATAGTACCCTATCAAAGTTTAAATATCTACAACTAAAAAGTTGGGTGCAAAGCAGAGGATCGATATTGGGTGCTGGCAATATTTTAGAAGATCAATTGGTAACCAAATAACCAGGATAGAAAGAAGTAGCACTCTTGTAATGGCATCTTCAGGACACCTAGGATGGAGAATTAAATCGGGCGGAGGAGCTGTGGGGAAACTTCTTGTCAAGGGAGCAGTTGCAGAATATTTGGCATGTATCTATTTATACACTTTACATCATAGTCAAACCTGCTTTTTTAGGAAGAAACCACCTTTTTTTTCACTTCATAGGGCATATATATAACCCGAAAAACTATTTAAGATGGGGAAAGGAAGCCAAACCAGCTGTGCTAAACACTTTACCTACTGTTGCACTCTCTGGAGTAGGAATAGTAAATGTTACCCTTTGGTACCCACCACTTTACCTACTGTTGCACTCACTGGAGTGGGCATAGTAAACTTTTCCCCTATGCTATCAAACACTTTCCCTACTGCATTACTCTCTGGAGTGGGAATAGTAATGTTTACCCCTGTGCTATCCAACACTTTCCATAGTGTTGCACTCTCTAGTGTGGGAATAGTAATTTTTACACCTACACTATAAAACACTTTTCCTACTGTTGCACTCTCTGGAGTGGGAATAGTACATTTTTCACCTTTGCTATCCAACACTTTCCCTACTGTTGCACTCTCTGGAGTGGGAATGGTAATTTTTACCACTCCACTATCCAATACTTTCCCTACTGTCGCACTCACTGGAGTGGGAATAGTAATTTTTACACCTATGCTATCCAACAATTGTCCTATTGTTGCACTCAATGGAGTGCAAAATGTAAGGTTAAAACTGTATAAATATTTTAGTATTCATTTTTATTACATAATGTTTTTATTATTATATTTAATGTTTAGGTGTATGTATATACATTTTTTATAGTTAATATTTATATAGTTATAATAATTTAAAACACAAGTTATACATTTATTAATATTTTTACAGTAAATATACATTTATATATCGAATTTTCTATATCTATGTTTAAATTTTGTTAAATTACATTTGTTGATTATATTTTTTATCTTTATTGTATCTAAGACATTATTTTTTTAGTTCATTTTATAATATAAGTGTTTTAATATTATTTTTTATACATGAAAAAAACTATATTTTGGACTTTGATATTTTTTACATCTATATTTTTTCGATATTTTTGTCATTTACATTTTAAATCTAGGATGTCGATATTTTGACTGTCAATATTTTTACATCGATATTTTTGACATCTATATTTTTATCATCGATATTATGTCAGTGATTCACAGAATATAACTTACTCCTTTCCAAAAACTGGTTAGTGCTGGGCAAAGCATGGACATGTGGCTGTTGTTGGCATTCTGCTCACCACATCTTTTCCCTCAGAAACACCTCAGTCTTGTGCACCAATCATTCAACCAATTTGGCAAGCTTATCAACTCGATCCCATAGATTTTTCAATTCGTCCCTCACAATTGTCCTTACTTGGACCTGCATGTCCACCACCACATCCATGACCCAAAAAGGGGGTGGGGTCGCACACCACTCACTCACCAGCGGGATCGCCCCTAAGGACTATGGTCAGTGTAGTTTTGTATTCCGCAATGTATCTTTCTTCGCCATCCCTGGACACGTGTTTCGGGGTATTTACCCCTCATCAGCAGGGAATAGGCCATCTTCTTATCTTCTGGGGTTGCCGGTGGCTGCCAAATATTGCCAGGTCTAGTACCACACGGGCGCGCGGGTGCGGGGTCCCAGGCTCGTCAGCCCGCTTAAATATTTCAAAAAGGGGGTGGGGTCGCACACCACTCACTCACCAGCGGGATCGCCCCTAAGGACTATGGTCAGTGTAGTTTTGTATTCCGCGATGTATCTTTCTTTGCCATCCCTGGACACGTGTTTCGGGGTATTTACCCCTCATCAGCAGGGAATAGGCCATCTTCTTATCTTCTGGGGTTGCCGGTGGCTGCCAAATATTGCCAGGTCTAGTACCACACGGGCGCGCGGGTGCGGGGTCCCAGGCTTGTCAGCCCGCTTAAATATTATAAAAAGGGGGTGGGGTCGCACACCACTCACTCACCAGCGGGATCGCCCCTAAGGACTATGGTCAGTGTAGTTTTGTATTCCGCGATGTATCTTTCTTCGCCATCCCTGGACACGTGTTTCGGGGTATTTACCCCTCCTCAGCAGGGAATAGGCCATCTTCTTATCTTCTGGGGTTGCCGGTGGCTGCCAAATATTGCCAGGTCTAGTACCACACGGGCGCGTGGGTGCGGGGTCCCAGGCTCGTCAGCCCGCTTAAATATTTCAAAAAGGGGGTGGGGTCGCACACCACTCACTCACCAGCGGGATCGCCCCTAAGGACTATGGTCAGTGTAGTTTTGTATTCCGCGATGTATCTTTCTTCGCCATCCCTGGACACGTGTTTCGGGGTATTTACCCCTCATCAGCAGGGAATAGGCCATCTTCTTATCTTCTGGGGTTGCCGGTGGCTGCCAAATATTGCCAGGTCTAGTACCACACGGGCGCGCGGGTGCGGGGTCCCAGGCTCGTCAGCCCGCTTAAATATTTCAAAAAGGGGGTGGGGTCGCACACTACTCACTCACCAGCGGGATCGCCCCTAAGGACTATGGTCAGTGTAGTTTTGTATTCCGCGATGTATCTTTCTTCGCCATCCCTGGACATGTGTTTCGGGGTATTTACCCCTCATCAGCAGGGAATAGGCCATCTTCTTATCTTCTGGGGTTGCCGGTGGCTGCCAAATATTGCCAGGTCTAGTACCACACGGGCGCGCAGGTGCGGGGTCCCAGGCTCGTCAGCCCGCTTAAATATTTCAAAAAGGGGGTGGGGTCGCACACCACTCACTCACCAGCGGGATCGCCCCTAAGGACTATGGTCAGTGTAGTTTTGTATTCCGCGATGTATCTTTCTTCGCCATCCCTGGACACGTGTTTCGGGGTATTTACCCCTCATCAGCAGGGAATAGGCCATCTTCTTATCTTCTGGGGTTGCCGGTGGCTGCCAAATATTGCCAGGTCTAGTACCACACTTTCAAAAAGGGGGTGGGGTCGCACACCACTCACTCACCTGGCTGTTCTGGACCTCCTTTAGGTGATGGTCTTGGTCCATCGGTCTGTGCAGTGCCAAATGTTTTGAGGGTCGAAGCTTTATGTTTGTGCCCCATAGATGCAGTGGTTTTGAGTTTCCCTTTTTTTGGGCGGGTGCCCCCTGGGTACAATTCATCCGCCCTACCCGCTGTGTGACCTCTTGTAACTCTGGTTGTGTGTTCCTGGTCGATGGACAGATACAATCCTGTTGTGTCGAGGGGACTAAAGTGAGGGGCTAAGTCCGGTGTGAGGGACAGTCGTCTTTCTGTTAGTTCGATCTCTGTTGTCACTACACCAATGGCTCTCTGTAACATCCGGCCTATTGATGTTTATTGGACAGAAGAGGCCGGTTGCACTGATGACGCATTAGGTTTCCCCACCCCTGCTCGTCTCCCCATATTTGCAAGGAGGTCAGGATAATACCCAATAGTATTCTGCATCTAATGCCTAGTAGTGGCTTTTGTAGAGTCCATTCTCCATGGATGGGTTGGTCTCCCCTTAGGAAGCTTAGAGTGGTGGCCTGCCGTTGGCCTGGGCTTTGACTGGGCACGTCCCGCGCTGTGGCTAGCGAAGCAGCGCTTTGAGCGTGATGATAGCTCCTCCTACTTGTTAGCGGTGGCGGGAGAAAGACTCTGTTGCACCCTGGGACTTGTGGTCCTCCAGGATGTAGTGTGGGTTGGCAGGAATGAGGGCAGCGGCAGGCGATGCTCCCTGGGACTTCGGTCCCACAAGGGTGTTGCTAGAAATGCCTCCAATCACATTCCCAGCATGCAAAATCAGAATGTCAGCATCCCGCACCGCGGGAGCGAAGCTGCGCTTTGAGCGTGATGGTAGCTCCTCCCCCTCGTTAGCAGTGGAGGGAGAAATAATTTGTAGCACCCTGAGACTTCTGGTCCCCCAGGGTGTGGTGTGGGTTGACAGGTATGCGGGCCGTGGCAGGCGATGCTCCCTGGGACTTTGGTGTAGGGTGTTGCTCGAAATGCCCCCAATCACAGTCCCGGCATGCCAAATCACAATGTCAGCGTCCCGAGCCATGGGGAGTGAAGCAGTGGTTTGAGTGCAATGGTAGCTCCTCCCATTCATTAGCGGCGGTGGGAGAAAGAATCTGTTGCACCCTGGGACTTGTGGTTCCCCAGGGTGTGGTGCGGGTTGGCAGGAATGCAGGTAGCGGCAGGCGATGCTCTCTGGGACTTCGGTCCCACCAGGGTTTTGCTGAAAATGCCCCCAATCACAGTCCCGGCATGCAAAATCACAATGTCTCACTTTGCCAACCCAGTTCTGTTTTTAGCTGCCATGTCGATCAGGCAAAATTAACCTTTTGCCAGGCCCAAACCTTTCTCTTTAATACATATAAGCCTCCTGTAAGGTAAGCCCTGAACAGCACAGAGGGCACAGTGCAATTTATTTGAAAAGTAGGACATATACATTTAAGTTTTACATGTCCTGTTACTGAAAAACTCCTAAATCCCTTTGTCACTAGCAAAAGGTCCACCTCTCCCATAGGAAAGCATTGGAGTTATTATATTCCATCTAATAAGTTGTAATTTCCAAATGGGAAATGGTAATGTATTCGTCTTTGGAGCTGTAATGAAAAATCCAAACTTATAGTGAAGTTGGATTTTAAATTAGAATTCTGAAAATGCACTTTTATAAAGTTAGTATTGGGGCGTGGCCAGGATGGCGACCTGAACAGACGCAGGTCTGCGTGGCTCCCTGCCCTAAATCCCCCATAGCCCACTTAACTGCTGCATTTTGCCTCCAACACGCCGGCAGACGGAGGATCTCACTGCTGAAAACTTCCCCGACGCAGCGGTGTAGTCAGCGAGGTCGCCTGCAGCCCTGGGACCGGCGAGCTCGCCTCTCCCGGGATTCCGCTGGTGGCTGGCGGGGAACGGCGCAGCAGGCGCGAAAATTGAAGCCCCGGCCTGGGCCTAACCGGACTGCCTGTCCGAACATCTCCTAGCAGACTGCCGTGCTGGGAAGCGCCTCGCCCGCCCGCCTTGCCCCTTGATGTACGGAGGGTCCTGTGCTCGGACCTGGAGTGCCTGGCTCCTGGCAGCGGCCGGTGAGGACCACGGGACAGACGATAAGGGGGCCCAGCCCGTGCCGCGGACCCAGGTGATCGGCGAGGCGGCGAGCTCGCCGCTGGCGGCAAGTGGAGCGGCAGGCGAAGCTACAGTGCGGGATTGCCGGTGAGGGATCAGCGGAGAGGCAGCGGGGCCCGCCTTGGTCCCTGCTGGACGGCCCCGGGAGCGGAAGCCACCGGCGCCAAAATCGAGGCCCCGGCCTGGGCCTGAGCGGACCTGCAAGGTGAGCGCCGGGTGGCTGGCTGGCAAGAAGAGGGTCCCATAGGTGTGACACCCAGCGACCTGCACAGTAGGGGGCCGGCAGCGCTGGCCTCGAGGGCCCGGTCGGGGCCTACGCACCGGCTGGGGCCGGCAGAAAACAGGAACTCACCTGCGCCATTTGGAGGAGTGCTCAGCCTTGGTGGCCGCTAGGGGGGGCTGTGAACGGGACTCCCAGGGACGGCGGTGAGGCGATAGAGAGACCCACGGCCCTGATCGCCGCTGGATCTGCCCGCGAGCGCACACCCTGACCAGCAGTCGGGCGGGAGGTAGCCATCGCCCAAATCGAGGGCCCGGTCGGGGCCTAGGCGGACCAGCAGACGGGGCGCCAGGTGGCTGGGGACGTCTGCACTTTCAGAGGGAGTGGAGTCCCCCGGAGGAGCCCTGAGCATTCCAGGCGGTGAGTGGGGGCACGACTAGCGTCGGACGGACTAGGCCGCGGCAGCCGCGGACCCCCGGGGAGCACTCGCGGGATAACAGGGGCATTGGGCCATTGGCGAGTGGTGGTCTGTCGGACCCGGCGGCCCCCCAGAGACACTGCATATTCACCGAGCCCCCGCATCGCAGCGATCCCCCGGGGGGTAGTGACTGTCCTGCAGGACTAAAGCGGCCCCCAAGGACCACTTGGGATTGTGAACTAGTGACGGAGGTGGGGGAGTTGCGCAGAGCTGCTGGGGACGGAACTGCAAACAAGGTCGCAGACGGGGGCTCCGGACGCAGAGCGTGGACGGCTGGACGCCATAGGCCGGCAACGAAGTATAACCAGGGACTGCATTGAGACCTCCACCTGGCGGCCACGCACCATCTCCGGAACGGCAGCACCGGATCCCGCTTGGCCCACCGAGTGGCCTCACGACCGGCCGGAGCGTCATCCCGGAGACGTGACCGTAGAGGGAGAGCACGGCGAACCACGCCGACATGGCAAATGCCAACCGGAGGGGGGGCCGCTCTATCGCCGACCTGCTGGTGAAACAATCCCAGAAAGGGGACAAGGTCCAGACGGCGTCGTTGTCGCCCATACCCGCGTCCAGTAAGAGTGGGACCCAGGAGGAAGCCCCGGTCACAAGATCCTTCCTCGAGGCCCTCTTCGGATCGCTGAGAGAGGATTTCCAGGCTCTCAAGCAGGAGTTGGTGAGCGAACAGAAGGAACTACGCAGAGACATGGACGGCTTGGGAGAAAGGGTGGCCGCGATGGAGGACTCGAACCAGGTCCGCTGCGAGGAAATGGTGCATCTCCAGCAAGAAGTCCTGCGGCTCCGTGACCAGCAGATAGGTCTACAGGCACACAACGAGGACCTGGAGAACCGCTCCAGGCGGAACAACATCAGAGTCCGAGGCGTGCCGTCGAAAACGGAGGGGAACAGTGTCACCCTATACCTCCAGGAGCTATTCCGGGAAATCCTCAAGGAGCCGGCGGACTTCCCCATCCGCATTGACCGTGCACACCGAGTGGGCCTGCCCCGCCGGGCTCCTGCACCTCCCCCGGACATACTGGCATTCCTCCCGGACTTCCCTCTGAAGGAGAGGATCCTTAGAGAGGCGCGCCAGTCTCGACCCCTCCGCTTCCGAGATGCATCAGTGGAGCTCTTTCAGGACCTCTCAGCGATCACGCTCCAAAAACGACGGGAATTCAAGATTGTCACCTCTTTCTTGAGGGACAAGGAGGTGCCCTACTCCTGGGGCCACCCGTTTCGACTTATCTTCCGTTGGGATGGCTCTCTCCACCAGATGCGTTCCCTCCAGGATGTCTGCACCTTGCTGGGGATCGAGCTGCCGGAGCAAGATGTCGGCGACGACACTAACACAGAGTCGTCACAGGAACGCTCAACAAGATCCCGTCGCGACGGCTGGCAGAAGGTCCACAGACGGAGACAGCCCAAGCAACGGGCCCGGCCGGACCCATTGACAATTGCCAAGGAGCAAGCTGATGCTGTTCAGGAAGTAGCAAAGGACACCTCTGGGCCTCCATGAGTCACTCCTTGCGGGGGCATGCAGAGACAGCAGCTTCATGGGGGGTAGCGGGGTGGGGAGCCGCGACGGTCGCTGTCACCACGTACCCTATCTGTACTTTGACTCCAACTGGTTTGGGTCTCTTTGGACTCTGACTACTCCACAGGTCCTTCCTCCACTTGGTTGACCTGGGACTATGATGTTCATTCTGGTTTCTTTGGTTGGGTTCTGGGGATTGGGGTGGGGGGAGAGGCGAGGGTGGGGGCGTAGGGGACAGTTCATTTTTGGGGCTAGAGACGGGGGGAGTGGGGGGAGGGTCAGTTGGGGTGAGGGGGAGGGGGTGGGCAGGGGGTGTTATGCAAGAGGGAGTTGGAAGGGAGTTGGTGGACGGGAGGGAGGGGGGAGGGCACTCTCCTTGTCCAGGGCCTGTTGGCTCTTTATTGGGAGTCACGAACTGGGGTAGCACTGACCAGGGGATTGCTCCACGCCATGCCGCCACGTCGCGAGCACCAGACATAACAATAGCTTCCCACTCACTACGCCCACCATGACCCGCCCACTGAGGATACTTTCCCTTAATGTGCGAGGACTCAACAACCCGGTCAAACGCAGAGCAGTCTTGTCCTTCCTAGACCACTCGAAGGCCGATATCTGCCTCCTGCAGGAGACACATTTGGTGCCCAAAGACCACCTTAGGCTGCGGTCGCGCGCCTTCCCGTGGCAATTTTTCTCCTCCTCCCACAAAAAGGTTGCTGGGGTGGCTATACTGGTTGCCAGGTCTTTCCAGGGGCGGGTCATGCAGAAAGAGGCCGAGATCAAGGGGCGGCTTCTCCTCCACAGTTTCCAGGTGGCGGGTCAGACGTTATTGGTGGGCTCGGTGTACGCACCGAACGAGGGGCAGGAAAAGTTCCTTCTCACGGCGTTGGAAGCTGCCACGGCCACTACACATCCACATTTACTGCTTGGGGGGGACCTGAACCTGGTGTTTCACAACACGGCTGACCGAACCGGCCAGAGGTTTGGACAGGTGGGGGCGCTCTCAGAGTCGGGACACGCACACCTCTCTGACCTGGCCATCACTGACTTATGGCGACATTTCTACCCACACTCGGCGGCTTACACCTACTACTCAGCAGCCCATAAGACCTACGCGCGACTGGACTACTTCTTGTGCTCCGCACAGCTGATGGCGCAGGCCGAGGACGTAGAAATACTCCCAGCCTCACTGTCAGATCACTCCCCGGTGGTGGCGACCCTCCGGATGGCGCCTGCACCGACACCACGGCGCCACTGGCGGCTTCGAGACGGACTCCTGTTGTCCCCCGCAACACAGGATAAGCTCAAGACCGCGCTCGCGCAATTCTTGGCCCACAATGCCAATGACGACACGACCAAGGCCACTCAGTGGGCGGCGCTCAAGGCGGTCCTGCGAGGTGAGATCATTTCTATCGCCACCGCCGATAACAAAGACAGGGCACTGAAAAGAGCCGAACTCACTCAGCGGGTGGCTGAATTAGAGCAGATGCACCAACGCACTGGGGCCGCGCGGGCGTGGCGCCAGTTGTGCACGGAGCGGAAGATGCTCGCGGCACTAGACCAGGATGTGGCAGAATACGCCGCCATCCGTCTCAAGCACGTGTACTACACCGGAGGTGACCGCTGTGGGAAGCTTCTAGCGAGTAGACTGCGGGCACAGGTGCAGAGACGCCAAGTGTGCGCCCTCAACTCCACTCACGGGACGCAGGTCACGGACGACGCAGCTATTGCGGCGACTTTCGGCGACTTCTACGCCGGCCTCTACGACGCGGATCGCCTCGACCCACAGGCGGGCCTGGACTATCTGCGCGGCGCGACACTCCCCACCCTCACTCAAGCGCAAGCGGACTTCCTAGACCGGCCCATTGGCCTGGAGGAGGTCATATCGGCGATATCCCGCCTCAAGGTGGGGAAGTCGCCGGGACCGGATGGCTATACGGCGGCCTTCTATAAGACATTCTGCCAGCAGGTCGCCCCCATTTTACGCGACTTGTTTAACACCTTTGATCGACCCGGTGCCATTCCCCCTGAAATGCTTGAGGCGGCCATATCAGTGATCCCTAAGGCTGGTCGTGACCCGACGGAATGCGGCTCCTACCGGCCCATTTCCCTGCTGAATGTGGATCTGAAACTTTACACCGGCATCTTGGCGAATCGCCTGGCGCCGTATATGCAGCAGCTGGTAGACCCGGACCAATCGGGATTCATCCCCCAGAGGCAGACCAGCGACAATACTCGGCGAGTCCTCCATCTCATCGAGGCCGGCTCGCGCACGAGACCAGGCTGCATGCTCCTCACCATCGACGCAGAAAAAGCATTCGACAGGGTGCATTGGCCTTATCTTGAACAGGTGTTGCAGCGCTTCGGGTTTGGGGAAACCCTCTGTCACCGCATATTCAACTGTTATCGGCGTCCCAATGCCGCGGTGCGGGTTAATGGTCACACCTCCTCGAGGTTCGAAATTGGCAGGGGTACTCGACAGGGCTGCCCGCTCTCTCCCCTCCTGTTCGCCCTCTATATGGAGCCGATGGCGCAGAGAGTGCGACAACACGATCGCATCTCGGGTGTCCGCTTTGGTGGTGACACTCACAAAATTAGTTTGTATGCGGACGATGTACTGCTGTCTCTCACTGACCCGATGCAATCTCTGCGAGCGCTTTTCGTGGAACTCCACGCCTTCGCGCAGGCCTCGGGCTTTAAAATCAATGAGGCGAAATCGGAGGCCCTGAATATCTCACTGCCCCCCGACATCCTGACTGAGGTCAAGGCGGAGTTTCAGGTGCAATGGTCGGCCTCCTCCATCTCCTACTTAGGGGTCCACTTGGCGCCGACGGTGCGGGCCACTGCAGAGGCCAATTACGCGACTCTAACGGGAAAGATCCGTGACCAACTGCGGCGCTGGAGGCCACTCACACTGTCATGGCTCGGCCGAATCGCGGCGGTTAAAATGACTTTGCTCCCACAGATTTTGTACCTGTTCCAGACGCTCCCCCTGCGACCACCGCGTGAGTGGCTCAAGAACACCCAGTCGGACCTATCGCGATTTATCTGGAATGGGCGACGTCCGCGTTTCAAGCATACTATTGCGACCCTGCCACCGGAACACGGGGGAGTGGGGATACCCGACCTCGCGCTATACTTTCAGGCGGCACAACTGCGCACGTTGGTGGAGTGGCATCAACTAGAGTCGGGCAAGCACTGGCTCTTTCAGGACCAGGCAGTGGCCGGTCGTCCACTACAGGGAGTCCCATTCCTCCCACGGCGCCACAGACCTCCCAACTTATACGCCTCGGACATCACGAGCACCGTCCTTGGGGTTTGGGACAGGGTGGCTGTGAAGAAAGGGTTGACTTCTTTTCCGTCGCCGATGACACCGATCTTTGATAACCCAGATTTCACACCGGGACTAGACACAAAGGCTTTTGCGGCATGGCGGGCGACCCCCTGCAGGGCGGTGGGCCACATGTTTGACCTCAAGGGGATACTTCCATTTCACCAGGTGAAGCAGGACTATGGAGTTGCTGAGGCAGACCGATTGCGATACCTACAGGTACGGCACTGGGTCCTTCACCCCTCCATCTCGCCAGGCGCCCAACGACATCTCACGCACTATGAGAAGTGGCTATGGACCCGCACATCGGATAAGAAAGTAATTTCGGATCTATACCGGCAGCTACTCCTCACCAACACCTACACATACAACGCAGGCAGGATTAGGTGGGAAAGGGACTTGGGGCGCCAACTCACACCGAAGGAATGGGAGGGTGTCTACTACAGGGCCAGACACTCGGCTCATCACGCAGGCCTCACTGAGACGATGACCAAAATTGCCACATACTGGTATCACACCCCCGAGAGGTTGCATCAATGGGACCCCCGGGTGAGCGATCGCTGCTGGAGGGGGTGTGGGGAGTTGGGGACTCTGGAGCATTTGCTGTGGGGATGCGATAAGCTCCGTCCGTACTGGACCCCCATCCTGGACCTCATTGACTCCCACCTAGATACACAACTGCCCCGTTTCCCTGCCTACATCATACTTGGTCTCCCTAACGCCCTCATGTACCCTCTGAAGTCCTGGAGGGGAAGACTGATTGCACTGGCATTGGGGGCGGCGGTACAGAACATTGTGGCTCACTGGAGGGCGGCGCAGGCTCCACTACAACTGGGCTGGCTACATAGGCTTTGGGCGATCCTGGGTATGGAAAAGCTCTCACTAACCGCAACGGGGAGGGGGGCGGATTTCGCAGCTTTGTGGCAACCCTTCCTCTCCCTGCTGACCGGGGAATTCCGGGAGGTGAGCTGTCCCCGGTATCTACGACTGCTACGCCTCGCGGATACCCCATTGCCGGAGCCTGAGGCGCGCACACGCAAACGCAAGGGCCCGGTGACCGTGGCTCCACTGGGTTCGTAGATGGGACAGCGTGGATGTGACACTCTGTGCTTGATTACTGGACAAGGAGGGGGGGGCGGGGGACGGGGAGTTCGGGGTCAGTTTTGTTTTGTTTTACAGACTCTTGTTTCTTGGCATTATTATTAGCTCCACTTGCATCCTCTGAGCACCTCTTTGGACGCGGCCGGCCCGGATGGGTTGTAGGCGGCTTGCTGTGTTAACTATGACCGTCTGGTATCACTATGTTGGGCATGTACTATGCCGCCGGCCCAGACAGCCGCCCCTCGGCGTTGGCGCTGATTCTCTTTGTGAGGTGCAGTGTGATTATCTTTTTCTGCTCAATAAACAGATTTAATACTAAAAAGTTAGTATTTTCTGCCATAGCCATTTGGCGCCTGCAGCCTGTCTCTGGGTCACATGACTGGGTGTAGTTGACAGGTTGTGTATTCCTCATAGACAGCCACACAGAATTGGAAGCTTCGGTGTGCCTGGATGGCGGATCACTGGCAGGATGGGAGGGGGAGCTGGGCACAGCCCCATCTACCCTTGAATGGGCTGTGTCCTGTCTCCACACAAAGGGCTACATATCCCCTGGATTTTACTGGAGCCAGGGCAAAGAAGGCATGGCACTTTTGTACTTCAAGGACTGCCTCAAGAATCTTCGCCTCACTTCAAAGGCACAACAGGGTATAAATGCTGGACCTCAGTCACCAACTCTTTATTACACTTTTGGACCTGTCAAAACTATGCCAAAAAGAAGGACTGCTGTGCTGCCTAAAACACAGCCACCCTGCTGGACTTCTGCTCTGAGGACTGATGCCCTGCTGTGCTAACCTGCTGCCTCTAGCCTGGGTGAGAAAGACTGGACCTGCATCTCCCGAATCCAGAACCCCAGAGGAACTTCAAAGGTTAGTTGACTGGCCTCCTGACTTGAGGTCACAGGAAAACAACAGGCTTCCAACAACCTTGCTGCTGCACTTGGAATCTGCCATCTGTGAGTCTGCCCTGCCAAGTAGTGCCACCAAAGTCCTGGACCCTCACTGGATGCAGCAGAACTGATGTATTTCCTCTGCTGAGTGGCGCATACCTTAGCAGAATTGATGCATCAACGCTGCTGTGTGGATTGAACCTGTCCTGACTGAATTGGAGAACTACAGGGCTGCTTATCTTGCTATTTTGCAGTCATCATTTCCAACTGGGAGAACAACCTGTGCCTTCTCAGGGAAGTGATTGAGGCTGTGAACTGGAACCATCGAAAAGACCTGCTTCACCTCAGAAGCCCGCACTCTCTTATGGAATACTGCTGCATGATGCATCCTCTGTGCAGGCCATCGCATCTCTCGTCAACAGAAACCTCAATGACAACGATAGACTCTGCACTGCAGGCTCTCATCTCCTGGGAACCGATCTATTGTCTCGACTGCACGACAAATCTTTTGACATTGGACTTCCGATTGCAAGCCCTTGTCGATGGGATACTCAACAATAATGCAGGATCTCGCATCGCAACCTCACTGCACCACAGAGCCAATGCATCACTTTGGCTGTGTGATGCATCTTTAACATAAATCTCGCAGCACTCCACAAACCAGGATTTACTGTACCAGCGGGGCAAACTGGGCTTAATAGCCGGTCCATGCTCCAATGCAGTCAACCTGAACTTGTGACTTTGTCCTGGTCCAGCACCACCAGATACTCACAGTTGCCACTTTGTGACTTTTGGTACTATTTTCACTAAAATATTTTACATTTCATATCTCTGGTTCTACTGAATAGATTGCTGTTGTTTCTGTCTTGTTTTATTTAATCAAAATCACTCCACTGTCATAAGCTGGTGTAGGATAATTTTTATGTGATCTTTTCAATGTATTACTGCTGAAAGTATTGCACAAATATTCCTCACATTGCCTCTAAGTTATGCCTGACTGCTCTGTGCCAAGCTATCAGGGGGTTTAGCACTGGTTAATTTAGTGGTGACATGTGCCTCACTCTGACAAGGAATGTGGTTGCTTCTTGGCCAGGGCTCACACCCCTGTCAACCACCAACCCAATTTTGTACAATGTAACCTTTGATGGCCAACAGAGTAAGGGCTGTCAGAGGTTTGCCATATCTCTACCTGCCCTGCTGGGCATACAAATGGCAAGTTTTCACTGTACGTCATGGCCAGGTAAAACCTGTTAGTAAGGGGCAGTGAAGACTGCAAAATAACTCCCATGCCTGGGGCGAAAACTGCCATGGTGAGGGGGCCATTATTTTTTTGGGGGGGTGGGTTATATTCAAAAACAATATACCGCTTTTTGATTTTGTTTTTTTAAATAAATTAAAAACATTTAAATTTGGATGTTCAGCTCTGCTATGTTGACCATCAAACTTCACATGCCTCCACAGGAAACACCATGAAGGTGGTTCCTGGAAATGCAAGAGATGTCTGCTGGGCCGGCGTACATCTCTATCTTAATCAGGTGGAGTACCCACACCATGGCAGGAGTAAAGTACTCTGCCAGGGCAATGACAGACTGTACACCAAACTCAAAATCAGTCCCTTATTATTTAAATAACCATATTTAATGGAGGACATTCTATTCTTGTCATAAAGATATATATTTTTTTTAATGTGGCTTGACTATGAGTGTCAGTTCACTTTGTTTAATCCTATAAAGAGTTAATCAGGAGATGAATAATATAGGTTGATAAGTTCAGAGCAAGAAATAAGTAGGCCCAAAAGCTTGAAAGGAAAATACTACATTTGAAAGGCATTTAGATGCAAGCCCAAGCCATGGCTAATGTGGCAGATGCAATTTAAGAAAGACGAATACAAATCACTAAAAACTAAGCACACACACAATATCTGGGCACAAAAATGAGATTAGATAACATAAGTGACACTACTAGGAAACCATTGGCTTGGCTAAACAGATGAAATGGAAGGATGGGATATACAGTGGAAATTACCACATATGTATAATGGCATGGCAATCACAGAAAGATTCTCATTACTTTGAAACATATTATGAATCTAAACGTTGGTGTGATAGACATGATTCATTCTGCCACAGATTGCCTCACCTGTCATCTGAGTGCGGAGCAAAGAATGGTACTAGAGTAGGCGCTCATTACAAGAAGTTAAAGCATTATCAGATGTCCAATCTGGCAATATGATGGATTTCAATGTACTTTGCATGGGGTTGCACAATTGGCTGAAGTGACAACAAAACTAAAGCTGGACATGTTTCAGGACATCCACTAAAATGCCACTCTAACTGCAAACTCTAACTGCAGACATAAGAGCAGCAATGAAAGTCCTGATCTTTAAAGAGGGAAAGCCAAGGGGCATTTGCTCCTCCTACCTTCCACTCTTGTTACTGAATAGTGGAACAATAATTATTGCTGAGATGTAGGCTAAATTAATGCACCTGGGACAAATAAGTTTAATGGCCCACAGATCCACCAAACCAAATTTAAGATGACTATACAACAACATAGAATATGCCCTAAAAGTAAAAATACTCAATTTCTTTGTCATCACTTGATCAAACAAAGGGTTTGGGTTCTGGAAAATATGGATTGTTTACCTTATTTTCTGTCCTGGATTAGAATACTTTATACTGGAACCAAACCCCAATGTAAGGATAAGAGGCACTCCCTAGTGATCCATACACTGGGTTGCTCCATACACCAAGAAACAAGACAGTGATGCTCATGACCATGTGAGCACTGACAATTGAGCTTTTGGCAAAGTGTGTAATAGAAGACTCTCGTTTGAGGCGGTGAGGTGAGACCAGGACTAAAGTGAAAGAATATCACTGTGTGCTAACCACATTTTGCTGTGTATAGACCCATTGGGAACTCAAATGCCTACTCAAGATCAAGGCCCAAATTTAGAAAGACCGACACAATAGTGCATTGTGTTGCTTCATGAAAAGATACTCTGCATTACGTAGCTTTTTTGCCTCCAGGATATGCAGCATTTACAATATGATGCGCAACAAGTCAAACGCCACACAGCGATGACAAAACTCTTTGTGTGGCACAAGTCAGAGTTCTGTGCATCAAGCCAGTTGGTGCTGCAGCATGGATTGCATCATGCAAGAGTCATTTGCATCAACGCCTGTAACAAAATGTGATGCATTCTCACGCCACATTTTCCAATTTTTTACCATGGCAAGTAATGAAACCTCTATCCTCCAGAATGGTCTTGACACACATGGAGGCATAGTCCTGAAGGGTTGCAGGCGCGCCAAAGGCAAGCCCGTCTGCGCCTGTCCGTGCTCGGCCCGCGCTCAGCGCAGGGACCCTGGGTGGGACCATGTCAGGTAAAGGTACCCTGATCAGGTATGACAAGGAAATGCTACTGGGCCTTAGGGGCATGTGCGGAGGGACTGACTGTCCCAGCTTAGACCTCTGTAGCGAGCCATCCCATAGTGTCAGAACCTGCTTGGGCTGTAAGACAGTTCTACCCAGATGGCTTATGACCTCTATTCAGGAAAAGGGGTTGAGGAAAGGGGGGCCAGAAAGGAGGTTGAGCAAAAGTTCAAATGTGTATCCATTAATGCTAGGTCCCTGATGAAACACAGCATGGAATGTGCAGAGCTATTAATAGATATTAATAGATAAAGGCATCCAAATAGCATTCATTATGGAAACTTGGATGGATGCTGCATCAGGGCCAGATGTAGTGAAGGCCACCCCCTCTGGATATCTCTACCATAGGCAGGACAGGAAGGGGAAAAGAGGAGGTGGTCTAGCTGTGATCTACCAAAGTGCCATCAAGGCTATCTTTAAGCCTATATTGATGGATGCCTGTGAAGCTCTATCTTTCAATTTTAAACTTCTTAATCACCAGGTGTTTAAAGGATCACTATTATATAGGCCTCCAGGGGCCAAAAATTATTTCTTGGCCGCTATGGGGAGCTTATTAGAAGTAGGTATGTGTGAGGAGACCTTTACGATACTAGGGAACTTCAACTTTCATTTGGAGGATGGTAGTGACCCTGAGACTATGGCCTTACTTGACTTGATGGAAGGAGCTGATCTTAAACAATTAGTGGTGGGACCCACCCATTGCGCCGGCCATACGTTGGATGGTTTATTTTCCAACCATCCATCAGTGGTGTTTGCGGGAATATGGCCAGTTGCATGGTCTGACCACCCAATAGTAGAGCTTAGTATTGTTGTTAGGAAGCCTACTAACATAGAGTCCGGCCCCAAAAAAATAAGATCAGCAGAGCCTGGAACAAGTTGGAAGGGAGTGATCTGGCGGAACTCCTAATGGCATCTAAAGAGGAAATTTCACTAGATGTGGAGGAAGCGGCGTTAGCATATACGAGTTGGCTGAACCAAGCAAGTGTGACCATAGTGCCAGCTAAAAGAGGTCGCATGTAGAGGGAGGTTCCATCAGCCCCCTGGTTCATTGAGGACATCAGACTGGCAAAATTAGGGTGTAAAAAGCTTGAGCGGGAATGGGGCAAAGGCTATAAGGAAATGGACAAGAGGATCATAAAACACAGTCTTCTTGAATATAAGAAGTTGATTGCCCAAGCAAAACGAGAGCATTTTACTAATCGTATCAATCAGGCTAGCAACGGTTCAAAAGAATTATTCAGAACACTCTCTAGCCTTGCATCTCCCAAAGTGGCAGGGCCACAGCCCAGCCAAGAGCTGTGTGAGGCCTTGGCCACATTTGTCATGACTAAAGTTGAGACCGTTTTTAATGTTTTTTTGGGCTTAACGAGGAGGTGCCCATGAGCACACAATCAGAACCCTGAAGGGAACGATCAACGGAATGACAGTCTAGAAGAGTTTACATCTGTAAGCATGGAAGAGACCAAAAAAAATGCTTTATGGGTTAAAATCAGGGTCACCATATGTCCCATGTCTGGTAACAGTAGCCAAAGGGGTTGTCATGTGTCGCTGGTGCGACCTCAAGCTTGCTCCCTGCTACTCTTGAACTTTCTTTGTGGCCCCTGGCCTCAGAGGGGGCAATCCCTTGCTCCCTTTGAGGCCAGGGGTATGTAAGTCTCTAGATGTGCTACTACATGTACCAAGGTATGTAAATTAAATACTACCTGTGAACTACAGCACTCATTATGCCATTCACTAAAGTAGCACTGGAAAAACCTCCCTCTGCAGCCTGCCTCTGCAGCCTGCGGTGCAGTTTACACTGCCATTTCGACTTGTCAAAGTAAGTGTTTTGGAAAGCCTTTCTTTTTTTAATACTTACAAGTGACCCCTAACTTAGGACTTACATCCCCATAGGACAGAATTCATAGTATTCAAAAGTAGGGCATACATATTTAATATGTTACATGTCCTGGCAGAAGAAAACCCCCAAATTCGTTTTCCACTGTGAAACGGCTGTCTCTCCACTAGGCTAATAATGATTTACACTATTACACCTAATAAGTGCTAAATTAAGTTTGGCAACAGCTAGATAATAATTTAACCGCTCATTTTATTAGTAATACAAATCAAATGTAAGAGTCAAGACAGATTTAGCATTCCTGTTTTGGAAAAGACACCTTTAGAATGATGTTGTGTTCCTTTCTAAAACCAAAAAGCATGTTTGCCGGTGTCTAGCTGTCACCTGACTACTAATGGCTCCCCTGTGGTGAGATGTCTATTGCTCCTACAGTGCTCCAACATTGTGGGGAAAGGGCCAGTGTGTGGGGAGGGAGTTTGCAATGGGGACTGGGGGGCTGTGACCAGTCCCTTCATGAGCTTCATGGCCAAATCAGGCCAACCTTCCTTGTGTTGTTCTCAGAAGGTTAGCTCTAAACCCAGTCGGAGGGGGGAGCTCCCTTAAAGTGGTTTAGAAGGTGGACAAAGGATTTCCACCACGCACAAAAAAGCACTGGGCATCCCCAGAACGCTCCCAAGAACACTCATGGGCCTGGAAAAAACCAGAAGAAGACCACCCTGATGTCTGAAAAAGGAAGATTGAAACCTTTCTTAAATTGACTTCAGGACTCCATAATTGACACCAAAGGTCAGTTGGCTGACCTCCTTTTTGAGCCTCATGGCCACATTAAACTTCCAGAGGCCTTTTTCCTGCTTTCCAGCTGATTACTCCCAAATGGACCTGACCTGGTCCCTTCTGGTGGCCTCCGCAGGAGTGAGTTGTGAACCCCAAGTACTGCCCCCATTGTTCTAGACCTTTGACTGTGTTCAGAGTGTACTCCTCCCTACCTAACTAAAGACTCGAAGCTGAGCAGTACCTGATCAATATTCAAGCAATTCCGATGGGCTCAGAGTGCTCGCACTGTAATTTCTTGGCATTGTTGATGCCCCTCATCGAATCTAGTCTGCTGTCTGATCACAATAAAGTCATTTGATCTCCATAAAGTCCAAAGGTAACTTTCAGCCAGGACAGACCTGGTTCCTGCTTGTGACTGGCAATCCATCATGGATAGACTTAATTCTTGACTTTGACCCGGTAGAGTGTCGCAAAATACCTGCAGTAGTTGCTTTCTACTGTATGGCACTATTTTTAGCTCAAACTTTAAAAATCAATATCTCAGTTTCTACTTATTCCATTTTATTTTTGTTGTTTTGATTTGATTTTATCTAATAAAATGTTCTCTATTTTTCTATATTGGTTTGGGATGCTTCTTGAGATGTGTTTTCACTTTATTACTGTGTAGTTACTGCATGATTACTTTACACATTTACTCTAAGCTAAGCCTGACAAAGATTATGGTTAATTTTTGAGTGGGTCTCACCCCCACACCTCAAATAATACTCCAGTTTCTTAGAGTTATTAATCTAGGATTAACAGGATTAAACATATTTCAATGTGATTATAACTTCTCCTTCGTTGTTGTTCTTTAGATATATGTTTATAATTTCTTCCTCATTATGAGCACATCTTAAAAAGTAAAGGATCAAACGTGTGTATTTTTTTTTTTTTACGAAATAGACTGGACCACACAGTATGCAAAGTGAAGTATACTTCCTTGGTTCTTGAAGACTCAGTACACACTTTATTTTAATATATTTTTGAATGTATTGAGCATTAAAAAAGCATTACCCTTTACATTTGTTTGATACTACTAATACGTATAAACAGGTCCCTGGAACTAATACATATTGTAATTATTTGATCTCTGTATAATATATCACAAAACTTTCACATACAACAAAAACACACCCATGGGAGTTACTCCAAGTGATCCTAATCAGATATTTTTAAAATCCATCATGTCAGGATGTCAGAACAGGTTTAATCTGTTGTCACAATATTTTCCTGTGAGTAAATGTTTGTGGATATATACTAATTGTTCTCCTAACTGATAGTAAATGTATTATTGAGAATTATTTTTGATATGAAGGAATTTGAACTATTCCATTGTTACACAGCAATGTGTAAGTGATAAGTCTTTTTATTGTGCTGCACAGAAAAAAAACCTTTTGCTTTTATTGAAACCTTCATTGACTGAATAATCTATACATTGCCAATAGACCAAATGTAAATACATACCTCTAGCTTATCTCTTTCTCCCTTGCACATGCAGGTGCATGCTTCCAAATAGGTGGTGCCACACTGTCTAGCAAGCATAGTTGTTGTGATGAATTGCATCATTGTAGAGAGTAGTACTGTGCATTATCTACACATAAATGCTGCATTTCTACTCTCTCCATGTGCTACCACACCTTGTGTTGCCTTGTGCCAATGCAGGCACCTTTGAGAAATGCAGCAGGTTTTTATTTTTCAGGAAGTGCTCGCTTGCTGCCCCAAACATAGTCCTTGTGCCGTTTGCTCTCTATGGATGTGTTCCTCAGAATTGATCACAAATGTAAAGAAGAAATAATATGGTGATTTACAAATATATTTTTGGAGTTACCCCAGACTCATCCATGCGCAGGCTTTTTGCTCAAATCTATGTCTAAATGTTTTTTGCAGATGTGCATGTTTGTAAAATTCGATATGTGTATGCATGGGAACATCCATGGTACTAGGTGAACAGTAAACTAAGGCGGCACAATGGGCTGCGCTACTGCATTTATTTCTAATATTGCAATGCAAATAGTGTTGTGAGTGTATGTGTCAAGGTTAAAGTTTTTTGGGGTTGGGCCTATGTTAAAAACGGACATTAAACCACGGTAAAACAGTTGTCAATCTTTGGGCTAACATCATCTTTGGATACATTTATTGTAATTGTTGTTTTCAATTAGTGGGATAGGCTAACGTTTACATTTTGTTTCAGAAAATTAAATTTATCAATATTGATAGAATGGTTGTCTAGATATCTTTAAAATGTAATTCTGATATACGAAAATCCAAACATAGCAGTTTACTAAATCCTAGGAAGAACATCATTGTCTTAAGGAAATGTCTAATAATGGTGTGCTTGATGCCTTCAATTCCAACCTGCACTCCTTGCAAGAGGTCACCTTTTTCGACCTAATGGAGGTTGTGGGTGATTCTGGATCAACAATATCACTGTGTCCGAAAGTGAACTGAGACAGCATCCTTGCCAAGACAACATCTGTAATGCTTTGTTCCTGTAGATCAAGGAGACCCTGAAGTCAGCTTCAAATGCAAAGTTTACAGGGCACAGCAACGACTGGTGAAAGAGATCAAGTCAGGAGTGGAGATATTGACAAACATTCTTGAAGAAGTCAAGAGTTGTCTAGGCTCCACCAAGACATTGGCTCAGGCTGTCAAAAACAATCATTCTGGCCTCCACAAAACTGATGAGTCTCTAGTTGGCATGGCTCAAGTCATGAAGGAGGAGAGGGATCAACACCAGTCTTCTCCTTCTGTTAGTAGTTATGTACCAAAGCAGCTAGAGCTCATCAATTTCTCTCTCCAATATTTATACCATGGAATGGATACCAAGATAGACTCCTATCTGTCTACCATTAGTGTACTCAACCAGCAACATTGTTGCTGTTTTACAAACTCAGCAGCACCTTGTCAGGGATTTAACTGTAGCCTTCAGTGCACTCTTTGGTGTTTTAGCTACCACTACAGCCTACATCTGTTTCCCCTGTTGGTCACAAAGCTCATATGTCTTCTCCTTTATCATTATTGGGCATATGTATGAGCCCCTTTGAGTCACTTTTGCCCCACGCAATATGATGCAAGAGCATCACAGATGAAGACTTGTATTTATGAAGCCAAGCAAGGCCACCTTGTGCAGATTCATAAATCTTGAGTAATGTAATGCAGGGCAAATTGCTGGGTTGCATTAACCTGCACTCGGAAGATATTTCTAAGGGTGATGCTTGGGTGTTCCCATGCAACATCCATGGATTTTGATGCATTCCCAGATTTACAATAACAGATAAACCTGGAAATGCGCCAGTGAGATATGCCTGTCCAAGAAAGGTGTAATAAGGAGAAATATCTTTATATTGCTTTAAATCCAGTGCATCTCCCAGTGTCACAATGCAGCAAGGTGTCATGCTGTACTGCACCACTTTTTCATAAATATGGACCAATGTGAGGATCATGCTGAGTCATCATATGAAAAAGATTTAGGAATTACTATTATGCATTGCAAGGTGGCAAAATAAACAATAGTGAGGTCTTCTTGCTCGTTTGTTTCCTTAGTCCTGTTATTGTCATTGCACAGATTGTTTTGCATTTTATCTGCAATCCAGTGTTGATGTTATGGTGTACATTTTGGCCAGATATTTCCTGCATAAAGCTTCCTTCGTAGCTAATTCAAATTTTAAGTTTTGTACTTTTTAGAACACTTACTGTTGTGCTGAGCTTTCATTAATCTTCCAAACTCGTTCCTCTGCCGTAAAGTTAAGTGTCATTTCGGTTTTAACGAATACACTGATCATTAACTTGTTGAAAGAAGTTAGTTACTTTCTTACTTACTTAGTAAAGAAATGTAATACACATTTGTTTCCTGTGTCTTTATTTCAACTGGATGTTTAATCACATTTTCCACCTAACCATGAATTATCTATTCATAGTCATTAAATGATATTAGTTTTAATACTTATTTTTTTATGGTATAATATATAATTATTCAACACCTCAATGTCATTATTCTGACAACATACATATGCATTTATTTTTGCATTACCTTTATTTATCTTTTCAACAAAAATGCAACAGGTGTACAGCTTTAATCAGCACATACTGGTGAATAGTACAGCAGAATCCCATGCTTTAAGTAGAAGCTCCTGATTTTTGATATAGCAAAGCGTTAGGATGCAAGGAGTCTGACAGAAAACTCATTCCAGTTCTCCCTCTGTCATATCTTCACTCATTCCTCACTCATTTTGATCTCTTGCATTTGAGTCGACTGTTAGAAATGTGTTACAAAGCGCCCTCCATGTTGCAAAATCCTCTTCTACCTTGTCATCCCTTCGGATGCTTTTTATGTGGACTTCCTCTGCCAGCATCCATTCATGCACATCCCTCAACCACGCTTCCAACTCAGGGAATTTCTTGCCCATACAGATCATAGCAACCCTATGTCTCGTAAATACTAACAGCATTAACTCCTAATATTAATTGCATAAATCGAAATTACATTAATGACACACATAAAGCTTTCAAAAAGGCAATCAACCTTATGTAACCTTCTCCTGCATGTAAAATTCATATTCTAAAGCAGTAAGTAAATCAAGTTTCAAAACAAATTATACAAACAACACCACAACAGTTTTGGAAACATCTTATTAGATAAGGACATAGCTATATTATAAATAATGCACACATTTAACAGAAACACATAGTCTACAATTCAAAGTATGTTATGAATCTGGATGATAGCAATGATAGACATGTGAGCATGACAAAGAACTCAATATTATCAGTATTTTTTCTTATTGTCTCTATAAAAATATTACATTACTTATATTCTTTCTTATACCAACATTGATGTCTCACATACACATGAGGATATAATTGTAACAAACCTATTAGCAGATGCATTCAGATTTGTAGTTCAGTTTAGGTAGTTTATGGTAAAAATAAAACACTACTCCAAACTATAAAATGTTGTTTATGTAAGGAATGGATTACTTTGTAATCAATATCTGCAGTGACACGCTACTATGTACACTTAAGATCATATTTTCATTTTTGCAAATAACTAAATTATATAATTTGATTGATCAATAATTCACAGTGAAATGTGCTTAAAAAATCTGGTCCAAAACACAAACGTAATGCAGTTCAATTATATATTACAAATATGGTGTTAACATATAATTGCCCTTACTGAAAGCTCAGTACCCTTACGCTATTCAATGTTCATCTTCTGCAAGTGTCTATATTTGAACAATATATTGCATTCACCTTTAGATGTAGGCTTTATTTAAAAATCATATAATACTGTTCTAAAAATCCTGCACTAGAAGGTAGAAACAATAGCCTGCAGGTTAGGCACCATGATCATATGTAAATCAAATTAGCAGAATATGCTAATTTTGAGCCATAATTAAATAAGGAACAATGTGAGGAGTGTGCCATGAAAAGTTTTAATGGCTTGCCATGTCTCACACTCATGTTGAATTCAATAATATGTGTAGTTCTCCACATAAGTTCACACAACTCTTTATAGGCTAACACTAAAGAACCCTTTATCACACAGGAGGGTGTGTTCATTATCCTACAACCTGAAAAAGGGAACATACATCCTACATAATCAACTAATCTTATATTTTCCCAAAAACATTTGACACCACTGTGGTATATGTAACATTTTCTAAAATATTTGATCATTGAGTTTATTGTCCTTTGACAATTATTTAACAATATAATGTATATGTGTGCTGTGGCTGTGGTGTACAAATTATATACTGGCATCAATTATAACTAATCAAAATTGAGTATATCCTTTGATATTTATGAAAACAACTATCTGCAGGAATCAAATACCTTATAAAGACCAAAATAAAATGTCCTACTTGTAGCCAGTCGAAAGAAATTGAAAGAAAGCAGTTTTGCATGTACTTTACCTTAATTAATTTGTTATCTTTGTAAAAGGTATTGTATATCAATATTTTTCTGCTTTGTCTTTGATTTTGTGTGTGTTTTGTAGTTGTCTGTTAGTTGGTGTCTCTATCTTATATATTTAGGCAGTTTAAAGGATTGAGTATGTAGTTGAGGTTTGTAGGGGTTAGTTGTGGGTAGTTTAATAATTAGTTGTGTAGTAAATATGTCTGGTACAACAGAGGAGAGTTAATTCTGCAGAAACAAAGGTGGGAGCACTAATTTGGCAGGTAATGCAAAATCGCAGAATGCTGCCTTCCGTGAGGGGAACGGCCCATGCGCCAGGAGCTCGCAGCACTTTCCAGCATCCAAGGACGCCGTGAGGGGAACGGCAGTAGTCACGCCAGGACTACATTTCCCAGCAGCACTGGGGGCCGGCGCAGTCCTCTGATGCTACCCATGTGCCCGGTGGCGCCTTAAGACCATCAAACGCCTCCCGCCCCGTGGAACGCGTGCGGGCAGCGCCAGGCTGAGCCCGGGCAGAGGGCAGGCCGTCTGTGGCCTTCCGGGGACGACCTGGGACGGGACGGGCCACATCGCTAACATCCAGCCAAGTAATCGTAAGACATTTGCCCCTTTCTTACTAACAATAGTACTATTCCGGACAGTATATTATTATAAAAGGACAGCCACCCATTCCACCTTTACAGGCTAAATGGGGAAACGAAAACTGATGGAGGGGGGAAATGGGCTAGACAATGGCCATAAACTTCGTAAGAAGTAAAGATTAGGTAAAAAGGCCAATCACCCTGCCACTAGTGACGTCATTGACCGCATTGACATACTTGTGGAGGAGTGCAGGGAAATCCTCGACACAAATCAAACGGTGTATCCCGAGCAAGACAAGGGAGGGGACAACCCAGCCATAAATAACCTCTCCAATGAGCAACCAAAAATACCGGCATGTTTAAAGCCAAACGGAAGCGGAAAAGCCAGGAGAGTCTAGTCATCCCTCTAGAGGTTTGCCCTAATGAGCTGAACGAATTTCCTACCCTTGTAACAGGGCCTAGCCTTGGTGACCAGGATTATGAGATTGTACAAACTGTAACAGCCCCTCATATCCTTCTAGGTAATAGGTTTGCAGTTTTAGCAGAGGTGCATAATGAGCCTCACCCTCCTATTATTAACACCAGTGACAGTGGCAGCTCGTCGCCCATGGATATTGGCACTCTATCTAACTTGGTGATTTTATTAAAAGATGAAATAGAGGCACTGAGGTCATTAATTGTTAATCTAACCTCCCAGATTTCGGAAAAAAATATGTCTACAATAAATTCAAAACCCAAAGTGGGGCAGTCAATATCCAACCCAATCACAAGGAAAAACAGCGACCTAATTAAAGTTCCACAAGGTAGATGGGAAATTCAAACTAACACTAAGACAATGGGGAAAACAACAGATTTAAATACCAAAAATTCTGTGCAGAAAGTGAGGGACACTGGCTTACCTCCCCAAAGCCCTAAAAGCATGGGGAAGGGTTTATTAACTAGCCAAACTATCAAGAGGCCAGTGGCGCCCCAATTAAACTCGCCCAACATGACTGATGGTTCATTAACTCAAGGGGCAGGAATAAAAATGAACCGTCATTATAAAATCGACCCTAATAAAAATAAAAATATAATATATTTGACTAATGTTCCAAAATTAACAAGCCGAATATATGGAAACAGAGAGCACCCGGATTCTCTGACTAACAAAGCCATTTACTGGCTGCGCCATGTCAGAGGATGCCGTTCGGTGATTAGGGAAGATATCATAGAGGCGAGAAGATTGAGCCGCCCTGACCTAGTCAGCGACTCTATAGACTTAATATTGAAATCCCCTTTCCTGGCAGAAAATCTTTTTACCTTGGAATTTAGATGTAGTGGTCCCACGCAAACTCAGATACAGTTGAGGAAAACTTGCCCCCATATTGTAATGCCCATCCCTGATACCTTGGAACTTATGAGAGGGAAGACTGATTCTGGCCTAAATGACATTTATTGACAACCATCACTCCCTCAGCCAGTTGTTAGTCTGAAAGGAAGGGCACTAACTGGAAATAAGAGTAAGATCCCTCTGAGAAATAACAAGGTCTGTGGCCCTGAATTGAGTGTTGCATCTCTAGATAGACAACATTTGCAGCCTGCCCTTGAGAGTGTACATTTCTATCCTTCTACACATGATAAAGGCACAAAAAGGGATGTGGCCCCTTTGGCCAAGGATTATCTAGAGCTTGGGCTTACGAAAAAGAGTGCTATCCACTCCATCCACTACACTGACTTGCAAAGTCTTGTCCTACAAGATCTACCACTGGTTAACGAGGCTGATGTTTTACCCAAGCCCCTGGATGGCACTAAGGATGTGGGGGGGAAATTTCTCTCATGGAACATTGCTGGCCTCGCTTCAAAACTTGACTCTGGTGATTGGGTTTCTTTTATCAACTCTTTTGATTTGTGTATATTCCAGGAAACATGGTGCTGTGATCCATCTTTTGCACAAGGCTTTCTGAATTATTCTGTTCCTGCATTAAAGGGCCATAAGGGGAGACCAATGGGTGGTCTTACCATCTGGGTCCGACAGTCACTGAAATTAGACATTAAAGTAATGGACACTAGCCATAATGACATCCAACTAATTAGAATGACCTCGGATAGTTTGTGATTGATTGACGTCTACAATGTGTATGTTAGGAGTTCCAGTAATGGGAGGCTAGAGGTTTTAGCGGCCTTGGGTTCCCTACTTGAGAGATACTCCCAAGACAAAAACATTATCATTGCAGGTGATTTCAATCGAACGTTCGAACCCCTAGCCACAGATGAGAACTTCCTTGGCGATGATGTGGATTGGCAATGGGGAGTTCCCAAATTAGAGTTGAAATCAGTTATCAGATGGACAGAGGATGTGATTGGACTAAATGCTATGTGTCTTGAAAATGGTCTAAGAGCACTAAATGGGAGGACTTCCAGTGATAAGCTTGGGGCAATGACTTTTGACAATGGGTGGCATAGAAGTCGAATTGATTATGTACTTTGTAGCCTGGAACTCTGGCCGTTAGTATGTGATATGGAGGTTGTGGGAAGGTGCGAAAGTGACCATAATCCACTGTATACAAAACACAAATGGTGGGCATCTTCTAACGAGCCATTAGGTACCATTTCTTCTACCTCACCATTGATTGTCCCCCCGAATGATATGAGAAGGTTGAAATGGACTAATGTAGTGTCTAACTTGCAGGCCATGGAGAATATTAATGCCTAGGCTGACAAGGCAATATTAGCCCTGGAAGATAATATGTCCTCCTGCTCAGGTTTAGGTAGTGTGGCTGAAATCCATGAAACCCTTTTCTCGTTAATAAAGAACCACTTTCTTAAGCTTGTAAAGAACAATGGACCAGGAGCTCCTAAACATCCAGGATGGTATAATCACTGTTGTCGCGATGCACAATTTGCTCTGGGGGTTGCTATAAAAGAGAGACAGGCCATTGCTATACAATCTGCCAGAAGGGAATATAAAAATTCTATAATAAAGGCAAAAAAAGATTGGGATGAGCACCACTGGTCTGAATTGAAAAGAGCCAGTGACAGAAATGATTCTAGATTATTCTGGAATATTGTGAAGTGGGAGGGGAGGGTTTTCCTGACCCTCCAAACAACAATGTTCTGGAAGGGGTATGGGTAAAATTTTTCCAAATGCAATATGCTGAAACAATCCAGGTCCCTACTGCAGAAATCATAACTTCAACCCATTTCAAAGAAAATCCTTTCTGTCCTTAAGAGATTTTGGCTGCTTTGAATTCTGTGGCCAGTGGGTGCGCCCCTGGATTGGACGGTGTACCGACCGACGTCTTTATCAATGATAAGGAGTGATGGTGCAAGTACATCTGTCTAATTATTAATGCTATTGCTAGGGGTGCCGAGGTACCGATATCCTGGAAGGGTGCGGTTATAATACCTGTTTTTAAGAAAGGCGATCGATCCCAGCCTGGCAATTACAGGCCAATAAGCCTAATTGATACTTCTCAAAAGATAGTAGGGCGTGCGATCGTGAATAGGTTATTAGATGGGGCGGAGGAAAATAATGCCTTGTCTCCCTTCCAGGCGGGATTTCGCAGGTCCACAAGCACGGTAGACCAGGTCTTCCGTTTCAGTTTGTTGCAGTGGAGGACCGTGGTCCTGGGAGGGGGCAGCCTGTATGCGGCTTTTGTCGACTTGCGGGCTGCCTTCGACCTAGTTCCACGGTCGAAGCTGTGGTCTGTTTTAAAGAACTTGGGTGTACCAACTGAATTACTGACACTGGTAATGCGGCTGCACACAGCAACTTATGCTAAGATACAGTGGGGAGGCCAGGGGATGGTGACAGAGGATTTTCCGGTGGAGAGGGGAGTCCGACAAGGATGTGCAATGGCACCTACCTTTTTTACATTATATATTGATGGAGTGGTTGCAGGTATGCAATCTGCAGAGGTAGACGCCCCTTCATTAGCTGGCTTAAAAATGCCTATTTTAATGTTTGCAGATGACACGCTCCTCTTATCAAAAACTCCAAGTGGTGTGCAGCGTGCCTGTCTATTTTTGATTTATTCTGTAAGGAGCATGGGCTCGAAGTTAATGTCGCAAAGACTAAACTGATGATTTTTAACCCCCACCGAAGTTTTAAATCAAAAATCATTATGAACGACCGTCCTCTAGAGGTGATGAATACCTTTACCTACCTCGGTATACATATTTCAAATAAGAATGGCTGGGGACAGCATATAGATATTGCTACACTAAGACATAGGCAGCTGTCAGGTGCTATTAGCTCTGAACACAGAAAATCTTTAACAAAACCTGTAAAGCCCGTCCTCCAGGTGTATGAAGCAAAGGCCCTCGGATCTGCACTTTATGGTGCAGAGCTTTGGGGGTTCGAGAAATTATCTTTGCTCCAATCATCGGAAAACAAGTTTTTGCGGGCAATTACTGGTCTTCCTAAGAGCACTCCTTTGCTGCCTCTTAGGTATGAGCTAGGCAGAAAAGCTGTCACCGACTTGGCCAGGCTTCGTCCATTACTGTATTGGCGTAGGCTCTGGACTACACCGGAGCTCTCTCACTACGCCTTAGGGTTCTTAGATATCATGAAGTTAGACACATTCCACAAAAACGAGTGGCTCAAAACACTAAAGACAGTATTGTCTGAGCTTGGTATGAGCGCACTCTGGGTTGACCCAGCAGGAGCAACCTTTCCATCAAAAAAGGTGCTAAAAGAAATCTATTGGGAGAAAATAGCATCCCAGGCTTGGGGTAGCTCTGGTCTAGGATCTATGACTAAGACTTTTCTAGACGTTACATTGTATCCTTCCCTGGAACCCTATTGGAATTTCATAACCAGGCCTGGTGATAGAAAGCTCTTGTTTCAACTGAGAGTAGGATCACTTCCTCTTAGATCCTTGACAGCCAGATGGGATGGTGGACTGAGTGATATATGCCCTGCGTGTGACCTGGCTAAAGAAACAACGGGCCATTTGTTATTTACCTGCCCGGCTTATTCTGACCCCAGACATGTGTGGTTAGTACCGATATGTAGGAATTTGGGGGCAATCAGGGGTACCAATGCTCTACGTGTAATATGCACTAGCACTTTAACATGGATAGTAATAGCCACTGCTAAATACTTAGGATGGGCATGGTCGATTAGACAGAGACTGCTAGTCATTTGATTATTCTCTGTTTGGAATGTTTCTCTGCATTTTTATATTTCGCTAACAGTTTTATTATAAACTGTTTTAATCTATGCTATCTTATCTTTTTTGTATTTTTTAAATCTATTTTATTATCTCATGTACTGAACATTGCACTGGTTTTTAACCGAGTCAAAATTTGTAAATAGTATGCTTAGTATTCGTAATGATGAATGGTAAATTTAATTGAATTTTTAATTACTGTATGTCTTGCTTTTATGAATGAAACCTCGAATAAGGCATACTTTGACTTTGACTTTGGCAGGTAATGCACTACCTCATTCAAATGTTAGTATCTGGTGGGTGAGTGGAACAGAAATGTCCATTAAGGAAAGAAAGAAGCAGTGTTAGTGGATGTGTTGGTGTTATCCCGGGCATCTTTTGGCACGTTTTTCCTGTCTTTTTGAATTTTGACCTCCTGTTTAAATGGTGTGCTGGACATTTTGCTGGTTTAGTGCTATTTGCTGTAAAGGGCAAGTGCCCTTACTGTAAATTGTGTTATGATTAGTTATGATTGGGATATTTGATTTACTAGTAAGTCCCTAGTACAGTGCACTGTGTGTGCCCAGAGCCTGTAAATCAAATCCTAGTAGTGGACTTGCAGCACTGGTTGTGCCACCCACACAAGGAGCTTTCCATAGGAGTCTCAGACCTGCCATTTCAGTGTCTGCACACAATTATTTTTACTGCCATGTCGACCTGACAAGTGCACCCTGTTGCCAGACCCTAACCTTAACTTTCTCTATTCATAAGGCACCCCTCATGTAGGTCCAAGGTACCCCATGGGTAGGGTTCAGTGTGTGTGAATGGTAGTACATGTACTGGTGTGTTTTACATGTCTTGATAGTGAAATATTGTCCATTTCGGTTTTCACTGTTGAAAGTCTGTCTGTCCTGTAGGCTATCTATGGAGCTGCACTGTAACAGCTTACATATGTTACTTTCAATTGTGATGAGATAGAGATATAAAGTTTAGGCTCTCTGAACTCAGAATTCAATAACATATCTTTTTAGAAAAGATGTTTATTTAAATAGTGTGTTTGAAAATGCCCTTTTTAGAAAATGGGCATTTCCTTACTTAACCATCCTGTGTGCTTCTGCATCTTTGTGTATTCAGCTCCTGGTTTTGGAGTGACTGGGCTGGGGAGGGATGTGCATTCACACTAACGAGATATTCACAAGGGTGGTTGAGGTGTGACCTTTCCTTCCGGGGTGATTCATTGCCAGGCAGAATAGATCTTTTCTGCAATTACACTGGTGTTATGAGTTTGCTGTAAGACTTGAATAGGCTGTGTCTGTTCTGCACAATGCTGTCTCCACCTTCTATAGTGAAGCTGGACTAGAGCGGACAGAACTGGTTTCTACTGACCTCAGAGACCTTCTGCCTAAAAGCAGTACAAATTATGAATACTTGACCCCAGAACTTAAAAACTCTTTTGGACTAATGAAACTTCCAAGAAGAAGAGCTGGAGAAGCTGCGGAAAGGACTACCACTTTGCTGTGTGCTTTGCTGTATTGGCCTGAAGTAGTTGCTTCTGTCTTGAGCAGTGAAAGTACTGGATTGTACTTTCTGCAACTTATTTTCCTGAGTTTCTCCAAGGACTTGAGGTTGAGCTTGTCCCCTGTTTAAAAAGTCTCATGAACAGCAAAGACTTCAGGTTCATGTGTCATCATCATTGGGAACTGTGCGTTTTTTGCTGCAACAGAAGAAAAAGCAACCTAAAGTTGTTGACGACATCTCTGCCGGCTCTGTGACTTGTTGGCACTACATGGAGCATTGCCCTACTTCACACCACAACCCTGATCTCACCGATGATTCCGCCACCACCAAGCCACTGCTTGCACCATGACCTGGGGGCACCCCAGTTCTCACCTCCTCACTTCACATCGCCAACCTGGTATCATTACCGCTGCCACTCCATGCCAATTTTGACACCACTGAACACACTGTGGCATGAGGGCACTGCTCGCAAGTTGCTCGATGCGCCACCCCATCCTACACCGCAGCCTTGGTCTAATGATGCCAGTGCCATCAACTTCAAATCTTCTACAGATGACAGCACTTCAGCAAAGATGAAGTCACTGCTTGCACTGTGACCTGCCAGCACTGCGACCATTATCGCCGCGCTTCTTAACACTGCCCTGGTCTCGCCTACACTGCTAGATACTGTCACCAAGCCACTGCCTTAACCACGACCTGAGGGCACCGCACGTCACACCGCTATACTTCACACCACACCCCCAATTCCTGCTGGAGTTCCAAACTTCAACCTCAGAGAGTTTGATATGCAACACTTGTGACTTCAAGGGCCCAAAGACTCCTGCACCAACCTCGGGAACCAAGGCCAATGATGCCAATCCTTTGTTTTTGCATTTGTCACCCCGAGTGGGAAGGGTAGGCTCAGACGTGAGTCCCGTGCTCTCCACACCACTGGAGTAAAGCTATCATGGCTGATGACGGCTGATAGCCAGAAACCGGTCCTAGGATGCTTGATTCCGGTCCAGGGAAGACATGGCTTGGCAGTTCGGGCTGCACTGTTCCCATGAGGCACAGGGTCAAGGCTGATTTGCATATGGCCATGTCGGAACTGGGGTAGTGTGGAGTGCAAAAAAACGATGGATGTAGGCCCAGATCTCTGTACTGGGGTGAATGTATGACATTGTTCTGCATTCTGTCCATCAACTGTTGTTTTTGCATTAATCCTTTGGAGCACAGCATAAGGTCCACAATGCCCTGCTGGCCCGCGCCACCACAGTCGGCCTGAATTGTTCACGACACTGTGATAGCACCGGACGGAGCTATGGACTTGAAGGAACTGTATTTCAAAGTTATTTTTAAAATATTCATATTTTGATTATTGTATGCTAAATCTTTATTGTTTTGTTCGGATCACTGACAAAATATTGACCTACAAAATATCGACCTACAGGAATATTGAGTCAAAAATATCGAGGGCAAGAATATCGACATCCTATCTACAACATGGTAAGTACAAAAATATCGAAAAAATAATATAGATGTTAAAAATATCAATGTTAAAAATATCGTTTTTTTAAATAATATTAATGTAAAATAAAGAAAATAACACTAATTAATAAAATGTACATAGTTAAAAGTATCTAATAATGTATAAAATTAATAAATAATACATATTTAATAATAATACATTAATTAAATATATACAGTAAATATATAATATATATGTACTGAACAATAAGTAGTAATAAATATTTTACAAATTTATAAATTAATAAAATATAGTCTAATTTACTAATACATTTACAAACATAAATAAAATGAAAAAAATATAAATATTTTAATATTCTTTTAATATTTATACCATTAATTATTTAAAACGTTGGATAGCGTAAGGGTAATAATTACTATTCCCACTCCAGAGAGTGCAACAGTAGGGAAAGCATTGGATAGCGTAGGAGTATAAATTACTATTCCCACTCCAGAGAGTGCAACAGTACAGAAAGCGTTGGAGAGCGTAGGGGTAAAAATTACTATTCCCACTCCAGAGAGTGTAACAGTCTGGAAAGCGTTGGATAGCATAGGAGTAAAAATTACTATTCCCACTCCAGAGAGTGCAACAGTAGGGAAAGCATTGGATAGTGTAGGGGTAAAAATTACTATTCCCACTCCAGAGACTGCAACAGTAGGGAAAGTGTTGGATAGCGTAGGGGTAAAAATTACTATTCCGACTCCACAGAGTACAACAGTAGTGAAAGCGGTGGATAGCGTAGGGGTAAAAATTACTATTCCCACTCCAGAGAGTGCAACAGTGGGTAAAGCTTTGGATAGCCTAGGGGTAAAAATTACTATTCCCACTCCAGAGAGTGCAAGAGCAGGGAAAGTGCTGGATTGCGTAGGGGTAACAATTACTATTCCAACTCCAGAGAGTGCAACAGTAGGGAAAGCGTTGGATAGCGTAGGGGTAACAATTACTATTCCCACTCCAGAGAGTGCAACAGTAGGGAAAGCAATGGATAGCGTAGGGGTAACAATTACTATTCCCACTCCAGAGATTGCAACAGCAGGGAAAGCGTTGGATAGTGTAGGGGTAACAATTACTATTCCCATTCCAGAGAGTGCAACAAGAGGGAAAGCGTTGGATAGCGTAGGGGTACAAATTACTATTCCCACTCCAGAGAGTGCAACAGTAGGGAAAGCGTTGGATAGTGTATGGGTAAAAATTACTATTCCCACTCCAGAGAGTGCAACAGTAGGGAAAGCATTGGATAGCGTAGGTGTAAAAAGTACTATTCCCACTCCAGAGAGTGCAACAGTAGGGAAAGCGTTGGATAGCGTAGGGGTAACAATTACTATTCCCACTCCAGAGATTGCAACAGCAGGGAAAGCGTTGGATAGTGTAGGGGTAACAATTACTATTCCCATTCCAGAGAGTGCAACAAGAGGGAAAGCGTTGGATAGCGTAGGGGTACAAATTACTATTCCCACTCCAGAGAGTGCAACAGTAGGGAAAGCGTTGGATAGTGTATGGGTAAAAATTACTATTCCCACTCCAGAGAGTGCAACAGTAGGGAAAGAGTTGGATAGCGTAGGAGTAAAAATTACTATTCCCACTCCAGAGAGTGCAACAGTAGGGAAAGTGTTGGATAGCGTAGGGGTAACAATTACTATTCCAACTCCAGAGAGTGCAACAGTAGGGAAAGTGTTGGATAGCGTAGGGGTAACAATTACTATTCCAACTCTAGAGACTGCAACAGCAGGGAAAGCGTTGGATAGTGTAGGGGTAACAATTACTATTCCCAGTCCAGAGAGTGCAACAGTAGGGAAAGCGTTGGATAGCGTAGAGGTAAAAATTACTATTCCCACTCCAGAGAGTGCAACAGTAGGGAAAGCTTTGGGTAGCGTAGGGGTAAAAATTACCATTCCCACTCCAGAGAGTGCAACAGTAGGGAAAGCGTTGGATAGCGTAGGGGTAAAAATTACTATTCCCACTCCTGAGAGTGCAACAGTAGGGAAAGCGTTGGATAGCGTAGGGCTAAAAATTACTATTCCCACTCCAGAGAGTGCAACAGTAGGGAAAGCGTTGGATAGCGTAGGGGTAACAATTACTATTCCCACTCCAGAGAGTGCAACAGTAGGGAAAGCGTTGGATAGCGTAGAGGTAAAAATTACTATTCCCACTCCAGAGAGTGCAACAGTAGGGAAAGCTTTGGGTAGCGTAGGGGTAAAAATTACCATTCCCACTCCAGAGAGTGCAACAGTAGGGAAAGCGTTGGATAGCGTAGGGGTAAAAATTACTATTCCCACTCCTGAGAGTGCAACAGTAGGGAAAGCGTTGGATAGCGTAGGGCTAAAAATTACTATTCCCACTCCAGAGAGTGCAACAGTAGGGAAAGCGTTGGATAGCGTATGGGTAAAAATTACTATTCCCACTCCAGAGAGTGCGACAGTAAAGAAAGAGTTGGATAGCGTAGGAGTGAAAATTACTATTCCCACTCCAGAGAGTGCAACAGTAGGGAAAGTGTTGGATAGCGTAGGGGTAACAATTACTATTCCAACTCCAGAGAGTGCAACAGTAGGGAAAGTGTTGGATAGCATAGGGGTAACAATTACTATTCCAACTCTAGAGACTGCAACAGTAGGGAAAGTGTTGGATAGCGTAGGGGTTAAAATAACATACTTATAAATAAAAGCTTTTTTTAGTAATAAAAATATAAACTATTAAATAAATATAAACCCTACACAATACCTATAGATAATTATTAAAGACATGATTATCAAAATATATTTCAACCAAAATAAATATTAAAATATAACATTTTATAATATTTAACAGTAGGGAAAGCGTTGGATAGCGTAGGGGTAACAATTACTATTCCCACTCCAGAGATTGCAACAGCAGGGAAAGCGTTGGATAGTGTAGGGGTAACAATTACTATTCCCATTCCAGAGAGTGCAACAAGAGGGAAAGCGTTGGATAGCGTAGGGGTACAAATTACTATTCCCACTCCAGAGAGTGCAACAGTAGGGAAAGCGTTGGATAGTGTATGGGTAAAAATTACTATTCCCACTCCAGAGAGTGCAACAGTAGGGAAAGAGTTGGATAGCGTAGGAGTAAAAATTACTATTCCCACTCCAGAGAGTGCAACAGTAGGGAAAGTGTTGGATAGCGTAGGGGTAACAATTACTATTCCAACTCCAGAGAGTGCAACAGTAGGGAAAGTGTTGGATAGCGTAGGGGTAACAATTACTATTCCAACTCTAGAGACTGCAACAGTAGGGAAAGTGTTGGATAGCGTAGGGGTTAAAATAACATACTTATAAATAAAAGCTTTTTTTAGTAATAAAAATATAAACTATTAAATAAATATAAACCCTACACAATACCTATAGATAATTATTAAAGACATGATTATCAAAATATATTTCAACCAAAATAAATATTAAAATATAACATTTTATAATATTTAATTACCAATTAATAATTATTTATCAATTATATTATTAACAAAACAATTAATTTAAAAACATTATTACTTAATTACATTTAAATTACTTCCCACCATATTCCCCTATAAACCCACTACCCGCAACAGAACACATTTATCTATTTTTGAATTAATTAAAATTATTTACCAATTAATTAATATTAATAACCAATTAATTAAAATTAATTACCAATTATTCAAATTAATTTATAATTCCTACTAATTAATAAATAATTAAACATAATGAAATTACTTCCCACCCTATTCCCCTATAAACCCACAACCCGCTACAGAACATATTTATCAATTAATCAATTAATTTAAATTAAATTCCAATTATTTAAAATGAATTAGCAATTAATTAAAATTAATTTATAACTCCTACTAATTAATTAAACATAATTAAATTACTTCCCACCCTATTCCCCTATAAACCCACAACCCGCTACACAACATATTTATCAATTAATCAATTAATTAAAATTAAGTTCTAATTATTTAAAAATAATTAGCAAATAATTAAAATTAATGTATAACTTCTACTAATTAATAATTATTTAAAGATAATTAAATTACTTCCCACCCTATTCCCCTATAAACCCACAACTCGCTCCGGTACTAAAACATATAATTTGCTTATAAATACATTTATTAATATATAAAATTAATACACATATAATATTATTTATTTTAAATACTTAAGTAAAACATATAACACATACATAATAAAAAACAAAAAAATCATACAAATGTCGATATTAGTGTCATCGAAATTAGTGACATTGATATATATGCTATCGATATTACTAACTTCTATATTACTTACATCGATATAAATAATTTCGATATTACTTACCTTAGGGTCGATATTCTGTCCAACGATATTCTTGACATCGATATTCTATACCTTCGAAATTTTAAACACAATATTTTGGTAGGTCGATATTTACAACTCGATATTTTGACTGTGCACCGTTTTGTTCTTATTTTACACAGATAAACACTGGCTATTTTTCTAAAACTGGCGTGGTGTCCTTTTGTAATGTTTTCACCGTATTAATTTGCATTATGTGCAAATGCTTTACACATTGCCTCTGAAATAAGGCTGACTGCTCATGCCAAGCTACCAAGGGGAGCCAGGGTTGCCAGGGTTGAGCCAGGGTTATTTCACAAGTGTGATCTCCTTACCCAGACTAGAAAGAATGGTTCCTACTTGGACAAGTAGTATTTGTCTCCTAACTAGCGAACCCAATTTCTAGCAGTTGGCACCCAGTGAATGTCTCAAAAACTGAGCATTTGGTTGAGCAGGTCTATCATCATTAAGTACGCTGCACAATATAGGCACCCATTGGTAAATAATTGTGTTCTTGCATGATTTATTTAGTTGATTAAAACACATTAACTTAACTAAATATTTTCATAGTATACAGATTTTGCTTATTTTTATGGGTGGAATTTCAAAATATATTAAGCACATTGGACACTATTTGTGAATATTTCAAACATACACTGCAGGAATTGAAGGTGCTAGGTTGCGTTGCATAAATAGAATAGAGCAGAAAAGATCCATTAATAAATTGTGCAGTTTTGCTCTCTCGATATGCTGGTACATTACTGGCTGCCCTGCATAAATGCACACACACTTCTGCATAATACCATTATGCCATTAAGCAAGACAATGTGTGTTAAGATGAGGATCATTTGTAAGGATTTCCTTTCAGCATAATCTATTGCCATGCCTGTTTTTTTACTCTTTGCATGTGTGCTGTCGAATGCAGCACAGATGCAAAGAGTAAATGTGGAAAAGAAAGAAATAACTTTATACCTGTTATAATAGCCTTAGATGGGTACACAGTTGTAGGTCACAAGCGTGTCCAGCAATATGGGTTTACATAAAATTATATGTGTGTATGCAAAAGAATGACCAAGCACCACAAATGTTATTTCTCCCTGATGCTAAGTAACACAAGGCAGTGCGAAATGCTGTTTTTATTAACTTTCAATACAAGCTGCACAAATACCATTTTACGTTGCTTTAAAATAACAGAAAGGTTTTCACATTGGATCTGCGTCCTAAAACTGATTCAAAACCTTTGCAAAATCTAAGAAAATGCGACCCTCCTACGAAATTATGTATAATGAAAAATATAAAAAGCAACCAAGAAGTTAATACTGTGCTCATGTAATAAGACATAGCTCTATGTAGCACACTGTTTCAGATGTATGTGCTGTGTGAGGTGAAGTAGAGAAAGTACATTTGCAAATACATAAAAAATTAAAATAGTTCTACTTCTAACTACAACTTGTGGTGGTACATTCTCATTAGCCAGGCAGCAACGCAGTCACCTCTGCACTATGGCATTTGAATAATTGACTAGCACTATGGCTAACAAGATTGCAGAATGGATTGGAATTTTTCTTTGAGTTCTACAACATAAATTATTGTTGAACACGTGAAAGCTGCTCAAGAAAATCCATGTTTCATTAATAGTAGTGCACAATGTAAAACTACATTTATTTTAATGTGGTAGCATATTAAAATTCTAGATGGCAAATGATGCTGATGGTTCCACATTATTATTTTATGTGGCACCCCTTCATGTTGGTACCACCTTCCAAAACCCTGCTGGTGAGCTTTTTTTTACCTAATCATATTTTTTAGCAGGTTGCTTGAGCAGTCCTCTCATCATGCATTGCTAACAAAGGGAGTTTTGGTAACCTATTTTAGAAACTGTGAGAAATTGGGCTGTTGGCTGAATGGGAGATGACCCATGTTCAAGCAACAGCCACACTATCTGTCAGGGAGTAATGTAATGCAATATAATGGAAATTGAATTTATAAAGCGCGGTATATGCCCAAAGGCTTCTTGGCGCTTTAGTATTCTGATCAAAGGACAGTAGAGCTAAGCATTATGTTAGACATGAGCAAAAAAACCTCTATCTGTCCTGTGCAAAAAGCCACGTTTTTAGTGACTTCCTGAATTTGAAAAGGGAAGTAGTTGTTTTTAGAGAAAGTGGCAGATCATTCCAGAGCATTGTTGTTGTCCTGTAAATACTTTTCCCCCTCAATGTGCTCTATTTAAATGGGGACACCACCATGTTCCTGGCTGAGCTGAACGCAGTGTTTTGCTGGAGTATACCATTTAAATCTTTTCATAAGCCGGTCTGGCCCTAGTCTGTGCAAAGACTTAAACGCCAAGCAGAGGGCTTTAAACTTACACCTTTGTCTAACTGGCGACCAGTGTAGTCTTATGATGGCTTCTTTTGCTGACTCAGTTTAGGTATTTTAAAAATGAAGCGGGCCGCTGCATTCTGCAGGATCTGGAGTCTGTTCAGGAGGCCTGATGTCAAGTTGAGTTAGAGAGCATTACAGTAGTCTGTCCGGGTAAGGACCAAAGCCATGGTCACTGTTTTTAAAAGATTCGGGGGTAGATACTTAGTTGATTTATATACCAAAAATAAACAGATGTTATTTCGTTAAGTTGCTCTTTAAATTTGAACTCGCTGTCCAGCACAACTCCCAGGTTCTTTACCTTGGTCGAGGGTGTGGGCAGTGTATCTAGCAAGGGCGGCCGCCAATCTGGTGTCCAGAGAGAGGGTTTGTTGCCAAAGATGATCACCTCAGTTTTTTGAGGCATTCAGCTTCAGGCAATTCTAATCCATCCAATTGCTCACCTTTTTCATGCATGAGCTGAAAGCCACATCATTGCTAGTTACCCTGTTGGTCAAAGACACCACAATTTGGGTGTTGTTGGCATAGGAGGCCAGGGTGAAGCCCGCGTTTTTGATAATTGACACCAATGGCGTAAGATATAAATTAAAAAGTGTAAAGCTCAATGCAGATCCCTGTGGAACTCCACATGGCAGGAAGAATTGCCTGGAGACACAGTTGCCCAATGCTACATTTTGTTGTCGGTTTGTTAAAAATGATTTTAGGAGATCCATAGATGTTCTTTTTAACCCCAGGTCCTGGAGCCGGCCAACCAGGATCTCATGGCTGACTGTGTCAAAGGCCGCTGAGAGATCAAGCATCACCAGTGCTGCCATCCACCGGCCATCAATAATTTCACGTATGTGTTCCGTAGCCACAGTTTGTGGTGATTCAGTACTATGGTGTTTCCTGAATCCGTGTTGTGTGTCATCTAAAACAGAGTTTTCTTCTACATATGTTGACATTTGTTGATTCATAATTTTCTCTGCCAATTTAGCAGCAAAAGGGAGTATTGAAATAGGGCGATAATTGCTCCAGTCAGCAGAGTCCAGGTTATCTTTCTTCAGAAGTGGGAGGATAAAGGAAAGTTTCCACTGAGCTGAGAAGATCCCACTAGTGAATAGCTGGTCCAGACTAAATCCCAAGTTTTTTGCCACTTGGATACGCAACATATGCATTATACTAGGTGGGCAGGGATCATATGATGAGCCAAATTTGATTGACAGGATTTGGTCTCTAAGTTGCTCCTCCGGAGGGTCCGTGAAAGTGGACAAACTCCTTCTGTCCTCTTGGTTGGTTGTCAGCTGTACCGCCTGATGGTTGACTACTATGTTTGCAGCAAATTTATTACAGATGTTAACAATATTTTCGTGAAAAAAACTAGCTAGAGTGTCGCAAAAGTCTTGGTTTATCCCAACTTGATTGGCACTGGTAGGTGTAACCAGTTTCTTTATAACAGAAAAGAGAGTTTTATTAGAATCGCAGGCGGCTTTTATGTGCTCTCTGAAATAGATGGTCTTTGCAGTTAAGAGGCTCTCTTTATGCTTAGCTAGTTTAGCTTTATAAATAGTCTTTTCTTCTGCCTCATAATTTTTTCTCCATCTTTGCACGTCTGCGGCAATCCTGCCTAGATAACCTGAGCTTCTCATTATACCATGGTTGTGATTTTTTTTCCCTTGTGAATTTCTGTAAGTAATTGGTGCTAGGGTGTCTAAAGCAGTTTTTAACCAACACGAGAAGTTCCCCACATTCTCCTCCAGGTTGTCTCCTAGTTGACAGGGAATTAAAGTAGTGGCCTCTCCTAATTCTGCTGGGTGTATTTTGTACCAAGCTCTACCTCTTGCTTGTTGAGTGGGGGGGCCTATGTTGGATGTTATTTTAATTTGTTATTAGCAATTTAATCACCCAGTGGTCAGACCATGTCACTGGAAAGGATGGAAAGAATTTAATTGCCTCATCTGTGGAAAAGATGCAATCCAACATATATCCAGCCTTATGTGTTGCACCCTGATTGATTAGCGTAAGTCCAAAGGAGTCCATAGCATCAATCAATTTTAAGAATCAGGGTCAGAATGTTTTTCCAAGTGGAAGTTAAAATCACCTAGTACTGTGAATTTATCATTAATGATTGAAGACTCAATCACGGTACTGAGATTACTAATGAAGCTGGTCCTTAATCCAGGTGGGCAATAAATTAGCATCCCCTTAATAGCTGATAAATCTGAAGGCTGTACAGAAAGGTTTAATGCCTCAAAGCCTGTAGTGGTTCAAACTTTGTTTTAAAATGATTGCGATAAAAATCGCCAATCCACCTCCCTTTTTTATGCCTATCCAGTCTAAAAACAGCATATCGGGGTGGTGTGGCAGCCTCAATATCTGGGCCAGAGTCCGCATCTGCCCAGGTTTCTGTTACAAATGCAACATCAACGTCTTGGGTTTGGACAAGATCATAAAACTCTAACTGGTGTTTTACCAGAGATCTTGTATTTAATAGTATGCAACAGATCAGTGGCAGTGATCCTCCTTGATCTGAGTGCTGCCTTCGATACGGTCAGCCATATCACTCTGCTGAACCGTCTCCAGAACATCGGAGTTTCGGGAAACGCACTAAGGTGGTTTAGGTCCTTTCTGGCTGATAGATCCTTCCAGATCTTTGATGGTAACACAACATCTACCATCAAGCCTCTTAGCTGTGGAGTTCCGCAGGGCTCATCGCTGAGCCCTGTATTGTTTAACGCCTATATGAAACCGCTAGCTGGGGTAGTAGAACCGTACGGCATTAAAATCGTGTCGTACGCTGACGATACCCAGCTGGTGGTTTCACTGGCCCAGGAGAACGGTGGGCAAGCCTCGGCCGGCCTGCTGAAATGCCTGGAGAGCGTGAGGGAGTGGAGGACCAACTCCTCCCTCAAACTGAATGGTGGGAAAACTGAACTCATGCTCTTAGGCCCAGCCTCACCACTATCTTTCTCTTCCTTATGGCCTGCTGGTCTAGGGGCACCTCCTACCCCTAAGGACAGTCTCAAGAGTTTGGGAGTCTGGTTGGACCATAAACTCTCCATTTCCACTCAGGCCACTAAGTTGTCTGCCACCTGTTTTGGCCTTTTAAGAACACTGAGGAAGGTCCTTTCACTTTTACCTCTAGATGCCAAGAAGGTGGCAGTGCAAGGCCTTATTCAGTCCCGCTTAGACTCGAATAACGCCCTATATCTGGGGGCGCCTGAGATGACTCTTCGAAAGCTACAGGTGGTACAAAATTGTGCAGCACGTACCATACTCCAAATCCCACGGTCACAGTCCGTCAGACAGGGACTGAAAAGCCTACACTGGTTACCGGTGAGACAGAGAGTGGCTTTTAAGGCTCTGTGTATCACACATCGAGCTTTTTGGAAGACTGGATCAGCAATCAACACCAGCCTTGTTACCCCTTACCACCCTAACAGGAACCTCCGATCTTCCGGTGCTTTTCTGGCAGTGGTACCCAGAGTAAGGAGAGCTAGGTCGGGGGGCAGGATGTTCTCACTGAACGCCGCCAAGCTGTGGAATGCACTCCCTTTGGATCTTCGATCCACACCCGACCTACTCCCTTTTCGCAGGAAACTGAAAACCATACTATTTAGGAAGCCCTTTTAGTTCCTCCTGTGTTCCATCTCGTCTCTGTCTAAACTCAGCGCTTGGACGCCCCTGGGCAGCAACCGCGCTTAATAAATCGATTAAAAAAAAAAAAAAAAAAAAAAAACAGACACTGGAACTATTGGGACAAGAACTCTTTTCTTGCGTTTGGCCAGACTTTCCTAGAGTGACTTACAGGCTTTCAAAATGAGGTGTGGGTTGTTCCTTATTGATACTATAATAATGAGGGCGTGCCGGGCTATCCTTATTAGTGGGTCTTAAAGCCATTAATGATTCTCAGGAGTAGTAAAGGTTACCTGACTCGATTTGATGCGGAGGACCAGGGGGACCGGCATTGGGCGCGGTCCAGGCGTGGACAGGCACAGACGGACTTGCCTGCTGGCGTTCAATCACCTCCTTTTAACTTGGAAAGCTGTGCTAAAAACAAAGGACTAGACCGCCTCTTCTTAAAGATGGCGGTTAGCCCATGGCACGATGGAAGTTGGTCACTTTTCCAACTTCCCGGATATGTCCCTCCACTCAATCAAGCCGCTAATGGCTGCGGTGGACCGGGGAGATATCTATCAAAGGAAAAGTATGCTGAGCACAGAAGTGTTCAAAGAATAGGTCAGTACAAATTACAACTTTTGCAAAAATGTTAAATACATTCGGATAAGCCATATATTTAAAGGGCAGCAGCAAGCGCTCATTAAAGGGTTACTTCACGATTATACAAACACAGCAAAGTATCTAAAAACGTTTCAGGACAGTTTAAAAGCACACATGTAAAATGGATGACTGTTTTCTGTCTTGTGCAGTCCCTACTGCCTAGTTGAGGTGAACCACAAAAATCACTAAATTAACATTTGCTTAGCTCTTGGTAGCTTGGCAAGTCAATTTTAATCAATTATGTGACTACAAAATGTCCAAAGATCAATCCGTGGAACAGTAGTGATTAATTTAAAAAGATTAAAGAGAAATCTAGCACCTATAAGATCAAAGTGCCAACCATGGATATCTAGTTGCACAAGACTGGGACAAAGATGAATAAATATGGAGGACAGCGATGGAGCGCGGTTCAGATACAAGAAGTGGATTGGGCTTGGCCTGTACTTATCTTCAAACTTAGAAGACATTTTGAAGAAAAAGTTCTAAGAAGGTAAAGTTCTGCGGGGTAAGTCTGCAGGTGGTGTCCGAGGAAGAGGCATCGCCGTTGGGGTGCAGTTTGATGAAGTGGCAGTAAAGAGATCTACTTTTTAGAAGTCAAAAATCTTCAGTGGAATAAAGCTGTAGGCTGTAGACAGAGAGAGTTCCATGAGGCCTGATGCCTTCTTTGTCAAGGGACCACTGAACAGGATTTGTTGCTGTGGAGCAGAATGTAGTGGGAGCTACCACAAAGTCAGACTGACCAGAAATGCAGGTTGGTTTCTGTCTTCCATCTGTTCTCAGAGAAGTTTTTGGCCCAAAAACTCTAAGTCCCAAGTTTTAGATTTTGGCTACCTGATCCGCTTTAACTCCACATCCAAGGCTCTAGGACTGAGGGGGCACAACCTAGACATTCAGGACACACTTGGGCAAGGTCCAGGGGTGAGATCAAGATGGTTGGAGTCTTTTAGTTCCTTGCGGTTCTGATAAGGAACTTATGAGTACATTAAATATGCCAATAAGGTTTAAGGCAATTGTTAGACCTGGCATCTTTGGCACAGTTTCACCTGTCTTTTTGGCCTCTACCTCAAGTATTTTTGATGCTGTGCTGGATTTCGGTTTTGCTGTTTTAGATGCTTTGGACACTCTGCCCCTGCTGATCAATGCCAGAGTGTAAGTGCTCCCTGTGTAAATTGTTATGATGATTGGATATACATGACTGGCATATTTGTATCACTAAGAAGTCCCTAGTAAAGTGCACTGGGTGTGCCAGGGCTGGTGATGACAAATGATGCTAGTAGGCCTGCAGCACTGATTGTGCCACCCACATGAATAGCCCCAAAATGGTGTCTCAGGCCTGCCACCGCAGTGCCTGTGTGCAGTCTGTGAACTACCATGTCCTCCTGGTCAGTGTCCCCACTGACCAGGCCTAATCCTTCCCTTTTTGTGCACATTGCTCATCCCTATGGATGGCCCAAGGTACCCCCTGGGCAGGGTGCAGCATATGTGAAAGGTAGAGCATGTACTGGTGCAGGTGAAATGCTCTGGTAGTGAATTACAGCCATTTTCGTTTTTCACTATTGTAAGGCTATCTTGCTCCATAGACTAACATGGGGGATGCCGGCTACAGTGGCTACCAGCATATCTTCCCATAGGAACAAGATAGGACATAAGAGTCTAGTATCCCAGAAGTCAGAATTTAATAACACATATTTTAGGAAAGGTTGTTTCTAAGTCCTGTGTTTGAGAACAGCACTTTTAGAAAGATGCTGTTCTCTTGTCTGAACTTTCTGTGTGCCTTGGTCTGTTTGTGTATTGACTGTCTGGTTTGAGAGTGACAGGGGCTGGGGATTCCCCAGGAGGCTGGCTGAGTCAGCCCTAGGCTGAATGACTGCATTTGCAACTTGGGTGGTGGGAGGAGATAGCACCTGGGCCTGAATAGGGCTGTGCCTGCCTTCCACAATGCTGGCTCCACCTCCTGCCGGGCGGCTGACGACCCTGCCCCTTACTCTGAAAGGAAAGGAGAAGCCAGGAAAAAAAGTGCTCAAGAAACACCCAGAACTGGTTCAGACCGGGCTCAGGGCCCACATGCACAAAGAGAACAAAGACTTTTAGGGGTATAAGTGCAGGACCCCTGACAACAGATTAGATCATCCTGGAATCAAGAAGGAACCTCTGCCACGGAGAAAGCTGAAACTGAAGAAGGAAGATTGTCCAGCTGTTGCTCTGCTGGATTGCCCTGCTGTTGCTTTGCTGCCAAGGAGATGGGAAGGACTTTGCTTTGTGCTGTGCCCCCTTGCTTGAAGGAATCTCCAAGGGCCTGAGAAGAGCTGGCTCTCTGTTCTGAAGTCCCAGGAACAAAAGGACTTCACCCCAGCTTCCCCTGAGCTCTACTGAGAGAGTTCTGTCCTTCCTGGAGTGCATGGCCCATGTGTGGTGCCTCCAGGAGTTGTACCTGTGCTGGGAAGCTGGAAACCAAGATTTAACCCCTTCGCCGCGGGGCTAATTCCCCCACGGCGCGGGGGGAGAGGGGCCGCACACGCGCCGCGGTGCTGATGACGAGCCCAGGCTCGTCATGCAGCACGGTGCTCGTGTGCTGGTGACGAGCCTTGGCCCGCGCAATGGAACGATCAGCACAGAGGGGAAATTATCCCCGTGTGTGAGCGTTCCACGGCTCATGACGAGCCCAGGCTCGTCACCAGCACACGAGCACCGTGCTGCATGACGAGCCTGGGCTCGTCATCAGCACCGAAGAGGTTAAAGACTTTGCTACAGAAAAGTAATTGCATCGCTCGCTGCGGTGCGCATCCCCAACAGTGCAATTAAATACCCGCCGCTATGAAGGCCGAGATCGTCTCAGCGCCTGTTGCTGCTGCCAGAACCGTCGCATCCTTAGTTTGCGGGATTCACCCGACCGCTGCGGGAAGACTACCACTGCTGCGAGTGTTGTCGCAGAGCCTGTCGTCGCTGGGTAAGATCACCACACCGCTTGCTTGCGGACCGCATCACATCACTGTGAACGTTGTCGCAGAACCATCGCATCGAGGAGCTGCGAGAGAGAGAGCGGCGCAGGATCGCGCATCGTCGCCCCGGAGATTGTCGCAGCCACTACGAGATCGTCGCATCGTGCCTTTGCGAGAACAAACTTCCTACAGAACCCATGCACCGGAATCCCTACAAGTGGCCTTCCTCCCCATACAGACCGGATTTGTCGCAACACGCCCGCTGCTGCAGCGGGGCTGTCTCAGACGCCTCCCCAGGGTCTCAGGAGCAAAGCATTGCTTGTTTTCCACCCCACCAGCTTCTGCTTTTGGAACTTTGTCGCAACTAAAGGTACTGTTGGCTAAACGTGACGCAACTGTGAACTTTTCACTAAACGTGGGAGTAAAATCTGTTTCGTTTGCGAATTTGCAAATATTTGGCGATTTCGCAGTCTGCGAATCGCGCAAATTTGCCCAAAAATCCGCAAATTTGCAAGCTGCAAATTATTTTGCTTGGTCGCGCTTGAAAAATACAATATCGCGCGCGCGGTGTTGACTTACCCTGATTCTGAGTCTGCCAAGTTGTTTTTCTGCCGGTTTGCGTGTGCTGCGCCATTTTCAATCTTGCTGCGTGATCGCGCAAGAGTTTTTCGAACGCATTTCAGTCATCGTGGCTCGCCATCTTGTACAACGAGAGTTTGACAACGCGAGCACGTCATAAAGGCCCGCGATCACGCATTGCAGGAGTAAACAATGCCGAACACGTAGATGCGGCGTGCAGCTGACTTCCGGCGGGAGATTTGAACAGCTCGCGTTCCCGAAATTGCAAAAATTGCAATTCTGCACAAGAAATCCACCGCAGGAAGCATAAACCTTCTGAAAATTATGATTTTGATCAGAATAACAGATTGACATTTGGCTGCACTTTTTGGTGCAAGGAGTCCATTTTTGGGGGAGGGGTGGGAGGAAGGAAGTGCCCCAGAGTCGCCAACTTCCTTTTCCTGTCCAGTAGGCTCCTCCCAGTGCTTTGTCCTTGTCCTGGTCACTTTTGATTTGGATCTGGAGCTGGAAGGATTACTTTTTGTGGCTGCTGCTGGATATTTGTATTTGAGGATTTTTTGGACTTTGGAGTTTGGATCACTGTTGGACTTGAGATTTTACAAGTAAGTTGGTGTTGTTTGTTTGGGGCATTGCAGTTGAGGCAACTACAGTTTTAAAACTTTTTTCACAACTTTGAAAATATATATATTGTGGGTAGCCACAGTATCCAGTAGGCCCAGGGTTAGTCTGGGTGCATGACACAACTGTTTTTGTGATTTGTTTTTAACTTAATTCTCATTTATGTCATGGAATTTTTGCTCACTATTATATGTTGATTTTTTAAAAATTTTAGGGTGCATGTAAAGCCTTACTAGCCAGTAGGCCCAGGTGTAGTGAGTGGTGCATGGGCCTAGTCTTTCTGTTGGGTGTCTTGAATTTAATCATAATTGAGGGCATGGATAGCATTGGATTGTGGTGATTTGTGTGTGTTTTTCTACTTCTTGGGGTGTTGTTGGGGCCTGGCCATGTGGGTGGGGGCCATTTTGAGGCCTGGTCCAGGAAGGGCCTGGCCATGCTGCTGGGGGTCAAGGGTCCATTTCGAAGCCAGGCAGTGTGCTCAGGCCTGCACCCAGTTTGCCTTGCTTTCAACCATTATGCCCAGGTGTAGTGAGTGGTGCATGGACAAAGGGGCAGATTTATGTTAACTGGCGCATCCCCAGGGATGCGCCAGTTAACATGCGCCACAGTGCGCCACAGCTCAGCCAGCCATGGTGCGCCGCATTTATAATGCGGCGCACCATGGTGCAAAAACGGCACAGATGCGTGACGCATCTGTGCCGGAAATGTGGCGCATTGCTGGAGTTGCGTCGCAAGCGCGACGCAGCTCCAGCAAGGCTCGGGGGGTGCCCCATTTTAACAATGCTGCGTCAAGACCTACGCCTGCTTCAAGCAGGCGCAGGCTTTTGACGCAGCATTGGCTTAAAAGTGACTGAGTGAAATCTCATTGATTTCACTCAGCCACTTTTGCGAGGCGCACCTGCCCCGGAACGCCCACCCTGCGCCGGAACGCCCACAAGCGGCGCAGGGCTTTACAACGTGACGCATCTGCCTAGATGCGTCACGTTGTAAATCGTTCATAGGGATGCGCCATGTTTACGCCGCCTTGCGTGACGCAACAGCGGCGTAAACGTGGCGCAAGGGCCTCATAAATCTGCCCCATAGTCTTTCTGTGGGGTGTCTTGAATTTAAACATCATTGAGGGCATGGATGGCATTGGATTGTGGTGATTTGTGTGTGTTTTTTGACTTTTTGGGGTGTTGTTGGGGCCTGGCCATGTGGGTGAGGGCCATTTTGAGGCCTGGTACAGGCAGGGCCTGGCCATGTGGTGGGGTTCAAGGGGCCATTTTGAAGCCGGGCAGTGTGCTCAGGCCTGCACACAGTTTGCCTTGCTTTCAACCATTATGCCCAGGGGTACTCAGTGGTGCATGGACCTAGTCTTTCTGTGGGGTGTCTTGAATTTAAACATCATTGAGGGCATGGATGGCATTGGATCGGGGTGATTTTTGTGTGTTTTTCGACTTTTTGGGTTGTTTAACTGATGTCCCTCTGACTTCCATTGCTTTCAGGTGCACAAGAGAACCACCAGTGCCAGGAAGAAGTCCTGCAGTGGTGTGTGCAGCACAACGTCATGTGACGTCACGTGTGGCCACAGACAAGACAACTCTGCAACTCGTGCAACTGCGGCCTGCTGTTCTGACATCTGAAGAAGATGGCCCCAAAGAAAGGTGGCCGTAGCGCCTCAGCGAAAGAATTTGCCAGTGCCACTGGCAGTAAGAAGGAGCAGAAGAAGCAAGTGGCACCACCTACCAAGGAGACTGGTGTGCCCACCGACACCTTTTTGGGGAAAAAAACTACGCCTGCAGCAGCAGCGGTGTCCGCCGGGGACCAGGCTGGAAGCAGCACCTCCGCTCCATTGGACTCAGTGCCATCACGCCAAGTTAGGTCCAAGACCATGAGTGCTGCTGCAGCAGCCACTTTGGTTGTTCAATCACCATCGACCAGTGATGTTGGCTCATCACAAGAAAGTACCATCCATTCAACACCGGGTGTAACTCAGCTAACGAGTGTTCAACAACCACAGCCGCAACGACAACCACAGGTGCAACTAGTACAAGCGCAAGTACATGGGCGAGGAGAGGCACAAGGAGAGGCGCAAGTAGAGCCACAAGGAGAGGCGCATGGACAGGTGCATGGAGAGGTGCAACTAGAGCTTTATGGAGCGGCACAACTGCATACAACGCTTGCTCCTCCAGAAGTAGGGGCACATCAGGATATTCAAGAGGAGGTATCATCCAAGGAAGCCACTCCTCCTGATGATGCTCCATTGTCTTCCAGATCCCCAGCAAGAAAAAGGTCAAGAAGGGCTACTACTACTACAAGTTCTTCTTCAAGCCCCCTTCATTCTGATGACCTTGATCCTGATTGGAACCCACAAATGCAGTCTGAGAGTGAGGCACGCCATGAGCCGACAAAGGTAGCTGAGCCTAAAAGGAAGGTTTCCGCAAGGCTTTGACTTATGTGTGATGACGATGAACAAGAAGTGGTGTCTTCTGCTGCTGATGAACAGTCTGACGACGACCAAGTCATCACAGACGTCACTCCAGCCCTAGCGAGCATGGAGCAGACAGACATTTTCACCCTATCCAGAATGGCTAATGAGCGGGATGTGGGTGGCGTGGCACTGGTACCACCACCAACACAGTTAACTCCAAGACCAACACGACCTACAGCTTCCATCTTATTTAGTCAGAAAGGCCGACAAGGACCTCCATCCAGCTCAACCTCCATTACCTCAAGTAGTGGTGCTGTAAGTGAACAACAGAAACGAATTCAGCCACGCCCATCCTCCACTTCATCTAGCATTGAAAGTCAAAGTAGCACCTCCACCACCAGCAGACATCGCCAGTCCCCAGGACTTCTTTACTGTTAGCGAAAAGGCGGGAAACATGGTCGTTTGTTTGATTTGTAAAGTATTCGTTAGTCAGGGTAAGCTTGGTACCAACTATGGTACCGGAGGCCAGAGAGGTCATCTCAAAAAACACCACCCTATCCAGTGGTATGCGCACCTAAGTAAGATCGAGGAAGTCCAAAGTAGAACTGATCCAAATGTATCCATTCACATGGCATCTGATGCTGACGAGGGGCTGATTGTGCAGGGGGGATGTCAAGAACCGAGCGACATTTTTTCTGGTACACCCAGTACCCCTCGCAGCAGCACTGCAGTGGTAGCGCCCACACTCTCTACCCCTGAAACATGTATGAGGCACACTAAGAGTCTGAGACAGACACCAATGCAAAAAAGTACATCAATGAGCCTAACTGGTTTGAAGTCTGCATCCTCATCATCATCATCATCATCATCATCACGTAAAACGGTCCAGCCCACCATTAGAAGCATGTTTTGGTCAGAGGCGCCATTTAAACGCAACCACCCAACTGTACTTCTGTATAACGCAAAGCTGGCTAAAATGCTAGCGCTGGACCTCCTCCCTTTTTCTTTCGTGGAAGGAGGGGGGTTTCTAGAATTAGTGGCAACAGTCTGCCCTAAATGGACGGTTCCTAGCCTGTCCTATTTTGCCAGAGTTGCGGTTCCAGCACTACATCAAGATGTGCTGGAGGTGATTGGGGCATCTATGCAGAAGAGTGCTGTTCACACTATCCACTTGACAACAGACATGTGGACCAGTTGCCAAGCCCTTGATTATATGTGCATCACTGCACACTGGGTCTCTTTTGCAGGGGTTAGAGACAAGTCAAGTGCAGGTGGTGACCCAGACACACTTTTTCAAGCTACTCGGAAACATGCAACATTAGCCATGTTTGCCATGGAGAAAACTCATACTGCACCTAACCTTTTGGAAGAGTGTTATAGGAAGGTCTCTGAATGGCTGCATCCAAGAAATCGCATAGTTGGTTATGTTTCCACGGATAATGGCAGTAATATAGTTAAGGCCATGCATGATGATAACTACTTCAGAGTGCTGTGTTTGGCGCACAGTATTAACATTGTGGTGCAAGATTTCTTGAAAAATGAAAACACAGTCAGCAAGTTACTGACCACCTGCCGAAGAATCTGCACACATTTCAGCTATTCTTTTAAGGCCCGGATGCAGCTGAGGAGCATTCAACATGAACGTAGACTGCCAGTCAAAGGACTCATCCAGGAGGTGGCAACACGTTGGAACTCAACCTTTTACATGCTTGAGAGTCTGTCTGAGCAGTGCATGGTAATCAATGTAACCAGGCGAGGGCGCCCCCACACACCCTTGCTACTGCCTCGTTTTGCCTCCTTGCCTTCATAACCTTCAGCTGCACCTCATTTGTGCCTTCGTTTTTGCTGTTCGTTTTTTTCCCCAGACGACCCAGCTGTCGCTGAGCCGCCCTCTGGCCTTAGCTTTCCTCCGCTTTTTTCCCTCATTTGTGCCTCTCATTGTGCCTTTGTTTGTGCCTTCATTTTTTATTTGCTTTTCCCTCAGCGACCCAGCCGCCGCTGAGCCACCCTCTGTCCTCCTTTCCCGCTGCTGCATCCCTGCGGCCCCGCCCCCCTCCTGCCCATTCACCGCCCCGCTCCCGCCACCCAGCTGCTCCTCCCTCCCGGCTCCTTCTTAAGGGAACCGCACAGAGGTGCAGGGAGTGACCCCTGAGCCTGTAACCAGGCGAGATCACCCCCACACACCCCTGCTACTGCCTCGTTTTGCCTCCTTGCCTTCGTTACCTTCAGCTGCGCCTCATTTGTGCCTTCATTTTTGCTGTTCGTTTTTTTCCCCAGACGACCCAGCCGCCGCTTAGCCGCCCTCTGGCCTTAGCTTTCCTCCGCTTTTTTCCCTCATTTGTGCATCTCTTTGTGCCTTTGTTTGTGCCTTCATTGTTTAATTGCTTTTCCCCGGGCGACCCAGCCGCCGCTGAGCCACCCTCTGTCCTCCTTTCCCGCCGCTGCCTCCCTGCGGCCCTGCCCCCCTCCTGCCCATTTGCCGCCCTGCTCCCGCCACCCAGCTGCTCCTCCCTCCCGGCTCCTTCTTAAGGGAACCGCACAGAGGTGCAGGGAGCGACCGCTGAGCCTGTAACCAGGTGAGGTCGCCCTCACACACCCCTGCTACTGCCTCGTTTTGCCTCCTTGCCTTCATTACCTTCAGCTGCGCCTCATTTGTGCCTTCATTTTTGCTGTTCGTTTTTTTCCCCAGACGACCCAGCCGCTGTGCCGCCCTCTGGCCTTAGCTTTCCTCCTCTTTTTTCCCTCATTTGTGCCTCTCTTTGTGCCTTCGTTTGTGCCTTCATTTTTTAATTGCTTTTCCCCGGGCGACCCAGCCACCGCTGAGCCGCCCTCTGTCCTCCTTTCCCACCGCTGCCTCCCTGCGGCCCCTCCCCCCTCCTGCCCTTTCGCCGCCCCGCTCCCGCCGCCCAGCTGCTCCTCCCTCCCGGCTCCTTCTTAAGGGAACCACACAGAGGTGCAGGGAGTGACCACTGAGCCTGTAACCAGGCGAGGTCGCCCCCACACACCCCTGCTATTGCCTCGTTTTGCCTCCTTGCCTTCGTTACCTTCAGCTGCGCCTCATTTGTGCCTTCGTTTTTGCTGTTCGTTTTTTTCCCCAGACGACTCAGCCACCGCTAAGCCGCACTCTGGCCTTAGCTTTCCTCCGCTTTTCTCCCTCATTTGTTCCTCTCCTTGTGTCTTCGTTTGTGCCTTCATTGTTTAATTGCTTTTCCCCGGGTGACCCAGCCGCCGCTGAGCCGCTCTCTGTCCTCCTTTCCCGCCGCTGCCTCCCTGCGGCCCCGCCCCTCTCCTGACCATTTGCCGCCCCGCTCCCGCCACCCAGCTGCTACTCCCTCCCGGCTCCTTCTTAAGGGAACCGCACAGAGGTGCAGGGAGCGACCGCTGAGCCTGTAACCAAGCGAGGTCGCCCTCACACACCCCTGCTACTGCCTCGTTTTGCCTCCTTGCCTTCGTTACCTTCAGCTGCGCCTCGTTTGTGCCTTCATTTTTGCTGTTCATTTTTTTCCCCAGATGACCCAGCCGCCGCTGAGCCGCCCTCTGGCCTTAGCTTTCCTCCGCTTTTTTCCCTCATTTGTGCCTCTCTTTGTGCCTTCGTTTGTGCCTTCATTTTTAAATTGCTTTTCCCCGGGCGACCCAGCCACCGCTGAGCCGCCCTCTGTCCTCCTTTCCCGCCGCTGCCTCCCTGCGGCCCCGCCCCCCTCCTGCCCATTCGCCGCCCCACTCCCGCCACCCAGCTGCTCCTCCCTCCCGGCTCCTTCTTAAGGGAACCGCACAGAGGTGCAGGGAGTGACCGCTGAGCCTGTAACCAGGCGAGGTCACCCCCACACACCCCTGCTACTGCCTCGTTTTGCCTCCTTGCCTTCGTTACCTTCAGCTGCACCTCATTTGTGCCTTCATTTTTGCTGTTCGTTTTTTTCCCCAGACGACCCAGCCGCCGCTGAGCCGCCCTCTGGCCTTAGCTTTCCTCCGCTTTTTTCCCTCATTTGTGCATCTCTTTGTGCCTTTGTTTGTGCCTTCATTGTTTAATTGCTTTTCCCCGGGCGACCCAGCCGCCGCTGAGCCGCCCTCTGTCCTCCTTTCCCGCCGCTGCCTCCCTGCGGCCCTGCCCCCCTCCTGCCCATTTGCCGCCCTGCTCCCGCCACCCAGCTGCTCCTCCCTCCCGGCTCCTTCTTAAGGGAACCGCACAGAGGTGCAGGGAGCGACCGCTGAGCCTGTAACCAGGTGAGGTCGCCCTCACACACCCCTGCTACTGCCTCGTTTTGCCTCCTTGCCTTCATTACCTTCAGCTGCGCCTCATTTGTGCCTTCATTTTTGCTGTTCGTTTTTTTCCCCAGACGACCCAGCCGCTGAGCCGCCCTCTGGCCTTAGCTTTCCTCCTCTTTTTTCCCTCATTTGTGCCTCTCTTTGTGCCTTCATTTGTGCCTTCATTTTTTAATTGCTTTTCCCCGGGCGACCCAGCCACCGCTGAGCCGCCCTCTGTCCTCCTTTCCCACCGATGCCTCCCTGCGGCCCCTCCCCCCTCCTGCCCATTCGCCGCGCCGCTCCCGCTGCCCAGCTGCTCCTCCCTCCCGGCTCCTTCTTAAGGGAACCACACAGAGGTGCAGGGAGTGACCGCTGAGCCTGTAACCAGGCGAGGTCGCCCCCACACGCCCCTGCTATTGCCTCGTTTTGCCTCCTTGCCTTCGTTACCTTCAGCTGCGCCTCATTTGTGCCTTCGTTTTTGCTGTTCGTTTTTTTCCCCAGACGACCCAGCCGCCGCTAAGCCGCACTCTGGCCTTAGCTTTCCTCCGCTTTTCTCCCTCATTTGTTCCTCTCCTTGTGTCTTCGTTTGTGCCTTCATTGTTTAATTGCTTTTCCCCGGGTGACCCAGCCGCCGCTGAGCCGCTCTCTGTCCTCCTTTCCCGCCGCTGCCTCCCTGCGGCCCCGCCCCTCTCCTGACCATTTGCCGCCCCGCTCCTGCCACCCAGCTGCTCCTCCCTCCCGGCTCCTTCTTAAGGGAACCGCACAGAGGTGCAGGGAGCGACCGCTGAGCCTGTAACCAAGCGAGGTCGCCCTCACACACCCCTGCTACTGCCTCGTTTTGCCTCCTTGCCTTCGTTACCTTCAGCTGCGCCTCATTTGTGCCTTCATTTTTGCTGTTCATTTTTTTCCCCAGATGACCCAGCCGCCGCTGAGCCGCCCTCTGGCCTTAGCTTTCCTCCGCTTTTTTCCCTCATTTGTGCCTCTCTTTGTGCCTTCGTTTGTGCCTTCATTTTTAAATTGCTTTTCCCCGGGCGACCCAGCCACCGCTGAGCCGCCCTCTGTCCTCCTTTCCCGCTGCTGCCTCCCTGCGGCCCCGCCCCCCTCCTGCCCATTCGCCGCCCCACTCCCGCCACCCAGCTGCTCCTCCCTCCCGGCTCCTTCTTAAGGGAACCGCACAGAGGTGCAGGGAGCGACCGCTGAGCCTGTAACCAGGCGAGGTCGCCCCCACACACTTCTGCTACTGCCTCGTTTTGCCTCCTTGCCTTCCTTACCTTCAGCTGCGCCTCAATTGTGCCTTCGTTTTTGCTGTTTGTTTTTTTCCCCAGACGACCCAGCCGCAGCTGAACCTCAGCTTGCCTCCACTTTTTTCCCTCATTTGTGCCTCTCTTTGTGCCTTCGTTTGTGCCTTCTTTTTTTAATTGCTTTCCCCGGGCGACCCAGCCACCGCTGAGCCGTCCTCTGTCCTCCTTTCCTGCCGCTGCCTCCCTGCGGCCCAGCCCCCCTCCTGCCCATTCGCCGCCCGCTCCCACCACCCAGCTGCTCCTCCCTCCCGGCTCCTTCTTATGACGCCCATGCATACGTGCAGCATTGACGCGCAGCGGGGGCGCAGATTGTGCACCGAAGGTGCGCCAAAGACAAGCCCGCCCGCGCCTGGACCGCGCCCAGCGCCAGGACCCCAGGTCCCCGATGATGCCTGCCCATACGACGGACCTACGGCGCTGCCACCTTCATCGCACTCAAACCTGTCCGAACAAGAGCCTGCCACCGAGCCACCCCGAGATGCACCCACGGACCCTTCACCTGCCAAGCCTGCAAGTTCACCTGCATCCGGACCTTCACCACTGCCACCAAGCCGAGCACCAACAACAGCCACCTCAAGTGCATCCTGCTCAACACCCGCTCCATACACAGACACGCCATCGAACTTTGGAACCTGCTCGACACTACCTCAGCAGACATCGCCTTCCTCACAGAAACCTGGATGAACGCCTCCTCCGCACCCGACATCGCCATTGCCATCCCAGAAGGATACAAGATCACCCAGAGAGACCGCGCCAACCAGACTGGAGGAGGCATCGCCATCGTACACAAGAACACCATCCGCATCACTACCGATGCCAAAGACACCTTCGCCGCCGCCGAGCACCTCCACTTCCAGATACACACCGACCCAAAGACTACCCTCAGATGCACCCTTATCTACAGACCCCCGGGACCACGTACACAATTCAGCGAAGACATCACAGACTTCATCAGCCCGCACGCCCTCCGCTCCGCTGACTACATCCTCAACTTCCTCCTGGAGGACAACAAAGACCATAACACCTCTGCCCTGCTGGACAACCTCGCCAACCTCGGACTCAAGCAACTGGTCAACACCCCCACCCACTACGCCGGCCACACGCTTGATCCCGTCTTCTCATCCAGCAAGCACATCACCTTCAGTCACTCCACCGGACTTCACTGGACCGACCACAGCTGCGTCCACTTCAGCTTCAGAAGAACCACGACCCACCACCACCCGCAACAGGTTCCTCACAGGTGCTGGAGCAAGATCACCACGGAGCGGCTCATCACCTCCCTCAACCACAACCCACCCGCAAGCACAACAGACCCCACCGAAGCAGCACGCAACTTCACGAAGTGGCTGACCGCCTGTGCCGACGACCTCGCGCCACTAAAGAACCCTCCCAGCAGACCCAGAAGCAAGAAAGCCTCCTGGTTCACTGACGAACTCAAGGACTCCAAGAAAAACTGCCGCACCCTCGAGAAAGCTTGGCTCCTCGACCAGACCACAGACAACATGACCGCCCTCAAACACGCCACCCGCAAGCACCACCAGCTTATCCGCACTACCAAGAAGAATTCACTGAAGGAACGACTGGACAACAACGCCCACGACAGCAAGGAACTCTTCAGCATCGTCAAGGAGTTCTCAAACCCCAGCACCGGCAACAACAACATCACTCCTTCACAAGATATCTGCGACTCTCTCGCCTCGTTCTTCCACCGCAAGATCGCCGACATCCACAACAGCTTCAGCGCATCATCAACGCACCCAACCATTGAACCAACGCCCCCACCGCCACCCTCAGCACCTGGACCATGGTGACCGCTGAAGACACTGCTCGCACGATGAAGACCATCCACTCCGGATCTCCGACCGACCCCTGCCCCCACCACATCCTCAACAAGGCCGACTCCATCATCGCACCCCAACTCCAGCACGTCATCAACACCTACTTCCACACCGCCACCTTCCCGGAGAGCTGGAAGCATGCCGAGCTCAACGCCCTACTGAAGAAACCAACAGCGGACCCCACCGACCTCAAAAACTTCCGCCCCATCTCGCTCCTCCCTTTCCCTGCCAAAGTCATCGAGAAGACCGTCAATAGACAGCTTGCAGCCTTCCTCGAGACGAACGGATCCCTCGACCCCTCGCAATCCGGGTTCCGAGCCAACCACAGCACCAAAACCGCCCTCATCGCTGCCACCGACGACATCAGAACCCTGTTCGACAACAGGGAAACAGCGGCCCTCATCCTCCTGGACCTCTCTGCAGCGTTCGACACTGTCTGCCACCGCACCCTAGTTCAACGCCTCAGCAACATCGGCATCTAAGAGAAGGCGCTGGAATGGATCATCTCGTTCCTCACCGGAAGAACACAGAGAGCTCGCCTCCCCCCGTTTCGATCTGAGGCCACCGAAGTCATCTGCGGCGTACCGCAAGGATCATCACTCAGCCCCACCCTCTTCAACGTCTACATGAGACCTCTTGCAGCCATCACACGCCAGCACAACCTCAACATCATCTCCTACGCCGACGACACCCAGCTGATACTCTCCCTCACCAGAGACCCCGCCACAGCCAGAACGAGCCTACACGAAGGGATGAAAGACGTTGCCGAGTGGATGAAGAACAGCCGCCTGAAACTGAACTCAGACAAGATGGAAGTCCTCGTCCTGGGACCATCGCCCTCCGCCTGGGACGACTCCTGGTGGCCCCCCGCCCTGGGCGCCACTCCCAAGCCAACAGACCACGCACGCAACCTGGGCTTCATCCTGGACTCCTCCCTCTCGATGACCAGACAAGTCAAGGCCGTCTCCTCATCATGCTTCAACACCCTACGCATGCTCCGCAAGATCTTCCGATGGATCCCGACCGAAACCAGGAAGACGGTCACCCAGGCACTCGTCAGCAGCCTAATGGACTACAGAAACACCCTCTACGCCGGAACCACAGCCAAGCTACAGAAAAGACTCCAGTGGATCCGGAACGCCTCCGCCCAACTCATCCTGGACAGCCCCCGACGCAGCCACATCTCTGGCCACCTGAAGGACCTACACTGGCTCCCCGTCAACAAGAGGATCACGTTCAGGCTCCTCACCCACGCACACAAGTCTCTCCACGACCTGGGCCCCAAGTACCTCAATGACTGCTTGCCCTTCTACACGCCCACCCGCCAGCTACGTTCTACAAGCCTCGACCTCGCCGCCCTACCACGCATCCGAAGAGCCACCACCGGAGGAAGATCCTTCTCCTACCTGGCGGCCAAGACATGGAACTCCCTCCCCATCCATCTTTGACTGACCCAGGACCATCTCGCCTTCAGGAGACAACTCAAGACCTGGCTGTTCGAGCAATAGCGGACCCCTTTCCCCAAGCGCCTCTAGACCCTGCCGAGTGAGTAGTGTGCTATACAAATGTTATGATTGATTGATTGATTGATTGAATGAGTATGTCTTTCGACAGGGTTCTACTATGAAAGACATGAGGCTAGAGTTGGAGGAATGGAAGCTAGTTACAAGCCTGACAGACATGCTTCGTCCTTTTGAGGGCTTCACGCGTGAAGTCAGCAGGGAGGACTGTTCTTTGGGCAAAGCTATCCCATTGTTGGTCATGCTAGAGTTCCGAGATGATGCTCAAAAGCAAGACTCATATCATTTGGCAGAGAGGTTATTAAGCCGCCTAGTTGACAATGAAAGGCTTAAAAACATACATACAGAACAACATTACATTTGTGCCACTATTCTGGATCCACGGTATAAAAAGGCAGTGGCCAGCAAAGCATTCATTCCTTTTGATGAAGCAGATGTTTCAAAGTAAAAACATTGGCTAGCTGTGCCAGCCAGTCGGTTCGAAAAATAGCGGCAGGAAATTCAAGGAGCCGGCAGAAGTACAACTGAATCAGCAGACTATCCGGCGTCAAGTTCCACTTCTGAATCTGTGGCTGAAGGGAGTCACTTTCTCTCATAGCTGTTAACGATACCAGCAGCAACTGTATCATCGCCCTCACCTGCACCAGGCCCAGCCATATTATTGTCGGAAGAGGATTGGCTAACTCATCAAGGGTTTGCTCGGTACAGTGCTGCAAAGGCCACAGATGGTACGTAAAGTGGAGCAACCGTGGAGAACCTTGAGTCGATGGTGCAGTCGATGGTCTGGATGACCCAACAGAGGTCTTCGTTAATAAGAACCCATTGCTATATTGGTACAGGAAAATGCCTCTATGGCCACTGATCACCAACCTGGCTCTAAATTATTTGTCTTGCCAACTCGCAAGCGTGTCTTCTGAACGTGTTTTCAGTGCTGCTGGTGCCATTGTAACTTCAAAAAGGACCCGCCTCTCGCCCAAAAATGTGGAGAGGTTAACACTGATCAAGATGAATCAGTACTTCATACCACCAGATTACAAAATACGTGAATGCAGGCAGGAAGAAGAGGACACCGACTTAGGTGACGGAAGTTCTTCTCTGTTAGCTGACCTACTCCCGTCTCAATTCATAGAGTTTGAGGACGAGCTCTACTTCCCTGACACCGAGGCCTGAAAATGACTTCCTTTTTTTTCATCCTTATTCACTTTTATTCCTGTGTGTCTTTCTTTGTTTTGCAACTTTTACCACAACAAAACTCTAATCACCTAATCACAAGTCCATCAGCAGCACTGTCTTCATCCTATTTTCCTTTTTGATTTGAAGGTGCCGCAGTCTGCATTCCTGAGGTTCACAAGTTCACAACTCAATCATGCTCCTCTATACTCCTCCTCCAGACTCCCCCTATCCATTTCCCTCAAGGCAGATGGATGGATTACGACTAGTCCCCAGGACTGAAATTACTGACTGACTACATGCTTGCTGATTGCTGACAGAGTTACTTCTGATATTGACAGGAGAGGCTGCCCTGTGGGCACTCACTTTCCGAAGAAGATGCGGACAAAAAGTAGAACAGGTAATGAATAATTGAGAAGATGGCATGCAGTGGACAGCAATGGCTGTCTGGCTCTGATAAAACCAATTGCTGTTTGTTTGTTGTGCATGAAATGATGAATCATATGTCTTGTCTTAGTTATTATTTAATCCTTTACACAGTATTTGTAACTCATGTCAACTACTCTGTTTTTTTACCTTGTTTAATTCAAATTGTACTTAAAATTCAGGGCCCACCTAGTTGCATTTTACAATATGCAAAATGTCCTTGGAGTGGACTCACTTGCCAATATACCATGATGATTGATTGAATAATATATATGTTTTCTTTACAGTCACTCACTGAGATGGATGGATCATCAGCGTCGGTTTACGGAAGAACTATGGCCAATTCATGAGTGGCAAACAGGTAAACCAGTCTACAACAACTACTACAGCAGAACTACATGTCTATCTATTCTTGGTATGTAGTGGTCGAGGGCGAGGCAGTGTACTGTTGTTGGTATGCCAGGCAGAGTCCACTCCAGACAGCAGTTCATGTAAAATTGAGGCTATGTGGCTTTCTGCATACAATTAGATATGCTCTGTCTGTCTGACAAAGAGCCTAGGTATGCTATATCAGGTTGCTTCACTCAGTGGTGCCTGCCTTGACCGTCTGCATGGCACTCCCTCAAGCTTGGGCCAAACATCCGTTATGTTTGCGAAATTTGCTGTTTTTCGGTTTTTCGCAAATCTTGCAAAATTACCGAAAAATCACAAATTCTTGAGCGGAACAGATTTTTGGCCCATGCTTGCGGAAGGGTCATGCAGACGGTCAAGGCAGGCACCACTGAGTGAAGCATCCTCCTGATGTAGCATACCTAGACTCTTTGACACAGACAGACAAAGCATATCTAGGGTTTAGCGTTCAGTGCGATTTACTAGGGTTTTTGTGTTTAAGTTGGTAGGGTTCCCGCTGAGTCTAGGGCTCAGGGCCTGATTCAGGCTCGTTCATAATGATGTTGGCAAGGTTTTAGGGGGTTTGGTGTTCTTTGGTCCAGAATTGGTCGAATTTTAGCCTTTTTTGGTGTTTTGCGGGCGCGTGTATTTCGGTGAAAACGAAGTGAAAACTAGTCGTAGACCTTCATCTTCTTCTTCTTCTTCAAAGAGCGCAGTTGTTCGATTTTGTTCTGCCTTGCTGAGATTCTTGGGAATCGCTGGAACAAGTGTCCAGTTAAGTTTCAAGAAGATCGAAGTAGTGGAAGTGCTGAAAACAGCAATTTTTTGTGAACAGCGCAATTTGCCATGTTTTGAATATACCAGTATTGCATGTTTTTGGGGGCTGTTTTGGGGTGTTCTAGATTTGTGGGGGTGGGTCGGGGGTCTGGGAGCACTGCTGGGGCAGTCTAATTTTGATTGCGAGTGGTTTGAAGAAAATCCATGGTGGAAAAGGGGATTTTGGGCCTAGTTGCAGAAAGCGTTTTGGCACAATTTAAACTGTGGCCTAGCAGTATTGCATGTTTTTGGGGGGCTGTTAGGCGGGGTTCTAGATTTGTGGGGGGGTCTGGGGGTCTGGGAGTACTTCTGGGATAGCATAATTTTGATTGCAAGTGATTGTAAGAAAATCCATGGTGGGAAGGGGGAGTTAGGGCCTAGCAGCAGAGCGCGTTTGGACCGATGTTGACTGGTTGGCTGAAAACTTTCTCTGTGTGAGTTTTTGCATTTTTGCTTTTTGCCTGTTTGGGGGAATTCTACTTCTTTGCGGTTGGGTTGACGGGTCTGGGGGCATAGCTGGGAAGGTCTAATATCGGGTGCAAGTGGTTTGGATAAAATCAATGGTGAATATTTTTTTTCGTTTTTGCTCACTTGCTTGTTTTTGGGGAGCTGTTTCGGGGGCTTCTAAGTTTTTGGGGGTGGGTTTTGGGATCTGGGAGCACTGCAGGCACAGTCTAATTTTGATTGCATTTCTTTGTCAGAAAATCCATGGTGGAAAAGGGGAGTTAGGGCCTAGCTGCAGAGCACATTTGGACTGAATTGAAGGGAGGCCCGAAATTTTCTACGTTTGAGTTTTTGCATTTTTACTTTTAGCCTGTTTGGGGGTGTTATGCTGTTTTGCGAGTGGGTTCAGTGGTCTGGGGGCAATGCGGGGAAGGTCTAATATTGGAATCAAGTGGTTTGGAGAAAATCCATGGTGAAAAAGTTTTTCACTTTTCAGACTTTTCGCTCACTTTCGTGTTTTTGGGGGGCTGTTTTTGGGTGGTTCCTGGTGTTAGGGAGGGGTTGGGGGGTCTTGGAGCAATGCTGGGCATGCCTAATTTTGGTTGCAGGTGGTTTGAAGAAAATACATGGTTGGAAAGGGGAGTTAGGGCTTAGCTGCAGAGCGCGCATGGAGTGATTTGGGAACTAGGCCTACATTTTTCCAAGTGTGAGTTTTTGCATTTTTGCTTTTTGCCTGTTTGGGGGTGTTTTGCTTTTTTGCAGGTGGTGCAGGGGTCTGGGGGCAATGCGGGGAAGGTCTAATATTGGAATCGAGTGGTTTGGAGAAAATCCTTGGTGAAAAAGTTTTTCACTTTTCAGACTTTTTGCTCACTTTCGTGGTTTTCGGGGGGCTGTTTGGGGGGTTCCTGGTCTTTGGGGGGTTGGGGGGTCTTGGAGCAATTCTGGGCATGCCTAATTTTGGTTGCAAGTGGTTTGAAGAAAATCCATGGTGGAAAAGGGGGGATTTGTACTAGTTGCAGAAAGCGTTTGGCACTATTTTTAACTTAGAGCTCGTTAGGGTTAGCAGTATTGCATGTGTTTGGGGTGTTCTACATTTTTGCGACTGGGTTCTGGGGTCTTGGAGCACTCATGAGAATGTCTAATTTCGGTTGCAAGTGGTTTGAAGAAAACCCATGGTGGGAAAGGGGAGATTTGTCCTAGTTGCAGAAAGCGTTTAGCACTATTTTTAACTTAGGGCTCGTTAGGGTTAGCAGTATTGCATGTGTTTGGGGGTGTTCTAGATTTTTGCGACTGCGTTATGGGGTCTTGGAGCACTCGTGGAAATGTCTAATTTTGGTTGCAAGTTGTTTAAAGAAATTCCATGGTGAGAAAGAGGGGTTTTGGGGATACTTTCTGAGTGCGTTTTGGCACGATTTGAAATTAGGCCTCTGCGAGGTAGGCAGGTAGCAGTATTCTGCACGTTTTTGGGAGGATAATGTGGGGTATTCTAGATTTTGGGGACTGATACTGTCACCTCTGAAACTGAAAGTGTTATTTTTTCACTACACAGCGTACCTTATATTGTTTTTTATCCGTGGTGTTTTTTATCACTTACTGTTGTGTTTTTCTATCAGCAATTACAGGCAGGCTTTTACCCTGTGCCATCGAACGATGTACTCAGGCTTACCATTAGCGATCCGCAATTCTGCATCAGGCAGGCAGTGGACAGTGTGTCTGGTCACCAAGATTGATCGACGGAGCATCCAATGGAATGAAGGAGTACCGCTAATAAGAGGAATGGCTGGATGCATCAACTTCACACAAATTCAACAGGACAACTACAACATACAGTTACAGTATCCTCTTAAATTCTCCTTATCTTTTAAATGATATTGTTGTGAACTTGAACTTACTTCTACGTGTGTGACTCTGTGCGTTTGTTTGATCTCTGCTTCAAATTCATCCCTCCAGCTATTTGATACGTCTTTGCTATTTTTAAAACAAATTTAATGTTCTAATAATAAGTCTTTATTCTCTCTGAGGGCAGAGAGGCAAGTGAAATTGCGTAATTACTGCAGCCCTGTACTGTCACTTGTTTCTTCGTAGTTACTAGTAAGTTGCAGTAAGTAGTAGTACTACTTTTCAGTAACCTAACCATCCATTTAGCAAACAACTTCATGCATGCAGTAGTGCACTTCCTTTATGTCCCTAAGATTTATCAATATCTTCAAATCCTAAGATTTGTTTCTCTTCATTTGTTGTTTGTCCATGCTGTGTTTTTTTTCCTCTCTACCAAACTTTCCCAAAAAACCCCATTCCCATCCAATTTGAAAACCCTAACCCTCTTCCCCCGGGCTGTGTGGTATTTCATTGAGGTGTGACTGACAACAACAATAAATTCCACACACTTGCTGGGGAGGATAAGATCAAAGCAACCAAAATCATTCCAATCAGAAGTTCATGTGCGCCATCGTGGATTGATGATCATCAAGAACATCCTGTGGCTGACTACAGCGGTGGGCAGGCTACTCGCGCATTCCTATGCTGACTGCATTTAATTTTAAACTTGCACAACCCAGCTGACTAAGAGCTGTGTTGCGCACTCTGTGTGTGTGTTTTTTAAATTGTTCTTATGCTGATTAAAAGCATCGCGGCGCCAGTATTTTGAAATTGAATTTTGGCACATTGATTCCAGCTTACCTGTATCTTTCTCGCTCCCGACCCTGGTCCGCCCCGGCTGCGTGCCGTTTGAGCGGAGGGTCAGCCCATGAGCGACACTTCCTGCCTGGTCCTGCACCACTTCCGCCCTGCCTCTCCACCGTGCAGGTCAGCGGTCTAGTGGCTCACGGCAAGTCGACATAAATGACGACCTGGAGCAAGCGCAGCGGACGAGCGCAGCGGGAGCGCCGACTTCACGCCGAAGTCGCGCATAAGTCAAGCCCGTCTGCGCCCGTCCGCGGCCGGCCGGGCTAGGGGCACGTCACTCTGCCCACGGTATCACCTATTCCCCCGCTGAACTCCGCTGCCTCCAGGGCCCATGGCCTTTAGCCGCCACTATCTGTTCCCGTATCTCCTCCCTTGGTCTGTTTCCTGCTCTTTCTTTCGCCATCCCTCCCCCTCATCACACTTCCCCTAACTCTTCTGGGGGTGATGTCAATCTTGGATCCACTAAAGCCCTTTCGGCCTACTATCTGAACACCCGGTCCACAGTAGCCCCCTCGCACGAACTGTCGGTGCTGCTGGACCTTCATGCACCAGACCTTCTCTTTCTAACAGAAACATTGTTTTGTGATGACTCTCTCCCCGTCCTATTGGCCACCCTCCCAGCCCCATACTATGCTTTACGCGCGGATCGCCCTAATGGTAGGGCTGGCGGTGGCGTAGCGGTCATTGCCCGAGCTGACTTCCCTTTTCAAAGTCTCTCTCTGCCAGATATTGCCACTACGGAGTACCTGGCTATCCGTACCACTTCCATTACCCCCCCTCTCACCTGCGTACTTATCTATCGTCCCCCCCCGAATCCCCTTTATTGTTTCTCCCCAGCTTTCTGGAAGTATTAGCCACGATCACGGTCAATAACTCCTCCATTTTGCTTTTGGGTGACTTTAACTTCTGGCCTTCTGACCCCGCAGAATGCCCTTCTTTAAAAGAATTTTCAGACACCCTTCAATCTCTTAATTTCATATCCCATATCCACTCCCCTACCCATGTCAAAGGACACATCTTAGACCAGATCCGGTCCTTGAATTGTCCCGTAAAGTCCCTATCCATCTCACCCTGCACGTGGTCGGACCATCATCTGATCTCATTTGCCCTTCCCACCCACCCCCCGGCCAAGCCCCCACTTCCCAAAAATGTCTGGGTCCGTGCTTGGGGGCGAGTAGACCCCGACAATTTATCCGCCTTACTCACTGCTTCCTACCCCCTCCTACAAGGTTTATCCACTCTGTCCCAGGTCACGTCCATTGATCAGTGGCTCACCTCAGGTTGCGACTCCATTGCCCCCCTGAAGCGGGTCACCTCAAAGCGGGAGAAGGATGCAAACCTGTGGTTCAATAAGGACCTCAAGACCATCAAATTATGGTACGCCGAGCGGAGCGTGCCTGGAGTAGAAACTACTGCCCCTTACTTCGATTGGAGTTCACTAACATCTTGACCCAATATAAAAAGACCATCTTGGCGGCGAAAACAGCCTATTTCTCCGCCAAAGTCCTCGCTGCGGAGAACCAATCGAGGGAAATTTTCTCGATTGTGCATAACCTGGCATTCTCCAACAGAACTACTCTGAAGCCCACCCCCTCTCAGGAACTCTGTCACTCCCTTAACAACGACTTCATCCAAAAAATTGCCACCATCAAAGCCAACATTCCTTCCCCTTCTCCTACTTTTGTGGATCCTCAGTGTCCTCCCCCCAAGGGACAACTTGGTGCCCTCCTTCCCTTGACCAAGGAATCCCTGACTTCGATAATCCCTTTAGTCAAATCTGGCTCCCCCCTAGACCCTTGCCCTTCCCATATTCTCCATCACATTTTTACCACTTGTCAAGACCCCCCCTTCACCTCCTCAATAGCTCTCTCTCTCAGGGCGTTGTACCCGCCCCACTGAAAACAGCAGTCATTGTCCCTATCCTGAAGAAGCCGGGCGCGGACCCCTCGGTCCCCGCCAACTATCGCCCCATCTCCCTCCTGCCATTCTTGGCAAAAGTGCTCGAGCGCCATGTCATCTGCACTTTGAGCTCTTTTGTGGAGACGTATGGGGTCTTAGCCCCCCGCCAGGCCGGTTTCCGCCCCGCACACTCTACGGAGTCCGTAGTACTTTCGGTCCTTGACAACCTCAGGGAGGCAATGGATACTAACCAGACCCAGGCCCTGGTCCTCCTCGATCTCTCAGCCGCCTTTGACACGGTTGATCACACCATCTTACTTTCCCGTGTCAAGGCGGCGGGGATCGGGGGTACCGCCCTGGTATGGTTGTCCTCCTTCCTGAGGGACCGCACCCAGGCGGTTCGCCTGGGTGATTTTTTTGCGGACTTCCGGAAAGTTCAGTGCGGGGTCCCCCAAGGTTCCTCCCTTTCACCCCTTTTGTTTAACCTTTACATCGCCCCTCTTATTTTTTTCACTGCAGCAAATGGAGGTCACCGTATATAATTATGCGGATGACCTCCAACTCGTCTTTAATCTGTCTTCTTCCCCTTCTTCTGTCCTTAATTTTCAATCTATTATGATTCATATCCGAGACTGGATGAACCACAACCATCTGAAACTCAACCCAGACAAGACTGAGCTGGTGTTGACGGGTGGTTCATCCAGTCCCTGGTCTTCTCTGTTTTGGCCCCCTTCCCTAGGCTCTCCACCTGTCCCCTCCACCTCAGTAAAAACATTAGGCATCAAACTCAATTCCCAGCTCACCCTTCACTCCCAGGATAGTTCTGTGGTGTCTTCTTCTTTTCTTTCACTGCGCACTATACGCAAGGTGTCCCGTTTCTTTTCTTTTGACGCTCTGAAACTGATTACCCTGGCAATGGTCATCTCCCGTCTGGATTACGGCAACGCCCTATATGCCAGTATACCTGCATATAGCTTAAGGCGGTTGCAGCAGATCCAGAACCAGGCGGCGCGCCTGGGGTTCAAATTGCCAAAGTCCCACCACGTCACTCCCCTCCTCAAGTCTCTACATTGGCTCCCAGTCTGTGAACGTGTCCAGTTTAAGTTTGCCTCCATCACCATCCAAGCTCGACTGGGCACGGCACCGGCTTTTATCTCATCTGAGATCACCCCCTATGTTCCTACCAGGGAACTGCGCTCATCCACCCAATCCCTTCTCACAGTCCCGCGGTTCCGGAGGAAGAAATGGGGAGGATCGAAATTTGCGACCCTTGCCCCACTCTTTTGGAATTCCCTGCCTCCAGAGCTTAGAGCCTTAACTCTCTATCCGCAATTCCGGAAACAGCTCAAAGCTCATTTGTTCACCAAATTCTTCAATTAGCCCACCTGCAGTCTTGATTACTTTAGCTTAGTTTCTGCCACTCCTGCCCTGTTATCAGCCAGTTGCAGCGCCATGAAACCGCTGGTGAACGTGCGCTATATAAATAATTTTAAATTCAAATTCAAATTCAAATCCTTCTCCTACACAACGTGAAGAATCAAATGCTTAATGCTTACGTTATGTTGATGTGTCCTTTGCCTTAATTTCTTATAGCAGTCAAACTCCACGTAACTGCTACTTATATTTACATTAATCTAGCACTGCTTAGGCTGCAATTTATGGCACTGTTCTCTACTGTACTACTGTTTTTAACCCCTTCGATGCTCATGACGAGCTCAGCTCGTCATGAGGTACACCTCTCGTACACTCATGACGAGCTGAGCTCGCCATGAATAATGGGATTTACACATTCTTCAGCGCAGGAGGGGAAAACCATAAGCGTTGATGGTGTTAATGCTACGCTCAGGCCACTCAATGTTTCATTTCCTTTTTGTTCATATGCTGCTACTACTAGTGTATACCACTACTGCTACCGGCGCAACAATGATATTGCATCCATCAAGAATTCAAGTCAACAACCAACCTTAATCACCATTTGCAATGCAGGCAGTCCTGTGGCTACCCCTATTCTCAAACACGAATCACAGGTAAGATAAGCATTTTGGAGAGGTAGAATAATGGGCAAGGACTGGGAGGAGAGCAGAGACTGACAGTACTACTAGTAAAGTACAGAAGTAGGGCTACTGAATTCACTAACTCGGTTACTTGCATTTTGGTACATTTCAGGGCTAGTTGTTTCATTCATGCTGGTAAGTTTGAAGAAACCAAATGTCCAGTAACCACCGCCAACCCCCACACAAAATAATATGAATGTGTATACTGTGTTTTGGTATGAAAAATATAATAATTAAGAAATAAATATTACTGATGTTGTTGCCACAAAAATAAAATAAATCACCCCAACTCACTTCCCTCACTAACCAAACCAATGTCAAAAAGTCCAAAAGTCACCTTTCCCAAATACCCAATTCCCACCCCCCCAACAGTCTTTAAAAAAATGGGCAAGGGACAGTCACTTCCTCCAGTGGCGTAGTGTGGACAGCTGGTGCTGCACGCCCCACAGCTCTTTGCGGAGGTTCCGGAGCTGGCGCTGATGTTTTTCACCCAACCGCTCCATGTATTTCACTCTTTTACGGAGCCGGCGCTGACGTACCATCCAGGATCTGGGGGGCGGGGGGGGGGGGGTAGCTAATTTTGTTGCTATTGTGCGGCTTGAACCTTTCAAAGGATCGCCCCGTAGAGGTACCCTCTCTGATTCCACATATTCATACTGCTAAAAACGCAGCACTAAATATGGTTACACACATGCTGTTACAATGTGGACTGCCCCAGACTGGTGGCAACGTTACCTTCATGATTAAGACGGACAACACATTTAGGACAGAGATATTCTATTTATTCATGGGTTTGTTCATATTGAAACAAAGTTGTTATTGTATTGCCTGTATTTTCATTGTTGTGTCTGTGACTGCTGTTGTCTAACTTTCCCCGCTGCCTGTACGTGGTCCATGCCCCTTTTTCTTCCCTTTGTTCCCCTCGCTGTCCCCGTGCTCTCTCAGCCCAGTCTTTCCTTCTGTACCCCTCTTTGCCCCCTTGTCTCTGCCCAGTTTTCCCTTCTGTTCCCCTTGCTGCCCCCGTGTTTCTGCCCGTTCTGCCTTCTGTTCTTAGCTGCCCTGTATTTCTGTGTTCTGTATATTGCCTCTGTGCCACTTGTTTTTCTGGTATTTCTGTGCCCTATTGCCTTCTGTTCGACTCGTATTTTGTGCCCGTCTGCCTTCTGTGCCACTCGTTTTTTCCCTCGTTCTTGTGCCCCTTTTGCCTTCTGTTCCACTTGTTTTTTGTGCCCTTCTGCCCTCTGTTCCACTTGTTTTTTTGTGCCGTTCTGCCCTCTGTGCCACTCGTTTTTTCCTCGTTTTGTACCCCTTTTGCCTTCTGTTACCTTTGTTGTCCCTCACCGCTCTGGCCGCTGCATCCCCTGCGACCCTGCCCACTGCCCATACACTGCCCCTGCCCCCCAGCTGCTCCTCCCTCTGACCTCCCCATATATGCCGGCAGCTGCGCAGCCATGCTGCTGGCGCGGCTAGGGCGCGCCTTAAGGCAAGCCCATCTGCGCCCGTCCATGCCTGGACCGCGCCCAGCACCAGAACGCCTGGTCCCCACACCCGCCACGATGACTGCTGCCACTACGACACCAGCACTCTGCACGCTCTCAACTCCGGATGGAGCCACACCTGCTTCAACGCCGCCCGAAACGCACACACGGTCCCTTCAACTGCCGGAACTGCAGCTACACCAGCCTCAGAGCCGACGAACCAGCCACAAGAAAGACCCCAACCACCTCCAATGCATACTATTACAGGCATGCCGTCAAGCTCTGGGTCCTGCTGTATACAACATCCCTGGACGTCGCCTTCCTGACAGAGACCTGGTTAAACTGCTCCTTCGCACCCAACATCGCCATAGTCATCCCAGATGGCTACAAGATCACCTGAGGAGACAGCACCAACGGAGTTGGAGGAGGAATCGCCATCGTCCATAAGAACAGCATCAGGGTCTCGACTAGCACCGACGATGTGCACATGCATTTCCAGATCCACACAGACCCGAACTCCATCGCAGAGGCACACTTGTCTACCGACCCCCTGGACTCCGCCCCCAGTTCAGCGACTCCATCGCTGACTTGATCAGCACGCACGCCCTGACCTCCACCGACTACATCCTACTAGGAAACCTGAACTTTCACCTTGAGAACAACAACAACAACTCTACAACCCTGATCGATAACCTCCCCAACCTCGGACTGAAGCAACTCGTCACAATGCCCACCCACTCCGCCGGCCACACGCTCGACCCGTCTTCTCCTCAAGCCTGCATGTCTCCATCAGCCACACCACCGAACTCCTCTGGACCTACCACCGCTGCATCCACTTTGCCTTCCAGAAGACCACCACTCACCACCACACCCAACAGATCCCCCGCCGCTGCTGGAGAAAAATCACCGAAGACCAACTTCATGCAAACCTCACTTACAGCCAACCCACAACGACGCTGCACACAGCTTTAGACGCTGGATCGAAGAGTGCCCCAACACCCTTGCCCTGCTGAAGAAACCCCCGCACAGAGACACCAGCAATAGGGCCAGCTGGTTCACCCCAGAACTCCTAGCCTCTAAGCAAGCCTGCCGGAAACTAGAGGAGAAATGGCACAGTGAATAAACTCCGAACAGCCAAGCAGCACACAAGGACGCCATCGCAACCACCACCACCTCATCAGGGCAGCCAAGAGGACCTCCTTCAAAGACCGCCTCAACAACAACGTACACAATAGAAAGGAGCTCTTCAGCATTGTGAAGGAATTCTTCAACCCCAGCTCCTACACCAACGACATCCCGCTGTTGCAAGCCCTGTGCGACTCCCTTGCCACCTTCTTCCACCACAAACATCCATGACAGCTTCAACACCAAGGCAGCCCCAACAGACATCAACACAACAGACCCTCCGCACACCATCGACCATGACCCCCTGCTAGCCTGGGTCACCGTGAGCATCGATGACACCATTGAGACCATGTGCACAATCAACTCCGGCTCTCCGTCAGACCCATTCCCGCACCACGGCTTCAACAGAGCAAGCAGCTCCATCGCACCCCACCTGCGCAAAGCCATCAATCTGTCCCTCCAGATCGCGACTTTCACAGAGATCTGGAAACACGCCGAGATCAACGCCCTACTCAAAAAACCTAAGGTAGACCCAAGAGACCTCAAGGACTTCCGGCCCATCTCTCTGCTCCCCTTCTTAGCCAAGGTCATCGAGAAAACCGTCAACAGACAGCTAACCCGATACCTCGAAGAAAACAGAATCCTGGACCCTTCCCTGTCATGGTCCTGCAGCAACCTCAGCACCGAGACTGCCCTCATTGCCGCCATCAATGACATCAGGACCCTGCTGGACAAGGGTAAGACTACAGCCCTCATCCTCCTCATCCTCTCTGCCGCCTTTGACACCATCTTCCACCACAAACTATGCGCACGCCTCGATGCCACAGGGATCCGAGACAAGGCTCACTCTGGATTGGACCACCTCCTTCCTCTCTGGCAGAACCCAGAGCGTCCGCCTCCCCCCATTCCGTTCCAAAGCCTACGAGATCATCTTCGGCATACCCCAGGGATCCTCCCTCAGCCCGACGCTGTTCAACATTTACATGGCCCCTCTTGCACATGTAGCCTGACAGCACGACCTCAACATAATCTCCTACGCTGACGACACTCAGCTGATCTTCTCCGTCGCCAAGGACCCCATCACCGCCAAAGCCAACCTCCATGAAGGAATGAAGGACGTCGCCGACTGGATGAAGACCAGCCGTCTGAAGCTGAACTCAGAAAATATGGAGGTCCTCATTCTCAGCTCCAACCCTTCAGCCTAGGATGACTCCTGGTGGCCAATGGCACTGGGGGCAGACCCGACACCCACCAACCGTGCACGCAACCTGGGAATAATCCTCGACTCAACGCTCTCAATGACCAAGCAAGTTAACACCATCTCCTCCTCCTGCTTCAACACTCTCTGCATGCTCCGCAAGATCTACAGATGGATCCCAACAGATACAAGAAAGACAGCCACCCAGGCCCTCGACAGCAGCAGACTCGACTACGGAAATGCCCTCTATGTGGGAGCCCAGACCAAGCTAATCAAACGACTACAACGCATCCAAAATGCCTCGGCACAACTGATTCTCGACTTACCACGCCACATCATCCCCCACCTGAGAAAACCTGCACTGGCTCCCCATCAACAAGAGGATATCCTTCGAACTCCTCACCCACTCACACAAAGCACTCCACAAGAACGGCCCAGCCTACCTCAACAGACGGCTCTCCTTCTACATCCCCAAATGCCAGCTACGCTCTGCCGACCTCTCACGCGCCACCGCCCTGTGCATCCAAAGATCAACCACCGGTGGGAGATGCTTCTCCTACCTCGCCGCCAAGAGATGGAACACCCTCCCACTGAGCCTATGACAGACCCACGACCTGCTGACCTTCAGGAGGATACTCAAGACCTGGCTGTTCGATCAGTAGCCTCCCCCCCCAGCACCTTGAGACCCTCGCGAGTATGTAGTGTGCTTTACAAATGGTTGATTGATTGATTGTGCTTGCCATGCCAGACATCTAGACATGTTGCCCACTGGCTGCAATGTGATCACCCAAGGTTAAGGGCCACCTGGATTCCTCATCCAATACCTTGATTTATGGCTCCATGTTTTGTCAAAAGCCTCTTGTCTTTTGTATTTTTTCAAGTTATTTAGTGATCAAGCAACATTTTGGTGAGCCAGATAGGAGCTGATTGGTACCTTGAGCTTGACTGCAATCAAAGGAAGGGGGCCCCACCCGGATGGATTCACATTTGCGCAACAAGGAAATTGAGCAGACACCGCAATGTATTACAAGTTCTGCTGAATCCACGGGGCCAAGGTTCATCTTTAAACAGTGTCACTAAGGGTAAGAGACTATATAAGAACATTAGTAAAGCATGTGGCATATGGCAAACTAGGGAGAAGCATAAAAAGATAACCTGAGCACCATGCCACTGACAGAAATCTGGTTCATTAGCTATTTTATATGTTCTAGATGAGTAGTCACAAGGTGGCCTTGGAGGCGATCTCACGCAAGTCACCTTTTTTTTATAGCGTGCCAGGAAAGGTGAATATTTATTTAATTTATTGTCAGAAGTTGACATCTCAATCTCATTTTTTAGTCTAAAAAGGTTTCCAATGCCTTTGGTATTTGAAAGAATTAAGAGGTGTAGTTTGCTTGGGCTTCTGGGCATAATACAGATGATACGCTTTTTCTGCTGGGCATGACATGTTTGTGCATTTCTTTTGAAGGGCTTTTAGCATTCAGTATGCTTGGACCATTGGTCGTGACACAGATGGTATGTATATGTATGTATGAGCATTTCTAAAGCGTGCTGTAACTCTACGGCATCCTGGTGCTGTGACACCTAAGTTACTGACTAAGGGTGCTGTGCCTTAAACTGAGGACATTATACTCTGTGGAAAAGCCAGGTCTTGATTTTTTTTTTAGAACAACATTAGATCCTGTATCAGTCTCCATTCAGGGGAGTGGCTATACCAGAGGTGGGCAGCTGCCACTCCAAACACTCTTCCCCCCATGGTTACCCTCTTTATTTTGGGAATGATCACCAGCTTAGCGGATGAGGAGAGGAGGTTATGTATAGGGGTATACCATCTGAACATCTTCTGTATAGGTCTGGGGCCCAGTCCATGTAAGGCCTTGAACACTAAACAGAGGGACTTAAACTGTACCCTTTGAGCCACCTGGAGCCAGTGCAGCTCTGCTATAGCCTGAGTAGAAGATGATTGGCGTGGTCTCATAAGGGCAAGTTTTGCTGCGGCCGCCTGGATTCTCTGGAGTCTCTTAAGCAGATATTTTGGGGACTCCAGTAGCAGAGCGTAACAGTATTCCAGGCGGCTCATGATGAGACTCCTGACCACTAATGCTCTTGCCTGAGTGGGTAGTACTTGTAGCACCTTCCGCAAATCTCTAATAAGATTGTAGCAATTTCCCGTCTGCTTGTTGACGTGAGATTCAAGGTTCAGCTTGTCGTTTACCCCTTCGCTGCTGGCCCGTTTCCGCCGCTGTGCGGTAAACAAAAGAACAGGGGCGGCCATGACGAACCCCAGCCGTCATCAGCACACGAGCACCGTAGTGCATGACGGCTGGGGTTCATCATCAGCATACAAGGTATTAAAGCTGACCCGCATGTTTTGTACAGTCTCCACGGGTATCAAAGGCACCTGCATGGGAAAAGGCCAGAAGTTGGTGGAGAGTGCAGGCGGAACTCTACCCTCTCCACAGTGCATATTCTCAGTCTTTTCATTATTAAATTGCAGGGAGTTGTCTCTCAACCTGATTACCATTTTCCGCATGTAGGACTCAAAATTCTCCAGGGAGCCATCATGGTCCCCTTCCTATGACAGAACCAGCTGTCAGCGTAGTTTACAAACCCAATATTAAAAGACTTGATAATGCCTATCAGCGAATGCATATAGGCATTGAAAAGGATGGGGCTGATTGAGGACCCCTGAGGTACACCATGATTGATGTCAATGATGTCTGATTAAAAGGGAGGAAGGGCCACTGCCTTCTGTCTATTGGCCAGATATGACTTAAACCATTTCAAGGCCACACCTGCAACCTCTATTTCTTCCAGTATGATCACATGATTCACCGTATCGAAGCATTCGCAGATCGTCAAGGGCGATTATCAGAGCAGTTTCGTCCCATGGCCTAGGCGGAACCCAAATTGCTCATCCTCTAGTTTGTTATTGGCCTCCAGGAATTTGGACAGCGACCTGCTAACCAGGTGCTCCACTATCTTCACTGGGTATGGGAGTAATGAGATGTAATTTTTTAGGCATTTAGGGTCTGCTGTTGACTTTTTCAGAAGGGGGGTCACTATTGCCTGTTTCCAGCGAGGTGGAACTAGCCCACTGCTTAAGGACTAGTCACACAGCTGGCGAAGAACTGGGAATAGTTCAGAGCCAAGTTCCCTCCAGATTTTGTGAGGGATGGGGTCCAGGGCTGAGCCAGATGTAAATCCTAAAGCTATATTTATAAATTCTTCCTTTGAGGGTAGTATGAAGTGGTCCATCAAGGATGGTGCCACCTCTCTGTCCCTAACTTCATTGGTCTTTTGTATTTGTCTATCTCCCTGTTTCGTAGTGCTGGATGTGTCCTCCGTCTTCATCCCTCTGATAATCTTGCTTATCTTCTCCTTGAAGAAGGAAGCCAGATTATCACATAGTTTCTGTGTGTGTGTGTGTGTGTGTGTGTGCGATATTTTTTTTTACACATTCAGGGTTGACCATGTTTTTTACTATTCCGAAGATGCTTTTAGTACTATTAGTTGACTTCGAAATTAATTTGGAGTAATATTCTGCTTTGGTCATAACAATAGCTGTTTTATACATAGCAATTTTCTTTTTCCGGATGGCTGTTTTGTCCTCTGCGTAAAGCTTCCGCCATTGCCTCTCAGCATGTTTGCATGCCAACTTGTGGGTCCTTAAATTTTCATTATCCCATGGGGCAGATGGTTTCCCCACCATCCTGATATTCTTGAGAGGAGCAATCTGGTCTAGCTTTTTGTTTGTACATCCACAGAGGGCTGTGTAGTTCTCATCCACATGTTTACTTGCATCAAAGGAGCTCTCTGCCTGAAAGACAGGGGATTTGTTTGTTCTCTTCACTAGTCTTTTCCAGTCCCTACCCAAAATAATTATTTCCCTTTTTCGGAGAAGGTTTATTCAGCCTGGGTTGTATCAATCCAAATTGCAGCAAGTGGTAGTCTGACCAACCCACTGGCAAGATTTTAGTTTAGTCCCTGGGTGTGATACCTGGTGCAGTTTGGACATTTTGGGAAAAAGATTTGGACCTGGGAGATTAGGTGTAACTTGTGTTTGACCAAGAGGAGCCTGTGGTTCTCAAGTTATTCCTTTTTTTCCTTGGCCTATTGTTATTATCTTTGTCCTGGAGTCGATATTGACAGACTATCAGGCTCACTTAGTCCTGTGTACCAAGCAGAGCTTCCCCTGGTCACAGGATAGCATCCACTAGGAGCGGGCCAAGGAATTTTTTGACAAAGTCATTATTTTTTTTTCTGTCATCTTTTTAGGTGTTGGTCACTTGGACCACTGGGCTTGATACAGGTGATACGCTTAGCCTCAAGGTGCTAAACAGGGGGTTATTGTTGATGTGAGGTATGTGATGTTTTGTTGCTATTACATTTCTGCAAACTGTGTTTTGACCTACGTTTGGTGTTTTTGTTGATGACCCAATGTTTCATCTGAAAGTGCTACTATTTCTGACGAACCATAATTGATGCCAGAAGTCAATATCGTTCAGATACTGTTTTCATTCACAAATTGCACATTTTCTTTGTTGCAATTCTTCATATGCATTGCTATTTGTGTTTCTGAAATGTTCATGTTGAATTGTTGATGCATCAGTACATAGTGCTGAGCTCGGAGTTACTTAATTAGAAGTATTAATCCCTGTGCATATTTCCCCATGATTCAGATCAAAACCAGAGAGTCCCTAAAATAAGAAATAAGATATTTTGTCCTTTAAAACTACCAAACTTATCATCAAGACACCATTAAAACACATGCAAATCCGTCTCCCCACACAGTCTAAAAACATAACAAAGTTTGCCAAGAATCGTACGCACACACGAAGGCACACATATTTCCCTGGTCAAAGTAGAGAACTTTCTACACTAAAACACTTGAACACATTAGAACATAGATAGACACCAAATACACAGGAATGAAAGCTAAAATAGAGGCTTTATTAGAAACATGGGCCATTTTCGAGGAACCCCAGATCAACAGTCCTTCAATACAGATAGCAAACAAGGCTTCAGCACCTCCCCCATCATATGCAGGTATGGAGATGGTCTTGCCCACATTAACACACATTAGGATACTCTAATCTGGCGGGCCCCCCACCAAACAACAAGAAGTTAGTCCCACACATGAGACACTAACAGGCCAAAGCAATCCCAGGGTCACCCCAGTCCAGTTCAAGGGCACCTAGAAGCTTGACCCTCGTCCATCGGGCCTGACGGCACAGAGAACATGCACCTGCACTGGTTTCTGTGAACAGACACAAGAAACAGGGAGGTTTGTAGTGGTTCTGGACAATAAGACAGCCAGCTGGAGTGAAGAAGGGGCCCCTATCCCCTGGGATCCAGTGATGAGGGTGTAGCTACAGGACTTACCCAGGTAGCTAGGAAACACCAGAGAATGAATTTGAGGACAAAATTCAGACCAAAAATAACAGCGCATAGCTCAGAGTAAAGGAGGCAACCTAGAAAAGATGTAGAAGAAAGGCGCCCACTAAGAAGAGAAAGAGCTCTCACCCAGGAACCACAGTGAGAACACAAAGCAGTGTGCCCCCTACATGAGGAGAGCAGGGGTATGCACAGGGCTCTAATGAGGGAAGAGCCAGAGGTAGAATTAGACTGGGATCCGAGCCTTACCAAAGTTTCAATGAAGGAGAGGGGTTGACCAGGAAAAAAGGGACCAAGATAGCCTGGTGCTGACCCATTCAAAGCATAGAAACAAAAGGATGTCACAGTTGCGCATGTATGAGGGGAGCAGAGATGAAAAAACAAGCTACTCCACCCAAACGCACAATATGGATAGACTGACCCCCAAGGAAGATAGTAGCCAGAGAGGAAGGCGAGACCTTTGTGCAGCCATACTGCAACCAGCTAGCCCGCTGGACCTAGGGACAAGACCAGTAGGGTAGACCCTGGCCGAAGGAGGGATCCTTCTAACATGAGGACATGGCAATAGAGGAAGGATGCATCCGGCATTGAGAAGATCCCAATTTGAACTTCCCCAACATGCAGGAATTCCTAAAAAGATAGGAACGCCATCTTGAGGAAAAAACTGTAAAGTTACGCAGCAAAGAAGTGGGCTCAAATAGACAAGGAAGGGCTAAGGACTTTCGCCTACATGCATCAATGTTAGCTTTTGCGATTCCTTAAATGTGATTATTAAGGAATCGCAATTAAGGAATCGCAAAAGCTGATGCATGTAGGAATTGCTAAAAAATTGCGATTCATACACATTCCTTAATTGCGACTCGCAAATTGCGAGTTGCAATTAAGGAACAGCTACCCATTCATTCCATTTAGGAATGAATGGGAATTGCATGCGCAATTTGCGAGTACCCATTAGGTTCAAGGGTGCAAAGGTGCCAAAAGGACACCCTGTTGCACCCCTGAAATTGTAATGTGCACCCATGTTTACACAAACACATGCCCCAAGGGCTTGTGTGTGTGCAACATGGGACTTTGAAAAATGCACTTTGGTGCATTTTTCAAAGAAATCGCAAATTACCATCACCTTTCAATTGATGGAAATTTGCGATATCGAATTTCTTTTAACTTTAATGCATTGCATTTAAGGAATCACAAATTGCGATTCCTTAAATGCAATCGCAATTAAAGTAATCACAATTTTGCGATTCCTTAAGTAGTGATTTTTTGCATTTGGGATGATGCATCCCAAATGCAAAATTACCATTTGCAAAGGGGCTGATTCTGAAAATCTGGCCGTTTGGGACCGGTTTTTTGTTTGATGCATATTGGGCAAATTTCCTGCCATTGCTGGATGGAGTGGAGAAATGGATCTCATGCTTTGAGAACAACACTGTGGAAATAAACCTAGCAATAGGCAATATCAAGTGTCTGCTAAGTAGAGTTATTAGAGAGCAGACCACATGGTGTTCCCCTGAGCTTGTCTCCCAGCATTTATGCTGACAAATGCTGAGCATGACGGACTGCATTCAATTGATACAGGCACCGAATATGGACTGCCCTAAGGCAGATGTTCTCTGGCTGCGCTGATGTAGGGGGGCTAATGGCATTGACTATGAAGCCAGGGAAGACAATAGCTGATATTCAGGGTAGGATGAAGGAACGATGGGGACAGGAAACAGGAAAGCTGTGGACTGACAAGGGCCCACAAGTCGAATACCTTCACAATATTCTCAAAAATGGGCTTCCCACCGAGTTACAAAGTGATCTGGGCTGCATGGTTGGGTTAGACACAAGCCCTGGTGGGGGATACAAGCTCATATATTGCATTACTACAAAAAGGAACAAGTAAATGATGGGCATAACCAGGAGCAAGCCAAGAGAGATGCTGTAAGTTGGTCCAACACAAATAAAAAATGCTACTCTTGAGGGGGCTGCGTTGGCCTCAAATGTGCAGATGACACCAGTCTTAAAGGGAGCTCCACCACAAATCCCTGGAGGGTTTCAACATACCCATAGCAGCAGAGGCCAGGGAGGTTGGCAGCAACCAGACCTTAGGGAATGTTACTATTGTCACAGGATGTGCCAACTGGCAGACTGATGCCGATTTAAAGCATACCAAAACAGAGAGCGATTGGCCAAGGTCAGCTATCACAAAATCCAAATCCACAAAACTAAGCACCCAGGGAAATCCAACACCTTACTTTCTGCCGCAGGGATGCACGCTAGCCTGCCACCACACCCTCGTACAGAGATCAGGTAGTTGGACAAACATGTGGTAATATCAACTGTAGACAGGGAACTCAGCCCAGCAGGGACCAGAACCACAGCCTCAGCAGAAAGGGGTAATGCCTTCACACAAACACAGAATCCAAACACTCAGTAAGATAAAACCCCAGAGTAAAATACCACTCATTCACCCATATCCCAAGGAATAGCTGTACCAAAGTCGAAAGAAGGGCCAATGCGACGACGATGGGAATACAAACCTTTACGTGCATCTGGGAATTCAAGGTGGCTATAGGCATTCATCTGATTGGCTGTCCCCACTACATTTGCAATTAAGGGTGCCTGCAGCAGCCAAGGCCCTACTCTGCAGATGATCCCCTAGGGCAGAGTTTCCTGGCCACACCCAGATGAGGGCAGTTTAATAAGGGGGCAGGGTGGCTCCCAGACCATGGGGTAGATTTACAAGCCCCTTGCGTCATTTTTGCGCTGCATTTGTGTCACTTTTTGTGACACAGCAGCTGCGTAAAAATGTGTCCATTTACAACGCGACGCATCTAGGGAGAGGCATCAGGTTGTAAAGCCCTGCATCATATTATACCTGCGTCAGGTATAACGTATGCAGGGTGGGCGTTTGAACCCAAAAAAGCCTCTTAGAAATGACACCGTGAAATCTAAAAGATTTCACTGACCCACTTCTAGGACGCCACTGTGTCAACATTCTTACGCCTGCTTGAAAGAGGCGTAAGGAGTGACACAGCTCAATGAGGATAGGCCTCATCAAGCATTGCTGGAGTTGCGTCATGCTTGCAACAAGACTCTAGCAATGTGTGAATTTTGCGTCAACAGATGCATCAGAATTTCTGACTCATCTGTCAATCCTTGCGCCATGGTGTGCAGTATTATAAATACGGCACAACAATAGTGGCGCAAGGGTTTATCAGAGTGGAGCAGAGAAAGTGACGCATCTTTACAGATGCATCACTTCCATGTACTTAAAAAGCAGGAACCCAGGTCCCCGCATCAAAAGTCAAATGGGACAGGTTCCAATAACCAGGTCAAAAGGTCCCCATTCTCACACATTCAGGCAGGGACCAACTTTTCTTGTATGGCGTGAAGTTGCCCTCAGAAACTAGAAGCCTTCAGCGAGACGGAGGTCTCCTTTCAGTTTTAAAATGAAACTGTGCTCAAGTGGCTGGATCCAGGATTTCCATACTCCTGAGATAGTGAAGATCCCACAACCTCCACAGCACTCGCACAAGAGTCAATAAGATATGAGGTACCCGCACAGCACCAAGTTGCTCAAGAGGTTCGTCAGTATAGCCAGACCTCAGTTCCAGTTCCAGTCCAGTCATCAACCCTAGGCAAAGTTCAGCAAATGTTCCTGGCCTTGGTCCTGGGCTCCCCATGTTCTTAGGATTTTGGCAATGTTTCCTGCTCATGCCTCTGTTTTTTTTCAAACATCTAAAGTCTTGTCACTGTGCCATACCTCTCCAAAATCGGCAACAGGAGCACACCCGCCAGTTGGAATTCTCTAGTCACAAGTCAGCAACAGCAGATCCAAATACAACTGAGAATATTTGGTCCAAGGGTGAGGGGGTGCTTGAGAGTGGGGAGGCTGCAAAGTCGATCACATCCTCGAACAGAGATCAGGTAAGAGTAGAATGCAGAATGCACTCACCCCTGTGTCAGGTCTTGCAATTCACCAACTCACCAGGCCTCACATACACCATCTGGGAAAAGCAGTAAGATCCAACTTCGAATTCTGTAAGATGGCGATTAGGTGCACATCCGAGCCACGGAACGACCTTCCAAGCGCCTCTGCTTCATGATAATAGAAATAGCAGTTCATGTAAAATCTAGGGAAGCACCCAAAACCCACCAAATGTAGCCCAATGTTAGCTCAAAAAGAGAAGCCTCTAGATAAGAGGGGTCCCAATATGTGTGGCACCACAAGGGAGGGGTATGTTGCACGCTGCATGCGGAGACACATTTAATCTCGAGGCATCTTGAAACCACCAACAACACTAAATAGTGACCCGCCCCTGCCCTGTTCAGTCCTGCACATGTGAAGGAGAGAAGGGTCTTGGAAAGCTCGTGATTACCATAACCATAAAAAGGTACTACGACTGGGGCCCCCCTCTTGTTGTCCCACAAAACAAATGAAGTACATGAAGTTTAGAGAACACACCACTGAGGGAAATACAGGAACCCTGAGAAATAATTATTAACAAAGGTGCACATGTAATGTTTTTAAGAATTAACAAGAAAACCAAGGTCTTTTCCAAAAGGTCTGCCATCGAACCACCAATTGCACCACATTTCTGCTGTCATGTCATCATCCCAACGCAGATCTAAAGTGTGTGAATCAAATTTACAAACTATACTGTGAACATTTCGACTGAATTGCTGATCAAAAACACCTGATAACCTAAGGATCACAAACATTTCCCCTGGTTCCAAATCAGAGACCTTCAATGTTCAATTACAAGTTATGCATTTTTTCACTATAACCGCCCTCTATCTAGTCTGGGTGCTGCAGCACCTATTTACTGCCAAGGAGCCCCCTGGCCAAATGGTGTCTGTTTAGAAGATATCACATGCATGTATAGGGATCTCATCATGTCACATATTCTTACACCAACGCAAACACGAGCATTCCACATGCACTACACAGTGCCCATTTACACAAAATGTGGTATCAGCACATGACTGCCGTGGGCTCTAAGACATCAGCCAGGTTAAGTTACGTCTGTTGGCTGATACTGCATGCAGTAGGCACACACAAACTTTACTTGTCGCAATAGCATCCAAAATACCAAAATGCTGTCTTCATCTGTGCATAATCAGGGCCAAAATCCAGCCCAACTACATAGAACCCCACAGAGTAGTTGTGACTTGGACCAAATATGACACCAAACCAATGGCGCTATACCTTTTCACCAAGCCTAGCGATACTCAAACTGAGCTAGACAGGATGCCCCGTAAGGGCACCCTATAGGAGGATACTGTTTGACCCCAAGACTTCCCAGAGAAGAGATTCTTGAAGGTAGCACAGTTCACAAACACATCCGCTCCTGCCTCCATTTGGGGTTCAAGGGTTGCCCTTAACATATCCAGGGCAGTCTTCTTTAACAACAAGTGGAATCATGAATGGAGTTCTTATGTAGGGCCATCCAGCTCGATGACACAAAGGGAAACAGGTTTCAGAGGGGAGGGATGAACGAAAGCATAGACACCATATGTCAGAAAATCTGGGATACCGAGGTGGGTGGATGCACTGGCTAGAAGGGGCAACCGCTAATTATACAGAAAATTACACTGTATTCCCCATGCTTCAGAGGTGAAGGAATGCTTCCACTGGGCAAGAATAAAACTGTGGCACAGTTCCGCACATTCCAGATATGCAATAGGGCACTGACGGATATGTACTGGCAGTGCCACAAGTTTGCCTACACTCAGCTCATGCCCGGATGGCGCAGACTTTGGTCTCTCATCACCATACACACCCCTACACTTCTCATTCCAGGAAGAAGAACTATTGGACTTTTACCAGCACCCGCTAAGGAAGAATACAAATTTGCTGCATCATGAAAAAAGAACTGCAAATTAATTTGGCTACGCTCAGTACAAGGACATTCCAGAAGAATTTAGACTGTTCTCAGACTTACGAATATTGGGGAGAGGTCAATACCCTTCTTCGCCATGTAGACAAAAGTCAATGCCTGCGGGCTTCAAATAATCAGATGGAAAGTGCTTAAAATGATGGGCAGCACTCAGCTCAGCCTTAATTCAATCAAGGAATAAGTGGAGCAATCCGCCTCATTGTGATGGAGCATCGGTATGTGTTAGACATAATGACTGCTTTGGAGGGAGGCGTGTGTGCCAAACAGGAGACCTTTTCTGTAAGTTCACCGTACAGTCTTTTGTAACAACTATTTTACATGCACGAGGTGTGCATGAATGCCAAATATAACCCGGCGCATAGGGTCTAGTTGGTGTTTTTTGAAGTGCGGTTGCGCATCAGTGAGAATGAGGTGGTGACATCATTCACAGTTCTCATTTGGCTACAAGGACTGTCTTGACCTGAACGCACGAGGTGCTTTTGCAAGATGCTCAGATCAGATACAAAGGAGCACATATCACAACTAATAACATGACTGGTATCAAGATATTGATTCAGGTTCATCTTGTTATTTTCAGAAGTCATCCAAAAAATGCTCAGAGAGAGGGGGACTATCTGAGGAGTAATTGGAACCAAAGAAGGACTCACAACGGTCTTCTGACTACATAATAAAAAAGGAAGATACCCTATACAGTCCAAGCCTAAATTCAAAAAGAAGAAGTAATTGACAGTAAACTAAAGCATGCCATGGATATTGAGGACATTGCTGCAGGGAGTAGGCTCTGACCATGCTAGACAGTGCAGTTGAGTGACTATATCCAGATGGAAACACCGGATACAAGAGTGAGTGTCTTGCCTGGATAGTAAAAGATGTAACCTGAAATGGAGGAGTATAAACCACACACCATTAATGTTCTCTTTTGAGAGAACTTTTTATTAACCTATGACTTTCTCTTGACTGAAAGGGATTGACCATCAATATTTGTCATGCACTGCCCAAGGGAGAAATGGTAATTGTATCTGCTTTCCTGGACGTGGACCCAGATGCATTAAAACAGTCATATGCCAGGGAGCAGGCTTTAGCACTAGCTTCTGCATTATACAGCAACCATGTAGAATGAGTTGATGGTTTCACTTATCATGGTATACCAGTGATGTCAACCCCATAAACTCAAAGACTGTATCCCATAAAAAATTAGGCTAAAATAAAGTTAGAGAGATACACATAAAACGTGAATATCAAGGTGTAATAGAAAGTTGCACATCCCCTACGACTAATCCTTTGTTTCCAGTAATGAAACCAGACCATTCATATTGTCTAGCATTAGATTACAGACACCTGAAAACAGCTACATGTACATTTGCAGCGCAAAAGGAGCACATCACGGCACTAATGAATACCATAGTGCAGAAAAATACAAAACTACTTTAGACATTTCAAATGTTTTTTTTCTGCCAAACAAAGTGCCTGAGAGCAGGTATTTGACTCCATTCAGTAAGCAGCATTGTTGATTACCCCAGGAATAGCCCAGGGTTGTGTTCAGCCTGGGTTACAGAACTTATGCTAGAAAGTGATGAACAGGCATTGTCCTATGTCGACGACATATACCTAATGAATGATGACCTTTCAATTCTTTTGTCTAGAGTAGATGGCATAGTTTTGGAATTCACATGGGCTAAAAATTCAATTTGAAAATTTTCAGAATAGTCCACCTCAATGTCATATTTCTAGGATACAAGTTGTAACTTGAAGGCATAAGTCTAACGACACATTTTCCTGAGAAGTGTGCGCTTCTACAACCACCAAATACACAAAATAAACTCCAATCAATATTGGGTTTCCTGAACTTTGGCACAACATACATTGAAGATTACGCGGAGTGCGTAAAGCCATTCTACAACTTGATAAGTCCAGACTTTTCAAGCACACATTGGACAACTGAGCACACAAAAATACTGTGTTCAGTACAAGCTGAAATTCAAGCTTCAAACCACTTACACACACGTGTAAATAACAAGAACATGGTGATCCCTATCCTTTTCCATGCGTCGGACGGCCGAAGCGGGTATAATTGTAGGGCATCAGGGGTTACTTAAGTATCATTCAGTGAAGGAGAGACTTTACCACTTGCATATAAATCACATTTATACACCAAAGCAGATATGTTTGCACCACCAGAAAAGAACCTGACCGTGGTACAGTGGGCTGTAGTGAGAGGAAAGATCCTTGGCTCAGGGGAAACGCATTATTGCCATGACTCCTGTTGTAGCCTTAGAGGTTGTCACAAAGGACAGTATTTACTTCCACAATGGATACAGTGAGCCAACTCTTTCATTACAACAGATTTAAAGTTTGTAAACTAAATATTTGACTCTACACTACAAACACAAGCATACCTGCAATATGAAAATGAATACTTTCTGCCAAATTAAGTCGTGCCTCTAAATCAGTATATTTATATCATTTATACTGACGGATACGCACAGGCTGCCACAGGGACAAAGGACTAATACTCTCCAGCATGTGCCACTGTTAAGTGTAGAATAGGGGATGGTGAATTGCTCCCTCACAAACTCTACACACAATCACTAGGTGAATGCACAGGACAACTGGCTGAACTTAGAGCTCTAAATCTGACACTTGAGAATATGGATCACAGATTCCCCACACTTAGGGGGGTCATTATGATTGCGGTTTTTCCGCATCCTCAGGGCCGGCGGAAGCCACCGCCGGCCCCGAGGATGTGGAAAAACCGCAGCGGACTGACCAAAGACCCACCGCCAGATTAGGATGGCTGGTGGGTCCTGGTTTCCGTCCGCAGCTTTTCCGCCGCGGTCGGATTACAACCGCGGCGGAAAAGCTCTAATATGGTGACGGTGTCTTGCAGACACCGTCCACCATATTAGGATGGCAAGTAAATTATGCTTTTCCGCGGCGGGTTTTCTGCCGTGGAAAAGCATACGGAACTTCACTGCGGGGGCCCGTTGCGGGCCCCCTAGGTGAAGGGGGGGTGGGGGGTGCACATGGGGGGTAACTATGGTACCCCCCTGCATTTGCATGCAGAAAGCGGCAGGCACCGCGCGGTGCCTGCCTTTTTCTGCATGCAAATGCAATGCGTGCATTTTTAACATTGCCGCGGGTGCAGCTTGAAGCTGCACCTGCGGCAATGTTAAAAATAGAGGATGTGACCGCCAGGGTGGCGGTCACATCCTAATTGCACAGGAGGGAACTCCGCATGCCATGCGGAGGTTCCCTCCTGCTCTGGGGTCGCGGACGGACGCAAGTCCGTCCGCGATCCTAATCGACCCCTTATTGTGTGTGATTCATATTATTGTGTCCATTCTTACAACGAGTACTTACACTATGGGAGCCAGAATGGATTCAGAGATTCCAAAGGGTACACCATGAAGAAAAAACAGTTTTGCATACAGGTGGCAAATTTCAAAGAGTGTTTGCCACAGACTAAAATACACAACACACACACTGAATCATCAACGTGTACTAAGGAATTGCATGGTTGACAAAGCCGCAAAAGCAACAGTGCAAACTGCTGCAGTGTCTGAAATTAGTCGTTCAAGTATTAGTATAGAGTGAGACATCACGGTGGCTATGAACATTGCACGCGATGACACCCACGTGCCGAAAGTCTTTCCAATAAAATACTCATACCAATTGAGTTCCCAAACATTTCATTTGCTCAGATTCCTGAAGTGGCGATTGAGTGACACCATTTCAGATTGCAGGTTAGGATTAATCCTAGCAGCACATGAGGATGTAGCATCTGCTCAAGCAGGAGTGGCAGCTACAATGTCATTGTTGTAACAACGCTATTGGTGGCCAGGTCTATAAAAACAGACTACAGGATTTATCCTTAAATGTGACATCTGCTAGCAGTTGAACGTTTCCACCATAGTACGTCCACCACAGACTTCTATTGATCTCAGACAAGCCTCTCATGTCTGTTTATCTGGCATTTGCCCCATTGGCTTACAGAGATACCATGGGCAAATGTTTGTGACTGTGCAGTACTCCTCCCCCTATCATCCTAAGGGAAATTTGGTAGTGAAGAGGAAGAACCAGGATTTAAAGCAGTGTTAGCAGATGGGGTAAAAGGTTCAGGTCGCAGTTGCAGTGGCAGCCGCCACATAGAAAAAGTAATGGGGTTGGGGAAAGGGATGCCGGGGTACACGGGGGAAGCACCGGTGGGACGTAGGTAAATAATAATACAAGTTTTTAAATAGTTAAACTTGCTGTTGGCTGCCTCTAGCATAGCCCCTCCATGTTGGTTCTTGTCCTTCTTGTCCCAGCAGACACTGGAACTGTGTCACAGACTCTCTGCCCAATCCCCCTCCTGCTGAGCAGCGGGCATTGGCCTGAGTGGGCTCAAAAGATGCTCTGCTCTGCTCAAGTCAGGAGTCTGTGTGGTTATCCCAGGCCGACTGTTCAATACAGCTGGATTAGAAGAACCTAAGTGCGCATGTGTGTTTGGCCGGCCAGAGACAGCTGGCCAAACACACATGGGTACTTTGAGAGTGCACATAGCACTCCGACTCCCCCTCCCTACCAGGAAACACTGGCTTAGCCAGCACTGTGGCAGCTGAAACATCATTTGACATCAATATATGTTTGGATCTTTTAGAGGATCTAAAAAAAATTCAAGCTGCTGAGCGTAATATCCTGCATAAACATTATGCCACTGGAGATGTAATGGAAGCACCAGTAATTCCTTGTTGGATCCCCAAGATCAGTTAATTAGTCCGGGAGAAGACTGTGAACAAAAAGGAATTTGGGCCAACTTACAGAGAGCCATACCTGTTTACGCTGTTGAAGGTACTGTTCTCGAGATTTGTGTCAATAGATCTCAATAAACCATACTGTGTTGCAGGTTCTACACAGTAGGTCAAAGAAGCCTGTAGGTAGTTACCTGCCTCTTCTCACTACCCTACAGGAAGTCCCTATGGAAGCTTTGATCAGTAATGAAGCAGCTTCTCCCCTCCAGGAGACAGCAAACACTGAAGTATTACATATTTCTGTTACATGAACAAACACCTTACAAACATCATGCACAGAAACTAAGATTTCAATGCGGCAAGCAGACAAAGATGGTATCTACAGTAACCCTGGGCGCAAGACTACGCTCGGCCCACGGAGTGTACATAGTGTTGCCTACTTTGCATTTTGCAAAGTAGGCGTAGTGGGCAACACTATGCACGCTCCATGGACGGAGTGAAGTTGCCCGCCACCCTCCTCCCTCCCACCCTCTCCTAAATACCTAATTAAAGCTAAATATACTACAAAAGTAAATTAAAGGCACTTACCTGGTCCGCGGCGTCCCTGGGCTCCCTCCTCTCTTTCGCGCTGCCGTCTTCGATCCTAATGCGCATGCGTGGGCGCCAGCGCATGCGCATTTGACGAGAGATACGCGCATGCACAGGCACCCGTGCATGCGCAGGCACCCGCGCATGCGCATTGGGATGGAAGACTCGGCAGCACGAAAGAGAAGAGGGAGCCCCGGGACGCCGCGGACCAGGCAAGTGCCTTTAATTTACTTTTGTGGTATATTTAGCTTTAATTAGGTATTTAGGAGAGGGCGGCAGGGAGGTGGGTGGCGCGTAGTGGGGCTACGCTAAGTGCGTGGGTGGGCATAGTTTCATGCCCACTTTGCGTAGCTTCGCGTAGCCCCACTACGCATACTACGCCCACCCTTAATCTACAGAAACATGCCACCAATGAAATAAACTCCCAGTTCTACATAGCCTCCAGAGTTGCCAAAATTAGATTGAACAGCCTCTGGCTATTTCATCAACTATGATGACTTCTCTTCAGATTAATGTGACCCACTACCGCCACAAGGTAGACTGCTTAAATTCTACTCCTTGAATATACAGTTGGACTATTATTTCATTAATTTTCCTCTTGATTTGGATTGGATTTGTGATGGTCTATTTCTTGATTCTGAACGGATACTATCTCCCAGAATGCTCTGCTGTTAAACCGGTGACCTTGGTTTTAACACCCCATTCTTCATCACACAAAGTGCGAAGAGACCTTTCACTGGTGAACATTTCTGCTGTTCCAGTTCCTGATGGAATTGTTTGGGATAAGTTATCCTACAACATCTTCAGACCAACTGAATTAATTTAAATTTCATATGCGTTTACAATTCTTTTGCATGACTTTATCACTTCTATTAACATCTCCGATAATTGGGTCATTGATACAGTGCATGAAATGCTAGATGATCTACAGCATTTAACTGTCTTTAATGGAAATGAAATGTATGAAGGCATGGCTAATTATGATGAAATGTTCTGTTTTCACCATTATGGTCACTATTTCCTACATAAAGCAAGTACTCCACATGCAGTATTTAATTTCAAACAATTAGAACATTTCCCTACTCCACCAAAGGTCAACTTAAAAGTGTGGCCATTTGAGACCAACAAATGTGAGGCACATTTTTTTGACAACAGCAAAAAATGTAAGATCAATAGCCCATACCCACATTACATGTAGATATAACGTACAGTGTTGGGAAGCTATGCTATGTTAAAAACCTCACTTTGCTGCAGGTGAAACAAAACTTCCCCCTTCTTCCTGATGACATGAGATTGCAGGACTTTTTATTAGGTCCTAGAAGACCACGAAAAAAAGCACTTTCTGTATGCAATATACAATCAAGTGTGGAAAATGTCATAGAAGGAAGCTGCTGAGAGATTGTGCATAATTGACAGGACAAATCTAGGATAGGCTCTTACAGATAATGGTATAATCCTTCTATCCACCAGGATTTGCTCTCTGGGTAACACAGTCTTGTCTGCAATTGACATACAGAGTGACATGTCTTCTTTACAACATTGGCAGTCACAGCTTAGGGCTATATTGTTGCAGAGTTGGTCTCTAGAGACACTTCAGACTGGTGGTGTTCCATGAAAACACCTTAAAGCCACTAGTTTGTTTCTACCATATAATCTTATAAAACAACAAACCATCATGGAGAAGAAGAATGCAACATACACCATGTTGCATATAGAAAAGTTGGAGAAATTACAATTCACTATTGCAGAAATACCTTCTGTGGATTGAATAATCCACTGATGTATTTTTACCAATTTTGAGATTTCACTTCCAATACTGCTTACAACACCATCAAGTGTTTAGATATGAGGTGCTAGGGGAGGGGATATACACAAATCATGGATCATACCTTTCCAATTACGATGCCAGAATAGGGAGACTGAGGTTTTTCTTACCGGTACTGACTGTAAGAGCACCTTAGAACATTCCTTAGTTTGCAGGAAAGTTTCACTTCATAGCGCATGTAATACAACAAAGGCAAGTTTATCTGTGTTATTTTAAGGGTTCTCTGGCTGCGGTGATCTGACTGGCTTTTAGATTACTCTCAAATGGGAGTTACTTGATGCTGAATGGTCAAGGCTGCTGTGAGATGAAACTAGAAGTTGCCTATCTAGTAACTGTCTCTGTGGTCGAGACCTGTTGTACACATGTACAACTTCCATATGTCTGCACAATGCTTTGGCCTTCAATAAAGCTTATAAATATGCGCTTTGATGCTTTAAGCAAACTTAACGCCTTATTGTTTCAGAAAGGTGTGGCCCTAATATCCGAGTGACATGTTTAAACTTCAAGTTGCAAGGCCCTCTTATGAGATGAATTTGCTAATATGCACACATTTCTACATCATTTTGTGGAGCTTCTTTATCTCTTTTTAACATGTGTAGTACTGCGGGACTGGCGCACTCTTTTAAAACAATTGCCTCTGGGTTGGTTATCACCTTCCATATGGTCTTCGGAGTTATTTAATAATTTATACGCTCTGTGCCTGGAAGTATTTTTTGAAGCTTGACGCTTGTTCTGGTCCTACTTGTCGGGACTGGGCTTTTTTTTTTCCGCTCCGCAATGGATGTCCCATCACAAGGCCAAATGGGGATAGCACTACCACATGTGCTCCTGTGTTGTGAACGCATGATTCTGTGCTTTGGCGCACCCTTATTTTAGGAACCTATGACCACTGGTTCTTGTCCTTTCGACCTGTCTGGGTACACTGTGTGCAGTCCAAGTTCCTATGTCTACTGTACACTTTAAAATGTGCTTTGGACATATGCTTGAGAACTCAACTGGTTCATTCGCCGGACATTGACCTACTGGCAAGTCCCTTAACAGGTCATTTGAACGGTAACTAGACATAATATCGACTTCACAATATCGAATGGACAAAATATCGAGTTAAAAATATCGACTATAATAAAATATCGATAACAAAAATATCGTTGGTCAAAATATCGAATAAAATAATGATAAAAAAATATCGAGTACAAAAATATTGACTCAAAAAAATCGATAAGACAAAATATCGATAAATAGTCAAAGTAAAAAATATCGATAATATGTAGAAAAAAGGTAAAAAAAAAAGTTTTATTATAAGTAATATACATTGTAGTTAATGTTTAGGAGCGGGATGTTGGGTTTATAGGGGATAAGGGTGGGGAGTAATTTAATAATAATTAATTAATTAATATATGTTTGTAAATATTTTTAATTATTAATTAATTGGTAATTAATTAATATTAATTAGTTAATTAAATAATATAATTTTCTTACATATTTTTTATTAGTAATTAACTGGTAATTAATTAATATTAATTAGTTAATTACATTAATTAGAGTAATTTTTTTATATATATAATTTTTTGTTATACTTAATTAATTAGGAAAATATAATATTAATTATTAAATAAAATTAATTACAGCTAATGTGCTAATATATTTACTTTATTGTTATTGTTAATTAATAATTAATTGGTAATTAAATAATAATAATAATTAATGTTGGGTAAAGGAGTCTTTTGAGGGTTCAGGGTCAGTTTTGGGTAAAGGGGTATTTTTAGGGTTCAGGGTCAGTTTTCAGTTCTTGGGTAAAGGGGTATTTTTAGGGTTCAGGGTCAGTTTTGAGTTTTTGGGTAAAGGTGTATTTTTAGGGTTCAGGGTCAGTTTTCAGTTTTTGGGTAAAAGGGTATTTTTTGGGTTCAGGGTCAGTTTTCACTTTTTGGGTAAAAAATGTATTTTTAGGGTTCTGGGTCAGTTTTAGTTTTTGGGTAAAGGCGTATTTTTAGGGTTCAGGGTCAGTTTTCAGTTTTTGGGTAAAGGGGTATTTTTAGGGTTCAGGGTCAGTTTTCAGTTCTTGGGTAAAGGAGTATTTTTAGGGTTCAGGGTCAGTTTTCAGTTCTTGGGCAAAGGGGTATTTTTAGGGTTCTGGGTCAGTTTTCAGTTTTTGGGTAAAGGCGTATTTTAAGGGTTCAGGGTCAGTTTTCAGTTTTTGGGTAAAGGGGTATTTTTAGCGTTCAGGGTCAGTTTTCAGTTCTTGGGTAAAGGGGTATTTTTAGGGTTCAGGGTCAGTTTTCAGCTCTTGGGTAAAGGGGTATTTTTATGGTTCTGGGTCAGTTTTCAGTTTTTGGGTAAAGGGGTATTTTTAGGGTTGAGGGTCAGTTTTCAGTTTTTGGGTAAAGGGGTATTTTTAGGGTTCAGGGTCAGCTTTCATTTTTTGGGTAAAGGGGTATTTTTAGGGTTCAGGGTCAGTTTTCAGTTTTTGGGTAAAGGGGTATTTTTAGGGTTCAGGGCCAGTTTTCAGTTCTTGGGTAAAGGGGTATTTTTTGGGTTCAGGGTCAGTTTTCAGTTCTTGGGTAAAGGGGTATTTTTTGGGTTCAGGGTCAGTTTTCAGATTTTTTTAGCTACACTGGAGTTGGAATAGTAATTATCAATTGGTTAGTGTCCAGCACCTTCCCTGATATTAGCTTGACTGGAGTAGGAATAGTAAATAATTATTGGTCAGTGTTCACCACCTTCCATGATATTAGCTTGACTGGAGTAGCAATAGTAAATATTAATTGGTCAGGGTCCCGCACATTTGCATATAATTGTACATTACTGTGTTATTATATTAAAAATAATGCAAAATGGATGTTTTCACAAAACTTTATTAAACAATTTTTATTTTTTTATGTGTACTACAATACAATCACAATCAAAAATAACATAACATTATTTTGAAATGTAGTATTCGCAGAATAACACATTATCATTTATGTACATGTTGTAAATTATCACACAAAATTATTTAACAACTTTTTTTCTGAAAATAAAAAATGTTGTCATCATTACATATGAGTAACAAGTATTTATATTGAATTAAATAAAAAACCACTTTTTTCAGCTTATTCCATTTATATTTAATAATGTTAATATTATATATTAATATTATTAAATATCTATTTTTTACATTTACATTTTTATAAAGTAACATGACAATTATTATATTTGCTCAAGATATGGAAATACAAATTAAGACATTTTTTGGTACATATTTCAGACAATGTTGTTTTTAAATGAAACATATAAATATATTATGTTGTAAACTTTATAACACTATAGGGGAAGAATATGTTTAATAATAATATCTGGTAGTGGCAAAAGATTATTTATGCAATTATATACTTTTATAATACTTAGAAATTATTATAAAATATTTTGTAATAATTAATAAAAATAATAACAAATAAATTTATTATTATTATTAATTAATAAACATAATCATTTATCTCTTCTTTTAACAAAAACATACATTCAGACAAATAAAAATACATTATTTCAGGGCATTGTTTATATATTAAATCGTTATAATTTTTATATTAATAACAATAAATAAGTTATATTATTTATTATTATTAATTATTACCATAAACAATTATAATGTTTAGTTAAAAACAAACACAAAGTTATTCCAATAAATGTACACAATAAGAAATTATTTACATATATTTTTTCAAGTGTTACATAATTTTTTAATATTATTAATATATAATAATTACTATATATTAATTAATAATAAATATATTTATATTTTTTAAACAGTTTAAATTATAATGAGTCTAGTGTATTAATTTGTTAAAATAACAATGTGTATGTATTATATTTTTTAACTATAACATTGTATTTTCTATGATACCATTCATTCATTTTACCGCGTAAGGTTATTGCGCTTCATTCAGGACTGGAGAAGCTCGCGGTTGGGAGTTGCTTCACGTGGAGAGAGGTAAGGTTAATTTTACATACTATTTATAACTGAGTGGTAATGTTTGAGGGTATATTCGAACTGTGTAGTGTTTTTGTGTGTATGTATGAATTGTTAATGCAGCGTTTAGGTGAAATGTCGTCGTTATAGATGCGTCGTCTATGTTTTAGTTCTAGTGTTATTTTAAGTGTTAGGAAATGTCTTCTTACATGGTTAATGTTAATTGTGAGTGTATTTACAAATGTTATGGGCTATTTGTGGGTGGGTTTCGTTATGTATGTTTTTTTACAGGTTCCGGTTCCTCGCATGAAAACTACATGGAAGGAAGCGTGTTTTTTTCCGGAGAAACGAATGTATGACTTATTATGGTTATATTTTGACATGTATCTCCTATTTTTCGTGTTTGCCAGGAGCGGATTTTAAATGTTTTAAACTTTTTTCGGGTTTTTGGAGGGTTTCGTATTGGATTGATACATTGATATGCGTGACCGTTTTTAAAAAGTTGTGTGTATATCACTTTAAATACTAAAGTGTCCACACTACTGTTTTCGGGTTTTCCTGGAGCGTTTATTTCATTTTTACTTACTTTTCGGGTTTTTGAGGGTTTCCCATATTGGAATTGTCCTACATTGGAATGGATTGTATGGATTGTATTTTGATTGATTACGTCTTTATCATCTACAAAAATTGTAAGTATTTAAAGTACTTTTTTAATTGGGTGGGAAATGTCGATCTTTATGTAATGTGTATGTGTGATGTAATTATAAATATTGCATATTTGTTCAGAAATAATGTCCCAATTTTTGATAAGTTTGTTAAACAAATATGTATTATTTATAATTGTTTAGAAATGTTTATGATTTTTATATTTAACATTATTGTAAGAAGACATTAGCATATTTTGTAGACATTTTTATAGTAGGCTTTTAGCTATTATTGACAGGTATTCTAATCCTCTAGTTATAGGATATAGTGTGACTTGACTTTGCAGTAGTCGGAACATTTGTTTAGTTAGTTTTGGACCAATTTGGGTCACAGATTGTTCCATTCTTAGTTCTTGATAGCTTTCTTCTTTTTTCAAAGCTTCTAGTAGGTTATGGAATGTGGGTTTGGCTCTGCTTGTGGTAGCTTGGAAAGCATTATGCCACCCTTCTACACTGTTGTTTGTTTTAGCCTCTTGGTTTAAAGTACTAAGATGGACATTCCACCAAGGGATTTGGAATTTGGGGTGGCGTCGATGTCCAGATCTGTGCAACCTTCCCACCCAAGTATCTTCGAAATAGTCCAGTAATGGAGTTAGTTTATCTTCATTCCTCTTGTAATATGTGCTGTCAATTAATAAATTGTAGTGTTCTGCTACATCGGTAACAGGAACGTAGGCCAGTGCTATCAATTTTTTAATTTGATAGGCAAAGGTGCTATCTGTTGAGTATAGAAAACTTAAAGTTGATTTCTGGAGATGCCTCCATATGCTCTTATTGAAATGATAGTAGCAACCCTGGATTGTTGTGTGGGGAAATGTTTTCAAAATGCTATTAATCATAGCTAATTCGAAATCAATAATTATTTTTTGTGGAAAATAATTATTGATTTCATTTTTGAGAACATTTAATATTTCTGTGTAAGTGTTTTGCTGTTTATTAGGTAGGAAACAGTAAATAAAAGGGATGTTATAGTTATGGTATAAACCATGGATGGAATATAGTTGAAAAAAAGGTTTTGCGCATGGTTTAAATGTTCCATCCATCATCCATTGGGGACACTCTTGTATTTTTCTTAAATTACTTGCAGTTGCAAACATTATGATTCTGTTTGTACTGCTTTCATTGTCAAAAAGGATAAATGTGTCTTTATTGTGTGTGATGCACATTTCTGGTGAAATATTAATTTCCTCAAAAGTAGTAGGGTTGGGTTGGGTAGTGGAAGTAAGTCTTTTAGTGCGTGCAATTGTGCGTTTAAGGGAGTCAATAGAGGGTAGTTGACCTGAAGCATGGGCTGGGACTTTTAACAGTTCTTCTTTAAGGATTTGTGTTGTTGGTTTATCACTTTGTGTGCTAGCAGTTTTTATACTTTCTAAAGCATCTCTTATTTCAATTTCTGTGACATTGGGGGGATGATTGTGTTCCCTGGTAAATAACACATTAGTTTCCTCAGTAGCAGCTCTCCCATAACATTTGTTTGAGTAATATTTGGTACATTTCCAGAAAACTTTTCTACCACTTTGTCTTTCCTGATTATACACATAACCCATATAACATAAAAGTAATTTATTTTTCTGTGACATAAAAAATTCTGCACCTTCTGTCATTTTGTTTTACTTGTTCTAGGAAAGAGTAGAAAGAAACAAAATCAAAAAACATATATTTCACTTTGTGGTGCAAACATAATTAATGATGTATTTATACTTACAGTTAGTAAAAGTAGTAATCACAAATGCAGAACTGTATTTTGAAGGATTTTCTTGTATGTATTTCTTTATTTACTGTTGGTATGAAAATATAGAAATGCTAAGTTAATGTTTACACATAACAAACGTTTTTCCTAGGAGAAAGCAGTTCTATTTTGCTTAGTAGTACATTTGATGTAAACATTACATATACTTACTTGTTTAAATAGTTGAGTTGTAGTATTTGGTGGAGTACATCAAGGTAGTAAAGGTCAGATCTGTAGAGAAGATAGAATAAATAAATGTAAATTATTATAAATAATATTTGGAACCGTTGGGAAATGGGAAATATTTAAAAGTATACAAACTTCTAAATAAGTAGTTTTGTTTGCTGTAGGTAGAATAGATGTATGATGTATTCAGAATATCTGTAGTGGAAATATAAAAAATATAACATGGTGTTAAGAACATAGTTTTCGCTTTTTCTGAAGTTTTAGACAAATTACAAGTATACTTACATTTTTTACAAGGGTAGTCTTGTCTTTTGGTATAGTATATGTTGGATGTTTTTATTGGATCTGTAGGGAAGATGTAATATGCAAGATATGTTGTTTAGAAAATAGCATTTTTATTATTGTGTGTTTAATAACAAAAACATATATACTTACATGTTTAATTAGTGTAGTTTTATACATTTGTAGTGTTGAAATAGGAAAATTTCAGAATATCTGTGAATAAAATGTTTAAAATAAAGAATGAATCTTGTGAAATAGTGTTTACAAACAGCAGTTGGTGTATAACAGAGCATAAATATATACTTACTATCTGATTTTCCAGGTGAAGAAATAGGAGCATGTATTAGGAATTTATTTGGAGTAGTTTCTATCAGAACTGTAGGAGGAGATAAAAATAAAATAAGTGCAAGAGTTAGGAGGTATAAGAAAAATAGTAGATTACTAATTTAGATTTCTAAATAATGCACTGTAACTTACTTGAATAATTAGCTAGTGAGCTGGATCTTTAAAGATGTTTGTTCAGGAACAAAATCTTCAGAGTGTTGGCATCTTCTTTCTATAGAGTTAGCAGCAACAAATGGTAGAATGCATGTATCCCTTTTATAGTATGTGTATTTTGTGTGCTTTGATTTGATTGGTTGTAGGATGAAATGAAGCATTGTATAGGCTAGTTTGAATTTTTTTTGTTAATTGGTGTGTTTGTTGATGTGAGAATGGTGGTATGTGGTGATTTCCGCATTAAAGCAGGTTAGTTGTTAAATAAAATAGATGTGTAAGTTAAAAAAAATAATGAAAATGTTAGTTAAATGTAAAGAATATTTTTTAAATGATAGAACGCATTTAATAGAATGTATAGCAAATGTAGATAAATAGGAATGTTATAAAAGTAACAGGTATTATATGTAAAATGTATTTTGTATAGAGCAATGACTTTTATTGACGATTAATATGGTATTTTAGACATGAAAGGGTACAAAAATGAACTCGATATGTTTTTTGTAAACGATATTTTAGTACTCTATATTTTAGTAGTCAATATTTTTGTAGTGTTAGTGGTAATTTCATGATAAACGATATATTTGTAGTCAATATTTATTAAGGCGATATTTATGTACTCGATATTCTAAAGAGTCGATATTTTTGACTCGATATTTTTGTAGTTGGTGTAATAAGTATAGAAAGTGGATATTTTTGTCGTCGATAATTTTTCAACGATATTTTAGCAAGTCGATAATGTGACCGTCGATAATATTTCAGTGATCCCATTTGAACCATTGTCAATTGTCCTTCGCACTTGCCATTTCTCCTAAATGCATATTATGAGTCTTTCTGTGAGGTCTCAGCTCCTAGTGATTTCGATCCTGGCTGGTCTTTTGCGAATTCAGCACTTGCTGTTCCTCCATTGGCGGATGCTGAGGGATATGGAGTAGAATATATCTGTTCTATAGATCTGCTGCATTGGGTGCCTCTGAGACCATCATCTGCAGTTGCTGGGAACAACAATGTTTTGTCTACTCCTCAGGACACTTAAACAATCTGGCAGTTTCGAGTTGTGGAAACCTATCAATTGGGACATGTTTTTAACATTTAAAAGAGTTTTAAAGAAATTGCACCACTTTTAATTTGCTTTTTATATTTGTTTTTGTACACTCTTTGGGTATTCATTATTAACTAAGCAAAAGTGTTCTAGATCTGTTACTACGATGTACTGGGGGAGTCAGGGTTGTCATGTTATGAAGTTGCATATCCATTGGCTACTCTGTAAGGTTAGGGGTACAGATGATGCACTTCAAGCTACACGACTTCGGGGAACATGTCTGGGTTGTATGCGTAGAGTCAGTCTTGCACAGTTGTGATGTTTATGTTGACCAACAAATGCATAGTTTTACTTGAGAAAGTGTAAGCAGTATGACACCACAGTCCAGCAGCACCTGCAGGATTGCAAGACGTCTTGTGTGTCCCTGAGACTTCAGAAAACAAGAGGCAAGCCAGAAAACCCTTGGAGTCAAATAACAATGGGTCCAGTCCATGTCATCAGTAGGGAGGAGATCAGCAGACATCAGGGCATGTCAGAAAATCAAAGGAGCAATTCCTCAGTACAATCAGTTAAGGCAAAGTGGCAATCCTTACAGCACAGCAGTCTTTACTCCAGCAGAGTTCTTCCCAAGTCCTCGAGTGTACTCCTTTGGTAGGGTCAGAGGCCCAGTAATTATACCCAAAAGTGCCTTGGATATAGGGGATGGCTTAAAAGGAGCTCTCTGAAGTGAACAAAGACCACTCTCGAGTTAGTCCTGTCTGCCCGGCTAACTGTGGTGGACGAATCAGTGCTTTGTGTATGTACATGACACTACCTAGTGAAGTGTTAGTGTCAGTCCCTCCCATTCCTCCTTGCCCAGGAAAACCCATTATTATGCAGAATAATGCAGACGAGTGTACAGAATGCAGATAAACTTCACCTTCTTGTTTGAGGATGTCTAGAAGAAATGTGCAAAGTGTGTCTTTCACCCAATCCAGACGTGTATTGGAGACATGCTGCAGGCACACCGAGCAAATTATAAAGCAGAGAAATGTCCACTTTCTAAAAGTGGATTTTCTAAAATAATAATGTTGATTCCAACTTTATCACTAAAGATGTTTTATCATTACCATTCTGAAGATGTGAAACGTGATTTAGCTACTTCTTTCTAATCAGGAATTTCAGCTTTAAAGTTTTTTAAGGAATTCCCAATGCTAGCCTAAAGGAGGATTAGCCTCACAGTAGTGAAAACAACTTTGTCTGTTTGTCACTAGCAGGGTATGTAAAACTTAAAAGTATATGTCCTACATTTTAGTTACAAAGCACATTGCACATAGGGCCTCCCTAAGAGGTGATCTATGTGCAATAAAAGAGGAGTTTAAGGCTTGGCAAGTGGTGTTAAATGCCAAGTTGAAGTGTCAGTAAACTGCACACACTGACTTTGCGACATCAGGCCTGAGAGAGATTTGAAAGGCTACTTGTGTGGTTGGCACAATCACTGCTGCAGGCCCACTAATTCCTGCTGTGATTTAAATGACAAGAAGCATTTGTCACCTCTGAACTGTCACCAATGTTATGGATGATCATTAATCTCTAAAAAAGAATTGTCCACATATTTTGTCCTTAACAGTCCCTTTCCAAAACACATTTGGAATCAAAAAACATCAAACACAACTGTTAGAACTGGCTATTTCTGGTAGGCTAGTGCTGACGCCAAAGCCAGGCAGAAACCACCATTCTAGTCAGGGCAAGGGAGTCACACGCCAAGATAACCCCTGCTCACCCCCTTGGTAGCTTGGCACAAGCAGACAGGCCTATCCCGGAGGCAATGTGTAAAGCATTTGCGCCAGCACACAACAGCAACAACATCCTAGGCACACCACAAAAGGAACTCCACACAAGGTTATGTAAAAATAACTTCTGTATTGTCAAAACACATCAGATAGAATCACACATGTACATTGTGCCAACTGGCATGGGAATATTCACAAGTGATTATTTACACAGGACAGGGCCACGTCGGCGCCTGTCAGAATCAGCACTTAGTAGAAAATAGAATATAGGATATAAAATCACTGCAGCACAAGTTAGTAAATATAAATCACAACCAGTAACTACTGGTAACAGGTGAGTACCACCTACGCAACCCTAAACACGTTAGGAGAATGTCACGCAGGGAGCCAGGACCTCACTAGGACCACCTGTACTAGAAAGAACAACCACATAAGTATCACAATACAATTAGGGGTAAGCAAGAACACATTACACATGATGCATCACAACATTCAGAGGTGTAGGGAAGGAAAACACATGATGCATAAAACATACATTCAAGGGTGTAAGAACAAGGCACATGATGCATCAAAAACATATTCAGAGGTGCAGGGAAAAAAAGCACATGATGCCTAAAACATTCAGAGGTGTAAAATCCAGGGAGACACATGATGCATAAAAACATTCAGAGGTGCCAGAACATAACTCAATAGCGCAAAAACACATGATGCCTAAAAACATTCAGAGGTGTAAGATCAAGGTGCGTAATCATAATAAATGCATTACATTTCCTAGTACCACATCACATTGCGCAAAACTCACATTAGGCAATTACCATCACATAGATAATCACATTGCGTCTAAATAAAATCACATACTAGCCCCCATCTAATAAAGGGACTAAAGAGCCCTGTGTCCAGAATGTCAGGGCACGCTGCCAATGCAGCGCCAGTCAGGGGTGTGCCACAGGCGCAAAACCTAAATGTTGCAGGTGCCCACTACTTGCTGGGGACCTGAGGACAATCCCAAGCGCCTAAACGGTGCAGCTGCCCACTAACTGCTGGGCAGCTGGGAAACAAAACTGCGACAGGGGCCGTCACTGACCCTAGAACAGAACTGCCCCAACTGTAGAGCCACACAGGCCCTGAAAACACTGCGCAGAACGTTGGAGCCACACAGGCTCTGAAAACACTTGTGTCCCCCAAGAGCCTTACTGGGCTCTAAACATCATGTGGGCGGTGAGCCCCTCTGGACTCCATATATAAAATGCCCTCCAGAGCCTCACTGGGCTCCAAATAGAGGACATGCGGCCACGAGCCTCGCTGGGCTCTAAAACTAGGTAATTGCGGCCACGAGCCTCCCAGGGCTGTGAAAAAATGCGGCACCGTGAGCCTCTCTGGGCTCCTAATTACAAATGCAGGCGGGGAGCCTCTCGGGGCTCTTAGGTACAACTATGCCCCTCTGGAGCCTCGCGGGCTCCCAAGATCCATATGTAGCCCCTTCGTTGGAGCAGCCCCCTATCAGGCAGGGGCCGCTCAAGAACAAATGTGGCCGCGCTCCCCGCACTCACCGGGACTCTCCCTGGGGCTCCTCTTGGTGCTCTCTCCTCCCCTGCCTTCCTCCCCGGCAGCGCCACTCACCATACGCTTCTCCGGGGTGGGGGGTTGCACCACGCTTCACCCGGTCCCCCATCTCGGGACCGGGACTTCGGAAGGCGGAGCCCTCGTGGCTCCAGGCTCATTCTTCTTCTCTCAGGGCTCCCTCTCGGTCACGGGAGCCCCACAGCGGCCGCCGCCATCTTCTTCTCCAGTCTCCCTCTGGGCACGGGAGACCGGCAACACAGGCAAAGGCTTCCCCCAGGCAGGGTGAGCGGAAAACACGTCCTCCCGGCCCTGCCCACAACCAGGCGGCGGGCCGGACCTCTTCTTCCGGAGTTTTCCCCCGGGCTGCGGCGGTGCTTTCACAGAGGCAATAACGAGGGGTGGGCACCCTTGAAGTTCAAAATATACATAGAAGTGAGATGGGCACTCGCTAAATAATTAAATATGGGCGGGCAGAGTCGCAGGGTAGGCACCTGCCAATCCTCACGCAACATGCGTGACGGCGACACGCTCGCACTTCAGCAAAAAGCCCTCTCAAGCGCTATGGGACAAAATAAAGCGCTCTCCCATCTCTATCAGCAATAAAGCAGCCCCCATGAGTGAAGGGGGCAGGAGAGCCAGGCCAAGGTGTCCCCAAAAGTCCTGGAGGAGTAAAAGTGGAGCAAAACAGTTCCCTGCAAAGAAGAGTCCTCGTGCATCCATCAGGAATCCAGGGGCTGGGCAGGGCAGGGCTCAGGGAGGCAAGCCTTACCCTGCGCCCAAGCAGCAGCACACCCCTGGCAGGATTCAAGTCCAAAAACAAGAACATTTTGTAATGGGGCACAGCCCCTTTTTATAAAGAGAAATCCTTTGTCTACCAGGGTGCAGGCAATGTGAGAACCAGCTACAACTGGTTATAGGGAACTCCTTTCACAGGCCAGGCTAGGGACATCAGACGCACCACAGGGGGTGGAGCCAGCATTGTGTGGGGAAAACCCAGCCCCATTCACTCCCAGGTGCTATCTCCTCCCACCACTCTAGTTGCAGATGCAGTCATTCAACCAAGGGCTGACTCAGACAACCTCCTGGGGGCTCCCCAGCCCCTGTCATCCTCAAACCAGACGGTCAATCCACAAGCCGGCCCAGGCACCCTCCTGGAGCCAGGCTGCAGCCAATCACACGCCAGGCACAGATTACACAAATATGCCAACTTCTAAAAGTGGCACTTCTACACTAGACACAATCATGCCGCATATATCATTGTGCATCATTCAATCTCACTAGTTCGCACATACCAAACTCGACCCTGCACTCTCCACACATCAGGAACTACCATGGTCATACATATTCCCCATGCATTCCTATGAGAGGGCAGGTCACTCACCACACATACACAGAGAGCTCACGCACTTTACACTGTACCACAGTGTAAAAGTGCGCAGAGGCCAAAAATCACCAACACCAGGTCACAGAAACAGGCTAGGGAAAAGCAAAAAGTCTCGGGGTGAACCTGCCAAAAGGGCCGGGTCCAACAACAACTAACTGCACTTCAAACTCCAAAACATCAGTTGTCAAGAAGAGACTACCATTCTCCTAAGGCATCACTCATTCTCTGTCTCCACCTTTACAGAATAAGATCAACATGAGGCATATTGCCAAAGAGAAAGACTGTATTACAGAAGGCCTTCAAAAAGGCAAAAAATGGACCACTAGGGGTTGCAACAGTGTCTATAATGGCGTGGCCATGACATGACATGAGAAGGAAGCTGGCAAAAGAAACATTTTCAATGCTAAGTAAGTTGTCTCTGTTGACTCTGAAGGCATCTTCCTTCTATCGCGCATAAATTCATTAAATAAAAACAAGTCAACCCGCGTTTGCCACTAACATGTGATATTTAAAAAGCACAACAGTTCTCCAATCCTTAATAACTATGCTTTGGCTACTGCATATACAGGGGCAGATTTAAAAGCCCATTGTGTGACTTCTGTGACGCTGTGGCTGTGTCACTTTTGTGAAGTAGCCACAGCGTAAATGTGTGCGGCCTACTTACAACTTGACGCATCTAGGGAGATGCGTCACATTGTAAAGACCTGCGTCACATATCTGCATCATGTATAATGTATGCAGGGTGGGTGTTCCAACGCAAAAAGCCATGTAGAACTGTTTCAGTGAAATCTACAAGATTTCACTGCATCATTTTACGCCTTCAATGCGTCAAAGTGCCAACGCCTGCTCGGACCAGGTGTAAGGAATGACGCAGGGCTTTTTGAATGGGACTCACCCATCTATTGTGGCACATGGCTGGAATTGTGTCACGTTTATGAGCAACTTCAACAATGCGTCACTTTTGCACCAACAGATGTGTCAGAATCTCACATCTGTTAATCCTTGTGCCATGGAGCACTGTATTGTAAATACAGCATATCCATAGTGCCGCAAGGACATTCGGCGCAAGGAAACTGACCCTTTCTCTCGTTGTTGCCCAATACAGACCTCTGTTACTGACACACAGTGTGGGGGCTCGCTCTAGGTTTTGGACCAGGACAGGGACTACCAATCCCAGCTTCCTTAGCGGCACACAACATTCGGCGGAATCCTGCACCTGGAGGTGCCTTAAAGCCAGTTGAGGGCCCCCATAGCACGGGATGCACATAGACGCACCCAGGCCTGCCCAAGCAAAGCCTGGGCCAAGGGCGGGCCCATCTGCGCCCGTCAGAGCCTGTAGGAGGTCGAGCTAGCCCCCCCTCTTGGTGATGTCATCTGGGGAACCGGACCATCAAGGATCGTAACCGACATGGTAGCTATTGGATTAATCTTCTCTGCCACTCACCAGACTCTCAGGACTTCAGTGGTGCAAAGTAAGCACTATTGCATCATGTTATACTGCTTCCACTTACAGGATCCTACTATTGCTATTCATTGCCAACTCCCACGAGTCCTGTGAGTAAGAAGGGACCAACCAAAGATAGAGGCTTAACATCCTGGTCAATTGTCTACTTCTTTTCCTATACGACTTAGGGTGGGTAAAATGGGCAAGCAGAAGACGCGTCCCAGCTGTGGTTCGTGCTGCACCAATTACCAGCACTATGGACAGTTTTTAAAAAAAGAACTGCAGGGGTTCTTGAAAAATAAATTGAACTTGTGTCCTGTTGGCTATCCCGGTCCCCGGTGTATCTTCTCCCATTATGTTCCTCTAATAGCGGGTTCCAGGGCTCTGAGGAAGGACTTGAATTGTTAGCCACCTCGCCACACTTTACCATCTTGGAGATGCAGCTGGTTCGTGACGAGCCAACTGTGGGGCCTACTGTGGAGTCTACATTAGGAAGTAGGTCACCTGTTCAAACCAAAGCCCCTGAGTGATTGTTCAGGGGTGCACTCTTGTGGATCAGGGGCTAAGCATAAATACACCACCACCGGGGCTAAGGCGAAACAATCTAAAGTGGACACACCTTCGTCAAACACTCAGAGAACAGTACCTGTGACAAAACGATGGCTTGGCGGTCATGTTAGAGGCTGGTTTGAGTTCCCTTCTTGATCGCTTGGACCTTAAGTTGGACCCAATCAAACAAAGGCTGACCTCTATAGGACAGGATCTTTATAAATTGTCTCAATCACTTATAACATCCAATTCAAATCCACCCCCCCACCCACCCTGGTGATGCAGCGGTCGCATCGGTCTGGTCAGTTCCAGTTGCTTCTGCCCCAAATAAAATGCACACCGCCCAAACCTCGCATCTCGTGAGCACCATTTCCCTACTTGGCCCTCCTGCAAGCACAGGACAACTTCTACCTTCTACAAATGGGCTGCAGGAGTGGCCATGCCATCACTTGTTATCCAGACCAGTGGCCAGCTTTCGCAGAGAACCAGCTCCACATGTGAGGGTTGCAGAAGGGGATGCGTCAATGTATTCTGTTGTTAACCAGGATAGCGTGCTCCAGGGTCCAACTTCCATTCATCTACCTCCAGAAGCAACACCGTATGTGGTGGTGTTAGATAATGTGCAAGTCCTGTAGCCAGATAGCACCAAGGATTATTACCAATTAAAGAACAAGACCCTTCACTGGCTTAACATCAACACCCCCTTGGGCTTCAGAGGGGAAAGGGACATCCTCATGGTTAGGAGAGTGGCCTGGATAACAGGCTTGAAAAATAGCTGTGATGGAGATTGTATAATCATTAACTTCAACAGCCCACACTTGGCAGAAAGGATCCTACATGACGCTAATCACGGTAATAGAATAGGCCCTCACTCCTCTATAAGAGCACTTCTCTTGGGTTATTTTCACCCACCCTCACCTACGATGCTGCACCTGAGGAAACCTGTGACACCAACCCCACAGGGTTGACCTCTACAACTACCTTCGGTCCCTGTATTTATTCATTTGAGCCCATGGGTCAACTAGACCAATGTGATTGACTTGGTGGACAGGGCTCAGGTAATTCCACTGTGTTTTTACAAATGGACCCAAAAGACCAGCCGGCTAAGGTGAACTATTAAAGCTACACGATGGGTTCTAACTTCTTCAACATCATCTCTTGGAACATAGCTGGTTTGGCAAGCAAGTTCTTGAATCTGGGGTGGTTAAATTTCATTAAAAAATATGATATTATTTGTCTCCAGGAGACATGGACTGTTGACAATACTTACATCTTGGAGGGCTTTAAGCTTTTTAACATCCCTGCAACTCCGTCAAGGGTGGGACGTTCAAAAAGGGGTCTTGCAGTTTATGTATCTCTTGGTCTATGTGGTAATCTTATGCAATAAAATACGGACAATCCGTGTCTCCAGGTGTTATCCTTTTCCTCTGGGTCTTATAGCCTAGTGCTTTTGAATTTCTACAATGCCACTTTTCCGCTCCTTGAGGTGTGTAATGTCCCCCGTTTACGTTCATTTGTAATGAATGGTAAGTTTTTGTCCCATAAACCCAGTCTTGGTAGGAGACTTTAATACACAAATATGTGTAGCTTAAAGCAGGGGGGCCCAGGGGCTAGCGAGGAGTCCTCTTGTCCTCTTGTCCTCTTTTAGACAATGTGAACTTTAAACATTGCAGGCAGGGGGAGAAATTAAACACATTGGTTTGTGACCTAGACTTGCAATTAACCATAGGGAAATTGACCCCGTCAAGGCGATATCTCATTCCAACTTTTGAGGGGCTGGGCCGGGTACCCTCGCTTATTGATTTCATCCTAACCTCTACCCCCTTTTTTACCTGATTTCAGAGTCCTCAATATTAGCCAGTAGCAATAGTGATCACAACCTCTTATGTATTAAAGGTATCTGGCCCTCTTTTAATGTAAAAAGACAGACAATAGTAGGAGGGGTTTTACGGGCAACAAATGTAGGGAGATGTCTTAGATGGGGGCAGATTATTCCAGATACTCTGTGCAGGTCTTTATTGGAGATGCACCGGAAGGAATTTCAGACTTGTTAGAATGCAAAGTTATAGTCAGATGAGTCTATTATCCATGCCTTCTAAACAATTTCCGGCTCTGCCGCTGATGTATTGACTGTCCCATCTCAGGGAGATCAGAGGAAGAGTGGACCTAGATGATTCAACCCAGATTGTTCACTTGCAGCAAGGAGGTTGACACTAGCTCTTCAGGCCTCTCAAAGGAATCCTGTAAACGCACAGCAGCCCTGAAGGAAGAAGCTTGGGGCAGTCTCATGGAAGCGTCAACCTAAAAGTACAGTGCCAAGTGCTGGAGCATCATACACAGCTCCAATCTGGGAGAAGAGGCTGCTAATACTTTAGAAGCACACATTACTGAAAACAAATGGGTTAGTCAATTTGGGGACATGTTTAAGGGAGACTTGGCCCTGTCCCACTTATTTAAACTTGGGGGTACCCAAAATAAACTAGTAGTCTTAGAAGAAGAAATATGGCGTGGTATCATTGGTCTGACACGTAAGAAGGCCCTAGGCCCCGATGGAAGCCCACCCTATCTTTACTTGTCAGATGTGGCGCTTTAGGCTCCAGTACTCACTTCCGTAATTAACGCAGTTGCTAGGCTTGGCACTCCGTCCTCATGGGCAACTTCCATCATTGTGCCAGTTTTTAAAAAGGGGATAGGGATAGTATAGTGTGTTACAGACCGATCTCTCTGATAGAGTCAGTGGTAAAAGTGGTCAGAGGGATATTGCTGGATAGGTTATTGACCTGGGCTACCGACAATAACATTTTGTCGGACGCCCAATATAGCTTTACCTGGCCGTTCTATGACTGAAAAATCCCTGAACCTCTTCCTAATTTCCAGTAAATATACAGTTGCGCATAGGGGCATCATCTTCCTTCCTGGCTTTCATGGATCTGTCATCCGCATGCGTAAACAGGGGCAAAATATGGCAGATCCTATTAGCCCTAGATAGATAGGGAGTTGGTCTCCTTTCTCTATGATCTTCACCAGGACTCCAAAGCGGTAGTGTGATACTCGTCAAGCTTAAACGTTTCGCGCTAATTCCCCGTAAGGAGCGGAGTCCATTAAGGCTATATATTGGCCGCTTTAACCTCTTTATCAATAACTTGGAGAAAATTCTCCTGGAGATTGAGACTGATTATTACCGGATTGGACGGCATGGCCTCCCGGTTCTGCTATATGCAGATGACACTTTCTTGATGGCTAGGACAGAGAGAGGTTTACAAACAGTCTTATCATCATTCGCCCCAGTTTATGGGAGATTGAGACCTAAAAATTAACAACTCCAAATCATATATCATGCAACTGGGCACGCAACCCACTAGATCATATGTCTTTAATGTAGGGCCCACCCCTATTCCTAAAACATCAGTTTTTTCTTATCTGGGGGTTCTCTTGGAAGACAAATTGAACTGGGTCCCACAATTTACCGGCAAGAGAAACAACCTTAACAGGGAATTTGCTGCAAATTTTAATTTTGCTCTCCTGGTGCACTATAAGGCAACGTATCTGTCAAAAGTACCTAATGGCAGCGAAATTTGGAGACATGTAGATGTAAAGGATGTACAAACTTCGGAAAATAAATTTATGAGAAATTTAATTAACATAACACAACTTGTTTTTATGTTAAGTTAATTGAAGTTCTTAAGCACAACGGTTACCCATGGGTGTCCTGGCGCTGAGAACTGCCTGTCAGGTTACTGAGGGTGTGATATGACTTCATGGTGAACAGCCCCGTTTTCAGACCCTTCCTAAAAGTGAGGAGTTCTGTGGTGTTTCTAAGGTGGAATCGGAGATCATTCCAGGCCTTGGTGGCACAAGTAATAAAGCTCTGACCACCCCATTTCGCTTTTTTACCTGAGGGAAGATCTACTCTTTTGATCCCAAAGAGCGAAGAATCCTTCTGGGGACATACCACTGCAATGGCTGTATTTGATGGTCGGGGCCAACTTCATTAAGAGCTTTAAAGACCATGCAGAGGGCCTTAAATTGGGTCCGTTGTTTAAATGGGAGCCAGTGCAATTGCTTTAACCCACGTTTGCTGCCAACAAATGATATTTAAAAAGCACAACAGTTCTCCAATGCTTAAGAACTATGGGGCATATTATCAAGGACAGGCGATACATTATCGCCGCTTTTATCGGCAGGAAACTGCCGATAAAGCGGTGATAATGGCCTTGATAATATGCTCTATGAATTCCAATCGAAGCCCATGTTAGATGTGAACACATTTAACATGGGCTTCGATTGGAATTCATAGAGCATATTATCAAGGCCATTATCGCCGCTTTATCGGCAGTTTCCTGCCGATAAAAGCGGCGATAATGTATCGCCTGTCCTTGATAATATACCCCTATGCCTCTGGCTACAGCACCTACAGGAGCCGCATTACAAGCCCCTTGCAAGACTTTTGCGCTGCTGTTGCATCACTTTTGTGACGCAGCCGTGGCGTAAATGTGTACGGCCTATTTACAATGCGTCATATTGCAAACCCCTGCGTATATACCTGCATCAGGTATAATGTATGCATGGTGGGTGTTCCCACGCAAATAGCCATGTAGAATTAATGCAGTGAAATCAATAAGATTTCACTGCGTCATTATATGCCTTCATTGCGTCAAAATCCCAACACCTGGTCAGACCAGGCGTAAGGAATGACGCAGAGATTTTCGAATAGGACTCACCCATCTATTGTAGCGCATTGCTGGAGTTATGCCACTTTAATGAGCAACTCCAACTCCAACAATCCAACACTTTTGCGCCAACAGATGCGTCATCTGTTGATCCTTGTGCCATGACGCACTGTATTTTAAATACATTGCATCCATAGTGGTGCAAGGGCATTTGGCGCTGACGCAAGGAAACTAATGCATCTACGCAGATGCCTCAGTACCTTGTAAATCTTCTCCACAATCTTCGCACTTTAAGTGAAGCAGAAATTTCATTTTTATTACAAATAGGAAATAATAGTTGTAAACACTTGATGTTCAGATGATAATTGGTCTACAATGTATCCCTCTCATGAGGATGCCGCTCACGGTTTGAACTGTCATAAAATAAAAACAGTGAATAACTAAGTAAGTCTCTCAAGTTGGCACTTCAATTTTTCCTTCGGATTTACTCACCACTGAAGGCTCAAAAAATGCTTCGAATCATGCTGTTTAATTATTTTCTATGTTTCTCTCACAGACAGAGCCGCAAAAAGAAAACAAACTGGACTTTAGCGAGCACAGCTTCGATTTTATTTGGAACTCATAGAAAGAAAAGATTAATGGTTGTTGCTCTTCAACATGTGAGTTAAAATAATACTTCAAAGGGGAAAATATGCTAATTGAGTTGCTGCGAAGTAGCTCTATGCTCCATCTACATGTTCTATATGTTCTTTCTAGATATCTAATTACTGTCAACGATGGTTGAATTCATTGCCAATATCGTAGCTAATCATGAGAGCCTACAAAGAAAAAAGTAAGTAGACTGGCAGACTAAGTCTTGAGGCTGAAAATGGAGGGGTAGAGATAAATATTTTAATTGAAAAAAAAGGATGACTAAAGTTGTTGTTACAGTGTCCCTCAGTTCGATGTCCTGAAGACAACCCTGTAATAGTTCAAGGGTTTGAAACGTGTCGACAATTAAAAAAAAACACCTGGAAAGCTCTTTCTTTTAAAAATCAACTAGTGTTTAGGAAATCCTGAGATGGATTTTGTTGGAGGGTCTCTCTGTAAAAAGCATAATATTATAAAAGAGGCACAGCAATACCACTGGGATTCATAATTGAAAAGTGAGCCTATATTATCGTGTCAGATACTTATAGCTCATTGGTCTTAAAATATGTCAGAACTGGGACTTATTTGATGTTTATGTTGTATTTTGAAGTTTTTGTCTTATGTGGTATAATTTATCGAAATATTTTCATTTGAAGATATGTTTCGATATTTGTAAAACAATGCATTTGAATGTTTATGTTATTTCTTTGTGATGCTTTAACCCGTTCACTGAGCGCATTGGCCAATGCAGCCCCATCCACTCTTCAAACCAGCCACACTGCCGCGGATTTTCGGCCGCGGTAAATGGGTTAATGTTTTGACAGTACCTCAAGCAGATTATTAGAAATATGTTTGAATCACTATTGAATAATGAAAAGTGATCAAGTTTATTCATAGTCATGACCACAAAATCAAAAAGATTCTTGTTTAGGATTATGGTCACTACTGGAGCTTTTCGGTTATTGTTGAGCAGGCCCACTAGTAGCAATTAATTTACAGGCCATTGTTATCACTTTATAAGGGACTTACAAGTAAACTAAATATGTCAATCAGGTATTGACCAATGTCATCATGCTTTAGGGGAGAAGCAAATGCACTTTAGCACTGGTCAGCAGCAGTAAAGTGCTCAAAGTCCTACGGTCAACAAAAAGATACATCAAAAGTAGAGATAAGTAGGCAAAACGTTGGGGGAAGACTACCCTAAGAATAACTGGTGTAACATGTGTCCTCCCCAGATGAAAGTTGGGAGCTCTACAGAAGCTCCAGAGAGTTCTTATTACTAATACAGAAAAACCTGGACAAATTGCCAGCATTGGCGAGGTCTATTCCTGCTATGTATTCTACCCTAAAGTCCATACCGGGTAGGGAAATTTACCACCTCAACAACTTTGCATTCTCACCCTTCATTTACATTAGCCACTTGAGGGTCCTGTGGTCAGTCTGAATCAGGAAGTGAGTATCAATCAAGTGCCCATGCCACAGTTAAAGCTTCTGCTATAGCACTCCACCTCTGTTCCCTTGGGAGTAACCGCCTGGAAAAGATGGCTATAGTTTGGTCTAGGCCTTCTTCATTTAGCTATGATACCACTGCCCCTATGCCATGTTCCGAGACATCTGTTTGAACGATAAACTCCTGGGAGAATTCAGGGGCCAAGAGCACAGGGGCTGTGCATATGTCATGCTTCAGGGAGTAAAATGCAGTTTGGCATGCCTCCATCCAAATGACATTTCTGTGCTGTTTCTTAGAAGTCAGCTCTGTCAAGAGTGCCGGGAGGCAAGATGGCAGTCGCTTGAGACGGTTTTGTACACAGAGCCGTGAGAGCCAGGGTAAAACAACTCAAAATGCTGCGTTAAAGAGCTTTTTTGATTAGAGATGAATGCAGAGATTTGTGGTAAAGAGCTTAAGCCAGCTAGGAGCTACATACATCTACTTGGAACAGTCATCGGACTGGCTGTACTGCGATACTTTGGCAGAGTAATTTCCAAAGCGGACAGAACCCTGCAGAAGAAGTCTTACCTCTCAGCAGAGATCGAGGGCAAAGCCGAGCATGCTGAGTGCGCTGAAATCGCTGGATTGATCGAGATGGGCCCCACGACGGCTGCTGTGGCAGCAAAGGCGAGAACAACCAGACTGGTGCTGCGGGGAATGTCAGAGGTGGGAGATGCCGAAGTGGAGAAAGTTGCAGCTCCGGTGACATTGGGGTCTCCCACACAGACTCCTAAATGTGGAAGAGGCAGGACTGTTCAGAAAGTACGCCTGGCCGGCCCCACTGAGGCTGATCTGCTGGGAACATCGGCCAAGGAAACAACTCCGGGTCACAAAGGGAAGAGTAATGTCTACTGCAAAAATGAGCACGATCTCTGTGAGTGCTGCGTTTGCCGGTGAGGGTTCAAGTGCAATTCAGGCTACACCTGAAGCGCGTAGCGAGGCAGAGGATTCATCTAACTTGGAGAAATGCGGTCAGAATGGGGGACCCGCCGACATTGAAGGTATGCCCGGTTTTCCCCCTCCGCTTGTTTGGCTGGTCCTGGGGGAATAGATTTTTGATGACAGCTGGTATATGTGAAGAGAATCCCACTAGTTTCAATAATTCAGCCGACCCATTGGATACGGTCAGGGGGGCGGGGGTTAGGATATAACATCTACATTCACTCCACCTCAGCTACAATTGTTTTGTACATATCTTGCTATAGCTCACGCAAACCATTCTCAAACAGCCCTTTTGGCTAGCAAAACCAACATTGGGGATACAGAGCTCGAAAAGGAAGCTAGTGACTTTTTCTTTTCTTTATCTGATGAGGGTGAATGGTCTGATGACCTGTCATACACTACAGATGAGAGCTGTAGTGACCAGGAAGGGTCACTACAGCTGTTGAGGGTTGTAAATCTAAAACTATTTTAAAGAAAAAGAAAAAGAGACCGGGGAAAGATCTGGTCTGGCACTATACCCCACAAATCAGCTTATCAATCCTTTACCTCTCGACCCACCTAGATCAGATCATCCTGGATCAACCCCTCCAATGCTTGAGGCTATCTTCCAAGCCATTTCAATACACCGGGAAGAGATACCCCAGGATGGGCGCAAGGTCCCAGCTTCCATGCGCAAGATGCAAGGGGTTGTCTGAAAGCTGACTAAGACGTGCAGTGTATTTGGGGAGTGGCTGACTGATTTGGAGTCTAGGATTGTCTCTGCTGAGTCCGATCTGGCTTCGTACCAAATGCTAGTGGATTCCCATGAGGCACAGCTAGTCTACGTCAAATGGAAGCTAGAGGAATGACAGGATCTGATGACCTGTCATACACTACAGATGAGAGCTGTAGTGACCAGGAAGATGATGACGGTTGTACATCTAAAACTATTTTAAAGAAAAAGAAAAAGAGACAGGTGAAAGATCTGGCCAGGTACTATACCCCACAAATCAGCTTATCAATCCTTTACCTCTCGACCCACCTAGATCAGATCATTCTGGATCAACCCCTCCAACGCTTGAGGCTATCTTCCAGGCCATTTTAATACACCGGGAAGAGATGCGCCAGGATGGCGCAAGGCCGCAGCTGCCATGCGCAAGATGCAAGGGGTTGTCCGAAAGCTGACTGAGACGTGCTGTGTATTTGGGGAGTGGCTGACTGATTTGGAGTCTAGGATTGTCTCTACTGAGTCCGATCTGGCTTCGTACCAAATGCTAGTGGATTCCCATGAGGCACAGCTAGTCGACATCAAATGGAAGCTAGAGGAATTTAAGAATCGTCAGCGGAGGAATAATCTACGGCTTCTGGGAGTTCCCAAAGGGATCGAGGGGGGAGATGTTCGCTCATATGTGGTGGACTTGCTTTGAGGCTCCTTGCAGGAGCTCACTGAATGGAACTGGGCTTTGGAAGTGCAACATGCCCACCGTGTCCCTTTTGTTCAGAAGCATCCAGCAAAGGCTGGCGCTTTCCCCCAACCATCCTGGTGTATTTCGGCAATTTCTTACTGCGCAAAACGGTTTTTGAGAAAGCAAGACCAGAAGCGAAAAGAACTAGGAATGAGATCTCTAACATTGTTCGCCCAAACGTCTGTCACTCCACTGTTGAAAGGCGGTGGAGGTTACAGCAGCTTATTAAGTCATTCCAAGACAAAAAAACGCAAACTTATTTCAATAATCCAGCTCGGCTTAAAGTGATTTGGGGAGGGCAAACCAAATTCTTTCTGTCCAGAATAAAGGCTAGAGAAAATCCGGACAGTCTGTCTGGCTAGGTTTAGATTTAAACTTAGACAGCTTTAAAATGTTAAGTAAGCCGTAGCCATAACCATCACAAGGGGAATTCAAACCAAATAAGGAAGGTCAAAGGTAGCACCATATCTTCGAGGTTTTTTTTTTCTTCTCTCTTTTTGGATATAGTTGGTACATTTGAAATGCAGTTCAAATATTATAAAATAAAATGCATGCTTAGAAAACAACTGCGTGAGTTGGGGTTCAATGAGCAGCATCTACTAAGTATTAGTGGAAGGTCTCAGCTTTAGGGCTCTGGCTCTGTCTTGCACATTCATCAAGATTGAGACTGGATGCCTCATGAGGGGAGGTGGGGGGTGATGGGGAGGTGGGTGGAGGGAGGGGCTGGGGGAGTGTGGTGGGTAAAAAGCAAGTTAAAAAAAGCCTTTCCGGAATTAATAATGAAATGAAGAGACAGGCAAAAGAGATTATTGGAAGTCAGAAGGAGAGCCATAATGTGGAGGAGCATGAGGCAATCAGGTTGTTAATAGAAGGATCCCTGGAACTTGGAAATAAATTTCAATGGGGAAGATAACTATATGTTCTTGGAATGTGGCGGGGTTGACTGATAGGGCTATGTGGATTCTATGTGCTGAAATTATCAGGTTAAACTTTATGGATGTAGTCTGCCTACAGGAGACACACATTTCCTGGGGGAAAAGAGAACTACTAAGGGTCGGCGGATATAATACTCTAGCTTGCACAACTCAGACCTCTAATATTTTAGCTAAAATATCATTAGGTTTAGCCATAGGCAAGGCAGTGGACGACCTGGGGAGGTGGGCCATAGTAGAACTTGCAACAGGAGTTACGGTATTTTCGGTTTATGGGTCAAACCAAGATGACCCTCAAATATTCAAAGACCTAGAAATAGAGCTTGCTACTTGGCCAAACTCCCTAATCTTCTGTGGAGATTTAAATATTTCTTTAGATGTAGGTACTGGGAAGCAGAGAAAAGGTGGATATTCTGGTTGGAAGCCTAGAGTTTACTGGGCCTTAAATTCCCTGTGGAATAGCCATGGTCTAGTGGATATCTGGGATTTAAAAAATCCGACTAACCCCGACACAAATATATTTCTCCTGCCCACATACAAATATGTCAGGATTGATTATTTTTTGGGAACAAGAGATTTGCTAGGACAGGCTGAGATTAAGAAACCCCCTAAATTAATTTCTGATCATAATCCTCTGATTTTAGAAATTGAATTAACTAATTTTGAAAGACCAAGGAGCAAATGGACGTTCAATCGAAAATTATTAGTGAATAAAGATTATATCGAATTTATTAAGGAATGGGTGCAAAGATATTTTGATATGAATCTTCTTAGCATGGGCAGGGGGTGGTTTGGGACTCTTTTAAGACCACTTTTAGAGGAGAAACCATCAGTTTTGCTGCCAGAGCTAAGAAAGAGCGGGAAAATAAGAACCAACAAATATCACGGGAGTTGGCTAGAGCTGAGGAAGCGTATGTTTTGACAATAATACAGGGACAAGATGGGGTCCACATCCAACGTCGAATATTTGCTTTAAAAGCGGAATTAAATAGTTGGTTGATGCAGAGATCAGCAGAAGAATATGAAACACATCGGAATAGCACATATGAAAACGGTGAGCTGGTAGGTAAGAGGTTAGCCCTTCACACTCGGCAGAAGATCTCTTTTAAAGCAATACCCTCTATAAAATAGATGGACAAGTATACACAGATCCAGAAGATATTAGTAAAGGGTTTCAACTGTATTATCAAATCTTGTACCAAGATGATATCAAGAAAGATACAGTGGAAGTTAGGCAAGCACTTGCAGAGCTGACTGTAGGCATCGAACTTGGAGGGGGTTTAGATAGGTTAATAAGAGATGAACATTACTTTAGAGGAAGTTCAATTAGCTTTGTTAGGAATTGTTTCGGGGAAAGCCGCTGGACCCGACCAAATCCCGCTAGAGATTTATAAAATCTTAGGAGCAGCAATTATGACTTTGCTTCTGGATTTGTTTAAGGGAGTGCGATGCAGTGGACCCCCCCCCCCCCTCAGTCTTAGAAAGAGACTGATATAATAATATTTCCTAAAAAAGGCAAGCTTGTTGACAATCCATCTTTGTACCGACCAATTTCCTTGAATAACTCAGACTCTAAATAATATTCTAAAATCTTGGCCAACCAGCTTGGGGGGTCATAGAACATCTGGTCTCCCCCTGACAACATGGTTTTATCCTGGGCAAAGGAACAACTGACCATACCCGCAGAGTCATTTCTCTTTTTGATATCATGTCTGAGACGGGTGTCCAGATGGCTATGATCCTCCTCGGTGCTGAGAAAGCTTTCGATCAGGTGTCCTGGGAGTTTCTATGGGGGATACTGGAACTAAACAGCTTTAGTCCCCAATTTATAATAGCAATTAAAGCCATGTACACAGTCATCCAAGGGCCCGATTGCAACTTATGGGCAAGGAGTCTAATATTATTAATATATGAAGAGGGACTAGGCAGGGATGTCCCTACTGCCTGATTTCATTTGCTCTATATATTAACCTTTTGGGGCCCGATGTAGGTAAATCCCATTTACCGATTTTGAAATACCGAATTTTACCGATTCGGTATTTCAAAATCGGTAAATGGGATGTAGGTCCCAACATCTGGATTTGTTACCGAATCCTTAACAATTCTTTAATTACCGATTCGGTAAATACCGAATCGGTAATGCCCATTCATTCCTATGGGCTTTGAAGCCCATAGGAATGATTAGGCATTACCGATTCGGTATTTACCGAATCTGTAATTAAAGAATTCACAAGGGTGCAGGGGGTGTCACTTTGACACCCTCTACCACCCCCAAAACGGGCATGTGTGCAATGTGGCACACAGACATGCCCTAAGGGCACGTCTGTCTGTCACATGGCACATGTGTACATGCACAGATGTGCATGTACACAGGAATCAGTATTTTACCATGGATTTGTATTCCATGGTAAAATACCGATTCTGTAAGCCATGTGCTGATGGTACATTGGCTACCTACATTGCATTTTCGGTAATTTTACCGAATCGGTATCATTACCGAATTGGTAAATATTACTGATTCAGTAAATTTACCGATTCGGTAATGATAACGATTCGGTAAAATTACCGAAAATGTGCCCCTACATCTCGATAGCCCTTTACCGATCGGAAACGGCCGAAAATCGGTATTTTCGGCCGATTCCGATCGGTAAAGGGCTACGTACATCGGGCCACTAGGTGGTTAAACTTCTACAGAGTCAGAATATTAAGCCAACAGTTATGAGTTGGTATGAGACCAAGGTACTTGCATATGCCGATGATGTTGCGGTACTCACCCCAAACCCAGCTGAGGCAATTACAGAAATAAAGAAAATCGCTGACAGTTATGGGCTTTTCTCTAGATATGTTTTGAATAAGGGGAAAATGATTGTGCTATGCACAGATAATATTGACTACAATGACCCAAGGAAACCAGATACAGCTGTCTATCTGGGGGTCTGTATAAGCGCTAAAGTAGATTAAATTAATAAATGCAATTTCGAACTATTGATTTAAACTATAGGGAACAATCTAAGGAGAGTCAATGGTTTGCACTTGTCCATTATTTGGAGGGGAAACCTCTTAAAAATGACCATGCAGCCAAAGCTATTGTACTTGATTCCGGCTATACCAATGGCTGTAGAAGATAGTATTTTGAAGACATTGGAATCAATGTTTTCTAATTTTATATGACAATACGGGAAGGTTAGGAGAGCAATACAATACCTAGCTCTACCACAGGACAGGGGAGATTTAGCAATCCCTAATATCACCCTATATTATTGGGTGGCTCCTCTCCATCAAAGGGCTACTCTGTTTATAGTAGATAGTGATACTAGGATAGAGCAAGGTCCAAAACACCCACCATCTACGAACTTTATATTGGGAAGAAAGCTCCAGGGCTCCTACTGATATAATTGAAGCCAAGTTATTATAAGAAGGTAAAGTTTAAGGTGATCCGCAGTGTATGGAAAGTTTGGAAGCAGGTCTCCAAATTTATGGTAATCCCGAAAATTAATAAATTCACCCCCCTGTGGTGCTCATCGTTACTATCATCCCAGATCAACCATGATATGGGGACGATGTGGGAAAGGTTTGGGATAAGAAAAATTGGGGATTTTTGTGGGGGAGAGCAAGAATTTCATTTTCCCGCGCTACAGAGTGTAATTGATATCCCGAATAACCATTACTTTAAATTTGTTCAGATTAAAAATATCCTTGTCTTAAACACCCCTAAGTTTAAGCTTGATAAGATTCCATTTTTAGATACCATAACTAGGAACCTTTATAGCTTACTCCTTGACATAATCACAGAAGATTTAGATAAAACAGAAACATCTTGGTCATTGAAGCTGGGAAATCCTGATGTTGACATTTATATGAGCCTCTCTTTAACAGCCAAAATACTTCTATCCTCAAACCTAAAAGCTCAATTGTGCAAAACTATTTTTAATCTATATTTTACACCAGCTAAATTGTACACATGGGGGAAAAGGATAGATGATAAGTGCCCTAGATGTGGGTTAGGACCAGCCACCCTGATTCATATGCTCTATGATTGTGACAAACTAACTTTGCTAAAAAAAGCTTTATCTGGGTATTGGGAGGAATTAGTTGGCTAAAGGTTAGAACTATTCCCTACTCTATTTATTCTTGGCTATGATGGCTCAATGGGTCTTAAAGTAGAGGAGGACTACTGTCTCTTTTTGGGGACAGCGGTATATAGGATACTACTAGCAGCTAGATGGAAAGATGCTGAACCACCAAGCTTTCACATGTGGCTTGCCAGGCTTCTTGGAATCTATAATCAAGAGAGGGCTTTCTATGCTTGCAGGGATAGACAGGCTAGAATCAGGGGGCAGAAGGTTTGGTCATTCATCTCCGGTTGGATCAGAGATGCAAGGGTGGCATATGAAGGATATAACTAAGGGGGGGAGTAGTTCGCGAAGTAGCGCTACGCTAAGCTACGCGAAGTTTACTTCGCACTACGCGAACTTTACGTAGCACTACGCGAGCTGCGTAGTAGCATGTTCGCACTGTGCAAGATGCGTTTTCAATGATTGCACAGTGCGGACAAGCATCTGGCACTGTGCAATCATTGAAAACGGCATCTTGCACAGTGCGAGCAGTAGATTTTTACTCGAGCGGCAGCTTTTTCAACGCAAACTGGTAGTTTCTCATTGCGAGCTGTCGCGAGCATGCGCAACCACTCGCAATGAGAAACATGATCTCCCCGCGTTGAGAATCTCACTGGGATGTCATTTTGCTTGCCCGCGGTCGCGAACATGACTTTGAGGACCGCGAACAAGCAAAAAATGACCGCTGCACTACGCTAAGCTGCACTACGTGTGTTTGCACTGTGCTACGTGCAACTCGCGTAGTGCGAAGTTGCACAAACTTCGCAAACTACGCGAGCGTATCGTAGTGCTTCGCCCAGGGTTACAAATAACAAAGGCGGCCTTTAGCATCATCAGGGATAGGCTCCAATGAACTGATTTGTTTCCAGACATCCCTAAAATTACCGGGCAGGAGTGGCTAACTGCCCGTTTACTGGATCAAGCCATTTTAATATCTGATGAAATGTATTATTCTTAAAACTGCGTTTCTTTCATAACAACTGCCTTTTTGAATTAATTCATCGTTTTATCACTGATTGTTATTTCATATTTATGTATTTTCTGGAACTGCTTAATAAAAAATGTATATAGAAGTCAGCTCTGTCAAGGGGGTGACAAAGGTGCCACATCCCGTGAAAACCCCCCTACAGTACCCATTGAGGTCCAAGAATGCTCTGACCTCAGTCTAGGTTTTGGGTGGCTCCCAGGCCAATATAGTCTCTATCTTGGCCTGGAAGTGCTGCAACTTCCCCCTGCCCACCAGGTCTGCAAGTATATCACAGACCCCTGCCCTATCTGGCATTAACTGGCCTTGATAGTCAGGCATGCTGGTTGCAGAGCCTGAAGCCCTTCCTGGAAGTGATCAAGGTAACCTTTCCAACTGCAACGGAAGACAGCTATGTCATCTACATAGGCAGATGACAAAGCCTATGTACCGGTGACTAATGGTTCACCAACCACTGGAAGATGACAGTCACATTCTTGAGTCCACAGGGTATCACTTTAACCTGATAGTTGACCTCTGCAGTGGAGCAGAGCTGACTTCTCCTTGACACCTTCAGGTAAGGTGATCTGCCTGTACCCTGATGTAAAATCAAAGGTACTTAAGTACTGGACAGCCCCTAACCTGTCAATCAGCTTATACACCCAAGCAATGAGATGAGCATCATGAGCATCAGTCTTTGTAATATAATTGAGCCCTCTATAATCCACACAGAACCTCAGTACAGGTGTGCTGCCCACTGAGGAAGCTTTTGGTATCAGAACCACAGGACTGGAACAGGGGCTACTGGAGGGCTCTATCACCCCCAACTCCAACATCTTAGTGACTTCACTCTTGATGCCGGCCATCATTTTATCTGACAACCTATAAGACTTATTCTTTACAGAAAGGTTGTCCCCTGTGTCCACATGATTGGTACACAGGTGGGTATCTCCATACCTGTGGGGCATATTACCAAGCAATAGCGATAATTATCGCTATTGCTTGGTTAGAGACAAAAATTTACCGCTGAGCTGCGGCGATTTTTACTGCAAATAAACCTTGGTATTACCAAGGTTTATCGCAAATGCGATAAAAATCACTGCAATGCATGAATATCGCTGAAAAGTCAGTGATATTCATGCATTACCGAGCTAATGCTCTTAGCCATGTTATCCACCTCCCATTGGATAACATGGCTAAGAACTGCTCATGGCGGGTGTTAGCTTTTGGAGATATTCGCGCTTAGCGCGAATATCTCCAAAAGTTGTTAATAGGAGATAGCGATGTTAGCGACTGTTTTCAGTCGCTAACTTCTTGGCACGCCCACTTTGCATGTCATTAGTGATAAATATCACTGACATGCAAAGTGGGGCCCAGGATGGTCGTTATCTTCTTCTAGCTGTCGCTAACTGGTGTTAGCGACAGCTAGGTAATAGGGAGATAATTGTATCTCCGCTTTCTTGGCTTTTAAAGCCAAAAAAGCGGAGATAAACCCCCTTGATAATATGCCCCTAAGGGAGAAAAGCGAATAGTACTGCTCCAGCACTTGGTAGCAGTCATTCTACTGTTGTGCAGGAGTTAGAGTCGGGGAAATGATCACTCCTTACACAGACTGATCCTTCTCCTTGGAGTCCAAAAGGTCAGGGAGAGGTTTACTCTCCTCTTGCTCCTTTCTATCTGTCACCACAGTATGGTGAGCTCAGACCTCTCAGAATGTGGTTTGATGTGATTGCTTTGGACCGCTCCATGAGGTTGCCTTAGGGTCTTAAGGTCCACCAGGTAGGTAGCCCTACCCTCCTTCACAATCACCTCTTAGGACCCAGTCCAATAGTCCTGAGGGCCCTGGGCTCTACTGGTTTCATCACCCGCAGTTTCTTGCCAGGCTGTAATTACATAGTGGTAGACGTTTGGTCATACCACTCTTTTATCACAGCCTGACTAGATTCTAAGTTGTCAGAGGCTTGCTTCCACAACTTAGCTGCCTGGCTTCTGATGGACAGTGTGTAGCTCGTCACACCCTGGGTAGTCTTCCTGGGAGCTTGCTCCCACCCTTATTTCCCCAGTCTTGGAAGTTATCTAACAGTGTACCCATACATAAGCTCAAAGGGGCCTCCCTGTAGGTAAAAAATGTTATGCCTCCCAGAGACATCACCTACTACTTGGGCCTCACCTTATTTTCAAATGCCTGCAGGGCAGGACACTCCCAATGTACCATACAGAACTCCTCCTTGCTGGATCCTCCATTACATGTCATCCTTTAAGTGTAGGCAGGTCACCAAAGGCAGCAGTGCCCTCCTCAGTGGAAGATACTTAGCTGCTCGTTTCTTGTTTTATCAGCTTGCTGGGCCATTGTTCTCCCATTCTGGGCAGCCATGGACCTTGTTCTTTCACAAATCCAATCAGGTAACCCCAACATCTCCAAATGAGCCTTGAGCTCCACCTCTTTCCAGATAGTCTGCTCAATGCCATTACCTAAAAAACAGTCCACAGGCATGGCGGGGCTCACAGCAACTTTCAGAAGGCCTGCAAACTCCTAAACCAAATAGAACCAAGGCCACACAATAATTAATCCCTTTGTTGTCAGCCACCGGAACCTGGTAGAATGCATAAGGAATTGCCTGCTCTGGGGAAACCATTTGACTCCTTACCATAGTCATACTGGCTCCTGTATCCCTCAGAACCTCAACCCATTGCCTATACTTTGTAGTATTTGAGTGCACAAGGATCATAGGAACCGTCTCACTGCCACCCAGAGACACTAGGGTAACCCCACTGAACTTCCCCCAATAACTCAGATGAACCCCACCCCCAACACTATACTAGCCATCTCTGGAATCTTTCTTCCAATTCGAGGTGGTGCTCCTTTGCACACTTGGGATCCCTATTGTAATGTCCATACTTGTAGCATTCATAGCACTTAATGTGCTTGGGCTGCTGATCTTTGTCAGGGTAGGATTTCTTTCTGTGGCCAGATTGGGAATGAGTAGCAGACCCTTTCCGATATGAGTTGTTTTAGGGGCCTTTAGAGAACTCTTCCTTTTTATCACCCTTTTGGGAGTCCTCCTAGATGCCTTCTTGAAAAATCCGGTGGTGAGTCAGATGTCAGCCTCCCCAGCAAGTTTCCTTTGGATCTGTTGACTTGCTATCAACCAGGTGTTGGCACAGCTCTGGAAAACAGATATGAAGCAGGTGCTCCTTCAAAATCAAGTTGCACAGCCCTCAATAATCACCAACTTTTCTGCCCCTCACCCAGCTCTTGAGTGCTTTGCTGGCATAATCCAAGAGATCCACCCAGGTCTCTGAAGACATCTTATGTCTCCTCCTGAACCTGAGCCTATGCGTGTCAGGGTTCAGTCCAAACTTGCTGACTAGTTTAGCATTCATTGCAGTGTAGCATGTTTGGCCCTGTACCTCCAGTGTAAGGATTGTACAACTCCCCACTGTGGGCGTTTGCCTCCACAAACTACCATCCCAGAACTCCTCTGGGACATTATGAACTCTCAGCACCACTTCATAGGCTGCAAACCATTTATCTATTTCATATCCCACCCATTACTGGGCACCAAGGGCCAGATGTAGGTCACCAAATACCGGTCGGTAACGGCCCATTTCGGCCGTTAAGTACCGGTATTTGGTGATTGAGATATAGGGGGCCTTAAATTTACCGATTCGGTATATTTACAGAATCGGTAAATTTACTGATTCTGTAAATTACCGAATCGGTAAATTTACCGAATCTCACCGGCCCTTAAGAATTCGTTATTTACCATGACATACAATGTCATGGTAAATAACAAATTCCTGTGTACATGCACATCTGTGCATGTACACCTGTGCCATGTGACACACATACATGCCCTTAGGGCATGTATGTGTGCCACATGGCACACAAGCCAGAATCAGGGGTGCAACAGGGTGTCAAAGTGACACCCTGTCCCCCTTGCAAATTCAGTAATTTTACTGAATCGGTAGTAACCGATTCGGTAATTGACATTGATTCCTATGGGCCTCAAGGCCCATAGGAATAAATGGCAATTACAGAATCGGTAAATACTGATTCATTAATTACCAAATCATACCGATTCGGTAATTAATTCGGTAAAATGACCTACATCCCGATTGCCAGTTCTTAAATACCGAATCGGTATGATTCGGTATTTAGGAATCGGTAATCTGGGATTACCTACATCGGGCCCCAAGTCTTTTGGGATCTGGACTCGCCAGTGGAAGGTGCTGGAATGCTGCCATACTGCTGTTGTTGGACACCTTTCTCAGGGCTCTTATGTCCTTCGCACTCATGTTGAGCTCATGGGCCATTTTTCTCTCCTCCATGGCAATCTTTTTTATCATCTAGAGCGTGCTCTTTCTCCATTTTAACAAGGGCCTGCCCCTTCTCTAGCTTGGCTGGGACCTGCTCTTTCTCCAATTTCAATCTTGCAAGCTTCAACTTTTCCCCCATTCAATCCTCTTGCTCCCCTGGGGCAGGTTCCTTGATGACACACTGCTGCCTGGCCTGCTGTTAACTTCCAGTCCTGGAAGGATGTTACCCCCTAATCAATAGGCTTCATGATAAGACCTCCATCTTGGTCCTGCTCCAATATTTCCTTTTCAAATTCTTACCCCTCTAACACATCCTCTTCTCATTCTGGGTGGCCTGATGCCCATGCTCTTAAGGCTTTCAGAAGGTCTGCCTTTTTGGCTCTTACCCCATGTCACACCCTTCTCTCCTGACAGAACCCCTCATGCTGGGCCACTGTGTAGGTTTCCAGGATGGCCAGCTTGAATTCCAACTTGCCACATTGTAGAGAAAATGACTACTGGGCAAATAGATTTTTGGAAAAATCAAAGATGTCAAGCAGGAACTATTGAAAAAGATTTGAATTTATCTTAAGTATAGAGTAATAGAGAACACTGAATTACTATGTGGTATTGCACAAACACAAGTCCTATCCCACCAATGCCACCAATGCTGCTCAGTTATGGGGTACCTCAGGGCTCCTCTCTGAGCCCCATGTTATTTAACATCTACATGAGCACCTTGGCTGAGATTGTCCTTCCCTTCGGCATAAAGATTGTTACCTACGCAGATGACACTCAGCTTTTGGTAGCATTAAACCACCCTGAGGGGTCATCTAGCTATTTGGGTCCCTGGCTAAAGGCAGTAGCCGAATGGATGGAACTCTCATGCCTCAAGCTCAATGGGGATAAGACTGAGCTAATGCTCCTCTGCAACTCTCCCTCCTTAAACCCCGCTCTCCTCTGGCCGGACTGCCTCGGCCCTGCCCCAGATCCAAAAGCCCAGATTAAGAGTCTCGGGATGTGGCTTGATAGCGCTCTCAATTTCAACTTCCGGACTACCAAGCTCTCAGCCACCTGTTACGGCTTTATGAGGTTGTTGCGCAAGATCCTTCCCCTTCAGGCGAGAAGGATTATGGTTCAAGCTCTTATTCTGTCTCACCTGGATTATGGTAATGCCTTATATCTAGGATCCCCGCTTTTTACTATACAGAAGCTTCAGGTGATCAAAAACTGTGCGGCCTGCTTGCTCTCTCAGACCCCCCGCAGACAATCTTCAAAACCTGCTTTAAGGATCCTTCACTGGCTTTGAATACAATTCAAAGCCATATGTTTGGCCCACAAGGCTTTCTGGAGGAATGGTTGGGACACCATCCACCCCCTCATTACCCCTAACCATGTGGAAGTTGAAGAAATTGATGTACATAAACAGCATTCATTTCCCTTCTTCTCCCACTTCTCTCCCTGTGAGCACCATGAATACCGTAAACTATTGACCGTATCACTCTGCCAGTAAGAACCCATACCCCTATGCATACGTACCGCCATTCTAGGCACCATGGCCCTTTACCCATTGGAATCCCCGGCTTCCCTCCTGCACGTATCCTAAACCCTCTCTCTCATGCATAGGCCATGAAACCCTCTCCCCCTGTGCGACCCTGCTGCGAAAGGCAACTCTCCTGCTTGACCCGCACAACCCCCCCCCCCCCCCCATTCCCTCTTGAAGAGGCACCCTTCGCCTTAGCTGACGTAGCCCTCCCCAGCTGCACCTGACTGCCCCCGCTCTCTCTTGTACTGTTCGTAAGATCTCTCTCTCTCTCTCTCTATGTGACTCTGTCCCCGTGTCCACCCTGGCTCTCCCTCCCTTCTCCTCACATGGGCAAGCCGTAAAGCTTCTTCTACAAGATCCCGTCCTTGAGAGTCATGGCCGCGCCTGACCAACACCTCCTTTCTTTCCATGAATGCCCCTCTGTTGACAAGCCTTCCCTCCGCGCCCGATTGTCCACGCGGCATGACTACCACTCCTTTGATGACCCCTTCCCCCGAGTCCGGCTGACCACACGTGTCCGAGGCCATCGCCTAAGCCAGGAGATACCATTTACTGCCCTTATTGTATGAAGTCACTCCTCTTCAAAGGACCCACTATTGATCCTAGCCACCCCACCCCCTGGGCTATGATCAGGCGCACACATCCTAAACAGTTGACGGAACACTCAGCTGCGTGATTGCCCTCCCCTCTTATCAGCAGGTCAAGGGTTCCTATTGTGAACATATGTGGGGTAGGATTGACACGAGGATTACAGGGATGTCTTTCTTTTGCGTCACACTGTCCTGATTGTACTATCAAGTGTTTTGTAAGGTATAAAAGAAAGAGTCTCAGCTCACTTGTTAGAGCACCTCCCGAAAGACACTGTGTTTCGTGTCCGAAATGACTGGCTCTCCTCATGAGAATTAAACTCTGTTCTTGATCCCTGCTTCCAGCGCCCGTCTCTTTATTTGGTAACTATTCAACATGGGAACTAAGAGGCGGTTTGCGCCAGCGGCCTGGGCATCGGTAGTAATCTGGGCTCCTGTTCCACAATTGGCGTCCCAACGCGGGGTCCATCAGTGACATAAGGTTCGGTAAGAGAGATCCAGACGAAGAAGTGAACATCTAAATGATCGGGGTATGCCTGCCTTGAGAGGGCCCTCGCCCGGCTGCCGATCGAAAGAACTTCACCAATTCTGAACGGACCTCCCTTGAGTGACCTATTGTCCTGACTGGAATCCCACAGGAATGCTACATGGAGTAAGAGAACGATCGGGCGCTGGAGGAGGGAGATGAAGAACTGTCCGTATGGTCCGGTCCGGGTAAGATTAAGTAGGGTGTTTTTACGCCTGATTGGTAGGGTGGTTCTATCCACCTGATTGATTGATTGTTTGTATTGAAATCGGTATTTGTATACTGATATTGTTGGTATTGGTTCATTTAGCTTTGAATGCTACTTGACATATTGGTTCTCTTTTGAGAACGAGACATTCTCTGTTTGCAAACAGCGGCGAATAGGAACGTCGTCCCTCTTTGCAGATAGAGAAGGGTAGGTAATGCAGACTTTTGTCCCCGTTGACATCCGTCATGCCTACTTTTCTCCCCACTGGATTGTTTGAAATCGATTAATAATCGATTGTTGCTCTTTGAGATCTTCCCTGTCTACAAACTGGGACGAGTAGAAATATTCTGTCTTCCTTTCTGGATAGCGAAGGGCAGGTAATGCAGACGTTTGTCCCCGTTGTAATCCGTCATGCCTGTTTTTCTCCCCACTGATTGGTTGGTTGCCTGGACATTGTTGTTCCAGGAATTGTTTCGTTTGAGGTATTTTCTGCCTGCAAACAACGTGGAATAGAAATATTCTGTCTAGTCTTTGCAAGTAGTAAAGGGTAGGTTATGCCCCTTTGTGAATTCGTCAGTCCTACCCACTCCCCACTGTTTGGTTATTTGGGGGGTAGCTTGCATGGTCCGCCCAGGAGACTACCCTTATGGAGGACATATGCTCCCCGCTCATGGGCCATTTAGTGGAAGTAGACCATCTGGTCCGTCCAGGAGGCTACCCTAGTAAGTGGAAGTACATCGCTCGGTCTGTCCAGGATGATACCCTAATGAAGGAATATATGTTCCCCTTTTTGATCGATAATCTCGTTCCACCCCGGACCATTTATTGGAGGGAACTCGTCTGGTCCGTCCAGAAGTACCCCCTAGTGAAAAGGACACATAAAAATATGAAGTGATCACCGTTCCCTACTAACAGAAAACTTTAGCTCGAAACACGCTAAGGAAGAGAAAGAAAAATAAAAAGAAATCAGGCTAAGTCAGTAACCCCCTGATGAGCTTTTGACTTCACTAAAAATAAGAAACATTAGAAATAGTTCGTAATAAGAAATATAAAATGGCGAAAAGTTTGGCAGCAAAGATAGCCACGAGGTAGCTAGGCTCTACTGCCTATTCCTGCTCCCAACATGTCTGCCTCATTGCCCGCCACGCCCAAATAACGGTCACATGAAATAGAAACAACTCAATAGGTACCTACCCCCATTCCGGAAGCTCCCGAAGTGCAACAGGTCCGCGGTTACGCCCATCCGGAAGGAGAGGCCTCGAGGCACGAAGGGCTCGCCTGGCCGCGGTCAGTAGGAGATGATGTTGGGCAGGCGGTCCAAAGAATGACAAGGACCTCTCCATCTCTTCTCTCCTGCCGCCCTGCAGGCCGCGGGGAGAGAGGGGGCTGTCTTGCCTCGACCACCGACCACCCCTCTCTCTCACCCGATCCGGCTTTCGTTGATGGGCGAAGCCAAAGCGAGGATGGCGGCATTTCTTTGTGCTATAATGGCCGCAACTACACCCAACGCCTGACAGTTGCAGGTAGTCCCGCCACATGCCATCGCCTGCATAGTTACAGGTAGTCCCGCCACATGTCCACCCCTGGAGAGTTGGAGGTAGTCCCGCCACCTGTCGAAAAGGAAGGGGGGGGGGGCTGTCTTGCCTCAGCCGCCGACCACCCCCCCCCCCATCTTCAATAGCCAGCACGGCCAATGTCGAAGCGACGGAGCCGAGGAACGGCGCGGGGCCGCTGGAAGGGGGAGGCGGCGCGAACGAGCCTCCCCCACCTCCCTCCAGGTGGAGGCTTCCAGCGACACCCCAATGCTCTTACTTAAAGAGGGTCAACATCAAAAAGCGGTCTTTTGCCCAGGACGGGCACACGCCCCATGCCTTCTCTCCTCAACCTTGAAGATTCTATAAGAGCCGGGGGGCACCCCGATCCCTCCGCATGGGCGCCCCCGCCCCCTTCACTGGGAACCACGACATCGGTGCAACTCCTGCCGGCGCCAGCCTCGGATTGGAAATGGCTAAAATGCAGCCACGGCATAGACTTGTTCAGTTCCGGTGGAACACCAGAATGACCCGGTAGGAAAATTGTTGCCGCCCTCCCCACTCTTTGACTAATGGTCCATATTGTTAGAACTGTTAACCACATGATTCAAAACTTTTTGAACTTCCAACGGAAGGCTCCGGTCCAACCACGAGTCATTGGAGACATTCTGACTGTGCTGGGACTCGCCTGACCCCACCCAAAATGGCGCCGACACAAAATGAGACGTTTTGAATATACTTTGTTGCACCCTGACCACGCAGCTTTTTGCCCCGAGATATGTATGTAGTTTTCTTGGATAATGAAAGTAGATACGAAGGATATTGAGTATGTGCTTGGGCAATGAACTGACTTAGGGTGGGTACTGATTATGATTTGGAAAATGAATTGGTCTAATTTAGGTAATGAATGAACATTGGATAATGAATTTATGAATTTATTAAAGATGAATTACTGACATGCATCATGCTTGCTCTGTAGGGAAGTTTAATACGATTTTATTGCACTGCTGCACTTTTTGCAATGAACTGCCACCAACTTCGTTCTTCTTATGTACAGTTTCAATCTGCTCCGTAGCCGGCCCACTGAGTTGTAGGCCTGTATTTGTACCTCAACACTTTTTATTAAAAGTATTTTGAAAAAGAAAGCATGGTTGTAGCAGTTGCATTAATGAGTTTTGGATGTCTTACTACTGTGAGCGAATATTAAGTATGATGAAAGATGTAGATCAAAAGGATCAGATATTTAGCAGCTACATTATGTGTCACAGGCAGCCAGAAAAGTGTTTTAGACACCCTTAAAATGACACCACAGAAATGCCACCTGACCGTCACCCTTGCACCCGACAAAGAGGGTTACGACCAAGTAACTCATGTAGATACGCAGATCGTCAATGATTATCTATCTGACATTACTGGTCCCTCTGGGCTTAAACGCCGAGATGGTAAAGAAATGCAGTACGCGGAGATAGGTCGAGTATGTGGTAGGTAAAAACATTTTCGGACTACTGCATGCTGATGTACTTTGAATGCTGCCCCCCACCCCTTCTTTTTCCTCCCTTCTGCAGGTCACGTCAGAACGTCGACTGAAGTATGGGAGAGCGATGGTTGAACCACCGACGAAACGGGAAGGATGGAATATGTGCATAGTCCTCATAACGATAAGTTTTTAAAGACGTAGACTTAAACATGACTGTTCCTCCTTGGAACATAGCGACTGGGAGGATGGACTGACATAGAAACTGGACAGGTACTGAATGACGAAAAATTGACTAGAAAGGACGCGTTAAATAATGTAACTGGACGTTTGACTAGGTAGGGAAAGAAAAATATACGGGTAAGGGTTGCCACGGCACCACCCGTCTGGGAAGTTAGAAATGTTGCTGATGTTCAAAATGCACTGCCCCCCTTTCTCACACTCTTATAGATATAGCCAAGCTGCCCGACTGTTCTCCCGATCAATACTTGCCGTTGCCTCAGCCTGGAGAACTTCCCACCAAAGGAAGGAACTGAAAATGGTTTAAGATCCAACCATGGGTAACTAGCACGACCAGGTTAATTTCTGATCGACCAACCGAGGTGTGAGTATTGGCAATTGGGAACGCTCGCAGACGTGACAAGCGAGAAGAAAAAGGAGGGAAGGGTAGAAAGAGCTAAGCACGTAGATAAATAGGATAGTAAAGATACGTAGGATATATAAAACAGATCTTGTTGGCTAACAATTGTTTCCTGTCTTGTCGTGAATGTCTTATATATGTGTAATACATGTGCCGTCTTCCCTGTCTGAGTTTGTGTGTGTGTAATGTACGGATTTATGTCTTCCCTCTGTCTGTATCTGCGTGTTACCTGACCTTTGCTGTTCTGTGTTGTGAGCGCACTAAATGACCTATTTTCGTACACGTCTCTCTCTCTCTCTCTCTCACACCACCCCCTTATCTCTCTCTCTCTCTCTCTCTCTCTCTACATGTCATACGTGTACCGAATGGCTCGTTTAGATTGCGGACGACTCTCACTCTCTATGAGAGTCTCCCTATTTTCTCTCCCTCTTTTTGGTAAAATTGTGCCCCACCGGCACCAGTCTGATTTGATACATATTGAACGCGAAGGTGTTCAGCGAAATTGACCGAAACTAAAATGATTGTATCTCGCCATATTACTGCCTCTCCTTTCTGCAAAATGAATGAACTTGAATTGGCTGAGAAGGAAAGGACAGGTAAGACGACTAAAAGTCCCCCAAATCTGGCCATTTATAGGGGAACTGTATGTCCATGGCACCTTATGTCTGTTCTTCAGAGACGAACGCCAACGTCTAGATTGACCCCCAATGCCCAGATTGCCCCACCCCCTTTTGCACCCAAGCGCGAGCGCCCGAAGCATCCCCGCCCCATTTTTGATAGACCCCAGTCGCTGTCCTGGATATAAACATGATGACCATGAGTAACTGTTGACCATCGAGAAAATATTGTTCTGCCTGACTCTCGATGATGGCACCCCCGCCCTGTTTGAAAAGATTAGCCAGTCCTGAAGTGAAATGCTCCGTAATGTTGAATATGATGAAATGCACAGTTGATGGGAATATCATTTACCCTCACTTGAGTTATAAATAGGACGATGAGTAAACTTGGCTTGAATTCAGTAGGAATGCCGACATATGCACTGCTTGGTAATGGACCTCTGACTGTGACCAGTGAACGTATCTCCCAAATGCGTAGAATTGAGGGAGGAATTCACATGCGTAGATATCTTCTTCTGCCATTTCTCTAAAACCTTGTCTTGTACCTATTCAAAGATTCACGATCACCGAAGGAGATGGGTCGGATGCGACGTACAGCCTGACTGCAGATCTTGGGACACGTGTGACCTCGACCAAAGGTGGAGCTGCACAGCAACAGGATACGGGACGAGACCGCAATTTCAACGTGGAAAATGAAAAATGACGGGCCGCCTTGAAGCCCTCCGTCTGCTAACCCACGTGTGCCTGGAGTCTCCGTCTGTCAGGTCCAATGGTCCTCAGGATCTCACGATGCTCTATGGGGTCCACCTCTCGACAGCCCCTGGGTCTGACTGAGAACAGACGCACAGGAATGATCGAGCGAGGGATAATCAGGAAGGTAAGGGAGGGAACAGCGGGGAAGGGAAGCTGAAACGAGAACAAGGCACCATGAGACAAGCACAGACTATAATTGCAATGCACGTGGTAGAAACCGGTAACCCCACCCTCGTATGACCTGAAGGAGTTATACCTGGTAAGAAATAAGGTGAAGGCTTTGCCTGGCAATCCAAAGAGGTTGAACGGAATGTTAATTTTGGAACACAAGAATTCTATGATCAGTACTTTTCTAGCACAGTTCCTAGTACATTACACATTATCAAATAACTACATACCAACATAAAAGTAAAAGGTGGCTTCAACAGGGGTCAGTATGGAAGGTAGCCTGCCAGGCGAAGCACATAAGCCCCTGTTGTCGAAATCAAGAAAAGGAGACAATAGTTATTGTCTTAACTCATGAAGTTTGTTTTGCCCGGTTACTTCACCTGACAACACATACAATGCTTTACTCAAGGAGTACATAAAGGTCCTGGAACATGAGGTGATTGAGGCACAGCAGCCAAGCAACCCTAACAAAGTCTTCCGTGTGTCTGTTGAACCCACAGAACATTGGAACCTTATAGAATTACAAGAAGTCCTGTTTTATTTAAATCCGATAATCCCCCTCTGAATCTGGCAGAAGAATGAAGGAGGGAGGAATGAACAAAAGCCCCGGATGTCCGGAAACGGGATACCACAGAGCAAGGTATCGCAGGACCCAACAGCAGTGTTTACCCTAAACACCACAATCGCGAACACAGTACTAGATACCAGTGAGCAGTCCTCTCACTAGCTACATGAACGTTGGAGCCTCAGCCGAGAACTCCACAGCAATGGGAAGCGCCAGCCGACGCCACCCCCCAGACCGAAGCAGAACGCTTCCGATGTACTCACCAGCCGGCAAGTGCTCACAACACAAAGGATACACTGGAACTCACGTTACCCAGCAATCAGCCACGGAACCAGAATCAACGGCGGCGCCTTCCTTGTCCTCGCCGGTAATGTTCTCTGCGCGTGTGACGTCATCACACGGGCGTCGCGCGCGCAGCACCTGGAAACATGGGAAATGTAGTATTTAGCGATTAAAACGCGTCTCTAGGCAGGGTTCGCGCCTAGCCTCCGCCGTGAGTTCTAACAGTACATCCCTCTCCCGAAGAACACTGACAGAGACAAGGTTTGGCCGGAAAGCGTTGATGGAACATCCTCACAAACCTGGGTGCATGGACATTGGAAGCAGGTTCCCAGGAGTTCTCTTCATTACCATATCCTTTCCAAGCCACCAGATACCACAATCTGGTGCGGTATATCTTAGAGTCCACAATTCCTCTCACCTCATAGTCTTCTTCGTTATCCACGGCGATCTCAGCAGGCACCAGTTTTTTGTGCATTCTCGTGGGTTTCACCAAAGACACATGAAATGCAGGATGAATGCGTAAGGAGGATGGCAGAGCCAGTTTAACCACCACAGGATTGATGAGCTTAAGGATCTTGTACGGGCCTATATATTTGGGATTGAACACACTATAACGCTTAAAGCGTATGTTTTTGGTGGACAACCAGACATAATCACCCACCTTGTATATGGGCCCAGCTCGTCTGTGCTTGTCCTCATAGGCCTTGTACTTCGCTTTGGACTGTCTTAACTGGCTCTTGACCTGCTGCCATGTCTTATGGATGCTCTGTATTCTTTCTTGTACCTCGGGGACAGTGGTGTTTGATGCAGGATGGTGAAACGGCAAGAAATTAGGATGGAAGCCATAGGTGCAGTAAAACGGAGCGGTCTTGGTGGAACCATGTACCGCGCTGTTATACGCTATTTCAGCTAGCCATAATCTATCCACCCAGTCTTCCTTGGTGACCTCAACATAGCATCTCAGATACTGCTTCAGGGTTTGATTAACCCTTTCAGTCTGCCCATCAGTCTGGGGGTGGAAACTGGTGGAGGTACTAGATGTTATTTCTAAAGCCTTACACCATGTCTTCCAAAACCGGGCCGTAAACTGGCTGCCTCTATCTGATATTATCACTCGGGGCAACCCATGTAGCCGTACTATGTTGGTAAGAATAAGTCTGGCTAACCCACTGGCTGAAGGAACCTGTTTACAAGCGATGAAATGAGCCATCTTAGTTAAATAGTCAACCACCACCAGAATTGCCGTGCACCCCTGATCTTTAGGCATGCCCACTACAAAATCCATGGAAATGTTTTCCCAAGGTAACTCAGGAGTGGGAAGGGGTTGCAGCAGTCCAGCCTGTCTAGAGTGTTGTGCTTTCATTTGACTGCAGATAGGACACTCAGCCACCCACTCAGCCACGTCCTTCCGAATGTTAGGCCACCAAAACTGCCTTAGAATTCTCTCCACAGTTTTACTGAATCAGTTATGACCAGCGCACGGCGCACTATGGCACCACTGGAACACTTGCTTTCTTAAGGATTGAAGAGGCAACAGCAGCTGTCTCTGTCTCATCGGAAGACCCTGCACCATCTTCCACTCTTGGTGTTCTCTCAACCATTCCTTCCATGCATCGTTCTGAATGTGTCTATTTACACTTCTGAGGAACATCTGAGTACAGGTGACTCCGATCACCTTGTTTGGGTCGATTATGGACTCCTCTCTTGCATTGACTTGTTCTGTCTTGGTGAACTGCCTTGATAAAGCGTCCGCCTTTCTGTTATCTCTTCCTGGTCGAAATGTGACGATGAAGTCGAAGTCTGCAAAATGCATCATCCAACGCATCTGTCTAGGTGTTAAATGACGTGCAGCAGTCATGTATTGCAAGTTACGATGGTCGGTAAACACTGTTACTACATGCCTTGCTCCCATTAAGTGATGTCTCCACTCCAGGAAAGCGGTCCTTATGGCCAACAGTTCCTTTTCTGCAATCACATAATTCTGCTCTGCTGAATTCAAGGTACGAGAGAGGTAAGCAACAGGATGTAACTGGCCAGTTTCAGAGTGCCGTTGGGACAATACTGCTCCTACCGCCGTGTCAGAAGCATCCGCTTCCACGATAAAGGGTTTACCAGGATCCGCGTGCACCAGCACCGGAGCAGAAACAAAAGCCTTCTTGAGGTCATCGAACCCTTTCTGGGCCTCCTCTGTCCATTCAAAGGGCACCTTCTTTCTCAATAACCTTGTCATTGGGGAGGCCATTGCCGAGAAATTTTCAATGAACCTGCGATAGAAGTTCGCGAATCCGATAAAACATTGAATGTCCCTTACGGACTTGGGTCTGGGCCAGTTTTTTACCGCCAGGATCTTTCTTTCAGACATTTCCTGCCCTTGTGGAGTGAGTACCACCCCTAGAAACTCCACCGATGTAGAATGAAACTCACACTTGCTGAGTTTACAGTAGAGCTGGTGTTCCAATAATGTTTTCAATACAGTCTTTACATGTTCCACGTGTTGTTCTGTGCTGTTGGAGTAAATCAGGATGTCGTCTATGTAGACAACCACGAAACGATCTAAATATCTTTTGAGGACATCATCTAGGAAAAATTGGAAGGCGGCTGGCGCATTGCAGAGCCCGAAGGGCATCACCATGTACTCGTAGAGTCCAAAACGGGTCTTGATGGCCGTCTTCCATTCATCACCTGAACGCATCCGAACCAGGTGATATGCCCCCTTGAGATCCAGTCTCGTGAAAACCACCGCATTTTTCACTTGTTCTAATAACACATTGATGAGCGGAAGGGGATATTTATTCTTAACAGTAATGGCATTTAACGCCCTGTAGTCCGCACAAGCGCGAAGTTCTCCATTAGCCTTCGGGATGAAGAACAACGGGGAGGCTGCGGGGGATTTGGATTCTCGGATAAAACCAATTTTCAAGAGCTTGTCTAAATATTCACGGAGATGCAGGGTTTCCGGCTCAGTAAGTGCATAAACACGCCCCGCTGGGATCTTCGCACCTGGAATCAGATCTATTTGGCAGTCGTACGACCGGTGTGGGGGTAATGTTTCCGCCTTCCTTTCGCTGAATACCTCCGCCAATTCGCGATACTCCACGGGTACTTCTACGTCTTGTTCAGCCGCGGTAGCGATGTGATGTATACCAGCTAGACCAAACGCAGGTCCTGATTTCACAGAGAAACAGTTTTGCTGACAATATTCTGACGTGAAATGTACAGTTTGATTTTCCCAGTCTATGGTGGGGTTGTGCTTTCGCAACCATGGAAGACCCAAGATCATTCCATACTGAGGTGCATGAATGATGTTAAAGTACAATCTTTCCTGATGTTCGGCCACCATTGTCATACTAAGCTCCCGGGTTTGCAGGCGAATAGGACCTGAATCCAACTTTCTGCCATCCACTGCATATACTGCTTCAGGAATCTCTTTTTCTACGAGGGCTAGACCTAACCCGATGGCCTTGGCATGATCCATGAAACACCCGGTGGCTCCCGAATCCAACATGGCCTTTATGTTTAGGGTTTTCTTTTGGAATTCCAGCCTCACATCCACGAAAAACTGCAGACCGTCCTGTCTTTCAATACCGTCCAATGAAGGGATAATGAATGAACTTGAAGGACTCCCTTCCTCCACCTTCAAGCATTCTCGTTTCCCGACTCCTTTTCAGCTGTCACCACCGACACCTTTTTGTAGGTGGTTCTGGTTTTGTTTCTGTTAGGGCATTCCCGGATGAAGTGTCCCTTTCTACCGCAATACAGGCATAAGCCTTTCTTCCTTCGGTATTCTCTTTCTTCCGTAGTTAACGGCGACCTCACTGCTCCTATTTCCATGGGTTCAGGTGTAGACTGGCTTGCCCCTTCTGACCCCCTGGGACTTTCGTATCTTGGGGTTAACCGATCCTTTCTACGATTGTCACCCTTACGATCACTCAGACGATGATCTAATCTCAGAACTAGGCTGATCATGTCTTCACACGTAGTAGGCTGAGGATCAATCTGGGCAAGTACATCCTTCATTTCGTCAGTGAGGCCATTATAAAATATTGCATGTCTTTTTTCTTCCGGCCAATCTGTCTCCGCGATAAGCCTTCTGAAATCGTTGAGGTAGGTTATCAGATCCCTGTTACCCTGTTTTAGTCCTAACAACTCCCTGTCTGCTGTTAGTGTAGCTGACCTGCGATTAAAAGTTTTTTCAAAATCCGCCCTAAAAGCCTCCCAGTCTCTTAACAAAGGATCATCCCTTTTTACTAGTGGTACTGCCCATTGTGCAGCATCCCCTGCTAAATACGAGATTAGATAAGCTACCCTTGCATGATTGGTGTTGAATACTTTGGGTTTGCAGGAAAAGTGCAATAACACCTGTGTAAGAAACACCTGCACCTTGCCGCTGTCCCCATGAAAACGTTCTGGAGGGGCTAGTGGGATCGGGGTGGGAACTTCCGCTACAACAGAGGAGGCCTGCTGAGTACCAGCGCTAAAAGGGTTACGACTTAACCTATCCACTTGAGCCTGCAATGCAGCAGTCTCAGTCCTAGATGCTTGCAACTCTGTTTGGACCAGCGCTAGGGCTGCTAATATGTCATCCATTGTGGACATTGTATCGTGAAATCGGGAGGACTGAAAGTCTTGGGCCATTGATTCTGTCAGGTCCAATGGTCCTCAGGATCTCACGATGCTCTATGGGGTCCACCTCTCGACAGCCCCTGGGTCTGACTGAGAACAGACGCACAGGAATGATCGAGCGAGGGATAATCAGGAAGGTAAGGGAGGGAACAGCGGGGAAGGGAAGCTGAAACGAGAACAAGGCACCATGAGACAAGCACAGACTATAATTGCAATGCACGTGGTAGAAACCGGTAACCCCACCCTCGTATGACCTGAAGGAGTTATACCTGGTAAGAAATAAGGTGAAGGCTTTGCCTGGCAATCCAAAGAGGTTGAACGGAATGTTAATTCTGGAACACAAGAATTCTATGATCAGTACTTTTCTAGCACAGTTCCTAGTACATTACACATTATCAAATAACTACATACCAACATAAAAGTAAAAGGTGGCTTCAACAGGGGTCAGTATGGAAGGTAGCCTGCCAGGCGAAGCACATAAGCCCCTGTTGTCGAAATCAAGAAAAGGAGACAATAGTTATTGTCTTAACTCATGAAGTTTGTTTTGCCCGGTTACTTCACCTGACAACACATACAATGCTTTACTCAAGGAGTACATAAAGGTCCTGGAACATGAGGTGATTGAGGCACAGCAGCCAAGCAACCCTAACAAAGTCTTCCGTGTGTCTGTTGAACCCACAGAACATTGGAACCTTATAGAATTACAAGAAGTCCTGTTTTATTTAAATCCGATAATCCCCCTCTGAATCTGGCAGAAGAATGAAGGAGGGAGGAATGAACAAAAGCCCCGGATGTCCGGAAACGGGATACCACAGAGCAAGGTATCGCAGGACCCAACAGCAGTGTTTACCCTAAACACCACAATCGCGAACACAGTACTAGATACCAGTGAGCAGTCCTCTCACTAGCTACATGAACGTTGGAGCCTCAGCCGAGAACTCCACAGCAATGGGAAGCGCCAGCCGACGCCACCCCCCAGACCGAAGCAGAACGCTTCCGATGTACTCACCAGCCGGCAAGTGCTCACAACACAAAGGATACACTGGAACTCACGTTACCCAGCAATCAGCCACGGAACCAGAATCAACGGCGGCGCCTTCCTTGTCCTCGCCGGTAATGTTCTCTGCGCGTGTGACGTCATCACACGGGCGTCGCGCGCGCAGCACCTGGAAACATGGGAAATGTAGTATTTAGCGATTAAAACGCGTCTCTAGGCAGGGTTCGCGCCTAGCCTCCGCCGTGAGTTCTAACACCGTCCCCCTTCTTTGGGCTCGATTGATGGGCCTGCCTGCTTGTTATCCTTTGCTCCCTTGGTCCCTTTTGTGTGTCCCAGGAACTCTGACCCCAACTCCGCTCGCTCTCTCTCTCCTATCGACTATTTGAACCATGCTCACCCTCTTTTCCACGTGACTTTTTGCCAAAAGGAAGAACTGCCTTCATATGGGAATAGGGTGTTGCCACAGAAATATAGGTGCCGAGCATAAGGCGCCGCCAAACGGATTGTTTAGGGAACAGGACTGTGGTCTAACAGCAGAGGACTGACCGCACCCTGCAACGCGAAAGGATAGAACTGAGCTGGACCTATAGCTCCACCGCCGGTGCTCAACAGCGCCAACGAAAGTACTCGGACTAGAGCCTACCAGTGATGGCTCACTGATAAAAAGACACTGTGACGAAGAAATCTTGTGTATTGAACTGAATTCCGCTCTCAACTACCTGGTCAAAACTGTTCATTGGTCACATTTTTAAGTTAGAAAGATTTATGCTATGTAGTGCGTTTAATTGTCAGGAACACAACGAAAATGCAATTTCCTATGTGCTGCATTCTGCCCATTACCTCGACTGTCTATGATTATACGCCAAATGTTAGTATCGACAAAATGCTAATTCATCAACGATGCCTGACTACCTGTAAACCCATCAATTACAAAAATTACTGCTGTAATGTAAAAAGGGGCGACTGTGGAAGTTGAAGAAATTGATGTACATAAACAGCATTCATTTCCCTTCTTCTCCCACTCCTCTCCCTGTGAGCACCATGAATACCGTAAACTATTGACCGTATCACTCTGCCAGTAAGAACCCATACCCCTATGCATACGTACCGCCATTCTAGGCACCATGGCCCTTTACCCATTGGAATCCCCGGCTTCCCTCCTGCGCGTATCCTAAACCCTCTCTCTCATGCATAGGCCATGAAACCCTCTCCCCCTGTGCGACCCTGCTGCGAAAGGCAACTCTCCTGCTTGACCCGCACAAAACCCCCCCCCATTCCCTCTTGAAGAGGCACCCTTCGCCTTAGCTGACGTAGCCCTCCCCAGCTGCACCTGACTGCCCCCGCTCTCTCTTGTACTGGTCGTAAGATCTCTCTCTCTCTCTCTCTATGTGACTCTGTCCCCGTGTCCACCCTGGCTCTCCCTCCCTTCTCCTCACATGGGCAAGCCGTAAAACTTCTTCTACAAGATCCCGTCCTTGAGAGTCATGGCCGCGCCTGACCAACACCTCCTTTCTTTCCATGAATGCCCCTCTGTTGACAAGCCTTCCCTCCGCGCCCGATTGTCCACGCGGCATGACTACCACTCCTTTGATGACCCCTTCCCCCGAGTCCGGCTGACCACACGTGTCCGAGGCCATCGCCTAAGCCAGGAGATACCATTTACTGCCCTTATTGTATGAAGTCACTCCTCTTCAAAGGACCCACTATTGATCCTAGCCACCCCACCCCCTGGGCTATGATCAGGCGCACACATCCTAAACAGTTGACGGAACACTCAGCTGCGTGATTGCCCTCCCCTCTTATCAGCAGGTCAAGGGTTCCTATTGTGAACATATGTGGGGTAGGATTGACACGAGGATTACAGGGATGTCTTTCTTTTGCGTCACACTGTCCTGATTGTACTATCAAGTGTTTTGTAAGGTATAAAAGAAAGAGTCTCAGCTCACTTGTTAGAGCACCTCCCGAAAGACACTGTGTTTCGTGTCCGAAATGACTGGCTCTCCTCATGAGAATTAAACTCTGTTCTTGATTCCTGCTTCCAGCGCCCGTCTCTTTATTTGGTAACTATTCAACATGGGAACTAAGAGGCGGTTTGCGCCAGCGGCCTGGGCATCGGTAGTAATCTGGGCTCGCTGTCTCTACCAAAGTACAAAGATCAAGATGGAGCGGATGTTCCTTTTCTTTCAATGCCTCTACTCTCTGGAACACACTTCCTTTAGACCTCCAGAAGGAGTCACATCTATTGGCGTTCCAGAAACTCTGAAAACATATCTTTTTAGGGACTCTGTCTAAGCTTCCTGTCTCATTTCCCCATGTGTTAGTCCGCAGCGCTGGGAGGCCTCAGGGTAGCCATGGGTGATACAAGTCCAAATTCATTCATTCATTCATCCATTCAATGTTAGAAATGAGGTCTCTAGTTAGCAGTGGTTGGCACCCTGTCCAAGTAGGGACCAAATTTCCTAGCCAGGGTAAGTTAGATACACACTTCTAATGAATCTGTGCTCACCCTCTGGTAGCTTGGCAAAGAGCAAGCAGAGTTAATTTAACTGACAATTTGTAAAATGTGTTTGTGCAACATACAACAAAGTAACACAAGGAAAACACCACAAAAAGACTCCACACAGATTTAGAAAAGCAGAATATATTTATCTGAGTAAAACAGGATTAACACAACAAAACTTCAATAAGAATACACCAAAAATAGTGCTTAGAATTTACTAGAGGTCAAAAGGTTATTGAGGTTGGAAAAGACCGGTACAAATCCAAAGTTCAGGTCGACCCCGATAGAGGGCAGGCTGGCTACCAAACCAAGACAGATCCCACTGAAAAAATACCTTGGCTGTAGAAAGTGTCTATGTTGAGAGCCTGCGGTGTCGTCATTGAGCTGCGCAAAAGGGATGACCGGTCGTTGAGCTCCGTTAATGTGAATGCTAAGATTCTTCATTGAGCCATACAGAGCATAAGCATCAAGCTGTGCAGGCTGTGTATACGCTGTGATCCAGCAGCCTCTGATTCAGCGTTGAAGGACGATACAGCACATTTTCTCACGTAATCAGGGCGACGTGTCGGTTTTTGTGGAAATCAGCTGCAGAACCCACTTCTGAGGCCCAGGATTGAAGGGGGCACTTCAGGCAAGGGCAAGACTCACAGATTGCAGAGTCCAGCACCACCTGCAGGATTGCAAGAAATCTTTTGTGTCCCTGGGAAATCCGAAAACAGGAAGCAAGCCAATAAGCCCCTGGAGTCACTCTAGGTTCAAGGGAGATGGATCCAGTCCATGTCCTCAGCAAGTCAGAGATGAGCAGGGCAGCTCACAAAAGCAGAGAAGCAGTTTCTCAGAATGGTTAGTCAAGGAAAAGTGGCAATCCTTTTGCCACAGCAGTCTTTACTCCAGCACAGTTCTTTCCTGGTACAATAGTGTGCTCCTTTGGTGGGGTCAGAGCCCCAGTACCTATACCAAAGAGTGCCTTTGTTGTAGGGGCTGACTTTAAAGTAGCTCTCTAAAGTGCACAACGATCCCTTTCAGCCCAGTCCTGTCTAACAAGGTAACTGTATGGGTAAATCAGTGCTTTGTGTGTAGACAGGAAACTAGCTATTGGAGTGTAAGTTGCAGCTGCTCCCATTCTTCCCTCCAAGGAAAGACCCATCAGAAAGCAGATAAATGCAGATGAGTTCTCAGAATACAGATGCGTCTCACATTTCTGTGTTGGGGTCTGTGTAGAATGAATTCACAAAGTTTAGCTGCCACCTAGCCCATACATTTATTGGAGACTGGCTGCGGCACAAAGAGCCAAGTTTAGAGCAGAGAAATATCCACTTTCTAAAAGTTGCATTTCTAAATTAGTAATATCAAATCCAACTTTACAATTAAAGAGGATTTATCACTACCATTCCAAAGATATGAAACATGATTTAACTACTCCTTTCGAACCAGGAATTCTGACTTAAAATGTTTAAGGAGTTCCCAATGTTAGACTATGGGAGAAATAGGCCACTTAGTAGTGAAAAACTAATTTTGGGGTTGATTACGATTTTGGAAGGACGGACAATGCGGAAACGGGACTGACTGACCTCAGGTCAGCAGTTCAGACCGCCTAATCATCATACTCCCATTTCCCTATGAGAGTTCATGGTATGGCCATTAACCGGCAGTAAGATAAGCTCCCATAGCGGAATCGGAGCCTGTGTTTCTCCTTCCCCGAATGAACACAAGGGCACCATAGGTACGCCCTTGGCCCCCAACCGAAGGTCACAGAGGCAAGGGGGCCCTGCTATGGGCCTCCATACTCGCTCTCTGACAGGCTTTCCATGTCGGAAAGCCCAACATGGAAAGCCTGCCGGAGACCCAGTATCATAATGACCGGCAAATTTAATTTCTGACCACCAGCATTGTTATACAGCGGTCAGAATTAACCTGAGATGCAGCCCGGAAAGGCTCTGACCAACAATCAGAACTTTTCTGGGCTTCATCATAATAAGGACCCTAGTTGATTGTCACTACCAGCACATGTAAAACTTAAAAGTACATGTCTTACCTTTTTACAGCACCCTGCCCTTAGATCACTAGGGCCAAACTTAGGGGTGCCTTGTGTGTGATAAAGGGTAAGTTTAAGGCTTGAAGAAAGTGGTTTAAACTGCAAACAGAGGCCTGAGACAGATTTAAAAGGCTACTTGTATGGGTGGCACAACCAGTGCTGCAGGCCCACTAGTAGCATTTATATCACTGGCCCAGGGTACATGGTATACCACTTTGCAAAGGACATACAGGGGAACTAAATATGCTGATCAGGTATATACAGTGTCACCATATTTTAGAGGAAAAGCATATACACTTTAGCACTGACCACCAGTGGTAAAGTGCTCAAATTCCTATGACCAACAAAAATATACAGCAAAAAGTGTAGGTAAGCAGGCACTTATTTGGGGGAGACCACCCTAAGAGGGGCAGGTCTAACACATGCTAATGTGTACATTCAGGGACCTGCAAATCCCTTAGCTAGTCTTTAAAACATTATAGCTACAAATAATTCTATAGAAAACCAGATAAGGGTATAATAAAATGGTCTGCTTTCTGTTTTTGAATGCTATGTGCATCTGGTTTTGAGGTTTTGTCAAGACTCCATGTGCATCAAACATGTTTTTAAAGTACAGACTGGCAAGCTGTTTCTTGGCTGAAGATGCCGTGGACGATTACTGGACACATTCTCACAAACCCCATTTCCCAGAGGAGCATAACAGCCAACCAATCTTGTTTTCTTATACCACTACAACAATTTGTCTAGTGCTGCTTTCTACAATACATGTTTTTTTCTTTTAAAGAAGTTAGTGCCTGAAAACATGAAGTCATTCAAGTGAATTATTCTTTCCATATTTGAAGGAAAAAGAAGGAATCCAACATACCAATAGAACTGGCAGATCACTTTGGATTATCATGATTTCCTTCCTGCCACGGAGGAGTTATGCTAGATTCACTTTATCCTGCTACTAAAACATATGACGCCATTAAGCATGTTCCTTATACTTACCCTGCGTATTGAAAATGCTTAGAATGCAGACTAAAGGGGAGTGATTGACAGTAAGCACTAAATAGTTAGCATTGTACTTACCTGCATCATACATATGTATGTATTCTAATCAGAGAGGCACTAAACCAGTAAACAAGAAGCTCATTAAGAAATTACAACTAACTTGCAACTGTAAATGGGAGGTTATTACACTAACAAGAGTTACTTTGGGTCCAATTTACAAAACGTTTTGAAACCATGAGAAATAGTAGTCGTATAGTACCAGGTCACAGAGTCATACATGATAATATATAGAGGCACGGATTATTAATTTATGCACTTACTACACTATACCTCACTATGCTATACAAAACTATTAAGGGTGGGAAATTAACTCTGCTCTGTCAGCGGAGTTTGTGGAGTTTTGCCAACTCAACGCTCCACTGGGAGAGCAGAGTTCGGTAAAAAAAAAACTCAGATTCCGCTGCATGACAGAGTTTGTGGTCCATGAAGAGGTGAGGGGAGCCATTGGATATAGGTCACCAGGGAGTTGGTGGAGCAGGAGGCCACTGGGAAAAGGATGCCAACAAAGATTGTTGCACTGGTTGCAACTAACGCTAAAACCTGCCCTGCTTTCGAATTAAGGGGAAAGGCACTAATGGAGATTAAAGCCACATGGAAAAATGTATCTGTTGCCCTGGTCCGTTTCCGGAAGTAGTCATGAACAGTGGACAAACCGCACAGTTAACCAAAGAATACATATGAAGACGGCTGGAATGCCAGAAACCAGTCCTCGGAAGCTTGTTTCCGGTCTAGGGAAGACATGGCTTGGCAGTTCGGGCTGGACTGTTCCCATGAGGCACAGGGTCAGACTGATTTGCATATAGCCATGTCTGAGATGGGGTGACAGAGTTGGCTAAAGAACGGTGATGGATTAAACCCAGATCTTTTGACTGGGTGTGAGTGTTTGATTGATTCAGATGCTCCGTCCATCACCACCCCCTTTTGTACCTTGTAAAAATTGAAAGCATGCCCCATGCGCTTGAATGGGCGAATACATCCCCGCCCTTACTTGAACCTGTCTCCTTTCAGACATGGCGGCACCCACCAAGAGTAGGTTTTTTCTGGACCTCGGCTTCCACAGAAGCCACAAGTCTTCGATAATGCCCTGCCCTATATAACATACCCGTCCCTACCAGGGCACTAGGCCTGCATCAAAGTCATGGCCCCCTCTGGCTTCTGCTGTCCCTGGCAGGGAAACCTGCCAGCACATCATTCACTTTCGAAACAATATATGTCACTGGTTCAGGGGGAAGGAACCCACCTATTACTGGAGGAGGGTCACAAAGGTGAGGACATCACTAAGGGCAGGCGAGCGCAGCTTTTAAAAGCCCCTCCAAGGACACAGCAAGCGGCCACAGCAGAGGGGGTCATGGTGCCCCCAGGGCACAAGCGGGTCTCACGTTTCACCTGAAAGAAATCTCAAGTATTGACATGAGCAGTACCCCTCTACTGACCTTCATTGGGCAGTGGCAGTCTCCGGCCCCCTCCCAGCAGAAGAGTAATGGAGTCTCTTGACTACACCGGAGTCACCTGACAGTCCTGCAGAGAGAAGAGGAAGCAGCGGGCATGAGGGACTGAGACACAGAGGGCAGAGCTGCAGGGACAGAGGGCAGGGGCAGCGCATCGAGGCAGAGCACACGGAGAGCAGGGAACATGATGAGGACATTTTCCAGTGCGGTTCCACCCCCCAGCTCACCAGCCACTGCAAGCAAGGTCATTTTTTCAATGTTGAGTAGGGCTGAGCGGAACTTCATGGAATTCTGTGGAATTTTATGCAACTCCGCAGAATTCCGCATAGTGCAACTCTGCGAACTCCATACACCCCTATATAGTATATTATATAGGAGAATTTTTAGAGCGCATGGTGAACTGTAGGCATTCCAGCTCTAGCCAAGAGGTACTTTGACACTGACCACTGGTGGAGAAGTGTGGCTCAGGGGTTAGAGGCGGCAGACCCGGAAGCTGAGATCGGCCCTGGACCAGGGTTCAATTCCCTGCCTGATGGGGGTTGGGCTCAACAATTCCACGGACTCGATAATTCTCGCTCCGGTGCCTACTCGACTCACGGGTTCACACTCTGCGACTCTGGGCAATAGCTTGCTTAATCTCCACAATGGCCCCTCGCGGCGGGATACCTGGCTTTCACCTTGTGGATACCCTGCCGCGGTATCTCACAGGGGAATACCAGGACGGGTTCCCTAAGCAAGCGCATAGATGCCTGCGATGTGGGTGATTTGCGCTATACAAATACATGTACATTTACATTTACATTTACATTTACCACACTTGATAGCTAATGGACCGCCCTCCACTTCTAGCTTTACTGTTGTTAACACAATCCAGGCCAAAAATGGGGTCACTGTTCCTGACAGAAAATAGAAAAAGGGAGTCTAAGTTCTGGACAGAGTAAATGGGACAGTCAACAAGACTGGTTCTTATTGTCCACACACATCTCTAAGGATGTCATGCTCCATCATCAGGTGGGTGCTCCTCGTTGGGCTAGCGTTGCAGTGTCCTGTGGGTCCCCGAAGGGTCACTTTGGCGGAGATCTTTTGGCTTTGTCATGGTTTAATGAGTGCCATGGATGTCCTAGTGGGGTGGTGTATAGTGTGAGTAATGGAGTGAATTTACTGCCAGGCACAGTGACCCAATTTATTGTTCTAAATTAGTGCCTCAGATCATGGGCACTGGACCTTTATTAGCTCCCAATCCCCCGCATTCTATTGATGCAGTTTACACAATACAAACAGATAGATTACAACACACATACACACACACAACATTCTTTTAAACTTGTTTGGATGTTGGTTCCTTCCCACATATAGGAGAGGTGCTGATGATGATATAGTGAGGAAATTAGCGCAAACATGCCAATCGCTCCCTAGTGGTTGCTTTCGTGAGGCACTCCCTATGTTTTCTTTATGAGTGTTCCATAGAAGCACTCTATATATCCCTTGAGACCAGACTTCTTATAGAAACACACACAGGGCTGTTCTTCCAGATATACACTGTTGACATCACTATCTTCAATATGGAAGAAAGGTGTTTATCCAGCTAGCTTCTCGCTCCATACAATGTCTCAGGGTTAAGGGTTATGTGGTCCAAGTCTGGGGCAAGTGAAAATACCAGCTGGGTATCATTCTTGTGGAGGACTATGGAGATCATGAAAGGAGTTAAGAGGTCCGCTAGTGGTTGCAGGTAAAGATTAAAAAGCGTGGAACTCAGGGTTGATCCCTGCGGGACTCCATAGCTGCGAGGGATTCTGTCTGAAGAGCAGGACTTTTCAAATATCTGGAAAGGTCTTCCCTTCAGAAAAGAGTTGAGCCAGTCCAGGGCTTTCCCTGAAACCCCGTCCATGTGGATCCTTTTGAGGAGGATATCGTAGTTCATGGTGTTAAATGCAGCACTTAGGTCAAGAAATATTATAGCTACCTTGCCTCCTTGATCTAGTCTCCTTTTTGCATCCTCCACTACTGTTAGGAGGGTCCCTTTGGTGCTTTGTTTAGGCCGTAATCCATTTTGAGTGGGGTAGAGGAAATTGTTGGCCTCGATGAATAATGAAAGATGCCTATTGACGTGTCTTTCTAATACCTTGCTTATACCTGGAAGGAGTGAGTTTACTCTAAAATTAGCCCAACAAGAGGAGTCTAAGTTAGGCTTTTTAAGGATTGCTTTGACCATGGCATTTTTCGACATCACAGATACTGTTTCCTTCTCCAGAGACAGATTGACCAAGCCAAGCAGAATAGAGAAAAATAATATCTGCTTCGATGGAAAGGATGCTGGGGGGCAAGGGGGGTGGCCGGATCCAGACTTGGTTTTGGTAAAGAGGGTAGCAAAGTTTTCATACATCCCTGGGGGATAGTCTGAGAGGGCATTTCAGCTACTTTCTCTGCCATTGCTAACGGAATCAGAAGCCAGGTTGATATCTATTATCTTACTTTGGCAAAAAGTGGCTAGATCGTTGCACTTGGCGTTACTGAGTTCAGTGGAGGGCGTTGGGTGGGGTTTTAGCAATGTTAGTTATTTTAGATATCTTCCTAGAGGAAATTGCTGCCACATTCCAGTTTCATAGTCAGTGGCCTGGGAAGTTTTAATTTCTGTATGAAAAGTCCTTACTGTTTCCTGGTATTATGTGTTGTTTTGCTCCCCGTTGTCCTTCCTCCATTCCCTTTCTGCAATCATGCCTTTTTTTTAAGTGCTCTTAGGTGGGGTTGTACCATGGAGCAGAATTACTTTTGTTTTTTAGCGTTTTCCTGGGAATAGTTTGATCTAAAGAATGGTTTATCCGTTCAGCGATCATGCAAATGGACAATATCTGCTCCTGAAGCCAGGTTTCGACCAGGAAGCTCATGTCAGGTTTTTCTTCTTCCACGAGCGCCAACATATCCAGCATATGTTGTGGAAAGGAGCAACAATTTAGTAGGAACATTTTCCAGCCGGGCTTGAAGGTGCTGGTGTTCTCGGACAGAGAGATTGTAGGATGAGCGCAGGACTTACAAATCAGGTTTCCCTCTTTCAGATCGATAGAGCTGAGACATTTGTCACTGCAGACCCCTTTTAGATCCACCAATTGCTGCATGGAGTATGTGACTATGTATGGGTGGTTTGGGACAGGGTTCCTAGCCCCTGATCCTATACAGGCATGGATGGGCTTGCCTTCAGAGTGCCAAAAAGTGCCCCCTGCAAAACCCTGCTGAGCACCCGCTGCCCTGCTGACATTTTTTGTTATCGGTGTATAAAAAACTACACCGCCAACGCAACCTGCCTGGAAACTCTATGGTTCTCTGTCCCCGCGCACTCTATGATAAAGTGCTCAGTGCAATTTCACTCTTCCTCCCTATAATTTTTAGTGCAATTTCAGTCGATTCACACACAGTTCACTTATACGCCAAATAATCATCTGTTCTACTGACGTGTAACTGTGGATGTCATAAGGGGAATGACTCATAATGTAGAATATCTCTTTCAAAATGGCAGGGCAAACATAGGGCCATGCAAGTCCAACAACACCACTACAAAAATGTAAGTAGTGCCCAATTTACAAATGATGCACACACGTATATCCAGATAGTAATGCAGGGCAACCAGTCTCAAATCTACTGCAGCCCAGCCTTGAAGTACGTCACCCCTCCAACCACTAATGGGAACTACAATGACTTCACACAGACTTAAGTGGGGGCAGAGAAGAAAATTATCCAGGGCAACATAAAGACATTAGCAAAAGAAGTAGAAAAAAAGAAGAGACACACCAGGGGGTCGATTCTGATTCGGGAAAAACCGCTACGAATAGCCTATCGGAGCGTTTTTCCCGTATGAATCGTACCCTGCAATGTCCCCCGTACGTACGACGAAGTACGATTCGTACCAGGAGCCGTACTCCGTACGAGTCGTACAAGACACCGTATGACTCTAATCTCTGTACGATTATCCCTCGGAAGCCGCTGTACGCGACATCTGTACGGTTCGCGGCTGGTTTTTACGACCCAGCAAGTACAATACGTGTCGGGTATGCACCGTACGACCCTTTGTCTACGGGAGCTGAAAACAGCCATAAAAGCAGAGTTCGTGCTGAAACAGGTACGGAGCGGCCCCCCGGGTACGGTGCGTACTCCCTTGATCGCAGGGGTACGCACCGTACCCCTGCGATCATGGGGTGTACAAGCCGTACCCCCATTGAACAATTGGTGAACGATCGGTGTACGAGCCGTACCCCAAATTGTACGATCGGTGTACGAGCCGTACCCCATGTACGATCGGTGTACGAGCCGTACCCCATGTACGATGGGGGTACAGCTAGTACACCGATCGTACAATGGGATACAGCTCATACACCAATCGTACACCAATCGTACAATGGGGGGTACGGCTCATACACCCCATGATCGCAGGGGTACGGTGCGAACCCCTGCGATCATGGGGTGTACGTACCGTACGGTGTGTATGTGTTTGGGTGCTTTTCCGTACGACTCGCCCTTACCTGACGTGGACCGTACGAATTGCATCCTCATACCCCAGTCCGGATCATACTCGTCGGGTGGTACAGCATGTGTACGAGTCGTACGGTATGTGTACGAGTCGTACGGTTCACGGTTTCAGCCTTGCAATACGTACAGATCACGACGATTTGGACGGATTCATGGAATACGGATCGTACTTCGCGACTCGGATGAACAGGTACGATTCGTACGGAGAGGGCTCCGGATGCAAATCGCACGGACATTTTTTTTGCCGAATCGGAATCGACCCCCTGGTGTTGGCACAAGTGCAACATACGCATAAATGTGACACTTAATAATAGGGAAAACAAAAAAAAATCAGAACAAATATAACGTAACAGCAACCAAAAAAAGACAGTTGCATCTATCATGCTACGAAAATACAATAATACAAACACATACATTGGTACAATTCCATCTGAATAGAAATGAAAAGATACATCAGATTGATTCACAAAAGATTTGTTTTTAATTAGATGTCATGTGATGAAAACCTATCAATGCCTGTGAGCAAATGTCCTATATAAGGCATTATTCACAAGATTATGCTAGTTTACTACGTTGATTGAACAAGATTTTGCTGGGGAAAAAGTTGTATGATTGGAGCACAGGAACAACGTGACTGAACGGAACACGAGTGGCTGTTTGGGGGTTGCATTAGATTTGAAATTTTTTCGTGTGCAATGCCTCTCCACATCCATTTTGGGTGTGAGGTGTGAATCAGCATTCTCTGTAATAATGTGTACATTTTAGGGATGGGCTGAACTCGTGGAGTTTCACTCTGCAGAATTCTGCAGAGTTGCAAAAACAGGCGGAAATCAGTATGTCGCGCTGCGAGCCTTGCTACATACGAACGCACATCACAGGCATAGCACTTTTCCCACAATGTTGGCTAATGTCTTTATTGTAGTGCAGATCATCCCAAGGAACCCACTTGAGTACCAGAAAGAGAAGATACAATTATAGGATGTCTCTTTTAGGTATGTCTGATTAACAGAGAGTGGCAAGGGGGCATATTATCATGGGGGTTTATCTCCGCTTTTTTGGCTTTAAAAGTAAAGAAAGCGGAGATAAAACTATCTCCCTATTACCTAGCTGTCGCTAACACCATTTAGCAACAGCTAGTAGGAGATAGCGACCATCTTGGTCCCCGCTTTGCATGTCAGTGATATTTCTCACTAATGACATGCAAAGTGGGCGTGCCAAGATGTTAGCGACTGGCAACAGTCGCTAACATCGCTATCTCCTATTACCAACTTTTGGAGATATTCGCGCTACGCGTGAATATCTCCAAAAGCTAACACCTGCCCGGAGCAGTTCTTAGCCATGTTATCCAATGGGAGGTGGATAACATGGCTAAGAGCATTAGCTCGGTAAGGCATGAATATCGCTGACTTCTCAGCGATATTCATGCATTTCGGCCGATTTTTATGGCTTAGGAGATAAACCTTGATAATAGCAAGGTTCCTAAGTGATACAAAATCGCCGCAGCTCGGCAATAAAAAAATCCCTGCTAAACCAACATAGCGATAATTATCGCTAGTTGTTGGTAATATGCCCCAAGGTTCTGCTTACCTTATTATGTAATTCTGAGCATGTTGCAGAATGGACAAGGGCTCACATCACCAACAGACCATTTTGATGCCATTCCTACCCATGTCAAAACATTTGGTTGCATTTCAGATCCTGGTCAATAAATCATTCCAGATAACTAGTGGGGCCATGACTGGCATCTCCCAAGCATGCCAATTCTGGTGATTCAAGCAGTAAATCATCATGCCGCTGTCACTGTCACTGCAGGACTAGATGCCATTGATAATACACATATGGCAGTTCAGCCACCATGGCACACAGTGTATAAATATCGGAATCAACACCACTGACACTCCATCAATATGAAACCTGTCCCCGATGCCAATGGACTACTTCACTCATGTGCATGCAACATTTACCGGTTCATAACATGTCAGTTTTAATTTACATTATTTAATGATTACATGTCACTTGATTAGCAGGGATTCTGGTGACATGTCACATCTTGGTATGCAAAGCTAAATCACACTGGCACTGCATGGGAGCCTCGGGAACTGCTGTGAATGTCACAGATCACAACCCCTTCATAGTATACACATTTTTTATTTATAAACTTGTATTTTCCTTTGCAGCAGGCCTCTGTAAACATTCACCCCTAAGCCTATGATCTCCAGCCTCTGATGTTTAGCCTCTGTTTTTCATAATAACATACATGTTATTCCCATACTTAGTATATGTTTACAATATTGTGGCCTTGTCCTTTGATTACTTAATAGAGACATAGGGACCAATTTCGATGTTGGGCAGAATTCTTTCTGTCTGACACATCTTGTAAACTGGACCGACCGACACCGTTTGACAGTCCCGCCTGCCTCAGTAGGATGCCAACATTTCCCAATGGGAGCATGCATTATGGCCCTGAACCAGCAGTAATACATGCTCCCTTAGGGAAATAGGAGGCTCCTCATGGGCCTGCTACGGGGTGCAGGGATCAACAGGGGGGCACCATAGGTACCCCCACAGCCCCCAACCACAGGCCGCACACACAAGGGGGCCCTGCTGAGGGCCCCTGAACATGCTTTCCGACATGGTTTCCATGTCGGACAGGCTGGCATAGAATCCATCCCAGAAACCATGCATCATAATCTCAAGGGCAGAAAGTCCTGCCCTTTGTGAATTCTAGCTGGTTCCGACCGGCTGACAGGTTCCGTGAGGCCGTCTTTTGCCAGCTGGTTTCAATTTAAACTGGGGCATCATAATCTGCAAGTCTGAATTAAAACCGGCGATGTTGGTTGGAGTCGAAGGCTACCTGCTACTATTATATTAGGCCCCATAGTGTTACTATTTGCTGCTAATGAACAATATTGCTTAGAACAGTTAAATAGCCCACCGATGAGCCCAACACCTGTATTTCTACTGTAATTTATCAAGTATTTTTTCATGCCATTAGTTATAATCAGCTTCTTACACATCCCTTGGGGAATTGTAAAACAATTGGCACCTAGCTCTTTCATCTTGAAGAAATGACTGGATGGCTTGATGTGCAAAAAAAACAATGGATTTAACCCAGATCTGTGACTGGCGTTAAGTGTTTGATTGATTCAGCATTTGGTCCATCACCTGTTCTGCCCGTGGGTCCAGTGCTTGCTACATCACCAGATTCAAGCTATCCTTGCTGATGAGGGTTGAATCCCCGAAACCAGTCCTAGGATGCTTTTTTCTGGTCCAGGGAGGACTTTTCACATGATGAACAGTGTCAAGACTGATTAGCATATGGCTGGGTCTAACCTGGAATGGCGTGGGGTGCAAAAAAACAATGGATTTAGCCTAGATCTTTTATAATTCTAGTTTTAAAGTTTTAAATAGCGAGAACAAGAATACATGGGTTATCAGAGTGTTTTTCAGATTGCCAGTTATGAAGGTACAGGAAGTGGAAACCTTGGCACAACCAGACAAGAAACAAACATGACAGAACATAACAGTATGATAAAGACAAGTGTAAATTAGCGAGTCCTTGTGTGATTGGGATCTAGCCCAGAAATGTCTTCAGCAGTATCTCTTTAATTCCCTTTTGAAGGAAGCCGTGGAATTATTCAGTCTTATTTCAAGTGGCAGGGAGTTCCAAATTCTTGGTGCAATAACCGAGAATGTTCGTTTGTAGGTTTTCTTTTTATGGAATTTCGGTAACTTGAGCAGGATAGTGCTGGATCCCATAGAGGATCTAGAGGCCCTAGAGAGCTCAAGTTTTACACAAGATATATTGGGCTGTTAAAAAGTAAAGCTTTATGGGCTATGCGTGCATTTTTTAGATGCATCCTTGCTTCATACATGAGCCAATTTAGTGACTTCAACTCAGGCACAATGTGGTGATAATGTTTTGAGACTGCAATGAGTCTTGCAGTGGCGTTGAGAGATGCCCTAAGTGGCACCGTCTTCGATCTAGGAAGGCCACAGAGGGTTGCGCTACCATGATCCTGTTTAGAGACCACTAGGGCTTGTACTGCAATCTTGATGTCGTTGTGAGGTAGGAACATTTTCATCTTCCTTAGGATGCTCAGTTGGAAGTTTGCTCCTTTGTTGAGAGCAATAATGTGCTTCTGCATGTTCAGGCGCTTTTCTAGCAATATTCCCAGAGAGCTTGCGGAATCAATGATGTTTGGAGGGCAGTTGAGAGCTGTTAGTTGACACATTCATTCTTCTGTGACTAGGGGTTAAGGTTCAATTGATTCAGCATTCAGTCCATTATCTGTTCTTTTTGCCTTTATTGCCCTAAGTGGGAATGGTATGCCCAGACGAGGGTCCCATTCTCGCTACACCACCAGATTCAAGCTATCCTGGCCAATGAGGGGTGAAACTCCATAACCGGTCCTAGGACGCTTGTTTATGGTCCAGGGAGGACCTGGCCAGGCAGCTCAGGCTGCATGGTCCCCATGGGGAACAGGACCAAGACTGATTTGCATAAAGCTGGATTTAATCTTGATTGGTGTGGCGTGCAACAAAAACAATGGATTTAACCCAGATCTGTGACTGGGGGTGAATGTTTGATTAATTCAGCATTCCGCCCATCATCTGTTCTATTTGCATTTGTCACCCTAAGTGGGAATGGTATGCGCAGATCTGGGTCCTGTGCTCGCTACGTCACCAGATTAAAGCTATTCTGGCTGATGAGGGGTGAAACCCCAAAACTGGCCTAGGATGCTTGTTTCTGGCCCAGGGAGAACCTGGCCTGGCAGTTCGGGCTAGACTGTTCCCACCAATGGGGAACAGGGTAAAGACTCATTTGTATGTGGCTGGGTCTAAACTGGAAAGGCATAGTGTGCACAAAAATAGAGATTTTACCTAGATGTGTGACTGGGGGTGAATATTCATTTGATTCAGCATTTCAACCATCATCTGTACTTTTTACATTTGTCACCCTAAGCTCCCGTGCTCACTACACCGCCAGATTCAAGCTATCCTGGCTGATGAGGGGTGAAAACCCAAACCCAGTCCTAGGACACTTTTTTCTAGTACAGGAAGGGCCTGGCTGTTTGGGCTGGACTGTTCCCATGGGGAACAGTGTCAAGAATGATTTGCATATGGCTGGGTCTATTCCAGATTTGTGACTAGGGATGAATGTTCGATTGATACAACATTCCCTCCATATTTTTTTCTTTTTGCATTATTCTTTCAGGGAGGCACAAACATTACCAGGGACATAAGGCTGGGCAGAGCCGGCGGAGTTGTACTATGTGTAATTCCGCGGACTTGAATAAAACTCTGTGGAAATCCGCTGAAGTCCTCAAGCAGGCGGCGTTGCTCCACTCGCCCACCCCTAATGTTCCTCTTTGCCAAAGAACTCTTAATAGTGCCATGTATTGATTAAGTTACTTATGATAAGAAGGGACAGCATGTGCTCAGCTGGCGACTAGCACCCTGGCTGCTAAACCCAAGACATCTCATCCACTGAAACTCCTCCCACAAGGAAAATCACAGTCTCACCTGTGTCTGCGCCCCCCACGTCCATCAAGGTGCCCTGGTAATCCTCCTGTTCTGCTTAAAGGTATGCTGTGGAGAATGCTACAGGGCTACAGCTGCTCCAGCAGGAAACAAAAACAGCTTCTGCTTAGGTTCCGACAGCCCCTTTGACTAACAGGAGCTGCCATGGGAACAACAGAATGTCATCATGTGGGGACAGACGCAGAAGACCTGAAGAACAACATACGGAAGTGAGGCCTTAGTATTGAATAATCTAATCCTGAACACTGGGATGCCTGAGCGGGCTTGAGACATCAGCCATATTAGGGGGGTCATTATGATTGCGGATTTTCCGCATCCTCGGGGCCGGCGGAAGCCACCGCCGGCCCGAGGATGCGGAAAATCCGCAGCGGACTGACCAAAGACACACTGCCAGATTAGGATGGCTGGTGGGTCCTGGTTTCCGTCCGCAGCTTTTCCGCCGCGGTCGGATTACAACCGCGGCGGAAAAGCTCTAATATGGTGACGGTGTCTTCCAGACACCGTCCACCATATTAGGATGGCCAGTAAAGTATGCTTTTCCGCGGCGGGTTTTCCGCCGCGGAAAAGCATACGGAACTTCAATGCGGGGGCCCGTTGCGGGCCCCCTAGGTGAAGGGGGGGTGGGGGGTGCACATGGGGGGTACCTATGGTACCCCCCTGCATTTGCATGCAGAAAGCGGCAGGCACCGCGCGGTGCCTGCCTCTTTCTGCATGCAAATGCAATGCGTGCATTTTTAACATTGCCGCAGGTGCAGCTTGAAGCTGCACCCGCGGCAATGTTAAAAATAGAGGATGTGACCGCCAGGGTGGCGGTCACATCCTAATTGCACAGGAGGGAACTCCGCATGCCATGCGGAGGTTCCCTCCTGCTCTGGGGTCGCGGACGGACGCAAGTCAGTCCGCGATCCTAATCGACCCCTTATTGTGTGTGATTCATATTATTGTGTCCATTCTTACAACGAGTACTTACACTATGGGAGCCAGAATGGATTCAGAGATTCCAAAGGGTACACCATCCGCGTCCGTCCGCGATCCTAATCGACCCCTAAGTGTGGGAAATGATTGGAGCACTTCATAATCATTCAAGCAATGGATCAAGCATAAGCCATGGAAGACAGGTTTGTACGGTTTAGCCGGCAGCAGCACAATAATTCTGCACACCGAGAGCATGTACAGGAGTGCACAATTTAGTGGTGGATCCTGGTGAAGTACACGGCATAGGTGGAGTTTTTTTCAAACTTCGCCCGCCAAGAGGAGTGTGGAGTGACAAAAACTCTGTGACCTCCGCAGTCGGAGCAGAGTTAACCACCCACCATTACATTTGACACCGTCCCCAGATAAGGATCATTAATATGCTGCGGGTTGAGCTCAGGCTTTGTTTCAGGTATTCAGCTGCTCTGTCCCATCTCTCCAAGTGGCTTTTAAAAAAAATGATTTATTTAGAAAAGTAAGTATGTGAGACTTCAAAACATGGGTCTGTGTGTTTTATATCTGATTTTGAGGGATGTTTTTAATTAAGGTGTTTAAGCAATGTTTTTCCTATTTTTTTTTTATTACAGTCATGTTAATCATATTTAAATCCATATACTTACCAATTTAATGTCTATATTTTAGTTGGTATTGCAGTTAATATGTTTGGCCTTTACATTATATGCATGTAAAATGTATATTTTGGTGGTTGATATTTTTACGTTTTGCATGTCTTGGTAGGGAAATACTCTTAAATTCGTATTTCATTATGTCAAGGCCTATCTCTCCATTGAATAACATTGGGATTGCCTTATTACAGTTTTTAAGTTTCATTTCAAATTGGGATGAGATGGGACCCCAAAATTTGGAGTCTGTGGAATAACAATTTAACAACACAGCTTACGTTGAAGTTGGGTATTAAATTGCAAACCTAAAAGGGACACTTTTAGAAAGATGCAAAAGAAACAATTGATGGACAGAATCCTGTACAATGCCAACATTCACCCCCAGTCACAAGGATCTGGGTTTAATCCATCATTCTTTTTCTCACCACATCCCTCCAGTTTGGACCCAGTCATATGCAAATCAGTCATGACCCTGTTCATTGTGGGAACAGTCCAGCCCGAACTGCCAACCCAGGTCCTCCCTGGACCGGACACAAGCATCCTGGGACCGGTTTCAGGGCATCACCCTTCATTAGCCAGACTAGCTGGAATCCAGTGGTGTATTGAGCACGGGACCGAAGTCTGGGCATACCCTTCCCACTCAGGGCGACATATGCAAAAGAAACAATTGATGGGCTGAATGCTGGACAATGCAAACATTCACCCCCGGTCACAAGGATCTGGGTTTAATTCAGTCTTTTGTTTGATCACCACACCACCCCATTTTGGAGCAAGCCATATACAAATCAGTCTTGACCCTGGTCCTTGTAGGAACAGTCCAGCTGAACTGCCAAGCCAGGTCCTCCCTGGACCAGAAACAAGCATCCTGGAACTGGTCTCAGGGCATCACCCTTCATCAGCCAGGCTAGCTTGAATCCAGTGGTGTAGTGAGCACAGGACCCACATCTGGGCATACCCTTCCCACCTGGGGTGACATATGCAAAAGAAACAATTGATGGAAAGAATGCTGGACAATGCAAACATTCATCCTCAATCATAAGGATCTTGGTTTAATCCATCATTCTTTTGCTCACCACACCACCCCAGATTGGCCCCAGCCATATGCAAATTATACTTTCAATCCTTGTGGGAACAGTCCAGCCCAAACTGCTAAGCCAGGTCCTCTCTGGACCGGAAACAAGCATCCTGGGACTGGATTCATGGCATCATCCTTCTTCACCCAAGCTAGCTTGAATCCAGTGGTGTAGTGGGCACTGGACCCACGACTGGGCATATGCTTCCCACTTAGGGCGACATATGCAAAAGAAACAATTGATGGACGTAATGCTGGACAATGCAAACATTCACCCCCAGTCATAAAAATCTGGGTTTAATCTGTCATTCTTTTGCTCACCACACCACCCCAGGTTGGGCCCAACCATATGCAAATTAGTCTTGACCCTGTTCCTTATGGGAACAATCCATCCCGAACTGCCAAGCCATGTCCTTCCTGGACCAGAAACAAGCATCCAGGGACTGGTTTCAGGGCATCACCCTTCATCTGCCAGGCTAGCATGAATTCAGTGGTGTAGTGAGCACGAGACCCACGTCTGGGCATACCCTTCGCACTTACAGCGACACATGCAAAAGAAACAATTGATGGACGGATTGCTGGACAATGCAAGAATTCACCCCAGTCACAAGGATCTGGGTTTAATCCATCAATCTTTTGCTCACCACCCCACCCCAGTGTGGACTTTATATTTTGATCAAAAGTCCCAATATAATAATTGTGGCACACTTGAACACCAGTAGCTCTGATGCCAATAAAAACAAAGAAAGCAGAGACTTTTTTTGTTCATGGCATCTTATTTACAATTTTGTGTTATTCTACAAAAGTATTATGCTCATAAATGTCAAAGTAATTGCACTTTCTTAGAATTGTGCACTTCTTTTGTTTTGGTATTGCGCTGTTTTTTGTTTCAAAATCCTTTGAATGCTCTTATGAATATGCACATTTCATAAAAATATGATTGCAGTCTGAATTTATGCTTCAAAATGACTAAAGGGGGAACATCTGCAGCCCTTTCCAAGTACTTCAGGAGAGGGTCAATATACAATGTGAATAGGAGAGGTGAGCAGGGACACCCTTGCCGTGTTCCTCTTGTAATTTTAAAGGCTTCTAACTCTTCCTCGTTTATACAGACTCTAGCCTCAGGTTCCTTATTCAGTGCTTTAACCACACCAATAAAACAAGACCCTATCCATATCTTATGCATTGAAATCGAGAGAAATTGCCAGGAGACCCTATTAAATGCCTATTCAGCATCTAAATAGATTGGAGCCATAGGGACTCCTAACACTTGTCTGGCATCAAAAAGGGTGATGATATTTCTAATATGTTCTACAGTGCTCCCGCTGGGGATGAAACCATGCTGCCCCATGGAGACAACCCTAAAAATACCCAGCAACAAGCGGGAGGCTAAAGCTGTAAAAAATATTTTCACATCTCCAGTAATCAGTGTTATTGGATGGTAAGAACCCAGCCCTTGTAAAGGTTTGGTTTACTTCAGAAAAACTATGATCTGTGCAGAGGTCCGAGACATCAGTGGAACAGTTCCTTTTGAGATCTGTACATATGCAGTTGTCAAAATGTATTTTAACCACTCATGAAAAACATTATAGAACTCTGTTGGAATTTAGGTCAGGACCCTCTGCTTTCCCTCTAGGCAATGCAATTTTGACATTGATCTCATCCCAAGTCAGTGGGAGATCTAATTGATCCCTCTCCTCCTGAGATAATGTCTCCCCCCATCGATATCCAAGTACTCATGTATTAAATCCTCAGGTAGGCTTCCCAAGTCTTCTGTATATAAGGTCTGATAATATTTATAAAAGGAAGCACATATTTCACCATCTTCCGAAACCAGACCCAAAGTAGGATCCCTGACCATGCTAATTTCATTGCGTATAAATTCCTGTCTAGCTCTCACTGAGAGTAAATGGTCCACCCTTTCACTACACATACATTTCCTCTCACCCTGCCGTTACCTTGTCTTTTGGCTTTTTCAACAATCATCTGCCAAATGCAGCTTTAGGAAGAGCTACTTCCATTTGGGCTTCATCTACCCCCTTCTATCTGTTGCAGGGTAGTAATCAGATTACCTTCTGCCTGGGTTAGGCTTTGTTGAGCAAGCATATAATCCTTTTCCTTTTTCTCCTTCCAATCAAGAATTTTATTGTTTCTCCTCGAATACCTGCTTTTAAGATGTCCCAACCTGTACCCAATAAGGCCGTTCCCAGAATATTTTCAAGAAATTCTTCAATCCACACCTTCATTGGACCTACATAGCTTTCATCCAGTAGGAGTGCACTCTCAAACGTCCACAAAGTAGGTATTTTCCTGGGGCTGCCACCCTCCACCTCTATTACCAGTGGGTTATGATCTGTAAGAAATCTAGGAAAAGATTCAATTGTGCGCTTCTGCCTATTCAAAGATGATACCAAGAAGCAATCCAATCTAACGTGTTTCTGGTAGGGAGCAGATTAGTATGTGAACCCGCATTCTAAAGGTCTAATTTCGGCCCATGTATCACACAAACCATATGCCTGACAAATATTACATAGTGCTTAAAACACCTTGGGCTATGTCCCCATATATTTTTGCCCATGCCCCCAGTCACATGTAAGGTTGATATTGAGGCCTCCACTTATTACAATGGGCCGCTGCCAATGCACCAGTTCATTAGATACCCACTCTAGTAAGGAAGGGTCTTCAATGTTACTACCATGCAAAAAGCATAATGTAAAGCTAGGGAACCCTGGGGCTCTACAATCAGCTATGACCCACTGCCCCAATGCATCTACCCGTTATCAAGGAAACTGTATCCTTTTGTTGCGAGTTAGAATAGCAACCCCAAGTGTGATTCTATTGTGTCATTGACCCCACCATATTATAGCCCTAGTACTTTAACAGGGCCTTCTGTTTATCCTCTAGATGAGTTTCTTGTAAGGGGACTATGTCTGCCAGCAGAAATTGCAGCCCTTGTGCTACCATAAGCCTTTTTTCAAATCATTTAGCCCATGAATATTTATTGTTGCTATCCACCGTCTATCCATTTTTTAATTCTATTGACCTAATGTATGTTTTTAACCTTCGGCAATCCACTTAAGCACCCCATATCCAACCACGTGACACCAACCCCACAAAGGCTGTTACCTGTCTACATCCCTCCACACCCCCATGAGAGAACCACTCTCACTCCCTCCATCCACCCCTCTAGGCTGGCAATCAGGCACAGCTGGATTGATGTGCATCTGATATATGCACCAACATCTCTCTCACATAACAATATTAATATATCCAGTAAAAGCAACTTCTTTGTCCCATTGTTCATCTTAGAACCAGAGGAGCTCAGCATAGTTGCCATTCCTTCACTTAGAGGGATCCCCCCTTTTCTCCTTTCCTCTTAATCACTCCAAGTATTCTTGTTCTTGGATTTCTGATGTAAAACTAGATACAGATCCTTTATATTTTATTTTAAGTCTGACTGAAATATGGAGAAAAAACACATCCTCCATTTATGAAAGGAAGAAACAACTATTGTAGGCACCAGCATCTTTGCACTGTGGGATGGGCAAAGTGTGGTTTGACAAAGAATGACACACCATTGCTGGATTTCGGTGCAGTGGGGTGAGCTAGATCATATTTTAGTTGTCTCAGTAGGAAGTTCATGACAAACACCAGCATCACTCTAGGTCTCTCTTGCAGGTGCTTTTTCTTCTTAAGTGGAAATTGATGAGCTTGTTGGATTTTGGAATCCCTGTCCCAGTTGAGCTAGTCAGGGAAAGCCCTCTTTAAGAGATTTACCATATAAATTCTTGGATTGCTACCTTCCACACCCTCCGGTATCCCTAAAAAGTACAAGTTGTTTCTTCGCTGGCAATTCTCCTGCTCCTTCAGCTTGAATATTACATCTGACATAATTGCTGCTTGGCCGGTGCTTTGTTGTTTGAGGGATTTGACCTCAGCTTCTAGAACCTCAGCCATTTTTCCACAGAGGTCACCGCTCAGCAATTTCCTCAAATGTTTTACTTAGCTTACGAAAACTGGCTTTTACTTTTTTTGCAGCGACTCTTGCTCTTCGCCCATCGTTACTGGTATCTTCCTGTACTTGCTTGATGGACATGAAAATAGCCATCAGAGAAGGCTCTTGGGACTGTGTATGTTCTTTTGGGCCCTCCTTTGGGCGTTCTTCATCCCCCCTCTTCCTGAGATATCAGTTGAGTGTATGAGTAGTCCAATTTTAGCTGTTTGCCAGCACTCTTCCTCTGGCTGTCTTTCCCCCTTTTCTTCTTTTTTCAGTAGATTTTCTCCTCTTTGTCACTAGAACTTCGTCGACTTATGTGCTACTACCAGAGTACGAGAGAGGCTCACTACTTGAGAGAGTGTTTCACTGACCAGTAGATTCCGTATTGTCTATTAGTGAGAAAAACTTCTCTCCTGGCGGGTCAGGTGACAGCTCCCCTCTACCTAGCCAGAAGGCTTTAGAGGTCCCTACACTCACCGGTGTATACAATTTAAAATCCCCAGCACGTCCTTTCAGCTGGCCAGGCATCTCAGCATTAATTATTTTTGTTTTGTGTTCTTTCATGGCTAATTGGTTTATTCCGCCACTCTCTAGTAAATTCTCTACCAGGTTCTTAGGGTAAAGATAAGCTACAGGGTCTAGGGTTTTGAGGCCATCTAACCCACCATCCAACAGCCCACAGGATTCTGCTTCCACTATTTCCTTCTCATTCCTGCCGCAGTTCTCATCCACTATATTTCCAACCCCCCCCCACCTCCGGTGATACATTATTTTTTGTGCCAGTCAACTGTCAGGCGGGAAAACATGGAAGCAACAGTAGGTTGTATGAATCCCGCCTCTACCTGAGTTGCCATTTTGAATGTTACCTCCTTCACTCCAGTTTCTCAATTTGGCTTTCCAGCTCCGCTACGCTGTCTCACATCGGCGGTCGCCTCGCAGGTCCCTGCTGGATGACTGCCCGCTGCCATTGGTTCGCCTCTGTTGGAGATTCCTGCTGTCTGTGTTCTCCCCGGTTTTCCACCTCTGGCCGCCATTGATTGATTTGGCAGGATTCCACAGTGCCGCTGTAGCCGCCAGCCCGGTCCGACTGAGAAAAGACAGTGGTAGGGAGGTATTTCCATGGATTTAGCCATTTTGTGATTCTATAGGAGGGACTGGGCGCAAGGGTCACTGACCCCAGATCCTCCTTAGCTATGCTAATTGGCACAATACAGTTTTTCTGGATCTGGGGAGGGAAGGACCTCACCAACTGAAGACATGAAAGAGGCAGTGAGAATGGTAATGGGAGAAGGATGGGAAAGAATTATTCATTCCTCTTCCAATAACCATTTGCTGTTAGAAGTTCACATTGCTCTTTAGGCTCACAATGCTTCTCTATGCGAGAGAAAATGTATGAGCGAAGAAGCATGTCTTTGTGCCCCAGCCATAACTTGTTTGGAATTTACTTTGGTCTAAGAAAAAATTCAAATTAAATCTATCTCTGTTCTGGAAAATACAGAAAAGTGATGGAAGATATCCTTGATTGGTAATCACTTGGGTCCTCAACTGGTATTTTGTTGCTTGCGTTCTGATTCAGAGAGGAATTAGCTGGGCCATTAGGGCTGGACTGTTCATATTGGAGCAATATCAATGCTGATTTGAATATGTCAGTTCTAATCTGAGGTGGCGTGATGGGTGTAAAAAATAATGGAGTGGGATGCAACCGGAGTAATTACTTGTGGCTGAGATTATTTCAAGCATTCCAGCCATTACATCTTTTGTATTTATCATTGTGGCTCCTTTCTGGGGCACAGCACCACACGTGTGCGCAAGAAAGGGATCTTATTTGTTTTGTTTATTTCTTAGGCTAGGTGAAGCATTTTTTAAGGAAAGGATGTGTGGCTCTGCACCAACAAGGAGTCATGCACTGTTAGTGGAAAGGAACAGATAGTCTCTTTTTTTGCATTATGTTTACTTGCAATTGTTGAAGGAAATGTGAGAAAGCCATGGGAGATCCCAGAAAGAGAGAGATTGTTGAATAAAAGACAACATTTTGGGCCAGATGCAGGTGGGCAAATACCGGTCGGTAACGGTGAAATTTGTTAAATTTCACCGTTACCGACCTGTATTTAGCCATGTGGGATGTAGGGAAGGAATCGGTAATAAGAAATCAGTAAATACCGATTCCTTAGTACCGATTCCTTATGGCCTTGCATTTAGGGAATCGGTAATACCGATTCCTTAAATGCAATGTAGGTAGCACTTCAAACAGTGCACCTCAGCCTTAACGAATCGCTTTTTACTACCAACTTCAAGTTGGTGGTAAGTAGCAATTTCCTTTCAAAAAGCACTTTTTTGCTTTTTGAAATGTGCCACCTGGCACACATCCATGCCCTTAGGGCATGCATGTGTGCCAAATGTGCACACATGCACATTTCAGGGGTGCAACAGGTTGTCCTTTGGATCAGCGATTTGGTAATACCGAATCGGTAATACAGAATGTCTTCACATTCATTCCTATGGGCCTCCAAGGCCATAGGAATGAATGGGTAGGTATTCGTTATTACGGAATCTCAATTACAGATTTGGTAATAACGAATATAAAGAATTCGGTATTTTTTACCGAATTATTACCCACATCTGAAATACTGATTCCTAAATACCGAATCAGTAAAATTCGGTATTTAGGAATCGGTATTCTCCTATTACCTACATCTAGCTCATAGACTTGAGCAACTGGTATTTTGTGTAGCTTGCTCAAGTATTTCATAAAGGTAGGGAATAAGTGACCTTGTGAAAGAAAAGAGAAATGAATAACTTTCAACTGTAAATTTCTTCAAGGAAGGCAGATTCACAGACTAAATATGCCAGAACGCCTCAGCACGACTCATCCTGGACATCCCCCGTCGCTGCCACATCTCTGGACACCTGAGAGACTTGCACTGGCTCCCGGTCAACAAGAGAATCACCTTCCGACTCCTCACCCACGCACACAAAGCCCTACACAGCCAAGGCCCAGGATACCTCAACAGCCGCCTCAAATTCTATGCTCCCAAACTCCAGCTTCGATCGACCGGCCACGCCCTCGCCGCCGTCCCCCGCATCCGAAGAGCCACCACAGGGGGACGGTCCTTCTCCTACCTCGCCGCCAAGACATGGAACTCCCTCCCGACCCACCTCCGCCTGACCCAGGACCACCTCGCCTTCAGTAAGCAACTCAAGACCTGGCTGTTCGGGCAGTAGCGGATCCCCCTCCCCTAGCGCCTTGAGACCCTCTGGGTGAGTAGTGCGCTATATAAATGGTTTGATTGATTGATTGCTTGAAATATTCCATTGCTATAGTCAGACTATGCCTGTCTCAGTCACATGTAGTGTTTTCAGTATGTTCAAAAGACTAAAACACCCATAGCCAACAATCAACCAGAGGTTTACAGTTTTGTTTGATTTTGTACCAACAAAGTATAACCTAATAATTAACTATCTAATTGTTAGAAATTGGGTTCTCTAGTTGGCAGAGGTAGCTACCTTTGTCCAAGTAGGGACCCTTCTTCCTAGTCGGGGCAAGAGGGAAAGACTTCTTAAATCCCCTGCTCACCCCCATGGTAGCTTGGCACAAGCAGACAGGCTTATCTCAGGGGCAGTGTGTGAAGCATTTGTGAACTCATACAGTAATATAGTGAAAACACTACACATGGACATCACCCCAGTTTAAAAAAATAAGTGATCTTTATCTAAACCAAAGACTAAACAACAAAATTCCAGAATACAGTAATTAAAATATGACTTTCAAATGGTAGAAATAGTTCAGTTCATAGCAAATTGTAGATGCAACACTTTTCACCCAAAGTACCTTAGATGCGTCACGCAAATAAACAATAGGGGGCGCACGGAAGAAGATGCGGCACTTCCTTAAACTCAGGGAAGGTGATGTGTCAGTTCATTGCTCCAGGGGAGGTGATGCGTCAGTTCCTCACTGCTACGCAGGGGAGGTGATGTGTCAGTTCTTTACCGGAGAGGAGGTGATTCATCGTTTATTTACTGCATGGGGGGTGATATGCCGGTTTCTTACTGCATCCCCCAATGATGCGACAGACGTGTGCCTCGATGCGATGCAAAGATCCGGAACGATGTGTGGATTCTAGTAGCCGCACAGCAGGTCTTGCATTGAAATTGGTGCAGTGATCTTGTACTTTGGAGATCAATGCACTTGATGCATTGTGGGGTGATTTCTCGAGCCACGGGCAGGTGCTGCGAAAAATTCTTCTGCGCTGCGTCAGGAACAGGTGCAGATGTATCTTGCTTCTCAAAGTTATGTTATGTTACTTTTCTCAGCACCCAGAGACAAACAGCCTCCAGAGGTCCAAAACAAGAGCGGGCACCACTTAGCAAATCAGAACTCCCAGCAAGGAAGTTCAGGGGACCTGGTGGTGAAATCTTTGTGTCTCTGAAGCTTCAGATAGGAGGAAAGCTCAATTCAAACCCTGGGAGATCTTCCTCAAGCAGGGAACACAGCATACAGCAACGTCCTTTCTCCTTTCCTTGGCAGCAAGTAGCCACTGCAGGCCAACCCCAGACAGCAAGCAGCACAGGGGCAGTATTCCTCCTCAGCTTATGCAGCTCTTCTCCTTGGCAAAGGTTCCTCTTGATTCCCAGAAGTGATCTGATCTAAAAGTCTGGAGTCTGGGTCCCTCTTTTAATACAGAAACATCCTTTGTCCTCTGATGGCAAAGAAGCCCTGTGCTCAGTCAAATCCAGTTCTTTCCTCTCTGGTGCAGTTTCCTGGCAGGAGTGGAGACAGCATTGTGGAAGGCAGACCAGGCCCATTCAGGTGAAACTAAATCTCCTCCCCCTTCTTTAAATGCAGTCCAGGTCTATTCAGCACATCCCTGACTCATCAGACACCCTGGAGCCACTGGACCTCATCTGCCCCTGTCATTCTAAAGTCAGACATGCAATACACAAACCTAGCAGAGGCACACTGGATGGCTAAGCAAGAAAATACATACCGTAGTCTCTAAAAGTGGTATTTTCAAACACAGAATATCAAAATCACCCTCACTAAAAGATGCATTGTAACATTCTGAGTTCAGGCAATTCAAATGTTTCCATCTTGTTACCAGGGGGAGTTAGGCTTATAAGCTGCAATAAGCATACTCTCCATTCTATCCTATGGGAACAGATAGTCTTGCAATAGTGAAAAAACGAAATTGGCAGTATTTTAGTATCAGGACATGCTACACACACCTGGACATGTCCTACCTTTAACATAGACTGCACCCTGTCCACAGGGGTACCTGGGGCACACTTTAGGGGTGACTAACATGTAAGAAAAGGGAAGGGTAGGGCCTGGGAAGTGAGTGCACTTGCCAAGTCGACATGGCAGCACTAGACTGCACACAGATACTGCAGTAACATCTGAGTTACATTTACAGGCTGCTTATGTGGGTGGCACAATCAGTGCTGCAAGCATCCTAGAAGCATTTGATTTACAGACCCTGGTGCACTATACAAGGGACTCACTGGTAAATCAAATATGCAAATCATGGAATCACCAATCTATAACACAATTTACAGGGAGAGCATATGCATTAAGCACTGATCAGTAGTGGTAGAGTACCCAGAGTCATGAAACCAACAAAAACAGGTCAGAAACAGAAGGCCACAAGCAAAAGAAATCTGGGATAAACCCGCTGTAAAAGCCAGGTCTAACACTAATGAATAAAAGCTATGTATTTTATACATGTACCCAAGATCTTAAGTGTAGGTATAGAACGTTACTGCTCAAATTTCTAGATTGCCCAGAATTCCAGGGGATTCTGAACAAGTGTTGTAAGAAAGAGTGGCTTTTGTGGATACTGACTAACAATAGAAAGCTCAAAATATAGGGAAAGTAGTGGATACCAGCAAATACCAGATTTTTCGGCATTCCCATACTTCTCCAATTAAAACAACACCCCACATTCCGAAGAGGGGATATTGACTAAGACAAGAAAGTCTCAAGAATGAGAATGTAGAAAGCTCAAGGTATGAGTTGTATTTATTTATGGTTGTAGATGCAGTCTCTGGGCCCAGATTATGGCAGCACCAAGGGGAGCCTACTGACCTCAAACTATTTCAGGGGAGTTCTGGGTGATGGGGTATGAATGAACAACCACCACTTTTCTTACCCAGAATGCCCTATACACATCGAACTTTGGTTGAAAAATCAGAATTGACTAACATGCCTGTGGCTGAAGGTTTTCATAATTTACGGGACCAGCAACCTTTCCATCGTCTAACATTTCCACAATTTTATACATGAGCGGGTGTAGTATTGCAATTGACAGAAACAGGACAGAACTGTGAGCATGTGAAATCAATGTAGTGTCAATGTGGTCTTCACACAGTCAAAGTATTGCCCTATTACTGTCCTATGTGGAGAATGATTAACATGTTGAATGGTAGAATGTTCGCTGTTTTCTGTCACTGAAAAGTGAGGAAATTTTGATTTATTTCAGATATTTGCAAGGGATTCTGGGTAATTAAACATGTTGGAATAAAAGCAGCCACAACATATTTGATTTCCCAAGTTACATAGATATTTCTCTGAGGGCTGGCTGAATAAGGACTAAGTCTGGCCTGAATTCGCAAAGTTTTACTCCACGGAACCCCATGTAGTGCCAGAAAAACTCTGCTGTGCTCCGCGGAGTTCCACCAGTGATGGAGTCTGTTAAGTTGCGCTGCTCACATTGATTTTTAGCACCAGGAGTTTGTCCAGTGCTGTAAAAGCGCAAATGGCACTACACATTGCGCCTAAGGATGCTGCTATTTTCTGCTACCAGAGTAGACATTATATTCGAGTGGCAGCTTCCTCAACGCAAATGGCAGATTTTTCAAAAAGAGCAGTCATGACCTGCCGCTACCGTCCGCAATGAGAAATCTAGCACATAATTTTTTCTCGCAAGCGCTCACCAACTTACCGTTGGTGAGCCGCTAGAAAAAAAAAAGTTTGCTCCACGTCATTTTGCGGAGTCTTTCAGAACTCCACATAGAGTGCAAAGTCGGCGAAACTCTCAGATCCCCGCTAAGTGGGACAGAATTCTTCACCCACCCCTAATAAAGACCCAAATACTGCAAACATCTCCCATGAAAGATGCTTCATCACATACATTTAGTGGTGTCTAACATATGAATCCCTGCTCAATACTATTGAGAACTCAAAGTTGATACCCTCCCATTAAGAGTGCCTAAGAGAATAAAAACATGGCTAAAGCAAATAAGTTATTGCATGAGAAGCACTGGAGGAAACTAACATGTTTTTGTGAAAGAATTTCAGAAAACCTGAAAAATGCAATGTTTAGTGCATTTTCGTGGCCAGCCAATGATTGATATACATGTTACAAATATGTGTGTGTTACAAATATGTGTCCTTTGGTGGCACCTGCAGACATACAAGTGCCCTGATCCAGGATTTCACTTTCATTTGCTTATAAAATTTCCCAGATGCACTAAGATCTGCTTATCACCTACAGAGACCCCAGATTTGGCCCATATCCCACATTAATAGTCCCTGACACATACAGATATGGGTCAAGCTGGGTTATGTTTCTGCACAGAAAAAATGAAGGGAATTACTCAGTAAAAAACAAAAGTTACAAATCAGGCATGTCATTGAACATATTTCCTGGCAGGTCAGAGAATATGAGAATGGTTTGGTCCTCACATATAATAACATTAGGAAGTGTAGATGTTGAATACGCATGGTTGTGATTGGTTTCTATACAGACCAGGGTTGCTTTCATAATTTCCAAAATGCACTGCACCCAGTTAATTGCCTATAGGCTTACTGAACTCAAAGAAAATTAATTTATCTCAGTATGTCTTTGTTAAGGAGGCCCATAGGCACACATATGTTGGTCTGATCTTAGCAGGGATATGTCTGTGCACAATAGAAACTAGTAGAGTGTCGAATTTTTGGAAAAACTGTTACTAAAAACCTGAAGATAATTATATCCAGAAGATTCTATTGCAGTCAGTCAGGGTGAGGTAAGTTTGTCACTCAGTAATAGATTCTGTAGGATGTGATGAAAATATGTGGTTTGTTTCCACACAACCAGGTGTGATAACTGCGACCAAAATATCTTTGTTGATGTGAGGCAGCCATTGAGAAATTTTCCTGTGGCCTGCTGTTCCCCAGTACTATACTGTAAGCCTTGGCATATTTCTCGGAGTTCCGCTACGCATAACTCCGCAAATTGCAAAAAAACTCAGCCACACTATGCAAAGCTCCGCGAGCAGCAGAGTGCATTAGATAAATGGCAGTTTGCAGTGATTTTTAGTGCCAGGTGCTTGTCTGCACTGTGAAATCATTGTGAACGGCACCATGCACAGTGCAAGCGGGCGCTGCTTCCTTTCTGCCGCTAGATTAGATTTGTACTCGGGCAGCAGCTTTTCTCAACGCAAATGGACAGTTTCTCAATGTGAGTGGTCGCAAGCATACATGACCACTCGCATTGAGAAATCTGACCACCTGCGATGAGAAATCTTGCTGGGGGGCTGATTTTACATGCTTGCGCTCACCAACTTGATGTTGATAATCGCGAGCATTGAAACATTTCTCCTTGAGGTGTATTTTCTGCTTTGCGCTCCCCAACTTGAGAAGAGAAGACGAACGTGAGCAAGAATAAAAAGCTCTGCACCGCAATACAAATCAGAGTTTTTCAGAACTCTGCAAACTTTGTGTAACGCAGAGCGCAGAAAACTCAGCAAACTCCGTGAGCGGAGCAGAGTTCACCGCCCAGACCTATACTATAGCTGCCTGATATATCTATAAATTTGAACCACAATTTTTCAAAAACTACTAAATATATTTATACCAAATCACAAAAGTGTGCTTTCCGGTTACACAGCTAGCTTTCCACCAAATGTGGTGCCATTCTGTTCAGACATTTCAGCTGTAGCATTGTTTAAAGTTCCTATGGGAAATTGCAGGGGGAAAATATGACTTAGTACCTTCCTATTTACTTTGCCCCCACTTGACAGATCTCTGCAAACCTTTCCAGTAAGGACCTGAAGTGGATTAACTTTATTTTGGAATATTTTGTGAAGATTTTTCAAACAATGCCAAAGTTCTGCAGCACACATAGAAGGAGCAAAATACCTCTGATGTGCAGAAAGTTGTCCCTTCCCACAAAATAATAATAATCCCTGCAATGCTGACACTCTTACACCATGGTGCAAGGCTGCTTGCACTGGTGCTATGTTATGGTAATTGAACCTTCAAGGGTTTTAATTGTCTTAATGTTTCAAATATTATTTTAAATATCTACAATTGTACGACCTGATATATTTGATGCCGTTAATGCACAACAACTGTGACAAATGTCTTTTTAAGTTAATTTCTGTTTGTCACTGAACAGTGATCTTTTTGAGACAAAAGAGAGCAAAAGAAAGGGTGTATATGAAAGAGTATTCGGATTTAATATTTGTTACAAGGGTACATGATAGATATACAACGTTGTAAGAGAACATACAAATAAATTGATCTACAAAAATTCTCTATACAACAATTGCAGAAGCTTTTCTACCTATTTACAATCTAATTTATTATCCGGTAAAAGCAATCGTCGATGTTTCGGTCTCTATTCTTGCGTTTCCGAGACCATCGTCAGGACATAAAAAATCATATCTTGGGAGACCCTGTTTGAAGTCCTTCTTCGCCTGACTTCATAGATGTATAGAAAAGGAATTGGGCAGATAAGATATCTAAGAAAATTGTGAAAATCTCCTATCGTATTATTCTGGTGTTTGTAGTTACAACATTGAGTCTATCGCAGTTAGCTCTCAACAACTGAAATTAGTTTGCTGCAGCCCGTCACTTCCAAGTCAGTTCAGGAGCAAGAGCACTGGTGCTAGGCTGCTTTTTTTTCACACATGGAAGTACAGGTCTGCAATGTATTGTTGTAAATACAACACATTTCTCATGCAGCTCGGCACAGCAAAATTGCTTGATGCACCGTGCCTCGCAATTTACTGGTAAATATACCCCTAAGTTTTGTAAACACTTCTGTGTACTCATTTGAATCTCCAGATTGCCCAGATGTGGCAGCAGCTAGAGGCAAATTATCAAAAAACTTGCTGCCCTTATATTCCCAAATGACTTTCTTTTAGGTTCAAAGCCATGTGCTCCAACTTCAGTTAACTAATTTTCAAAATATCTTATTAATCAAAGGCTTGCCAGGAAGGTAAAGAAATAGTGACACCAGAGCTAAATTGTGAGAAGACATTGAAAACAATTGCTTAAGATGCCACCTTCCAATAAAGAATTGATATAGGTAATAACACAGTTATGAGAAGTCAATAATTATGTTCAAGTTCACTTGAGCCAATTCAAACAAAAAACTCCCAAGTTTTAAACAAATGTAGCTGTAAACCTGAAATATCCTGTCATTGAAATTTGAGCGTATTAGCAAAACATCAAAAATTAAGCAGAAACAGATCAGAAAATGTAAAGTTGGTGTCAGGAGGACATATGCACATAGGGCAGCTAAGTATTTACTTGTAAGACAGGCATGCATACTGAAGAAATGATATTAGGCGCACACATGATTGTGCTGACTCAGTGACCCATCCATGTTGATTAAGAATCAGAGTACACTGAGCCATAATGAATTGGGCCCAAAGCTGCTCGAGTAATTAGGCAGAGGATATTGTTTTGAGGATAAACACATTTTTTCAGACTGGTCTTTGGACAACAGATTAATGCCTTAATTGTGGCCTCCTTAGTGAGAAATATACCATGATAAAAAAGGGCTCTGTACATTTGCCATTTAAAGACCTGGGTTCAGCCTTTGACTGAGTTAGTTCTTTCTTGCTTTTATGGAAGTATATGCAGGCATTATCATTTGCAATTATTTTTTTTTTTACAGCATTTCCTTTTTGAGCTATTCGTTAGGGTGAGATTTAGAGTCAACGGAGCATACAGAGTCCTTTAAATCAGCTACTGTGCTTGCTCCAATTTTATTTATTTTATATATTAATGATTTATAATATTTTCTGATAGATAAGAGTCATTGCTTTCACCATATGGGCACCAGATTTATTCCCATGTTACTTTATGCTGTTGATAAAATTTTAATGGCCCAAAAATATGATGACCGGAAAAAAAGTCTTCAATGGATTTGTATCCTTTGTGGATGGACTGGACTAATGGATTGGACCTTAGTACCAAATACGCAAGTTCCTTTATTTTGACTCCAGGATCTTAATATAATTAATCTTGAAACTTCTTAATTGAAGATCTAGCCTCTAACAAGGAAATGTGATTTTCATATCTGGCAGTTAACCTTGACAGCACTGCTTGCTGTCTCCATTAGCTTTCATCTAGAAAAAATACTTTGTATAATCCCTGATGTGTTTCTAGTTTTACTAACAGATTGGGCATTACTTCACATGATTACCCTTTGTTACAGTAAGGCCCAGATTCACCAAGGTTTAGCTTCAAGTTAGCGCTACATTTCTATCGCACACACGCTAGGTTAAACAGATTTAAGGTTTAATAAACCAATGCAAATTGGTTTGTTTAGAAAGGTGATGCAAAACAGCACAAAATGCTGATTTGCATTACTTTGCATCAAGGGGACATTACATGGGTGGTACATTGGCCTTCCCATGCCACCAAACATGCCATTTGAAACAAACGCAGCTGAAAAGCAGGTGTTAAAAGGAGAAATGTTTTCAAGTCTCCTTGCTTGTCCGAATATGTATGTATGTTAAAACAAGATTCCCTTTGGATTATTCAATGAGAAAACAACAATTCTTTCAGTCTATCAAACAGGTATCATTCATTCATCGAAACCTAATAAGTGGGGCAATGCAATATACAACAAAACAGTTCTGTCAAAATTAATAAATTCAGTGTGCACAGTTTATTCATATATGTATATAAAACCAATTAAAAACAAACAAATATTAAAAATAGAATAAAATTGAATTTTTTAAGTTTTGGGAACACAGGCAATACAAAAAAGGAACAAATCATATAAGATTACTAAACCTAAACAGTTCCTAGTGCTAATAGGGGGGTGCAAATTAAAGGTACAGATTCCACAACAGTCAGAATGATCCTTCATAGATGTATATTGCACTTCTCCCTTTTCATTCAACGCGTTTCGGCGGACTCTTATAATACAGCCGCCTTCATCAGGAATACATGGCTGTTTTCCGAAAAATTAATTTCTGCAATTAAAAATATATATCCTGTAGTTCATTGTAAAAACGAACAATCCTCTACAATCCTCTACATCACATCAAATATTAGATAAAGACAGAAATAGTACTGTTTTGCAAAAGCTCCTAATAAACACAGTTACATTTATACTATACGAAAGATAACAATTACATTATATCATGAAAACAGACCTAAGAGCAGTTTTATACACACATGATCAATTTAGAGAAAATTCAGGCCTAAGAACAGTTCTATACACGCATAATCACTTTGGGGCGATTTCAGACAGACATGATCTATTATTCATACATCAAGATAGAAAATGGCATTATAAAGCATACATGACTTATGGCGATATCACTCAACCCAAAAGTGTCCATCGAACGCTATCTTATACACATGTATATATATATACCACACATCCTACACATATTCTTCTAACATAGCAATTCTTTATTTGTGTTAATATTGGAACATTGTATGTAACACAATCTCCTATACACTTGTTCATTCTGAACCACAATATTTTAAACCTTTTTCCTTTTTGGTATGTAACGATCTGATTTAAACGGTGTTTCAAAATGGTTCATACTGGATAGTGGCATAGACCAATCGACTTTGTATGTATGCTGCACTGTGCAGCACACATATAAATTAGGAAAAGGTTTCACACTTAACCAGTCATGTTATTTTGGTAGACTCAGGCACTCACCATAGCACTATGGAGATAAGGTACGTGCCTGGTGCGCAGCAGCACAAATCGATGCTGGCGCTAGGGAGAGAGGAGGAGAATGCAATAACTCTGTGAGTATGGCACGCTCCTGCTCTTTTCCTGTCGTGCAATGCAGCACAACCTCTTTTTTTGGAGGGGGGGGGAGTTTAATATAACACAAACTAGACCAAGAAGGCATTAGAGCGCTTTACATGAGCACCAGTTGCATTACAGGACACATTCATTTTGTTTTTTGGTTAGGCACTAGGAGATTAAGTGATTTGCCCAGAAAAGCAGGATGTTGAGCGATCCCTGCCGAGGCTCAAACCCGGTTCACCAGCTTGGACAGCGACCGCCCTTGCCATTAGGCCACATCCTCTTTGAGTGCTGCGTGAAATGCTTGGCACCTTTGTGAATCTGGCCCCAAGTGTGTTTCTCTAGCATTTTATGACGGTGCTGGAGTTTAGGGCTACGATGTCTCGCTCCCTCTAAAGGTTATAGAAAATAGACTGTGCATCCAGATTGCTCCCACTTCTCCTGCCACAAAGAGCTTAGCCTTTCTTTTTTAGGGAACAGATCTTGATTTATCTGCTTTTGTTGTGGATTTGTACTGTCCTGTGCTCATGCCAGTTTAAATAGGGTGATTATTAACAACTGTCTATAATTGGATTATTGTATAATCTCAAAGTGACAGAGTTACGTAATATCCTCATATTCCAAATGTTGGCAGACTTGGAACCTCATTTACAATAGAATGGTCCAATGCAGTGCTGCAAGCAATTTTGCTGCTCAACGCTCTCCTCCTAAAAGTGCAGGAATGCAGTGCATTTACAAGAATATGGTGCTGAACCTGTGCAGGTGCTAAAAAACTGCCTAGTGCCAATGCAAGCACCCTTGCGCCATGTTGCAAGGATGCCTGTGTAGCAGGCTTAATTGATTTTGTGCAGTGAGGAACACCATTTTGCACAAAATCAATTAATGCAGCCGATTTCCTCCCTTCATGTGTGCTGCATAATACAGCAAAACATTGTAAGAGGAAAAAACGGGGGGAAATAGGAATATTTCTCCTTGTTGTGCTTTTCTAACGCCTCCCCTGGGGTGGGGGGGTTGTTAGAATCTGACGCATTTCCAGGTTTATGATTCCTTGAAAAACTGGGAATGCTTCAGTTTCCATAGGTTTTGTGTGGGAGGGTTCTGAGTGAAAGAGGCTCATTTTTACAAGGCCATGAAAAGCCACGTAAAGTGACTTTGTGTGGGCTTGTAAATATGCTGCGGTAGGCACATTACACCCCCACAGCATCAAAAAAGTGCTGCTTCGTTTTCACAAAAGTGCCGCTAGGGCCTCGTAAATGAGGCCCGTGATTTTTTACGAATCCTGTAACTTACAAAAATTGACAAAACCTGGCCAAAGACTCCTTATTGTTAATTTAAAGGACAAAATCCCATCTTTTAATATGTTTTGTGATGGGAATTGTTTATCACTCTTTCTGATTTCCCAAGGGTTTTGGGGCTTCAGAGAACTCAGCTTTTAGTTCTTGTGACAATGTTGCTCTTCAATCTGCAATCCATTTTTATGTTTTTTCTTTAGATTTGACTTGGCTCCTAGATTAAAGTTCTCAGTCCCTTGCCTTGAACATGCTAATTGTTTTCAATGCAGACCAGCTTTTCTTTATTTATAGATGCTTAATAGCCATTTAGCACGTTTTGCTGGAAACCATTCACTGTCCGTTGCAATTAAGACGCGCGACACGATGGCCTTATAAATATTATAGCCTTTTTAGGAACTTTTATTCTGCTCTTTTTTAATATCTGCTATGCATTTATGGTTTTGTTTTTCACAGAACAAATAGTTCAAGTTAGAATTCTTATGGTTTCTTATTCTTTTTGGAACCCAACGATATCTATCTATGGGCTTTCGTGAATTGTTCAGACCCTAGCCTGTCAGTAAGTCCTGACATCAGCCATTTCAACACATTTACCTACAAAATGGATAAGGGATTACTTATGACTTGATTTTTCCAATAAAATGCACTGACAATGCTGACACTGGATGCTATCATAAGTGACAAGTTCCTTCTGATATCGAATTTGCAGTTTGTGGAGGGTCTCTTTAGGTCGATTCTCTGTGCCCCAGGGGAAATGGAGATCAAATTGGACCGCACACATCAGGTGGGCCCCGGGAGGTCCTCTTCGGCCCCACCCCTGATATCCTAACCTGCGTGCATGAATTCCAAATGAAAGAGCAAATCCTCCAAAAAGCTAGAGTCTATGGCTCTCTACAATATCAAGGGCAGGAGCCACTTTTGTTCCAGGATCTGGCGATGTCAACTCTCCAGAAGAGAAGAGCATTCTAGCCCATCACTGCGTTTCCCGGGGCAACAAAATCCCATACTGTGGGGGAACCCTTTCTGCATTATTTTCTGCCTAAACAGAAAGATTCAACAAATTCTTTCGATTAAGGAGGCTCGCCAACTGCTGAACATCTGGAATTTGATAGGCTTAAACCCTCTGAAGCTGTGTCCCGATCCAGAAACGATAGGGAGAGAGAGACAGGCAGTCTTGGTGTCACTAGGAGAGGACTCCACAGGCCCACCCTGAGCCTGTCGACATCCAAGCCTGACTTAATGTATGCCCCGCAAACTAAAGATCATTCTGGGCTACTCTTACCTTCACAGCAAGGCTGGGGTCCGGGGTGCCCGGGATAACCCGAAGAACTGGGACTCTTCCACCCTCATCCTGTGGGAATGCTATCCCAGGACATTCACGATCTGTATTGTGTTAAGTTGTCATGTGTTTTGTTGTTGTTGGGGTTGTTATTTATTTCGGGCTTTCCCTTCCACTATACCTGCGCCCTTTCTATCTCTTACACAAGCACCAAAATTGGTCTACACATAAGGCCTGTACATACTCAATATCCTAATACAGCATAGCATAGATCCTTAGCTTCCCTCTCAAAAACACCGCGATAATCCAACTCCTTAAAATATTGAACCTGAATGTAAAAGTGCTGAACAACCCTATTAAACGTCGGGCCATCTTGTCATATTTGGACTCCAACACCCACATTTGTTTGCTCCAAGAGACCTACCTCCTAGCAGGACATATCCATAGACTCCGCATACGTGCATTCCCTCACCAATTTTTTTCTTCCTTACCCCAAAAATGTAGGAGTGACAATCCTAATATCTAATAAGTTCCATGGCAAGATAGGACTTAAGCAGGCAGAACTGAAAGGACAGCTCTTAGCCTATTTCTTCTCCGTGGGCTCACAAAATCTTACCATAGGGTCAGTTTACAGCCCTAACAAGGGCCAGGAGGAATACTTGTCGAAAGTAGTGCATGAAATGAGTGCCTTCTAGGACAGAGCTGTTCTCTTGGGGGGCGATTTGAACATAGTTTTTAATAGCGTCTTAGATAGATCAGTCTAAAGACAGGGACAGTTGGGGGCCCTTTCTGAGGGTGGGAAGTGGATGCTCACAGATGCGGAGTTAGAGGATATGTGGAGAGATCGGCACCCCAAGTCGAAATAATATTCTTTTTACTCACACTCCCACAAAACCTATGCAAGACTCGCCTATTCCCTGGGCACGGCAAGTTTAACACCTTATACTACACAAATAGTCATTCAACCACACACTCTATCTGACCAGTCAGCAGTTACCCTATCCCTGCACTGCCTTGTGACTTGACCACCTCCTGGACTTGGCGCCTCCGCGACACTATGCTCCATAGACCGGAGGTGGTCCAACAGATCTCTAGGGCATTGCAAAACTATCTGGAAGTATACGACACCCAAGAAACCCCAATAGCTATCCTTTGGGATGCTTTGAAAGCAGTAGTGAGGGGAGAGTTCATTGCCATCACAGCTTCAGACAACAAGCTGTGCAGGAAGAAGAGAGATCTCTTAAGGCTACAGACACACAAGCTAGAGCGTATTCATCAGAGGACCGGGGTCTGAGGCAATGGAGACAATTTGAAGTGGCTCGATCACAGTTAGCAGTGCTTGATTTAGATAGAGTAGAATACGCAGCATTCAGGCTCCGACATAACTTTTACACAAGGAGCGACAAAGCAGGGAGATTATTGCCCCAAAAGATGTAAATGCAGATGCAGACATTCACTATCGCTGGATTCAAGCAAGCCGGGCTGAAGACGGCTGGAATGCCAGAAACCGGTCCTCGGAAGCTTGTTTCCGGTCCAGGGAAGGCATGGCTTGGCAGTTCCGGCTGGACTGTTTCCATGAGGCACAGGGTCAGACTGATTTGCATATGGCCATGTCTGAACTGGGGTGGTGTGGAGTGTAAAAAAACAATGGATTTAGGCCCAGATCTCTGTACTGGGGTGAATGTTTGACATTTGTTCTGCATTCTGTTCATCAACTGTGGTTTTTGCATTTGACATCCACTATCGCCTCTGTGATTTCTTCTAATGGGGAGGAGATGGTGACAGATCAGCAAATTGCCGAAACATTTTGTCAATTCTTTATACTGCACAAGACCTTACTACACTAGGTTAAACGCAATATCTCAATGGAGTCTCTATTTCCAAAGTTACCGCTGACCAGGAGATGGCAGCCCAGATTAGAAAAGATGAAGTAATCAAAGCCCTCTCCAAGCATAAACCACTAAAATCCTCAGGCCCGGACGGCATCTCTGCAGCATTTCATAAAAACCTCTGTCCCATACTGACCCCCATACTTACCAAAGTCTATAATGCTATATGGCCAACATCCCCCCGTCCTCCATACGATGCTCGTAGCATCCGTGATTGTAATCCCCAAAGCTGGGAAAGACAAACGGCAGTGCACTTCAAACAGACCCATTTCTCTCCTTAACATTGATTTTAAGCTGTTCATGGGTGTCCTTGCATGCCGATTATCGCCTCTTCTGCCTGGACTGATAGACCCTGACCAGGCAGGGTTCCTGCCCAACCGCCAATGCGCAGACAAGACCAAGAGCATACTCAGCATTATAGGCAAAGCACAGCTCTTCGACACAGAACGATTGTTACTGTCAATAGACACAGAAAAAGCGTTCAACAGAGTGAATTGGATGTACCTAAAGGCGATGCAGCAACATTTTGGGCTCCCAGAGAAGTTTATTGCATGGGTCTTCAGCGGATACACCAATCCAGATGTCCGGGTAAATGGTTTCACCTACTCCCCATTTTTCATACAGAGAGGGACTCCATCAGGAATGCCCTCTCTCCCCCTTGCTCTTTGCCCTATACATGGAGCCCATGGCTCAGCATATCTGAGACAACCCTCTGGTCTCTGGCATTCGCTTTGAGGGGACGCACATACACTCAGTTTATACGCAGATGATATCCTAGTGACATTAGAAAACCCCTGGGCCTCTATCCCAGTGGGGTTGTCGGAACTGGAGTGCTTCTCCCAAGCCTCTGGATTCAAATAAATAGCCATAAATCACTGTCCCTCAATCGTATCCAGAGGCCCTCTACACTTAGCTCCCTGAGAAATACCCACCCTATTCAATGGACCACAGCAGCCATCTTCTACTTGGGGATTCAACTTGCAGCTTAAATTCTTGGCACCATAACGCTAAATGATGCCACTTTGCTCTGACAGGATTGGGACGACCTATGTAAATGGCGGCCACATGGGCTGTCCTGGCTAGGCCGGATAGTGTCTGTTAAAATGGCCATACTTCCAAAGATTTTATTCCTTTTCCAAACCTTAAGTTTGGAAGCGCCTCCGCGCGTCTTGCACACGCTTCAGCAGGACCCAGAATGAGACAGGACCCTAGCTACAGACCTCCGAAGGAAGGAGAACTGGGGAACCCTAACTTGCAGGATTCATATTTGGCGGCCCAGATCAGGGCGTGCAAAGAATGGTCATGCTCATAATCCGAACAGCCCTGGCTTTTCATAGATAGATCTTTAGCAGGGAGGTAACTATGGCAGATTCCTTTACTGCTGAAAGCAGCCAGACCTAGGAATCTCTATCTCTTGTACATAACAAGCATCTCACTGCATTTTTAGAAGTGGCTATTATCGAAAACTGAGGACGCCCATCTCATATCACAATTATATTGCTAAATCAGACTGGTCCCTGTATCTCATAAGACACCGTGCCAAAAGAGGTTGGAACTAGAACTGGAACGCACACTCACCCAGTGGGGGTGAGAAGGACATCTATTACAGAGACAAGCACACAGCATAGAATGTGGCTAGTGTAGAGACAGCTACTAAAATAGCAACCTACTGGTATTACACCCCTGTCAGGCTCCATAAGTACAACCTATCAAGAGACCCTTTGTGCTGGTGTGGTTCACCAGGTACACTGACCCACAAATTGTGGGACTGCCCTAGGTTAAAATCTTACTGGAAGCAGGTACTACCGGACATAGACTCACTTCAATACGGAGCTATCCCGATTCCCAATGTACATTCTTTTGGGTTTGCCAAAATATGAAGGAATAGTTGGCGAAAACCTGGATGCCCAGGAACCCAAATTTGAAGAAACTAGAAACTTAACAAATGCAGTGTACAATACAGGAAGTACCGTATGCGCAACAAATGCAATGCCTTCTTCTTTCTGTGTTCCTTTTCTGCAAAATATAAATACTTGCATCACTAGGGCGTAAAATATACCTCAATTGTGTTTTACATTGGAAATCCATTCAATCAGAAAATACTTTAAATTGAAGTCTGCTGAATAGATAAACTTGGAGAGAACAAAATGAGCTGCCCTGACTTGTCAGAAATAGCTTTCAGAATGGTATGTAAACATGTGTGCTATTTGGTGTAAGTGATGGTAGCTAAGCATTGTCCTTTACACATTACATCACACACACACTGATGCCTACATTTCAATGCAATTCAATTCAAAAATTCTTTATTTCGGCCCTTCAGGCCATAAAAGAGTGCAAATTCAAACATGTTAAAATGAGATGAAATATAAAATTCATTACATGGGCACGGTAAAAGTCATTGAACACAGATTAGCACATATTAGCCATATTTACAGTAAAGAATAAAATTCACAAGTATTTAGCCTTAGCATTCGATGTCAATTAACTGGCGCCACTTAGACCACATGGCTAACAAATACTTGGAAAGTGCAAATATGATGCAGCTTGATGTGTCAGTCTTTAGAGTTCTAAAGGCATGTAAATAGTTTGTAAAGCCTAGGTTTCTACAAAGTGGTACCAGCCAGTACTTCCTGGATTTATTGTAGGCTGGACAGAAAAAGAGGACGTGGAGTTTGTTCTCTACATCACAGCTATAACCTGGACAAGATTTATTAGCAAGGGCTGACCATTTGCTTGTAAAGACTTTATGAGGCAATGTGCCATATCTCCATTGGATAAAGTTTCCTCGCTAAAATCGGGAATACAACGTCCATAAAATTCTCAAACAAATAAGAATTTTTGAAAAGTAAAAAGGAATCAGTCAAAATGCCTGTATTAGCGGTGCAGATAACAGAGGTCAACGTTCTTTCTTTAAAAATCCAAGTGAGAGACTCACGGGATACATCAAGACAGCCCCTTTCCGGATTGTCCCACATATCGGGCAGACCTAAGCTTGTAAATTTGCGCTTGATAACCACCAAGCAGGGAATTTTACCCGCATTATTAAGACTTAGAACCTGCTTCAGCTCTTGCCTATAGTGTAGCAAGTCTGTGGTTACCCATAACCTGTGTCGTGTTCTTATCTAGGACCATAATTCGATATTCCCGATTTATGCCCTTGTGAGGTTATAATCAATAATGTCCTGACAAAGGCATAAGAATCAGATTCATAGTCAGTAATAGCCCATGCAATCCAAAGCACAGCACGGCTACTCCCATCGACTCCTAGAAAGCACAACGCATTCTTTAAACAAACCAAGCCTCCAGCAGCCCTGGAACCCCCCCCCCCCTGCTTTTGTTTTGATTTTAACAAAAACTCCTGAAGTCCTGCAAGAACTGTTAGTTCTTGGTGACGTCTTATGTCCAACCTTACGTCAAACCCGGCACCTTTCAGGTATAAAATACCAACAGTTGCCTTAAGCAAACACACCGTGGTTTGGAGCAGAGCGGCCATCTACTTGCCCGAGAGCCCAGCTGATACGAGTGCCCACGGAAGCCGCCCCTCCTGTTTGACGCACTGAGAGAGACGCTGTCTTTTTCTCCAGCCGAGAAAATCCAGCTCCGGTGTTTCCAGCCTACCCTTGCAGGTTGCTGGGATATCGAGTCCTGAGGAAAGAGATACCAGACCTCCCACATTCTATTACCAAGGTACGGAGCTGACTAAACCCTTAGGAGAATTCTTGATGCAGATTCTTGGCAAAATTATCTTAACCAACTTAACTTAACATCGCTACTTACTTGCCCCTTACCACGTATTAGGCTTAGGTCAGGTGCACCGGGGTAGGCGTAGTTAGAAGCACCAGTTGACCCTTTTAGTCAATATATTTCTGTATGTATATATTTTATCCATTTTAAAGTATCATATGGCTAAGAAACCGTATCAATACTTTTACAGTATTATTTCATAATACTACTTTTACTGTACGCACTTTACTTTACTTTAAGTATTGCAATTGTGGCAATTCATTTCTCTTGCATGAGAAGGAAGACTGCTCAATAAAATAACACCTTTTATTGAAAACGCTCGTCTCTCTATTTCTCTGCATTCTGGTGAAACTAAGTATGCACTGCTGACTGAGTGAAATATCTGTCTATTGTTTTCACACGACTCTAGAGATATACTCTTTTTCTGAGGAAGCAAAGTTGTAATGTTTATGCGGTTGTCGGAAACTGAATCCCTTCTTGTCTGAGCCAGGGAAGGTTATCCATCCCTCTTCATTCAAGAAAGTTTCCAGTGACCTCTGAGCTAGCTGGCCCAAACCTAAATTAAGTTTAACATAGTCAGTAGAGACTTAGATGACCTCAGTCCTACGTCTAGACTGCTGTTTATGTTATTTCAATGTGCAGAGCCTATTGGGAAAAAAGGAACTACACTACATGGCGCCCAACGTTTGGTAAGGCGATAATCTAACGCAAGACACTAGAGTAACTCAGTCGTGCTTTTTCACACAGAACCCTTTTCCCAAAAAAACTCCAATAGACGTCTGGAGTGGGTGAAAGATTAATATCCACCGGTACTTAGTAGGATGAGAATCCTATGTAATAGTTTCTGGTTTTGATCAACGTTGAAGGATACATTGTTCCAAAATATTGTGCACCTAATCTTTGTTTCCTTGAAACTCGATCTGCAACAGAAAACTTTCTGTCAGTTAAAATGACAGAAAGTGACGAAGAAAGGGAGCGATTAAGAATAGCATCTCAACTCTTAGAGGAAGACACAAGTCTTCATGAAACCAAACCAAATGCTATACTCATTCTGGTCAATCTAAGAAGAACTATAACTCTAAAACTCATAGAAAATGGCCTGACACCGCGAGGTGGTACTGTCATATTCGTGATAGAGGCACACGAGTATCGGCAGACAGAGGTATTCTATTCATGGATACACTTTCCAGCAGCACACGCTACAACAAAAGACTTCCACTATTACAAAATAGAGGAACCTCCGGATGAATACACTCCTTTCGAGGAGATTGAAATTCCACTAAAATACCAAGAGCACCTGCTCTGGTTTAAAGGCGCCCTAAAACATAATAATCACATCACCAGGCTCGGTCTACTAGGTAGGCCAGGAGAAACGGGGCCGGTCCTATGCAACTATGTAACACACCCAGACTACGAAATTATGTCAAACTCCTAGTTAAACTAAAAGAATTAACAAAGGCATATAGAGAATTAGTTCAATTGGCAAGGGATGATATAAAGAACCTCCAAAAACTGAAGGAAACAGATATAGCAGCTCAACCATTGGAACTTGCCAGAATTATAGAAAAATCTTATGAAGAGCTAGGAAGAGATAGTTTGGGTAGGAAACTGATAAAACCCCAAATAACTGAAAATCCTGAAACAACATTTATTAAAAATAATTTGAAACTCCAAAAAAGAGTTGGGAAGGTTATAAACAAACCATTCCCAGGGAAAAACGTTTCCAGTCCAGAGGAAGGTCTCCTCAGCGTAGAGAGAGATCTCCAGGCCGAGAAGACAAGTCTCCCCAAAGGGAACCCTCTGAAAAAAGATACAACCTTAGAGATAGGGATGAAATAAGAAAACCAGACAGATATCAAGATGTTGATACACGCCCCTCTAGATCATTCTCATTGAATCCTTCTTGATCTTCCTCACAGAAATCGGAAAGAAGAGGACGGTCAGAACACAGAGAAGAGCACGCCAAGTCCAAAGACAAGGAACCTGCTCATCATCGTAAAAAATTACAATTTCCCAGAAAGAAGGTAGCAAGTATTAAGATTAAACATACCGAGGATACTGAGGACACAGCTGAAAAACGGAGAGTGGGCACAGACAATGCTAGACAGCGGAGCAGAAGTGACCAAAGCTCACAAGACCCTGATGAATCTTCTGGAGACAGTGAACATGAATGAATACATTCAAGTGGAAACTGCAGACACACGAGTTAGTGTGCCCCATAAGCTATATGAAATAACATTACATATAGAGGGAGATAAAACCAGGAAAATAAAAAGTCTCTTTTGGGAAAAACTTTCAAAAGGCTATGACATTCTGTTAGCTGAGAAAGACTGGCCACCAGAGTTTAAGTATAAACAGACAGTGGTCCGAGACCTATTATTTTGAACGTGGAAAAATCACAATTAAATGAATCAGAGGGCGTATGTTATTTTAACCGCCCAGGATCAATTGATGAAGAGAGATAGAGAATAGGCAACAGCGACAAACTCAAAAATGTATGCACAATATTTTAATCTATTGTCAGGAAACACAAATTGCAATATTTCAATTTATTGTCAAAGCAGAATTCACAATGTTAAATACTTTTTTACTTTTTTATGCATTGTCCCGTATTCAGAGCGTGCAGTAGAACAAAAAAAGGGGTGTCAAAGGCAAGTGAGCGTGATAGAGTGAACGGAAAAGAATCACACAGATTTAAGAACTAATATTCCAAGCAATTCACAAGAAACACCAGCCAGAGAAGGCCGGTACCGTATAACCTGGACACTTCAATTAATCAGCACAAATTCCTTAATTTTTACTAGACAACAGATGGCAAAATATGTCTGCACTATATCCACAAGGGTGATGCAGTTAGTGGTCCAGGTTGGTTAAATGAAATGTCGACGTTTCGACTCGACTAGCGGCCATACGGTCGTTTTACTCCTGGGCCATGCGAGTCTTCTTCAGGACAGGTGGGGACGGGACAAAAGGGATCCCTTTTGGTGACCCTATGAGGAATATAAAAAAAAAACCATTAGGGTTTGGGCTGTTGCCTAGTTGCTTAAAAACAAGGGCAGAATTCCAAAGACGCTTACCCTACTAGGAGATAATGGTCATGGTTCCCACTCCACATATACTCAGTCCTTAAGTGTCCGGGAAAGTTGTCCAAGTGGTCTAGAAAATCAAAATAGAGCCTATTTGTAAAACCATATAATAACCTAGTTTACAATACAGGCGGAAGATATTGTTAGATAAATTACCTCTGTGTTCTGGTTAGGATTTCCTATCCGATGGGTGAACATGTGGCACTACATGTCTAAATTACTGGTCCCAATCCTAGGTATTGGGTATTCTTAAAATCAGGCACCTCCTCAAGAGTTAATCAATAAGCCTGCAACACATAGAACCAAGCAGTGAAAGGGGCATCCGAAAATAATGGCAGGTATGCAGACAATCATGTAACCAAAGGATTTCAATTTACCTGAAAAACAATGTCTCAGATAGAGGGGTCGGAGGGTAGTTTGCAAAATCAGGGCCTCCGAAAGGGCAGAGCCCCGGATAGTGGGGTCGATTAAACGTATGTTGATTCGGGCCTCTGAAAAGAGAACTCCGGGTTAGTAATCGGCGTCTACACAAGATCAATACGTATAACGCGTGGGGCACGAGCACCTTGACAGGCTTACCGCAGTGAGGTCGAAGCGCGTCTCTCCAGGGTCTCGACGGCAATGCTCGGCGAGTGAGCCTGAGCGTTGCCTAGCAACCCCGTTTTGTGTAAACCGGTTGCCTCGCTATTGATGGAAACCAAGGGCGGACTCACCCGTTGCATGTAGAGGCTGCGTGTTTAGTTATCCATAGCACCTGAATACAGCATTGGGAGGCGTCTAAAGGCATTTCACCGTTCTGTAGAGCAATGTAACGACAATGTGGGCACGATTATTTAGACCTCGTTATAAAAATTATAAAAATTATGAGGGCATGAGAATTGATTTATAATACGCATAGTCCCCGACTGATTACTTGCTTACCCCTTGGGATGTGTTTTGACCCTCAAAGAATACATGATTGACTCTGCCTCAGTAGAGAAGGGCGGCCATCTTAGGTTGGGACGGCCGGTGACTAAGCCGAAAGCCCAATAGAGTATATAAAGTATTACATGGGTTAAAAGACAACCTTATTTACATAGTCAGTACTCATGTGGTCTTGCATCATATTTACAACATAAATTAGACAGACAAGCAATAACTAAGTGTTGCATATAACCAAACAATATGGTACATATTTACAAAGTGAGACAGAAAAAACAACAAAACATTATTACAGTATTTCTTTACAGTCAATTAATTCAGTATGATAGGAGGACCAACATCAGAGGATGGCAACCTGTCTATTGATCTCCTCCAGCTCGTTAAGCCCCTTATGTGCCGTGTTTAGAAGGTAAATCCAACGGCACTCTCTTCTGCTTAGAATGCTCTGCAGTTCACCTCCTCGTGGGTTTACATGTACCTTTTCCACAACCCACCATCTGATACTGTCCGGTGGGTGTTGGAATGTCGTGAAATGTTCTACCAGTGGGGCTCCCACTGTTTTACATCGTATCCGACTAACATGTTGGAGAATCCTGCACTTGACTCGCTGTATGGTCTGTCCCACATACATGAACCCACAAGGGCACAGAATCGCATAAATTACCCCTGTGGTATTGCAGTTGCTATGTGTCTGCAGTGTGTGTGTCTGGCCATTATGCGAGAAGGTCGTGCATTCGATGGTCAAAGGGCAAGCTTTACAATTCCCACATTTTTTGTGTCCCAGTACTGGTGGTAATCCCCATAGTGTAGTTTGTGATGGGGTTGATGTCAAAGGGAGGAGTGATTTAACTAGGTGGTCCCTGATACTCTTCCCTTTTCTGAAGGCATGTAAGGGTGTTGGAAGACCTCCTACCTCATCTTGCACTAAATGCCAATGTCGGTTAATCACTTTCTTGATTTGGTTGCTCTTGGTATTAAATGTAGTGACACAGACTAATCTTTCTTCCCTGTTGTCCTTGTCATGTACCACGAGCAATTGATCCCTGTGGTTATACCAGGCTCGCTTACGTGCTTTTATAAGTAAGCGTAAGGGGTAACCTCTCTCGGTTAGTCTGGCTATCAGGATTGACGATTCGTCAAAGAAATCCTCCTTCTTGGTACAGTTCCTGCGGAGCCTCAGGAATTGCCCAAATGGGAGGTTATCCCTGAGGTTCCGAGGATGGTGGCTCGAATACCTAAGTAGAGTGTTACGCTCGCTGCTCTTCCTATACAAAGTAGTATACAGGGTTCCCTGTTCTGACCTTATTTGAATATCCAAAAAGTTAATCATATGGTTGTCACACTCCAAAGTGAACTGAATGTCGGTCATTTGTTGATTGAGCCACTTATGAAACTCGGTTAGCGATGATTTTTCCCCATTCCAAATGAGAAGGACATCATCGATGTACCTGGCCCAAAGCTGGATGTGATCCCTATAAGGGTTTCGTTGGCTCAGCACAAACAAATGTTCGTATTCGTTCATGAAGATGATGGCTAGGTTCGGTGCAAAGCTCGCCCCCATAGCCACCCCCTTAGTCTGTACATAGAAGTGACCTTGAAAGAAGAAGAAATTTTGAGTCATTGCTATAGTCAAAAGTTTGAGGATAAAGTCCGTCGGGACCCTATGTGGAGCTAGTCTTCGATTCAGAACTGCTTCAATGCAATCCAATGCCGCCTGCTGTGGAATATTAGTGTACAGGGCAGTGATGTCCATTGTAGCAAGTAAATTGTTTTCAGGATCATATTGAAGCCCATCTACCAAGTTTATAGTTTCTGTTGTATCACGTAGATAAGTGGGGGTAGCGATTGCAATGGGTTTCAGGAATATATCGATATATTTACAAAGTGGTTCTAAGACAGAGCCACACCCTGATATAATTGGTCTCCCAGGCGGATCATTAAGACGTTTGTGCACCTTCGGGAGCGTGTAAATCGTTGGCATACGTGGATATTTATTGTTGAGGTAGTCAAATTCCTGTTTAGTGATGTAACCTTCCTGTAAAGCCTGGCTGGTTACGGTGCCCACTGTTTGACAAATTATTTTGGTCGGGTCCCTCTTAATGAGTTTGTAGTTACCAGCAACCTGCAATTGAGATAGTATCTCACTTTTGTATTTGTCCACGTTTTGAATTACGATCACCCCCCCTTGTCAGCGGGCTTCACTACAATGTTGGTATTGGTTTTCAAACTGTATAGGGCCGACTTCTCCTGTTTGGTCATATTGTAAGGTACATATTGTCTAGTTTTCAAAATCTGTTCCACATCCCGAGGCAGAGTCAATCATGTATTCTTTGAGGGTCAAAACACATCCCACGGGGTAAGCAAGTAATCAGTCGGGGACTATGCGTATTATAAATCAATTCTCATGCCCTAGTAATTTTTATAATTTTTATAACGAGGTCTAAATAATCGTGCCCACATTGTCGTTACATTGCTCTGCAGAACGGTGAAATGCCTTTAGATGCCTCCCAATGCTGTATTCAGGTGCTATGGATAACTAAACACGCAGCCTCTACATGCAACGGGTGAGTCCGCCCTTGGTTTCCATCAATAGCGAGGCAACCGGTTTACACAAAACGGGGTTGCTAGGCAACGCTCAGGCTCACTCGCCGAGCATTGCCGTCGAGACCCTGGAGAGACGCGCTTCGACCTCACTGCGGTAAGCCTGTCAAGGTGCTCGTGCCCCACGCGTTATACATATTGATCTTGTGTAGACGCCGATTACTAACACGGAGTTCTCTTTTCAGAGGCCCGAATCAACATACGTTTAATCGACCCCACTATCCGGGGCTCTGCCCTTTCGGAGGCCCTGATTTTGCAAACTACCCTCCGACCCCTCTATCTGAGACATTGTTTTTCAGGTAAATTGAAATCCTTTGGTTACATGATTGTCTGCATACCTGCCATTATTTTCGGATGCCCCTTTCACTGCTTGGTTCTATGTGTTGCAGGCTTATTGATTAACTCTTGAGGAGGTGCCTGATTTTAAGAATACCCAATACCTAGGATTGGGACCAGTAATTTAGACATGTAGTGCCACATGTTCACCCATCGGATAGGAAATCCTAACCAGAACACAGAGGTAATTTATCTAACAATATCTTCCGCCTGTATTGTAAACTAGGTTATTATATGGTTTTACAAATAGGCTCCATTTTGATTTTCTAGACCACTTGGACAACTTTCCCGGACACTTAAGGACTGAGTATATGTGGAGTGGGAACCATGACCATTATCTCCTAGTAGGGTAAGCGTCTTTGGAATTCTGCCCTTGTTTTTAAGCAACTAGGCAACAGCCCAAACCCTAATGGGTTTTTTATATTCCTCATAGGGTCACCAAAAGGGATCTTTTTTGTCCCGTCCCCACCTGTCCTGAAGAAGACTCGCATGGCCCAGGAGTAAAACGACCGTATGGCCGCTAGTCGAGTCGAAACGTCGACATTTCATTTAACCAACCTGGACCACTAACTGCATCACCCTTGTGGATATAGTGCAGACATATTTTGCCATCTGTTGTCTAGTAAAAATTAAGGAATTTGTGCTGATTAATTGAAGTGGCCAGGTTATACGGTACCGGCCTTCTCTGGCTGGTGTTTCTTGTGAATTGCTTGGAATATTATTTCTTAAATCTGTGTGATTCTTTTCCGTTCACTCTATCACGCTCACTTGCCTTTGACACCCCTTTTTTTGTTCTACTGCACGCTCTGAATACGGGACAATGCATAAAAAAGTAAAAAAGTATTTAACATTGTGAATTCTGCTTTGACAATAGATTGAAATATTGCAATTTGTGTTTCCTGACAATAGATTAAAATATTGTGCATACATTTTTGAGTTTGTCGCTGTTGCCTATTCTCTATCTCTCTTCATCAATTGATCCTGGGCGGTTAAAATAACATACGCCCTCTGATTCATTTAATTGTGATTTTTCCACGTTCAAAATAATAGGTCTCGGACCACTGTCTGTTTATACTAATACGTTACCCAGGTCCAGTACCGTTTAGGGTTACCCCATTTCTTTAATGGGCCACCAGAGTTTGTCAGGGAGTGCCCTCATGGCAAAGAAATGATTATGCCTGCCTTCTCGAACCATATCCGAATTCATAAAAAATATACTTATGCAAGAAAATGGGCAGTAGCCCAAGCTCCTGCTTTGTACAAAAATCATGAAGGATGGGATGAGGACTCACCTCACCACAAGATCCAGTTAAAAAATCAGCCCACTGCACAAAGGCAGTACCCAGTTAAACAAGAAGCTAAAAAACAAGTCAGGGAAATCTGAGATCAACTTGAGTACCAAGGGGTGATCGAAACATGCACCTCTCAAATGAACAATCCTTTGTTTCCTGTCTCCAAGCCAGACGACTCGTATCATCTAGTTTTGGACTATAGACACCTAAACTCTTGTTGTAAAACATTTGCAGTATAAAACTCACATAGTGCAGCACTAATGAATAACATTGTGCGCAAAAAATATAAAACGACATTAGACATCTCGAATGGATTCTTCTGTCAAAACATTGCACCAGAAAGCAGGTATTTGACCGCTTTCTCAACATTTGGGTCGCAAAAACAATTTTGCCGACTCCCACAGAGATTCAAGAATAGCCCGGGATTATTCTCAGCAAGGGTAACAGAGTTACTACAAATATATGATGATGAAGCATTATCATATGTTGATGACATCTATCTCACAGACGATGACCTGGAGACTCACTTAAAAAGGGTGAACACCATAATACTTGGACTCGCCTGAGAGGGTTACAAATTCAACTTTAAAAAGTCACGAATTGCCCACCTAACTGTCTTATTTTTAGGATATGAATTATCAAGTGAAGGCAAAAGCCTGGCAGACAATTTCTTAGAAAAATGTGCTGTACTCCAAGCACCAAAAACGCTGAAGAATTTACAATCACTACTAGGTTTCCTGAATTTCGGAAGAACATACATTCTAAATTATGCGGAGAGGGTTAAACCTCTCTATGAATTAATAAAATCAGATTTCAACATACCAATTGGACTCAGAAACACACAGAAATTTTGCGATCACTACAAACAGACATGTTAAATAAAACAAAATTACAAACACGTGAGAACACACGCAATCTTGTAATCCAAGTCATCACAGGAAGATGCGGATTCACATACCTGACCTCTAATGAGGGAGAAACGGTACCTATAGCTTACAAATCACATTTGTACACTGAAGCTGAAATGAAATTCAGCCCCACAGAGAAAATTCTAACTGCGGTCAGAACTGCTGTAGCTAAAGAAAGAGCCCTAGCCCAAGGCAGAAGAATATCTGTTTTTTCAGCAGAATCAGCCCTTGAAGCTTTAACAAGTCCTTGTAACCTGGTTAAAGGAGTATTAGATCCAGAATGGATAGAATGGGAAACTTCTTTTGCTACAGAAGACGTTAAATACTATTTTGACCCAAAACTGAAAAAACTAGATGATCTAGTATATGAAGGCGAATATCCTCTGCCAGCTGAAATTCTGCCTCTAGAAAAATATAACTGTGTAATCTATATGGACAGATTCGCACAACACTATGATGTAGAAAATAAATCCTATGATGCAGCGTGCGCGATTGTTAAAGGTCGCTGGCGCTCTGGTAAATTCAAACCAATGATTACCAATACAGAATCACTCAGGAAATGTTCAGCTCAGCAAGCTGAAATAAGAACCTTAAAGTTGGCGCTTGAAAATGCTGATCGCGAATTCCCCACACTAATAGTGTGCGATTCGTATTTCTGCATCAAATCCTATAACAGTGACATGCAGACATGGATCAAAAACGGTTACAAAGATGACACAGGTGCTACAATAAAGCATAAAAGGCTTTGGGAACAAGTAGTTCTTTTACAGAAAGAACTACGAAAGACGCACGTGATACACGCATTGAGTCATCAACGTGATGGCGTTCACGTTGCAGGGAATTCATTGGCTGACACAGCCACAGTGGAAGCGGTTCAACCGGCTTCCGTAGGCACTGAAAAGTGTTCAGAAAAACACATAGATGGGGAAACCATGCTAGCGGTATAATCCTCGTTAAAAGGCGATTATTCAGCATTACCTCTCAACTATCCACTCAGTAATACATAAATCATTGATGCAAACTCCGTTCCGTTTTCTCGAATCCCTGGAGTGGGGGATAGGGTAATTCCAAACATGAACCGGAGAATCTTCTTACTACAAGAAGCACATATGGGGTTGGGTCTGAGGCACCAAGAGATCCTGAAATCTCTAATGGAACTACAATGAGCGTAGATATCTACTATTTTGTAAAAAAATGCAAGGACTGCAACAGAGATCGCAGTTGTGAACCGGTCCAGCCTGTAGCCCAGATACCACTATTAGATAGCATCAGGCTATCTATAACGCAGAAATCCAGTCAGAGAAATGCGTCCCCATAATAAAATAAGACTGAATTCACTTAACAATGTAGACCACTGCACTCGGCTGACGCCAGAACTGTCATAAAAGATTTGCGAGTCTTTATCGGCACATACGCAATTGGCATGCTACATTCTGATCAGGGCCCTGCGTTTAGCTCTCGAGCTTACAAAGAGGCCATGAACAGTATGGGCATCGCAATGCGGTATTCTTCTCCCTTCCATCCTGCGACAGCGAGGGTATTAGGTTCAGGTGATGGGTGGGTCAAACATTTAACAAGTGTCCAACGTAGTCTTAATAATCTGCCAAGAAACTCTCTAAAAGGTCTCACTCCATACGAACTATTGTTCGGAACTAGAATGCTTATTCAGGACCTAGATAGTCACACTTCAGTGGTAGAAGATAAAAGCTTTGATATCAAAGATCGTTTGGCTGTTTTACAGGATCTAAATGAAAAAATAAAAAACCTGAGTAACATAAAGTTGAAATAACAGTCGACATCCACTGAAGAAAAACCACCTGTCCCAGCAAGACCTTTCTGGATTCCAAAGATTGGGGATCTGGTCAGAGAAAAGATCGCGCTAAAGAAGGAATTTGGGCCTTCATACAGAAAAGCAGTACCTGTCTTAACTATCAACGGAACAAGGTCAGTAGTACTACCGCCCCTTGCTGGTAAAAAGGAGAACCGAGTTGTATCCATCGACCTGGTAAAACCAGAATCATGTGGCCAATAATAAGTAGTAGGCCCAGTGGACTCCCAAGAAATAGCAGAATACCAAAGTTTGCTACAATCCAAGAGGCTCATGCTGAGAGACTAATCAAATTGGAGAAATCAGCAATGAATAAAAAAGGACTGTGCAATAATGCCATGGAACAGGTGCCTCTTGAAACGCAAATAATAACAGTTCGTCAAGAAACACCAATCTACAATGATGTAACCTCAGACTATTCTAATGAAACAAAGAAAAATCCAAAAGCAAATGAAAATCCGGAAGCAATTCCAACAATTGACAGAACTGCATTAGGCTACTTCATCAACTTCGACAATTTCTCTGAAGACCCTAGCGAACATGAAGAAACGCCTCCAACACAAAGTTTTAAATACAAAGTAATTGAACTTTTCTAACAACTGAAAAAGACTTACCTAATTTCACCATGGATTGAATTTTGGATTATGTTAGGTGTACTTTTCCTCCTGCTTTGGCTCATCATGGTTATATGTTTGGGAACATTCATTGAAGGAAAATATAGTACAATGGACACAGCAAGTCAGAACATCAACTTGGTCCTAAAGCCACACACATCTTCTCACATCAAGAAAAGAGAACTGTCATCAGTAAACATCACAGCCAATCCAATACCCGGTGGGGTAGCATGGGTCAGAACTGATTATGACATTTTGGGCCCGGTCGAGCTTTTAAAATATCCCCTCCAGCTCAAGATTTCATTAAGTGATTTTGTGACACCTAGTACCTTCTCTGATGACTGGGACTTTGAAAATATTAATAATATGATGTCAGATTTTGTAATGTCAGCAAAATTTACAGAACAAGATTACTTGCAGGGTTCATCCGATTATGAAAATCTTTACTGCTACAACCATTATGGTGATCACTATTTGCATAAAAGTGCTCAGCCTAGAAATGTTTTATCTTTTAATCAGTGGGAACACTGTCCTACTCCACTAAAAGGCCGTTCAAAAAAGTTTTCTGATAAATTCCAATAATTCTCAGGACTTAATACCAGTGACCCAAGAACGTTTTATTTTAAAATGTCAAATAGAACAGGAATGAAAACAATGTTGACAAAGACTAAATTGATTTATTCAGAAAAAGTTTATGACAGAATGTCTACATTAGGTTTCGAAATTTGGAAAAACACCATTAAAACAAAAACAATCTGGGGTTCCAAAGATTGGCAAGTACAAGGCCTAGAAGCACTGTTTAGGGCCTGCATGATCCCAGAACAAATTATTTTCTTGAATGACACAATTCAACAAACTAGTTGTCTTGGCCTTGCTAAGATAAAAGACATGAACACATCGTCTATTCCAAAACCCATGCCTGATAGTGACAGCACTACTGATGTGGAGATAGACGTTTCTAATATTTTATACCAAAACAGAACACATACTGATTGGAAAAAGTGGTTGGTCTGGCCAACAGACACGAATAACTGTCAAGATAGATTCCTGAACAAAACACAGGGGTTCAAAATGACCAGACCAGACCCTAGATATTCCCAGAGACAACATCCAGTGATAGTTACAACATACAGTGTAGGGAAACTATGCCTTGAGTGGCGGATATATGATGTTACAACGCGGACTATTACTCCGCATACTGTTACAACGCGGTTTTTACAACGCGGATACTGTAACAACGCATGTATTCACAACGCATTTTTTTACAACGCAGGTACCTTTACAACGCATACCATTACAACGTAAGTATAGGTAAGTATATGTTAATATCAATAATATAATAGTAACTTAATTTTAAAAATATAATTAAATGTAATATTAAATAATGTAATTTCCGTTTATTATTTTAAATTTAAATTAATATTACTTTATTTTTACCATGTACCCCTGTACCCCAGAAACTGAAAACTGACCCTAAACCCCAAAAATAAATTAAATTAATTTTATGAAATATAATTTAAATTAATTATTGTAAATTAATAAAAAATATAACATTATTTTTACCATGTACCCCTGTACCCCAAAAACTCAAAACTGACCCTCAACCCCCCAAAAAATGCAATGTAATTTAATTTAATTTATTTACTATTAAATAATTTAATTTAAAATTAAATTTAATTTTTTTTACCCTGTACCCCAAAAGCTGAAAACTGACCCTGAACCCTAAAAATACCCCTTTACCCAAAAACTGAAAACTGACCCTGAACCCTAAAAATACCCCTTTACCCAAAAACTGAAAACTGACCCTGAACCCTAAAAATACCCCTTTACCCAAAAACTGAAAACTGACCCTGAACCCTAAAAATACCCCTTTACCCAAAAACTGAAAACTGACCCTGAACCCTAAAAATACCCCTTTACCCAAAAACTAAAAACTGACCCTGAACCCTAAAAATACCCCTTTACCCAAAAACTGAAAACTGACCCTGAACCCTAAAAATACCCCTTTACCCAAAAACTAAAAACTGACCCTGAACCCTAAAAATACCCCTTTACCCAAAAACTGAAAACTGACCCTGAACCCTAAAAATACCCCTTTACCCAAAAACTGAAAACTGACCCAGAACCCTAAAAATACCCCTTTACCCAAAAACTGAAAACTGACCCTGAACCCTAAAAATACCCCTTTACCCAAAAACTGAAAACTGACCCTGAACCCTAAAAATACCCCTCTACCCAAAAACTAAAAACTGACCCTGAACCCTAAAAATACCCCTTTACCCAAAAACTAAAAACTGACCCTGAACCCTAAAAATACCCCTTTACCCAAAAACTAAAAACTGACCCTGAACCCTAAAAAAAACCCTTTACCCAAAAACTGAAAACTGACCCTGAACCCTAAAAATACCCCTTTACCCAAAAACTGAAAACTGACCCTGAACCCTAAAAATACCCCTTTACCCAAAAACTGAAAACTGACCCTGAACCCTAAAAATACCCCTCTACCCAAAAACTAAAAACTGACCCTGAACCCTAAAAAATACCCCTTTACCCAAAAACCCTAAACTGACCCTAACCCCTAAAAATACTCCTTTACCCCAAACATATAACAATTAAAAAATAACTATATACTTACCAATACTTACGTTGTAATGGTATGCGTTGTAAAGGTACCTGCGTTGTAAAAAAATGCGTTGTAAAAACATGAGTTGTAACAGTATCCGCGTTGTAATGGATGCGTTGTAAAAGTAGTGCGTTGTAAAAAATGCGTTGAAACAGGTGCACACCTTGAGTGGCTACAGAAATCCACACTGGCTGAAATTAAGCAACACTTGACTTTACTGAAAGACGGTGCTGACTTGCGTGATTTCTTAATGAGACCACGCAAACAGCGTCAAAAACGTTTCATAGCGGCCGGTATATACGCTGCATACAACGAAGCATGGAAAATAATGCAAATTGAGACAGCAGAAAAAATACGTGAAATTGATTGTATTTATTTGGAAAAATCACTTTTTGTTGTGGACAATGGGTTAACGACTCTGTCTTCCAGAATATATTCACTGGACAGTATTGTATTGTCTGCCTTTGATATAATAGAGCAGGACTTACTAATGCTACAACATGGTCAGTCTCAATTACGTTCTATTGTACAGCTTGGATGGACGTTGCAAAATCTGCGTTCAGGCTACGTACCATGGCGTTTAATCAAAACAACGTTATTATTCGGTCTCTTTAACCTTACTGGTAAACAAATCAGTTTGGCACAAAGAGGAGCAGATTATACAATCCTGAGCATTGAAAAACTCGAGAGATTACCATTGACAATGTCAGAAAGACCTGTCATTGAATGGATAATACATGGAACGATTACAATTCGGATAACAACTTTTCAGTTTAATTACTGTCAAGAGTATATACCAGCAGGCCAGTATGAAAGGTTGGGTAAAGAATACATCAAATCAACCTGGGATTTACCTTATACACAGATGTTATGGTGAAGGAAACAGAGAGGTAACTTCCAGGGCCGTTTCCTGTATGCAAGTATTGTATCCACACAGCAATCCAGATATGGGGGCTGCGTTATGGCCTCGGTTGAATATCTCTTCTATTCGAATTGATACTTTAAGCAGAATGAAGTCTATTCTTTTACAAACAAGTTGTGCCTCTAACGTCATCAAAAGAAACATATAAACTGCAAGTTGCAAGGACAACAGCAGAGATACATACCCTTTTATCAACAAATTGCCCCGTACATTTCGTAGAAGTGTTGAGCCAAATCTTAAACATGTCTGATACCAGTGGCATCGCACTTGTATTTAAGACAACTTTTTCGGGACTGTTAGTAGCACCCTATGAAACAGTTCTGGGCATCTTCCTGAATTTTGTCCATTCTGTCTTCGGCGGCCTACCCTTAATCTTGGGACTCGTGGCAGGAGTTTTATTTTTGCTACTTCTGCTCCGATATGGCAAGCCAATCCACAGGCAAGACTAGCAACGATGGAAGAAACGATCCTAGCAATACGATACCGAGACCGTATCACTAAGGTCCTCGGATTGGCCAGGCTAAGAGATCTAAGTACAACCTGGTTTCTTTCATTCCGACCAATCTGGCAAGATTGCATCAAACCTGTGCTTCGATGTCTGCTATGCGGAGAAGAATGCGCGTTGGACATCTGTCTTACACTACAATCAGCAGTACCAACAGACATCGATACTTTGCTAGGTCCTTTAACGACTCATGCATCGTGTTGTCCCCAGCGGCTACCGATTCTGATGACGGCATTCGTTGAGACTTCGCCACTACGAATATGTGGCGGTGAGGTAAGAGAGTAAAGCAGCACCGAACAGGTACAGCCTTCTGTGAGCATTGCTGATCCAACTATCGACGATAGCACTCACGCAGAGAACTTCACAGTTGCCGCATTTTTATACTTGGTCGCACTTTCACCTGATGTGGTAGACCAATTTTTTGCAGGTCTGTCTGAAATAAAAACAATGAGCACACAGCGTTCCTTGAACTCTGAATTCGGCCTTCAGTTTATGATAAACAAAGCTACAGAAAATATTTGGAACATTTCCCCTGAAAGCGAAATTATTTTTGCCCATATTTTCAAAATATTTACTTTTTTTGGCACATGGTACTCTGCTTAAAGTAGAACTATTCTTAGAGAACAGAGCTTCTATTTTAGGATACTAGAGACAATATTTTACCTCAGCCTCTAGCAGATATACAGCAATTTGTATAAATATGTAATGAAATGGTCTCGACCTTCTTTTCTGTATTTAGAGCCATTTCATGTGCAATTTTTGAAATTCGTTCAGCTGATATATATATGCATTTCTCTGAATGATAACACTGCTTGAAAAGCGTACAGTACAAATACTCATTTCCGTGTATTTACCGTATACCATTTCAAATGCGAAATATGTATTTTGGGGTGGGTCGGAAAAAAACACATGCACCTTTGAATGTTTAATAGTGCTTAGTTTTAGTAATGATGGACATCAATTCGTGGAGTGGGTGTCGTGTTCTTATCTAGGACCCTAATTCGATATTCCCGATTTATGCCCTTGTGAGGTTATAATCAATAATGTCCTAACAAAGGCATAAGAATCAGCTTCATATTTAGTAATAGCCTATCTAATCCAAAGCACAGCACGGCTACTCCCATCGACTCCTAGAAAGCACAACGCGTTCTTTAAACAAACCAAGCCTCCAGCAGCCCGGGAAAACCCCCCCTGTTTGTGTTTTGATTTGATCAAGAACTCCTGAAGTCCTGATATAACTGTTAGTTCTTGGTGACATCTTATGTCCAACCTTACGTCAAATCCGGCACCTTTCAGGTATAAAATACCAAAAGTTGCCTTAAGCAAACACACGGTGGTTTGGAGCTGAGCGGCCATCTACTTGCCCGAGAGCCCAGCTGATATGAGTGCCCGTGGAAGCCACCCCTCCTGTTTGACGCACTGAGAGAGACGCTGTCTTTTTCTCCAGCCGAGAAAATCCATCTCCGGTGTTTCCAGCCTACCCTTGCAGGTTGCTGGGATATCGAGTCCTGAGGAAAGAGATACCAGACCTCCCACATTCTATTACCAAGGTACGGAGCCGACCCTTAGGGGAATTCTTGATGCATATTCTTGGCAAAATTATCTTAACCAACTTAACTTAACATCGCTACTTACTTGTCCCTTCCCACGAATTAGGCTTAGGTCAGGTACACCGGGGTAGGCGTAGTTAGAAGCACCAGTTGAGCCTTTTAGTCAATATATTTCTGTATGTACATATTTTATCCATTTTAAAGTATCATATGGCTAAGAAACCGTATCAATGCTTTTACAGTATTATTTCATAATACTACTTTTACTGTACGCACTTTACTTTACTTGAAGTATTGCAATTGTGGCAATTCATTTCTCTTGCATGAGAAGGAAGACTGCTCAATAAAATACCACCTTTTATTGAAAACGCCCGTCTCTCTATTTCTCTGCATTCTGGTGAAACTAATTATGCACTGCTGACTGAGTGAAATATCTCTCTATTGTTTTCACACAACTCTGAAGATATACTCTTATTCTGAGGGAGCAAAGTTGTCATATTTAAGTGGTTGTCGGAAACTGAATCCCTTTTTGTCTGAGCCAGGGAAGGTTATCCATCCGTCTTCATTCAAGAAAGTTTCCAGTGACCTCTGAGCTAGCTGGCGCAAACCTAAATTAAGTTTAACATAGTCAGTAGAGACCTAGATGACCTCAGTCCTACATCTACACTGCTGTTTATGTTATTCCAATGAGCAGACACTATTGGGAAAATAGGAACTACACTACACCTGCGCCAAAACCTAAGTGGTTTCAGTTCCAGTTCAGCTTCTATTGGTATCAGTTCCAAGTCTAGCCTTAGGGGGAGGAGCGGGGTACTTTGAGGGAGCGACAACAACCTTCTAATACATTTTGTTTCATTCTTAACAATATTTAGCCCGCGGGAGTGTCCCCACAGCTCTCCACCATGGAGCGCAGCAGCCCTTGCTTGGGTCTTGTAAATCTCCAGGGCTGTGTTCACTGGCTTCAATGTTGTACTATTTGAGACTTTAGGAATACCGCCCGCCAGCTGTGATAGTTTCAATTGAGATTTGGCTTGTTGAGGTCCCCAGGAAAGATTTTCATGCAGTGTGACCCCGAGATATTGAAATGTGGTGACGCTTTCCCAGAGTCGGATTTGGTCTTGTAGATGCCGGAGGATTAAATATCATATATTTTGTTTTATCGGCATTAATCTCAAGACCACAACTTAGACAGAAGTCCCCAAAGCCATTCAATATCCGTTGATTCCCCATTGGGGAATTGGAAAGTAGGAGGGTATCATCGGCGAACATGATCGCCGGAACCCTCCTGCCTGCCAACCTTGGCGCATCATTATTGGGGACATTGTACAGGTGTGAGATTACACCATTAACATACAGGCAAAACAGGGTCGGGCCAGAACACAGCCCTGCCTCACCCCTCTATCGACTGGAAATCTCAGTGACAGTGCCCCATTCCTCCCACATCTAACCTGGGCGAAATTCCCCTCATGTAGTCTCATTATTACGTTCAATATTTGGGGAGGGTCGCCCAAATCCTGGAGAACCCCCCACAATTTTCCCCGTGGCACTAAGTCAAACGTGGACCAGAGGTCCACAAACACCATGTAGAGGCTGCCACCCTCGATCTTTACCGTTTTCCAATACAGGAGAATCAGGTGAAAGATCTGGTCCATGGTGGATGTGTTCCTCCTATACCCTACCTGAAGAGGACTTAAAACTTCGTGTTCCTCCATCCATGGCGACAAATGGTCCAGTACAAGCCGGGCAAACATTTTTTGGGGGACGTCGATGAGGCTAATAGGCCTGTAGTTGGCTGGGAGCAGAGGGGAGCCCTTCTTAAAAATGGGGACTATCTCTGTTCCCAGCCAAGTACCGGGGACCTCCATGCTTCCTAGGATTGCGTTAAAAACAACAAGCAGGTATGGGGCCCAGATCCCTAATTAGTGCGTAAATAGGTCCCCTGGGATTTTATCAAGTCCCGGTGCCTTACTCACAGCAAGTTTCCCAATTGCGTGAGAGACCTCCCCCAGGGAGAACTCTAGAGCCTCATGCTGCACAGTTAAAAGTACAGGTGCTGCCATGTAACCCTCGGTAGGTTCCTCTAAATATAAGGCTTTGAAATGAGATTCCCACACTAATGTATCGATATTGGGTTCTATCGCTGATTTTGGTTCCCCCGAGCCTATATTAACTAATGACCAAAATCTACGTGTATCCCTTAATTCCAGGGCAGTGGTTAAGTTAGACCACCTGTCCATATCCCACTCACTCTTTGCATGACCCATAAGTTTTTTTTATTGCAATCTTAATTCACGAGTTTTGGGTTTATTAGTACCAGACTTGAGTGCCGCAATCAACTCAGTCTTGACCTTTCTACAGGCTGAGTTATAGCAGGATGATACTGGTGTTCTCTTCTTCCTAATGGGAGCCTGGGGATTAAAAACCTCTGCTAGACCAGAAACTAAATCCATGTGGGTGCGCCTTAATTTCCCATTAAAATCTGGGGATGTCGATTGGGTTATTAAAGTATCAATCTCTGAAAGTCGAGGGAGAACTAAACTGTATATTCTGGCCAATTCGTCTTGGGATTGTACTATTTTGCCACACTTTAACCTACGTCTGTTATTTGAAAGTATCAACCCTTCCCCCGGATCATCCCTGTCTGAGGTGGGAGATTCCTTTAGTCCAGGGAAAGCCATCTCCAGGCATAGAGCATTGTGGTCACTGTCGACCCTAGGAATTACTCTGAAATCAATGACCTTGGACCACATCCTTGTTTCCACCATGATGTAGTCAAGGGGAGATTCGTGACCCCTTTTATTGAAGGTGCCCACCAATGGAATATCAGACGCTGTACGCCTGTTACAGGCCCTTAAGGAATTATTTAAAATAAGGGCCGTGATCTGAATCGCTAGGGGAGACCATGACTTAGGACGAGGCGTTTGACATGGAGGAATGGCCCAATAATCATCCTCACCCATAAGGGCACCCTCGTTCATTCCCAAGAAGGCCTCAAAAGGGCAATTTATGTCTCCTGCCTCTAGAAGATGGCAGTCGTTCGACAATGTGCTCAAAAAGTTGGCTAATTCGTCAATGGTGGCCGATTCGGAAGCCAAACTAACTGGGCGTGAATATACGTTCACGGTGACTAGTTTCAGAGAGTTTGGCCACTTCAGAAGTATGCACTGAACATCTTCAGAGAACGTGGCCCTAGTCTCTACCCTACAACCCAGGTGAGTAGCTACCCAGATAGTGAGGCCACCTGACGGTCGTCCTTCCCCTCCCCACCTGGCAGGTACATGGAATGTGGCGTATCCCAGTCTAGAGTGTGCGTCCCTGGCCCAAGTCTCTTTAAAGTGGCAAATATTATTTTGGTCCACTAAGGAACCCCACTCTGTTCAGTTTAGTTTGTGAGATAAACCCGCCACATTCCAAGATAGTATAGTCATCGTCTTTAGTGTTTTAGGATGATTTGAGAGGACAACACTATCCAACGGGACTCCATCACCTGAGGCTACATGGGGAGGGAGCACTATATGCGGCAGAACTGTGCCCCCAAATCCATGATAAGCTGCTTTCATATTAGGCCCCTGTGTGCGGGTATGGGGGTCTAAAAGGACACTAGATGGACTAGACGGATCGCCACTGCGCAACTCCACTACTCCACTCAATTCAGTAGGGTTCCTAGATTGAATATTGCTCACGGTGTCAAGCTTACTATACTTTAGTCAGTCCACCATTTCCAAACTGCTAAACCTATTGTGAGTAATTGGATAACTCTGAGCCATTGATTGCCCATGCCTGCCCCTCTCCACCCTTGCCCCACGTTGATGCATTACTAAGGACCAATCACCTGGGCAATCTTGCAAATCTGTCGGAGGATAAAAAAAAGACAAATGGTGAGATAATTAGCTGCTATTTCACGTTTCTCTTTCCTGCTCCCTCAGTAAAGCGCCAAGGAACCTAATGGTGTTAGTTGCGCTCAATAAGTTTATTTAACATAACATAACATTAACATTGAATAGTTGTCCCGTTACTATTAAAATTCCAATTACAAATATGCTCCACAGTCCATGAATCCCTAAAGTTTACCAAAACACAATCACCTGCAATGGTTTTGGGACTGTGACCTACCCAAGGAAGCCTATGTATCATCAACAATTCACTGGTGATGTGGGAGGTTAATGGTCTATTATGGTTGAGCCAGTATGTGGCTTTGTTTTTAAGAGACTTGAAGGATTATTGGCCAGAGTCAGTTAGTTCAGGAACACCTGTCAATAATACCAAATATGGACTAGTTTCAGGGGATAAATCAATTCTAGGTACCCCCTGGACTAGTGCTGCGGATGAGGACTGTCCAGTCTCTTTTGGTTTTACTACAGTAGTAGAAATGCTCCTACTCAAATTATCAAAATGAGCGGACCGGTTATCAACATTATTGGTAGCATTAGGGACAGATGACGCATCAAAAGGGAGAGGAATATCTATCACAGGACTAATACAGACAGAATTTATTTGATCATTACTCAGATATAAGTCTTTTGACTTGGGTTTGTCCATAGTGCCCCATGTAACCTGTTCCAACTGAAGAAGCTGATGTTCAATGCGCCCAAGTCTAGCTTCTAATGGTCCAAGCGAAGATCTTAATAGGTCACACAGTTTTTTAAGGAGGGATTCTTCAGCGGCCCTTCTGCCGTCGATGTCTTGAGCCATGCCTGAAAAATTTGGCCCTGGGCCCAATCCAGTCGATGGCCCCTGGCTAGTCAATTCATTCGAGACATGGCATCCCTTGTCTGTCGATGTTATGTCACTATCACCCGACCCTTTGGCAAGTTTAGACTTTCTTCCGCCCGCAATAGTTGCGGCAGTGCGCTTTCTCTTGGGTTTGGCGCCATTTTGACTTTCCCGAAGATGTCGGGTGGGTAGTTTCTCACCGGGATTGGAGTATCAATAGTCAGTGAGACCTCTCCTGATTGTAAACAGGCAATTAATGAGGTCCGCTCAGGCTCTTGAGAAGCAGGTGGGGAATGTAAAATTACTGGAGCTGAAGTTATATTGGCACCACTATCACGTTCGGGCGTCCGAGCATTGGCAAAATGTCCCATTGAGGAGCGTTTAGCCAAAGCAAGATCTTGAGAAACCCGGCGCTCCATCAAAGTTATCCCCTGATCAATTACTAAATTTGCTCTTGTTATAAAATTATCCAAAGTTCCTGTCAATTGACCCCTAGCAGCCAATGTTTTATTCCTTGTTTCAGGAACAGCCATACTATTACTAGGGCTGTCACAGAAGAGATGACAGTACTTACTGCGAGCCCCCGCAAAAAGTATGTGTTCTGCCATGAGCAAAGGAGGGATGGCCCAGTCCAGTCTCTCGTGGGCTAGGACGGACTAAAACGGGCCTGTCCTTGGCCTGGGCTTCACCCGGGGCGCGCCCGCACGCGATCAGCGACACGGGAGGCGTAGGCCAGGATATAGAGCGCGCGGGGGGCAGGTAGAGGCACCAGCATCAGGGCTGCTGGTCCTCGCAGTCCCACAGTGAGTCCAGGCAATGAACACACCACTCCAAGCGGCTCCTGCAAAGCGGGGGCCGCGAGGCGCTGTAATGAAGATCTGGCGTGCAGGGGGGCGGGAAGAGGCACCAGCGTCAGGGTTGCTGGCCCTCGCAGTCCCACAGTGAGTCCAGGCAACAAACACACCACTCTGAGCATTTCAATGCACATCTGCTCATAATGAACACATACAACGTGGACTAAGACTTCAATTATGATCAGTGTCTGGCGGCATCCCAGTAAGGAATTTTGCCCCACGCAATTTTATATTTGCCTGAGGTCAGACACCTGTATGCAGGAATACTAGAACTGATTTTATCAGAAGGAATATTGTCAGGAATAATCACTTGGAGAAATAGCTATTTTCAAGCCCCTGTCAACCCCTTGGTGAAGTCACAGGGAAGCATGTATGTAATGCTTCCCCCTCTGGGGTGACATCCTCTCCTTCCTTTCCCAATTCCCCAAAACCTCCCTTAGCACAGGAGCTTTAGCAGTCATTTACCCCCAGCAGATGGTACATGTCAGTCTTAAACCATATGAAATCTGCAATTCTGTGCAGAATTATACCTGGAAAAACTGGGCCGGCACAGAAAGGCCACCATTCTGTGAGGTTTAACTCATAACTGTAAAACAAATATTTGAAGATTTCATCCACTGTCAGAATTTCCGCCTGCCCCGCATATCCACATCGAATCCACATTGCTCTTATTTGGGCCCTAAATGGTATTTGTTTTGTGCAAACTCCAGGTAGAATGAAATACTCTTATGGCTGTGTGGACAAAGAATGAACTTTATGTTAGGAAGTACTTACATGTCCATTTTGTAAAGTTTTTAAAGTATAAAAAGCAGAAAAATATCTTGAAGGCTTGTGAAGCAAAATAAGGCACATTCTAGAATATCAACTAGAGTTGGGAAGCTTCCATGTTTTGGGGCTACAGATAAAGGATTGTGTTAGATTTGTCAGCCTTCGGGTGGTCTTCCCCCAAACATTTCGCCTTCTCTCCTATTTTTTAAACTAGTTTTTGCAGGCCTTCAGACTCTGTGCACTTTACCATTGCTAACCAGTGCTAAAGAACTGCAGCTCATTCTCTAAAACATGCCAAAAATGGTTTACACCTAATTGGCATATTCCATTTACTTCTAAGACCCTTGTATATTGGTATACCATATACCCAGGGGCTGTAAATGAAATGCTATTAGTGGGTCTGCAGCACTTATTGTGCCAACCACATAAGTAGCCCCTTAAAACATGCCTCAGGTCTGGTAAAAGAAATGTATATAGCGCGCGTACACTGAGTTGGTTTCATGGCGCTACCCCTATAGATACCTGTGCCCTAAAGAATTACTCATAAGCCTGTCGAAAAAGCCAGATTTTAAGAAGTTTTTCGGAAACCTAAGATGTCGGTGCAAAAGTGGATTTCAGAAGGAAGAGAGTTCCAAAGTTTGGGGGCCAGGATAGCAAACCTCGTACTGCCTACACGCTTTAGTTTAAATGAGGGAATGGGCAGGAATTGCTTATAGGCCAAGCGCAGGTTGCGTCTGAGTTCATGTCTTATAATCAGGCTGTTCAACATTTTGGGACTTCTTCCATTAAGAAATTTTAAATTGAGGCAGCAACCCTTGAAGGCGCAGCGCTGAGTAATCAGGAGCCAGTGTAGTTTCCTCCGAAGCGGAGTGCTATGGTAGTTCCTGGGTTGATTGGAAATCAGGCGCGCGGCTTGGTTCTGTACCAGCTGCAGGCTTTTTAATAGGTATAAAGGGATGCCAAAATACAAGGATTGGCATAATCAGCATGTGACATACCCATGGCAAGAGTCACCTGTATGAGAGCTTCCTAGGTAATGAGCTTTGGATCTTTTTTATTTTCCTCAGATAGAAAACACAAGTGGAAATTACTGAGCCGATTTGGGACTTCATAGTGAGATCCTGGTTAATTGTTACCCCAAGGCTCTTGGCCAAACTAAAAGGAGAGGGAGATTGACTCAGTACCTTATGCCAAAAATGAGGGCCCCAGGGATTGTTATGAATGCCTCCTGTTAGAACCGGCTCCGTCTTATCCGGGTTAAGTTTTAGATGGTCGCTGTTCACCCATTCACTAATGAACAGCATGGTGGACTGAAAAGTATGGACCAAGTCAGGAGAGTTGCTGATGGGAATGATAAGTTAGAAATCATCAGCGTAGTTAAACACCCAGACTTGACGTTACTTCCGGGCCTGGATGAGGGGAAGGAGGTAAAGATTAAACTGCAGGGGAAAAAGTGAGGAGGCTTGTGGGACTCCGCATGAGATCCTAATCCTGGGAGCAGTAAATTTAGCGGTGCAAACTGCTTGAGAATGGTTTTCCAGGAGGGATCTAATCCAACCCAGTACTGTTCCCTGAATCCCAGCATCTCTCACAGGGTCGACCACAAAACTATGGTCAATGGTGTCAAAGGACGCAGAGTGATCAAGAGGACGAGAGCCTGCGGAAGCCCTTGTCGGCATCACTACGAATAGTGTCCAACACTGTCAATAACATTGGCTCCGTTGAATGTGCTGGGCGAAAGCCAGCTTGGTGAGGATCAAGGGGCCTTATTTATGAAGGACTTGCGCCGCCGGTGCGTCACTTTTAACATGGGAAAAAGTGACGCACCGATGGCGCAAGGCTTTCATAAATGAGGCCCAAGATATTTAGACTCCTCTAGAAACCCAGAAAGGCATCTGGTTACATAGGCTTCTAAAACTTGAGGTAGGAATGAGAGGAGGGAATTAGGGCAGTTATTTGTCAGGTTCTGGGTGTCTGGGCCTGTTTTTTGCAGGAGAGGGACAGCAATTGCCTCCTTGAAAGTTGCGGGACAAAGTCCTGGGACAGTGATATATTCAGAAGCTTTAGAGCTGGGCTAGGAAAGGCAGTAAATATTTCTTTAAAAATGGTAGGGGGACAAGAGTCCCTAGGCGAGCTGGATTTGACTTTGGATGAGAGATCGGCAAAAGTTTGATTGCTGGTAGTAGGAAATTGTGTGAAGATGCAGAGGTTTTGTTTGTACTGTAGTTAGTTCCCGAGGTTAGACCAGCGAGGATATAAGCCTTAATTTTAATAATCTTATTTATTAAAAAAGAGTTCAGAGCGTTGCAAAATGTTTGAAAAGGGGTAGGTTTAATTGAAACTCTTTCGGGATTGGACAGTACGTTTGCAATGGAACAGATCTCTTTGGATCTGTTGGTTGCAGTCAGAATTTTGGAGCAAAAATAAGCAGCTTTGGCAATCATAATGCAATTTTCATATGCTTTCATAGTGTGTAGGTAGATCCTGTTATCTTCAGCTAGATAATTGTGTTTCCACTTTCTTTCGAGTTGTCACAGGGCCAATTTGTGATTTTTTAAATAAGTAGAAAACCATTTCTGAGCATCATGGCGGCGGACGGAATGTATCTTCCTAAGGGGAGAAAACTTGTCACTGGCTGTTGTAAGCCATGTGGTTAAGTGTCCATCAGCCAAATTTATAGATGGGGTTAGTGATGGAACAGAGTTGGCAAGTGTGTTGAGGGACAGAGGTTTAACACTTTTCTTCCAATTTCTTCATTATCCCCCTTCAGAAGTGGAGATTTTGGGCATGGGACTATCATCAATAGTGAATTTGATCAAATGATGATCTGACCAAGTCCAAGGTAGGGTCGACATAGAGGATATGGTCAGGTTGGCTGTGTAAACATTGTCTAGAGTGTGCGCTTTGATATGTGTGGCAGAGTCTACTTGTTGTGTAAGGTTGAGCCCTGTGATTAATTCAGAGAATTCAGCCGATTGGGGACCACCCGATGTTTTGTTGGCGCAATAATTGAATTCACCGATCAGCTGAATTTTTCCATGGTTAGTTACTAAATGAGTGACCTGCTCACCCAAAGAGTGGGGGAAGAGAGGCATACTGTGGGGGGCATGTTGAGCAAAGCGCAGATTAGAGGGCGACCGCAGATTCTAATTTCACTACCAGGTTATCTACTAGTGGTAAATCAAGCGACTTTAGGTAGTGAATTTCCAATCCTGGCGTATAATTGCAGCTAGACCTCCCCCAACTTTCCCCAGAGGACGGCTGGCTTGGAGGACATAACAGTACGAGGGTAAGGCTGCAAGGATGTCTGATGAAGAGTTCTGGGACAACCAGGTTTCTTTGAGCAGAAGGATATCCGGCTGCTCGAACTCAAGTAACATAAAAATATGTAACTGATGTTTAACAATAGAACAGGTATTCAGATAGATTACAGAAAGTCTCCCAGCTCTGATTTCTACATGGGTTTGGAAGGGGCTTATACCATGAGTGGGGTCAACCAGCTCAGGGTAACATATTCTTGTGGCCATAATACCATGTTCAACCAAACTGTGATGAACGAGTGGGTTAAGTTTAAGTTTGTCTGTGTATGAGTTTTAAGTTCCACAGCAGAGTAAATTACTTTTTGTGAATAATGACTGGCCCCTTGCCCGGATGGGTGTGGACGGGCGCAGACGGGCTTGCTTTCATGCCGGTTGCCGCCGCTCCCGCGCTGCAACCGGCATGAAATAGCTGGTGGCAGCCTTGACTCCAACCCCTTCTCAGTGATTGGTGCCCTAGCGGGCGTAACATCCGGAAGTAGCTGGGCCCGGGCTCGAGCGTGCAAAGAGGCAAAGTTAAAAAGTAAGCAAATTAGATTCCACACAGTCTTAATTTTGAAAAGCAGCAGCTTTCTGAGTGCTGTTTTAAAAACATCACCTCCCCTTAAACACCTGCGTGTATTACTCGAGAGTCACCAGATGCATGGAAAAAGAATGGATTAACTCTGACACCACGAGTTGTATGCCCAAGGACATCACCACCCCTTAATCGTCTGCGTGGATTACCTGAAAGTCACGTCATGAATGGATATCTGGCTTCCTATTCACCTTGCATATTCTAGGAGTGAGTAGCAGTGTCTTGCCAATTTTGGTACTCCCACCTTGATTATGGTAGTATTCACACTCTCCTATCTGTAGAAGAGTAATTGCCTGAATACCAATAATTGTCGCGTCATGAATAAGGCACACTGTATCCTGTGTATCTCCCGTGTTTTGCTCTTCCTATGGAGCTATTGCACAATATAGTGTGATTGCATGACCTACCACTCTGAATGTATTGTAGAGTATGTAAGCGTGATGAATACTGCTTACATCCTGATATACTCTCAGCTCATGACTTTTCTGTCACGGATGCTCTCCCCAAAATGTTATCTTCCACACTTTTGGAAATTCAGTATTTTCCTAAACATTCCATCCTTCACAGTTTCAAACCTTTCTTAAGGCTATCTGATTGAGTCTCACGCAAACTTCTGATTCTAATTGTCTTTTAATATGTACTGTTTTCATTGTTAATTCAGGATATATTTCGTTCGTATATTACCCTAGATTCCAATGTGCTCACTTTTACGTTCTGATGATGATCTCAACTAATTGAGATCGAAACGTCATCGACCAGCTTACAACAAAAACCTCCTTGAATTGTTTGAATTTAACTATGGAGTTTTTACAATGTTGTCAATGCAATGTTTTCTTTTAACTTTACTATCACCTTGTCACCACGCACTATACACTTGTTTGTTAAGCACTGGAACTAGCATATAATTTATGATATATCATTTATGGAGCTAATAAATGTTATATTGCATCTATCGTGTCCCAAAGCATCTGTCGCATAAATACTTGACCACCATTTTTTGGTGTATCTGAACTGAACCCTATCATAAGTTGCTTCAGGCACACGCCTACCTCAGGACCCCTAGGGCAACTGCAGACCATTGTTACCTATCTTAAGTTTTAACAGTTTCAGCACAATGTCAGGTGAAACAAAATTTAAATTGGTGATATTAAAAAGTGAACAGTTTCAACACAGTCTTAATTTTAAAAAGAGCAGCAATTTGCCAAAGTGCAGTTTAAGCAATTCCAACAATGCGCAAGTTTATAGACAAAATATAGGGCAATGGTACCAAAATCAAGTTACCCGGAGTTGCCCAACCCTGTATACCTCATGTTACAGTAAATGATAGTAATCTGACATACACTGATTAAAGGCTACCCCTGCCGCTCATCGAGGTAAATCTAACCATCCCTGTTGATCCTTTTTTGGTATATTGCCGGCCTCGCCAGCAAAATGGACTATGATGAATGGGGTCAGTTCATTGGCAGGTTTGTAATGGTTTCCCTTCAAGAGTCATGGCCAGCAAAGGTTATTAGCATGAATGGTTATTATACCCATGTGCTTCCCGCAGTTCCATCCTTATTGGGCAGGGCCAAGGCTGGTGAAATTATCTGGTTTCAAGTTACCTTGGAATGCATTATCACATGAATCCGCTTTAGTAGTAATTTATTTCAAGCTTTTTTATGTATATGCCATCTGGTTAGATCATTATTTTCATGAATTTGTATAATGGGTATTGTGAATTTGACCATATTGCCAATCTTATTGTGTTGTCTGATTTTAACTTGGATTTTGAAGCCCATCTTGCCTAGGCTCATAAAGGGTAACACATTATCCTAGGTGGAGATGTTAATTTTATTTATTTATTCATAAAGTTTTATATAGCGCGAATAAGACCCCGGGGGATATCAGAGCGCTTTACAAAAGGATGGGAGGAAGGATAAAAATGCAAAATCGACATCAAGTAGGAGTAAAAAACAGGAATGATCGCAGATTCAGGGACAGTTGCGCAAAAAAAGAGAGAGCAATAACAAATGATAGTACAATGGAAGTAAGAACAATGTCTACGAGCAGTTGAACCTAGCCCAATCAGGGTAAGAATTTATTCATGAAGAATTTTTTATGTTAAATTAGGGTCCACCCATCTGGAAAACGAATGCCATATGCTTGATTGCTTCAACATAGTGGGTGATAGGCAGCCTAGGGATAAGGGGGTCATGTTCTTTCTTAAACTATAAAAATGTTTGATCTTCTCAATGTTAATGAATTGACCAACCTTACCCTATGAAAGCTTTCTTTGAAAGAGGAGAGTGCTCCTCTGTTATTGACTATATTTTCCTTAACTTTGACCTGGTTAATGTTAATGTTAATGTTAATATTCATTTATTAAGCACTCGTACGCCCAAGGGCTTCATGGCGCTATAGGAGGGAACTCAGCAAAAGGTTCCCAGAGAGCTGGGTTGCTGCCACCAACCTTACGTTCACCTGGTAGACAGGGTTTCCAGGGATGCTATTAAAAAAAGTTCTGACTGTGACCACAATCCCTCAAGCGTATGTTTATGCATCCCCAGGAGGGGGGGAGGCCACATGAGTGTGGCCTCTCATGTTCTAGTAACTGAGACCAAGGGCCTGTGTCTGGCTTTGAGAAATACTGACCTAAGTACCCTTTTAAATAAAGTAGGTTTGAACCACCTTCTGTAAATGCTTGAATGCCACACCTCTACTGATAATCATTGGGCTGTGAATTAACAATTTGACAATCTGACTTCAGTTGTTAGCAACTTGCTTTTGAAACCCAATAGATCATGGGCTCACAGGGCCATATGCTTTGACCAAGCCTGTAGAAAAGCCTTTGAACCTGTACATGAGGCTCTGAAGGACATACCCAAGGACATATACAAAATCCAATACCGTAGAGCAGCCTACAAGGCTAACCAATTTTCTAGGTGCAAAGAGCTCCAGAATGAGTCCTGTCCTGAGAAGTGTGTCATGGCTTGTAGGTTGAATAGCACCAGGGCCTTTTGAGCAGTGGCTGCAAATATTGAAACAGTGGGTGTAAAATGTAATGCTGCCATCACCACCATTAGGCATGAAGCCTGAGATAATCATTTTAAAGGGGTCTAGGGGTCTGAGACTTTAGCCAAGCTCGCTGAGGAGCATGTGGTCCCACCTTTAGCCCTATATTTTACCTTAGATTAGGTTAGGTTAGGAAAGCGTTCGCCAAAAGCTGCCTAAATAAGGCCCCAGACAGGGCAAGACAGGGTACCTATGGATTTGTACAAATCATCTCCGGAGCTATGGACTCCCCTATTATGCAATTGTGTTCATATCATTAGTAAGACGGGCATCCCTTAATCATGGTGATCTGCCCTCATTGTGCCTATTTTTAAAAAGGGCAAACCCCAATCCCGACGGTGATACTGTCCGATATCTCTGTTGGATTAGGCTGTTATGCTGGTGGGGAGAGTTGTGCTGGAACACCTTCTAGTCTAGTTCAGGAGATTTGACAATCTGCTGAAAGTGCACTATGGGTTCCATGAGGAAGCAATGGAGCAATGCTTGAATTAACACCTTTTGATCAGTAAATACACTGTTGGTGAGAAGAACTCCATCTGTCTGGCCTTCATTGACCTATCTTCTGCCTTCGACAGGGGTGTGTCAAAGTTGCATTCTTGTTTTTACTGTATATTAATGGGTTAGGTACAGCCCTGTCTAATACATTTCATGACGCTCTCTCTGTTGGCGGGAAAATGGTCCCTGTTTTATTGTATGTGGACGATGCAGTCCTACTTTCCAGAACCACCAATGTCTTGATCATCCTTGTGCCAGTATTTGTCGTTTTTTATGGGGGTCCCTTGGACTTTCTAAAAATCAATCCCAAACCTTTATTATGGCCTGTAATCGTAGGCATACTAAGATGCGGAGTATTTTGTTTCAGGGTCACCCCATTGCCCTGACTCCAGATTTTTCATACCTGGATGTTGTTTTGATACATAGAGTAACTGAGGCCTATGTACTACCAATGACCGCCAGAAAAATGTCTGTTCGGCAGGGTAGGTTTTCAATTCTACCATTCACATTGGCAAAAAGACTGTTGCCACTTTGCTCGAGTTAGAGAAGTAAGTGTTTACCAACCTTGATGCAAGGGTCAGGCATTTGGTATTACACCAATACAAACGCTTTTTCGAGTAAACAAAACAGGGTGCTTGGGTAACTATTGGGTGTACCACCTGTGCTCTACCTTCATCCTGCACCAGGAGCTGGGGGTCGATTTTGTGGAAGACACCAATAAACTGCCCTCCGCCGCTCCGGTGGTGTTCAATTTGGATTAATCCAGCTTCCTCTTTTAAAAGGAAGATTGTTATGGTTTGCCTCTCATGTGAGAAAGGCTTAAATATCCCCTTGCTCAATTATATAAAAATTAAACTGGCAAGTTTGGGAAGGCAGCACCTCTTCTCTGAACCTGATACCATAACCAAAACTGATTCAACTTGGGTGAAAACCACATTTAAATTGAAGAAGTGCTACCTTAGAGAGAGCTATGAACTTATCAAACTCTCTGTAAGGGAGTATGTTGCACTCCTTAGCATTACAGCCTTTGAGCCGTATCTGGAATGGATCGATGATACGTGGGATGGATCACTGACATAATATCAACTACAAAAATATAGACATTTAAAATATTGACTCCAAAATATTGACTACAAAAATATCGAAGTCCTATCTACAAACAGGTAAGTACAAAAAAACGGAATCAAAAATATCGTTTAAAAATATGTACTTTATAAAAATATCGAATTTATTAAAATTAATGTAAAATTAAATACATATTAAAAATAAAGAACTAAAATATACTTAAAAATACTTAAATAACCTTAAAATTATTAAATAATTAATTTAGGTTATAAAAAAAATATTACAATTTGATTTGTTAAAACATATATATATTAACATATTATTATTAAAAAATATACAATAGTATTACCGTAGCATAGCAAGAGTGTTAACATTACTATTCCCACTCCCATGAGTGCAACAGTAGGGAAAGCGTTGGATAGCGTAGGGGTAAACACTACTATTCCCACTCCAAAGAGTGCAACAGTAGGGAAAGTGTTGGATAGCATAGGGGTAACAATTGCAATTCCCACTCCAGTGAGTGCATCAGTAGGGAAAGCGTTGGATAGCGGGAGGGTCAAAATTACTATTCCCACTCCAGTGAGTGCAACAGTAGGGAAAGCGTTTGATAGCGGGAGGGTCAAAATTACTATTCCCACTCCAGTGACTGCAACAGTAGGGAAAGAGTTGGATAGCGTAGGGGTAAAAATTACTATTCCCACTCCAGTGGATGCAACAGTAGGGAAAGCGTTGGATAGCGTAGGGGTAAAAATTACTAATCCAACTCCAAAGAGTGCAACAGTAGGGAAAGCGTTGGATAGCGTAGGGGTAAAAATTACTATTCCCACTCCAAAGAGTGCAACAGTAGGGAAAGCGTTGGATAGCGTAGGGGTTAAAATTACTATTCCCACTCCAAAGAGTGCAACAGTAGGGAAAGCGTTGGATAGCATAGGGGTAAAAATTACCATTCCCACTCCAGTGGGTGAAACAGTAGGGAAAGCATTGGATAGCGTAGGGTAAAAATTACCATTCCCACTCCAGTGAGTGCAACAGTAGGGAAAGCGTTGGATAGCCTAGTGGCCAAAATTACTATTCCCACTTCAGTGAGTGCAACAGTAGGGAAAGCGTTGGATAACGCAGGGTTAAAAATTACTATTCCCACTCCAAAGAGTGCAACAGTAGGGAAAGTGTTGGATAGCGTAGGGGTTAAAATTACTATTCCCACTCCAAAGAGTGCAACAGTAGGGAAAGCGTTGGAGAGCGTATGGGTTAAAATTAATATTCCCACTCCAAAGAGTGCAACAGTAGGGAAAGCGTTGGATAGCGTAGGGGTAATAATTACTATTCCCACTCCAGAGAGTGCAACAGTAGGGAAAGTAAATACTTCATCTATTATTTAAAAAAAAAAAATTAAAATGTATAAAAAATTAATTAAAAGTAATTACCAATTTAACATATTATAATAATTAATCAATTAAAAATATAAATTATATTTAATTATTACAATTTGTTACCTATTAATACAAATTAATTACTAATTGACAATTAATTAATTAACAATTAAAAATCAATTAACAATTAATTCAAATTAAATACAATAACATAAATTGAATTATTTAATTAACTATAAATAAATGACTTCCCACCCTATTCCCCTATAAACCCACACCCCACTACAGAAAATAAATTAGTTAAAATAACATATTAGCAATTAATCAATTAAATATTTTTTTGTGGCAATTAAAATATAATTAATTACCCATTAAAAATTAATTAACAATGAATTAAAAATGATTACCAATAAATAATTTTACATATTTAATTAATTATAAATAAATTACTTCCCACCCAATTCCCCTATAAACCCACAAGCCGCTACAGAAAATAAATTAGTAAAATTAACATAATTAGCAATTAACCAATTAATTAAAAATAATTGCCAATAAAAATGTAATTAATTACCAAATATAAATTAATCAACAATTAATTAAAATGAATACCAATATAGCAATTTACATATTTAATTAATTATAATTAAATTACTTCCCACCCTATTCCCCTATAAACCCACAACCCGCTACAGAATTAATTAAGCAAAAATTAAAAAAACTAAATTCATTAATTTAAATAAATTATAACATAAATACACACTTTTTACACATATAATAACATAAAAAACACTATAAAAAATTCGATATTATTAAAAATTCGATAATTTTAATAACCTATATTATATACTTCGATATTTTAACTATCTATATTTTTAACATTCGATATTACATTACTTACCTCAAAAACAATATTTTTGATGTCGATATTCTGTCCATTCGATATTTTGTCCATTCTATATTTTGAACTCGATATTATGTCCATTCGATATTTTTTACTCAATATTTTGACTGTTTACCATGTGGGACAGAATGTTAATTGGCCATTTTAGAATGGGGTTTGGGAGATGGTACTTGGGTTTTTCAATTGGTCAGTTTGCCCCATCTAAAATATTGCTATGTCCTTCTGATGAAATCTTGCCTCAGAGCTTATTGCCCTTTACTTTTTCCCTGCCAATTATATCTTGGTCTTACTAAAATGTTAATTCCAATAATTAGTGCCAGTGGCATTTGAAGTTCCGGTTGCTTTGGTCTATTCACATCAGCTTGACTCTCCATATAGCTGTATAAATACTTACTCCTTTTTAAAATGTGCTAATAATAGAAGGAAACTAATGCTCTTTTAAATGTAACTGCGCCACACACTTTATACGTGCTTTTGTATGTTTCTAGGTAATCGTTATGCTGAATCATTTAGTATTTTTATAACTTGCACATGCACTTTATTCAGTATTACAATGCTGGGAAGAAGGTACCCTTTATGTAGTTTGATATAACATGAACATTTAGTTGTGTTTTGCCTTTTTGAGGATTTTTCCTTTTTCATGTGAGCAATAGTGTGTTGCACCGTCCAATGCGTTTATTTTTGTATATGGATCATTATGAGTTTTAGTTAAAAAATGTGTTTTTGACATACTTTTACAACTGCTTTGTTAGCCGAAATAAAGGTTTATTGACTTGACTTTGCATGTATGTCACCCCTTAGGTAGGGTATAAGAAACTCATAGTGCAGGGTGCATACTTATGAAAAGGTTGGACATGTGCTTTTAAATTTAACATGCAGTGAAAAACTCCCAACAATGTTTTAACTTCTGTGAGGCCTGCTGCTTCCATTGGCTAACACTTTGTTGCTGTATTACATTTAAAAAGTGCTTACCTTTGATTAGAAGCAGGTAGGAAATACATGTTAGGTTTCTAAAAAAGTATAATTTTAAATCTTCTTCAATGGTGAAGTCAGATTTTAAGTCACAATTTTGAAAATGCCACTTAACGTTAGCATTTTCTGACCATACCTATTTTCTGCCTGCAGCCTGTTCCTGGGTCACATGCCTGGGTGTAGTTGGTAACTGGTCTTTGTTTATTCCTCCCTGACAGCCAAACAATAGAGAGATTAGTTTGCGTAGTATGGCCATCACTGGCAGGTTGGGAGGAGAAGCTAGACACCGGCTCACTTGCATATCAATAGGCTTTGCCTCGCCATCACACAAAGGACCTCACCCGACCTCATTATGCATGTAGTTGGGCTGGAACCAGGGCAGGAGAGGCAGGAATTTCAAAGGACTTCAAAGGAAAGTCTCTAGAAAATGCTTCTGCTTTGCACAATACAAGAGGTATAAAAATAGGACCCTCAAATCCCCTCTTCAGTTCACTTTCTGGAACTGGAGAAGGGCTCTATGAGGACTGCCTGCTGTTGTGGTCTGCTGTGTACTTCAATCGCCTGCTCCAATGCACCTGGAAGAACTGCTCTCCTGCCTTGCATCCTCAAAGGCTTGGCCTGCACTTGAGCCCTGTTACACTACTTGAAGCCAAGACTACCAAAGTGACTAGAAGGGCTAGTTAGCTGGCCTCCTGTTCAGAGTGCCGGGGACAGAAAAGCCTCCAATAATCTTGCACCCGCACTTGAATCCAGCCTGAGTGATTTCTGACCCTCTAGGTGGTGCCTCTTAATCCTGAGCCCCTGAACGTGGTGCCAAAGTTGCCCACACAGCCAAAGTCTAAACCTTGGGCTAAAAGGAGCTCTGACGGGGAAACTTGATCCTACCTGCTCATCGATCCATTCAAAGGGCATCTAAAAAAGTATAATTTAAAATCTTCTTCAATGGCGAAGTCAGATTTTAAGTCACAATTTTGAAAATGCCACTTAACGTTAGCATTTTCTGACCATACCTATTTTCTGCCTGCAGCCTGTTCCTGGGTCACATGCCTGGGTGTAGTTGGTAACTGGTCTTTGTTTATTCCTCCCTGACAGCCAAACAATAGAGAGATTAGTTTGCGTAGTATGGCCATCACTGGCAGGTTGGGAGGAGAAGCTAGACACAGGCTCACTTGCATATCAATAGGCTTTGCCTCGCCATCACACAAAGGACCTCACCCGACCTCATTATGCATGTAGTTGGGCTGGAACCAGGGCAGGAGAGGCAGGAATTTCGAAGGACTTCAAAGGAAAGTCTCTAGAAAATGCTTCTGCTTTGCACAATGCAAGAGGTATAAAAATAGGACCCTCAAATCCCCTCTTCAGTGCACCCGCACTTGAATCCAGCCTGAGTGATTTCTGACCCTCTAGGTGGTGCCTCTTAATCCTGAGCCCCTGAACGTGGTGCCAAAGTTGCCCACACAGCCAAAGTCTAAACCTTGGGCTAAAAGGAGTTCTGACGGGGAAACTTGATCCTACCTGCTCATCGATCCATTCAAAGGGCATCTAAAAAAGTACAATTTAAATTCAAAGGGCATCGCTCGTTGACCTGACTTCGCTGCAGCTCCAGTGACATTCTTCTCCACAGAAGCAAAGCATGTTCAGTGGTAATTCGCAGAAGGGGTATCGGACCTCGTGGAACCCTTGACAGCTATAGCTTGTAGGTTTCGCTTGCTGGAGATTTTGGATTTCCAAGAAAGAGATTAAGTCAGAACGTCTAAATCTTCACAGCAACTGTGTCCAGCAACTCCCCGATGACAAAGCCTCCTCCTCAGGCACCTCTTGCAACCTTGTCCCACTGAACTTTACCTTCTCACACAATTTACATTTATTGTAACTTCATAGGTAAGCACCAACATGGCCGAATCCCCTACTTCTATCTAATCCAAACTCCATTGAGGTCGGCCATATTTTTTTACTTTGACCGACTTGATGTCTGTAGCTGACACTTTCTTCTTTTAGGTTTTACCTTAAACTTAAAAAAGGTGGAACTCCAGTTTTACTGATTACATTTTTGTCATTTTAGTGTGAAGTAATTTATTAAAATGTATTCTATTTTTCTAAATTAGTGGGGGATTTCTCTTGTGCTGTGTTTTCACGTTATTACTGTTTGTGTGCTGCACAAATACTTTACACGTTGCTTGCCAGTAAAGCATGACTGCTCTTGTGCCAATAACAGGTTATTCTAGTGACTTTTGTTGTTAACCCAGATAGGAACTGTGGATGTAGCTTGAGCAGGGTTAACACCCCACTCACCTGAAAACCCAAATTCTCACAGTTTGCTTTTCATGTTTTGATATCTTCACCTGTCAGCAAATGGATTCTTTGCTATTGTCCCCTGTATCGTCTTCCAGATTTAGCATATGATATAGGTAGGGTTGAATTTTTAAATGGATTGATTTGCAGATAATGTAGAACATTTAGTGCCAGAACCATGGGTAACCTCCCCCATTACCTGTTACATTTTCAGTTGGCTGTTCACATTTGCTCAGGATTCGTGCAATTTTAAATCACTCTCACAAGCAACAGCATACCAATATGCAATGCATATGTCTCTAATGTTGATTTTTAGAGAATTCTAAGTAAGACACCTGTATAATCAACATTGTGTTTATACATTTGATGTCACTGCCTTCCGATAAAAGACACTTGCACAAAAAGGATATCAAATCAAAAAATATAAAACTCACCATGCAGGTGTGTTTAATAAATTACAGACATTGTCACAATAAATACATACGGATCACACACCATTGGGATAAGTGCAATGTGACATCATTTAGAAAATGCCTAGACAAGCGGTAACCCTCAAATCATACATCACCTAGAAATTCAATGGCAGTCCCAAATTTGAAGCACTCTACATAATTAGCCGGTAACCAGACAAAATATGGACTACAAAATATCGAATGGACATAATATCGAGTTTAAAATATAGACTGGACAGAATATCGAATGGACAGAATATAGACATCAAAAATATCGTTTTGAAGGTAAGTAATGTAATATCGAAATTTAAAATATAGATAGTCAAAATATTGAAGTACATATTATAGGTTAATAAAAATATCGAAATTTAATAATATCGAATTTTTTATAGTGTATTTTATGTGTTAAAAGTGTTTATTTATGTTACAATGTAATTTAATTAATGAATTTATTGTTATTTAAATTTTGCGTAATTTAATTCTGTAGCAGGTTGTGGGTTTATAGGGAATAGGGTGGGTAGTAATGTAATTATAATTAATTAAATATGTAAATTTATTTATTGGTATTTGTTTATAATTAATTGTTAATTAATTTTTATTTTGTAATTAATTACATTTTAATTGCCAATTAATTTTAATTAATTGATTAATTGATAATTATGTTAATGTAATTAATGTAATTTTTGTAGCAGGTTCTGGGTTTATAGGGGAATAGGGTGGGAAGCAATTTGATTATGATTAATACAATTTGTAAATGTATTTATTGGTATTTGTTTATAATTAATTGTTAATTATTTTTATTTTGTAATTAATTACATTGTAATTGCCAATTAATTTTATTTAATTGATTAATTGATAATTATGTTAATTTAATCAATTTTATTTTTGTAGCGGGTTTTGGGTTTATAGGGAAATAGGGTGGGAAGTAATTTAATTATAACTAATTACATATATTATTTTTTTGAGGTATTTATTACATTTTAATTGTTGAGTAAGTTTTTAATTGCAAGATAACTAATTGTAATGGTTAAATTAAATTAGTATTTTGAAATAATTCATTTTTATATTATATTAAATTGGTAATTACTTTTAATACATTTTTTTATAGATAATAATATATATATATTTTTTTAAATATTATATGAAGTATCTACTTTCCCTACTGTTGTACTCTTTGCAGTGGGAATAGTAATTTTTACCCCTATGCTATCCAACGCTTTCCCTACTGTTGCACTCTTTGGAGTGGGAATAGTAATTTTTACCCCTACGCTATCCAACCCTTTCCCTACTGTTGCACTCTTAGGAGTGGGAATAGTAATTTTTACCCCTACGCTATCCCTACTGTTGCACTCTCTGGAGTGGGAATAGTAATTTTTACCCCTACGCTATCCAACGCTTTCCCTACTGTTGCACTCTTTGGAGTGGGAATAGTAATTTTTACCCCTACGCTATCCAACGCTTTCCCTACTGATGCACTCTCTGGAGCGGGAATAGTAATTTTTACCCCTACGCTATCCAACGCTTTCCCTACTGTTGCACTGTCTGGAGTGGGAATAGTAATTTTTACCCGTTATGCTATCCAACCCTTTCCCTACTGTTGCACTCTCTGGAGTGGGAATAGTAATTTTTACCCCTACACTATCCAACGCTTTCCCTTCTGTTGCGCTCTCTGGAGTGGGAATAGTAATTTTTACCCCTACGCTATCCAACGCTTTCCCTACTGTTGCACTGTCTGGAGGGGGAATAGTAATTTTTACCCCTACGTTATCCAACCCTTTCCCTACTGCTGCACTCTCTGGAGTAGGAATAGTAATTTTTACCTCTACGCTATACAACGCCTTACCTACTGTTGCACTTTATGGAGTGGGAATAGTAATTTTTACCCCTATGCTATCCAATCCTTTCCCTACTGTTGCACGCTTTGGAGGAGGAATAGTAATTTTTACCTCTATGCTATCCAAAGCTTTCCCTACTGTTGCCCTCTCTGGAGTGTGCTATCCAACGCTTTCCCTACTGTTGCACTCTCCGGAGTGGGAATAGTAATTTTTACCCCTACGCTATCCAACGCTTTCCCTACTGTTGCACTCTCAGGAGTAGGAATAGTAATTTTTTACCCCTACGCTATCCACCGCTTTCCCTACTGTTGCACTCTCTGGAGTGGGAATAGTAATTTTTACCCCTACGCTATCCAACCCTTTCTCTACTGTTGCACTCTCTGGAGTGGGAATAGTAATTTTTACCCCTAGGCTATCCAACGCTTTCCCTACTGTTGCACTCTCTGGAGTGGGAATAGTAATTTTTACCTCTACGCTTTCCAACGCCTTATCTACTTTTGCACTCTCTGGAGTGGGAATAGTAATTTTACACTTCCACTATCCTCCGGTAATAATATTGGATATTTTTTAATTATATTATGTTACTATATATATATATGTTTTAACAACTATGATTGTAAAAAAATGATTTTATAACTTTCATTAATTATTTAATTATTATAAGGTAATTTAAGTTGTTTAAGTATATTTTAGTAAATAATTTTTAATATTAATTTAATTTAACATTGTTTTTACTAAAGTCGATATTTTTACAAACTATATGTTTGTAAACGATATTTTTTACTCAATATTTTTGTACTTACCTGTTTGTAGATATAAAGTCGATATTCTGTCTGTCGATATTTTGTCGCCGATATTTTAAATAGTTGATATTATGTCCCTCGATATTATGTCAGTGATCCAATTAGCCATGTAACATTTTCCCTTGTTTAGTGCAAGTACTGTATTGAATGCAGTTTAAAGTTCCACATTATATGAGAAGGTGCAATGCATATTTGTTCTTGCTTATCTGTAATAAAGTTGAAACACACACACCTGTGTGAAATATCCTTAACCCCGTCACTGCTTGGCTTTTACCCCCTATGCTAAGCTTTCTTTTGACAAATTGAGGTGGTTCACGCTTAGGCCCCTATAACTTTCTGTCCAGATAAGGTATCCCTGCCAGGTGTGCGCCCTTTTCTTCCATCATCCTGAGGATTCAAAAGGTGCCCAGGGTTTGTGGATTCCCCTGGAGGAGACTGAGAAATTAGCCAAAATACAGCTCCATTTTTTTTTGAAAAAAAAGGGAAAAAGGTGCATCATTTTGTTCCCCTACAAATGGTATTAACAAAGGATTTGCAGTGCAAAAATCACCATCTTACCAGCTTTCAGGAACAGGCAGCCGTTTGTCAGTACACCAACATTTTTTACACAGTTTTGGCATTTTACTGGGACATAGCCTATTTTTCCCATTGTTTTTGCTTCCAACCTCCTTCCAGCGTATTTTTCCTATTGTTTGTGCTTCCAAACTCTTTCCAGTTAGTTGTAGAAATGGGTATGAAACAATAATTGATCAGAGAAAGCTATACATTTCTGAAAAGTAAAGACAATTCTGAATACAGTAAGAGGTCACCTGTGTAGATCCTTCAAAGTTTTCCTATAGAAAGTAACAGCTGAAATAAAAAAATAATGAAATTGAGTTGAAAAAACAGCCATTTGTTCCTACGTTTACACCTGTTCTTTCTGTTAAGTATGGCAGATTTTACAAAGCAATATATAGTTATGTTTGCTGGATCCTTCTGGCTGCGAGGATATAGGACTTTTAGGTTCACCAGGAACCCAAGGTATCCAGAGCCAATAACTGAGCTGCACCTTGCAATAGTTTTTCATTGTGTACTGCGTATACCGCAATTCATTTGGAAAAATATAAAGAATGACAAATAGGTACCAAGAAAATCCATGCATTTCCGAAAGGGGAACAACATATAGAGTTTAGAAGCAGTGGTTATATTGGAGATCTCCAAATCTGTGGTTACCCATACTAGCATGTCAATTAGATGGAATTTTACAAAATGACTTCTTTTTTACACACTGTCTTACATTAGAAAGGTGAAATGCATAGAAAGTCAATTCTATTCTGTGTTTCCCTAAGTCTTCCGAGAGAAATGGTACATCACTTGTGTGAGTAGACCTAGTGCATGTGACAGGAAATAGCCCCAAAAGCCACTTAGACACATTTTCCAGTAAAAATTGACCCTTTTTTGCGATATGCCTAACTGTGGATTTTGTACCCTAGGTCAGCCAGCACCTAAGGAAACCTAGCAAACCTGTATATTTTTGAAAAATAGACATCCATGGGAATCCATGATGGGGTGACTTATGTGGATCTCAACAGGTTCCACTACCCAAAATCCAGTGGCTTAGCTAGATCTACTGCCACCAGGGACAGCCGCTAAGCTTGCTGCCCGGTGTAGGTAAGAGCAGGGGTGTCATCAGATGGCTGACTTGTTCCGGCGGGGGTGTCAGCCGACAGGCGACTTGTTCTTAGATGGCTTGGAGATGGTAGTAGTTGACAGACACAACTTGGTCACCTCCAGCTTCGCCGCAGCCAGAATCCCTTGCAAACCTCAAACTCTGTCAAAAAACACATTCCCTCACATTTCTGTGATGGAAAGTTCTGGAATCTGTGGGAGCTACAAACTTCCATCAAACCATTATTCCCCCAAGTCTTCTGAAAAAAATGGTACCTGGGTTGGTCTAGTGCCTGCAACAGGAAAAACCCCAAAATGCAACATAGACACATCACATTTTTCCACTGTAAACTGACCAGTTTTTTGCAAAGTGCCTAGCTGTGGATTTTGGGTCCTAGCTCTGCTGCACCCAATAAAATCATTTTACTAAGGAGACTAATTGGAAAGCTCAGTGGTAGGAAATTTGTGCGGATGTAGTGGTCTCACCTAGAAATATTAGCAAAATGTGGTTTTGTTTAAGATAAATATGAGGTTTGCGGGGAATTATCAGTAACACAATGTTGGGGGATTCACGCAATTTACACCTACCTGGACTCCCCTGGTGTCTAGTTTTTAGAATGTATGGATTTGGTAGGTTTCCCTAGATGGCCGTTGAGCCTGGGACTGAAAATTCAGATGACCCCCTTGCAAAACCAGGTTATTTTGTGGTTGATAATTTTGATGACAATATGTTTTGAACCCTTCCCTGCTGTGGGCACTTGGCCTACCCATACAAGTGAGGTAGCATTTTTGTCTGGTGACCTGGGGGACCGCTGGGTGGTTGGAAAATAGTGCCGGCCCGATAATCCCATAGCTTTCCCACACAGAAATTGGAGGGCGATTTGACTTTTTAGATAAATATGTGCTTGCAAAAGATTCTGGTAACATCAAATGCACACTGCCAGCCAAGCACCACCCACACACATCACCAGTCAAGCACTAGTCCATGCACAATGCCAGCCAAATGCAAGTCCACGCACACTGCAAGGCAAGCACCAGTTTACATATACCACCACCAAGCACTAGTCCACACACACCACCAGCCAAGCGCAAGTCTACAAAAAAAAATAGAGAGGCCTGGGGACCACAACATTGGCCATCTGAAATGGGCTCTCTTCCTATACCTGTTTCACAGGCACGTAACTTGGGAGTCATCATTGACGAATCTTTAGATATGCACCAGCAAGCCGTTAAGACTTCTGCTACATGTTTTGCAGTCTTAAAATGGCTAAAGAAGATCTGCTGGATGCTCCCTGATGGCACCAAAAAAACTGTCATCAATGCCTTGATTACTTCAAGGCTAGATTATAGTAATGTGCTGTACCTAGGGGCAAAGAAAGCTACAATCAGAAGGCTGCAATTAGTACAAAATGCAGCGGCGAGACTTCTTTTCAAAATCCCTATATCCTGCCCCACTACTAAATACATCCGTGACCTTCATTGGCTGAAAATTGAAAATAGGATTAGGTTCAAATCCTTATGCTTTATGCACAAAATTTCAAGTGGAACTGCTCCTAAATACCTGCGGAACCTTGTGCATCCTTACTTACCTTCGAGAGTCCTTAAATCAGCAACCGCTAATAACTTCATTATTCCCAAAATCAAATTATCACGGATGGGGGGAAGATCCTTTGCCTTCTTAGGCCCATCCCTCTGGAACAAGATGCCTTATTCCTTACGTTCGGAAGTCAGCCATGTGAAGTTTAGGAAAGCATTAAAAACGTGGCTTTTTAACATCTCATATTGACTGGCAAAATACGCATTTCTGAACTACTAGCGCCGGGAAACCCCTTGGTGGGTAGCTGTAGCGCTATACAAATTAAATAAATAAATAAATAAATAAACCCTGCCAGCAAAATGCCAGTACACACACAGCCAGCCAAATGCCAGTATATGCAGACTATCAGCCAAACTCCAGTTCACACACATACACACAAAAACTTTTTTTGGTATCTAGTGGTTTTCTGCCCGAACCTGAAAATATTGGTAACTGCCGCCCCATGGGGTGAAACGGTTAAAGTGTACACCTAAAAAAAGCGGAGCAACCATTGACTATGGGACGCCTTCTTGAAAAGCTCATAAACATATCCCTGGTGCCTAGTGGAATTTCTGCCCCCACCCAGGTGGACAGATCAAGTGCAATACCACCCAGGGGACAGAAATAACTCCTCTGTTTTGGTCCTTGGAGACTTTAACTTTTGGCCCTCTGATCCCACAGAAGATGTAGCATCTAGGAACTTCACAGACTCCCTCCTTAGCCTAAACTTCATTTCTCATGTATCCTCCCCCACTCACTCAAAGGGCCACGTTCTAGATCAAATCTGGTCCTTGAATATTCCGGTTTCCCCCCCCATCATTACACCATGCTTGTGGTCCGATCACTTCTTGATCTTGTTTACCTTAGACCTTCACCGACCCAAACGCCCAGCCCTTCCCAGGAACATCTGGGCCCGCAACTGGAACAAGGCCGATATTCCTGTCCTCTGCCTCACTCTCTAGAATTCCTACCTGGCCCTGGAGGAACTCTCCCCGTCATCGCAGGTCACCACTATTAATGGCTGGCTATCCAGGTCTTGCAATCAGGTAGCCCCCTTAAAATGCGTTACTGTGAAACGCGCCCACAACGTTAATAATTGGTTCACCGATGAACTCAAGGGAAAGAAGCTAGCTGCCCGCCAGGCCGAACGCGCATGGAGGCGCTCTTACTGCCCAACCTTAAAAGCCCACTACTCACTTCTGCTTAATGCATATAAAAAGGCAATTCTCTCTGCCAAGACCGACTATTTTTCTGACAAAATACTTTCATGAGGCAACCAGACCAGAGAAATTTTCTCCACCGTACACGAGCTGGCCTTGTCAGACAGAACCTCCCTAAAACCTTTCCCTTCCCAAGCCCTTTGCGGCTCCCTAAACAACTACTTTGTGGAGAAAATTGAAGCCATTAAAGCCAACATACCCCCACCCCCCCACTCCCTCCGGCACCTGAACCCCCTCCCAATAGGCTCTATCTAGACCACATCCCTCAACTGACTAGAGAGACGTTATCTTCTCTAGCGGTGAAAGTCAAATCTGGCTCCCCTTCAGATGTTTGCCCAGCGCCCATTCTGAGAGAAATTTTCCGGGCTTGCCCTTCTCCTCCCTTGACATTTCTGAACGACTCTCTTGAGATCGGTATAGTCACAAAGCCTCACAAATCAGCTACAATTATCCCCCTCTTGAAAAAACCCGGAGCTGACCCTGCATCCTTGACTAATTTCTGTCGCATCTCCCTTCTCCCTTACCTGGGAAAAATCCTGGAGTCCCATGTCGTACCGTCCTCAGCTCTTTTGTGGAGGATAGCGGCTACCTGGCCTCCAGTCAGGCTGGATTCCGCCCTTGCCATTCTACCGAGAAGGTTGTGGTTTCAATCCTGGACAGCCTCAGGGAGGGAATGGACGGGGGCCATCCTCAGGCATTGGTCCTCCTTGATTTGTCCGCTGCCTTTGACACGGTTGACCACACCATCCTTCTCACCCGTGTCAGGGCAGCGGGCATCAGGGGGCGTCCCCTGGCTTGGCTCACCACCTTCCTGAGGGACCGCACCCAGGCCGTCCATCTTGAGGGATTTTCCTCTCCCCCACGTAAGGTGCAGTGTGGTGTTCCCCAAGGTTCCTCTCTCTCTCCTCTTCTATTTCATCTCTACATTCTCCTTATTTTCGCTATACAACAACTGGAGGTCACCGTCTTTAATTATGCGGATGACCTCCAGCTGATTTTCAACCTCTCTCACTCCCCTGAATCTATCTCTAATTTCCAATCAATCATGATTTTCATCAGGGACTGGATGAACTTCAACCACCTCAAACTCAACCCAGACAAAACTGAGCTGGTTTTGACTGGTGGTGCATCCAGTCCCTGGACTTCTATGTTTTGGCCCCCCTAACTTGGTTCTCCCCCTCCACCTTCTTATTCTGTTAAAACACTTGGGATCACGTTAAATCAAAATCTAACTTTGCACTCTCAGATCAGTATGGTGGTGTCCTCCTGCTTTTTCACTCTTCCCACTATTAGGAAAACCTCTAGATTCTTTTCTCTTCCCGCTCTCAAACTTATCATGATGGCAATGGTCCTATCACGGCTGGACTACGGTAACATCCTGTACAATGGCGTCCCAGCTTATGCTCTTCGACGCCTACAGCTGGTACAGAACCAGGCGGCACGCCTCATTTATGGCCTCCCTAAATCCCATCCTGCCACCTCTGTATTAAAGAACTTACACTGGTTGCCCATCAGGGAGAGGGCTCTTTTCAAACTGGGCTGCACTGCGTTCCAGGCCTGAGCTGGAACTGCCCCAGCCTTCATAAATTCGGCAATCTCCAGCTATACACCAGTTAGAGAGCTCCGCTCCTCTTCCCAGTCCCTTCTCTCCGTCCCTCGCTTCAGGTAGACGAGGATGGGGGGGGTGAAGTTTGCGGTTCTTGGCCCTACTTTTTGGAACACCCTCCCTCCTAACGTTCAATCCATCCCACTTTATCCTGATTTCCGTAAGGCCTTAAAAACCTATCTCTTTCTGCAAGCATTCTCAGCCTAGTCCTTCCACAGCTGTTTTTTAGGTTCAATAAGTCCTTGGCGCCATGAAACCGCTAGGTAAAAGCGCGCTTTACAAATGTTTTTAAATTCAAATTCAAAAGCTGTGCCCATTTTTTAGGGTGGTATGTGGGCATCTGCATGCCCATTCTGGGCAGCCCCCACCCTTACATAAAGTAAAAGCAATCCCTGGTGTCAATTGAACTTTCTGCCCCCCCCCCCCCCAGGATGACAGATAGGGGGCTTTTGCCAATATCTGTCCCCAAGAGGCCTGACAGACTATGATGATTTTTTAGACAGGATCAGGGCAGCCCCCATCCCTGCACCAATAAAAAAAATAGTACCTGCTGCATAGTGGGATTTCTGCCCCCCAGAGTGGGGACTGGAGGCTATCGCCCCATTTGACCTGAGGGGCAGGAAGACTACTAATTTTTGGGGTGGTGGGAGCATTTGCATGTCCATTCTGGGCATTTCCAAACCCTTATTAATACCAGGTTGTTAGTAGGCTTTCTGCACCCCTTTCGGGCTGCAGGGCTGGGGCTATTGCCTTAACTGCCCCCTAGGGGGGGCAGAAAGACTTCAGTTTCCATTTATGTGGGGTGAAGGCATGGCCATGCAGATTGTTGGCAGTCCCCATCCCTGTTGTATAAAAAAAACGTAGTGTCTAGTGGGCTTTCTGCTCCCCCAGGGGCAGATCAGAGGTAATACCCCATCTTACATCCAGGGTGGGCATAAAGACTATCTCTTTTTTGTTTGGGGGTGGGGGAATTGTAATACCCATTTTGGGCAGTCCCCACCCATCATTCCTGGTGTCTAGTGTGCTTTTTGCCCCCCCGGGGGCATATGTGTGGCTATTGCCCCCTTCTGCCCGGCACGAGGGGGGACAGAAAGAGTGACTATTTCCATGGGCAGCTCCCCCTCCCTGGTGTCTAATGGTGAATCCCTGCTTAGGGATCACCCTCCTGTGGTGATCCCCAAGCAGGCATCCACTAGGAAAGGATACCATTGGAAAGGGGGAATTTCCCCTTTCCAACGATAACTCTCCCATGTGTTTCGGTGCTCAGGGGGCTGAGATAGTCTATTGAGGACTGAAGCATTGAAACTGACTTAAGCCGATCAGCTCATTTCAGTTTCACTTTCATTGTAATGACGTCAGCCCACCATGCGCGCCAACCATCATTACATTGAAAATAAATGGTTGGAAGATGGGGAAACTTCCCCAGCTCCTGAGACTAAAAAATCTAAATGGAAATCGCTCTGCTGGAAACAGCAGAGGGATTTCCGGGTTGTGTGCTGAGGACAGAACGGTTCTGTCCTCAGGACACGACCACCGTGGCTGAGGATAGTACAGTTCCATCCTCAGCACCGAAAGGGTTACATATTGTGTCAACATCTATTTGTTGGTGCAAGTGTCAACTACTATGTTGAATGGCTGCACATAAATTCAAATGACCCTCACATACCATGTGAACAAGTGTATGCACCTAACATAGAAGACATTTAAAAAGTATGTAGTAGTTCCTGCAAGGTCAAACATAATAGTCTCATGGGAAAAATGGGTAAGATGTTCAGGAGGGAGTTGGGGTTGTGAGGTAAACAGAGTGGAAGTGTTTATTGTGCATGTGTTTGATCAGGGTGTAAGTGTCTGTGGGTCTGGTCATGCACGTTTGAGTGTGTGGTTCTTTGTTGTTGTGTGTTGTTTTTTGTGTGTATGCTGCGGAGGTGCTGCTTGTGGTCATTGTGCATGTAAGTGTGTTAGTGGGTGCGGTGTCTGGGGCGGGCTTGTAGTGGTTGTTGTGGGAGTGGTGTCTGTGGGTGTGCTAGTGATGGTGCATGTGAATGTGGAGGTGGGTGTGATATTTGAGAGTGTGCTTGTGGTGGTGGTTATGGTTTTGGTGGTGGGTTTGGTGTCTGGGGGTGTGCTTGTTGTCATGCTTGTGAGTCTGATGTGGCTGTGGTGGTGGGTGCAGTGTCTGCGGTGTGCTGATGTTGTTGGTTGTGCATGTAAGTGTAGTAGTAGCTGTTGTGGCTGTGGTTGTGCTGGTGGTGGGGGTGGTGCCTGTCTGTTCTAATAAGTGCCGGTGTTATCACTGTGATGCTTGTGTCTGAGTGAATGGGTGTGTACAAAGGAGTGATGTGCTTAGGACAGGTGCTAATAATAGTAATAGTAATGATAATAATAATATTAATAATAAGTGATTTATAGAGTGCGCGGTTACTTCAACTGAAGTGTCCCTGTGAAAGATGCTCAAATTTGCCCTTTAAGTCTGTTGATGTAGTCACGGTTTGAGTTTCTTTCAAAAAGCTAGTTCAGTACTTTCCTGTGTAAGTGCCAGGGTCATGGTGGTCCATGTTTTAGGGACTAGTAAGTTAAATGAACATCATCCCACATGTGCTCTTTTCAAGGTGGGAATCACAACTAAAGAGGCCTGTGCAGACCTAGGATATCTCCCACATATATAAGGCTTCACAAGAGAGTGCAAATGCCAAGGCTCTTTTCCATTCAAGATTGGGTGACAGAGCTTAGAAAGACACTCGCCTACTCAGTGGGGGTCAGTGTAATTTGACAAGAGATGGCCTGGTAGGTAAATGCCTCGGGAGGTTAAGCAGCAGACAAGCTGTCACATTCTGCACCCTCTGAAGTCTCCTCAATCCAAATTGTGAGGCTCCAAGACACAGCACATTGCAATAGTACAGTCTGGACATTACGAGAGCCTGGACAACTGAATTTTTGGTGGCTTCTGTAGGAAAACCCAGGATCTTATCCAAAGTTGTTAGAATTTCAAAATATTTTCCCACTAGGCTGGAGATCTCACTGTCAAAATACGGCTTGCATCGAACGAAATGCAGAGATTCTTAACTTTTAGCTTCGGGTCAAGTGGTGGTCCAAGTAAATGTGATTTCCAAGCAGAGGACCAAATTGATGGTTGCTTCCCTAACATAGGACCCTCAGCTTTTCCTGCATTTTGTTTGAGGCAGCTATGGTCCATCCACTCAGACAGTTCAGACAGACAAGATCTTAACAGAGACACAGTGTCTCATTCATCCTGGGACAAGATGATAACAAGTTGCATGTCATTGGTGTACAACACAATTTTAAAGTTGCAACTCTTGATGACTTTGGATAGGGAGAGCATATAAAGATAGAAAAAAGTGAGGCTCAATGCAAAGCCCCGTGGCACCCCCTGTCCTAGTGAAAAGACCTCAGATGAAAACAGCTTTTGAACCACCTGAAAGGTACGGTCTAGTAATAAAGATGTTTGAAAATAATAATCAATCCTGCCTCCACTTTGTGTCTGTCTTTGTAGACTAACTATTGCAAATCCCTAATGGATAGCGTAAAGAATATCAGGTGCCAAACTTTCTGTTATCCATGTCTCAGATAGGAACAAGGCATTTGGGTGATGGTCAACTAGGAAGTTGAATAACTATACTTTTGAGTTTAGCTAGAGAGCGGCAGTTGAGCAAATAACAATGTGCTGCAGAAGAGGATGGTAGAATCCTACTTCTCCTCTGTACCACTGTCATAAGACCACTAACGTAAACTCACACTTGTCACAACCCACTTTTTCTTGGGAAACATCCAGAGAGTGACAGCAGTCTCTCAGAGTTCTACATTATTGTAAGCTCTTGCATGGAGGCAGCATTTTCGGAAACAATTTGCTCACAGTTATGACATTTCCCATGGTTGCTCCTATATCATGTATGATCTTGTCTCTTATCCATTATTATGTCTCTCTAGGAACTATTTCACCCCTCTGAATGGTTAGACTTTTTTTTAGAATAGTGAAATGATGTCACTAAAAAGGTATCACTGTTCATTGAAAGGCCTTCTAATCTGCAGCCTGATGATCATGATGTTACATGAACACAGCTGTCCCTTCTTTTACATGAAAAAATTACCTTGTGCCCAACAAATTATTTACCTCACAGCTGTGTGCTACTCTAAAGGGATCTTGGAAACAATTGTAGCTCCCATACAACCCTATCGAGAGCCCTGGTATAGACTTAGTGATTTATGTAACAATACACATAGCTAACATAATTTTTATTTTGTTTGTACAGAGACATTTTTATTTTTCAATTGTAAAGAGTATATAATGCATTTTTCAATTTCCATGATATGAGTTTTTAATGTAGCACATGTAATTCAAATGTATACATAGATATATCTTTCCTTTACACGCAAATTAGAATCTAGGGCTTTAAACACACAACACATACTAATGTTGTATTTTAGCATTGTAAAGTGCTTATAAATAACCAATGTCATTTTCCTCCATAAGGGACCACATATATGACAGTTCACATAATTAACTACATTTCACTCTGGAATTCAAAGAGACTTTGTAGCCTGTATTAATGAAAAAAACAGTCAGACAGATTCCCCTATATGTTTCAGACATGTACCCGATCTTCTGGTTAGCCATAGAGCTGGCCAAAAAGGGAGAGGACATCGTATGTCAGCAACTCCAGTTTCTCTGACGAGAAGGCAGTGATCTTTTCACCAGCTCGACCTGGCATCATTGCTCTTAGCAGCGACAAACAACAGCAAAAGTGGAGGAGGTCTCGATGGCAGCAGTGTTAGGTGGCAAGTGAGCTTTTTTTCAAACTGCTGCGTACATATATGCAACGTATGTGATTGTCGGTGCAGACGGACACAGCGATTAGCCATCATATATTACTTTCACCAACTTTAGACTGTGTCTGTCATGGCATTTACTGCCCACTACGTGGTGAACTTCCACCATGCTCACCTGATTCTAAATGTTCTATCAGCGAGGTCAGGCACCCACCATTTAGAAGTTCAAAAAAGTGTGTTTGTGACTGTTAAGTACTTCACCACCAGTCAAAATGGGGGCTAGTTTGTTTATATATTTAAACTTTGATGGACACTCCTTATTTAAAAAAATGCATATATATGTAGTGTAACCTTGGGCGGAGACCCCTGCTCCGCCTGCAGAGTGTGCAGAGATTGCCTTCTCCTCATTCCAGGGAGAATATGGAGAAGAAAAATCTCTGCACGCTCTGCAGCAGAGTGGAGTTTTTCAGCCCCGCCTTTATCCCAATTTAGAAATAAGTAAGCCTTAATTAAAAAGAAACTTAAAACCACTTACACGTGTACCGCGGCGTCCCCAGGCTGCCCTCCTCTTCTTCCTCGCCGTACCAGTAATGCTTGAGAAAACTTCAAATGCGCGTGTACCTGCACATTTCCACAAGAAATGCTTGCCATCATTTGCTCAAACCACATATGGTTCTGCTACTCTCACTTCACATTGGCAAAATCATCATTGTGTGTAAAGTGTATGTAGCTGTTGATGTGTCTCATCGTTGTAGGACATACTTCTTGTGCTACACCATTAAAAATTGTTTGTGACATTCCACCAGATACTGGAACACTGTATTGGAATGATCCTGTGTCTACAAAATGTGGTAGTACCATGTTTCTGTCTTTTGGTGTTATTGATGTGGGCTTCTTTATATGAGCTGAAGACATGCATGAATGCCTATTCAATTTTATTGTTTTGATTATATCCCCTTCTTCCATGTTGGCAAGGTCTGGAAATGGAAATGTGAAAAAAGCCACATAGGGGCATATCATCAACACGTGGCGATAATTATCGTTAAACACTCTCAGCGGGTTTTTTGCTATGGCTGGATTTAATCGCCATGATAGCGCTGTATCAACAACACTTTGCACATTGGTGATTTAAAATCCAGCGATAGCGGCAAAATCCTTGAATATCGCTGGCAATCCAGCGATACAAAAACTCACCAATGGCGAAATCCTTGTTGATATGCCCTGGTGGGCTCAGCCTGACAATCCACCTTCCATTGGTAGGATGGCTAAGTCAGGTTTTCTTCAGGGGTTAAAAACCGCCGCAAAACGCGGTTAGCGTGACTTTAGTGAGCGCCTGACCCGCCTCAATAATGCGGCGATGTTGGGTTTCTGACTGAATCCATGCGGAATAGGTTGGGAAAGCCTACTTTGCATGTCATTAGCGATGTTTTTTCGCTGACATGCAAATTAAGGTTGAAATGGCACCTAACTCAAGGAAACTCGCGCTAAAGCGCAATCACGAGTACTTGTTAATTATGAGTTTTAAAAATAGCCGCTTTTCCAGCGCATAGTGCCAAAAAAGCGCAGATTCTGCTCTTGATAATATGCCCCAGAGTATCAGTGACATGTATGGATTGTTAAGTTAGTGCAAATCTTGACAGACAAATATTGCTCAAATGGAGTCAACATAGTAGTAGATAATTCAATGGTCTGACTTTTTTAGGAGTCATAGTTGGGATTTTGAGAATATCATTACGTACTTGCAAATTATCTAACTTTATATATTCTTTTCATTTTTGTTGTTGTAAAGCTATGGTGGAAGAAAGCAAATGCATTGATAGAGTTGAGATATAAATCATTAGTCAATGAGTTTTCAAGTTGTGAATTTACTGGACTAAAACGTGAAGAAATTGAATGGGGTGAAAATTACATTGAAGAGAAAAAAGTGAAGAAGTTACTCATGGTGAATGAAACCATAGTTGAAGAGCAAACCTTGTTGGAAGTCCAATGTCGAAAATACTACTGGCATCTGAAAGGCAAATGTGTCCAGAAAAAGACCACAGACTAAATGGTGGACACACACTGGAAATTAGGGTTGGGGTGCCTTGATGGCCATAGCAGAGGTCTTGCCATCCTCACCATTTGGTAATATGCATGGATGTCCCCTCTCGTAGGTGAGGGGGAATCCCCATCTGCATAGCTTGTGGTGGCTGCAGTTGGTTCTTCCAGTGGCAGGGCCTCCCTTCCTGTGGTTATGGCAGATGTAGAAGGGCCAGATATTGTAGGACCACAGGAAGGGGTAGATGGCGCTGGGAAAGCCCTGCATATATTGGTGTAAATGTCCTGCAGCAACCCATCAGAGAGTCCATATTGAAGCTGTGAGCCTTCATCTGATAATTGAGCTCCCTCTGTAACTGCTTCTTCTCCTGGAGCCCAGTGAGTTTGCCCCATCATGTCTTAGAACTGATGATAGGTTCTCAAGAAGTGGTTTCATGTAGGTACCCCAATATGGGCTCAGATAGTCACCTAACCTTTCACCTATATTCTCCTCTACCATTACACTATATAACGGCTCTTGAGACTGACCTTTTACATAGTTACGGTACTGCTTACAGGACATACAGACACATGCATCAACTATTTTTGCATGCGCAAACGGTGCGATTCGCTAAAATCGGCTGTTTGCGAATGCAAAATCATGTTTAGAGATGCATCATGCATTTTTTGGAAAATCGCTATTTTTAGCGAATTCCAAAAATGCGATTGCTGTTAAGGAATCGCAAATTTGCGATTCCTTAAAAGCAATGCATGATTAATTTTAAAATTGCGAATTCGCAATTAGGGGGTGCAAATTACCACGAGGTTGAACCTCGTGGTAATTTGCGAAAATGTGTTAAAATGCTCTAATTTGCATTTAAAAACACTGTCATGTTACAGACACACATGTCCTTAGGACATGTATGTTTGAAACATGCACTCCAAAATAAATTTCAGGGGTGCAGGGGGGGGGTCCTTTGGACCCCCCCCTGCACCCATGGAATGCATCAACATTTTGCGAATTCCAATTTGCGAATTCGCAATTCCCATTGATTCCTATGGGCCTTTTGGCCCATAGGAATCAATGGGAATTGCGAAATCGCAAATTGGAATTTGCATAATATTTGCGAATCAGTAAAAATTGCGATTTTTACTGATTCGCAAATTTTATGCAATTTAAATCATGCATCCCGTTTTGCGATTCCTTATTTGCGATTCCTTAAAAATCGCTAATAAGGAATCGCAAAACGTTTTATTGATGCATGTCACCGATAGAGTTTTCTTTGAAAAGTATCCTCATCCATTATGCATGTGGATTCTTGGAACCTCAGCAGGACTACCATCTCGTGCATAATAACTATGAATATGGGTCATTCCGTCTGTCATCCTAAGTCCGATATGACACAGCAAGTAAGAACCCCTGAGGTTACCACTTTGGGTATGTAACACCATATCCTGCGGAGGTAGTCAGAGGAGAAAGGACTTCCCTGCTGACACACTGACGTGGGATGCTGAGGTTCCTGCACGCAGACACCAGCTCGCAGTGGTCTGGCATCCCTTGCAGGTTGTCCATCTCTAGTCCAAGACAGGGTCCCACAGTCTCTCACTTCAGGTAATGGGGTTGACTTTATCCTAGAGGGATTCTTGGCATTTACAACTACATACATGCTAGGTACACTTAGGTACATCTAGTTAGGGTCGTATAATAGGAGTACGCATTTCACTGTCATGTATTTTATATACTTGCCTGTATTTATTGTTTTAGCACAATGGTAGAAATGTACTATCCTTTTACTCTGTTAGAGCTTCTAATCATTTATATCTGTTTCTATCTAATGGTTGTTTCAGCACACCTATTTTACACTAGAATGGCGCTGGTTCAATATATGCTTCATGAAAATCGTCCCCACAGTTTATTCTGTGTATCTCTCTGAGACTAGGGGCCCCTTTGCCCGCCCGCCATCCTATCGGAAATCGAGACCGCCCGCCCTAAGGGCGGGGGTCCCGCACGCACCATTAGGATGTGCCCGCCACTGTGGCGGGCACATCCTGTATTTTTAGTATTGTGGCGGGCGGAGCTCTGTGCTCCGCCCGCCACAATACTAAAAATGCTTTGCAGCCTTTACATTATCAAAGCGGCAGGCACCGCGCGGTGCCTACCGCTTTGATTATGTAAATGCAGGGGGGTACCACAGGTACCCCCCCGTGTGCCACCCCCCTTTGGCCTTTACTCTGGGGGCCCACAGGGGGGCCCCAGAGTGAACACCGCATGCCTTTCCGTGGCGGCATTGCCGCCACGGAAAGGCATTGAAAAATGCCCATTGTAATCTTGCGGGCGGTGTCTGACAGACACCGCCTGCATGTTACTTGTTTTCTGCCCCGGCCGCAAGGCGACCGGGGCGGAAAAGTGGCGGGCAGTGTTTTGCTCCGCTGTGGTCCCCCCGCCATTCTAATATGGCGGGGGGGAATACAGGGAAGGATGGCGGGCGGATTGCCCCCGCCAGGCTGGCGGGTGCAATCCGCCCGCCATCCTAATGGGCCCCTAAGTGAGGCACTGTTTCCACAATCCTGAGGGATCAGGGTTTTCATGTTCAATAGTTGCCAAGAACCATTCTCTCCTTGCTAAAAGGGGTTTCTAGTGGCACTATGAGTTAGCTGGTACAACAGGTTAACATACACGGTGGAGGTGTCTGGAATCAATATGGGCACCAATCCTACAGTGTATGTTGTCTAAATGCGCTGATCCTTACTAGGCTTAAAGGAACTACGCGACATGGCTCCACCAACGTTGGTTTAGTACTTAGTTAACGGTGAAATCTGAGTAGTTCAGTTGTGCTATTCTCAGTGACCCCTACACACATTTACCAAGAGACATCTAGAGTGGGAATGGAACTATCCACCACAGCTAAGTACACATATCCTATGTATTTGCTGTAGGTTTTTCAAGCTTGACGGACAAATAGTTCCTTTTGTGCATAAAACCTCATCTCAGATTCCTTGAAACTCTTCCAATGAGAAACCTTTGTCAACAATGGCTGACGAAGACGCTGCTGTGCGAGAACAGCATGCTATAGTTAGGAAGGAAGAATAGGAAGGTGGAATAAACATTTCAGAAAATGTTAGAACTGCCCTTTACTCTGTTAGAGCTTCTATTCATTTATATCTGTTTCTGTCTAATGGTTGTTTCAGCACTCCTATTTTACACTAGAATGGCGCTGGTTCAAAATGCTTCATGAAAAACATCCCCACCGTTTATTCTGTGTATCTCTCTGAGACTAAGTGAGGCACTGTTTCCACGATCCTGAGGGATCAGGGTTGTCATTTTCAATAGTTGCCACGAACCATTCTCTCCTTGCTAAGAGGGGTTTCTAGTGGCACTATGAGTTAGCTGGTACAACAGGTTGACATACACGGTGGAGGTGTCTAGAATCAATATGGGCATCAATCCTACAGTGTATGTTGTCCAAATGCGCTGATCCTTCATAGGCTTAAGGGAACAACACGACATCGCTCCACCAACGTTGGTTTAGTACTTAGTTCCTTTTGTGCATAAAACCTCATCTCAGATTCCTTGAAACTCTTCCAATGAGAAACCTTTGTCAACAATGGCTGACGAAGACGCTGCTGTGCGAGAACAGCATGCTATAGTTAGGAAGGAAGAATAGGAAGGTGGAATAAACATTTCAGAAAATGTTAGAACTGCCCTTTACTCTGTTAGAGCTTCTATTCATTTATATCTGTTTCTGTCTAATGGTTGTTTCAGCACTCCTATTTTACACTAGAATGGCGCTGGTTCAAAATGCTTCATGAAAAACATCCCCACCGTTTATTCTGTGTATCTCTCTGAGACTAAGTGAGGCACTGTTTCCACGATCCTGAGGGATCAGGGTTGTCATTTTCAATAGTTGCCACGAACCATTCTCTCCTTGCTAAGAGGGGTTTCTAGTGGCACTATGAGTTAGCTGGTACAACAGGTTGACATACACGGTGGAGGTGTCTAGAATCAATATGGGCATCAATCCTACAGTGTATGTTGTCTAAATGCGCTGATCCTTCATAGGCTTAAGGGAACAACACGACATCGCTCCACCAACGTTGGTTTAGTACTTAGTTAACGGTGAAATCTGAGTAGTTCAGCTGTGCTATTCTCAGTGACCCCTACACGCATTTACCTAGAGACATCTGGAGTGGGAATGGAACTATCCACCACAGCTGAGTACGCATATCCTATGTATTGGCTGTAGGTTTTTCAAGAATGAAGGACAAATAGTTCCTATTGTGCATAAAACCTCACCTCAGATTCCTTGAAACTCTTTCAATGAGAAACCTTTGTCAACAATGGCTGACGAAGAAGCTGCTGTGCCAGCACAGCATGCTATATTCAGGGAGGAATAATAGGAAGGTGGGATAAACATTTCAGAAAATGCTAGGACTGCCCTTACTCTAACACTAGCAGACAATGGAGTCACAGCTCAGGGTGGGACAGTAACATTTGTGATTAAGGTGCACAAATCATATAGAACAGAGGTATTCTATTCATGGGATAAATTCCCACAATCAAGTGCACAATCAAATACATTTCATTCTTACACTGAGGATGAAACCCCAGATGAAGACTGTCCATATGAGGACATTAAAGTTCCGCACACCTACCAGGAGCACATAAACTGGTTTAAAGGAGCCCTCGCCCACACAAAAGACAAAGTAAGACTAGGTCCCCTCGAAAGAGATGGAGCACTTTGGCCAGTCCTAGCTGATAATACACCGCATCCAGATATTCACTCAATACTAGTGGCAGACCTACGTTCACTTCATAAAGAAATAACAAATCTTTACAGAAACCTGACATAGCTTGTGATGAGAACAGACACACTTCAGCCAACAAAAGCTACACAAACAGGACAAATCCAGGGATCTACAACTAAAATAACACCACAAACACTGCACGCAGTTATGGGTAAAATGCCCACTAAACGTGAGCAAATGCTATTCTGGATATCTAAAAAAAGAACACAGCTAGAGGCAGTATTTACACACACAAACCCTCAAGGAAAAAACTGAATGTTAACAATCTGCTTGCCAACGGATATAGCTCCCCAAATGTACAATTGAACTACTAGGGATTCCGTTTTCACTGCCATTTATACCAGCACTCATGGTATTCCTTTATTAGCAGTAATACCAGATTTATTAAGAAAAATACATAATGAATATGGAGCAGAACTTGCTCTAAACTCAGGGATGAAATTATTAGGTAATTTTGCGCAGATATCAGCCATCATATTAGCTAAAGTTAAAGGAGATGCTGCAGCAGTGGCAATACGCTAACACCCAAGGGATTTCACTCCTATACAACAGGAATGTGAATTACATAAAATTATTGAAGGCACCTATGCAGAATTAGGTAGAGATAGTTTAGGACCTGGAGCAATAAAACTTCCATTCATGGGAGGTCCTGAAAAGGAGAACACCAAGCAAGCACCCAATTTGCTCAGGAAGAAATGGGATAATAATAAAAAAAACAAGAGAATAGAGAGAATAGATCACAATACAGGGTTGGGACTCCTCAATAGGAAGCCCTCAAAAGGATGTATAACATCAGGAACTGTGATGACATTAAAAAACCTGATGACAAGTCTCAGGAATCTCAGGATACTGATAAATGTTCCTCTTGTTCCTTTCAGGGTTCACCAAGCAACTCCGAGAGAGGAGGACAGTCAGAACACAGACAAGAAGAGCGTCCAAAGTCCAGAGAGTCTCCACAAACTTCAGATTATACATCCAAGAAAGAAGAGAAGCCAAAATCAAAACCTCAATTTAAAAAGAAGAAAGTAGCAGATCTTAAAGCTAGACATGCCCAGAATACTGAGGACTCAACTTCTGAACGGGGAATGGGCTCTGACGATGCTGGACAGCGCAGTAAAAGTAAATGAAGCTTGCCAGAACCTGATGGAATTTCTGGTGACAGCGGAGTTGAATTAGCATATCACAGTGGAAACACTTGATACAAAGGTGAGTGTCCCACATAGGTTACATGAGATAACACTCCAAATGGAGGGGGACAAACCCAGAAAAATTAAAGGTCTCTTTTGGGAGAACTTGACCTTTGGCTCTGGCATCCTTTTAGCTGAAAAAGCTTGGTCGCCTGAAACTGTTATGGATTGCCCAAAGGGAGAAACTAATTTTACTGGCCTCGGTGTTGTAGCTGGTCACTCTGGGTACACTTACCTAACCTTTAATGAAGGAGAAATGGTAACCATAGCATACAAATCACATTTGTACACAAAAACTGAAATGCGCTTTGTTTCTACAGAAAAAATCCTGACAGCAGTTCAGACTGCTGTATTAAGAGAAAGAGCACTGACTCAGGGGAATTGAATAATTATTGTTACTCCAGTACCGGCCTTAGAGGCTGCTACAAAGGCGAGCGTTCCTAATGCTAAAGCCTTACATCCAAGATGGATAAATGGGCTAATTCTCTCATTTATTTAGTTGCTTGTATCGCGCCAGAATCGACCCATGGGGTATCTCCGCGCTTTGCTCGCCTTAAATACAGAAATGTGGTGCCTCTGTAGGATACAACAGGATGAGTTATACTTCCTGAAACAGGTGCATTTTTAGGCCTTTCCTAAAGCACAGGTGGTTGGTATTGTGTCTTAGGTCGTTGGAAGTTTATTCCACAGGGTCGGTCCCACAAATGATAGGGCACAACCACCTTGCCTGACCTTTTTGATGGTTGGAGTTTCCAGTAAACACTGGTTGCTGGAGCGTAGAAGACGTTCAGGTTTATATATCTGAAATTTTTGGGCCAAGTATCTGGGGCCTTGTCCATAAAGACATTTGTGCACTGAGCAGCAGATTTTAAATTTAACGCGTTGCCGTATGGGCAGCCAATGAAGGTCATTTAATAAGGGTTTAGACGGAGTTCTTGCATTGCAATGAATGTAGAATACAGATATGACCCTAGTTTAAAAACACAAGAATTCCTGCAATATGAACAAGAATATTCTCTACCAAATGAAATAAGGCCTCTAGATCAGTATGAATGTATCATTTACACTGATGTATCTGCTCAGACGGCCTTAGGAAGTAAACAACAATACAGCGCTCCATGTGCAATTTTGAAGGGTTGTATGCAGGATCAATCAATCAATCAATCAATCAGGGAGTTTGTAAAGCACGCTACTCACCTGTGGGGGTCTCAAGGTGCAGGTGGAGTGCGGCTCCGGATCAGTCGGAGAGCCAGGTCTTGAGGCTCTTCCTGAAGGTGTGCAGCGTGGCAAGTTCCATCTCAGTGATAGAGAGACACACAGCTAGATTCATGAAGCCAAATTGCGATCGCAATTGCTGCGAATAAGCAATTGCGATCGCAATTTGATGAAAAGGAATTCATGACAGTGAAATCCCTAAAAATGCGAATTCGCTAAAGAAAAATAGCGAATTCGCAAATAAATTCGCAGAATCCATGAAGAAGCCCATTAGCGATTCTGAAATTGCGAGCAACCATGGAATCTGCAAATTAATCTGCAAAATCGCAAAAAAATCGCTATTGATATTCATGGAAAATCACAGAATGTGAAATACCCGAAAATCGCTATTTGCGACGCGCAATTTAAGGAGGACCCAAACCAGGTGGTAACCAGTAAGGAAAAAAAAAAGTTACTAAAAAATGTTTACCAAGTACCAACAGGTGCAGGCCTGACCAAACACACTTAAGGATATGCAGCTGGAGCTTTAGGACTCTCACAATGCCAGGACTCTACATGGTGGTCAGGCGGCGAAGGATACAGCGAGCAGCACGGAACAGACGTAGGATCCAGGAGCGGATATTACGCCAGCGGGTCACCCTTCTGGGCCAAACCAGGGAGCAAATTTACGGTAAGTACCGCCTGAATGGGCCAATGATCATCAAGCTAATCCAGGACCTAGACCCCCTGATGCAGCACCCAACAAGGAGGACCAATGCCGTGCCCACACATGCCCAGGTATTGTGCAACCTGCACCTCCTGGCCTCCGGAAGCTTCCAGGGGATAGTCGCTGTTGCAGGGGGATATCCCAGCCCACCATGTCCCGCTGCCTAAGGAGTTTCCTGGAGGCTATGCTGACCAGGCTACACCACTACATCTCATTCCCCACCAGCCAACAGGACTTGAATGAAGACAAGCTACAATTTTACAATTTAGCACAATTTCCACATATAATAGGATGCATTGACTGTACCCACATCCACATCTGCCCACCAGCACAAACGGAATACATGTATCGCAACCGCAAGTTCTACCACTCTCTCAATATCCAGATGGTGTGCAATGCAAAGACAATCATCACAGACATAGTGGCACAGTACCCGGGGAGCACACATGACTCCTTCATATTCCGGCACAGCGGCATTCACACACGACTGGCCAGGGGAGACTTTGGTGAAGGACACCAACTGGGTGAGTACACATGCCCCACAATATTACACTGTGATAATATAGCTGCGCAGCACAGGCACTCACCCTCTGCTCCTATCATTCAGGTGACAGCGGCTACGCTCTCCGTGAGTACCTCCTCACCCCATACCTCAACCCTGCAACACCACAGCAACGGCGTTACAATGCAGCACACATACGTACAAGAAATTGCATTGAGAGGACATTTGGTCTTTTGAAGAGCAGATTCCGCATACTGCACAAGATTTGTGGGGCCATCAAATACGAACCAGAGGTCTGCTGCCGCATCGTGGCCGTGTGTGCAATCCTCCACAACATTACTACCAAGCGCAGGATACCTGTAGACATCTCTGGCAGTGAGTCGGAAGGGGACATCCAACCACCTGCACATATGCGTCACGCACGCGGGGAGAATCCTGCAGAAGGACACAGGCGCCGTAACCAAATCTGCATGAACTATTTCTAGTGCACCCACTCCCCACACCCATTACTGCACTCATGCATGACAACATCAATAATGACATGAGTCAGATTATGTTAGACTGAATATTTGTTATTGTTATAGCACAATAAATTGGGTATTCCCCAAACTGGTACATGAAAGACATATTGTGTCATATGTCTGTTCTTCTGGAGGGCATGCTTGTAGCAGCAGCATGGCCCCCATGTAAATGTACAAATGTTCAATGCCACCTCCGGGCAGATGCTCCCAACCTCCTTTCCACATCCTCTTCCTGATTCGCCCGTGTGGCAGCAGAGGACCTGCTGCTGCGGCGGGGTGCTACCACCGGTGGCACGGACTGGCTACTATGGCTGGAAGTAGCCTCACTTGTGTTGACACCCCCCGCCTGGCCATGGCCGGTAGCCTGCATGCCCTGTACAGCTGTTGACACATGCTCCAGAGCTCTCGCAGCGTCCTGACAGCACTGGACCATTTGGACCTGCATGGCCAAGGAGCCTTGCGAGAGATGGGAGGTTGCGTTGCCAATGATGTAGTTGGACCACGTGTATGCTGACAGGCGGGCCAGCTGCTGCCGGTATCTGCGGCGATTGAGGTCCCGCTGGCAGTGCACGGCCTGTGTGTTGGCCTCCATAGCAGCTGTCATCCGCTCCATGTGGTCTGACATTTGTGCTACATTTCGGGCGGTCTTGTTCAGCTGGAGTCGGATAGCCGCAAGATGACGGGCCTGGTTCTGATGGACATGTAGCAGACGGAGCTCCATAGAGAGCCCACCTGGCCGCACGTTTGGTCCCCTGTCAGCGCCGGAATTGGTATTGGGCTGCTCCTTCACCAGTCCACTTGACTGGCTCCTCACAGCCGCAGGGCGGCGGGTTGGTCGGCAAACTGCTGCTGGTGTTGCCTGCCCCACTGGTGGTTGAGTGATGCGCTGTGGTACTGCTGTGCCTGTTGGCGCAGGGGTGGCACTGTCCACAGGGGCAGGTGGTGGGATGACCGCTGGTTCGGCAGCTTGCCCTGATGGTCCTGGCTGTGGGGATAGATGTGAGTCTCCCTCTGTGTCCTCTGTGATGTCCTCAATTAGCAGGGCATTGCTGTCTGTAGTGGGGACTTCAGCGCCACCTGTGATGTAAAGTGGACGTTGATTAGTGACATGTTTCTTCCACATTTGGGCTTCCTACATGCATGCAGACTACCATTCCCTGACTCGCTGCAGGATTGACTCTCACTAAACATGTCTGGCTTTATGGGGCTAGATGGTAATTGTGGTCAGACTACATGTCCCACAATGCAATAGCGCTTTATTGGTGTGCCTTGGCTGCATGACTGGGGTTTGAAATGGGATGATCTGGAGTCATGGTCATTGTTAGGGGACAGGGGGTTGCAGTCGCATGGCACTTACCTTGTGTGTCTTGGGTGGGTCGGGAGGAGTCCAGCTGGATCACACCCACGCATGCCTGCGGATTAATGGTGTTCTCCACTCGGTCCTCGAGTGGTGTGTTTGGTGGGACAGTGGGCTCCCCTCCACCTGTCGCAACACGCTCCCCCAGCCTCTCTGCAATCTTCTCCTTGCCTCTGAGGTCGTACCAATGTTTTTTTAGCTCATCCACGGAGCACTGGGTCACCCCCACAGAGTTCACTTTTGCACGGATGCGCAACCATATCCGCCTTTTATCGGCCTCAGGCACCCTTCTGGAGTCTTTACCGAATAGCCGATTGTGGTCCTTGCAAACTCCTTCAATCAAATATTTGAGCTCTTGCTCAGAAAATTTAATTTTCCTTTTTCTTCCACTGGAAGTTCCACCTGCAGCTTCCTGTGACATGCTGGCCACTGGGGTGTCTCCTGCTGTTCACCTGTTGGCAGTCTGGAGGGGAGCTCTGGCAATGCTGCTTCCACTTCAGGCTCTCACTACTGAATGAGGGTGGAACCTGCCTACTTCCTGGTTGTGACTTCATCACTGTGCTCAGGATGCAACTTCCCGTTTTTGCGATCTCGCAATAAGCGAGATCGCAATTTGCGATTTCGGTAATTGCGAGATCGCAATTTCAACACGGGTATCGGCCGATTCTGCGAATATTTACCGATTTCTGGGTACTCACAATCGCCGATTGCGGCCGATTGCGATTCGCTTTATTTTCTCGCAAATATTCATTAATGCCATTCTGCGATTTCTTAATTGCGATTCGCATTTTCTCGCAATTCAGAAATCGCAGATTTTGACATTGATGAATCTGGCTGTAAGTCTCTAGAAGACTGCACTGCCCAGCTGGCAGAACTAAAAACCCTAAGACTGGCACTGATAAATACGTATCGAGAATGCCCCACACTGATTGTATGTAATTCTTTTATCGTATCCAGACATACACTGAATATCTTCACTACTGGGGTCAAAATAGGCTTAAAGACTCAAAAGGTGGCACAATTAAGCATAAAATGCTATGGAACAGGTAGCTGAGTCGGAAAACAAACTACCAGAGCTCATGTGATACACACGCTGAGTCATCAACGTGATGGTGTTCACGTTGAAGAGAATTCATTGGCTGATGAAGCCGTGAAGGGGGCACTACGTACTGCTGACGTACCTGTAATCACTTGTTCAAAAACAAGAATAGATGGACACTCGGACAGATAATTGTAGCTGTCATTGCTTCACGCAAAAACAGCACTGCCTTACCAAAAGATTTTCCACTCAAGTACTCCTACAAGTTTGATGCAAACAACATTCTGTATGCTCAAATTTCAGGAGTGGGGGATAGAGTAATACCAAACATTGATCACAGATTAGGGCTAATACTAGCTGCACATGATGGTCTAGGTTCTGCACATGCCGGGATTACTACGACAGTCTCATTATTGAAACAGTGCTATTGGTGGCCATGTTTAACTAATCAAATGAAGAATTTTGTCTTGAAATGCGACTTCTGTCAGCAGATGAAGGGGTCCACCGTGGTGCGTCCAGCGCCGACACCTATCAGACAGACCACACATTTGTGTCTATACGGACCACTGCAGTATATCTTGGTGGCAGTGGATTCAGGATACAGATTCCTATGGGTATGGCCTCAGCGCTTGGCTGATGCGCGAACTGTTATAAAAGATTTGCAAATCTTTATATGGACATACACAGTTGGCACATTACATTCTAACCGCGGCACAGCGTTTAGCTTTAGGGCTTACAAGGAAGCCATGGAAGGTTTGGGTGTAGCATTCCGGCACTCCTCTCCGTACCATCCAGGTTGAAATTTGGTGTGGAGAGGAAAAACTGACACTTAAAGCAATCTTCATAGCAGGAGCCTCAGGATTGGACTGTAGTTGGGTCAATCACTTATACAGGGTCATACGAGCCCTTAGTAACATGCCAAGAAGTTCTCCATGGGGTTTCACTCCTTACGGGGTCCTATTTGGGACGAGAATGTGGGTGCTTCATCTCGTTTAGGAAAGGACAGTGGCAGATGAAAAAACATTTGACATCAATAAACGTTTGGCTATTTTACAGGATCTGAATAGATCCAGGGTACTACTAAGCAATGTGAAAGTAAAACAAACCACCGCTGGGGAAGTCAAATTAGTCACGGCAGGACCTGTCTCGATCCCAAAAGTTGGGTATCTGGTCAGAGAAAAGACTGAGGAGAAGAAAGAATTTGGGCCATCATACAGAAAGCCTGTACCTGTCCTGGCGGTCGAAGGAACTAGAACAGTACTTCTTCCTCCTCTTGCTGGCAAAAAAGAAAAGAGATTTGTCTACATTGGTCTGATCAAACCACACTATGTGGTTGATACTGAATAGTAGGCCTCGTGGGTTCCTGGGTAGTTGACGTTCTCCTCTTGCTACCATACAGGAAGTTCAGACAGAAAAACTCATGACATTTTAAGAGTCACCAATGCAAAATTATGGAATGTCCAACAGTGAAATGGAACTCTGAGCTACCACAGATGGATCAAACTGCATCAGGCTACTTCATCAATTTTGATAGCGTCTCTCCTGAACCCAGTGAACCTGAGACAACACCAGTTCCAGTTTTGCGCAGGCAACACATTTGCAAATTCTACACTTTTTGGAAAAAGACTTACTTAATATAACTTTGGCTCAGGCTCTGGATCATAGCAGCAATATTGTTTTTTTCTGTTCTGGATTGGCCTAGTGACTGCTTTTTCTTACTCATAAATGGAAAATATCTCTCATAACACTCTGCAGTATCAAATGTGAACTTGGTCCTGAAACCTCAGACATCATCTCATTATGAACAAAGAGACCTGTTTTCAGTGAATATTGCAGCTGTTCCAATCCTGATGGTATAGTTTGGGACAAGGCTGATTTCTAATATATTTGGTCCCATTGAAATTTTGAAAATTCCACATTTATTCAAAATTTCTCTAAATGATATCATTACCTCCAGTACATTTTCCGATGATTTGGAGTTTGTACCTGTAAACAATAAGTTGTCTCAGTTAGAACAATCAGCTACATTTTCAAGCAATGAAATGTTAGAGGACACATCTGATTTTGACACTATGTACTGTCACCATCATTATGGTCATCAATTTTTACACAAATCCAATATCCCACAATTATTTTTACATACCACTAATAGGAACATTACCCCAGCACCATCAAAATGTAGTTAAAAAACGTTTGCACAGAAATGTTCTTATTTTTCAGGGTTAAACACTTCTGACCCGACTTCATATGACTATTAGGCTGTATCTACACCTGCACAGAAAAATATGCTGACAAACACCAAACAGATTTATTCTGCATCCTTTGTTTCTTATCATTCTGAAAAGGGTTTCGACTTATGGAAGGACAGTATAGATACAAAATCAGTCTGGGGTTCTAAGGAATGGTAAGTTCACGGAACAGAATCACTATTTAGAGTGTGCTTCATTACCCAGCAGATAATATTTCTGAATGACACTGTGCAACAGACTTCCTGTCTAAGACTAGGCAAGAACAAGGATTTGAACACGCCTCGGATTCCCACACCTTCACACATCAATTTTACATCACGTGGAGGGGATACAAAAGATGACATCATGCAGTACAATACTTCAGACCCCAATTGGAAAAGATGGTTAGTTTGGCCCACAGACACAAACAGATATCAATCAAGATTCCACGGTACCACCGAAGGGTTTAGTATTCATGGGCTGGACCAAAGCTACATACAAAAAGAACATCCAGGGATGGTGACATCATACAGTGTTGGGAAGTTGTGCCTTGATTGGCTAAAAACTTCAACACTGTCCCAGGTGAAACAGCACTTATCCTTACTCTCAAATGGGGTGGGTCTAAGGGATTTTTTATTAGGGCCCCGAAAGCCACGCCACAAACATTTCTATTATGCTGTCTATAATGAAATCTGAAAGATATCTCAACAAGAAGCTGCATAGAGACTTTGTGAAATCAATAGAATTAACTTAGAAAAGGGGTTAGTTGTAGTTGACAATGGTATGACTAAATTAACATCCAGGATGTTTTCACTGGGCAACACTGTACCTTCTGCTTTAGATATACTAGAACAGGATTTTTCCATACTGCAGCACAGACAATCCCAGTTACGTTCAATTATGTTATTAAGCTGTACGCTGCAATCATTGCAGACAATCTAATTGAGAATCAGAAAATGATGGCACGCTGGAGCGCTGATACCGTGATCACATGGTACTTTCCTTCATGAACTAAGTAAATCTTGGTTCCTACCATTTAGACCAATCTGGATTTACTGTATTCTGCCTGTCCTCAGATGCCTGTTCTGTAGACAAGAATGCATGTTGGACCTCTGTCTAACACTCCCATCTGTTGTGCCACCAGATGTTGATGCTTTACTGGACCTGATAATAGCCCATGTTCACCGCTGTCCTCAGCGTATTCCAAAGTTGATGACTTTATTCTTAGAGCCACCACAGGATGCTTCAGCTCCTGTTAGAATGGATACAGGCTATTCAACGAGTTCTCGGGCCTTGGTTGTCACACAGGAACCCCCAGAAGCAGCTGTGGAGAATAGGGAGAAACATCTCTGCTGGATTGACATGATCTACGAGGTGTTGCAGGGACCGTCGTCTGCAATTGCAGTCAACAGTGCACATATAAAACTAGCATTCACTCCAATGGCAGGCCTTATCAATCCTGAAGGCAGAGTGCTTAGTTTTGTGTGAGAGGGTGCCCATGCATGAGCAGGAACCTTCTGCAGCATTCGGAGCCTATTCTCTGAAGCTGTTCTGTGATGCACCCAAACCATATACTCTTAGGTGCATTATAACTTTGTGGTAAAAGCTAACTTTGGGATGGCTGCATGGAAACATGTCGTGTTTGACACTTTGGAATCCTTCCCTGTCACCACACTGGTCTGCCCTTTAATAGTTTAAACGAGCCCCAGCATCACAAAATGGATGCTGCAGCCACAGACACGCGTCTGACTTCCTGCTGCTGGACGAAACTACGGCAGCGGAGGCCTGAACAATAGGTTTCCTGTCACAGGGAGGTGTAACCACCTCGCAGACAGGCTTTGGTGTATTGGGGCTGGGTGGGTGCACTCTGAGAGTGCCAGAAAGTCTACACTGGGGGCACATTTGGTGTGCCTGTGCATAGTAGATTTCAAACCAGTACCTGGGACACTCAGCCCCTGCCCTGGTGAGAACCTGGACAAAGAAAATAGGTGTAGCCACCCCTCTTTCCAGAGCCTCTCATAGGTGGGTCCAAAGAGTATGTCCAACCCCTTTTCTTAGTATAAGTAAGGGACCCCTGACAACAGGACTTTAGATTACACCTGGATGAAACTCTGTAACTGAATCCTGTAACTGACGCTCTAATAAAGACTAGAGGATGGAAGAATCTTCATTGGGTCAAGGAGTGACTCCCCTGCACAAGCAGGCACCACAAAGCATCTTGCCGGTCTGCATTTCTGAAGCTCCAGCCAGACTCCGAAGTATATGTGACCCAGGAAAAGGACTCAGAATTTTCAGGGGCCGACCCCAGGACCGAGTGACATGGAAACGGAACTCCTGGACACTATGCACATTTGCAAGTGCATTGACTTCCCGAGCTTTCTTGAAGTTGTGCTTTGGGTTACTTGTAGCCAAGCCCGAGTCCCGAGCACCATCTGCACTGGAGATTGTGGGCCTACACTCCGCAAGTGTTCCGTGAGCCTGCTTCTTGCATTACCGCTTGAGTCTCCTTCGTGATCCCTGGTCTGTTGACAGTCGGGTCCCCTTGACGATAACTCTACTTTTCCTTGAGGTTCCCTGGTTTTTCCGGACATGCCGTGACTCTCCACCGCGTGGTGTGTCCCTCAAACCTTGCTGGTCTGCCCCGAAGCCTATCTCTGCTTTCTGCGTGGGTTGCTGTTGCGAAGGCGTGTTGGGTCCAATCCGGAAACCGACACCGCAGCACTCAACATCCTTTGTTCACAGCTCTAATCCAGAACCTGGATATCGTTGACGCCTCCTGGTCCTTGTGGCTGAAGAGTCAAGCTTCACCTTCACCTGAAATCACCCGACATTGGTGGGCATCTGCCTATTAAGCTCCTGGTCACTGGCAAGTGACATAGACTCTGTCCCCTCTGCCTTCAGGTTCTTCACATCTCTGATCCAGGCTTGGATCACTCCGGACACTTTCCACTTGGACGGCAGCAGCACTATGCAGCATATCGCCATTGATTATGCCGACGAAACCTGACACAAAAAGACACCTATGCACCCGGCTCCCTTGGGTGAGGTAACTCAAGTACTCCAGTGCTTCCGTGGGTGGACTCCAGAACCTCCTAGTTCTAAAGGGGTTTGCTCCAAGTCCTCTTCTAAGGGTCCTTTACCTTTAAAATTCCAACCGTGACTTTCCTCATAGAAGTTAAATGTGATTTGCAGCTGTGTTCACACATTGCACGAGTCCCACGTGGGTCTCCTGTGTCACTACCTTTGGTTGTTCCTGGTGACCCCAGCAGTTCTGAAGGCTCTAGGCCTTGTGTCTATGCAAGTCGTGTTTTTTTTACTACTTTATTGATATATGGTTTAGTACGCCCCTAGGGCTCAACGTATATTGTGCTAATTTACTGTGTGCTATTAAGTTTACTGAATGTACTTTTGCCTCTAGCCTCATAAAGAGACTAGTGGGATGTGTTTAGAATAAACACATATATTTTATATATACCTTGTGGGGTTGTCCTTTCATTTGGTAATTCACAAGATTATAGACTGGTAAAACAAGCTGCTTTACTTTCCTCCAAGACTTAGCCTGAAGGCTTCTCTCCGCAGCTACCACTAGGATAGCTTTCTATAAAAGTTTTCTTAACCTACTATCAATAAGGGGTCGTTTGGACTGGTGCAAGGTGCCCACTAGAATAGTGGACAGCATATGACAGGCCAACTTCTTACAATATTGGCTAATCAATTGCTTCTCTTATGATTTTCCCCCCTCTACACTACACAAGAACCATCAGAGTGTGACTCTAGAAGAGCCTAGACATTTTGGGCCCAGACCTTTCATACCCATCCCACATCATCTTCCTACTTTCCTGCAGAGTTCTCTACAGAATTACACTACACCACTAACATCCGCACTAACATCCGCACTACTCTTCCGACCCACCCTTTGTTGCATCTAAATCCCTCTACTTCGTGCTAATTAGAGCATTTTATTACTATGTAAAATTCTTTATTAATATGTCCTGTGTCCACGTATTATGTTACTTTGACAACTAACCACGGTGCTGTCATTGAGCGCACGCTGGAGTAATTTATAACAAATAACCAAAATAAGGAGATTTTTTTTATTTTTATTGTACGATACTTATGCCTTCTCCCACAAAATGCACAAGTATCAGTTTGGATGATTAACGTTGATAATGTAGCTTACGTGGCTACACTTTTAATTGTATGCAATGAGGGTAAGAGTACATCGAGATATCTTGAAATGGGTAAAACTCAGTGATCGAAATATTTGGGAAATTATGCCTAAATCAAGTTTTGCTGTGCCTAAAATTATAAGACTTAATTTCCGTCAAATTGAAACTCCAAACTAATCGCAGAATTCACTCATAAACCCCGGAGATGCGGCTGTGGTATCTGATGTATCACCTTTCTATTTTCCATCCATACGGCTGATTAATTTTCCTTTCTCCCACTCAAGGTCTAAAGATGTGCTTTGGCGCAGACTGGGTCGGCCTGACATGGTTCTTTAAATAGACACCGTTTCATTGCTCGTCAAAGAAACAGTTTCTTTTTTTACTGGCCGGGATAAAGTAATTCTTTATCAGAAAGGCGTCAGGGTTGGCTTCTCTATTGGAAGTCGTTATTTAATACATCCAATGAATCCAGTGAAACAAGATACGGCTAGCCTTATGTTTTCAGTTTGGTGAGGAAATGACAACAAATCACTTCTCTTTTATACTTATGCAAAGTTTTAATTTCTAGACAACAACATGGTAAACTCTTGTGAGCTTCAGTGCTTAGCCATAAAGTTAAACATTTAATAAAAGATGACCTTTCTGAGGAACAATGAAGATAATAAGCGTATTCAATTGCTCCTCACCTCACATAGCAGGTACACACACACACTTTAAAAACATAACTACAAACAAACGTAATGGATTTCTTTCAATGAATATACTTTGCCAGGGAAACTGTGAAGCAGGCAGTGCTAGGTGAGATCCAAGTTTCCATCACTACTGCATCTCTCTTTTCCAAGTCAAACTAATGAAAAAGGCCAGTTAAAGGGCCTGAAACACTCAGTCACTCATGCTTGCACAATATCAAAAGGTCATCGGGTTCCTTACTAATAATTTTATACAGGTACCATTACAAAACTAGCATTGGCTAAGCCAAATAATCTAATTTGTGCAGCCAACCTTTCGATGTTGTCAATAACTGCTTTGCTTTGCAAAGTTACCCATAACGTAATTGTTGCTGAAGCTGCTAGGCCCTCAACAATCTACATAAAAGCATTGGCTTAAAGCAAAACTGTTTCTATGGTATCAAAGAGTACACATTGTCATAGTAGTGGGGCCCTCAAGTGATCTACGTTGCGTGTGGATGTGCTTCTTGCAAAAGGGTAGAATGCCTTCACCCACATAGAAGATAGCCAGTGACCCAAGTGGGTTGACTCATTACACAAAGCTATTTGCAGTAATAGGGGGAACACACATGTGCATAAAAAATTAGACCAATGGATGAACAAGGATTGCTGAAAGCCCCTACAATAAGTACAATAAGTACATAGTGTATATATATATATATATATATATATATATATATATATATATATATATATATATATATATATATATATATATATATATATATATATATATATATATATATATATATATATATATATATATATATATATATATATATATATATATATATATATATATATATATATATATATATAATATGATTAAAATCAAATTATCTTGGCTAAGGCCAGACCTAATAAATAAAGAATCAATCTTGAAAAAGACAGCAATGTTAGGTATAGATGATATCTTTTGATGAAAGAAAAGCAAGCAATATGTATCAGTGATGCAGACATATATAGTATTCATGCAACTTTATGGGCCTGACATATTCATAAATAACTGACAGTATTGGTATTGTTTGTATATGAACTATATAATGTATTGATTGATGTGTTAAAGGTTCAATGACATTTTAATTTGTGATATAATTGATGCTTGTATGGAATATTGTATTCCAAATTTAAATTTATTAGTGACTGATTGACATGATAATTCTCTAGACACGATTGAATATTATCAGCAAGAATATAAAGGCCAAATATTTATTAAACTTTAGCACTTGCCCTCATATAGGTGCTAAATGATACAAAGCTGTATGATGGGGAAATGGGGGCAACAAGGCTGGAACACTGAAAAACAGCTAGAATTTCAAGCAAATCCAGAATGGCAACATTACCTTAATGTAGATTTGCATTGAATACTAATTCAAATGAATCCAGGAATGAAGCAATGGAAAATTGAAGATTGCTTGATATTTCTACGCATAAAAAGCTATTTGAGCAAATGTGCACGTTTTATTCATCTTACGGTTTACAGCATTTATTGTGCAAGCATGTTCAAAGAAATCATCTATATGTGACTTTTAGCGAGTATAAAAACAAAATTAAAAACACAAGGTGATGGATGGAATGCTTGAATTAATCTCAGCCACTGTCAATCCCAATCCATCGTACTAGGTTGAAACTTGTCCTGGGTTGTTCGTGTTCCAGTTCAGGAAGGACCTGGCTTCGCCATTCCTGCTGGACTGTTCCAATTGGAGTATGGTTAAGTCTGATTTGCAGATAGCTGGGTCCAAACTGAGGCGGCATTGTGTGCAAAATAGTGATGAACTGGGATGCAGCCTGAGTAATTACCAGTGGCTGAGTTTAATTCAAGTATTCCATCCATCACTTTTTTTGTATACTAGTTTGTCGCCCTAAGTGGAATGAACAGTGGCTCCCCGTCGACAAGAGGATCACCTACGCACACAAAGCACTCCACAACGCCGGACCAGCCTACCTGAACAGCAGACTCAGCTTCCACACCCCCACCCGCTAGCTCTGCCAGCCTTGCCCTCGCCGCTGTCCCCTGCATCCATCGTACGACCTCCGGCGGCAGATCCTTCTCCTACCTCGCCGCCAAGACCTGGAACACCCACCCTACCCACATACGGCAGACCCAAGACCTACTCGCCTTCAGAAGACTCCTCAAGACCTGGCTCTTCGAACGGTAGCAGCCCCCCCTCCCCCCAGCACCTTGAGACCCTCACGGGTAAGTAGCGCGCTTTACAAGTTCTCTGATTGATTGATTGATTGAGTTTGCCCAAACGTGGGTCCGGTGCACACTGTGTCACTAGAACCTCTCTCTGTTTCTCAATCTGAAATACAGAGTTCAAGCAACTGATCGGCCACGGGTGACCAGCCGTAGAACATCCCATACAAATATTCTACAGCTTGTGGACCCCTCCATCAATAGCCCTTGCAGGACAATAACAGGTCGGCTGAGAGAGGAACTGGTGGTGCGGGAGCTAAACAGCGGGAAGGCTTCTAGTCTCGGGGGAAATCAATGTCCCACTTACCCCATAGCATCTGGCTGCACCATCCACTTTCGGGGGTGGGGGTCGAAGGTAAACGTGCATCCCCACACTACCCTGTGCTCCCAGGCTCCGATAGACCCACTTCGAGCACCCTCGGTGGAGAGGAAAGGAGAGCCACAGGAGAGAAGGGGTATCACCTGTGCTTCCATGACTAACATCATGCCAGTCAGACATGCAGACTGGTGTACTGCATCCCGTGCCGGTGGAAGGAATAAAAAAACAAACAAAAAAACAAGGAGCCTACCACAGGGACGCAGTGGTGTTAGGCCCTGTCGCAGGGCTTGAGTTTTAACGTTTTGGACAGCAGAGGAGGGAGGGCTGTGTGCGGTTTGCTCGTCGGGGAGACTCCTTGCCAGCAAGAATCTTAACTCAGCTCAGGTAGAATTATACACAATATCATCAATTATACCCCGGAAGACCCTGGCAAACTAAAAAAGCTGGAGAGATGCAACTAGCGGCCCAAAAAAATAGTACGTCCCTTGTACACATTTGGAAACTGGTCTATAAATTACCTTTTAAGCTGCAAGACAGGAACCGGCTTAAAAACACACACAAGTTAGTCAACAAGGGGAGAAAATGACAAAAAGGAGACCAGGGATTAAAAAATCTATCATCCAAACCCACCCTTCAAGAAGATCACCCAAAGACACACAAGCCCGTCTTGAGTCAGCCTCGTTCACACTCCTAACCTCCAACATTTTGAGAATTTACAGTTACTTCTCACCAATGCCCACCCCACTGAGAGCTAAAGGGCAGCCGTGTAGTAACTCTACATTGCTCAAGCTGCCCCCGTGAGAACAGGAGGACCAATTAGTAAAACAACAAGAAGATGAACAGAGACAGGAACAAAACTCACACCACAGGGAGAAGTTGGACATGGAGCAGTCCCCTGTTCCCAGGCCAGTGGAACTGACCAAACATTGAATCTGGATTCCTCGGAGAAAGAAATAGGGCTCAAACAACCTGAATTCATAGAAATATCATCAGCTCTGCTTTTTCCCGAAAGGAATAATTCATAACACAGAAGGAAAAAGCAAGGAACTTTTTTCAGGGTGGAGGCGGAAGTTTTTTGGATGACTTGTCCTTATCACAGACTTTTCCAGCAATGAAGCCTTATAACCTCAATCAGAGCTCGCCGTCCTGGGATGAACCCTGTCCCCTTCCATATACCTGGCAGGACCAAGTGTACATCTCAAATTGGGTGCTCCCTACAAAATTCCCTTATCAATAAATATAATACTGATGGCCGCATTCAACACCCTTACATGGCAGACGCAAAAATTGGAAATTCAAATGGACACAATGCAGGCGATAGCAATCGCCAGAACAGAAATAGCAGCCAAAATCGATGCGTAGATGGTAAATTGGACACAAAAAAGACCCTGCATTCAGTGACGTGCTCAGTCTCCCCAATGTCGAGAAGCCCAGCTCTTTGCCAAACATTTTTTCATCATTGGTATCAGAACTGAAACAAAGGCAATTACTGAATATAGACCACCAGGGTCAACATATAGAAGACAGGGTCCCAATCCAAGCCTCACAAGACGGAAACTGCACCACTACCATCATAAACATCGAAAGTGACAACTTAGCCCTCATAGACCCTCCCACCACGTCACAGTTGGCAGCAGTGGGGAATCAACATTAAAACCAACACGACTCGACGGCAACAAGTAAAGCTGCACATAGTAGAAACGGCCTTGTTGTGTCCTTCGAGACACGTTCTAGTGTCTCGACAGGCACTGGTTTAGTAACCACTCCCCCTATGGGAGTGGGCACACAGACACCCCACACCCATCCACCACCGGCGTCACGAGTGACGTGACCCGGCTAATAAATGGGCCTGGGTGCACATGCTCATGGTCAGTTGAGTGATCACAACCGCGGTGTCTGTGTCATTCCTTAAGCAGTATGTGGGCCTAGAGCCCACAACACCACACGCCTTACGGACCCCCTTGAAGTGACCACTGAACCTCATAAACTACTATTTAGAAGTGAAAAAAACTCCTTAAGAAGTAAGCTAAAAACATCAAACAGTGGCGCTGGGCAAAGGAACTAAAAATGAAACTGGAGGAATTCGGGCAGGAAAATAGGCCCAAAGGCCAATTGCCAATCAAATACATCTAGGGCACAGAAATTCTATTCAAGTTTCTAAAGGACAAGGCCACTCGCCAGTCCGGGCAATGACCTGCCAACAACAACACCTTCAGCACAATAACCTATAAGATCACACCTCCTATTTGGCCTCAAAGAAGAGGTGTGGGGAAGCAAGCTGTACAGAAGTTCAATCACTTCAAATAAACAGACCACGGGGGTCAATGATACAGCACAGCATGGTATCTAAACAGGCAGGAACAAATATAGTTACCATTAACATGGATAGCACAAGAACAATCTAACCCCAAATAATTAGTGTTGGGCCATGGGCAGCGGCATGACTAGAGCCAAATTTTGGGGTGTGTGTCAAATACTTCCAGCCATGGACAAGCATTTCCAGAAGTGGAGTACAAAATATCCTCATAGCCAATATGAGAATAACAAGTGACAAACTATGCAATTTAAACATATTGGACACACTTTATATTGTAACTAGCAGAAAGGGGCTCGGGGCAGCATTTGAGGCTTGCGTGCACTTCTGCCCCCGGCCCCCTCCCGCCCCCCTCCCACCCAGGCCCGGCCCCCTCCCGTCCCGGCCCCCTCCCGCCTGTGTCCCGGAGAGCCTGATCCTTACCTCAGCCGCCGGTCCCGCTCCAGGCGCCCCGCCCGCACAGGCCGCCACCCTCCAGGCGCCCCGCCCGCACAGGCCGCCACTCTCCATGCGCCCTGCCCGCACAGGCCGCCACTTCGCCCAGCAGCAAGCATGGCCGCGGCAGTCCTCCCAGCAGGTTGCGATCTTCGGTGCCATTTCCGGAAGTGTTGCCAGGGAGCGCAAACGCAAATGATGTCATCACGCAGACGTCGCGGCCGGCGCTACTTGCAAGGGACTACTTTATTTTTATTTAGACATTTTTTAAACAACGTATATTTTTTATTTTTAATAGCCTATGTCCTTCTGCTTGCCCTGCGGTTTTCAAAGATGTCTTGGGTGTTTTGATTGGTGGTGTACATTTCGAGTTTACCTGGCTCAAAGGTTTGTGTTCTCTCTTTATAATAGTAGTATAGACAAGCATGTTTTTGTAGATTTGACACTGTTCTTAGGCTACTCACAGTGATCATTGAAAAACAGATTGAGTGCACTGACAGTTAAAAACAGCTTTTATAAAGTTGAATCCAAAGCACATAAGACATGTTTTCATAAAAGTATTTCAAGACAACACCCTTTTTGTGAATTCTCTGATTCCTTCTGTGCAGGACAATGTGCTTGTGAAATATTTATAATTGAAAGTCAATAAATATGCTCCTGCCCCATAAACGACAGAAGGCACAATCTAGCTTTCCCAATTGGAAGTTGCACAATATTCATTGGTGAAGCTGCCCTTACTACAGGTCTCAAAATATTAGGTTTAGCAACAGTGCCTAATTTGATCCGGTGGTTGCAGGTGGAGGTGGGCTCCTGCCCAAAATGTTGGGGTCCTGCCATAGGTTTTCCACATCAAACTTTGCTCCAGAACAAGAGAGAGAAAAACACAAAAGGGGCAATGACTAAAGAGAAAGATGGAAAGAAAGCAAAAATTAAAAAGAAACGGCAAGAGTGAGAAAAAGGGGCAGGGAGTTCCTGATGGTAGAGGAAAGTGGCACACAGTAAGATCAAGCCCCGGCAGTGTTGGTATTCAGCTCTCCTGACATTTGAAATTGCCAGGCACAGGATCCTAAGCAAAACTTTGGGCCCTGGCCTTTACGATTTTATGAATCAAGGACCGCTTTGTGGGTTACCACAAGTGAAGTTGCAGTAGTGTTAGAATAGAAATATTTGTGTTTGTGCATTGCCTATGTAAAGTTTGCATTCACTGCACCATTTTCTGTTTAGCCGCCATTTTGAATCATGATCCAAACTGATCCTTTGCTATTTCTGAGAAAAGGTCTTTGTTATTTTTTGGTTCCGCAATGTTAGGTCTTGCTTCACTAATGAACAGATTTTTCATTTTAGCACATACCTTTCACTCTAGATAGAGGCCCTCTCCCACTAGTCTGGTGATGGGCCTGACTGGAACAACCTTGGACTTTATAACTTTGAGTACGATACTAGTGCTGAGATTGTTTTTTTTCTTGTCTTCCATTGCTTAGCAGCACCTGGCTGGGATATTCCACTATTGGCGTGTTTTAGTCTAGTACTGAAATGTACATACATCTTTATGCCTGTCGATTTCAGTCTCCCTGCAGAAATCCTAGCGACTGGGTAGACTGGGCTCCGCTCCGAGTGTATCTAATAAACTGTTATTGGCTTGTATTCTTTACTGTCTGACCGTCTTTTCATTTGGTATGGAAAGATGAGAGGTGGTCAATAGTGACCAGGGTGACCCTAATCGGGCCACTTCCTTCAGTTGGTGACCAAACAGGGACTCCTTCGGTTGATAGATCCGTCCCTTTCCTGCAGATGGAGGGGAGGCCAAGGACATCGCCAGGTTGTACTGACTGCTCTGGGATCCCTGCATAGAGTCGTATTTGCTTACAGCTGCCAGTTCTGTCCTGCCGGAGAGTGACTCGCCAAGTGGTCATCCCGACTGAAGTCCTGAATGGCAAAACCCTTGGATCTGACCATTTAGTCTGAAGAGACGGCAGTGGAGAATTGGTGCATTTGTGCTACTCATATCAGGTGAACTTGTTATTGTTCTTTGTGGATATGGTACCATTGTGGTTTGAGTTTAATATGGTCTGAGGACCGTTTTTGGTAAAAGTATTTGCAACTGCTTTGCTAGGTAAAAATAACAAATTTGTTTTCCTTTTAAAATGCCTAGTCTTAGCAATATTTTGTAGTTGTGTTGTCACTGTTGTTCTGCAGTTCCTCGATTGGAACAATCTCAGCCGGAAGGCAGCACTAATTTTGATATGTATGTGAAGCATGGTCTTGGTCCAAATATGTTTAGTACATTATGACACACGTATACGAGGTACAATGCAGAGATACAGTGCCCGTTGATGGGCACTTTTGATGAACAGAAAAGTTGTTTTTTACAGGAGCAATTATTTAAGAAACGAAGTAGACAATATATGTTCGACTCCCTTAGAACTTGAAAGAAGAAGGCTTGGCAGAGAAGGCTAAAGATGGAGAGAGATGTACAGAAAAGGGAAAATGCAAACATTGACACAGAAACTATGGCATATGGCGTAAGGTGTGCCTCCTTGCTGTCTTTGCCTTGGGATTCCTTGCAGCGCTGGGAGCTTCTCTGACCCTGAGCGAGTCTTGTGGTGGCTGCATACTGTGAACTAGGAGCGGGAGAGACGCGCTAGCAGCAGCGCAGGGACTTCAACTCCCAGAACTGACTCTGCCTCACACCTGCAGCGGGGGTTCAAGCACCGCCCCAAGCCTACGCCTCATAACACCTGGCCGCACCCGCTTCGCGGGTGCCGCAGCGTAAGGTGTGCCTCCTTGCTGTCTTTGCCTTGGGATTCCTTGCAGCGCTGGGACCTTCTCTGACCCTGAGCGTGTCTTGTGGTGGCTGCATACTGTGATAGAGAAAAAAAACAGTCTAAAATTGAATGTGAAGATAGGAGATTTTGGTTTTATATAGATAAATCCTATTTGACTAAAGAAGAAGATGATACTTTTGTAGAGGAGTTGTTATATATTCGTCAACCACCCCCTTATGCCCTGCAGAGGATATATCCTGCCATTTATTCAGTCACAGCAGCCTGCTACGTCTGCTCCGGCTGTTCCTGTGTCAAAGGCTGTTGTTTTGACAGCTGTGGTAAGGCACCTCCCGTTCCTTCTTTACCTTTGCTGTATTTGGCAACTGTGACCCTCAGCACATCTACTGTTTCAACTCCTATATCCTCTGTTCTCTCCCCTCCAGTGCAAGCGCCAGTGATGATTGTACCATTTCACTTCTACCATCTCTTCTTCCATGGTTTTTCATCCTCTGAATGTTTAGACACCAATATGCGGATTTGAGGATAGAGGTTGGACAAAATTCAGGAGTGATTAAGACCGTTAGTGGGCTCTGGGTCGTGGGATGAAGAGAAGCAAGTAATGGCTGACCGGGCTGCACGGTGGGCTTGAAATGGGACTTATAGTGTGGAGGATGTTTGGAAAGTCATGCAAGATTTTGAACACTTTATACAGCAGCATGCCCTTAAGCATATGTCTGCTACATTAATTTTATTCGTTATTAGAGATTGTGTGTATGCTGCTGATTTGGAACCAGGGCAAGTATTTGGGAATGTTAAAACTTTAGTAGCTTTTAGGAGAAGATTACATGAGAGGAGCGCCACTCAGGTATCTCAGTTTCCGATGGGGGCGGTCCATCCTATATATCACCCAGAGATCCCTGTAATAATGGACCAGCTTGGAAATGTTACTAGACCGGCGGTAAAGGCCCGCTTTCAGGAACAATAGGTTTATACTCCATGATAAAGAAGTGAGGTTTTGGCCCTTAAGGCTTATTTGCCTGATCCTAGGAAGAATCCTACAGCTTATTATAAAGAATTGACAGAGGATGCCTCTTCATCTTTAATGGCTCTTGCTGATATTGAAATGTTCTTTGGTCTTGTCGTTCTGGTTGATGTTTGGAGACAGGTTCATACTCAAGATCATGTTGCAGAGTTGGGTGGTACATGGCATGTGATTAAGGGATGGGACCAGGAAAGAAAGCCAGGAGATAAACCTCGAGCCGAGATATTAGCTTTGCCAGTTCGCATTATCACATATAGCGCATTCCCTTATTTCACCTAAGAAGGTGAGCTGGGATAAACTGATGGCTTATCGACTGATTTCTTTACCTGGTTCAAAGCCACTTTTTTGGACTACAGTGGGCAGGATATTTCTTTTGAGGGATGTGTTGGGTTGTTTATTGATAGATTTGTTTCTAATCTTCTTCCTAAAATTGTGACTCATTTACAGGCATCTGAGAATACTTGAAGTTCAAGTTGAAGAATTTATATAGCGCACTACTCACCCAGAGGGTCTCAAGGCGCTTGGGGAGGGGGTTAAATATTTATCGAATATTTTCTGAAGGAGATGTGGTTCTGTGTAAGGCGGAGGTAAGTAGGGAGTGAGTTCCATGTCTTGGCCGCCAAGTAGGAGAAGGATCTACCTCCCATGGTGGATCTTTGGATACGCGGAACTGCGACGAGGCCTTGATTGGATGATCTCAGTTGGCGGGTGGGTGTGTAGAAGGATAGTCGAGTGTTGAGGCATTCGGGCCCTAGTTTGTAGAGGGCCTTGTGTGCGTGAGTGAGGAGACGGAATGTTATTCTCTTGTTGACGGGAAGCCAGTGGAGGTCTTTCAGGTGGCCGGTAATGGGATCTTGGCGAGGGATGTCCTAAATGAGTCTCGCTGATGCGTTTTGGATGCGTTGGAGTTTTTTCTGTAATTTGGCTGTAATTCCGGCGTAGAGGGTGTTTCCGTAGTCAAGTCAACTCATAACCAGTGCGTGGGTGACAGTCTTTCTTGTCTCGGCAGGGATCCAATGGAAGATTTTTTTGAGCATTCGAAGTACGTTGAAGCAGGAGGATGAGACGGCGTTGACTTGATTGTTCATCGAGAGTGAAGAGTCTAGGATGAATCCAAGGTTACGTGCGTGGTCCGTGGGTATGGGTGCTGAGCCCAGATCCGAGGGCCACCATGAGTCGTCCCAGGCAGAGGGGGTTGGTCCCAGGATGAGCACTTCCGTTTTGTCTGAGTTAAGTTTAAGGCGGCTGTCTTTCATCCATACGGCTACTTCTTTCATGCCTTTGAGAAGATTGGTTTTGGCGGTGTTGGGGTCTTTGGTGAGGGAGAGAATCAGTTGGGTGTCGTCAGCGTAGGAGATGATGTTAAGGTTGTGTTGACGAGCGATGGAAGCGAGTGGACTCATGTAGACGTTGAAGAGGGTGGGGCTGAGTGATGATCCTTGTGGTACACCACAGATGACTTCGGTGGCCTGTGATTTAAATGGGGGAAGTCGGACTCTCTGAGTTCTCCCAGCTAGGAACGAGATGATCCAGTCCAAGGCTTTTCCTTTTATGCCGATGTTTCTGAGGAATTGTATGAGTGTACTGTGGCAGACAGTGTCGAAGGCGGCAGAGAGGTCGAGTAGGATGAGGGCCACCGTTTCACCGTTGTCCAGTAGTGTTCGGATGTCGTCTGTTGCTGCGATGAGGGCGGTTTCGGTGCTGTGTTTGGCTCGAAAGCCGGACTGTGAGGGATCGAGGGAGTGGTTGGATTCGAGGAAGGCGGCGAGTTGGCTATTGACGGCTTTCTCAATGACTTTGGCCTGGAATGGGAGGAGGGATATGGGGCGGTTGTTTTTAAGTTCAGATGGGTCTGCTGAGGGTTTCTTCAGGAGGGCGCTGACTTTGGCATGTTTCCAGCTTTCCGGGAAGGTGGCAGAGATGAAGGAGCAGTTGATGACATCATGGAGATGGGGTGCGATGATGGAGTCTGCTTTGTTGAAGATGTGGTGGGGACATGGGTCGGTTGGCGATCCAGAGTGGATGGAATTCATGAGGCGGATGGTGTTTTCAGTGGTGATTGGGTTCCAGGCGTTGAGGTTGTTAGAGGGCGGTTTAGGTTCTGAGGGGGGTGGAGAGGATTGTTTGTTAGAACTGTTTTCGAAGCTGTTGTGTATGTCGGCAATTTTGTTGTAGAAGAAGGAGGATAACGAATCACAGAGGTCTTGTGAGGGAGTGATGTCGTTTGAGGCTGCGGTGGGGTTGGTGAATTCTTTGACGATGTTGAATAGTTCCTTGCTGTTATGGGTGTTGTTGTCGAGTCGATTCTTGAATGCTGATTTCTTAGTGGATCGGATCAGCTGGTGGTGTTTGCAGGTGGCTGCCTTGAGGGTGGTCATGTTGTCAGAGGTTGGGTTTTTTTCTCCATATCTTCTCAAGAGTGCGGCATAGCTTTCTGGATTTCTTAAGGTCGTTATTGAACCAGGGGGCCTTTTTGCCATCTTATTTGGTGAGATGGTTTTTCAAGGGTGCTAGTTCGTCCGCGCTGTGAGTGATCCATTGTTTGAATTTGAGGGCAGCTTGGTTTGGGTCCGATGAGAGGGAGGTGGGTTTTGGTTGAGCGATGTGAGGAGTTGGTCGGTGGTGATTTTGTTCCATTTTCTTCAGGGGATAGGTTGTGGGGGGTTGTGGGTCGAGGTGGTTTTGTAGCTGTAGTGAACACAGCTGTGGTCCGTCCAGTGGAGAGCTGTGGTGCGATCGAAGGAGATGTGTTTGCTGGAGGTGAATATTGGGTCGAGCGTATGTCCGGCTACATGGGTGGGGGTGTCAACAAGTTGATTGAGGCCGAGATTGGCCAGGTTGGCAAGCAGGGTGGTGGTGTTGCTGTCGTTTTTCTTGTCCAGGTGGAAGTTGAGGTCTCCTAATAGAATGTAGTTCTCGGAGGCGAGGGCATGTGGACTGATGAAGTCAGTGATGTCTTCGCTGAATTGTTTACGGGTTCCTGGAGGTCTGTAGATGAGGGTGCCTCTAAGTGTGGTTCTGGGGTCGGTGTGGACCTGGAAGTGGAGGTGTTCGGCGGGTGTAAGGTTATCGTCGGAGCTGGTCGTGATTTTGATGGTGTTCTTATGGACGATGGTGATGCCTCCTCCTGTTTGGACGGTGCGGTCTTTCCGGATAATCTTGTAATTGTCCGGGATGGCTATGGCGATGTCGGGTGTTGATGATGCGTTCATCCATGTTTCAGTAAGGAAGGCGACGTCTGGTGATGTAGTGTCGAGTAGATCCCAGAGTTCGGTGGCGTGTCTGTGGACTGAGCGGGTGTTCAGCAGGATGCACTTCAGGTGGTTAGAGTCGGAGCTGCGTTTGGGCTTAGTGGATGTGGTATGGGACTTGATGCTGGTAAATTTGCAGGAGTGGCAGGCGAAGGGTCCGTTGGTATGTCCTGGGGCAGCTACGCTACAATGTGGGATGCGTCCAGGGTTGAGGGCTAGGAGGGTGGAGGCGGCATACGTTAAGTGGGTGGAGGGCGGTTTGCGGGGTTACTTGGTCCAACTCTTCTCCCTCTGTTACTTTGAATATGGCTCAGGACTTATGAACATCAAGATAAGGAGGAAAAGGATAGGACTGATAAGAAACACAAGGATTTAAAGATGAAGGTGTTGTTACAGCAAGCGTTTTGGCGAAATAATAGGAAACAGGGTGGTACTTCTAGGCAGCTTCCACGTACTAGTAGACAACCTTCTACGACACCTCTCAGGACAAATCAGTGTGCATATTGTAAGGAGGAGGGTCATTGGCGTATCCAGTGTCCTGTGCTTTTACAGAAACTTGCAGCACCTAGATGGCAAGGTTCTGGTGGACTGGGTAGTGGGACAGAGAGAGCTCAGAATGTTACTGCCTCACAGGGTCATTCAGATAACAACTACTTTGATGATCCTTGAGATGGCCAGTATTATCATGATGATTATGATATGGATGAGGCAACAGGCATGTCTTGTAGCTAAGGCAGCCAAGGACAGGTAGAGGGACAAGTTACAATACCTGTAGATCAGTGTGTTCCTTATGTCACAGCAGATTTACAAGGCTCGACTAGGGAATTTTTGATGGGCACAGGTGTGACAAAAAGTTCTGTTTCTCGACATATGGTCCCTGGGGCAGCCATGTCTGGCCATAATAATGTTTTGGTAGGTTTTTCAGGTGTACCGGTTGTAAGGCCCATTTCCCGCCCCCTTGGATTGACTATTAGTTCTTTTACTGTGGAGTCTCCATTTTTGTTGCCATCCAATTGTGGTTAGAGTTTGATGGGTCTGGATCTATTGGAGAAATTGTATGCCACAATGTATTTCTCTCCTGCGGGTGTCTATGTTACGATGGGTCTGGATGCAAGTACTGAACAATGTTTATCTCAGGATGCACCCCTTCCGACTGAATTTGCTGATATCCCATCCACTCTATGGGCCACAGGTGAAACGGACATAGGACTGTTGCTTATACCACCAGTATCTATCCAAGTCAAGGAGAATGCTGTTTTGCCCCATATTCTTCAGTATAAGACACCGCTGGCAGGAGAACTTCTTCTTCTTCTTCAGATTATTCAGGATTTGCTACAAAAGGGAGTAGTTGATAAACGTCTGGCAATATTTGTAATAGTCCTATTTCGCCAATACTTAAAAGAGCACCCTCAGGTTCCTCTGAGGATGCTCATGATAAGTATCACTTCGTGACTGATCTTCGTGAAGTTAACAAAATAGTGGTTCCGCAATTCCCTACGGTTTCTGATATTACTGCACTCTTGACAATTATTCCTTCAACTGCTAAATGTTTCTCTGTTATTTACTTGAAAAACGTTTTCTTTAGTATTCCTATCCATCCAGACAGTAGATATTCGTTTGGGTTCATACTGGCTGATAGGAGCTTTAGATTCTGTTGAGCTCCTCAGGGATATACAGAGAGTCCTAATACCTACAGTTGTGCATTAAAAGGTCAGTTGGATTCCTTGTCGTTTCCCTCAGGTAATGTATTGTTGCAGTATGTTGATGATCTCCTCATAGCCTCTGATACAGAACAGGGTTGTAGAGATAGTACTGGAAAATTATTGTTGCATTTGGCCCATCATGGACATAAGGTTTCCCTTTCTAAATGTCAGTATTGTCAATAGGAGGTCACCTACTTAGACCATCTACTGTTGAAGGAGGGTGGGAGAATGACTCCTGAGTACATCAGTACCATTGTTAAAATGCCTATTCCACAAACTCAGAAAGATGTGCATACTTTTATAGGTATCACTTCCTACTGTCGCCAGTGGATTCAAAACTTTACATTACTTGCATTAACAACAAAAGAAGTGCACAAGCCTTTGTCTTGGACGTTCGAATGTCAGCAGTCTTTTGAGCAATTGAAAACTGCTCTTTGTTTAGCTCCAATGCTTGGTACACTTACCTATGGCAAGCCGTTTTGTGCTCTATGTCAAGGAGATGACTGGTTGCGCGCTTTCTGCCCTAACACACAAATTTGGAGATAAGCAACAGGCGTGTGCCTATTTCTCTTCTGTGCTTCTGCTGTGCTTAATCCCGTCGTGAGGGCCCTCCTGAGTTCTCTAAGAGCAGTCGTGGCTGTGGCCACTAACGTGATACTAACCTCACAGTTATGGTACCCCATGATGTGGATACACTTTTGAAGAAGACAGAGACACAGCACCACACCAGTGCACGTCTTACTGGCTATGAACTGACATTGTTTGCTAAATACATTACAATTAAAATATGTGCTACTCTGAATCCAGCCATGTTACTACCCCTCCCTTCTGAGAATGATGCAGTGGACACACATGATAGTATCTTCCGGAAGGAAGAAGAGATGAAAGGACGGGAAGACCTGACTGATGTTCCCTTATCTGACCCCGAAGGAGAATTATATGTTGATGGCTCTTGTTTTAAGTTACCAGATGGCACTACGACTACAGCTTATGCTATCACTATGGTATGCACGGTGGTAGAGACATCTCAGGCCCCCTATCAGTCGGCTCAAGCTGCTGAGCTCATTGCTCTTATTCAAGCTTGTGAATTGAGTGAGACTGGTTGTCAATATCTTTACTGATAGCCAGTATGCCTTTGGGGTCGCATATAACTTTGGGCGACTCTGGGCGGAGAGAGGGTTTCTTACTTCTCATGGCACCAAGATCTAGCATGGGCACCTCATATTGAGGCTTTTGTACGCTTTAATGCTTCCCAAGAAGTTGCCATAATCAAATGTAGTGCCCATGGGAAGGTTGGGTGGCGGAAATTCTTTTGCAGATCAGACAGCTAAGGAAACAGCCCGAAGAATGATGAAACACATGTTTGTAGCAGGGCCAGCTTGAAAATATCCTTGAGAGTGTAAAAGAGATACAAAGTGAAACCACTATGGAAGACTTAGTGGAATGGCAGGAAAGTACAGCACAGTTAAATGAGGAAGGATGTTGGATTGATAAATCAAGGAATCAGAGATGGTTGTTACCAGATGCATATGTTCTTCCTCTGGTTACTATGGCCCAGCTCAGATTAGTGCAAAAGGCATTTGTAAATTGTTGGACCCTGTATGGCAGATTGACAATATCTCTAAGACAGATGCATATTTGGTAAAATATTGTATGTTCTGCATGATGCAAAATCCAGGGAAGGGTACCCCCGCGCCCCCCTGTAATTTTTCACCGCCCACTTTTCCTTTTAAAGTCCTTCAAAGACTACATCGAATTAGAGAGATGCAATAATCTTAAGTATGTTTTGGTGGTTGTATGTGCATTCGGTAAATGAGTTGAGGCTTATCCCACTAATGATAATATAGCCATTACTCCAAAGGTACTCCTGAAGGTGTTCTTTCCTCGTTTCGGCTTGCCCCGAGTTATCTGGAGTGACAATGGTAGTCATTTTGAATGCAAAAGTGATTCAATTGATTTGTGAGGGTCTTCAGGTGAAATAGAAATTCCATGCTGCTAATCATCCACAGTCAGCGGGTTTGGTTGAGAAGTACAATGGTACTCTCAAGCTGAAATTGGCAAAAATACCGGAGACTACAGGGTTAAAGTGGCAAGATGCTTTACCATTAGCTCTTTTGTCAACATGAAAGACAGCACATTCTAGGACAGAATTGTCTCCTTACTAGTTTGTATTTGGGCACCCCACAAATGTGTGCGGCATCCCACGTGCTTGTAAGTTCTCAGACATTGAGTACCCAGTGTTGCTTGATTATCTGGGCCAGTTAACCGAAAGTTTATGTCCTATTTACCAACAGGTGCATGAGTCCCTACCTTCTACACCAGAGGGACCCTGCAACGATATCCAGCCTGGAGAATACATCCTATTACGCAATTTTCAGAGGAAGAAAAGTTTGGAGCCGCGCTGGAAGGGGCCTGAACAGGTCCTATTGGTGACACATACTTCTGTGAAGGTTGCTGGCTGTAAGAACTGGGTTCATAGGAGCCACTGTCGGAGGGTTCCTTTATCTCTACCGTATGATCAGTGGGTCAAGGACGGCATCTGGAACTCAGAGTGCGAGCAGGTGCCTTGGTTTGTCCCATTAGGCAATGTCCAGCTAACATGGATGCAGACAGATAAGTAAAATGCAGATGTATTGAACGGGACTCTCCTCCGGAAATACGAGCTATCCAAGAGCCTTTATTCACGGATCAAACAGTGCCTGGGGCTACCAGGTACAATTTGCCCCCTCAACTGAGGGAAACTGTGCCTAAGGAAAAAAGAGAATAGGGATGGACAGCGTAAGCTAGGTTGTGCTGTAGGCTAGTTCCAACAGTATTAGTTGAGCTTAGTGAGGGATTTCTATGTACTTTTTTAGTTGTCTGAACATTAGATAGGGAAGACCAAAGCATACCCTGAAGGTATACTATCTTGATCAATGTGGGATATGAGCTTAGGACAATGGGAGTCCAGGGAGGTGTGGATTGAGTTGATCCACCAACATTTTCCTACCCAGAATCCCCTGTAAACCTCAAATATAGCTGAAAATCAAATGTTCTCCACATTTCTGTGTGTGAGAAAGTCATGGGATCACCAGGCTGACACAAATGTCCTACCACCCAGCAATCCCCCAGGTCTCCCAATAGAAATGGTACCTCACTTGTGTGGGTGGGTCAAGTGCCCACAAAAGGCAAGGGCCCAAAATGTATTGTGACTACATCAAAATGACATATCACAAAATGACCTGGTTTTGCAAGTGGGGGCACCTGGGTTTTTGGCCCTGGGCTCGGTGGCCATCTAGAGAAACCTACCAAACCCACACATTTCTGAAAACTAAACACCCTGGGGAGCCCAGGGAGGTATGGCTTGCATGGATACCCCAAAGATTTCCTACCCAGAATCCCATGCAAACCTCAAATTCTGCTGAAAAAATCTAATTGTTCACAAATATCTGTGTGGGAAATATGTGGGACCACCAGGGTGACATAAATGTCCTACCAGCCAGCATTCCCCCAGGTCTCCCAATGAATATTGTACCTCGGTTGTGTGGGTGGGCCAAGTGCCTGCAGTGACGAGGCAATACTTAGCGACTATGCAGATATGTATATATTTAGACTCTTGTGTTGAGTTTTAGCCACCATACAGATTATAAGGTTTTTATGTGTATATGTGTATGTAATGATTAATATTATATGGGTGTTGAGATAGATTGCTTACCGCAGTTCAGTGGGGAGGTAGCCGACTTGGAGTGGTGGCACTGTCCAATCTGCTGATGTATGAGTGTATGCGTTTTTTCATAGAACTTGGTGCATAGGTGGTGAGTTTAGCTTTTTATACATTATATTACATTTGATCCATTTATGGAGGGGCTCTCACTCACTGGATCTGGTTTATGTATTGAGCCACTTTCTGTTTTATATCATAAGCGGGGTATTTCGTTTGAGTACACATGTAGCTTTTTTGGATACAAACATTATGCCTGGTTTTGTAGTTATGGACTTTTTCCCGCCGCCACTGCATTTTTTACCTTTGGGTCAGTTTGCTTAAACAGTTAGCCCTCTGAATTTTCTATTGCATTCCAGAAGCACGAATGCAATTCATGGCGGGCGAGCTTCCTAACTAAATTTTGCTTGATTGCCATGATTTTAGTCCTTGAGATACGCTTGAATATTCTATAGTGCCTGCAATGTTCTGTTGCTTTCCACTACATTTACTAGCCTCTAGTTAGATGGGCCGCTTTAAAGAAACAGTCCTCTTTTGATGGCCATGCTCACGCAGGGCGCAAATAGTTTAAGTACGTATTTATCTGTGTGTATGCATGTGTTCAGCAGCTGTTGCTCACGAGCGGACACAGACACGCCGAGACAGCGAGGACGTGCCGGCTGATTTTTCAGCACTTGCAGTGTAAGTTTCCGTCCTTTTTTTGTTGACTTAGGGCTTGTACTGGAGCCATGGGGTATGTAAGAGAGGAGATAGTTCCACACTGTGATTAGGCACTGTTTTAATGTTATCCGTCTGTACTTACAGGTATTGTTTGATCCTGAGCACTTTGGCATTTGCGTATAATATGGCATGAAGGAACACAAGTAGCGGAGGTACCAACCGATTTAGAGGGAGGTAAGCGCCCAGCTTGTTTATGGCTACATTTATACTCGGAGGCAATTTCAAGGCGATATGTGGATTCTATAAAGAGGCATATGTTTACTCCTTCATTGTTTGCCGGGTATCCATTGTTCACAGATACTGCACCCGGGTCGCTGTAATATGTTCCAGCCTAAGTGAGATCCTCGCATCTGATTATCTCCTGATGTAAGTGTCCTTGTTGGGTTGTGCATGTCCTTGGTCACTGATGGGCTGTCTCTAATAGACACCTTTGGGGCGAGTGGTTCACTTGATGGTTCACTTTGTAAGTTTTTTGGTGCTGATTTGTTCTTGCTATTGATTCTTCCTTTTAAGACACTAGGTTTCAACAACTACAGAGAGTAATGGGGCACACTGGTCTCCTTGGGGTATTTGGCAGTCACCACCCTCTGTTGGCATGCTCACCTCTGAACTTGGGGATAGAAGTAATGTTGTGTATTGTTTTGTTTTTAGAATTGTATTAAACCCTGCCCTGAAGAGGCTGAAGAATACAAGGCTGACACGTGGTCCTGTCTACACTTCTTTGGAGGAGTCTGGGAATAACAGTGATTTTTTTGAAATGCGATGTGCCACACTAGAGTTAGGCTAACCAGGGAAATAGCCAGTTAGTGTTGCACCTTATTAGACTAACTTTTATTGGTTCACCCAGAAGTATAGGGGGGGACACTTGTTGTGAATATTGTTTGTAGGGTTAATGTTATGTGTTTCATTATTCGTTTTATATTGTATGTAAAACCACATTGTGATTGATGTCAATTGTTCTGCCTTGGTTAGGCGTCATTGCCCTGTGGGTGTGATATACTAAATTTGATATATTCGCTATGATTAATGCTCATTGCTGAGAGGGTAATTAAATGTGCTCTTCTCACAAAAGTGTTGAATATTGTTTCCTTTGTACCAACTTTTGATTGTATAAAACTATGTCCCATACCCAGGTATTAAAAAGTCATTTGGGTATACCCCTGTTGCTTATGTACAAGTGCCTGCAACAGGCAAGGGCACAAAACGCATTGTGGAGACCCAAAATTACCTATCACAAAATGACCTGGTTTTGCAAGTTGGGGGCACCTTGGTGTACGGCCCGAGCTCGGCAGCCATCACGGGAAACCTACCAAGCCCATACATTTCTTAAAACTAGATACTCTGAGGAGTCCAGGGAGGTATAGGTTGCATGGTTCAACCAATGTAAACCAATGCAAACCTCAAATTCAGCTGAAAAAAGTCACTTTTTCCAGACATTTTTGAGTGGCATCACCATGCTGGGACAAATGCCCTCCCACCCAGCGTTTCCCTTGGTCTCCTGAGTAAAATGATACCACACTTGTGTGGCTGTCCAATGCAGGATCGGCAAGTTATATATATATCTTTTTAAGTAGCACTTAGAATGCGCTGTGCTATACCCTTAATCCCTATGGTTTTGGCTCTTCCCAGTCACAGGTATATAACTAAGCTAAGGGACCCCCAATGTTAGGTCTAGAGGAGGAGGGAGAAGAACATACTAAATATACTAAGAAACCTCTGAACTGACCTTTCTAATTTATCCAATCGGTGTAACTCAATGTCTATTTAGCAAAGATACTGCACACATATCTAATTATCAACAAACAATAGATTTTCATTAGACTTCTATTTTATTAATCATTTTAATTTATGATTATTTCATTTTTCATAGGTTCAAAAGATCTTTTTGGTATTTTTTTGTTATTAAAAAATAACAGTAAATTACATTTCATAATTTCAACAGTCAAAAAAGCTTTTATACAAAGAATCATGTACCCCCATAGAACAATAATCAAAAACTAAACAATATCAGCATTGTTTACTCATTCAAAATCTATCACGCCATTCATTCTTCTCATGCACACACACTTTCACACTGTGCAAAATTGTTAAAAAGCATCAAACAACTGAGATATGAGGACTCTATATAACAATGCATGTCCTATTTACATGGTAACAATCCCGTATGTATTTATTATTATTGTTAATTCTCATTTTGATGGTCCTCCTTGGTGGAGTTCTCAGGTGTTTGTAGATGGCCTACATACGTTTCAGTGGAAATTAGATTTTACCACCTTCATCAGGGCCGACAGATGCATACTATAAAAACTGGGGGTTCTCCACATATATGTTCTGTTTGATGATTTTCTTTGGTAACTGTAATCAAGGATGGCCCAACTTGGCCCAGAACGGTAGTTTCAACTAGTTATAAGGTGCTGTATGGCTTTCCTGGGGATTCTTTAGGCTCTAGCATTGTTGATTTTTCCTCGGATGCAGTTTAATAAACCTTGTGTTTTCAAATTATATATCCAGGCAGGAATTGTTTCTTGTCTGTAAGTGCTGAGCGTAGTCCCAGTACGAAGCAAGCCTCCTTAAAGTTGTTTGTGTCGCCTTCAAAAAATGGGGTTCAGGGCCATCCAGGAAAGGCTTTCCAGTCACAGGCCCTTGGCCCACCGACACAAGTGAGGTATCATTTTACCAACGTGAGTTGGAAATACATTGTGATCACAGTAAGTGCACAGAGAGAATTGAGAATGATGGATTTGTTGTCTGAATGCAGGCCAGACACTTTGAAAAATGCAGCATATTTGTTATCCATGCTAGCAAGTGGGGTCTCAGACATAAGCTGTGGGTCCTGCAAACAACTTTCCGACAATTGATATGCCTTGATATGTGATATACTGCTATGACTTGAAATTGGAAAGCATGTGGCATAACTGTCAGAGCTGCTGGTTTTGAGTTGTGAACAAGTTTAAAGTCCCAATGCCACCTCAACATATTGTGATCCGAGGCAAATCACGTTATCTCTCTGTGCCTTCAAAAATTGAATATGTCCTTGTATAATACATTCTGTGCTCATGCAAACTGCCTCAATACCTTCAGGTGGAGTTTGAGCTATATAAAACTGCAAAAAAACAAAGCCTACGGTAACTTTAATAGGAAATGCATTCTCACACTGTGGCAGCAAAAGTCATTTGCAACTTTAAGGAATAGGCAGAGTGGGGATGCAGTGTCTCTAGGAAGGGGTGAAAAAACAACAAAGCTTTGTTATCAAGTAAATGGTCTTTTTAAGACCTGTGACATACTCTGGTGCGGCTTGCGATAAGATGCCAGACCAGTCAGCCTAGAGCAGCTCCAGAAATGTTTGTTTTTGTGTCCGTGAAGTTGTCTCAGCCTGGAATGACACACACGACAGGGGGGTTAAAGCCCTTTGAGCCCTATGGGCATGCCTGCCCGTAGGGGAACAGACCACTGCAATCCCACACCAGCTCAAACATAATAAACAATCAACCATTGGAAACACATGCCATCAAAACAAGGACTGGGGACCATGTAGGAACGAAGGAGACCAGAAAAAAATGATCACAGTTCTCATGCCTAAATAAATGTCCTGCTGAAGGGCAAACATTTGACAAATTTTCTACTACATTCCAGAGTTAACACACCTCAAGACAATACCTAACTTGAGTACAATTTAAGACTGTGAGCAACAACACTAAAAGAGAATCAACAATATTCACGTGGAAAACCCAGAGCTTTAGCACCAATGATCCTTGCAGAAAGGCCCAATTTTCCAAATGGGGGATCAACCTTCATGAATCCAAAGAGTTAAAATACCCATATACGCTATTGGGACAACTTAGTGAAGCAGAGAAAGTCCATACTAAGGGGTACAACTCCAGCAGCTCCCCTAAACCATTTTCCATTTTGAGAATACATTTCACATTAAACAATTCGGGAACAGTAAGTAGAATAACTGTAGGAGTAAAAGACGAACATTGCAGAAATGACTGGGATGGGGTGGCTACCAACCTAGCACAAAGGGACTAAACAGGCCAACGGGCGGAACGGATAAGGTTTTAAAATATATATCCTGGAATGTGTATGGGCTTAAAACAACGCTAAAAGACAGGGCTGCCTTTGAATGTCTACATATAGGGGATCTACTGTAAGTCCAGGAAACCTGGTTACTGTCACCAGGATTTGAGGAGTTTCAGCATCCAGCAAACAAGTATCTTTTGTTTAGAATGCCATCTGGGGGACTATCAATATAAGTAAGCCTCTGTACATTGATACAGTCAGAAAAATCCCCCATGGGTACGGATATGGTCTAGGCTTTGCATCTGCAAGGCCTGAAAATAAATAGATCCCAAAAGCAATTTGATTGTTGAATCGATACTTCGACTGTAAGGACATCCCCAGACATAGCAAGATGGGGGAACTGGTTTACCCACTAGAAGAGCTACTCAGCAATTATCTAAATTGAGGGATAATAATGGCCAGTGACTTTAACACTCACACTCTGGCAACAGAAAAATAAGTTATTCTATCCAAGGACTTAGCTGGTGACATGTTAAACTAATTTTTAAACGCCAACGACTGAGGTCCGTACAAGATGTACAAGGCGCCACCCATGCCAGAGTAAAACATACCCCCCCACACATAAATCAACTATTGATTATGTCTTTATGAGTAATGTGCTCTATGAACAAGTGGTTGAGTTCTCAAAACCAAAGCAGAAGACTAGTGACCATCTCCCTCTGCACACTGTAAACTCTCTACAAGTATGCAGCCCCAAGTGGATAATCACCCTTGGTTTATCCAACAGGGAAAAAAATTCACATTTTACAGAGATGACTGAAGTGGAATAAAATTGACATATCCTGTTGGCAGCTTGAAAAAAAATTGGCTGACAACTAAAAGCGACCTTACCATTTCTAAAATTGCCAAATGTGTTGCCAGAGTTGTACCACCCACTGCTGGGTAAGCCAGCAATCTCTTGGTTGGGGTCCATAGAAAGGGAGTGCTGCTGATACCAACTCCACTGTACCAAGATTTTGCAAAGTAAGAGAACACACAGACAGGCAAATTGCAATCATAAATGGATAGGTGACGAAGTGTCACATCACAAGTGGATCACATTCAGGAACACGCACAAGAGAAACCCATGGAATAAAAAAAAATAACATGCAGAATTCCAATGGTTACATGTTTATAGTCTTCTAATTCCAAGCAGACAAACATGATTTTGGCAATACATTAACACACTTGCCGGGAATGGCCATGAATAGTGAAACAGGGTTTCAAGCCATACATGGATCAATCACGTGAAACAATTGTACTGCAAGCCAATCACCAGAACCCTTCCAGACAACCAATCATTCTTGTCAAGTACTAGTCAACAGAATGCCACTGGAACTAAAATCGGGTCAAGGCAAACAACCAGTGAAGAAGCAAGCAAACCTTCTCTCAATATCAACAGCCAACCTGTTATCTCCAAAAATTGGGCAGACTTGATTGTTTTTAATGCAGTATGCAGACAATATGTATTATTGGACCACACAAAAGATAGTGTTGCAAAAAGTATTGGAAGCACTAAGCATTTATAACAGGGCCAATGCCACTAAAACAAAGGTAGTGATCTGTAGAAAACATGCCAGCAATCTTAACCACCATGGAGATTGGGCAATCTGAAAATAACCACCACGTTCAAATACAATTATATGGGAGTCTGGTTTATGAGCAATGGCAAGCCCACCGAACGCATTTCTTCTACAGAAGCAAAAGCTAAGGTGGTGATGTATGCCTTGTGCTTTGTCCGCGCTACTGGAGTAGCTGCATCACCCTTTGGTTGGCTGGCTGATCGGCTTGGAAGCCGGAAATCAACGCGTGCTTACTGAGGAGGGAGAGGCGCTGGCCCCGGGACTGCGAGGACCAGCATACCACAACTCCAGCTGGTCCTCTTCCCGCGAGTGCCGCGCCCCCTCCCCGTGACACGCCCCCAGCCGAGCCCTTCAACTTCTCGCGGCACCCGCTTCGCGGGTGCCACTCGTGATTTGTTAGCGCTGTTCCTGTGAACTCTGCCTGCTTTGTCCGCGCTACTGGAGTAGCTGCATCACCCTTTGGTTGGCTGGCTGATCGGCTTGGAAGCCGGAAATCAACGCGTGCTTACTGAGGAGGGAGAGGCGCTGGCCCCGGGACTGCGAGGACCAGCATACCACAACTCCAGCTGGTCCTCTTCCCGCGAGTGCCGCGCCCCCTCCCCGTGACACGCCCCTACACCTCAAAAGCGATCTATAGCACGCGCATCGCGGGACGCGCGCGGGTCGGAGCCCGGGGCGAAGCCCGGGCAAAGGGCGGGCCGTCTGTGGCCGTCCGGGGACGCACGATGACGGGACGGGCCCCCCCCTTTACATCTCGCTCATCTCGACAGAAAAAAGCTCTTCTTCGGTAAGACACTAGGGGAAACCCAAATAACCTACAAACAACATCAGCATATATATTTATCTGTTCGTGAAGCTATATATATAATAAATCAATCAACGTATATAGGCCTATAAATGGGCTTCAAAAAACTGCGCTCCCGCACAATATTTATGAAAAGAATGGGGACTGAAAATGCGGTACGGAAATCCTCTGACAAAGCCATAAAACCTGGTCGTATAACTCAAACGCCGGCAATCAGTACATACTTTACTACACTTACAGCTAAAGACACTCAAGAATCAAATACATCAGGCAAAGAAAAATCTCTCAACGTTTCCGTCATCATAAGGGAAACTGAAAGCACTTCAATGATACCTAACTCACAATCTAAATTGGGTCACCTGTGGCCAGACTTAAGTAATAAATTGCTTTGTACTCCACAAGATCAACATAACCTTAAACAGGAACCGTCTATTCTAAAAACCTCAACACTTATAAAAAATAGAGGGAGCTCAATGTTATTTGAAGATTCAAATGTTAACAAATCAAACCTAGGACCCCAAAAGTCGGATCATGGAACAAGCCATAACATCCAGGAAAAAACATCTCCTCCAATCATCTCACTTGATCTTTCATCGGATCCTTTCAACTTCAAAACAAATAATAATATCATTAACACAACGTCACCTATATCTAAAGCCTTGTTTTCGTTACAAGAGATTTTGGAATCAGTTCTTTCTTTTTTGGGAAACATATTAGAAAACTCTGATCAAACTTTGGACGTTCAAATAGGGATATTAAAACATCTAGTTGAAGAGAAACAGAAAAAAGATTTCTTCAAAGTAGAGGAAAATAATATACCAACGAAAATCAAACTTGAGCAAAATGACATATTAAAAGAATACAATAAAGACCTGAAGAAAAGAATACGCGATTTTGGCACTCAAACTTCAAATACAGAAATGCACCAAAAACTAAAGACGGATAATCCAAATGATTCAACAATATATTCCCTAAAAAAACTTTTCAAAGAAAAACATCAGCAAAAAGTCAAACATTTCCCAATATTTACAAAAAGAAGTGAAACTAATATTCTTGTAAATGACTGTGTAATCGATACTCAGGCATTACATACTACTACTATAACAAATCAAGAAAATAAAGATTCGACAGCTAACAAGAAACAGGAAAATAATATAGAAGGAAAGAAAAGAAGGAGGAAAAAACCAGTAAGAAGGATTCAGAAAAAGAAAGCTCACAAACTAAAGTTCCGAAAATTAGTTATAACACAAAACTTAGAAGAGGAACAAGCCGATAATATAATAGTATCTGAAAATACTGAAAAGCTAGTAACTAGCAAAAACTCTGAAGAAAAGACGCCACAATTAGATCCAAGAGCGAAAGAATATGTCCCTATCAGACTCCTGGAGGAACCAGATCAAGCCAACAACAAAAAAATCAGCGAAGTCATAAATAGGTACAAACAAAGAGAGAAAGAGCCTTCCTCCAAAATTCTACAATTTGAGGAACTTTTTCCTAGTGATTCAGCTCCACCTAACAGAGGAAGGATAATACATCTATTACGACATATTAAGTCTCTACAGTCATTGAGTAGTAATGAACTTGACCTAGTAATCTTTCCCATCAAAGACAACAATAAATTAGTAAGGGTAACATTCTGGTCGTCTGTTCTTCCAGAGATTATACTTAATGAAAAGGAGACACTACACAAACATGGATACGATGTAGTGGAAAGAATGGAACCAACGGTCAGTAAAATTCCAACTGGGTATAACGCTCAAATACGTGCACTCTCTAATTCACATGGGAATCAATTCCAAAGAAATCTCGAGGGGATAGAAGATCAAGAAACCACGTATTTAGATAGACACTCAGTAGGGCAAGAACAATTAAAAATTCTGGTGAACAAAGGTCAACGAGCAGTTTGGTACCAAGCTCCTAAAAAACCTGACAATGATAACAGCACAAAATCTTGGGCGTGGGTTTCAGAGACTCTGAATAGTAATAAAATCAAGAGCACTCAACAACAATCTGTTTAGCACCGGCATAAAAATAACTTCCTGGAATATCGCAGGTGGAATTAAGAACAAACTGTCCACAGCCACGAGAAATCTGCCGGATATTTTGATCTTACAAGAAACGTGGGCAACAGAACCTATCACTTTCAAAAACTATTATGTTTACGAAATTCCAGCAACAATTTCTCAAAGAGGTCATGCTAAGGGCGGTTTAGCCATCCTACTGAGTGAAGAATATCTGTGGGCACAGGAACTATTAGATACTAACCTAGAAAACCTACAGTGCATCAAAATCTCTGCTAAAACATACAGCACGGCCCACCCTAAAACAACACCCTAAACAGTTACATATCTGCTTAACCAGTTTTGCCAAGAAAGTGACCACGCACTAATGCATTTGACAACAGACTGGTTACCTAATTCTTCTGCAGCCTGTCACATCATCTACCATAAAAGCAATATAGTGATAAACAGCGAAAAGAGACGTATTTTCTGGAACTCTTCGACCATTGACAAAATCACTTCACTAATTGATCATTCTCAATTATTAATGAAAATATTTTCTGAAAATCCTGTTGAAAACTTTGAATTTGTCATAAAAGATTTCAGAACTCTCATCTTGAATATGACAACAAATGATGCAGCAGGAAACAGTAAGAACAAAGATAAAAATATGCGCACTTTTAAGAACTCTGATGTAAAGAAAAAGTTAAATAAATACATACGCGCCCAATATATGAATCCTACACCATATATAAAAAAGGAAATAAACAAAATAAAAAATCAACTGAGACGTGAGAATCAAAGAAATAAAAAAGCTTTACAAGACCATAATTGGGTCGATATCCAGATAGCAGCGAATAAGAACAACCAGCGCAAATATTGGTATCTAATAGCAAAACTCGCTGGATCAAAAAAGAAATTACAATCAATACCGGTCCCTCTAAACGCCTGGGAAACTTTTTTGACAGATCTTTATAAATCAAACTCAACAGTCCCATTTGAAAGTAGCGAGGTCAATACTAAAGGAAAAGATAAATGTCCAATAAATAAAACGACAGCAATATCGGTTGAACTAAACATACGTAATGCGAGAACTACGGGTGCTTCCGGCCCTGATCAGATTCCGATCAAAGCATTACAAATTGCCCCGAAGGAATGGAGTCAGTTGCTATATCCCCTTTTCAATTATATTTTAGATACTGGCCAAGTACCAAAATCATGGCAGGGAAGCATCATCATCCCCATACACAAAAAAGGAAGCAAAACCCAAGCAAGCAATTACCGCCAAATAGCACTTATAGATGCCGTGGGCAAAGTATTTGCAGCAGAAATTTTACATCGTCTGAAAGAATGGGCTTTCACGACAGGCCAGATTCCGATGTTTCAAGCAGGATTCAGACCTAAACATTCTGTAACAGACAACATCGCAGTTATCCAGGTCATCCTTGACAAATATGTAACCCAAAAAAGCCAGGTCATTTACGCTGCTTTCATAGATTACTCTACAGCGTTTGATCGGGTAGAACGACCAACACTATGGAAAAAATTGAGGAAGCTTGGTATACATGAACAACTGCTACAATCTATAATAAGCTTACATACCAACACTTGGTGTCAAGTCCAAATGGGGGGCGAAAAAGGTCATACGAAAAGAATTAAAACCGAAAATGGATTAAAGCAAGGGTGCCTTTTAGCCCCAATCCTATTCTCCCTCTACTTAAGTGACTTGTGTAACTACCTGCAATTGGGCTCCAACCTACCTCTAAAAATCGCAAACCAAAAAATAAACGCTCTGCTATATGCTGACGACATTGTGTTGTTGGACCTCACTCCTTTTGGATTACAAATGTCACTGGATATTCTGCACAATTACTCCAAAGAAAACTATTTAGTCCCAAACATCAAGAAAACAAAAGTGATAGCCTTCTCGGGGAGGAAACAAAGCGCCAAATATACCTGGAGTTTAGGAGGAGAAAAGATCGAAGAAGTTAAGGACTATCCCTACCTCGGCAGGATCCTCTCTAAAAATTTAACCAATACAACGCAGGTGGAAAATTTACTAAGGAAATCAGATATACATGTCGCGGCCCTCCAGAGACTCTATAACGCAACAGGGAATAGACATTTTTCCTCATTGATAAACATCTATAGAGTAAAAATACCACCTGTACTATCCTATGCGACGGAATACATACCCATAAAACAATGGGCTTTTATGGATCGCAAAGAGGGAAAGATTTTAAGAAAAATTATGAAACTGTCAGATGCAGTACCTGTTCAAGCACTGAGATTGGAATTTTCAGTTACAAGCTCCTATGCCGTAGCAATTGCAAATGTAATTCGGTGGGCCTACAATTTATTGCATGCAAAAGAGAACACACTAAGGTCATTGCTGAAAAAAGAAACTTTTGGGTCTGATGCCAAAAAGCAAATCTTTCTAGAGAACATGAACGAAGCATTTTGCATAGCAAATATAAGTACTGAATTGTTGCTTACTTGGTCACCAGCACAACTAAAACTGTTCCTAAAATGCTTCACCCCGAAACTAAGCTACGAAGTGGACTCTCGACATTGCAATAAATTACCTATTTATAAACCCTTTGTTGACCTACTAGAATATAAACAAAGCCGGTCCTATATTGGGCTTACCTTGACACATGGTGCAAGGAGAACAATTGCTATGCTTCGATTGGGCATCCTTCCCGTACGATCATTTACCTCGAGATGACTTCCGGGAGGATCTCCTTTATGTACACTGTGCGCAGGGGGTGATCAGACTTTGGAACACGTTCTATTTGTATGCCCAAACCAGAATGTAATTTTAGCCCGAACTAGATTCCTAGAACCTATATATCGTTCCTGTAGAATCACAACGGTGAGAGAACTTATAAGTCTATGTAAACAACCTCCGAATGAATTTGTTTGTTACAATCTGTACACATTTTTGAAATCTTTTTTATCCTTGTATTGACAAAATTGAATCTTTTTAAATATGTAACATGTAGAAAATATTTTGTGGTCCTCAGTCGAGTACCAGCACAAATAAAACTTTTTGACTTTGACTTTTGACCTTGTGCAAAATTAATTCCAAATTGTATAGCCCATCTTGGAGTACGCCCACTGCTGCGATTTTAAATGGATTTTCCAAATTTCTGCTCACGCACAGAATGCCTTGGTGGGACTGGAGTTCGGCCTAAGTAAACTATCCCACAAACATTGGGCATCTATCATTCGATATTATTGAGGAATCTGTGCAGCTCCTCCAAACTCCATTATATCAACCCTGAAAGAATTCTTTACCACAGGCAAAAAACCCTGAGCAGATTTTTTATCGACTGCCTGCATTAAACTAAATCTTGACATGCCCAACTGGGGACATTTTGTCCATCATCAGGGATTTAAAAAACTATATTAAAGAAACAAATAAGGCTTTTATCTAGGCAAGAAGAGCAGGTGCTAATAGAAACTGGTAGAAGTAATATTTGGGTCCTAGTTACCTCCTACAAGGACAAATTAAGCCAACTGTATCTAAGCTCTGCACTGAATAAATCAATTGTAAACAAATGTTGTCAGTCAAACTCATGGTTCTGCCAATAAAAGATATAAATGCCCACTGGAAATCCCTCGAGATGGTCACCTCTAGTAGATTGTGCCACCGGTATGAGGAAACCTTGTCTCATCTAGTCTGCATCCACCCATATTTGATGTATGCATGTTGCACTTTATTGAAACAACTGTTTCAAAAATACGGCACTCGCACTTGCTCAGAAGCAATGGAACTTCTTTTTAATTTGGGGAGCCTGAAGGAGCTGGCAAGGCTAACAAAATTTACACAACAACTTCAAGGACTCATAAGAAAAAGCTCAGCTCCGGTCTGAAGGCACACTGAAAGTTAAATAATGTGATCATTTATCACATTTTAATGAGTTTTATTTTTCCTTATCTAATTGTATTATTTCGAAATCAAGTAAATGAAATGACATGGTGGTGTTTTAACTAAGAACTAATAAGCTTCCCAAAAGTATATACTGTGTAAGAATTGTGCAACAAATTGTATTAATTGAAAAAATAAAAACACTCATTCATTCACTGGAACCAAGCAATACCTAGCTGATTAAACCACACCTAGGCTGAAACTGGTCCAATTGGAGCATGGTCAAGGCTGATGTGCATATAGCTGGGTCCAAAAGGTGAAGTGGGATGTGGCCCGAGTAACTGCCAGTGGCTGAGATTAATTCAAACATTCCATCCATCATTTCTTTGTATACTCCTCTTTGCAAGTATGGTACGGCATAATTTTCTGCCCTTTATGCAATGCAGTGCTGTGCATCTTCACGCTTCTAGTTTCTAGTAACATGAATTGACAATATCTATATATGTCTTCTTTTACAGTATCAGCCCTGAGAACGTCAATGATTATGGAATGGAATGGATTGGTTCAAAAAGGTTTATCGTTTAGAAGGGTAAGAGTAAAGTGTGAAGGGATGTTTACAAATTGGAAAGGTATATGATGACTAACAGATCTTTATAAGGGATACATTTATATTTCCTGATGGATCGCGATTAGAAATTCTCTTTAAATTTTGCTCCCTAAAGCAGCATGTTCTTATAAAAATAGTATATTTTTCTGACATTAAAATAAATAACTAATTCAAATATGGAGTAGCCAGCCCCACAGGAAAATGATCGTTCATAATGTGAATGAGGAGAAAGGAACGTTGTAATGATATGATCGTCTTGCTCCAAAATTGAGACCTTAACATCATGGCCACGTAAAATGTTAGTTATGTATGCATAGGTAGGGGATTTTAAGGTATTTCACATTTTGCATAGAAGTGCAAGGTTTTAGAAGTTTGACTTATAGGGGCCACTTACGATGTCGTTCGCAAGGCTATCCAATAGCCTTTAGGATGCAGACCTTTTGACAGACTCATACTCAAATTCGGCTTTCCCGACCGACGCATTATGATGCCCAAAATCCATTACTTACTGACCAACATGGTTACTTGGAATCTGGCAGGAAATTCCAAACATGCAGCCTCTGGAAATGCAGAAGGGATCCATTGGGAGCCACATCTGAGTTCGAATATGATGCGTACTTCCGGCACGCCGAATCGGTTGGACCAACCAACGTGTCAGAGCAGTATTAAGGGGAGTATTTCAAATCCAATTCTCCGCACAACATGATTTCTGCGACTGAGACTGTGCACCCATGCATCCCATTGGGTATGTGATCCCTCTATTATACATCTATGTTCAATACTTCAACCCCAACTGACGCGTTCATCCCAGTCGGTAAGTGAGACACTTATCTGTAGATAATACCATAAATACTCCACAAAAGACAAAAAGAGAGAAAGCAGGGGCGCAACTACAGCCAAATTGGGGGGGGGAATACTCCCAGCAATGTAGAGCCAATTGGGAGAACTGGGGGGGCAAATACTATCAGCAATGTAGAGACACTAGGGGTTTTAGGGAAAATACTCCCAGCAATGTAGACACTTGGGGGTTGGGGGCAAATACTCCCAGCATTGTAGAGACAATTAGGGTTTGGGGGATATACTCCCAGCAATGTAGAGACAATTGGGGAGTGGGGGCTAATACTCCTAGCAATGTAGTGCCAATAGGGATTTGTGGGGGCAAATACTCCCAGCAATGTAGTGGCAATTGGGGTTTGGGGTGGAAATACTCCCAGCAATATATAGATAATTGGGGGGTGGGGGGCTACTCCAAGCAATGTAGATCCTATTTGGGGTGTGGGAGCTAAACTCACAGCAATGTGGAGATAATTGGGGGATGGGCAAATACTCACAGCAAAGTATAGACAATTGGGGGTTGGGGGTTAATACTCCTAGCAATGTAGATCCCATTGGGGGTGTGAGGCTAATACTCCCAGCAATGTAGAGAAAAGTGAGGGTGGGGGCAATTACTCCAAGCAATTTAGAGGCAATTGGGGTGGTGGGGATCTAATACTCCCAGCAATTTAGAGGCTATTTGTGGGTGGGGGGCTAATACTATGAGCAATGTAGAGACAATTGGGGGTGGGGGGCAAATACTCCCAGCAATGTAGAGACAAATGGGGAGGCGGGGGTCTAATACTCAAAGCAATGTAGAGATAATCAGGGTGGTGGGGGGCAAAAAACTCTTAGCAATGTAGAGACAATTTGGGGGGTGGGGGCTAACACTCCCATCAATGTAGAGCCAGTTGTAGGAGTGGGTGCTAATACTCTCAGCAATGTAGAGCCTATTTGGGGGTTTGGGGCTAATATAGCAATGTAGAGACAATTGACTCCTGGTAATGTAGAGCCTATTTGGGGTTTGGGTGGCTAATACTCCCAGAACAAGTAGATAAAATTGGTGGGTGGGGGCATAACACTCACAGCAATGTAGAGCCAATTGGGGGGAGGGGGTGCAGGGCTAATATTCCCAGTATTGTAAAGCCTATTTGGGGGTTGGGGTCTAATACTCTTAGGAATATAGAGCCTATTTGGGGGCCTAATACTCCCAGCAATGTTAAAACAATTTGGGGTGTGGGGTAATACTCCCAGTAATGTAGAGACAGTAGGGCTTTGGGGTCTACTACTCCCAACAATGTAGCAACAAATAGGGATTATATGGGAAATACTCCCAGCAATTTTGAGACAATTGGGGGGTGGGCAAATACTCACAGAAAAGTAGAGACAATTGGAGGGGCTAATACTCCCAGCAATGTTGGGCCTATTGGTAGGTTGGGGGCTAATACTTTCAGAAACGTCAAGAAAATTGGGGGGTGGGAGGCTAATAGTCTCGTAATGTAAAGACAATAGGGGTTTGGGGTTAAATACTCCTAACAATGTAGAGACAATTGGGGTTTGGGGGAAATACTCCCAGCAATGTAGAGACAATGGGGGGTGATTAAAACGCCTAGCAATGTAGATCCCATATTGGGGGTGGGGGGCTAATACTCACAGCAATGTAGAACAATTGGGGTGGTGGGGGGCTAATAATCCCAGCAATTTAGAACCTATTTGGGGTCGGTGGGCTAATACTCCTAGTAATGTAGAGACACTTGAGGGGTGGGGACCAAATACTCCCAGCAATGTATAACCAATGGGGGTGGGGGGGTTAATACTCACAGAAATGTAGAGACAATTGGGGCGGTGGGGAGCAAAAACTCCCAGCAATGTAGAGACAATTGGGTAGGGGGCTAATACTCCCAGCAATATAGAGACAAATGTGAGGGTGGGGGTCTGAAATTTTCAGCAAGTTAGAGGCAGTTGTGGGGGTAAGGGGTAATACTCCAGGCAATGTAGAGCTTCTTTGGGGATTGGTGGGCTAATACTCCTTGCAATGTAGAGACAATTGGGGGTGGGGGCAAATACTCACAGCAATGTAGAGACAAATGCAATGGAGGGGGTTCTAAAATTCCCAGCAATTTATAGCCAGTTGTGGGGGTGGAAGGCTAATACTCCCATCAATGTAGAGAAAATTGAGGGGTTAGCAAATACTCACAGCACAGTAGAGACAATTGGGGAGTGGGGGGGCTAATAATCCCAGCAATGTAGAGCCTATTTGGGGGTTAGGGCCTAATGCTTCCAGAAAGGTAGAGACAATTGGGGGGGCTAATTCTCCTAGGACAGTATAGATCATATTTGGGGGGTGGGGCTAATACTCACAGCAATGTAGGGACAATTGGGGTGGTGAGGCATAATACTCACAGCAATTTAGTGCCAATTTGGGGGTTGCTGGGCTAATACTACCAGCAATGTAGAGAAAATTGGGAGGTGGGAGGCTAATACTCCCAGTAATGTAGAGACAATAGGGGGTTGGGGTAAAAAACACCCAGCAATGTAGAGATAATTGGGGGTAGGGGCTAATACTCCCAGCAATGTAGAGACAAATGGGAAGGTGGGGGTCTTACTCTCCCAGCAATGTAGAGCCAGTTATGGGATTGGGGCTAATACTCCCAGTAATGTAGAGCCTATTTGAGGTTTTTAGGCTAATACTCACACCAATGTAGAGCCAATTGGGGGTGCAGGTCTAATACTCCCAGAAATATAGAGCCTATTTGGGGGTTAGGGGCTAATACTCTTAGCAGTGTCAAGCCTATTTGGGGATTGTGGGCCTAATCCTCCCAGCAAAATAAAGACCATTGTGGGGTGGGGGCTTATACTTCCAGCAATGTAGAGACAATTGGGGGTAGGCAAATGCTCACTGCAAAGTAGAGACTATTGGGGGCGGGGGCTAATACTCCCAGCAATGTAGAGCCTATGGGGGGAATGCGGGGCTAATACTCCCAGCAATGTCGAGCCATTTGGGGTGTTGGGGGCTAATACTCTTAGCAATGTAGAGCCTATTTGGGGGTTGGGTGCCTTATACTCCCAGCAATGTTAAATGAATTGGGGGGGGGGGGGGGGCTAATACTCCTAGCATCCAGAAATGTAGAGACAATTGGGGGTGGGGGGCTAATACTCTCTGTAATGTAGAGACAATAGGGGGTTGGAGGCAAATACTCCCAGCAATGTAGAGACAATTGGGTTTGAGGGGAAATACTCCCAGTAATGTAGAGACAATTGGGGGTGTGGGGGCTAATACTCCGAGCAATGTAGGTCCTATTTTGGGGATAGGGGGCTAATACTCACAGCAATGTAGAGAGAATTGGGGTGGTGGGGGGCTAATACTCCCAGCAATGTAGAGGCTATATGAGGGTTTGTGGGCTAATACCCCAGCAATGTAGAGACGATCAGGGTTGTGGGGGCTAAAACTCCCAGCAATGTAGCGACAATTGGGTAGGGGCTAATACTCCTAGCAATGTAGAGACAAATGGGAGGGTAGGGGACTCACACTCCCAGCAATGTTGAGCCAGTTGTAGGGGTGGGGGTTAATACTCCCATCAATGTAAAGCATGTTTAGGGGTTGGGGGCTAATACTCCCAGAAAATGTAGAGACAATTGGGGGAGTAGGGGCTAAATACTCACAGCACTGTAGAGCCAATGGGGGAGGTGCAAGACTAATTCTCCCTACAATGTAGAGCCTATTTGGTGGTCGGGCTAATACTCTCAGCAATGTAGAGTATATTTGAGGGTTGGGGGCTAATACACCCACCAATGTAAAGACAATTGTGGGGGGGTGGGGCTAATACTCTCAGCAATGTAGAGAAAATTGGGGGGTGAGCAAATACTCACAGCAACGTAGAGAAAATTGGGGTGGTGGGGGCTAATACTCCCAGCAATGTAGAGACAATAGGGTTTTGGGGCAAATACTCCCAACAATGCAGAGACAATTGGGGTTTGGGGGAAATACTCCCAGCAATGTATAGATAATTCGAGGTTGGGAGCTATTACTACTAGCAATGTAGATCCTATTTGGTTGAGTGGGGGCTAATATTCACAGCAATGGAGAGACAGTTTGGGTGGTGGGGGCTAATGCTCACAGCAATGTAGAGTCAAGCGGGGGGTATTGGCTAATTCTCCCAGCAGTGTAGCGACAAATGGGAGGGTGGGAGTCTAACACTCCCAGCAATGTAGAGCCAGTTGTGGAGGTGGGGGGCTAAGACTCCCAGCAATGTAGAGCCTATTTGAGGGGGGGGGTAATAATCTCAGCAATGTAGAGTCTGTTTGGCGGGCGTATACTCCCAGAAATGTAGAGAAAATTGTGGGGGCGGGGCCAAATACTCACAGCAATGTATAGCCAATTGGGGAGTACAGACCTAATACTCCCAGCAATGTAGAGCCTATTTGGGGGTTGGGGGGCTAATACTCCAAGCAATGTAAAGACAATTGGGGGTTGGGGAGCTAATACTCCCACTAATGTAGAGAAAATTGTTGGGTGAGCAAATACTCACAGCAAAGCCGAGAAAACTGGGAGTGGGGGGCTCATACTCTCAGCAATGTAGAGCCTATTTGGGGGGTTGGTGCTAATACTCACAGTGATATAGAGACATAATTGTTGGGGGGGTGGGGGCGAATAATCTCAGCAATGTAGAGCCAATATGGGGGTTGGGGGCTTTTACTCCCAGAAATGTAGAGACAATTGGGAGGTTGGGGGGCAAATACTCCCAGCAATGTACAGCCAATTGGGGGGTGCAGGCCTAATACTCTCAGCTATGCATAGCCTATTTGGGGGTTGGGGCCTAATACTCCCAGCAATTTAAAGACAATTTGGGGGCTGGGGGGATAATACTCTCAGCAATGTAGACAATGTAGACAACATTGGGGGGGGGGTGAGCAAATGGTCACAGCAAAATAGTGACAATTGGGGGGTGGGGAGCTAATACTCCCAGCAATGTAGGGCCTATTTGAGGGTTGTGGGCCTAATACTCCCAGCAACGTAAAGACAATTGGGGAGGTCGCGGCTAATACTCCCAGCAATCGAGAGAAAATTGGGGGGTGAGCAAATACTCACTTCAAAGTAGAGACAATTGGGGAGTAGGGGGCTAATACACCCAGCAATGTAGAGCCTATTTGGGGGTGGGGGCTAATGCTTCCAGAACAGTGGAGACAATTGGGGGGTGGGGTCTAATACCCTCAGCAATGCAGAGACAATTGGGGTTTGGGGGAAATACTCCTGGCAATGTAGACACAATTAGGGGGTGGGGGCTAATACTCCTAGCAATGAAGATCCTCTTTGGGGTGTGGGGGCGTCTAATGCTCAAGTTCAAGTTCAAGTTTAACATTTGTATAGCACACTACTCTCCCAGAGGGTCTCAAGGCGCCTGAGGGGGGGGGGGGGTACTTTACTTATCGAATATCCAAGTTTTTAGTTGTTTTCTGAAGGAGAGGTGGTTCTGTGTAAGGCGGAGGTGGGTGGGGAGAGAATTCCAGGTTTTGGCCGCTAAGTAGGAGAAGGATCTTCCCCCCATGGTGGATCTATGGATGCGTGGGATTGCGGCGAGGGCTTGATTGGACGATCAAAGTTGGCAGGTGGGGGTGTAAAAGGACGGGCGCATGTTGAGGCATTCGGGTCCTAGGTCGTAGAGGGCTTTGTGTGCGTGAGTCAGGAGACGGAACGTTATTCTCTTGTTGACGGGGAGCCAGTGGAGGTCTTTCAGGTGGCCGGAAATGTGAGCTTGGCGGGGGATGTCTAGTATGAGTCTGGCTGAGGCGTTTTGGATGCGTTGGAGTTTTTTCTGTAGTTTGGCTGTGGTTCCGGTGTAAAGGGTGTTTCCGTAGTCTAGTCGGCTTGTGACCAGTGCGTGGGTGACCGTCTTTCTAGTTTCGGTGGGGATCCAATGGAAGATTTTTTTGAGCATGCGTAGGATGTTGAAGCATGATGATGAGACGGCGTTGACTTGTCTGGTCATCGAGAGGGAGGAGTCCAGTATAAAGCCCAGGTTACGTGCGTGGTCCGTAGGTATGGGTGCGTTTCCTAGGGCCGGTGGCCACCATGAGTCGTCCCAGGCGGAGGGGGAGGAACCTAAGATGAGGACTTCCGTTTTGTCCGAGTTCAGTTTTAAACGGCTGTTATTCATCCATTCGGCTACTTCTTTCATCCCTTCGTGTAGGTTGGTTTTTGCGGTGTTTGGGTCTTTGGTGAGGGAGAGGATCAGATGGGTGTCATCTGCGTAGGAGATGATGTTGAGGTTGTGTTGGCGCGCGATGGATGCGAGGGGACTCATGTATACGTTGAAGAGGGTGGGACTGAGTGATGATCCTTGTGGTACGCCGCAGATGACTTCGGTGGCCTCTGATCTAAAAGGAGGGAGTCGGACTCTCTGGGTTCTAACGTCCAGGAACAAGATGATCCAGTCCAATGCTTTCCTTGTAGTCCGACGTTGCTGAGGCGTTGTATAAGGGTGCTATGACAGACTGTGTCGAAGGCTGCAGAGAGTTCCAGTAGGATGAGGGCAGCTGTTTCTCCATTGTCCAATAGTGTTTGAATGTCGTCTGTTGCTGCGATGAGGGCGGTCTCGGTGCTGTGTTTGGCTTGGAAGCCGGACTGTGAAGGGTCGAGGGATTTGTTGGATTCGAGGAAGGCGGCGAGCTGACTGTTGACGGCTTTCTCAATAACTTTGGCAGGGAATGGGAGGAGCGAGATGGGGCGGTAGTTTTTAAGTTCAGTGGGGTCTGCTGTGTGGTTTCTTCAAAAGGGGGCTGAGTTCGGCATGTTTCCAGCTTTCCGGGAAGGTAGCGGAGTTGAGGGAGCAGTTGATGACGTCTCGGAGATGGGGTGCGATGATGGAGTCTGCTTTGTTGAAAATGTGGTGGGGACAAGGGTCGGTTGGCGATCCTGAGTGGATGGTGTTCATCAGGCGGATGGTGTCTTCAGTGGTGATTGGGTTCCAGGCGTAAAGGTTGTTGGAGGGGGGGTTTTAGTTCAGATGTGGGTGGGGTGGACTGGTCTCCGGACTGGTTTTCAAAGCTGTTATGTATGTCAGCGATTTTGTTGTGGAAGAATGAGGCTAGGGAGTCGCAGAGGTCTTGGGAGGGTGTGATGTCGTTGGTACCGGCGGTGGGGTTAGTAAATTCTTTGGCGATGTTGAATAGTTCCTTGCTGTTGTGGGCGTTGTTGTCGAGTCGATCCTTGAATGCTGATTTCTTGGTGGATCGAATTAGTTGGTGGTGTTTGCGGGTGGCGTTCTTGCAGGTGGCCAGGTTGTCAGTGGTTGGGTTTTTTCTCCAGGCTTTCTCGAGGGTGCCACAGAACTTCTTCGATTTCTTAAGGTCATCGTTGAACCAGGGGGCTTTTTTGCTACCTTGCTTTATTTGATGTTTTTTCAAGGGTGCTAATTCGTCAGCGCTTTGGGTGATCCATTGTGTGAGGTTGGTGCCTGCAAGGTTTGGGTCCGATGATTTTATAGGAGGGTTTTGGTGAAGCGATGTGAAGAGTTGGTCGTTGGTAATTTTGTTCCAGTTTCTGAGGGGAATTGGTTGTGGGTGGTTGTGGGTCGTCGTCTTTTTGTAGTTGAAGTGAACGCAGCTGTGGTCTGTCCAATGGAGAGCTGTGGTGTGATTGAAGGAGATGTGCTTGCTGGAACTGAAGATTGGGTCGAGTGTGTGTCCGGCGTAGTGGGTGGGGGTGTTTACTAGTTGTTTGAGTCCGAGATTGGCGAGGTTGTCCAGAAGGGTGGTGGTGTTGCTGTCGTTGTTCTTTTCCAAGTGGAAGTTGAGGTCTCCCAGTGGAATGTAGTCCTCGGAGGGGAGGGCGTGTGGGCTGATGAAGTCGGTGATGTCTTCGCTGAATTGTGTGCGGGGTCCTGGTGGCCTCTAGATGAGGGTGCCTCTGAGTGTGGTCTTAGGGTCGGTGTGGATCTGGAAATGAAGGTGTTCGGCGGCTGCAAGGTGATCGTCAGAACTGGTCGTGATGCGAATGCTATTCTTATGGACAATGGCAATGCCTCCTCCTGTTTGGTTGATGCGGTCCTTTCGGATAATTTTGTATCCGGCCGGGATGGCTATGGCGATGTCGGGCGTTGATGAGGCGTTCATCCAGGTTTCTGTAAGAAAGGCGATGTCCCGCGATGTGGTGTCGAGTAGGTTCCAAAGTTCAATGGCGTGACTGTGGACTGAGCGGGTCCACAGTCCACACATCCGGGAGGATGCACTTCAGGTGGTTAGTGTCAGAGCTCTGTTTGGAGTTTATGGATTTGGTGTGGGTCCTATTTTATTATTATTGGGACATTTGTTGAGCGCTGCGATTACGCACACCGGCGTGTCCACGCGCTGAAAAGTGGGAGTAGGCAGAAGACAGGGAACACAAAAACTACGCGGGCCATTATTTACTGTAAAGATAAGTTTTTAGTTTTGCCCGGAATCTAGCCTCATCTGGTTCCAAACGCAGGTCCGTTGGCAGTTTGTTCCAGTTGGTTGCCGCCAAGTATCTGAAAGACCTGCCTCCCATGCGGGCCTTCTTAATTCTTGGAGTCCTCAGTAGGCCACCTCCTGATGCAGTCGAACTTGCAGGAGTGGCAGGTGAAGGGTCCATGGGTGTGTCCTTGGGCGGCTTGGTAACAGTTTGGTGTTTGGCCGGGGTTAAGGGCTGAGAGGGATGCGGCGTCGTACGTTATGCGGGTGGAGGGGAATTTGCGGGGGCCAGGGGGTCTGGCGCTAGGCGCGGACAGGCGTAGACGGGCTTACCTTTGGCGCACCTTCGGCGCGCATGGGGCGCGTCTGCTGCGCGTCAGCTGTTCTGACATAAGTGGATAGGGGGGGCGGAGCAGCTGGGAGGCGGGAGCGGGGTGGAGAGGACGGGCTCCGAGGCACAACAAACAAAATGGATGGCAGCAAAAGCAAAACCGAAACAGGCTGGGGGCACAAAGTAGGATCACGCTGTGGGCAGTGGCACCGGCACAACAAGGCAACAATAATTAAATGCACAAATGAGCAATCGAGCGCTACACGGCCAAAAGAGCGCTATGAAATTTCAGCAGGCAGCAGTTCTTTCGAGCAACAGGCAATGCGAATGAAGCCAAATCAGACCAAAATGCACAAATGAGCAATCGAGTGCTACACGGCCAATAGAGCGCTATGAATTTTAAGCAGGCAGCAATTATTTCGAGCAACAGGCAACGCAAATGAAACCCAACGATACCCAAGAAGACCAGGGAGCGTGGGGAGCGACCGCTTCCGATGCAGTCAGGATGGTCACAGCGCTACTGAGGACAGGGTGTGCCTTAGGAGTCAGTGGGAGGGAGGAGCAGCTGGGAGGCGGGAGCGGGGATGGAGAGGACGGGCTCCGAGGCACAACAAACAAAATGGATGGCAGCAAAAGCAAAACCGAAACAGGCTGGGGGCACAAAGTGAGATCACGCTGTGGGCAGTGGCACCGGCACAACAAGGCAACAATAATTAAATGCACAAAAGAGCAATCGGGCGCTACACGGCCAATAGAGCGCTATGAAATTTCAGCAGGCAGCAGTTCTTTCGAGCAACAGGCAATGCGAAGGAAGCCAAATCAGACCAAAATGCACAAATGAGCAATCAAGCGCTACACGGCCAATAGAGCGCTATGAATTTTAAGCAGGCAGCAATTATTTCGAGCAACAGGCAATGCGAATGAAACCCAACGATACCCAAGAAGACCAGGGAGCGTGGGGAGCGACCCTAATTGGGGGTTGGTAGGCTAATATTCCCAGCAATGTAGACACAATTGGGGACGGGGGCAAAAGCTCTCAGCAATGTAGAGCCAATGAGGGTTGGGAGGCTAATACTCACAGCAATGTAGAGGCGATCTGGCGGTGGGGCCAAAACTCCCAGCAAAGTAGAGACAATTGGGGGTAGGGGCTCATACTCCCAGCAATGTAAGACAAATGGGAGGGTGGGGGTCTAACACTCCCAGCAATGTAGAGCCAGTTGTAGGGTGGGAGGATAATACTCTCGGCAATGTAGAGCATATTTGGATGGTTGGGGCTAATATTCTCAGCAACGCAATCCTATTTAGGGGTTGGGGAATTATACTCCCAGAAATGTAGGGACATTTGGGGGTGGGGGCAAAATACTCACAGCAATGTATAGCCAATTGGGGGGTACATGCCTAATACTAACAGTAATGTAGAGCCTATTTGGGGGCTAGGGGGCTAATACTCTTAGCAATGTAAAATGTATTTGGGGGTTGGGGGCCTAATACTCCCAGAAATGTAAAGACAATTGGGGGTGGGAGGCTAATACTCCTAGCAATGTAGACACAATTAGGGAATAGGCAAATACTCACAGCAAAGTAGATACAATTGGGGGTGGGGGGCTAATACTCCCAGCAATGTAGAGCCTATTTGGGGGTTGGGGTCTAATACTCCCAGAAATATAAAAAAATGTCAAATGTAAATTGATACTTGTACAGCGCATTACTCACCCGCAAGGGTCTCAAGGCGCTTGTACGAATACCCCTGTGGAACCTATCCTGGCTTTCCCTGTGAGGCGTCCACTCCTGGGCACCCTCAAAGTGGAGGCCAGGCATCCTTAGAATTGTGGGGGCGGTTGTGGAGATTAAGCAAGCTATTTCCCAGACTTGGAGAGTGGGACTCCATGATTGGAATAGGCACCGAGGCGAGAATTATCAGGTCCGTGGAATTTTGAGGCCAAGATCCGCCAAGGCGGGGAATTGAACCCTGGTCCCGGGCTAGACCTCTGCATCAGTGTCTGCCGCTCTAACCATTGAGCCACACTTCTCTTGTAGAGACAATTGGGGGGTGGAGGGCTAATACCCCCAGCAATGTGTCCTTGAACTATGCAACTGGTGCACATGCAAAGTGGCTCTATACCTACAGGTGGAGTACAAGCTGCAGAAGACTTTAAAAAACACAAAGCCTAAGGTTACTTGGCAGGAAATGCATTCTCACGCTGTGGTAGCAAACGTAATTGCTAACTTTAAGGAATTGGCAGGATGGAGAGGCTGGTGCTCTAGGGACTGTTGAATAGCCAGCAAAGCCTCAACATCTAGTAAATGGTCCCTTAAACCTTTGAAATACTCAGGTGATGCTGCCTAAAGATGAAGGACCAGCCAGCCACAGCAGCTCAAGAACTGTATGTGTTTGTGGGGAAGCTGTCTGAGCCTGGGCCGACAGTCCCGACACACGCTCCGGGGCTGAAGTCCATAGAGCTCTGCGGGCATTGAGTTCTATGTGAAAGTGTTCTGTATAGGCTTGGCTTGTCAATTAGGGCAATTGTGCATTGGTCAATGGGCCGGTGTACCAGGGTCAACTGCGGGCCACGGTTTTGGGGCCTTTTTAAACCACACCAAGAGGCTGACTTACTTCACCAGTCCCCACCAGGCCGCTGCAATATAGTGCAAGTATGATGTCCGCTACCCAGCTGTGCTTTAAATGTAGCCTGGGGGCCAGCCTTTAGAGCATACTCATCTTGGCACCTTGGCTCATGTGCTTTGCCAGAAGCAGTGTTAACTCCCCATGAAAGGGAGTATCATGGAATGTGTGCCAAATTACTTTCAGAGTGCCCGAGCATCATTGTGATCCCAAAACGATCATGGTGCCATAGCATGTTGTGTCTGTCAAATGAGGGAATGTCATCATCAGGTAGGTAGGAGAAACACACATTTGACATTGGAACAGGATTGCCCATAGCCAAATATATATATGTATCACAAAGTGAATGAATGAGTCCACCACAACACACAATGAAACATCGCAGGGCAACAGAACTTCAATGTATTCACAAAATGATGTCCACAGACACATATTCACTGGCACCATGCCCACACCTACATGCATCTGTTTTACAGGCTAAATCCTAAGATCTGAAACTCATACAAAGACCACTACATCTCATGTCATAGGAAGTCATCTTACAGGAAGTGACATCATTTATCCATATTACCTTGCCATTCCCCAAACACCTTATAAGAAGTACATAGTTCACATTTCGGATAGATGTCAAAGAAAATATAACGTGTGTAAATCACATAGGAAAGTGAAGTCAAAATCAATAGCTTATCTCCCAAATAGCAAGATAACACATCCACCCAATCAGATGGATAACCTAGGCCTAGCCTGTTTACTGTCTCACACCTCACTGTATCTGATGTACAAATTGTTGACAGATCAATACATGTCTAAGAACAACAAATTGACTACTACAGTCCAACCTCAGATCAATCAAACAGTTCCACATCATGTGTCATGATGAGTACAGCAGTCCCAGAACAGGTCATCATAGGGAGACACAACCAGAATGGAATGTTGGATGTGTCTCAAAGAAGAACATGGGAAGGACCCAGCACAGATGTAGAGCAGGACTCATACAGATGAAACCTTATACAATCACTAACATGCACACAGGTCATATACCACGCACAATGCACTCAAATACATAGGGACAAAACTATCTTGGGGCACACTATGCTTTGCCAGGCTAGGTTGACCCGCCCTGCAGAACCCACACCATTCAACCACCACTTTTCACTCAGGTCAGCCATCAGAGCATGTGGTAGGATACCTACCTGTACAGTCAAGTCAGGGTAGCAAAATGTTCCACTTGAAGTCACAACACTCAAAAAATACATAAAGTGATTACAGTCCACACGGAGCAGACCTCAAATCTGCAGGTACACAAAGGATGGTTCATCCTCCAAAATCTTGGATAAAGTAAGATATGCATCTCCAAACTTAGACAAATTATCACATAGAAAAAGACACACACAGGGAAATGCGTTTGCTGGCATGGGGTACAATGAATGTCTCTGCACACAAGTCACAAGACATCTCCACATCAAATCCCAAAACTCACTATCAGCTCATTATCATGTCCTGGACACAATTTAGGATGTATAGTAGATCATCTATAATAATCAGGTCTGGTCAGATGGGCAGAGAAAACATTCGGCAAGCAATCTAGCACACCAGAGCAGGGGCAGATGTATCCTGTAAATTTAGATGGTCAGCAACACGCATACCTCACATACCACACATGGGGGGTGAGACTGGGGTCTCTAAGACAATACCAATTGACAACAGTTGAAATGTTAGCACATGTGAACTCCAAAAGACACCCCTGTCCATGAACAAAGGAGGAAACATCATGCAGACAGTCTGTCTCACATGATGGAGCAACTGATCATCTAGCCATGTCTTGAACACCTCTCATAGGGCCAGTGACATGTGTCTATGACCCTCACCCTACAAAGTCCTGCACCCATCCAGTGTCTCTTTATGTAACACATTGACCCACAGCTTAGCTAATGCAATCCTCTGTAGGCACACAACTCACTCCCTGCTCTGCGCAGTAGTCGTAGCCCTACACCGTTAAAAAGTTGCTGCGCACAAGTGTTGCTGTCGTGGGGCTGTAGTGGCCTAACAATACATGAAAATGGCCAGGCATCTGATTAGCATTTACAAGTCCATCCTTTGTTGGATAATGTATAAAACATCTTTAATAGGAATATTCCTCTCCCCATCCACTCCAATGCAAGGAAGTTGAACCAACCAATCACTCGTAAAAATACATCTGTAACACACAAACACAGGTTATCAGCATGCAGTCATGTCCAGAAAATGTGTATCAATTACAAAATTGCTGCAATACGTTGTGTGCACAGATGGCAAGACACTAACTTACCTGGTTGAACAGCTGGGGTGAGACATGCTCTGTGCCAAATGTCAAATTTAATTAAATGGAATTTGGCATCATGACATTATGTACACAGCTAGTGACTAGTTTATTCACACTCCTTGCCTGTGAACGTCTCATAATATGTCTGTGTCCCATAGGTAGCCAGCAGGGGATAGTGGGTCATTTTTCAGGTGTCTGAACACATCAACCAATAGGATCCCCAGGGTCCAAAGTCCACCCATGTCACGCAGGCCTTGAGTTACGGGCCAATGTGCCAATTCAGTGTTTGTCACTCTCCACATGTGTCCCATCTCAGCCATCAGTGTGCCAAATGTCAAGAAAGGGATGCCTGCAATGTCAGGATCTTCATGCAAATGGACAAAGGTGATTAAGTCCCACACTGAGCTCAAGCCTGTGTCTCTCCATGCGGGCAGTCCTTCCCAGCAATTCATATATGAAAATGAGCAAATATGTGCAGAATAAGAGACAGGGAGTACAGGATCATGTGCCTTAATAGCCACATGCCTACTACCCCAAAGAACACACTTTCACCAGGCTATTAGCTCCACAGGGGAGCTGTGCTTCAGGGAGCAACATTGTTCCAGCAATATCATGTGCACTGCATCATTAGAACATGCTCACTTTGTACAACTGCCTACCTAACAAACTTAACACTGGCCATTACAGTGATCCTGCCACATAACATTCCTTTTAAAATGCACAGCCTTGACAGCCTTTGCTTTGGGTGATGCCGCCTACACTGAGCCACACTTATCATGACAATATTCAAGATTAACACCCCCAGCATGGTGTCATACTCTCTGGATTTGGCACCAGGCACATCTACTGCTAGGTAATGGCAAAAACACAAGATGCAATAAAGCATTATCTCTTCAGGAAGTGAAACAAAGCTGTGCCTTGTAACTGGAAGATTGATCATGAAAACCATCTGTGGACGTGAAGAGGATTAGGCCCTGCTAGGATTCACACAATGAGGTACATTGCATCATCACAGTTACAGATTCTTAAGTACCGAAAAACATAAAGGTCACACATCACACTCTGCTCATACGCACTCAGCTGTTGTGGAGGATAATCCGCACAGAGGTCAACAACTTGATACTTGGCCCAGTTAACACACAAACTCCATACACCCTTACACCCTGCAAATCTGAGTGTCTCACACAAATATCTAGAATGACCCTGCAGATAGACTGAATAAAGAGCAGCATATCGTCTGCATCAATGAATACTACATGTACATCAATGCCCAGTGGAACTCACCATCATGAACACCCTACACAAAGTTTCTATGCTACTGGCTACATTGTGAGGACAAAGAGAAGTAGGGAAAGGGGACAGCACTGACGAGTTGCCCTGCACAATATAAAATAGGGTGACACTTGACTTGGGCAGTTGGCTGAGCATCCACAACACATATGTTGTCCACGTTTGACAGAGTGGCAAATAGGTACACACAATCAGTGGGATTGCATGTTTTTAGAAATTCTAGCATCAAGCAGGCTATGTAGGGACACCTCACGTTGACCAGCTACGGCACACTATTTTGCATAAAAATGTTAAGCATGGTGGATCCATCAAGGATATAATACTTTTTGACACCATGCACCAGGTGTGAGGAGCCACTACTATACTAAGGATGAACAACTTCTGGCATTCAGGGTCAAAGGAGTGAGTGGCCATAGGCTCAGCTAGGTCACTTGTGTTTCAACAAGCTACACTGTATACATTTTTAAATATTTTTTATTGAAGTCTTGGACACAGAAAAGCATAACGTTAAATAACCCTAATGTACACAGAACATCAAAAATTAGAAAGCACACATATCACCATGACAGTAAATTTGAACAATGAAGATAAATACTGAAGGGAGATAGGGGAACACAAAGTAGAAAGGAAAAAAAAAACCTATATGCCCTCAGGCTTAATTAACATCAATACAGAATGAACCCCATATCTTCTCGAACTTCCGAATCGACCCCACTCTTTGAGCATACACTTGTTCGCTGTTTCTAACTTTTTGCATTTTATAACGCCATTCGTGTATGTTGGGGCAATATTGCGATCGCCAATTTTGAAGAATTAATGATCTTGCCACAGCCATAGCGATATATATGAATTTAACTAAATGCCCTTCTAGCATTATTTCAGGATCGAATCCATACAAAATCATTTTATAGTTAACAGAAATTGGGATTTCGCACTGGTTTTGCAGAAACGTAAATATATTTTCCCAGAAAGGAACAATTTTAGGACATTTAGCAACCACATGCGACCAATTAGCAGAGTCATGCTGTAAACACCTATAACAATTCGAAGAGCATTCAGGATACATCTTATGAATTTTGACCGGGGTAAAATACAGAAGCCATTTACTGAAAAACAGCATTCTGCGCCAATTGGCCCCTCTCAATGCAGAAAAATTCAACACATTAATTCTTTTCCATGCGGCGGGCGTTAGTACCATGTTTTCCTGGTCTAGCCATTTATTACTTGCTTTGCCACATAAATTCGGATCCCTGTTCATGGTTAAACGTCGTTTCCACTCCCCTGGCTTCCTTTCTAGTATTGACAGAAAAAGTTCAGTGAATAGTGAATCAGGGGGGGAAAGATGTGTGGGATCTAATTGAAGCAAAACACCATAAATCAGCTTATATGAGCCCAGTAATATAAAATTGCCCTGAAACCGGGCCGTCAAATCTGACATCCTAATCCAGGTATAATTTTTTTAAAAATCATCCAGTTTCCTGAACCCTATTTTCTGCCATTTTTCTACTAACTCCAAATTAATATCCACCCCAAAAAATGAAAAAAACGAGCTAATGGGAGAGAGTATATTGAGAAATGAGAGAGAGTGCCTCTTTAGAAGTGCTGTGCGTCTTTTAAAAAACCAGTGCAAAACCTTATACCTAACTGTTTTTGGTGATTTGAAAACTTGAAGCGGTGAGGGAATCTGAGCTTCTTTACAAATCAGCTCAAAGAAAAAATTGATAAAAAGTTGTTGGGTATTGTCCTTAAATCTAGTCAAAAATTGAGCCAAATAAGCATTATATTAGTCTTTCAGATTGGGAAGAGCAAGCCCTCCTTGTTCCTTATCCTCAAATAAAGTGTGCAAAGCAATGCGTGGTGTCTTTTTAGCCCATATAAAGGAAGAAAATAAAGATTCAGCCTTAGAGAAAAATGAGCCAGGCAGAGCGCAAGAAATACTTGAGAATAGAAAGTTGAACAGCGGAAGAACCGACATCTTAATTAGAGCAACACGTCCCATAATAGTTAATGGTAGGGAATTCCATCTTTCAAACATTGCTCAGACTTTCTGCAGCATTGGTACAAAATTCAAACTATAAAGATCAGCAACTGAAGATGAAAACTATATCCCCAAGTATCTTTTTGGTTTATTATTAATGCAAGACTTTAGGTCGGGATGAATTACAGGCTTAATGCCCCCGCACACTATAATTTCAGTTTTTTTTTATTTATCCTATATCCCCCCAGAACCTCAAACTCTTCGAAAATTTGTAGGGCCTGAGCTTGACATTGTATTTCTGGCCTAATTAGCAGGATTATGTCATCTGCGTAAAGTTTGATTTTAGGCATTAAGTTAATAGGGGGAAGTAACAGTGGAGCTTTCCTAATTGCAGTAGCTAACTGCTCTATGAAAAAAGCAAATAATATCGGGGACAGTGGGCAGCCTTGTCTAGTGCCACGTTTCACCGAAACAAGTCCCACTGATTCTGTATTGATAATGATATTGGACCTAGCCCCAGAATAAAGATTCCGTATTAGATCTATTATTACATCTGGAATGCCGAAGTGCTGTAAAATAACAAAAAGTGCCTCCCATACCACCAAATCAAAGGCTTTTTCAGCATCAAATAATAAAATTAATGCTGGGATCTTTCGTGCTTCAAAGAAATCAAGAGCCTCCGTTAGAAAATGAGTATTGGTCAACAGCTGCCTTCCGGCAACAAAACCATTTTGATCTCCATGGATCAAATCTGCGGCAAAAGAATTAAAACGAGTGGATAATACTTTAGTGGTAATTTTATAATCTGTGTTCAATAACGTGATGGGTCTATAAGAGTTCGGGTCCGTCGGGGGTTTGCCCTTTTTAAGAAAGCTTACCACTGTTCCTTCCCGAAATGAATCCGGAACATGTCCGCCCATCAACATAAAATGTAATAGTTGTATAAAAAAATCTGCAAAGGTGTTGAAAAAAACTTTAAAAAATTCTGAGGGGAACCCATCATTGCCAGCAGCTTTCCTAAGTGGGAGCTGATGAACTACTTTCTCTACTTCCTCTCGCGAGAAGGGGATCGCCATACTCGTTTGGTCAAATGAAGAAAGAGTGGGAAGAGATTGTTTTTCCAAGTACATCAATAAATTTTGATGGTCTATGGATGCTTGGGTATCATAAATTTTCTTATAATGTGTGACCATAATATCGCCAATTTCAATTGGATCTGAAGTGTTTCTAAAAGTCTCAGGAGAGTACAAAGAATGTATTAAATTCGACGAGGCTTGTTCTCTGGCCTGCCACGCCAAGAGTTTGCCAGTAAAATTACTTTCTTCATAGATTTTTTGAGAGCTCTTACGAAAAATCTCCTCACTCTGAGTATAGAGCTCCTGAGAGAACTCTCTTTTGGCCGCAATTAGTTGGTCATATAGCGATCTATCTAAGTTATATTGCATACGTATAGTCAGATCCTGTATTTTCTGTTGAAGCGCTTTATTCCTGTTCTTGGCGGCCAATGAATCGACTGCATCTCTCCCAATGACTAGCCCTCGGATATATGCCTTCAGAGAGTCCCAAACATAGTTGAGGGGGGCTGTACCCACATTCCGTGCGAGAAAATCTGAAATTTCTGTTTTGATACCCTCCATCCAGGTCTCATCAGTCAGATATTTCTTATTGAAGACCCAACGCTTCGGGGTTCTTACCCTATCTACCGATCCTACTTCCATAATAATCATAGCGTGATCTGAGAATCCGTTATAGAGGATCATCTGTTTGGAGAAAATAATTTGACGTGAAATTATAAAGAAATCAATTCAAGAGGAAGATTTGTACCTGCCGGACCAACAGGTATATTCCCTTTTATCCGGGTTTTGATTACGCCAGGGGTCCCATAAATTAAAAAGCACCATATTATTCCTCAACGATCTAAGGGATTTAGGCTTATATTGAACCATCGACTTGTTGGATGAATCCAGCATTTTATTCATCATAATATTAAAATCCCAGCCTATGATAATTTCCCCCCTGACCATTAACAAGGAATGAAAAATCTCTTCATATACCTCTGGTCTGTCCTCCGTTGGAGCGTAAAAACTAACAAACGTCACGGGATTGTTTCTATTAGGAATAACACAGGTGGCCCAACACCATCGGCCCATCCCATCATGCTCCACCTGACCCACTTGGGCTTCTAGTTTTTTACTCAAAATTAGTGCAACTCCCTTCTGTGACTCAGAACATGCAGATAATACTCTACAAGATGCCCAACTTTTAAACATAGAAAATTCCTCATTTTTCGACCTGGGTATGTGGGTTTCCTGTAACAGAATCACATCCGGCTGTTGCATTTTAGCCCATAATTCTATTGCTCTCATTTTTTTCCTATTATTTAGACCATTTACGTTAAAGGAAATAATTTTCACCCCCATACTCGAAAATCTAAACAAAGGAAAATCACTACATAACTAATCCCCAAATCTGATAACAGACCATTATTAAGCCCAACATTGCCAGGAGTACCACACTTCAGAATTAACGACATTCTTAGACTTCCGGCTGTGTACAAGTAGATATATAAAATCATCCAAGACTTCTTTTTTTTTATTTCTTGCCCCATACCACCCTCCCCCTCCCCACCCTCTCCCTCTAGTCCCCCCATCCTTATGGCTCTTCCCCCACGCCCGCCATTCAGTCCCTCCCCGACCCATGAGGTGCCTTGAATTAGCACCCCTTAACCTTTCTCAGTGTCCAGTCCCCATCCTCCTACCCCCTCGCACAGCAAATAAAAAAACATTTTTTAAAGTATTCAGCGAAATAAGTAATCTCTGCCTGCCGATACACTTCCAAAGAAAACCCAAATTCATAAATTCACAAAGAAACTTCTATACCAAAGTTCAAAGGGCAGTCTCACAGCCCAGATTCATTGGTCCTTAGAGATCATGGTTAACAGCCCCTGTGCTTCGTCAATATCCGAAAATAAATGAAATTTGCCCTTAACCAGAACTTTCAGTTTTGATTGCTGAGCAATCTTAGCTTGCGCCCCCCTGTCCTTGAACAATTGTAGCATTTTTACGAATTCCTTCCTCCTTCTAGCTGCTGCAGCGGACATATCCGAGAAGATCCGGCATTTAGTAGAGGGGTTAGCTGAAAATTGCCTCTGCTTGAAGGCCTTAGACAGGATAGTTTCTTTCACTCGGATATCTGCAAAATTAACAAGGATAGTCCTGGGTAGAGAGGAATTTGGAAATGGTTTAGCAGGAACACGATGTGCTCACTGTATAAATTGCCACATGGCTTGTGGGTGACTCCAATGACTCAAGGTGGACCAAGAGTGATACAGTCAGTTGCGTTCATGGAGAAGTTGTGGATTTCTTTAGGAGAAAGGAGTATCAAGCTAGATATACATATACATATACATATGTGGATCTGGATCAAGGATGCCCCCACATTTGGAACTGATTCCAATGATACTGTTTTGTCTTTTATTGAAGAATATGCCACACGTGCTCTTCCAAAAAGAACAGTAGAAAACAACTTAAGACAACAAGTCTTACGATTCCAAAGTCATCGATGTGGAAAATACTACTGCCCAAAGTACAAGTCTAAGGAGAACATTCATACCAAATGTCGTTTTTGATTTCCAGGTCCTTTAATATCCAAAGGAAGAGTAAACAGTTTTATGTCAGCTATGAGACATAACATCACTAGAAAGTCTCCAAAAATACATACAATTTGAGAAGAAGTGAAGAATCAAAATACATAAATGATTATAATCCGGTTATTCTTTCAATGTGGAATGCTTACATGGATATTCAGTACTTAGCGGATAATTCTTTTGCTATCGCACGGTATGTAACATCCTACATTACAAAATCAGAAAAGATGGAATTGAAAGAAATGTGGGAAGAAATTTCTCATGACAGGAGTCTTAGTAAGATTATACATTTTCAGTTTGAAGAGGTAATCCCATCGAGATTTTGGAGCGTATGAATGCTCAGGTCGGTTATCATCTGCAATTTATACTCAAAATCTAGTAGAATCATTTGGGTGAGTCTAGGTCTTGCTGCAACGCGAAATCGAGTACTTAAACTTGTTCAAGAAATCAAATATTTAGCAGAAAAAGATCCGGAAAGTACAGATATTGTAAAAAGAAACATGTTGGACACATATTATCTAAATAGAAGTCATCATCTTGAGAACATATGTCTCTATGAAGTGTGCAAAACTATACTTTTAAACCGAATACTACAGAAAACATCAATGATGGAAAATATGAAGTGATTGGTTCCAAAGTATGTCTGGTGAAACAAAGGAAAGGAAATGTGTTTAATCACAAAAAACGGAGTTGTGACACTCCTGATAAAAGGGAATTTTACTATTTAGCACTTTTGCAACTGTTCAAACCATGGCGTTCAGAATTGGCATTAATTGGAGATTTTCAGAGCTAGGAAGATTCCTTCAATGTTTTTAAAGATACCATAGAATGCACTGTTTTTACAAAATTATGTGGAAATGTTGAACGATGAAATTGATCAAGAAGCTACTATCGCAGCTGAGATTGCTAGAGAAAGTTCTCATGACAGTCAAAGTTCTGCTCCACTGAGTCAAGTTCCACTAGGAGAACCAATTCTTGAAAATGAAGCGGCAATCGCCGAGAATGAAGTGGAAACAGCAATGCATCAAGCTCACAAAGACATTATGGACATAGGAAATTTGGAAGAACAACTAAATGTTAAACAGAAATAAATATATCAGCAAGTGAGACAACAGAGTGACCATGGATTTCTTCATGAAAAGAAAGAATGCACATGCACCTCATTTAAACCTATCCAAATGTATGTGAGTGGTCAAGCTGAAACAGGAAAAAGCTGCTTAATTAAAGTAATGACCACGTATCTACAGAAAACAACTGACTCACATTTGTCTTGTGTTGTAACTGCTCCAACTGGGTTGGCAGCACACAACATTACAGGAATTACATTGCATTGTTTACTTATGCTACCTTGGAGCATGAAAACAAATTGGAATATGACAAGCTATCTGGAGAAGCTTGTTATGAAGTTTGACGGTGCTAAAGAAAATGATTATTGATGAGGTAAGCATGGTCTCAATCTTAATGCTTGCTTTTGTGCATTTAAGAATGCAGCAAATTCCTAAAACAGAGTACGATGTCTTATTTGGAAGAAAACATGTTGTAGTTTTTGGAGATATACTGCAACTTACTCCCGTAAAAGGGAAACCAGTATTTAAAACGCTTGTACATGAAGACACCAAAAAAATCACTATTATTATGACAGAAAAATTGAAAACAAAATTGTATTCTTTAGAAAAATCGATATCTAAAACTGCTAGTTTAGAAAAGAATCTATATGCAAGTAAAAACTGGCAGGTCATTTTAAGGCGTAATTTGAATGTAGAAAAATGTTTAGTTAATGGAGCAATGGGTAAAGTAGTGGATTTTGTTAATGATCAAAATAGAGATGGAATTGAATTTTTAATGATCAAATTTGGTCATATTGAAGAAGTAAAACAAATTGGTCGTTGTTCAGTTCGTTTTTTGCTTGTTAAAGATTTATATGTTCGTAGAAAACAGTTCCCACTTTCTCTGGCATATGCAGTGACTATTCATAAATCTCAAGGTTTAAGTGTAGACAGTGCTTTGGTGAACATTCGAAGTACCTTGTTTAAAGAGGGTATGGCATATGTTGCTTTGTCCCGAGGCAGACCTTTACCTGGTTTGCTTTTGATTGCTTTTTTTGAGTGAGTCAAAGATTACTGCAGATGCAAACTGTGTAAAGAGTATAAAAGGTTAAGAAGAGCGTATGCTCCCAATTTAGGTCAATATCCTGCATTTGAAAAGCGTGTGGTAGGTCGAAAAAGAAGCTATGAGAATATCTGTAGTGAAGTTAAAGAGAAGAAAATAGTTCAGGTATCAAATGCTATGCTAATGTAGTGGTCAATGTTGTTTTTATCTTGAAAGTTTGCAACAGCAAATTATGGAGAATCAGGAAAAAAGATGTTGTTCCTTGTTGCATTCTGTTCATTAAAAATTGAGAAATGACAAAAGTAAAATGCAAAGCGTTTCTGATATTCGTAATCTTTTGGATATATGTTCTAGTTCTACACAATTTACGCAGAGATGCTCAGGAATTCCTAATGTTAATGTTTACCATATTGGAAAATGAAGGCATAGAAATTGAAAATTGTTTTCGCTTTTGTTATTAATGGAAACATCAATGTCAAAATTGTATGTTTACATGTAGCACTAGCATAGACACTGAAGGATTTTCATATTTGACATCACCAGACTGTAAATCAGTGTCTTTCAACAAATTAGTTAAAGCGGCAAATCAAAACATGGAGTGTAGCCAATGCAAATCAGAAATGTTATCACCATTATTTATACAAAGATATGGACAATATATAATTGTAATGATACAACGTGTTATAGTTGATGGAAGAAAATTGGAAATTTTAATAAAACATTTTGTAGCAAGTCAACTATCAATATCAGGAAGAACTTTTGTAGCAGTATAATAATTTTCCATCATGGTCCTTCTACAACAACTGGACATTACACTGTCTATTTAAAATGTGATTAAGGATGGACATATTGTAATGATGCTTAATTGGTTTTTAAACAACGTTTGCCTAGCGAATTACCAAATTCCTACCTAATATTTTTAAAGCCAAAGTTTTAGGAAAATAATTCAGCCTATTAGGAAGATGTTAAAATGTCCTAATATGATTACTATTGGACAATTTCAGTTTAAAGGATTTCAGCAATGCCATTTGGCCCAGAGGAAAGGTATACATTTGAATTATGGACATTTTGTTGCACATTCTCACAGCATACATTTTTAAAGAACATCATTTACAGTGTACAGAAATTATACAAAATAATTCTTTATTGAATTATTATTTGATTTCTTTCATATTCAAGTAAAAAACTTCTCTTAGAAGAAACACTTTTATATATGTGTGATTTGTATTATATGGTTTGTTATTGAGGATGTAGTTTTCATGGTATATTCAGAAATAGTTGAGTATATTAATAATATTTTAGATGTAGTTTTTTTTTTTAAACAATCTTATTGATTTTTTTGTGCCTGCTGTTATGTGATGAGTAACATTGAAATCACTGTTTGTAGTGAAATGCAATATATTCCGAGAACAGCAAAAAAGGCAAAGAAAATGTTTTTTATAATGTTCATATTATGTTGTGTTGTAAAAAATATATAACATTATATAATATAACAGTATTTTTTCTTCTCTTTTACAGATCCTAAATCTAAAACATGACATTTTTAGAAATTTAAATTATAAAAAACAACTGAAAAATGTTTAGTGTTTTTTATACCTATTACTGTGAAGGTAAGATTAACTAAATATTAATATGCACATGGGCTGTGTTTTCACACTGGTGAAGAAAGGGGAGAGAGACGTAGTAGATAAGTGTTGGAAGATGCTCTGTGGGTGTTTTAAGTTACAGGATAAAGTTGCCTTGAATCCCGAGTGTCCCTGGGAGCCAACTAACCCACCAGATATCTGAAGAAAGTGCAAGAGAGTTACATTGCAGAGAGTTGTAAAATGGGACATTGCTTCAGACCACCTCTCTGCAACGCATCTGTATCGTGTTCAACAAAGAGACATGATGGGCTAGTAAGACCCAGGGGCTTTCAGGATTAAAAGAGATTAAGTTCCTCAACTTAAAACACGTCACAAAGTGTGTTTGCACATGTGACATCAGGCCCCATCCCTTTCCTTCACCACTCTATAAACATGTCCCATCACTTTGCCAAAATCTTAATACTTATACATTTATCTTGTTCTATCTTTGCAGTACTGAAATTACTCTACTTATTAGTTATATAGGTAAGGATTGGCCTAGCCACTAACCCTAGTACAAGACAATTTCTTTATATATTATGCATGCACACCTGCAAGAAGCTACAAAGTATTAATACAGTCTTAAAAATACCCAATTTATATCTATGTAGTTTTAGAATGTCTCTGTCAAAGGATACCATGTGACCTGAGAAAAAAAGATTTGATTGGTTCATAACATTTCCCATTGTACATATTGAAGAACCCCAATCATTTCAATCATTCTTCTTTTAGCATCTTTGGAGAGATAGCTCTGTACTTACCTCCTGTCACTCTCATAAGATTTTTCAAACAATGGACTAGCAATATGTTCGTATTGTAACACTCGTTCATAGTTATCCACATCATCCAGTGAATGTGGTTTGGTTTGATATTTAAATATGTATTATTCATATAGCAATCTGCATTGAAGAATGAGTGGAAGTATAAGTGTCTGGATGGAGGATTTACTAGCAGTGTGATTGACTGTTTAAGTGACTAATTCAAAGTGTATCCATAAATATATGGGATAGTGATTAAACTGTGTGAATATCTGTATCACTTTGACTCTTGTTGTATAAACTACTGCATAAGTTGGTTACTAGCTATGTGAAAGTCTATATTAGTTATTGATTAGTTAAGTGAGTATTTGTATGGGAGAGTGAATGTTTGTGTGGTTTGGTGGGAGGTGTGTGACTGTCCAAAGATGTGTAAATAGATGATTTAGTAGGTATATGAGGTTAAGACTGCATGTGGAAACAGTTGTTTGGGTGAGTGAATGTCTTTATGGGTGTAGTGATGAGTAAATATATTTCTCAATGATACAAGTCCAACAAAGTAGAAATATAAAAGGCAGTGTATGTGACAGTTGTTGTATATAAATAAGTATACATAAGACTCAGTGATTGTATGAGTGACTGTATAGATAACTGTAGCCTTGTAATAGTGATTTTATAACACACTAAGTATGAGTTACTATCTATATGAATAAATGAAGTGGTGTTTGTATAAGTGTGTAGCTGAGTAAATGTAAGTATGACCAATTGTTTGCATAAGTGAGTAGGATGAATAAATACGTGAATAGGATATGCTGCTGTGTAATGTTGATGTAGGTGCATAAGTATATTTGATAGTGTTCTATTGATCTTTGTCAGCATGTATGAGTGAATCTATAGGTAAGTGTTTAGATGTGTGTGTAGATCTAGGAATCACTAAGTGGGTTTTTAGAAACTTGTTTTGGTGTGTCACTGGTTTCAAATATGGTACTCCATATTTTTTAATGAGTGATGAAAGGTTATACTAGTGTATGATGAGGTGTATCAGATTGTTACGTGGATGATGTCATCAGTGATGTCATCAGGGATGTGATTTGAGATGTCATCAGTGATGTCACTGACCATGTCATGAATGATGTAATATGTGACATCATCAGCAGTGGATTGCAGACGTGCAAGTTATAGTTAGTAGAACTAACTATAACAGAGGAATTTCAATGGTTTTGTACAAGTGAAATGTCCAGCTAACTATAACACCCCTGAAACTATGGTTTTTTCAGTGAATATATTTATATATGTCACTACCATGTTGTCCAAGACAGACTCTTGTACCGCAGGGTGGAGTGCCGAGCCAGAAGAGCACATCAGCAAATGAATCCACTTACAACCTAGTAGAAACTCTAACTCATAAATATATTGGTTGCCACTGTGTAGTTTTAATTTTGAACTAGTAAACATAGAAAGAGTGTTTTGGTATGAAATTTACCTCTGCGAAATTCTTTGAGTTCTGTGAGCTGACTAATTCAGCATGTTGCGCTGCTCGCACTCATTTTTAGTGCACGGTGTTTGCTCCTTCCTGTAAAATCAGCATGTACGACATCACACAGTATGCCAGAGGACACTGCTTTTTTATGTCACTTGTGTTTAATTTTTCCTCAAGCAACAACTCTCTCAATGTGATCGATCACAATCGCAAAAATTGAGGAACATGGCTGGGAGGAATTTTAGCACCTGAAAATTGAACTAGGGGATGGTAATCCTTGCTTGTGCTCACCATCTTAACATTGGGGAGCTGTGGAAGAAAAAATTCAGAGGTTGGTGAAGTTTTGCTAGAACTCCACACTCCAAGCACAGTGGGTAAAACTCTGCTATCCCAGTCAGTGGAGTGGAATTATTCGCCCACCCCTAGTTTTTGCCTTGCTTATTACATGGTGCCATTTGTCTCATTTTCATGAAGATTTCCAAAAAATGCTCATCCAACTCAGCTCCTCCCTTGTAAGTTTTTGGGTGTCGGTCAAGCAAGAGCTGAGTTGAAAGGGGGGGGGCCTGAAATGACATTTTCCATGCAATTTCTGTAGCTCTGTAGCTCAATCGGCTGGAAATAATTACATCAAATTTTGCAGATTGTTAGATCTTTAATTAGTAAAATAGATGTTTGTGATTTGCTGTAAATATGTTGAACAGTTTTTGAGATATTAAGGTTCAAAATCTGGAAGGTTAGGAGCACATGACTATCATGAGAGTCTCACAGGCATGCAAATGTAAATACTAGAGTGACTGATTGGGTGAAGGGGCTTTTTTCATCTGTTATCTCGCTTTAGTGGGAGTAAGAGGCACCTGTGAATCCTGCAATCTCAAACTGTGATTGGCTGGCTTCAACATGAGAAGAAATGTTGTGCCAGCCATTTCAGGACACAGAGACTTGGTCCCTGTGTTCTGAATTAGTTTTTTTTATAAAGTACAGAAATCACAGTAGGGATACCCTTACTCTATGGACCTTGTGACAGGTCTCAGAGGGAGTCCCCAGGGGCAAATTAAATTTTGGGGGATTGCTGCAATCCCGCGAGGCTCTCGCTGGAGGCTCTGCTTCATTACATCTATCATGGCATGTTCAATGACATTACTTATAACATCAATGAAACATCTGAAAATATATCATTGAAAAGAACACTGTGCATTATGAGATTGTGGGTTATAGTTACTTGAAAGATTGTGTTTTTTTCGCATAACATGTTATGTTTAAACTGACATTTTCACCTAATAATAAGGTTGTAATAACGTTTTTTTTAAAGTACATTTCCGAGTTTTTTAAATGCATAGTAAGATAGTATTAACTTAACTAATTCTAACATCATTATATATATATACCACCCTTTCTATCAGGAGAAGTGAGGAAACACAGCATAGTAGTACATTTGTTATTTTTAATGGGATTTCTCTGCATTTTTGTCTTCCAAATGTAAAGCGATGTTCAGAAAATACCACATTTTGTCAAATGCCCTCTAAATCACATGATAATATGGGTAACCCCAAAGACAAAGTCACATGAATATTCTTTAACTCAATATCTTAGGAACTTTAAAAAATGGTTTCTTTCATACTGATATTTTCATTCATTTGATTTTACCTTGAGAACAGATGCATGGTCTGTTCACAATAAAACATTATAAGCTGCAGCGTAAGTGCTGCCTCTAGGCATTGCATGTTTTAGACAACTAGAAAACCAACAAATTCTAAATCTGTCTTTAACCATAAAAGTTTGATGAACATAATAGTAAATTATTTGGTAAATCAGTCACTGTGTAAAACATGACATATGATCAACTATTCCTATTTTTCCACACAAATGTTCATTCGTTTTTTATTTCAATGATTAGTTTCTTTAGGATCACCATGAGCAATCTATACAAACGACCCGGTGAATGTTGTCTTAATTTCAGAAATATATAGTTTTCTGGGTTTACCCATGGAGTTCACACTTGTTTTCACTAAAAACTGCAAATAGAATCCACAAACAAACTTGACTAACACTTAAAAAGTTGCAAAAACTGTGACATAAGGGATTTTTTACAACTATTTTTTAAGGCTAGACAAATAGCCTAGTAAATCTTTTCTTGAAGTCTTTTATAGAAAAAAAACTTTTTCTGCACAGAATTTTTTCCATTTTGATAAATGTTGGGAATTTTCTTAGTTTCCTCCAGTGAAATCAACAAACCGGTTAACTTTAGGATCCCCAATATGTGGAGTAAACAGCTGCAAGTTTGGCTTGCAGTCCTTTCTGTGGAAAAAAAGTTATGACATTTTGAAACACAAACTGTCACAGGCATTTAAAAAAGGGTGCAGCACTGTTGGGGTAAGCCTTAGTACTTAAGAAGTTAATACAAGATGTACAAGAATATGGAAACCTATAGAATTAAACATAATAAAAAGATTACGCTGATGGGATAGGTTAATCTAGGCTGGGGGGAGGGGTAAAAAGAGAAATTCAGCACTCAAAAACACAATACACAATTCTTAAAACTCCAATGCAAATTTGTGCGGTGCTTCAAAGAGGAGGGATGTCAGACCTGCATCCCTTAAACCAGATGGTAATGACAATTGACACAAGCATCTAAGCACAAGCAAATATGTACAAGTACAGTAGTGTAAATCATCCAGATGTCCTTGAATTTCAAAGTTCCTTCTTTAATAATTCCTACTTTTTCTTCCAGCCACCACATGTTTCGTCATTGGGAAATTCTGACTTCCTCAAGGCTGCTATGTATAAGTCAAAACTCTAACTGCATAAAATCTGCTCCAGGCTGAGGTCCTGTCCTTGTGATAAGCTATAATTTTGAGAGTCAAGACTCTCCCTAATCAATAATGTTCAAGCATTTCTGCTCCGTACTTACTGGTCTTTGCCTCTGGTTGGGATAAGTCCTACTCCCGGTTGAGGTCCAATCTTCAGAACACAATATCTTATAAGGGAAAAAAAAATCTTCTGCCTTATCTCCTGCGGCAAGAGCACCAATTTCGGCATGATGGTTGATTTTTTTTATCAAGATAGAGCACTTTATTCTGGTAATTGTCAATCCCACAGCAACAGCAACTATTGATTTATTTTTACAAAATATATTATTAGTACATAAATTATCTATCGTAAAATCGCAGGAATAGGAATTCAGTTCATTCCACGATTTCAACATTTCAGTAAAGCAGTAGGATTTGAAGTCCATCTTTCCTCTTTATATCACCTGCAGTCTACCATTCAAACAAACAAAGTGAAAGATAAATTACAAAGGTCTTTATGATACTTTCTCAAAAAACAATCATTTTTGGGTACATTATCTTTGGTTCGAAGAGTTTTGTCACAATGGTTTGTTTAATACTTCTTTGGGTTACAACCCATTCTATTGGCAACATGGTTATCATGATCATTTCCTTGAGATCTAAGCCAAATTCAGTGCTTAATTTGTGCCAGTGTTTTCCGGTGCTCAGTACGGGCACATATTTAAACACCGTAACACGTTTATGAGAAACCACCATCTGGTCGAGCTCTGTGTATTTTTAATCAACATTCATTAGTAGAGTATTAACCTATGTGAAATAATTTTGAAAAAATGATACAATGTCAACTCAAACCTGCTGTTAATAAGTGACATGGGTTGTGCCCACTGCATTGGACCAAGAAATAATACATTGGGCCTGGCACGCAATTTCTTTATAAATTAAGCTCTGCTCAAGCTATGTCATCCATTCCTTCTTAGATGAAGCATATCTGTATGATTGCTTATCCTCATGAGGAAGTCAAAACAGCATTATAGAAAGTTAAAGAATGAAACAAGAAATATGCTGACATAAATCAATAGGAAATTCCTGCATATCAGCCTGGAGATTCAGTATGGCTTTCTAAAAACTACTTGTACTTGCATGCAAAAAGAAAGTTTCAACCTTATTATATTGATTAGTCTTTATAACTAAAATAATAAGTTAAGCAACTATGAAGGTATTGTTACCTCAAATCATAACGGTTCATCCAGTTTTCCATTTCAGTCCATTTATTTCAATGAAGGCCAGCACTCATCCCATGCAGCCTCCCTTCCTACAGCTGCTGGTTCAGAAAAAGTATATGAAGTGCCCTGGGGACTGCCCCCCCGGGGCAAAGTAAGTATGATAGCGGGGGGCACTCGGGCCCCCAAGCCCCGGGGACCACCACCCCGGGGCTTTATTATTAAGTATGCGGGAGGCTCATGGCCCCCCCACAGCCCCAGGGACTGTTACCTCCCTTGGGCACTAATATTTAAATTGGGGGTCTGTGACGGACCCCCCAGCGCCGGGGACCACCACCCCCCCCGGGGCTTTCAACAGGTGGTATGGGGGCCACACGGCACATATCCTGGAGTGCTTGATGGCCCTGTTGACCGCCACCCCCCAGGACCAGCTCCTGCAGTTTGCTATAGTAGGGCGGGAGCCTCGCGGCTCCCGCCCTACCATAGCAAACTGCTTTGATTTTTGAAAGAGACAGCAGGAAACCTGCTCTCTCTTTCAAAAATCAAAGCATATTGCTTTTCTGCATGGGGAGCAGGATGTTAGCTGCTCCCCAAGCAGTAAAGCAATGCTGGCTCCCGCAGGATGCGGGGAGCCGGCAGGGACCATGGGGGGCTTAGGGACCCCCCACGGTCCCCAACAGAGAGGGCAGGCCCCAGGGGATGGGGTCCCCGGTGCCATAAGTTGCCCAGGAGGAGGGCCACACAGCCCCCTCCACCATTGAAATAAAAAAAAATTGAAAAGTTGGCCATGCCCTGGGGATGGATTCCCCGGGCGAATTGGCCATGGGAGGGAGGCCACGTGGCCCGCTTCAAATAAAAAAGAAAAAAAGAATTGGGGGAAGGCCCTGGGGGATGGGGTCCCCAGGGCCAAAAAAAAGAAAAAGAAGGGGGCTACACAGCCCCCCTTCTTAAAAGCAGATGTTAAAGAAAAATGGGATCCCTGCACCTCTCTGCAAACGCAAACCCTGGTGCATTTGCAGAGAGGGGACTAATTCCCTTTGCATACTGGGGGTCCCTGGGGGCCAACTAGCCCACCAGGAGCCTCCAGTAAGGGCCAGGGGGCTGCTTTGCAGAGAGGTGTAAAAAGGGGCATGGTCTCATTACACCTCTCTGCAAAGCAGCGCCCTGGCGCATACTGGAGGTTCCTGGTGGGCAATTTGGCCCCCAGGGACTCCCAGTATGCAAGGGGAATTAGTTCCCCCTCTGCAAATGCGCCAGGGGGCTGCATTGCAAAGAGGTCTAAAAAGGGGCGGGTCCTCATTACACATCTCTGCAACGCAGTCCCTTGATGCATACTGGAAATTCCTGGTGGGCTAGTTGGCCCCAAGGGACCTCCAGTATGCAGGGGGAATTAGTTCCCCCTCTACAAACGTGCCAGGGGGCTGCGTTGCAGAGAGGTGTAAAAAGGGGCGTGGACTCATTACACCTCTCTGCAATGCAGCCCCCTGGCCCATACTAGAGGTTTCTGGTGGGCTAGTTGGCCCCCAGGGACCCCCATTATTCAAGTGGAAATAGTTCCCCCTCTGCAAACATGCCAGGGGGCTGTATTGCAGAGAGGTGTATTGAGGCCACGCCCCTTTTCACACCTCTCTGCAACGCTGCCCCCTGGCACATACTAGAGGTTCCTGGTGGGCCAGTTGACCCCCATGGACCCCCAGTATGCAAGGGGAATTAATCCCCCTACGTAGACCGCGTTACGGGGTGCGTTTGCACAGTGGTGAAGGTAGGGGGTGGGGCTTGAGGTGATATGTGTGCAAACATGCCCTGTGGCGCGTTTTAAGTTGGGGAATTAATCCCTCTTCAATCCAGAGGTCCCGTAGGGGCCAACTAGTCCAACAGGTACCTCTAGTAAGCGCCACGGAGGTGTGTTGCAGAGTTTTGTAAAAAGGGGGTAGGCCCTTTGAACACCTCTCTGTAATGCAGCTCCCTGGCGCAGACTGGAGGTACCTGGTGGGCTAGTTGGCTCACAGAGGACGTCAGGATTGAAGAGGAATAAATTCCCCAACCTAAAACACGCCACAGGGCGTGTTTGTGCATGTCACCTCAGGCCCCGCTTCCTTCCTTCACTATTGAGCGAAATATTCCTCTAAACTCAGCCGAACTACGAATTCCGATTTACTCACCTGTTATCATGAGAGACGTCAGTGCTGCATCTTTTAGCACAGTACGGACCCTGAAAAGTAAATGTAACCATACTTACATAACTTGAATTTCCTTCCATAGGCTAACATTGACTGGTTTCACTTGGTAATTTTTTCTAAGTGTGGAGGTTTGGAAGGTTAAAAAATTCCATAAAATCAGACGAACTACGAATTCAGATGTACTCACCTGTTATCAGGAGAGACCTCAGTGCTGCATCTTTCAGCCCACTTCTGTTCCTGAAAAGTAATTCTAATCGTAGTTAAATTAAGTTGAATTTCCTTCCATAGGCTAACATTGACTGGTTTCACTTGGAAATTTTCCTAAGTATGGAGTTTTGGAACGTTAAAAAATTCCTCAAAAATCAGCCGAACTTCGAATTCCGATTTACTCACCTGTTATCTGGAGAGACCTCAGTGCTGCATCTTTCAGATTACTACTGTTCCTGAAAAGTAAATTTAACTGTACTTACCAGTAACTTGATTTTCCTTCCATAGGATATCATTGGCTGCTATATAAAATATATATAAATTAAACAAATATAAAATAAAAAAAATATTACAATTTCAATATTTTTTAAAATCTTTTTTTGTAATTTATAATAAAAATATGTAATGTAATTTAAAAAATAACATATCTAAAAATAAATACTTGAAATCAATGTTGTAAATTAGTATAAAAAAATAACAATTAATATATTTAAAAATGATCACTTACAAAACCTTTGAAATTCACTGAATAAACCAAAAGGTTTCAGCCACGTTATAGTTAGTAATTAGCATTTAAAACACCCTAGAAATTTGCTGAAAAAAAACAGGTTTCAGCCACGTTATAGTTAGGAATTAACATTTAAAAAACCTTAGAAATTCACTGAAAAAAAACATAGGTTTCACACATGTTATAGTTAGCTGGACATTTCACTCATACCAAACCTTTGAAATTCCCCCGTTATAGTTAGTTCAGCTAACTATAATTCGCCCGCCCGCAATGCACTGCTGATGACTTCACATATTACATCACTCATGACATGGTCAGTGATATCACTCATGACATCATTAATGACATCTCAAATGACATCACTGATGACATCATCCTTGTGAAAGAGTGGCAGAGCTCCTCTCACCCTAATATAACATTTGATACACACATTGAAAAATAGAAACTAACATTTTCAAAACAATGGGGATACCAATTCCAGTTAGAACAACCTAATCAGTAATTCCAAAATCTACATACACATCCACTCATTTACCAACAGTTCTATATAGTTACTCATACATGTAGTCACTCATCATATGTACTTATACACCTATACATTCTGTTACACACCTACACTCATACATAGAGTTACTCACACACATACTCACACATGCAATTAAACTATCAAGCATACATTTACTTGCATATACAGCTATACACACACCACTACACTTACTTCTACAGATACGTACACATACTTACTCTCTTAAACAATCACATATACAAATGAATGTATGATGTAACTTAGCATGCCATTACTTAGCATGCGTTTTTTACGAAGTTTTTACTTCGCAAATGCCTTTAATTAGCAGTATTTTATAACGCATGCCATTACTTCGCAAATTAATTGAAAACCATTAAAGTAGCATTACTTAGCAGTACATTACTTCGCAGGTTTTTACTATGCATACATATTCTTTTTAACATTTTTTTCACTACACACCAACACTACCCTCCACGCCCCCTACACTTCCCTAAACCCTAAAACACTACTCTACACTACACATACACTACAGCACTACCCTAAACCCTAAAACACTTTCCCCTACACTACACATACACTACAACACTACCCTAAACTCTATAACACTACCCCCTACACTACACATATACTATAACACAACCCTAAACCCTAAAACACTACCCTACACTACACATACACTACAACACTACCCTAAACCCTAAAACACTACCCTACACTACACATACACTACAACACTACCCTAAACCCCCAAAAAATACCCCTACACTACACATACACTACAGCACTACCCTAAACCCTAAAACACTACCACCTACACTACACATACACTACAACACTACCCTAAACCCTAAAACACTACCCCCTACACTACACATACACTACAACACTACCCTATAACCTAAAACACTACCCCCTACAGTACACATACACTACAACACTACCCTAAACCCTAAACCCTACCCTACTCTACACATACACTACAACACTACCCTAAACCCTAAAACACTACCCCCTACACTTCACATACACTACAACACAACCCTAAACCCAAAAACACTACCCTACACTACACATACAACACTACCCTAAACCCTAAAACACTACCCCCTACACTGCACATACACTATATCACTACCCTAACTACACTGCCCCACTTATCTTTCTCTCCTCGTGGTCCCTCCCTTCACCTTCAACCATGGATCCACTCTTCTCCTGCTTTATGGTGCACGTCGTGGTGGATAGTCTGCAAATAATTTAATTTGCAAAGTAACGGCATATGCGAAGTAACGGCATATGCGAAGTAAAGGCATGCTAAGTAGAAGCATGCGTAGTAATGGACTATGCGAAGTAAAAGTTGCTAAGTAAAAGAATAGTAAAGTAAAAGTTGCTAAGTAATGGTTGTTTCCCTATACAAACACATACTTATTTATACAGGAACTCTTCCAATCTGTCACTCACCCATATACTCACTTATATACATCAATACTCACATATACTTGTTTAAAACATATGTAGTTACTTATTAAGATACTATTGAGACAGTCTTTCACTCACTAACATACCCAAACACACACTCATCCAACCATACAGTCCTGCACACATGCTGTCTTCAAAACACATACAAACATTCATTCATGCATCTGCATATCCCCCACTGAACCATACACTCATTCTGATACTAAAAAAACCAACTAATAACCCACATCGACACTCATGTAGCTACTCACCAAACCCATGCAGCCACTTATAGACTTACATATTTGAACATTACTCACTAATACATGTATTCACTAAGATACACTTTGTAAGTCAGTTATGCAATCTTTTTTACAAAAAAAAATCCATTTAGACACTTATTTACCCATTTATTCTTCCGTCGATCTTTAGATATAAATATATAAAAATATATAAATTTTTCAGAAAGACACACATTCACTGGATGATGACATCAGTGATGTAATTTGAGATGTCATCATTGGTGACATGAGTGATGTCACTGAGCATGTCATGAGTGATGTAATATGTGACGTCATCAGCAGTGCATTGCGGGCGCGCGAGTTATAGTTAGCTGAACTAACTATAACGGGGGAATTTCAATGGTTTTGTATGAGTGAAATATCCAGATAACTATAACGTGTGACACATATGGTTTTTGCAGTGAGTTTCTAAGGTTTTCTAAATGCTAATTCCTAACTATAACATGTGTGAAACCTATGGTTTTTTCAGTGAATTTGCAAGGTTTTTTAGATGCTAATTCCTAACTATAACATGTGTAAAACCTATAATTTTTTCAGAGAATTTCAAAGGTTTTGTAAATGATCATTTTTAAATGTATTAATTATTATATTTCTTTCTTTTTGTACTAATTTCCAAAAATTTTATTATAAATATGTATATTTATTTAAATTTTTAAGGTATATTTCATATTCTTACTGTAAAATAATAATAAAACTAAATTCAAAAAGATTTTTTTTATGAATAAATTTTTTTTTCAATATATTAAAATTAAATTCTATATAATTCCTTTTTCATTGTTTTTTTTTTATAATCGTACCATACGCATACCGTGAACGCACCATACTCTGTATAGTAAATCGTTCTCTGCACGTACCCACGTACACATTACGAAGGCGCTTTGACGTTATGCGTCGCATCAACGCTTCCATGTGACGTTATATACGGCGCACCGTACGCGCACGCCGCAAAAGTTTCTAATCATTCAAAATCATATATTTATGTATTTAATGTACATATTAAGGGAAGACATTATGTGGGATAATCATAAAAATAGTTTTATAAAACTTTTAATGAGCGTATATTACTTTTGAAAGCAATTACGCACATCGCAACGGTACGCCGAACGTACTCGCACCGTGAGAGCAGCGTAAGCGCAGCGTAAGAGCTCCGTTAGCGCACCGTAAGAGTACTCACAGCCAGGTGACTTTAAAAGAAGAGATTTCATTGGTTCATAACTCTTCCTATTCCAACTGTTGAAAGACTCCTCCCATTTTGATAATTCTACTTGGACTTTCTCAGGAGCACCATCTATTCTGAGGAGCTGCAGTGCTTTAGAAGAAAAGTTAAAAAATGGCTGGTCTTCCTGAGAGTTCTTCAGAACATTCTTCAGAGGAAGAATTTGTAGCTGAGCCCCCTCAGAAAAAAAGGAAGAAAGCATTTATTTGGAATTTTTCTACATTTCCTGAGGGGCAGAAGAAAGTAAATGTTCCTAAGGTAACATGCAAAATATGCGAAGTTACTCTTTCAAGGGGTGACCCCACCAAAAAAATATTCTTTTGGAACTGCTAGTATGGATCGTCATGTGAAGACCTTACATCCTACCAACTATACAAGGATAGCCACACACAGCTTGCAAGAGAATACTCCACCTGCAGTGGCTAGTACTTCAACTGAACCACCACCACCTCCTCCGAGCAGTCCACATCCAATTATTGTCCCTCAGTTTGCCAACCTGACTTTTCATTGCAAGTACTGCAAAGAACGTCTTTGTTATGGCGAGCAGTCAATTGACCTCATTGTGAAGGGGCAAGAGGAGCACAGTTGCCCCCCAATTTTTTTATTTTTTTTAGTTTTTTGTTGCAGTTCCAGTTTTTTTGTTTCTAATTCTATTTTTTGCTTTAAAAAAAACTTGTTGAAAAATTACAAGAAAAACACAAAACTAAAAAGACAAAAAAACAGTTATTTTCAGAACTACCTTCACTGGTCAAAGAAAGAACTATATTTCCATGTTAGTGTGTCAAAGTTTGTCAGATTGAATGTGTAGTTCATAAATGAATGAATGAATACATATGTAGTGTATGGGGAATGTGAAAATGCAGAACTATAAGGAAGTGCTACAGCATAAATCTATAAGGTGTTCACCGATAGTATACTGTAGTACCTCCAAAGCACTTGAATGTAACATATGCACATAAATATTTTACACGTCTATGCTTTAATTCACACTGCTGGTGACACTGCCTGGATGAATTTGTATGTGTTATGGGTGGATTTACAACCCCCTTGTGCCTCTTTTACACAGCCATTATGTCACTTTTGTGATGCAGCGGTGGTGCAAAACATGTGCCATGGTGTGTGGTATTTACAATGTGAGACATTTGGAAGGTGCATCACATTGTAAAGCCCTGCTTCAGAAGGAGACATTCCTGCACAGGGAGAGGATGTTCTGGTGCAGGAACGCCTCCTAAAAGTGACTAAGTGAAATTTATAAGATTTCATTCAGACACTTTTGGGCTTATGCTGCGTCAAAACCCTGCACCTGCTTGAAGCGGGGAGGATTGACACAGCATTATGAGCATAGGGCCCCAACAGCATTGCTTGGGCTGCATTGCACTTGCAACACGAGTCAAGCAATGTTCCATCTTCACAGCACAGATACATCACATATCTGTACGTTTTTGCCCCATAGTGCAACACATTGTAAATATGGTGCATCCATGGTGGTGATGTTACACTGCACAATAACTGGCATATCTATGGGGATCTACCACTTATTGTACATCTACTGATTAGTGTTTTAATGTAGTGAATGCCTTAATACACAATGATCAATGAGTCACTAGAAAAGTATACCAAGATTGACAGAGTGTTTGATGGAGGTGTAAGGTTAGAGACCGCAGAATTCAACATATAAAAGGCAAATTTGCAGGTGCATAGAACAGTGTGTGCATAGTCTATAGGGGTTTTAAGTACTCCTTGCCCTAAGGCCCACTTTGCACTATGAATACTTGGCTACAGACATAGCACCTCATTTATGAGATTTTGCCGTTGGGAAGCACAGCAGGCCTTCCTGCTGCACTTCCCTACGTCAAATGAAAAACAGAAGAATGCGCCGTATCTATAAGATACGGCACATGCCTCTCCTTTTCCCCTGCACCTGAACACAATGGTGTGCCTGTGCCAACACAGGCACCTTTGCACAATAATGCAAGGGTGCCTGTGTTGCGGGGGATGATTATTTTTGTTCAGCAAGGGAAACCTTTCTGTACAAAATTAATCACAAGAGACTTTTCTTTTTTCTATGTGTGCTGCAGAATGCAGCAAACATAGAAAAAGGAGAAACAAATAGAAATACAACTATTTTCCCTTGTTGTGCCTTCCTTACGCCTCCCCTGGGATGCGTAAGCTTTTGCCACTGCCTGTCAAAAAGCTATAGGTGTTGCTGTGAACGCTCCCAGCAACACCCATTGCATGCCCCTTTAGCGCAGAACACTATGTTAAAGTGGCTGATATTTATCATGCAGCATTATGCCAAAAAAATTGGGTTATTTGTGCCTGATATATATCACGTAGACAGCTGTGCCACAGAACATCACAAAAAGTGACGTTCCGATGGCACAAATAGCCTCATGAAACAGTAGAATGAGAGTGATTGCTGAAAGTCTAATGATCCAGACTGGGGAATTCAATGTATAAAGGACTAGTTTGTAGGTACATAGAAGACTGCATGCTTAGTTAATGCAGTTTTAAAGCAGTCCATGGCCTAAGGCAGAGCTTTCCAAACTGTGTGTCCCGACACAGTACTGTGTCGCCTACAAATGGTGGGTGTGTCGCAGGCACTTAACACATAATGGCTGCTAATTAAGAGGCATTCCTTGACACTCTGCTCTAACACCTGTGAAAAACAGCAGTGCTGACAGCTCTCATCTCCAGGCTAGAGGAAGGAAAATGCTGCCTGCCTATCAGCTACAAAAAAAGCACAGTAAAGGCTTTCATTGTTAATCGGGGCTTCTCAATTCCTTTTGTGGAATTCCTTTGGTGTCTCGAACTTGCACAAGAAAGCCTTATCCTTGGCCTCGGCTGCCTGCGCACAGCGAAGGGGAAGCCTCTTACAGAAAAGCTGGATGTAAAGTATGCATTTGGTGCACGTCAGGGCTATTCTGCATAGAACCATTAGAGAGACGTTCCATGGCTGCTCTCTGCAAATTCAAGGCACGTTCTCCCTGCTTGCTGTCTCATTTATTGATGGTAAAATATTCATGATGTGTTGTAAGCTAAAACTGTGGACAATTTCGCAAGTGTAAACCCTATTGAAGAAGTGCTCTGCGTGTGGATCAAGGCTTGGATTTTCTTGTGTTAGTGGCGTCTACACGGCAGACATCTGATCTTGCAAAGGGCTCTAGAAAACCCCTTTCAGGGTAGAAATCAGTATGGAACTCAACTTCAGTTGGGTGTAAGGGAGGGATTCTTGCTGGAAAAAAATTGCAAAATGTGCTGGCTTCCCCCTCTGCGGCCTTGTAGCGACAGAGAGAGGGAGACAGAGAGAGTGAGTGAAACAGGCGAAGAGAGAGTAAGAGAGAGGTAGAGAGCAAGTGAGAAAAAGGTAAACAGAGAGAGAGAGTGGAAGGGAGACAGAAAGAGACAGAGAGACAGGGAGGGAGAGAGAGACAGAGAGAGGGAGGTAGACAGAGATAAAGACAGAGACAGACAGATAGAGACAGGGACAGGGACAGGGGCAGAAAGACAAAGGCAGAGACAGAGAGACAGGGAGGAAGACAGGGAGAGACAGAGACGGAGATAGAGGGTGACAGACAGAGGGAGGTAGACAGACAGAGGGAGGGAGACAGAAAAAGAGGGAAACCGTGGGAGACAAACAGAAAGGGAGAGTGAGGGAGACAAAGGGAGGGAGACAGAGGGAGCGAGTCTGCGATAGACATTGGGAGGGAGGAGGTCGACACTGGGTTGGACACAAACAGAGGGAGACCATTTTCTCACTTGTTTTTCAAAATGTTCTTCCCCTTTGGCGATTCGGGATTGCTCGCTACACTATTTTACTATGTCACAAAATTATGCCTCTCCAAAAAGTGTGTCACCAACATGAACAGTTTAGAAAGCTGTAGCCTAAGGCCTACTTTCCTCCATGAATATTTGGGTACAGACTAGATAATTACAGTTCTGGAAGGACAGTGCCTGACTGAAGTTTAAATAGGTTCATTTTTAGCACAGTGCATACATAAGGACATTCTGTTGAATAGCTCTGTACAATAAGGAATCAGCAATCACAGAGACTTTGCTGTAAGTCAAAGGATATACACCTGGAAATAAAAACTATAAAACACAAGTTTGCTGGTGCAAACAAGAGTGCATACATAATCTATGAAGGTTTGAAGAAGTCCATGCCCTAAGACCCAGTTTGCACTATGAGGACTTTGATACTAGCTGAATGATTACAATTCTGCAAGAAGAGTCTCTCAAACCATTTTTAATTTTTAATCATAAATGTATTCTTGTAACATTTCATAATTTGATAGAGCTTTTAACATCATTTCGTCTGAAATTTCATTTTCTGGCTGATCAATTTCAAAAGTCATATCATGAAACTGGATCTCGTCTAATGCTTCAACAAAATCATCATCCAATGTTTCATCTAAAAAACTCACAAGTAATATCTCCAGCACAAATACTTTCATCTTCATTCGCTCCCCATGAAAGGTATATTTAGCTCCTCTATCAGAGTGTTACTAATTTCAAAACTATCTTTTATATTGTTCTGTTCTTCTTCCATAGTGAATTTATGTATGTTATTGTTCCTTGTAGAAAAACATAAACACTTCACTTTATCATTTTTCCTAATACATTATAGAAAACTGGGTTTATGAACTATTTTGCCCTTTAAAATTTATGCAAAAACCATTCTCAACTACTTTATATGATTATATCAATAAAATTGCTTATATGAATTTATAGTAATAAAATGTCCTTACATTTTCAAACCAGTTACTCTTAATCACTATAGAAAAAAACTAAGGCTATTATAACAAAATACAGTACTAAAAAAAGTACAAAATATCTATTCACCTTACCAGTTTCAAAGTAGTTGATGTGTTGTAGTAAAATGCAAAGAATACAGGTACACTCAGTATATATTTTTTTTAATTTCTTCAAATGTGTTTAGAAGATACAAACCGTCTTTACAAACTTATGTACACCATGGACGTTCTTTTACTTCAGCTCTGTAGAAGTACATCCCATCAATCATTTTTACCAGTTATACTTACCTTCAAAATAATAAAAAAAATTACAATTGTAGCATCTGTAGAAGACAAAAAAACATACAGTTACAATTTATCTTTTACAACACAAAATGATTTGTAAAGCATTTCATTTTCCTTTTTTGCTGTTCTCAGAATTTATTGAAATTCACTTGAAACAGTGAGTTCAATAGTACTCATCACATAACAGTGGGCAAAAAAAAGACATTCAAGAAGATTATCTTAAAAAAACCCAAACAACAATCTCAATAACAATCTAAAAAATTTAAATAAAACATATGTTAAATGTTTATTTCTAAGACCAATTTCTTACGTAACTATGAGGTATGGCAAACAAACTTGAAATAACAAAACACCATCATTAATTTTCTTCCATTATAAATAATATTACTTACAAATATATGCTGACAAAATTTATAACAAAAAGTCATTAAAGGTTTCACAAACTTTTCCCCTTGGCCAAATAGTATGTGTGAAATTCTTAGTTTAAAAGTTGTTCAATAGAAACTCTGAGCGTCTGCCTTCCAGCCTTCTGATCCAAAACCACTGACATCATTTGCACCGTCCTCCATTGCTCATCCCTCGGCCCGCTCCCAACCACAACATCATCTCCAACATCGACGACACCCAGCTCATCCTCTTCCTCACCAAGGAGCCACATACAACAAAAAACAATCTCCACGACGCAAGTGAATAAGGAGCAACTCTCTAAACATGAACTCGCACAACATGAAGATACTCATCCTCAGATCCACCCCCTCTGCTTCAGATGACTCCTGCTGGCCAACTACACTGTGAACAGTACCAACACCTACTGACCATGTACACAACCTACGATTCATCTTCAACTCCTCCCTCTATAAGTGTAAATAAGTCTGCACCATTTCCTCATACTGCTATAAAACACTCCACATGCTCCGCAACATTTACAAGTACATCCTAAAGAAAAGAAGAAGAAACAGACTATACTGTGGCAACACACTCTACACAAGAATTCCAGCCAAACACCTATAACGACTACAACCAATCCAAAGCACCTCCACCTGACTGATCTTCAATGTCCCCGGCTACAGCCACATCACCCACGACATGATACACCTACACTGCCTCAACATCAACAACAGGATTTCCTTCTAGCTCCTCAACCTCAGGTACAAAATACTCTACAACACCAGACTAATCTTCCTTAACAGCAGTAAACCTGTAAGGCCAAATTTTGATCTTAAAACTTTGGCTTTAAAAATATTTGGTAAGAATTTGGTAACTATTTAGGCAAACGTTGCTTAACAACTAATTGAGTATCATTACAATGTATCCAAACTTTCAGACATTTTAAATAAACAGTGTATTGTCCAGATGTTGTAGAAGGTCCATCACGGAAAATAATTGCAACAGCTACAAAAGTTCTTCCTGATATTGATAGTTGAGTAGCCACAACATTTTTAATTAAAGTTTCCAATTTTCTTCCATCAGCTCTACCACATCGCAGCATTAAAATTACATACTGTCCATAACTTTGTATAAATAATGTTGATGACATTTCTGATTTACATTGGCTACACTCCATGTTTTGACTTGCTCCTCTTACTAGATTGCTAAAGGACACTGATTCACAGTCTGGTAAAGTCAAATATATGAATCTTTCAGTGTCTATGTTAGTGTTACATGTAAACAAACAATTTTGACACTCATGTTGCCATTTATAAGAAAGGCCAAAAAGATTTTCAATATCTATACCTTCCTCTTCCACTACACCAAGCATAAACATTAAAAATTCCTGACAATCTTGCTGAATATTGTGCGTAAATTGAGTAGAAGAACCAGAACATATGTCCAAAACATTTCGAATATCAGATACACTTTGTATTTTTTTTTATTTATCACTACTACATTTCTCATAAACAGAATACAACAATGAACAGAATCTTTCGTCCTGATTTTCAAAAATTTGCTGTTGCAAACTTTCAAGAAAAAAAACAACATGAACAACTACATTAGCATAGCAGTTGACACCACAGCTATTTTCAAACCGATAACCAACATTCTCTACAACACTGTCCGTTTTCTTTTTGCTTGCAGGCGCAACTTCATCTTGTTTTTGTTCTTTCTCTACAATTTCACTACAGATATTCTCAAATCTTCTTTTTCTACCTACCACATACTTTTCAAATACTGGATATTGACCTAAATTGGGTGCATATTCTCTTCTTAACCTATTATTTTCTTTCACACAATTTGCATCTGCACTAACATTTGCCTCATCAAAATCAATCAAGTACAATCCAGATAAAGTTCTGAATCGGGACAAAGCAACATATGACATACCCTCTTTAAACACGGTACTTCCAATATTCACTAAAGCACTATCTTCGCTTAAACCTTGAGATTTATGAATGGCCACCGCATATGCCAAACAAATAGGAAACAGTTTTCTGTGTACATACAAATCTTTTACAAGCAAAAACCGAGATGAACAACGACTAAATTGTTGTACTTCAGCAATTTCATCAAATTTGATTTTCAAAAATTCAATCCTATCTCTATTTACATATTTAACAAAATCAACAATTTTACCCATTGCTCCATTAACTAAACCTTTTTCCACATTCAAATTACATCATAAAATTACCCTACAGTTTACACATGCAACCAAATTCTTCTCTAAACCAGCAGTTTTACTTATCGACTTCTCTAAAGAATTAAATTTCCTCTTCAACTTTTCAGTCAAAATAATAGTGATTCCTTCATGTTCTATTTTATCAATAGCTTCCAATTTTATAATTTCTTCATTTTCCAACTTTAACATTTCTTCATTGAATACAGAACATTCACGCATTAAGCAGATTACAGACTTGTTTTCTGCAATTTTCATATATATTTTCTCTTGAACAATATTTTCATTTGGAAACAAATTGGGAAGTAATTGTCTCTGTAAAGCTTGTTTGCCATGTTCTGTCACATTTCCAATTCTAATATCTTGAAGAATTTTTCCATAATCTGCATCATTTGCCTGACGCATATTTGTAATAAGTTCCTTAGACTCAAAATATGACCAAATGTGAACATTTCCAATGCTCCCCAAAGACTTTCTGGTATCTTCATGTACCAGTCTTTTAAACACTGGTTGTCCTTTTATAGGAGTAAGTTGTAGTAGATCTCTTAAAACTATGATGTGTTTTCCTCCAAATAATACGTCATAGTCTGTTTTAAGATTTTGCCGCATTCTTCAATGCACAAAGGCAAGCATTAAGTTTGATACCATGCTTACCTCATCAATAATGAAAAGTTTCACTTTCTTCAAGACTCTTGAAACTTCAAAACAAGCTTCTCCAGATAGCTTGTATTATTCTATTCTAATTTGTTTTCATGCTCTACTGGTAGCATTAATATACAATGTAAAGTAATTCCTTTAATATTGTGTGCCGCCAACCCAGTTGGAAAAATAACAGTTGATGGACAGAATGCAGAACAATGTCGTACATTCACCCCAGTACAGAGATCTGGGCCTAAATACATCGTTTTTTTGCACTCCACTCCACCCCAGTTCAGACATGGCCATATGCAAATCCACCTGACCCTTTGCCTCATGGGAACAGTCCAGCCCGAACTGCCAAGCCATGTCTTTCCTGGACCGGAATCAAGCATCCTAGGACTGGTTTCTGGCTATCAGCCGTCTTCAGCCAGGATAGCTTGACTCCAGTGGTATGGAGAGCATGGGACTCATGTCGGAGAATACCCATCCCACTCGGGGTGACAAATGCAAAAATAACAGTTGATGGACAGAATGCAGAACAATGTCATACATTCACCCCAGTACAGAGATCTGGGCCTAAATCCATCGCTTTTTTGCACTCCACACCACTCCAGTTCAGACATGGCCAGTTGGAGTCAGTTGCTTTGTGTAGATAAGTTGAAATTACTTTAATTAAAAAACTTTTCCCTGTTTCAGCTTGTTCACTCACATACAATCGGATAGGTTGAAACGATGAGCAAGAGCACTTTTTCTTTTCATGAAGTAATCCATGGTTAATCTGTTCTCTCACTTGCTCATATATTTGTTTCTGCTCAACATTTAGTTGTTCTTCCAAATTTCCTAAGTTTCTTACATCTTCTTGTGCGTCATACATTGCTGTTTCCACCTCTTCCATAGCAGTTGCTGCTTCATTTTGAATAATAGGTTCTCATAATGGATCCTGACTTAACGGAGATGAAGTTTGACTGTCTTGAGAACTGTCTCTAGCAATCTCAGCTGCAATTGTAGCTTTTTTCTCAATTTCATCATTCAACATTTTTACATAATAAGCAAAAACAGGACATTCTATAGTGTCTTTAGTTGCATTGAAAGAATCTTCATAGCTCTCGAAACCTCCAAGTAAATCTAATTCTGAACGCCATGGCTTGAAAAGTTGCAAAAGAGCTAAATAGTAAAATTCCCTTTTGTCAGGTGTTTCGCAAATCAGTTAACAGTGATTAATCAAATGTCCTTTTCTTTGTTTGACCGGACATCCTTCAGAACCAATAACAGCATATATACCATTATTGATGTGTTCTGTAAAACTCCGTTTAAAAATATAGTTTTGCAGCACTTCATAGAGACAGATGTTCCCAAAATTATGACTTCTATTAGGATAATATGTATCCAACATATTTGTTTTCACAATATCTGTACTTTCTGGCTCCTTTTCTGCTAAATAATAAATTTCTTGTACGGATTTAAGTACTCTGTTTCGTGTTGCAGCAATACATAGGCACACCCACATGATTCTTCTAGATTTGGAGTATAGACTTGCAGATGATAAGCGATCCGAGCATTCATACGCTGTTTAATTTCGTACTTAGACTCTTCTCGTGGGAAATCTCTTCCCACATTTCCTTCAATTCCGTCTTTTCTGATTTTGTTATGTATGATGTTACATATCGAGCAACCGCAATGGAATTGTCCGCAACACATTGAATATCCATGTCAGCATTCCACATGGACAAAATGACTGGGTTATAGTCATTCATGTATTTTGACTCTTCATTTTTTTTTAAGTTGTAGGTATTTTTGGGAGACTTTCTTGTGATAGTATGTCGCAAAGATGACATAAAACTGTTAACTCTTCCTTTCGATATTACTGGACGTGGAAATCCAAAACGGCATTTGGTGTAGAATTTGTCCTTAGATTTGTTCTTTCGACGACAGTATTTCCCACAACGATGGCTTCGGAATTGTAAGACTTGTTGTCTTAAGTCCTTATCCTGTGTGCTTTTGGGTATACCACATGTAGCGTATTATTCAATAAAAGACAACACAGTGTCATCTGAGTCTGTTCCAAATTTGGGAACATCTTTGATCCATATTAGCTGGCATGTGTATATGAGGAGCACCTCTTGCTTGATACTCCTTTCTCCGAAAGAAGTCCACAACCTCTCCAAGAGGAGGATTTTTTTATTAGTGATTAAAGACATCATAGCTTCAAATCTATGATTGAAATACCTGCATACATTAACTGGATCCAAAGAACACAATTCTCCAGTTGTCTTGTATTCAATATTTAGTATATTTGGATTTGCCTCTCAAAGAAATTGAAGTAAATGATCCCAAGCATATTCAGCACAACTTAGAGTAAGGAACCATGTAGGAGGTCCTAAGTTCCTTAGCATACGTTTAAGTTCTCCATGACGATGGTACCAGTGCTCATTAGTACCACGCTGACATGCCATGAGAATAATTAGCTGAGATTCCAAAACATTATCTTTCTGGTTTACTTTATCCATAAATTCCTTTGCCAAAACATTTTGCAGATGTACACCTGTTTTCAATATATGGTTTACTGCATAAGAAAGTACAGACAAATCACTCTCGAACATAAGATGAAACAAATATGGAATACATTGTCTAAATCTTGGATCTTCTGCATACAATCTTAATGTCCGGTATTCAGATGCAGGAATCCGCGCAGGTCGTCATCATAACGTCCTCCTTTTCCTGTTCGAACCAACTGAGGGAAACAACGAGCTTCCAAGCTTTTTTCCCATACACTAATGGGACTTCCCTTTGCTTCTTTTATTTAGAATAACTCTATAGTATTCCCCAACACTTCTTTAGAATGAAGAGGATGAAGACTGTAATGTTCGTAGATTTCTTCAGTTCTGGACACATCCACTTTTTCAATTTGTCCAGATGGCAAGTCACTATCTTCTTCTACAGTTATTACTTCTTCACTCATAAACACATTTTTATAATAATGATTATTTTTTATCAGATACAACATTGCCTTTTTCACTTTCCTAACATCCACTAATTCCTGCCAGATTTTCTTACTCTTAGTAGGAACACCATTAACAAGAATAACTAAAGGTTCATCTTCTACATTTTCTACCCCAACTGTTTCAATATTTTTCTTTAAATTTAGTGGCAAATACACAACTCTTCCTTTTAATCCTCTCTGTGAATCTGAAGGAGGCAATTTCCCTGTCTTAGGCTCCAAATGAACAATAGCCTGAAAAGGATGCACACATTGAATAAGAATAGACTAATAAGTATTTAAATCCATTAGTTCAGAAGGAATATTTACCAACTCAAAAATATTATGCACAGCTCAAGCAGGCATTTTATTCTCGTCTAATTTGTTATAACAATATTTACAAATACCCTGATCAGAACCCAAATCAAAACTATTCTCTACCAACAAATAAGTTACAAATTCCATCCACTCCTTATTTTCCTTTTCGCATTTTAAATACAGATCAACAGTCCTAGTTTTTATAATGAGTATGTCAACAACAAATACAAGAATAATTTGATGTTTCACCTGAAATCACCTTGAATTTTGAAATTTCTTGCTCAATTTTTTCTGTACTACAATGTTGTACATTCTCTTCTACATTTCCTTCTACTAACGTATCTATTTCTACACTGTCTTCTTCAGGACCAAAGTAAAGAACCTGAATTTCATCACAAACGTTCTTTACATCTGATACAGATCCATGCAAAAGAGCACTGTTCAACTTTTTTAACATAAGAGCTGGACTTTTTGCATAATCCAACCTTCTGACTAATTTCCTCATTTCAGTATGATGTACTGCCAAGAACCTGAAATGGTGAAAAACACTTCTACATACTTTTTTAGAAAGACGAGCCAGAGAATGACCTTGCAAACCAGTATTTTTTTCTTACTCAGCAAGGGTCTAATCCTTGCAACATCTTAATCTTTTGTTTAACACTTTTCTTAGTATAGTTATGTAGGAAATTGCATAAAAAAAATCAATAGATTCCTGCCGTACACTGCAAATACTACTGCAATTCCAAGTGTACACTATTCTCCTCATTAAAAAAGGCTCAGAACTGGAACTATGTTTCCATTCACCCAAAAAACTTCAGAAAAGTTACTTCTATTAATTAATCTTCTCCACTTACTTTTGCCCTTCATTAAATGGATTGGCTTATCTAGTGATCAAATTCTATTGATTACTAAAACAAACAGTTTCTTTTTTAATTCAAAAGCTTTCTCAACTACATTTTTAAGACATTTCCTCTTTTTATAAAATGCTGCTTTGTTTTTACTATTCTTGACTAACTTAGTCGAATGTGATAAAACTCTATTATAGAACATCTTCTTCCTTATTTACTTATATTGTTTTTTCCATGGTTCTTCTCTTTTCTTTTAGTTGCAGAAACAGTGATACTCTTTGCACACACTACTGTTAGTGGTTAACAATCTTCGCAGAAAAGTCTTAGTTTTCTTACCAGGACTTTTTTTCTTTTTGTTAACACATTGTTCTTCAGGTAAATGTTGTGGATGACTTCTCTTTAAATGAACTGCTTTCTTTCGTTCCTTCCTCTTTTCTGTTTTTGTTGGCATGATGATTTTTTTTCAGTGATGATCAAAAGAATCTATTATAAAAAATATATATCACTTTAGAAAAATAAATATATAAAATACACTATTGTATTACTTATGACAAGAGAGGGGAGATTATGACAACAAACGTGTGTCAGACTTCAATTCTATCAAGCTCAAATAGGCTTACCAGTACTTGGACAGGAACAGAGATGCTAGGTTCCTAATCCCTCTAAGCAATGCTCACAGGTCTTAGTTAGAACCTCAGGACATTACCTCGGGGGACGGGGGAATTGGATAAAATATTAAACAAAGGAGAGACTGGTCCTGAGCTGGCTCCTTCGTCGGCTACTTGCTGACGTCTTCTTTCTCTTCTATGGAACCAAAGGAAGTAATACACCGTTAAAACCTATCCTTCTCTTTCTTAGCCTAGCCTCACTTAATCTCTTAAATCTCACCTACCCACACTCTAGCTGCTCTCCTGCCGTTTCTCTATGAAATTCTTTGCCTCGCTCATTAGTTGTTACTGCATGGAAAGATATAGGATAGTTATTTCTCTATTTGTCTGTCTACTCCTTGTCTTTTTATTATTACGAATATAGATATACTCACTTACTTCACTAATTTTATGAGTTCTTTTTAAATACGTATCCTTTGTTATTTCTTCTTTTATTTACTGCTATCTGTTATGTGTCTTCAACTCCTTAATCCTGTGTTTTGTCTCATATTAGAATTTAGAAGTTGCTTCACATTTCTAGCAGTCTCTGGTGAGTATTTTAGTGTTTTGTTACATCAGAAGAATAGATCAGAATATCATCAATATATATAATCACGACTGGTCTAGAAATTCCTTCTTGATGTCATTGATGAAATGCTGGAAGGCAGCTGGGGCATTGCATAATCCGTGGGGCATAACTTGATATTCAAAAAGCCTAAACCTAGTCCGGAATGCCGTCTTCCACTCATCACCTCCACGCATTCGAACTAGGTGATATGCACCTCTTAGGTCTAATATGGTGTAGATTTGAGCTCCCTTCACCTGATCCAGGAGTACCGAGATTAAGGGTAAAGGATACCGATTCTTCTTTGTAATCTTGTTTATTGCTCTGTAATCGATGCATGCTCGCAAATCCCCTTCCTTCTTGGGTACGAAAAATAAAGGGGATGATACGGGAGACTAAGAGGGCAGAATGAAACTATTGGCCACGTATTTATCCAAATACTCCTTCAAATGATGATGCTCTTGTTCCGTTAGTGCATAAACACGGCTGCCTGGTAAATTAGAACCTGGTTCCAAGTCTATTTAGGAAATCATAAACTCAATGAGGAGGAAGTTGTTCAGCTTCCACTTCGTTAAACACATCCTCGAATTCTCTATACTCTTCAGGTATTTCCTGGACATTGGTTACACACATGGAATATCCTGTTGAACATAGGGAAAAAGCCGGCTTGACCTCTAGGTTTTTCTCCTTATTACCAAAACAGTTCTCATGGCAGTAACTCGAATCCATTACGATGGTCCTGGAACTCCAATTGATAGTGGGATTGTGTTCGGTGAGCCATGGAAAACCTAGAATCAGCTGAAACTGAGGAGCGTCAATTAAATTAAACTGAATCTTTTCCTCATGTCCGTCATTTGAAATCAATTGAATTGGTTCCGTGTGGTTCACGATTGGACCCGACGAAAGGTTTGTTCCATCTACTGCCCGGACGGACTTACTCTTAATCTTCTTGATTGCTTGTATGCCTACCTTTGCAGCGAACCTTAAGTCACAGAAATTCCCCGTAGCTCCTGAATCTATCATGACTGAAACCTCTGTTAAGGTTGTTTGCCGAAATCTCACTTCCATGGACAAATTTAATTGTGGAGCCGCGGATTGCATTGTGTTCGCTACTCGATGTTCCTCTGGAGTCGTTTCTTGAATCGCACCCACCTGTTCAACTCCCCCCACAGGTGGTGCCATTAGTTTTCCTTCGGCTTGAAGACTGTTTTAGGTTTCTTAGGACAATTCCTAACAAAATGCCCACCAGATCCACAGTACATACACAAATAGTTTGTTCTTCTTTTTTCTTTCTCTTCCTTGGATAGAGGCCCTCTTATAGTTCCAATATGCATAGGCTCAGTTCCTTGTTGAGTCTCTATTGCTGTCAGATCGAGCTCTGTCAAACCTTGGAGCTATTGTTCTCAGGTTTTATTTTCTTTTCCCCTCTCCTTTCTCCCTGGTGGAAATCGATCTCCAAGACAAGTCTATAAGCGCTGAAATCTCGGTAGGTCGATTTGGAATTTGGGCCAACACATCCTTTAATTCATTTCTCAACCCAGGATAAAACACGGCCGCTCTCTTGCCTTCAGGCCAGTCTGTCTCCACCACCAGCTTGTTAAACTGGGCCAAGTACGCAATTAAATCTCGATTCCCTTGCCGTAAATCAAGTAATTTGTTATCTACTACTTGAAATATTCTCCGCCGATCAAATATGCGAAGGAATTCTTGTTTAAATTCTTCAAAATAGAGAATCATTCCGGGAGAGTAGGGGCATTGACCACGATGCTGCATCACCACTTAATTAAGACAGTATGAAGGCCACTTTGGACTGCGCATCAGGGAAAATCGAAGGGCGGCACATAAAGTGTAAGGAGCATTGTGTGAGGAATATTTGTGCCTTTTGTGGATCCCCATTAAGTCTTTCAGGTGCGGCTAAAGGTATGACAGGAGATAGCGAATGGATCACTTGAGTGGTTGACCTATTAGTAGCTTTTAATACAGGTTTATCGCTTCCCACTCTAGACTACTAGATAGCCTCAGTCATTGAGCTAATTCTGCAGTTTCTTTTTTAGAATTGACTACTTCTTGTCTAAGGTTACAATTCTCTTCTCTGACTGCAACCAGTTCCTTCTGTATAGTGTCTAAGACAGTTCCTAAAGTTTGCATATCAATTCCCTCTGCCACCTCTGTTCAGGTGCTAAGGCAACCTGGGCACTTCTGGTTATCTCCAACTCAGGTAAGTATAACTCTATGACCTTTACCACATTTGTTTTATGTCACTTAGCTTTCAATCTTCACTCAGCTCTCTTGATGCTTGAAATTCCTATCTCCTCTCAGGAGCTCTTAACTCTGCTCTGACGACAAACACTGTGAACTGGAACTCGCGCTTGACTGAATGCGCCGAGTATTTCCTCACGAACCTCTCAAATATTCTCTTAGATACCCAACAGCGTTGGATATAAACCTTTGTGACTAGATTTTAAACTTTAACTAGGAACTCCAATCTTAGGCTTCTACGTCGGCTGAAATCTCTGGTGAAGTGCGCGTTTCCTGTCGCGCACGCGCTACACCTTGATTTCTCTGCAGCTGCGGTGAAGAGACTAGACCGCCAACCTGTCTCTCGAAAATGGCGGCCATCTTAGTTCTCCTATGCCCAACCCGCTCAGTCCAAGTGCCATCACTTTGTGAATCTTGGCACAACCAGGGCAAGTCAGTACTACAAGTTATTAGCACCTGTGTACGGGTTCTGACAACGTGGGAGTATGAAAATAGAAGGAGTGACAACAAGAAAAAGAGGACTGTGAGACAACGAAAAATTTACATAGAAAAAAGAATATTACTAGACACTGCAGTATAAGGGCATAAATGAGATACAATAGAACAAGAAAGAGGCCCAATGGGCTTGTAAATCTGCCCAAGAGTGTATGCAGCACTCTATGTATACTGACTGTGGAATTATTAGGAAGGAGATATGAAGAGAGAGGGAGAATTAAGATGTCAGAGGAGAGACGGGGACAATTAGGAGACAGAAGGAGACAATGAGGACAGAGGGGGACTAAGAGGACAGGCGGGAGTAGGAGAAGCAGTGGCACTATGAGAAAAGACAAGTGAAAATAAGGAAAGAACGGAAATATCAGAAGAGAGGGGACACTCAGTGTGATTTTAGACAAAATAATTTAAAAGCATACATTTTACCAAAACATATTTACGACACTAAAACGTTGAAGTAACTGAACACATTACATGTGTATAACCACTACATTTCAGTGGTCAATCCTGACTCATTTTGCAAATACATTTCCAATTTGCTGCATTATTTTTTTGACAACATTACAAAAATGAGACACAATAGAACAAGAAAGAGGCCCAAGGGGCAAGAAAATCTGCCCAAAAGTGTATGCTGCAGTCTATGTATACTGACTACAAAATTGTAGATTTAGAACACAAGCCTAACTCTAAAGAAGCACCACTATTAAGTATTCTACAACTAATAAAGTGACTGCACACATTCTACATTTTTTGGTACTGCATTTTATTGCACAAAGGTGACTAAACACATTAACTTACCAAATGATTTTATCACAATAGTTATCCAAATGCACACAAACTCAGAATATGGTTCTACAAACTTTACAAGAATAAACACATTACTCTTACTAAAAAAACAATGCACCACATACAGTCCCTTACAATTTATCGACTCACCTTTCAAACTGATTGGTAGATTAAGAAGAATGCCACTTGCACAGCAGATAGTCTTACACAGAATCTCTCCGCTTCAGTGCTTGCAGCAGAACCAAACAAATGGCATATTATCCCTCTCAATTTACACATATATACACATTAATAACACATTGAATTCCTTCACATAATTATTCAAAACCAAACAGACATTTCTATTGGTTCAATATTTCAAACCTTTCCAACTGATATAACTTTCCACCCTACCCCCCAACACATCATACAAAAGTCAACTGTCAACAGAGGTCAAAAGTTCAGCACGCTATAAAACCCTGCTCCTCAATAACTTTAGACTATGCATAAATACTTACTTATTAGTACTAATAAAGAGAAAATGTTTCATTAGAACCAACCAACACATAAACACATAAACTTGATAGATATTTGTAAAATATATCTTTTTAATTGTTTTTTTCTTGCTTAGGTATTCTCACGGGATGACTTAAATCTACCGTAAAAAAAATAGCCTCTATCACTAATTATTTATAATCACCGGGGACCCCATCCCCCGGGGCTAAATATAACGTTGGGGACCGTGGGGGGAGCCCCAAAGCCCCCACGGTCCCTGCCGGCTCCCTGCGTCTTTCAGGAGCCGGCATTGCTTTTCGTCAGAGAGCAGCTAACATGCTGCTCTCTCAGACTAAAAGCAATCTGCGGTCCCCGGGGCGAGTGGTTGGGCTTGAGCCCCCCCACACAGGATTTTTTTTTTTTAACATAAAACGAAGCCCTGGGGGTGGCGGTCCACGGGGCTGCGGGGGGGCCTTGAGCCCCCCGCAAACATAGTTAAAGCCCCAGGGGATGGGGTCCCCGGGGATTATGAAAAACTTAGTAATAGAGGCTATATTTTTTACGATAGATTTACCCTGCGCGTACCATGCTCGTACGTACGGTGCAAAATCTGTAAGTCGAACCAACAAAAAAAAATGACATTGGGTATCATTGTAAAACCCCCTAGGCAAACCAAGGGAGTCAGGAAGTCTTATAGCAAACAGCAAACATTTCTTGTCAATCTACACACTCAATCCATACACATATACAAATAAATAACAAATCACATTTATTCCCACATTAAATCAAAATGAAACACACTTTTCTATTGCTTGAACTTTTGAACCCTTTCCAACTGACAAAACTTTCAACCCTTCCCCCAACCACATTCTGCCAGTTACCATAGACACACTTCAGGGAACACCTAACTGAGCACACAGGTGAAAAGTTCATCATACATTGTTGCAAATCAAAACAGCAAGAGTGCTTGACTTGTCAATATACCAGCTTATCTTAAGTAATGTTCCTTTCTATCACTTGTTCTTAACCAATAAATAACAGGCTTTTAAAAAACAGAAAATTGCACCCTAGTTTTGTAGCTGATAACATTACAAACAACCAATCACTTCTTTGCTTTTTTTCAAAACTCCACTTATCCACCATTTTAGAAAAAAAAACATCTTCAAACTGCCCTTTCATTTACAGAGACCATCTGAGTGCATCAAGACCTCTCTTCAAGATGCTTACAGTGTGGATTGTGGGACACAGCTATATTTTCTGGAGTTAAAGGTACGCACAACAGAAAAAAATTCACAAAGACCTAGGTTTACCAAATGTGGACATTAAATGGATTGGACAGAGAGTTTTAAAGTGGCACCAATTGATGCTATTGGTGAAATCCTTTATGCATCTCCAACACCCTCACCTCATAATTGTGCACTGTTGTGGCAATGACCTAGGCACTTTGACTGGGTTAGGTCTGGAAATGTTTATGAAGGACACCTTTACAGAACTGATGTCACTTTTCCCCTAAACTACCTTTATCTATTCTAATATATGTCAAAGGCAAACATGGAACTGGTCCAATCAATTTTGTCCACAGATTGAGAAAGCTAGGAAACATGTGAATAAATCTGTTTCTGCATTTCTCTGAGACTATAGAATGGGGTCCATTTACCATAACAATCTGCGCTTCAATATGCATGACATCTATAGGAGAGATGGGGTGCATTTTACAGATGAGGGGAACAGAGTCTTCCTCTTGAACTTTAGACTCTGCATCGGTACTTACCTGTAGGTACTAAAATCTTCCAATAAACACAAGGGCTCTTTTTAGAGCCAGCCAACAAATAAACATATACACTTCAAAAATATCTAAAAATATTTTTATTTTTCTTGCTTATGTATGCTCACGGGACGACCTACAGACTTCGCACTGTACGTCGTATGTTCAAGCATGGTACGCGCACGGTAAATCAATCGCAATAAAAATAGCCTCTATTAATAATTTTTTATAATCCCCGGGGACCCCATCCCACGGGGCTAAAATATAACGTTGGGGACCATGGGGGAGCCAAAAAGCCCCCACGGTCCCAGCAGGCTCACCGCGTGTTTAGGGAGCCGGAATTGCTTTTCGTCAGAGAGAGCAGCTAACATGCTGCTCTCTCTGATGAAAAGCAATCTGCTTTCCTATTTGAAAGAGAGAGCAGGTATTCTGCTCTCTCTTTCAAATAGGAAAGTAGTTTGCTATGGTAGGGTAGGAGCAGCGAGGCTCCCGCCCTACCTTAGCAAACAGCAGTGTCCCGGGGGTAGGCACCCCGGGGCACTTCAGGAGCTGGCCCTGGGGAGGTGGCGGTCTCCAGGACCATCAAAGGCTCTAGGAGGGGGGCCAAGTGGCCCCCTCCCAACAATATTTAAACTTAAGTTTCCCACTCCAGTCAATGCAGCAGTAGGGAAAGTGTTGGATAGCAGATGGGTAAATATTACTATTCCCACTCCAGTGAGTGCAACAGTAGGGAAAGTATTGGATAGCAGAGGGATCAAATGTACTACTCCCTCTTCAGTCAGTGCAACAGTGGGGAAAGTGTTGGATAGCAGAGGGTTCATAATTACAATCCCAACTCCAGTCAGTGCAACAGTAGGGGAAGTGTTGAATAGTGGAGGGATAATATTTGCGATTCCCACTCCAATGAGTGCAACAGTAGGGAAAGTGTTGGATAACGGAGGGGTAAAAATGACTATTCCCACTCTACTGAGTATAACAGTTGGGAATTTTTAGACAAAAACGTTATTATATACATTTTTTTACATCTTAACATACAAAACCACACAATTAATAACCCACATCTAAACTAAAAATAAAATGTTCTTCCATAATTAACATATTTACCAATTAAAAAAATAATATTATTTAAAAAACAAAATGAAACACATACAAATGAATTACTTTCCACCCTTTACCCCTATAAAACCCACAACCCGCACCTCAAATTAAATACAGTTTCAATATTTAATTTTCAATTAACTTATTAATATTAATGAAAAGCAAATTATAATTCATTTAAAATATATATCAAAACACATAACACTAAATAAAAAAATTGATATTTCATACAACTATATTTTTGCAAACAATATTATTGACTTATATAATTTTTTTAAACAATATTTCTTACCTTCAAATCGATATTCTTGACCACGGTATTCTTACTGTCGATTTTTCTCACTGACGATATGTAGGACTCGATATTCCTATAGTTCTAAATTTCCAACTCAATATTTTGACTGCATACCGGCTGAACACGCTGTGAAATTCTCCCACTTTTACCACCAAATGTTCTACATCTAATAGAGTAGGCAAATGCAAGAAATACTCTACTAGTTTGGGTAGAACCCAGATATCAGCAAGAATTAGCCTCAATGATAAAGGGTTCTGACATGGCCAATATTTCAACATTGTCACTAGTATAATTAAAAAATGTTTTTGTCAATATGAGAAGTTCAAGCTCAAGTTCAAGTTCCAGAATTTGTATAACGCACTACTCACCCAGAGGGTCTCAAGGCGCTTGAGGGATGGAGGTGCTTTACTTACCGAATATCCAAGTTTTTAGTTGCTTTCTGAAGGGGAGGTGGTTCTGTGTAAGGCGGAGGTGGGTGGGGAGAGAGTTCCAGGTTTTGGCCGCTAAGTAGGAGAAGGATCTTCCTCCCATGGTGGATCTGTGGATGCGCGGAATTGCAGCAAGGGCTTGATTGGACAATCATAGCTGGCGGGAGGGGGTGTAGAAGGATAGTCGCATGTTGAGGCATTCGGGACCTAGGTCGTAGAGGGCTTTGTGTGCGTGGGTGAGGAGACGGAACATTATTCTCTTGTTGACAGGGAGCCAATGGAGATCTTTCAGGTAGCCGGAAATGTGAGCTTGCCGAGGGATGTCCAATATGAGTCTGGCTGAGGCGTTTTGGATACGTTGGAGTTTTTCCTGTAGTTTGGCTGTGGTTCCTGCGTAAAGGGTGTTTCCGTAGTCCAGTCGGCTTGTGACCAGTGCGTGGGTGACCGTCTTTCTTGTTTCGGTGGGGATCCAATGGAAGATTTTTTTGAGCATACCTAAGATGTTGAAGCATGATGATGAGACGGCGTTGACTTGTCTGGTCATCGAGAGGGAGGAGTCCAGGATGAAGCCCAGGTTACGTGCGTGGTCCATAAGTATGGGTGCGGTTCCCAGGGCCGGTGGCCACCATGAGTTGTCCCAGGCAGAGGAGGATGACCCTAATATGAGGACTTCCGTTTTGTCCGAGTTTAATTTTTAAACAGCTATTCTTCATCCACTCGGCTACTTCTTTCATTCCTTCATGTAAGTTGGTTTTGGCGGTGTTTGGGGCTTTGGTGAGGGAGAGGATCAGCTGGGTGTTGTCTGTGTAGGAGATGATGTTGAGGTTGTGTTGGCGTGCGATGGATGCGAGGGGACTCATGTATACGTTGAAGAGGGTGGCACTGAGTGATGATCCTTGTGGTACGCCGCAGATGACTTCGGTGGCCTCTGATTTGAAAGGGGGGAGGCGGACTCTCTGGGTCCTTCCGGCGAGGAACGAGATGATCCATTCCAATGCTTTTCCTTGTATTCCGACGTTGCTGAGGCATTGTATGAGGGTGCTATGACAGACTGTGTCGAAGGCTGCGGAGAGGTCAAGTAAGATGAGGGCAATTGTTTCTCCGTTGTCCAGTAGTGTTCGAATGTCGTCTGTTGCTGCGATGAGGGTGGTCTTGGTGCTGTGTTTGGCTCGGAAGCCAGATTGTGAAGGGTTGAGGGATTTGTTGGATTCGAGGAAGGCGGCGAGCTGCCTGTTGACGGCTTTCTCAATGACTTTGGCAGGGAATGGGAGGAGCGAGATGGGGCGGTAGTTCTTAAGTTCGGTGGGGTCTGCTGTGGGTTTCTTCAGAAGGGCGCTGAGTTCGGCATGTTTCCAGTTTTCCGTGAAGGTAGCGGAGTTGAAGGAACAGTTGATGACATCGCGGAGATGGGGTGCGATGTTGAAGTCTGCTTTGTTGAAAATGTGGTGGGGACATGGGTCCTGAGTGGATGGAGTTCATCAGGCAGATGGTGTCTTCGGTGGTGATTGGGTTCCAGGCACAGAGGTTGTGCGGTTTTGGTTCGGAGGTGGGTGGAGTGGACTGGTCTTCGGACTGGTTTTCAAAGCTGTTATGTATTTCGGTGATTTTGTTGTGGAAGAATGAGGATAGGGAGTCGCAGAGGTCTTGGGAGGGAGTGATGTCGTTGGTGCCGGCGGTGGGGTTAGTAAATTCTTTGACGATGTCGAATAGTTCCTTGCTATTTTGGGCATTGTTGTCACGTCGATCCTTGAATGCTGATTTCTTGGTGGATCGGATCAGTTGGTGGTGTTTGCGGGTGGCGTTCTTGAAGGTGGCTAGGTTATCAGTGGTTGGGTTTTTTCTCCAGGTTTTCTCGAGAGTACGACAAAACTTCTTGGATTTCTTAAGGCTTTTTTGCTACCGTGCTTGTTTAGATGGTTTTTCAAGGGTGATAGTTCGTCAGCGCTGTGGGTGATCCATTGTGTGAGGTTAGTGGCTGCTTGGTTTGGGTCCGATGATTTGGCAGGGGGGTTTTGGTGAAGCGATGTGAAGAGTTGTTCGGTGGTGATTTTGTTCCAATTTCTTCGAGGAATAGGTTGTGGGGGGTTGTGGGTTGTGGACTTTTTGTAGTTGAAGTGAACGCAGCTGTGGTCCGTCCAATGGAGAGCTGTGGTATGATCGAAGGAGATGTGCTTGCTGGAGGTGAAGATAGGGTCGAGCGTGTGTCCGGCGTAGTGGGTGGGGGTGTCTACAAGTTGTTTGAGTCCGAGATTGGCCAGGTTGTCTAGAAGGGTGGTGGTGTTGATGTCGTTTTTCTTTTCCAGGTGGAAGTTGAGGTCTCCCAGTAGAATGTAGTTCTCGGAGGGGAGGGCAAGTGGGATGATGAAGTCAGTGATGTCTTCGGTGAATTGTGTGCGGGGTCCTGGTGGTCTGTAGATGGGGGTGCCTCTGAGTGTGGTTTTGTAGTCGGTGTGAATCTGGAAGTGAAGGTGTTCGGCGGTAGCAAGGTTATCATCGGAACTGGTCGTGATGCGGATGGTGTTCTTATGGACGATGGCGATGCCTCCTCCTGTTTGGTTGGTGCGATCTTTTCGGATGATCTTGTAGGCGTCCGGGATGGCTATGGCGATGTCAGGCGCTGATGAGGCGTTCATCCATGTTTCTGTAAGGAAGGCGACGTCCGGCGATGTAGTGTTGAGTAGGTTCCAAAGTTCAACGGAGTGTCTGTGGACTGAGCGGGTGTTGAGCAGGATGCACTTTAGGTGGTTAGTGTCGGAGCTCTGTTTGGAGTTTGTGGATTTGGTGTGGGTCCTGATGCAGTCGAACTTGCAGGAGTGGCAGGTGAAGGGTCCATGGGTGTGTCCTGGGGCGGCTTGGTAGCAGTTTGGGAGTTAGCCGGGGTTAAGGGCTGAGAGGATTGCGGCGTCGTATGTTATGCGGGTGGAATGGGTATTGCGGGGGCCAGGGGGTCTGGCGCTGGGCACGGTCCAGGCGCGAACGGGCGTAGACGGGCTTACCTTTGGCGCACCTTTGGCGCGCATAGGGCGCGTCCGCTGCGCATGAACGCTGCGCGCGAAGGCATCTGTCATATGCGGAAAGTGGAGGGGGAGGGGCGAGGGAGGAGCAGCTGGGAGGCAGGAGCGGGGTGGAGAGCCGGGCAGGGAGGCACAACAACAACAACAAAATGACAGCAAGCCAAAAGCGAAACAGGATTGGGGCACAATTACATTAAACGCGATGCGAATGGCAGTGGAACCGGCACAATCAGGCACAAATCAAATCAGGCAGCACAGCACAATTGAGCAGATCGTTAAAGCGCACTTTGGCAATCTAGTGCTACGATAATATTCTAATGAGCAATCAGGCAATAGTAGTTGTGGGGGCAAGGCGAGCTAGCAGGCAATAGTCTGGCAGTAAGCGCTACGATACCAATCGGCATGCAGGGCAGGGAGCAGCGTGAGGAGCGACCGCTTCTGATGAGATCAGGACGGTCACAGCCCTACAGCGGGAGAGCAGAGCCTAACTATCAGTGGGAGGGAGGAGCAGCTGGGAGGCGGGAGCGGGGTGGAAAGCCGGGCAGGGAGGCACAACAACAACAACAAAATGGCAGCAAGCCAAAAGCGAAACAGGATTGGGGCACAATTACATTAAACGCAATGCGAATGGCAGTGGAACCAGCACAATCAGGCACAAATCAAAAACATGGAGTTGTATCATGAGAGTTTCTTCCAGATGTCCCATAGAAAGACAAGTCTGTTGGATTTTTGTACAGTCAGTGTAATAATGTAATGTACTTTATTATATGTACGTAGTGTATTATCTATTGTAGGAATGCATAAGGAAGCTGTGAAGTCGGGCTAATTGGACTATGTAACAGTCTAGCAGGAGACTGGAGAAGAGGCCATGTGCCAAGGAGACATGGCACCAATTATGTAGAAGGTAATTGATAATTGGCAAACAAAATCAAAGCTCCTTGTCATTTCAACATTGCTGCTGCTACCAGGTTCAACAATGGAATCTGATTAAATGCAAGATGGCTGCCCTGGCATGCCCCACTGTAGTACATTACTGTTCCCTGTCAGGACTGCACAATCTCTGGATCATTCTCTTCTTCCCCTCTTCTTCACCTCACCATCTGTATTGGGGTAGTATCTGGAATTAAAGTGGGGTAGTCAGCCAAAAGCAGACTCATTATGCTGCAAACTTGACTGCATAGCATTTCACAGGACAGCTCGTCAGGTCTGGTAAATCAGGTGTAATGACCAGGGTAAAGCAGTGTTTGATGAGAAAAGGCTCATTCATGTACTCGGACGAGATTAGAGCTGCAGCATACATATATGGCTCTCATATTTTGGCAACTATGTTGAATTTCCAGCCCCAAACTGCTTCCCGTGTTTTTGGAATGTTTCAGATAAAGTCTAAAGTCATGATCACCGATGTGTCTTATCTTTCTGGGAGAAATGAAAGATGAATTGTAAAGCACAATATTGTCTCACACAACAGCATCTATCTAGATTACATTCAAGCTCCAGGTCACATCTTCTAGTAGTGGGTAAGACAACTATTGTTGTCAGAGGTCAAAGGTAGAATTCATAGAAAGTAGCATCTATGGTGGTAATTGAGCAATTTCACAAACACAACCCTGACAAAACAGAAGTGCTGATCTGCAGGAACTACACCTCCCCATGTAACAACTCCTTGTGGGCAGCTGAACTAGGACACACTCCTACAGACCAAGCCCGGAACCTCGGCATCAACCTGTACAGCAAACTCACCATGAAAAACCAGAACAACGCAGTCTCTTCAGCCTGTTTCCTCACTCTTCGTATGCTCTGAAATATTTTCAAATGACTCCTAGTTTGCACCAGACGCACTGTCATTCAAGCTCTTGTCACCAGCTACCTGGACTATGGCAACACATTCTACGCAGGAATCAGCACAAACCACCTTATGAGACCACAGACCACACAGAACTCAGCAGCCAGATTCAATCCTTGACCTCCCCAGATGGACCCACTTCACCCCAAACCTCAATAAATTCCACTGGGTCCCCGTCCACAAGAGATGCCAATACAAGATGCTGACCTATCTCTATGAAGCCCTGCTCAATTAGGGCCCAGCAAACATCAACTACCATCTGAGTTTACACCAACCCTCCAGGAACCTGAGCTCCATCAGATCAGACCCCCCTCATCCGCTGAAGCATTTGTGGAGTATGCTCCTTCTCCTACCTCGCTGCAAAATTATGGAACAGTTTCCCTCTCCACTTCTAGACCTTACCCTCTCTCCTAGAATTCAGAAAGGGATTCATGACCTTGTTGCTCACCTGATTGCACCCAAGCAGATCAGCCCTCAGCTCCTAGACACCTTCACAGGTGAATAGCTGCGCATTAGAAATCATGATTGCTTATTGTCATTTAGAATCATACATGACAAAGGTTGCCTGCGGTCCTTTTTAAATATAGTAATTAAAGACATCACGGATTACATAAACTTAGCATGCCTTGTACCGAGATACTACTCATGATTCACACTGTGGATACACATCTGTCACACAATGACACTACACCCAAATACATACATCTCAACTGATTAATAAATGTTTTCCAGCATAATAACACTGGATTATGGGCCCGATGTAGGTCGGTCGGTAACGGCCGAAAATCGGTATTTTCGGCCGTTACCGATCGGTATACATGATTTGACATGTAGGTGCACTATTTTACCGAATCGGTAACTTTACCGAATCGGTAAAGTTACCGATTCTGTAAAATACAGAATCGGTAACTTTACCGATTCGGTAAAGTTACCGATTCGGTAAAATACCGATTCGGTAATTTTACCGATTCGGAGCCACCCATATGTAGGTGGGACTCTTCAGAGTCCCAGGAGCCTTAACGAATCGGTATTTTACCATCAAATCCTATTTGATGGTAAAATAACGATTCCGGTGTGCATGCACATGTGTGCATGCACACCTATGCCATGTGACAGGCAGACCTGCCCTTAGGGCAGGTATGCCTGCCACATGGCACCCGTGCCTGTTTTGGGGGTGCCAGAGGGTGTCAAAGTGACACCCCCTGCACCCTTGAGAAATTCGGTATTTACCGATTCGGTAAATACCGAATCGGTAATGTCCATTCATTCCTATGGGCTTCAAAGCCCATAGGAATGAATGGGCATTACCGATTCGGTATTTACCGAATCGGTAAATACCGAATTCATCCGATTCGGTATTCCAGCACATCTGGAATACCTACATATCGGACCCATTGATTTACCGATTTTAAATTACCGAATCGGTAAAATTCGGTAATTTAAAATCGGTAAATCAATTTTACCTACATCGGGGCCTATGTGTACCATGCAGTGGCTTCTACTAACAGCACTGGGTGTGAAAGTCTTATCAGGGGTTTTCTGCTGCAGCTCCATCATTGAGTATCTCATTTGGGGTCTGATTTTCGCTCACACCCGGCAAGGTTGCATTAGTCATGTCTGTTGTCTGTGTGGCAATGTAGCTTTGACAGAGCCCCCAACGTTTTTTGGGGTGGTTCCTGGATGGAAGCAGTTCACTGTAAAGTTTTTGGAATAACCTAACAGCGCTAACTGATGGTCTTTAAATACCAGTTCCCAGAAATAAGCAATTCCTGGACATAGCTAGGCTAAATGTAAGAACCCTGCTGATCTCGCACTACATCGATCACAGTCAGCAGATTCCCGAAGCCCTTATCTGTGTAGCCGTTCTGGAGTGTAATAGACCCTGTTCAGGTATTTGAAATGGATTAGTCTGTGTCTTCCATTTAAGGATATTCTCTTTATTCTTTCACAGCAGTATTTATATTTATCGTCATCCAGTGTCTCAACCTAAGTCTGCTTGCCATTCTAATCTGGCTTTGGTGTACTGATTTTTTCTAAAATCTTGTGTGATCTTATATATCCTGGAGACCCTTTTAATGGGCGAGTCTGACTTCATGGTATATATAAAGGCAATTACGTAAGGCAGCTCTGCTAACTCGTTCCCTAGTATGTCTTTCAGGGCCATTTTCATCCTGTGGTAGTGGAATCTCGTTAGTAGAGTGCTCTGCTGCTTCCACATCTGAACACTCTCTAACTGTGCTGTCTTGAAACATATCCCCTACTGTAGTGATGTTCACAGATTCAAGTGCATGTGTCACTCCTTCATCGCCACATAGCGGTAGCCAGTGGCCCCATGCTACTGGTGTCAGTGGGGAATAAAGTATGGCACCTGACTGTAAATTAAGTAGATGCTGCCAGGCATGTGTTATGGAATTCACGAAGTCTAGTACTCCGGTTCTGCGAGAGGAGGGTTTGAATAGGAGTGCCAGCAACGGGAGGGGGGCAGCCACAATCTTTTCAATCTGCATATGGGGAGAACACGTATCTTATGTATTCAGTAGTGGGCTTGAGAACTTTGTGCCGCCCTGTAATAGAGATCTAAGTCCGGAGCACCCAATCCGCCCAAATTGTGCAGTAAAGTAAGTGTACTCCAGTGGACTCTTGCGTGTTTCCCAGCCAATGCCAGATCCACTAAAACTGATGTGAGCGTTCTAAAAAAAGATTTCGGGGAGATCATTGGGTATTAGTGAACAACAACAGGAATCTGGGGAGAATGACCATCTTCACGAGTGATACTCACCCAACTAGGGATAGGGGCAGGTGCTTCCAGCGCACACTGTCATATTCTAGCTTACTTACTGCCCTCCCATAGTTTTCCCGGAGGACCACTGAATCAGTGTGTATCTTTACACCCAAATACTTTACTGGTTTGGTTGTCCATTGTAAAGGGTATTCAAGGTCGAAGGGCTGTGCCGCTGGGGTTAGCAATAAAATAATCGACTTAGGCCAGTTAACCTTAAGGTTATTACCATTAGGTAACACCGCGTTTGCCAGTCTGCGCCAGCATTGTGTTCAGTGTACCTTATATACAGTGTGCCATTTGCGTTACTTGTTTTTAAATACCTCACCTTTTGCGTGCTGCTCCCCGAACCAATTTTGCCAGTCCCCGGTCCACCGCAGTGTGTACTGATTGTGTGGAGGGACGTGACTTCGCCCTCCTCTCCCCATTTCCGCTACCGGGGCACATTTCAACTGTGTGTTTGACCGGCTGCACAGCATTAGGTAACAGCGCGCTTGCCAGTCTGCAACAGTATTGTGTTCAGTGTACTTTATATATTTTTAAACAGTGTGCTATTTGTGTTACATGTTTTTAAATAACTCACCTTTTGCGTGCTGCACCCCGCAGCAATTTCCCCAGTCCCCGGTCCACCACAGCGTGTGGTGTTTGTGTGAAGGAACGTGGCTCCACCCTCCTCTCCCTATTTCCACTACCTGGGCATACGTAATCAGCATGTCTTACCAGCTGCGTAGCGGATGCGCGCAGCGGGCGTGGCACCAGCGCGCCAATGGCAAGCCCGTCTGCGCCCGTCCACACCAGGCCATCGCCAGACGCCAGACATGCTGCCAATTTTAGGAAATCACATCTTACTTATACCCAGAATGAGCTGCTAGCAGTCAGGACGATGCCCATGAGGTGCCTAGTGCACGTGTTGGAGGTTCTAGAGGGTCCCTTCAGCTGTAAATGCTGTGGTTTCACATCTATCACTCCTGCAGTCTTCAAGATTGTCTTCCTTCCCCAGGCATTTGAATTGTCTCTCTTTGGTCAAACATTGAGCTGATGTCTATGACCTTCTGGAAACCGAATCGCCTGATACCTTGTTTTTAACTGAGACTTGGCTCTCTGAAGACTCGGTGGTGATACCAGGGTTGGTAGTCCCAGAGGGTTATGGTATTCATACTCTTAATAGAGACCCGAGAGGCGGGGGTATTGTGGCTATTGGTAAAACTGGCTACTCCTGCACCTTCACTAAACAGCCAATTTTGGGCTGTGAATGTGCCTGCTTTAAAATCACTTTTAACCCCAACTACACCATGATCGATTTTTTGGGTATACTGTCCACCGGGCCCATCCAAAGCCTTTAGGGAAGCACTCGTTGATACCGACTGTACTTTGGCAGTCAATACTTCTAACTTTACAGTCCTGGGAGATCGGAATCTTCATTTTGATAAGCACCTAGATGTGGATGTGGCCAACTTGATAGCGGACTTAGCGGCTTGTCAGCTGGATCAGCGTGTCTCTGGTCCCACATATTCAACTGGTCATTTGTTGGACCCTGTTTTTACCAACATTTTGTCCCTCACGGTCCAACCGCTGGTCCCTATGGCCTCGTCGGACCCCTTTTTTGTTCCTCTGTCTATTCAGGGCATTACTCCTATGCGTAAATTAGACAACCCCCACTCCCTTAAACACCCATGGCATAAGTTAAATTGGGATAAACTCCAAGTTCATCTTTCGACCTTCGTTTCGGTGTTGCCGACGGATCCTGATAAGGCTAATTCAGCCTTTTCAGACTGTATCGATCAGCCGTTGGATAAGTTGATCCCAGCTAAGTGGTCCGCCAATCGCATGTCTAAATCTAATCTATGGTACAACGAAAAATTAGCATTGCTGCGGAAAATCTGCAAAAAATTTGAAAGGTCTTGGAGGAAAGACTTTGATCCATTATCTAGAGATCGCTATTGGGATGCAGTAAAGATCTATCACAAAGCTATCCATACTGAACGCACAGCTTTTTACGCCAAGGAAATTAGTAACTGCACCAACCCCGCAAAGAGTATCTTCTCCAGGCCTTAAAAATCAGAAGGGGGCAGTTGGTCCACTGATCACTTCGAATAAGCAATGCAAGGAGCTTGCCTTGTTCTTTTCTTTTAAAAAAAGGTAGAAGACATTTATAAATGCTTTCCCACGGTCCATATGGACTGTCCTGAGTTAACCATCAATGGCACGATGGTCACCTTAGAGGTTTTCCCTCAGATTCAACAGGACTGTGTACTCGCCCTCTGTGCTAAAATCAAGTCAGGATCACCGACTGACCCACTGAAAGCTGACCAATTTAAGAAAATCCTACCTACTATTTCCCCTATTCTTGGTTAAGTGATCAACAAATCGTTCAGTTCTGTTGTTGTGCCTACAGCATGGAAACAAGCCAGAGTGTTACCATTGCTTAAAAAACCCTCTTTGGATGCCAAAATACCTGAGAATTTCAGGCCAATTTCATTGCTCTCTTGGCCTGCTAAGATCGCGGAGGCATATATTAATTCTATCCTTTCAGAGCACTTGACCATCAACAATACGCTAGATCCCTCGCAAAACGGTTTCCATCCCGGCCATGGCACTGAGTCGGCGCTACTGGCGGTAACAGAACGCCTTTGGACAGCATTGGACACAGGACGGACATCGGCACTGATCATTTTGGATCTCAGTACCGCCTTCGATACTGTGTCACATGCTATCCTGTGTCGCAGTTTGGAAGAAGCTGGTATCAATGGCCGTGCATTGAAGTAGCTAGCATCATTCTTTTCTGATAGGACTAATCAGGTGATTGCCCCCGTTCTCCTCATCCACCTTTCCCATCAAGCACGGGGTACCACAGGGTTCTTCTCTGAGCCCTCTGCTCTTTAATTTGTACGTACAACCTTTGGCTGCAATTGCCAAGAGCAGAGGACTGACGGTGGAATCCTACGCCGACGACACTCAGCTGGTGGCAACCCTCTCAAGGAACTCCAGGCACGACGCAGCTAAGTTTCAAGGTGATCTTGTGTCAGTTGCCGGATGGATGACAGCTAACTGCCTCCAGCTGAACGCCAGCAAGTTGGAGATGTTGCTGGTGGAAAGGGACCATGGGTTTACTTATTATTTATTTATGCAATTTGTATAGCGCGCAAATACCCGGAGGCGTCTCGGCGCTGAAAAACAGTATTACAGAGCAGAAAGAGATAGCGATTACTGGTTGAAAAGCCACGTTTTTACTGACCTCCTAAAGATGAGAAGGGAGGGGCTGGCCTTGATATGGGGAGGCAGGGTGTTCCATAATTTTCCAGTGGCGATTGAAAAGCATCTGTCTCCCCATGGCAATTTCTTTGTCCGAGTGACGGTTAGAAGGCCAGCTGAGGAGGAGCCCAGAAGTCTATTCGGGGTGTAGCGTCCTAGTGACCTTCTTAGGAACTTGGGTCCTGAAATGTTAACCGCTCTATATGCAATACACAGACCTTTAAATTTAATTTGATTCCTGACTGACAGCCAGTGAAGCTGGCGTATTGCCGGGGAAATTGATTTGTACTTGGGTGTACCTGATAGGATTCTACCTGCTGAATTTTGAATTAGCTGCAATTTGTTCAGGACTTTTTCCTGAGCATTTAAAAAAATCCATTACAATAGTCGATCTTAGATAAGATCAGAGTGCACACCAGAGTTTTTCCTGCATTTGGTGGAAGAAAAGGCAGGAGTTTTCTGAACATTTTAAGAGTGAAAAAAGAGGTGGAAGAAAGGACATTAGCATGATGTATAAACAAGAGACTATCATCGAACATCACTCCCAAATTTCTGACCTTTGATACAGGAAGTGGGGGAGGTCCCATTTTGGTAGGCCACCACGTTGGGTACAAGCTTGGGACTAAATTACCGAAAGTCATTACCTCCGTTTTATCAGAGTTTAATTTCAAGCAGTGGCGAGACATACAGAGACTGATGTCACGCATACCTTCCTGAAATTTAGCTGCCACTTCTACTCCGTCATTATGGATAGCAAGTACAAGCTGGGTGTCGTCGGCATAAGAGGTCAAACCCATCCCATGGGTTTTGATGATAGTAGCCAGATCTGACATATATATATTAAATAGTGTCGGCCTTAGGGGAGATCCCTGAGCTACGCCACATGGGAAGAAAAGACCGGAGATTGGAAGTCACCCAGCTTGACAGATTGTGTCCGGCTTTCAAGAAAGGAAATGAGTAAGGACTTGGCCGTTTGGCTGATGCCAATGACAGAGACATGGTCGATCAGGATGGTATGGTCGACCGTGTCGAATGCAGCAGACAGATCCAGCAGGAAAAGCATCACTGCTCCACCCTTATCCAGAATCATCCTGATGTTGTCGGCGGCCTTAATAAGAGCTGTCTCTGTGCCATGCTCCTTCCCAAACCCAAATTGTGCATCATCGAGCAGGTCAGTAGTGTTGATGTATTGGGTAAGTTGAGTATTTATGATTTTTTCTATGATTTTTGATGGGAGAGGGAGACATGCTATTGGGCGGTAATTTTTAGGATTCAGCGGGTCCGCGTTGGATTTCTTGAGTAATAGTTTGATTAAGGACTTTTTCCAGATTATAGGATAGACCCCAGTGTTGAGCATAGAATTAAAAATTTCGCTAAGAATGGTAACAGTGGGATCCGGAATTAATTTGAGGGTGGCGAAGGAACTAACGGGGAACCGGATTTCATTGAGAAGAGAAGTTCACCTATTTGCTCCGAGGAGACCTGAGTGAATTCTGGAAACCCAGCCATATAGGACGTATTAGAGACATTTTTAAGTGTTGGCTGGTCTAAATTCGATTGAGTAGCAAAGTCAGAAATAGATGCAGGGTTATGGAATAAGTATTGGTGGCCCATGAATCTAGGCACCCCCCCTTCCCCTCCCAAACAGGTTGTAAAGAACTTGGGGGTTCGGATGGACTCCTCTATGTTTCTAGATTCAAACGACGAAGGTGGCGGGAACTTGTTTTGGTTTATTACGTGGGCTTAAACCTATTTTAGGTTTCTTTGATGCCCGACTATACAGAACATCATTCAAGCCTTGATTATATCTAGGCTCGATTATGTGAACTCTCTAAACCTAGGGGCTAACAAGGCAGAAATACATAGGTTGCAGAGAGTACAGAACACCGCAGCAAGAGCTCTTTTGGGCCTGCTTAGAGTTTGATTGGTGACCAGCACAATCCGTCGTCTTCATTTGTTGCCTGTGGCTCAACGGATCAAGTTCAAGGCGCTTTGTATAGCCTTTAAGATCTTGAAGCTCGCTTCCCCTAATATCTTGATGGATCTGCTCTCCTATTATGTTCCCTCCTGTCAGCTTCGCTCCATGGGCCAACATTTGCTGGTGGTCCTTCGGGTCAGGCGAACCCGGGCCGGATCTCGTTCCTTCCGTTACAGAGCGGCGACTCATTGGAACTCTCTGCCCTCCCATATTCATGGCCTCAGCAATTTTTATGAATTTAGGAAAGCTATTAAGACCTTTCTCTATCCCACTGTGTAGGCTGCTCTCTGTGTTGATGTTGCCTATTTGCTGTTAGCACCAGGATGCCTCTTGGCTGGGGCAGCTGGTGCACTCTATAAATGTTTTAAATAGAAATAGAATAGAATTGAGTCTTGACAGCTCACCATATTTGATCACCTCTTGGAGCACCGGCGTCAAGGTCTTCTCCGGGTCTTGTATATACAATATACAATAACCTATCATCAGCATAATTAGATATGATTAAATTGTATCTTGGGAAGTGAATGCCCTTCTTGCTATGGTATTCACAGAGAGCGCAGGCCAGTGGTTCAGCTACAAGCGCATATAACAGCAACAAGAGCGGGCATCCCTGGCGGGTGCATCTTGTTATCGTAATGGGCCAGTAACCTGGTCCTCAACACAAATTCTCTCTGTAGGGGATTCCTATAAAACTCCTATCATCCGCAAACATATTTTGCCTAGACCCATCCACAATAAGACATGTTTTATAAACACAAATTCCACTGAATCAAATGCTTTTACCATATCTAAAAAAATAGTAACTGCTTTTGTTTCCTGCCTTGCATCTCCAAATACTGTTCTCAGATTATATGTCAAGTTATACTCTGGGATGAAGCCTGCTTGTTCCTGTACTACTAGGATCGGGATCAAGGGGGCCAGACAATTTGCCAGAATGTGGTCATATACTTTAGTGTCTACATTTAATAAGGAATGTGGGCGGTAGGAGGAGTACTCGTCTGAGGTTTTGTTTGGTTTTAGTATGGTCACCATCAGTGCTTCCCTCATCGAGGGGGGCATTCGTACATCTTCACTCATTTCCTCAAATAGGGTTATAAAATGTGGTATCAGTAAATCCTAGAATTCTTTGTAAAATAAAACTGTCATACCTTCCACCCCCAGGGGACTCCCTGTCTTCATGTCAGCATCTAGTGACCTCATTAGATATTCTCAGTACTCGTCTGTCAGCCAAAATAATTTTAATGTGCTCCAGATAGTTCAGGATTTCTATATCTCTGGCTACTACCTTGCTACCTTGGTACTGTATAGCTTTGAGTACTATTGTCGGAATCTATTGGCTATCTCAGTCGGTTCAGTGAGCGTCTCCCCCTCTTCCATAATTATTTCTGTCACTATTGTCTTTTCTCTTCTGGACTTCATCAATGATGCTAGTACCGAGCCAGGTCTGTCTCCCTCACAATAAATACGGGCTGTGGCGTATTTCCCTAAATGCTTAACTTCTGCGTCTGCCGTGTCATGAAACTCCTGTAGCACTAGCTTAAGTTCCACTTCACCTAAGCTTTGCGTTCCTGCTGCTAAGTCTGTCTCTAGGGCTTTGAGCCTATCTACCAACTTAACTAGCCGCTTCCTAAGTGCCCATGGACCCCTGAGTGCTTAGCTATCACAATCCCTTGAATATACAGCTTAAACGTGTCCCATACTATTGGAAATTTTTCTACCGAACCTATGTCTATGGTGAAGAATCTATAGCCTCTGCTATTTCTGCCTTAAAGACCAGGTCTAGCAGCGAATAGGGTGGGAACCTCCAGGTGAAAGGGGAAATCATCTTCAGTTGGAAGTCAACAACTATCTGTATCAAAGAGTGAGCTGAATAAGTACGTGGGCGTATTTTACAGGTGCAGATCTGATTATTTAGTGGTCTTGAGGAAAACCAGTAATCTATTCTAGTGTGCAGATTGTGATATGCTGAATAATGGGTGTATCCCCCTGGGCCTGCGTTCTCACCCTCCACACATCGCATAAATCTAGGTGTACTGCAGCTTCGAGGATGGCCTTGGCAGCAGCTGAGGGGCATCGTATTGGGCACCCTGATCTATCGAGGGCTGTCGTCCATCACACAATTAAATTCTCCTCCCCAAAAATGGGCTCTAGAATCTTAGCTGCTCATTTTCTCCACTAGGTCAAGGTATACATGATAAAACAAACAAAACCAGCAGATAGCTGTGGTGCCATGCAGGTGAGTAGCAGATATACTGGAGTGGGACTATTTCTAGTACTTTAGTTGGCATTAGCATACATATAAATGATTTCTCTCTTTCAAGTAATATATATTAAAATATTAGCTAGAACAGAGAAAATAACACATAAAAGGCTACACAAAGAAATTAGTAAGACAAGGGGGGATATTCACAAGGACTTATCTCCGATTTATCTCCACTGTAACGCATCAAAAGTGGAGATATATTTAAAACCCCATTCACAAGCTGGTGCAAACTGAAGACATCACCAGTATTCCCGTGATAACTGCCCCAAAATATATCTCCACGGCGGACACCCCCAACTAACCCTAATGAGATGCAGAGTAGGCGTTCCTGTGCAAAAACATACAAAAAAACCACAATACCACTTCACAACGAACTGCCAGATCTGCGATGCAAACCAAAAGCAGGCGATAAGCCGCTGTAGCAGCAGGGAATTAACTCTTGCCCTTTGTCTGGTGTTAAGCAGGAGGACTACCTGCAGCATAAAAGGGAACCCAGCCAAGAGCAACACCTGTAAACCCACAGATGCCATGGAAACAATGATCATGCAAAGAGGATGCCCATGATGGCCACAACACCCACCACACCCACGACAGACCTCTGTAAATCTCCTGTATGCAGGCAGATGCTGAAGTTACTGTAGGGATGAAAGGTCCTTTGTCTGAAATATCAGGCGGTAGCACATCTGCAGGTCCGAGCAGGAACTTGCATGTGGCCAGCACCCGCTGACAGATACAATAGCATTTGCTTGCGACTACCTCACTATGCACTGCCTGACTTGAGACCAACGTGTACACATCCCACACGCAGAAGTCCTAGGTCATAGTTAGCGTGCATGAAGTGTCCTTCACGCCTACTCGCACCACATCCCAGGCCTGCACCTGTTGCACACAGACACTGCTCATTGCACCGAGCTGTGCCATTTCATCTACGAGACTGGCGTAGGGCAAGCCAGTGCCGCTTCGAGCAGAGCCACTGAAGCAATGGCAGACCATCCCGGACACATGCTCAACTCCAGTCTCATGGACCTGTACCTTGACCGTCTGCTGCATGTACTGGGGGCACTGCCGTTGGCAGTGCTGCGGATCAGTTACCGGCTGAGCTTCCGCCTTGCAGACATCACCTGTGTTCAGCCTGTGTTGCATTGTCGCTCGTGCATATTCGAGTGGTCCATGGATGTCTGCCTCTCCAACATAACAGTAGCTGACCTGGATTTCAATGTGTGTGTGTGCCCCCTGTTGGCCCATGACCAGGAGTGTCACTGTGATGCCCATTTATGGTATGCATGGATGTTTGGTATGCAGGATGGAAACTTGACCGGGGAGATTACATGAGTCTTCATGTGCAGTGAGCACATTGAGCCACTACCCGATTGGGCGTTGGTGCACATGGGGTCCAGTGATTGGAGTCATTTCATTTGTCCGAGTAAGCTGATGGATTACGTCGACAACATGTCAGATGTGGTGGACAACGATCGCTCATTGGAGATATTGGCCTACGCTGCTGCACTCGCTTTCATGGACGAGTGAAAAGGTACCTGCAGCCACAACTGGATGTGACCCATTGCACGTGTCCCGATGCCTGGTTGCATGTTGGGAATCTGATCACATGTCCCAAGAGGACAGTGGACATGGCTGCATTGGTCTGGACTCATGATCCGGGCACGGACAACCAACGCGGGTTGGTATTGGCTTGTGTTGTTGATGGACTCCCCCGAGGTGGACATGGGCGCTTTCCTACGTTCCACATTGAGGCATGCTGCTGCATTGGTCTGCATATCGTGGCACTTCTCTTGGCCGTACTGACACACACTTGTTGATAAAGTGTCCGCACTTTCAATTCTCTCCAACTGTGTTGTGTCTTGATTTGTCTGCCAATGTGTGTGTCACTGACTCTCTGGCTCCCCTCAATACATGCATTGCTACCCCATCAGGACAGTGGGTTTGTACTTGTGCATTATCATGTCCCTGTTTCGTGCTTTGCCAGATGCGTATGGCCATTTACTGGCCACAGGTGAGTGCACTTGTGTCCTGTGTTCGGTTGTGCAAATGTTGGTGTTTGTACCACATTGTATTCGATGTTAGGGTTGCTCTGTTTCCTATGTGTGTGTGCTGCATTGTGTGTGCGATGTCACTTCAGCTTTGATTTGGCTCACCCTTCTCCCTTTCAGGCAGTGTGGTTTTCACTTCTGTGCTTGTTCAGTGGTGTGAAATTGCCGGGTTGTGTGACTTGTGCTCTTTGTTGGTGTTGTTACTCTTGGGCACGGTTTGTCTGCAGTTGGGCTGTGCTTAATAGTGCATGTATGCCATTGTGCCCATCTCCCCCTGGCCCCCCAGTCCCTGCTTATTCCTCTCCCTGTTGCTGTTGCGTTTGTTATGTTAGTCAGTTTCCGGTACCAGAGTCCTGCCACCATCTACAGACTGATGTGGTGGACACCATTTCTTCCATGTCATCCAGCTCCCGGTATGGCGCTGGACGCCCACCTCCAGTGTGCATTGCTGCATTTTTGTTGTTTGCGAGCTTCTGCTGTTTGTGCGTTTTGCATCATTCCGGATGTTCTGGTTTTCTTCCTCCTCTGCTCTCAGGATGCATTTGCCTTGTCCAAGATGGCCCGACATGTACAATGTTTTGTTGTCAATGGGGCTTGTGGGGTTGTATGCTGGCTTGAGTGGCCTCCATTATGCTTGGATGTTGTTTATGTTTGGTTCGTCTTTCTTTTTCAGGCTTTTGTTGTGCTTATTTCCGCCTGCCGTGTGTGTTGCGGGTCTGGAGGTGCTTATCCCTGCTTTCCTCATGGCGAATGGGGTCATCGCATGTTTTTTTGTGTTGTGGTTTGTGTTTTTATCTCCGTCAAGGTGGGTGTATCGCAGACATTGCCTGCGGTTTTCGGCAGACTATCGCATGGTACCGCCTTGTTGTGAATACCACGTTGATACAGGGTTATTTTCCCATGATGGGCTGTGATGTGTAAAGTAGCGTTAGCATTTTTTGGTGAGGTTTAGCATACGTTCTTGTGAATATACCCCAAGGTCTTCTCCAGTGGCACTAGCATCTGTTCTTTCTCCTGTTCCCCTTCCCCCAGGGAGCTCCACATTGCTGCTGGTAGTTTCTTCAGATGGCTATGGTAATTGTTCAGGGGTGAGATATGAATTGATACCGGGACCACGATGCCCATGAAGTGAAATATGTGGTGTTCTTTGACAACAATATATTTCACATTTACTTTGCACTTAACATATCTGTCCAACTGTACAGGGGTCCTACTGACTTGACGCTTTTCCTTTTGAATGTTTCAGGCAAGAGAAAGGGTTTTGAAGGAGACCTGTCAGGCAACTACTGGAGAGTAATGTGTTTGTAATGCCTCGGTTATGGGACACAAGGGCAGATCCAAAGCAGGAGTCTTGTAACAGAGTTTTGAGTAATCTTATAAGCCTGCTCAAATGCTGTAGTGGGTGGTTAGAATGAGAAAGAACAAGATTGATAATCACTTGCACACAATGGAGACTGCAAAGGAAAGTGAACACCCTTCTAATAAGACATGAAGGATAATTTCACAACTCAATTCCCCTACAGATTCTAGTAATGTCCAGCACTCACAACAGCTCTCTGTTGTTTAGCAGATTCTAATAGTGCAGTCGAGAAGGTAAGTCCAGCTCAGTTGGTCAGAGGTTTTGTTCAATTCAAAATGAGTAATGAGTAATAAGTGCCACTGTCAGAATAGTTTTGCTGCCATTTAGTTAAATGTGGTTACTGGCAAAATTGGTGATTTACTAATGTTACTGCAAATATCTACTTTATGGAACCACAACAAAAGGCTGAAGATGGCAAAAGGTGTACACAATTTGGAAAGGGGAAAGGAAGCACTAAAGTAAGCACCTTTTTTGCCTTGGTGTCATGAAAACTTGATACCTGTCTTATTAGTTCCTCCCATCTGTGATGATATTGAATAGTTTGAGGTCTTAACAAGTATTGTGCTTAGATATAATGATATTTGACTTGCATGTACCAAGGTTTGTTGATTTGTCAACTCAAGGCAAGGACGGCGGCTCAAGATGAATATTAATCAGGACAGCACCTGAAACATGTGCGCTAGCATGCGCTAACTGTAAGGCTGCCGACACGTGCAAGCTGCTATCAAAAGACTATAAAAGCCTCACCGGCTTTCAGAAAGACGCTTTGCTTCGTCTTTACCTAGTGTCTTCACAGTATTCCACAAAGCATCCCTCAAGACTCCTGCAGCCTTCCGCACCAGTTCTTCACCCTTTCTGGCCTCCCGTCTCCAGTCCCCAGCCCTTCCCTTCCTCGCAGTTCAACACTACTCACCAGAATCATCGCGGCTGCAGAACGGCGGTGCATTCCTGCTCGGGTGAGTTTCTCTTCAAGGCCGAGATCGGGACTTCCGGTTTTCCGCATTGGAACCTTAGAAAGAGCGGACTCGTCCCCTAGCAAAAGCGGCCCTCGTTTTTTCCGCTTCCTGTGCACAAGAGAAAAGTAAGATTTATTTAACTTTATAAACAAACAATCCTTGGCTAAGACAATCGGATAAAAGCCTTAAACGCTGGAATCTTTAATTAGAATCATTAAGAGAGCAAAATCTAAAGACTCTTGAAAAGACTATCAGCAAATATATTTTCTGGACAATTTGAATTTGTGCAACAGTGATTTAAAAACTGTTCTCGAGGAATTATGTAACAGTGACTTAGAACTGTTCTCTCTTGAATTGTGAAAGACTTTTAGTCTTGTTATTCCTAGTGCTTAGAGAGTTAATAGATACTCGTAGGCTGCCTTTTTCTCTTGTTTTAATATAATTACAGAATTCCAGTTACAACGAGAATCTTCTAAACGCAAGGTAGGAGAATATTTTGTTTGCATGAACATTGCAAGTTGTACTAACTCATTAATCTGTTGAATGAATAATTGTTTCAAGAACTTGTTTACTTTAGAGCTCCTTATATTGTGTTTTGTTTAACCCCTCCCCTGCTGATGATGGAACCGCTCCGTCATCAGCTACAGTTGAGCTGTGCTGATGACGGAGCGGTTCCGTCATGGCCCGGCCGCAGCGCCTGCGCGGCACTGATTTTGCGCCTGCGCGGTGTTGATTTCGCGCCTGCGCAGCAGTTTTAATGAGCGGGGCGGGTCATGACGGAACCGCTCCGTCACCAGCACAGCTCAACTGTAGCTGGTGACGGAGCGGTTCTGTCACCAGCATGCGGCGGCCGCGCGGCCGCCCCGCCCCTTTAGCGCTGCGGCGGAATAGCTGCCGCAGCGAAAGGGTTAAAGGAGAAATAGTTTGCCAAAAGATTCAAACTGCCTTGCTACGAAGTATTGGAATGGGCTTTTCTTACTATGGTATGAGTTAGGCTTGGTCAGTTAATAAGTTTGAAGATTGTCCAGGCGTTTTCTTAAATTGTTAATAACATGTGCACTCTGTTTGATTAATGTAACGCAGCTACTGTTTTCAAGAAAAAGACATCATTTGAAGAAAGTCCAGAATACTTCCTGAGAAACAGAGACAGTCATCTCTAGAAGAGATCCTGTGTTGTTTGTTTGTTTCTCTTCCACTTCCCCTTCCCTTTGGGAGCTAATTGGTTGTGCCAAAAGTTGTCTTCCTTGCCATGCTAATTAGTTCTAGAAGGAATTGGAACTAATCATCTTCAAGACAGAATACCTGGACTCTTGTGGTTGCACGCATAACAGAAAGCAAAGCCACTAACCTAATTCCCTTTTGAAGTTGACTATTCCCATGGATCTCGCAAACATGAATACTGTCCAGTTAGCCGAAATTGTGCGCAAAATGAATGATGAGGTACAGGAACTACGTTTAGAAAATCAATCTCTTAGACAGGAATTAGATACGACCAGAGAGGAACTGGAAACTACCAGAGAAGGTTTTACATCTTGGAGAGAAAAAGGGGAACCAAGGCGACCCCTTTTAACACCACCTAAATTTGGAGCTCCTTTTCAGAATCAAACTCAGACGCCAAGTTTTGGTCAAAATCAGCCAGTCCAATTTACAGTAGTATCACCACAGCCAGTCCCTTTAGCTAATCCTGAGTGGTTTTCTGGAGACAGTGCACACTTTAATACCTTTATGAGCCAATGTCAGTTACATTTTTTGTGTAAACCTCATATTTTCACTTCAGACACCACTAAGGTAGCTTTTATTATTTCCTATCTCGGAGGAGTAGCGGCAAATTGGGCCATGCCCTTAGTGGATAAAAATGATCCATTATTGCATAATTTAACTGATTTTAAAACTGCCATGTCAAGTTTATTTGCAAAGCATGTCTTTTTATAAGCATCTGTTAATGAGCTATTAAATTTGCGTCAGGGTTCAAAAGATTTACTTGAATATGTGACAACTTTCAATCGGTTGCTGGCAGAAACTCAATGGCCAGAGAATAAAAGAGTGTCTTTGTTTTACCGTGGGCTTAGGAAGGAATTGAAAGATTCCTTGGCACACATAGTTAATCTACCTGATGATTTCGCTGAGTTCCAGGATTTAGTGATAAAGTTGCATCATAGGTTGGGTGAAAGAAAAAATGAAAGACCAAAAAATGATTTCAGAACTTTACATTTTAAATCAGATAAGAGGTTGAATGAAGACAAAAATGCACAGGTAGAGCCAATGCAGATAGGTGGAGTAAAGGGACCCTTGTCACAAGAGGAAAAGGATAGAAGAAGAAAAGCTAATTTATGTTTATATTGCGGAAAGTCAGGTCATTTCGCCAAAGATTGTTCAGTGAGACCAGTAAAATAGAAAGTATTTTCCAAAGATCAAACTCCTACACTAGAATCGGAAAACTAAGCGTCTCGAGTGAAGGAGAGGTCGATTCCTCGAGAGAGAAAAGTTTAGAGATCTCACAATACGCAACAAGTGTTATCAATCAGGTACCACGACATTTCACAATACGAGTAATTTTAATTCTGGATAATCAACAAAGGCATAGTATTCCGGTGTTAATTGACTCCGGAGCTACTGGTAACTTTTTTGATTTAGAATTTGCCAAGAAATTAAATCTAGTTAAAATTCCAAAAAAAGAACCTGAACCTGTGAGAGCTGTTGATGGCTCTGCACTATCTTCAGGTTTAATCAGGTTTCATACTTCACCTTACTTCTAGTGTCAGATAACGGACACACAGAGCTGACTACTTTTGATCTCATAGATACACCAACCTTTGGGGTCATTCTAGGTATTCCATGGTTAGAACTCCACAATCCCAAAATAGATTGGGTTAAACGAACAGTGACTTTAGATTCTGCATACTGTAAGACACATTGTTATCAAGAGAACAGGGATCCTGCCTTTCCACTTACTTGTGCCATGGTTCACTCAGAATCTATAGAACTTCTACCAGAATTTCAAGACTTTTCTGATGTTTTTGACCCAGTGAAGGCTACTAAATTACCTCCTCACAGAATTTACGACTGCAGAATCGATTTAATCCCAGGAGCAGTCTTACCCTGCAGCCGTATATACGCCCTTACTGAACCTGAAAATCAGTACTTGCGAACATATCTTGATGAACTATTGGAAATAGGCTTTATTCATCACTCAACTTCACCTGTCTCATCTCCACTCTTTTTCGTGGCAAAAAAGTCAGGTGATTTGAGGGTATGCATCGATTATCGTGCTGTAAATAAAGCTACAATTAAAAATCAATACCCATTACCTTTGATTCCTGTACTTTTAAATCAAGTAAAAGGGTCGACTATCTACACTAAGTTAGATGTTCGCGGAGTATACCACTTGATCCGCATAAGAGAAGGAGACGAGTGGAAAACTGCTTTTCGCACTAAATTTGTACTCTTCGAATATACAGTGATGCCCTTCGGTCTCTGTAATGCGCCAGCAGCATTTCAATATTTTATTAACGAAGTGCTACATGATCTGTTGGACATCTGTGTCATTGTATATATCGATGATATTTTGATTTTTTCTAAGACTCCTGAAGAACATGAAGGACATGTTCGATCTGTATTGCTAAAATTGAGGGACAACTCCTTGTTTGTTAAGCTTGAAAAATGTGTTTTTAAAACCACCAAGGTAGAATTTCTTGGTTATTGGTTATCACCTGAAGGCATCGTTATGGACCCAAAAAAGGTAGAAGTAATTTTAAATTGGCCTATACCAACCACTGTTAAGGAAGTACAAAGAATCCTAGGATTCGCAAATTTTTATAGGAAATTTATAGCTAAATTTTCTGAAATTGTGGTTCCAATCACTCAGCTTTTACAAAAGGGAAAGAAATTCCAATGGAATTCTCAGGCTGAAGAAGCTTTTAACATCTTAAAAAAAGTATTTACCTCGGCTCCTATTTTAAAACATCCTGACCCTGACAGACCATTTTTTGTGGAAGCCGATGCTTCACAAACCGCCGTAGGCGGAGTCTTGTTACAGAAAGATATCGACTCAAAATGTTTTCACCCAATTGCCTTTTACTCCAGAAAGCTGTTGCCAGCTGAGCAGAACTATACCATTGCTGAGCGCGAGCTTTTAACAATCAAAGAAGTCTTTCAAGAATGGAGGCATCATCTCTTAGGAGCAAAACATACAATAACAATTTTCTCTGATCATAAGAATCTGCAATTTTATTCCACAGTCAAAGCATTCACGCCTTGGCAGATGCGTTGGCTACAATTCTTTAGCGAGTTTGACTTTATCATTACTTATCGGCCAGGAGTCAAGCAGTTGTTATCTGACACACTGTCTCGTTTAGTTTGCGATAAAAAAAGAGAATCCGATAGAGAACAACAAAGTATAATTCCAGTAGAAAAGATTTGTGCAGAGATTTCGCAAGCAGATTTTTTAACTATACTCAGGAACCAGACAAAAGAATTAAATCAAGAAAACTGGCTTTCGCAAAAACAGACCACAATCTCGGATGGTTTATTTTACCATAAAAATAAATTGTTTCTTCCAACAGATAGTTTGAGAGAACAAGTGATAAAATGGAATCATGACCTGGCTGTAGTTGCTCATCCTGGAGTGACAATGACTCTGGAGTTATGCCAAAGACATTTTTGGTGGAGTGGTATGAGATCAGACATCCAACAATACATTCAGGCTTATCCTGTATGCGCTTGGCAGAAATCATCTCATTCTCCTCCTATGGGTTTGCTGCAACCTATAGAAATCCCTCCGACATCCTGGAATACCATTAGTTTAGATTTTGTCACAGATTTACCTGAATCATCTGGAATGACAACAATTCTAGTAGTTGTAGATTTATTATCAAAAGTGGGACATTTTATTTCCTTGCCCAAACTTCCATCTGCAGAGGAATTCAGTAAAGTATTTTGGCCTATATAGTGAAACTACATGGCTTACCACAAAATATTATTTCAGATAGGGGTTCACAATTCCTGTCTAAATTTTGGAAGCAGTTGAGTGGTCTATTGGGAATAGATTTAGCATTATCATCAGCATTTCATCCTCAAACAGATGGTCAAACTGAGAGGTTAAATCAATACTTAGAACAAAGTCTTCGATGTTTGACCACTACTGTATCTTCCAATTGGGTTGAAGCTCTACCGTTAGCAGAATTCACTTATAATACCACCAGGCATTCAGCTCTCGGCTGTTCCCCATTTTACTTTCTCACTGGTCAACATCCTCGAACCCTACCAATATTGTTCCCAGAGAAAAATACAGACATGCCAGCAGTCTCAGAAAGATTAGTCAGTTTACGTAATTTTCAGGAGAATGTTAAGAAAACACTACCTAAACAAAAACATAAAATAAAAAGTCTATGCTGATCAACATAGAATTCCAGCACCGGTTTATAAACCTGGAGACCAAGTTTGGCTTTCAACAAAGAATATTCAGATGGAGGGACCTTAAAAGCTAAAACCTCGATTTATGGGCCCATTTACCATTGAAAAAATTGTAAATCCAGTTTCAGTAAAATTGACTCTTCCTCAGGATTCTAAGATTCACCCAGTTTTTCATGTTTCTCTAGTAAAACCTGTACATCCAAACACTCGTCCTGATGCACCACCCCCTCCACTTATTGTAGGAGATCATGTAGAATATGAGGTGAAGAAAATTCTGGATTCAAAATGTATTAGAGGTCGTTTGTATTATTTGATCGATTGGAAAGGTTATGATTCTTCCGAAAGATCATGGGAACCGGAGAATCATGTACATGCCCCCCGTTTGATTCGCTCTTTCCATGCTCTGTTCCCTAACAAACCACGACCTGTGAGAAGACCTTTGGGGGGGGGGGGACTGTCATGAAAACTTGATACCTGTCTTATTAGTTCCTCCCACCTGTGATGATATTGAATAGTTTCTGAGGTTTTAACAAGTATTGTGCTTAGATATAATGATATTTGACTTGCATGTACCAAGGTTTGTTGATTTGTCAACTCATGGCAAGGACGGCGGCTCAAGATGAATATTAATCAGGACAGCACGTGAAACATGTGCGCTAGCATGCGCTAACTGTAAGGCTGCCGACACGTGCAAGCTGCTATCAAAAGACTATAAAAGCCTCACCGGCTTTCAGAAAGACGCTTCGCTTCGTCTTTATCTACAGCTTCACAGGATTCCACGAAGCGTCCCTCAAGACTCCTGCAGCCTTCCGCACCAGTTCTTTACCCTTTCTGGCCTCCCGTCTCCAGTCCCCAGCCCTTCCCTTCCTCGCAGTTCAACGCTACTCACCAGAATCATCGTGGCTGCAGAACGGCGGTGCATTCCAGCTCGGGTGAGTTTCTCTTCAAGGCCGAGATCGGGACTTTCGGTTTTCCGCATCGGAACCTTAGAAAGAGCGGACTCGTCCCCTAGCAAAAGCGGCCCTCGTTTTTTCCGCTTCCTGTGCACAAGAGAAAAGTAAGATTTATTTAACTTTATAAACAAACAATCCTTGGCTAAGACAATCGGATAAAAGCCTTAAACGCTGGAATCTTTAATTAGAATCATTAAGAGAGCAAAATCTAAAGATTCTTGAAAAGACTATCAGCAAATATATTTTCTGGACAATTTGAATTTGTGCAACAGTGATTTAAAATCTGTTCTCGATGAATTATGTAACAGTGACTTAGAACTGTTCTCTCTCTCTTGTTATTCCTAGTGCTTAGAGAGTTAATAGATACTCGTAGGCTTCCTTTTTCTCTTGTTTTAATATAATTACAGAATTCCAGTTACAACGAGAATCTTCTAAACGCAAGGTAGGAGAATATTTTGTTTGCATGAACATTGCAAGTTGTACTAACTCATTAATCTGTTGAATAAATAATTGTTTCAAGAACTTGTTTACTTTGGAGCTCCTTATATTGTGTTTTGTTTAAAGGAGAAATAGTTTGCCAAAAGATTCAAACTGCCTTGCTACGAAGTATTGGAATGGGCTTTTCTTACTATGGTATGAGTTAGGATTGGTCAGTTAATAAGTACACAGATTGTCCAGGCGTTTTCTTAAATTGTTAAAAACATGTGCACTCTGTTTGATTAATGTAACGCAGCTACTGTTTTCAAGAAAAAGAGAGCATTGGAAGAAAGTCCAGAATACTTCCTGAGAAATAGAGACAGTCATCTCTAGAAGAGATCCTGTGTTGTTTGCTTGTTTCTCTTCCACTTCCCCTTCCCTTTGGGAGCTAATTGGTTGTGCCAAGAGTTGTCTTCCTTGCCACGCTAATTAGTTCTAGAAGGAATTGGAACTAATCATTTTCAAGAAGGAATACCTGAAATCTTGTGGTTGCACGCATAACACTTGGACTTCTAGAAATTATTGTGTAGCTACTGGTCACTGGTCTAACAGTTGTTAACCAAAACACAACATAGACCTAGGTTGCATGCATAAAATCTCAAAGACTCTTAATTTTTGAGGATATTCTGTTTGTCATCTGTATAGTTGTAACAGATAGTGCCAAAAAACTGGATCAAAAAGGGAAGTATGCTAAAGTAGAGTTTATTTAGTAATTAATCAGTAGTGGAACCCTAATTGACACTGGAAAGAAAAAGGCTGAGAAGAAGAGAGATGAAGAAGGAGTGAAATGAGGTCCCATTGTGCAAGAGAAACAAGGAAGTCCCGTTCATGGCATTTTCCTGTATGGTTATAGAAAGAGGTGAAAATAGATAGAGGGTTGGCGCACTATGTCGAATGTGGTGCTTAAACCCAGAAGAATTCACAAAGCTGTTCTATTACTATCCAATTTTGATTTGAGGTCATTGCAGAATGTAATCAGGGCTGGACTGGCAACAAAAACCGGCCCTGGCAAAGTGCTTGCCCGACCCCCCAGGAGGGGTTGGGGGGGACAGCAGTTTCAGTTTTGGCCGATTTTGTTACAGGGCCGATATTGCAGCTATGCTGCAAAAACGTCCCTGTAACAAAAATGGCCCCCCAGGAGGCCAAAACAGGCCCCAGCCCTGGCGGCCCACCGGGGAAACGCCCGGTGCCGGCTACGTCCAGTCCGGCCCTAAATGTAATTACATATTTTCCTTCATATTTAGGAGAAAAGCATTCAGTACTACCTGGACCAAATGCACTATAAAATAGTTATGGCAGTATCTAGGAACTCATGGATAATATGGCTTTCTGTACTCTTCATTTGACATGATGAAGCAAGCTATTACTCTGAGATATCGAGAGAAGCATTAATGAATGAATAAATATACACCTGAATACACTCTCCCAACATCCACTTCCTTGTGTTAACTGCTCCAGACCATGGAGTACATCTAAGAATCATCATATGTTCCAGCGTTTAAGTGCACTTTGATTATATTAGGATATTGTTGTATCAAACTAATCAGCATCAGCCAAAAATCATTTAATGAATGTATCTTCCTCTTCAAAGTGTAGTATAGCACTGAATATTGACAATGTAGCACTCATATGCTCCAGCTCATAATAATAAACTGCTGCAGTCATGCAACAGGTAAAACAAGTGATTGCACTTAGGTATATTTTACAGTGCCTACAACCCTGCGAACCTGCGTCTCTTTTTCTTGCATCCCTCTTTTGGCCATGCCTGAAATTAAAACACAGAGCCAGGAATGTCATAAACTCCTTTCTTTGGGCAGCTAAAGCAGGAGTGGGGTTTTTTAACGAGCCTCTTCTATCTGCAACCCTGCAGAAAAAGGCTCATAAATAACACAAAAGGGTAGGTGGTTGAGTGGTTGATTGAGTGAAAAGACTGAATGATAGGTGTGTGTGTGAAAGGGTAGATGGGTGAGTAAAAGAGTAGATAGGAAGATGCATGAATGAATGAAAGGATGGATGTAAGGATGAATGAGTAAAATAACAAATGGATGAGTGAAAGAGGCTATGGATGGATGATAAAAGCATGGATGGGTGGATCCGTGGAGGAATGGTTGGATAAATGAAAGGAAAGTTGGCTGGGTCAATGAAATGGTGGATGGATGGATTAGTAAAAGGGTGAAAAGGTGATGAGAAAGGATGGTGGATTAGTGAAAAAATGGATGGATGATGGATCGATGGATGAATGAATGGATGGATGGATCCATTGATCGATCGATCGATCAATGGATATTATGAAAGGGCTGAAAGAGGGTCGTAATGAAAGGGTGAATGAAGATGGATTAGCAAAAGGATGGATGGACGGATGATTAAAAGGATGGATGCAGTGATGTTGTGAACCCCCAACTTTAGAAAATACAATGGGGTGGCATTCTTGATGGGCCTCTTCTGTCTCCAACTTGGAAGACAAATGAGAGAGAGTGAGTGAAAGGATGGATGCATGGATGTGTGCATGAGAAGGTGGATGGATGGGCGAGGGAAAGGATGGATGGAGGGGTAGATGGATGAGTGACTTAAAGGATGGATCGATGGATGGATGAGTGAAAGAATGGATGGATGAGAGAAAAGGATGGTGTGTCGATGGATGGATCGATGAGTAAGAGGGTGGTTGGATGATGAGAGTAAAGGTGAATGGGTGAATAGATGAGTGAGTGAAAGGATTGAAGGCTGAGTAAATGGGTGGGTGGATTTATTGATGGACGGGATAAGTGAAAGGCAGGGATGAACAGTTGGGTGAAGTAAAAGGGTGGATGGATGGCATGAAAGGGTGGATGGATGGATGAGAGAAAGGATTGATGAATGAAATAATTGAGGGATGCATGAGTGACGAGGAGGGTGGATGAATGGCTGGATGAGTGAAATCATGGATGGATGAGTGAGTGGATTGATTGGTGAGTGGTTAGGTGGAAGGATGAGTGAAAGGATGAATTGAGGGATAGCTGAGTGAAAGGATGGATGGATGAGTGAAAGGGAGAATCGATGGACTTTACTTGATCCTTGTGATCCTTGATAAATGTGGTCCTTTACCACATTGTGCTACTACTCTTGGACAAAACTGGACATCAACCAGAATTCGAGCATATCCCCCATCCGGCTCACCCATCAGTGCATGGAATCTGTGAACTTGCCACTGACCATTGAGACCTAGCAGTTTGTCTGATGCCCATTGGAGCTATCTTGATAGCTGTAGAGGAGATGGACTGTGACCTTCACCTACCCAGGCGGACTTTGGGCAGACTTTCCTTTGTCTCTCCTCCGTATCTCCCTCCTACCCTTTTACCTTACTCCACTTCCCTCCTACGCTCCTTTTATCTCATTTTCTAGGCTCTTTAAATAAATGTTTTTTGCAACAAATGTAACTTTTAACAGATCTAACTTTGTAACATTGTAGAACCTCATGTAAAGTTCTCTGATACCTCCGGGTCTAGCCAGCGCTATATAAAACTCATCAAATAAATAAATAAATAAATTGTTTGCAGCAGGGCATCTCAGAAAATGCATAAGAAGTGGCTAGAGTAAACCCTTGAGACTTTGACCCTATTTGTTACGGAGTAGCTTGGATTCCCCCCCACCATAAGGTAGCACCAGGCATAAATGCGGATTCCCCAGATCCCCTCTCAGAGCACTACTGGACCTGAGGAATATTGGAAGAGTATTGAACCATAAGCCTGAGACCTGAAAAGAACTTTGAAAGTTTGGACCCATTATCTCTTGTACCCAAGAGAAGAAATTAACTGCAAAGGTCTTAAGGCTGACCTCCCATTAAATCTAAAGGGGCCACAACAAGAGGCCTTTCTGGAAGATTTCAATTTGAAAGTTCCAACTAAACCATCACTAAATCTGCTGATGGCCTCTGTTGGAGAGAATCCGACCCCAAAGTGTTGTTCCTGTGCTCCTCAACACCGTGGTTGTGCCTGGGTGAACTTCTTGTATTAGCACTGAAAACCTGGGTCCCACAAACGTTTTGGCACCAAAGACCTCCAGAGGACAGAGGCAGCCTGCAGGGATAATCTGACTACAGTCCATTGTTGCTTGGCTCCAACTCAGAGCTTCTCTATAGCAGCAAAATGTATTAAGGAGGAACTAACAGAGTTAGTATCAGACCTTATGGAGCTCTTTTGGCTACAGCCTGCAGTCTTGCACTGCTGGAAGAATCCAAACTCCAAAAAAGCGACTTGAGTAACTGAGTGTCAAAAAAGAAACCTTGAACGTGCATAGGTTGGCTATCCTACCTTATGTAGACCTCCTCAGCTACAGCCTGCTGCTTTGTCCAGCTGAATGTGTTGGACTTCAATTTTCGAGACTAAGGGGCCTATTAGGATGGCGGGCAGACTTGAGTCTTTCCGCTATCCTCGCGGTGTTGGGACCGGCTGCCAGACATGCGGCTGTCCCGCACCGTGAATAAGGATGCAACGGCCACCCTGGCAGTCGCATTCCGCATTTTAACAGTGCGTCAATGTCAAAATCGATTGCCTGGCATTTCAGTGCACCACTTGGCAGGCACCTCGCGGTGCATGCCACTTTGTGCAGGGAGATGCAGGGGGTTACCATGGGTACCACCCAATTGCACCCCCTCACCCAAACAGGCCACCAAAGCCAATCCCTGCCAGCATTGCCATGGTGGTATCACTGCCATAGAAAGGCCTGTCCACAAGCCACATTTTAATATGGCTGGTGGTGCCTGCTAGGCACCGCCACCATGTTACTGGCTAAGCACTGCCTGGCCGGTAATCGGAACAATTGCCGGCCGGCGGAAAAGCGGCAGATGGATTTTGCGTCTGCCGCAATACCTCTGCCATCATAATATGGCGGGGTATTTCACGTTACAACTCGGCGGTTGCGATGGTTACTTCATCATAATGCGCCCCTTTGTCCCAAAGTAAAACATCCGATGTGGTCGAACCTGGTTTCTGGATCTGGCCTGCACTGTATCATGGTTGATCCCGTGCTATCCATGCCGCTAGAGTCAAGCTATCCTGGCTGATGAAGGCTGAAAGCCTGAAACCGGTCCTAGGATGCTTGTTTCTGGTCCAGAGAGGACCTGGCAGTTTGGGCTGGACATTGGGCGCAGGGTCAAGACTGATTTGCATATGGCTGGGTCCAAACTGGAATGGCATGGTGTGCCGAAAAAAACTATGGATTTAGGCCCAGATCTGGGGTGAATGTATGACATCAATTGTTCTTTTTGCATTTGTCACCTTGAATGAGACCGGTGTGCCCAGACGTAGGCCCCATGCTCTCCATGCCACTGGAGTCAAGCTATCCTGGCTGATGAGGGCTGAAAGCCCGAAACCGGTCCTAGGATGCTTGTTTCCAGTGCAGGGAGGACCTGGCCAGGTAGTTTGGGCTGGAATGTTCCCATTGGGTGCATGGTCAAGACTGATTTGCATATGGCTGGGTACAAACTGGAATGGCATGGTGAGCAAAAAAACTATGAATTTAGGCCTGGATCTCTGTACTGAGGTGAATGTATGACATTGTTCTGCATTATGTCCATAAATTGTTCTTTATGCATTTTCAACCTCGAATCATGGCTGGGGCCCAGTCTACCGTGACCAGTTGCCGGTGTTTGAATCTTAACATGTGTTTGACACAATTTATTTTTAAAACTTAAAAAAATGATAGCTCTAGTTGCCCTTACTTGTTTTTTGTTCATTTATTGTCAATCAATTTTATACAATTTATTACGATTTTTCTTGTGTGTTGTTTTGACTTCATTACTGTTTTGGTAATGTAAAACTTTACTCATTGCTAAGTTCAGCCTGTGTGCTCTGTGCCATAGCTATCAGGGGTTATGTTCAGGTTAATTTAGGGACTTTAGTGGATGACTTTGTCATGGATTGTGTCTATTACTTAAGGTGGGTCATCCCATCCCTTAACTAGTAACTTTATATAACCAGCATAATATACCTTTTGCTTAACTTTATTAACCTTTTATAAATTTCCCTATATATTAAAATTGGGACATATTCTCCCTGATATTGGAAAAGTGTGCTGACAATCAAATAGGTTGGAAAGTCACTAGCAGTAACTTTACAGTAGTATATTAACTTTTTGCAGTTTCAGTATGAAATACAAAATTCCACTCGGAAACAGTGACTAGCCAAAAGTAATAGCGTTACAAAGATGTGCATGAGTATACTCACACGTGTAGATTTATTTAGATGTAGGTTTACAGTTAAAACGTTTTATAATATTGTATAAAACTTTCAGAAGTTTTACCAGATTGTTATCAAGTACTCCCTAAAAAATAATATTAATTCTTCATATTTTGCCGGCCTCACTGGTTGAGACTCCAGCGCGTGTTTTCGCTCGGACCTCCGGAGCGCAGCAGAGCAGAGCAGAGAGCAGAAGCGGAGGATGCGGAAAATGCTCTGATACTGCTAGCGGCTGCTAGCGACTCTTGCTAATCACCCCTGTGCCCCTGCAGATTATTTCTCATAGAAACCAACAGAAACCAATGACAACATGGCAGACAGGTAGAGTGATTGCAGGCAGCAGCTGCGATTGCGGTCGGAAAAGCTTCTGATCTGGCGTGCTCTGATCGCGACCAAGTGCCACAAGCTGCAGCGAACTGCCAAGAGGTTCCGGTAAAGTTGCTGTGAGCTGCCGGTCATCAGTACCTAAGATCAACATCAATTCCTGGCAGTATTTGGCAGCATTCGCCCAAAAAACACTCTGCTCTCTCGTGACCTGCCGTTCGAGCTAGCCTAAGACAGCAAATTGAAATCCCTGGCAAACACAGTTAAAGGAAAGCTTACCCTTACGTGCGCTCATAACAGGTATCATATCAGGAGACTAGGGGGGGGGCAGGGGACTCTATTTGAGCCCGGAGAATTGCTCAGAGTTGCCTGGAGACTGAGGGGGAGGTGGTGATTTGAAAGGCAACCAAATAGGCCTAAAGGCACCAGACATCAAGACAGTAAGCAGGTGGGCATGAATGCAAGAAAGAGGCTGTATGTGGCAGGGTGAGCGGGAAATCATCTCAGCTGTGGTGCTTCAGAGCACCTATATTCTGGCCCACGTGATCCCACAAAGATATTCTTTCACTCCTCTGAATCCCCTGTGGACCTCTGGATCGTCGCATTAGTAAAAACGACATCAGCACCATTGAAATATAATATAACAGGAGAAGGCTCGATCTGCCTTCTTCCTCCTTCTATTTATCTATCCTCTCCCAAGCCCCAACGGGGAGGGGAAAATTCTTAGCTGATCCTAACTTTGGTCTCCTCTCCATGACAAGCAGTATGGTCTATAAAAGACTATGGTCCCACACTATAAATATATGAAAAAAGTGGGTACAGAGCGAGCATCCGTTAACCACAAGAGTACCTGTATAATGTCTGAACAAGGAGCATTGGTGCCAATAAAGAAATCTTTAATAAAAAATAAAATTCTCACCTATAACTACATCAATAACTACAATATCTACAGATACCCCTAAAAAGTCTTCTCAAGAGGACCAAAGAGAGCAACTCGCAACCATAGTTAAAGAAAAAGCTGGTGCAAGAACAGAGGACTCAGTTTTCAAAACCGTTCCCAAGGATGTAGCTCTTCAAAATGCTCAATTGTTGGATCCTTTGAAAACTAATGACTTATCAACATCCCAGGAGTCTAAAGAGACTGAGAATCTCTCGTCTATGAAAGATTTCCCAGGGATATTTATTAAAACAAAAATCCAGGAGGGCCTGGGACAAATTGCAACAACAGATTTCACTCTTCCGGATCTTAATTTTAATTTACCCACTCATCGCGTTACTGAAGATGCTCAAAAACAGCCAGTCCGCATATTATCTAGCACTCCGAGCAACTTACTAGAGCCAGATCGAAATTTCTCTCAATCTTCTGAGTTCCCGTAGTTTATCATGCCGCAATCAGCAAATAGTCAAGATGCTGTATCAAACACCATTATGTCACTACAGAGAATAATGGACTCTATATTAGCACTCTTGGAAAAGAACTTGGAAAACTCGGATCAGATTTTGGAAACTCAAACCGCAACCCTTCAATATCTCAAAGATAAAAAAGAAAAAAATAGTTGACTCAACCAAATCAACCTGTTGAAACGACACATGCACAATCTCTTATTCTACAGTATGACGCAGACAGAAAAGAGAAGCGTCAAGGAAATACCTCAGTCCCCAGCATTTCCCCATCGCAAGAAAATGGGGCAAAGCAGAAGGAAATTCAGAGGGAAAAAAAACAAATACAAAAAAAATCAAAAAACGAATCCCCTAAATGTTGATGAAATTCACTCCCTTCGAAAACTATTCAAAGACCCTTGCCCAGGAACAGATAAGGGGAAAGCCATTCAAAACCCCATATCTTTATTTCCAATCTTTCAAGTAAAAAAACAAAAAACTGGTCTCTCCCCTTCTCGAATAATTGAAAGGAGAGGCTCAGGGGAAGTCCCAACCCAGAACCAATCATTTCAACCGGAACCCATAAGAACGCCTCATAAAAAGGAGAAATACAAGCTCAGGAAAAAGAATAAGCCGAAGCTGACAAAGAAAAGAGCAAAACGGAGAATCTCGAAAAAAGCTTCACGAAAAGTAAAATTTCTCCAAGTAAGCTCAATAGTACAAGATGGGAAGATTAGTAACGGATCTCTCAATATTTGCCAGCAGTTACCTCCAAAAATCCATCTAATGGAAATAAAAGACAGAAAAGTCTTAATCCGCTAGCTCCACATTTGTCATCAAAATGTTCAAAATCAAAAGAACATATAACAGAAGATAGATAGATAGATAGATAGATAGATAGATAGATAGATAGATAGATAGATAGATAGATAGATAGACAAGCTTTTCGATTTCTTTTTAGAAAAATCATAAAAGCACATCACAGAAAGAAAAATACATAATCATACAAGTTTTAGTAAACATTTCCCGTATAGAGTACAGTAATAATGCAGATGATCCATTAATATATTATACTCTTTCTACATTTCTTCATACTTTTTAAAAACATTTTTAAAACCCATGTCACATATTTATTTTCTAAAAGTTGTAATGCTAAAAACGCTGGTTGGCATCTCCTAAGACTGAGTTTCTTTAACCCCTTGCGTGCTCGTGATGGAACCGTTCCGTCACGAGCCTTGGGTGGGCTCTGCTGGTGACGTAAAGGTATCGTCACGGACGGCTCGCCGCGCCTGCATGGCGCGAAATTTCGCACCTGCGCTGAGCGTTCTATTAGGCGTGCGGGGCCGTGACGGAACAGTTCCGTCACAAGCACAGCCCACCCGAGGCTTGGTTACGTCACGAGTACGGGAGCGCCACGTGCCCCCCCCTTTCCCTTAGCACTACAGCGGAATAGCCGCCGCAGCTAAGGGGTTAAAAGAAGCAATACCATGCTTTCCTTTGGATATTATAAAACTTACAAATGAGAACTGCTTGTATTGTTGTTTGATCTGAGATAGCATCACATGGGCATAAATGCATTTCCCTAGCCCAGTCATTCATATTTAGGAAACTGATTGTATGCTGTAGTATACCCAGTCTAAATCTTGTTAACAAAAGTCTGTCGTATCCCCCCGGACATTGGTGAGATAGGGTTGAATTCTAATAGTTGTTACAGACATCTGATGATGCAACACTGTAGGCTTGGAAATTTCATGTGTTATTCTAATTGATTCAAGTAGTGACATGCCCTTAGCCTTCAGCTCTTTTCTTGATTTTACACACATTTTGCTTTGTTCATTAAAGAATTCTGGATGCCCTAAGCTATACATAAAGTCCCGGACGTAGTTCAACCATTTTGTTTTTAAAACATCAGTCATTCCCAGAACATGGGCTAAAATCTCCCGGATTAAATGGGTTTCCTCACATCTCCAAAGCCTATGCCAAAGCATAACTGGTTCCAGTTTGATTAGATCTGTTAAAAATGGAACCCCCAGTTCCGAATGACATATGTACGATGAAACACTATTTGGGAGTGCAGATCGATATCTTAAAAATTGATTTTCAATGATTTGTAGAGCTTGAACATTACAGTATCCCCACACTCCTGCACCATACAGGACTGTTGATACACATTTGGCCCTATACATTTGTAGTAACACTTGCAGTGGCTTTCTTCCTAGTTTTTAAAAAAAAATTACCAAGGCTACAATGGTCTTTATAAAGGCAAGTTTTCTCATATGTACCTATGTGGTTTTATGGGCAAATAAGATTCCCAAATAGCAAAAGCTATTTATGAAATGTATTTTTTGATCATAAATGAATATGTCTCTACATTTGTTGCTACCTGGGCTACACCTCATGATGAAGGTTTTTGATGTGTTTACTTTTAGGCCTAAATCATACATAAAGTCTGCAAATGTATCCAAACGTTTTTGTAAACCCACTTGAGTAGGACAGATCAGGTCGGCATCGTCCGCATACATTAATGCTGGTATAGCCCTCTCTTTTATCTTGGGAAAATCTTGTCCCACATTTATCAGTGCTTGCTCTACACCGTTAATGTAAAGATTGAAAAAGAAGGGGTCAGAACACATCCTTGTCTGACCCCCTTCGTCACCTGAAAAGGTGCTGTACTTTCTCCGTTAGAACCATAGCGTACTCTAGCATTGGCATTCTAATAAAGATGTTTTAAAATGAGTATAATATTGTGGTCTATCCCATAATCATGGAGGAGTCCCCAAAGCCTCTCGTGTCTTATGCAGTCAAAAGCTACAGTAAGATCAACAAAAGCTAAAAACAGCCTTCCTTTTTTTAAAGAAAAAACATATTTGCTAATTAAAATGCTCAAGTGTAGACTTTGCTCGACGGTTTCCATTCCCTTATGAAATCCAAATTGGAGATCCGGGAGTATCTTTTTCTTTTTGGCCCAATCTTGTAGTCTCGCTAATTTTTGCCGAGGAATCTAACAAAGATATTGGTCGATAACAACTCGTATCATGTCTATTTCCCTTTTTAAATATAGCCACCAATATAGACTCTGACCATGTCTCTATCATCTTAGAGGAACAACTAGCATTAATTACTTGCTTAAGTACTGGGAACCATAGTGCTCAATTGCCTTTGTGCAAATCTACGCGAATCACGTCAGGCCCTGGCGTATAACAGAAGATAAAAGCATCTATCAAGATTTCCAGGATGACTCAGAAAGCTCAATCTCCAACCTGTTAGAATTTACAGACATTTTCCCTAGCGGCATTTGTCCATTAAACCGAGGGAGAATAGGCAAACTGTTACGTAAGATTAGACTGCTCCAATTGTTAACTAAAGGAGAACTAAAATTAGTCTCTTTTCCTGACAAAATGACCTGCTCAGTGGCTCGAGTAGAGTGTTGGTCAAATGTAGTTCCAGCAATTATAATTAAAGCACAAGGCATTCTTCACAAAAACGGCTTTGATATCGCCATGGTTATAAAGGCCAGCTCCATATGTGAACAGATGAGGGATGCTTAAGAAATAAAAGACATCTCTAACAAAAATTTTAATCCGCATATCACGGAAGATAAAGAAAGGAAGTATGCGCAAGACATCTCTCTGCAGATCTCTATAAAAGATGGAGTCTGGAATGGCTCGGATTCATGACAAAAGCCGCATCTGGATGAAAATTCCTGGGCTTGGGTAGCGGGATCTCTAGACAGGAATAAGTTAGGAATAAGTTGGGAATAACTTGGGCAAGGACTTGAAATTGCCTTTTTAGCAATAGACATGCAATAGTGTCATGGAACATTGTGGGAAAGACAACTGATAAAATGCTTTCTATTCTGGAATAATTACCGTCAATTGTATTAATGCAAGAAACATGGTCCATGACAACTTTCTCGCAAAAAGATTACTTTGTGTTTGTTAAAACAGCAGAGGCTTCTAGAAGAGGGCACGCAAAAGGAGGCCTAGCAATCCTACTGAGAGAAGAGATAGACTGGGACCAGGAGGAAATTGAGCTTTCGATCCAAAATGCCCAATGCATTAGCATTAAGTGCCAGAAAGAAAGAATGGAGACTTCATCTAACCTCTTACTTTTTAATATATAATTTCCACCAGGAACCTCAAAAGATCAAATCTTGACCAAAGCATTCAAGAAAATAGAATCAATCCTAGAAGTAAGGGGATATCCTATGATGATAATGGCTGGGGACTTCAATGGAAAGATCTCTAATACACTAATCAGTAATAGGGGGAAATCTCCTCAGGAAGAAGGCTGTTCTATACAAACTCCTGTCTTCCCCGATAAAATAAAAGCAGATAAAAGGGGGAAAATGCTTTTGTCATCTATTGAAGCAAATAATGGCGTTATAATAAATGGGAGACAAGATGGTGATATTCCAGCGGTATACACCAGACTGGGTCCAACTAAGTCCTCAATCACAGATTATTTTATCTGCAGTCGAGATCTATTTCCGAAGGTCCAATTGTTTTCTACTCAATATTCTCATGAAAGTGATCATGCATTACTTTCCGTAGAAATTGATGTTTATACTCAGCAGACGTCCCCGTGGTTACTCCGTTCCTTTGAAGGACATGCAGTTGTTGATCACAAAACTGGAAGGATACATTGGAATTCCAAAGCAATCAGTAAAATAAATCATATAATTTCCCAAGATCTGCTAACATCTACGAGTAAAATAGGCATTCCAATAAACAGATTTGAAGCTACTTTACAATTGGTAGTTGCCTCTCTCCAAGGAAATACTGCAAGACGAGAATTCGTTAAAATATGTCATATGGGAAAATTTGTGGATAATAATTCTCGATAATTAAATAAATTGACTAAAATCCAATTTTGCTCTTTCTGTGTGCCCAGACATGGAGAAATAAGGAAACTGAAAAAAAATCCACCAACGCAAAAAGGAGAAAGAAAGACAAGCTCTAAGAGATCTTATCTGGGTCAACATCCAATCAGCAGTAAAACATAAAAATAGTACATCATTCTGGAACATCATCTCTGCACAGATGGGGATCCGAAAGTCTGCTCAAGCAACATCAGTATCATTATCTGACTGGGAAAAATATATCCTAAGGCTCTATAAATCTAATCATCATCACCTCATTTTCCCCAGACTGGATCAATCTCGGAAGAACCAACCTGAGCAGGAACCAATGAAAATTTCAGCCGCGCAAATCTCTATTCTGATATCCTCTGCCAGGTCTTCAGCAGCGATAGGACCAGATGAGATCCCAATTAATGTTTTACAAATAAACGCTGATGTCTGGGTTAAATTCTTAGCCCCACTCTTTCAACATTGCCTGAAAAGCGGGGAGATTCCAGAATCTTGGCGAGTGAGTGTGGTGGTTCCCCTCCTAAAACATGGCGCAAGAACTAATCCTGCAAATTATAAGACAAATAGCTCTTCTCGATGCCACTGGTATCTTTGCTGCTTGTGTTTTGGACCACTTAAAAGACTGGGCTTTTTCGGGAAAAGTGATACCCAAGCTTCAGGCCAGGTTTTGCCCAAAGCATTCTACATTGGACAATATTGCTGTGTTCCAAACATTGCTTGATAAGTTTGTTAAGTTAAATGCTCAAATGTTATATTGTGCTTTTATTGATTTTTCAACGCGATTCGATAGTGTAGATAGATTGACACTATGGAGAAAATTGGCTAATACGGTGATTCCTGAAGATCTCTTAACACTAATAATCTCCCATCACACATCAACATGGTGCAGAGTCCAAATGGGGGAAGAAAAAGGCCAAACCACACCTATCCCTTCGCGAGACGGGCTGAAACAGGGATGCTTATTAGCTCCCTTATTATTCTCCATCTACATTAGCGATGTCTCGGGGAGTCTTTCTCAAATTAAAAATTACCCTCCTAAATTAGCTCAAGTTGATATACTCTGCTTAATGTAAGCCGATGATATTGTTATACTAAATCAGACCCCGATAGGCCTACAGTGAACCCTGAATGAATGAAATCTTTAGCAACAGAACATTTTCTGGTGCCGAATATTACTAAAACTAAACACTCCCTTTCAGTGGCAGAAGGAAGCCTTTACCTTACATTTGGTCTTTAGGAGGCGAACCGATAGGGACAGTAAGAGAGTATGTTTATTTGGGTCGTATTTTTACTTCTGATCTACAAGATACAGCCCACCCCCAACACCCGAGTCGGAAGACAGAATCTAAAGTTGGGGCTTTACAGATACTGTACCTTTCCACAGGAAATAGACACTTCACACCAATGTTGGAGGTCTATGGCATGAAAATCCCTCCTATTTTATCATATGCCATGGAATACACACAAATTAAAACATGGCAATCTATAAAAGCAAAAGAAGGGACCATACTCCAAAAACTGTTAAAAGTGTCACAGTCGATACCAGTTCAAGCCCTAAGTCTTGAGCTATCAGTAACTGGAATCTCAGTTATAGTAATATCTAATATTATTAGGTGGGTGTACAATTTATTACATGCAGCGCCAGACACCTTAAGACATCTGTGAAAACTGGAGACTTTTAGAGAGGAAGCGTCTGGGTGTACTTTTAATAGAAATATGGTAAAAGCCTTTGAGGTTTCTCAATGTACGGTTGCACTTTTACAGGAGTGGTCCCCAGCACACTTGAAATTGTTTTTAAAACATCTTGCCCTTGAATCAGTTAAGAATCTGATATAGAACATTGCATTCAATTGAAGCATTATAAAGTGTTTGCAGAACAAATAGAATGTAAAACCTATGCTCCCTATTTGCGTTTTCAACTAGAGCACGGAGTAAGGCGCTGTATCCTACTCTTACGTTTGGGTATACTCCCTTTAGCAACATTTTTAGTTAGCTGGGAAGGTACAAATAAACCCAAAGGCTTATGTGAATTATGCAACAGTGGCCAACAAGATTTGCTTCAGGTTTTACTAATATGTCCCAGTGCGAGTATAGTAGCAGCACGACGATGTTATATAATTCCAATCCAATTTAAGTATAATGCATTCTTGGCCCAAGATCTAATTATATTGTGTAACTCTCCTGTTAAATGAATGTGTTTGCCATAACCTTTTCGTTTTTAAAAAGCTTTCTGAAGCTGTTCTAAGTTAAAACACACAATTAGAAGATGTTATCTCATCTTATCTTTATTTAGTTTTGGATGGGTAGATGATAGAATATTGCTACTGTACCATTTTATAGTGTGTTTTAAAAGCAAACGTTTTTCATCGCAATCATTTTAAGATCATAAATAATCATTTTAATTCTGTATTTGTTGACCTCAGTTGAGGTCTGGATCAAATAAACACGTTTACTTACTTTACTTACTTACTGCCTCACTGTAATATGTGGCTTTGTTTTTAAACTGTTTGAAGAATGCCTTCCACTCTGCATGCAGTGGTAGAAATTCCTTGGCGGCTGCTATCTAATATTAGAGTTAAAGTGTTAAGTCTCGCCGTTCAGACAAGCTGATATCGTTTTTGGCACCACATAAACCCCGAGAAAGCCGATAAATCAACTGGATGAATGATTTTTTCCTCTGACTCGCCTTCTGAGAACAGGTTCTGTTTGCAAGCTGCCATTTCTCTAGTCAAAGTCAACTTTATAGATGCGAGTGAACAGGAAATCCCTGCACAATGACTCTTTCAGACCTCCGCACATGGCGAGGGCCAGCTCACATGGCAGAGAGGCAATGTGCAGCTTCAGGGCTGAACGAGCGCCCCTAAATTATTCTTAGAAAAACATGTTAACGTTTTTTTTGGTGCATTCTGTTTGTCGCTGAGAAACACAACACATTAGCAGCTTTGAACTTGGTGAAACTAAAAATATTTAGGTTACATAAGCAGAAGATTGGGCGTCTGAATGAGGCTTTTACCTAAAAAATATTTCTCAGCATTTCTCCGCTGCTTCGGTTCAATAGGGAGACTGTTGTAATGGGCAGGACGGCAGACTTTAAACAAGCAGACTGTGCGAAGTAGCAACTGAACAAGTATAAATATTCGGTGGAATATTTTCCCTTCAGCTCATCGGAATGAATGGAACTTTGCAGGAAATGGATGGTATTTTTTCCAGTGTTTCTCTATTTTTTTTTTAAATCAAATTGACTATAAGGTGTGCTTTTCTTTCCTAAATTCGCGCATCTTTGCCTCTTCGCATAAGATGCAAGTGCAAACGAAGACAACGAAGAACCGGTTCATTCATAAAACTAATCTGCAAAAAAAAGAGAAGCTGAATGTGCAAGCAATGCACAGGCACGCTTGCTGGTTCTTTTTAGAAGTCAAATATTTCCCTCGAATGCTGTTCTTTTGATTCTTGTGTACACAGAGCTGATGAATTTACGGTATGTTCAGCCCGACAGTGTGTCCTGTCATCGTGCGGACCATCTCGACGGGCTCCTGTTTGTTCAGCATTTCCCTGTGAATAGGTACTTCAATATCCTGTGGGCGAGCTGTCAGGAGCGAAGCAAGCTGCAGTCAGTGTGGCGAGTCCCAAGCCTCTAACTATGATGTGAGCATGGAGGCAGCCTTCACTGAGGACTTTTCTTCTTTTGGTAACCACTGAAGAAGGCCGTAAGCCATTAACGTACAACGTAACTTCGTAGGTGGCAACAGAAACTCTCTGTCAGCATCTCTCCCATTTGTTGCTCTACTAGGAAAGTAAACCTCACCAATTTTGGATATTCCCAAAAAAGATTACTGGAGAAATTTTTACAATTTTTTTGTTAAAAACACCTTCGATAAATTTCATATTGTGGCATTAGTAACTTTGCTACCCATGTTAGTGCTTAGTTCACAAGTTGTTTTTCAGCTTTATCATTTGAAGAAAATACCAGTTCTCCATTCACTTAGACACAAGACCAAAGCTATGAGTGCAGCCATTAATGAAAAAGGCTTGGGTATTTTAACTTTCTCTATTCATCATGCATTACACTCATGCCACACAATGCCACAGTGCATCTGGAGTGTGACCTAAAACTAGTATATGGTCCAGTGGCGGATCCTCCATGGGGTCGTTTGGGCGCCGTCCCACTGCTTTCTCGCCGTGCGAGAAGGCAGAAACAAATAGTAGAGAACTACCATTTGTTTCTGCCTTCTCGCACGGCGAGAAAGCAGAAGCTCCTGCTTGAGAGAGTTGGAGGGGTTACTCGAGGGCAGGGGGAGTGGCTTCCCCCACTGTTGTTAATACTGTCTGTTTGGGCAGCCTGCGAGACTGTCCAAACAGACAGTATTAACTGTATTAATAACAGCGGGCAAGCCGCTACCCCCTGCCCTCGAGTAACCCCTCCCACTCTCCCTGTTCTCTGTATGATGCAGCATACAGAGAAATGACGTGGTGTTGGGGCAGCCTGCCGAACCAATCACAGCGCTGTGCTGTGGTGGAGGGGAGGGAGGCTGCCTGGCTTCCTGGCTGACGACGAATTCAAGAACAGGACGGCGGGAGTCGGGACGTCTGGAGTCGGAACTAACTTGAAGGCGGGAAGGTACAGTAAGTTAAGTTTATTGACTTTAATTGTTTTATTATTTTATTTAAAATTATCCCGCATCCCTCCCATCCCTCCCCTCCGCAGTGCAACAACACCATTTCGACCCCCCCACCCGTATTGCCGGCCGCGACTGATATGGTCTAAAGTTTAATTGCAATTGTTATTGCATTGATGTAGCGCTTACTGCCCCTGACAAGGCATTGAAGCACTTATCAGCAAGTAGCTCATTACTCTGGAACCCAAAAAGCATTAGTGGTGAATTAGTATAGGGAAATATGAAATTCATTTGAGTGGTGGACATGCAAGTCTGTTATTTGGGTTGAAAAGTATAGTGGAGGAATAGAAGATGAAGGGGTTTGCATCTATATAAAGCGTGGTACCGCTGATGAAGCGTCAAAACACTTTTCAACGAATAGCACTCTACTCCAAAACCCAAACGGGATTAGTGGTGAATTAGTATTGGGAAATATGAAATTTATTGGAGCAGTGGACATGTGAGTCTGTTATTTGGATAGAAAAGGGATAGTGGAGGGATTGTATTCTTAATTAGCACATTTATCATTTTGAATTCTGCCTGAATAGTATATTTTCTCAGCTTTATTGACTGCTGACTTATATAATCTGTTAAGTTTCTGTAGGGGAAGTTTATGTTTATTGGTGTATGTATTGAGATTGGAGCATTGCAACTTTTTAATTAGCTGTTTTATCTCTTGTTTTCTTTAGTTCTTTTGTGTTGTTCTGAGTGGGATTACTCGAGATTGAAAGTCTAAGAAAGTAGTGAGTCTTGGAACACACACAACCAAAGTTAACAAGTTATTCAGTTTGTTGCGTGCCTCTGGGGTCTCACTCTCTGGTCAAAGAGTGTAGTATCAACAGAAAAAAGGTAGCTCCTACTGATTAGGGGACGTCACCCTGAGCATAGCGTAGCACCCGCTGGGTGGGTGTTTAGATTTTTGGATAAAACAAGCAAACAGATGTTTTTATCTTCAATAGTATCATATCAGAACATCAAATATAACTTTGAATGCGACCATCAAACATTTTTTCATATTTCTCCCGATGCATTTTGGGCTATTTACAACCCTTCGTCAGGGGAACAAAATCTACAAGAAATATTAAGGCAATAGTGGTATGAGGGAACAAACCATAAGGAGGTTTTATCAGATTGCAATAATACCATCAAATCAAGACAATGACCTACAACTAGTGTCACTTTAGAAATACTTATCAACATAAGGGCGCAGACCGCACATGGCGGTAAAACATATAAAGAGTGGAAAAGGCTGATAGTTTCACAAGATACGAGTGGTGCATGCATAAACGTAATATGGGGCAAAATATTGTGCTGAGGTCTTTTATCACTTATAGTAAAACATGGTGATCTTGAATAAGTGTGTCAGGTGAGGTTTGCCAGGTGTATTTTAAAAGCGCCTATAATGAAAGAACTGAGCACAATGATAGTGTCAAATAATTTAGAAACGTGAAAGTGGTTTAAGATTCAGATGAACCGTATGCCCGTGTGAAGACGCTTTGGGGAGACTTAATTTTTATGTATAAACCGGCAGAACGGACGAATACTGGCTAGAACGCTGTGAAGCTATCAAAAGATAAAAAAAAGCACAAAAATCCAAATGAATACACTACCGGGTGTGCGAGAGTGAAATATTCTTATATAACAACCAGGGATGAGCCGGCTGCAGCAGGTATACTTACATGGGTGTCGTCGCATTTGCATTCCGTGCGATGTCAAAGGTGTAACCTGAACAGTGTTGCCAGATTTTTAGACCCGTCCAAAGCCCAAAGCCGCTCAAATATAAGCAAAAAATAAGCCCAATCAGACCAGTTTCGACCCAAAAACCAGAGCAAATTAGCAAGTCTGAAAGTATGCAAAAATTGTCATCAGAAACAATTTTAAGGACAAATATACATTGTATTCAATATACAGATGGTGGGAGAGTGTTAACTGGGCACCTGCCTTAATGCTACTAATTTTTAGGACCAGTTTTTACTGTGACTTTTTCATGTGAAACAGACACAGCTCAGAATACAATAGTAGAAAACAAAGAATAAGCAAGGCAAAAATAATGTTCTGTGCAATTTACTGCTCCCTCTAAATTGTATTTTAATTAAGTCTGTAAAACTCAGTGTCTTCATTATTCATTACATTACCAATTAAAAATCTACTTTTAAAAATGGTCACTCACTTCTCTTGATGAGCAGCAATTTTGTAAATCTTGTGGTTGTTGGATCTCAGGTGTGGCAGTTTTTGGCTGGACGTTGCTTTCAGCTAGCAAGTGTGCATCAGTCCTCTGACACACCTGCTCACATTAAAGCCCTTAGTTGGAGCCAGTTGGGTTTTTTCCATTTCAAGTCAGCAAGCAAAGTAAATAGGCACATCCTATGCCTCCATAAGCTTGTTTCAAGGGGTGAGGCGTGATGAGCAGCAGTTCTGTAAATCTTCTGGTTGTTGGATGTGATATATGGCAGTTTTTGGATGGATGTTGCTTTCAGTATGGCCGGGATGCCTGTCACCCCCTCCCAACACAATCCCCAAGGATGGGAAGACGGACGCAGTTCTGAACTTTTGGAAGGCGGGAGGGAGTTACCCTCCCGGCCGTATTCATTAAAATATGAAACAAAATTAAAACATTAAAATAAAAGTTTCATATCATGTATAATTTTCATTTATTACATTTCGATGAAGACATGTTCATTGGCTAACCTTAACAAATCTCTAGTACAAAGGTTTTCCTAGCCGAGTCTAACATCCTGCAAATGCATACTTTCTAAATTAAAATTGTACATCCTAGCATTACGGGCCAACGGCAAGGTCGCAACCGGTGTCAGATCCCTACTACCAAAACTCTCGCCCTCACGGTGTGAGTGGCGGCCACGCAGAGGACTGTACCCTCTGTGCCAACTCCAATTTCCCTTGTCTTGTTGGGGGCCCCCCATTTTAACTCGACGCCATCTTAAAGGTCGTCCGAAGACCCATGTGAGGTGTCTGTAAGAAGGCAGCGTGGAATCCCCCTCCCACCCCACACTGTCTATCACATCCGCCGTCGCGGATATCCGGGCCCCGGGAAATTCGTAGGAGGGGCATATAGCCGCCTCCTCCCCTGGAAGGGGCCTATGGCCGTCTTCCCCTAGGCGACCCATACTTAGTGGGTGCCGCCTCCCCGTGGGAGGGGCCAATGGCCGCCTCCCCCTGGGCTCTCCCATCCATAGTGGGTGGCGCCCCCCTCTAGGGACCTTGAAATTACTGCTCACCGATCATGACCTTACCGCCCGACCAAAAAATAAATACGACATTTGATTACCTACTAAGGGAGAAAAAATCATCCTGTTTATTTGCAATATTTGTCTATACTACAAGAAAACAGTACCTTCAGACATTAATCATATCATTAAACTAGACCTTCGTATACCGCTAAACAAAGGGAAGAAGATGCTTATCAAAGAAAATTACTTCATTGCAGAACTACTATTGCCATAAGGGGCTGGTGGGTGGGTCAAAATTGCTCCTTGTTCCGTCGAGGGCTCACGTGCAACGAGTGGGTGCAGCTTCCAAGCACAGGAACAAGAGGATGCTTCTTCGGATTCCCGCTCTCTTTATTCCTCTTCGGGAGGGCGTGAACCCTCCGCCGGTACGCCTACTGGGCGTGGCCATCTGTGTAGGTGTCTAGGACAACCCCTCTTGGGTGGGAAAAAGGCGCGCCCCGGCTACGCCGCTTCGGGCATACCAGCCGTGACACGCCCCCCGCCCAAAATGGTTTCCCGGGAGGATCCGGACCCCCAACCATACGTTCGGGGGGACCGAGTGGTCGCCCCTTTCCATATGGCCGGGATGCCTGTCACCCCCTCCCAACACAATCCCCAAGGATGGGAAGACGGACGCAGTTCTGAACTTTTGGAAGGCGGGAGGGAGTTACCCTCCCGGCCGTATTTATTAAAATATGAAACAAAATTAAAACATTAAAATAAAAGTTTCATATCATGTACAATTTTCATTTATTACATTTCGATGAAGACATGTTCATTGGCTAACCTTAACAAATCTCTAGTACAAAGGTTTTCCTAGCCAAGTCTAACATCCTGCAAATGCATACTTTCTAAATTAAAATTGTACATCCTAGCATTACGGGCCAACGGCAAGGTCGCAACCGGTGTCAGATCCCTACTACCAAAACTCTCGCCCTCACGGTGTGAGTGGCGGCCGCGCAGAGGACTGTACCCTCTGTGCCAACTCCAATTTCCCTTGTCTTGTTGGGGGCCCCCCATTTTAACTCGACGCCATCTTAAAGGTCGTCCGAGGACCCGTGTTAGGTGTCTGTAAGAAGGCAGAGTGGACTACCCCTCCCACCCCACACTGTCTATCACATCCGCCGTCGCGGATATCCGGGCCCCTGGAAATTCATAGGAGGGGCATATAGCCGCCTCCTCCCCTGGAAGGGGCCTATGGCCGTCTTCCCCTAGGCGACCCATGCTAAGTGGGTGCCGCCTCCCCGTGGGAGGGGCCAATGGCCGCCTCCCCCCGGGCGCTCCCATCCATAGTGGGTGGCGCAACCCTCTAGGGACCTTGAAATTACTGCTCACCGATCATGACCTTACCGCCACAGGCCGGATAGTTGACCGGCTATCCGGCCCCCCACAAACTCCTCCTAAAGGTCATGCTTTCTTAAACCCCTTAGCCATGCTATGAAGTCTCCTATGAGTAAGACATTCCCCTCCCGGGACAAGTGAACCCCATCATCGAGATACATGTGATCCCCCCGAATACACCCATGCGGAATACTGTGCAACTGCGCCGAGCGAAACAACCTACCAATTTTGTTGTTGACCTTTTTCACTGAATGGTTCAGTGCTAACACCGAGAGGCCCCTCCACCACACCTTCCTGGGAATCATGTGGGACCATGCTATGGTGCACCCCGGGATCCTTCTCACCAGCCAGCTAACGGTAGACAAAACTCGCTCGAGTAGTACTCGCCTGCCGAGTGTCACCATGTCATTGCCCCCCAGGTGTACTATGATTACAGATGGCAGTGACCTCTGCCGCCCTAAGAGTTCCTCGACAAAAGATTCAAACTGGTCAATACAGAGCCCGCCCCTTCCGTGGAAGGTCACTCTGTATCCGTATTCCTGAGCTGCGCGAGTCGCGTCACCTGCTTTGAATACGTCCCCGGCCCGCCTCACGTAAGAGTGGCCCATGACCCACACCACTCTCTCCTCAGCTGGTGATCTCTGACCGCTGGTCCCCTGGTGCCGGGTCGACTGCAAATTCCGCCCCGCATAACATGCTCGCGAAACTGTAAATTAAACGGAAGACAAGAAGCGTGAGTGCATGTAACTTGACTTCACAACATGTGCAATCGCACATACCTTTTAAAACAATTCGAGGACCATCGTCCCAACTGTTTCACCTCCTCAACACTCTGACCCCTGGCTGTCGCCTCAGTAGCAGCCCCTATCCTAAAGGAGTGGGTCCCAAAATCACACGGGTCCAAGCCCGCCGCTGCGATTGCCATTGTTAGCACCCTCTGAAACTGAAACCTCGTCAGTGGGGTGGCATCAATGTGTCTCAGCAGGCTCCCCCCCCTTGTATCCGCCCTTTGCGCCAAATATTCCTCAACGCACTTTACCGGGCACATGGGGGACCCTCGCATGCGCTGGACAACGATACTGTCTCCCATAGCTCTCAGGTCAGTCTTGGACTTGGCTATTGTGACCACCATTGAATCACCCCTAATCAGGATGTGATCCCGACACAGACCTCCCTCCACATCTTTCTTATTCTTTGCGACCAGTTCGCTTACCCGCATAGCCCCATGGAACGCTAATGCGAAAGCGGCCCGGAACAGTACTGCTTCGAAATGGGAGGAACATGTCGTGGGTAGTATCGACATAAGCAGGGACAACCTTTCTAACCCAATCGGGCACCTCTCGTCTACTCTACGACCTTCCAGGCGTTGCCAGCCACGAAGGGTTTTCTTTACCAAAAAGGACGATGTCGGGTCCTTGATGCCATGCGCCTGCGCCATGAATGAAATGGCAGCCCGGTGCCTATTGGCCGTTGCTACTGATCGGCCTTCCCTGTGTAATGCCACCAGAAACTTTAGGAAGCAATCCTCCTGACCCCATTTCTCCTCCCCTGCCGGACCCAAAAATGCACAATAGGAACGAAACGCTCCTTCGTATGCCTTCCTCGTCCTGGGGGCTAAGCTTGCTGCCACGAGGTTTTGTAATCCGGGGCACCGAGTAGCCAGAGTGCTTCGGGAAATGGTGCCGCCGCTAGGTCCGCAGAAGGTAGATAACCCCTGAAAGCCTGCATATGTGAACAAGACAGTGCATCAGCAGCCTGATTCAGTACACCCGGCACATGTTTCGCCCTGAATTGCACATTCAGTCTCATGCAAAGTAGTACAATTTCCTTCAACAATCTCAATATCCACTTGCAGCATGCTGCCTGATTATTTATACATTCAACAACAGTCATATTGTCGGACCAAAATACCACAGAGCGATCTCTGAACTCGTCCGGCCATGCCATCAGAGCCACAAAAATGGGGAATAGCTCGAGGAACCCAATGTTATTGGTGAGACCGCTGGTGTGCCACCACGTCAGCCATGTTTGCGCCGACCATCGATTACCAAAGATTGCGCCAAATCCCACACTCCCCGCCGAATCGGTCCACAAACCTAGCTCGTCCGAAGACGCTGGAGGCTTGCTCCATACCACTCGACCGTTGAAGTCCGCCAGAAATGCCAACCATATGCGCATGTCCTGGCGAACCTCTGCAGACAGTCTCGTGCGGTGGTGTCCTTCCTTGAGACCGACCATAGCTTGTGCAATAGAGCGGGAAAAGGGGCGAGCCATTGGTATCACTCTTAGGGCAAAGTTAAGCTGCCTCACTGCTTTTTGTAACTGATGGAGGGTAACTTTCTCCTTACTAAGGAACAGTTCCAGGGAAGCCCTGAATTTCGCTACTTTCCCTACTGGCAAACGGAAACATCCCTCCACAGAATCGAGTTCAATTCCCAGAAACTCCAGTGAAGTAGATGGTCCCACCGTCTTACCTGGTGCCAACGGCACTCCGAATTCCTTCATGAGGATGCAAAACTCCTGTAGCGCCTGCGCACATTTCGTGTCGCCGGCTGCCCCCAAGAACAGAAAATCATCTAAGTAATGCATAACATGGGTATAGCCAGTGGCTTCGGTGAATGCCCATTCCAAAAAACAGCTGAATTTCTAAAAATAAGCACAAGAGATGGAGCAACCCATTGACATACATCTATCCATGTAGTAACGTCCCTGGAACACAAAGCCTAACAGACACTGATCCCGTGGGTGTACCGGGAGCAACCGGAACGCCGACTCGATATCTGACTTCGCCATCAGCGCTCCGGGCCCCAGGCGATTCAACATGGTGACGGCATCATCGAAGGATGCGTACCGCACCGAACAAACTCCTGGGTCAATCGCATCGTTCACCGAGAGACCCCTCGGAGCCGACAAGTTGTGGATCAGCCTAAATTCCCCCGGGTCTTTCTTGGGAACCACTCCTAACGGGGAACAGATGAAATCAGTTACTGGCGGGTGCCTATATGGGCCAGCAACCCAGCCAAGGGCAACCTCTTTTGCAATCTTCCTCTCCACCACCGCTGGATTATGCTGAGCCGACAGTTGGTTTCTACAAAGTGGCTCCCCACGAAAATCCCCCGCCGGGATGTGGAAACCATATAAGAATCCATTCCTCAACACCCCAGCGGAGACATGATCAGGGTATTCGTTTAGCCAGGGGATCATTGCCATGATATTAACAGGGGTAGGTAACGGTACACAGTGGTCCCCCTCAGTCTTGTTTGGACCCTCCTCTACCACCCGACCCACTATTCTTGGATCTGCACGAATTCTCGGGGTGCGAGGAATTTCCGCAACCTGCACACGCATGTCTGAACTTACATGTCCCTTGCGGCCTGGTGCAATTGCCCCTGTTAAAATTCCAACAGACCCCTCTCTTACCCCCGTTCCCACCAGTCCTTGCTTGGTGGTCGCCACCGGGGCCCGCTCGAAAGAGCACCGGAGGCTGTTGGCGGGAAGGCCCCGACCCATTCCCGCCTAGCGAGGACGACTTCGTCGCGCCCGGCAGGAGCTGCTTCTGCCAAGAAATCGAGTCGAGACAATCCCACGTCAGAGATGAATCGTACTCTTTGGCCTTACGGAACTTCATATCATAACCCATCCACTCATTGCCCTCATACGTTTCATAAAAATCCATTATTCGTGCCTGATAGCAAGACAATTCGGGCAAAACTACGGGCTTACGTTCCCCAATAATTGCAGTAAACATCGCAAAGGCCTTGGCCCAATTTGTGATTGTCTCATCAACCCTGAATCCCGCCATTTTTGCTCGCCACACACTCGGGTGCCACAAATCTTTCTGCGTTTTAGCATACTCCATCTCGCGATGGTCAGTCAGCAGAGAAAACATATTTACATACTTATCAGCCCATATCAATTCTTTCGTGGCCAACAGTATTTGTTGAACCACCCTCTCCCGTCTTGAGGGCAAAGAGCCCTCCCTCGCCATTGGCAATGCTTGCTTACCCGGCTCCGTTGTCGTTCCCGCTGTTTTCTCGACGCCAGCTGCCGGTCCTTCCAAGGTCACCTGTGGGGGGACAAGAGGGAGATTCGCCTTTGCGGCAGCTCGCGACTGCCGCAACTGCTCCATTAGTAACTTGGCCTCTTCGGCCGTGTCTTCAGGTGCCGTAGCACCCCCTGTTTTTCTGCCGAGCCATGCGGCCAACTGGGCGGCTAATTCCGGAGGCATGTCCTCCTCGTTGGCGGGCGTAACAACAACCGGAATCGGCTGACCCGCGTCCGGGATTGGTACCGGGGCCTCGACTGGAATGGCCGGGTTTGCCGGGGGTACTTCGGGGACCGGGACCTCCCCCCCTGCCGCCCTATTCCTGACCCGTTTACCCCTACCCGTGGGGACAACTCCCGGCAATGCCGGGCCTATAACCTTCTTTGGTTTACCCGTATCATTCATTGCAGCCATCTGCTTCTTCATGTTTGCCATATCTCGGCCAAGCGCCGGGACCATACCGACGTTTCGTTCGATCTTCGCCATTCTGCTCACCAGCATGCGAAGCATCTGGTCCTTCCCGGATTTCTTTCCTGCCTTCTTGCCAGACATCGCTTTCCGAATGTTTGATCCCAGTTGATCAACACGGTACTGGATCGTAGCCTCGAAGTCGCTGAAAGAGAAACACAAGAATTACAAGTTCTCAAAATTGCTCCTTGTTCCGCCGAGGGCTCACGTGCAACAAGTGGGTGCAGCTTCCAAGCACAGGAACAAGAGGATGCTTCTACGGATTCCCGCTCTCTTTATTCCTCTTCGGGAGGGCGTGAACCCTCCGCCGGTACGCCTACTGGGCGTGGCCATCGGTGTAGGTGTCTAGGACAACCCCTCTTGAGCGGGAAAAAGGCGCGCCCCGGCTACGCCGCTTCGGGCATACCAGCCGTGACACGCCCCCCGCCCAAAATGGTTTCCCGGGAGGATCCGGACCCCCAACCATACGTTCGGGGGGACCGAGTGGTCGCCCCTTTCCAATAGCAAGTGCGCATCAGTCCTCTGACACACCTGCTCATATTAAGGCCCTTAGTAGAACCCAGTTGGGTTTCTTCCACTTCAAGTCAGCAAGCAAAGTAAATAGGCACATCCTATGCATCCATCAGCTTGTTTCAATGGTTGAGGCGTGATGAGCAGCAGTTTTGTAAAACATCTGGTTGTTGGATTTCAGGTGTGGCAGTTTTTGGATGGACGTTTTCACTTCTTTTTATTTCACTTTGGCAGCTTTTGGCTGGACACAAAGACCTCAGCAGGAGCCACTTAGGTTTCTTTCTGTAGAAGACAGTCAGCTAGGTGAATAGGCACATGGCATGCCTCCAGACGCTCGTTTCAAGGGGTGAGGCAAGTCCCTGTAAACATGGCCAGCACAGGGAAACTGCAAATTCCATTCATATACTGTCAATCATCCTGGAGTCAAAGAGTAAGAGTATATTTGATTGATTGGGATGTGGAGTAGTGGTTTGAAAGATTGGAGAGTGAATGGGTTTATTGTTGGAAGGAAAGTGCGCCGGTTACGATTGGATTTAGGAGTTGAGGAGAATGATGTGAAAGCGAAATTAGGTATGTGAGGTGGGGTGAATTTGAAAAGGCACGCAGTATGTTGGCGATGATTGACAGTGTATGAATGGAATTTGATGAGAGTGAATAATAACAGGAGTGAATGCAGCGGTTCAAGTGAAGACTTGGTGGAGGTGCGCTGTATATGGGTTGCGGTGAGTGTGAATAAAACAGGCAGTTCAATAAGTGAAGGTAAGGGAGAAAGGAGCATGGACTATAGTGGGAGGTTTTTGCAATTGGAGTATATAAGTGGGGGAGTTTGTTGTGCGCATAAGCTTGGTGAGAAATGTCAATAAAAGGTTTGGTAATCTGGCAGTTTAATCAGCGCAAACACGCACCATTTAAACATGAAAAGCCAAATTAATTAATTATTGCAGAAGGACCTGGGAACTTGAAAGACTATGGATATAGGTAGCAAGGTGGGTGGGAGAGATATAAGTTGGGTAGTGTTTAAGAATCCCGCCAGCGTAATAATGTTTAGTGACAATGTGAGAAGCGGCGTAAAGCATGTTAATTCACATGGTATATTTAAATGTGATTATACATCAATGACGTAGTATTAATGTTGGTAGAGTTGTCATGGTAATATTGGTCATTTTATTTGTCATTTTAGCAACCCCTGACGAAGGGCCCCAGTGGCCCGAAATGCACTGGGTTTTACAATAACAACACTGCCTCTGACGAAATTGCTTCTTTCGTGTTTTGTGCAAAGAAGAGGTTCGGATGGCCAAGCCAAAACATGAGAACATTTTGAAAATTGGCATATCCACTCCGCATGTGGAAAAGTTAACGATGGAAAACGCTGTATATAATGTTTACAAAAGTGGATTTCCATGGAATACAAGTATCAATTTGGTAGGCTTGGATAACAGCCTAAATGGCGACTTGAGCTGTGCGTTTGGTCGGGGCAACAATTTCGCCCCAGTCAATCCTAGAGCTAACACATGACAATGGCACCTGCTCCATCAAAGTAGTTTTGCAGCACGTCGCTATTATCTAACAAGGGCACATCAGTCCTCTGACACCATGCACCTGTAAAGTAGACAGCTGGTTAACTGTTGCTCTTAATGGTTGAGTAAATATTACACTCACAAGGTTGCTGCAGGTTTCTTCAAATCATTGTAATGGGCATGCAGTTCTATAGGCCTGAAATGTTTTATGCAAATGCACAGCAGTTTTTCACTTCAATGGCAGTTGATTCATCAATCACAAAAGAAAATGGTGATGCTCCAATATCTTTCAGCAAGTCCTCTTGAAATATGGGCCTAATACAGTTGTAATTAGTGTTGTACATTTGGTGGGGTGCATTTGGAAGGGAGGGAATTCATCTTTCAAAATTTCACGATACCCATCTATAGTATTAATGGATGTACAACAAGAAGTTTGTATGGCAAACCTAATTTTTCTTCTTTTCTAGTCGTTGGGTATGGAATGGATAGGCTGTACAAAGGATGACACAGATGTACTTGCTGCATTACAGCAAGAGCTTTGTTTCGTGGTTACTGCATGTTGCTTCAAATCATTATAATGGGCATGTAGTTCTATAGGGCAGTACTTGCACGCTGCCTTGGTATGATCTTATTTTATTGGCTAATCCATTCTTTGGATTCAGAAACTACTACCACCGTTTTTTATGTTTTGAACTCACTTGCCCATGTTGCACTCTTCAAACTGCAACTGTTAGGCTGCTAGAAGATGCTGCACAATGATGAACTGTGTGTTGATGAGAGGGCAGGGGAGTACCTGAAACTGCAAGAGACAATTATCTCTATCTGTACTGACATACCTGTGGTAATCCTAGAGCAAATACATGACAATGGCATCTGCTCAATCAAAGTAGGGGAAAAATAGGCATAGCTCATCTTGATAAATTGTGTGGCAAAATCTTAAAGCAAAGCAGTGTTCCACATAGGATGCTGTGCAAAAGTTTAGTTTTAAGGCATCATATTGTTCAAGTAAACTAATCTATGTTTGAGGTGTTAAGAAATGAGCAGGAGGATACAGTTCTCCATTGTGACTCTGGACTGTGGTCATCCTAGAGCTAATACATGACAATGGCACCTGCTGGGTGCAAATAGGCATGAAAGATAAATGGCAGAACTTTGTAAGTATAGGCTCCGCAACTGCTCTTGATTACTACATGTGAAAACAATTGGTTTTAGTATCCTTTTAAGTTTGGACAAGTACAAAGTTTATAGATGACGGAAGATGTGGAGTGCAACCCCAGATTCTAGCTGAAGGATTTTGTTAACCTCCTTTATTTCTTGGAGCACTGGCTTTAAGAAAGTGAGGTAAAGTAGATAAATCTCATCTTGACACATTTCTTGGAGCATCCTTGCCTCATAGCAGTGTTCCGCATAGGATGCTGTGCAAAAGTTTAATTTTAAGGCATCATATTGTTCAAGTAAACTAATCTATGTTTGAAGTGTTAAGAAATGAGCAGGAGGATACAGTTCGCCATTGTGACTCCGGACTGTGGTAATCCTACGGCTAATACATGACAATGGCACCTGCTCAATCAAAGTAGGGGGAAAATAGGCGATCTACACTATCGGACGTCAATAACCACAGTGTTTCGCAAGGAGAAATTAATTTCAGGGACATGCCTCCGTCCAATGTGAGATACAACTCCTTATATTAGCCTGGCGTTTTGGTGAGTGCGAATACCAATTGTGAGTTTCTCTGATCATAAATTCTAAATTGCTAGGAATGCTCCTTATTGCTTTCTTAGCAGTGATGTCAAGGGAGTGGCAAATACAGCGCACAAGTTGCAAGGATGGGTGCTCATCTCGCAACATGGTGAATGTTGAGTGGTGCTTCCCACACATAATGCTTACACTTTCTGTGCCTATGCCAATTGCACTTTTTAATGTCAAGGGTAAACATTTCAAGCAAGTTTAGGTCTGCATTTGCAATATCTTCGGAACAGGCATGATCTAATACTACCATGGCAAGGAAAGCGCTTACAAATTTGTTAAGCTTGTTGTTGAAATATAGAATGGAAACGCAGTGCTATTTTTTCACTGCAATGTGGGTTGCTGGAAGTAGGAGAAGGTGGAGAATGGTGCTCTTATAGGGTTGGCACCAGCAAGAGTGACACGCAATACTCTGGGGTACACAGTGGCAAGAGTAGGTCTAGCAAAGTGTTCTTCTGGTCCTGTTAGTAGCTGGCAGGCGTTGTGCCTCCTTCTGCAGTTAATGAGCAGGTCTGTGAAAGTAATTTTCTTCCCCTGGCAACATACATGAGCTGCATGCAGCTCCGGGGTGGTGGCGCTGACTGTTGCAAGTTTAATCATACATTGTGATGTTAAATTTTGTAAACAATTGCGGGGGTGGAAGAAATGAATAGGATTTTATTGCACTACGTTTCAGTCCAAACTTAATATATAGAATATTTGAAAGCAGTTTTAGGCCCATTCTGTTCCTTCTATCATTTTTTAACAGCGTCATCTGAGAAAAAAATAATTCAACATGAGCATTGGATATCAGGAGAGCCAACATCTTCATAGCACCCATTGCAAGCTCGTGAAAACAATGGTTGCCAGCAGCATCGGTGTAGTTATACACTTCCATCCAGAATGATTCTATGTTTGAAGTGTTAAGAAATGACCATGAAGATATAGTTCTCCATTGTCACTCCAGGACCTCCAATGGACAAGTGAAAAAGGCTTCTGGCAAATCTGTTACAGGTGGTTTGGGATCGGCAAGTACTTTTTGCGGACTCAAACTTTCTAACTTTTTAACCATGCTGAGAGACTCGGGGAGACAAGCTTTATATTCATACACACACAATTTCATTAACTCTAGGCACCTTGTCACAATGCCTTCCTTTGACACAGAGGGGAGTTTACTTTCTTCCAGCTTGTTACGGAAAGTGAGCCCAAGATCCATATCATCCTGTAAAAGATAAATGGCAGAACTTTGTAAGTCTAGGCTCTGCAACTGTTTCTGATTATTACATGTGAAAACACTTGGTTTTAGTATCCTTTTAAGTGTAGACAAGTACAGAGTATATAGATCACGGAAGATGTGGAGTGCATCCCCAGATTCTAGCTGAAAATTTTGTTAACAACCTTTATTTCTTGGAGCACTGGCTTTAAGAAAGTGAGGTAAAGTAGATTTATCTCATCTTGATACATTTCCTGGAGCATCCTTGCTGCATAGCAGTTTTCCACATAGGATGCTGTGCAAAAGTGTAATTTTAAGGCATCATATTGTTCTAGTAAACGATCTACACAATCTGCCATCACTAGCCACCATGTTTCACAAGGAGGAATTCATTTCAGGGGCATGCCTCCGTCCAATGTAAAATATTACTCCTTATAGTCAGCCTGGCGTTTTGGTGAGTGGGAAAACCAGTTGTAAGTTTCTTGTATCATAAATTCTGTATTGCTAGGAATGCTCCTTATTGCATTCCTAGCAATGATGTCAAAGGAGTGGTAAATACAGCGCACAAGTTGCAAGGATGGTTGTTTATCTCGCAACAAGGTGAATGTTGAGTGGTGCTTCCCACACATGACGCTTACCCCATCTGTACCTATGGCAATTACATTTTTAATCTCAAGTTTACAAGTTTCCAGCAAATTTAGAACTGCATTTGCTATATCTTCGGAACAGGTCTGATCTAATACTACCATGGCAAGTAAGGTGCTTACTAATTTGTTAAGCTTTTTGCTGAAATATGTAATGCAAATGCACAGTAGTTATTTCACTTTAATGTCAGTTGATTCATCAATCAATAAAGAAAATGGTGATGTTCCAATATCTTTCAGCAATTCCTCTTTGAAATATGGGCCCAACAGAGAATTCATTTGTGCTGTACATTTGGTACGGTGCATTCAGAAGGCAGGGAATTCATCTTTCAAAATTTCACCATACCCATCTATATTATTAATGGATGTACAACAAGCAGTTTGTATGGCAAATCTGATTTCTCTTCTTTTCTGATCGTTAGAAATGGAAGGGACAGGTTGGACAAAAGATGCCACAGATGTGCTTGCTGCATTACAGCGTGAGCAGTGTTTAGTGATTGCTGCATGTTGCTTCAAATTAAGTATGGGCGTAAAATCCATTCCGCTCGCGGAATTTGTGGATTTTCGGGAAATTAGCAAACCACAAATTCTCGCGAATTTCCCGACAATTCGCAAATTCGCACGCAGCGGATTTTTTTGCTTGGTGATACAATATTGCGGCGCGCGGCGTTCACTTACCGTCATTCAGCGTGCAGAGTTGTTTTTCTCAATGTTTTGCGTGTGCTGCGCCATTTTGGATCTTGCTGCGGGATCCCGCAGGAGTTTGCCGACCGCGATCACGTCATCGCGGCTTGCCACCTTGCACAGCGAGAGTTTATCAACCCGAGTACGTCATAAAGGGCTGTGATCACGCATCGATGGAGTAAACAATTGCGAACACGTAGATGGGGTGGGCAGCAACAATCTCGCACTCGCGAAATTGCTAAATTTGCAATTCTGCACAAGAAATCCACTAGCAGGCAGCATAAACCTTCTGAAAATGATGATTTTTATCAGAAATACTCCTCAGGTTGAGATTTGCCTGCACTTTTTTTTGCAAGGAGTCCATTTTGGGGGGGTGGGAGGAAGGAAGTGCCCCACAGTCTCCAACTTCCTATTCCTGTCCAGCAGGCTCCTCCCAGTGCTTTCTTCATGTCCTGGTCACTTTGATTTGGATCTTGACCTGGAAGGATTACTTTTTGTGGATGCTGCTGGATATTTGGATTTAAGGCCTTCTTGACTTTCTTTGGATCACTTTTGGATTAGAAATTTCACAAGTAAGTTTGTTTGGGGCATTACAGTTGCTGCAACTACAATTTTGGAACTTTTTCAGAACATTAAATAAAATATATGGTGGGTAGCTAGAGCATCCAGTAGGACCAGGGTTAGTTATGGGTGCATGATACACCTGTTTTGTTGAATTTCAACATGACTTAGGGCATGGATGGCATTGGATTGTGGTGATTTTTGTGTGTTTTTCGATTTTTGGGCTGTTGTTGGGGCCTTTTGCCCAGGCGTACTCAGTGGTGCATGGGTCTAGTCTTTCTGTGGGGTGTCTTGAATTTGAACATGATTGAGGGCATGGATGGCATTGTATTGTCGTGATTTTTGTGTGTTTTTCGATCTTTTGGGGTGGTGTTGGGGCCTTTAGCCCAGGGGTACTCAGTGGTGCATGGACTGAGTCTTTCTGTGGGGTCTCTTTAATGTAAACATCATGGAGGGCATGGATGGTATTGGATTGTGGTGATTTATGTGTGTTTTTCGATTTTTTGGGGTGTTGATGGGGCCTGTCCATGTGGGTGGGGGCCATTTTGAGGACTGGTACAGGCAGGGCCTGGCCATGTGGTGGGGTCTAGTGCCATTTTGAAGCCAGGCAGTGTGCTTTGTTGTGCCATAGGCCTGCACCCAGTCTGCCATGCTTTCATCCATTATGCCAAGGGGTACTCAGTGGTGCATGGGCCTAGTCTTTCTGTGGGGTGTCTTGAATTTGAACATGATTGAGGGCATGGATGGCATTGGATTGTGGTGATTTTTGTGTGTTTTTCGATTTTTTGAGGTGTTGATGGGGCCTGTCCAGGTGGGTGGGGGCCATTTTGAGGACATTGTGCTTTGTTGTGCCATAGGCCTGCACCCAGTCTGCCATGCTTTCATCCATTATGCCCAGGGGTACTCTGTCAGTGGTGCATTTTATTGGCCTTTCCATTTTGGGGGGTGGGTATAATAAAATGCTTACTTGCAAACTCTTAATTGAAGCGCTACATATGCAACATTTATTTAACTGATGTTCCTCTGGCTTAGTTTGCTTTTAGGTGCAGAAAGACGAATCATCAGCCTCATCGTTCCTCATCAGTGCCAGGAACAAGTCCTGCTGCGGTGTGTGCAACACAACGTCACGTCTGGCCACAGACAACTCTGCAACTTGTGCAACTGCGCCCTGCTGTTCTGACATCTGAAGAAAATGGCCCCAAAAAAAGTTGCCCTTAGCTCCTCTAGCAAGAAAGTTGCCAGTAAGGAGCAGAATAAGCAAGTGGTGCCACTTACCAAGGACACTGGTGTGCCGACCGCCGCATTTTTTGCAGCAGCAGCAGGGTCTGCTGGGGACCAAGCTGGGAGCAGCACCTCTGCTCCATTGGGCTCAGTGCCACCACCACCACGCCAACTTAAGTCCAAGCCCTTGAGTGCTGCAGAGGCAGCCAGAATAGTTGTTTAAACACCATCGACCAGTGATGTTGGCTCATCGCAAGAAAGTAGCAGCATCACTCAATCAACACAGGTTGTTGTAACTCATCTGACGAGTGTTCAACAATCACAGCTGCAACAACAACCACATGTGCACGTACAAGCCCAAGTACATGTGGAAGGAGAGGCGGCGCAAGAAGATGCGCAAGCAGAGGTGCATGGAGCGGCACAAGTGCCTACAATAGTTGTTCCTCCCAAAGTAGGGGCACATCAGGAAATCGACATTCAAGCCGAGGTATCATTTGAGGAAGCCAGTCCTCCTGATCATTCATTGTCTTCCAGATCCCTAGCAAGGAAAAGACAAAGGGTGGTGTCTACATCTTCTTCAAGCCCCCTTCATTCTGATGATATGGATGAAAATTGGGAACCACCACGGCCGTCTGAGAGTGAGGCACACCATGATCTGACAAAGGTAGCTAAGCATAAATGGAATGTCCCCGAAAGTCTCATAGTTATGGAGTGTGATGATGACGTTGAACAAGAAGTGGCGTATACTCCTGCTGATGAAGACTCTCACGACGACGACACAATCATCATACACGTCACTCCAGCCTCAGCGGGCATGTAGCAAACAGACATTTTTACCCTATTCCGAAATGCTGCTGAGCGTGATGTTGGGATGTTGGCGACGTGGCAATGGGACCCCCACCAATGCAGTTAACTAGTACACCACCACCTACCAAGTCCATATTGTCTCGCCAGAAGGGACCTCCATCCACCTCGACCTCCATTTCCTCAATTAGTGGTGCTGTAAGTGCACAACGTAGTAAATTTCGTCAACACACATCCTCCACTTCAACTGGCATTAGCATTCCCAGTATCGCCTCCTCCGCTCCCCACAGACATTTGAAGTCCAAAGTTTGGGACTTCTTTAGTGTTAGCCCAACAAGGGAAAACATAGCCATTTGTACCATTTGTGAGCTTCGAGTTAGTCATGGTAAGCTTGGTACCAACTATGGTACCGGAGGCCAGAGAGGTAATCTTGAGAGACAGCACACTGTCAAATGGCATGCGCACCTAAAGGAGATCAAGGCAGCCCGAATTGCAAGTCAACAAATTGTATCCGTTGATGTTTCATCTGATGATGACGAGGAGGAAGAAGCGTCAAACATTTCTTCACTTACACCCAGTAACCCTGCCAGCAGCACACCCCCTGCAAGATATATGAGCCACACTAAGAGTGTGGGAGAGAGTGAGACACCAATGCGAAAAAGCTCATCATCACAGAGCGTAACTGGGTCGAAGAAGTCATCATCATCCCGTAAAATAGTCCAGCCCACCATTAGAAGCATGTTGTTTTCAGATGCGCCTTTTGAACGCAACCACCCAACGGCGCGTCTGTATAACACTAAGCTGGCTAAAATGCTAGCTCTGGACCTTCTCCCTTTTTCTTTTGTGGAAGGGGTGAGTTTTCTTGAATTAGTGGCAACGCTCAACCCTAAATGGAAGGTTTCTAGCCGGTTCTATTTTGCCAGAGTTGCGGTTCCAGCACTACATGAAGATGTGCTGGAGGTGATTGGGGCAGCTTTGCAGAAGAGTGCTGTTCACACTATACATCTGACAACAGACATGTGGTCCACTTGCCAAGCCGTTGATTACATGTGCATCACTGCACACTGGGTCTCTTTTTCAGGGGTTAAAGCAAAGCTAAACGCAGGTGTTGACCCGGACAAAGTTTTTAAAGCGCTCCGAAACATACAACACTAGCCATGTTTGCCATGGAGAAAACTCATACAGGAGAAAACATTTTGCATGAGTTTAACACAAAGGTCTTTCAATGGCTGTCCCCAAGAAAACACACGATTGGTTATGTTTCCGCGGATAATGGCGCCAATGTAGTTAAGGCCATGGATAAGGGTAACTATTTTAGAGTGCCGTGTTTGGCGCACTGTATAAACCAGGTTGTTAAAAAATTCTTGAGTGAAGAAAGTCCAGTGTGCGAGTTACTGACCACCTGCCGAAGAATGTGCACACATTTCAACCATTCTTTTAAGGCCCGGAAGCAGCTGAGGTGCCTGCAACATGAACGTAAACTGCCAGTGAAAGCACTCATCCAGGAGGTGGTAACACGTTGGAACTCAACCTTCTACATGCTTGAGCGTCTGTATGAGCAGTATGCGGTAGTCGATCAGTATTTCTTTACACTGGGTACACCTATGATGGACCTGAGGATACAGGTGGAGCAATGGAAGCTAGTTAAAAGCCTGACAGACATGCTTCGTCCTTTTGAGGTCTTCACACGTGCAGTCAGCAGGGAGGACTGTAATTTGGGAAAAGCTATCCCTTTGTTGCGCATGATAGAGCTCCAACTGAAGGCAGTGTCTTCTACGTTTCAAAAAGAAGGAAAGCAAGAAGCATTTGAGTTGGCGGAGAAGTTATTACAGCGTCTACTTTGCGATGAACGTCTTCAAAAGATCCACACAGAACAGCATTACATTTGTGCTACTATTCTGGATCCACGTTAAAAAAAAGGCAGTGGCAGGCAGAGTATTTTTTCCTTTTGATGACGCAGATGTTACAAAGTACAAACATTGGCTAGCTGTGTCAGCCAGTCAGTTTGATAGAGAACGGCTGGAAATTGAAGGAAAAGGCAGTACATCAGCATCAGCAGGCCAGCCGGAGTCAAAAAAATCCACTTCTGCATCTGTGGCTGTGGCAGAAGTGAGTGATTTTCCCTCTCAGCCGTTAAAGACACCAGCAACCATATCATCTGCACCAGACACAACAGTAACATTGTGTGAAGAAGAGGATTGGCTAACTCAGCTTGGGTTTGCTTCTCAAAAGATCCCAGAAATAAGTAAGCAAAGTGGAGGAACCCTGGAGAACCTTGAGTCGATGGTGCAGGACTATCTGAATGACTCAACAGAGGTCTATGTTAATGATGACCCATTGGCATATTGGCATGGGAAAAGAGATGTGTGGCCAGAGATCACCAACCTGGCTATAAATTACTTGTCTTGCCCACTCGCAAGCGTGTCTTCTGAACGTGTTTTCAGTGCTGCTGGTGGCATTGTAACTTCCAAAAGGACCCGCCTCTTGCTCAGAAATGTGGAGAGGTTAACAATGATCAAGATGAATCAGCACCTCATACCACCAGATTACAAAATACGAGAAAGCACGCAGGAAGAAGACGAAGAGGACCCCAACTTAGTTGAGGGAAGTTCTTCTCTGTTAACTGACCTACTCCCGTCTAAATTCGCAGAGTTTGAGGACGAGCTCTTCTTCCCTGACACCGAGCCCTGAAAATGAGTTAATGAATCACTAACTTTCTTTTTCGTCCTTATTCACTTTTATTCCTGTGTGTCTGTCTTTCTTTGTTTTGCTAATAAGTAGTGTGCGCATGAAACTGCGTGTGCATCCCTCGAAAAGAGGAACTCCGGGTTGGTTCATAAGAGATTCCAAAGTTGTGCAACAAGTAGTTTTTCTTTATTTTGATAAGTAGTTTTCTTTCATGATATTGATTGCATAACAACGATTCAAACTTAAACAGTTTTAAAGTAAGGTTATCGTGTTATAATGTTCAAAGAACTCCGATGCATTTCGGGCGATGTGCCCTTTCTCAAGGAGTACTGAAAGAAGAAGAAATGAACAGTAATGAGGAGACTGAGTTGTCAGATGAAGGAAGCTGTGGTAATTAGTTGGGTAGGCGAAGTGCTCGTGATTTTGTAAAAAACAACAGTTAAATGGGGCGTGAGAGGTGGACTGTGGAAAAATAATATTAGTAAGGTGGTCATAGTAGAGGCAGGATAAGAATTTAGATACAGTCTACAAGAAGATCAAAGTCGATTTTGAAAAAATCGAATGAGGAACGCTAGGAAAAAATAGGTACTCTATATAAAAATTAAAACTTACCGGGGCCAGCAAAGGAGCCCTCGCCTGCCCGATCCTGGCCTTGTACAGCAGCAGAAGCCGATACCCCCTCCTCCTCTGTCCTCTTGCCCCTGGGGGAACTGATGTACAACATGAAAGAAAGAAAGACCCGAAAACATGGATGATTGTTGTCAACCAAATGAAACATTTCAAAAGAATAATAACAAAATATTTTGGCGAAATGGCAAATAGACAACTATTTCACAGGATATATTGACCTATCTCATGTGGTCTACTACGATATTAGTATTGCTTGATTTGCAGACTGTCGACTTGGAAAGTTATGTAACTCACTAAACACTACTACTAAAAAGGTTCACCTAGGACTGGCAGGCAGCAGTCCGCAGCACGCGAAGTGACAGACAAGCTCCATCGGGATTCCAGATCAGTGACAACACTAATAAGTTTCCTAGTACATTAACCAGTCATTAAAATACTCAAACTATCAATCCACCACCACTATTTCTTCTTATTGCCAGGTGTACAAAGGGAGGACTGGACTTGAGTCTGTAGGGGCAGATTTACAAGCAACTTGCGGCTCTTTTGCTTTGTTGTTGCATGACTTTTGTGATGCAGCGGCAGAACAAAAGAGGCGCCATGGTGCGGCGTATATTAACAACATGACGCATATGGGAGATGCATCACGTTGTAAAGCCCTGCGCCATCAGGGGCGTTCTAGCGCAAGGGAGGGCATTCCTGCGCAGGAACGCATCCTAAAAGTGGCTGAGGGAAATCTACAAGATTTCAATCAGTCACTTTTAGGACAATGATGCGTCACTCAAATCTTGCGCCTGCTTGAAGCAGACGTACGGCTTGACACAGCATTGGGGATTATAGGGCACCCCTGAGCATTGCTTGAGCTGCGCCATCGTTGCGACGCAACTCCAGCAATGCGCCGCCTTTACGGCACAGATGCGTAACGCTTCGGCGATGTTTTGGGCCCATGGTGCGCCGCATTGTAAATACGGCGCACCATGGGTGGTGGTGGCATGGCGCACAATTACTGGTGCATCCCTGCTACTTTGTAGGGATGCGCCGGTAATTGCAAATCTGCCCCTTAGTGTCTAGCATTACGCAGTTCTGTAAACTACACTCATACAAAATTTCTCAGGCCAATGAAATGACCACAAAATCAAAAACAAATAGGCATAGTAGCAACGCTACTGAAAAGGAGAGCAGTGCACCTGAAATGCACAGAAGATTTTGAAATATAATTTACCTACAATGTAATCGGTAGCATTATTGCTCTTGGTAAAAAACAAAAATTTGCAATATAAAAACACACATAGCAGGAGAAAACAGAGTAGTGATGAAATAGCTACTACTACTCACCAAGCCCGGGGATCTCGATGCTGAGCAGGTCGAGCAGGTCGCGTTCCCGGTCCAGGAGATCCGTCCAACGGTGGGTGGCCTGGTTGTAGGTGCGCCGGACCCGAGAGTGAGAATACATGGCCCGGCACACCTTCTCCCAACCCTTCCAGCGCTCCTGGAGCCCGGAGCCGCTTGCGATCCTGCCGCCTTCCATGATGGTCCTGGGGAGGCGGTGCTGTACATAGAATACTAGTGCGGCCACCTCCTCCGCGCTAAAGATCTCCCGTGGCATCACTAGCTCCCCCTCAAACGCCTGCACGGGAGCCGGGCACGGGGTTCGGGACTCTTCCCCTTCTCGGGCTGCTTCCTGGCTCCCTTTACCATGGTCTGGGCAGAAAGGAAGGTAAATAATAAATAAGAAGTAGAATAGGGAAGAAGAAAAGAAAAGAGTTTAATAAAGTAGTTTAGAATTACCCAAAAGTAGCAGAAAACACAAAAATATAGAGCTAGAATAATAGAGGAAAAGATAATAAGTAAAATAGATTAAAAAAAACTTCAAACAAGCAAAGGATGGCAGAGATTGAGAGAGGATACAGAAAGCATGCCCAGAACCATAGCAATGAATGAAAAACAAGATGGCCGCGCCCGTTCACGACCGCGTGGGTAAGTTTGCGCGAGATTTCCCCCGCGATCACATGTGAACTTGTACTAGCGAGCCGCACACTTTACACATAGCGCCAAGAAACGGAAATACGTCACGCAAACAAGATGGCCGCACCCATGTACGACCGATAGGGTAACTTCGCCTCGTTGCGCTAACAGCGGCTTGCGAAAACGCAAAAAACCCAGCGAACTAACACGCCACATTAAAAAAAACTCGTATTCGCACGAATTTGCGGGTTCCTAATTCGATCTCGCGCAAATTCGCGCCCCGCGAATCCTGCGAAACTGCAGAAAAAAAGATTTTTGCAAAACTGAAAGCACTCAGCAGGTGCAAAAGTTCAAGCTCATCATTAGTAACCATTCCCTGTAGTGCTTCCTGAGGGCCCCCTCCAGAGTTCAGTTGCCTACTTGCAACTATTCTATGACCCTGCTCTGACCCTCACAGCAGGCTCAGAGAATAGCTACAAGTATGCCACAAAGGTCCTGTTAAAAAAATTACACTGCAACAGAAAGCAATTACAGATAAGGAAGCAGGTGCCAGATTGAAAGTTTAAATGCAGTGACACATTAATCAACCCCTAATTAATTCATGTCAGTTGAGGCAGGGCAGGTGTGCTAACACATTTTGCAAAACTGAAAGCACTTAGCAGGTGCAAAAGTTCAAACTCATTATTAATCAGGAAGTACTTACAGCTAAGGAAGCAGGTGCCAGCTCAAATTCAGTGACACATTAATCAGCCCCAAATTAATTCATGTCAGTTGAGGCAGGGCAGGTGTGCTTTTCCCCCCATAATCTACAGTGATGAACCAGAAGGTGGCTGTGATGTACCAGAGGGTGGCATGGGTGAGACAGAGGGTGGCAGTGGTGAAACAGAGGGTGCTGTGATGAACCAGATGTAGAAACAACATGGTCGCGACCGTTGTGACCCGACAAGTAAGTTCGCATTTGCGAACTGGTAAAAAACCCTTGCGAACTGGCAGAAACCCTTGCAAACACAAAAAAAATCCACAAATTTGCGAAAGTTCGTGGATTTTGCAGATTGCGAATTCGGTAATACGCAAATTCGCGAATTCGCAAAATTCGCCCATGCTTACTTCAAATCATTATAATGGGCACGGATGTCTACATGGCAGTACTTGCATGCTGCTTTGCTATCATCTGTCCTTACAGGGGCAATCCATCTTTTTAGTTCAGGATCCAACTCCCACTCTTTTCTGTATATTTTTTTATATTGTGAACACTTGCCCATCTTGCAATAATTAAACTGCCAAGTCAGCTGGGCGCAGAAAAATTGACTACTTCACGATGAGGCTGGACGACTACCTGAAATTGCAACAGACAAAAGGCAATCATTGTCCCTGGCTCACTGCCAAACATGTAAAAAGCAATAACAAAAAGCAATACCAAAATACTATCAATAAACCCCTACAATGGATACTTTAGCATACAGGAGCAGCCCGTACAGGTAAGAGGAGGTGGGTGGGGGGGGTAATTCGACACACAAGGGAAATGGTATTATTCTATTTGCCCTCTCGGTCGTCTATCCAATCCCTCCCCGTCTCCACCACCACCCTGCTCCACTGCTCTTACCTGTACAGGCTGCTCCTGGTAACATACCTCAACATTGTGCATGTCCAAGGGTGTCATTTCATTATTTTGGGGTACAATACCAGTAAAATCAAAAGGAGACAGTGTTGTTGACTGAACTTGGGCAAGTAATTAAACGATGGGCTGACAATTGAGTCTGATTGAATCGGAGTGTGTTTTGTAATGTTTTGAAATGGAGGGTTGCCAAAGGTTAGTGAGTCTCTTATTCAGGGAGTGTTAAGAGGTATGCTCTAGCTTCCAATCTATTTATAGTAAACAAGGGCAGCTTAGTGATCTCAGCAAAAATGAATACATCCTACTGGAATACCCCTCGCACTTAACTTTCCATGTCGGACTAAAGCTTGTGACGAGCAGACAAGCTTTCCTCTTTGCATTTTAAACTACAAGTACTGTAAATCCCAATAAAATGTCACTCCAAGTATGTAAAGTTAACATTTGCAAAATCATTAACCTACTGTAATCAATAGCCTTATCTACTGCATTGTTATACACTTTATTGAACCAATAAAGGACACAAAATTAATCCTACACAATTTGTTGCCCAAACCACATTCCTTTAGTACAACATTTCAATACTTAGCACGCAGGGGACATGCACCCGACAGATCTGGTCAGTTACTCCATTCAGCATTACCTCTTTAGAATTCCATGTATCTGATGTGACTGTGCTTTAAGCATGATGTATTGATGAAAAATGCATTTTAAAAAAACATCTCATTTAGGATTCAGAATTCTTTTTTCCTTGCCCATTTGCCTGTGGTAAGAAAACTAAGTAGGATAATGTATTTGTTGGAGGGATCCATTTTTTGTCTAGTCCCAGATTTTCATGTATATATACAGGCCAAGTTAAGGGACCATCAGGCCTACTTTAGAATGAGTGACCTGCAACTGCACACTAAAATGTAAACGCAACAGAGAGGAACAAATGAACAAAGCTCATCTCTTCACAGGTACTTAAGAGGCATGCTTGACTTTTTTCAGTCCCTTGTGTTGGTCTGTCCCAGTATTTACACTCAATTTAAATAGCAGTATTTTATTTCTTTTATAGCGCACTTCAGGGTATCACAGTGCTTTACATAACAGACTCATTGACAATAAATCATGCAATTGTATAAATTAACGTACAAGATGTGTTGCATGACAGAAGGTTAACAGATGTAGCAGTCACACATAGCTATATGTGCAATAGTGGAAGGCTTACTAATTATGAACTGCAAGGAACAAAAGGAACTGTGTGTGTTCAAAGCAGTAGCCCACGAAAGTAGCTACATTAAAAAAATCTGTCATCTGCAAATTACATTATGTGTTGTGTTTTGCAATATGCACATTTAACTTCTACACTACTTTGATTAAGATCTCGGACTACACAAAGCAGACATCTCTCTAAAATACTTTAACCTCCAGACTTCTCGCCAATTATTATAATACTGATTACTATGGCAACTCTGAAGATATCTTAGCCCCATAAACTAATAAAAAATGCACTTTCCAACCAATTCAGCATAACAGATGTAGTACCATGCTTCTCCTTGTTGCCACTTTTGTGTCTGCTATTTAAAACTGCCTTAAATAAAATGTGGAATCAATCAGATGATTTAGGTGGGGAACATGGATTGGCCCTAGCTTATTTGTAAAGGTAATTTGTGAACATCGCAATTGGCAGCAAATGAGCAAACAACACAAATATTACTGAGAAAGATTGGATCAATCATGTTAAAACATTGTATGATAAGGACAGACTAGGAGCAAACAATCCGGGCCACAGGGAAATCATGAATGAGGAGCCTGTTCTGACTTTTAATGACAACTAAGTCAATAAGGACATTAAGCAATAGAAACAAGATGCTGCCCCTGGTCCTGTTTGCCCACAGCCATCAAGGAAGATGTAACATATGGCCAAAAGTTTTGACTTCATTTTACAATCATTGCCTTCACTCAAATGATATACCTGAATTTTGGAGAGGTACTGTATTACATCCAATAAAAAAAGCTGAGTCAATAACGAACTCCAGCCTAATCATCATGATAGACAACTCCACATCCACCCCGGCAACAGAGTAACGACAGCAGCCTCCATTTGAGAGATAACAGAAGCACCTGGGAATCCCTGGGATTCGCCGCGACTGGGGGTCACCGCCACCCCCCACTCCACACATCCATCCAGGCAATGTAAGTAATGGCACAGTGACAGGCTGCACAGCAGCTTCCATTTCAGGGACGGGTAACAGGCTGGCAGGTGGCAGTTGAGGGTGGGAAAAAGCAGCCTGTGGGCAGTTTTAAGTCACTATACCGTGCGTAAGTAGTAACTCAGACTCACCTGAGGTCGAGGTCCAGGAGAGGTACCGCCGGCGCCGGACCGTCACCGAACAGTCAGCAGGCTCACTCTCTCACTGCTGCAGTGGCAGTGCAGAGACAGACAATGTGGCATGAGTCGTCGTCGTGGTGACTCGTCACTGACTCAGTCTCTAGGCTCACAGCACTCAGACTCAGTGAGTGTGTGTGTGAGTCAGGTCACGTGCGCCACCGCTGGGATGTGCTGTGGTGGGCAGTGGCTGGGCCTGGGCTGGGGCTGGGGCTGGGCTGGGCCTGGATTGGCTGGCCCTGGTGTGGCATGGGCTAGGTGCTGAGCCTGCCTGGGACTGGGCCTGGTGTGGTTGGACCTGGGCTGAGGCTGGTCCTGGGCTGAACCTGCCTGACACTGGGGGCTGGGCCTGGCATGGCTGGGCTGAGGCTGGGCCTGGGCTGAGGCTGGGCCTGGGCTGAGGCTGGGCCTGGCGTGACTGGGCCTGGGACGAGGCTGGGGGCTGGGCCTGGGGTGGCTGGGCCTGGCGTGGCTGGTCCTAGGCTGGGTGCTGGGCCTGGGCTGGGTGCTGGTTCTGGGCTGAGGCTGGGTGCTGGGCCTGTCTGGGGCTGGGCCTGGCATGGCTGGTCCTGGGCTAAGGCCGGGTGCTGGGCCTGGGTGAGGCTGGGAGCTGGGCCTGCCTGAGGCTGGGGGCTGGGCCTGGCGTGGCTGGGCCTGGGATGAGGCTGGGTGATGGGCCTGCCTGGGGCTGGGCTTGGCATGACACGGCCTGGTGTGGCTGCTGGGCCTGGGTTGAGGATGGGCATGCCTGAGGCTGGGGGCTGGGCCGCTGGGCCGCTGGGCCTGGCGTGGCCTGGGCCTGGCGTGGCCTGGGGCTGAGGCTGGTGTGATGGCATCGCCTATCTTTGCTTCTGTCATGTCTTGTCTTGTCTTCAAAGGCTGAGGCTGGGCCTGGGCCTGGGCCTGGGCACGGGCGCCGCTGCCACCACGCCTGTGCTGACTGTGGTGGCCTGTGTGGGCGGCAGCAGCAGTGACACCACAACTAGTGTCACAAGTCCTCCTCCACTCCAGCAAGCAGCAAGGTTGCCTCACAGACAGTCCGCCCGCAGTGCAATCAATGACGACGTGCCGCAGCGTGTGAGTCACACGAGTCGATGTTGAGAGTCTCTCTGTCACCGTAGGTGCAGCACAGGCAGGCAGTATCGTCCCGCACGCACCAACCGCTGTGCCGAAAGAGAGCGTGCTCACGTCAGCCCCCGCATTATATGGGAACCGCTGGGGCTGACCAAGAAAACGATGCCCAGGGCCGTCATTGGTAGCTTTTTCACGCTCTAAAAGAATGATGGTCCTGGGGAACCCCCACATTGGCTAATTTATTGGCTTCCAGGCTTAGTAATAGCAACAAAGCTAGGTGGTGACCTCTGGGGAGTGTGGGCGGGCGTGCAGCGTGCATGTGCGAGTGTGAGAATGTGCACCAGCAATTAACAGAGAGAGACCCAACAATGTAGCAAGGAGCCAGGCCCCTGCACAAACATGATCAACATCATCACTTGAATCACGCCCACAATGATTGATGGATGCCATATACCTCTGGCTGCCTGCTGCTGTAGGGGGTGGGCGGGGTCATCATATGCGCAGAGGCGGCCCAGGATCGGACCTCCAATAAGTAACCACTCTCGTAGCGCGCGCTGCGCTCTGATTTAACACTGAGAGTGTGTGATGGCACCACGCCACGTTATCCTCTTGGGGCGCCCGCCCAGGCCAGTAAATTGCGCACAAACACCCAATGTAGCCCAAACACTAGCCCCCCGCCAGGCATGGGATTTTCCCGCACAACTGGGAAAAAAGTCACCCAATTGTGTGGGAAAAAAGCCCAATCTGGCAACCTTGAACCTAAACTAAAAAGTTCTGTGTTAAGAAGGTGAAGAGAGGCAAGTGAAAGGGGACTAAATGTCAGAGTGAAAAAAGTGCTTATTGACGGGCGCCATCTTAAAACATAAGTGAGTACAAACTATAGGGTAAAATAAATGCTATAACATAAATCCCAAAAGAAACTGAGCATGTATAATACTAGCTAAATAGGACACAAAACATACATTACAATTAAAGTGCACAAAATAAAATGTATTAACAAGGTACGCTTCAAGAGTGCGTGCACTCAAAGCTAAATTGGTTGTGTAGAGATGAAGAGCGGCAAGTGTTAACAGTGAAACTTAATAACAGCCCAAAAAAATTATTAAAGTGAGAAAAGTGTTCTAATGCAGAACATTAAAAACGGTGAAATGAAAAGTGGGAATGAGACGTAAAGGGTGAACTGCCTGATAATAAGGGACATACAGGGGAAAGGAAGTGAGAAGGCTATTGCAAAATATACAGAACTATAAGAAGATCAAAAAGTAAGAGATGATGATACGTTTATAAGATATTAAAGACACCCGAGTTGTGTGATGTAATTCAATAAAGTAGATTGAAAAGAGATAAGAGAGTGAAGAGAATCAATGCAGGAGTTACAGATAGCACAGGAATTCCATTCTGTCCATAAGTCCCTTAGACTTTAATCCAATGATTTTCTCTTTGAAGCAGATGTTTGTTGTTATCTCTTCCTTGCAATTTCTCCACAGTTACTAATACCAAGAATTTGAGTTAACTTATATTGTTATGATGTTCTAGAAAGTGGGTGGCAAACATCGATTTCATATTCTTGGTCTGAATGCTGCTCTTATGCGCATGGATTGTGGTCTTGATTTTTCTTTCATTCTTGCCCACATAAAACAAGCCACAGGGGCATTTCACTAAATAAATGACGTTACTACTGTTGCAATTTGCAGTTACTCTTAGATTGATTCTTGTTCCTTTCATAGCGTGCATCATCAAAGATCCTTTTATAACGTTGTTGCAATTGCTGCAATTGTAACAGGGTGTAGATCCCTTAAAGGTGGCTGTTGTGGTAGCTTTAGGTTGTTGTGTGAGCAATTCCTTGACGTTTGTACCTCTAGTGTATGCAAAGATAGTTTTTTTGGCAAAAAGCCCATTAACTCAATTTACCACACAAGCCAGGGCAATGTGCAGACAGTTCGAGAAAAATGGAAAATCAGCATTAATGTTTATAGAGGTCCACGAGGGGCACCCACAAAATTCACACACTGGTTACCATTCTGGAACAATATAGTTGGTGTCTCACACACAGCATAAACAAACATATGCATAAGGGCAATGTATAGTTTTCTCTTTATCTATTATATATATATTCTCAATCTATAGTATATATTCAAGATGGACGACCATACGGGAGTGCTCCTCCGAGCTCCTGAGTGCTGGGATCACAATCGGTGCAAATCCCTGTATTCCCTTCGCCATACGACTTCTGAGGCACACTAGCTACGCAGGGGAGTTGTTTGCGCCCTTGCCTTTCTTCCTTCCCCGAGTTTTGACCCGTTGTTGGGGCTTAGACAGAAACCGGCCTGGCTACATACCCTTGTGTCGGCTCAGAGCATTCTGGAAAGCTACTGCCCTTGGAGCGAAGGACTGCTGTCTTCTGTTCACTACTGTCAGTCATGGGGTGCCCTTATGGTGGCTCTGTCCGCGCATGGAGGAGTGACTATTTCAACAGAACTAGTGGTTTTTGAACACGCTGGCTGAATCTGGGTGGAGAGACAAGATGGTGGTGCCTGCAGAGATAGGAAGCTGAATAGAGAAATAACAGGCTGGCAGTGTCACCGGAGCTGTGGTGCTCGTGTATGCAGCAACCCACCTCTCCTGCCTTCTAGGGAGCCTGGGCAGAAATACTTGAAGTTGCTCCCCCACGACAGCACTGGCAGAAGAAAGGGTCTGAGCACTGCAGCGGGGTGCCCTAAGATGGCGGCGTCAGTGGGACAGGGGCTGATGCGGTAAGAAGTAGCGGGTGGGCAGCGTTGCACAAGCTGCTGTGCCCTTGCCTGCGGGGGCCTCCTCTTTCGCCCACTAGTGCCACCTGCCAAATACAGAAGAGAGCCCTTCCAGCGATGGGACCTGTGAGGAGAAGGAACCAGATGTAGACGCGGTTCACCAGTGCACGGCCAGTCCCCACCTGTGCCACCTTGTGTAGGTACGTGCCCCCCCGTTGACTGTAAGATGGGGGTGCCACACAAGCCTGGCAGTGTCAGCACTTATGTGCGGCTACCGGGTGGGCTGAACTACATGATGCCAAAGTTCCTCTACGGAATGCCTATTTTACACACTCAGGATTGCTCTGATGCAATATCCCACCTAATAAAGGTCACAGTTATGAGGAAATAGGCTGATGCACTGGCACAGGGCCAAAATGAGGTGAGGGTGAGCTGGACAGTGAGGCGGACGGCGCTTCCCATTAACACGGGTACTGGTCCCACCATTTTGTGACATTGCTGTCGGCTCCTGTGGGTCCTCCATCTAGTAGTTTTGGTTTTGTCCCCTTTAGGTATCTTTCCCTTTGCTGGTCTGCCTGACACGCTCTACATGCTTTGCCCCCTATTTTACTTTCCCCCTCTACCTTCCATTCCCCATTAGATGTGTGTCTTGGCTATGCGCTAAGAACTTTTGTTACTGTTTAATTACTGTTTTTTCTCCTATGTTTATACTTGACTCCTGTAACTGATGTCATTTTGTAACTTGTAACTCGCTAATCGTCATATAAAGCGCTCTGATACCTCCGGCTCTAGCCAGCACTATATAAAACCCTGCAAATAAATAATAAATAAATAAATATAGTCGATTTGGGAACAATCAATAGTATCTTCCTGCCTGCCAGGGCCACAGGGCCACTAATGACTGCAAGAGAGTAACAGAAAGACTGTCAGGAATGTAAAATCTTTACAAATGTAACTGTTGCTATACCACAACACACACCAAGGCAACAAACAGCCAATTTCTGAGAAAACTAGTAATAATATGTGGAGGATACTAAGGACTTGCAGGATCTTATGTTTTTCTAAATTGCAGTGTTTAACATATGAGAGGGCAACCTTATGAAAACGTAGTACTATTTTGTGCTTTTCTTCCATCCTGGATGTGACATTTTAGCGCAGGGGTCTCTAAACCGGTCCTGGATGGCCAGATCCATGCCAGATTTTTTGGATATCCCCATTGAAATACATGTTGTAATTTTAAAAATCTGGCATGGATCCGGCCCTCCAGGACCGGTTTGGAGACCCCTGTTTTAGCGTATCACTTGATTACCATTGCTGTTGTTATTTTCCCTGTAATAAAGAATTGTAGTCTTTGCAATAGAAGACTAAGAAGACTAAGATGTTCCCAACTACACTGAACGTCAATGACAACCTAAGTGTCTCAGACCGAATAACATACTAGATAACAAGTAATATCACACAAATAGGCTCTGGGAATGTCTGAGTCTAATATATCAGAATGGTGAGAAAATGTAGATTCTCTAAGTATTTGAAGAGAGAATATGGATTTCATTAAAGACACAGAAGCTAACATTATGAATCTATATTTTATTTGCCACTACTTGCAGCACTTTGTACCAGCAACTCAAAACTTTTTGTTTGTAACAGAACAAATTATTCTCTTCCACTAGTCCTCCTTCCCTATTGGTTGTCTGAAATTAAAAAAACAACACGTCAAAACAGAAAAAGTTCTTCCTACATAATATTCTGCAAATCACGTCCTTTACAGATTTTTCAAAATGTATTTTTATTATTTCTCTCTCCCAAATTATGCATCTAGGAGGAAGGGATAATACTATTCTAAGTGTCTTTAATGAAATCCAGATTCTCTCTACAGATACTTGGAGAATTTACATTTCATGTCAAGACCGGAGGCTAGCATTATGCATGTTCAAAGCTGTAAAAACACCACAGACGATACATGTTACATTGGTTTCAAATAATACCTCACAAACACAACCACATTCGACCAGTCAGCTACATGCAAAATCTCCTCCATCCGGCCACCCGATAAAAACACCTTACTTGCCATTGCACTTCTCACCGAATGTGCTCCAAATCTTCCTAGATCAATACCTACTTCAAACATGCATGACCTCACCCAAGGGGCAATTGTTGCTGTAGTCACCGGTCTGAAAGGTCATACATATGTAATCAACAACTGAATATCACCATTCCTTCTGTACTCTTCCATTCTGTTTTCCTATTCTGTCATACATCTCACCACACACAAACTAAGAAGCTCATCATACATTGACGTAGTCTTCGTTCTCCTGGTGATCTGAAAAATTACTCCATCTGGATTATAAAATGTATTTCCAACTTCCAATCCTTATACATCTGAAACCCTCCTGAAAGATATCAAACATACCAAGGTCGCTAATTTCCCTGATAATTGTTTCAAATTTATAAACCTGTTTACCGGCCATCCTTCAAACAAAGAATAAGCAAATATACAGCACATGCACAACTGTAGCTAGCTCTAGGAGGTGTTTGTAGCTTAATACCTTTTATCACTCTATGAACCAGAGGATCTCTACCTATAGAAATTCCTCATACTAAGCCATGGCCCGCTGCAATTGCAGATCTTTAACAATTTATAGTTCTATAACTTAAACCCTTTACATATCATGAAAGAAAATTAGAAAACTCTATGGTAGATTCTTTCACAGGATCCAAACCTATTTTTCCACGCATCAACACATCCATTTCCTCCATGCGCAGACATACCTTTTTCTTGATCCAAAGCGATACAAAAGGGGATGATGGACGGAGCGTTTGAACAAATCAAACACTCACCCCCAGTCAACTGATCTGGGTTTAATCCATCACCATTCTTTAGTTCACTCAGCCACCCCAGTTCAAACATGGCTATATGCAAATCAGTCTGACCCTGTGCCTTATGTGAACAGTCCAGCCCGAACTGCCTAGCCATGTCTTCCCTGGACCGGAAACAAGCATCCTGGGACCAGTTTCGGATTCATAATCCTCATCAGCCAGGCTATCTTGAATCCAGTGGCCAAGTGAACAAGGGACTCACGTCTGAGCATACCCTGCCACACTTAGGGCAAACAAAGCGATACAAAAGGGGATGATGGACGGAGCGTTTGAACAAATCAAACACTCACCCCCAGTCAACTGATCTGGGTTTAATCCATCACCATTCTTTAGTTCACTCAGCCACCCCAGTTCAAACATGGCTATATGCAAATCAGTCTGACCCTGTGCCTTATGGGAACAGTCCAACCCGAACTGCCAAGCCATGTCTTCCCTGGACCGGAAACAAGCATCCTGGGACCGGTTTGGGATTCATAATCCTCATCAGCCAGGCTATCTTAAATCCAGTGGCCAAGTGAACAAGGGACTCACGTCTGAGCATACCCTGCCACACTTAGGGCGAACAAAGCGATACAAAAGGGGATGATGGACGGAGCGTTTGAACAAATCAAACACACACCCCCAATCAACTGATCTGGGTTTAATCCATCACCATTCTTTAGTTCACTCAGCCACCCCAGTTCAAACATGCTTATATGCAAATCAGTCTGACCCTGTGCCTTATGGGAACAGTCCAGCCCGAACTGCCAAGCCATGTCTTCCCTGGACCGGAAACAAGCATCCTGTGGCCGGTTTTGGATTCATAATCCTCATCAGCCAGGCTACCTTGAATCCAGTGGCCAAGTGAACAAGGGACTCACGTCTGAGCATACCCTGCCACACTTAAGGCGAACAAAGCGATACAAAAGGGGATGATGGACAGAGCGTTTGAACAAATCAAACACTCACCTCCAGTCAACTGATCTGGGTTTAATCCATCACCATTCTTTAGTTCACTCAGCCACCCCAGTTCAAACATGGCTATATGCAAATCAGTCTGACCCTGTGCCTTATGGGAACAGTCCAGCCCGAACTGCCAAGCCATGTCTTCCCTGGACCGGAAACAAGCATCCTGGGACCGGTTTCGGATTCATAATCCTCATCAGCCAGGCTATCTTGAATCCAGTGGCCAAGTGAACAAGGGACTCACGTCTGAGCATACCCTGCCACACTTAGGGCAAACAAAGCGATACAAAAGGGGATGATGGACGGAGCGTTTGAACAAATCAAACACTCACCCCCAGTCAACTGATCTGGGTTTAATCCATCACCATTCTTTAGTTCACTCAGCCACCCCAGTTCAAACATGGCTATATGCAAATCAGTCTGACCCTGTGCCTTATGGGAACAGTCCAGCCCGAACTGCCAAGCCATGTCTTCCCTGGACCGGAAACAAGCATCCTGGGACCGGTTTCGGATTCATAATCCTCATCAGCCAGGCTATCTTGAATCCAGTGGCCAAGTGAACAAGGGACTCACGTCTGAGCATACCCTGCCACACTTAGGGCAAACAAAGCGATACAAAAGGGGATGATGGACAGAGCATTTGAACAAATCAAACACTCACCGCCAGTCAACTGATCTGGGTTTAATCCATCACCATTCTTTAGTTCACTCAGCCACCCCAGTTCAAACATGGCTATATGCAAATCAGTCTGACCCTGTGCCTTATGGGAACAGTCCAGCCCGAACTGCCAAGCCTTGTCTTCCCTTGACCGGAAACAAGCATCCTGGGACCGGTTTCGGATTCATAATCCTCATCAGCCAGGCTATCTTGAATCCAGTGGCCAAGTGAACAAGGGACTCACGTCTGAGCATACCCTGCCACACTTAGGGCGAACAAAGTGATACAAAAGGGGATGATGGATGGAGCGTTTGAACAAATCAAACACTCACCCCCAGTCAACTGATCTGGGTTTAATCCATCACCATTCTTTAGTTCACTCAGCCACCCCAGTTCAAACATGGCTATATACAAATCAGTCTGACCCTGTGCCTTATGGGAACAGTCCAACCCGAACTGCCAAGCCATGTCTTCCCTGGACCGGAAACAAGCATCCTGGGACCGGTTTCGGATTCATAATCCTCATCAGCCAGGCTATCTTGAATCCAGTGGCCAAGTGAACAAGGGACTCACGTCTGAGCATACCCTGCCACACTTAGGGCGAACAAAGCGATACAAAAGGGGATGATGGACGGAGCGTTTGAACAAATCAAACACTCACCCCCAGTCAACTGATCTGGGTTTAATCCATCACCATTCTTTAGTTCACTCAGCCACCCCAGTTCAAACATGGCTGTATGCAAATCAGTCTGACCCTGTGCCTTATGGGAACAGTCCAGCCCGAACTGCCAAGCCAATGCTTTTTCTTGATCCAGGCGCCCAAGATTCCCTGAGCAACTCCATTGCCTGCTGTGAAAGTCCTGTGACTTGCAATCCTGGCCTGGTATCTTCCAAACAAGAAGACTCAATGCCCTTTCCATGACTAAAGGGTGAGAAGCCCCTTCTGGTCCTAAAAGTACGTCCTCTGAATCCAGAATTAAAAAGATTTGCTCTATTGCTAACTCCAACAATCCTAGAAACCAAGTATGTCCTGCCCAAAAGACGTCGCAAAAAATACTTGACATTTCTGCCTCTTCGCCGATCAAGAATACTTCCTCAATAATTGCGAACAGAGGAAAAGCATACCCCACACCTTCCTCCAATCCTGTAAAAAGCATCCACCTCCTCTGTTAGTGGATCTGGCCCCCAACTGTAATACCGGCTCAACTGAAATGTTAGTCTTGAAGCGAACTCTAGAGGTCCTCAAATTCGAAAAATCCTTTTGAATATCTTCACAATCAGCTTCCAATAGATGTAACCCCTGAAATACCTGGAATTCCAGTCGGCCACTAAATTGTTTAAACCTGGGAAATACTCTGCTTGTAAACCAATCTTCTTTTCTAGACAACTCCAAATCTGTTTCTCAATCTGAGTCAAATTCCACAACTTGCTTTCTCCCAAGCGGTTTGTATACCTGACTACCGAAATATTGTCTATCTTCAGCAAAACATTGATGTTCTTCAACCTTCCAAAACTTTGCAAAGCAAAAAGACCTGCTTTCATTTACGAATCATTTAGTGTTCTGCACTTTCCTTGCACGTCCATCTCCCACCAGTCTCCTGATTCTTCAGCTAAACCCCCCAACCAAAATGACTTGAATCTCTCTCTAACACACAATCTGGGCAAATTCCAAATATTGCACGGTCATTCCATGTCTCTAAATTGTCCAACCACCATATTAGCTCTTCCCGATCGTCCTCTGAAATAAATATCTGGTCTCCGTACCACAAACCTTTCCACAAAGCATCTGCCTTCAACCTCTGCGAAGTATAAAGAAAATTGGTCCTTGACTATGAATTACATAGGCACTTAAATGAATTTCGTTTGTTTTTCACGTATGCAGTTAAATTCGCATATATTGATTTAATCAAAACAATGGGAGAGATATATTCAGTAGTAAACGAAACCCAAAAGGGTTTGACATAAATGATTTTAGAAAAACCCAGGGATTGCAATTGCAATCAAAACATAACCACACAATGTTTATTTGTTATATCAAAAGTTCAATTATTTATTTACAGTTAAATAAAACAGTTGACTAAACGGCGCAATAGACTTTCAAGAGTATAGTCAGTGAGGAAGGTAAAGGGGTGCTCAAGTGAAAAGGAAATATGGAGGGAAAGAGACAAAAGCTAATAAACAGTTGTATTATTTACACAGAACAAAGCGGGATGCCTCATATGCCTGTCCCCTATGGTTTTCATTTGGGGGGTATGGGGGGGGGAAAGGACCCTGGGAGGGATACAGGCAGATCAATTGGTAAGCGTCGACGTTTCGACCCTGATGCTCTTGGGGTATTGAGGACCTCAGCTGCGGGTCTTCTTCAGGACAATAGGGGGGGGGGGGTTGCGGGTTGAGCAGCGGTGTAGCTGGGCTGTTATCCAACAGATCGTCTGGATTAAACACCTAGGGTACACGAATGAAATAGGATTTAGAAACTAATTACAACATATTTACATGTGTGGTTAATGGTGGGTATTAAGTACATTACCAATGAAGTGGCAAGAGTATGGACCTCCGTCTACGATTCTGTAGGAATGGGTCACCTAATAGGCAGAAAAAGAGTACTGAGTCAGGACCCCTCTCCCAAGGGTAGTGACTCCAAGTAGTTCTTTAATCTACATGTTAATAGACTCACCTAGTGTCTTGTGGTGGTCAAGGGCTGTAATGGATTAAATTCAGGCTGATGTTCTGACTTGGGCCTGTAGATGATTGGAAAATGATAATGAGCTCCCCATTATTGTATAGACTGAAGCATGTCTATTGGGTAAATTAGGTGGGGGCTTACCGCTATCTGTGCTTTCAGGGCGGTCCTACCGGCGCCCCCTCGGGCGTACCGGTGTTAAAGTTATCCGTACTTTGTCCGGTATTAAGAAATGATCTCGGGTACACCTAGTAAATGGAAAAATAGGTCACAGTAAGGGATTATTCCATTTGTGTGATGTACTATTACTTGTGATATTTATTAAAAGGGGCGGCTACGGAGGAACTAATGTCGAGTTCTTACCTCGAATGTTCGTTTAAATGAGCCGGGTACCGCAGGGGGATTCAAAGGATTAAGCCCGGTCCCGCAGGAACGCTGGTGCAGAGAAGTGGTCTAAATCGGCGTTTGTCCGAAAACAAGCACCGCGTTCGAACTGCACGGATACTTCCGTGTTGGACTGGTCACGTGTAAGGGTATCAGCCAATCAAGAAGGATCGGGTGAAACATTAAAGATTGAGGAAGGACTCAATTGTTATGAAGCACTCGAGTCTGGATCTGTAGTTCCCTTGTTCGAGTGGGATATTATAACTAATTAAATGAAAACACACTTCCATTTCGATATTGTAGTGCACTCATGTTCCACACAAACGTGTTCATCTGGATGAGGTTGATTACGGTTTGGGGGACAAGCAAGTGCCTATTTGTACATATTTGTTAACCATGGTTGGCTAGGGATAGTTATGAAATTTGCCATTAGAAAAGTAATGAACATCAAAAAGGTTACCGAATCTGATACAGTTGGCACAAAAGAGGCAATATTTTGGTCCCACTCGATTTGACTCATTGGTTCATTTCTGATATATAGAGGCCTTTGTGATTACACACAATTTGCAATTGTTTAGAGAATGTATAAAGCGACATGCAATTATGTGGTAACTCATTGTTATCCATACAATACATGTTTCAAACATGACATATCTAGTATGCCTGGTAACTAATAATAATTGCAAATTACCATCAACTTTCAGTTGATGGTAATTTGCGTTTCCTAAAAGCGAAATTGCTAAAAAAAAATTGTTGCATTCCATTTAGGGAATCGTAATGTGAGATTCCCTAAATGCAATCGCAATTTAAGTAATCACAAATACATTATGCATCCCAAATGCAAAAATTGTAGTCATAAGAGGCAGGTTCTGCAAATCTGACCCTTTGCCACTGCAAAACGCAATGATGCATGTGCCCCAAAGTCTTTTCTCTTGCTTTTACCATGATACTGAAAAATGCCAAACATTGATTGGGTACCAGAACTGACTTCTCCTTGTTGATCAAAAAACCCAGCCACTCCAAAAGACATACAACCACTTCTAGTTCTTTTTTCAAATCCTACTGACTCTATGACATTATTAAAAATCGTCCAAATGCATGATCATTCTTATACCTCTCTCCCTGAGTAATTTCACCACTGGTTTGAAAACCTCTGTAAAATACCAAGACACCCATGCCAACTCAAATGGAAGGCGTGCAAATTGATAGAAAACCCCTAACCATCTGAATTGTAGAAACTTGAGAATCTTCTTTGCTACTGGAATTGTCAAATACGCATCCTTCAGATCCAATTTGACTAACCAATCGTTCTCCTGCAAGATATCTCTTAACAGATGGATCCCCTCCATATTGAAATGCGTGTAAAGGAGTAACTGATTCAAGTCTCTCAAATTTATCAAGGGCCTCCAACTCTTGTCCTTTTTCCTGACCAAAAAAATTGTACTCACAAAACCCCAATTTTCCTCAGATACCCTCTCTTTAGCTCCTTTTAACAACATTTCCCTAACCTCTTCTTGCTCTAACTTTTGTAGTTCATCCTGAAAGACAAGATGCCTTGGCATCCTCTTCTGCTTTGGACTCTTCTCAAATTCTAAAGAAAACCCTTGAAATATTTTTCACTTGTCCACAAACCATCTTTTTCCAGGAAGAACCAAAAGGAGTTCTTCTACTTACCCTGAACTCCTTGAGTAAACTGTGCTTGTACTCTTGACTGGCATGCCCTGTTCGATCTTCCCCCTTTGAGGATAAAATCCCTTTGCAGACTATAATCCTCTGAAGGTAAATCGTCCCTGTGATTGGTATTGGGAGCTTGTATGTGATTGGCCAGGGAAACGTCCTCTTGCCGCAGTCCAATCAAAAACACCTCTGCCAAACACCCTTCTCAGAGATGACTGGGCCTTATCTAAACTAGTGAAGGAGGATACATATTTTTGTACTCCATTCACCAATCCATCACCAAACAAATAACCTTTAGGGTCCTCTGCAGATTTTTTTTGTTGCAAATTCTCCCAACTTGGGACTTCTTCTCATTAACACTGCTTTAGGCATTTCAGCCATATTAACAACATTCGCGTTTCTGAGGGAACAAACTGCTCTCTGTGACCAACCAGGCAGCAACTAAGTAACTACCTGCACGGCCTCTTCAGCCTCCTCGGCCATGTCCAAATCTGGCTAATGGCCCCAGAATATCCAATAAATAATCCTTACACTGAGTAGGTGCTCTCTGTTATCCTTTTCTGGGATTTCTACCCATCTTAAACAAGAAACGGAATAAATCAGGATCCAAATCAGGCGTGGCACAATCCTTGTCATCAACAACTGGCCGAGAACACTCCGCCCTCATTACTGCCCTGTCTTTCTTCTCCAATAGCCTTCTAACCCAAAGTTTAAAAAAATCTGCAACATGTTGAAGTGGCCCCCAATCTGCACTTCTTTTGTGCCTTATCATTTTCGGACAGAACATATTCTCGCCTTGAGGATCCTTAACACTCCCTTTATCCTTCCTCTCTTTCTCTACTTTGTCCAAATCCATAGCCCATCCATCATTAAAATAATCATCTAAAATGACCCCATCATCAATATCCTCGTATTCCTTACTAAAATCATCTCTCTGATCTTTTCCAAATTCTTTCATGCCTCTAAGGACTATGGGCCAGATTCACAAAAGTAATCTGAGACAAAATCTTAACTTTACAACTTTTGGTATTCACAAAGAGCATTTAGGAGTAGTAAAGTTAGGATTTTGTCTCAGTTAAACTTACGTTTTAGTCTTAAGTTTGACTTTTTGGAATGTTGGTGATGTTTACTTTAATGTGCTACAATGGAGTGGCAAATAAAAGATGAATGCATAATCCTAGCCTCTGTTCTTGACATGAAATCCTTCAATGCATTCTGTAGTAAAATGTTTCTTCTTACTAGTTCCCCATTGGCGCATACCCTGCTAGTCATGTATTTGTGCAGCAAATGTATGAAATCCTTTGTCTAAACTCCTATAAAAAGACACCGTTTATGTATGTTAGAGGCTCACTTTTCCCTTTTTTAGAATGGGTGTCTATGTTGGATTTGCAGTAGAGCGTTATGAGTTCTTCTTGTACTTATATGCTTATTGTCCAGCTTATGCATTCCTGTAGTGATATGTCGTGATTAAACCTTTAAACTTTAGTCCTTGTCTGTCATTCTTATTGGGAATGCATATAGTGAAATTAAATGTATTATATTCTGACAAGTAGAGGAGAGTCCAACTGGAACCACCAAGGTCCAGTAGGAACTACACCACTCCAGGTCCAAGCAGTTAGCACACTTTGAGCAAATAAATGAGACACACGTTTGTGAGCTGGGAGGCTCCCTAGATAGCAAATAAATTCTAGAAAAAACAGTATTGCGCGAAGGCCTCAAACTCAACATGTACAATTTGCAGTGTATTTGGGAAGAATGGGAAATCATAATACCTGGAAGCCAATCAGAACCCCTCTGGACACTAATGTATCAACAGAGACTGGCAAAAGTCAATACATTTTGGAAAAATGGATATCTGTGGTCTACCCAGACGAAGTCTCTGTATCGTCTGTTATAACGTATGATGGATAGCCAGAGCACTGAGGCACTCAGATAAACACAAAAGATCATAAAGGAGCCTGGGAAAATAAATCTAATGTCTAGAAAAATAGCATATATGGCCTACACACAATGCGTCCTTACAGACACCAGTCCACCAAATAATTCATTAAGGAAATATTGTGAAATTCAGTAATAACATATAGGTCATGTAGGACCCCGGGTGTCCCCATGAGAGGAAACTGGAGACTCACAATTTTGCAGAAATGCTAAATTTGGTTTACACAAAACTCAAAAAGTTGGACCCACTTTTTCCTGCCACAACTGGCCTTCATAGTTATTAACAAAACAAAGCTATGTTGTTCTAAAAAATTAGCTGGCAGTGCATTTCAACTATGTTTGCCCTGTCTATAAAATGTCGAAAAGCTTGGCAGTTCCTTCAACTGTACTCATACAAGCAGCAGGCTAGTTTGTGTTCCTTAGATTGGGACCAAATCTGTGACAAATAAATTGTTTCATTCAAAAGATACATCTACAATTTGAAATTACCAAGTACAAAAACCCACCAAATTAATTGGCTGCAGACACTGTCATGATTAAACCAAGAAGCCATGGGCCTCATTTATGAGAAATGACGCATCGCTGCGTGAAAGCAGCGATGCGCCACTTCTCAGTGCGCACTCCTTGCGACATTCCCGATGCGTCATATTTAATGTATGACGCATCATGTCGCAAGGAGTTACAGATACGTCAGTATTTCTGACGTATCTGTAAGCGCAAAAGTGACGCATTGCTGGAGTGTGTCACAAAAGTGACGCAACTCCAGCAATGCGTCCTTTCACATGGGGAAAGCCCCATGTGAAAGGGCCTGTGTCAGTCTTACGCCTGCTGTGGGGCAGGCGCAAGATTTTGACGCAACGGCGTCCTAAAAGTGACGCAGTGAAATCTCATACATTTCACTGCGTCACTTCTATGACCCTTCCTTGCGTCAATACGCCCGCCTTGCATACATTATACCTGACGCAGGTATAATGTGGCGCAGGGGTTTACAAGGTGACGCAGCTACCTAGATGCGTCACTTTGTAAATATGGCGCAACAAGGCGCATTTTTTATGCCACTGGTGCGTCACAATAAGTGACGCACTGGCGGCATAAAAGTGACGCACGGCCTCATAAATGAGGCCCCATGTTTGAAACCGGTTCCAATATTTGCTGTACAGTAAAAAACGGTACAAAAGGGGGTGGTGATGAACGGAGCATCTGAATCAATCAAATACTCACACCCAGTCAAAAGATCTGGGTTTAATCCATCACAGTTCTTTAGCCCACTCTGCCACCCCAGTTCGGACATGGCCTTATGCAAACCAGTCTGACCCTGTGCCTCATGGGAACAGTCCAGCCCGAACTGCCAAGCCATGTCTTCCCTGGACCGGAAACAAGCTTCCGAGGACCGGTGTCTGGCATTCCAGCCATCTTCAGCCTGGCTTGCTTGAATCCAGTGGCAAAGTGAGCAAGGGAATCACGTCTGAGCATACCCTGCCACACTTATGGCGGCCAAAAGCGGTACAAAAGGGGGTGGTGATGAACGGAGCATCTGAATCAATCAAACACTCACACCCAGTCAAAAGATCTGGGTTTAATCCATCACCGTTCTTTAGCCCACTCTGCCACCTCAGTTCGGACATGGCCTTATGCAAATCAGTCTGACCCTGTGCCTCATGGGAACAGTCCAGCCCGAACTGCCAAGCCATGTCTTCCCTGGACCGGAAACAAGCTTCCGAGGACCGGTTTCTTGCATTCCAGCCGTCTTCAGCCCGGATTGCTTGAATCCAGTGGCAAAGTGAGCAAGGGACTCACGTCTGAGCATACCCTGCCACACTTATGGCGGCCAAAAGCGGTACAAAAGGGGGTGGTGATGAAGGGAGCATCTGAATCAATCAAACACTCACACCCAGTCAAAAGATCTGGGTTTAATCCATCACCGTTCTTTAGCCCACTCTGCCACCCCAGTTCGGACATGGCCTTAGGCAAATCAGTCTCACCCTGTGCCTCATGGGAACAGTCCAGCCCGAACTGCCAAGCCATGTCTTCCCTGGACCGGAAACAAGCTTCCGAGGACCGCTTTCTGGCATTCCAGCCGTATTCAGCCCGGCTTGCTTGAATCCAGTGGCAAAGTGAGCAAGGGACTCACGTCTGAGCATACCCTGCCACACTTATGGCTGCCAAAAGCGGTACAAAAGGGGTTGGTGATGAACGGAGCATCTGAATCAATCAAACACTCACACCCAGTCAAAAGATCTGGGTTTAATCCATCACCGTTCTTTAGCCCACTCTGCCACCCCAGGTCGGACATGGCCTTATGCAAATCAGTCTGACCCTGTGCCTCATGGGAACAGTCCAGCCCGAACTGCCAAGCCATGTCTTCCCTGGACCGGAAACAAGCTTCCGAGGACCGGTTTCTGGCATTCCAGCCGTCTTCAGCCCGGCTTGCTTGAATCCAGTGGCAAAGTGAGCAAGGGACTCACGTCTGAGCATATCCTGCCACATTCGTGGTGGCAAAAGCGGTACAAAAGGGGCTGGTAATGAACGGAGCATCTGAATCAATCAAACACTCACACCCAGTCAAAATATCTGGGTTTAATCCATCACCGTTCTTTAGCCCACTCTGCCACCCCAGTTCGGACATGGCCTTATGCAAATCAGTCTGACCCTGTGCCCCATGGGAACAGTCCAGCCCGAACTGCCAAGCCATGTCTTCCCTGGACCGGAAACAAGCTTCCGAGGACCGGTTTCTGGCATTCCAGCCATCTTCAGCCCGGCTTGCTTGAATCCAGTGGCAAAGTGAGCAAGGGACTCACGTCTGAGCATAACCTGCCACACTTATGGCGGCCAAAAGCGGTACAAAAGGGGGTGGTGATGAACGGAGCATCTAAATCAATCAAACACTCACACCTAGTCAAAAGATCTGGGTTTATTCCATCACCGTTCTTTAGCCCACTCTGCCACCCCAGTTCGGACATGGCCTTATGCAAATCAGTCTGACCCTGTGCCTCATGGGAACAGTCCAGCCCGAACTGCCAAGCCATATCTTCCCAGGACCGGAAACAAGCTTCTGAGGAAGGGTTTCTGGCATTCCTGCCGTCTTCAGCCGGGCTTGCTTGAATCCAGTGGCAAAGTGAGCAAGGGACTCACGTCTGAGCATACCCTGCCACACTTATGGCGGCCAAAAGCGGTACAAAAGGGGGTGGTGATGAACGGAGCATCTGAATCAATCAAACACTCACACCCAGTCAAAAGATCTGGGTTTAATCCATCACCGTTCTTTAGCCCACTCTGCCACCCCAGTTCGGACATGGCCTTATGCAAATCAGTCTGACCCTGTGCCTCATGGGAACAGTCTAGCCCGAACTGCCAAGCCATGTCTTCCCTGGACCGGAAACAAGCTTCCGAGGACCGGTTTCTGGCATTCCAGCCATCTTCAGCCCGGCTTGCTTGTATCCAGTGGCAAAGTGAGCAAGGGACTCACGTCTGAGCATAACCTGCCACACTTATGGCGGCCAAAAGCGGTACAAAAGGGGGTGGTGATGAACGGAGCATCTAAATCAATCAAACACTCACACCCAGTCAAAAGATGTGGGTTTAATCCATCACCGTTCTTTAGCCCACTCTGCCACCCCAGTTCGGACATGGCCTTATGCAAATCAGTCTGACCCTGTGCCTCATGGGAACAGTCCAGCCCGAACTGCCAAGCCATGTCTTCCCAGGACCGGAAACAAGCTTCCAAGGAAGGGTTTCTGGCATTCCAGCCGTCTTCAGCCCGGCTTGCTTGAATCCTGTGGCAAAGTGAGCAAGGGACTCACATCTGAGCATACCCTGCCCCACTTATGGCAGCCAAAAGCGGTACAAAAGGGGGTGGTGATGAACGGAGCATCTGAATCAATCAAACACTCACAACCAGTCAAAAGATCTAGGTTTAATCCATCACCGTTCTTTAGCCCACTCTGCCACCCCAGTTCGGACATGGCCTTATGCAAATCAGTCTGACCCTGTGCCTCATGGGAACAGTCCAGCCCGAACTGCCAAGCCATGTCTTCCCTGGCCTGGAAACAAGCTTTAAAGGACCGGTTTCTGGCATTCTAGCCGTCTTCAGCCCGGCTTGCTTGAATCCAGTGGCAAAGTGAACAAGGACTCACGTCTGAGCATACCCTGCCACACTTATGGCGGCCAAAAGCGGTACAAAAGGGGGTGGTGATGAAAGGAGCATCAGAATCAATCAAACACTCACACCCAGTCAAAAGATCTGGGTTTAATCCATCACTGTTCTTTAGCCCACTCTACCACCCCAGTTCAGACATGGCCTTATGCAAATCAGTCTGACCCTGTGCCTCATGGGAACAGTCCAGCCCGAACTGCCAAGCCATGTCTTCCCTGGACCGGAAACAAGCTTCCGACGACCGGTTTCTGGCATTCCAGCCGTCTTCAGCCCGGCTTGCTTGAATCCAGTGGCAAAGTGAGCAAGGGACTCACGTCTGAGCATATCCTGCCACATTCGTGGTGGCCAAAAGCGGTACAAAAGGAGCTGGTAATGAACGGAGCATCTGAATCAATCAAACACTCACACCCAGTCAAAATATCTGGGTTTAATCCATCACCGTTCTTTAGCCCACTCTGCCACCCCAGTTCGGACATGGCCTTATGCAAATCAGTCTGACCCTGTGCCTCATGGAAACAGTCCAGCCCGAACTGCCAAGCCATGTCTTCCCTGGACCGGAAACAAGCTTCCGAGGACCGGTTTCTGGCATTCCAGCCATCTTCAGCCCGGCTTGCTTGAAGGGACTCACGTCTGAGCATAACCTGCCACACTTATGGCGGCCAAAAGCGGTACAAAAGGGGGTGGTGATGAAGGGAGCATCTAAATTAATCAAACACTCACACCCAGTCAAAAGATCTGGGTTTAATCCATCACCATTCTTTAGCCCACTCTGCCACCCCAGTTCGGACATGGCCTTATGCAAATCAGTCTGACCCTGTGCCTCATGGGAACAGTCCAGCCCGAACTGCCAAGCCATATCTTCCCAGGACCGGAAACAAGCTTCCGAGGAAGGGTTTCTGGCATTCCTGCCGTCTTCAGCCGGGCTTGCTTGAATCCAGTGGCAAAGTGAGCAAGGGACTCACGTCTGAGCATACCCTGCCACATTTATGGCGGCCAATAGCAGTACAAAAGGTGGTGGTGATGAACGGAGCATCTGAATCAATCAAACACTCACACCCAGTCAAAAGATCTGGGTTTAATCCATCACTGTTCTTTAGCCCACTCTGCCACCCCAGTTCGGACATGGCCTTATGCAAATCAGTCTGACCCTGTGCCTCATGGGAACAGTCCAGCCCGAACTGCCAAGCCATGTCTTCCCTGGACCGGAAACAAGCTTCCGAGGACCGGTTTCTGGCATTCCAGCCATCTTCAGCCCGGCTTGCTTGAATCCAGTGGCAAAGTGAGCAAGGGACTCACGTCTGAGCATAACTTGCCACACTTATGGCGGCCAAAAGCGGTACAAAAGCGGGTGGTGATGAACGGAGCATCTAAATCAATCAAACACTCACACCCAGTCAAAAGATCTGGGTTTAATCCATCACCGTTCTTTAGCCCACTCTGCCACCCCAGTTCGGACATGGCCTTATGCAAATCAGTCTGACCCTGTGCCTCATGGGAACAGTCCAGCCCGAACTGCCAAGCCATGTCTTCCCAGGACCGGAAACAAGCTTCCAAGGAAGGGTTTCTGGCATTCCAGCCGTCTTCAGCCCGGCTTGCTTGAATCCAGTGGCAAAGTGAGCAAGGGACTCACATCTGAGCAAACCCTGCCACACTTATGGCAGCCAAAAGCGGTACAAAAGGGGGTGGTGATTAACGGAGCATCTGAATCAATCAAACACTCACAACCAGTCAAAAGATCTAGGTTTAATCCATCACCGTTCTTTAGCCCACTCTGCCACCCCAGTTCGGACATGGCCTTATGCAAATCAGTCTGACCCTGTGCCTCATGGGAACAGTCCAGCCCGAACTGCCAAGCCATGTCTTCCCTGGACCGGAAACACGCTTCCGAGGACCGGTTTCTGAGATTCCAGCCGTCTTCAGCCCGGCTTGCTTGAATCCAGTGGCAAAGTGAGCAAGGGACTTACGTCTGAGCATACCTTGCCACACTTATGGCGGCCAAAAGCGGTATAAAAGGGGGTGGTGATGAACGGAGCATCTGAATCAATCAAACACTCACAACCAGTCAAAAGATCTGGGTTTAATCCATCACCGTTCTTCAGACCACTCTGCCACCCCAGTTCGGACATGGCCTTTTGCAAATCAGTCTGACCCTGTGCCTCATTGGAACAGTACAGCCCGAACTGCCAAGCCATGTCTTCCCTGGACCGGAATCAAGCATCCGAGGACCGGTTTCTGGCATTCCAGCCATCTTCAGCCCGACTTGCTTGAATCCAGTGGCAAAGTGAGCAAGGGACTCACGTCTGAGCATACCCTGTCACACTTATGGCGGCCAAAAGCGGTACAAAAGGGGGTGGTGATGAACGGAGCATCTGAATCAATCAAACACTCACACCCAGTCAAAAGATCTGGGTTTAATTTATCACCGTCCTTTAGCCCACTCTGCCACCCCAGTTCGGACATGGCCTTATGCAAATCAGTCTGACCCTGTGCCTCATGGGAACAGTCCAGCCCGAACTGCGAAGCCATGTCTTCCCTGGTCCGGAAACAAGCTTCCGAGGACCGGTTTCTGGCATTCCAGCTGTCTTCAGCCCGGCTTGCATGAATCCAGTGGCAAAGTGAGCAAGGGACTCACATCTGAGCATACCCTGCCACACTTATGGCAGCCAAAAGCGGTACAAAAGGGGGTGGTGATGAACGGAGCATCTGAATCAATCAAACACTCACACCCAGTCAAAAGATCTGGGTTTAATCCATCACCGTTCTTTAGCCCACTCTACCACCCCAGTTGGGACATGGCCTTATGCAAATCAGTCTGACCCTGTGCCTCATGGGAACAGTCCAGCCCGAACTGCCAAGCCATGTCTTCCCTGGACCGGAAACAAGCTTCCGAGGACCGGTTTCTGGCATTCCAGCCGTCTTCAGCCCGGCTTGCTTGAATCCAGTGGCAAAGTGAGCAAGGGACTCACGTCCGAGCATACCCTGCCACACTTATGGCGGCCAAATGCGGTACAAAAGGGGGTGGTGATGAACGGAGCATCTGAATCAATTAAACACTCACACCCAGTCAAAGGATCTGGGTTTAATCCATCACCGTTCATTAGCCCACTCTGCCACCCCAGTTCGGACATGGCCTTATGCAAATCAGTCTGACTCTGCCTCATGGGAACAGTCCAGCCCGAACTGCCAAGCCATGTCTTCCCTGGACCAGAAACAAGCTTCCGAGGACCGTTTTCTGGCATTCCAGCCGTCTTCAGCCCGGCTTGCTTGAATCCAGGGGCAAAGTGAGCAAGAGACTCACGTCTGAGCATACCCTGCCACACTTATGGCGGCCAAAAGTGGTACAAAAGGGGGTGGTGATGAACAGAGCATCTGAATCAATCAAACACTCACACCCAGTCAAAAGATCTGGGTTTAATCCATCACCGTTCTTTAGCCCACTCTACCACCCCAGTTCGGACATGGCCTTATGCAAATCAGTCTGACCCTGTGCCTCATGGGAACAGTCCAGCCCGAACTGCAAAGCCATGTCTTCCCTGGACCGGAAACAAGCTTCCGAGGACCGGTTTCTGGCATTCCAGCCGTCTTCAGCCCGGCTTGCTTGAATCCAGTGGCAAAGTGAGCAAGGGACTCACGTCGGAGCATTCCCCTGCCACACTTATGGCGGCCAAAAGCGGTACAAAAGGGGGTGGTGATGAACAGAGCATCTGAATCAATCAAACACTCACACCTAGTCAAAAGATCTGGGTTTAAACCATCACCGTTCTTTAGCCCACTCTGCCACCCCAGTTCGAACATGGCCTTATGCAAATCAGTCTGACCCTGTGCCTTATGGGAACAGTCCAGCCCGAACTGCCAAGCCATGTCTTCCCTGGACCGGAAACGAGCTTCTGAGGACCGGTTTCTGGCATTCCAGCCCCCTTCAGCCCGGCTTGCTTGAATCCAGTGGCAAAGTGAGCAAGGGACTCACGTCGGAGCATTCCCCTGCCACACTTATGGCGGCCAAAAGCGGTACAAAAGGGGGTGGTGATGAACGGAGCATCTGAATAAATCAAACACTCACACCCAGTCAAAAGATCTGGGTTTAATCCATCACCGTTCTTTAGCCCACTCTGCCACCCCAGTTCGGACATGGCCTTATGCAAATCAGTCTGACCCTGTGCCTCATGGGAACAGTCCAGCTCGAACTGCCAAGCCATGTCTTCCCTGGACCGGAAACAAGCTTCCGAGGACCGCTTTCTGGCATTCCAGCCGTCTTCAGCCCTGCTTGCTTGAATCCAGTGACAAAGTGAGCAAGGGACTCACGTCTGAGCATACCCTGCCACACTTATGGCGGCCAAAAGCGGTACAAAAGGGGGTGGTGATGAACGGAGCATCTGAATCAATCAAACACTCACACCCAGTCAAAAGAACTGGGTTTAATCCATCACCGTTCTTTAGCCCACTCTGCCACCCCAGTTCGGACATGGCCTTATGCAAATCAGTCTGACCCTGTGCCTCATGGGAACAGTCCAGCCCAAACTGCCAAGCCATGTCTTCCCTGGACCGGAAACAAGCTTCCGAGGACCGGTTTCTGGCATTCCAGCCATCTTCAGCCCGGCTTGCTTGAATCCAGTGGCAAAGTGAGCAAGGGACTCACGTCTGAGCATAACTTGCCACACTTATGGCGGCCAAAAGCGGTACAAAAGGGGGTGGTGATGAACGGAGCATCTGAATCAATCAAACACTCACACCCAGTCAAAAGATCTGGGTTTAATACATCACCGTGTCCATCCATCAGTGACACTTTCATCTATGTGTCAATATAAAACATTATCTGACTTGCCTCTATGGATATAACTAGTTGATTTTAAAACATTACATGTAAGACTATGTTCTCCTATACTACAGAGACTTGATATTGGGAACACATAATTGTCTTTGGTCTCTTGGAGAAAGTTGGCTGATTTGCTGCCTGGTTTTTGTAAATTCAATACATCGGGCTACGGCGATTGCGAGGCAGAGGCGCGTCTCGCTGTTTCTGTGATGCATGACGGCCGCGCATGCGCCGTATTTAATTGAACTTTATATCTCCTTTCTTGACCCTTTCGCCCTACTCATGGCGATCTCGTTATCGGCGCAATAGCTGACCTTTACATACTTTACTACTTGCCAGCCACCCCTTTTTGACAACTTCGGTGTTTAGCAGCTCGATATTCGGAAAGGCTTGTCCGATCAGTACGGCTGCGCAGGGGATAAGTGTTTTGCTTGTTTCCATGACGCTGGACACTTTATCTCTTGTGCGCATGTGCCGAGTGTTAGCGTCCGCTTTCAGTGGAATCCACAATAAAGCGCAAGCCTTCTAAACGAGCCACAATTACGATTTGGCTATACACATGCGCAATGATTCAAGCGCCTCGTAATTACTAATTAGTCTTGATTTTGGCGGGCGAAACGGAGCCAAACAAGCTAATTATTCAATCGACTCCAGTATAAAAAGGAGGAGCCCGGTCCAGTCGGTACCTCCACTTCCTCTCGGATGACAGAGAGAGGTACCGACGGACAGGTAAGGTCTCCTCCTTCTGGTATTACTGATTAGCCCTTTAAAAACCTTTAAAACGCAACAAACTACAAACAAGGTCTAGCTTATGGCCCTGGAACAACTTGGTTTCTAATGTAATCTAACCTGTGATAGATCTGGGACTGTAGTGAATAGTTCCCTATCCTATTGTCAGGAGTATGTGCTTCCTCTTTTCTTTGCCAATACCTGTGTGGTTGTGACTATGGTTTGTTTTGATTCTGTCCACACTAAGATTGTTAGAGATTGGATGTAATAGCTATTAGCAGGGGCATATAACATTGGCATTAATGCCCCATTCTTCTTCTTTACACCTTAGAGCGGGGCCTCATATTCCCGAGCGGTTGCCGGGTGAGGTGAGGTCATCTCCCACGCAAAGCGGGATGAGTATTCACAGATAGGTTATTTCTTCTGTGAAAGAGTGACTATACTCAAGAATAAGCTGAGTATAATATACTTATGCTAGTGTGTTGTCTGTACAGTTTTTTTGTCAATTTATGTACATGTAAATATGTGTTTGTTTTTATATGTTTTCTCAACAGGATTAAGACACAATTTACATCTTCCTTGTGACCATTGGGGCTCCAAGTTCCTGGTAGATATAAGTATTTATACATAACAATAACACCAAAACAATTTTTTTTACTATTTTGCACATTCACGTTTTTCATGTTGCAGTAGCCTATTATCTAGGTCCTGACGAAAGCCGGCTAGACTTCCATTTTGGCTGAAACATGTTGACCGTCATGCACAGCGCCATAGTGTAGTTATATGTTTAGGCTACCTGGCGTGGTTTTAACCTTGACACTTAGACAATCCTCATTAAACATATTTTTTTTCTGAGACGTTAATTTTAATTTTCCTTCACCACAGCAGTGCACTACACACCTTTAGCACTACCCTCTGAGTAACATTCTGGCTAGAGTTTCTCCTCCACATCCATATCCGCACCATCATTTGATGGTTTGGGCAGCTGGTTGGATGGATTAACAATTCCCATATGAGGAGATTCCGCCAGAAGGGTGAGCTGATGGGAATATCTCAGCCAGTTGTAACTCATTCACTTTTTGCATGAGTCCTGTTTTCTTAGTTACTAGTACAGCAACACATAGAGGACCGGTCATTTCTATTTTTGTATGTTGTAACATGGCATACACTTCACTAGTGGTGTTGCAGTGGTTACATCTTTCATCCACTCACCATCATTAGACAGTGCTTACCATCCCAGCATACAGCCAACGAGCAATTAGCTCGTATCATGGCAATGGCAGTAAATCACAGGACACCAGTGTGAATGGATTCAACGTAACCCAGTAAGGCTAGTGAGTTATCAGGCTTGATATTGGCATAAGTAATAAGGGAAAATCAGAGTGTGAATCTTCCACCAGTGGGATTGGACAACAGAGCGGGCTAGGTGTATAAAGTCTGTGTTGTCAGTTCTGCATTTTGGGTATTTGTGCGATCGCTTAGGATAGATTTTCTCTATACAGTACGATGTAGTAAATGCTCAGTTGTTAAACTTGTAGTTCAGCAGTTTATGCCTATGAATGGGTAGATCAGTTTTGTTTGCATGCGACAATAGTGCCTTGTCCCGGACCCTTCAGTCTCCCACTGGCTTTAAAAAAATCCTAGCTTGGTAGAGGCTGGAGACCAGTTGGGACCCTTTGGTGGTCGTAATTACTAATGTCAAAAGAGAGAAGTCCTCCCACTCCAAAGGGTACAAGAGTAACCGGTCGTGTAGATTATTTTGTTGATGCCAGAGTATGAAGTAGTCCATATGCATGGCAATACTGTTGATGGTGATGTCAGCGAGTGCGATAACATGTCTGCCTGGTCATACGTCCCCTATTGTGTGCCGATTATGAGTATGCAGTGCATGCCACACTAGTTTTTCCTTGGTTAGGTGTGGGCAATTGTTATGTGCCACAGGGATAGCAGGAGAGTAAGGTTACCCACCCTGCAGATAGCAACAAAGCTTTGCCCACGCCCAGCTGGTAGTAGACAATGTTTGAATATCATAGGGATCTCTCAGGATGCCCAGGTGTAGAATAGAGGGGAGGAGAGTCTGCCTGGCATGGTCTCTTTCCAATTTTGAGTACAAAATACAGGCATCCATTTGAAACCCGTGGTATGAGAAGTGACATTGCGCCACCAGATCCCCCTCTTTTTACGGGCGTGTTATAACATTCCATCAGGTTTTGGTTCTGTTGTCTGGGGCAAGGTATGCTCATACGTGAGTCCCTTGCTCACTTTGCCAATGGATTCAAGCAAGCCGGGCTGAAGACGGCTGGAATGCCAGAAACCGGTCCTCGTAAGCTTGTTTCCGGTCCAGGGTAGACATGGCTTGGCAGTTTGGGCTGGACTGTTCCCATGAGGCACAGGTTCAGACTGATTTGCATATAGCCATGTCTGAACTGGGGTGGCAGAGTGGGCTAAAGAACGGTGATGGATTAAACCCAGTTCTTTTGACTGGGTGTGAGTGTTTGATTGATTCAGATGCTCCGTCCATCACCACCCCCTTTTGTACCGCTTTTTGCTGCTATAAGTGTGGCAGGGTATGCTCAGACGTGAGTCCCGTGCTCACTTTGCCACTGGATTCACGCAAGCCGGGCTGAAGACAGATGGAATGCCAGAAACCGGCCCTCTGAAGCTTGTTTCCGGTCCAGGGAAGACATGGCTTGGCAGTTCGGGCTGGACTGTTCCCATGAGGCACAGGGTCAGACTGATTTGCATATAGCCATGTCTGAACTGGGGTGGCAGAGTGGGCTAAAGAACGGTGATGGATTAAACCCAGATCTTTTGACTGGGTGTGAGTGTTTGATTGATTCAGATGCTCCGTCCATCGCCACCCCCTTTTGTACCGCTTTTGGCCGCCATAAGTGTGGCAGGGTATGCTCAGATGTGAGTCCCTTGCTCACTTTGCCACTGGATTCAAGCAAGCCGGGCTGAAGATGTCTGGAATGCCAGAAACCGGTCCTCGGAAGCTTGTTTCTGGTCCAGGGAAGACATGGCTTGGCAGTTCGGGCTGGACTGTTCCCATGAGGCACAGGGTCAGACTGATTTGCATATAGCCATGTCTGAACTGGGGTGGCAGAGTGGGCTAAAGAACGGTGATGGATTAAACCCAGATTTTTTGACTGGGTGTGAGTGTTTGATTGATTCAGATGCTCTGTCCATCACCACCCCCTTTTGTACCGCTTTTGGCCGCCATAAGTGTGGCAGGGTATGCTCAGACGTGAGTCCCTTGCTCACTTTGCCACTGGATTTAAGCAAGCCGGGCTGAAGACGGTTGGAATGCCAGAAACCGGTCCTCGGAAGCTTGTTTCCGGTCAAGGGAAGACATGGTTTGGCAGTTCGGGCTGGACTGTTCCCATGAGGCACAGGGTCAGACTGATTTGCAAATAGCCATGTCTGAACTGGGTAGGCAGAGTGGGCTAAAGAACGGTGATGGATTAAACCCAGATCTATTGACTGGGTGTGAGTGTTTGATTGATTCAGATGCTCCGTCTATCACCACCCCCTTTTGTACCGCTTTTGACCGCCATAAGTGTGGCAGGGTATGCTCAGACGTGAGTCCCTTGCTCACTTTGCCACTGGATTCAAGCAAGCCGGGCTAAAGACGGCTGGAATGCCAGAAACCGGTCCTCGGAAGCTTGTTTCCGGTCCAGGGAAGACATGGCTTGGCAGGTCGGGCTGGACTGTTCCCATGAGGCACAGGGTCAGACTGATTTGCATATAGCCATGTCTAAACTTGGGTGGCAGAGTGGGATAAAGAATAGTGATGGATGAAACCCAGATCTTTTGACTGGGTGTGAGTGTTTGATTGATTTAGATGCTCCGTCCATCCCCACCCCCTTTTATACCGCTTTTGGCCGCCATAAGTGTGGCAGGGTATGCTTAGACGTGAGTCCCTTGCTCACTTTGCCACTGGATTCAAGCAAGCCGGGCTGAAGACGGCTGGAATGCCAGAAACCGGTCCTCGGAAGCTTGTTTCCGGTCCAGGGAAGACATGGCTTGGCAGTTCGGGCTGGACTGTTCCCATGAGGCACAGGGTCAGACTGATTTGCATATAGCCATGTCTGAACTGGGGTGGCAGAGTGGGCTAAAGAACGGTGATGGATTAAACCCAAATCTTTTGACTGGGTGTGAGTGTTTGATTGATTCAGATGCTCCGTCTATCACCACCCCCTTTTGTAAAGCTTTTGGCCGCCATAAGTGTGGCAGGGTATGCTCAGACGTGAGTCCCTTGCTCACTTTGCCACTGGATTCAAGCAAGCCGGGCTGAAGACGGCTGGAATTCCAGAACCCGGTCCCCGAAGCTTGTTTCTGGTCCAGGGAAGACATGGCTTGGCAGTTCGGGCTGGACTGTTCCCATGAGGCACAGGGTCAGACTGATTTGCATATAGCCATGTCTGAACTGGGGTGGCAGAGTGGGCTAAAGAACGGTGATGGATTAAACCCAGATCTATTGACTGGGTGTGAGTGTTTGATTGATTCAGATGCTCCGTCTAACACCACCCCCCTTTGTACCGCTTTTGACCGCCATAAGTGTGGCAGGGTATGCTCAGACGTGAGTCCCTTGCTCACTTTGCCACTGGATTCAAGCAAGCCGGGCTGAAGAGGGCTGGAATGCCAGAAACCGGTCCTCGGAAGCTTGTTTCCGGTCCAGGGAAGACATGGCTTGGCAGTTCGGGCTGGACTGTTTCCATGAGGCACAGGGTCAGACTGATTTGCATATAGCCATGTCTGAACTGGGGTGACAGAGTGGGCTAAAGAACGGTGATGGATGAAACCCAGATCTTTTGACTGGGTGTGAGTGTTTGATTGATTTAGATGCTCCGTCCAACCCCACCCCCTTTTGTACCGCTTTTGGCCACCATAAGTGTGGCAGGGTATGCTTAGACGTGAGTCCCTTGCTCACTTTGCCACTGGATTCAAGCAAGTCGGGCTGAAGACGGCTAGAATGCCAGAAACCGGTACTCGGAAGCTTGTTTCTGGTCCAGGGAAGACATGGCTTGGCAGTTTGGGCTGGACTGTTCCCATGAGGCACAGGGTCAGACTGATTTGCATATAGCCATGTCTGAACTGGGGTGGCAGAGTGGGCTAAAGAACGGTGATGGATTTAACCCAGATCTTTTGACTGGGTGTGAGTGTTTGATTGATTCAGATGCTCCGTCCATCACCACCCCCTTTTGTAAAGCTTTTGGCCGCCATATGTGTGGCAGGGTATGCTCAGACGTGAGTCCCTTGCTCACTTTGCCACTGGATTCAAGCAAGCCGAGCTGAAGACGGCTGGAATGCCAGAAACAGGTCCTCGGAAGCTTGTTTCCGGTCCAGGGAAGACATGGCTTGGCAGTTCGGGCTGGAATGTTCCCATGAGGCACAGGGCCAGACTGATTTGCATATAGCCATGTCTGAACTGGGGTGGCAGAGTGGGCTAAAGAACGGTGATGGATTAAACCCAGATGTTTTGACTGGGTGTGAGTGTTTGATTGATTCAGATGCTCTGTCCATCACCACCCCCTTTTCTACCGCTTTTGGCCGCCATAAGTGTGGCAGGGTATGCTCAGACGTGAGTCCCTTGCTCACTTTGCTACTGGATTCAAGCAAGCCGGGCTGAAGACAGCTGGAATGCCAGAAACCGGTCCTCGGAAGCTTGTTTCTGGTCCAGGGAAGACATGGCTTGGCAGTGCGGGCTGGACTGTTCCCATGAGGCACAGGGTCAGACTGATTTGCATATAGCCATGTCTAAACTGGGGGGCAGAGTGGGCTAAAGAACGGTGATGGGTTAAACCCAGATCTTTTGACTGGGTGTGAGTGTTTGATTGATTCATATGCTCTGTCCATCACCACCCCCTTTTGTACCGCTTTTGGCCGCCATAAGTGTGGCAGGGTATGCTCAGATGTGAGTCCCTTGCTCACTTTGCCACTGGATTCAAGCAAGCCGGGCTGAAAACGGCTGGAATGCCAGAAACCGGTCCTCGGAAGCTTGTTTCCGGTCAAGGGAAGACATGGTTTGGCAGTTCGGGCTGGACTGTTCCCATGAGGCACAGGGTCAGACTGAAATGCATATAGCCATGTCTGAACTGGGGTGGCAGAGTGGGCTAAAGAACGGTGATGGATTAAACCCAGATCTATTGACTGGGTGTGAGTGTTTGATTGATTCAGATGCTCCATCTTTCACCACTCCCTTTTGTACCGCTTTTGACCGCCATAAGTGTGGCAGGGTATGCTCAGACGTGAGTCCCTTGCTCACTTTGCCACTGGATTAAAGCAGGCCGGGCTGAAGACGGCTGGAATGCCAGAAACCGGTCCTCGGAAGCTTGTTTCCGGTCCAGGGAAGACATGGCTTGGCAGTTCGGGCTGGACTGTTTCCATGAGGCACAGGGTCAGACTGATTTTCATATAGCCATGTCTGAACTGGGGTGGCAGAGTGGGCTATAGAACGGTGATGGATGAAACCCAGATCTTTTGACTGGGTGTGAGTGTTTGATTGATTTAGATGCTCCGTCCATCCCCACCCCCTTTTGTACCGCTGTTGGCCGCCATAAGTGTGGCAGGGTATGCTTAGACGTGAGTCCCTTGCTCACTTTGCCACTGGATTCAAGCAAGCCGGGCTGAAGACGGCTAGAATGCCAGAAACCGGTACTCGGAAGCTTGATTCTGGTCCAGGGAAGACATGGCTTGGCAGTTTGGGCTGGACTGTTCCCATGAGGCACAGGGTCAGACTGATTTGCATATAGCCATGTCTGAACTGGGGTGGCAGAGTGGGCTAAAGAACGGTGATGGATTAAACCCAGATCTTTTGACTGGGTGTGAGTGTTTGATTGATTCAGATGCTCCGTCCATCACCACCCCCTTTTGTAAAGCTTTTGGCCGCCATAAGTGTGGCAAGGTATGCTCAGACGTGAGTCCCTTGCTCATTTTGCCACTGGATTCAAGCAAGCCGGGCTGAAGACGGCTGGAATGCCAGAAACCGGTCCTCGGAAGCTTGTTTCCGGTCCAGGGAAGACATGGCTTGGCAGTTCGGGCTGGACTGTTTCCATGAGGCACAGGGTCAGACTGATTTGCATATAGCCATGTCTGAACTGGGGTGGCAGAGTGGGCTAAAGAACGGTGATGGATGAAACCGAGATCTTTTGACTGGGTGTGAGTGTTTGATTGATTTAGATGCTCCGTCCATCCCCACCCCCTTTTGTACCGCTTTTGGCCGCCATAAGTGTGGCAGGGTATGCTTAGACGTGAGTCCCTTGCTCACTTTGCCACTGGATTCAAGCAAGCCGGGCTGAAGACGGCTAGAATGCCAGAAACCGGTACTCGGAAGCTTGTTTCTGGTCCAGGGAAGACATGGCTTGGCAGTTTGGGCTGGACTGTTCCCATGAGGCACAGGGTCAGACTGATTTGCATATAGCCATGTCTGAACTGGGGTGGCAGAGTGGGCTAAAGAACGGTGATGGATTAAACCCAGATCTTTTGACTGGGTGTGAGTGTTTGATTGATTCAGATGCTCCGTCCATCACCACCCCCTTTTGTAAAGCTTTTGGCCGCCATAAGTGTGGCGGGGTATGCTCAGACGGGAGTCCCTTGCTCACTTTGCCACTGGATTCAAGCAAGCCGAGCCGAAGACGGCTGGAATGCCAGAAACAGGTCCTCGGAAGCTTGTTTCCGGTCCAGGGAAGACATGGCTTGGCAGTTCGGGCTGGAATGTTCCCATGAGGCAAAGGGTCAGACTGATTTGCATATAGCCATGTCTGAACTGGGGTGGCAGAGTGGGCTAAAGAACGGTGATGGATTAAACCCAGATGTTTTGACTGGGTGTGAGTGTTTGATTGATTCAGATGCTCTGTCCATCACCACCCCCTTTTGTACCGCTTTTGGCCGCCATAAGTGTGGCAGGGTATGCTCAGACGTGAGACCCTTGCTCACTTTACCACTGGATTCAAGCAAGCTGGGCTGAAGACTGCTGGAAAGCCAGAAACCGGTCCTCGGAAGCTTGTTTCCGGTCAAGGGAAGACATGGCTTGGCAGTTTGTGCTGGACTGTTCCCATGAGGCACAGGGTCAGACTGATTTGCATATAGCCATGTCTGAACTGGGGTGGCAGAGTGGGCTAAAGAACGGTGATGGATTAAACCCAGATCTTTTGACTGGGTGTGAGTGTTTGATTGATTCAGATGCTCCGTCCATCACCACCCCCTTTTGTAAAGCTTTTGGCCGCCATAAGTGTGGCGGGGTATGCTCAGACGGGAGTCCCTTGCTCACTTTGCCACTGGATTCAAGCAAGCCGAGCCGAAGACGGCTGGAATGCCAGAAACAGGTCCTCGGAAGCTTGTTTCCGGTCCAGGGAAGACATGGCTTGGCAGTTCGGGCTGGAATGTTCCCATGAGGCAAAGGGTCAGACTGATTTGCATATAGCCATGTCTGAACTGGGGTGGCAGAGTGGGCTAAAGAACAGTGATGGATTAAACCCAGATGTTTTGACTGGGTGTGAGTGTTTGATTGATTCAGATGCTCTGTCCATCACCACCCCCTTTTGTACCGCTTTTGGCCGCCATAAGTGTGGCAGGGTATGCTCAGACGTGAGACCCTTGCTCACTTTACCACTGGATTCAAGCAAGCTGGGCTGAAGACTGCTGGAAAGCCAGAAACCGGTCCTCGGAAGCTTGTTTCCGGTCAAGGGAAGACATGGCTTGGCAGTTTGTGCTGGACTGTTCCCATGAGGCACAGGGTCAGACTGATTTGCATATAGCCATGTCTGAACTGGGGTTGCAGAGTGGGCTAAAGAACGGTGATGGATTAAACCCAGATCTTTTTACTGGGCGTGAGTGTTTGATTGATTCAGATGCTCCGTCCATCACCACCCCCTTTTGTACCGTCTGCCCAAATCAGCCAGAATAGAAAACTTGATATAGAGGCAAAAAAAACTATTAGTCAGAGGTATGGGTATGTTCATAAACAAATATAGAAAACGGGGGAGGACGATAATTTTAATAATGGCAATGCATCCTTCCATTGATAGTGTCAATTCTGACCTCCTTGTCACAGACCTTCTCTCTCCCAAGCAGCTCTGCCGTTTTGCCACTACCGCTGACCCCGTTCACCTCTGTCTGGTAGGTGTTCAAGGCCCTCCTCTACCCGCAGGCTCCTGCCTGCGCCTCATCCCTGGTGGTCCATTGGGAGAGCCTTGCTCTTCTGCTGGTCCGCTGCTGTCTGTCAATGTGTTTGTGTCTGTTTTTCTGAACTTTTTTAGTGTTTGTTATTGTGCCTTTGGTTGTCTTGTTTTTCTGTCTTTCCTGTTCTTTCTGTTTCTTCTGTGCCCGTTTCCTTCTAGCCACTGCTGCCCCCGTGGCCCCTGCTGGTTCCCGCTCCCACCTCCCAGCTGCACTTCTCTCCCCGTTCCCTATTTTTGCTCTTGTGTCCAAGCTAGACCTCTGACCTCCTGATCAGAGACCTTCTCTCTCCCCAGCAGCTCTGCTGTTGTGCCGTTGCCGCTGAACCAGTACACCTCTGTCTGGTAGGTGTTTGAGGCCCACATTCACCCGCAGGCTCCTGCTTACGCCCTTATCCCTGGTGGTCCATATGGAGAGCCTTGTTCTTCTGTTGGTCCGCTGCTATCTGTCTCTGTGTCCGTTTTTCCGCCCTTGTGAATGTTTTGTTATTGGACCTTTGGTTGTCTTGTTATTGCTTTTTTTCCTGTTTGTGCCTTTTTCCTGTTTTTTATATCTTTCCTGCTGTTCTTGTTTGTGTTCTCTGTGGCTGTTTCCTTCCTGTTGCTACTGACCCCGTGGCCCCTCCCCCCTGCCGGTTTCCACTCCTGCATCCCGCTTACCAGCTGCTCTTTCCTCTCCCTTCCCAATTTAATGGCGACTGCTGATCGGGTGTCCGAGCAAGACCGCTGACCTCCTGGTCAGATACCTGCTCTCTCCCCTAATAGCTCCACTGTGGTGCTGCTGCCGCTGACACCATTGACCTCTGTCTGGTAGGTGTTTGAGGCCCTCCTCCACCCGCAGGATCCTACCTGCGCCTCATCCCTAGTGGTCCAGTGGGAGAGCCTTGCTCTTCTGCGGATCGGCTCCTGTATGTCTCTGTGTTTGTGCCAATTTTTTCTGTCCTTGTGAGTGTTTTGTTATTGTGCCTTTGGTAGTCTTGTCTTGCTGTTATTGCCATTTTTCCTGTTCGTGTATTTTTCCTTCTTTTCTGTCTTTCCTGTTGTTCCTATTTGTGTCCTCCATGCATGTTTCCTTCCCACCGCTGCTGCCCCTATAGACCCTCCCCCCTGCCAATTCATGCCTCCCAGCTGTGCTTCCCTATTTAATGGCAGCCGCTGCGGTGCCGCGCAGTGGACGCGCTCAATGGGCATGCTGCTGGAGCACCAATGGCAAGCCCTGCTGCACCCGTCCATGACCCAACCGTGACCAGGGCCAGGGACCCTGTTTCTCCAACCTCCCACCACTACTCCTCAGCTGCCCTCCTCGCACTCAACCCTGGAAGAAACAACAACTTCCAGCTGTCTATGCCGAAAACCACAAACAGCAAGTTCTCCTGCTGACAGTGCCAACAATCCTTCTCCATCCTCCGCACCCCCACGATAGCCAGACCCACGCCGGACACACGCACCACCAGAGTCCTGAACTGCATCCTTCTCAACATGTGCTCACTGCACAGACATTCTGTAGAGATCTGGAACCTCCTTGACACCCTCTCACCAGATGTTGCCTTCTTCACAGAAACCTGGACAAACGCCTCCTCCACCCGGACATTGCCACTGCCATTCCTCACTGATATAAGATCCAGAGGAAGGACCACCCCAACTGCCCAAGAGAAGGACTCATCATTGCACACAAGAGCTCCCTCCAACTCTCCACCTCCAGCACGAGCATTACCCCTTTTCCCACCGAACACCTTCACTTCCATATCCAGACCAGCCCCAGAACAAGGATTCGAGGCACCCTCACCTACAGACTCCAAGGGCCCCGCACTTCATTCACCACTACAACCACAGACCTCATCGCAGCACTCCCGGCTCTCGGCGGGTGATAGCAAACGACCCGGTGGCAGAGGGTCTCACCTGTGACTGCTGACGAGCTGTGGACCCTTTCTCCACTTTTTAATTCGATTGTGCTGCTGATTACGAGCAGTCATAATTTGTATCTGACATTTTACTGTGTTTGTGCTAACTCACCTGTACCTCAAAGTTGACAGGTTGACTAACTTGCTTTACATCTAGGGGCTCAGAGGATCACCGTGGGCCGAGCGTTGTGTGGCAGGCTCCCGCGGACGCGGGCGCCATCTTGGCTTGGGCTACTCAGCTCAATGTAATTGTTAGCCACCCCCTCCCCCCCCCATACTCCCTATTTAAAGAAGCTATATGCGGCAGCGGACGAGCGCAGCGGGCGCGACGAAGGCGCGCCGGAGTTGCGCCTGAGTTAAGCCCGTCTGCGCCCGTCCGCGGCCGGCAGGGGCTAGGGGCAATTCCCCCTGGCCTCCCTATTCGCTACACCTCAGCCGATCTCACTCTTTTACAAGGTCCTTGGCCCCTTGACCCCCGCACTATTCACCGGATTACCAACATGGGCTGCTTTTCCCCTTGCCAAGCCTGCCCTCAGGGCCGCTCCCTCTCTTCTGCTTCTCCATCGGCACGTCAGTCGACGCCCACTCTTGACACTCTCCCTCCCCCACTATCTATTATGTTACTAAACACCAGGTCAGCCATCAAACACCATCAGGATCTATTCATACTTCTAGAGACGGACAAACCCGATCTTTTATTCCTAACTGAGACGTGGTTTTGTGAGTCTTCCCTCCCGTCCCTACTGGCTGCCCTCCCCTCATCATACTATTCCATCCGCGCCGACCGCCCACCAGGGAAAACGGGTGGAGGCGTTGCCCTCATTGCCCGCACGGATTTTCAGTTTCAGATTCTTCCCTCTCCCCCTATGGGAGGAATTGACCACTTAGTGGTCCGCTCCTCTTCTTTCTCCCCTCACCTAGCCTGTGTGCTGGTATATCGTCCACCACAACCCACCCCCTCTTTTCTCCCTGCCTTTCAAGATCTACTTGGCACCCTGGCTGTTAACTATGCTTCGGTGCTGGTCCTTGGGGATTTTAACTACTGGCCCTCCGACCCCAAGGAATGTTCCTCTTCTAGAGAATTTTCAGAAACTTTATTGTCACTCAATTTTTCCTCCCTGGTCCACATCCCCACTCATATCCACGGTCACACCTTAGACCAAGTTTGGTCCCTCAACTGTCCCCTCTCCTCACTCACCGTGTCCCCTTGCACTTGGTCAGATCATTTCCTAATCTCCTTTTCCCTCTGCCTCTGCTTGACCAAGCGGCCTACCCTCGCCAAAAACTCTTGGGCTCGCAATTGGGGCAAAGTTAACCTATCGGACCTTACTTCCTCACTACTGGCCTCTTCTCCCACTCTATCGGACTTGGCGTCTGCCGCCCAAGCTAAGGCCATTGATTCCTGGCTTACGGAGGGAAGTGACTGCTTGGCCCCCCTTCGGCGTACCTCGATTAGGCGTCCTAAAGACGCAAACCGGTGGTTCAGTAAAGAACTAAAAGAGCAGAAACTCACGGTCCGACAGGCAGAACGTAGATGGAGACAGGACTACTGTCCCATCTCCAAGTCCCGCTATGTCCTCCTTTTAGGGGCTTACAAAAAAAGCATTCTAGAGACCAAGAAGGCTTATTTTTCCGCCAAAATCTTAGCAGCTGAGAACCAACCTAAGGAGATCTTTTCCATCACTCATGACCTGGCTTTCTCCGACAGGACTTCACTGAAACCTCTTCCTTCTCAAAATCTCTGTGATTCTTTGAACTCCTACTTTGTGGAAAAAATTGCGACCATTAAAACCAATATCCCTCCTCCGTCCCCCTTATTTGTTGATCCCCAGCCACCCCCTGTCCATGCTTCACTCACCTCTCTCCCCCCTCTCTCCGAGGAAATTTTCCTTTCCCTTCTCCCTAAAATCAAATCTGGTTCCCCAGCTGACATCTGCCCTGCACACATCCTACGGCACATCTACTCAGTGTGCACCCTACCCCCTCTCATGTTTCTTAATAACTCCTTGGCCCAGGGTGTTGTGACCCCGTCACTGAAATCTGCCACCATTGTTCCCATTCTGAAAAAACCTGGAGCTGACCCCTCTGCCTTGGCTAACTACCGCCCCATCTCCTTACTACCCTTTCTGGGTAAGGTGCTTGAGCGACACGTCACCTCTGTGCTCAGCTCCTATGTCGAGGAGAATGGGGTGCTGGCCCCCTGTCAGGCGGGGTTCCGGCCAAGGCACTCGACAGAGTCAGTGGTGGTGTCTGTGCTGGATACCCTCAGGGAGGGTATGGACAACGGTCAACCTCAGGCGCTGGTCCTCCTTGATTTATCCGCCGCTTTTGACACGGTGGATCACTCCATCCTACTCTCCCGTGTCAGGGCGGCGGGCATCGGAGGAACGGCCCTCATTTGGCTTTCATCCTTCCTGAGGGACCGGACCCAGGCGGTTCGTCTTGGGGAGTTTTCAGCTACCCCCTGTAAGGTCCAGTGCGGGGTGCCCCAGGGTTCTTCTCTGTCTCCCCTGTTATTCAATCTGTACATCTCCCCTCTCATCTTTGCTCTTCAGCAGCTGGAGGTCACGGCATATAATTATGCCGATGACCTCCAGCTCATCTTCAACCTCTCCTCTTCCCCTGACTCTATATCTAATTTCCAATCTATTCTGTCTTTCATCAGGGACTGGATGAATTTCAACCACCTGAAGCTCAACCCCGATAAGACGGAACTGGTGCTTACGGGTGGTTGCTCCAGTCCCTGGAACTCGTTATTTTGGCCCCCTTCTTTCGGCTCTCCCCCTACTCCTGTTTCCTCAGTTAAGACCTTAGGTATCAAGCTCAATGATAAACTCACAATGCACTCCCAGATAGGTTCTGTGGTATCTTCTTGCTTTCTCACTCTCCGCACTATCCGCACTATCTCTCGTTTCTTTTCCTTCCCTGCACTCAAACTGATTATGTCCGCACTGGTCCTATCCCGCCTGGACTACGGGAATGCCCTGTTCAACGGCATCCCACAGTACAGCTTGCGCAGGCTCCAACTTGTTCAGAACCAGGCGGCCCGTTTTGCTTTTGGTCTCCCCAGATTCCACCATACCTCTCCTCTGTTGAAGACCCTTCACTGGCTTCCCATTCGGGAACGCGCATTATTCAAACTAGGATGCATGGCCTTTCAGGCCAGGTCTGGTCTGGCCCCCCTCTTCATATCTTCAGTCATCAAAACTTACGTTCCCTGCAGAGACCTCCGTTCCTCAGTTCAACATCTTCTAGTTACCCCACGATTCAAGAAAAAAAAACAGGGCGGCTCTAAATTTGCTACTCTGGCCCCTGTGTTTTGGAATTCCCTTCCTTTCCACCTCAGATCCCTCACCCAGTATTTCCTTTTCCGCAAATCTCTTAAAACTTTCCTGTTTACCCAGGCCTTCTTGCCTTAACATCCCCCTTTTCAGGTTATGTCCTTGTGGTTGACTCTTCTCCCTCTGGTAGTTTGCTATCTTAGCGCCAAGAAACCGCTCGGTGTATGTCGCGCTCTAGAAATACTTTAAACTTAAACTTAAACTCATCGGAGACCGGAACTTCCACCTCAACAACCTCAGTGACCCCAACACCACCGCCCTCCTGGACAACCTCACCAACATTGGACTGTAATAGCTCATCACCACCCATACCCACGAGGCAGGACACACCCTGGACCCTATCTTCGCAGGAGGGAACAACGTCAGCTTCCATCCCACCATGAAGCCCTCTGGACAGACCACCACTGCATACACTTCTCGTACAACACTGCCACCGCTCACAAACCTACTCCACGTCCAACCGTGAAGGAACTGGAGTGAAGTTAAAGAGGAGCACCACAACTCCACCCTCATCTACACCCCCCCCCTCAACCGATGCCCACTCTGCAGCCAATGAACTACAGCAGTGGATCACCAACTGGGCAGACAAGCTTGCACCCCTCCGTAACCCTGACAGACAACGCCCCTTAAAGGCTACCTGTTTAACCACCGACCTCAAATAATCCAGACGCACCTGCAGACGCCTCAGAAAACGATGAAGGAACAGCAAAACCACTGAAGACCAGACCACCTTCAAGAACGCCATGACTGAATACCACAAACTCATAAAATCCACCAAAAGTACCTTCATCCGGAACGAAATCCTCACCAACTCCAGGAACTCGAAAGAACTCCTCAGCATCATCCAGCAATTCACCAAACCCCGCAGCGAAGCCACAGACATCACACCCTCCTAGTACTTCTGCAACATGCTTGGCTCCTACTTCCACCTGAAAATCAAGGCCCTCTACGACAGCTCCAGCTAACAGACTCCAGAAGCCACCTTTTCCTCCAGCAATGACAGTCAACCCACCATCACCGCCTGGACCCTGGTCACCACCGAAGATACCTCCACAACGATGAAGAGCGCCCACTCAGGAGCCCCCAGAGACCCTTGCCCGCCGCACATCTTCCACAGAGTTGCTACCGCCAAAGCCCCCGCGCTACAAGGCACCATCAATGCCACCTTCAAATCCGGCATTTTCCCCAACAACTGGAAATGCGCAGAAGTCAAGCTCCTCCTCAAGAAACCCTCTGCAGATCCGACAGATCTGAAAAACTAGCAAACCCTCTCTCTCCGTCCCTTTGCAGCCAAAGTCACCGAGAATATCAGCAATGCCCGGCTGACAAACTTCAGCAAAGAGAACGCCATCCTCGACTCTTCCCAATCCAGTAACTACAGCACAGAGACGACCCTCCTCACTGCCACAGATGACATCCGTACGCTCCTCGACCAAGGCGACACCGTGGCCCATATCCTACTAGACCTCTCTGCAGCCTTCGATGCAGTCTCCCACCGAAATCTCGCAGCCAGACTCCACAATGCCTGCATACAGGGAACCACCCTCGACTGGCTCCGCTCCTTCTCGTCGGAAGAACCCACAAGATCAGACTCCTGCCCTTGCTCATAGAACCCACAGAGATCAACTGGGGAGCACCCCAAGGATCATCGCTCAGTCCCAGGCTCTTCAACATCTACATGGCCCCCCACACTGCCATTGTCAGACAGCATAGACTCAGCATAGTATCCGATGCCTACAACACTCAGCTCATTCTCTCCCTCAGACTCAGCTTCCAGAAAGGAATGAAGGATGTTGCAGCCTGGATGAGCAGCAGCTATCTGAAGCTTAACTTGGAGAAGACAGAAGTCCTCATCCTTGGACCCACCCCCTCAGCTGCAACAACCCCTGGTGGCCCATAGCCCTCAGAACCCCCTCCACCCCAAGGGACCACTCCTGGAACCTTAGCATCACCATGACCCGCCAGATCAACGCTGTCACCTCCGGCTGCTTCAACACCAGCCACATCCTCCCCAAGAGCTTCCACTGGGCATCCCCAAAACCAGAAAGACCCACACACTAATAACAAGAAGACTGGACTACGAAAATGTCTTCTATGCTGGAATCAGCAAATCCCTGCTACACAAACTCCAGACCATCCAGAACACCGCAGCCAGATTCGTCCTTGGCATCCCATGACATGAGCACATCACCCGACACCTGCGAGACCTCCACTAGGTTCCCATCGATAAGAGAGTAACCTTCAAGCTACTCACCCACGCCTACAAATCTTTCTACAACAGCGGATCCAAACACCGCAATGAAAAAGTCTCCTTCCACATATCCAAAAGAAACTTCACCCTAGCAGAAACCCTGTGCATCCGCAGAACCAGAGCAGTTGGAGAGTCTTCTCCTATGTCACAGCCAAGGCATGGAAAAAGCTCCCTTCAACATCATACACTCCCCTACTCTGCACATCTTTAGGAAGAGCCACAACACCTGGTTCTTCGGTTGACCCGGAGCTGCACCCCCCGACCCCCCCCCCCCCAGTGCCTTAAGACCCTTAAAGGTGAGTAGCACACTTCACAATTCCCTGACTGATTGATTGAATATAATCTAGTGTTCAATTTATTTGTGTGGTAAGCCTATCTACGGTTGCAGCATAGTTCAAGTGAATCACCATCTCTTTTGGTTCATGCAACATGACACCTAGGTATTTAGTAGAATCTTAACACTAGGAGGAGGATATTCTTGATCACATTGTGGCATGGCATCAGTGAGTGGGAAATGCTTTAAATTGGCCCATTTAATAGGGAGGCACAAAAGACCTCCAAATCAAATCATTTCATGAATAATGAGCAGCAGGTTCATGGCAGGTTATCTGATGAAAAGCGAAATATCATTAGCACACAAAGAGATCAATAGCACTCTATGCTGGAACTGCAAGCCTTGATGTTGGTGCTGTTCTGGAAGCTGCCGTACTAGAGGGTCCAGGGCAATTATGAAAAGCAAAGATGATAGAGGGTATCCTTGACGGGTCACCGTGATCACGAGAAAAGGAGCCAGGAGGGAGCATTGGCTCTCAATCTGGCCATTGGGCCACAATATGGCAGCATAATAAGGTCAAAGAAAGTGTGCGAGAGTCCTAACTTGGTCAATGTCGCCTTGAAGAGTGGCCATTCAAGTCGATCAAATGCCTTCCCAGCATCTAAAAGGGCAACCACCACCAACATTTCCAAGGATATATGGTTCAGCACTGTAAAGACAGTGCTCAGGTTCAGGGCAATGAAACTATGTGAAGCAAAGGCAGTATGTACTGGCGATATGATGTGTTCCATCAAGCCCGACAGCCTCGTAGCAGTACCTTTGGCGAAAATCATATTCTCCTAATTGAGGAGTGAGAGTGGGCAGTAGGACATGCAGAGATGTGGCACTCAGCTGGGCTTCAGTAGCATTATCACAGCCTCCCTTAGGGTAGGTGGGAGAATACCGGTCTTGAGGGCTTCCACATAAACCTCTAAGGCATGTGAGGCAAGTACGTGTTTTTAGGCCTTGTAAAAGCTGCCTGTGAAGACATCAAACCCTGGGGTTTTAGAGCCATCTAAAGTGTCTATCACTTGCTTAATTTTCCCTCATGAGATGGGATCTGCTAGAAATTGTTGTTGGCCCTCTGTCAGTAAGTTCACCTCGATCTTGGTGAGGTGGTTCATAATTTTATTAGTCTCTCCCTCTGCTCGTGTTATGTACAACTGCTGCTAGTAATGCGTAAGCTCATTCATTATGCTTGCATTGTTGACCACAGTCTTACCCCTTCAATAAGTCTGATTTTCCAGTTAGGTCTTAACAATCGCACCAGTGTGCAGTCTTGTGTCTCACCCTCACCGTATCTGCACACTTCTGCATATTTGTCCGGGTATGCCACATTCCTCTCCGCAAGGTCTCTAAACTTGTCCATCAGGATTAACCAGTGGTTGAGGTGAGTCTCATGCCCTAGCCGCACAGATTCTTGGTCAATAATACTGAATAACTCAGTTTTGCAGCTTAACCTGCTGCAGATGCCCCGAAGTACTCTAGCATGCTTGGTGATGCACACTCCACGTATGTAGGCCATAAAGGCCTGCAATAGAGTGGCCTGTGTGGCTACCAATCAACTATTAAGCGTGAAATATTCAGTGAGGGTTTCAAGTAGCTCCCAATTAAAGACCATTTTGTGCAGAGAATTGTCAGGGAAACACCCCCTTACGGCACTTACAGCATTGACTGGAACATGGCCCCAGAGGGTATGAGGGAGAAGCGTTACATCAGTCAGCCACAGGTCCGCATTTGTGGACAGAAACCAATAGTCTATTCAATCCAGACACTGTGGCATGTGGAACAGAACCTATACTCAAAGACGTTGACGTTGCGTAGCCCATGCATTTGTCACAGTAAAGGTGTCAATAATATCCTGAAACACTCACAAAGTCTGGGGCTTGCCACTGATATTATAGCTTGTGGAATCCATTAACAGATTATAGGTTCAGATAAGACCCCAGAACTGGTCTCCACCCGGCCCTTGATTGCGGAGCTTTCATGATAAAAATCAGGGGAGTCCACATTAGGGGCATAAATGTTGATCAGTAGCACTCACTTGTCCACCAGCATGCCGGAGACAATAACATACCTCCCAGCATCATATAGAAAGCTTGCTTTATGTGTAAAGGGGATACTTTTATGTAACAAAATTCACACCCCTTGTAAATATGACCTGTAGTAGGAGAAATAGTGACTGTCTCCCATTGCAAAGTTATATGTTCATGTGTTCAAGGGGGGAGGGAGAGATGAGTCTCCTGCAGAAACACCACCTTAAAACCATGTTGCGTCAGATATGACCGTAGCTGTTTGCCCCTACGTGGGTTATTAGGACCCCTGATGTTCCAAGTGATATAGGTCGCTTCACCACCTGTTCCCCCCTACGCTGAGTCCCCATTGGAGAAGAATGTAGTTGGTGTTATTCCCAGAGGGTGTAGCAGATGTATTATAGCATAGCACTAATAACAAAACACATAGAGTACAACCGCTCTACAGCTATTCCAGATTGTGGAACATTCGGTGATACCCATAGGAACAAAAATAACACCCTAATTCCAAGCAGTGTGGTGTATACCTCAGAGCAATGGCAAAAGTATGGCAGGCGGTGCCCTCATGGTCAGTGATACCTAAATTTTAGGTCAAATCATCTATTTGCGACCACACTGTATACACTAGACTACCCACTGACATGGAGTAATGAGGGTGTCAAAATACCTAGGGGTCAAAGTTACCAGGGACAGGGAAGAATTAATGTGCTCCAATTATGAGCCACTCTGGATAAAGTCTGACTCCATTAAACGGTGGAAAGTTATGCCCCTATCCATTGCAGGGAGGATCTCTCTGGTTAAAATGATACTGCTGCCCAAGTTCCTCTACCCCTTTACTAACATACCTTTGGACCCTGGGAAGTCCTGGCAAAAACACATGCCATCCATTTGGTATGGGATGGTAAGCACGCTAGGCTCTGATGGGATACCTTGATGCTACCTTTCTCACAGGGCAGTTATGGGGTACCAGATTTTGAACTTTACTATCAATGTGCACAAGCGCAATACACTGCATACTGGTTCCAACTGGCTCCCTCTATGCTGCACTTGGTGGTTGAGATGAGTTTGAGGGCTCCTGTCCCCCTCTCAGGCTTCCTTTCACCCCCACTAAGAAGCAGCATCCCAAAACAGTTGCGTGCAGCAATTCAGCTTGGAGAAAGATTGCAACCAAAATGGATATTTCAATACTATATTCTCCAAAATTACCACTGATTTTTTTTATCCAAAGCTCTTGGGTCACGTATGAATGGCAGTACTGATCAATGCTGGGGAAAGCCCAGATACATACATAGGGGGACCTATACGTAGAGGGACACTTCATTGACTATCACAACTACTACTATTGACTTATTCATGTTTGTTCAACTTCGACAAAGCGTGAGGGTGGCCACAACAACGTTCCCTCATGAACCTCCCACTCTCCCACCACTCCATTCGTTCCTACAAGCCGAGCTTCCTTAAAATGTCACCTCACTCATTTACCATCAAACACAAAAGGCAGCTAAGGCACACACACTGACTGCCCGCTCGGACTAGGAGATGGATCTGGGTACACAGCTGACAGACAAACAATGGGAGTTCTGCTGTACACAGACAGAAGCCCTCACAGCAGATATCATGCTGCAACTGATCCATTATAAGTTTTTGCATAGATTATACTATACCCCGGTCAAACTCCGCAAATTCAAGATCAGGGAGGATGATAGAAGCACTAGATGTGGCAAATAGGGGGCTGACTTCCTTCACTTGGCATGGTAGTGCCCAGCAATTGTAGATTATTGGCAAAAGGTATTTGCTGGAATGGAACCGATGATTGACACAACACTAAAGTTATCCCGAGTGGTGGCATTACTAGGGTACATAGGTGGAGTTAATACTAACTACTAGCACTAACTACTTTTGCCCTATGAAGAAGAGGCATGTTGCCTCGAAACGCGTCAGGGCTTCTCTGAACATTCTCTTTTTTCGAAGCTGTTTGTTGCAAATAAAGGTTTGGTGGCCTAATCCCTGTGGAGTGGCGTCCTCTATGCACAGGGCAAACTTGGGGAAGATGTTTATCACACGGCAGCCCGGCCGTGGGAGGATGCAGCGCCCGCGTGAAGAAATGGCGGGTCTACATGCCGGAATCATGCCGGAATGGCAGCACAAGGATTGCTTTTGATTTACAGACAGCTTTTTAAACGGAGGCCCACTGGAGGGCTTTGATAAGACGATTGAAAAAGTAACAATGAAGATTAGTGCTCGGCAAGCCACCAGAGGCATGGCACTACAACACCCAGCATGCTGTTGGAAAACCCATGTGGGAGCGGCATGCAGAATGGGCATGAAAAGGATCGTACTGCGCAGCCGCGCACTAACTACTTTTGCCCTATGAAGAAGAGGCATGTTGCCTCGAAACGCATCAGGGCGTCTCTGAACATTCTCTTTTTTTTAAGCTGTTGGTTGCAAATAAAGGTTTGGTGACCTAATCCCTGTGGAGTGGTGTCCTCTATGCACAGGGAAAACTTGGGGAAAATGTTTATCACACGGCAGCCCGGCCGTGGGAGGATGCACCGCCGCGTGAAGAAATGGCAGGTCTACATGCCGGAATCATGCCGGAATGGCAGCACAAGGATGGCTTTTGATTAACAGACAGCTTTTTAAACGGAGGCCCACTGGAGGACTTTTAAAAGACGATTGAAAAAGTAACAATGAAGATTAGTGCTCTGCAAGCCACCGGAGGCATGGCACGACAACACTCAGCATGCTGTTGGAAAACCCATGTGGGAGCGGCATGCAGAATGGGCATGAAAAGGATCGTAATGCGCAGCCGCGCACTAACTACTTTTGCCCTATGAAGAAGAGGCATGTTGCCTCGAAACGCGTCAGGGCGTCTCTGAACATTCTCTTTTTTTGAAGCTGTTTGTTGCAATTAAAGGTTTGGTGACCTAATCCCTGTGGAGTGGCGTCCTCTAAGCTCAGGGCAAACTTGGGGAAGATGTTTATCACTCGGCAGCCCGGCCGTGGGAGGATGCACCGCCCGCGTGAAGAAATGGCGGGTCTACATGCCGGAATGGCAACACAAGGATTGCTTTTGATTTACAGACAGCTTTTTGAACGGAGGCCCACTGCAGGGCTTTTAAAAGACGATTGAAAAAGTAACAATGAAGGTTAGTGCTCGGCAAGCCACCGGAGGCATGGCACTACAACACCCAGCACGCTGTTGGAAAACCCATGTGGGAGCGGCATGCAGAATGGGCATGAAAAGGATCGTAATGCTCAGCCGCGCACTAACTACTTTGGCCCTATGAAGAAGAGGCATGTTGCCTCGAAACGCGTCAGGGCGTCTCTGAACATTCTATTTTTCTGAAGCTGTTCGTTGCAAATAAAGGTTTGGTGACCTAATCCCTGTTGAGAGGCGTCCTCTATGCACTGGGCAAACTTGGGGAAGGAGTTAATACTGTATATAGGAAATACCTAGCACTGGGATTCCTAATTGATAAGCGCAAATTGGCCTGCAGGTTGGGACGAGGTCGCGCCCCCAAATTTAGGGACTGGCTGCATGATCTTACAATTTGACAGGAACAATCATTCAATTATGCTGAACTTCTTCCACCTGCCTCTAGACCATGGGACATATGGGACCTTTTGAAATCATATCTCCTTTGCTCAGTGGAAGACGCTGCAGCCACCTCAGATGCACCTGAAAGTGTTGTGGAGGGAGGAGGTGCTAACAATGTAGAGGTATAGACCCCCAATATGGACCACTACATACTCTGATGCCCCATGCAGGAATAGATATAGGCAAATGAAGACTGATGTAGTAGTCAAGGTATTACTTGTCATAAATATCTGCAAAAACGTATCCCGTGACCTGTACATCTATTGTATATATACAAGATCTGAGTGAGTTTTCAAGGCTTATTTTACATACGGCATTGTGTATGGCAATATTACATACAGCATTGTGTATGGCAAGGGTTTGACTCCCCTAGTTGGGGGGTGCGTTGTTACTTCTTGTACTCTTCTATGTATTGTCAAACAAGCTAAATAAACATACAAAATAAAAAAAACACAGTTACGCTATAAAAACAGATAGAGCCAAGTCATCTTGCTGCACTGCTCTGCAATGCGTGATGGGAAAAGGGCAGAGATGCACTGTATTTGAAAGAATATGCTGCATCCCTGCCTTTCCCCTGCACTGGCAAAAACATCCTCAGAAGGGGCACCTTCCTGTACAAATACAATCCTCTGAGGAGAAATGAACATATGGGGAGGTGTAGGTTTTGGCTCATCCCCACTTCTAGTAACTCTGGGAATGCCTCAAAACCAAGGATACTGTGCAGGAACACCCAAGCAACACCCATAGAATGCCTCACTGGCGCAGTGTAAGGCAGCGCAGCGATTTGCCCTGCGTTGCTTTACTCAAGATATATATGACGCCATTGAAGTCCATGCAAGGTGGTCTTGTGTGGCATCATAATTCTGATTTTTGAGTTGCATCATGCTTCCTTGCACCATATTGCCAGATGCAAGCACGACACAACACGGCTCATAAATTTGTCACAAAGTCTGCAGGTGTGTGCTCTATCTTTTGTCCTCATATGTCAACAGACACGAAAGCCACACAGACAGGTGTTCCTTGACGTCTGCTATTTCTACTCCTGAACCTCTGAGGTTAAAGGGAAACAGGGTAAAAAAAACTCCTGCCCCACCTCGCATTAGCATTTAAGGCTTAATCACAGGACCCAAAGAAGCCAGGATCACCCTCTCTCCATACAAATTAAGTTGGCTGTCCAAAACGTTTCCATCTTCCTGTCTCTCTTGCAATCCAAATCCAGTTTCCTAACTCTGTCTGTTGATTTCAACCAACTTTTGAGAGCGGTCGGGGTGGACCTGAGCCAGTTTATACAGATCTTCCTCCTTGCCAACAAGATAAAGTAGAGGAGTGAGAGCTTCTACAATGCGATATGCAACAGTAAGGCTGAACATTTGTTCCAAAAAAGATCAGAAGGGGGCACACTATAATTTGACCTTCAATAATATCAGAAATCGCTCTCCGCACTTCATCCCAAAAACCACTCAGTCCGGGGCAAGACACAAACATTCTGCCTTTTCCTTCTCACACTGACTTCAACAAGTGGGGGGAAACAATGAATTGTGCACATCTTTTGGGGGAGGAGTATATTCCATGACATGTAACTGTGGTATATAGGATGTAGAAAACAACGTGGAATAGTACATTGAGATTCATTGATAATTATCTAGCATAATAGCGATATCAGTAAGGGTTAAGGAGTGATGTAAAAGAGAGAGAGCACTCATGGCACCAATATTTGTACCATACTTAAATTTGTAATGTTCAAAAAAGGGTTTTAGCATGTATACTGTACAAAATCTCTATTAGTGCGAAGTGTCCCAAGTGTATTTGTAAGAACCAAAAATAACAGTTACATGACAATTGGTGAAGGTATTTACAAGGTTTCAAACAATTAATCTCCAGGAAAGCGACCGCTATGGAATAGACAGAATATTACAGCAAACATATACAATCATAGGTGCTGTGTGAATGGTTTGCTTCCTATAATCGCCGATGGCGTTTCCACCCCCTGGAATGTGGGGTCTCGTCAGGACCACCGATGTAGGGGACTTAGGGGACTTCTAGGGGATGAGAGCAAGAGATGGTGAAAACTGCCCTTTCCCAGGCATTTTTCCTTGGCATCACCCTTTACCTTCGCCCCAAGGCGGGCTCCTTGCGATTAGCATGCATCCAGTGAACTCTAATTTCCGAGTTCTATTCCCTATCACCACCAGCAATGGTAAGTGGCGTTTCTTTTTCCCTGTACTTATGACAAATATGAGGCTCATCTGGTGATCGCATCTCATTGTTTTTACCCTCTCCTTCCTCCTCCGCCTTCATTCCATCCTTACAAAGTACCTGGCTGGGTTCACTGTGAGTACTTTTTACTCCTTGTTGACACACACAGTTTGGCACTCCTCACCCCACGTGAATGAGCTTTTTCGCAATTCAGGTATTTATTTCCCTTGGCCATCCAGCATATTCCTTCTCATTTTCCTCTGGTTCAGTCCTTACACCGTCTCTTGCTCTCATCCCCTAGAAGTCCCCTACATCGTAGGTCCTGACAAGACCCCACATTCCAGTGGGTCGAAATGCTGTTGATGACTATTGGAAGCAAACTATTCACACAGCACCTATGATTGTATATGTTTGCTGAAATATTCTGTCTATTCCATAACGGTCGCTTTCCTGGAGAAAATTTTTTGAAACCTTGTAAATACCTTCACCAATTGTCACTTAACTGACAACGCCCTCTGATCAAATAAAACGTGTTTGAACAGCGTAAGGTGAGCTTGGCATTCTTCTTTCCAGTCCATGAAGAAGGGGCGTGTTCTTGCCCCGAAACGCGTCAGACTTACTCGAGAATCAAGAGGGAATCTTGCAACTTTGTAATGGGTGCCACGAAGAAGCCGGAGGTTCGGGCCGATGTGGTTGAGCCCTTCCCGAAGCGCTTGCGCATTTTGCTCTCACACATATATATATATATATATATATATATATATATATATATATATATATATATATATATATATATATATATATATATATATATATATATATATATATATATATATATAATAAACATAGATAGCAAGAGGGTTAAACTTACTATTACCACTCCAGTGAGTGCAACAGTAGAAAAAACATTGGATAGCGTAGCATTAAACATTAATATTCCCACTCCAGGCAGTGCAACAGTAGGGAAAGCGTTGGATAGCGTAGAGGTAAAAAATACTATTCCAACTCCAGTGAGTGCAACAGTAGGGAAAACGTTGGATAGCGTAGGCATAAAGTTTACTATTCCCACTCCAGTGAGTGCAACAGTAGGGAAAGCATTGGATACCGGGAAGGTAAAAATTACTATTCCCACTCCAAAAAGTGCAACAGTAGGGAAAGCGTTGGATAGCGTAGATGTAAAAATTACTATTCCCACTCCAGAGAGTGCAACAGTAGGGAAAGCGTTGGATAGCGTAGGGGTAAAAATTACTATTCCCACTCCAGAGAGTGCAACAGTAAGGAAAGCGTTGGATAGCGTAGGGGTAAAAATTACTATTCCCACTCCAATGAGTGCAACAGTAGGGAAAGAGTTGGATAGCGAAGGGGTAAAATATACTATTCCCACTCCAGTGAGTGCAACAGTAGGGAAAGCGTTGGATAGCGGGAGGGTAAAAATTGCTATTCCCACTCCAGAAAGTGCGACATTAGGGAAGGTGTTCGATTAGGGAGGGGTAAAAATTACTATTCACACTCCAGTGAGTGCAACAGTAGAGAAAGCGTTGGATAGCGTAGGGGTAAAAATTACTATTCCCACTCCAGTGAGTGCAACAGTAGGGAAAGCGTTGGATAGCGTAGGGGTAAAAATTACTATTCCCACTCCAGAGAGTGCAACAGTAGGGAAAACGTTGGATAGAGTAGAGATAAAAATTACTATTCCCACTCGAGAGAGTGCAACAGTAGGGAAAGTGTAGGATAGCGTAGGGGTAAAAATTACTATGCCTACTCCAAAGAGTGCAACAGTAGAGAAAGTGTTGGATAGCGTAGGCGTAAAAATTACTATTCCCACTCCAGTGAGTGCAACAGTAGGGAAAGCGTTCGATGGCAGGAGGGTAAAAACTACTTTTCCCACTCCAGTGAGTGCAACAGTAGGGAAAGTAAATACTTCATATATAAATAAAAATAAAATAAATATTAATACCAATTACAAATTAATTAAATTAATTATCACTTTTATATAATATATTAATTAATCAATTAAAAATACAAATAAAAATGTATTTTTAAAAATAATTACCTACTAATACAAATTATTTACCAATTAACAATTACTTAATTAACAATTAAAAAATAATTAAAAATTAGCTAAAAAAAGGATTTTAAAAATTGAATTACTTACAATTAAATTACTTCCCACTCTATTCCCCTATAAACCCACAACCCACTACTGAAAATAAATTAATAAAATTAACATAATTATCAATTAATACTTTAATTAAAATTAATTACCCATTATATTTTAATTAATTATCAATTAATAATTAATTAACAAATAATTCAAAATAAATACCAAAAAATAAATTAACATATTAAATTAATTATAATTAAATTACTTCCCACCCTATTACCCTATAAACCCACAGTCCGCAACAGAAAATAAATTACTAAAATCAACATAATTATCAATTAACCAATTAATTAAAATTAATTACCAATTATATTTTAATTAATTAGCAAATAATAATTAATTAACAATTAATTTAAAATAAATACCAATAAATAGATTAGCATATTTAATTAATTATATTTAAATTACTTCCCACCCTATTCCCCTATAAACCCACAACCCGCTACAGAATTATATCATGCAAAAATTAAATACCATAAAAAAATTAATTAATAACAAACTCCAGACCGTGCAAAACGCGGCTGCCAGAACCTTACTCTCTATTTCCAAATTCACATCTGTCTCCCATCACATCAAAGAGCTCCACTGGCTCCCAATCAGGAGCCGAATAAAATTTAAGGCTCTTTGTATAGCCTACAAGACCCTTAACTACTCAGGGCCTAAGTTCCTAAAAGAAGCTCTTCGCGCGTTGGAGCAACGCAGAACTCTCCGATCCTCCACAGCTTTCATGCTGTATGTCCCTCGGACTAAAAAGGCCACTTGGGGAGACAGGTGCTTCACAACAGCCACTGCTAAATTGTGGAACACCCTCCCACTGCATATTAAAACCGCCCCCACGCTCCTTAAATTCCGAATAAGCCTCAAGACATGGCTTTTCTCCTCTGCCTAACCACCCCGTCAAAGTGTAGGGAGTTCTGTGATCACCAGCGCCGAGACACCTGTACGGGTATTTGCGCGCTTTAAAAATAGCAAAAAAAAAATCAACATAAAAAAACACTTTAAAAATTAATATTAACTTACTTACCTCAAATTCAATATTTTTGTAGTCTATATTCTGTCTATTCTATATTTTTGTAGTCTATATTCTGTCCATTCTATATTTTTGTTGTCTATATTCTGTCCATTCTATATTTTTGTTGTCTATATTCTGTCCATTCGATATTATGTCCATTCTATATTTTTGATTCGATATTAATGCTATCCTATTCAATATTTTTTTAGTCTATATTCTTTCCAGTCGATATTGTGTCCATTCTATATTTTTTAATCGATATTAATGCAAATCGATATCAAAAACTCGATATTTTGAGTGTATACCGTTTTCTACATTAAGTACGCACCCTGATTCCTGAGTGAGTAGGGTTCCCTTGTTTTTCCTTTCAAAATGTGGTATATAGGAGGTATAAGTAGGACTGCCAAGCACCCGGATGCTCTTATGGTGCTCTGACAATTTGGAAGGTCCTTCTCTCTTGTTTCCCCTAAGCCACACAACAGCTCCAGTTATGCTGCTGCCTACAAAGAAAGTTGCATTTTCAGTGGTCACTTTTAATCTCATATACTGTCAATGCACACTGAACTGTTTCCCAATTCTCACTCAGGGCAGATGGTAAACTAGTGCTGCAACCATTGGCACAGAGGACCCATCCCACAGAGTGTCAGAGCAAGCTCGCCTTGGATAATCTAATGACTGCAACAGGTTACGACATCCTGTTGGACTCACAATCGAGGCCGGTGGGCCCATGGACATCTTAAGGTTTTTGGGGTCCCTGGGCCAAATGTATTTTGGGGGCCCTGGCTAGGAACAGCTTTGAATTTTTCATCCAATTTCAGCTCGTTCATGTCCTCTATCCAAAGGTGCACTCCAACAATTCTAAATGTATTTACGTATAATATTCAGGGAGAGTGACTTGTGTTTTTAATAGTTTAACACAGCAGCAACTCACGAATATTATTGCAAATATTCTCTGTGATATCCTCCCATTTCTGGTTTGATCTAAAAAAAAAAATTATGGCTGCTGCATGAAACACAAACACATTTCTCTGCAAAAATTTTGCAATGGACTCTCACACATCACCTGTATTAAAAAATAAAATTAAAGGAAAACAGTGTTTAAAACAATCTGTTGAAGATGTATTCAATGTAATTAGGGCAAGACTCGGCAGAACAAAGCTGGGTCTATCAGGGAGCCCCCTGAAAGGCTTGGGCCATGGGCCAAAGCCCACTTTGCCCATGCCTTAAAACGTCTCTAGGTGGGACAACCGACATACAGCCTTATAGACATCCACAAGAGCGGGCACTCAAATCTTGAGGCAAGGGTAAGTGTTTAGCCATGTGGGGTCTTAATCATTAAATTCAACGAGAGATGGGAGTCTTGGGCCACAACTCCACAAATTAGTTAAAAAAACAAAATCCAACCATATTAAGAAAACTTAGATACACATAGCCCCAAACATTGGCCACAGGTGTTGCTGCCAATAGTTGTTTTGCTTGTTAAACCACCAATGATGTGGGAGCAAGGGGTACCCCAAATATTAGACACCCCAAAATGTATCTCAATCAGGGTTCCTACATTTAACTGGATGGGACACGATGTAAAACATCTATTTCATTAGGTAATGTGTCCCCGCTTTAAGGCACCTCCCAAATCAACATAAATCAGATATACAATTCATTAAGTACATGGGCCCGCTGAATTCTAGATAAAGTTAAAGGTTTGTATAACAGAATTAAAAAGTGAAGCAGTACAGGGTAAATGTTGTGAAGGCTCTCAGTGAAATCATACAGAGAACACAAAAATATGAAATTATTCTAACTCCCAAGGAGGCAGCAAGAGAGTAACAGACAGTGTCCCTAGTAGAAAAGGAAAGTCTCCTTGATTTTGATTTTTTTAGTTTTTAAACATTATTTTCACATATGAAATCACAGCATCTACAGATTCACTGTGGGTTGAGAATTCACAGCAAATCAGAGCACATGAAAAATAAACATCATATTACGTTGACACCTATGCACTAACCAACTACATGGATTGTTATTCAGCACCCTCTATGCTAATATAATGCAGAGATGCTGGAACAAAACTATATACATGAACAATACCATGTAATGTGAATACATAAGTCACAGTGAACCAAAAGATGAACCTCTGGAATATTCTGAATTGTGGCTGAAGCTTCATTGAGAGCAGGACAAAAATAACAGCGGTAGTAAATCAGTTACGCTCAGCTTAACTGTGCTGCAGAGTTTGCTAGGAGACAAGTGGGCAGGGGAGAAGTAACATGAGTGAAATTGATTATTTTTATCTTGGGAAAGATAGTGTTTATATTTAAACTGTTTCCCACTTAACAGTAAACACAATTCTACATATCACAAGAAAATTCAGAAACAACAATACTGTCAGACCTGTCATCCTTAGAGTGGTCTTTCCCCAAACATTTTCCCAGCTTACCACCTCCTTTTGATATTTGTTTGTTTACCTTAGGACTCAGTGCTCTTTACCACTGCTAACCAGTCCTAAAGTGCATGTGCTTCTTTCCTAAAAATGGTGACATTGGGGTATACATAATTGGCATATTTAGTTTACTTATAAGTCCCTTGAAAAGTGGTATACCATATACCCTAGGCCTGCAATCTAAATGCTAATAGTGGGACTGCAGCACTGGTTGTATCACCCACACAAGTAGCCTTTTAAATATGTCTCAGGCCTGCCATTGCAAGTCCTCTGTGTACAGTTTAATGCCACTTCGATTTCGCATTTATTACCTCTTGCTAATCCTGAAACTCCCCTTTTATTACGCATAACACACCCCTAAGGTAGGCCCTAGACAACAATAAGGGCAGGGTGCTGTGTAACTAAAAGGTAGTACATGTAGTTTTCAAATTTTACATGTCCTGGTAGTGACAAACAGCTTAATGTACTGTTCACTACTGTGAGGACTACCCTTCTCGTATTCTAGCATAGGGAATTCCCTTAAAAGGTCTTTTAAACTGTAATTCCTGATTAGAAAAGAGTAGTTGCATCATGTTTCATGTTTTTGGAATGGTAATTATAAATCCTCTTTATCTGTAAAGTTAGAAATGCCACTTTTAGAAAGTGGACATTTTTCTCCTCTTAATGCGTTGTATGTCTTGTAGCCTGTCTCCAATACCTGTTTGGTATGGGTGACAGATTCACATTGTGCATTCTGAAACACATTCACAAACACATAAAGGGTGTAACAGAGAAGTCATCAGCATTCATCTACATTCTGAAAGCTCTTCCTGGGCAGGAAGAGAGAGGGGGAGCTGACACACCTGCATTGGCAGTGTCCTATGTCCCACACAAAGGTCTGATCATCCCCCACTAATAGTCTGGCAGACAGGGCTGGGATGAAAGGGGAACCTTTAAGGGCTTCCTTTGAAGCCACAACTTGAAATAGGTAGTGGGGCTCTGACCCTACCAAGATAGTAAATTACTGAACCTGTGAATAACTCAGCCAGGAGTGAAGTCTGCTGTGCCACAAGAGTTGCCACTTTGCCTGTCTTCTGCTCTGAATCATCTGTTTTCTGTTTTGCTGATTTGCCCAGTTGCTTGCTGATCTCTGCAATGCTGAGGATAAGGGAATTTCCCATCTAACTTGAACCCAGAATGGATTAAAGGGCTTGCTGGCTTGCCCCGGTTGTGAAGTCTCAGGGCCATCAAAGAATTCCTTAAAATCTGCAACAGCACCTGAACTCTGCTATCTGTAAGTCCTCCCTTGTAAGTGGTGCCTATCTAGTCCTGGGCCCTTGAAAGGTAAGCTCTGTAATCCAGAAACATCAAAATTGGTACAGTGATTACTTTGTGCTGATCAGAGTGGAACAATGCCCTTCGATGCTAATGCAGGACCTGATCAATAATATTGCCTTGAGGGACAGAACAGCTCGACTGAGACAGACAGAGCAGCTTGACGTGTATTGAATGTGGACACCAGTGATAGATTCATTGTGTCCTGTTTGGACGTCCTGCTTTTTGTAAATAATTTAGCCTTGGTTAAGGCTGGTTAGGCCTTTTTATGTTTTGTTGTATACACTGTTCACTGCCCTCCCCCATCACTTACCCTCACTTTCGCACATTGATGCACCTACTCCTCCCTTTCCCCTTCTGGGGCACCTATAGATAAATTTGTGTGATAAATGTGCTATGTTTGAACATGATGCATTATATGTTCAATGTGATTAAATATTTTCAATATGCTTAAATCTTGTTTATAATTGATTAATCAGGTGATATTGATGTCTAATTAATATTGTATTTCCACTTGGACGACCACCCTTATCGTACCTCATTTGCCCAGGTCATAGTGCGCACCTGGGTTTAACCCCATTATTGTGTAACTCAGTAAAAAGACAGTTCAGAGGCTAAATGCCTCTCTAAAGGCCAGATGTAGGAAGCGTAATTCCGGTCGGTAACGGCCGAAATTACCAAATTTCGGCCGTTACCGACTGGAATTAGGCTACTGAGATGTAGGGGCCCAAATTGCTAATTCGGTAATTTACCGATTCGGTATTTTAAGGAAACAGTAAATTACCGATTCCTTAAAATACCGAATCGGTAAATAACCGAATTAGCAATGTAGGGAGCACTCAAATGAGTGCTTTCCCCTTTTTGGGATTCGTTATTTACCACCAACTACAAGTTGGTGGTAAATAAAGAAAAAAAAAGCAATTTTATGCAAATTGCTTCAGTGCCCTGTTGAAGACATACATGCCCATGTCTGCAACATGTGCACCCATACACAATTGAGGGGTGCAACGGGGTGTCAAAGTGACACCCTGCCACCCTTCAATGTTATCCCCCAATTACTGAATGGGTATTTACCGATTTGGTAATTGACATTCATTCCTATGGGCCTGGAGGCCAATAGGAATGAATGGCAATTACCGAATCGGTAAATACCGATTCGGTAATTACCGAAACTTACTGATTCGGTAATTTCTTTGGTAAAATTACCTACATCCCATTTGCCTATTCTTAAATACCGAATCGGTAAGATTCGGTATTTAAGAATTGGTAATCTGGGATTACCTACATCTGGCCCTAAATCCCTTGCCTGTTGATGGCACCCTTTTGAGCTGGTGGGCATCAATATTGTTGGGCCTATGGAGCGATAGACATCAGGCAACAGGTTTATCCTGGTTCTGGTGGATCATGCCATACCAAGACTGGAAATGTCGTGGAAAGAACCTGATGGGGATTATTACCCGAGTAGGTTTCCCCAAGGAAGTTGTGACTGACAGGGGCACAAACATTATGTGTGCATACATGTAGTCAAGAAGGAGAGTGGGGTAACCTACAAGTTCTCCACTCATGGGCTTGTTGAGAGATTCACTAAGACCCTGAAGACTATGATTAGAGGCTTACCCAAGGCCCTGAGGAATACGTGGGACATCCTCTTGCAATGCTTGTTTGCCTATAGGGTGGTACCACAGAAGCGAGTAGGCTCCATTCCCTTTGAGCTTCTGTATGGGTTCTCTGTCAGAGGACCTCTGAGTTTGGTAAAGGATGGGTGTGAGCAAGATCCCAGGAGGATTGTCCATGATGCACTAAGCTACATGCTGGCCTTCAGAAACAAAGCAAGCTTCTGACAACTTAGAAGCAAATCAGATTGTAAAGAAGGAGTGATATGACCATACTACTATTACTGCGGAATTGCAGCCCTGTCAGAAAGTGTAAGTTATAGAAACTGTGGAATCTAGGGCCCTCCAGGTCCCTAGGACTGGGTCCAAGGAGGTGACTGAGAACAAGGGTACCTGGTGGACCTTAAGACCCCAAGGCAACCGCAGAGGGTGCTCCATATAATCACCTAAAACCCCATTTTGAGAGGTCTGAGATCACCATGCTATTGGTGACAGATAGAGAAGAGGAGGAGGAGAGTGGACCTCTCCCTAACCTCTTGGATTCCAAGGAGACAGATGGATCTATGGAGGGAGGAATCCTTTCCTCCAGCCTAATTCCAGAACAGCATAGAGGAACCTCCACCAAGTGTTGGGACAGTATTCCTCTCTGTTCTTCCTTACTCCTGGGACCTACTACCTGAGTACCCATGATATGGACACAGAGAACAACCTTCCTGTTAAGAATAAATCTTACAGGTTGTCATATAAGGTGAGGGCCAGCATTAAGAGCTATGGGCCAGATGTAGGCATCCAAAAACCGGTCGGTAACGGCCGAAAATACAGATTTTCGTCCGTTACCGACCGGTATTTGGATATTGAGATGTGGGGCTACCAAAAATACAGAATCGGTAATTTTACCGAATCGATAATTTTACCGATTTGGTAAAATTACCGAATCTGTATTGTGCGATGTAGGTAGCACTGTAATCAGTGCTACAGGGCTTTAAGAATTCGTTATTTACCACCAACTAGAAGTTGGTGGTAAATAATGAAAAGCCTTGAAAAAGCATTTTTTTTTGCTTTTCAAACGCTGCCATGTTGCAGACATACATGCCCTTAGGCATGTATATTTGCAACATGTGCACCCATACACGATTGAGGGGTGCAACAGGGTGTCAAAGTGACACCCTGCCACCCTTTAATGTTTCCCTCAATTACCGAATCGATATTTACCGATTCGGTAATTGTCATTCATTCCTATGGGCCTACAGGCCCATAGGAATGAATTGCAATTACCAAATCAGTAAATACTGATTTGGTAATTACCGATTCTTACCGATTCGGTAACTGAAAAAGAGAAATTACCCACATTCCATTTACTCTTAAATACCGAATCGGTATGATTGGGTATTTAAGAGTAGGTAAATCGAGATTACCTACATCTGGCCCCAGTCTCTAAAATGCTGGAGTTGGGGATGATAGAACCCTCCAGTAGCCCTTAGTCCAGTCTTGTGGCTCTGGTACCAAAGCTGCCCCACTGGTGCTGCACCTGAAAGTAATTTCTATGTGGATTATAGGGCGATAATCTCAGTGACTAAGACAGGTGCTCATCCCACCCCAGGGGCTAATGAGCTGATTGACTGGTTAGAGGCTGCCCATACTTAAGTACATTTGATCTTAAATCATGGTACTGGCAGAACACCCTATAAGAAGTTGCCAAGGAGAAGTCAGCCTTCTCCACTCAGGAGGGCCACTCCCAATTTTGTGTGATGCCCTTTGGCCTCACAAATATCACTACCGCATTCCAGAGGTTGGTGCATTAGATCCTTGCTGGTATGGAGGCCTTATCAGCTGCCTAACTGGCAGCTGCAGTTGGAAGGACTACTTTTTCACCTCCAAGAAGTGCTCAAGGTTCTGCAATAGAAAAGTCTGACTATCATGGTCAGTAAGGGCCACATGGGGCAGGGGTCTATGGTTTACCTGGGAAACCTGATGGGCAGATCTAAGGTACCACAGTAGATTTGTCAAGGGATATGGCTCAATTTTTGCCCCGTTGACAGAGCTGATATCTAAAAAGCAACCCAGAAATGTGATTTGGACAGTGTGCAGAGGTCCTGTCTTGCCCCACGGTTGAGATGGCAGTCGAGGCATCCAAGATGGCAATGCAGCCACACTGCAGTTCCTGGATTCTGACAACTCCTGGCCTGAGAAGTTAAACCGGCATTGGTGGGATCTTCCTTGCCTAGTTGGTGTGGAACTCTTGGGGTGGACTATGGGCTGCAGCAGGATACAACCGTCCTTCCGCTGTTTTTACTTTGGAACTAGCAGCCATGCCAAAATAACCCCCTCCCCCAGCTCACCCTTTTGCAGCCTCATTGGATTCACTGCTTCCAGCTACAGGTGCACTGATTCACTTTGCACAGGCCAAAACCATTTGGACAAATGACATTTAAATGCTGGGTGAGTCAATGTCATTGGAATATCGTCAGTATTGGCAGGGTTGGCAGTATTTGCACTGAATATTAATAGGAGATACAAGATATACTAGTTGGGGTTGGAAAGTAACCCCAGTGCGTCCTTCAATAACCCCTTCTGAGAGGGGGAAGAGAGAAAGTTTCCTTCTGGCACTCAGCCATTGCAGAGAAAAATAAGGGAAAGATTATTGTAAGCATACCCTTAAGGGAAATCATAAGGCTTTTCCAGGGCAGGGAGGACCCTTGGGTTGTTACGGAGGAAACCTGTGTAGCCACGGTTGTGGCTTTTGGCTTCCAAAATGAATCTCAGGTGCAACCAGCACAAGTATCATACAATGAAGCAGATTTCTCATGACTCCCAGATCAAATTATGCACTTCCACTTCTACAAATGCTTCTATAAAAAAAGCACATATCCTCAAGCAACAAAACTATTTCTGCAATAAAGAACAAGGGTTTCCACCCATGGCAACAAGGATGCAAGCACACTTATCCTCACCTGAGCACTTAATATGTTCCTCAACTGGTAAGGGAAAAGAAGGACTTTTGGGCAGAAATACTGTCCTTGATATGAAGTATTTAAACCTGGTGGATATGAAAGAAAATGCATCCCATGTTCTAGCTATAAAGAAGCCCAGCCCTAGTCCCACATCTAAATCAGTATCCAAATCAGTATATGTATAAGACATGAAATAAGGGGAAAAAGAGACAGTTAATAGTTCCTTGGGAGCCATGAAGTTTAGACATATCCCCTGTGTTTGGTATCAGACGTGACATTCGGGACATTGATGACAAAAGTCCTACGCAGGATCAGACCAGATGTAATTTAGCTCATCACATAATGAGTTCTAACGCCAGCACTCAGCAAGCATCAGTAACAGATCCAGGGCCAGATGTAGGTCAGTCGGTAACGGCCGAAAATCGGTATTTTCGGCCGTTACCGACCTGTATACATGATTTGGCATGTAGGGGCACAACTTTACAGAATCGGTAACTTTACCGAGTCGGTAAAGTTACCGAATCTGTAAAATACCGAATCGGTATTTTTACCGATTCGGTAAATCTCAGATGTAGGTGGGACTCTTCTGAGTCCCAAAGGCCCTACAAAATCGGTATTTTACCACACAATCCTACTGTGTGGTAAAATACCGATTTCAGGTGTGCATGCACATGTGTGCCATGTGACAGACAGACATGCCCTTAGGGCATGTCTGTGTGCCACATGGCGCACATGCCTATTTGTGGGGTGCCAGAGGGTGTCAAAGTGACACCCCCTGCACCCTTGCAAAATTCGGTATTTACCGATTCTGTAAATGCAGAATCGGTATTTCCCATTGATTCCTATGGGCTTTGAAGCCCATAGGAATCAATGGGAAATACTGATTCTGTATTTACAGAATCAGTAAATACCGAATGTTACAGAATCGGTATTTCCACATCTGGAAATACCTACATGTCCACCACATTGATTTACCGATTTTCAATTACCGAATCGGTAAAATTCGGTAATTAAAAATCGGTAAATCAATTTTACCTACATCGGTCCCCTAGTCCTGCCATCACCAATGATATGGGAGAATCAGCAGGACACAAACATAGAGACCCCACCAACAACAACAGCTCTCCTCGATCTTGGTTACCATCACATATCAACACAAATGAACTTAAAATAATGAAGGTCTCTCGGGATGAGGCTAACAAAAAAACAGAGCAACAGTTAATTCTCATTAACCATATTATGCAGCATTCAAGCATTTCTGAGTTGAAGAGCGGGTGTCAGATCAATAGGATGAAACGTCTCAGCAGGTTACCTTTATTATTTATCTCCAAATTTATTCAGTTGACTTCAGATTATAATTGACGACTCTCAAAACATATTGAGCTGCACTAATTTACGAGTCACTGGCATACCGGAAGGGCATGCAAATGGACAAAATATTAGCCTCATTTTGATCGAGTGCAAAAATATGTTTATACAGAAGGTGAGACCCATAAACTGGATCTTACCTTCACACGAACACACGCATTCCTGCAGTCCAATCTTCCAGCGCTAAATACCCTTAGGCGATACATGTAACATTTTAGGGACTATTGGATCAAGGAACATAGGGGCATATTATCAACAACTAGCGATATTTATCGCTAAATGAGCTTAGCGACAATTTCTTTATCGCCGCGCATCGCCGGATTTTATCGCAGAGATAACGTGCTATTAGCAACGTTTATCTCGAAAGCGATAAAATATCTGGCGAAACCAGCGATATTCACGCATTAACGCGAATAGGGTCTTAACCTGAATATCCAACTCCCATTGCATATACAGGTTAAGAAGTGGTCTGAGCAGGCGTTAGTTTTCAGCGATATTCGCGCTTAGCACACATTTTTTTTGCGCTAGGCCTGTGTTGATAATAGGCGATAGCGATGTTAGAGACTGCTTTCAGTCGTTAACAGGTTGGGTACGCCCACTTCGCATGTCATTAGCGATAAATATCGCTGACATGCAAAGCGTGCCCCAAACAACTCTCTATCTCCTCAAAGCTGTCGCTAACTGATGTTAGCGACAGCTTACTAATAATGCGATGAAATTATCACCACTTTGGGCCGAAAATTGCTGCTAAACGGTAATAATTTCATATCGCCCACCTTGCTAATATGCCCCTTATTTTTTCCAATGCCGTAAAAAACATGTTCTATCAGATTCCAGGGGACTTGTCTATTAAGATTTTTCCGGTATGTCAGCATTTTTAGCACGCCGCAGGAAAGAATTCAAGAGTTTGATCAGCCACTTAGCAAGTTGACGCACCCGCATGTCATTGTGCTGCAATCAAAACTAAAGTTATTTTTAAAGTCCGTTTTACAGGCTTTTCTCACATTTTTCATTCAGTGGAACAAGCAAGACATTTTCTGTCGTCAATCTAGCAGTTAGGTTGGAAAGAAGGGAAGGGATAGGAACGGTAGTGCTGGGGGGAGTACCCAGTAAATATCAGTATAAACATGTGGAATCTACTGTTGTGATATTAAGTGTAAATGTAAAATCCTACGTATTTTGTACCTGGACTGATTGCATTATTTTTCACCACTTTTTGTATCATTTTCCTTCTGGGGTTTAATTTCACTATTCTAATTTTCTTATTTTTGGTGAGATGCCCTCAATGGCCTTGGGTGATCTCCAGGGTTGGGGCTGTAGGGGGGGTGGGGGAGTAGGGCATGGATGGGTACATGGGAGGAAGAGGTGGGGTGGGAGGGGGCATAGGACAGGTTTGGGTCCGGGGTCGAGCGGGGCAGGGCAAGGGGAAAGGGTGGCAGTCGGTGGGGGAGACACACGGGAGGTGTGGATCAAGGAGTAAAAAAAAAGAATAATATTCAGCAGAAAGCTGGAACAGGAATGCACTTTGAAAAGTAATGAAATAGGTTTCAAGTTGTCTCATGCAATATGATTCTCCTAAATAAGAGATTGAAATGTCAAGGCATGTTAGCATAATTTAGTTATGTAAACACAGATATAATACTTTTTACAGGAGACGCACTTAATAGATAAGGGCTAACCTTGAATCCCTTTGTATATTCAACATTCATATTTCATCTCATCACACGCTTCGCTTCGTGGAGTGGCATTGCTCATTACATGCTCAGCTCACAGTTAATGCACCTATTCTAAAAAAAATGATTTCACTCTGGAATTAACTTCATTTGTTCCTCTCTAAGCTTGGGTCGGACATTTTTAAAAGATTTTACATCCATTTATGGGTAATGACCCTTAGAATGGCCAATAGGCACGTGCGGCCCAAAGTAAGAGATTAAACTAGTCCTGCAGCAAGTCCTTCATATTTATGCTGGGTTGGGTTCTTTTAGCCCTCGAGAGGCGCACCATGGGCAAGGCCCTCCGGGCCTGATGGGTTGCTGATTGAGGTATTCAGAGACCAGGCTGAGTTCCTCTTCTTGCTCAAAATTGTAGGATTCCCAGATTTTGGAAGACAAGATGGGATGGACGCTCCTTTTCGGTAGCAACAGCCAAAATATGGAATTACCTATCTACTTATATTTCAGATGTGGGCTCTTTCATGTACTTTAAAAAAACATCTGAAAACCTGCCTTTCATCTTAGAACCTCTTTCTTTACCGCTTCGCTTCTGCTGACTCCTTTGCTCTGCTATAGAGCCTTGACACCTACGGCTTTTGGTGTGCTCTATAAATTTTATCCTATTCTATCCTAGTTAAGGGCCCCATCTTGACCAGGATATTTAATGCAGCGGGTGAGGGCATGATATCAGCTAGTTGGGCTGTCTCTATTATAGTGCCCATTTTTAAGAAGGGGATAGGGCAGACCCTAAGTGTTATCACTTCATCTTCCCCCTGGACTCTTCTGCAAGGGCAATGGGCAGGGTCCTTTTGCAGAAACTGGAGCAGTGGGCCTCCAATAATTCCGTTCTTTCAAAAGTCCAGTAGGGGTCCAAGAAGGACCTGGGAACAGTGGAGCAGTGTGTGAATTTGGACTTGCTAATTGGCAAATATGCAAAGACTAAGGGCCATATGTATGAAGGTACCCATTTGCGAATCTCAAATAGCGATTTTTAAGAAATTGCTATTTGAGATTCGCAAATTGGTAAGTATGTAGAAAATCGATTTTTTTTTTGCGATTTCTTAAAATTCCATAATTGCGATTAGCAAATTGCGAATCGCAATTGTGGAATACTTTCCCATTCATTTCCATGGGCCAGGAGGCCCATAGGAATGAATGGGAAGTTATTTTCAATTTTGATTCGCAATTTGAGAATCGCAAATTGAGAATCATTTCAAGGGTGCAGGGGTGTCCAAAGGACACCCTGTTGCACCCCTGAAATTAGCATGGGTACACATGTGGTGCACATACATGCCCTAAGGGCATGTATGTGCTTCACAGTGCACTTTGAAAAATGCAAAAAAGTGCTGCCAATTCCATGCCCCTACGGCATGTTTGCCCAATGCTGCGGGGCCCTGTACAGTGTGTTGTGTCTGATAATTTTGCATTAAACTTGCCTCCCAGGCAAATGCCTACTGTTCTGATAGATTCTTTATGACTCTAAATTGACAATAGTGGAGTGAAAATCATTTTTTTTTTCTAGTCTGCGAAATGCAAATCTTTATAAAAACAGCTACAAGGCGTCCATGCTAGCAACATTGTATTAATATTATTGGTGTTGATATCTTTTTTTTCAGTTTATTAAAGTTTTATTTTGTTTAAGAAAAAAGTACAGCATAATATAACAGCATATGAAAAATCAGAACCAATATGAGAGAACAATGAGAGAGAGATGGAGAGGAAAAATGGTTCAGATAAAGTATGAAAAGGAAGAAAGAAAGTAAGAGAAGAAAAGAAAAGAAAAAAGAGGGGGAGAGAGAGAGAAGGAGGGAAGGTTAGGGAGGGGGATGAGAAGATAAGAAGGTAGAGAAAGGCAGCCAGGTAAGATCAGATTTAATTTTTAAAGTGACAGAAGAAGAAGAAGCAATTGCAATTCTATGCTCATCACATATGAAATTCCACCATGTATGCACAGACAATTTAGTATTATCCTTCCAACATGACAAAATTACTTTGAAAGCAGTTGCAATGAAAAGATCAAATAATTTAGCATTATATGAATGTAAGTCTAAAACATCAGATAGGGAACCTAAAAAAACGTGCAGCGATGAGAATGGTTCAGAAAAATGAAAAATACGCATGCAATAATCCCAAACTGAGCTCCAAAAAGCAAGAACAGAGGGGCAATCAAACAAGAGGTGTTTGAGTGTGCCAGGGTGAGAAGAACAGGACCAACAAAGGGGGGAGGAAGAAGAGGAGAATTTTGTTATGCTAACAGGGGTAATAAGAGCTCTATGGTATATAAAAAAAAAGTGATTGAGTAATTCGAGCTGAAATCGAAGTCTTAAACAATTTACACCATAAGCGATCCCAAACATCAACAGATAACGAGAAAGATAAATCAGTTTCCCAAACATTTTCAGTAATGGTTTTAGGTCTAAGACCAACATTATCTAATAACAGTTTATAAATTAGAGCAGCTTTGGGGATTTGTTGAGTAAACAAAGGATATAGAGGAGTGGAAGGAGTAAGGGAAGGAAGGAGATCAAAAGTAGGAAGGGTAGATAAATGAGATAAAATGGCGGAAGTAATAATGTCATATTCTTTGCGAAAATGGACAGGTAAATCAAACATGGTTTGCATTACAGAAAATGAAATAATGGAGGAATCAGAGAAAAATTGGTATACAAATATAATATCCTTTTCTTTCCAATACTTGAAATAAAAAGATTTACCCTCATACTTAAGATATTTGTTGTACCACACACTAGAGGAGAGAAAACATTGTAAGGGGGATGAATCTTTCGAGAATACAGTTTGCAGCAGAGTATGTGAGTATTTCAGTACAGGGTGGGTAGTCAGAAATGAACAATTTGACATAAAAAGAGATTGTTGGAAAGTAAAATCTTTTAACAAGGACCGTTCCACTTCAATCCATCTGGGCAGAGGGGTATCATTGAAATTGAAAGCCAATGAGAAAGCTTGCTTTATTAAAAAGGCAGAGTGGTATGACTGAAAGTCAGGAAAGCGAACCCCACCTTCAGATTTCGGGCGTATAAGTTTATGTAAAGCAATACGAGGTCTTTTATTATTCCACAGAAATTTGGAGCAGATGGAGTTCAGCCGGTTGAAATATAATTTAGGGATTTTCACAGGAAGCATGGAAACAGTGTACAAAATATGTGGGGAAATCATCATTTTAAAGGTGTCTAATCGACCCCACCATGAAAGGAAAAGGGGAGACCATGATTGAAGGAGTGATTGGATTTTTTGAGTAAGAGAGGTAAAGGTCAGTTTAAGGCAGAGGAGAACCAAATACCCAAGTATTTGATCTTGGAGGGACACCAGGCAAAATCAGTTGATGCAAACATATATTGGTAACAGGATGAATTTAGGGGTAGGACCTCCGTTTTGGAGAGATTAAGCTTATAGCCAGAAACAGAGGAGTATAAGCGGACTTCTTCTAAAAATGGAGGAAGGGAAGAAACAGGATTAGCCATGTAAACCAGGACGTCATCGGCATAGGCTGAAATTATCGTCTCAATCGACGACAATTTGAACCCATTAATTAGGGGGTTAGAGCGGATTTTAATGAGGAAGGGTTCAAGGCAAAGAATAAATAGTAAAGGGGAAAGGGGGCAACCTTGTCTCGTTCCTCTGGATAAGGGGAACAATTTTGAGAGTTGATTATTAACAAAAACACTGGCACGAGGAGCTGAATAAAGGAGTTTAACTAAAGAAATAAAAGAGGGACCAAAACCAAACCATTGTAATGATTTAAACATGAAATTCCAATCAATACGGTCAAAAGCTTTCTCAGCATCCAGGGATAGGGCAGCTAGGGGGGCTTTAAATCGTTTACTGTGTGAAATAATATTGGCAAAAACACGGGCATTGTCAGCAGCAAGTCTACCTTTCACAAAACCAACTTGATCTGTGCTGATTAACAGAGGGATAAGGGATTCGAGGCGGGCAGCTAAAATTTTGGCAAAAATTTTACAATCGTAATTAATCAGGGAGATGGGGCGAAAGTTTTTACAAAGAGAATGGTCTTTGTCAGGCTTGGGGATTATGATTATTAGGGCATCCAAAAAGGAGCCAGAGGCTTTGGCATTAGTAATAAAGGAGTTGAAAAGTTGTAAAAGATGAGGGACAAAAATAGAATGCATGGTGGAGTAAAATTCAATTGGGAGACCATCTGGGCCAGGGGCTTTCGATTTCTTTAGGGAGGTAATTGCCTTGAGAATTTCCTGAGGAGTAATTTCAGTTTCTAGTTGAAGGAATTAGGTAGGGAGAGATGGGGGAGGGGGTAGGTCTTTGAAAAAACGGGAGAGGTCATCATCACCAGGATGTGTATCATCAGTATACAGGAGTTTATAGTAGTTATGGAATACTTGTGCAATATCCTCATCAGAAGAAACTAGTGTGTTGGTTACTTCGTTGAGAATAGGGCCAATTGATTTTCGTTCAGATTTAATTTTGAGATAATTTGCTAGCATTTTTCCAGCTTTATTCTGACCCCCATGAAATTTAGATTTAATCTTCAAAAGGGTGTTTCAGGCTTCAACTGTGGCAATTTGATTGAGGTCAGATTTGGCTTTGATAAGTTGGAGGAGAGCGTCAGGATTCTTGGAAGAAAAGTAAGAGTGTTCTAGGGTCTTGATGTTGGAGAGTTGGGCGGTATATTTAGCGCGGTTGAGTTTCTTTTTTTTAGATACATAAGAAATTGTGAAGTCTCGTAAGGCAGCTTTAAAGGCATCCCAATTATTCAAAACTGACGTGTCATGAGGTAAATTGAGGGAAAAGTATTCAGAGATAAAATCCTTAACTTTAGACATAAAAACAGAATCGGAGAGGAGGAAAGTGTTAAATTTCCATCGATTAAAAGAGGAGGAGGTTTGGGTTAGGTCAAAAGTTGCATAAACAGGTGCATGATCCGACAAAAAAATAGAACCAATTTCGGACTTCTGAATCGCAGGGAGAAGGGATTTGCTGACTAGAATATAGTCGATTCTGGATCGGGTGTGGTGAACATTGGAGTAAAATGTATTTTCGAGTGAGTTCGGATTGCATGTTTTCCACACATCGAAAAGGGGACGTGAGGCAATGGCTGATTGAAAGGATTTGTGTGTTTTATCAGGCTGGAATTTGGAGGAAGATAATCTATCTGAAAAGGGATCTAACCATTGGTTAAATCACCAGCTATGATAATGTTAGGGCAGTCAATGGAGGAGATGAGGATTTTGATGTCAGACCAAAATTTAGGATCTGGTCGGACAGGCCCATAAATATTCAAGAGCACCATAGTTTTGTTTTGTATAATCACTTTGGACATAACCCAGCGACCTTCATCATCTGCTTGAGAAGAGAGAATTTGAACATTCAAACCTTTACGAAATAGTATAGCAACACCACCTTTTTTATCAACAGCAGGAGAAAATACAACTTGACCCACCCAAGCCCTCTTAAGTTTCAACGATTCAACATCTGTACAATGAGTCTCTTGGAGAAAAGCAATCTGAGCATTTAACTTGGATAAATGGGACAGTACCGTTTGACGTTTAAGAGGGTTGCCAAGACCACGAACATTCCACGTTACAAAATTACAGATGATGGAAGGCAAGAGAGGAGGGTAACATCTGGGTCCAATACACTGCGTTTGAACAACTACAAGGAAAGACAATGGAGACAAACATGTTAGAAATGAAAATCAAATACAAAATATGAACAAAGGCAAGGAAAATCGGGTAAATATAGAGAAACAGTAGACGAATGAGCATCTCAAGCATAAGGAAAAGAGAAGGGGAGCAATGAAAAGTACGGGAGGAAACAATAAGTAAGGAAGAGAGGTACACAAGAAAGAGAACAAAACATAAATGAACAGGGGGAAAACATGCATGGCCTGTGAAAAGAAGAAGAAGAGAAGAAAGAAAGAGAAGGAGAAAGATAACAAACAGATCAGGGCAAAGAAGCCAGATCTGAGAGAAAAGAGAATACCAAGACATTAGGAGCATGGAGACGCCGGCGAAGGCGCCTACCCCACAGAGCGAGGGAAACGCGGGAATATAGATAGGAGATAAACAAAAAGAAGAGAAGTCGTAGTAAAGAATTACAAGGAAGAGACCAGGACAACGCCACAACAGTCGTCAAGACATAAGATAAGTGAATGCAGGAAATAGAAAATAATTATTTTCAGTCATTAGTGTCCATAGTGGAAGCAGAAGCAGAGACAGCTTGGAGATACTCTCGAAGCTTCAGAGGATCATCAAATGTACGGGAACGACCGTTGTGAGTTATTTTGCAGAGACAAGGATGTAGGATTCCATATTGAATGTTCAAGTCCCTCATATGTGGTCGTAGATTGAGGAACTCCTTGCGACGTGCATTCGTACCGTTTGATAAGTCCTGGGCAATAAAGATGGTATGGCCCGACCAAATGAGGTGACGTTTTAGTCTTGCAGCTTTAAGAACAGTCATCAATTCGGTGAATTCAAGAAAAAGCAGGATAATACCTCTAGGTTTGGTCGGGTTGGACGTGGGACGGCCCAGACGATGAGCACGCTGTATGTTTAGAGGAGTAGATTCTGGTTGGAGTTCCAAAAGTTCATAGAGGAATTTGCGGATGAAGGACACCATGTCGGCCCCCTCAAGGGACTCCGGAACACCATAAATACGGAGGTTATTCCTCCTGTTGCGATTTTCAAGGTCCTCTGTGTGTAGTTTCAACTGCTGAATCTCCTTTTCAAGAATATTAATTTTAGTAGATACATCCTGGACGTCACTGATGAGTTGTTCTAGTTGCAGAACCTTGCCCTCCATGACAACCCATCTATCTTCTATCTGCTTGAGCTTCTCGTTAGTTGCAGACATAAAAGGTTGTAAGCCACGAACCTCTTCTAGGATGGAATCCAGCACAGGGTTCGGAGAGGTGCGAATTGGAGATGGAGGGTCATTCTTAGGGCGTTTCTGTTTGGTACCAGTGACAGACGATCTCGCATGACCCGCGTCCTGAGACATTATGCCAACAGAGGGGCACACTAGGAGGACCGCAGGGATGGAAGCCACACCGCAAGAACCAAAAAGTTGAGACCCTATATGTAGAGTTAGGAGAGGCACTGGAAGGAAGAGGTCATATATGAGGTAAAAAGGAGCAATGGAGAAGCAATACCTCAAACCCACAGGACATGCGTCGAAATTGAGTGAAAATCAGTTCAATACGCAGGCAAAAAACCATCCAGTAATAGGGCAGTAGAGAAACAGCAAAGCGTCCATAATAAATGAGACCCAAGGGGATCAATTGATATTCCACAGAGGATTGTAAGCAGGTGAGAGGAAGGTATTGAGCATTGCGCAGGAAACACCACAAAATGGCCGCCGCTATGCAGTAGCAATGTAGTCAGAAGCTAGGAAGAGAGTTGTGGCGCCAAAAGTCATGAAGGTAGAGCAGAGTAGCATGATGCGTGTTCCCTACAACATACCTTGTAATAATATGCCCACACATTGCAGCAGGAGGACAAAGGGCTGTTGAGGCGGCAGAGATGAAAGAAAAACGGGACGTGAGCTCGGCGGCACAAAATGGCGGCCGCTCGCGTCCCGCAGCAGCTGAGGAAGGTACAGCGATAAAACTTGACAAAAGCGGCAATTAGAATGGCCACTGCATCGCGCAACACACGGGGACCATGTTCCGCCGTGCGGGGATGCAAGTTGCTGGTCTCCGAATCCGGGGAAAGTATCGGAAAAACTACTGAGAGTCCTGCGTCGTCTCGGAGCTCACGGAGGCAGCGCCATCACTCGCCGGCGCGTAAGCCACGCCCCCCGTGGAGTGAAAATCATTACTGTAAAAATGAATAAGATAAAAAGAGACACCCCTTTTATATAGTAGGACTTGAAAGTTGTTGCTTTTAGAGCATAGGGCCTTAATGATGCCGCTTGCTGCAGTGTTTATCCAAATTGATAAGCCGCCCCCCCGAGGGTCAGGCAGACTGGGGGATTGGAACTACAATGTTATGACATTCAACCCCATCAATGTATAGTTCTTGAGTCACATGTGTCTCTTGGAACATAACAATGTCCTGCTTGTTTACCAATTTAACCAATCTGGGTCCCTCAACCTAGACTCAAGGCCTGCTATGTTCCAACTCAGGATGCTCAAGTCTGTGCCAACTAGGACCTTTGTTGGCACTTGTTGGTCATCAGTCTTAGTGGATGTACCATGTTACTCCGCATACTTTTACTCCGCATACCGTTACAACGCGGTATTTACAACGCATACCATTACAACGCATAGCGCTTTGGGGTGCTGGATAGTGGTAAGTATAATTTACTATTCTAACTCCAGTCCCCGTGGACCCTAGGGAAGGTGTTGGATAGTAAATTATACTTATTCCCTATCCTAGAGCGCCCCCCAGCGCAATGCATTGTAATGGTATGCGGAGTAAAAGTTGCGTTGTAATGGTAGTGCGGAGTAAAAGATGCGTTGTAACGGGTGTATACCGTCTTAGTTGCAGGGGAGAACACAAGGACATAGGGATTATCAAGGGGTGTCAATGGGGGTCCCAAAGGGGGTGATAGTCAATCCTGGGTATCAAGTTCGGATAAGGCCTGAAACCTGTTGTGTAAGGTGGGGGATGCACGCTCGTTTGCGGTGGGCCGTAGGGTTGGTTTGTAAAAATAGCCCAGGGGTAAGGAGCAAAAGTTAGTGCTATGAGTAAATGTTAACTCACAGGCTCTCAATAGAGATTGCACCATGGATGGCTTGTGGAAATTAATCACAGTGCCATCTCCATCTATGTTCCCGGGGACGTGCCAACCCACCCAACTCTGCGGACCATAATGATCTCGTTCATGTCTGACGGGTAGAATGTTCTATTCTTTGTTAGCAATCCACACAATTGTTACGTAGGTTGACCAAGGACTCCTTCTGGTCCCTCTTACGGGTTGGAACACCAGCCAACACTAGTACATATAGGCAGGTGGCCGGAGGCAGGCTCAAAACATTAGGCTTAGATGATTTTTACTTAGGGTATCAATTGTGCTCCTGATTGGATTACCTGGCGCTATTTCGGCATCTATGTGATCGGAATTTTTACTGCATTTTCGGCTATGGTCGGAGTAGAGTTATAACTGGGTCGTCTATGAGTAATGGGCCGCTCTTTAAATTGGGGTTTAATATTTTGTTGGGCCTGGATAAGAAACAATCCCTAACCTATTTTGGAAGAGGTGTTGTGCAGCGGCCAGGACAACTGACGCCGGAACCCGGATACTCATGGTTCGGTCAACGGTACTGGCGGCAGATCAGCCCGGCCCCTTGTGACTCCGGGCAATAGCTCGCTTAATCTTATCGAGGGCCCCCACCTCCTTGACACCTTCAGGTAATTGTTTCCGCTTTACAAATACTGGACATTTACATGTAAGGTAGGCACTGCTCCCAGGAAAGCTGGCAAGTGGATGGGTAGCGGGGGCAGGAGTGATAGCAATGGTGTTTGGATTTGGGCTGTTGCTAGCACTGGATACATCCTCCTGGGCAGCCATGAGTTGTGCTGTCACCATCGGCAGGCTAAGCTTTCCCACAGCTATGTCTTGATGATCTAAACGTTCAAAAAGGGAAATAATTTTAGAATCTAGCAAATCATTATTTCGCCCTTGCACATTATCGATAACAAAATTAGCAATGGTATGTCCACCCCCCCATTGTCCGGCATTGCCTTCGTCTGTGTACTGATGGAATGGTGCAAGGCCCCATTTATTCCTTCCTCAGGGTTGCCAGTACTTAGGGATGACTGCATCCATGCAGACAGACAGTTACAAGATGCCCCCATCCTTGGTGGTTGTTTCCTTTTTGCGCAAACAAGTTTCCCCACACTTCCTCTTACGTTTGGTGACTGGATTTTCCACAATTATGGGAGTGTCAGTGGCGGATTGAGGATTGCGTATGTTTCTGCCAATTAAGCTCAAGCTGACATGCAGATTAATAATAGTGCCAGAGTTGTGGGGCTGTGGGGAATCCTGTGTGATCGCCGGGCCCAGTTTGGATGCAGGATCAGGGGTGGATGGGGCCACTCTGGTGTGTAATCAGTTGGCCCTCATTGCCCAGTGATAAACGGCACCAAGTGGTTCGATTTCCCCTGATACGATGTTAACTACCCTGTCAAGCATACTATTGATGCTGCTAGTGATGGGGTGTGCAGTTGCAGGCCCAGTGCGCTTCCCCACTGTATGTTTTAAGTCAGTTTATAGCAGTCAGAGTAGGTCAAGAAATTAAGCTTGGAAAGCACTCACCTCGCAACTGATGATTTGAAAAGTGGCCCTGCCCTGACTCTTCCTGTCTTTGTGCAAGAACCACACTCCACGCTGTTACTTGAAGCGTAAAAGGCCATTTTATTAGAACAAGGTTGCAATCCTTTAGACTTTATTACACAGTACATAAATGCAATAAATATACTTTCCCCACCCCATACCGACTCATTCTCCATTCCTCCTTCTCAAAACCATCTCACCTGTTTGACTCTTCCCCATTCACTCGGTGACCTCCTTCCTCTCCCCATTCTCACCTTCACTTGCCCTCCGAGCATCCTCTGTTGAATTTCCTTCATTGCCTCCTGCGCCCTGCTATCAGTCACCCGTGTACCGCATTCCCCCCCAGAGAGATGGATCCGCCCGTATGTGACTCACCACCCCTCCAAAGTACAGCACCACCTCGCCCTGCAACCTGCCCTAAACTGGCACGCTTGGACCCGAAAACCACCCCAATCCATCGCTTAAGACCTGTAGGGTGGGTGGGTGGACAAAGTTTTCCTATGTCCCCCCGGTGGTGCTCAGGTGTTAAGAAGAGGTTGTTTCTCCTCTCCCAACACCTTATATGATCTCCCAGATCCCGCCCCTTCCCTTTGCCCATCTAATCCCACCCCCCACCTTGTCCTTCTGGTCTTTGCGCGAATTCCCCAGGGGAAGACTGGTCTACGACCTTCACTTCCCCTGTGGGCTGCATTGATGGGCGCTGACCGGGTACTGCAGAAGAAGCATCTCATGATGCAGGAGTGCTGGCAGTCTTTTAAGTGCCTCCTGGCTCTGCTGTAGTGCATGGGAGGCAGCGGCTGCAAGGAGAGTATGGACCCTTCATTCACTATCCCTCCAGACTGCAGAAGAAGCGTCCCGTATTGCAGGAGTGCTGGCGTTATTTTATGTGACTCCTGGCGCTGCTGTAGTGCGTGGACTGAAGCCAACCAGGTACTGCAGAAGAAGAGTCCCACGTTGCAGGAGTGCTGGCAGTCTTTTAAGTACCTCCTGGCTCTGCTGTAGTGCATGGGAGACAGCGGCCGCAAGGAGAGCTGGGACCCGTAGTTTGCAGCGCCACCAGACTGCAGAAGAAGCATCCCGCGCTCCGGGACTGCTGGCCCTCTTTTAAGCGCCTCCTGGCGCTGCGGTAGTGCATGGACATTAGCGGCTGCAAGGAAAGCTGGGACCCGTAGTTCGTGGCCCCACCAGACTGCAGAAGAAGCGTCAATTTGTTTTATTATTGCTGCGGTTGGGTATAGTACACCATCTTGTCGCCTCCCCAATTTTAAATCAGTGTCATAGGGATTCAGTACAGTGTCCATAGGTTGGCTTCCGAAACAGGGTGCTCAGCATTTTATATCACTTGGCTATTTTTATGATTGTCTAAGAAAATTGTGTCTAAAACTGATTTTTGTGGCAAACGGTATTAGAAATTTTAATGCTGCCTTTCATTATTTGGGTGCACTGAAGGATTCCAAACCATGTCACAGAATAGCCTTCTACATGTAGAGTGATTTGGATCAGGAAAAGTATATCTAGCTAAATGTCGTTTTTGTCAATTTTAAAGACTGTCCTCCTTTTACTGTATGCAAAGTATATTTTTAATATGGGGAAGATCATGTGGATACTACTTTGTGAACATTGTTTCCTTGCAGTGTTTTCTTATTACAAATGCATGAGTTCTTTTCTATCTTTTTAAACTGTTTTAATTGTGTGATAGTATTAATTGTGGATTGCTTTGTTGTTTTATGGTTCAATTAAATTGTGGCAAATAAAGACTTTGAATTGAATTGAATTGAATGTCACTCTGTAGTGTATATGCAACAAAAATAGTCCTTAAACTAAATGAACCAAAAACATGAACCTACATTTCAAAATATATATTTTCACAGATGTTTTATATGATACCTTGGTAAAATCAATTAAATCTTCAATTCTTTGGAAAAGGTTGTCTCAAAAATGGAATGTTTAATGCCAATGCTTATAGTAAATATAGATTTTCAGCTCTTCCCAGAAACACCACATATTCAACCTTCTGTGAAATCAAATGGAGCCGCAACCGTATCATGTAGCTACCCTCCAGAATGCTGTAGTTTAGGGCTTAGCCATTTCATATAATAAAACGTGCACTTCTGACCACATACTCTTAGACACTCACATGAATCACTTTACCAAAATATATACCCTAAAAGAGTAGATCTTATGTAGTATTCTGTGTTGCTTCTTACCTTGGGTGTATCTATGTATTTTTCCAGTTACTTTATTCCAAAATGTAAATACCTCCGTCCTATTTAACCGTTAGGCTACAGATGGCATCATTCTTTAGTGTTTTATATATCAATGAAACTGACTTGTTTTTCATTATCACTGTAAATCTGTCATTGTTAGCAAGCCCCCCACTTGCGCGAATGTAGGAGTTAAAAAATTGTGCATTGATTGCTCATTCTCCTCGCAACATGATGTTTGCCCCCTAGATATTGTCGATTCTGGATATTCTCAGAGTGCCCCAAGCTTTATATCCAGCTAAGTTCGGAATTACTTCCCTAAATTAACCAGCCCAGGGTGAGGTTGACCTGGTTATTGTCCCTTTTTACCCAAACGTCTCTGGTTGACTTATTGTTAGACCTGACAGCCTTAACAATGTCTTCCTCCAATTTTTTGCCTGCCTGCCTGCGTCCATTTTTCTGACCTTGTTTTTGCTGGCTTTAGGTCTCTGTGCACTTTCTCACTGTGTTAGGATCCATCGGACTGCCCGCCACCTTCCGCATTCGAGAAGTCGTGAGGGAACTAATCGGGCTGAACCCCAGGAGGCTAGGTGCATTTCACTCACTTCCATCCTATCTAGGAAGACTGCTGGTTGGGTGGGGACTCCTAGCAGGTTCTCACCACAAATCTCTCTTTCCCCCATGGCTCCTCCCCTCTTTCACTCCCCGTGTTCCCTGAGGAAGAAAAGCTAACTTATATTTTTTTAATTCTCTGCTACGGTATGTGGTGGGGTTTTCTTCATTGTAGTTTCACAGGGCACACCAGAGCTCGACTCAGAAACCTCCATGACTCAGCAGTCTCCGTGACTCAACAAAGCTTCGTGACTCAGCAAACTCTGTGACTCAGCAGCCTCCATGCCTCAGCAGCCTCCATGACTCAACAAACCTCCATGACTCAGCAGCCTCCGTGACTTTGCAACCTCCATTACTCAGCAACCTCCGTTACTCAACAAGTCTCCATGACTCCGCAACCTCCATGACCCAGCAGCCTACATGACTCATCAGCCTGGTGAAAGGTATTTAACCCTCACCCAGGCTCGTCTTCAAGGATTCACATTGAGTTTCCTGTTGAAGATCCTGCGGCATGATGGCTCTTGTCTGCTTGTTCAATCCTTGCTGCTGCTACTCTCAGATAAGTCTAAATACTCTTGGGCTACATTTCACTCTTGCATTCAGTGGAATTCCATTGTTTTGACTCTAGGCTCATTTTTGGTTTTCGGGTAGAACTTGGGCAAATTCGCATGAAACTCTTGGCAGTTATAGACTTCCTGACATTGTTTCCTATATCACAGTTCTCTCTTGTTTCCACTCAGCTTACTTTACAATATCTGGATTTTAGTCATTTCCTCCTTATATCATTTATGTAATTCATGCATAGTTCTTGCTGATAGAAGTGTATATCATTATTGCGGTGTTTATCGTTACCCTGTTACGTCTCTGTTTTTTCTCGCTAAAAGTCTTGTTAACGCTCCCAAGCTTGGACATATTTCAGCTGAAGGATACAGATTATGTCTTATCTCATTGAAATACAAATGTGTGGCGTGCTTATGTGTAATCCTCATTGGCACAATATTGTGTGAGTGTTTATTTATCTTTGGCGCAATATTGTGTGAGTGTGTATTTATTTTTGGCGCCATATGGTGTGAGTGCAGTTCTGATTTATTATAATAATTCTAAAATACCTCTTTTATCGTGACCCAATGCAGAAGTTTATGCATGATTTGTGTCATTGATTATTTGTATTCTTTTTGATGTATTTTACTGCTGCTGCAGAAGCTGGTCTCCATACTCGTTCCTAGCTATAGAACAGATGTCCCAGATTGTTCTGTGGCCCAGAGTTTGCTTCTCCACCGGAACAAATGTGCACCAGTTGTTTCTATCCTTATTTTAGATTTTTATTTTAACTAGGTATTTTAGTTTATTGTTTGGTCCAAAACCCCCTTCCCTTGGGGGCGGAGCTAGCCGGCGTTCATGGCGGACGCTTAAGTGCGGAGCTCTGCGCTAGCGCTGCCGAATATCCGTCCAATATCCTCCAAAAGCGGCGAAAACTGTTGAATTCCGGCGGGGGCTGACTCCCCTACCCCCCGCGGACCTCCGGCGCGACTTTTGAAGTGTTGCGTGCGCGAGTTCCCCCGGCGCCGCCACCGACCGAAGAGCTGCGGACCAGGCCGGGATCCCCGCTCTGTCCTGGGAATCGAGGCCGAGTTGCGTCACCCGACGTGCGGCCCCTGAGAGAGGAATACCCGCTGAGGTGCGTGCAACGTGGCCGGTGGTAGCCGCGACCCGTTTGGCGCACCGCGCCTACACTGCGGACCCCTGCTGTGGCGGCTGCACCCCTGGAGGGACGCGGAGGACTCGAGGGAGCGCCGGCGGGGGTACGGACCTGCCGGGAGTACACACGTGGCGCTCTCACGGGCGCCATTGCATTCTGCTGAGGGGACCTGCCCGACGGCCCGACCACTCGGAGGGAGCCTTAAGGAGCAGCGGGCAGCTGTGGGACAGAGGCCCCCCAACACGAGCCCTGCACCCTCGGGCTGGCTGAAGGTATCCTGGCACTGAGGCACCCGGAGGGGGTGAGCGAGAGGCGAGTGCCTGCCTCGGCCTGTGGCAGCACTGGGCACGCAAGCCGAAACGAGACAGCGACCTGAGCATACGGCCTCCGGTGCCGGCCTGTGCACAAGGACAGCTCCCGCATCGTCCCATCGGGGTTCCATTGACACTACAAGGCCTGTGGACTCTGGCATCCCTATCCGCAGCAGCGATGGGCAAGGGCGATCGGACGCAAACGAAACTATCGTTCGACCAGAGGAGACAGAAAGCGCCGGAGCCTCCGGCGGCCCAGTCCCCGGGAGCAACTGCAGACACGAGCTCCACACTATGCGCAGAAATTAAAGGAATGCTCAACACGATGGAGAAGGGCCTACAGGAGGGCATGACGGCCATTGGCACCAAGATTGACGCCCTGGCGTATCGGATGGATCGAATGACGGAGAGGGTGGATAAGCATGCGGAGAGACTGGACATGGCAGAACGCAGGCTGACGGAGGCGGAGGAGGCACAGACAACATGGGACGCTGACCGCAAGCAGTTTGGGAGGCTGCTGCAGGTGATACAGGAAAAATCGGAAGATTTAGAGGCTCGCTCCAGGCGGTCCAACATACGCGTCACGGGTGTGGCGGAGTCGACCCAGACTGGAAAAATGGAGCTATTTGTTGAGAAACTCCTTAAAACTCTACTGGGGGACGACACCTTCTCCCCCATGTTCATAGTGGAGCGAGCCCACCGCACCCTGGGACCGAGGCCCCCTCCAGGGGCGAACCCTAGGCCGATAATCGCGAAACTCCTGAACTACAGGGACAGAGACGCTGCCCTCCGTGCTGCTCGAGAGAAGGGGGAGCTGCAGTACGAGGGAATGAACATCTAACCGAGCGACACGGGTTAAGGTGGAGGGCGGCACTCTCCATGACACTGTTAGCCTGCCCCAGGGTGGGGTTGATAGCGCTCTACAACTGGGAGGGGTCGTTGTGATTCCCGTGGGGGGGGTGGGGGGGGGGGGAAGCCCGTTACGGCGGGTACGATATTGTTCTCATTACCTAAATGCCGCAATAGCGATTGGGGGCGCTGGCGTAGGGGTGGCCTAAAGATACTGCGCAGGAGGGACGACCGGACGGTGGTCGATTGGAACACTGAGTGTGCTACCTCTGCCCTGGCGCTCATAATGCTTGCGGCTCTTTTTGAGACTGCTTGGGGAAGTTTGAAGACGGGTGGGGGGGGTAAACGTAGGGATTTCGGTCACACCAGGTTGGGGTTGGTTGACTGTGGGCGGTGGGGGGCAATGGGGGTTCTGAGTTCGGGGATGTTTGAGATGTTTGGGGAATGGTCCAACATGTGCTCTAAAATGTTCTGTTCTGCAAGATGGGTGGGTGACTGCTGCCTCCGGTGGGGGGAGGCCCTCGTCGCTACACTACAATTGTTGTCCTCCTTCACTGTTAATGGCTAGCACACCACAGGCAGACTCACTGTGCGACACAGAGTCCCTCAGGGCTCTTACCTGGAATGTGAGGGGGTTGAATGATTATCGGAAACTCCGTAAGGTGCTGCACTACCTACAGAGACATCACATAGACTTGGCGCTGCTGCAGGAAACACATCTGCCCAACACCAGTAAGATGCTAATGCACAGGGGGATCCAGGGACACTCCACTTACGCAGGCTTCACCACTCACGCTAGAGGGGTCCTCACCTGGGTCAATCCGAAGTCCAAGTTATCCCTCGCCCTGGTAAAGGCGGACCCGGAGGGGAGGTTTTTGTTGAGCAAGTGCACAGGCAAGGGCCACAACCTGCTGATCATGAATGTCTATGGCCCGAACTATGACTCCCCTGACTTTTATGCAACGGTTGCGGAACATTGTACTGAATGGGCCGCTGGTCATATGATCTGGGGTGGGGACTTCAATTTCACCTTTGACCCTGAGCTAGATAGGTCTGCGGGCCCTGCCAGGCGCCCGGCGGCGGCGGCGCAGTGCATGCAGGCTGAAATGTTGAAACTGGGTCTGGTAGATGTGTGGAGGGAAAGAAATAGCGCCAAGGGGGGGTTCACGCACTACTCAGCGTACCACAACATCCATACCAGGATTGACTACTGGCTGGCTTCACACTTCCTGCTCTCCATGGTCAGGGGCTGCAGTGTGCTTCCCCGCACTCTGTCGGATCACTCCCCGGTGTTGTTAGTGCTGCATACTCCCCAGCAGAGAATCCCGCCATTCACGTGGCGTTTTCCACCTTACTCGCTGCTGGATGAGGCTTTCAGGGCTGACCTGGGAGAGGACATAGATACTTTCTTTGCCACCAATCTGGGGTCAGTGGACAGCTTTGGGACGGTTTGGGAGACGTTTAAGGTGTACGTGCGAGAGGTGGTCATGGCGAAGCACTCAGGGGTCCTGAAGGCAATTAGAAACAGGCTGAAATATCTGGAGGGGCAGATAGCGGACTACGAACGCCGCCAGCTGCTTGACCCGAACCTGCCTGGGGATGGGACCCTGCAGGACCTTTTGAGTGAGTTCCACGAGGAAGCTGACAGGGAGGTCCGACATTTAGGAAAATATGCGACAGCGCGCACGTATGGCGAAGGTGACCGCCCGGGTGCACTGCTTGCCAGGATTATGAAAGGCACTCGGCGCAAACATACAATCGCGGAAATGCGAAACTCAGGGGGGGAGACGCTCACGGAGGAGACACACATTCTGGCGGAATTCAGGAGATTCTACGAGGAGCTATACACCACTAAAATCTCCGGGGTAGATGACCAAATTGACAACTACCTCGGCTATATCAAGATGCCATTCCTTGAGAATTGGCAGAGGGAATTCCTGATGTCCCCCATACACCGCGAGGAGATATCTGATGCGCTGACCACCATGAGAGCGGACAGTGCCCCCGGGATAGATGGTCTGACGGTGGCCTTTTACAAAGCGTATAAAGATAAGCTGCTACCCCACCTCTCCACCCTCTTCGACGAAATTTGCGAGAACGGCGCTATGCCACTCTCCATGCGGGAGGCGCTCATTGTCACCATACTCAAACCTGGTAAGCCCAGTGACCTGCCAGGTTCGTACCGCCCACTGTCCCTTCTTAATGTGGACGCTAAACTCTACGCAAAAGTGCTGGCTACTAGGCTGGCCCTAGTGGCGCCCGGGCTGGTAGCCCCGGAGCAGGCTGGGTTCATCCCGGCCAGGAACCTCACCTACAATATTCGCACGGTCATGGGGGCCATCCAGCATACTAGGCATGACACTAAAGCCATTGCGGTATTTCTTGACATGGAGAAGGCCTTTGACTCTGTGGAATGGCCCTTCATGCGCAAGGTACTGCAGAAGCTGGGGCTAGGAGAACTATTCCTCCAACTGCTGGGCGCCCTTTATCACAAGCCCACGGCCAGAGTCAGATTGGGGGATGCAGTCTCGGAGCCGATCTCCATCAGCAGGGGCACGAGACAGGGATGCCCCCTTTCCCCGCTGCTCTACGCCCTTGTGGCAGAGCCACTGGCGTGTGCGATTCGGGAATACCACTCGTATGAAGCCATCAACTACCCCACCTACAGGATTGGCATTTCCACATATGCGGACGACACCCTGCTTTATGTCAGGGACCCAGCCAATAACCTCGCGTCGGTGCTGAGGGAAGTGGTGAGGTTCGGCGCGCTCTCCGGACTGAAGGTTAACTGGGCGAAATCGGTCGCCTTCCCACTGACCCCGATCACTGACCCCTTCGAGATGGACTACCCGCTCCAATGGTCCACTGAACCGATAAGGTATCTGGGCATCATGCTCCACACGGACCCTGACGTCATGCTAAGGGAGAACTACGGGGTTGCTTACAGCAAACTCGTGGATGACGTAGAGCTCTGGATTAAACTCCCGTTATCTCTGATGGGTAGGGTTGCCTTAATGAAAATGGTCATTCTCCCGAGGTTTCTATTCCTATTTAATAATCTGCTGATTGTCCTCTCGAAAGCCTTCTTTGCAACCCTGAACAAACTCTTGGTGCGATTGGCGTGGGCCGGGAAACAACCTAGGGTGCAGTGGAAGGTACTGCAATTACCGTATGAGCAGGGGGGCTTAGCTGCCCCGGACCTGGAACGCTACTACAGGATAGCGCAGGCCTCCCACCTCCACACCTGGATACATGGCAGCCAAGATGTTCCGCACGTGATACTGGAGCGGCTGTTCGCAGACCCGACTCCGCTTCCAGCTACCATTTGTGGTCCCCAAGACCGCAGAGTTGGCGTGCTAGACTCCCTTCTGTCCACAAAACATGCATGGCATTCCATTCTGCAGAGGCAAAACAAAGAGCTGATGTACGCTCCCAACATGCCTATACAATGGGCGCTCTGGCTGCCAACCTTGGCGGAACCGGCTGTCCATAGGGCCCTCCACGAATTAGGTGCTCTCACTTTGGGGGACCTCTTTGAGCATGGACAGGTAAAGACGTGGGCACAGATCTCACATCGGAGGGAGAGCCCCACACTGCTCCAACGCTTTCAGTACCATCGGGTCCGTAGCGCCCTACTGGAACTGCTGGGCCCTGACATGGAGGAACCCCCCGCGGTCCCGGAACTGGTGTATGCCATAGACACCGTGTCTTCAAAGAAGCTGATTACTAGATTATACAGGATAGGGCACGAGCACACGGCCCCGCTCTACACTAGGGCTCGACTAGCATGGCAGACTGATCTGGGCATCCACGTCGATGACGGCATGTGGGCCTACTGCTCTGCGGCCACCAGGCGCATTTCCCTGAACGGGAGGCACCGTTTGGTCCACTTTAAGTTCCTACAAAGGGTATACCACACGCCGGAAAGGCTCCACAGGTACGGTCTCCGTGACACCCCGCACTGCGAGAGGTGCCAGGCCCGGGTTGCGGACTTCCTGCACATGGCCTGGAGCTGCCCGGGAGTCCAGAGGTATTGGACCGGCGTCTTCGCTGAATTGAGCACTATAGTGGAATTGGACCTGGCAATGGACCCAGCCCTTGCCCTACTGGGTTACACGAAATCGGTTCCCGTCGCGGTTAGGAAACTGGTGAGCATCGGAATGCTCCTGGCGAAGAGGGTAGTCGCATTATGCTGGATGAGGGGACCATTACCTACGCTCAAGCGATGGATTAGCGACATGAAGTACTGCAACACGCAGGCGGAAACATACAGTGAGCTCCTTCCGCCCGGGGGTCGCCCCAAGAACTTCTGGGGGCTGTACCAGACCTACTTGTCCTCCAAGCTGGATGGGGATGTCTCAGAGGAGGGAGAGGGGGAAGACCGAGGGAGTGACGTGCAAGAGCCACCGGATACACATGACTAGGGTGTTCCCCCGCGCAAATAGCGCACTACAAGCGGTAGGGGTTTTTCCATCCCTATAGAAGTGAGAGCAGGGAGGAGGCACACCGGGCTGAGGGAGGGCGGTAAGCTGCACTAGCTACCACAGGTGACAGTGCCGCCTGCAGGCGGCTAGGGGAGCACAAATGAGGGACCAGTTGAGGGGAGGGGGGTGTTTAGAGGGTTTGGGGTTGGTTGGGCGAAAAAAGATAAAACTGTTTCTGCTTTGCCCATTTGTTCAAAATGCACACTACTTTGCAGATGGTACGAGCCCACAGAGGAGACCCATCTCCTATTGACCTCCGGCGAACTCACACACTGGACTCTATGATGTTAATGTGTCATGATACATGTCTTTGTTGTTGCATGGAGACCTATTGCCGGCCCGAGATGGGTTGTAGGCGAGCGATTAAGTGTAAATTGTGCTGTGCGTTTTCATAATAAATAAAATAAAAAAAAAAATAAAAAAAAAAACCCCTTCCCTTGAGATTATCGGATCAGCACTGCTGTCTCTGGTTCAGAGTTCGTCCAATGATTTTTGGGGATTGTTGGCGTTCAGCTGCATCTGTGTGTCCAGCAGAGAGAAGAACGCGTTCCAATGTTCATCTTCTCGGATTGGTTCCTGATACACTGTAAATCAGTGCTAAAGCACTTGTGCTCTCTCCCCTACACTTGGTAACAATGGCTAAACATCAATTGGCAAATTTAATTTACTTATATATCCCTAGGAAAGTGCACTACATGTGCCCATGGCTTTTAAATTAAATGTTACTAGTAGGCATGCAGCACTCATTGTACCATCCATTTCAGTAGCCCTCAAACCGTTGCTTAGGCCTGGTATTGAATTGCCTGTATGTGCTATTGTACACTGCCACTTCAACCTGGCAAGATAAACCTTTTGCCAATCGAAAAACATAACTTTTCATATATATGTCACCCTTAAGGTAGGCCCTGTATGTCCCCGTATGATCCACAGGGCCGGGTGCAATGTATTTAAAGGTCATGGCATGCACTTTTACATTTTACATGTCATTTTTCACTACTGCAAGGCCTACCTCTCCCATAGAATAACATTGGGGATGACCTTATTAGATCTTTTATGTGCAATCTCCAAATGCAAGAAGATAGACTTTTTAATGTTGGTATCAAGGGACTCACAATTTTAAATCACAACTTATGGTGCTGTTAAATTTTAAACTACAGTTTAGCAATGCTACTTTCAGATAGTTGGCATTTAATTACTTTAGCCATTTGGTGCCTGCTGCCTGTCTCTGTTCAGTATGGGTTGGGTGAGATCTAGGCTTTGTGTAATTCCTCTAGACAGCCAACAGGAAAGGAGCAGAGGTGTGTCTTTATTGGCCTTCTTGAGAGATGGTAGGGAGGATCTGGACACAATTCACACTTACACCTGAGTAAGCTGTGTCCTGTGCCCACACAAAGTGTTGCAATCACCCCTGTAGTGAGTCTTGATTAAGGACAGGAAGGACCTCTGCACACTTAAAGCTTTCTTCGAAATCTCCCCCACTTCAAAGGCACAACTGGGTATAAATACTGGACCTCTGACACCATAACTTAAGTGCACCTCAGGACTTATGACTACTTTGCCTGGAAGAAGAACTGCTGTGCTGCTGAAAGGACTGCCACTCTGCTGGACTGTGGCTTTTTTGGACTCCTGCCTTGCTGTGCTGCCCTGCTGCCTGTTGTTCTCCTGAGTAGGTGAAAAGGAATGTACCTGTATCACTTGAACCCAGAGTGACTCAAAGGGCTTGCTGGATTGGCTCTTGTTCTAAGTCTCAGGGATATAAACAACTTCAATTGCCTGTATCTGCATCTGGAGTCTACACGCTGTGAGTTCGGCCTGCTAAGTGGTGTCCCCCACTCCTGAACACTTGGAAGTGAGGCCTAAGGGGCTTCTACCTCCAGAGCCAATACATCCTCACCAGAACTTGCTCATCTTCACCTTTGTGTAAGTCAGAACCAGGGTATCCTCGTTGTTGCGTGAAAAAAGCCTGGTGCATCCCATCGGAACCAGTGCATGGCCTTTGAAATGAACGCATTGCCTACTGCGGAAGCAGCAGCCAAGCATCGCATTCAGTACCAGCGCTACGCACTGAGAACCGATCCATCGCCGTAGTTGCTTGGAGAAAAACAACGCATTGCTTTGACTGCAACTCACATCTTTGTCAACGATGATGCATACCAGATCAAGATACTTTGGTTAAGTGGGCCCAAGTGCATCCCAGTATTCTGCCTGCACTCCATTGTGGTCGACCTGCACTTTTGACTTTGCCCTAGACCAGCGTGACCAGGTAACCCATTTAAGCGCATATTGCTTCTAAGCGCTATTTTACATGTGTTCCTTACAAAAATCATATCTTGACGTCCACTTATTGGATTTTTGTCATTTTGGTATTGTTTTATTTATAAAATATTAATCTACATTTTTAACATGGTGTGGAGTCTTTATATGGTGTTTTTTTACCGTGTTGCAAAAATACTTAACACATTGCCTCCTAAGTTAAGACTGATATTTGCCAACATACCGGAGGTTGAGCACAGGAAAAATTAGGGTGTGTTGTCACTTAACCAGACTACGATTGTGGTTCCTTTATTGGCAGGGTGCATACCTCTGCCAACTAGAAACCCAATTTCTAACACGTATCCTTGGCTTGTACACTACTTGAGTTGGGTAAGAGGAAAATGTGGACTAGGTAAACCCATACAGGTAGTGTAAGTGTCAAATCAAGCCCATTCTGCATTATCCATCCTAGGTAATGGCACATCATTTGGTTTAAAGCATTGTTAACTAATCCTTACACTCTTGTCCTACATCTCAAGAGGTGGTCTACGTGGCTTGGTCACAAGATAAGCTTACTGCAAATCACAATACTCTGCACATATGTGCACAGGCATGCTCACAAAATGAATCAAAGCATGTAAGTTTAGATAAAAGGTGCCATATTTGGTGGAACATGAAAGTGCTCAAAACAGTTCACAAAATAAATTGTGTCTTTATGCTGTGGTTGCTTATTGGGGCTAGGAGAATAGTTTGAGAGACAAATCCCATGCTGCTCGTATGCACAACTGAAGGAAGGAAGTATCAATGGAAGTCAAGGGAAGCATCATTGAGAAGTGGAGTGCCACTCCTGGGTGAAGATTCTTGTCTAGCATTACCACTGCAGACAAAGCAATATTATGGCACCAATAATACCACTGCTCCCTTTATGTTGTCACAAATAAAGGTTGCCACTTCCTAGGAAAAACCTGAGGATGCCAAATAATCGGGGCAGGCTGACATAAACCATCTATAACAGAATAAACCTGGACCATGGGTGGAAGCAGTTTTCACTGCTGTCAATTGTGGAGTGGTTTAGCAGAGATACCTCGAGTGCATAAACCAGCAAATATTTAGTGCATAAGAGGAACTGATGAGAGTGTATTGATCGTCTGACTGATTGACAGATAAAATTAGCTAAGCAGCCTTTACCTGAAGGAGTCTCTTTCAAGCTGCCCATCCCTGTTGCTTAATCAAACAGTCAAGTCTTCAGTTCATTTCTGAAGTCTCGTAGCGAGCAAGAGAACAGTGAAATGTTGGGAAAAGGTAACACTTAAATTCAGGATAATGAATCCATTTAATTCAACCAATTATTTTCCAAGATTTCCTTTGTAGGCTTCCCAATCTCAGAATGTTGGTATCACAAAACCTACTGATAATGTGTCACTGTTGCTGCTATTGATGAAAACTTGAATTAATGAACAGAAGGTTGATCAGCATATACTAAAATGCCATTGTGTCACTATGTGATATTAATCATTTCTTAACACAACAGTAATTGCTAAAAACATTGAAAGGTTATATTTCACCATACAATAACAAAGAATGGACCGTGCACTCATGTATTAAGGTATATCATTTGTAATGTATACTTTTCTGTGCTGCGATGCATGAATGGGACGAGACAGGAGAGCACCACATCTTTCAAGATATGGTGTATTCCTGCTCTCTCCTTGCACTGATGCACTTTTCGCTGCCTAGCGTCAACACAGGCAGCCTTGCACTAGCGTGCAAGAGTGTCTGTGTCACAGGCAGGATTGCTTTTGTGCAGATATGACACCTTCCTGCGCAAAATCAAACCGTTCAGGCTTTTTTTCCTCTTTCTACACGTGCTGTTGAATGCAGCACATGTAGAAGAGGAAAAATCAAGAAGAAATAAAGATATTTCTTCTTGTTACGCTTCCACTGTGAAGGCGGAGCATTATTAAATATTCCCAGGTCTACCACTCATGATAAATCTGGGAATGTACCAAAATATATGGGTGGATGCATGGGAACACCTAGGCTCCACCCATTGAATTCTTCCCTAGGACGGAGTAACGCAAGGCAGTGACTTGTGCTGCCTTGCATTGCTCCAGATTTACCAAGCAGCTCAGGGCCACACAATGTTGCCTTAAGTGGCCAGGAAAATCTCATCTCAGTTTTGTTTCGCCCTGGCCTTACCTTCCATGATATAAGAGATATCAAACATTTTTATAAATATGCCCTATGATTTGCAGTTAAAGGATAATAGTAAAGAGAAATCTTTTCGATTCAGTGCCTGACCTAGAGTTTGGCAGATGGACTGTCATTCCTCCATCATGGCAGATCTAATCTGTCACTCATATCAGCGCTTAATCATCCTCTGTATTTTGGGATTGGCCTCATCGAACACCATCTATCATGAAGGGTGAATCTCCGTTGGCTGTACTTCAGTCATCAGTCCCCCATCCACCATCGATGGATACCACTGCAGTTCACTCTAATTTGAGTTGTCAACCAACCAATTGCGATAGAGGCACTTTTGCAATGGAGGACGGCGATGATGGACAGTGTTTCCAATAATGAACACATCTATCAAAGTTGAGGAACACATCCATCAACACACACCTGACCCAAATCTGCCTACCAATAACACCTACAGCTCTCACTACAAAAGACACTCCTATAACCACACAAACTATTTACGAGTCACAACATGAACCACATGCAGCAGAGCTATTTCTTCATTATTGGGCAAAATATCACTGAAAATGTGTTAACTGTAATGGTGGTTGAGATAATTAGGGTTGAGTCCCAGTTACTTAGACTAACACCAGACAACAACTATGAGCTAGAAGAGGGGAATATGGGGCAGAATCTTGAATACGTTGAATGCTTTCTCCAACATTAGATGTTCATAAGAGAGTATCTGCAAGGGAGAATCTGTGTCCTCATTGCCTGGGCACATCAAGAAGACCTGGCAGCTAGTGCTGGGACTCCCCTCAATCCCATGTCCTCGGAGGTAAAGCTGTTCACCATACTCCACAATAAAGGCATTGTGGGAACTGAGTGGAGAAAAACATTAGCTCTGCAGAATAAGTTATTCAGCCTCTATGCACTTTCACACCCCTAATCCCAAATGCAAATCTCTACACTAATGACAACCTATTCACACAACACCTCAACAGCTGTATGCATCCTATTCACATATGTACTACTTAATGCAAATCTCTGCACCAATGACAACCTATTCACACAAATCTTCAACACATGTATGCTTCCTATTCACATATGTATGCTACCAGATCCCCCTTTAGATCATCTGAATTAAGTCTGGGTGGTGGACTCCGCTCTGCTCGCAGAGTTTGCAGAGTTTTCCACACTTCTCATTACGTGGTGATCGCAGGGTTCTAAAAATGTGTTCTGATCGTCAACATCAAGTTGGCGAGCATGGAAAATCAACCTCCCGGTGAAATTTCTCAACCCATGCGGTCTAATTTCTCATTGCAAGTGGTAGCGTATGCTCCCAAACGCTCGCATTGAGCAACCATGCTTTCGCGTTGAGAAAGCTGCTGCTCAAGTGAAAATCTACTCGAGCTGCAGAAAGGAAGCAATGCCGCTTGCGCCGTGCATGGTGCCGTTTGCAATATTGCACAGTGTGGACATGCACCTGGCACTGAAAATCACCGCAAGCGGCATTTATCTAACTAAATTCGCTGCTTGCGAACTTCCACTTAGCGCAGCAGTTTTTTCCATTTTGTGAAGTTCTGCATAGTGGAACTCCGCAAACTCCACCCAGTCTTAATCTAGATCAGGATGGGGTTTGTACACAAGTTCATTATGTAGATGAATCCTTTTCAGTCTGGCCAGACATGGTTGATAGAATTATCTGCAACATAGCAGAGCAATATGTAAATGGTATAGGTTCATACATGTTTGATGGAAATATTGAAAAAATATATATTTAGTCTTGTGTGATATATAGACACATATGACATGGCAAAAATGTGATGTGTATAGCATTTGTTACAAACTTATTTTTTTATTTAATATATACATACATTTCAATTAATAACATGTCTGAAAACCCAATCAAAATAGAACAAAACCAATATTATTTTTTTGTTTTAAAATAAGACGTACTTGAAAGTAAGCAATTGCATACTGAGGGCCTGATGAGAATGCAGGGCGGAAAACCTCCAACCAGCGGTCGGAGGCTTTCTGCCGGACATGGTAGGTTTAAAGTCCAACTGGTGTATTAGGATAACGGTAATCAGAGTTTTATCCTGCAGGGGCATTCCGACGTAGTTCCGGCAGCCTCAAGGAACCCGTGGGTCCGTCAGAAAGTCTGCATAATCCCTTAATGACAGCGGCTCTGCCGTCGGGAATAGGATGTTGGTTTCTGACAGCCATTCCATGTCGGTCTTTCCAACATGGACTGTTGGAAAGTAACATTGTGGGCCCCTAGCAGGGCCGCCCTCTCCACTGGTCCTTTGATGCCGCCCTAAACTTCCATGTATCGTGTGACAGGCACCTCATGTTGCCTGCCACACAGTGCAAGGATGGTTCAAAAAATCTATTTTTCAATGGAAGCTTGTGCTGCAGCTTTTTTCTACCCGCCACACAAGCTTCCATTGTGAAATTGATGTTTGTGACCACCCAATAGAGCGGTCACAACCAGCGATCTAAGGTCGGCAGTTCCTTTCCGCAACAGTGTCTGCCTTACATTGTAATAAGGCCCATAATATTTACAAGTGATACAAATAATAAATGAGTTTCGATATTTTATATAACAGTTATTCTTGTTATTAATTATTGAAAAATACATCACAGTTGACGACTATTACACTGCAGTTATGAGAGATATTACATGGTTGATGGTGTATATCTGTTGTATTTATTACAGACATTTTGGTTGTTACTTAAAGCAATGTCACAAATGATGGATGCTTTCTTCAAGAACAGTACTTAGCCTGCCAAATATTACGTGAATTTAATGCACATTTCTTTATAACAGCAATTTATTCACTGTCATGTCAGTATGTCCAACTACATATATAGTGGTTTGTTACATTTGGTATGTTGTGATCAAAAGTCAAATCTGGCAGATATTGGTCAGGGCATTCAGACCCTCCCATATGCACGTGGAAGCAGTGTGGTGGACTTGGGTAACAACAATCAGACAGACAATTGAATAACTTACATGCGTCCAGATTTAATTATCTTTGATGCAACCCAATGCAGCAAGGGAAGTTGCTGTGCTGCTTTTATCAAGGGATTAGTGCAGTAATTTGCCATATCAACTAAGATATGGCACAGCCATGCTCTCTCATAGTGCTGGTGCACTTCTTACTAACTTACTTATTTATGCCTACTACCTTTCCTGGGGTACAGGGCATAGACCAGGACTCTCCCGCCTTCTCTCTCCTGAGCTTTTCTTTCAATCCAATTCCAGGTGTAAACTATCTCATTGCAGTCAAACTTGAGGCCTCAAAGGCACATGTTTTCTGGTTTTCCTCTTTTCCTTTTTCCTTGAGGGTTACAGGTGAAGGTTTGACTGGTCGTGTTTGATGCAGGCTTGTCTAGGGTGTGACCTATCCAGCCCCAACTTCTTTTCATGATTTTTTCAGGAGCAGGGACTTGGAAAGTCTGTTGTCATAGATCATTGTTATTGATTGTGTTTGACCAGCAGATTTGTAGAACTTTCCTTAGACAGGTGTTGATGAAGGTCTGGAATTTGTTGGTGGTGTTCCCTGTTGTCTTCCGAGTTCCTGCTCCATACAGAATGACCAATTTTACGTTTCTGTTAAAAAGCCTGATCTTAGTTTGCAGCGTTAGGACTTTGGAACTCCAGATCTCCTTTAGCTGAATGAAGTCAGCCCTTGTTTTACTAATTCGTGCATTGACGTCTTTGTGTGTGCCGCCCTGCTTGACTATGACACTGCCCAGGTAGATGAAGGGCTCGACCTGTTTGAGTGCATCGCTTGCAAGAGTGACTGCAGTTGTGCTGCTTGTGTTAAACTTCATGATCTTGGTTTTTCTCTGTGGATGTTGAGGTAAAGTTGTGCTAATGTGACTACCACTGTGTCTGTCTTTTCTCCCATCTGCAGATGGGTATTGGAGAGTAGCACCAAGGCAACTGCAAAGTCCAAGTCATCAAGCTGCGTCTAAGGTGTTCACTGGATCCCATCTAATTTCCTTGCTTTGGATGTCTTCATGATCAAGTCCATGGTTAGTAGGATGAGAAGAGGTAAGAGCAACCGCCCTAGCTGACTTTGGTGCTCACTTCAAAGGCTTCCTCCATGGACTATCTTTCAAGTCATTCCCTCTTCAGAGTTCCAGATGATTTTTCCGAGTTTATCCAGCACAATGTAGTAGCGGAGGAGTTTCCAAAGGGTCTCTCTGTCCACGCTGTCAAATGCCTTCTCATAGTAGATAGAGGTGTGAGTTCCATTCCATCAACTGCTCAATGATGGTGCACAGTGTAGCAATCTGGTCTGTGCAGGATCTATCTTTGTGGAAGCCAGCTTGCTGGTCTCGTAACTGAGCATCAACTTATTCCTTCATTCTGTCCAGCATGACTCTGTTGAACACTTTGCTAGGAGATGATGGAAAATGTATATCTCTGCAGTTTGTGCAGTTACTCAGGTCACCTTTCTTGGGGATCTTGATCAGATACCCATGCTTTCTTTCTAATGGCACCTTTTCCTCTTCCCAGAGCCTTCCAAACATGGAATAGAGCATATATATTGATGTTTCAATGTCTGCCTGTAGTGCCTCTGCAGAAATGTTGACAGGTCCTGCTGCGTTCCCATTTCTCATATGTTTGATGGCTTGCTGATTTATTTTCACATGGTTGGTCTACTGTAGTTGATTGGCAAGTACTTGTCAGCTGGATATATGTCTGGGGAGACTGGGATGTGGGCTGGTACAGCGGTTCTCCAAAGAGCTCAACTCATCCTCGTTGTTGGCTTTCTTTACTTATGATTGTCTTCCCAGCTTTTTCTTTAATTAGGCTTTCTGTATCAGCTGGAGAGTTGCCTTCTTATGGCCTCATAGCACAAATGCAGGCACCCTTGCACCTTGAGACTAAGGAGACTGTGTTGTGGTCAGAATAGTTTTGTGCAAGGAATGTATACCTTCTTGCACCAAAAAGGAAGTATTTGGAAGAATAAGGATAGTTCTCCTTGTTACCCCACCCATCGGTAAGCTCCTCATTTTAGCTTAAACCCGTGCTTACTGCCTATAATAAGTATGGGTTTGCATCAACATACATCAGTGGGTTCACTGGGACACCCATGCTCCACCCTAATGCAAGATAGCACAACAAAGCACTACGCTTTGGGTTGTGTTACTCTTGGGATAAAATCCCATACAAACCTATGCAAATCTTGATTTGTGTGGCTTGGTAAATCCCAACATGGAGTTTGTGTTGGAGCCACAAAAGTGCAACCTTAATGCAAACTCTAAGGGAACATGGGCCATGGTGTCACTAAGCATCTCATGTTTTCCTTTTATTGTCAGTATTTACTTAGGACACAGCAATGCCTGAGCCAAGGGTGACACAAGATTGAGAATTTGTTTTCTATCACATAAGCCATGGGAGTATGCTTTTTATTATATATACTATACTATTATTTTATTAAGAGGTGTGGCGCCGCGGCTAGGGCAACTGACTCCATAATCTGGGGATCACGGTTCGATCCCCGGGGCCGGCAGCAGATTAACCCAGCACCATGTGACTCTGGGCAATAGCTTGCTTAATCTTCCCAACAGCGCCTAGAGACCCTTACGGGTGATTGTGCGCTTTACAAATGTGTATTATTATTATTATTATTATTATTATTATTTCACAGTGCACTTGACTCTAAACATGACCTTAATCATTTTTTTGTTTTACGGCCAGGGTCATCCCTGACACTTGGAATAGAGTACCTTCCACATAAAGCACAAAGGGCCTATGTTTCTATTTTCCAGGAGGCTTACTACTTCACACTGTGACAATATATCCCATACACATAATTATAAGTTAAATACTATATAATGAATTTGAAATAGAGAGGACGTCCTATCTATCATATTGTCATGGAGAAACAAAAAGGCATAAGTCAGTTCAGAGTACGGTGCTTAATGGCGTCATCATTGAGTGATAGCCAAAGTAAAACAAACATACACATTTAACAAAAATCTTCAGAAATAATAATGGTTCTGATTTAGAGATTATTTGACACATTACTCCCTCCTATCATAACGGATATCCTGTCTATCTTACTACAAGGTACATATTGTATAATGCAGTTTTAAATAAGATAGAAGGCATATTGATCAAACTCAAAATGAGGCCTGTTGTATGTTAAATAAAATTCAGGTCTTATTACACACAATCTTGTTGTTCAAATCATGTTATATACCATAACATAATTATTAATAGCATTTAATTGTATTTTCCTATTTCCCTCAGAGTGGGTCAGTCCCCACCAAATGAAAAAGATGTGGAGTACTATGCTAAAATGTTCCAACTGGGGTCTTCAGGCACCTCAGCATGCACTGCTAGAAACTGTAGGACCTCCATTGGTGGACCTGCCTCTCTGCTCTAGCCAAACGTGAAAGGTCCTTCCAGGAGAAAAACCATGTGCATTGATCGCTGCCCTCACAATATTGCCCTTTCTTGCAGTGTGCCTACCTTGACTTGGATAGGGAGCTGAAGGCTATGCAGCAGCTGCAAGAGGGTATGTTTATTCACATGAAATATAATGTATGTTGTTCTTAACTCTTCTTTACAGTTTTCAGGTTGCAATATTACATCACACTCTTCAAAGATATACTGATGATCCTATTACAATGCATTAGAATATAATAGACTTTTAGTTCTATAGTATACCTGCTATATTAGACACTGAGAAAGCATGAAAAAGCCTGGCTATCAATCCCTATTAGTCCCCACAATGTGTTCCCTGATTCAAATAACAGTGCATTACAAAATGTTTGTGTATAGCTTTGAACTTAACATATCTGGTCACAATATATATGGCAACATGTGTAAGTGTATCTTACATAACAAGCTTAGGTAAAGTGTCTAGTTTATAGTTTGTGGGTTGTGTTACTGTATTACAAATGTGAATGATATCCATTCCAATTGCATTATGATTCGATGGAAACATGGGGGTTCCTCCACTACACCCAAATAGCCAACCCCTGCCCAGAAGGACCACTAATATGCTCCAGCCTTATTACAAGCACATTAAGATATACCCAAAACCTTCAGCACTCTGTTACTCTAAAGACTTTGCTGACAATGAATGATCGATCTGCACATAAAAGAAAATCAAAGAATAACTAGAACTCCTGATGACCTCTTGATACTGTAACCTCTCGTTGCAACAAGCAGAGAGCTCATCACATCAGCCAAGGCAAAGTGCTATTCGAGTACCTTCAAAGAACACAACAGAGAATTCACCCACATAAGCTGAATGCTTTTCAAGTCAAGTAAGAGGTGCATCAACTCTTGGCAGTCCCACAGTTTTTTCACTCTTCAGTAAATTGCAATGCCTTCAACCTCCACTTAAATGAAAAAAACGGAAGATCCGATATCACATTAACAACATAAAGACTGCTTCACATCTTACACACACTCCTTCCAATAGAGTATCAATATAGTCAGTCTATCTCTTGCCAATGACACTGACATTCACTCCCTCTAAGCCACTTCTTATGAAGATAATGTCTTATCCTCGCCTGACATCCAAGCTCCCTCGGGTAAAACTGACTTACCCTTGCTTACCATTTAGTATGTCTCCCTCAGTCAAGGGATTTTACCAAAATCTCTCAAGACAACCCTGACCCGCTCACTGCTACAAAAGCCTGCAGTATACCTTGGGGACATCACTGTCTGCTGGCTTAATATTCACCTGTCATTTGTTAGAAATGGGATTCCTGGTTGGCTGAGGTATGCACAGAGGCCAGGCAGGAACAAACACTCTAATCTGGGTAAGCTAGATAACACATCAAGAGATAACCTGTATTCATCCTCTGGTAGCTTGGTGCAGAGCTGTCAGGCTTATCTAAAGAGGCAATGTGGAAAGTATTTGTGCAAAACGCACACACACACACAGTAATGCAATGAATACACCAAAAAAAGACTCCACACATGTTAAGAAAAATAGGATATTTTATTTTGTACAAAACAAGACCAAAACAACACTGTAAAAAAGTTGAGATTTTGAATGTTAATGGAATGCATTGAGTAAACATGTTAATGTAGGTTGTGCTTGAAGGAGGCAAAGTCAAGGTTCGGGCCAACCATAATGGAGCACTGGACCAAACAGGTCCCGGTGAGCAAAATGCCATTCCTGGTCGCAAACAGCGAGATGTGTCGACGTCGCAACCCGTCTATGCAGGATGTATTGATCTTCTCCACGCAGTGTAGATGCCATGTCAGTTTCGCAGACCAGTGCCAGAGTCAAGAGGTGTCAAGTGATAAGCTGGATTCTGCTATGCAGTTAAGGGAATGCGTCAATCTCACCAGGCTGCAGAAGTGGCAATTTGCTGTCTGATTCATTGATTTCTGGAGGTAAAGCACTAGTTCCAATGCAATGCAGCAATTTTACTCACGCAATTGGGTTGATGCATCGGTTTTGCAACAAGCAGAGAGAAGATGCATTAAGAGGCAAGCCAACAAGCCCTTGGTGATAATTTGGAGTGATGGCGGAGTACAGCTCTCCTTCAGAAGAGCTACAGAGCAGCAGGCAGAAGGGCAACTAACAGAAAAGCAGGGATTCCAGAGCTTTAGTTACAACTGCAGGAGTGTTTGATTTTATGGGGAGTCAGAGACACAGTACTTATACCCAGAAGTGCTTTTGATGTGAGGGGTGACTCCCTAACTTCTCTCCGGAGTGTACAAATATGCCTTTTGAACCCAGCCCTCTAACCAGCCAGGCTCTCTGCGTGTGGAGGGTAATAGGTCCTTTGTGGTGAGACAGGACACAGTCTAGTCTAGCCCCTTCCTTCCATCCAGGCCATCAGAATGCAGATGTATGTAGATGGTTACACAGACACATCTATCCTTTCTGGTTTGTGGCTAAAGGGAATGCACAAAGTGTAGCTGTCACCTACCCCATACATGTTTTGGAAACAAGCTGTCAGGCAAACTGAGCAGGAAGTGCAGAGAAATGTTCACTTTTTAAAAGTTGCATTTCCAAAATAGTAATATTAAATTTAACTTTACCAGTAAGGAAGATTTAATAGTACTAAAGCTACCTGGAGCAGCCTGATGTTCTGCTCACAGATATCAATTGGATTCACACTGGACACCAACCTATCCCTCAAGAAATACATTACGGAAATAATAAAGACTGGATGGTACTGATTCTCACTTCTAAAGAAAGTGAAACAGTTTCTTTAAAAAAGTGACTTCAGAACTATTGTTGAACTGTCGTACTCTTGCATCTGGGTGGAGGTAACACCCTGGTCCATAGGTTCCCAGACTCCACACTGGCACACTTAAAGGGCATCCTTCATGCTGCAGCATATCTCATCCATGGTCTAAAAAAATATTATCGTATGATCCCCATCCTGATGGAACTCTATTGGTTCCATTTGTCAGCCTGCACAACCATCAAAACCAGCTACATCTCTCGACAGTCATGATGACTAACACCCTTGCTTACATTCCAGAGAAGTTCACCACATTTGGTGGTTCTCAGCACACCTGCAGTTAGGATGCCATCAGACTGCAGACTAAGGGCTCGATTAACAAATAGCTTCCTCACTAGTGGCGTTGGCTCCGCAGTCATGGTGGTGTCTCCGCATTGCAGTTTCTCATTGTGGAGATTCGGCAACAACTGTGGAGCCTCCGCCACAAGTGCAGAGGTTCTTTGTAAATCGGGTCCACAGAGATGTAAAAAAGAATAAAATGCTGCAGGCCTTTTCCACATATGTACCGAAGATTTAGAACAACATCCCCATATCCACCAGGACCATCCCAATGCTGCTCCAATTTAGGAAAGAGTTGAAAACTCCCAAATGAAACACTACATCACAATGCACCATCCACCACCCTTATCATTCACTGAATGCTTATCATTAACCCCTATAACACTCTGCTGACTTTTAGCTAGGTTCATGCAATAGAAATACCATAAACATACATGCATGCATACATACATGCATACACACATTAACCCAACAGAACTTTCAAATCGGATTCAGCATTCAGCCATTTCCATGGAGAGACATAAGGGTTAGTTATTGAAAATGTATCCAAAATCTACAGAACTGACATCTCCGAAAAAAGGCCAATCCACAAAAGGTCAACTGTTCGGTGATAATTTCATGAAGGAGATCTCACAATAAGTGAATGGGCTAAACTCCAATGACAAAGTTCTCACTCAAAAATGTTTGTGGACATTGCATTTGGTTTATGTAAGGACTAGCAGAAAAGGTGCTAACTGCCTGTTGAAATTTATTTGACTCTACTTTCCAATTTACAAACAGTACATGGCAGTTTACATACCATCCATAAGACTCACCTTCTACACAAAGAGAGTTGGCAAAAGAAAGTGTAAAACCGATTCCAAACCTGTTAGGGGTCAAATTCCATTATTCCTTCAAGCACAGCAGCAATTGACCATTGATCCCTAATTTTTACACACTATGAGGGTGTCATACATAGTTTTACAGTGAGCCAGCCTAAACCTTTTTATCGAATCCACTCAAAGTGATAGTGATCCCTAGAGTGATGGGGAACACACAGTGTTGTTTAAATGCCCCTCACACACCAACAGGCCCCTTGGTGTCATGCTTCATCATCGGGGCCTTCGCACCCCTCTACGGGATGCGGCGTGCTACGACTCGCGGATACGCAGGAGCACTTGAAGTGAACTATGTGTGGGGGTGTGTGTTTGTTACAAAAGTGTGAGTGAGGTGAGGTGAAAAGGTGAGTGGTTAAAAAATACCTGGCACGTGGGAGAAAAAAAACTTTATTAAATCCCCGGCTGGTATTATTAAAATAAAAGTGCAGGGCGTGGTTTAGATAGATACGTGTTAGGGTATCAAACCACTGTATTAAATTGACTTTTAATACAGTGGTTTGATACCCTAACACGTATCTATCTAAACCACGCCCTGCACTTTTATTTTAATAATACCAGCCGGGGATTTAATAAAGTTTTTTTTCTCCCACGTGCCAGGTATTTTTTAACCACTCACCTTTTCACCTCACCTCACTCACACTTTTGTAACAAACACACACCCCCACACATAGTTCACTTCAAGTGCTCCTGCGTATCCGCGAGTCGTAGCACACCGCATCCCGTAGAGGGGTGCGAAGGCCCCGATGATGAAGCATGACACCAAGGGGCCTGTTGGTGAGTGAGGGGCATTTAAACAACACTGTGTGTTCCCCATCACTCTAGGGATCACTATCACTTTGAGTGGATTCCACTTTGTTTATTCATATGACTCGGGAGACTGAATCCACTGACTCTCTCTCTCCCCCCTCCTGTTAAAATTTGTTAAACCTTTTTATCTGCATCCTAACCATATCTCTAAAAGAGACGCTTATTTATTTAATTAAAGGGTTCAAGATATGTTATCAAAAGGACCATAGAACAAACTCTTTTAAATTCTACAGGATTTTGAAACAATTATTTTTGTGATAGAAAAAACCCTGAAAATATATGACCAGTAATACATCTTCATCAATTCTATAAATTTGTCATGTACAAGCATTTCAAAATGGTAAATATTCTTCAGCTCTAACATTAGAAAAATGGTGTCAATCTCTGCTTTCAAGAATGAAGCCACATCTTTTTACATGAGTAAATATCTCCTATAATCGCAGCAGACTTGACATTATCACTGATCTAACATGATCATACGCATGCTACCTCTCATCGAACATTAACCTCTTTGGGGTTCTATATATAAGTTTTTTGAGCTTTAATGTTTTTCGCAAAATCATTTGTACAATTACTGTTGACTTGGTAACAAATCAGTTTGTAGATATGCAAATGTAAAGCGCTCAGATACCCCACTCAGCGCCATGTTCGCGCAATATAAAACTCTAAATAAATAAATAAAAATATATCAGTGATGTTCTAGATGAACATATATTAAGGATATCTAAATTATTGATCATTCTAACAGTTTATTCATTATGAATTACAGCAAGATTCATTGTTTTATGAATGATCTACTATATTATGATGAAGCTAGGGAAACATAATCGTGAAGTCAGCCCATTCTTTATTAAGATGCTTGTGCTAGGCAAAGGCAAAATGTCCTAAACAAACATCTACATATCTATAAGTAAGGGTCGTGCCGCTCGTAGAGGTTGCTGCCTGCTCCTGACTTTGGATTCTTTACCCTTTTGCTGGGCTCGTGTTTTCCTGCATTTCTGCTGCACTGTGAGGCTCAACGGGTGTGGACTGCGAGGACCAGTAGCCCGGCAACACCGTTCAGCTGCGGTCCTCTTCCCGCCCCCTGCCTGATTACCTGGGAGAGTACTTTACCTCTCGCGGCTCCCACTCCGCTGGAGCCGCTCGTAGAGGTTGCTGCCTGCTCCTGACTTTGGATTCTTTACCCTTTTGCTGGGCTCGTGTTTTCCTGCATTTCTGCAGCACTGTGAGGCTTAACGGGTTGGAACTGCGAGGACCTGCAGCCCGGCAACACCGTTCAGCTGCGGTCCTCTTCCCGCTCCCTGCTTGATTACCTGGGAGAGTACTCTACTCCTCGCGGCCACCGCTCCGTGGGAGCCGCTGGTACAGGTTGTTGCCTGCTCCTGGCTTTGGATTCTTGACCCTTTTGCTGGGCTCGTGTTTTCCTGCATTTCTGCTGCACTGTGAGGCTCAACGGGTTGGGACTGCGAGGACCAGCAGCCCGGCAACACCGTTCAGCTGCGGTCCTCTTCCCGCCCCCTGCCTGATTACCTGGGAGAGTACTTTTTCCCTCGCGGCCCCCACTCCGCGGGCGCTGCTCGTAGAGGTTGCTGCCTGCTCCTGACTTTGGATTCTTTACACTTTTGCTGAGCTCGTGTTTTCCTGCATTTCTGCTGCACTGTGAGGCTCAACAGGTTGGGACTGCGAGGACCAGCAGCCCGGCAACACCGTTCAGTTGCGGTCCTCTTCCTGCCCCCTGCCTGATTACCTAGGAGAGTACTTTACCTCTCGCAGGCCCCCGCTCCACGGGAGCCACTCGTAGAGGTTGCTGCCTGCTCCTGACTTTGGATTCTTTACCCTTTTGCTGGGCTCGTGTTTTCCTGCATTTCTGCTGCACTGTGAGGCTCAACGGGTTGGGACTGCAAGGACCAGCAGCCCGGCAACACCGTTCAGCTGCGGTCCTCTTCCCGCCCCCTTCCTGTCTGTATATAACTGGACCATACTCCCGCCCCGCAGTACGCGTGCGGGTGCGCGCCGGGAGAAGCCCGGGACAAGGGCGGGACCGTTTGTGACCGTTAGTGGCTGGGAGAGGCTGGGCCGGGCCACCCCTCTTGGTCTCTTGGTCTCGTGAATTTGTGCTATTGTAGCCTGTTATTTATTAAGCTTTAAAGCACATAGTATCTCTTGTGCTACTAGCGTTACTCCCTAGTGTCTCGCACTGTGGTATATTTTGCGTGATATTTGTTAGCGCCACTTGACCGCATAGCATTTGTATTCATACTATTCCTCCCTGCATCCATAGCGATAAAGAATGGTGAAGCACAACCCTGCCATACTTGCCCCTGCCCCCAAGCAGAAGGCGGGTGCAAATCTCCAGCTTCCTAGCCTGACATCAATAGATCGCTTGTTGCAGAAAACGATCGGGGTGGTAATGCTATAGAAAGCACAGAACGCCGCCTTTCGCTGCCTGCTGGTTCCCTTCCCCCCTTGCTCTCTTCTAATTTTTCAATGCTCACTATTAATTCCCAGGACTCGATTTTAGCACCATTTTTTGTTGCTCTCCCAAGGGTTGACCATATCCCAATATCCCAGGATATAGTTCCTATGGTGGACAACGTATCTCCTGAGACTCTCCCTCTATCTGTAAGGCTATCATTGTACCCCTCCATCTTCCAAAACGAGGCCACTTCCGATTTCCATTCCCAGGTATCGACTTCTAGCGATAATGGGTGCTGCGATATGTCATTAAATTCCAACTCGACCTCTGATCTGCAGCTAAGCTTAAGTGGTAATGGACCACGAGTAACAACCAGAGGGCAGCTGGCTAGGCGTAAGTCTAAATACGCTATCAAGGAATGTCCAACTACAAAAAGTTGTATGGAGAATGCGGGTAGTACTAAGCAAAAGAAATTGACTGCTAAATACAACACAATAAAGGGGAAGAATACTAATAGTGACGCAGTTGATATTGTAACTACTCAAACAAATAACAGAGGTCCTTCACCTGATGCATGCTTTTGGGAAAGGATGGAGACCCTTTTGGAGAAATCCTATATTATTCCAACAAGCAGCGGACTAGCCAGTGATAATATTGCCCCGTCACTCCATACCATCCCAAACATAGTGTGCCCTTCAAACCCTGTAAAAGAAACCCCTCTTACTGCTCAAATCGAGTAAATTGTGAAATCTCTCGTACTCCCGGTACTTGAGAGGGTAAAAGTTCTAGCAGAAAGACTCAACCGCTTTGAACAAGTGACCCTTGACAATTTCTTCTCTGTAAAGGCTTTAATTAAGCTACACTCTAAAAATAGCCCTGACCCAGCTGCACAAAAGCAAATCCCATCGGTTGATTCCTCACAAATGGGTAAACATGCTTCTCCAAATCAGCAAGGCGCTCTAGGGCCCTCGAGTGGAACTAATCCTTTAGTGACAGTTGTTACAACTAATAAGACTAGTAAACCATTAAGCAAAACATCGACTAAAGGGGACAAAAGAATCTGTGACAGTGTATCCACACAGAGCCAGAAAGGGGAACATATTTGCAGTAATGCGGTGAGGCAGAGAAAAGACCCATCTTTAAAGCCTGATTCGGTCGATAGTACTAAAATCAGTCGTCCTCATATTAATTTGCCTCCAGCATGTTTCCCCTATGTAGTCGTTCTGGCTGGAGTACCACAGCTAATGCCGGATAAATCAGAACAATACACTGAACGTAAAAACAAAATAACATTCTGGCTAAATAACAACAGGCCTCTCCTGAGGCAACTTGATGGCCAGGTCCTCTTTGTCCGAAGAGTTGGCTGGGTGGGAAGCAGGACTAAGGATATCCCAGGTGACTGCATCCTAGTTAACTTTAGGGATGTGCGAGTTGCGAACTTTATTTGCAACCAGCAGAATATGCATGATGATTCTGGAATTAGCACACATGATCTGAGTTACTTTCACTCAAGGCCAGCATGTAGGTACCAGGGACAGAGCAATGGAAATCAATCTTGGGGAGGGTGTGCGGGCGATTGCCATGCTCATCATAACTCTGTTTTTTGCAGAGGCTCCGATCACTATGAAACCAATATTGGCTATTGGCTATTGACATGGTGCCCATCCGCTTACTAATATCTCTTTTGCCCCTGTTGACAACAAAAGGCCTCATGGGTGCATGTCTCCAACCATACTCTCCGGCATTTCTCTTACCTCACCTAATCCAACCCCCCGGAAGGTATATACCTGGGGGAAAGGCATGGGTTGGCATCCCAAGCTGAGGAGGCTAACTGTTTCGATGTGGAGAAGTGTGGCTCACTGGTTAGAGGAGGCAGACCTGGAAGCAGAGGTCAGCCTGGGACCAGGGTTCAATTCCCGGCTCGGCGGGGTCTTGAGTTCTACAATGTTCATGGACTCGACAATTCTCACTCTGGTGTCTACTCAATTCACGGGTTCACACTCTGCGACTCTGGGCAATAGCTTGCTTAATCTCCACAACAGCCCCTCGCGGCGGGATGCCTGGCTTTCACCTTGTGGATACCCTGCCGGGGTTATCTCACAGGGGAATACCAGGACGGGTTCCCTAAGCAAGCGCTTAGAAACTGCTTGGTGATTTGCGCTATATAAATTCCTGTACATTTACATTTACATTGATGTGGAAAGCCTAGTTAATAAACCCTAGACTAGGTTCAGCTTGTACAATGACCAGGTTACACATGCTGTCCCTAATGGCACCTGCATGACCCCAGCAGCTCTACCTACTGACCAGAGTAATGCTTCTTTGTTGCATCCTCTTTTGTCATCGTGTTTGCCAATTGAGAATGCAGGGGAGCAATTGATCCTATCTAGTGTACGACCAAATTGTTCTCATGATCAAGTAGTGGTAGATAGTCCGATGATGAAGATCGCTAGTTGGAATATAGCAGGTATTGCCAGAAAGCTAGACCTCCCAGACTGGAATACTCGGGTAGAATCATATCAGATTTGTATTTTTCAGGAGACCTGGAGCCTGGAAACTAACCATAGAGTGGGCTACACTACATATTTTTTACCTGAAGTACTCTCAACATCAGGGAGGGGTCGACCCTCGGGTGGGCTTCTTATTTGGGTGAGTATTTGTTTGGGTTGTAGTATTACACAAAAGCAATGCAATTCCCTAGATATTCTCAGGCTCTCATTAAAAGGCCCAAGTAGGGGGAGAACTCTGGACATATTTAGTATATACGCCAGGGGTACTAAAGGGGGTTCCATATCTCCTATTGTAGCACTGCTAGAAGAAGCACTCAGAGATTGTCGTGATGACATGCAAGTACTGATCGCGGGGGACTTCAATTGTACATTTGAGCCCCTTGCGACAGAGGACATCCTAGACCTCACTGAGGATGACACAAGGAGGGGTATACCCACGTTAGCAATTCAACCAATAAAAAGATGGTCACAAAGGGGGATCCAGCTGAATGCTCTGACTTTGGAGTTTGGCCTAAGAGCAACTAATGGCAGAACTGTTTCAGATCCCCTAGGTGCTCACACGTATAACAGGGCCAACCACACATCAAGGATTGATTATATTCTCCTTGACTTAACGCTTTGGCAATCTGTCCTGGATATGATAATAATACCCACTGTAGACAGTGACCACAATTTGCTTTCTTTAAGTTTAAAACATTTGTGGCCAAGCCAAAATGGCGTAGTGGTTCCAAGTAAGGTAAAGTCCACTTCAAAAATGTTTCCATCTACCTGTGGAAGACGCCGTAAGTGGTGCAAAGTTGCCCTGGATGAGGAGAAAGTTCAGACCATAGGAACGCTATTGGTAGCCTCACAAAGCGATCTAGATATGACCCTTTTAGAACACTCTAACCCTTCTAGAGCAACTGTGATACTTCAGGATACCATCAAGTCGGTAAGAAACTTATTTCTGATACCTACACGAGGGGCCAGGGAAAAAGGCCACCAGAGGCTGAAGGGTAAGCAGGGGTGGTATACACCTAAATGCAGGAAAATGAAATCTGCTCTAATCAAGGCAGTTAAGCCAAAATCTCAATCTTTGATCCAGCACGCTAGGAAAGAGTATAAATTAGTGACAGCAAATGCTAAAAAAGTGTTGGAGGACTTGTATTGGCAATCGTTAAAAGAGGCAAGCTCTGGGAGGGATGCGGGTCGCTTTTGGAGCACTAAAAGAGCTAGGAATAGGCCTGCTAGTGACCTTATTACTTGTAATATAACCGCTCAGGCATGGTTCGACCACTTTTCCAAATTGTACACCTCCCAGCAAGGAGCTGCTAGTGAGCCTGTTCCAAGTAGTACCCGTATACCCTTGGAAGAAAACACCTTGTCCCCATTTATAATTAAGGAAGTTGAATATGCGATTAGCTGTATTGTGCCCCAAAAGGCAGCTGGCCCAGACAGCATCCCCGGGGATCTGCTTCGTTTCGATCCGTCGAAATGGGGGAAGCTTATCCATACTCTACTTATCGCAATTGATAAAGGTGCCACCATTCCCGAATCGTGGAAGGGGGCTGAGGTCGTCCCTATTTTTAAAAAGGGGCACAGGGACGACCCCTCTAATTATCGCCCAATAAGCTTAATAGATTTCACTCAGAAGGTCGACGGGAAGGTTGTATTAGAGAGAATCCTGCAATGGGCTAAAGAAAATGAGATTCTCTCTGATTATCAAGCGGTCTTCAGGGCAGGCACCGGGACAATAGAGCAGACTTTTAGATTATTGTTAATTTATTGGAAGGTGGTTATCATAGGCAAAGGCAGTCTTTATTTGGCGTTTATTGATCTAAAGACTGCCTTTGACCTCGTGCCTAGAAAACGCCTTTGGGGAGTGTTGTCCGACATGAGGTTGCCTTCTAATATTTTGTCCATTCTAGTGAGGCTTCATGAAGGAAATTTTGCGCAAGTGAGGTGGGGCACAGAGGGCCAGAAAACCAATAGAATTCCGGTGGAGAGAGGGGTCCAACAGAGATGTGTTCTTGCTCCCACACTTTTTTCATTATATATGAATGGTGTGGTAGAGCACCTGCTAGAAAAACCATCAGATGCCCCATCCCTGGAGGGGGAACGAATTCCCACCCTCTTATTCGCCGACGATACGCTTATAATATCTAAGACCCCAGTGGGCCTCCAAAGCCTTCTAGATGATTTCCAGGCTTTTTGTATTCAACGAGGCCTAGTAATAAATACAGATAAGACAAAGTATTTGGTGTTGAACCCCCCCGACCCCCAGTACTAAATCATATATCCCTGGAAAGGGTTGCTGAATTTGACTACCTAGGTATCCCTATCTCTGATACCATGCAGTGGACCCCACATCTTTGTAAAATGCTGTTAAGCCATAAGAGGGTTACTGGGGCACTCCTCAAGGAACAGCGCTCCTCCTCGATTAGACCGATTGCTCCCGTCATTGATATTTATAAAGCGAAGGGGGTCAGTTCTGCCCTTTATGGGGCAGAGTTGTGGGGCATTTCCAACATAGACCAATTGACGAGGTCTGAAAATAAATTCTTAAGGGACCTCATTTCACTCCCGCAGAGTACCCCTATGTTACCTGTGATTCTTGACTTAGGATGTCATTCTATCAATGATCTGGCTAAAGTCCGGCCGTTGCTCTTATGGGCCCAATTGTGGCGAGTGCCAGAACTTGCCAAGTACGCAAAGGGGTTAGCTGAAGTAATGTCAATGGCGGGATGGCATAAAATAAAATGGCTAAAAGATGTAAAATTTCTACTTGGCGAGTTAGGCCTTAAAGAAGCCTGGGATAGTAGGTCCTTTCCCCCGAAGGCATCCCTAAAAGACCCTTTATTGGAAATGGGTCGCCTCTAGAACTAATATTGATTCAACTCTTGGCAGGTTAACGGAAGATTTCCTAGGGTATAAGGATGTGACTTTTCGGGAATCCTACCTAGATATTGTTTGGAAATCTGCTGATAGGGCTTTGTATTTTAGATTCAGGGTCGGGGCTCTTCCAGTGCTCGTCTTAACTGCTCGCTGGAAACCCTCCGTCCCAAACAACACCCTTCTGCCCTATTTGCCAAACCAGAATGGAATCTGTGGCCCATTTTTCATTTGCCTGCCCGGCATACGTGCAGCCGAGGAAAAGGTGGCTTAAACCTGTATGTCGGATGCTGGGCACTAGACAATCCAATGAGGCACTCCGTATTTTAATGTCAGACACACGGACATTGTATGTCTGCGGTATTTCAAAGTTTCTATTATGGGCATGGTCCATCCGAGCAAAAAGGCTTATAAAAGGTGTTTAATTTGTATTTTAAAGAACATGGTCTAATTACGATTTTTAATCCTAACTGTGGCCTTATTTTTTTTATTGCTTTTTAAACTTAAAATTTGGTGTAAATTGAATTTTCTACCTATGCGCAAAAGCGTTTTATAAAATATGATGCTTTTATGATATGTTTTTATCAAAATAAAGCCTTATAAAGTAAAGTAAAGTAAAGTATATTATGATGAAGCTAAGGAAACATAATCTTGAAGTCAGCCCATTCTTTAGTAAGATGCTGGTGCTAGGCAAAGGCAAAATGTCCTAAACAAACATCTACATATCTATAAGTAAGGGTCGAAAGAAAAGGCTTTTGGGTTTAAAAAAAGGGCCACATTTAAGAATGATAACCCAGCGCAAAAAAATGGTCTTCACCCTATTTTCATATACATTCAAAGCAGCAGTTTCCCTACGTGTTATTTTTCTACGTAAAAACACTCTTTTATCAAGCTAAAATGCATTATAAAGGGACTCTTTTTTGCGTTTAAGCAAGCAAATTTTTCCTCTGGGTCATTTTTCTATGTGAAAACATTTTGCAGCAAATTAAACACACTCTAAAAGTGCAATTCTAATATGGTCTGCATGTCTGAATATGTTTTTAAAACTCATTCCTTACAGATCAATATTTTTTAAAGCTTTTGGAGGACCGTAGCATGAGATATGTGAGAGCGTCATTGTACAATCCTCAAGGGAATGGTAGAGTAAAATGAGCAACTTGTGAGTCAAAGGTACAATCTAAATGGCATTGAATGATAGGAAGGGAGTAAGAGATGCTGTGGAATCCATCCATTGCATGGGCTTGCAATACTGCTCAAAACGTGACAAGTATACCACCCTTCTTGAGTATGAAGGGCAGAGACCCAAAGACAAAATTATTGCTGCAGCGGATGAGAGAATAAAAGATTGTATAAGTTGCAAGATAGGGTGAAGATTAAATTGGAAAGGAAGGATGATGGAAATAACATATTCAAAACCCATGGAAGTCAGAAGTGTGCACCAAGGGTACGTGATATTGAAAAATGGTCAAAAGCGAAATGTGGCTTTGTTTTGAAGGGCGGAGAGTCAGAAGAGCCGACATTGAAGATGTTGAAAGGGTTGTAGGTTAATTTCATCACCATGAGGGTGAATGTAGTGCTTACATGATGAAGAACGATGGTTAGATGTTGCACCGTATCGTATCGTATCGTATCGTATCGTAAGGGGTGCTTGTATAGCGCACTGACACCATGGGTTTCCTGGCGCTGGTTGGAAATAGAGGGGACAGAAAGACTAACCAGAATGAGGGAAAAGCCAAGTTTTTAGAGATTTGCGAAAAAGAATCAAAGAATTAGAAGTTTTAAGAGAAAGAGGGAGAGAATTCCAGAACTTGGGGGCCAGGTAAGCAAATCTCCGGCCTCCAGATCTGCAGAGCTTGTAAGAGGGGACGGTTAAGAGATGAAGATAGGAGGATCTCAAGTTGCGGGACGGGCAGTAGGGTAGGATAAGAGATTTTACAAAGATGGGACAGGAGCCAGCCAGGGATTTGAAGATGAGGCAGCCGATCTTAAAGGCTGCCCTAGAGGCGACAGGGAGCCAGTGGAGTTTGACGAGGAGGGGCCTGGCAGATTGCCACTTCGGGATCCCTAAGGCCAATCTCGCCACCTGATTTTGGACCACCTGTAGTCTGCCCATCGATGTTTTGGGCAGACCATGGTAGATCGAGTTGGAGAAATCTAGGCGAGAGAGGACGAGGGCCATGATGACCTGCAGGAGGGCTTCAGGTGTAAGGAGGTATGCCACTTTCCTGATCCTGCGCAGTTGGTAAGTGCAGGATGAGACCACGGTCCCCACCTGCGGCCCTAGGGATAGAGCAGAGTCAATAGTGACCCCTAAGCTCTTCACCGAGGCCGCGGGAGTGGGAGACGGGCCCAGTTCCGCCGGCCAGAAGTGTGACCCCCAGAAGGTGGGGCTCCTACCAGGAAGGAGGAGCTCCGTCTTACCGGGGTTCAGTTTTAACTGGTTATGGCCCATCCACTGGAGAATGTGGGACATGGCTGACTGAAAGTTGGGAATAGCAGAAGGGGAATTAAGAGAGAAGATGAGCTGCAGATCGTCCGCGTAATTGAACACGGTGACGTCCCACAGCTTCAGAGAAAGTAGAAGGGGGCGGAGATAAAGATTGAAGAGAAGAGGGGACAGAGAAGAACCCTGGGGGACCCCACAGAGCGACTGCTCTCTAGGGGCCCTGAAGGTACCCAGGCTAAGGGTCTGGGACCTGCCCGTCAGGAAAGATCTGACCCAGGCCAGAGCCGGGCCCTGGATGCCAGCCTGCTCGACACGGCGGAGAAGGATGTTATGATCCACCGTGTCGAAGGCGGCTGACAGATCTAATAATACCAGGGCCTGGGGGGTACCTTTGTCAACACCGTCTCTCAGGGCATCCAGCACGGCCAGGATCACTGTCTCCGTTGAATGGCCGGGTCTAAAGCCAGCTTGGTTGCCCTCGAGAAAGTTGGAGCTCTCGATAAACTGTGAGAGACAGGTGGTGACGTGGGCTTCCAGGATTTTTGAGAAGAAAGGTAGGAGAGAGATGGGGCGGTAGTTTGCCGGGACGGCGGGGTCAGCCCCCGGTTTCTTCAAAAGAGGTACCAACAAGGCCTCCTTGAAGGGGGCCGGCACCGTCCCAGAAGAAAGGGAAGAATTTAGCAGGGGGAGAATAGAGTCGGGTAGAGTGTGGCAGATGTCCCCAAGAATGGAAGGGGGGCAGCAATCATCTGGAGATCCCGACACCATATGTGTCCAGGTCATGAGAATGGAAGATTAATCATGGATGGATAAAAGAAGGATGATGGTGGTAGAAGGCCCAAAGGAATGTGAAATACCCAGCCAAATAATTCACGGTAAGAAGGACCAAGGGAGCGTTGGGTGCCAATAAGGTTCCAAGATTTTATTTTGAGCAGATGTATGAATTTTTCTTTGCATATTTGCTGGTTGTCATTTTGTGTTCCACCTCATTGTAAAGAAAGATGTTATGTTATACCTGTTTATTATGTTTGTTTCCAGTTTCATTTACTTTTCTGGATTTCCTTTATTCTATGTACTTATTTCCCTTGTCCTCATTGCTGTTTCTGTTATGGTGTCAAGCTTTTCTGTGACACAAAGATGCGTTACAATCAAACTGCCGGTTATGTCGCTTTTTTCAATGTAAAGAAAGGAGATATTTTATAAATAATGTACTACTGAATATGGTATGTTCATCACCAGTTGTTGTGTCATCAAGTCATGTGGATTATTAAAATGTTCTTGCACACTATTTTACGTTTGGTAATGTGAGGAAAGATCACTTCACTGTTAGGACAAGAATCCTTATGCACCCGAGGGTGACATGCTTCATCATTGGTGTCACTCCTCACACAAGGACCGCTAGGTACCTCGTGTGGGCTACAACTCCCGAAACTAAGACCAAGAGGGGTGGAGGTTTCTTGATGAGTGAGATAGAATTATGATGTGTGAGGGGCTGTATGCAAAAAGGGCCGAAAGTGTCAATAAAACTAACTGCAGGTGGGCAAAACCACTTTTAGTCTGTTGCCCCCATTGGACAGGGTTAAAAATGCAAGGACGGGGGTAAAAACTACCCTATGTCAGTGGGTCAACATGTTTCAGGCCCTTAACTACTTTCTCAAGTTCGCAGGCATTCATCAGGACCATAGAGAAAACTGTCACTCTGCTATCTAGATCAAATATTAGCCATACATTCACCACCGTGGATCGCTGGGTGGGTTACAACTATCCTCAGTGTCCACTTATGGTGCTGGAAAAAGAAAAAAGAAGACAGCAATTACTCTTATTTGTTATTAGGTTATGACCCCATTAACCAACTTTAGAGGTACCCTGGTGCAAGGCATTTAGTTGTCACCATCAACCACGCTCTTGTACATGTAGTGTAAAACTGAATAGGTGGTAAAAGACAGAGGGGGACTCTTACTCAGAATGTTTGTGACTATTCCACTTTCAAGCATCAGTCCCCATCTGCGTTTACAGAGCTAAAAAGATTAAGACAAATACATCAAACCGGAACATGGAAGAAAAAAGGAGAGGAAACGATACTGATTTGAAGCAAGGTAAGATTCTCAAACATCCTTTTCAGAAATGTAGGGCAATCTGTCATGAGGGCTCACCCTGATTTGTGTGACCCTCTTTTTACGTTCATGTAAATGCAAATTCTATCATGTTGAGGTCGACTTTGTCAGCCACAATGACCTGTTATATATTTCAAACATTAAAATATATCCCAAGCATACATTTCAAGCATTTCAAAGCAGCAATCTCACAAGGAGGACTCCAACAACCACGTGATACTGTCTGTGTGGCTACCCTGATGCATGATCTCATCTCTACATGCAGGCCAATGGCCACCATACAACCAGTTATATCTACAGTAATTAGCCTTAAAAAACAAACAAGAGGCCATTTTCTTGGTGTGCAGCCCTATAACTATGATTGGTATCCCTTTGTTTCCAACATTCCTGGATCTCTCCTGAAAACCGGTCAGTGGATGAAGCTGTCCAGAGGCACACATGCCATAGCTGGCGTTTAATTGTGTCCCGCTAGTGTGTGTCAACCTGGAAGTGCAATGCAGGACTGCATTTATTGATGTTGACCCAGAAGAACTATGGGTACTGGGACTTGTAGTCCTTGTCAGAAAGAGGAATATACTTTATTTATCAAAATACGTACAGGGATAAACATAACTGAGGGAATCTCTGATGCATTGTGTACTGTTTTGAGAGTCATTCATACAAACTGTGTCAGAATCATAGACGATGGGAGAGAAATAAGATGTATATATATGGTGTATGTCGTCCACTACATATCCAAGTAAATGGCATTAAATAATGCACTCTTTTACATAGTCAGCATCTCTGATTATTCTTGGTTCTGGAAGGAACGGAAGACTGGATCCAATCCTGTTGCTTAAAATAAACAAAGGTATTTTTACAAACAAAAATGTTTATTCCTATAAAGTTGTTCCATCCCATCTCTGTATGTTCTTCATGTCCGTCCAAGTCAGGTGTAAAGGAGTTAATGTGTGTATGTGGAACCCATAGTATGTTCCACATAGATATATCTCTTTTTATATAATTCATTGAACTCCTATATTTCCAAGTTATATATACTGTGTGTTCATTATGTACTGTCTTGTGTAACTTATCTGTTAGGAAAGTTTATGTTATCATAAGTTATAAATTACATGTACATCATAGAGAAGACCAGTGAATATCATCATTTAGAACTTTCAGATGGCTAATAAGCCTAGAAATCCACTCTGTGGGAAAGTAGTGTGTCTGGCTTCCCCATTTGTATATTATAGGAGGGTTAGTCCAGCACTATCCATTTGATAGCATTCTCCATATGACCTTTTCGCAGAAAATGTCTGGTCAGTTTAGTGTTGCTTTTCTTACACTTGATGGTGCTCTTATGTTCCACTATTCTCGTCCGTACTTTTCGGGTGCTCATCCCTACATATCGTAGTCCACCCGGACATATGATGGGGTAGATCACATCAGATGAGTTACAGTTCGAATGTTTATGTATCATCCATGGTGTCTTGAGTCCTATATCAATCTGTGTTGTGGGTTGAGTTAAAACACTAACGGAACTCATTCCACATGGGAAGTGTCCTTCTATGTGTGTACTTGTCCATAGCCCTTGTTGAGTTTTATTCTGCTTGTTAATATATGGCCTTGTGTGGAACAACATGTCTTAGATGTTCCTACTACGTTTTATGGCACAAATGGGCTTCTCTCTTGGTTTGTCTCCGATATGCAGAATATGCCAATTCCTGTTGATTGCTTTCTTTACTGTGTCTGAAAGATGGCTGTATGTGTTGACGCATACTAGTCTCTCTGTCTTAGGTCTTGGGTATGTTTGTAAGAGGGTCTCCCTGTTGGTATTGTGGGCTCTTTTAGATGCTAGGCAAATCGATCTCTGAAGTATTGTTTCACTATCAGATTATTCCTCAGATTTTCAGCATGCATTTTGCCTTTTTCTATCTCAGTACATTTTCTTCTAAGTCTCAAAAACTGTCTTATAGGGAGATTGTCCAGTAGGGCTCTTGGGTGGAAGCTCTTTTAACAAAGTAACGAGGTACAAACCATGGGTTTCTGATAGAGGTCCTTGTAAATACCCTCTTTTTTGGGATATAACAGTAAATCCAAGAATGGAAGTTTGGTTTTGCTGAGTTCACAAGTGAACCTAAAGTTGATGTTTGGATTGTTGAGCCAGTCAGAAAAAGTATCCAATGACAAACAATCTCCCTCCCGGATGACCAAGATGTCATCAATGTATCTCGTCCACATTTTAAGGTTCATCTGGAAGGGATTATCTGTAGAATAGATGTACGTGGTTTGAACCAATGCATATTAAGATTTGTCATACTTGGAGCACAGGTACTGCAAATGGATGTTCCTGTGACTTGCCAATACATTTGGTTATGAAAAGAGAAAAAATTGTCTTTCATGGAAATCGAGGCACATTCTATTACAAATGAGGTTGGAGTCAGATCATCTCTAGTTTATTGTTCTAACAGATATCTTACAGTAATTAAAGTGTCATCTTGCAGTATATTTGTATATAACACTTCCACATGACACCAAAAAAATGTGACTCAGGATCGAATTAAGCCGTAGAAAGGAATGATAAGATGTGTTTAGTATCCTGTGAGTGTAATGACATCTCACTTCCTAATGATTTTAAGAACTAGCCCACAAATTGTGAGAGGTTCATAAAGAGACCCAATGCCCAAGACAATGGGTCTACCTGGTGAAGGTGTCAGTTGTTTGTGAACTTTTGGTAGGACATAAAAAGCTGGAGTCCTTGAATGAATAATAATCAGAAATCTGCATGTGTAAACAAGGGCTGTAATTCTTTTCAATAGTCTACGTGTTGGATCTTTTTGTATGGGTTTGTAATATTTAGTATTATTCAGTTGTCATAAGCATTCCTCCTGGTAGGTCTGGGTGTCTAGCATAATGGTAGCTCCTCCTTTATCCGCAGGTTCTATCAAAAATGTTTTTCTCAGATCCCAGTTTCATCAAACAACGCATCTCTTCCCAAGAGAGGTTAAAGAATGGTTCTTTAGCATGTTTTTTCATATTTTCAAAATCTTTTAACACTGCTTTTTCAAAAGTCGCCACCTCAGTTGGTACCAGATGTAATGGTGGATTGAAAGTGGACCTGTTCTTCAATCCTGTATTTGGGGTGACATCACAGATAATATTCATAGTTTTGTCAAAAAAGAATGGTAATCGTATTTTCCCAAAAAATCAGCCAATTCTTTGTTAGTCATTAAGTCATCTCCCAAGTGAGTCAGCACAAAACCCAGGCCCTTATTCAGAACAATGTTGTTAAGGTCTTCTTACTCAGATTTACATTCCGGTTATGTTGCTGGTTGACAGACTCGAATCCCTTCACACGCTCCTGGTCAGGCATTGTTCCAGAGTCGGATCCCATTGTACACTTGGCTTCCATTTGATGCTGTTGGTCTCGGTTTCCTCTTCTTCAGCATCCCCTGACATGGTCCTGCCCAAAAAATGGTTGGTATCCTAGGCCTCCAAATGTCCCTTGTTGAAACGGATTCATGGGGAAACCCCAGAGTTGCAGTTGCTAACAAGGAGGCTGTGTCTGAGGATTTGGGAATCCTCCTTGCCCTCACATTGGTTTTATCCTCATTTTGAATAAGCATTCTGAGTCACTTGAATTGGAGTCCTTTGCATTACTCTAACCCTGTGAGTTGGATGCCCATTCATCCGTATTATGAAGCCATCCCCTAGCTCCTCTCCAGTTATTCCTTGTGGGTGCTTGGGTCTGGTAGTCATCTGCTACGGATGGGTAGACTTTTTCATGAACAAATTTCTCTAGATCTTTTTTGAGCTTCTGCACTTTGTATTTCAACAGAATTTCTTTAGTTTCACTTAAAGTCTTAATCACTTTTTCTAAATTCTGCTGTTTCCATTGCTGTGTTAATCAAGAGGATAAGTCAGTCTCTAGTGCACTTCGATGCAAGACCGGACTGGCCGCAGAGGGCACTAATTCTTTCCCCGGCACACCACCAGGGTGGGGGCCGGGTTTAGACCCCTAGAGGGCCATTTTTGTTACCAGGGGATGGTTTTGAAGCATAGCCACAATACCTGCCCCCTGCAAGAAAAGCAAAAAGTGGAACAAAGCTTTCCACTAGCACACCACCTGGTCAGCCGAGATCTTTACTAGGGCCTGTTTTGGTTCCCAGTCCGGACCTGCTTCCATGATATTGGGGACCAATCCTTTTTATCATCCTCTATGGTGCTATACTGCCTCTTAAATGTTCAGTTAGTATGGCTGCTTTTAATGTAGTGCATATGTGTTGTTTTCAATATTGGAAATGTTGGTTCATTCTTCTGTTTGTAAAAGAGTCTGTGCAATTTGTGTATCTAAAATGCTTGGTGTTTGGAGAACTGATTTCACCATGGCATTCTTATCAGTCATGAAAAAAAAACGAAAGACTAAAAAAGAGCTGTATACACAGGAAGTTAGAGCAAAGGACCAAAAAGAAAGACCCACAGCGAAAACAACTGTACTAAAGTAATACCAAACACAGGGGGCCTCATGGACCCTTGCGCCATCGGAACTTCCCTTTTTTTGGTCAAAATTGTTTTTATAAAATTTTTCAAAAGCACTTCATGAAACAGTGCCATCATGGCACTTCTCACAGAGGGTGTTGCATAATTCAACAGGACTACACTTGACTAGGATAACAGATTGCCCAGTCTGAGCCCGACTCCTTTCTCAATGAACTGCTAAAATACAGGTAACAGTTTCTGATGACAACGGAGCTTAGAGTAGAGTCTGATAATCATAAAATGTGAGCAAACGATTCTGCATATATATCCCATCTTTTTTTTGTAAATCGTCTAAGAACAACTTCCAAGCGGGAGACAACATAAACAAAAGAAGGAATACCCCTCTCTCCCCTACCATGGTGGCGGCTATAATAATACAGTGTAATGGATCTATGGCGTTGGAAGTCAACACAAACTGAAAGAGATGAAGGGCTCTGATGGTGGAAGGACAAACAGCTGATGGGAGTCCACGTAAAAGGAAAGTGACCAAGGGCCTCCATTTAAATTCAACATTTTTAAAGTTGTCTCTAAAGATGTCAACCTTGCGTTCCAGGCTAAGCAGCTTCCATTGGTGAGAGTGCCAGAGGAAGATAGCAGGTGCCTCCTTCCTCTTCCAGGCAGCTGCCAGGGTAACTTTAGCTCCTCCTATACAAAGCCACATAATTGTTTTATCAGATAGGGTCTGGTGCTCTAGGGAAGGGTCACGGAGTCCCAAAAGTACCCCTGCCATGGTGGATGGGATGGGGTATCCCAGCATATCTTTGAAATGTGCCAGTATTTCTTCCCAGAAGGGGCGGATAGTTTGACAATCCCACCATATATGTTTAAGTCCACAAGTAATCTGCACCCCCTCCAGCATCTATCAGAAGTGGTGGGTAAGATCTGCCTAAGTTTGGACGGATGAAGATACCAATCCATCATCGTCTCAAGGTGGACTTCCCAGAGCTCTATGGAATGGTTGAATCTTGTAATGTCCGACCTTAAATGTGTCCATTCATCGTCCGAAATAGCACGCTCCACATGGACATATATCGAGGCTGAGGGGAGAGAGTGGTAGTGAGTAGAAATTTGTATATGAACTAAATCCCCCCCTTCATGGATGGGGTCTTAGTGAGAAAGGACTCAAACTATGTGAGAGGACGGGTGGCTGCCTCTCGCACCTGAGGGGTAGGGGCCAGTGCATTAATTGATTATAGTGGTATCTTTCTGCATTCTCTGATTCATAGTCCAGTCATCAAAAGAGAGAGGGTCAAAATTGTGAAAAAGATACATCAAAGCTAGGCACCCTCCTTTCCTCCAACTATCAAAAGGTCCCTCATGCAAGGCCGGGGATAATGCAGGGTTAAAGTGAAGTGGTGTAAATGGCAAGGGGAATAAGGTCCATCTATTGTCCCCTGCGACTGAGTCCCATACTCTTAAGGTGGTGCGTGTATGGGTGCTAATATAGGTATTCTTAGGTCTGTCCTTTTTGGGCCGCCAAGCCCGGTCCCATATGGTCCTTCCCATCACACTGCGATCCATATGTAACCAGTGCTTATCAGATTCACGCTGCAGCCATTGAGCCAGGACTCTCAGTTATGCCGGCTTATAATATAATTGGATGTCTGGAAGCCTCACTTCTCCCTACGTGAGAGAGCAACGTAATAAGTAGAAAGCAAAGCAAGCACATCCCCCTTGCCAGATGAAGTGTACAATCATAGTCTTAAGGCGCCACAAAAAATCTCCCTCCATATCTATAGGCAAGGCCTGGAATAAATAAAGGAGTTTAGGAAGCAGTGTCATTTTCACAGCATGTATCCGGCCTAGCCACTACAAAAATAAAGGTTTCCACTTTGTGAGCTCTGTTTGAATACGAGTAAGAATGGGGGGAAAATTAGCAGCGTACAGTTTCTTCACCTTTGATGTTAAGGAGACCCCCAAGTACTGTATAGAGGAAGTGGCCCACGGTAGAGGCGTAAGAGACTAGAGCCTGTGGACTTCCACGTGAGGGAGGGTAAGATTGAGGATGTACGATTTGCCTAAGTTTATTTTAAAGCCTGCTACTGCTTCAAAGTGCTCCAGTTCTATCCTTAAAGGTGGGAGGTACATGGCTGGGTCAGAGAGGGACAGGAGGACATCGTCTGCGAAGAGGGAAATTTTGAGGGATTCCCCAGTGAACAGTATCCCCTGAATCTCAGGATTAGCTCTAATCGCTAACGTGAAGGGCTCAATACTGAAAGCGAAGAGCAAGGGGAAAAGGGGGCACCCCTGTCTAGTTCCTCTAGAGTAGAAGAAGGAGGATGAATGTACCCCATTGACCACCACCCTAGAGCGAAGATGAAGATAATTAGCTCAAATCATAGTAAGAAATTTAGAGAAAAATCCGAATGCCGTAAGAGTTCGGACGTGGAATGCCCAATCAACCCAGTCGAAGGCCTTCTCGGCATCTAGTCCTACCAGGACAGCGGGATGTGACGTCTGTTGGCCTTTTCTATCAGGTGTATAATTTGACGGGTATTATCATGTGTTTGGCACCCTTTAATGAATCTCGAGTGATCCGGGTGTATGAGATCTGCTATGAGATCATCCAGACGTCTAGCTGGGATAGAGGAATATAGTTTTATGTCAAGATTAAGCAGAGCAATAGGCCGGTAGGAGGAGCATTGTTGAGGGTCCTTCCCTGGTTTGGGTATTACAGAAATCAAGGCCTCAGACATGGAGCCGGAGGTTTCGCTCTCTTCCGCCATCTTGTTAAAGAGTTGCACGAGATGGGGGCTGATATCCAGGGCAAAGGTTTTATCAAAGAGGGCGGTCTATCCTACCGGGCCTGGGGCTTTATGGGGCTTTAATGCTTTAATGGCAGCGGTGACATCCTTGGGGTAAGGGAGCGGTGAGTAGTTCATTCCAAGCAGTAGACACCTGGGGGATGTGCAATGATCACAGATAGTCCCGTTGGGCGTCTGGGTCTAAGCTTCCCCCCGAGTAGAGGTTTCCGTAAAACGAACCAAAGATCCAGGCTTTATCTTCTTCTCTATGCATAAGTTCTCCAGACGCTCCCTGAATGCCACCTATATATTCTCTCTCTCGTTTTGCCTTTTAGCTGCCTGGCAAGATGTTTACCAATTGTGTTGCCCTGGGAATATGATAAATGTCGCAGTTTGAGAAGCGTGAATTCTGCCCTATTGTTGTATATTGCCCGGAGTTTAGCTCGGAACGCCGTCAGGTTACGGAGGATTTGCCTTGTGGGATTCGATTTATGAGTTTGTTCAATCGCAGCTAACTCCGTCTCCAGTTGTTCCCTCTCTCTAGTATGTTGCGTGTTTAACGCCGAATTAAGGGCTATACATTTCCCCCACAGAACTGCCTTAAAGGCATCACAGGTGATACACTCCGACGTGTACTCTGGCTTAGTATTATCAAAAAAGTCAGTGATGGCTTCTCTTAGTTTAGTACAGGATTCCTTGTTCTGTGCGAGCGATGTCAGGAAATACCACCTGGGAGTGGTCAAAGCATTTCCCCACCAGGACAGACATATGGAAAGCAGGCTATGATCCGATACTGAAAGAGGGAATATATTGGCGTTTTGCAGATCGCCCTGAAGGGATTGGCTAATAAAGATATATTCAAGTCGGGAATACGTACGGTGGACATGAGAATAAAAAGTGTGATCTCAAGAGAGTGGGTTAAGAGTGTGCCATGCATCTAAAAGGCCCATGTCGTGAAGGCGCTATTGAGTGTCAACCGAGAAGGAGCCCATGTCCGAGCGCTGTGGGTGTGTGCTATCCAACTCTTTCTGCCAGGTTAGGTTGAAGTCACCCATGAGAACCATCGGCCCTTCCACAAGGTCCAGTAGTTTCCACAGTAATGTGTGTAAGAAAACAGTCTGTCCAGTATTGGGGGGCATACACTTTTCCCCCTCAGGTGCCCCTTGACCATGACCCAGCAGCCGTCTTTATCGCTATGCACTCCTAACGGTTGAAATTGTTTGGAAGATTCTATGTTTTGTGTGTGCTGATGACCTATAAATTAGTGGGCATTGTTTGTGTCTAAGGCACGTCTCTTCAGTTCTGGCTAAGTGTGTCTCTTGCAGGGCCACTACATTGAGATGGTGATCGATAATGTATTTCCAAACCTTTTGTCGCTTCTGGGGGGAGTTAAGACCTTTAAAGTTCCAAGTTCCTATAGTAATCGGCATTATGCTAGTGGAAAAGACTACACCTTCTTAAGAGCCCCATTAGCCCCATCTGGTCCCCAAGCCTCCGCCTGTTCCCATAGGGGCATGCTCCGTCCTCCCGCACCTACTGTAAATATAGAAGTGCTGTAGAACCCATCAGGAAAAAATTTTAAAAAGCCGCCACCATGTCCCTCCCGCTCCCTCCCCTCAACCCCCAGAGAGAAAAAAACAAACATAAAAAAGTAAATAATATAAGAACCACAAATAGGTCCCACTGGGGGGTTAAAACACCCCCCAGGACCAGGGGAGACAACAGGTCCAAGGACCCCGTCCACGCTTGTCCAGGTATAAGTCTCAAAAAGAAAAATGTCATTGTGCGGCTGAAAAGGAAGCATTAATACAGATCGATTCCTGGAAAGAAGACAAAGGCAGATTATCTGCATTGGAAATTAAACCATAAAGCAGGATTCCTGATAACAGTAAGGGTCTGCAGGTAGTTATGCTATCAGAGTCCCAACCTGACCTGACTTTGGAAAAAAATAAACGATCACTGTTCTTATGTATAAGACAGAGTAGTCCATGGCTTCTCCCCTTCCTGAGAGAGAAACAGCAGTCCTGAAGCCTGGGGCAAGAAGAGATCTGGAGTTGGAGATTAAGATTAGGAGCAGGTCATTGTCCGCTGCCACCGGTTACAACCAAAGATATCGCCCCCAACAACAAGTGTTCAGAAATCCATGAAGCCCAGTCTTGGTTTAGGTGGGAGGCCATGTAGATCGCTTGGGGTGATCAGCAAGAGTTTATCGGCGACCCCTAAGCGAGCCGAAGGACCTGGTGGAAGTTGGCGGTGGGCCTCGGGAAGATTCTCCATTTTTACCTTGGGCAGGATCACAGTCCTCGGAGGGGAGGCCCAGCAGTTCCAAAACTTCTTTTAAGTCTGTAATGTGGTGAAATTTATTCTGAACTTCGAAACTGAGTCCAAACTAATAGGTTCATCTGTATCTGATTTTGTCATCTCCCAGCTTAGTGGGGACGGGTCAGAACAATTGCCTCCATGCCAAGGTAGTCAGTGCTAAATCTTGGTAGATGGTGCAAGAGTAGTCTTAGAAAGAGATGAAAGCCTTCATCCTGGCTGCCTGGAGCACTGTCTCTTTAACTTTATAGGAGTGGAATTTCACCAGGATGTCACAGGGTCTTTTCTTCTCGCCATTCTGTACACTTCCCCCATGATGAACCCTGTCCAAATTTATTTTAAGGGTCTGCGGGCCTAGCACCTCTGTGAAGAGTCCTTCCATGAAAGCCTCCAGGTCCGGCCCCTCCGCTCCCCCCTCCAGATCCCTGACTCGTATGTTCTCCCTCCGTGCTCTGTTTTCGAGGTCCTCAGCCTTGAGTGCTCGTACATCATACCGCAGTTCAGTGGAGAGTTGTTATTGTTCCTGATGTGGTGCCTCGCAGTCTACTACTTCAGTGCCCACAGAGTCCACATCTTGTTAACGGGTGGCCAAGCGTTCTGTAAAGTCTTTCCTCAATTGGTCCATGGAGGATTTGATGTCTTGGCTGATTTTGCAGCACAATTCAGGTTTAAAGTCTAAAAACATTTAGTAGTTCCGCCTTCGTGAGGGCCTTTGCTGCAGTTCCCGCTTCCCCGCGTAGTGTCTAGTGTTTTTCTGATGTCTTGAAGAGGTCCCATACCTTTCTTGGCATCTTGCTCGTCGCCTTCTTTGGCAGCATATGGATTATACCGAAATCGCCCTGTAGATTTATCAATGATGATGAGGGTATGCAGAGTCCGGGCTGGAGTGAGTCATGAAATGCGACCAAAGAGCGGACAGCAGGGCATCAAGGAGAGGGACTGATAGAATAGTAGCGGCCTTCTCTCGGGGACTCACTGGTTCGGTCGCTCAGTGCTCAGGTGGGGCTGATGTCACCATGTGGGTGCGAGACCACCATGTGATAATTAATGCCTCTGAAGATGAAGGAAGCCATGGTTTACAACCTTTCCAGCTAGGAGGGATCAGTCCAGAGACAGCTACAGGGAGGGCAGTAAGGCACCAGCTTGTGGCCTCAAGTCTCTGATATTCTTAGCTGACGCTGGGTTCTCAGGCTTGGGGTAGCGTTGCACCGGTGTTCTCTTTAGCGACGTAGGAAGCGTGTCAATGTAGGTAGGGTAATGCTCCCTGACACCCCAGGCCCCCAGGCTAGTCGCGGCCCGCCGCCAATCCCGTGGCGATCGCAGAGGGTTAGCCACAAACCACATCACCAAGCCGTCTGGTAGGTAGGGTGCAGGAGACTCCGGCCAAGGAGAGCAATCGGTAGCGTCAGCCGCCATTTAGCAAAGTGCAGCCAACATGTTGGAGTCAGGTAGGCGCGGCAGGGGATATATCATACTGAGCCGTTCCGCAAAGCTAGCCGCCCCAAGTTCTCCCGGGCTGTCTGTTACCTCTATCAAGTACCGGTGCCGCACATGTGAAATGCGATGTTTATATCACCATCAGGGGGTCAAGGATGACTCACGTCGCTGCAGAGCTCCGGCTGCCATTTTAGCTGCCACTGACTTCTCCCTGCAAGGCAGCGCGGAGCAAAAATGAAGCTGCCCTTGCAATTCCTGACATGAAAAGCTGACCTCCGCAGATGCCTCACAGAGGGAAGATCTGTTTGCAGTGTTCCTAGCCTCGAACAGCCGCCAGTATCCGTTCTGGATTTACAAAAGGGGGTGGTGATGAACAGAGTGTCTGAATTGAGCAGACCACTCTTACCCAGTCCAAAGATCAGGGCTTGATCCATCACCGTTATTTATCTCACTGCCCCATCCCAGCTCAGAACCTGGCTATATGCAAATCAGTCTGTCCCTGGCCCAGTGCATCATGGGAACAGGGCAGACTAAACTACCAAGCCAATTCTTTACCAGAAAGGAGACAAGCTACCGGGGACCGGTTTCTGGCATTTCAGCCTCTTCGGCCCGGCTTGCTTGAATCCTGATGGAGCAGTGAGAAAGGGACCAAATATTGTGCGCTCCAGCTCCGCCACCCATGGTGCGCCGCATTTACAATGTGGCGCACCATGGTGCAAAAACGGCACAGATGCGTCACGCATCTGTGCCGTAAAGGTGATGCATTGCTGGAGTTGCGTCGCGATGCAGCTCCAGCAAGGCTCGGGGGGTGCCCTATCTGTCCAATGCTGCGTCAAGCCTTACGCCTGCTTCAAGCAGGCGCACGGTTTTGACTCAGCATTTGCCTAAAAGTGACTGAGTGAAATCTTGTAGATTTCACTCTTGCGAGGCGCACCTGCCCCGGAAATGCCCACCCTGCGCCGGAACGCCCACATGTGGCGCAGGGCTTTACAACGTGACGCATCTGCCTGAATGCGTCACGTTGTAAATGGGTCGCAGGGATGAGCCACGTTTACGCCTCCGTTGCGTCACGCAAACGAGGCACAAGTCCAACATAAATCTGCCCCTTTGTATTTAGGATTTTTTATTATGATTTGATTGATGCTAATTCCCTGATTTTAATTAAATGTTACTTTCTATTATAATGACTTTGATGTTTGAATAAATCTGAAAAATTTAGAGCTAGAGGAACCTGGGTGCATATTATCAAGGGGGTTTATCTCCGCTTTTTTGGCTTTAAAAGCCAAGAAAGCGGAGATAAAATTATCTCCCTATTACCAAGCTGTCGCTAACACCAGTTAGCGACAGCTAGTAGGAGATAGCGACCATCTTGGGCCCCACTTTGCATGTCAGTGATATTTATCACTAATGAGATGCAAAGTGGGCGTGCCAAGATGTTAGAGAATGAAAACAGTCGCTAACATCGCTATCTCCTATTACCAACTTTTGGAGATATTCGCGCTAAGCGGGAATATCTCCAAAAGCTAACACCTACCCTGAGCAGTTCTTAGCCATGTTATCTAATGGGAGGTGGATAACATGGCTAAGAGCATTTGCTCGATAATGCATGAATATCGCTGACTTTTCAGCGATATTCATGCATTTCGGCCGTTTTTATCGCATTTGCGATAAACCTTGTTAATAGCAAGGTTTATCTGCGATAAAAATCGCCGATGTGCGGCGATAATTTTTGTCTCTAAACAAGTTAGAGACAAAAATTATCGCTAGTTGTTGGTAATATGCCCCCTAGATGTTTATATATTTTTGAATGGTCTAGGCTAAATGTTGAGCACTTGATTTTCTGTTTCCTGCAAATTGACCCTCCCTAATATTATTTGGGTTGGAGCATCAATAGACGCTCTCAAAAATCATAATGACACACTAAGCAGAGAGGACATGCAGGATTTCAGTACTGGTGAAAGGCACACACATTCAGAATGAGAAAATACCTAACAAGCAAACAAGTATACTTACTGGTTTTAGAAAGGCTAGTCCGAGTGGATAGAGACTCTTCAGAAAGAAGAAGGGAATAAGAAAAAGAACAGCAATGCAAGAGAACCAAAACATAATCCAAAGAGCAAGGTCATCATAAAATTAAAAAGCACTGGTAACTGAGGAAGCGCAGAGGGGAAAATAGCAAAGGTGGGGAACAGGCATCAGTGAGTAACCTATAACTCAGGTGGAACACCAAAGAACCATGGAAAGTTGACTAGCAACTTCCTAAAGCCTGTAAATTGTGGCCTGGAAGACTCACCCTTTATCCGAGGTAGCCTACTACTCACAATGCCCCAGCCACCAAAGACAGATTTGCCACAATCTTAAAGGTATACCACCTAACAGGTCTTCTTGTAGCAGTCCACAAACCCCGGACATATTGCTGATTCATGAAATTTGTCTAGGGAAGAAATGGCTGACTATTTGTATGAACTATATAATAAAGATGACATTGTGTTTGCAGTTTAAGTATACCAGAATCAGAGAGTGAATACTCACAACTAGAGAAGGTAGTTGTTTTATTAGAGAAGGGAGTGCGGCGATGTCAATATGAAGTAATCATTTACATAGAGATTGTATATGTTCCAGTTACAGGAATGTCAGATTTCTACCAAAAACCCATTGAGTATGAAGCACAGAGATGTTCTGGGGATATACCATTGGTTAAATTAGGGGTACATTTATTTTATGCAGAGATAATTCAATAAACGTGTAAATATAGTGTATACATAGCCACTAACTAGCAGAGTGAAGAGTCAGAGTGATGATATTAAGTGTCTGTTTTCTCTCGTACTCCATTCCAAATTTTATGGGTCTACTGTTAATCAACATTTTCTTTTATGCATGGTTGGGCTTAGATACAGTGTTGTGTTAATCCCACTAATCTGTAGGACTTGCACATTTGTTGCACAACATAAACTTAGGGCGAAGTGCCTAGACTGATTCTGGGCACTCCTGTAGAATATGTTGGCCTAGAGACCACCTAGCTCACAGTGCCTCCATAGCCTCCCTAATCTTACCTGGGAGTGAATGGTTTCTGGCAACTATTGACCATGACAACCATGACCCCTAAGGGATCATTGAAACAGATCAGAACATTTCTCTCAGTCACTGGTGCTCTCATATGCTCAGAGAAATATACAGAGAATATACAATGGGACGTTTCCAATATATTTATTGAAACAGTTGTATTCTTGTATCAAATACATGTGTTGTGATAATCAGTAGACAGTGGCAGACAAATGTGATTACAAGCACCAAAAGAGTACATAGTCGCTATAGTTCTACCATGGTGCTAAAGCAGTGTATATACGCAAGCATATAAACAAGGCAGTAATCAGACATACTCCTACTATGCAAAACTCTACACTGCTTGTACCAAGAGTGTGTGTAGGTGTAAAGCCAAGAATCCCCCCAAGGCTCTTTCCAACCCCATTACCCGGCGGGAGAGAATGTAGAAGCCATTCTTGGTCATTAACCAGACACCCATTCACGGAGATGTCAGACTGCTGTGTGGTGAAGTCTCAGCATGCAGGGACCCTTGGTGTCAGCTGAAGTGCCTCCTCTGCTAATCTTTTGGGATGCTCATTATTTATGATAGAAAGCATCCTTGTGATGTGTGTATAGATTAGCAATGTTATGGATATATAGGTTGCTCTGCCACTTATTGGATGAAGATAGAACAACATTTGTACATAGTGCATCTAGAGGACTTGTACATGGTGTTAACTGCATCGTGATATTGTTGTGTGAGGCTCGCTGTGTAAATAAAGTCGTTTCAGAGAAACTAATCCAACATTGTTGCACACTCAAATATGTGCAAATGGTAACAGCAGAAATGTAATTTTGCTAAATTTGAAAAATGTAGGAAAAATGTGTATCTCTGTAACTTGGGCCTAACCCGGGCACATAACAACAGATAAGGGCCAAAAATGTAAGTACTCCTATTGGATCCAAAATTCAAGTTAACATCTTGGCTCTTTGAATGCTACAAACTTAAAACAGACCTCTTTGCAAATTGATTTCTTTATTTGCAGGTTGAACTAATTTAACTATGTGAAAAAATGAATTTCTGCTTCTAATTATATGGATCCTGGGCACTACCAGACCTACTTTATTATATGACACTGAATTTATTTTGGTAGACAACACTAATATAGCCTTATAGCCTGCTATAGAGGGCTATACCGGCTATTAAAGGCCCTCTCCAGCGTTAAAGGCTCGAGCCGAAGGCGAGGGCCTTTAACAAGGGAGAGGGACTTTAATAGCTGGTATAGCCCAGCTGCGAAGGGCTATAAGGCTATTAGAACATTCTGCCACTAAAGGGCAGAATGTTCTAACAAAAAAGAACAAAGCCTTATGGGAGCATGAGGGGATTGGAATCCCCTCAGGCTTCCTGAAGCCTTTGTTCACAGCCAGAGCTGTGAACAAAGAAGCATTGGAATGTTGGAGCTCCGGGCTAATACCAGCCATTATAAGCCCGGAGCACTGCATTGTTTTCAATGGAGCTCCCAACATTCCAATTTTCTAATTAATATTACAAAATTGATTTTAGTATGTTTTTAAAAACTGTTATATTTTCAGAGGAGTGGTCTTGTTTAATATGATGTCAAACGTTTGATGATATTGTAGGCCTTTTTACAGATAGACTGCCCAATTGACATTGTGTTGGTGGTTTGAGAATAAATTGTTGGCTGTTATAGAGTTTTATATCACTGGGATTTAACCCAGATCTCTTGAATTGGTGTGAAAGTTCTGATTTGTTATGCATTCCGTCCATCCCTTGTCTGTCTTTTGCTTTCTCGCCCTAAGTGCACTGGGTATGCCCAGACGTGGGTCTGTGCTCTCCATGCCATTGAAGTCAAGCTAGTCTGGCTGATGAGGGGTGATGCCCCGAAACCTGTCCCAGGATGCTTGTTTCCAGTCTAGGGAGGATCTGGCCTGGCAGTTCGGTCTGGACTGTTCCCATGGGGAACAGGGTCAAGACTGATTTGCATATGGCTAGGTTCAAACTGGAATGGCATGGGGAGCAAAAATCAATAGATTTAGGCCCAGATATCTGTACTGGGGTGAATGTTAGACATTGATCAGCATTCTGGTAATCAATTGTTCCTTTGGCATGGATAATATTTTTGCCAGTTATCTACTCATTTTGTGTCGATAAAGAGAAACCTAAAACATTAAGAGGCCTTAGGAGGAAAGCATTACACTTTGGATGGGTTGTCAAGCATGGCACTCTTAATAAAATGTGACTCCAGAAGATCAAGTTAAGAAATTATTTTTTTTTCAAAACCAGAGATCATTTGTTGAGGCATAATATTGGGGAGCCGGTGTGTCACTTTTTTTCGACGCACCAGCGGGGCAGTCTGCCTACCAATATTTACAAAACCACATAAAGCCAACCTGCTTGGCTTTTATCGGCCACATAAACATGTCCCCTTTTATACATTATTCTACGTGAAAGGAGCATTCCATGGGTTTTACTGTAGGTGTTCTCATGCAGGGTCCATGAAATCTGACGCATTCCCAGATTTACAAGGTCTTGTAAACTTGGGAATGCGCCAGATTCCTATGCCTCAACCCAGGGGAGGTGTAAGGGAGGCGCAACAAGGATAAATACTTTATTTCTCCTTATTTTTCCTTTATCTATGTGTGCTGCATTCTGCATTGTGCAAAGGTGTGGGGGAAAAGCTCAGGAATGCACTGCATCTCATAGATACAGCGCATTGCAGCCCTTTTCTTTTGATGCAGAACAGTGCAGCAAGATTCCTTGTGGTGCTGCCCTGTGCCAAAATCTTGTAAATGAAACCCTTAGTATTTCGATGCCAATTTCAATCCTGACAAACACAAATCTGCCATCTGTATTATTGTGTTTATCCTCAACTTGAAGCTTGATATTTTAGCAAAAATAAAGCTGCAACTTCACATGTGCTCAACAGCAGATGAGTCAGAATTCTAAATACATTGATAAGAAGCTGACATTTGTAACTTCTGATATGTTGCTGAGAAACATAAAAGTGTCTCCTCAAAATAGAACCTTTACAACCCTTGTAATGATTAATGCACATTGCTCCTACAAAACCGCATAATTATACCACTCCGTTATTCTAATTCTCATTTTGTTGTGCAGCCTAGACAATCTCTCTGCTGGAATGGAGGTATAAGGGAAATTCTGAGAAATTTATACTATGCCTGGCTTTAAAATGAGCAATGAATAAGTACATCCAAAGTCTTATTTGATGAAGTGAAGAGTTCAACTTATATAGTGGATGTAAATGCACAAATACTGCTACTCCACTTCAACAATGCAATGGAAGTAGCTTGACTTCAGAAAAGACAGATAAAGTAGGACACAGATTAGTCATTGTAAATATCTCCAGAATGTGACATTGAATTGAACAGCTATATTAAAATACTATGAACTTATATTAAAGTACATTATTTTACTCTTTCATTATGCAGGAGGCATACACAACTTTACCAAAGATACACCATTTTGCATCATGAACTACCAAACCTTTCCCTGAACTTACTTGCATCAGCAAGTCTACTTAGATGATGAGGGGAGGCCAAACTCTTCCCATAGTTAAAGATCTTAACTCCGCCTTTATCCAATCTACTCTCCTATCTGCCAACCGCTAGTACTAAATGGAGAATTGCTGCAAAATAAACAAGATGCCTCTAGAGACATGAAGGTGCTTGTGAGAGGCTGGCTCAGTATTTGATTTACACTTATGTAAGTGGACACCTTGCACTGATCCAGACAACCATTATGGTGGTGTTAGTGATCTTAGACAACGTTAGAAAGCTTCAGGCTTATTACAGAAGGAGTGTAGCAGCTTGTTTTACCAGAACATAATCTTATTGACATAGATTAAGTGAAAAAGAACTGCACAGTGTATTTACAAAAATATGTATTTATTATAAGACACTCACTAGCACATACATATATAACTCCTAGCCGAAGATATACACAATGTACACAATACTTTGCAATAGAAACATGTAAGTAGCACAGAATACATAGTGATCCCCAGGGGGAGACCAAATCATATACTAAAAAAGTGGTATGCGAATCATGACTCGAGTCAAGATGATACCCAAAGGACGTAGAAGTGCCAGGGACCCATGGAACCACCCAAGGTGAGTATCTAGGAGCCCCACGGAGGTCGTGTGTAGTGTAGGAACACAACTGCGTTCTCCGTACAGATCAATGTGCAAACCGTGGTTGCAATTTTAAAGAAAGAGGACCCTTCCCAGTGGACCCTGAAGAAACCCAGTGAAAGACAAGAGGTTGGAGAGCCAAACCACCCGTGGATGCCTTTAGAACCTGGTTACCTGCACCAGGGAAACCAGGTGCATAGGTGTGATGAGGCGTTGGAAACCATTGTCAATCTCAATGGGAGAACTCAGGAAGATGCCGCTGCTGGAGAAGGTGAAGGTGTCTGGTAACACCCAAAGGAGGATTCGAGGTTGAGAATACCTGCAAGCAGAGGGGACAGAGTCTAGGTCACTCGGATGACCAGGGGCACGGAAGGCGAGTGCCCACCTATGTCGGTGTTTCAGGAAAGATGACGGGACCGTAGAGCGGCTCTGAGAACCAGGTGACAATGTGGAAGGTCAGGAGCCATTCACGAGCTGTCCCATGTCGGTTGTTGAGCGTTGAGGGGTCGGTGTCTGTCCAGGAGCGCCAACAAGCCTTGGTAACTGCAAACAACATGGAAAGCGAAGAAGGTAAAGTGTCAGGACCAGCAAGGTCCAGGGGACTTAACCACAAGTAGGGGAGTCAGGGCAGGCCTGAGCAATCAGGGGAGTCCAAAGAATTCAAAGGTGACCCTCAACAGTGCCCAGAGGTCGGAGGCACTGTATTCGTAAGAGGACCTCGAGCAGCTCACCAAAGAAGCAGGCCCACAGTACAAGCGATGTGATGTGGTCAAAGATTCGGGTTTCTGGAGATGCTTGATGTTGCGGCTACTTGGAACCCAAAGATCTTGATGGAAGGGAGCCAACAAACCTTTGCAACGGCAATTCAATGCAGTGCACAGGGGTTCGGTTCCTGCGGCTATGACTTGGGATGCTGGCCTCAAACTTCGTGAGAGGACAGTGCAGGTCTCGAGGGATGTGAAGAACCACCACCTGTGTTGCTGGGCCTTTTAAAGTCCATGGGAGCTCATTATCAGCAGACAGGTCAGCTTAGTTGTGGTGCCTGCAGTTGCAGGGAAGTGACTCCTTCACTTCAAGGGAGATTCCTTCAGGTGTCTTGGATGCCCACAGGCCTTAGAAGGTTTCCTGTATGGAGGCACAGACATTACAGCAGACAAGATGGGTGAAGAGATCGGGAGCAGCAGGAGCCTTTCGGTGGCAGCCCTTCCAGCGAAGTCCAAAGTGCCCAGACGGTCAAAGCAGAAGTGGTGTCTGAATTGAATTGTGTCCCATGACAAATATAGGGACCCACCCTCAGGTAAGCCCTTACGTACCCTATGGAAAGGGTTGGGCCAATTCGGGGTTCCCTCCCAGGCGATGGGGTTGAACAGCGGGGAGGTTATTCCCATGACCTTTGTCTAGTTTCACGCCAGAGCGGGAGCCAATGGCTCCGTGAGCTAGTTTGAACTTGACTATGCAATAAGGACACCAAATGTGTCCTTTAAACAGACTGATTGGCACTAGCAAGCCCTCCCCGCCGGGCCCAATACACGAAACCCCGTCTGACAGGTGGTCAGACCTCCTTGCAACAGAATACCCATTGTTCTGGCTTATCCTGCTCGAGCTTGGCTCAGTAGCAGGAGGGCAGAATCGTGACTCTGGTTGGCAGCAGCCATGTTGTGCTGTCCTGGTCTTGAAGACTGGTACCAGCAGCACTGAGGGCCTAACAGAGGGCCTTTACTGTGCTTGGACTCATACCTCCCACATTGTTTATGGTGTAGGGGTCTGATTCCAACATGTTTGATACCAAACATGACAGGGTTCATTACATCCAGTATCAAGATGGTCATCGCCTAAGGACGCGGTGCCACCCTATATTAGATATGGCTGTCTCACTTACAACCCAGGAGAATGGACTCCAAAGGCTGTAGGGGTATCCTGCTCCTACAGTGGCACCCTCACACTTAGAACCGAGCACCCTGCCTGCAGGATTGAAAAGGGTTGCTGTAGGGGTGACTTATATGTATTAAGTACAGTGACCCTAGATATAGGGAACCTATATCTGTCATAAGTGGTGTTGACACCAGCTTTGACAGGCTGCAATGGCAGGCCTGCCGTGACAGCTTGAATAGTCTCCCATAGGTGGCATAATATATGCTTCACCCTGATGTTCCTATACCCTGGGTAACTTAGTACCATATACTAGGGACTGATAAGGGCACCCCAGTATCCAATCTGGGATGTACCTAAGTACTTACCATAACAATTTAGAGGAGAATGCAGAGAGACAGGGGTCCTGATTGGCTGGATCCCAGTCAGACTAGTCAGAAACAGCATACCACCAGGCAAAAAGTGGGGGTAACCATAATAGTAGATCCTACTTTCCTACAGTGCTACTTTGAGATGGTAGTATAACATCAGGGCCCAGATTTACTAAGAGATTGTATTTCTCTTGCTTCATGCAAGGTGAAGCAAGGTATTCGCAAGCCTTTAAGTGAGATTTACTATGCCAAGCTGAGCCACTTTGCATGGCTCTGCATTACATAGTACATCTGTGGTAACACAAGGCAGTGCAAGTTGCTGCCTTGTGTTACACAGCCATGGTAAGGTGTTCCATAGGTGGAACATGGGTGTTCCCATGCATCCACCCATGGTTTTTCATGCATTCTCAGATTTACTAACAAAAGTAAACCTGGGAATGGTCAAAAAACTATGCCCTCCCAGGGGAGGTGAAATAGGAGCAAATATGTTTATTTATCCTCGGTCTACATTCTGCTGCACACATAGAAATAAGTAAAAGCCTCAGAGAATTGATTTTGTTCAGGTAGGTATCCCTTGCTGCACAAAAACAATCCTCCCAGAAACGCAGCCAGCCTTACACCAACGTGTACGGCTGCCTGTGTTGGTGCTTGTAACCCACAAGGGCACTAGTTCAGAGAAAGACTGAATACACCATATCCTAGTATGTATGTATATTTCTGCCCTCTCCATTGTTTTTGTACTCTCCATGTGATGCAGCACAGCAGGCTTCATCAGATGTCATACAATTTGGCCCCAAGTGTGCCAACAGCTGCCCAGGTTGATTTTTGTTTCCAGGCTGAGTACGTGATCTATAAGTTAAATTGGCCACACTTGCAGCCTTTGGGCCTGCCAGCCAAGAGGCCAGATTGGAGCTTCACAAAAGCAAAAAGTAACCTTCCAGTAGTATATTGAATATTGTTTGCACCACCTTGTTCCCTCTTTCATGACTACCTGAGTGCATTCTATTGTTTAAAGCACCCAGACCCTCATAAAACAAAACTAAAAACTTGGACAACGATTAGGTTAGCACCCTTCTCTACAGGAACCTTGTGAATACCGCGTAACTACGAATTGCATATAAATTATGATGCTCTAAAAATTCTTTTCAAATGTGAAACTGAGGTTATTGTTGAAACACCTCTTCTTGCTATGATGCCTCATGATGTCTCTGAAAGACAGCCAGTACTGCAAAAACAGTAAGGTACTCACAAATTCATTTTAGTACTAACATCTCCTTTGCTACACACAATAGCACTGTGAGTGTGAATATGCAGCGCTCCCTTCTTTCGTTCAGCAGGACCACCTCAACTTTGGTCTGTCCACTGGCATCAAGTGGGTGCAAGGATCAAATCCAAGGTCCTTTTCATCACCCATAAAGCATACTGGTGAAAAATTCATTATATCCTAACCTGAGACAGCCACTTAGGGCCTCATTTTTGAGGAATTGGTGTAGGACAGCACTGCAGGTCTTCATACTGCACTGCCCTATGCCAATTTGAAGGGGAAGGAATGCAACATATTTGTGTAATACAGCGCAATCCTGTCTTTCCCCCTTGGGATGGTGCCCAACTTGCTGCCTATTGCCAATGCAGGCACCCTTGCACCATAGAGCAAGGCTGCCTCCGCTGCAGCCAGGATTGTTTTTGTACAGGAAGGGAGACCTTTGCTTGGCTAAAACAATCCTAAGAGGCGTTTTCCTCTTTCTATGTGTGCTGCAGAATTCAGTACACATGGAAAGAGGAACAAACTAGGAGGCATAATGTTTTGGCGCTTCCCAAGGTTTAATTGATTAAGTAAATCTGTGGGAACGTCAAAATCCATAGGTGTTGCGAGGGGAAACCCAAAGCAAGGCTAATCAAACGCATCCTTGAAGCATAGATATGGTTGAGAGGCTTGTGACGCTCCAGCAGCGCAACCCTCTCATAAGTAAGTCGCTCAATGTCAGCCCAGCAGGCAAGCCTTCATGAAGAAAAACTAAGCATTGGTGACATTTTCATTACACCAGTGAAATTTGCATCATTTTCAAATTGAGTGTAAAATGAAATTGCTAAAATCTATTGAGAGTCCACATTACACATTTTATATACCTGTTTGCACGTAGAAGACTTGGTATAGGCATTGTGCTTGTATTACTACGATAAGTATTATATTATGCTATTTTGGATATGTAATTGTCTTCACTTTTTACCTTCTAGATAGCAAACACTTGTTATCATCTCGCGCTATAAGAATTGCACATAAGAGGTGAATAATATGAACATGATATGTAATAATACATTATGTGTAACATTTTAAACAAATGCTCAATGAAAATAAGTAATATTACTTGGGACATATCGAAATTCTGCGTCTGTGTTCAGTACAGTTTAGTCTTACAGAATGTGTTCCAGATGTTCTCCTTACTGATTGTGGTTGGCATCTCTTGAGCTTCATAATCTGAGGCGTTTTATTTTATTGCATGTGGTTAGCATCTATAAACTTGGACAAGTTATTGTTTGTGAGCATACTTGTGGTTTTTTGCAGTTATGTTTTCTCTAAAATAAGGCGACCATTTTCATAAATATTTGATCGACCCCTAAGTGACTTTAAATGCAGCTATAAAATCCACTAGCTGCTCAGTCTCCTTTTTCTAAGAATTAGGGGGCATATTACCAAGCAATAGCGATAATTATCGCTATTTCTTGGTTAGAGACAAAAATTTACTGCAGCGCTGCGGCGATTTTTACCGCAAATAAACCTTGGTATTACCAAGGTTTAACGCAAATGCAGTAAAAATCGCCGCAAAGCATGAATATCGCTGAAAAGTCCGCCATATTCATGCATTAGCGAGCTAATGCTCTTAGCCATGTTATCCACCACCCATTGGATAACATGGCTAAGAACTGCTCAGGGCAGGTGTTAGCTTTTGGAGATATTCCCGCTTAGTGCGAATATCTCCAAAAGTTGGTAATAGGAGATAGCGATGTTAGCGACTGTTTTCAGTCGCTAACATCTTGGCACGCCCACTTTGCATCTCATTAGTGATAAATATCACTGACATGCAAAGTGGGGCCCAAGATGGTCGCTATCTCCTACTAGCTGTCGCTAACTGGTGTTAGCGGCAGCTAGGTAATAGGGAGATAATTTTATCTCCGCTTTCTTGGCTTTTAAAGCCAAAAAAGCGGAGATAAACCCCCTTGATAATATGACCCTAGGTGTTTGCTACACGGACTTTCCATATGTATTTCTACCCAAGATTTAGAGAATGCCATCACTTTATGAAGTCCTCCAGCGAGAAAATTCTAACTTTTACCATTCATCCAAACAGTTATTGCTAGTGTCTGGGTGACGTAGAAGTTCTTCCCATGTTATACTGATAAATTAGTGATTAGTGACTGACATATATCCTGAATTATTAGTAGGTAGGTCGATACGAATAAACAGCGAGATAGAAATTTGTGCGTTTTTTAAAATACTGAACTAAAGGTAGTCTCACCCTGGCCATTTTGGACATTGTTGGCGTTTCTCAGCAATTCCGGAGTGGCTATGTATTACAAACTAGTAAGGATTAGCAACTATACGCTGCAAACCTGATTTTCTTGTAAACGTACAGCTGCCGCCACTGTCCTTACAAAGTTAAGTGATGTGGTGGAAAACACCACGGGACTGATTGCAAGTTGCATGTTACTGGGTTAATTGTAAAACTTCATTTGATTGTACTTTTCCTGCAATAATGCACAAAGCCCAATCAATAGAATAGAATGGGTAATTACCATCTGATACTGACTTTCCTGGTCGTAAAACCATACAAAATTACCTTCTCTGACCAGGTGGTTAGAGTACATGGGAACATGTGGATGGGGTCAGGGTGAGGGAGATGAGTGGGAGCACTAGGGGAGAATAAAAAGGGGACGTGTTTTTTTTTGTCTGGAACGGTGCCTGTCATCACATAATCATGAAAATACATAGACATTTACGTGCAATATGTTTCTATATATTTAATTAAAAAGCCAGATCATGTAATATCCAATTAAAACATTTTCAAAAAATAAATAATGAGATTAAAACGTCCTCAATACATATACGGGTTCAACATTTGAGTCAACCAGCACCCCTCAAAAAGCAGAAACGTAAATAAATTATACAAATGTGGGCAATGTAATAAAAAATCTATTGACTTACAATGCCACATTAAAAACCATGGATTCAATTACTTCCCAACAATTTCCTCAATCTAACAGCAACAGAGATGAAATTATAAACCATAAAACAGATAAATTCTGACTGCAGTAGTTGAAATGTTAACGCCTTTGCTGCTAGGTCTTTTACCCACCTGCGGTAAGCCTTTTTCTGGCCATTCCGGGTAGTTTGTGCTTAGGCACCTGTAACTTTTTGACCACAGAAGGTATCAATGCCAAATTTGCGTCCTTTTCTTCCAACATCATGGGGTTCTAAAGGTGCCCAGGGTTTGTGGATTCCCCTGGAGGGGACCCAGAAATTTTCCAAAATACAGCTACATTCTTGTTTCGGGGGGGGGGGGGGGGGGAGAAGTGAAAAAATGGATGCAAATGAAAGTGTCTGCTTTTTTCCCTGCAAATTGTATCAACAAAGGGTTTGTGGGGCTGAAATTACCATTTTCCCAGATTTCAGGGACTGACAGACTTTTGTCAGAAAAACAACATTTTATACACAGTTTTGGCATTTTACTGGGACATATCCTATTTGTGCTATTTTGTGTGCTTTCAACCTTCTTCCAGTTAATGGTAGAAATTGGTATGAAAGGAATAATGGATAAAGGAAAGCAATACATTGTAGAAAAAGATGCAATGTTCTGAATACAGCAAGGGGTCATTTGTGTAGATACTTCAAGGTTTCTTTATAGAGTCTAACAGTTCAAAATAGGAACAATTGAAAATGAGTTGAAAAGAACAGCCATTTGTGCCAACGTTTTCAGCTGTAACTTCTTCTAATTATGACAGATGCTTGCAAGCATTATACCATTGCATCCGCTGGACCTTTCTGGTTGAGGGGATATATAGAATTTGTAGGTTCAGCAGGAACTCGATGAACCCAGAGCCAATAACTGAGCAGCATCTTGCAATGTTTTTTATTATGTACCTGGCATAATGCAATTAATTTGGGAAAATAAATACAGTGAAAAATTGGCATGATAGACACCTATGTATTTCTGAAATTGGAATAAAATTTAGAGTTTAGAAACAGTAGCTATTTGCACATTTCCGAAATTATGAGTACCCATACTAGCATGAGAATTACAGGACATTTTTCAAAGTGACTTCTTTTTTACACATTGTTTTTCATTTGGAAGGCAGAAACGCATTGAAAGTCAATAGGTAATAACAGTTGCTCTACAATTCTGTGTTACCCTAAATCTTCCAATAGAAATGGTACCCCACTTGTGTGTGTAGGCCTAGTGCCCGAGACAGGAATCGGCCCAAAAAAAAACATGGACACACCACATTTTTACAGTGAAAACTGACCCTTTTTTTGCAAAGTGTCTAGCTGTAGATTGTTAACCCTAGCTCTGCCAGCACCTAGGCAAACCTAGCAAACCTATACATTTTTGAAAAGAAGACACCCAGTGAAATCCAGGATGGGGTGCTTTGAATGGCTTTCACCAGGTTCTGTTACTCAGAATCCCTTGCAAAACTTGAATTTTGTTAAAATAACAGATTTTAATCAGATTTCTGTGGTGGATAATTCTGGAATCTGCGTGGATCCACAATATTCTACCCATATCACATTCCCCAAAGTCTTCAGACAAAAATGGAACCTCACTTGTGTGGGTAGGCATAGTGACAGCGGCAGGAAACGGCCCAAAACGCAATGTGGACACTTCAGATTTTTACAGTGAAAACGGACCCTTTTTTGCACAGAACCTAGCTGTAGATTTTTAACCCTAGCTCTGCCGGAATCTAGGAAAACCAAGCAAACCTATACATTTTTAAAAACTAAACATCCAGGGGAATATATGCTGAGGTGACTTGTCTGGCTCTCACAAGGTTCTGTTACCCAGAATCCCTTGCAAACCTCAAACTTTGTAAACACAAACACAATTTTCTCCCATTTCTGTGATGGATAGTTCTTGAATCTGTGCGGATCAACACATTTCCAACCACCCAGCGTTCCCCCTGGTCTCCCGATAAATATGGTACCTCACTAAAGTTGCTGGATCAAGTGCCCGTGACAGGCAAGGGCCCAAAACGTATTGAGGAGACATCAAAATTACATATCCCGAAACAACCTGTTTTTGCAAGGGGGGGTCACCTGGGTTTTTGGCCTGGGCTCAGCGACCATCTTGGGAAACCTACCAAACCCACACATTTCTGAAAACTAGACACCTGCGATAGTTCAGAGAGATATTGCTTGTATCGGCCCCCCAACATTTTCCTACCCAGAATCCCTTGAGAACCTCAAATTTAGCTGGCAAAACACATTTTCCACATATTTATGTATGCAATAACTGTCCCGGCACAAATGTCCTATCCCACAGCGTTCCCCCAGTCTCCCAAGTAAAATGATGCCTCATGTGTGTGAGTGTCCAATGCAGAATTGGCAAAAAACATATATATATTTTTTTAAATGTAGCGCAGAGAATTCTCGGTACTTTAACCTTACCCCCTATCTTTTTGGCTCTTCCCAGTCACAGGCCCTTACCCCACCCACACAAGTGAGGTATAATTTTATTGGGGAGACTGAGGTAAATGCTTTGGGGGTCGGACATTTATCCCGGCACAGTGATTCCATACATAAATATGTGGAACATTTGATTTTTTCAGCTAAATTTGAGGTTTGAAAGGAATTCTGGGTAGGAAAACATTGTAGGATTACTGGTCTGACACAAACGTCCTACCGCCCAGTGTTACCCCAGGTCTCCTGATAAAAATGGTACCTCACTCTTGTGGGTGGGTGTAGTACCCGCGACAGGCAAGGGCCTAAAACGTATTGTGGAGACATCAAAATTACCTAAATTAGCTGTTTTCGCAAGGACGTCACATGAGTTTTTGGTCCCAGGCTTGGCAGCCATCTAAAAAAACCTAACAAACCCACACATTTCTAAAAACTACAGACCCAAGGGAGTCCAGGTAGGTTTGACTTACTTGCATCCCCCAACATTTCCCTACCCAGAATCCCCTGCAATCCTAACATCTTGATGAAAAAGTCAACTTTTTCCTAAATTCCTGTGTGCGAAAGTTTTAGGATCTCTGGGCTGACACAAATTTCCTACCACCTAGCGTTCCCTCAAGTCACCCGATAAAAATGGTACCTCACTCTTGTGGGTGGGTCAAGTACCCGCGATAGGCAAGGGCCCAAAACGTCTTGTGGAGACATCAAAATTACCTATCATAAAACGATCTGTTTTTGCAAGGGGGGTCACATGAGTATTTGGTCCCTGACTTGGCGGCAATCTAGGGAAACCTACCAAACCCACACTTTCTGAAAACTAGACACCTAAGGGAATCCAGTGAGGTATGGCTTGCATGGGGCCCCAATGTTTTCCTGCCCAGAATCCCCTGAAAACCTCAAATTTAGATGAAAAAAATCATATTTTCCTAAAATTTTTGTGTGGGAAAGTTGTGGGATCACAGGGCTACACATATGTCCTACCACCCAGCGTTTCTCCAGGTCTCCCCTTAAAAATGGTACCTCACTCGCGTGGGTGGGTCAAGTACCCACAACAGGCAAAGGCCCAAAATGTATTGAGGAGACATCAAAATTACTTATCACAAAACAAACTTTTTTTGTAAGGGTGTTCACCTGGGATTGTTGGGCCCGGGCTCGGCGGCCATCTTGGGAAACCTTCCAAACCCACACATTTCTGAAAACTAGACACCCACGGGGAGTCTAGTGAGGTATGGCTTGTATGAACCCCCCAACATTTTCCTACCCAGAATCCCCTGCATACCTCAAATTTAGCTGAAAAAATCAAATTTCTCACACATTTCTGTGTGGTAAAGCTTTTAAATCTGCATAGATCCACAAATTTCCTACCACCCAGCGTACCCCCAAGCCTCCCAATACAAAATTTTGTGTGAGAAAGTTGTGGGATCCCTAAGCTACACAAATTTACTACCACCCAGCGTTTTTCCAGGTCTCCCATTAAAAATGGTACCTCAGTCGCGTGGGTGGGTCAAGTACCCGCAATACGCAAAGGCCCAAAATGTATTGAGGAGACATAAAAATTACCTATCACAAAACAACCTGGTTTTGCAAGGGAGGTCACCTGGGTTTTTGGCCCCTGGCTCGGCAGCCATCTTGGAAAACTTCCAAGCCCAAACATTTCTGAAAACTAGACACCAGGGGGAGTCTAGCGAGGTAAGGCCTGCATGGATCACCCATCATTGTTCTACCCAGAATACCCTGCAAACCTCAAATTTAGCTGAGAAAAACCCACATTTTCCAAATATTTCTATGTTGAATCACCGTGCCGGCACAAATGTCCTACTCCACAGTGTTCCCCTCAGTCTCCTGAGTAAAATGTTACCTCACTTGTGTAGGTGGGGCAAGGGCCTGTGACTAAGAGGAGCCAAAAACATGGGGATTAAGTGTATAGCACTCAGAATTCTGAGGGCTACATTTTTTTCAAAATACGTTTTTAGCCAATTTTGCATTGAACACTCACACAAGTGAGGTATCAGTTTGAGGGGGATGCTGTGGGGTAGGACATTTGTGTCGGCACAGTGATGCCATATAAAAGTATGTGGAAAATTTATTTTTTTCAGCCACATTTGAGGTTTGCAGGGGATTCTGGGTAGGAGAACGTTGGAGGATCCATCCAAGCCATACCTTGCTAGACTCCCCCGGGTGTCTAGTTTTCAGAAATGTATAGGTTTGGTAGTTTCCCAAGATGGCCCCCGAACATGGGACACAAAATCCAGGTGACCCCCCTTGCAAACCATGCTGCTTTGTGCTAGGTAATTTTAATGTCTCCTCAATACGTTTTGGTCCCTTGCCTGTCGCAGGTACTTGACCCACCCACGTGTGTGAGGTACCATTCTTTTCATGAGACCTGGGGAAACTCTGGGTGGTAGGAAATTTGTGGATCCATGTAGATTCCAGAACTGTCCCACAGAAATTTGTGAAAATTTGATTTTGTTAGCTAAATTTGAGATTTGCAAGGGATTCTGGGTAGGAAAAAATTGGGGGATCCACAGAAGCTATACCTCACTGGACTCCCCTGGGTGTTAGGTTTTCAGAAATGTGTGGGTTTGGTTGGATTCCTGTTAGATCTTGGGGTCTCTAGTTGGCAATGGTATTCACCTATGTCCAAATAGGGACTCTTACTTCTAAGTCAGGAGAAGGGGATTACACTCCTTAATAACCCCTGCTCACCCCCTTGGTAGCTTCGCACGAGCAGACAGGCTTATCTCACAGGCAGTGTGTTAAGCATTTGTGAATATACATAGTAACACAGTGATGACACAACAGATGGACACAGCACATGTTTTATAAAAAGTATTCTTTATATAGACTTAACACAAGACCACAAATAATAAAAATCCTCAAGACTACACTTAAGATTACTTAAAAGATGATTAAAGTCTCTTAGATCAAGTTGCTGTTAAATGCGACAAAGTTCTCAACAAAGTACCTGGATGCGTAACGCAAAGGGAACAAAAGGCTCGCAAAATGGGAGATGCGTCGGTTCCGTGACCCAGGGGAACGGTTGTGTCCTTCCTCAATGCTTGCGCAGAGTAGGGGACTCGTCGTGAGCCTTACCGGTGCGGAGGTGATGCATAGATTCTCGGCCTGCGGGCCCGTTGCGGTGCGCAAGATGGCGCCTTGACGCGATGCGATGATCCGGTTGTGATGCAAGAAGATGGCGCCCTTGATGCGGCAATGCGATGACAATGCGATGATGCCCTGGCAGCCTTGCAACGACTCAGTACTTTGGAGCCAGGACAGGTACTGCGACACGCTTCTCCGGTGATGCGTTGGCGACTCTCTCGATGACGTCACGCTTCTTGGTGATGCAACAGCAGGCAGCTTCGATGAACACACGCTTCTAGGGAGATGCGACGAAGGCTCGCTTCTCTGGCGTTGTGACGGTTTCAGCTGCGGCGGCGAAACGCTTCTTCTCGATGTGTCACGCTTCCATCTCCCAGCGGCACACAAGTGTCTGGAGTCAGAATTCCCAGCAAGGAAATTCAGGAGGGAGCTGGAGGTGAAGTCTTTTGTCCCTGAGACTTCAGCAGGAGGCAAGCACAGTTCAAGCCCTTGGACAATACTCTGTAGATGAAAGTCCATACACAGTTCCTTCTCCTTTCCCTTGGCAATGAAGCAACCACTGCAGGCCAACCGAGCAAACAGCACACTGGCAGAGGGGTAGTCCAAACTCCTGCAGCTTCCTTGGTTCTTCTCCTTGGCAGAAAGGTTTCTTGTTCCAGAAGTGAACTAATTTCTTAGGATCAGGGTCCCAATATTTATACCCCAAAATCCTTTGTTCTCTGAAGGCAGAAAGGCCTCTGCTTAGTACAAACCAGTTCCTGAGCACTTTGTTTACATGACTCTTTTCTTCCTTTCACTGTACAGGGCAGAGACATTAGCCGCCCCACAGGAGATGGAGACAGCACAGGGGAGGGAAGATACAGCTCTGGAGCACTCTGTTGACATGATTCCTCCTCTCCTCTCACAGTGCAGGGCAGAGACATCAGACAAGCCACTGGGGGTGGAACCAGCATTGTAGAGGGAAGGCCCAGCCTTGTTCAGGTATGTATGTATGTATGTGTCTTGTAAAGCGCACTGCTGCCCTGAGGGGTCGTGGCGCTGTAGACCGCTGGGGAACCCGTCCTGGTTATCCCTGTGAGATGGTCCCTACTGGGTATCTCCAAGGTGAAACCAGGCATCCCCGGCGACTGTGGGGGGCCGTTGTAGAGATGAGGCAAGCTAATGCCCAGAGTTGCCGAGTGTGATCCCTGGTTAGAGTAGGCACCGAGGCGAGAATTATCGAGTCTGCTGACCCTGGTCCACGACCCTGCCGCGTCAGAAATTGAACCCTGGGCCCGGGCCGTTCTCTGCTTCCGGGTATGCCGCCTCTAACCAGTGAGCAGGTGCACTCCCCCCTTCCATCTGGATGTATATCTCTCTATTCACCACTGAGCTGTCCCAGCCTGTCTCCTGGAATTCCCCAGCCCTGTCACACACAACCCCAGGCAAGGAATACACAACCCAGCAGAGGCAGGCTCAAATGGTTAGGCAAGCAAATACCTGCTTTCTAAAAGTGGTATTTGCAAACACAGAATATTAAAATAAACTTTACTAAAAGATGTACTTTATTATTCTAAGTTCAGGCATACTAAATTCGAATTTCTACCATGTTCCCTGAGTCAGCTAGGATTATAAGAATGTAATAATCTAACTGCCCATTCTAGCCTATGAGAACAGGTAGCCTTCCATAGTGAAAAACAAAAATGGCTGTAATTCATGACTAGAACATGCTACACACATCAGAGCATGTCCTACCTTATACTTACAATGCACCCTGCCCTTGGGCCTACCATAGGGGTGTCTAATATGAAGCAAAGGGAAGGTTTAGGGACTGGCAATTGGGTGCACTTGGCCAAGTCGACATGGCAGTGCTAGACTGCACACAGGCCTTGCAATGGTAGGCATGAGACACACTTTACAAGCTGCTTCTATGGGTGGCACAACCAGTGCTGCAAGCCCATCAGCAGCATTTAATTTACAAACCCTTGGCACACATGGTGCACTGTACTAGGGGCTGACAGATAAATCAAATAACCCAATCATGGAATCCAATTAGTATATCAATTTAACATAGGGAGCACTCGCACTGTGGCACTGATTAGCAATGGCACAGTGCCCAAAGCATAAATCCAGCAAAAACATATCAAAACAGAGAAGGCAATCCGTCAAAATGGAAGGGAGACCATGGCATTGATATCAGGTCTAACACTTCCCAAGTAGGCCGCCTAGCCCGGGGCCAAAAACCCAAGCGACCCCCCTTGCAAAACCAGGTTGTTTTATGATAGGTTATTTTGATGTCTCCTCAGTACATTTTGGGCCCTTGCCTGTCACGGGTACGTGACCCACCCACGCAAATGAGGTACCATTTTTATCGGGAGACCTGGGCGAATGCTAGGTGATAGGAAATTTGTAGACCCATGCAGATCCCAGAACTATCCCACGCAGAAGTTATGGAGAAATTAGATTTTTACAGCTAAATTTGAGGTTTGCATGGGATTCTGGGTAGGAAAACCTTGGGCAGCTCACGCAAGCCATACCTCAGTGGACTCCCCTGGGTGTCTAGTTTTCAGAAATGTGTGGGTTTGTTAGTTTTCCCAAGATGGCCACCAAGCCCAGGGCAAAAAACCCAGATGACCCTGTCCCCTTGCAAATCCAGATTGTTTTGTAATAGGTAATTTTGATGGAATGCCTGGTGGCCTGGGACCCCATCTCCGGGCCCCGAACTGTCAGAGTGAGGGGGAGCACCGTCGCACCCCCCAAAGAAGAGCCGAGGTTGGGGAGCACCGTCGCGCTCCTCAGGACGGAATGCCTGGAGGCCCGGGACCCCATCTCTGGGCCCCGTGAGGAAGAAGAGGGGGAGTGCTGCACACTCCCCCTTTGCCCCGCCTGAACAGAGGAACCCGTCGTGGAGTAGGCACACCCAGTCAGAGCGGCCAGCTCCCATGACTGCACGAGAGAGTGCTGGCCCATTGGGGACCCGGCAGGGGCAGCCGAGGGTGGGTTCCCTGAGCTGTGAAAGGCCCCCAGGACGGAATGCCTGGGGGCCTGGGCCCCCATTTCCGGGCCCCGAACTGTCAGAGTGAGGGGGAGCACCGTCGCACCCCCACAAGAAGAGCCGAGGTTGGGGTGCGTCGTCACGGTCCCCAGGACGGAATGCCTGGAGGCCCGGGACCCCATCTATGGGCCCCATAAGGAAGAAGAGGGGGAGTGCTGCACACTCCCCCTTGGCCCCGCCTGAACAGAGGAACCTGTCGTGGAGTAGGCACACCCGGTCAGAGCGGCCAGCTCCCATGGCCGCATGAGAGATTGCTGGTTCATTGGGGAGCCGGCAGGGGCAGCCGGGGGTGGGCTCCCTGAGCTGTGAAGTGTACCCTGGGGGTACAGGTGGGACTGGACCCCCACCGAGGCCCCAGAATGGCATAGGGCCAGCGCGGCTCTCCCCGGCACAGCAGGAGAGCGGCTCATCCATTATGGAGGAATAGGAGCTCAATCGCCCCATAATGCCTTGCCAGGCATTTGGAAAACGGCTGTTCTGGTGCGTGGTGGCCCCCTGGAAGAGGGTGTTCACCCTTAATGGTGAAAAAGGTGCGGGAGGGTGCTGCTTGAGAAGCGCTATCTCCCCCCTGCATGAGGAGCCAAGTCCTACCCCGAGTATCTTGGGGATTTAAAGGAATCAACCCCTCCAAGGCTCAACCTGCATTTAACACCTTCTGGGCTGGAATTTTCGTTCTTAAGCTGAGGGTGTCTTGCTAATTGCATCAAGGAGTGAAGGTCAGAGTTGGAGATGTCTGGAGAAGGGCATCCCCTGGAGGTGAAGAGGTGTAATTGCACTGAAATGCATTTACTAATGGTTATTTTGTTTAGGGGGACTGAATGTATTTCACCTGTTTAATGTGAAGTGCTGGTGCAAGGCGATGTCATAAGCAAAGTGGATTTAAGTGGCTAGACATTCCTGCTAGGGTGTCTGACTGTATGTTCTTAAACTTGTGATTTTATCTGTGATGCCTTAGGGGCTGTAATTACAATGCTTTCTAATGATATCCAAATGTTATGAGTACTGTCATTCTAAAGTGTGTGTAAACATGTATGCTTGCTGCTGCGCTTAGGTGAAGACCCCAGGCTATTAGCCCTTAAGATGCAGAGGTGCAGACTGTATGGTCAGTAGGAGATGCTCAGTCAGGGTCATGTGTCACCAAGGCAGGTGTAGCCTGTTTAATGCTTGTTGAGGTAATATGGGGGGGTCGCCAATGTGATGGTGCCAGTGCGCAGGGCCCTCGCTCCAGGTTAAGACCAATTCACTGCATTGGGAGCAAGATGATGTGCATACTTGGGAGTGGTGGTTCGAGACCGCACCCCCCTGCGGGAGGGGTGGAGATGTTATGCAATGTCACAAAGTAATTCCATAAGCTTATGTATATTTGTAAATTGGTGTATAGTCTTGAGTGGTGTGTGTGTTTAATAAATATACTCTTACTTTTATAAAGCAAAGTACAGACTGGACAATCAATTATTGAGTATTATTTTTCCGCACCTGCAAATGGCAATTACTAGCCCACACCACCTCCCTTGAGTAAGCCTCAGACTGCTCTGCAACGCTATCCTTTCACTTGCTCACTTTGCCACTGGATTCAAGCAAGCCGGGATGAAGACGGCTGGAATGCCAGAAACCGGTCCTCGGAAGCTTGTTTCCGGTCCAGGGAAGACATGGCTTGGCAGTTCGGGCTGGACTGTTCCCATGATGCACAGAGTCAGACTGATTTGCTTATAGCCATGTCTGAACTGGAGTGGTAGAGTGGGCTAAAGAACGGTGATGGATTAAACCCAGATCTTTTGACTGGGTGTGAGTGTTTGATTGATTCAGATGCTCCGTCCATCACCACCCCCTTTTGTACCGCTTTTGGCCACCATAAGTGTGGCAGGGTATGCTCAGACGTGAGTCCCTTGCTCACTTTGCCACTGGATTCGAACAAGCCGGGCTGAAGACGGCTGGAATGCCAGAAACCGGTCCTCGGAAGCTTGTTTCCGGTCCAGGGAAGACATGGCTTGGCAGTTCGGGCTGGACTGTTCCCATGAGGCACAGGGTCAGACTGATTTGCATATAGCCATGTCTGAACTGGGGTGGCAGAGTGGGCTAAAGAACGGTGATGGATTAAACCCAGATCTTATGACTGGGTGTGAGTGTTTGATTGATTCAGATGCTCCGTCCATCACCACCCCCTTTTGTACCGTCCTCTGAGAGTCAGGCGTTACAATTGGGTGTTTGGTTCCCAGTGAAGGACAAATGTAGTCATGTTATTTGTGTAGGCCTCACAGATGCTGCCTCGTTTTCCAACATTGGTGGCAGCGGTGGGATACATAGTATTCCATTCTGGTGCGCATTCATAGCATTTGATAAGTCTAGTTTAGCCACACGTTACCTATGCAGTAATGAGCAAATGGAAGAGCGCAAGGCTCTGAGAAGGGTTTAAAGTTTTGGTTTTGCAAACTACAGGTAGGGGAAAGGAAGGCCCCAGGCCCATATGTGTTATGTGAAGATATTATGGTTTAAATGAAAACTGTATTGATATGACCGTGCTATGTTGATTGTCATGTGCTAGCGGGATGGTGCTTTCCAGGAAATGATTGCAAACAAATGTTCTAAACCATATTGTACACCTTGGAACCCTAACACTACATGCACTACACCTGCATGAGGAGGGTGTCTCCTCAAGAGATAGAGACAACAACTCATACCTACATCACAGAGGGGGGTGTAGGGGTGGATTGACCTTCATGGGGGTCAGGAGAAAAAGGGGCCCCAGATACCCTTCCCAGCTGAACGTTTCTTGCTATTGGCGCAGGCCTAAACTACTGGAAGGGAGGGGCAGGAGGTTTCTTCACCCGAGGTAGTAACACCCCAGGGGTTCCCATGTTGGGGGACCCCAACAAACTTTTCCCACAATTGGAGGAGGGTGTGGTAGAGTTGAGTGTCCAGCAGGCTCCCCGGGTTAACTGGTGAGGAGGTGAGCAACCCAGGGGTGGCCCCTGGTAGTGGGTGGCCCCAAATGAGGGTAGTTCTTGAGTGATGGTGTGTAGTGGTAGCCCCTAGGTACCCTAGGTGGGCTAGGTAACTGAACCAGTGGAGATCTGAGTGGGGAGATGTGCTCCTTAGTTTCTAGTTGAAGGGTTAGTGGTGGATTGTGACCAGTCCGGTAGTTCCTGTGGGAATTCAACCCCAGGAGCTAGTAGAGGGAACCTGAAGTAGTGACTGGGGCGATGCCTAGCCGGTAACCAGTCAGGTAGGTCCTGTGAGACTTGGACCCAAGGACCAGGGGCATGGGGATGTTCCCCTAGCTCGAGGCAGGAGGTGTACTTCTGCAAGGTAGTACTACCCTGAACACAGGTGGGGCCTATCTTCAGTGAAGGAAGGACCTTATGTTTCGGGAAAGGGGTGGTGTAGGCCTAGCCTGGATCTTTAAGGTCCCTGGCTGAGAGTGGTAGTACTACCCTGAAGGCAGATGGGGCCTATCTTAAGTGAAGGGACCCTGCTCTGCAGAAGGGGTAGTGCAGGCCATCCAGGGACCATGTAGGTACCTGGCTGGTCTCCTAAGGTGCTGCCGGGAGACCGGGGAGAGCCATGAGAAGTGGGACTGGGTCTAGCTAACTCGGGGCCCTCAGGCTCTCTAAGGGTACTCCGAAAGGAGAGCGCGCCTCTTGGAGGGAAGGGTGCATAGGCCCTGTTCTCGCAGCGGAGAACAAGGAAGGGGTCTAGGTTCCCGGGGTAGTTTCCGTGTGGAGCTACATGCCACATGTAGATAGGAACACTAAGCCAAACAGGACACAGCACACAATACATATAGTGACCATGCACTCTCCATGCTGGGCACATGGACATGTTACCCTCTGGCCCTCATTGTGCACATGCAAGGTTGAGATCCACCTGCATTTGTCATCAGGTGGGGGTAATTTATGGCTTCATAGTAAGACATACAATCCACACCTGAAACAGGATCTATGAATTGCTTTATGATGCTGCAACAAATGTATAAAAACACATTAAAAACAATTGCACTTTGAGTCTTTCCTAAGGCCAGTTTCTGTATGTTGCACTCCTGGCCGTACTGTTTGATTAAGCCAACTGTTCCTGCTTTAGGAAATGTCTCTTGGCTTTGTTTTTCCAGGAAAACGCATGTTCAAGTGACAGAAGATAGAGCAAGGCATGCCTACATATTCTGATGTACAAATACCTCAGCAGTGTATGCAAATATATTTGCCTGGGCGTAGCATATAAATTACAGAAAATATAGGTGAAGTGTAGACTAGACAGAGTTCAAGTCACAGGGACAAGGTGAGAGGTCAGATCCATGAAATTATTTGCTGGGATATGAAACCTGGAAATGGACTTTAATCTGAACCTTATCAGATAAAATCTATGTTGTTGCTCAAGATGGAAGCATAGGTGAGGTGCCATTAGGTCTGTGATACTCTTTCCTTTCCCACCTCTCTGCTTTCTCTTAGCTGCCTACAGGCAATCAGAAAATCTGTCTTTAAATGATTTTTAGAAATAGAAGACCTTCCCAACAATACAATTTGCTCTTTTACATATCCGAGCTAAGGATATTCTGTGAGACTTGTCTAGTCATAAGCAATCGTTAATGATTTCCTGATTTAAAATGGTTTCTAGTTTGTCCCATACCGAATGCCATAATATAAAGGGAGCTAGCTTAACCACATGGCTGCTGGGCGTTTTCCCCCCCTGTGCTGGAAAATGCCATTTTAGTGGCACCATGACGAGCTCAGCTCATCATCAGCACACGACACCCGTGGGTGATGACGAGCTGAGCTCGTCATCAGCATCGAAAGGGTTAATATGATCCAGTATAGGCAGTACACCCAGTTGCATATGGCAGGGAAATGAGGGTAAAGGTTAGGGACAGACAGGAGCCTTCTTAGATACATGTTTTCATTGGCCTATAGCGAAGCAGTATTACAATATCCCCATACCGCAGCTCCATATGTCATAGCAGAACAAAAACAGGCAATATAGATATCAGTAATTACATCCATTAGATTGCACCCTAACTTTCCAGTGAACCTAAAGAGAGTCTCCATAGTTTGCTCAGACTGGGCATTTCTGACCTTAATTAAATTAGACCAAGGGCCAGATGTACAACCATTTTTGAATGCGCAAACAGGTTTGCGAACCCGTTTGTGCATACATAAACAGCATGGGGAATGTACAAACCCTATTTTGCGAGTCACAATTTTTTGCAACTCTCAAAATAGGGTTTTGTAACTCGCTATTAGGAAGGGGCGTTCCCTTCCTAATAGCGAGCGCAACCCTATGTAGGAATGTTTTGTACTGCAATTGCGGGCGCAAAACACTCGCAAATTACCACCCTCTTCAAGAGGGTGGTAATGAGGTCGCAAAAGGGAAGGGGCCCCCAGGGGACCCCTTCCACCGTGCAAACCCAGGGACCACTCCGGGCCCTTAAAAAATGAAACAAAAATGTTTAATTTGAATTTTTTTAAATGCATCCCATTTTCCTTTAAGGAAAACGGACTGCATTTTGAAAAACCTGCTTTATTTAAAAGCAGTCCCTGACATGGTGGTCTGCTGCGCTCAGCAGGCCACCATACCTGGGAGGGCCTGCCATTCCCAATGGGGTTGCAAATTGCGAGAGGCTCATTAGGAGCGCCGGGACACCCCGTTGGGGTAGCTGTGCGCGATACCAAAACACACTAAATAAATAAATAAATAAATAATATTCATGAGCCTCTCTATTCAGGACCCCATTGGGACTTGCTAACAGTGTGTTACACACTGTTGTACATCCAAAGTAGAGCCTCGCAAATTGAGAGTTGCAAAAAACTCGCAATTTGCAAGGCGCCAATTTGGCCGTCGTACATCTGGCCCCAGGTGCCTCTATGATCAAAAGGGATGCCCAGATAAATAAAAGTGGAAACTCAAGTTTTTCCTTATTGATATAGTGCGAACTGGGCTTAGTATGACTGTGCCCTAAGACCATAGTATGTGACTTGGCAGTATTTGTCAGTAGAACCAATTCACTCATGAAAAAAAGCATATCTGTTTAATGGCATCAGAAGGCCAACTCTGGTTTTTTAACATTGAGACACAGTTGTCTGCATATAGCAAGGCTGAGAGTCTTCTCGATCCCACCAGCGGGGTGTCTGCCTCTCTCATATTCATGTAGGTATCCAGATTATCAATGTATAAACAAAAAAGGAACTGGGCCAGCCCACACTCTTGTCCTACACATCGCCTTGTGGAAAGGGGCGACCACTCGGTCCCCCCGAACGTATGGCAGAGTACCACGATCCCCCCGGGAAGCCATCTTGGGCGGGAGGCGAGTCTCGGCTGGTATGCCCGAAGCGGCGTAGCCGGGGCGCGCCTTTTCCCGCCCTAGAGTGGGTTGGCCTAGACACGGACGCGGCTGGCCACGCCCTAGGGGCAGGCAGGGGCGGGTTTACGCCCGCCCTGAAGACGGATAAAAGGAGAAGCAAGATCCGAAGGCATCCTCTTGTTCCTGTGCTCTGAAGCTGCACCTCCTCGCTGCACGTGAGCTCGAGACGGAACGAAGAGCCAATTTTGAGCGTTGTAATCGTTCTTGTTTGTTTTGCAGATACTCTGTTGGAGAATGCCGAAGAAGGCTGGAAAGCGCATGACTACTGAACAGATGCTGCGCGTTCTCATGAAGGAGATGACCGAACTAAAGAGGCGAATGGATAAGAACGAGGAAGGGGGACCGAAACGTCCTTTGGCGGGAGCAGCCCCTGGAGGGAAAAACAAGAGGCCCAGGAGGGGAGCAGCGGGAGAGGACATCCCGGGTCCCAGTGCCCCGCTCGAGGCACCAACTCCAGTGCCGAAGGAAGGGAATCCGATTCCCGTTGTGGTCACCCCCGTGTCCGAGGAAGATATGCCGCCCGAGCTGGCAGCACAATTGGCAGCGTGGTTGGGAAAAGGTAGCGAGGGCGCCACGGCTGTCGACGCGCAGGAGCTAATGAAGCAACTGCGTGAGTCACGGGAAGCAGCGAAGGTGTCCACGCCGGCTGCAGTAGTAGAGAAGCCACAGGGGACAGGTTCAGTAGCGGAGACAACGTCCGGTGCAGGTAAGCGGCCATTGCCGATTGCGAGGGATGAGTCGGCACCCTCTCGTAGGGAAAAATTGGGTCAGCATGTTCCTTTGGCTATTAAGGAAAAGATATGGGCGGGGGAGTACGTAAACATATTCTCGTTGCTTACTGATCACTATGAGATGGAGCATGTCAAGGGCCAGAAGGAGCTCATGCATCCGAGTGTTTGGCGCGCAAAAATGGCCGCCTTTAAGGTAAATGAGAACATTGGCAATTGGGGCCAAGCGTGGGGGGTTTTTACATCGATCTTGGGGGAGCGAAGGCCCGATCTGTTACCCGAATTGCCGATTTATCAGTCACGAATCATGGGGTACTCGGTATCACACGAGGGTAATCATTGGTTCTGCTATGATAACCTGTTTAGAAAAGCTAAAGAACATGATAAAAACTTAACATGGGATTGTTATGATTCTGTGTCATGGTCCAAAATGAAGGAGACTGGTATGTTAAAATTGCCATTAGTGGGGAGTATCGTTGGCGAATCTTCCCGCCAGTATGCGGGGACGCCCTTTCGGTCAGGTGCGGGTACAGACAATTACTCGAAGCCTGCCGGTAACACAGGAAAAAGGGGGGTTTGTTGGAACTTCAACAGGGGTAAATGTACTAGGCCCCAGGGATCGTGCAAATTTAGACACGAATGTAGTGGGTGTGGGCAATCATCCCATCCTGAGTCCACGTGCAGAGCCAAAACGGGTGATAACGGGGGTAGAGGAGGCGCCAAACAGGTCTAACATAGTCCGAGGGGCGCCTTTACCTACCCCGATTGATACCTTGGCAATGATTCCTTGGCTCAGTGAATACCCGGATCGTACTTCTGCTGGGGTGTTGCGGAACGGGTTTTCTTATGGTTTCCGCATCCCAGTGGGGGACTTTCATGGTGCAACGAAATGTAAAAATCAGCTATCGGTCTTTGAGCATACGACTGTGGTACAGGATAAGATCAGGAAGGAGGTTACTCGAGGTCGAGTCGCCGGTCCGTTTAGTGTACCACCGGTTCCTAATTTTGTTTGTTCCCCTTTAGGTGTGGTCCCAAAGAAGGACCCGGGTGAGTTTCGGCTGATACATAATTTATCAGCCCCACGTGGTCTTTCCGTAAACGAAGCAATAGACCCGGAAGTGTGTTCGGTGCGGTACGCATCCTTCGATGAGGCCGTAGCCATTTTGAATCGCCTGGGGCCCGGGGCGCTGATGGCAAAATCTGATATCGAGTCAGCGTTCCGGTTGCTCCCGGTACATCCAGACGATCAGCGTCTCTTAGGTTTCATGTTCCAGGGACGTTATTACATGGATAGGTGTATGCCGATGGGGTGCTCCATATCTTGTGCCTATTTCGAAAAATTCAGTAGTTTTCTACAATGGGTCTTCACAAGGAAGACGGGTTTCCAAAATGTGATGCATTACCTTGATGATTTTTTGTTCCTGGGGGCAGCCGGGGACCCGGAATGTGGGCAGGCTTTGGCACAGTTCTGTGTCTTGATGAATCAGTTTGGCGTGCCATTGGCACCAGGTAAGACTGTGGGGCCTTCCACTTGCCTCGAGTTTCTGGGGATCGAGTTAGACTCCGCAGAAGGTTGTTTTCGTTTACCAGCTGACAAGGTGTCAAAGTTCAGGACATCCCTGCAGATGTGTATAAGGGGACCTAAGGTTAAGCTGCATCAACTACAGCAGTTAGTTGGCCAGTTGAATTTTGCCCTGAGGATTATACCAATGGCCCGCCCCTTTTCCCGTTCGATCGCTCAAGCCATGGTCGGCCTGAAGGAGTGCCATCATCGCACAAGGCTCTCGGCAGAGGTCCGCCAGGACATGCGCATTTGGTTGGCATTTCTGGCGGATTTCAATGGTCGAGTCGTCTGGAACAAACCAGCCGTGTCCTCTGAGGAGCTGGGGCTGTGGACAGATTCGGCAGGGAGCATAGGTTTCGGTGCCATATTCGGCACAAGATGGTCTGCACAAACGTGGCCGACATGGTGGCATGACAGTGGACTGACAAGTAACATTGCTTTCCTGGAACTTTTTCCCATTTTAGTGGCCCTGAGAACTTGGCCCGAAGGGTTCAAAGATCACTCTGTGGTATTTTGGTCTGACAATATGACCGTGGTCGAGTGTATCAATAGTCAGGCAGCACGATGCAAATGGATTTTGAGACTGCTCAAGGAAATTGTTTTACTTTGTATGCAATTGAATGTGCTATTCAGAGCAAGACATGTCCCAGGGGTAATGAACCAGGCGGCTGATGCACTGTCTCGTTTTCGTATGCAGGCTTTCTGGGGTTTCCTTCCCACAGCGGACCCGGAGCCGGCACCCTTTCCCGAAGCTCTCTGGTCTCTCGGTGCCCCGAACTTCGTAACCTCGTGGGAGAGAGTTTAGCACCCAGGACGAGGAAGGCATATGAAGGGGCGTTCCGGTCCTATTTGGCCTTTTTGGGGACTGATAGGGAGGAGCTTTGGGGCCAGGAAGAGTGGGTGGTGGATTTTCTGATGTCCTTACATCGGGTCGGGAAATCGGTGGCCACGGCTCAGAGGCATCGGGCTGCCATTTCCTTTGTTGCTAGGGCTCACGGGATCCATGACCCGACAGCGTCTTTCGTTGTACAGAAAGCGCTACGGGGGTGGCAACGCCTGGAGGGTCGCAGAGTAGATGAGAGGCGCCCGATAGGTTTGGATAGGCTGGCCCAGTTATTATACAGACTCCCTGCTACGTGTTCATCTCAGTTTGAGACAGTGTTATTCCGAGCCGCTTTTACGCTGGCATTCCATGGGGCTATGCGGGTAAGCGAATTAGTGGCGAGGAACAAGCAGGATGTGACAGGAGGATTGTGCCAGGAGCACGTCCAGATCAGAGGGGAGACGATGACGGTCTCATTTGTCAGGTCCAAGACCGATCAAAGTGGGATGGGTGACTGCGTAATCATACGCAGGATTCCCGGGTCCTCCATGTGCCCGGTAAGGTGTCTAGAAGATTATTTAGCACGAAGGGTGGCATCATGGGGGGGACCTTGTTGAGACACGCTGACGCCACCCCACTGACAAAGTTTCAGTTTCAGCGGGTGCTTGCGATGTCGATTGCCGCTGCGGGCTTGAACCCGGGCGAGTTTGGGACCCATTCCTTTCGGATAGGGGCTGCTACAGAAGCTACAGCCAGGGGTCTGGATGTTGAACAAGTTAAACGGGTGGGGCGTTGGTCCTCCAATTGTTATAAAAGGTATGTGCGGTTGCACATGTTGTGAAGCTGTAGCAATGTACTCACGCTTCTTGTTTTTGTTTGGTTTTCAGTTGCGCAAGCCTACGAGGCGGGGCGGACTTTGCAGTCGACCCTACACCGGGCCAGCGGTCAGACATCACCGGCTGTGAAAAAGGAGGTGTGGGTTGTGGGCCACTCATACGTGAGACGTGCCGCAGACGTATTCAAGGCAGGTGATATGATTCACGTAGCTGGGGAATACGGGTACAGTGTGTCCTTCTACGGAAGAGGCGGTCTCTGTATTGACCAGTTTCAATCATTTTTTGAGGGTTTGCTAGGGCGGACGAGGTCACCGCCGTCTGTAGTGATAGTACATCTTGGGGGTAATGATTTGGTCACCACTGGTAGACGACTTCTTCTTGAGGCGATGCTTTCCACTGTAAGTTGGTTAGCGAGGAGAGTTCCAGGGTGCACAATTGCGTGGTCCCATATGATCCCACGAAAAGTGTGGCGGGGGGCGATTTCAGTTCCTGCTTTAAATCATTCTGTTAAGAAGCTTAATAACAAAGTGAGTAGGTTGTTCCGTTCCAAGACACTGCATGCTATTTCACATGGGTGTATTAATGATGACAGTATGTATTTGGGGGATGGAGTGCATTTGTCTCGGGTGGGGAATGAGTTACTCATAGGAGACTTCGTAGCATGGCTAAAAACGTTACACCATGACCTTTAGGTAGGAGTGTTGTGGGGGGTCCGGATAGCCGGTCAACTATCCGGCCTGTGGCGGTAAGGTCATGATCGGTGAGCACTAATTGGAAGATCCCTATGAGTGGGCGTCACCCAGCACGGATGGGAGCGCTCGGGGGAGGTGGCCATTGGCCCCTCATCGGGGAGGCGGTCCCTTCTAAGGATGGGTCGCCGAAAGAAGAGGAAAGGCGGTCAAGGCCCCTTCCTGGGTAGGAGGGGTTACAGCCCCCTCCTGGGGAATTTCCCGGGGCCGGGACGTCTGCGACGGCAGATATGGTAAGTTGTGTGGGGTTTGGGGGGGTCTACGCTACCTTCTAGATTCCTCACACGAGTCCTCGTACGACCTCTAAGTGGCGTCGAGTTTTATTGGGGCCCCCGTCAAGTCAAGGGAAATTGGTAATTGCACTTGAGGTACGCCTCTGGGCCGCCCCTCACAAGTGAGGGCGATATTTCTGGGTTAGGGATCTTGACACCGGTTACGACCTTGCCGTTGGCCCTTAAACGTTAGGATGTACAATTTCAAAATTTCAAGTAAATGTTTTGCAGGATGTTAGTTCGGCTAGGAGAACCTTTGTATTAGAGAATCTGTTAAGGTTAGCCAAACATCGCAATGTGGTAATGAAATTGTACATAATATGAAACTGTTTATTTAATGTTTTAATTTTGTTTCATATTTTAATAAATACGGCCGGGGGGGTTACTCCCTCCCGTCTTCCAAAGACTTCAGAACTGTTTCCGGTTTCCCATCCTTGGGGATTGTGTTGAGAGGGGGTGGCGGGTATCTCAGCCATATGGAAAGGGGCGACCACTCGGTCCCCCCGAACGTATGGCAGAGTACCACGATCCCCCCGGGAAGCCATCTTGGGCGAGAGGCGAGTCTCGACTGGTATGCCCGAAGCGGCGTAGCCGGGGCGCGCCTTTTCCCGCCCTAGAGTGGGTTGGCCTAGACACGGACGCGGCTGGCCACGCCCTAGGGGCAGGCAGGGGCGGGTTTACGCCCGCCCTGAAGACGGATAAAAGGAGAAGCAAGATCCGAAGGCATCCTCTTGTTCCTGTGCTCTGAAGCTGCACCTCCTCGCTGCACGTGAGCTCGAGACGGAACGAAGAGCCAATTTTGACCCACCCACCAGCCCCTGATGACAGCAAATGGTTTTGGATAAAGTTGATGGATAACTCTGATTTTCGTTTACAGGTTGTGGTATTATCGTGATGATTTTGAGTATGTAATAAAGAATGTCGATTTGTGCTACGTTTTGCAAATAAAGAAATTCTGCTTTAGTGTTCATTGGTAAGCATGCTTTTAATAAAAGTATAGTTGCTACTGTATTTTTAGTTTAGTCATTTAGTTAGCATTGTCGTATTTATTTTGGTCGGGCGGTAAGGTCATGATCGGTGAGCACTAATTGGAAGATCCCTATGAGTGGGCATCACCCAGCACGGATGGGAGCGCTCGGGGGAGGTGGCCATTGGCCCCTCATCGGGGAGGCGGTCCCTTCTAAGGATGGGTCGCCGAAAGAAGAGGAAAGGCGGTCAAGGCCCCTTCCTGGGTAGGAGGGGTTACAGCCCCCTCCTGGGGAATTTCCCGGGGCCAGGACGTCTGCGACGGCAGATATGGTAAGTTGTGTGGGGTTTGGGGGGGGTCTACGCTACCTTCTAGATACCTCACACGAGTCCTCGTACGACCTCTAAGTGGCGTCGAGTTTTATTGGGGCCCCCGTCAAGTCAAGGGAAATTGGTAATTGCACTTGAGGTACGCCTCTGGGCCGCCCCTCACAAGTGAAGGCGATATTTCTGGGTTAGGGATCTTGACACCGGTTACGACCTTGCCGTTGGCCCTTAAACGTTAGGATGTACAATTTCAAAATTTCAAGTAAATGTTTTGCAGGATGTTAGTTCGGCTAGGAGAACCTTTGTATTAGAGAATCTGTTAAGGTTAGCCAAACATCGCAATGTGGTAATGAAATTGTACATAATATGAAACTGTTTATTTAATGTTTTAATTTTGTTTCATATTTTAATAAATACGGCCGGGGGGGTTACTCCCTCCCGTCTTCCAAAGACTTCAGAACTGTTTCCGGTTTCCCATCCTTGGGGATTGTGTTGAGAGGGGGTGGCGGGTATCTCAGCCATATGTTGCTGGAGTCGCTAAATTCCCCTTGATCTCTATACCTGATGTGACCTGTCACTCGCTCGTGCATTTGGGCCAAGAAAGGTACCGGAGCTACCCCCACTCCCTTATCAAGCATTTTACAACACAGTTTACCTCTATCCAGCCATTCAAAGTTTGGGGTGAAGTCCATGAAAGAAGCTAAGTGCAAACAGTCCTTCTTCACCTGTACATATTTGCTAATATTCAGATGTAAGTTCATCTGAATCAGCAACCCAGGCTTCTAGGTGATCCAACAGTATTCTCCCCAAAACTTTTCTTGTAGAATCAAGTAGGGGAATAGGGCGATAGAAAAGGGGGTCGACTATATCACTCTTTTTAAAAATGAGAATGATGATGTAATTTGACCATGATTTAAATGGACCAGCACTAACTGCGCTCCTTAAAACATTGGTGATGAATGGAGCCCTTAAATCAATGTTATTATCATAACCTTCCATTGGCTATCTGTCGGGATCGAGAGCCTTATTCAGCACACTCCACTTGATTGCTAGTTTGCCCTCTTCTATGGTGAACAGTTGCATACCCATACAAAAGCCTTGAGGATCCACCCTTACGGTGTTGAGACTATTGTCAGAATCAGATTGGCTATGGTATAGACTGGAAAAATGCTCAACCCATTTATTAGGAGGTAGAATGATATCTACAGGGGTGTTGTCTCTGTCACCAGAGTAGGGGACATTACCAGTTTTCCAAAATAAACAACCATCATTGTTGATACTAGCCTGATACAGATTTTCCCATGCTTCCTGCCTTATTATTTTTTTCTTATTCAGGAGTGCTTACTTGTAATTCCATACGCATGCTATTACCACTGCTCTCTCTCATTAACAAACCATTTTTATCATGACTAACCTTTTTGTCTAACGTCAGAAGCCTTTTTACATTCTACATAGTAAATTATTATTATCTCATGTTTTAATGTCTTTACAGATTCCTCTAAATGCCCCAGTATATGTTTATGTTCTAACTCATTATCCAGACAGTCTGATACCTTTGCCCAGTTGCTCACAACAAGATCTTCCAACAATCGCCCTAGGTTAACCGTAGCCCACTTATGGAGAAGACGCTTGTTTTTAATCAAGACAATATGGGCAAGGTTATGTTCACAATAATGCATTTCCTTGGCCAAATCTAGAGAGATCACCAGAGGATTATGGTCACTCAGACAAGCCTGTAATATTTGAACATCAGTGATGTATGCTTGCATTGTATAGAAGGAGCTGTACAATCAATGATGCTGCAACTACCTCTTCCGATGTATGTGATATGATCTTGTGTAGGAGTAGGAATGAGATCAATGGCAAGGACAAGCAAATATTTTGACAAAATTGAGTTAAAGATATCCCGGCATTGATTATGTTCAAAGTTCAAGTAATCATCATTGTAATAGCTTGGTACCCCCACAAACAAGGTTACTTTATTAGTACACTTCAACTGTGAAATTTGCCCCCCAGATCACACTATAGTAATTATATTAATCATTCAAGACCTTGCTTAAAGATTTGTCAAGGGAACATGCTATCCCTGTATTGCTCCCAACAAAATTATTCTGATAAAAGTTAACCACAATAAGCATTTCTTTGGTCTTATGCTGAAGAGTAATACTTTGAGAGCATGATGAGTCAAGATGTGTTTTATGGATCTTTCACTCTGAGTGTCAGCAGACTATCTCTATGATGACCCCCGAGAGAATTAACAGCTGGTGTATGAAACCATTGATGGGAACTACATCACAAGACCAGGTTTGTTGAAGGAAGATTTTTTTAAAGCCTTTAACTAAACCAGCCCATTAGCAATACCCAGTTTGGATCACAGACCACATACATTCCAAAACAGGTATTTGGGATAGAATTTAGAGTCAACCACTTGCATATCAATGTCAGTTGAAGAACCAGGACAAATGCCTGCATTTGAGATTTTGGCAGGTTTTACATTATCAACAGTCACCTCCTTAAATACTAGGGGCGAAGACTCAACGTCTTTACGGATTGGACATTGTGCTGGAATAGAAATGTCCAGTCAGTCATTATCCGAGGGCCAAGAGAGGGGAGCAAAATGTTTTCCATTGGTAGTAGAGTCAAAAGTGGGATTGGCCAACATGAGACCTTGCTTAAGCTTGACTCTGACTGGGACTACTGTAGAAGGTGGGCTCTAGAAGAAACCCAGGGGGAGCCCACATATTTTATCCTGATTGAATATTTGGAGGTCTTAGCGATGTATAAGTGTGCCCACCAACTGAGGACTTTTGAAGTTGACAACCACGCAATCCCTTTCTACAGTTTGCATGGCATGACCTAGCCACCCTACCCTCTATGCCATAAGAATCTGATCTCAGCAGATGGGCGGCCCATCCTGATTTACTCTTGAAGGCAGACCAAACGCCTGCTACTTACAAATTCATACTTAAAATTGTATAGAGCCTGCTGTTGATGTAGAAGGTTGGGCACCCAACATCTATCATTATTCTGCCGTTGTTGACACGTCTTGAGAGGCTGGGCAGAGATGAAATATGGTAATGAGAACTCAAATCTGGGTTCATCACTGGAGTCACAGTCAGAGGGAGGGCTATTTCACGTGTTCTGAGTTCTAAGGAGGGCCGAAAGGTGCTGCGCAAATTATTTAACAGGCTTTGCACTTTGTCTTCACCATTTCAAGGTTACATCATAACAAAATTCTTTCAGTAGGGACTCCAGGTTGTCCAAGAAAAGTTTACAGATGTTAAGTAAGTTAGACCTATGGTTGGCTAAGGCTGGGATTGCTGGATTGTTAGATGGAACATCGAGATTTGACTTTGACTTGTGGGTCTTAGTTCCACACCTTAGGGTTTTTATCTGCTTATCCGTTAACACTTAGGAGTTGGGGACTTGTGCACAAAACGATAGATTTAGGCCCAGATCTCTGTACTGGGTTGAATGTATGACATTGTTCTGCATTCTGTCCATCAATTGTTGTTTTGCATTTGTCAACCCGAGTGGGATGGGTATGCTCAGACGTGATTCCCATGCTCTCCACACCACTGGAGTCAAGCTATCCTGGCTGAAGATGGCTGATAGCCAGAAACCGGTCCTAGGATGCTTGATTCCGGTCCAGGAAAGACATGGCTTGGCAGTTCAGGCTGGACTGTTTACATGAGGCACAGGGTCAAGGCTGATTCGCATATGGCCATGTCTGAACTGGGGTGGTGTGGAGTGAAAAAAAAACGATGGATTTAGGCCCAGATCTCTGTACTGGGTTGAATGTATGACATTGTTCTGCATTCTGTCCATCAATTGTTGTTTTACATTTGTCACCCCGAGTGGGATGGGTATGCTCAGACGTGAGTCCCATGCTCTCCACACCACTGGAGTCAAGCTATCCTGCTGAAAACGGCTGATAGCCAGAAACCAGTCCTAAGATGCTTGATTCCGGTCCAGGAAAGACATGGCTTGGCAGTTCGGGCTGGACTGTTTCCATGAGGCACAGGGTCAAGGCTGATTTGCATATGGCCATGTCTGAACTGGGGTGGTGTGGAGTGCAAAACAATGATGGATTTAGGCCCAGATCTCTGTACTGGGTTGAATGTATGACATTGTTCTGTATTCTGTCCATCAATTGTTCTTTTGCATTTGTCACCCCAAGTGGGATGGGTATGCTCAGACGTGAGTCCCATGCTCTCCATCCACTGGAGTCAAGCTATCCTGGCTGAAGACGGCTGATAGCCAGAAACCGGTCCTAGGATGTTTGATTCCGGTCCAGGAAAGACATGGCTTGGCAGTTCGGGCTGGTCTGTTCCCATGAGGCAGAGGGTCAAGGCTGATTTGCATATGGCCATATCTGAACTGGGGTGGTGTGGAGTGCAAAAAAACGATGGATTTAGGCCCAGATCTCTGTACTGGGTTGACTGTATGACATTGTTCTGCATTCTGTCCATCAATTGTTGTTTTGCATTTGTCATCCCGAGTGGGATGAGTATGCTCAGACGTGAGTCCCATGCTCTCCACACCACTGGAGTCAAGCTATCCTGGCTGAAGACGGCTGATAGCCAGAAACCGGTCCTAGGATGCTTGATTCGGGTCCAGGAAAGTTATGGCTTGGCAGTTCGGGCTGGACTGCTCCCATGAGGCACAGGGTCAAGGCTGATTTGCATATGGCCATGTCTGAACTGGGGTGGTGTGGAGTGCAAAAAAACGATGGATTTAGGTCCAGATCTCTGTACTGGGTTGAATGTATGACATTGTTCTGCATTCTGTCCATCAATTGTTGTTTTGCATTTGTCACCCCGAGTGAGATGGGTATGCTCAGACGTGAGTCCCATGCTCTCCACACCACTGGAGTCAAGCTATCCTGGCTGAAGACGGCTGATAGCCAGAAACCGGTCCTAGGATGCTTGATTCCGGTCCAGGAAAGACATGAAATGAAATGAAATGAAATTGGAATTTATAAAGCGCATGGCTGCCCGTAAGCGTCCCAGCGCTACCATGCGAAAATAAGAGGCTCTAAGGGGGGGCAGGAGATTTTAAGGGTCTTTGGGAAAAAGAAAGAATTTAAGACATTTGCGAAATTTGACAAGGGACGGTTCAGTACGAATGTGTCTCGGGAGAGCGTTCCAGGTCTTTGCTGCATTTACCGAGAAGCGGCGGCCTCCTGAGCGGGCTTTCCTAATTCTGGGGACTATGACCAGATTTTCAAGGTCCGATCTCAAGGCCCGTGGGGGTCTGTATGGGCGTATCAGGCTACTTAGTGCCTGGGGTCCTTTGCCTTGAAGAGCTTTGTGAACAATGCATGATGATTTAAAGGAAATGCGCTCGCGCACTGGAAGCCAGTGCAGGGTTTTCAACAATGGTTTTGCCAATGTTCTTCTCGGGGCACCCATGAGCATCCTGGCAGCAGCGTTTTGTACTCGTTGTAGGGTGTTGATAGTGGCTTCCGGGGCTGCCAGGAGCAGGGCATTACTATAATCCAATCTGGACAGGATCAGTCCCTGAATTAGTAATTTTCTAGATTGGAAGGGTAGCAGTGGGAGGACTTTCCGCACAGTTCGGAGCAGGCCGAAACATGTGCCTGCCACTTTCTGGGCATGTGACCTGAAGGTTAGTTTCGGCTCGAACCATACCCCCAAGCTCTTGATTTTGTCTTTTGGTGGGGGCACCTCACCCATGCAGGGGGGCCAAGATGTATTGGGTAGAGAGGAGAGTTGGTGACCCAGAATTAAAATCTCGGTTTTTGCTCCGTTCAATTTGAGCTTGGAGTTAGACATCCAGGAGAAAATTTCCAAGAGGCAGGCCGAGAGGTTGTCTGAGCATCCCGAATTTTGCGTCAGCGAGACGACTAGTTGGGTGTCATCAGCGTAGGTGACGCATTTAATCCCGAACGGGGCTACTACCTCCTCCAGTGGGGCCATATATACATTAAATAGGGTAGGGCTCAAAGATGAGCCCTGGGGGACTCCGCACCGGAGGGGAGTAGATTTGGACATGATGCCATTTTCCCAGATCTTAAAAGCTCGTTTATCTAGAAAGGATTCCAGCCATTTCAGGGCCATTCCCGTGATCCCGAGTCTTGCAAGACGGTGGACTAGTATTTTATGGTCCACAGTATCAAATGCAGCACTTAGATCCAGAGGATCAAAACTCCGGATCCCCCTGAATCCAAGATGCATCTTGCTTCCTCATTTACCACTATAAGAGCTGTATCAGTGCCCTGACCTGGGCGGAAGCCCGTTTGCGAGCCACTCAACAGGTCATTGTTTTCTAAGAACCCAGAGAGCTGCTGATTTACAATTCTTTCAGCAATTTTTCCCAGACCCGGCAGCAGCGAGATAGGGCGATAGTTGGCCAAGTCAGCCGTATCTAGGCCTGGTTTTTTCAGAAGAGTTTTGATTCTTGCTTGCTTCCAGCTGGGTGGAACCACCCCTTTAGAGAACGAAGCATTTAGTAAATCTGTTGCAAGGGGGCCCCTTTAGAGAACGAAGCATTTAGTAAATCTGTTGCAAGGGGGGTGATGGTATCAGCTACTTGTTTAAGGATATGCATGGGTGTAGGGTCAGATGGAGACCCGCTCTTCACTGCAGAGAGCGTATTGCGGAAATCATCCATGGTGATGGTTCTAAGGCTGTCCAGCCGGGGTGAATGGATCAGGGCAGAGGAGGTTTCATCGCCAGCAACAGGGACAGCCTGTGGGAGGGAGTCAAGTATTCGTAGGACTTTGGTGTCGAAGTACTCTGCAAGCAAGTCACATCTAGCTTTTGTACACTCCTGGTTGGTGATTGGAGTGGGGGATTTAAGCAGTTGCTTTACAATTTTAAAGGTCTCCTTAGAGGAGTTGGCGGATGTGTTAATTTTTTCCTCAAAAAAAGCTGCCTGGGTTTTCTGCCGTGCAGCTTTATACAGTCTTAAAGCCGCCTGGTAAGAGAGCTTACTGCTGGCTGCCCAGTCCTTCCTCAAGGTGCGTTCCAGCTTTTTACAGTTCTTCCTGAGATCCCTCAATTCAGTGGTGTACCATGGTGATTTGAAGGTGCTACTTTTCTTTGTGATCTTTTTCAGGGGCAGTACTACATTAAGGGAATTGGTAAGTCAATTCTGAAAGTTTAGGTTTGCTAACAGAGGGTCCGATCCTGCCATAGGAGCCGTTTGTTCTAGGGCCTGGGTCCATTCTTCCACTGATAGTTTAGCCCATGCTCTCTGTAGAGTTCGCGGGCGGGGAGCGTTTCTTCCTTCTAATGGAGTTTTCCAGGAGAAGGGGACCATAAAGTGGTCAGACCATGGGAGTGGTAGTGGGGGCATAACCGTAATAAAGCTGTTATTAGAAAAAATGGGGTCCAACAAATGTCCCTTAGTGTGTGTACTCTCAGTGTTTAAGAGTGTTATACCCAGTGATTTGAGGTCCGTACTGAGATCAGAGGCCGCCTTGTCAGTAGGATCATCAAAGTGTAAGTTCAGGTCTCCCAGGACTAAAAAATTGGGCGACTGAGCTGCTGTCCCTAATATAGTTTCTAGTAAGGATCCCGTAAACTGTTTTAGGTGACCTAGTGGGCGATAAATGAGGAGTCCTACCACTGAGTTGGTGGGGGAGGTTTGGATATGGAATTGGACACTTTCAGTGTCTAAGATACCGCCATTCTCGATTCTACAGGAATAGGTGTCTTTATAAATTATTGCAAGGCCCCCGCCTTTCCCCTGTACCCTATGCTGGCACTGGATGAAAAAACCATTTGGCAGGGCGGTGTTGATATCATAATCTGAGTTCGAGTGTAACCACGTCTCAGTGAGAAAGAGTAGATCCAGTTTGTTGTCTTCGATTAGTAAACTAATCTCGATTGCGTGTCTAGGTAGGGACCTGCAGTTTAATAGTGCCATCCCAATATCTCTACAGGGTTCCCTGTCGTTATTTTTGTCAGGACAGTATTTACAACGAGAGAATGTTCATCGAGGTAGTCCATCTGGGAGCACCACAGTCCTTTCTTGTCCTGTAGTAGCATGAGTTCCTCCCTAGAGTAACTTACAGGGCGTCTGTTATCCGCCGGCATAGTGGCTGGCCCTAGGTCCGGTCGGGCCCGGACGGGCCCAGACGGGCTTGCCTCTGGCACGCCTCCTGCGCGCCATCGGCGCGCCCGCTGCGCGGACTGGAGATGGCTTTCATTTTATAGGGCTCGGGCCGAAAATCGCCCGAGCGCTAGAGCGCCAACCCTGCCTTTACCCCCAAGATGGCGGCCCAAATCGTCGCCCCCGGGGAAGGCTCTATGTGAGTGTCAAGAGCCCCAATATCGGCCCTCGGTGCTCGGTTTTGTTGTGTATCGAGCCCCCAGCTATTAACAGGTGGGTGAGTACCACTAACAAGTTATCACAGTTTTACCAATTTTAAAAATGATGTTAAAACGAAGAGCTGTGCAAATATAAGTACAATTTAAAAAAAACAATTTTTCAAGCGCTGACTCCCGGCTTCCACCTCAGGAGCGTTCTAATTTCAGCAGGTATCAGGGGCAAGTGAAAATAACTCGTTTTTCGACATGGCTTGGCAGTTCGGACTGGACTGTTCCCATGAGGCACAGGGTCAAGGCTGATTTGCATATGGCCATGTCTGAACTGGGGTGGTGTGGAGTGCAAAAAAACGATAGATTTAGGCCCAGATCTCTGTACTGGGTTGAATGTATGACATTGTTCTGCATTCTGTCCATCAATTGTTGTTTTGCATTTGTCACCCCGAGTGGGATGGGTATGCTCAGACGTGAGTCCCATGCTCTCCACACCACTGGAGTCAAGCTATCCTGGCTGAAGACGGCTGATAGCCAGAAACCGGTCCTAGGATGCTTGATTCCGGTCCAGGAAAGACATGTCTTGGCAGTTCGGGCTGGACTGTTCCCATGAGGCACAGGGTCAAGGCTGATTTGCATATGGCCATGTCTGAACTGGGGTGGTGTGGAGTGCAAAAAAACGATGGATTTAGGCCCAGATCTCTGTACTGGGTTGAATGTATGACATTGTTCAGCATTCTGTACATCAATTGTTGTTTTGCACAAGAGTGAAGGCTGCTTAAAGACAGCAATAGAAACAGTAGAAACCTCATCATGTATATCATGAGCGACACACAAATGTATTGGTTGAACAAGGATGGGTGGTTGTTGACCAGGTGAAAGGGCCCTTTAATGGGTGGCATTTGACAGTGTATTACAGGGGTCCACCTGCATTTGCCTAAGTCGAATATTAGGTTTTCAAGCACTTTCTGGACAACGGTGATCCGATGTTCCACTTTTCCCCACTCCATAGATATTTCCCCCATAGCACATAGGGAATGCAGAGATTCCTTTGTCTCTGGGGGTAAATGGATGGGTTTTTTCTTACTCATCTTCGCACATGCAGGTGCACAAACAAACATGAAGCACAAGAGATAGTGGGAAAAGGCCCACCCTTGAGGTGACTTCTGTCCAGAGACCAAGAGGAGTGGCCATGCCCAATCTCCTCATGGCTCTGACAGGCATGGGTGGCCCCCCCAGGCAAGGGCAGGCCCCCTCCTTGGCCCGGACTTGTACCAAGTGTGGCCCCTGCACATCTTGCACCACAGGAGGGTGCTTTTAAAGCATATGGCACAAGCAGTTGTCCGAGGCCCCTCCTTACCAGGGACTGTTGAAGTATTGGTCAGTGAATCCCCAAGCATACCGCACCATGGGACGTGGAGGGCCTTTTTTAAATTTGGCAGCGTGGGGAGATATTGGAAGCCCATCCTCAACACAGGCGAATTATGGGACTGTGAGTCCTCAATAAAGCAGCAAAGTCTCCTCATAGCATCCCGCCAAAGCTCAACCTGTCAAAAAAAATCAGGGTAGTAATTCCATGCAGTAATTTTGCTCTCTTTCAGTTGGATTCAAGGCCCATGTTGGGGCCTTATTCAGAGAGAACCTTTTCGATGTTATGACTGAATTACACCTTTAAATAGAGCTAAAGAACGAATCTCCATATTCACGGAAGTTAGAAATATGAGTAACAAAGCACTTAAATTGCTGCATTGTATTGGTGAAATTGCAAAACCACTTTGAGATTGCTTATTATATATACCAAAAGAGCAATGCTGCTGAATAGCAAGTGAGAAGGGGGACGCCGTCATTCTTCTCTGCAGCATTTTCTGCCTCTGCTACTGTTGTAAATGAATCTAGGACCCTAGTGTAACTTTCCCGATTTATGCCCTTATATAGGTATAAATTACCAGATCCTTATATAGGCATAGATATCATTACCATACTTGGACTGAGCCTATACAGCTCAAATACGGCATGGCTACTTCCAATAAGTTCCGAGAATCAACAACGATTTCTTAGAAAAACCCGCCTTCAGCAGCCAGGGACTTTCCCTCGCCTGAATACTAATTTATCTAGGAAATCATGGAGTGATGGTATTAAGTCCAATCATTCGTCAAACTCGGCATCTTCAAAGTATAAATATGCCTACATTTGCCCAGACAATCACACAGTGGTTCGGAGCAGATCGACTAACTACTTGCCCGACGCCCTGCAGCAGCAAGTGCCGAAGGAAGCCAACCCTCCAGCTGACTCACTGAGAGACGCTGTATTTTCTCCTGCCGAGAAATCCAGCTCCAGTGTTTCCAGGCTACCCTTGCGGGTTGCTGGGAAATCGATTCCTGAGGGAGAGATACAAGACCTCCTTCATTCTAAACCAAGGTAAAGAGCTGATTAGACCCTTAGAGAATTCTCGGATAGATCCTTGGCAGAGAAATACTAAACTTAAGCTACTCCTCACTTACTTCTTCCCTTGTACTAGACTTAGATTAGGTACACCGGGGTAGGCGTATTTTAGAAGCACCAGTTGAGTACTTTTAGTCATTGGTTTATTACTGTACTTTTAGTAATTGGTTTATTGCTGTATGTATTTTATATGTTTTAAGGCACTTTATGGTTTAGAAACCATATCATGCTTTTACAGCACTACTTTATAATACCTTTTGTATTCTATACTCTGTACTTTAATACCAGTATTACGATTGTAGCAGTACATTTCTTATGCTTGAGAAAGAAGACTGTTCAATAAATACCTTTTATTGAAAACGCCCGCCTCCCTATTTTCTCAGCACCTCTGGTGAAATGAAGCATGCACGATTGACTGAGTAAAATAGTTATCTATTGTTTCCACGACTCTAAAGATTTATTTCTAATTCTTGGGAAACAAAGTTGGTCTGTTTATGCGGTTGTCAGAAACTAATCCCTTCTGGTTTAATCGAGAACGTTTCTAGTGACCTCTGAGCTAGCTGGCACTCACAATTAAATATATACGATAGAGACCTAGTCGACCTCAGTCCTACGTCTAAACTATAGTATATGTTATTCCAATGCGCAGAGCCTATTGGGAATATAGGAACTACACTACATGGCGCCCAATGTTTGGTAAGGCGATAATTCAACGCTAGATACTAGAGTAACTCAGTCGTGCTTTTCACACAGACCCCGTTTTCCCGTAAAATACTCCAATAGTGTCAAGACCTCCGTCACCATTGTAAGCTCATTCAGAAAACAAAGCAAGAAGAATCGACATTTCAGAATCAAGTCCAAATATCCGCAGTGGCGGAGAAACCATCGAGTTACTTCGTTGTTTGCCAAACGATGTATGACTGAGATGAGTGGTCTGACATTGAATAATGGCCGTCAAAGATGGACGCGGCTAAAAAACGAAAAGCCGGTCTAGTCTTCTTGACCACGCGCACAGTGGCCGTAACGAAGCGCACGTTCAACTAACGAACTGCGCACTTCATCTGTCAAGTTCGAGCGAGCGCCACGTTCTTCCTGATGACCTCAGTCAAGCTGAAAACTCCTGTTCAAAACTCTTGCCGGTGAAGAATTAACGCATGCGCAACGTGGGACAAGCAAGCGAGGTATTCCGGTGTTCCATTCAGCGGCTGCTAGACACACCGGTTGTGAATTTTTGTGTGACTTTTTGTTGTATCTCGCACTTCTAGTTCAGAGACAAAATTATTGTTCCTTGGGAACTCGGTAGTGTACGAACTATCAGTGTTCTTTCAAGACTCCTTAGTTTACTCATAGTTAGATGCTCACAGAAATCTGAAGTACAAGAGATTTTAATTTCCAAACAGTTGAATTCATTCCAGCTATCGCCTGTCAGTCGAAAGGTAACAAGAGATGCATTGTGTGCATTAGAGTCCATTAAAAACTGTTGGATAGTGTCTTAATGATACTGTGTTACACAGGTTCAGGCGAAATAATTATCAAGCAATCACTACGAGGGAGAAGCTTTAGCCCAGGTTCTGAGGGTAAGAGTTTTTCTTGATTAAAGTCAGTGTAATAGAGTATTTAGTGGAATTGTGGTTACATGTTCTGTTTGCCTGCAGGTGTTTACTATTACGCCAGCAAGAACCAAGGTGACGACGACGACAGTCCACTGAATGTTGTCACCCACTGTCTAGAGCGGGCTCTCTCTCTCTTATCCACTTCCCCTTTCCCCCCTGCTTCAGGGGTTACCTTGAGTAACTTTCGGGTGGCCCTTGGGGTGGAGGGACGTTGGGACCTACGTCGACTCCTGTGGTTCCTCGCCTTCGTGACAAATAGACGTCTGGAGTGGGTAAAAGGTTAATATGCGCCAAAACTATGTAGGACGAAAATCCTATGTATTAGTTTTTTAGTTTTTTCAACGTTGAAGGATACAGTGTTCCAAAATATTGTGCACCTAATCTTTGTTTCCTTGAAACTTTGCTCTGCAAAAAAACTTCCAGTCGACAAAATGTCGGAGAGTGACGAAGAAAGGGAGAGAGCTAGAGTAGCAGCTCAAGCAGTTTTAGATCACACAAATCTCCAATAAAGTGACCCGGATCCAATAATCATCCCGATGATTATAAGAAAAACCATAACTATAAAACTTATAGAGAATGGAGTATCATTGAGAGGTGGTAAAGTAATCTTTGTCATAGAGGCACATAAATATCGGCAAACAGAGATATTCTACTCATGGATTCTGTTTCCTACAGCAAATCAGGTAAAACTACAAAGTAGAGGAACCTCCAGCGGAATACTTTCCTTTCGAGGTCGTTGAAATTCCATTAACTTACCAAGAGCATCAGCTCTGGTTTAAAGGCGCCCTAAAACATCAAAAACATATATACCAGGCTTGGTCTACTAGGTAGTCCAGGAGCAACATGGCTGGTACTAGCCAGCTATACACCACATCCTGACATTAACGGAATGACAGGTCCAGAACTGTTAGCTCAGCTGAAACAGTTAATTAAAATACACAGACAATTGGTTCAGTATGTCATGAGGACTTTACCAGTCCATCCAGCTGTAAGGATTCCACAGAACACCCCTCACCAGGGGAATACAAAAAAAATCACACCACAGACTATACAATCAGTCATTGGTAGATTGCCCGGAAAAAGGTAACAAATTCCGTTCTGGTTAGCTCAGAAAATTACTCAAATAGAGGCAGTATGCCTTGATAGTACACCTCATGAGAAACACAGAATTCTGACAATCTGTTTACCAATGGGGATAGCACCACATGTGGAGAACTGTGACACTTGGGGTACAGTCTTTGCTTCAATCTACACAAAAACACATGGTGTACCGTCCATGGCGGTAATACCAGATGTTCTGAGACAGATTCAAAATGAATACGGTCCAGAACCGGCCTTAAATCTAGGTATGAAATTACTGAAAGATTTTAAACAGGTCTCAGCTATATTATTAGCTAGCATTAAAGGTGAAGCAGCATCAGTGGCAATCCGCCAAAAGTTAAAAGAAACAGATATAACAGACCAACCATATGAGCTTGCTAGAATTATTGAAAAATCTTATGAAGAACTAGGTAGAGATAGTTTGGGTGGGAAACCAGTAAAAGCGAATTACCTGAAAATCCTGAAAAGGTGTTTATTAAAAATAATCTCACTACTCCTAAAAAGAAGTGGGAAAATACTAAACAGACACTTCCTAAAGAGAAGCATTCTCAGTACAGAGAAAGATCTCCCCTACGGGGAGGTAGGTCTCCACAACGGGAGCCCTCTGATAAAAAGTATAACCTTAGAAATAGGGATGATCTAAGAAAACCAGATAGATACCTAGATACTGATACACGTTCCTCTCATACCTTTCAGACTTCCTCGCAGAAATCCAAGAGGAGAGGACGATCAGAACAAAAAGAGGAACGTTTGAAGTCAAAAGAAGAACAGCACGTTACAAAAAATAAGAAAACTCAATTCACCAAAAAGAACAGGAGCAAGCATAAAAATCAGACATGCCGAGGATCCTGAGGACACATCTCAAGAATGGGGAGTGGGCTCAGACAATGCTAGACAGTTCAGAAGAAGTCACTATAGTTCGCAAGATCCTGAAGGATCATCTATAGACAGTGGACTTGAATGAATCCATTCAAGTTGAAACTGCAGACACCAGGGTTAGTGTACCCCACAAGTTATATGAAATAACACTCCGGATGGAGGGGGACATAACTAGAAAAATGAGAGCACTCTTTTGGGAGAAGCTCTCTAAGGGCTATGACATTCCTCTGGTTGAACAAGACTGGCCACCTGAATTTGTCAGGGAGTGCCCACATGGCGAAGAGATAATTATGCCAGCTATCTCAAATCACATTCCAATTCATAAAAATATACATATGCCAGAAAATGGGCAGTAGCTCAGGCTCCAGCATTATATAAAAATCATGTAGGATGGGATAAGGACTCTCCTCACCATAAAATCCAGTTAAAAAATCAGCCTACTGCACAAAGGCAGTATCCAGTTAAGCAAGAAGCTAAAAAACAGGTCAGGGCGATTTTAAATCAACTTGAATACCAATTGGTGATTGAAACATGCACCTCGTCCATGAACAATCCTTTGTTTCCTGTCTCGAAATACATATTGTCTAGTTTTAGACTACAGACACTTAAACTCTTGTTGCAAAACCTTTGCAGTACAAAATGCACACAGTGCAGCATTGATGAATAATTTCAAATAGGGTTTTCTGTCAAAATATTGCACGTGAAAGTAGGCATTTGACCGCTTTCTCAATTATGGGGACACAGCGACAAATTTGCTGTCTCCCCCAAGGATTCAAGAATAGCCCAGGGATATTTTCAGTCCGGATAACAGAGTTACTACAAATGTATGATGATGAGTCATTATGTTATGCCGATGACATCCATCTTACAGACAATGATTTGGACGTGCACTTGAAAAGAGTGAACACCATAATACTTGGGTTCCCTTCTGAAGGGTACAAATTCAATTTTAAGAAATCACAAATTGCCCACCTCAACGTCCTATTTTTAGGATGCGAACTTTCAAGTGAAGGCAAAAGCCTGGCAGCCAACTTCTTAGAGAAATGTGCGCTGCTCCAACCTCCAAAGACGCTGAAAAACCTACAGTCAATTCTAGGTTTCCTAAATTTTGGAAGAACTTATGTTCTGAATTTTGCAGAAAGGGTTAAACCTCTCTACAAATTAATAAAACCTGAATTCAAACCAACTAATTGGACTCAAAACCACACAGAAATTTAGTATTCAGTACAAACAGACATGGTAACAGAAACACAGTCAGAAACACGCGACAATGTGCGCAACCTTATGATCCTAATCATCCCAGGAAGATGCAGATTCACAAACCTGACCTTTGATGAAGGTGAAAAAGGTACCAATAGCATACAATTCACACTTGTACACACAAGCTGAAATAAAATTCACTTCTACAGAAAAAATTCTGACAGCGGTTCAAACTGCAGTAGCAAAAGAGAGAGCTCTTGCACAGGGAAAACGAATAATGATCGTCACACTTGTACCTGCCTTAGAGGCAGTGACTAAAGCAAGCATTCCAAATGCAAAAGCTTTACATCTGATATGGATACAATGGGTTAACTCTCTTGCTGCAACAGACGTTGAATATGTCTTTGACCCCTACTTGAAGACACAAGAATTCCTACAATAAGAACACGAAGGTCCCCTGCCGACCGAAATTCTGCCTCTAGAACATTACGGATGTATAATCTATGCAGACGGATCAGCACAGCCTGCAATTGGGAGGAAACAAGCCTATAGTGCTGCGTGCGCTATTGTTAAAAGGTAAATTTAGTCCTATGGTCACTAAAACTCAATCACTCGGAGAACTACAGGCTTTCAAGATGGCGCTTGAAAATACTGATTGCGAATTCCCCACACTAATAGTGTGTGATTCATATTACTACGTACAATCTTACAATGAGTATCTGCAGAACTGGGTTCAAAACGGTTTCAAAGACACAAAAGGTGGCACAATTAAGCATAGTACGCTTTGGGAACAAGTAGTTCTTTTACAGAAAGAGCTACAAAAGACTCACGTGATTCATACACAGGGTCATCAGCGTGATGGCGTTCACGTTGCAGGGAATTCATTGGCTGATGAAGCCGCAAAGGCAGCTGTGCAAACGGCTTCCATAGCAGCAATCACTCGGTCAAAAACAAAAATAGACAGCGAAATAATGCAAGCTGTCACTGCTTCAGTCAAAGACAGTGGTAAGACACTCCCGAAAGGCTTTCCAGTGAAGTACTCATATATAACTGATGTGAATAATGTTCCTTTTGCTCAAATCCATGGAGTGGGGGATAGGGCAAATCCAAACATGGAACATAGATTAAGACTAATCTTAGCAGCACATGAAGGATTTTCCTCTACACACGCAGGAGTTTCTGCCACAGTATCATTATTAAAACAGAGATATTGGTGGCCATGCATGAGGAAATATAGGAGAAACTATGCTCTAGAATGTGAAATCTGCCAAAAAATGAAAGTTTCTACAGTAAAACGTCCTGCACAGACGCCCCTTCTGATTTCAGATAAACCTCTAGCGTGTGTTTACCTGGACCACTGTGGTCCCTTAACAAGGGATGGCAACTATAAATATATCATGGTCGCAGTGAATTCCTGCACAAGATTTATTTGGATGTGGCCCCAGTGCTCGGCTGACGCCAGAACTGTTATAAAGGATTTGCGAGTCTTTACGGCACTTACGTAATTGGCACGCTACATTCTGACCAGGGTCCTGCGTTTAGCTCTTGAGCTTACAAAGAGGCCATGGCTAGCTTGGGAGTTGCATTGCGGTATTCTAGTCCCTTTCATCCTGAGGGTAATGCGGTAGTGGAAAGAAAAAACATAAAGCAGTCCATAACAGCTAAGGTATTAGGTTCGGGTGATGGGTGGGTCAAACATCTAATAAGTGTCCAACATAGTCTTAACAAATCTGCCAAGAAATTCTCTGGGTGGAATCACTCCATATGAATTACTGTTTGGTACTAGAATGATAACCGAAGACCTTGATTGTCAAACTTCAGTGGTGGAACAAAAACTCTTTGATGTCAAAGATCGTTTGGCTGTTTTATAGGACTTAAATGAAACAAGAAGAAGTCTGAGAAACACAACACAGAAGCCAACGGCAACTGAAGAAAAAACACTTGTCCCAGCAAGACCTGTCTGGATTCCAAAGATTGGGGATCTAGTCAGGGAAAAGATCGTGGTAAAGAAGGAATTTGGGCCTTCTTACGGAAAAGCAGTACCTGTCTTGGCAATCCCAGGAACAAGATCAGTAGTACTACCGCCCCTTGCTGATAAAAGGGAGAACAGAGTTGTGTCCATCGACCTGGTCAAACCACAACATGTGGCCAATAATAAGTAGTAGGCCCAGTGGACTCCCAAGATGTAGTAGAAGACCAAATCTCGCTACTATCCAAGAGGTTCAAACTGAAAGACGTATCACCTTTGATAAACCTGCAGTAAGAAAAGAAGGACTATGTAACAAAGCCATGGACCTTGTGCTTCTTGAGACCCAAATAACAGTTCGTCAAGAAACACCTGTCTAGAATGATGTAGCCTCTGACTATACCAATATGACAAAGGAAGAAGCAACTCCAAAGATTAATAACAACCCTGACGCAATTCCAACAATTGACAGAACTGCCTCTGGCTATTTTATCAACTTTGATACATTTTCTGAGGATCCCCGTGAACCTGAAGATCAGCCAGCAAATAAAACTTTCAAAGAAAAAATAACAGAACTCTTTCATCAACTTGAAAAAACATATCTGGTTTCACCATGGATTGAATGTTGGATTGTGTTAGGTGTACTTTTCCTCCTGCTCTGGCTCATTCTGGTTTTAAGCTTGGGACAAATGATAGATGGAAAATACAGTACAATGGACACAGCAAGTCAGAAAATCAACTTGGTCCTGAAACCTCACAAATCATCTCATTGTGAACGAAGAGACCTCTCATCAGTGAACATCACAGCCATTCTCATACCTGGTGGTATAGCGTGGGACAGAACTGATTATGACATCTGTGGCCCGGTGGAGCGGCTGAAGATTCCACACCAGTTCAAATTTTCTTTGAGTGACTTTGTATCACCAAGAAACAGGGACTTCTTGTTTACTGATAATAACACCCCCTTCCCTGCTATATATACCAGGGGTACCTCCTTCTTTATATTTCACTTTGTATCACCAAGCACATTTTCTGATGATTGGGACTTTAAGATTATTAATAATGTGATGTCAGATTTAGAAATGTCTGCAAAATTTACGGAACATGACTATTTAGAAGGGTCATCAGATTATGAACAAATGTATTGTTTTTATCACTATGGTCACCATTATTTGCATAAATCTGCAAGCCCTAGGAATATTTTTATTTATAATCAATGGGAACATTGTCCAACGCCGCCAAAGGGCAGCTCAAAAACATTTTATGAAAAGTTTCCATACTTCTCATGGTTTAATGTTACAAATCCAGAAACGTTTTATTTCAAAAATGTAAATAAGACAGTAATGAAAACAATGTTGACCAATACTAAACAAATTTATTCTGCAAACTTTTATGCTCAGCTGTCTACACTAGGTTTTGACTTTTGGAAAGACATTGAGACAAAAACTGTCTGGGGCACGAAAGACTGGAAGGTGCAAGGTTTAGAAGCCCTGTTCAGAGCCTGCATTATACCAGAACAAATAATGTTTTTAAATGACACAATTTTTCAAATCAATTCAATTTTATTATGATTTGGAATTCCGAAGAATTCCACATAACATTACAATAAAACATCAGTTCATAAAAGGCAGTATTAAAAGCCCAAATGATTACACCCTGCAATTATCCTACATTACACACAGTACATAATACATTTTTCAGTGAACCCTTAACATTAGTTATGAATAAATACTTTAAAAAAAAACAATTTTCCTAAAATTACCTTCTCCCTGAAGAGACTAATCTCTATTAATCATTAAATACGTCACTCAGGGGGACTGAATTCTTCTAATCATTATCTGGAAAGGAACACTATTGGCTGACTCCCTAAATTAATAAACAATCTAATCTAATATAAAATTACATTTTAGCAGCATATAATTAAGAAATTATGTATGGTTCATCCAATATACGGTTACAATTAAAACATTTCTTGTGTCGAGGACGGAAAACAGTGTTAACAACAGGGAATTTTGTAATGTGCTACTGAAGGTGCAAGTATATTAAGATAAAGTGCTAGTGCATAGATGCCCTAATTCTGGACAGTGACCCGAATGATTATCTAGCATCAATATAGCCTAAATAAATCGGAAATTACACAAAAAATTTAAGTAGCAAACAGAGTTTGTCAAACACACTAATAAATAAATGTTACTTATCGTATGTTACAACAAATTAAAAAATGTTTAAAATGCTCAAAAGGTGCTAAAACAAGGGAAATTATACAAGGCACTACATAATCCACTGATCACCCTACTTATTGACTTCTAATAAACATTTAAAAATTCTTTAAAAAAGCAGAAAATCTTAAAACATATCTGTTCTGACGGGGGGTGCAGAAGAAAGTTGCGTGCCTGTTCTGCTGTTGAAATATTATAATGTAGAAAACCATGCCTTAGAAAATTGCGTCGTATTGAACTAGGTGCGGGGCACACAATCAAAACATGATTATAGTATTGGATGCCACCATTGCATAAATCACAAAATCTTTCATTTTTGGGGATACCCTCCCAAGCTCCTGTTACTATCCTCAATGGCAACAAATTCATTCTGAGGAGTAGAATCACTCTGAGTACTCCATGTTTCAGGTTCCAAAGAACATTCGGCTGAGGATTTTTAATAAGTGAGCTCTCCGCTAGACAGTCCAGTCTGCCATTCCCTCTGCATATTTTCAGATCTCTTTCTTGTGAGATCTCATATATGTTTTTTTTTTATTAATTGCTTTAAAGCTATTTTGTACAAAACTGCTGCCCCTACTAAATCTAAACCAAAAATGCTTAAAGCTTTTAAATAATTTTAAAAAATTACACTTTTACACAATAGATTATCAAAAATTTCCTTGTGCAATGCCAGCCTTAATAGATTTTCTTGACCGTTTATCAAAGCGTTACACCATCTTAAAGACCCCGCCAATGACAAAATGTACGTTGAGAGAAGGCCAAATATGAGCCTAAGAGCCGCGATTGATGCAGCGTGACTCAAGTTGCACATTTGACGCCAGATTTTACCTTCCACTTTCTCGAACTTAGCCCACTCATATTTGTCAATTGTTTCACATGCGTAATTCAAGGTCGGCGGAATGTTGATTTTGTACACTGCAATAGTGTGTGAAAAATGTGTTTTCCCGCATTGCTTATACAAGCGGTTAATTGCCGATGCCTGTGAAATCGCTTTACTTTTGCAGTGATCTAAATGTCTGTTAGCGGAGCACCTATTTGTAAAAAAAATTCCTAAATAAAGATAAAATGTCACTATTTCCATAGTTTCATCCCCCAAAAACCATTTCAGATTTGATCTAACCTTTCAGCCTTTCTGACTAAAAATCATCACTGTTGGACCTGGCCCTTTTGGCAGGTTCACCCCAAGACTTTTTTGCTTTTTCCTAGCCTATTTCTGTGACCTGGTGTTGGTGATTTTAGGCCTCTGCGCACTTTTTCACTGTGGTACAGTGTAAAGTGCGTGAGCTCTCTGTGTATGTGTGGTGAGTGACCTGCCCTCCCATAGGAATGAATGGGGAATATGTATGCCCATGGTAGTTCCTGATGTGTGGGGAGTGCAGGGTCGAGTCTGGTATGTGCGAACTCCTGAGATTGAATGCTGCTCAATGGTATATGCGGCATGATTGTGTTAGTGTAGAAGTGCCACTTTTAGAAGTTGGCATATTTGTGTAATTTGTGTCTGGCGTGTGATTGGCTGGTGAGCCTGGTCCAGGAGTGCCTGGGCCTGCTTGTGGATTGACTGTCTGGTTTGAGGGTGACAGGGGCTTGGGCGCCCCAGGAGGTTGTCTGAGTAAGCCCGTGGATGAAAGGCTGCATCTGCTGCCAGGGAAGTGGGAGGAAATAGCACCTGGGCGTGAAGAGGGCTGTGCCTGCCTGCTACAATTCTGGCTCCACCTCCTACTGGGCGACTGTCGCCTCTGCCCCTCACATTGAAAGGAGTTCCCTATAACCAGTTCTAGCTGGTTCTCACACTGCCTGCACCCTTTAGACAAAGGAATTTACAGTATAAAAAGGGTCTGTCTCCCCTTACAATTTGTTCTTGTTTCTGACTTAAATCCTGCCTGGGGCATGCTGCTGCTTGGGCCCAGGGGAATCCCTGGGCCCTGCCTGTCTCCCCTTACAATTTGTTCTTGTTTCTGACTTAAATCCTGCCTGGGGCATGCTGCTGCTTGGGCCCAGGGGAATCCCTGGGCCCTGCCCAGCCCTTGGATGCCTGGAGGACTTCTTGGGGACCCCTATGCCTGTACTGTAAGGATGGGGCACTTTGCATTGCCCTGGAAGCCCTGTCCTGTGTGGCTGGGACCCTTCATGCTGTAGGGGTCATCTCTAGGAGCTGTTGGTGCTCCCTCTCTTTGTCCTGGACTGTGTGGGTTCCTGCTAGCGCCTAGGAGCACTTGATTTATCTTCTAGCGCTTGGGAGCGCTGTTTTCCCTGTCCTAAGCACCTGGGAGCGCTTTCTGCCGTTATAGCGCCTGGGAGCGCATTTGTGATTGTCCCTAGGTGCCCACCCTGCTGGGGGTGCCGTGGCGAGTGCCTACCTCGCTTATTTTTTATGATTTTTTCCCCTGGCAGATGCTCACCCCGCCAGGGGCCTGGCCGCTATTTTTTAATATTTTTAATTTAACTCGAGGGAGCCCACCCCTCGGTTAATTATCCCCCAGCCTACAAGTCCCTGAAACTAGCCGCCGCGCTGCCCGCGATGACCCGGAAGTGGTTGGCCGGCTGGCCAATGATAGCGCGGCCTGGCCGGAAGTCCCGCCCCGCAGCCCGGGTGCCGAGAGATGGCAGCCTCGAGGGGAGAAAGAGAAGAAGCATGGCGGTTCTGCAGGGCTCCCATGAGCGGAGGGAGCCCTGCGGCAGAGGAGGAATTGACCCAGCGGTGTCCCAGGTCCCAGGAGGGGGCCCGGGTGACGCCAGAGATGTGCTGCCGCCTGCCCGAGGAGCCACGCTGGAGGACAGCAGCCGGTAAGTGTAGACTGGCTGTGGGGCTCCCGGCGTGTGTCGTGGCAGCGAGTGAGTCACAGTGAGGGGTGCATCTAGGGCGGCCCTGGATGGCAGTGGGCCACCCTAATGTTTCGTAATGGTGCGCAGAGTCCACGAGGGACTCCAACGACGGCCGCATTCATCATTTCGAGCCCGGAGAGGCCCAGGGGCAGTGTTGACATCTGGTTCAGTAGAGCAGGGGCCATTTTAGTGAGAGGGGGCGTCCGGGCACATTGCCGGTGCCCGCCCCTCCTGCCTGCAAACTATTTGTTGGAACCCATGAGAGGCTCTTAGTGGGGGATTGGTTGCGAGCCCTGAGAGGCTCAGGGCCCAGATTGTGTGTAGAGCCAGAGGGCTCTGGGGGCCATTATCTCTTGAGTCCACCGAGCGGGACTCCAACGGTTGGGGCATGTGAGGTGACCAGAGCCTGTGTGGCTCAAACGTGCTCGGTTCAGAGCCTAGAAGGCTCCCAGTTGGCGCAGGTTTGGTCCCTGAGGGCTAGTGAGAGCCCTGCCGCAGTTTTTGATTCACAGCTGCCCAGAAATTAGTGGGCAGCAGCACCGTTTAGGTCTTGTGATGGTTCCCAGGTGCCCAGCAAGTAGTGGGCACCTACATCGTTTAGGTGCACCCCTGACTGGCGCTGCGTGGCAGCACGCCCTGACATTCTGGACACAGGGCTCTTTAGTCCCTTTATTAGATGGGGGCTGGTATGTGATTTCTGCGCAATGTGATTTCTATGTTTTTAATAGTAATTGCTAAGGTGTTTTTGCGCTATTGAGTTATGTTCTGGCACCTCTGAATGTGTTTATGCATCATGTGTCTTCCCTGATTTTACACCTCTGAATACGTTGGTTTATGCATCATGTGTTCTTCCTTCCCTACACCTCTGAATGTTTTAGGCATCATGTGTTTTCTTCCCTACACCTCTGAATGTTTTAGGCATCATGTGTTTTCTTTCCTTACACCGCTGAATGTGTTTTTATGCATCATGTGTTTTGTGTTCTTGACTATACCCCTAGATCTATTTTATTCTTAGGTGGTGGTGTTTTGCCTAGTATAGTTATACTAGAGAGGTTATGTGTCCTTGGGTGATCTAGGCCTATGGTTATTAGTATTGCATAGTGTGTACCTACCTTTACCCGTAGTGACTGGTTGTGATTTATAACTGTTATTTTGTGCTATACTTATTCTAATTTCTACTAAGTACTGATTCTGACAGTGGCCCATGTGGCCCTGTCCTGGTGTAAATAATCCCTTGTGAATATTGCCCATGTCAGTTGGCACAATGTACATGTGTGATTTCTATCTGATGTGTTTTCACAATGCAGAAGTTATTTTTATATAAGCTTGTGTGGAGTTCCTTTTGTGGTGTGCCTAGGATGTTGTTGCTGTTGTGTATTCTGGCGCAAATGCTTTACACATTGCCTCCGAGTTTAGCCTTACAGCTCGTGCCAAGCTACCAAGGGGGTGAGCAGGGGTTATCTTGGCATGTGACTCCCTTGCCCTGACTAGATTGGTGGTTTCTGCCTAGCTTTGGCGTCAGCCTTAGCCAACCAGAAATAGCCAGTTCTAACAATCACCTTACCCTTAGAAGTGTTTATTTTTAAAAAATATTCTTTAGTGTACTTGACCAACTCCGTCAGACGTCTTTGCAACCCGATTGGAGTTAGGTCCATGATGGTAGCGTCGTCAGCATACAACAAGCAACTTAATTTTAGATCACCCACTTGTGGAGGGTCCCCTTTACTCTCCCCTACCCTGCTTGGAGGGTCATTTATGTAGATTGAAAAGAGTAAAGGAGCCAAAAGGCACCCCTGCTTCATCCCGTTGTGGGTGGGGATTTTCTTTGATAGGTCTTAGGTCCCCCCTAACAGAACTTGAGTCCAAGTAGAGGAGTGGAGAGCGATTATTACTCTTAACAGATTCCCTGGGATCTCCATCCTTATCAATTTCCTCCCTAGCGTCCTCCTATCTACCCTATCAAACGCTGTAGAGAAGTCAATGAAAGCTGTGTACAGCGGAAGCCTCCGAGCCACAGGATATTTATCTATTAGGGTTTGTAAACCAGAGATATTGTCTAGGGTGCACTATTCTTCCGAAAACCAGACTGTTCAAGGGGAATTAAATTATAACCAAATACCCACTCTTGCAGGTGGACAAGGATGCTTTTTGCAAAACGTTTTCCTGTTGCATCCAGAAGGGAGATTTGCCTATAGCTTGCGGGAGAATTTTTAGGGCCTTTCTTATATAGAGGTACTATTATACTGCCCTTCCAGGAATTAGGGATATCCCCAAACTTATAACAATGGACGAACAGCGGATGTAACATCCTTGCCCAGTCACCACAGTCCTTTTTTATTATGGCTACAGGGACATCATCTGGCCCCATTGCCCCGGAGTATCTCGCCCCCTTGATGTATCCCTCAAGATCGCTCATTAATGGTGCTTCTACTTTTTCTACCGAAAAAGTAGACCTGTTTAACCCCTCAACCCCAGCATCTAAGGGATTTGGGGCGTACAATAGGGATATATAAGTTGACCATTCAATTTCAGAGATCAACATGGGCTGGGATTTTACTCTACTGTCACAATATTTGGCAATCAATGCCCAGTACTTTCTACTATCCCCCGAGAGTGCCACTTCCTGAAGGTTAACCCATTTTTCGTCTTCAGAGGCCCTGCGATCAGCAACTATTTTCCTTTTCCGGACCTGTTTTAATCTGTGTATCTCTTTTAGTCTTGACGGCCATGGGTCTATAAATTGGGATCTAATCAACCTATTTATCTTATTATTGAGAGATTTAATTTCATTAAGAAGTTTTATTTTGGGGGTAGCGTAATCACCTTTCATCTTTCTTCCCAACTTTCTGACAGCAGTCATGACTTTTTCATATCTCACGATCGGGTTATCCCAGGTTAAACTGAACGCAATGTTCTTAAATACCCAATGAAGATTCGGAAGGTTCTTATGTGACCAATAAGTGCGACCATTACTTCGAGAATAAGTTACTGTCTCATTCCTCTGATTCAATAGTTCAGGTTTCTCGAAGTTTAAAGCTATCTTGACAGCCAATATGTTGTGGTCGCTGAAATTAGTAGGAAGAACCTTAAACTGGGAGCATGCCCCGAACAGTTGAAATGACACAGCCATATAATCGAGAAGGAAATTACCATGTGACCCGTGAAAGGTGAGAGCTGCAGGAGAGTCCTCTGGGAATCTGCCATTTAATACTTTAAGATCAAGGTTTCTCAAATTTTGCAAACGTAAAAGGCCACGTTTATCAGATCTTAAATTGGAAGGGAATATTGCCTCTGGTATGAACCAAACCTCCTCCAGGTCTAGATTGGAAAAGGATGTGATTGAGCTATTATTAATCTTGGCATTAAAATCTCCTACCATCAGGATATACACTCTTTCATCATTGCTAAATAACTTTTGCCCAAAAGTGCAAATGGAATCAACCAGTGGGGTGGACGCCTTCCCAGGTGGGATATATACATTTACCACATACAGAAATGTCGCACATCCCAAGTTGTCTTGTTCTAATTTTAACTTTGCACAGATACAGCAATTTGAAGGATGAATAAATATCTCACGTACCCATACTAACTCACAACTTATCAGAATGGCTAATCCTCCACTTGCATGCCCCTTTATAGATTTTTTTGCTGCACTACAATGCACGTAGTAGTTATCTAACTGGAATTCATCAATTGCCTAGGTCTCTTGGAGGCAAAATATTTTGGGGTCTAGGTATGCTAAGGAAATAAGCTTAAAATGATCTTTTCCTAGCCCCTTGAAACGTGTTATCCTGGTGCACACAAGGTTAATCAAATTTTCTTAAAGTCAAAATTTATCTGATTTGGATTAGCGCTACTCTGGTCACAAGGCGTCCTGCCCTTGTCTTCAAATAACTCAAAACGTGGAGTAGGAGGGGGACTCCCTCCTACAGCTGAGCGCGCTGTTTTGCAACGAAACTCATAGGTTTCTTCTCTGTATTTTGCATGATTTCATACATAAACTGTTCCATGTATCGTAAATCAATAGTCCATAGTTAATCTCCGTGGTATAGTGCTTTTATTTCCAATTTCAAGCAGATAAATTATACCAGGTTTAGAAATACATTTTGCAAACCCAATGCATTTCGGGTCTTTCCAACAGACCCTTCATCAGGATAAAATTCACCCATACTATAGATGAGCAAAACATAGCATTCCTCGATGTGAAAGTGTCCATAACAAAGAATATCATCACTACAAATGTTCATATCAAGAAAACTGACAAAAATTCTGCACTATTGTTTCAAAGTTTCCATCCTATGACACTGAAAAAGCATTTGCCTACTTCGCAATTCATAAGAATAAAAAGAATCACTTCCAATGAAGTAGAGTTGCTACAAAGTTTCCAAGAACAAACAAAAAAGTATCAAGCAGGAGGATATCCGAATGATGTACTGCAAACATCGTTAAACAAAGTGGCTAAACAATCTCGAGTCAGCATGCTGAAAGAAGTGGCAAAAACACAGGAAACCAAAACAGTTTGTGTATTGAAATTTTCTACGGATGCAACCAAAATCAAAAGAATAGTGAATAAACACTGGGGACTTATTCAACAAGAACCCGATTTAAAAGGTCTGTACCAAGAAAATATAACTTTTGCTTTTCAAAGATCAAAGAACATTAAAGAAATGTTGAATACACCAAAGAAACTAACTATGACCTATCGAGGCATGCAAAAATGTCAAAATTGCACCCACTGCGGCAATGTAATAATTGAAAATCAATTCACTCACCCTACCAAAGGATATCAAATTGAATTGAAACATAACAGTACATGCGACACGATGAATTGTGTGTATGCCATCAAATGTCCATGCGGAAAAACCTATGTAGGACAGACGGAAAGGAAAGTGAAAAAACGTATAACTGAACATAAGAGTAATATCAGACTCATGAACTCAAAATCCACAGTGGCATGTCACTGGCTTGAAGCACGTCATCAAATTTCCCAGTTAAGGCATACGGTCTTGGAGAGAATCCTTCCACGCAACGACATGGATCCGTCTAAGCAAAGAATTAGATGTGAATACTATTGGATTAAAAAACTTAATTCAAGCCACCCGATTGGGCTCAATGATAGAATTGAACATTCATGTTTTTTATAGCACCTCAACTATGGGTTTGAACTATATCCGAGACCCTTGATGTGTTCATTAAGGTTCCACAATCCATTTGTATGAAAGTATCGTTTTTTTATATAATTTGCATTTTAGTTTATCTGTTGATATGAATACCGTCACATCCATGTTATTGTCACCTTTTTATGTAGAGATACCGTTTATACTTCCTGAAACCGCATTTACATTAAGATTTGCCTTAGCGTAAACAATCCTCACACTTCCTTGAAGCCGCAATGGAACAGGTCACATGACGAGTGTCACTCTGCCGTGATTGGAAGGCTTTCCGATCACGTGCACGGAACTGCATTTCATAATAGTTGCTTAGCGTTGGCGCGAAACTCAGAGACGCCGAATTTAGGCACCAGACCGGACGGTCTTATGTAAGTAACACTAGAATCGAGAGTGTATTATGATATAGCGCTATTTAGCATTGTGTTTATAGGAAGTAATGATGGATATTACATTTACGCCGTACTTGTTGTGTATAATTCAGAAGACAGTCTTTAAGTTTGAGGGGTATCATGTAAACGAGTTGAATTTAATCATGACATTATTGTATGTTTTGATTTATACGTTTATATTTTTGTGTCTATTTGGTAAGGTGAATTAACAGGTCCTGTTTCTTCTCTATCCATAGTCCCCTGATGAAGGGTCTGTTGGAAAGACCCGAAATGCATTGGGTTTGCAAAATGTATTTCTAAACCTGGTATAATTTATCTGCTTGAAATTGGAAATAAAAGCACTATACCACGGAGATTAACTATGGACTATTGATTTACGATACATGGAACAGTTTATGTATGAAATCATACAAAATACAGAGAAGAAACCTATGAGTTTCGTTGCAAAACAGCGCGCTCAGCTGTAGGAGGGAGTCCCCCTCCTACTCCACGTTTTGAGCTTTTCCTAGCCCCGCCACATTCCAAGACACGATTGTTCCTAGTAGGCTACCTACGCTCCGTGGGGATAGTGTTAGTAGATTTAGCCCCATTCAAGGCGCCTGCAATCCAGTTCCATTTTGACACCTCATCTCCACTATCAATGCCAAGGACCTCCTGAACCTTGGGTCCTACTACTTATTTTTCTTACACCCGATCCCCTCCCAACTGTGATTTCCAAATCCTCAAATTTAGAGGTCATATTCTCACCCTCATGGACATTTAATCCTGTCTCTTACCAAAAATGAAAGGTTTCGAGACGCTGCAACAGAGCACCCTGGGAAGTGGGGCAGACAATAATGTCTATTCCTCTTTTCCTAAAGCCATCCACATTTGCCAACACGAGGGAAGACACCACCCCTGACGCAAAGATTGTTTTAGTGACTTGAGGTTTGTGTCTCCAATCTAAAAGGACTAGTTCGATATCTTTAGAGTAAATTAACTTTAGATCCTCTATTTCCGATAAGATTCCAAGAAGGGCCCTTCTATTCAATGTCATAGGCTCAGCATCAAAAAGAGGGATTAAAAATTAAGGCATTATTCACATGTCCAGTACCTATCTCTAGGGGCCTCAATACATTCGTATCATAAGGGCTCCTCGTGGAATCAGTGGATTTACCCCCTTTATTGTTGTTAACCGATGTAGTCATATTACGACTAACTCCCCCACCATTACTTACATCAGGCTTCATGAAAATCAAAGCGGGACCCACTGATTTACATGCGGTCCCACTTAATTCTGTACTCGGGGCTGGTATAAAGATTTTTATATTATCCACCGTCGCTCCTGTGCCACTCTCCAGATTAGAATCCCTTCTTTTCCTGGCCTCACCCAACCCATTTTCATTCTGGGAGATACTCGACCTACTAGTCAGACTAATTGGCTGGGGAACATTATCTTGCTCCTCAGCTATAGTCGAATTCATCCTCTGTTTAGCCACTGATGATGTATTATTTTCATCACCAGGAGCGAAATTAGAATGATCCGATAATACTACGCTTTGGAACCGCAGCTTTCTCTGCTTACGTTTTGGGATCCGGCGATTTTTCCCCTTCCTTTTCATCCTGCAATGGTTTTTAACACTTCCCTCGCTTACTAATAAATGTTCCCCCCCAGAGGCTTCTAAAATATTTAGTATTTCAGCAGATTCATGAGGTTTGTTTTTTTTACACTTGCTCATATTAAAGATTGGGAAAACACGCACTGTGTTTATCACTGGAGAGACCTTTACATTTACACTTTTCCCCTCAGTGGGGACCTTTGTGGAGTCATTAACAATAATTTGGGTTGGGCTTGGAGTTAGATTTCTTCCAGGCAGCAAACATCCAACGTCCACCAACTGATTATTCGGTTCCTCTAACCCTAGGCCATTAGCAGCTTCATGAATTCTGCCATTAATTTGACAAAGATTATTACGTATAGGGGAGGAACACTTCACACATACTTGGTTTTGTTGTTTAAGTTCTAAAACCCCTCTCAAAATGGGCATTAGAACTTTGAGGATATGATCCGAGTTAGAGGCACTCTTCTCCAGTAGGGACAGAATTGCAGCTAAAAAAATTCCAATTTAGTAAATGTATACGTTAGCCCCCCTGATCCCGCAATCTCATTTTTAGAAAATGAAAACGCGGAATTCTCTACCTGGTTATCACGAGGCATAGATAAACCATGAAAATCTGATGTCAAAGAGAATTTAGTAGGTGTACTGCTATACATAATTGGCATGTGTAAGTGAGTTCCTGCTTGAGGAGACAATATTTCCTTATTCGGATGGGGATCTATAACCAAAAATTGAGCACCCGATTTTTCTAACTGCTTCAATCGATCTGCGTTCTTTTCCAGTTGAATAGCAATATCCGGAACAGTGAGGTCTTCTGTTTTTGCCTGCCCCTTAAGTTCACTATGGACTTTCTGACGTTCACTTATAGGTGAAAATTCGCTTCTTTTTATTGATGATGAGCAGTCTAATAAACTCCTTTGTGATGCAGTTACATTGTCATGTACTTTTTCAAAAAGGGCTATCAAATCTGCTAGTGGAGAAAGAGGGGTGACGTCCTCACTTTCTCCAGCCTTACTCTGCGTGGAAACTGCCACCTCATTCCTAGATAGGGCCAACTTCATCTCCAAATCCAAATTTTTCTCCACCCCTTCTTGATGTGACACAACAGCTCGACTTACTATAGAGGGGGGTGCTACATTGCATACGTCCCCATTAGATTTCTGTATTATTATTACAGTAAAGAGTGCTTCTGGTCTTGATATATGGCTATCTACTCCATTCTCAGCTATTATTCCGGAGTCCATTATCACCTCCATTGAATTATGCTCATTTCCCTCAACTCCAAGGTCTTCGTTGTTTTGCCCTGTGCCGCTCTTAATTCTTCTTCCCTTTTTAGAGAACATTGATGTTATTGATGAGTAAGATTTTAAAAGAGATAGATGAGCACCAATTCTGCGTCTACGGATTAATTTTTGAGGTTTTGGGGGGCTCCACGACTTCTTGTCACTCTTATCACTATGGTTAATGGCTTCTAGAGGGTTTACAGATTTTACTTTAGACTGTGAACGCAGTTTTACCATGGCAAAAGAGGTTATCACTACTTAAACTTAGGGTTCCTCCAGCTAAAAATGTGACAAGGCTAGCAGGAGAGAGCAATTAGTTCCAAGAGAAAGGATAACTGAATGGTAACTGAATGAAGAGAAACACCGCCTTAGGACAGATTTTTCGTGGCGTTATATCCGACACAGAGTATTCCTCAGAGAGCTCCCAGATACCTCCAAAGACCCCCACGGCTATTCACATGACACCTTACCCGAGGCCTGGGCGATTCAGCGGTAGCCCAATCAGATCCTCACGCTGACCCCCGTCTGGCAACTGGGGCTATGGTGACTATGATGACCGTGGTAGACTTCTTGGGTCGAAGTAAGCACTTGAAGATTAGGAATAAAAACCAGCACACACCACCCTAAATATTGTACAAGACTTATATCCGGACTGTATCTGAGATTAGTCAATAGTTACTCCCAGTGTCCAAAACAGGCAAGGCAAAAGACGCCTGAGACTCAAAAGTCTAAGTTCAAGGTCCAAGGTCCAAGGTCCACAGGTCCACGATCCACAATCCACAAACCGACGATCAAAGGAAGATACAGAACTGATGAAAACTGATGAAAACCGATAAGACAGCCACCACTGCAGAACCACGGACACAAATCCACAGCAGACCTGAGGTGATCAAGGCAAGTCACCCGGCGCAGCACAATTTAGCACTGAGCACATAGCGCAGAAAAGGCAAGCAAGGAGTGAGTCCACAGCTAGAGGGAAAGAGTGATGGGCAAAGGGAGCACATACAACTCGTACAACACGTAGCCGCCCCACACGCCCAGCTCACCTCGTTTTTATCACACTATCAGTCTCTCGCCTCCTGCACCTTCACGCATCTTCTTACATCAGTTTTACTGTGCTTCACAAAACGCAAAGCAAAGCTCACAAGGGCCATCCAATAAAGTAATTGGGGGGGCATTGAGGGGTACACCCGATCCTCCTCTCCTCACCTCCTCGTCTCCACGTCTCTGCTTCACCCCCCCTGCCTCGCTGACCTGCGGTGCTTAATTGCCGACTTTTACGACTTCCTGCCGCTTCCCACTGCTGCCCGTGGTCCGCCTCAGGTCTGACTTCAACCAACGTGGTCTGCCGCCTGCTGGTCGCCTGCTGGCCAAGCCCCGTGGGCTTGCCTCGAGACTCACTTCAACCGACGCGGACCGCCCGCTGGCCAAGCTCCCGCCAAGCTTCCGCTACTGCAAAGGGGGGGTTAATGAATTTACGGGTTGCGGAGTTACGGGATTACGGGTGAAGATTTTCTTTTCTCTTAATGAGCCCGCTACACTCCACTCCACACCGCTGCCGATGCTGATGCCGCTCACAAGCCGCTCACAAAGCTCCTCCTCCTACTAACCGGATACCGGAAAAGTGATAGCGTTGTTGCGATGACACTGTTCAACAGACTTCTTGTCTTGGCCTGGCTGAGATAAAAGATTTAAATAAACCATCTATACCTAAACCCACATCGGAGAGTAATGATACTACAGATAAGGAGGCAGACGTACCATATATTTTAAAACACAACAGAACTAATCCTGATTGGAAAAAATGGTTAATCTGGTCCACAGACACTAATAACTGTAATGATAGATTCCTGAACAAAACACAGAGGTTCAAAATGAACAGGCCAGATCAAAGATATTCCCAGAGACAACATCCAGGGATAGTTACAACATACAGTGTAGGAAAACTATGCCTTGAGTGGCTACAGAAATCCACACTTCCAGAAATCAAACAACACTTATCTTTACTTAAAGAAGGCAATGATTTGCGAGATTTCTTAATGGGGCCTCGCAAACCACGTCAAAAACGTTTCATTTATGCCGGTATATACGCTGCGTACAACGAAGCTTGGAAAATAACGCAAATGGAAACTGCAGAAAGAATACGAGAAATTGATTGTATTAATTTAGAGAAAACTGTCTCTGTAGTGGACAATGGGTTAACGACTCTGTCCTCCAGAATATACAGCATTGTATCCTCTGCAATTGACATAATGGAGCAGGACTTGCTAATTTTACAAAATGGCCAGTCTCAATTACGTTCTATAATGCAGTTAGGCTGGACATTACAAAATCGTCGTTCAGGCTATTTGTGTCATGGGTTCCTTGGCAATCCTTAGTTAAATCCCAGAAAAGGTTGTCCAATACTAGAGAACTGAGCAGCAGTTTTTAATTATGTTATTTGTTTGGTTTTTACAATGCTTGTTTAACTCTATAGAGACATTGGAACACATCATGCTCCTTGTAGGTACCAATGGTTGTTTAGTGCCAAAGGTTTCTAGTGTGTTACGCTTCTTGAAGGACTCTCTCGGTCTCACGTTGGAACTGTCAAAACTGCACACATGAGTTAATCGAGCATACGCCCAAGGATTCAGCTATAAATACCGAGCAGCCCTCACAGAAACGCTTCGCATCCTTGATTGCCTCACAGCGAGCGTTCCTGTTCCCCGAGCCCAACTGCTTCAAGAATCTCTTCGTCCTCCGTCCTCCTGCATCTTTTCCCTTCAACAGCCCAGTCCCGTCGGCGCACTTGCTCCTTCCCCGCTCCTTACCTGATCCTGTGTCTTGAGACCCTCCACGGAACCTTCATTTTGCAGGCAGCCTTCAGCGTTGGAAGCGCTCAGCACTCCTCAGCATTTCCGAAGCGGTCCGTCGCCTTCTTTCTCCTGATACTTCCGGTGGTGTCCCTAATCTTCCTTCCGACGATCTACAAAAGCAAGTAAGAGCTGCCTGAATAATAAAGCCTTGGCAAATGCAAACCATGTTTCATGACTTTATAAGAGACCATTAGCATCGGAGTGTGCTTTTCGTTTTTCTCGCGTTTATTTGATAAAAAGGAAAGACTTTACCAAGACCTGCAACAAGAGTGTACAACTTCACAAATTAATAAACATTGGCAAAAACAAGAACTTTAATGATACAAAAGGCTTGTGGAAGAATTGCTGAATGTTAGTAGCGAATACCTTGTATAGAGAAACTTGTGATAGAGTTGCTAAATGTTGGTAGCAATACTTGTATAGAGAAAAAACGCATTGAAGTGCACCACAACCTTAGTGTGAGGAAAAACAAAGTTACCAGAGACCTGGTTGTTTTTTTTTGTTTCTCTTTTGTTTTCGCTGTCTTACAGAATCCCTTCTGAGGAGACCTTCGGGTATTTGCCAGGTAGGCAAGAAATTGTGCAACCTTTGTTAACTAATCCCCTTCACTAACTCAGTTGACTAATATTTGTAAATGTATATATCTAGTAAAGTAATTTGGCATTAGTAATTCTTGACTTGTACTTAAAGGTTTGACCACACCTCAGATCAACCCAGTCAAAGGAGTGTAGGAAAGGACTTCTTGATTTATTGGTATGTACTGTAATGTAATCCATTCTAAGTTTACTGCAACAGGATTTTTATGTGTATTCAAACTGATTATTGTACCTGTTCCTTAAGATACTACAAAAGAGGTCCTGAACACTCCAAGAGAAGCAGACGTGACACTGAGAGAGGAAGGAAGGAAGACTCTAGTGTTTTCTTGTTTGTCTTGTTTCTCGATCCACTTCCCCTTTCCCTTGTGAGTTAGCCAGCCCTGCAAGAGTTGACATCCTTGCAAACTGGTTGAGTCATAGGGGAGTTGGGAGCGTGCATCTTCAAAAAGGAAAAAACAGGAGCCTCGTGTGTGAACGCTGACAATTTGCCATGGCGTCTAATCAACACAACATCATTGTTTGCTGTATTTAACCTTACAGATAAACAAATCTCTTTGGCACAAAGAGGAGCATACTATACGGTGCTGAGCATTGAAAAACTGGAAATATTACCATTGACAGTTTCCGAGAAGCCTGTCATTGAATGGATAATACAGGGCACCATTACGATACCAGTGACGATTTTCCAATTCCAGTATTGTCTACAGCATATACCAGAGGGCCTGTATGAAAGGTTGGGTATAGAATACATTAAGTCGACCTGGACTTTACCAAACACACACAAATGTTGGAGTGGGGGAAAAGAGGCATTCCTTAGTGGTAAAAATTGTAAGAACTCACTAAGTGGTACACTTTTGTGCCAAGGTATTAATTTACAAGGTGCCTGCGTAGGATCTGCAAATAACCTCTCGGTACACCCTCCACAGTGATAGAACCAAATTTCAGGCAGCTATCCAATGGCAGCTACGTTATGCTCAATGGCCACAGCTGTTGTGGCATGTTGCCAGGAAAAATCTCGTTAGTGTGTCATCTAGTGTCACTTGTTGTATGCAAATATTGTATCCAAAGAGCAAGACGGACAGGGAGACGGAGTTGTAGCTTTTACTGAATATCTCTTCTATACGATTTGATACTTTAACCGCATCATTGCTACAGCAATTCCCGTGCTGTGCTGCAATTTTAAAAATCCCTTGTTATGTGACAAGGTCAACTCGTCAAACGCACAGCGCAGGTAACACCCATGACAAGTTGACCTTGTCACAAGCATCGAAGGGGTTAAGCAGAAAGAAAGTCATTCTTTTGCAAAAAACTGTGCCACTGACCTCGTCAAAAGAAACAAATGATCTGCAAGTTGAAAGGACTTCTGATGAGATACATGCATTATTATCAACAAACTGCCCAGTAAATTTCATAGAACCATTTAAAGCAGTTCTCTGCATTTTTCCAAATTTCGTGCACTCTGTGTTCGGTGGTCTGCCTTTTATTTTGGGACTCGTAGCAGGAATCCTATTTTTATTCCTTCTGATCCGATATGGCAAGTACGGTCACCAGCGATACCCAGAATACCATGGAACAATGCCTCTTTGCCATGAAGTATCGTGAAAGAATTACACACATTCTTGGATTGGCTTGTTTAAGCGATCTGAACACAACTTGCTTTCTATCGTTCAGACCAATCTGGCAAGATTGCATCTTACCTGTTCTACGATGCCTGCTTGGCGGAGTTGAATGCATGTTGGACATTTGTCTTACACTTCCATCAGTCCTGCCATCATATGTCGACACCTTGCTAGGTCCGGTAACGCCTCATGCATCGTGTTGTCCCCAACGGCTACCAATCCTGATGACAGCATTCATTGAGGTCTCACCAGTAAGTCTAACTGAGGGTGAGAAACGAGGATCAACAGGCACACAGGTACCATCCGATGTGAACATTGCTAATGAGGCACCTGGCGTTGACGGCAATGCTCCTCATCTGTGCACATTTGATCTACTTGATGAAATAGTTCCACTTTCACCTACTGTGGTAGTCGATTTTATTACCAGCCTAGACGATCTCATGTTTTCTCCTAACACCGAGAATAACTCTTGATTCATGAACACAGCGTTCTCTGAACTCTGAAATTCGGCCTTAACATTTTCAAAACAAAGACTTCTAACTTTTGAAACTCAATTTTTCTCAAACAATTGCATTGTTTTTCTCCCCCAAAATATTGAACTTTAGGCACAGACTAATCTGCTTAAAGTAGAACTATTCCTAGAGAACAAGAAATTATTTTTGAACACTTCCGAGAGGAAATATTTGGCCTTGTCCTCAATATTATAAATATTGACATGCTATGTTATATTATGAAATGGTCTCGACCTTTTTTTCTTTATTTAAGAGCCATTTTCATCAATGTAATTACATGGTTCATTCAGTTTTCATTTCAGATATGATACTTTAATCAAACTAGAAAAGGGGATTAAGGCTACTCTGCCCGCACTGATAATGAATTCCCTATAATGTAAGAATATGAAGGTGCTGGTGGTCATGGACACAATCCCCTGGATCCCAATTATAGAGAGCCAACAGCCAAGGAACTTGGCTTTCAGAACAAATTGCACAAAAGTGACCCTGCACCCTTCAAATGATAGTAAAATATCAATGCAGTTTCAGCAATGTTATTCACAAAATTCAATTATTCTTCTGGTCGTTCTCTCAAGAATTCCAAAGTCAAGTTCTTCAACAAAAGAGATTCTTTATTCACAATTGATGATTAAAATCAATAGCCACTTTATGCTTAGAATGACATCATTTTCCTTAAATGCGTACAGTAGAAATGCAAAATTTTTCATGTACAACCATTTCGAGTGCATTTCATGTATCTTGGAGTTTGATTGTAAACACATGCCTTAGATATGTTCAGTGCTTATACATTTAATTTACTTAACTTAATATCGTGGAGTGGGTATTGTAAATGAATCTAGGACCCTAGTGTAACTTTACCGATTCATGCCCTTATATAGGTATAAATTACACGATCCTTCTATAGGCATAGAAATCATTACCATACTTGGACTGAGCCTATACAGCCCAAATACGACATGGCTACTTCCACTAAGTTTTGAGACTCAACAACGATTTTTTAGAAAAACCCGCCTTCAGCAGCCAGGCACTTCCCCTCGCCTGAGTACTAATTTATCTAGGAAATCCTGGAGTTTTCACAGAACTGGGTCTTTGAGTGACGTTATTAAGTCCAATCATACGTCAAACTCAACACCCTCAAAGTATAAATATGCCTACATTTGCCCAGACAAACACACGGTGGTTTGGAGCAGATCGACTAACTACTTGCCCAACGCCCTGCAGCAGCAAGTGCCGAAGGAAGCCGACCCTCCAGCTGACGCACTGAGAGACGCTGTCTTCTCTCCTGGCGAGAAATTCAGCTCCAGTGTTTCCAGGCTACCCTTGCGGGTTGCTGGGAAATCGAGTCCTGAGAGAGAGATACAAGACCTTCTTCATTCTATACCAAGGTATGGAGCTGATTAGACCCTTAGAGAATTCTTGGATAGATCCTTGGCAGAGAAATACTAAACTTGAGCTACTCCTCACGTACTTCTTCCCTTGTACTAGACTTAAGTTAGGTACACCGGGGTGTGCATATTTTAGAAGCACCAGTTGAGTACTTTTAGTCATTGGTTTATTACGGTATGTATTTTATATGTTTTAAGGCCCTTTATGGCTTAGAAACCATATCATGCTTTTACAGTACTACTTTATAATACTTTTCGTATTATATACTCTGTACTTTATAACCAGTTTTACGATTGTAGCAGTACATTTCTTATGCTTGAGAAAGAAGACTGTTCAACAAATACCTTTTATTGAAAACGCCCGTCTCACTATTTTCTCAGCACTTCTGGTGAAACGAAGCATGCAAGATTGACTGAGTAAAATAGTTAGCTATTGTTTCCGCGACTCTAGATATTGATTTCTTATTCTTGGAAAACAAAGTTGTCATGTTTATGTGGTTGTCAGAAACTAATCACTTCTTGTTTATTCTTGAAAGTTTCTGGTGACCTCAGAGCTAGATGGCACTCACAATTAAGTTTAATATATACTATAGAGACCTAGTCGACCTCAGTCCTAAGTCTAAACTATAATATATGTTATTTCAATGTGCAGAGCCTATTGGGAATATAGGAACTACACTACACTACGCTGCAAGTGTAGCCAACGCCGTCCTGCCCTGCATCTTGCCCCTCATCTTGGCTGCCACATCGCCGCCACATCACCGCGGACCGCCACCGGACAGGACTGCAAGTCCCAGGGGGCAGAGCGGTCTCGCGGGTGGAGCCATCTTCGCACCAAGCCGGCGCTTAAAACAACGGAAGGACTCCCGTGGTGCGGGACGCATATGGGCCAAGGGTGGGCCCGTTTGAGCCCGTTAGAGAATGGAGGAGGCCGGGCCCCCCTCTAACCTCCATGGCTGCCCAGGTTAGTTGTTGCCCATTCTTTTTCTTTTTCGTTACATCCTGGTCTCAAACCTCCTGGGAACCCTGAACTGTGCAATTTCTCTGCCCCTCGCCAAAATGAACACTCGTGAGGGTACAGGCAGATTTGCATTGACTGGGGGAAGTGTCGTTGGCACCGTGGATCAATTTCTAATCCGAGCCAGCTCTGTCCTAGCTCATGAGATTGCTCTGACTGAGCGAAGACTCTCCCTAGATCCCCTCTAAACCTAACGTTCATCGTTGGGTGGCTTGGTATCCGCATGCTCCCGGGAACGCCCCTTGGCTGCAGTGATTGACTTTCCTGATCCAACAAGAGACACTAGCCAGTCTTCGTAGGCACGACGGAAGAGTCATCAATAATGGAGGCTCCATCTAGCCCCCTACCTTTGGATGCGGCCCAAGAAGGCACGCCCAGTGGTACATATCCACGCATTGCCACAAGGTCAGCGCCTAAACTATCTACTTTGACCACAGTCCCAACATCGGAGCCGACCACAAAGAGGAAGAGGGGAGGGGGTCCTCTAAGGCAGAAAAACCCTAAAATGCAAAAGACTAATAGGAATGGTAGGACAGTATCCCCATTGTCACCAGTCTCTTTGCCTGTAACCTCTACTTCTGCTGTTCTGGATGCCAATTCATTGGTTGTCCCCCTGTCCAATGCCCATGAGGTCTTGTTGGCTAAAGTTGGGGATCTTCTTTCAACATCTTTATCCCCGATCCTCGACAGACTGTCTTTGATTGAGGAAAGACTAACCAACTTTTAAATGCATGTATCATCTGGCTTTTGTAACATTGAGGACACTTTGGGGAAAATTAATTGGCCTCTTGATACTTTAACAAATGTTGTGTGTGACCCTGTAAACCCTAAATCCTCGCCCGTCATACCTCTTCCATCTAATCCTCCGCTTGTTCCATTTTGTGGGTACAGTGGGGTGGGCATTGTCCCTAAGGATGACCAAGCCCCATTGGGAGGTCAGGAGGGAGAGATAGGGAATTTTGTAAGTGAATTTGTTCAGCTCATTCCCAACACCCCAAGGGGGGAGGGTAGTTAAACTCGGGGCAGGTCATCAAGTAACCCTACCCAACATCATTCTAAATGTGGGATTAGAAACCAGCCCAACCCCTCCTATGGGCCTATTAACAGTGATCCTCTAGCCGTCCACAATTCTTTGAGTTGCAGTAATGGTCTTAGGGTTTTACACATTCCACCGGCCGCTGCTCCTCTGATGGTGGTCCTAAAGAATGTACCGCCTCTTCAAGAGGGGCAGACGGAATCCACTGAGCAGTTAATGGCTAAAACAATGCTTTGGCTTAGTGCTCAATTTAAGGTAGAGGGGGTACCGGGATGGGATATATGCAACCAGATGATTATGGCTAGGCGTGCACCATGGGTTGGGCATTCCATAAAGGAAGGGAGGGGTGATTATGTAGTTGTCAACTTTACAACGCCCATGTCGTCACTTAGGGAGTAGAAACGAATGGCGTCCTTCAGAGAAAATTTCTCTTCTGCCTTTAGGTTTTTTCTATAGACCCAATCATCTTTCTCCACAAGGGGGCAGGAGCAGCTTTGCACCACAACGACCTACAGGTGGCCTCCTCAATCTTAACCTTGTTAATAGATTTGCTCCCTTGTCTAATCTAGACGCATGCTATTGACACTCTCCAGGAGTTTTATCTGTGTCAGAGGCCCAATCTAACCTCCCTGCCCCTTCTACTGCGATTGTCTTAAGCCCTCAGGCGGTCTCAACCGGGGGTCTGAGCATACGGAGGCCCTGATACTGCTAGATCTGGGAGAAGGTATAGCTCTGAGTACATTAAGTATGCTATCATGGAACATTGCTGGCTTATTACCGAAGACCACTTCTTCTGATTGGTCTATTTTCATTGAGTTCTATGATATTATTGCCTTTCAGGAGACCTGGTCTTCGAGTACTATTTTTCATCCAGGTTATTTGGCCTTTGGTAAACCGGCTATCGCAAATTCCAAGGGGCATCCTTCCGGAGGATTATCGGTTTGGGTAAGACAGCAGGAGGGCCTCCAGGTAGAAGAACTTGGATTGATAACCCAGATATCCAGGTTCTTTCCCCCTTGACCGTCACCTACCCAGCCGGACATTGGGCATTGTTCCTCCTCTCTATTACTCCTTCCTCCCCTCCCTCATATGAATTATTGAAACATTATGTATGTGTACTGTACCTTACTATGCTCTTGTATCTGATGTAACTTGTAACGCTACGATCCTAAATGTAATGCGCTCTGATACCCTCTTGGGTCAAGTTCGCGCTATATAAAACTGTAGAAATAAAATTTTAAAAATCCTGGTTTGAAGCTGATTAATGTCTACGCTAGAGGTCTGGCCGGTGGGAAAGCCTCACCGACCATCTCTAGGCTAGATCACTTTATTAAGTCAAGGGAAGGGACAAATAACTGGGTTATTGTGGGGGACTTTAACTGTACGTTTGAGCCTCTCGGACTAGAAGATGCTAATCTTACTAGCGATGAGGATGCAAGTTGGGGTGTCCTGTCACTAGCACTCCCCCCCAATCAATAAATGAACGGAGGCAGTCCTTCAATTAAATAGTTTGACACTGGAGGGTGGGCTCCGGGATGTCAAAGGGAGAACTAAATCTGATGGTAAAGGTAATCCCACATTTAATAATGGGAGAAGAAGTAGCAGGATTGACTACATTCTTAATAACTTAGAATTATGGTCAAGACTAAAAGATATGGAGGTTTTAAATAGACCAAAGAGTGATCATGACCCATTGTCATTGACACTTGAGGTAAAGGGTCGCCCACTGCTAAGGTGCATCACAGAGATTGCTAGGTCAGATATTGTTATGTCCCTTGATTGCCGAAGATTAAAACGGGCAAGGGTATCTGAGGATGAGGGCACTATGGTACAGATAAGGCTCAATCTCGAAGAGTTCCTTGTAGCCCTAACCCATCTTGATTCTTGCGAGGACAGCCTTATAACTTATACAGAGGCCCATGAGTCCCTGTTTACTAAGCTGAAAAGCTATTTTACAAAAAATATAAAAAGATCTAGTGTGCTTTCCACCCATAAAGCAGCAAAATGGTATGATGGGGCATGTAGGGTTGCTTTTAGACAATTGTCCCAAGCCATAAGGATGGGATCCACGCAGGAGATAAGGGATCTCAGGGCAGCTTATAAGGCCACCCAACACAGGGCAAAGAAGGCCTATGATGAAAATAGATGGAGGGACCTCCTAGACGCATCCAATGGGAAAAACTGGTGTCGGTTCTGGCATTTAATTAAGTGGGGCAATGGTAGTGCTGCCTCGGCTCCAGTTAACAGCGTTCCCCCTAAAGCATGGGTCAAACATTATCAGACCCAATTTTCGTCACCCGAAGAAAGTATTGGGCACCAGCCCTGTGTTGTGACTGACTCAGTCCTATCTTTCACATTAGTGGAAATCGAGAGAGCGCTTGATGGTGTGGCAGCAGGTAAGGCACCTGGACCGGATTGTAATCCGGTGGACATATATAAATCAGATAGGGAGAACTGGTTAAAATATATCCATATCCTTGTTAATGGTTTAGCTAGAGGTGCCCCGATTTCGGAATCCTGGCGCGGGGCTGAAGTAATCCCCATTTATAAAAAGGGGGATCACGCCTGCCCATCTAAATATAGGCCCATAAGCCTTATAGACACTCTTCAAAAAATTGTGGCGTGACTAGTGCTAAGCAGGGTAAACAGGCGGACATAAGAGAATGAAATACTATCCACCTATCAAGCAGTTTTTCATTCCCATGTTAGCACTATTGACCAAGTTTTTAGATTCATGTTGAGATACTGGAATACAGTGGTCTTAGCAGGGGAGACGCTCTATGCAGCATTCGTAGATTTTAAATCTGCTTTTGATTTAGTCCCCCGCCTTAAGATGTGGGATACCCTTAGGGAAGCAGGGATGCCTGTTGACATCTTAACCTTTATTGATTCAGATTCAGAATAGCTTTATTCGATTTTTGAATTTAAAATCATAAAAGCAACAACAAAACATAGATAAATACAACAATATTTCATTATATATCAATTTAAAACAATTTAAAACAATACCCTGTCAAATGGAACACCTCTGGGACACACTGTGCTATTAGGTCGGAAAGTGCGTTTTTTGAACAAAGGTTCGAATCTGTTAAGAGCTAGGAAGCTAGGGGCACTAGGTACACATGGTCCCCCACCCCAGACGTTGTAATTGTATACTGCTGTTCTTGATGACGGAATAGGTGGGATGCTCGGATAAAAGTCATGTAAATCCCAGATGCGAATTGGGCCATCCCACTCTTTGTGCTTGCATGATCGTAAAAAAGGGACTATGTTCATGTACTTGAATTTAATTAGCACCAAATCCCCAGGGATGGTTTTTGGCAGCGCGCCCAGCCACCCCACCCTCCTGACACTTAAAATTCCACCATCTAAGTTAGGTGGCAAGGGTCTATTGGTCTGTAGCCAGGGCATGACCTTGTTTAAAAGGTCTTGACGTGTTTCATATTTTCCCTGGCTTGAAGGTGGGACCCCAGATATGACTGACACATAAGGGGCGGCTTCAGGTGGCAAGTCAATTCGTAGCATTGTAACAAGTTCGGGTTTGGCCTCAGTATGTTTTATCAGCGGGTGAATTTTGGCCGGTTTGAGGCCTGTAGCAGGCGACAATGTTTGCGAGGAGGCGTTCTTACGGAAATTTGATTTAGGTATTTCCGGAATAGTGAGGGGGATAGGACAGTTGGAAAATACCGGTTTTATACTTGGTGAAATGTGCGTTTTCATTGTTTGTTCAATGCTGGATAACCTGTCCCCCAGATCGTTAATTTTGGTCACCAGTGGTGATATGAGAGATGTTAGCAAATGTTCAAGCTCGGCCAACAAAGATGGTTGAAGGGGTGATGCACAGTTTTCTATTTTTCCATACACCGTCTCCCCCATCGGTGTAATTGGGTTGGAGGGGAGAAGAGCAGGACAAGTAAGTACAATTGGATTTTTGGCTTGCTTCTCTTTAACAATATCGCCATCGCGAATGTTAAACACCGCCGGAGGTGTATTGGCTAAGGTTTTGTGTTTAGTCAAGTGAAGCAGTGGATCCAGCAGGGTGGCGTTTACATCATCTGGACTGGTGTCCTTGCTTATGGTGGGCAGTATGTCCGGTATATAATTGGTTCCACATAGTGCGTTCAGATCCTCCCAGAAGGACATAATGAAAAAGCAATATGGCTAGGAAAATCACAATATGAAAAATGAAATTTCAGTACCTCTTCAAAGGAAATGTCAGAAGGGTGGCCCGTCCCGTCCTCCTTTGGCCTCCAGAGGGCCACAGAGGGCCCGCCCTTTGCCCGGGCTTAGCCCGGCTGGTCCCGCGCGCGTCCCGCGAGGCGGGAGGGGCGGCTGCCACTTATGCGCCTCCGGGCGCTGCAAAATGATCCGCCGTTTCGGCGCCCCCGGTGGCAGTGAGGGGATGCCGGGATTTGAAGTTTTTGGTCTCTCCCCGCCGCGACCGCGATGTCAGGAGCGGCGTCGGTGGGGGGGAGAGCGAGTGCAGCAGCAGTGGGTGTGATGCAGATAGGTGAAGAGCTGGGCCCCCGCAGGTAAGAGCCCCCGTCAGCAATTGACCCCCGCTCAGCAGCAGGGGCGGCTGCCACTTATGCGCCTCCGGGCGCTGCAAAATGATCCGCCGTTTCGGCGCCCCCGGTGGCAGTGAGGAGATGCAGGGATTTGAAGTTTTTGGTCTCTCCCCGCCGCGACCGCGATGTCAGGAGCGGCGTCGGTGGGGGGGAGAGCGAGTGCAGCAGCAGTGGGTGTGATGCAGATAGGTGAAGAGCTGGGCCCCCGCAGGTAAGAGCCCCCGTCAGCAATTGACCCCCGCTCAGCAGCAGGGGCGGCTGCCACTTATGTGCCTCCGGGCGCTGCAAAATGATCCGCCGTTTCGGCGCCCCCGGTGGCAGTGAGGGGATGCCGGGATTTGAAGTTTTTGGTCTCTCCCCGCCGCGACCGCGATGTCAGGAGCGGCGTCGGTGGGGGGGAGAGCGAGTGCAGCAGCAGTGGGTGTGATGCAGATAGGTGAAGAGCTGGGCCCCCGCAGGTAAGAGCCCCCGTCAGCTCTTTATTGTAAAACTACATGAATCAACATATGCCCAAGTACGATGGGGTCAGCAGGGTGAGTTAACAGACCTCTTTCCTGTGAGCAAGGGAGTAAGGCAGGGGTGTTCTCTGGCCCCTACCCTTTTCTCGTTGTTCATAAATAATGTTATCTCATACTACAGGGAATTTCCCACGGATGCACCTACTCTTGCTGGATCCAGGGTTCCGCTTTTAATGTTTGCAGACAACACCTTCATTTTGTCCAAGACGTAATCTGGTCTGCAACGTGCCCTTGAACGATTCACCTTGTTTTGCAATGACCATGATTTAGTAGTTAACGTTGATAAGACGAAGTTCATTGTCTTGCACAGACATAAAGTAGTGAAAGCTAGAGTGGAAATGAATAAGGTGCCCCTGGATCAAACTGACTCCTTTGCATATTTGGGCTTCACTTTGGGCAAACGTTTGAATTGGAAGTCACAGTTAGATTTATTAGTCTTAAGGCATAATCAATTAGCAGCGGCCCTCCTAAAAGAATTGCGGTTGTCTCAAACCAAACCAGTTGGACAGGCCCTATACATATACCAAGGGAAGGCTGGAGCTTCAATAATTTACGGGCGGAACTATGGGGGTTCGAAAATTTAGTGCCATTAGTCTTAGCCGAGAACAAGTTTTTGAGGGCACTGACCGGCCTTCCTCAATCTTCTCCCCTTAGGCCCCTACTTTTAAATCTAGGATGTATTCCTTTTGAGGAGGCTGGGGGTTTCAGACCACTTGCTTATTGGCGAAGACTTTGGACTACCCCGGAGTTAGCACCCTATGCAAAAGCTGTTAAGTTTACTAGAGAAGCGGACAAGTCAAATTAAATCCCTTGGTTATCAAAGATTAAGGCATCGTTATTAGAATTGGGCCTGGCTAACCTGTGGGAGGACCCAGAAGGGAAATCTTTCCCATCCAAAAAAGATTTTAAAGCCTTATATGGGGACAAGGTTTATGCAAAGTCTCTGTCCTCTGTGACTAGCGGTTCCCTTACAAGCTTCTTTTTGATTTTAAGTATGTATGAGTATAAGCTGGAGGCCTACTGGGACATCATCACGTGTCCTGGTGATAGAAAACTCTTCCACCAATTTAGAGTGGGAACCCTCCCCCTTAAATCTTTCACCAAAAAGTTTGGGGGATGACCAGGATACAAAATGTGATACTTGTTTAACTGATCTTGAGACCTTATCGCATCTCCTGTTTGTGTGCCCTGCCTATAAGGGCCCTCAACAGAAATGGCTTAAGCCGGTCTGTAAAAAGTTTGGAACAAGATCTTGTCAATCGGCCCTTTGTATTTTAAAAACCGGAACTACTGAAGTCATAGGCATTGCCATGGCTAAGTTTCTGAGCTGGACTTGGGCCCTTAGAAGGAATAATTTGCAAGGCGGTATGTCATTTGTTTGTTTACATTTTGATGTTTTTTTAAATTTCCCCTAAGTTATTTATTTTAAATAATAGTGACTAAAGTCAAGCCCTGTATAATTATGCCCTAAAACCCTTTCATCTCGAATTCTCCCTTTATAAACATAATCATTGCTCTAAATAGTCTTGGGATTTTAAAATGACATGCTCTTTTAAAAACATTTCTGTACGAGATTTTATATTTTTTATAACAGCTTGTATTTGTCTATATGTGTCTTTTATGATTGATTATGATCGAATAAAGACGAAAATTGAATTGAATTGAAGTGAGAAGGCTAACAGAGAATAAGGTGCAAAGTATACACTAGGTCAAATCAGGTCTGAAAAAGCAAACTATGAACGAAAGTCCAGAGTGCATTCTAAGGCCATCATAAGCAAACGGACTTGTCAAAGTAAGATGTATTTCTCCGTGTGGTGATCAGTCTCCCCCATTGTGCTGAAAGCGAGTCTTAAATCCCTCCCAGGGCTAGGGGACTATTCATAAAGAGTCACAACTAGATTGCAATTCATTGAAAAAATTTGAGAATGCTTTGATGGCAGGCCTTCATCCTAGCATTTGCAATCACATTCAAAATATACTGGCACATGATAATGCAAGTACTTGGATACTGATCTTTTGTTCCCTGCTTGACCTTTACTTTAAAATCACTAGTTTTCACAAGAAGTTTCAATCTGATTCTTGTCTCATTGATATTCCTGGACAGGGTGGATAGAATAATTCAGTGAAAAATTACTTTGCGGTTCAAGGGTTTTTGAGCATCTCGTGCAATGCAAACAGGGATAATTTTTGCTCTGGAATGTAAAATTGTGCTTTGACCAGTCTCTTTTGTGCAGGATGCTCCTTCCTGGCAATAATTCATGGTCTTAAGGTTACTGTGCATACCTAAGCTATCACAGCACACAAGAAAAGCCATTTTTGATGCATTAATGCAGAAACAAAACTAAATGTAACAGCAAAATAGGAGCAAGGTTTAATTTGTGCCAGTGTTTTCTGGTGCTCAGCATTGGCATGTGTTTCTAGACACAAGCACATATTTTTAAAAGTCCACAAACCACAAATGATGTCACTGTATTCTATGTTTTTGCAAGGTCCCATCAGTAGAGAGTTTAACTATTTAATATACTTAAAACAATCATTGGCAATGCCAATCGGTATCGCCATTTTGATGAGTTTAGTGGTATAGTTATTTTTATAAATTATTAATATAATATGATTTTTATGAGATCCGTAATAGAATACAGCTGATTTTTTTGATTTTTGAGGAACATTTTTATTACCACAGCAAACGTTTTTATTGTATTTTTACATTCACAAAATATATATATTTTTTGCTTTTACTGTAATAAAATGTTGGCAGTATTGTGTAATATAATACTTCTAAATACATGGAAGAATAAGGTTTTTTTTAGGATCAAGGTAGAGCATACAGGTTTTTAAACTTGTAAGTTAATGAAATAGGTATGCAGTTTATAAGTAAGGAGATGATAGGGTTAAGGGTGTATGGGAGATTAGTAAGAGAAAGAACAAGGAAGGGTTTGAGCAAAGATTGTAAAGCATTTTCATTAGTAAGATTTAAAACAATGTAATAAAAAAATATTTTTACACTTTTGTTTTGGCATGGTAGCGTTTAAAGAGTGTAAACAAATGCTGGTCACATATAGGGGTCAATTCCGAATCGGGAAACAAATCCGTATGACGACTTGTATTCGTAGCCGAATCGTACTGATCAGTCCGAATCGGGTAGTACGATCCGTTGCGAGTAACTACGTCCAAATCATTGCGAACCGTATGAAAATGAAGTGTAAATCCGTACATCGACCCGCACAGTGAACCGTATAATTCATAAAAATGCTGTATGACCCTCCAAGTACGATCCGGACCGGGGAATGAGTACGCGATTCGTACGGTAAATGTCGCGTAGGAGCAATTCGAACGGGGGCAACACTATCACATACACACCGTACCCCTAAAGTCAAGGGGTGTAAGCACGGGGTGTACGCACCGTACACCTACGACCTTGGGGTGTACGAACTGTACCACTATGGTCCGTACACCTATGATCATGGGGTGTACGCATGGGGACATACGCACCTACCCCTGAAATCCAGGGCTGTACGCACCGTACCCGATGCACCGTACCCCTGCAATCATGGGGTGTATGCACCGTACCTGGGGGGTCCGTTTGGAATGCATTTCATGGCAAAATCTGCTTTTACGGATGTTTTAAGGTCCCTGAAAAAGAGTTGTACGGAGTGTTGTCGATACGATTCGTACTTGCTGGGTCGGAAAATGCAGGTTCGATCCATACGAACATCGCGTACTGCGCTTTCCGAATGTGATTCGTACGGAATTGTGAGTTGTACGGTCTTCAGTACGATTCGTACGGAGAACTGCTTTGGGTACACATTGTACTACATCGTACGTACGGGTACGGTTCTACATACGATTCATATGGGAAAAAAGCTCCATAAAACTATTCAGAGGGCATTTTACCGGATCGGAATCGACTCCTCAGTGTTATATACAGGTTATAAAATTCCTAAAAAGTTAACATTTTCTATAGCATTTATGCCTTTAAATTGATTTTTGTTGTATTTTTCTATGTCACAATAATTGTATAATTTGTTATTGTACATTTGGTAGATCTTGTAGAATTTGTGCAATAAATCCATTTGTGTATATAACTTCACATGTTGCAGGTAAATATTCCATCATTTCACCTGCCTAGTTTTCTGTCAATGGAGTAATTAGAAACCAATCCATTAAAAGTTGATTACTGATGTCCATTGATTGGAATGCTTCTGCATTTAATATTTTTGGGAACTTATATGTATTTAGATATGCAGCACATTATTCTGGGTGCTGAAATATCTACTGTTCTTTAACATGGTGGAAAGTAAGCACCGAACTGCGTGACACACCTGGTATGGGAACACATGCAGAGAAATATTGCCTTTCAGTGGGAAATTGCACAGTCTAAGCCTCTGTTTTTAATATAAAATTAGGGCCTTCATGGTCATATCACTGAAAATACAAGATTTGAAAAAAAGATTTTTATCTACAGGGGCTCATGGTTGACAATTTCTGTGGGCTGGAATCTAGAAAATGCTAAAGTGATTCTGGTATTTTACTGAAATCTGTTGGTTGTTTTCTCTCAAGAAAGTTAAATAGAGGCTGTTGCCAGAATAATTAAAAAAGAAAGCCCATCAACAGAAAGCAATTTTTATTTTACTGACCTCTACAGGTCCTTTTTATTAAGACAGTCAAATAGAAGCAGTTGAAAAGAAAAGAAAAGTCCCTAAGCGGAAGCAGACAAGCCCTAGGGCTGATCTCCAGAGCCCACAAAGTACATACACATAAGTATATACTAATATATAAGTACATACTACAGAATATACAAGCATTTGCAATGCAATAGGTTTTGCATTTACGAGAGTTGGAGCTATTGGCATTATAAATGACAATGCCTTTTTATTTATGTGTTGTTTTTAAAACGGATAAATAAAAGGTATTGTCATTTACTATGCAAATAGCTCCAACTCTTGCAAATGTAAGACCTATTTCATTTCAAATGCACTTGACAATTGTGCTATAACAAACAGAAAGCATAAGGAGACAGTGTGTCCTGCCTGCAACCGAAAGAACGATTCAGAAAAGGGGGTGGTGATGAACAGAGTGTCTGAATTAAGCAGACCACTCTTACCCAGTCCAAAGATCAGGGCTTGATCCATCACCGTTATTTATCTCACTGCCCCATCCCAGCTCAGAACCTGGCTATATGCAAATCAGTCTGTCCCTGGCCCAGTGCACCATGGGAACAGGGCAGACTAAACTACCAAGCCAATTCTTCACCAGAAAGGAGACAAGCTATCGGGGACCGGTTTCTGGCATTTCAGCCGTCTTCGCCCCGGCTTGCTTGAATCCTGATGGAGCAGTGAGAAAGGGACTCATGTCTGCGTATACCCTGCCACACCTATAGTGGCCAAAAACGATTCAAAAAAGGGGGTGGGGATGAACAGAGTGTCTGAATTAAGCAGACCACTCTTACCCAGTCCAAAGATCAGGGCTTGATCCATCACCGTTATTCATCTCACTGCCCCATCCCAGCTCAGAACCTGGCTATATGCAAATCAGTCTGTCCCTGGCCCAGTGCATCATGGGAACAGGGCAGACTAAACTACCAAGCCAATTCTTCACCAGAAAGGAGACAAGCTACCGGGGACCGGTTTCTGGCATTTCAGCCGTCTTCGGCCCAGCTTGCTTGAATCCTGATGGAGCAGTGAGAAAGGGACTCATGTCTGAGTATACCCTGCCACACCTATAGTGGCCAAAAACGATTCAGAAAAGGGGGTGGTGATGAACAGAGTGTCTGAATTAAGCAGACCACTCTTACCCAGTCCAAAGATCAGGGCTTGATCCATCACCGTTATTTATCTCACTGCCCCATCCCAGCACAGAACCTGGCTATATGCAAATCAGTCTGTTCCTGGCCCAGTGCATCATGGGAACAGGGCAGAATAACCTACCAAGCCAATTCTGCAACAGAAAGAAGGTACTACTCAGCTTATTGACCAATAAAGAGCCACAGTTTACAGTGGACAGTGACAAGCCAATGAAAAATATAGGCAGAGAGTGAGCAGAGCTTCAAGTCTCATTAAGGCCTCACAGAGCAGCGCATGGGCTGCCCAGGCTCGACCTAAAAAATGGTTGAAAAATGCTCTGTTCACTGCAGTAACCTGAGGACCCTACCAAGGCCCTACTACTCATCTTGGGATGCCCCCCTACTTCAATCAGTTGCCTATTAAGACTTTCTTGGCCTCAATCACTCGCCTTTCCATCCATTGCATAGCAGTCCTGGGTTGAGAAAATGAGGGATGATCCCCAGGTGAACATCACATTCCATCGTAAATAGGGTGGGGTGACCATCCCTAATAACTGGCAACTCGGTGGTTGATGGCTACCAGGTCAAGGCAATACAGCTGAGGTTCTTCTTGTGTACATCCAGTATTTCCCCTTGCTCAAAATAGGAAAAGGGAACCACCACTGTAGTCGGTTCTGGACCAAGTATGCTGGATCTTAATGTTCTACGAGTCCCTTGATAAAAACATTGGAAGAAGCACTCACAAAACACGGTTAAAGAAGCAATGGCTTTTTTAGGGTGTTGTGAAGACATTGGGTACTTTGGTTTAGAATCAACTCCTACTCATGCACTGCCATTTCAGAAATATCTTACCTGTCCCCTTCAGCGAGCACTGTGATTCATATGCAACTTTCCACAGAGGTTTCCGAACGAATACTAATGGTCAAAGCTTTAGAGTGACTGAATACCAGAATAGGGAAACTGTTTGACTTACCCTAAACTTGGCGGCAATGAACAACACAGAGATCCCAATAAGCTGAAGCATGTTTTTGTGGATATCACTTTGTGAGACCATGAACCTGTCACACCTAGAATTGAAAACAATATATATTAGCTTATAATTTAAATACATCTTCACAGGCAATACAAAACAACTTGCCCAAAATACTGTGCCAACCAAACAATATTTAAATTGACTTTGATCCTTTTATTACCTTCCTGCTTCCACTTCTGTAACCAAGTATACAATATTGTAAATCCAACCTCTGGCTTTTGATACCACCAAATCCCTCTTCTTGATCTGATCCATTCTAGATTTTTTCAACTCTTAATTAGTCTACTTACTGCTAGATTTGCTCGTTTTCAAATAATATTTAACAATGCCATGCACTTTGGGTTTTAAAATATTCTACTCCTCTCGGTTGTATGACGTTTCAACGCATGCTTTTACAACGCATGCCATTACGACGCAACTTTTACAACGCAAGTCGTTACAACGACTTGCCTTGGGGGGCGCTGGATAGTGAATAGTTTAATTTACTATTCCAACTCCAGTCCCCGTGGATAGTAGGGAAGGTGTTGGATAGTAATTAAACTATTCCCTATCCTAGAGTGCCCTCCAGCGCAATTCGTTGTAATGACTTGCGTTGTAAAAGTTGTGTCGTAATGGTAGTGCGTTGTAAAAGTTGCGTTGTAAAGGATGTTTCCCCTCCTCTCCATCCAGTATGTCTGCCCATCCATTCCAGGTTGTATTTTGGAAGTGTGGTCTTCAGAGGCTCAGGTATCCCTACCCTGGCGCCCATGTTCTAGAATGCCATGTCAGCTCCACTCTTCCTCTAACATTACCTTATCACACAACTGGCCAAACCAGTTTTTAAATACTTTTGAGTATTACTTCTACAGTATCAATTAAGAAAGTTCCACCAAGCACCCTTCTTACTCGTCTTTTAAATTGACACTGTTTTTGTGCCAGCAGATGTCTCTGTAGAGCAAATGGTTTTATGCGCTAGTGAGATGTATAAAGTATACAAGAACGCCTTTTACAATCAGGATGAAAAACAGGTCTGCTAGTACTGTATAATGAAGCCCAAAAACAAACTTCAAAGAGCCAGTCCAGTAGTATCCCTCTCATGTTTGGTTTCAGCGTTGGATGCTGCAGCAGCCAATGTTTTTCATGAGGATATCTGGTTTACTTGTTCACCATTTTGCGCCAGACGTCTTTTGAGCTTCCCCAGCTAGAAAAGTAAAAAGAGTGCGTAGAACTTGATGACCATTTTTCGACCCTACTGCCCTTCAACAGCAAAACTATATTAATCTTTCAGAGAGCTCAGGGTGCACATTATTCCTCAGCATTTATTTCAGGTTTCGCCTGGAAAGACACTGGTAATGATGTGACAAACCAGTTTTTGCAGTCCCATATTTCCAAATCTTACATGGCAGTGATCCAGAGGCTAAAAACCAAGGAGCATATTAGCAAGAACCACGTTAAAATTATTGCCAATTTAGCGGCAGGAAACCATGTTAAAATTATCGCCATTTTAGTGGCAGGAAACTGCTGCTAAAACAGCAATAATGGTCTTGCTAATATGAGTTATAGAATTCCAATAGAAGCCTAGGTTAGATGTCCTGCACATCTAACCTGGGCATCTATTGGAATTCTATAACGCATATTAGCAAGCCCATTATCGCTGTTTTAGCGGCAGTTTCCTGCCACTAAAACAGCGATAATTTTAACATGGGGGCATATTACCAAGCAATAGCGATAATTATCGCTATTGCTTGGTTAGAGACAAAAATTTACCGCAGCGCTGCGGCGATTTTTACCGCAAATAAACCTTGGTATTACCAAGGTTTAACGCAAATGCGGTAAAAATCGCCGCAAAGCATGAATATCGCTGAAAAGTCAGCGATATTCATGCATTAGCAAGCTAATGCTCTTAGCCATGTTATCCACCTCCTATTGGATAACATGGCTAAGAACTGCTCAGGCAGGTGTTAGCTTTTGGAGATATTCCCGCTTAGCACGAATATCTCCAAAAGTTGGTAATAGGAGATAGCGATGTTAGCGACTGTTTTCAGACGCTAACATCTTGGCACGCCCACTTTGCATCTCATTAGTGATAAATATCACTGACATGCAAAGCGGGGGCCAAGATGGTCGCTATCTCCTACTAGCTGTCGCTAACTGGTGTTAGCGGCAGCTAGGTAATAGGGAAATAATTTTATCTCCGCTTTCTTGGCTTTTAAAGCCAAAAAAGTGGAGATAAACCCCCTTGATAATATGCCCCATGGTTCTTGCTAATATTCCCCCGAATGTCTCTGGAGGTGATATAGAAAATGTCTGCTTGACACCAGTGGCTTTTTAGGGAGCTGCAACGTGTTATAGGTATACAATTATTTGTTGTTTTGTCTGCCAAATAATGTTCAATACTTCCTAGTAAATTGTGGTGTTTTCAGGACTTGGCGAATCTTAGCTTTGTATTTAATTGTGGCGAATAGCAAAGCAAAGCAAAAACATGCAGGAAAGCATGTCACTGCTCCAATGCAGAGTTGCAGGAACGTAAATGAGCGCAGTACGTTTATAGCGCAACCCTGGACAAAAAGCAAAAGAGCACTATGGGGCAGATTTATGTTGGTAATGCGCCACGTTTGCGTCACGCAACTGCGGCGTAAATGTGGCGCATCCCTACGACCCATTTACAACGTGACGCATCTAGGCAGATGCGTCACGTTGTAAAGCCCTGCGCCACTTGTGGGCGTTCCGGCGCAGGGTGGGCGTTCCGGGACAGGTGCGCCTCGCAAAAGTGGCTGAGTGAAATCTATAAGATTTCACTCAGTCACTTTCAGGCCAATGCTGCGTCAAAACCCTGCGCCTGCTTGAAGCAGGCATAAGGCTTGACCCAGCATTGGACAGATAGGGCACCCCTGAGCCTTGCTGGAGCTGCGTCGCGCTTGCGACGCAACTCCAGCAATGCGCCATCTTTACGGCACAGAGGTGTCACGCATCTGTGCCGTTTTTGCCACATGTAAATTTGGCGCATTGTAAATGCGGCGCACCATGCGGCGCATTTACAATGCGCCACCATGGGTGGCGGCGCACCATGGGTGGCGGAGCAGCGGCGCAAAATAACTGGCGCATCCCTGGGGATGCGCCAGTTATCATAAATCTGCCCCAAAATATATTAGGTGGGGGCTCTGTAACAAATCTGTATGGGGTACATGCAGAAGGGGGGCTGCTTGATTGTGTTTGTGACACCATGTCTCCACAATGTAGCGCCTAAATAAAGTTTTATTGCTGCAGTTCCAACGAGTAGCCTTCCTCGAAGAACAGTGACAAAAAGTAACTGTAAGGTCTATGCAAATTTTTCATTTGCCTTTGTTTAGGCTCACGCGGTTATCCAAGTGCCAAATAACAGATTCTACTAAAGCAAGTTTCATAAGAGCATGTTATCGATCTCAGGAACCCGAGACCGATAGCCCACAGAGAGATGTCAGCATTGAATTCCATTGCCTGCGTGCACCTCTGATATAATTCTTTCGCTGTGCAAACGCAGCACATGGGGATTCAAAATATTGATATAGCATGACAACTATGAAAAGGCGCTGTGTCGCAAGTTCCTGCGCCACATGGGGTCCTCACCCCTTTAGAGACCGCCCCTTGAACAAGACTCATTTATATCTGTGATATATGAGAGTCGGGGTGAGGGTGCTTCCTTAGAGTTTGCAGATGGGAGGGGCATTATTTTGCGTCACGCCTTGGCATGACCGGCGCAAACAGCAATCTTACAAATACACACTTCCAAAGCCTACTGCTAACAAGTTACACGATGCTCAGAACAGATTGGGAGCAACACAATACACAGAAAAACTCGTTGCTCTTACAGTACAGGCTAAATGAGACAATCTCCTGACCTTTGCCCCCAGATAAGGCATCTGTGTATTGGATTAATATAACAGGGCCAGAAGGTTAAAAGCACAAGCATCTGAAAGACACAAACAGCCTGATTCATCAAGCATAATTGCGCTCGCAAAGGGCCAGATTCTGAGAATCTGGCCCTTTGCAAGTGCAATTTTTGCTTTTGGGATTCATCATCCCAAAAGCAAAAGTCTCTATTTAAGAAATCGCATATTTGCGAGGAATTGGATTTAAGGAATCTCTAATAGAGATTCCTTAAATCCAATTCATCAACCAATTAGAAAATGCGAAATCGCAATATTTGGTCGCAATTTACCACCAAGTCCTACTTGGTGGTAAATTGCGAAAAAAGAGTAAAAAGCACTTTAGTGCATTTTTTTCTTTTGCATGTTACACACACACATGTCCTTTGGACATGTGTGTGCGCAACACCTGTTCAAATGTGCATTTAAGGGGTGCTATAGGGTGTCCTTTGGACACCCCTGGCACCCTTCAAATCGCTATCTTATTTGCGATTAGCAAATTGCTAATCGCAAATGAGGAATACTCCCCATTCATTCCTATGGGCCTTTTGGCCCATAGGAATGAATGGGGAGTTTTTCCTTATTTGCGATTAGCAATTTGCTAATCACAAATAAGGAATTTGTAGGAATCGCATTTTATTTTGCGATTCCTACATGAATACCGTTTTGCAAGTCTCTAATAGCGATTCCTTATGATTCTCTATTAGAGACTCGCAAAACGGTACCTTGATGAATCAGGCTGAAAGATCCCGTGTGAAAATGCAGGTAAAGTGACCACGAGGATTCCAAGAATACTGTGTGTGTACCTGGGTGCGTGTGTTAAAGAAATACAAACTCGTTTTTCTTGTGATCACGCGGTACTTTCCCCATATTGCAATAAACAGGATAAAAATATTCAGACTCCTTGATTGAATATTTGTACAGAGCACACAATTCAGTGACTAAATTTAGACAGATAAAAAGTTGACATGGAAGAAGTTAAAGTACATAAAATCGCACAAAGTGGCAGCTCAGGTGTGCAGCAACACTTAACCAGCAATGGGGGTTTCCAGCTATCCCCGAGGCTTGCCGGGAACACAGCAAACACCACAGCCGCTTCCTAACCTCAGGGGCGCACGCAGGGGCGGCTCTAGGCTCATGGCGGCCCTGGGCAGGGAGCATAGGTAGGGGGCCCCGGAAGAGTGGGTCCGAGCGGAGCGGAGGACCCCGGAGCTCAGGAACCAGGAGGAACGCAGGCGCGGAGGCCAGTGAAGAGGGGGGGCACAGGGGACCGTTGTCAGGGTGTTTGGAAGTGGATCAGAGCCGGAGGTCGCCAAATCCCTGCCAGGGGCCACCACGCAAATATGTATCCATCCTCAGAGAATTATTATATTAAGGATATATATTGGAATGGAGGCCCCTGGGGTTTGGTGGCCCTGTGCAGGTGCAAAGCTTGCACATGCCTAAGGCCACCTCTGGCGCGCGCTTCTCCAGCTGACAGTGAGAATGCACCCTCTCCTGCTGTTGTGTCGTCAGGGGTGTGAATGTCCCTAGCGTAGGGCCAGGGGATGAGATGGGGAGCGTGCACTGGGGGAAAATCTATGAGGGTCTGGCAATAACCACACAGACACTGGGCATAGGTTTTGATGGTCACCTCGCCACCGCCAACTGGTGTACGTGCGTGCGTAGACCCTATTTATTATACCGAGTCACGTGGTCGTGACGGGTCACGCCTGTTGCGCCACAGGCTAGAACACAACATTCCTCCACAAAAAACATGAAAACAAAATGTCAATGAAAAAGTCTCTACAGGTATACTCCATAGTCTATCAATTTCAACTTTACGCAACTGGCGCCAAACACATATATATATGAACAGCCTTACGTGAGGTAGTCTCTCAGGTGACTGGATGGCACCGGGTCCTGCCGCAGCTGGTGTTGGTATATACCCCTGCTCTGGGTCTCACCAACGCCGGCATTGGATAGCACTTCACCAGTCCGTAGTTCAGGACCACGGCCACTGCTGTCTAGACTTTCCTTCTCCGCTCCATCTCGCTGATTGGTCGCTCCATCAGGGGACTCCGGACTATCGGTAGGAAGGGACATGTCCATCAGATCCTGGGAGGCAGCATTTTCTCTAGTCGGGGAGCAAGGATCTTCTTCAGACACGGTGGGGGAGACAGTTACCCCACCAGATTGATACTTTTTGAAATGGGACACATTGCGAGTCACAGTTTCTCTCCCTCGGGGGGCAATGACCCTGGTTCCCTTAACATTGACCACTGTCCATGGGTCTGTTTCGTAAGGTAGTCGGAACTTCCCACTAGTGATGCGATTCTTTAATAGCACAACATCACCTCTTACAATTTTGGGCACTTTTGTTCTTCTCGTTTGCTGACTTGTGCATGGTTCTTGCAGCGTCTGGCATCAACTTGACAGTCATCAGGGGGCTCTGGCCGCTACGGCGGATGGTAGGGTATGGAGTCCATGACTACGCGGCCCATGGGAAGATGTCCTGGCGCAACACCAGTTGTGGTGTGGGGTGTCTGACGATAGATCCGTAAACACGTAAAGATGGCCAGTTCAAGAGGTTGCCCCTTGTCATGGACAATTCTAATCACTTTGTTTAATGTTCGCATGAATCTTTCTACTTCGCCGTTCGCTTGTGGCCACCTGGGGGGGGTTTGGCGATATCTGATGCCTAGGGCACTTAAGTAATTGGCTAGTTCTTGGCCTTGAAATGGAGGCCCATTGTCAGGCTTCAGCTCCCGTATCAGTCCATGTGCCGCCATGATTTTCTCCAGTTTGGGGATTACTTCATTGGCACTGGGTGTGGAAATGATTTCCACTTCCAGATATTTGGAGTGGTCGTCAATGTCCACCATCGTATGGCGACCATCTGGAATGCTGCCAAAATCGAGGCTGACACAGGCCCAGGGAGAAGTCGGCCGGGGTTCCACAAGAATCGGGGCTGGTCGCGGGGCTTCTCCCATTACTGACCATGTTATGAAGCTGCATTAATGAAAACATTTAATGAATTAAACCTTCTAATGATTCAAATTTAAGCACATGACCCACCAAATTATTTTACCAGATTGGAATTTGTGACCTTTTTGTTTAAGCAATAACTTCTGCAATGGATTAACTCACTGAGCTATATTATTAGCATTCAACTCAGTGACACACAGATTACATCTTACTCCCTACATCATGCAGATGAACCCTATAAGCTTCTGTATGCCAATTCATACAGACTTCTCTGAGGAGGATTCTGCATAAACCTCCACTATTATAAAACAAGATCTGTTTGGTACATCAGGAAGTAAACTAGAAGATTTCTGCTGTGACGTTTCTCCTATATTTGTTCATTTCTCTGGTAGCAAAATATGTACATATTATGCATATGTACTGACAGCTTAAAAACTGTCACTGACTCCATCCTACATTCAGGGACAGCTTTAGCTTCAGAGGCGACTGGTGCGACAATTTCTTTGGGCGTCTCCCACCCTTACGACCTACTTCTCCAAGGATTCCCTCACTAACACCTACCAACAGTGCCACCCATTTAGCAACAGCCCCTCTTCCACAAGTATTTCATTTTTTTTATAGCGCTACTAATAACAAGCCTATGGTGTCAGAGCACTTCACATGACGCAACACGTTATACAGAGGCAATAAACCATACGTGTGGAAATCATTATATATGAGATGTAGCACAAAACATTGCGGATTAATTACCGTTCTGTGATCCGCCTGTACACTTTCTTTGCAGCAGGTATATTAACCCTCTGTAATACTCTATGATGAGTCAAAGCTGCCACTAGACAAAAAGTCCATCTTCCTTTAGCCGAAACATTAACCACCTAGTTATCTTGACATTTTTATTGCTGCCTTAAAAATGCTAGGCATGCAAGGAAACAGCAGGTGCTTTTAAAACCGAAAGTTATTTCTAAACATGAACACAGCGCCTCTCCCGAGGCCAACGCCAGGTGCATCCTCCTAAAGCCGGCCCTTCCTATATTAGCCCTTTCCTCCCACCCAAATTTCTAACGCTGCTCTCCAGATTTTTCAGGCAGTTCTGCACTGGTATTAATACCTGTGGACATCATAGTGGTGGTCCTTATGACTAGGCATGAAATAGTTGAGAATCAGTCCAATGTAGAGGCTCTCTGGTCGCCAATCTAACGGCACTTAATCCTTCTACTAGAACGATCAATGCTTAATTTATGCGCCCAACGATTCATTTACTGAAGAGACAGGGGACTTCAGAAATATCAGCACACTCGCCACCACAATGATGTACAACTAAGTCAGAAACCTTCGTATCATCGTATTACAGGGAATAAAACAAATCAAATAAAACGTACCTGAGTGCCGGGTATCGCTCCTGCCTGGTCACACTGTACTGGTACAGCGGCAGCCAGCTCCTCGTGTTCCCGCTGCAGGAAGCAGGAACAGGAAGCATACAGCAGCAGGCAGTTTCCCTCCCCTACTCCGGCCAATCACAATGCTGCAAATGGCAGCGTTGTGATTGGTAGGTGAAGCAGGAGAGCGCCCCAGCCCAGGACATTTTCTGTGCGTAAAGAAAAAGGGAGAGTAGGTGGTCCAGCTCGAAGGCAGGTGGGAGTGGCTTACACACTGTTGTGGGTACTGACTGTTTGGTCGGCTCCAGGGCCAACCAAACAGTCAGTACGCACAACATTGGGCAAACCACTGCCCAACTGCCCTCAAGCAGGATCGGCCACCCTTCTGCCCCCAACCAGTCATGCACAGAGGCACTTCTGTTTTCTCTAAATGCAAGAAGGCAGAAACATGGATAGTAGTTTTTACCGTTTATGTTTCTGACTTCTCGCACAGCGAGAAAGCAGTGGGGCAATGCACCATGCCCCAATGGGGGAGCAACCTCTGCCCCACACACATCAAGCACAGACGTTATTGGACATGTGACCCTGGTAATAAAAAGGAGTCAGACGCACATGCCCATACCTAGCTCCCCTATCTATCTGTGTCCGTTTGTTCATTATGTATGCAACATGCTGCCCCTGGGACCTACCACATTACATAGTGCTCTGGACAGCGTATGCAATCATCTTACCTTTGACAGTGGGGGAAAACTTTAGTTATGTAACTTTGTCTCGGTCATTGTACAAGTATGTACGTAGAGATTTGATCATTAGAGTACTGCAAGGAGAGTATATAGTGAATTTATAAGTGCGTGGGGATTGGCAGAGTGATTTTATAAGTACATATGTTGGCACCTGCCTAACACGGACAACAAGCTTGTCTCTAATTGGCTGCCCTCCATGTGCCAAAAACTGAAACTTCAACTTTCCATATCTCTGTATTGCTACAGCTGCAACACTTCACTGAATGTGCAATAAACATTCATATCCACACAGATGTGTCAAGTCCACCATCTTTCTTGTGTGGAACCATGGATGAATGTAGAGTCAGTGATTCCCTGTATCTTTCATGTTGGTCATGTTGTGGGACTTGGCTCACTGAGTGACACTTTGGCTTGTGCAATCCAGATGATGGCAACACTCCAAAACGGACACCCGCATCCAGTGTTGTCAGACTTTTTAAGCATTCTATAGCCCAAAGCCAACCAAAAAGTATCCGAAAGTAGCCCAATATTGCTATTTTAAGGAAGGAGGGGCAGGGATAGCGTCAAGCAGGTGGTGAATGCATTGGAATTGATGTTGCAGCAGGCTGCCAAGTAAATATTTGTCTAATAAAGCACTTTAACATGCTACTTTGCTGGAGCACTGTATATATATTTATAATCTGGCAACTAACACAAACCAAAATTTTACCGCACAACCGGGAAAAATATAGCCCAATTTTGCATGATCTAGCCCAATCTGGCAACACTGCCCACATCAGTTGATTCCTCACAGAGCTCACAACGGAGCCACGCCCATTGCTCTGCAGTCATTCTCCACGTCATATATCAGGCCAGCCCACTCCGCTTACGCTTACAGGGAAGGACAACAATGCTAGATGGCTAGATTTTCATTGTAGTGATCTGCTGGTCACAGGTCTAGTTGTTAGTATGCCACAGCCACTCCCTCATGGCTGGTATACACCCACACCACACCCATCCAGCACAGGCGTCACAGGCTCTATGCCATTTTAGTGTTGCTCGCACTGCATGTACTGCGGCTGGCACAGTTACACCACCACAGTGATGGTCTGTCCCGGTGGTCCGGAGACCTCATGTTTTGTGTGCCCTGCTGCACCTCAGTGTAGGCCTGAGCACAACAGGGAGGGCCTACCGCCACGTGGCCTCACTTTTCACTGAGTTAGTGGCACCACAAGGACTGAGCGCCTGTACAACCTGCGATGAAGATTGGTGCACTACTACGTCCTCTGGCATGGCAAAATCAAAACGCAGCACCAAATGAAAGACATGTTGGCTTGAAAGCGGGGCTCAATATTGTGGAGTGTGCCCTGTCCACATAAAGGTGAGCAGTGAGGCCTGAGTGCACAGCGGCAGGCACATACCTCTGGGTGGCGGGAGTGGATGGGGTACAGCAGCCTGGATGCAGAAAGACGGCACAGCGATTTAGGCGTACACAGTCGTATATACTCTGTCATCACTAATTCAGTACTGTGTTTAAGATGTGGGAGCTTGAGAGTTGCACTAGGTCCCGCCACATGGTTGGAGACAGAGCGGTGGCGTAAAGGTGAGCTGTTAGGGTTTCGTCCACAGTGTGGGCACTCAGTGTCCCTCCTCATCTCTTCCTTTTTCTCCCTCACACTCTTTCTCTCTCCCTCTTTCACTGTTTGTCTCTTTCTCTCTATCTTCCTCTCTCTCTCTCACTCTTCCTCTGTTTCACTGGTCCTCTTTCTCAAACTCTTTCCCTCTTTCTCCCTCTCTTCCTCTCTCTCACTGTTTTTCTCTCTTCATCTTGATCACTCTTATTCTCTTTCTTCCTCTCACTCTATCTTTCTTTTTCTCGCTCTCTTCTTCTTACTCTCACTGTTTCTCTCTTTCTTTCTGTCTTCCACTTCCACTTTCTTTCTTTTTCTCTTTGTCTTCCTCTGATTCTTTCTTTCTCTCTCTCTTCCTCTCTCCTTTGAAGGACGCATGACACACAATCTTATCTTGCTTTTTATCTAACCAGCATGGTTAGAGCGGCAGACCCTGATGCAGAAGTCTCACCCAAGACCAGGGTTCAATTCCCGCCTCGGTGGGTCTTGGGCTCAATTTCCTCGAACCTGATAATTCTCGCATTGGTGCCTATTCTAATCATGAGTCCCACTCTGCAACTCTGGGCAATAGCTTGCTTAATCTTCACAACGGCCCCAACAATGCTAGGATGCCTGGCTTCACCTTGGGGGTGCCCAGGAGTGGCCACTTCACAGGGAAAGGACAGGAAGGGTTCCTCAGCGGTATTCGTACAAGCGCCGAGAGTCCTCCGGGTGATCGTGCGCTATACAATTACCTCTACATTACATTACATTACATTATTCACGAATCGACAATCCTCCCCTCCAATACCACCAGAGCGGAACGTGGGTAGAACCTGCGATGATGCGTGGCCATCCTCACAACGCCTGGGAAAGTTGCTTCGGCACGTGGTGGACCCTCTTACACACACTCCAGTAGCAGAAGGTGAGCATAGAGACTTTTTTTCCGCAGCAGCGGGTAGTCACCTCTGGGTGGTAGGAGTGCATAGTGTGGAGCAGCCAGGGTGCACAAGAGCGCACATACACCTCTAAGCAGTGGGAATGGATGGGGTGCAGCAGCTTGAGTGCTCTTTGGCGAAACAGAGAATTACGCGTGCGCAGTTGTATGTACTCTGTAATTACTAATTCTATACTATCTTTCAGATCACAAAGCTTGAGAGTGCACTATGTCCCGGCACGTGGTTGGAGACACACCGGTGGCACAAAGGTGAGCTGCGGAGATTTTCTCCAGGGTCTACACTCCCTCTCCATCTTTTCCATTCTCTCTCTCACACTTTCTCTCCTTCTATGTCTCTTCCTCTCTCTCTCATTCTTTCTTTCTCTCTTCCTCTCTCTTCCTCTTTCACTCTCTCTCTTCCTCCTCTCACTCTTTCTCTCTCTCTCTTCCTCTCACTCACTTTTTATCTCTCTGTCTCTCCCTCTCTCTCAAACTGTTTCTCTCTTCCTTGTATCTTACTCTTTCTCTCTTTCTCTCTCACTCTTTCTCTCTTTCTCGGTCTTCCTCTCTCTAACTCTTTCTCGCTCTTTCTCTCTCTCTCTGTCTTCCTCTTTCTCTCACTCTTTCTTTCTCTCTCTCTCTCTTCCTCTCTCTCACTCTTTCTTTCTCTTTCTCCTATGCTGGACGCAAGACACACCATCTTATCTTTCTTTTTGTCTTGTAGGGTGTGATTCACAAATGGTTCAGCGATGACACACCATGGCTGACATAGTTTTATTTGTTGTTGCTTTGTTTTAATAAAATCCTTTATATGTAAATCCATACATGACTAAGATTATTATTTGTCCAACCTCACAATCATCTTCTTATTAATGGTTCAAAGAGGGACACTTGCAGGCCCAAGAATGTTCTTGGGATATGCTGGTGATGTGGGAATAGGGTGTGTTACCTGCTAATGTGGGGAGATGCAGCATGAAAGGGGTATCTCTCACAGACAGAGCTCCGGTATGTTTTCAGAAATGCCTCAAACAGATGCCAGCTGACAGACTGAATCACAAAATGGCTTTTCAATGTTCATATAGTGTGACTTATGAACAGTTAACACCCAGGCTTACAGAGGGACAACTGCGGTCGTTGGACTAGACTTGCAGAGGGAGAACTATGGGCTGTCCGCTCCCAAAGGAACAACAGCATAGTAGCTTGCAGGTGTAGAGGCACAGCAGCACACTAGCTCGCAAAGGTAGAGAGCTGCGAGCCAACAGATTGACTTCTAAAGGCATAGCTGCGAAGTGGTGCTGTTGGGCAGTGGGAGCGTGAAAGGGTTATCTTCCTACTGGTGTCCTGGAATGGAAGTTGTACTGCCTGGAGCTCACTTGTTTCTCCTTTATTGTTAATAAATCTTAAACCTTCACTGTGTCCATAACATCATTACACAGAGCTCCGGTATATTAAATTGCCCATGTGACCTTTCTTTTATATTTGCACTCGATATGAAGCACAAGATGGCTTCTAACACTTCCTGGTTTGAAGTGTTAGCAGCCAATCAGAGGACACTTCCTGCTTTGAAGTGTTAGCAGCCAATCAGAGGCAAGCTTGTGCTTGGAAGTTAGGCACCGACCAGGGGCCTCATTTATGAAAAGTGACGCATCGTGCGAGAAAACAGTGATGCGTCACTTTTCATTGCGACCTCCTTGCGACCCCAATGATGCGTCATATTTACAATATGACACATCATTGCGCAAGGAATTACAGATACGTCAATATTTCTGATGCATCTGTAAGCGCAAAAGTGACGCATTGCTGGAGTGTGTCACAAAAGTGACGCAACTCCAGCAATGCGTCCTTTCACATGGGGAAAGCCCCATGTGAAAGGGCTTGCGTCAGTCTTACGCCTGCTGTGAGGCAGGCGCAAGATATTGACGCAACATCGTCCTAAAAGTGACGCAGTGAAATCTAATAGATTTCACTGCGTCACTATTACAAGGCTTTTTGTGGGCGAATGCCCCCTCTGCATACATTGTAACTGACGCAGGTATAATGTAGCGCAGGGGTTTACAAAGTGACGCATCTGCTTAGATGCGTCACTTTGTAAATAGTGCGCACCAGGAGGCATGTTTTACGCCGCCGATGCGTCACAAAAAGTGACGCACCGGCGGCGCAAAAGTGACGCGAGGCCCCAGATATATATATATCTTTTTTTCTTTTAATATCTCAAAAACTACTGAAAGAATTTACACCATTTCAATAAAAGAGCGCTTTCTGGACCAAGACCTTTCTCGCTGCCAAACTTTCCGTAATTCCGCTCAGCAGTTTGACCTGTAGCCTTGTCGAAATTTTCCTATGGAAAATGCATTGAGAAAACGTGTATCACCCCTAAACGTCAAGATTGGAGCTGATGAAAACAGAAAAACTTTTTGGAACATTTCGTAAACATTTGTTAAACGACACCAAAGTTATAAGAACATGGAGGGCTCGAGGAGAGGAGCCACGCAACACCACTCCCAACATGAGTGAAGCCCCGGGACTGCGGGACCCTAGCGGGCCCCCCGCAGCCCCTCTGAGCCTATGCAATTATTATTTTTTTTATTCCCCCGGGACCTAGCCCACCCCGGGGTCTCATTAAAATAAAATGCAGGAACCCGCAACCACAGCGCAAATTGCACCTTTTTTTTATATAAAAATGCTTTCTTTGGCCCTGGGGTTCCTTCTGAGCCACCCTAAGCATGCCTAGGGGTCAGGGTGTTTCTACCCTACCCCCTTCTTTGTTTTATAACTTTGTTTTTCTGTTTCTGGTGACTCGCTTCTACCGAGTCACAAGATGGCTGCAAACACTTCCTGGTTTGGAATGTTGGCAGCCAATCACAGTGACGTTCGTGCACGGGACTTAGGCTCCGCCCACATATCAACACTTTTATTTTTCTAATTTCTCAGCAAATACTGAACGGATTCAGACCATTTAAAAAAAAGGTCGCTTTCTGAGCCTATGCAATTATTTTTTTTGTATTTCCCCCGGGACCTAGCCCACCCCGGGGTCTCATTAAAGTAAAACACGGGAACCCGCAACCCCAGCGCGAATTGCGCCTTTTTTATTTTTATATAAAAATACTGTCTTTGGCCCTGGGGTTCCTTCTGAGCCCCCCTAAGCATGCCTAGGGGGTCAGGGTGTTTCTACCCTACCCCCTTCTTTGTTTTATAACTTTGTTTTTCTGTTTCTGGTGACTCGCTTCTACCGAGTCACAAGATGGCTGCAAACACTTCCTGGTTTGGAATGTTGGCAGCCAATCACAGTGACGTTCGTGCACGGGACTTAGGCTCCGCCCACATATCAAAACTTTTATTTTTCTAATTTCTCAGCAAATACTGACCGGATTCAAACCATTTAAAAAAAAGGTCGCTTTCTGAGCCTATGCAATTTTTTTATTTTATTTCCCCCGGGACCTAGCCCACCCCGGGGTCCCATTAAAATAAAACGCGGGAACCCGCAACCCCAGCGCGAATTGCGCTTTTATTTTATATATATATAAAAATGCTTTCTTTGGCCCTGGGGTTCCTTCTGAGCCCCCCTAAGCATGCCTAGGGGTCAGGGTGTTTCTACCCTACCCCCTTCTTTGTTTTATAACTTTGTTTTTCTGTTTCTGGTGACTCGCTTCTACCGAGTCACAAGATGGCTGCAAACACTTCCTGGTTTGGAATGTTGGCAGCCAATCACAGTGACGTTCGTGCACGGGACTTAGGCTCCGCCCACATATCAACACTTTTATTTTTCTAATTTCTCAGCAAATACTGAACGGATTCAGACCATTTAAAAAAAAGGTCACTTTCTGAGCCTATGCAATTATTTTTTTTGTATTTCCCCTGGGACCTAGCCCACCCCGGGGTCTCATTAAAGTAAAACGCGGGAACCCGCAACCCCAGCGCGAATTGCGCCTTTTTTATTTTTATATAAAAATACTTTCTTTGGCCCTGGGGTTCCTTCTGAGCCCCCCTAAGCATGCCTAGGGGGTCAGGGTGTTTCTACCCTACCCCCTTCTTTGTTTTATAACTTTGTTTTTCTGTTTCTGGTGACTCGCTTCTACCGAGTCACAAGATGGCTGCAAACACTTCCTGGTTTGAAATGTTGGCAGCCAATCACAGTGACGTTCGTGCACGGGACTTAGGCTCCGCCCACATATCAAAACTTTTATTTTTCTAATTTCTCAGCAAATACTGACCGGATTCAAACCATTTAAAAAAAGGTCGCTTTCTGAGCCTATGCAATTTTTTTATTTTATTTCCCCCGGGACCTAGCCCACCCCGGGGTCCCATTAAAATAAAATGCGGGAACCCGCAACCCCAGCGCGAATTGCGCTTTAATTTTATATATATATAAGAATGCTTTCTTTGGCCCTGGGGTTCCTTCTGAGCCCCCCTAAGCATGCCTAGGGGGTCAGGGTGTTTCTACCCTACCCCCTTCTTTGTTTTATAACTTTGTTTTACTGTTTCTGGTGACTCGCTTCTACTGAGTCACAAGATGGCTGCAAACACTTCCTGGTTTGGAATGTTGGCAGCCAATCACAGTGACGTTCGTGCACGGGACTTAGGCTCCGCCCTCATATCAAAACTTTTATTTTTCAAATTTCTCAGCAAATACTGAACGGATTCAGACCATTTAAAAAAAGGTCGCTTTCTGATCCAACCACTACCTTTTTGCCAAATTTGGTGTAATTCCGTTCAGTAGTTTCGGCTGTAGCCTTGCACGAAGCTTCCTATGGGACATTTTTTTTTCATTCTTATTTTTTGAATTTCTAAAAAACTACTGAACAGATGTACACAATTTAATAAAAAGTTGCTTTCTTAACCAAGCTCAACCTTTTTGCCAAATTTGGGGTAATTCCGTTCAGCAATCCGAGCTGTAGCTCGACACAAAATTTCCTACGGAAATTAACAAGGGGAAATCGTGTTTTGTGTTGTCTCAACCCCCGCTTGACGAATTACCCCCAAGCTTTCAGGATAGGAGCTGACCTGGATAGACTTTTCTTTTTGAGAATTTTGCAAAGATTAGTCAAATGACGCAAAAGTTATTAGCAAATCAAAAAATGCTTTTCCTATGGAAACTAGGTTGTCGAATACCATCAACAACTGTTCGTCACCTCCACTGTGTTTTTGGCAACAAAAAATGGACTATGGCAGTCCATCGTAAATTCAGTGGGAGGGCTAAAGAGGACAATGGAAGATGTCAAGAGGCGCTGGAATGATGTCAAGTGCAAAATCCAAGCTGAAACTTGCAAACAACCAGAAGGCAGCAATGCAGACTGGAGGTGGGACAGGAGGAGCTGGACGATATGGAGAAAATGGTGTCCACAGTCATCAGTGGGGAGTAGGGGTACCGGACACTGCTCAACTTGACTGGACACAACAGCACCAGGGTGAGTAATGACCAGGGACTGGGGGAGATGGGCACAATGGCACACATGCACAATTGAGCTGATCACATCTGCAGACAAACCATGCCCAGCCTCCAATTCCCACCAAGAGAACAATGTACACAAGTATGCAACATCTCAGCACTGTATAAGGGATACAGGGCAGCAAAATCAGAGTAGCAGGAGCAACTCCCCCAATGCAGCACACACACATAACATGCAGAATACATCAACACTGACAACAATGTGGCACAAACCGCAAGACGTCCACAACAGAACACAGGACACAACTGGTGCCAACTGGGTGTAAACACTGGCCAAGCACAAGAGGCATTGCAGGCAAATGTGAGTTGATAATGTACAAGTACAAACACACACATGTCTGTCGTCGAAATGTCCACTGTCTCCATCAAATAGGCAGCTCCTCTCAAACAGCCACAATGTACACAGTCATGCAGTCTGTATGTAAACAATGCGACAATATACATGTGATCACATTGTTAAACTGCCTCTCCCCTTCACATTGCAGAGGGCCAATCAACACCTCCTGCAGAGCAGCCTGACCCTCTCTTCTCTGATGATGAAGAGGACGACCACAGCTTCGACCCCTCCAAGAGTTCGTTGATAGCCTCTGCAGCTCATCTCCAGGAGCAGGGCAGCCCAGCTGCAATGAGAACACCCCACCCCCTGCACAGACCATACAGCAGGCAGCACCCACCACCACATCTGCCACTCAGGGCCCAATGAAGAACACATGGCCTTCCAATGCCGTGAGTTGGCGTGCCAGGAGCAGCTGGCTGAACCAGGTGCAGGTGCGGATGGGCTTTGACCGCCTTGCAGACAAACTAGATGTCATACGTGGGTGTCTAAGTCCAATCAGGGAACGCTCACGGTCCCCAATGGACACCCACAGTCCACTCAATGCTCTCCAATGGACCATGGCTGCCATCGCTGGAGCCCTGACTCAGAGACTACAACAACTGTCCAGTCAGAGTGGCTCTTGTGATGTCAAACAGGAGTTGGGAAACATGCAGCAGAGATTAATGGAGACTAAGGAGCGGGCCAATGCAAAAAGAACGACTTCACATCTGCAAACCAGCAAGTGGTAGCTGGGTTTCTCAATTACCTCAAAACCATCCTCATGGCATTGCTGCCACAAGGCCTGGCTCTGATGAATGCTGCTGCTACCACTATATCCACATCTCCCCGCCCTGAAGTGTCAGTGCCACACAGTGCGGCAGACATTCCACCTCCGGCACCTGAGGTGTCACTGCCACACAGTGCTGGTGAAAGGCCAGCCCCACCCACACGTGAGGCACATGGAACAGCAGAGGACGAAAATGCAGATGAAACCGTCTTCGTGTTAAGAAGGACATAGTAACATTCATCTCCGCCATATGGCCGGTTTCAGCTTGGTTCTGCCCTCGGCATCATCAACTTCCACTGTCCCCCGATGCACTCTGGGACACTCACCTTGGACCTCAACATGGGCTGCCATATTCTATTTGATAGCCAATGACACAGCACTCAGACTGCGGACTGAACTCTTCCTCTTCATTTGGACTTTTTAATCCTTGAAGGACATTGTGAACTGGGGTTTGCATGACCTTGTACTGCTCCCGATGCAACACTCTACTGAATATGCATTAAACATTCCGAATCACACAGATGTGTTGTTTCTCTGGTCTTTCAAGTGTGGTAGTATGGATGAATGTAATGTCAGTGAATTCCCCTTACGTCCATGTGGCTCCTTGGGCTTGGGTCACAGAGTGACATATTGCCGAATGCTGTCCGGGTGGCGCCGACGCAACACAGCCATTTGTTGCTTCCTTGTCTAGCCCCATACAGGAAAACGCCCTGAGCCCCACGGTAATTGCTCAAACCCTTAAGCTGGACTGTCATACGCCAGGCCAGCCCACTACGCTTATGCATACAGAGGAAGACGACAACGCTACATGTCCCATGTCTTCCCTGTATTGATCTACAGATCACAGGTCTAGTTGTCAGCATGTAACAGCCACTCCCTCACGGCTGGTTTACACCCACACCACACCCATCCAGCACACGTCACAGGACATGGGACCCTGCCAATAAAAAGGACCAGGCGCACGTGCTCGATGCCATTTCCAACCTCTCTCTGGGTGTATCCGTGTGGTGTGCATGTAGGCCCAGGGGCCTGCGATATCGTATTCCACCAGCCCGGAGGATGCATGATGGCGTTCACACCACGATACCCAATTATAGAGGGTCCATGACTTGCGGGGCACAGACTTGGTTGCACCAGATACACTGCGGACGGCACGGGCACACCGCCATTGGATGGTGACTTTCGGTGCACTGAGCTAGGGGCACCTTCAGTGCTGAGCGGGTGTGCAGCCTGCGATGATGCCCCATCCCAGCGGTCCAGACAGCACTGGTTTTGTGTGCCCTTCTGGACCGCAGTGTATGCCTGAGCCATCGGACAGTGGGGGCCTATCCACCACGTAGCTTGGCTTGCGAGTCATAGAGTTAGTGGCACCTAAAGGGCTGAGCGGGTGTGCAGTCTGTGATGATGCCCTGTGCACTAGTATGTCCTCTGCCATGGCGAAAACAAGACCCAGCACCAAAAGTGAGAACTGGTGGCCTGCAGAGCGGGGCTGCATGATGTGGAGGGTGCCATGTCTGCGGGCCCCGGCCTGTGGCTTGCAGCGGCACGTGGTGGGCCCTCTCTTCTACACACCAGTGGAGGAAGGTGAGCAGTGAGGCCTGGGTGCTCAGGGATGGGCATGCACATCTGGCCAGTGGGAGGGTCTGGAGTACAGCTTCCTGGGTGCGCATTGGCTGGCATGCACCACCAAGTAGCAGAAGGGGCTGGGGTACAGCTGCCTGGGTACGCACGTGCGGGTAGGCAATGATGTTTTGTGCAATTGTATGTACTCTGCTATTCATGTATCTGGACTCTGTTTCAGGTGACGGGTCTGTCTCAGATGTGGGACCTGGTGAACTGCACTAAATACTGGCACATGGTTGGAGACAGCCCGGTGGCAGCAGGTGAGCATTGTGACCTGGGTGTGCCGTGTCTCCACTCTCTCTCCCTGTCCCTCTCTTCTTTTCTCTGTATCTCTTTACCCATCTCTGTCCATCTATCTCGCTCTCCCCCTCTCTGTCCATCTATATCTCTCTCCCCCTCTCTGTCCATCTATCTCCCTCTCCTTCACTCTGACTATGTCGCTTGATGTGTGCAGGACACACTTTCTCATCATGATTTTTGTTTTGCAGGCTGTGACCTAAGTATTGTCCCGATGGGAGCTGCCATGTGTCTTCATTTCTGATCTGTGTTTATTTGAATACATTTTCATTTGTTTATTTGAAGGTGAATGTGTGATGTTCATTTTTGTGACGACACATGCATTTCACCAGATGTGATTATGCGACATCAGGCGGAATATTTGGTACATGATTCCGTGTAGTTGATGTAGCATTGTAGTGAGGTCATACAATTGACTGTAGACATTGCTAATTTAGCATTACTTAGTATATGCTTGGCAGCCATCTTGCCTCTTTTGCACACGTTACTACATGGCTTTATTCCTGTGGATAAACTGCTGGTGCATTTGTGCACTAGAACTGTCTGCCCTTCACACATTTAGAAATACACTGTGCTCCTAGTCTGCACAGCGTGTTCAAGGTCGAAAAACAATGTATGCTGTTGATTCACTAATTAATCTTAGTTGCAGTTAATTCGTGCACACGTTTGCTTTGGGTGTGGCCACAACGAAGTGCTGATGCTCGAACTGTCATCGGAGATTTGCGTGTCTTTGTGGGAATTTTTGCATGTGGCATTTTCTATTCTAACCAGGGTCCTGTGTTCGCCTCTAAGGCGTACAAGGAGGCCATGGAGTCTTTGGGAGTGCAGGTCAAATTTTCATCTACATACAGGCCTGAGGGTAATTTAGTTGTGGAGCGAATGAACTGTGACTTAAAGCAATCCTTGACAGCTAGGGTCCTAGGTACTGGCAGGAACTGGTTCACCCATTTGTACAGCATACATTGTTCACAAAATAATCTCCCTAGAAGATCTCTGGGTGGGTGGACGCCATACGAAATGCTTTTTGCCATGAAAATATTTGTGCCAGACCTTGATGGTCTAGACATGGCTGCTTCTGCCGCATTCTTTGACGTAGATAATCATTCTGCTGTTTTACACAATCTACAAGAGACCCCGAACAGTCTTGCAAAGGAACATTTACCTTCTGCCACAGATGCAGCACTACAGATTCAGGTAGTCGGCTGGCTACCAACAGTCCGAGACCTGGTCAGAGAGAAGGTGGAGAACAAAAAGGAGTTTGGACCCTCTGATTGTGCATCTGTCCCAGAGCTTGGCTTAAAGGGTACTCATACAGTCATTTTACCACCACTTCCTGGTCGAAAAGACAACAGAAAGGTCTCTGTGGACAAAGTCAAGTTACAACATCTGGCCAATCCTGAATAGTATAACACCAGCTTCTTCATATAAGGAGATTTCCAGGAATCCAGTGTTGGGTGCCTCTAACACCGCGCAACCTGATACTGCCATAGAAATGGACTATGTCAATAACCCTTTGAAAAACATCCCTACTTCCAGTCTAAATGAAGAAACTGAGTATACTTATCTTGCAACCGAGTCATCGCCTGGTTTGCAACCCGATACCCTTCACCAGTCACATTTCTCTTTTGAGTCAAACTCGACATTATCATTGTCCACTTCCACATTTTCTATTTTTGTGGCCTGGTTCAATCGAACTTATTTGATTCCACCTTGGACATACATTTGGATGTTCCTTTTTGTCATTTTTCTTTTTATAAAAGGGGGTGCACTCCACACCACCCCAGTTCAGACATGGCCATATGCAAATCAGTCTGACCCTGTGCCTCATGGGAACAGTCCAGCCCGAACTGCCAAGCCATGCCTTCTCTGGACCGGAAACAAGCTTCCGAGGACCGGTTTCTGGCATTCCAGCCTTCTTCAGCCCGGCTTGCTTGGATCCAGTGGTGTGGAGAGCATGGGACTCACGTCTGAGCATACCCATCCCACTCGGGGTGACAATTGCAAAAACCACAGTTGATGGACAGAATGCAGAACAATGTCATACATTCACCCCAGTACAGAGATCTGGGCCTAAATCCATTATTTTTTTGCACTCCACACCACCCCTGTTCAGACATGGCCATATGCAAATCAGTCGGACCCTGTGCCTCATGGGAACAGTCCAGCCCGAACTGCCAAGCCATGCCTTCCCTGGACCGGAAACAAGATTCCAAGGACCGGTTTCTGGCATTTCAGCCGTCTTCAGCCCGGCTTGCTTGAATCCAGTGGTGTGGAGAGCATGGGCCTCACGTCTGAGGATACCCATCCCACTCGGGGTGACAATTGCAAAAATCACAGTTGATGGACAGAATGCAGAACAATGTCATACATTCACCACAGTACAGAGATCTGGGCCTAAATCCATCGTTTTTTGCACTCCACACCACCTCAGTTCAGACATGTCCATAAGCAAATCAGTCTTGACCCTGTGCCCCATGGGAACAGTCCAGCCCGAACTGCCATCAACTGTAGGGCCGTAGACCAGGCTAATTTGAAAAAAGTCCTTGCTGTTGTAGATAATAGTATTAACACACTTTCCTCCCGCATTTATACATTGGACAATATTGTTTCATCTGTTGTTGATATTGTGCAAGATGATGTGTCTGTTTTGTATCTTGGACAGAATTAATTGCGTTCAGTTATGCAGTTTGCATTGACATTACAAACTCTTAAGATGGGTAAAGTTTTTGGGATTATTTGAACGCTACATCTTTATTTATGCCATTTAACTTAACAGACATGCAGCGGTTTATATCCATGAAAGATGCTACATACGGGGAACATCCTTTACGACTCGGATTTTACGCGGCTGTGCTTTTTCGACGCATCCGTTACAACGCAAGTCGTAACCACGACTTGCGCTGGAGGGCGCTAGAGGATTAAGAATAGTATATTTACTATTCCTACACCTTCCCTAGTGTCCACTGGGACTGGTGTTAGAATAGTAAATTATACTATTCTCAATCCGCCCCCCCAAGGCAAGTCGTGGTAATGACTTGCGTTGTAAGGGACGCGTTGTAAAAGCACGTGTTGTGACAGTACGCGGCTTACCGTCATACATCCACTACATACACGCTTTTACACATTGAAAAATTAGAAATTTTCCCTTTTCCTTTGGCCCAAACTGAAGCTGCTGTCTGGATCATCCATGGGGTAATAACCTTACAATTTCCCTTGTTTAAATTTAGCTCCTGTGTGGAGCATTACCCCTTAGGCCGATTTGAACCCCTGGGAAGTGCTTTCCTTCATGAGGTGTGGTCATTACCATTCGCTTACAGATGCTTGCAGGATGAAACAGAAGTTTATTTAACTGGGGAATTATGTGATTCAATTATTGGTCATTCGCTTGTTTCCAAAAATATACAGTTGCATGGAGCCTGTAACTTAACGGCCCTAAATCTTGCATGCATTCTGAAAGGTATTCCGGTGCCCAATATTACTCCAACGTTCACTCTGCTTGCAAATGGTAGTTCTCTGCTTTTAAATAATGAGGCATGCTGCGATATGCTTGCTGACATCCCTTACATTGTAAGTCAAAGGAAAATCCCTAGACTATGTGCTATTTACTCCACAACCACTGTCTCGTACACATCAATCATTCAAATATCACAGTTGTTATTCTATGTCAAGCCAACACAGAAATATGACGTTTACAGTCTTTATGTTTTATTAAAATCTTTGTATCCAAGGTTAAAAATCAGATCATTGTCTGCAGTAAATAAAAAAATGTTATACACTTTTATCAACTCTAATACACAAGTACATATAAATATACAGTTTTACAAATAAAAAATACAATAATGAGAGAAAAAGAGCAAAAGAAGGTCACATAGGTTACACAAATTGCAATCGGTTAAGTTCCACAGTTTTAAAAAAAACATAATAGTTTACAAAAACAACCCCTTTCCACCATAGGTAAGACGTGTTCCCTATTCTTGTTATATCATGAGCCAGTATCCTCTTGCAAATATAAGACACAAAATGAGAATGGTATTCAAGATCACAGTATCCAAAATCCAGGTATATCTGTTATCTAGTTGGGATCTGTCTGGGTTCTATTATATTGTGCGTTGACGCGTTTCGGTGTTCTCACTGATATGTATACACCTTCTTCAGGACCGCAATATTCATGGGGTTCGTCAATAGTACATATCCTTTTCTGTGTATGTAAAACAATAAGATACAATTAGAAGGGGGCTTTCTTTTCTTTGCTATACCCTGTCGTTCTGGCCCTAGCACCCATTACAATAAACCCTTCTGGCCCTAATATCCTCTATATGACCGATCTTATTTTCCCAGGACATCTGTGTTTCCCATTTGGCCACTACCTGTTTGACTCAGGGGAACATTTTTCTAACGTAAGTTGGTAATATTGTGACTCAAAATCAGCATAATTGCTACAGTACATCACATTTAAGAAAAGGCTACAGGGGATCCCTTCGTTATATTTCAGTGTTGGGCTCATGTTATTTCACACATCCAATCCATCCATTCCTTCACATTCATTTGCACACTTTACTCACATTAAAGGGAAGGGTAAGAATGTTAACTTCCTTTCAGAGAAATATATATCCTTTACTTAATCAGTCTCTCCCATGATGATGAGATAGGTAGAACTTCCTGTAGGGTCAAATTACACTTCCTTAGATAAGTGACTTTCTAGATCCCTAACGTTACATTTGTACGTGCTGGGTTTTGTTGTTACCTTTTGCTGTTCAGGTCGTTATATCAATCCCGTTTCAGAACAGGGGTGAGAGTCCTATTATGCTCCTCTCTCAGGTATAGTATACTTCTGATGCTTCTATATGTTTTTGCTGGAGATATAGGAGAAAAGGATAGAAGGGGAATCGCATCTTTCCTTGGACCTTTACTCTCATTTTATGTTATTGGGTACATACATTATTTATTTACCTTTTCTTATTTTTGGGAGTACCTTGTGATCTTCTTATTAAAACTTCGTTCGTGCAGTATCCTAATCTTGGTGCCGGTAAAATTATTTCTGTGGATGATGTGGGGAAGTGTGTTACTAACGTATCCCTCTCTTATTTTTACATTATTAATGTTTTTTCATAGAGTGAATCCTACCTTGTTTTGATTAAAAACCATTGCATCGAGGTATAACGTTTTTCCTTCTGCGTGGCAGCGAACCGGATATGTTCTGTTGAGGAATAACAATAATGTCCTCCATTATTTTATCTACCTTTCTACATTTCTGTGGCTTTGCATTTATACAGCCCATAGTTGTGCATTCTATGTGCACTTACTATTGTTTAATCTGGGCTATTGGGAACCCCGTGAGTGATATTTACATCACTCTTGGCCCTCTAGGAGTTCCGAATGTATAATCAGTAAGTATGATGCAAAATAAGCCCGCATTAAGTACTGTTCATGTCCCTTGATAAGTCTCCCTTATTGTTAGGCCCCCCGTGGTCCACGCTACCTCGTAGGACAGTTATGATTTTCCATTTGTTAAAGTGGGGCAAACTTTTAGACTACTTGAGCTCTTTATTTTGAAAAACATTAGTTTCCTCTCCCCATTTTACGAGTCCCGTGGATATCGAGAACACCATGGAAAGAAACAGCCTGACAATATCATAAAAAGCCTTGCTGTTTCAACATTTGCCAAAAAAACGACTCGATTTTTCTCTAAGTTGTCCTTCCCCATAAATACGAATCCTACTGAGCCTCGAGCATTTCTGGGTCACTCACCGGAGTTTTGGATGATCCACGCGTCTACCTCGTCTTTCCACTGTGCTACCGGGCAGTTTTTCTCGCTCTATTTGTAGCGCGCCCGGACCTCCAATATTTTTTCCCGGGGTGTGTGGTTTTTGCGCGCATGCGCACATCCCGAATATTTGTTGATTTTGGACGCCGCCATCTTAGAATGTATCGACGTTCTATAAGGTCGCTATTTAAAGGGGATTCTACACTGTTTCCTTTCCATATTATGTAGGAAGGATATAATCATTTAGAGTGTGGGTTTTCTTGTTTGAGTTCTTTAATTATATGGTATTGGTTTTTCTGATGGTATTACTTTTTTCACACATCCCGAATATTTGTTGATTTTGGACGCCGCCATCTTAGAATGTATCGACGTTCTATAAGGTCGCTATTTGAAGGCGATTTTACATTGTTTCCTTTCCATATTATGTAGGAAAGATATAATCATTTAAGGTGTGGGTTTTCTTGTTTGAGTTATTTAATTATATGTTATTGGTTTGTCTGATGGTATTACTTTTTTCGGGGGGTATTTTAATTTACGTACCTCCCGAATATATGTTAGTTTTGAACGCCGCCATCTTAGAACGTGTCGATGTTCTCTAAAGTCACTATTTAAAGGGGGTTTTACATTGTTTCCTTTCCATATTATGTGGGAAAGGTATAATCATTCAAAATGTGGGTTTTCTTATTTAAGTTATTTAATTGTATGCTATTAGTTTGTCTGGTGGTGTTACTTTTTCCGGGGACTATTTTAGTTTGTTGTTTCCAAAAGTTGGGTTGCCTACCACCTTTAGTCTTTTATTAGAAAACTTCAGCCGTCCTGCTATTTTTTCCGTACGTTACATCCCTAAATAAGTGTTTCCCAATCCTCTTTGGAATTCAGGCCAAGTGTTATGGTATTAAACTTAACGATATACCATTGTTCTTGCAATTTACGCCTCCTTTACTGTCTCCCATCCTAGTTTGTTCTATTATTTTCTCTAGGATGACCCACTGTATATCCTCAATTTTGTGTCCTTTCTGCTTTCAGTGGTTTACTAGGGGTGCATTTTCCTTGTTAGTTCTTATTGCTGATTTATGTTCTCCAATTCTTAGTCTTAGTTCCCTGCCTGTTTCACCAATATTTCCCTAGCCGCAAGGGCATAGGATCAGATACACTATATTTTTGCTTCTGCAGTTGTTCAGGGTGGTAATTTTATGTCTAGCTGAATTTAAGGCAACTTCTTTGGTTTCTAGGCAGAGATCACATATGCTACATGTGCCACATTTGTAGTTTCCAAAAGCCTTTTCGCCTAGCAAGTTTCTTTGAGTCTCCACCTTATCCTCCCTGTATGTGTGGACAAGACTCGAACGGAGGTTTTTGTTTTTTCTGTAGGCATACATGGGGCGTGGTACACTGGTTTCTTTGCCGTCATTTAAAATTTTCCAGTTACGGTTAATGATGTTTTTTACCTGATTGGCAATGCTCGAGAACTGGCTAACCATCACTATCTTTTCCAGATTCCTATCTTTGGCCTTTTCTTTTGCCAGCAGGCAGTCTCTGTCATAATAGCGGGCTCTTTTTAGGGAATGACTAATCAATTTCTTAGGGTAACCCCTATCCAGGAATTTTTGTTTCATTTATTCTGCATGTTTGTAGTAATCTTGTATTGTCGTACAATTCCTTCTTAGTCTAAGGAATTCCCCGAAGGGAATTCTATCCTTTTGACTTTTTGGGTGGTAGATGTTATAGTGTAGGACCGTATTATGGTCCGACTCCTTTTTGTACAGCTCCACCATGAGTTGATCATCTTCCGCCTTGATGCAGATATCTAGGAAATTTACTCTGCAGTTACTATAAGATGCAGTGAATTTAAGGTTTACATCACCCAGATTGATCCAGGTTAGGAAGTCCCTCAGATCATTCTCTGTGCCCGTCCAAATGAAGAAAACATCATCAATAAATCTAGTCCAATTTCTGATGTTCTCATAGTATGGACTAACTTCATTGGAGATGTGTTTTTCTTCAAACATGCTTACGTAGATGCATGCCAGACTGGGCGCACAGGTTGCGCCCATGCTGGTACCCTTCCGTTGGAGATATAGTTCTTTTTTAAACAGGAAAATGTTATTTAACAGAACCAAGGATACACACTGTAGTATGAATTCCTTGTTTGCCCCTCTAATTTCTGTGGCCTCTAACACTGTTCTTATTACTTCGATGGTGTCATGCTGAGGTATATTCGTGTAGAGGGATTCTACATCTAAGGTCACCATGAATTCCCTCTCACTAAAGAAACTCAAGCCTTCTGTTTTACCTATCATGTCTGCTGTGTCCTTTATGTAGGATTTCTGGGCCTGTACTATTGGTTTTAAAAAGGTGTCCGCGTACTTACTCAGAGGTTCCAGTAGTGAATCGATAGATGCAACTATCGGTCTCAGCGGGGGGTCTTCCATGTCCTTATGGACTTTTGGGAGCCCATATATTGCAGGGGTTTTGGGATTATTAATATTTAAAAATGTATATTCCTCCTCACTGATATCCCCATTCATTTTAGCTGTTAATAGGCATGCTTCCACCTCTGTTTTAAGAATTTTTAATCTAGATTGTGTGACTCTGACATAATGTTGCTCATTTGATAGGAGGAGCATTACCCTTCTATTGTAGTCTTCTGTATCGAACACTACCACCCCCCCTCCCTTATCGGCAGGTTTTATGGTAATTTGGGTGTCATTGGCTAGGGATTCTATAGCTTCTCTGTATGCTTTTGAAATGTTGTGGGATTGATGTTGTTTTTTCTCCACCAATTTGCCTATCTCTATTTTAACTACAGACTCAAAGACTTCGATATTTTTATCTATCGTACCTGCTCCTGGAGTAAAGGTAGATCTTGCTCTAAGTTCTGAATCAGTGGGGGCTTCTCTTTCAGGTCTGTTTTCGAAAAATCTGCGTAACCTAATTTTTCTGAAGAAAGCTCTAAGGTCTTTCTCTATTTGGAATTTATTAATGCCCGCCGTGGGGACAAAATTAAATCCCATTTCTAATACCTGTTTTTCTTTCTCAGTTACTTGTCTGTTAGAGATATTTATTATAGGGGTCTTTTTTAATTCCAACACACCTTGTTTCTCGTTCTTTTGTATTCCTGAGGGGCCTGGGGTTTCTGATATTCCTGATCTTGGTCTCTCATGGTAGGTTTCCTTGTGTATGCTCTCCTCCCTCTGTTGGAGAAACTCCTGCGTGGTCTCTGGGGGCGCTGTCCTAAAAAATTGTCATTGTCTCTGCTCTGATGTGCATATTCCTCTTCATCCCTATTTATTGCAGACAATGATCTGATTTTTAACCTTGGATACTAAGATTTTAATAAAACATAAAGACTGTAAACGTCATATTTTTGTGTTGGCTTGACATAGAATAACAACTGTGATATTTAAATGATTGATGTGTACGTGTCGTGATTACAAGCAGCGCAAGAACACGCATGCGCCACTAACCTTATTCCAAAGACCAGCGGGGACGATAAGAAGATAGTCCTCAAAGCCTCTCTCCGTAATACCTCAACAATGGGTACTCCACCACTGTTTAAGGGAATCAGGAAAGAGGCCGCGAGGTGAATGGGCAGAGGACGTCTAGGGTTCTTCGAATGCTTCAGATACACACTACCATAGTAGACACAGGGGTCGACAGTACTGTAAGAGGATGAAAAGAAAGACAACAGGCTCTTAATAATCATGCGGTTGTTGTCCTCCCCGCCTTTTCCCTTTATCGTTAAACCTACCGAGATCTATTCTTCTTCTCTCGGTATAGATCCCATGATAATCAGAACCACATAGTTTTGCTAATAAAGTACAAGAAGTTACGTCACTTCTCAACAAGATCCTTCTCTCGGTATAGATCCCATGATAATCAGAACCACATAGTTTTGCTAAGAAAGTACAAGAAGTTACGTCACTTCTCAACAAGATCATTCACCTCGACTAAGTACTGAACTGGTAGCGGATTTCAGATTAGACGTTAACAGCACGTCTTATAATCACCACACTACTTCGTGTGGACAAAGAGTTAAACAAAAGAGCAAACTTCCTCTTATCCCCTGCGTCGGGAGGGCACAGGGTAAACAGACTTCCCCCCGCACGTAGGGTTTTCAAATGGTGAGGCGGCAATACGGGGACAACAGTAATACTGTGAAACACAAAAGAAATTATGGAAGCAATCCCGCTCTCCCTGTAATACTTGCTGTGAGAAGATCTCGGCTTGTGCAATTTCACGAGGACGGGAATCCTTCAGGCTTGTTCTTCCAGAGAGGCGCGTATGAATACTCTGCCCGCGCTGACTCTGGAACAGCGCTAAACACTCCACGGAGTCTGACCACGCTGGCTCTTGGTCTGCGAGGGTTTCTCCACGGAATCTGACCGCGCTGGCTCTTGGTCGGCGGTGGGCTCTCCAAGACGTTTGGTCACGCTGGTTCCTCGTTGGCTAAGTGACACACGAAAAAGCCAATCTCTCCGCACACCCTGACGGCTCGTAGGAACAGGCATTCACAAGAAGGTAAACAAAACAGGCTCTGGAACTTCATTGACAAGCACCGGTCCAGTGATAGGGAGGAACCTATATAGTGTCCGCCCACTTTCCTGGTTCCTGGCGCCGCTTTGCTTTCTGGGACCTGTAGTTTCTCCATTTGGGAATCATGACGAAAATGCACTTTTTCCTTCTTGTGCCATTTTGGGTGATCGCTACAGTACCCCCTCTCGAGGACCGCCGTCCCGGCGGACGACCAGGTTTCCCAGGGTAGGTATCATGAAACACTGCCAATAAGTCAGGACAATGTAGATTGGCAACCGGTTCCCAGGTACGGTCCTCAGGGCCAAAACCTTTCCAATCCACCAGGTATTGCATCCTACCTCGCACCATCCGGGAGTCAAGGATAGCTGCAACTTCGTACTCCTCCTGACCTTCTACCTCCAGAGGTGGAGGGCGGACCGGCACCCGAACATCAGGCAGACAAGGGCGAAGAAGTGACACATGAAACACAGGATGTATGGACCATGACAGAGGAAGAGAAAGCTTCATGGCCACAGGATTTATCACTTCACAGATACCGTAGGGACCTATGAACTTCGGCTTCAATTTACTGATCCCTTTCAATTTCAGGTTCCGTGTAGATAGCCACACTTTATCCCCAACCTTATACTCAGGTTCCAAGGAACGATGAGTGTCTGCATAACGCTTCTGGGCCTTTTGAGCATTCTCCAAGCAATGTCTAGCATCAATCAAAACAGCCCGGAGATGAGCGTGATGTTCCTGAACAGTAGGAACCAATGATGTGGCCGGCCACTCAAAGGGAAGCATGTTAGGATGTAAACCATATAAACAAAAGAACGGGGAACATCCTAAGGTAGAGTGTACCGCATTGTTGTAGGCGAACTCCGCCAACCACAAAAGGGTGGTCCAGTCGGTTGTGCTTTGCAAAGTGAAACAACGAAGGTATTGCTCAAGGGTTTGGTTGAGCCTTTCCGTTTTTCCATCCGTTTGCGGATGGAAACTAGAGGAGAGGCGTGCATCGATTTGGAGCAATGTACATAAGGCTTTCCAGAAATGGGAAGTGAATTGCGTTCCACGATCCGTGATCAACACACTCGGTAAGCCATGCAGCCGCACGACCTGTTGCAGGAACACCTTGGCCAATACCAATGAAGAGGGTAGACCTGGCAAGGATATAAAATGACCCATTTTCGTGAGGTGGTCAACTATCACCAAAATAACAGTTTGGCCTTCACACGGGGGCATTTCCACAATGAAATCCATAGACACAGTATGCCAGGGTTTAGGTGGTATCGGCAACGGTTGTAAGAGACCTGAAGGTTTCGCATGACTAGACTTCCCTTGAGCGCAAACAGCACAGTTCTTGACGTATTCTGTCACGTCGGCTCTAAGACTAGGCCACCAAAAAGATCGTTCCACTGTGGCAATGGTTTTATGTATACCCATGTGTCCGCCTAGTACTGAATCGTGAGCCCATTGTAACACTTGTAGTTGTAACCCACTTTGGGGGATGTACAATGCATGATAATGGTATGCAAGTTGGTCTTTCACACAGCGATGTGTTGGATCTTCTTGTATCCAGGAAGCAACATCAAGAACAGAAAGGGCAACTTTACAATCCTCCAGAAAATCCTTGGAAGTAATCAAGGCTATAATGTCATCTTGAATGTGTGTCTCTTTAAGGATGGACGGTGGGTCTGAGGGGGCAGCCGTCTCTTCTTCTCCAAGCCGCGAGAGGGCATCAGCCTTCCCATTTCGCGTTCCAGGTCTGAACTTGATCACGAAATCGAAGTCGGAAAAGAAGAGAGTCCACCTCAGCTGGCGAGGGGTCAGTGCTTTAGCCGTCTTTAAAAACAACAAATTACGGTGATCTGTAATGATCTCCACCGTATGCAAGGCCCCCAGAAGATAATGCCTCCACTCTTCGCATGCTCTCTTAATGGCAAGAAGTTCTTTGTCTGTAATAGTGTAGTTAACTTCACAGGGAGAGAGCTTCTTCGAGTAATATGCCACGGGATGCAGCTGTCCTGTAGAAGGATGTCTTTGAGACAACACTCCCCCAAGAGCGTACTGTGAAGCGTCGGTCTCTAGAATGAACGGTAGATGGGGGTCTGGGTGTCGTAGGACAGGAGCTTGTGTGAATTTCTGTTTCAACAGCCGAAAGGCGCTTTCTGCTTCCTCTCCCCATATGAATGGAGCATTCTTTCTCAAGAGCGCCGTGATAGGTTGTATGGTCTTTGAGAAATCCTGAACAAATCTCCTATAGTAGTTGGCAAAGCCAAGGAAACTTTGCACAGATTTCACGTTTCTAGGCGTCTTCCATGACAAAATGGCTTCAACCTTTTTCATGTCCATCCTGAATCCTTGTGCGTCAATGACATACCCTAGAAATGCCACTTCTTGTACATGAAAGAGACATTTCTCCAACTTCGCATACAGAGAATTCTGTTGCAATCTGTCCAATACGGCCTTCACATGGGAGATGTGTTCAGGATAAGAAACAGAATACACCAGAATATCGTCAATGTACACTATGCAAAAAGACTCTAAGCACCCCCTTAAAACCTCATCCATAAAGTACTGGAAGGCTGCGGGGGCGTTGCAAAGCCCAAAAGGCATCACCCGATATTCATAGAGTCCAAATTTGGTTCTGAACGCGGTTTTCCACTCATCCCCCTGTTTCACCCGTACTAGATGGTATGCTCCACGAAGATCAAGTTTGGTGAAGTATCGAGCGCCTTTTAATTGGTCCATTAAGACCGGAATCAGGGGGAGAGGGTATCTGTTCTTGATTGTCACTTTATTTATGGCTCTGTAGTCAATGCAGGGTCTCAATTCATCACAGTCCTTCTTCGGAATAAAAAACATGGGTGATGAGGCAGGGGAGGTGGAATGTCTTATAAAGCCCGTAGCCAGGTTGTCCTCAATGTAGGTCTTAAGATACTGTGTCTCTTTCTCCGTTAAGGCATACACTCGACTACAGGGAATGTCTGCTCCAGGAACAAGGTCCACGCGGCAGTCGTATGCCCGGTGAGGAGGTAATTGGGTGGCTTTTTGTTTGTCAAACAGAGCACTATACTCTATGTACTCTTCTGGCAATGTCGTGGCACAACAGAACAGGTCGACTGTACAGGAATTCGCTAAGTAAGTAGCAGGTGATGGGTCGGGTGTGGAACTATAGATTGCCTGACATCGACAATGCTCTCTGCAGTACTCAGATGTCATACTGACTGTTCTCGAGGACCAGCTCACCACAGGATCGTGTAATGTGAGCCAGGGCATTCCCAGTATCAGACGAAATTGTGGTGCGTCTATGAGATCGAACTGAATATTTTCGCTGTGTTCCTTTCCAAATTCCATCCGTAGAGGAAGGGTATGAGACACAACAGGTCCTGAAGAAAGAACCGTCCCGTCCACTGCCTTGACGGTCTCAGGTTTTTGTTTCTTTTCACATGGTATGCCCATGCGAAGGGCATATTCTCGATCAATATAATTGCCCGTTGCTCCCGAATCAAGCAGAGCATCTACTAGGAAAGACTCCTGCATCGTAATCCATAAGGAAACGCTGACATTCATATGGGCAACAGCGGGATGAAGGGTATTCGCCACAAAAGGGGAGACCATGGGAGAAGGGTGTCTCGAATCAGAGGCCTCTAACTGATCCGAGACCTTTAGTTTTCCGTCGGTTCTTCCGTTCTAGAAGTGGCCTGTACACGGGAAGGAGGATTTTTCCCAGTTACGTAAGATTTTGTTCGACATTCATTTACGAAGTGCCCACTTTTTCCACAGTAGAGACACAGTTTGAGTTTTCTTCGCCTGTCCTTCTCTTCTTTGGTGAGTGGACCACGGATTCCCCCGATCTGCATAGGTTCGGGACTATCTGACACCTTGGCCTTTTCTTCACCCCCTTGTCGACTTCTGGCCAAGGGGTACGAGAACCTGTAGTCACCTCTTCCTCGATCCCCCTTTCGTTCCAACAATCGATGATCAAGCTGGACCGTCAGATCAATGAGTTCCTCGCAAGTGGACGGTAGTTGCACCACCTGTGCCAATACGTCCTTCAGTTCACTCCTCAGTCCTTGGTAAAACAAGGATATTCTTTTTTGAACTGGCCAATCCGTTTCCACTATAAGACGATTAAACGTGGTAATATAAGACAAGAGGTCTTGGGAACCTTGTCTTAAAGTCATTAATTCCCTGTCCAAGGACATCATGTGAGACTTTCTGTCAAACAACTTCCGTAGTTCCAGACAAAAATCGGAGAAATTCTGAAGTACAGGAGCATCTCGTTCCAGCAAAGGGATTGTCCAACTGGAGGCATTCCCTCCCATGTACGACATCATGAATGCTGTTTTGGATGAATCATCCTGAAACACCATGGGTTTACATAAAAAATGTAGACGGCACTGGTTCAAAAATGTTTCGAATTTTCTGGGGTCTCCATAGAATCTTTCGGGTGGGGCTAGAGGTATCCCTTGATTCTGAATGATGTGTACGGTAGGAGTAGTCTCAGTAGAGGTGGAAGGCGCAGCAAAGGAACCTCCTGACGGGAAGGAGGCTGGTGGGGGCAAGGTAGCTGGTCTCAACAATGGTTTAGTAACGGGTTCTCTTTGTGCAAGATCGGACATGTCTTTACGCAAATCCGCCACTTCTTTGTACAGAGCTTGGTTTTCTGCTCGAGAGGTCTGGACTTCCTGTTGCAAGTTCGAGAAACTTTCCAGTAAGGAAGTAAGGACCGCGTTTGTATCCATCGTCCAGGCTGGACAGTATTCTTGGGCTTGTCAATCTGTCGTGATTACAAGCAGCGCAAGAACACACATGCGCCACTAACCTTATTCCAAAGACCAGCGGGGACGATAAGAAGATAGTCCTCAAAGCCTCTCTCCGTAATACCTCAACAATGGGTACTCCACCACTGTTTAAGGGAATCAGGAAAGAGGCCGCGAGGTGAATGGGCAGAGGACGTCTAGGGTTCTTCGAATGCTTCAGATACACACTACCATAGTAGACACAGGGGTCGACAGTACTGTAAGAGGATGAAAAGAAAGACAACAGGCTCTTAGTAATCATGCGGTTGTTGTCCTCCCCGCCTTTTCCCTTTATCGTTAAACCTACCGAGATCTATTCTTCTTCTCTCGGTATAGATCCCATGATAATCAGAACCACATAGTTTTGCTAATAAAGTACAAGAAGTTACGTCACTTCTCAACAAGATCCTTCTCTCGGTATAGATCCCATGATAATCAGAACCACATAGTTTTGCTAAGAAAGTACAAGAAGTTACGTCACTTCTCAACAAGATCATTCACCTCGACTAAGTACTGAACTGGTAGCGGATTTCAGATTAGACGTTAACAGCACGTCTTATAATCACCACACTACTTCGTGTGGACAAAGAGTTAAACAAAAGAGCAAACTTCCTCTTATCCCCTGCGTCGGGAGGGCACAGGGTAAACAGACTTCCCCCCGCACGTAGGGTTTTCAAATGGTGAGGCGGCAATACGGGGACAACAGTAATACTGTGAAACACAAAAGAAATTATGGAAGCAATCCCGCTCTCCCTGTAATACTTGCTGTGAGAAGATCTCGGCTTGTGCAATTTCACGAGGACGGGAATCCTTCAGGCTTGTTCTTCCAGAGAGGCGCGTATGAATACTCTGCCCGCGCTGACTCTGGAACAGCGCTAAACACTCCACGGAGTCTGACCACGCTGGCTCTTGGTCTGCGAGGGTTTCTCCACGGAATCTGACCGCGCTGGCTCTTGGTCTGCGAGGGTTTCTCCACGTAGTCTGACCGCGCTGGCTCTTGGTCGGCGGTGGGCTCTCCAAGACGTTTGGTCACGCTGGTTCCTCGTTGGCTAAGTGACACACGAAAAAGCCAATCTCTCCGCACACCCTGACGGCTCGTAGGAACAGGCATTCACAAGAAGGTAAACAAAACAGGCTCTGGAACTTCATTGACAAGCACCGGTCCAGTGATAGGGAGGAACCTATATAGTGTCCGCCCACTTTCCTGGTTCCTGGCGCCGCTTTGCTTTCTGGGACCTGTAGTTTCTCCATTTGGGAATCATGACGAAAATGCACTTTTTCCTTCTTGTGCCATTTTGGGTGATCGCTACAGTATGAGACAGTGGTTGTGGAGTAAATAGCACATAGTCCAGGGATTTTCCTTTGACTCAAGTTGTCGACAGTACCCTGTTCCCTGGAACTCAGTAGGGTCTTCTCTTTTTGTGAAATCCCTTACATTGTGACAGTGTTGCAACGTGTGCGTTTCTATAAAAATGTACTGTTTCTACCACCACATGGGAGACTCGATAACTGGGTCTGGCCTCCCATTACGACCTTGAGAGCTGACTTCGATAAGTTGAGCAGAATTAGAGCATTGTTATCCCAAAAATAAGTTTCTCTCACATCTGCACGTGAGACATTCGTCCTTCATGTGGCCAATACCCGATCTGAGGTTCAAGCCCTTCTTAATACTGACCTCCCACTGTATTTCGGTGCGTTGATTCATACCATTTTCAATATCTCTAATACTGCAGGCTTGGCCCATTTTTTAAAAGTTGTGGGCTCTGGCTTTGTGTCAACTTTCCAAACTATTTTTGGCATAATACAGGTATTTATTCATTCTATTTTTTCCAGTGTCTTCGGTGGGTTGCCACTATTACTTGCCTTAGCTGCTGATATACTGCTATTAATTTGCCTGCGGCGCAATGGCTGCTTTTCCAGTCGCACTACACAGCCAAGACAGACTGCAGATGCTTCGTAGCCATATGCTTGACTGCTATGGTACTCTCCCTCTGGCCACACTCAGCGTGCCTTATGGATTGTCCTTTCCTTTTGCATATTACACTTGCGTGCAACCTGTCTTCACCTGCTTGGAATGTTCATCTGAATGGGCATTGGACCTTTGCCTCTCCAATACAGTGTCTCCTGCCCCGGAGTTTGATCTGCTGATGAGTACCTTAGTGTCCCACGAGCAAGAGTGTTCTGGTGTTGGGATTATGGCCTGCACGGCTGCGCTTGGAGTTTTGGCACAGTGGGATATATGTGAAGCAGCACAGGATTTCCTACAACAGAGTTACATTGAGTATCACTGTAGTCAGTCTCAAGCCCATAGACACAACATAGAGCACAGCTGCACTACTGAAAGTCGAGTGCTTTTAATATGGCATTACATGCATGAAAAGGCACTTGGAGAGATTAATTCCAACGAAGAAGAGCTGTGCTTGTCCTGAGATGTGATTCCTTGCATCTACACTTAGAGGTATGGGGTCCCCCTGACAAAGCCTAGAGGTCTTCTATAATTATAATAAACGAGCTTATAGCACAGGGAGGGTGGTAAGGCGCTGTAGCCCTGTTTCCACTATCATAATAAGATGATTACCCCGTTTGTGCTTTATGGAATTGTAACCATGCTGATTATATTGTTCTTATGCATTTCAATGCTTGTGTTGGCTAGTATACTGCATTGTAGAGCACAAAGTTAATATAAACATTTTAAACTATACCGTGTGTCTGTTTACTGAAGTTGTGGACAAGTTGTGGACAAGTACGAATGTTTGAATGAAAGAGTGTTCTTCTTCCCCGGATTCCTGAGAGGGAAGGAGTGACATGTTCTCGGATATCTAATCATTGGTAGATTTTCTACCATTAATTTGTGTCCCTTTGTAAATGTTTCCCCTTCCCCATGTACGTTTAAAAGCATCTGTGTTGTTTCTATCCCAGGTACATTGAGATCTTTACTCAAAGAAAACAGGTTAATCAATCCTATTTTCTGATCACTTTTTTGAGAGCACTTTATTAATTTTTTTCCCTCACTCTATTCACGTAACGGTCCTGACGAATGCCTGTAAGCCCTAATCAAGGCAGAGAGGGCAAAAACATGTTGACCATTCCTTACTCCCCCCTCACAATATTTTTAATCCATAACTCTGAGTGCATCTACGACTCATAACATATCTAAAGGTGCACACTTATAGAGTTTTTCAGACCCGAACCCAGACCTAATAAATACCTTTCATCTGGTTTTTCGGGCCTTTTTAGGACTCCCTATCACTGGCTCACTACTGGCACAACCTTGGCTAAGATCCTCCAGGTGGAGGCTGCATAACTCGATGACCTTATGATTATGCACACACGTGACGTATACAGCGGAGAACCAAGATATACCGCTTGAACACCACCATACCCATCACGTGCATGAGGGTCTTTTACTTTGGGACGCCAAGTCAACAAACTCCTGCAGACCTAAAGGTCGTACAGGACAAGTGATCCTTTCTCTCTTGATTAATGAATACAATTTTTGGAAACTGAAAGGATCCTCCTTTCCACCTCCCCCCATTCTGATTAGAAGATATTCAGCAGCGCACAGCTGTGGGAGTAATCAAAAACGGACTCTGAATTCTTTTGGTACACCGCTGATCACAAAACCAACTTGTGACCAGTAGACCGCCCTAAGAGATCTTACGATGGCGGAGAACCTGGGATTAAGTTATTCCATTGAAGAAATTGACGCGATACTGGCTAAACCACCTTTATTCATGAACAGTGACCTCACTCAGACCCTCTCCAGCTCTGCAGAGTGGGATGAACTTAGTGAAGTTAAAAAAGAACAAGTGAGAACAGCAGTACATGGTATCATAATGACGGAGTATCTAAGGGTAAACGCAGCTCAAAGAGGCCTCTGGGTCACAAACGCACCAAGGATCTTCTTGAAAGATCTACCCTTCAGAAAAGACTGGTCTGCCATTTCTTGGAAATGCACCAGGGACTATTTAGTCCTGATCATAAAAACTGCTACTAGATTAACCGACGAATTAACAGTAAAAATTTAAATCTTGGAAACTAAACTAAACAACACCGTGAACATCACAATATATAAAACCCGATTGGAAGAACTTAACAAAGAAATTAGCGATACCCAAGAATACTTAACACAAACAAAACTACAAAAGTTGGCGAAATAACTCAAGAAATTTTCCCTGGAGAAAGTACATCCCTATAGCAGTAAGGACTACAAGACGGATGAGAACACCTCCAGCTATGGATCCAACAGCGGTGCTTCTAGCACTGGCTCAGACCAAGGGGCGGAGGAACAAAACTATCCCAATAGAAATCATTATCAAAATAGGAGAGGGAATCAACGAGGACGGAGTTTCTGGCGTCCCCCATTTTTCCAAATGAACAATCAAGGAATACCCTTTCAACCTTTCAACCCTCAATTTCAAGGTTGGATGAATCCCTATTTTCAAGGCCCGCAAATCATGAACCATCAGATTCAACACCAAGGAGGTCAAAATTTCCAACAGCGAGTTCCTTTTTTAGGGAACGGCCCAGCAACACAAAGAACACGAAGGAGGGGAGTAACTTGGTCCGATCAAACCAGACAGGTTCAAACGAGGAGTGTGACGAATGCCAAATCCGGAACAACCACGAATCCCTCATCATAATCCTGTCTAATAAAATGTTGACAAAGGATGAAGAAAGTGTACTAAACAAGGGACTAGGATATGTTCCTACACCTAAGCTAGACTTGTTTAAAACAAAATGTGAAGTGGCAGAATTCTGCCGGAAACTGAAATTGAAAGCCTTCTTCAAAGGGGAATTTCCTCCAACTAATGAAGGAGACACCACTCTCAGAAACAAGTCATCGTTCTGCCCTCTAAATTTTCAGGTCCCAATTGAAATACAAACTTTTGAACAAGCAACCTTTAAAGCAATTGATGACCTAAAAAAGTGGACTACCAAAACCTTTCCAGAACATAACAAAAGCAGAACAACAAGCATTGGATGTCCTAAAATCAGACCAAAGTATAGTCATAAAACCAGCCGATAAAGGCGGAGGAATAGTTCTACTCACGGCTGAAGGATATGACCAACAGTGCATGAGCCTACTCTCTGATGAGAAATTTTACAAAATCCTGGATGTAGACCCAACTTTGAGACTACAGAGAATCATCATGATGATGGTAGAAGAAGGAGAGACCAATAATTGGATCACAAAAAAAGAAGGAGACTCTCTCGTGACCATGACACCTCAAACCCCTTACTTCTACTCCCTACCAAAGACACACAAAGGCCGAGTACCACCACCGGGACGACCTATCGTGTCGGGTATAGGGTCTGTCCTAGAACCCCTTTCGGAGTTCGCAGATCAATACCTGAGACCATTGGTTCAAAAGACCCCTACATATTTAAAGGACACCAGAGACCTCCTTAATTTACTACAAAACATTGAATACTGCCCTAATACGATGCTCCTAGCTGGTTTCGATGTAGAGAGCCTTTATACGAGCCTTCCTCAAGAGAAAACCATGGATACCCTTGAGAACATTCTCTTCAACTCTGCCTGGACTTACAAAACTCCAAGACACTTTGTACTAGAATGTTGCCGGCTGGCACTCATGGAAAACTTTTTTCAATATAAGGATACCCTGTACTTACAACACCATGGTACTTCCATGGGCAGTACTTTTGCCCCTAGTGTGGCTGGATTATATGTAAGCACTTTTGAGGACAAACACATCCTTGATGAGACCCATAACCCTTATCGTCATCATAAACTGTTCTGGAAACGGTATATAGATGACATTTTGGTCATCTGGAAAGGAGATAAAAACAGCCTATCACAATTCCACATATGGCTTAATCAAAGAGATGAATGCCTGACGTTCACCTACTGTTCAGATCAGAGAAGCATTGACTTCCTGGATATAACCATTTACGCTGAAAACAACACCTTAAAAACTCGAACTTTCTTTAAAACCACTGCAAAAAACTGTTTTCTCTCGTACAACAGTTACCACCCCCGCCCACTGAGGGAAAACTTACCATACAGTCAATTCCTTAGATTAAGGCGGAATTGCAGTGACATCAATAAATACAAAACACAAGCCAATGACTTGCATAAAAAATTGGTGTCTCGCGATTACCCGAGGAGAGTCATCAACAAATGCCAAAAACGGGCAAGAAATCAGAATAGAGAATCTCTTCTTGAAACAGAACCAAAACCTCCACCAGAAGACATCCTTACATGTGTCACTACATACAATGCTGTGACGAATAAGGTAAAGAAAATAATAAATAAGAACTAGTCCATTGTAACATCAGGAAATCTTATGTGGCCTAAACCTCGCTTCGCAAACAAAAGGAGTCGGAATCTTAAAGACATTCTGGTCCACACAAGACCCGCTCCAAAAATAGCCAGAGAACCTACAAATCCGTGGGGAACCCCCCAAGTGACAGGACATTACCCATGTGGCTCTTGCTCCGTGTGCAGTCTAACAAAACCTACGAAGGAACTTCAACTATTGCCAAATTTCAAATGGACTCTACGGAGCCATACTAATTGCAATACTAGTCATGTAATTTACATGATCACGTGCCCATGTCATCTCAGGTACGTGGGCATGACCTGCAGAAGAGCTAAGCAGAGACTGTGCGAACACAGAAGCAACGTGAAGTGCAAAAAGAGCACCACCAAAATGGCCACCCATTTTTTAGAAAAGGGCCACACAGTACAAGACCTGAATTGGGTTATCCTAGAGACCCTACCGAGGAAGGACAAAAATGCTGAGAAAATTCTTTTCGAAAAGGAGCAGAGATGGGTGCACAGACTGGGAACTGACCACGAAGGACTGAACAACAGCATTCCGTGGCTCAGTCTAGCCAAAAGATGAGAGAACCCATTTACTTTTGTTAAAAGCCACACATAGACACCATCTTTAATGTTTCCTGCAGACAACAAGGAAATAATGGGGGCTCATGAGATACTATTGATAATTATCCATGTACTTAGCGGTACACTAAAATTAACTGCACTATGATTTCAGGTGTTTGTACCAAAAAGTACTCTATCTCCTACACAAACACAATATTTATGGGAGATACATCATCGTGTCAGGATCCTATTATAAGCTTAGGCGTTTGTGCCATTAAGTATTCCACCGCTTATACTATCACCACCAATGGTTGACACATTATGGTATTAGAATACCACAATAGCCTCTTTACCTTTACACCAGTGCGTGAACAGAAATGAATACTGCCGATACAAATGAGAACTATTACGGCGACTGCTCAGTGAATTAAGATCACCAAGGTTACCATAGAAACCGAGCACAACCATTGCGCCTAAATCACGCCCCTATAAAACGCCCATAAGATCAACCCGGAAACAGAATCACTGTTTCCGGGTTACAGCGAGCAGCGTCTTCAGCATAGACGCGAGGAGCAGACACAATAGGTATCGAGGAGAATCGGCGCGATACAACTTAACCGCAAGTATCCCTATGCAATCTTTGAAATAATCCGATACTCCATTTTTCTATACTAGTCTACCCCGAGCCCTGCACCCGATAGGAGCGAGCACAATAGACGAGCAAGGTAACAAATTATCTCTATCACGTTTGGTAACACGAACAGTTAACCACGCGGTTATCGGCACTAAAACAAAGCCTGACACTCCCACTTAGCAACGTGAGACCTGTATTTATGGGATATATGTACGATCTATTACCAGGAGGTCACAACCGACACAAAGACACCCGATAGGTAATTTCTTGCCCAATTTGTACATGAGTGATTTTGAGAAAACATGCATGACACACCATCTCTGAGCATGCTATAGCCCACTGCACTAGCGTGGAGTGTGAGATGAGAGAGTTGACATTGCCATGATGTACTGTTGGTTTATGAAGTATTGCCATTTTTTAGTTGTGAATGCAGTCTAAGAATATGTTAGACTCACTAAGCAGATACCTGCTTAATTTGTGTCCCTTTGTAAATGTTTCCCCTTCCCCATGTACGTTTAAAAGCATCTGTGTTGTTTCTATTCCAGGTACATTGAGACCTTTACTCAAAGAAAACAGGTTAATCAATCCTATTTTCTGATCACTTTTTTGAGAGCACTTTATTATTTTTTTTCCCTCACTCTATTCACGTAACGGTCCTGACGAATGCCTGTAAGCCCTAATCAAGGCAGAGAGGGCAGAAACATGTTGACCATTCCTTACTCCCCCCTCACAATATTTTTAATCCATAACTCTGAGTGCATCTACGACTCATAACATATCTAAAGGTGCACACTTATAGAGTTTTTCAGACCCGAACCCAGACCTAATAAATACCTTTCATCTGGTTTTTCGGGCCTTTTTAAGACTCCCTATCACTGGCTCACTACAGGCACAACCTTGGGTAAGATCCTCCAGGTGGAGGCTGCATAACTCGATGACCTTATGATTATGCACACACGTGACGTATACAGCGGAGAACCAAGATATACCGCTTGAACACCACCATACCCATCACGTGCATGAGGGTCTTTTACTTTGGGACGCCAAACCAACAAACTCCTGCAGACCTAAAGGTTGTACAGGACAAGTGATCCTTTCTCTCTTGATTAATGAATAGATTTTCTAAAGTACATGAATGAGTAAGACACTATAGCTAGTCGGATTAGGGTTCTGGGTACTGAGGTGGGTTTTCTGGTACACCAATACACACTGAGGTCCTGGTTTCCTGCTCATAGTTCTATGTATGTGCAGAATCCCTGTAACAGCATGTCTTTTGTCCCGGGCTGGGTGCCGGGGGAGGGGGATCCAGGGGGTGGTGGGGGTGTGTGTTGTGGCCCTCTTGGGTGTCTGGCCTGCATTCTCAGTGGCTCCATGGCATCTTTTGCCCTTTAGGTGAGGTTCTGGGCTGGGCTCCCTTCTTGTGGTGCAGGCTCTGGTCCGACTTTAAAACAGGTCGGAGCAGGTGTTAGGTTCCTGCTGCTAACGCGCCTTATCACATGTTTTGTGGTTGTATCACTGATCTGACTGGTCGTTGAGAATGTTGTGGAGTGGTTTTGTCACAGCTTTTTGAATGGGAACGCATACTCTGCATCGCATTAGCTATAATTGCGGGGGTCATCTGTGGTGATGATTTTAGCGGCTGCTCTCGCAGGTAAACTGGTTCTATGGGCTGTTAGCACCAGCTTGTGAATGGGGTGATACATTTATCATGACTTTGGCTGCGATAAAGTGCAGTTAACTCAGTGATAACTCCTTGAGAATATGCCCCTGTGTTAATTAACGTTGATGCAAAAGGTTGACGCTAGAGGAAGTAATTAGATCTGAGCTGGCCTTTTTTAGGTTCCTTTTCCATATTCAAGGTTTTGTCGGTTGGGCTGTATTTAATTTGACTGAAATGTGATCATGAATAGGTCAATCAGGTTCTAGGAAGACACAAGTTTCACGACATCATGAGACTGGAGTCAATGAAGTATAAAAAAACATGACAACAGGCTTTCTGCATATCTGCATACAGGTTCTAGAGCAACATCTTTGCATCCGGTCATCCCATCTTAACCCTGCTCCAATTGAGCAATGACACAGATCTTCAAAGAATATTACATCACAATGCAGTATCAGCCCATCTCTTCTCCTAAAATCCATATGCCATACATGAATGGAGGCATCAATGGTAACAAGATTAAACTTAAACCCATGATATTGGTCATTTATGGTTAGACACACAAATCATAAACAGCGCCATACCATTAAACTATAACTTTTGCCAGGGTCTACACCCAACCCTCCATGAGTGTTCATCACCCGCAGAAAGCCAAAGGATTGCTTGATGATATACTGCATCCATCTTCTAGGAACAAAAACCCTGCTGGGCATGGTATTGGGCCTCTGCAGCAGGGACTTTCCAAAGTTATAGGATTTTGCTTAGCTCCTGCTGCTAACCCTACACCAATGCCCAATAACTGCTGTACAAAACTTTCAGCCATGCTCTGTCAAGGTTGGCTTCAGGGTATGGCCCAAGACCAGGCACTACACAGGCAGAGCCATGTACCACACCGTTTGCAGGTTGTCAACACCTACTTTGCATAGTCTTCTGCTGTACACATACAGAGGTTGCATGTGGCTAGGCCCTATGCGTAACCATTTATGGACAACTAATCCTGCCTTTGGCATTGCCCTAAAACAGTCCAAGGGTACACATTGCGCAGTGTGTTTATCTCTTTCCGATGCATATTTGAATTGTTGTTTTCAGGATTTGGAAAAAATAGATATTTATTTTTTGTAAAACTTACCAATGAATTCACAGATGCAATTACCAAACTTTTGATCTACAAATCTTTTAGAGCCGTATCTCTCCCTCCGTGCCCATCCCCAGCCCGCATCCACATACTTTCTGCAGTCAGTGAATGTTTCTGTAGAGCCCTCAAAGCTTTTCTGGCACTTTTTTTCAGGGCACAGTGTTAGGGGCCTGGCATTGTATATTGGGTAACACAACAGGACTGTTCAGTCACTCACAGATAATCGATTGCTTGGATATATGAATCCCCAAAGGATTCTCAAATCTCACAGTGGCCAAAAGGAAAAATAAGCCTTCTTCCCATGGGATTTGTTTATTTTTTACAAAGTATTATCCTCAGAGGACAATACATGTACTACTTGGATTTCAAGCAGCATATGAGGATGGTAATGTGAAGCAAAATTATATTATAACTCAACAAACTAGGAACATGATATAGTACTCATGAAGGTCGACAGTCTTGGGTGCTGCATCCAGGCGCAAGGCGTTCCACATTTCATGCGTTTGACGGACCAGGGGGCATATTTGCAAGAAACTGTTGGAGCACAGTGTTACGCCAAAATTGGTAACGCCGCACTCAAACAGTTTCAAAACGTAGGGATGTGCCATATTCACAAGACTGCGGTGCACCCCTGCGTTACCTCTAGCGCTGGTGCTATAAAAGCTGCCAGGTCAGGCACCATACCACCGTTTTTCTAAGGTGCCTGAGCAGGAGCGGCAATTTTTTATGTGCAGGAAGGGAGACCTTCCTGCACATAAACAATTGTTAAATGTGATTTGCTCTATCTATGTGTGCTGCGGATGCAGCACATGTGGGAAAAGCTAAATATGAAGAGAAATAAAAAGAAATCTTCTTGTATCTCTTGCTTAAGAGGAGATAGTCCTTGGTGGCATTTTTGGCGCTGCCCCATTATTTGTAAACATGAGGCAGCATCAAAATGCAATGGGTGTTGCGATGGAATGCCCACTGCAACCCTCATTGCATGCCCCTTTCACGCTAAGTGCTGCATGAATAGGGGCATTGTTTACAAGGTGGCGTTAAACAACATTAAGTGACTCAACGCTGTCTTGTACATAAGGTGAAGGAGATAATGCCAACAGAATGTCCAAAAAATTGATATTCTACTGGTGTTAACTCTTTGTAATGATGCCCCCCAGTTTGTTTTCAAGAGGAGACCTGTGCCACAAGTCTCCTGATAGGCTCTCTACAATTTCTTGTATATTACTTACCTGTGTTCAATACTGAGAAAGCGTCTCCCTTCTGAAATGTCCAGAAGACTGGATTTCTCTAGTTCATAAATGTAACTAAAATGTTCACAAAGTGTTCTACGTAAAAGAAAATTCGGATCCACAAAGTTTGTTTTTTAAGGTGGAACAACACAGGATTTATTTAATCATCCTGGAATTCTTAAATTTCAATTCAGCCTTCCAATATTCAAATCATGATATAGTGATGCAACTCAAATTGATGTTCCATAACCCAATGCATTTCGTGCTGGTTTAGCCCTTCAGCAGGGGTAGGTTCAATTCTGAAAGTGAAAATAACACAAAGTCGAACAAACAGATAGCAAGCAATTAGGTAAATACCTCTTATGGCATTATGAAAGATATGTGACTGTAAGGTGACCGTTGGTTAGCACATGTCGACGTCTAAAATCTGTGGTAAACTTGCTAAGGCATGCCTTTAGTATCGTGGGCTTTACAGTTTAAATAATAACAAATGCATTATTTCCTCTTAAATCTTTGAAATTGCATATCTTTGCATGGACTTATTCAATTTGTATTATTTTGGTCTCAAATAATGTATCAATTTTTACTCTGTTTTTCTAAATTGGTGTGGTATTGTTCTCGTGCTGTGTTTCCCTTTGTTACCATTCGACTTGTTACACAAATACTTTGCACATTGTCTCTAATTTAAGCCTGACTGCTCTGTGCCAAGCTACCAGAGATTTGAGCACAGGTTAATTTGGGGATGCTTGTTCAGCCTGACAAGTATTGTGGTTGCTGCTTGAGTTGGTTTCCTCCCAACAAGTCCCAATTTCTTACATATATGCATCAATGCATATATATTTACATATGTATAAAAATATATGTATATGTCCATCATTAGTTCTTTTTGAGACTGGATATTTTTGGTCATTGTTGCTATTGGCCACTGAAAAATATGTTTCTTCAGTGACAAAATAATGCTGCCCATGAATCTGTGTTTGGCATGGTCTTTCTAAGCAGTACACCACATAATCTGTCTTACATAAGATATACTGTCTAATTTTGCATGGTTTCTCTTGGAAGGGAAAATCGTAGGTTGTTCTGAATGGACTACAGGGCGTAATTGCAAAATGTATTTTGCCTCAGGGCAGCACCGCCAGCCTTCAAGTTGCACTGCCCTACGCCAAAGGAAAAGGGCAGGAATGCACCCTATCTACAAGCAAAGCGGATTTCTGTCCTTCCTGCCAGCACTGGTGCACAAACTGCAGCCAAGTGCCAACGCAGACAATGGTGCAAGGCTGTCTGTGTTGTTGGCTTGATTGTTTTTGTTCATGAAGGCAGACCTTCCCTAGATTTATGCTATGTTGAAAATCTTGGGCAGTGTCAAAACCTTGGGGGTTGCATGGGAACATCCCCAGCAACACCTTTGGAACAACCCTTGCTTGCAGAGTAAGACATTGCTTTACTCCATATTTACAAGGCCATGACAAGACATGCAGGGTGGCTTTGCGTGGCCTTGTAAATTTATGCCGGCACACTATCCCTCTGGAGCATCACAAAGTGATGCTCCGGCGGTGTAAAAGTGCCACTGCGAATTGTAAATATGCTCCTATGTTTGCATGACTTGCAAGTTTTGCAAGGGTAAACGCCAGCTGGCTCTGCACCCAGTTTTGTTTTTTGATTTTCCAGCTGGAAATGGCATTGCACCAACATCACTTTAATATTTTTACTCTTTCAGTATATTATACTTGGTGACTACACTATATTTTCCTTGACAGTTTATCCAATCCCTAGATTCTCCCAATTTCTTGATAGTATCTCAGCAACCTTTTTGGACTCTTTGTTGTAGGGTGTAATCAATCTGACATTCTTGGGAATGACATCCTCAGTTTGAGCTTCTCTCTACTCTTTGATTTAATTCCAGCCATCTCTGTTTTCAGGTCTATTGTGGGATAGCCTCTGGCCTAAAGCTCCTTGCCATATCATCTTTGGCTTTTAAGAACTTTGGGGCATATTATCAAGGGGGTTTATCTCCGCTTTTTTGGCTTTAAAAGCCAAGAAAGCGGAGATAAAATTATCTCCCTATTACCTAGCTGCCGCTAACACCAGTTAGCGACAGCTAGTAGGAGATAGCGACCATCTTGGGCCCCACTTTGCATGTCAGTGATATTTATCACTAATGAGATGCAAAGTGGGCGTGCCAAGATGTTAGAGACTGAAAACAGTCGCTAACATCGCTATCTCCTATTACCAACTTTTGGAGATATTCGCGCTAAGCGGGAATATCTCCAAAAGCTAACACCTGCCCTGAGCAGTTCTTAGCCATGTTATCCAATGGGAGGTGGATAACATGACTAAGAGCATTAGCTCGCTAATGCATGAATATCGCTGACTTTTCAGCGATATTCATGCTTTGCGGCGATTTTTACCGCATTTGCGTTAAACCTTGGTAATACCAAGGTTTATTTGCGGTAAAAATCGCCGCAGCGCTGCGGTAAATGTTTGTCTCTAACCAAGCAATAGCGATAATTATCGCTATTGCTTGGTAATATGCCCCTTTGCTTCTATATTTCACTTAATTTTCAGTCTCACCAGTTCCCCGTAAGTAATATTCCACTTAAATTTTCCGGGAGTGCTACTGGCTATGTGAAGTTATTCCCTGCTGATTCTTTCCTAAACTAGGAGGTTACTACTCTGTCTCCCTGTATATGGATATCCAAAAACTCAATCATTGTTCTACTAAGAGAGATTGTAAAGATCAAATCAAGGTCGTTCTGGTGCAGACATTCTAAGAAATCATGCTGCTCCTCATGAGTCTTCTCCCAAATCAGAACTAGGTCATCTATATAACGTAGCCATACCTGACTTTGTTATATAGATAACCTCTTTCACATTTGAAAGGGGACTGATGAGGAGCTGCATTATTTCGTAGAATGACTGACTATTAGTAAATATGATGTCACAGAGTCCTTCTGTGCCTGCCTGTCTTCTATGGAGTATCACAAATTGGCGACGAGGATCGAATATTTATAATAAGTTTGCCTACATACACACCTCTCTGCTCTTTATATCGCCGCACCCCTAGTAGTATCTGTCTTTCTTCAAAACCCCACACTCCACATCTCCATTCCATATCTACATTCCACATACAGTAACGCCATTTTATAATAGAATGGCATTGCATCCTTAAATCCTTTAAAATATTAAGCCATTCTATCCTGGTCACGTTATTAATAATCCTGAACCAAAATGCTTAAGTAGAAGGCAAAAAACAAGTAGTGTACTTCTGTCAAAGCCTTTCTCTGCCCATCATAGCCTAACGTTGTCAATCATGTGCATTATTCATTTTTCCAGTGAACCGAACATTCCTCAAAGGAGTCGCGTGGAAATTGCATAGGCAAGTCAAAAGGCCCAGAGACTTAAAGTGAAATTGCTTCCGTTTCAATTAGGATCCCTATACTTGCATATTACACAGTAGCTTGTAGGGAAATGGAGCTAAAAAACCTCTTGCGGTTTCTCCGATGAAACCACGGTGATTTAGTGATTAGACTAGGCCTCTGTGAGAACAAAATGCAACGCGCTCTGTGCAACTAAATGTGTTCCACTTGGCTGCTGTCCAGTTGTTACCGTGTTTACTTTTCCACAATTTCTCTGACCAGAGTCACATTTCTCCAGCTGGAAAATCTCCATTCCTACTTCGAACTGAGATATTCACATGATAGGATCATGCTCGCAAAAAAAAAAAAATCTGTCGTGAGTTGCAAAATGTGCATGTCTTACCTATTACTGTTAATTTTCGACCTCTATTTCAAATAGGGAAAAGTACAGCGCACTCTTTGTGCACTGCACTCGTTATAATAACTGAGGCCCTACGATGATGTTGCGATTAAAAGTGTTTCTATCCTGTTTCTATCCTAGAATACATGATAATGTGTAGCATTTCTTGTGACAGAGATTGCGCTTGAAGTAATCAATCCACAGAACACTAGAGAACTAGATTAGCTGAGGGAGCTACACAACCCATGGATCAAATACATCAAGGATGTTAAGCGTACATTAGCTCACCATGATTTATTTGAGACCCCGCTTGGTATTACAAAGACAGATTTGATATGGGCAAAGATGAACTTTATCAGCATGATGGACTCTCAGAAAGGGAGGCCCAGGAATGTATTAAACCTACAGTTTAGTCATACATCATGTTAAAAACATGTCCCCTGGTGGAGCCATACTTAGTCAAAGTCACGCTATCCCAACACTGATACTCTTTGACTAGATTTAGATGTAATCTTCTACATGGGTTCCTGACGATTCCACTAGGTAGACATAAGGTAGGAGAGTGAGGCCCTTGCTTGAGTGACGATTTCTCCTCGCAAGACACTTTGCACTTAATCTTTTTCTGTGATCATAACAGAACCTTTTAAAAAAGAACAATTGATGGACAGAATGCAGAACAATGTCATACATTCACCCCAGTACAGAGATCCAGCCTAAGTCCATTGTTTCGTTGCTCCCCATGCCATTCTGTTTGAACCCAGCCATATGCAAATCAGTCTTTACCCTGTGCCCAATGGGAACAGTCCAGCCCGAACTGCCAAGCCAGGTCCGCCCTGGACTGGAAACAAGCATCTTAGGACCGGTTTCGAGGTTTCATCCCTAATTAGCCAGGATAGCTTGACTCCAGTGGCATAGAGAGCACAGGACCCACGTCTGGGCATCCCGGGCGCACTTAGGGCGAGAAAGCAAAAGACACAAAATTGATGGACGAAATGCAGAACAAATCAAAACATTCACCACCAGTCAAGAGATTTAGTTTAATGCATACAGGAACAACAGGGTGTGAGATGATTCCTTGGTATCCCACACAATTAATGATGAATAATGAATAACAAGAGCGCTAACGTTTAATATTCAAGACATAAGTGTAGCACACCTGAATGCTATGTAACTGGAATAGGAGCTTTAACATTGAAATCTTCTTCAATATATTAGACTGCAGAAAAGTAACACATTGATGGGTTTAGTTTTGTCATATAAATTATGGCTAGTGCCTTGGAATGCTAAATGATGACACATTTTCTTTAACTTCTAAAATATCTTCCTTATTAATGTCAGAAATTGGTCAGGCAGGCTGGGTGATAAGTACTTTCAACAGTAGCAGCTGTCTGTAATTTGATCCGCTAGTAGTTTACTGCAGTTTCACAACAAATTTCCAATGAACTATTGGTGGGCTAGCATTCACTACTCAAAAAATTGGACAACATGTTCAATTTATAGCTATTCCTATTGTAGTAGTGGGCCTCAGCAAGGCCTACCAGTGCTAGGGGTTCGCCCTTCTCTGCACAGAGTCCTCAGACCATAGAATAGAAGTTGGCACAGACACTGAAATAGAAAGTACAAAGTTTATTAAACCTCATGAGGCGGAACTACATTCACACAGCACCCTTCGGTAATGTATGAAGTAGCACACTGAATGGAAGGAGCTTGGTCCTTTTATACCCACACAGGGGCTCAAATGAAGGCGGTACAAGTACAAAATGCTGGTTTTAGGTGCATATATGGTCATACAGAAAATGCACAGTCAACAAGTGGGAGGGGCAAGCGGGGGCTGTTTTTGGCAAACACATCCTGACAGTTACATTCTAGTGGCAGCTGCAAAGACAGCTGCAAGCTCAACTGAGCATGTTCGAAGGTAGAAGATGTTAAATATATCTTGTCTCTAGGCAGATTTCAAGAGCAGTTAACAAAAAGGTAGGACATAGCACATGATAGCACATGGCAAACAAAATGGCTGACAGAAATACAAAATGGATTCCACAAAACGGACAAGATAGTCCCTAAATACAGGATGGCTTCTGCTAATGCTAACCCCATTGCTGCCAAATTACAACACTATGGAGCAGGGGGAAGTAAATGAACCTTCAGGTTATAATGCAAAAATGAAACCTGCTTGTTAAACATATGTTTGGCCATGTATAGGTTTTTATACATGGCAATATATAATTCAAAGTGCTAAAAAAGTTAACAAGAGGATTCCTACCTATATCCAACTTTCTTTTCCTGCTTCCTCAGAATATCTGTCCTCTCCCTCTCTTAATACATCCTCCTTTTTAAAATATTAATATATTGATAGATTTAAATGTTTTTTGTGTCTTCCATTTAATCATAATTATGTAGATTTCTAGAGGTGAAGGAAGGTGTTTGCAGATGTCATACTTAAAATGAATAGAGCTTGTGTCCCAATGGATAGTGAAACCCTTCAAGTGTGCTGCTGTTTGGAGAATTAATTTTTCATTTAACTTTTTCATAATTGTTTTCGTCAGTAGTTGCATCCACCTGCATGGGTGTGCAAATCCTTCAAAAGTAGTTTTATTGTGAGTCAAATATAAGGAAAGAATACAACACAGTCAGCAAGTACAAAGGAAGGAGGTGAGTACGCAGACTTTGTACTGTGTTGTTTGAAACTGTAAAAACTGTTTTTTTTCTCTTTCCGTGATTGTTTACATGTATCCCTTGGCTTCTGTGCAATTTGTACTTTAAAAACTGCTGTTTCAGTTTCTCTCCTGACTTTCCCCTAAACTGTGCTAAGGCTCCTAGAAGGCAACCCCACCTCCCTTTTACAAACTAAAAAGGCAAAATACACCCCTAAGCAGTGTGTTTTTAAGAGACTGTCCAATCCATGTTGTGGTTTAAATTGCTTTTGGAAAGTGTATGTAGCACTCATTGTTGGAAGTAGTGCTTTAGTGGTTTTAGACTTTAGGCTTAGTATTGAACCTGTTTGTATCCAAGGAGATTCTGACGTCAGGAGTACCAGTTTGTGCTTAGTGATTGGCCCACAAGCAGCATCTAAGAAGGCCTGACCACTCCCCTCCCCCCTGAACAGGTCCTTAATTTTAAGGTCACTTGCTACTTAAATAGGTTTCCTATTGGTTGTTGGTTATGTGTCCTGATTAGTTCATAGGGCTAGGCTTTCTATTCAACTTAGTCTTAGGGTGAGGGTTCTGATTAACTGATAGAGCTAAGATTCTGATTAGTTTTTTAGGGTAGGGTTTCTCTTGTACTTAGGTCTTAGAGCTAGGGTTCTGATAGGTGGCGAAGGCTATGGTTTCTTTTTTTTAAAACTTATTTTATCCTCATTTTATCAAATAAATCAATGTTACAAGTCATGGTACATTCTTCAAGAAGCAATACACAAAAGACACAATGGCAAGCCTGAAAAAAAAAATAAAAGAAAGACACACTACAAAATTCTCATTCGAAACCAGATATGTGATCAAAATCCATTGTCCCTCCTATAAGAAAAAGGTTGTTACACATCGGGAGAAATGCTCATAGAATAGGTACAATATGTTACAAAACATTTCCAAGGCTTACTGCAGCCATCTTGTGATAGGAGCCTAGATTTTACATCCCAATACCTTCTTTCTTTGTCCTCTCAATTTATATATTGAGGATTCTATATTATAGGTAGCCAACATCTTTGATCACCAATTAATAAAAGTAGGGGGATCAGGACGTATCCATTGGGAAGTAATACATAAGCAAACAATAGCCATTGCAATAAACAAAAATGCAATCGTAGATCTCAGCCTTGCATTCCCTTCCATATAATATCCCAAACCCAAAATTACAAGATCGGCCATAATGGTTATCGAAACCCCTAAGATAGTAACCAGAAAAGATTCAACTTCCTGCAAAAAAGTACAAATATGAATAGAATCTGCAGCCCACACCTATTACATTCCCCCCCTCCCCTAACCCCCCATATAACAATAATTTTTGCAGTATAATAAAGATCAAAAACAGACATAAAATATTGGCTTCTAAGACTTCCAGTTATTAAAATCTGATTTGATAATTGGAATGATTCCTCAATATTTATTTCTATCTTTCCCAATTTGCTTTTCCATTTTGCATTCCGAGTGCAAATATCATCAGGGAGAGCTTCCGGTAAATGTTGATTGATTTTCCCTATCGGAGATTTCTTCCGTATTATTTCTATCAAACATGCTTGTCAAAACTTAGATCTGATCCGTGCATGCTTCTCCCTAAAAAACTACGAACTTGTAAGTATTTAAAAAAATCTTGTTTTACATAGACCACATTTTTCCAGTAGATTCATGAATGAAACAAGTTGGTCTCCATCAAACAAATCACCCAAAAGAGAAACTCTATTACTCCCCCATCTAAATGTACTATGATCCTGAAAGATTGGTGGAAGGATACGGGAGGCCAAGAATGGAGTATATACATTTAAATTTGAGATCTTCAATTTACCCCAAATTTGTCTCCACATGAATAAGCAGCTTTAAGTACTTTAAATGTAGGCTTTTTATAGTAGCTATGTTCTGATATCCTAACCAGACAACTATTAGATTTATTTCCCAGCCCTATTTCATATATGGTTGGTCTGATAGCCATCAGAATTTCAGCCTTGGCCCCAACTTAAAGGATCCCCAGATGTTGTAGCATGGATGCCCAATAATATAAGAGAAAGTGAGGCGCTGCCCATCCTCCCCGATGTCTCGGACGAGTCATCCATTTTACCATCCTTCTTGGTCTACGGAACCCCCAAAGGAATCTGGAGAAAATCCTCTCTACCCTTGCTCGGCAAGATGTAGACACCTCAAGAGGAACAGTCCTATACAGATATAAACATTTGGGAAGGATCAACATTTTCTTTATGACATTACTTTGCCCATGTAAAGAGAGATGTAAATGATCTAACCTCTCCAATTTCCTATTAACAGTATACATCATTGGTACAATGTTCAATTCAGGAATTTTATCTACTAATGATGTGATATTATTTCCCAGATAGGTTGCTTTACAGACAATTAGAAGGGCTGCAGTGAGCATGCTATGTGTCAGGATTCTAATGTACTTACCAAGAGCTTACGCAGGAACAGAGATGTTTGTTCCCAACTCCCTCTCAAGAATGCCCAGAGATCAATAAGTATACTTGATCCCTTAAACACTCCAAAGGGGGAAAGGGGGAGTGGAGAAAATAATAAATCAAGAAGAGACTGGTCCTGAGCTGGTCCTCTTCCACTCGTCTACCACTTCTTATTTTCAGCAGATAGAATTTTCATGAAGAGAATCTATAATTCAAATACCAGGATAAGAAGTTAACCTACTCTACTCTTTTCCTCGCACCTTTCCTTCCCTTGGTGTCACTACCTACCCCGAGCTCTAGGAATCTGTGCCTCTCCTCTATTTTTCTGAGTAACTCTTCTCAGGTTTTGTGTATTCACTTGAACCATGTAAATATCCGAAAATACACAATTCCAATTAGTACTGTGAATAATCCTTCTAATCGTTTCTGTTTTCTAGTCTTCTACTAAACTTACTTCTTAATGGTTCTGGTGCTCTTCTTATCTCTCTTCTGAATGAATATATGCACGTAGCATTAGGCTTCCCTATTTTGGTACTGACTAACACTCTCTGTTTCCTCCTTTAGTATCGTTTAGGAACATGGATATACGATTCTCGGAAGTATTCTCTGTTTATTTGTTTTGCTTTCTTTTCCTCAAAACTATTTGCCTTTTCAATAAATTATATATTTTCTTCGTTCTTTTCTTTTTTAGATTTAGGACAAGACTAAATTCTGGGAAGTCGAATTTACACTTTAAACACTGTCATTATCGTTCTTTCTTCATTAGTCATAGAATTCTATTTAATAATCTAGAAAAAAACTTAGCTCTGCAATTCTGTTGTCCCGTAGGTAGATGACGCTGGACTCCACAGCTGGACTTCGACGGAGACAAGATACCTCTGAAAATACTTCAACGCGGTGAGGGAAATTTCCTTAACCTTTCGCTAGAAAATATCACTGTTAGTTTTAAAACACTACAGGGCAAGGAACCGGACGAAAACCCGACGCTGGGGCCTCCTAAATATATCTGTGACACAAGCTCTTTTTTCTCCACTGCTACTCCGAGAATTCTTCAGTGAAGTGTGCATTAGATGATGAGCGCGAGCTTCACATACCGTTCAGGCACCTGTGGACAAATCGACTAGACCGCCACTAGACATTACAGGTGGCGGCCATCTTGAGGTTTCTGGTTCGAGTTAATCTCGACCAGTCATTACTTTTAAATTAAGTTTTCCCATTCTGGCCTTGCTTCCTCCATGTCAAGGCGCCCACGCAGGATGTTGTGAGGTTCTAACAGTACCCCCCAACAAAGGAGGTCCTACCATTTTGGGTTTCAATGGGATTCGTTGCTGAAATGAATTCACTAATCTGGGAGCATGTACATCTGACTCTAATTCCCATGACCTTTCCTCTGGTCCATAGCCCTTCCAATCAATCAGGTAGTACAAATTTCCTTTCACTATCTTTAAATCTAAAATTGCTTTGACTTCAAATTCATCTCCAGTGTCTAGAAGAACAGGTTTTGGAGGTAAAGACCTGCGCAGTTCTGATGGTGCCTTTTTTAACAAATAAACCTGAAAAACTGGATGTATTTTCTGCTTAGTGGCTAATTGTAATCGATAAGTAACTGGACCCTTCTTTTCCTCAACCAGATATGGCCCAATAAATCTGGGTTGAAACTTACGGTATCCTTTTAATCTAAAATTCTTAGTACTTAACCAGACACTATCTCCTTCCTCAATTAGTGGACCTTCTCGTCTCTTTTTGTCTGCATAAGTTTTATACTTTTCTTTAGTCTGTTCTAAATTATGTATGGCTGACTGATGGACTTGCTCTAGATGGGACACTAGGTCTTCCACTGCAGGAACTGATATGTCAGTCTGTCTGATTGTGGAATTTGGGTGTCTACCATAATTTAGATAGAATGGAGAATAGCCAGTGGAAGCATTTTTGGCAGTATTATGTGCAAATTCAGCAGTCCACAAATAATCTGACCATTCACCTTCTTGTTTTAAAAGGAACAATCTTAAGTACTGTTCTACTTCCTGATTTACTCTCCCTGTCTGTCCATCCGTCTCTGGGTGATAACTAGTCGAGTACCTAGCTTCTATACCTAATCTATTTACAAAGACCTTCCAGAAGTGTGATACAAACTGGGTGCCTCGATCTTAAATTACAACCTTAGGAATTCCATGTTTCTTCACAATGTGTGTACTAAAGTGATGGGCCAACTGTTTAGCATTGGGGACCCCTTTTAACCACATCCGCGCTCAGAGAATTCTCCTCCTGTGCTCAGATTTACAAAATCCCATGTTTCATGACGAGCTGGGCTCGGCATCAGCGTGCGAGGAGGCTACGCCATGACGAGCCCAGCTCGTCATGAGCCTGGAAGGGGTTAAGGCCAGGAAATTCGCCATTTTGGTTAAGGCATCCACAAACACCAGAATGGTGTTAAAACCTTGGCTAAGAGGTAAGTCTACTATGAGATCTAGTGTGACTGTGTGCCAAGTCTAGGGAGGTGTGGGTAGTGGTTGTAACAACCCCTTGGGAGCTTGCTGTTCAGATTTTCCCTGAGCGCAGACCTCACAGGTTTTAACATACATCTCAATGTTTTAGTCATATTGGGCCACCAATAGTTCCTCTTGACTAGTTTTCGCTTCTCCTTTATGTCGCGCTAAGATATCGTCATGGCATTCATGCATTGCTTGGTCTTGTAATTCCTTGGTGGGCAAGTACAAGGTTCCCTTAACATAAGGTAGCTGATGTTGAATCTCTCTATCAACTTCTTCTTTGCCCAATCTTGAATTTCCTCCGGGCTCATGACCTTATGTATCTGTTCCTGTAAATCCGTTGAAATGGTGGCTCCGATTATTTTAGTACTTGGAATTATAGTTTCATCTTCGGTTTGATTTCTTTGATCACTTAATCCTAATCTTGATAAGGCATTCGCCTTACCATTCTGGGATCCTGGTCTGAAGGTAATCACGAAGTCATAGTCTGCAAAATATAGAGAACAAGGAAGTTGTCTTGGAGTCAGTGTTCTCGCTTGTTTAAAACATTTCAGATTTCGGTGGTCCGTGAAGACCGTTACTTGATGCCGAGCTCCCATGAGGTAGTGTCGCCACTCCATGAAAGCATCTTTTATTGCTAGGAGCTCTTTTTCCGTAATTGTATAATTCACCTCAGCAGGCATCAGATTCCGTGATCTATAAGCAACTGGATGCAACTGTCCAGTAACCTTATACCGCTGAGATAATACTCCTCCCACTGCTTGATCCGAAGCATCCGTCTCAACATAAAATGGTGCATGCAAGAGTATTGGAACGGTGGTAAAGTCTTTTTTCAATGATTGAAAGGCTTCTTCTGACTCTTCTGTCCAATCAAAACAAACACCTTTGCTGAGTAAACGTGTAAGAGGAAGAATCTTCCGGGAGAATTCACTGATAAATCTTCGATAGAAATTTGCGAATCCAATGAAACTTTGAACCTCTTTCACACTTTCTGAAGACTTCCATTCAATCACAGCCTTGATTTTTAGTTCATCCATGTTTATTCCAGTTGGAGACTGTATGAAACCCAGGAACTCAATCTGCGAGACATTGAATGCAGAATTATCTTGTTTCACAAACAAACTTGTTCTCTCTGAGTTTCTGTAATACTCCTCTCACCTGTCCTTGATGCTTATTCTTGTCAGGTGAATAAATTTAGATATCGTCAATGTACACAATGGCACACTGATCGATATAATCACTGAGAATGTCATTGATGAAGTGTTGGAAAGCCGCTGGAGCATTGCATAGACCGTACGGCATAACTTGATATTCAAATAACCCGAATCTTGTTCTAAACGCCGTCTTCATTCATCACCTTCGCGCATTCAAACAAGATGATAGGCTCCTCGGAGGTCCAATTTGGTATAAATCTGTGCTCCTTTAACTTGATCCAAAAAGACTGAGATGAGAGGAAGAGGATATCGATATTTCTTCATAATCTTGTTGATCGCGCGATAGTCTATGCAAGTCCTCAGATCTCCTTCCTTCTTCGGCACGAAGAATAGGGGCGAAGATACTGGCGACTGTGATGGCCGATTAAACCCATTAGCCAGGTATTTATTCAGGTACTCCTTCAAATGTTGATGTTCTTTTTCGGTTAGTACGTAAACCCTACTGCAAGGCAGATTCGCACCCGCTTCCAGATCTATCTTACAAGCATAGACCCGATGTGGTGGGAGTTGTTCGGCTTCAAAAAGAGCTTGTGTCACAGATATATTTAGGAGGCCCCAGCGTCGGGTTTTCGTCCGGTTCCTTGCCCTGTAATGTCCACTGGAACAGCAATACATACAGAGATTACTTGATCTCCTTTTCTCTTTTTCTTCCTTAGTTAAAGGACCTCTTATAGTTCTTATCTGCATAGGTTCTGTGCCCATCGATCCTTCATTGGTTCTACTTCCTTCCGACCGAGCCCGATCAAATCTTGGGACTGTGTTTTTGAAATCTCTTTTCTTTTCTCCTCTTCTCTCACCCTGATGGAAGTCGATTTCCAAGACCAAGTTCACCAATTCTGAGATCCCTGTGGGTCGATTGGGTATTTGGGCCAGGACATCCTTGAGTTCATCTTGCAGCCCTCTATAAAATACTGTATCTCTTTTACTTTCTGGCCAATCTGTCTCTACCACTAGCTTTTTGAATTGCGCAAGGTATGCTACTAGGTCTCGGTTTCCTTGTCTCAAGTCGAGTAATTCATTATCCACCACTTGAGAAATTCTTATCCGGTCGAATATCCGAAGAAATTCTTGCTTGAAGCAATAATGATTTTGTAAAATAGGATCATCACGAGAAACTAAAGGCATTGACCATGATGCTGCGTCTCCATTTGAATATGACAGAACAAAAGCTACCTTGGACTGCGCATCTAGGAAGATTGAAGGGCGACACATGAAATTCAAACTACACTGTGTGATGAATATCTGTGCCTTCTGTGGGTCTCCACCAAAGCGCTCTGGGGGGCTAACGGAATGACTGGGGATAATGAATGAATGACCTGTGTTGTAACCCTATTTGGATCCTCAACAGAAAAGGTTGATGTGTCTCGTCCCAAACCCAAAGGGGGTTTTAGCCTCTGATCTAATTCAGCCGTTTCTCTGACTGCCACCAACTTCTTTTGTATAGTTTATAACACTGTCCCCAGGGTCTGTAAATTGACTCCCTCCGTCATCTCTGCTCGGAGGCAATTTACTACTTGGGCACTTCACTCTGTCAGGATTCTAATTTCCTTCCCAAGAGCTTGCGCAGGAAAAGAGATGCTTGTTCCCAACTCCCTCTCAAGAATGCCCAGAGATCAATAAGTATAATTGATCCCTGAAACACTCCAAAGGGGGAAAGTGGGAGTGGAGAAAATAATAAATCAAGAAGAGACTGGTCCTGAGCTAGTCCTCTTCCACTCGTCTACCACTTCTTATTTTCAGCAGATCGAAATTTCATGAAGAGAATCAATAATTCAAATAACAGGATAAGAAGTTAGCCTACTCTACTCTTTTCCTAGTACCTTTCCTTCCCTTGGTGTCACTACCTACCCCAAGCTCTATGAATCTGTGCCTCTCCTCTATTTTTCAGAGTAACTCCTCTCAGGTTATGTGTATTTACTTGAACCATATAATTATCTGAAAATGCACAATTCCAATTAGTACTATGAATAATCCTTCTAATCTTTTCTGTTTTCTAGTCTTCTACTAAACTTAATTCTTAATGGTTCTGGTGCTCTTCTTTTCTCTCTTCTGAATGAATATATGAACCTAGAATTAGGCTTCCCTATTTTGGTACTGACTAACACTCTCTGTTTCCTCCTTTAGTATCGTTCAGGAACATGGATATACGATTCTGGTAAGTATTCTCTGTTTATCTGTTTTCCTTTCTTTTCCTCAAAACTATTTGCCTTTTCACTAAATTATATATTTTGTTTGTTCTTTTCTTTTTTAGATTGAGGACAAGACTAAATTCAAGTAAGTCGAATTTACACTTTAAACACTGTCATTATCGTTCTTTCTTCATTAGTCATAGAATGCTATTTAATAATCTCAAAAAGACTTAGCTCTGCAATTTTGTTGTCCCGTAGGTAGATGGCGCTGGACTTCATAACTTGACTTCGACGGTGACAAGATTCCTCTGAAAATACTTCAACGTGGTGAGGGAATTTTCCCTAACCTTTCGCTAGAAAATATCACTGTTAGTTTTAAAACACTACAGGACAAGGAACCGGACGAAAATCCGATGCTGGGGCCTCCTAAATATATCTGTGACGCAAGCTCTTTTTTCTCCACTGCTACTCCGAGAATTCTTCAGTGAAGTGTGCATTAGATGATGAGCGCAAGCTTCACATACCGTTAAAGCACCTGTGTACAAATCGACTAGACCGCCACTAGACATTTGAGGTGGCCGCCATCTTGAGGTTTCTAGTTTGAGTTAATCTCGACCAGTCATTACTTTTAAATGAAACTTTCCCTTTCAGACCTTGCTTCCTCCATGTCAAGGCGCCCACGCAGGCTCTTGTCACTTGTGAGGTTCTGACACTATGTGAATGAAGGATCTGGGTTTTATCCACATTTAATTTGTTGCCTGAAAAGATGCCAAACTGTTCTGCTAAAGTCCTCACTGCTGGAAGCGCCATATGACAATTTTCTATACTCCATATTATGAACTCTGATTGGATTAATATTCATATTCAAATCCAATGTATTGAGAAATGTATCGATATATAATGTGAAAAGCAAGGGGGAGCATGGGCACCCCTGCCGGGTACCTCTACTGGTACTAAATGTTCTCAACTCCTGTCCAGAAATGCAAAAGACAGCTTCCGGGGATAAATAGAGATACTTAATTCAGTGCAGATCCCTTTCCCTTGCAGGACATACCACATAAACCATCTGGAGACCCTGTTGAACACTTTCTCAGCGTCCAACAGAATCACCGATAGTGGAGACTTCGTTGCCTGAGCCCAACACAGAAGGGCAATAAAACGCCTCACATGATTAGTTATGCCCCTTCCCAGGATTAATCCATGCTGGTGAATTGACAGCAAAGGAATGGTAACTTTTCCTAACCGAGAAGCCAATATTTTAGAATACATCTTACTGTCACAGCTGATAAGTGAAATAGGTCTATAAGAAGAAGTATTCAGCTGAGGCTTAACTTTTTTTAAATATTACTATGGTGGTCTTTCGGCAGGAGTCAGGGATAGAGCCCCTTTGAGCAGACTAAAATAGGATTATGATATCCGGCCAGAGTGACTGTCGAAATGTCTTAAAAAATTGCAGCGGGATGCCATCTGGGCAGACTACCTTGCCAGTAGCTAGAGACATTATAGCCCTCTGCACTTCTTCCCATGTAATCAGTGCTGCAAGAATATCGTTTTGATCATGTGTGACATTGGTTGTCTCTATATCTGTAAAATATTCCTTCAAAGAATCTTCCCCTCCTGTAACGTCCCCCTCTGTAAACAATTGATTAAAATACCTATTGGAGAGTCCTGGATCTCGTCTAAATGATCTTTAATCCTATGAATTCGATTTGCAACTTCCCTCTGTTGCAACCGCTTTCCTAAGGCAAGATGGCGGTTGTGCGCTCGGGAAAGTGAGCTGTTGGTCGGCGTTCTCCTAGTTCAACTTTCCCCCCTCTCCTATACGGTCCTCAGGTGATGAAGAAAGGAAATAACTCGATCACGTAGCGGGTATGATCTGAAGATTCTGTTTGTGGTGATTGGAGTTCCCGGCACCCTCGAGACTGACTTGCATGGGCCCTCTTTGCCTACTGAATACAGCCGCTCTTACCCGCTTGCTTTCTCCCGTCCTCCCGATGCCTCCCAAGACTACTGTTAAGGGCACTAGGACCCGGGGGCCTCCCACAGGTGCAGCGACAGGTTCAGGTGCTGGGAGTCCAGTGAAGGCTACCAGCAGGAAAGTAGGTGATGCGAGAGCAGGTCCGGTAGCTGATGACTCATCTCCAGGCTCAGCGGGGAAACTAGGTACTCCTGTCCATAGCTGGTGGAGGGTTCCTGCTCAAACAGGCAGAGGGAAAAACACGGTGAATGCTTTGGAGACATCGGATATCGAAAACAATGTTGAAACAAATACATCTGCGCTGCTCCTGGAAACACTCTCACAAGGTACTGCATCTATTTTTTTGGGCAATGGGAGTAAGGAGAGTGTTGAAAGGGGGTGCGTCAGGGAGGCTCAAAGGGGTCTGATGGTCTCATTGGTCCTGAGGAGGATCTGACCACCACAGTACCCAGCATTTTAGGGGATGCAACAACCGCAGATCAGTATAAAGCCTTTGTTTTGGACACTAATATGTCTCAAGAGAATGGCCTAGAGAAAGGAACCACCAGTCAGAAAATTGCAGGCAGTCTTAGTGAGGGGGAAAAAGCAGAAGATCTTGTCCTACAAAATGCAGACCTGCTAGCCATGAGCCTCATAAAGGAGGGGGATTAGGGGGCTATGTTTTATTCTATTTCAGATCCCACTAACTCTTCGGGGGATGACAGTCCTGGAAAACTCTGGGACGAAAATTAAAGTGATTTGAGTAGCTTGCAACTGGAAGAGACGGAGACAAGCGATGACTCTTCCTTAACACCCAGAACCATTCGTACACACAGGGAACAAGTCAAAACCCTGGCAAATAAAGCCCTGGACCCAGCTGGCTCACTAGTTTGGGATTACTCCTTTTCTCCAAAACTTAGTGACAATGAAGTAGTGCCTGCAGGAATCTATATGGGAACTTCCGGCTCAAATACACTGGGTCAAGAGGAAATCACTCTCTTTACTATTTACCAGAGTATAATGGACCCTTAAGAAGAGACCTGGGCAGAGGGCTCATGGACCCAAGGTGCAGTTCAAAAGTTACAGAACTCAGTACACAGAGTTGAAAAGACATGTTCAGACTTTGCAGCCAGATTTGGAGAGGCTGAAGCTGGAATCTCGACATTGGAGGATGACCTAGCTCTTCAAAAGACCATTACTGAATCCTTGAAAGCGCAGAAAGACAACACAATATATAAGCTGACTGAGTTGGAGAATCATTCATGAAGGAACAATATGCAGGTTTTAGGTGTTCCAGAAGGCACGGAGGGTGCTGATATTCGGAAGTTTGTGGTGGAACTCTTCTCGGAAGCATTTCCCAAACTTAAAAAATGGGACTGGGCTGTGGAACTGCAAAGGGCCCATAGGTTTCCTTTTAATCAAAGTAAAAAAAAACGGACAGTCTATTGATAGACCGAGAGCCATTTTGATTTGTCTGAACAATTTTTTAGCCAATGCAGCAATATATGATCTGGCTAGACTAGATAGGAAGAGAGAGGGAAAGGGATGTGAATTCTTTAGGTGACCCGATTTCTGTCAGGCAACAGTAGAGAAATAAGTGGCACCTTCGACAATTGATCTCATTGTTTCAGGCAATGGGGGCACAGATTTTCTTGCTAAATCCTGCTAAATTGAAAATTATATTTACGGGTCAGACACAAACTTTAGCTTAAGAATTTATGCAATCAATCTGAGGAGGACAATTGAATGTAATGTTTTTTTCTGATTCATGTAAGCTGTTTGATGGCCTCTGATGTTTAGGTTTAATGCTATAATCGGACCTTTTTTTCTATCTGATTTCCTTTTTTTTACTGTACCTTTTCTGCTCTGTGGGGGGTGACGGGGGCCAGGGGAGGGCTGACTAACAGCTCTCCATTACATAGGACTTAGGTCCTTATGCCTCACTAGGGAGGAAGGGGGGAGGGGGCTAGAGGGGGAATATGGGGCGAAGGGGGACTACGGAGGGGTGGGGGGAAGGTGGATAGGAGGTTGGAACTGCTGCTTTTCTTTACATAGGGTCATGGCATCTTCTTCTACGCAAGAAAGAATAAACTGTTTGATTTATTTGGCTATGGTTATTGGTCTGGGCTAGCATGACTCGAGATGGAGTATCGCAGTTACAGGGATGATGGATAGAATGCCTATTTGCTCATGGAATACATGTGGCCTGAATGACAGAAAAAAGAGAGGTTTGACAGCTAAAAGTCTTCAATATATTTAAGTCGAATTGCTATGCTTGCAAGAGACTCATATACACTAGAATAAACATAGCTGGCTGAGGTATTTGGGTCTTGGGGTGTTAGCTTGCACTCGACAAGCTAAGAACGACCTATTCGATTTTGCAAATGAGCGAAGGAAGACAACTTGGGGCACTAGGTCATTTTAGAAATTATTGCTTATGACGCTCTACTTTTGGCTCTAACCTAGATGATATGGATATTATGAATCATCTAAGTGTAGAATTGGTGCTATGGCCGCACCCTTTAATTTTCTGCAGAGATTTTAACATTCATTTAGATAGTGATTTTGATTTAATTGGAAATCTCCGATTTCAGGGAAGGAAAGTTAGAGTCTTTAAAGCTCTTCAAGGTTTAGTAAGGGAATATGGGCTGGTTGATTTTTGGCATAGGCATGGACAAGATGATTTAGTGTTTACTTGGATTATTTTTTTTATTTCTAACCAAATCGCCAAGACTGCTAAAATTGGGATCCCTTCTAGGGTTATTTCAGATCATAATCCAATATTAGTAGAATTACCACTAAGCACTAATTTTGAAAAACAGAGGTCTTGGATTATGAAAGAAAACTGCTGTTGAACCAGTCATGTTGTGCTAACATGGCCAGGTGGATTGGGGAATTTTTTAAGATAAATAGAAATACAGCTTCCGATTCTATGGTTTGGGATGCCTTCAAAGCTAGGGTACGCGGTGACACTCTTAGCTTTTCTAGATATCTCCAGAAGACAAAACTGGGGGAAATTAGGGGATGGATTGAACAGTTGAGGTTAACTGAAACTGAACTTATGAGGAAAATAGCGAGGGGTTTAAATATAGAGGAATCCCAAAAGGTTGTCGCTATTATCAAAGTAAAAATACATCAGCACTTCAGGGAGGAGCTAGCTGCTAAATATATGCACTATAGGGCCGAAATATATGAAGTAGGAGAAAATGAAGGCTATGATTTCTATTGGATTTAGGGCTTAGTGGTAGGGCTCTGATTGGCTGACAGAGCTAGGTTTCTTATTGGTTCCTGGGGCTAGGGTTTCTATTGAACCTAGGGCTAAGTGTTAGGGTTTTGATTTGGTTTCTAGAGCTAAGGCTATGATTGGTTATTAGGGCCAGGGTTCACATTGACTCTATTGTTTAGGGCTAGCAGTCTGATTGGCTAGGGTTTCCAATGGCTCACTTTACACTGAGGGTATATACATTTGGGCCTCAAGGCATCTCGGTCTGGGTGCTGCCTTTTTTCCAGCCACCACCTTAAGCCATCTGCATCTACAAACATAATCATATAATCTCAGTAGACACACAGCACTTATTACAACAAACACGCTCTATCCATATTTCAGTTTCTCAACAACCACCTCTAAGCTCCACAGACCACATCTATAAACCCTTCTACCCTACTGCAACATAATGGCACCTTCACTTTCACACAAATCACTACTATGACTTATACCACTAGCAAATCCATTCATCACCAATACAACACAAACCCATATTATACATAACCTTAATATCTTAATACACACGGCCTGTGAACACAAAACATCAGCTCTACCCTTTATTTACTTCTAACAAACCTCCTTCCCTTAGCATCAATCCTACACACAACCCTCTCTCACATCATCTACCAACACGTAGGGCGTAGGGCCCGATGTCCCTGACCCGGAAGCGATTATGGCTAAAGGGGGTCTTTTAAATTGTAGATCCATCAGCAAACATTCTCTCCAGCTGTGGGATCTCCTACAGGATGAGGATATGCATATACTATTCCTCACTGAAACCTGGTTAGGAGAACATTCGGACCCAGATATAGTGGCAACCATTCCGCCAGGCTATACACTTCACAGACTTGACAGAGGGAAAGGAAGGGGAGGTGGCATTGCCATCATTGTTAAATTCCCTTTTGAGTGTGTCTTAAAACCAGCTACAATCGAAGACTGTGAAGCCGGAGCATTCACCATCAAACTCACTGAGCATGAAGCAATCTCGGGCATCCTCATATATCGACCTCCTGGTTCCCTGGGCAACTTCCGTAGTAGTTTACTTGAAGGGGTTGCTCAGATTGCGATTAAACACAACAAAGTGTTAGTGTTGGGGGATCTGAACCTCCACCTAGAGGATCCCTTACAAAAGGAGGCAGAGGATGTTCGCCTTGTCCTACAAGAACTTCAGCTTAGTTTGTTAAGTGCTGCAGCTACACATCAAAGGGGTCATTGTTTGGACCCCATTTTTGCTAGCTGGGATACGATTAAAGCACTTACCCCTTGTCAGCTCCCTTGGACCGATCACTTCCTGGTCCCTTTCCTATGTTTTTACCAACCTGGTAGGGTGATTGAGAAGGGGATGGGAAACATTATGAGACGCAAATGGAGGCAGTATACTCAGGAAAAATTCTTAAGCGCCATCCAGAAAGCACAGTCATGGTGTGCGTCGGATAGTGATCAGGCGAACAAGGAATTTAACCTTCTTGTGACTTCCACCCTGGATGAGATAGCCCCCTTGAGTAAGGGTAAAGCTAGAGAAGGCAGACAACACACTGCCCTGTGGTTCACTCCTGAACTACAGCAAATCAAGTCCAACTGCAAAAAACTTGAAAGGAGTTGGAGGAAGAACCCGACTACACTGGCTAAGAACATATACAGCTCTTCTCATCGAAGCTATCAGTATGCGGTACGGAGAGCCAAAGCCAAATATTTTCAGACACGCATTGAGGTAGCCGAGTGCTCCTCGCGTGAATTATATAAAATATATAAAGAAATATCTTCAGTCTCGGGATCTAGTACCCCCACAAAGGTCTCTGTGGAGGGATGTAATAAAGTTGCCAACTTTTTCTCTAATAAAGTGAAAGCGATTTATGCCTCCTTTTCTCAAGTCCCAGTTAAAGGCACAGATTTTGCAGTAGGCAGCTCAATGGTACCCTGTGAGTCCTCACTACATACTTTTGAGGTTCCCACAGTGGACAAGCTTATAAAGATTTGCCGAAGTGTGAAGTCCGGGTCCCCCAACGATCCGGCACCGGCTTGGGTCATGTCAGAGGGAGCGTCAGCCCTGGAACCTCACATTAGGCAGGTCCTAAACACCTCCTTCTGCACTCAACAAGTCCCCAAAGAGTGGAAAAAAGCCATAGTACTGCCAATAAGGAAAAAACCTAACGTTAGCTTGGAGGTGCTGGAAAACCTCAGGCCTATTTCCTTACTACCGTACGTGGCGAAGGTGGCAGAGAAAGTGGTTAATACTCAGCTCTCGGAACACCTGGAGAGGTGGAACTTACTTCATCCATCTCAGTCAGGATTTAGGGTGGGCTATTCCACGGAGACAGCTCTCCTCCGAGCCACCGAGACTTTAAGAGCAGGGGCTGATGCAGGTCACACAATGGCCCTAATTATGCTCGACCTGAGTGCAGCTTTCGACACCGTAGCACATTCCATCTTGCTGCGGTGCCTGAAGGAAGCTGGGGTGGCTGGTCATGCGCTGTGCTGGCTACAGTCATTCCTCTCAGAGAGATGCTTTCAGGTTCAGCAAGTGACTTGTCGCTCAGCAAAGATGCCATTAGATCAGGGAGTGCCTCAGGGCTCGGCTCTTAGCCCCACTCTTTTTAATCTTTATATGGCCTCTCTGGCAAAAGTGGTACAATCATTTGGGGTGGAATTGGTGTCGTACGCCGACGACACCCAGCTGCTGATCTCTTTATCGCAGAACTCCTCCAACACTCCTACCAACTTTAAATCCTGCATGCAGGCACTGGGAGAATGGATGGACTCCCACTGTTTAAAACTCAATGGTTCTAAAACAGAGGTGCTGGTGGTGGGGGGAAAAAGCGATAACTGGTCAGCTGAGTGGTGGCCTTCTTGTTTGGGTCCTACTCCTACCCCCTGTGAGGAAGTAAAGAACTTGGGAATCTGGATGAATCCCTCCCTCTCGTATGATGGCCACATTAGGCGTCTTGTGGGCAAATGTTTTGGAGTTCTAAAGACCCTAAATAAAACTTTAGACCTATTGCCCCTTGCGGCCAGAAGGACTTTAACACAGGCACTGGTGACCTCGCGGTTGGACTATGGAAATGTACTGTTCCTGGGGGCAACCGAGGGTAGCCTGGGCCGCCTCCAAGTCATCCAGAACTCCGCCGCCAGGTTGGTGTTGAGAAGACCTAGGAGGGCCAATTCACAGAAGGCGCTAGATGCGCTTCATTGGTTGCCTGTGAAGAAACGGGTACGTTTTAAGTGCCTACTCTTCTGTCATCGGATTGTCTGGGATAGGTCGCCCGCGTATTTAAAGGATCTAGTTAGCCGGTATGAACCCTCCAGGACCCTTCGTTCGGAGGGGACCGGTCTGCTGACAGTCCCCAGGACGAGGAAGGCCAGAATAGGTGGTCGCTCTTTTGCGCTCCATGCAGCTCAACAATGGAACAAACTTCCCATGGCCTTGAGACTCGAGAGTAGTGAAGCGCGGTTTAGGGCCTTGCTGAAAACTCACTTATACACAGCATAGACCTCTGGATTCTCTCTCTTGCTGGTTTCACTGCTAGCTTAGCGCGGGGACATGCCGTGATGGCATTACTGTGCGCTTTACAAGCTCTTTATTATTATTATTATTTTAACACCCTCCTCCTCTTTGTATCGCAAACACACAACCAGACTATTCTTACGCTGAACTCCACTACACATATTACTGCTAACTACCATGAAATCTAATACAAACACTTATAACTCCTGTGCATCTGCTCTCACATACTACATACACTCTCTTCCAACTCACATCACCATCCCCTTTACCATTCAAATTCCACTCACCAACAGTTCTTTACATCCAAATTCTTCACAGACATTCACTGCATCAATATCTCATCCCACACTTCCACAAAAAGAAAAATGTAACACACATACACAAGCACATCAAAATCTCACACACACAATGTCATACTACATTCCATCACAAAATAGAAACAAACACCCACTCCCACTATCACAACTACACAAATAATACACATCCTTTATCAACTTTACTCTCAAATCTTCTATTCTTAGCAACACCTACTGTAATTTAGAGCCTTAAAATATGACCCACGTGGTCACCACCACTCCAAAATCATATGCCTTCCACCCTAAACAAACACAATGAAATGAACAACTTGCCACTTTTCGCAAATGTACATCTCCTTTTCCACTGCACAAGACTCCTCTACAAAAACAAAACAGTACACCAACTCACTTTCAACCACTATGTCTACAACCTACACACACAGACCCAAGGACATGCCTTCTAAGACAGCTGGACTACAGTATAAACAACAACACTATTGTTAAGCTGATACCGTTATTACCAACACTAATAATACATCTGCTACAAAGAATACTACTCACTCTTCTAGAAAACAGTCACACCACCACCAAAGCACAATTTCTAGATTACCTTCAAATAAATATTAGATCGGCCTCTGAAATTAAGCACCACATCTACAACCTTTTCACTGACATACATCCTGACTTACTTTTTATAACTGACATGGCTCCAATGTTTCATGAAGCCAAACCTCCAGGCATCAAACTGCCACAAAAAAAGAGGAGGTGGACTAGCTGTTAGATGCAAGGAAGCAATACACCCCACTAAAGCTGACAACATTTCCACACACGCTTGTGAGGCCACCAGCACCAGAAGCCACCCTACACCAACTTCCTCCTGTAACTTCCTCCTTCTTTACAGACCACTGTCTAGCAATTCAACATTCATAGACACAATTCTAGACATAGTTTCAAACCTCATGACACTACATTCAAGCCTATGAAACCTGGTGACCTAAACATATAGTTTGACAAACTCAATATGCTTCATCCTAGAACTTTCATAATGGGCCTAAACACACTGAACCTACATATCGGGCCTGCACAGTTTGTGGCACTCAAGCCTTGTGTCACACTGAAGAAACAGCCTGTGTAAGTGCCCACCATAACATGAGTGAGAAAAGCTGGAAAGACTATGCGCTTCCTGATGTGCAATATATTGCTCCACAGGAGCCCGATGCCCACTCAAATACCGATCTATTGATCATCAAGCCGGGCACTGAGAAAACACAGAAATTCAATGCCCAACAAACTTGAATAAGTTAATCATGAAAACCAATGAGATTATCAACTCTTGTGAGAACCAGGGGTAATCTTCGGTGCAGCTGACTAGTTAAACCTTAACACTTATTGTCCTGAATACTCTCTCAATAGTATCTCAGCATCGATTCAGCTCAACCGACAGCTTCGCAGGTTTCCAAAATCTGGCATCAAGTTCTTTGGCAGTGAAGTGAAAACAAACAAAAGCTGAAGAATATCATTAAAGGTGTAACATGAGAGCTAGTGCATTTTCTCTCACAAGGAAAAACATACCTTGATAATAGCACGTCCTTCTCTGAGCCTCAGCACACATTCTTCCCATTTTCTGGTATCTGTAAAGGCAAACAGAACAGTTTTCAGAACATGCGCGAAAGCTAATGACTTTGGTGCAAATATAGTGCATACTGCTATTCACAAGAAACATATGCGACAAAATCAGAGACTTGAAAAGACATTGAGCCTAATAACGATTGCTGTCGGACCACAACCAACGGATTGAAGGTTGCGGTCCAACCGCCATCTCCTGCTGTGGTCCAACTGACGCTTTATGATGAGTGTGGTCAGAGGCAGCAGTTGGAGGGATCGGCCGACGCGTTATGATAACCTCAAGTAGACCATCAGTCAATCGTAAACTCACCATAATCCCTTAAGGACAACGTTTCCACTATCGGGATTATGATGTTGGTTTCCGAAATCCATTCCATATCGGCCTTTCCTACATGGAAAGGCTGTTGGAAAGTGATATTGGGGGCCCCTAGTAGGGTCCCGTCCCACTATGGCCCCCACATTTGGGCCCGCTAAACATCCCTGCACCATGTGGCATCATGGGACAGGCCCTGTGAGGCCGGCTCGCCACACAATCTCCCATAGGAAAATCCACATCGGTCGGTTCCCAATTACGTCTGCCTGAACTGGTAATCATAACCAGTGTGTGCAACAATCTTGGGTGCACAATGGATAAACCTTGAGTGCTCTTACGAAAGACATTTGCTGTGCACGATTAACCTCAAGTGATTTTACATGTTTACTTTGATTTGCCTAAGTTATGCTTGTGTCTTTTAACTCATCAATATGATACAATCTGATACATTGTCTGTATGATGAGTACAACCCACACATTGATAAAGAGTGGACAGTAGCTTATATTCCTTTGATGACAGTACTCCATTTGATTGCAGCAAAAGCCTGTCAAGGCATGTTTTCCTGTGTGCCTCTCGCACGCGTAGGCAGTGTTTGACTGCATGAGATAGAGCGTTATTCAGCACGCCACTCTTTCCCACTTTACATTCAGCACAGTCGAGATTGTGACAACTATGTGCTGTGTCATTTCGCTACTTTTTGTTACCATTTTTATGTTTTTATTTGTTTGGAATGAAGGGAGCATGTTGACATATCCTTGTTTGCTTGCCCCCTTTTTTCAGAGTAGTGCTTCACTCACTTCCTGAGCCGCAGCCAGGTGGTGTGAGGTCTCTACTTCTTAAGACACTGGTAAGATGTAGTTCTCCCTTTTGGAATGTAATTTTATATCCAAAATGATGATAATAGTACACTCTCCTAGCGAGTTTGGTTATATACTTTTTAGATACAGAATGTACATGTTTATTTTCACCGACATTCATAGTTGCCTACATGCTGTGATAATTCACCTACATTTTCATTTGATATCTCTCCTCTTTTGTTTTTAGTGACATACACAGTCTATGAGACATTACATGAAGTGGACACCTAGGGAACCAGGTGATCTCTAAGCTTGTCGTACTACGATTTCTCAATAATTATGTAATCACACTTTATTTTCTTCTTTTTCACATTATGCAGTAGCATTAGTCATATAGGTCCTGAAGAAAGCAAGGACTCAGTTGTCCACGAGATTTGCTGAAACATGTTGACCTCTCATCACACCTAGGCATCTATCTTAAAACACTGCCTTTGACTTTTTTAACATTGGAAGAGTGAGTAGCACCAGAATAAACTGTTTCAGTACTCCCTCGCCCAATTTTAACACACAATTTTTTCCACACTTTTATTATTTTTTGCACTGCCACATCAGTCACTCTGTTTCATTCATGAACTCTAGTACAGAGTAACAAGACCATACTGAGACCTGTCTTAGTAGGTGAGGGCTATTTTCATCTTGTCCCCATCTGCGGCAGGCAGGGGTTCCATCCTTTGGTCAATAAGGAATCCCAAATGTTGAAGGGCGGTTCCGTGTGGTGACTGATGGGTATCTTTTACGGACCATTCTGGAGGTCTGGGAATCAACCTTGAGGTATAGGATAAATATAGTGTATATGTTTGGTTTCCTTATCACTTTAGGCATATTTTTTGTGACCCTTTGATACCTGTGTGTAGTAAAGTGTTATGAGGGAACGTGTCAAAGCCTGGTCTCTAAACTCCCTTGGGCCCCAACCCCATCGTATTGTTTTTATTGCTCCTGAGCAGTTGGTTTGACTGCGGGCCCTTTTGTGAATTCTCATGTAACAGATCTATAGACTGTTCTTTTTTCCCACCACAATAGGTTGGACTAGCTCTCTGTCTCACAGTATCTACTTAGTGCATACAAAAATATTCTTGACTCTCTGACTATAGCTGAGAATCACGGCCTTTCTTTTGATGAAGATGATCTCCAACTGGCTCTAGCAAATCATCCAGATTTACTAGACGCTATACCAGTAGTTATTATCAATAATGAGGATGAATGGGGCAAAGTCCTTGGCCTTTAGAAATTTCATACTCGTACACAATTACATGGTGCCAATACCTGCGCAACAATTGCACTCCCACAGGACTGATTGTGACCAACACTCTGAGACTATTCCAAAAGGATAAAGAATTTTTAAAGAGCTGGTCACTCATCGCTTGGCGGTGTACCAGAGACTGGCTCATTTTAATTATTCAAACTTCTAAGAGAATAGCAGACACTATACTCATTGAAATTCAGGTCTTAGAATCCCAGATTAGAACCACGCTTTCTGGGAAGGCTTTTCAGAGAAACCAGGATGAGACAAATAAAAATAATAAGGAATTCAGAGAATTTACATTATCTGTCAAGATTGAGAAATTCAAGAAAGACCTTGATAAATTCAAGTTCGAGAAAGTGTATCCTTACACAAGTGACTCTTTTGTTCCACCTGAATTTAACACCACTGGACGTAGAATAGGCTCCATGTATGGAACATCTAGTTCTGACGACAACTCTTCCGGGAGCGATACCATCTCTACCAATCACAACTCTCAAGAAAGATGTCGCGGGAAGATAAACTACCGTAGCAACTGGAGAGGGAATCAACATAACCAGATTCAACAATGGTGGCCACCGAATCCCTGGCATTTTGAAGGACCAAGTTTTCCTCAACAGATGGGTCCTCAACAGATGGGCCCCTATCCACAACACCTGGGTCCTTTTCTGCCACAATTTTCTGCTAACTTTGGTGGCCAACCTTTTTTAGGATTTGGCCAAGGTCGATCCAGAGGACGGAGAAGAGGCCAGCAGCCACAGGTACATTACAGGCCACCGTCGACATCCACGAGGAAGCTCAGGAGTACGTCGACCAAGAACAAGGAACAAGCTCAGAACAGCACGGAACCGGGCTCGTGATCAATCTGAGCTCACACATCCTAACTCCAACTGAAGAAAAAGCACACAGCAGAGGCTTAGGCTTTGTTCCGACGCATAAGAACAACCCATTTGAAACACGCATTGAACTAGCGAAATTTTAACGGAAAGCTAGATTACACTTTTTCTTTACTAATAAGCAGAGTTCAGAGGACTTAGGAATGAGGGATAGTAACACAGGGCTGAAGAAGAAGTCTACTTTCAATCCACCTACCCATACTATGCCACCCCAGGTACTCACGTTTGAACAAGCTATTGAGAAGAAATTGATGACCTGTTTGCACATAGCGAGGATGCTTTCTGCAACTTTCCCAAAGCTGAACAGCTGGCACTCAGATCACTGTCTGCTGATAGTGATCTTACCATAAAACCAGCGGACAAAGAGGGTGCTATTGTTCTATTAGACACTAGCACCTACTGCACGGAATGCTTACGACAACTAAGCAATGACAAATCTTATCCCCCTTTGGAGTATGATCCAACAGAAGATCTTAAAAAGACCATCCGATCAATGACAGAAGAAGCTCTAGCTGAAGGTTGGCTGATGCCACAGGAAGCTGCTTTCCTCTGCACAGAACATCATGTAACTCCCTATTTCGATGTCCTCCTGAAGGTACATAAGAAGCAGAGGCCCCCCCAGGTCGCCCAATAATTTCGGGCATTGGGTCTATCCTTGAGCCTTTGTCAACTTTTGTTGATCACTTTCTTCGCGCCATGGTACAGGAGATGCTCACATTTCTGAAAGATACTACAGACGTTTTGTGTCTATTACCTGAAATCGATTTTGATACCACCACTGACCTTCTTGTTTCATTCGACGTCGAGTCGTTATATACATCTATACCACAGGATGAAACTTTAGAGGTAATCTGTTCTCTACTACAGATGAGAGACCTTAAGAGCATCACTCCAGTTCATTTTATTATGGCCTGCGCGACCCTAGCAATGAAACACAATTGTTTCAGGTTTGAGGATACTGTGTACCTACAGACGTCAGGTACCAGTATGCGGAGCATTTATGCTCCTAGTCTAGCTAACCTCTACGTTCACTCATTTGAAAAGGAACATATCCTCACCACCTCGAACCCCTTCCTTAGCTCCATCAAGCTATGGAAGAGGTATATCGATGACGTCTTGGTGGTGTGGCGTGGATCTAAGGAGAGATGTCTAGAATTCCTAAACTGGCTAAACAACAGGAACGCTTTTCTCCGCTTCACAGTGGAAGTGGGCAGAAACAAACTTGCCTTCCTTGACCTGATGATTGTTGCAACCCCAGAGGCCTTCAGTCAGAACTCTACAGGAAACCTATGGCGAAGAATTCACTGCTTTGCTTTGACAGTCACCACCCCAAATTGGTAAGGTAGACTTTGCCATATGGGCAGTTCCTCAGAGGAACTGCCCCAATGAGATGGCATTCAAGACACACTCTCTAGCACTACGTGACCAATTATGTTCATGCAAGTATCCACCTAGACTGGTTCAGCGCTCATTAAAACGCGCCAAGGACAACAACCGTCTTGCACTGTTGGAACCATCTACACCTAAACCTCAGCTGGAGAGACTTACATTTGACAATACTTTTGGAACACTTTCGATTAAGATACAGAAAGTGGTTAGAAAAAACTGACCCATTTTGAACTCTGAATGTGAATCAATCCAGACCAACCTCTTTTCATTCAAGAGAGGGCCCAACCTCAGAGACCAGATCATCCACACTAGACCACGCAATGAGAGGCCTAGGGCTCCAGGCTCCTTGTGGGATCTACCTCCCATGACAGGCCACCAACCCTGCGGCTCACGCCAAGCTTGCCCTCAAACCAAAAAATCAGTTGAGATAGATATAGGAACAAACAGACCCTGGATTCAGACCAAATTTACAACTTGCAACAGTGACAAATTAATCTATCTCATCACTTGTCCCTGTGGGCTTAAATATGTTGGGATGACGACCCGCAAAATTATAGTTAGGATATCCGAACATAAAAGCACTATAAGGTGCAGAAGACAGGCCACCAAACTGACCAATCACTTCCTAGAGGCATGACATCCCTCAACAGCCTTTCATTGGACAGTCCTCGAACAACCCTTCATCCCGGCTCATGTTCCAGACGTGACCAAATAGCTCTTATTGAAGGAACAGAAATGAGTCTTCAAATTAGGCACAAATCGGATGGGGTTGAACGATGAAATACGATGGTCTGCCCTATAATGTTCTCGGAACCAGCATGGCTCTATGAGTGCCTCAGTCAAAACTGACATACCTGGATGTGTCTGGTGATTACTGTATGCGCTGTGGCAACCATGTGCACACTTTTTTCCGGCATGATCATTAGTGATGCATCACGCACTCTGGGTATAACACTTCTTACTCCTGTCTACAGGGGGCACTATATTATCGCTGCCAGATGACCCTCTCTTATATTTAAATTGATACAGGTATCAGACACTTCAAATAAAGCTCACTGAAAGATTACCCAGTATACTCTGGAGCTTCTAGAGATAATCAGTCTTTGGACCTCATTGCTCCCGTTTTTCTAATTATTATTTAGTCTCTAGATGGGTCTGATTACCTTTGCAATTCTTTCAAACAGGGGCGGTACTTGTACTTTTACTACTCCTTCTTTCTTTTATCATCGCGATCGTGCCTTATCTCCACGATCAGCTTTCAGTTTTATTTTCCGCATATACGGACTAGGAATCAACACACTAGCGAGCTCAACTCGCCATAACTAAGACCATCAGCCAATGAGAAGTTAAAACAGTACTATCCAATAGGGCACACCCTGACGTACCCGCATGACCACTGCCGCCAATGGCACAACAGCTCTTAAATCTCAGCGTGGTCCCGGTGCCTCCCCAGTCAGCTTGGATGCCTGCAGAGAAGTACCGAAGACAGGTAAGCACTCCGCCATTACCACTCTAACTCGTGTACAGGCGCTTGTATACCCACTGGGGGCATGTCTTTATACACCATAATCAGTACTTCGTGCCCTCATTTCTTCGGACATGAGCCTGTCAAGGCATTTTTTCCTGTGCGCCTCTCGCACGCGTAGGCAGTGTTTGACTGCATGAGATAGAGCGTTATTCAGCACGCCACTCTTTCCCACTTTACATTCAGCTCAGTCGAGATTGTGACAACTATGTGCTGTGTCATTTCGCTACTTTTAGTTACTCTTTTGCACTAAGTGTTTATTTGTTTGGAATGAAGGGAGCATGTTGACATATCCTTGTTTGCTTGCCCCCTTTTTTCAGAGCAGTGCTTCACTCACTTCCAGAGCCGCAGCCAGGTGGGGTGAGGTCTCTACTAAGACACTGGTAAGATGTAGTTCTCCCTTTTGGAATAGAATTTTATATCCAAAATGATGATAATAGTACCCTCTCCTAGCGAGTTTGGTTATATACTTTTTAGATACAGAATGTACATGTTTATTTTCACCGACATTCATAGGTGCCTACATGCTGTGATAATTCACCTACATTTTCATTTGATATCTCTCCTCTTTTGTTTTTAGTGACATACACAGTCTATGAGACATTACATGAAGTGGACACCTAAGGAACCAGGTGATCTCTAAGCTTGTCTTACTACGATTTCTCAATAATTATGTAATCACACTTTATTTTCTTCTTTTTCATATTATGCAGTAGCATTAGTCATATAGGTCCTGAAGAAAGCAAGGACTCAGTTGTCCACGAGATTTGCTGAAACATGTTGACCTCTCATCACACCTAGGCATCTATCTTAAAACACTGCCTTTGACTTTTTTAACATTGGAAGAGTGAGTAGCACCAGAATAAACCTTTTCAGTACTCCCTCAGCCAATTTTAACACACAATGTTTTCCACACTTTTATTATTTTTGCACTGCTACATCAGTCACTCTGTTTCATTCATGAACTCTAGTACAGAGTAACAAGACCATACTGAGACCTGTCTTAGTAGGTGAGGGCTTTTTTCATCTTGTCCCCATCTGCGGCAGGCAGGGGTTCCATCCTTTGGTCAATAAGGAATCCCAAATGATGAAGGGCGGTTCCGTGTGGTGACTGATGGGTATCCTTTACTGACCATTCTGGAGGTTCGGGAATCAACCTTGAGTTATAGGATAAATATAGTGTATATGTTTGGTGTCCTTATCACTTTAGGCATATTTTTTGTAGACCCTTTGATACCTGTGTGTAGTAAAGTGTTATGAGGGAAGGTGTCAAAGCCTGGTCTCTAAACTCCCTTGGGCCCCAACCCCATCGTATTGTTTTTAATGATCAGTGATATCACTGATTACATCACTGATGACAACTCAAATGACATGGCCTCTGACCACCTCTCAGTAATCCCACTGTGTGTTGGCTTACTGGAGGTAAAAGGAGGTCTTGTTGGCCCCTACGTACCCTCAGCAGCAAAAGAGACCTCATCACCCAACCAGTAACATGCCAGAAGGTGCATTTGCAGAGTGGTGGGAAAAGAGGGAGGGGCATACGGCGAGTTGGCTGCTATTATTTTTATTTTTCAGGAAGGGGGTGCCATGTGGCTCCACCTTCACTGGACCATTTAGGGCCCGGGGGACCCCATTCCCCTTGGCTTTCTCCCTTTTTTATAAAAAAAGAGGGGAATGCATGGCCTCTCTCTTGGGCCATTTTCGGCCCGGGGGACCCCATCCCCAAACAAAAATGTTTTTAAAAAACAAGGGAAAGTCCCTTTCTGGGATGATCATGGTCCCTGCCAGCTCCCTGCCTTTGCTTTACGACCCAGGTAGCTGCTATCTTGCAATTCCCGGGATCCGAAAGCAATTGGTCTGTTTCCCTGCTTGCTTGACAGAGGGCAGGGAAAAAGACTTGCTCCTCTTTCAGCAAGCGAGACCATTTTCTGCTCTTGCTTACTGAAAGCAGGCAACTGTGTGCTATTGCTTGGCGGGAGCGGTGCCCCCACTAACCATAGCAAACTGAAATGTCCCAGGGGTGGGCACCCTGGGTCATTGCTGGAGTTAGCCATGGGAGTTGGCAGTCACCGGGTCATGTATGGCTCCAGGTAGGGGGCCCCCTTTCATCTTTTATGGCCTGCCCCAGGAGATGCCAACTTCGTATTTTAGAGTTTGGTCACAGGGAGGTGATGGTCCCTGGGGCCCAAGGGGGTCCCTGAGGCCACCACAAGCCTAATGTGGTAAGTGGTTCACACAACAGGGGGTCCATGAGGCCCACCATATTATTGTTAATAGCCCCGGGGAGGTGGTGGTCCCAAGGCAGGGGGTTCTGCAAGGTCCCCTATATCCTTGCAATTAGCCCCTGGGAGGTGGCTGTTCCTGGGGCTAATTATATGTGCCCCAGGTAGGTGATAGGCCCATGGAGGGGCCCTGTTTACCCCCTCCTAAATTTATGATATGCTACAGGTCTTGACTCACCTGGGGGTCATTTAAAAGCAAGCACGGGTCCCAAGATGGCTGCCAACACTTCCTGGTTGAAGTGTTGGCAGCCAATCAGAGCTGTTCATTTCTCTGCACTCACTCGTCTTTTTTTGCAAAATATCTGTGGCCAGAGATATCTCTTTACTTTTCTTCATACATTTCTCAACAACTACCAAATGGCTTTGCACCAAATAACAAAAGGGTCAATCTGCATAATAACACCTAATTTTCTTCCGAATTTGGTGTAATTCCATTCAGTTTTGGGCTGTAGTTGTATTGTCAGGTTCCTATGGGAATTAACAATGCAAATGCACCCTTTTCTTTTAACCCCATTTTTCTCAGCCCCCGCATCACGATTCCCCTGAAACTTTCCAAGTGCAACAAGAATCACCGGAACACTTTTTTGGGAAAAGTTTGTTAAGATTTGTCAAACATCGCCAAATTTATAAGCAAGTCAAAAAGCACTTTTCCTGTGGAAACATGGTCCTAACAATGACTGCCTATTAGCAATGGCCAGTAGGTTATATATATAACAAGTTCATAGATCCCTGCATAGTTTACATATAAGTTATTTCATTATCTGCTACATTTATTTTATCTATCACAATGTGTGACAAGTTATATAGGTGGTACAAGTTATTTGATTAGATGCCTTGTAGTGTAGTTCCTCTATTCCCAATAGGCTCTGCTCATTGGAATAACATAAACGATAGTTTTGACGTAGGACTGAGGTCGACTAGGTCTCTATTGAATATGTTAGACTTAATTGTGTGTGCCAGCTAGCTCAGAGGTCACAAGAAACTTTCTCGAGTAAACAAGAAGGTGTTTAGCTTTCCTGAATAGACAAGAAGGGTTTAGCTTCTGACACCCATATCACATGCCAACATTGTTCCCCCTGTAATAAGGAATATATCTCTAGAGTCGCGGAAACATTAGATAGCTATTTTACTCAGTCAATGGTTCATGCTTCGTTTCACCAGAGATGCAGAGAAATAGAGAGACGGGCGTTTTCAATAAAAGGGCTATTTATTGAGCAGTCTTCTTTCTCATGCAAGAGAAATTAATTGCCACAATTGCAATACTTGTCATAAAGTAAAAGGAGTGCAGTAAAAGGATTATTATGAAATAATACTGTAAAAGCATTTATATGGGTTCTAAGCCATAAGATACTTTAAAATGGATAAAATACATACAATGATAAAATAATGACTGAACATACTCAACTGGTGTTTCTAAGATACGGCTACCCCAGTGTACCTAACCTAAGCCTAGTACAGGGAAGGAGTAGATGAGTTACAGTTTTTGCCAAGAATCTGAATCAAGAATTCTCTAGGGGTCTAATCAGCTCCGTAACTTAGGTATAGAATGAAGGAGGTCTTGTATCTCTCTCTCAGAACTTGATCTCCCAGAAACCCGTGAGGGTATCAGGGAAACACCGGAGCTGGATTTCTCGGCAAGGGAAAAGACAGCGTCTCTCTTAGTGCGTCAGCAGGGAGGGTCGGCTTCCTTCCGCACTTGCATCAGCAGGGGGTCGGGCAAGTAGATTCTGCTCCAAACCACCGTGTGTTGCTTAAGGCAGATGTTGGTATATTTATAGCTGGAAGGTGCCAAGTTTGACGTAAGGTTGGACATAAGACGTCACTAAGAACTGGCAGTTTTTTCCGGACTCTCAAGAGTTCTAAGGCAAATCAAAACAGAAGCAGGGGGAATTCCCGGGCTGCTAGATGCTTGGTTTGTTTAAGAACGCGTTGTACTTTCTAGGAGTCTATGGGAGTAGTGTTGCAGTTTTTGGACTGCATTGGCTATGACTTAATATGGATATGATTCTTATGACTTTATAAGGATATGATTTGTTATAACCACACAAGGGCATAAATCGGGAATTTCTAATTAGGGTCCCAGATACATTCACAGCACCCACTCCACGTATAATGTCCATCATTACTAAATAATAAGCAATACTAAACATATAACAATGCATGTGTTTTCCAGCCCACCCTAAAATACATAGTTTGCATTTGAAATGGTGTATACACGTAAAATTAGTATAATACTGTACGTTTTCAAGCAGTGGTATCATTCTGATAATGCATATTTTGTTCATTTAGAATGTTGACTGAATAAATCACGAAAATTAAATATATGAAATGGCTCTTAATACAGAAGAGAAGGTCGAGTCCATTTCATCACATATTTATACTAGACTGTACATGTGCTTGAGGCTAAATCAAAATATTGTCTCTAGATATTTTAAAAATAGAAATCTTGTTCTCTAAGAATAGTTCTACTTTAAGCAGAGTATCATGTGCAAAAAAAAAAAGTTAATATTTTGGGAACTGGGGAAAAATAATTTCGCTTTCGGGAAGAAAAATAGTCCCAATGTTTTTTTAGAAGTTCTGTTTATCAAAACTGAAGGCCGAATTCAAAGTTCAGGGAACGCTGTGTACTCGCTATTTCAAATATTATCCCCGTTGTTAGGAGAGAACATTACCTCAGATAGGCCGGCAACAAATTTGTCTACAACAGTAGGTCAAAGTTGGGCCAGATTTCAAAAGGTGGAAATAGTGCATATGTGCAATGCATTGCCATCATCCGTGTTTAGATCAGCAATGGTCACGGAAGGTTGTACCTGTGTGCTGCTTTCATCTCATACTTCACCTCCACCTAATCGTAATGGTGAGGTCTAAACGAATGCCGTCATCAGAATTGGCAGCCACTGGGGACAACACATTGCATGAGCCGTTACCGAACCAAGCAAAGTATCGACATCCATAGGTACTGCTGATGGCAGTGTGAGACAGACGTCTAACACGCATTCTTCTCCGCAAAGCAAGCATCGTAGAACAGGTAGGATGCAATCTTGCCAGATTGGTCTGAATGAAAGAAACCAGGTAGTATTCAGATCTCTTAGCCGAGCCAAGCTGAGGACTTTACTGATCCGCTCTCGTTATTGTATTGCTAGGATTGTGTCTTCCATTGTAACTTGAGTTTTGTCTGTGACTTGACTTGCCATATCGGAGCAGAAGGAACAAAAATAAGATTCCTGCTACCAGTCCAAAGATGAGAGGCAGGCCGCCGAACACAGAATGCACGAAATTCGGGAATATGCCAAGAACTGCTTCAAAGGGTGCTAGCAGTCCCGAAAAAACTGTCTTAAATACATGTGCGATGCCGCTGGTATCAGACATGTTTAAGATTTGACTTAACATTTCTACGAAATGTACGGGGCAATTTGTTGATAATAATGCATGTATCTCTGATGCTGTCCTTGCAACTTGCAGAGCCTACGTTTCTCTGGATGAGGTTAAAGGCACAGTTGTTTGTACAAGAATAGACTTAATTCTGCTTAAAGTATCAATTCGAATAGAAGAGATATTCAAAGAGGGCCATATTGCCGCCTCCATGTCTGGTTTGCTGTTTGGATACAATACTTGCATACAACAAGTGACCATGGAAGTAACGCTCACGAGATAGGCTTTTCCTGGCACGATGCCACAACAGCCTTGGTCACTTATTATAACGTAGCTGCCGTTGGAATCGTGTCTGAGAAAAGGCTCTATCTGTGTAGCAGGGGTGCCGTGCAGGTGACATGAAAGGTTATTTGAAGAACCTTCGCAGGCTCCATGCAAGTTAATTCCTTGACCCAGAAGTGTACTGCTTAGTGATTTTTCACATTTGTTACCACTAAGAAATACTTCTTTCTTGCCCCCACTCCAACATCTATGTGTATAGGGCAAATTCCAGGTTGACTTGATGTATCCTTTACCCAACCTTTCATATAGGCCTGCTGGTATATACTTTTGGCAGTATTGAAACTGAAAAGTTGTTATCGGGATTGTAATGGTGCCATGTATTATCCATTCAATGACCGGTCGTTCTGACATTGTCAATGGCAGTTTTTTGAGTTTTTCAATGCTCAGCACCGTATAGTCTGCCCCTCTTTGTGCCAAAGAGATTTGTTTATCAGTAAGGTTAAAGATTGAAAATAATGACGTTGTGGTGATTAGACGCCATGGCACGTTGCCTGAACACAAATTTTGTAACGTCCAGCCTAACTGTACAATAGAACGTAATTGGGACTGGCCATGTTGTAACATTAGCATATCCTGTTCTATTATATCAACAGAAGATGATACAATGCTGTCCAGTGAATAAATTCTGGAGGACAGAGTCGTTAACCCATTGTCCACTACAGAAAGTGATTTTTCCAAATTAATACGATCAATTTCTTGTATTTTTTTTGCAGTTTCAATTTGTGTTATTTTCCAAGCCTCATTGTAAGCTGCGTATATACCGGCGTATATGAAACATTTTTGATGCTGTTTGCGAGGTCCCACTAAGAAATCTCGCAAGTCAGCACCTTCTTTAAGTAAAGTCAAGTGTTGCTTAATTTCGGGTAGTGTGGATCTCTGTAGCCATTCGAGGCATAGTTTTCCTACACTGTATGTTGTAACTATCCCTGGATGTTGTCTCTGGGAATATCTTGGGTCTGGCCTATTCTGTTTGAACCCCTGTACTTTGTTCAGGAATCTATCTTGACAGTTATTAGTGTCTGTGGGCCGGATCAACCATTTTCTCCAATCAGGATTTGTTCTGTTTTGTTTTAAAATATAGGACACGTCTAACCCCTCATCTGTAGTGGTATTTCTATCAGGCATAGGCTTTGGTATAGACGAGTTGTTTAAATCTTTTATCTTGGTTAGGCCAAGACAGGTTGTTTGTTGAATGGTATCATTCAGGAACATTATTGGTTCTGAGATCATGCAGGCTCTGAATAATGATTCTAACCATTGTACCTGCCATTCTTTTGTACCCCAGACAGTTTTTGTCTCAATGTTGTTTTTCCAAAATTCAAAACCAAATGTAGACATTTTTTCATAAAACTTTTCAGAATAAATCGATTTAGTGTTTGTCAACATGTTTTTCATTCCTGTCTTATTCATAATTTTAAAATAAAACGTTTCTGGATCAGTGATATTAAACCCTGAGAAGTATGGGAATTTTTCATAAAATGTTTTCGAACTGCCTTTTGGTGGAGTTGGACAATGTTCCCACTGAATATAACTGAATACATTTCTAGGATTAGCAGATTTATGCAAATAATGATTCCCAAAATGATTGAAGCAATACATTTCTTCATAATTCGATGAACCCTGTAAATGATCATGTTCTGTAAAAATTGCTAACATTTCTAAATCTGACATCATATTATTAATATTTTCAAAGTCCCAATCATCAGAGAAAGTACTAGGTGATACAAAGTCACTGAAATAAATCTTGAACTGGTGTGGATATTTCAAGAGTTCAACCAGGCCATAGATTTCGTAATCAGTATTGTCCCATGCTACACCACTAGGTATGGGAATGGCTGTGATGTTCACTGATGATAGTTCTCTTTTTTCAACGTGAGAGGATATGTGAGGTTTTAGAACCAAGTCGATGTTCTGACTTGCTGTGTCCATTGTACTGTATTTTCCATCAATCATTCTTCCCAAGCTTAAAACTAAGATGAGCAGGAGGAAAAGTACACCTAACACAATCCACAGTTCAATCCAGGGTGAAATCAGGTATGTTTCTCCAAGTTGATGAAAGAGTTCTGTAATTTTGTCTTTGAAAGTTTTGTTTGCTGTCTTGTCTCAATGTTCACTTGGATCATCGGAAAAGACATCGAAATTGATAAAGTAGCCAGATGCAGTTCTGTCAATTGTTTGGATGGCATCAGGATTGTTATTCATCTTTGGCGTTGCTTCTTCTTTTTTCATATTTGAATAGTCCGAGGCTACATCATTGTAGACAGGTGTTTCTTGATGAACTGTTGCAATTTGGGTTTCAAGGGGCACAAGTTCCATTGCTTCGTTGCATAGTCCTTTTTTATTCACTGCAGGTTTATCAAATGTTATTAGTCTCTCAGTTTGAACCTCTTGGATTGTAGCAAGGTTTGGTCTTCTGCTACTTCTTGGGAGTACACTGGGCCTACTACTTATTATTGGCCACATGGTTGTGGTTTTACCAGGTCGATTGATAGAACTTGGTTCTCCTTTTTACCAGCAAGGGGCGGTAGTACGACTGATCTTGTTCCGCTGATAGCTAGGACAGGTACTGCTTTTCTGTAAGAAGGCCCAAATTCCTTCTTCACCATGATTTTTTCTCTGACCAGATCCCCAATCTTTGGAATTCAGACAGGTCTTGCTGGGACAGGTGGTTTCTCCTCAGTGGCTGTTGGCTTTAGTTTTGTGTTACTTAGGCTTCTTCTTGTTTCATTTAAGTCCTGTAAAACAGCCAAACGATCTTTGATATCAAAAGCTTTTTGTTTCACTACTGAAGTCTGACCATCGAGATCTTCGATTATCATTCTTGTACCAAACAAAAGTTCATACGGAGTGATTCCCCCCAGAGAATTTGCAGATGTTTAAGACTACGTTGGACACTTTTTAGATGTTTGACCCACCCATCACCCGAACCTAATACCCTCGCTGTTATAGATTGCTTTACGTCACGGTTTTTTCTCTCCACTACCGCATTTCCCTCAGGATGGAATGGACTAGAGTACCGCAATGCAATGCCCATGCTGGTCATGGCCTCCTTGTAAGCTCAAGAGCTAAACGCAGGACCCTGGTCAGAATGTAGCATGCCAATTGCGTATGTGCCGATAAAGACTCGCAAATCTTTTAAAACAGTTCTGGCGTTAGCCGAGCGCTGGGGCCACATCCATAATGAATCTCGTCTTAATATTTATGGGATCGCATTTGTCTGGTCAGACGCCTGCGTGTAGATAGTCTAATGCTGTCTAATAGAGGTGTCTGGGCTGGTATTACTGTGCTAGAGTCAGATATCTGGTCCGGTTCATAACTGCGATCTCTATTGCAGTCTTGCAAAGTTATAAACTTGCACGCTCATTACCGGCCACCAGTATTTTGATTGCAATTCCATTAGAGATTTCAGGATCTCTTGGTGCCTCAGACCCAATTGCATGTGTGCTTCTTGAATCAAGAAGACTCTCCGGTTCATGTTTGGAATTACTCTATCCCCCACTCCAGGGATTTGAGCAAACGGAACGGAGTTCGCATCAATTATGTATGTATTTCCGAGTGGATAGTTTAGAGGTAATGCTGCATAATCGCCTTCCATTGAGGCTCTTACTGCTAGTAGCATTTCTCCATCTATTTGTTTTTTAGAACGCTTTTTTATAGCTACGGAAGCCCGTTGACCAGCTGCTGTCGTGGCTCTGTTAGCCAATGAATTCCCTGCAACGTGAACGTCATCACGTTGAAGACTCTGCTTGTATATCACGTGAGTCTTTTGTAGTTCTCTCTGTAAAAGAACTACTTGTTCCCATAGTTTTTTATATTTTATTGTGCCACCTGTCTCATCTTTGTAACTATTTTCAATCCAGGTCTGCAAGGAAATATTCGCAGTAATACGAGTCGCACACTATTAGTGTGGGGAATTCGCGATCTGCATTTTCAAGCGCCATCTTCAAAGTTCGTAGTTCAGCTCGCTGAGCTGTACAGTTTCCGATTGATTCAGTTTTAGAGACCATCGGTCTGAATTTATCTAAGCGCCAGCGACCTTTAACAATCGCGCACGCAGCATTGTAAACTTTTTTATCCACAACATAGTGTTGTGCAAATCTATCTGTGTAGTTTACACAGCTGTACTGTTCCAGAGGTAGAATTTCGATCGACAGAGGACATTCTTGTTCGTATTCTAGATGTTCTAGCTTTTTCATTCTGGGATCAAATGTGTGTATCACTTCAGTTGTATCAAGAGAATTACCCCATTGTATCCATTTTGGATCTAATGCCATAGCATTTGGAATGCTCGGTCTTGTTACTGCTTCGAAGGCTGATACTGCTGTTAAAACAGATATCCTCTTCCCATGAGCTAGGGCTTTTTCTTTTGCTACAGCCGTTTGAACCGCAGTTAGAATTTTTTCGGTAAAACTGAATTTCATTTCAGCTTGTGTGTACAAGTGTGATTTGTAAGCTATTGGTACCGTTTCTCCCTCATTAGAGGTCAGGTATAAAAATCTGCATCTTCCTGGGATGACTCGGATTACAAGGTTGCGTTCATTTGCGCGTGTTTGCAGTTTTGTTTTAGTTAACATATCTGTTTGTAATGATCGTAAAATTTCTGTGTGTTTTTGAGTCCAATTAATTGGTTTGAAATCAGGTTTTATTAATTCATAGAGCGATTTAACCCTCTCTGCATAATTTAGAATGTAAGTTCTTCCGAAGTTCAGGAAACCTAAAATTGATTACAAGTTTTTCAGCGTTTTTGGAGCTTGGAGTACTGCACATTTCTCTAAGAAGTTGTCTGCTAGGCTTTTGCCTTAACTTGATAATTCATATGCTAAGAATAGGACTTTCTGGTGGGCAATTTGTGACTTTTTAAAGTTAAATTTGTACCCTTCAGATGCGGACCCAAGTATGATGGTGTTCACTATTTTCAAGTGTGTCTCCAGGTCATTGTCTGTAAGATAGATGTCATCGACATAGGATAATGCCTCATCATCATACATTTGTAGTAACTCTGTTACCCTGGCTGAAAATAATCCTGGGCTGTTCTTGAATCCCTGTGGGAGATGAAAAAATTGCTTTTGGGCCCCCATGCTGGAGAAAGCGGTCAAATACCTGCTTTCTGGTGCAATGTTTTGACAGAAAAAACATTTGAAATATCTAATGTCGTTTTATATTTTTTGCGCACGATAATATTCATTGGTGCTGCACTGTGTGAGTTTTGTACTGCAAATGTTTTACAACAAGAGTTTAGGTGTCTGTAGTCCAAAAATAGGTGATATGAATTGTCTGGCTTGGAGACAGGAAACAAAGCATTGTTCATTTGTGAGGTGCATGTTTCAATCACCCCCTGATATTCTAGTTGATCTAAAATCTCTCTGACTTGTTTTTTAGCTTCTTGCTTAACAGGATACTGCCTCTGAGCCGTTGGTTGATTTTTTAACTGGATTTTATGGTGAGGAGAATCCTCATCCCATCCTATATGATTTTTATAGAACACAGGAGCTTGGGCCACTGCCCATTCTCTTGCATATGTGTATTTTTTATGAATTGGAATGTGATTTGAGAAGGCAGGCATAATAATTTCTTCGACATGTGGGCACTCCCTGACAAACTCTGGTGGCCAGTCCTTTTCTGCTAGAAGGATATCATAACCTTTAGATAGATTTTCCCAGAAGAGACCTTTCATTTTCCTAGTTTTATCTCCCTCTATATGTAATGTTATTTTATATAGTGTATGGGGCACGCTAACTCTAGTGTCTGCAGTTTCCACTTGAATGTATTCATTCGTGTCCACTGTCTCCCGAAGATTCATCAGGATCTTGCGAGCTATTGTCACTTCTGCTGCGCTGTCTAGCATTGTTTGGGCCCACTCTCCATTCTTGAGTTGTGTCCTCAGGATACTCTGCATGTTTTATTTTAATACTGGCTACCTTCTTTTTTGGAAATTTTAATTTTTTACTTTGATCAGCAGGTTCTTTGTCTTTGGACTTGTTTCGTTCTTCTTTATGTTCTGACCATCCTCTTCTTTCCGATTTCTGTGAGGAAGTCTGAAAAGATCGAGAGGGACGTGTATCAATATTGTGATATCTGTTAGGTTTTCCCAAATTTTCCCTATTTCTAAGGTTATAAAACTAGAGATTCGCCCGACCCTTCTGGAGATCTATCTCTCCGTTGGGGCAACATTCCTCTGGACTGGAAATGTTTTTCTCTGGGAGAGGTTTGCTTATTACCCTCCCACTTCTTCTTTTGAGAATTGAGATTATTTTTAATGAATTTTTTTTCAGGATTTTCAGTTAGTTGTTGTTTTATTGGTTTACCACCTAAACCGTCTCTACCTAATTTTTCATAGGATTTTTCAATTATTCTGGCAAGGTCTGCTATATCTGTTTCTTTTAGTTTTTGGCGGATTGCCACGGATGCTGCTTCTTCTTTTATGTTGGCCAGTAGTATAGCTGGGACTTTCTTAAAGTCTTTCAGTAATTTCATACCTAGAGTTAAAGCAGGTTCTCGACCATATTCATTCTGAATTTGTCTTAGTACATCTGGTATAACCGCCATAGACGGACCACCATGTGTTTTTGTGTAGATTGAAGCAAAGACTGTTCCCCAAGTGTCACAGTCCTCAACATTTGGTGCAATCCCCATTAGCAGGCAGATTGTCAGAATTCTGTGTTTTTCGTGAGGGGTAGTATCAGGAAATACTGCCTCTATCTGAGTAATTTTTTGAGCTAACCATAACGGAATTTGTTCCTGTGGTGTAATTTTATTTGTGTTCCCCTGGTAAGGGGTGTGCTGTGGAATTTTTATCGCTGGTTGGACTGTTAAAGTCCGCATGACATATTGTACCAATTTTCTATGTATTTTAATTAATTGTTTTGTTGAACTAAAAGTTCTCTGTCTGACATTTCTTCAATGTCAGGATGTGGTGTATAGCTGGATAGAACCGGCCATGTGGCTCCTGGTCTACCTAGTGGACCGAGCCTGGTAATGTGATTTTGATGTTTTAGGGCGCCATTAAACGAGAGCTCATGCTCCTGGTAAGTTAGTGGAATTTCAACTTCCTCGAATGGGGTGTATTCCGCTGGAGGTTCCCCTACTTTGTAGTAGTGGAACTCGTGTGTTACAGCATTTGCTGCTGGAAAATTTATCCATGAATAGAATACCTCTGTCTACCGATATTCATGTGCCCTGACAACAAATATGACTGTACCACCTCTCGATGATACTCTGTTTTCTATAAGTTTCATAGTTAAGGTTTTCCTTATATTTACCGGGATGAGTATTGCATCCGGTTGATCTTGTTGGAGACTTGTGTCTTCCGTCAAAATTTGAGCTACTAGTATAGCTCTTTCCCTTTCGTCGTCACTCTCTGTCATTTTGCTGACAGAAAGTTTGCAGATCAAGTTTCAAGGAAACAAAGATTAGGTGCACAATATTTTGGAACACTGTATCCTTCAACGTTGACTAAACCAAAAACTAATACATAGGAATCTCTTCCTACTAAGTTTTGGCGGATATTACCCTTTTACCCACTCGAGACGTCTATTGCAGTGTTTACGGGAAAAAGGGGTCTGTGTGAAAAGCACGACTGAGTTACTCTAGTATCTAGCGTTAAATTATCACCTTACCAAATGTTGGGCGCCATGTAGTGTAGTTCCTATATTCCCAATAGGCTCTGCGCATTGGAATAACATAAACGATAGTTTAGACGTAGGACTGAGGTCGACTAGGTCTCTATTGAGTATGTTAGACTTAATTGTGTGTGCCAGCTAGCTCAGAGGTCACTAGAAACTTTCTTGAGTAAACAAGAAGGTGTTTAGCTTTCCTGAATAAACAAGAAGGGATTAGCTTCTGACAACCATATCACATGACAACTTTGTTCCCCCTGCAATAAGGAATATATCTCTAGAGTCGCAGAAACAACAGATAGCTATTTTACTCAGTCAATCGTGCATGCTTCGTTTCACCAGAGATGCAGAGAAATAGAGAGACAGGCGTTTTCAATAAAAGGGTTATTTATTGAGCAGTCTTCTTTCTCATGCAAGAGAAATGAATTGCCACAATTGCAATAGTTGTCATAAAGTAAAGTGCGTACAGTAAAAGGAGCATTATGAAATAATACTGTAAAAGCATTTATATGGTTTCTAAGCCATAAGATACTTTAAAATGGATAAAATACATACAATGATAAAATAATCACTAAACGTACTCAACTGGTGTTTCTAAGACACGCCTACTCCAGTGTACCTAACATAAGCCCAGTACAGGGAAGGAGTAGATGAGTTACAGTTTTTGCCAAGAATCTGAATCAAGAATTCTCTATGGGTCTAATCAGCTCCGTACCTTAGGTATAGAATGAAGGAGGTCTTGTATCTCTCTCTCAGGACTCGATATCCCAGAAACCGGCAAGGGTATCAGGGAAACACCGGAGCTGGATTTCTCGGCAAGAGAAAAGACAGCGTCTCTCTCAGTGTGTCAGCAGGGAGGGTCGGCTTCCTTCGGCACTCGCATCAGCAGGGCGTCGGGCAAGTAGATAGCTGATTCTGCTCCAAACTACTGTGTGTTGCTTAAGGCAGATGTTGGTATATTTATACCTGGAAGGTGCCGACTTTGACGTAAGGTTGGCAGTAACTGGCAGTTCTTTCAGGACTCTCAGGAGTTCTAGGACAAATCAAAACAGAAGCAGGGGGAATTCCTGGGCTGCTGGAGGCTTGGTTTGTTTAAGAACGTGTTGTACTTTCTAGGAGTCTATGGGAGTAGCCTTGCCGTTTTAGGACTGCATTGGCTATGAATTAATATGGATATGATTTTATGCCTATATGAGGATATGATTTGTTATAACCACACAAGGGCATAAATCGGGAATATCTAATTAGGGTCCTATATACATTCACAACAGCCTATGGAACTCTTTTTTATTTTATTTTAACTAACACAATGTGTAAATATTATCACATTAATTGTATCTATAATGCTTCACTATGGAAATATTGGGGGGAAAATTAAATTAAATAAATATAAATAAATAAACAAAAAAATGCTTACTATTTCACCCAGAACTATACTAATGGAAATTTATAAATAAAGAATAATGACGCAAATGCTTAGGTATAGTATCTCAATCATTACCGGTCTGCCAATACCAAAATCGTCATGATACGATGATATTTTTGACACAAGTGTAGATCTTCGGTACCACACAATAGCAGGGTCCAGAATTTTCAGTACCACAGACCCTCCTTTTGCCCTTATATAGGCAATAACCCATACTCATGCTAGTCTGAGTCCAGGTCTGTATTCATGAAGTCATTGAGATGTTGCTGTAACATCATCCTATTACTTAGTTCATCTCTTCATACAGGTTTCCTTACACATGGTGTACCACAGAGGCCACATATTGCAGGAGCACACTGCACACACAGACAGAACAGGAAAAGGATGGCTAGGATCATCCCAATGACTATCAGACTCTTCCATCCCCAGGCAGATATCAATTCCCAGAACCACCCCATTAAGGACCAGTCTCCTTCGTCCATGTGAATGGACTCAGAGATCTTATGCAATTTGGAGATGGCCTGGTATACTGTCGGAGCGTTATCGGGGATGAAAATGCAGCAACTTGATTGGATCACTTTACATACCCCACCACGGTCTGCAAGTATGACATCTAACGCAACCCTGTTCTGAAGAGTCATAAGGCGATCCGACTGGAGCTCAGCAGTCAAATTACTAAGGGCACCGGCAGTTTCAACTACAGTGGATTCAACCACCCTTGTTAATTGCCTTATGTTCCTGCTGTTCACCATAGGCCCCCAAAACGGCAGAAAACCCTTTGTGAAATCTCCAAATTCTTGTCCTGCAGTGTCTTCTTTACTGATGACACCTCTAACTATCCTTGTCCTATGGTAACCTGCCTCGGCTGTGTAGGTGGGAGGTAACAGGAACGAGACAAAACATGTGCCCGAAAAATCAGGGGGCAACCATGTATAGGCTCTATCATGGAAGATGAAATAGGTACCCTTAGCTGCTAGGAACGAAGGGGAATTCCGGGATGCAAACACAAATGTTTCCGTGCAGATGCTCTTCCCCAACTGAGCTCTGGGATTCTTGCAATTACCTTGCAGACATAGGTGACCCTGATGGGGTACAATCCAAATAGAGGGGGATCTCTTCGCTCGCTGGTTCTCACTCAAAGCAATTCCATATTTCGTCATATTCCATCTAACATAAGCTTGTAACTCATCTTTAGGAATCGTTTTATACGAGTCAATTGTTCTGCTCATATTTGCAATTCCTACTACCAATGCTTTGTTACTTGAGTTACTCTTCATGGAATGTGGGGAATACGGTTCGATGGCAAATATAAACATTGTTTGGAATGCCCATAACTAACCATTATAGCTAAATGGTAAGACCAGGTACGGGATACCCTTGCCTGTCGTATGCGGCATAAGACCATGCTGGATCTTAGCACCATGCGAAGTCAGGAACCCACGTTCTTTCCACAATCGTCCAAAACTGTGAGCCACATCAAATGCGTATTGGCTGTCCGTATACACATTCACTCGTTTTCCTTTCGCCAACACACATGCTCTTGTGAGTGCAATCAACTCTGCTGCTTGCGCTGAATTGTGGGGGATACGTGCAGCTTCAACAATAGTATGCAAAGTCGTCACAGCATATGCTGCAGTCGTATCACCATTCGGCAAATTGAAACACGAACCATCAACCCACAAAGTACCATCACACTCTGGAAGAGGAGTGTCCCTAAGGTCTATCCTCCCTTTCGTCTCTTCCTCTGTTCTCAGAAAACAGTCATGCTGATCTTCACTATCCTCATCTGTCTCAGCTACAATCGGCAAAATTGTGGCTTGGTTTAGTGTATTACACCTCTTTATGTGCACATGACTTGCCAATAGTGTCAGCTCATAACTTGACAATCGAGGACTAGTTAAGTGCTGTGTCCTTATTTTATTTAACAGAATATCCACTGCATGCGGAACCATTACAATCAGCATATTATTCAATACTAATCCAGCAGACTGTTGAATAGAGACAGCTGCTGCCGCAGTGGCTCTCAAACAACTTGGCAACGCTTTAGCTACCGGATCTAAAGTCGCCGAAAAATACGCGCATGGACGCTGTTTGTCCCCGAAAGACTGAGTCAGAACTGACAATGCGCAACCTTCTTTCTCATGGACATATATTGTAAAAGGCTTACTGTAGTCGGGGGTACCCAACACAGGAGCCGAACACAATGCATCGCGCAATTCGGAAAAACTTTTCTGACACTCTTCAGACCACGGAATGGGTTTTGGTGTATCTTTACAAGTTAGTGCCACCAAAGGTTTGGCCAATAAGGAAAAATTTGGTATCCATTGTCTGCAATATGATGTAATGCCCAAGAAAGCACACACTTCTCTCTGTGTCCTTGGGACACTCAATTTTGCAATTGTCTGAATTCTTTCTGGGGTCAGTTTCCTTCCCTCCTTCGATAAGAGGTGACCTAAGTAGGTTACTTCTTGTCGACAATATTGTAATTTCGAAAGAGAGACTTTGTGCCGCAAATCACACAAATGGCGCAACAACGACAATGTAGCTTCCTTACAAATATCCTCAGTATCTGCAGCTATTAGTAAATCATCGACCTACTGAATAAGAGCAGCGCCATCAGGTAAAACAATCGTATGAAGCTGTGATTTCAGAGCCTGACTGAATATTGATGGACTTTCATAGTAGCCCTGAGGAGCGCGTTTAAAGCGGAAACTTCGGCCTCCTAAATTGGAGCCATAAATATTCCTGCTCTCCTCGACAATCGGGATGCTGAAGAAAGCATTCTTCAAGTCAATCACTGAGAACCAAGTGGCTGAAGCTGGAATCATAGTCAATAGGGCAGTGATATCAGGGACAAGGGGAAACTGAGGCACAACTATCTTATTGACCTCCCTAAGATCAATCACAAATCTGTAAACAGGTGGCTGGGAAGGATCAGTACGCTTCAGAACCAGCAGAACAGGACTATTACAAATGTTGCCTCTTGTCTCTTCAATCACATCTTTCTCAATCAAATCATAAATGATCGCTAACAACGCCTTTTCACCTTCACTAGAGATCCTGTATTGGGGAATGCGCGGCATTCTAACATTGGCTTTCAATGTCACAACATATGGCGCTATTTCCAAGAGACCCACAAATTGGAGCCAGTAGCCCAAAAAATATCTGGAAGAGAAGACAATTCTGTCGGAAGTTTATCCTGAGACAAATACATTGGAGAAACCACTTTCTTACCCAGTGTAAGTTGTACTCCCGAAGGAGAACAGTACAAAGTTGCATATAATCTTTTCAACAAGTCTAATCCCAACAAGTTTTCACCGCAACCTGTTGTAAGAATGAGGGGTGCTTCGAATTCACAAGGACCAACGGAAAGGGACATAGGGCTAGAAATCGGGTTCCTAACCGGGGCGCCAGAAAAACCTACTGAAACATTCATTTCGCCAGACAAAGGTGCGCCAGGGAGTTTTGAGTGCATAATAGAACTCTTTGTAGCACCAGTATCCAACAGAAAAGGATCTGACACACCTGATGTAATCACCTCAACATAAGGCCCACTCTGATCTACTGGAACTGAAACAACTCCCTCTCTTTGTCCATGGCGGTCCTAGCAATCATCACCTTCCATATACCCATCTTCTGCATAGTAGTCATCAGCATAGTACTGAGCCGTCCTAGCAAACGCGTTATTCTGCTGGTCGAAACTATTCATAGAATTCTGAGGTGGGAAGGAACGAGCGTTCTGGGGGAAATGTCCACGTCCCCTACCTCTAGGAGCTTGTTGAACGCCTCGACGTCTCGCACCAGAAGCACCATTCGTACGCCGTAACAAAACTGGACAACTGCTCTTGAAATGACCTTCTTCTCTACAATACGCACACTGATTGGGACCATACGGTAAACATTGCTGAGAAGACTCATTTCTTTGCGAGTTCCTCGAATATTGCTGAGGTTGCTGTTAGTCGGGCTGACTATTATTACGGAGTGGATAAGCTTGCTGTAGAAGGACTTTAGTCTTCAATTCCTTAGTCTTTTTGTCCGCTTTCTCTAACTCATCTTTACGCCTATTCTCATAGTACTGGGCCGTGGCTAAAATCTGTGCTGACGTGGAAACAGCCCAAGCACTCTCAGAATCCTTCAACTTATTACATAATTTGGGAAGCAAATTATGTACAAATTTGTCAACGAACAATCTCTGGACACCCTCCGTAGTCATATCCTGACCACTATGATCTACAAAAGTCTCCTCGAACCTCGTAAAGAAGTCAGACACAGTCTCATCTTTCTCCTGTTTGCATGCAGACAACTTATCCCAATTCGCACGCAATTCGGGCATTAGAGTCTTCATATACGTAATAATCCTAGCGGGAAGTTCTGCTACTAAAGGCTCAGGTTTAGCACCACCAACTTGTCTAGCATCAGCAGCGTCAATATTTGCCCATGTGTCACCTAACTCTTGATCATGATCCGTATGATGAATCTTTCCCCATAAAGGCTGTGGAACAACATTCCCAAACAACATGTCTACATCGGCTAAATTCATGATACAGGAGCCTGCGGTCTGTGATAATTCTTTGTAATACCCTGCAGGATTTTTACAGGGATCAGGCAATGTCTGCTTAAGAGCCAAAACTTCAGCTCACTTCCATGGGACATGTACCCATACACGCTGAAAATGTGGCATAATAGCTGGAACAACATTAGCGTTCCCTTCCCTCCAAACTGGGGGGACCTCTCTCATGGGATATTGTCTTGCCTTTTTCTTAACCTCAGAGTCAAACAACGACTGGGAAACACTCTCACCCCTAAACGACAATAATGTCGCAACTGCTTTTTCAACATCGGAACCCACAATTGTGCCCTTCGCAAACTCGAACCGCACACAATACAACTCAGACATATTGCATTCCGAATTATCTTCCTCCAATTCCTCACAAAGGAAAACACACATTTTCTCAAAAACGTATCTCTGTTTCGATGCTTCCCATTGATGGAAGACATCCATAATAGAATGTAGCTCATATCGCACCAGGTCTGTAACCCATTTATGCGCCAACCGATCCAATATCTCTTTCTCTCCAGAGTCAGGCAATTGACTGCATGACTGTCTACGCTCTGTAGCAGGGGACATACTCAGTTGTCCCAACCAAGGAGAAAAGAAACCAGAAACGGCAGCAGTCATTCGCTGTCTGGCAGAAGGAGAAGAGGAAAGAATAAGGGAAGACGGAGAAGAATCATCCAGAGTCAAAGCAAGAGGAGCATTAGGAACAGACGTAGAAGTAGCAGGCAAAGGCAAAGTTGGCGGCCCCTGAGGAGGCTGCGCCAAAGGAACAACAACCAACGGAAGAGGAGCTGGTTGTGGAGGAATCACAGGAGGCACGATAATCGGGGGTTGTACAGCCACAACTGGTGGCGGTGGTGTCATAGCATTCTGTGCATAAGGGGGTGGTGAACTCAGGAGATGTGACATTAACGGATCTTTCTCAAGATCATTCCTTGCTTCCTGTTCTCTAGCTGGCAAGGCTGGGTAGCATCTATCTACCGCTAACTTCTTTACTCGTTTCATCTGTTTGTTTTCTTGCTCTTCTTCATTATCCCTGAATGCAACAGCAGCTTGCACCATTGACATACCTCGTTTATTTTTCTTTGCTAATTTCATTTCTTTCTGTTTGGCTTCTTTGCGCCATAGGCGAAAAGAGTCAAACATCGCCGGCCGGGCTTTCTTCTTAAATAGTTTAACCTCTAGATTATCCAAGATCTCTGTGTCAAAGCTACCATATTGTGGCCATTTTAAAACACCATCCTTTCTGGTGTATCGGACCCATACTTCGTTATATGTGATAGGGCCTACGCCATGCTTCACATAGAGCTCATATGTTGGAGTTCCAATCGGAGGAACCGGACACGAGTCCTCCAACCGGGAATCCCTATTACAACTAAGACAAAACAAATTCCCAAGTCTGCTAAGACCAGGCATCTTCGCTCTCTAGTCTAGCTTCAAACTTCAAAGGATTATCGAATACGATAGTCTCGTGAATACACGAGTCCTTCGGCTTTGGCACTTGCAAGTTCCAAACAAAGCGATCCCGAAGGGATACCAAACTAAAAATCAAACTAACGACTGGGAGACGCTCCACTTATACTTAACTGAAGTATCGATGATCGATGACGTCACCAGAAGACTCATCTATCGTTTCGCTCTACCAATCACCAAGGGTCCAAAACAGGGCGATAGTCAGGGCAGCAGTCCTTCCTAGCCGTCGGGACGCGGGGAACGTCGCAGCAAAGACCTTCGGACCACGTCGACATGCAGGGGTCGCTGAAGTGGTTGACCGTCCTCCAGAATTTTCACACGAAGCTCCTCATGAACCTCTGGCTTGGACCGGTACCGCTGATACCACCCCACGTTGGGCGCCAACTGAGGTACCGGGTTTTATGGACCCGGCGGTGCCAGGGAGAACACCCAAAGACCTCGAGTCCTTCCTGTTTCGGACTACAGAAACACGGAGTCTTCTGGGTGAAGTCAGAGATCGAATTTATTGGCTGCAACCAGTAACAGATATCCTAGAAGTACAACCGCATGTATGTTCTCAGGAGACTGCTCGTTTTTACAGAACCAGCCTTCTCTTTTTATACGAAATAATAAGCTTCAGGCAAGAATTCCTTGTTTTACAGTGGTCATACAAATATTTCTACTACAAAGAAAAAGCAGAGTCATGATGACAAGCCCACATTGCAGTTTGTCCAGTTCATGATAGATTACCCAGCAAGGCCCAGAACTTTCATCAGATATCGACGGACCCATAATAAAATCGGTCACCTCCTCCTTGTAAAATCGGGCACCTTCTCCTTGTAAAACAGGTCATACAGAAGAAACAGGGACAGGTGTGTGTGAGATTAGGCATAGCTTGTGTGCGATGAACAGTTTATGACATGTTGCGCCTTGATACTAATCTCATTCGGCCACTGGGAAAGGAACTGCCCGAACAGGTTTGGCTTGAGGCAGTGGAGTCAGCTCGCCCAGGTCACAGAGGAGTCAGCAAAGGTGTACGTGTCCTTTCAGATCGAATTCAGCCTTAGTCATTTGACTATGCAAGGGCAATCACAAAATGGATGCCGTTCACAAAATGGAACCCGAATGTTCAAGACAAAAACTACAATTTCAGGGTGATTTCGTCACTCGATCATGAAGCAAATGCTTAGGTATATTATCTCAATCATTACCGGTCTGCCAATACAAAAATCATCATGATACAATGGTATTTTTGACACGAGTGTAGAGCTTCGGTACCACACAATAGCAGGGTCCAGAATTTTCAGTACCACAGGTCGGCCCTTTGGGCACAATCCAGGGCCCAAATCAGAGGCTGCAGGATAAAGGGGTACCTGCCAGGGCCCCCAAAGTCAGTTTCTGACAGCCTTTTCATGTTGGAGTCTGACTAGGAAAGACTGTTGGAAATCGGCATAGTAATCCCTTGGTCGGAAACGCTGTTTGTGGAGCTTCTACAATGCGGTTCCAGTCAACACGAATTCTCCAAGAGCCGGTCGGAACTGAATCAGACAGACAGTACAGGTTACAATTTTACCACAAAGATCATAATTATTCAGGCAGATTGTAAACCGACCAAGTGGGTCGGGAGTGTTCCGCTCGACATCATAATGAGGCCCAAAATATCTCTGTTATTTTCTAGATATATGTATGTCTTTCCATGTAATTATTTATCTATTTATTTATTACTTTACTCCTAAGGTAGAAATACAAAAGACCTTCAACTCTCTCCAATGCAATACTCTATATCTTTTCCTATACCTCTCTCAATATATCACCTACCTCCACTTTGACTCATCCCAAATATCATTGTGCTACCATGATCTCCCTAAACACTCTTTCTAGACCCTTCCCTCCTTTATCCCTCCTTTGACTCATCCCAAACCTCATTTTACTGCTATGATCTCCCAAATTACACTCTGAAGACTCTCCCCTTCTTTAACACCCCCTTTTCCTATTAAATCCAAATAACAGACTCACATGTACACCACTTGAATTACCATTTTATATTTCCCTATGTAAATCTACCACTAATCCATTTTAGGTTCTGGAGTAGAGTGCTACTCGCTGAAGAGTGTCAATGCCTCAACAGGGGTAGTAAGTGCTCTATAAATCAATTACAATTACAATTTGAAAAGTATATTTATAGTTTTCATAAGGTTAATAGGCCCTGTGCACAAACAATTCCATTTGACATGTTCAAGTTCAAAGTTGATATCTTTTTAAACAGTGACTTTTAGCACGCATTTGCTTGAGTGCCCACATGAGATAGTGTTCTCCAAAAAGGTTTGCTTAGAAATAAATTTCTTCATAGGCACATATATTGCCTTAGAACATTCTTTTCAAGGACTCGGTACACTGAAAAATTGCCTTGTTTGTTGTTGTCTGTTCAACAACTATTCTGGGTGGGTGGAATCAACAATGACAGCAGGACCCGAGCTCAGGACAGAATGAAGGGGATCAGTTATAACATATAAACTGCACCAAGCCTCTGTCGGGCAGGCAAGCATTTCGATGGATTGTTGTAGTCACCCTTTGCACGAAATCTAGCCCAGTTTAATCCAACCTCTGTCCTGAAAGGGATCGCTGCCTGCTCTGCACCAAGACTGGCTATCAGAACACACACACAGGTCAATAGGAAGTTTAAACACTCTAAGGTATCTGTCAGAATCACATCTACCCAATGATTTCTAGGATAGGCAGTGCTAGGTAGGAGTACAAATAAATGTATTCATATACACACTACAACAGTTATAATGGTTACATTATTCATCTTCTTCACCCTTCTTGTAATCTTGGTTACTATGCTTTGTTTTATTCTAATAATGATAGCAGCTCACATATTTCACACAAGAATCCAATTGTTTCAATATATGTTTGAAGTGCCAATTTGTGTATTTTGTGAGTCTCCTTTTAGAAATGCCTGAGTTAACAATGAAAGAGTGCATTATTTCCACAATTTCTTTGGGGAATTTACTGTTGTCATGTTCTAGGTTGCAGGTACCCTGTTGTTTATGGGTCCAGATTGCGCAATGTGAGCTTTTCAGGAAGTAGGTCAACATACTATGATGGTATGAGAGGGCTCAGTCCCCATGGTTTTTCTGCTTATTTTGTCAAAATGCACAGTCTTACTTAATTAGTAGGAATGAAGTTCTAGGTCAGGCTTTTATTTAGTGGATCTAGTGAGTAGTTTTCTTACATATGCCCAAATCCCCTAGTCACCATCCTAACTGAGACACCCGTGGTGTTCGGCAAAATTCCTCCTCAGCCAAATAGAGAGTCCCTATTTCTGGCAGTAAGTTGTTCAAGCTTGAGCCTTTAGTGAACACCCAAATGGTTAATCCAGTGCTAGTGGTTGTACCACTAAACTGTAGATATGTAACAAACACAGATATTACTACACCATCAGCTTGCTCCTACAGGAGGAGATGTTACGTTTGTGGTAGAGGCTCATGAAGCATTTGAAACAGAGGTATTCTATTTATGAGTGACATGTCTGGCAGTAGAAGCAAACACCAGAACATTTCGCACATACACTCAAACATCAATTCCTAATAATTATAGAGCTTATGAAGATTTCGAAATTGCATTATCATTTTAGGAACACACTAACTGGTTCCAAGGAACCCTATCACATCCACTATCAAATATAAGACTTGGCCTCCTCAGCAATGATGGTGCAACATGTCCAGTCTTAGCCGGCTACACATCATATCCACAAATAGCAGCGCTATTGGCAGCTGAGCTGTGCACAGTTTGTTATGCGAACAATGATAACAACTCCATGGTGGACTGCTCAAGCTATACTACTGCATTTTGCAATTCCAGCGGTTAGACCAATAACAATCAATTACATTAGGGAAAAGGTTCCCACCAGACGGGGGGAGATTCTATTCTGTATTGCACAAAAAGCAAATTAGCTCGAAATAGTGTTTCCCCACACGGGACATCAAGATAAATTTAGAACTCTCACTATGAGCCAACTTTTCCCCTGGTTGAGTGGTTGGCCACATGGGGCACAGTGTTCACTGAAATATATACCATCACACATGATATACCATTCATAGCTCTTATGCCTGACCTACTCAAGCAAATTCAAAATAAATACAGGTCCGCCCCTGCCATAGATTTGGGTATAAGAAAATTAAGGAAAAAGTTAAACCATGAGGTGGATCTCCTCCACAGGAGTCCCCCAAAAAGTTCTATTATCTGTGAAACCATGAAACAATTAAGCAGCCTGAAAGGTATCAGTATACTGATACACGTCTTTCTTGTTCTTTTCTGGAATCGTCTGGAAAAAAGCTCAGAGAGAGGAGGATGATCAGAGTGCAGGCTGGAGAGGCATGTGAAACCTAAGATGGACTCATAACGCTCTTATAACATCACCATAAAAAGGGAATAGGATCTTCCACAACAAAAGCCTCAATTTAAAAAGAAAAAGGCTAGTATTGTGCTTTAATATGCCAAAAATATTGAGGACTGTGCTTCTGAACAAAGAGTGTGCTCAGACTCTAGATAGCATAGCAAAAGTCAGAATAGCTCAACAGAATCTTCAAGCATTTCTTGTAGCAAAAGCAACTAATGAGTTTGGTCAGGTGGAAAAACCAGGTCAACAAGTTACATCTCCAGAAAGATTGCATAACTCCAAATTGAGGGTGATAAACCCTGTACTATCAAAGTTCTAATCTGGGAGAACTTAACATTTGGCTATGTCATTCGCTTGGCTGAATAAGATTGGCCACCTGAGTTTCTACAAAAAGCCCTACCAGGGGAAAGTGTGATAGTACCATCCTTCTGCATTTTCGTTCCCAAAGCAGTTAAATGTCCATATGTCAAGCAGTGGGCCCTCGCACAAGCCCTGGCATTATATGACAATCATGTGGGATGAAGATTCACTTTACCATATAATAACCATACAGTCCAGCCCACAAGTGTAACGAAAATACCTTGTGAAACATAAAATGAAACGTCCAGCTATGGAAATTCTAACACAATTTCAATATCAAAGCATAATTGAGCCTTGTGTCTCACCGATGAATAGTCTTTGTTTCCGGTAGAGATACCATACCATTCATACCGCCTAGTCTTACACTACAGACAACTAAACAGTCATATTTGCACATATGCAGTGCAAAACTCACACAGTGAGCACGAACGAACAACATTGTGCGGAAAAAATACAAAACATTTGACATTTCAAATGGCTTTTTCTGCCAAAACATAGCACTTGAAACAAGGTTTTTAACTGTTTTTACTGCACTGAGGTCACAAAAACAATTCTATTTAGTCCCACAAGGGTATAAGCACAGACCAGGCTTGTCCTCTGTCCATGCCACAGGACTGTTACAGAATTTTGACCAGGAATCACTGTCTATGCCGATGACATATACTTTTACGGATGATAACTTCGAAACACACCTGGCCAGAGTAGATCACATTTTTGAGGAATTTCCTCAAACAGGCTACACATTTAATTTCTAGATATCAAAAATTGCTTTTCTCAGTATCCTGTTTTTGGGATATGAGCTTTCTAATAAAGGCAAGAGCTTAGTGACCCATTTCCTAGAGAAATGTGCACTCCTACAACCATCAAATACAATAAAAAAGTTACAATCACTTTTAGCTTTCCAAAGTTTGGTCGAACATGCAAGACAAATTATAAATGAACTAATCCATCCAGATTTGTCAAGCACACATTGGACACCAGAGCATACACAGATATTACATTCAGTACAGCCTGACATGTTAGCAATTAAACACTTACACACCTGTGTAAACACCACAAACTTGGCGATCCACGTATTCGCGGGGACCATACGCTACACATATGTCAGTTTCAACTAGGGCGTCACTGCACCAATTGCATGTAAATCGCATTAACATTCCAATGCAATTATGCGTTTTGCACCTACAGAAAAAATACTGATGGCAGTACAGACAGCTGTTGTGAAAGAAAGGTCACTGGACCAGGGGAAATGAATAATTGTCAGGATTTCCATTCCACCCTTAGATGCTGTCACAAAGGCCAACATTCAGAACAAGAAAGCCTTACATGCTAGATGGATACAGCGTCCCAACTAATTAACAGCAACAGATGTAGACTATGTTGCCTACATTACAAACACAAGCATACTTACAATAGGAACACGACTACCCTGTGCCTAGTGAAATCATGTATCTAGATCAGCACAACTTTATAGTTTACATGGATGGTTCTGCCCAGCCTGGAGTCGAAACAAAACATCCATACTTCACAGCTTGCACAGCGGTATGGTGTAAAATGAATTATGCAGTCTTACAGCCTCCCAAAACATTTACACAGTCACTAGGTGATTGAAATGCACAGCTTGCTCAGCTGAAAGCTCTAATTCTGCCAATAGAAAATACAGATCCAGAATTCCCCACATTTACAGTGTGTGTTTTGTATTATTGTGTCCAGTCTTACAAAGAGTATTTACACTATTGGAGCTAGAATGGATTCAGGACTCTTACATTTATACTATCAAGCACAAGCTGCTTTTGGGAAAGGTGGCGAATCTCTAAGCAAATTTTCCACGGGCTCATTTTATCAAACACTGAGTCACCAATGTGTAGGAGTACATCTTGCATGTTTTGAAATATTTTTTGTTTAATTTTGTATGTTGTAAATTGCTTATTATTTTATTGAAATGATGTTATTTGTTTCACAAATCAAAGTTTGTTGACGTAATGATTTTAATGTATGTCATTTTGTATGCTGAATATATTCAGTTTTTATAATAAATGTACTTTGCAATATTTATATGATTACTACTGCTATATATCCTTCTCAGTTAAATTTACATACGTTTAGGCTTTTATGGCTTGGAATGGTTTATTTCACATTTCTCCTCTCAACTGTGTTGTATTAAATGCTTGGAACATGTTATATTTATTTCTTTTGTTTTTCATTTCAGGACATCATTTTACCAACTGTTTTGAAGTAGTTTTGTGTGTAATTCAAACTGTTTTTCCAATTTAATATAATACTACTGAAAGGTGTAATCATTATATTCACTTTCCTTTTCGGTATCCTCTTTTTTTAGCTTCAAACTCATTTGATCTGTAATACTGAGTTTAACATTTAAAAATGTTTTTATAATTTATAATGGGTCCAACACCCAGAGTACGTGGACAACTTCTGCCATTCCTACTAATGATACTTCCACTCCAAACCAGGAACAAGTCTTCAGAGATGAATCCACTCCTGCAAGTCCGGATGATGAGGAGCAGGCTGGTCCATCTGGTCTGCCTGGCATACAGCTCCAATGAGTCTCACTTGGCCCACACCTATATCTCCCACGACAGCTGTTACCACACCTCAGCCTCAGGGTACCTCCACTTCCTGTGCCAAAGAAACATCACACTAATCTTGTTCCCTTCAGTCCTGACTGCTGTTGATCCAACCCCACCACCACATTCAGTTCAGCCAGGAACCAATGGGTTGGGGCACTTTGGAGCATGGACATAGGGTAGTGGGGATAGGTTTTGTGGGAGGGAATTTGTGGGTCAGCAAAGGGAGGCTACCGGGTTCATTGTCACACAGGCCACAATTGACCAAGTCATGGTATTCCTCAATCTGTCCCAAGAAAGGATGTGTCAGGTCCTTACAAACCTCTGGGAGATGAAGCAGTTGCAAATGGAGCACAATGTTCAGAAGGAAAATCCCAACAGAATTTGGATTCTCTGACTGGGGTGCCGCAACATTGTGTGACCCTATGTGTAGGGTTTTTCCAGCAACATCTGTGGATACTACATCTGCCACAGCCACAGAAAGGGAGTCCTTGCCACCAGAGGAAACACCTGCATCCACTTCAGTCACCGCAATTGTGGATCCACCATTCCCCGTTAGGAGAGGGCATACATCCGGACCAGCACCTCCCACAGCAAGAGACACAAAACCTAATTTCCATTAGTGTATGACTAGCGTTCACTCAGTGGGCTGTTTTACAGGCACATATACCTTTCCAATGACAGTTGTATTTTGTACATTAGCTTTCAAACAATTTTGTCTCTTCAATAACAGTTTCATTCACCATGATTGACTTTGTTTATTGTATGGCTTTTTTTATTCATCTTGTTTTTAATTTTGTTTTGTTGAATTAAATCAAAAATTACAAATTAAAAGACAGGTTTTCTGTTTCTTTTTTTAACTTGTTAAATTTTATTGTTTCAGCACACATTTTAAAAAGTAATAATGTGAAAGATTGTTTATTCATAAATAGATTACTTGTAGGTAATTCTTTTCATATTTTGTTTAAATTACAAAAATTACAAATCAAAACGTTTTATTTCATTAAATTGGAATAAAAAAATGTTTTTCACATTTTTCAAATACATTAGAACCCATGTGTACTCCAAATACTTTATGCTATATGTTCAAATTCAATTTCAGACCTTGCCAGCATTCAACCAAAAACAGGTTGACTGCAATCTTAGAGGCTTCAATTCAGTCACCTTGCAAGTTGTCTTTGTACAAGATATGTACATCCAAAGTTTGTATGTGTGTCTTACCCCGAATCAACCAATGTTCCCTTTGTACTTCGCAACTTTAGCATATAACTGCAAATGTAGCAACTTTGAAATGTCCAAATGAAGAAGACATTATAAAATAGACACATTTCAAATGACTAAATTTAAGGACACATTTTCTAAAAGCAATCAAAGATAAATGATTTGAATACACACAGTAGTTAATGTGTCAAAAGTAAGAACAACAAACATCTTTGCCCTGGATTTTCTTTAACTTGCCCGTTCTATGAAATGTCTATCATGTACATTAAAAGTTGATTTAAAATATATAATATATACTTACACTCATGTGAAGAAGTTGTCATTAACATCTTAACATAAGTCTATTCCTTCCTCTTCACCACTCTCATCATTATGTAGCATTTCTGCATCCTCACCTGGTGGTCATCATAGTTTCCTTTCTCTACAATGTACAGCATGTTCCGTCACTGGGCTATGTTATTTAATATGCAGCATGCAATAGTGATTTTGCACAACTTATCAGGTGAATAGAAGAGGGCACCAACAGTTTTATCTAGGCATTGAAATGTGGCCTTCAAGAGCCAAAAACCTACTACCTTGTCCTCCATGTTCTGCCAGGGGCCTAATTGAAGCAGTGTTCCCCTGGATTGTTGGATTTCTCAGAAGGGCTTACAACCATTTCCAGTATAAGCTGAGTCTCCTTTGTGTAAAACAAAATAATGATCCAAAAAATGGAATACTGTTTTTGATCATTAAACTTGAAATTAAATAAAAAATATATTGACAGACTGTACTTATCAAGTTGCGACCTTTGCTGGTGCATGGTGCTGTTCAGTAGTATAAAGGAATCATTCATTGAACTTGGAAAACGTGCACACATGCTTGCGATTTACAGATCTGATAAGCACCCAACTTGCACACTGATTGAATCGAATATTTTATTGATGGTGGTAGACCTGTTATCTGTCTTGTGATGGCACCAAGGCAACATGTGATCTATCGATTGCTCCAACCAGATGTGGTAGGCGACCCAAAGCATAAAAATCTCCCTTTACATTGGCAAAATCCTCATTTCGTGGAAACTGTATGAAGTTGTGACATTCCACCATATTCTGCAACGGTGTATTGGGATGATCATGTGGAAACAAAATGGAGTACTGCCAATATTTTCACTTTTGGTGTTATTGATTTTTTTTTTTTAAATATATTTTTATTGCAGGAATTAGTAAATCGTTACAGTATCGACCAGCTTTGTATCATAAGCAGTATCAACAGAATAAGACCCACTGGCCCCCCACCTTCAGTCCCGAACACAGCCATCCGGCCCACAACCCTGGGGTCGGGCGGCGAAATGCAGAGGGGGATCAGTAGGATGCTTGAGCTGGTCCGGATGATTCACTGTCCGTCATCTGCTTTTCTAAACAAGCCTATAAACCCAAAAGAAAAGAAAACCCCCACCCACAAAGGACTACTAATCAAAAGAACACCCACCCAACCCCACCACCAGCGCCAGGGAGCCACCTACACAGGATCTGCCTTGGGACCCACGGGGAAAGCAATAGGACTATCAGTACAAACGTTTACCGGGACTCGGGGCGAGTCGCTTCTTCACTTTCAGAGTCGCTGGGGGCACAATAATCCCTGAGGGCCTGCACTAACATTTCCCATTCCAACGCGGCCTCCTGCGCCTTCTCATTACGCTGCCTCCAAGCTAATTGATATCTCAGCGCGCTCTCCCCCGCCGCCCATTTCAAAAGCTCACTCTGCCATCTGCTGCCTGTCGGACCAACCCGTGCCTTCCAGTTCCTGGTCACCTCTCGTTTAGCCAGGAGGAGCCCTAGGTCGATAAATTTACTAGAAATTTTATTTCTGGGGGTATGGGGGAACCAGTGCAGGAGCCCCACCGCCGCATCGAATGATAAGGCTCTCCCCGTCACCTCCTCCAGGGTCGTCTCTACTTCCCGCCAGTAAGATGACAAACCTGGACAGGCCCATAACATATGTAGGAGGTCCGCTTCCTGAGCCGGACACCTAGGGCATGCCGCCGAGTTCGTGGCAAAATATCGCCTGATTTTCACCGGGATTAGGTACGCTCTATGGAGAACGTAATAGTGTACCAGCTGAAAACGGGCGTTGCGTGTGCCCTTCCAGGCTCGTCTTACCAACTGGGACCAAGTCGTCTCCGGGATCTCCCTACCAATGTCCTCCTCCCAACGGTTTCTGAGAGTGGTGAGAGGAGCTAACCCTTCGTTAATCAACCTGCCGTAGAGGCAAGTGACCGCCTTCACCGTGCCCGCCGACATCATCACGTACTGGCACACCTGAGATAGGGAGGGTTCCTCCTGCCCATTCTTCCAGTGTGCCTGGATCGCTCTCACAATGGCCGAGTGTAGCAGAAAGTCACCACGGGGGATCTCGAAGCGGTCAATAAGATCTTGGAAGGACAAGAGCGCTCCGTCCTCGTATAGATCCCCAACCAGCTGTAAGCCGGCATCCTCCCAGGCCGCCAAGCGTGACCAATCCCCTCCGTGGGGGAGGGCCGTCAACATCCCCAACGGTATTTCAGGCGCATATGGGATCCTCAGTTGGCCCCGGGCGTGGGCCCGGTTCCAACACAGGCGGATAGTCCGCTCCTCCATCGACAAGTCCCGAAGGGCCAATCGCTGTCGCAGCGCTATAAAGGATAGAACATGCCTGGCCATGCCCGTTCCCCTCTCGTCTTCCGGGCCCCGGAATTCCCTGGCGACCTCCTGGGTGAAGGTCTGGAGCTGCGCCGCCAGATAATACTTCTCAAAGTCCGGCACCGCGAGCCCCCCCTCGTCTTTCGGTCTCATCAGGGTTTTGAGGGCCATCCGCCGGCGGCCCGATCCCCAGAGGAATCCGACCACCATGGAGCGTAACAGTCGAAACGTGGCCGGTGGGACCCAGATCGGTAGAGTCCGGAAATAGTATAATAGCCGGGGAAGCGCCACCATTTTAAGCAGGGCGATCCGTCCCGCCACCGAAAGCGGCAGCGTGGCCCAAAAGGCCATGCAGCCTCGGAGTGCCCGAATGCTGCGGGCAATGTTCCCATCTAGGAGGTCAGGTTGGTCGTGATAAACAAATACCCCGAGGTACTTAAAGCAGTCGGGTTCCCACCTAATCTCCCTACTTAGGGCAGGGGCAGGAGTGCCCCTGCGTATCGGAAAAAGACAGGTCTTGCGCCAATTCACACGGAGACCCGAGACCTCCCCGAACTCTGTGAGCGCCACCGCCGCTCCACGTAAAGCGTCGAGCGGGTCCTCCAGGAAGAGCAACAGGTCGTCCGCATACAGTGAAACATAATGCGGGCCCGCAGGCGTCCACAAGCCCGTGTAATGGGCTCCCGATCGAAGGTGCAGCGCGAGTGGCTCCACCGCCAGCGCAAAGAGAATTGGGGACAATGAACACCCTTGCCGCGTGCCTCGTTCTACCGGATACCGCGAGGAAATCAGTGGTCCCGCCCGGACCCTGGCCGATGCAGAGGCATATAGAACCGTGGTCCACCTAATAAAGCCCTCCCCGAGGCCGAATCTCCGCAGCACCGCGCAGAGGTAGTCCCACTCCAGGCTATCAAAAGCCTTCTCTAAGTCCACCGACAGGACGACCGGGGACGGGGCATCCACGAATGGTTCCCCTAGCAAACGGAACAACCTGCGGATATTCATAGTCGTGTTCCGCCATGGGATGAAACCAGCTTGGTCTACATGCACCAGGGAACTCATGTGTCCCAACAGCCTCGAGGCCAAGATGCTGCTCAGTATTTTATAGTCCACCGTCAGCATCGATAGGGGACGGTAAGACCCCGGGTCGGACGAGTCTCGGCCTGGTTTAAGGAGAGGAACCACCAACGCCTCACACATCGAGCTCGGGAGTCGCCCCAGCCTCTTCGCCTCCCTGTAGACCACCAATAGTCGAGGGGCTAGGAGGTCAGCGTAAGCTGCATAAAACTCCACCGGCAGGCCATCTAGGCCCGGGGTCTTGTTTCTCGCCATCCGTTTAATGGCCCCGCGGATCTCCCCCAGCTCAATGTCGGATCCCAGGGCTTTCGCCACTTCCTGCTCCACCGTGCGGAGCTCCAGTGGACGTAGATAATGCTCAAGTCGGTCAGGGTCTCGCGCGGAGCGACTACGGTATAAACATTCGTAATAATGCCGGAAGCAGCTAAGAATCTCCGGTTGGGTGTGTACCTCGGTGCCGTCTGCCTTTCGCATACTCGTCGTCGATTGGGATTGGCGCGTAGGGTTTGCCAACCACGCCAACAACGCGCTCGATCTGTCTCCCTCTGCGATGGACCGGACCGTGTAGGCCTTATAGTCAAAACAGCGGAGCCGTTCGACCTCTGCCGCCACCTTTTCCCTCGCCTCCGCCGTTCGTCTTTGCAATTCCGGGTGTCCGGGGCGTCGAAGTTCAAGCTCGCGGAGTTTCCGATCCGCTGCATCTAAGTCAGCTAGGATAACGCGCCTCATGCCCACCTTCTTAGAAATACAGTAACCCCTCACCACTACCTTAAAAGCATCCCACTCTAACGCTCTGGTACTCGCGGTGCCGCCGTTGAATGCAAAAAATTCCAACACCTTGTCCCCCAGGTCCGCCCTGAAAACACTGTCCTCAAGGGTCTCGGGTTGCAGCTTCCAGGTGGGCACCGCCGGCCTCCCGGGGAACCAGCGAAGGTCCAGCAGGAGGGGGTTATGGTCCGAAATGGTCCTGGATAAGTACTCGGAACGGACCGCCGCCGAGACCAGTTCGGGCGACCCAAGAAAGCCATCCAGTCTGACATGTAACTCATGAAGGCTCGAGAAATATGAATAATCCCGAGCTGCGGGGTGATGTGCCCTCCAGATGTCCGTCAAACCCCAGCGAGTCTGCCAATCCTGACGACCCTTAGCTGTGCGACGAACCGGAGAATCGGGAAGCGGTGGATGCGAGCGATCAATGTCTACGTCCACTACGGAATTGAAGTCTCCGCCAAGCAGAAGGGGCCCGGAGAAGAAGTGGGCCAACGAGCCCGATAACCTGGAAAGGAAGGCAGTCTGGTCCATGTTAGGAGCATACACACAGCAAACGTTCAAGTCCCTCCCTCCCAGAGTTCCCGAGATGGCCACGTATCGCCCCTCTGGATCTATCACTGTTCTCGTGACCTGGAAGGGGACCCCCGCCCTGATCCATATTAGCGCCCCTCTGGCATAAGCGGAGTACGAGGTGGAAAAGACCTGCCCCCGCCATCTACGCTGTAGCGCCGCCCCTTCCGCCTTGTTCAGATGAGTTTCCTGCAGCAGCGCCATTTGCACTCCCCTACGCACTAAATAAGCGTGGACCTTGTGGCGCCTGGACATAGTATGAAGCCCCCTTACGTTCCAAGTGACACATTTCAAGTTAGCAACATCAGCCATTGTCCCATAACGTTCTCGCACAATCTCCCCATCCGGGTCCCCACAAAGAAAGGACATCATTCCTCCCAGCACTGATGGCGGCCATTTCCCCCAACCAAAACCAAACCACCCAAGAACGAACCAAACCCTCTCCCACCCACCCCAGAACAGGACCCAAACTATACCATCTAGATCCCATTCAAACCTCGCCTTCCATCAACCCAATAACCCCTACTAATCCTCCCACGGTCGCCACCGTGGGAAGGCCTTAAGGGCCAGGTGCGGGCCGGGCGGAGGCAGTGGGCCCTCGACGCTTAGGCCACCAGGACCATAGCAAGCCCTAAACAGTGTCGACAACCTCTCCCGGGGCAGAAACAGGGGCACCCCCCCCCTCCCTCTTTGTCAGCAGCCATGGACGGCAACCGCCTCCCCCCTGCCGGGCCCCCACCCAAAATAAGGCAGCACACCCCGTTACCCTTGTCCATCCAAAAGGTCCTCCACCGATTTCGGTGTGATCACCGGTGTATGGGCACTACCAGTCACTGAGTCCTCTGAGTCCGATGGTGCCACCTCTTCACCCAGGTTTTCCTCCTCCTCGATGGCTTCGTCCCGTGCACCCGACAACTCCGACAACACTTCCAGCACTCCCCTCCGCTCCGACGACGTCTCTGCAGTGGAGGGCCCTCCCGTGCGGCCGCGGCGATTCCTGATCCTCCTGGATCGCCGTCTCTGTTCTGGGTCATCTGCCTGTTGGGACGAGGAGCCGAAGCCATCTTTCCCTGTCCTATAAAGCTCGAGCCAGGCACAGACATCCTCCGGGGTGTCGAAGAACTGAGTTTTGTCGTCGACTATGATGCGGAGCCTTGCAGGGTAGAGAAGCGAGTACTGGATGCCCTCGCTCCTGAGCTCGCGCTTGACCGCCAGGAAGGAGAAACGCTTGCGTTGAGTCTCGTAGGTGTAATCCGGAAAGATGTTCACCTGACTGTTCGCTACTTTGAATGGACCATTATGCCTGGCGGCGTTGAGGATTAAATCCCTGTCCCGAAAGTGCAATAATCGCGCCACCACCGGCCTCGGGGTGCGTCCCTGTTGCGGCGGCCGCGCCGGGACTCTGTGGGCACGCTCCAGAGTGTAGAAGGAGGATAGCCCCTCCGGGGCCACCGTGTCACGGAGCCAGGTCTCCAAGTATGTCACCATGTCGCCATCTTCGATTTTTTCCGGGAGGCCCACTACACGAATGTTGTTCCGCCTGTTGCGGCCTTCCGCATCCTCCGCCCTCTGTTCCAGGGTCGCAATTCGGGACAGGGCATCCTTCATCGTCGCAGCCAAGGTGCGCTGCGCCGGCTCCAAGGTTTTCACCGAGCTCTCCACTTCTTTGACCCGGTCCGAAAGTTTGCCATGGTCCGTTCTGAGGAGACCTAGGCTCGTCGCCACCTGGGCAATGTCCTGTTGGAGGGCCGATCTCGTGGTCGTTATCGCCTCTAGGACGCGGTCGAACTGCCGTTGCATCGACGCGCCATCCGAACTCTTTGGGTCCCCAAGCTCTTCTTTGTCCTGGGCTTCCGAGTCCGAGGCGGTCGGGGTAGGCCCCTTGGCTCCTCTAGGTTTCCCCATGTCGCCGGGGGCACTCCATGAAGGTCCCGGAGTAGGCGTCTCCGGGTGCAGACGTCGACCACGGCCCTCCCGGCTACTGGTCCTCAGATCGAGTATGGGAGACCTCCGTCTCCAGGGCCTGTGGAGACTTCTCCGCTTCGGCTCACGCCACCGCCACGGCGTCCGAGGGCACCGATGAGGGGGCGGAGACAACCGTCGCCGTGCCGGGCAGGCCCGCTCACCCGCTAGAGATCCAGGGTGAGGGTCTCCAACTCCACCGGACGATGTGTAGCGCCAAGGTGTCGCGCCTCCCATGGAAGTGGGCTGGCCGGGAAGACGTAGCTAGGTGCGGAGTCGCGAGACGGGCCACCGCCTGGATCGCAGGGCGTCCGCTCCCGGGGTCCCCTATAACGTGGGCATCCGCCCGGCCACCCAACCGAGTGCAAACTCGTCGTGAGAAATCCGATCCAATAGACAGCCAGTGCACAGAGCAGCCGGGGATGGCGAAGTCGGGCGCAAGTCGCTGCTTGCGATGTTCCACCAAGTCAGTGGGTCCGACCAGGGGGACAAAGAAGTCCGGGCGCCATGTTGGGTCGCACTCCGCGACTCCGCAAACTTCGGTTGCACTCCGGAGTAACCCTCGTCCGAGCCCCACCAAGGGCCCCGGCAGGTCTTCGTCGGTCCGCTCAACCGAATGCGGGGTCTGGGGTGCCCCGCAGCCTCCGATTTACAGGATAAATCCGGGCTCAGTCCCGGAGCCGAGCTCTCAGGCGACCATCGCCATCGGCGCCCAAGCCACGCCCCCTTTGGTGTTATTGATGTGGGAGTCCTACTATGAGGCAGAAGATCTGTCTCCAGGTGATGACATAGATCAATATTAGTTTGCCTATTTATTATGAATTAATTGATTGTATCCCATTCTTCCATTGTGGCAAGGTCTGGAAATGGTCTTATATCTTGTGCCCATTGTCTTGTCACTCTCACTGGGTTAATCAGTCTGCATTTAAAAATTAAAAGAAATGTATACATTTTCCTAACATGTTTTTGAAATAAAACACAAATTTCATTCATCTTTAAAATAAATTGATTTTTTTACATCACTTTATACATTTATTTGATATTTCTTTTATTACATTTTTGACATGTCTAAGTTTTAAAATGAATGTGTAAATAATAAATGTTTCTTATCTACAATTCTGTCAACTGAAGTATAAAAAAAACTGTACAACTATCACATTTAACCACACTAACGCACTACATAATACATTTTTGCCAAAACAGATAAATAACATTGCAATTTTGTATATTTAATTAAAATAGCCACCATTTTGAATGCTATGACACCCGTTCCATTCACAAACACATTAGCAATCTAAAAGGGTGGAAGCCTGACCTCCCCCCCGGACATTTGCAATTAGATGGAAGTCAGTAGAAGTTGATGGGGTAGTAGGTGTGAAATGACGCGACAGACTCAGCCATAGGCTAGTGAGTTTGGAAGCAATGTACAAAAACCAATGGATGTGTCCATTTCTTTTGAGGATCCTGCACATCATGTAGATGAATGCTGCATTAAAAAAAGCTCACTTGCCTCCTAACAGTGCCACCAAGAACATCTCCTCAACTACTACTGCTGTTTCCTACAACTTGGAGCTATTACACCTGGCAAAGCAGGAGACAGGGCCCCAAACTTCTCACCAGATGAGCTGGAGATGCTGGCTATTGAGGTCATGTCCCTGTACAGCAAACTGTATTGAGGGATAAAACTCTGATTTCCCCTATGTTAGTGGTGTGGGTCGTATATGTGTATTGTGTTAGCATGATGTATCTATATATTCCTAGGATACAGGTATGCATAGAATGTAATCTATAACTTCTTTAGCTGAGTTAGTAAGGGTATATGCTGTGTGTGTGTTCTGTTTTCATTGAGTAGGCCGAGAACAATACAGACGCAATCTTTTCTTGTCTGCATTAGGCACGAACAGTGAGCACGTGCTACCTTCTAATGGCTGTAAGGCCCTAGCTTAGTTGATTTGCTGGAGACAGCTGAATACACGCTATTCTTCCCCTGTCCTGGGACTCAAGGTCGCATCAGGCTTTGGGTGCGATAAGCGCATTCCTGAAGACACCGTGCCTGCACTCCCGGGCACTAAGACGAACAGGAGTCACCCCTCCTGACCTCCCCAATAATAACTAAAGCAGAGCTTTTTTACTAATCATGTGTGCCATATGTGGTCCTTCCTCGAGGGCCAAGAGCCAAGCAGTGTTTTTCCATCTACGGTGTTTCATGCGCTATGTTGAATGGATATATGTGTCGTTTTGAATGTAATTGTCAGATAAGAATTCCCTTTTGGGTACAACCTTATATATTAGACACTTTTTGACCATACAACTCATTCATACAAGAGCAAAAAAGGAAAGATTAGTTAAAAAGACAATTTATTAAATCACAGACATGGTTAAAAGATGCTAATCTTCTCTTGACATCAGACACAGTAAAATATAGGACGAAATTCTTCAAATTAAAAACTCAATACAGTACACAAGTGGGAAACAAAAAAGCCAATGGAATTGATGAATCCAATTAGCATTAAATTAGATAAATGCCCTAGTAACACATATCATATTCTACTCCGATATCCGATTTCATATTTGCACCAGAGTTGTTGTCACAAAAACTTAGAGCACTTTAACTCAAACAAAAAGGACAAACGATACAAAAGGTAAAAACAAGGATCCTGCAGCATTGCAGCAGGATTCGCTGCGGAGTACAGGGAGCCCCATTAGTGGAACATTTTTTAAAATTTGCCCACCCACCTGAAAGTTTGAGATGGTGGGTATTGGAGAAGGTCACTTTGAACATCAGTGGTGGCAATTTTGCCAATACCTTAAATGTGCGAGAGTGCAAATGGATGCACACTTTCGACACTGTAAATAGGGGTCTTAATGAGTATGAGGAGATAACGAGACAAATGGCAACACTATATAATGGTTGAAAACTTGTACTGTATTCGTATTTCTATACCAGTGTTAAGCATACATTCTCTTAACTGTATAACATCTACTGATCGCATTGTGTGAAAAAATTCACGGGCTGTAGATCTCTTCTGTATTAAATGTATTTTATATTTGTTATTTGTAAATGCGACTTACTTGGCCATGTATGTATACCATTTTTAAATGAGCATTATGTGTGGCACCATTGTTTACAATTGTCTTATGTCACAAGTGTTTCCTTTCTCATTGAGACTATTGATCAACACCCTGGTACTCTACCTATAACTACCTTCACCTTTCAAAAACATGTAGGCACCCAGATAAGATTTACGATGGTCATCTGGGAGCGAACAGGTAACCTGTTTTCACCGAGTGTGATGCAATTGAGTGTATTGAAATACACCAGTGCTAGATTGTCAATTACTTTCACTTGAGCGTTTAAGTGGGGCATCCGGATGGGTGCTCACGGGTAACACGATTGTTTTGTAGAATGTAGAAAGGAGCAGATGAGCAGTATTCACCCACGAATGGTGATGTCTTTCATTACAGACGCCCCCTACGAACGGTGATAATTTTCATTCCAGACACTCCCTACAAGCAGTGTTTTTTCATTGCAGATGCCCCTTGGGTTGCTGGGCAACCACGTTCACGTTGGGGAGCGCCGTTTTTGTAAACTATGACGTACACGCACCGGTTGCTATGTTACCGGGGAGTCATGTCGTGTACGTGGCTTCCGCGTTTCAACAGAGGCAGTACGGCGCTATCGACTGCGTGGGAAGGAAAAGAATTGTTCTTCCGAAGTCGTGCAATTGACTTGAGGTACGACAAACAGACTTATTAGCCCCATTAATTGTTTTTAATGATCACTTTCCCTAATGGACTTAGAGTCCGGCTTTTAATTGAGGTGTTCCCGCTCTCTTTTAGTTAAAATCCAAATCAACGGCTGAACGCTATCGAGGGACGACTCGTGGGTGAGTACAACCCACGTTTCTTTCTAAACATGGGGTGTGAGCTTTAGATGACAATGGTCGGGCAATATCAGTTGTCGACACAGGACGATACTGTGAGCAACCGGCTTCCAATGTATGATTAATTGTGAAGGGGAGGTGACCATTGCAGGCACATTTCTTCCTTTTTGCTCAAACGACAGCAATTGGGAACAACTAAGAGATGCGGTTATTACCTAACCCCAAACATGGTGACATATCTCGAAGTATATGAGTCTATAAACGCCATTCATAAATTATATGTTTTAGACAATTAGTAGCACTGATGGCTACCTTGTCTCTTTTCTCTTTTTTCAGTGCTAACTTCAGCACAGTGATAAACAATATGGGTGCAGATTAACGTCGCACAAGTGGCACACCAATTAAGGGTGAGTGCCCCCCCCCCCTTCTTTTGTTTAACTATGTAACTCTCTCTCAGACATGACTTGGAGATATTTAGCCCGCTTATTCATTTGTTGTTACAGGTGCCCACTGATTTTGGGGTTACTTTACCTACGTGCACATTGAGAAACCCTGCGCCCCCCTTCTCCCTTGCCCCATCCTGATGAAGACCCGTCCCTGAGGAATCCAGTTACCCGGTTTTTCTGTTTTGGGTCGAAACGTCGACAATTTCTCTTGGAGCCTGCACCTACTTTTTCCTGTCCCGCCCCCCCTCCTATTCCCCTTGTCTCTTGTGCAAATTAAGGAATACGGAGGACCTTTCAACCACGTGCCAGCGAAAAAGAGTTACATTTTTTGCGAGCTTTTGAGTCAGGGCAGGTTCATTTTTGTTCATAAATCATTTTCATTTTCTTTCACTGATCTTCTTGATCAATCACATGAGCACTTATTCTCACTCTTTTCTGTGCACATCATTGATATTTAAACCCCGTTTGTAAATAATTGTATTTTATAATTGCTATTTTCAAAATATATATTAAATAAGAAAGTCTCTTGGACTTTGTTGAGACTTATTGGTTTCAGGTGTGTTTTCTTGTTCCAATCGATATTTTGGGCTACTATATCTATCATGTTCTGTTCTACATCAACCATAGTGGATTAAATCCAATGGTGACTAAAGAAATCATTTGAAGCATATCATTACATAAAAACAGAGGGGCAAGGCCAACAGAAGTTTAATGGTGCACTTCTCGGTACCATCAGTAATCTTCCGATAAAATGATTCCCTGCAACTTGAAGCTTATTACTCCTGCTTTACCCCCAACTCCTACCCCATAGGTGACGATAGATAGGCATTTTGTTTTTGTAAAGAGCTAATAATTACTTTACAGGTCTCTGTGGCGGTTTGGCAGCAAACCAGAAAAGTGCATCCAAGTCTCTAACTGTCTGCTGCTTTCTGAAAGTCAACAGGGAGTCCCAAGACAGCTGAGTGTTAAAAAGGTTACCCAAATAAGAAAAACTTTTGACTTCTTCTAACTCTTTTCCCTGCATCATAAAAGTTTTAGATTTTGTATACTTGGAACCACATATAATGATATATATATGGTTTCTTAAAATTAACTTTTAAATCAAGTAATGTCACAAAATCCATAAATGCATCTAGGGATTTCTGGAGACCCATAGCTCATAGACAATGAAAAAAACAAGAGAGGCAAAGCCCTCCAGCACTATGCCACAGTACGGCATTCCCTACTGACCCAACTGGGCCCACTTCTGTCCTGCTGCGCACCCACACCGGCCTGTCTCCATGAGCGAGCAGGGCACGGTTGCAATGGCAGGACAGGACAGGGCTGGGAAATGAGGTAGTGTCAAGGGCGTCGCAGGCAATGGCCGCCGTCGCAGCCTTCGAAGCAACAACAGAGGCTAAGTCCTTTTAGAGCTATAGGAAAAACTCAGAGGGGTAGTCTTGAGTCAGCTCAGCATGAAACTATCACAACGGCTTTTGCAGGTGTTCCCACAAACACAAAATCCAGATTAAATTCTAAATCCTACCATGACCCCTATCCAATGCGGTCCAATGCGGTCAAACAGGCTGAGTGGTTGAGTGGACGTGCACAGCATGGTGTGGTGTCAGGAGAGGAGGAAGACTAGTCTATGTGAACAGTCCTTAAAGGTGGTTGACCCTACCGGAACTGTAACAACCTCATCCTTGTCCATCACCCAGAGACATATCTATGCCCTCCCTCTCGCTCCCCCCAGATGGCCAAACCCCTAAAATGGCTAGGATCTCCTTTGCCACAGTCACCTCACCCCTTGTCAGCCTGGCTGCACTATGTGAGGAAGCTATTGCCCTAATATGCAGCATCTCTGTAGGTCAGACAGCAATAATGAATGGAATCCAGGGGGGTAATCTGACAAATTCAACTAATGTTTGCATTTCTGGATGCCATTCACTGGTCAATGTCTGGCATGCAGAGATTGGTTGCCAACATAGCAGCCTCCTCACTCACTCCAGACTACCAACCAGCCCAACCTTCTGCCCCAACTCAAGTCCCTTCCTCAACCGAAATCCAAACTCCCACATAATCCCAAGCACAATCTCTTCTCTGCAGGCACCCACTCCAACAGACACAAGCAGCACAATCACACACATATAAACACACAAAGAAAGACAAAGGAACACACAAACAACATAGACACACTATTGAAACTAGACCCACAAGCACAATAAGCACAACACCTACAAGCACCACAACCACTACCACACCCACAAGCCAACAACCTCCACCACACCCACAACCGTCACAACCACCACCACACCTATGACCACCATCAAACCCACAAGCACCACAACCATTATCACCACACCGACAACCACAACCACCACCACAACCACAACAGCTACCATAACACCACACTCATCAGAGCCAACACACTTACACAGAAGCAGACCTACACACAAAACAACACCAACCAAAAGCAAATGCACCACACTCACCGGATTATAAAATACCAGTCAAAAACACACACCCAAACAAACACCAGCTCCACATACAGCTTCCAAACATACAGATACAACATATCACCCACTCCAGATCCCTCTAGCTCTAAAAGCCAATCCTTTACCTCCACTCCTCCCCTTACTCCTACTTCCAAATTCACCTGTCCTTAACCCCTATCAAACCTATACCCATCCCTCCCAAGAAAAATCCTTGAGGTGCCTGCTCTGTGTCTAGGGGAGGTTTCCTGTTGGGTTAATTTTAGGAGGCAAGTTATGGGCAACAAAAGCCACAAGGTGTTGATGTGGGACCCTTTATTTCTTTTTCATTGAACCTTAATACATGAGTGTTTATTTTTACTTAATGAGTGAAAAACAAAGAAAAATATGTAATACATCTTAAAAAAAACAGAAATACAGAAAATGCACTAGACAAGAGGAAATGTTACATACATAAATAAAAAAATTATTTAAGTTAAGAACTAACGTTGACTTTGCATTTATCTAAAAGAAAAAACTTCTAGAGTAATTGCTGAATTATTGAAATGTAAATTATTCAAAAAATGCGTAATACATATGTTTATAATTTGATACTTTAAAAAGAATATTGAAACACACCTGTATGAACACATTATGGATTTTGTCAAATTTGCGTGTGTCCATTATCATGAAGGAAGCTTGCACCAAAGTTGAATAAAAAATTAATACAGTTGTGGTTCTTTAAATTTCTTAATGACAACTTTACACACATAAGCATTACACATTAGCAAAAATTGCTTGTAAGGGAAATTTCAAAATGCACAATTATATAGCAATGTAAACATCCAATTCACAAGTAAAAAAAGAAGCTTACCTTCAATTCTAGTGACAATGGGGTTAATCTGCTTTTTTGTTAAGTAGCAGCAACTAAAAGTTCATGATGGAAATGGAGGCGAAAGAAGAAAAAAAGATACATTTGTATGTTACATCCCTTCAAAACCACAAACTCACAGTTACATCAATGGAAAGGCACATCGTAATTGGCTTGCTAGGAATATTGGCTGAACTCTCTCCTACAGCTGCTTTTGCCTATGACGCCGTCAAAACGGAGAAAAATTCTGGCAGAGACAGTGGAACTCCGATGAAATATCATCCATACACCCACAAGCTTCTCAATTGAGTGGGAGAACTGTCTAGTAGGCAGACGGGTTATCCAACAGAAAAGTAATGGTATGGCCTGATCCACCAAGACCTAAATCAGAACCTATGGCCTTTGATGTGACAGTTGTCAACAAATTAAAGTTTCTACAACAACAAGTGCAACGCAAAACCCCTATTGATTTTGAACAAGGCACTGCCTTGTGTGTATCTGGACCACTGCAGACCGTTAAATATTGAAAGCTCCTTTAAATACATTCTGTTAGCAGTGGATTAATGTTGTTGATTCCTACGGGGAGGGCAACAGCGATCGGCTGATGCTCAAACAGTTATAAAAGATTTGCACGACGTCATCAGGACATATGCAGTAGCTGCATTCCATTCAGACCAGGGAGCAGTGCTTTTCTCTAAGGCTTACCAGGATACCATAAGTACTTTGAGTGTAGATGTGCACTATCCCTTCCCCTATCATCTTTTTTTTTGTCAAATCTGTTTTTATTGTTTTAAAGTTACACTTTACAGCACAAGCATCACTTATAAAAGCTCACAGTCATAGACAGGTAATTCGTCAATGCATTAGCGCAGGGTCATATTACGTTAAAAGCAGTCAAGCTTTGCAATCAATAGAACAATATATGCTCGCCCAGGGTTAGCTGAACTACATTTCGCCAGTCCTGATGCAGACTCTGAGGCTGCCCATGAGAACCGGTGTGCTAACCTCTCAATGGTCTGTGAGGTCCGGTGCTGACCCTTCATCTTGGGCATGCAAAAAGATAGTGTGTCTATGAAACAAGAAACAGTAACTATGGCAGCAGAAACCTCATGCGTATTCAACTCCCTCTCTTTCCCCCCTGCCCTGACCCTCTGCTCCCCCGACTAGTGCGCGCGCTCCTCATCTTTATCCACACTGGCATGCTTGTCTTTATGCCCTAGTGGAGCAGGTGTAAAGCACAAGAGTAGAGCACACCAGATTATCCCGGCAGGAAAACAACCTGTGGCATGTACCCACCCGCATGTGTCCTTCCCAGACCCTCTGTGTGATTTGTGTGCCCCCCCTGTCCGTCTGTTTTAATGCACCAAGCATCCGCTCCCAATGTGCCACAATGGGTTCCTTTCGGAGCCCTAGTGTTTCCTCCCTGCGAATGGCAGTCCACTCTGCCCTGGCCCACGCCTGAAATGAGGAACTCCATGCCCGCGTACATGGCGGGTCGTGTGCCTTCCACCTCCTTGTAAGGAGACGTTTTGCTACCACTAGCCCCAGGTCCAGAAAATGGGATGACACCTTATCCTTGGGGGATCTCTTGAAATGGTGCAGGATGTACTCGGGCCAGTCAAAGGGTATGGTTCGACCTCTGCAGCTCTGCAGCAGCTTGCTAATTGCGCCCAGCCCAGGACAGCTCCACAGCATATGCAGGAAGCCCGCCCCAACTCATTGCACCTGGGGCAGAGCTCATCGTGACGACGGAAATACTTATTAATCAACTCGGGCGTTAGGTAAGCCCTGTGGACAATAAAAAGCTGAATTTGGCAAAATCGCATGTTTCTAGGGATGCGCACCTGCCTTTTAAGTTCCCATTTCCCTATTGTTTGTCCTCTAGTGGCAGCCCCAAGTCCAGCTCTCATTTGCATCTAAGGGGGGCCTAAAGTAACTGCCATGTGTTCCCGTAATGATGTCGCAAACCAGCGAACCAGGTGCCTGCCCCTCCCCATAACGTGCAGATACTGCATGGTTAAATGCTGTCTGGGCTCCGTGGTTACGTCTCCACACCTGGCAGTCAGCTTCGCTATTAATGAGTGGTGCATTAAGAACCCCCCGGATGGAAGCCCCTCCTCTGTTACTAGCGTCCCATCGGTTGTGAGCTCACTATTCCTGTATAGGTCTCCGAGCGTATGGATGTCGACCTCCCGCCACTCTGTGAGCATAGAAGCCGTGAGCACCCCTCCACCACCAGGCGTGCTCTCCAGGGGTATAGCCAGTGCATAAGGAACCGTATTGCGGGTGAGGTATAAAGCCCTCGGGTAGCACTTGTATGCCACTGCCAGGAGGAGCACCGTTGGGCGCTCTATCATAGCTTTGGGGTATCTGAAGGTATCCTCTTTCCACTGGACTCATGTACCCCCAAGGTGATATGCTGGGTCCGCAGTCCCTTCACTGAAAGTTTAAAGGCAGGATTTACCTGCATTCACTCAGAGCCCCGAAATGGCAGCAAAGGTATGCAGCAGGTGGGCCAGCTGCTCGGTTATGTGTCCCACGTCCCTCATAAACACCAGCAGGTCAATCAATCAATCAATCAAAGACATTTATAGAGCGCACTACTTACCCGTAGGGTCTCAAGGCGCTTGGGGGGGGGTGCCGTTACTGCTCGAACAGCCAGGTCTTCAGCTTCTTCCTGAAGGAGAGGTGGTCTTGGGTCAGGCGCAGGTCGGTCGGGAGGGAGTTCCAGGTCTTGGCGGCCAGGTAGGAGAAGGACCTTCCTCCTGTTGTCGCTCTTCGGATGCGGGGGACGGCGGCGAGGGCGTGGCTGGCTGATCGGAGGTGGCGTTTGGGAACGTAGAAGTTGATTCGGTTGTTGAGGTAGCTCGGGCCTTGATCGTGTAGGGCTTTGTGTGCGTGGGTGAGGAGACGGAAGGTGATTCTTTTGTTGATGGGGAGCCAGTGCAGGTCTCTCAGATGTCCGGAGATGTGGCTGTTGCGTGGGATGTCGAGGATGAGTCTGGCTGAGGCGTTCTGGATCCGCTGGAGTCTCTTCTGGAGCTTGGCGGTGGTACTGGCGTAGAGGGCGTTGCCATAGTCCAGTCGGCTGGTGACGAGGGCCTGGGTGACGGTTTTCCTGGTCTCGGTGGGGATCCACCAGAAGATCTTCCGTAGCATGCGCAGGATGTTGAAGCACGACGAGGAGACGGCGTTGACTTGTCTGGTCATGGAGAGGGAGGAGTCCAGGATGAAGCCCAGGTTGCGTGCGTGGTCTGTCGGTTTGGGTGCGGTGCCCAGGGAGGGGGGCCACCAGGAGTCGTCCCAGGCGGAGGGCGAGGAGCCCAGGATGACGACCTCTGTCTTGTCTGAGTTCAGTTTCAGGCGGCTGGTCGTCATCCACTCGGCTACATCTTTCATCCCTTCGTGCAGATTGGCTCTGGCGGCGGCGGGTCGTTGGTCAGGGAGAGGATCAGCTGGGTGTCGTCGGCGTAGGAGATTATGTTGAGGTTGTGTTGGCGTGTGATGGCCGCGAGGGGGCTCATGTAGACGTGAAAGAGGGTGGGGCTCAGAGAGGATCCTTGGGGAACGCCGCAGATGACTTCGGTGGCTTCTGACTTGTACGGTGGTAGGCGGACTCTCTGTGTTCTTCCGTCGAGGAAGGAGATGATCCATTCCAGTGCCTTCTCCTGGATTCCGACGTTGCTGAGGCGCTGCACTAGGGTGCAGTGGCAGACCGTGTCGAATGCCGCGGAGAGGTCTAGGAAGATGAGGGCCGCTGTGTCTCCGTTGTCCATCAGGGCTCGGATGTCGTCGGTGGCAGCGATGAGGGCGGTCTCGGTGCTGTGGTTGGCTCGGAAGCCAGACTGTGAGGGGTCGAGGGATCCATTCGTCTCGAGGAAGGCGGCCAGCTGTTTGTTGACGGTCTTCTCGATGACTTTGGCTGGAAACGGGAGGAGCGAGATGGGGCGGTAATTCTTGAGTTCGGTGGGGTCCACTGTGGGTTTCTTGAGTAGAGCGCTGAGTTCGGCGTGCTTCCAGCTCTCAGGGAAGGTGGCGGTGTCGAAGGAGGTGTTGATAATGTCCCGTAGGTGGGGTGCGATGATAGCGTCTGCTTTGTTGAAGACGTGGTGAGGGCAGGGGTCGGTCGGAGATCCGGAGTGGATGGAGTTCATCATGCGGACCGTGTCTTCGGTGCTGATCGGAGTCCAGGCGCGGAGGGTGGTGGTGGGTGGCGTTGCTGTTGTCGTGGCGTGCATCAGTTGACTTCTGAAGCTGTTGTGTATGTCCGCGATCTTGTTGTGGAAGTAGGAGGTGAGGAAGTTGCAGAGGTCTTGCGATGGGGTGATGTCGTTGTTTCCTGCGCTGGGGTTGGAGAGCTCTTTCACGATGTTAAAGAGTTCCTTGCAGTTGTGTGCGTTGTTGTCCAGCCGGTCCTTGAATGCAGTTTTCTTGGCAGTGCGGATCAGTTGGTGGTGCTTCCGGGTGGCGAGCTTGAGGGTGGTCATGTTGTTCGGTGTAGATTCCCTTCTCCAGACTTTCTCGAGGGCTCGGCAGTTCTTCTTGGAGCTCTTGAGTTCGTCGGTGAACCATGGTGCTTTCTTGCTGCCGGGTCTGCTGGGCGGGGTCCTCAGAGGGGCGAGTTCGTCCTCGCAGTTGCTGATCCACTTCGTGAGGTTGTCGGCGGCCTGGCTGGGGTTCGCTGAGCTGGCAGGTGGGTGCTGGCTCAGGGAGGCGGCGAGTTGGTCGGCTGTGATCTTGTTCCAGCTTCTACGGGCAACCTGTTGCTGGTGGTGGTGGATCGTCGTTCTTTTGAAGGTGAAGTGGACGCAGCTGTGGTCCGTCCAGTGGAGTCCTGTGGCGTGGCTGAAGGTGATGTCTGTGCTGGATGAGAAGACGGCGTCGAGTGTGTGTCCGGCGAGGTGGGTGGGGGTGGACACCAGCTGCTTGAGTCCAAGGTTGGCGAGGTTGTCGAGCAGGGTGCTGGTGTTGGGGTCGTTGTTGTTCTCCAGGTGGAAGTTGAGGTCCCCCAGGAGGATGTAGTCAGCGGAGCGGAGGGCGTGCGGGCTGACGAAGTCGGCGATGTCCTCGCTGAATTGAGTGCGTGGTCCCGGGGGTCGGTAGATCAGGGTGCCTCTGAGGGTGGTCTTCGGGTCGGTGTGGATCTGGAAATGCAGGTGTTCGGCGGTGGTTAGGGTGTCGTCGGTGCTAGTCGTGATGCGGACGGTGTTCCTGTGGATGATGGCGATGCCTCCTCCCATCTGGTTGGCGGTGCGGTCCCTCCGGGTGTTCTTGTAGCCCTCTGGGATGGCGATGGCGATGTCGGGCGCTGAAGAGGCGTTCATCCAGGTCTCCGTGAGGAAGGCAACGTCCGGGGCTGTGGTGTCTAGGAGGTTCCAGAGTTCGATGGCGTGTCTGTGGACGGAGCGGGTGTTGAGCAGGATGCACTTGAGGTGGTTGCTGCTGGTGTTCGGCTTGGCCGGTGCTGGTGCCGGGCAGGTCCGGATGCAGGTGAACTTGCAGGCGTGGCAGCTGAAGGGTCCGTGGGTGCGTTGTGGGGTGGCTTGGTAGCATCCTGGGATTCGGCCGGTGTTGAGTGCGATGAGGGTGGCGGCGGTGTACGTCAGGCGGGTCGGCCGGGGTCCTCGTGGGCCAGGGGTCCTGGCACTGGGTGCGGTCCAGGCGCGGACGGGCGTCGACGGGCTTACCTTTGGCGCGCTTTCGGCGCACAATCGGCGCGCCCGCTGCGCGTTCGCACGGTCGCCATATATGGCGAAGTGCGCGGGGGCGGAGCAGCTGGGAGGCGGGAGCGGGGAGGGTACAGAAGGAAAAAAGGGGCGGGGTTAGCGGCGGTGGCGGGAAGCGGGGAAGGAGGGCGAAGGGCAGCAAAAAGCGGCGAAACAGGAAGGAAAATACAAAATTAGAAAACAGGCAATACAGAAAGACAAGAGAACACTTTTAAACAGTCAAAACAACAGGGGCAGGTCAGGCGAGCACGGACCACGCCGCTCGAAGGCAGGGGGCGTGGTCACGCGACGTCAGCGAGGCAGTCAGGCAGGGAGGGCACACGCATCAGCTGGTGGCCGTGCGGCGCGGGGGTGTCCTAGAGCTAGGTCGTCAGCATAGAGTGATACTTGATGGACTGCATCTCCCATCAGAATACCAACGCAGAGAGTCGCCCATATAGCTACGGCCAGGGGCTCAATTGCTAGAGCAAACAGCAATGGGGACAGAGGGCACCCCTGTGGGTGCCTCGGCCCACCGCCTCCGAGATTTAGGGGTCCAGCCGCACCCGGACTATGGGGTCCTTGTATAATAGGTCGACCATGTGGAGGAACCACATGTCTAACCCATAGCGTACCAACACCGCCGACATATAGCCCCATTCTAGGCAATCAAACGCCTTCTCCAGATCCAGGATCCGGCATACCGCACTGGGCCACTCCCACGTGGCCTCAGCTGCCACCCTGAAGTACACCCTGAGGTTCAATGATGTAGATCTCGCAGGGAAAAGCCTGTTCTGGTCAGTGTGGATTAAGTGGGAGACCACCGGCGGCAACCTTTCGGCCAGCACATTTGCGAATATCTTATAATCCATGTTAAGCATCGCCAGAGGCCTGTATGAGCCCAGAGCCATGGGGTCCCTGTCCGGTTTAGGCAGGGAGACCAAGAACGCCTCCTGTATGGAAGGGGGCAGTGATCCTTTCTCCACCGCTCCAGTATATAGCCAGGATTTCCCAATATGCTTTAAAGTATTCTCCAGGCAAGCCGTCCGGTCCTGGGGTCTTCCCGGATGCCATTGACTGGATCGCCTCCCCAATTTCCTCCAACGAGAGAGGCGCATTAAGCGACTCCTTCTGGTCCTCGGAGGTCATGGGCAGATTGATAGAGCTCAAGAACTCCACTAAAATGTACCTGGGGCCAATGCCCTGGGCCCTGTATAGCTGTGTATAGTGATCTGTTCGGGCACGGTGGATTTTGCGTGTGTACACTATTCATCCACCTGCTGTACGGAGATCTCCTATCGGGGTACTGCGCCCCTCTTTCCTTATGAACCAGGCCAGTAGACGGCCCGCTCTATCTTCTTTGGTGTGCGTTCAGGCCGGGTGTGCTACGTAGTTGTGGCATCTCAACCACTCCAAAAGCTCCGCATGCCAGGTATGAAGGTCCCCCACCCTGTGTGAGTGCCTGCCCCCTCCCCCTCCCTCTCCTTCCTGCTCATAACGCAATAACTCAGCCTCTAGGCATGCAAGGGAGGCTGAGAGCATCCCACGTATGTTCCACGTGGCCCCCAAGCAATGCCCCCGGATGGCCACTTTGTAGGCGTCCCATTCTACCATGGCGTTGCTCGCTGTCCTCTTGTTGTTATCAAAATATACGAGGATAGCCGTGCCCTGGGACAAGCAGAACTCTAAATCATCTAGTGCACTAGGTTGTAGCCGCCACGTGGGGACAGGCGGGCGATCTGCCTCCCAGCTGATCTGAAACCACATGGGATTATAATGGGAGTGCGTCCTCCCCAGGTACTCTGATTGGGCAATAAGCGGTAACAGAGACTGGGAACCCACTATTGAGGTTCTGTGACAATCATAATGATGTTTTTGACTCGTTCGAATATGGACGAGTTTGGTATCTATGAACCGCAAATGACGAGTTTAGTGGGTGTACGCGTTTTTGCTACGCTGGCCTGAATCGTTCGTCTTATTCGTGGGTTTCTCCATCTGAACCCACGGGTTCCATTTTAGATACGGCATCCATTTTGTCTCTCGCCCTCAAGTAGCCAGCGAACGGACACTGTCCGCTTCGTGACCCTGGGATTCCCAAGCTCTTGCGGAAGACACGTGTTCTTTTGAGGACGTCTTTATGACGAGGGGGATGACACTGCAAAAGCAGATGACTCCGCTCGAGGCTCATCTTGCCGTGCCGGTCTATTGTTTCAGCCGTGCATGCATTAGGCACGAATCCTTTGATCCTGCAATCGTGCTTCCGATATTGCCCCTTACACCCTTTTCCAATCTGTTGTCTGTTTTCTGTCTTCCTTGCCCCTGTTTCTGTCCCTTCTCTTAGCTCGTTTACAGCTAGAATGGAATGTGCCTAATGATGGGATAACGTGCTTTTACAGTTGGGAACCGGCAATGCTACTGTAATTATGTTCCGGGCTTCTGAATACATGTGAAAGCAACCCATTTGAAGTTTACTGTGGGAACTGAGTTGTAACCTTTTGTTCGTCATGTTGTGCTATGACTAAAATATGTATAAAAGGAGCGATCCACTGTTGCAATTTGAAGCAGTCTCTCAGAACCTACACGTAGTGTACTTCTTGCGATTTCTGTATCCCTGCAGTAAATAAACCTTGATCTTTGACGCCGAAGGAAGTGTCCCGTGTCTCTGTGATTTGTACGCCGAAACAGGTAACCCACGAAGGTTTCAGGTGTTGTTCCCTGGCACCGCTGGGCCTTAGAATAGCCCAGTCCTTCAGTTGGCGCCCATCGTGGGGCGACATCAACGGTACCGGTCCAAAGCCCGACGATCGTGAGGAACTTCGTGTGAAATCTCCAAGGAAAAGTGCACCCCGCTTCATCGATCCTGTTGTCGACCTGTTTTGGCGCCTGGCGTAGTCCTTTGTACAGCGAGACGATAGACGGGCCTTCCTGGTGACGCCATTGTTCTTTCAGTTAAGTATCTGTGGGTCGCTCCCAGTCCTTAGTTGTTGGTTCCTTTTTGGGACCTTTGCTTTGTTGTTGAAACTTGGTTGTATGCATGGTTCCATTGCATTTGTGGTTCTTAGTTGTTGGTTCTTAGTTGTTTGGTTTTATTTGACGATTGCAATTGCCAAATACCGAGGGTCTTGCATTTTTGCGAGGACATCGTAATTCGATAACCCTTGAAGTTTTTAAACTCGGTTAGTGTGCACGATGCCTGGCCATAGTACTTTGTTTGGTTTCCTTAAATGTTGCGGTACGGATTCCCGATTGGAGGACTCATGTCCGATACCTCCAGTTGGAACTCTGATCTATGAGCTCTATAGTCGCCATGGAGTTGGTCCCATTGTGTATAATGATTATTGGATCCACTACACTAAAGACAATGGTGTCCTTAGTTGGCCACCCCATGGTAGTTTCGAAACTGCAATTTTAAACAATCTCGAAGCAAAATTGTTTAAAAAGAAATCTAGGCCGGCATGTTTGATTCCTTTCGGTTATGGCGCAAAGAGGCCATGCAGAAAGAAATCAAGCAGAATAAGAAAAATAAGAGAAGGTATTGTTACGGTGGATAAGTGTTATCCTGTTTTACCGTCGAGTTCTGATAAGAAGGGAGAAGAAGCGGTAGAGGACCCTTTGCTGTCCTATCTACTGAAATCGCCACCTCCATATGCACAGGATACTACCGCCCCTGTGGTTCCTCCGGTCCCTCAACCTGTTGTTCCGGCGGCTGCTGGTCAGCCTGCCGTTGGTCCTGTCCTTCCGAATCCTTTTGTTCCTCAAGCTGTCCCTGCTCCCTTACCTGCCCTTCTTCCTACTGCTCCACTGCCTATACCTTCTCAGTCTATTGTTCCCGCTACTTCTGCTCTTTTTGCTACTCCTACTGCTCCTACGTTTAGCCCTCATGTTGTTGCCCCTGTGCTTCTCTCTTCTTCTCCTTCTGTCCGTAGTTGCATACCTAATGCTGTTGCTAATCTATACTCTCCATTTGGACCGATCCTCGGGTCCGATGTTTCTGATGTCCCTCAAAGACGAAGTCAAATTCCTGGTGGTAGGGAGAGTGATACGTTAGTGAAAATGACGCGTACATGGATTAGGTATCCCGTTAAATACACCCCGCGCATGGTTTGTGAGACGTTCTCTCAATTTAATGAGCCCACGCAGAGATTTGTGTTTGAGGAAATGTGTAAATCCTTACGAGAGGAGTGGGATAATGATGAGGTAGACAATGTGCCACCCGAAATGACTGAACTCCAGAATCAGTTTTGGAATGGTATGATTGTGGGTAGTAATGTTCAACGTGCTTTAGAGCGCCTCCTATCCTTTCGATCTGTAGTACAACCTCGAGCATTGTTTAAGGACGAAACTGAGGAGTGGATGGCACAACCTGGTCGGTATCCCATGCGAGAAGTTCCCCCAGTGTGGATGCCAGGTAACCCTGCTGCTAACCCTGCCATTTTGCCACACTTCCAGAGAGTTTGGATACACCTACCATGTAAGTGGTCGGAAGTTTTGCTAGTGAAGCAATCTTTGCCTGATCCCCGCAAAAAATCCGGCAGGTTATTATAAGGAGTTATCCCAATTAGTGGATGCTACTATTATGAACCTCGCCGATATCGATATGTTGTTCAGTAATGTAGTACCTCAACCAATTTGGGCTAAAATCCGTCAAGAGAATCACGTAGCCGAGTTAGGCAGTGATTGGGCTGCTCTTGCGGCGGCAGACGGACGACAAGTTGGTGGGGCTAAACCGGAACAGCTCATTACTGATCTGCCTCAGAGGATTATTTCACTTATGAAGACACTTATGCCAGCAATGAGAGTTAACTGGGATAAACTGTCTGCGTGTAAGCAAAAGAAAGATGAGAGTGTCTCTGATTTCTTTACCAGATTTGAGGAGGCATTTATGGATCATAGTGGTCAGGATATGAGCACTGAGGGAGGTCAGCGATTATTTGTAGATAAATTTGTATCAAATTTGTTGCCTGAACTCAGAAACAAGTTGAAAAATTCTGAAAGTTCGTGGGCTATTTCTACCACTGCTCAAATATTAGCCATGGCTCAATATTACGAAAATAGGGAGAAGGAGGAAACTGATCGTGCGGATAAGAAAACAAAGGATCTTAAAACTAAAGTTCTGTTGCAGGAAGCGTATCCTCCGCGCTCGAATCAAAACGATGCACAGCAACAAAATAGATCGCAATCACAATCTTCTAGGATGCAGTCGCGTGCTGACTCCTCTACACCACGATCTATGCTTGTATATAATCAATGCGCATATTGTGGGGGTGAGGGCCATTTGAAGTTTAATTGTCCGGTTTTACGTGTCCGAAATAATGGTGTTTCGGCTCGGGGAGGTCGTAGTGGTCCTCAACAGGCATCACGTGGTAGAGGCCGTGGTGCCACTCAAAATCAGAATGAGCGTTCTACCACTTCATCAGACTCGAATAATTGCTTTGATCAGCGCGATTCATCATCTGGTAGATCTGCACAGTATCATGTGGACGACTATTACGTCGAGCATGATATCGATGCTGACGGTAATTACTAGGACAGCCACAGACAAAGAGAGGGAGTAGTATCAGTTCCGGTTGATCAGAGAGGGCCTTACGTCGCAGTTGCCACATCGGGCATAGTTGAGCCTTTTCTGTTGGACACTGATGCAGCGAAAAGTTCCATCATGCATTCGAAACTCCCTGGCGCACCTTTGTCTGGCTTAACGAATGTTTCCGTTGGATTCTCTGGCGCCCCCGTTAGCAATCCGGTTTCTAGCCCTTTGCCCCTTACAATTGGGCCTCGTGAGCTAGAGGCTCCCTTGATTTTAACTACTGGTTGTGGTGAGAATCTTTTGGGCCTGGATTTGTTGAAACGGTTATATGCGACTCTGTACTGTTCTCCTGCGGGAGTGGAGCTTACATTGGGTCAGAGAGTGATCTCTCCTATGTACTTGTCAACTGATAAGCTCCCACCGGAATTGAGTTCTCTTCCTGAGTCTTTGTGGGCAACAGGTCCCAATGATGTGGGCCTGCTGGACATATCACCTTATGTCGTCCAATTGAAATCGAATGTGCGATTACCACATATTCCCCAGTATCGTATCTCTCTTGATGGTGAACGAGCGCTATTAGCGATCATTTATGACTTTATCCAGAAGAATGTTATTGAGGACACTCGGGGAAATGTGTGTAATAGTCCTGTGTTACCTATTCTGAAACGAACTGATCCGTCCAAACCTCCTGTGTACCGTTTTGTTATTGATTTGAGAGAGGTAAATAAAATTGTGATTCCACAATTTCCTGTGGTGCCTGATATTACGGCTTTACTGACTCTGATTCCAGCCTCTGCCTCTTGGTTCTCGGTGATCGATTTGAAGAATGCTTTCTTTAGCATTCCGATTGCTGAGGAAAGCAGAGATCTATTCGGTTTCTCATTAGGGGGTCGCAGCTTTAGATTTAAACGCGCTCCTCAGGGCTACTGTGAGAGTCCATCGATCTATAGCAAAGCTCTTAAGGGTCAACTTGACGCGTTTGTGTTACCAGCTGGTGCAGCCTTGATTCAGTACGTTGATGATCTGTTAGTGGCTGCTGACACTAAGCAGATTTGCAAAACTGCTACAGTATCGCTGTTACAGCATCTATGTGACTTACATCACAAGGTGCCACCTTCTAAGTTACAATATTGTTGTCAAGAAGTAACCTATCTAGGTCACTTATTGTCAAAGGAGGGAAGAAGGTTGACCCCTGAAAGAATTGCAGCGATCGCTCGAATGACTGTGCCAACAACTCAGAGAGATGTGCGTGCCTTTCTAGGTATCACGTCGTACTGCAGGCAATGGATTCCCAATTTTTCATTGCTAGCGAAGCCATTGGTCGCCCTCACGTGCAAGGATGTTCTGACTCCTGTGCCATGGACTGAAGAGTGTCAGAAAAGTTTTTCTGAATTACGTGATGCGTTGTGTTCGGCCCCTGTGTTAGGTACTCCTGACTACAGTAAACTGTTTACACTATACGTTCACGAGAGAGAGGGTTGTGCGTTGAGTGTTTTGACGCAACAATTTGGCGGTAAGCAGCGTCCATGTGCATATTTTTCCTCGACCTTGGACCCAGTAGCTAGAGCATTGCCGAGTTGTCTGAGAGCGACAGCGGCAGCTGCGGTGTCCATCCGGCAATCTGCAGGACTGGTCATGGATAATATGCTTACGGTGATGGTTCCGCATGCAGTTGACACTCTCTTGAATCGTAGAAAAACTCAACACATGACGAGCGCAAGGTTGTCCGGTTATGAGTTGACGCTTTTGGCAAGTCATATACAAATAAAGCGCGGTAATGTACTGAACCCAGCGACATTGTTGCCGACTAATATGGAATCAGATGATGTACCACCACATGACTGCTATTTACGAACTGAGGAAGAAACGAAGGGTCGTGTTGACCTAAAAATCACTCCATTGGCAGACCCCGATGGTACTTTGTATGTTGACGGTTCGTGTTTCAAGTTGCCGAATGGTGATGTGACGACTGCGTATGCTGTAGTGACGTTGAGTACGGTTGTGGAAACTGCGAGATTGAGTCAGAATTCCGCGCAAGCGGCAGAGTTGATTGCGTTGACAAGAGCGTGTGTTTTGTCTAAAGGGAAGCGAGTGAATGTGTTTACTGATAGTTAATATGCATTTGGCGTTGCACATAGCTTTGGTCGTCTGTGGAGAGAAAGAGGATTTATGACATCGCATGGCACGAAGATCCAACACGGACAGCTCGTGAACGATCTTTTGGATGCACTTACGTTGCCTAAGCAGGTGGCAATCATTGAATGCAGCGCTCACCGAAAGGTTACGGATGATGTTGGTCGTGGTAATGCGTTTGCGGATGAGATTGCTAAGGAAACAGGTAAGAATCTTGCAACCCGAATGTACGTTACGAGTTCAGTAAGGTGGCCTGCGGAGACTGGTATGTGTGAGGACACTGTTGAGAGTGTGAAAGCGATTCAGAATGAGGCCACTGAAACTGAAAAGACTAAGTGGAAAGAAAGCACGGGAAAGTTGGATGCGCATGGATGTTGGATTGATTTGTCGGAGTGTCAGAGGTGGATGTTACCGGATGCATATGTGCTAGCCGTTGTGACTATGGCTCATGGCTTGTCACATATTAGCGCGAAAGGTATATGTAAGTTGCTGTCCCCTGTATGGAAGAATGATGGTATTGCTAAGTGTGCTGAGAGAGTGGTCAAAAATTGTATGGTATGTATGATGAACAATCCCGGCAAGGGCACCCCCACTCCACCTGGCCATTTTGCTCCTCCTACATGTCCCTTTGAGGTTATTCAACTGGACTTCATCCATATGGAGAGATGCAATAACCTGAAGTACGTTTTAGTTGTGGTTTGCGCGTTCTCCAGATGGATTGAGGCCTATCCTCTGAAAGATAATACTGCCCTGTCCACCGCGAAAGTCCTACTGAAGGAATACTTTCCTCGGTATGGAATGGCACGGATTGTATGGTCGGATAACGGAAGTGAGTTTGTGGGGAGTGTGATGAAGAGTGTGTGTAAGGGCCTTGGAATTCGACAAAAATTCCATAGCGCCAATAATCCCCAGTCAGCAGGTTTAGTGGAAGGGTACAATGGCACTCTGAAACTAAAACTTGCTAATATTCAAGCTACGACTGGTCTGTCATGGCCTGATGCCTTGCCTCTGGCTCTCTTGTCGACCAGGGCGACTGTACACTCTCGAGTAGGGCTTAGCCCATATGAGATTGTGTTCGGCCGTCCCACAAACATTTGGGGAGTCCCGAGGCCTAAGGCCTTTGATAGTCTCGAGTATCCAATTTTAATTGATTATCTTCATGATCTGACTGCTAAACTGAGGTTAATTCATCAACAGGTCCTTGAAGCTCTACCGGCACAGACAGAGGGTCCTGGACATCGGCTCCAACCGGGTGACTGGGTTGTCACCCCCAACTTTGGCAGAAAACGTAACTTGGAGCCGAGATTTGTGGGTCCATTCCAAGTCCTGCTGGCCACAAGGACTGCAGTTCGGTTGGAAGGCAGAAAGAATTGGGTGCATGCCACCCACACCAAAAAAGTTCTGATCCCTTTGCCAGCAGATTCTTGGGTGAGGACTGGGATTGCCGCAACGGAAACAGAGACCCCAACAAGTTTTGTGCCGTTTAGTGATGCTCAACCGGTAGGAGACACTTCCTTGCAGCCAGATACATCTGTTGAACCATCAGCATTGGAGAATTCGAGGCTTGAACTGTCGTCTGATCGATTGGACGCTGTTTCGCAATCTGAACAATTGTTTGAAGAACAGACTCGACCTGGGAGAAGTCGATATTTTCTTCGTTCTCGTGACAAAGACTAATAAAAAAATCCTTTTTGTTTTTTCCTTTTGAATTCACATTACCCCTTATTGTTGCCACGAATATTATGGACAATTGCATCCTATATTAATTCTTGAGTTTTTTTTCATGTGTGTTCCCTTTTTCCACAGCTAGGAGATTTGCCTTAAAATTGAATGTTTGTTTAAGAAAACCTTTCATCCGGGTTGACCGTAGGGCCGTGCGGGTACTTCCTTCTGTTTAGCAGGTTCCTGACACTAGGTCGGTTACTTTTGTCGATTCCTGGGAACTCCTGGGAATTGATAATCGCTACTCAGAACGAAGTGCGTCAAGAACGTTGCGGACGGTTTTCAGAGGATGGAGTTCTCTAAGCTGTCGGAAGTAGAAAGGATGTCAGCTCAAAGATCGAAATTGCATAGGGTTGTACAGACAAAATGCTTTCTGTTTCAGGTATTCCTGCTGTTTCTGACTGTTTCTAAGCTATTGGTGGGTGGAGTGTATTTTGGAATACAGTCGTTATTGCCTTCTGCTTCACCTACTTTTTCTTCTGAACCGAAATCTATTCCCACTGTTTCTCCACATTCCATTCATCCTCTGCCCCAACATGAACAGGTTAGACGTGCGGAATTCATGAACAACTCCTTTGTCCAGCTCCTACATCAGCATCAGTTGGTGATGAATACTACTAACTGTTGGGTGTGTGGGTTAATGCCACATACCATGGATAGGGGTATTCCGTATTTGGTTCTTCCTTACAGCTCCCAGGGGTCAGCTCGAGCATTCCAAACTTTGTTTCGTAGCGCACTAGATTCCTACCCCCATCGAGAGCCACGCTCTGCAGATCCTGGTCCCGGCCCGTACCACAAGCCTTTGGCAAGAGCGATTGTTGACTTAGATAGAGATATTTTTGATGCATCGCTTATTCCAGAGGAAGAGGTGCGAGCATATAAGGATCTGAGTGAGGCTGAGTATAGCATGTCAGTGGGTGATAGACAGCTTAAAAGCTCGTCTCCGATCTGGATCGTACCCCATCTTGGTAATTTCTGCTTGCAAGGCCTTGGTCGAAATCCGTGAGCCCAGCTTGGGAAGAGTGCTTGCACTGAAACATACGTTTTACCAATGCTCTCTTCCCCTGTTTTTCTGACTGCCAAGGGTACATACTTTGTATGTTATGATCGCGCATATACATGGTTGCCCCGTGACTTCTCGGGCACCTGTTATATTGCAAATTTGTTGCCACCGACTTTCACAGTTGCCTCGGACTATCACAAGACTAGAGTTGTGAGAGGCGTTATTAGCAAAGAAGACACTGCCGGTCAAGAAGCAGGAGACTTCTTTAAGGGTTTCCTGCCATTTTGGGGACCTATGGTTAACAGTAGGAACCTGAGACGGCTGACTCGTGTGGTAGAATTGACTGCTAATATAACTGCAAGTGCCCTTGGTAATTTGACAGCAGAGCTTCAGGCGGATAGACTTATGACGTTGCAGAACCGTATGGTTTTAGACGTTGTACTTGCAGATAGAGGTGGTGTGTGCAGGGTGATCCATTCGAGTTGCTGTATTTTCATCCCTGATAACGCTCCAACTCTATATCAAGCTATCTCGAAGTTGCATAAGATCTCCGAGTCCATACACGTGGACGTAGGTGATTGGACGCTACTCGGATGGTTTTGGGGCCTAATGTCGACGTGGGGTTGGAAGATTCTGATGATCATTGGAGTTGTTGTGACGTTCCTGTTCACGTGTTGTCTTTGTGTACAGTGTGGTCCTGCCTTATGTGGCCTCTGTGCTACGTCGTGTATAAGACGGCCATCTGTTACCAAGGAAGCATTGATGGATAGAATAATGTTGCAGCAACATCTGAATGACCTGATGAATATTGAGATCGATTCTGATATCGACTAGTGCTTGCCTACATGAGGGCAAAAGGAGCGTCTGAGGTTCTGTGACAATCATAATTATGTTTTTGACTCGTTCGAATATGGAGGAGTTTGGTATCTATGAACCACAAATGACGAGTTTAGTGAGTGTACGCGTTTTCGCTACGCTGGCCTGAATCGTTCGTCTTATTCGTGGGTTTCTCCATCTGAACCCACGGGTTCCATTTTAGATACGGCATCCATTTTGTCTCTCGCCCTCAAGTAGCCAGCGAACGGACACTGTCCGCTTCGTGACCCTGGGATTCCCAAGCTCTTGCGGAAAACACGTGTTCTTTTGAGGACGTCTTTATGACGAGGGGGATGACACTGCAAAAGCAGATGACTCCGCTCGAGGCTCATCTTGCCGTGCCGGTCTATTGTTTCAGCCGTGCATGCATTAGGCACGAATCCTTTGATCCTGCAATCGTGCTTCCGATATTGCCCCTTACACCCTTTTCCAATCTGTTGTCTGTTTTCTGTCTTCCTTGCACCTGTTTCTGTCCCTTCTCTTAGCTCGTTTACAGCTAGAATGGAATGTGCCTAATGATAGGATAACATGCTTTTACAGTTGGGAACCGGCAATGTTACTGTAATTATGTTCCGGGCTTCTGAATACATGAAAGCAACCCTTTTGAAGTTTACTGTGGGAACTGAGTTGTAACCTTTTGTTCGTCATGTTGTGCTATGACTAAAATATGTATAAAAGGAGCGATCCACTGTTGCAATTTGAAGCAGTCTCTCAGAACCTACACGTAGTGTACTTCTTGCGATTTCTGTATCCCTGCAGTAAATAAACCTTGATTTTTGACGCCGAAGGAAGTGTCCCGTGTCTCTGTGATTTGTACGCCGGAACAGGTAACCCACGAAGGTTTCAGGTGTTGTTCCCTGGCACCGCTGGGCCTTAGAATAGCCCAGTCCTTCACTATCCTCTCCAATGGACATGCAAGCCATGAACTGCTGACTAGTAAGAATAAATTCTGTCATCTGGGTGTAGTATGCGCTACAGGTCCTGTAACACCCAGTGTGAAAGCCAGTCCCTGAAGGCCTGCGCATTGGGCTCTACCACTGCAGCACGAAGGGGGTTAAAAGACCTGTTCAACTGGACATCCAGCACCATATTAAAATCCCCCCCAAGTAGCCAAGGGAGCCTGACATACGGGTGGAAGACCTGGGTCAGCTGCGCTAGGAAGAATGGTTGATCTACCTTCCGGCCATTCAATGATCCTAATAATACCTCTTGACCATTCAATTTCCCCCGCACCAGGGTATACCTGCCCTCTCGATCTACCTTTGCTTCTTCACAGATAAAGGGGACGCCCGCCCTTACCCAAATCAGTGTTCTTCACACATGCGCCGGGAAGACCGTACCATAAATTTGCCCCGTCCAAAGCCTGCGAAGTTTGTCAAGTTCTGTATGGGTCATGTGAGTTTCCTGTAGGAGGGCAACCCCCACAGAGTGTCGCCGCAGGTAGGAAAAGATGGAGTATTCCACCCCTCCCGGTCATGCGCAGGCATCGCGTTAACTTTCAGGGGCGCGTCCAGCGTGCAGCACATTTCAACAGCGTGAGTGCGGGCATATGAAATATAAAACAGTGCATGGTGTATATATGCTTGTGAGCCATGGAGAGATGCAACACAGCACCGCTCTATCACATGAGCTGGTCAGCAGTCTGGGGCATCACCACAGACAAATTCGAGTCTTCGGAGAACACGGTGGATGGAGATGACAAGCCACTAGTTCCTGTGTCACTGTATGTGTGGGTCTCCATACGGCTATTGCCTGGCATTCCATCCTGATCTTCTCTGGACTGGGCGCAACTGGGCCCGCCTCATGTCCCGGTATGCCCCCTGCCGTCTGCACCATCTTGATCTCCTCTCCGCCCGGCCGCTGTCCTCCGGCCTGGGGGCCTTGTTCCTGCCCACTGCCCTGTCTCCTCCAGCCAGTCCTAAACTTCCAAAGGGGCATCAAAGAAGCCGGTATCCTCCTGTGAGACCACTCTTTGACGGGACAGGAACAGCAGGGAGTAAGGCAACTCCAGCTTCCTTAGTTGACGCTTCACTGCCATATAGGTGCTTCTCCGTCTCTGCACCGTTGCTGTGTAGTCCGGGAAGAACATTACACGACCGTTTCCCACATTCAGGTCTCCCAGTTCCCTGGTTTCACGGAGCACCACGTCTCTGTCCCGATAATTAAGGAGCTTGAAGAGAAACGGACGAAGTTGAGCTCCCAGCCTGGGCTACTGCGCTGACACTCTGTGCGCTCTTTCCAACACAAACTGCTGCAACAGCACCCCCTGGGGCAGGAGGTCGTGTAACCAGCTCTCAACGTACTGCTCCGGGGTTCTGCCTTCCTCACCCTCCGGAAGGCCCACCACGCAGACATTGTTGCACCGGGAGGGCCCTTCCGCATGTTTTATGCGGTCTTCGAGCGCGTGGACACGGTTGATAATATCTTGGAGCGCTATAGTGTGATTGTGGACCACAGGCCGGATCTCCTGAAGTGTCTGGCTTTGTGAGGCCACTGACTCAGCTAGTTTACGATGATCGGCGTGGAGAAGGGTGAAATCTGACGTTACTTAATCGATCCGTGTCTCTAGGGACTCCTTGGTTTGCTCCAGAGTGGTGCCGATTTGTTTCACCGCTGCAAGCACAGTGTACATTTTGGCTGCAAGGGCCGCCATTTGGGATTCCATACTTCCACTCTGACGCCCCAGCAAAGTGTCAAGACTGTCAGCCCTCAGCTGCCCATGCTGCGATATGTCCCCCAGCCGGCCCATCGCTAGCTGTTGCGCCGTTGGCATCCTTCAGACTGGCTATAATTCAGGTGGGTGCGATCAGCTACAGGCCACCAGAGCCCAGGCCTCTTCCTGTTATCAAAACAAAAGTCTGCCATGCCAGTCGGTTGGCAAAGCTGTCAGCGGAGGGGAACCCCCTTAAGCGTTGTTGTTGTCGGGAGACTAGCCATGCTACATTAGCTACCGGCCCGGGGGAGTTTTATCCTGCAGCGCACCTCTCCTTTGCAGTACAGGGTTTTCTTCGTCTTCTTCACTTGCCCAGGGCACCACACCGCTACTCGCACCTCTCTGACAGACTCAGCTCGGCCCCACTTGGTGCACCTGACTGACTCTCACTGTGGATTCGCAGGAGCTTTGGGCACAGCTCCCCTATGGCACCTCTGATTGTCCAGGGCCTCCTCTATGATTGGTGCGACTCTCGTGGTAGGGGTACACCACTCTAGCCGTAGTCCCACTCAAAATGACACTGCCCTCAAAATGGCGCCCAAGTCACAATGCTTCAGCTCGCAACTTCTCAGGCCCTGACAGCGAGCATTCCCCCGACGCCTCTGGGCTTTCCAGGCACAACAACTTTTCAGTTCCCCCTGTTCTGGATGGTTGCTCCTCAACTATCATGCCAGGTGCAGCACAGCACCGCACTTTCTTACTACCAGGGGGACAACGGCCTGCTCCACTCTTCGTGCCCAACTCGCATAGTGCCTGAGCTTGCACTCTGTGGGAATGTCCTCAGTAGTCTTCCTGGATCACAGGCCGGACTTTTCACGGTTGCCCTTGCCGCATTGTGCACCAATTGCGCCAGCCCCCACAAGCCCCCACAAGCCTCCAATTTGGCACGGGCTTTGGGGGCCTGTAGCCTGCACAGTCTCTCCAGGGCCATATAACTGCACCAAGCTGGCTCAGGGCCGAGACTCCAGCTCTCCTTTAGCAGTCTTACGTTGTGGGCTCAGGTCGCAGGATCCACCGTTACCTCCGGGGGCGCCAATCTCACTTCCCCAGTCTGGGCCTGAGCTTGCCCAGTCATGCCCAGGCCGCAGCACCCCGCCAGCAGGCAGTCGACTGCCGACCCCCCAGGTCGCAGATGTCCGCCTCTTTCTGCAGCATCCGTGGTGGGCTTCTCGGGCCACAAATCGGGACTCCTCTCTCTGTGCCTGGTTGTCGTCATGAGTCCTCCTCCTGTCCCAGGCCACATGTCTCTCCTCAGAGCCCGATAGCTGCAATGGGCAGGATGGGCCTGCAACATTTATCGGGCCTCGGCGCTGGGGCAGGACAGGGCCAGGTCCTCAGCGCCCCTGCCTCGGGCCACAAGAGCAGCCGTTGCCTCCGGGGGCACCAGGCGCAATTTCCCCACCCGGGCCTCACTGCACGTCCGATCCGCTGCCCCTATCCAATGTGCAGCTGTCCGCCACTCAGCGGTGTCCCCAGCGGTCTACTCGGGCCGCAGATAAGGTCGCCTCCGGCTGTGCCCTGCTGCCTTTGCGTGTCCGTCTTCTGCCCCGGGCCTCACTTCTCCTCGCAAAGCCCGATAGCGGCTGTAGGCAGCAAGGGACTGCAGCGTCTAACAATCCTCAGCAATGCACCAGCGGTGCAGTCTCTTCAGGACAGCATGCGCTGCCGGGGCAACACAGGGTCAGGTCCTCAGCGCCCCCAATGATGTCACAGCACCGCCTCAGGCTCCGGAGACAGCCATTACCTCTTTTTGCGCATTCGCCTCTGGAGCCGCGCAGCTCAGCTGGGCCACATCTCCCTCTCCAGCGCCTAACGATCTGCAACCTTTGGGCTTTGCAAACTCCCCTCCACGTCCCCTCACCAGTCCTACTTGCTGTGGAAGTAAGATGCACCTCAGAAGGAGAAATTACAGGAGAATTAGGGATCGTCAGCCGGAGCGCTAACAACTCGTGTCCGCCATGTTGCCTGGCTGGCCACGCCCTCCTCCCTCCCCCTATCATCTTGAGGGAACTTTGATAGTAGAGAAGAAAAACTGTGACCTAAAGTAGTCTTTAACAGCTAGAGTATTAGGTTCAGGTTGTAGTTGGATCCAACAGTATGCGGTCTGGAGAGCTTTAAATAATCTGCCTAGAAGAGCCTTTGGTTGTCAAATTCCCTCTGAAATTCTGTCTGTAGTCCAGATGTGGGTTCCAGATCTTGACAATCCTAGCACAGTGGCGACAGAGACACCTTTGGATATCGATGGATGTTTGGCTGTCTTACAGGATCTGAGAGACGTCCGGGATGAGCAATCGAATGTGCTCAAGAAGCTTTCTGCTACTTGAGAAGTACAGGTTCAACCAACAACTCCTGTCTGGATTCCAAAGATCGGGGACCTGGTCTCAGAGAGAATTGTGAACAAGTTCTGCCCTGGCAGTTGAAAGTACCTGAACTTTACTTTTACAGCTCCTTTGCTGGTTTTAAAAGCAAACGATTTATGTTGATTGACCTGATCAAACCACACCATGTGGCCAGTCCTGCACAGTAGGCCATGAGGCCTCCTTGGTAGTTACCTGCCTCCATTCAATACCATACAGGAGATAGCTTAACAAGCTTTAACCAGCACAAATGTTTCTGTTCCCCGGCAGGGGATATCTTACACTGAAGTTTTTCTACTTCTCGTTACATCTATAGACACCATACAAACACCATATCTAAAATTACATATTTCAACACAGCACGCCAACAAATATATTTCTTATTATGATCCACCATTGGTGTTAACTACCAGTTATATACTGTCCTTTGAGGTCCCTATTTTTGCATAGACTGCCTTTGGCTATTTTGCCAATATTGATAACATTTCCTCTGATTCGTCAGACCCACCATTGCATGAAATCTGTACATTTATTATTTGGCTCTAAAGGGCATATTTTGTTCCACCCTGGATTTACATTTTGGAATTACATTTCATTGCTTTTCATTTTCAACTGGATGGTTTGTGACAGTATTTGGGTTTGCTCTTAAATAGACATTATTTCACAGAACGCTTTACAGTTGAACTAGTAGCGAAGGTATTGAATCCTCATTCTTCATCACACAAAGTACGAAGAGCCCTATTCCTGGTGAACATTTCATCGATTCTGGTAATTAATGGAATTGTTTGGAATAAGGTACCATTTGATGTTTTTGGTCCTACATAAACTTTACACATGTCATATGTATTCCTAATATCACTCAATGATGTTATCATTCCTGGTAGCTTCTCTGATGATTGATTAATGACACCATGCTCTCTGACAGGGGTGACTGCTCTACTAAGGCTATGAGTGTCACCCCAATGCTCTCAGGGCAGGAGAAACGAAAAATAAAATGATAATCTTGTTATTATCACTTTATTTTTCACTACAGGCTGAGTTAGAGCAGGGTGGGGCTGGTGGCACAAGGGGAGGAGTGCTTTGCTCACTCCAAGTGCGCATGACTGCTAGGTCTGGCCCAAGACAGTCATGCACATTGTGCCTGTTCCCCAACTGGTTGTAATGCACAGTCTGGTGTAGGAGAGGGAGCCTGGGTGCTTCCTGTTTCTGCTACTGAAGCTGAGGAAAGACAGTGGTTTCAGAAGGGACCAGAGCTGAGGAGAGATGGCAGCCGGCAAACGGTGTGTTAATATTTTTTTTAAATGATCAGTTCACTGACAGCCAACAGATCTCTCCAAGCTGGAACATTATACTGTATTTGAGAGGGAAGATACATATGTACATCTAATTATGGTGAAATGTTGTCGTACCTTCACTATGCGCATCATTACTTGCATGATTTAATTATACACTATTGGAAAATTGCCCTACCCAAACTTTGGGTAATTCAAAAGCATACTCAGAAGTTTGCATATTTTTCTAGCAACATACCCATAGACCCATAGTCTTATTATTATAAACTTCTCCCTTCCCCAGGCAAGAAAAATATGCTGACCGATACAAAATTAATGTACTCATTCACATTTATTACCCAGTTGACAATAAAAAGGAATATCTTTTGGAAAGGCAACATTAATTTAAACTCTGTTTGAGGAAGAAAAGACTGACAAGTTCAAGGAACTAAGGCTATGTTTAGCGCACATCTAATATCAAGAAACATGATTTTCCTGAGCAAAACTGTATACCAAACATTCTATCTAGGTTTAGCCAAGAAAAAGAATCTGAGTACACCAACCAGTCTAACATTTGCACTTTTCGAAAATTGGCAACAATGAACAAATGAGACAGAGGATACACTCAACAGTATGCTAAGGAATGGTAAATACAATTCTTCACATTACATTTCAGAGTGGTGGCTAGTGTGGCCTTTAGATCCTAATGGTTGTCATACAAAAGATTTTAAAATAAAGAGCTCAGGCCCATGTTACGCCTAGACACAACACTCAGGGGTGGTAACAATTTACAATGTGGGAAGGGTATGCCTTTCAATGGTTAAGACATTCTACATTAGACAAGGTAAAAGGACACTATCCTTTACTTTAAGATGACATGGATTTACAGTTTTTTTGTTAGCCATGTCATAAATGCGTTTTGTATTCCGTGTACAATGAGTTGTGGAAGGTTGACAAAAAAGGAAGCTGGTGAGCTGATACGTGAGGCTGACAGAGAGAGTTCTGAAAACCCTCTTGCAGTAGTTGACAATGGTATATTATTTTATCCACTAGAATGTATTCTCTTAGTAACATTGTTTCATCAGATATTGACATCATACAGAGTGACATGTCCCTCTTACAACATGGACAAAGTCAGCTTTTATCTATTATGCTATTAAGCTGGGCTTTAAATTTGCTTTGGAAGCGTTTGAGCATGACTGAATTATTCCTGCCCTAAATTTTAACACAAGACCAGAAAATAAAGGCAAAGAAGGATGTGACATACACAATGTTAAACATAAAACATCTAGCGAAATTACCATTCAATGAGGCTGAAACGCAATCAGCCGATTGGATAATTCATGGACTTTTTTCTCAAAAATGTCAACATTCCACTTTAGATCCTGTTTAAAACACTTTCAGGTGGGCAGGTATGAAGCAATAGGGCAGATATTTGTACATGAAAAATGGATCCTACCTTTCGATTACATGTGTAGCAATGGAAACACTGAGGTTTTTCTGCAAGAATACATTCGGCTATTCTTTAGTTTGGAGGGAGGTTACACTTCACAGAGCATGTAATGCACCCAAGGCAAAAATAGCTTGCTATCAGAAGGGTTCTCAGGCTGCTGCAATTCGTCCAGCATTAAGATTACTTTCCAGTAGGAGTTATTTGATGTTGAATGACCTAGGTTGCTGAATGATGAAGGCAGGAGTGCCCAATGTGGTGACTGTTTCCAGGGTCCTGCTCTGTTATACAAATGTGCTTTTTCCCCTCGGCTCGTACAGTTAGATGGGTGACGGTTAGGCCTTTAGTTCTTATTTTTAATTTGAACTTTGATAGTCTGAGCCGACTGAATGGCTTATTGTTTCAGAAGTAAGTTTCTTTATCATCTGCTAAAAAGACGTTTGATCTGCAAGCTGCACTGTCTTTTCTGAAATACATTCACTACTACGCACTAACTTCCAACAACTCTTCGCAGAGCTTGTGCAACACATATTCAATACAATGAACATCATGGAAAATTGCAGGGTTAATGCCTACATTGGATTACTTCAGTTGGCATACTTTTATAAGAAACTATAGTCTGATACTCATGGAGAAAATTTGGACTATGAAACCAGTATAAGGACATACATTTTTATTATACATGTAGGTAAAAGCCATTGCTGATCACTTTGCATATTCGCGAACCATAATGGGGAAAGGAGCATGCACTTCACACATGATTGATATGGTGACAAGCTTAACACTTTCTTGCAGAAACATAGCTTGGTGTGTGCAACAGAGATCTGCACCACTGTTAAACCTATGTTGCCTACCAACACAGGGAGCAGACTGATTACAACCTATTCTCAGAAACTCTAGAGGTGGGTCAAAGTTGCAGAAGGGCTTCAATTAGAGGTGGGGATGTTTAGTTTTTTAAAAGCAAAAATGGTTTGAGTAAATGAACCAAGATTAATTTAACTGGCATACTAACAGCGGCCTATAATCAAAATGAGGATCCAGGATGGGGCTGCTTAAAAGAAGGGTGCTGACCTAGGGGACATTATTAGCTAATTTGAATTACTCTGTGGCTTAAATAAAACATTAAAAATAGAACTTGCCCTAGAGAAATCATGATAAATAAGTTATTTGTCACTGTTTGTTCAGAAGCAAAGTGTGGCCTTCTGTCTGCCCTAAAGATGGTTCCCCATTCACAAACTGAATTATAAACAAGTAGGAAACAATATAAATTTACTTTATAGAAGTGAAATCTCCACTATTGAGGCTGAGATTGAAAAATTGCAAGCTGAGCTAGGCCAACTCATAAACACTTCTGTCGAAACTCTCAATGAAACACAGAATAAACGAATAAGATTAAAAAGTCAGCTAGAAACAGTCTTAAATACACGTCTACTTCGGAGGTGGGAGGCAAGTAAAATTGCCCATTTTGAGTATGGCGACGGCGCAGGGAGGCTCCTCGCCTGGAAAGTGAAGACGGACCAAGCTTGGAGCAATATAGGAGCAATTAAACAAGGCAATTTAACGTTTACCTCCGATGAAGATATCCGGAGGGCCCTTCAGTCCTTTTTCCAAAGAAATGTATAAATAAGATAGCCATACCATCGAGAAGACCGTTAACAGACAGCTTGCCGCCTTCCTCGAGATGAACGGATCCCTCGACCTCTTGCAGTCCGGTTTTTGAGCCAACCACAGCACCGAGACCGCCCTCATCGCAGCCACTGATGACATCAGATCTCTGCTCGACAACGGGGAAACAGCGGCCCTCATCCTCCTAGACCTCTCTGCAGCATTCGACACTGTCTGCCACCGCACCCTAGTGCAGCGCCTCAGCAACATCGGAGTCCAAGAGAAAGCACTAGAGTGGATCATCTTGTTCCTCGCCGGAAGAACCCAGAGAGTCCGCCTCCCCCGTTCAGATCCAAGGCCACTGAAGTCATCTGCTGCGTACCACAATGATCATCACTCAGCCCAACCCCCTTCAACGTCTACATGAGCCCTCTCGCAGCCATTGCACGCAAACACAACCTCAACATCATCGCCTACGCTGACGACACCCAGCTGATCCTATCCCTCACCAAAGACCCCGCCACCGCCAGAACCAGCCTACACGAAGGGATGAAAGACGTCGCCAAGTGGATGAAGAACAGCCGCCTGAAACTGAACTCAGACAAGACGGAAGTCCTCATCCTGGGATCATCTCCCTCCGCCTGGGACGACTCCTGGTGGCCCCCTGCCCTGGGCACCACTCCCAAGCCAACGGACCACATATGCAACCTGGGCTTCATCTTGGACTCCTCCCTCTCGATGACCAGACAAGTCAACGTATCATCATCATGCTTCAACACCCTGCGCATGCTCCGTAAGATCTTCCGATGGATCCCCACCGAAAACAGGAAGACGGTTACCCAGGCACTCGTCACCAGCCGACTGGACTACGGAAACACCCTCTATGCCGGAACCACAGCCAAACTTCAGAAAAGACTCAAGCGCATCCAGAATGCCTCCGCACGACTCGTCCTGGACGTCCCCCGACACAGCCACATCTCCGGCCACCTGAGAGACCTGCACTGGCTCCATGTCAGCAAGAGGATCACGTTCAGGCTCCTCACCCACGCACACAAGGCCCTCCACGACCTGGGCCCCAAGTACCTCAACAACCGCCTGACCTTCTACGCACCCACCCGCCAGCTACGATCGACCAGCCTTGCCCTCGCCGCCGTACCATGCATCAGCAGAGCCCACGCCGGGGGAAGATCCTTCTCCTACCTGGTGGCCAAGACATGGAACTCCCTTCCCATCCACCTTCGACTGACCCAAGATCACCTTTCATTCAGGAAGCTCCTCAAGACCTGGCTCTTCAAGCAGTAGCGGACCCCTCCCCCCCTGCGCCTTGAGACCCTACCGGGTGAGTAGCTTGCTATACAAATGTCCATGATTGATGATTGATTGATTGATACCGATCCCTCCTATATTGGGACTTGGTTGAATAAGATTTATTTGCCTTGCCTAACTGACGACCAGCGAGCTCATCTTGATTGGGCAATAATGCAGGAGGAAGTTAACGCAGCTATTGCTAATGGTAAAAAAGGGAAAGCGGCAGGCCCCAATGGTCTTCCTTTGGCAATCTATAGGGCCATTGCTGGGAAAATTGTTCCCGTTCTGACTGCTTTATTTAATCAAATACTTCAGGAGGGAATGGCTCCCCCAGTTTCTTTGGATAATGCCTCTATAACTCTGATTCTCAAACCTGGTAAGGTTGCCTCTAATTGCGGGTCATATAGACCAATATCTATACTTCATGCCGACTACAAATTTTTTTCTTCAGTTTTGGCCAAAAGGTTGGCTTTGGTGGCAGGTGACATCTTGCACCAGGACCAAAGAGGTTTCGTGAAGGGTCGGCAACTAAGTGATTTGACATATGATTTGATTGGGGCCATAGATATCGCTCCTGCCGTTTGTGGAAGGATCCTTAATTTCATAGGAATCCCTTAGGGAGAGGGTGGGCCCTGGCCTCTGTAGGTTTAAATACCTGCAGAGGGCAAGCTGGGCTCAGTCACAGCCAGTTACCCAGAGCAAATTCCCAGTTGGAGGAGGAAACCATCTAGAACTCCAGGTTACTAGTAAACCCCGACAAAGAAGGAAGTCTGCTACTGGTACCACGCAATATTGGAAGAGGTAGAGGGGTAATTTCAACTGGCTGGCCAACTATGGGAATGCCTTTTTCCAGACCAGGATAATGAACAACTGTGGCTAAATTCCAGTAAAACACATTGGGAAGTAGTTAAACCAGCCTGACTACGTAGAAACCATCTGTTCACCCTGCACAGGGCTTAATATTCACCACAGAGACTCTCCGAATGTTCAAGGGGCTCTCCGGTATCTTGTATGAGGTGTGGGAGGATTGCAGTATCTGACACTCACATGTTTTTTGACTGTCCTGCCCTGTTTCCTTTTTTGGACGCTATCGGGCAATCATTAACATCATCTCTCGAATGTCCCGTAAAAATTGATCTCTCACTGGTAATATTTGGCCTGGTGAAGGGAGTCACAGGCCTTGCTAAGTACTTTCTTTTTTATGTAATCTTGCTGGCGAGAAGAGAGATTTGTAAAAAAGTGGAAGGACCATTCATCTCCGTTGTTCTCGGATTGGCAATCATCAGTACTGCAAGTTTCTAGGTTGGACCTTTTGAGACCAGGCAACCAAAGAAAGCAGGCTTTCTGGAAATTTTTGCAGAGGGGCTAACTTTGATCTGGCAGACCGTTTTTTTTTCCCCTTGTCCTATGATCACGCTGCCCTACTACTCTGCAGTTGTCTCCGGTGAAATCAGATGGTGCCCTGATACCAACTTGTCAGACATATCCAGTAAGGTGGCCCCCCATGTGTTCCTAATTTGAGCCTTTACGAGTATCCTGAAACACTGGTAGGCAAGGGCTATAACCCTCCGGTGCCTACATATCCAGTAAACTGAGACAGTGTGTGGAAATCTCTGAGGTAAATTGGAACTAGTTGAGTGGAGAATGAGGACAAAAAAAATAAATATATATATATATATATATATATATATATATATATATATATATATATATATATATATATATATATATATATATATATATATATATATATATATAATTTACTTTGGAGTTCAGGAAAGTGATCATAAGAGAGGAAGCATGTGAGGCACTTGTGAGGACGGAGGAGACAAAGAACCAGTGAACTTTCCCGAAAGTCGTCAATGCCCTATATTTTAGAAAGGGTCACTCACCTAAATTGAAAACCTTGATAACACCAGAAATCTGGCTAGATCATTTCAATTAGGTTCATCTAAGGACAAGAGGATTACTTGTAACATCCCTAAGTTTGATTATAGTGAATTGATGAGCATCACTCCCATTAATGAAACAGAGATGGAACATGCAATCAAGAACAATCTTAGTAATGAGGCTTCCAGTCCAGATGGAGTCCTGTTGAAGTTCACAATTACATTTTGATTATACAATTTTTTGTATACTATATTCAACCATGTTTGTAAAAACGTTGCATTGCTCTTTTGTTTATCCCCTGCGCTTTCCCTGACTTGGTGCACACCAACATTCTATTGTTAGATGATGTGACAGTTGAGCTGTTGTGAAGAGATATGACTGAACAGATGATGTCACTTAAAGAGGCTATTGTCGCATTGAGAATAAAAAAGTAAAAATTGCTTAATTTATGCATTTATTGATAAGACCCAAAACACCAGAGATGCACCTTTGTGCCAAGTTAGTGTTCCATTTAAGCCATGAGATAAACTTGGTCTGGATATTATTGGTCATCTCAAACTCCCCATGTGGGATACAAAATGTATGTGAGTGTTGGTGGATTTCCATTGGATCATGACGAAGGTGGTTGGATGTATCAACACTCAATCCCTGATAAACTTCCTGATGCAGATGTTCATGACTGAAGATGTGTCCAACAACCTCATAACTGACATTGGGGTACAGCTTAACCCAGACGAAATGCCTGGGTTCTTAGAGATGATGTCCAAACAACATCTTAAAACAACAATTTCCTACCCAAGGGTGAATGGTGTAGTGGAATGTGTTAATCGGGTGATTAAAGAATATCTTCAGCTTGCTCATATGTCCCGTAGACCTGTGGATAAAGCCCTTCAAACAATGCTTTGGTTGTACAATAATACCACACATTTGATCACTAATGTTTCACCTTCTCTGGCATTAAAGGGCACATTACCAGGCACAAAAATGCCTCAGAAGTGGTTGGGAGGAAGAGAATAGAGATGGGTGTGCAGAGTTGAAATGAGTCACAAATGAAGGATTATCAAGAAATGTATAGGAAAAGGTATGATCTAAAACATGATACCAAAGAAGGTAATTGGAAGGTCAGGGATTTGGTTTTGAAGATACTTTCTGGTCTGCGACAGAGAGAGGGCAGCACATTTTGTAAACCTATGAAAGTGGTTGAGGTGGAGAAGAATGTGGTGACCCTGGAGGATGGGAGGACTTGAACAGATTGACACCTTGTCACCATTCTCTGAAGAATGTTGAATCCAATGAGAATTCCAGTGTGACTTAGAATGCTAGTGCAAATCCCAGGAACGTAAGTTCTCACAATATTCCTGTGTGGCACAAGGACTACATCCTGCACTAACATGCACATATGCTGCAGCTATGTTAGGTTAATTCATGTTTTGCAGTTAATTATCTCAACTGTTCCACTGGATTAGATATGCATTTGGTGGAGGGGACATGAATCTTCAAGTTGTCATTACTTGTCTAAGGTCTTGCTACATTGAAGTCTCAATATACTGGGGTCCCATAATCAGTTAATAATTTTGGGCTAGATGTAGGTAAACTACATTTACCGAATTTAAAATACCGAATTTTACTGATTCAGTATTTTAGAATCGGTAAATGCTATGTAGGTAATTACTCGGTAAGTATTACCGAATCAGTAGGATTCGGTATGTACCGAATCGGTAAATTCTGATTCAGTATTTCCCATTCATTCCTATGGGCCTATAGGTCCATAGGAATGAATGGGAATTATCGAATGGGTAATTACCGATTCCGTAAAAGGGGGGAAACATTCAAGGGTGGCAGGGTGCCACTTTGACACCCTGTTGCACCCCTGAATTGTGCATGGCTGCACATGTGACACACATACATGACCTAAGGGCATGTATGTCTGCCACATGGCACTGTTATTAAATGCAAAAAATTGTTTTTTTTAGGGTTTTTGTAATTTACCACCACCTTGTAGATGGTGGTAAATAACGCATCCTTACTGGTGAAAAGCACTCACTTCAGTGCTTCCTATATTTCAGATTAGGTAATTTACCGAATCAGTATTTAAGAATTCGGTAATTTACCGAATTCTTAAATACCGATTCGGTAAATTATCGAATCTGAAATGTAGTCACCTACATCCCAAATGCCTAATACCGGCGGTAACCGCCGAAATTCGGTAAGTTCGGCCGTTACCGACTGGTATTAGTGTTCCTACATCTGGCCCTTTGTATTTCAAAAAGTTGCAAATCTGCGAATCAGCCAATCCTGTGCTTCCTGATGACCTAAGAACCAGGAAGTGGCCACACCCATTCAGTTACACTGATCCTGAAGCTGTGGGAGAGGCAGGGAGCAGAAGCTAAACCCCAGGAGCTGCACAGCAACCGCCTTTCTGACCCACCAAAGATACCAAGGACACACAGGAGAAGGGAAAGGATGCTGGAGAGAGAGGAAGACAAAACATAAGTTCAGTGTGAGGGAGTTGGAGGTACTGATAGAGTATGTGGTGAAGGATCTTTGGGAAAAAAATCACTGCACGGTCCCGAATCTCAAAAAAGGAAAATCGGGCTTGCGATCCAGCAGAAAATAAATGCCATCGGAGTAACCCAGCGCTCGATAGAAGAACTTAAGAAGCGCTGTTACGATCTCCGGAAATGTGCCAAGGACAGGGTGACTGACAGGCTTAAACAATCCCGAAAAATAGGTGGGGGAACTTCAACAGCACCTGCACCGACTGACGTGGAATAAATGGTGGAGTCCACCCTCTAGTCGGAGAGCGTCAGTGGCATTGGAAACGTGGACAGTTAGGCCACAGGAGCCAACAGACAAGGTAAGAAGCATGCGCAGCATGCTGTGCTCCCCTCTCTAACCCCAATGCCCACTTACCCTTCAAGAATCCCACTCCAGTCCATGCTTTGCCGGTATCCAGAAATACATCATGGGAGATGTGTTCCCAACTAATAGCATAGCAGTCAGACCACTGAACCCAAATGCATGTCATACATATCAGTAGATCGGCAAGCAGGGACAGACAGTTAGATTAGCAGTCATTCATTTATTGTAAGGTAAATGCTGCTACGCAAGTGAGTAAATGGACATTCTGTATCCACAGGCGAGCCATCGCACCAGGCTGCAGGAGGGGAGACAGATGACCAGGGAGCGCAGCACACTGGAGGAGGATGTCCTGACACCTGCTGAGCTCACACCACCATCACCACCACCACCACCAAGAGCCAGGAGGTACACAGTGGCTAGCCTCCAGGAGATGGAGTGCTCAGGGGAGGAGAGCATGGGAGCCCAACAGACCTGCACGATGAGGATGGACACAAAGCAGGAACACAGTCGCCCATGGAGCTTAGCAACACAGGTGCCCGAAGACGCCGACCAAGGGCACACAGTCCTGAGGTAGAGGAGTCCAGTGTCTTTGCAGGTCTGAAGGGGAAGATGCTAAAAGTGCAACGCCTGCAAGGCAAAACAATGAGGGCAATGCAACGCCAGATGGTGGGCAACAACAAACCCATGCGCGACATGAAGTAGGCCATATACTGCCTCAACAACACCATGGCTGAGGGCATACGGGACATGTCAGAGGCTGTTAGGCTGTTATGCAGCAAGATGGAAAGCGAACTTGCAGCAAGGAGCAGGGATAGACAGAGATTGGATGGGTACACCAAGGCAGTGAACCAGCTATGCAATGCCACCCATGTACTCAGCAGGCGCTCGGTGGACATGCAGCTGGAGATGGCCAAGTGAAGCCATGACGTCACAAGGGGATTGGTCATAGTCACCAGTGCCCCGGAGGTGCTGCAGACCTCACAAATCGGTGCCACAGGATCAGGGAATGGGGGTGAAAGTGAGGAGACAACAAGCCGCAGTAGCATCACTCCCCAATTACAGGAATCCAGGAGGCACAGTGGAAGGCCTGGGACAGCCGCAGGACAGACTGCTAGGGAGGACAGTGTGCCTAGTGAATGCAGCAGTGCTGCACATGGGCGCAGAAAATAAACCAGCCTTCCCCTGGCATTGGTAGATGGGTGAAGTAACTCATTTGACATAATGATGGGATTGTAAACATTGCATGGGGAGTATCTATGTCATGTTGGGGTTGTTGAGGCACTGCAAGGCCATCATGGTGTGGTGCTGTGCTGTCCTGCTGCCTGACTTAAGGTCAATTAAACACTGTTACGCTATTGCAGTTACTCGCTTAGTGTCATTACTTACTCAGGAATAGTTGTGTGTGATCTCAGCCTGTCTGTGTCTCCCATCTGGTGCTGCTGCGACACCTGCTTCGCTGTGCTGTGGCTATGGACAATTCTGTGCCTCATCCTCTGATTAAGTCAGTTCCATGGGTGTTCCTTTCCTTGCAGCCAGGTTATGCAGCATGGCACATGTTGCTATTATTTTGCAGAAAGTCACAGGGCGGTACTGCCGTGTACCTCCACTTTTATGGAGGCAATGGAACTTGCTTTTGAGGATTCCGAATTTTCGCTCCACCACATTCCTCGTTGATTTATGTGCAACATTGAATCGCCTTTCACTTGGGGTAGATGGGTTGAGGTATGGTGTCAGGATGAATGCTCGCACCGCATATGCGCTATCACCTAGGTGTTAAAGGAAGAAAGATTATTTGCAGTCAGCAATAGATTCATCAAAGGTAGACATCAGGGTGTGTCACATTTATTTACCTAGCAGGTATCCTTTTCCAAATTCACCCCCAGCTAGACAGGTATAAATCCCACTGTTCTTGAAGATGTAGGAATCATGCGTGCTCCCTGGAAATTTTGCTACAATGTCAGTAATGATGTGGGACGCATCACCTATGACCTAGACATTGATTAAAGGTTTGATTCGCGGTTACGGTGAATGTACTTAGTAGCAGAGGGGGGGGGGGGGCAGATTGGTATGTGTTTCCCGTCAATTCACCCTATTACATGTGGGAACTGGGCCATCTGATAAAAGTCCATCTTTGTCTTGTGCAGTTCCGCCTGTGTGCTGGAAAACCATATATAGTGGTGCATCCTTTGCATCATGACATCCAGGAATTTGTTGAAAAGACACAACAGGCAACTCTGTGAGACACCACCAGCCGCAGCTATTACCCCGTGGTAACTGCCGGATGCTAGTAGGTGCAGGCAACAAAGGACCTGTTCATTTGTAAGGTATTGCGTGCGCCCTTGGTGTCTGTGCTCCAGGAGTGGGTGCAGGTCACGTATCAGGTCCAGGATGGTGGTTGGGTGAAGCCTGTACCTCTCATGGATTTCTGCCTCTGTAAGTTGGAATAGTGAGATGCGCAGTCTGTATACGCATTCCTGTCGTCTCCAGATCCTTTAAGCTGCAGCTAGTATCCGTATCTGCCTTGAAATTACATAGAGGGCCGCCATTGTGTTGACGCAGATGCATTCTGAGGCTGCTTATATGCTGTGCACCTAGTTACCACCTGCTTTGAGTTAGTGGTAATTTGTGACTCTTATTTAGCGATTTTTATTGGAATCGGTATTAGCGATTGTAGGTACATTGTTCTGCGACTTCATTTAGCGATTCCTTATATAGCGATTCGCTAAATAGTGAGTCGGTGTGGCATAATCGCTAAATAAGGAATCGCTGGGTACATTCCATTGGTTTTAGCGATTCTTTATTTTGCAATTTGGTATTTCTGCCTCTACATTGCGCATGGGGTTTTAGCAATTGAAACGGTGGAATTCTGCGAATTTCAGCGTTTGCGATCACTAAATCACTACCTACATCTGGCCCCTAATGTGCAAAATGGTTTTCAACATGGGGTGGGTACAGTGGAACAATCAGTGAATCTGTATATTCTCCCCGCTAAGTATACAGTTGCAAAGCAGTCCCCCATGTAGCAAGACCTATGATGATATCAATTACTCCAAGCTGTGGAGCAGATGTTTAGTTTGTTAAGAGAAATGCACCGAGATTTAACAGCAAAGGTGCAATTTGGCCCAAATGCTTAAGGTCCTTCTACATAAACAGGATGTGACTAACGTGGCTTGAAGGCCACGGGCGTGCACCAGCGCTGCCGAGAATTCAGTTTTTTAAATCTCAGCTGACTTCGAGCTGCTGCCCATTTTTAAGACATTACCGGTTCTTTGCGTGCAACTCAGCTGATTACGAGCTGCTTGCACATACTTTTAATACTTTATCGCTATTGTGTGTTATGCCCACAGTGCCCCGCACTATTTGCTAATTGTGACGCTTACTCTACTTACCTCGCTCTTGACCCCGGTCCGCCCCGGCAGTGTGCCGTTTGTGCGGAGGGTCCCTGTACGAACGCCACTTCCTGGTTCTGCACCACTTCCGCCCTGCCTCTCCACCGTGCAGGTGAGCGGTCTAGTGGTTGCAGAACCAGGGCCTATATCTTGCATTCAATCTGGCCCCGCGGGTTGACTAACATGGCTTGAAGGCCACGGGCGTGCACCAGCGCTGCCGAGGATTCCGTTTTTTAAATCTCAGCTGACTTCGAGCTGCTGCCCATTTTTAAGACATTACCGGTTCTTTGCGTGCAACTCAGCTGATTACGAGCTGCTTGCACATACTTTTAATACTTTATCGCTATTGTGTGTTATGCCCACAGTGCCCCGCACTATTTGCTAATTGTGACGCTTACTCTACTTACCTCGCTCTTGACCCCGGTCCGCCCCGGCAGTGTGCCGTTTGTGCGGAGGGTCCCTGTACGAGCGCCACTTCCTGGTTCTGCACCACTTCCACCCTGCCTCTACACCGTGCAGGTGAGCGGTCTAGTGGTTGCAGAACCAGGGCCTATATCTTGCATTCAATCTGGCATCGCGGGTTGACTAACGTGGCTTGAAGGCCACGGGCGTGCACCAGCGCTGCCGAGGATTCCGTTTTTTAAATCTCAGCTGACTTCGAGCTGCTGCCCATTTTTAAGACATTACCGGTTCTTTGCGTGCAACTCAGCTGATTACGAGCTGCTTGCACATACTTTTAATACTTTATCGCTATTGTGTGTTATGCCCACAGTGCCCCGCACTATTTGCTAATTGTGACGCTTACTCTACTTACCTCGCTCTTGACCCCGGTCCGCCCCGGCAGTGTGCCGTTTGTGCGGAGGGTCCCTGTATGAGCGCCACTTCCTGGTTCTGCACCACTTCCGCCCTGCCTCTCCACCGTGCAGGTGAGCGGTCTAGTGGTTGCAGAACCAGGGCCTATATCTTGCATTCAATCTGGCCCCGCGGGTTGACTAACGTGGTTTGAAGGCCACGGGCGTGCACCAGCGCTGCCGAGGATTCCGTTTTTTAAATCTCAGCTGACTTTGAGCTGCTGCCCATTTTTAAGACATTACATGTTCTTTGCGTGCAACTCAGCTGATTACGAGCTGCTTGCACATACTTTTAATACTTTATCGCTATTGTGTGTTATGCCCACAGTGCCCCGCACTATTTGCTAATTGTGACGCTTACTCCACTTACCTCGCTCTTGACCCCGGTCCGCCCCGGCAGTGTGCCGTTTGTGCGGAGGGTCCCTGTACGAGCGCCACTTCCTGGTTCTGCACCACTTCCGCCCTGCCTCTCCACCGTGCAGGTGAGCGGTCTAGTGGTTGCAGAACCAGGGCCTATATCTTGCATTCAATCTGGCCCCGCGGGTTGACTACGGTGGCTTGAAGGCCACGGGCGTGCACCAGCGCTGCCGAGGATTCCGTTTTTTAAATCTCAGCTGACTTCGAGCTGCTGCCCATTTTTAAGACATTACCGGTTCTTTGCGTGCAACTCAGCTGATTACGAGCTGCTTGCACATACTTTTAATACTTTATCGCTATTGTGTGTTATGCCCACAGTGCCCCGCACTATTTGCTAATTGTGACACTTACTCTACTTACCTCGCTCTTGACCCCGGTCCGCCCCGGCAGTGTGCCGTTTGTGTGGAGGGTCCCTGTACGAGCGCCACTTCCTGGTTCTGCACCACTTCCGCCCTGCCACTCCACCGTGCAGGTGAGCGGTCTAGTGGTTGCAGAACCAGGGCCTATATCTTGCATTCAATCTGGCCCGCGGGTTGACTAACGTGGCTTGAAGGCCACGGGCATGCACCAGCGCTGCCGAGGATTCCGTTTTTTAAATCTCAGCTGACTTCGAGCTGCTGCCCATTTTTAAGACATTACCTGTTCTTTGCGTGCAACTCAGCTGATTACGAGCTGCTTGCACATACTTTTAATACTTTATTGCTATTGTGTGTTATGCCCACAGTGCCCCGCACTATTTGCTAATTGTGATGCTTACTCTACTTACCTCGCTCTTGACCCCGGTCCGCCCCGGCAGTGTGCCGTTTGTGCGGAGGGTCCGTGTACGAGCGCCACTTCCTGGTTCTGCACCACTTCCGCCCTGCGTCTCCACCGTGCAGGTGAGCGGTCTAGTGGTTGCAGAACCAGGGCCTATATCTTGCATTCAATCTGGCCCCGTGGGTTGACTAACGTGGCTTGAAGGCCACGGGCGTGCACCAGCGCTGCCGAGGATTCCGTTTTTTAAATCTCAGCTGACTTCGAGCTGCTGCCCATTTTTAAGACATTATCGGTTCTTTGCGTGCAACTCAGCTGATTACGAGCTGCTTGCACATACTTTTAATACTTTATCGCTATTGTGTGTTATGCCCACAGTGCCCCGCACTATTTCCTAATTGTGACGCTTACTCTACTTACCTCGCTCTTGACCCCGGTCCGCCCCGGCAGTGTGAAATTTGTGCGGAGGGTCCCTGTACGAGCGCCACTTCCTGGTTCTGCACCACTTCCGCCCTGCCTCTCCACCGTGCAGGTGAGCGGTCTAGTGGTTGCAGAACCAGGGCCTATATCTTGCATTCAATCTGGCCCCGCGGGTTGACTAACATGGCTTGAAGGCCACGGGCGTGCACCAGCGCTGCCGAGGATTCCGTTTTTTAAATCTCAGCTGACTTCGAGCTGCTGCCCATTTTTAAGACATTACCGGTTCTTTGCGTGCAACTCAGCTGATTACGAGCTGCTTGCACATACTTTTAATACTTTATCGCTATTTTGTGTTATGCCCACAGTGCCCCGCACTATTTGCTAATTGTGACGCTTACTCTACTTACCTCGCTCTTGACCCCGGTCCGCCCCGGCAGTGTGCCGTTTGTGCGGAGGGTCCCTGTACGAGCGCCACTTCCTGGTTCTGCACCACTTCTGCCCTGCCTCTACACCGTGCAGGTGAGCGGTCTAGTGGTTGCAGAACCAGGGCCTATATCTTGCATTCAATCTGGCATCGCGGGTTGACTAACGTGGCTTGAAGGCCACGGGCGTGCACCAGCGCTGCCGAGGATTCCGTTTTTTAAATCTCAGCTCACTTCGAGCTGCTGCCCATTTTTAAGACATTACCGGTTCTTTGCGTGCAACTCAGCTGATTACGAGCTGCTTGCACATACTTTTAATACTTTATCGCTATTGTGTGTTATGCCCACAGTGCCCCGCACTATTTGCTAATTGTGACGCTTACTCTACTTACCTCGCTCTTGACCCCGGTCCGCCCCGGCAGTGTGCCGTTTGTGCGGAGGGTCCCTGTACGAGCGCCACTTCCTGGTTCTGCACCACTTCCGCCCTGCCTCTCCACCGTGCAGGTGAGCGGTCTAGTGGTTGCAGAACTAGGGCCTATATCTTGCATTCAATCTGGCCCCGCGGGTTGACTAACGTGGTTTGAAGGCCACGGGCGTGCACCAGCGCTGCCAAGGATTCCGTTTTTTAAATCTCAGCTGACTTTGAGCTGCTGCCCATTTTTAAGACATTACATGTTCTTTGCGTGCAACTCAGCTGATTACGAGCTGCTTGCACATACTTTTAATACTTTATCGCTATTGTGTGTTATGCCCACAGTGCCCCGCACTATTTCCTAATTGTGACGCTTACTCTACTTACCTCGCTCTTGACCCCGGTCCGCCCCGGCAGTGTGAAATTTGTGCGGAGGGTCCCTGTACGAGCGCCACTTCCTGGTTCTGCACCACTTCCGCCCTGCCTCTCCACCGTGCAGGTGAGCGGTCTAGTGGTTGCAGAACCAGGGCCTATATCTTGCATTCAATCTGGCCCCGCGGGTTGACTAACATGGCTTGAAGGCCACGGGCGTGCACCAGCGCTGCCGAGGATTCCGTTTTTTAAATCTCAGCTGACTTCGAGCTGCTGCCCATTTTTAAGACATTACCGGTTCTTTGCGTGCAACTCAGCTGATTACGAGCTGCTTGCACATACTTTTAATACTTTATCGCTATTTTGTGTTATGCCCACAGTGCCCCGCACTATTTGCTAATTGTGACGCTTACTCTACTTACCTCGCTCTTGACCCCGGTCCGCCCCGGCAGTGTGCCGTTTGTGCGGAGGGTCCCTGTACGAGCGCCACTTCCTGGTTCTGCACCACTTCCGCCCTGCCTCTACACCGTGCAGGTGAGCGGTCTAGTGGTTGCAGAACCAGGGCCTATATCTTGCATTCAATCTGGCATCGCGGGTTGACTAACGTGGCTTGAAGGCCACGGGCGTGCACCAGCGCTGCCGAGGATTCCGTTTTTTAAATCTCAGCTCACTTCGAGCTGCTGCCCATTTTTAAGACATTACCGGTTCTTTGCGTGCAACTCAGCTGATTACGAGCTGCTTGCACATACTTTTAATACTTTATCGCTATTGTGTGTTATGCCCACAGTGCCCCGCACTATTTGCTAATTGTGACGCTTACTCTACTTACCTCGCTCTTGACCCCGGTCCGCCCCGGCAGTGTGCCGTTTGTGCGGAGGGTCCCTGTACGAGCGCCACTTCCTGGTTCTGCACCACTTCCGCCCTGCCTCTCCACCGTGCAGGTGAGCGGTCTAGTGGTTGCAGAACTAGGGCCTATATCTTGCATTCAATCTGGCCCCGCGGGTTGACTAACGTGGTTTGAAGGCCACGGGCGTGCACCAGCGCTGCCAAGGATTCCGTTTTTTAAATCTCAGCTGACTTTGAGCTGCTGCCCATTTTTAAGACATTACATGTTCTTTGCGTGCAACTCAGCTGATTACGAGCTGCTTGCACATACTTTTAATACTTTATCGCTATTGTGTGTTATGCCCACAGTGCCCCGCACTATTTGCTAATTGTGACGCTTACACTACTTACCTCGCTCTTGACCCTGGTCCGCCCCGGCAGTGTGCCGTTTGTGCGGAGGGTCCCTGTACGAGTGCCACTTCCTGGTTCTGCACCACTTCCGCCCTGCCTCTCCACCGTGCAGGTGAGCGGTCTAGTGGTTCACGTTGGCCAGTATAAATGACGGTCTGGAGGAAGCGCAGCGGACGAGCGCAGCGGGAGCGCCGACTTCGCGCCGAAGTCGCGCACAAGTCAAGCCCGTCTGCGCCCGTCCGCGGCTGACCAAGGCCCGGGGCTATGCATGCTGCCCGTTTCATCACTTACTCCTCACAGGAACTTCGCTCCTTTCCTCCCTGCGCTCCCCTTGCTCCTCACATTATCGCTACCACCCAGAAATATGGCCTTTTCTCCTCCTCCCCTCCTACTATCCCCCTGCCTCCTCCCCTTGCCACCCCTCCTTTTAACTCTGCCGCTCCAACATCTATCAAGCCTAGCTCCTCTGGTTGTCATCCTATTTCTCTAGTGTATCTCAATACCCGTTCCCTTCCGAAACATCACCTTGATGTATTCCAACTCTTGGTTGGTGGCAATATTGACATCTTGCTCCTTGTTGAAACTTGGCTCCATGCTGGCTCCTACCCTGACATCTTGGCCGCCATACCCTCGGGCTACTATATTCTTCATTCTAATAGGACATCTGGTAGACCTGGCGGTGGAGTTGCTGCCATCATCCGCTCGAATCTACAATTCACTACCTTAACAACTACCCCCATATTAAATTCTGACATTCTCACGCTGAAATTCACTTCTCCCACACATTCTTTTATTTGTGTTTTAGTGTATCGTCCCCCTGTCAATATGCCCTCCTTCCCATCCTTGTTCAGAGATTTAATCTCGCATCTCACCATCAACTCTGCTAGGGTCTTGATCATTGGCGATTTCAATTATTGGCCACTAGACCCCCTTGAATCCACTCTTTCACTTGAATTCACCGATCTGCTACTTGGCTTAAATCTTTTACAGCATATCTCTGTCGCTACCCACAACAAGGGCCATACTTTGGACCAGGTAAGGACCACCAATCTGGATATCTCCTCTCCTGTGGTCTATCCCTGCACCTGGTCCGATCATTTTTTTATTTCTTTCTCCCTAAAATTATTAGTTCCTACCCGCCCCCCACTAGCCTCCAACTTTTCGGCACGTAACTGGAAGCACGCCGATATTTCCCTTTTTCATTCGACCCTTACTTCCACACTCCCTCTTGACCTCCCTGACTTGAACTCTCAAGCAGCCACCCTGGACCAATGGCTGTCTCTAGCCAGTGATGTGGTCGCTCCCATTAAAATGATTACATCTAAACGTCCTCACGACGCTCAGCGCTGGTTTACAGATCAACTGAATGCTGACAAACTCCTTCTTAGACAGGCTGAGCGCCGCTGGAGGCGTAACTATGATCCTCTATTAAAATCTATTTATATCGATTTACTAAAATCCTATACAAAATCTATTATTTTGGCCAAATCTTCCCACTATTCTCAGAAAGTTATTAACTCTGCATCCAGAACAAAAGATATTTTCTCAATCGTAGCTGAACTCTCCCTACCTGACCGTGTTACACCTCAGCCTCAACCCTCGCAAACTCTGTGTGACTCCCTTAATGCTTTTTTTTCTGACAAAATCTCCATGATTAAAAACAATATCCCCCCTACTACCATGTCTCAGGCCAGCGCCCTCCCTTCTCCGAATCCTCACTCCCTGCATGCATTTCCCCCTATCTCCCTGGATACTTTTCGCTCACTTCTCCAGGCTATTGGCTCCGGTTCCCCTAATGACTGTTGCCCTCCTCAAATCCTAAGAGATGCCTTTATGGCCTGTCCAGGCCCTCCCCTTGACTTTCTAAATCGCTCACTCTCCACAGGCACTGTCCCCACCGCTTTCAAAAGCGCTGTGGTGGTACCTATTTTAAAAAAACCTGGTTCTGACCCTGCGGTCCTGGGCAACTACCGACCTATTTCCCTCCTCCCCTATTTGGGGAAGGTCTTGGAAACCTACGTCACCCGCTGCCTGAGTACCTTCATCGAGGAAACTCATTTCCTCGATGATCAACAGGCAGGTTTTAGACCGTTCCATTCTACGGAGGCAGTGGTGGTGGCGGTCATGGACACGCTGAGACAGGGGGCTGACAAGAACATGGCCCAGGCCCTAGTGTTACTTGATCTCTCGGCCGCTTTTGACACGGTCGACCATGACATCTTGGTCGACCGTGTCAGAAATGCTGGCATCTCTGGCCTGGCCCTGTCTTGGATTGTGTCCTTTCTCCAACTACGCTCCCAATCGGTACATCTGTCTTCCTTTTCTGCTCCCCGTATTTCACTTTCCTGTGGTGTTCCCCAGGGCTCTGCCTTGTCCCCTCTCTTGTTTAATCTTTATATGCAGCCCCTCCTTGTTTCTCTTCGTCACTCTTCTGTTATCACTTTTAACTACGCAGATGATCTGCAACTTATCTTTCCCATCGACCCCTCCCCTCTTTCCTGCTCTAACTTCCAAACCACAATGCTTACCATCTATGAGTGGATGAACTTCAGCCAGCTGAAGCTCAATCCGAGCAAGACAGAGCTGGTCCTGATTGGCGGGCACCCACATCCTTGGACTTCCAATTTTTGGCCCCCTGCCCTTGGCCCCCCTCCCTGCCCAGTTAACTCTGTGAAGAGCCTTGGTGTTACCATCTCTAGCGACCTTTCGATGCGGCCGCACATCAACGCTGTTACCTCGGCCTGCTTCTACCATCTCCGCAGAATCGGGAAGATTCGAAGGTTCCTATCATCAGAGGCTCTCACCCTTGTTATCATGGCCCTGGTCACCTCACGTTTAGACTATGCCAACTGTCTATACGTGGGGATTCCGGCATACCATCTCCAACGCCTCCAACTGGTGCAAAACCAGGCAGCCAGATTACTTTTTCAGCAGCCCAAACACCAACATGTCACCCCGTTGCTAAAAACCTTACACTGGCTCCCTGTTGCGCAACGTTGCATCTTCAAACTGGGATGTACTATTTTCAAATCTCTCTTTGCCTCTGCTCCTGTCTTTATCTCCCTCCGTTTGCACCTCTATGTTCCCTCTCGACACCTCAGATCCTCTGCTTGCAATCTTTTGATCACTCCTAGGTTCAAACGCAAGAAGCACGGTGGTGTCTGTTTCTCTTTTCTTGCCCCGTCCACTTGGAATTCCCTCCCTCTCTCTATCTGGCTCAGCCCCGACTATGCTACCTTTCGTAAATCCCTGAAAACATATCTGTTCCGCCTTGCCCATGGCTAGCTGCACCCACCCCCTTGTGCCCTCATCCACTGGTCTTTGAGCGCCAAGAAACCAATTGGTGTATGTGCGCGGTACCACATTTTTTTAACATAACGTATGTCAAGGATGCATCCTGGACCATTCCTCTTCACATTATATATTTTTGTGACAGCAAGGTAAAGACATGCTCTGTGTAGATAAGCGACTGATTCCAGTACTGCTGTATGCAGACAATGCTGACTTGCAGACCAGGACTGCAAATGGGTTGCAAAGGCTGTTGGATTATCTAAACATCTTGATGCACCAGCTGGATTTGTTAACAAATCTCACCAAATCATTTACTATGAGGAGTGACCCAAAAACATCTTAAACATGGGGTTATCATATTGCAAGAACATAGATGGGATCTGTAGCAATCTTTAAAACTTTAATTATTTGGGGATCCTGATACACTCATCACTTTCTTTGGAGAACCTGCACAAGGTTAGGAACCGACAATTTCTCAGTGCATCCAAAGCAGTATTTGAGTTTGCCACAAGGTTGGCACAGAAACCAATCCATGAAATGAAGACTATATAGATTTTAAAGGGCATCTCTGTGGCTACATTCTGGGCAGTAGTATTGTTGTACTTAGACTGAAGACTAATCCAGAGGTAAAAAAAAGTAATTTGCGGAGACTCCTGGCGGTACCATAAAGTTGCTCAACATATGTGTGCCGTGATGAGTTAGAGGCATCATTTGTGAAAAATCTGATTAAGATCAGATCCCTTCATTTTTGGGGCAGCTATTTGGCTGAAGCTTGAGGCCAGGTAGACAAGAGCTATATGAACTCGGGTTCCAGAGTTCTTTGATAATCCTCAATCTGTAAATAATTCTTTCGAAGACAGAGTTAAATACATACATTTGTACATGCTGAGACTTTAAGTACTCATACTGAGTACCACAACCATCGGTGAACTCACATGCCTTTTCTGTCTGTAATTGAACCTTACCTTCTTTATGTTTCTGTTTCCCAAGCAAAGCTTTATTTGATCTGCTTTAGGTTCAATTTGGCCCATCAATTGCTATTGTTTATTTTTGGTGGATATCACCAAAAACATTTCACATAGTGGCTTTGCGATAACGTCTATTACAAACGCACTTTGCACTTTATTTTGTTCCACAGGAAAGGAGGGGGCATATTATCAAGGGGGTTTATCTCTGCTTTTTTGGCTTTAAAAGCCAAGAAAGCGGAGATAAAATTATCTCCCTATTACCTAGCTGTCGCTAACACCAGTTAGCGACAGCTAGTAGGAGATAGCAACCATCTTGGGCCCCACTTTGCATGTCAGTGATATTTATCACTAATGACATGCAAAGTGGGCGTGCCAAGGTGTTAGCGACTGGAAACAGTCGCTAACATCGCTATCTCCTATTACCAACTTATGGAGATATTCGCGCTAAGCGCGAATATCTCCAAAAGCTAACACCTGCCCTGAGCAGTTCTTAGCCATGTTATCCAATGGGAGGTGGATAACATGGCTAAGAGCATTAGCTCGGTAATGCATGAATATTGCTGACTTTTCAGCGATATTCATGCATTGCGGCCGATTTTTATCGCATTTGCGATATACCTTGGTAATACCAAGGTTTATCTGCGATAAAAATCGCCACAGCTCAGCGGTAAATCTTTGTCTCTAACCAAGCAATAGCGATAATTATCGCTATTGCTTGGTAATATGCCCAGAGATTTGTTACTGATACTCTGTATCCTAAATCTGAGACCACGTCACCCAGCCCTGTTATTTCTACAGACACTACTGTCCTCTGTCATTACTGCGGGTATTGTACATTTTATACATTGATTATTATTGAATAATTGATCATTGCATTGACTTATGTGTTTTTAACTGGTTGCTTATGAAACTTTTCTAATAAATAATTTTGATGATGATGATAATTTTGTGGGCTGGTGTGTCCTCTGTCCTGCAGACACATTACTGAATAATGCCTATATATTCAAAACAGTGTCTTCCATTAACACATTTTGGGCTGAGTGCTATCAAATACTTATGAAGGCATAATATGTTCTAGTTAAAGCAGGATGATACAATTCAAAGTCTGTGAGTCCTGCCTTATGGACAAGTAAACTACAGAGCTCACGTCCTGGTGAAATTGAGATGGCAAATGTCTATGCTTCAGAGCAGTAACTCCCTTTGGAGACTACACCCCACTCAGTAATCAATGACATTCAACTGTTTCAGAGTTATAGGTTAAAGATGATAAGCATTTAGCTTTATAGACCTCATTTCCAATCCATGTAAATAAATGCAAATAAAAAAGGTGGCAACACACAGCCCTGTTGCTCCCCCCTAGAAAAGAGTAAAATATGCTGTTGCTTTGGCCTTAAAACCATGCCTCACACTTGCATGCACCTCACTGTGCAATTGCTTTAAAAAACTAATAATGTTAACATCCACCTCCATGCCTGTCATAATGCCCTAGGGCTTTGAGATACGGGGATGGCTTCTTCCGGACAGAAATCTTCTGGGATACAGCGTCGCAGATTTCCTGGTGAAACTATTAAAACTTTTTGGAGACCTGTACTGAACCTGAGCCTCCTGCCATAACCCCTCTATTAATCTCCACGCATGGCTCCCTTGGCTGCCCTCCTCGGCTATCTATTGGACTGGAAGCCTGACTAGGACCTACTCGGACAACGCTTTATCAAACCGGAGTATAGCCATCCACCACGGCGTTTAAAAGTATCTGCTCGAATTGTTTTTTCGTCTTTGACGTACAGGTGTGTTTCTCCCACACCCTTTGTCCATCCTGGTCCTGATGAAGGTGTTGCCACAGCTGGGCCTGGACACCTAAGTGCGTGTTGGCATTTAAACTGTTATGGGTAGCTGGATTGTTCCTACCCCTACCCTTTGGATGATATATGAGAATGTGTCATGCAACAATCATGTGGCAGTTTTACCATCTTGATGTACCTGTTGATGTGTTGATATTGTTTCGTGCTGTATAGTATGAATGTTTGTGTCATTTGGAATGCATGCTAGTTTGACTATGTATTCTGAGTGAGATGTGTGGGACATGGTGTATGTCTAAATCTGTTGTTGAGCATTACTTTGTTATGTATTTATTCTGCAAAAGCTTGATAAAGTGGTTTTGATAACATGAAAATAAAAATGAAAAACAATTCTGATAAAATAATGTTATTGTTGGATCATTTGATATCTGCATCTGTCTGTGCCGGTGTTTTTGATTTTGTGTTAATATTGGGACCCTCCCTATAGGGCCTTTTGAATTATATAGGCAGGTAACTTTCTGATATTGGTTGTACTTGCCTGTGCCCAGCTTAAATATACTTTCACAATTATTTTCTAAAAGGCTCGTCTCACATCAAATTCAGTCAAATGCAAGAGTTAATAAATTACTCATGTTTCACCTTCACTTGTATCTATAAAACATTTTAAATCATGTAAATACGTATATGAATAATTGCTGAGCCATCCCACTATAATAAATCAAGTATGATATGGTACAACTGCAAATAATGCTAAATGGAATATACATTTATATATAAAAGTTGTGCTCTCAAAAAAAGATGCATATGAAATATAGGAAATGGAATTGGAGGTGTACAAGCAGAAAAAGTGAAGATGACATCAGTTTGAAGGGTTTGACTTTAGATTAACTCTTTCTGCTGGCCGATGAGACATCCTGAGATAGTGCCTGTAGTAAGTGCAGGTCGGGTTTCTGCATTTCAAATCAAACCTGTCATTCATAGGCCAATATAATGCTCTGGTTCTGAATCTAGACATTGGATGTCAACCACTTGGAAAATATTGTTACATATTTAATAGAGCTGATTAGACATCTGAAGATGGCATAACATATTTAATATAATGTCAATTAATCAATCAATCAATCAAATAAAACTTTATTCGGCCATATGATGGCCTTAAAAGTACATTTTACATTTTGAAAAAGACATTGATGTTGTAAGTTAAAATAGAGAAAGTTATAAAAACACAAAGGGCAAACATTTTCTAATGACCCAAATCATGATTATGAACCCGCCATATTATTTCATTACGGATCGCCCTTGACAGAAAACAAGCAACCCCATAACAAACGAAGGGGGAGGAAAGTATTTGTAGGTAGGTCACTGCTGGCCTAACTTGTGCAAAAGAGCGATCTTTAAAAAGTGGTACAATGTATTTAACTCTCAGTTCAGTATAAAAACTGCAGAAAAACATAAAGTGCAATATATCCTCTTCGGAGGAGTTGTCACATGCGCATGGTTGCAAAGAGCCTAACTTTGAGAAGCCTTTAGGTACAGTTAGGAGCCAATGGATACAACTAAATCTAAACCTAGACAAAATGAAGCGGTGATGCAAGTTTTTTTACAAAGGACCAAAATGATTGACTTAAAAAACCAGGACTTAAAGTCATAAAATATCTACATGAAGGTTTCATAAGTTCTTTTGTTTCTCTATCTAATTGCCTCCTAGAGAGAAATTGAGTTTTTACATTTTTCACTGTTTCTGGTTGCAGCTTCCTGGGATCCAGTTGCCCAAGAATTGAAAGCTGCTGTGAAATATAGTTTAACCACAGGATTTCCATGGCTCCATCCAAAGTCATACAATCATCTAAGATGGTCTGATTTAGATTTGATTTATCTTTCAACCAAATATTTAGCCACCATAGAAGAGGTACGGCAGCAATTTTGTGTGTCAAGTAGCCCTGTCTTAGTTCCTCATGAATGATAAAAGGTGGAATGCTAGGGGTAGCAGCTAATACTTTTTGTAAATAATTATTTTCTACACCCTGGAGTTTGCTGCAATCCTTACAACCCCACTCCACACTACCATACACTGTCATTGCGACACATTTCTCATTATATATTTTTAGCAGTGGTTGTATTGGTTTGCTGCCTAATCTTCTAGCGAAATCCAGTGAGGCTTCAGTTGCTCTTGCCGAAGTATTTTTCTTTAGAGCATGCTGTGCTACCCAGGAGCCCCTGTCGTCAAATAATACGCCCATGTATGGATAAGTCGGCACATTGGTCAGCACTCCACCTTTACAGGGAAAAGATTTATCCCTCCTTTTGGAATAACCTACTGACATGATGTTTTTTTTTTTTCAAATTAACTGCGAGATTCAGGGCAACCATAAAAACAATAAAAGATTTAACTAAAAGTTTCAAAGCGTTTGGGGTCCTGGCGATTAAAACTGCGTCATCCGCATATAAAAAAGCTGGAATAGGAATGTCTAGGCAAGAGTTAGACAAAACTACTCCCAGGTTGTTAATATACAAAGTAAATAAGACAGGGGTAAGGATGCAACCCTGCCGAACTCCTCTTTGGACCTTCCAGGCATTAGATAGGGAGCCATCTCCATTATATCTCACTGAGGCAGTTAGATTAGGATGGGATCATTGCAGGGAACTTCCTAGATTCATGTCCATCCCAGTAGCTATTAATAATTGCCATTACTTAGACCTGTTTACCCTGTCAAAGGCGGACGTTAAGTCCATAAAAGCCAATGACATACGTCCTTTTTTAGCTAGGGTATGTTTACCGCTGATCATGAGTAGGTTCATGCATTGCTCTACTGTGCCTCTCCCTTTACGGAATCCAAATTTTAGTTCTGATAACACATCCCTTTCTTCCAGCGAGGTCGCTAAGCAGTCTAAAATTACTTTTCCCATGATCTTTGCCACAGAGTCTAATAAAGAAATTGGGCAATAACATCCCGGATCTTCCCTGGCTCCATTTTTAAAAATTGTCAATGTCACCGCTGTTGACCATGAATGAGGTTGACCAGCTCTTACAGCTGCATTAAATAATCCAGTTAAGATTTTCGCCCATACACCGACATTTGACTTAAAAAGATCCACCGGAATCCCATCAGGACCGGGGGCTTTCCTGGTGGATATACTCTCAATAGCTTTCTGAACCTCTTTTAAGTCCACAGTCAGGTCTAGGGATAAAGGGCTAGGTGCCCAGGAGGAACCTATAGATTCTGCATCAACCTCTGAGTAGATTTGTTCGAAATGGCCAACCCACCTGTCAGCTGTAATAACGCATTCTACTTTTGCTGTTTTGTTGTCTTTAAAAAAGAGCTATTTACCACCTACCAAAATTTTGCTTGTGAGCATGCCTGGGTTAAATCGTCCCAAGCCTGATCCCTAAGTGAAGCCTTCCTAGATTTTAGTCATAAAGTCATAAGCCTTTCTACAAGATTTAATCAGTTTGGGGTCTTTGGGTGTGCTTTTTAGGACAACCATGAGGGCTTTATGAGTTTATGAACAGTCGGCGTCAAACCACTTCGCCTCATGTGCTCCTGCCTTAGACTTTTTGCTTGTTAGCCTATTACCAATTAGTTTACTTAGTCGATCATACGCCACTAATACTTCTATCGACTCACTATGTGTATTTATACAACACTCAATTTCCTCTTTATCCTCAGCATATAGATCAAGTAAAAAGAATTCCGGGACAATATTCTCCCATCTTATCTTTCGGTCCTGCGCCGTCTGCCGAAAGACCCCATTAACCAGAGCTTTTGGCAGCTCCCCACCCCTAAGGACCAAGTAGCCTTTAGTTACCACAATAATAGGATTGTGGTCGCTAAAACTGCCACCCTAACCTCCCGAGTATGTTTGTATATGGGGGCTGAAATTACAACATAGTCTATAGTGGAACTACAACCTCTACCAAAGAAATATGGTATTGACTCTTTTTCTTCCCCAGACTCGAAACAGTACAAATTAATGTTTACTAATAAACTATCCAGAGGGGTGCCTTGCCTTGAATATTCAAAGTGGGCCTTTGGAGGTAATTCTTCAACAGGCTACCTCTCGACCACACAGTTTAATTTACATCGATGAATATTAAAATCCCCCATTATCCCTAGATCGCAGGGAGTGTGTCTCCCCTGTGCGAGTTCCTCTAAGAAGATGTTGAGACCAATGTAAAATGCTTATTCTCGAAGTCTCTACCAAACGAGTTATCAAAATTAACAATTACCAATGTTACTCCATTGACAAAAGTCAGTTCTACTGCTAGAATGTGTGGCGATGAGCTGGGGAGACCCTTAATGTTGCAGGATAGTTTAAGAGAAAATAAGGTGAGTAAACCACCCTTCGCTCTACCAGCAATAGAGAGTGAGGCAGCTTTGAAAAAGGGGCAAAGCCATCCATTACAAAAGAATCAGAAGTATCCCAGGTCACTTGGAGTGCAATGATATGGGCCGCCCTTATTACCATTGACCACTGATCGTCATCTTTTTTTGCCTTTAAACCAGCAATATTCATGTCATGAACATACATGCCAAGTGATCTGTCACTTTGTCACATAGTGATTCTAGTGGACCAATCTGTTGTGTTCTTACTGAATGACTTGTACCAACTATGGTTGTTGAAGACTCAAACCTGGGTTATAATAACCATTCTGGATACAAATAGCAGAGTGGGAATATCTGTATACCTGTGGAAACGGCCGTTCTCTTCTGGCCTTGTAACATTGCACTTGCATGGGCAGGAAGAGTTAAATTTACCACAATGCAATCCCCACTCCTATCTTTTCTTAAGGTTTTCCCTACCCAGCCCGCTCTTCTAGCCATGATGATATGTGGGGCAAAAGTGCGACCATATAGTTGGGATTTCCTCATCCAACCCCTTGTTGTCTCTTTGCTATTTTCTAATAAGGGTGGGACTCCTACCAGGACAGTCACGAGCGGAGCTGACTCAGGGGGTAAATGTAGGACATCATTGTTCGGAATCACATGGCTATTGGGCTTGAACACTCTTGGCTCGGTAATTTCAGTACCATGCGTCTGTCTAGTCTTTGCAGGTGCCCCCCTAATTGAATTATATAAGGCTAGGGCTGTATCTGGGGCACTTCCTTGGGCTAAGCCATTTATTGGTTGACCTGTCATTCCTTGCGTATCACTACAACATGGGTTCTGCCTGTTACCTCTAGGGGAGAGCTGCGAGTCCTCTAGCACCCTTGGATAACTACTAATGGTTTTCACCCCGGTATTTTGTGATTGACTATTACATCCCTTTACCTTAGCTTGCCCGTTTTGTACTAGACCGGTGCATACCAGAGAGTTAGTAATAAAACCTCCATTTGCCTGAAGTAAAAGAGATTACATTTTGTCCAGCCTGGTAAAAATAGGGCCAAGGTGCAGTTTCCTAAGTTGTTCAATTTTCAAAGAAAGGCTGTTTATGATTTGACCCAGACTCACATTAATTTGCTCTTTGACGGTTAACACAGTCTGTTTTTTAGCCTGGGGATCCCGAGGAATCGTTTTCCTGCCTCCGCCTCTTCTTTTTTACTAGTGGTTTGTGTAAGGAGGGTCCCTCCTCTTGGTTACCTTCTGTCTCCTCAGTCAGGGGTGAGTCGACCTTTGCTAGTAGCATAGGCCCGCTCTGCGCAGTATGTAATAAAGTCGTAGGAGTTGACGGGCTTACCGGCCAGCTAGTCAGTTCCGGTGAGAGTCTATGTTCTGTTCGGGCGATTTCATTGGACAGGGCGTTAGCAGCTCTGGACAGATATGAGTCTAACGTAGTGGCTGCCACACCCCCTCTAAGGCCTTTCATTGGTTGCTTCCTCTTAGCCATACTTCCCCTGATGATATTAAAAAAATAGGTTATTTATAGCTGAATACAAAGGCTTAAATAAAAATAATATGGAATACTATGGCTATAACCTTATAATAATCAATATTAGGTATTCAGGTATTAAAGACCTGTGAGGGAGGGCCAGCCAGTTCTCAATAACAACAATATGTATAGCACGCAATGTAACCTTTTTTTGTCATTTAACGGGCACTATAAATCCCAAAATCCATATCTCTCACAAGCTCTATATTATATATTAACCCCACAGTCTCGCACTCACTTATCTTATAGCTGGGCAGGAGTCCATGAGGGGAGTGGGGGAGCATAAGTCAATACCCGTCCGTATAGTCCTTAAGTTGAAGCAAAGATGGGCAGTTATGGGCCTTGCGCTGCGGGAACCGCTCAGCAACTTGTGCTAGCGCCTCCTGGCGCCGGTGATGACGCTCTTGGTGCATTGGTGCAGAAGCGTGAGGAACCCTGGGGCAATGAGTCCTGGCCCCCTCTGGTCCCGGTGAGGTTGCTCTGAACACCTACTCCTGTGTTCTCCTCTTCTTGTAATCTCGTCGCTTCACTGGGTCGCTTCCTAACTGGACAGAGCCTTCTTACTAATTACTGCCGCCACCCTCAGCCGTCGACCTAATATCGTGCTTCCAGACACGGAGCTGTCTCCTGCCTTGTCTTTTGCCAGTTATGCCTCCAGGCATGAGGAGCTGCAGGAAAAACAGAAATCATGGTTCCCTGTGGTCAGCTTTTAACCAAAACCTCTGGGAGCAAATCTTGAAGGTGTTTCACCTGTTGATTCTCCTCCAGACACATGGAGCCGAAAGGAAAAGCAAGTCCTGTCACCCCCGCAATTCACACCGCACGCCAGCCGAACTTCGGGAAGTGTTTGCACTTGGTCGCTGTGACGGGTGAGGAGCACTGCATAAGCCCTGCGCTGCACAGGGTGGGGGTCAACCTATAACGGGGGAGCAACAGGGTTAAGACACATGAGACGTGAACACAAGTTAGCTGGTTGGGACAGGAAGTCCCGAGCGACCCCGGCCCATTTATTTATAGCCCTCTGGCCACGCCTGGCCAGAGAGTGAAACAAAGTATAGTAGTGTTTCCGGGGTTTTCGCCCGGCCGGGCGAAACACTAAAATGCTACATCCCTCATCAGGTTGGATTTTGAACAAAATAATGTCAACACAGTCTAGCACATTAAGTCCGCTGGTTTCCGACTAGGCCGTGGATTCGGCTGAAGGTCATACGTGTGACGTTGGACATCACGTTGGCCACGCGGACTGGGATGTTTTGCGCCCGCTGTCCGGTGGTCTGAACTGGTTGTTTCATGTACTGCTGACTTCCTTGTGCTGGGTGGAGCATTGATGTCAGCTTCCGGCTCAGCGTCGTCTAATGTTGTCTCTAAGGACTCTGGCTGCTTTGTCACATTCTGCTCTCTGGTTGCATCTGGAACCTTCTTGAACCATAAGATGTTTCTTGTCACAGTCTCGCCATCTTTCTCCACCGTGGCAGCCATCCCACTGGTTAACGTCACCACCCACACACCTGGCTCGTATGGAGTTCGGAACTTTCCAGTACTCCAACGGTCTCTGATCAGCACTGAATCACTAGGTTGTAGCACCCGGATCTTCACTCCGCGTCTTCTGCTTGCCTTGTCATTAGTGTTATGCCTCCTCACTTGGGCTGTAGTGGGGTCATACGGCTTCTGTTGCCAGGCATTGTATTTCGGAAGCATGTCTCTTCGGGGTCCGGCCAACATGAGTGACCACATGGACACTTGTGTTGTACAGTGAGGTTTACTGCGATAATCCCTCAGGAATCTCCATAGTGTACATTCAGAATCCGTGCCTTCAGAGGTGGCGATCCGCAACACCTTGTTGATGGTGCGCATAAATCGTTCCACTTCGCCATTTGCTTGTGGCCATTGTGGAGTCACTCTGTTGTGCTTGATCCCGAGGCATGTCAAGAAATCTCTAAATTCACTGCCCTGGAAGGGGGCCCATTGTCTGTTTTGATGACATGAGATATGCCGAACAGGGCAAATGCCTTTTCCAGGACTGGCTGGAGACTGCTAAATGATGTTGATGGGAGGACCTCTACAATAGGGTACTTGGTGTAGCTGTCGACCATGACTGCAGTGACTCTTCCATCTGGGAAACTCCCAAAATCAAGACTTAGCCATTCCCATGGTGATGGTGCTGGCTCCTCAGTTATGACAGGTGCTGGGGCCTCGGTGTTTCCGGTTAGTTGGCACCTTTGGCAGTTGCAGACTACAGATTCAACATGGTCTTCCAGGTCTGGGAACCATACTTTCTCCCTCATTCAGGACTTCATCCTCCTGATGCCTTGGTGCCCTTTATGGGCAAGGACTGTTGCCCGTTCCTGCAAGCTGAGTGGCAGTACAATAAGTGAGCCTCTTAAGATGACTCCGTCGTCTGAGGAGCTGAGCTCATTCTTCGCCTTCCAAAGTTTATCAAGACGATGGCGATCAGCCTCACTCCATCCTTGGATGTCTCTGAGAAAACGGTACCACGTCCCCCCTTTCAACGCATCCAGAATCCTTTGAAGACAGGCCTCTTTTCCAAGGTGTTCTTTCTCTTCTTCCAGTGAGAGCGCTTGGGCATGACCTCTGTGACACCATGTTTATGTAATCTTCCGTTATTATCTCTTGTTCTCCGTTGACCGCCGCTTCTGCCACCGGATGGCGGGATAAGAAATCTGCCAGATTCTTGGCTCCTGGGCGGTACACCAACTCCATTTGGTAATGTTGCAACTGGATTGCCCATCTTTCAATCCTAGGAGGGGGGTGCGGGGCAGTTCCCTTGAATAGTGGCAAAAGAGGTTGGTGATCAGTCACCACTCGAAAGGGGTTACCGCTGACGTAGAGATGGAAGTGATTGCAGGCCCATTTAATTTCGAGCGCTTCCCGCTCAATCTGGGAATAACGAATTTCAGTTGGGGTGAGTGACTTGCTTGCAAATGCGAGAGCGACCCATGTCTCTGGTTCCGTCTCTTGGGTCAATAGTGCACCCAGACCGACAAAATATGCCGTTGTTGTGCTGTCTAGGAGGGCTGTTTTCACTTGTATGAACGCCTTTTCCTCTGCGGCGGTCCATTTCCAGGGGTTTTCCTTTTTCGTCAGGTTGCGCAGAGGTTCTGCGATGGTCGCTAAGTTGGGTATGAATCAACCACAATATGTTGCTATCCCCAGGAAGCTTCTAACCTCAGATACAGTTTTTGGGGCCGGGGCAAGGTGTATTGCTTAGGATTTTCGGGTATCCACTTTGACTCCATCAGCATTGAAGACAATGGATCTTCTAAAGAATTGGCACTTGTCCTTGTGGAGAGTTACCCCATGTTCCGCTAGCCGCTGGAGAGTGGCTGGCAGCCTCCGGTGATGTTCTTCAATTGTTTTGGAATGTAATAAGATATCGTCACTCACGTTAAGGACTCCACCAAGCCCAGACTGTATATCTCGCACGGTGTTCTGAAAAATCTCTGCTGCAGACGATATCCCGAAATTTAGCCTTTTGTATTGCCTGAGTCCAAGATGTGTTGAGAATGTTGTTATGTATCTACTTTCTTCTGCCAGCACGAGCTGGTGATAGCCGGCATTTAAGTCTAGCTTTGAGAACCATTGGGCTCCATTGAGATCAGCTAGGATATCATCCACCATCAGGGTTAGTTGTCTCTCTCGTTTGATTGGGCATCCTCATATCAATGCATATCCGAATTTTACCTGGTTGTTTTGGCTTTTCAGCTATCACCATGGGTGACACCTAGGGGGTTGGGCCTGTTACCTTTTCAATAACTCCTTGTCGCTCTAGTTCTTGTAGTTCTCGACTAGTGGCCGCAGATGGAATTGAATTCGACGGTTCCTTAGTGCCACTGGCTGGATGGCTTGGTCTACATGCAACTTCACGGGTGGGCTCCGTATTTTCCCCAAACCCTGGAATAGCTGTGGGAACATTTCTAGGATGTCATCGGCTTGTAACAGTTTGACTGCATTTGCGAATACAATTAATTTCAGGTCTTCTGCTTTATGACTTCCCACCAGTATATCAGCCTCTTGATCTACCACATGGAATACTGTCGTCACCTAGTGTTCTTACGCTCTCACTTGAACAGTCATTTTACCTTTCAGAGGAAGTGGCATCTTGCTGCCGTACGTTAGGATCTTGATTTTCGATGAAGTAAGTGTTGGTCTCGGGCTCAGTCTCTTGTAGTGTTATGACCCCATTACGTTGACCGTAGCCCCGGTATCGATCTGGCTGGTTACCAAGGAACCATCAATTTCAATGTTGCATTTCGGCTGTGGCCGCCGTCTCTTCTTGAGGTCACTCGCAAAAGAGACAAAATAACACTCCTCTTCTTCTTCTGTGGATGAGTCATCTAGGCATTGGGGATAACGAGTGGTGCATCTGGGCACCTTTGGTGTTGTCAACTCTTCCAGTGTCAGGTTCCTCACCGCTCCGGTTGGTGGTCGTCTCCCTGTAGCTCCTCTTCCTCTTGAGTTGCCTCGGCACACACTTGCGAAATGATTCGGAATTCCGCATTTCGAACATGATTTTGAGAGCGGATCCGAAAATCGTGGAGAAAAAAGTGGACGAGGCCGGAAAGAATGGAAAACAACAAGAAGCTTGCATGAGTTCCTTTAATTACTAATGACTCTGTTTGACTCTGACTCAGACTCTGATTGATCCGTGAGGTGCAATGCGATTCCTTATTTGATTCCGTTATTGACCCTTTTGATCCTTGTTGTGTGGCTGCATCGTTAAAAGTATAAAGCACTTCATCTCTGCTCTCAGCTCAGCTTATCTTAAACAGCTGATATAATTCACTTAATCAGCCATCACTATTGCTATTAACTAACCGAAACTGAGCCTGGATCTGGAAAAAGGAAAGAAAAACCCTTTGCTTGTTTAGTTTTTTAAAAGCGAGATACGTCGCGCGAGGGGAGGGGGAGCTGACTTGCCTCTGCCTTTACCCTCAGTACACAGTTCACAGTTCACGGCCCCGGCCCTGACGCTTTGCACGGATTCTCTGCACCGATTCTCACCGACCTCTGATCTAGATTTTCCAGGCAGCTCCCAGGCAGCAGATTAGACATACTGCGCATCGGTTCTATTCATCATCCACCGGCCTGTCTGCACGTCTGCCTGTTTGCCTGTCGGGACGTCATCTGCTGACACGACGCAAGCAGTTAATCATCACGCATCAGGAGTGAGCGAGTCTTGTGATTGGTACAGACTGCTGGTGACTGCTGGTGACGAATGCTACACGTGGGTGGTGTCTGGCAGAGGCGGAATCAGTGTCAGAAACGAAGGAGCAGCAAGGGAGACTGCGGGAGACCGAGCTGTGCAGCTCAGGGCAAGAGACTAGGAAAACTGAAGCAGAGGAAGAAAACAAAACCTAAATTTAAATTCAAAATAAAACATAAAGGGATCAATAAGAACAAGGCGCACAAAGAGTGCAAGGCGCAGAGCAATCCTTGGGGGAGTTCTGAAACACGCATATTCCTCATATTTTGCGCTATCTATGAGGCTAAAAATTCTAAAGTAAAGACAGACTGGACTGTTTGCCTGCAAAACATTCAGAAAATAAAGGCTGCCCGAGCAGTAGCAGTTGGTAACATAAAACCAACCTCAAATACAGCAGTAATTACAGCAGTCGTCACAAAAAAGTGGCTATAGATAAAACGCCAACAAAAAAAAGAATCAATCAGATCTTCGATTGACTATCAGAGTCAGAGCCAACGTTCGGAGACCCAACCGGGCGTATTGAACACACAAAAACAATTGTACAATCCCAATTTCAGAGCATGGCCGGTAGTGATGGGAGTCCTAGAAACCCTGGAAACCCTGGAGCAGAAGAGCAAATGGGATTGACGAAGGATGAACCCCCTGGAACATGCAACCTAGGAATTGAGAAAGTGAATGAAGACGGCCTTATAGGTACATCTGTGCCTAGTACTCTAAGGCTCGACCTTCCAGCGAATGGGGAAAACCCAAAAATTAAAGTCAAAAGCTCCCAAGGCATCACAGGCAACCAAGGAAACTCGCATATTCAGATCGCACCTGCCTCTCCAAAAAAGAGAAACAGGAATCGACACATTGGACAGGGGCCCGGGCCCGGACCGGAAACTAGAGGAGCCAAAGCTAAAGAAAACACCGTCGAGTGTAACATTGAAAGAAATTCAGAGCAGGAAATGCTTGAAGGGCCAGAGCGAGCTAAAAAAAACTCACAAAAAGAAAAGGAAAAAGGCAGAATCAAACAGAAAGAAAACACAGAAGACAAGAGCAGAGATTCTGCGGATACTACAGAAATAGACTTGCTAGTCAAAAAAGCGCAACGTCTACAGGCTATAAAAAATTTGAATGCTTCATCAAAAACCACTGGCGTGCCATCAATCTCTCGGCCTAGTATTTCTGAAATCTTTAGCCCATTACCAAAAGAAATTGAGAACAAATCAACAACGAATATAAAGACATATGATAAACGTGGCATAAGTGATACAAAAAAGTTAAGCAAAGACATCAATTCGGAATTTGTTGCTGGTGAAGAAGCGAATAATTTAACTTCGGAGTCCAATTTTAGAAAGGAAGATACCGTGTCAGCAATAATGGTAGAAAAACATAACAAATGAGCTATCCAGTGAGGTCAAATCATCATCACCAGGGATAGCGCACAACATAGAGACTATTGTGACACCAGAAATACCAGAAGTACAAGATCATGCATTGTTGTCAGAGAATCGCCAGTCACCGCTAAATAATTTAGCTATTGAGAAGGAATCGGACTCAGACATCTATGAGACTGGGATGTCCGTTTCTAGTGAACCAAGTGAATTGACGGAGAGCTCGAAGAGCAATGAAGATTTACCGGACGAAGAAACGCATGATGGGCAAGATTCCTGCGATTCTCGTAAATCCGGTAAAACCAGACTTAGCACAAATTCAAAGAAATATCTGGCGAAGAGGAGGATCAAACGTCAAGAAAATTATACAGCCAAAGATACTACCGACCCAGGTATTAATACTGATCATACTAAAAAAAAAAGAACAACACACTCACGGAAAAGTCCATCCGAGAGAAATACGGGAAAATCGATAGAAGAACCTCACAATATGAAGGAAATAGAGGAAAGAAATCGGAAGCCGAAGGGAATCCCTTGTATCTTACCAGAACCATCATTGGGCGAAGTCTTAAATTCTATCAAGAACTTTCACGCTGATTTGAAAAAAGACAGTCAGAGAAACCACGTGGCCATAGAAAAACTACAGGGCACAATTAAGAAGGTTGGCAACACATGTATAGAAATCTCAGAAAGAATGGCTTCGGTAGAATCTTGTACCGAATACCTGGTAACAGATGTTACTGAACTTCTAAAGAAAGAAAAAGAACATGACGGAATCATAAGGGATCTCATGCTAAAAGTAGAGGACCAGGAAAATAGGTCCAGAAGGAATTACCTGAGATTTCTCGGAATTCCGGAAGGTTTTGAGGCAAATGATGCAAGAGGATCTATGATTGGCCTCCTAAAAACTGCATTTCCAGAACTTGAGGCTTGGGATATGGACAAGGAGGTACAACGGGCCCACCAAATTCCTTTAACGCTACCCAAATACTCTCAGAAGCCACCGCAATATCCGAGAGCTATGTTAATCAATTTTGGAAACTATCTTCTGAGAGAAGCCATATATGATTTTGCAAGACCAACTAGTCAGCGGGAATACAAAGGGTTTACATTTTTTGTTAGACCAGATTTTGCACATCCGACTGTTGAAAGAAGATGGAGAATGCGCCAACTGTTCAAGCCCTTTGAAAAACTTGGAGCTACTGTCTATCTTCAGAACCCCGCGAGACTGAAAATCATATATAAAGGAACAACGAGAAGCTTCACTAGCGAGATTCAAGCCCAAGATTACCTGAGAGAAATGACAGAGCTTGGGGCTAGGAAGTCTGGAAAAATCGGCAAAAGTACAAATACAGACTGATAATGCACAACTAGCATTGTGAACGGTGACTCTAACAAAAGTATATTTTGAGGGGAAATTTGTGCACGTGGGCTGATAAATATAAGAATTGTTGAATGTATTCAATACATAACCACTTAAAGTTTAACTATCACACTTTAGATACACAGGGCTAGGATAGGGAGGGTGCTAACGCGGGCGGATCACATGGACACCCACACCCGTGTACCATGGCACCTGGGTTGCTTCAACGGATGGAAAGGGGGGCGGGGGTGGGGGGGTTTAGGGTGGGAAGGGGGGTCATACAAGCAGGGACAGCTAGGTAGGGGGGGCAGAACAGGCTGGAAAATACTTACACTGGAGATATAGATCATACTAACCTTAGCAAAATAGAAAGAAAGAAAAAAGCAAAGGATTTTTTTTTCAGAGTATATGAGAAAAACTCCAATGGCTAAGATTAGCATATTGTCAATAAACATATGCGGCCCAATGATATGAAGAAAAGACAGAAAGTCGCAGAGGGACTAAGAATATCTGGGCCGAATATCGTGTGTCTCCAAGAGACCCATATTGAAGGGTCGCAGCAATATCTGTTGAAATCCCTAGGATATCGACTTATAGCAGCTACATCACAGGGGACACGCACTAGGTGGGTCGCAATTTTAGCAAAGGGTGGGTGGCTACAATTTTCACGGTCCAAAGCGGATACTTTAGGTAGATTTGCAATTACAGAATGCCATCTTAATAATGGTGAAGGTAAATTCACATTATGTACAATATATGGGGATATTATTGACGATCCGGAGGTATTGATTAAGGTGTTCAACGAGTTAATTCACTGGCCCCTCCCATTGATTCTGTGTGGAGATTTTAATAATCATTTACCCTATAAATGGTCCACATATCCTGGGTTTATTTATCAAGGCAGGAAACCGAAGGTCTATGTCGCTCTTAAAGACTTATGTTTTCAACACGGCCTTTTAGATGGCTGGGCCATGAGTCACTCGGGCGACCCTGGTTATACTTATTATTCATTTCCACATTCAAAACATGTAAGATTAGATTATATGCTTCCTTTGAATAGCTTATGCTCTACATGTCAAATCACTAAACTACCTAGAATTCTGTCGGATCACAATCCGCTTAAACTTAATGTAATGAAGGGTCGCGAAAAATCTAATAGAAATATATGGACATTCGAAAGAGCTTTGCTATACAATAACGCATATAATTCCCATATGAGAACATGGATTCCAGCTTTTCTATCAGATAATATCGGGTCTACCTCCATCGACATAGTCTGGGACACTTTGAAAGCAGGGGTTAGGGGCGAAACAATGAAATTCTCTTTTCACCACAATAAAACAGAAAAACTAAAAATGGCTTCACTAGAAGAAGATATGCGTAATTCAGAAGAAGGACTTATTAAATCAATTCAGGAAGGTAACCCAATTGCTAATGCAGAGCGCAAAGTGGCTATCGCAAAGAATAACATCTTGGCAATATTGACTGATAGAGCAGCTAGTAAGGCTAATATCAACAAAGCTAAAATATATGAGCTTCGGGAAAAAATGGGCCACCAATTAGCTGTTAGAACCCGCGAAGAGATATCTTCTGCTCTAATTAAAGAAATTAGGGACCCCGGATTTGGGTTTAAGGTCAGATCCATCTGAAATAAGAACATCCTTTCAGAGATTTTATAAAAACCTCTATCACGAGGATACTACCGAATGCGGTGATCCCAATATTTATTTGGAATCATTTACCCCATCACACTTGGAAATTACTGATCAGGAGATATTAGATAGTACAATTAGCTTTGATGAAATACTTCTAGCAATTAAGGGCCTGGCTAATGGAAAGGCTGCGGGCATGGACGGGATTCCTACTGAATTCTACCTTAAATTCGCCCCGCAACTCGAGAATATCATAACCCTCCTTTTCCAAACTATCTTCTCCGGAGGGAACCCGCCTAGGTCATGGTCCATTGCCAAGATAATATTATTTCCCCAAAAAAACAAAGATGAGAAAGAATTGGGCTCATATCGACCAATCACACTGATTAACGGGGATTCTAAAATATATTCAAAAATACTGGCAGATCGATTGGCTCCCGTAATTCATAATATTGTCTCAGAACGACAACATGGTTTTGTTCCCGGAAGGTCTACGATTGATCATATACAAAGGGTTATTTCCCTCTTTGATTATACGGGGGTAACAGGAGACCCTATGGCCCTTATATTGCTCGACGCAGAGAAAGCGTTTGATAGGGTCTCCTGGAAATTCCTATGGGCGGCCCTATCAAACTGTGGGATAGGCGGAAACTATCTAACAGCAGTCCAACAACTTTATGTAAACCCCAGTGCCCACGTATTAATCAATGGGGCTCTATCAGAAAGCTTTGCCATCACACGGGGTACAAGACAGGGTTGCCCCTGCTCGCCCCTCCTATTTGCTATTTATATTGATGTATTTATACACAACTTGGAAAATAATAATTTAGTTCCCCCAATTCAAGCTCGCAACGGAGAAACTAAATGTTTGGCATATGCCGATGATGTAGCTATTATCACAGGCGACCCCAATAACGCTATTAAGTGGATAGAACAAAAAACCCACGCCTTCGGCAAAGTCTTGGGGAACAAATTAAATCGTAGTAAAACTCAGATCATCATAAATAATAAAATTAGAATGCAAGATTCACATATAATTAATAAAGCAATTTATTTAGGCGTGAGTATTAACGCTAATATCGAAAAAATGGTTGACGATAATCTTAACCCTCTCATAAGTCGCACTAAGAAGGAACTACTACGTCTACACAATTTACAACTCACTATTGGGGGGAGAGTTAATGTAGTCAAAATTTTATTTTTTCCGAAGTTTCTCTATTTTTTTCGCACAATAAACCTAGAATTCTCCCAAACAGTTTTTACAAATATAGACGATATGTTTTCACGTTTTATATGGGGATATCATAAGCCACGAAGAGCACTCAAGTGGATCACTTTACCTAGAGATCAGGGGGGATGGGCACTGCCAAACTTTAAACTGTATTATTGGGCAACAGTGTTGAGATTTAGTGCATACCTTTTGAAAGAAGACACCGATGTCCATAATATTCCCACTCCGCAAGAACTTATTTTGGGAGATGGTTGTGCAGGTTGTTTATGGCGTCACTCTAACGATGACTATTTTAAAAAGGTGAAATTCAAGACTATCTCTAGTGTTGTTAAAGTGTGGCGGAATGTTAAAAAACTAATTGGTCTAGGTCGATATTCCTTTTATACACCTACAATACAGAATCTGGATCTCCCGGAAATATTTCGAGATTCAATATCAAATAGATGGGCAGAATTAGGGATAAAACAACTAGGGTGCTTTTTCTCTGAGAATGGTATCAAGTCTTTTGAAGAACTAAAAACCGAGTTCAAACTATCTAATAGAGATTTTTTCAAATACCTCCAAGTGCGGGATTTTATTTTAAAGAAAGGGGGAAGTCGCATCAAATTCCAATCGTGGCAAACGATGGATAAATTATTATCTGTAAAAACCCCTAGAATTGGTGAGATATATGAAGGACTTAATTTACTTTTGCCAGACGACATGGAGAAACATACGGAGGCATGGCAAATCAGACTTGGCATCTCTCCATGAACCTCCTTGGAAGCCTTGGAGATGTCAATATCAACCCTAATGTCCATGAAACTCCAAGTACAATTTTATAAAACATTTTTTTCACTTTATTACACCCCAGAAAAAATGGCAAATTGGGGGACCGGAAATTTAACACACTGCCCTAGGTGTTCACTTTCATCCGCAGATCTAACCCACATGTTTGCTACATGTCCTATATTAGGGAATATCATATCAACAATCTCTGACTTTCTTTCCAACCTCGCAAATTGCCGTATTAATATATCAACCGAAGAAATTCTATTAGGTACGTCTAACATACCACGACCATATTCTATGCATGGGCTTATCTTCGTGGCTATGGCTGTTCTAAGATTGTGTATTGCGTCAGCCTGGATAGATCCATTAGCATCTTCTTTTGTAGAATGGAGAACCAGGCTGTTTGCAACCTGCAACCTGGAAATGGCGATTTATAGAAGCAAAGGGAGGACTAAGCGGAATAAGGGCATGATGATATGGGCACCCCTGCTAGACTGGATGCAAGAGGAATTAAATGTTTGAATTACTTAGGTTTTATATTTACTGTCCCTCTTCTCCCATTTTCTTTTTTTTTTTTAGCTCAGTTTCATGCTCACTGAATAAATGTATATACTTTTCTTCATATCTTCTATAATCAATAAAATGTAAGATGTTGCTACCTGTTCTGCGGGGTTGGGGGGTGTACGGGTAAAGTTTATAAATGTCAAATGCAAATAAAAAAAAATAAAAAAAAGGATCCTGATTTTCGATGAAGTAAGTGTTGGTCTCGGGCTCAGTCTCTTGTAGTGTTGTGACCCCATTACGTTGACCGTGGCCCCGGTATCAATCTGGCCGGTTACCAAGGAACCATCAATTTTAATGTTGCATTTCGCCTATGGGGTCTTCTTGAGGTCACTCGCAAAAGAGACAAAATAACACTCCTCTTCTTCTTCTGTGGATGAGTCATCTAGGCGTTGGGGATAACGAGTGGTGCATCTGGGCGCTTTTGGTGTTGTCGACTCTTCCAGTGTCAGGTTCCTCACCGCTCCGGTTGGTGGTCGTTTCCGTGTAGCTCCTCTTCCTTTTGAGTTGCCTCGGCACACACTTGCAAAATGATTTGGAATTCCGCATTTCGAACATGATTTTCCTCTGGCTGGGCAGCTGTCTGGGGGATGTTCTTCCCTACCACACCACCACACAAGGTCCGTCGTGGGGTTCTTGTCGGCCACCTTCCTCTTGAGGTCACTCACAAAAGAGACAAAAAAACACTCCTCTTCTTCTTCTGTGGATGTCATCTAGGCGTTGGGGATAACGAGTGGTGCCTCTGGGCGCCTTTGGTGTGGTCGACACTTCCAGTGGCAGGTTCCTCACCGCTCCGGTCGGTGGTCGTCTCCCTGGAGCTCCTCTTCCTGTTGAGTTGCCTCGGCACACACTTGCAAAATGATTCGGAATTCCGCATTTCGAACATGATTTTCCTCTGGCTGAGCAGCTGTCTGGGGGATGTTCTTCTCTACCACACCACCACACAAGGCCTGTCGTGGGGTTTTAGTCGGCCATTAGCCTCTATTTTCCCGCCATGACGTCCGGAGAGCATCGACCCGCTCTATCTTGAAATTGGTTGCTTGATCCTGGTGTGACGTGAGTGCTGCTTCCATGGCTGTCGCTCTGACATCGGAGAGTTCATGTGACCGGGCAAGGATGAATATTTCCTCTAGTGTTATCAGGGGTTGGCGTAGTATCAGTGTTCGCAATGTCTTGTTGCGACATCCTTGAATGAGTTGTGCTGTCACCTCTTTGTTTTCGTCGTCCTCTGTACATGTACTAGCCAGCTCCCTGAGGCGTGCGTGAAATGTGTCCATTGACTCTCCTTCACGCTGTCAAGATTGCCTTAGCTTAAACCGTTCATAGTGAGGGTTTACTGGGGGTCAAAATGTGCATTGAGCGCAGTGACGGTGGCTTTGTAATCAGTGGCAGGGCCGGTGTTTTGGAAGGTGTGCAAAAAGTTTATATATTTCGTCCCCTGCGAAATTTAATAATAGTGATCTCTTGACCATGTCGTCTGTTTCTCGTGTTGCTATGAAATAATTATCCAGGCAGCCTACCCATACTTTCCACCTCGGTGACGTAGTGGCTGGGTCGATGACTTCACTGAATATCGGGAGTGCCGCTATCTGAGAGTGCACTGAGTGTGTTGCTCCTGGCTGATTCGACATGGTCTTTCCACTCTCTCAATATGAAACTCAGCACCTTGCAGGTTGTGCTTAGGGTGCTGTCTGTCTTCCTTTTCAGGGATGGATGTTTTTCTTGTGTTTGCCAATGCTTATTGACGGACTGCGTTGTCAATCCTCTACTGCCAGTTGTGAGGCTATCAGCACTTGAATTCGCGTGTCTGAATGTTCTTTTCTAGTCTTCTCTGCTGCCCCTTGGAGCTGCTGTTCAGTGTTGCTGGGCATTTGCATTGCATCAGCTTATTGGGGAAAAACGTTGTGTTTGCTATTGTTTTGATGATTTAACACCTTTATTTTCTTTTTAATTTGCTGCTCCTCGGCTGTGGGTAATTACTAGGCTACACCCCCGCTCTTTGGTGATTAAATGCGGGCCTTCTGTGTTTCTGGTGCTCAGCCGGCTGACTTCAGGGCGTGGGTGCGGCCTTGCTGTCTTGTGTGCATGTGCGCACCTGGAACACACTGCGGAGCTTCGCCGGCCGGCCTGGGGCGTTGGGATGAGACGGGCGCAGGCAGCCTTACCGGCGGGGTTCACAGCCACGGAGCTTGTCCCTTGTTTTGCTCCACTCCCTCTGGCAGCAGGCTGTTACTTTCTTTCAGCGATGCTGCACTGTCGGGCTGGATCGGGTCCCCGCACAGAGTTGTTCGATGCAGGGTATGTGGCTGGTTCTGCCTCCCGGGGGTTTCTCGGCTGTATCCCACCCTCGTCGCCAGTGTGACAGGTGAGGAGCACTGCATAAGCCCTGCTCTCCACAGGGTGGGGGTCAACCTTTAACAGGGGAGCAACAGGGTTAAGACACATGACAAGTGAACACAAGTTAGCTGGTTGGGACCGGAAGTCCAGAGCGACCCCTGCCCATTTATTTATATCCCTCTAGCCATGCCTCGCCAGAGAGTGAAACAAAAGTGTAGTAGTGTTTCCGGGGGTTTCGCCCGGCCGGACGAAACACCAGAACGCTACAGCCGCCATCACCTGCGGTCCATCGAGAGCAGCCTCAAGGCAGGGGGAGGAGCAGATCCAGTCAGCCTGCAACACAGCTGCTACCGACCTCTGTGGGGGCTGCAGGGGCCGCGGGTTGCTGGTTGCAGGCCCCCCACATGGTACCTCTGGTGCCTCACTCACTTTCTCTGTCCCCTGTTTCCTGCTGCTCCGCTCTACTCCGCCATGTCATTTACCCAAGTATCCTACAAGAACGCTCTTAGTTTCCTGGTTTATGGTGGCATGTTGTGTTTTACCTTGCATAAACAGAACCACATGATATGGCTCTGAAATGACAGACCATTTTTGACCTATGGCTGAAGTTAATCTCATTGTGTTTTGCCAAGCTTTAACAAATGTGCCTGCAAACAAATAAAATCCAACCCTGCTCTTTTTTAATGACTTTTATAATCAATAGACCCTACGCCCACCTATGCATAAACTATATATAATATAGAGAAATACAGCAAAAAATTGAGTAAAGGAATTAGCGCTCATAAAACAAGACTTGCTGGTGAGTAATATGAATGCTCATGTAATGAATACTCCGCCTGATTCATCAACGACCCGTTTTGCGAGTCTATAATAGCTATTCATAAGGAATCGCTATTACAGGCTCGCAAAACGGGATTCATGTTGGAATCGCAAAAAAAAATGCGATTCCTACATATTCCTTATTTGCGATTAGCAAATTGCTAATCGCAAATAAGGAATAACTCCCCATTTATTCCTATGGGCCAAAAGGCCCATAGGAATGAACGGGGAGTAATTCCTTATTTGCGATTAGCAATTTGCTAATCGCAAATAAGATAGCGATTTAAAGGGTGCCAGGGGTGTCCAAAGGACACCCTGTAGCACCCCTTAAATGCAAATTTAACAGGTGTTGCGCACACACATGTGAAACATGCAACTTAGAAAAATGCTTTTAAAAGCATTTTTCTAAGTTTTCGCTATTTACCACAAGGTTTGACCTCGCGGTAAATAGCGGGCCGAAATTGCGAATTCGCTATTTAAAAATGGATGATGAATTGCATTTAAGGAATCTCAAATAGAGATTCCTTAAATGTAATTCCTCTGAAAATAGCGAAATCGCTATTACCGATTTTTGCATTTGGGATGATGAATCCCAAATGCAAAAATCGCCCACGCAAAGGGCCAGATTCTCAGAATCTGGCCCTTTGCGAGTGCAATTCAGCTTGATGAATCAGGCTGACTGTTTTGTATTACAGTTAAACCCAAAGACCTTTGGTAGAACCGAGACTACAGAGCTACAACTTTTTGAAATTATTAATAACTTTCTTTCAGGGTCGCAGAAAGAAAGAGAGTAATTTGCAAGTTTGTTGTTCCTGTTTCAAACTGACATCAGAATTAAACACCTCACTTTTTAAACATTGAGGATCAAACTTTCCTTCAATCCTGCTCTTCTTTGTGCAAAATAAAAAATATACTGTATGTCTAGCCGGTTTCTTCATGCCTTAATTCATCTTTTTTATACATACATATTCCAGTCTTTTTTTATTTGACTTTTTTATAGGTAAAAGCATGCTTTGGGTAGACATTTCTTGGCATTTGGCAGACTAAGTCTGAATCACCCTATAGCATGTAAGCCACTCTTTGTGCCTCTTTCATTTCTATGCGATTTGTCTCCACATTATTGGAATTCAGTGTATGAAAAATATGAGTTTTATTTTACTTCGTTCATCTGCACATTCTGCTAGCATACACATCTGGAGAATACATTTCATAACTTGCCCTAGTTCCTTCCTAATACTATTTGACGATCCTCCTCCCCCCGCTCCGTTCATGAAGGTTTAGATTTAATATTTCCAGCCACTGTCAATTAATATTTGTGGAAATATAGAAAACAATAGGTAGCAAAGCGTTATGGGCTGGAATGCCATAACATAAATTAATGTAGCAAGAATACTTCATATACTAAAATTTAAGTAATAAGATGTTACACCCAGTTGAATAAAAATGTCAGATTTAGCTAAATGCACAATTTAATACAGCATGTTTTCTTAAAAGTAACTTTCTAACGAAGTATTCATTCCTTTTTAAACTTTCATATTCTTTTGCAATATTATTTTTGCATAAATGTTTTCTAAAATATGTATTAACACCTAAACTAAAGATTGTTTCTAACATCCCTTCCTGGACCAAAAGGAAGTGCTCCATAGAACGGCTTAGCCTTTTCCATAGACACTCTTCTTTTCATTATTGAATATTGACCGGGGAACAAGAGTGTCAGTGTACTCTCCCTACCTCTCTTCGTGTTACTCATACATAGCAGCGCAGAGCTATGAGAGCTTTTCTTACTGAGCGCACCTCTGGCTCTTTTAAGAATTTTATCCACCCAGTTTTTGTCTCCAATAAGCATCCTGGGTATACCATGGCAAACTTAGGATTAACTTTTTCGGAGTCGGAAATAGCTAACATCCTGTCTGACTCTGACCTGTTCGCTGATCCAGCTATTTCACAGGTAATAGCACATACTTCGGAGTGGGATAAACTCACTGAAACCAAACGAGACAGGATACGCACTATCCTCCATGGCACAATACTCAAACAATATCTCTTAAAAAACATAGCACCACGAGGACTACTCGTCACAAATGCCCCCCGAATCTTTCTAAATGACGCCACATTTATAAAAGAATGGGTCATGATCGCGTGGCATTGCACCCGCGACTGGCTTGTCCTGATCATTAAGACAGCCTTAAGACTCTCTGATGCCCTACAGATTGAAATACAAGAAACTGAGTCCAAATTCAAAACAACAATAACAGGCTACAAGAAAAAACTTGACGAGATAAATAAGGAGTTGAATGAGTATAAAGACAATTTGACGCAAGCCAAAGTTAATACATTTCAAAAAGATCTGAAAAAATTCGAATATGAGAAAGTATATCCATACTCAGCGGCAACATACACTCCACCCTCCCCCAACCCTACTAATGATGATCTGTCTGATGACAACACATCCAACAGCAGTGGATCCAGCACAGGATCATTCAAACAAGGAAGAAGACGAGGGAATAGGGGTAACCGTAACAATCGCGGCCACCAGAGTTTTCACAACCAGCCACCAAGATGGCCAGCACCACCCCAGATGCCAACAATGGGCCATCAATTCCCTTTTCACCAATCACCATACCCGATGATGGGCTGGAATCCAGGATTTTTTCCACCTCCCAACTACCAACCCCATTACCGCCAGCCTTTTTTAGACCAGGGCAGGAGAGGAAGGGGCAAGAGAAGAGGCACAGGTCAATCAACGAACCATGTGCCATGGGAGGACAACGATGCAGTGAGCAACCACACTCACAACAGGGAACAGCAACCAGGGACGAGCAGAATCTGAGCCTTATAAACAACCTATCTGACAAAGTCTTGTCCCCTACAGAAACCGCAGTCCTAGAAAGAGGTCTGGGCTTTGTACCAACCACTCGCCCTGATAAATTTAAGCTACATTGTGAGCTCTCAGCTTTCTTCAGGAAATTAAAACTTAAAGCCTTTTTTGAGGGAAAGGAAGATCCAAATGAAGCACTACGAAAAGGTGACACGGGATTAAGACTGAATTCTACCTTCAATCCACCGATTCAGACAGTACCAGCAGCCATTACTGCATTCGAACAAGCAGTACTCCTGGATCTTGAAACCTACCAGGACACTCCAGCCTATAATAACTTCAGCACAAAGGAATACCAAGCATTAAGATCCTTGCAAAGTGACCCAGTGATCACTATAAAACCAGCAGACAAGGGCGGTGGATTGGTAATTCAAAACACATTGATTATGAAAAGGCATGTGAATTGCTCCTAGCTGATAGGAAGAACTACAACCCCTTAACACAAGATCCCTCTCACGATTTAAGAGCTCGGATCACGACTTTGGTCAAAAGAGCTGAGGAGAAGGGCGAAATCTCCAAAAATGAGGCAGATTTCTTGAGTACGAGTGAAAATGTAACACCCTACTTTTACACTCTTCCAAAGACACACAAAAACCGACTACCACCACCAGGAAGGCCGATCGTATCAGGTATCGGCTCTCTGTTAGAGCCTCTCTCACGGTTTTGTGACCATTATCTCAAACCCATAGTGCAAAACACTCCGACCTACTTAAAGGACACAAAAAGTTTACTTCAGCTGCTCCAAAACCTTGATTTCCCAGGAGACACAGTTACACTGGTGACATTAGACATTGAGAGTCTGTACACCAGCATCCCCCAGGCCGATACCATCAAGGTCCTGGGGAAGGCCCTAGACTCCATAAACTGGGATTACCAGGCATCCAAGACCTTTATACTAGACTGTGCTACCATAGCATTAAAAGGAAATTTCTTTGCCTACAAAAATAACCTCTACCTGCAAACAACGGGGACATCTATGGGCAGTACATTTGCCCCCAGCGTGGCAGGTCTGTACGTCGCGGATTTTGAGGCGAGGCATATCACACAATTCAATGGCCCCTACACGTCTTCCATCAAAATATGGAGACGCTACATTGATGATGTCCTGGTAGTATGGACAGGCAATGATGAACAATTACAGGCCTTTCTAGGTTGGATTAATACACTAGACACCAACCTAAAATTCACCTCTGAACTGAGTAAAACCGAAATCACCTTTCTGGATGTGAGGATCCAGGTATCTGGGACAAGGCTGACCACAAAAACGTACCAGAAACCCACAGCTCGTAATAATCTACTTGAATTCACAAGTTTTCATCCTAGGCCCCTCAAAGAAAACCTCCCTTACGGACAATATTTGCGGATAAGACGCAACTGCTCTGATCTCCAAGATTTCAAGATTCAGTCTGCAGATTTAACTGAGAAACTCAAATCTCGAGGCTATCCTACTCAGATACTGAACAAAGGTTACAAGAGGGCTCGGAACCAACCACGAGAATCTCTCCTTGAAGTCAAGATTACCGATAACAAAACCATACCATTGACCTGTGTAACTACGTACAGCAAAATGTCTAACCACATCAAAAAATCAATCAATAAAAATTGGCGCATTGTGTCCAGTATAAAAAAAGACTGTGAGAAACCATTGTTCTCTTTTAAGAAAGGACGTAGCCTGAGGGACACCCTCGCACATACCCGACCTAGAATTGAGGCACCCACCTTGGAGAGATCGGTCACAGAAACTTGGGGTTTACCGAGAATCACTGGACACTTCCCTTGTGCCAACTGTAGTGTGTGTCACCTTACGACACACACCAAAACTCTTGAGCTCGAGCCAGGCAAAGTATGGACACAGAAAGGTCATACAAATTGTAATACCCAAAATGTCATATACCTGATCACCTGTTCCTGCGACCTACGTTATGTAGGAATGACGACACGCAAAGTTAAACAGAGGATAGGTGAACACCGCTCTAACATCAGATGTAACAAACTGACCACCAAAATGAGTCGCCATTTCCTCGAACAAAACCACACACCTAATGACATGCGATGGACTGTCATCGAGCATGTGATCGGCGTAAGGAACATTCCAAACCTTCTTTTTGAAAAAGAACAAAGGTGGGTATACAGGCTTGGTACCCACCTTTTAGGTCTTAATGATGATATCCCCTGGAATACTGTGATGAGGTGAACTAGAGTGGAGTCAGGCTATTTCCAACTCTATGAATCAGCATGATCATTCTAATTACAGGCTCTTTACAATGTAAGCCCCTCACATATTAGTAGCGGTATCTCTAGACTATTTCCAATGGTTATTTGCCCCTCACTACCATAATCTTATGGCTGCTTTCCTAATTGTAACAGTGATACCTCCTCCCTCTTTGGAGCCCTCTGTTCACTACCTGCCACTAGATATCTATAAAGTAAGCACTTACAAGTGAGTTCTCATTCCTGACGCTATAGCTTCCTGAACACTTCCATTCTGAGCGCGAATATTGTACACCTTAATACCAAGTAACCAATACCTCTTGTGACCAAGCATCAATGCTCCCCCTATGCTCCAATTAATAACGCGCATTTGTCACATTAGTTCCTACTAACACCTCCGTGTTCAGTGAGCAGTCTGTTTACCATGGTCACTAAGCAACCTACTTTCCTTGTGACCGATCGTCATTTCCTTTTGAGCGCTCCGATCAGTAGCGCAGGTCTGACGACGTGTTTCCATAAACACTTCCGTGTTCAGCGCACAGACTGTTTACTATGGTAACTAAGTAACCGACACTCCTTGTGACCGAGCATCACCGCCTCTTGAGCGCTCCGATTGGAAGCGCGAGTCTGACAACGCGTTTGGTCACGCAACCACGCCCACCCAGAAACAATCACCGCCTCGCAAATCTGCTTTTAAACAGTGAACCGAGCCCGTTTCCTCATCGTCGGGGTCCGGTTCGAGGGCGACGTAGGTAGACTGCGGGTGCTGAGCGTCCAGGGCGTAGGTGGAGACCATCTACCAGCACTGAGCTAAGTACAGATCGCGCTTCGCCTTACTAAGGGGCTTTACATTGTTTTTATGCCTGTTTCTTTCTTCCTATGTTTTGCTACCATGCAGGGCGTGCTGAATACGCTTCCACCCCCTCCTGAGACCCATGGTGTTCATCCCCAACACCTATAAAGTGAGACATTTTAAACTTGATTGCGATCTTATTACAACATTTATATTGATCGCTAAGCTGACGATCTTCTATGAAGATTTTCACTTTTTTATTCCTTCGTCACTACTAGCCTGTACCACGAATAGTACACCGCACCTCTCCTAGCTCATCTGAACCCGGGGCTAATAGGTGGTGTTAACCATAGAGCTATTCAACCACAGCTAGAGTGAATTTCACCCTTGTAGCACGATATTTATAGTAACAAGCAGTAACAACCAGAAAAATTCTAAGTGTTTGTTTTGTCCTACTTGTATGTCTCGGTCCTTTTATCTTCCAGGTGCAGAAACGATAAGTAGAAGCCTCCTAAACCAGGAGTAATTAGGAATAGTTCAACCATTCTTAATTTTTTTGCACTTTTTTCACGTTTATTAATTTTCACACTCACGTCCCTAGGCAAGGGTGGGTCTTAGCGTACCCATACCACCAGGGTTTATCACACACAGTCCTGATGAATTGCCGGGTAAATTAACACCGTTTCGATGGCAAGAAACATGTCGACTACTCTGTAGGAACCTACCACTCAATCAAAGTGGACTGTTTCCTCACATATTTTAATATTTTTGTCTTTAGTGATCATTTAATAAAATTATTACCTCAGATACACTACTGACTATTTTAATACCTCCACCACTCACTAGTTCACATTGCACTCAACACGCCCTGAACTCACTATCCCGCTCCGCAGTAATCCTGGTGTTGCAGCACACCAAAGAGACATTTGGTCTCTTTGGTGGGCCCAATGATGAAGCATGTCATCACTAGGTGGTGAGTGAGGGCTTTTATAACATCCCAGTGTGGTTGTTTTTGTGCTCCACAGAACGGCTTAGCCTTTTCCATAGACACTCTTCTTTTGATTAGTGAATGCTCACAATCCACCCATAGAATGCCTTCCCAATGCAGAGTAACATAAGGCAACAACATACACTGCCTTGCGTTACTCTAAATTTACTAGGCCATGCAGAGCCATGCAAGATAGCTTTGTGTGGCTCAGTAAATCTGACAAGGGCTTGCGTTGCCTTGCGTCCTCTTTGTGATGCAAGGACAACATAAGCTCTTAAGTAAATCTGGAGGCCCAGTTTATTTTTTCAGATGTTATGAATGGGTTTTAAAAAGAGCTGTAGTGTAGTTCCTATATTCCCAATAGGCTCTGTGCATTGAAATAATATATTCTATTGATTTGACGTACGACTAAGGTCAACTAGGTCTCTATCGAATATACTAAACTTAATTGTGTGTGTGCCAGCTAACTCAGAGGTCACTAGACACGTTCTCGAATACACAAGAAGGGATTAGTTTCTGACAACTGCATAACCATGACAACTTTGTTTCCCAAGAATAAGAATATATCTCTGAGTCGCGGAAACAATAGATAAGTATTTCACTCAGTCAATTGTACGCGCTTCATTTCTACAGAGTTGCAGAGAAATAGTGAGACGTGCGTTTTCAATAAAAAGGGTTTATTGAACAGACTTCTTTCTCATGCATGAGAGGTGAACGGCTACAATTGTTATGCAGACTGCAAAGTATAATGTGTACAGCGTAAACAGTAATACTTGCTGTAATCACTGGGGACGTCTTGCTGTAATCACTTGGAGTGTGCCGGGCTGAGCGTGCTGAGATCCTTATTGCCTATTCCTGCCTACTTCTCGCGGAACCCGCTTCGCGGGTCTCGCATCGCTGGGATCGCCTGTTGTTGCCCAAGGACTTCTGCTTGTCTGCTGAGAGGTGGGTCGTAGGAGCTGCAGGGCTGCGAGCAGAGTGCGGGGCTGGGACCACCTCCCCCAGAAGCGCCCGCCGCCCAGATCAACAGCACCTGGGCTGCTCTCCCTGCTGGCCCCTCCCCATCGGCATGAAAAACCCGAGCCTTCGGTTTACCTGTGGGATGCCTTGCTGTAATTACTTGGAGTGTGCGGGGCTGAGCGTGCTGAGATCCTTATTGCCTATTCCTGCCTACTTCTCGCGGAACCCGCTTCGCGGATCCCGCATCGCTGGGATCGCCTGTTGTTGCCCAAGGACTTCTGCTTGTCTGCTGGGAGGTGGGTTGTAGGAGCTGCAGGGCTGCGAGCAGAGTGCGGGGCTGGGACTACCTCCCCCAGAAGCGCCCGCCGCCCAGATCAACAGCACCTGGGCTGCTCTCCCTGCTGGCCCCTCCCCTTTACCACTGACTTACAATTTGACTAGATCAGTGACGCTGCGCGGGAGCGCGCGGGAGCGCGCGGGAGCGACCGGGAGAAGCCCGGGAGAAGCCCGGGACAAGGGCGGGACCGTCTGTGGCCGTCAGGGGCCGTAGGAGGCCGGGCTGGGCCACCCCTTTTGGCCTTTGGACAACGACCTGGTGAACACTAATATTTGGTACAGTGGGCAGAGTGGTTTAGTCGCCCATACAGTCATAGTTGTTGTTGGGTGTCCGCTGTGGTTACAATCTCTGTACTCTGGGTGTATAGTCTGTTTACTCTTCAGCATGCCTCTACGTTCGGGTAAAGACCGTTCTGTAGTTCTTCAGACTTTAAAGGGGGTGGTATCAGGCCCACTAGATGCTTTTATAACTAAAGCTACGGGCATTTTAGAAAAGGTTGTCTTTAGATTTAATAAATGGGAAACGTTCTTCCTTGGGGCACATTGTTTCAGTGCCAAGCCCCTTACCTAGTTTACCACCTCCCCCTAATTTGGTTCTTGTACCAGTTGAGATACATAATGACACTGAAGGTTCCCCTCTATTGCATTGTAATTCTGATGCTAACATTAGTGATGCAGATTCATCTGTGAGTGGAGTAGAAGATAGCGTACTATCTGCTACACCATCACTACTAGACTCCTCCTCTGAAGAGGAGACTCTGGAGATGAATCGCCCTGGTAAGAGGAAGCATAACAAGGGCCGGCAGAAAGGTGGAGTTTCAAAGGCATTAAAAACAGTTAGCCCATCGTTGCTTGTGTCTGATACTCACCTTTCAAGGGAGGACCCATTACATACTATACCATTGGGTGGCTCTGTTACCTCCACTTTTAATCCCACAGGGGTCCCCCATACTAGCATAGTAAATATGAATGGAAATAATGTTGACTTGCTAGCACAAATGGAAATCTTATTTAAGACACTTTTGCTCCCGGTATTAGAGAGAACTAGACTTATGAATCTAAAAATCGACAGCCTAGAGACCCCTATTACAGATAATTCCTGCCTACTTAAAAAACTGGTCAGTCACCAGGCTAAGCATTTGGTCTCTTCCGGTAGTTCTGGTCATTCTAACCCTAAATCCCTAGGCAATACTTCTACAGCTACCAAGGCTATCCCACCAGGGGAACCGTCAAATGTTAGCAACACTAGACCGGTCCCTAAGGCTAGGATTTCGAAGCCACCAAGTGTTCAAAATAAACCTCCTACCCCGGCTACCCAAACTGCTATACCCAAGAAGGCAAGTTTTAAATCTAATGGATTACCACTGTTATCTACCTCCAAGCCTATGAGCTCTGCACAGGCCTCTACCTCGGTGGTAGGCAGTTATAAACCGACTTCCCATCAAAATGCTAGTACTTGTGTTGCAGTTGGGTGTACACAACCTCCCAAGTGATTTACTAGAAGAGGGCCTCCACCAGCAGACCTACCATTCAATGCCACACCTTATACTATTGTCCTGACAGGTGTTGCACCCCTAAGGGACAGGCAATCAGAATCACATGGGGATTTAATGAACAAAGTAGCCTTTTGGCTTAATAAAAATCGTCCCCTTCCCCCCTCCTCTTCCACAAAGATTCTGACAGTCCGCAGAGTTGATTGGGTGGGTTATGGTGTAAAGGACTTGGAAGGCGACTGTATCCTAAAAGACATGGTCCGCCCCCTCCCATCAATTTTCCATCTTATAGACCGGTGGGGAGAAATGTGGTAGAGAGGTTTCCCAACTTGACCTTCTACCCGTGCCTCTCGAACAGGTTTGATCCATTGTCTGGGCTGGAATGTGTTGATTGACTGGGGTATGATCATGTTCCAGTTAGTTCCAGTAGGGACACCATAGGTTGTAGCCAATTCCCCAATTCCCCCAGAAAATAGTGCCCTTGAGGAGGATGAAAGCAAGGACTGTGCAGAATCTTACCTTAAATCACCTTCCCTGAAATCTAGTCCCCTTTGGTGGGCGAATGCTGAATTAGAGGAGGATAGGTGTACCTTGGATGCAGCCCCATCTTGTAATCAGGTGGGGACAACTAAAATAGTCTCCTGGAATATGGCAGGGCTAAGGGGTTGTATGGCTAGTGAAGATTGGGCTGATTTCATTGACTCCTTTGATATTGTCATTCTACAGGAAAACTGGGCAGTTGCCCCGATTCATAGGGCAGGGTACCTACACTTTTTCAAGCCTGCTATACAGGGCCCAAAGGGTAGACCCTCAGGAGGGTTAGTGGTATGGATAAGCCAGTCTATGGGGTATAGTCTATTGGAGATTTCGGTAGACAATCCGGATCTCCTGTGTATTAAGTGTAGTAGAGGTAACAATAAGGACTTATAAATATTTATGCTAGAGGACGCCCTGGAGGTCGTAAACAGCCAGTTATAGACGATCTGGACTCATTTGAGGAAAATAGGCAGGGACAGTTTTATTCTGGTCGCAGGAGATCTGAACTGTTCATTTGAGACCCTGAACACTGTGGGGGAGGATCTGGGGGCCGACGAAGATGCGGCATGGGACATCCCGCCTTTATCAATGACAAGGGGTGTCAAGGGCACTGAGGCAGCACTTCACTGGCTGGGGCTATGTCTGGAGTGGGGGCTGCGTGCTGCTAATGGACGCACGCCCTCCGATAAATCAGGCCACCCGACCTTTAACAATGGGGTCAGTAAGAGTCGTATCGACTATTTTCTTGTTAAAATTGAGCTCTGGTCCCAGGTTATTGACATGGAGGTTGTGGAACGCCCAGAGAGCGATCATAACCCCCTTTCGCGGAGTCTCAAGCTTTTAGGCATTGGAGGTGGGCCTTCTATTACCGCCTGCTTAACGTCAGAGGTCATACTGTGTAATGATAGAAAAAGAGTAAAATGGTCTAGGGTAGTTGCAGACCCTTCCATAATAAAAGGTATAGAGGATGAAGTGGCGAAGACATTGGTTGCAATGGAAGCTGCATCATCCTCCCAGGGGACTATCTCCCAGATTAGTGATCTTCATGACCAGTGCTTTGCAAAACTAAAAACCCTGTTAACAACCCCATTAATACCAAGGAAGGATAAAGTCCGGATCAAATGGTATAATAAAAGGTGTAGGGTAGCACAGTAGATTGATCTTAGCGATTAAATCTAGAGACATTGCCGTTATTAGAACAGTTCGGCTGACCTATAAAAAGGCGCAATGGGCCGCGAAGAAGGAGTGGGATGACCATCATTTGTCAGAGCTCCTTTCGGCATGTCTAACATCAAACCAAATTAAGTTTTGGGAAATCGTTAAGTGGGGTGCGAACCAGGATTCCAAAACCCCTGTGAATCACGTCTCTGTGGAAGACTGGGTGGCTTTCTATTCATTGCAGTTTAGAGCTCCGAACGTGGATCAGGACTTTCATCAAGAGTTGGATGCAGTCCTGCCTTCTAACCCTGATTGTTCGCTTGTTTTTAATACCTCTGACACGAAGTATGCCTTGGGTGCAGTCCGTTCAGGTAGAGCGCCTGGGATGGACGCAATACCCACTGATCTTTTTAAAATGAATCTTGACATTTGGGTTCCTTACATAACCATGCTTGTGAATGCAATTGCTGCAGGGGCAAGGATCCCGGGCTTCTGGAAAGGGGCGGAGATTCTACCAGTATATAAAAAAGGTGACCGCTCAGTCCCGGGGAACTATTGCCCTATAAGCTTGATAGATTCTCTTCAAAAAATAGTTGCCAGGATGGTACTCGTGAGAATCCAGGGGTGGATGGAGCAAGAAAATATTCTGTCTCCTATGCAAGCTGGATTTAGAGTAGGCACCAGCACCCTAGATATGGTCTTTAGACCTAATATGTTGTATTGGAAGGTTGTCAAGCTGGGTGGTGGTGCTATTTGTGCCGCTTTTGTGGACCTTAAGTCGGCTTTTGATTTGGTACCAAGAGAGAAATGTGGAAATCCCTTAGACTCATGGGTCTGCCACCAGAACTCCTCGACTTAGTGGTTAGACTCCATGAAGAAAACTTCGCTAAAGTAAGATGGGGTAAACAAGGTCAGGTGACTGATAGTTTCCCAGTTACACGCGGTGTGCGACAGGGTTGCGTGTTGGCACCCACCTTATTCCTTTTCTTTATCAATCAGGTTGTAAAATTCTTTTCTGATACCGCGACCGATGCACCATCTTTGGGCGGGTTTAAATACCCGATGTTGATTTTTGCAGATGATACCCTGCTTCTCTCTAAAACACAAAGGGGGTTGCAAATAGCCCTCAACCGGTTCTCTGAGTTTTGCAGGGTTAATGATCTGCAGATCAACACAGATAAAACCAAATGTATGTTTTTTAGCAACAAAAGCCCTATTAAAAGCTCTATTACCTTGAATGGTACCCTGATTGAACAAGTGGACACAATGACGTACCTGGGTGTGACCCTGGACTACCGCTTTAGCTGGAAACCCCAGATTGAGGCTTTATATCTTAAGTTTGTCCGCCTCTCGGGCTGCTTATTACAGGAGCAAAAGAAGTCCCTGACCAAACGTATTGCCCCGGTGATAAAAATCTACGAAGCAAAAATTAACACAGCCATATTATATGGCGCTGATGTGTGGGGGTATAAAGATTTGTCTCTCCTTGTTAAGGCACAAAATAAATTCCTGCGAAATTTGGTGGGTCTTCCTCAATCTACACCCACAAAACCATTGATGTTAGATTTGGGCAGCAAACCCTTCAATGATTTGGCTCGCTTCCGTCTGGTGGCCCTATGGCGACGGCTCTGGACTACACCAGAGCTTAGCCTATTTGCCAAGGAACTGGACGAAGTTAAGTCATTGTGGGGGGCTTCTCGAGTCCCCTGGCTAAGGGAAGTAAAATCTGTGCTGGAAGAGATGGGACTCAACCACCTTTGGTCTAACCCGGGGGGTTCCCCCTTTCCCTCTAAACAGGATTTCAAGGATATATACTGGGCCACAGTAAAGCATCTAGCAGTGGTCCAGTTAGACGCTTCTAACTTAACTGGGCTTTTTCTGGTACATAAACTGACCCCTTCCTTAGAACCTTACTGGGATGTGATCACTAAAACTCTCGACCGGAAATTATACCACCAGTTCCGCGTCGGGTCACTCCCAGTCAATTCCTTTGCAGGGAAATGGTCTGCGAATTCAAATCATACCTGTCCTTGGTGCCCCAATCAATCGGAAAGCATGGGTCATTTTTTCTTTGCATGCCCAGCCTACGGTGTTTTACGGTTAAAATGGCTTAAACCCCTATGTAGTAATCTTGAAATCAAAGGGTTCTTAGAAGCCATGAGGATATTTCGTACTAACACATCTGAGATGGTAGTGCTTGGTGTGGCCAAGTATCTAGGCTGGGCCTGGATTATTCGAACTAAGAACTCCAATGTCTCTTAATGTCTATTTTTTTACATGTTTTATATTTTGACAAAGCTGATTGTTATTATAACTAGAAGTCTTTATTAAACTGCTTATTAAATTGTTTAATATCTTTTTAGATGAAGAAAAAGTTTAGATGATGATTGTTACCATGGTTTTACAAAATATTGGTCTTTTTATGTATTGTCTTTTATGAATTGATATTCGAAATAAAGACTTTTGAACTGAACTGAAATAATACTGTAAGAGCATTGTATGGTTTCTAAGCCATATAAAAATACATACATAAATGACATTGCCTAAAATACTCAACTGGTGCTTCTAAAATACGGCTACCCCAATGTACCTAACCTATGTCTAGTACGAGGGAAGAAGTAAGTATTGTGTAGCATAGGTTTAGTTTTTGCCAAGAATCTACCAAAGGTTTCTCTAGGTACTAATCAGCTCCATACCTTGTTAGAATGAAAGAGGTCTAGTATCTCTGTCTCGGGACTCGATTTCCCAACACCCCGCAAGGGGAGCCAGAAACACTGGAGCTGGAATCTCGGCAGGAGAAGGGCAGCTATCTGATCAGTGTGTCAGCTGGAGAGTCGGCTTCCTTCTGCACTTGCTGTAGCGAGCTGCATCGGGCAAGTAGGTCTTTGAACTGCTCCGAACCACCGTATCTTGCTAGAGCAAGTGAAGGTATATTTATACCATGAAGGGGTTTAGGAATTCCATAGTTTGACGTAAAGTCGGGCATATGAACGTCAGGAAAGAACCCCTAGGGAATAGTTGTTTTTTGTAAAGTAACTGAGTTCTTGGACAAATCAATATTCAAGCAAGGGGAAGTTCCCCAACTGCTTAAGCTGGTTTTCCAAGAACTCGTTGTGACAATTGGTACAGGTGGAAGTAGCCATCCCTGTATTTGGGTAGCATGGGCTATGCCTAAATAAGGGTTTGATTTCTATGCCTATATAAGGGCAATGTGAATCGTACCTATATAGGGCGTGAATCGGGAAAAATCACCCGGAGCTTAAAACGCCACACAACAGAGCAGATTGCAAAATCCTGAACAGAGAACCATCAATGGAAAGAAGCTTCCCAGTCTATGGCAAGAACAGGGTGGTGAGATAACAGTTAAGTACTTGCAACCTCTGAACATATCCTAAGTAGTTCTACGCACAAACTGTGCCACAGTCATCTGCTGATTGTATGACATGATATAATAGAGACATAACATGTCTACCTGGACTTAAAATTAATATTTTAAAAAGAAACAGAGCCTGAAATTACCATTCTACTATGTATGGAAATAGATCGGCTTGCAGATCATTGGTTGTCCTGGCATGCCTGATGTATCCTGTCAAAATATGTATGAAACAAAATAAGAAGGAACAATTGTAGGGCTTCAGGTTGATGAGGTGTGAACCGAGTCTTGCAAAATAGACTAACCCTCCAATGAAGAAAAAATGAATTTCCTTATAAAACCCCAACCCACCAGGGTTACCCGTTGGTGGCATGCATCATCATTGGGCATATGCAGTCCTCGGCGGCAGAACAAATAGGTTACAGAGCAGTGAAAAAAATTTGGTAAGAGTGTGACTGCAGGTTTCCCTCTCCCCCGGTGGTACCATGATGTGATATCAAAACAATTGTCATAAACGGAGACAGTGATCTCCAAACAGGTGGTAATTGCATATACACCTTATCACTTATAATAAAGTGTGACCAGTTGTTGTTTTTATTTGATAATACATGAATGAGTTTTATAAGATGTATTCGCAAATATTGACAAAACGATTAGACAAAATAGTTGGAGCTCTGATTCACTCAGATCAGAAAGGATTTATAAAAGGGAGGCAGCTGCATGAACTGACCCATGAGTTAATTGGGGCCAAAGAGTACAACAGTCTCCTGATAGTCATGACCTTAGATGCAGCTAAGGCCTTTTATAGGGTAAATTGGCCATTCCTGAATGAGGTGATTCACAGATTTAATCAGGGAGAAACTTGTTGGCAGCTGTTAAGTCTTATATAAAAATCCGTCAGCTAGATTGTTAATTAATATTAATTTATCAAGAGTGATACATATTTTTAGGGGGACAAGACAGGGATGTCCCCTGTCACCACTTGTGTTTAACCTATATATAGAGCCTCTAGCTATAAAACCAATAACACATAAAAGCATCTCTTCTTTTGCATGTAATGGGTGAGAGAAGAAGATTGGCTTGTATGCGGACCATCTGATGATATTACAGATCATCTATCTTTGTCTTTGCCAACAATCTGGGAAATATTGGGGGCTTTCGGGAAAGTTTCAGGCTATGCCGAAATCAGCAAAAAAACGAAATAATGCAGTGGAATACACACTACCAGGCTAAGTTAGTTAAGCAAAGTATGAGATATTTAGGTATTCAAATTGTACAAACCCTAGATAACATTGCAAAAGGGAATTTCGACATTATTGTATCAAGTGTATGGAAGCAATTACTGGTCTGGAGTGCACTTCCTCTGTCGTTCTTGGATAGATCAAATTTGATTTAGATGTCTATTCTCCCCAAATGTACCTTTTTATTTAACTCTATACCATTAGAATTTAAGAAAGTTTGGATAAAGATGGCCCAGGGTGACGTTACTAGTTTTATTTGGGGAAATAAAAAGCCTAGTATTGCTTCAGAAAACTTAGAGTGAAGAAGGCATTAGACAGGATAGCCAGGCCGGATCTTTCACAAAATTACTGGCCTTTTCATTTAAAAAATGAGACATACCTCTGAGATGTCACAACTTTTTCAGACCCTTACTGATAGTCCCCAGATCTCAATAGTTGTCTCTTCTTTAAATTTGGTCACCCACATTTTTTCTTAAAAGTCAGTCTAACAATTCTTTTGAATGCATGCAAGGTCTGGCATCAGATAAGACAGTCTTTACAAATACCGCATTTCAGTCACAAGGCTCCCATATGGAATTTACCAGGTATGCCTGCCTGTCTTCAAGACTCGCTACTAATCCCTCTCAAGCAGTGTGGCATCCACATATGGGGCCAACTTCTAGACAACACTGAGTTAGTTTCTTGGCTCCTTATACTGGAACTGTCGGAAGGGACGGTATCAAGATTCAAGTATTATCAATTAACAAGTTGGCTAAAACATTATGTAAAGACAGGAAAGGAAATCTATTTTGGGAGCCAAAGATAGTTTTCCGCTCCCTTTCACCAAAGGAAGTATTGGAGTGGTACTGGATGCTAATTCAGGTACTGGAGGAGGAACAAGCTCCACTGGTGTCGATCTGAAGGAGGGATTGCCGGATATAGACCTCAATCAGATATGGCAAGTATTTATGCTTTATCTATGGCTCCATGCAAAGTCTGCTCCACTCAGGGAGAATCATCTCTTCACAGTTCACAAGGCTTATTGGACTCCCAAGAGGTTATGAAAGCTGGGTGCGTAGGTGGAAAAGAGATGCCCTAAGTGCGGGGAGGTTATCGCAAATGAAACCCACATGTTTTGGCAGTGCCCTTGGATTCAATTTTTCTGGCAGATAGTAGGTACAACACTCTCTGGTATATTGGGACAAGAAGTACAGGTGACCTTGGAGTTGGTTTTTTTGGGGGTTATATTAGAGAGGAAGGGGGATAGGTTATTAACAAATGCACAAAAAACCAACTGTAGAAAAAGGGTCTGAGGGGAACCTTTTAAAGACCTGCTTACATCCTATCCCCCAAATCTCTAATCACAAAACACAAAGGATGCCAAGGGTCTAGAGAACATTGTCAGCTCACTCAGTAAGTAGTGTGCGAGTATTAGTACATAAATGTAAATACATATGTGTGTGTGTTATAAGAAGAGAGATATATAGATATATAAACCCATCAGCCCACCCATTGGCGGAATCTCATCATCTGGGTTGTTTTGTATAGATTGGTACCATCCACACTTAGCCCACTTTATAATTGTGGGATGGTGATGTGAATTTAACCAGAGCGAGAGAAAGATGTCTCGGCTGAAGGGTCAAAAGTTGCAGTGCATAAGAAAGGTGTGAATACAAAGAATAGTAAAGGTGACTAAAATTGCCTATTTTGATGCCAAAGAAAGAATTTTAATAGGAAGGTCATCATAATGGCAAGGTTAAAAACAGCAAGTGGAGATAGTATGGCAACAAATATTACTATCAATAGTGTCTACGTGGTCAACATGTTTCAGCCTTGGAGGCTTTCGTCAGGACCTAAAAGTATATACCACTACTGCAACAGTGAAAAAATAATAATATTAGTGATATAGAATGATTTCACTTCACACATGACATAACCTACCCCAAGCGGTCAACTGCTCGTAGGTATAGAGTCACTGTGGTGAGAACTCTCTCTCCCATCACTTGTATGGAGGAAGCCTTACCTCACCTGGCACTCGCTCAGGTTGAAAGAGGCCACGCCCTGTCCGTCGTTGCCTCGAGCCTCCCAGCCTCTCTAGACTCTTATTAACAAATGCACACAGAGCCCTGGTATTTATGATAATTTTTCTTGCGCGTAGAGAGCTCTGTATAAAGTGGATCATGCCCATTCCCCAGTAGAAATAGAGTGGGTAACGTCAATACAGAGAATAAAGACACTGGATTGAGCCACAGCTAATTCTAAAAGAATGAAGATATGAGATATCTGGGATAACTGTTTAAGGAATATAAGGCATTGATTGATGGGTATCTCCTTTTCTGTTTTCTTTTCCCCGTTTTTCTCTCTTTTCTCTTTTTTTCTTTTCTGTGTTATATTAGATATGTGTTTTTTGCTATTATTTAAAGGTCCAATGATTAACACCAAATAAACAGGTTGCTGGAGGGGCCAGCACCTGTTAAAAGGCATTGGTTCCCGAGCTGGCAGTAAAACGTGAGACTCTGCATTTGTTTTTTCCTTTAAAATCATACCTTCTTAATCAGGAGAGGCCGAAATTCTTCCTACTCAATCACAGCTGTTTGGAATTTTTGATACCTAACATATCATGGCAAATAAGGACTTAAAAAAAATAGAAACAAAAAAATGCATGCATGAGTTATAGTGCCCCATTGAAGAGTACAGTATAAGAAGGTTTTATTTCCATAATAAAGATTTAATTTACTGGATATATATTTAGGTTTTAAAACTAATACGCATCCACAGTGAAATGTTCAGTTAGCTTGATTTTTGGCATTAAGCTTACAGTTAAGACATTTAATACTAATGTGAAAGTTGTTTTCTGCATATTTTCCTCCTCTGCAGGTGTAGACAAAAGGCATTCATTAGTTAGTGAAACGCACGTTGTATTTCTAAGCTGGTGAGGCAAAGCAGAACTGGCAAGGTCGACGAACAAAGGGAGTGTTACCAGTTGGTACTATCTGACAACTATAGTATGTTTTTGAGATTGATTTATATTAGTTTGCTTTGGGTTTGTAATAATCTTTTAACTTTAAGTTACTGACTCGGACTGAAGTTTTGTGGTCTTAATGATCTCACTATACTTGGAGTTATAAATTGTTGTTAACCCCATTTCCTCTCAGGGTGCTCAAAAGGTCTATTGACTAGATCTAAATTGGAAGAAACAACCCAGGGAGTTATCACTGAGGAATTCCTAATGCCCTTTGATGTTAGTGTGGATTAAAACATTCAAATTATAATACAGTTCTCGACTCATTAACCAACTCTGAATGTTAAAGACCCTAAACAAAATTCAGCAGCATGCACAATCTCGGCAACATAGAACCACTGTATATAGTACAGAATGTGTTAACGAGCGACTTATAAAAAAGGCGGGCTAAATGTGCGTGTTTACTCAAATCTTTGCCTAGTTTATTAAAACACCACATATGTGCTTCCTTTTAGCTTTATCATTCCTTCTTTATTGATGCTCTTTGACAGCTTAAAAAGTTAGACATAGGGCTCACAAAATGTGAGGGTGTGCATCAATAAGCCTTAGGTCATAACAACACTTTCTTAGTTAAATTGACTTGATATGTAAACATTAAAGGTCCAGCTCTTTGATGGATGAAATTCTTTCTCAATCAGACTCACAGAAATGACATGACCTTCCGGCATGCAAGTGATATGAAGTATGTGTAAGGAGAAAACAATATCGTTATTGTGGGAGGAGTACCCTTACCGTAATGCTATAAACGTATTATATTGGAAGGAAATGTGGGAAGCTATACATGCTTAGTCCTCCTCCTCAGCGGGGACCCTCAACCAAACTTCCAGATAAATTTAAATGAAATAAAAGGTTCTGCTAACAGCACTGGTTGCCAGGAATTGTAAGGATCTAGAGAGGAGCGATTTAACTTGATATGAGGCTACATTCAATATCATTGCACTTTTTAAGGCCTTCCCCACACTCAGGTGTGTGTATTATGCGCATGGAGCAGATATAGCTGTCTTTGGTCAGAGCTCAAATGTTTCAAAGCAGTCAGTCAATGTAAGTATGCTGGTGAATGTTGCCTCAATGGTTGCTCATTGCTCAGACACCTACATTTTAATCTAAGAGGCAGAGGGGACCATCCAGTGACAAGTCTGAAAGAGGTCTCTGGTTCCATCTTATAAGAAGTACATTTTCAGGTTCACTCTTCAGTTAGGGATGGTAGATAGGATGGTGTTGGTTCTGGGTTTTTTTGATAATCATCAATTCTGTAGTATTCTCTTGTTTAGGGTTTTGGCTGTTAAACAAATTGTCTCATAGATGCTCCAAATCTCAGTAGCAAGAAAATATTAAGATGAGGCACCAACAGTGTGTGCTCTGGTCCCAATATTTAGAAATGTTCAAAATGACTGCACATCTAATATTGTTTCATGCACAGAGAAAACCCGGTGAAGCTTGGATGGGAATTACAAGCTTGAAAGAGCAAAAGTGTGGAGAAATGGGGCGTGATAACTCCGACCCAGCAGGTTATCCCGCACACCGAGAAGGAAAATACGAATTATACAGTAATTTGGCGCCGGGGAAAAAAACAAAATACAAGTTGCAGTATTAAACTTCCCCCGAGGTCCACAGAGTATAACCCCTTTGTTAGTAGTACAAGGGTCACAGAGAAGCGCAAACACCCTGAGATAGATGTCAGACTCTCACTTTAGCACTGGAGCAGCAGTGGCAAAATAACAGTCACCTAGGATTATATAAGAGACATTGATGGGAAAATGAGTTTGACCAACGTGTAGGCTGATCTACCCATGAAACGTGCTATATTGTAGAGCTGATCAGGGAATATTGTAGAGGTTCCCTGTTTGCCACTGTTGACGAGATGGACACCCTGGTTTGTTCCCCTGATCCCTGTCACCTGCTAAATACACCCACAATTTAGCCAGGAAGATTAACATGCTTTGTAGGGGAAAGTTTGAATGTGTCTAGAATACTGAGGGTTCTGTTTATTATATTTGTTTTTGTTTTAAAATTATTATTTAAGTTTTCGAATTATGCAATAGAAGAGCAGTAAAACGGTAAAGTAAGGTACAGCAAGGTACATCAACAATAACAATGAATAACTATACACTCTGAATTCTATAAAGTGTATACAAAACAGCCATACTACACAAACTACGGGTAAGCTCAAGTGGTCTTTGAATCTTTTCCTTTTACATAAAAGTTTGTACTTGAGTAATTCCCAATTTCCTAATAGATCAGCCTTTAGGAAAGAAATCAAGACATGGCTTTTTTTCTCAACTCTAATGTATTAGTGGCTATGGCTCAGTCTCCCTACCTCAGCGCCAAGACGCCTCGGCAGTAGTGCACTTTATAAATACCATCAGTCAGTCAGTCAGTCAGTCAGTTTAAGTCAAACCGTTTTGCGTTTTGCAGAGATCTGCAACGAAACTGCAGACAGTAACACTCTTGTGTATAAGGTATTTCTGGACTGTGGAAACTGTAAGTCATTACTTTATGTACAGCATAATCTCCATAGTTACGGGCAAGGTGAGAAATCATGCGCTGTAAAACACATGCCATGTGAGGTTAATTACAGTAATACAGACTGTTAAGTTTAATGGATCATTTTAATCAGTGTTTTAGAATATGGAAGCCCCTCTCCTTTGCAGAGTCCCTACTCCTCAAACACCGTTTTATAAACTTAAAATTATGTTTATTTAGTATTATTTTTATATGCCCTGGCTCTTTTTTCTAACATGGCACAATGCTTCTATGAGAATGTATTAACGTCTGATATTACAATTTACAGTGGAAAATAAATTGAAAGCCTCCCATGTGTTTCAAAAGTTATATTTTTGGCTAAGCATTACATATTTCCTAGCCGTGGCAGAGTTGTGTTTGCCTGGGAAACCCTCCCTGATTTGGAGGCACGTTGAAATATATTGTGCCAGTGTTTTCTTTCCACAGTTCCTTTAGGTGTGGGTTCACGTCAGGCTAAGACACTACGGTTTCTTTGAAAATGTAAACCTTTGGCAGCTACATTCAGTGCAAGATAGCATTGCTGTTAGGAGTAATTGGGGCTGGGTTATGGTGCGTCAGAACGCTGAATGCAAGCTCATTTTGCTGATAGAGATGTATGGTTGAGTTGCAATGTCTATTGCAGAGACAGGATGCTAGTTGAAGGTGTTTGTACCTTGCAAACAGTCTGAGCCTTGGCAGACTGTAGCAATGGGTGAAGGACAAGTTCTCAGGGTTTAGGTTCTGTGAATTATGTACATTTGACCATTTCATAAATGCAAGAAGACATACTTTTGAAATTGAAAGATCTGTCAGAACGTTTCATCCAAAATTAGTTATTATTTCTCGGGGTTTTATATGTTGATATGGACAGGGAGGGCTCAGTGGAAAGAAAAGTCTTTTTTGATTATTTCTTTATTGCAGTCTCTTCTAGATTTCGGGTTTGTCTTCACTGGCAACATTAGAGTATATACAAATAGGACAGAACAATAGCGTAAAAGAATATAGAACGATTCATGTTATTATGGTTGGGACTAGTAGGGAAAGGTGTGCCCTTATAAATTCTCTAAAAGGCATTGGATTGGCAGATTGAAAGAAATTTTGCTGCTGATAGGTTTGAAGTGGCTACTTAAAACCCTCTTGAAGATAACAGCCACATTGAATTAATGCTTTCTGTAATGATGTCACATTATCATGAATTCCCGGGAAGAAGGCTGGGGGTGCAGTTGAAACGTTTACTTCCCTGTCTACAAAAATAAAAAAAAGTGTATTTTAACTAATAAATACACCCTGGCCTGAATATTTTTCAAGTTGGTGCTTGAAACTACCTGCTCGAACAGCTTGGCAATTAGCAGAGGATTTTCTTGCAAGCCACCTTTCCATGCAGGTTTCATCATATCATCAGTTACATAGAGATTCATCGAACCAGGTTGTGACAGCTGTACAGCCTGAGGCTGCTAAGAATTAACTTGCTTTAAGAATAATTGAAGCTTGAGAATACATTCTGAAGTTTCAACAATAATCGTTATCTCTTTAAACTAAGAAAGGTTTGCATTTTCAATGATCGGCATGGAGTAAACTTGGAGACAGATGGAGAATCCATACAGTCTGTGAATCTATTCTACAACCAACACAAGTTTAGATAAGAAATGAACTTGCAAACGTACTACACGCTCACCCTAAAAGTTGCAGTTCACCATCTAAGGTTGCAGTTCACCTTCTGAGGATCAAGCCAAATGGTACATCGTTTTGGTGTGGTGTACCTCTATTATTCTACAGATGATCAGGTTGTGATATGGTAGTTATTATGAGATGACAAACCATCAATTATGTTATAGTATATTATAATTATTTTCATTTCTAAATGCTCTAATCTTCTTCCCTTAGCTGAACTAACCACCGAGGCCTCACATAGGAGTCGTGTGTTGTAGAATTTCCATGTGGGTGGATGTTCCGACACCTCAACTTGAAAAGGACTGATTTGCAGCCTGAATCCTTTCTCTGGCCCCTAACCCTCAGCCAAAGCATAGCGAACCTGTAATGCCCCCCTTGTTGTGCAGCATGCACCATTAACCCCTCACTCACCTTCCCCATTTCTATCCCGACTCCCACCCTGCAGTCCTTGCAGACATTAACCACATGCTTTAAACATGTAGTAAATGTCTACCATAAATCCTATAGAATCAGGAATACCATGTAAAGTTCCACGTGTTAAAACTGAATCCACAAAGTTATTCCCAAATCTGCGGTTTCTAACTTGTAATTGCATGTGGTGATTCTAGTTGTTTTTTGCTTATACTTGGGCACATTAGAGCTGCGTGTTGTCCATGCTTTGTTTTTACATTTGTCAACAGCCAGTATGCTTTGGCAGCACTGAATTCAATCGGTATATACATATTGTACCCAACTTTGGGGCCAATTTTGATGTCAGAGAGACCGGACTCTGTCTGACATCGGTCAAGAACTGGAACCGAATGACCTTTTGTCATCGGTTCCAGACATGGAAGTAGGATGCGACCAAACCCTGTTTGGATGCAATCCTATACTTTGCTAAGGGAGCATGCATTCCGAACGGAATGTATGCTATTATAGCAAAATTCGAAGGTGCAGTTTATCCCTGCACCCCAGGGCAGGCACCTCACGGTGCCTGCCACCGGATGCAGGGATCAACAGGGTGGCCTCCATTCTGCGGCCTTGCACTAATGATGGCCCTGCCGGGGGCCACAAAAGCTATTTCCCACTGCCTTTTCGTGCCCGAAACGCCAGCACAGAAAGGCAGTCGAAAACTGCCATTGTACTCCCTCGGCCGGAAAGAGCCGACCGAGGAATTGCAGAAGGGTTTCTGCATGGTGGAGGGAGCCTGTTGACCGGGGAATTGCAGAAGGGTTTCTGCATGGTGGAGGGAGCCTGTCGGAAGCCATCCAGAAAACCGAGTCGGATTACTTTCTGACCTAGCCCATCGGAATGGTTTGGTCGGAAAGGAATACAAACATGCAGGTCCGATGATGGTAGGATGGCTCCGACCAAGGTTTTGAGCCATTCCTAACCACATTAGAATCATCCCCTTAGGTGTGCTTTCTTTAGTCACTGAGCCACATCTCTTTCCAATTATGAATACTTTAGGTTACTTGCTGATAAAGTTGTCCTCAATACTATGTTTCTCCTTTTCACATGCTGAACAATGGAAGTAGTGGTACCTATAAAGTAATCCACCAATTTTCTTAGAAGACATTACGTCTAAAAGTGTACTGGAACTCCTAATCAATTAACCTTAAGGAAGATCAACTGCCAGGAAATCTGAGATTAAATTATCAGCCACGGTCATTATGGACAAATGTGAACAACTCAACTTCTTCCAGTTCTTAGTTTGTAGATTTATTCAATTTTCAATAGCTAATTTATTAAGAAATGCAATAATATTATGTGCCTTTAAGAAATTAGGTAGCCACAGCAAACATGGAAAAAGTTAAATTAATAGTAACAAACCCTAATACAAAAGGGCCACAAAGAATTCAGGACTCTCAGTGAATGCATTAATTCCTTCCAAATTTCACATCTTTTACAATGTTTCAGACAAAGACAGCACACAAATTCATATCATGACTTTAGGTAAAAAGGCAGCAATAAAATGTTACTTGCACAGCAAACCAGTCAGACTGTTTTTTTTAAACAATGGATGAAAACATAAGAAATGCAACTTAATACAGATTGATCTAAACTATGAACATAGCATTGAAGGTTTCGCTCATAACCTTGTAATATTTCAAAATACCTTTCTTCTGGAGGAAGCTAAAGACATTTTTTATTTTACAGGCTGAATTTCGATGATATTCGGAAATACAATAAAAAGCAATGCTGATGTTCACTTTCAATAATGCGGCCTTGTGTGGCATAGTTATGTCAAGTAAACCAAACCTAAGTTAAGAATTATGTTTCTAAATAAGTTTCATTTTCCACAACTGTGTAGTCCTGCATTCAGCAGAGAAATGCAAAAGAAAAATTGCACAAGGCGAACAGTTTATTTTACGTCTATTGAGATTTTGTGGCTTTGTTCTTTAAACAATTTGGAATAAAGGTGAATATGTGATTTATTTTCTGGGGATGTCATTTCTGTTTGGAGAGCATTGTTGAATTCAAGGTATAATGGTCTGCAGCAGTTGGAATGTTGGGTTCGAAGCTGAGCATCAGGAAACTACATCAGCCATGGCATTCATATTCTGATAATTGTGTGTGTTTGTGTTTTGCTACAGATAATTCAAACTCTTCTTGCTGCTCCAGGCTTGTGAAATTCTATGGAATCTACTTCATGTCTGTAGGAAATAAAAGATGGTCCGGTCCAGGTAGTTTCTTCATGTAGATTTATTTAGGATAGATGCTACAGCTTGGAGCCCCACCAGGAGCAGCCTTCCTGCTGCTAAGCCCATCCTCTAACTGACATCCACACTCATCCAGCATTCCACTACCACCTCTCACACCAACATTCCATCAACCCAATCACACTGGCTGAGCAGCAGGCATAAGAATGCCACACTCTTTGGAATTAGCACAATTCAAGAAAACTCTTTGAGGAATTGCTTCTCAACTTCAAATGAATTGATAAAAGGGCTGGCGGGGGAGGGGGGGGGGGGTGGATTTAACATTATTCCATAGGTGTTGTATTGGTTAGTTTTAATTTGTGTTTTGTCTTCTGGTTGAACATCTCTATTTGAAAGTAAGCGCACTATGGATAATAAGTGTGGTGAAAAAATCAAAAGGAAAATATCAACAATTTACTAAATGTAGAAGATGCTCTACTTATACCAGGAAAGGGAAGGCGAAACAGTTGTTTTTGCAGTCACAAGTAGTTTCATGATAAGTCCCAAGTCTGGTACATGCCATATTCCTATTTGGTCCCCATAGTCAGAATTGCAACTGGTCATACATTTTAGTCCCTAAAAACGTACATGAAGGTATCAATCATTCTAGATATTTAAAGTACAAATGCACAATGTTATAAAAAAAACACAAAAGAAGTAGAAGTGGGATATTCAGATACGTGTCACTCTAGTTTTTCTGGTGTGTTATTGACATTTTTTCTACCTATACCATCAGAATCCACTGTCATACTTATGTCATAGTTTAATTGATATTAATGAATTGAGATGCCTCACAGGGATAAATCACCACTGCTGCATCTAGTGTGAGGTGTAAGCTACATATTTGATTTCTTTTAAGTTTAAGGTCAGCACAATTTGTCATCCCTCTTACTAGAATATGAGTACCATAACATTAGGTCATAGTAACTGCTGTTAGGTAATTTTATAAAGAGCTATATATGGCACTACATACTAACACGCTTTTATAATCATATTTCATTATACAGAAAGGAGTGTTTGTGCATCTGCTGAATTCTAATTCGTTTGTGGTTTTAGATGCAGGGCACGTGGTGGTAGATGTGGCAGTGGAGATTAAGGTGCCATCATGTGCTAAAAGTGTATAAATATTGAGATGGAGAAGACTCGTAGAGTAAGGCATATGACAGTGACAAGTGTTCATAGCCTGTTTTGGGGTTTTAAAGCAACTGGTGAACTACCACTGAATATATGTTCATCTGAATGTTTTTCATTCCAAATATCTTCAGTATTATTTAGAAATGTTACAGATTCAGAAACTGTGACCTGTAGTACAGTGAATGTGGAGAATGCGAACAATTTGATCATGGTATGCAGAAATCACAAAGATTGCTGGAATAAATATACACAGCATCACTCCCTTTACACACAATTTTCTTTTGAATACCAAATCACAGAGAGTCATGTGAAGGGCACCTGTACCCATAAGTCCTTGCAATCTACACCTACATCTTTGTTTAAGATTTGAAATGTTGACAACATTTTATACCACAGGAAGATATTGATTGCAGTCAAGGCATGTTTATTTGCTATGGGACCTCTGTACATCTGGGAAAGGTGTACCTAACAATCAGATGCCTCTGTATAGCTAAGTGAGAGTCCTAATATTGTCTCTAAAAATGATATCACACAAAATACCTAAAATATAATCTATTTTAAAAAAAGCAGATCTGAAATCTGACAAAAACATTATTTTAAAAAATTGCTGTCATGTCATTAAAAATTCAGTGAACATCAAAACATATAACATCTCAAAAATGTAAAAACATCTTTCAAAATGAGGTACTGCTTGTAATTTGAGAAGCTCTGATTGCAAATTTGAAATGATATATCAGTGACACTTAGAAAAAAAGGATCTGAAATGTAAACAACTCAGCGTTATGAATCCTACTGTTGCAACCCAAGTACCTCAAGCCCTCACATCAGTATAGTTCAGGGATTTGTTCATTGTGGCATAATGTTAAACCAAAGTTGAAAATAATGTAAGGAAAAACTATAATAAAGAAAGACCAGATCCTTTATATATACAATGTATATTCTGCCTACATTATTACTTGATTACTTAGATTATTTATTTGTATTATTTTTAAACAATTCCCTTATTGTTTATTCCCATATGACGTTCACTCTGTTTAACACTTTGGACACATAGTACTGGGGGTCATGTGCACCAAGAACACTTTGCACCAGCTTTGGGAACGTGTCCATGGTTACACGAGTCAACCGCCACGGCTCAACTGCTACGCGTGCACTGAAAAGACTTGTGCAGTGGGCTATAAATAGGCAGATAAGTGTAGGAACGATGATTGGCCTCAGAAAGATTCCACTTACCTGCGCTCTAGTATTCCAGTAATGGGTCTCCAGGTGCGTCCTGCATCTCCGGCGGTCTACACTTGCCTTGCTCGCCTTCTGCTTCCTACCTGTCACCTCTCTCCTGGCCATTCAGTTGAGGATGCACTTCCGATCTCCTGCTCTCTGAGTTCCAGGTAAAAAGAAAAGAAAGAACAGTGAGTGTTTTATCCATGAGCTCACGGCTGCAAGCACAAAGACCAAGGAAAACAAAGATACCTTCATTATTGTTAAAGACTGCATATATAGCATTTGCGTTTACAATTTTTTTTAATCTCACAGTGCCTGCATTGCTTTCAGTAAAAAGGAAATTTCTGGATATCTAACATTGGAACTATAAATCCATTGGTACATTGGTGAAATTTTCTTCCAGAATGTTTAAGAATTAATTTCTTCATCAGTGGAAATTGATATTTTTGTTGTGAAATTATTGTGGATATAATAATAAGAAATCGCTTATTAGGTGAATCACAGCTTGCGAAGTGTGAGTAATGTGAACAGAAAAGGTCACCTATAAATCTATTATAGAATTCTGTTACACTTCTTTTATATGTGATGTCATTTTTTGTTCTTACCGATCAAAAACTGTAAATGTCTAAACATCCTCTAACAGAAAAGGAAGAAAACATAATCAAGATAGCTAGACAGAGTGTTCTTTGGCATTTAATGTTCACGAACAAACCATTGCTCTCCAGGCATTTATCTGATTAACAGAGTAATATTTGATTAACAGAGTATTAGACATTTTTGCACTTCACAATAATCTGTGATTGTTTATTGTTTTCCCCTTAGGTCTTTCCTTCTCTTTAACTTGTTTCAGGCTTGAACCCAGTATGAAACTCCACAACATTAACCCCCTTCAAGTGTTTGCGCTACAGAAAATGACAAGGTATCTGGCACAACAGTGGTTTTCAGTGTTCAAGTGTTTTGTTTTTTTCTTTTTCATCCCAACCCCTTTCCCCTTTGGACCACTCACGGCTCAGTGTGTTTAAAAGGCATTAAAGCTGGGAAGGGTTCCAGGAGGTATTGGTTCCTGTCATCTCCAGAAAAGGGAGACCTGGAGTTTCAGGTGAGTGGACTTGACAGAAGGTCAAGCCCCAATAAAAATATCTTCCTTTCCGGAGACATGGATCAAGATCACATAGATAGTCACATCATGGCAGAAGCATTAGCTGCAGATATAGCAGACAACCAAGATATCAATTATGTATTACGCACAATACAATCGGAAATGTGTAAATGGAGTGAGGAGAATGATGAATTATGTAGAGAACTAGTATCTTTTAAGCTTCAGGAAGACTGTGAAAGAGTCATTTGACTTTAGATCACACACAAAAACAGTTTCCCCTCCTGTTAACACTGATCATTCCAGAAAAGTACAGGTGACTGTTGCCATGCCTACTCCAGTACCCTTAGCAATGCCTAAACGTTTTCCTGGAGATAGTTCCAAATCTGCAATATTTATCAGCCAGTGACAGTTACAATTTTTGTATGAACCACAGTTCTTCTCCACAGATTCTGCCAAAGTTGCTTTTGTTTTGTCAAGCTTCAAATCAGCCATGACTTGCTTGTTTGTTAAACATGTTTTTGTACAGGCTACTAACAACACATCGTTAAATCTCAATCAAGGAAATAAGGATGTATTAACATATGATATTACCTTTGATAGACTACTCACTGAAACACAATGGCCTGAAGAAAAAGGACCTCCCTTTCTTATTGTGGCCTAAACGATGGTTTGAAAGATGCCCTGTCTCAAATAGTGGATTTACCGGAGGACTATTCTGATTTTGTGGATCGAGTGATTAGGTTGGATCAAAGATTAGAGGAAAGAAAGAGCAAAAATATAAGAAGAGATTTCAAAATATTTCACTTTAGGACAGATCGCAAGGTTTCAGATATAAAAACATCAGAAGTAGAACCCATGTGAATTGAAGGAATTAAAGGACCCTTAACAAGTGAGGGAAAAGAGAAAAACATAACTGTAATTTATGTTTGTATTGTGGCAAATCAGGGCATTTTGCTTGTGAGTGTCCAACCAAACCTAGAACCAAGAAGGTAGCAGCACTTACCACCCAACCTGATCAGTCTCAGAAAAACTGGGGCTCTCAACCGGATTAGAGATCATCGAGTAGAGTGAAATCATCCCTAAGATCTCACAATACTTAGCAAATACGGTTTCGGGAATTCCTTGACACTTCACCAATCAGGTTACACTCATATTAACTAACTAACAAGGGCATGTATTGCCAATGTTAGTTTTTTCAGGTGCTACTGGCCAGTTTATTTTATCTTAGTTTTTCTAGCTAGCACTCTTAGAATACCAAAAGTATTAAAAGCAGAGCCAGAATGAGCTGTTGATGGTTCTGCATTTTCTTCAGGTCTCATAAAATGCCACACCATAACACTAACATTAGTGTGTTCCAATGGGCATACTGAACATTTAACTTTTGATCTAATTGATACTCCACCCTTTGGAGTAATCCTAGGAGTACCTTGGTTAATCACGATAAACCCCAAGATTGACTGGGACTCCAGAACAGTTACTTTGGATGGTCCTTACTGTCAAACTCATTGTTATCAAGAATCTGAAACAGAGTGGGTCACCCGCTTACATTGTGCAATACCCTCTGAAACCCCAGCCATCAATCCTCCACAATATCAGGATTTCATGGATGTTTTTGACTCTGTAAAGACTACTTCCTTACCACCACAAAGCACCTATGATTGCCAAATAGACTTTTTCCGTGGGGCTTCTCTACCTTGTAGCAGAATATATGCACTTAAAGAAGCGGAGACACAGTATCTTCAGCAATATTTAGACAAAATATTGGCTATTGGATTTATAGGGCATTCCACTTCCCCAGTCTCCATTCCTCTCTTCTTCGTCACAAAACGAGGTGGAGATTTGAGAGTGTGCACTGGTTATCGTAGCCTTAATAAGACAAGGATTACAAATAAATATCCTTTGCCTTTGTTCCCTGTTTATTGGATCAGCTCGGACATTCATATTCATGTTTACACAAAATTAGACCTCTGGGGAGCTTGCCATCTTATACGAGTCAAAGAGGGTGATGAGTGGAAGACGGCTTTTAGAGCAAAAGCCTTGTGTGGATTTGGAGCGATTGGAGGTCTGAATCTGTGCCTGCCTGCCTTGTTAGCAATTTTACCGGCGAAAACTCTACAACTTGCCGCTCCCGCTGCGCGGGAGCCGCTGCGTACTGCTTAACCCTCACCTGTCAAGAAATCAACGGAACAGCTGCCGCGGCGTGGAGAGGCTGCAGGGGTGTTGCGCTGCAGGGGCTCACTGCTCCAGGAGTCCCTGCAAGACCTGACGTCATCTGGTCAGTGCCCCCTGCCTGCCCCGCCCACGGCAGCTCTTTCAAGCATAAATATAGTATTAGATCCGACTCGCGGGACGCCGGGCGAAGCCCGGGCAAAGGGCGGGCCGTCTGTGGCCGTCCGGGGACGTACTAGGACGGGACGGGCCACCCTATTAACATCTGTATCTAGAACCTACACATAAACAGACAATAAGGTGAGAAACAACACAACCGATTACCAGACTCGTAACAAACTAAAACACTGAGACAGGGAAAAAGGGTATCGGCGAACTGAGCTGAAGCTTTCTTATTAATTTAAAATCAATCATCTGAGAAAACATCAAAAGTGATAACTACCAGGAAAGAAAATAGGTTTCAAAAAATTAAGATCTCGCACAATATTTATGAAGCAAATCGGGACCGAGGAAGCTATCAGGATTTCTTCTAACAAAGCAGTAAAAACTGGCCGGGTAACTCGGACCCCGGCAATAACTAATTACTTTGCTGCCCTGTCACCAAATAGGGACTCACTCTCGTATGCTACGGAACTAAATAAAATACTTGATCCTATTGGAAGTATGGGGGAAACATCACTGTCCACTTCAAAACATCAACTTATCCTAAAACCAAATGAACTTGATCTTGAACCTAACAACAAGATAAACTGTTCAACACAGGAACAAGAATTTATGGACCCTGAGTAATTCACCTAACATCCTCAACTCCAATAAAACATTTAGGGAGCACAGATTGCAATGGGGACCCTAACGGAAATAAATTGAAGTCAGAGGAAAAGAAACGAGAATCACAGGCACTCCTAGATAAATTATCAAACAGCTCTTTGAAAAAAACATCAGATCAAGATCCAGTACTTGATTCTTTTTTGGATCCTTTCTCCCTAAAAAACAATAATTCTACTAATTTTGTATCACGAATATCAAAGGCCCTTTTCTCATTACAGGAAATTTTGGAATCGGTTCTTTCTTTTTTAGGGCATATATTGGAAAATTCGGACCAAACCTAAGACGTACAAATTGGTATATTGAAGTTTTTAGTAGAAGAGAAAAGGAAAAAAGAATCCGCTGAAGTTACGAAAAAACAACAACAATTATCTGAGGTAATGCAACAACAAGAAAACAATTCAATTGAAATATATAATAGTTTACACATGCAAACAAAACGAGACTCTAGTACTCAAACATCAAAAATAGAAAAATGGAACACAAACAAAGGATGAATCAAAAAACTTTAATGATTCCAAAACATATTCTCTGAAGAAACTTTTTAGAGAAGACTCCCCAAAAATCGTCAAGCAGTACTCTATTTTTTCAAAGTCAACTAAAAACACTGATTTGCAAAAGAATGATTGTGACAAGGATAATAAAGAAGATAATACAAAGGATGACAACAAAAATAGCACTACAAACATGCTTGATGCTGAACAGGGAGAACCAATCTCTAAAAAACTAAAAACCCAGGAAGAAGGAAGGAAAAAAAGGAGGAGAAAACCGACAAGAAGAATTCATAAAAAGAAAAATCGAAAGGTAAAATTTCAAAAATCAATCTTACCACACACAACCCCTGAGGAACAAGACAAAATTATACTCCCTAATACCATCATAACTGAGGCAACTAGTGTCAAAAAAACTATTCAAACAGAACAATCTCTGAACCCAAGAGCTGATGAATACTTCCCGAACCTACTTTTTCCAAAAATAGAGAGCAGAATCAAAGAAACAGAAGAAGATGACGATAAGTTTTATGTATGTGGGGCAACGACCCCGTCAAAACTTTTACAATTTGAAGAACTCTTTCCTACAGATAATGCACCACTCAATCGAGGAAGGATAATCAATCTTCTCCAACAGATACTGCCTTTACACTCTCTGGCCAGTAGAGAAATAGACCTGGTGATCTTTCCTAAAAAAGAAAACAGTAAACTAGTGATGGTATCATTTTGGTCATCTGTGCTTCCCGGGATTATCCTTAGGGAAAAGGAAATATTACACAAATGTGGCTATGATGTCATTGAAAAACCTGAACCAAGCAAAAATAAGTCTAATAAAAGGCTCAATGATCCTTCTGGACCAAACTTTAGTATGCAATACAAAAATCATCATCTTAAAAATGCTCTAGTAGCAGAAGATTTAGTTTGGTCTCAATCAGGAAAGGATAATTTGAAAATTCAAGTGAATAATGGTGAAAGGGAAGTTTGGTACCAAGGCTTAGAAGAAAAGGATGATAAAAAAACTATAAAGTCTTGGGCCTGGGTTTCGGAGACATTAAACAGTAACAAAATCAACAATCACAAAAAACTTACTGTTTAACAAAGGCTTGAAAATTACCTCGTGGAACATGGCTGGGAAAAATAAGAATAAAATGATCGAAGCTACCACAAATCAACCTGACATCTTGGTTCTACAAGAAACTTGGGCAACAAAATCCTTCACTGAGACAGGCTACTACATGTACGACACTCCCGCAAAAGTAACAAATCGGGGGCATGCAAAGGGCGGACTTGCTATACTATTAAGGGAGGAATACTTATGGGCACAAGAGATTATTAAAACCAACTCGGATAACCTCCAGAGCATTAAAATATCTCTAAAAACACACATTACTGCCCCTCAACAAGCAATACTGCTCTTTAATGTATATGCCCCTCCTGGAACTAATCAAAATGTCCTATTTGTGGAGATAATGGATATAATTTCTCAGACAATAGAAGATAGCCTATTTTTGCCATTTAGAATCATGGGCGACTTTAATGGTAAAATCTCGAATTCAGAAATTGGAAAGTGGGTAAACATGTATGAGGAGGAATCACTGGAAATATCCATTCCAAAATTTCCCAAAAATATAAGATCAGATAAAAGAGGTAAATTGCTACTATCTATACTACCAAATTTAAATGGGACAATTTTGAGCGGCAATGTCGAAGGAGACATACGGGCATCATATACCAGACGAGGAAATGGAACCACCTCAATTACAGACTACATAATTTGTGGAATAGAATTGTTGGAGACAGTAGAGCATCTACAAACAAAATTTACTGATGAAAGTGATCATGCACTTTTACATCTATCCACTCATTGGACGGCTATCTCTTCTCACACAGGTCAGATGAAATTTTGTAGTAGTACAATTCTGGTAAACGCTCATCAGAAGCGGATCTTTTGGAATTTACCGACATTGGATAAAGTTTCCGCTCTGATTAAAAATATGCAACTCCTAACAAAAATGCACTCCGGAGACCCAATTACAAATTTTGAGTACTTGATCAATAAGTCGAAAACTGCTCTCCTAGAAGAGTCAAAACATGTCTCGTCAATAAATATTAAGAAGAACAAAAACAAAAGTTGGAATTCACCAACGGCGAAAAAGCTGAACAAACTCATACGGGCTCAATTCTTGAATTTTTCTCTATCAACTCAAGCAGAAATCAATAGATTAAAAAATCAATTGAGAAGAGCAAAATGTAGTCATAAAAGAACATTGCAAGACCGTAACTGGATTGACATTCAATTAGCCGCTAAAAAATATAATCAGCGAGCTTACTGGACTCTAGTTGCAAAAATAACTGGAACAAAAAAGAAACTACAAGCCATTCCGGTCCCACCTCAAGATTGGGAAATTTATTTGACTGATCTATATAAAGCAAACCCAACCAATTTTGATGAAAAGGACATCAATAACACTTCAGAAAATAACAATCTTTCGATAACAAATACCTCGGCATTTTCTATTGAAATGCATATACGGAATGCAAGAAGCACCGGAGCCTCAGGGCCGGACCAAATACCAATTAAGGTCCTGCAGGCAGACCCCAAGGATTGGAGTCAGATGTTATCACCCCTCTTTAATCATATCTTCAAAACTGGGCTGATTCCAAAGTCATGGCAAGGGAGTATCGTTATCCCTATTCATAAAAAGGGGAATAAAAACATAGCAGCCAACTACCAACAAATAGCATTGATGGATGCTACAGGAAAAATATTTGCTGCAGAGGTACTTGATCGATTGAAAGACTGGGCATTCTCGTTGGGTCTAGTACCTATGTTTCAAGCAGGTTTTAGACCTAATCATTCTGTCACTGATAACATCTCAATCCTTCAGACCATTCTAGACAAATATACAGTACGTAAATCTCAGACTGTATACGCAGCATTAATAGATTATTTCACTGCCTTTGATCGTGTTGCTAGACCTACATTATGGAACAAACTAAGGAGATTAGGAATACCGGAACAACTGCTGCAGATTGTAGTGAATCTCCACACTAACACCTGGTGTCAAGTGCAAATGGGGTGCGAAAAAGGCTTGACAAATATCATTCAAACAGCCAATGGACTTAAACAAGGGTGCCTGTTAGCTCCGATATTATTTTCATTATACATCAGTTACCTCCCATATCATCTTCAGCAAAGTGCAAGTCTGCCTCCAAAAATCGCTGCACAAAGTATACATGGCCTGCTTTATGCTGACGACATTGTGTTGTTTGACCTCACCCCCTTTGGATTACAAAAACTTTTGGATATTTTGTATAAATACTCAAACGACAATTTTCTAATTCCGAATTTGACGAAAACAAAAGTTGTTTGCTTCTCTGGTAGGAAGAAGAGTGCAAGATATTGTTGGAGGCTTGGAGGAGGCATAGTTGAAGAGGTAAATGAATATACCTATCTCGGTAGGATCTTCACAAAGAACTTAAATAATACAAAACAAATAAACAATCTAAAAAGGAAATCTGATCTTCATGCTGGGGCTCTATCTAGACTTTACTCTGCTACTGGGAACAGGCATTTTTTGTCAATGTTACAAACATACAGAGTAAAGATCCCCCCTGTCTTATCCTACGCTACGGAGAATATCCCTATAAAACAGTGGGCTTATATGGACCAAAAAGAGGGAAAAATCCTGAAAAAAATCATGAAGGTTTCTGAATCTACATCGGTCCAAGCCCTAAGATTAGAACTCTCCATCACAAGCTCCTATGCGACAGCTGTCGCTAACGTGATCAGGTGGGCTTACAAACTCCTCCATGCAAAAGAAGGTACTTTACGATCACTGCTGAAAATAGAGATTTTTGATCTAGATGCCACTAAACAAACATTCTTCGGGAATATGACGGTTGCATTTCAAATTGCTAAAATCAGTACGGACATTTTGCTGTCCTGGTCAGCCTCGCAGCTAAAACTCTTTCTAAAATGCTTCACTCCTAAACTGAGCTTTGATCTTGATTACGCACACTGTAAAAAACTATCTACTTATAAACTGTTTGTTGAATCATTGGAATATAAGCACGTTCAGCCATACATAGGGTTTTCTCTTACACATGGTGCAAGGAGGGCAATCACCATGTTGCGAATAGGAATTTTACCTTTGATGAACTTTACAAAAAGATGATCACCCGGTGGATCCCCTCTATGTTCCTTATGTCAAGGGGGCGACCAGAACATCAAACATCTCCTATTTGTATGCCCTAACCCCAATGTAGTAAAAGCTCGGATAAGATATCTCAATCCCATATACCGAAAAAATAGAATTACATCGGTAAAGGAACTGACATTAGTATGCAAACAACCACCAAATGAATTTGTAAGTTATAATTTATATAAATTTTTAAAATATTTTTTAATATTATTTTAATTTGAATCGTACTGCTCTGTAAATTGTTTTATATGATATTTTGTGGTCCTCAGTCGAGTACCGAAACAAATAAAAATCTTTTGACTTTGACTTTCAGGAACAAAAATGGGTCTTTTTGAGTACACTGTTATGCTCTTTGGTTTATGTAATTCCCCGGTGGCTTTTCAATACTTTGTTAATGAAGTATTGAGAGATTTTTGGGATGTCTGTGTAGTTGTCTATATTGATGAAATTCTCATCTATTCCAAAAATGATTATGATCATGTCCAGCAGGTGCGAGCTGTTCATCTACTCCTACGAGAGCATCATTTATTTGTCAAACTAGATAAATGTATATTCCATACACATAAAGTAGATGTCTTAGGCCAGCACCTTTCCCCCACTCCTGATTCCGAGGACTCCACCAAAGGAGAAGCAATATTAAATTGGCCGGAACCCAACGCTATTAAAGACATACAACAAGCGTTGGGGTTCGCACATTTCTATAGATGATACATTCAGAAGTTTTCTTTTTTTTTTTAAAACAGATTTTATTCGTCAAATGGCACATATGAAGCAGAGGTCTGTAAACCAGAAACCTCTGTAAAAAAATTGTACATAATCATGACTTTGATTTTTCAAAAACAAATCGAGGAAAAATGCAAACCATACAGATAAAGAACCATCAAAGAACCATAATACAACAAACCCCCCCATCTCACTAAAGTCTACCCCATAGCAGCTCAGTAATAGAAAATGCACCTTCGTCAAAGATTGTAACATACCATCACAAATAAGACCATGTCTTTTACCAACAGAGTAGAGATTAGGCTGGGTAGAGGGTCCCTGCCATAGGGACGGGCTTCAACTGTAAGCCTTGAAAGTTGGCCTATCGTTTCCAAATCTTACCATGTTTGTGCGGGCACCCTCTTGCCGTAAAAATAGGAATCGCCAACCCAATGCAAAAGTCCAGGACGTTTGTCCATGCGGACACTGATGGTGCTACTGATGCCCTCCATGCCCTAGCAATATCTCTTTTAACCAGAGTGAACACAAATAGCATAAGGTGACATTTGTATATGTTGCCCCCCACTCCTTCCATAACATGTTAGAGTACCAGCTTCAGTGAACGGGGAAGATCCCAGACCAATACCTCTGTGAGACAGGCCATAACTCCCCTCCAAGTGTGTGCCAAGTCAGAGCAGTGCTAGACCGTGGGTATCAAGGTACCCTCCTCCCGTTCGCATCTGAGACATACAGGGGATCCCACCAATCCCGCCCTCCACAATCTAACCCCAGTGAAATATACCAGATGAAGGTATATGAACTGGATAAGGTGCAGCCATACTTCTATAGCAGAACCCAGGGGGAGGCCAGGGCATACGTCCACTCCTCCTCCTCCTTCGGCCCAACATCGCCCTACCAGGAATCTCTGAGCTTCTGCAGTGTGGGGGTGATATGAGTAACCAGGGATTGGTCAATGTTAGAAATCTTATGATCTTGGAGATCTCCCGTGAACACATTTGCCTCAATCGGACTGAACTCGGCTAGTGACTCTAAGCCCTCCGGACTAGGGGAGATAGCATGCCGAAATTGCAGATATTTATATAATTGGAATCTCAGCATGTGAAAGTCGTTCTGAAGATCTTGAAACGACTTCAGGACCAGCCCCAGCATTACGTCTCCCAGAGTGGCGATACCAATACTATCCCAGCCACAAAACCAAGATAGAGTAACCAATTGTGGTAATCGCCCGTTATTCTAAAGGGGAGTCTCCCGCATCAATCGGTTCCACCACCCCATCCTCCGCAATGCTTGCCTTCAGATTTGAAAATTGACCTATGTAACTGACTGCAATGAGTTACAGAGCGTTGCAGAGTATAGTATAGTGTGCAATGAAAAATTCCCCATACACCTCCATTCCACAACATAAGCAGGATCAGCCCTATCCCACATTACCATTCATTTAAAATGAGAAGGTTTAGTACGATAACTTGTCAGAGGTCACCAGTCCCCCACAATATGTAGAGTGGAGGGCACGTCCATAGTGCAACTCTCGCCACTCCCCCGGCCCACAAAAACTGGCCCAGAGCCACATTTACCTGTTGGAACCATCTGGAAGGAATTAGGTAGGGGTGGTGTAATAAACAGGGAAGCAAGACCATCTTAAAGATATCTGATCTACGATAGATGAACAGTGGCAAATGGGATCAAGTCTTAAGATCATCCCTTGCACGTTACCATACTGGAGCCAAATTCCTGTCCCAAGACACGTTGGTCAAGACCGAGTAGAATACTCCCAGAAATGTTATTCCCCCTGTAACCATCCGAACCAACAAGGCCCAGGAGCCCGGACCTGCTGTCTTCCCAAGGACCCACGGGGTGGACTTTTGGTGGTTCATATATAATCCAGATGATTCCCCGAAGATCTACATGATGTGAAGCAACCTCGGACCTGTCCTGTCTGCATTGGTAAGAAAAAATAACACATCGTCAGCGTACAGTGCAATATGGTCCAACAGTCCGTGAACCCAGTCAAACCCAGTCACCTGCGCATCAATTTGCACCCAGGCAGCCAGGGGTTCTATAGCCAATGCAAACAAGTAAGGAGACAATGGGCAGCCCTGTCTGGTGCCACGTTCAAATGAAAATGTGGAGGAGGTAGAACCAGCTGCGCACACTGCCGCAGTAAGTTCAGTGTAAAGCAATGTCAGGTATGACAAGAAGTGTGACCCGATTTTTAATCTGCGTAAGAGCGCAAATAAATACACCCAACTAAGAGAATCAAATGCCCTATCCATATCTGCCAGTAACATCGCTGCTTGTGCACCCAACCCCTGGGTGGCCGCAATAGCAACATGCGCTCAACCAATATTGTGACGTGCCGCTCTCTGAGGCATAAAACCAGCCTGATCGGGATGCACTAGTGTAGTGATGTGGGATCGAAGGCGATTGGCCAAAGCTTTGGCAAAGATTTTAGCCTCCATGTTCAGTAGAGAGATGGGGTGATATGACACGTGTTGGTCAGGGGATCGACCAGGCTTGTGGAACACCACTACCTCCGCGTGTCTTCAGTCGCGAGAGAGACAGCCCTGCTCCCTAGCCTCCTCCACTACTCTCAATGGGGCTCTAACTGCAAAAAGTACTTTTTAAAGAATTCAAAGGGAAAACCATTCGGCCCTGGGGCCTTCCCAGAGTGGAGGTCCCCCAGGGCGGTGCACAGCTCCTCCTCTCTGAGTGGAAGATCCAGCTCCACACAAGCCTTATCGGACAAGGCCTTAGGCAGAAGGTTGTCAAGAAAATGGTCTATCCCGTCCTCGTGTAGACACTCTCTGGGGGTGTATAACTCCGTATAGTACGTGGAAAAACTTTCAGCAATGTTTGAGGAATCCATAAGGACTCCCCATCCAGTCTGACGATACCAGGGAGGGCCTGGGGGTATATTATCCCCTGACACAACCTGTGGAGCAGCTTACTGGACTTATCCCCCCACTGGTAGATCCTGCCACGGGAAGCCAGCCAAGCCAGACGTACCTCATCTTATAAGAGGTCTGCATATCCATGTTGTGCTAGCAACAATTACTGACAGACCTGGCCACACCTGTCAGCCCTACTGCAGCTTTCCAGATCTATAATGGTAGCCTCAGATTGTAGAAAGGACTCCTTATGCGCTCTACGGGCGGCCGCACAGAAGGAGATGTCGACACCCCGTTTAGTGGGCTTCATTGCCTCCCAAAAAGGTTCGCCCCCGTAACCGATCCTATGTTAAGTGTCAAGTAGCAGTCAATCGCAATTTCTACATGCTCACTGTAGTCTTCCTTCAGTAAATTCAAGACCAAGAGGCACCCTCGGAAGGGCTGTCCTGCCCGGCCCACCTGTAAGGTAAGGGCTATCGGGGAGTGGTCTGATAGACCCCACCGAAGGATATCAACATCCACCACCCTGCCCACCGCCACCCGAGGAACAAATAAATAATCCAGATGGGAGTAGGAATTGTGAACCGCCGAAAGATACGTGTATCCCTGTGCAGTTGGTGCCAAGGGTCCACCCAATCAAGCCACAACACTAGGGAGTGCAGTTGGTGGACTGGCGAACATCCCCTCATTCCCGGGCCTCCACCGATCTCTTGCCACTTCCTTCATATCATTCTAATCCCCCTGACTATGCACGTGCCCTCTGGTATACCGCCCGCAAGGTAATAAGTCGCTACAATAAGGCCCAAGAGAGCGGCGGGGGGGCATAAACACATCCCTGTACCATATGCTCTTCACAAACCGTGCCCTGAAGGAACAATATCTATTAGACCCCAGTTCAGTTGGTTAGTGTTATTGTGTAAATTGGGGATTGGCACTTGTTGATGGTCATTAAAATATCCCTTTGACCCTAATTTCCCTGGTGTGTTATTTGCTGTTGGAGGACAGCCCCACGTTTGATTTTGTCCAACACCCCCCTGACATTCCAACTTACTATCCGAAGGGTACCAGAGGGACCCAATGGGCTACCTGACGAGGCTACCATGTGTGGCCCTAATGAGAATCACTAGTGCATAGAAGCATGTTTGGTGTATGCATGATGGCTTTATGCTATTGCAGAATAGTCTGATCAGAGAACAGGCACAACAACCCAACATCCTCCACCGCCAACCCTATAACTCAAAACAGCTGAAGTATCTGTTGCGGTGGGAGTGGCCTGCGGGTCTCAAACAGGAGTTCCCGGATCCCACCCACCAATGAATCCCCTCCTTACAGCCCTTCTTCAATAGGCTCTCCCTCCATTGGGCAGGTCCGGCAGAGGTAATGGCCCACTTTCGTGCTTTTCTGGTCAAATGCCAAAGTGACCAAGTCTCTCAGGACCAACGTTCCAGATAGGAACTATGAGGCTGAGACATGTTGCAGCGGGGCCGATCCAGCTTGGGAGGAGTCGCTGCCTTATCAAATCTACGTCTGGACCTGGAGCGATTAGTCCCTTTGGGTTTTGGCTTGGGCTGCTTTTCGACCACCTCACTGGACAAGGGGTCGGATTCCAATTTGGGTGGCGTATGTGGATGAAGCTTCACTGTCTCGTCAGTCCACTGAAAAACCTCCTCCGGTGAGTCGAAAAACAGAGTGCGGGACTGATAGACCACCCACAGATGGGTTGGATATAACAAGACGTAGCTTGAGATCGCAAAGCCGGGCCGTAGCTGCCGGGAACGATTGTCTCTGCTGTTTAACCAGCATCGTAAACCAGGAAATATCAGTATGCGTGAGTTGTCATATAGTAACGGTTCCTTGGCCCGGGCCTGTTTTAGAATAATGTCCCGGTCATGGTAATTCAATAACTTAGCTATGATTGGCCTTAGTCAGGCCCGGACGGAGGCTTCTGCATCAGGGCTCTGTGGGTGCGCTCAACCACATAGCATCGTGAGAGAGATTCTGAAGATAGCTAGTTTTCTAACCATCAGGTAAGGAAGAGCTCCATATCCCCCGTTTTGCAGCCCTCAGGCAAGCCAACGAAGTGGAGGTTATTATGCCTGGCCCTGCCTTCTGCATCCTCCACTCACATCGCCAGACCCCGATGGACCGTCTCTAGTGAAGCAACTATTTTTTGTAGGGTAGTTACTACATCTTCTACTCCCGAGATTCTAGTCTCGACCTCCGTGATGTGCCCCACTGCATTGCGCAGGTCTGCCAAAGCAACATAACATCAGAGCCGACTGCCCCAATTTTAGCATCCAGAACATCCCTGGATTGCGTAATGGCCGCTATGAGCGCGGCGTTGTCAGGCATGCCTCCCTGTGCTCCAGGCTCTACCGCAGTGGCCCCAGGGCCAGTAAACTTATCTAATGTACTCTGTTTAGAGGAGCCACCACTGTTTTATCTTTTGGCATGATGTCCTCTGAGGCCCAGCATGGTGGACCACCCCACTCCAGCTCACTGTGCAGTTCAAGCAGAACAGTGGGGCCACTTAGGCGCGAAATTGTGGAGGGGCTCACTCCCACAGACACCACCAGTTCACCACAGAAATATCCAATGAGGGCCTCTTTGCCCACGGGCGACCCCACCCGCCACCGTGGCCACACCACAGCCCACTAGCATCTGCACTGGCGGCCTTCAGGGCGACCTCCACCCCGTCCAATGCCAGTATTTGCCACCAGAGATCCAGGGTTATCTAGGCCTTTCTCTACCCTCTCAGGGGGCAACCAACACTGGTGATGACAGCAGCCCCACTGTCAGGGGACTTCTGTGCCCCCACGTGCCCTCCGTGTGCCACTCCCCCCCAGGGGTTCATGTGACCCATGTGACCCAATATGGCCGCCGAGACAGAACCGCACCACACGGGGGAGGGGAGGCGTGTGTATCCACTCACCTGGTGTTTTTAAGCTTGCAATTTTTTCTTTTTTTTAAAACACATTTTATTATAATTTTCAGCTTGATGTTGATACAATAGTAATATATACGTACCGTCATACATATTTTATGGAGGTACAGAAAAAGGTGTTGGCATCCAGTACAACTAAAAGCAATGCCACATAAGCATTGCAATGAAACGACTATTATACATTCACAATAATATAAAGGAATTAAGAAACAATACCTAGAACTCCCTATCCCACCCCCCCGGAACAAGTTTGGGTGGTCCTGGTGTTGGCAAGATTATCAGCAATACGGGGGTGTGGAAGAGGTCAATGTCTCACAAGTGGAAGCAAAAATGCATGTGTCCTCCAGGAAATTAGAGTGGGTGTTCTACTTCATACATCATGACTCAGTTATGTAAAATACACATAAACAAACAGTGGATGTGCTGATTTATCTGCACATCTATGGATCAGTATTTCAAGAATTCACACTTTTTTCCTTCTAAAACTCATTAATTTATGAGAGTGCTCCCATGGCACTGAAATACCCACCCACCTTAGGTATAAATCTGCTAGAACTGCAGCAAAGCAGTCTAGACCACAATATCCAGTCAATGCACCAAAGCACACCAAACCAATGTTACTTTCATCCTCAACCAATGTCAATAACAAAAAAAAGACATCCACTTTTTACAATTTCATTCAACAAATTACCCAGTAATAGTCCATAATAGCTGATATATCTGGTCACTCTTTTTATTCTACTTGGACAAAGAAGAAGACACCAGCTGCAGTTTAGACAGGCTTATTCTGTGCCGTCCCTTCCCCCAGACAAGATTGATCCGCATGGACCACGCAAGCTTAAATATGCATGGTGGGACCACCAGCAGGGGATTCACAAAATGGTACAGTAACATTACCATTTTTGCCAGTGTCATCCTGCCTGCAATAGATATGGGTAAACTGAAATAGAATGACACCTGCGACCTCAGGGAATTAACTGCATGCACCAGATTTCCCTCCAGTATATCCCGTGTTTCCCTATAAATCTGGATTCCAAAATAGCGGAATGAACCAGGTTATGTTTTCAGTTGTAGCTCACCAAATTGGAGAGTGGGCTCTTTATAAGTGCCATAGAAGGAATACCTGCAGGACGTAGTGGTGTTTATTTTTAAGTCCTGACATGGAGCTGAACTGTGAAAGTAGTTGGGTTAGTACAGTCATATCTTTCTGGAGAGCTCTAAGATACAGAAGCTTATCGTCGGCGTACAGGGACACCGAATGAATAACCAGTCCCACTGGGATTCCAACATTCAGTATAATATGACGGAGGAGCTGGGCAAGTTGCTCTACCGCCAACAAAAAGAGGGGGATTTACAAAAAGAGGGGGGACAGGGAGCACTCTTGACTGGTCCAATTAAGTATCTGGTAAGATTGTGATATATATTGACCTGTTTTGGCTCTGGCCGTGGGTAAAGAATACAACAGTTTCACCCTTTTAAGTTACTCTGGCGGGATCCCATACCGCAACTGTGTTGCAAGCATATAATCCCACCCCAGAGTACCAGAGTATGAAAAGCTTGCCGGATGTCCAAGGAGAGTCAGCAAGCATAGGGGTATTTATCAACCTAGGGAGCAATGGGAGCAATGGGAGCAGGTGGCTTGCCGGAGTTTTACTGATTATTTTGAACTCAGTATTAAGGATTGATAAGGGTCTATGCAAGGAAAATTCGGTGGGCGGCTTATCTGGCTTTAACAAAGAGGTCGCTAACGCTTCCCGGACAGTGAAGGGCAATGTTCCCTCCACAAGAGCCGCACCATAAAGTTTCTTCTAGTATGGCGCCAACTGTGACATAAAGGTAGAATAGAATGTTACAGGCGGGCTGTCCAAGCCCGGCACTTTGTTACAAGCCAGGTCTTTGATCCATCCTCTTCTTTTTCCCTTTCCATTTTATCCTTCCCCTTTGCCCAGGTCTCATGGGGAAAGGGTGTGTATAGACCAGAATGAAAGTGACCCGCTTACATTTTTTCTCTTTCCCTTTTTTTGCTGTTTGTTCCTCCATTTTCACGTACGCACAGCCGTTATTTAGACCGTGGTAACAGGTAGAGAAGAGGAAACCAGTGCACCCAGTATATAGAAGGTTATAATGATTTACTGGCTCTATTTTTTTTCCTGTGTACCTCAACTGTAGTTCCAAAAAAAAACAACAAAAAAAACTGTAGTCTCAAAAGAGACTAACTAGAGAGTGTGCCTATTACTCTTTACCTTGTTCACCATAAAACTTGACCACTCCACCCTGAATATGCCTCACTTTCTTTTGGGTTAGGTGAAGGGACCTATCCTCCATCATACCGGGAAAGAATGCCTGATTGGGTAAGGACTCCCACATTCTAGAACACTCAACTTAATTTTTAAACACCTGCAAAAGAGAAGAGATTTGTAAAAGAATATAACAACATAAGAAAAGGTTGATGGACCAGGTTGCTGATGAATCCCTGTTTGGTCTGTTTTATTCTTAAAATTTAGCAGAATCAATCTCCAGAGCTATTGGCTCTAGTTTTCCTAGTCTCTCTGCAGAACAGTAGATGGAGCAATTGCTGTGGGCCTTGAAGGAAGGGAGTCCCCTTGAATGTCTGTCAACTGCTCCAAACTGGAGGTGACCTCAAAGGGGTTAACCCAGTCTGTGACTGGACACGTTTGACCCCTGCAATTGGTGGAAGGCCAAGGGTGGTTGAAGAAGGAATGCAGGGGAAGCAATTTGCATGAGTACCTTGGGTTGCTATTGTAGGATGGATCCAAGTCAAAAAGATTACCAGGAGCTGGGAAAGGAGAGCAAGTTTTTGTTTAAATTTATTTTATTGATTTTATCTACAGGAAAACATTTGCCAATATGCTCCTCAATCATTGGGCAGCAACCCGGCATGTCGTTTTCATATATTTCAGGCAGAAACAAAAACAAACTGGAATACAAACTCCCCTCCTACTCCTCAAAGAAAAAGTGAACTCATAGCAGGGGGAGTATTGTGGGCTGATAAGTAGGTTCAGAAGGTGACTAAGTGGCAGGTGTGTTGAGTTTTAACAGAGTTAACCCATAAAAGTACCCGACCTGGGTCATAAGAAGAGTACGTTCAAGAAAGGGTCGAAGTAGTACCTATATTCCTAAATTTACACAAACAATTTACCACAAAACAATTCCAAGTCTGTTCATCAGGAACAAAGGTTTATTTTTTAATAAATGAAACATTCATTTGATGTTCTTGCAAATTCAAAGCATTAATGTTAATCCATATAACGACTTTCAATATACTCTTATTGCATGTGATATTTACAGTGCTCACAGTGTAGTAGAGAAAAAAAAGGTTTTAGGGGAAATGGGAGTGAATGGATGAGTGAGGGACAGGGTAAAGGTGTTGTGACATAGGCACTATTGCATTTATATACAGTAGAACCTTTACAACCTAATATAGGTCCATAGTTCCCCTATCGTCATAACACATAGGTCAAAATGAATTGATTTCTTCTATTCCTATGGTTTGAGGGTGTGCGGTAGTCTACGTTTCGACCCCTGTTGGATGAAGGGTTGTTAGTTCCTCAATATGGGGTCTTCCTCAGGACAAGATGGTGTATGGAGCTCATGGGGAACGAACTATCAATGAACGATCCTGATTGGCAGCAAACCGCTCCTAGGTATTTTCATGATCTCTATGGTGCACATCGACACACGAGGATCGTTCATTGATAGATCCTTCCTCAAATGCTCCATACACAATCTTGTCCTGAGGAAGACCTCATATTGAGGAACTACCAACCCTTCATCCAACAGGGGTCGAAACGTAGAGTACCACACACCCTCAAACCACAGGAATAGAAGTAATCAATTCATTTTGACCTATGTGTTATGACAATAGTGGAACTATGGACCTATATTAGGCTGTAAAAGTTCTACTGTATATAAATGCAATTGTGCCTATGTCACAACACCTTTACCCCGTCCCTCACTCATACATTCACTCCCATTTCCCCAGAAACCTTCGTTTTCTCTACTACACTGTAAGCACTGTAGATATCACATGCAATAAGAGTATATTGAAAGTCAATACATGGATTAACATTAATGCTTTGAATTTGCAAGAGCATCTAATGAATGTTTCACTTATAAAAAAATAAACCTTTGTTCCTGATGAACAGACTTTATATTGTAAGTGGCAGGTGTCGCAGGCGTGGGCGCCGGTGGGGGGGTCTGTCAGTCGCAATAATCTAAGATGTTTGGGACAGGTGAGTTCTGTAAATTTCGATGTCAAAAGCACCAAAAGGGGAGCCCAAAGGTATTGGAATGAGGCCCTGGGGTAGGTTGAGGAAAGAGAAATCTTTTGAGAGCAAGTTTTTAAAGGTCTTTCCACCTGCCTGCTGCAAAAAGAAATGCTCCAGTAAAGTGGCTGATAAAAGCACCTAGTATTTTGTACTTAAAGGGTATCTTTTCAGTACATTACCTATGATAAATATTGCACACACACTTTTGCACTATGGTATGTGTATGAGTGATGCCTGGCATCCTGTTTGTTAACCAGCGCTGCGGAAGAAAGCATCAGCACTATATCTTAGTAGATATGACTCTTCAATGCTCTCTCCTTAGCGTAATGTAATGCAGTAGCTTTTGTTGCATGTCTGCACTGCACTAAAAAAAGACAGTATATTTTTACACACTTTTTAGTCTTGTTCTGAAAATTATTATGGTGTGTGCTCTAAGTTGATTGCTATCGCTTTTGCCTTCCCAGCCCAGTCTTTTTCCTACATATAACCAATCTTCTTTCTGCGAAATCCTTACCCGCTTTTTGCAGAGTGAAACTCCCAGCCTGTGATTCATTTGTGAATGTGAAGATCCTTCACCTTAAACCTAATATTTTTGAACGTTTTCCCTATGGAGAAAATAATAAACATATTCATGCGTAATGACAAGGTCTACAATATTTAGAACATGGTTTGGAACCTATGGTCAAAACAGGTGATTCAGTTGTGTTCTTGAAAACATTATATTGACTTAGTACACAAATACAAGGAGACTAACATCACTTAAGGGTATCTGTTCCCTATCTGCATTTTTTTCAACGTGTTCCTGCTTTTGTGAGTACAATTACAAGAAGCTGAAAACTGGGTAGGTGTTAGGGCCAGCAGCACTCGAGCACAAGGTGTCCTCTGAACTTAATCTGCAGGAACTAAATACTCATTTCACCACTTCTTGTACCACTACCCTGATTTAAAGTAACTGTGGCCATATTTATAAGCAAGTCCTGCAGTGCACTGCAGCAAGTCACCTTGTTGAACTGCAAAACGGAGAAAGGGCAGAAATGCACCGTGTTTAATGGAATATTGTACATTCCTGTCCTTTACCATGTGCTGGCGCACAATGGGCTGCCTAGAGTCAACGTAGGCACCCTTGCACAGTTGTGCATACTGGATTATTTTTGAAAAGGAAGAGACACCTTTCAGTACAAAACAAAAAAAAATCCTGGGAGACCTATTCCTCTTTCTATGAAGCACACATAAAAAGAGTAAAACATTAGGAGAAATAAGAGATATTTCTCCTTGTTACCCCTCCCCTAGAAAGGTGTAAGATTTTGGCGCATTCCCAGGTGTATAAATTCCTATACATTTGGGGGCAGATTTATGAGGCCGTTGCGCCTCTTTGCGCCGCAATTGCGTCACTTTATTTGACGCAACTGCAGCGCAAACAATGCGCCCTATTTACAAAGTGACGCATCTAGGATATGCGTCACGTTGTAAAGCACTGTGCCATAAGGAGGCGTTCCTGCGCAGGGGGGGGGGGGGGGGGGGTTCCTGCGCAGAAACGCCTCCTGAAAGTGGCTGAGTGAAATCTATGAGATTTCACTCAGTCACTTTCAGGGCAATGCTGCGTCAAAACCCTGCGCCTGCTTGAAGCAGGCGTAGGTCTTGACGCAGCATTGTGCAGATGGTGTACCCCCGAGCCTTGCTGGAGCTGGTAGGGTATGCTCAGACATGAGTCCCTTGCTCACTGCACCATCAGGATTCAAGCAAGCCGGGCTAAAGACGGCTGTATTGCCAGAAACCGGTCCCCGGAAGCTTGTTTCCTTTCCAGTAAAAGAATTGGCTTGGTATTTTGGTCTGCCCTGTTCCCATGATGCACTGGGCCAGGGACAGACTAGTTTGCATGTAGCCAGGTTCTTTGCTGGGATGGTGCAGTGAGCTAAAAAACGGTGATGGATAAAGCCCTGATCTGTTGACTGGCTACAAGTATTCTGCTTAATTCAGATGCTCTGTCCATCACCACCCCCTTTTTCTGAATCGTTTTGTCCACCATAAGCGTGGTAGGGTATGCTCAGACATGAGTCCCTTGCTCACTGCACCATCAGGATTCAAGCAAGCCGGGCCGAAGACGGCTGTAATGCCAGACACCGGTCCCCGGAAGCTTGTTTCCTTCCCAGTATAAGAATTGACTTGGTAGTTTGGTCTGCCCTGTTCCCATGATGCACCGGGCCAGGGACAGACTGATTTGCATGTAGCCAGGTTCTTAGCTGTGATGGTGCAGTGAGCTAAAAACGGTGATGGATCAAGCCCTGATCTGTTGACTGGGTATGAGTGTTCTGTTTAATTCAGATACTCTGTCCATCACCACCCCCTTTTCTGAAGCATTATAAATGCGGCGCACCATGGGTGGTGGAGCTGTGGCGCACTGTGGCGCAGGTTAACTGGCGCATCCCTGGGGATGCGCCAGTTAACATAAATCTGCCCCTTTGGGATTTGTCATAATCTATGGGAGTTGCATGGGAACACCCATGCAAACATCTATGGAAAGCCTTCCAAGAGCAGAGTAACGCAATGAAGGACTTTGTGCAGTGATGCGTTACTCCAGATTTTTGGAGCCTCACAAAGGGGCTTTGCGTGGCTTCATAAATCTGTCTTAAGGTTTGTGTTGCTCTTGAACCAAATTGCGTAGTCCAAGAGTGACACAAACGTCCTCATAAATAGGCCGCCCACCCTGGTTTTTAAGGGATTGTCTCTTAGTGGACAAACCTTAGAAGTCGATACTGTGCAATAGCAGAGCTGGTGAAAATGTAACACTTTCCTCCTCTTACATGAGTGTTCCATGGAATGTCATTGAATGTCATAAAAGTCAAACAAGTGCGTTTTACTTTCCACCATACACTAACATAACTTGCTATGGTAAGGAGTTCACAGAGTTGCTGTTCAGATTAAAAAGAGCAAATACACCGAATCGTGATTGATTTCAGTTTTTAAAGTGACTGCCCTCTATCAACCCCCTCGAACTAAGCACTGACACAAAGAACACTCTCTTTAGCTCTACATCACCTGGGCTTTTATCGACCAGTGAAACACACTGTAATGAAAAGCAAGGGGAAGTCATGGCAGCAGTCTGGTTCAATCCGTAAGCAATCAGGAAAAACTTCGAATGTAATAAAGGTGAAATAGAGTAAATATCAAGTGGATTGCTACAAAGAGACGGGTGCACAAAGCAATTCGTTTTGCCTCATAAAAACTCTTGTAAATACTAGACGCGCATGAGCTTTTCTGAGCCTGAGCTTTGTTTCCTGAGGTCCCATGTGGACTTCATCCAGTGAGTGGTCCCTGATTGAAAATACTGTGGGCGGCAGGCAACTTGTAAATCTAAACCTACCTTGGCTGTGTTAGATTTAATGTAGATATCGTGGCTACCGACTGGCAACAGTGATAGATAAAAGAAAATATATTGGAAATGTGTCAACTGTTTATGGGAGTTTAGTATGTCTTCAGATGACTTGTACAACGAAGCAGGCAACTAGTGTTTGTTTGTTTAATTGCACCCACCAAAGTTTTGTGTTGTGCTTTATTTTTTCATACACTATGCTGTCCGTGATAGAGATAAATTCGCCCAATCAATTACATCAGCATTAAAGCCTGCATGCAAACCATAACATTTTTACCAAAGGTGAAATAACTATTTTCACATTTTACACCTCCAGTAAAAATCCCAGATGGCTGCTCTTGCTCGGCTAGTTCAAAGTTTTGAGCAAAACCATAACTTTTTTAACACTGATTGGAGCGACCTTCCACACTGTATCAGAGCCTCCTTCTCATTTCTCGAGTTCCGCAAGAAGGTGAAGACCTGGGCCCTTATTTATGAGGCCTTGCGTCAGTTTTGCGCCGCCGGTGCGTCACTTTTTGTGAAGCTCAAGCGGCGTACAAAATGCGCCTTGTTGAGCCATATTTAAAAAGTGACGCATCTAGGTAGAGCGTCACTTTTTAAACCCCTGCGCCACATTATACCTGCGCCAGGTATAATGTATGCAGAGGGGGCGTTCCCCCGCAAAAAGCCTCGTAATAGTGACGCAGTGAAATCTATGAGATTTCACTGCATCACTTTTAGGATGCTGTTGCGTCAAAATCTTGCGCCTGCCTCACAGCAGGCGTAAGACTGACGCAAGCCCTTTCACATGAGGCTTTCCCCATGCGAAAGGACGCATTGCAGGAGTTGCGTCACTTTTGTGACACACTCCAGCAATGCGTCACTTTTGCACTTACAGCTGCGTCAGAAATACTGACGTATCTGTAAGTCCTTGCGACATGATGCGTCATACATTAAATATGACGCATCATTGGTGTCGCAAGGAGTGCGCAGTGAAAAGTGATGCATCGCTGTTTTCACGCAGCGATGCGTCACTTTTCATAAATGAGGCCCCTGACTCTTTGTTTAAACACCTTGGGGTGATTAGTGCACTATACAAAACAATATACCATTCAAGTAGTGGTGTTGAAAAAATGCAAAAGTTACAGGTGTGTTGGGAGTTCTTCAATGAGTCAATATTTTCACGTGGTCAATTAAAAATAGGGGCCATATTATCAAGAACGGCGATAACATTACTGTCGCTTTAGTGGCAGGAAACTGCTGCTAAAACGGCGATAAGGGACTTTATAATATGCCTTTGTGAATTCTCATAGAAGCCCAGGTTTAATGTCCTGCACATCAGAACCTGGGCTTCTATGAGAATTCACAAGGGCATATTATCAAGCCTCTTGTAATGTTATCTCAGTTCTTGTTAATATGGCCCTAGGTCTTCAAGAGCAGGACATTTAACGCACATGTGTATTTGCATATTATACTATTTTGGTTTGCTTTTCAGCAGGGACATTATTTATCTGCATAGTAAAATACCTTCCTCTACACCCATGTATTGATTGTAAATGTTACCAGAACAACACTGCAATCTCAATGAGTCAAATCATAAAGCTATTAGCACACTGGAATTCAAATTAGGTGCTCCATTGGCAAACTCACCTTTGCAATTCGAAACTGTGAATTTGCACACATAAATTAATTAATAGTCATATTAGAATACATGGTCTCCTAAATGAGACGCGTGGATATTCCAAACTAGAAGGTAGTGGTTGACACCCTTTACTCTTGATGTCCGCGGGCTCAAGCTACTATGGGTTTTTAGCAACTGGTCCAAGTGGTAAAGTGGGTTGAGCCGTCCATGGCTTCTCTGGCTTCTCTGGGAGGAGGTAGCTTTAAGGCGTATACAGACTCACAACTCAAAATACATCCCAGCACCCCCACACCCACCAGGATATTGCGGCATAGATTTGAAAATTTTGCGGCACAGATATTGAAATTTAGCAGCACAAAAATTGAAATTTAGCAGCATTATTGCAGGACTTTATTTTACTCGTAATCATTCGTATTCAGTCTTAAATCGATAGAAACTGTTTTAGCAGAGTATTCCACTTTCAAATAGGTGTGTTTAAAGTGTCTGAGAGTATTTGGTGCTATGCTAAGTCCCCGATCCTGTAATGGCTGACAGCAACATTTTTCTCATGTTGCTGGCAGCCGATCAGAGAGCTTACGGTACTCGGAGTTCTGTAGGAGAGAAATGGCCCAAGGGAAATAAACATCCCACAGCCATTCATAACTATTTTAAATTAGCCGGCCCATGATAGTCTAAGACACTCTTGCAAGCCTAAATGCATCCCTGCTGGCTCCCGAAACAAGAAGAGAGGGGATGCGTTGGTACCCAATGTTGCTCCCCGCTTCTGTCACGTCTACTCTCAACCCTGACCAGTGGCATCAACCTTTCTATTCTATCTCCACGGACGCTGCTTATAAGCCTATATTATGGTTTGCTTTAATTCGATTATCTACTGGCTGTTCATGCACTTAAAATGTATAGTAAACAACAAGTTGCAGAAGTGATTATACTGACTGACCCACCCTCCCGCCCCCAGCTTCCACCTACCACCAATCCCTCCTTCAGGTCACAAGTCCTAAAAAAAAGAAGTGGGGGAACTAACCAAGTTAGGTAGTTTGCAAGTGACATTATGGGTCTTGCCACAATAGCACATGACACCACAATGTTATCTCTCTGGATGTGACATCAGATATTAAGACCTCACACATAGGTTTATCAGGTTTATCATGATTACATTTAAGTGCATTATGAGATTTAACAAATTAGGTTTTGCTTTGTGCTTGTTTAAAAAAAAGTGGTGCAACCGCAACTCAAAATCTAGGCCTCAACTAATAACCTAATAAAAATAAATTATACAAATGAATCCGTTCCACAAAAAAATTGGCAACAAGGAGTAGCATGGTAGTAAATCTCTTCTGCTTAATTGGTTGCAAAACCTGCATTTTAAAATATTTTATGAGGTTAAGGCTTCTGCTACAGAAGTGCCCATTAAATCTCAGGGATTATTAATAATGCTTAGATAACTCTGGAGGTTAAAGCATTCTGATGGAGAGATTTGTATTTTATAACAGTGTAAAAGGTTCTACATGTTCTACCATTTGGACTTGCTGAAATACTTGTACACCGAAATTCAACATTCACTCGACATTTTAGGTAACAGTATTTTATTTATTATTGGGGTATTTTTATTTTGCTCATATTTGTAGACTAAACAGCATGCAGGTGCTCGGGGAAAAAAACGGAATCAATACATTGATGGAGTGAACCAAGTGAAACAGGGTAAACAGTTTTGTTTTGTGATGTGAATGCGCATAGAACCAACTTGTCCAGGAATAACACCGTATTTGGAGAGCTATGTGATGACGATTGGAGCTTACAGATCATCCACAATGAAGTGGTGATGATGAAGGTGACTACAATTTTCAAGGTCAGTGGCCTAATTATAGATTTGTGCTGTGGCTTCCATCAAAAAGCTCCACACAAACTCACAAATTTAAACTGAGGCGTCACAAAAGGTAAAGTACAGTAATCAAAACCTTTAAGAAAATGGATCAACAAGACACATGAATAGAGAAAAAGGATCAGATAACCTTTAACAGTATCTAACAAAAAACCATAATGCTTAAAAACAGAGCATACATGAACATATAGAACTTCCAAAAAACATCGATACACTTGTCAAAAAATGTCGGCGTTTAAATACCCCGCTTTGACAAACAGCTGTACCTCATTAGTTCCTAATGCCGGGTTTGCAACAGAAACTGTGGCCGCCATCTTGTAATGGACCAAACAACATTAGTAAGCTGCTAAGGGTATTTCACTAATACCAAAGCTCGCTTTGGTACAAAATAAGAGATCAAGCCCAATATTGCTTATTTAATACTTCAACACATGAGTGTAAATACCTTATTAAAACCGAAGCAATGTATAGCTTCGATTCGTCCTACTGTTATAGGCGCCATTTTGGATTGGGAAACCTCGATTTTACTAGAGCACTCATTTTAGTGTTTTTTGACAGAAGGTGGATAGCTACTTTGATTTTCTTATAAAGCTCTCACATAATCATAAAATGTACAGGGCCACCATTGGGATACACCAACGATGCCACATATAAATACATTTGTAGGCTGTACAGACATAGCTTACCAAGCAAGACTGATATTATAAGCAAACATGTTATTCTCGTGTAAAGCAAAATACCTAACTAGACAAAAAGCATTAATAATAAAATGTGTCGTGTGCAGAGACAGCAGAAAAGGAAAAATGGCGTTTAACTTCTAACCAGCCTATGCTAACTTAACACAGTGCAAGGTAAAACCAATACACAAGACACCCTCCCTTTGATCCGAGCACTGATAGGACAAGAATTAAGGGACAATTTTAGAATCGCAGAGTTCAAGTTCGATAGTTCAAACACAAGTCTCTAATTTGGCACTCAAAAAATATAAGAGGAGAAAAAAATGTAATAATCGTGAAAAATCAAAGCATTGAACTTTGACAAGGTCAATAGGCAACGCTTTCAAAAATAGACTGAGAGTCCCCCCAAATAAATGTGCAATCCAACGAGATGTTTTAGGTTAAGAAACCTAGACTGCAAACAAAATTTATCTCAACAATAAATATGCAAAATATGCAGCAACAGCCTCCAACAGGAAGTCAATATTATCATCCGAAAATAGATCAGCCATCCTATTTAACAAAGGGAAAGAACATACATGCTCTTCGATGACCGGAGCCTCTTGCACCATCAGAGGACAACTCAGTGGGATCTCGAAGAAACTGCGAGCCAAGAAATCTTGCGCCTCTGCAAACACATTCCAACGACCCAATATACCATGCATCGCTGCAATGGCCATAATCCCTCTATCAAAACAAAGCAATTCATGAGCAACTAAGGGGCTCATGAGATGATTATAATCCGCATCTGGAGACACCATGTTGCAGAGACACAAATCCAGGGCCCATTCGAAGTCGCAACTCAGGCAATGGAAAACAGGCTGAACGCATGTAAAGTAGGAAAATCGAAATGATAATCCGTAAGCTGCACTCAGTGCAGCAAGAGGCAGAGCACCGTAGTACCCAAGCATCCGGGCGCGAAGAATCCCTAGCCGAGACAGCCCATCTTGTAACACAGGGTGTGCATCCATTTTGAAATAAACAGAACAGTAGAAGCACGCCAGCAGCAAGAGCCAGTAGCAATGGAAATCCACCAAAGAGGCTGGAGAAAAAAGAATGGAAGAAAGCTGGAATGACTCCGAAAATCTTTTGGAAGGAAGTCACTAAGCCACTGCTTACAACTTTAAAAAAGTGAGCCAGCCCGAAAGTGGAGGACGCATTGAAAATAGTATGAAATAATTCACCAAAGTGCAAGGGCAAATCAGTATTTAATAACGCATGAACTTCTGTGCGGGTGTTTGCAACGTGAAGGACAAATGTTTCAAGAGCAGATGTGAGAGCAACTTCTTTCTTTCTTTCTTGGACAATAGAGCTCTTATGCGACTCCTCTTATTGAACTCTGCTTTCAAGGTTGGAATCTTAGGCCAGATGGAAACATAGAGGCAGATTTACAAGCCCCTTGCGCCACGTTTGCCTCACTTTTAACATGGGAAAAGTGACGCAAAAGTGGCGCATGAGGCTTGTAAATCTGCCCCTTCAAGTTTCCCATGCGGGGGTGGATACATTACATTCTTGCAACAAACTACACCTTCACTGACTGTAACGACATAAGCCGTCCCTTATATTAACCCACAGCAATCCTCATTGATCAAAAGTAAATAACTCCTGTTAGCCAGCAACGTGAATGTGGGAACAATTGCAGGCACGGTGTACCTTTCAAAACACAGGCTAAATTAGGCTTGTCTTGGTTGCAAGAGCCATGTAATTGGATATGTCGACACATTAAGGAATGATCCAGTGTTTCACTGCATTCTTCACCATTCAAATAAACTTCTCTTCCCTCCCTAAGACATCTATATGTAAAAGGAAGCGACCAGGCTTCATGGAGATAAGAACTTCCTAGAGGCTCATATCTGCCAATGGCAAAGTATTTCACACAATTTTAAAATGCAAATAAAGGAAATGGCAGAGTTATTAAACCCTGAATAAGCCATGTAGCAGCATTGGCTTCCGCCACAGAAAACGGTAAAGGCTCTAACTTCTCAATATGTAACATGGAAAAAGAAGCATCTTTCATTGATAATAAGCTTTGCTTTTCAGTCAAATTAAAAGGGGCAAATAAGGCTGACTTATTCATGTAATGCCACAGCACTTTTCCTGCCTTAAGGGTCTCCAATGTCCATGCAAATTGCATAATGGAACGCAACTGATTCTGACCGTGATACAAAACAGACACTTCATCCTGCACAATATCTACAACGGATGACACAATATTATCTAATGTGTAAATGCGAGAAGAGAGTGTGTTAATGCTGTTATCTACAACTGCTAGAACTTTTTCTAAATTGGCTTGATCTATAGCCCTAAGGCGAGTAGCCGCCTCAACCTGGGAAGCTCTCCAGAAGGCCAATTGTATCCTTCCACAACACGTAGCCCCCAACGGTCAACTGGTGTAGAAAGGACTTGGAATACTATAATTTAGTATTGTTAAGTCTAACTTTGAAAATTGACTTTTCAGCCATTTTAAAATAAAAGGCATTCAGATTAGATTGATTAAAATCTGTAAAGTAAGTGAACCTTTTCAAAAAGGTAGCAGAACTGCCTTGTATAGGAGCCGGACAGTGTTCCCACTGGGTGTAATTTACAGTGAGTCTCCTAGTATTAGCTTTATGCAGGTAGTGATTGCCAAAATGTTGATAACAATACAAATCACCGTAATTAGCAGACTCCAGCTATAAATCTTCAGCATCAAAGGCAGCCTGATATTTCAAATCAGAAAACAATGATTCAACGGCCTGAACATCCCAATCATCAGAACGTATATTTTGTTTAACTACATCCCACATAGACACTCTAAGCACATTAGGTACCTCAGTGGGCCCATGAATTTGAAATCGAACAGCATCTCATACAATTCCATCTAAGACAGGCCAAGCTGTGATGTTAACAAAAGCCAAGTCTCTCTGCACTCTGTGCAATGAGGAATGGGGAGCCAAAGTTCCATTGATATGTCGAATGCTAGTTCTCTCCTCGACATAGTGTCGATTGATGAGACGGAAAAAATAGAACACAAAACCAGTCGACATAAAAAGGTAAATCGAAAAAAGCACCATCCAAATATAAGTCTAAGGGGGAATCAAAAAATGTTTTTTAAACAGTTTTGCCAAAACAGAAATCTTCAAAGGCTTTTTAGACGTGTGGGAAACAGTGTCAAATGAAAATCTGGATTCTGTAGCCAAGCGAGTTTGCAAATCAGGCATCGATAAGTCAGTTGGGTAGGAATAGTCAGTTTCATCATGTTGAGTACCAGGCAATATACTCAATAAAGGACTGGAGATTGCAGGCAACTCGAGAGCAACATCAGGCACAGGATTGGAAACCGGGGCCAAAACAGAATGTTTCAAAATCGAAGGACATGAGACTGCCGGTGTCATACTAAGAAGAATTGGCCACTCTGTGTATCTTGACATTGTCAATGGAGATATACCTGTTCTCCTTATGACCTGGAAGTGATGGTAAAATGACTGTTCTTGTGTCTTTCACTTCAAGCACTGGAACTGGAGCTCGATAAGAGGGACCAAATTCTTTCTTGTTCTCGATCTTCTCACAAACTAGTTCTCCAACTTGGGGTAGCCAGCCAACTACCGGGATCTGCAAAGCATCATCCGAGGTGGAGGGCAAATGTTCCTTTGCAAGACTGTCTCTTGTCTTTTGTAGATCCTGTAAAACATTGCAATGTTCATCTACGTCAAAGGAGGTGGCTTGAGCCACCGAGTCTAGACCGCCAAGGTCCGGGACATACATCTTGATACCAAAGAGCATTGCGTATGGGGTCCACCCACCCAGAGCCCTTCTAGGGAGATTATTAAGAACACGCTGCACGCCATTGAGATGGGCCAGCCGGTTCCTGCCAGTGCCTATAACTCGAGCCGTCAAAGACTGCTTTAAATCTCGGTTCATCCGTTCCACAACACTATTACCCTCAGGTCGGTATGGAGACGAAAACTTGACTTGGACCCCCAACGAAGTCATCGCATCCTTATACGCCTTAGACGCGAAAGCCGGACCCTGATTCGAATGGAAGGTACCACAAGCAAAAACCCCCATAAAGATACGCAAGTCTCTTATGACAGTCTGTGAATCAGCGCTGCGGTGAGGCCCTACCCACACAAAGCGTGTGCATGAATCAACTGCTACTAAGATGTATATATACACAGTATCAGAAAAAAAGGGCCGCAGTGATGTAAATAAACACACCCAATGGGTTTATTAGAAATGTACAACTGTGTCTGGGGCGGACGCGCAGCAGTTGAAGGCTTAATCTGCTGGCAAATGTCACATTGAAGGACATAATCATGCGTCTGTTTGTACAGTCCCCGCCACCAGAAACGTTGTTGTAACTGAGCTACAGTAGCCAAAATGCCCGCATGCGCAGATGCATCACCTTCATGGGCTGCGGTAATCAGTGTAGGCCTGCGGTCCGCGTTGGGAAGTAACCTCTCTCCAACGTCAGGAATTTTCACATAAGGAACTTTATCAGGACTTAAGTGGTATGAATACTTCGAAGGGAATCCTTTTGGATATTTACCTCCCTTCTCAGTTGCAGCAACAGCTGCCAAGATATCATCATCAATCTTACTTTTGGAACGTGTAACAGCTGCAACCAAATATTTTGATACTGCGGATTTTGCTGCCTCACCGGCAAGCGAATTGCCAACAGCGTGGACTCCCACGCACTGATGACCGAGAGTATGAATCACAAACACGAGTGGCAACTGCTCTTTAAGCTCAGCCACTCGGACCCAGATCATTTTATGTTTTATTGTGCTTCCCTTGGAATCACAAAAATCATTCTGAATCCAAAAGAACTGGTTTCCATTGTAAGACTGGATACAGTAGTAAGAATCACTCACAATAAGAAGTTGTCACACCAGGATCAGCGTACTCCAATGCAAGCATCAGAGCATAAAGCTCTGCCTATTGTGCGGTGTAGTCCCCAAGAGTCTGCGTGTGCACGGCTCTGGACTTGAACTCATCATTAACCATGGCACCTACCACAATAGCGCAAGCGGAAATGTATGCGTGCTTAGAACCATGCGTAACCTGAGCTGAACTATCAGTGTATATGATGCAATGGAAGTCCTCCAAAGGCCGCATAGCCAAAGGGGCAGGATGAACAAATTCATACTGCAAAAACTCCTGTGACTGTAAGGAGGCATCAAAAATAAACGTGACCTCCGGAGACGTCAATGATGCTGCCCATTGTATCCACGGAGGGTGCAAAGCTTTAGAATTTGGCACCCTGGCTTTCGTCACTGCCTCTAATGCAGGAAACGGGGTTACAACCAACATGCGTTTTCCCTGCGGCAGTGCACGTTCCTTGAGTTTCGCCATTTGTACTGCTGTCAAAACTTTTTCCACAGAGGGAAACCGCATTTCAGCCGAAGTGTACAAGTGTGACTTGTAAGCAATAGGTACTGTGTCTCCTTCGTTAAAAGTAAGGTACGTGAAACCCACCGCCCCAGGGATGATTCTTATCACTAGGTTGGTGTGGTTATCATGATTCAGTAAGAATTTATATTCTAGAAGATCAGCTTGCAAAGATATCAAAATAGCTGAATGTTCCGGCAGCCAGCAAGACTTGGTAAAAGTTGGTTTTATCAAAGCATACAAAGGCTTGATACGCTGGGCATATTCGGGAATGTAAGTACGCCCGAAATTCAAAAATCCCAGCAGGGACTGTAATTTATTCAGAGTTGTAGGAGCGCGCAGTTGAGCGCCCTTCTCCAAGAAGTGTGGAGCTAATCCTCTACCTTCATTATTGAGCTTGTTGCCCAGGAACAACACTGTATACTCTGCAGAGTGGGACTTTGCAAAGTTGAATTTGTAACCGAAGTCCGCAAAGTTACAAATTATGCTGTCAACGCGACACAGATGCGCCCAAAGCTCGTCGTCTATGAGATATATGTCATCCACATACGAACATGCATCAGTGTCTATCCTCTCTAATAGAGAGACTATACGGGCAGCAAACACACCAGGACTATTCTTATAGCCCACAGGTAAACGAGTATAGTGGCGTTGTTTGCCACCACAGGTAAAACTGGTCCACTGGGAACTCAGTCCGTCCAAATTGTGGGCAAAAAAAAAAGTTGGATATGTCAAGTGTAGTTTTAAAACGTTTACGCACCAGACCATCCACCAGAGCAGAGCCGTGAGTATTCTGTACTGCACAGGTACGGCAATGCGAGTTTAAATGCCAGTAATCCAATACGAAATGGTACGAACCGTCAGGCTTGGTCACAGTAAAAAGACGGTGACACACAAGTTTTAATCACACCTTGATATTCCAATTGTTCAAGGATTTCCGCGCTGGAAGCCTTAGCTTCTCGTTGGATAGGATATTGAGGTTGAGGCTGTGGCATAGACCGTAAAGGAATCTCGTGGTGCAGAGAAAAATTATCCCAACCACACTGTATACGGTACAAAGCCGGCGCAAGAGCCTTAGCCCACTCTTCTGCAAAATTCAGCGCATGCTCTTTCGAGACAGTGTACGCGAAACTAGGGAGGATCACCTCCTCTCCTCTCGGAGATGCGAGAACAAAAGCTGTGGGCCAGTCAGTCTCCGCTAACAAAATGTCATATGTAGTCGTAACATTTTCCCAAAATACCCCCTTGATTGTACGCTGTATGTCACCTTCAATTAAAAGGACTATTTCATAAAGTCTATCAGGGGGAGCTACTATAGCATCAGCTGTCTCCACAACAACATATCGATCAGTCGCTGTCACCTTCAGTAGTGGACGCAGGGCCTCTCGCACTATGGTAATCTCTGCCGCGCTTTTCAGTAAGGTCAGAGCCCATGTCTGATTCCGAAGCTGCATTCTCACTATTTGTGGCATATCTCGCTGTTAAAGTGGCTACTTTCTTTTTCTGAAACTGGGGTCTCTTCAGTGTTAAATCGTCCTGCTTGTTTTTACCGTCTTTTGGGCAGGGCTGGTCGCGTCCCTGCTGGCCCCCCGACCTCTGGCGCCACATCCACCAACGGTCAATGAGGCCGATGAGTCCTGAAAAGAACGAGGAGAGCGTTGTTCAGAAACCTGAAAACGATCAGGTGATTTTATCGTCGCGCGATTGCGCAAGTCATTAATACGTTTTGTAGGCGCAGGCACTGGCGATGCAGGGCAAGACTCCTGTTTCTTTTGTTGCTGTTTACCCTGTTTCTGTTTTTTGGGCCAATTTTGTTTTTTGGTCTTGGGCTGCCGTCATTCTCTGACTTCGGCCCTTGGGGTTGCTTTTTCTCCTTAGTGGAGAATGTCTTGACACCCACGCTATTGCGGCCCACGGTCTTATAAGCTGCCACAATAATCCTCGGTAACTGTCGGGGTTTGTCGGCATCGGAACCACCTGCAATGCATTGGCCACCTGAAAGCTCACCGCATCTCCCTTTACATTCGCAAGTATGAGATTGGAAACTAGGTCAAAGGAGCCGCATAGGTGCGTACCCAATTCAACCGCTGCCTCAGGTCCGTGCTCATCTTGAACACGTTTAATGACCGTAGGAAGGACAGTCATGGACGGAGTGCCGAAGCACCTAGCATAAACTGCTGCAAAGATCTTTCCCCAAGACTCACAGTCACCAATTGCTGGGGTCAAGTCCTTAGGCATGCTAATTGTCAGAATCCTGTATTTTTCACCAGGAGACATGTTAGGAAATACTGCTTACAGCTGGTCTAACTTCTCGGCAAGCCAGAAAGGAAATTAATCCTTATCCTGGTGGTGCTTGCCTATCACAGTATTGACCATTACAGGACTAAGTTTTATTCTGCTGTGTCCAGCAGGAAGCGTAATGTATTTACCTAACGACCTAATTACATTAATCGCGACTGTATGTAACCACGGCAAATCAGCAACGTAACCGCTCCATGTTGAGGATGTGGCGTAAATCCAGCCAAAACAGGCCATGTAGCACCTGGAATGGACAAAGGACCTAACCTCGGTGCCGTCAAGGAGTGGGGTAGGGCGCCATTAAACTAAACTCGGTGCTGCCAAGCATCAATCGGAACTTCTTGTGTCCTATATGGAGCATATTCCTGAGGCACAGCATTGGGAGTGTATGTTTCAAACACATTGGTATTAGTGTTCACAGCCGGGACGGTCACCCACGAGTAAAAAATCTTGTATGCTACTTCTGCACTCACCACCATAATCATGGCCATGCCATCCACGGGGACATGATAAGTCTGCAAATGATTGCGCACCGGAATGTGACTATATTGCGGAATGTCCACTGAAGCCATAGTGACACAGAAAGAAAAAGGTACAATGGTAAGTACGTAACACGACCGGGTAGTAATTCAAAGAAACCGTTTGGAAAGAATCAAGCTTGAAAAGACCTATATTAATATAGGCAGGTTTGTCCGACACCACTGTTTTCCGGAAACAATAGCAAAGGGTGTTAAGGACCGATAAAAGCACTACTCAAGTGTCATGTAATAAGACCACCAACGATCGGGCGCCATGTAGCATGGATTTCTGCTCATATACAGAACTGTGCATAGAGACTTGGAACCTCAGTGAATTAGGGTGTGCCAAAATTCACATCAGCATCAAAAATCCCCTACCAGACTAGCTATCAGTGTCTCATTGGTACTTAGACAACCCATAACATGGACTTAGAACACCTCAGGTAACGTGGAACACATGAACAATCTTTCATTATACTAACATATCAATCCAGAACCAGGAGTCAATTTGGACATGTGCGAGTTTGAAATGTTTATTTTTAATGCAATGTTCTGAAACGCGGTATCTTAGCTAATACAAGCAAACATATTATAAAGATCAAGGTTAACAGCATAGTTACTATTCCATAAAAAACAAAGGTTGAAAGCATGTTAAAATGCTAAAGGAAACAGGTCTAAATATTACCACGGTTTACCCTCCCTAGCTAGTATACTATATTATATCTACAGAAGGTCTCTTTGGGTTTAGAAGGACAGGTCCGTACCTTTGGGTTCAGTGGAAATGGATCACATCATCTCCTGCACCAACACTGCATACAGATATTCATCAAGTGTGTGTCCTGCTCTGTGCAGTGCATTATAATTTGTGCCTAAAACCAAAGTTGGTCACAGCTGCATCCATATTATGTCTACTCTGTGCGCTGATCAATCCAAACAATAAGCGCTGTGTTGAAATAACCTTGAAGGCCTCGGCACTCACTGTACAGACATAGCTTACCAAGCAAGACTGATATTATAAGCAAACATGTTATTCGTGTGTAAAACAAAATACCGAACTAGGCGAAATGCATTAATAACAAAATGTGTTGTGTGCAGAGGCAGCAGAAAAGGAAAAAATGGCGTTTAACTTCTAACCAGCCTATGCTAACTTAACACAGTGCAAGGTGAAACCAATAGACAAGACAGAGCTGGGGGAAGAACCACGAGATCCCTCTCTGAGTGATATCCTGATGGCCACACAGATGGTGAGTGATGAGATGGTGACCAGGATCGACGCCGTGCCGATCAATGTTAACCTCCTCAGATGCGAACTGCATAAGGTCTGAGCAAGGGTCACCACGACAGAACAAAACGATGATTGTCCTTCAGACAGATGTCAAGGCCCTGCGGGACACGGGTATGGAACTCCAGAGGTAGGTGATTAAACTAGATGAGCATGCCGAGGACCAGGAGGGACGCAAACAGACTCGAGATTCGTGGGATTTCCGGAGCAGGAGGAGGGACCCTTGACAGAACTGTTTCTAGAAGACTGGATAGGGAATGTTTTAATTCCTGGCAAACTGTCCAAGTTCTTTAACACGAGGGCCCAAAGCGCACTGGTCCCTCCCCTGCATCCAGGGGCGCTGCTACGGGCCATCATAGCCCAATTCTTCAATTACCGGGATAGGGATATGCTCCTGCAGTACACCCGCACCAAGAAAGACCTGCACTATTCGGAACTATTCCCTAAGGGTGCAGGACCAATGACGCACCTTCTTGGTGGTGAAGAGACGCATGAGGGAGGCTGGGATGAAGTACAGCCTTCTCTATCCAGCCAAGCTCCGAGATGAACATAAGGGTAGGGATTTGTTCTTCAGGTCAGTGGTGGCTGAGGAAGCTTCGGACTGGATGGATACCATGGGAGACTGGGAGCCTCGGAGGAGGCCACATACGCACTCAGGTGCACTCACGGACTCCATGGATCAGCCGGGAAGGCAACGCAGAATGTTCAGAGGAACATGACTGAGGGACACGAGTGACTTGGGAGAGTTTGAGTGTGCAAGGATCGGACCTTGCAGGTGGTGGAAGGGTCGCTAGACTCTGACCTGGCCTCATCGGAGGTCATACCTGACATTAATGTTGCCTGAGTCCTAAGAATGGGGTGGGAGTGCTGGTTCGGGCCATGGACACTCAGATAAGTCACTTTATCCAATTGTTCTGCTAATACCTGTTAATTTATTCTCTTTTGCACTTTCATGACTTTGGGTGAGAACCAAGTATGCATATTTGCTGCGGTTTAGGAGGGACACACCCCTCACTAGCGGCTTGGTCCTGTTCTGGGAGCTGGAGGCCTCGTCCTCACGCCCAGTCAGGGAGCCAGTCACTTGCATAGCACCTAAGTGAACAGTCTTGTTGTATAACATTTTAGGACCCTCATGCTCTTATAAAGGTATAAATCAACATATCCTTATATAGGCATAGAAATCATAACCATATTTAGACATAGCTCATGCAGTCCAAATAGGGTGAGGCTACTTCCACTAGTTTCCAAAAAACTACAACGATTTCTTGGAAAACTCAGCTTCAGCAGCTAGGGACTTCCCCTTGCTCAAAAACTGACTTGTTCAAGAACTCATGGAGTTTTCAAAGAACTGAGACTCTTTGATGACGTTATTATGTCCAGCTTTACGTCAAACTCAGTACCTTCAAGGTATAAATATGACAAAACTTGACATAGCAAACACACAGTGGTTTGGAGCAGACTATCTACTTGCCTGACGCACCCTGCTACTGCAAGTGCCGAAGGCAGTCGACCCTCCAGCAGACGCACTGAGAGAGACACTGTCTTTTCTCCTGCCGAGAAATCCAGCTCCAGTGTTTCCAAGCTACCCTTGCGGGTTGTTGGGAAATCATGTCCTTCTTCATTCCAAATCAAGGTACGGAGCTGATTAGACCCTAAGAGAAATCTTGGACAGATTCTTGTCAAAGAATACTAAATTTATGCTACACCTCACTTCCTTCTTCCCTCGTTCTAAGCTTAGGTTAGGTACATCAGGGTAGGCATATTTTAGAAGCACCAGTTGAGTACTTTTTAGCCTTTATTATTTATGTATGTATTTATCGATGGTTTAAGAGCCATACAATGCTCTTACAGTATTATTTTATTCTACTCTTTTTACTGTATGCATTACATTTTGCCACCAGCTTTACAATTGTTGCAGTTAATTTCTAATGCTTAAGAAATAAATCCTTTTATTGAAAACGCCCGTCTCTCTCTATTTCTCTGCACCTCTGATGAAACGGAGCATGCACGATTGACTGAGTAAAATATCTATCTATTGTTTCCACGACTCTGAAGCTCAGTTTTATCTTGGGGAAATAAAGTTGTCATGTTTATGCGGTTGTCAGAAACTAAATCCCTTCTTGTGAACTCGAGAACGTTTCTAGTGACCTCTGAGCTAGCTGGCACTCACAATTAACTCTAATATGTTCGATAGCGACCTAGTAGACATAAGTCCTACGTCACATCTATAGGATATATTATTCCAATGCGCAGAACATATTGGGAATATAGGAACTACACTACATGGTGCCCAACGTTTGGTAAGGCACTAATTTAACTTTAGATACTAGAGTGACTCAGTTGTGCTTTTCACAGAGACCCCTTTATCCTGTACAATACTCCAATAGAGGTCTGTTGTGGGTTAAAGGATAAAAAATCCACCATAACTGAGTAAGACGAAAAATCCCATGTATTAGTTTTTGGTTAAATCAACGTTGAAGGATACAGTGTTCCAAAATATTGTGCACCTAATCTTTGTTTCCTTGAAACTTGCTCTGCAACTTTTATTAAACAATGTTACTTAACGGCGACAACAACGCAACCGGTGGAGCTGCAGTAAATGCAAACCAACCGAGCTTTGACGTTAAAGGGTTTAATGAAGACTACGATGATTCTATAACCATACCGGAAAACTTAGGGAAAACCATAGCTATAAAGCTTATAGAAAATGGCCTATCACCGAGCGGTGGGAGGGTAATATTTGTAATAGAGGCACACGAATATCGGCAGACAGAGGTATTCTATTCATGGATTATCTTTCCGCAAGCAAATCCAACAACACATGTGTTCCACTTCTACAAGATAGAGGAATCTCCAGCGGAATATGTTCCTTTCGAGTATGTTGAAATTCCACTAACTCACCAAGAGCATCAGCTCTGGTTTAAAGGTGCCCTACAATATCAAAATCACATTACCAGGCTCGGTCCATTAGGTAGACCAGGAGCAACATGGCCGGTACTAGCCAACTATACACCACATCCTGCCATTAAACAAATGACAGGTCCAGAACTATTAGCTCAGCAATTAATAAAAATACATAGACAATTGGTACAATATGTCATGCAGACTCTAACAGTCCAACCTGCTATAAGAATTCCACAGCACACCCCTCATCAGGGGATCACAAACAAAATTACACCACAGACTATACAATCAGTCATTGGTAAATTGCCCTCAAAAAGGGAATAAATTCCATTCTGGTTAGCTAAAAAAAAATCAAATAGAGGCAGTATTTCCCAATAGTACACCTCATGAGAAACACAGGATTCTAACAATCTGTTTACCAATGGTGATAGCACCACACGTGGAGGACTGTGACACTTGGGTACAGGCTTTGCTTCAATCTACACGAAAACATATGGTGTTCCGTCTATGGCGGTAATACCAGATGTCCTAAAACAGATTCAAAATGAATACGGACCAGAACCTGCCTTGAATCTTGGTATGAAATTACTAAAAGATTACAAACAGGTCTCTGCTATATTATTAGCTAACATTAAAGGTGAAGCAGCATCCGTGGCAATCCACCAAAAATTAAAAGAACTTGATGTAACTGAGCAACGGTATGAACTTGCCAGGATAATAGAAAAATCCTATGAAGAACTAGGTAGAGATAGTTTGGTAGGGAAACCAGTAAAGCCCGAACTAACAGAAAATCCTGAAAAGGTTTTTATTAAAAACAATCTCACCACTCCGAAAAAGAAGTGGGAAAATACTCGACAGACACTTCCTAAAGAGAAGCGTTCCCAATCAATACGTAGGTCTCCTCAAAGGGAGCCCTCTGAAAAGAGATATGACCTCAGAAATAGGGATAATTTGAGAAAACCTGATAGATATCAAGATTCTGATACATGTTCCTCTCGTACCTTTCAGACTTCCTCGCAGAAATCAGAAAGAAGAGGACGATCAGACCACAAGGAAGAGTGTGTGAAGTCCAAAGACGATCAACACATTCCGAAAAATAAGAAAACTCAATTCACGAAAAAGAAAGTAGCAAGTCTTAAAATCAGACATGCCTAGGATCTTGAGAACACAACTCAAGAACGGGGAGCGGCCCAGACAATACTGGACAGCGCAGCAGAGGTTACCATAGCTCGCAAGATCCTGAAGAATCATCTGGAGACAGTGGACCTGAATTAATGCATTCAGGTTGAAACTGCATATACCAGGGTTAGTGTACCACATAAGTTATATGAAGTGACACTCCGGGTAGAGGGGGATATAACTAGGAAAATAAAAGCACTCTTTTGGGAACAATTATCTAAGGGTTATGCCATCCTTCTGGCTGAAAAAGACTGGCCACCTGAATTTGTCAGTGCCCACATGGCGATGAAATCATTATGCCAGCCTTCTCAAATCATATTCCTATTCATAAAAAATACACCTATGCCAGAAAATGGGCTGTGGCCAAGGCTCCAGCATTATATAAAAATCATGTTGGATGGGATGAGGATTCTCCTCACCACAAAATCCAATTAAAAAGTCAGCCAACTGTCCAGAAGCAGTATCCAGTTAAACAAGAATCAAAGAAACATGTCAGGGAGATCCTAGATCAACTTGAATACCAAGGGGTGATTGAAACATGCACCTTGCCCATGAGCAATCCTGTGTTTCCAGTCTCCAAACCAGACAATACATATTGTCTAGTTTTGGACTACAGGCATTTAAATTCCTGTTGTAAAACATTTGCAGTACAAAATGCACACAGTGCAGCACTGATGAATAACATCGTGTGCAAAAAATGTAAAATGACATTAGATATTTCAAACGATTTCTTCTGTCGAAACATTGCACCTGAAAGCAGGTATTCTCAATAATGGGGATACAACAACACTTTTGTCGTCTCTCCCAGGGATTCAAGAACAGTCCGGGTTTTTTTCAGCCAGAGTAACAGAGTTACTGCAAACGTACGATGATGAGGCATTATCCTACGTCGATGACATCTATCTTACAGATGATGACTTGGACAGGCACTTGACCAGGGTGAACACCATAATACTTGGATTTGCCTCTGAAGGGTATACATTTAACTTTAAAAAATCAAGAATTGCCCACCTCAACGTCCTATTCTTAGGATATGAACTTTCAAGTGAAGGCAAAAGCCTGGCAGCAAACTTTTTAGAAAAATGTGCACTGCTCCATTCTCCAAAAACACTGAAAAACTTGCAGTCAGTTTTAGGATTCCTGAATTTCAGAAGAACTTACATTCTAAATTGATTTCACACCTACCAATTGGACTCAAAAAGACACAGAAATTGTACGTTCAGTGCAAACAGACATGTTGGCAACAACACATTTATAGGCAAGCGTAAATGAACGTAACCTTATAATCCGAATCATCCCAGGGAGATGCGGATTCACATATCTAACTTTTAATGAAGATTAAAAGGTACTAATAGCTTACAAATCACACTTGTACACACAAGCTGAAATGAAATTCACTTCAACAGAAAAAATTCTGAGAGCGGTTCAAACTGCGGTAGCGAAAGAGAGAGCCCTCGCGCAGAGAAAACGCATAAAAGTTGTTACTCCTGTACCTGCCTTAGAGGCAGTGACGAAAGCAAGCATTCCAAATGCAAAAGCTCTACATCCGAGATGGATACAATGAGTTAATTCTCTGCGACAGACGTTGAATACGTTATTGACCATTACTTGAAGACACAAGAATTCCTCCAATACGAACAAGTATGTCCTCTGCCCACTGAGATTATGCCTCTAGAACATTACGGCTATATAATATATACAGACGGATCAGCACAACCCGCAATTGGGGGTAAACAAGCTTAGAGTGCTGCGTGCATGATTGTTAAAGGTTGCTGGCGCGATGGTAAATTCAGGCCTATGGTCACAAAAACACAATCCCTAGGAGACTGTACAGCTCAGCGAGCTAAACTACAGGCTATCAATATGGCGCTTGAAAATACCGTTTGTGAATTCCCCACACTCATAGTGTGCGATTCATATTACTGCGTCTAGTCTAACAATGAATATCTGCAGAACTGGGTTCCAAATGGATTTAAAGATGCAAAAGGTGGCACAATCAAGCATAAAATTCTTGGGGAACAAGTAGTTCTTTTCCAGAAAGAACTACAAAAGACTCACGTGATCCATACACTGAGCCATCAGCGTGATGGCGTTCACGTTGAAGGGAATTCATTGGCTGATGAATCGGCGAAGGCAACTGTGCAAATGGCTTCCGTAGCTGCAATCACTCGTTTAAAAACAAAAATAGACAGTGAAACCATGCTCGCTGTCAATGCCACAGGCAAAGGCAGCGGAGCTGCGTTACCTCTGAACTACCCACTCGAGTATATTTATTTATTTTATTTTTATTTTAAAAGTTTTATATAGCGCTGGCTAGACCCAGAGGTATCAGGGCTCTTTACATGAGTATCAGACCATAAATTGCAAGTTACATTGTTACAAAAGTTTACACAGTTATTAGAGCCTGGCAACATAGTGACAAGTAAGGTCGAGAGAAACAAATGGACATATGAGTAAGGAAAAAAGCAGGCAAGGGGAGATATTCAGGAGAGGAGGGGGTAAGAGCAGGGGAAGTTGAGAGAATGGAGAAGCGGAAGAGGAGGGGAGGGTGATAAAGCACAGCATGGAAAGAGGGGAGGGGCGGGTGACGGGGACACAAACCGGTAGACGAGTTAGAGCTGCGTCCAAAGTCCAGTAAACTGTGATCCCAGGGGAAGTGGTATCATTTCCCCATCTCTGTTGCAAGAGGCTCCCTAAACACAGTGGACTCTCTCAGAGGGGTCTCTGAGACTCCAAGGCCTACATACTGGATCCTTCCCCAAAAAGGGGAGAGGGAGTGCTTTGGCCAGGGGTGCCATACCATACCTCAGCTGTGAGTGGCTACCTTGGCGCAGTGGACTCTCTCAGTGGGTTTGCTGAGACTCCAGAGTATAAATATTGGATCTTTCCCCTACAAGGGGAGAAGGAGTGCTTGGTTAAAGGGTACAAAAGGACAGGGGGGCTAGGCGGTATAGCGGGCAAGGGGAAAGATTCAGGTGAGAGGGGATAGGAGCAAAGGAAGTAGACAATGAGAGAAAGAGTGCTAAATGGGAACAGCTATTTAGATAGGAGACAAGGTAAAAGAATAGTAACAGAAATATGATGGGGGAGAGCGAGACAGGGAGACGGGGAGAAAAACTGTGCCCAAAGTCCGGCTGGGTAGGTGACGGTCAGGGGATGAACCAAGGTAAATCTCCTCAATAGCTGAACAGAGCAGCTCCACCGGGCGTCAGACATAGTGCTTGGACTCCGCTGTCAGTGTGGAGATCAGAAGTACTCAGAGATTGTCAGATTTGGGGGGGGGAGAAACCATGGTCCAAATGAATTCCAGACACCATCTTGAGGTCAGACACAGTCCTGGTAGGATTATGTAAGGAAGAGTTTAGTTAGGACTCTTGGAAGGCAAGGCCCTGACATCAAGGACTCGCAAAGCCAAACAATGCACACCCTACCAGCAATGCACACAATTACCAGGAGAGACCTTCATTGTTTTAGATCTGCCAAGCAGTTTCCAAGGAGAATCTGGCCATTTAGAGCTGAAATGGTAGAGGCCACTCCTGAGAAAACCCCATCCAGGGCCCTGCCGTGAATGGGATAACGGTAATCCCAAACAGGAAAAGGAGAAGTGCTCTTATTCACGAGGCACATATGGGAGAGGGTCTGATACATCAATGCATCTCAAAATCTCTATTAGAATGAAAAGAGATGTACTGGTGGCCAGGGATGAAAGCTCACATTTACGAATTCATAATTATTTGCGATTACTTTTACAGAGATCACAGCTTGGAGCGCCACCAGATTCCTGACTGCAGAGTAGCCAGCCCAGTACAGACACCATTGTTAGGTAGCATTAGACAATCCATGCTTAAACCTCCCTATGGACAAAAGTGGTCCCATAAATACTAGTACAAGTTTCATTTGGAAATGGCCTCAGCGCTCGGCTGACGCCTGAACTGTTATAAAAGATTTGCGAGTCTTTATCGGCACATACGCAATTGGCATGCTACATTCTGGCCAGGGTCCTGCTTTTAGCTCTCGGGCTTTTAAGGAGGCCATGTCCAGTTTGGGCGTTGCATTGCGGTTTTCGAGTCCATTCCATCCTGAGGGAAATTCAGTTGTGGAGAGAAAAAAACGTGACATTAAGCAATCTATAACAGCTAGGGTACTAGGTTCGGGTGAAGGGTGGGTCAAACATCTAGTAAGTGTCCAACGTAGTCTTAATGAATGTCTGACATAATATCGACAGACAGAATATCGAAATACAAAAATATCGGCACAAAAATATCGACATCAAAAATATCGGAGTCATATCTTCATAAAGGTAAGTACAAAAATATCGAAAAAATAATATCGTAGTACAAAAATATCGAAATTAAAAATATCGTTTTTTTAAATGTATTAATAATAATGTAAAAATAATTTTAAAATACATATAATTTTACAAATATTAAATAAAAATACTAAAACAAAATTAAAACTAATACATATACATTTAAAATAAATAAAACACTTAGGGCCAGATGTAGGTAGCCCTTTACCGATCGGAATCGGCCGAAAATACCGATTTTCGGCCGTTTCCGATCGGTAAAGGGCTAGGGAGATGTAGGTGCACATATTCGGTAATTTTACCGAATCGTTATTATTACCGAATCGGTAATAAGTACCGATTCGGTAATAATTACCGAATCAGTAATATGTACTGATTCGGTAATATTTACCGATTCGGTAAAATTACCGAAAATGCTATGTGGGTAGCCAATTTTACATTGGCACATGGCTTACAGAATCGGTATTTTACCATGGAATACAAATCCATGGTAAAATACCGATTCCTGTGTACATGCACATCTGTGCATGTACACATGTGCCATGTGACAGACAGACATGCCCTTAGGGCATGTCTGTGTGCCACATTGCACACATGCCCGTTTTGGGGGTGCTAGAGGGTGTCAAAGTGACACCCCCTGCACCCTTGTGAATTCATTAATTACCGATTCGGTAAATACCGAATCGGTAATGCCTAATCATTCCTATGGGCTTCAAAGCGGTAACGAATCCAGATGTTGGGACCTACATCCCATTTACCGATTTTGAAATACCGAATCGGTAAAATTCGGTATTTCGAAATCGGTAAATGGGATTTACCTACATCGGGCCCTTAATAATTTAATGTAATTTTCTTTTTTTTAATTTCATTTAATTGATTTAATGTAAAAAAAATATATTTTTACCCTGTACGCCTGTACCCCAAAAACCCAAAACTGACCCTGAACCCTAAAAATATCCCTGTACCCCAAAAACCCAAAACTGACCCTGAACCCTAAAAATATCCCTGTTCCCCAAAAACCCAAGACTGACCCTGAACCCTAAAAATACCCCTTTACCCAAAAACTGAAAACTGACCCTGAACCCTAAAAATACCCCTTTACCCAAGAACTGAAAACTGACCCTGAACCCTAAAAATACCCTTTACCCAAAAACTGAAAACTGACCCTTAACCCTAAAAATACCCCTTTACCCAAAAACTGAAAACTGACCCTGAACCCTAAAAATACCCCTTTACCCAAGAACTGAAAACTGACCCTGAACCCTAAAAATACCCCTTTACCCAAAAACTGAAAACTGACCCTGAACCCTAAAAATACTCCTTTACCCAAAATTAATTAATATTATTTAATTACCAATTAATTATTAATTAACAATAACAATAAAGTAAATATATTAGCACATTAGCTGTAATTAATTTAATTTAATAATTAATATTATTTTTCCCAATTAATTAATTAAGAATAACAAAAAATTATATATAAAAAAATTACTCTAATTAATGTAAATAACTAATTAATAATATTTAATTACCAACTAATTAATAATTAAAAATATGTACAAAATTATAATAATTAATTAACTAATTAATATAAATAATTACCAATTAATTATTAATTAAAATATGTACAAACATATATTAATTAATTAATTATTATTAAATTACTTCCCACCCTATTCCCCTATAAACCCATAACCCGCTACAGAACATATTTATCAATTAATCAATTAATTAAATGTAATTAAAAATTAATTTTCAATTAATTAATTAATAATTCCTACTAATTAATAATTAATTTAACATAATTAAATTACTTCCCACCTTATTCCCCTATAAACCCACAACCCGCTACAGTAGTAAAAGACAATATTTAATTAAATTACATTAAAAATAAATAATAAAACATAATAAATACAATATAATATACACTAAATTTATTTAAAAATTGATATTAGTAACATCGAAGTTATTTATTTCGATATTATTGACATCGATATTTAAAACTTCGATATTACTGATATCATACTAATATCGATATTAAGACTGTCGATATTACTTACCTTCGATATTTTGTCCCATCGATATTTAAACTTCGATATAATTGTATATCGAAATTTAAAACTCGATATTTTGTCTATGTACCAGTCTTAATAACCTGCCGAGAAATTCTCTGGGTGGAATCACTCCATATGAAATCCTTTTTGGTACTAGAATCATGGTTGAAGACCTCTTTCATCATACTTCAGTGGTAGAACAAAAACCCTTTGATATCAAAGATTATTTGGCTGTTGTACAGGACTTAAATAAAACAAGAAGAAGTCTAAGCAACACCATCCATAAGCCAACAACCACTGAAGAAAAACCACCAGTCCCAGTAAGACCTGTCTGGATTCCAAAGATTGGGGATCTGGTTAGAGAGAAAATAGCAGATAAGAAGGAAGTTGGGCCTTCTTACAGAAAACCAGTATCTGTACTAGCAGTCCACGGATTAAGTACAGTGTTACTGCCGCCCCTTGCTGGAAGAAAGGAGAACCGGTCCGCATAAATTTACCTGGTAAAACCACATCATGTGGCCGATAATAAGTAGTAGGCCCAGTGCACTCCTAAGATGTGGTAGACGACCAAATCTTGCTACTATCCAAGAGGTTCAAACTGAAAGACTCATCACATTTGAAGATTCTGCAGTGAGAAAAGAAGGACTATGGAATAAAGCCATGGAACTTGTGCCTCTTGAAATCCAAATACCAGTTCGTCAAGAAACTCCCGTCTACAATGATGTAGCATCTGACTATACAAGTATGTCAAGGGAACAAGCAGCTCCAGTGATTTCAAATAATCTGAATGCAATACCAACTATTGACAGAACTGCCAATGGCTACTTCGATACCTTTTCTGAGGATCCCAGTGAGCCTGAAACAACACCAACAAACAAAACGTTCAAGGAACAATTAACAGAACTTGGGCACCAGCCTGCAAATACATATCTGGTTTCACCATGAGTTGAATTTTGGATTGGGGTAGGTGTATTTTATCTCTTACTATGTCTCATTCTTGTTTTAAGTTTGGGAAAGCTTATAGATGGAAAACATGTTAAAATGGACACATCAAGTAAAAACATCAACTTGCTCCTGAAGCCGCACAAATCATCTCATTGTGAACAAAGAGACCTGTCATCAGCACGGTTCCCAATAGGCCGCGCACTTCTGTAGCCCCGAGCACGCATTGCCAGGTGTGGCGCGCACACACACAGTCCATCCCTCAAGAGTTTTTGCGTCACCGCTTTTAAAGGGCAAGCGGCGCGAACAACGGGCATTTCCTGATTGCGGTGGACAAATGACGGCAAAAGTGTTCACCTTGAAATGGCAGGTAAGTTTTACAATGTGGGCACTTGCTTTTGTGGTTAACCCCAGCAGCTAGAACCTGCGGCAGGGGCTTGTGGATTCAGCGGAAGGGCACAGAAGAGGTGGCGCTGCCGCCGAGCCCATTTATATGTAATTTATTTAAAAAGAAACCGAGCGGCCGTGATTAGTGAAGAGTGATGCCCTATTGCATATAAACAGCGCCGAGCAGGCTGAGGGCTCTTAGCACTCATTAGTGGCAGACATGCAGGAGGCCATGGGACAGCGGCGGGTGGTGCCAGGGGTTTTGTGGAGGGGGGGTTACTTTTCCATATGCCATCTGAGCAGGAAACCGCTCAAGGACTTTTAGTTGCATCCATGCTCGGGTCGAGCGGGTTCACGACCTTAAATGTAATTTACAAGCAAAAACACGGTTCCTTGGGGGTTTCAGCTGATAGGGCTTGGTATGTGTCAGTGTAAAGTGCTAATTCTTCCAGCAAAGAGGAGCGATGCAGGGGCTCTCGAAGAGGTGAAAAACCAACAAAGCGTCATTAACAAGGGTCTGGCCTGTGAAGTACTGGGCGTGGGGGGGGGGGCAGCTGTGTGTACGCAGGGGAAGCTGTTTCAGCCCGGTCTGCCATGGGGAGGGGGGTGCATACACTGCCAGCAACCTGCCAGGCCAGTGTACAACATTGCATTACCCTCTCTGCCTGCCATTTGCTCCATGCTTCGGAAAGGTAAAAAAACATGCATTTGTGTTTCAAATGTCCGATCCTGCAGCAGCACACTTCCAAAGCTCATACATGCCAGTAACCCGATTCAAGGCCCCATTCTCCCAATTTTTTTTTTTAAATCTCCCTCTTTGCTCTTCTGAAATGTTGGCATGTATGTAAATGAGCCCACTGATACGAACAGGTGAAGGTATTTCTGTGTTACTCCTATTCTGTTTCATCTGTTTGTGTAAAGGGCAGAGCATTGGGGTCCTTCCTTGAAAGCACTTTCACATTCACAACGACAACCACAGAAAAATATGTCAGGCACAACAGTTATAGGGAGTGACACTTTGCACTGAGGCTTTGCCTCCTCCATGGAATGCTGAGGTCACTTCCGCCAGGCCTGAGGCTTACAATACAGACACCTACTGATGCCTCTTTGATTGTGTTCTGAATTCTGTGGATGTGGAGTAGAGGCAAAAAGCCATTGATACTTCTGTTCCTTATGTTTTTTCACATGGTGGCTACCGGGCCGTAGCCATTTCATATCCTCACAACCAATCTTTCTCTCTTTGTAACTCCCTAAATTGTTGGATCATCCAATTACTTCAAATTGTCTGAAAACATTGCAGGAGGTCGTCATATTCTCCCATTGGACTACAGACTCTCTCTGTACCAGGGCGTTCCTCATCGTATGACAGCAAGATTACAGGAGGTGCAAAATGCTGCAACTTGGCTGATCGAAACGGGCATTTTAAGTGGGATTAAAAGACGGTTGATTTTTTGGCTGTCCTGTTTGTAAACGGGTTCACAGTGGAAGGTAAAACCATCTAGACATCTTTTGGGTTTATAACATTACTTCCCAAATCCAAACCTGCCATCCACTGCCTATTTCTTAGTCTGTAACTTGCCTGGAAGTTTAACTAACACAGAAATTAGCAGTGAGGTGGAGGACTTTGTGGTTCAGCAATGCCCAAAGAGAAGGGGGGGGGGGTGAGAACATTGAGTACCGCCTTAAATGTGAGTTGTGCTGCATGGTTACACACACACAGACTGACAGACAGACACAGACAGACACAAACAGACACACACACACAGACAGACACAGACAGACAGACAGACAGACACACACAGACACACACAGACACAAACAAACAGACACACACACACAGACAGAGACACACACAGACACACACCGACAGACTCAGACAGACAGACAGACACAGACAGACAGACACAGACAGACAGGCACAGACAGACATACACAGACAGACATACACAGCCAGACAGGCACAGACAGAAAGGCACAGACAGACAGGCACAGACAGACAGACACGCACACACAGACAGAGACACACACACAGACAGACGGACACACACACAGACAGACAGACACAGACAGGAAGAGAGCCACAGACAGACAAATACAGACACAGAAAGACACAGACAGACAAACAGACAAACATAGGCAGACAGACACAGACACACACAGACAGACATAGGCAGAAAGACACACACAGACACAAACAGACATAGACAGACACACACACACAGACACACACGGACAGACAGACACACACACAGACAGACAGACACACACAGACAGACACAGACAGACAGACACACACACAGACAGACACACACAGACAGACAGACACACACAGACACACATAGACAGACACACACAGACAGACAGACACACACAGACAGATACGCACAGACCGACAGACAGACACACACAGACACACACCGACAAACTCAGACAGACAGACAGACACAGACAGACAGACACAGACAGACAGACACAGACAGACATACACAGACAGACATACACAGCCAGACAGGCACAGACAGAAAGGCACAGACAGACAGGCACAGACAGACAGACACGCACACATAGACAGAGACACACAGACAGACAGACAGACACACACACAGACAGACAGACACAGACAGGAAGAGAGACACAGACAGACAAATACAGACACAGAAAGACACAGACAGACAAACAGACAAACATAGGCAGACAGACACAGACACACACAGACAGACATAGGCAGAAAGACACACACAGACACAAACAGACATAGACAGACACACACACACAGACACACACGGACAGACAGACACACACAGAGAGAGACAGACACACACAGACAGACACAGACAGACAGACACAACCAAACACAGACACACACAGACAGACACAGACAGACACAGACACACACAGACACACACAAACAGACACACACAGACAGACAGACACACACACAGACAGACACACACAGACAGACACACACAGACAGACACACACAGACAGACAGACACACAGACAGACACACAGACAGACAGACAGACAGACACAGACATACACACACAGACAGACAGAGACACAGACAGACAGACAGAGACACAGACAGACAGACACACAGACAGACACACACAGACAGACACACACAGACAGACCCAGACAGACATACACTGACCGACAGACACAGATAGACAGACAGACACACACAGACAGACAGAGACACACACAGACTGACAGACACAGAGACACACAGACAGACAGAGACACACACAGACAGACACAGACAGACACACACGGACAGACAGAGACACACACAGACAGACACAGATACACACACAGACAGACACACACAGACAGACACAGACAGACACACACAGACACACACAGACAGACAGACTCAGACAGACAGACACAGACAGACATACACACACACAGACAGAGACACACACAGACAGACAGACACAGACAGACAGACACAGACAGACAGACAGACAGAGACACACAGACAGACAGACACAGACAGACACAGACACACACAGACATACACAGACACACACAGACAGACACACATAGATAGACAGACAGACACTCACAGACAGACAGACACACACACACACACAGACAGAAGAGACACACACAGATAGACACACACAGACAGACACACACAGACAGACCCAGACTCGCAGAGAACCTTATCATATTAGCAGGTGCAGTTGTCTATAATCCGCCAGGACAACAAACCAGCGTTGGTGCCAAACTACTGAACCAACTGCTCCCATCTTGCCTGAAACACAAAAATTACATGGTCATTGGGGACTTCAATGTCCATTATGAAAACACCAATGCCCCTGGATCGACACAGCTAAAGTACGACATGGAAATCCTGCAACTCAAGCAGTTGGTCGAGGGCCCTATGCACATAGCAGGGCACACCTTGGATCTTTTTTTTACTAATATTGAGTCGACCATCACTAAGGAAATCCTCCCCCTGTCCTGGTCCGATCACTCCATGCTATCATTCTCTTTTAAACTTCCCGGTAAACCCATAAAAACTAGACCCACCCCCATCACCACCAACAGAGCCTGGAGATTAATCAATGACTCCAACTTCCAAAATCACTTTCGTGAAATAGATGTCTCCTTGCTAGACGACTCCTCTATTTGCAACAACGTCATTCTGCTAGAAACCGGAATCCGCCAAACGTTGGACAAACTAGCACCCCTGCGGGAAGTAAGGAAAAAAACATCCACCAATGAAAAATGGTACACCCCCATCCTCAAAAGCCTTAAAAGGGAATGTCAAAAAACAGAACATCAATGGAGACAAACTAAAGACTCTGAAACCAGAGCTAATTATATCACTAAGCGGAAACAATACATCCTCGCCATTCGAGATGCAAAAAAAGCATTCTTCACGCAACGAATTTACGAAAACCACAACTCCGCAAAAGAGCTGTTCAAAATCGTAAAAGAGCTTAGTAATCCATCTAGTACCTCACAAACCCTCACCCCCTCAACTGAGGCATGTGAACGGATTAGCACCTTCTTTTCCGAAAAGATTAACAAAATTTACTCTACCTTCACCTCCTCCCATCTCACTACCCTATCCGACAACCCTGACGGAAACTCGCCAACATCCGACAAAGACAACGTCCATCTAGACGCAAGCCATTCCCCACGTCTAACTAACTTCCAACCACTCTCCAAAGAGGAGGTGTTAGCGGTTCTTAAAGCAATGAAATCCGGCTCTCCCGCAGACCCCTGTCCGCATTTTGTGTTTTCAGAAATCGCACCGACACGCTGCCCCTTCATTACCAAACTTTTCAATCAGTCTCTCACTTCCGCGTCCTTTCCAGAATCCTGGAAACACGCATCTGTAACCCCCCTCCTGAAGAAAGCCGGGTCCGACATCCTCAACCCAGAGAACTACAGGCCAATTTCCCAGCTCCCCTATCTCTCCAAGGCTTTGGAGAAAATGGTCAATTCACAATTGTCCGGATACTTGGAGGACAACTCACTTCTGGACCCCACCCAAACCGGCTTTAGAGCAAACAACAGCACCGAAGCAACGTTGCTGGCAGTGGCGGACAGTGTCAGATGCATCACAGACCAAGGGGGATCTGTGGCTCTGATACTGCTAGACCTGTCAGCAGCGTTTGACACGGTGTCGCACGACTGCCTACTAAAAAGCCTCCGGAGTAAAGGAGTACAAGCCACAGCGTTAAAATGGATCAAATCATTCCTAAGCAACCGCACCCAAGCAGTGCACATGGGCCAATTCCATTCAAAACCCCGTCCCATCGGCTGTGGGGTCCCACAAGGGGCCTCACTAAGCCCCACTCTCTTTAATGTCTACGTTTCATCTCTGGCTGACATTGGAAGAAAGTGGGGCATCGGCATATGTTCATATGCCGCCGATACACAGCTGATGGTGACCATGGACGAAGGGTCAGAAACAACTAAGAAAAAACTACATAGATGCCTCTCCGAAATGGCAGAATGGATGCGCAACCACTGCCTTAAACTCAATGCCGGAAAATCTGAAATATTACTGTTCGGAGGAGCTAAACTATCATGGAATGATACGGGGTGGCCACCGGCACTGGTAACAGCCCCCACCCCAAAACAGTATGCCAGAAACCTTGGCATCATGATGGACGACGCACTGTCCATGAAAGACCACGTACGCATACTCTGGGGCAAAGGCTTTGCAATCCTGAAACTCCTGGCCAAAATCTTTTCTTGGATACCATTGGACTGTCGACGCACAATCACCCAGGCCCTCCTGGTCAGCCGCCTGGATTACGGCAACGCCTTATTCGAAGGGATGAACGAGCAACTGTTCTCCCGCCTACAGGTCCTCCAAAACCAGGCAGCCAAACTGGTCTGCAACAAAGGCAAACGAGATTCGGCATCCGCATGCCTAAAAAAACTCCACTGGCTACCAATGCGTCAGCGAGCCACCTTCAAACTACTCTGTCACGCGCACAAAGCCCTCCACAAAACAGGCCCTACAATCTTGCAAGGAAAAATCGAATTCTATATTCCTAACAGAAACCTAAGATCCAACAATTCAGCCCTGGCGAAATCCAAGCGCATTTTTAGGGCAAGGACAGGTGGACGAGCCTTTTCACACCTGGCGGCCAAAAGATGGAACGAGTTACCTATGGATCTTAGACACACTGCAAACCTCCTTCAATTCCGACAAAAATTAAAAACCCACCTCTTTCCAAAAAACTAACTCCCTTCGCACAGTTTCAGTAGTCCCCCTTTTCTTACAGCACCGTGATATCCCATGGGATGAGTGTCATGCTCTGTAAATACCAGAAATAAATAAATAAATAGACAGAGACACACATGGACAGACACACACAGACAGACACCCACAGACAGCCACAGACAGACACACAGACACACAGACAGACACACAGACAGACACACAGACACACACAGACAGACAGACACACAGACACACACAAACTGACAGACACACAGACACACACAGACAGACACACAGACAGACAGACAAAGACCCTTAACGGGCACTGTATGTGTGAACATGCACTATCTTTTCATTTTTTTAAGTAAACTTTTTGGGTGACATTTGGCACTGCACGCACGGTCTGGCTCCTAGCGCACACAGCCATGGTTGCAGCGCACAGAGACCCTCCACTGCCGCACTCAGAGGAAAAAAATTAGAGGGAACATTGGTCATTAGGTGAACATCACAGCCGTTCCTCTACCCGGTGGTATAGCTTGGGATAGAACTGATTGTGACATTTATGGCCCTGTTGAGCTGCTGAAGATTCCACACCAAATTAAGGTTTCGTTGAGTGATTTTGTTTCACCAAGTACAGTAACTGATGATTGGGACTCTGAGACTGTTAATAAAATGATGGCTGACTTAGAAATGTCAGCAACATTTGCAAAACATGAATACTTAGAAGGTTCATCAAATTATGAAGAAATGTATTATTTTAATCATTTTGTTCATCAGTATTTGCATAAATCAGCAAACCCTAGAAATGTTTTAACTTATAATCAATGGGAACATTGTCCAGCACCTCCAAAAGGTAGCTCTAAAACATTCTATAGAAAATTTCCATATTTTACAGGTTTTAATGTCATAAACCCAGAATGTTTTTACTCTAAAAAATGTTAATAAGACAGGCATGAAGAGTATGTTGACGAATACTAAACTGATTTATTCTGCGGCCTTTTATGCTCATTTGTCCACATTAGGCTATGACTTTTGGAAAGACAACATTGAGACAAAAACTGTTTGGGGCACAAAAGACTGCCTGGTACAAGGTTTAGAAGCATTGTTCATAGCCTGCATCATCCCAGAACAAATGCTGTTCTTAAATGAAACTGTTCAACAGACATCTTGTCTTGACCTGGCTAAGATAAAAGATTTAAACAAATCATCCATACCAAAGCCCACACCTGATAGTAATAGAACTACAGATGAGGAGGTAGACGTACATTATATTTTACAACAAAACAAAACTAATCCTGATTGGAAAAAATGGTTAATCTGGCAAACAGACACGAATACCTGTAAAGATAGATTCCTGAACAAGACACAAGGGTTTACAATAACTTGAATGGCTGCAAAAATCCACACTCCCAGATAAAAAACAACACTTAGCTTTACTTAAAGATGGCGTTGACTTACAAGAATTCTTACTTGGACCTCGCAAACCACGTCATAAACGTTTCATATACGCCGGTATATATGCTGCTTACAATGAAGCTTGGAAAGTCTCGCAAATGGAAACAGCTGAACGAATACGAGAAATTCATCATATTATTTTAGAGAAAGCTCTCTCTGTGGTTGACAATGGGTTAACAACTCTGTCGTCCAGAATTTATTCCCTGGACAGCATCGTATCCTCTGCCATTGACATAATGGAAAAGGACTTGCTAATGTTACAACATGGCCAGTCTCAATTATGTTCTATAATGCTGTTAGGCGGGACGTTACAAAACCTTCATTCTGGCTATGTGCCTTGGCGCCTAATCAACACTACGTCACTGTTTTCTGTATTTACAGATAAACAAATCAGTTTGTCACAGAGGGGAGCAGACTATACGGTGCTGAGCATAGAAAAACTGGAGAGATTTCCATTGACCATTTCTGAGAAACCATCTGTTGAATGGATAATACATGGCACCATCACGATACCAGTGACGATTTTCCAGTTTCAATATTGCTTAAAACACATACCAGCAGGCCTGTATGAAAGGTTGGGTAAGGAATACATAAAGTCGACCTGGGATTTACCATACACACACAAATGTTGGAGTGGGGAAAAGGAGGTATATCTTAGTGGTAGAAACTGTAAAACCACATTAAGCGGTACACTTCTATGGCAAGGCATTATTTTACATGGAGCCTGTGAGGGTTCTTCAAACAACTTATCTTGCCACCTGCAGGGTTCCCCAGTAGCAGTGATAGATCCTATCTTTAGGCAGCTTTTCAATGGAAACTACATAATGCTGATTGATCACAGCTTTTGTGGAATGATGCCAGGGACAGCCTATATGGTTTGTGTCTAATACAAAACAGGAACAGACCAGGTCTAAAGATGAGTGTGTGTCTATTCAAATGGCCATGTAACAATGAGGTATATGTGTAAACAACTGTTGTTGAATCACAACGGACAGAACAAGTCCCATCCGCCCACCCTTTTGGTGGAATATCGTCATGTGGGAATTGTTGAACAATCTGGCCCGACCAATCAGTGTCAGGAATGAATGTCCAAACTTTAGCCTCGTTGTTCCTCAAGAAATACAGTTAGTGAAATGCAGTGCTGTGGTGATAGTGATGGATAAAATTAACTACAGAGACTCAGAAAACCGTACAGATAGAAGTCTATGTGTCAAAGGTTAAAAATGCGCCGAGTAGTCTAGCGCTTGCACTACTCAGTGGCGCTTCGCAGAGTGGTCGACATGTTTCAGCCATCAGGGGAATTGCCCAGGCTTTCTTCAGGACCTATAGTGTGAAATATAACTACTGAATACGAAAAGTGGTGAGTGAAAGAGGAATGACCAACAATGTACTTAAAAAAGTTACATATCTACCAGGGACTTCGCGTTTCAATATCCACTGGGGGAGAAGGGAATATCTTCATCCTAACAAAGAAATAAAAAAAGTATTTGTTGGAATAATACTCTTCACACCAGTACCGGATGGCCACATGCAACAGCACCGTCACACAGACAACACACAAATAGACACACCTGCGTGAATAATTTGAATTCCGCAGTATAACAAGAAGCATACTAGCTTCATCACAAAGAGGCATTTCCTCATAGTGATACTCACCCAGCTTTTTGTGGGTGAAAGCCTCACCTCGCCCGGCATCCGCTCGGGAGAATGAGGCCCCGCTCTATAGTGTAGAAAGAAGGACACAGTAAGTACAAACTTCACTATGCCAAAGCCAAATTGCTCTACACATGTAACCCAACTGACGTGTGATAGTACACCCACTCACAGACCAGACTTAACCAGCACAACGACCTCCAATAAACAGAATGGAAAATGGCTCATCGCCCAAAGCACAGACTTCTTCATAGTTAGTGTGTTTCCATGATAATCTTGGACATCCACTAGGGAAGCTCGTTACATGTCAAAGATTAGACTCAGTCCTTTATATAAGTCACAGACCCATGGGTATGTGCAAGGATATTAGGTACAAAAGTTATTATTAGTAAAACCAGTTCTTAGTTGTTACAAGTCCCTCCACACTATCCTTTAACCCTGACATAGTGTCTTCTTAGAGCATACTAAAAAGCTTTCTAGATACCCACACCATGAGAAGCAAGCAAAGTCTTGCATCTAAATATGGTTTTTGTTTATTGGAAACCATGTGAGCTGTTCAGGCTTCTCAAATTCGATAACATTCAAATGAAGCAAGATAGTGAAAAAAAACAGGGAACCGGCGTCTAACCTGTCCGTCGGTACCTCATGTTATCAGTCAAGCCGAAGCGGTTTTTCCAGCCTCGGCCTCCATTTTATCATACTCCATTGAACTTACGTTTAAATTGTAGGTTCCTCATGGCAACAACTAGATAAAAAATACTCTACTAGCCATTGAGGTCCCCCTCACGTAGTTTCTTACAGACGGGTACATCCTCACAACTATGGATCACTCTCCCACAGAGTTCTGGGAAGTTCCTTTACAAAGTGACTGTAACCTAACTCTATGGAACAAACTTTTGTCAACATCCTTATAAACATACTAGCCACTCACTGCCCCAGGTTTAAGTGCTGGTGAGCATGGCTTTCTATGTAGAACGAGTCTGCCAGACAGGGTCGACATGTTGAGGGCATATGTACCTTCATTAATTAAAGCTCCCTATCAATGGTGTCCTTTTACCCTCCTTTACCCCCGTGTATCGCCACCCCTTAAGGTTGAATTTTCCCCCCTAAAATTTTTTTTGAGGGAGTGGTCTTGCTTTCAAACATACAATTTGTAAATTAAAAGCAGTGGCCACGTAGGTATTTATAATGTGTCCTATATTCTGGTATCCCTTAGAATATACATGCGCATTAAAACGGCAACTATTTCGGGCCGGCCCCTCTGTTACTGCGCATGCGCGCAGGAAGAGTGCTTCCTGCCTCACGCGCGCGCAGTTGTCTCTGTGCTTCACGGACGATGTGGAACATCGGCGCTCCTTCTGTAGGTGTCTGGCTGGAGTGTCTGCTGATGGGCACTGGTTCTTTACCGGATGTCCGCTGTAGGTAACAGTTGATTTTCCGTCCCACTTGTTTAAAAAGGGAGCGGGCGGGAATGTGAGCACCTCCACTTCCGCTTGACTGATAACATGAGGTACCGACGGACAGGTTAGACGCCGGTTCCCTGGTTTTTTTCACTATCTTGCTTCCTTTGAATGTTATCGAATTTGAGAAGCCTGAACAGCTCACATGGTTTCCAATAAACAAAAACCATGTTTAGATGCAAGACTTTGCTTGCTTCTCATGGTGTGGGTATCTAGAAGGCTTTTTAGTATGCTCTAAGAAGACACTATGTCAGGGTTAAAGGATAGTGTGGAGGGACTTGTAACAACTAAGAACTGGTTTTACTAATAATAACTTTTGTACCTAATATCCTTGCACATACCCATGGGTCTGTGACTTATATAAAGGACTGAGTCTAATATTTGACATGTAACGAGCTTCCCTAGTGGATGTCCAAGATTATCATGGAAACACACTAACTATGAAGAAGTCTGTGCTTTGGGCGATGAGCCATTTTCCATTCTGTTTATTGGAGGTCGTTGTGCTGGTTAAGTCTGGTCTGTGAGTGGGTGTACTATCACACGTCAGTTGGGTTACATGTGTAGAGCAATTTGGCTTTGGCATAGTGAAGTTTGTACTTACTGTGTCCTTCTTCTACATTATAGAGCGGGGCCTCATTCTCCCGAGCGGATGCCGGGCGAGGTGAGGCTTTCACCCACAAAAAGCTGGGTGAGTATCACTATGAGGGAATGCCTCTTTGTGATGAAGCTAGTATGCTTCTTGTTATACTGCGGAATTCAAATTATTCACGCAGGTGTGTCTATTTGTGTGTTGTCTGTGTGACGGTGCTGTTGCATGTGGCCATCCGGTACTGTTGTGAAAAGTATTATTCCAACAAATACTTCTTTTATTTCTTTGTTAGGATGAAGATATTCCCTTATCCCCCAGTGGATATTGAAACGCGAAGTCCCTGGTAGATATGCAACTTTTTTAAGTACATTGTTGGTCATTCCTCTTTCACTCACCACTTTTCGTATGCAGTAGTTATATTTCACACTATAGGTCCTGAAGAAAGCCGGGGCAATTCCCCTGATGGCTGAAACATGTCGACCACTCTGCGAAGCGCCACTAAGTAGTGCAATCGCTAGATTACTCGGCGCATTTTTAACCTTTGACACATAGACTTCTATCTGTACGGTTTTCTGAGTCTCTGTAGTTAATTTTATCCATCACTATCACCACAGCACTGCATTTCACTAACTGTATTTCTTGAGGAACAACGAGGCTAAAGTTTGGACATTCATTCCTGACACTGATTGGTCGGAGCCAGATTGTTCAACAATTCCCACATGACGATATTCCACCAAAAGGGTGGGCGGATGGGACTTGTTCTGTCCGTTGTGATTCAACAACAGTTGTTTACACATATACCTCACTGTTACATGGCCATTTGAATAGACACACACTCATCTTTAGACCTGGTCTGTTCCTGTTTTGTATTAGGTATCTTGATATTAGGGGTATGAACAGACAGGTCGGTAAATATTCCCCTCGACCCTCCACACACATTTTTGTTTTTGAGTCTTTAGAGCAACTTCCGGTTGCGGGTCTTTTTCTGATGTAAAAGCAATTTATTTACATCCTATCAGCTCATCCAACTTAATTGTGTATGGTGCCTCCTCCTTGACCTGGTTTTTCCGGCCTCGGCCTGCACTTTATCATACTCCATTGAACTTACGTTTAAATTGTAGGTTCCTCATGGCAACAACTAGATAAAAAATACTCTACTAGCCATTGAGGTCCCCCTCACGTATTTTCTTACAGACGGGTACATCCTCACAACTATGGATCACTCTCCCACAGAGTTCTGGGAAGTTCCTTTACAAAGTGACTGAAATCTAACTCTATGGAACAAACTTTTGTCAACATCCTTATAAACATACTAGCCACTCACTGCCCCAGGTTTAAGTGCTGGTGAGCATGGCTTTCTATGTAGAACGAGTCTGCCAGACAGGGTCGACATGTTGAGGGCATATGTACCTTCATTAATTAAAGCTCCCTATCAATGGTGTCCTTTTACCCTCCTTTACCCCTGTGTATCGCCACCCCTTAAGGTTGACTTTTCCCCCCTAAAATTTTTTTTGAGGGAGTGGTCTTGTTTTCAAACATACAATTTGTAAATTAGAAGCAGTGGCCACGAAGGTATTTATAATGTGTCCTATATTCTGGTATCCCTTAGAATATACATGCGCATTAAAACGGCAACTATTTCGGGCCGGCCCCTCTGTTACTGCGCATGCGCGCAGGAAGAGTGTTTCCTGCCTCACGCGCGCGCAGTTGTCTCTGTGCTTCACGGACGATGTGGAACATCGGCGCTCCTTCTGTAGGTTTCTGGCTGGAGTGTCTGCTGATGGGCACTGTTTCTTTACCGGATGTCCGCTGTAGGTAACAGTTGATTTTCCGTCCCACTTGTTTAAAAAGGGAGCGGGCGGGAATGTGAGCACCTCCACTTCCGCTTGACTGATAACATGAGGTACCGACGGACAGGTTAGACGCCGGTTCCCTGGTTTTTTTCACTATCTTGCTTCATTTGAATGTTATCGAATTTGAGAAGCCTGAACAGCTCACATGGTTTCCAATAAACAAAAACCATGTTTAGATGCAAGACTTTGCTTGCTTCTCATGGTGTGGGTATCTAGAAGGCTTTTTAGTATGCTCTAAGAAGACACTATGTCAGGGTTAAAGGATAGTGTGGAGGGACTTGTAACAACTAAGAACTGGTTTTACTAATAATAACTTTTGTACCTAATATCCTTGCACATACCCATGGGTCTGTGACTTATATAAAGGACTGAGTCTAATCGTTGACATGTAACGAGCTTCCCTAGTGGATGTCCAAGATTACCATGGAAACACACTAACTATGAAGAAGTCTGTGCTTTGGGCGATGCGCCATTTTCCATTCTGTTTATTGGAGGTCGTTGTGCTGGTTAAGTCTGGTCTGTGAGTGGGTGTACTATCACACGCCAGTTGGGTTACATGTGTAGAGCAATTTGGCTTTGGCATAGTGAAGTTTGTACTTACTGTGTCCTTCTTTCTCCACTATAGAGCGGGGCCTCATTCTCCCGAGCGGATGCCGGGCGAGGTGAGGCTTTCACCCACAAAAAGCTGGGTGAGTATCACTATGAGGAAATGCCTCTTTGTGATGAAGCTAGTATGCTTCTTGTTATACTGCGGAATTCAAATTATTCACGCAGGTGTGTCTATTTGTGTGTTGTCTGTGTGACGGTGCTGTTGCATGTGGCCATCCGGTACTGTTGTGAAAAGTATTATTCCAACAAATACTTCTTTTATTTCTTTGTTAGGATGAAGATATTCCCTTCTCCCCCAGTGGATATTGAAACGCGAAGTCCCTGGTAGATATGTAACTTTTTTAAGTACATTGTTGGTCGTTCCTCTTTCACTCACCACTTTTCGTATGCAGTAGTTATATTTCACACTATAGGTCCTGAAGAAAGCCGGGGCAATTCCCCTGATGGCTGAAACATGTCGACCACTCTGCGAAGCGCCACTGAGTAGTGCAAGCGCTAGACTACTCGGCGCATTTTTAACCTTTGACACATAGACTTCTATCTGTACGGTTTTCTGAGTCTCTGTAGTTAATTTTATCCATCACTATCACCACAGCACTGCATTTCACTAACTGTATTTCTTGAGGAACAACGAGGCTAAAGTTTGGACATTCATTCCTGACACTGATTGGTCGGAGCCAGATTGTTCAACAATTCCCACATGACGATATTCCACCAAAAGGGTGGGCGGATGGGACTTGTTCTGTCCGTTGTGATTCAACAACAGTTGTTTACACATATACCTCACTGTTACATGGCCATTTGAATAGACACACACTCATCTTTAGACCTGGTCTGTTCCTGTTTTGTATTAGGTATCTTGATATTAGGGGTATGAACACACAGGTCGGTAAATATTCCCCTCGACCCTCCACACACATTTTTGTTTTTGAGTCTTTAGAGCAACTTCCGGTTGCGGGTCTTTTTCTGATGTAAAAGCAATTTATTTACATCCTATCAGCTCATCCAACTTAATTGTGTATGGTGCCTCCTCCTTGACCTGGTTTTTCCGGCCTCGGCCTGCACTTTATCATACTCCATTGAACTTACGTTTAAATTGTAGGTTCCTCATGGCAACAACTAGATAAAAAATACTCTACTAGCCATTGAGGTCGCCCTCACGTAGTTTCTTACAGACGGGTACATCCTCACAACTATGGATCACTCTCCCACCGAGTTCTGGGAAGTTCCTTTACAAAGTGACTGAAATCTAACTCTATGGAACAAACTTTTGTCAACATCCTTATAAACATACTAGCCACTCACTGCCCCAGGTTTATGTGCTGGTGAGCATGGCTTTCTATGTAGAACGAGTCTGCCAGACAGGGTCGACATGTTGAGGGCATATGTACCTTCATTAATTAAAGCTCCCTATCAATGGTGTCCTTTTACCCTCCTTTACCCCTGTGTATCGCCACCCCTTAAGGTTGACTTTTCCCCCCTAAAATTTTTTTTGAGGGAGTGGTCTTGTTTTCAAACATACAATTTGTAAATTAGAAGCAGTGGCCACGAAGGTATTTATAATGTGTCCTATATTCTGGTATCCCTTAGAATATACATGCGCATTAAAACGGCAACTATTTCGGGCCGGCCCCTCTGTTACTGCGCATGCGCGCAGGAAGAGTGTTTCCTGCCTCACGCGCGTGCAGTTGTCTCTGTGCTTCACGGACGATGTGGAACATCGGCGCTCCTTCTGTAGGTTTCTGGCTGGAGTGTCTGCTGATGGGCACTGTTTCTTTACCGGATGTCCGCTGTAGGTAACAGTTGATTTTCCGTCCCACTTGTTTAAAAAGGGAGCGGGCGGGAATGTGAGCACCTCCACTTCCGCTTGACTGATAACATGAGGTACCGACGGACAGGTTAGACGCCGGTTCCCTGGTTTTTTTCACTATCTTGCTTCATTTGAATGTTATCGAATTTGAGAAGCCTGAACAGCTCACATGGTTTCCAATAAACAAAAACCATGTTTAGATGCAAGACTTTGCTTGCTTCTCATGGTGTGGGTATCTAGAAGGCTTTTTAGTATGCTCAAAGAAGACACTATGTCAGGGTTAAAGGATAGTGTGGAGGGACTTGTAACAACTAAGAACTGGTTTTACTAATAATAACTTTTGTACCTAATATCCTTGCACATACCCATGGGTCTGTGACTTATATAAAGGACTGAGTCTAATCTTTGACATGTAACGAGCTTCCCTAGTGGATGTCCAAGATTATCATGGAAACACACTAACTATGAAGAAGTCTGTGCTTTGGGCGATGCGCCATTTTCCATTCTGTTTATTGGAGGTCGTTGTGCTGGTTAAGTCTGGTCTGTGAGTGGGTGTACTATCACACGCCAGTTGGGTTACATGTGTAGAGCAATTTGGCTTTGGCATAGTGAAGTTTGTACTTACTGTGTCCTTCTTTCTCCACTATAGAGCGGGGCCTCATTCTCCCGAGCGGATGCCGGGCGAGGTGAGGCTTTCACCCACAAAAAGCTGGGTGAGTATCCCACAAAAAGCTGGGTGAGTATCACTATGAGGAAATGCCTCTTTGTGATGAAGCTAGTATGCTTCTTGTTATACTGCGGAATTCAAATTATTCACGCAGGTGTGTCTATTTGTGTGTTGTCTGTGTGACGGTGCTGTTGCATGTGGCCATCCGGTACTGTTGTGAAAAGTATTATTCCAACAAATACTTCTTTTATTTCTTTGTTAGGATGAAGATATTCCCTTCTCCCCCAGTGGATATTGAAACGCGAAGTCCCTGGTAGATATGTAACTTTTTTAAGTACATTGTTGGTCGTTCCTCTTTCACTCACCACTTTTCGTATGCAGTAGTTATATTTCACACTATAGGTCCTGAAGAAAGCCGGGGCAATTCCCCTGATGGCTGAAACATGTCGACCACTCTGCGAAGCGCCACTGAGTAGTGCAAGCGCTAGACTACTCGGCGCATTTTTAACCTTTGACACATAGACTTCTATCTGTACGGTTTTCTGAGTCTCTGTAGTTAATTTTATCCATCACTATCACCACAGCACTGCATTTCACTAACTGTATTTCTTGAGGAACAACGAGGCTAAAGTTTGGACATTCATTCCTGACACTGATTGGTCGGGGCCAGATTGTTCAACAATTCCCACATGACGATATTCCACCAAAAGGGTGGGCGGATGGGACTTGTTCTGTCCGTTGTGATTCAACAACAGTTGTTTACACATATACCTCACTGTTACATGGCCATTTGAATAGACACACACTCATCTTTAGACCTGGTCTGTTCCTGTTTTGTATTAGGTATCTTGATATTAGGGGTATGAACAGACAGGTCGGTAAATATTCCCCTCGACCCTCCACACACATTTTTGTTTTTGAGTATATGGTTTGTGTGTCAGCCAGGGTCACCTGTTGTATGCAAGTATTGTTCCCAAAAACTAAGACAGATGGGGAGTCGCCACTATGGCCTTCACTTAACATCTCTTCTATACAAATTGATACTTTAAGCAGAATGAAAGCCATTCTTTTACAAAAAACGGTGCCTCTGACCTCGTCCAGATAGACCTATGATCTGAAAGCTGCAAGGTCCTCTGCGGAGACACATGCATTATTATCAACAAACTGCCCCATACATTTCTCAGAAATGTTAGGTCATATTTTAAACATGTCTGGTACCAGGGGTATTGTACATGTATTTAAGATGATTTTTTCGGGACTTTTGGCACCCTTTAAAGCAGTCCTGGGTATTTTTCCTAACTTCGTGCACTCTGTGTTCGACGGCCTGCCTCTCATCTTGGGACTCGTAGCAGGGATATTATTTTTATTTCTCCTGCTCCGTTATGGCAATCCGGCCACCAGCGATACCCAAATTACCATGGAGAATGCTCTTCTGGCCATGCAGTATCGTGAACACATAACACAGATCCTTATAAATGTAGTGTATTTTGTAAAGCGCACTGCTGCCCCAACGGGGCGTCCCGGCGCTGTATAACGCTGTGGACCCTTCCTGGCTCTCCCAATGAGATGCCCATCCTGGGCACCCCAAGGTGAAGCCAGGCATCCCAGTGTTGTAGGGGCCATTGTGGAGATTAAGCAAGCTATTGCCCAGAGTTGCAGAGTGGGACCCATGATTAGAGTAGGCGCCGAGGCGAGAATTATCGAGTCTGCGGACATTAAGCCCAAAACCCTGCCGCGGAGGGACTTGAACCCTGGTCCCGGGCCTGATCTCTGCTTCAGAGTCTGCCGCTCTAACCAGTGAGCCACACTTCTCCACTGAGCCGCACTTCTCCATCCTTGGCTTTGCTCGTTTGAGAGATCTGAATACCACATTTTTCCTGTCATTCAGACCAATCTGGGAAGATTGCATCTTACCTGTTCTACGATGCCTGCTTTGTGGAGAGGAATGCGTGTTGGATATCAGTCTAACACTTCCATTGGCGATGCCAACGAATGTTGACACTTTACTGGGTCCGGTAATGGCTCATGTATTGTGTTGCCCCCAACGGCTTCCAATCCTGGTGACGGCATTCACTGAGATCTCACCAGCAATTCCAGCTGAAGGTGAGATACGCGGACCAACAGGCACACAGGTACCATCTGCTGTGAATATTGCTAATGCGACTGACGCTGACGGCAATGTTTCACATCTGTGTACACTAGACCTTCTTAATGAAGTGGTTCAACTCTCATCTACTGTGGTAGATTACTTCTTTGCCAGCCTAGATGACTTAATGTTTTCTCCTGACACCGAGAATAACTTTTGAAGTTAGCACACAGCGTTCTTTGCAATCTGAAGTTCGACCTTCACTTTTTTCAAAACAGAAACTTCTAACTTTGGAAGTCTATTCTTTTAATTTTTTCTTCTTCTACGATTTGATTTGACTTTTTTTTTTTTCCAAAACAAAATGAACTTTGGCACAAAAGCAATCTGCTTAAAGTAGAACTACTGTTCTTATAGAACAAGGAATCTTTGAATCATTATTATTGATTATTTAGCTGTTTTATAGCGCGCTCTATTACTACCAGAGTATCCTGGCGCGAAAAAGAAAACAAGCAAGTGGCCGTCTGAAAAGAGTGATAAAAGCTAATAGGCAATTCTAAAAAGATACGTTTTTAGTGCCTTCTTAAAAGAAACGACATTTTCAATCGATCTCAAGGGAAGGGGTAGAGTGTTCCAAGTCCGAGCTGCGACAACAGCAAGCAAGTAGCCTCCCAGGCATACTCGCTGAAAGCGGGGCACCCTCAGGAAATTACAACCAGATGAGCGTAGAGGCCGAGTGGGAAAATAGCGGCTAAATCTCTTTCTCAGATAAGAAGGCCCCAAGTCATTGACTGCCTTGAAAGCTAAGGTAAGGATTTTAAAAGTTATCCTTTGCGCAATCGGCAGCCAATGAAGTTCCTTCAAATGTGCTTGCACGCTTTCTCTACTTGGAATTTTGAACAGCAAACGTGCCGTCGCATTTTGGATAATCTGCAGTTGGGCAACTAAGAAGGCCGGAGTACCGCTAAAAAGAGAGTTGGCGTAGTTGAGCCGAGATAAAATTAAAGCCCTCGCAACCGACTCTCTTGCTGAAGATGGCAAATAAGGAAAGAATTTTCTCATGGCTTTAAGGGATCCGAAGCACACCCCTGTGAGTTTTTTTATGTGTGCCTCGAATCTCAGATCCTCTCCGAACCAGACTCCCAAATTCTTTGCAGAGATAGTAACTGAGCCTGGCTGGGGAAAATCAGGTGGCCACAAGAGTTCTCTAAAATTGGGCGGCAAAATTTCAGTCTTGTCTTCGTTGCACTTCAGCTGTGCCACTGCTAACCAGTTAAACACAGCAGAGAGGCACGAACGGACAACCTCTGTGTTAGTTGCTGCATCATGCCAAGTAAATAGAAGCTGCGTATCGTCTGCATACGCTATGATTTTTGCTCCCATTTGTTCGGCCAGCACAATAAGAGGGGTAAGGTATATATTAAAAAGCAGGGGGCTCAATGTAGATCCCTGAGGAACCCCGGTAGTGAGGGGCCTAATTGAGGATGAAAAAGGTGGGATCCAAACCTGCTGAGACCTGTCCGATAAAAAAGACTTCACCCATTCCAATGCTGAACCCAATACACCAATCTCAGCCAAGCGAGTCAGGAGAAGTGAGTGTGGGACAGTATCAAACGCGGCAGAGAGGTCCAATAAAATCAGAGCCGCTCTGCCGCCACTGTCCAAGCACTCCCTGATTGCCTCAGTAATCTCCACCAAAGCAGACTCCGTGCTATAAGCTGCACGGAAGCCAGACTGAGCAGGATGTAAAACCTCTGAGGATTCTACAAAGGCATTCCGCTGAGCAAATGCAAGTTTCTCCCCAATTTTTGCCATAGCTGGGAGTAGAGATATGGGTCTGTAGTTACTAGGCACAGTTGGATCGGCACCTGTCTTCTTTAACAAGGGAAGCAGCTTAGCCTGTTTCCATTCGTTATGAACCCTAGCTGTTGTAAAAGATAGGCCCATTATTTGAGAAACCTCAGGTGCCACTACTTCTGCCACTTCGGCCAACACCCTGGCCGGGCAGGTATCACCAGGGGCACCAGATTTTAACGATTTAATTGCCACTAAGGTATCATCCACAGAAGGTGGAGCAAAGCTCTCCATGGTGTGAGTGGGTTAAACATTAGATTCAACATTGTCAGCAGTCCAACTCCTACCACCAATTGCTCTAAGACTTTGCTGAATTTTAGCGATTTTTGTCAAGAAAAAGGATGAGAGACTTTTGCACCATTCAGTAGAGGGTTTCCTCGAAATTTGTTTGGCACATGGAGAAATGAAACTTTTAACTATAGAAAAGATTTCTCGGCTGTTGTTATTCGCCCTCTCAATTCTTCTAGCAAAATATTCAGTTTTATCCAGTTTGATGTTAGCATAATATTCTCGCTGAGCAGAGTGATAAGCTGCCTTTGCTTGTGGGCAATAAGCCACACTCCATACTCGCTCCAATTTTTTACAAACTAGTTTACTAGTGCGTAGTTGGGGCGAATACCATGGTTGGGAAGGAGTCATCCTACTTCTACCAGGATCGGTCACCTTTGATGAGACAGACAAGGCCACTTGTATCCACCTGTCAAAGATCTGCAGAGCGGAATCTAATTCTCCTCCCAAAAAGGGCCTATTCTGATCAAGCCAAGCAGAAAAATTACCCACATTGATCTTTGGGGGGCTCATATTCATGGAGGCTTTAGGTGAATCTTTCATGGCCGACCATGAAAATCTGATAAGCTGATGATCAGTCCAAGTTAATATTTGGGGAGCCTCAACCTTCAGCGGGAAGTTAGAACAAATGACATCTAAGATATGCCCGCCTCTATGTGTAGGGGAGGAAACCCATTGGGTTAGAGAGGCCAGGTCAAAGGAGTCAGATAGAAGCTTACTTTCCTGATGTTCCTGACAATCTACATGAATATTTAAGTCACCGAGCAGTAAAAAACAAGAAAACCTCACTGCTCTGGGAACGAGAGTCTCCAAGAGAGCTTTAAGAAACCGTCCTGAGGGGCCCGGAGGTTGGTAGATAAGGGAGCCACCCAATGTGAAATGTGGGGACAAAATTAACGAAAAGTTCACAATCTCGCCTTCCGCCAGATTATCTGAATCTTCCACATTAAGCACCCAAGATTCTCTAAAAATAATTGCTAACCCTCCACCTCTACCACTAACCCTATCCTTCCTTCGGATTTTAAAAACTCTGGGAATGGCTAATTCGATGTCAGGAGCACTTGAACCGTCCAACCAAGTTTCCGTGATAAATAGCAGGTCCAAGGTACCATCTTCTAACAAAGAAAAAATTTCAGAGGCATGTTTGCACATTGAGCGCGCATTTATTAGAGCTGCTGAAATAGAAGCTACATCACAGATGGAATTAGATGAAGTGACGTTGTTGGTACAGCATGCAAAACCGCAGGCCGAGCAAGAACTGAGCCTTACAGGGTCAATAGCAACACATGTTAATCCTTTATCTAATGGTGGGCGTAAGGACATCAAAAACGACCGCGTATAACTAATATTAGTTATAATCGAGGTCTACGCCTGCATGACAGCCCGCCCAGCGTCCGCCACGTCCGAGGCGCGGACGGGCGCAGGCCGGCTGACCTTTGGCTTACCTTCGGCGCGCCTAAGGCGCGCCCGCAATGCGCGACCGCTGCGCGTTATTGCAGGCATGCTAATTTTATTTCGTGTCCTCTCTCCCCCAGCTAGAACGCTGCCACCAGTTCTGCTGGGGAGAGGGACTACTCTCAAGATGGCCGCCCGCCCTCACCACCACCGTAACAACAGCCGCGGTGAAAGGGGCCAGGAGAGGCTTGCCAAGATAAACGGGTGAGTCAGAGCTCGCCCGCAATGCACCTGCACAACGAAAGATGGTTAGGCAGAATAAAATGTAAATAAAAGAGATACGATTGTTTTATGTTAAAAACAAACAAACAGTCTTAAAATCACCGCTGTTCTAACTAGTATGGCCACAAGCAAAGCGGGAGTAACCGGGAGCTGCCACCACCCCAAACACACCGCGAATACCTCCTAGGAACAATATTGACCTAATACGCATAGGAAAAAACCAAAACAGTTTGTATATTCTGCTATGGGATGGTCTCGACTTTTTCTTCTGTAACTAAGAGCCATTTCATAAATGTAATTTTCGTGATTCATTCGGTTAGCATTGCTAATATCATATCATATGCCTACAGTGAAAACATTGCTTTTAAAATGAGTACTGTACAAATGCTCATTTTATGTGTACAACCATTTTCAAATGCATTTTTTGTATTTTTGGGTGGGATTGCAAATACATGTTCAAGATTATGTGTTTTAGTGCTTGAACTTAGTTGAACATGATAATGTGGAGTGGGTTTTGTATAACATTTTAGGACCCTATTGTAAATTTCCCGATTCATGTCCCTATATAGGTATAAATCACCATATCCTTATATAGGCATATAAATCATAACCATATTTAGACATAGCTCATGCAGTCCAAATACGGCAGGGCTACTTCCACTAGTTCTCAAAAATCTACAATGATTTCTTGGAAAACTCGGCTTCAGCAGCTAGGGACTTCCCCTTGCTCGAAAACTGACTTGTCCAAGAACTCTTGGAGTTTTCAAAGAACTAAGACTCTTTGATGACGTTATTGTGTCCACCTCTACGTCAAACTCAGTACCTTCAAGGTATAAATATGCCCACACTTGCCATAGCAAACACACAGTGGTTTGGAGCAGTTCGACTACCTACTTGCTGAACGCGCCCTGCTACTGCAAGTGTCGAAGAAAGCCAACCCTCCAGCAGACGCACTGAGAGAGACGCTGCCTTTTCTCCTGCTGAGAAATCCAGCTCTAGTGTTTCCAAGCTACCCTTGTGGGTTGTTGGGAAATCGAGTCCTGAGGCTGACCTTCTTCATTCCAAATCAAGGTAAGGAGCTGATTAGACCCTAAGAGAAATCTTGGACAGATTCTTGGAAAAGAATACTACATTTATGCTACACCTCACTTACGTCTTCCCTCATACTAAGCTTAGGTTAGGTACATTGGGGTAGGCATATTTTAGAAGCACCAATTGAGTATTTTTTAGCCTTTGTTATTTATGTATGTATTTATCTATGGTTTGGGGGGGGGGGCTCTGGGAGTTCAGTTTGTTTCAATTGTTAGTCACGGTTATTGAGAAAGTTCAGGGGGTCTATGTCTGAGTTGTGATTCACTAAAGAGTGCTCAGGTTGATACTGCAATGGTGGGATGGGAAAGGAAGTGGACGTCAGCTGCGTGGGCTTATGGCTCCTTCCCTGTTGAAATTCCTTACATGGAATATACAGGGGATGGCAACGCTGGAAAAACATAGAAGGGTGCACTCCTACTTACAGCAGTATAAAATATCTTTAGCAGGATTGCAGGAAATGCATGTTTGGGGTGACACGTTGCCATACATCAGGCGCAGGTGGCGAGGGCAACTGTATGCCACTTCATTCTCAAGATTTGCAAGGGGGAGCTGATCTGGATTGTCCCCGGTCTCCCTTTCAACACCTACACCAGGTGCTTGACCTTGAGGGGCGCTATGTGATATTTTATGCTAGGCGGGATGGTCAGGAGATGTGTCTCATAAATGTGTATGCCACTAACTCAGATGCCCATGCCTTTTTTCTACGACATGCTGACAGCAGCAGCTCCCTACCTGGGTGGGGACATTGTCCTTTTTTGGGATGTTAACTGTGTCCTGGATAGGATGTTGGACAATGAACCCCCCCAGGCGAACATCAAGCCAGGCACGACTAGGGTGTGGGTGGACATGATGAGGGAGCTGAGACTTTTAGATGCATGGTGGGTTAGACACCCGGATTCTAGGGTGTTGTCCTGTCACACCCCCATGACCAATACGTTCAGGAGCTTGGATCAGTTTCTCTTGTTGCAGACTCTGATGCCCAGGGTGGAGGAGATAGTGTATCTGCTGAGGCGTATATTAGACCACTCTCCGGTGCTTCTAACACTGAGAACACGCAGGCCCAGAGCGGCAATCACCACATGGGTAATCCCAACGGAGGCACTCACAGACCCGTCCTTCATTGAGAAGCTTGAGGAGGAACTGTCTAACCATTTTATGACTAATTGGGGTTAGGCATCGTCGACGGGCATGTAGTGTGAGGCAATGAAAGTGGTGGCACGTGGGTTTTGCCTTGGCATGACCTATTGGGTTCAGAAGCAGGTCGAGAGGGATATTCAGACTACAAAGAGGAGGCTGGCTGAGCTAGAAGAGGTGCTGACTACAGCCCCAGACTGATTGAATGAGTGGCAGAAGGCACAAGAGGAACTGTTAGGGCACTCTGCCGACTTAAAAAGTTCCACTATACCGCATACCAACAGCACCTACATGCGAAGGGGGATCACTCAGGGGCAGTGCTTGTGAGACTGATCAACAATGAGATGCCAACATCTCATATTGTACAGAGGAAGACCGCGGATGGACACACATTGTACAGCCAGCAGATAATTTTAGATACTTTGGCTGATCATTTGGCCGGAGTATACGTGGGGTGCCTTACCCCGATCCTAGAGGAGATGGAGAGGCTCCATACTACTCTGAACACCCCTCATTTGGATGACAAGGACAGCCAAGTGCTGGACGAACCAATCTCAAAGGAGGAAATATTGTGGGGTATTAAGTCCCTGAAATCAGCCAAGAGCCTGGGGAATGATGGCTTACCGGACAGATTCTATAAATAATTTCCACACATTCTAGCAGATCGCCTTTTTGAGGTGTACAACAAGGCATTCCAAATCCGAACACTCCCACCTTCCCTGAATGAAGCTGTGGTGATTTTGCTTCCTAAGGCGGATAGGGACGCCGAGCTCCCGGGGTCATAAATACCCATATCCCTGCTGAACATTGACATGAAGGTCCTTAGTCGGATCATGGCGGCACAACTGCAACCATGTATGCAGCACCTAATTCACCCCGACCAGGAGGGCTTTATCCCCAAACATATTTACAGGAGGGGTTTTGTCCTACATCTGGTGTCAATGGAAGGGTTCTGTCGAAACCTTGATCCAATTTCATGACGGGTTGAATACGAGACATCCCGACATAAAATTCACTCTAACCTACAGTACCACCCACCTCACGTTTCTTGACGTAGAGGTTGGTGTACACGATCAAAAACTAATCACTACATTATACCGTAAATCCACAGACAAAAACACCATCCTCCACTATAAAAGCTATCACCCACAAAGCCTAAAAGCTAACCTCCCCTACAGCCAAATGCTTAGGATTAGGAGGAATTGTTCTAGGAAAGAAGATTTCTTAGCACACTCAGAAATTCTCAGCAACCAACTCAAAACAAGAGGCTACCCTGACAAAATGCTAAAACATTCCATTAGAAGAGCCTGGTACACACCAAGGGAGGAATTGTTGTCTAAAAAGCACAAAAAACCTTTGGAGAGACTAGTATGTGTTACAACCTACGGGCCTTACACAAACAAACTCAAATCTATAATTTTGAAAAATTGGCACCTGCTATATGGACTAGGTATGCCAATGGAGAAACCACTTTTTGCTCTAAAAAAGAACAAAAGTATTGGCCAGCAGATCGTGAGGGCAGATTTAGGAGTCAGCCAAGTCAAAACAGATTTACGTGCATTATGGCGACTAAAACCAATAGAAGGTCATCATAAGTGTGGCACGTGTATTTCATGTGCCACAACAATTGAAGGTACTGAATTTGAATTCAACAACATTAAATGGTTTCATAAAGAATTCACGAACTGCAAAAGTCGCAACCTGGTGTATGCGATCATCTGTCCATGTCCCAAACTATACATTGGGAAAATGAACCAGCAAATAAATCAAAGAATATCACAACATCGGTCCCGAATTAAACAACAAGTATTAACAGCCCCAATGGTTCAACACTTCATTCAAAGTGGTCACACAGAAAAAGAATTCAAATGAACTCTATTGTCAGGAATAAAAACTCCACGAAGGGGAGGGGATGTTGAGACATTGTTGCTACAAAGAGAAGCATATTTAATTTTGAAGTTCAACTGTGTAATTGAGGGGATGAACGAACTTACTGAGCTACAAAGAAATATTCATTGAGCCCTCCTGTGACACCACCGCCCCCACTGGGGAACCCCACCTGCTTTCAAAACAAATAGAAAAGCGTAAGAGTTGGCCTCACATGAGAGGACTCATTAACTGTTATAAAAGTCCGCGCTTAAGAGCAAGGACTACAATTCCCATAACACCGAGAGCGTGGCCATGTCAGGTGATGAATTAAGGCCGCTTCCGGATGAAGTCCGCAGAGCAATGTGGCGGAACGAATGCTGAACTTAGATCGAACAAACAAGGTGAGCTTCTTGCGTGCCCCTTTTCTTGTTCGAACCGACGAGCCATGATAACGTTAAACTAATCTAAGCAATTAATTCTTCAGCGAAATACCTAAATGCGGACGCAATCTCACTATGGGAGACGCGCCCATCTGTTGAACATAGAGGGAAAACCCATCCCTGCCAGCGCCCGCTTCACGAAGAAAGTGTAATTGACTTCACGACAACGGTTTGTGCGTGTGCATCTTAACACGAAGTAAGTGTTATTAAAAACGGCATGCCCATGTTTTCATAACATATAGAGACAAGGTGACAACTGACGGTCTCCTTTCTCTTGATACAGATTCAAGGTCAGGAAATTAACTACATAGACGACATCGCGTCTTTCAAACAATCAGGTACTTTATGCCCACCTATCATTTCAATACACATACAATAAGAGAAAGAGCAGAGACTAAAACTTTATTTTTAATTTATCAGGTACCCAGGTTTGCCCAGAGGAAAAACCTGACCAATTGCACCGGGTTTGGAAACGCGTCGGCATTTCCAACGAGATCTACTTCTCAAACCCACTACAAGGCACTTAATTGAAAGCATTTCCCGCAGTGCAGGACTCATTTGAACTTTTACATACAAAAAATATGCCTATAGTGTGTAACAGTCCTAAAATTTACAAAAGGAATTAAGGGAAAGGACTGAACTTCAAAAAGTCTCTGGTGTACCTTTACATGAAGTTGGTTTACGCTATGTTTGTAATGTTTGTGTAATGATTCATGTCATGATTTCTTCATGTGTAATTGATTTACGATTTATGATTTGAGTTTTTCTGTTACAAATTGATTTAAGGATGTGTTACAACCTCTTACGGAATTGCAAAAGTAAGACAAACATTCAAAATAAGTGAAGTAACATTGAGTCTCATAATTCAATAAAGAGCTCATATTTGCTGAAAATTAAAAAACATCATTGAACCCGAGACCAGGCATCTGTGGTTTACTATTATCCCCAAACATGGCATGGCCATTAACCAACGGCGATTGGCCCACGTTTGGCACTCGCCCATGCTACACCAGGAGGAGTGCGCCCTGGCACCATTTGACATTGAACAGGCCTTTGACTCCATTGGGTGGGTGTATCTTTGGGAAGTCTTGCAGGCAATGGGGGTAGAGGCACAGTTTTGGAAATGGGTGTAGCTGTTGTACTCGGAGCCCAGTGCCAGGATTAGAGTGAGACGGTTGGTGTTGCAGGCCTTTCAACTGAAACATTACACCAGGCAAAAATGCCTACTATCGCCACTACTTTTTGCATGGCAATGGAGCCCCTAGCGGAAGGTGTGTGATTAGAGACGGATGCCTTTGGGATCACAATGGGTGAGACTAACCATGTGGTGTCCATTTATGCAGACAACACCTTAGTGTATGTCCAGGACCCTGCTTCTGCGATATCGATTCTGCTGGGCGCCCTGGAGAGGTTTGGTCATGTGTTGGTCTGTGGATTTACCTGCAAAAGTCTACATTGAAACCACTGGGGAGACTGGCCTTGCGCTCAGACGAGGAACTGCTGGAGGTTGGGCTCCCATGGGTGAGGATCGCACCCCGATACTTGGGGTCAGACTGGCGGAGACAGCCGACCAATATCTGGCGCTTAACATCGGCAGAATAGTGGAGGGATTGCGAGGGTCGGTGCGCTTTTGGTGGGAGCTGCCTCTGTCACTTATGGGGAGGATAGCTCTGATCAAAATGGTGGTCTTGCCTAGATGCCTGTATGCGATGCAGCACTCTTTCTTTAGGATCCCCCGACACTTCTGTATTACACTGTACAGGCTACTAACAGATTTACTGTAGCGACACAAGCACAAATGGGTCAGTCTGACCACTTTGCAAAGAACATTATAAAACAGAGGTCTAGAGGACCTGTGCTTGGAATTTTATAATGCGGCCTCACAATTACAACACATGGTACACTGGCTGGATGGCGATGACAATTGGGAGAAGGCCCTGCTGGCGGGGACTTCCGGAGACAGGGAGTTGCCTGAGCTGATAATGATGGGGGCACAGGTACCCTTGTCAAGCTCATATATCGTTCATCATGTGGCAAAGATGTGAGAATTCGTAGTCCGGAGAGTTTTGAAAAGAGCTCCGTACGTCCCGGACATGCCCTTGTGGGTAGTCCGACCTTTTCAACTGATTCTGCATCTATGTCAGTGCGGAGGTGTCAGGGGGGGGGGGGATTCCTGACCACGGCGATCTCTACGATAACAAACAGTATATCACACATGAGTAAGGAATGGAAACTTTTGCATTAGGTTCAGGACAGTTCCTACAATATGGGAAGATAGAACAAGTGGTAAGGGAATAATGGCCGACGTTCCCAGATGAACCTCCTGTCTCCAATGTGTTACAGGCCCTGATAATAATGACTAAAGGGCGCAGATTTATCTCACATCTCTACCGGGTGATACAGGATGACGGAACGGCTGGGGTACTGCTAATCTCAGTGAAATGGGAGGCACTGACTGCAGATCCTATTACTGAAAGGGACTGGGCCAAAATCCACGAAGGAGTTAAGCAAGTGAGCGCGAACACATGGTTCAAACTAATCCAATTCAACTATGTACACCAGAGGTATCTGACCCTCAAGCTGCTGCATAAGATTTTCCCGGAGCGATCGGGCAGTGTCCTAGATGTGGAAAGATGGAAGCTACGTTCATTCACATGGTCAGGACTTGCCCGGCCTTTCATGGATATTGTACGGAAGTCCTGACTGTGTTGTGGGAATTGACAAGGTGGAAGATAGTAGGGGAGATCCGGGGAGTGTTGCTTTGTTGGATGCCCCAGCCCAAGAATAAGAATCCCAGCAGGACGTTTGTCCTCCTAGGACTGGTGCTTGCCAAACGGCGGATCGCCATCTTGTGGCTGAGCCGCTGACCACCCAAACTGACACAAGGGATACGAGACGTGAAAGAATGGGCGAAAGTTGAGGTGACTCGAATACAGCAGACCAGGTGAGACGACAAGTTATAGGATGACCTGCAGGCCTGGAGGGCAATGGTGAAAGAGCTGACAAGCGGTGGGGCGGAAAGTGAAGCACGGAAGGAGGCTGGGGAAGCTCACATCCAGGTAGTGGACAAGAAGGTGATCAGGAGACAGGGATGACTGTCCATCAAGGACATACTGGGCATGAAATGGACACGGACTGGAAGGTTAAATGACAAGGGCTTACAACCTGGGGACATACACCAGACATGGCAGGGTGGGAGGGGGTGTTTTAGTTTAGCGTGGGGTGGTTGGTAGGGGGGATTAGTAGATACTGGTTAGCATATAAAGTTTAGAGGCACGTACCAAGGTAGAAACCCTTGGGGTTGGAATCAGACGAGGTAGCACACATGAAGGTGGGACAACTGTTTATGTTGGTTAGATTGCTGTACATACCTGTAAAGTAATTAGGTCACTAACCATTATGTATAGGATGCTCTGATGCTCCTCATTACATGTGGACTAAAAGATACATGCCGATTTTGTAATGTTCATTACAAATGTTAATAAAGATATATTTAAAAAAAATGTAAATATCTTGCAAAAGCACATATACATCTATACATTTCTTTTCTTTATCTGGGAATTAGGTCAACTTAATTAGTCCCTTGCTAGGAGTTCATATGTCTTTGAGTTCATGGTTGAAACCCAAATCTAGATTATTGATAACTATCTACAAACCTACAAGTGTTTGAGTGTTCACAAGTTAATCCTCACACAGAAATACCCACAATTCTTCAGCTGAGACTGGATTCGCAAACATTTCCAGAAGCAGGCCGTATATTTGTGTTTGCAAATCTTGTTTTCAATTGTAATGACTGGTGTAAGGACTCTCATCCTCATCGCATTTATTATTTTCAAGGAATACTAGGGGGTATATTAACAAAGAGATAGCACCACCAGAACATCCCCTTTAGGGAATGCTCTGGTGGCGCTATGTCCTTCTCCATATTCATAAAGTGGCCCTGTAAATACAGCCCATTTTACACGCATCACTTTGTGTGAAAGTGGAGTGTAATGGGTGTTGCTGTGGGTGTTCCACTGCAACACCCCTTGCATTTTTACAAAGCCGCTGATTTGCAAGGTTGTGTAAATCTGAGGCAGCACCAAAACACTTTTATTTCTCCTCGTTTTTGCTTTTTCTATGTGTGCTGCAGAATGCAGCACACATAGAAGGAGCAAAATGCCATTAATGATTGTTCATCTATGTGCTAGAAGGTGTCCTTTCTTACACATAAACAATCATTAAATAATGACGATTTTCTACTTTAAGTGTGCTGCATTCTGAACTACACATAAAAGCAACAAACTGCCATTATTGATTGTTGAATTCCCTGCATCAAATGTGCCCTGAGTGATGGTGCAAGCAGGCTTGCGTTGGCAATAGGCAGCTAATTTTAGCACCAGCTCTAGGGAATACCAAGGGGTGCACCATATTCTTGTAAATATGGCACATCCCTGTGTCAAATTTGGCGCAGCAACACACTCTGACATTTCCTTGTAAATATGGCCCTAAAGGCCTTCATGGTAAACAGTTAAAAAGACACAGAAACAAACACTGAGATTTCTGCTACACTAAAGGGCTTACTTACAAGCCCCTTGCACCACGGTGCGTCACTTTTAAAATGGGAAAAAGTAACACACCAACGGCACAAGGGGCTTTTAAATAAGTCCATAAGTTCTTTAATGATTCTTATAACAGCAGAAAAGTGTATTTGTGTTAGACTAGAACTTAATATCCCCACAACAAAGTTATTTTCATCAGAGTCTATTCCTTGTACCCCTTAATAATTAACAAAAATGCTTCGAACTGCCTATGTTGTTGCTCTACAAGCGTTTGCTAATCGTACATCATAAACATATTTGTTACTACTATTATCTCTCCTCCATTGGAGACGGACATTGAAAAACACACAGGTAGAACTATTTCTTGAGATGTATTTTAAAACGTAAACACATTTGGAAACTTTTTTATTGAGGTAGAAAGATTAGTCTTACATGTTATAAAAGATCTTCATAAATAAGCATCATAAATAGAGAATCTCATTATACAAATGTGCATACTCTACAAAACCTTGAATAATGGTTGATTCTAAATGCACACAATGATTCCAGTGATCTACCTTTTCACTTGTTTGCTTGCCAAATTATGATTGATAGCACTTCTATTATTTTCTTACATTGCATAATAAAAGAAGGTGCTGTTGACATATGGATAAAAGTAAAGCATCGTTTTAATCAATCTTAATAGTTTAAATGCATTGCAAAGCCTAATATTATGTTAGAGGGATCTGGCGTAATCATGATTTCGAGTTTGAGATTACTACATTCAAAAACCTAACACTAAAATAATGAGTCTGAGGTAGGTTATTGTCATATAATGTCAGTCACCTACAATCTTTGTTTGACATCTGTTTGGAATTGGGTTGTAGGTTAACTGGGGTCTGACACCAGTCAAGCAGGAACCCCAATCCTAGTCAAGGCAAGAAGAAGGCAAACCCTAAGTTAACCTTTGCTCACCTTCTGGTTGCTTGGCACAGACCAGTCAGGCTTAACTTAGAGGCAGTGTGTAAAGTATTTGTGCAACACTTCAAACAGTAAAACTGTGAAAACACAACACACAAATATTCCACACCAGGTTGGAAAAATAGAGCCTAATTTAATAAATGAAGCAAGACCATAACAACAAAAATCCAATAAGTACAACTTGAGATATACATTTGTAAAGAATACACTGTAAAATAGTGCTTAGAAGCAATAAGCAGTTATTTGGGATATCTGGTCTTGCCCAACCAGGGCAAAGTCAGAAGTTCAGGCGAACCACAAAGGAGCATGGGCTTGATACAGGGACCCAGTGAGGCACGCTAAACAAAAGCACCTTCATCTTGGTTGCATTGATGTTGAGGATGCTGCTGAGGCAATGTGCCGGTGCCGATCCATGCAGTGGCAATGATGTGCCAGTCCTGATTCGCACAGAAGCAGAGATGCGTTGGCTCCGATGAGAGGTGAGCTGCAAAGCTGATGTTCGGTGTTGTCGTTGAATTGGCTGTCGATTGGGATGCAAAGACCTTTCACTGGGAAGAGTATCACTCAGTGGAGGTTCGGGAGGCAATGCATTGGGCCTGCTCCATGCAGCAGAGGTGACACACCAGTTCTAGTCCATACAACAGCCATGATGCATCATGCTGATACACACTACAGAGGCAATGAACTGGTTCTGATCCACATAACAGAGGCGATGCGCCCGTTTTGATCTCCACAGCAGCAGTGTTGCGTCCGTTTGACAGAAAATGCATGGGTTCTGCTCAAGCAAACACCTTAGACCCACTCCCAAGGATCCAGGACTAGGGTGGCACTACTCAGTAGGGCCGACCCACACTCACAGATGGCAGAGTCCAGGTGCAGAAGCAGGGTGGTTGGAAGTCTTTTCTGTCCCTGAGAGATCATGAGGCCAGCTAGCGAGCAGCCCAGTGGCAGTGGGCTAGCAAGCAGAGCTGTGGGCTGCGATTGTGTATTTTTAGATACTTTTTAGCGCGTTGTCACGCTGATGAAACGCGCTGACACGCGTTCGTTTTAAAATTGCTTTTCTGTGTCTAACCTGCACTGAAATTTAACAGGTACCTTCTAACCTTTATTTTGACTTCCAGGGACACAGCGGGGCTGGCTGGCAGCTTTTTTCATCTCAGGCGCCCAGCGGTAGTGGCCGCCATTTTGGATTGGGCCGGTTCGCCCGACCCCACCCACGCCACTCCCCCCACGCTGCTCCTCTATTTAGGAGCATCTCACAGTCTCCCCAGCGATTGCGAGCAGCCCAGTGGCAGTGGGCTAGCAAGCAGAGCTGTGGGCTGCGATTGTGTATTTTTAGATACCTTTTAGCGCGTTGTCACGCTGATGAAACGCGCTGACACGCGTTCGTTTTAAAATTGCTTTTCTGTGTCTAACCTGCACTGAAATTTAACAGGTACCTTCTAACCTTTATTTTGACTTCCAGGGACACAGCGGGGCTGGCTGGCAGCTTTTTTCATCTCAGGCGCCCAGCGGTAGTGGCCGCCATTTTGGATTGGGCCGGTTCGCCCGACCCCACCCACGCCACTCCCCCCACGCTGCTCCTCTATTTAGGAGCATCTCACAGTCTCCCCAGCGATTGCGAGCAGCCCAGTGGCAGTGGGCTAGCAAGCAGAGCTGTGGGCTGCGATTGTGTATTTTTAGATACTTTTTAGCGCGTTGTCACGCTGATGAAACGCGCTGACACGCGTTCGTTTTAAAATTGCTTTTCTGTGTCTAACCTGCACTGAAATTTAACAGGTACCTTCTAACCTTTATTTTGACTTCCAGGGACACAGCGGGGCTGGCGGGCAGCTTTTTTCATCTCAGGCGCCCAGCGGTAGTGGCCGCCATTTTGGATTGGGCCGGTTCGCCCGACCCCACCCACGCCACTCCCCCCACGCTGCTCCTCTATTTAGGAGCATCTCACAGTCTCCCCAGCGATTGCGAGCAGCCCAGTGGCAGTGGGCTAGCAAGCAGAGCTGTGGGCTGCGATTGTGTATTTTTAGATACTTTTTAGCGCGTTGTCACGCTGATGAAACGCGCTGACACGCGTTCGTTTTAAAATTGCTTTTCTGTGTCTAACCTGCACTGAAATTTAACAGGTACCTTCTAACCTTTATTTTGACTTCCAGGGACACAGCGGGGCTGGCTGGCAGCTTTTTTCATCTCAGGCGCCCAGCGGTAGTGGCCGCCATTTTGGATTGGGCCGGTTCGCCCGACCCCACCCACGCCACTCCCCCCACGCTGCTCCTCTATTTAAACGTCCCCCATGTGTCAGCGCAGCGGACGAGCGCAGCGGGCGCGCCGTAGGCTCGCCGGAGTCAAGCCAGAGTCCTGCCCGTCTGCGCCCGTCCGCGGCAGGCCGGGGCAGGGGGCACCCCCCCTTGCCCATTACCCTTTATATTCATCCTCCCTCCTTCTCTCGCTATGGTCTCCTGGTACCGTCAGCCCGTCCACATCCGCACTACTGGCTCAGCTAGGTCTACTATGCCGTCCTCCCTCCATACCCCCACCCATCATCCCTGTCTGCCCTCCCCCCCTTCCGTCCGCCTCATGTACTCCGGCCTTTAACACCACGGCCACGTTACTAAACACCCGGTCTGCTGTCAGCCACCAGTACGAACTATACGACTACATCGACACTCATAAACCAGATCTCCTGTTTTTAACGGAGACCTGGTTTAAGGCTGACTCCCTGCCCAACGTTTTAGCCGCACTCCCCCCTGGCTACTCGGCTCTTCGAGCAGACCGGCCAGAGGGCAGGAGAGGCGGTGGAGTGGCCCTGATAGCCCGCACTGACCTTCAGTTTCAGACTCTCCCTTCCCCCCCCATCCCCGAAGTGGACTACCTGGTCATCCGCTCCAACTCCCAATCCTCCCCTTTAACCTCTGTTCTTATCTATCGCCCCCCTCACCCCTCTCCCACTTTTGTTTCTAACCTCCAAGACATACTGGCAACGCTGGTAGTGAATAACTCTTCAGTGCTAGTCTTAGGTGACCTAAACTTCTGGCCAAATGACCCTGCCGAGAGTCCCTTGTCCAAAGACTTCACCGATCTTATGCTTAGTCTTAATTTTACCCCTCACATCCACAGCCCCACCCACGTTCAAGGCCATTCACTCGATCAGGTTTAGACCTTGAACATCCCCACTACCCCCCCCTCCATATCCCCTTGTCCCTGGTCTGATCATTTTTTAATTTCTTTTTCCCTTGCCTTAGCCCCCATTACCAAGCCTCCACTCCCTAAGAACACCTGGGCCAGAAAATGGGGCAAAGTCGATTTGCCATCCTTCTGCTCTTCGCTAGCCAGCACCAGCCCTGACCTCTCAGGTCTCGCCGCCCCTGTCCAACTGGACACCATTAACAACTGGTTGACCCATGCGGGCGACGCCTTCGCCCCCCTTAGGCGTATTACGGTCAAGCGAGCCCACGCCGCCAATCGGTGGTTTACTCCTACTCTTAAGGAGAAAAAGCTGGCCGCACGTAGGGCAGAACGAGCATGGAGAAAAGCTTACTGTCCTTCCCTAAAAACCATCTATCTCTCTGTGCTCAAGGAATATAAGCAGAGCATCCTTGATGCCAAGACCTTATTCTATTCCAATAGAATATTGTCAGCAGAGTCACAGTCGAAGGAAATTTTCGCCACAGTGCACGAGCTCGCGTCATCCAACAGAGTCTCGGCCTCTATTCCACCCTCTCAATCTCTCTGTGACTCGCTCAACGACTTCTTTGTGGACAAGGTGATAAAGATTAAGGCCAACATCCCTCCCCCATCCCCCACTTTCACCAATCCCTCCCCTCCCCCTGCTTCTTCCAAACTCACCTCCATCCCCCCCTTGACCGCAGCCACGCTTTTCCCCCTGCTTCACAGGGTGAAATCAGGTTCCCCCCTGGATTTCGCCCCTGCCCACATCTTGAGAGAAATCTTTTTAACATGCCCATCCCCACCCCTCACACTTCTAAATGATTCTCTCAGTAACGGAGTGGTACCCGCCCCCCACAAATTTGCAGCCGTTATTCCCATTCTAAAAAAGGCTGGCGCGGACCCTTCATCCCCTTCCAACTATCGCCCTATCTCCCTCCTTCCCTACCTGGGAAAGGTTCTGGAAACCCACGTCACCGCCACTCTGAGCTCCCACGTGGAAACCAACCACTGCCTTTCCCCTCGGCAGGCGGGCTTTCGCCCCCTCCATTCCACGGAAAAGGTAGTGGTCTCAGTTATGGACAGCCTACGCGAGGGCATTGACACCAACCTCCCTCAGGCCCTCATTCTTTTAGATCTATCCGCCGCTTTTGACACGGTGGACCATTCCATCTTACTTACCCGTGTCAAGGCGGCGGGCATAGAGGGTCTAGCCTTCGCTTGGCTTGAGTCCTTTTTAAGCGGCAGAGCTCAGGCTGTCCATCTCACCGGTTTCACTGCGGCCTCTCACAAGGTGACGTGTGGGGTCCCCCAGGGTTCCTCACTTTCCCCCCTTTTGTTTAATTTATACATTTTCCCCCTCATTTTTATGTTACAGCAGCTCGAGGTCACGGTGTACAACTACGCCGATGACCTCCAGCTTATTTTCAACCTTTCCCATTCCCCTTCATCCTTCCAGAATGTCCAATCTGTCATGCTGTTCATTCAGGATTGGATGAACTGCAACCACCTCAAACTCAATCCGGACAAGACCGAACTAGTCTTGACCGGAGGTGGTTGCAGTCCCTGGTCCCCCTCCCACTGGCCCTCCCCACTCGGTGCTCCCCCACTCCCGGTCCCCAAAGTCAAAACCCTTGGTATCTTTCTCAATCCCTCTCTTTCTGTTCACTCACAGGTTAGTTCTGTTGTTTCCTCCTGTTTCTTCTCCCTCAGAACCATCAGGAAGATCTCTCGGTTCTTTTCTCTCCCCGCGCTAAAGATCATAGTGCTGGCGATGGTGTTGTCGCGCCTCGATTACGGCAACATCATTTACAATGGTGCGCCCGCCTACGCTATTCACCGGCTGCAACTGGTGCAGAACCAGGCGGCCCGACTTATTTATGGCCTGCCTAAATACCATCGGGCTACCCCTTTACTGCAGGCACTGCACTGGCTGCCGGTGAAAGAGCGGGCCCTGTTCAAGCTTGGGTGCCTCACCTTTCAGGCTAGAATGGGCACAGCACCAGAGTTCATCTGTTCGGCTATCAAGCCTTACACCCCAGGGAGAGTACTTCGCTCCTCCCATCTGGCCCTCTTAACTGTTCCCCGATTCAAAAAGAAAAAGGCTGGCGGCACCAAGTTTTCTGTTCTGGCCCCTGTGTTTTGGAATTCCCTGCCCGCGGCACTTCGCACAACACCCTCCTACACTGAATTCAGGAAAAACCTTAAAACCTTCCTTTTCTCTCGTGCTTTTGCTGCCTAACTCTCCTCGTTTGCCATCCCCTCGCAATCTGAAGCGCCATGAAACCGCATGGTATAAGTGCGCTATATAAATGTTTTAAATTCAAATTCAAATTCAAATTCTAACCCTTGGAGCGAATAAGCAGGGCAGATGAGTGGCAGTCCTTCAGCAGCACAACAGTTCTTCTTCCTGACAGAGTCTTCACAGGTCCAGAGGTGTACTCAAGGGGTGGTGTTAGAGGTCCAGTACTTTTACCTATGTGTGCCTTTGAAGTGCACAAAGCTCCTCCCTTCCTGCTCCGGCTCCAGACTCAATATAGGGGGGTATGGAGCCTTTTGTGTGGGGACAGGACATAAACTATTCAGGTGTAAGTGAGGCTGGGTCCAGCTTCTCCCAAACATCCTGCAAGGATGGCCCATCAAGTCACACCTAAGCTCCCATTGTGTGCGGCTTTTTAGGGAGAATACGCAAAGCCCAAATGTCACCCACCCCAGACATGTGATCATAGACAGACAGTAACCAAAATGGCTAAAGTAAGAAAATGGCAACTTTCTAAAAGTGTGTTTTCAGAATTGCAATTTCAAATCAGGCCTCAGCATACATTGTGATTTTAAATTGTGATTCCAGAGGCACCAAACTTAAAAAGTCTATCACTCCACAATTGGGAAGTAAGCTTATAAAATGTAATAAGTTAATACCAATGTTATACTACGGGAGGGATAGGCCTTGCAGTAATGAAAACTATATTTGAGAGTTTTTCACCAGGACATGTAAAACCTGAAAGTGCATATCCTGCCTTTAAAATGCTTCACAACCAGCCCTCTGGGTTGTCCGGGGCATACCTGAGGGGTGAATTATATGTATAAAAAGGGAAGATTTGGGCTTGGCAAGACGTTTATCTTGAAAGAGGTGTACAGAAACTGTGCACCCTACACAATGCTTGCCAACCTTGCCAACCTTGGACTCAGACAACTCGTCACAACACCCACCCACGACTGCGCCAACACCCTCGCCCTGCTCAAGAAACCCTGCAAAAGCCACAGCAGCAACAAAGTCAGCTGGTTCACTGAAGACCTCCAGGCCTCCAAGCAAACCTGCTTAAAGCAAGAGAAGAACTGGCTCCATGAAAGAACACCAGACAGCTATGTAGCCCACAAAAACGCCACCCGCAGACACCACCACCTCATCAGATCGGCCAAAAGGGTCTCCTTCAAAGACAACCTAGACAACAACGCACACAACAGCCAATAGCTCTTCCACATCGTAAAGGAACTCTCCAAACCCCAACTCCAACACCAACAACGTCCCACCTTTGAAAGACCTGTGTCAGTTGCTTGCAACCTTCTTTCATCGCAAGATCGCAGACATCCACGACAGCTTCAACGCCACAGCAACCTCAACCACCACGGAGAAGCCCGCCCCCCCCCCACGACCACCACCTGCACCAACCGCCTGCTCTCCTGGACCAACAGCAACGACGACGACACCATCAAGATCATGAACACCATCCACTCCGGATAGCCGTCAGACACTTGCCCACACCACATCTTCAACATAGCCAGCACTGCCATTGCACCCCATCTACGGAAAGCCATCAACATCTCCTTCAAGACAGCGACCTTCCCGGAGAGCTGTAAGCATGCCGAGATCAGCGCCTTACTCAAGAAACCCAAGGCGGACCCCAAGGACCTCAAGAACTTTCGGCCCATCTCCCTGCTCCTGTTCCCGGCAAAGGTCATCGAGAAGACTGTCAACAAACAACTGACCCTCTACCTCGAGGTGAACAACATCCTGGACCCATCCCAGTCCCGGTTCCTCTGCAACCACAGCACCCGGAGAAACCGCGGCCCTCATCCTCTTGGACCTGTCAGCCGCATTCGACGAGGTCTGCCACCGCACACCATGAACATGCCTTCATGACGCCAGGATCCAAGAGAAGGCCCTGGACTGGAACACCTCCTTCCTCTCCGGCAGAACACAGGTGGTCCGCCTCCCCCCTTCCGATCCTCAGCCACTGAGATCATCTGCGGCGTACCCCAGGGCTCATCCCTCAGCCCAACGCTGTTCAACATCTACATGGCACCGCTCGCCCACGTTGCCAGACTACACGACCTCAACATCATCTCCAAAGCCTATGACACCCAACTGATCCTCTTCCTCACCAAGGACACTCATACCGCCAAAACCAACCTCCATGAAGGAATGAAGGCCGTCGCCGAATGGATGAGGAACAACCGACTGAAGCTGAGCTTAGACAAGACAGAGGTCCTCATCCTCCGATCCACCTCTTCTGCATGGGACGATTCCTGGTGGTCGACAGCACTGGGAAATGCCCCAACACCCACCGACCAGGCACGCAACCTGGGGATCATCCTCAACTCCACCCTCTCCATGACTAAGCAGGTCAACGCCGTCTCTTCCTCCTGCTTCAGAACTCTCCGCATGCTCCACAAGATCTACAAGTGGATCCCCACCGAAAGAAGAAGAACAATAATCCAGGCCCTTGTCAGCAGCAGGTTGGACTATGGAAACACACTCTATGCAGGAGCATCGGCAAAACTCCTGAAAAGGCTTCAACGCATCCAGAACGCCTCTGCATGCCTGATCCTCGACATCCCTTGCTGCAGCCACATCACACCCCACCTGAGAGACCTGCACTGGCTCCCCATCAGCAAAAGGATAACCTTCAAGCTCCTCACCCATGCACACAAGGTACTCCACAACACCGGACCAGCGTACCTTAACGGACGACTCAGCTTCTACACCCCCACCCACCAGCTATGCTCCACCGACCTCGCCCTCACCACAATACCTGCATCTGAAGAGCAACCTCCGGCAACCTCCCACCTCGCCGCAAAGACCTTGAACACCCTCCCCATCCACCTACAGCAGACACAAGACCTGCTGACTTTCAGAAGACTTCTCAAGACCGGGATATTCGAGCAGTAGCAGCATTCCCCTCTCGCAGTGCCTTGAGACCCTCACGGGTATGTAGTGCGCTTCACAAATGCAATGATTAATATTATTATTATTATTATGTTTCTTATGTAGCGCCTGAATCGACCTCCAAAGGGGTATCTCCGCACTTGCCTTGGGAACCCGTCCTGGCTTTTCCCTGTGAGATAGCCCCTACAGGGCATCCCCAAGGTGAAAGCCAGGCATCCCGCCGCGGGGGTGCCGTTGTGGAGATTAAGCAAGCTTAATGCCCAGAGTTGCAGAGTGTGAACCCATGATTAGGTCAGGCACCGAAGCGAGAATTATCGAGTCCATGGAAATTTGAGCTCAAGACCCTGCCGCGTCGGGAATTGAACCCTGGTCCCGGGTCTGACCTCTGCTTTGATTGATTGATATATATTTTGTTTTGTAACGTTTAACAAATTCAGTGTCAATAAGCAGAAATCGTCAATCACTGTTATCTTGCCTCACTGAACCATGGAAAAGTCACAAGTTCAGGTTAACCACTGTGGAGAACGTTCTGGATACCCTGAATACAGGGACCAGGTTAGTACTGCTTAAAAGTTACCTTCTTTAGTCCAGCACTAAGAGTCTGTTCACATTGAAGGTGGCAGTGAGGAGGAGGCTTTTGGTGCGAAGAGCAGGTGTTTCGTTGCTGACAGGCAACACATGAAGATTCGGTCAATGCTGGACCTTTTCAATGGTAGGTGACAGTGGGCGGTCACTGTCAGCCCAAAGTGTGATCTGGTGTCATTGCGGACGGTCGATACCAGCACAAAGAGCAGGACTTGCAGGACCTTTGCATTGACACTTGTCAAAGGCAGCAGAGTCTTGGTGCACATGGGCCGGTTCACGGTCACGAGGAGCGCACATTTTAGGATTTTCATATTTACTTCTGGAGGAGCTCTGAATGATACCAATTAAGGGTTCACACCCTGGGGGCACTTCTTCTGGATCATTACTCACTCGAGCCCAGGTCAGCTGCAGGCCTCAGGCTGGTCAAGGCAAGTCCAGGCAGATCTGGTTGTGGTCGGTCAGCTGGGCAGCTCCAGAGAGGCATTTGGTAACTTATTGTGTTCCTGTAGCCAGCTGACCCTTGGAGTCACACTGGGTAGCCTTGGACCAAGGAAAGTAGGTCCAATCTTCCTACTTCAGGCAGCACGGCAGTACTTCAAGCTGTAGGGCAGTCATTCTCGCAGCAGGTCAGTATTTATTCTGAATCTTTCACAGGTCCAGGAGGGTTTTGATGAGTGGTTCTGAAGGTCCTATTTTTATGCTTAGTGCCAGCCTCTTATGACATAATCCTGAAAGAGCTCATCTGGGAAATATGGCCTGGATTCAAGTTGCTTCCTAAGGACTTTAGTCCAAAGGGTTATCAAGGAACCAACATTGTGGTAATTGATTATATTTGGGTAGAGATTGGATTTCAGGATTGTACAGTTGAAGGCAAGGTCTATGGGAAACAATCTGGCCACACCTAATAATTAAACAAAAGTCTCCAGATCTCATTATGGTGGTCTCAGATGCATGAAGTGAAGGTTTCCTTTTGAGTTTTTACAAGTTGCTTGAGGATAAATTGGGTACTGTGAGCATAGAATAGTGCTAAAGAAAAATTCATGATTACACAAAATGTTAGAAAAAGTCCTATTTTAGTTAGGCAGGAAGTCAAAGACATGCTCCACCAAATGGTAAGTGATTATATGACAGAACCAGACATACATCTTCACTTTGTGTTGAATTGAGGTCTCTTTACCAGAAGATTACCATGGACTGCTTTCTTTTACCAAATATTAAAGAAACAGTGAAAATGCTGAAGAGGGGAAAATATTTCTACCAAGTTAGATCTCATTTAAGATATAATTCCTGATAATAAAGGAGTAACTGAACATGTTTCATATCCTTGAAATGGTAATGCTAAATCCTCTTTATTGGTAAAGCTGAATTTAATGTTACTATTTTACAAATGGCACCTTTGGGAAATGGGTATTTCTCTGCTATTACTGCTCTGAGTGCCTTTCAACTTGTCTCTAGTACATTTCTGGTGTGGGTGACAGCTGCACTTTGTGCATTCCTTTAAGACAGCCACGAATACAGGAAGGGGAGGCGTGCTAGAGAACCTATCTGCATTCATCTGCATTCAGGTAGCACTTCCTGGGCAGGAGGAGAGGGAAGGAACTGACACTTACATCTGAATAGGCCGTGTTCTGTTTCCCACACAAAGGGCTGATTACCCCCGAGTGATAGTCAGAAGCCAGGGCTGGGAAGAAAGTGAGGCATGTGCACTTCAAGGGCCAACTTTGAAGTCACCCCCACTTCAAAGGAACAACTGGGCATAAATACTGGGCCTCTGACCCTACCAAGACAGTATACTACTGGACCTGTGAAGAACTCTGCCAGGAGTAAAGACTGTTGTGCTACAAGGATTGCCTCTCTGCTTGGCTGCTGCTCTGCAAGAACTGCTTTTCTGCTTTGTTGTGCTGCTCTGTTGCCTGCTAGTCTCTGCTCTGCTGAGGATAAGGAATGGACCCATCTCACTTGTCCCAGAGTGGTTCTAAGGGCTTGCTGGCTTGCCCCCTGTTCTGAAGCCTGAGGACGATCAAAACTTCCTTTAGCCCTGCAACAACACCTGGACTCTGACATCTGTGGATCCTACCATACCAGAACTATCAAAAGCAATGCAGTGATGACTTTGTGTTGATCAGAACCGACGCATTGCCATTCTACGCTGTTACAAGAGCCAATCAACTGCAACACTTTGATGGCCTGCGCAACTCGATGATGATGCAGTGGCTGCATCTTAAAGGGGTTCATCGATGAACACCTGCTCGGATCGGAACTGACATATTAACTCTTCAATGTAGACGCTTGCTCCATCTATGGTACTTTTTCAGCAGGATCTGCATGAGTCCAGTAGCCTCCATTGTGGTTGGACTGAACTTTGGATTTACCTCGGTCAAATGCAACCTCAAGAAACCACTAAGTATTATTTTTCTAAGCACTCATTTTTAATGTATTGTTTTAAAATTCATAACTACGGTTGTACTTATTGGATTGTTGTCATTTAGCTCTTGTTTTACTCATAAAATGGCTGTCTATTTTCCTACCTGGTGTTGAGTTATTTTGTGGTCTTTGCATTGTATCACTGTGTGTGGAGTGTGTTGTACAAATACTTCACACATTGCCTCTTTGGATAAGCCTGACTGAGCTGTGCCAAGCTACCAGAGGTTGAGCACAGGTTATCTTTTAGTGTGTATCTAGCTTACCCTGACTAGAGTAGTGGTCCCTACATGGACAGGGTGTATCCCTCTGTAAACTAGAGGATTGTACGACAGAGGCACACATGGTTAAACCATGCATGCCTCTACAACGGTGCCTGAAGAAAGAATGTGTCAGAACAACACATTCCTTTACCAGGCATGCCTTTACCATGCATGCCTTTGTCACACAGTTTCGTGGTAAAGGCATGACTGGTAAACTGATGTGTGGTAAAGATCAGACCCCAGCCCGCCCTAAGTCCTAAAAATGCACCCTGAGTTCGATAATTTACTTAGGCCCTAAACACTACCTCTGGTCTCCCCCATGAGCCCTAAACCCTACCTTGATCCGCTGTAAACCCTAAACATTACCCCAACTCTCCCAGCGCTAAAAACTAAACCAACCACCCGAGCCCTAATAACTACCCCGACACCCCTGAGTGCCAAAATCTACCCCAATACCCAAGCCCTAAACACTACTCTGATCCCCCGAGCCATAAAAACTACCCCAACCCCTGAGTCCTAAACACTACCCGACCCCCAGCCGTAAAAACTATCCTACCCCTCTGATACCTGAAAACAACCCAGACCACCCCCTGAGTCCTATAAACTACCAGCGCCCTAAACACTACCCACTTACCCCTGAGCCCTAAACACTACCCGACTACCCATGAGCCCTAAACATTACCCCAACCCCCTCAAGCACTAAAAACTACACTGACCCCCAAGCCCTAAAAACTCCCCCAACTCCCCTTAGCCCTAAACTCTACCCCGATCCCCCAAGCCCTAAACACTACCCCGACACCCACTGAGGCCTATACACTATCAGGCTCCTTAGCCCTAAAAACTACACAACCCTCCTGAGCCCTGAAAACAGCCCAGAGTACCCACTCAGCCCTAAATATTACCCCATGCCAAAGCCCTAAAACCTACCCCAACCTTTGGAAACTACACATTTTATATGTTGTGTGAATACACAGCATATATAATATCCTACTGCACATTGAATAAAGATTTGTACGGACTTCAGTGGTCCATTGTATATGTTGCAAGAGCTCCAACACTTTTCATTTGTCATTGTTGATGGACACTCTAAGTAGTTGTTGTAGATTTTCAAGAGAACGGTTATCACAATCAGTACTACAAGGGTACTTAGAGATGTTTTTTGTGCGGGAACAAACCCAAATGAAGTAGTTTCTGAATAGAAATAGCATTAAGCACATCAGGGCTTTAAGCTGAAAGGGCAATCACTTTGGTCATGGGAGCATTGGAATTTGCAAGAGTGGATTAGGCGGTGAGGAGGCTAATAAGGAGAAGGTATCAGTATTTTCTCATCTCTGTACTTGATAGAATGACTCACATTCTCCAGCATGTTGGTTAAGAGTAGTGATATATGGAAAAAGTTATGAAAATGGTCAGAATGGGGATGTGGCCAACGTAAGATAGTGACAGATGCAAGCCTCTGAAGCTCTGCACAAGAGGTCCTCCTGGAGGCAGGAATCCTGCTGTAAGGAGCCTTGATGGACAAACTACAGGGTCCCCAAAACACCTAATGGAACTTAGGCACTACCGGGGACTGGCCCAATCCTGGGAAAAGTATTCCTGATTCCGCCATCGAGCATGATGGGCGGCTTCCGAAGTGAGTGGGCCATGGCTCGCGATCAGGGCAGAGGCAATGGCAGAGCGGGATTGCCTGCGTTGGAGCGACAAGGAGGGACCGAGCAAGAAGCTTGACAGAGTGCTCGGCGGGGAGCTCCCTTCCCTTCCCTTGTACTCTGTCACATAGTCGGTGAGTCTGCATTGCTTGCCTCAGGTGAAATGGCCAGTGTGCAGAGTCAGTGCAGAGGGGCGGTGGACGTCCCTGCCAGAGTCCAAATGGGGCCTGGTTACATGGACATGGCCCAGCGCATGACTGGCCTTCATTAATTGACCACTGGGGTGGCCCGGTGGAGTGAGAAAGACCTGCGGGACTGGCAGTAGGACTCGATCCAATGTATGCAGGCTTGGGACCCACCCTTCAGCTGGGCAGAGACTCTGAGCTGTGGAGGGAGCCCATTTGCTGTGGACTTTTTGCTCCTGGAACCGGAGGTGGCCCCTTGCAAAAGTGGTGGGGGAAGGGTGCCTTGCGTTAGTGCTTAATCATGCCCTCTGTGTTGACTCCCATCCCATCCCATCACATCCACAGGGGGCCCTGTGTGTTTATTCAGCCTTCAACCAGGTGCAGGAACGCCAGCTTGTGATCCTTGAGCCTAGACTGAGTATGCTGTGATCCCTGCTTTTTTCTGGCCTCGTGGGGGCACGATATTGGACTGCTAGGCCGGAGATTAATGAGTCTATTTGACCCACACTCAGAAAAGCAGAGTAGTGTTGAAGACCCCAATAACAGATCAGACAAGATAGAGGCAACCTAACCTTTGTAAAAGTTGTGTTTGCCAGCAACAACAGGATTTGAGGTGAGCTGGGGGCGCTCATGCCACCTGGGGTATGCGGCTGGCCCATTGGAGAGTTTTGGTTGGCTCTGTGGCCCGGGTGTATCCCCCTCAGGCTAAAAAAATTGGCTCTGGTAGTGGGGCAGCCGGAGTGGTGCACGGCCGGTTCACTCGGGGGTACAAGCGGGCTTCAGCGCAAGGCGGCCCCTGCGCTCTTCACACTCACAGCTATTCATACTGTGAGCACCAGCAAGATGGTGCACAACAGGACACCGCTGCCAGCTCTGCTGACATTATGACATGAGGTGGAGCAACTTAGAGGCAGAGTGGAGGATGAAGAGGGCTGCTAGAGCAATGTTCCCATCATAAGCCTACCCGAATACAGTAAAGGGCCCAGTATGGAACTTTATATTGAACAATGGCTCCTGTAGGAGGTCATAGGCGGCAAGGTCTCCAAATTCTTCACAGCCGAGAGGGATCAAAGGGTACATGGAGGCCCGCCAAGGCCTCGGCACCCATCAGTTCCGTGGTGGTCTGTCTTCTCAACTATCAGGACAGGAATTAAGCATGGGCGAATTTTGCGAATTCGCGATCCGCGAATTTGCGGATTTGCGAATTCGCGATCTGCAAAATTTGCGAATTTGTGGATTTTTGATTTTTTGTGTGTTCGCTGGGTTTTTTGTGTGTTTGCAGGCTTTTTTGCATGTTCGCGGGGCTTTTTGCGTCTTCGTGAGCCGCTTGCATAGCGAAGTTACCCATGCAGTCGTTTATGGGAGAGGGAGGGAGAGAGAGATAGATAGATAGATAGATAGATAGATAGATAGATAGATAGATAGATAGAAAGAGAGAGAAAGAGAGGGAAAGAGAGAGGGAGAGAGAGAATGAGAGCAAGAAAGAGAGGCCAGATCTCTGAAGGGCCAGATTCCTGAGTTGCCCCTACAGAACATACAGCTTTTTATTTTTAGCAAAATGCATATGAAAATTGTGCTGTAAAGGTCTCTTTTAGTTTAACCCCTCCTGACAACTCAAAATGGGTGTATTTGCCATCCTCTCCCTTCTTCCTGTTTTTTATATCTGTAAGTGCTTCCTGATGAGGTTTACTTCCTTGGACAGGTGCCTCGTTGCCTACTTGTAACTATTCTCTGACCCTGCTTCAAGGGTCAGAGCAGGGTCAGAGAATAGTTGCAAGTAGGCAACGAGGCGCCAGGAAGCAATTAGCAGCAGGTGTCTAAGTTGAAGTTAATTTGTTTGTAACCCTTTTGTAAAAGGTTACAAAGAAATTAGGTTCAACTTTTGCACCTGCTGCTGTAACCCTTGCTTGGTGAAAATTCGTCCCCGCTGATTCGCGGATTTTACAGCGATTTCGCGAGATTCGCGGATCGCGAAATCGTGGAAAATCCGCAAATTCGCCGGGGAAACGGATTTTTCGCCCACCCTTAACAGGGATGGCATCCTTCAGCATGCCCGATTGCACTGTGCCTAGCAGGTGGATGGGGGATTGGTGAACATCTACCCTGACTACACACATGCAGTTCAGTGCCAGCAAGAAATACTTGTGGCAGTGAAAGAACAGCTGCAGCCTCTCAAACTGAAATATGTGCTCCTTTTCCCTGCCAAACTCTGAGTGGAAGATCTGGAGTGCACTCCCTTCTTACACATCCACCATGGAGGCTTGGACGTGGCTGGAGGGCAAGGGCTGCACTTGTCCGCCTCATAGAGAACCTCCACAACAGAAGGACAGGACAGTGCCCAAGTCCAAAAGGAGGGCATGCCACCGATCAAGTGCAGCCCGACAAAAGTGCAGCCAGAGACAGAGTGGGCAGAAATAGTGACAGAACTACAACAAACACATGCTATACCAACAAGCATCAGATGAGCCGAATTGATGCATACTTCCGAAGAACAGATTGATTTTTCTCTCAACTCCATGCTCTGCGGGGAACACATGAAGGGGCCAGTATTGACCCCAATGACTTCAGGCCTGTTGGGGTGATGCTGTAAACTCAGAGGAGGCAATGACCAATTCCTGGGATGTTTGATGGATACGAGGAGCCTGAGTCTTTCAGGTCCCATGTGGTCACTGATGGGTAAACCAGGGGGACCATGCCCGTACATGTTAATTGACAGCTATGAATCTGAGTTAGAAACACTGTTTTCTATGTGATTCCCATTCTGTTCAAAAGGGGGTGACAGGACTCTCAGGCATTGGAGTGGTGGTTAGTTCAAAGCCCCCAGGTGATTGGTGGGGGTGTTAAGAGTATGAGGTTTTTTTCATTGAGGACAGGGGCTAGGCAATGAAGGCCCAGAGGGGCTGGATAGGGGGACGCAACCAGGAGCTCAAGGGCTAATGGTGATGAGAAAAGATGCTTTCAGCTGAGATCTGACCCTGAAGATTGTCTCCTGAATGTCAATGGCTTGGGAACAAACTCAAGTGAAGGGTGTTGAGAAAGTATCTTCTCAAATACAACCCAGATATAGTCCTGCTCCAAGAAACCCACCTACTAGATAGTACTTGCGGGTTTCTGGGCACAGGCACCTGTGTGGTTTACAAAAGGAGCCGGTGGGGTGTGGGTCCTGAAATATCACTCTCTGCCACTGGAGGTGCTTCGCACATGTGTGGATACGAATGAATTTCAGGCAGTGATCCATGGCCCATGTTATTTCCCCCGGGTCTACAGCCTCTTGGCCTGGAACCCATTGGGGCTTGGTTCACACACTCCCTGGACGCACTGACTTTTGTAGACGGGGACCTCATCTTGGCACTGCATGGGGACATGGACAGGGTGACAAGATCAGGGGAACGTCCAAGACCTAATACACGACTGGCCTGTTTTGTTGAAGTCTTGGGCATAGTTGATTGGTGGTGGGTGACAAATCTAAGTGTACGTCAGTACTCTCACGCTGACACGTCATCGGCAAATATGTCCCGACTGGATTATTTCTGAGTTCCCACACATCAGATGAGTTAGTACTCTGGTACTACTTTCCTTCCCTAAGGCGTCTCGGACCACTCACCACTGCTTACTGTGGTTCACATGGGTGAACCAATCCGGGAAAGGAAATGCCGACAATGCACAGGAACTGAAATACAGGGAAACAAAAACAATGGCAGCTATGATGACTTCCAGGGATTTTACAGAGAATATGTGCTCAGTCCAGTTGGCAACCAATCTGTAGGAGGCTGTTATACCTGCTGCTCAGCCAGTGTGACTGTGGTGACAGAATGTTGGTGAGTGGAATGTTGGTGAGTGTGTGTGTCAGTTGGTGAATGGGTTGAGCAGCAGGAAGGTTGCTCCTGGTGGGGCTCTGCTACACCACCCTCTGCATGCTCCGCAGGATCTACAAGTGGATCCCGACCGAAACGGTGACACTGGCCCGCGTCAGCAGAGGTCTGGACTACGGCAACGCACTCTACGCAGGAATCCCAACCAAAAACCTACGACGACTACAACACATCCAAAACCCCTCCGCCTGACTGATCGTTAACGTCCCCTGCCCAGCCACATCACCCCCCACCTGAGAGACCTACACTGGCTCCCCGTCGACAAGAGGATCACCTTAAAGCTCCTCACCCACGCACACAAAGCACTCCACAACGCCGGACCAGCCTACCTGAACAGCAGACTCAGCTTCTACAACCCCACCCACCAGCTTCGCTCCGCCAGCCTTGCCCTCGCCACTGTTCCGTGCATCCAACGAACAACCTCCGACAGCAGATCCTTCTCCTACCTCAACGCCACGACCTGGAACACCCTCCCTACCCCCCTATGGCAGACCCAAGACCTACTCGCCTTCATAAGAATACTCAAGACCTGGCTCTTCGAGCAGTAGCGGCACCCCCTCCCCTCAGCGCCTTGAGACCCTCACGGGTAAGTTCTCTGATTGATTGATTGATTGATTGATTGAACGTATCCTGAATAAATCTACTTGAAAAACCTACATGGACTGGACCATCTTTTATTCACTACATATTTTGGCGACGAGGATGGGATGTGGAACTATGTTATTCCTTTCTAGGTCTGTGTTGACTGTTATTCCACACTTTCCACCCATGCTTCGGGCTTGGGTGAAGGGCTGCTTTGATGTTGTTTGTTACGTGTGGGGCAGTTGTCCACACGTTCTTATTTTATTTTTTAGATGTGTTTATTGGATAGTTCTCTTCTACACCTTGTGTTTGGCACACTATTTACTTTTCTCATGTGTTTGCCTGGCCAGACAGCATGTTTTAGGTACATTGGTTTGTTTGTAGTTTGTGGTGTGGTTGTGCATGAATTTTACTGTGGTAGAAAGGGAGATGGTGCATGAGTGTATTCTTATAATACCACTTGTGTTCCTCTCTCTTTTTCATTTCTTATGCATGATATTTTCCCCCTATTTTCTTCATGCTGACGTTTTAGATCGTTGCAATGTTGCTTACGTGTTGCAAAGGTTCTGATATCATTCTGTTGCATAGTATTGTTTCTTTGTCATCCTTTGCTTGCATCAGACTTCATTGTTATTCCATTTAGAGTTCTTCTGTATTTAGTATAAAGAAAGGAGATGTGTTATACCCGCTGCTCAGCTAGTTTTATTGTGGTGACAAAATGTTGGTGAGTGGTGGATGGGCTGGGCAGCAGGAAGGCTGCTCCTGGTGGGCCTCTGCTTAACAACTTATCCTGAATAAATCTACTTGAAGAACCTACATGGACTGGACCATCTTTCATTCACTACAGAGGCCGATAAGATGATCCTGAGGGGTCAGTTAATTGCATGGAGGGTGGACCTGAGAACTGCTGCAGCTTGAGGCCAACAAGGTGGCTGCCCCCACTAGAGACCGGGCCCATAGGATTGAGGAAGTCAAAGGGGATTACATTGCCCTGGTGCAACAAGAAGAGAGAGCTCAATTTCGAACCACTCAGGGCCGGCTGTATGAGGTAAGCAATAAGGCCGAACATCTCCTTGCATGGCTGGCCAAATAAGACAAGGGGTATTGCTGGGTCGGGTGGATTTAAACAGCTGAGAGGGTGCTAAGGGAGACCATCTGGGATATTGCACCGGAATTTGCAATGTACCTAGAATGGCTCAATCAGAGTTGGACTACTGCTGGGTGGGGAGACTCAGAGGCCTTTGTTGGGGACCTGCCAGCTCCCTGCCTTGACCCTGACTTGGCTGAGGCACTAGAGGAGAAGATCACGGAGGGTGATGTGACTACAGATATTTCACAATATAAGAATGGTAAAACTCCTGACTCCAATGGCTTCCCGGTAGAATTCTATAAAGGTGTCATTTTAAAAGTTGCAAAGCCGATTATTTCCATGTTCAATGCGGCACGAGAAATGGGCATCCAGCCAACTGACCTCCGGTAAGTCACAATTGTTTCAATCCATAAATTGTGAAAGGCGCCTGAAGGCTGGGTCTCTTTCAGGCCAATCACCCTGATATAACACTGAAAAGAAAATCCTGGCTAGGATTCTAGCAAACACCCTAACGCAAGTGATTGACCTCCTAGTCTCTTTCTACCATTCCAGCTTCATGCCATACATGGTCATGAGGATTAGCCTAAATGCCAAGAAGGGTTTTGATTCCCTCGAAATGCTTTGATGATGACCAACCTTTGGAAAATGGCTTCGGCACATATTGCCTCTCTTAGTTCAGCCTACTATATAAAGACCCGATATTGAGAGTCCGGGTCAATGGGGTGCTGTTAGATCACTTTGGTCTATCCAGGGGCACCAGACAGGGGAGCCCGCTATCACCCCTACTATTCGTGGTCCCTCTCGAACCTCTGGCATCATGGATCCAGATGGATGCACAAATCAGGGGCCTCCGCTGGGACCAAGGGTGGGAGGATGTTGTCTCATTATACGCTGATGAATTCCTACTATGCCTTGCCGATCCATCACGTTCAATTCTGAGAATCCTGGACATCCTGACAATGTTAGGGTCATATGTGGGGTTTTTCTTTGATTGGCACAAGTCAATTGCCTTCCCTGTGGAAGTGGATGCCCTGGCAAATGATAAAGGACCGCCCCTTTCAAAGGGTGACTCAAGGATTCTGCTATCTGGGTAGTTTCTGTCACATCGGACTAAGCTTTATACATGCAGGAAAACCTAGAGGGATTCATAATGCCTACCACAGGGAAAGATGGCAACAACTACCACGTTCACCCCTGGGCTAAGCGTCCTCTATAGGATGATCTACCTCTCCAAATTCCTGTACATCCTACAGATTACCCCATATCTGGTTCTGGATGCCTTTTTCCGAATGGTGGACAGTGTAACAATTGTGTTTCTCTGGGATGGCGGTGTACCAAGAATAGCCCTTTCACTACTGACCATACGCCAGACATAGGGAGGCATTACCCTCCTAAACCTCTGCCTTTACTATTGGCCCTCACAATTTCTTCCTGTTAAAGACTGGGCTTTTCTGTCGCAGCAGGAACCTTCCCTGCAAGCAGACTGTACAGCAATGGCCCCGAAGGGATACCTCCACTGACTTTCCCCTGGGCGGCAGGTTGCCTCCTCTACCTATCACAACACAGATGGTAGTCACTATTTGGCAGAGGGTAGTACATGCACTGGGATTGAAGATCAGGGTGACATTGTAGACCTCTCTTTGGGACTCGGAATGGGACCGATTAGGGATCTCTCATTTAGAAGACGTATGGAGGGATGAAGCAATACTCCCGTTTAGTGACCTGCAAACTGAGTATGAACTGTCTGTGTGTCAAAATTTGAGGTATCTACAAATGTGTTTCCTCCTAGGTAGATGTGGGGCATTGCAGACAGAGAAAGAGGAGGGATCTCCATTAGAATATACAATGTTGGTCTATGCCCTGACAGACCATGTAGTGTCCACACTTTTAAATATTAGTCCTCCCTCACTAGATTATCTGAGGGAATGGTGAAAGACAGACCTGGGCAAACTGGAAGACAATAACTGGGGTCAGGGGTGTGGGGATCCCAGAGCAGTTACGATCCGGGCGGGCTTCCGACTGATCCAAGTAAAAATCTAGTACATTATGACCCTACTTTATGTAATGGGTTGCACTGCTAAGGTCTCATACCCACAGGGTGCCACTGGGAATGTCCAAAGATACTGGTCTACCGGACATGGTTGGGCGATGTGATATCAGAGACCCTGGGCAAAGAAGTGCAGATTAACCTCATTTGGTTTAATTAGGAATTTGGGGCGGACAAACCCTGCACCACTAAGCTCTACTGTTATGTAACTTGGCCCTGATGATGGCCTGCAGAGGTTTTCTGAAACACTGGGGGGTGCCAACTCTGCCCACCATGTGGAAATGGGAAGACAGCTTGGATTGGTGCATGGGGCAAAAAAATAGTGCATCAGGCAAAAGGTTGCCATTGCAAATTTGACAAAATCTTGTGCCCTTGGAGTTAGATAGGGGAAGAGGATGGCTAGGGAGGTACGGATGATGATTACTTTAATGATGGGCAATCCAGGTATAAACATAAGATGAATGAGAGGGTTCCCAAGCCTGAAGTGAACATTAAATGGAGAACAGTCATGTTTGCGATGCTGCTGTTGCACTCTGTCGCCGTTCACCAGAAGATTCAACGTACTGCTGTTTGTGCATTTGCCTATATGTCCTTGAATGTTGTGGCTGGGGTTATTATGTTGTTTATTTCTCTATCCAACATTTAATAAAGAGATGTACTGAAAGAAAAAAGCAGGAAACTAAAACTTGCTCTGACCAGGTGTAAAGTCAGACCACAGCCTGCACCAGAAAAGTGAGTCAAGGCCAGAGCCACACATGAAGGGAAACAGATGTCATGGAGCCACTGACCATGCAGATGGAAGCCCCAACAGGCCCACAACATCCACCAGCACCCCCCCAGACCAACACCGGACCAACACCGAGGCAGCGCAGACAAAGACAGCGACCCTCAGAAAACGCACCAACCTCACAGACCCAACACCAGAGAATGCCATTGCCCACTACAGGCCCAAAGGGACAAACATATTCCATGTCCTGACCACCATTGTCCACAGGCTGACTGTACAAACATAGTGGACAACCAACATCCCACCTCAGACAAAGCTGCTAGTCGTGCTGCACGTGGTGGCCCGTGGTACCCTCCAACCAACTACCGCCAGAGTCGAAGGAGTCTCACAGCCAGCCCAGGACAATTTCCACACAACAGTCGTGGGTGACATCATCAGCTTGGTACCCTACTATCTATAAGTCCTTTGAGAAGTGCATATCAGTGGTTGTAGGTGGAGGTGAATATTGAGTTGATTCTGGAGGTACGGATGTACCAGAAGAAAGGTGAGTACCAATATATAAATACCACAAGTACATTACAGGATTTGTGAGTCTCCAAGATCTAGGATGTCTCCTACTTGGTTGTATGACTATGAACATTAATGTTTTGCACTACAAATTGCTTCCTGTAATAAGTGTTTGAATGAATTTCCCTTATCTTATTTTTTTTCATTATTGAGAAAGGGAGATATGTTATAACTTTAAGGGGCATATTCTCAGATAAATTTATCGCCCCATTCACAAGCTGGTGTTAACATCTCATATCACCAGTTTACCTGCGATAGCAGCTGCAAAAAACATTGCCACAGATGACCCCCGCAGCTATCGCTAATGAGATGCAGAGTAGGCGTTCTGGTGCCAAAAGCTGCGACAACACCACTCCGCAACATTCTCTGACACCAGCCAGATAGGTGATAAGAACACAAGACATGAGATAAGGCGAGTTAGCAGCAGGAAACTAACACCTGCCCTGACCGGGTGTAAAGTCAGAAGAGCCAGAAAAGCCCACGCATACCATCAATGTGCAGGCAATAGTGGACCACTGTCGACGCCAACCACCCAGGAAGGGTGCATGTTTCCTACAGCTTTCGACAGTCCATCATCAACCTGTGCTACCAGGATGGCATCTACAGAACAGCACTGCTCGTTGGCAAGTACCAAATGAACACACAACACACCTTGACTCCACAATCATGCAACACACACCACTGGGAATGCCCACGTAACCAACTCACATTCAAAATGCCAAACAACATGTCCACCCACCAGACACGACAACACAACTCACTGTGGGAACCTAGGCCAGCTATGCACAGAAGCCATCAATGGCATCGCACCTCAACCAAACAACATCAGATTGTGGGGAGAGGTAGGGACCAGGCATGTGCGAAGGAGGCAAGTGGCAGATGAATGGGAATGTGCACAATGCCAAGTGTGTTGTGGATGTGATGGCTAGACTGCAGTATGCAGACAACACACTTATCCATGTAGACATACACTGCTGGTGTTTGGAGTGCAATGGACAGTGGTTGCAACCATGTCACCCCAGACTGTGGTTAGGATCGTGGAAGTGTAGCTTGTTACATCCCCGTAGGCATGAGCAGAGTGGACTGGCCCGGCGTACGCCAGCGTCGGGGTGTGAATAAAAGGCACGGTTCTCTTCGGAATGCCCAGCGTGTCTGCCAAGGGAGTGCTTCTCACTCAGCCATGAGGCGGATGCTGTCGCTGTGTGCGGGGTTGCCTGCGATCCTGTGCACCTTCTCCACCCCAGGATGCTGGTCCCCGATCTAGTCTTGCCCGCCCCTGCGCACCCAGGCCTCAAGGCCCACCTGCCGACACCGGCATGTGTCAAAGATGGCCCACCACATGCCCGAGGCCCATGACCCTGTCAACCTGCATTGACCATTACGGCCTCCGCGAGCAAGGCCCACTGTACTCCTTTCTCTGTGACGTACTCTGCCAGCTGACACAGCGGACTAGTAGGTCACACATTTGGAACTGAGTCTTGATTACACTATGGTGGAGGATGATATTTATGGCTGACTTGAAGTCACTGTACTCCCTTCGATGTGGTGCCACCAAGTCTGTGCATAGCATTCCAACAACACATGTCTGTGGGCCCACGCAGACTACTGCCCCCGGGCCACACAGCGCTCAGTTAAGACACACATGTTGAACTGAGTCATGAAATTTGAATGGCAGAGTACATAACATTGCATGCAAGGAGAGGTGTAAGAGGATGACACGTTTCAGTCCGGAAGAAAAAAGGATCATCGTTACGGTGCATCTTGAACCAATGGCACGTGGATGTGGGCCACTGCTGACGGCTGCCTCCGGTCAACACTGTGGTCAAGTAGGTCACACATTTGGGACTGAGTCTTGATTTAGCAATGGCTAGTTCATATCATTGTACCGGCATCATCGCAGACTGCATCCCCTCTCAGCCCCGGTTTCACTAAGTCTTTTTCCTTGGCATTCATGGACATTCTCTTTTAGAACTACGGTGGCCTCTGAGTCAATGGACTGGGGGGATGTCTTCATCCTCATGAAGCTGATACCAAATTGGTGGTGAAAACGAGGCTGTAGCATTCCACTCCTCAATTTGCTGCTTCTGGACGGCTTATGACCTATGCATCATGCCCTGGAGGACATCTTCCACTGTCCCCCGCAAACCTCCACCACATACACCTCGGACATCGATGAGGACCCGCTCATCCGATGTGGCCCTGCCTCAGTGCACCGCAGGGCACCGTCCCATGGCGGGGTGCCTCTTCCGGCCGCTGAGCATCCGGGGCCACTAACCCTGTGCAGTTAAAGTCAGGGACCCTGTCTTCTGAGATATTAGATGGCCTCTGAGACGATGACCTTGGGTCATCAACACCATGAGTCTGTGGCCCTGCGCTGTCCGCTGCATCCGTCCTCAACTGAGGTACACCAGAGCTCACACATCAAATCGTGTCCTGACCGGCCCGGAGGTCGCATCACCGCAGGAGGCATACACTACCACCGCCAGGACCACCTTTAACCGCCAATTGCCAGTGTTGAAATGGTCATACTGGCAGACAAACGGAGTTGCTCACACCTGTCGTGGTGCCATCCTCTACCTGATACCCTGCTCAGCACTCCAGGTGCCCTTAACTCAGTGCACCATGAGTCATTGTCCATTTCTGTTTTGGTAATGTGTTGTGGTGAGTTCAATCAGCAATGTCACCTCAGGCAGTGGGGTAGACTTGAGAAGATGATGGGTAAGACGATGCAGGTGTGACTCCCTCCACTGCAGCTGCATCAGGAATGTCCCGAAGGGACCAAATCCTAGACATTTTGTTCACATGAGCACGCTCAGCTCTAGTGCCCCAAGCTCAGTGCACTGCAACTCACGGACACTTCTGTTTCCTCATTGGGTGACCTCTGTACCTGCTCCAGCTACCACCATAATGCACCGCTATTGTCTCTGTAATGCTGGTGTTTACTGTTTCCGTCTTAAAAGTGTTCACTGTTGTATTTGTTGCCAGAACCATCCACTTCGTGAGGGATGGCTTACACTCACCCCACAAACATCCAGCACAGGCGTCACTGTAAATATGACCTTTCCAATAAAGGGGCCGGGCGCACGTGCCCGTAGGCAGTTCCACAAACTATCTGCATGTGTCGGTGTGGTCATGATGTGTGCATGAGGGCCCTACAACTTTACATTGCGCTGTGTACAGCAGATGCAGCCATGCCCTCGCAGTCAGCGTGTTAGTGCTTGGACATGTAGCTTTGCCATCAGCCACTCATTGCATAAGGGGAGTGTACTGGGCCGTCGTACGGAGGTCCAGCGTGGGTCTGTAAATGTTAATTCCGGGGCTCTGGGCATGGTTCAGTACAGGAAATGTGCAAATGCATGTGTCTCTGTCACAGTGTGGGTCTCCTTTGTGGGGTGCAGGTTTGCCTGGATGAGACTTGGAGACCCCGTATGTAATGTAGTTCGGCATTCTGAAACATGGCATTTGAATGCAATGTGTGCCTTGGTAGCGTGTTGGGTGCCAGCCGTGCTTGCGGGTGCTTCCTTCTGTGTGGTCTGCACGGGGGCTGGGCTCTCCTATATGTAGCTTGGCTGCCCTGGTGGTGGGTTGCCTGGGATGTCCATGAGCTGTTGTAGGGCGTCGGTCTCGAAGGTGTGGTAGTCCTCTCCAGCATCACTGATGGGTTGTCTGGTCTGCTGGAGGTGTTGTTTGTCCCTCTGCAATGTGAAGGAGAGGTGCATGTTGACATTATGTTGACATGTATGTTTGTGCATTGTGCTTGTTGACATGCAGACATCATGACAATGTACATTGGGACTGTCTGGGTGGTGTTGCCAATTTGATGCGAGACAATTGACTTTCGGACTACGTGACAGATGTGAGGTTGTACATATGAATCTAGCGGTTTCCTGCTCTGTTCGATGTGTTTGGACTGTTTGTGCGCATGAGCGGACCCAGTTGTGTCCCCTGTTCTGCAGTGTCAGTGCTGCACTTTGTACAGCATTGTCGTGGGATGTGCCGTAATTGCTATGTGCGTGTGCTGCAGAGTGTCACGGGGATCAGGGACATTGTCCAGGGTCATTGTGGGTGTGCAGTGTGCTTCACATCGTTGTGCATGTGTGTAATTGTGCCCATCTACCCTCGTCCCCCCAGTCCCTGGTCGTTGCTCACCCTGTTGATGTTGTGTCAGTTCCTCTCGAGCTGTGCCTGGACTCCCACCTCCTGTTGCCATTGCTGCGTTCCTGTTGGCAGCGGGTTTGTGCTTGGTGTGGCTTTTTACATCATGGCAGCGCCCCTTGCCCTCCTCAACACTCCAACTGCATTCACGTTTGTCTCATTGTGGGTCAGTTGATGGTAGTCAACTGTCACCTCCGTGATACTTACCTGGTTTTGTTGAGGAATACACCCTGTCTTCCTCTTCCTCTTCTCCTTGGCCTTCCCCAAACTCGGGGTTCCTTGCTGGTGGTCTGTGGGGCTTGTGGGGTTGGGGTTGGCCTCTGCACTGGGTCCGGGTGCATCCATGTTGCTACGCACTTTGGATTGTTTCTGGTGTGTTTTTTTTGTAGCTTTTATAGTGCATTTTCCCACCAGATGCGTAGAATTTGCCGGCCTGCCCATGGTTTTTGTTGCTTTTTGTATTGCAATTGGCCTCATCGCATCTTTTTTTGCGTTCGTGTTTCACAATTTTGCGGCGTACCATTGATTTTAGCGTGGTCATTTGACGCGTTATCTGGAGACTATCGCATGGTACAGCCGTGTTGTAAATATTTGGTTAACAAGGTGTAATTTTCACGCGATAGACTGCAATGTTGAAGATTGCGTTAAGTTACTTTTGCAATGATTATCACACGTTTTTTGAGAATATCCCCCTAAGAGTTAATAGAAGTGTGCTGCACTCCAATGTTTGGATTCTTGTCTGGATGTGAGGATCCTTTTGAAGGCAGTTGCTGCTGAGCTGGCCTCGAGGGAACACAACAGAGTTCTTGTGGGAATAAAGATGTACAAAAAAGAACCGTATCCTGCTTTTATAACAATAGTAAATCAATCAGTATACAGGCAGGGGAATATTATGCTTCTGGCAAAACTGCAAGAGGGCCCAGCAGGACTCGTTAACATCTGTCTTAGGGGATCAACTACAGGTCTGTAAGCAATTAAAAAGATCACACTGCGAGGTCATGGCCAAAATAATCGAAACTTACTATGTCAGAAGCTTGGGATGCAACTCTATCTTGGTCTTAGTTCAAAACTATATTAAGGAAACAACTGTGCTAAGACTCCTTTGCCCTTTATAACTCATCCTGTCTCAGTTTTAAGCACATTGGCACTTTAATGAATCCTTACATCCAAGACTCAGTGTAATATATTTGACAGAGTGAAGTAGTGTGGCTCACTGGTTAGAGGCGGCAGACCCGAGAGCAGAGGACGGCCCGGGACCAGGGTTCGATTCCTGGCGCAGCAGGTTTCTGGACTAGGGTCAGCGGACTCGATAATTCTCTCGCCTCGGTGCCCATTCTGATCAGCGATCACACTCGGCAACTCTGGGCATTAGCTTGCCTCATCTTCACTAACGGCCCCACCAGACTGCCGGGGATGCCTGGTCTCACCCTGGAGATACCCATTAAGGGACCATCTCTCAGGGAAGCCAGGAAGGGTTTCGCAGCGGTCGAAGCGCCTTGGGACCCTACGGGTAAGTAGTGCGCTATATAAATGCCAATACATTTACATTTACATTTACATTACATTTACATTTACACATTTACATTTACATTTACATTTACATTTACATTTACAGAGGTACTATCCCCGAAATGTAAAGGTGATCTCGAGAATTTGAAGTTTGTACTATTTAACCTGGGTGAGATAAGTCAAAAGGAAAATATGCTCACCCCCTTACAAGCTGCTGTTTTTGTCTTCACTAGAAGGACTCACCGGCCCATGTAATTTGCTGTTGCCAATTTTTTTTTTATTGAGTTTTTCCCTTTTTTATAACATGTACAGGGTACAATAAGAAAATAGAAACAATACTATCGTATATAATACACATACATATATAAAATCATTCATTACATAGTCACATCAATCTACATGCTGTTGCCTTCTTAAATCACAACCAACGTACTGGAAAACATAATCATCTAACTATAGTTTAATATTCCAAAAATAAACAGAAGAAAACCAAAATAAACAAATATAAAGGAGAATTAAAGCAAAAAAGCAGATGAGCAGCTTATCACAGTGTCTATCAAGTAGTATTTCCTTCTTTCCACCGAGTGATCGGTTCCCAAATTTGACTACCCAATTTCCTTCCCTTTTTCCCCTTCCTAGCGTATATAGCGGATTCTAACTTGTAAATTGAAAGCAGCTTAGCTAACCATTGATAATATGTTGGGGGGAGGGGGTCCAGCCATGCCGTGGCTATACATAATCTCAAAATTGCCATCGCTACGAAAATAAAACTTCCATTCCGTGTCCGCCCCTCCACCTCAACTCCTAATAATATTATTGATGGAGTTAATACAATTTCGATCCCTAAAGCATTACTTAGAAAATTTTCAATATCCTTCTTAGTTGTTTCTAAGTGGGGGCATGTTGCAAAAATATGTAATAAATCAGCCTCTAAACTGCCACATCTAAAACAGTTAGTACCTGACACAGCTCCCCATTGGGCAAGTTTCACAGGTGTATAGTATAAGTGGTACAAAATTTTGTAGTGTTGGGCTTGCAATGAGGCTGAACACAATAATTTCTGTCCCATATCTAATGAGTGAGAAAAATGAACTTGGTCTATGTCTAAGCCAGTTGCCCATTTATCCGCCCACTTTTCTAAGTCATATTTCTTTAAACTTGATAATTCTAAATAGAACCTCTTAATCGTGCAGTCTATACCTGCTTGTATAACCTCCAATATTGGATTCTTTACAAATCCCGCAGGGCCACCCTTTTTTGTATTAATGAAGCTTCTTACTTGAAGATATTTAAAAAATTGTCTCGTATCTAAGCCATATCGTGTCTGTAGTTCTGAAAATTGCATCATGCCTTGCGGACCTAGAACATCACCAGCCTTCCGAATTCCTTGCCTGCCCCACTCATTAAAGACTGCATCAGAAAACACCTCGCTAGGAAGAGTGGGATTGCCTTCTAACCTTGTATAAAAATTATATTTCCCAATTCCGAACCGCTTAGTAAATGATTTCCATATTTTATATGCTGCTAGGATAGTTTTAAATCTTGTCCTTTTATAATAACTTGTGTCTGTAAATTTCAACAGTAGGTTTTCTGCCTCCGCTCCCATTACTAATCCATATATAGCTAATGTGCCGAATTCATCCTGGGCTTCTACCTCTGCTCCTCCCAATAAACCCACCATATATTGAAGTGCTGCTGCCCAGTAATATAACTTCATATCTGGAAGCACCCAGCCTCCCCTTTCTCGTGTTAATGTCATAAATCTGTACGCTCTCCTTGTTTTCCCCTTTGCCCAGATAAACCGGTTAATCATATGCTCACAGATCTTGAACCATTTGTTCTCCAAAAATAGTGGAATGGCTCTGAATATATATAAAAATTTTGGCAAAACCATAATTTTAATAATGTTTGTTCGCCCAACAATTGAGAGATGTAGTTTATCTAACCTGTCTAATTGCTTCCCTACTTTAGCGATTATTGGGACTATATTTTTTCCCACTAGAGTATCAAGCTCGGCCGTGATATTTACTCTGAGATACACCCCTGTTTGAACCACACGGATATCATCATATTGTGTATAAGAATTTTTAATTATCTGTGTCTTAGAGGTGTTTAAAGCGTATCCCGAGATTTGGCCAAATCTCCGTGCCTCAATCTCTATCTGCCCAATAGCCTGCGTGGGGTTTGGTGTAATCACTGCCACATCATCGGCATATGCAAGAATCTTACATTGTCCCAAATGTGTGTGTAAAGGAGTAATCCTCTCGCAGAGCTCTATCCTACAGATTAAGGGGTCCATATACATTGCAAATAGAAGTGGGGAGCACGGGCATCCCTGTCTCGTGCCCCGCTTAATCCTGAATTGTCGAGTGGAGCCTGCATTTACTCTTATGGAGGCTACTGGATTCATGTATAATGTCTGTAATGCTCTAATATACCCCTTTTTAACCTTATTAAAACATGGCACAAATAGTTCCAGGAGACCCGATCAAAAGCCTTTTCGGCATCCAATAACATAACCGCCATCGGGTCTCCTGTAACCTCCGCGGCATCAAATAGGGTGATAACCTTACGCGTATGCTGCGTAGTGCCCCTTCCAGGGATAAACCCGTGTTGGTTATTACGTACAAGCTTTACTATTGTGTTAGCAAATCGAGTAGCCAATGCCTTAGAGGAGATTTTGGTGTCACTATTCATTAATGTAATCGGTCTATAAGACCCCGGCTCAGTGGCAGGTCTCCCCTTTTTTAATATTAACACAATGTCCGCTCCCCCCCATGACCTTGGAATAGATTCCCCTGTTTGGGCTGTCTGTATTGTCTTAACTAGATCATTTCCAAGTATTCCCCAAAATGTTTTATAAAATTCAATAGGGAGCTGGTCAGGGCCAGCAGCTTTCCCTGAGGGTAGACTTGCTATTGCTGTTTTAATCTCCTCTATTTCCAATGATGCTTCTAACCCTTCTGCCTCCGCGTCTGTAAGCCTTTCAACTGGTATTCCCTGTAAATAGCCAGCTATTTCCGTAGGGTCAGTAGGCTGTTGGTCATCATATAATGACTCATAAAAATTCCTAAATACTTCTCGAATTTCCTGCGAATCAGTGTGTAATCCACTAGCTATATCCCTAATTTCCCTTATCATTCCTGACGCTGCAATTTGTCTAGTACGTATGGCTAATACCCAACCTACTTTCTCACTAAATTCATGGCATCTTTCTCTTTTGACCGTAAACTTCTTAGCTGCCTTATTTGCAATATATTCTTCTGCCTCACTTTTTGCATTTAATACCTTGATGAGCGCGTGGTCCACTGATCTCCTTGTTGATACACATTGGTGTAACTCCTCCTCAGCATCTACCGCTGCCTTGACTAATTCATTATTCCTAATCTGCTCTTGTTTACGCATAAATATGCTAAAGCTAAGGGTCTCTCCACGGGCGCCTGCCTTGAATGCATCCCATACTGTCCCAACAGCTGCACTTCCTCTATTGGTCTAAAAAAAATCTTTCATCCACTTGACATATGGTGTATATACTTATCATCCTGTAGGAGCCCTCTTTCGAATGTCCAAACCCTCTCAGTTCTAGTTCCTGCTATCGTTTTTAATGTTAATATGAGGGGATTGTGGTCGCTGAGAATTTGGGGAAGTCTATCTATCTTTAAGATGGAGAGTAATTGATTTGGTACAAAAAAATAATCTAACCTTACACAAATTCGGTGTGGAGCCGAGTAGTGAGTATATCCTTTTTTATCTGATCTAATTTTCCCCCACACATCCGACAAGGCATTATTCATTAATAAGTTAGATAATGCTTGATATACTCTTTTTTTTCTACCTTGATATCTACCGAAAGAACCTACCCCTAACCTGACTGTATATTGAAGGGTGACAGACAGATAAGAGAAAACTGACCCAGAACGCTGGTCTGCTGCTTCTGGCTGCTACAAGGTACTGCCGATCCGGTTGGAGTAAACTGGTCCAAGCTATGGCACCGAAGCTACAGAAATCACCAAAGCAGTACAGACAGCATTGAAAACAGCATGAGGATAAACGAGGTGAGGATGAGGACGCCACCTTGAGTGATCCTGGAGTACCGGCAAACAATCTCCGCGCAAAGATGAAATTAAAAGCACAGATGCGCAGAGAGGCAGCAAAGGAATTAAAAGCTCAGAGAATCAAAGAAAAGGAAATCGAGCAGGAGCAAAGAAAAGCATCCGTCACGAAAAAGAAAAATAAGGAGCAAACAGCACCGGCCGACTTAGCACTGAGAGAGTCAGCCCTCCGACAACCTGCTATTACGGAGTCCTTTTCCCCCCTCCCACCACCTCCCACAGTGCCAACCTCACCATCGCCCCCGATCTCAGCAGAGATTAGAGCGTGTGCCGAGGGAACATCGGAGCAACACTACCGGACACAAACAGCCGCTGATGTCGAAGTTACAGAAGCAGCGGAGGGTGGAATCTTTTCAGCTGAGCCGAGTTGTGAGGGCGGGGCTGAGAGTAACACCCAGCTGACGGTAACACAGTCTGGGACGCTGGCTTTAGAAAAGGAGGGGGCAGCTGGCGCTGGCACTGCAAGGACAAATTCTGACGCAGCAAGGAATACTTCAAAGGTATGTGCGGATGATTTGGCGCTGTTATCGCCTAGCTGTGAGGTATCAAAGCTAAATAAGCAGGATTTTGGGAGGCAACAATCTACATTGAGAGAAACTTCTGGCGATGGGGCTGGTATGAATAAGGATATGGATATGGTGATTACTACTAATATGGGAAATATGGAAAATAATGAAAATGTAGTACTGCTCACTGAAGAGGTGCACCAAGTTGGGGGTGAGGCTACATTAATAACTGAGAAGGTGGATGTATCAGCCCCAATAGGGTCGATGGGACAATCAAACACTGAAACAGTTAACATCAATGTAAGCAATACTGTCAATGCGCAGCTACAAAATGAGAATGACATTGTGAACTCGATGAGCAATCTGCAAGGTGTGAATATCCCTGTACAAGTTATGGCCTCACCCAGTGATGATTGCTTCTTTACTGGCAATGATGAAAATGATGATGAGGAGGAGGAGGAAGAGAGGGAGGAGGGTTCAGATACAGACTCGATTTCTAGTGAGGGATCTGCTACTAATCCTGATAATACTTCACTCTCCCCAGAGAGTCATAATGAGCATTCGGCTCAAGAAGTCACTGAAACAGACCAAGATACTATACGCAGAGGGCATACAAGAAGGATAGATAAAAATAAAACTAAATCTAGAATACGCAGTAAAGCTAAAACCCCCCGAAGTTCTCCCCGACTATCAGTTGCCAAGAAATTGGATTGGGACTATGCGGCCACCTCACAACTATATCAAGATGGAGCTACTGGTCAGCAGCATTTTAATTCAGAGACAGGGGCGAGAGGTGGTAGTCCTAACTCTAATTTTGATTTACTATTTACAACCCTAAAACAAATCCAGGGTGAAGCCAGGGCTGAAAGCCGGAGAGCAAAACATGCCAACAAATAAATACAGGCTACACTACAAAAGATGAATAAAATGTATGTAGAGGTAGTTAACAGAGTTTCAGAGGTGGAGGAAAGGACAGGGAAGCTCGAAGATGACGTGGTGAAGCTTCAGGAAACTAAATTGGAACAAGACAAGACATCATCAGACGTGCTCTGGAAACTAGAAGATTTTGAAAACAGACAGAGACATAATAATATACGACTTCTCGGGGTGGAGGAAGGGAAGGAGGGAGAAAACGTGCGGGCATTTGTGGTAGATCTACTGAGAGGGGCATTTCCGGAAATGGACCGATGGAGCTGGGATAATGAGATACAGCGAGCCCATAGGTTCCCAATGACTCAGAGAAAGTGTAACATCTCCACTAAATCATGTGCAATTTTGGTGTACGTAGGTAACTTCTTGTTGAGGGAGGAGATAATAAGCAAGGCGAAGCCGCAATCTAAACGTACATACAAGAACATTTCTTTCTTCGCCCGCCCTGATTTTTGCCACGCCACTGTGGAAAGGAGATGACGTATGAGGCAGTTGATAACTCCTTTTCAGAATGCAGGTTGTGAGGTTTACTTAATGTTTCCAGCTCGCCTCAAAGTAGTTCTTAATGGGCATGTCAGAGTGTTTTACTCCGAAATTATGTCTCAAGAATACCTTGCCTCTCTTAGAGAGAACAAGGAGCAGAGTAGGGAGCAGAGTAAGCAGATAGTTGCGGTAGGGGAGGGTCCCCGGAAAAATCAGTGAGGCCCTACATGATCGTTAACAAAAAGTAATGAAAACATTGGATATAAGATACGAAAAGATAAGTAAAATATGCAAAATATGTAGAGTATATTAGAATGTACCATTTTTTTTCTCTTATCACGTTTTACACTAAGATTGGGGTTCAGGAGGGAGGGGTAAGAGTCGAGATGAGATATATTACGTGATGGGAGAGGGAGAAAACGAGACAACCCAGGGGTCTCGGCTGTCAGACATAGGTCCGTCGGACCTATTTGCCAGTAAGGGGGGTGGGCTTTCAGGGGTGGGGTGTCTGGGGAAGGGGGGGAGTGGTGGCGTACAGGGCACAATATAATGCAATCACAAAGGGAACATGTGGAGGAATGTGGCAAACAAATAGATCTCAAGGATACAGAACCAAAATGGGGTATACATTTCTTTAAAGTTGTAGTAACGATGAAAAAAATAAAATAAAAATAAAAATATATATGGATATTAGATTCGTAACCTGGAATGTCTGCGGCTTAAATGATTATCAGAAGAGACAGAGGGTTTCACTTGCATTAAAACAAATGAATGTAGATTTTATATTCTTACAAGAAACTCATATCATGCTTTCACAGGTTTTCCTGCTGGAGCAGATGAGTTTTCATATATTAGTACATTCTAAGCAAGGAACAAAAACTAGAGGAGTAGCGATAATGTCAAAAAATAGGAATCTTCTAGTCAGAAAGAAATTGGAAGATCAGTGGGGGAGATGGGCAATGGTTGAATGTCTGATTGAGGGGGAATGGACAACCCTTGGGGTTGTATATGGATCAACAGAGGACGACCCAGAGATCTTAGAATTCCTGGATGCGGAACTTGCTATATGGGCTCCTCGCATTATTATGGCTGGAGAGTTCAATATAAATGGGGCGGTCAAATGTTTCTTTCCATCATTCAGACGATCATCCGATTCTGACCTTCCTCAATAAAGGAACCGATAGGACATGCAATTTGACAGTGGTTTTGTGATTTTGTTTTAAGTGATTTTAGCCACGTTTTAAGCAGCAACGTCAACAATAATCAGATCGGTTATCTATTAATGAAGAGAGAGACGCGGATTTATTAACACACTAAAAAGTAGGACAATAAGGACAGAGTTGAAGGTCTAGACGAACAGAGACTCGGCTCCTTCAATCTAAGTGGACTTCTTGGGAAATCCTAGAAATTAATCATACTAATGGTGCACGCTGTACAGCCACAAATACTATTTTTGAGGCATTCGCCAAATACTATGCACACCTCTACACAAGTTGCAGACATAACTCGTGAGAGGTATATATTTCAAGGAGAACCCTAGCTTGGGTTGAAACCCATGAGAGGAACCATTAAATCGGCCTCTCACAATAGATAAGAAATGTGATAAAATCCCTTTCTGCTAGCAAGGCTCAAGAGGCAAATGAACTAATGCCCATGTATTGCGTAGATTATGCAGACCTGTTCGCCCCATATTTGTTTTCTGTGTACAAGTGAGCCGGGGACGATGTAATATTGGCCCATATGTTACAAGAAATAATTATTTCTATCCTACCAAACAAGGCAATTACCCTGACAACTATGCCTCCTACAGGCTTTGACACTAAAATTTGCAGGGCAGATTTCCAAGAGCTGGTGCATCGCTACATAGTAGCAGGGATGCGGCAGTTAGTTTGCGGGGCGGAAAAATAGCCTTGCACTGCCTGGATGCGCTGCATTTACAATGCGCCGCACCGTGGCGCAAGGATAGACAGATGCGGGACACATCTTGTCGGCATAAGGGCAGCGGATCGTTGGAGTTGTGCCGCAAGCACGAAGGAACTCCAGTAATGGTTAAAAATGCCTATTCCTAACATGCTGCATCACTCCTTACGCCTGCTTCGAGCAGGCACAAGGTTTTGATGCAGTGGTGTAGTAAATGTGACTCAGTGAAATCTTGTAGATTTTATTGCGTCACTTTTACGAGGAATTTGCGAATTCTTGGCAATTCCCTCGTTTCGCCTGTTTAGGAGCAGGTTTTCGCTGGCCTTATTTTTTGCACTGCCTCCTGTTAACGCTGCCCTTGTAAATAGGAGGCAGTGTCAAAATTAATGGGTGTTGCTGTGGAATGCCCACCGCAACACCTATTGCCCTCCCCTTTCACGCTAAATACAGAGTCAAAGGGTGCCTTAAATACAAGGCAGCATTAGGCCACGTTAAGTGGCTCAACGCTGCCTTATAAATAAGGCGAGGCCCTTATTGCCATCACAACGTCACTGTAAGTGACATTGTGGTGGCAATAGGGGCTTGTAAATATGCCCCTAACTTTCTTTGAGAACGTTCCTGCAAAAAAACAATCAGGAGAGGAGTTTCCCTCTTTCTATGTGTGCTGCAACATGCAGCACACATAGAAAGAGTAAAAGGCAAGGAGAAGTACAAATATTTATCCTCGTTATGCCTCTTATTGGGAGGCATATCTTTTGGCACATTCCCAGGGATATCAGGTTTGGTAAATCTGGATTTGAGTCAAAAACCATGGGAGTTGCTTGAAAACACACATCGCAATTCCCCTGGAATGCCTCCTTCATGAAAAGTAATACAACACATCGATTTGTGCTGTGTTGTATTACTCCATATTTTTGATGCCATTCAAATCTACGCAAAGTGACTTTGTGTGGGTTCAAAGATGACTAAGAAGTTTGTGTCACACATGTACCATGATACATAGTGCAATCATGACGCAAAGCTCTCATAAGTATCCCATATGGTGTTTTAACCAGGCCAAACAAGGTATATCCTTATTTCTGTGCCTTCAGGCATACACCATACTCCAGCATGTGTGTAGAACATTAGTGCCCTTGATTATATCATGGGCAACAAAAAAAGGTTTGGGTCCTGTCTCTGACCGGCTTGGACCTCAACTATCATGCGAAACAGAACAAACTAGCCAGTCAGGTTTGCTTTATAATGAATTAGGAGGCACCCAGCCTGTCTGTACTGAGTGATCCACAAATTCTTTTAGAAAGGATTTTATTTTATTTTATTCAAATTTCATTAACTTATCAGTATGTCTTCAAAGGCACATTTATCAAAACAATCAAGTAAACATTCAGACAATAATGTGCGCAATATATACAAGTGCTGGACTGTACACAATAAATACTCAAAATTCAGGAACACCAAAAACAAAACTGTATACAAATCAATTGAGACATGAGAAACATTTAACAAAAAGCACCAGACCTTCAAATTATGGCATCACCGGATGGACTGTCCTGCTCCCTATATCAAAAAAAGACTGGCAAAAACAATGCGTTGCACTATAGGAGCTATCACCCTAGGAGTCCCAAGAACAACCTCCCCTACAGGCAGTTCCTCAGGGTGAGGCGGAACTGCTCTAGAGTTCAGGATTTTGATATACATGGCCAGGCGCTGACCACCAAATTACAGGAAAGACGATATCCCCGCAAGCTGTTGAAGCACTCGATGAAAAGGGCGAGATGGACGCCAAGGGAGCATTTTTTTTATAAAAGATCAATATAACCCACACAACGAATCGTTTGTGTCTCCACCTTTGGTCCGCACACCCATCCGTTTCAGAAAATCATTAGGAAGAGCTGGCACCTCGTTGAATAAATCTTGCCCGATGCTGGTCTACCACTATTCGCCTTGAAAAAAAATCGAAGTATTGGACAGTTGATAACATCTACACGTCCACCTGCCAAAAAGGACACCCAAAGTACCATCTTCGGTGTCAGTCCAGTCAAGGGACACCGCAAATGCGGTACATGTAACGTCTGCAATCTCACAATGGAGGGCACCCTCTTCACAGACGGGAACAAATTTTGGCGTCACGAAGAACATATGAACTGTAAAGCGAAAAACACAGTGTATGCCATTCAGTGTCCCTGTAACAAGGTGTACATTGGAAAGATCACACAGGAGGTACGACAGAGGATCATTCAACATCGATCGAGAATCAACAACAAAAACCTGACAGCACCGCTGGTGTCTCACTTCCTACAACACAAACATTCAGCCAACGACATCAGATGGACCGTGATGGCAGTAGCCAAGGGTGGCAGTGGAGATCCGGACACACGCCTATCCCAGAAAGAGGCCTACCTCATTCTCAAGTTTGATACAGCCAACTCGGGTCTGAATGAACTGTCCGAACTGGGGAACCTGTAATTGACCATTTCCTGTTAACATCCTGAGTCTTGGGGACAAAAAGCCCCCCTCCCCCTCTCAGTCTTTGTCTGCGACAATTTCAAAGCAATTGGGCCGTGCTGCTGGTCTAATCATGCTCCAATCATTGATCCTGTCCTTTCAAGAAAAAATCGAACCTTCCCCGCGCTAGGATTGAACTACAAGTACCAGCCTCAGCGGAACTCCAGAGCTCGATCCGCTTTCTATTTCCACACTCTGAGTAGTTCCAGTTCCATCTCCCTTAAAATTACTCTAGTTGGCCAACGGCGTTACACGCCACACGCCGGAGGCCGCGGAACAGATTCAGTTCAGTTCCCGCCAGAGTGAGTACACAAACGAATTCTGCTAATGAATTCTAGTTGCAACATGCCAGTCTCGGGCCTTGCACTCTTGGTAATCCCTTCTTTATCTTTCCATCCAGTTTCCAATTGAAGGCAAGCAGTGCCCCTCCCTGACCTCCGGACGTTTCAATCTGCAACATGTCTCTCACTCATGCTCAAGTTCAGGTAGGACTGCAGGCAGCATTTCCAATTTACTATGCACCTCGTTCCACCCAGTTTGGCCCTGTAGCCCTCACCTCCACATATTATTATTTTCAGAAACTCTACACCGCGTGAAGCTGCTCCACATCCTTGCAGCCCCTGCGTGCATCCTGCAGGTATTTTTTGTACAACCAATATTTCAGTCAGAGAGGTTACTACTATGTTTCTGCAACACAATATTTACACCAAATCCCCTGTTTTACAGAAACGGATTCACCCAGTCCACGTCCTAAGGAGAACCCATAATTCGCCAGTGGTTCGAAACGCATTGACCCGCAACCTGTGAAAAGGAAGAAGGGGGCAGCTAGGGAATAAACAACACTACTCTCTCTCTCCCTAGTTGTCTAATCCTCAAAACACCCAATCACAGGCCTATTGAGACCGGCAGGCAGTATCATCGAATCCCCGTGTCCGCCTGTCTTTTGGTATATAATTTGAAGGACTGGTGTTTTTTGTTAAATGTTTCTCATGTCTCAATTGATTTGTATACAGTTTTGTTTTTGGTGTTCCTGAATTTTGACTATTTATTGAGTACAGTCCAACACTTGTATATATTGCGCACATTATTGTCTGAATGTTTACTTGATTGTTTTGATAAATGTGCCTTTCAAGACATACTGATAAGTTAATGAAATTTGAATAAAATAAAATAAAAATCCTTTCTAAACAAATTTGTGGATCACTCAGTACAGACAGGCTGGGTGCCTCCTAAATCATTATTCATTTAAAAAAAAATCTGACATATATGTATGTTGTTTGTTACTATGTCTGTTGCTATATTGTTGTATTTTTACATACCAAATAAAGCATTATTTTTTTGAATCATTATAAAGCAAACCTGACTGGCTAATTTGTTCTGTTTCGCTTGATTATATCAATATTGCAGTGAAACGTTTGGAAGAGGAAATGATGATGAACATAACACAGATCAGACATGCACATTGGCCAGAAAATCGAGGGTAATCTTCGGACTAGAAATTCCCTTACATATTATGCTTGAGTATCAGCTCAAAGCACTAAGTACACCTCTTATGTGAAACGTTTGTAGAGGGATTTGTAGGTATTCACAGACAAATTCCCCTCGCTCTTGAAGTGCTCTGGCATTTGACGACTTAGCAATGACTTATTAAGCACACAGAAGCCCACATCGCAATTGTCCAGCCCTTGTGCCTGTACAAGAGAGTTAATCTAGGTTTCTGGACCAGTGCATGTATATGAGCACTGTGAATGTATTCTTCTGAATAGAAACAGTAGCTTTGTGATGTTCTAGTTATGTATGTTTAGTCACTTGAACCTCATATGACAATATGCCTTCCAGGATTAGGCTGTGAACGGCAACATTGGTATAATGCAACTGTAACACATACCGTAAATCAGCATCATTTTCATCATTGTGTACATCTATTTCAGGTGGTGCATGAGCTTCTTCTGTATTGTCTGGGAGTGGTAAATCCTGTCAGGTCACATGTTGAGCAAGATACAGGCATCTCATTATTTGGCCCTGACAAAGAATGGATTCCAACGACAAAATAGCAGGAAATCAGATGATGTTACAGCAGTGTGGCCAAGCTAAAGAAGATACTAATACTAATCCAAAGACATTTATCGATTTCCAATTAAAGCACCCACCCGCCTCATCATTTCTAACCAGGCATATTCACATCATCGCTCTAATAAAAGATCATCATTCAAAAGAGCATTGTTTGTACCTCTCCAAAAAAGCCCACTTGGACCCACATAGCCATACAAATTACAGACCATGAAAGGCCTTCCATTTTTGACAATGCAGTTCTGTTCAATATCAAGACATAAAAGTCAACAATTAACTCAAACACAACTAGAGTTCAGATTTAGACCACTCTGCAGGATTGAAACAATGATCATCGAAGAAGATGATCCACTGCATATCTCCATCTTTGGTGCCTCTGGCTACCTCCTGCTGCTAGAAATTTAAACCGTCAATAATTCTTCCGACCATTACCCCCGGACGAATATCTGCTCCAACAGCCTGGATTGAGGCGCACCAAACAACACTAATGTATTATTCTGAGGCAGAACATCACTTTGCAGCCCAGACCTACATGTACAGCCAACATATATTCAGCCCACATTTACAGGACTCCCCACAGACTGATATTAGAGCTCCTGCTTCTCGGTTAATAAAGTGAGACTAAAAAATGTTCCCAATCCTCTTAGCATTGGCCTGTGTAAGAAAAGAAGAGCCCAAAAAATCAAAAGATTTATAAATGTTGGCAAATCAATTCCCATAATCGCACGCCCTATTGCTGTCTGACAAGAAAATAGCATCCTAGTTGAAACAAAATAAAAGGTTTTGATGTTTCCACAGAGCATATCTCTTCACTTGCCAGAAGAAAGACAGGCTTCACTCTAACAATCCAAGAAGCCTGCCAATGGAAAGAACTAGATCCAGACCACAAGAAATAGACTGCACACTGCGAGGGTGATGTGTGGATGCTGGAATGCTCATACACAGTTCCACAGACTATCTATACGATTTACTCAGGAAAAAACACAACTAGCAGTGACTTTCTTTAAGTTAAATGGTAAATACAATCTTCTAGCTTATGAGGTTTAGGCTCTCTTCCTCGTTGTATCTAATACTGAAACTGGTAAAACATATTTGCGAAACAGGAAAATTAAGTTACAAGGCACGTCTGCTTTATGTGCACCTGAGTGTGAAAATTTTATCAGGCCCACAAATTTCAAATCAGATAAGACCTGAGATTTTGGCATGCAGTAACATACCAGAATGTTTTTTATTAGTTTCACGTTTGTGAATCCATTGATCCTTTTTGTCATCAAATCAAATTATTGTGTAACAAATTGTCATATAAATCGGTACAAATTGAATCATTTGCTCTTGGATTAATTGAAGTGACCTATTTGTGACACACAGATCCATTGTGGTTCAGTTCTCCCATGACATTAAAGCAGTTTGCCGCACTTGTATTTTCACTAATATTCACAATATATTTTCCCAGTTCTCTTTGAGAAACTACAACATACACATACAGCCTGATTCATGTAGCTAAATTGCACTCGCAAAGGGCCAGATTCTCAGAATCTGGCCCTTTGCGCGCGCAATTTTTGCATTTGGTATTCATGATACCAAATGCAAAAATCGCTATTTAAGAATTCGCATATTTGCGTGGAATGGCATTTAAGGAATCTCTAATAGAGATTCCTTAAATGCTATTCATGACACACAACAAAATAGCGATATTGGACATTTGGGGCCGCTATTTACCGACAGGTCAGACCTGTCGGTAAATAGCAAAAACTCAGAAAAATGCTTTTAAAAGCATTTTTCAAAGTTGCATGTAGCACACACACATGTCCTTTGGACATGTGTGTGCGCAACACCTGTCCAAAAGTGCATTTTAGGGGTGCTACAGGGCGTCCTTTGGACACCCCTGTCACCCTTAAAATCGCTATCTCAGTTGCGAGTAGCAAATTGCTACTCGCAAATCCCCATTCATTCCAATGGGCCTCTTGGCCCATAGGAATGAATGGGGAGTATTTGCGAGTAGCAAATTGCTACTCGCAAATAAAGAACATGTAGGAATCGCTATTTAAGTAGCAATTCCTACATGAATGCCGTTTTGCGTGTCCTCAATAGCGAATCGCTATGATTCGCTATTAGGGACACGCAAAACGGCCCGTACATGAATCAGGCTGTTACAGCCTGATTCATCAAGCCGAAATGGGCTCGCAAAGGGCCAGATTCTGAGAATCTGGCCCTCTGCGAGCGCTATTTTTGCATTTGGGATTCATCATCCCAAATGCAAAAATCGGTAATAGCGATTTCGCTATTTTGCGAGGAATTACATTTAAGGAATCTCTATTTGAGATTCCTTAAATGCAATTCATCATCCATTTTAAAATTGTGAATTCGCAATTTCGGCCCGCTATTTACCGCGAGGTCAAACCTCGTGGTAAATAGCGAAAATGTAGAAAAATGCTTTTAAAAGCATTTTTCTACGTTGCATGTTGCACCCACACATGTCCTTTGGACATGTGTGTGCGCAACACCTGTTCGTATTTACTTTTAAGGGGTGCTACAGGGTGTTCTTTGGACACCCCTGGCACCCTTTAAATCGCTATCTTATTTGCGATTAGCAAATTGCTAGTCGCAAATAAGGAATACTCCCCTTTCATTCCTATGGGCCTTTTGGCCCATAGGAATGAATTGGGAGTTATTTCTTATTTGCGATTAGCAATTTGCTAATCGCAAATAAGGAATATGTAGGAATCGCATTTGTTTTTGCAATTCCTACATGAATGCCGTTTTGCGAGTCTGGAATAGCGATTCCTTATCAATCGCTATTTCAAACTCGCAAAACGGCACTATGATGAATCAGGCTGTTAGTAGCTCTCTGTTGAAAAATGCCTTCTAAATAGCTCCGACGTCTCCAGGTTTCATTATAAATGTGTGTACACACATTTTAATGGTGCACTTTTGCTGGTGATTCTTTGCTACTGGTTTTTGTCTCTGCATTCATTTGTTGCAACAAGTGGCTTCATAGCACACATGGTCCTATTACCAGGCATTTTGTATTTATATAAGGGGAGATTATTCTTTCCACACTGTTGCTGGTTAGGATAAATAAAAAGGGTTTTCTTCAGAGAAACATTTTGATCTTTGTAACAGAGAAGTGCTCATGCCGAGTGTTAAATCCTGGGGGCCTCATTTATATATCATAAATAAGGCCCTGGAACTTTGAAGTAAAGCGGTGTTAGGTATTGTCTCTGCCTGTTGTAAGTAATGTATGAAAAAAACTTGGGGGCATATTATCAAGAACAGCGTTAAACATTATCGCTGGTTTAGCGGCGATAATGGGCTTCATAATATGCCCTTGAGAATTCCAATAGAAGTCTATGTTCTGGTATGAACACGGGCTTTTATTGGAATTCTCCCGGGCATAATATCAAGCCCATTATCGCCCTTCTTGATAATATGCCCTTACATTTCAAATGTTTCAGGGATTATCCTGTTTCACAGAAGTCCATTGGATCCGAGCAGCAGATTGCCCCAGAAGTCGTGCAGGGTAGGTACAAGTCAGACTAAGCAGAATTGGAAAAAATATACAGCGTGAGTCCGGGTCTCATGCACCACTGAAAAACCCTACTTCTTCCTTAAATTCTTTCTTTATTGAACTAAAAACAGTAGGAAAATATCGTAAGGATGAGGGCATCCTGTTACAGGTTGATCTGGTTGTAAGTACTGTCAGTGTGAAGAACAGATGTCAAGTTCTTGCAGCCCCAAATACCAAGCTGTTTGAGCTTTCTTACTGGGGTTAAAACAGGAGTTTATGCAGAAAGTCGAGGCATCCAAACGAAATCAGAACGATATTCCAGGGGCATGCCAGGCTTTGGGATTCAAACTCGATGGTGTACGACTCGCACGAAATCCCCAGAAGAGCAGATGGAATAAACAACACACTGGTTAACAAAAAAGTTTCAAGAAGTGGCAGAGTTGAGGTGACAAAACCAACAGTTGAGAGAAGACATTGAAAGACTTGAAATTAATTTGAGAATCTTAAATGTTCCAGAGACTGTGGAAGGATCAGATCTGGATAGATTTTTTATTATGCTCTTGAGGGAAAGGATTTTAAAGGCCTGCCAGAAGAAAATTGTGTGGGGGAAATTCAGAAAATTCATAATTCATAATTCATAATGCATTTAAGCAAAGCCCCAATTGTAAGGCATATAGGAAGATGTTGGTCAACGACTAGTCATATGTGGTCAAGGAGCAGATTCGTTCTACCATATTGAAAGAAAGATCTCTGAAGCATGTGTCTTTTTCATATCAGATCAGGTCAGATGTAGGCAGTATCACTGCACAGCAGCTGTGGGAGTTAGGGGAGAAGATGGGAGTACTGAAGGCCTCATTTATGAGAAATGACGCATCGCTGTGTGAAAGCAGCAATACGTCATTCCTCAGTGCGCACTCCTTTGCGACATACCTGATGCATCATATTTAATGTATGACTCATCATGTCGCAAATAGGTACAGATACGTCAGTATTTCTGACGTGTCTGTAAGTGCAAAGTGACGCATTGCTGGAGTGTGTCACAAAAGTGACGCAACTCCAGCAATGCGTCCTTTCACATGGGGCAAGCCCGATGTGAAAGGGAATGCATCAGTCTTACACCTGCAGTGAAGCAGGCGCAAGATTTTGACGCAATGGCGTCCTAGAAGTGATGCAGTACAAATCTCATAGATTTCACTGCGTCACTTCTACGAGTCTTTTTGTGGGGGAGCGCCCCCCCTGCATACAATATACCTGAGGCAGGTATAATGTAGCGCAGGGGTTTACAAAGTGACGCATCTGCTTAGATGCATCACTTTGTAAATAGTGTGCAACAGGAGGCATGTTTTACGCCGCCGATGCATGACAAAAAGTGACGCATCGGAAGCGAGAAACTGACGCAAGGCCTCGTAAATGAGGCCCTGAGAGATTTGGTGGCAATGGTGTAGGTAAAATTTCCAGCCATCCTAAAATTGATGTGGAGGAATGAGATGTACAGCTTAAGGATGAAGGAGGAAGCCGAGGATTTACAGCCTGATTCATGTACGGGCCGTTTTGCGTGGCCCTAATAGCGAATCATAGCGACTCGCTATTGAGGACACGCAAAACGGCATTCATGTAGGAATTGCTAAATCAATAGCGATTCCTACATGTTCTCTATTTGCGAGTAGCAATTTGCTACTCGCAAAAAAAGGAATTTCTCCCCATTCATTCCTATGGGCCAAAAGGCCCATAGGAATGAATGGGGAGTATCCCTTATTTGCGAGTAGCAATTTGCTACTCGCAAATCGGATAGCTATTTTAAGGGTGCCAGGGGTGTCCAAAGGACACCCTGTAGCACCCCTAAAATGCACATTTGAACAGGTGTTGCGCACACACATGTCCAAAGGACATGTGTGTGTGCAACATGCAACTTAGAAAAATGCTTTTAAAAGCATTTTTCTATGTTTTTGCTATTTACCGAGAGGTCTGACCTCTCGGTAAATAGCGGCCCAATTTTGCTAAATCGCAATTTTTGCAAGTGTCATGAATAGCATTTAAGGAATCTCTAATAGAGATTCCTTAAATGCTAATCCTCGCATATTTGCTAATTCCTCATTAGCGATTTTAGCATTTGGGATTGTGAATCCCAAATGCCGAAATTGCACTCGCAAAAGGCAAGATTCTGAGAATCTTGCCCTTTGCGAGTGCAATTTTGCTTCATGAATCAGGCGGTTAATCCATAAGATACAGTCAGTTCTGAGTGGCTCTAAAGATGACTTAGGATGGCCAATTCAGAGAGAATGGCTGGTATACTCTGCACTTTCCATCAGTTTTTTCCCTTTGGTTTTCTCTTTTGATGTTGGGACTAGTTATATAACTGTGGGGTTAAATGAATGGCCAATTGAGTTAAGCTGGGGTTAGGAGTCCTTCTGAGGTAATGACCTGAAGGTAAGAAGATGGCAAAATCAAAGGGGATGATGGATGGAGTGTTGAACATTGTAAGCATAAGAAGATGGTGCCACATAATTTTGGGATGGTACCTTGGGTGGTGGACAGAGGTTGGGAGCAGCTCGGGAAAAAACAAAAAAGAATATCCTCATATCACACTTCAGCTGTGATTTTGGTTTGGGCAAAGAACACAAGAAAATGTGTTAGGATGTTTGGGTCACCATACATTCAAGATGACTTCCACAGTTAAAATAATTACATGGAATGGGAATGGCTTAAGAGGAGGGAGTAAGAGTTCTTAAAAGTTACATGGGCTCAGATTATCATCCTGCAGGAGATACAACTAGAAGAGCAGGAATGTACATCTGCCTTTTAGAGTTGATTTTGGGTCTAAGAGGTTATTTGCTTGGAACAATCAGGGAACACAAGGGGAGTAGCCATAGTCATATAAAAGAACACTGGGATTGGGGTTGATGAGGCATAAAATAGTTATTCAGGGAAATGGTTAGTGGGTGTGTTGCCTATTGGGTCTTTTGAGTTCACTTGAGCTGGGTACTATGGTACGAATTCTAACAACCCTTCTTTTTTAGGATGTTTGCAGATACGTTTAGTGGAGTGTCCTTCACCATCTCTGTTTGGGAGGGGGATTTTAATATTATTTTTAAAAAAAGTCAGAGATCGGACTTCTAGGGCCCCACATGTGGGTATGAGCAAGGTCAGGACAAGATTAAAGGATATCAAGTTGGATCTTGCCTTAATAGACATCTGGCAAAAGTGATGGGAAAACCTGAGAAGCTACACTTTTTACAGTAAAAAATATGGGCACCATTTGTACCTTGATTTATTTCTCCTGACTGTGCATTAATCCATTTGGTTAAGGCAATAATGCATGTCCCTGCAGGGGTATCCGCCACTCAGCAGTACAGCTGGTTCTCAATTTACCATCTGTGAAAGCTCTCTCAGGCTGGACCATAAGAAGGGGTCTGCTGTTGGATGAGAGAGTCTTTGAGGCATTAAGATGGCAAACAACAGAATATTTGATTCATAATCAAGGCACAATTACTGTTGCTATGGTATGGAATACAGATGAGGCCTACATGGGAGGTTGCATTTTGAAGATCTTGCATTCTCAGTATCGTAAGAACTTATAGTTTCAGAGGGATCTTATGGCAAAGATTGCTTAGAAGAAAGCTGAATTACATATTCATGCAAGACAGAACTCTAACCCTTCCCCCTCTATGAGGATTGAATTGGAGCACCTGCAGTAGGAGTTTACGATAGATCTGGAAAATAGGCTACAGGTCACGTTGGAGGCTAGCAAGCTGCAGCACTTTCAGTATGGGGTAAACATTGGTGCATTATTAGCCTGGAAGCTGAGAATGGATATTGGCAAGAGCAAAATATATGCACTTGTCCAGCCAGGAACTGTCAGAGTGTTGATTTCGATGGAGGAGATCAAAGGAGAGATGTTGCACAATCTTAACGAGATGAATAGGCTATAATTGGATCTAGACCGCTAGCAATCAAAGAATGGATACAAGACAAAAAAAGTTCATGCATTACAGAAGACAAGATTGTTGACTATCGGGTGGAGATCACTGAAGGGGAGATCATAGACCATACCAAATACAACGCAGCAGGTACTGAAGGGACCCATGCTGAATTTTACAAACACATGTTAAATGCTCTGGTCCCCTTTTGGAGGTCTCTGTTGAATGAGATGTATCTTGCAGGTTATGCAATTCCGCCTTTATGGTATGGAACAACGGTGGTCATGATATTTAAGGCAGTCAAGGAGCTCAGGTTACCAGACTCCTATCGGCCTACATCCCTTCTGAATTGTGACTATAAAATATTTACAGGAATCATGGAAAAAAGATTTTCAGCTATCATTCAAGGGGGTTTGTCCCTGTCTGACAATTGGATGACACACCTTCTGATGGGTGCGATTGATATGGCTGAAGCTTTCAACCTCCTGTTGACAATCGCAATTATTGATACCGCTAAAGCAGTTGACAGGGTTAATTGGGTTTCTCTACAGGAGGTGCTACATGAATATGATTTCAGCTGTAAAGTGGTTAAGATAAAAAAAACATGTATGAGGCACCGATGGCTAACATCTTGGTGAACTCACAGCCTCCTTTGAATAATCAGGGGTATGAGACAGGGGTGCCCTTTCTCACTGATTCTCTTTAATTCATATATTGAGCCCTTTCCCAGTTGATTCATCAGGGTAGGACTATTATCCCCTTTGAAGTTGCAGGGCTATTAACTAAAATAGCACTGTATGCTGATAGCAACAACTTACATACACTCTGCTGTCCCTAGGTTACAGACGAATGCTGAATACCTTGGGAACTTGTCTGACTATCTGGTCAATAAAGGGAAGACAGAAGTCATGTCATGGGTTAAGGAGAATGTGGGGCTCCAGGTTAAAACCAAATCAGATATTCAGGTCTCACAATAACAAAAAGTTTAGAGGCATTGACAGGAGTGAATCTAGCCAGGGTGTGTAGGGAGATAGATGCTCTCCTTACAAAGTGGGGTAACCTAAGCTCATTGTATTTGGGAGTGTCAATGTTATCATGATGTTGGTTCTCGTTAAGCTAAGTTTCTTGTTTAACATCGTACTACTATCCTTTTCAAGCAAGGTCCTTCAGAAACTGCAAGGAAGTGTCAGTAGATTTAAATGGGCATTGGACTTAGGATCTCCTAGAAGAAACTAAGTAGGGAGGTGAAGCAAGGAGGGCTGGCTCTTCCTGATTTTCAAGTTTATTACTCCGCTTTCCAGTTAAAAACACTTTAGGCTCTTGGCTGGAGAGTTGGATAACTCCTATATGGGTCAACAGCATAGAGCTATGTTGCAGCATCTAGGGCACACTAAGTTTCTGTTTAAATTTGGGGGCCTGACATTTTTCAAGTAGTTGAGGCTGAAGGTACTCTTGGATGCTTTGAAGGTCTGGGAATATATCAGGAAAGTTCCTGGCATGCACTATTATCCAGACCTGGCACCAATTTGGGAATCTCCAGGTTCTCCAAATCGCTCAAGGACAAACTTAGCTATAACCTTCGGCATAGCAATTGTTCCCCCGGGGAGATTTCAAGAAAGGTGATGCTCTGAGCGACTTGCAATAGTTTTCCGATCATTCTGAGGGAGAGTCTCAAAATGTAAATATTTGCACTTACGTTCTTAGCAGGTGTTAGAAATGGGGTCTCTAATTGGCAGAGGTGGGTACCTTTGTCCAGATAGGGTCCCTTGCTTCTAGTAAGGTAAGGGGGATATACTTCTAAAATAACCCCTTGCTTGGCACAAGCAGACAGAATTATCTCGGAGGCAGCGTGTAAAGCCTTTGGGAACACATACAGTAATGCAGTGAAATCACTACGAATGGACACCACACCGGTTCAGAAAAATACGTAATCTTTATCTACACCAAAACAAGACCAAACGACAACAATCCACAATACAGTAATAAAATGTGGCTTTCAGATGGTAGAAATAGTTCAGTTCAAAACAAATTGCAGATGCAACACTATTCTCACAAAGTACCTCGGATGCATCATGGAAGCAAACAAAATAGACCACAGGGAAAGAGATGGGTCGGTTCCTTACACTCAGGGAAGGTGACGTGTCGGTTCCTTGCTCCGGGGGAGGTGATGCGTTGGTTCCTTAATGCATTGCATGGGAGGTGATGTGTGGGTTCCTTACCGGAGAGGAGGTGATGCGTAGTTTCTTACTGCATGGGGAGGTGATGCGTCAGTTTCTTACTGCGTCCCCCAACGATGTGACAAACATGGCGCAGTGAAACGACTATCCGGAACAGAACGGATGCGTGAACTTTTACAGCCATATAGCAGGACTTGCGTCAAAATTGGTGCGGTGATCTCAGTCTTCGGAGATCGGTGCACTCGATGCGGGGTGCGGCACTTTCTCGAACCGCTGCAGGCGTTGTGACGATTTCTTCGGCGATGCATTGTAAACAGGTGCGGATGCGTCTCGGTTCTCGAAGTTGCATTAATTTCCCTCCCTACAGAAAACAGTCTCTAGAGGTCCAAACCAACAGCAGGCACCACTGTGCAGGTCAGAACTCCCAGCCAGGAAGTTCAGGGGAGCTGGTGGTGAAGTCTTGTGTCTCTGAGACTTCAGAACAGGAGGCAATCTGAGTTTCAAGCCCTTGGAGATCTTCTTTCAAGCAGGGGACAGAGCAAACAGCAAAGTCCTTTTCACCTTTCCTTGGCAGCAAGTAGCCACTGCAGGCCAACCCCAGACCACGAACAGCACAGGGGCAGTAGTCCATCTCAGCTTCCCCAGCTCTTCTCCTTGGCAAAGGTTTTTCTTCATTCCCAGAGGTGATCTACAGGTCTGGGGTCTGGGCCCCAATATTTATATCTCAAAATCCTTTGTTTTCTGTTGGCAGAGAAGCCCTTTGCTCAGTCAAAACTGATTCAGTCCTCTCTCCCGTAGCTTCCTGCCAGGGGGTGGAAACAGCATTGTCCTTGGCACACCAGGCCCATTCAGGTGAAATGAAATCTCCTCCCCCTACTCTAAATGTAACCCAAGTCAATTCAGCTCAGCCCTGACTCATCAGACTCTCTGGAGCCACTGCTCCTCCCCAACCCCTGTTATCCAAAAGCCAGACATGCAATACACAAACCTAGAAGAGGCACACTGGATGGCTAAGCAAGAAAATACCTACTTTTTAAAAGTGGTATTTCCAAACACTGAATGGAAAAATCACCCTCACTAAAAAATGCATTTTAACTTTCTTAGTTCAAGCATACAAAACGTGTTTTCCCTACCTTGTTCCCAGGGGTGGTTATGTTTATAAGATATTATATGCAAGCTCCCCATTCTGTCCTGTGGGAACAGGTAGCCTTGCAATAGTGAAAAACGAGTTTGACAGTCATTCACTATCAGGACATGCCACACATAACAGGGAATGTCCCACCTTTCACATAAACTGAACCCTGCCCACAGGGGTACCTTGGGCCTCGCATAGGGGTGACTAACATGTAAGAAAAGGGAAGGTTAGGGCCTGGCAAGTGGGTGCACTTGCTAGGTCGACCTGACAGTACCAGACTGCACACAAACTCTGCAATGGCAAGCCAGAGTTATATTAACAGGCTGCTTACGTGGGTGGCACAATCAGTGCTGCAAGCCTACTAGCAGCATTTGATTTCCATACCCCGGGCACGCACAGTGCACTGTACTATGGACTGACTAGTAAATCAAATTGCCAATTATGGAAACACCAATCCAAAACAGGTCGACCTGACAGTACCAGACTGCACACAAACTCTGCAATGGCAAGCAAGAGTTATATTAACAGGCTGCTTATGTGGGTGGCACAATCAGTGCTGCAAGCCTACTAGCATCATTTGATTTCCAGACCCCGGGCACACACAGTACACTGTACTATGGACTGACTAGTAAATCAAATTGCCAATTATGGAAACACCAATCCAAAACAACAATTTACAAAGGGAGCACTTGCACTTTGACACTGAACAGCAGTGGCAAAGTGCCCAACGCATCTAGGCAAGCAAACGGAGCCCAACACACAGAAAAAACACAGGAGGCAAAGGCAAAAGATGCAGGGGATACCCATTCCAATGGTGCCAGGTTTAACAGCAGGCATCCAAAATCTTTCAAGGACGGGCTGTTCGCATCAGGAGGACTATTCTGCATGAATGGGTGCCATGCAACAACTCAGGAAAGAGGTCTACCAAGTAGTATTGGGCAATCATCTCTGCACTGGAGGAGAAGATTGGGCCTCCTTACCAGCACTGACAAAATGAACTATTGGAGTTGGTCAATGAGCAGTTAAGGTGTGTTTTCTTAAGCTTACTTTAGTCAGCAGTTAAAGCTGCACCACTCAAAAAGGATCATTTGTTTACTCTCCATAGGGCCTATTGGTCTCTGGCGAAGCTTGCTAAGTTTATGTCTGAGCCGCTGGAATGTAAGAAGTGCAGGGAGGTAGAGGCGGATTACATACATATGTTCGTTGACGGCTTGGCATTGACCTTCTTTTGGAAGAACATAAGTGAGACTCTTAGTGAAATCATGGGTTGGGAGATTAAGTTAAGCTGCTCCATAATTCTATTTGTATTGAATATTTGCTCCTATTGTGAGCTAAATAAGAAGCTAGCCTTGCTTATATTTTTCATGATCTTAGTTGCAAGGATGGTAACTCAAGAAATGGGTTACCCCTGATCCCCCACTCGTATCAGACTGGCTCAGATCTGTCAGCTATATTTGCAGCTTGAATCTGGGCTGTAAGCTGGCACCAGTTGAGAAAAGATGGAGCCCTTTTGTGGCCTGTCAATGGAAATCGTATCTGTCCTATAATTACACCCCTGTCCTTTGTTGAGAACAAGGAAACATTTTCTCTCATTGTAATTGTGAAGCAATGAGAGATGTACAGCAAACATGCATGGCACGCACATTGGGTCAAGGTGTCTTGGCTCCTGCTCATGCAGCTGGGTGGTGACATGAACACAGAAAATACATTTTAGAAATAAGAAGAGGTTATACCACCCCTTGTAACCTTTTGTTCTTTGTATTAGGCAAATGTTTGTGCCTTGAGCTAAATAATTCAATTTTGAATTAAAGAGATGTTGGGTAATGTCCTGCCTGTTGTCAGTCATTTGTATGAAAAACTACAAAAGGTAAAATGTTTCAAAGGTTCTACTGTTTCACAGCAGTTTACTGAAATATTGTTTGGTAGTAGAATCATTTTACAGTTTAAGATTAAGACAAAGAGTTTGTTTAAGTATTCAGGGGGGCTTGTTTAATGACAATGTTAATGAAATGTATATATACACCATGTACACTACTGCAAAATGACATTCTCCAGTCAATGTAAAACAGGGTAGGGCGCAGAAAACATGCCAGGCTCTTTCCATGCTGTTTTGAGTGCCACAAAATTCTGAAGATGGTTGTTTCCATTTTCTCAATGTGTCCTTAGGTAGAGCTTATGTTTTAAGGGATCCACACACCTCTAGGTGTCTGCGATGCTTACCCAGGCGGGGTACATATCTGTTTAAAAAATTAAAGAATATTAGTAGATGAATCAAGTACATACATGTATAAAATTCTACAATTTTAGAATGGTCTGTAAATTAAAAGGAATTTGACATTCCAGATCAAATATTAAGCAGGTATAACTAAATCAATTTGTTGGAGCATTGGAAATACAGCAATATTGCACACCTATTTGAAGAAGTAGTAGGCACGTACAAAAATAAAGAATGCTTTAGGTGCCAATAAATGTTAGAGTCTACCATATTGTTTCATCTTTTAGAACTACAAAGGCATTTTAAAAAAATGTTAAAACTTTCCAGTTGAAGTTAAAAAAAATTATTTTATATTTTTAATGTACTAAATAAACTATTAATTAACATGTTTGTTCAATGTATACTTGTTTCTTTATTTTTGTGCATTGTTTCATTCTATTCTATTCAGTGTTTTGTATAGAGCAAACTTAACCCCATAGGGTATCAGAGTGCCTCACAGTAAAGGACATGATTACTTTTTCTTTAGAACAATACTCTGGATAGCATTTAACATATTAAAGTCCAATTCAAACTTGTCATAGCCACTTCAGTCAATAAGAAAGACTTTAGCACATTCACAGAATGTACATCTAGAGGAACCATATGATCAAGGGAAGCAAGAACCTACATTAAACAGATGAAATTGGAACTTAGCAAAAAAGCTCCTGTGTCTCTAAGTGAGAGGATTTAGGCAAATGTTATGTGATTGTTATGTATTGGTTACGTTAGGAATTTGCTCATAAGAATGATTCTGGTTTCTTTCTTGAATCTTGCGTGGTTGGGTAACCTTCTGATGCTTGGAGGTAGCAAATTTCATATTCTCGGAGAGGGACCTGAGAACGCTCTGTCATAAGTTTTTTTTTTCCGGAAAATTGTCTGTTTCCCCCGAAATGTCCAATTTCTGAGCTAGCTATCTTGGTGAATTGAAGTGTAGCGCTTTGTTTATTATACACACCAATTTGAGCTGAATTTTGGCCTCATAAGGTAGCCAACTCAGCACTTTTAGTTGAGGAGAGACGTGGTTGAATTTTTTTGACCCTTTTAATAGCCTTGTTGCTTTGAGGCAGGCTTTTAGAGGAGCTGTTGCAATTTCTTTGAGCACAGAAAGTGTTGGGCATCTGTATTCAATCCTCTAGATTACTAAAGCCTGAACTTCCATTTTGAGATCTGCTGCTTCGATGAATGGTTTCAATTTCTTAATATAGCTCAGGTGGAATCGTGCATTTCTAACCAACGTGTTGATGTGTGATTGCATGTTTAGGCTCTGGTCTAGAGTGATTCCCAGAGATTTGGTGGATTTAACAATGTTCGGGATGCAGTTGAGTGCGGTGATCAAGTTTGTCCATTCATTTATAATGACCGGGCTTTTGGTGGGGGATATTAAGAGGAATTCAGGGGCATATCATTAAGGGGGTTTATCTCCGCTTTTTTGGCTTTAAAAGCCAAGAAAGCGGAGATAAAATTATCTCCCTATTACCTAGCTGTCGCCACCAGTTAGCGACAGCTAGTAGGAGATAGTGACTATCTTGGGCTCCGCTTTGCATGTCAGTGATATTTATCACTAATGACATGCAAAGTGGGCGTCCCAAGATGTTAGCGACTGGAAACAGTCGCTAACATCGCTATCTCCTATTACCAACTTTTGGAGATATTCGCGCTAAGCGTGAAAATCTCCGAAAGCTAACACCTGCCCCTGAGCAGTTCTTAGTCATGTTATCCAATGGTAGGTGGATAACATGGCTAAGAGCATTACCTCGGTAATGCATGAATATCGCTGACTTTTCAGCAATATTCATGCATTTCGGCCGATTTTTATCGCTTAGGAGATAAACCTTGATAATAGCAAGGTTCCTAAGCGATAAAAATCGCCGCAGCTAGGCGATAAAAATATCGCCGCTAAACCAACATAGCGGTAATTATCGCTAGTTGTTGGTAATATGCCCCTTTTGCATTTAGTTTAAACTGATTGCTTGTTATTCATAGCATCGTACTACTTAATGCCTTGTTCATTGTTATGATCTCTCCCAAAGAGGGAATCCTAATGTAAATCTGAGTGTTATCAGCGTACATCTGGAAAAAGATGTTGGCACGGCGGAGTATATCCAATAGTGTTTCCACATATAAGTTGAATAGTGAAGGGGAGGGGGTTGAGCTTGTGGAAGCCCTATCTGAATGGGGGAGGATGCTGAAAGGTTTTTATTCACCAGAAATCTTTGTGATCTGTTCCTCAAGTAGGACTTGAACCATTCAGGAATATTCCAAGAAAAAACCCATCCTGTACTCCTGAGGTTCTAGCAACATTTAATGGTTAACTGTGTTGAACGCAGATGATCAATCAAGAAGGATTAAAAGGCATGCTCAGTTTTGGTAAAGAGTGAGTAATGTGTTGTTTACTATGTGCAGTATTGCCATTACCATACTATGATTTGGTCTATGATTTGGTCTAAATCCCAAATGGCAATCGTCTAGTATTTAAAATTTAGAGATGTGCTGGCTTATCTGTTGATGAATACATTTTTATATCACTTTTACATTGACTATCGATGTCCAACTAGGTATGATCTCCTGGTCAATGTACAGCAAACATTTTGAAGAGAGTGTATCATTGTAGTGGTTGTTAGGCTTGATGGTCGATAAGGTTTTAAAGATGTCGTTGTGTTCATATAGTTTGAAAGTATACATTTGAGCTTCATTTTTGGATACTGACTGATTAAGCAGTGATGAATCACTTGGTTGTGAAGCCTCCAAAGAAGATGCTGCTGTCCTCAGCTCAGATTCCAAGTTTATGGTCTTGGATGTAATGAAATTTGTGAATTCTTCACAGCTAATTTGAGATTTTATTGATTCTAGTGCAGGTTTGGCTGTTTTGTTCGATTGATGTTTAACCAATTCAAAGGGTTTCCGAGGTTGGTTTTTCGCATTCTACAATTCCGTTCTGAAGAATAATATTTTTGATTTCTGAATATTTTTGTTGTAGGCCATTCTGGTTTTTCTCCGAAGTTTTAGCTGTGGGGATGGTGATAGTTGTCTCCATTTCTGTTCTGCTAGTCTCAGCTTATGTCTTTTTCATTTAGTGCTTCGCTGGACCAGGGATTTTTATCTTTGTCCGTAATTCCTTTTAGTTTTAACGGTGCTATAGTGTCCATTATCTCTGACATCTTCGCAATGAAGTGCTCCGTGAGTTCGCTAGCGTTTGTCAAATTTCTGGGAGGGGGTAGATCCCTCCTGCACATTGAAGCAAGCTTCTCGTTGTCCATGTTCTTTGTGGTCCTTACCCATTGTTTGGGTTTGATTGGTTGAGTGGGTTTTTTCTAATACACTAGGAATTTGAAAGGTTATTATGTAATGATCTGACCAGATGCAAGGCATGATTGAGGTTAAGTTCACATCTATATCTTTAGATTTGATCCAGTCTAGCATGAAGCTTTTCACGTGCGTTGGAAGCGTGCAGGCTTGTTCTAGGTTTTGATTTACTAGGAAGTCTTTGGTGATGTTGACCTGGCTGTCATTAGAATCGTTCCAGTGTAGGTTGAAGTCCCCTAGGAATATGCCATTGGAGTGTGGAGAGGCGTTTGCTCTGATGATCTCCATTAAGTGGTCGATAAAAGGTTCATTCTTGCCTGGTGGGTGATAGAATGCATGGGCCATATATAGCTGTTTTTTAGTTTTGAATATGGAGAGTGCGAGGTATTCACACGAGCTAGAGGGTCAGCAGGCAATGGAGTAACCAAGACCTCTGAGCGATGAATGACTGAAATACACCTCCTTTTCTTTTTAGCCTGATTTGCCTCACAATGATGTAGTTAGGGGGCAAGAGTAGATCCAAACATGGAGAGGAAGATTCAGTGAGCCTTGTTGCAGTTAGGATTGATACGTCAATCTCCTGATTCAAGATAAGATCCGAGATGTCTAAAGCGTGTTTCAGTGCTGAGCGGCAAATGATTAGTAGACCTGTGAGAGGTTTCACGGAATCCAGGATGATGTCTCAATTCGAGGTGGTTAGCAGTATTCGCTTCAGGTTATTCATATTTAATTTTCCGTAACTGGGCCTGACTTCTCTGAAGGAGTTGATTGGGACTGAGCTGATTACAGTTACGTTGTTCTCGTTATATACATTAGTTATGGTCAGACTCGGTTTGAAGGATTGCAGTAGGGCTTGCGTTTCCTCGTCCGATAGATAACTAGGGAGTTTGCGTGGGCGGTGTTATCTGTTTGATAGACACACTGGTGTAGCTTTTATATTGTTATGTTTTGAGAGTACTGCCTCTCTTGAATTTGGAGAGTGAGTTTTCTGTGAGGCTTGAATTTCTTCAGATCAGGTATAGCTTTGGAAATGGTTTGTAGTAGGTTACTGAAATTTAGATTCTTAAGGGGAATATTTATGAGGACTGGCGCATCTCTGCAAATCAGCAAGGATGCGCCAGAATAGATGCAACATGGAATTCTCCCCTTGCACCACCACGGATGCGTCGCATTTACAATGTGGCGCACCGTGGCGCAAGGATAGGCAGATGTATGTTGCATCTTGTGACGTAAGGGTGGCACATTGCTGGAATCGTGTCCCAAGCACAACACAACTGCAGCAATGCTCAGAGGCGGCCCATACTTAACGTCATGCGTCACTCCTTACGCCTGATTCAAGTAGGCGTAAGGGTTTGACGCAGCTGCGCCGTAAAACTGACTCAGTGAAATCTTGTAGATTTCACTGCGTCACTTTTACGAGGCTTTCCTCTGACGGAACGCCCACCCTGCGATGGAACGCCCACATGAAACCTGACGCAGGTTTCATGTGGTGCAGTGCTTTACATTGTGACGCATCTGCCTAGATGCGTCACATTGTAAATAAGTTGCAACGTGGCGCATGGTTTATGCCGCCGCTGCATCACAGAAGTAACACAACGGCGGCGCAAATGTGTCGCAAGGGGCTTGTAAATCTGCTCTTGAGTATCTGGGGTCACTACAGGAGCAGGGGAATGAAGGATGAGCTCCGGAGACTTGATGATTGATTGTTTGGTAATTCACCATCTAATGTCTTATTGACCATTATCTTAGGTACAGCATTGATTATGCTTCTAGTTTTGTCTTCTATCCTGGGTGGGAGACATTCAGGCTTTTAATTAGATTAGCTGGTGAGCCCCATACTGACAGGCGAGTTAGATGCTAGTGGAGCGTTGAATGGTGGTTGGGTGGATGTTGTAGAATAATCCCTTTGTTTGGTAGCATAGTAGGCTGTCTCAACTTTAGTCGAACTATTTCTTGGTGAATGTGGAAATTAGCTCCTAGAATGGAGTCTGTCATGATCATTTGTGCAGGAATTTGACTTTCGTTGCAGGATGGTGTTGAAGGATTAATCATGATTGTTGGTGAAAAGTCAATTACTTGTGAAGAGCCTTTGTCCGGGTCTGTTGCGTTTGTTGGGGAAGGATTTGACCTCTATGGATCTATTGTCTGCCTGTTTTCCACTCTCAGTGTTACTTGTTTGTGATGTGTAATTGAATTCACACAGGGGCTTTGTTGGTTTCTCAGACAAGTGGAATAATAGACTTGTTCTTTCAGTGTGAAGAAGTACTCGTCAAATGTGTTTAGATCCATGTCCTTGCTTGAATGAGTACAGTACCATTTTCATAGATTGTTATATTCAGTGCAGCTCCTAATCTATGAAAGGGAGCAATCAATAGCTTAATGCCGTATGGTATGTTTTTTGTTTCTTGTGTGTTCAATAGTTTAGTCACAGTCTTGCTCCATTGTGCCGGCTTTCTTGGGAAGAATATAAGGTCATTCATCAAGATGCCATTTTTTATGTTGAAGTATGGGTCTGGGATCAGTGTCTCAGTGTTTTTCTTTCATTAAGTTGTGCGTAAAAGCCTTAGCTGCATTCCTGGAGATGTTGGGGGGGGAGGTAAATTATATTGTAGGAGTTCCTTCCTACTGCTATTAGGTCTCCTGCCATTTTTTTCTTCCTTCTTGCTTTGCTTATTCTCTTTCTTTCTCTCTCCTTTTTAATGGACTGGCCAATACCTGATCATGACCATATGTCTGGGATCCCTCGTGAATTGGATATAGAGGATAGATTGGGCAAACCAACTTACCTATTCTAAGATGGCTGCTTTATTGCATACCGTGGACATTCTACTATGTGTAGTGCTATTTTTGTTTCTATGAACAGTTGTTCGTTTTTTTGTCCTTTCTATAAAACATCAGCCATTTTGTACAGTATCTAGCTCTATCGAAATGGCTAATCTTCAAGGGACCAAGGTTGGTCCACTTTCCCTTTCAGTTAATCGTCATCCCTTAGTTTCCGGTTGTTTTATTATTAATTTCTTTATTTGTATTTAATTACTTTCCTTCTCCTATGCTCATTTGGCAAATTGACTGCTCAGTTTCCTGGGAGTGTTGAGGTGGATGGGGGCATGTCCTCTTTCTCTCGTGCTCCTTCCTGCCTCAGAACTACTCCCCAGAACCTTGGAGCGCCGCCCGTTAAATTCCTCCTACTGGGCACACTTGGCTTCCCCTCCACCTCCGTTTCTTATCTCCTCGCGTGGGAAGGAGCACAGGAGCTACAAGAGAGCTTCAAGGGTTTTGTCGCGTTCTAATCTAGGACCCTGACCAATATTGTGACCTTATGCCCCTATACGGCTATAATCCCTTTTTACCCCTATATTGGCATAACCGATCAAATGCAATATTCAGAAACTCGTCTCTGGCCTCACACGATTAGAGCCAAATTTCAGAATCGCTTCCTCTGCAACTTCCTTTGCAGCTCATTAGTGCAAATGACACAGCAGAAGCTACTATCTAAGATTCCTAGATTACACTCCGAGTTCTTTAACAAGATAAAAACTCAGCAACCTGGGAAAGCCCCGCTTGCTATGTTTTGATTAGTAATAGAACTCTAATGAGCACTGAGAGACGATCACTTCCTAGTGACATCTTTATTGACGTCTTATGTCCAAAAACGTACGTCAAACCAGGCACCTTTCAGGTATAAATATTACCAACGTTGCCTTAAGCAAATGCTGATGAAGCTTAATGCCGTATGGTATGTTTTTTGTTTCTTGTGTGTTCAATAGTTTAGTCACGGTCTTGCTCCATTGTGCCGGCTTTCTTGTGAAGAATATAAGGTCATTCATCAAGATGCCAATTTTTATGTTGAAGTATGGGTCTGGGATCAGTGTCTCAGTGTTTTTCTTTCATTAAGTTGTGCCTAAAAGCCTTAGCTGCATTCCTGGAGATGTTGGGGGGGAGGTAAATTATATTGTAGGAGTTCCTTCCTACTGCTATTAGCGATACCATCGCTGATGCAGCTAATCCTAACAATGCTGCTACTATCGCTACTGCTATCGCTGCTAACGAGCGAACGATGGTGTGGTGAACATAGGAGCTGAACAGCTGTCCCCCGAAGAGCCCAGCAGATGCAAGCTGCCCGTGGACGCTGCCCCTCCTCTTCCTCGACGCGCTGAGAGAGACGCTGTCTTTTCTCCTGCCGAGAAATCCAGCTCCAGCGTTTCCAGCCTACTCTTGCGAGTGACTGGGATATTGAGTCCCTGGAAGGAGATACCAGACCTCCAACATTCTATTTCAGAGGTATGGTGTTGACTAAACCCTTAGAGAGAATTCTTGAAGCAAACCTTGGCAAAACCAACTTAACTAAAACTGCTACTTACTTACTCCCCTCCCAAGTATTAGGCTTAGGTCAGGTACACTGGGGTAGGGGTAGATAGAAGCACCAGTTGAGTATGTTAGCCTAATGTATATATAAATGTATATATGTTTTATTCATTTTAAACCATTGTATGGCTAAGAAACCATATTAATGCTTTTACAGTAGTATTTCGCAATCCTCATTTTACTGTACGCACTTTTTATAATAACAAGTCTTGCAATTGTGGCAATTCATTTCTCTAGTACGAGAAGAAAGACTGTTCAATAAATAATACATTTTTATTGAAAACGCCCGTCTCTCTATTCTCTGCATATTGGTGAAAGTAATCTGCACAAAACTGACTGAGTAAAATAACTGTCTATTGTTTCACATGACTCTAGAGATTGACTCTTATTCTAAGGAGCAAAGTTGTCATGTTTATGCGGTTGTTGGAAAACTAAATCCCTTCTTGTCTGTACCAGGGAAGCTGATCACTTCCTATTCAGAGAAGAAACTTTCCAGTGACCTCTGAGCTACTTGGTAACAAACCCAATTTAGTTTAGCATAGTCAGTGGAGACCTGGAAGATCCACACTTCTACATCCATACTACTGTTTATGTTATTCCAATGCGCAGGGCCTATTGGGAAAATAGGAACTACACTACAGTTTGGCACGCTTAACAGAGTCTTCCTCTGTGCTCCTGCCATGCCTCTCAGCTTCCCATCCCACTCCATGTCCAACCTCCGAGTGGTGCACGGTAGCTGCCGGGATCTTCAGGGGACTGGTGTGCTGAAACAGAGCCACTCTCTGTCTGCTTCGTGTCTGAAGGTCTATCTCCTTGCCCTCCGAAGTGCGTTCATCATCTCCAGGTCCCCCTCTGTATCCGCCATTGACTCCAACTACTCAGGACTATGAGCATGTCTAATCCAAAGTCTCTGTCTATTTATTTCTTCCTTTTTCTTGGCTAATTCAGGGTTTAATGCAATAAATTACTACCTTTGCGCTGAACCTCCTGGATAAATCCTCCGTTCAGTCGGCCATTTTGCTTTATGTGTTTTAAGATTAAAATTGGAAAAAATTAGTAGGCCAGGATCCTTGGCTTTCAGAAATGATTTAGAGATCGTCCACAGAAGTTGAAAGGTTAAGAACTGCTAAGCTACAGAACCATAAAGTCATAAGTCACTATAGAGAGGACCTTGACAGTTCATTATTTCTGAAAATGCAAAACTGCATTGTCGTTACAAAGGTATTACAAAGGAAGTGCCACACCATATTTGGTATGGTACTTCTCCAAAGACATGCAAAGTCTTTTGGTGATCTTGGTTTGACATTAACATCATGTTTTAACATTATTTTCAGGTTGTGGATGCCGGTAAATCAGTAGTAAGTGTGTTTATCAACCACCTAGTGCAGGGATATGTGCAGTGCCCCATTTTACATTGCGGCATGTGCTGCAGCCAGTAGCTCCTGCTGCAATATAGAAAATAGGCATTGCGACAGCAGTGGTGGAGGTCCCATTGTAATGACTACTATAGGACCGCCGACAGCATGTCGGGCAGTCCCAATCCCTGATATGATGGCGGACGAACTGAAGTCCATTGGCCATCATAATCAGCCCCTGAGTTATATTCAGAATGTCCTAGACCTTCTCTGTCATCTAATATCACTTCAACCCCCTCTACTGACCCAAATATGCAAGCAGTCTTTCCAAAATGTGACAAGGACCCAAGAAAAGGAGTAGATAAAGGTTGGTTGAATTTTCAAAATAAAATGCTGGACATGGTAGGTTATCTTGCACAAAGTTTAGACCTGGCAAAATCTGTCAGATTGGAGTATACATCAATAGGTGCTGAGGAATTGTCCATGTGGACTAAGGGGCATTTTGTCTCCTGAGAAATTCTAACGTTGCTATAACTCAAGAAAGGAGAAAATGATTCATTTTGTAATTAGAACACAAGTTAGCACATTTTGAAGTGGTTGATGCCAGAATTAAAGCAGAGGATTTATAATTGGGAGATTCTTTCATCAAGGAATTAAGACAGTAGGTTATCACTTTTGCTTCTTTGGATAAATCTCAGCAATTATTTTTAAAGGTTTTTGGTCAATGGGTTTTTGCCAGGGCCGGCAGAGGCAGGAGCTGCTTTTCTGGCTGGCTGTACAGAAAGTAGAACTTCAGAGGTTCCTCCTTCTATAAATCTCAGTATTTCTGAAACTGATTCTAGCCCCAAAGGGGTAGAAAGTTTAGCACTCCAGTCTTAAGAGTTCACAAAGGTGCAAACCCAACAGGTAAGTCAAACCGTTTACGCGTTCATACGGTAGGGTGTGATTTAAAGTTTGTTCTGAACAGATGGTAGTTCATAACAGCAAAACCTTGGGTAGTGGACACTGTTTAGAGCTATTCTATAGAACTTTACCCACCTCACTTTCAAGCTCCCTTTCAAGCTCATCGTCCTTTACCGATAAAAATCTGAAATGTAATGAAGTCTCTAGTGAATGAAGAAATTCAAAATCTTCTAGATAAACAAGCAGTTCAAGAGACCTTATTGCATTCAACTAGCTTTCAAAGCTCTATATTTGTAGTAAAAAAAATAAGAAATGAGACCTGTGATATATCTAATTTATTCAATCAGTTTATTATTTACCATCATTTCAAGATAGAAATTATAATTCATCACAGAGATTCATTATTACAAAATGATTGCATGTATTACCTAGACTTACAGGACACATATTTAACTATTTTGATAAATTCTTGATTCAGGAAATATCTTTAATTTCAATGGAGAAGAAAAAACCTATTAGTTTTCCACACATCCTTTCAGTCTATCTTCAGCACATTGGTGCTTTATGAAGGTCAGCAAGCCAGTAGTGGCTTCTTTGGGTGACATTCTTTTGATTGCTCAAATATTTATAATCTACACTTTCAGATTACATGTTCTCTTTTACAAGATGAAGGTTTCTTTTTGAGCAAAGAGATGTCTATTTTAACTCCTTCCAAACAAATGGAATTTCTAGGCTTTCTAATAAATTTGGAGAGTGCAACTCTTCATTTAACCCAGTCCAAGGTAAAAGCAGTAACATTAGAAATATGTCAAATTTTACATATATCTACAATTTCTCTGAGAACTCTTCCAAGGATTGAAGGTATTCTACCCTCAACCATACAAGCCATTTTTTCAAGACTTCTACTTTATTGAGCCCACCAGAGATGAACAAATGTGTAATCTTTGCAAAAGTCTAGCTTATTCAGATATCATAAATTTTGATCTCCAATCTCGAATTGACCCACAATAGTGGATAGACCATTTAGATACCTGGAACAGCAGAACATTTTTAGCTTTAAATGCAAATCTTATCTTAGAATCAGATGCAAGTTGGACAGGTTCAGGTGCCCAGTGCGGTCGCAGCAGTGTATACCATACACACAAACTGTTCAGAGATGCTTGCAATCTCCCTTTCAATCCAAGTTGCTCCCTTCTTCTTTGGATGGACAATCTCACTGCTTTGAGATATATCAATCACTTTGGAGGCACAAAGTCCAGACCATTTGCAGAATTAGCAAAACATTTCTGGAAATTCAGTCTGGCTCACAAAATTTCAGCGAGGGTGCGCCCAATGCAGTTGCAGAGTGGCACTCAAAAAAACTTCAAGATTCAAGCGCTTAGAGACTTCATTCATCCATTTTCAAATAGCTCTATGGCAAATGGGGTCTATTTATAAATGGAAACTGAAACTGCACACTATATCAGTAAATACTGGATGCTGGGAAGTACCAAGGCTTACAAAGCAGCTTGGTCTGATTGCTCAAGCTGGTGCCTGGTAAAATATATTGATCCCTTTTCAGCAGATGTCACATTAATAGTGATTTGTTTTGGATCACAAACTATCAGGGGCAAAACCTATCATACAGTTTACTTATATCATTCAGCAATTTTGTGATTCATCCATAATGGAAGACAAGTTGGAGAACATCATCTTGTGTGCCATCTTTCTAAAGAGAGTAACATTTTGTCACAAACACACCTTAAATTAACCGGCGCTCATATGTTGGTAGCGTGACACAGAGCAATCAGGCTTAACTTAGGAGGCAATGTGTAAAATATTTGTGCAACACTTTAAACAGTAAAATAGCGAAAACAACACAAAAATATTCCATACCTAGTTAGAAAACGAGACAGCAATTAAATGAACAAAACAAGACCAAACTGACAAAATCTAATAAGTAGAACCAGAGTTGGGAATTTTAAAAGAACAAACTGAAATGTAGTGCTTAAAAGAATGAAGCACCAACAGAGGCTATCTGGTCACTCTAGAGCAGGTTAAAATCCATAAATTCAGGCTGACCATAATGGAGCACAGGTCGATACAGGGACCAGCCTTAGCCCACTAAAAAGTACCTTGATTTTGTTGTTGTTGAAGATGAGATGTGGGATTCAGAGGAGTGAATCCATCATTGTAGAAGATGAGATGCGAGGTACAGAGGAGGAGATTTATTGATTTCGATATGTAGAGTGAAAGCAATGCGTCGATTCTGAGCAATAGAATGATGAAGATGCATTGGAATTGATGCTGCTGTGTTGCACAGTTGGTGATGCATCAAATTCAGGCCTCAGAACTTTAGCGATGGAGGAGGTCTAAGTCCTCTGTGTCAATGGCGATACATGTAGTCTGCTGGAGAAGCACTTTAAACCCACTTCTAAGGGCCCAGGACTAGAGTGCCACCACTTGGAAGGGCAGACTCACAGATGGTAGAATCCCAGTGCAGAGGTAGGTGGTTGGAAGTCTTTATGTAGCTGAGACTTTAATCAGGAGGCAAACCAGAAAGCACTTGGAGTCCCTCTTGTTCTGTGTTCAAGTGATGTGGATCCAGTTCTTTTCACCCAGGCAAGTAGGGCAGAAGGCAGAAGGCAGATGGTCAGCACAGCAAAAAAAACAGCTTTTCCAGAGCAGCACTCCAGTCTTTCAGAAGCACACAAGTCCTTCTTCCTGGCAGAGTATACACAAGTCCAGAAGTGTACTGGAGTGGTAGGGCCAATAGTCCAATTCTCATACCCAGTGGTGCCTTTAAAGTTGGAGAGACTTCAAAGAGGGGCACGGAGGTCCTGTCTTCCTGCCCTGACTCCATACTCACCAGCGGGGATTAAGCAATCCTTTGTGTGGGGACAGGATACAGCCTATTCATGCATAGGTGTGAGGCTAGTTCCAGCTCCTCCCTCTCATCCTGTCCAGGATGGCCCGTCAGGATGTGGATGGTCCATCAAGTTACACTTTAGCACTCTTTGTTAGTGGCTGTCTAGATGGAGTGCATAAAGCCCAGCTTTTAAATACCCCAGGCGTGTATTGGAGGCAAGTTAGGCTGCAGATACAAAGGGCCAAGAGCAGAAAAAGTCCATATTTCTAAAATGTGGCATTTTTTAAATTTTAATGATAAATTCGAGTATCTTAAATTACATTCCATACATTCTAAACATGACAGCTCAACCTCCTTCTAAAAGGGAATTACAGTTTATCAGATGTAACAAGGAATCCCCAATGTTAACCTAGGGTAGGGGTAGGCTTCACAGTAGTTAAAAATAAATTTGGGACTTTTATTTATTACTTGGACATTTCCTAACATTTAATTACACAGCTCCCTGTCCCCGGGGTACCTACCTTGGGGGGGCTACATATAATAAAAGGGGAGTTGTAAGGCTTGGCAAGGGCTTTAAATGCCAAATAGTCATGGCAGTACAAACTGCACACACAGGCTCTGAAGTGACAGGTCTGAGACATTTCGAAAGGACAACCTTAGTAGGTGGCAAAATCAGTGCTGCAGGCCCACCAGTTTCATTTAGTTTACAAACCCTGTGCACAGGTAGTGCACTTTAACAGGGACTTACAGTTACATTAAATATGCCAACAGTGGATAATCCAATCAAATCATGTTTAGGGGAGGGAGCAGAAGCACTTTAGCACTGGTTAGCAGGGGTAAAAGGCTATAGCCAACAAAAACAAATTGATCAAAAAGGGGAGGAGGATGGCAAAAAGTTTAGAGGTGACCCTGTTGAAAGGGTCATTTCGGACATAGGACATATGTCCGAAATGGCAGCTAGGTAGGTTCTGCTTGATGATCTCCCGGTGCATCATTTTTTGTTTTGTCGCTAATGCCATGTATGGAATCAATCAATCAATCAGTGACACTTATAAAGCGCGCTACATACCCGTAGGGTCTCAAGGCGCTGGGGGGGGGGGGGGGGATGGGGGTGCCGCTACTGCGGACAGAGCAGAGCAGAATTGATAAACACTACGATGATCATGTGGAATATGAGGTGAAAGCCATTTTGGACTCCAGGGGCATAGAAGGACAATTGTTCTACCTAATATCCTTGAGAAAAAGATAGGTCATAGGAGCCAACTAGGCATGTCCATGTTCTACGTTTGGTTTGTCTATTTCACTGTCATCACCTCGATAAACAATTACATTTAGGGCAGGCTTTTGTGGGGAAGTCATTATCAGAAATGGGGTGACCCAAAATGGTACTGGACCTGGGTACAATTTGGTATCAAAAACAATGATCTAGATTTATGGTGGAGTAAATCAAACTTATAATTGTAAGTATCTTATTATGAGCTTTCCTTCACTTGCTCCTAGTCTTCAATATAAACATTTAAACTAAAAATGCAGCAACCCAGACTAATATGTTGGTGAATAAACACATTTTTATTCCACCAAATTTCCAGCAAACATTTGGAGGTTCAAATTAGTTTTTGACAATTTTGGTACATCAAGAGGATGCACCTAAGAACGTGCAGCAGGAGAAGTGCTCAAGAATTGAAAAAGTGAGTGAAAAGAGCACAGGTTGCCAACCTTTTTTGAAAAACAGAGGAAAACAATTACTGGTTCGCTGATTCCAGTCAATAATATCTTGGCCATATTTAGTATTTACACATAGTATTTTTAAATTAATGTTTTCAGAATCAAATTTCTTATGTAGCACGCTTTCAATGATTAGGGCTATATGCGGTCCAAGAAAGTGTATGGGGGCGTCGATGTTTTGACCCGACTTATTGCCTAGGGGTTAGTGGGTGCCTCAGCCCAGCCATTCTACCTACTCCACAGTTACCTTACAGGCTCTACAGGCAGATGTAAAAACAGCCATTAACACTCTTAGAGACATCAAAGGGTCTGCATCAAGTTGTTCAAAGAGCCATGCACACCTTCACATCTGGATGAACCCTGCCCTCTCTTATGATGGCCACATCAGGCGTCTTGTAGGCAAATGTTTCGGAGTACTGAAGACTCTAAACAAAACTTTAGACCTCCTCCCTCTATCGGCCAGAAGAACACTAACGCAGGCACTGGTGACCTTGCGATTAGACTATGGCAACATCTTATTCCTGGGGGCTACCGAAGGCAGCATAGGTCGCCTACAAGTCATACAGAACTCCGCCGCCAGACTGGTGCTAAGAAGACCCAGGAGAGCAAACTCGAAAAAGGCGCTGGATGCGCTTCATTGGCTACCTGTAAAGAAGCGTGTGCGGTATAAGTGCCTCCTCTTCTGTCACCGTATCGTCTGGGACAGATCACCGACTTACCTAAAGGATTTAATCAGCAGATACGAACCAACTAGGTCCCTACGTTCAGAGGGCGTGGGAATGCTGACAGTCCCTAGAACTAAGAAGGCCAGAATGGGTGGACGCTCATTTGCACTCCAAGCAGCTCAACAGTGGAACAAACTTCCCTCTGCACTGAGACTGGAGAGCAGCGAAACGTGTTTTAGGGCCCTGCTCAAAACTCATCTATACTCCTCATAAATCCGGGTAGTCTGTATGCTGATTCCTTGGACAGTGTCAGCGCGGGGACACGCCGTGATGGCGTTACTGAGCGCTCTACAAACCTTATATTATTATTACAAACATCACAGGCTTCAAGGCAGTGGTACAAACAGCCTTGCACACACTCAAAGATTTTACAGGAGCTACACACAGTGGTGCAACAGATGTGCACACTCTAAGTCATCACAGGCTCTACAGGTAGTGGTGCAAACAGATGTGTAAACGCTCAAAGACATTCAGGCTCAACAGGCTGTGGTGCAAACAGCTGTGCACAAACTCACACTTACAGGCAACAATGCGCTATTAGAAACCAGGCTGGGATGTCCCAACAGTGTAAGTGAGAATACAGAACCTTGTGGCTGCAGTTGGCATCAAAGAGATATACTCCTGAAGAGTGCACAGGTTTGTAAGACACTGGCACAGGAAGAGACGTGCAAGTAAAGAAATGAGCATGTTACAACTGCAAGGTTTGATGTGTCTGCATGTTACAGTTGTAAAGTTTGATGTGTTTTACAGCTGTAAAGTTTGATGTGTCTACACTATACAGTTGTAAAGTTTTATATGCTACTATTGGACTTTGTAATAAAGAATTGCATTGTCCTCTTGCGAGACAGGAATCCTTGATTCCTGACACCTCGTATCTTTGCATCAGTCAGAGGGGAGTGTTTATTGAGATGCCTATTAGATGTGAACAGAGATCACTTACCCATACAGCCATCAGTAATGTCCATTTTGAAGGGGCATGATGATTTTACCATTCAATCCTATGCACTGAGTGACAGACCTCTCTGTACAGCATTTAGTGCTCTATGTCTACTGAACTGCAGTCAGTGCTGAGCACTTATTGAAATTGAAGCTACTAAATCAGCAAAATTAAATATGCATCATAAGGGTGCTCCAGACTCGAGGGCACGGAAAACTTCAGACCAATTTCGCTGCTCCCATGGGCGTCCAAACAGGCAGAAGCCCATGTGAATAAAGTATTATCCCATCACATGGTGCAAAATCACGTCCTGGACCCATCCCAAAATGGTTTCAGGCCAGGTCACAGCACTGAGTCGGCCCTGTTGACCACCACTGAACACCTCCGGGGCATTCTGGACGCCGGTCAAAGTGCTGCGCTGATCCTGTTGGATCTCAGCGCGGCCTTTGATACGGTCTCACATAATATCCTGCTGAAACGACTTGAGGCCATAGGGATCTGTGAGCTTGCCCTCGAGTGGTTCCGGTCCTTCCTGAAGGACAGGTCCTTTCGAGTTTCAGCCCCACCATACATCTCCCAACCCCATTCCATCGGACAGGGAGTCCCCCAGTATTCGGCGCTAAGTCCATCCCTTTTTAACCTTTACGTCCAGCCTCTTTCAGTAGTGGCAAAAGAGTGGGACCTCACGCTGGTGTCGTACGCCGACGACACGCAGCTGGTCATCACTCTTTCTGAGGGCCCATCAACCTCGGCTGCTAATTTCAGGGATGGCCTAGCCGCAGTTGCGCAATGGATGACGCGCAACTGCCTTCAACTGAATGCTGGGAAAACTGAGGTGCTTCTGCTTGGAAAAAACCCCAGCCATTGGAGCGATCATTGGTGGCCCTCTCTACTTGGCCCCACTCCCGTGCCAAAAACTGTGGTGAAGAACCTGGGCGTCTGGCTGGAGTCCTCGCTCAACTTTCAGTCCCACACAAAGAAAGTGGCAGCTACGTGTGTGGGTCTGCTGAGGAGTATCAGTCCGATACTCGGTTTCTTCGACTTCAGAACTCGCCAACTAATTATCCAATCCATCATCCTTGCTCGGCTGGACTATGCCAATGTTCTATTCTTAGGGGCGAACAAAACAGAATTATCATGGCTGCAACGGGTTAAGAACTCGGCCGCCAGGGCTGTGGTGGGCCTTCCGCGCAGGTGCTCTGCTAGAGCCACCATCCGGAAACTACATTGGTTGCCAATTGAGTCTCGAATTCAATTCAAAACTCTCACCACTGCATTCAAAATTCTTAACTCAGACGGTCCTGAACTCCTACGTCCGCTTCTAGCACCCTACACTCCCCAGCGCACCCTGCGCTCGCTAGGACAGCACCTGGTGACGGTTCCTCGAACCAAGCTCTGCAGAATGGGCGGCCGTTCTTTCAAAGTTTTAGGGGCAAAACTTTGGAACTCCTTGCCTCTGCATATCCATACCCTGATCAACCTGACTACCTTTCGAAAGGAACTTAAAACTCATCTGTTCTCCGTAATCTAACTCTCCTGTGGTCTTCCCCCTCCCCTCAGGTACTGTCTAGGTTCAGCCCCGGGACGCTCCGTTGCTGGGGCAGCTGTTTTGCGCTTTAACAATTTTTTAACATTAACATTAACGGGAGATGAGGACATAGCTATTTATTAGCCCCTCTCACCAGGTGAGTACATAGTCGCCCTCATAGATTGTTTGCGACTCTTTACGAAAGCCAGTAGTGGGGGTTGTTGGATCAGGAAGGGGCCATCCAGACCGGAGTCACAAAGCCCTAAGTGGCACTTTCTCTGGCAGGAGATGGGAGCAATGAAAGCGCATGGTTAAAGGGAGGTGGTGATCCGCCCTTAACATAGGCAGGGACCTGGTGGCTCTCGGAGACCAACACGGTAGTTGCTGTGAGTTAAAGTCAGAGTCCAGCCAAACTAAGGCTGCTTTAGGGAAGGGTTTGCTGAAGCCCAAAGTGCCGCTTTTTAGGGTGGGAGGAGGGAGGTATGGAAGGGGGGTGTCAGAGGGAGAAGGTGACCCACCCTTAACGTATGTATGGACCCAGTGGCTATTGGAGGCCACCGCAGAAGTTGTCGCAATTTTTGTCGAACTCCAGCCAAACCAAGGCTGCCTTAGGGAAGGGTTTGCTGAAGCCCAAAGCTGCACTTTCTGTTGTGGGAGGAATGGAAGGGCGGGGTCAGAGGGACATGGTGCCCGCCTTTCACAGAGTTACGGACCCTGTGGCTCTTAGAGGCTACAGCAGAAGGTGCCGCAGTTTAATGTTTAAATTCAGCCAAACTAAGGCTGCCTTTGGGAAGGGTTTTCTGAAGCCCCAGGTCACGCTTTCTGTGGTGGGAGCAATGGAAAGACGGGGTAAGAGGGACATGGTAATCCACCTTTAACAGAGGTACGGACCCTGTGGCTCTTGGAGGCCACCACCGAATTTGTTGCAGTTTAATGTTGAACTCCAGCCAAACTAAGGCTGCCTTTGGGAAGGGTTTGCTGAAGCCCCAGGCAAAGTTTTCTGTGGTGGGAGCAATAGAAGGACTGGGTCAGAGGGACATGGGTTAACCGCATTTAACATAGTTACGGACCCGGTGGCTCTCGGAGGCCATCGCAGAAGTTGCCGCAATTTAATATGAATTCCATCTAAACTAGGGCTTCCTTAGGGATGGGTTTGCTTACCTGCACTAAAGCTGTTCACGAATCACAAACGTCTTTCGGCTTCCTGAACATGGAGTTCTCCAAGGCGACAGATAGATCCAGCTACCTCATGAAGTGTCCACAGCATCTAGTTCTGAGACAAAGCGCCGTTAGCAACAGCATTCAAGTCATGTGACCTGCAAAGGCACCAGCACCCAGCGGGTCAAAGAGAGGTTGTAGTTGGATTGTCAGAAAAATGAAAGCTATCCCTGGCACTGTTCAATTTATTCATGGAACCACTCACTGAAATTTTCAACTCGTCTAACATGCATTATCACATGTACACCAACGACACACAACTATACCTTAAGATTCATACCCTAGAAGACATCAAAGCTCTCAACAGAATGCTCGGAAAATCTCAGATCTGGCTGGCTGAAAACCACCTAAAACTGAATGCCCTCAAGACCGAATTCCTCTTAATCGCTCCTCCCGCTCAGGTACCCAGAATGCAAGAATTGATCAAACATCTTCCTGCACTCAATTGCCAACCTCTCATCGTTGACTCAGCAAAATTGCTGGGAATTACACTGGACAGACACACATTAGGAACGCTACAAAAGGAGCAAATTTTCAATTACATACTCTGAGAAAACTGAAACCCTTCCTGCCGAAAAAGGACTTCAAATTGGCAGTACACTCTCTAGTCATGCCCTAAATGTAGTTGATGACAGGAGCATCCTTCTCTGCGGCCTGCCCAGAGCTGCAATGGCCCATCTGAGAGCCTCAATCAATGCTGCAGCAAGCCTTATCACAGGGTCCAAAAGAATCTCACACATATCTCCTGACCTAAAATCCCTTAATTAGCTACCATTTGAAGCTAGAATACATCTGAAAATAGCATGTATGACGCATAAAGCCATTTACCATAATGCACCTAGCTATTTGGCACAGAAATTAGCACCCTCATGTGGGGCTAGAGCTTCAAGAAGTGCTAAAACCGCAAAATTTCAACAATAAGAAAACATATACCCGAACCTTTTCAGGGATGGTGCCCAGGATATGGAACACGCTTTCCCCAGAAACCAGACTTAAACCTTATACGACATCTTTAAAAAAAGAAGTGAAATCGTTTATTATGGCCAAATTCACTTGAGCATGGACTATGGTTATTTTGCTACATAACTTATCCTCTTCACAGATCTTTATGTTGTATAGTGGCCAGCCAGGTCTCCTGGATACTGTATTTATATTCTGCTTTTTCAATGCACATTATTCCCATGTATGTTTCTATGATAGTGTGCTCTCTAACTTCAAGCAATAGATTTGAACCCTATGATTTTTTCTTTGTATTGTTAACTATACCACTTATCCTGTAGAGCGCTCTGATACCCGCAAGGGTCTGGTTCGCTCACCATAAGCGGGTGACAAAATGTTGGAGCAGCATACATGAGGATGCCAACATCGAAGAGCTACAACAGAGTTTGGTGGTGGTGCCTGAATTCCTGTTTTGTCTCTGTGGAAAAAAAGGCAAAAACTATCTCAATCCCCTTAAAAAAACACCCAAAACTAAACTGAAATCCTATAAAAAAAAGCCCACCTCCAAGGCAACATCCAAAATTGCAAAAAGGCTAAAACAAATATAATGAATGGAGTTGTAGGCACACACGGGAAGCAGCAGTAACACAACTGTGGCATTAGAGGAGGTGGGAGGGAGAAATGCTATACTTTAATCAATGCATTTATGGTGCCAAAGCTGAACACTGGCAAACAGTAACAGAGCAGGACACCAAGAAAAAATAGTCCCCCAAAGAACAGATAAAGAACCATAGCATAATGAGACTGTACTTAGTCCCTGCTGTGTGGGACGAATGGAAAAAAAGGAGGGACAAAGAGGCAGGACTTACCATTAGCAAGCAAGTGTATTTAAAGGAGACTGACAGAGGCAAATGAAAAGCAACGGCAAGCAATGGTTGGAGTTGGTTCGCCACAAAGCAAATACAACAGGTCGCTAAGTGACAGCGCAAGAGCTATCCAAGCTCAACCTAAAATGACACCCTCAGTACTACCAATTAAAGAGAAACTGATAAGAAGGCTGCTGAAACAACATAAATGCTCAATGACATATTCACTCCTCTTAGATGATAACTTTTTTTAAATTAAAAACTAAAACCAACATTACCGATAATCATTAATTCATGAAGCATGATAAACAAACAAAAGCGTACTTATTAGCTCCCCTGTGTGAACCTGACACAACACAGTAAATCCATATCTATGTGAAAAGTTTAAAATAGTCATGTAACTACTGCATGAAACCCATGCCGACTGAAGTTAACAATAGATGCTTGCTGGAAATCAACCAAAATTGTGACTATTTTCACCCAACATACCCACAAAATCCATCTGTATCTCATGAAGGAACCTATACATCGATTCCATAATTTTGTGAACCATTGCAAACTGTTACTGCCAATATGTTACATGCCATACCAGGACTCATGCCATCCATGTCTGTATTGTCCCATGTGTGTTTCCCAGTTGTTACCTTCATCATTAGCATCGTCTATCCTCTCCCCAAGCAGACACCCAAAAATCCATGATGTATGCCTTATCCAATTGGCAGGCTACAGCAGATTCAAAGAGTAACTACAGGGTTCGAGGATCCTTGGTATAGAGGATCTACAGCAGGATTTGAAGATTCTGCAGTGTAAAAAAAGCCAAAGACTGTTTCCAGGTGTTTAGTTTCTCTCCCCATTGATCAAACAAAGCCTCTGCTTGGGTTCTTCTGTTTACTTGGGTTACGCTGCTTGGGCTCAGCACTTCACTATGGGCATTGTCCCAAAAATTATCTGTTTGCGACACTTCTTTAACTTTCTTCTATAGTGTCAACAACTTTGATTGAATCCTTGAAATATTTCAACCAATCCCAGTGCTGTCTCCAGAGGCCTCATGCTAGTGATAGGAAGTATGGTCGGCGATGCCCGCCACCCCTTCCACCATCAATCCCAATGGTAGGAGACAGACACAGTTTGAACTTTTGGAAGGCAGGGTGCCTCATGACCCCCCCGGCTGTATTTATTAAAATATGAAACAAAATGTAAAACTTTAAATTAAAAACGTTTCATGTATCATGTACAAAATTCAACTTTCATTACACTTGATGAAGACAGGTATCCAGGTTAACCTTAACAAATCTCTAATACAAAGATTTTCCTAACCGAGTCTAACATCATGAGATAATGCATTGCATACAAATTTTGTACATCCTATCGTTAGGGGCCAACGGCAAGGTCTTAACCAGTGTCAGATCCCTATCACCAAAATTCCGCCCTCACGTGTGAGTGACGCATGCGCAGAGGGCTTTACCCTCGTAGCCAACCGTAACTTCCCTTGTCATGGGGGCCCCCTCTCACTCAGCGCCATCTTAAGGTCCTCTGAGTTTCTGTGCGGGGTATCCGTAAGAAGGACAGCGTGGACTCCCCCCCTTTCCCCGCACTCTCTTCCGCCGGAGCGGATATCCGGCCCCCAGGAAATTCGTGGGAGGGGCATATAGCCGTCTCCCCCTGGGAGGGGCCTATGGCCGTCTCCCCCTGGGCGATCCCATCCGTAATGGGTGCCGCCCCCCATGGGAGGGGTTAATGGCCGCCTCCCCCCGGGCGCTCCCATCCATAATGGGTGGCGCCCCCACTAGGGACCTTGAAATCACTGCTCACCGATCATGACCTTACCGCCCGACCAAAGACTAAATAAATACGGCAGTTAGTTACCTACTAGGAGGAAAAAACCTATGCTTAATCTTAAATTACAGCTAGGTATATCCAATGAACTATAAACATTGCTACCAAAGGATAAAAGGTACTATAACAGAATGTTTTTATTACATACAGTTCATTACATTTCTACGAAGGAAAAAAGGCCTATAGGCAAGTATTAGGTTGCATGAACACTCTTGGCATCAATCTAAGATGAGAGCAACGGTTCCAACAAGACGTTTATCCATTACAATCAAATTGTGAATTACAACTTTGTTTACTTCCAAACTTCTGGAACAGGGGCTGGTGGGTGGGTCAAAAAACTGCAGCTTGTTCCCTTGAGGGCTCACGAGCGACGAGTGGTGCAGCCTTCAGAGCGCAGGAACAAGAGGACGCTTGCCTGGATTCCCGTGCCTTTTATCTTGCAGCGGGAAGGCGGGGCAGTATCCCCATCCCGCCCAGAGGTGCACGGACTTCCGGGCGGGTGTTAGGACAACCCTTTTAGGCGGCGGGGCCGTGCTCCAACCACGCCACTATGAGCATACCGGCAGGGACACGCCCCCCGCAAAGTTTTCCCGGGGGGATCGGGGCACCCAGCCATACGTTCAGGGTGACCGAGAGGTCTTCCCTTTCCAGGAGTGTTAGATATTACTTGCTTGCATTATGGAATGCTGGGTTCGCATGCTGTCTCATGCACCTACCTACTGGGATTCTCTCATATTTGTGCTATCACAAACGCCTCTTGGGCCTCTGCAGCGTTATATGCAGATATTGTGCAAAGCTTTGTTTCTGATCTGTGTTTTATTTTGTGGAACATTAACAACTGCTATTGAACATCAAAACAAGGCCAGGCTCATGATGAATATTTTAGTGATAACAAGATAAACGTATTGTGACATTGATATGTTGAATGCTTATCATAGGACATCGGTTATTAGAGTAAATCTTGTGTAAGTCTTATTTCATGTAGACTGTTACCATGTAAATGAAAAAATGTGAGTATTATAAATTGTAAGGCCAGAGAACACCAGTAGTTTTATGCTCTGTTTGATCTAAAAATAACCATCAGTCATAAGAGGCTGCTGAAATCCAAGAGAACCTCGATCTGACAAGGAGAAATTTGCAACTACAAATCGATGTCTATTGTCAGTGCTAAGTACAGTCTTGGATTTGTTGAGCACTGTTGATCGGGAAGTAGACAGGTTGGTTCCCAGTCATTCCTCGAGTAACCTTCAAATCTAAAGGTTAGTGGTGACTTCAGTCTGATTATTTATGGTTTTAGACTGACGTATAGTATAGCTGGGTCCAAACTGAGGTGGTATGGAGCATAACATAACAATGGATTGGTATGTGACCCAAGTAATTGCCAGTGGCTCAGATTAATTCTAGCATTCCATCCATCACTTTTTGGGATATTTCACATATGCCTTCAGAGCATACCATTTTATAAGGGTAGGTGTTCTGCTTAAGTTAAATGGCATAAACTCCAATACATGTTTTTATTATTCAACATCCCCAATAGGGGTTCTTTCAAATGCCAGTCTTTCGAACTGATTTTACTTAGAACCATGTTGAACAGGTATTAACAAAGGTTAATGATCAGATGTAATTGAACGGCATATATTGGTGTTAGTTTACTGCAGACTTTCATGCCAAATGAAAGTCATGTCAAAATGAGAATGTTGTTTACAAACACCGGAAGCATGGGTTAATCCTGGCTAGGTAGCATTCAGTTAGCATCATTGATCGTCTTCTTACATGTTGCATATGAGAGGATGGCCTGATACTATATGCAATTAAAGATAAAAACTGATATTGCTGCTGGAGAGATTCGGTTAGCACTAGCCTTAAAAGATAACTTACCTACTCTGGAAATCTGCGCAAATCTTAGCCAGCTAAAATGTAAGACCAAAGAAAAACTTCTCAAAAAAAATAGTGCTAAGATACAGAAATATAAATTTTCTAATTATGAGGGTGGAGACAAAATAGGCCAAATTTTAGCCTTTAAAGTGGCAGAAGATAGAGTGGATTCCACGATTACTCAAATAACAGGACTTGACAACAAGAAATATAGTCAACCAAAGGATATCACCCAACAGTTTGCTAAATATTACGAAGCTTTGTACACCCCGGAATGTACGTCTAACGGTTCTGTAATTGAGGATTACTTAAGAGAAAATCTAACGAACCAGCTAACGGCGACTGAAATAGACGCTTTGGCCATAGGCATAACGAGAAAAGAACTAAAGGAGGCTATACTATCACTGTCTATAGGGAAAGCCACAGGTGAAGACACCATTCCATTGGAAATCTATAAACTATGCTTAGATGAACTAATACCTTTTCTTTTAGAAGTGATATTACATATTGGCAGGACGGGAGTGGCCCCCAGCTCCTGGAATAAAGCTAAAATAATATTTTTCCACAAAAAGGGCAAACCTAAAGAGGAGATGGGTTCATATAGACCCATATCCCTGATTAACACAGACGCAAAAATTTTCGCGAAATGTTTGGCCAAAAGACTTGCACCACTAATGCCCTGAATTGTAAATATACAACAGCACGGGTTTATAGCAGGGAGGGACACATCAGCCCATGTCAACACAGCAATAACAGCATTTGACATAGCAGAGGTAGAGGCCACCCCTCTTGCTATGATAATGCTTGATGCCGAAAAGGCATTTGACCGGGTGGGATGGGACCACTTATGGCGCACACTGGGATCCTTGGGCTTTGAAGGGGAATTCTTAAATAGGATCCGTGCACTTTACGACAAACCAACGGCACACATTAGTTATGGAGGGCTTACTTCGCCGTGTTTTTCAATTTTGAGGGGCACTCGTCAAGGGTGCCCTTTGTCACCTTTATTATTTGCCCTCTCACTTGAACCGTTCTTAAAGGCCTTGGATACCCAATCTGGAATAACACCATTCAAGACTGGCACGCATATCCTAAAAATGACTGCATATGCAGACGACATTGCTATTTATTCGTCTGAAGTAACCGAGTCCCTAAGAACTATTAATCTCGAAGCACTTAAATTCGGCACAGTTTCAGGTTATAAACTGAATACACATAAAACTCAAATAATAGCTAATTTTGCCCCCCCCCCCCAACACCAGTACCAGAAATCTGTAAGGTTGCAACCTATCTTGGAGTTAAAATCACCTCAAACATTAAAGAACTTAACGCTATTAACTATAACGATCTAACGAAAACTACCATCTCGACTCTGAAAAAATGGCATCGACTTCCACTAAGTCTAATTGGTAGAATAAATTTGAACAAAATGAAAATCATACCCAAATATTTATATTTGTTTAGATCAATCCCTTTGATACTGAATAGGCTTTTTTTTAAACAATTAGATGGGATTTTTGGTAACTTCATCTGGGGATACAAGAAGGCTAGGAGATCATTAAAGGTATTGAAAAATCAGATCGGGTGTGGCGGCCTTAATTTTCCTGATTTGAAATTATACTTTTGGGCATCATTTGTAAGACGCATACGGTCATTATTAAATACTGAGGATATGTTATTTTACCACCATTTATTGCCAAAAGGCGACTCTAACCAATTTTTACTTCACATAACAGACCCAAACTACTACAAACGGGTCAAGTTCAAGACCGCACGTGGCATAATAAGAGTATGGAAGGATATTCTCGATTACTGCAAAACCACTATATATCACTCTCAGCTGATTCTATGGAACAATCCTGGCCTACCAAGCATATTCAGCGATGGAGAATCCTGTAGATGGCAGCTGAAAGGCGTAACAGTTTTGGGTGATTTGTATAACTCTCAAGGCATGCTAGACTTTCCAACTCTAAAACACCTATATGGTCTGTCTGAAATACATAGGTTTAAATATTTACAAATCTATGATTTTTTAGTGTGCAAAAATAAAATCAATAGCGTGTCGAGCGGTGGGATCTGTGATTGCCTAAATTCTAGGAAAGAGAAATCAATCATCAGCTCGACTTACAAATTTCACATAGGCCTCAGACCTGACGACAGTGATATACTTGCTAAAAAATGGAACTCCAAACTTGGAACAAATTTTACAGGAAAACATATTATTCAATCTTATACTAATATTCATAACTCTGTACGGTCATCTAGTTTAAGACTCCAACAATACAGAACCACCTACATGCTTTACTATACGCCAGAAATGTTTTCGAAATGGCCCACAAGCAATGCCTTGGGAGATAAAACCAAATGCCCGAAATGCCCTGAATATGCGGCGGATTTGGTGCACATGCTGTTTTCTTGTCCAATGCTTGGGAAATATTGGGAAGAAGTGGGAAAAATTTTGGTTGCTAAAAACATTCTTAGCTCCCCTATAAAGGCACTTATGGCATTATTTGGCCTACATCTGACTAATCAACCACGCCCTGCTTTGGCATCAATACTAATTTCATGTGCTAAATTAATCCTAGCAAGGGCCTGGATTAGCCTTAATATACCTAACGCCATGGAATGGTGGTATTTAGTCATTGAAATCAAAACAATGGAGTGTACTCTAGCAGAATTAAGAGGCATTCGGTCGCTAAAGAAATTTGAGAAAATGTGGGGGGACTTAGATTGAACTGAATGACTTAAAGACTAACTTTGACTGACAAGTGGATTCTGCTGGTATATCTTAGCCTCTCTATTATGATATGATATTTGATTTATAGATTCCTGTGTATGTATGTGATATATTTGACCTTATTAATAGCATTTTATTTTTACTTTACCTTTCTCTTCTGTATTTAATCAAACTTTTTGTAAAAATTAAGTTCATCCAAATCAAATCACAGTATGATGTGAAATAATTTTTAATGCATTGTTGTCTCGGACCAGGTGAAAATAAAATAATTTTTTTTTTTTTTTAAAACGGTTTTTATTTCTGCAGAGAAATGAGCAGTAAGATATGGCTGGATGCAAAAAGACTGGTGTGAATTAATCACATACTAAGCTTGATTTTTTTGCAGCTAAAACATTTTTATCCATATTAAGGGATTCAACTTTGATTCGTTTTTTTAGGATTCATTTATAATTGGGCATTTGCAATTCATGATGCCTAATTTGCAGCCCAATTTCCCTAGTTGATATAAGGGATCTTTAAAGAGCAGCATAAGCAGATTTTGTTATTTCTAGCCAGCAGTTATTTTCAAAAGTTCTCCTTGTGACACCAAACACTGTCTTTGGAGACCAAACTCTGGTCTTATTCTAGCTTGAGCCACTGACCTGGAAATCCCAAAACTTGCTCCATAGGCCTTGACTACTATTAAATCCAGTAGCTTCGCCTCTTTCCTCCAGGTAATGGGTGAGCCATATGAAATGGTTGGCTGTAACTTAGCTTTCATGACTTTAAAAATGCTCATAAGATTGGCAACTCAGTGATTTTTGCAAACAATTATCAATAAAGAATCACTCCCTTCTTGGAAATTCTTATCTCAACAGAAGAACCGAGGCTTTAATTTGGGTGATTGATCGCATGCTACAGGGGATTCACAACACAAAATATAACTATTCTCCATCCGAAGGCCTGCTCCATTGAGATTGATACCTTGCCATATTTTAACCCTGATGAAGTCCTTTTACGGACGAAACGCGTTGGCTGGGCTGATGCATGTATTCATTCTTCTATTTGTGAAAATAAAAGTAACATAACTCCTGTCTACATATGTTTTATTAATGCAATGATTTAAAATATCATATTGTACTTGACATTTGAATTGCTTTGGATATTAGTGTGCTCCTTGATAGTATCTTTGCTATTAGATCCGAAATTAGTTTTCTCTGAAATTGACTGCTCAGTAGTAGGGTCAAGTTAAGTGTGAGCACCTTTGTGCTACATCAGATTTTGAGGACTTGTTTCCTGGTGCAGCACATACAGCACACACTACTGTTCCATCACCTTTTATGTCAGGTGTAGCGACTGGTAAGAAAACAGCAAGTATGCTTTGTCATGTTGTGAGCAGTATGGCCCAGCCAAGCTTGAAGGAACATTGGGAATCTTTTCATTAGGGGGCAAGCATCACTCTACAGTGGTGGTGGTCGGATCGGTGTAGATCTCCAACTGCTGTCAACCAATTTGATAGTGAGTGGAGTGTAAAGTGTTTTCTATTTAAACCAGGCATTGCCGACTTACTTGAAACTTGTGTCACTTTTGAAATTCGAGTCCTATATAGGCAACTGAATTATGAGCTGATAGTAGATAGTATGTACCTTATAGGTATCAATCGCAGGGCTTGCAATCGTGAGGGTTGTGGTGTTTATAATGACATTTCAGAGGTAGGAGGCCAGACATATTTTGGATTCTCTGTACCCTTCTGAGGGTCTGACTACAAGTGGCCTGACAACAGAAAGTTAGAATATGTGTTAATTATTGCATCCAAAAATTCTGAACAACTTGATGCTGGATTTCAGTGGTGCTGATAATTATCGTCACTGATCTTCAGATACAAACTGCTCCCAAAGTAAAGGCCAAACGGTACCAGAATAGGTGATAAGAAAATATGGCAGAAACGTTGTACCCTAAATACCGTTTTCACAAATGGCAATAGAAGATAATAATAATCGAATATCTACATTCAATGGAATGATGCTTTTGTGTGCAATATAGTTCCCAATATTTCTGTCAGACGTAATGTTGGCCAACAACATTCTGGCTTTCAAGTTTCCAGGCAGGATAGAAGAGAGCAATCTCAGGTTAAGATGTACACTGTTTCATCAACGGTGGAAACATTTTCGTTAACGTATTATAGGGAAACCTTTCTTGGCATGGCATTTCCCTGGGGTGCTAGAGAAAGCTCATAAATAAGACGCCTCTGCTGTTACTATGTTTAATGCTGTGAGACATGCGTCTCTTCCTGGGGGCGTAAGTCATACTATGAAAGTTAAACCAGGGGTTACAACAATAACCTCGGTTTTACTGGAGTCTATGTTTAATAACGTTGGCACATCCAAAGATCGGTCGTTTAAAAGTAACCTTTAATTTGCGCAGGTTCCGAGTTTGAGTCAAGGGAAAACATATAAGTGTAATCTGTGCATGTTAAAATTGATTTTTGCTGGAAAGGAATGAGACATGGCAGATGAAATGGAGAGAGAGGTTAGCTCAAACACCAGTCAGGGGAAAAGTTTAGTAAGGAGGGACGCTACCAGATTCATCCCACAGTTGGGCAACTGATAGCCTCTTTTTATTTTAGGCACACGTAGTTGAGTGCGTCAAAAAATACTGCAGAAGGCAGATCTAACACAAACAGAACAGAAACAAACCCACAGTCTCATTCCTTCCTTAGGATGTCCAAATTAGACAGGATTACAAATCCAGTGCCGGTTGTAATGTTGAAGGACTGCATGTTTGCAGTCTAGTGGATGCGCACGTAGCCGTGCGCTGGCGTGATACGTCACCCCCGCGCGGACATAAATAAAGGAGGCGTGGCTCTGGGGCTAGTCCGGTCCACGCAGAATACTAATAAGGTGTCCCGGGTCCCGTCATTGAGCGCAGCGACCACGGCGCTGCGCAACACACAATTTGGGGGCCCGACAATGGCGACGAGGGCTAGACGAGCCCATGCTGTGCCCCGACGGCCCGTGTAGCCTGCTCTGCTGCCACGTGCGATCACGCCCCCTACCTCGGCAGGCCTCAGACGCTGCGGCCCGGATCGAGGCTGTATGCCCCACGTGGGAGTGGCGGCGCATGCCTGCAGGCTTCAGAGGCGGCCCTCGCAGCGGCGACTGCACTGAGGGGAGCAGCAGCAGGCACAATGCTTCAGCGGTAGAGACAGTGCCTAGACACTCTGCACCAGGTACCTGCGCAGCCCACCTCGCATGCAGCTTGCATAAGCCCAGCACCTCCTTCTGAGCATAGGGGAGCACACCCCAGGGGTTAGCAGCGTAGCCCCCACCGGCAGAGACATAGCCCGGCGTTCCCAGCAGCCCGAGTGGCGGTTCAGGCAGAGAGGAGCCCCAGACCTGCGACGCCCGCCCCGGCGTGCCCACGGTGATACGGTTGGCCTCTACATTCCACCATGGCGACCACTCTGCCCATCGAGCCTTTTGTGGTCGACGGAGCCCCGGCGTCCCTAGCTCCGCGGTGGAAAGACTGGACGGAGCGGCTGCAGTTTTACTTCGAGGGAGCTGGCACTACGAGAGAAAGGTGCAGGGCGCTTCTCCTCCATCTCGGTGGGAAGGACATTCATCGGATTTATAAGACCCTGGTGGAAGCCACCCCTCATACTTATGTCACGCTCCTCAATGTCCTCAATGCACATTTTGAGCCAATGGCCATTAAGGACTACGAGCGTTTCATTTTCAGGCAGGCGCGACAGGAAGCGAAAGAATCCCTCGACGCATTCCATGGACGTATGAAGGAACTGGCGAGCACATGCGGATTCCGCGAAGAGCAGGAAGAAATTCGTGGCCAGATCATTCAAGGCTGCTACTCCTCCAACCTGAGGGTGAAGATCCTCCAAGAGGATGGAAAACCGGATATTTTAAAGCTAGGCCGTTCCACAGAGCTGTCACAGGCGAGAGCATCGCACATGGAAGCAGCGCTCCACAGACCTGTCAAGACGGAGCAAGTTAATGTGGCTGAGCAAATCAATGTCGTCCGGCCAAAGCAACGCCCATTCGGGAGAGGAAGACCACCAGAACGTCGAAAAGAATGCGGATACTGTGGTGGCGCGCCACACCAAGCACAAGACTGCCCAGCGTGCGGGAGAAAATGCGGGTCGTGCGAGCGCATGAACCTTTTTGCATCAGTGTGCAGATCCTCCAAGCAAAAGCCCAAAGCAGCCCATGCCGCAAGGGAAGACCCAGACAGTGAAGACATGGACGACGACGCCAATAGTTATCCGGTCCACTATGTGTTTGCCATAGACCAGCCGCAGAGGAAGAAACGGCGGCTCCCGAAATGCAGAATAAGAGTACAACACCAAGAGGTGAGAGCAACAATCGACACAGGAGCCTCGATTGAACTCATGGCGCAAATGTCTACAACCAATTGCGAGAAAAACCGGCGCTGAAGGCAGCCAAGATCAGAGTTTTTGCCTATGGACAAAAGACACCGATCCCGTTAATTGGGTGTTTCCAAACGGAGATACAGCACCAAGACCGGAAGACCCCGTCAACCATCTACGTCACCAAAGAAGGCAGTGGGATGCTACTCAGCGGGCAAACAGACAAAGATCTCCACCTCATATCCTTCACAATGGCGGTGTTGGAGGAAGAACTGGACACGATTCTCGAAAAATTTGAAGACACCTTCCAGGGTATCGGATGTCTCAGAGGAAAAGAAGTATGTCTACACATCGACCGGTCCATTCAGCCTGTAGCCCTCCGGCATCGACGAATAGCATTCCACCTAAGGAAAAAGGTGGAACAAGAACTGGAGACCCTCGAGAAACAAGGCATAATCGAGACAGTCAGTGGGCCCACCCCGACCCCGCGTGTCGTTGATCGTGGTAGAGAGAACCACAAAACAGCCAGGGCAGGTCCACATCTGTGTCGACATGCGCCTACCCAATGCAGCAGTGAAGAGGGAACGGCATTTAACCCCCACAATAGACGATATCCTGGGAGAGCAAAATGGAGCGAAGTGGTTCTCCAAAATGGACCTAAGGTCAGGGTATCATCAACTACCCCTACACCCGGACTCCCGATACATTACCACTTTCTCCACCCATGTAGGACTCCGGCGCTATCGACGACTTAACTTCGGGATATCAAGCACCGCAGAAGTCTTCCAAAACACGATTCAGGAGGTCCTGAGCGGGCTCAAAGGAGTCCTAAACGTCAGCGACGACCTGCTGATATACGCTAACACTGTGGAGGAACATCACCAGAGGCTCAGAGGCATATTGCAAAGAATTAAGGAGTCAGGCCTTACGCTGCATCGTGAAAAATGTCAATTCCTGCAGAACAAAATCAGCTTCTTCGGATACACCTTCTCCAACAAGGGAGTGGCCCCAGACCCGTACAAAGTGAGAGACGTGCAAGCGGCCCCAGCATCGACCAACATATCGGAAGTTTGGAGTTTCCTAGGGATGGTAATATTCTGTGGGCGGTTCATCCCGGACCTGTCCAACCTCACCAGATCACTACGGGAGCTCACCAAGTCCACCACCCCCCGGCAGTGGGAGAAGAGCAGGAGCTAGCATTTCAGAACACCAAGGCCGCTCTGTCAGCTGACAAGACTCTATCCTACTTCGACCCTGCCGAAGCAACCATCATAGCCGTGGACGCCAGCCCGTACGGATTAGGAGCGGTGCTAACGCAGAGCCAAGGTGGTGGGGACTGGGCACCCATCGCCTACGCAAGCCGGTCTCTGACCGAAACCAAACAACGGTACTCTCAGATCAAGAGGGAGGCGATCGCAATCCACTGGGCCTGCAGACACTTCCATGTATACGTATATGGGCATCCATTCACCGTCTCTACCGATCACAAGCCCCTACTTCCACTATTCAGAGGATCAGTATCCAAACCTCCACCCAGAATAGAGAAGTGGATCCTTCAACTTCAAGAGTATGACTACAAACTGGTATTCAAGCCCGGTGCAACAAACCCGGCAGACTACCTCTCGAGGCATCCCAGGGAGGCAACTAACCAGGAGAAAGAAGATGCCGAAGAAACAGAGGAATACGTGAGAATAATCCTAGAGTGATCACGACCACTATCCATGGGCATCGACATGATCGTCGAGGCGACTCGCAGTGATGTGGTTCTCCAATTAGTAGCAAACGCTCTGCGACAAAACGACTGGAAGGCACTTCAAGCATCACTAAGCAAGAGGACACCCGAAGCAAAGCGTGCCCTGGAAACCATCCTCAAAATAAAAGATGAACTGTCAGTGGACAGCCAAGGATGCCTCCTAAGAGGACCGCGAATCGTGATGCCAACAAGTCTAACCCAACAAGCAATTGAACTGGCTCACCGTGGCCACCAGGGAATGGTGAAAAACAAAAGTAGACTCAGGGCAAAAGTGTGGTTTCCGGAAATGGATACAAGAGTCGAACAGATGGTCAAGGAGTGCCGCTGGTGCCAAGCGGCAGGACCACCCGAGTCACCACCTCCGGTCATTACCGAAGATAACCCGAGAAAACCATGGGAACGAGTGAGCGCAGACTTCGGACACCTTCCGGATGGCCGCTACATGCTTGTCGTCATCGACGACTTTACCAAATATCCAGAGGTGGAAATAATAACCTCACTGGCTGCCAAAGAAGTAGTAGCAAAGTTTGAAAAAATCATTGCCACCCACAGTATCTTTGAGCAGGTTAAGACCGACAACGGACCACCCTTCCAGGGCCCATGCTGTGCCCCGACGGCCCGTGTAGCCTGCTCTGCTGCCACGTGCGATCACGCCCCCTACCTCGGCAGGCCTCACACGCTGCGGCCCGGATCGAGGCTGTCTGCCCCACGTGGGAGTGGCGGCGCATGCCTGTAGGCTTCAGAGGCGGCCCTCGCAGCGGCCACTGCACCGAGGGGAGCAGCAGCAGGCACAATGCTTCAGAGGTAGAGACAGTGCCTAGACACTCTGCACCAGGTACCTGCGCAGCCCACCTCGCATGCAGCTTGCATAAGCCCAGCACCTCCTTCTGAGCATAGGGGAGCACACCCCAGGGGTTAGCAGCGTAGCCCCCACCGGCAGAGACATAGCCCGGCGTTCCCAGCAGCCCGAGTGGCGGTTCAGGCAGAGAGGAGCCCCAGACCTGCGACGCCCGCCCCGGCGTGCCCACGGTGATACGGTTGGCCTCTACATTCCACCATGGCGACCACTCTGCCCATCGAGCCTTTTGTGGTCGACGGAGCCCCGGCGTCCCTAGCTCCGCGGTGGAAAGACTGGACGGAGCGGCTGCAGTTTTACTTCGAGGGAGCTGGCACTACGAGAGAAAGGTGCAGGGCGCTTCTCCTCCATCTCGGTGGGAAGGACATTCATTGGATTTATAAGACCCTGGTGGAAGCCACCCCTCATACTTATGTCACGCTCCTCAATGCGCTCAATGCACATTTTGAACCAATGGCCAGTAAGGACTACGAGCGTTTCATTTTCAGGCAGGCACGACAGGAAGCGGAAGAATCCCTTGACGCATTCCATGGACGTATGAAGGAACTGGCGAGCACATGCGGATTCCGCGATGAGCAGGAAGAAATTCGTGGCCAGATCATTCAAGGCTGCTACTCCTCCAACCTGAGGGTGAAGATCCTCCAAGAGGATGGAAAACCAGATATTTTAAAGCTAGGCCGTTCCAAAGAGCTGTCACAGGCGAGAGCATCGCACATGGAAGCAGCGCTCCACAGACCTGTCAAGACGGAGCAAGTTAATGTGGCTGAGCAAATCAATGTCGTCCGGCCAAAGCAACGCCCATTCGGGAGAGGAAGACCACCAGAACGTCGAAAAGAATGCGGATACTGTGGTGGCGCGCCACACCAAGCACAAGACTGCCCAGAGCGCGGGAGAAAATGCGGGTCGTGCGGGCGCATGAACCTTTTTGCATCAGTGTGCAGATCCTCCAAGCAAAAGCCCGAAGCAGCCCATGCCGTAAGGGAAGACCCATACAGTGAAGACATGGACGACGACGCCAATAGTTATCCGGTCCACTATGTGTTTGCCATAGACCAGCCGCAGAGGAAGAAACGGCGGCTCCCGAAGTGCAGAATAAAAGTACAACACCAAGAGGTGAGAGCAACAATCGACACAGGAGCCTCGATTGAACTCATGGCGGCAAATGTCTACAACCAATTGCGATAAAAACCGGCGCTGAAGGCAGCCAAGATAAGAGTTTTTGCCTATGGACAAAAGACACCGATCCCGTTAATTGGGTGTTTCCAAACGGAGATACAGCACCAAGACCGGAAGACCCCGTGAACCATCTATGTCACCAAAGAAGGCAGTGGGATGCTACTCAGCGGGCAAACAGCCGAAGATCTCCACCTCATATCCTTCACAATGGCGGTGTTGGAGGAAGAACTGGACACGATTCTCGAAGAATTTGAAGACACCTTCCAGGGTATCGGATGTCTCAGAGGAAAAAAAGTATGTCTACACATCGACCGGTCCATTCAGCCTGTAGCCCTCCGGCATCGACGAATAGCATTCCACCTAAGGAAAAAGGTGGAACAAGAACTGGAGACCCTCGAGAAACAAGGCATAATCGAGAAAGTCAGTGGGCCCACCCCGACCCCGCGTGTCGTTGATCGTGGTAGCGCGAAAACCCAAACAGCCAGGGCAGGTCCGCATCTGTGTCGACATGCGCCTACCCAATGCAGCAGTGAAGAGGGAACGGCACTTAACCCCCACAATAGACGATATCCTGGGAGAGCTAAATGGAGCGAAGTTGTTCTCCAAAATTGACCTAAGGTCAGGGTATCATCAACTACCCCTACACCCGGACTCCCGATACATTACCACTTTCTCCACCCATGTAGGACTCCGGCGCTATCAACGACTTAACTTCAGGATATCAAGCACCGCAGAAGTCTTCCAAAACACGATTCAGGAGGTCCTGAGCGGGCTCAAAGGAGTCCTAAACGTCAGCGACGACCTGCTGATATACGCTAACACTGTGGAGGAACATCACCAGAGGCTCAGAGGCATATTGCAAAGAATTAAGGAGTCAGGCCTTACGCTGCATCGTGAAAAATGTCAATTCCTGCAGAACAAAATCAGCTTCTTCGGATACACCTTCTCCAACAAGGGAGTGGCCCCATACCCGGACAAAGTGAGAGACGTGCAAGCGGCCCCAGCATCGACCAACATATCGGAAGTTTGGAGTTTCCTAGGGATGGTAATATTCTGTGGGCGGTTCATCCCGGACCTGTCCAACCTCACCAGATCACTACGGGAGCTCACCAAGTCCACCACCCCCCGGCAGTGGGGAGAAGAGCAGGAGCTAGCATTTCAGAACACCAAGGCCGCTCTGTCAGCTGACAAGACTCTATCCTACTTCGACCCAGCCAAAGCAACCAACATAGCCGTGGACGCCAGCCCGTACGGATTAGGAGCGGTGCTAACGCAGAGCCAAGGTGGTGGGGACTGGGCACTTATCGCCTACGCAAGCCGGTCTCTGACCGAAACCAAACAACGGTACTCTCAGATCAAGAGGGAGGCGATCGCAATCCACTGGGCCTGCAGACACTTCCATGTATACGTATATGGGCATCCATTCACCGTCTCTACCAATCACAAGCCCCTACTTCCACTATTCAGAGGATCAGTATTCAAACCTCCACCCAGAATAGAGAAGTGGATCCTTCAACTTCAAGAGTATGACTACAAACTGGGATTCAAGCCCGGTGCAACAAACCCGGCAGACTACCTCTCCAGGCATCCCAGGGAGGCAACTAACCAGGAGAAAGAAGATGCCGAAGAAACAGAGGAATACGTGAGAATAATCCTAGAGCGATCACGACCACTACCCATGGGCATCGACATGATCGTGGAGGCGACTCGCAGTGATGTGGTTCTCCAATTAGTAGCAAACGCTCTGTGACAAAACGACTGGAAGGCACTTCAAGCATCACTAAGCAAGATGACACCCGAAGCAAAGCGTGCCCTGGAAACCATCCTCAAAATAAAAGATGAACTGTCAGTGGACAGCCAAGGATGCCTCCTAAGAGGACCGCGAATCGTGATGCCAACAAGTCTGACCCAACAAGCAATTGAATTGGCTCACCGTGGCCACCAGGGAATGGTGAAAAACCAAAGTAGACTCAGGGCAAAAGTGTGGTTTCCGGAAATGGACGCAAGAGTCGAACAGATGGTCAAGGAGTGCCGCTGGTGCCAAGCGGCAGGACCACCCGAGTCACCACCTCCGGTCATTACCGAAGATAACCCGAGAAAACCATGGGAACGAGTGAGCTCAGACTTCGGACACCTTCCGGATGGCCGCTACATGCTTGTCGTCATCGACGACTTTACCAAATATCCAGAGGTGGAAATTATAACCTTACTGGCTGCCAAAGAAGTAGTAGCAAAGTTTGAAAAAATCATTGCCACCCACGGTATCTTTGAGCAGGTTAAGACCGACAACGGACCACCCTTCCAGGGGCAAGAATTTGCCGACTATCTCCAGGAATGGGGAATCCAGCACAGGAAGGTGACTCCCAGATGGCCTCAAGCTAACGGAGAGGTAGAGAGGTTCATGCGTACTCTCAACAAAGTCATCCGGATCGCCCACGCTGAAGAAGCACCGCTGGAGAAAGCCATATACAGGTTCCTGAGGGAATACCGGCTCACACCCCATCGCACGACCACAGCTGCCCCGGGGCCGTCGGCAATGGGAAGGATAGTCAGAGACACAATACCCCATCATCATACCTGGACCCCAACCGAAGCAAGCTCCCGGCAAACCCTGCTCAATCGGAAGCGCTCAAATGACTATGCCAGTTTCAGACGCCGAGCCAAGGAATCGTCCATTTGGGAGAGAGATCAAGTCTACGTGAAAGACCGATATGCAGGGAGCAAATTCCGACTTCTATTCGAACCCAGACCCTGGACCGTCACACACCGATCTGGCACCATGGTAACGGCCCAACGCGATGGAGAAACCGTCACACGCAACGTATCATTCTTCAAACGAGCCTCCGTCCCATCAGAGGATCATTCCAGCCAAGAACCAGACAGATCGCCACCAAGTCCAGCGGAATGCAACAACAGCCCATCGGGAAGCCAGCATGGAACCCCATCGGACAGATTTGCATTGAGCTCAACATCTTCCGAGGGGCCTATTGCTGCCAGTCCCCGCCTGTCTGGGATGGAGCTGTCGCCAACCCTGACCCGACATGAGGCTCCACGGAGAGTTCTGTTTCGGGGGGGAGGCCGCAAGCTATGGACTGAGAAGAAATCCAGCCCCATCTTCGCAGCTGGCGGACTTTGCAGTAGGCTGAGATCGGAACACCCGATCACCAGACTGGTAACCGGCCTCTCGGCCATTAACATTTTCTCACATCCAAATGAAGCAGAGCAACTCTTTTGTTAACTGTTATATTTTCGTTTTAATAAAGGTTAAAAGGAATATAATGTTGAAGGACTGCATGTTTGCAGTCTAGTGGATGCGCACGTAGCCGTGCACTGGCGTGGGCGTGATACGTCACCCCCGCGCGGACATAAATAAAGGAGGCGTGGCTCCGGGGCTAGTCCGGACCACGCGGAATACTAATAAGGTGTCCCGGGTCCCGTCATTGAGCGCAGCGACCACGGCGCTGCGCAACAAACAATTTGGGGGCCCGACACCGGCGTCTTGATTACTTCTAAAGCAATTTACAACGTCATCACAGTCAGGGCAGTAAAGATTGATATTGTTGTATGCCTTTGGAAAAGGCTGTATTCACGTGATAGAAGATCATCCAGATGGGAAGATCATAACTACGGTACACCGGCACAGTGACTGGTGCCACAACAAACTGTATCTAATAGGCACCTCTCACATTTGTTTCTTCTAGTGTCGCCATCATGGCCTCTTGTTGATGGTGTCATAGAAGACTTTATAGTAGTATCATAATAGCAGTGGCCAGACAGATAGTACCAACATATAAAAAAAAGATTATGGAGCATTTTATAATTTGTTACGCCACTCCTTGTTCTTAAATGGCTGTGTAACTTCAGGACCTGTGAGTTATAAAATACACAATTAATTTTCAGCATGATTTAAATTGCTCAATTTTCCTATTTCGGCTCTGAGTATGAACAGAAAAGCTGGCTAGAGCATCAGAAATAGGTGACCCGGCCATGGTATTATGCGCAACAATTTCTGACATATGTAAAAGCTGGGATTAAAATTTGGTGCCTAACCTTTTGAAATATTTTTGCTGTCTGTTAGGTATCTGATAGATTACTGGGTTGTGAAATGGTAATACTTTTTAGGGCGGGCATTTGAGACAGTTTATTTATTTTATTTTATTTTAATTTCTTGTATCGCGCTGGACTCAATCCCGTAAGGGTATCTCCGTGCTTTGCCAGCCAGAACATTAACAGAGTCAATGAGATAGATTAGTGGGACTGAGATGCTTCCTGGAAGAGGAGAGTTTTTAATGCCTTTCTAAAGGACAGATGGTTGGTGGTCATTCTCACATCTGTTGGAAGTTTATTCCATAAAGCAGGGCCAACTGAGGAGAATGCTCGGTCTCCCTGTCTGGATTTTTTTGTTGCAGGGGGTTTTAGGAGAGCTTGGTTACTTGAGCGGAGTGACCGGCTGGGTTGATACAGCTCAAGTGATTGAGAAAGGTATTTAGGATTATCCCCATATAAGCATTTGTGGACCGTACAGCATATCTTAAAACTGATGCGCTGCCGTATAGGGAGCCAATTCAGCTCATTCAACAAGGGCTTAGAGTGAGTCCTAGCCGGTACACTCATGACCAGTCTAGCCGCAGTATTCTGGACCACCTGCAAGCGGCCTACTGCATCTGCATTTGCTAACGTCAGCAGGCCGTTGCAGTAGTCCAGGCGGCTAAAAACCAGGGCCTGTACGAGTGTCTTCCTATAGGTGTCAGGAAGATACGGGAAGACTCGTCTTAGAAGGCCAATGGTGTGGAAGCACAATCCTGCAATGTGGTTGGTATGTTCCTTAAGGTCAATTTTTGATAAATGTTTACCCCCAGATTTTTAACGTGTGGCTTTGATGTTGGAACTGGACCCAGATCCAGTTGCCACCAATTTGGAGACCAGAGAAGATTTGCTTTGCCGAAGAGCATAACCTCTGTTTTTGCAACGTTACATTGGAGGCAGTTTGCGGCCATCCAATGTGACACTGCCCTCATACCTTCAGCAAAGTTTTCCTTGACTTTAGGGCCAAGGGAGCTGAAAGGGTAGAGGAGCTGGGTGTCATCAGCGTAGGAAACCGGTGTGAACCCATGCTTCCGCACAATCTCAGCAAGGGGGGCCACATATACATTAAACAATGTAGGGCTAAGGCATGAGCCCTGTGGCACCCCCTTCGTGAGCACCTTCGAGGTGGAACGGTAGGGGCCCAGGCTAATAGATTGCGACCTCCCGGAAAGGAAGCTCTCCAGCCAGGATAATGCTAAGCCTCCGATCCCCACTCCCTGCAAACGGCTGAGGAGGATGTTATGAGACACGGTATCAAAGGCCGCGGACAGGTCCAACAGCACTAGAATCATGGAACCCCCTCTATCCTGTGACATTTTGATCTTATCAGTCACCGAGAGGAGGGCCGATTCAGTGCTGTGGTTGGGCCTGAACCCAGATTGTGATTGGTCCAGGCCCCCTGTCGCCTCGATGAAGCTGGAAATGATGGTGTTGAAGTGTTTCTCAGCCAGTTTGCTAAAAAAAAAAGGGAGGAGGGAAATAGGGCAGAGTTTAGCAGTCTCACCAGATTAAGAATGTCACATTTAGCAATATTCTGGTGGTGATATGCCCTTCTACAAATTTACAAAGCATTGTTAACCCACATTTTGTGGCTTAACGCCGCTTTATAAATAAGGCCTCTTTACATGCATCACTTAGCGTGAAAGCGGCATGCAATGGGAGTTGGTCTGGGTGTTCCACCCCAACACTCATTGCTTCTGACGCTACCCCAGATTTACAAGGAGGTGTAAATCTGAGTCAGCGTCAAAAACTAATGCCATGCAAGAGCAGGCATTAGAATGGTGAAACGAGGAAAAATAATTTTCTTTTTCTTGTTTTTGATTTTTCTATGGTGCTGCATTCTGCAGCACACATAGAGAGAGCAAAATGGCATTAATTGTTGTTTATGTGTAGGAAGGTGTTTCTTACTACAGATAAACAATAAACAATCATTAATTAATAGAGATGTGATACGTTTATGTGTGTTGCATTCTGCAGCACACATTGAAGTATCAAATCACCATTAGTGATTGTTTATATGCAGGAAGGAACAACTTCCTGCACATATACATTCATTCCCTGCAACTCAAGCACCCTTGAACTATGGTGCAAGGAGGCCTGCATTTGAGTAAGGGAGCTAAATGTAGCACCAGCGCTAGGGAAAACACAGGGGTGCACTCTATTCTTGTGAATACAAGCCATCCCAGCATTTTGAAAATGTCAGAGCGCGACCAAATTTGGTGCAGCTCCGAGCTCCAACATTTTCTCACAAATATGCCCCAATGTCACCAGACTATTGTTTGTCAAAAACAAAAATCCATGCATAATGTGACTTTTGGTTAGCAGAATTCATCCACTGGTGTGACAAAGTGTCATTCACATGTTTTCTTAAGTCCATCAAAGCATAGGGCAGTGAATCAGCCAACTTTACCCTAAAGCTTCCTTCACTTTAAGAAACTGTGCAAAGCTTGGACACATTGTTAACATCTACTTAAATATAGTTTCGTTGTCTTCGGTGATAAGAATCTTTCAAAGTGTCCTTTTTTTCATTTTATTTTTGTATATTGTATTTTAAAATTACTATTTAGTTTGCTTTCACTTCAGGTAGCCAGGTAGTTGGTGATTTATTTCCTTCTCCTTTTTGAAGTATTTTAGTTATATCGTAGCTGCCTGTAATTTGAATGTTCAGTTGGGTAATGATTCTGCTTTTTGCCTCTGAAAAAATTATGATAACCTGCATGGCACAATCAAAAGGATCACTCGTAAAACAGTCAAATCAATGATGTGTTTTTTGCAAGCATTTGATTGCCATACTTAGGTGACGTTCTGCTTTGTGTTCTTTTTATTTCATGTGGCATAGTATTGCAATACAAAAATGGGAAAAAGCCCAAAACATATGCATTGCATTAGAATGCCAGGACCAGTTCTACTGGCTTTGCCAATGCTTATTTCAACTTGTTTGTTATAAATGTAGAGTTGTTTTCTTAGTAGCACAAGAGGAAAAATGTCAGGTAATCAAATTACCTTAAATAATTCGAGGTCAGTGAATTCAGTATCTTAAGTTGTGTAACTGCAATCTCTATTATTTAAATTGCCCAAGAAAATGCAGATTACATTTTAAATAATCTTTCCAATAGCCTGTGTTCAATACATGTAGTTCCTTTTTCATTGCCAATTTCATACTGTGTTTTTGTCTTTTTGCAAGATATATCACATTCTCACATTCTTCAATGGCTATAATCCAATCTGTTTTCATTCACGTCTAGCGTTTTCTCAGAGGGTGCTTACAATAACTGACAAAGAAATGGCATGTTTGCAATAACGCCAAATGTCGCATCCCCGTATGACTAAAAATCATCTTTATGGAGTTCCAGAATATTCCTGTATTAACTTTCAAACCACAGTCATACAAGGTCAGAACATATTTGCAGACAGATGTCTGGAATTCTTTTCAATTGGCAGTTCACTATCACAATATGCTAGGAGACTGCCTAGTAAAAATTTGAATATTATAAAAATATATTCCAATGCAATATCCCAATAAGTTACACATAATTTTAAATCCACTTCCAATGAAAAGATGTGTTTATTTTGCTTTGTAGGAAAGATTGTTTTCAATATGGTGTGCACTCATTTTGGTATTCACAGAAGGCACTTACTCGTCAATGAGTAAGGGCCTTCTGTGAATACCAAAGTGGTAGTAAGCTTAGGATGTTGTCTTAAGTTAGTTCTGTGAATCGGACCCTAGGTGTGTGAGTTGCTCTAAGGGTGACTGACTCGGTGTGCGAGTGGCAGCATGGGTATATGAGTGAATATGTCAATTACAGTATTAGTGACTGAGTGGGTACATGAGTGGCTGTGTGGGTGAACGAGTGGATGTGTGGATTTATGAATAAGTGAGTGGGTGTGTAAGTACTGGTTTGGGTCTGTGAATGGGTTTATGATCGGTTGTGTGAGAGTAGGTGTATGAAAGGTTCTATGGGGTGTGAGTGGGTGCGTCAGTGATTCTGTGCATAAGGTCATCAGTGATGTCAACAGTGATATCATTTGAGTTGTCATCAGTGATGATTACTCGTTAAAAAACCTTAGAAATTCACTGAAAAAACAAAGGTTACTGATAATCTAACTATAACTTGTGGCCCAGCAATGCCCTGCTTATGACCTCACATATTATATAACTCATGACATGGTCAGTGACATCGCTCATGACATATCCAATAACATCTCAAATGACAACACTGATCACAGCATCCACAAAATCTCTGATGCACCCATTCACTCCTCATATAACCTTTCATACACTCACTCCAACTACCATTCTCAAACTCATTTTCACACACATACCAGTCCTTATACAGCTTCTCACTGGTTCATAGATCAACACACACATCCACTCACTCACCCATACAGCCACTCATATACCCACTGACTCACTAGTACCGCCACTGACATATCCACTTATGCACCCATAAAGGCCACTCACACACTGAGCCAGTCCCCCTAGAGCTACTCGCACACCTACTCACTCACCCATAGAGCCACTTATATGCCAACTGACAAATGGATGCACACATTCACACAACCAGTCACTTACCTATATATTCAATGAGACATCTAATCACTCATTTATACAGTTAGTCATGCAGTCACTGAATCATTCAATCAGGCACTCATACACACACTGATTCTTTAATACACCTTGGCATATGGTTTAACACTCAGATTTTTAAAAACACTCATAGTCACCAGATGATGTCTTTAGTGATATCAACAGTGATGTAATTTGAGATGTCATCAGCGATCTCATGAGCAATGTCCATACCCAAGTCATGAGTGATGTAATATGTGTGGTCATAAGCAGTGCAATGCCTGAGCCTGAGTTATTGTTAGCTCACTAACTCTAACGGCTGAATTTCTCTTGTTTATGTGGTGTGAATGTTTTCTAGAAATGTATGAGTGTTAAACATATATACTAAGGTACCACAAATGTTAAATTCGGATACTTTCTATACTACTAATCAGCAAATCAATGTTTTAACATAGATTATGTGAGTGGCTGTGTGAATGTGTGTATCCGTGTATGAGCGTGTGTCTCAGTGCATGTATGTGTAGGTGAGGAGGTATATGAGTAGGTGTGTGGATGAGTAAAGATATATATATCCATCATACTGGTGGTCCAAATTTGACGAACCTTCAGAGAATGTTTAAAACTAGTACCCACCAGAGTTAAGTTTCTGTTTGCAAACTTTTGGCGTGATTGGTTAAGCGTGCTTGGAAAAAAGAAAGGTCCCAAAATGCATTTTCCCATGCAACTTCCCATAGGCAATTTAGACACAGCTACAGCTTGCATCACTGAACAGAATTACACTAAATTTGGCAGAAAGGCAGCTGCTGGTCCAGAGGAGGGCCTTTTACTGATTTGGTGTAAATCTGTACAGTAGTTGTGGAGTAATTAAGTGAAATTCAAATTTAAATTTGTATAAATAGGGACACAGATCCTCTGAGAATACGACAGTCCCAGTGATGCAATCTGATTGCACACCAACACTTCCTGGTATCTTGGGACATGGCTTCACTGCCATATCTATTCCTTCATCAAAGGAAATGATCATTAGCATACTAATGACTATAAAATCTGGGTCCCGCACTGACCCATGCCCGCCAGACATCATGCACCTGGCAGCAGACAACATAAAAGGTACCTTAACCAGCTTGGTAAATCAATTACTGACATCCAGAGAATTTCCACTGAGATGGAAAGTAGCCAACGGGAGGCCACTACTAAAGAAACCACAGTTAGACCCCTTAGTGTGTAAAAACTACCACCCCATATCTGGTTTACCCCTGGCCGCGTAAATCACAGAAAAGGTAACAAATAACATTTTGATGGACTATCGAGATAACAATACCTTACTAGACCCATCACAACATGGCTTCCGGACAGAGCACTCCACGAGACAGCGTTGATCGCTGCGGTCAAGGGGAGTCGGACTATTTTTGTCGAGGGAGGAAGGGCTGTGCTTATCCTGCTTGATCTGTCGACTGCTTTCGACACCGTAAATCACACGGTGTTGGAGCAGCGACTTCTTGAGATCGGTGTAAATGGCACAGCATTGGCTTTCCTTACATCTTTTCTGAAGAACAGAAAACAGTACATCGATTGGGATGTGCTGTTATCTGACAGCTTTGTTCAACCTTGTGGGGTTCCCCAGGGATCGGCACTTTCACCGACCCTGTTCAATATATACATGCTGACACTAGCTGGGTTAGTCAGGAAGCATGGGTTTACTTTGTTTCCTACGCGGACGACTTCCAGCTAGTGTTATCAGTAGGAGATAGTGCAGAACAGACGGCACAGAACTTCTGCGGGTGCCTTAAAGAAATCATGGTCTGGATGAGTCTGAACTTTCTCAAGATCAACGCTGAAAAAACGGAGGTCATGGAATTTGGAAAGGGTCTACCTGCTTGGAATAACAACTGGTGGCCAAGAGAAGCTGGAAAATACCCACAACCAGTAAAAAAGGTAAAAAACCTTGGTTTCTTCCTGGATAAAAAGCTTACCATGGGAACACAGGTGAATAGTTTAGCATCAACCAGTCTCTTCCTTTTGAAAACTCTAAGGAGGATTTTCCCTTTCATTCCAGTGACACTTCAAAAGACAGTAATGGCTGCCCTCTTTCTGTCTAGACTGGACTATTGTAATGCCATGCTTCTAGGCATTGACAAGTACCAGCTGAAAAAGCTCCAGTCTTTACAAAATTCAGCCATACGAACTGTTCTTAAACTACCTTAGAGGCCTCCCACCACAACGGGCAGGCGAGCACTCCATTGGCTTCCGGTCCAGGAAAGGATTGAATTCAAGGCCCTCTGCTTAGTGCATAAAGCCTTGTATGGTGGTGGGTCAGTGGATAGTCAGAAACTGTTCCTGTCATGTGCTCCACCACGTGAACTTAGATCTTCAATGCTTGGTTACATATGTGTCCCAAAGTTTTAGGCTAGCAAGATGGGGTGGACGACGGCTAACCTACCAGGCAGCTCTACTATGGAACAAGTTGCCGGTCCACCTAAGTTTACAGCTTAGTCATACTCACTTCAGGAAAGAGCTTAAAACTTATCTTTTCAATGCTGGCTAAATGATTAGGTTTCTCGACTCTGGCCTAACTGCACACCCCAGCGCCTAGACGCCTCGGCAATAGAGCGCTATATAAGCATTTATAACGTAACATATAACATGACATAACTACCAAACCCTTCCTTATGCCGGTTTCGGAAAAATCAGCCACACTAACGAAGTTGCTTCACACAGTTTTACTTTGGAGATCAAGGAAACAAAATGCACTTTGACTGCACTCGGTCTTGATCACGTCACTTATAGTTGCAATCACACTTTTTTAAAGGAACTACAATGTCATAAACATAAAGGACAACTGTTTGCATATACACAGATGTGAAAATATTCATAAATACAAAGGGTGAAGAAAAACAAAGGAATCAAACCCCATTATTCTCAACACAGATTAGCAAGATTATAGAGCACTAATTACAATGGAATTTTTCCAGAAGGAAAAAAACACACTGCTAGTCTTGTAAATAATTTAATACTTATTGGGGACGGGCATTAAAGGGATTTCCGTGCCATACCTTAAACAACCACAGTGGGATATCACTTTATTGATCGCCTCGACCAGTACGAGGCAACACAATTCCAAGAATTTGGCTACAGTAGCCATTCTTAAACCATACCTCCTCGGTTACACAAAAATCCTTTACAATCAACATTTGAAGTATGTGAGTCATTACCCCCACGCATTAAGCCAGTGGGGAAACTTCTCAATATAAATTGATTACAAAGAAAAGTATTCATCAATAAAAGAGTCAACCTGCTATAGTATCCATATTCAGAGTTTGTCATACATAAATGAACCAATTTGTATCAATTTCACCAATCCTCATTGTAGACAATTCATCCAAATTTTCATTCCATCTATTTTCAGTATTACTGACCCTCTGGCAGGAGGAACAGTATGTACACATCCTAAACAAGGCTAAAAATGCTATGATAAACAACAAAACAGACGCTTACATCACCACAATTGTACTAATTTAAAACTAACTATAGTTATTGAAACCCTGTTGACATCATCAGAGAAGGAAACTGATAAAAGCACTCAAATCTGAAGTAGTTGTAGAGTAGCTTTAATGTACAACCATCAACAAGCCAAAGTAACAGCAACTGAATTTTCAGCAATTGGAATGTCATCATTCTAAAAATGATGTAATCAGCAAGAAGTCTCTTAAAGATACAGCAAACATAACACGTCCCCTATACACAGTAAAAGAAATGAAAGAAAAATACAGCTAGAAGAAACAGTATAGAACATCTACAATGAAAAAAAGACAAGCAATAAAATAAACTAATGCATTACATAATCGTTGAACTTCCTAGGAAGCTGTATAGACCTCCTAGGAGTATCTCTTTGATAACAAGAAGAAGGAGCAACACTAGGATTACAGGAGGGTCTGGAACTGCTATTGAAATGATTCCTAACACCATCGCACTTGGCTAATTTAGACATATTCCAAGTGCAACCATTGTCCAAGGTGACAACATTTTTCCTAATGGAAACAATGGTGAAAGGACCGGTGAAGTTCAAAACACCTTTATGACCAAACTTCGGTTTTTTCACCAGAACACTGTCACCCACATTCCATTTCCTAAGTTTGACAACCATCTTAGCATCATAAGTAAAGAGAAATAGAGAGGCGCACTCAATGAAGTCAATGTTCTAAGAAAGTCCAAAGAAAAGCGTAGATCTTCTGTTCTTATTCAAAATCTGTTCTTTATTTTCATATACAACGGCACAGCCAACGCGTTTCATTCCCATTCGTGCCTAGGGAATTTCATCAGGGCAAGTACAAAATAATCATCAGGTCCATGCAGGAATCCTAGGTGAAGTCACTCCTAGGAAACTGATGTGTAAGAGTGGTCACCGTATACCAGGATGTATTCCTGAAACAGGCTTCACACTCGATTCCAAAAATAGAATGGTAATTCGAGACCCCCGGTTAGCTGGAAGATGTCGCTTTGGCAACTCAAGAAGTGTATTGGTTCCGGATCCCTTAGGGGAAACTCCAAGGCGGAGGGGGGGGTCGGGGTGCTCGGTAGAGTAACCGGCTCGAAAGTAGGGTGTGATGCGTTAGTACGCAACGGTACCTATAGTCAGGTCTCCGTGCTCCGCCGCTCCTCCTCGTGGATGTATGGACGCCTTAGCATCATAACGTTGTTTATATTTCTGCTGATAATTTGTCAACACCTCCCTCCTTCTCACTTCTCTTTCAACACTGTCGCCACGACCCTTCTCTGGAAGCCAAGTAGGATTGAGCTTAGAACAAGCTAATCTACACCTCAAAGCCTCAAAAGGGGATCTCTGCTTGACAGCATTGGGAGTCGCGCGGTGTGCCCACCACGTCTCCCTCAAGACACTGCTAAAAGAGACTTTGGATTCCAAAGCTCTCTGTGCACAACTTTTTACAACTCTATTCATCCTCTCCGTGAGACCATTCATTTGTGGAGAGTAAAGAGCTGTTTTCTGATGAATAATGCCCAGGCTTTTCAAGAAACCATCCATCTCACTGGATGTGAATTGCACCCCATTATCAGTGAGCAGAAACTTTGGAACTCCCTCCAACACAAACACCTCCTTCAGAAACTCAATCACAGTTCTAGAATTAACAACAGTCATGCATTTGGAAACCACCCATTTAGAAGTATAATCCACTAATAACACCACAAATCTCTCATGTGAGGGCATAAGCTCAAACGGACCTGCAATGTCTAAGCCCAATTTTGTACACACAGCAACAGGAACCTCAACAGGTGACAAAGGAGATTGACTAGTAGTGCGTGACTTGTCATTGACAGCACACAAATGACAATCTTTGACAACAGTCTCCACCATGCGATCCATGCCGGGCCACCAGTACCTCTCTCTAATGCGAGCCTTCGTGAGATTTCTACCCAAATGCCCTTCATGAGCTAGGTTGATAACTCTCTCTCTCAAATCACCTGGAGGCACAACTCTGTCACCTCTCATCAAATTGTCTTGGAAGAAAGTTAAATCATCCCTCACTGTCCAAAAAGGCTTCAACACACCCTCAAGAGCATCATAGTTTGGCCAACCAAACCTGATAACATTTTTTAACAATTGAAAAATGACGTCATTTGCAACACTCTGTGACCATTCTTCCTTGGGAATGCTAGACTCCAAAACCCAATTTATACAAACACCATCTGTTACACAATCTCTTCAATAGGAAGACGAGATAGGCAATCAGCAGGTTTATTGTTCAATCCAGGAATATTCTGCACTCTAAAATTGAACTCCTGTAAACCCTCACTCCATCTTTTCAACCTAGGCGTCATATGATCACTTTGATGACATGAAAATTTTTTAACCAGGGGACGATGATCAGATTTGACAACAAACGAAATCCCCCACAAGTAAAATTTAAAGTGAAGTACCAACCAAAATACTGCCAACGCTTCCCTCTCAATACAAGAATAATTAATTTCAGCTTCTTTTAAGGCCCTTGAAGCGAAAGCAACGACAACCTCTTCACCATTCACAACTTGTGAAAGCACAGCACCTAAACCCTTAAGGCTGGCATCAGTTGTGAGAATGGATTTGAGTTTTGAGACAAAATGACCCAGAGTTGGCATTTTACCAATCTCTTTTTTAACCAATTCAAAAGCTTTCTCACAGTCAACAGACCAGGAAAAATGTACACCCTTCTTTAAAAGAGACCTAATGGGCTTGACAAGACTGGCAAAACCCTTGACAAACTTGGAATAATATTCCGCCATTCCTAAAAATGACTTGACTTGATCTTTATCCACAGGAGTCGGTGCTTTTACAATGCTCTCAGCTAGCTCCAATTTGGGCTGAATTCCACTCCCAGAAATAACATGTCCCAAATATGTGACAGACTTTAAACCAATGCGACACTTTTCCTTCTTCACAGTAAGTCCACTCTCATTTAACTTGTTCAAAACAGATCCTAATACCTTGTCATGTTCACACTCATCCACGCCATGTATTAAAATATCGTCTTGAAAGAACATGACATTGGAAAGACAGCCCAGAACTATCTTCATTACTCTTTGAAAACATGCAGCAGCCGAAGCTAGACCAAATGGCATTCGTAGAAATTGATAAGCACCCAAAGGCGTGACAAATGATGTTAAATGTCTGCAATCCTTTTTTTTTTTTCTTTTTTTTTTTTAATTTTCTCAGCCTATTCGCTAAAGCCTTGGAGAATATCTTAGCGTCAGCATTTAGCAAAGTAATTGGCCTATATGAGCCTGGTTCTGTTGGCGGTTTATCTTTTTTTAGGATCACTATAATGTCCGCGTTGGCCCATGAATGTGGAATAATTCTACCTCCCTGTGCCAGGCAACAGATTGCCCACAAATCTTTACCTACAACATCCCAAAAGGTTTTGTAAAACTCTACAGGGATCTGGTCCTGTCCTGTTGCTTTGCCCGAAGGCAAATTAGCTACTGCATCTCTTATCTCCTGGGCCGTTAACAATTCGTCTAATTTATCCCTCTCCTCTAAACTTAGCCCTGTCTGTGGCCTTTGCGTTAGATATTCCGTGCTTTCTTCATCTATGGCTCCCGTACTTGCGTCTTGTTTATATAAAGCCTCATAGAATCTCCTAAACACCTCCTGTACCTCCTCCACCTTGTTTACAATTATCCCCGTGCAATCCCTAACTTCTTTTATCTCCCCTGCTGCTAACGTTTGTCTGGTTCTAATTGCCAGTAGATGACCAACCCTCTCATTGAATTCATGGCACTTCTCCTTTTTTGCTAGGTAGTTCCTAGCTAACTTCTGTGCTAATGTAATGCCTGTTTCTGCTTTTTGTGTTTCCAAATCCAATAATATCTGTTCAAAGGGTTCTTGCTTGCTTACTGCCTCCACTAGAGCCTCTTCTAGTGCCCCCAGAATTCTAATCTCCTCCTCCGTTTTTTCCTTTTCTCTTCTACTTCTTGCGATTGTGTAGCTTAATGTCTCCCCTCTTATGCCTGCCTTAAAGGTATCCCATACCACATCCGCCGAGGCCGAGTATCTATTGATATCCCAGAATTGTGTTATCCATGCATTCATTCTTAAGATATACTCCTCCTCTTTCAGCAACCCTCGTTCGAATGTCCATGTAGATCTTATTATTTCTTTATCTTGGGAGGTTTGAATACTTAGAACCAATGGATTGTGATCTGACACTATTCTGGGGAGCCGTTCTATTCTGGATCTGCCTACAAGTGAACTAGAAATAAAAAAGTAATCCAATCTTGCTATAGTTTTGTGTGGAGCTGAGTAGAAAGTACTGCCTGTACCCACTGGATTCACTTCTGCCCACATATCAATTAACGCATTATGACGAACAAGATTTTGTACTGATCTGCATGTCTTTTTATTCCTTACAATATATTTCCCCCCTTCCTACCAGTAAGGCCATCCAAACCGTTAATGTTAAAGTCTCCACAGATTATCACAGGTTCTGGCCATAATGCTAATTCTCTATCCACAAATTCAAATAGATCACGCTCGTCGTCATTTGGACCATACAATGAGATAAGTGTGCACCTTCCTGCAGCAGTTTCCATCTCAAGTATTACCCATCTCCCATCACGGTCTTCCTTTTTCTTTTTAACTTTCGTAGTACCTTTTCTTGCCAAAACTGCCACTCCCTTGCATCTCTCTTCCTGACTTGTATAAGCAAGAACCTCAAAACCCATTTGCTCCAACAAGTACTTATCCTTGACAGCTACATGTGTTTCCTGTAAGCAAATTATATCGATTTTCCAGAAACGTAGTAACGCAGCCAACTTTTGTCTTTTTTCCCTATTACTTAGGCCACAGATGTTCAACGTGATTATCCTAATTTCCATATCACATATTTTACTTTTTCCATCACTTCAAATGTCCATGCACAATGATTCACACATTTTCTCTCTTCATAATGACTTTTACAAAACTGTACTGTATTACTGCTCCCACCAACCCCCGTGTTCCCCCCCAACACCCTCCCCTTTTGAAGCCCCCCTCCCAAACTGCTATTCCTATCTGCATCTTTTTGAGTTGAACTGCACCTGTGTTGGAGGACTGAGACGGTGCTCTGTGCTATCGCTGAAGCGCTCTGTGCTATCTCTAAGCGCTACTTTCCGCCGGACCCGCTCCGCGGGTTCCGCTTCACCGGAGGCGCTTTTCTGCAGTGTTTGTCAGCTGAGGACTGGAGGCTCGAGGCAAGTAGGGCTGCGAGCGGGCAGACTGCTGGACTCCAACTCCCAAGAGTTCCAGCAGCTGCCTCACCGTTCTCACCTGGTGACGCTCTCCCTCAAGGCCACGCCCCCTTCTCTCCAGTAAAAGGCGCCGGATTACCATCAACAGCGGATTCCTATCTGCATCTTTTTGAGTTGAACTGCACCTGTGTTGGAGGACTGAGACGGTGCTCTGTGCTATCGCTGAAGCGCTCTGTGCTATCTCTAAGCGCTACTTTCCGCCGGACCCGCTCCGCGGGTCCCGCTTCACCGGAGGCGCTTTTCTGCAGTGTTTGTCAGCTGAGGACTGGAGGCTCGAGGCAAGTAGGGCTGCGAGCGGGCAGACTGCTGGACTCCAACTCCCAAGAGTTCCAGCAGCTGCCTCACCGTTCTCACCTGGTGACGCTCTCCCTCAAGGCCACGCCCCCTTCTCTCCAGTAAAAGGCGCCGGATTACCATCAACAGCGGATTCCTATCTGCATCTTTTTGAGGTGAACTGCACCTGTGTTGGAGGACTGAGACGGTGCTCTGTGCTATCGCTGAAGCGCTCTGTGCTATCTCTAAGCGCTACTTTCCGCCGGACCCGCTCCGCGGGTCCCGCTTCACCGGAGGCGCTTTTCTGCAGTGTTTGTCAGCTGAGGACTGGAGGCTCGAGGCAAGTAGGGCTGCGAGCGGGCAGACTGCTGGACTCCAACTCCCAAGAGTTCCAGCAGCTGCCTCACCGTTCTCACCTGGTGACGCTCTCCCTCAAGGCCACGCCCCCTTCTCTCCAGTAAAAGGCGCCGGATTACCATCAACAGCGGATTCCTATCTGCATCTTTTTGAGTTGAACTGCACCTGTGTTGGAGGACTGAGACGGTGCTCTGTGCTATCGCTGAAGCGCTCTGTGCTATCTCTAAGCGCTACTTTCCGCCGGACCCGCTCCGCGGGTCCCGCTTCACCGGAGGCGCTTTTCTGCAGTGTTTGTCAGCTGAGGACTGGAGGCTCGAGGCAAGTAGGGCTGCGAGCGGGCAGACTGCTGGACTCCAACTCCCAAGAGTTCCAGCAGCTGCCTCACCGTTCTCACCTGGTGACGCTCTCCCTCAAGGCCACGCCCCCTTCTCTCCAGTAAAAGGCGCCGGATTACCATCAACAGCGGATTCCTATCTGCATCTTTTTGAGTTGAACTGCACCTGTGTTGGAGGACTGAGACGGTGCTCTGTGCTATCGCTGAAGCGCTCTGTGCTATCTCTAAGCGCTACTTTCCGCCGGACCCGCTCCGCGGGTCCCGCTTCACCAGAGGCGCTTTTCTGCAGTGTTTGTCAGCTGAGGACTGGAGGCTCGAGGCAAGTAGGGCTGCGAGCGGGCAGACTGCTGGACTCCAACTCCCAAGAGTTCCAGCAGCTGCCTCACCGTTCTCACCTGGTGACGCTCTCCCTCAAGGCCACGCCCCCTTCTCTCCAGTAAAAGGCGCCGGATTACCATCAACAGCGGATTCCTATCTGCATCTTTTTGAGTTGAACTGCACCTGTGTTGGAGGACTGAGACGGTGCTCTGTGCTATCGCTGAAGCGCTCTGTGCTATCTCTAAGCGCTACTTTCCGCCGGACCCGCTCCGCGGGTCCCGCTTCACCGGAGGCGCTTTTCTGCAGTGTTTGTCAGCTGAGGACTGGAGGCTCGAGGCAAGTAGGGCTGCGAGCGGGCAGACTGCTGGACTCCAACTCCCAAGAGTTCCAGCAGCTGCCTCACCGTTCTCACCTGGTGACGCTCTCCCTCAAGGCCACGCCCCCTTCTCTCCAGTAAAAGGCGCCGGATTACCATCAACAGCGGATTCCTATCTGCATCTTTTTGAGTTGAACTGCACCTGTGTTGGAGGACTGAGACGGTGCTCTGTGCTATCGCTGAAGCGCTCTGTGCTATCTCTAAGCGCTACTTTCCGCCGGACCCGCTCCGCGGGTCCCGCTTCACCGGAGGCGCTTTTCTGCAGTGTTTGTCAGCTGAGGACTGGAGGCTCGAGGCAAGTAGGGCTGCGAGCGGGCAGACTGCTGGACTCCAACTCCCAAGAGTTCCAGCAGCTGCCTCACCGTTCTCACCTGGTGACGCTCTCCCTCAAGGCCACGCCCCCTCCTAAGGTCAGTTAATAAATAGAGTACCCGTACTCGGGTAGCGCCCGGGAGAAGTCCGGGACAAGGGCGGGCCCTCTGAGGCCCTCAGAGGCACGAGTAGGCCAGGCTAGGCCCACTCCCTTAACCCCGGTACGTTATAATTCTATTCAAACCACCAGAGTGACCGCTCATACAGCCAGTCTGCAACTGGATAGGCTTTCTTGCTCTTTTCATTGGATACATTTACTACAATAAAATACTAGAGATCCTTATCGATATTGCATACGCTTCTGTACAGTGCATACTCGATAGTGTTCTCTGGTCAAGATGACAAAGAAATTAAGATCTGGTAAAATAATAGTAGGAAGATCTAGCTCCAAAACCAAATCAAATCCCCTCCGAAACAAACATAGTCAATCCTCAAACATGAAAAGTACCTGCCAACTTTTTAATTTTTGGGAAAAGGGTAAAAATAAAGCCTTAGCGTCGGACAAAAAAGCAACGGACCCAAAGGACTTTGGATTCATCCATTCAGACTCTGCCCTAAATGATGCTCCAGAAAACCCTGAAATTAAAAAAGTAAAGGCAGACTCAAGTCCAGCTAGGACGCTTCAATCCTCCCCTAAGAGTGAGTTCTCACCCCCTTTGTTTTCTACTTTGAAACACAATATTGACCTAGCACCAGAGGTAATTATAAAAAGAAAAAAAGACATAGAGCAAGATAAGATAAAATAAACCTTACGGCAACCCCCGTCATTGAAGCTACCCAGCCCACAAATAGTTCTTCAATTAAAACGTCTTTTCATAACGATTTGTCCCCAATGATTCTAGACGAAGCCCTTTGTCAACGGTATTTAGAACCTGATCCCACGATTGTTGAGTTACCCCAGAACACCCCGTCTAGGTTAAACCACGCCGGCCTACAATTCTACAGCAGTACCCCATCTAAAACCTCACACTCTCTCCTTTCCTCTAGTCCAAATTTAAATTTGACTGGATTAAATTCCTTCCAATGTAAGGGGCCTGGTAAACCGTTTTCTGACTCCCTCCACATCTTAGAACACTTACTGGCCTCTATTTTACATCTATTGGAAAAATTTGTGGGGGGATCTGATTGTGTGTTGGATACAGTTACCCAAATTCTAAAAGTTCTGCTGAAGTCTCAAAAAGAGAGGGAAGTGGAAGGGAATGATTCCCCCTTCCCCCCCACGGTCCCAGACCAAACTGGTATAAACGAGCAACCTCCAGTAGCTACACCTACCCCAAAAATTGTACAAGAGAACACTGGTGTCCCCCAACCACCAGCCAATTTAAATGGCTCAGTAAATTACGATTTAGGAAATCAACCTCAGGGGGAATCCCCACTAAATACTGGAAATAATTTATTTCCAATATTTAAGAAACAGAAGGGGGACGGGGAAATAGCGGAGGAAGTTATTCAGGGGGTAATTGACAATAGAGGGAAAATTGCATCATTAAAAAAGAACGGAAAGCATAAGAGGAAACTGTTAAGACGGATAGATAAAAATAGGCGGAGGAAAGTTTTATTTAGGAAACATGTAAGCTCTCCCCTATTGGTAGCGGCACCTCAAGAACAGATGGCAGTGGGAAATAATGAAAACCCGTCCAATATGTCAGCCAAAGAAATTTCCTCCTTAACAACTAAGGTCAAATTTCCCTTCTTACCTACTCATACATCCCCCCCGTCAGTAAGCACTAACATATTTACCTTTGGTCAACAAAGTAATAACACTAGGGATAAAAAAGTGGCACACAAATCGACCTCTCCAGGTCAGGTTCCAAAGCCTCTTACCCAAGCAACTATGCCTCTTAATCCCTTTGCACCTGCTTATCAGGGTGTAACTGCCCAGGATGTTCCTCCCCAAGGCTCTACGTATCAAGAAGTAGTTAATCCAACTCCATTAGAGCAAGAGCATAATCACCCTGTACAAAACATGCACTTTTCCAACCCTTTTGTAATTATTCCCAAGGAAGTCCCTGCAAAGGTTTCCACAGGCAAAGAAAACATAGAAAATAATATAGATACTGTATGGGTAGATTTCTTCCCCCTTTTTGAAGCCGACTGCATCCTGAATAGATCCCTCTTGTTGAAATACTTCCAAGAATCGGCCAATCTGAAACTTATTCAATCAGCCGACCTAGATGTAGTTCTGCAACGAAAGTCGGAAGTGGGGACGGTCACGAGGGTGAAGTTCCTCTCTAAACTGGTAGCTAACCTTATCCTCCAATGGGCTGAAGACCTCCAGAGTAGGGGAATAGATGTAATCCCTGTATTATCGCCCTCCAGTCGGAATATTGCCGTTAAAATGGTAAATCAACGGAATCCCACTTCTTCCCTGCTGCTAGCCGCAGCAGGCAATATAAATAGTTTGGGTGAAATAAAAGAATTAAAAATAAGCAAGTCCAGTGATTCTCGAGTGGTATCATACGCCCAACCCTCTCTTTTCACTCATACCACCCTCAGAGAGGAAACGAATCACTGGAACTGGCTGCCCAAAGTATTAGCTGACAAATCCTCGGGAAAATTACCATCTAATCAGTTCCTTTAGCACTGGCTTATCTATAATATCGTGGAACTCAGCAGGCATAAAAAATAACTCTGAGAAACTACATTTTCTCCTATCCCTGGAGTCAAATATCATATGTCTCCAGGAGACATGGTGTAATGAAAATATTCAAATAGGGAAGGACTACTGGGTACTAGAAGGCAGTGCTACTGCGAATAAAAAAGGCCACGCCAGCGGGGGCATAGCCTGCTTACTATCCAATCGTATAAACTGGGATTACAACCATTTCCTAGACCCGAGTAAACTTTTTCAGGTAGTTACCCTGTTTGGGTCAGGCATCTCCTCAGCTGGAACCCGCCTGGCCCTGATAAACGCCTATATCCCTCCTGAAGCGGGTTTTGATACAATTTTAAATAAAATCTTCCTCCAAATACAGAGCATTAAGGAGAAGGACCCTGGAACGGTTATTATCTTAACCGGGGACTTGAATTGCAAAATATCCAATTTTAGTTTAAATCTGTTTTCTGACAAAGTAAGAGAAGAAACGCTCCATATTCCTCGGGCAATATTCCCTGAGAATATATTAACAAATAAACGGGGTAAATTATTACTAAATGAGTTGGTGGAAATCGACGGGATAATCGCAAATGGGCGTCTCCCCTCGGACTCCCCGGCAAACTTTACCCATAGATCGTATCAAGGGGAATCGATTTTAGACTATGTCATAATAGGGTCTCATTCGTTTGAGTTATTAAAGGACATTGTTGTAATCGATACCATTTTCAGCGATCATAAAATTATTTCCATCTCAATGAATATACACCCCCCTAAATGTGACCAATGGTCCTTGAACAGTAGCCAAATAAATTTTGGTAACAGTTCGGGAAGGTGTTATTGGAATGCAAAGGCTCACCGCTATCTGGAGGATATGCTAGATATAGCAATCTCCGAGCTCCCCTCTTGGTATGGTCGCGAAAATGAGCTCTTTTCCCTGTTTTTGAGCTCAATAATAGCAGGGGCTAAAAAACAGAACAAGAAAAAATCTATTAAAACAACTCACTGCCCCCTGAAATTACTCAATGTAGACCTGAATAAACTTATAAGGGCCCAATACCTAAATAGAACTGAGGATAAATCCCGACAAATAACAACACTAAAAAGGAGAAGGAAGCGACTCTTTTACTCTCTCCGAAAAGAAAAAGAAGATTCCATCTGGATAAAAATAAGGGAAGCTGCAATTAATGGTGAATTGAGACAATTTTGGTCCCTTATAGGTGAAGGGTGCAGAACGAGATCCTTTCCGCTGCCTATCCCTATTGAGGAACATATATGGAGGGACTTTGTCTCAAACCTCTATGCTAGCAACCTCCCAGTTTCTCCCCAAGTTCGGCTTTTAGATATTAGCCAACCGATAGAGTCTTTCTCAGAAAAAGACATAGAACTCGCCATTGGGGAAATGAGACGCTCAGGAGCCATGGGTCCCGATGAAATCCCAATTAATGTGTTAAAACAGAATAGGGTCAAATGGAGCAAGCTCTTACGTCCTATTTTTAATTCCTGCATATTAAGTGGAAAGGTCCTACCCTCCTGGAAGGGAAGTATCCTGGTCCCATTGCACAAAAAGGGTGATCGTCACCTCCCCCAGAATTATCGCCAGATCGCATTGCTGGATGCAATCGGCAAAGTTTTTACTAGATGCCTGCTCAAAAGGATAAATGCTTGGGTTGAATCTGCAAATATCCTACCACTTGAACAGACAGGCTTTAGAAAAAACCATGGGACCCTGGATAATCTAACCGCCCTCCAGGTAATAGTTGATAAGTATATAAGAGTGAGGAAGGGGAGAGTCTATGTGGCCTTCATAGATTTCTCCACGGCCTTTGATAAGGTCGACCGTCAGGTATTGTGGAGAAAGCTGCACATCTTAGGAATGCCATATAGCCTCCTACGCTTGGTTCAGGATCTGCATGATGGTACATGGTGCAAGGTCCTGTTGGGAGGGGAAAGAGGTCTCTCTCAGCTCATTCCATCTGCAAATGGCCTCAAACAGGGCTGCCTACTAGCGCCCCTCCTATTCTCCCTTTATATTAGTGACCTTCCCCTTACCTTATCAACTTGTGTAGGAATTGCCCCACGCCTAGACGAAAGACCCATTCCCTGCTTAATGTATGCAGATGACATTTTAATATTAGACCTTTCCCCAAAGGGCCTTAATAACCGTCTGCATGCACTATACTCCTTCTCTGAAGAGCACTTTTTGAAAATAAATATTTCTAAAAGTAAGATAATGTGCTTGGAGGGACGAAACAAACTAAAACTGGACCACATTAGTTGGGAATTGGGAGGTCAGAAATTAGAAAGAGTAAAGTCGTACGTCTTTCTGGGTATGGTAGTTACTAGTAACTTAAGTAATAAACTACACATAGAAAGCAGTTCCCGAAAAGCAAAGTCACAGGGTAAAGGCCTTAGATCACTATATAAATCAACTGGTCAGAGGCACTTTGCTCACCTGTTGGAGGCCTTTCGGGCAAAAGTTCCCCCGACTCTGCTTTACGGGGTAGAATTAATTGACCTTGCAGAATGGGGTTTTTTAGACGCAGTGGAGGGTTCCTTACTGAGAAATTTAATCTCGGTTAATAACAGTTGTAGCTCGGCAACCCTGCGTCTTGAACTTGGCCTTAGGAGTAGCTGGGCTCAGGGTTTCGCAGGAGTGATCCGTTGGGTTTTTAGTCTGCTTAAAGGAAAGCCTTCTACTCTCAGATCTTTAATTACAAAAGAGTTGATGGGCCCCTTAAATGCTTACTCGATCCTAATAAAGAACTACAGGAAAGCTATTACTCTTTTTGAGTTGGAGGAAACATCCATTTTAGAACTTTCCATGTCCCAATTGAAATTACAACTAAAACAAGCTACATGGAAGCTAAGTTTTGAGAGGGATCGGAAATTAATATCACAAAAAAAGGGGGCCACACAAGTGGCTGAGTCCTATTTGATCAGACAGAGACAGCCCTACCTGTCATGGAACATCCCGCACGGTTTACGCCGTTTTTGGCTGCTTCTCAGGCAGGACTTGCTCCCCCTGAATAAGTTGTTGGCCAAATGGTACGGGATATCCAATGTATGTAATTTCTGTAACCTAGCAACTCAAGACTCTAAACATGTCCTGCTAGTTTGTCCTGCATTATTGAACTACCGGCGCCTCTGGATAAAACCGGCTTGTATTCAGTTTGGTATTTCTTCTGCAACAGCTCTGTTGGATGCTATTGTTAGCCCCCCAAATGGAATTTTTTGCAACAAAATTTTTAAGTTTTTTAAATGTTTTTTGGAACTCTATTAGTAGGATGGTAAATTGCTTTTGCATAATTATTGTTTGTATGATTTGTTTTTCATGGTTAAAAATTTTATATTGTGTTCTGTAATTGTATAATATGTGGATCTCCACGGAGTTCCAAAACATATTCAATAAAATAATTGAATTGAATCCCAAACTGCTGTCCTACCCCCCCTGCGACAGGCAAATAGGTCACTCCTGACCGAGCATTGTAGCGTCGCCCCCCTCTCCTCCCCTAAAAAAAAAAAACTCTACTCCTGAAAGATCCTACCACCCAGGCATTTGAATGGCTTCACCTCTTCCTCTTTACCATTCTTTACCATTCTTTGCTACTTTACCTTTTCCCACCTTTCTAAATAAGCCCTTGCTTACTACCTTCTAGCTCCCCCTTGTTCTTTTAGCTCTTCTAGATATTCTCCAGCCTTAATCTCTGAGAAGAACATTCTGACTCTACCGCCTGAAATGATTTTTAACTTTGCTGGGAACATCAAGTATGCCTCGGCGCCTTGGCTCTGAAATGCTGAGATCAATTGTCTAAGTCTCCACCGCCTCTCGACAGTTACATGACAAAAGTCAGGTCTTGCGAAGAATGTTATTCCATCCACCGTCTTCCTACAGTCAGGTCTGGCTTTCTCCATCAGTTCTTGCCTTGCTAGGAAATTTCCAAAAAAAACTAACATAGCCCTTGGCAATGAACCTGTGCCCTCTTGTCTTCTTTTCTTTACCGTGAGCGGAAATCTGTGAGCTCTCTGCACCTCTTGCTCCCAATGCCATGGCGCCTCCAGGAAGGCACCTTTCAACAGCTTAATAACGAAGCCTCTGGGGTCTTGCCCCTCCGCCCCTTCCTCAATACCAAGGAGTCTGGCGTTATTGCGCCTCTGGCGATTCTCCAAATCCTCCACCTTCCATTGTAGATCCTCCACAATCTTCATCTGGTCCTCTCTATTTGACTGCCAGTCTGTACCTTCCTCCTCTAGTCTGCCCGTTCTTTCTTCAACACCTATGACTCTTTCTTCGACTTCCTCACATTTTTTGTTTATTTTCCTGATTGATGCTTGAATTTTTTTGGTGTCGTGCCTGGCCCTCCTACTTTCGGCTCTGGCTTCTGTTTGTATTTGCTCTAGTGTTGCAAATATTATATCCAACTTCCCATCTTCACTTTGAACATCTTGGCCGTCTTCCTTGTATAAATTGGAGGTAGCAGAATAGTCCCATACCAGTTTTTTATGAGTGTTCTTAAACGAGTTTGGAGGAGAGCCTGTTTTTCTGGCTGTCAGCTTGCGCTTTTTTTGTGTTCCTCTCCCTTTGGAGCCTCCTGTATCACCGGAGCTAGAGCATGAGTCTAAAGATTCTCTTTCATCTTCGCTACTAGTTATTGTGGATTCTGATTCTTCGGGGACTGAGAAAAACCTATCCCCCTCTGCACCCTCTGTAAAATCAGTGTCCGCCTGCTCGTTTAGCCCTCTCTGTGGCCTGGGGCTCATAGCAATGTCTCTCTGTTTGTTTATAACAGATTGTGCTTGCTCCTCTAAAATCTCAGCCTCCACCTCATTAAGAGCCTCTAACATTTGGCCAGTGCTTAATGCCTCCGTCATTTCAGCCCCACCAGCGGTATCTCTCACCTCTTTCTCAGCGACTGACTGCTCCAGGTCTCTCTCAGCGGTAATTGCCCAACTTGCTGCTTGGTTCTCCGCGGGAAGCGTGAGGTCTGTTTGTTCTGGTTGCCTGGATACGCCTCCGCTTGCGTCCTCGAGGACGCTGCTGCCTGATCCGACTGACGGCGGTATTGCTGTGTTTGACACTGCCGCTGTGCCTGCTCCTGAAGCCGCTGTGCCTGCTCCTAAATCCCCCGGGGGCGCTTTAACACCGAAGACTTCTGTCATTGAGGGCTGTCGGTAAGTGAGGTCGATTTTCTTTTTGTCCGGTAGAGCTCTTCGCGCTTGACTGTTGCTGCCGCTGCGAGTGTCTGCGCTCAGCTTGAGCTCCTTCTCTTTTTAACTGGCTTTCTCTATTTTCCGCTGCTGAGCCTTAGACGCCGTCGATATCGTGGGTGTTGAGCGCTTACCGGGTGGTGGCATTTTTGCTTTGGGAATGGTGCCGATCCTCCCTGAGTCCTTCTTGCACGTTTCTGTAAGCAATCCCGTAGTCATAGGCTGTTTGTCTTTCCCTCGGCTTGCCATTTCTGCCTCAATAGCGTTTAGAAATACCGTGATCAGATACTTCACTTTATCTGCAGCACGTTCCAAAATGTGAGATCCGTCGCTTTGTTCATCCGATCTAAGCCAGCAAAACCTCCGTAGCATACTGTCTTCAAAGGCCCGTCGGGTGCCTGGGTCTATCCATGGGTTGGAGAGGGGATGAGATGCGACTAGCACCTACAATGCTTCAGCGGCCATCTTGTCTGCAATCCTTATGTAATACAATTTGATGGTAAGCTGAAGAGAGATCGAGTACACTAAATACCCTTGCACCTTTCAAAATACTAATGCTCTCAGCTATGTTGGGCAATGGCTGTCTATCTACCCAGATCCATTCATTCAATCCGCGCAAGTCCACACACATCCTAATTGATTTCCCACCATCCTTGGGTGCTAGAACCACTGGACTTAACCATTCAGACGATTCAATCTCTTCGATCACACCTAAATCCAACAATCTTTCAATCTCATGCTTAAGTCGCTCAAGCATCATGTTAGGTACTTTTCTCACTTTGTGCACACATGGTTTGGCAGATTTCTTAAGGATGATTCTGTCTTCAAAACCTTTAGGTGTCCGTAAAAATTTTCGGATAATCAGCAAAATATTTTTCAGTCCCACACACAAAATCTATTTGAGAAGGAAGAGAAACAGGAAGAGAAGCAGCAAGAAAATCTTCCCTTAACATGACTTGTTTTTTTGGATCTTCAGCTCCCGGATTAAGAATAATCCCTAAATCATGCTGATGTCGCCATCCAAGAAGGTTGTCACCTCTGAAAGCAACATAAACCTTGCCAGAAATACTCTTACCTCTGAAAGAAATGTTAGCTACAGTGTATCTCTATTTTTGACTTAGTATAACTCAAAGGAGAGATATCAGAAGGTAACAGTTGAATAATTTCTAAACCCACAACTTCATCCCAAATTTTGTTTCCAGTTAACCCCTTCCATGCTGATGACAGAACGGTTCCATCATCAGCGTCGGTTGAGCTGTACTGATGATGGAACCGTTCCGTCATGACTCCGCCCGCGCAAGGCGGAGTCAGCACAGGCGGGGAATACGCCCTGCATGCAAGGGGTTAAGGTAAAAGGGGACCCAGAGTCTGCCAAAAGCTTGAATACAAATTTGTCAATTCCTATATCACAAAATGACATGAAAATATGCTCTGTGTCAACCATTCCACTTCTAACACTAGAAACCACAACTGTACGTATAATATCAGAAACAGGTTCATTGGTTTCCCTCTTTTTACCAGACCTACACACACGTGCAAAGTGCCCCTTGATACCACAGTTATTACAAATACTGTCTTTTGCAAAACATTGAGGAAAATTAGAAGTGTGAGAGAAGCTCCCACACCTAAAACAACGCATTTTCTGGTTGCTGAAAGGACGTTGTTGACGAGAATCACGTTCTTTAGAGATATTGGATTCCTTAGAAGAAGAAGCACGGTTTTCAAAAGTACTTTTTTGGGAAAATGAAGTCTTTTGAGAAGGTTTACTTTTAGAACCAAATCCGACTTTAGCCACTTCTTTATGACATTCACCAAATTCATCTTCTTCCAACATATGTACAGAGTCAGGAGTTTTCTTTTTATTATCACTAACAGTTTGACTCTCATCTTCTTTATTTTTCCTTATTTCTTTGACCCATGTAGAGGTGTTCTCTTTACCCTCTACAATAGCTACAGCTTCTTTCAATGAAGGGTTTTTAGACAATAACTTCTCTTGAACCCTAGAACTGTTCGTGCATCGAACAAGTTGATCTCTAATAAGAGATTCAGATAGATCTCCAAAATCACAAGTACGTGAAAGAGTTTTCAAAGCAGCAACGTATGTCCCAACACGTTCACGAGAGCCTTGGACACGAGTAAAGAATCTATGTCGTTCTAAAACAACATTAATTCTTGGACCAGAATACTGTTCTAACATAGTCATAGACATTTCAAAAACATCCGCAGGTTCACCATCAGCTCCACCAACAGGTATACTGTCCATACTATCATACGTAAGTCTACCTTCAACTCCCAAATTGTGTAATAAAATGGCTTGTTTTCTGACAGCCGAAAATTTCTCTCCACCAATAGCAACCAAATATGAATCAAATAAGTTCCTCCATCTCTTCCAAGGAAGAATGGGTTCACCTTCCTCTGAAAGAAAAGGTGGTGGTTGTGACATGCTAGATGTTGTGGCCATAATGAAGTAAAGAGAAAACACTAACAAGAGGAATATCTATGAAAAAAAAACAATAACTTCAAAAATAATAAAGGTATTTAGCTGTGGTAAGTATCTATAAGCACTGTGCACAAAAGTATAAAATACTAATGTTTGAATTACAAAGATATGAATAAAGTAATGTGTATCTGTGCATATCACTGTAAAATGAGTGGTCCAAATCTTAAAATAAGTTGATGTGCAGGTGTGCACATCAGCGTGTAAAAGGTGATCAAATTAGGAAATTATTGATGCACAGCCGTGTGCATCGGCGTATATGTAAGTAAACGATGTGCAATGTGCAACCATGCACATCAGCGTGAAAGTAATAAACAACTGTACCACTTGAAGACAAAGTTGAAATATTCAATGCACTGCCGTGCGCCACTTGAAGACAAAGTTGAAATATTCAATGTGCTGCCGTGCGCATCGGCGCTGAAAATTGTACTCAATTTGAAATGAAATGAAGATTTACCGATACACAGCCGTGCGCATCGGCGTTGAAGCTGTTGTCATGGCAATTAGGAAGATGGCCGCCAACGTGATGACGCTAGCGTGATGACGCTAGACGTGACGTGTGAGGTAAACAATGACGCTGCAAGGTTCCTCCCAAAGAAGAAAGGAGGCACCGAACACATAAACCGAGCATGAGGAATGCCAGACTGCTCACGATGCTCGCGATGCTCCATGCTCGTAGAATTTAAAAGGAAACAAAGTAAGTGAACGTTGCACACGACGGTGTGTTAGCCCCACAAATCGAATTGAGAAAAAGATAAAAACATACGATTTTCACGAAGATTTGTGCACAGTTGTAAAAGTGAGTTCATAAATTGTCAGATGATATAAATCTCCCACAAAGAAACACGATGAGGAGAAGGCAGGGCAAAATTCACCAAATAAAACAGTTAAAAGGCTGAAAGTAGTTCAGAGAAAACGTAGAAATCCAATAATGGAAATAATCCAATCCAATGAGACTGTAGAGTTTCCAAACACAGTGGTACATCCAGAATAAGTAGACCAAAACTGTCCAGAATAATCCAAAATCGCCAAGGACAAATCCAAATGAGAAATCCAGGTGTAGGGGAATTGATGGTTTTAGATACCTGTCCCCAATCAGGCCTTGACCCTTGTCACCAGTGATAAAAGCACTCAAATCTGAAGTAGTTGTAGAGTAGCTTTAATGTACAACCATCAACAAGCCAAAGTAACAGCAACTGAATTTTCAGCAATTGGAATGTCATCATTCTAATAATGATGTAATCAGCAAGAAGTCTCTTAAAGATACAGAAAACATAACAGACACCTAATTTTAAAGATTTTAATATTAAAAGTCATGTTTCACAGATGTACAGACAACTCCTCAACCATATTCATGCCTACAAGGATCATACTTCCTGCTTCTAAAATCATGAGGGATTTCAACCTCCTCAGTGTTACTAATCCATTTCCACCTCTCTGGTATTTAGGCACAGTGTCTATTCAAAAGAATTTTCTCAGCCTTCAGTCACCTGTGTGATGTTCATTTAAGTGTTTGGCTATGCTGTATGTTTTGTCATTGTTATTTATTGCTCGCCAATGTTTAAGGATGCCTTTCTTTAATGGAAAGATGTTAGATCCAACATACCACTTTCCACATAGACAGGCAATGGCACACACATCATAGTCAGTGCTACCCGTTATAAAATTGGTGTTCTTCCATATTTTGTGTGTATCAATGAGTGTCACTTTTATCACATTGTCACAGTGCTTACAGGCCTTAAAGTGGCCACAGGTTTTGAAACCTTTTGGTGGCAGAAACCACACGCCCTTCTTGGGTTGTAGGTAGCTGTGCACTAGCATATCTTTGAAATAAGTTTTTTCTCTGATAATTGATCATGAAATGGATGCAAGTACTGTTACCTAGGACCTAGTTTTGTTCCAAAATGTCCAACCTAATGTTCAGAGTATTACACAATTCCAGTGATTCTTGGGAATATTTGATAAAGAAACGTATATCATTCTGACGGGCATTGGCCATCTTTGGCAGTTCAAATTTTATTTTGTCCCTGCTAATCAGATTATCTTTTTTACTGGAAATTCCTAGATGTTTGTTGGAGTATCATCTACATTTAAATCTTTAATCATCTGTCCTTGGACTTCCAGATAATCTTGCTCTGAACTACAATTATGATATGCTCAGAGGAATTCTCCATACAGGTTATTCCATCCAAAATGTGGTGTATAGCTGCTAAGGGTGTGCAGGATTGAGTTACCTGTGGTGGTTTTCTTGAATAGCTTAGACTGTAGGGGATTCCCAACTACCTTCAATTTGAGATCTAAAGGTTTTACAGTGTTTCTGCTGTGAGTCATTATAAAACAATGGTTTAGATTCCTATAATTCAGAGCTTTGACAAAATCACATAAGTAATTTTCCTGGCCATTCTATAAGTAAAAAACGTCATCAATGTACCGAAGCCAGATAACTATCTGGCTAGACCATTGAAATATCCCTGCTTCCCAGAGCACCTGCTCCTCCCACCAGTCAACCAAGAGATTGGCATAGCTGGGGGGGAATTAGGTGCCCATCACTGTTCCTTGTAACTGTTTGTATAGTACCTTGTTAAACAGAAAAATATTATCATTGAGGCAAATATTGACAATGTCTAGGAGCATGAGAGTGTGGGTCAACAGTTTGATGCCCAATTCAAATTGTGTGACTTGGGTTCATTCTTACATACCTTTGAGAGATCCTTGGACACTAACTCACAAAATACATCAATGTTATCTTTGATGCTTTGAGGGATTAACTTGGATGGTGGCTTAAAGTGACTTTCATAGGGCATATCATTGATGATCCCAAATCCATCCAAGAGATTCCCTATCACTCCACGACCAAAAGATCTCAATATTATCGATTAACAGATTAGATTTGGAGGTTATTGTAAAAGTTCCACACATTTTTCTAGAGTCTCATTTTAATACAGGCTACTTATGTAGTTTCAGCTTGTACACAATTGTTAATAGATCTATCGAAAACTGGACATAGTTGTTGGATACACTTGGACAAAAGACAGCCCTAAACTAAGGACATCAGTTTCAAGAAGTGTGAATTCTTGGTCAGATGAATTAATTACTGTCAGTTGTTGTCCCATGTTGTCTCCTACCATTATATTTTTTCTTCTGACCTCACCCTGTGTTCCCATATCTTTTCCCCTTGATGAATTGCATTGCAATTATTGCTCCATAATCATGCTAATCTGTCTTGGGAATAAGGGGGTTTTGATTCATTTGTTTTTCTTCACTTTTTGTATTCATGAATGTTTTCACAGTTGTGTATAAGCAACATATTTTCTTTATGTTTATGATGTTAGTAGTCCCTTTAAAAAAATGCAATTGCAACTTTATGTCACATGATCAAGACTGAGTGCGGTGTGTTGTTTCCCTGAGTATATTGTTGACAAAGGCAGGTTTGTGCAAAAACTCTTCCAGTTTTGTGTAAATTTCCAATGCCATAAGCAATTAGTATGGATTGCACACACTACCAGAGTGCTGACTTTCCTGGATGAAGTTTCCAATATGAAATAGATTTTTTAGTTTGTTAATTACTTTGGGACAAGTAGACGAATCATCACATGTCTTTCCCAAAAAAGTCTCATCCCCCTCAGCTTCTTCCTGGAAAATGCTGGGGTGACCCATCAAAGCCGAGACCAAGAAAAAGGAATGGGTTTCAAAACTAGTTTTTACACTGCAGTTTTACATAGGGTAAATGAAATGCAATACGATAAAAACAGCTGAACTGGGTGCCACCAAATTTGATAAAAAGCTAAAATAAGGTTTAAAATGCATGTACATTTCACACTATGGAGTATTCATGGAGCCGACAGACCAAAAGATGAGATCTGGTTGGTTGGCACAACATTAGCAAAGATTTTGCTGCAGCCATTTTATAACTCAGGAATGGATCTCAGTCCCAGGCTACTGCATACTCAAGGCTTATAAATGATGACTAAATCACCCCCTCTCGCTTTGGGTTAAAAAAGATTCGAGAAACATATAGTTGGCAGGATATTCATACCATGACTCTTTTGGTCAGGTGTCGGGTTGCAGAGGGTCCTCCACCCCTCCCCGGGCCAAAAACATAGTTGTTTTAAGTAGTTCTGCTGCTCCGTGGTATAAATAAAAAGCAATTCAATTGTGAACACCCCGGTTTGGGCCATGACTGAACAGAGGTCACCTCATGTAATAAAAAAAGGGAGTGGGTATTTAGTAACCCTGGGCGGAGTTGGCGGAGTGGGGCTTCGCGGAGCTACGCGAAGTGGGCGAGAAACTACGCCCACCTCCGCACTCCGCGTAGCCCCACTCCGCAAACACCACTGGCCGCCAGCCCCGCCACCCGCCTCCCTCCCGCCCTCCCTAAATACTTTAAATTAAAGGAATCAATTAATTTAAAACGCACTTACCTTGCCCGCCGCGTCCCCGGGGCTCGCTATCTTCCGTCTTCCGTCTTCTTTACTAATGCGCAAGCGCGGGCGGCCGCGCATGCGCATTTCTCACGAGAAAATGCACATGCGCGGCCGCCCGCGCATGCGCATTAGTAAAGAAGACGGAAGACGGAAGATAGCGAGCCCCGGGGACACGGCGGGCAGCGGCGGGCAAGGTAAGTGCGTTTTAAATTAACTGATTCCTTTAATTTAAAGTATTTAGGGAGGGCGGGAGGGAGGCGGGTGGCGGCCAGCTACGCTCCGTCTGCGGAGCGTGCGTAGTGCCGCCTGGCTACGCCCGCTCCGCAAAATGCGGAGTAGGCGGCACTACGCACACTCCGTGCACGGAGCATAGCTGGCCGCCCACCCCTAGTATTTAGCTCCATCCTCTGAGGCGAAGCAATTATTTTGAGGAGTGCGCATGAGGCTCCCATCCCAAACCAGTTAATAGCCCCAGGGATCCCACACCCCAGAGATGAAGTTCTATCCCTGAGCCTCAAAAGGACCCCAGGGACCCCCGTCCACAAGGGCCAAAACATTTTTTGGGGGGGATATGGGGCCCCCAAGTTCCTGAAGCATCCTATTGTGTCGGGCACTCCTAGGCATGTCAACAAAAAGTGCCCCAGAGACCACATCCCATGGGACACTGTGCTGTTCCTTGCCTGCTAGAGTGTTGACAGGGAGCACTTCAATTTCCCACCATGGATCTCGCAGGCAGGGATAATAGGTTTTGAGGGCCAAAACCATTTCTTTAATGATGTGGGGTGCTGCAGGGAGGACAGCACTGCCCTAACAACATTGGAAAACAAGACGCTGTAAGTCTCATGGGTCATTCAATTCATGATGACAGAAGAGCTTAACATATTTAACATATTTTAAAGAACTATAGGCTGGAGTTGTATGCTCTTCATCTGTAGTGCAGGGATCCCTTGTGGTGTGTCTTATAACTACATTTTGTGGATTGAAGAGTATGTAAAAGACTCAACAGATGTTTATAGTTGCTTTGAATAAAAAAGCTTCCTTTAAAATATTTGTGTGACAGTAAATATTGTTAACCACATCCTTGCACATGAGAATACATTGGATTATATTTACTGATTTCTTTTTTTTAATGGAGTTTTTTATAGAACAAACGTGACCCGAATCGGGTATCAGAGCACTTTACATAGCAGCAGTTGCGTCACATGAGGACACAAACATTTCTTTATTTTTATTTTCTTTCTTTCTTTTTTTAGGCACAGGGAGATTAAGTGATTTGCCCAAAATCACAAGATGTTCAGTGTCGTTGCCGAGACTCGAACCCAGTTCCCCACATTTGATGATGACCGCCCTAGCCATTAGGCCAACTCCTTTCACCATAAATTATTTATCAATAATTTATCGCCCTGATAAATTATTGTGCTGATGTATTGACAAAGCTAATAGCTCTGCTTTAAATATGTTGATTTGGAGAAGTGTGGCTCAATGTTTAGAACGTCAGATGCTGATGCAGAGGTCTAGTCCGGGACCAGGGTTCAATTCCCCGCCTCGGCGGGTCTTGGGCTCAAAATTCCACTGACCTGATAATTCTCGCCTTGGTGCCTATTCCAATAATGGAGTCCCACTCTGCAACTCTGGGCAATAGCTTGCTTAATCTCCATAACGGCCCCCACAAACGCTAAGGATGCCTGGCCTCCACCATGGGGGTGCCCAGGAGCGGACGTCTCACAGGGAAAGCCAGGATGAGTTCCACAGCGGTATTCGTACAAGCGCTTTGAGACCCTTGCAGGTGAGTAGTGCGCTATACAAGTATCAATTTTTACATTTACATTTGTTGCCTGCGTGACAAATTCAATAGGCTAGCCTTTTATATTTTTTACTTTTTACTCTTTGATGAAGCCAAGTCTTCATATTGTTAACCAATGCAAAAAAAACCCTCACAAATTCACTAAAAAAAACAAAGGTTATAGTGACGTTTTAGTTAGGTCTGGTACCAATACCTTACTTCACTTGAAAATAAAACTCAGAAATTATCTGAAAAAAACAAAGGTTAAAATTACATTATTGGTCGGTGAAACATAACATTTTAAACTATAAAAACTGTTGACATTCACCAGTTATAATTGACTGAAATAACTAAACCTAATGCCCCACTATGTAAAGTGTCATCATAATTGAAATATTAAGATGTCATCAGTGACATTATGAATGAAGTCATAGGACATGTCATGAGTGATCTAATAAGTGAGGTCAAAGGTGTGTGTTATAGTTACTTCAGTTAACTATAATTGTTTAACCCTTTTTTTTCAGTATACATATATATATATATATATATATATATATATATATATATATATATATATATATATATATATATATATTCACTGAAAAAACCATAGGTTTTACACACGTTATAGTTAGGATGTAGCATTTGAAAAACCTATGAAATTCACTGAAAAAACCATAGGTTTGACACCAGTTATAGTTAGCTGGAAATTTTACTGACATAAAACCAATGAAATTCCACGTTATAGTTAGTTGGACTCACTATAACTTGCGCGTGTAATGCACTGCTGATGACATTACATATTACATCACTCATGACATGGTCAGTGACATCACTTATGACACCATCAAGTAAATGTGTGTCTTTCTAAAAAATAAATATGTTTTATATATGTATATGTAAAGGTCGAGGAAAGAATAAATGTTTAAATTATTGTCTTAATGAATGTTTTTTTTAAAAAGAAATGATTGGATAACTGGCTTATTAAGTGTACCTTAGTGAATACATATATTAGCGAGTAATGTTTAAATATTTAAATATATGTATCAGTGTTTCACTTTGTGAATAACTGGCTGCATGAGTTGATGAGTACCTACATGTGTAGGTATTTGGGTTCTTAGATGTTTTTTTAGTATCAGTATGAGTGTTTCTATGGTTTCATGGGGGTATTACTAATCACATAGATGCATGAATGACTAACTCTCTCTTTGTATGTGTTTAGAAGACACCATATGTGCAGGACTGTATGGGTGGTTGAGTGTGTATAGTTTTATATGCAAATAAATGGATGTTCAATAGTTTATTTGCATGTGTGAGTATGTGTGTGAGTAACTTTTGGATGATTGTCGGTGTGTAACAGGATGTATAGGTGTATCACTACATATGATGAGTGAGTATATGTATGAGTGACTATATAGAACTGTTGGTGAATGAGAGAATGTGTATATAGATGGTGGAATTACTGAATTGGTTGTTGTAACTGGTATGGGTATGTCCATTTTTTTGAAAATGTTAATTTCTATTTTTCAATATGTGTTTTAAGGGGTACATTACACTTAAAGGAGGTCTGTCATCAGTGATGTCATAAGTGATGTCACTGACCATGTCATGAGTGATGTAATATGTAATGTCATCAGCAGTGCATTACACGCGCAAGTTATAGTGAGTCCAACTAACTATAACGTGGAATTTCATTGGTTTTATGTCAGTAAAATTTCCAGCTAACTATAACTGGTGTCAAACCTATGGTTTTGTCAGTGAATTTCATAGGTTTTTCAAATGCTACATCCTAACTATAACGTGTGTAAAACCTATGGTGTTTTCAGTGAATATATATATATATATATATATATATATATATATATATTTATATATATTCACTGAAAAAACCATAGGTTTTGGGGGTGTTATAGTTAGCTGGACATTTCACTCGTGAAAAACCATTAAAATTCGTCCGTTATATTTAGTTGTACTAACTGTAACTCGTGCGCTCGCAATCCACTGGTGATGATGTCACATATTACATAATTCATGACATGGTCAGTGACATCACTGATGGCATCACTGATGACATCTCAAATGACATCACTGATGACATCACTGATGACATCATCCAGTGAATGTTGTTTGGTTTGTTATTTAAATATGTATTATATTCACTGAAAAACCATAGGTTTCAGACAAGTTATAGTTAGGAATTTGTCTTTTAAAAACCTTAGAAATTCACTGAAAAAACCATAGGTATCAGAAGTGTTATAGTTACCTGGACATTTCACTAGTCACATCACTGATGACATTAGTGGTGACATCATCCAGTATTTGTGGTTTGGTTTGATATTTAAATAAGTATTATATATATATATATATATATATATATATATATATATATATATATATATATATATATATATATATATATATATATATATATATATATATATTCACTGAAAAAACCATAGGTTTCACACCAGTTATAGTTAGCTGGAAATTTTACTGATATAAAACCATTGAAATTCCCACGTTATAGTTAGATGGACTCACTATAACTTGCGCGTGCAATGCACTGCTGATGACGTCACATATTACATCACTCATGACATGGTCAGTGACATCACTCATGACATCACTGATGACACCATCCAGTGAATGTGTGTCTTTCTGAAAAATAAATATATTTTATATATGTATATGTAAAAGTTGATGGAAGAATAAATGTTTAAATAAGTGTCTAAATGGATGGTTTTTAAAAATTGATTGGTTAACTGGCTTAATAAGACATCATCAGCAGTGCATTGCACGCGCAAGTTATAGTGAGTCCATCTAACTATAACGTGGGAATTTCAATGGTTTTATATCAGTAAAATTTCCAGCTAACTATAACTGGTGTGAAACCTATGGTTTTTTCAGTGAATTTAATAGGTTTTTTAAATGCTAATTCCTAACTATAACTGGTGTGAAACCTATGGTTTTTTCAGTGAATTTCATAGGTTTTTTAAATGCTAATTCCTTTGTATATCGAGTTTCTAACCTTTTTTTTTTTTTACAATTTGCTGTTTTTTTTAAGTATTCATTTTTTTTATATAATTTTTTTCTTTTGCGCTCTGGGTGCGCGCTCCGGGAAGCTTTCAGCTAAGCTCTCCGGTAAGCTTTTCCGAGAGCTCATCTGAAAGCGCACCCAGAGCGCAACTGTCGTTCGTGAAAAAAAATATGAATGAAAAGTTAATAATAATGCAAAACATTTCGTACCATACAAATACAATTAGTTTTTTTTAATAAGGAAAATGATTATGCATTTCTATAAAAGATTGATGACGTCACTTCGGCGCGCAACGTAAGTGCCCTCGGAAGCGCCTACGTTCGCGGCGCATAAACGCACGCAAAAGCGCCTACGATCGCGCCACGTTTGCGCCCCGGAAGCGCCTACGATCGCGCTGCGTAAACGCACCGGAAGTGCTCCGGAGCGCGCAGCGTAAACGCGTCGGGTCATGTGACCCTAAAATAACACTTTTCATTGGTTGCTAACAGTTTTTTTTTACAATGAATGAAATCCCCACCCATTTCCTTCACTTCTTCTTTCACTTTTGTGACTGAAAGACCTGCCTTTTTTGCTGCTCCATATTCCTGGATTAATCATGGCTGCCAGACCATCCAGCAGTGAAGATGACTCCAATGATTTCATTGATGAAGAGCCTCCTCAGCCGAAGGTCAAAGAACATTTCATCTGGAAATTTTTTAAGTTTCCAGCAGACCAGAAGAAGGTGAATGCACCAAAAGTAGAGTGCAGGATCTGCAAACAGGTCCTGTCACGGGGTAACCCCCAAAAAAAATACTCTTTTGGCAACTTCACCATGATTCGCCATGTGGAGAGGAGGCACCCCCAGAATTTTGCCCGGGAAAGTGTCAGGGCTCTGGCACAAGAGGTTCCCAGAGATGGGGCCTCTACATCAACAGGAGGAGCAACTTCTTCTGGAAGAGAACAATCACAGGAGCAGGTAGCAAACATTCAACCTGCATTTAACCATGGGGTAGTCAGATGCAGATACTGCAATCAACTCCTCACCTATGGGGAGCAAAGTGTCCTGCTCATGATTCGGGCATTGGAGAACCATCGCTGCCCTTCCCACCCCTAATTTTTTTCTTTTCTTTTTGCTCCTGTTGAGCAGTTTCTATTCCCTGTTTTTGTTCCTGTTCAGTTAAAAGAAGAAAACCAAAAGTTCTTTTCAGAACTACCTCCAATTCTCATCAAAGAGCTATATTCTTAAAAAATGAAGAGTAAGTGAAATATAGTGCATTGATAATTGAAAGGAGAATGAGTAAGAAAGAACAGAAAGGTATGAGAGGTGAAAGGAAGTGAAGTAGGAGGAATGAAAGAAGGTGAGTGTTAGAAAAGAAAGTTATGACACAGTGAATAAACTGGAGGCCTCATTTCTGAAAAGTGACGCATCGCTACGTGAAAACAGCGATGCGTCCCTTTTCTGGACGCACTCCTTATGACATTCCAGATATGTCATATTTAATATATGACTAATCAATTCGCAAGGAGTTACAGATATGTCAGTATTTCTGACATATCTGTAAACACAAAAGTAACGCATTGCAGGAGTGCGTCACAAAAGTGACGCAACTCCAGTAATGTGTCCTTTCACATGGAAAAAGCACCATGTGAAAGGTTTGCTGTGAAGCAGGCGCAAGATTTTGGCGCAACAGCATCCTAAAAGTGACGCACTGCGTCATTATTACCAAGCTTTTTGCAAGGAACACCCCCTCTGCATGCATTATACCTGACACTATTTTTTAAAAAGTGACGCATCTAGGTACATGGGTCACTTTTTAAAACTCTGCGCCACATTGTATCTGCATCAGGTATAATGTATGCAGAGGGGGCAATCCCTCGCAAAAAGCTTGGTAATAACGACGTACTGAAATCTATGAGATTTCTCTGCGTCACTTTTAGGATGCTGTTGCGTCAAAATCTTGCGCCTGCCTCGCGTCACTTTCATGTTTACAGATATGTGAGAAATACTGACGTATCTGTAACTCCTTGCAACATGATTCGTCATACATTAAATATGACACATCTGGAATGTCATAAGGACTGTGGACAGAAAAGTGACGCATCACACCAGCAGTGTAATAAAATGTGCCTCGTTGCACTATATTTAAAGGATGCAACAGCATCCTAAAAGTGACGCAGTGAAATCTCAAACATTTCACTGCGTCGCTATTACAAAGCTTTTTGTCGGGGAACACCCCCTCTGCATGCATTATACCTCACGCAGATATAATGTGGCGCTTGATTTTAAAAAGTGACCCATCTACCTAGATACGTCACTTTTTAAATATAACGCAACGAGGCACATTTTTTTACACCACTGGTGCGATGCGTCACTTTTCTGTGCGCACTCCTTATGACATTCCAAGTAACGCATTGCTGGAGTGCGTCACAAAAGTGACGCAACTCCAGTAATGTGTCCTTTCAAATGGGGAAAGCAGCATGTGAAAGGTCTTGCCTCAGTCTAACACCTGCTGTAAAGCAGGCACAAGATTATGACGCAACAGCATCCTAAAACTGACGCAGTGAAATCTCAAAGATTTCACTGCGTCGCTATTACAAAGCTTTTTGCGGGAGAACACCCCCTCTGCATGCATTATACCTGACGCCATTTTTAAAAAGTGACGCATCTAGGTACATGGGTCACTTTTTAAAACTCTGCGCCACATTATATCTGCGTCAGGTATAATGTATGCAAAGGGGGCATTCCCCCGCAAAAAGCTTGGTAATAACGACGTACTGAAATCTATACGATTTCTCTGCGTCACTTTTAGGATGCTGTTGCGTCAAAATCTTGCACCTGCCTCGCATCACTTTTATGTTTACAGATATGTCAGAAATACTGACGTATCTGTAACTCCTTGCAACATGATTCGTCATACATTAAATATGACACATCTGGAATTTCATAAGGAGTGCGCACAGAAAAGTGACGCATAACACCAGCAGTGTAATAAAATGTGCCTCGTTGCACTATATTTAAAAAGTGACGCATCTAGATAGATGCGTCACTTTTTAAATATTGCATAACAATGCGCATTTTTTTACACCGCTGGTGCGTCACAAAAATTGACGCACAGGAGGCGCAAAACTAACAGCGCAAGGCCTTCATAAATATGGTCCTGGATTTTCCCCGTGCTTCGCCGGTGCGCGTACCATGCGCTTCCCCCGCGCAAAACGAAAAATTTTTTTTAATGCCCTGCAGGACCCTATTTTAGTCCCTACATCAAACCTAGGGGGTCAGAGGGGGTCTACTCTTCCCCCTTATGGTCATTTGCCCCTTTTTTTTTCAAACCCCTTGTGTCTCGATTTTACCGAGACACAAGATGGCGGCCGCTCCAGACTGTTTAGAATGTTTACAGACACCCAAGAGCCAATCAGCTTTCTGCGCGCAAGTCGCGTGTCGCGCCAGGAGCGCACTCAAGTGCGCGCACCGGAGAGCGCCTATAGATATATATATTTTTTTGAACCTAAATTACTCAAAATCCACTGCAGCACATATCTTGAGACATAGCAAAGGCACATCGGGCTACAAGTCCCTACAATTTTGCCAAGTTTGGTGTAAATCCATTCAGCCGTTCGGGCTAAAAGTGAAATTGACCGCCCTATGGAAATTAACATGGGGAAAATGCGTTTTGGGACCCCCCTTTTATCTCGGCCCCCGTTTGACGTATCCCCCCCCAAACTTTCAGGGAAGGACCGGAGCTCGACGAGGCAATTTTCAGGAAATTTTCAGGCAGATTCGTCAACCGGTGCCAAAGTTATTCCAAATAGAATTTTGAGATTTAACATTGAAAAAAATCCTAACTATAACTACCTACTGGCGACCGCCAGTAGGTAATATATATATATATATATATATATATATATATATATATATATATATATATATATATATATATATATATATATATATATATATATATATATATATATATATTCACTGAAAAAACAATAGGTTTCACACCAGTTATAGTTAGGAATTAGCATTTAAAAAACCTATGAAATTCACTGAAAAAACCATAGGTTTCACACCGGTTATAGTTAGGAATTAGCATTTAAAAAACCTATTAAATTCACTGAAAAAACCATAGGTTTCACACCAGTTATAGTTAGCTGGAAATTTTACTGATATAAAACCATTGAAATTCCCACGTTATAGTTAGTCGGACTCACTATAACTTGCGCGTGCAATGCACTGCTGATGACATCACATATTACATCACTCATGACATGGTGAGTGACATCACTCATGACATCACTGATGACACCATCCTTGTGACACAGTGACAGACCTCCTCTCAGTGTAAAGTAACCCTTGAGACACATATTCAAAAATAGAAACTGAAATTTTAAAAAAATGGACATACCTATATCAGTTACAACAAGCAATTCTGTACTTCCACTATCTTTATACACATCCACTCATTCACCAACAGTTCTATATAGTCACTCATACATACATTCACTCATCATATGAAGAGATACACCTATACATCCTGTTACACACCGACATTCATCCAAAAGTTACTCACACACATATTCACACGTGCAAATAAACTATTGAACAACCATTTATTTGAATATAGAGTTATACACACACTTCCACCTTACTTCTATTGAAAATTACACATATTTATTCTCTTAAACAATCACTTATAGAAACACATACTTATTTAAACAGGAACTCTTACAATCTCTTACTCTCACATATACTCACTTATATACATCAATATTCATATATACTAGATTAAAACATATGTAGTTACTGATAAAGACACTAGTGAGACAGTCATTCACTCACTAACAAACACATATAGACACTCATCCACCCATACAGTCCTGTACATATGCTGTCTTCAAAACACATACAAACAAAGAGTCAGTCACTCATGCATCTATGTGCTAAGTAATACCCCCACCAAACCATATAGACACTCAAACTGATACTAATAAAAATATCAAATAACCCATATACATACGCATGTAGCTACTTATCAACACATGTAGCCACTTATACACAAAGTGAAACACTGATATATGTATTTAAATATTTAAACATAACTCACTAATATTTATTTTTCAGAAAGACACATATTCACTGGATGGTGTCATCAGTGATGTCATGAGTGATGTCACTCACCATGTCATGAGTGATGTAATATGTGATGTCATCAGCAGTGCATTGCACGCGCAAGTTATAGTGAGTCCGACTAACTATAACGTGGGAATTTCAATGGTTTTATATCAGTAAAATTTCCAGCTAACTATAACTGGTGTGAAACCTATGGTTTTTTCAGTGAATTTAATAGGTTTTTTAAATGCTAATTCCTAACTATAACCGGTGTGAAACCTATGGTTTTTTCAGTGAATTTCATAGGTTTTTTAAATGCTAATTCCTAACTATAACTGGTGTGAAACCTATGGTTTTTTCAGTGAATTTCATAGGTTTTGTTAATGCTAATTCCTAACTATAAGTTTCACTTTATAAATAAGACTGTTAGCACTCTAGTTGTTTTTTTTAACACTCTGGTACGTTCTGTCATTGGGCTACAGTTGGGCTACATCTAGTTGAAATTTGGGCTACATTTACAATTTTTGGTCTCTGGTGGCCATCTTTGGGCTACATTGGGCTACTTTGGGCTACATTTGAGCTACATTTTGGCTCTAACATATATTAAGCCCAATGTAGCACAATACATATTTTTATAAAGTTAATTTTTTTACAAACCACTTCAGAATAGGGCTACCTCTCCCTACAATTATCCCATTTTTTTATTTTTTATTTTTGGGGGGAGCGCTCCCAGAGCGCGCCCCGGAGTGCGCCCCGAAAAGCGTATTTCTGAAAAGCGCCCCCTGGCGCGCTCCGGGGAGCGTCCCGTGAGCGCCAATATCGCAAACGAAAACATGATCGTGACGTATCGCGTAGCCGCGACCGCGTGATACGCACGGCGTAAGCGCACCCGGAAGTACTCGAGCGAATACGATCGCACAACGTAAACTTCCGACGCGCTTACGCTGCGCGCCCCCGGGCGCGTAGCGTAAGCGCGTCGGGTCATGTGAGCAGAAAATAACACTTTTCATTGGTTCATAACAGTTTTAGTTTCATAATGATGAAGCCCCTGGTCTTGTGACCTGAAAATAACACTTCTCATTGGTTCAGGACAGTTTTTTTTTCTCCAAATGATGAAAGGCCCCACCTTTTTTCCTTATTCTGACTTTGTCCTTTGACTGAGGAAGACCTGTTTGTTGCTCTCTCTACTTTTTTGCTCCAAATAATGGCTTCAGTAGTAGCATCAGCTGGTGCATCTGCCCCACCACCACCACCACAACCACCAAGAGGACCAGCTCCAAATTATATTGGTGGTCAAGAACAGGAGGAGGAGGAAGAGGAAGAGGAGGAGGGGAGAAGAAGGTGGCTGCCAGAAGAAAATACACCTTACAAACCCAAACCACACATTGTATGGCAGTTTTTTTCAATCCCAGAGGGGCAAAAAAAGGTGAATGCGCCCAAGGTGACTTGCCTCATCTGCAATGATGAACTTTCACGGGGCAACCCAAACAAAAAATATTCTTTTGGTAACTATACCATGATTCGGCACATGACCAGAAAGCACCCAAACAACTACTCTCGTGCAGAGTTCAGGGAACTGGCCAGTAACCTCCCCCAGTCATCAAGGACCCCCTCCCAAAGAAACCAACCCACCTCATCAGAACCAGAAACATCCGAGGTGATGCCTTGCATTCAGCCGAGATTTGCTGATTTTAAAATCACTTGTTCTGCATGTGGCAAGCTTATCGCCTATGGCGAAAAAAGCGTTAAGCTCATCGTCCTTGCAGGTGATAATCAGAAGTGCCCCAAAAAGAAATAATTTTTTGGGTTTTTTGTTTTTTTGCTCCAGTTGAGCCAGTTTCAATTCCCTTTTTTTGTTTCTCCCCCTAAAAAAATACAAAAAAATTATAAAACTGCTTAGAAAAGCCAAAAAAAGTTCAAAAAGTTCAAAAAACACAAAAAAATATAAAACAACAAAAAGAAGAAAAAAAAAAGTTCTTTTCAGAACTACCTCCAATTTCTAAATAAAAACTTCATTTTTTAAAAACTCTGTCATCTTTTTCCCTCATTTTACGCGCTCCGGTGCGCTACCTGGTGCGCGTACCGGGCGCTTCCCCCGCGCAAAACAAAAAAAATATATATTTTAAATGCTCCGCGGGGCCCCTTTATAGCCCCCACATCAAACCTAGGGGGTCAAAGGGGTCTATCCCTGACGCCTTATGGTCAGTTCCCCCTTTGTTTTAGCCACCTCTTATGTCTCGATTTTACTGAGACACAAGATGGCGGCCGCTCTGGACTGTTTCGAATGTTTACAGACACCCGAGAGCCAATCAGCTTTCCATGCGCACCTCGCGTCACGCGCCCGGAGTGCTCCCTGGTGCGCGCACCGGTGCGCAGCTATAGATATATATATTTTTTGTAACCTAAATTACAAAAAATCCACTTCAGCACATATCTTGAGACATAGCAAAGGCACATCAGGCTACCAATCCCTACAATTTTGCCAAATTTGGTGGAAATCCATTCAGCCGTTCGGGTTAAAAGTGAAATCGACCGCCCTATGGAAATTAACATGGGGAAAACGCGTTTTGGGACCCCCCTTTTATCTCGGCCCCCGCTTGACGTATCCCCGCCAAACTTTCAAGGAAGGACCGGAGCTCGACAAGGCCATTTTCAGGAAATTTTCAGGCAGATTCGTCAACCGGTGCCAAAGTTATTCCAAATAGAATTTTGAGATTTAACATTGAAAAAAATCCTAACTATAACTACCTACTGGCGACCGCCAGTAGGTATATATATATATATATATATATATATATATATATATATATATATATATATATATATATACATATATATATATATATATATATATATATATATATTACCTACTGGCGGTCGCCAGTAGGTAGTTATAGTTAGGATCTACTTTCCATAGGAAACCTGCAACATTCTATTGGGAATAACTTTGGCGCAGGTGGACGAATCTTCGCGAATTTCTCAAAGAAGGTGGCCCGTTCCGCTCCGCTCCTTCCCTGAAAATGTGGGGAGATTCGTCAAGCAGGGGCCGAGATAAAAGGGGGGTCCCAAAACGTTTTTTCCCCATGTTAATTTCCATAGGGCGGTCAAACTCACTTTTAGCCCGAACAGCTGAATGGATTTCCACCAAACTTGCTAAAATTGTAGGGACTGGTAGCCCTATGTGCCTTTGCTATGTCTCAAGATATGTGCTCCAGTGGTTTTTGAGTAATTTAGGTTAAAAAAATATATATATCTATAGGTGTGCCCCGGTACGCGCACCGGGGAGCGCACCGGGCATGCTACGCGACTTGCGCGCGGAAAGCTGATTGGCTCTCGGGTGTCTGTAAACATTTGAAACAGTCCGGAGCGGCCGCCATCTTGTGTCTCGGTAGGATCGAGACACAAGAGGTGGCAAAAACAAAGGGGGAAATGACCATAAGGGGGCAGGGTAGACCCCCCCTGACCCCCTAGGTTTGATGTGGGGGCCATAAAAGGACCGCGCAGGGCAAAAAAATATATATTTTTTTTCAATTTGCACGGGGGGAGCGCCCAGTACGCGCACCGGGGAGCGGACCGGGGAGCGTAGCATGGGGAAAACCTAGTTTATTCACTGTGTCATCTCTACAACCCTTTCTTGCATCAATACGCCCCTTTTTCATACATTACACCTCACATAGGTATAATGTGGCGCAGGGGTTTACAAAGTGACGCATCTACCTAGATGTGTCTATTTGTAAATATAACTCAATAAGGTGCATGTTTTATGCTGCTGATGCGTCACAAAAAGTGACGTTTCGGTGGCGTACAAGTGAAACTTGGCCTTATAAATGAGGTTTTCAGTCATATTAAATATATGACGTATTATGTCGCAAGTACTTACAGATACGTCAGTATTTCAGACGTATCTGTAAGCGCAAAAGTGATGCATTTCTGGAGTGTGTCACAAAAATGATGCAACTCCAGCAATGAATTCTTTCACATGGGGCCAGGCCCCATGTGAAAGGCCTGCATCAGTCTTACGCCTGCTGTGAAACAGGCGTAAGATTTGGACGCAACAGCGTCATAAAAGTGACGCAGTGATATCTCATAGATTTCACTACGTCACTTCTACAACCCTTTCTTGCGCCAATGCGTCCCTTTTGCATACATTACACCTGACGTAGGTATAATGTGGCTCAGGGGCTTACAAAGTGACGCATCTACCTAGATGCGTCACTTTGTAAATATGACTGAATAAGGTGCATTTTTTACAGCACTGGTGCGTCACAAAAAGTGACGCACCGGTGGCGTTAAAGTGACGCATGGCCTCATAAATGAGGCCTTCAGTCTTCTAGTCATGTGCCATATTAAATATATGATTCAGAAAAGGGGGTGGTGATGAACAGAGTGTCTGAATTAAGCAGACCACTCATACCCGGTCCAAAGATCAGGGCTTGATCCATCACCATTATTTATCTCACTGCACCATCCCAGCTCAGAACCTGGCTTTATGCAAATCAGTCTGTCCCTGGCCCAGTGCATCATGGGAACAGGGCAGACTAAACTACCAAGCCAATTCTTCACCAGAAAGGAGACAAGCTACCGGGGACCGGTTTCTGGCATTTCAGCCGTCTTCGGCCCGGCTTGCTTGAATCCTGATGGTCCAGTGAGAAAGGGACTCATGTCTGAGTATACACTGCCACACCTATAGTGGCCAAAAACGATTCAGAAAAGGGGGTGGTGATGAACAGAGTGTCTTAATTAAGCAGACCACTCTTCCCCAGTCCAAAGATCAGGGCTTTATCCATCACCGTTATTTATCTCACTGCACCATCCCAGCTCAGAACCTGGCTATATGCAAATCAGTCTGTCCCTGGCCCAGTGCATCATGGGAACAGGGCCGACTAAACTACCAAGCCAATTCTTCACCAGAAAGGGGACAAGCTACCGGGGACCGGTTTCTGGCATTTCAGCCGTCTTCAGATACTCTGTCCATCACCACCCCTTTTCTGAATCGTTTTGTCCACCTCAAGCGTGGAAGGGTATACTCAGATGTGAGTCCCTTGCTCACTGCACCATCAGGATTCATGCAAGCCGGGCCGAAGACGGCTGAAATGCCAGAAACCGGTCCCGGGTAGCTTGTTTCCTTCCCAGTATAAGAATTGGCTTGGTAGTTTGGTCTGCCCTGTTCCCAAGATGCACTGGGCCAGGGACAGACTAATTTGCATGTAGCCAGGTTCTGAGCTGGGATGGTGCAGTGAGGTAAAAAACGGTGATGGATCAAGCCGTGATATTTGGACTGGGTAGGAGTGTTCTGCTTAATTCAGATACTCTGTCCATCACCACCCCTTTTCTGAATCATTTTGTCCACCACAAGCGTGGAAGGGTATACCCAGATGTGAGTCCCTTGCTCACTGCACCATCAGGATTCATGCAAGCCGGGCCGAAGACGGTTGAAATGCCAGAATCCGATCCCTGGTAGCTTGTTTCCTTCCCAGTATAAGAATTGGCTTGGTAGTTTGGTCTGCCCTGTTCCCATGATGCACTGGGCCAGTGAAAGACTAATTTGCATGTAGCCAGGTTCTGAGCTGGGATGGTGCAGTGAGCTAAAAAACGGTGATGGATCAAGCCCTGATCTTTGGACTGGGTAGGAGTGTTCTGCTTAATTCAGATACTCTGCCCATCATCACCCCTTTTCTGAATCGTTTTGTCCACCATAAGCGTGGAAGGGTATACTCAGATGTGAGTCCCTTGCTCACTGCACCATCAGGATTCATGCAAGCCGGGCCGAAGACGGCTGAAATGCCAGAAACCGGTCCCCGGTAGCTTGTTTTTTTCCCAGTTTAAGAATTGGCTTGGTAGTTTGGTCTGCCCTGTTCCCATGATGCACTGGGCCAGGGACAGACTAATTTGCATGTAGCCAGGTTCCGAGCTGGGATGGTGCAGTGAGCTAAAAAACGGTGATGGATCAAGCCCTGAATTTTGGACTCGGTAGGAGTGTTCTGCTTAATTCAGATTCTCTGTCCATCACCACCCCTTTTCTGAATCGTTTCGTCCACCATAAGCGTGGAAGGGTATACTCAGATGTGAGTCCCTTGCTCACTGCACCATCAGGATTCATGCAAGCCGGGTCGAAGACGGCTGTAATGCCAGAAACCGGTCCCCGGTAGCTTGTTTCCTTCCCAGTATAAGAATTGGCTTGGTAGTTTGGTCTGCCCTGTTCCCCTCATGCACTGGGCAAGGGACAGACTAATTTGCATGTAGCCAGGTTCTGAGCTGGGATGGTGCAGTGAGCTAAAAAACGGTGATGGATCAAGCCCTGATCTTTGGACTGGGTAGGAGTGTTCTGCCTAATTCAGATACTCTGTCCATCACCACCCCTTTTCTAAATCGTTTTGTCCACCATAAGCGTGGAAGGGTATACTCAGATGTGAGTCCCTTGCTCACTGCACCATCAGGATTCATGCAAGCCGGGCCGAAGACGGCTGAAATGCCAGAAACCGGTCCCCGGTAGCTTGTTTCCTTCCCAGTATAAGAATTGGCTTGGTAGTTTGGTCTGCCCTGTTCCCCTCATGCACTGGGCAAGGGACAGACTAATTTGCATGTAGCCAGGTTCTGAGCTGGGATGGTGCAGTGAGCTAAAAAACGGTGATGGATCAAGCCCTGATCTTTGGACTGGGTAGGAGTGTTCTGCCTAATTCAGATACTCTGTCCATCACCACCCCTTTTCTGAATCATTTTGTCCACCATAAGCGTGGAAGGGTATACTCAGATGTGAGTCCCTTGCTCACTGCACCATCAAGATTCATGCAAGCCGGGCCGAAGACGGCTGAAATGCCAGAAACCGGTCCTCGGTAGCTTGTTTCCTTCCCAGTATAAGAATTGGCTTGGTAGTTTGGTCTGCCCTGTTCCCCTCATGCACTGGGCAAGGGACAGACTAATTTGCCTGTAGCCAGGTTCTGAGCTGGGATGGTGCAGTGAGCTAAAAAACGGTGATGGATCAAGCCCTGATCTTTGGACTGGGTAGGAGTGTGCTGCTTAATTCAGATACTCTGCCCATCATCACCCCTTTTCTGAATCGTTTTGTCCACCATAAGCCTGGAAGGGTATACTCAGATGTGAGTCCCTTGCTCACTGCACCATCAGGATTCATGCAAGCCGGGCCGAAGACGGCTGAAATGCCAGAAACCAGTCCCCGGTAGCTTGTTTCCTTCCCAGTATAAGAATTGGCATGGTAGTTTGGTCTGCCCTGTTCCCATGATGCACTGGGCCAGGGACAGACTAATTGGCATGTAGCCAGGTTCCTAGCTGGGATGGTGCAGTGAGCTAAAAAACGGTGATGGATCAAGCCCTGAATTTTGGACTGGGTAGTTGTGTTCTGCTTAATTCAGATTCTCTGTCCATCACCACCCCTTTTCTGAATCGTTTTGTCCACCATAAGCGTGGAAGGGTATACTCAGATGTGAGTCCCTTGCTCACTGCACCATCGGGATTCATGCAAGCCGGGCCGAAGACGGCTGAAATGCCAGAAACCGGTCCCCGGTAGCTTGTTTCCTACCCAGTATAAGAATTGGCTTGGTAGTTTGGTCTGCCCTTTTCCCCTCATGCACTGGGCAAGGGACAGACTAATTTGCATGTAGCCAGGTTCTGAGCTGGGATGGTGCAGTGAGCTAAAAAACGGTGATGGATCAAGCCCTGATCTTTGGACTGGGTAGGAGTGTTCTGCCTAATTCAGATACTCTGTCCATCACCACCCCATTTCTGAATCGTTTTGTCCACCATAAGCGTGGAAGGGTAAACTCAGATGTGAGTCCCTTGCTCACTGCACCATCAGGATTCATGCAAGCCGGGCCGAAGACGGCTGAAATGCCAGAAACCGGTCCCCAGTAGCTTGTTTCCTTCCCAGTATAAGAATTGGCTTGGTAGTTTGGTCTGCCCTGTTCCCATGATGCACTGGGCCAGGGACAGACTAATTTGCATGTAGCCAGGTTCTGAGCTGGGATGGTGCAGTGAGCTAAAAAACGGTGATGGATCAAGCCCTGATCTTTGGACTGGGTAGGAGTGTTCTGCTTAATTCAGATACTCTGTCCATCACCACCCCTTTTCTGAATCGTTTTGTCCACCATAAGCGTGGAAGGGTATACTCAGATGTGAGTCCCTTGCTCACTGCACCATCAGGATTCATGCAAGCCGGGCCGAAGACGGCTGAAATGCCAGAAACCGGTCCCCGGTAGCTTGTTTCCTTCCCAGTATACGAATTGGCTTGGTAGTTTGGTCTGCCCTATTCCCATGATGCTCTGGGCCAGGGACAGACTAATTTGCCTGTAGCCAGGTTCTGAGCTGGGATGGTGCAGTGAGCTAAAAAACGGTGATGGATCAAGCCCTGATCTTTGGACTGGTAAGGAGTGTTCTGCTTAATTCAGATACTCTGTCCATCACCACCCCTTTTCTGAATCATATTAAATATATGACTTATTATGTCATGAGTACTTACAGGAATGTCAGTATTTCAGACGTATCTGTAAGCGCAAAAGTGATGCATTGCTGGAGTGTGTCACAAAAATGATGCAACTCCAGCAAAGCATCTTTTCTTACCCTTCCACACCCCCGTTCCTTTTCAACATTTTCTTTGAATATCCACATTCCCCATGTTCACTCTCCTTCTCCTTATTTTCCTTCCCAACACTCACCTTCTTTCAGTCCCCCTACTTCATTTCCTTTCTCCTCTCATACCTTTCTGTTCTTTTTTACTCATTTTCCTTTCCATTATCAATGCACTCCACTTCACTTACTCTTTTTAATTTTTTTAAGAATATAGCTCTTTGATGAGAATTGGAGGAAGTTCTGAAAAGAATTTTTTTTTTCTTCTTTTTTCTTTTTTTAGAACAAAAACAAAAACAGGGATTGGAAACTGCTCAACAGGAGCAAAAAAAACAAAAAGAATTAGGGCTGGTAACGGCAGTGATGGTTCTCCAATGCTCGAATCATGAGCAGAACACTTTGCTCCCCAAAGGTAAGTAGCTGATCACTGTATCTGCATTTCAGGACGCCTTTGTTGAATGCAGGCTGAATGTTTGGAACCAGCTCTTGCGATCGCCCCTTCACTGAAGTAGTTGCTCCTCCAGTTGATGTAGAGGCCCCATCACTGGGAACCTCTTGTGCCAGAGCCCTGAGACTTTCCCGGGCAAAATTCTGGGGGTGCTTCCTCTCCACATGGCGAAGCATTGCGGAGTTCCCAAAAGAATATTTCTTAGTGGGGTCACCCCGTGACAGGACTGTGTGACAGATCCTGCACTCCACTTTTGGAGCATTCACCTTCTTCTGGTCTTCAGGTATGGAAAAAAAATTCCAGATGAAATGCTCTTTGACCTTCGGCTGAGGAGGCTCTTCATCAATGAATTCAGGCTCATCTTCACTGCTGGATGGTCTGGCAGCCATGATTATCCAAGAACGATCCAAGAGCAAAAATGCAGGTCTTTCAGTCACAAAAGTGAAAGAAGAAGTGAAGGAAATGGGTGGGGATTTCATTCTTTGTAAAAAAAACTGTTAGCAACCAATAAAAAGTGTTATTTCAAGGTCACATGACTTGACGCACTGACGCCGCACGCACCGGAGCGCTTCCGGGGGCGCATACGCGTCGCGAACGTAGGCGCTTCCGGGGGCGCATACGTGGCGCGAATGTAGGCGCTTCCGGGGGCGCTTACGCGGCGCGCCTAAGTGACGTTTTGATAGTTTCACGGAAATGCTAAATTATTTTCATTTCGTTATTCAAAAAAACTGCTTTTATATGTATGGTACTAAATGTCTTGCGTTATTATTTACTTTTCATTCATATTTTTTTACACAAACGCAAGTAGCGCTCTGGGTGCGCTTTCCGGAGAGCTTACCGGTGCGCGGACCCAGAGCGCCCCAAGAAAAAATGATTAAAAAAAATATTATTATAAAAAAAAATAATACTAATTAATACTCACACAAAACAGCAAATTAAAAAAAATCGTAGGTTACAAACTCGATATAGAAAGGAATTAGCATTTAAAAAACCTATGAAATTCACTGAAAAATCCATAGGTTTCACACCAGTTATAGTTAGGAATTAGCATTTAAAAACCTATTAAATTCACAGAAAAAAACATAGGTTTCACACCAGTTATAGTTACCTGGAACATAGTACTGACATAAAACCATTGAAATTCCCACGTTATAGTTAGTTGGACTCACTATAACTTGCAGGCCTGCAATGCACTGCTGATGATGTCACATATTACATCACTCATGACATGGTCAGTGACATCACTCATGACATCACTGATGACACCATCCTTGTGACAGAGTGAAAGACCTCCTTTCAGTGTAATGTAACCCTTGAAACACATACTCAAAAATAGAAACTAACATTTTCAAAAACATGGAGATACCCATACCAGTTACAACAACCAATTCAGTAATTCCGCCATCTATATACACATCCACTCATTCACCAACAGTTCTATATAATCACTCATACATATACTCACTCATCATATGTAGTGATACACCTATACATCCTGTTACACACCGACAGTCATCCAAAAGTTACTCACACACATACTCACACATGCAAATAAACTATTAAACATCCATTTATTTGCATATACAGCTATACACACACTACCACCTTACTTCTAAGGAAACTTACACATACTTACTCTCTTAAACAATCACTTATAGAAACACATACTTATTTAAACAGGAACTCTTACAATCTCTCACTCTCACATTTACTCACTTATATACATCAACACTCACATATACTTGATTAAAACATATGTAGTTACTGATAAAGACACTAGTGAGACAGTCATTCACTCACTAACACAAACATATACACACTCATCCACCCATACAGTCCTGCACATAAGCTGTCTTCAAAACACATACAAACAGTGAGTCAGTCATTGATGCATCTATTTGCTAAGTAATACCCCCACCAAACCATACAGACACTCATACTGATAGTAAAAAAAACATCTAATAACCCATATACACACACATGTAGCTACTCACCAACCGATGCAGCCACTTATACACAAAGTGAAACACTGATACAAACATTTTAATATTTAAACATTACTCGCTAATATATGTATTCACTAAAATACACTTAATAAGCCAGTTGCCAATAAATTCTTTTTTTTAAAAAACATCCATTTAGACACTTATTTAAACATTTATTCTTCCATCCACCTTTACAAATACATATATAAAACATATATATTTTTCAGAAAGACACACGTTCACTGGATGGTGTCATCAGTGATGTCATGAGTGATGTCACTGACCATGTCATTGAAATTCCCACGTTATAGTTAGTTGGACTCACTATAACTCGCACGCCAACAATCCACTGCTGATGATGTCACATATTACATCATTCATGACATGGTCAGTGACATCACTGATGACATCACTGATGACACCATCAAGTGATCGTGTGTCTTTCTGAAAAATATCACTGATGACATCTCAAATGACATCACTGATGACATAACTGATGACATCATTCATGTGATAATATGATGCATCTCCTCACACTCTAATCTAACCTTTGATACACCCAGTGTTAAATACAAACTACTATTCCTGAAATTAATGACACACCAATACCAGTAACTGCATACGCACTCACTGATTCCTAGTTCCTAGGTTTTTTAAATGCTAATTCCTAGCTATAACGAGTGTGAAACCTATGGTTCTTTCAGTAAATTTCAAAGGTTTTTTTAAAAGCTAATTCCTAACTATAACGATTGTGAAACCTATGTTTTTTTTAGTGAATTTCAAAGGTTTTTTAAAAGCTAATTCCTAACTATAACGTTTGTGAAACCTATGGTTTTTTCATTGAATTTCATAGTTTTTTTTTAAAGCTAATTCATTTGTATATCGACTTTGTAACCTACGATAATTTTTTTTGTTAGCTGTTTTTAACAGCAATTAATTATATATATATTTTTTAAAAACATTTGTTAAATGTATATATTTTTTTTAAATATTTTTCCCCGTGCACTCAGGGTGCGCGTACCGGAGAGTGCACCCGGGAGCGCACCCAGCGCTTACCCAGAGAAATAAAAAAAACAAAAAAACTAGGGGGTCAGAGGGTGTCTATTCTGCCCCTTTTTAATTATTTCCCCATTTATTTTTCACCTCTTGTGTCTCTGTTCTTCAGAGTCACAAGATGGCGGACTATGCAGACCATTTAGAATGTTTACAGACACTCAAGAGCCAATTAGCTTTTGAAATTTATAACCAAGTAAAATGTTTCTTTGGTTTTGAATTTGTGTGTGATAAAGTTTCATTGGTTTTCTTCTAATGAAATGGTTCTCTAATGAGAGGGAAACACAGCCATTTTGTGATAGTACTCTACGAGGTACATTTGTGAGGAATTTTTGGTGTTCTATTTCTGGTGTGAAATTTACACAGTATCATCTCTTCTACTGGTTTCTAAAAGGTGAGTTTTTAATTTGTAAGGGGAATTTAATACTTGATAAAGCTAGTTTAATATTATCTATTACTAAAAACAATAAATTAAAGTGATTTTTTTCTACTATTTACAGCAAGAAATTTGAAAAGAATATGGATTTCAATGAGGACACCGTTAATATTTTGAAATTTCTGCAACCTTTGTTGAGAAGAGTATGATTGAGGTCTCAAATGATCCTATTCATAACATTATCCATGAAGAAGACCTTCTTTTGAGAGAATATGGAATGGAGGATTTTAATAATGAGACTTTGGATGTTGAATTAATGGAATGTTTGGACTATGTTGAGTTCCAGGAGTCATTTATGAAGAGTTCTGATGAGGAGATTCCTGATCAATTAATGCTAGAAGTACTACTAAATTATGAAAATTCTGAAGAATAAATTTATATTTATAAATTATAAGTTGTTTAGACATTTTTCTGTTATTCTACTTGAAATTTATGAGATAGTAGTGAAATGATTGTGACATAAAGTGAGACTTATAGTATAGAGTGCAACATTTCTGTATTACATAGTAAGTTTACTCACAGTTACTTCCCTTCTCCCACTATATTTTCTCCAATGTGCATTTCAAATCTCTTTTTCATCTCATGCCTTCTTTCTCTCACTATTTCTCTCTAATGTACACTATCGCGGCCATTTTTTGTATTTTCAGAAGACAGTGAAATTTAATGCTCCAGGTCGAGAGGAGGCACCCCCAGAACTATGCCTGTTTTTAATGAGGCTTCCATCAAATGCAGAAAATTGTAATGCCTTACTTTGTTACGGTGAACAAAGTTTTCTGATCATTATTTCAGCATTAGAGAACCACCGCTACCGTCCCCAGTCCTAATTTTAGTGAGAGAGGAAAGGAAAATGAGTGAGGGAGCAAAAAAAGGGACTAGAGGGGAAGGGAAGTGAAGTAGGGGGATGGAAAGAAGGTGAGTGTGTGAGTATAACTAAGTTATAGGGAGTGAGCTTAACAGAAGAGGAGTGAGAGACTAAAGAGACGGAGAGAATGAGTCTTACAGAGAAAGAATAAGGTAAGGGGAGTGTAGAACTATTCCGATTCCAATTAGCTTTATTCGATTTTTGTTACATAAAATCATAAAAGCAACATTCATATATATATACATTAATAAAAACCATTTCATTACAGTAAATAACACTGGATTAAGACAGTATTAAATCAATTCAAACGAGTTCGCTAATAACTAAGTTCCTTTTCTTAAAAACACTTTTTAAAAAGCCAGTCATGGCCATAATACAAGTTGCATTACCTAATTGCTGCAAAGAAAGAAACGCAGGACGGCATTGTCTCCAGGCACCTTGCTTCAGGTACTGTTTGATCCACCTTTTACGCTCACTTTCATAAAATCTACAGAACAAGTTTACATGAAAGGTGTATTGTACAGAAATATTATCACATGGGCAAACAGCCAAGGTTCTAGACCAGTCATTTTTAGTTGGAAATGTGACTAACTGGTGAAATAGATTGAACCTAAATCTTGTTAAAAGAAAACAATCAAATCCCAAATTACACATTGCTAGGTACGGCTGGATTCTGTTGGTGGTCAGTGACAATTGATGATCCCTGACTGTTTTTTTTGTCATTTCACCTACACACCTGAGAAGCTCAAAGTGGGCCATACATAGCCCTTTCAATTCTGATTTTGAAATATTCAGAATTGAGGCAGGAGTGCTGAAAAACTCGGGCCTTTGAATATCAGTGAATAATTTCCTGATATATTCAAGGCAGTCTATACGCTTCGCATTGTCAAGGCCCATGGCATCTCTCATAATTTCCTGATTTAGGCTAAGATCCCCCGACACCCATACTCTACGCCAAAGTAGGACAGGTTGCAATTTAATCAAATCCGATAAGTAGTCCATCCCCAATTCCTGGTGGCAATTAAAAACTGAAGCACCTTTCGGAAGGGCAAGGAGGTATCTGAGAAAATAATTTTCTTCAATTTGCATAGCCGATGCGTACTGATATCCCCAAATCCTTGCCCCATATAACGCAACACTTCTACGTTTAGATACGTAGATCTTTAGCATGATCTCGGGGGTTCTTTTACCCAACTTAGCTGCAAAGTTCTTTAGCGCCCCTATGGTACGTTTAAAAGATAAGGTCCTATTCTTAACCTCAAGCCCCCAGGAGCCAGAACCCTCAATTGTGACCCCAAGGTATGGAAAAGTTTTAGTATGTTCAATTACGAGCCCCGCCGCTTTGAGACTTTTACAGCTAGAGCGGCCCTTACCACACTGCATCACATATGATTTTTTTGCATTAATCATAAGACCCCTTTCTTTCATAAACTCAAGATATTTGGCGAGGGCTTTCTGGGCTCCTACCTTTGTTCTCGCCATCAAAACCGCGTTGTCAGCATACAGGAGCGACACAATGGACTTTTTGCCATATTTTGGGGAGTCAATTTTACAAGCATCCAATTCCTCCTCCAGTTTATTTGTATAAAGAGAAAAAAGAAAAGGGGCCAATACACAGCCTTGTCATACCCCTTTTTCTATTCTGAAGGAGCCAGAGCACTCCCCCCTCAGCCCATGTCTAACTTTTGCAGTTGCCCCCGAATAAAGTTGCCTAAGAAAAAGTACAATGGCAGGATCAACTTCCCTTTCTTCAAGAATTTGCCAAAGCTTAGCATGTATCACACAATCAAACGCAGTGGAAAGATCTACAAAGATGGCATATAGTTGACATTCCTTTGCCCTTGTGTATGTAGCTTGTAACAAAACGAAGTTTAGGACCTGCTCTACCGTGCCCATCCCCTCACGGAAGCCATACTGTACAGGGCTCAAGATGTCATGTTCATCAGCCCACAACTGTAACTTATTTAAGACCATCCTCCCCACCATTTTCATGAGGGAATCTAATAATAAAATTGGTCTATAATTGGATGGGCTATCCCTGTCCCGCTTCTTATAAATCGGTATTATAACCGATTCCGACCATGTACAGCATTGACAGCATTGACAGCATTGAAGGTCTCCCCTTCAACGTCCAAATCTCCCCATCCTCTTCTTGTTCTGGAATTCTTATTTACCGCCCCCCTCATTCCAATGTCTCTCACTTACTGGCTCTGGCAGACTATCTCACTCAGCTTAGCACACGATACGCCAATTTCACCGCTCTAGGAGACTTTAATCTCCACGTCGATAACGATTCCTGCCCCCACAGCAGTAATTTCATTTCGACGCTAGCCGCTTGTAAGCTTGTCCAAACAGTTACCCTACCTACCCATAAAGCCGGTCATACTTTGGATCTGATCTGTTCCAATCTACCATCTATCCGAGTCACATCTCCCATCCCGGTTATATGGTCGGATCACTTCCTCATCCCTTTCGAGATTGACATCACCTGCCACGCTAGACCTGCCATCACCCCTAAATCATCAGGTAGAAACTGGAGTTGCATCACTCCTGAATCACTCCTGGGACACTTCAAAAACTTTCCTCCTTGTCTGTCGTCCGATCCGGACATATTGATCGATAATCTGGACTCATGGATTACTCAGGCCTTGGATGCCTTAGCTCCCAGCAAACCCATAAAAACCTACAGGGCGACACCCTCCACACCATGGTACTCTGATGAGCTGCGGCAGAAAAAGGCCTCTTGTAAATCCCTCGAACGCCTTTGGAGACTCAACTTCTCCCTTGACAGCAAAATTACCTACAAATCAGCCCTTAAAGAATATCGGAGAATGATTGAAAGACACAAACGTGATTTTCTGGCATCCCGAATCCAACTTGCCAGTAATGGCCCTAGGGAAATTTTCAACATAGTGAGATCCTTCACAAACCCCACTGCGCTGACTCGTACTCAGCCTGCCTCCCAGTCGCTTTGCGACAAACTCTCTAAATTCTTTGAGGATAAGATTGAGGACATCTACTTCTCTTTCCCCCTCCCCAAAACCGCAGGGCAAAAAAAGAAACTTTCTACCCCCTCGCCCCAGCTACCTACCCTATTCGAATTTGACACCATATCAGAAGTAGACTCTCTGGCCGAACTAACCAAATGCAAATCAGGCTCACCCAAAGACCCCTGGCCTGCCAAGTTTTATAAAAAACATGCACCCCTTCTCAACCCCTACCTCAATCTCATCTGGAATGATTCATTCAGAACGGGCTGTTTCCCTGCCAAATGGAAACATGCCTCCTTAGTTCCCATCCTAAAGAAACCTAACCTAGATCCAGACAATCCCAGTAATTACAGGCCTATTTCTCTCCTGCCTGCCCCAGCTAAGATCTTGGAAAGACTGGCACATTCCCAGCTGTCGAAATACATTGAAACCCATGGTCTTCTCCACGACTCCCAGCACGGCTTTAGGTCGGGCCACAGCACCGAGTCGGCCCTTATCGAAATGGCCGACTCGGTGAGGTGGACGCTTGACCAAGGATCGAGGGCGGTGTTGGTGCTGCTGGATTTATCGGCAGCATTCGACACCGTCTCTCACAAAATCCTGCTGGAAAGACTGGAGGACCTTGGGCTGGGTGGAGCTGTCCTGAAATGGTTTTCATCCTACCTTTCGGACCGCACACAGCAGGTTTTCACACACCCTTTTTCTTCTCTGGCCAGACCACTCAAATGGGGAGTCCCACAGGGCTCTTCCCTGAGCCCGCTCCTTTTTAACGTGTATTTCACCCCTCTGGCCAAGCTGATTGCACAGACGGGGATCAAATCTACCTCCTACGCTGATGACATCCAGCTTCTTTTCACTTTCGATTCTCACTCTGCCTCTGCTTTTGATCCTTTGAAATCCTGTCTCAGGGACATCTCGAGCTGGATGGATACCAATTCCCTCCGGCTCAACGCCGGAAAAACAGAGATCCTTTTTTTCAACACATCATCCCCCTTGGATTCCAGTATATGGTGGCCAGAAGACTTAAGCCTAGCTCCCATCCCTAAAGACTCGGTGAGAAATCTCGGAGTCCGCTGGGACACTCAACTTAGCTTCAAAAATCAGGTGCAAACAGTAGCAACCTCCTGTTTCGCCAAGATTAGAATCATAAAACGCCTCATCAACTATCTGCCGGCAGACTGCCGTAAGACTGTGATCCAGGCCCTGATCACATCCCATCTTGATTATGCTAATGCTCTCTACCTTGGTATCACAGCGGGCCTCTGCCACAAGCTCCAGACGGTCCAAAACGCCGCCGCACGGCTGGTTGAGAGAATCCCGGCCAGACACCATATTACTCCTCATCTCCGTAAGTTACATTGGCTGCCCATAGCAAAAAGATGTGTATTCAAGGCCATGACTCTGGCCTTTCGAGCTTCAAAAGGCAAGGGATCGGCACACCTCAAAAACATTCTTCGACCTTATGCCAACTCCAGGACTCTACGGTCCAATACCCTCCATTTCCTGGAAACCCCCCGATTTAAACGATCTCGGGCCGGTGGCAAAACCTTTGAGGTCTGTACCTCTCAGTGCTGGAACAAACTTCCATTAGCCTTACGCACCTGTCAGACTGAATTAGTTTTCCGTAAATCCCTGAAAACACATCTGTTCTCCTCATAAATTTGGATACCTGCCCCTATGACCTCCCTTTGTTTTTCATTGTTCCAGCGCCGGGACGCCCCGTTGGGGCCGCTGTGCGCTCTATAAATTTCTCAAATAAATAAATAAAATAAATAAATACCAATGAAACCTATCGCACAACAAGCCTGTAAGACTCGGGTACACAGTTGGGCCCAGACATCCATGTCTAGCTTATAAATATCATTAGGGATCCCATCCGGTCCCGGGGCTTTATTATTTTTACTAGCTAATAAAGCCATCTGTACTTCCTGAAGAGTAATCTCCATGGTGATAGGGTGAAAAACACGCCTTCTCTCTACACACCCTTTAAAATTATCATCATCCATGTATGACACCTCCCCGTTTTTATAAACCTTAGTAAAGAAATCAATCCAAGTTTTTTCATCAATAGCGATATCTAGCTTTTCTGCCTCCTTCTTAGAAAAAAAGGGTGCATTGACTGCCTCCTAAAAAGCCCTAGGGTCTCTACTCTGTGAGGCAGCCAACAGTTGCTGCCAAGCTTGCTCCTTGATCTACTTTTTTCTCAGGCATCTTGCCTGAGTATACACCTTCCTACAGTGCCTAATAGCCACATCGTCCCTTGGTTTAAGGCTCAGGGCACCCTTAAGGGCTGCATATGCCTTGGTGCACTTAGAGTCAAACCACCCCCCTCCCTGATGCTTCTTTCTCTGGGACCTTGTTAGCTTATCCTGAATCGCCCCTGTAATTTTGCCAAACGCCTCCAGGGTTTGTTCTTCCGTGCTACTCTCATCCAAACATACCAAAATCTCTGATAGAGCCAAGGTTATTATTTCCTTGAATTTGTTAACTGGGTCCACAGAGCACCATTTAAGTGTCAGCCCGTTATAGCGAGCTATAGCGATGTTTTGTGTCCATGTAAGAGATTCAATAGTAGTAAATCTACTTAGCTCTCCCAGGTTCAAGGTCATACTAAGAGGGAGATGATCACTTAACCCAACAGAGGGAATCTCAAAATTTACTACACAATGTGCAAAGCTATTTGACACAATTACAAAGTCTCTAATTGAGTGGCACCCTCTTGCTAGAAATGTTGCAGTAAATTCCACCTTAGGTGTGCACATTAAATTGGCAAATCCGAAGTCAAACTTGGCCATCACATTATTTAATGCCTCTCCTTTTCCAGAATGCATAAAATGACACCTACTCACATTTTCCCCCCTGCCATATTCCTGGAATCCACAACTTTCTTGATTACAGATATTCAAGTTAAAATCTCTACCCATACCAGCATTTTATTTAACTCCACTGACAGGTTCTCAGCGTTTAGATCCCCTTGCAGGCTGCTTATAACATCTACAAAATCCCCATCACTTATATTGTTATAGAAGTTAACTATTAGTAGCTCGACACGATGATGTAGGGTAACTGAGACCATCTGGTAATAATGCGTGTTTTTCCTATTGGTAATTTTAACAACCTTCAAGAGATTTGAGACATAAATACAAATTCCTCCTTTATGTCTACCAAACAAGGAACGGACTGCGGGGATATGAAAAGTTTTAAAACCAGAAAGGTGTTTCTCATCAATGAGCCAGGTTTCTGGTACACAAAGAATGTCGATATTTTGGACAAAGTCTCCCCAGACAGTATTGTGCACTTTGTTCTCTAACCCACATACATTCCAGGAGACAAACCTCAGTAGTCCATCCTCCACCCTAGGTGTTTTCACTTTTGGTACTTTATTGTCATTTTCAATATCTGCCCCATACAAATCCGGCTTAAAGCCGAGCCCCATATCTTCCAGCTCGTGCATTAATTTATTCTTGCCAGTCAAAACTGACTCTGTTTCCTTTCCAACCCCGACATTGGTTTTTAACCCGGGTAGGGGAACATAAGGAATTTCTTTAATTAGTTCTGGTTCCAATCCAGGTGAAACTAATTTGTTGTGCATTTTCTCTACTCGGCTATCCACCTGTGTTACATAATCTTGTGGGATGTATTGTACAAGAGTCCTATTACTTTGATGTATCATTATGGTTGTATCCTTTGCGCCACACAGTCAATCACATTCATTTAGACCGTAAAGGGCCAGAAACCTATTTGATCTCCCCATAACAGGTATATAGCCCATGTTTCCCCTAGGTGTCCGGGGTGGATGACCTAGCTGTCTCTTCCTGGGATATTCCCAGGGCTGGCCTGCTTGTGGATACAAGATTCCAACACCCTGATGTATAAGGGAGGGCCTACAGCGATCATTATATTGTTGGAATAAAGGCCTGATCCGGTTTTCCTGTTGTTGAAACGGGTACCTAGGACGATCATCCCAGCATTGAGATGGAGGTCCAAAACGATCAGTCTGCTGTTGGAATGGGGGCCTAACACGGTCATTTAGATGTTGAAAACAATGCCTAAAAAGGTCATCCTGATATTGATATGGGGGTTTTACACGATCATTCTGATGCTGGAGTAAGGGCCTAATGCCATCATACTGATATTGAAAGGGAGGCCCAGAACGATCGTCCCATCTACGAGGTAAGATTCTATGATTAATTTCAGGCGCCAATGGCGCTCTAGGGTAGAAAAAGGGCAGTTCGCGTGGGGTGATCACACTACCTACGTTTAGGTGAAAAGAAGTCTAAGATGTACCTAACTGGTCTAACATCTCTAAAATTAATTACAATGATATCCCCAGTTATTTCCTTTATTATATGACCCAGCCAAGGAAGATGCCTCACATGTATAATTTCACCGTTCATATCTGGCGGAAGGGGTCTATTCTGTTTAAGCCAGAATATGACTTTATTTTTAAGCTGGAATTGATCTTCTCTCTTATTACCCTCCAAAACAGGCACTCCTGTAAGGACTACCACATACGAAACTGCTTCCGGGGGTAGTTCTACATTCGGTATCTTGGGGACAGGAACCCTACCAGGGTTTTCCCTACCATTGGCTTTGAGCGTATTTACTATCTGTTTAGATGTTACAGTCCCCACAGGTTCTTTATCGCTAATTCCTGCCTCCTTTTGCCGTGATGATTTAGAAGGCATGGGTTTCAGGGCTTTCGATTTGTCCTGTTTGATAATTTGTATTCCCTTTTGAACAGTTTTATCTAGAGATGGACCTATAATTGGAGACACTGTTATAATCTTTGGTAAGTCCTTAATCACCCCTTTAATTTCCCCAAAGGCCTACTCTAAGTTCCCCAACTGCTGAGCTATTCTTTTTAACCTCTCAATTAAAGGGAGTATTAGTGACCGTATTAATTGTTCAATGCCTCCCAACAGATCACTACAAGGTGTTACTTCAATTGGGAGGTGAGGAGGAATATCTATAGTTGGTGTTAATGGGACATTAGGTGAGCAACTCATTGAATTACCAAGGAGAATTGGAGTAACCTTATTTTTCTTGAGTTTGAGTTTGAGTTTGAGTTCAAAAGTTCTTCTTAAGCGCACGTATACCAGCGGCTTCTTGGCGCTATAGCTAACGGGGACTGAGGGTGGAGGTAGGGAGGTCAAAGCGGGCAATTAGTCGAAGGACTTAGTGAAAAGATAGGTTTTGAGGCATTTACGGAATTGCGAATAGAGGGGGATGGAGCGAAGTTCAAGGGGAAGGGAATTCCAGAGGGTAGGGGCGAGGACAGAAAATTTAGATCCACCCCATTTCTTTCTCTGGAAACGTGGGATGGTGAGGAGGGACTGGGTGGAGGATCGTAGAGCCCTAGTGGGGACATAGGGGACGATCTCGGAGGAGATGAAAGCTGGCGCCGAACTGGAGCGGGCCAGGAAAGTAATGCATGCGAGCTTGAATTGAATTCTAGCTCGCACGGGGAGCCAGTGCAGTGATTTCAAGAGGGGGGTAGAGTGGTGGAATTTGGGGAGGTTGAAGGCCAGGCGGGCCGCCTGGTTCTGTATTTGTTGAAGGCGGCGTAAGCTGTATGCGGGAATGCCAGCATACAGGGCGTTCCCGTAGTCAAGGCGGGACACCACCATGGCCAGAATGATGAGTTTCAGTGCGGAGAAAGTGAAGAATCGGGACACCCTGCGAATAGTGCGCAGTGAGAGAAAGGAAGAGGAAACCACAGAGCTAACCTGGGAGTGAAGGGTGAGTTGCGAATTGAGCTTAATGCCCAAGGTTTTGACTGAGGGAGAGGAAACAGGAGAAGGACCAAGAGAAGGGGGCCAGAAGAGGGGGGACCAGGGGCTGGATGAACCACCCGTCAACACCAGTTCTGTTTTGTCGGGGTTGAGTTTGAGATGGTTATGGTTCATCCAGTCCCTGATATGAAGCATGACAGTTTGAAAGTTTAGTGTAGCAGAAGGAGAAGAGAGATTAAAGACCAGCTGGAGGTCATCCGCATAATTAAATACGGTGACCTCCATCTGTTGAAGAGAGAAAATAAGAGGGGCGATATACAGATTAAATAGGAGGGGAGAGAGAGAGGAACCCTGGGGGACCCCGCACTGGACTCTTCGGGTGTCCGCTGTATAGTCACCCAGGCGGACAGCCTGGGTGCGGTCACTCAAGAAGGAGGACAACCAGACCAGGGCACTCCCCCCGATCCCCGCCGCCGCGATACGGGAGAGTAAGGTGTTGTGGTCCACCGTATCGAAAGCGGCTGAGAGATCGAGGAGCACAAGCGCCTGGTGCTGATTGGTGTCCATACCCTCCCTGAGGGTGTCGAGGACCGACATAACAACAGACTCCGTGGAGTGTGCGTGGCGAAAACCGGCTTGACGGGTGGCAAGGACAACGTGTTTCTCCACAAAGGAACTCAGAGCGCAGGTGACATGGCGCTCGAGCACCTTGGCCAGGAAAGGTAGGAGGGAGATGGGGCGGAAATTGGCCGGGACAGAAGGGTCTGCCCCCGGTTTCTTCAGAATGGGCACAATGACCGCGGATTTCATAGAGCTGGGAACTATGCCTTGGGAGAGGGAACTATTAAGGAAATGGAGGGGAGGGTCTGGGCAAGAGACAAAGACGTGGCGGAGGATGTGGGCAGGGCAGGGGTCGAGCGGAGAGCCGGATTTGATCAGTGGCACTACAGAGGTCAAACTTTCCCGAGTGATTGGGGGAAAGGCAGTTAGTGCACCTTTTGGGGGAGGACAAAGAGGATCAACAAAGGATGGGGAGGGAGGGGGGATGTTGGCCTTAATGGTGGAAATTTTAAGAATAAAATAATCGTTAAGAGAGAGACAGAGGTCTTCGGATGGGGCTGGTTTGAGAGTCGTTCTGTCCGAGAACGCCAGGTTGTGGACGATGGAAAAAATCTCTTTGGACTGGTTCTCTGCTGCTAGGATTTTCGAAGAGAAGTAGGATGTTTTGGCCTCCAGGATGGCTTTTTTATACTGGCTCAAGATGTTGGTGTATTCCAGCTTCAAGGTGGGGCAATAGTTTCTTCTCCAGGCCCGCTCTGCGCGACGGACGGTTAATTTGGTGGTTTTGAGCTCATTATTAAACCACCGATTGGCGTCTTTGTCGCGTTTGGAGGTGATGCGTTTGAGCGGGGCAACAGAGTCGCAGCTGTGAGTGAGCCATTGATTTATGGAATCAACCTGGGAAGCAGTGGTGAGACCCTGGAGAGCGGGAGGAGAATTAGTCGGTAGGGAGGAGAAGTTTTCAAGGTTGACGCGACTCCATGATCGGATCCAGGTGTTTTTGGGTCGGAGGGTCTTAGCTGGGGGAAGAATGGGAAGGAGAAAGGAGATCAGGTGATGGTCAGACCAAGGGCAAGGGGAGATAGAAAGTGATTCCACAGGGCAGTTCAGGGACCAGATCTGGTCAAGCCGATGACCTTTAGTGTGGGTAGGGGAGTGGACGTGGGATGTAAAGTTGAGAGAGTGAAGGGTTTCGGAGAATTCCTTTGATGAAGGGCATTCGGCGGGATCAGAGGGCCAGAAATTAAAGTCACCAAGGAGTAAAATAGAAGAGTTGTTGACAGTAATAGTGGCCAGAACCTCCAGAAAGTCGGGGAGGAACTTTAGGGGGGACTGGGGGGGACGATAGGTGAGGAAGCAGGTTAGAGGGGGAGAAGTGGAGAGAGTGGTGAGTCCACCCCCCCTTTTTCTCCCCTTTTTTGGGGGTGGGCCTTGGGGTCGAGGGGTACTGGGAGATTTGTTGGATATTTGGACAATCTCTACAGATCGCGACGGGGTAACTGTTATGACTTCCACCTCCGGTACTGGGCTACAAAAAAATGTTGAAATACTTGTATCTGGTAAGGGTGATCTATCCAGTAATAATAATGGGATACTGTCATTAGGAGAAGCCTCGAGTCCCATACTATCAGGGGGTGTGCTAGTAGGAAGACTGGGGGGCAACGAGACAGCTAAATGCAGCGGGCCCAAGGAAGAACGCCTATTCTTCATGAGTTCAACAGAGCGGCGTCTCTCGGCCCGTCGCTCCGCCAAGGCCATATCCTTATCAATGCCTGCATTGGATCTAATAACATAACTGTCTAGCATTCCTCTCTTTCCCCCCCCCTGGCAATGAGGATTTCTCTTTAGGGAGAATCGAAGTCATGATGTAAATCAGTCCAGTAGATGACAATAGATGGCAGGTATGCACCAAATCAAACCAAGTAAAAGTCACAAATATATTAAAACAGCCCTGAATAAGATAGCATAGTCATAAGGGGCTTAGACGATCTTACATGCTAGAAGAAGTGTCAGCTCACTGATGTATTATAGAGGAGTCCTCTCCGAAAGTCCGGATTGAAAAGAGGTGGTCCAGCCCTGGCTCCTCTGGTCTCAGAGTGCCTTAGAGGGCCCTCTCTTTGCCCGGTCTTCGCCCCGGTCGCTCCTGTACACTCCCGCGACGCGGGGAGTGGTGCAGCAATATATGCGCCTCCTGGCGCATTACAGTGTAGCGCAGCTTCCGGCCACAGTGCCCTCTGGTGATTGTGGTCCCTCACAACAAGCTCATCCCCGCACGGCGGCCGCTATGATGTTTCAACTGTGAGGCGGAGGGGACGAGCAGGGAGAGCAGAGAGCCCAACAACAGTGCAAGCAGCGGGTCCGCCAGAATGATGCTCCAATTAAGTCCAGCCTCTGAAGATACAGGTATGCGGGGAAAATCAGTACATTGGCTCATCGGCAAAGCTGCCCCGCTCCACCGAGAGTGGTGCTGCAATATATGCGCCTCCTGGCGCATTACAGTGTAGCGGGGCTTCCGGCCACAGTGCCCTCTGGTGATTGTGGTCCCTCACAACAAGCTCACCCCCGCACGGCAGCTGCTATGATGTTTCAACTGTGCGGCGGCGGGGGGCGAGCAGGGAGAGCCGTGAGCCCAACAACAGTGCAAGCAGCGGGTCCGCCGGAATAATACTCAAATTAAGTCCAGCCTCTGAAGATACAGGTATGCGGGGAAAATCAGTAGATTGGCTCATCGGCAAAGCAGAGTGTAGAACTAAGTAGATAGAGGGAGTAAGACAAGGAATTAGTGAAGTGGATTAAGGAGAGTAAGGGAAGGGAAAACAGTGAAAGAGCGAAGAATGGGAAGAGAGAGGAAGGAATGTACAGGAGAAGGTCTGAAAGAAGATGAGTGTGGGAATATGGCTCAGTAACAGGGAGTGAGCATGATAGAAGAGGAGTAAAACACTAAAAGGACAGAGAGAATGGAGGTAACACCGAGAGAGAACAGAGGGATTGACAGAAGCAGTTACTGAACTACAGAAAGAGGAGTAAGGGAAGGGAAAAGAGTGAAGGAGTGAAGGATGAGAAAAGAGAGGAAGGTAAGTAAAGGAGAAGGTCTGAAAGAAGGTGAGTGTAGGAGTATGGACGAGTTATAGGGAGTGAGTGTAATATAAAAGGAGTGAAAGACTAAGAGGACAGAGAGAATGAGGCTAACAGAGAGAGTATGAGGGAAGGGGAGTGTACAAATAAGATTCCAGAATAAGTAAGAGAAGGATTTAGTACAGTGGAATAAGAAAGTAAGTGAAGAGAAAAGAGTGAAGGAGCAAAAGAAGGAAAGAGAGAGGAAGCAAACTAAAGGAGAAGGTCTGACAGAAGGTGAGTGCGGGAGTATAGCTGAGTTATAGGCAGTGAGCGTGACAGAAGAAAAGTGAGAGACTAAGGGGATGGAGAGAATTAGGCTAACAGAAAGACATTAAGGGAAGGGGACCGTAGAACTAAGAAGAAAGACAAAGAAAAAGAAGTAGTAATTGAAGTGGAGTCAGGAGAATAAAATAAGGGAAATATATAAAACAATGAAGTAAAACAAGAGAAAGGAAAGAAAATAAAGGAGAAGGCCTGTTTTTCCCTATGGTGCGCTTCAGGACCTCATTTATGAGGACATGTGTCACTTTTACGCCGCCGGTGCGTCACTTTTTGTGACGCACCAGTGGTGTAAAAATTGCACCTTGTTGAGTCATATTTACAAAGTGATGCATTTAGGTAGATGCGTCACTTTGTAAACCCTTGCGCCACATTATACCTGCACCAGGTATAATATATGCAAAGGGGGCGTATTTACACAAAGACGGATTGTACAAGTGACGCAGTAACATCTAAGAGATTTCACTGCATCACTTTCAGGACGCCATTGTGTCAAAATCTTGCACCTGCCTCACAGCAGGACTAAGACTGAAGCAGACCCTTTCACATGGGGCTGGCCCCATGTGAAAAGATATATTTCTTGATTTTTTTTTTTACTATAATTTTTTACAATATTTTTCCCTATAATACGCCTGTGGGCCTCATTTATGAGGCAATGTGTCACTTTTACACCACCGGTTCGTCACTTTTTGTGACGCACCAGTGGTGTAAAAATTGTACCTTGTTGAGTCATATTTACAAAGTGACACATCTAGGTAGATACGTCACTTTGTAAACCTCTGCGCTACATTATACCTGCGTCAGATGTAATGTATGCAAAGGGGGCGTATTGACGCAAGGAAAAGTCGTAGAAGTAATACAGTGAAATCTATAAGATTTCACTGCGTCACTTTTAGGACACCATTGCATGAAAATCTTGCATCTGCCTCACAGCAGACGTAAGACTGATGCAGGTACTTTCACATGGGACTTACCCCATGTGAAAGGATGCATTGCTGGAAATTATTTGAGGGTAATAGAAAAAGACTGAGAAAAGTGGAGTGAATAAATTAGAAGATAGAGGATTTGAGAAAAGGAGTTATTGAAGTCGAGTAAGAAGAGTAAGAGAAAGGAAAAGAATGAAAGAGCAAAGGATGGGAAGAGAGAGGAAGGTAAGTAAAGGAGAAGGTATCAAAAAAGGTGAGTGTGTGACTATAACTAAGTTAAAGGGAGTGAGCTCGACAGAAGACGAGTGAGAGACTAAAGAGACGGAGAGAATGATACTAACAGAGAGAGAATGAGGTAAGGGGAGTGTAGAATTAAGAGTACAGAGGGAGTAAGAGAAGGAATTAGTGAAGTGGAGTAAGGAGAGTAAAGGAAGGGAAAAAATAAAACAAAGAAGTAAGAGAAGACAGAGGAAAGAAAGTACAAGAGTACGCCTCAAAGAAGGTGAGAGTAAGAGAAGAGTGTGAAAAAAGAGAGTAAATGTGGGGATTTAGAATAAGTGAGGCAAGCGCTATAAGGAAACAGAGGTGTGGGAATGTCAAAGAAGAGTAGTGAGGTTATGGAAAATAGTATAGAGAAAATAAATATTCTACATCAAACTTACCTTATAAGTAATATCAATTTAGTTTTATATTTTCATTTAAATTTATATCTGTGAAAGACAAAACAAAATAAGTTACAATATTTATAATATATATTTTACTATACAAGAGACAAAGTAGGAGATTAACAAGGGTAAGTGAGGCTGAGTGAAGGGCAGGGAGGTTGATGAAAAAGGGAAAATAAAGAGAGGATAAAAGCAAGTAAGCTTGAGACAAACGAAGTGAAGGAGTGAGAATATAGAGCTAGTGAAGGAAAGAGTGACACAAAGGAACTGAGTAAGAGAGCAAAGAAAGGTAAGGAAGGGAGTGTGGGTCATTTTTAGGGAGTAAGCATGACGGAAGAGGAGTGAGAGAGTGAGAGGATCCAGAGACTGAAGCTAAGAGACAGGTTGTGAGGGAAAGGGTGTGAGGATATGAGAGGATAGAGGAAGTGAGAAAAGAAGTGAGTGAAGTTCAATAAGGTGAATGAGAGAAGGAGAATTATTGAGGGAACAAAGAAAGGAAACAAAGGGAAGGGGAGTGAAGTAGAGTGACTGACAGCTGGAAATTGGTGGATGGGAGAGAGGTAATGAGCAGTGAAGGAGTGGTTAGTGAGAATAAGTGTGGAAAATGGAATAAGGGAAGGGAGGTGAGGGAGAGTCAAAAAAGGCCAGTGAGGTTGAGTTAAAAAGAGTGATAGAGGGTGGAAATAGGTAAGTGAGCATAAGAGAATGGAAAAATAATATATATTTAATAATAGAAAATACAAAATAATTTCAACAACATGTTAAATGGTTTATTTTTGCTGTTCTCAGAATATATTGAATTTCACTTAAAACAGTGACTTCAAAAGTACTCATCATATAACAGCGGGCACAAAAAAAACACAATCAAAATGATTGTGTTTAAAAAACCCATTGAATAATTACTTAAATAATGTAAATTTTTAAAAACCATATCTAAACTCACTTTTGATCCATCCACTTTTCCACGAGGCCAAATAGTATATGGAAAGTCCTTTTCTATGTAAATTAGTCCACTGTTTTCGTAATGTCTCATTTACCCGACTTTCTGATAGAAAAGCTCCAACATCTTTCACGTTATGAAACAAGAGTTTTACTTCCATCTCTAGCTTACATTAAATAAATAATTCCTATAATACCCACAGCACACTTTATATAATAAACATATACTATCTCTATGAGAACTACATGTTTTTTATTACCTTCATCACTCTCATTCAGAAAGTAATTTTGAAGAGCAAACTAAGTTATATTAACTGCTGCAATCTTCATAGGCCAATTACCTTCCCTAAAATTTCGGTTGTAAGAACACTAGGTAAGAATTTAGTAAGTCAGAAGGCAAACGTTGTTTGAAAGTCAATTGAGTATCATTACAGAGCTTCCAACCTTTTTCACATTTTAAATAAGCTGTGTAATGTCCTGATGTTGTTGAAGGACCATCATGGTAAATAATTCCTGCAGTTGTAAAGGTTCTTCCTGAAATTGATAATTGAGAAGCCACACATTTTTTTATTAATGTTGTCAATTTAGTCCCATCAGGTCTACATCGTTGGAACATAAAAATAACATACTGTCCATATCTTATTAAAAATAAAGTTGATAGCATTTCAGATTTACATTGACTACAAACCATGTTTTGATTTGCTGCTCTAACTAGGGGGCATATTATCAAGGGGGTTTATCTCCGCTTTTTTGGCTTTAAAAGCCAAGAAAGCGGAGATAAAATTATCTCCCTATTACCAAGCTGTCGCTAACACCAGTTAGCGACAGCTAGTAGGAGATAGCGACCATCTTGGGCCCCACTTTGCATGTCAGTGATATTTATCACTAATGAGATGCAAAGTGGGCGTGCCAAGATGTTAGAGACTGAAAACAGTCGCTAACATCGCTATCTCCTATTACCAACTTTTGGAGATATTCACGCTAAGCGGGAATATCTCCAAAAGCTAACACCTGCCCTGAGCAGTTCTTAGCCATGTTATCCAATGGGAGGTGGATAACATGGCTAAGAGCATTTGCTCGATAATGCATGAATATCGCGGACTTTTCAGCGATATTCATGCATTTCGGCCGTTTTTTATCGGATTTGCGATAAACCTTGTTAATAGCAAGGTTTATCTGCGATAAAAATCGCCGATGTGCGGCGATAATTTTTGTCTCTAAACAAGTTAGAGACAAAAATTATCGATAGTTGTTGGTAATATGCCCCCAGATTATTAAAAGACACTGATTTGCAGTCTGGTAAAGTCAAATATATAAATCTTTCAGTGTATACTGTAGTACTACTTGAAAAGGAGCAATTGTCACAGTCATGTTGCCATTTATAAGAAAGGCCAAAAAGATTTTCTACAACTACTCCTTCATCTTGTAAAACAACAAGCATATACATTAGAAATTCCTGACAATCTTGCTGAATATTCTGTGAAAATTGATTTAGACCAGAACATATGTCTAAAACCTTTCGAATTTCAGAAACACTTTGTATTTTTGTTCTATCACTGCTACATTTCTCAAACACAGAATTTAATAAACAACAAAGTGTTTGATCACGATTTTCAGCAATCTGTTCTTTTACAGTTTGGAGAAAGAAAACAATATTAACCACTACATTAGCATAGCAGTTGACACCAGAACTATTTTCAAACTGAAATCCAACAACATCTTTAACTGAATCCATTTCCTTTCTGCTTACAATTACTGTTTCATCTACTTTTTTTCTTTTTGCTACAACTTCACTACAATTTTTCTCATTTCTTCTTTTTCGGCCTACCACATGCTTTTCAAACAGAAGATATTGAGGTAAATTTGGAGCATACTCTCTTCTTAACCTATTATATTCTTTTACACAATTTAGATCTGCATTAATCTTTGTCTCATCAAAATCAATCAAGTACAATCCAGATAAAGTTCTGACTCGAGATAAAGTAACATATGTCATGCCCTCCTTGAACACAGAATTTCCAATATTCACCAAAGCAGTATCAACACTTAAACCTTGAGATTTATGAATAGTTACTGCATATGCTAAAGAAACAGGAAACTGTTTTCTGCGGACATATAAATCTTTCACCAGCAAAAAGCGAGCAGAACAACGACTGATTTGTTGTACTTCTTCAATATCATCAAATTTAATTTTTATAATTTCAATTCCATCTCTATTTCGGTAATTCACAAAATCCACAACATGACCCATTGCTCCATTTACTAAACCTCTTTCCACATGTAAATTACGTCGTAAAATTATACGACAATTTAAAGATGCATACAGAGTCTTTTCCAGCAGATTTAGATATTGTCTTCTCTAAAGAATCCAATTTTGTTTTCAACTTTTCTTACAATATAATAGTGGCTCCTTCATGTTCTATTTTATCAAAAGCTTCCAGTTTCTCTTGATTTTCCAACTTTAACATTTTGGTGTTGAATATTGAACATTCTTGCAGAGTTGGCATCAAGCATATGACAGATTTGTTTTCAGGAATTTTCTTAAAAATATTCTCTGGGAGAATATTTTCCTTTGGAAACAAATTTGAAATGAATCGTCCATGTAAAGCTTCTTTGCCATGCTCAGTTAGTTTTCCAATTCTTACATCTTGTAGAATATTTTTATAATTTTCATCCTTTGCCTGTCGCATATTTTGAAGTAGTTCTGCATATTTGAAATTTAGCCAGATATTCACATTTCCAATGGTTCCAAAGCACTTCCTGGTATCTTCATGCGTAAGCATTTTAAACACTGGCTGTCCTTTCACAGGAGTTAGTTGCAGTAAATTTCCAAAAACAATGATGTGTTTGCCTCCAAATAACACATCATAGTCTGTTTTAAGAGTTTCTTGCATACTTAAATGCACAAAAGCAAGCATTACATTTGATACCATGCTTACTTCATCAATGATAAGAAGTTTCATATGGCTGAGATACCCGCCACCCCCTCTCAACACAATCCCCAAGGATGGGAAACCGGAAACAGTTCTGAAGTTTTTGGAAGACGGGAGGGAGTGACCCTCCCGGCCGTATTTATTAAAATATGAAACAAAATTAAAACATTAAATAAACAGTTTCATATTATGTACAATTTCATTACCACATTGCGATGTTTGGCTAACCTTAACAGATTCTCTAATACAAAGGTTCTCCTAGCCGAACTAACATCCTACAAAACATTTACTTGAAATTTTGAAATTGTACATCCTAACGTTTAAGGGCCAACGGCAAGGTCGTAACCGGTGTCAAGATCCCTAACCCAGAAATATCGCCCTCACTTGTGAGGGGCGGCCCAGAGGCGTACCTCAAGTGCAATTACCAATTTCCCTGGACTTGACGGGGGCCCCAATAAAACTCGACGCCACTTAGAGGTCGTACGAGGACTCGTGTGAGGTATCTAGAAGGTAGCGTAGACCCCCCCCCAAACCCCACACAACTTACCACATCTGCCGTCGCAGACGTCCTGGCCCCGGGAAATTCCCCAGGAGGGGGCTGTAACCCCTCCTACCCAGGAAGGGGCCTTGACTGCCTTTCCTTTTCTTTCGGCGACCCATCCTTAGATGGGACCGCCTCCCTGTTGAGGGGCCAATGGCCACCTCCCCCGAGCGCTCCCATCCGTGCTGGGTGACGCCCACTCATAGGGATCTTCCAATTAGTGCTCACCGATCATGACCTTACCGCCACAGGCCGGATAGTTGACCGGCTATCCGGACCCCCCACAAAACTCCTACCTAAAGGTCATGGTATAACGTTTTTAGCCATGCTAAGAAGTCTCCTATGAGTAACTCATTCCCCACCCGAGACAAATGCACTCCATCCCCCAAATACATACTGTCATCATTAATACACCCATGCGAAATAGAATGCAGTGTCTTGGAACGGAACAACCTACTCACTTTGTTATTAAGCTTTCTAACAGAATGATTTAAAGCAGGAACCGAAATAGCCCCCCGCCACACTTTTCGTGGGATTATATGGGACCACGCAATTGTGCACCCTGGAACTCTCCTCGCTAACCAACTTACAGTGGAAAGCATCGCCTCAAGAAGAAGTCGTCTACCAGTGGTGACCAAATCATTACCCCCAAGATGTACTATGACTACAGACGGCGGTGACCTCGTCCGCCCTAGCAAACCCTCAAAAAATGATTGAAACTGGTCAATACAGAGACCGCCTCTTCCGTAGAAGGACACACTGTACCCGTATTCCCCAGCTACGTGAATCATGTCACCTGCCTTGAATACGTCTGCGGCACGTCTCACGTATGAGTGGCCCACGACCCACACTTCCTTTTTCACAGCCGGTGATGTTTGACCGCTGGCCCGGTGTTGGGTCGACTGCAAAGTCCGCCCCGCCTCGTAGGCTTGCGCAACTGAAAACCAAACAAAAACAAGAAGCGTGAGTACATCGTTACAGCTTCACAACATGTGCAACCACACATACCCTTTATAACAATTGGAGGACCAACGCCCCACCCGTTTAACTTGTTCCACATTCAGACCCCTGGCTGTAGCTTCTGTAGCAGCCCCTATCCGAAAGGAATGGGTCCCAAACTCGCCCGGGTTCAAGCCCGCAGCGGCAATCGACATCGCAAGCACCCGCTGAAACTGAAACTTTGTCAGTGGGGTGGCGTCAGCGTGTCTCAACAAGGTCCCCCCCCATGATGCCACCCTTCGTGCTAAATAATCCTCTAAACACTTTACCGGGCACATGGAGGACCCGGGAATCCTGCGTATGATTACGCAGTCGCCCATCCCACTTTGATCGGTCTTGGACCTGACAAAGGAGACCGTCATTGTCTCCCCTCTGATCTGGACGTGCTCCTGGCACAATCCTCCTGTCACATCCTGCTTGTTCCTCGCCACTAGTTCGCTTACCCGCATAGCCCCATGGAATGCCAGCGTAAAAGCGGCTCTGAATAACACTGTCTCAAACTGAGATGAACACGTAGCAGGGAGTCTGGATAATAACTGGGCCAGCCTATCCAAACCTATCGGGCGCCTATCGTCTACTCTGCGACCCTCAAGGCGTTGCCACCCCCGTAGCGCTTTCTGTACAACGAAAGACGCTGTCGGGTCATGGATCCCATGAGCCCTAGCAACAAAGGAAATGGCAGCCCGGTGCCTCTGAGCCGTGGCCACCGATTTCCCGACCAGATGTAAGGACATCAGAAAATTTACCACCCACTCCTCCTGGCCCCAAAGCTCCTCTCTATCAGTCCCCAAAAAGGCTAAATAGGACCGGAACGCCCCTTCATATGCCTTCCTCGTCCTGGGTGCTAAACTCTCTCCCACGAGGTTACGAAGTTTGGGGCACCGAGAGACCAGAGAGCTTCGGGAAAGGGTGCCGGCTCCGGGTCCGCTGTGGGAAGAAAACCCCAGAAAGCCTGCATACGAAAACGAGACAGTGCATCAGCCGCCTGGTTCATTACCCCTGGGACATGTCTTGCTCTGAATAGCACATTCAATTGCATACACAGTAAAACAATTTCCTTGAGCAGTCTCAAAATCCATTTGCATCGTGCTGCCTGGCTATTGATACACTCGACTACGGTCATATTGTCAGACCAAAATACCACCGAGTGATCTTTGAACCCTTCGGGCCAAGTTCTCAGGGCCACTAAAATGGGGAAAAGTTCCAGGAAAGCAATGTTACTTGTCAGTCCACTTTCATGCCACCATGTCGGCCACTTTTGTGCAGACCATCTTGTGCCGAAGATGGCACCAAAACCTATGCTCCCTGCCGAATCTGTCCACAGCCCCAGCTCCTCAGAGGACACGGCCGGTTTGTTCCAGACGACTCGACCATTGCAATCCGCCAGAAATGCCAACCAAATGCGCATGTCCTGGCGGACCTCTGCCGAGAGCCTTGTGCGATGATGGCCCTTCTTTAGGCCGACCATGGCTTGAGCAATCGAACGGGAAAAGGGGCGGGCCATTGGTATAACCCTCAGGGCAAAATTCAACTGGCCAACTAACTGCTGTAATTGATGCAGCTTAACCTTAGGTCCCCTTATACACATTTGCAGGGATGTCCTGAACTTTAACACTTTGTCCGCTGGTAAACGAAAACAACCTTCTCCGGAGTCTAACTCGATCCCCAGAAACTCGAGGCAAGTGGAAGGCCCCACAGTCTTACCTGGTGCCAATGGCACGCCAAACTGCTTCATCAAGACACAAAATTGCGCCAAAGCCTGCCCACATTCCGGATCCCCGGCTGCCCCCAGGAACAAAAAATCATCAAGGTAATGCATCACATGCTGAAAACCCGTCTTCCTTGTGAAGACCCATTGTAGAAAACTACTGAATTTTTCGAAATAGGCACAAGATATAGAGCACCCCATCGGCATACACCTATCCATGTAATAATGACCCTGAAACATGAAACCAAGGAGACGCTGATCGTCTGGATGTACCGGGAGCAACTGGAACGCTGACTCGATATCAGATTTTGCCATCAGCGCCCCGGGCCCCAGGCGATTCAAAATGGCTACGGCCTCATCGAAGGATGCGTACCGCACCGAACACACTTCCGGGTCTATCGCTTCGTTTACGGAAAGACCACGTGGGGCTGATAAATTATGTATCAGCCGAAACTCACCCAGGTCCTTCTTTGGGACCACACCTAACGGGGAACAAACAAAGTTAAGAACCGGTGGTACACTAAACGGACCGGCGACTCGACCCCGAGTAACCTCCTTCCTGATCTTGTCCTGTACCACGGTCGTATGCTGGAAGACCGATAGCTGATTTTTACATTTCTCTACACCTTGAAAGTCCCCCACTGGGATGCGGAAACCATAGGAAAACCCGTTCCGCAACACCCCAGCAGAAGTACGATCCGGGTATTCGCTGAGCCAGGGAATCATTGCCAAGGTATCAATCGGGGTAGGTAAAGGCGCCCCTCGGACTATGTTAGACCTGTTTGGCGCCTCCTCTACCCCCGTTATCACCCGTTTTGGCTCTGCACGTGGACTCAGGATGGGATGATTGCCCACACCCACTACATTCGTGTCTAAATTTGCACGATCCCTGGGGCCTAGTACATTTACCCCTGTTGAAGTTCCAACAAACCCCCCTTTTTCCTGTATTGCCGGCAGGCCTCGAGTAATTGTCGGTACCCGCACCTGATCGAAAGGGCGTCCCCGCATACTGGCGGGAGGATTCGCCAACGTTACTCCCCACTAATGGCAATTTTAACATACCAGTATCCTCCATTTTGGACCATGACACAGAATCATAACAGTCCCACGTTAAGTTTTTATCATGTTCTTTAGCCTTTCTAAACAGATTATCATAGCAGAACCAATGATTACCCTCGTGTGATACCGAGTACCCCATGATTCGTGACTGATAAATCGGCAATTCGGGTAACAGATCGGGCCTTCGTTCCCCCAAGATCGATGTAAAAACCCCCCACGCTTTGCCCCAATTGCCAATGTTTTCATTTACCTTAAAGGCGGCCATTTTTGCGCGCCAAACACTCGGATGCATGAGATCCTTCTGGCCCTTAACATGCTCCATCTCATAGTGATCAGTAAGCAACGAGAAGATGTTTACGTACTCCCCTGCCCATATCTTCTCTTTAATAGCCAAAGGAACATGCTGACCCAACTTTTCCCTACGAGAGGGTGCTGACTCATCCCTCGCAATCGGCAATGGCCGCTTACCTGAACCGGACGCTGCCTCTGCTACTGAACCCGTCCCCTGTGGCTTCTCTACAGCTGTAGCCGGCGTGGACACCTTCGCTGCTTCCCGTGACTCACGCAGATGCTTCATCAGCCCCTGTGCGTCGACAGCCGTGGCGCCCTCGCTACCTTTACCCAACCACGCTGCTAATTGTGCTGCCAGCTCGGGCGGCATATCTTCCCCGGACACGGGAGTGACCACAACGGGAATCGGATTCCCTTCCTCCGGCACGGGAGTGGGTGCCTCGAGCGGGGTACTGGGACCCGGGATGTCTTCCCCAGCTGCTCCCCTCCTGGGCCTCTTGTTTTTCCCTCCCGGGGCTGCCTCCGCCAAAGGACGTTTCGGTCCCCCTTCCTCGTTTTTATCCATTCGCCTCTTTAGGTCGGTCATCTCTTTCATGAGAACGCGCAGCATCTGGTCAGTAGTCATGCGCTTTCCCGCCTTCTTCGGCATTCTCCAACCGAGTATCTGAAAAACAAACAAGAACGATTACAACGCTCAAAATTGGCTCTTCGTTCCGTCTCGAGCTCACGTGCAGCGAGGAGGTGCAGCTTCAGAGCACAGGAACAAGAGGATGCCTTCTGATCTTGCTTCTCCTTTTATCCGTCTTCAGGGCGGGCGTAAACCCGCCCCTGCCTGCCCCAAGGGCGTGGCCAGCCGCGTCAGTGTCTAGGCCAACCCACTCTAGGGCGGGAAAAGGCGCGCCCCGGCTACGCCGCTTCGGGCATACCAGCCGAGACTCGCCTCCCGCCCAAGATGGCTTCCCGGGGGGATCGTGGTACTCCGCCATACGTTCGGGGGGACCGAGTGGTCGCCCCTTTCCATTTTCTTTAGTACTCTTGAAACTTCACAACAAGCTTCTCCAAATAGCTTGTGGTATTGTAATTTGTTATCATGCTCCACTGGCAGCATCAATCGGCAGTGTAAAGTAATTCCTTTAATGTTGTGTGCTGCCAACCCAGTTGGAGCAGTAACAACACAAGAGAGCGATGACTCCGTTTTTTTTTCTGCAAATATGTTGCAATCACTTTAATCCGGAAACTTTTCCCAGTTCCTGCTTCTCTACTTCTCCACTGACATATAGTCGGATAGGCACAAATGATGTACATGAGCACTCTTTTTTCTCATGTGATAAACCATGCTCAATTTGTTGTGTGACTTGGTCATTTATTAGTCCCTGTTCAACGTTTAGTTCTTTTTCCAAATCTTCTAAGTCATCTCCATCCTCCTGAGCTTGTTCCATGGCTCTTTCAACTTCATCCATGGCAGTGGCAGCTTCATTTTGTATAATTGGTCTTCCTAGTGGATCCTGACTCAATGAAGCAGAACTCTGACTGTCTTGAGAACTGTCTCTAGCAATCTCTGCTACAATTGTAGCTTCTTGCTGTATTTCCTCGTTCAACATTTGCAGATAACTTGAAAAAACAGGACATTCTATGGTATCTTTGGTTGCATTGAACGAATATTCATAAGTAAGAAAATCTCCAAGTAGTTCCTCTACGCCAAGGTTTAAAGAGTTGTTAAAGTGCTAAGTAATAAAATTCTCTTTTGCCTGGAGAATCACAACTCAATTTTCGATGATTAATCAAATGACCTTTACTTTGTTTTACTAAACAGCCTTCAGATCCAATTACAGCATATACAGCATAATTGATGTCTTCTGTGACGTTCCTTTTAAAAGTGTAGGTTTGCAGAACTTCATAGAGACAAGCGTTCTCAAGGTGAGTACTTCTATTTGGATAGTATGTATCCGACATGTTTGTTCTAGATTTGGCATATAGACTTGCTGATGACAACCGATCAGAACATTCATACGCTCCAATTTCTCGATGCGACAACATCTTTAGACTATAACTGTCTAATTTCTTGCTTAGACTCTTTTCATGTGAAATTTCCTCCCACATTTCCTTCAGTTCTATTTTTTCTGATTTTGTGATGTAAGACGTCACATATCGAGCCACGGCAAAAGAGTTGTCAGCCACATATTGAATATCCATGTTAGCCTTCCACATGGACAAAATGACTGGGTTGTAGTCATTTATGTATTTGGATTCCTCATTTCTTCTTAGGTTGTATGTATTTTTGGGTGATTTCCTTGTCACAGTATGTCGCAGAGAAGACAGAAAATTGTTGACTCTTCCTTTCGATGTTACTGGACATGGAAATGCAAAACGACATTTTGTGTAGAACTTGTCCTTGGATTTGTATTTTCGACGACAGTATTTCCCACAACGATGGGTTTTGAAAGCGTAAAACTTGCTGTCTTAAATTGTTTTCGTCTGTACTTTTCGGAACAGTACATGTAGAATACTGCTTAATGAAACACATCACTTTCTCATCTGAATCTGTTCCAAATTTTGGTGCATCTTTAATCCATAGCAGCATATGTATATGAGGAGCACCTCTTGCTTGATACTCCTTTCTCCAAAAGAAATCCAACACCTCTCCAAGCGGAGGATTTTTTTGTTTCTAATAAAAGACATCATAGCTTCAAATCTATGATTGAAATACCTGCATACATTAACTGGATCCAAAGAACACAGTTCTCCAGGTGTCTTGTATTCAATATTTTCAATGTTTTTATTTGCTCTCGTAGAAATTCAAGTAAGTCTTCCCAAGCATACTCAGCACAGCTAAGAGTGAGGAACCATATAGGAGTTCCTAAGTTTCTTAGCATATATTTCAATTCCCGATGACGACGGTACCAATACTCGTTAGTACCACGCTGACATGCCATGAGATTAATTACCTGAGATTTCAAAACACTGTCTTGCAGTTTGACTTTATCCATAAAATCCCTTGCCGAAACATTATGTAGATGTGCTCCACTTTTCAGTATATGGTTTACTGCATAGGAAAGTCCAGAAAAGTCACTCTCAAACAGTAGATGGAACAAATATGGAATGCATTGACGAAACCTTGGATCTTCTGCATATAATCTTGAAGTCCGGTATTCAGATGCAGGAATTTGAACATGTCGGTCGTCATATCGTCCACCTTCACCTGTTGAAAATAACTGTGGAAAACTACGAGCTTCCAAACTTTCTTCCCATACACTAATGGGACTTCCTTCGGCTTTTTTCATCTGAAACAAGTCAATAGCATTCCTCATTACTTCTTTGGAATGCAATGGATGAACACTATAATGTTCATAAATTTCTTCACTTCTAGAGACATAAACTTTTTCTATTTGCCCAGCAGAGACATCAGTGTCCTCTTCTACAGTTGTTTCTATGGCTGAGATACCCGCCACCCCCTCTCAACACAATCCCCAAGGATGGGAAACCGGAAACGGTTATGAACTTTTGGAAGGCGGGAGGGAGTGACCCTCCCGGCCGTATTTATTAAAATATGAAACAAAATCAAAACATTAAAATAACAGTTTCATATTATGTACAATTTCATTTCCACATTACGATGTTTGGCTAACCTTAACAGATCTCTAATACAAAGGTTCTCCTAGCCGAACTAACATCCTACAAAACATTTGACTTGAAATTGTACATCCTAACGTTAAGCGCCAACGGCAAGGTCGTAACCGGTGTCAGATCCCTAAACCAGGAATACCCCCCTCACTTGTGAGGCGTACCTCAAGTGCATCTACCAATTTCCCTTTGACTTGACGGGGGCCCCAATGAACTCGACGCCATTTAACGGTCGTCCGAGGACTCGTGTGAGGTGTCTAAAAGGTAGCGTAAACCCCCTCCCGAACCCCACACAACTTACCCATCTGCCGTCGCAGATGTCCTGGCCCCGGGAAATTCCCCAGGAGGGCCCGTAGCCCCTCCTATCCAGGAAGGGGCCTTGACCACCTTTCCTTTCCTTCTGGCGGCCTATCCTTAGAAGGGACCGCCTCCCCGTTGAGGGGCCAATGGCCACCTCCCCCGAGCGCTCCCATCCGTAATGGGTGACGCCCCCCCATAGGGATCTTCCAATTACTGCTCACCGATCATGACCTTACCGCCACAGGCCGGATAGTTGACCGGCTATCCGGACCCCCCACAACCACTCCTGCCTAAAGGTCATGTTTTAAACTCTTTAGCCAAGCTATGAGGTCTCCTATGAATAACTCATTCCCCACCCGGGATAAATGAACCCCATCCCCCAAATACATACTGTCCCCTTTGATACAACCATGCGAAACAGAATGCAGTGTACATGAACGAAACAATCTACTCACTTTGTTATTTATTTTCTTTACTGAATGATTGAGAGCAGAAACCGAAATAGCCCCCCGCCACACTTTCCGTGGGATCATATGGGACCATGCAATTGTGCACCCTGGAACTCTTCTTGCCAACCAACTTACTGTGGAAAGCATTGCCTCAAGAAGAAGTCGTCTACCAGTGGCCACCAAATCGTTGCCCCCAAGATGGACTATGATTATAGACGGCGGTGACCTTGTCCGCCCTAACAAACCCTCAAAAAAGGATTGAAACTGGTCAATACAGAGCCCGCCCTTTCCGTAGAAGGACACCCTGTACCCGTATTCCCCAGCCACGTGAATCATGTCACCTGCTTTGAATACGTCCGCGGGACGCCTCACGTATGAGTGGCCCACGACCCACACCTCCTTTTTCACAGCCGGTGATGTCTGACCGCTGGTCTCCAGGTGTCGGGTCGACTGCCCAGTCCGCCCCGCCTCGTAAGCTTGCGCAACTGAAAACCAAACAAAAACACGAAGCGTGAGTACATCATTACAGCTTCACAACATGTGCAACCGCACATACCTTTTAAAACAGTTCGAGGACCAACGCCCCACACGTTTTACTTCTTCTACACTCAGACCCCTGGCTGTAGCCTCAGTAGCAGCCCCTATCCGAAAGGAATGAGTCCCGAACTCGCCGGGGTTCAAGCCCGCGGCCAAAATCGACATCGCAAGCACCCGCTGGAACTGAAACCTCGTCAGTGGGGTGGCGTCAGCGTGTCTCAACAAGGTCCCCCCCCATGCTGCCGCCCTCTGTGCTAAATATTCCTCTACGCACACCACAGGGCACATGGAAGACCCGGGGATCCTCTGAATGATTACGCAGTCCCCAATTGCACCCTGATCGGATTTGGACCTAACAAACGAGACCGTCATCGTCTCCTCCCTGACCTGGATGTGCTCCCGGCACAGTCCCCCCATCGTATCCTGCTTGTTCTTCGCCACTAATTCGCTTACGCGCATAGCCCCATGGAATGCTAGCGCAAATGCAGCTCGGAATAACACTGCTTCGTACTGGGATGAACACGTTGCCGGGAGTACGGACAATAACAGGGTCAGCCTATCCAGACCTATCGGGTGCCTCTCATCTACTCTGCGACCCTCAAGGCGTTGCCACCCACGTAGCGCTTTCTGCACAACGAAAGACGCTGTCGGGTCCTGGATCCCATGAGCCCTTGCCATAAAGGAAATGGCGGCCCGATGCCTCTGGGCCGTAGCTACTGATTTGCCTGCCTGATGTAAAGACAGCAGAAATTTTACTACAAACTCCTCCTGGCCCCAAAGCTCCCTCCTAGCAGTACCCAAAAAGGCCCAATAGGAACGGAACGCCCCTTCATATGCCTTCCTTGTCCTGGGTGCTAAACTCTCTCCCACGAGGTTTCGTAGTTCGGGGCACCGAGAGACCAGAGAGCTTCGGGAAAGGGTGCCGCCACCGGGTCCGCTGTGGGCAGAAAACCCCAGAAGGCCTGCATACGGAAACGAGAAAGCGCATCAGCCGCTTGGTTCAGTACCCCCGGCACATGCTTTGCCCGAAATAGCACATTCAATTGCATACACAATAAAACAATTTCTTTGAGCAGCCTTAGAATCCATTTGCATCGTGCTGCCTGACTATTGATACACTCAACCACGGTCATGTTATCAGACCAGAACACCACAGAGTGATCCCGGAACCCCTCAGGCCAAGTTTTCAGGGCCACCAAAATAGGGAAAAGTTCGAGAAAAGCAATGTTACTCGTCAGCCCGCACTCGTGCCACCATGACTGCCATTTTTGAGCCGACCATTGTGTACCAAATATGGCACCAAAACCTATGCTCCCCGCCGAGTCTGTCCAAAGCCCCAGCTCCTCGGAGGACACCGCCGGTTTGTTCCAGACGATTCGACCATTGAAATCCGCCAGAAATGCCAACCAAATGCGCATGTCCTGACGAACCTCTGCCGAGAGCCTCGTGCGATGATGACCTTCCTTCAGGCCGACCATGGCTTGTGCAATCGAGCGGGAAAAGGGGCGCGCCATTGGCATCACTTTCAGGGCAAAATTCAACTGCCCCACCACCTGTTGCAATTGATGCAGTTTTACTTTCGTTGCACGAATACATGTTTCAAGGGATAACCTAAATTTTAACACTTTTTCCTTGGGTAATCTAAAACAACCTTCTTCCGAGTCAAGCTCGATCCCCAGAAACTCGAGCGAAGTCGAGGGACCCACAGTCTTACCTGGCGCCAATGGCACACCGAATTGATTCATCAAGGCACAGAATTCATGTAAAGCCTGTCCACACTCAGGATCCCCGGCTGCCCCCAAAAACAGAAAGTCATCGAGATAGTGCATAACATGCTGAAAACCTGTCTTCCTTGAGAATACCCATTGCAGAAAACAACTGAACTTTTCGAAATAGGCACAGGAAATTGAGCACCCCATTGGCATACATCTATCCATATAATAGCGGCCCTGAAACATAAAACCAAGGAGGCGCTGATCGTCTGGGTGCACCGGGAGCAACCGGAACGCTGACTCGATGTCTGATTTTGCCATCAGCGCCCCGGGCCCCAGGCGATTCAACATGGCAACGGCCTCATCGAAGGATGCGTACCGCACCGAACACACTTCCGGGTCTATCGCGTCATTCACGGAAAGACCACGTGGGGCTGACAAGTTATGTATCAGCCGAAACTCACCCGGGTCCTTCTTGGGGACCACCCCTAGAGGGGAACAAACAAAGTTAGCAACCGGTGGCACATCAAATGGACCGGCGACACGACCTCGGGTCACCTCCTTCCCAATCTTTACCTGAACCACCGCCGTATGCTGCAAGACCGACAGTTGATTCTTACAGTTTGCTACACCCCGAAAATCCCCCACTGGGATGCAGAAACCATATGAAAACCCATTTCGCAACACCCCAGCGGAAGCATGATCTGGGTATTCGTTGAGCCAAGGAATCATTGCCATGGTATCAATCGGAGTAGGTAAAGGCGCCCCTCGGACCATTTCAGACCTGTTTGGCGCTTCCCCTACCACCATTATCACCCGTTTTGGCTCTGCACATGGACTCAGGATAGGATGGCTGCCCACACCCCCCACATTCATGTCTGAACTTGCATGACCCCTGGGGCCTTGTACATTTCCCTCTGTTAAAATTCCAACAAATCCCCCTTTTACCTGCATTGCCACTCGGCTTCGAGTGGTACTCGTTACCTGCCCCCGCCCGAAAGGGTGTCCCAGAGTATTGGCGGGTAGATTCACCCCCGTTACTCCCTGACAATGGCACTTTTAACATTCCTGTACTCTCCATTTTTTGCCATGACACGGAGTCGTAACAATCCCAAGTCAGAACTGGGTCGTGTTCCTTAGCTTTTCTAAAAATATTGTCATAGCAGAACCACTGATTGCCCCCATACGCTACGGAATACTCCATGATACGTGATTGATAAATAGGCAACTCGGTCAGCAACTCGGGCCTACGCTCGCCCATGATGGAGGTAAAAATGCCCCACGCTCTGCCCCAAGTACCAATGTTTTCGTCAACCTTAAAGGCGGCCATTTTTGCGCGCCAAACACTCGGGTGCATGAGCTCCTTTTGGCTCTTAACATGCTCCATCTCGTAATGGTCGGTAAGCAAAGAAAAAATGTTAACATACTTATTCGCCCAAATCTTTTCCTTAATTTCCAATGGAACATGCTGAGCCACCTTCTCCCTTCGTGAAGGTACAGACCCCTCCCCCGCGATCGGCAATGGCCGCTTACCTGAACCAGAAGCTGCATTTGCCGCCGAACCTGGGCCTGTTGCATTTTCCGCCGCCGGAACCGGCGGGGTAACAGAAGATGGTGCCTTCGCAGCCTCCCTAGATTCCCGCAGTTGTCTCATTACTGCCCGGGCGTCGTCAGCCGTGGTGCCCTCGCTATCTTTTCCCAACCACGCTGCCAATTGTGCCGCTAACTCGGGAGGCATATCTTCCCCGGTCACGGGGGTGACCACCACGGGGATCGGGTTCCCCTCCTTCGGCACCGGGGTTGGCTCCTCAAGTGGGGTATCGGGAACCGGGGCTTCCCCCCCAAGCGCCCCCCTTCTGGACCTCTTGCCTCTCCCACCTGGGGCTACTCCCGGCAAAGGCCGTTTCGGTCCTCCCTCCCCGTTCTTAGCCGCCATCTGCTTCTTCAAATCGGCTACCTCCTTCATGAGCATGCGGAGCATCTGATCGGTACCGACCCGCTTTCCGACTTTCTTGGGCATTCTCAGACGGGATATCTGTAAGACAAAAGAAAGATTACAACGCTCAAAATTGGCTCTTCGTTCCGTCTCGAGCTCACGTGCAGCGGGGAGGTGCAGCTTCAGAGCACAGGAACAAGAGGATGCTTCCTTGGCTTGTTGCTCCTTTTATCCGTCTTCAGGGCGGGCGTAAACCCGCCCCCGCCTGCCTCCGAGGGCGTGGCCGTCCGCGTCAGTGTCTAGGACAACCCACTCCAGGGCGGGAAAAAGGCGCGCCCCGGCTACGCCGCTTCGGGCATACCAGCCGAGACTCGCCTCCCGCCCAAGATGGCTTCCCGGGGGGGATCGTGGTACTCCACCATACGTTCGGGGGGACCGAATGGTCGCCCCTTTCCATTCTTCTCCCAGATACACATTTCTATAATACTGATTATTTTTTACCAAATACAACGTTGCCTTCTTGACTTTCCTAACATCCACTAATTCTTGCCAGATTTTCTTACTTTTTGTCGGAACACCATTAACTAGAATAACCAGAGGTTCCTCATCTACTTTTTCAACACCAATCGTATCAATATTTTTCTTAAAATCTAGAGGCAAATAAACAACTCTTCCCTTTAATCCTCTCTGTAAATCTGAAGGAGGCAATTTCCCAGTCTTAGGCTCCAAGCGAACAATAGTCTGAAAAGGATGCTCACATTGAATCAGAATAGACTCATAGGTATTTAAATCCATAAATTCAGAAGGAATGTCTATAACTCCGTATTATTATGAACAGCTCCAGCAGGCATTTTATTTTCATTTAATTTGTTATAGCAATATGTACAAATACGTTGATCAGAGCCCATATCAAAACAATTTTCAACCAACAAATAAGTAGCAAAATTCTTCCACTCATTATTATTCATCTTTTCGCTTTTTACATATAAATCAACTAATCTAGTCTGATGCTTATAATGAGTTCGTCGACAACAAACACAAGAAAAATTAGGCCTTTCACTTTAAACTTTATAATTTCTTTTTCAAAATTTTCTGTACTTAAAATCTCTTTATTATCTTCTACATTACCTTCTATTAGTGTATCAATTTCTGTACTGACTTCTTTTTCACCAAAGTAACAAGACTCAATTTCATCACAAATGTTTTTGTTCCATGCAAAAGAGCACTGTTTAACTGTTTTAGTTTAAGTGCTGGACTTTTTGCATAGTACAACCTTCTCACTAATTTCCTCACTTTATTATGATGCACTGCTAACATCCTAAAATGATGAAAAACACTCCGACATACTTTTCTTGAAAGACAAGTCAATGAATGCCCTTGCAAACCCGTTTTTTCTCTCAGTCTACAAGGATCTATGTCTTGTAAAATTTTCATTTTTTGTTTCACACTTTTCTTAGTATATGTCCGTAAGAAATTGCAAAACAAATCAATTGATTCCTGTCGAACACTACAAATACTACTACAATTCCATGTATACACTGGAGCTTCAGGACATCTCCCTAAAACTTCATTTGCTAACACCTCTTCTGTATTTCGAGACATAATCTCTTCTTTTTCAACCGGACAACCATCCTTCACCTCATATGCTCGACCACTGGTGTCAACTGCATGCACCAAAACATTATCTTGAAAGAAACTTTCTTCATTAAAATGTGGCTCAGAACTTGAACTATGCTTCCATTCTCCAGAAAAAACATCACAGAAATTAGTTCAATTAATTACTCTCCTCTACATTTTGATTTGAACACATTGATTATCTTATCAAGTGTACGAATTCTATTCAATACTAAACTAAACAATTTATTTTTCACTTTAAATGCTTCATCCACAATCTTAACTATGTTTTTTTTCTTGTAAAAAGCGGTCTTTTTTTTATACCTTTTGATATTTTTTAATACATTTAAAAAAATTCTGTTGTAAAACATTTGTCTACGAATGTCAGAAAATTGTTTACTTCTTGTATTTCTTTGCAAAATATTGTCTCCTTGTACATGTCTAACATTTTTAGAAGGATATCCTGTCTTTTTTGAAATTACAGGTGTTTCATTTTTCTTAGGTAAACAACTTTTTTTTGCTTGACATTTCAATAAGTTCCTCAGAAAAATTTTACTTTGCCTACCAGGAGCATTTTTCTTTTTCTCTGAAGATTTTATTTTGGTTGGTTCTTGATTTTCTTTTTCCTTAGACCTTAATTTTCGTTTATAATTTTTCTCTGCTCTGGTTTTAGAAGGCATCTTTTTGTTTGTTTGTATAGATGATTATAATCTGTGGAAAACAAAACAATAACATATTACACACCACTACAAACATATTACATAGCAATTACAATAAGTAAACAATATAAACACTAGTATACAACAAAAAGCTCATTTACATTACATGTGCTTTGCTTTGTGTCAAAAATGATTTACTAAATAAGGTTACATCTTGTTGAGACACACATAGTGCTTGCACAGACAGAGATGGTAGATTACATGTAATATCGTGCACATGTGCCTCAGATCACACCAAATCTATTGCATGTTCAACACTAGTTTACCTTGCTTCCATCAAGAAAGTAGTCAGATGTGTCACACATTTGCCATAAATTTAGAATGTTAGCACTCTAGTTGCTCATTATTTCAAGCTTCACTCACAGTGTAATCTTAGACAGATTAACTGGATTTTAGATATAATTTATCATGTCTGTCACTGCCAACAGTATGTGTGACATCGAGGGCAAGATCTATTGCATTTTCAATGTTTATTTTGATTCCATCAAGAAAGCATTCAGATGTGTCACACATTTGCCATAAATTCTGAATGTTTGACATTAATGCTGGTCCAGAGATAGTGTAAAGGTTTCATTGGCATATTTACAAACCGCTTGCACAATGTTAGATATAATTTACTAATTAATGTTATATCTTCTTTATATATAGGTGGCCTGTTTTTGACCTGTAGATACAGAGAAATAATTTGTGCAGAGACACACATACTGCTTCCACAAGCAGAGATGGTAGATTACATGTAATATCATGGAAATGTGCCTAAAATCACACCAAATCTATAGCATTTTCAATGCTTGTTTACTCAGGTTCCATCAAGAAGGCATTCAGATGTGTCACACATTTGCAAAAAATTCTGAATGTTTGACATTAATGCTGGTCCAGAAATAGTGTAAAGGTTTCATTGGCATACTTACAAACCGCTTCCACAATGTTAAATATAATTTACTAATTAATGTTATGTCTTGTTTATAGATAGGTTGTCTGGTTTTCACCTGAAAATAATTTGAAATAATATCAGCAGAGACATGTATACTGCTTGCATACAAAGAAATGGTAGATTACATGTAATATGGTGCACATGTGCAAAGATCACACCAAATCTATTGTATTTTGAATGCTTGTTTACTTTAGTTCCATCAAGAAGGCATTCAGATGTGTCACACATTTGCCATATATTCTGAATGTTAGCACTCTAGTTGCTCATTATATCAAGCTTCACTCACAGTGTGATTTTAGACAGATTGATAGGATTTTAGTTATAATGTACCATGTCTATCCCTGCCGACAGTATATGTGACTCTGCCTAACATCACAATAATGGGTGAATCAAGCTTCAGTCACAGTGTGATCTTAGGCACATAATCAGAATGTTAGATATCTTGTACCATGTCTGTCTCTGCCAACAGTATGTGTGACTCTGCTTAAGATCACAGTGATGGGTGAATCAAGCTTCAGTCACAGTGTGATCTTATGCACATGATCAGAATGTTAGATATAATGTACTGTGTCTGTCTCTGCAAACAGTAAGTGTGTCTCTGCCTAAGATCACAGTGATGGGTGAATCAAGCTTCACTTACAGTGTGATCTTAGGCAGATTAATAGGATTTTAAATCTACTGTACCATGTCTGTCTCTGCCAACAGTATGTGTGACTCTGCCTAAGATCAGAGTGATGGGTGAATCAAGCTTTAGACACAGTGTGATCTTAGGCACATGATTAGAATGTTAGATATAATGTACCATGTGTGTCTCTGCCAACAGTATGTATGACTCTGCATAAGATCACAGTGATGGGTGAATCAAGCTTCAGTCACAGTGTGATCTTAGGCACATGATCAGAATGTTAGATATAATGTACCATGTGTGTCTCTGCCAACAGTATGTGTGACTCTGCGTAAGATCACAGTGATGGGTGAATCAAGCTTCAGTCACAGTGTGATCTTAGGCACATGATCAGAATGTTAGATGTAATGTACCATGTCTGTCTCTGCCAACAGTATGTGTGACTCTGCCTAAGATTACAATGATGAGTGAATCAAGTTTCACTTACAGTGTGAACTAAGGCAGTATGTGTGTTTCTGCTCATATTATTTCACTGTCTCTATTGGCCAAAAACAGGCCACCTATATATAAGCAACACATAACATTAATTGCTCATTACATATAACATCCTGCTCATGTGCCTAAAATAACACTATGACTAAAGCTTCATTCACCCATCAGTGTGATGTTAGGCAGATGACCAGAATGTCACATGTAATATACCATGTCTTTAAAAAACATGTACTTCCATATTTTTTAAGACATCAAGTAAGCATATTATTGAGCCAGATCCATTTCAAATGAAGTTTGAGCCACAATGTCAACTTAAACACATGAGCAGCATATTACATGTAATTTACCATCTCTGCCTCTGCAATCATTATATGTGTCTCTGCTCATAATATTTCACTGTCTCTATTTGCCAAAAACAGGCCACCTATCTATAAGCATATATATATATATATATATATATACCAGACTTTTTACCAGAAAACATTTTCCATACTAAATCGTTTTTAACACAAAGCACAACCCATTTAAATGACCACTACAAAGCAAAGCAGAAACCTAACTCATTTCCAAAATTAATTTCCAATATACACCATACAAAAACACAATATGCTTCTAGACTCTCACAATGTTAACATCTCTCACAGCATTGGTGGGGAGATGCATAAACACACAACTATGTCAAAGATTGTGCACGCATATTGTAAATATGTTTCTCTTTTTTTGTATATTCAATTTATGCCATTTAAAAAAATAATTTCCAGCAATGCATCCTTTCACATGGGGCAAGCCCTAGGTGAAAGGGCCTGCGTCAGTCTTACACCTGCTGTGAGGCAGGTGCAAAATTTTGACACAACAGCGTCCTAAAAGTGACGCATTGAAATCTCATAGATTTCACTGCGTCATTTGTACAACCCTTCTTTGCGTCAATACGCCCCCTTTGCATACATTACACCTGACGCATATATAATGTGGCGCAGGGCTTTACAAAGTGACACATCTACCTAGATGCGTCACTTTGTAAATGTAACTCAACAAGGTGAATTTTTACACCACTGCTCTGTCACAAAAAGTGACGCACCGGCGGCATAAAAGTGACGCATGGCCTCATAAATGAGGCCCTCAAGCGCACCACAGGGAAAAACAGTGTAAACAATTGTAGTAAAAAAATAATTTCCAGCAATGCATCCTTTCACATGGGGCAATCCCATGACCTTACCTTATGTAATGTGAGTAAGCATGGGCGAATTTTGCGAATCTCGCGTTCGCGAATTTTGAGGATTTGCGAACTCGCAATCCGCAAAATCCGTGAATTCTCGCGAATTTGCGGATTTTTTTTTTTGTGTGTTTGCGCGGGTTTCTGCCAGTTCGCGAGGGTTTTGTACAATTTCGCAAATTGCGAACTTACCTGTTGGGTCGCAAGTTTCGCGAACTTGTTGTTTCTACGTGTCCAGCCTGTTTGGGACACTCTTCTTCATCACTGCCACTCTCTGTCACCACTGCCACTCTCTGACTACTCATGCCACCCTCTGGCCCACCCATGCCACCCTCTGTTTCATCACAGCACCCTCTGGTTGTCCAGGCAGTGTACATTATTGTGGCAACGCAAGCACACCTTCCCTGCCTCAAGTGACCTGAATTAATTTGTGGCTGATTAATGTGTCACAGAATATTTTTTTAGCTGGCACCTGCTTCCTTAGTGCTTCCTGATTAGTGATCTTTTGCACTTGCTAAGTGCTTTCATTGTTGCAAAATTAGTTACAACACCTGCCCTGCCCCAACTGACAATAATGAATTAGGGGCTGATTAATGGATTTGAACTTCCAGCCTGGCTCCTGCTTGTCTCCCTTAGCTGTAATTCAGGACCTTTGTGGCATATGTGTAACTATTCTGAGGTTCAGAGCAGGGTCACATAATAGTTGCAACTGGCAACTGAACTCTGGAGGGGCCCCTCAGGAAGCACTACAGGAAATGGCTACTAATGATGAGCCTGAACTTTTGAACCTGGTAAGTAGTTTCAGTTTTGCTAAGATCGTATTTCTGCAATTTTGCACTTATTCGCGGGGCGCGAAGTTGTACTGGGAAGCCGCGAACTCACGCGAACAGTGCGAGCAGTGCGAGCAAAATCCGCTGCTCGCGGATTTTGCGGGAGATTCGCGAATCTCGCGGATTGCGAATTTACCAAAAATCCGCAAAATCCGCGAGCGAAACAGATTTTCCGCCCATGCTTAAATGTGAGAGATGTTAACATTGTGAGAGTCTACCTTATAAACTCACAGCTATGTCAAACATTGTACACACAGCTTGTAAATATACACCCAGACAAGAATATGAAATGCCGTGAGAGATCTTATCACTGTGAGAGTCTACCTTATAAACACACAGCTATGTCAAAGATTGCTTTGTCTGCCTGCATATTTACAAGCTGCATGCACAATCTTTGACATAGCTGTGTGTTTATGCATCTCCCCACCATTTTATATGGTTTTCTATCTGCTATTCCTATCCTTCTCCAGACATTCACTCCTTCTACCCATGCTACAAGTTGCACAATGTGCTTCAAAAAAATGAGCATATTTACAACTCCAATGAAACCATTACACAATTTCTAAACCAGCATTGAATCCAAGCATAAAAAACTATTTATAAAGAAGTCTACCTTATAAACACACATCTATATCAAAGATTGCACACGCAGCTTGTAAATATGTCTCTCTTTTTTGTATATTCTATCTCAATTTATGCCATTTAAAAAAATAATTTCCAGCAATGCATCCTTTCACATGGGGCAAGCCCTAAGTGAAAGGACCTGCATCAGTCTTACACCTGCTGTAAGGCAGGTGCAAAATTTTGACACAACAGCGTCCTAAAAGTGACGCAGTAAAATCTCATAGATTTCACTGCGTCATTTGTACAACCCTTCTTTGCGTCAATACGCCCCCTTTGCATACATTACACCTGACACACATATAATGTGGCACAGGGGTTTACAAAGCGGCGCATCTACCTAGATGCGTCGCTTTGTAAATATATCTCAACAAGGTGCAATTTTTACACCACTGCTGTGTCACAAAAAGTGACGCAGCGGCGGCGTAAAAGTGACGCATGGCCTCATAAATGAGGCCCTCAAGCGCACCACAGGGAAAAAATGTGTAAAAAATTGTAGTAAAAAAATAATTTCCAGCAATGCATCCTTTCACAAGGGGCAAGCTCATGACCTTACCTTATGTAATGTGAGAGATGTTAACATTGTGAGAGTCTACCTCTTAAATACACAGCTGTGTCAAAGATTGTGCACACAGCTTGTAAATATGCACTCAGACAAGAATATGAAATGCCGTGAGAGATCTTTCTCATTGTGAGAGTCTACCTTATAAACACACAGCTATGTCAAAGATTGCTTTGTCTGCCTGCATATTTACAAGCTGCGTGCACAATCTTTGACATAGCTGTGTGTTTATAAGGTAGACTCTCACAATTTTAACATCTCTCACGGCATTTCATATTCTTGTCTGGGTACATATTTTATTTTTCTGCATGCATTTTCTGCTTCCATCCATGTCTAAAATTGCGCAAAAGTCTTGTAAATATGTTACTTTTTATCTTATGTTACATCTCTTTTGATAGCATTACTGAAATACTTTATGCATCTCCCCACCATTTCATATGGTTTTCTATCTGCTATTCCTATCCCTCTCCAGACATTCACTCCTTGCACCCATGCTACAGGTTGCACAATGTGCTTCATAAAAATGAGCATATTTACAACTCCAATGAAACCATTACACAATTTCTAAACCAGCATTGAATCCAAGCATAACAAGCAATTTATAAAGAAGACTACCTTATAAACACACAGCTATCATTATGGAAAAAGGTAAAAATATAATTCCTTAATTCACAGAGACACACACTATGATACTTGTAAAACATCTTTAAACTCTCTATCTTTTTCTAAAGAATCATTACTCACCTTTAAAAATGGTTTGGAAGATGTCAAACAGTGTCAGTCACAGTCAACAGAAATTCTTAAGCAGAACAATGCTTCCTTCACTGGGAGCCTTTCAATAATGGCACAGATTCTTTCTGATTTCAGAGCCATATTCTTGCACATAGCCAATAAAAATTGTTCCCCCACAAATTCAAAACCAAAATGCACATTATAATTGGTTGAAGATTTCAAGACTTTGAAACTCACATAACATTCACCCATCCCCCCAGTGCTCATTCACCAAGTAACCATGGTACCTCCCTCTAAAACTAGCACAAGTCCACAAGTTCATTTTACTATGTTGCAAAAAAATCCATCAAGCCTGCTTGACCTCTCAATCTTCAAGATAATAAAATGCAATGTTTCTTTAAATGACTTTTTCTCAACCATTGAAATTCACCCTAATTTTCAGTGGAGATTTTTAACAAAGATCCAATCATTTCTACTTATTCATCTGCACTGATTCTCAAACACTTTTTTTATCATAATCAAACTGCCATTTCATTTCCACAACTCATCTGACTAGAAGCACACCTACCTTCAAAATGACAAAATTCTGATTTGTGGGTCATGTTATGTTATGTTATGTTAAGGAGTGCTTGTAGAGCGCACTGTCACCGTGGTTTTCCTGGCGCTGATCAGATGCTGAGGGGACAGAGGAATTTAGCTGGGTTGTGGGGACAGAGGAATTTAGCTGGGTTGTGGGAAGAGCCAGGTTTTTAAGGATTTACGGAATTGGATAAGAGAGTTGGAGGTTTTGACTGAGGGAGGAAGGGAGTTCCAGAATTTAGGGGCCAGGTATGCGAATCTCCAACCTCCAGATCTGCAGAGTTTGATGGGGCGAACAGGCAGCAGGTGAAGGTGAGATGATCTAAGATTGCGTGAGGGATAGTAGGGCCTGATGAGGGATTTCAGAAAAGCGGGGCAAAGACCAGATAGAGATTTGAAAGTGAGGCAGCCGATCTTAAAGGCTGCCCTCGAGATGACAGGGAGCCAGTGCAGTTTGATGAGGAGGGGTTTGGCAGATTGCCATTTCGGGATCCCGAAGACCAGTCTCGCCACTTGATTTTGAACAATTAGCAGTCTGAGGAGGGATGATTTAGGCAGACTGTGATAGATGGAGTTCGAAAAGTCCAAGCGGGAGAGGACAAGGGCCATGATGACTTGCAGCCGGGCTTCGGGTGTAAGGAGATAAGCCACCTTCCTAATCCTACGCAACTGGTTCATGCAGGAAGAGACCACCGTCCCCACCTGGGGCCCAAGGGAAAGCCCGGAGTCAATGGTGACCCCGAGACTTTTCACCGAGGCCACAGGGATAGGGGGGGGCAAGTTCTGCCGGCCAGAAGTGAGGACCCCAGTGGGCAGAGCTCCTTCCAGGGAGAAGGAGCTCCGTCTTTCCGGGGTTCAGCTTAAGTTGGTTCTGACACATCCACTGGAGAATATGGGACATGGCTGCCTGGAAATTAGGGATAGCAGAAGGGGAGTTAAGAGCTATATCCACTGGGCTCAAAAATACGCAACTAACAGAGGTATTTACAATCTTGATTTACCAAATGTGAACATTGTATGGATTGGACAAAGAGGATTGAGGAGTCACCAATTGATACCATTGATAACATCCTTTATGCATTTACCACACCCTGACCTTATAATTGTGCACTGTGGTGGAAATGACTTAGGCACTTTGACTGGGGTAGGTCTGGAAAGGCTTTTAAAGGACATCTTTAGGCAATTGATGTCACTTTTTCCAAAAAATGCCTTGGTATTTTCTAATATATGCCAAAGGCAAAAATGGAACTGGCCCAACCAATTTTGTCCACAGATTGAGAAAGCAAGGAAACATGTAAATAAATCTGTTTCTGCTTACCCAGTCACTATGCTATGGTTTCCATTTACCACAACATCTTGCGTTACAACATGCAAGACATCTATAGGAGAGATGGTGTGCATTTTACAGATGAGGGGAATGGAGTTTTGCTCTTGAATATAAGACTCTGCATTGGTACCTACTTGTAGGTACAAAAAACACCCAATGAACACAACAGCTCTTTTCAGAGCTAACTTACCACTAAACACTCTACATTATTTTTTTTACTCTATTTTTTTACACTGTTTTTCCCCGTGGTGCGCTGAGGGTGCGCGTACCAGAGAGCGTACCCGGGAAGGCACCCAGCGCTTACCCTGTGATTTTTTTTTTTTTTAAAACAAACGTTTTTTTGCCCTTCAGGGTCCTTCTAGGCCCCCCTCAGAAAACCTTGGGGATCAGGGGGTGTCTACTCTGCCCCCTTTTAAATATATCCCCCTTTCTTTTTTCACCTCTTGTGTCTCGATTCTACCAAGACACAAGATGGCGGACTCTCCGGACTGTTTAGAATGTTGACAGACACCCGACAGCCAATCAGCTTTCGGCTCGTGCACTCCCGTAGCGTGCGGGGTGCGCTCCCAGGTACGCGCACCTGTGAGCGCTCGGAGCGCGCCTATAGATATATATGTGTTTTTGAAGTTAATTTTCAAACAAACCACTAGAGCAATTTTCAGTAAATATAGCAAAGGCACATCTGCGTACCAGTCCCTACAATTTTGCCAAGTTTGCGGTAATTCCGTTCAGCGGTTCGGGCTGTAGACTTGTCAGACCGTCCTATGGAAATTAACATGGGGAAAACACGTTTTGGTACCCCCCGTTTTTCTCAGCCCCCACTTCACGAATCCCCCCGAAGCTTTCAGGGAAGGAGCACAGCGGAGCTGGCCAAAGTTTTGGAAAATTACACACAAATTCCTCAACCGACACCAGAGTTATTACCAATAGAATGTTGCAGATTTCCTATGGTAGCCAATCCTAACTATAACTACCTACTGGCGTATATATATATATATATATATATATATATATATATATATATATATATATATATATCCAAAGAACAGCGTTTCGATTCCGTGGGTTAGGGGTCCCCCTCTCACCACAGATCACGCGGACACGGACCAAATTCAGTGCAATTTTCTTATTTATTTAGTGCAAGCACGCCGCATGACGTTTCGGCTCCGTGGAGCCTTGTTCACATGACAGTGTTCATTACTGTGAGCCGTTCTTTTAAAGGGCCAGCGTCAGATGTTAAATGGGACACATGCTAATGTTAAGTATGGACATAGAGAAAATATTTGTAACTTACGGTGTAATACCTGTACAGGGTTCACATAATTATGATGGTCAAACACTATATTTGTCATTTCATAATACATTGAAAGTCATTGTTGTTTGTGGAAATCGTTAATAATGGTTAAATACCCATTTGCATTGCACAAAATGTCATCAAAATACATAACCATATTTTCTATTTATCGTCTAATTGAGTTCACATTTGAATATTTACTTGGTTACAAATCACCACGTCTTATATAAAGTGCTACTGCTAAAGTGCTACTGCCTCAAATGCAAATCACGCATATGTGCAAAAAACTCCATAATATCAGTGCCTGTATATAATAATACATTAAATTTTGCAAAACTTCGCAAATATGTAAACAGATAGTTTGTTTAGACGTTTGATTTTTCCTTAAAATAAGTCAGATCGTCTGATTTATCATACTTGTAAACTCAATAATATGTGCTAAGTCCATTCCACTTCCAATTGAGAACCCAATGTAAGACATTGCCAGAGATCATCATATGTATATCATAACAGTTTCTCATTAGTCCATATAAAGTGAAGTAGTGAAAAAAATATATAATAAAATCAGTGGATCTATGTCGGTATTTAGAGTATCAACTATTGAGGTATTAGGACCTTCCTCGTTGAGTCAGTGCCAACATGTTAACATCTATTTAAAATCAGTTCTTTTCTGATCAGTTAGCAGCAGCAACTTTGTTCCAGAAACATCTAGTCAGAGTCATTTATCAATGACTTTAGGTTAAGACCCTCATGTATCCCAATCAGGAATGACATTTGATTTTTGATGTTTTCTATTTTGGTGTAACAGATCCATATAGAAAGTCAACAACTTAGATTAAATTAAAGCAGGCATGTATACATATCTTCCGTTATATTCAATCCTATTGGGGCCTTAGTGTTGAGTAGAAGGATATATTTTGTTTCAAGTTTTCTCAGTTTTGTCTCTCTGTCACCACCACGTCTATTGGTGTTGATGCTATCAATTACAAAGTATTTGAGCTAATTGTTATTGCTCTGATGTACATCACGGTAGTGGCGTGCGACAGGGTAGGTATTATCCCCATTAGAGATGGCCCTAAGATGTTGCAAAATTTGTTGGTGTACAGGGAGTTTGGTACTACCAACGTATTTTAATGAACAAGGACATTGTAAGATATACACAGCGTATTCGGTTTTACATGTTAACACTTGTGATATCTGATGTTCTACGTCACTAGAGCCATCTTTATATGTCTTGGTGTTTACACCATGGGTGCACGCCTTGCATATCTTGCATTTATAAAAACCTTGATTTGTTAGCCACCAATTGCTCTTTTTAACTGGTTCGGGATTAGTGTCCACTATTTGATCTTTAAGGGACGGTGCCCTACTGTATGTTAGGGATACTTTTTTATATATATATATATGTCTTCAAGTTTATCCGTAAACTAAAACTCAGAAAGTTTTTTGCTTCCAAAACTGTGACAAAAAATAAGGAGCGTACCGCCAACGTCACCATCAGCAGCAGTACCATTGTCACAGCCCCAGCAGCAAGAGATGCCAGACTTCTGCTTACCCTATGTGACCTAGGGGAGGCTGTGGATTCGACATCTAGTGAAGAAGGTGTTCCAAACACGCAAAGAGAATTGATGAATGTGGACATTCGCCAAAAAGGAGCTGGAGAAAGTCCTTTTAAGCCGGTAAGCACTTTTTTGCCTGTCATGCCAAAAGATGCAGTTGATATATATCACGAATGCGTGACGGAAGATCTGAAAAAGTTAAACCGCACTGTGCAGGCACAAACTCATAAGAACAATGCCAGGATCATACAGTACAACACTTTAATGAAAAAATTGAGTCAGAATCAGGAAGTGGTTATTAACAAGTCTGACAAGGGGGGTAATATTGTCTTGTGGAAAAAGGAAGAATATACGGCCGAAGCCATGAGACAGTTAAATGACCCCGCTTGTTACGAAAGATCAAATGGGATGGCTTACAAACGAGCCAAAGACAATTTGAAAAAAATGCTAATGTCTTACAAAAGAAACAATTTGATCTCTCAAACTGAATTTGACTACCTTCACATAGAACACCCTGTGATACCGATACTGTATTTGATCCCCAAAATACATAAGCAGAAAACTCCCACACCGGGCCGTCCCATAATAGCGGCCATCAACAGCGTGGGGGAGAATATCTCACAGTATATAGACTTTTTTCTGCAGGACATTGTCAAAGATCTGCCCAGTTATCTCAAAGATACGGGGGACTTTCTTAACAAACTGAATTCCATCCAGTGGCGAGATAATTGGTGTTTACTGACTTTAGACATTGAGTCATTATACACTTCCATAGATCACTCCAAAGGTTTGAACGCCATCAAACACTACCTTGGTTTACGATCTTGTGAATATTATGCACACAACAAGATGCTATGTGAGTTAGTGCATTGGTGTCTGCACAACAATTATTTCATGTTTGCCAAGAATGTCTGGAGACAAGTGCGAGGCGTGGCGATGGGATCGTGCTTCTCCCCCAGCTACGCATGTTTACATGTGGGCTGGTGGGAGGAGCGCGGTCTCATCAACACTCCCGGATTTCATAAGGTTCAATACTGGAAACGGTTTATTGATGACGTGTTTTGTATTTGGGAGGGGGATGAGGAAAGTGCTCGATTATTTGTGGATGCTCTTAATCAGAACAATGACAATTTGTTCTTCACGGCTAACATCAGCAGAGAGCAAGCAGATTTCCTAGACGTTCATGTCACCATTGCTAACAATACTGTTACTACATCATTATACCATAAACCTACGGCTGGTAACAGTATATTACACGCTAGTAGCAAGCATCCCCAACACGTAATAACCAATATTCCATATGGGGAGTTGCTGAGAGTTAAAAGGATCAGCAGCACTCCTGAAATTTTTGAACACAAGGCACAAATCACCATGAATAGATTGAGAGCTAGGGGCTACAAAGACAAAGTCTTAAACAGCGCCCTTAGGCGTTGCCGAGCTAAATCTAGGGAATCACTCCTGACATCTGAAATTGTAGAAATGGAGTCAGATAACCCTGCCCCTCGCCTCATACTGGCATTCAGCAAACAAGAGAGACAAATAAGGTCTATTGTGAGGAAGCACTGGCCTATCCTTCAAACTGATAGTGTCTTGGGCGATATCATTCCCTGTGCCCCCACCATAACTTATAAAAGAGCACCCAGTATGCACAACTGTCTAGTAAAAAACAGTCCAGAACTAGGTAGTGGCAGTACCTGGTTGAAACAGAAAGGTTTCTACAAATGTTCCTCTTGTAGGGCTTGTAAATTCGGTGTCAACACGTCTTATTACTATACACCGTTTAGTTCTAGGAGGAAAGCTATCCGAGGATACTACAACTGTCACAGTGAGTTTGCAATATATGTCCTGACGTGCACCTGTGGCCTTCGTTATGTGGGCAGTACCAAGCTACAGGTGCACGCCAGGATCTTGCAACACTTACGTGCTATAGTAAACAGTGACAGTACGTACCCGGTAGCGCGTCATTTCAAATCCACTCATAACAATGATCTGTCTAACTTAACATACTATGTAATTGATGTGGTAGCACCCATCATCCAAGGAGGCGACAGAGAAAAATTGTTACGAAAAAAGGACACCGAATATATAATTGAACTAGACAGCAAATACCCGAACGGGTTAAACACCACTGAAGACTTACACCATCTGTTGTAATTTTGTCTATCTCTGCATTTTTTCTGGTTATCTGTTAATAACTTCTAGGAGTGTACCCAGAGAATATTCACATGTGGTCTTTCTCATACTTTCTTTTCAAGGTCTCTCTGAACGTTACAACTGACACTTGATAGCGCCGACGTGACACCGTATGGGAGTCCAGTCAAGATTCTTTAATTGTATAGATCTTGATATACATTTGCTCCATGTAAATAGTTATCTCTCTGTACCAACTTTAAGTAGGAATTGTTGATTTATGAATTCTTCTGTAAATCAACCAGTAATTTGTTTTTAGCTCACATTTTCACTTCAGTTCGTATTGGTAGGAATCACAATTGGGTTTTGATATACAGGTGATGGCACGCATAATGTACATGTATACATCTTAGTCGTGCACTATTCATACCAGTATGATTCATGTTCTAGGATAAGTCTCGATGATCATGAAATTGACACAAAAGGTCATGATTTTGTGTATAACATATGTAGAGTTGTATATAGAAATAGAGTATATATTTGTATATATATATATTTTTTTTCACGCATTTTGAATATTGTATATAGATAGTATATATTTTTTTAGGTGTATATATATTACTGTGTATTTTGACCAATAGATAAATTTCACATAGGACTTATATGTTATACATGGCCATTATAGAATACATCAGGGTATTTGCATTCATGCAGTTATTTTGTTTCAGTGCCAAACTCACTGTTTTTAGATTGTACAAATAGGTGTGCACGTATTTCAAATTACAAAAACGTGTTTTTTCTATGTTTACACCTTGTGACTCACGGAAATGGGTGGAGCATCACTTAAAAAAAATGGTATAAATTTGTAGCTGACCTGGTGCGCGATGTGTGACCAAGGGCACTAGTTGCTCGAAACGCGTAACCAGAGAGGTTTCCAATAAAATCTCCTTTACTGCAAACCAGAGAGGTTTCCAATAAAATCTTCTTTACTGCAGCCATTGGGTCCGTGTCTTCGTTTCCACAGCAGGAGTGTGGCGTTTGAAGATTTGTACTTTTCATATATATATATATATATATATACACACACACACACTCACCACATATATATTTGTATGTACAATTACATATATATTCTATTTATTTATGTATATGTACTTTTTCAACACATTTTATTTTAAAGGTAATACATATTGTATTCTAATATTAATACCATTAACAAAAATAATACTCACATATTTATTATTGTTTGACTCAAGTTTAAATAATAATATTGCTCAACTCTAATACCCCTTCTGTCGCATTACTCTATCCATCCCTCTGCATTTTTATTGTCGGCTTTGTAATATTCCCTCCAAACGATTGGCAAAGTCCTGCACAAACACGTGTTCATGGTAAAGTTATATCCCAGTTGTGTCATGTGTCCCCATCGCTCTCGCAACCACAAAAAAGTTTCTTCATAGATATTTCTGCAGTTCGCTCCTTTCAACTGTTTTTCAGCTTAATAAAAACAAAAATGCCTCTCTCCTGTATCAGTCTGTAAACGACCATTCAAACCACAAACCTCGATCATTAAAAGTCAGTATGTGGCAATTTTAATAATACCTCAGTTTTGATGTTTATATATTTATGGTGTTGCTGTTTAGCTTTATTCACCACAAAAGGACTATTTATCGGCAGCAAGGTCCATCTGACTTGAAATAGTTTATAAACTGGCCCTGTGCCTGTGCCATGAAAGGATGGGCTGTATATAAAATCCCGCTAAAACTGACGGCATAACACATTAGCTGGTGTTCATGCATGTTCTTTCCGCTTGATTATTGCCAGTGCCATATGTGCTCTGCCTCTCTTCGCGATCTGCACTGCTATCTTCAAACGAGCTTCCGTCAGACATTATTTCCATTCCAAAACCAGGGCCCCCCATTAAAAGTAATGTTTAAGCAATATATGATTAGTTCTACGTTTACGTGCGGATTTGTAAAAGGAAATTGTAGAGATTATCTATATGTGACATGTCTGCTGCTTCCTGTAAAGGTGCTGCGTTTCTTCTTGTTGCTTTACACTTCTTGATCAGCGAAGGTCATTAGAAAGCGTGTGTCTTTGAGTCAAGTTAATTTGTCCACGATTTATTTGCAGTAAAGTGAAGGCATAATCATTCATTGTGGCAGCAGATAAAATGTGAACCTTGTTTAAAAAGTAAACGAGCATTCAAAGATGTTCTGGTTTTAATCAAGTTGTATATATTTATTTAAGGTAAAAGTTTAAGATTCACAAAAATGAATATTTTCTTATTTGGTAATTTGAGGATTAAAGTTGAAGCTCAATGTATCCACATTCCACTGAATTTGCTGAAGAGTACTGATGCGAAGCTTGTAAGGTTTACAGCAGCGAGTGACCATTTTAATGTGAAATAAGGTGCAGAGAAAGTGAGGCAGAAACAGGAAAAAGAAAGGCGCGAGAAACAGATGATCGATGGAGTTCAAAAGAACAGAGAAAGAAGAGACGTAAAAAGAGCGAGGGTATCCCAACAATGTACGCTGAATAGAACTAGGGAACCGCTGTTCTAGTTAAAACCCCTAAAATAAAGCCCTACAAAATCAGCATTTTAAGGCACAGAATATGGCCCATGCAATATTTGTATCCAGAAAGAAGAATGTTCAAATTCTGCAGTTTGAAATAAAACGGCCTACGCTATACACCGCCTGCAACTAGTGCAAAATCAGGCTGCCCGCCTGATCCATGGGCTACCAAAATTCCACGGGTTACCCCACTGCTGAAGTCGCTGCACTGGCTGCCTGTGAGAGAGCGGGCCCAATTCAAGCTAGGTTGCCTCACTTTTCAGGCCAGGATGGGCACCGCTCCTGAGTTTATTTGCTCAGCCATCAGGCCCTATTTGCCGGGTAGAGAACTCCGCTCCACCCATATGGCACACCCCGTTTCAAGAAAAAGAAAGCAGGCGGGGCGAAATTCCCGGCCCTTGCACCTGTCTTCTGGAACTCCCTTCCTATGACACTCAGAACCTCATCCTCCTATTTGGAGCTCCGGAAAAATTTGAAAACATTCTTATTCTCCAGAGCCTTCGCTGCCTAGTCTGTCCTTCTGCTGTTGCCGCTGGTCGTAGTCCTTAAAGCGCCATGAAACCGCTGGATATAAGTGCGCTCAATAAATGTTTTTAAATTCAAATTCATAGAAGGATCTTTTAGGGGAGCTATAGCTAAGGCCCACCTATTAATTTAGCCTAGTTTGTATCAGAAGGCGACTGTTGCTTTGAGAGATGAGCACTTTCAGTACAACGACAAACTGAACAGTGGGTGTGTCTTACACTGTCCCAAAATAGGGTTTTTGATCACAAATAATAATTACACTGTACGGGCTGCCTGCCATTTTCTTTTTGCAGTAATGTCATGCAAGGTCTCACTCCCATCTATAACTAGCTTTAGGAGATACTATGTTTAAAATGATGTCTTACTATTTTCCACCATTGCTGCTTAAAGGTGACTAGCTGGATAACACTCCAGCACAATGTAACGTTATGAAAGAATGACTCCTCCATAGTTGTACTGGACTAAATATCAATGGCCTGTAGATAATGATACAAGAATATCAATGACAGAATACCAAGGGACTGTTACAACCATGTTAGGAAGTATAAATGCACTATTCCTATATTCCTAATTCCACATTTACTCACATATATATATATATATATATATATATATATATATATATATATATATATTCACTGAAAAAACCATAGGTTATAGACCATATATAGTTAGGAATTCGCATTTACAAAACCTTATTTTACTCACACAAAACCATTGAAATTCCATATATAGTTAGTTGCACTAACTATATATCGCGCACCCGCAATCCACTGCTGATGATGTCACATATTACATCATTCATGACATGGTCAGTGACATCACTGATGACATCACTGATGACATCTCAAATGACATCACTGATGACATCTCAAATGACATCACTGATGACATCACTGATGACATCTCATTTGACATTACTGATCACATCACTGATGATATCATTCATGTGATAATACGATGAACCTCTTCAGACTCTAATATAACCTTAGATACAATCAGTGTAAACAGACACTCACAGACTGTCAATCATCCATGGAGTTACTCACACACCTAGTCAGTCATGCAAAGAATCAATCACACCTCCATTTCCTCAACTATACAGTTATACAAACTTTACTTATTCAAACATATACTAACACATATTTACTCTCTTATACAATCCCTGATACAAGTTCACAATGATCCATACAGCCACTCACACATTCACTGGCTCTTATGCACAGTTATTTATATATGTCAACTCTCACATGTACTGTGTTTTACATATGTACTTACTTTGACATGTAGCACTGAGATATCCATTCACTCACCAATACACTCATGCACACAGTCAACCGCCCATACAGCTGTTTCCACATGCACTTTTGAAACCATACATCTAGTGAATCAACTGCTCACACATCTATGCACAGAGTCATACACCTTCCAGCCACCCACACACACACTCAGTCTCCCATACAAATACTTGGGCAACCAATCAATAACCCATATAGTTACTCATATAGCTACTTATCAACACATGCAACAGTTTACAGAACAACAGACATAATGATGCACAAATTAAGACAGTTTAGTCACTAACCCATGCACTCAGTGAGACACATTTAATCACTCACTCATACAGTCAGTCATGCACCTACTAAATCCTTCATCCAGACACTTATACATCCACTTATTCTTCAATATGTAAGACATATTTTAACTTTACAGAAACATACAGTCACTGGATGTTGTCATCAGTGATGTCATCAGTGATGTCATTTGAGATGTCATCAGTGATGTCATCAGTGATGTCACTGACCATGTCATGAATGATGTAATATGTGACATCATCAGCAGTGGATTGCGGGTGCGCGATATATAGTTAGTGCAACTAACTATATATGGAATTTCAATGGTTTTGTGTGAGTAAAATAAGGTTTTGTAAATGCGAATTCCTAACTATATATGGTCTATAACCTATGGTTTTTTCAGTGAATTTTCAAGGTTTTGTAAATGCTAATTCCTAACTATATATGGTCTATAACCTATGGTTTTTTCAGTGAATTTTCAAGGTTTTGTAAATGCTAATTCCTAACTATATATGGTCTATAGCCTATGGTTTTTTCAGTGAATATATATATATATATACATACATATATAAACATATATCATCTGTATATCTATATAAATACAAACATAAATGCATGCATACATATACTTATATGCATACAGATGCATGTTATTTACATGAAAGTTGAAAAAACACTAATAAAAGCAAAGCTAAAAAGCCACCTCATTACAAACAGAATGGCTTTAACTTAAACGAGGGCGAGATCTGTTGCATTTTCAATGCTTGTTTACTTTGGTTCCATCAAGAAGGCATTCAGATGTGTCACACATTTGCCATCAATTCTGAATGTTAGCACTCTAGTTGCACATTAGATCACTGTAGTAAAGCTACTGCTCACCAGGGACGTCTGCTGCTGGTATTCAAAGTGCATGTTTCAGTCTGCATGTCAGAATTTTTTTAATGAAATAGAAGAGGATTTGAGAAGTCACTCAAAATGATCCCTAATTTTTCTTTCTGAAGCACTAATCATACTTTCTATGGCAAAATTAACCCCCTCATGTTGTTCCTTTTTAAATTGAGTGTTTTCAGACTTACCACTTCATTCCAATCAAGATGGCTTCTGGTATGCCATACTTTTGTCATAAGTAAGACTGTTAGCGCTCTAGTTGTTCTTTAGAACACTCTGGGACATTCTGTCATTGGGCTATACTTGGGGTACATCTGGGTGATATTTGGGCTACATTTAGGCTCTTTTGTCTCTGGTGGCCATCTTGGGAGACTGTATGTCCGAATTTTTTAATGAAATTGAAAAGGGTTTGAGAAGTCACTCAAAATGTGCCCTAATTTTTCTTTCTGCAGCACTAATCATAATTCATATGGCAAAATATACCCCCTCATTTTGTTCCTTTTTAAATTAAATGTTTTAAGAGTTACCACTGTATTCCAATCAAGATGGCTTCAGGTGTGCCATACCTTTGTAATAAGTAGGACTGTTAGCGCTCTAGTTGTTCTTTAGAACACTCTGGGACATTCTGTCATTGGGCTATACTTGAGCTACATCTGGGTGATATTTGGGCTACATTTGGGCTCTTTTGTCTCTGGTGGTCATTTTGGGAGACTGCATGTCAGAATTTTTTAATGAAATAGAAGAGGATTTGAAAAGTCACTCAAAATGTGCCCTAATTTTTCTTTCTGCAGCACTAATAATACCTTCTATTGCATAATATACCCCCTCATTTTGTTCCTTTTTAAATTAAATGTTTTAAGAGTTACCACTTTATTCCCATCACGATGGCTCCAGGTGTGCTATACCTTTGTAATAAGTAGGACTGTTAGCACTCTAGTTGTTCTTTAGAACACTCTGGGACATTCTGTCATTGGGCTATACTTGGGCTACATCTGGGTGATATTTGGGCTACATTTGGGCTCTTTTGTCTCTGGTGGCCATTTTGGGAGACTGCATGTCAGAATGTTTTATTGAAATAGAAAAGGATTTGAGAAGACACTCAAAATGTGCCCTAATTTTTCATTCTGCAGCACTAATCATACTTTCTATGGCAAAATATACCCCCTCATGTTGTTTCTTTTTAAATTAAATGTTTTAAGAGTTACCACTTTATTCCAATCAAGATGGCTTCAGGTGTGCCATACCTTTGTAATAAGTAGGACTGTTAGCGCTCTAGTTGTTCTTTAGAACACTCTGGGACATTCTGTCATTGGGCTATACTTGGGCTACATCTGGGTGATATTTGGGCTACATTTGGGCTCTTTTGTCTCTGGTGGCCATTTTGGGAGACTGCATGTCAGAATGTTTTAATGAAATAGAAAAGGATTTGAGAAGTCACTCAAAATGTGCCCTAATTTTTCATTCTGCAGCACTAATCATACTTTCTATGGCAAAATATACCCCCTCATGTTGTTTCTTTTTAAATTAAATGTTTTAAGAGTTACCACTTTATTCCAATCAAGATGGCTTCAGGTGTGCCATACCTTTGTAATAAGTAGGACTGTTAGCGCTCTAGTTGTTCTTTAGAACACTCTAGGAGGCTGCAGTAGAACACAAAGGAATCAACTGACAGGCCCTGTCCTTGTTGGATGTACATGTTTTACTGAGAATGTCAGACTTCATTTTCACATGACTGAGAAAGATAATGTGAATTTACAGAAAATATGCTTTCAGTTTAGCTTATAGATCCCCTTCCAAACCACTGTGGGAAAATCATGAGATATTAGTTTTCTTTCAAACAATATTCATGATATCACAGCAGAAGGTTTTGTCACATGGTAAAATCACCTTATAACCCACCACAATTCCTAAAACGAGTATGGTACCATCAACAAATGATTTATAATGTAACTAAAGTCCTAAAGCCCTCTATTAACTACAATGCTTTTTAATGAGGTGCTATCATGTATATTGGTCCCAAGATGGCTGCCAACACTTCTTGGATGAAGTGCTGACAGCCAATCAGATCAGATGTGTGGTTAGGCTCCTTCCAGATATATATCTTTTTTTGAACCTAAATTACTCAAAATCCACTGGAGCACATATATTGAGACCTAGCAAAGGCACATCGGGCTAACAGTCCCTACAATTTTGCCAAGTTTCGTGCAAATCCATTCAGCCATTCGAGCTAAAAGTGAGGCCAACCGCCCTATGGAAATTAACATGGGAAAAACGTGCTTTGGGACCCCCTTTTTTCTCGGCCCCCCCCTTGATGAAACCCCCCCAAATTGTCAGGGGCTGCTCAGAAACAAAATGTTCCATTTTCCTGAAAATTTCAGCCAATTCCGTCCACAAACGCCAAAGTTATTAGACATAGAATTTTCAAAAATCCCATAGAGAAAAAATCCTAACTATATATACCTACTGGCGACCGCCAGTAGGTAATATATATATATATATATATATATATATATATATATATATATATATATACTATATATATATATATATATATATATATATATATATATATATATATATATATATATATATATATATATATATATTCACTGAAAAAACCATAGGTTTCATGACAATAAAAACGCGGGATACACCACACAATGTGCCAGGTGTCATTGATTTATCGCACTGAAGAAAGCGAACTGCTGAAACGCGTCTGCGAACAATTCTGACACATCCTGCGAGTGCCCCCACTGAGCTGTCGTTGTTGTGGAACACACGGGCTCCATCCTCGTGACCGGGCGCACCCGTCGTGAGTTCGGGAAGCAGGCTTTGTGGTGGAAGAAAGGAGCGTTTTATATATATATATATATATATCAATGTTAAATCTCAAAATTCTATTTGGAATAACTTTGGTGCCGGTTGACAAATCTGCCTCAAAATTTCCTCAAAATGGCCTCGTCGAGCTCCGGTCCTATCCTAAAAGTATGGGGGGGATGCATCAAGCGGGGGCCGAGATAAAAGGGGGTCCCAAAACGCGTTTTCCCCATGTTAAATTCCATAGGGCGGTCGACCTCACTTTTAGCCCGAATGACTGAATGGATTTACACCAAATTTGGCAAAATTGTAGGGACTGGTAGCCCGATGTGCCTTTGCTATGTCTCAAGATATGTGCTACAGTGGATTTTGAGTAATTTAGGTTCAAAAAAATATATATATCTATAAGCGCGCCCCGGTACGCGCTCCGGGGAGCGCTCCGGGCGCAACACGCGACTTGCGCGCAGAGAGCTGATTGGTTCTTGGGTGTCTGTAAACATTCGAAACAGTCCGGAGCGGCCGCCATCTTGTGTCTCGGTAGGATCGAGACACAAGAGGTGGCCAAAACAAATGGGGAATTGACCATAAGGGGGCAGGGTAGACCCCCCCTGACTGACCCCCTAGGTTTGATGTAGGGGCTATAAAAGGGTCCCGCTGGGGAAAACATTTTTTTTTTTTTCGATTTGCACGGGGGGAGCGCCCGGTACGCGCACCGGGGAGCGCACCGGGGAGCGCATAAGGGAAAAAAGAGAATGGCAGAGTTTAAAAATTTAAGTCATTTTATGTAAATGGGAGGTAGTTCTGAAAAGAACTGGTTTTTTTTCTTTTTGTTGTTTTATATTTTTGGGATTTTCAGAACAATTTTATATTTTATTGTAGTTTTTCTGGGGTGAAACAAAAGACAGGGAATTGCAAACTGGCTCAACTGGAGCAAAAAAATCGAAAAAAATTAAGGTTGCTTGCTGCAGTGATGGTTGTCTGCAGCTCGATTAAGTAAAGTGGTGCTCTGCTCACCATAAGATATAGTTTTGTTGCAATATATGCAAACAAATTTAAATTTGGAAAACTTGGTTTGAACATTAGGGACCATCTCCCTAGCCTCTGCACCCGATGGAGTGGGTTGGTTGGAGGTGCCTGAAGTTGAAGGATGGGGAGGGTTCTTGCTCAGTTGCCTGACTTCAGCTCTTGAATAATTGTTTGGGTGCTTCCTCTGCATGTGCCTTATCATCGTGTGGTTCCCAAACGAATATTTCCTGTTTGGGTTCCCTCTTGACAGTTCTTGGTCACAGATGAGGCAAGTGACCTTTGCTGCATTAACTTTTTTGGCACCCCTTGACATTTTGAAAAACTCCCAAATAAAATGTTCTTTGGGTTTGTATGGGGGAGTGTCCTCAGGCAGATATTGCCTCTCCTCCTGCTCCTCTTCGTCCTCCTCTTCTTCATGACCACCAATGTGGTCTTGTGGTGGTCTTTGTGGTGGTGGTGGAGGTGGTGGTGGTCCAGATGCACCTGCAGCTGCTACTACTGAAGCAATTTTTCACAGTCTTCTTCACTCAAACAACAAAGTGAAAATGAGGAAAAAAAGTGGGGTCTTTCATCATTTGGAAAACAAAACTGTTGTGAACCAATCAAAAGTGTTATTTTCAGGTCACATGACCCGACAAGCTTACGCTACGCGCCCCGGGGCGCGTCCCGGGGTGCGCCCAGGGGCGCGTCACATAAGCACGTCGAATGCTTCCGGGTGCGTTTACGCCGTGCGTATCACGCGGACGCGGCTGCGCGATACGTCACAATCATGTTTTCGTTCGCGACATTGACGCTAACGGGACGCTTCCCAGTTCGCGCACCGGGGTGCTTCAAACGAGTATGCTGTCCGGGGCGCTCACCGGGGCGCGCACCGGGAGCACTACAAGGCAAAACTGGTAGCCCGATGTGCCTTTGCTATACTCAAGTGGTTTTTACGAAAATTAACTTTGAAAAAAATACATATTGTGCTACATTGGGCTATATATATGTTAGAGCCCAAATGTAGCCCAAATGTAGCCCAATGTAGCCCAATGTAGCCCAAAGATGGCCACCAGAGACAAAAAAAAAACAAATGTAGCCCAATTATCAGCCATATGTAGCCCAACTATAGCCCAATGATAGAATGTACCAGAGTGTTCTAAAGAACAACTAGAGCGTTAACAGTCTTACTTATAAAGTGAGACTTATAGTAAGGAATTAGCAGTTAAAAAACCTATGAAATTCACAGAAAAAACCATAGGTTTCACACCAGTTATAGTTAGGAATTAGCATTTGAAAAACCTGTTAAATTCACTGAAAAAACCATAGGTTTCACACCAGTTATAGTTACGTGGAAATTTTACTGACATAAAACCATTGAAATTCCACGTTATAGTTAGTTGGAATCACTATAACTTGCGCGTGTAATGCACTGCTGATGACATCACATATTACATCACTCATGACATAGTCAGTGACATCACTCATGACATCACTGATGACACCATCCTTGTGACAGAGTGACTGACCTCCTTTCACTGTAAAGTAACCCTTGAAACACATATTCAAAAATAGAAACTAACATTTACAAAAAAGTGGAGATACCTATACCAGTTACAACAACCAATTTGGTAATTCCACCATCTATATACAAATCCACTCATTCACCAACAGTTCTATATAGTCATTCATACATATACTCACTTATCATATGTAGTGAGACACCTTTACATCCGTTAACACACCGACAGTCTTCCAAAACTTGCTCACACACATACTCACACATGCAAATAAACTATTGAACATCCATTTTTTTGCATATACAGCTATACACACACTACCACCTTACTTCCAAGGAAACTTACACATACTTACTCTCTTAAACAATCACTTATAGAAACACATACTTATTAAAACAAGAACTCTTTCAATCTCTCACTCTCACATATACTCACTTATATACATCAATACTCACATATACTAGATTAAAACATAAGTAGTTACTGATAAAGACACTAGTGAGACAGTCATTCACTTACTAACACATACATATACACACTCATTCACCCATACAGTCCAGCACATATGCTGTCTTCAAAACACATACAAACAGTGAGTCAGTCATTGATGCATCTATGTGCTAAGTAACACCCCCACCAAATCAAACAGACAATTATAAAGATACTAAAAAAACATCTAATAACCCATATGCACACACATGCAGCTACTTACCAACCCATGTAGCCAATTATACACAAAGTGAAACACTGATACATATATTTAAATATTTAAAAATTACTCGCTAATATATGTATTCACTGAGATACACTTAATAAGCCAGTTAACCAATCAATATAAAAAAAAACATTCAATAAAACATTTATTTAAACATTTATTCTTCCATCGACCTTTACATATACATATATAAAAAATATTTATTTTTCAGAAAGATACACATTCATTGGATGGTGTCAGCAGTGATGTCATGAGTGATGTCACTGACCATGTCATGAGTGATGTAATATGTGATGTCATCAGCAGTGCATTACACGCGCAAGTTATAGTTAGTCCAACTAACTATAACGTGGAATTTCAATGGTTTTATGTCAGTAAAATTTCCAGGTAACTATAACTGATGTGAAACCTATGGTTTTTTCAGTGAATATATATATATATATATATTGTCTCCCAAATCCCTTGAGCTTTCAGAGGAGCACACGACGCTGCCTCCAGCTTAACAGCCCCGCTTGCCTCGCTGTCACTTGCCTCCTGTACACTTTCAGTAATTACCCTTTTCCGACGAGTTTCGAGGCTGGAACGCCCCGTAATCATGGAGAGATGCACAGAGGGATCAGAAAAGCAGCGCATTATTTGCACATTTATTCATTGAAATGTTGCTGCCCTAAGTGAGCGCGGCACCCTCAGGACACTGGAATGCTGGTAAATTGAGTTCTTAGAAAGCGCTGTTCAGTGTTCACCTTAAGTAGGCTCTGTCCCTCTGTGATACATTGCGCTATGTTTATTTCCTTTAGTAGGTGAAAAGTTCCAGGTATGCAAGCATAATCACCCAGGAGACAGCGTGCCTCATAGAGAGACGAAAAGTTCCTTTCCGAATCCGTTTCTTCAACCTTCCTGGAAACTGGTGCTTTCTCTCCCGGCTAGGGCAGCCGTGTGTGTAACATTGTCTCCCAAATCCCTTGAGCTTTCAGACGAGCACATGACGCTGCCTCCAGCTTACCAGCCTTGCTTGCCTCGCTGTCACTTGCATCCTGTACACTTTCAATAATTACACTTTTCCGACGCGTTTCGAGGCTGGAACGCCCCGTAATCATGGAGAGCTGCACAGAGGGATCAGAAAAGCAGCGCTTTATTTGCACATTTATTCATTGAAATGTTGCGGCCCTAAGTGGGCGCGGAACCCTCAGGACACTGGAATGATGGTAAATTGAGTCCTTAGAAAGCGCTGTTCAGTGTTCACCTTAAGTAGGCTCTGTCCCTCTGTGATACATTGCGCTATGTTTATTTCCTTTAGTAGGTGAAAAGTTCCAGGTATGCAAGCATAATCACCCAGGAGACAGCGTGCCTCATAGAGAGAGGAAAAGTTCCTTTCCGAAGCCGTTTCTTCAACCTTCCTGGAAACTGGTGCTTCCTCTCACCGCTAGGGCAGCCGTGTGTGTAACATTGTCTCCCAAATCCCTTGAGCTTTCAGAGGAGCACACGACGCTGCCTCCAGCTAGCCAGCCTTGCTTGCCTCGCTGTCACTTGCCTCCTGTACACTTTCAGTAATTACCCTTTTCCGGCGCGTTTCGAGGCTGGAACGCCCCGTAATCATGGAGAGCTGCACAGAGGGATCAGAAAAGCAGCGCTTTAGTTGCACATTTATTCATTGAAATGTCGCCGACCTAAGGACAGGTATGCAGTAGTGCCTTTTCTATATTTGGTGAAAATCCCTCCAGTAGTTGTTGAGAAAATTGAATTTGATCAAATTATATATCTTTATGTGCTCACCATACACGCACCGTACGCGTACGGTACGCGTACCATACGCGTACGTGCGCGTACCCTTACGTGCGCGAGCGAGTTTCTGATTGGCTGGCAGTCGACTGTCAATATTCGAAACTGTCCAAACCAGGAAGTGTTGGCCACCATCTTGTTTTTCAGGAGAACTGAGGCACAAGAGAGCCCAAAACAAGAGTGGAAAACACGAAAAGGCGCAGGGTAGAGACCCCCCAACCTTCTAGCCCTTCTCAGGGGGTCCCAAAAGGACACACAAGGGCAAAAAAAAGTACAAAAAATAAATAAATTGCGGGGTACACGCACTGTACGCGTACCGTGCACGTACCTCGCGATTTAAAATAAAATACTTTTGCTTTGCACTTGGTGGTCCTTCCGGGACACCTGAGAAGGGCTAGGGGGTCAGGGAGTCTCAACCCTGCTCCCTTTTCGTGTTTTCAACTCTTGTTTTGTGCTCTCTTGTGCCTCACTTCTCCTGTGAAACAAGATGGCTGCTCAGGTGGTCCCAGAAGGATAATAACATATACAAACGTTATCCGCTAATTGAATCAGCATTTACAAAACCTTTGAAATTTATTGAAAAAAAATATAGGTTTCACGCCTGATATAGTTAGGAATTAGCATTTAAAAAAGATTGCAAATTCACTGAAAATGCCATAGGTTTCAAGCCTTATATAGTTAGGAATTAGCAATTAAAAAACCTTGCAAATTCACTTAAAAAACCATAGGTTTCAGGACTTATATAGTTAGGAATTAGCATTTAAAAAACCTTGCAAATTCACTTAAAAAACCATAGGTTTCAGGCCTTATATAGTTAGGAATTAGCATTTAAAAAGCCATTGAAATTGCTCCTATATAATTAGTTGTACTAACTATATTTCCCGCACCCACAATCCACTGCTGATAATGTCACATATTACATCATTCATGACATGGTCAGTGACATCACTGATGACATCTCAAATGAGATCACTGATAACATCACTGATGACATCTCATTTGACATCACTGATCAAATCACTGATGATATCATTCATGTGATAATACGATGCACCTCCTCACACACTAATATAACCTTTGATGATACACCCAGTGTTAAATACAGACTACCATTCTTGAAACCATTGACACACCAATACCAGTTACTACATACGCACTCACTGATTCCTAGGTCTACACACAGATTCACTCATTCCCCCATAGAATCACTCATACATACAGTCACTCATCAATACAACAACATCATATGCACTCATACACATATACAGACACTCACACACTGCCACTCATCCATGGAGTTACTCACACACCTAGTCAGTCATGCAAAGAATCAATCACACTTCCATTTCCTCAACTATACAGTTATACACACAACACCTTACTTATTCAAACATATACTAACACATACTTACTCTCTTATATAATCACTGATACAAGTACACAATGATCCATTAAGCCACTCGCACATTCACTGGCTCTCATGTATAGTCATTTATATATGCCAACTCTCACATGCACTGTGTTTTACATATGTACTTACTTGCACATGTAGCACTGAGATATCCATTCACTCACCAACACACCCATGCACACAGTCAACCAGCCATATAGCTGTTTCCACATGCACTTTTGAACCCATACATCTAGTAAATCAACTGCTCACACATCTATGCACAGAGTCACATACCTCCCAGCCACCCCCACACACACACTCACTCTCCCATACAAATATTTGGGCAACCAATCAATAACCCATATAGTTACTCATATAGCTACTGATCAACACATGCAGCAGTTTACAGAACTACAGAAATAATGATGCACAAATTAAGACAGTTTAGTCACTAACCCATGCACTCAGTGAGACACATTTAATCATTCTCTCATACAGTCAGTCATGCACCTACTAAATCCTTCATCCAAACACTTATACATCCACTCATTCTTCAATATGTAAAACATATTTAAACTTTACAGAAACACACAGTCACTGGATGATGTCACAAGTGATGTCAAATGAGATGTCATCAGTGATGTCATCAGTGATGTCATTTGAGATGTCATCAGTGATGTCATCAGTGATGTCACTGACCATGTCATGAATGATGTAATATGTGACATCATCAGCAGTGGATTGCGGCTGCGTGCATAAGAGCCAGTGAATGTGTGAGTGGCTGTATGGATCATTGTGAACTTGTATCAGTGATTGTATAAGAGAGTAAATATGTGTTAGTATATGTTTGACTAAGTAAGGTGTGTATAACTGTATAGTTGAGGAAATGGAGGTGTGATTGATTCTTTGCATGACTGACTAGGTGTGTGAGTAACTCCATGGATGAGTGACAGTCTGTGAGTGTCTGTTTACACTGATTGTATCTAAGGTTATATTAGAGTCTGAAGAGGTTCATCGTATTATCACATGAATGATATCATCAGTGATGTGATCAGTAATGTCAAATGAGATGTTATCAGTGATTTCATCAGTGATGTCATGTGAGATGTCATCAGTGATGTCATCAGTGATGTCATTTGAGATGTCATCAGTGATGTCATTTGAGATGTCATCAGTGATGTCATTAGTGATGTCACTGACCATGTCATGAATGATCTAATATGTGACATCATCAGCAGTGGATTGCGGGTGCGCGATATATAGTTATTGCAACTAACTATATATGCGAATTTCTATGGTTTTGTGCGAGTAAATTAAGGTTTTGTAAATGCTAATCCCTAACTATATATGGTCTATAACCAATGGTTTTTTCAGTGAATTTTCATGGTTTTGTAAATGCAAATTCCTAACTATATATGGTCTATAACCTTTGGTTTTTTCAGTGAATTTCATTGGTTTTTTAAAAGCTAATATATATAGCTGTCAAATATATTCTTTATTACGTGACGTATCACGTAGCCACGTAAGACGCCTCATGATGCGTCGCATAAACGTGACGTATCGTCTCTGCAGCGCAAACAAAACCCGTAACGTAAGCGCGCCAGAGCACGCTTACAGATATATATATATTTTTTTAACCTTAATTAGACAAAATCCACACGTGCACATATCTTGAGGCCTTGCAAAGGCACATCAAACAAAATCTATTGGAAATCTATTCCTTTAAATTTTATTTTACTGTTTCGCTTACCGGAACGCTACCCGGTACGCAAACCGGCGCTCCAAAAACACAAGATGTCAGACTCCCGTTACGCTGCTGGTTAGCTGCCCGGTTGGCGTACCGGGAAGCGCCTCTACCGCGAAAAATCACAATTTTCTTTTTTTTTCTTTTGCCCCGCTGGGCACTTTAATATCCCCCTAATCAATCCTAGGGGGTCAGGAGGGGTCTACCTTGCCCCCTTTCCTTCATTTCCCCCTTCGTTTTTCACCACCTCTTGTCTCTCGATCCTACCGAGAGACAAGATGGCGGCCGCTCCGGACTGTTTAAAATGTTGACAGCCAATCAGCTTCTCCTCAGACTCCCGTTACGCTGCCGGTTAGCTGCCCGGTTAGCTGCCCGGTTCACGTACCGATTTGCGCCTCTACGACAAAAAATCGACATTTTTGGGGGTGTTTTTTGGGCCCCGCGGGGCACTTTAATATCCCCCTCATCAATCCTAGGGGGTTAGAAGGGGTCTACCTTGCCCCTTTCCTTCATTTCCCCCTTCGTTTTGGCCTCCTCTTGTCTCTCGATCCTACCGAGAGACAAGATGGCGGCCGCTCCGGACTGTTTAGAATGTTGACAGACACCGGAGAGCCAATCAGCTTCGCTTCGCAAAGCTCCGTTACGCGAAAAGTACGCGAACTGTTGCGCTATCCGGTACGCTGTCACAGATATATCTGTTTTTTTAAACGTTAATTTCTCAAAATCCACTGGAGCACATATATTGAGACCCAGCAAAGGCACATCGGGCGAACAGTCCCTACAATTTTGCCAAGTTTCTTGCAAATCCATTCAGCCGTTCGAGCTAAAAGTGAGGCCAAACGCACTATGGAAAAATGAATGGGAAAAACGCGTTTTGGGACCCCCCTTTTTTCTCGGCCCCCCCTTGACGGAACACCCCCAAATTTTCAGGGGCTGCTCAGAAACAAAGTGTGCCATTGTCCTGTAAATTTCAGCCGATTACGTCCACAAACGCCAAAGTTATTAGACATAGAATTTAAAAAAGTTCCATAGAGAAAAAATCCTAACGATATATACCTACTGGCTATCGCCAGTAGGTAATATATATATATATATATATATATATATATATATATATATATATATATATATATATATATATATATATATATATATATATATATATATAGATATATATATATATATATATATATATATATATATATATATATATATATATATATATATATATATATATATATTCATTGAAAAAACCATAGGTTTCCTACATGTTATAGTTAGCTGGACATTTCACTCATACAAAACCATTAAAACTCCCCGGTTATACTTAGTTCAGCTAACTATAACTCACGCGCCCGCAATGCACTGCTGATGACGTCACATTATACATAACCAATGACATGGTCAGTGACATCACTCATGACATCACTGATGACATCATCCAGTGAATGTGAGTCTTTCCGTAAAATAAAGATTTTTTCATATATGTTACCTAAAAGTTGATGTAAGAAGAACCGTTAAATAAGTGTCTAAATGGATTTTTTTGTTTGTAAAATTGATTGTATAACTGACTTATTAAGTGTATCTAGCTGAATACATGTATTAGCGAGTAATGTTTAAATATTTAAATATCTGTATCAGTGTCTCACTTTGTGTATAAATGGCTGCATGGGTTGGTGAGTAGCCACATGAGTGTGTATATGGGTTATTAGTTGGGTTTTTTGAGTATCAGAATGAGTGTCTGTATGGTTTGGTGGGGGTATTACTGAGCGCACAGATGCATGAATGAGTGACTGACTGTTTGTATGTGCTTTGAAGACAGCATGTGTGCAGGACTGTATGAGTGGATGAGTGTGTGTATGGGTGTGTTAGTGAGTGAATGACTGTCTCAATAGTATCTTTATGAGTAACAACATATGTTTTAAACTAGTATATGTGAGTATTGATGTATATAAGTGAGTATATGTGAGAGTGAGAGATTGGAAGAGTTCCTGTATAAATAAGTATGTGTTTCTATAAGTGATTGTTTAAGAGAGTAAGTATATGTACATTTCTGTAGAAGTAAGTGTAATGGTGAGTGTATAACTGTATATGCAAGTAAATGGAAGTTTATTTGCATGTGTGAGTAACTCTATGGATGAGTGTCGGTGTGTAACAGGATGTATAGATGTATGAGTACATATGATGAGTGAGTACATGTATGAGTGATTATATAGAACTGTTGGTAAATGAGTGAATGTGTATGTGGATGTTGGAATTACTGAATAGAATGTTGTAACTGGAATCGGTATCTCAATTTTTTTGAAAATTTTTGTTTCTCTTTTCGAATGGGTGTATTAAAGGTTATATTAGGGTGATAGGAGGTCTGCCACTCTTTCACAAGGATGATGTCATCAGTGAGGTCATCAGTGATGTCATTTGAGATGTCATCAGTGATGTCATGTGACGTCATCAGCAGTGCATTGCAGGCGCGCGAGTTATAGTTAGCTGAACTAACTATAACGGGGGAACTTCAATGGTTTTGTATGAGTGAAATGTCCAGCTAACTATAACATGTATGAAACCTATGGTTTTTTCAATGAATTTCTAAGGTTTTTTAAATGCTAATTCCTAACTATAACATGTGAAACCTATGGTTTTTTCAGTGAATTTCTAAGGTTTTTTAAATGCTAATTCCTAACTATAATGTGGCTGAAACCTATGGTTTTTTCAGTGAATTTCAAAGGTTTTGTAAATGATAATTTTTAAATGTATTAATTGTTATCTTTTTTTATACTGATTTACTACATTGTTTTAAACTATTTATTTTTAGATTTTTTTTTAATTAAATTACATATTTTTAATATACATTGCAAAAAATGTATTTCAAAATATTAAAATTATAATTTTTTATTTTTTATTTTATATATTTTTAAATGTATATATATTTTATATAGCAGGCAATGATATCCTATGGAAGGAAATTCAAAATACTGGTTAGTACGGTTAAAATTACTTTTCAGGATCAGTACAGGGTTGAAAGATGCAGCACTGAGGTCTCTCCTGATAACAGGTGAGTAAATCGGAATTCGTAGTTTGGCTGATTCTAGAGGAATTTTTTAAAGTTTCAAAACTCCACACTTAGAAGAATTTCCAAGTGAAACTAGTCAATGTTAGCCTATGGAAGGAAATTCAAGTTACTGTAAGCATGATTAGAATTACATTTCAGGATCAGTAGTGGGCTGAAAGTTGCAGCACTGAGATCTCTCCTGATAACAGGTGAGTAAATTGGAATTCGTAATTCTCCTGATTTTAGAGGAATATTTTGCTCAATGGTGAAGGAAGGAGGTGGGGCCTGAGGTGACATGTGTGCAAACATTCCCTGTGGCGTGTCTTAAGTTGGGGAAATCATTCCACTTCAATCCTGAGGTCCCCTGTGGGCCAGATAGCCCACCAGGTGCAGAGAGGTGTTCCGAGGCAACGCCCCTTTTTTACAACACTCTGCAAGGCAGCTCCATGGCAGTTACTGGAGGTACCTGGTGGGCTAGTTAGCCCTTAGGGGACCTCTGCATTGAAGAGGAATTAATTCCGCAACTTTAAACGTGCCACAGGGCATGTTTGCACACACATCACCTCAAGCCCCGCCCCCTACCTTCAACATTGTGCAAACGCGCCCAGTAGCGCGTTCTTAGTTGGGGGATTAAGTCCCCTTGCATACTGGGGGTCCCTAGGGGTCAACTAGCCCACCAGGAACCTCCAGTATGCTCCAGGGGGCTGCGTTGCAGAGCGGTGTAAAAAGGGGAGTGGCCTCTTTACACCTCTCTGCAACGCAGCCCCCTGGCACATTTGCAGAGTGGGAACTAATTCCCCTTGAATACTGGGGGTCCCTGGGGGACTGCTAGCCCACCAGGAACCTCCAGTATGCACCAGGGGGCTGCGTTGCAGAGAGGCGTAAAAAGGGGCGTGGCCTCTTTACACGTCTCAGCAAGGCAGCCCCCTGGCGCATTTGCAGAGGAGGAACTAATTCCCCTTAAATACTGGGGGTCCATGGGGGCCAACTAGCCCACCAGGAACCTCCAGTATGCGCCAGGGGGCTGCTTTGCAGACAGGTGTAAAAGGCGGTGTGGCCTCTTTACACGCCACACCGCCTCATATATAGTCTCATATGCTGCCTTTGCCTAAATAAATAAGAACTTGCCTTGATTTTGCCTTGATTTTGGGACTCGTGTCGTTTTCTGAGTCTGGGGCGCCAGATTCCAGTCTTCGTGCTTTGCCTGTATATATATATATATATATATATATATATATATATATATATATATATATATATACTCTAGCAGCCCGTCCCGACGTTGTCCGGGTATGAATGGCTGCCGGCCAGTAGTATATTGGCCAAGCAGCAAAACAGCAAAACAAAATGCCAACGAAGGAGGGGCAGGCGTAAGGCTCCAGAACAAAGGCGAGCCAAGCAGGCGGGGCAGCGGAAGGGCCCGAAAGAGCCCGCAGTGAATGCAACCTGTGAGCCACAAACATGCAATGGGGCTACAACTCAGGAATCAAAATCTATAATCAACCTGAGTACCCTAGAATAGACGGCAGCAGAACAGCAGTTGTTAAGCTTGGGCCTCAGCTTCTGCCCTGAGTCAAATTTTTGCGACACAAGATCTCAGGCAGATATATATCAATTTATACGAAAACCTAAGCTCAAGAAAATGTTCTTACACAAATCGACAAGCATGAGCACTGTGGCACCTGAAACTGGAGTAGAGACAACTGGGTTGTCAGTCAGAGATATTGGCTTATTCCATGACATGTGTCAACTTGGAAATGATGAAAATTTGGGGACACAGGAAAGAGTGTTATTGAGTGGTCAGAAAAAACCAACCACTCCATTCAAACCAAAATCCAAATATGTCCCATTGGCTGCACATGATGGATTGGATACGTTTAGTGAATCAATAGTGGCACAAATAAAAAAATTGGCGCATGCAAATAGTGACCAAAAGAAAAAATATTCAAGTCAAGAGAGAAAATTGAACCAACTGATTATGAAGTTACAAAAGGAAGAATTGGTAATTGCTAACTCAGATAAAGGTGGGAACATTGTTCTATGGCCAGTAAAAGACTATCTAAAGGAAACATATGGGCAGCTGGATGACATCCAATGTTATTGGAGAAGTACTCCTTTGAAATATAAGACCATGCAGGACTGCTTATGTAAAAGGTTGGTGGCATGGAAAAGTTTAGGACTTTTGAGTGGGGACAAATTTAAAATTATTAAAAAAGAACACCCACTAGTCCCTTATATTTATTTTATACCTAAAGTCCACAAGAACTTGACCGTACCGCCAGGAAGACCGATAATTGCAGCATGCGGCGGACCTCTAGAAAACCTTGCCAAATACATTGACTACTTTCAAGCGCACATGAGACCATTGGAATCATACGTCCCGGATACTAGCGATTTCCTGAGTAAGATAAGGGAAATTGAATGGAGCGCTGACCTGCTTTTCGTAACATTGGATGTAAGTTGAAATTCCCTATATACCTGTATTAAGCATAGGGACGGCCTACGGGCGTGTGAATATTATTTAAGCACAAGGCCAATGGAATTTGCCCATCACTCCAAAATGCTTCTAGAAATGTTGTCTTTTTGTCTGGAAAACAATTATTTTTTGTTTAATGGCCAATTCTTCCAACAGGTTCAGGTCGAAGCTATGGGGGCCAGTTTCTCCCCCAGGTACGCTTGCCTATTTATGGGATGGTGGGAGAAATTGATCCTCAGGCGTAAATTTGAACAATATTGCACATCCAATATAGTCTCTTGGTTTCATTTTATTGATGATTTATTTATTGTATGGCGTGGCTCTGATGAAAGTGTTTTGACTTCATACAAGAAATTAATGTTAACGATCTTAATTTAAATTTTACCTCAACTATTAGCAAGGAATCGGTGACATTCTTAGATGTGCAGGTCTTTTTAAAAAACAATATTCTAAGTACTACCCTTTTTAGAAAGCCAACGGCGGGCAATACGTTACTCCACGCCACAAGTGCCCACCAGCAACACCTAATTTAGTCTATACCATATGGGGAGATGCTTCGCATCCGCCGTATTTGTAGTAATGATGATGATGCGATGGCTACACGACAGGAAAGTTTAGCAAGATTTGTGGAAAGAGGATACAGCCTAAGAATAGTGGAGACTGCCATGAGAAAATCACAGCTATAACCAAGAGGGGAACTCCTGGAGTATAACTCCAATAAGAGTCAAAATCAAAATCCAGATGCCAATCCTGTTAGACTGATACTTACATACTCCAAGCAAGAAAAAGAACTGAGGAGTATAGTGAGGCATAATTGGCATTTTATTCAGGATGATCCTGTAATTGGAGACCTAATGCCCTCAATTCCAGCAATATCCTTTCATAAAGAAAGGAGCTTGGGTACCATTCTAGCCAAGAATAGCCAGGAATGCCTTAGAAAGGAAATCTGGCTGCCCATTAGTAGGGGGGGTTTCAAATGCTTGACATGCAAGGCATGTCAGTATGGTGTAAATACCAAAAACTACACCACAGTTATTCCTAGGACCACCAGAGATATTAGACAACACTTGACATGTAAAACCGAATATTGTGTCTATATCTTAGAATGCGAGTGCCATTTGAAATATGTTGGCAGTACGAAATTGTAAGTACATACGTGGATATTGCAACACCTGAGGGCCATAACTAATAAGGACCAAAGCTATCTGGTTGTGAGACATTTTGAGGCAGTTCACAACAGCAAACCTCAAAGCCTCAAATATTACGCAATCGAATCCATCCCTGTGACAAATAGAGGAGGAGATAGGGAGGCTTGTATGAGAAGAACATAAACCAATTACATCTTTGAATTTGATTCCAAATGGCCAGGAGGGTTAAACACCACTGAGGACCTCCATACATATTTGTAAATAGTTTATCTAGTCAAGAGGGGTCTCAAGTGTTTATTATTAAGAAATTGTATATTTATAAAACATATAACTTTGGACCATTTAGATATTATTGTGTATATACTGCTGTGTTTTTATTTCTTATTTGTATATATTTATACATTTATAATAATGAAATCAAGACCATTTGGTCCACAGCAGCAAAACAGTAATATTGTTCCATGGTTATTTTTAGCTGTTTTTAAGGCATTAGGGTAGGTTTTATCTATATGTCTTTTAGTCAGCTAATTTTAACATGTCATCAACATCTTTTTATAATAGGTCCGTTTGAAAGTGGTTTTATCAAATACGTATGATAAATTATCTGTGTGTATTTATATATATGTTTTCTTAACTGTAGTATGGCATCAAGACACCCTTGTCCTTAAATTGGTTACATTTGTTTATTGGTTGATGAATGAAACTGAAACATTCAATGAATTTGAACATCAATAAATATTTAAGGTATTTTACTTAGTTAATTTAAGCATGAGTCACTTTAGATGTATAGTACTGTAGCACCAAGTCACTTTAGTAGATTTTTTTAAGGGGATCCTTCTATGACTTGTTTCAATTACAATATGCCATCTAGACAGCAAATGAATTGAATTGCCAAATTAATTGTTGCATTCTTTATAGTCAGGTACCGTCTAACGTACAAAGTGAAACTCAAATCTGATGCGCACATTTCCTCTTTATTCCTATATAATTATATGTAATATTTTTTTGGTACACTTTTTTACTTTTAGGAATTATTAGAACACTTTTATATTTAGGTTACAATTTCTTCTTTTCACGTTTAGGTGAGCACGTGTTAATTGATGATAAAATAGTTCATGTTGCAGGGACATAAGATGAAAAAAAGTTTTTTAGGGACCAAACCTGCATTTATGTAGATATAAGGAATGGCGGTAAAAAATGGTAACTAAATATGCCATCATTTGTCCAAGTGTAATTTTGTTATTTTATGTGAATAACTGTCATTGGTGAACATTATATATATTTAAATGTATTTATACAGATCGTATTGGCAAAAATAGACTACTCTGAATGTATTCATACAGACAGTATTTTCTCTATGTCTATTGCAACATGTGACACAGTTGCACTTTAAAATGGGCTGCTTACATTGCATTGTCATGTGATCAAGGCCGCAGGGACGGCCGAAACGCGTCTTGACAAGCTGTTTGGGAACTAAATGAATGCTGCTACACAATTTGTTCAAAGAGGAAAACAACAGTGGTGGATTCCCAAAAGAACAGCACCTAGTCAAATATTCTCCAAGAAATATCTTTCTTTTGGGCCCACCCTCCAGTACATAGGGCAGTCTGTGTGCACACTTCAAAAAACGCCCACTGTCACAGTGTAGGTTCAAAACATGAACTATAGAAAGATTTGAGAAAAGGCCAAGGTGCACCATTTAAACATTTAGAGAAACTAATATATTCAATAAGGTAAACAGTAATGATCACATCAAAGAAGTTTTTTTTTCTTATAATCTTGAGAGTTCTTTATTTAGTTCAGATGGTAAAAAAATATACAGGATCTACAGCCGACGCGTTTCGTCCACAAGGGACTTCTTCAGGGCAGGATAGTCAATGGCGATGATGTCCCTGGTTCCTGGACCGTTGTTAAGGTATGCATGAATATGCCCGAGTAGTTATATTAAGGATCATATAGCATCATGTCTATTTAGACATCTATCCAATTGGATGAAAGGCGTTAGAGAATCAACTGCAATCAGATCGCACCAGTGATATGAGGTGTTTCAATATCTTGTGGTCAAGCCACATCCAAAAATGAGGACAGTAATCCAATAGTAGTGGAACCAGGGTAGAAGGGTAATGGGGACCTCTGTTTATTATCTAGTAAAATATTCTTTTTAAAAGTGGAAGAATATATGATAGTTCTATTGCCAAGCAGCTCTTGGTAAAGCGTGCTACAGCATCCCCTGGTTCCTGCGTGGCTCAAAACGATAGCGTGAGAAACGACGTCCCCCTCCGTCAAGTACCAGCAGCAGGTACTTGAACTATCATATATTCTTCCACTTTTAAAAAGAAGATTTTAGTAGATAATATAATATAATATAACTACTCTGGCATATTCATGCATCCCTTAACAACTGTCCAGGAACCAGGGACATCATCGCCATTGACTATCCTGCCCTGAAGAAGTCCCTTGTGGACGAAACACGTCGGCTGTAGATCCTGTATATTTTTTTACCATCTGAACTAAATAAATAACTCTCAAGATTATAAGAAGAAAAACTTCTTTGATGTGATCATTACTGTTTACCTTATTGAATATATTAGTTTCTCTAAATGTTTAAGTGGTGCACCTTGGCCTTTTCTCAAAAAAAAAGAAAAAAAAAAAAAGAATGCTGCTACACAAGTTGGTCAATGCCTCGGGTTTTCTGCTAAAGGGCAGAGCGCTGTCGCCGCTGCGAGGTATTGCGGATATATATATATATATATATATATATATATATATTCACTGAAAAAACCATAGGTTATAGACCATATATAGTTAGGAATTCGCATTTACAAAACCTTATTTTACTCACACAAAACCATTGAAATTCCATATATAGTTAGTTGCACTAACTATATATCGCGCACCCGCAATCCACTGCTGATGATGTCACATATTACATCATTCATGACATGGTCAGTGACATCACTGATGACATCACTGATGACATCTCAAATGACATCACTGATGACATCTCAAATGACATCACTGATGACATCACTGATGACATCTCATTTGACATTACTGATCACATCACTGATGATATCATTCATGTGATAATAGGATGAACCTCTTCAGACTCTAATATAACCTTAGATACAATCAGTGTAAACAGACACTCACAGACTGTCACTCATCCATGGAGTTACTCACACACCTAGTCAGTCATGCAAAGAATCAATCACACCTCCATTTCCTCAACTATACAGTTATACAAACTTTACTTATTCAAACATATACTAACACATATTTACTCTCTTATACAATCCCTGATACAAGTTCACAATGATCCATACAGCCACTCACACATTCACTGGCTCTTATGCACAGTTATTTATATATGTCAACTCTCACATGTACTGTGTTTTACATATGTACTTACTTTGACATGTAGCACTGAGATATCCATTCACTCACCAATACACTCATGCACACAGTCAACCTCCCATACAGCTGTTTCCACATGCACTTTTGAAACCATACATCTAGTGAATCAACTGCTCACACATCTATGCACAGAGTCATACACCTCCCAGCCACACACACACACACTCAGTCTCCCATACAAATACTTGGGCAACCAATCAATAACCCATATAGTTACTCATATAGCTACTTATCAACACATGCAACAGTTTACAGAACAACAGACATAATGATGCACAAATTAAGACCGTTTAGTCACTAACCCATGCACTCAGTGAGACACATTTAATCACTCACTCATACAGTCAGTCATGCACCTACTAAATCCTTCATCCAGACACTTATACATCCACTCATTCTTCAATATTTAAGACATATTTTAACTTTACAGAAACATACAGTCACTGGATGTTGTCATCAGTGATGTCATCAGTGATGTCATTTGAGATGTCATCAGTGATGTCATCAGTGATGTCACTGACCATGTCATGAATGATGTAATATGTGACATCATCAGCAGTGGATTGCGGGTGCGCGATATATAGTTAGTGCAACTAACTATATATGGAATTTCAATGGTTTTGTGTGAGTAAAATAAGGTTTTGTAAATGCGAATTCCTAACTATATATGGTCTATAACCTATGGTTTTTTCAGTGAATTTTCAAGGTTTTGTAAATGCTAATTCCTAACTATATATGGTCTATAACCTATGGTTTTTTCAGTGAATATATATATATACATACATATATAAACATATATCATCTGTATATCTATATAAATACAAACATAAATGCATGCATACATATACTTATATGCATTTTAGGGTTGTTAGGGCGTTTTCGTGTGTATTATGTTGCTTTTTTAGGGCTTTTGGGTCAATTAAGTAGGGTTCCCAGAGCCTAGGGCTGAGGGGCCGGTTCAGTTTCGTGCGTATTGGTGTTGGCAAGGTTTTGAGGGATTTTGGCGGTTTTTGGTCGAGATTTGGCCGTTTTATGGCTTTTTTTTGTGTTTGCGGGGGGCGCGTATTCGGGTTGAAATTCGTCCCCGTTCCAGTGGATGGATTGGGCTGATTTTTGGTGAGATGTTAGGGAATCGCTGGAACTAGTGTCCAGCCAAGTTTGAAGCGGATCGGAGCAGTGGAAGTGCTTTAAAGAGCAATTTTTGTGCGGAGTAGCGAATTGTAATGTTATTCAATGGGAGTTTTTGGTGCGCATGGAGAAGGTGAATTTAGGGTGTTCCAGTTGCGCTAGAGGGACGGGGCTTGGGTGAGCTGTAGGGAGTGTGGATCGGCAGGTGTGCCGAATTTTTGGGATTTGTTGGCTGAAGGGAAGGGTGTGCTTGGGCAAAGTCGATTTGGTGAACACGGTGCGTTATTTACATGAAAGTTGAAAAAACACTAATAAAAGCAAAGCTAAAAAGCCACCTCATTACAAACAGAATGGCTTTAACTTAAACGAGGGCGAGATCTATTGCATTTTCAATGCTTGTTTACTTTGGTTCCATCAAGAAGGCATTCAGATGTGTCACACATTTGCCATAAATTCTGAATGTTAGCACTCTAGTTGCACATTAGATCACTGTAGTAAAGCTACTGCTCACCAGGGACGTCTGCTGCTGGTATTCAAAGTGCATGTTTCAGTCTGCATGTCAGAATTTTTTTAATGAAATAGAAGAGGATTTGAGAAGTCACTCAAAATGATCCCTAATTTTTCTTTCTGAAGCACTAATCATACTTTCTAGGGCAAAATTAACCCCCTCATGTTGTTCCTTTTTAAATTGAGTGTTTTCAGACTTTCCACTTCATTCCAATCAAGATGGCTTCTGGTGTGCCATACTTTTGTCATAAGTAAGACTGTTAGCGCTCTAGTTGTTCTTTAGAACACTCTGGGACATTCTGTCATTGGGCTATACTTGGGGTACATCTGGGTGATATTTGGGCTACATTTAGGCTCTTTTGTCTCTGGTGGCCATCTTGGGAGACTATGTCAGAATTTTTTAATGAAATTGAAGAGGGTTTGAGAAGTCACTCAAAATGTGCCCTAATTTTTCTTTCTGCAACACTAATCATAATTCATATGGCAAAATATACCCCCTCATTTTGTTCCTTTTTAACCCCTTCGAAGCTAATGACGAGCTGGGCTCGTCATGGCGCTTACCTGCCGTGCGCGGATGACAAGGCCAGCTCGTCATGATTTATGGTGTTTTACATTTTTTAGCGCAGGACGGGAAAACGCCTAGCAGCCATGTGGTTAAATTAAATGTTTTAAGAGTTACCACTTTATTCCAATCAAGATGGCTTCAGGTGTGCCATACCTTTGTAATAAGTAGGACTGTTAGCGCTCTAGTTGTTCTTTAGAACACTCTGGGACATTCTGTCATTGGGCTATACTTGGGCTACATCTGGGTGATATTTGGGCTACATTTGGGCTCTTTTGTCTCTGGTGGCCATTTTGGGAGACTGCATGTCAGAATTTTTTAATGAAATAGAAGAGGATTTGAAAAGTCACTCAAAATGTGCCCTAATTTTTCTTTCTGCAGCACTAATAATACCTTCTATTGCATAATATACCCCCTCATTTTGTTCCTTTTTAAATTAAATGTCTTAAGAGTTGCCACTTTATTCCCATCACGATGGCTCCAGGTGTGCTATACCTTTGTAATAAGTAGGACTGTTAGCGCTCTAGTTGTTCTTTAGAACACTCTGGGACATTCTGTCATTGGGCTATACTTGGGCTACATCTGGGTGATATTTGGGCTACATTTGGGCTCTTTTGTCTCTGGTGGCCATTTTGGGAGACTGCATGTCAGAATGTTTTAATGAAATAGAAAAGGATTTGAGAAGTCACTCAAAATGTGCCCTAATTTTTCATTCTGCAGCACTAATCATACTTTCTATGGCAAAATATACCCCCTCATGTTGTTTCTTTTTAAATTAAATGTTTTAAGAGTTACCACTTTATTCCAATCAAGATGGCTTCAGGTGTGCCATACCTTTGTAATAAGTAGGACTGTTAGCGCTCTAGTTGTTCTTTAGAACACTCTGGGACATTCTGTCATTGGGCTATACTTGGGCTACATCTGGGTGATATTTGGGCTACATTTGGGCTCTTTTGTCTCTGGTGGCCATTTTGGGAGACTGCATGTCAGAATGTTTTAATGAAATAGAAAAGGATTTGAGAAGTCACTCAAAATGTGCCCTAATTTTTCATTCTGCAGCACTAATCATACTTTCTATGGCAAAATATACCCCCTCATGTTGTTTCTTTTTAAATTAAATGTTTTAAGAGTTACCACTTTATTCCAATCAAGATGGCTTCAGGTGTGCCATACCTTTGTAATAAGTAGGACTGTTAGCGCTCTAGTTGTTCTTTAGAACACTCTAGGAGGCTGCAGTAGAACACAAAGGAATCAACTGACAGTCTCTGTCCTTGTTGGATGTACATGTTTTACTGAGAATGTCAGACTTCATTTTCACATGACTGAGAAAGATAATGTGAATTTACAGAAAATATGCTTTCAGTTTAGCTTATAGATCCCCTTCCAAACCACTGTGGGAAAATCATGAGATATTAGTTTTCTTTCAAACAATATTCATGATATCACAGCAGAAGGTTTTTTTCACATGGTAAAATCACCTTAGAACCCACCACAATTCCTAAAACGAGTATGGTACCATCAACAAATGATTTATAATGTAACTAAAGTCCTAAAACCCTCTATTAACTACAATGCTTTTTAATGAGGTGCTATCATGTATATTGGTCCCAAGATGGCTGCCAACACTTCTTGGATGAAGCGCTGACAGCCAATCAGATCAGATGTGTGGTTAGGCTCCGCCCAGATATATATCTTGTTTTGAACCTAAATTACTCAAAATCCACTGGAGCACATATATTGAGACCTAGCAAAGGCACATCGGGCTAACAGTCCCTACAATTTTGCCAAGTTTCGTGCAAATCCATTCAGCCGTTCGAGCTAAAAGTGAGGCCAACCGCCCTATGGAAATTAACATGGGAAAAACACGTTTTGGGACCCCCCTTTTTTCTCGGCCCCCCCTTGATGAAACCCCCCCAAATTGTCAGGGGCTGCTCAGAAACAAAATGTTCCATTTTCCTGAAAATTTCAGCCAATTCCGTCCACAAACGCCAAAGTTATTAGACATAGAATTTTCAAAAATCCCATAGAGAAAAAATCCTAACTATATATACCTACTGGCGACCGCCAGTAGGTAATATATATATATATATATATATATATACTAGCAGCCCGTCCCGACGTTGTCCGGGTATGAATTGCTGCCGGCCAGTAGTATATTGTTTTGTAGGATTTCGTTTTGATAGCATTTCTTATCTGTGACAGGCCTGTGAAACGCTCCGATTCACAGCGCACTGCTGATGCACTTAAGAAAGCGCGTTCAGTAGTGTGTGAACTCGAGTTTCCCTACTTTATTTTTCCTTGCAATATTATATAGCGCAAACTCTACAACATGGCATGAGCACAATTTACATTAATGAAGAACACATTCATTTGTGGTGGGCATGGGGAGACTAAGCGATTTGCCTTAAATCACAGGATGTTGAGCTAATGCCGAGATTCGAACGTAGCTCCTCATCTCTAAAGTTCGCAATTCTAGAACTTGTGGCGGGAGGTGTGTCTAAAAGTGTATGTCGGTGCTGGCCATCAATGAGAGAGACCTGTACATTTTTCAAATGGGTGGTGAAAAAATATGAGTATGTTGCTGGAGATGTGGGCCACCGTGCCACCAATGTACTTACGGGGGGAGGGTAAACACCCATTATTCCGTAACTTTCTTTCCGCATACCATCACTCCGCATACTTTCATTACGAAAGTACCATGACTCCGCAATGCCATTTTAACGCATGGCATTACATTTTATATGCTTTTACCACGCATACATTTACAACGAAATTCGTTGTAAATGCATGAATGGTAAAAGCATGTTTTTTTTTATATTTCAATATGATAAGTATGAGTATAAGGGTATATGTTTTGGGGTACAGAGGTATATGTTTTGGGGTGTTTGGGTATTTTAAGTGTTCAGATATAGTTTTGGGTTATGGGGTACAGGGGTAGTTTTAGGGTTTAGGGATAGGTATGGGTTTTGGGGTACAGGGGTATTTTTAGGGTTCAGGGCTAGGTTTAGGTTTTGGGGTACAGGGGTATTTTTAAGGTTCAGGGGTAGGTTTGGGTTTTGGGGTACAGGGGTATTTTTAGGGTTTATGGATAGGTTTGGGTTTTGGGGTACAGGGTATATTAATAGGGTTAAGATGGGATAGTGTTTAAGGGTGTTGGGGTATTTTAAAGAGTAAGGGTGGGTTATGATTATGGAGTGCAGGGGTATTTAAAGGGAGCAGGGTGGGATTAGCACACGATATCAGACATGGCATGAAGGGCGGAACGTACCACCCGCCCCCAGCACACTCCCACAGCACAACGCAGACACGCCCACAAGGGACTACTTTGCTGGCACGGTGCTTTTACCTTTGAAATGTATATGGTGGGCGTCTGCATAACCTATGTCCTTCTGCTGCAACTGCCCATTGTAACGCTGTATTGGGTGTTGTGATTGGTGCTGTGGTTCCTGAGATTACTCACCGCAAAGGTTTGGTCTCGCTCTTTATTATATTAGTATGGATATATATATATATATATATATATATATATATATATATATATATATATATATATATATATATATATATATATATATATATATATATATATATATATATATATATATATATTACCTACTGGCGTTCGCCAGTAGGTAGTTATAGTTAGGATTTTTTTCAATGTTAAATCTCATAATTCTATTTGGAATAACTTTGGCGCCGGTTGACGAATCTGACTGAAAATTTCCTCAAAATGGCCTCGCGGCGTTCCGGTCCTTCCCCATAAGTTTGGGGGGGATTCGTCAAGGGGGGGCCGAGATAAAAGGGGGTCCCAAAATGCATTTTCCCCATGTTAATTTCCATAGGCCGGCCGATTTCACTTTTAGCCTGAACGGCTGAATAGATTTCCACCAAATTTGGCAAAATGTAGGGACTGGTAGCCCAATGTGCCTTTGCTATGTCTCAAGATATGTGCTCCAGTGGATTTTGAGTAATTTAGGTTCAAAAAAATATATATATCTATGGCAGCGCCCCGGTACGCGCCCCGGGGAGCGCTCCGGGCGCGCCGCACGAGGTGCGCACGGGAAGCTGATTGGCTCTCGGGTGTCTGTAAACATTCGAAACATTCCGGAGCGGCCTCCATCTTGTGTCTCTGTAAAATCGAGACACAAGAGGTGGCTAAAACAAAGGGGGAAATGACCATAAGGCGTCAGGGATAGACACCCTCTGACCCCCTAGGTTTGATGTGGGGGCTATAAAAGGGTCCCGCGGGGCATTTAAAATATATATATTTTTTTTTGTTTTGCGCGGGGGGAGCGCCCGGTACGCGCACCGGGGAGCGGACCGGGGAGCGTACTATGAGGAAAAAAGAATGACAGAGTTTTAAAAAAATTAAGCCGTTTTTTAGAAATTGGAGGTAGTTCTAAAAAGAACTTTTTTTTTCTTCTTTTTGTTGTTTTATATTTTTTTTGTGTTTTTTGAACATTTTGTACTTTTTTTGGCTTTTCAAAACAGTTTTATATTTTTTTGTATTTTTTTAGGGGGAGAAACAAAAAAAAGGGAATTGAAACTGGCTCAACTGGAGCAAAAAAAACAAAAAACCCAAAAAAATTACTTCTTTTTGGGGCACTTGTGATTGTCACCTGCAAGGACGATGAGCTTTACGCTCTTTTCACCATAGGCGATAAGCTTGCCACATGCAGTACAAGTGATTTTAAAATCAGCAAATCGTGGCTGAATACAAGGCATCATCTCTGATGTTTCTGGTCCCGATGAAGTGGGTTCGTTTCTTTGGGAGGTGGTCCTTGAAGACTGGGGGAGGTTACTGGCCAGTTCCCTGAGCTCTGCACGAGAATAGTTGTTAGGGTGCTTACGGGTCATATGTCGAATCATGGTATTGTTACCAAAGGAATATTTTTTGTTTGGGTTGCCCCTTGAGAGTTCTTCCTTACAGATTAGGCAAGTTACCTTGGCCGCATTCACTTTTTTCTTGCCCTCTGGGAGTGAAAAAAACTCCCATACAATGTGTGACTTGGGCTTGTATGGGGTATTTTGTTCAGGCAGCCATCTTCTTCTCCCCTCCTCCTCTTCCTCTTCCTCCTCCTCCTCCTCTTGTTGACCACCAATGTAATCTTGAGCTGGTCCTCTTGGTTGTTGTGGTGGTGGTGGTGGGGCAGATGCACCAGCTGCTGCTGCTACTGAAGCCATTATGAAGATCAAAAAGGTACAGAGAGGTACAAACAGGTCTTCCTCAGTCAAAGGACAAAGTCAGAATAAGGAAAAAAGGTGGGGTCTTTCATCATTTGGAAAAAAAAACTGTCCTGAACCAATGAGAAGTGTTATTTTCAGGTCACAAGACCAGGGGCTTGTTATGGCAGAGTTTTTGGCTCTATTTAGCAGTGATATAGTCTTGCTCACATCTAGTATAGGTATTCTTAGCCTGTGTTGGCCCTTTTAAGCCCTTTTTTCAGACCTAGAAGAGGATAGCTGGTTAATATGATGATAGATCCTTTATTCCTGACTTTAACCTGTCTATTGCCTATTGGCTTTGACATATTAGACACATTGGTATGGTTTATGTAGGTATTCTGGCAGAGCTAAGGGGCATTTCATCCCTTTCAGGCCTACAGGCCTAGAACTAGAGCGACTCCATCTTGAGGGAGCTGAGAGGCTTTTCAGGGTAAAGTTAAAGTTTATAGTTAAGGCTGTTGTTCGCTTGGAGAGAACCGGCTCAGGCTGGCCCTTATCGAAGGAATGTATTTTTCTCCACTCCGAAGACACAACTTCAGGCTGGCCAGCTGGGAACGTGTCCTTGGTACGGGGAGGTACAAGAATTTGGTGGGCGGCAGGTTACTGGCCGTAACTTTCCATGAAAGGACAAGCTTCCATATTAGCGAGCTACAGGAGAGGAGGAGTGGTCAGTTCAGTTTGGTGTTCAGTTCAGCGTGGAGTTCATTCCAGCTTGTGTGCAGTTCAGCCTGGAGCTCAGAACAGCTTGGAGCTCAGAACAGCTGGGAGCTCAGTTCAGCTTGGAGCTCAGAACAGCTTGGAGAGAGAGAGAGGATGTCTGCTGGAGCTGCAGAATAGAGTGCAGTTCTTGAATGGAGAAAGAAGGCAGACGATTGCTGAAGATGAGGAGAGAGAAAGCAGTGCAGAGAGCATCAAAGAAGGCTGTCAGCTGGAGCAACTGAACCAGAGGCGTGGTGATGTGGTGAAGGAGGGAGAGACAGAGAGAGCCCTAATCCCACCAGAGGCAGAGAGAGAGCCCTAATCCCACCAGAGGCAGAGAGAGAAATCTTCCTTCTAATAGGTGAGGTAGTCTGAATTAGTTACACTTACACTTACACCTTAATCTTGTTCTTATCCCCTAGGCTATTGTATGTCTAACTATCCTTTCCCTTTCAGCGGAGTGTTCCTGTTATGTTTAATCTTTTCTCTTTCTGCGGTGTGTTAAAGTTACTGCTAGTTATAGAGACCCCATAGTTTTGTATATGTATACTTTATTATTGTTACAATAAATGACCCCATTAATTAGTGAATTAGTGTGCATGAGTTTTTTTTATGATAAAGCTATCCTGGCTTCTAGCCAGTTGCTGTTGAGCCACTGATGGATCAGAAGGGAGTAGGAGCGCTTAAATCAAGAAATAACTCAATCACATAGTGTGTATCCCATACAGTGAGGGTAATCCCCTTTCCTAGTAGTATTACTGTTTGAACAGATGCTACTCCTGATCAGGTAAGTAATAGTGAGGGAGAGAGGAGACCTGCAACTAAGGGACCACACCCTCCCATAATCCTGTAAACAGCGTCTTCTGTTCCAAAGCATAGGTAACCTTTTTCCTCCTAGTCAGATGTTATAGCCAGAACAGATGCTGCCCCTGATCCGGTAAGTCTGAATGAATAGGGAGAACAGGGAGCCCTTGAGCTAGGGAATTGTTGACACTAAGTAATTCGGCTATCCCATAATATTATTGTAGTAGCAGACCCTTAGTGAAGAGACTTCCCAATATATATATATATATATAGGTGTTCATAGGAATGTGGTCGTCGTTGATATACGGCGTTAGTGAGAACGCTGGGGAGGATTACCAGCGTGGAGGGCTGCCGGATTGCGGCCCGTGTGTAAGTGAGAGCGTCAGGGGGGATGACTGGCGTGGAGGTTTGCCGGATTGCGAACCGTTTGGAAATAAGGGAGAGCCCTGGGGCTGCAGACCCACGTGTGTAGACGCACCGGATTGTGTGTCATATCTGCCCCAGGGTAGATTAGTCTGGGTCTGAGTGGCCGCGAGACTATAAGTTATTCTTAGTATCCCTATAGATTTAGTGGTGTTTTTAACCCCTTTACTGCTAAGGCAATATTATTGCTGCCATTCACTTTCCATTGAAATCAATGGAAAGTCCATGACGAGTTACCCTTGTCATTAGCGGCGAAGAGGTTAATAATATGAGCTTGTATATTGCGAGTTCCCCATCCTCAGGTAGGTACCCAGGTGCCTGGATAGTTGGTCCTGAGGAGGGATGTGATTACGTTCTGGCTGGGTTGGAGGGGCCCCTAGGGGCTGATCCCATCTAATCAGAAAATCCAGCCATAACATCTGGCGTCTACGAACAGTTTACGAAACCTGTGTGATCTGGCCATGTGCTTAGAGAGTTTCCCATGTGTTCTGAGGGAGTGCCCTGAGCGCCGGTTCCATCTGGCGTAATGTTGCAGTTTATGTAGCATGTGTGACCTATGGGCTTGAACAGTTGCAGCGTGAGGAGATTGCATTACATCATGGCATTTGGCTTATTCAGGGTGGAAGGAATGGTTTTCATCTTGGTGTTTAAACTGTCAGGGTTGAAGGATGGCATTACATGAGGGAGCCAGTTACATCTTTGTGATGGTCCAATTGTATAAATGTGTGTAAAAAATGCTTTTAAATTGTCCATTAAATTGCTTGCTGCATCTGCTTATGCTGTGCAATGTGAAATGTGTTCATTGCAATATGTTCTGTGGAGTTCTTTGAATATAGCTCCTTGTAAATATGACTTGTGAATAGCGCCATGTTAATGTGGCTTGTGAGGTGCATGTTCTCATGTTGATCTGCTGTGTTCCTTGTGCATTGCGCCTTGGATATATTGTTTGTGAAAAGCTTGTCTTGTAAATATGACTTGTGAATAGCGCCATGTTAATGTGGCTTGTGAGGTGCATGTTCTCATGTTGATCTGCTGTGTTCCTTGTGCATTGCGCCTTGGATATATTGTTTGTGAAAAGCTTGTCTTGTAAATATGGCTTGTGAATAGCGCCATGTGGTCATGGTTTGGACAGGGCATGTTATCATTACGTTAGGCAGGAGAGAGCTGGATCTCTCTCGGGTGCTTGGGGATAACGTTTTGAAAATGTGTGTACGTGTTATCTGTAAACGTGAAGAAATGTGCTCATGACTTTCCCATGTATCCGCGGACATTGGGGAATGATTCTGCTTGTGCTGCCAAAGGGTTAATACCTTGAGTTGAGATGGCAGCCTTTATTTTTCAACATGCTGTTTTACCTTGCATGGTTATTTTGACCTGACTATAAAAGTCAGTGTATTCTTTTAAGGATTGATGGTTTGATTTTGACTTTTACTGATTCCTTGGTCTGCCTATGTGCTTTGTCAGCTTCTTGACGGAAAGGTACCATCTTGTGCTTTGCGAAGGGTTCTGTTCATTTCACATTCTTTTTGAACTGCGTCTACGAATTTGTGTGGGTTTGCCTTGGAACTGATGCGGTTATAAATCAACCAGTCGGATTGAGATAAGGGTTTGCACGGAGAGAGCTGTGTTCTTTTAAATGCGCTTCTTAATATGCATCCACTGACATGTGGAGAATTGTTTTGAATGCATGATTTAAAATGAGTGAAATGTTAAAAAGATGGCCCTGTTAGAGTGCACGCTACGGGGCTGTTTTCATTAATTATTTCTTTGAGGGTTTTCCATCTAGAAAGGAATGTGCTGGTTGCAATGATCACAGGTTGAGAATAATCAATCTTGCCCGACAGTGCATGGTAACATGTGCTTTTAATTAGTGAAAGGCAACCGTGCGCTTTTGCAAACAAATGTAAGTTCTTATTATTATTTTTCCAAATGTAAACTGAAACTTTTTTATAAATGTGTCAGCAAAACCGGCCTTGGTAAGTTATCCAACTCAGTTAGAAAATAATTGGCTGTTTATTAATATATGAATGTGGCCCTTTTATTAGGTTGGATTAAATAGTTTGCGCTATAAATTACATTGTAATGCACAATTATATGATGCCCCTGGTTGAACTAAACACAATGTTGAAATGTGTCTGCATTTTATGTTGTTTTAAAATTATTTCTCTTTCAACAGCTGACAATAGTACATGTTAATTCGTTTTTTTTTCCAAATGCAGAATGCATACTCTTGTGTGCACAACTGAGTTGCCCCTTTCTAAATAAGTGCCCTTATTTTAATTATCTTGCCTTTAGCTGAATTAGTTAGACAAAAGTCTTTTTAGAAACTGGAGCTTTTAAGTAGCAGTACACTGTAACAGAATTGGGTTTTTTTTAGAATGCTAGCTTTCGTTAGTTAGTGAAATCAGGCCTGGGAACAAGCTTACAAGGAATTTGTTTGTCGACCTTGGCAGACCAGCTGGTTTGTGAAGACGAGTTTTTTTTTTTCTTCCTCTGCAGGCTCCGAACACGGCCCTGTCTCGTTATGATTGGCTATAATCCAATTTTGTTCCGCGGACGGCTTGTTTATGCAAGGGTGGGGTTAACTGGCTCTTCCTGGCTGTTGACGCAGGCAGCTTCATTGCCTGCTGATAAGGGACTCTTGCACACTCTTGGCCCTTGGCAGTAGGCCTGGGCGGGCTTCTCTGATCAGGGAAATAGAGGCTTGCAGTGCCCTGCTCCTGCTGTGAGATCATCATTTGGCAGTGATTCAAATTACTTCATACTGTAGCCTGGCTCCTGCTCTGAAGGGAGGGGCTGTCTTAATAAGGATTAGGGTATGTTAGGCCCTACTGAATGAAATTAAAAATTAGATTTTGAATGTTTTTAATTAATTAGGATATTTTCTTTTCAATAATGAAAGGCACCCGGGGTGCTTTTTTAAATGAAAATTTTGTCATGCAAGATTAATGATACTTGTTTTCTTGTCCCTAGGATTGCTGGGTTGTGGTTGTGCGTGGGTCGATCCCCCCTCCCACTTCCTTTTCTTATTTTAGTTTTTTACTTTCATGTTTTTATGTTAGTTTATTATTTTTTGGAAGATGGAACAAGACCAGACCAGACCGGAAGGGTGGTGAATGGCCGCATCGGAGGAAGTGTCCGGATACCGAAGATGCAGGGTGGTGACCTGCACTGATGTCCACAATTGACTTTGGACTCTTTTTTTTTCAAAAGGATTTGGTTATGTAATTCCTTGGCCTGCATTATTCCCATGTTTTCATTCACTACAAGCAGGCCCCACTTTTAAAGCAAAAACATGTCACCTATTATAGTTTTCCTGTTTTCTTCAAAACAGTTTTTGCCAATGAAGGACTTTTTTTTTTTGAATGGTGGTGCACACATGTGTTCCACAGTGTGAAGAAACTAAGTGATATATATATACACCAGCTATCTTGTAGTAATGGGGTTGTCTTTATTTTACTGTTATTACAATTTCACCTTGATTGATCAAAGGGTGGTTACCCTAGACTTTAGATTGTCCTGGGAGGTGTGTCTTTTAGTATGATTATGTATTAATGTTTGTCCAGACCTTGAGAACAGTTTGTTATGTCTACTTCTCAGATTTCACTTTAAATTGACAAATGTCAGTAGGCCTCATTTAGGCCCATTGTTATTTTTATTCCACAAACAAGCCCCTACACCACTACATTTCATGAGTCATCATTAGCTTAAGTTGACTATAGTAGGTAGGGCTCATTTAGGCCCTTTGTTGTTTTCTCATTAGAAGTTGAAACACATTTAGTTCTTAAGTTGTCCGAAGTAGGTAGGCCCCTTGCTGTTTTCATTCAACACATAAGTCCCTACATCACTAGATTTCACCAGTTATCACTAGAAGTTGAGGCACATTTAGTTTGAGGATGCTTTGGTTAGTTTCTGTTGTTATCAGATCCGATCTTAGATATGTTTCAGCATTCAAGTCAAGGGTGCTTTGATTTGTTTTCAGTTGGTTGTTAGGTTTGTATTCCCTACAATTGAGTTTCAGGTGGAATTTCCTTAAGTTGTCATTCTTTTTAGAGAGTTTTTTAGTTTTTGATTTGTTGATAGATTGTGTTGATGTTTGTTTATATGGATGTTGTTGTTTATTGATGTTCGCAAGATAAGGATCTAAGGGTGGAATGTTATGGCAGAGTTTTTGGCTCTATTTAGCAGTGATATAGATCATTAGTCTTGCTCACATCTAGTATAGGTATTATTAGCCTGTGTTGGCCCTTTTAAGCCCTTTTTTCCAGACCTAGAAGAGGATAGCTGCTTAATATGATGATAGATCCTTTATTCCTGACTTTAACCTGTCTATTGCCTATTGGCTTTGACATATTAGACACATTGGTATGGTTTATGTAGGTATTCTGGCAGAGCTAAGGGGCATTTCATCCCTTTCAGGCCTACAGGCCTAGAACTAGAGCGACTCCATCTTGAGGGAGCTGAGAGGCTTTTCAGGATAAAGTTAAAGTTTATAGTTAAGGCTGTTGTTCGCTTGGAGAGAACCGGCTCAGGCTGGCCCTTATCGAAGGAATGTATTTTTCTCCACTCCGAAGACACAACTTCAGGCTGGCCAGCTGGGAACGTGTCCTTGGTACAGGGAGGTACAAGAATTTGGTGGGCGGCAGGTTACTGGCCATACCTTTCCATGAAAGGACAAGCTTCCATATTAGCGAGCTACAGGAGAGGAGGAGTGGTCAGTTCAGTTTGGTGTTCAGTTCAGCGTGGAGTTCATTCCAGCTTGTGTGCAGTTCAGCCTGGAGCTCAGAACAGCTTGGAGCTCAGAACAGCTGGGAGCTCAGTTCAGCTTGGAGCTCAGAACAGCTTGGAGAGAGAGAGAGGATGTCTGCTGGAGCTGCAGAATAGAGTGCAGTTCTTGAATGGAGAAAGAAGGCAGACGATTGCTGAAGATGAGGAGAGAGAAAGCAGTGCAGAGAGCATCAAAGAAGGCTGTCAGCTGGAGCAACTGAACCAGAGGCGTGGTGATGTGGTGAAGGAGGGAGAGACAGAGAGAGCCCTAATCCCACCAGAGGCAGAGAGAGAGCCCTAATCCCACCAGAGGCAGAGAGAGAAATCTTCCTTCTAATAGGTGAGGTAGTCTGAATTAGTTACACTTACACTTACACCTTAATCTTGTTCTTATCCCCTAGGCTATTGTATGTCTAACTAATCCTTTCCCTTTCAGCGGAGTGTTCCTGTTATGTTTAATCTTTTCTCTTTCAGCGGTGTGTTAAAGTTACTGCTAGTTATAGAGACCCCATAGTTTTGTATATGTATACTTTATTATTGTTACAATAAATGACCCCATTAATTAGTGAATTAGTGTGCATGAGTTTTTTTATGATAAAGCTATCCTGGCTTCTAGCCAGTTGCTGTTGAGCCACTGATGGATCAGAAGGGAGTAGGAGCGCTTAAATCAAGAAATAACTCAATCACATAGTGTGTATCCCATACAGTGAGGGTAATCCCCCTTCCTAGTAGTATTACTGTTTGAACAGATGCTACCCCTGATCAGGTAAGTAATAGTGAGGGAGAGAGGAGACCTGCAACTAAGGGACCACACCCTCCCATAATCCTGTAAACAGCGTCTTCTGTTCCAAAGCATAGGTAACCTTTCTCCTCCTAGTCAGATGTTATAGCCAGAAAAGATGCTGCCCCTGATCCGGTAAGTCTGAATGAATAGGGAGAACAGGGAGCCCTTGAGCTAGGGAATTGTTGACACTAAGTAATTCGGCTATCCCATAATATTATTGTAGTAGCAGACCCTTAGTGAAGAGACTTCCCAATATATATATATATATATATAGGTGTTCATAGAAATGTGGTCGTCGTTGATATACGGCGTTAGTGAGAACGCTGGGGAGGATTACCAGCGTGGAGGGCTGCCGGATTGCGGCCCGTGTGTAAGTGAGAGCGTCAGGGGGGATGACTGGCGTGGAGGTTTGCCGGATTGCGAACCGTTTGGAAATAAGGGAGAGCACTGGGGCTGCAGACCCACGTGTGTAGACGCACCGGATTGTGTGTCATATCTGCCCCAGGGTAGATTAGTCTGGGTCTGCGTGGCCGCGAGACTATAAGTTATTCTTAGTATCCCTATAGACTTAGTGGTGTTTTTAATAATATGAGCTTGTATATTGCGAGTTCCCCATCCTCAGGTAGGTACCCAGGTGCCTGGATAGTTGGTCCTGAGGAGGGATGTGATTACGTTCTGGCTGGGTTGGAGGGGCCCCTAGGGGCTGATCCCATCTAATCAGAAAATCCAGCCATAACAGGGCTTCATCATTATGAAACCAAAACTGTTATGAACCAATGAAAAGTGTTATTTTCAGGTCACATGGTCGCGTAAGCGCGTCGGATGTTTACGTTGCGCGATCGTATTCGCTCGAGTACTTCCGGGTGCGCTTATGCCGTGCATATCACGCAGACGCGGCTACGCGATACGTCACGATCATGTTTTTGTTCGCGATATTGGCGCTTACGGGACGCTCCACGGAGCGCGCCCCGGGGCGCTTTATAGAAGTACGCTTTTTGGGGCGCGCACCGGGTGCGCTCCAAAAATAAAATAAAAAAAATGGGAAAAATTGTAGGGACTGGTAGCCCTATTCTTAAGTGGTTTTTACGAAAATTAACTTTGAAAAAATATGTGTTGTGCTACATTGGGCTATATATATGTTAGAGACAAAATGTAGCCCAAATGTAGCCCAATGTAGCCCAAAGATGGCCACCAGAGACAAAAAAAAATATAGCTCAAATATAGCCCAACTGTAGCCCAATGACAGAATGTACCAGAGTGTTCTAAACAACTAGAGCGCTAACAGTCTTACTTATAAATTGAGACTTATAGTTAGGAATTAGCATTAAAAAACCTATGAAATTCACTGAAAAAACCATAGGTTTCAGACCAGTTATAGTTAGGAATTAGCATTTAAAAAAACAATGAAATTCACTAAAAAAACATAGGTTTCACATCAGTTATAGTTAGCTGGAAATTTTACTGACATAAAACCATTGAAATTCCACGTTATAGTTAGTTGGACTCACTATAACTTGCTCGTGTAATGCACTGCTGATGACGTCACATATTACATCACTCATGACATGGTCAGTGACATCACTCATGACATCACTCATGACATCATCTTTGTGACAGAGTGACAGACCTCCTTTCACTGTAACAGTCTTACTTATAAAGTGAGATTTATAGTTAGGAATTAGCATTAAAAAAAACTATGAAATTCACTGAAAAAACCATAGGTTTCAGACCAGTTATAGTTAGGAATTAGCATTTAAAAAACCTATGAAATTCACTGAAAAAAACATAGGTTTCACACCAGTTATACTTAGGAATTAGCATTTAAAAAACCTATTAAATTCACTAAAAAAACCATAGGTTTCACATCAGTTATAGTTAGCTGGAAATTTTACTGACATAAAACCATTGAAATTCCACGTTATAGTTAGTTGGACTCAATATAACTTGCGCGTGTAATGCACTGCTGATGACGTCACATATTACATCACTCATGACATGGTCAGTGACATCACTCATGACATCACTCATGACATCATCCTTGTGACAGAGTGACAGACCTCCTTTCACTGTAATGTAACCCATGAAACACATATTGAAAAATATAAATTACATTTTTTTTAATACCCATACCAGTTACAACAACCAATTCAATAATTCCACCATCTATATACACATTCACTCATTCACCAACAGTTCTATATAGTCACTCATACATACATACACTCATCATATGTAGTGATACACCTACACATCCTGTTTCACACCGACAGTCATCCAAAAGTTACTCACACATGCAAATAAACTATTGAACATCCATTTATTTGCATATACAGCTATACACACACTACCACCTTACTTCTCTCTTAAACAATCACTTATAGAAACACATACTTATTTAAACAAGAACTCTTTCAATCTCTCACTCTCACATATACTCACTCATATACATCAATACTCACATATACTAGATTAAAACATATGTAGTTACTGATAAAGACACTAATGAGACAGTCATTCACTCACTAACACACGCATATACACACTCATCCACCAATACAGTCCTGCACATATGCCGTCTTTAAAACACATACAAACAGTGAGTCAGTCATTGATGCATCTTTGTGCTAAGTAACAGTCCCACCAAACCATACAGACACTCATACTGATACTAAAAAAAATCGAATAATCTATATACACACACATGTAGCTCCTCACCAACCCATGCAGCCATTTATACACAAAGTGAAACACTGATACATATATTTAAATATTTAAACATTACTCGTTATTATTTGTATTTACTAAGATACACTTAATAAGCCAGTTAACCAATCATTTTTTTAAAAAAAAACATCCATTTACACACTTATTTAAACATGTATTTTTCCATCAACATATACATATATAAAACATATTTATTTTTCAGAAAGGCACACATTCACTGGATGGTGTCATCAGTGATGTCATGAGTGATGTCACTGACCATGTCATGAGTGATGTAATATGTGACGTCATCAGCAGTGCATTACACGTGCAAGTTATAGTGAGTCCAACTAACTATAACGTGGAATTTCAATGGTTTTATGTCAGTAAAATTTCCAGCTAACTATAACTGATGTGAAACCTATGTTTTTTTTAGTGAATATATATATATATATATATACATATTAACTACTGGCGGTCACCAGTAGGTATATATAGTTAGGATTTTTTCTCTATGGGATTTTTGAAAATTCTATGTCTAATAACTTTGGCGTTTGTGGACGGAATTGGCTAAAATTTTCAGGAAAATGGCACATTTTGTTTCTGAGCAGCCCCTAAAAATTTGGCGGGGTTTTGTCAGGGGGGGCGAGAAAAAAGGGGGGTCCCAAAACACGTTTTTCCCATGTTAATTTCCATAGGGCGGTTGGCCTCACTTTTAGCTCGACCGGCTGAATGGATTTGCACGAAACTTGGCAAAATTGTAGGGACTGTTAGCCCGATGTGCCTTTGCTAGGTCTCAATATATGTGCTCCAGTGGATTTTGATAAATTAACGTTCAAAAAAATATTTATATCTGTGACAGCGCTCCGGGTAGCGCTCCGGTTCGCGTACCTGACGCGTAACGGAACTTCGTGAAGCGAAGTCGATTGGCTCTCCGGTGTCTGTCAACATTCTAAACAGTCCGGAGCGGCCGCCATCTTGTTTCTCAGTAGGATCGAGTGACAAGAGGAGGCCAAAACAAAGAGTGAAATGACCATAAGGGGGAATAGTAGATCCTCCCTGACCCCCAAAGTTTGATGTGGAGGCTTTAAAAGGGCCCCGCGGGGCAAAAAAAAAAGAAAACAAATTTTTTTTATTTTGCGTGGGGTGCGCCCGGTACGCGCACCGGAAAGCGGTCCGGCGAGCGTACTATAAGGAAACAAGAATGATAGACTTTTTAAATATTGTATGTTTATTGATTGTTAGTTTTGTTGTTTTTTTATGTTTTTTTTATTTAAGGAGCAATATGTAGGTACCAATGCAGAGTCCAAAAATTAATATACACCGTCTCCTTTGTAGATATCTTGCATGTTGTTTCAGAAGTTATTGTGGAATATGGAATTCATACCATAGTGTGTCAGGAAAGTAGAAACAATATGGAGGCAGGAGATGATAAAGAGATGTTAAATACACATTGGAGATAATATAGTTGGAGAAAGGAAGTAACTATGAGCAAAATTATTGTGTAACGTAAAAAAGAGGCACAGTATACCATAAACTATATATACTATAGCGCTAACGCGGCGCGTCATAAGACATTTTGTTTCTGAGCAGCCCCTGAAAATTTGGGGGGGTTTCGTCAAGGGGGGCCGAGAAAAAAGGGGGGTCCCAAAACGCGTTTTTCCCATGTTAATTTCCATAGGGCGGTTGGCCGCACTTTTAGCTCGAACGGCTGAATGGATTTGCACAAAACTTGGCAAAATTGTAGGGACTGCTAGCCCGATGTGCCTTTGCTAGGTCTCAAAATATGTGCTCCAGTGGATTTTGATAAATTAACGTTCAAAAAAATATATATATCTGTGACAGCGCTCCGGGTAGCACTCCGGTTGGCGTACCTGACGCGTAACGGAACTTCGCGAAGCGAAGCTGATTGGCTCTCCGGTGTCTGTCAACATTCTAAACAGTCCGGAGCGGCCGCCATCTTGTTTCTCGGTAGGATCGAGTGACAAGAGGAGGCCAAAACAAAGGGGGAAATGACCATAAGGGGGAATAGTAGATCCTCCCTGACCCCCTAGGTTTGATGTGGAGGCTTTAAAAGGGCCCCGCGGGGCAAAAAAAAAATCTTTTTTTTGCGTGGGGTGCGCCCGGTACGCGCACCGGAAAGCGGTCCGGGGAGCGTACTATAAGGAAACAAGAATGATAGACTTTTTAAATATTGTATGTTTATTGATTGTTAGTTTTGTTGTTTTTTTATGGTTTTTTTATTTAAGGAGCAATATGTAGGTACCAATGCAGAGTCAAAAAATTAATATACACCGTCTCCTTTGTAGATATCTTGCATGTTGTTTCAGAAGTTATTGTGGAATATGGAATTCATACCATAGTGTGTCAGGAAAGTAGAAACAATATGGAGGCAGGAGATGATAAAGAGATGGTAAATACACATTGGAGATAATATAGTTGGAGAAAGGAAGTAACTATGAGCAAAATTATTGTGTAACATAAAAAAGTTGCACAGTATACTATAAACTATGTATACTATAGCGCTAACGTGGCGCGTCATAAGACGCATAACGCGGTAATGTGATACGTCGCGCTTATGCGACGCGTCACGATGTTGCTTTCTAACGCGGTACTTGCGCTAACGGAACGTTTACCGGTTCGCGGACCGGGTCGCGGAACAAATTGAAGCACATTTTACAAGCTTTTGATATTTGCTATCAAAAAACCATTGACATTCACTGAAAAAAACATAGGTTATAGACCATATATAGTTAGGAATTAGAATTTATAAAACCTTGAAAATTCACTGAAAAAACCATAGGTTATAGACCATATATAGTTAGGAATTAGCATTTACAAAACTGTAGTAAGTAGATCGGAGACAACGATGTTGAAGAGAGGATTTATTGTAACAGATGCTGCGCAGCAGCTCACAGCCAAGCAGGTCATCAAACTGTCTCGGTAATTCAAAGCACATTCCAATTAGAACTAGGGGACAGAGGAAGGAACAGAAAGAACAAAGGTTCCAGAAAGACTAGAGAGAGAACATGGGAAAAAAGCACAGGCAAAACACTACAAAAACCTTATTTTACTCACACAAAACCATTGAAATTCGCATATATAGTTAGTTGCACTAACTATATATTGCGCACCCGCAAGCCACTGCTGATCATGTCACATATTACATCATTCAGGACATGGTCAGTGGCATCACTAATGACATAACTGATGACATCTCAAATGACATCACTGATGACATCACTGATGACATCTCAAATTACATCACTGATGACATCTCATTTGACATTACTCATCACATCACTGATGATATCATTCGTGTGATAATACGATGAACCTCTTCAGATTCTAATATAACCTTAGATACAATCAGTGTAAACAGACACTCACGGACTGTCACTCATCCATGGAGTTACTCACGCACCTAGTCAGTCATGCAAAAAATCAATCACACCTCCATTTCCTCAACTATACAGTTATACACACCTTACCTATTCAAACATATACTAACACATATTTACTCTCTTATACAATACCTGATACAAGTTTACAATGATCCATACAGCCACTCACACATTCACTGGCTCTTATGCACAGTTATTTATATATGTCAACTCTCACATGTACTGTGTTTTACATATGTATTTACTTTGACATGTAGCACTAAGATATCCATTCACTCACCAATACACTCATGCACACAGTCAACCGCCCATACAGCTGATTCCACATGCACTTTTGAACCCATACATCTAGTGAATCAACTGTTCACACATCTATGCACAGAGTCACACACCTCCCAGCCACCCATACACACACACTCAGTCTCCCATACAAATACTTGGGCAACCAATCAATAACCCATATAGTTACTCATATAGCTACTGATCAACACATGCAGCAGTTTACAGAACAACAGACATGGTGATGCACAAATTAAGACAGTTTAGTCACTAACCCATGCACTCAGTGAGACACATTTAATCCCTCACTCATACAGTCAGTCATGCACCTACTAAATCCTTCATCCAGACACTTATACATCCACAAATTCTTCAATATGTAAGACATATTTTAACTTTACAGAAACATACAGTCACTGGATGTTGTCATCAGTGATGTCATCAGTGATGTCATTTGAGATGTCATCAGTGATGTCATCAGTGATGTCACTGACTATGTCATGAATGATGTAATATGTGACATGATCAGCAGTGGATTGTGGGTGCGCAATATATAGTTAGTGCAACTAACTATATATACGAATTTCAATGGTTTTGTGTGAGTAAAATAAGGTTTTGTAAATGCTAATTCCTAACTATATATGGTCTATAACCTATAGTTTTTTCAGTGAATATATATATATATATATATATATATATATATATATATATATATATATATATATATATCCGAAAGGCTGCATACACAGGTTAGGTGCAACGACGAAGTCCCAGTCAGCACCAAAGAAGCAGACACGAGCCCAAAGTAAGTGCAAAAAGCAAGTAGCGTTTATTCCTTCATGAGTCCGCCATAACGCGTTTTCAACACCGTAGTGGCTTGATCATATATATATTACCTAGTTGCATTGCACGGGTAGAGGGATATTTTAAACACCGTTCATTCACGCCCTCATTTCGAGAAAAGACTTCGTTTTTGAAGGGCTGTGGCATAAGAATTATTCTTCCCTCCAAACATGTCTTCGTCAGCGGAGGCAATGAAAAACCGGGAGGCATTGGCTGATGCTATGTTCGTAAACCTCCCAACAGTTAGACCAGTTGCAGATAATAGGAGCAACAACAACCCCAATATTGATCTTAAGGGGAAACTGAATAAACTGGAGAAACTTTTAAAGACTGAGATCACGAAGTGGTGGGAAAAGCGATCCCTTGAAAAATATATGGAAGTGGGAAGAGTCCCGAGGGGGTTAAGGGTACTTACAGCACCATCATTTGAAAACCCCAACCCACTCATGTTAAAAGAATGGGCTACTAACAACTTGGAGGCATCCAAAAACATGATTTGCATTTTGATAACGTATGCAGAAATCGACAGAATTGACATTCTCAAAGAGATTGAAGCACTGAATAATGAACTGGATGCTCACAAAGAAACTGAATATATTAAAAAATATCGTGAAGAAATTAACACTCGTCTCAATAAACATCAAGAAACCATCAGCTTGCGCAAACAATATAAATTCGCCCGAGATAAACAAGATTATGAAACCGGGAGAATTTTCACGTTTGCGAGAAAATATGACACCATGAAAAGACAGGCAATGACACTGAGAGCCGTTCCCCCAGCATTCAATGAAAGCGGGGAAATAACTGTGTCAGAACAAGAATTAAGCTCTAATGCAAGCAGTGTGGGCTCGGATGATGAACAATCAGCGGGTGTTTCTGTAGCAGTACCCACTCATTATGCACCATCGGAGGAATTGGGTTTTTTAATCGAGGACAGGTTGAAAACTCTGCGACCAAAAACCCAACAGCAGCGGAACAAAAACGCAAATGCAAAAACCGCAAATGTCACGAAAGAAGGAAATGCCGTAGGGAGAGGTTTCGCAAAAAGAGGGAGGGGCAAGAAATGGTAACTGTGTTAGAAATCAACAATGCCTCCACTTTGCCCACAAACCATGAATCTGGCAATACAGATACCACTGATATTGGAAAGGGGCGACCATTCGGTCCCCCCGAACGTATGGTGGAGTACCACGATCCCCCCGGGAAGCCATCTTGGGCGGGAGGCGAGTCTTGGCTGGTATGCCCGTAGCGGCGTAGCCGGGGCGCGCCTTTTTCCCGCCCTGGAGTGGGCTGGCCTAGACACTGACGCGGCCGGCCACGCCCTTGGGGCAGGCAGGGGCGGGTTTACGCCCGCCCTGAAGACGGATAAAAGGAGCAACAAGCCAAGAAAGCATCCTCTTGTTCCTGTGCTCTGAAGCTGCACCTCCTCGCTGCACGTGAGCTCGAGACGGAACGAAGAGCCAATTTTGACCCACCCACCAGCCCCTGAGGACAGCAAGTGGTTTTTGAATAAAGTTTGATGTGGTAACTCTATTTCTTGCAGGTTGTGATGATTATCGTGATAACTTTGAATATGCAATAAAGAATGGTCAATTTGTAGTATGTTTTGCAAATAAAGTAATTATGCACTAGAGTTGATCAGTAATCATGCTTTTAATAAGTTGTAATTATTACTGTCATTTAGTAATTTAGTCATTTAGTAATTTAGTTAGAATTGTCGTATTTATTTTGGTCGGGCGGTAAGGTCATGATCGGTGAGCAGTAATTGGAAGATCCCTATGGGTGGGCGTCACCCATTACGGATGGGAGCGCTCGAGGGAGGTGGCCATTGGGCCCTCAACGGGGAGGCAGTCCCTTCTAAGGATGGGCCGCCGAAAGGAAAGGAAAGGCGGTCAAGGCCCCTTCCTGGGTAGGAGGGGCTACAGCCCCCTCCTGGGGAATTTCCCGGGGCCAGGACATCTGCGACGGCAGATGTGGTAAGTTGTGTGGGGTTTGGGAGGGGGTTTACGCTACCTTCTAGACACCTCACACGAGTCCTCGGACGACCTTTAAATGGCGTCGAGTTTATTGGGGCCCCCGTCAAGTCAAGGGAAATTGGTAGATGCACGTGAGGTACACCTCTGTGCGGTCGCCCCTCACAAGTGAGGGGGATATTTCTGGTTTAGGGATCTGACACCGGTTACGACCTTGCCGTTGGCCCTTAAACGTTAGGATGTACAATTTCAAGTTAAATGTTTTGTAGGATGTTAGTTCGGCTAGGTGAACCTTTGTATTAGAGAATATGTTAAGGTTAGCCAAACATCGCAATGTGGAAATGAAATTGTACATAATATGAAACTGTTATTTTAATGTTTTAATTTTGTTTCATATTTTAATAAATACGGCCGGGAGGGTCACTCCCTCCCGTCTTCCAAAAGTTCAGAACCGTTTCCGGTTTCCCATTCCTTGGGGATTGTGTTGAGAGGGGGTGGCGGGTATCTCAGCCATATAAACCTACCACCGGTCTAGATAATACAGTCATCAACTTATCTGAAGAACTCCTTTCTAAAGCAGAGACACAACTTTTGTCCTTGGGCCTGTCCTTCTGTCCTAAAAATGGTTACAACTATGTACAAACCAGAATTGATGTATTCAAATGTATTCGTAAGTTGAAGTTAAAAAAACATTTTAAACTTGCAAATGCCCAGGAGAAAGCCACTACCATCAGTAGCTCCTTACACCCTTCTTTTATGTTCCAAGTGGCAGATATGGGGGCATTGCAGACGGCCCATGAATTGGCACTGGATGAGAGTTTCTCCAGTATCTGCACTCAAACCAAATGTGACAGAATGGGGGTGAGTATCAATAAACCGAGTGAAACCCCATTTAAACCTAAATCCACATTTATGCCTCTGAATGCAAAGGATGCTATTGACACTTTTAATGACATGATTACTGAGGACCTGAAGGCTTTGCAAATCAATATTTCCAGAAAAAACAAAAGACTCAAATACATGGAAAAACAATGCTTCAACTTAATGAAAAAATTGAGGAACAATTCCAATTTGATTATCAACAAGGCCGATAAGGGAGGCAATATCGTCATCTGGCCAAAAGACCAATACATGAATGAAGCTAACTGCCACCTTTCAAATCCATCCTGTTACCGAAAAGCGAACTTTGGGGAAGTACGGAACCTTAAAGATAGGATCCACAAAGAACTAAATCAATGGAAGAGGGAAGGTCTTTTAACTGAGCAAGAATTGGGGTATTTGAAAGTTGATCATCCTTTGACCCCTACCTTGTATTTAATACCCAAAATTCACGAACAAGTGTCTCCCGTCCCAGGCCGACCTATCATTTCGGCCCAAGGAAGTCTCATGGAGCCAATGTCTAAATATGTTGATTTCTTTTTGCAGAATGTTGTTGTTAGTTTGCCTTCCTACATTAAAGGACACTGGGCATTTTTTGTCTAAACTGAAAGAGGTGGAGTGGAGAGAGGGATATAGTTTGGTGGCCCTTGACATCAGCTCCCTTTATACCAGTATTAAACATACAGATGGTCTTAACGCTGTACAGTATTACCTAAACCAACGCAACCTCATGTACAAGAACCACAATGAAATGTTGATTTCTATGATCAGGTTGTGTTTAATGAATTACCACTTCTTATTTAATAAGGAGATTTACCAGCAGTTAAGAGGAGTTGCTATGGGGGCATGCTTCTCTCCCACCTATGCATGCCTCCATGTTGGGTGGTGGGAGGAGCATGTCCTCAGGCATCTCCCAGATTTCGTCAATAACATCGTCCATTATTGGAGATTTATTGACGACATTTGTATGATTTGGAGAGGGGATGAGGAATCCGCCACTGACTTTGTTAAAATCATCAACAACAATAACTTGAACCTTTCGTTTACTAGCCAGATCAGTAAAACTAATATCCAGTTTTTGGATGTTGACATTTACATCCTGAACAATACCTTAGCCACCAGACTCCACCGAAAAAATACGGCGGGTAATTCAATTCTGCACGCCTCTAGTGCGCACCCCAAACACCTCATAAAAAGCATTCCTTATGGGGAGTTTATACGGATGCGCAGAATTTGTAGTTTGGAGTCTGATCTGAACACCTGCCAGGAAGAGGCAATCCAGAGGTTTTTAAAACGTGGTTATCTGATGGATGATCTTCTGACAGCTAGAGATAAGGCCAACAGTGTCAGTAGAGATGATGTTGGAGGAGAGGGTTCTGAGAATGCGAACGAAGAGGTAGATAACCCCCCTAAACATGACATCAATATGGTCAGTTTAATCACCACCTTTAACACTGAGGAGAAAAAAATAAGGGGCATCCTCAAGAAACATTGGCCCATTCTCCACACAGACATTAACCTGTCACCGTTACTGCCCATTGAACCCTCCATTATATTCAGGAGAGGACCCTCGGTGAGAGATTGCCTAGTAAGAACCAGCCAAGAAGTGAGCGATAACAAGGTTAAGATTTCCAACAAAAAGGGTTTCCATAAATGTATTTCATGCAGACCGTGCAAGTTCGGGGTGAACACGGTGGAATTTCAATCTCCATTCAATCCCATGCCTACACCCATCAGAGACCTGTATACATGTCGTACTGATTACGCTGTATATGTTTTGGAGTGTACGTGCAAACTCAAATATGTGGGAAGCACCAAGTTACAGGTGTTTAACCGCATATTGCAACATCTCAGGGCAATAGTGAACTCTGATTCCAATTATCCTGTTGCCCGGCATTTCGAACTTGTACATACCAAAAACTTGAACCATCTCACCTACTTTGTTATTGACTCCGTCCCCAAAAACATCCGAGGGGGGGATCGGGAAAAAATTCTGAGACAATTAGAGAGCAAGTACATTGTCCTCTTAAATACCAGAATACCTAATGGGCTTAACAGGGGGGAAGATTTACAAGTTTTTCTGTAAATAAATCATTATCTAATCCCTATGTAGCAACCTCGAATTGAGTAGCCTGTGTAGACATCTTTTTTCCAACGAATTATGTGAACTCTGTTCTTTTGTTGTTCTCCCATTTTTTCAGCCATGTATAGCACAGTTAATATGAGCTCATAGCTACCTACAACGTAAAACCATGTACAATCTATTCTGCTTTTAAGCAATGGTCTTGGATTTATTATACTATATTTAGTCACTATGGCTATAGTGAACACTTAGCATCAGCAGCCATGCCTGATTGTTTTTAACTGTCGTGGGTTTCTATAACACTGGCGCAGGTACATTGAGTTACATGACATCTTTTGGTATGATTTGTTGTTATCATAGCATACATGTACTTACTGCGAGAATCTTATGCACTTTGGGCACTTGAGCACTGTTTTTTTTGATAACATCGATGGAGGTCTTGTATTATGTCTTTTGGACATGTCACAATAATTTTGCACATATGTTTTGTCTGGTATGAAATGAAGATTGAATACTAATTTTCTCATTAGGCATTATTGTATATATCTTGAAATGAATTTTACTTGATATTGCACTAGCACTTTATTCAGCTCCTAGACTTACCTGAATATTGAAATGTCCTTTTGAGTTTTGTATTTTGTACATATGTGTAAATGAAGTATTTTTTCCATGTCCTTTACCCCCTTAATCCGTTGTTATTGTTTCGACCTCTATGTTTGACACAGTATTTAAACACCCCCATTGGTAATTTGAGGCCATGTGATCAAGGCCGTTTTGTGACGGCCGAAACGCGTCATGCCGATGGCGAGGGAAAAATAAAGCCACATCTTTGAAAATCTACCTTGGTGTTTTTGAGATCTGTTCCGCGGTGGTGCGAGGAGACGCATTGCAGGACTCTTGTTTCGATATATATATATATATATATATATATATATATATATATATATATATATATATATATATATATATATATATTACCTACTGGCGGTCGCCAGTAGGTAGTTATAGTTAGGATTATTTTCAATAGAAAATCTCAACATTCTATTGTGAATAACTTTGGCGCTGGTTGAGGAATCTGCCTGAACATTTCCTCAAATTTGCCTCGCTGCGCCCCAGTCCTTCCCTGAAAGTTTGGGGGGGGATTTGTCAAGCGGGGGCCGAGAAAAAAGGGGGTCCCAAAACATGTTTTCCCCATGGTAATTTTCATAGGGCAGTCGACCTCACTTTTAGCCCGAACGGCTGAATGGATTTCCATCAAACTTGGCAAAATTGTAGGGACTGGTAGCCCGATGTGCCTTTGCTATGTCTCAAGATATGTGCTCCAGTGGATTTTGAGTAATTTAGGTTAAAAAAAATATATATCTATAAGCGCTCCCCGGTACGCGCACCTGGGCGCTAACCATAGGTTTCACACCAGTTATAGTTAGCTGGAAATTTTACTGACATAAAACCATAGAAATTCCAACGTTATAGTTAGTTGGACTCACTATAACAAGCGCGCCTGCAATGCACTGCTGATGACGTCACATATTACATCACTCATGACATCGTCAGTGACATCACTCATGACATCACTTATGACACCATCTTTGTGACAGAGTGACAGACCTCCTTTTAGTGTAATGTAACCCTTGAAACACATATTCAAAAATAGAAACTAACATTTTCAAAAAAATTGAGATACCCATACCAGTTACAACAACCAATTCAGTAATTCCATCATCTATATAAACATCCACTCATTTACCAACAGTTCTATATAGTCACTCATATATATACTCACTCATCACATCTATACATCCTGTTATACACCGACAGTCATCCAAAAGTTACTCACACACATACTCACACATGCAAATAAATTATTGAACATCCATTTATTTGCATATTAAACTATACACACACTACCTCCTTACTTCTAAGGAAACTTACACATACTTACTCTCTTAAACAATCACTTATATAAACACATACTTATTTAAACAGGAACTCTTACAATCACTTACTCTCACATATGCTCACTTATATACATCAAAACTCACATACACTAGATTAAAATATATGTTGTTACTAAAAAAGACAATAGTGAGACAGTCATTCACTCACTAACACACACATATACACACTCATCCACACATACAGTCCTGCACATATGCTGTCTTCAAAACACATACAAACAGTCAGTCAGTCACCAACCCATGCAGCTACTTATACACAAAGTGAAACACTGATACAAATATTTCAATATTTAAAAGTTACTCGCTAATATTTGTATTCAATAAAATACACTTAATAAGGCAGTTAACCAATCATTTTTTAAAAAAAAAACATCCATTTACACACTTATTTAACCATTTATTCTTCCATCAACCTTTGCAAATACAAATATTAAACATATACATTTTTCAGAAAGACATACATTCACTGGCTGGTGTCATCAGTGATGTCATGAGTGATGTCAATGACGATGTCATGAGTGATGTAATATGTGACGCCATCAGCAGTGCATTGCAGGCGCGCTTGTTATAGTGAGTCCAACTAACTATAGCGCTGGAATTTCTATGGTTTTATGTCTGTAAAATTCCCAGCTAACTATAACTGGTGTGAAACCTATGTTTTTTTCAGTGAATTTATTAGGTTTTTTAAATGCTAATTCCTAATTATAACTGGTGTGAAACCTATGGTTTTCTCAATGAATATATATATATATATATATATATATATATATATATATATATATATATATATATATATATATTACCTACTGGCGGTCGCCAGTAGGTATATATAGTTAGGATTTTTTCTCTATGGGACTTTTGAAAATTCTATGTCTAATAACGTTGGCGTTTGTGGACGGAATCGGCTGAAATTTTCAGGAAAATGGCACATATTGTTTCTGAGCAGCCCCTAAAAATTTGGGGGGGTTTTGTCAAGGGGGGGCCGAGAAAAAAGGGGGGTCCCAAAACGCGTTTTTAACATTGAGTTTTCCATAGAGCGTTTGGCCTCACTTTTAGCTCGAACGGCTGAATGGATTTGCACGAAACTTGGCAAAATTGTAGGGACTGTTAGCCCGATGTGCCTTTGCTGGGTCTCAATATATGTGCTCCAGTGGATTTTGAGAAATTAACGTTTTAAAAAACAGATATATCTGTGACAGCGTCCCGGATAGCGCACCGGTTCGCGAACTTTTCGCGTAACGGAACTTTGCGTAGCGAAGCTGAATGGCTCTCCGGTGTCTGTCAACATTCTAAACAGTCCGGAGCGGCCGCCATCTTGTCTCTCGGTAGGATCGAGAGACAAGAGAAGGAGAAAAACGAAGGGGGAATTTAATGAAAGGGGGCAAGGTAAACCCTTCTTGACCCCCTAGGAATGATGTTGGGGTTATTAAAGGATCCCGTGGGGCAAACAAAAAATATTAATTTTTTGCGGTAGAAGCGCTTTCCGGTTCGCAAACCGGGTAGTGAACCGGGACGCGAAACGGGAATTCGCTATTTTGTGTTTCGATTTAATTAAATTACAAGATGGAGGAAAAACAATGTGAGAAATGGGTATAAGGGGGTACGGGAGACGTATCTTGACCCCCTATGTTTTCTGAGGGTGGCTGAGGAGGCTCATATATGTTGATACTTGTCTTCCAGCGGCTGCGAGTGAGCGTAATTTTTTTTTTTTCGCTGCGTGACGTCTGTTAACATTCGATTTGAAGGAAATCAGGAAGTGTTGACCGCCATTTTGACACTGCGAGTAAATATATTGTTAAAAATATTTGTTATAAATAATCCGTATTGATAAACATTCTCTGCGCCATCTTGCTTTTTTCCAATGCCACACTTTTGTCGTGCACGACAGCCATTTTAGATGCCTTGACCAGACCCACTCTCTGCACGCCGCCGATCGTGACGTCTGTTAACGTTCGATTCGAAGGAAATCAGGAAGTGTTGACCGCCATTTTGACACTGCGAGTAAATATATTGTTAAAAATAATTGTTATAAATTAATTCGTATTGATAAACATTGTCTGCGCCATCTTGCTTTTTTTCCAATGCCACACTTTTGTCGTGCACGGCAGGCATTTTAGATGCCTTGACCAGACCTAATCTCTGCACGCCGCCGATCCTCAGCATGGCTCCCCACCCTCGTAAGCATCTCCCCCACGCACTGGTCACCCCCGCTCTCTGTCTTATGCATGGGCCATAAACCTCCCCCCATCTGCGCTGCTCTTCCCTGAGAATCACACCCTGTGCCTGCCCGACACCACCCTTTCACCCTATTCACTACCGCACCCTCTGACATTCCTCTTCCTTTGTGTCTGATTGTCCAGGCCGGTCCCAGGCTATCACGTAGCCCTGCGGATGTAGTTTATGGCTTCAACTGTAAAGAATCACCCCTCTTCAAAGGAGTTACAGTAGATCAAGGCCCCCACCCGATGAGATCCGTCACACCACACGCGTTCCTACTATCTGATAACCATCCTGTATTGTGATTGGGGAGGGGATTCTCACTGTGAGGGTGTGTGGGACCGAGCCTGAAGCGGAAGATTCCAGGGATGCCTCTTTGTACATCAACGTTTTTACAATTATGTGTCACATTAAAAATATATAGCACTCCAACAAAGTAGTAGGATTATAAAACTTTAATAACTTATAAATATATACAACGCTCCAACAAAGTAAACACGTTAAAAAAAAACATTTTAAACAAAGCAACAATGGGCTGCTGTGGGGTGGCGTCTGTAGCTGTCCTTTGTGCGAATAGGCCGAAGGCAGCACAACGCGCCGAGATTCGGACGGCACCCAGGTGATGTCCAGTAAGTTGTCGCACTGGTCATGGCATCCTACAATGCTGCACCGAAAAACGGCGTGGGGCGCCCCGGGGGGGGAGGTGGAACGAACGGGCCTCCCCGCCTCCCCAGCTGGAGGATCCTCTGCTGCAGTGGGGCGCCCCTTTACCGTTTCAGTCACCATTCTGCTGTTTACCACCTGCTTTTGCTGCACTGTGCCTCATCCGCCATTCAGCTGAGTTGCGCCCGCTCTTGCGGCTACAGCGTCTTGCCCACCATCCAGCTGAGTTGTGCCCGCTCTTGCGACTACAGCGTCTCACCCACCATTCAGTTGAGTTGCGCCCGCTCTTGCGGCTACAGCGTCTCGCCCACCATCCAGCTGAATTGCGCCCACTCTTGCGGTGCAGCGATAGGCGGCTGCCACAGGACTCTTAAAATGGCGGCCGGCTCTCCGGATTTGGGCCTGGTCCACTAAAATGGCCATGGGACACATTTGAACTCGGACATTTGCCTGCTAGGGCTTGGGCCCCATTCTCGAAAGCGTCCCCTCAGCCTTGAAGATTCTACAAAAGTCATCGGGCCCCCGACTCCCGCAGGCTTCCGGTGGGGAGCGGCTGCCATGATTGCTCGCGGAATGGCCACGACGGAGCCACGAGATGGTGATGCTCTCATGCTGATGCCAGCTTCAGTCCGAAACATCCAGAAACACTGTAGACTACCAATTCGATCAGTTCCGGTGGAGCCCCAACGTGACCCGGTAGAGAAGAACTTGCCCTCCCCGCTTTGACTGATGATTCTTATAGCCTGTGTCTTTTGTTGTCATTTAACAGAACTTTTTGGACTGCTGAAAGGGGTTGTGTTCCGACCGCTGGTTGGTGGAGACTGTATTCTGGACCTGCGTTGTCGCGTAATGCGTCATATGACGCGCCGCGTTAGCGCACCCGGAAGTGCTCCGGTGCGCGAGGCGCAGCTTCCCGGAAACGATCCAGAGCGCGGCGTGCAGCGCGTAACGTAAGCATAACAGGTCATGTGACTTGTTAATAAAACTTTTCATTGGTTCATTTTACTTTTGTTATTCTAATGATGAAAGGCTTGGTCATATGACCTAAAAATAACACTTTTCATTGCTTTCGAACATTTTTTTTTCCCAAATGATGAAAGCCCCACCTTTTTTTTTCTCACTCTGACTTGTAAAGCAAAGGACCCAGATGCATTTACAGTTTATCACTAACAATGTTCCAGGCTAATGTATTTTCCCGGGAAATTTACAACTGTCCTGCAAGTAAAATATTCCTATTTCGAGAAAAAGGGCGTTTCTTCTTCCCATGAGGGAGCCGTTGAACAAAAGATGGTCGGCCTGCTGTCTTAGTCGCTGATAGGCATGAATATCGGATTCTTATCGATCACTTTATGTTGCAGGAGTGGAAAACACAACAGCCCTTGACCATTTATGTTTACTGCGTTCCTGTGTATTATACCTTTTAACCTTCATGTAATCGGGCTGCTTTATTTCACTTGCCTTTTACTGATTTGAAAACAGTGGCTATTATTCAAAACTTTACCAATCTAGGTACTACTACCATGTTTTGTTTTAAAAACCTTTATTGTAAAAAAATGTCAGTATACAAATACGGGCCTATAACCACGTGGGCCGGCCACGGAGCAAACTGGAATCGTATATGATGAGGGGAAATTTACACTGTAGAAGAACGTAACGGGCGACCCATTAGGTTGCAAGAACTAAGGTGTCTAACAATTGCGGAATCGGTGGACGTACATTTTATAATTAAAGTACGACAGGGCCAGTTACAATAAAATTATCTAGATATACATTTGCGGGCAAGCACCATGGGTGACGTTAATTCGAAATTTCAATAGTACAGTAATCAATAACACATCAGAACTTAATATCAATAGAGATGTCCAAATGTTCAATCAGTACTTGTCCCCGCCCGCCATGTGCTTCAAAACTGCATATGTATCTCGTGATATCAAGGTTGGGCAACCAGTACACAACAAGGAGTTTCGAGTCCCATTTATACCGGCGCCATTTTGGGCAAGGCCGGGCAGGTCCAGGATATAGTCAAAATGTCTCCACCAACCAGCGGTCGGACCAGAACCCCTTTCGGCAGTCCAAAAAGGTTCCGTTAAATGACAACAGAAGAGATAGGCAACAAGAACAATCAGTCAAAAGAGGGGACGCTTTCATGAATGGGGCCCATGCCCTAGCAGGCAAGCGTCCGAGTTCCAAGGTGTCCCAGGACCATTTTAGTGGACCAGGCCCAAATCCAAAGAGCCGGCCGCCATTTTGAGAGTCTTGTTGCAGCCGCCTTTCGCTGCACCGCAAGAGTAAGCGCAATTCAGCTGGATGGTGGGCGAGACGCTGTAGCCGCAAGAGCGGGCGCAACTCAGCTGAATGTCGGATGAGGCACAGTGCCGCAAGAGCGGGCGCAATTCAGCTGAATGGCGACTGAAACGCTAAGGGGCGCCCCACTGCAGCAGAGGAGCCTCCTCCTGGGGAGGAGGGAGAGGCCCGTTTGCACCCCCCCCCATTTCCCCCGGGCACCCCACGCCATCTTTAGGCGCAGCATTGTAGGATGGCCACACCAGTGAAACTTGCTGGACACCCCCTCGGTGCCATCCGGATCTCGGCGCGTTGTGCTGCCTTCGGCGTACTGTAGCAGCAAGAGTGACCGCAACTCAGCTGGACACGCCGTCTTTCGGCGCAGCATTGTAGGATGGCAACACCAGTGAAACTTGCAGGACACCACCTCGGTGCCATCCGGATCTCGGCGCGTTGTGCTGCCTTCGGCCTACTGTAGCAGCAAGTGTGGGCGCAACTCAAGTGGGCGGCGAGTGAAACGGTAAGAGGCGCCGCACTGCAGATGAGGTGCCTCCACCTGGGTAGGCGGGAGAGGCCAGTTCGCACCGCCCCCCCCCCCCCCCGGGCACCCCACGCCGACTTTCGGCGCAGCATTGTAGGATGGCCACACCAGTGCAACTTGCTGGACACCACCTCGGTGCCATCCGGATCTCGGCGCGTTGTGCTGCCTTTGGCCTATTCGCACATTGGTCCGCTACTGACGCCGCCTCACAGGCCAACGGATTTTGTAGGCTTTTTATAGCCCAAAGCCGCATAACAGGTCATGTGACTTGTTTATAAAACTTTTCATTGGTTCATTTTACTTTTGGTTTCCTAATGATGGAAGGCTTGATCATATGACCTACAAATAACACTTTTCATTGGATTGAAACATTTTTTTTTCCCAATGATGAAAGCCCCACCTTTTTTTTTCTCACTCGGCAATCCAAAAAGGTTCCGTTAGATAACAACAGAGGGGACAGGTAACAAGAACCATCAGTCATAAGAGGGGAGGGCAAGTTTTTCCCTACCGGGTCACGTTGGGGCTCCACCGGAAGTCATCGAATTGGTAGTCTACAGTGTTTCTGGATGTTTCAGACTGAAGCTGGAGTCAGCATGAGAGCATCACCATCACATCCAGGACTTATGCCATTTGTGCAAGGCAGTGACATCGAAGCATCTCAGGGACCAAGTAACATACTATATCCAGAGTCCTTCCCACAACCTCTGCCTTCCTTCTTACCTAGTTATTGTTCTTTCACTCCCACTCCAGGCTTTTAGTCTGTGGATGGAAAACCATGAACCTACACTCACCTATGAAAATCTTACTATTGATGGTTTATTTTGAGCCCAAAATACAAAGGCTTGTTTGGATCGATGTTGCAGCAGGCTGCCATGTAAATAGTTATTTAATGAAACGTTTTACCCTGTTACTTTGCTGGTGTGTTGTATATATTTATAATATTTGCATAGTGTTTGTCGTTATTTTGGGTGGGGTGGGCGGCGGAGCCGAGCTGTCTTGCAGCTATCATGGTGTCGAGCTCAGTTCCTCTGACTAGTTTCGTATTTGTCATGAGGGGTTGTTCATAATGTTTCTATTTTAGCAAGGTCAAAAAGAGATCCCATTAGTGGCCTACTGATTTTGCTTGATTCCTTTTGTTTTTTTAACGATGTTTCACTATCTGCAAAGACTAAACAGAGTATTGCGACTCTGTGCTTGTTTGTAAATAGAGAATGAACCAAAGAGAACCAATTCCAAAACAATAAATGCTAGGATAACAATCAATCAAATGGAGAGGGAAGCAGGCACGACGGATTACAACGGGGGCAAAGGCCTGTGTTACCTACCCTTCACTATCTGCAAAGAGAGAATACTCCTAAAAGAAAAGAGGAGGGGGGGGCAGCGTTCAAAGCACATCAGCGTGCATAAATACGAAAATGTTTTTACCTACCACGTACTTGACATTTTACAGCTTTTGATATTTGCTATTAAATATATAGGTAGGAATTAGCATTTACAAAACCTTGAAAATTCACTGAAAAAACCATAGGTTTTAGACCATATATAGTTAGGGATTAGCATTTACAAAACCTTAATTTACTCACACAAAACCATTGAAATTCGCATATATAGTTAGTTGCACTAACTATATATCGCGCACCCGCAATCCACTGCTGATGATGTCACATATTACATCATTCATGACATGATCAGTGACATCACTGATGACATCATTGATGACATCTCAAATGACATCACCAATGTCAAACGAAAAAATAAATTGAAAAAATCGAGGGGTACACACCGTGCGCGTACCCCGCGATTTAAAAAAATAAAAATATTTTTTTGTTGTACTTGGTGGTCCTTCTGGGACCCCCTGAGAAGGGCTATGGGGTCAGGGGGTCTCTACCCTGCCCCCTTTTTGCATTTTCCACTCTTGTTTTGTGCTCTCTTGTACCTCACTTCTCCTGAGAAACAAGATGGCTGCTCAGGTGGTCCCTGAAGGATAATAACATATATAAACGTTATCCGCTAATAGAATTAGCATTTACAAAACCTTTGAAATTTATTGACAAAAAATATAGGTTTCACGCCTGATATAGTTAGGAATTCGCATTTAAAAAACCTTGCAAATTCACTGAAAAAAAAGATATATTTCAGGCCTTATATAGTTAGGAATTAGCATTTAAAAAACCTTGCAAATTCCCGTAAAAACCATAGGTTTCAGGCATTATATAGTTAGGAATTAGCATTTTAAAAACCTTGCAAATTCACTTAAAAAACCATAGGTTTCAGGCCTTATATAGTTAGGAATTCGCATTTAAAAAACCATTGAAATTGCTCCTATATAGTTAGTTGTACTAACTATATTTCGCGCACCCGTAATCCACTGCTGATGATGTCACATATTACATCATTCATGACATGGTCAGTGACATCACTGATGACATCACTGATGACATCTCAAATGACATCACTGATGACATCAATGATGACATCTCATTTGACATCACTGACCACATCACTGATGATATCATTCATGTGATAATACGATGCTCCTCCTCACACTCTAATATAAGCTTTGATACACCCAGTGTTAAATACAGACTACCATTCTTGAAACCTTTGACACACCAAAACCAGTTATTACATACGCACTCACTGATTCCTAGGTCTACACACGCATTCACTCATTCCCCCATAGAATCACTCATACATACAGTCACTCATCAATACAACACTATCATATGCACTAATACACATATACAGACACTCACACACTGCCACTCATCCATGGAGTTACTTACACACCTAGTCAGTCATGCAAAGAATCAATCACACTTCCATTTCCTCAACTATACAGTTATACACACAACACCTTACTTATTCAAACATATACTAACACATACTTACTCTCTTATACAATCACTGATACAAGTACACAATGATCCATATAGCCACTCGCACATTCACTGGCTCTCATGTATAGTCATTTATATATGCCAACATATGAACGCATTGTCAAACCTACCGCCTGAACCACTGCATGGAATTACACCACATTTGGTAGAAAGGTAGATGTTCTTATGCAGATTTGGCTTTTTGTTATTTGGTGCAAATCCGTTCAGTATTTTTTGTGAAACTAAATCCGCAATGCCCTCTCCCACCCGGCCCTTCCCCTCCTACTCCGTCACTATCCATTCTCTTACCAGGTCAGCGGTCAAGCACCATCATGAGCTCTTTGTCTTGCTCGATTCTGAGAAGCCTGACTTACTGCTCTTGACCGAAACCTGGTTTTGTGACTCTTCCCTTCCCGTTCTCTTGGCTACCCTCCCCCCCTCCTATGTGGCCTTACGCGCTGACCGCCCGGCAGGCAGGGTTGGCGGTGGAGTGGCGATAATTGCTCGGTCGGAACTAAATTTTCAAACCATCCCCTCTCCCCCCATCCCTTCCACCGAATTCCTTACAGTTCGCTCCCTCGCCCTCTCCCCTCCTATCACCTGTCTCCTAATGTACCGTCCTCCCCACTCTCTGCCTCTGTTCTTGCCGGCTTTTCAAGATCTACTGGCCAACATGGTGGTCAACTATGCAACGGTCTTGGTCCTAGGGGATTTCAACTACTGGCCCTCGGACCCTTCTGAGTGTACAGCCTCGAAAGAATTCACCGAGTCTCTCACATCTTTAAATTTTATGCCACACATCTCTGTCCCCACTCACTCTCATGGTCACACTCTTGACCAGGTTTGGTCACTTAATCTTCCAGTCTCCCCGGTGACGGTTTCCCCCTGTCCTTGGTCCGATCATGCCCTTATTTCCTTCTCCATCTCTCTTAACCCGATATCCAAAGTCCCCCACGCCAAAAACACCTGGGCGCGGAATTGGAACAGAGTCGACTTTCCCTCCCTGACGTCTCACCTTCGGAATTCTACCCCGTCTCTCTCTGGTCTCTCGTCCGACTCCCAAGCCAACACTATTAACACCTGGTTGGCTAGAGGCTGCGACTCAGTGGCTCCCCTGCGTCGCATCTCTGTTCGGAGACCCAAGGAGTCTAATAGGTGGTTTAATGACCACCTAAAAGAACTAAAACTGTCCGCTCGACAGGCAGAAAGGCACTGGAGGAAAAATTACTGTCCCTCACTCAAAACCCTTTATCTGAAATCACTCGCCGACTACAAGATCGCAATCCTTGCCGCCAAAACCTCTTACTTCTCAACAAAAATAATGTCTGCTGAAAACAAACCTAGGGAGATCTTCGGCATAGTGCAGGATTTGGCCTACTCCGACAGGGCTTCACCTCAAATCCCCCCATCCCAGCCTCTATGTAATCAACTAAATACTTACTTCCTTGACAAGATTGCTACCATTAAAGCCAACATCCCCCCCCCCTCGTCTGCCTATGTCGACCCTTCTCCTCCTACTACTCAAAACCTTCTCACCTCCATCCCCCCCCTCACTGAAGAGGTATTCCTGGACATACTCCCCAAAGTAAAGTCAGGTTCTCCGGCAGACATCTGTCCGGTGCGAATCCTCCAACTAATCTACTCCTCTTGTCCTGAACCCCCCATTACCTTTCTTAACAGCTCCCTAGCGCAGGGAGTAGTGACCCCTACGCTCAAATCAGCCACCATAGTGCCTATCCTAAAAAAGCCTGGCGCTGACCCATCCATCTCAGCCAACTACCGCCCCATCTCCCTGCTGCCCTACTTGGGCAAGGTGCTGGAACGCTATGTCACCGCGGTACTCAGCACCCATGTAGAGGCCAATGGGGGATTGGCTTCCCGCCAGGCTGGCTTTCGACCTAGGCACTCGACTGAATCAGTCGTGGTATCAGTCTTGGACAACCTCAGGAAGGGTATGGATCAAAACAAACACCAGGCGCTGGTACTCCTCGATCTCTCTGCCGCATTTGACACGGTAGACCATACCATCTTACTGTCCCGTGTCAAGGCGGCTGGAATTGAGGGATCAGCCCTGGTGTGGCTTTCCTCCTTCCTGAAGGACCGCACTCAGGCGGTCCGGCTAGGAGATTTCACAACCACCCCACTCCCCGTCACGTGTGGTGTCCCCCAGGGTTCTTCCTTGTCCCCCCTACTATTTAATCTTTACATCTTCCCCCTCATCTTCGCTCTTCAACAGCTGGAGGTCACCGTGTTTAACTACGCGGATGACCTCCAGCTCATCTTTGACCTATCCTCTTCTCCCCTCTCTGTCTCCAGCTTCCAGCACACCATGACATTCATCAGGGACTGGATGAACCACAACCATCTCAAGTTGAATCCGGACAAAACCGAGTTGGTTCTTACCGGAGGTCCTTCCAGTCCCTGGAACTCTCTCTTCTGGCCCCCCACCCTTGGTCCTGCCCCCACTCCTTCTACCACGGTCAAAACACTGGGAGTTAAAATGAATAATCAGCTCACCCTTCACTCTCAAATCAGCTCTGTAGTCTCCTCCTGCTTCCTCACCCTCCGAACTATCCGCACTGTCGCTCGTTTCTTCTCCCCCCAGGCACTTAAAATGATCATGGCCGCTCTAGTGATATCACGGCTGGATTATGCCAACGCTCTCTACAACGGCATACCAGCATACAGTCTAAGGAGGCTACAGGTGGTCCAAAACCAAGCCGCCCGGCTGGTTTTTGGTCTCCCACGCTACCACCACTCCACACCCCTCCTCAGGGAGCTTTATTGGCTCCCGATCAAGGAACGTTCTCTGTTCAAAACCGCTTGCATGGTTTTCCAGGCTCGTCAAGGCACCGCACCCGCTTTCATTTCCTCACTAATAAAAGAATATGTTCCCCCCAGAGAACTTCGTTCCTCCACCAAGTCCCTCCTCCAAATCCCATGTTTCAGACGCAAAAAGTGGGGTGGGTCCAACTTTTCCACCTTGGCCCCCACTTTCTGGAACTCCCTTCCAGACCACTTACGTGCGGCTACCCACTATGTATCCTTCCGTAAGGAACTAAAAACGTTTCTTTTTAAACAGGCATTTCCTGTATAATCCTCCTTCCCCGGCTCTACTATCGGGTTCCACTTTTGTCTCTGTAGCCAATCCCCTCCACTAGCGCCAAGAAACCGTTCGGTGCACGCTGCGCTTTATAAATGTTTTAAATTAGAAATTAATTAGAACAGTACAGTGATATCTCTGGCTGCGGATATTTTGCTGAGGTTTTGCAGTGATCACGGTTAAATCACGATGTTTTCACAGGAACTTTCACATGTGCACGCCAGCTGGGATGCTTTGATTGGCTGTTTGCACCTTGAACAAAAAGCTGCTGCCACCATTTTATGCATCGGGGATGGTTCCCAGGGCCGACATTTTTTTTGCAAAGTGACAAAGGGGTTAGGATAGAGGTACTCTGACCCCATGTTTGACAAATGGTGGTATTAGTGACGCAAGTTATGTGTTAAAAATTGACTTTTTTATTTGTGCACAGCCCCCATTATGGTGCTGTGACAGACATTGTTGCAGATTGAAAAATTCACAAAAATAATGATTTTACAACTCTTTGGTGGCTCATGCAAGAGCCTTAGTTTTGAGAGTGTGTATAAGACAGCTATATATAAGGGTGTATGCAGAGTTTGAGGTTGCCAAGAAACACCCTCTACCCTTCATCTGTAAAGTGAACCCCATCACCACAATATATTCCATACATGTCAAAACACAGATTGTTGTTGCAGATAGAGACAATGTTTATTCTCTAAAAAAAGCAGAAACAGTTTTATTAACATGTTTCCTGGCATTGTCAATCTGTGGACATAATTGAGTTGACCACTTCCATTTGGTATATATTAGAGTACACAAAGACAGTATGAGGGAAAAGCTATATCAGTTCTGAAAAGGTATCATTCTTTAGGATTTCCAGCCCTACCCCAGTCAATGTACCTAGGCCATTGCCACCAAAGTGCACAATCATCTGGTGAGGAGCTCAACTATCCACAATGGTTTTAACAAAAGGAAGCAACAGATGAAGCGTTAAGCCTGTCTGGCCAAACCAAGTAATCTCCATATTTGGCAAAACCCAAGTCCCTGTCAATACCTCTTGTTTTGCACGCTCCTTAGCCAAATAGACAGAGGTGTGGCCAAGAATGCACATTCTAAGCATTTTGAAGTGAAGGAGCAATAGCAGTCAGGAAAAGGCTGGAACTGAATGAGATAATTTTCCAAATGAAAAACAGTTAAAATGGAGAAGTTTTCTTTGAAAAAAAAGAAGCAAATATAGCAAATATATTACCCACTGGCGGTCGCCAGTAAGTATATATAGTTAGGATTTTTTTCCTATGGGATTTTTGAAAATTCTATGTCGAATATCTTTGGCGTTTGTGGACGGAATTGGCTGAAATTTTCAGGAAAATGGCACATTTTGTTTCTGAGCCGCCCCTGAAAATTTGGGGGGGTTTTGTCAAGGGGGGGCCGAGAACAAAGGGGGGTCCCAAAACGTGTTTTTCCCATTCATTTTTCCATAGGGCGGTTGGAATCACTTTTAGCTCGAACAGCTGAATGGATTTACAAGAAACTTGGCAGATTTGTAGATATGGTTTGCCCGACGTGCCTTTGTTATGTCTCAATATATGTGCTCCAGTGGATTTTGAGAAATTAACGTTTTAAAAAACAGATATATCTGTGACAGCGCTCCGGTTAGCGCTCCGGTTCACGTACCTGACGCGTAACGGAACTTCGCGAAGCGAAGCTGATTGGCTCTCCGTTGTCTGTCAACATTCTAAACAGTCCGGGCCGGCCGCCATCTTGTCTCTTGGTAGGATCGAGAGACAAGATGTGGTGAAAAACGAAGGGGGAAAAGAAGGAAAGGGGGCAAGGTAGACCCCTCCTGACCCCCTAAGATTGATGAGGGGGATATTAAAGTGCCCCGTGGGGCAAAAAAAAAAAAGAATTTTGCGATTTTTCGTAGTAGAAGCGCGTCCCGGTACGCGAACCGGGTAGCTTACCGGTAGCGTAATGGGAGTTCGCCATTTTGTGTATTGGACAAATTTTATCACAAGATGGAGGAATAACAATGTGGGAAATGGGTGTAAGGGGGCATGGGAGAAGTATCTTGACCCCCTATGTTTTCTGAGGGTAGCTGAGGAGGCTCATATATGTCGTAAGAAAAAGAAAATTCGATTTTTTTGCGCGGTTAGCTGCCGGTACGCGAACCGGGTAGCGAACCGGGACGCGAACATAAGTGAAAATTTGTGAAAAAAGGTACATTCGAAATTTTAAAAGAGTAATTATAGTTAAGGTAGCTCTGAAAAGAGCTTTTGGGTTCTGTGTAAGTTCTAAGTAGGTATCAATACACAGTCTTAAATTTTGTATGAAAACTCTGTTTCCCTCATCTGAGAAGTGCACACCATCTCCTCTGTAGATATCTTGCATGTAGTAACGCAAGTTATTGTTGTAGATGGAGCCCATTCCATGGTTTGTTATGTAAGCTGAAACAGACTTATTTACATGCTTCCTCGCTTTCTCAATTTGTGGATAAAATTGATTGGACCACTTCCATTTCTGTCTTTGGCATATTTTGGAATATACCAAGGCAGTTTGAGGAAAAAGTGCCATCAATTGCTCAAAGGTGTCCTTTAAAAAGCATTTCCAGACCTACCCCAGAGAAGGAAAAAATGGTGTCTGCTTCTTTAAACAAATATTTCACTTGCTCCATGATTCAGGGAGAATAATTTGCTTACTTGATGTGTATAAAAACGTTTCTTGAAGTCATTTAGGTTTCTTGATATGTACTGCTAGAGTTTTATAGCCAGCATGGGGCATATTTACAAGGCCTTTGAGCCACTTTCAAGTTATTTTTCCCATGTTAAAAGTGATGCAAAAGTGGTGCAAGGGCCTTGTAAATACGCCCTTATGTGTGTTAGGGCATTTTAAGTAAATTCCCCATGAATGGGGGAGAATAATTTGCTTACTTGATGTGTTTAAAAACGTTTATTGAAGTCATTTAGTTTTCTTGATATATACTGCTAGAGATTCATAGTCAGCATGGGGCATATTTACAAAGCCTTTGAGCCATTTTAAGTAAAAAAAACACATTTTTAAAACACATCAAGTAAGTAAATTATTCTCCTAGATTCATGGGAAAGTAGAAACAGATCCTTTGAGCACTCCCTGAGCACATAGTAATATAAAAATGTTGTACTCTTTACCATTAGTCTGACTTTTTTTATAATTACTCTACTATTATATCTTAAATTTTGAAAAAAAATGAATAATGTCTTAAACAATTTTTAATTTATAAATAAAATGTTATTGATATTAATTTTAAAAATCTATGGAAATTTCAAGTAGTACTTCATCTGAAATTTCATGATCTTTATTTTCATAAATTGTCTCTTGTTTATCAAAATTGTCCATAAATTCCAACAGTTGTTCGTCTACTGTCACATTAAAAAAATCATCATTATTGTCCTGTATTTCAGGTTGTACTTTGGGTTCCTGTGCTTCTTTATCCATAATTGCTGTTAAGGTAGAATAAAAAGAGCGAGACAAATAGAGTTTAAGTAAGAAACGTCAACATTTCTATTTTTAACTTAACGTGTACAACATAGTTCTGAGTTTTTAAGAGTGAATTTATGTTTGGGCAGTGTATTCTACAAGGCAGGAAGTAGAAATATAAAGTACTGCATGTGATCAAGTCTAACTCAATCTATGACTACAACAGAGAAGCCTTACTCAATCTATAGTTATAACTGAGGGACAGTAAATATCTAACAGGAAAAGTTGTTATAAAAATAACTTTAGGTGCACAACATATTTCTCCTTCAAAACTATTAACCTACCTTTGGAAAAGTGTCTTAGGTTTCTCAGGAAATGCTCTGTAAATGTGCCTCAGGGAGTTCCAGTCAAAATGGCTGTCTTTCCCTCTTATTTTTCATATATATATTCATGTACCAAACCAATCAAATGTCAGCACATAAAAATACAACTTGAAAGTAATGTTATCATTGGTTGAAAATGTCAACTCTTTCTAATGTGTTTTTGCCATGTAATTTACCTCAGGTTATTTAGACAGGGCTACAACTTGAATGGCTCTATGGAATTCCATCAAATTTTGGAAAATGGTAGGGACTGGTATGTAGTAGGGACTATTCCAAATTTGGTGAAAGTGTCTGTAGTAGTTTTTCTGTAAATTACTTTCCCACCTTTTTTTATCGAGCGCTTACCGGTGCGCTCCCCTGTACGCAAACCGGCAGCGTTACGGGAGTCCTCCATTTTGTGTATCGGTAGAATTGATACATAAGATGGAGGACAAACAATGTACGGAATGGGTAGAAGGGGGCGCGGTAGACAGTTTATGACCCTCTAGGTTTTCTGAGGGGGGATTAGGATGCTGATATATGGAAAAATACAAAAATTAAATTTTTGAAAATTTCGCGGGGGGAGCGCCCGGTACGCGCACCGGTAAGCGAACCGGGGAGCGTAATTTGGTGAAGAAAAAAAAATTAGAAAAAGATAAACGTTTTGAATGATCAGAGGTAGGGTAGCTCTGAAAAGAGCTATTGTGTTCTGTGGATAATTTAGGTACCTACAAGTAGGTTCCAATGCACACTTTTAACTAAAGGACGAATATTCTATTCCCTTCATCAGAGAAGTGCACACCATCTCTTCTGTAGATGTGTTGAATGTTGGAACGCAAGTTATTTTTGTATATTAAACCCATTCCATAGTCTCTCATGTAAGCAGAAACAGATTTATTCACATGTTTCTGTGCTTCCTCAAATTGTGGAAAAAATTGATTGGACCGCTTACATTTTTGTCTTTGACATATATTGGAATATACCAAGGCAGTTTGGGGAAAAAGTGTCATTTAAAAGAAGAATACATTTTACAGCTTTTGATATTTGCTATTAAAAAACCATTGAAATTCACTGAAAAAAACCATAGGTTATAGACCATATATAGTTAGGGATTAGCATTTACAAAACCTTATTTTACTCGCACAAAACCATTGAAATTCCCATATATAGTTAGTTGCACTAACCATATATCGCGCACCCGCAATCCACTGCTGATGATGTCACATATTACATCATTCATGACATGGTCAGTGACATCACTGATGACATCACTGATGACATCTCATTTGACATCACTGATTACATCACTGATGACATCACTCATGTGATAATACGATGAACCTCTTCAGACTCTAATATAACCTTACATACACTCAGTGTAAACAGACACTCACAGACTGTCACTCATCCATGGAGTTACTCACACACCTAGTCAGTCATGCAAAGAATCAATCACACCTCCATTCCTCAACTATACAGTTATACACACCTTACTTATTCAAACATATTCTAACACATATTTACTCTCTTATACAATCCCTGATAAGAGCTCACAATGATCCATTCAGCCACTCACACATTCACTGGCTCTTATCCACAGTTATTTATATATGTCAACTCTCACATGTACTGTGTTTACATATGTACTTACTTGCACATGTAGCACTGAGATTTCCATTCACTCACCAACACACCCATGCACACAGTCAACCACCCATATAGCTGTTTCCACATGCACTCTTGAACTCATACACCTAGTGAATCAACTGCTTACACATCTATGCACAGAGTGGCACACCGCCCAGCCACCCACACACACACTCAGTCTCCCATTCAAATACTTGGGCAACCAATCAATAACCCATATAGCCACTCATATAGCTACTGATCAACACATGCAGCAGCTTACACAACAACAGACATACTGATGCACACATTCAGACAGTTTAGTCACTAACCCATGAATTTAGTAAGACACATTTAATCACTCACTCATACAGTCAGTCACTCATCTACTAAATCCTTCATCCAGACACTTATACATCCACTCATTCTTCAATATGTAAAACATATTTAAACTTTACAGAAACACAGTCACTGGATGATGTCATCAGTGATGTCATCAGTGATGTCAAATGAGATGTCATCAGTGATGTCATCAGTGATGTCATTTGAGATGTCATCAATGATGTCATCAGTGATGTCACTGACCATGTCATGAATGATGTAATATGCGACATCATCAGCAGTGGATTGCGGGTGCGCGATATATAGTTAGTGCAACTTACTATATATGGGAATTTCAATGGTTTTGTGCGAGTAAAATAAGGTTTTGTAAATGCTAATCCCTAACTATATATGGTCTATAACCTATGTTTTTTTCAGTGAATATATATAGATTAGGTATAGTTAGGATTGGCTACCATAGGAAATCCACAACATTCTATTGGGAATAACTCTGGCGCTGGTTGAGGAATTTGCGTGTATTTTCCCAAAATTTTGGCCAGCTCCGCTTCGCTCCTTTCCTGAAAGTTTCGGGGGGATTCGTGAAGTGGGGGCTGAGAAAAAAGGGGGGTCCCTAAACGTGTTTTCCCCATGTTAATTTCCATAGGAAGGTCTGACAAGTCTACAGCCCTAACCGCTGATTGGAATTACGCAAAACTTGGTAAAATTGTAGGGACTGGTACGCAGATGTGCCTTTGCTATGTTTGGTGAAAATTGCTTCAGTGGTTTTTAAGAAAATTAACTTCAAAAACACATATATATCTATAGGTGCGCTCCGGGCGCTCACCAGTACGCGTACCGGGCAGCGCACCCGGCGCGCTACGGGAGTGCGCGAGCGGAAAGCTGATTGGCTGTCGGGTGTCTGTCAACATTCTAAACAGTCCGGAGAGTCCGTCATCTTGTGTCTCTGTAGAATCGAGACACAAGAGGTGAAAAAGAAAGGGGGAAATGATTAAAAGGGGGCAGAGTAGACACCCCCTGACCCCCTAGGTTTTCTGAGGGGGCCTAGAAGGACCTTAAAGGGCAAAAAAACATTTTTTTTTAAAAAAATTCGCGGGGTAAGCACTGGCGGCGATCCCCGGTACGCGCACCATATGCGCACCACGGGGAAAAACAGTTTGAAAAATAGAGTAAAAAAATAAAGTAGAGTGTTTAGAGGAAAGTGATGCATTGCTGGAGTGTGTCACAAAAATGATGTAACTCCAGCAATGTATCCTTTCACATGGGGCTAGTCCCATGTGAAAGGGCCTGCGTCAGTCTTACGCCTGCTGTGAGGCAGGCGCAAGATTAAAATGCAACAACGTCGTAAAAGTGACGCAGTGAAATCTCATAGATTTCTCTGCGTCACTTCTACGACCCTTCCTTACGTCAATACACCCCCTTTGCATACATTACAAATGGCGCAGGTATAATGTGGCGCAGGGGTTTACAAAGTGACGCATGTACCTAGATGCGTCACTTTGTAAATATGACTTAACAAGGTGCATTTTTTACACCACTGGTGTGTCACAAAAAGTGACGCACTGGCGGTGTAAAAGTGACGCATGGCCTCATAAATGAGGCCTTCATCTTCTACCCATGCGTCATATTTAATGTATGACGCATTATGTCGCAAGGAGTTACAGATACGTCAGTATTTCTGACGTATCTGTAAGCGCAAAAGTGATGCATTGCTGGAGTGTGTCACAAAAGTGATGCAACTCCAGCAATGCATCCTTTCACATGGGGCCAGCCCCATGTGAAAGGGCCTACGTCAGTCTGACGCCTGCTGTGAGGCAGGCGCAAGATTTTGATGCAACGGTGTCGCAAAAGTGACGCCATGAAATCTCATAGATTTCAGTTTGTCACTTCTACGACCCTTTCTTGCGTCAATACGCCCCCTTTGCATACATTAAACCTGGCTCAGGTATAATGTGGCGCAGGGGTTTACAAAGTGACGCAATTACCTAGATGCGTCACTTTGTAAATATGACTCAACAAGGTGTATTTTTACACCACTGGTGCGTCACAAAAAGTGACGCACCAGCGGCATAAAAGTGACGCATGGCCTCATAAATGAGGCCTTCAGTCTTCAACTCATGCGTCATTTTTAATGTATGATGCATTATGTTGCAAGGAGTTACAGATACGTCAGTATTTCTGACGTATCTGTAAGCGCAAAAGTGATGCATTGCTGGAGTGTGTCACAAAAATGACGCAACTCCAGCAATGCATCCTTTCACATGGGGCCAGCCCCATGTGAAAGGGCCTGCGTCAGTCTTACGCCTGCTGTGAGGCAGGCGCAAGATTTTGACGCAACGGTGTCCTAAAAGTGACGCAGTGAAATCTCATAGATTTCACTGCGTCACTTCTACGACCCTTTCTTGCGTCAATATGCCCCCTTTGCATACATTACACCTGGTGCAGGTATAATGTGGCGCAGGGGTTTACAAAGTGATACATCTACCTAGATGCGTCACTTTGTAAATATGACTCAACAAGTTGCATTTTTTACACCACTGGTGCGTCACAAAAAGTGACGCACCGGCCGCGTAAAAGTGCAGCATGGCCTCATAAATGTGGCCTTCAGTCTTCTACTCTAACTTTTCTTTCACTTTCTCTGTTTCTTCACTGCCTTACTCACCTTGTCTTACACTCAATTGTCTTTATCCAGTCTGTATCTCCACTCTTTCCTAAAAATCACTGCTCTTTTCTTACCCTTCCACACCACCGTTCTTTCACTACATTTTCTTCACTTATCCACATCCCCCATGTTCACTCTCCTTCTCCTCACTCTTGTTCCCCACACTCACCTTCTTTGAGTCCCCCTACTTCACTTCCCTTCCCCTCTCGTCCCTTTCGTTGCTTTCTCACTCATTTTCCTCTCTTCTCTCACTGCACTCCACTTCAGTTACTCTTTTTCATTTTTTTAAGAATACAGCTCTTTGATGAGAATTGGAGGTAGTTCTGAAAAGAACTTTTTTTTTCTTCTTTTTTCCTTTTTTTCAACAAAAACAAAAACAGGGAATGGGAAACTGCTCAACAGGAGCAAAAAAAATAATCAAAATTAGGACTGGGGTTGGCAGCGGTGGTTGTCTATTGCTCGAACCATGAGCATAACACTTTGTTTCCCGTAACAAAGTAGCTGATCACATTTTCTGCATTTAATTACGGCTTCATTAAAAGCAGGCTGAATGTTAGGGATCAGCTCTTCTGGTCGCCCCCTCACCAATATAGTTGGTCCTCCGGTTGAAGTAGAGGCCCCATCCCTGGGAGCCTCTTGTGCCAGAGCTCTGACACTCTCCCGGGCAAAGTTCTGGGGGTTCCTCATCTCGACGTGGCGAATCATGGTGGAGTTCCCAAATTAATATTTTTTGGTGGGGTCACCCCGTGAGAGGACAGTATGAAAAATCTGGCACTCCACCTTTGGAGCATTTACTTTTTTTTAATCATCTGGAGCGGAAAAAAACTTCCATATGAAGTGTTCTTTTACCCGGGACGGAGGAACCTCTTCACCAATAAATCTCTCTGTGTCATCATCGCTGCTGGATGTTCTGGCAGCCATGATAATCCAACAAAGATCCAACTGCAAAAAGACAGGTCTTGCAGTCACAAAAGTGAAAGAAGAAGTGACGGAAATGGGTGGGGATTTCATTCTTTGTAAAAAAAACTGTTAGCAACCAATGAAAAGAGTTTTTTTAAGGTCACATGACTTGACGCGCTTACGCTGCACGCACCGAAGCGCTTCCTGGGGTGATTACGTGGCGCGAACGTAGGCGCTTCCGGGGGCGCTTACGCGGCGCACCTGAGTGATGTTTTGATAGCTTTACGGAAATGTAAATTCATTTTCATTTCGTAAATCAAAAATACTGCTTTTATAAGTATGGTACTAAATGTCTTGAGTTATTATTTACTTTTCATACATATTTTTTTTAACGAACGCAGAAATAGTGCTCTCGGTGCGCTCTCGGGAGAGCTTACTGGTCCGCGCACCCGGTGTGCTCCAAGGCAAAATGATAGAGGTAAGCTTACCGGTGCGCGCACCCTGAGCGCCCCTGGAAAAAATGATTAAAAAAATATATACATTGAACAAATAATTTTTATTTTAAAAAATATATAATTTTTTGTTGTAAAAAACAGCTAATAAAAAAAAATACTAGGTTACAAAGTCGATATACAAAGGAATTCGTTTTTAAAAAAACTATGAAATTCACTGAAAAAACCATAAGATTCACAAACGTTATAGTTAGGAATTCGTTTTTAAAAATCCTTTGAAATTCACTAAAAAAACATAGGTTTCACAATCGTTATAGTTAGGAATTAGTATTTAAAAAACCTTTGAAATTCACTGAAAAAACCATAGGTTTCAAACTCGTTATAGTTAGGAATTAGCATTTAAAAAACCTTTGGAATTCACTGAAAAAACCATAGGTTTCACACCAGTTATAGTTAGCTGAACATTTTACTCATACAAAACCATTGAAATTCCCACGTTATAGTTAGTTGGACTCACTATAACTCGCGAGCCTGCAATACACTGCTGATGATGTCACATATTACATCGTTCATGACATGGTCAGTGACATCACTGATGACATCAATGATGACATCTCAATTTACCATAGGAAATCCGCAACATTCTATTGGGAATAACTCTGGCGCCGGTTGAGGAATTTGCGTGTAATTTTTCAAAATTTTGGCCAGCTCCGCTGCGCTCCTTCCCTGAAAGTTTCGGGGGATTCGAGAAGTGGGGGCTGAGAAAAAAGGGGGGTCCCAATGAAGTATTTCGGGGTTCCCAAGGCCTACACGCTCCAGAGATTACCCACTTACACACAAGAACTGTTGGCACGGAAACTGTAAAATGCAAAGAACAAGTTTATTAAAACCCCATGGGGTGGTGGTACACTCAAACAGCACCCTTCGGTAATGCAAGAGGTATCACACCGAACACCGGTGTGACCCCGTTTATATACATTTTTGGGGCAATAAAAGATAGGCGGCACAAGTTAAGACACAGTTTTAGAGACATATAAGGTCATGTTTTGGGATACTGCCAGCTCATTGGAGAGTTTCAAACCCACTGGTCAGTTAGCGGCACATTCCTGAAGGTTTACGGGTCAGTGAGAACTGCGCATGTGTGGCTTGACCAGTACTAAAAATAGCCTGTTGCTGGGCAGATGAGAGTGGTCAGTGGAACGGACAAAGGACTAAAGGGCACGTCGGCCACGAGGCCGCTCATGGTCTAAGATGGCCGCTGCAACATTCAAAATGGCGTTTATCGTATATAGCCAAGTTAAGGAGGACAACGTGTAGGTTCAGCTAATCGCTAATCCAAACGGGCCAATTACGACAGACGACCCTTTTAGCGTTTAGCTGAATCTACCTCATAATGAACATACTCTGGATGTTCGTCCTCGATGTCTATTAACATAATTTGTGTCACCTCTTTGTGTAGCATCATTTTGTCATGGGCAAGAGCTTGCCTCGATGGTAAGCAAGCTGATAGACACATCGAACATAAGGCAGGGCCACATTGGATACACAAGCATATAAAGAACATTGCTCCCACAAGTATACAAAGAATTGTCAACAGTTTCCAGCCCCAAGTTGCAATCATGGACCAGAACCATCCTGACAGTGTCCAAGTTCCATTGTCCGGGTGTATTTCGGCAGCTATTTTATGCAGCTTGGAAATAGCATCATACACAGATGGAGAATTGTCAGGTACGTAAACACAACAGCTGCTTCCGATAATTCTACATGCCCCCCACGATCAGCTAAAACAACGTCCAACACCATCCGGTTTTGGAGGGTGACAATTCTAGAAATCTGCAGTTCTTCGGTAATATTCCCCAGGGCAATAGCAGTGTCATTCGCAACAGCCTCGACAACGCGTGTCAGCCGTCTGATTTTCCGGCTGTTCAATGCAGCCCCCACAAAGGAGAATAGTCCCAGATTGAAATCCACATACTGTTGTAATGCAGTGTCCGTTTGATCAATGTCCTCTAGGGCAACAGTTCGCTTAACTCTGTTCAAAACGAAATCATGGTACAGAGTGTAGTCATTGTGATACATCGGAGGGGCAATGAATACAGGAGGTAGCACAAACGATACATAGCATGTGCCCAACCACCCCACTGGAAGCTGATGGTACCCCTTCGTTCCACAGATGAAGTAGGTGTTTCGAGATGCAACAAATGAAATGCCATTCGGGCTATCAAACGTGAGAGTAATATTACATTCGCTTTTCCCCACTGCAATCGTGCCCTTGTTTCTAATGCATAAATCGGCTTTTGTGGCAATAACATTTATAACATGAGCACTGGACACATTCACATTTCGCTGATTGCTATATATGCGTGGAGCAGATACATTATCAGGCCTGTATTCCTCCAATTCAAAACGTGTACCCTCAGCCCGGGGAAACCCATCCTTGTCATGGGAACATACTTTATTCAAACGGAAAAGCACCCCCCCTTTTGTTGGCCATCTCAAAGTAAAGAGGAGGGTGTACCAGGCATTGCATGACCCATTGTGCGAAAATGGGAGTGGAATAAGTGGGGTGCCCCCTCTCTTCTGGTGCCCAGGCAACATTCCACACACCCAGCAGTTAGAGGTATTGGTCATATTATGCGTGTGGTGAAGAATCTGAATGAAGCTGTTATTTAAATACGTTTGGCGATGGCGTTCTTCGTGGAATGGCAATGTAAAATGGAAATGTTCAGACGGCGCCGGGGTAGTCGGCAGCAAATGTTCTCGTACAGGCACCACAAGTTCGACTACCCAGGCTATAACAGCTATCACCACAATGGTTAGAACAAAGAGAAAGGCACCCAATATTTTCTTGTCACGAGATGCCGTTGATGCCATAGTTCAAGAAAGTTTGTGCAGAGTCTCAAGTGGCACAAATTGTTCACAAATTGTTCACAAATTGTCCCAGATACACGTGCGTGTATACCTAAAAAAGAAAAATGCGGTGCTGAACTCCGAGGTAGCCGTTGTTTTGTTCTCCGGGCCAAGACGGGTGTCGCTACTCTGGCAGAACTGATCCCCCCCCCTTGGAATTCCCGGTTTCCGTTTCACAAACCTGGAGCGGTAACCAACCAGTCATAAAAAAAGAACAAAAATCTTCTTATCGCGGGCGTAGATTGTAGCGCTCTCTTCCGGTAGCAGATTGGTCCGGGAAGGCTCCCTCCACTTCGGCCGACGTCACAGCTGGGCTCTTTTCTTTCTCCAAGATCTCCTTATAGTCAGTCAGCACAGCAGGAGTCACCAGATCCGGAGAGACACGGCGACAATGTGTCGAATGCACCCACTGCTTCCTGTTCGTCACTCGTACTGCGGTGCGGGTCGCCAAGAGGACCTGCTCGGGGCCTTTCCACCTGGGCTCCAAACTGCTTGCTCTCTCAAACGAGCAGATCATCTCGTGGTCCCCAGGACGAAGATCGTGGCCCTCTCCAGTGGAGTTATCAGGGAGCGCTTCTCGAACCTGTTGATGAATAGAGAGCAAATCATTTGTTAATCGTGCCAAATAATCATTCATCATAACACAAGGCACATCATGTATTAATCGCGGCTTGGGCACCCCCCAGATATTCATAGGGCGGCCAAACACCACCTCATAGGGCGTAAGGCCAGTTCGTGAGTGGGGTACTGATCTAAGAGAGAGCAGTGCTAGCGGCAACGCATCTGGCCACTTCAACGATGTAGACGCCACAATCTTGGCCAGCTTAAGTTTCAACGTTGCATTGTACCGCTCGACCAAACCTGCTGACTGAGGGTGGAATACAGCGTGGAACTTTTGCTGAATCCCCAACCCCTTCAGTACATATTCCACAATCTTTCCAACAAAATGGGGCCCATTATCGCTCCACAGAAATTTGCAAACTCCAAAGCGAGGAAAGAACTCCTTAAGCAACACCTTAGCTGTTGTCAAAGCCGTATTGTCTTTCGTGGGGTAGGCCTCAACCCATTTGCTAAAAGCACACACCACCACTAGGACGTACTTCAGGTTATTGCAACGCTCGAGTTGGATGTAATCCATTTGAAGCACTTCAAACGGTGCTGAAGGTGGAACGAACCCTCCTTTCGGAGTATGGGTCCCCTTCCCAGGATTGTGTTGCAAGCATACCAGGCAGGTCTGCACTACTCTCTTTGCAGTGTTCGCAATCTCAGAATGTTCCCAAACTCGTGCTAAAAGCCGAGTGATTGCAAGAGCTCCGACATGGGCCAGTCCATGTGTCATCTGGACCATCGCCTGTAAGTAAGCCGCAGGCAATTTCCACTTCTCCATGTCTTTGCTTCTCCAACAACCTTCGTCATCTAGTACCCCATCTACTGCCCAAGCCGCAAGTTCAGATTCTGTAGCTGATTTTTGAATATCCCGTATCTCTGCTCTAGCATCACTCCATCTCTCAGCCTGTGATTGTACCACGTACATAGGGGAGCTGGTTCGGGACATAGCCTTCTGCCTTGCTATGCTATCTGCAAAGGCATTTCCTCGACCCACTTTATCCGTGATCTTTTTATGGGCACTGCACTTCACTATCGCTACTTTCTTGGGGCAAAGCAACGTGTTTAGGAGATCACGCACTAACTCTCCGTGCATAATGTGCTCCCCGTGTGACGTCAGAAACCCACGTTCCTTCCAGAGGAGCCCGAAATCATGGGCCACTCCAAAGGCATACCGACTGTCCGTGTATATGTTCACACATAGGCCAGCACTCAATTCGCAGGCTCTTGTTAACGCTATCAGCTCTGCTGCCTGAGACGATTTTTGTGGTATTCTAGCTGTTTCTACCACTGTCTTAAGAGTCGTGATCGCATATGCTGCGGAAGTCGTACCATCTGGTAGCCTCAAACACGATCCATCAACCCACAGTTCCCCATCCACATCAGGAAGTGGCACATCCTGTAAGTCAACACGACCCTTTGTCTGTTCCTCAGTCAGGAAAACACAGTCGTGATGTTTTTCTTCCTGACCCTCCTCGGCCGGATAGGGCAATAAAGTGGCGGGGTTCAAAGTAGTGCATCTTTTCAATGTTATGTGTGGCGCTAAGAGTGTCAGCTCGTATCCTGTAAGTCGTGCACTCGTGAGGTATTGGGTCTTTGTTTGGTTTAACAAGGCATCTACCGCATGTGGAACTAACACCAACAATTTGTGTGATAACACTATGCCCTCACTCTGTCGTATGGCTACTGCTGTTGCCGCTACTGCTCGAAAACACCCAGGCAGCCCTCGCACTACAGGGTCCAAAATGGCAGAGAAGTATGCACATGGTCTCTGCTTATCCCCGTGTAACTGCACTAACACTGACAACGCACACCCATCATTCTCGTGCACGTATAATGTGAAAAGTTTCGTGTAGTCTGGTGTTCCTAACACGGGTGCGGAACAAAGGGCCTGTCTCAACTGCTCAAAGGCTTTCTGACATTCGTCTGTCCACTCAAGAGGCATCGGTGTAGTTTTGGACAATAATGCTAGCAAAGGTTTTATGATATGTGATAAACCCATGATCCATTGTCTACAAAAAGATGTCAACCCTATGAAGGCACGCACATCTCTCTGCGTGCGGGGGACTGGTGTGTCCAAAATTGCCTGAATTCGATCAGATGTTAATGCCCGCCCCTCCTTAGACAACAGATGACCGAGGTAGGTCACCTGGGGTCTACAGTATTGAAGCTTTTTCTTGGAAACCTTGTGATTGTGTTGTGCCAAAAAGGAAAGTAATGCAAGCGTACTCTGTTCACATTGTGCATAGGAGTCGGCGGCAAGCAAAAGGTCATCCACATACTGGATGAGCGCAACACCAGACTGCAATTGAAAAGAATCTAGTTGTCGTTTCAAAGCCTGACTGTAGATGCTAGGGCTTTCAGTATATCCTTGGGGAACACGGCAAAATCTATACGATTTATTATTGAGCGTAAAACCAAACAGATATCTGCTATCTGGGTGCACAGGGATGGAAAAGAACGCATTCTTCAAGTCAATAACACTAAAAGTGGTGGCCGTCGGTGGAATCAGAGTAAGCAGAGTCGTGATATCGGACACCACTGGGTATTGGGGAATGACAATTTTGTTTATTTCACGCAAATCAATAATAAATCGGTAGATCTTGCCATCTGAGTCTCTCTTAAGAATCGGTAGAATAGGGCTGTTACAGACATTATAAGGGACCTCCTCCACTACCCCTGCAGAAATCAAATCCTGGACAATGTGTGTCAGTGCAATTTCACCTTCCTTCGAGATCTTATACTGTGGCACTCGTGGTAGAGGGGCCCCCTCCTTAACAGTAATATGTATTGGTGGAATGCGCATCTCTCCCACATCCGTATCTGATGTCGCCCACAACGTGTGCGGCAGAGAGGCCAAAGCAGGGATGTCCAGAATGGCATAAAATCTGTCAGGGTCAGGGCAATCCTCAGGGTCAGGGTAGTTGTCATTCAGAATAACCCGCACTCCCTCTGGAGCGCAGCGTATTGTTGCTCGAAAATATTTAAGCAAGTCAATGCCCAAGATATTATCTGGGGTATGGGGCGATAACAAAAATTGGCCAAAACTAAAGTATTTGTCAATGCATAGTGCAAAGGGCTTGGACAATGGGCTGGGGGAGGGTGTGCCATCAAACCCTACACACGTAATCATTTCGCCAGACAGGGGAGCCCTCGGAACCAAGTTTTTCGACAGAGCGCTACGAGTAGCTCCAGTGTCGACAAGAAATTGATCAGTAGAACCCAAAATACCCGCGGTTACATATGGACCTTGCTGATCTACTGGCACTTCAACTGATTCCTTACCCCATCCTACGCAATCCTATGCATGCACATAATCCTGATGTTCCACATTCTCTCCTTCCAAAATCTGGTATTGGTTCCGTCTATCAAACGTATTTCGTTCGTCCTGGCCACGGCCCCTCTCCTCAACCTGTCTACGATCACCTCCGCCACCTCTTGTTCCCGTATAACCTCCTCTTGACCTTCCACTGCCCCTACCACGCTGACTACGCTGTTCACGAAGTACCGGACAATCTTCGGCCCAATGCCCAAACTCCTTACAATAAGCACACTGATCCTCCGCAATGTCCGTACGACCATACGATGCGTTACCTCCACCTGGTCTACCTCTCTCATTCCCTCTACCCTGTGTTCCCCGAACTTGCGCCAACATCACCTTCGTTTTCAATTCCTTCGTCTTTTTCTCTACACTTTCTTTAGCCTCCACTTCCTGCCGCTCATAATACTGAGCCATAGTTAACAAGGACGCAGGGGTCGCCGTGGCCCAGGAACTCTCACTTGACTTCAATCGCTTTGCAATCTCTGGTAGGAGATTAGCCACATACTTATCTACAAACAAATGCCGACCCGTATCGTCAGTTAAAGATTGACCACTGTAATCATGAAACGCCTCCTCGAAGCGTGTAAAGAAATCTGAGACCGTTTCATCGGGTTTCTGCTTGCACGACGTTAACATGGTCCAATCAATCTTTTTGGAGGGAACAAGCGTTTTTAATTTATGTAAGATAGCTGCCGGGAGATCTAGGATTAGCTGACAAGGCTTACATGCTGGTTCTCTATTTAAATCTGCAGCATTTATTTCTTTCCATGTCCCCCCCAAAATCGTTTCATCATTAGTTTTACGAATTTGCCTCCACATATCAGGTGGTAAAATTAGCCCAAAAAACAAATCTATATCTACAAGAGTCATCACACAAGACGATATAGCCCCCTCCACCCCTTCATAAAATGCCGCCGGATTCTTCCGAAGATCAGGTAAAGAATTTTTCAAGGCCATCACATCCGCTCTATTCCATGGCGTATATACCCAATTATACACAAAATACCCTTTCGCATCCTTCGACAACTTATCGTCATCCGTACCTTCCCCTTTTGGCGGAACATACAAAGGCGCAGCTTCACGCATAGGCATAACATGCAACGCAGAACTCTTATCTGAACCACGGAGAGAACACCCTCTGGCCTGCCCATCATGCTCCGATTCAGACTCCTTTAGTTTCCTTTTCCGTTCCTCCCGCAATCGAGTTGTCTCATCCCGCAGCTTGATCAATTGCGCAAACAGGTCATCAACATCTGAAAGATCAAAATCACCTTTAGTCAAATTTTCACGATATACTGACAACGCTTTAGGCTCTAACGTATCAGAAAGATCACGATATGCGCTCACAACCTCATCAGCCAAGGAAGACAAAAAATACATCAATTCAAGATCCGTCCACCCTGTTTTTTCTGATATCAATTGATCCTGAGTAACAGTACGCTTATTCACTTTGCGAGCCCAACTACGTAGATGAGCGGACCTCTCCGCAGTAAACCTGAGAGCGGATACACCCTTCTTGCCCGACTTATCCTGTCCGTCATCATCAGAATCCACAGCTGGAGCCGTCGGCGTAACGTACGGAGGCGGTGACCGATCTAACAAAGAAAAATCATCAATTTCATTATTAAGGACAGGATAAAGTGGTCGACGAATAGGAAACTGACCAGTAGTTTGCAAATTACGTTCCCGTTCCTCCCTTTCTTTCTTCTCCTGAGCCTCCTTTTCCTCAAGCTGTAAAGCCTTATCCCGAGCAGCCTTGCGCTGCTCTTTGTCTGCCAAGGCAACCTCACGCTTCATTCGCTCACGCGCCGCTTTCTCCCACATTCGCACGCAATCAAACATGTTTTGTCTAGACCTGCGTTGAAACATACATTGCTCTACAAATTGGATTTTACTCAAATCGTACGACCCGTGTAGGGGCCATTGCAATTCGGGATCGGCCTTGGTGTATTTATGCCTTAATTTACTGTACATAATAGGGGGGAGGCCAAACTTGATATACATTTCCCTATTTGGAGTCCCCTCTGGGGGAGCCGGCTGTGATTCCGCTAACCTAATTGAGGTACCGTCTCCAAGACAACACATTCCTCGGAGTGTGCTAAAAACAGGCATGTTCGAAAAGTATCACAAAAGCGTGACACCAGACCAAATGGCACTTACAGTTCTCCACACGATTGTGCCGCTCAAAGGAAAAAAACAAAGTTAGAGAAACATCTCTACATGCCTGCCTATGTGAAGTGCACTACACATATAAGTTCAAAGATCACAAATTCACAATGTTAGCTAACTCAAATCAAAGTTCATAGAATTCGGCAAGCGTCCTCACCGATCACAAAGCACAGATTTTCAGTAAGCGTCCGAAGACTACCTTACCGAACACAAATCGTAGTACTTCAGTAAGCGTCCGAAGACTACCTTACCGAACACAAAGCTTACCAAATTCCCAAAGGTCCAGGTTCCAACTGCCAAGGTCTTGTAAGCCAAATCAGCCAAACGGCACTTTCTCAGCGATGCGGACACTTCGAAAACTCAGTCGGAGACCGGCGCCACCTGGAAGGTCAGATCGGAAGGAAAGGAAAAAACACCGTGGCAGCCAAGACTCGGGTCACTCGTGGCAGCGCGCGCCCATGGCGGATTTCCAAGCCTTCGTCACGACCTCTCCTTCGGGCATCCGAGTCGCCGATGGGTCCCTTCGTGGTCGCCAATTGAAGTATTTCGGGGTTCCCAAGGCCTACACGCTCCAGAGATTACCCACTTACACACAAGAACTGTTGGCACGGAAACTGTAAAATGCAAAGAACAAGTTTATTAAAACCCCATGGGGTGGTGGTACACTCAAACAGCACCCTTCGGTAATGCAAGAGGTATCACACCGAACACCGGTGTGACCCCGTTTATATACATTTTTGGGGCAATAAAAGATAGGCGGCACAAGTTAAGACACAGTTTTAGAGACATATAAGGTCATGTTTTGGGATACTGCCAGCTCATTGGAGAGTTTCAAACCCACTGGTCAGTTAGCGGCACATTCCTGAAGGTTTACGGGTCAGTGAGAACTGCGCATGTGTGGCTTGACCAGTACTAAAAATAGCCTGTTGCTGGGCAGATGAGAGTGGTCAGTGGAACGGACAAAGGACTAAAGGGCACGTCGGCCACGAGGCCGCTCATGGTCTAAGATGGCCGCTGCAACATTCAAAATGGCGTTTATCGTATATAGCCAAGTTAAGGAGGACAACGTGTAGGTTCAGCTAATCGCTAATCCAAACGGGCCAATTACGACACCAAAACGAGTTTTCTCCATGTTAATTTCCATAGGACGGTCTGACAAGTCTACAGCCAAAACCGAGGAAAGGAATTACGCCAATCTTGGCAAGATTGTAGGGACTGGTACGCAGATGTGCCTTTGCTAGGTTTGGTGAAAATTGCTCTAGTAGTTTTTTAGAAAATTAACTTCAAAAACACATATATATCTATAGGCGCGCTGCGGGCGCTCACCGGTGCGCGTACCGGGGAGCGCACCCGGCGCGCTACGGGAGTGCGCGAGCGGAAAGCTAATTGGCTGACGGGTGTCTGTCAACATTCTAAACAGGGCTTCCAGGATTCCACGGGGAGGAGCAGGAGACCGGGGAAACCCTATCATAGGTCCCGCACCTCAAGACCCAACTTTGGCTACCGGTTTGAATATTACCCTACAACCATTACCTGCCACTGTCCCCCTCTTTACACTGACTCTCGAAGGGGGGCCAGAACATATTTTTGCTTCTTTCTCCACTTACCACTATGGCCTAACTGTGGAATTACGATCGGAAAACCACCCCTGGAGCGTTACATCTATACCGTCCAGGAATATCTGGGTCAACCCACAGACCATACTCTTACAGCATCAACCTTGAAGGTGCATCTACTTCTTGGAACCATCGGATTTGAACGATCCATTTCTATGCCCTGACTAAATTCCCAAGGCACTAAAGGGAATGAAACGCGTTGGCTGTGCCTGTGTATTTTAAAAAGAGAGAAAATAAAGAACTCATTAAAGAAAGAACAGAAGATTCACAAAATCTATGAACTCTTTTATCACTGACTGCATTGAGTGCACCTCTCAATTCTCTTGTAACAACATTCTAAACAGTCCGGAGAGTCCGCCATCTTGTGTCTCGGTAGAATCGAGACACAAGAGGTGAAAAAGAAAGGGTGAAATAATTGAAAGGGGGCAGAGTAGACACCCCCTCACCCCCTAGGTTTTCTGAGGGGGTTCTAGAAGGACCCTAAAGGGAAACAAAAAAATGTTTTTAATTTTTTTTTTTTTCGTGGGGTAAGCGCTGGGTGCGTTCCCGGGTACGCTCTCCGGTTCACGTACCCTGAGCGCACCACGGGGAAAAACAGTGTGAAAACAAAAGAGTAAAAAAATAAAGTAGAGTGTTTAGAGGAAAGTGAGGCATTGTTGGAGAGTGTCAAAAAAATGATGCAACTACACCAATGTATCCTTTCAAATGGGGCTAGTCCCATGTGAAAGGGCCTGCGTCAGTCTTACGCCTGCTGTGAGGCAGGCGCAAGAAAAGGGACGCAGTGAAATCTCATAGATTTCACTGCGTCACTTCTATGACCCTTTCTTGCGTCAATACGCCCCCTTTGCATACATTACACCTCGCGCAGGTATAATGTGGCGCAGGGGTTTACAAAGTGACGCATTTACCTAGATGCGTCACTTTGTAAATTTGACTCAACAAGGTGCATTTTTTACACCACTGGTGCGTCACAAAAAGTGACGCACTGGTGCCGTAAAAGTGACGCATGGCTTCATAAATGAGGATTTCAGGCTTCTACTCATGCGTCATATTTAATGTATGACGCATTATGTCGCAAGGAGTTACAGATACGTCAGTATTTCTGACGTATCTGTAAGCGTAAAAGTGATACATTGCTGGAGTGTGTCACAAAAGTGACGCAACTCCAGCAATGCATTCTTTCATAGGGGGCCAGCCCCATGTGAAAGGGCCTGCGTCAGTCTTACGCCTGCTGTGAGGCAGGCACAAGATTTTGACGCAACGGTGTTGTAAAAGTGACGCAGTGAAATCTCATAGATTTCGCTGCGTCACTTCTACGACCCTTTCTTGCGTCAATACGCCCCCTTTGCATACATTACACCTGGCGCAGATATAATGTGGCCCAGGGGTTTACAAAGTGACGCATTTACCTAGATGCGTCACTTTGTAAATATGACTGAACAAGTTGCATTTTTTACACCACTGGTGGATCACAAAAAGTGACGCACCGGTGGCGTAAAAGTGATGGATGGCCTCATAAATGAGGCCTTCAGTCTTCTACTCATGTGTCATATTTAATCTATGACGCATTATGTCGCAAGGAGTTACAGATACGTCAGTATTTCTGACGTATCTGTAAGCGCAAAAGTGATGCATTGCTGGAGTGTGCCACACAAGTGACACAACTCAAGCAATGCATCCTTTCACATGGGGCCAGCCCCATGTGAAAGGGCTTGCGTCAGACTTACGCCTGCTGTGAAGCAGGCGCAAGATTTTGACGCAACGGTGTTGTAAAAGGGACGCAGGGAAATCTCATAGATTTCACTGCGTCACTTCTACGACCCTTTCTTGCGTCAATAAGCCCCCTTTGTATACATTACACCTTGGGCAGGTATAATGTGGTGCAGGGATTTACAAAGTGACGCATCTACCTAGATGCGTCACTTTGTAAATATGACTTAACAAGGCGCATTTTTTACAACACTGGTGCATCACAAAAAGTTACGCACCCGCGGCATAAAAGTGACGCATGGCCTCATTAATGGGGCCTTCAGTCTTCTACTCATGTGTCATATTTAATGTATGAAGCATTATGTCGCAAGGAGTTACAGATAATTCAGTATTTCTGACGTATCTGTAAGCGTAAAAGTGATACATTGCTGGAGTGTGTCACAAAAGTGACGGCACTCCAGCAATGCATTCTTTCATAGGGGGCAAGCCCCATGTGAAAGGGCCTGCGTCAGTCTTACGCCTGCTGTGAGGCAGGCGCAAGATTGTGACGCAATGGTGTTGTAAGAGTGACGCAGTCAAATTTCATAGATTTCACTGCGTCACTTCTACGACCCTTTCTTGCGTCAATACGCCCCCTTTTTATACATTACACCTGGCGCAGGTATAATGTGGCGTAGGGGTTTACAAAGTGACGCGTCTACCTAGATGCGTCACTTTGTAAATATGACTCAACAAGGTGCATTATTTACACCACTGGTACGTCACAAAAAGTGACGCACCGGTGGCGTAAAAGTGATGCATGGCATCATAAATGTGGCCTTCAGTCTTCTACTCTAACTTTTTTTTCACTTTCTCTGTTTCTTCACTCCCTTACTCACCTTGTCTCACACTCAATTGACATGATCCAGTCTGTATCTCCACTCTTTCCTAAAAATCACTGCTCTTTTCTTACCCTTCCACACCACCGTTCTATTACTATATTTTCTTCACTTATCCACATTCCCCATGTTCACTCTCCTCCTCACTCTCGTTCCCCACACTCACCTTCTTTCAGTCCCCCTTCTTCACTTCCCTTCCCCTCTCGTCCCTTTCTTTGCTTTCTCACTCATTTTCCTCTCTTCTCTCACTGCACTCCACTTCAGTTACTCTTTTTCATTTTTTTAAGAATGCAGCTCTTTGATGAGTATTGGAGGTAGTTCTGAAAAGAACTTTTTTTTCTTCTTTTTACCTTTTTTTTCAACAGAAACAAAAACAGGGAATTGGAAACTGCTCAACAGGAGCAAAAAAAAAATAATCAAAATTAGGACTGGGGTTGGCAGCGATGGTTGTCTATTGCTCGAACCATGAGCATAACACTTTGTTCCCCTTAACAAAGTCGCTGATCACATTTTTTGCATTTAATTACGGCTTCATTAAATGCAGGCTGAATGTTAGGGATCAGCTCTTCTGGTCGCCCCCTCACCGATGTAGTTGGTCCTTTGGTTGAAGTAGAGGCACCATCCCTGGGAGCCTCTTGTGCCAGAGCTCTGACACTCTCCCTGGCAAAGTTCTGGGGGTGCCTCCTCTCGACGAGGCGAATCATAGTGGAGTTAATATTTTTGGTAGGGTCACCCCCCGTGAGAGGACGGTAAGACAAATCCGGCACTCCACCTTTGGAGCATTTACTTTTTTTTGATCATCTGGGATGGAAAAAACCTTCCATATGAAGTGTTCTTTTACCCGGGGCGAAGGAACCTCTTCATCAATAAATGTCTCTGTGTCATCATCACTGCTGGATGTTCTGGCAGCCATGGTAATCCAAGAAAGATCCAAGAGCAAAAAACAGGTGGCATATTACCAACAACTAGCGATAATTTTTGTCTCTAACTTGTTTAGAGACAAAAATTATCGCCGCACATCGGCGATTTTTATCGTAGATAAACCTTGCTATTAGCAAGGTTTATCGCAAATGCGATAAAAAACGGCCGCAATGCATGAATATCGCTGAAAAGTCAGCGATATTTATGCATTATCGAGCAAATGCTCTTAGCCATGTTATCCACCTCCCATTGGATAACATGGCTAAGAACTGCTCAGGGCAGGTGTTAGCTTTTGGAGATATTCGCGCTTAGCGCGAATATCTCCAAAAGTTGGTAATAGGAGATAGCGATGTTAGGGACTGTTTCCAGTAGCTAACATCTTGGCACGCCCACTTTGCATGTCATTAGTGATAAATATCACTGACATGCAAAGCGGGGCCCAAGATGGTCGCTATCTCCTATTAGCTGTCACTAACTGGTGTTAGCGACAGCTTGGTAATAGGGAGATAATTTTATCTCCGCTTTCTTGGCTTTTAAAGCCAAAAAAACGGAGATAAACCCCCTTGATAATATGCCCCCAGGTCTTTCAGTTACAAAAGTAAAAGAAGAAGTGAAGGAAATGGGTGGGGATTTCATTCTTTGTAAAAAAAACTGTTAGCAACCAATGATGGGGAGGCAAGATGGCCGCTGACAGGCTGTAGGGAGAAGACATGTTCTCCCTCTCTCCCCTGAATTTGCTTTGTGAGAGAGACGATGTATGTACACAGTTCGGTGGACAATCTACTCTGATATACACGGAGAAATGAGGATATGAGGATATGGTGTACTTATTTGGACAGGACTCTACTTTGGTATCCACAGCTTCAGGGAGAGTTACAGAGGTAGAAGAAAGAACTGGTGTGTTGGAAGACGAAATGAAGAGATGGCAGGAATTTAGGCAGGAGCAAGAGAAGACTGCAACAGATGTGATATGGAAATTGGAAGAATTTGAGAACAGGCAACGCAGAAACAATATCAGACTTTTGGGTATTGCAGAGGGTAGAAAGGGGCAGGATGTGAGATCTTATATTATAGAGCTACTTAAGGGTGCACTTCCCGATATAAAAGGCTGGGATTGGGAATCGGAGATACAGCGTGCACATAGGTTTCCATTCACACAGAGAAAGGGGGATGTTTCAAATAAACCTAGAGCAATACTTATATATGTTGGAAATTATTTGTTGAGAGAGGAGATAATGGCGAAGGCAAAACCGCAGACTAAGTGTAGATACAAAGATGTTGAGTTTTTTGCTAGGCCTGACTTCTGCCATACAACTGTAGAAAGGAGGTGCAGGCTGCGGGAGTTGATTGTACCCTTTCAAAAAATGGGATGCAAGGCGTATCTGATGTTTCCTAGCAGGCTGAAAGTGGTAAGGGATGGTAAGTTTAACATTTTCTATTCTGAAATTAAAGCATATGAGTTTCTGACATGGCTGAAAGAGAATAGTCCACAGTCCCAGACACAGGCTGATAGAGAACGAGCAGTAGCTTTGGTTGCGAAAGGAAGTAAGAAGCCATAAAAGTACACAAAATGGACAAGAGTACAAATGATCAGAGTAGAGTAATTTAAGAAGTTTGTATATATATATAGGATGTTATCATCTTGCTTGTACAGGTTGGTATTAAGAAAGGGGGAGTGGGGGGGCACGGTGGTCCCACACAGTCACAGCTGTCACACATAGGTCCTATGGACCTATTTGCCTGTAGGGGGGGTGGGACAGTCAGGGTGGGAACGCAGGGTGGGTGGGGGTGGGGGAGGGGTGAGGAACAACAAAAAATTTGGTATTACGGTAGAGGAATAAAGGAAGTAACCCAGAAGATAATGACCAGTAAAGCAAGGAAAATGTATGAGTTATATATGGCTATTAGTCCATCATGTATAAGGAATGAGCTGCATTTTGGTATAAGAAATGTTGACCTACTTAAGAACCCAGGATGAATACTCGAATAATGACATGGAATGTCTGTGGGCTAAATGACAGACTAAAGAGACAGAAGGTGGCTATTTTGATTAAGAGTCTTAGATTAGACTTTCTAATATTGCAAGAAACACACATCCAGGCGTCTGAAATCCATCTACTTGAACAATTAGGACTTACTGTATTAGCGTATTCGAGACAGGGGTCTAGGAATAGGGGAGTGGCAGTAATGGCAAGACAGAGAGACATTACTACCAGGAAAAAATGGGAGGATGCTTGGGGGAGATGGGCTTTAATAGAATGTCTGATAGGAGAACAATGGGTAACTCTTGGCTCTATATATGGTTCTACAGGAGACGATGCGGAAATCTTTGAGCAGGTCGATATAGAGTTGGCAACATGGGCCCCATATGTAGTAATAGGAGGGGATTTTAACATCAATGGTGCAGGTGGTCTGGGACTGGGGTTAGGACACCCAGTCAAATATAAAGGAAGGAAAAGAAGAGTGTTTCAAGCAGTTTGCTCCCTAGCCAGGAATAATGGGTTATTGGACGTCTGGGATACTCTTAAGCCAGGAGAGGATGGATATACGTATTATTCAGCACCGCATAAAGTAAGTGCAAGATTAGACTATTTTCTGGTCAGCAGTCAAGGTCTTGATAGTGCAGGTATTGAGAGACTGCCAAGATTATTGGCGGATCATAACCCTCTGATTGTTACTTTAAAAGGATTAGTAGTGGCAAAGGGGGGCTCGGTGTGGACCTTTGAGAGAGCACTGCTGGAAGATGAGGCATATATTCAGCATATGAAACGTTGGATAACAGAATTCTTGACAATAAATAGAGACACAGCAACTGTAGGGATGGTATGGGATAGCTTTAAGGCTGGGGTGAGGGGAGAGACTATAAGCTTCGGAGTTAGGAGAAAGAAACAGGAGCAAGAGAGAAGTGATGTCTTAAAAAGGGAGATGCTTTCAGCAGAGGAAGAAGTGAGTAAGAGTGTAGACCCACCCGATAGTAATGGATGTGTACCAAATCACGCCATTATGAAACTGGCAAAATTGCGAATGGAAGCAGAAGAATATATAACAGCAAAGGCAGCAAAACAATATGTGACTAATAGGGAAAAATGTTATGAGCTGAATGACCGAGTAGGTAAAATGTTAGCAATCAGAGCAAGACAAAGGTATCGCTTGGGGAGATAAAGGCAATAAAAGACAGTTCAGGAAATGTGGTAACAAGTGTTCAACAAATCAGAGAAGTTTTTAGGAAATTTTTTATGAACTTATACCAAGAAAATGATGTAAAAGATCCTGAAAAGATACTGGCCTATTTGAATGATTACGAAGGGTCTGAGTTGGATGAAACAGAGAGAAAAATGCTAGATAATCCGTTAGATCAGCAGGAGATAGGAAGTGCTCTGAAAAATCTTCCATCTGGCAAAGCAGCTGGACCGGACAAGATTCCGCTAGAATTTTATATGGTGTTCTGGGAAGAGTTAGGGAAGGATATGGTATGCACTATGCAACAGGCACGGAGGGGATTATCAGTACCAAACTCTTGGTCCGGGGCAGAAATAGTTGTCATCTTAAAGAAAGGAAAGCCACCCACAGATCCGGGATCGTACAGACCAATTACGCTAATGAATACTGATACAAAGATCTACTCCAAAGCATTGGCAATAAGATTCGCTAGCGTAATAACACCACTAGTTACTATTACTCAGCATGGATTCATACCTGGACGAGGAACTACGCATCATACACGGAAATTAATAACCCTTATTGATAAAATGGAAGTTAGTGGGGAACCATTTTCGGTCTTATTGTTAGATGCCGAGAAAGCATTTGACCTTGTATCCTGGGTGTATTTGTGGAGTGTTTTAGAAAGGGTGGGTTTTGGAAATGGCTTCCTTACGGCAATAAAGACCTTGTATAGAGATCCAGTGGCTACAATAAGAATAAATTCGGGAACAACGGAGCAAGTGAAAATCAATAGGGGTACTAGACAGGGGTGTCCGTGCTCCCCACTACTTTTTGCTATATATCTGGATCCATTAATACGCAGAATGGAAGCGAATGGAAATATACCTCCAGTAGCCACACCAAGGGGGGACTGTAAGATACTTGCTTATGCCGATGACGTGGCTGTTGTAACACCAGTACCCACAGAGGCTATCAGATATTTGGAACTGGAGGCTAAAAGATTCGGGAAAGTGTCAGGATACTCTTTAAATACTGGGAAAACACAGATTATAAAAAATAATAAGGTAGTGTGTCAAGATTCACGAGTGGTACAGACAGGAACATATTTGGGTATAACGATCACTACAGAGTTAGGAAAGTTAGTAGAATTAAACATAGATCCTATTATAAGAAAGGTGGGGAAAGACTTAGATAGACTCAACAATTTACACCTCACAATAGTTGGTAGAGTAAACATCATAAAGATGTTAATTTTACCGAAATTTTTATATATCTTCAGGACAATCCCGTTATGGTTTGATAACCTCTGGTTTAAAAAGATTGAAGGAATGATCAATAGATTCATCTGGTCTAAAGGCAAAACTAGGAGAGCAGCAAGATATATGGTACTCCCAAGAGAGAGAGGAGGATGGGCTCTACCGGATTTGAAATCTTACTACTGGGCTGCAGCTTTTCAATATATGGTTGGATTGATAGGTGGAGCAGAAGTAGAAGGGGGAGAGGATTTAGGATCATTAGCAATATATGGTTTATTGATGGGGGAAGAGGTTAAAAATATATTTTTGAAACATTTTGACACAGCTTACTTTAAAAGGACACGATTCAAGACCATTTTGGGAGCTTATAATATTTGGAAGGCCTTTACTAAGAAATATGGTCTGGGGAGGATTAATAGATACACGAGAGTAAGAGACAATATAGTATTCCCTGAGGATATATTCTCTGATTTAGTGTAAATGGAGTGGTACCGGAAGGGGATAATAAAAGTGGGGGACTTGATGGGCGCACAGGGGATGAAACAATTTGTGCAATTACAGGAGAAATATGATTTAGCACCAAGGCATTTATTTAAATATCTTCAAGTAAGAAGTTTTTTGGAAAACAAAAGGGGGGGCCCGAGAGGATTTGAGAAAAATCCTATACTTGAGGCGATACATAATGGAGTAGACTGCACTATTAAAAGGTTCTATGCAGAGTTAATCGAATCAAAACCGGATGATATGGTTAAGTGGGGGGAAAGCTGGTCGGTTAAGTTGGATATAGAAGTGGAATGTTTCAACATGTCAGTAGAACTAGGACACAATATTCTGTGCTCTGCATCATTGCAGGCTCAGCACTACAAAACTATATACCGGTTGTATTATACACCAGCAAAACTCGCACAATGGGGGGCGATTACTGGGATAAATTGTCCTAGATGTGGAAGTCTACAGGCAGATATAATTCATATTTTTGTAACATGTCCATGTCTATCAATAATACTGAATGAAATACAAATGTTTTTGCAAAGGGCATTGAAATTAACTGTTAACTTAACCCCCACGATTGTGTTATTGGGAGTAGATTCGGGCAATGCGCATGGAGAGGGCAGTTACTTTATTTTCGTCGCTATGGCTGTTTTTAGGTTATGTATTGCTTCAGCTTGGCTTGAGCAGTCAGCACCAGTATTTCAGCAATGGTTAGCTAAGGTTCTAAGTATATACAGTTTGGAAAAAGCAATATACTCTAGAAAAGGAAAGAATGGGAGGAAGCTAGGATTAAAAATATGGGAGCCGATAATAAAATGGAAGGAAGAAATATAATGTATATAATGTATATAAGGGTGTAATGATTATTGGGGCAGGAGGGAGGGCCCACAAGTGTTTAGCAAGTAACAATGTGATGAATGATTTTTGTTTTTCTGGAAAGAGGAAGTGTAATGTATATATTGTATATGATATATAGGCTCGTAAAAGTGTATTAAGGGCAGGCGGGAGGAGTCAAAGGTGTTTTACAAGAAATAATGTGTTATATGATTTCTCTGGTAATTCTCAAGTACCCCACACGGTTGGATTGAATAATTTCTAAATCTAAGCCCCTCATGATGTATATGTTTTTCTATGTGCACTATAGCACAAGGTGTTCTTTCTTTTTATTGTTTTTTCTTTCTCTTTGTGGAAATATGATTGAATTGATATAGTAAACTGTTCCTCACCCCCGGTGCAGGGGGGGGGGAAATAGTGTGTAAAAAGCTGTTAATAAAAAGAATTGAATAAAAAAAAAAAGCAACCAATGAAAAGATTTTTTTTGAGGTCACATGACTTGACGCGCTTACGCTGCGCGCACCGGAGCGCTTCCGGGGGCGCTTACGTGGCGCGAACGTAGGCGCTTCCGGGGGCGCTTACGCGGCGCGCCTGAGTGACGTTTTGATAGCTTTACGGAAATGTAAATTCATTTTCATTTCGTAAATTAAAAATACTGCTTTTATAAGTATGGTACTAAATGTCTTGCGTTATTATTTACTTTTCATACATATTTTTTTTAACAAACACAGAAATAGCGCTCTCGGGAGAGCTTACCGGTGCGCGCACCCTGAGCGCCCAAGGAAAAAATGATTAAGAAAAAAAAAAAAAACATTGGAAAAATATTATTTCAAAAATAAATTATTAATAATTAATACTTACACAAAACAGCAAATAAATAAAAAAATCGTAGGTTACAAACTCGATATAGAAAGGAATTAGCTTTTAAAAAACCTTTAAAATTCAGTGAAAAAACCAGAGGTTTCACAATCGTTATAGTTCGGAATTAGCATTTAAAAAACCATTGAAATTCACAAAAAAACATAGGTTTCACATTTGTTATAGTTAGAAATTAGCATTTAAAAAACCTTTGAAATTCATTAAAAAAAACATCGGTTTCACACCAGTTATAGTTAGCTTAACATTTTACTCATACAAAACCATTGAAATTCCCACGTTATAGTTAGTTGGACTCACTATAACTCGCGCGCCCGCAATCCACTGCTGATGATGTCACATATTACATCATTCATGACATGGTCAGTGACATCACTGATGACATCATTGATGACATCTCAAATGACATCACTGATGACATTTCAAATGACATCACTGATGACATCATCCATGTGATAATACGATGCACCTCCTCACACTCTAATCTAACCTTTGATACACCCAGTGTTAAATACAAACTACCATTCCTGAAATTATTGACACACCAATACCAGTAACTACATACGCACTCACTGATTTCTAGGTCTACACACACATCCACTCATTCACCCATACAATCACTCATACATACGGTCACTCAACAATAGAACACTATCATATCCAATCATATACCTAGACAGACACTTACACACTGACACTCATTCACAGAGTTACTCAAACACCTAGTCAGTTATGCAGAGAATCAATCACACTCCCATTTCCTCAACTACAAAGTTATACACACTAAACCTTACTTATTCAAATATATACTAACACATACTTACTCTCTTTTACAATAACTGAAACAAGTACACATTGAACCATACAGTCACTTACTCAATCACAGGCTCTCATGTATTGTCATTTATATATGGCAACTCTCACATGCACTGTGTTTTACATATGTACCTACTTTGACATGTAGCACTGAGCCATTCACTCACCAACACATCCATGCACACAGTCAACCCCCATACAGCTCTTTCCACATGCACTCTTGAACTCATATACCAAGAGAATAAACTGCTCACATATAATAATAATCACTCACTCATACAGTCAGTCACGTACCTACTAAATCCTTCATCCAGACACTCATACATACACTCATTCTTCAATATGTAAATTATTAACTTTGACTTAATTGTATTTTTACTTTTCAGAAACACACAGACACTGGATGATGTCATGAGTGATGTCATTTGAGATGTCATCAGTGATGTGATGAGTGATGTCACTGATCATGTCATGAGTGATGTAATATGTGACGTCATCAGCAGTGCATTGCGGGCGCGTGAGCTATAGTTAGCTGAACTAGCTATAACGGGGGAATTTCAATGGTTTTGTATGAGAGAAATGTCCAGCTAACTATAACATGGGTGAAACCTATGATTTTTTCAGTGAATTTCTAAGGTTTTTTAAATGCTTTTTCCTAAATATAACGTGGCTGAAACCTATGTTTTTTTCAGTGAATTTCTATGGTTTTTTAAATGCTAATTCCTAACTATAACGTGCCTGAAACCTATGGTTTTTTCAGTGAATACATATATGCACTGGAAAACTAAACACCTACTTCCTTTACAAAGAAATTGAAAGTTTGCATCTCTGCAACCTCTTTAATTTTTCACTTTAGTCATCTTCCACTCAATCAACACAACAACCACAAATACACAAACCTACTTGCTACCATTCTTGCCTAAACTTATCAATTATTCTTCTTTAATTCAAATTCAAAGTGCAGGCCCTTTATTCAGCCTTCTTGGTAACTACTACCCGTGAATAGCAGTGGGTTATTTGCACACTTCTTTCCTTTCTTGTGTCTTTTCTACCACACACTGCATCAAGTTTACAAGCCCCGTGTGCCACTTTTGCATACTTTTTCCCACAACCTTGTATATCTGCCCAACTGTGTGTACTTTATGCACTAGCTTTCTTCCTTAGTTGTTGTACTAGTTTCTATTGTTCCCACTGCAGAATCCAACACTCTATCTGTTTAATGACCTGGAAATCAAAAGATCCACTTCACTGACAATGCAGTGGGTAGTTTGCGTATCTCCAACCTTTCTTATTTTTCACGTTTTTCATCTTCCACTCAATCTACACATCATCCACACATACACACATCTGATTGCTGCATTCCTTAGCTGTGATTATCAACTATTCTTCTATTTTATATTCATATTCAAAGTGCAAGCCCTTTATTGAGCCTTTTTGTTGTAACTACAGTTCCAGGAATTCTGCTCATACACAGAACTGTGCATAAAGACTTAGGACCTCAGTGAACCCACCTTACTACACAAACCCCCTACCAAACTAGCATTCAGTGACTCATTGGTTCTTCACCCTAGAGCAAAAACACCAATGACTAGTCAACCCAGAACATGCGACTTAGATTACATGAAGTAAAGTGGATAACAAAAACACTCTTTCAATTATCTCTTACACCAGTCAAAAACAAGATGTAAATAAAGACACGTGCAACTTTGAAATGTTTATTTCTAACGCCATAATCTCATGCACAGTACCTTAGAAAATACAACCAAACATATTATCAGAAACAAGGTTGTCAGCATTGTTACTATTCTATGAAATACAAACGGAAAAAGCATCCTATAATGCTAAAGGTAAACAAATTTAAAATATACCTACATTTCACCCTCCCTACCTAGCAGATTAGTTTATAACTACAGAAAGTCTCATAGGATTACATGGGCAGACCCATACCTCTGGTACTCAGCATTAGTGGGTCACATTCAGTGCTCCACAAACTGTCAAGATACGAATGTTCTCCAACTGTGTGTAACTTTGCCTCCACAATGGATTTTAAAACGTGCAAGTATCAGAAGTGCCACAGCTCCATATGTATTATGGCACGAATGTGCGAGGATCATTCTGAATAACAGACACAGTATTCAAGATAACCTTGATGTTCCATGCTCTCACTATACACACAAAACTAGCGAGGCAGTTTACAAATCTCGAATACCAAGTTATTCTCATATGAAGCAAAATACTCAGCCTTCTCTAAACAATATCACAAGTACGTGTTGTGTGCAAAGCAGAGCAGGAAAGCAAAAATAGTGTGTAAGCTTCTAATAAACCCATGCTAACTTAACAGGGTGTGAGTGCAATGCTCAGAACCACAGCACCCTTTCTTGATCAAAGCTCGTGATATAAACGTGGGCGAATTAGGAACGCAGAGTCCAAGCCTAAAAGCAGAGTCAAGTTCACATTTCCAAAAAAAAGTTATTTGCTCTTTGATAGAAAGCAGTAACTAAATAATAAAGAATACGTAGAAAAATCAAAGAGTCTTAATCCAACAGCCTGTAAGCACAGTATGTAGCAACAGCCTCCTACAGGAAGTCATTGTTCTCATCTGAAAACATTTCAGCCATCCAATTCAATAGTGAGAATGAACATACATGTTCCTCAATGACCGGAGCCTCTATCACCATCGGAGGAAAACTCGGGTCATCTTCAATGTAACTGTGTGCCAAGAACTCAAGCGCTGCTGCAAAAACATTCCAATGTCCCATTATTCCACGTATCACTGCTAAGGCCATAATCCTGCCACCAGAACAGAGCACGTCATAAACAAGTAAGGGGCTCATCAGCTGGTCATAAGCCGCGTTGGGAGACACTGTACTTCAGAGACACAAATCCAGGGCCCAGTCGAAATCAAAGCTCAGGCAATGGAACACAGGTTGAATGCATGTGAAAAAGGAAAATCGAAACGATAATCCATAAGCTGCACTCAATGTAGCCAAAGGCAGCGCTCCGTAATAACTAATCATTTGGTTGCAAAGCAGCAACAGACAGGACATATTATTGTCTGCTGCAGGATGTGCATCTATATTTATGTAAACAAATTAATAAAAGCACACCGGCAACTAATGCGTGTATTAAGCGCAATCCACCAAAGATGCTGGAAAAAATCGAATGAAATAATCCCAAAAAGGCACCAAATATACTTTCTGCAAAAGTCTAAAGGCCACTGCTTCTAACTTTATAAAAGTAAGGTAACCCCGTAGTCAAGGACACATTAAAGACACTCTAAATGAACTCCCCAAAATTCAAGAGCACGTCTGTATTCAATAAATCATGCACTTCTGTACGGGTGTTTGCTACATGAAGGACAAATGTTTCTGTACCAGATATAAGAGCGACCTCTTTTTGAGACAATAGCACTCTTATACGACTCATTTGGTTGACTCTGCTTTCAAGGCCGAAATCGACAGCCAGATGGAAACGTCCAGCTTCCCATGCAGAGGAGTTATCACAACCTATTTTTAATCAAACCACACGCTCAGTTACCGTATTCATGTAAGCTATGGCTGCTAACATTGCAAATCAACATTATTTCAAAGTAAATAACTCCTGCTTCCAGTAAACTGAACGTTGTTATGATAGCAGGTGTCGGACTACCTTTCAAAACTCAGTCCAGAAAAGGGGGTGGTGATGAACAGAGTGTCTGAATTAAGCAGACCACTCTTACCCAGTCCAAAGATCAGGGCTTGATCCATCACCGTTTTTCAGCTCACTGCACCATCCCAGCTCAGAACTTGGCTATATGCAAATTAGTCTGACCCTGGCCCAGTGCATCATGGGAACAGGGCAGACCAAACTATCAAGCCAATTCTTATACAGAAACCGGTCCCCGGTAGCTTGTCTCCTTTCTGGTGAAGAATGGGCTTGGTAGTTTAGTCTGCCCTGTTCCCATGATGCACTGGGCCGGGGACAGACTGATTTGCATATAGCCAGGTTCTGAACTGGGATGGTGCAGTGAGATAAATAACGGTGATGGATCAAGCCCTGATCTTTGGACTGGCTAAGAGTGGTCTGCTTAATTCAGACACTCTGTTCATCACCACCCCCATTTCTGAATCGTTTTTGGCCACTATAGGTGTGGCAGGGTATACTCATACATGAGTCCCTTTCTCACTGCACCATCAGGATTCAAGCAAGCCGGGCCGAAGACGGCTGAAATGCCAGAAACTGGTCCCCGGTAGCTTGTCTCCTTTCTGGTGAAGAATTGGCTTGGTAGTTTAGTCTGCCCTGTTCCCATGATGCACTGGGCCGGGGACAGACTGATTTGCATATAGCCAGGTTCTGAACTGGGATGGTGCAGTGAGATAAATAACGGTGATGGATCAAGCCCTGATCTTTGGACTGGGTAAGAGTTGTCTGCTTAATTCAGACACTCTGTTCATCACCACCCCCATTTCTGAATCGTCTTGTATACAAGAGCCATGCAATTGTATGTGTCTACAAATTAAGGAGTGATCTGGTACTATTGTGTAATCCTCGCCATTCACATAGACTTTTTTCCCTCCCTCAGACACCTATATGTAAATAGTAATAACCAAGCTTCATGCAGATAACCGCTCCCTAAACATCCATATCTGCCTATAGCATAGTATTTCATGCAAACCTCAAACTTAACCAGGTTAAAAAAATAACGCTATGATACTGTGGATAAGCCACACACCTGAAGTGGATCTCCAATGAGTGACCACTTCTAACCATTCTCATAGCGCGCCCTGTGCACTGATTTGACAGTGAGAGAGTGATCACACCATAGTTAGTACTGCTAATCATTCTCAGCACACGCTACGAATACCCTTTGACGTTACACGTCGCATCAAAGCTTCCGTGTGACGTCATGTACGGAGCCCCGTTCAAAAAAGACGCAAATGTTTTTAATTGTTTAAAAACATATATGTATGTATTTAATGAACATACTAACAGAAGACTTAGGGGCAGATTAGGATGGCGGACGGAAACGTGTTCGGTAAAAATACTCCCAACTGCTCCGCAGAAAATCTGCGGTAGCGATTAGGATATAACTGACAGCAAACATCCGACCGCAGCGGACGGACCACATAAAACACCATCCGCGGCGTACGGATAACATGAAAGACCGCCACAGCAAACGGATAACACGCGAACACAGCGGAAACATGACCAACCGCCGCATGACCTGCGGAGGGTCCGGCAGCACAATTAGGATAACACCGCAACCCCAACGGAACTCACCAGCTCCCACGACTGCCGCGGAATGATCGGAAAATGGAGCATGACTGCGGAAGGACCAAACGAACATCACCCCTGCCGTCAAACCGATTCCAAAATGGCGGACGGGAGTAAATACACAGCACACAAAACAGGATAAACACCCACCTGAAACACCCATCACTACCAACTACACGCCCCAAGGCCCACCCCCCCCTCACAAACAAGAACATCCAAGTCACCACATCCACAGAACACCTGACTGACAACAACCATTGGGACACAAGAATCACACAGAGTATAAAAGGAATCCCTCCCATGACCACAATCCATTGCATCATAGCACACCTTGAAGAAAGAGGCAGAATACCACGAACAGCAGAGACACACACACATACACACACACACAGAACCTGCAAACCAGCACACCCACCACACAAACCTCCGCAACACCATCCCTACATACCACACACCTGCACATCCCACTCCACCCCACCCACACCTTGCACAACACACACCATGGCACCCAAGAAAAATCCCAAGTTCACAGAGACTGAGTTGAAGGTCATGGTCGATGAAATCATCCGGGTGGAACCACATCTATTCAGCAGCCTAGTCCAGCAGACCACCTTGGCAACCAAAACCAACATGTGGGACAGGATAGTGAGCAGAGTCAATGCTTCTTGGACCGTGCCACGCACCAAACACGAGATCAAGAGGCGGTGGCACAACCTCAAGACAAGGGTGAAAGGCATCAGGGCCAAGAACCACCTGCGGGCACACCACACTGGCGGCGGCACTCCCCCAGAGCACATACCATTCACAGAATGGGAGGCGAAGGTGCTGGGCATACTGCACACAGAGAGCCTTGAAGGAATCGAAGAGGGACTTGAGACTGGTAAGTACAAACCAATGACCACTATCACACAGCACTAGAACTCCCAACAGGCCCCCATGTTCATATGGAGGGTGGTGGAGTGTGGGGGAGGGTGGTGGGTTAGGTCCAGCACTACAACTCTCAACAGGCCCCCAAGTTCACAGGGAGGGTGGGGGATTGTGGGGGAGGGTGGGGGTGGGGGGGTTGGTCCAGCACTACAACTCCCAACAGGCCCCCATGTTCACAGGGAGGTTGGGGAGTTTGGTCCAGTACTAGAACTCCCAACAGGCCCCCATGTTCACAGGGAGGGTAGGGGGGGTGGGGGAGGGTGGTGGGTTAGGTCCAGCACTACAACTCCCAACAGGCCCCCATGTTCACAGGGAGGGTGGTGGAGTGTGGGGGAGGGTGGTGGATTATGTCTAGCACTACTACTCCCAACAGGCCCCCATGTTCACAGGGAGGGTGGTGGAGTGTGGGGGAGGGTGGTGCATTAGGTCCAGCACTACAACTCCCAACAGGCCCCCATGTTCACAGGGAGGGTAGGGGAGTGTGGGGGGTTTGGTCCAGCAGTACAACTCCCAACAGGCTCCCAGGTTCACAGGGAGGGTGGTGGAGTGTGGGGGAGCGTGGGGGGTTTCGTCCAGCACTACAACTCCCAACAGGCCCCCATGTACAGTCCCAAAGCAAAATGGAGTCCGCATACCATGTGCAGACCACTGCATCACCCTCTGCAAACTCATATGTAGGTAGCCTTCTTCACAGGGGCACCATCCAATAGCAGGACAAGCCCACATATATCCAAGTATTGTCTACCCACCTCCCCAACACCATAATGCCCAGTACTGTGGAACACACCAATTTAAAGACACCAACAACCATGTTCTCATGCCCTACTAAATAGAAATGTCACAACAGCAAACCTGTCATATCCACAGCATTGATTTTCATATTCTTGTCCCTTAGGTGAACGTGAACTCAGAGGAAGGAAAAACCAGCAGCCGCCAGCACCATTCGCCCACCTCACAGCATGGACTCTCAGGTGATGATCCGGTAGACACCTCGGGTGCGGAGGATGATGCCGGCCCAACTACAATCCCCGGGCCATCATGCTCACAGGACAACCCTGCCTCCACCGCCATCAACACTGCACCAACAGCAACTACTGCCACTGTGCCCTGTGCAGCTACCAGCACCAGCACCACCACCACCACCACCACCACCACTCCTGCCATGGATATCCTGCCTGACCCATCGGACGATGATGGTCCTTCTACATCACCGCTTAGCAGGCAGAGTGGATGGGTGAGGACACAGGTGATGGCCCAGGTCACTAACAGGAGTGCAGCTGCAAGGCGAGGCCGTGAACAAAACCCAGCCCATCCTAGGGCAGAGACCCTGGATGCCATTGCCAGAGTTGAAGCCTCCTACGAATGGTCTCAGGCACATGCTGATTGTGCCCACCAAGACTCTATAGACACCTGCCAGCTGTTGCGGTTAGTGGACACCTGTTTGGGACAACTAGTCAACATCTTTGGCGAGCTAACAGCTCATTGTAGGGAGTGGTTATCCCGCACCACACCACCTCCCCCTCCCCCAAGTGGCCAGCGGGATAGGGCACCAACACCACCCACCTTCCCCCAAGTGGCCAGCGGGATAGGGCACCAACACCACCCCACCCCTCCCCCAAGTGGCCAGCGGGACAGGCAACCTACAACATCACCACCACCACCTGAGGCCACTGACAGGAAGGATGCCCCACAACAACCTGCCCCCACAGCTGGCACCGCTCCGGCTCCAAGACGGAGGGGTTGTCCTAGGCAAGATACAGCTCACAGCAGTGGCAATGCACCAACCACCCGCTCAAAGAGGGGCCGCCACTGACTTCACCCTTCCTTGAGCTTGGCATGCACTCTGCGAACTATCCTGCACCACAATGCCAAGCATTTGCACACGTCTATATTAAAACTAAAAGGATGGTGGAACCTTCTTTACCAATGCACCTAACCAAAATAACCAAAGTTGGAATTTACCCTTTATAATCTAGAAAGGGCTCTGTGTGCACACCGATAGTCACCCACCATCACAGTGATAGTTCCATACAGAACTTTAACGTAATCGAATTTATAAGCACAGGTGCACCACATATAGAGATTGTGCAAACTGAGTCACAAGTTTGTCACAAAAGATACTGAGAGTAATGTCCAATTTAAAAAAAAAAGATTTTTCTTTATTGTTCCATTTGTATGTCCGTGTCCGACTCGCGGAGAGATGTAATGATGGCTCAAACGGTCTCCTTTAAAAAACGTCCTGTCTTCTCCAGTACGTATAGCACCTGGTAGGGCGAGTCGGCCACGGACATATGGTATTTTTGGTCTTATACTGGGAATTGCCGACCGGAGCCATTATATTAGGGATCAGAACTATCCAGAAATATAGGAAGGTTGTTTTTTGACTTATTGGAAATACCGATTTTAGACTTGGAACTGGAACCAGGCCCTTAGGGCACACCTGATGGATGGTGCTCGTCTGGACATTACATGAGAGTCTGGGTTGCCTAGAAAATTAAAGGTGTAAACCTCAGCTCCTTATCCGTCGTATCCTAAACAGGAACCTGGTCTCCTTCAAAAATAAAGTGATCGTTCGAAATATGCATCAAGGCTGTATATAACACAGTAATCATCATTACGATTGTCCATCCTTACACGACCTGCCGAACAGCCCATGGAGTTTTTTTAGCTCATCTCGCCCTGAAGAAGTCCCATTGGGGACGAAACGCACCGGCTGTTCTCATACAAATGGAACAATAAAGAAAAATCTTTTTTGAAAAAATTGGACATTTCTCTCCGTATCTTTTGTGACAAACTTGTGACTCAGTTTGTACAATCTATAAATGTGGTGCACCTCTGCTTATGAAATCGATTACATTTGCACACGTCTGTTGGACTATGTGTACATCACACAATGTTATGTACCCACGGTGTTTTCCTCTGACTTGACCTTCAACTCTAACTTCCCCAACAACACCTATTTGTAAATATGCACTAACAGTAATCCACACCCTGTAAATAAACACCACGTAAACACTCAAAGCTGTGTGAACTCCATGTTTCATTCAAAGGTTCGTTTTAGTACTTGTCATTACCAGGTGCAGGTATCAATGTACTTGTCAATCATGTCTCTGTGGGAGTGACCTAGGGAAAATGAGACAACAACAAGCACAGGTTAGGAAAGGGATTCACAACCCTCACAGCACAACATACAGCAACATCCCACAAACCACACTCATCTCAAATTATGCGGATCACAGGACACACATCAGGGAGCATTTGACGTACACCATCTTCCACAACCATTTGCAAACAGAACATACCAGAACTGGTACCATACACACACCACATCCAGACATCACCAGCTAACATACATCACTCTTTGAACACCAGCACAAAAAGAAGTTACTCACATTTAACTAAAGTAGCGAGCAATGAGCTGACGCCTCTGGTCCACACCTTCTTCCTCACAACTATCCTCATCACTGGACATGGGTGGTATGGGAGGCGGAGCAACCTGTTGGTCTGCAGGGTCCATGATCAGTGCAATGGTGTTGCGTATGGCCAGGTTATGGAGCATGCAGCAGGCAACCACGATCTTGCATACTTTTCTGGGTGAGTTTGGCAGGGCCCCTCCGGTTTTATCAAGGCAGCGAAACCTAGACTTCAGCAGACCAAACGTACGTTCCACCACCCTATGTGTCCTCCCATGGGCATCATTGTAGCGCATTTTTCCTGGGGTAGTTGGATTCCGTAGGGGGCTCAGCAGCCACGGTCGGTTTGGGTTTGCAGAGTCACCTAGGTGGGGGGATGACAGACACATACATTACTTCCAGGATTGGTGGGAACAGTATGTCACACATACAACACAGTAGTCATCACAGCACACTCACCTACAAGCCACGGACGTTCTTGACGCAAATTAGCCATCAGTTGGGGGACATTGCTGCTCCACACGATGTGGGAGTCATGTGCGGACCCAGGAAACCTTGCACACACATGTGAGATGATGTTGTCAGCCAGGCACACCACTTACACATTTATAGACTGGTAGTGCTTCCTATTACGATAGACAGCTTCACGTGCCTGTGGTGGAATCAAACCAATATGTGTCCCATCAATGGCACCCACTACGTGTGGGATCAGGGCCAGGGCATAGAAGTCACCCTTCACTGCAGGCAGCTCTGCCGGACGTGGGAAATGGTTGTATTCATCTTTGTGATACATCATGGCATTCAGCACATCTCGCAGTACCATGCTGAACATGGATTGGGACATCCCCCCGGCATGTCCAAATGTGTACTGGAAAGTCCCAGTTGCAAAGAAGTGAAGTGCTGCCATCACCTTTGCTGTTGGTGTAATTGAACCTGGATATGTCCTGCGTGGCTGAAGATGAGGTGACAATTGGCCCACAAGGTCCTGCAACCTCCGTCTGTCCAACCGGAATTTGCGGATCACCTCCTCGTCAACCATGTCCTCCAGCACAGTTTATGGTCGATGCACATTTTGAGCCCTCCTGTGTGGGATTAGATGGGAGCAGATGTCAATTCAACAACAATGTACATCTGGGCCACAACATCACATCTTGACCAACACAATAGAAAATATACCTGAAGCAGACACTGATTGTATGTGTGATGTGAGTAAAATAAGAGGCACTACAGCTGACTACACACACAATTTACATCCTGAAACAACATCTGTTGTGCTAAAATGTCGAAGGTCACGTGCAGACATGTTGAAAGGACTGCCAACATAACATGACAGATAGCCCAAGTGTGGAGAAGCGTCTCCACAGACACACCATGATGTGCACACACAACACGAACATGGACCACACCCTCATTGTCATCATGCACCCATTAACCCACCTACAATGCTCTGCATCCTCACATGACAGGCATGGGCATACAACAAGCAACACACATACAAATACCCAGTATGTATTCCACCATCAATGCGACTTGCACACACAAACCACACACTCACGCCAGTTCCTGGATGTGGGTACACAGCCTTGATGTTCTGTGTAGATGTGTACCAATAGAAACGTGTGATGCCAAAACCAAGACATAAACACATAGCCATGCACATGTGACGCAACTTGGGCTCACATCAAGGGCCTATGTACAACACTGGCTAAGTCAGTAGTATGGCCACACATGTCAACAATGGACACAACTGATACACGTGTACACGTTTCATTGACATGACATGATGTATACTGTCGATTTACGGACATGTCCTGACACACATGTACAACAATGAACATGACATGTGAGTGGCGACATGCATTGTGTCGACACACGACATCCGGGTACGCCTTCCCCCAACACATGAATAGATACTTTGAAGTGCAATAGTGCATTACATGTGCTGAGTTTGCAAGGACCATCACGGTCACACACCGGCAACCGCATGTGCGCGCTACCGCAATGGGGCATCATTTGAAATTAAGCACTCTCTGGCGTCGCAATGGTGGAGCACTCTTTCCGCGGGGGCGGGGTAGGATAACACATACATTTGAATGTGCAAGTGGGAATGGCAGTTGGAACATCACATTGCAGCACCCAACGCACACCGCCGGGCCTGGCCGATCACCGACCGCTGGGTGCAGGCAGTGGCTGACCGCCATGTGTACAGATGTCAGACTGGTATGGTTGCCCCTGTCCGCTCACACACCGCCTACACCCGGCGGTCAGCCACCGACCACACCCAGCGGTCAGCCACCAGCTGCACCTGGTGGTCAGCCACCGCCCGCACCCGGCGGTCAGCCACCAGCCACACCCGGTGGTCAGCCACCGCCCGCACCCGGCGGTCAGCCACAGGCCACACCCGGCGGTCGTTGATCGGCCAGGCCCGGCGGTGTGTGGTGGGTGCTGCAATGTGACTGTAAGGGGAGGTTCCAACTGCCATTCCCACGTGCACATTCAAATGTATGTGTAATCCTGCCCCTCCCCCGCGGAAAGCGTGCACTGCCATTGCGACACCAGTGAATGCTTAATGATGCACCATCGTGGTAGCACGCACATGCGGTTGCCGGTGTGTGACCGTGACAGTCCTTGGACATATAGCCAATGGAAACAGGGTACGCGGGGCGCTTAAGACATTTAAAAAAATAGCAGAAGCTGTGCACCGCCACAGCAGGGCCAGTGATTGACTCTTTTTGAAAGAGGCAGCCCGGGAAAACCAATTGCAGCAGACGTTTGCCACTGATATCAGCTCAGGACCCTATATATGTGTGAATCTCTGCAGCACACATCCACTGCTTCCAGCCTCTGCTGCCTGCACCCATCACCTCTACCTGCTGCTGCTGACCAGTCCGCCAACTGCTGCCTGCACCCATCACCACTACCTGCTGCTGCTGACCAGTCCGCCAACTGCTGCCTGCACCCATCACCTCTACCTGCTGCTGCTGACCAGTCCGCCAACTGCTGCCAGCACCCATCACCTCTACCTGCTGCTGCTGACCAGTCCGCCAACTGCTGCCCGCACCCATCACCTCTACCTGCTGCTGCTGACCAGTCCGACAACTGCTGCTGTTGTGCCACAGTCAGGGACACTGCCATGTCGAGAGTCAAAGAGATCCGGTCTCGTCCCTTCACCGCAGCGGAGCTCGATGTACTTGTGGACGGTGTGCTCCGCCACTATGACCGCCTCTACGGTGCCCCCGGAGAGGTGGTAAGTGCAGTGGGGGACATCATGCTGGTGTGCATGGGGTGGTCACTGACTCCTGGCTTCTGCAATCTTTGAGGTGTGCTGTGGGACAGTCACATGTGCTGTACTGTGCATGGCTGCTGCAGGATATGTGTTGCTCCTATCTGTGTGGCTGTCCATATGTCCACTGACTTTCCCATTTTGTCTCCCATCATGGTAGGTCAAGCTGCACCTTCGCAAGGCCGTGTGGAGGACCATAGCACGTGATGTACGGGCAGTGGGGGTGTGCAATAGGGAACACACACACTGCCACAAGCGCTGGGACGACATCTCCAGGCTCAGCAAGAATGTGGCTGAGATGACACTGGGCATGATTCCACGGACATCCCGGCTTACACGACGCACCATGACCCCTCTGATGCTCCGTATCATTGCAGTGACGCATCCGGACCTGTCCGCCCGTTTGAGAGGGGATCAGCAGCAAACTAGCGGTAAGCACACTGAATGTGTCTGTGACTTGTGAGTGCATGTGTTTATTGATGCCACACGCAGTAGTGACATCTGTGGTGTGTATGTTGTGCTGCAATAGCATGTTGGTGCCATTGTCAGAGTGTGCGTTGGCACCCATGTCGGGCAGGTGGACTCACCAGTAGCATTGTAGTGCTGGGACACAGGACATGCCCTTGAGGTCTATGTTCTCATTGCTACACATGTGTGTTGTTCGGCATGCACTTGCCCAGCTAGCTAGAAGTACATGTTTCACAGGCACCCTCGGTTCTTTGACATGAAGATATATGGTAGGGGTTGTTCTTGTGCAGGATGGGGGCTAGATGTTGGTCAGCAGTCAAGGTGTTTTGTGTTTAGAATTTTTACGGACGTGAGTGTGTCACTTACGTACACCTCTTTTCTCTCTTTCAGCTTTGGCCGAGGGCACTGACCCACAAACGACAGAGCTCAGTGGTTGCAATGCATCAGAATCCGGAAACACACACAAGCAGACTGAGACTGAAGAGAGCAGCCCCGGAGAGGGGGACCGGACTGTCCCTGAGGACTCACATGTCGAGACTCCATCGTCCTCATCTTCAGATGGTGTTGGTGAGTCAGCACTGTTGGTAGATACAGGGAGTGGGCAATATACACCTTTAGTCAGTACACAGCACACAGGGCCAACACTGCCAACAAATGCAACAAGTACTGCTTGTGCACGCAAGAGTAAGGGGAGCAGAGTGGCCTTCGGTGCAGGCACCGCTGCCCCTGCCCCTGTGACACAAAATGCACTTTGTGCTGAGGCGGTTGATCTGCTGCGACAGCTGTTTGTAGGACAGACCAACATGATCAATGCATTCCTAGACCACAATATGAAGTTGGGGCAGGTGGTAGCATTCATGGAAGGGGTGCATGGCAATGTTGCTGGTATACACAGAACAGTTCAGTCGTTAACCAGCACAGTGTCTGCAGCCATTCAAAAGTCGCAGGCACAAGCTTCGACTTCAGTTCCCCCATCCACACCACTTGATGTGTCAGGGGAGAGTGACAATACTGAGCAGGAATCATTTTCGGAATATTGCACTAGAAGTAGCCACAGGCAGCAAGGCAGGGTGCGGAGGGCACAGACACCATCCCCTAGGACAGGGAAATCTTTGACAGACCACGACATCAGCTACCCTGGAGTTGACACACAGGATGATCAAGGGGTGTTGGGCGACAGGGATTCACATGTAACACAGGCATCCCCCTCCAAAGGTACTCCCAAAGGAAGGGCATCTCCCAAGGCCAGGGACACTCCCAAGGACAAGGACACTGCAAAGGGAAGGGCACCTCCCAAGGCCAAGGACACACCCAAGGACAAGGACACTGCAAAGGGAATGGCACCTCCCAAGGCCAGGGACACACCCATGGACAAAGACACTGCAAAGGGAAGGGCACCTCCCAAGGCCAGGGACACACCCAAGGACGAGGACACTGCAAAGAAAAGGGCACCTCCCAAGGCCAGGGACACTCCCAAGGACAAGGACACTGCAAAGGAAAGGGCACCTCCCAAGGGCAGGGACACACCCAAGGACAAGGACACTGCAAAGGAAAGGGCACCTCTCAAGGGCAGGGATACACCCAAGGACAAGGACACTACAAAGGAAAGGGCACCTCCCAAGGCCAGGGACAATCGCAAGGACAAGGACACTGCAAAGGAAAGGGACACTACAATGGACCGGGACACTACTAAGGACAAGCCAACTCCCAGGGACAGGGAACCGCCCACGGCTCAGGCACATTCCAGAGACAGGACACATCCTGAAGGCAAGGCACCTCCTAGGGACAAGGGTTCTCCCATGGACACGAGCACCATCAAGGACAGGCATACATCACCCCTGGATGCCCTGAGGCTGATGTTGGAGAAGGAATGTAAAACACACGTGTCAGCGGTGGAGTCACCCCATACCTCTACTCCCATCCACACCCCGCAGAAGCAGAGGAAAGTGTACACTGTTGTAGCATCCCCCATTACACACGATGCAGAGGGCAGAAGGCAGGGCCAGAGCAAACGTCAAGCAGGCTCCAGCACGTCCCCAGAGAGCAGACCCACACCAGCACATGATCCACCTTTGTTGGGTGATCTTCATGATAAGGCCACACCACTCACCAGTCCAGTGATGTCCAGGGTGCCCTTCCATATCCCAAAGAAACGGAGACACACCCCTGTGACACCTGGCCACCCCAATGTCTCTCAAGTACAGCTGTCCCCAGCTCCCAGAGCCACCCTGCCTCTTGGCCCATAGAGCCCTGTGGCTCATCATTTCAGTGGTCCTTGTGGGTCACCTGCAGTTCACTCTCATGTGTCAGATAGTGGCACTGTGTCTGTTGTTCGCTGTCATGCCTCATGTAGTAGCACTGTGTCAGTTGTGCCCTCTTCTGTTTCAGGGACTACCAATGTGTGTGTCCGCCACTCTCATGTATCAGATGCTGGCATGGTATTTGTTGGTCACTGTGCACGGTCATGTCCTGGCACTGTGTCTGGGTCTGTGGCTGTGTACTACACTCCTGTTTCTAGTGCTGGCAGTGTGTCTGGTTCTATGGCTCATGTGTCAGTCGCTAGAGCTGTGGCTGTGTCCCACACTCCTGTTTCTGGTGCTGGTAGTGTGTCTGGGTCTATGGATCATGTGTCAGTCACTACATCTGTGGCTGGTCCTACACTCCTGTTTCTAGTGCTGGCAGTGTGTCTAGGTCTATGGCTCATGTGACAGTCACTAGAGCTGTGGCTGTGTCCCACACTCCTGTTTCTGGTGCTGGCAGTGTGTCTGGGTCTATGGCTCATGTGTCAGTCACTAGAGCTGTGGCTGTGTCCCACACTCCTGTTTCTGGTGCTGGCAGTGTGTCTGGGTCTATGGCTCATGTGAATGTCACTAGTGCTGTGGCTGTGTCTCCCAATTCTGTATCAGACCCTGTCACTGTGTCCGAGGCTACTAGGTCGAGCACTCCACCAGATACAGTGCTGTGATGTGTAGTTCACATCAATCGCATGGCATTTTACTTTGTGTGCAGATGGTCCTTTTTAAACACCCTTGCATTATTTATGTCCATGGGACGGGCCGCTTGGCACACGTCTGATTGCTGCCTCAGATGTACCTGCTCTGTGCCTTGGACTGTTGAGGCACTTGGCCCCTCTCATGTGCTGCCTCTGATGTACCTGTTCTGTTATGAACACTGCCCTGTTGCTGTTAGGATGCTGCATTGTGCCATCTCATGTGCTGCCTCTGATGTACCTGTTCTGTGCCTTGGACTGTTGATGCTCGTTGCCCCTCTCATGTGCTGCCTCAGATGTACCTGTTCTGTGCCATGGACTGTTGAGGCACTTGGCCCCTCTCATGTGCTGCCACTGATGTCCCTGCTCTGTGCCATGGACTGTTGATGCGCTTCGCCCCTCTCATGTGCTGCCTCAGTTGTACCTGCTCTGTGCCTTGCCTTGTACTGTTGAGGCACTTGGCCCCTCTCATGTGCTGCCTCTGATGTGCCTGCTCTGTACCATGGACTGTTGATACACTTAGCCTCTCTCATGTGCTGCCTCTGATGTACCTGCTCTATGCCATGGACTGTTGATGCACTTAGCCCCTCTCATGTGCTGCCTCTGATGTACCTGTTCTGTACCATGGACTGTTGATGCTCGTTGCCCCTCTCATGCGCTGCCTCAGATGTACCTACTCTGTGCCTTGGACTGTTGATGCTCGTTGTCCCTCTCATGTGCTGCCTCAGATGTACCTGCTCTGTGCCTTGGACTGTTGATGCTCGTTGCCCCTCTCATGTGCTGCCACTGATGTCCCTGCTCTGTGCCATGGACTGTTGATGCACTTCGCCCCTCTCATGTGCTGACTCAGTTGTACCTGCTCAGTGTCTTGGACTGTTGAGGCACTTGGCCCCTCTCATGTGCTGCCACTGATGTACCTGCACTGTTATGGACACTGCCCTGTTGCTGTTATGATGCTGCATTGTGCCCTCTCATGTGCTGCCTCTGATGTACCTGTTCTGTTATGAACACTGCCCTGTTGCAGTTATGATGCTGCATTGTGCCCTCTCATGTGCTGCCTCTGATGTACCTGCTCTGTTATGTACACTGCCCTGTTGCTGTAATGATACTGCATTTTGCCCTCTCATGTGCGACCTCAAATGTACCTTTTCTGTTGTATCCAGTGCCCATGCTCCTGCCTACTCTTGGAGTTATTTAGTAATATGTGCAATAAACTATGTAATCGTGTGTAGTGGTTTCTGTGTGTCTTTCCTGGTTGTCTTCTTGCATTGTTGCTATATTGGTGGTATCGTAAATGCTGTTTACCCAACATGCACCTCCCCCCTCCCCACGTCACGCCCCAGCAGGTACTCTCCTTCCGGCATTGATTGTTGTGTTTGCGTACCTGCGGCGGCGGCGGTGACGGTCCATGACTTGTTGGTGGTGGAGCACGAAGAGGATCGGAAATGCGTACAGAGCTGGGTCCATGATGAAGATCTGCCTGTGGTGGGTATCTCTGCAATGTCTTGGCTCTCTGCTGTGGTAAATCCGCCGTGTTCAGGCTGGTGGTTTTTCCGCTGCGATTTACTGTGTCTTATCCGCTATCGTAATGACGTGGATGGTGGGAGACGTCATTCCGTATGGTGGTGTCTCTGGTTGGTTACATCCGCCGCGGGGTCGGGTGTATTTCCGCAGCGGTGCTTGTTCTTCCGCGGTGTACGTACTTTTGACAGTGATTCCCATCCTAATGTGGCGGACGGACAGACCGCGGCTGGCGGACAGAAAAAAGGCATTTTCTGCCTACTTCATGCCGGCGGACATCCTTCCGTCCGCCATCCTAATGACCCCCTTCATCTAGGATAATTATGGAATAATATTTTTTACGTTTTAAAAATCCCATATCACTTCTATATTGTATGAGTGCAGCTGTGTGCCCCTCCGCATGGTACCCTAGACTCCACCACGCCCAGACCAGGTTCATAAGCACGTATGATCATCACCACAAAACCATTAGCACGCTTCTTGGCCCCCAGATTCCATCAGGAGTAAAGTGAACTTTATTCCCCCTCCCGTGGTATGCCAGAAGACGCATTTGAAGCATGGTGGAGGAAGGGGGAATGGCCTCCAAAGATTTCTTAGCAATCCTACTGTGTGGGACTTACTGGGGGTAACAAGATGGGTAGATGGCCCCCACGGACATCCTTGGGGGCCAATTACCCCTTCTATTTCCTCCATTAGGTACCACACATCAGGCTTGCTAAATTCTCATTTAAGGCAACGCCCCCTTTGCTCACCACTCTGCAAAAGTGCTCCCTGGCGCACTCTTGGATGGGGATTGAAGTCTCCTTCACTGCTGGGGGTCCTTCAGGGCCAACTAGCCTACCTCTTACCTCCAGTAAGCCCTACACAGTGGGATTGCTGAGAGGTGAACACAGGCCACACCCCCTTTCTCCACCACTCTTCAAACTCGCCTCTTGGTATGCTCTTGGTTGGGGGATGAAGTCCTCTTTCCTCATGAGGGCCCCTGGGGCCAAATAGCCCATCAGGTACATCCAGTAAGCCCCACACAGCTAAATTGCTGAGAGTGGTCTGAGGCCACACCCCCTTTTTACACCACTCTGCAAACGCGCCTCCTGGTGCACTGCTGCTCATAGGATGAAGTCAACTTGTGTCCTGAGGTCCGAGTAGATATATGTGGAGTGGGGTTAGGTATGGAGGAACAAGACTTACCTAGCAATATTTTATTTTCGATATTTTGCCATCAATATTATGCCACATCGATGTTCTGGTGTCAATATTCAGGTTGCAAACCGCCCAGCAGAAATGCTACACTTTCTTAAATCAGGGGCTATCACCTAACCCACCAAATACTGCTTAAATTATTCCTATGCATTGTTTGGCCGAAAAACATGTTGCAGGAAAATGTTTGGTCAAAAAATTTGAATTTCTCTTAGCACTCAGTCCTACTCACACTCTGCTTTGCCTGCGATGGTCTTAACAATTTTTATCATGGACAAAAACATCTAGTCATGGGACTAAAATCTATAGAAACAAAGGGCATGAAATTTCCCCTTTGGCCCCTTAAAAGCAACTGAATGCATGCAAGCTAGCTTTACCTGGCATGCTTGCTCTTCTAGACAAATGTGAGGTACCATGGTTAACCTAAAATTTCCATGTACTGTTGCTTGTGTCAGGCTTAAGCTGCCTACTGTACTACAAAGCTGAATAGTTTGGCTGGATGACCTTAATACAGTAATATCATTCCATTAATGCTAACAATCTTCAGTGAAAGCTTATGCGTCAAAGAAATCTAGCAATTCAGTCCTACTCTTATTATGTACTCTTTGGATATCACTGAGGCTGCAATTTCTGATATGGCACTCATCATCAAAGTATCGTAGCCATACTGCCTCTGCTGCAAATCACCCCCATGCAATTCCACTTTTTGAAACTCCTGTGTACCCATATGAACTTCTCCTTTATTAGACTTTAACCATGAAACTTAAATCTACCAGAGGCGCTAGGTTGCGAACGACCAAGATGGCCGCACACCAGTGACTCTCCTGCCCGACTGGGCTGAATAATATTCTTCATCCCCATCCTGTACTGCATATAAGGCCATATATGAATGTCACCAAAGACCGGAGCTGCTCCTGTCTTCTGTGGTGTGACTTACACACGGTGGGAGCGGATCGTTCCCAAGAGGAGGGCTGGAGAACTCCCGTGCAGAGGACTGCGGTGATGGTCTGGAGGTGAGAGGCGGCACCGGAAATTAAGCAAGCCCATGGTCGAGCAGGCCTTCCGTAGGCTGAGCTGCTGCAAACGTATAAACACGCTCCCTGAGGTGAGCATCTGTGGGGCGGAAAAGAGTCGGGACTGCCACGCTGGTGCTGCACCCAAAAGAAGCTGGTAAGGAGGGGATTACATCGGGAGACGAGCGTCCGGCGACTGTACGGGGACATAACACTCGTCCCGGTTGCAGATGGAGCGCCGACGTGGGAGCTGTTTAGACACTAGCGGAGGTGAAAACTGAAAACCCTCTTCGTTCCTCAGAGTCTGAGAGTGAGTGTATATAAGGCACCCAGCACCTCTTGCGCGTACTGTAGAACGCACGATTGTTAATGCCGCGACCGGGAGTGATAGCTGCCATTTTAACTCGTGGGCACGGCTGAGGACACAGGTCAAATTGAGGAGTTTCAGAAGTTGTTTCCTACATTAGGGAACCCCCAACTATGTGTGTCTGTGCCCAAGGAGTGACAGTAGTGAGCGCTGCCGTTGAAAGGGCTCATGCCGACATCTACATGACTGGACTACAATACTGAGGAACCCACGTGGCTGATGCTGGCGGGCGGCCATTTCAGGGCACACAATTCAAAGCATGAGACTACGCTGACGACCTTGGGCAACGAACGGCAGGGCACATTAGAGGTCCTAGACACAGGATGGCACCTATTGAACTATAAAAAATGTCCTGAGAAACGCAATGCCTCGCCACCACAGCAAACAGCCCAATATTGCCTCTGCCAACAACGAGAGGTGCAATCGCCATTACAGCCCTCAGCTGTGCCTTGAGATACGGAAAAGCCAGGACCTGATGTAGCAAGTGGCCTGAACACTCATAACTTTGACCAGGTGTCCTTGAATCCAGGGAAAGAGAATTGCTCATGCCAGCTGCGCAAGCTGTCCGACAGACAAACATATAGAGGAACCCACGCCACTAGAGTTGGAGGAGGCAGCTATGAGACGCGGGTCGGAAAGTGGCACAAGGCCATAACCTCCCACCTTTCACTTCCCAGTCAACAAAGGATAGCCATAATAGGGTGCACTGAAGCCAAACAAACCAAAACACCATTTGAATCCCGCAAACCAACAAGGTCTAACTCAACGGAACAGGCGGACTCGGATGCCGCAGACAGCCAAAAATAAGAAGACTGGAAAACATTTCTACTTGGCATGAAATAGAGCCTGTCATCTATTGTACACAATAAACGCAAGGATGGACTGGGTGGTAAATAAACTAAGTCAACATGATCTACGGATTACAGAAGAGGAAACCAGGGTATCTGAACTGGAGGATGGAGCCACTGCCAATAGAGTACAAGTTCTACAAATGGACAAACTGCTTAAGATAAGTGCGGATAAGAATGAGGACTTAGAAGCCCGTTCCAGAAGACACAATGTCCGTATTCTTGGCCTGGCCGAGTCGACCAACATGGGCCGCATGGAAGATATTATTTCAAAACTAGTTGTTGAACTGTTCGGGAGGGACTCCTTTTCTGCGCACCTGACAGTAGAAAGAGCACACAGATCATTAGCTGCGCGTCCTCCCCCTGTAGCACCGCCATGTCCCGTGATAGTACGTTTTCTGAAATATCGCGACAGAGACACGGTCTTGCGCCTTGCCCGTGAAAAGAAACAGGTCCACTATGAAAACACCACTTTGGCGTTCTTCCCAGACTTTACACAGACAGTGCATGAGGCACGGTACAAATTTGCAGCAGTAAAGAAATAATTGCAAGAACAAGAGATCCCATACACCATGATGTACCCGGCGAAACTGAAGATAACGCGTTGTGGGAAAGAGCATTTCTTCCAAAATCTGCAACAAGCAGAAGATTATCTCAAACAAAATCGACGATCAGCCTCTATGGGTGTGGAGGCATGTAGACGCTACAGATTCCAATCGCCAATGTCGAACCCAGACTGAAGAGGAAAACATTTGTCATCACACATGTGGCTACCATAGATGGACTACCCCCGTGGACAGCTCTAAATTGTTGAAGTATTGAGTTTGATTTTGATAATGCACTATACCTGTTCCTGCCCGGACACTCGCCTCCATCCTGCTATAGCTGCCCGCTTACTGAAGTGGGGTGGCGAGCAGGTGAAATAGAGGAGGAGAGTGGGCAAGTCATGAGCCCCTAGTGACTTCCACACGAGGGCGCACCCCCAAGTTTATTTTACTGATGATTGGTAATTGATTGACTGTTGTTTCTAACTGGTGGGGACGGTTTCCATGCCCAGCGAGTTGGGGAAGCCAGAGTGGGTGGGGGGTGGTTGTCCTAACTTGGGAGTAATGGTTTCTAGTCAGATTGCTAATGGTAACAACATATGTTTAAGGTTCAATCACGTGAGGCGAGAGAATGGCAGACACCACATGCAATGTAGATAAACTGCACATACTATCCTGGAATGTACTGGTCCTGAATAATCCTAGGAAAAAAGACAGATACTAGGGTACTTAGACAGGCATCACATTAAAGTCGCTCTACTACAAGAAACACACTTGAATCCAGAGACCACTCCCCAATTTGCTGCGAAATGGGCATCACATTGTTGTTTTGGATGGTACTCCGGGTACTCTAGAGGCGTGGCCATACTCATAAGACGAGGGATGAATTTTGTGATGGGAGGGTCGGAAGCTGATGCTCAGGGGAGTTTTTTTCTGATCTGGGGGCGGATGAACTCACATGATGTGGCATTTGCCAATTACTACAGCCCTAACACAGATGAACCACACACTTTGCTACTACTATGGAGTAAAATTCAAATGATAAATACTACCTATGTCATTTGGGGCAGTGATTTTAATATGGTTGTCAATCCGCAGATGGATAGATCCCGAGTTTCCCCAGTGCATTACACAAACACGCAAAAAACACTGAAGGACATAATTGACACTAACTATTTACTTGATACATAGAGATATAAACATCTGAAGCAGCGGGAGGGCACACACCACTCTGCGGTCCACTCGACATGGGCTAGGCTAGACTACCTGATTGTATCTGTAGGGATGGCACACTGGCTGGAAAAAGTGACTCATCTTGCCCGTACGTACTCTGACTCCCCCGTGGTAATGGTATTGAAGGCCCCAGTGAATCAGACGCCCTACATTAACTGGCATCTGTCTTTAAAGCGGAGGTTGAACAGGAAATTCAGGAATTCTTTGAGCGAAATGTGACGTCGGTGTTGAGCCTCACAACTGTCTGGGAGGCATTTAAAGTCACAATCAGGCAAACCCCCGCTCTCTTGCGAATCGTACCGTCCCTTCTCATTGCTGAACTGCAACACTAAAATCCTTGCAAAGGTTCTGGCCACCCGGCTCAGTCTCCTGATGGAACGTCTGGCGCTGCCGGATCAGGCGTGATTTATCCCAAACCGAGCCACGTCCCAAAATCTCAGGACCCTCTTAGCAGTAATGCAGGACATCGATCCCAACTGCTCGGCGGTGGCGATCTTCCTAGAAGCCACTAAGGCATTTTGGGGCATATTACCAAGCAATAGCGATAATTATCGCTATTGCTTGGTTAGAGACAATAATTTACCGCAGCGCTGCGGCGATTTCCGCCGCAAATAAACCTTGGTATTACCAAGGTTTAACGCAAATGCGGTAAAAATCGCCGCAAAGCATGAATATCGCTGAAAAGTCAGCGATATTCATGCATTAGCGAGCTAATGCTCTTAGCCATGTTATCCACCTCCCATTGGATAACATGGCTAAGAACTGCTCAGGGCAGGTGTTAGCTTTTGGAGATATTCCCGCTTAGCGCGAATATCTCCAAATGTTGGTAATAGGAGATAGCGATGTTAGCGACTGTTTTCAGTCTCTAACATCTTGGCACGCCCACTTTGCATCTCATTAGTGATAAATATCACTGACATGCAAAGTGGGGCCCAAGATGGTCGCTATCTCCTACTAGCTGTCGCTAACTGGTGTTAGCGGCAGCTAGGTAATAGGGAGATAATTTTATCTCCGCTTTCTTGTCTTTTAAAGCCAAAAAAGCGGAGATAAACCCCCTTGATAATATGCCCCTTTATTCCTTAGAGTGGGATTATCTGATAGGAACACTGGGATATAGCACTCAGTCCTACTCACACTCTGCTTTGCCTGCGATGGTCTTAACAATTTTTATCATGGACAAAAACATCTAGTCATGGGACTAAATCTATAGAAACAAAGGGCATGAAATTTCCCCTTTGGCCCCTTAAAAGCAACTGAATGCATGCAAGCTAGCTTTACCTGGCATGCTTGCTCTTCTAGACAAATGTGAGGTACCATGGTTAACCTAAAATTTCCATGTACTGTTGCTTGTGTCAGGCTTAAGCTGCCTACTGTACTACAAAGCTGAATAGTTTGGCTGGATGACCTTAATACAGTAATATCATTGCATTAATGCTAACAATCTTCAGTGAAAGCTTATGCGTCAAAGAATTCTAGCAATTCAGTCCTACTCTTATTATGTACTCTTTGGATATCCCTGAGGCTGCAATTTCTGATATGGCACTCATCATCAAAGTATCGAAGCCATACTGCCTCTGCTGCAAATCACCCCCATGCAATTCCACTTTTTGAAACTCCTGTGTACCCACATGAACTTCTCCTTTATTAGACTTTAACCATGAAACTTAAATCTACCAGAGGCGCTAGGTGGTGAACGACCAAGACGGCCGCACACCAGTGACGCTCCTGCCCGACTGGGCTGAATATTATTCTTCATCCCCATCCTGTACTGCATATAAGGCCATATATGAATGTCACCAAAGACCGGAGCTGCTCCTGTCTTCTGTGGTGCGACTTACACACGGTGGGAGCGGATCGTTCCCGAGAGGAGGGCTGGAGAACTCCCGTGCAGAGGACTGCGGTGATGGTCTGGAGCTGAGAGGCGGCACAGGAAATTAAGCAAGCCCGTGGTCGAGCAGGCCTTCCGTAGGCTGAGCTGCTGCAAACGTATAAACACGCTCCCCTGAGGTGAGCATCTGCGGGGCGGAAAAGAGTCGGGACGGCCACGCTGGTGCTGCACCCAAAAGAAGCTGGGAGGGGATTACATCGGGAGACGAGCGTCCGGTGACTGTACGGGGACATAACACTCGTCCCGGTTGCAGATGGAGTGCCGATGTGGGAGCTGTTTAGACACTAGCAGAGGTGAAAACTGAAAACCCTCTTCGTTCCTCAGAGTCGGAGAGTGAGTGTATATAAGGCACCCAGCACCTCTTGCTCGTACTGTAGAACGCACCATTGTTAATGCCGCGACCGGGAGTGATAGCTGCCATTTTAACTCGTGGGCACGGCTGAGGACTCAGGTCAAATTGAGGAGTTTCAGAAGTTGTTTCCAACATTAGGGAACCCCCAACTATGTGTGTCTGTGCCCAAGGAGTGACAGTAGTGAGTGCTGCCATTGAAAGGGCTCATGCCGACATCTACATGACTGGACTACAATACTGAGGAACCCACGTGGCTGATGCTGGCGGGCGGTCCTTTCAGGGCACACAATTCAAAGCATGAGACTACGCTGACGACCTTGGGCAACGAACGGCAGGGCACACTAGAGGTCCTAGACACAGGATGGCACCCATTGAAATATAAAAAATGTCCTGAGAAACGCAATGCCTCGCCACCACAGCAAACAGCCCAATATTGCCACTGCCAACAACGAGAGGTGCAATCGCCATTACAGCCCTCAGCTGTGCCTTGAGATACGGAAAAGCCAGGACCTGATGTAGCAAGTGGCCTGAACACTCATAACTTTGACCAGGTGTCCCTGAATCCAGGGAAAGAGAATTGCTCATGCCAGCTGCGCAAGCTGTCCGACAGACAAACATATAGAGGAACCCACGCCACTAGAGTTGGAGGAGACAGCTATGAGACGCGGGTTGGAAAGTGGCACAAGGCCACAACCTCCCACCTTTCACTTCCCAGTCAACAAAGGATAGCCATAATAGGGTGCACTGAAGCCAAACAAACCAAAACACCATTTGAATTCCGCAAACCAACATGGTCTAACTCAACGGAACAGGCGGACTCGGATGCCGCAGACAGCCAAGAATAAGAAGACTGGAAAACATTTCTACTTGGCATGAAATAGAGCCTGTCATCTATTGTACACAAGAAACGCAAGGATGGACTGGGTGGTAAATAAACTAAGTCAACATGATCTACGGATTACAGGAGAGGAAACCAAGGTATCTGAACTGTAGGATGGAGCCACTGCCAATAGAGTACAAGTTCTACAAATGGACAAACTGCTTAAGATAAGTGCGGATAAGAATGAGGACTTAGAAGCCCGTTCCAGAAGACACAATGTCCGTATTCTTGGCCTGACGGCGTCGACCAACATGGGCCGCATGGAAGATATTATTTCAAAACTAGTTGTTGAACTGTTCGGGAGGGACTCCTTTTCTGTGCACCTGACAGTAGAAAGAGCACACAGATCATTAGCTGCGCGTCCTCCCCCTGTAGCACCGCCATGTCCCGTGATAGTACGTTTTCTGAAATATCGCGACAGAGACACAGTCTTGCGCCTTGCCCGTGAAAAGAAACAGGTCCACTATGAAAACACCACTTTGGCGTTCTCCCCAGACTTTACACAGACAGTGCAAGAGGCACGGCACAAATTCGCAGCAGTAAAGAAATAATTGCAAGAACAAGAGATCCCATACACCATGATGTACCCGGCGAAACTGAAGATAACGCGTTGTGGGAAAGAGCATTTCTTCCAAAATCCGCAACAAGCAGAAGATTATCTCAAACAAAATCGACGAGCAGCCTCTATGGGTGTGGAGGCATGTAGATGCTACAGATCCCAATCACCAATGTCGAACCCAGACTGAAGAGGAAAACATTTGTCATCACACATGTGGCTACCATAGATGGACTACCCCCGTGGACAGCTCTAAATTGGTGAAGTATTGAGTTTGATTTTGATAATGCACTATACCTGTTCCTGCCCGGACACTAGCCTCCATCCCGCTATAGCTGCCCGCTTACTGAAGTGGGGGGGGCGAGTGGGTGAAATAGAGGAGGAGAGTGGGCAAGTCATGAGCCCCTAGTGACTTCCACACGAGGGCGCACCCCCAGGTTTATTTTTTACTGAGGATTGGTAATTGATTGACTGTTGTTTCTAACTGGTGGGGACGGTTTCCATGCCCAGCGAGTTGGGGAAGCCAGAGTGGGTGGGGGATGGTTGTCCTAACTTGGGAGTAATGGTTTCTAGTCAGATTGCTAATGGTAACAACATATGTTTAAGGTTCAATCACATGAGGCGAGAGAATGGCAGATACCACATGCAATGTAGATAAACTGCACATACTATCCTGGAATGTACTGGTCCTGAATAATCCTAGGAAAAAAGACATATACTAGGGTACTTAGACAGGCATCACATTAAAGTCACTCTACTACAAGAAACACACTTGAATTCAGAGACCACTCCCCAATTTGCTCCGAAATGCGCATCACATTGTTGTTTTGCATGGTACTCCGGGTACTCTAGAGGCGTGGCCATACTCATAAGACGAGGGATGAATTTTGTGATGGGAGGGTCGGAAGCTGATGCTCAGGGGAATTTTTTTCTGATCTGGGGGCGGATGAACTCACATGATGTGGCATTTGCCAATTACTACAGCCCCAACACAGATGAACCACACACTTTGCTACTACTATGGAGTAAAATTCAAATGATAGATACTACCTATGTCATTTGGGGCAGTGATTTTAATATGGTTGTCAATCCGCAGATGGATAGATCCCGAGTTTCCCCAGTGCATTACACAAATACGCAAAAAACACTGAAGGACATAATTGACACTAACTATTTACTGGATACATAGAGATAATAACATCCGAAGCAGCGGGAGGGCACACACCACTCTGAGGTCCACTCGACATGGGCTAGGCTAGACTACCTGATTGTATCCGTAGGGATGGCACACTGGCTGGAAAAAGTGACTGATCTTGCCCGTACGTACTCTGACTCCCCTGTTGTAATTATATTGCAGGCCCCAGTGAATCAGACGCCCTACATTAACTGGCATCTGTCTTTAAAGCGGAGGTTGAACAGGAAATTCAGGAATTCTTCGAGCGAAATGTGACGTCGGTGTTGAGCCTCACAACTGTCTGGGAGGCATTTAAAGTCACAACCAGGCAAACCCCCGCTCTCTTGCGAATCGTACTGTCCCTTCTCATTGCTGAACTGCAACACTAAAATCCTTGCAAAGGTTCTGGCTACGCGGCTCAGTCTCCTGATGGAACGTCTGGCGCTGCCGGATCAGGCGTGATTTATCCCAAACCGAGCCACGTCCCACAATCTCAGGACCCTCTTAGCAGTAATGCAGGACATCGATCCCAACTGCTCGGTGGTGGCGATCTTCCTAGATGCCACTAAGGCATTTGATTCCTTAGAGTGGGATTATTAGATAGGAACACTGGGATATATGGGGATGCCCCTTACTTTCTTAAACTGGGTCCAACTGGTATATAGGCAACCAACAGCCACAGTGCAGCTGAATGGAGCCAGATCTGCAATTTTTGCCATTTCTAGAGGCACGAGGCAAGGCTGCATGTTATCCCCAATTTTATTTGCCCTCGCAATTGAACAACTGGCGGCAAAACTAAGGCAGCACAACAAAGAGAGGGCACTGATTTACCCGGCTAGGCAGCTACTTATCTCCCTATACGCGGACAATATGACTTTGTATATCAAAAAACCCCAGGAAAACCTCAACGCAGTACTGCAAGAGATTACTAAATTCGGAGCCATCTCCGGCATACAAATAAACTGGGCTAAATTCGCAATATTTCCCCTGACACATAAAACCGTCCTGAACCAGCTGGACTATCCTTTGGTATTGGAGAGTGATGAATTAAAATATTTAGGTATACATATCACCAGGGATAAGGATGCATTAATGCGAGCAAACTACAGAGCGGCCATTGACAGAGTGACAGATAGTATCACCAAGTGGATATGACTGCCACTTTCGATGGCAGGGAGGACATCTCTTATTAAAATGGTACTATTGCCAAAATTCCTATATCTATTTATTAACATACCGTATCACCCTGGGAGATTTTTCTTCAACACACTTAAGTCGCAGCTTACGCGACTCATATGGGGAGGGAAACAGGCACAGCTTAATCTTGCCACACAGATCTTACCATATCACCAGTGAGGGTTTGATGTCCCCAATTTTGAACATTATTATCACTGTTCCCAGGCACATTTTGCAGTCTATTGGTTTCACCCACCCCCGTTCATGCCACACCTGGCGGTAGAGGATGGCTATATGGCCCGACGCCTCCAGAGGGATACTGTTCATGGCAGTGAAGGAGCGGGAGTATGACCCATTCACTGTGGATTGTACCATCACTGCATGGCGACAGATTGCTCACAGACTGGAGGCTTCCATGATGTTCTCCCCTAAGATGACTTTACAGTGCAATCCCCTGCTGCAGATCACATATGAGGGAAATTGTCGTAGAATGCTTGACAGTCTCCACTAGAGTTCCTGGGGGATCTTTACATCGGGGGGCAGTTCGGCACTAGGGAGCAATTTTTTTGAACACACATACCCACTACCATGGACATATTTATGTACATACGGCTCAGACAAAGCAATAAAGCTGCGACCCCAGCATTTGCAGCAGAACTTGATATACTCGCAGCGCTCCACGCGATGCAGGGCACAGAACGAAATTTGTTTTATTAATTTAATTGTTTACTTACCTCCAATCATCCATATTCCGGTGTTTACCACCCCCCGCCCCACCTCCCTGCCCCACGGAACTCCCTCCACGGGCATCGGCTGCTTTGGACGCATGTCAACCATGATAGGAGTACAGATACCACCGACACCACAGGCGGCCCTCCTAGGTCTAACCCAAGATATAAACACAGTTCACAAAAACTATTTTGCAATGGGTATGTTACTTGCGAAACACCAGGTGACCTGCAGATGGGAAGGAGCCAGGCACATAAGTTCAAGGACTGGATACAAGCCCTGTCCACTTGGCAAGACCATTTGCACTACTATGCTGAACTCTTACCCATTAAGTCACACCCGAAAGACATCTGGGGGCCACTGACTGCTTACCTTCTCGCACAGGGGTCAGACAAGGATGAAGACCAGGAGGTGGCAGGGTAGGCAGCTGGGACTGAGGAGAGGAATACAAATCGATCAATGGGGACGCCGGATGGAACTGATGCACTATTGCCCTGCAGTAAAGGAGGGCCGAATGAGTGAGGATGTGGGGCTGGTAGAGCCTAGTGCTGTTTATTCACTCGTTAACGGGACAGTATTCTCTTTATTTTAGTAATCTACGAGCGATCATCATATGGTGCACTTTCAGGTCCCTGATCTACAGAAATGTGTGGTGTTGATCTCTGCAATATAACGTTGTACCGTATCATACAGGGCTGGGTGGGTTCTTCGTATAAGGGTTGGGAAGGGAGAGGGGAATGTTAGTACTTTGTCAAAAAATAAAGAAATTGCTAAGTAAGAAATTAGATGCATCCATAGTACAATTGCATTTGATTGATGTCAACTACTTGCTGATGTAATGTACGAATTCCTCATAAAGGTTTTTGAAACCAAAAAACAAACAAAACAAAAAAACGTAAATCTACCAGTCAGATTGATGGCCAATTTACACATAGGAAGCAGTACCTCCTTTGACAGTCATGTGGCATGTACCAGTTGCTGCACTCAACTTATATTGTAAATGTGCATTTTTATCATTGTTTTAAGTCTGGCTGCAAAAACCTCCAGAGGTGACTAGATAGTGTTCATATATGTTTCGCTCCCTGATATCATCATCAAATGTGTTACCACAGCATCAATTTCAATATTATAGCTTTAAGTACTATACAGGGCTACCTGAATAAGCTTGGGATGTTTCCTGCGCTTTTGTTAAGCATCTCACGATTTACCATCTATCCCACTAAAGAACTATTTGGTCATTTTGTGTTTGGTTTAAGGGGAGAACCAGCCAAACATATGGTTCTTCTTCCTCCTTTAGAGGTGGGAGAGCCATCAAGCATCCAATTCCAATTCCAAAAATTCTTTATTTCGGCCACATTGGCCATAAAAGATGCAATAAAATAAAATACATACATATATATAAAAGAGAGTATTTACATATAAAATTTCTGCTGAACCCACATGGACTAAAAAATGCAAGGTAACACCAGTTCAGGGGGACATTTTCTTCCTTATTATCCATGCTGCCATTAAGAATTTTGAGACAGCAAAGACAATGTGGCCCAAAGTGTTCGTTTTCATGACCCTGTAGGCCTGCAGGTATTTCCTGAAGCCCAGGTTCCGACACAACGGTGCTATCCAACGCTTCCTGGGACTCTGGTAAGCCTGGCAAACAAACATTATATGTAGGTCGTCTTCATCCTGGGCTTTACAACATGGGCAAAGTTTGTCACCCCCTGAAGACCATTTGCTGGTAAATACTTTGGTGGGGAGTGTACCAAACCTCCATTGGAGGAACAATTTCCTTGCCAGAAGAGGAAAAATAAAATCCATAAAGGGTTCAAAAGCATAAGAATTTTTGGATACCATAAAACGTCCCGTCAGGGTGCCGCTATTATGAGCATTGTCCATATCAACAAGGTTTTTATTTTTATACAGCTGTGCAAGAGATTTACGCGTGATCCTTTGACATCCCTGGGCTGGGTCATCCCATAAGTCTGGCAAGTTCATGCTAAACAGTTCCGCCTTGATAAAAGCCAGCCAGGGAATTTTGCTATTGGCATTCAGCCTCATTACATTCATAAGGTATTGTCTGTAATGGTGCAGTTCCACGGTGGTCCATACCCGATGCCAGAACTTCACGGGTTTCGACAAGAGGTCTTCAGCAACAGAGGGAAGGCCCAAGTCGAGTCTTAAGGGGAGGAGTGGCGTACCTTGCGGGAGAGCAAGTAAGCGTCTCAGAAAACAGTTTTCCACACCTGCCAGGGCCTTCCCTGCTTTGTGTCCCCACAGCTCACTACCATACATGGCTGCTGGCTTCGCTTGGGACCTGTATGTTTCCAGGGCCGGGCTTACAGGCTTAAAGGTGGACTTGTTCGCCACCTTCAGGAGTGCACCTGATAACTGGGAAAGTTTCAGCCTGGATCTCGCTATCTGGCAGTCCCATGAAAGGTTTTCTTCGAGTGTTACCCCCAAGTATATAAAGGTTGAAACCCTCTCAAGACTAACATCCCCCAATTTAGGATTTGGTCTGGCCTTGGCAGGGGGGTTGAAGATCATGAACTTAGTTTTTTCCGTGTTCACCTCCAGCCCATGTTGGTGACAGAAAAGGCCAAAACCATCCACAATCCTCTGAATCCCCATGGGGGATTTGGAAAGCAGGAGGGTATCATCAGCAAACATTATTGCCGGAACCCTCCTGCCTGCCAAAAGTGGAGCATCATTGTCCTTAACAGTGTCAAGATGTTGGATGACACTGTCAATGAAAAGACAGAACAGGGTCGGCGCCAAGACACAGCCCTGTCTGACTCCTCGGCGGACCGGGAATTTGCCCGAGAGCTTACCATCCCTCCCACACCTCACTTGTGCATAGTTGTTCTCATGCAACCTGATGATAATTTTAAGGAGGTGGGGGGTACTCCTAGCCTTTGCAGAACCTCCCATAGTTTTCCTCTTGGGACTAGGTCAAAGGCTGACCTCAGATCCACGAAGACCATGTACAGCCTTCCTCCCTCTAACGTAACCGTCTTCCAATATAGGAGAAGGAGGCGGAAGATCTGGTCCATGGTCGACGTGTTCTTTCTGAAGCCAGCCTGGAGGGGGCTCATGATGTCATTGTCCTCCACCCAGTCCAGGAGATGGTTAAGGATGAGGCGCGCAAAAAGCTTTTGGGGTACGTCTATTAGGCTAATAGGCCTGTAGTTGGCGGGGAGCAGAGTGGATCCTTTCTTGTGGATCGGAACAATCTCTGCCCCCAGCCAAGACCCGGGGATTGCCATACCTCCTAAAATGGCATTAAAAAGAATAAGGAGGTATGGGCCCCAGATGTCCGGGTGGTGCCTAAAAAGATCCCCGGGTAGCCTGTCCAGACCTGGCGCCTTCCCCAGCGATAAGTGCTCTAGGGCCGCCTCCACTTCCCCCAGGGATAGTTCCATACGAGAGTCTTGGGAGCCTGAGGGCGCCAAAAGGGATGTATCAGGGCAGGAGTTAGTGACTTGATAAAGTGCCCCAAAGTGCGCCTCCCACACCACAGGGGCGATGTTGGGTTCAATTGCTTCTTTAAGTTCCCCTGTGCCATTGTTTACAAGTGCCCAGAATTTCCGGGAGTCCCTAACTTTTAGGGCATCATGAAGGTCCTGCCAATGGTTCCAGTCCCACTCGGTCCTATCAGTTGCCATCACTGATTTGTAACGCTTCCTAAGGTCACGTACCTTGGCCTTATTTGACCCCTCTTTTATTGCAGCAATAAGCTCAGATTTTGCTGCCCTACAAGAAGAGGTATACCAGGTGGGAACATGGGTCCTTTTCTTTCTGACTGGCATCTCCGGGTAAAATAGCTCGGCCAAGTCCCTCACTAAATCCTGATGCATGATGCCCAGTTTCTCATTGTATTCTGGGGTACATGGTACATTTAGAAGTGCGTCCACCTCCATGAACCTAGGGAGTGCCAACTCATAGAGCTTGCTGATGGCCTCTTCAGAGCTCACAAGCTTCCCCCACTTAACCCGGCGCCTGTTGGTTGTAAGAAGCAATTCCCCCATGTCTTCTCCACCACTTTCTACTGATGTGCCCACTGGGGGCAGTGGCCACTGGATGTTTAAGCAGAGGGCATTATGGTCACTATCATACCTCTTTATTACCCCAAAGTCGAGGACTTTTGGCCAGAGCGTAATATCTAGCATGATATAGTCTAGCCTCGACTCATGGCTCCTTCTGTTAAAAGTACACACTGAGGGGGTATCGGAAGGGGTGCGACCATTACAAGCCCTCAGTGCGTAGTTCAGGGTGAGGGACATGAGTTGTATTGCTAGGGGGGACTAAGCTTTGGGGTGGGGGGAAGACGAAGGAGGGACCCCCCAGTAGTCATCCTCGGCCGTGAGGGCACCCTCCAGTAGGCCTTCCAGGGGTTCAAAGTGGCAATTGAAGTCTCCTCCAAGCACCACCTTGAAGTCTCCCGGAAGTTGACTCAGAAAGGAGGATAGCTCGTTTAGGGTCGGTGATTCATTTGGCGCGGCAACTGGTCTCGAGTAGACATTCACAATAGCCCACGGTGATACGCCAGGCCATGTGAGCCTGACACACTGAATGTCCTGCGAGAACGTAAGCACCTGTTCTGCCTGGCACCCAGTGTGACTCGCAATCCAGATTGCCAAGCCGCCTGACGGCCTCCCCTTCCCACTCCATTTGGCAGGGATTTTGAATATTTCAAACCCTCTCCTGGAGTGAGTGCCCCTCGCCCATGTTTCCTGCAGAAGGAGGATGTCACTGCTACCTACTAGCTGATCCCACTCCGGTGAACCCTCCTTGTTAGCAATTCCTGCCACATTCCAGGAAAGAATTCTCAGCCCCGAATCTGATGGTGGGGTACCTTGACCTACAGTAGGAAGTTGCACAGCGGCTATTGGTGGGTGAGTGTCTGGGGGAACAATACTGCTAACCGTGGTGGCGGATGGCCCAACCAATTCCGCCACCCCAGGTTGCAGGATAAGGTCAGACCCGGTGTTTGATGGGGGCCCCAATTGACCCGGACTATCATCCGTGTTGACCGTTCGATCTTTAACGGTATCCTGCGGGCCGTGTTCCGTTGTGGGGGCTGAGCTCCAACCCCCGCAACTTTGCACCTCATCCAGCAACTTCCCAGGGCTGAAAGGAGCCTCCCCGGTTTGTGGTCAGTCGACCTGATCTAAGCAGGAGAATCTGTTGTGGTGAATAAAATTGGCCTGGCCAGGTGGTAAGTAATGCCTTGGTCTGTAACGTGAGCCATCTACAGCAAAGCCTACTCTAGTCCACTCCCTCTCCCTCCCTCCCTCCGTGCTGTTAGCATTAGGGTAGAAGTGTGATAGGGGTACTAATTCAATATTGGACTTGTCAGGCCTTACGAGCCAGTTACAAATGTAGTTGGCGACATGTGGGCTTTTAAAACTTACGATAATACAATCCCCTGCGCTGTTCTTTTGGGTAAGGCCAATCCAAGGGATCCTCCTAACCATCAAAACCTCACCTTTCAGGTTTGGTGGCAGCGGCCTGTTAATACTAAGCCAACTTATAACCTTATTTCGTAGTGAGTCTTGAGACTCCCTTTTATCGCCAGTTAGCTCAGGTACTCCCACCATGATTGCCGTATATGGGACTGCTTCTGGGGGCAGATTGACCACCCTGCGCCTATCAAGGGGGGGAGTGGTACCACCAGTAGTGTCATTGGTAGAGATCACTGCCACCCCTGATTGTGGCGCAGGAAGTTGCTTAGATCTCCTAGGGGCCGGGAGAGGGGGCCTAGGCGCTGGAGGTGGCACAGGGTGCGTCTGAGAAGCCGACGCACCAATTGTGCTCTGCAGTGCCATATGGGGGACCTGGGACAGTGCAGAGGACGGCGGTCTATTCCCAGAGCAGACCTGGGCAGCCACGGGGGCATCTGTAGCTGGCCCAGGGCTCTTCCTTGTATGAAGGTTTTCCAAGGCCTTGAGTCTGTTCTCTATGGCGTCCAATTTGGCTGAGATGGGGGTTAACAATTCCTTGATGGTTACTGTAAGTGAATTGATTAGTGTCTCAGTACTGTTAGAAGTTACCCCACCAAAGATAAATGGGCCCGAGGTCAGTAAGGGGGCCGCAGCTGCTGGAGAGCCCGAGTGATCTGACCTAGACCCTGACAGAATAAGCTCAGGGGAAGCCGAAATGTCTGTACTAACATCATGGATTGGCTCAATTGTATCAACTTTGGCCCTTTTTGCCTTCTTTAGTTTCCTGGACCTTTTCCTTTTTGGGGGTTGTACCATTCCACTGCTTGGAGGCTCTGCGCGCAGGGCAACCTGCCCCGCTTCCTGCAAGTCTGTTCCCATAATATCCAGAGTGGCAGAGAGATCAGAAGTCCCAGATGGACGGGAGGAGTTCCTATCCCTCTGCGTTAAGGGAGTTCTCAACTGCTGAAGGACCGACTCTATAGTCTGATCAATGCTGTCCATTAGTGACATATGAGTGGCGTCCAGTGGAATGGGTGTGGTAACATCTGTTGTAGAGGTATCCCCTTGCTCCAGAAACACGCTTTCGGGCCCCAACTCAGGGAGTGTTTCTGTGACTGATTGAGATTTACTAGCTTGGATACTCGCCTTAGGGAAGAATTTTTCTAAAGTCCTTAATCCTTGTTGAGCAGACTTACTCCTTGAGGTTCTGGTCGCCATTGTGAGGAAGTATAAGGGGGCTGGGGGGCAGAGAGCGTCAGAGGGATGGCCCGGTCTGGTCTCTTCCGGCCTCTAACGGCCTAGAACGGCCCGCTCTTTGCCCGGTCTTCGCCCCGGTGACCGCCCCGCGCGCGTCCCGCGATGCGCGTACCCAGGTGCGCCTAAGAACGCCGAGGGGGTGTGGCACTGGGAGGGGGCGCGGCGCGGCGGGAAGAGGAACCAGCTGGCGATGTTGCTATGGATGCTGGACCTCACAGTCCCGCTCGCCGCGCCTCTCACCTCCTCTGCAGCCGGTTCTCCAGGAAGGACACTCCACACTAGCAGCGCGTTGGCTCCCAGCTACTCCAGTAGCGAGCGTAAGACCCAAGTGTCACAGGCAATCTCGAGCGGCCATCAAGTATCTATCTGATGGCAGAGCTTCAGCTGGCTCTGCTAAAGGAAACATTTAACTGGCAGTCCATCTATCGTAGACCGAACAGATAATGAACCTTGAAAAGCAAATATTTTTTTGAATAGGCTTCAACACATTCGTTTTCTATGACTCAGACTGCGAAGTGAGACATGGCAGCCGCAGGCCTGAAACACAAGAAGTGTCTTTGTTGTGAAGGGTTAAATCTGCATTTCTCAGGCATTAATGAGTCCTCAGAAGCAAACTCTCTGCCAGCTGCCATGGCGATGCAGCCCACCAGACAATGATTTTTCATTAAAAGTTCTGTCATGCTGGCAGGAGTGTTTCTGGCGACAATACGCAGGGAACTATGGGCCCGATGTAGGTAAATGGGTTTTTCCGATTTCAAAATACCGAGGCGGGCCGAATCGGTATTCTGAAATCGGAAAACGAGATGTAGGAAAAAAACTCCGAAAAAATACCGAATCGGTCGGCATCGGTATTGTGATTCGATACGTACCGAATCGGCACGTACCGAATCGGAAAGTACCGAATCGGCTACCACCGAATCGGAAATTACCGAATCAGCAAATTCCGAATCGGCAATTACAGAATCGGATGTCGGAATACACCCCCATGGCCAAAATGCCCATAGGAATGCATTGAACAATCCGATTCGGTTAAATCCGAATCGGTAAAATCCGATTCGGTAAAATCCGAATCGGTAAAATCTGAAACAGCCAATGAGGTGGATCCACCCTCCCCCACCCAAGCAGGGAGTGGCTACCCAGGCAGGTGCAGCTCATTAAGAACTTTCTGGAGAGCCAGCCTGAGCTGAACACTCACAGTGAGCAGCAGTGGGAGCAGGAGGCAGAGAACTGTGGATAGCAAGATGGCAAGCACCAGTGAGAGCCAGAAGGGTGGCCAGAAGAGAAAGCCCAAGTTTAGTAGCACAGAGCTGCAGGTGTTGGTGGAGGAGATGGTGAGGGTGCACAGGCAGCTCTTCGGGAGGCTGTCCCTCACTGTGCCGGACAGCACAAAGAGGAGGCTCTGGAGTGAGATAGGTGAGAAGGTCAACGCAGTAGGTGTCACCCCCAGGACCCTTGATGACCTTAAAAAACGATTCTACGACATCCGCAGCCTCACGAAACGCAAGATGGCTGAGCTGCAGAGGCAAGCTGGATTGACTGGTGGGGGCAGGAACCTGGCGCCACCCCTCACGGACCTGGAGGAACTGGTGTCCAGCACCATCGAGAGGGAGTGTGTGACAGGAATCGGGACCCTGGACAGCTCAGCCAGAGCTACAGCTACAGGTAAGAAGCATGCGCATCATGACACACCCTACCAGACACCTCCCCTTTAGACACAATGCACAGCCAAACCCCAGCCCAGTACTGTAACCAACATACAAGAGAAATGCATCATGGTAAATGTAGTCAGCAGAAGTTTCCAAAATATGGCAGTGCAGAACCACAAAATAGAAAACAGTGAAACACATTCAAAGGATATGCAAGGACATGTGCAATGCTTTAATTGTAGTGACTGTAATACATCGGCACTCAATTTACAAATGCTTCTTTATACCTAGGGGCACCATCAGGCGGAGGACCACAAGCTACTGATGCACCAGCACCAGCACCAGCACCAACTACCAGTGCGGTGGCAGGGCCTAGCACAAGTCAGGCTGCCCTGGAGGAGGAGGAGGAGGAGGAGGAGGAGGAGAACAACACCATTGGCCAGGGAGAAGAGGGAGACCTGGTAATAGACTACGCATTCCTTCACTCCCCACAAATGTCAGGCACACCCCCATTGCTGTTCTCCCCTGAGAACTCTCCGACAATGGCCCACCCTGCACCTACCACAACTCCTGCCAGGAGTCTGGTTGTGGCTACACTCAACCCTATCCAGGGAGCAGCGGGTCAGGCCCCGGCCACAACCACACCAACACCAGTGGCACCCCAGCCCACACAGCAGGGCGGCAGCAGCAGTACCCGGAGGCGTGCCATTTCCAGCACTGCAGCGCCGGCACGGGAGGGCAGTGTCTTCCAGGGCCTTGAAGGCAGCATGGTCAAAATCCAACGCCAGCAGGCAAAGTCCATCATGGCCTGCCAGCGCCAGCTCCGCCAGCACAACCTGCAGATGGGCGAGATGGTACAAGGGTTCAAGGCTTTTGTAGACACAAACAAGGAGGTTGCTGCAGGTCTTGGCAGGCTGACCACAGCCATAACCCAGCTATGCGGAAGACTTGAGGAGCACGAGCACGAGCGCAGGCGGGATGCCCGCGTACAAAACCGCTCTATTAGCCGCCTTGCAGCTGCAACCGCGCAACTGTGTCAACGTGGTGCTAATATGGAGGCAAGTTTGACACAAAACACCGCTGAGGTTCCCAGGGGAATGGCCCGCATAACAACAGCCATGGAGGCAATGATAATCTCCAACACTGCCGCCAATCCAGCCCTGGACCTGGGGGATGCTGGGGACAGCAGCAGCCCCAGCAGCCCGGCCAGCGCTGCGTCAGAGCCGCGCCAGAGCACCAGGCACTCCGCAGAAGCCGCAGGACATGCGGAAGGGGGTGAGGCACACCCCAGTGGGGCTGCCAAGCGCTCCAAGAAGTAGGCTTGCCAGGGCGGGTGAGGCAACCCGGACCTTTGACATTTGTTTTCTTTACTTTTACATTTTATTTTGTTGCACATCAGTGCAGTAACGGTGTTGCAACATTATTAAAATTTGCTTTTCCCCACAACCATGTGCATCTGTACTCACTGTGCATCTGTACTCACTCAGAAATAGTTTTCTGTAATCTCCTCACGTCTGTATCTGCCATCACTTGGCGTAGACACCCCAGCAGGCTGTGTTAGTGGCACAGCATCGTCGTCGTCATGGTCCTCGTAGTCAGACAACTCGACCTCAGTGCCCTTCTTCACCGCAAGGTTGTGCAACATTGCACAGACAGCTATGATCTTGCAGCAGGTGATGGGGGTATACTGCCTTGCGCCTCCACTCTTGTGCAGGCATCTGAATCTACTTTTCCAGATGCCAAAGGTCCTTTCTACTACATTCCTTGTGCTTTTGTGGGCCCGGTTATACCTCCTTTGGCTGGGTGTGGAGGGGTTGAGGTAGGGGGTGAGTATGAAAGAGCGGAGGGCATATGCACTGTCGCCTGGAAGGAAAAGGGGTAACATTACTCACATGCATACATGAATTACACTTTGCTACTTTGTGTTATGGGGGTCTGATGATGTGTCTCACCTAGGAGGTATCCTTCACCAAATTCGCCAGCCATCAGCCATGCATAGATGCCGCTCTGTTGAAAAATGTAGGAGTCATGGGTACTCCCTGGAAATTTTGCTACCAGGTCTGTGATGATGCACTTCGCATTGCAGATCACCTGAACGTTGATGGTGTGCGTAGACTTCCGATTGCGGTATATGTATTCTGTGTCAGCTGGGGGGTAAATCGGAATGTGCATGCCATCTATGCAGCCAATGATTTGGGGAAATTGTGCCATCTGGTAGAAGTCAGCTTTAGTTTGTAGCAGTTCTGCGTGGGTTGCAGGGAAAGAGATGTATTGGTCCATCCTGTGTATCATGGCGTCAAGGAATGTGTGGAAGAACCTTGACAGGCTGCTCTGGGTCATCCCTCCTACCGCTGCAACTCCACTTTGATAGCTGCCAGACGCAAGCAGGTGGAAGCTGCATAGCACCTGGACGTGCGCTGGGATGGCGTGTGCCCTTGGGGTGGGGTGGTCCAACAGTGGTTTGAGGTCCCTGATGAGCTCCAGAATGGTGTCTGAGTCCAGCCTGTACCTCTGTAGGATCTCTGCCTCTGTGAGCATGAACAGGGTGATCCTCTGTCTGTAGACCTGTTCCTCTCTTTGCCATTCCCTCTGTCCTTCCTGCTGTAGCCGTAGCCGCCTTGCAAAGACATAAAAAGCTGCCATCCTGCAAGTTGCAATGCATTTTGGGTCTATTTTTATGGGTTGGAGTTGGTTACCACCTGATTGTAATCCATGGTAAATACCGAGTGAGAAATACCGATTTAGAGCCAAAATCGGTATTTCTGTGCTTCCCTACATCTCCCTATCTGTCCGAATCGGGAACTTTCCGATTCGGTGATTCTACCGAATCGGTAGGTTATCCGAATCGGCTTATGTCCGATTCGGTGTCACTGCCGAATTGGTACATGGACCGAATCGGATATTTTCCGATTCGGTGTCAGTACCGATTCGGTAAATGGACCGAATCGGATAATTTCCGATTCGGTGTCAGTACCGATTCGGTACATGGACCGATTCGGATAATTTCCGATTCGGTGTCACTACCGATTCGGTACATGGACCGAATCGGTATTTTGATCCGAATCGGTGTGTTACCGATTCGTTACATTTCCGATTTTCGGTATGTACGTATCAGATTATTTTCAATTCGGTAGCCATTCCGAATCGGTATTTGTACCGATTAGGACGTTTTTCTTTGCCCTACATCTCGATGGCAGTATACCGATCGGTAAGGGCCGTAAATCGGTATTTTCGGCCGTTACCGATCGGTAACGGCCTACCTACATCGGGCCCATAGTATGCAACTTGTGGATCGGTGGGCAGGCTGTCATGGCACTGGAGGTGGAAGGCCTCCATCAGCCTGGTGGATTCAGAGCTCACCTACTGACCAACAAATAATCCCCTCTTTTAGCGAATCTTAACTCCCACATTGCCTTAAGAGTCAGGATGTAAACCAACCCTAAAAGTGTAATGTTATCTCCCAACATATTTGATTTTCATAGCAGTCAATTCTGGAGAGTATTACACTAGAATAATCTGACCTACTGCATCTGTTTACAAATCTAGGTCCTCATCCACAAATGTTTTATACATCCATAGTGACAACTCCCTTCAACTTAGAAGAAAAATATCTAGACCTGCAGGATTTATTTCATGACATTGTTAAGGCACCTTTGATTTTAAATGTTCTTCATGCTTCAATCACTTCCCCCTTAGTGAATTCCTGAAAGGGGAAACAATTGAACCAAGCTGTTATAGACTCATTTCTTTATCAGACTGAGATTCTGGGGAGGGAAATTCGATCCCGTTTAGAGAATCTAGCAACATCCTCTCCCAAGTCCAATACAGCTTCTGGTCCTGAATAGGTATGGTTAAGCAATGTCTCAGTCTATTGCTCATTATTGAGCAATATGTCAAAGCCAGGAGAGGTGCCTTACATTTAGCATTTATGGGCCTTTCTTGTGCTTTTTAGAATGTTAATCGTTCTAAACTTTGGAGCATGATGGAATCCATGAGAGTTGAGCCAGCCTTTTCACTTTGCTTAGGCGTTTGCACTGTAATACCTAAATTAAAATACACTATGGCTGCAATGGGAATCGAGTTTCAGTTGATAAGAGACTAATTAGCAGCTAAAGGAATTTCAATGACGGTTCAAGATCAATTACTAAGTTGCAACAATGGGAAAGAATTTAGCATTAGAGATGGCTATTGAAATGGAAAAGGTACAGAATTCACTCAAAACGGTGAGTTTAGAGTTGGCATTGGGAAGAAACTGAAATGTGTATCTATTGTGTGTAGTAGTTAAAATCTAAAGATGGTGAAAGGAAAGGAAAATATCAGAGATTAATATAATAGTGAAGGTACGAAAGATGTAAAAACAAGGGTGTTCGACCAGAAATACGCCTCATAGTACAACATTGCCACATTGTAAGAAGTGTTGAAAATTAAGGCTTTTGAAGTAGGTATGTAAGACACAAAGAGGAATGTGGTAAGAAAAATAAAATAAAAAACTAAGGAGGATGAAGAAGACACTAGAGCAATGATGGAAAGTTTGGTACTGTTGGTTAAATCAGAATGTGTCAGGGGTGAGGAATGAAAGGGTATTAATCAAATGAGAGATTGTATCTGCTAAAGTGAAAGCAAAGTAGTAATGGCAAAGTCATAGATTTGATTATGGGTTTAGTGTCTAGAATGAATTGGCAACTGTCTTCTGAGATACAAATGGAACACCTTTGCAGGTGCAGAGAACATCAACCAGCAAACATGGCAACTTGTGATTATGGGGAGAAATCACTGATTTAAAAGAATTCTTTTAATACAGATTGCAGGTCATGTAAAGGAAAACAGAGGTAAGCGTATACATGGGTAGGATTGGACAAGATATGTGGGGTTTGATGTACCAGACAGTATAATAAAAAGATTATTATGCAGGAAGACAAGATTCAAGTGTCTTAAATCAGCGAGGTGGAGGAGTGGACAGGCGAGAATAGTACCTGATTTCAATACACATTGTTGCAAATTCGATTTGTGGTACATAACGTCAAATTGAAAGAGAGAGTTGTACTTATAAAAGACAACAACATTGTCAGAAGTGGGGTCTCTAGTTAGCAGGGGTTTGCACCTCTGTTCAAGTAGGGGCCCTTCTTCCTAGTCAGGGTAAGGGAGTTATATTCCTCAAATAACCCCTGCTTACCCCCTTAGTAGCTTGGTAAGTGCAGTCAGGCTTATCTTCGAGGCAGTGTGTAAAGCATTTGCACATAACCAACAGTAATACAATGAAAACTCTACAAAAAGTACACCACACCAGTTTGAGAAAAATATCCAACATTTTATATACTTAAAACAATACCAAAACAATAAAAAAACCTCAATACAGTACTTAAAAAGGTATATTTTGTAAGAATATATGACAAGTACAGTTTGTATGAGTTGCTAGCTCTGTCCAGGGCTATTGCAATGCTGAAAACAACAGAGTCTAACAGTTCTAGCTGACCGCTTCGGTACAGGCCAGCGAAAGCGTGGACAGACTCGGTAACAGTACCTTTCTCGTTGCTGCTGACACGGTGGTGTGAGCCGATTGTGGCAACCATCATAGTCGCGCTGCAAAATGGAAGCAGTGCAGGGTGTGACGTCCTCTCAATGCGGTGCAGGCAACGGCTTGGTGATGATCGTCCAGACGGTGTCGGTGAGACCAAGGCTTACGATGCAGGGCCAGACGGTGCTCGATGTGGTGCAGGCAGGTTACAGCGCAGGCCACAGAGCTGGTTAGCAGGAGCTGGTGTTGATCGGTCCAGACGGATGTGTGGGACAAGGCGGTGCATCGTGAAACTTATAAGCGGTGCCCCCAGCCACAAAGCTGCCATGGGTGTTGAAGTCAGCAGCAGCAACGGCATCTGTGAGACCAGGATGGCAAAGTGAAGAGAGGCGGTGCAGAGTGCGGTGCCTACAGGTCACGGTGCAAGCAGCGGCTCAGAGGCGGCGGCAGCAGTCTTCACAGTCGGTGGGACCAGGGTTGCAGTGCGACGGTGTGGTCTGTAGTGCTGTCAGGATACAGAGCCAGCGACGTAGTCGGTGACAGAGTCAGTTGCGTATCCCTTTTCTGTGGCAGCTGAAACAGCAGTTCCAGAAGTGGTACCCAGAGGTTGGTGAAGTCTTTGCAGTCCCTGAGACTTCAGAACAGGCGGCAAGCTCTATTTCAGGCCCTTGGAGATGCTCAATAAAGAAGATGCAGAAAGTTCAGTCCAGTCCTTTCAATGCCCAAGACAGAAGCAGCCACTGCTGGCCAACACAGCAAAGCACTCAGCAAAGTGGTAGTTCCTCCTCACGGCTTCTCCAGCAAATATTCTTGGCAGTCTTCTTGGTCCAATAGAGTTCTAAAGTTCTGGGGTCTGGGTCCCAATATTTATACTACAAAATCATTTGTTCCCTGGAGGCAGAGAGTGTCTTTGCCCAGCCAGAACCAGTTATGTCCTCTCTAGTTCAGCTTCCTGGCAGGAGGTGGAGACAGTATTGTCAGAGGCAGACCAGGACCATTCAGGTGAAAAGAAATCTCCCCCCTTCTCTAAATGCAGCCCAGGTCTATTGAGCCCAGCCCTGACCCATCCAGACTCTGCGGAGCCACTGCTCATGCCTTAGCCCCTGTCACCCCAAAGTCAGACGGTTAATACACATCCCAGCAGAGGCACACTGGATGGCTAAGCAAGAAAATACCTTATTTCTAAAAGTGGTATTTTCAAACACACTATGTTAAAAACAACCTCACTAAATAATGCATTTTAACATTCTGAGTTCAGGCATACTAAACTTTATTTTCCTACCTAGTTCCCAGGGGTTATTATGTTTATAAAATGTTATAAGCAAACTCCATGTTCTATCCTATGGGTACAGGTGGCCTTGAAATAGTGAACAACAAAATTGCCAGTATTTCACTTTCATGACATGCCACACATACAAGGGCCTAGCCTACCTTTCACACACACTGCACCCTGCCCACAGGGGTACCTTGGGCCTACATTAGGGGTGTCTACTATGTAAGAAAAAGGAAGGGTAGGGCCTGTCAAGTGGGTGCACTTGCCAAGTCGACATGGCAGTATTAAACTGCACACAGATACTGCAGTGGCAGATCCAAGTTTCCTTTTCTGGGCTACTCATGTGGGTGGTACAATCAATGCTGCAAGCCCACTAGTAGCATTTGATTTATAGGCCCTGGCACACTCAGTGCATACTTTACTAGAGACTGACTAATAAATCAGATATGCCAAACATGGAAACACCAAACCATAATAAGAATTTACAACTGGAGCACCGGCACTTTAACACTCAACAGCAGTGAGAAAGTGCATAGAGACCCTAAACCAGCACAAAAACAGAGTCAAAACCAGGTGGTCAGAAAGCAAAATGACAGGGGAAACACGCCAAAAGATTCAAAATCTAACAAACATATGTTGCCATAAAGATAGATCACCGCAAGAGGAATCCAGCAGTATTATCAATTAAACATACGATCAAGGTATCAGAAAGCTATTTGATGCTCTGTGGTGTTGCCCCTAGTAAGGTACAGGAAAGCTACGGATTACATAAGGTGTTGCACAGATATAAGCATAGTGAACAAGGCTATTAGGATTGATTCTCACCCATATTTAAGAAATGATTGAGATGGTTGTAGAGCCAAAGTTATTTTCTGAATTTGGCCTGAGGTTGGCTTATTATCATGTGTTGCATGATGACATTTTGGGACATTTAACAGCCTTATTTAGATGTCAGTTTAAAAGGATGTTGTTCAGTCTTGCTTGTGCTACATCAGTATTCCAGTGAGTCACAAATAACACATTTAAAGAAATAAAATATTATGTTTTGTTCAAAGGAACCTATGAAGCACACTTCTTTCATTTGTCTTTTGGCGCTGGGCTAAAAACTAATCAGAGGGTCATAGAGCAACTCAGAGCTCATATGCTTGTTTGAAGAGCCAAGTCTTCAGACATTTCCAACAGGAAATAATATCAATCACTTAGCAGATATTATTGGAAGGAGATTTCAACTCCTAGGGGCTATAACCCAAAAAATGTGGCCTCCTGATCTGCTCTTCCTGTATTTTGGAAAAGGTAATTAGTTGGTGTATGCAGATGTAGGTTGTATAGAGAAAAATGTAAGTTGATTTTATCCAAAATAAATTTCAGAGCTAATAGAGCTAAGTTATTTACGCTCTTAAAAACAGTGCAACAGAGACTATAAAGAGTTTCAAATTGTTTTCGTGTTTTGAATGGGAGCCAGTGTAGACTTTTTAACAAAGGAGTAACATGTGTATGCCTAGGAACCCTGAATACCCGCCCAGCTGCTTTGTTCTTTATCACCTGAAGTCACTTGTAGTCTAAATCACCAGAAGTCATTGCAGCACAGTATCCAGTGAAATGGCATATATCACATGTGTGTAATCCAGTCTAGACAGAATGGATGCAATAACAATCATTTTACGTGCTTCAATGGTCATAAAAGGAGAAACTTTCCTCAGCATTTTTAGCAGAATTGAGCGTTTAGATACCACAGAGTTATCTTGGCTCTGCATTGAAAGGAACTCATCTATCATTACCCAAAGACCGTTAGCCACCATTAAGGGAGATGGGAGTAGGCCTAAATCACTAGGACAATAATGTGAATTCCAACCTTAAACATATTGTTAAGTACGACTACTTCCATCTTGTCAGCATCTAATTTTAGTTGGTTTACTTCCATCAAAAAAGCAATAAATCTCATGGTGTCACAGAAGTGTATCTGTGCCAGCTGAGTGCCATCTAGGTGACAAATTAGCTAGGAATCAACAAAGTAATTGGATAAATTGCAGCCTCTGCTCAAACGTTCTTTACCCAAAGCTTACAAATATAGGGTAAACAAATGAGGAGACTGAGAGGACCTGAGATGGACCACAGAGCCCACTTGTTTAACATGAGAAGTAAAAGATCCAAATCTGACCGGTTGTGTCTGATCTGTCAGAAATTATTGAAGGTATTTCAAGCCCTGCTTTGTATCCCTGCATCTTCTTCATGGCCGACCGATATCTTATGCTCCCCTGCATCAAAGGCTGCAGACAAATTGAGCAGAACCATTGTAGCATCTTTCCCAGGTCTAATTTCGATTAAGATCATTATTATGAGCCCCAATGTACCCCAATATAGGCCTAGGTAGCTACACAACCTTTTACCTACATTCCTCCTACCTTGCTCTACAAAACGGTTCTGGCACTGACCTTTTACATAGTTATATGCTGAATAAATGTCGATCAGTTTTCTCTGAACCTATCCTCATTTATTATGCATGAGGATTACTAGTATCATGTCTAAATCCCCTGCCCAGGACATACTCAGCAGGAATACCATCTTCTGTATAATAACTCTGTACAAATGTCTCCGCTAACATCATCCTTGGACGGCAGGTCTACTATACATAATGGCAAGCAATTTCATATCTAGTTGAACCCCTGAGGGTATTTTGAATCTTCGCTGGGGAACAAGAAGAGAAGCTTTCACGCTAACACTAAATGCTGAGGTCCCGGCCTACAGTAAATCCAGCAAGCAGTGGTCTGACATCCCTTGCGGGCTTTCCAATGCAAGACCAAGACGAGGTCCTCTATTCTCACCCATCAGATAATGGGGTTGGCTCTTTCCTAGGGGATTCTTGGCTTTACACTCACATAGATGCTAGATACAGTTAGGTACAATTAAGATTGCATCATAGGAGAATTCTTCATTACTACCATGATTCGCTACACCTGCATATATTTACTGATTTAGCACCATGGTGGAATTCTACCTTATATTTACTCTGTTGGTGCTTGCAATCTTATATATCTGTTTCTGTCTAATAATTGTCGCAGCAAACATGTTTTAAACTAAAATGACTCTGGATCAATAAATGCTTATTGAAAGCGTTCCCATCATTTAGTCTGTGTATCTCTGAGACAAAGTGAGCATCTTTGACAGAGGGAAAAGTACTAAACTGTTTCCACGATCCCTGAAGGGTCAAAGGTTGTCATGTTCCATAGTTGCCAGAAACTATTCGCTCCTTGACAATATTAGGGGGTTTATGGGGGCACTGTGAGCTAGCCAGTCTAAAGGCAAACACATCCTTTGGGGGTGTCTGGAATGAGTCTGGACACCAATTCCTTAGTTTATGTTGTCCAAACACGCAGATCCTATGTGTTAATAGGAACACACAGCATCATTTAGCACTGATAGTTTGACAGATTCTATATTGTGTAAGGACAGGAGCCAGCTCGGACAGAGTGCAGAAACTCAGTTTTTCATAGATGTTTACATCGTTCATAGGTATCATGGGTCTCCAGATTTATTGCTGGGAAATGCAGCAAGGATATTGGCCTATACTTTTTTTTAGCTCATTTGGATATAATCCTTGCTTTAAGCAGGGAAACTGATTTTGCAATTTTAAGAGTGCAAGTGTCTATCCCCTGCAAGAGTGATACATTGGATAAGAATGATCATGGAAGAATAAATGATATTCTTATATTCCTTTAGAACTTCTGGAGGACAATGGGTCCATATTTTAGTCCGATTTAACTTTTACAAAAAGGGAGTCCAGGTAATCCTCATTAATTCCTGGAACATCTATTATGAATTCCTTGTATTTTTCCTGCAAGGTTCAGCAGAATTGAACACGCACCTAGGAATACTTTCTTTAATATTCAGAATTTTGTTGAGGTTCAAATCAGCACAAAGATCCTGAGATGCAATCATTTAGCCATAGCTGTATCAAGGGCAGTAAGTTCCTTGAGAATTTTAAACTTCTCTTTTTTGAAGTAGCTTTCAAAATCCTCTCAGAATAGTATGTATTGAGGTAAGCAAGCTTTATATTTAGCTAATTCCTCCTTGTAATATACCTATCTTTCTTCCTCATATTTTCATTACAGTTAGAACTGGGGGCCACTAGTTGTCTGGGGCAGTTGCCTTAGTCAGTCAGTCAGTCAATTAGGCTTTATTTCGATATGATGCATATCTTGAGAAGCAATACAAATAGATAAAAACAATTAAAAGCCAATGCATAAATATAAAACATACAGTTCATATTACAAATGGAGCAAATAAGTTACATAAGATCAGTCTAAAAATATACATATTAAACAAGGTGCAAAAGCCTAGTGGATCTAATACGCCATGCCCAACCTAGAAATTTCGCCATTCCACGTGCAAACAGGGGCCGCGGTCCGTTTTCAAAATTCGTAGGGCCTCCTTGTGGGATCTAGTCCCATGCTCTCTACAGAGTGGTTTCAACCATCTGCAGCGAGGAACTGCATAGGCCGGGCATTCAAACAACAGGTGGGGAACTGACTCTATCCTGGTCTCGCAGAAGGGGCAGAAGGGATTTGTCTGCGCCGGGACCTTCCACCTGGAGGTCATATTCCTAACTGGGAGTAGGCCTACCCTAAATTTAAAGTATAGAGCCCTGTCCCAGGGTTTTAGAATGATATCCAGATACGGCTCGCAAAAGTGTACCTCCTTGACCAAGAGGAAATCCATAGTGGACCTACACAAATTAGCGTTACTATTTCTGCCATCAAGCACCCAACTCCAGTCTAACTTCTTCAAAGCTGGCTTGGGCGGGGCAGTTCTGGTAGTCCAAGCGTCTTCAAGGCCCAGGTCTGTGGGAAGGTGCTTGACTTCCCTTAACCAGCGGATCTTAGACCAGCCAGGCGTTGAGAGAACTTCTTTTAGACCTTCTGCATAGCTGGACATTTCGGGGACTCTCCAAATACACGCCCACAAGAGAAGAGGGCGCAACCTCGCCTGGTCACTAATAGGCCGAGTACCCATATCTAGGAGGAGTGGTAGAGTTGGCGTACTGTAGGGGAGCTCCATTAAGTCCTTGTGGAATTTATTTTCTGACCGGGACAACTGGTCCACATTCTCCACACCCTAGAGTTCTGCCCCATAAAGAGCTGCACTGACACCTCTTGCCCTATAGATGTCAAGTACCAGTGCAATGGGTCTGAGGGTTGAGGCACGCTGTTCGTTAAGGAGGGCCCCCACCACCTTCTTGTGGGTCAGCAGCATCTTTTGGTGATGACATTTCCAGCTCATGGAGTCGCAGAGACGAATACCAAGGTAATCGAACTCCTTGACCCTCTCGAGTGGACCTGAGTAAAGGGTAGGTGGTTTGACGGTCTTGTTCGGGGGGTTTAGGACTAGGTACTTGGTCTTCCCTGTGTTGATAACTAGTCCCCTAGAATCAGAGAAGGACTTAAAGCTAGTTAGAAGATTCTGCAGGCCTGCTGGGGTTTTGGAGATCAGTAGGGTATCATCTGCAAATAAGAGGGTAGGTATTCTCCTGCCAGCCAGGGATGGTGCGTCTGCAGGATGTTGTAGCAGGTGCTCCACCACTCCGTTGACATACAAAGAAAACAGAGTGGGGGCTAGCACATATCCCTGGCGGACCCCTCTATTTACAGGAATACGTGATGTTTTTTGTCCCTGGTTGCCCCACCTGATCTGTGCAAAGTTGTCAGCATGCAGCTTTATCAGCATGCTTAATGGGGGAATTCCCAATGCGTCGAGCACACTCCAAAGTTGGCTACGTGGGACCAGGTCAAAGGCAGTCCGTAGATCTATAAATGCAAGGTACAGACTGCCTTTGCCCAGTAGAACCACTTTCCAATAAAACATCATAAGCCGGAATGATTGCTCTATTGTCCCCATACCTGGTCTGAAGCCAGCCTAGTAGTCAGAAAGGATATGCTTCTCCTCTACCCACTGCAACACCCTTCCTAAAACCACTTTACCTGCTACCTTCTGTGTGGAGTCCAGGAGGCTTATAGGGCGATAGTTAGCTGGCTCCTCCCGGCTCCCTTTCTTGAAAATTGGGACGACCACTGCGCCCTTCCATGAATCCGGGAGAGCTGCACCAGCCAATCGAGCATTCAGTAAGGAAGAAATAAGTCTCCCCCACTCATCTGGATTGATGCGGAGCAAGTTCCCCGGTAGACCATCAGGGCCCGCTGCCTTGTTGGGGACAAGAAGTTTAATTGCCTCCACCACTTCCTTAGATGTAAACAGGAGTTCCTCATTAAGCTCAATGCTATCTATGGGGGACTGTTCAGTCGGGGTTACCTCAATACCCGAAGCCATAGTGTAGAGCTGGGAGAAGTGATCAAACCATGCGCCTTCCGTTATATTGCATGTTATAAGTGAGTCCACAGGTTTGTCCCTAGCTCTTATTAAGTCTCAGAATCCCTTCGAGTCCTTCTTTGAGCTTGCAACTTTAAGGTTGTACCAAAACTGATTCTCATGCTCAGCCTTGGCCTTAGATATTGGCCTTCTGTAATTACTCCTTGCAATACTAATCAGACCTACATCCTTGGCTTTCACCGCCTTAATTAGATCACTTTTGGCAGCACCACAGGCAGGGGAGAACCAGCCCCCAATACCCTTGGGTCCACCTCTTATGTTGCCCCTTATGCCTACAGGACGAGCTAAGAATAGTTTGCCTAAGGCGTTGGTGGTTTGGGCAAACAAAGCGGGAATCTTGTGCACACTGAGACTGGGGGACTCTAAGTGGGGCATGATGTTAGACATTATGGATTTTATTTCCAGGATATTCCCCTCGTTGGCAGCAATGGTGTTCCATTTCAGGCGCCTACCACAGTTGGAGGGGCATACTTCGTGTGTTGTTCTCCAAACATGTGGGAGTGGAGCTGTGGTCACCCCCACCCACAGAGGGGACATGGACAGAGATAGAGGATTGTGGTCGCTGTCAGTAGACGGTAAAACCACCATATCTAACAAGTGGGCCCAAAGTCTATAATTCAAAAGAATAAAGTCAATTTGTGAGGAATGGCCTACTCTATTAAACGTATGAGCCCCGTTAGGGTCTGAGTTTGATCTGCCGTTGGTTGCCCTGAGACCATGTTCCAGACAAAGGGCATTAAGATCAATGGCACTTTGGGTCCAGCTTCTAATTGGGGGTAATGCATCATCCTCCCGGGTACCCAGTATATCCTCCATAGCAAGAGGTTCAAATGTACAATTGAAATCCCCAGCCAGTATGACAAGGGAGTCAGCACCACTAGATCTAAGTTCCTCATCAATGCCCGTAAGGGACAGTGTGGATGTGCCACCCCTTGAGCCTCTGACATAGATATTAAAGATTTCGAGCACCCTCCCCCCACGAGGCCCTCTCACTGTTAATCTCTGCAGACCGGACGACTTAGTGGCCATACATCTGATAGAGAATCCCAAGGAAATACTTGCCCAAATTAGTAGACCGCCAGAAGGGCGGCCCTTCCCACCAGGCGATTGTATTGCGGAAACAAAGTAGGTAGTATAACCCACCTTGTGGCATGGTTCCAGGCACCAAGTTTCCTGAAACAAGCAAATCCCGAAAGATTCAACAAATGAATTCCGTTCAGGTATGCGTGTATTCCGTGCAAGACCCGTTATATTCCAGCTAACCACCTTTAGGGCTACGTCGCCAGCTCCTCCCCGCCCTAGCGCTAATTCGCTCACAAGGGGGTCATGCACAATGCTAGGGGCCTCCTCCAGGACCAAGAATAAAGTTACTCCCCCAGGCACCTCTAAGGGAGGTCGTGCAAGCTCAAGATTTATAGCACCATCCACAGACAGATGATCCACAGACATAGCGGGAGCAAAAGGAGTGCAAGTAGGAGGCCTAACCAGATCCCCTCTAGAGGTTGGCCTGTCGCTTGATTTCACCCCAAATGCCTCTGCATGCTTCTCCCGTAAGGGGCAGCTAGCACGTGAATAGTTATGCCACAACCGACCCTGCGGCTGGAATGGGCTGTTGCAAAGGTGCGCAACGTTTACAACGCGCGCGTTACTACGACCTACCATTACCATGCGGTTGTAACAACAAAAGTTGTTACAACGCATTGCGCTGGGGGGCGCTCGAGAATAGTAAATCATTTAATTTACTATCCCAACACCTTCCCTACTATCCACGGGGACTGGTGTTGGAATAGTAAATTAAATGTTTTAAATTTGCGGCCCCCCAACGCAAGTCGTTGTAACGACTTGCGTTGTTACAACCGCGTTGTAATGGTAGGTCGTTGTAACGCGCGCGTTGTAACGACATATATCCGTTGCAAAATAGACTGAATTGGGAGAAATTACCACGGCCTGCCTGCCACTCCGTTCCTCCCACATAGGTGTTCCGACTGGCCTAGCTGATATATTTGGGGGATTAAAGAAGCTGAGGTCACGTGTGCCTATTGCCCTGCCACTACCTGTTGAGCTATGCTCCCTGATGGAAAAAGAACAGACATAACTGGCAACCCTTGGGTCCTCAAAGTGTACTATAATACAATCCCTGCTTATGTTTTTCGGTCTAGTGCCGATCCAGCCAACTCTCCTTACATGAATTACCCGCCCAACCCAGGTATCAGGCAAGGGTCTATTTTCTTTGAGCCAGAATAAGCTTTTGTTCAGCAAATCCACATAAGACCCTTGTTTACCTGGACTAATTTCAGGCACCCCAGTCAGTACTGCCACAAAAGGCTGGCAGTCGGGAGGTAGATTGGCATTTGGAACTGTCCCCCCCTTAGGGCCGCTGCCTGACTGCAAGGCATGGGCTGGAACTGGTTTATCTATTTTAGGGGTGGTACTCTCGGGGGCATTACTGGTGGCTGGAGTGTTAGAGCTTGCTCGACCAGGAGTGCCATTAGCCCTGGGACATGTCGTCTTTTTAGCTGGAATAGTATTAGCCTTGGGGGGCTTCGAATTGACTGCGGCACTAGGTGCCAACGGCCCGGGCTTCTTGGCTACCCCTGGATGAGCCACAGAGTTGGGAGCAGGAACAATCACTACGGTGCGGGACCGGCTATAATATTGGGTATAGGAGTAGGATCTTGTGGGGCGATCAGAGTCTCCCTGCTATCCGGTCCTCCCCAGACCCCATCTCCCTAATTCTTAACTGCAACTTGATACACGATTTTAGGGAGAAGAAATTGTCTAGGGTTGTCTGCTCTAATTTATCCATCAGCTCTGACAGACCTTGGATTCACTCTAATACAGGGAGAAGTAATACTTTCATCATTTTCTCTATAATTGCGATGGAAACAGAGTCTGAGGGTGAGGGTGAGGGTGAGGTCCCTACAAGTTCACTAATCTGGCCTGTACAAACTTTGGGCACTGTCCCCTCCTTTGCACCCATCAAGGTGCTGGTGTCCCGTCCCACTATCTTGTGGGCACCACCTGGCCTAATGCCTAACCCCCGGGAACTCTTGTATGGTTTGACCAATCTACCTTTCTGAGGGCTAGCCATTCTTTTTTGTTTAATTGGAACAGGATGTATTTGTGCCTGTACTACGAGTGCAGGTTGAAGGGGTGTGTCCACATGGGTAGGAGTTATAACCAAAGATGGAGTAGGGGCAATTGACTCACTACCCGGGGGGTCTGGGGCAGCATTGCTTTCAGCTAGATAAGCTTCTACCGTCAGACTCTCCAACCTATCTATACTAGCTCTTAGAGCGGCCACCCGGCGGTGGTCCAGAGTAGGAGATGCAGGGATTAATGGGTCAAGAGGGCGCGCTGGTGATGGCACCAGAGCTATCGGGCTCAGCGATGACCGTTTATCAACAAGGGGTTCTCCAGAAATGCACCGCTCTGTCACAGCGATCTCCTTTTCTATGACAGTGGCCACACGGCTGATAAACTTATTCATGGTGCCAACCAAGCCCCCCTCTTCACCCTTACCTTCCCTTCTCAAGCTTTTGCCCGATCGAGTTGCCATTGACATGGCGGGGATGGCAGGGTATGGACACAGTACTTTCAGTGAGACTCTTAGTCCTGGAACAGTTGGGGAATAACAGAAGTTCAGGGATCCTTTGCAGCCAAAAGACAGATTTCAGGGGGGTGGCCCAGCCCAGCCACGAACAACCCCGGACGGCCACAGACGGCCCGCCCTTTGCCCGGGCTTCTCCCGGGACGCTCCCGCACACTCCCACGTAGCGGAGGTCAGGATCTATGATATAGCACCTGAGGTTACCGTGGGCGGGGCTTGCAGCCGAACGCGTGACCAGCTGTGTCAGGCAGGGACTCCTGGTACTTGGAGTCCCTGCAGCGTTCGGAGCATTCTTCCAAATAGCCCTCTCGCCCCCAGTCAGCACTCGCGGCTCCAACAGCAAACCGCGGCTCCCTTGGATGACCCAAAACCGCGAAGCGGCACCCACGGAGCGGGTGTGGTGAGCTGCAGGTCTGGGACAGGTCTCCAAAATGTCAGCAAATAGCAAGGGCTTCACCCGGTCCAGAAGTTGCAGTGAGTCCCAAAGATGGTGGGGAGGCAAGACAGTTTAAGCGATGTTGTGCGGGCGGGGCTTGCAGCGGAAAGCGTGACCAGCTGTGTCAGGCAGGGACTCCTGGTACTTGGGTCCCTGCAGCGTTCGGCGCGTTCTTCCAATTAGCCCTCTCGCCCCCCAGTCAGCACTCGTGGCTCCAACAGCAAACCGCGAAGTGGCACCCGCGGAGCGAGTGCGGCGAGCTGCAGGTCTGGGACAGGTCTCCAAAATGTCAGCAAATAGCAAGGGCTTCACCCGGTCCAGAAGTTGCAGTGAGTCCCAAAGATGGGGGGAGGCAAGGGAGTTTAAGCGATGTTGTGCGGGCGGGGCTTGCAGCCGAACGCTTGACCAGCTGTGTCAGGCAGGGACTCCTGGTACTTGGAGTCCCTGCAGCATTCGGCGGGTTCTTCCAATTAGCCCTCTCACCCCCCAGTCAGCACTCGGGGCTTCAACAGCAAACCGCGGCTCCCTCCGATGACCCAAAACCGCGAAGCGGCACCCGCAGAGCGGATGCGGCGAGCTGCAGGTCTGGAACAGGTCTCCAAAATGTGAGCAAATAGCTAGGGCTTCACCCTGTCCAGAAGTTGCAGTGAGTCCCCTTAGTACAAATAGGGACCCTTGCTTCTAGTCAGGAAAAGGAGGGCCACCTTCTTTGATAACCATTGCTCACCCCCTGGTAGCTTGGCACGAGCTGCCAGGCTTATCTTCAAGGCAATGTGTAAAGTGACACAGTGATAACACCACAAATTAAAAACCACACTGATTTAGGAAAATAGCAGTATCTTTATCAAGAAGAAAAATATGGTAAGACCAAAAGATAAAAATCTAACATATGCATATTCTTAATATTTCACTTTGCCAGTTATAAGGCCAACAAACACTTGTAGGTTCTAGAGGTATTAATGAGCAGTTCACGATGTTCAAAAGCAGTCCTAATGCAATGCTATGCAGTTTGTAATGCAATTCGTATTGTCAAACTAATGCAGTTCGTAATGCAAGAATAATGCAATCCTCAATACAAGTAATCAGGCAGTTCTTGCAAGAATAATGCAATCCTCAATGCACGTAATCAGGCAGTTCGTAATGTAAGAATAATGCAATCCTCAATGCACGCAATCAAGCAGTTAGTAATGCAAGTATTAAGTATAACACACTCCTTAATGCAAGTAATAAGGCAGTTCGAGTTTGTAGTGCGAGAATAATTCAATCCTCAATGCACGTAATAAGGCAGCTCGTAAATGCAGGAAAAATTCAATTCTCAATGCACAAAATCAGGCAGTTCGTAATGCAGGAATAATTCAAGGCCAATCGAAGTGATAAGCGCGGGCACCACTAGGCCCTAATCACAAACAAGAGTCCTGAACTTCCGAGGGCGGCCCCGGTACTGCACGGCAGGTACAGGCCGCTCGAGGACTCAGCTCGTCTAACGAGATGCAACAGGGAGAGAGACAGGAGCACTCCTGTACTCCTCCTGCACCTCCTCAGGCCACACATGCTTCTGGCTCCCGACCGGAGTCCAAGTCTTACCTGGGGGATGGGCTACCTCGCTCTCTCTCTCTCTCTGCTTGTCGGACGTCCTGCTGGGCACTCTTAATGATGACGCAGCTCCGATGCAAGGCAACATGGTACGGCACTGCCTTCTCCGTGGCTGACAATCTTGGGCAGATTCCTCTTGCGAACAATGATCATGATTACCTCACGACTTCCTTAGCTTTATGAAATCCTTCAGCAAGTTGCGGTTCGGGCCGGCGGCGTCGATCTTGATCCGCTGCCTCCATAACAATGATGGCTCGGGCGACAAACAGCTACACAGCAGCGTGGATGATGATTCACGCTGCAGGGCACTGCAGTCACTGGGCACTTTCCAACTAGCACCACGGACCCCACGACAGTCTCAAGCTGCACACGCACAAAGCATTGCTGAGACTCACTGGGCTTTGGGTCACACAGTCCCGGGGCAATGCTTACGACGGTCTCAGGCTGCAAAAAGCACACACATACAGCGCCGCTGAGACACACTTGGAAACTTTGATGTTCCTCAGTTTCCACAACAGGGAGCCAGCTCTCCTTGGGCCCTTGGGGACAAGTTACTTCAGGACACAGCACACTGCAAAGTCCTTTCAAGCAGGGGGACACAGCACAGAGCAAAGTCCCTTAGCCTCTCCTCAGTTAAAGCAGCAAAGTGCAGGCCAGCCCCAGAACACACAGCAAGGGTCAGTCCTTTCCTTCAGTCTCTTCAGCTGTCCTTCCTTGGCAGAGGTTCCTCTTGACCACAAATTAGTTTCAATCCTTTTCAGTCTTGATCAGTCCAACGTTCAGGGGTTTCAGCTCTCATAGTTATACCCCTAAATGTCTTTGAAGTCTTGGTGTTCCAGGGGGCACTGACCCCTGTCCAAACCAGTTCTGAGTGCCTCCTTGCCAATGACACCTTCTTCCTTTGATAGTGGGGGTCTGGATCCTCAATCACTCAGCAGAAGCTGGAGCCAGTGTTTTATCACAGGAACCCAGGCCTCCTCATCTCCAAGGGCTACTCTTCCCCCCCACTACACTCCAAATGCAGATCAGCCTGTTGCTGTCGAACCTACTCCTCCCATTGGTCAAGATATTTCCCAGATGCTATTGCATTCAAATCCAGCCAGTCAATCCACAGCCAGGCAGAGACACACAGAATTGTTAGAACAAAAAAAACAGCCACTTCTAAAAGCGTGGTTTTAGGCACACAATTCCAAAACCACCTTCATAAAAAGATGTGTTATTAAATTGTGAGTTCAGACACGCTAAACTTCACCTCTCCATCTTAGGCCTCTGGGAACATAGGCTGGAAACATAATACACAGCCTTCCCCATTCTGTCCTATGGGCAAGATGGCCTTGCAACAGTGAAAAATAAAATGGAGAGTATTTCACTGTCAGGACAGGTTACACACTTCAGTACATGTCCTACCGTTCAAAGACACTGCACCCTGCCCATGGGGTACCTTGGGTCTACCATAGGGCTGTCTGATGTGCATGGAAAGGGAAGGGTAAGGTCTTGCAACTGGGTGTACTTGTCAGGACAACGTGGCAGTTAGCAAACTGCGCATAGGCCCTTGCAGTGGCAGGCCTGAGTTCTCTCTTTAAGGCTACTTGTGTGGGTGGTAGAATTAGTGCTGCAGACCCACTAGTAGTATTTGCATTACCAGCCTTGGCACACATAGTGCACCTTACTAGGGACTTTACTAGTAAGGCAAGCATACCAATTATGGACAACCAATTACCATAACACTATATACAGGGAGCACTTGCACGTTGACACTGATCAGCAGTCCCAAAGTGCCCAAAAGTTGGCAACATAATGTCAGAAAGAGGTCAAGGAAATAGGCAAAAAGTTTAAGGAACTTTAGCCACAAAGGGCCAAGTCCAACAGTTGCCATTGGTGTTCGGTTTGCCTTAGATTACATTTGGCTTCTTTCAACTCTTTTGTAGACGGGTGAGCCAGTCTAGTCCTGGCCATTGCAGACTGCCTACATATTGGTGCCTGGATATCAGCAGCTGCTGTCAGCCAACAGGTAAAATTATGTTGTGCAACCAAAGCGGAATTGCTTTCATCAGGTTTTGTCTGCAAGAGTGTGAGCATCATCTGGTTCATAATGACTGATCACCACATGCATGCTGTCCTGGTCACCAGTGGCTTGCTATGAGAAGGCGTAAAATTGGGGAGCTCAAATTCAGTTAAAAAGTGTTCCAACCAAATGCATGACTTTGTTTTTAGGTGAGTCACCTGGTAATTTGGAGACCAAACTAGCTCAGGTGTGTGGCCCTTAGAAAATTCAGGCTCATCATGGAGTCCAAAAAGCCTTGCCCTTTGTTGTTCTTTCCAACTGAGAACCAAAATTAAAGTCACCTAGAACTAATAATTGGGAATATGCAACAACAAGAGACAAAGCATGTTTAACATCTGTTCATTAAAATGAACCTTTGAGTAAAGGAAGCAATAAACCAGCAATCATGTTAGTGAACTTGTATTGAAATCTACTCTAAATAATAAGAGGTCCATTGATTCTATATAATTTAACTTTTAACAGTTAAACTGAGTCATCTGTAGTTTTTTGCTGATAATGACTACACCTCCCCTCCAATTCGATTTCCCCTTCTGTTAACATGGAGGAGCAAGTCCTCAGGGACTTCCTATGCTATTTCTGGATGGGAGTCCTCTGTCAGTCATGAAAAGTGTTGCAATATTGCAAGAAACATTTGTGTGATGCACATGACAGAAGTGTGAGGGTAGTGTTGCAATGACCAAACAGTCCAGACATAATATTGAGGAATGATAAATGGCAAGTATATGATCAGGATTGATGAAGTTTGATTTTTGGGCGGTTTTATTTCTGGTAAAGGTGTGAGGTGTCGGCTGACCTTCATTGCAGGTATTCAAACTGTTACCGTTCCACCAAAGAACAAACACTATCTGGGGATGTACGCATTTTAGTTTGCTTCTTAGAAAATGTTACCAGCATCATGTAATTATCTTGACCTTTATCGACACTGGGAGAATTCAGTTGGATTGATGAATGCTTTTCCTCTCCAAAAGCTAATGCTTTTCTGGCATGTGGGGCCATTGTCTCTGTAATGTTAAAACCATGTTTCCACAATAGGTATTCATACCAAACTTCCATTCTTATTAGTACATCCTGGAAATTAAAGGTACCCAAGATTTGTGTTTGTATATTTCCTTGGAGGGAATCAGAGAAAAAGCATACAATTGGTACATGATTTAGGATATTTTTACAAAATGGGCAAAAAGTGCTGTGCAGGGAAGTGCATGGTTTTCTCTACAAACAACATCAAGGAAAGGTTTGTAGTGCCAAAATGACTAACTTCCCTGCTTTCTGGAACAATTATTGTAAAGAAAGCAATTCTAAGTCACGGTTTTTGTAGAAGTGGTAGGCCATTTCTCCTATATTTCTGTGGTTTAAACCTACTTATTGTTTGTGATGAAAAAAACACATGAAGCCCAAAGATGAAACCAGAAAGCTACATATTTCTGAAAAATAGAAAACATTCTAAATTTAGTAAGGGGGCATTTTTGTGAATAGCTCAGGGCTTCCTGAAAGAAACGAGCCATTGTAAAAAATAATTAAAAAATAGGAAGAAAAATAAATAGCTAACAACGTTTTCATCTGCAATTTTTGCCACAATGGCTGATTTGCAAAAGAAATACACTATTAGGTCTGTCATATTCTGAGGGCCACAGGGACATATAGGGCCTGATTAGAAGGTCGGGGGGATCGCCACTGAAAGACCATCGGTGGCGGACCAACCGACATCCAGCAAAGTGGTCTAACCACCATATTATGATGCAGTAGGTCGGACAGTATGGTTTGAAGAGACAAACTGATGCCTCCGCCGGGCTCAAGGGGCCCATCAGAGAGTTGGTCAGAATGTATTCCCTACTATAGAGTGCCTGACAGCCTTTCAATGGCGATATGAGTGCCATAGAAAGGCTGTCAGAAGGGGACTTTGTAACCCCCCCAAACATACATTCCTCATGTCCCAGCAAGGGGATGCTTCTGACTGCATACACGGCAGTTGCATCTTAATTTGGTGGGAGGAATCACCGACTATATGCCGATTGGTTTCTAACCCGCTGCAATGCCGGTCAGGCGCTTGCACGACGCCATTGTAAATAGGCCCATAGTGTTGTCTGATTGTTTAAAAACAACTCGTAGCCAGAGCAAACAACTGAGTTCATGCTTGCAAAGATGTTTCCTTGTGTGCTGCCCATGCATCAAGACATCGAGTAAAATATAATGAACTAGCAGCCCGTCCCGACGTTGTCCGGGAGCAAAAGGCTACTTCTGGGCCCTGCCCGCCCCGACGTTAAGGCTGCTTCAGGGCCCCCTGCAATACTGACACCCGTCACAGTTTTTATTTTGTGCAGCAATTGTGCCTGCCACCAAATTATGCCATAACAAACTAAGCAGCGGGGACAGGACCACCTTGAATAACGCAGCATCGCGCCTCCGTCTTGCTTTTCAAGGAGCCCATTTGCTGCCTGGAAACAATCACCACGCTCACACGGCATTGCGTCTTTGAATTTGCTGCCAGGCCGCCTTGCTATGAGTGTACACCAGCAAAAAACAGGAACGGCTTCAGTGACCGTCCTTCCATTATGTAGACTTTTTTTCTGTATCGGGGCCCATAGCAAAGGAAACAGCTCCCAACTCGAGAGTTGCATCGGTTGCACTGCACCCGAAGAGGGTATCGGAGACATTGGCATTTTTTATCACCATTTTTTTCTGCTCCTTTCCGCGCTCCAGGAAGTCCCTTACCTCGCGTCCCCACTGTCGCCGCCGCTAGGTGCAAAGTGAGGAATTATGTAAATTTAACAAATTGTCTGCTCCTTTCCTTGCTCAAGGAAGTCCCTTACCTCGCGTCCCCACTGTCGCCGCCGCTGTCTTCCGTGCTCCTCCCGCCGAACGCCGCATTAGTTTTCCTCTCCACGGCTCCGCACATTTCAGTGAACCGGATGTCAGTTCCGCGCCGTCTTTACTTTTCCTCCCCACGGCTGTACTCCTCGCGCTACTTCCAAGGGACTACTTTTTTTTGTAAGGTATATTTTTTAAAGAACGCATATTTTTGGGGGGTATATAGCCTATGTCACTCTGCAGACCCTGCCAATTCCAATGATGTATTGGGAGTTTGTATTGGCGTTGTGGTTCCCGAGTTTACCCGCCTCAAAGGTTCCCAGTTCTTACTTTATAATAGTAGTATAGATAATAATTTGTGTCGAGGACATCTTGTTTTATTTTTAAATGTGCTCTAGATACTGATTCATGGAATGATGGTTATTTGTCAAGCTTTAAATGTGGTTAATTCTATCAGGTGAATCAGAGGGAATTTTACCAAATGTAATGTTTTCTGCACGCTGGCTTACATTTGGAAACCATTAATGGATAGAAGTTAAATGCATGATAACAAATGTTTTACTACTCTTGTGTGTTTCCCAATAAAAATGATACGACATTTTGTATGGCTAGGTGGGTGCCCGTGACACAAAGAGCTAAAAAATGTACCGCAAAGGCAGAATCAAAGGAATTACTTATTTTGGTGATTGATATGGCTCACGTTTTGGGCTCAGGTTCTGTCACTAAACACATATACTTACAAAACCCATACAATTTTTGAAAGAAAAGGATTGTCTGGATACCACAAAGCTTTCCTAAACGCAATGCCCTACAAAGGTCAAACAGTAGCTACAAGTTCACATTTTGCACACATTTGTGGAACAGAAACCTTTGGACTTGTGAGGATCCGCAGAACTTCTGCAACACAGCATTCCCAAACTTCTCCCCAAAAAGCCCTATCCCTTTTGGTTGGCTCAGCATTTTGCCTGCACTACAAAGGGCCCGAAAATGAAAGATGGAGACTTGAAATTTTTCTCTAAAAAAATTGCCTATTTGGAAATGTAGGTAGGTGCATTATTTGGGCAACCCAGAGAAATCTACCAAACACAGACATTTTCCAAAACTATTAGGGGAGTCCAGCGTGGTCTGCCTTGCATGGGTCCCACAATGTTCTGCTACCCAGAGTACTATTTGTCATCCATAGCAGATGAAACCGACTTGTTGGTTCTAGGGAACCATACTTTGATCTGGATCTCCTTTTGATAGTCGCTGGAGTTTGGATCAACCTTTGTCTCCACAGCTAGCACCAACAATCTTGGTGTTACTATTCTGCTCTCACATGACCAAGATTTCTTGTACATATTACAAGCTTAAGTTTATTTCTTCCTTGCCTTCAAGTTGAATGGAGAAGTTTGGTGATCAAGCCAGTTATCTAATACTGTTTGGATTACAGAAATATGTAATCTGTCACCTTTTATTTGTACCAAATGCATTTTCTAAGCCTGTTACTTAATTAGCCTCAGCGTGCTTCTGTTAAACCTTAGCTTGGAATTCTCCACAGGTTGCCAGTGAATATATGGATCCAGTTTTTGATGCTTTGCTTAGTGCAAAATTAACTTCTTAACACTGAGTATCTCGCCTCTTGCTTTTATGCACTCTCACATAGTCGGTTCTTTTTCACGTGCACTTTTTTTTATTGTGTCCATGTTCCAACACACCAGAGCACGCACGCTCTCTTTCTTGGTTCTGCCTCATGTTCCAAGTCCAGTATATAAGGATTGAATAACATCATATTGAAAAAAACAATACTGACATACACAAATATATAACAAAAATATTGTAACACTTTACTTAAACAGTATGCACACAAATATTGATGACAAAAATACAGTGCAGAAACTATCTAAATTTCAGCAATATTGTGAACAAAAAAAGGAAAAGAAAAGCTTGACTAAATATTAGAACTAATGAAACATAACCATAATCCAGCAAAAGCCTATTGAACACTAGAAAGTCAGCATACTTCTAAATAAAACACATATTATGGCATTACATCTATACGCATTTATAAAAATAAAATACAATGACTATATATTAAATAAATAGAAAAAAGTTAATTTACGTTTACCATAATTGGTGCAGAAAAAATACAAACAAGTCTCCAACCAATAAATCAAATACAGGGAGGATCTGGCCTGGCAGTTCGGTCTGGACTGTTCCCATGGGGCAATAAATTCGTAGGGCCTCCTTGTGGGATCTAGTCCCATGCTCTCTACAGAGTGGTTTCAACCATCTGCAGCGAGGAACTGCATAGGCCGGGCATTCAAACAACAGGTGGGGAACTGACTCTATCCTGGTCTCGCAGAAGGGGCAGAAGGGATTTGTCTGCGCCGGGACCTTCCACCTGGAGGTCATATTCCTAACTGGGAGTAGGCCTACCCTAAATTTAAAGTATAGAGCCCTGTCCCAGGGTTTTAGAATGATATCCAGATACGGCTCGCAAAAGTGTACCTCCTTGACCAAGAGGAAATCCATAGTGGACCTACACAAATTAGCGTTACTATTTCTGCCATCAAGCACCCAACTCCAGTCTAACTTCTTCAAAGCTGGCTTGGGCGGGGCAGTTCTGGTAGTCCAAGCGTCTTCAAGGCCCAGGTCTGTGGGAAGGTGCTTGACTTCCCTTAACCAGCGGATCTTAGACCAGCCAGGCGTTGAGAGAACTTCTTTTAGACCTTCTGCATAGCTGGACATTTCGGGGACTCTCCAAATACACGCCCACAAGAGAAGAGGGCGCAACCTCGCCTGGTCACTAATAGGCCGAGTACCCATATCTAGGAGGAGTGGTAGAGTTGGCGTACTGTAGGGGAGCTCCATTAAGTCCTTGTGGAATTTATTTTCTGACCGGGACAACTGGTCCACATTCTCCACACCCTAGAGTTCTGCCCCATAAAGAGCTGCACTGACACCTCTTGCCCTATAGATGTCAAGTACCAGTGCAATGGGTCTGAGGGTTGAGGCACGCTGTTCGTTAAGGAGGGCCCCCACCACCTTCTTGTGGGTCAGCAGCATCTTTTGGTGATGACATTTCCAGCTCATGGAGTCGCAGAGACGAATACCAAGGTAATCGAACTCCTTGACCCTCTCGAGTGGACCTGAGTAAAGGGTAGGTGGTTTGACGGTCTTGTTCGGGGGGTTTAGGACTAGGTACTTGGTCTTCCCTGTGTTGATAACTAGTCCCCTAGAATCAGAGAAGGACTTAAAGCTAGTTAGAAGATTCTGCAGGCCTGCTGGGGTTTTGGAGATCAGTAGGGTATCATCTGCAAATAAGAGGGTAGGTATTCTCCTGCCAGCCAGGGATGGTGCGTCTGCAGGATGTTGTAGCAGGTGCTCCACCACTCCGTTGACATACAAAGAAAACAGAGTGGGGGCTAGCACATATCCCTGGCGGACCCCTCTATTTACAGGAATACGTGATGTTTTTTGTCCCTGGTTGCCCCACCTGATCTGTGCAAAGTTGTCAGCATGCAGCTTTATCAGCATGCTTAATGGGGGAATTCCCAATGCGTCGAGCACACTCCAAAGTTGGCTACGTGGGACCAGGTCAAAGGCAGTCCGTAGATCTATAAATGCAAGGTACAGACTGCCTTTGCCCAGTAGAACCACTTTCCAATAAAACATCATAAGCCGGAATGATTGCTCTATTGTCCCCATACCTGGTCTGAAGCCAGCCTAGTAGTCAGAAAGGATATGCTTCTCCTCTACCCACTGCAACACCCTTCCTAAAACCACTTTACCTGCTACCTTCTGTGTGGAGTCCAGGAGGCTTATAGGGCGATAGTTAGCTGGCTCCTCCCGGCTCCCTTTCTTGAAAATTGGGACGACCACTGCGCCCTTCCATGAATCCGGGAGAGCTGCACCAGCCAATCGAGCATTCAGTAAGGAAGAAATAAGTCTCCCCCACTCATCTGGATTGATGCGGAGCAAGTTCCCCGGTAGACCATCAGGGCCCGCTGCCTTGTTGGGGACAAGAAGTTTAATTGCCTCCACCACTTCCTTAGATGTAAACAGGAGTTCCTCATTAAGCTCAATGCTATCTATGGGGGACTGTTCAGTCGGGGTTACCTCAATACCCGAAGCCATAGTGTAGAGCTGGGAGAAGTGATCAAACCATGCGCCTTCCGTTATATTGCATGTTATAAGTGAGTCCACAGGTTTGTCCCTAGCTCTTATTAAGTCTCAGAATCCCTTCGAGTCCTTCTTTGAGCTTGCAACTTTAAGGTTGTACCAAAACTGATTCTCATGCTCAGCCTTGGCCTTAGATATTGGCCTTCTGTAATTACTCCTTGCAATACTAATCAGACCTACATCCTTGGCTTTCACCGCCTTAATTAGATCACTTTTGGCAGCACCACAGGCAGGGGAGAACCAGCCCCCAATACCCTTGGGTCCACCTCTTATGTTGCCCCTTATGCCTACAGGACGAGCTAAGAATAGTTTGCCTAAGGCGTTGGTGGTTTGGGCAAACAAAGCGGGAATCTTGTGCACACTGAGACTGGGGGACTCTAAGTGGGGCATGATGTTAGACATTATGGATTTTATTTCCAGGATATTCCCCTCGTTGGCAGCAATGGTGTTCCATTTCAGGCGCCTACCACAGTTGGAGGGGCATACTTCGTGTGTTGTTCTCCAAACATGTGGGAGTGGAGCTGTGGTCACCCCCACCCACAGAGGGGACATGGACAGAGATAGAGGATTGTGGTCGCTGTCAGTAGACGGTAAAACCACCATATCTAACAAGTGGGCCCAAAGTCTATAATTCAAAAGAATAAAGTCAATTTGTGAGGAATGGCCTACTCTATTAAACGTATGAGCCCCGTTAGGGTCTGAGTTTGATCTGCCGTTGGTTGCCCTGAGACCATGTTCCAGACAAAGGGCATTAAGATCGATGGCACTTTGGGTCCAGCTTCTAATTGGGGGTAATGCATCATCCTCCCGGGTACCCAGTATATCCTCCATAGCAAGAGGTTCAAATGTACAATTGAAATCCCCAGCCAGTATGACAAGGGAGTCAGCACCACTAGATCTAAGTTCCTCATCAATGCCCGTAAGGGACAGTGTGGATGTGCCACCCCTTGAGCCTCTGACATAGATATTAAAGATTTCGAGCACCCTCCCCCCACGAGGCCCTCTCACTGTTAATCTCTGCAGACCGGACGACTTAGTGGCCATACATCTGATAGAGAATCCCAAGGAAATACTTGCCCAAATTAGTAGACCGCCAGAAGGGCGGCCCTTCCCACCAGGCGATTGTATTGCGGAAACAAAGTAGGTAGTATAACCCACCTTGTGGCATGGTTCCAGGCACCAAGTTTCCTGAAACAAGCAAATCCCGAAAGATTCAACAAATGAATTCCGTTCAGGTATGCGTGTATTCCGTGCAAGACCCGTTATATTCCAGCTAACCACCTTTAGGGCTACGTCGCCAGCTCCTCCCCGCCCTAGCGCTAATTCGCTCACAAGGGGGTCATGCACAATGCTAGGGGCCTCCTCCAGGACCAAGAATAAAGTTACTCCCCCAGGCACCTCTAAGGGAGGTCGTGCAAGCTCAAGATTTATAGCACCATCCACAGACAGATGATCCACAGACATAGCGGGAGCAAAAGGAGTGCAAGTAGGAGGCCTAACCAGATCCCCTCTAGAGGTTGGCCTGTCGCTTGATTTCACCCCAAATGCCTCTGCATGCTTCTCCCGTAAGGGGCAGCTAGCACGTGAATAGTTATGCCACAACCGACCCTGCGGCTGGAATGGGCTGTTGCAAAGGTGCGCAACGTTTACAACGCGCGCGTTACCACGACCTACCATTACCATGCGGTTGTAACAACAAAAGTTGTTACAACGCATTGCGCTGGGGGGCGCTCGAGAATAGTAAATCATTTAATTTACTATCCCAACACCTTCCCTACTATCCACGGGGACTGGTGTTGGAATAGTAAATTAAATGTTTTAAATTTGCGGCCCCCCAACGCAAGTCGTTGTAACGACTTGCGTTGTTACAACCGCGTTGTAATGGTAGGTCGTTGTAACGCGCGCGTTGTAACGACATATATCCGTTGCAAAATAGACTGAATTGGGAGAAATTACCACGGCCTGCCTGCCACTCCGTTCCTCCCACATAGGTGTTCCGACTGGCCTAGCTGATATATTTGGGGGATTAAAGAAGCTGAGGTCACGTGTGCCTATTGCCCTGCCACTACCTGTTGAGCTATGCTCCCTGATGGAAAAAGAACAGACATAACTGGCAACCCTTGGGTCCTCAAAGTGTACTATAATACAATCCCTGCTTATGTTTTTCGGTCTAGTGCCGATCCAGCCAACTCTCCTTACATGAATTACCCGCCCAACCCAGGTATCAGGCAAGGGTCTATTTTCTTTGAGCCAGAATAAGCTTTTGTTCAGCAAATCCACATAAGACCCTTGTTTACCTGGACTAATTTCAGGCACCCCAGTCAGTACTGCCACAAAAGGCTGGCAGTCGGGAGGTAGATTGGCATTTGGAACTGTCCCCCCCTTAGGGCCGCTGCCTGACTGCAAGGCATGGGCTGGAACTGGTTTATCTATTTTAGGGGTGGTACTCTCGGGGGCATTACTGGTGGCTGGAGTGTTAGAGCTTGCTCGACCAGGAGTGCCATTAGCCCTGGGACATGTCGTCTTTTTAGCTGGAATAGTATTAGCCTTGGGGGGCTTCGAATTGACTGCGGCACTAGGTGCCAACGGCCCGGGCTTCTTGGCTACCCCTGGATGAGCCACAGAGTTGGGAGCAGGAACAATCACTACGGTGCGGGACCGGCTATAATATTGGGTATAGGAGTAGGATCTTGTGGGGCGATCAGAGTCTCCCTGCTATCCGGTCCTCCCCAGACCCCACCTCCCTAATTCTTAACTGCAACTTGATACACGATTTTAGGGAGAAGAAATTGTCTAGGGTTGTCTGCTCTAATTTATCCATCAGCTCTGACAGACCTTGGATTCACTCTAATACAGGGAGAAGTAATACTTTCATCATTTTCTCTATAATTGCGATGGAAACAGAGTCTGAGGGTGAGGGTGAGGGTGAGGTCCCTACAAGTTCACTAATCTGGCCTGTACAAACTTTGGGCACTGTCCCCTCCTTTGCACCCATCAAGGTGCTGGTGTCCCGTCCCACTATCTTGTGGGCACCACCTGGCCTAATGCCTAACCCCCGGGAACTCTTGTATGGTTTGACCAATCTACCTTTCTGAGGGCTAGCCATTCTTTTTTGTTTAATTGGAACAGGATGTATTTGTGCCTGTACTACGAGTGCAGGTTGAAGGGGTGTGTCCACATGGGTAGGAGTTATAACCAAAGATGGAGTAGGGGCAATTGACTCACTACCCGGGGGGTCTGGGGCAGCATTGCTTTCAGCTAGATAAGCTTCTACCGTCAGACTCTCCAACCTATCTATACTAGCTCTTAGAGCGGCCACCCGGCGGTGGTCCAGAGTAGGAGATGCAGGGATTAATGGGTCAAGAGGGCGCGCTGGTGATGGCACCAGAGCTATCGGGCTCAGCGATGACCGTTTATCAACAAGGGGTTCTCCAGAAATGCACCGCTCTGTCACAGCGATCTCCTTTTCTATGACAGTGGCCACACGGCTGATAAACTTATTCATGGTGCCAACCAAGCCCCCCTCTTCACCCTTACCTTCCCTTCTCAAGCTTTTGCCCGATCGAGTTGCCATTGACATGGCGGGGATGGCAGGGTATGGACACAGTACTTTCAGTGAGACTCTTAGTCCTGGAACAGTTGGGGAATAACAGAAGTTCAGGGATCCTTTGCAGCCAAAAGACAGATTTCAGGGGGGTGGCCCAGCCCAGCCACGAACAACCCCGGACGGCCACAGACGGCCCGCCCTTTGCCCGGGCTTCTCCCGGGACGCTCCCGCACACTCCCACGTAGCGGAGGTCAGGATCTATGATATAGCACCTGAGGTTACCGTGGGCGGGGCTTGCAGCCGAACGCGTGACCAGCTGTGTCAGGCAGGGACTCCTGGTACTTGGAGTCCCTGCAGCGTTCGGAGCATTCTTCCAAATAGCCCTCTCGCCCCCAGTCAGCACTCGCGGCTCCAACAGCAAACCGCGGCTCCCTTGGATGACCCAAAACCGCGAAGCGGCACCCACGGAGCGGGTGTGGTGAGCTGCAGGTCTGGGACAGGTCTCCAAAATGTCAGCAAATAGCAAGGGCTTCACCCGGTCCAGAAGTTGCAGTGAGTCCCAAAGATGGTGGGGAGGCAAGACAGTTTAAGCGATGTTGTGCGGGCGGGGCTTGCAGCGGAAAGCGTGACCAGCTGTGTCAGGCAGGGACTCCTGGTACTTGGGTCCCTGCAGCGTTCGGCGCGTTCTTCCAATTAGCCCTCTCGCCCCCCAGTCAGCACTCGTGGCTCCAACAGCAAACCGCGAAGTGGCACCCGCGGAGCGAGTGCGGCGAGCTGCAGGTCTGGGACAGGTCTCCAAAATGTCAGCAAATAGCAAGGGCTTCACCCGGTCCAGAAGTTGCAGTGAGTCCCAAAGATGGGGGGAGGCAAGGGAGTTTAAGCGATGTTGTGCGGGCGGGGCTTGCAGCCGAACGCTTGACCAGCTGTGTCAGGCAGGGACTCCTGGTACTTGGAGTCCCTGCAGCATTCGGCGGGTTCTTCCAATTAGCCCTCTCACCCCCCAGTCAGCACTCGGGGCTTCAACAGCAAACCGCGGCTCCCTCCGATGACCCAAAACCGCGAAGCGGCACCCGCAGAGCGGATGCGGCGAGCTGCAGGTCTGGGACAGGTCTCCAAAATGTGAGCAAATAGCTAGGGCTTCACCCTGTCCAGAAGTTGCAGTGAGTCCCCTTAGTACAAATAGGGACCCTTGCTTCTAGTCAGGAAAAGGAGGGCCACCTTCTTTGATAACCATTGCTCACCCCCTGGTAGCTTGGCACGAGCTGCCAGGCTTATCTTCAAGGCAATGTGTAAAGTGACACAGTGATAACACCACAAATTAAAAACCACACTGATTTAGGAAAATAGCAGTATCTTTATCAAGAAGAAAAATATGGTAAGACCAAAAGATAAAAATCTAACATATGCATATTCTTAATATTTCACTTTGCCAGTTATAAGGCCAACAAACACTTGTAGGTTCTAGAGGTATTAATGAGCAGTTCACGATGTTCAAAAGCAGTCCTAATGCAATGCTATGCAGTTTGTAATGCAATTCGTATTGTCAAACTAATGCAGTTCGTAATGCAAGAATAATGCAATCCTCAATACAAGTAATCAGGCAGTTCTTGCAAGAATAATGCAATCCTCAATGCACGTAATCAGGCAGTTCGTAATGTAAGAATAATGCAATCCTCAATGCACGCAATCAAGCAGTTAGTAATGCAAGTATTAAGTATAACACACTCCTTAATGCAAGTAATAAGGCAGTTCGAGTTTGTAGTGCGAGAATAATTCAATCCTCAATGCACGTAATAAGGCAGCTCGTAAATGCAGGAAAAATTCAATTCTCAATGCACAAAATCAGGCAGTTCGTAATGCAGGAATAATTCAAGGCCAATCGAAGTGATAAGCGCGGGCACCACTAGGCCCTAATCACAAACAAGAGTCCTGAACTTCCGAGGGCGGCCCCGGTACTGCACGGCAGGTACAGGCCGCTCGAGGACTCAGCTCGTCTAACGAGATGCAACAGGGAGAGAGACAGGAGCACTCCTGTACTCCTCCTGCACCTCCTCAGGCCACACATGCTTCTGGCTCCCGACCGGAGTCCAAGTCTTACCTGGGGGATGGGCTACCTCGCTCTCTCTCTCTCTCTGCTTGTCGGACGTCCTGCTGGGCACTCTTAATGATGACGCAGCTCCGATGCAAGGCAACATGGTACGGCACTGCCTTCTCCGTGGCTGACAATCTTGGGCAGATTCCTCTTGCGAACAATGATCATGATTACCTCACGACTTCCTTAGCTTTATGAAATCCTTCAGCAAGTTGCGGTTCGGGCCGGCGGCGTCGATCTTGATCCGCTGCCTCCATAACAATGATGGCTCGGGCGACAAACAGCTACACAGCAGCGTGGATGATGATTCACGCTGCAGGGCACTGCAGTCACTGGGCACTTTCCAACTAGCACCACGGACCCCACGACAGTCTCAAGCTGCACACGCACAAAGCATTGCTGAGACTCACTGGGCTTTGGGTCACACAGTCCCGGGGCAATGCTTACGACGGTCTCAGGCTGCAAAAAGCACACACATACAGCGCCGCTGAGACACACTTGGAAACTTTGATGTTCCTCAGTTTCCACAACAGGGAGCCAGCTCTCCTTGGGCCCTTGGGGACAAGTTACTTCAGGACACAGCACACTGCAAAGTCCTTTCAAGCAGGGGGACACAGCACAGAGCAAAGTCCCTTAGCCTCTCCTCAGTTAAAGCAGCAAAGTGCAGGCCAGCCCCAGAACACACAGCAAGGGTCAGTCCTTTCCTTCAGTCTCTTCAGCTGTCCTTCCTTGGCAGAGGTTCCTCTTGACCACAAATTAGTTTCAATCCTTTTCAGTCTTGATCAGTCCAACGTTCAGGGGTTTCAGCTCTCATAGTTATACCCCTAAATGTCTTTGAAGTCTTGGTGTTCCAGGGGGCACTGACCCCTGTCCAAACCAGTTCTGAGTGCCTCCTTGCCAATGACACCTTCTTCTTTTGATAGTGGGGGTCTGGATCCTCAATCACTCAGCAGGAGCTGGAGCCAGTGTTTTATCACAGGAACCCAGGCCTCCTCATCTCCAAGGGCTACTCTTCCCCCCCACTACACTCCAAATGCAGATCAGCCTGTTGCTGTCGAACCTACTCCTCCCATTGGTCAAGATATTTCCCAGATGCTATTGCATTCAAATCCAGCCAGTCAATCCACAGCCAGGCAGAGACACACAGAATTGTTAGAACAAAAAAAACAGCCACTTCTAAAAGCGTGGTTTTAGGCACACAATTCCAAAACCACCTTCATAAAAAGATGTGTTATTAAATTGTGAGTTCAGACACGCTAAACTTCACCTCTCCATCTTAGGCCTCTGGGAACATAGGCTGGAAACATAATACACAGCCTTCCCCATTCTGTCCTATGGGCAAGATGGCCTTGCAACAGTGAAAAATAAAATGGAGAGTATTTCACTGTCAGGACAGGTTACACACTTCAGTACATGTCCTACCGTTCAAAGACACTGCACCCTGCCCATGGGGTACCTTGGGTCTACCATAGGGCTGTCTGATGTGCATGGAAAGGGAAGGGTAAGGTCTTGCAACTGGGTGTACTTGTCAGGACAACGTGGCAGTTAGCAAACTGCGCATAGGCCCTTGCAGTGGCAGGCCTGAGTTCTCTCTTTAAGGCTACTTGTGTGGGTGGTAGAATTAGTGCTGCAGACCCACTAGTAGTATTTGCATTACCAGCCTTGGCACACATAGTGCACCTTACTAGGGACTTTACTAGTAAGGCAAGCATACCAATTATGGACAACCAATTACCATAACACTATATACAGGGAGCACTTGCACGTTGACACTGATCAGCAGTCCCAAAGTGCCCAAAAGTTGGCAACATAATGTCAGAAAGAGGTCAAGGAAATAGGCAAAAAGTTTAAGGAACTTTAGCCACAAAGGGCCAAGTCCAACAGTTGCCATTGGTGTTCGGTTTGCCTTAGATTACATTTGGCTTCTTTCAACTCTTTTGTAGACGGGTGAGCCAGTCTAGTCCTGGCCATTGCAGACTGCCTACATATTGGTGCCTGGATATCAGCAGCTGCTGTCAGCCAACAGGTAAAATTATGTTGTGCAACCAAAGCGGAATTGCTTTCATCAGGTTTTGTCTGCAAGAGTGTGAGCATCATCTGGTTCATAATGACTGATCACCACATGCATGCTGTCCTGGTCACCAGTGGCTTGCTATGAGAAGGCGTAAAATTGGGGAGCTCAAATTCAGTTAAAAAGTGTTCCAACCAAATGCATGACTTTGTTTTTAGGTGAGTCACCTGGTAATTTGGAGACCAAACTAGCTCAGGTGTGTGGCCCTTAGAAAATTCAGGCTCATCATGGAGTCCAAAAAGCCTTGCCCTTTGTTGTTCTTTCCAACTGAGAACCAAAATTAAAGTCACCTAGAACTAATAATTGGGAATATGCAACAACAAGAGACAAAGCATGTTTAACATCTGTTCATTAAAATGAACCTTTGAGTAAAGGAAGCAATAAACCAGCAATCATGTTAGTGAACTTGTATTGAAATCTACTCTAAATAATAAGAGGTCCATTGATTCTATATAATTTAACTTTTAACAGTTAAACTGAGTCATCTGTAGTTTTTTGCTGATAATGACTACACCTCCCCTCCAATTCGATTTCCCCTTCTGTTAACATGGAGGAGCAAGTCCTCAGGGACTTCCTATGCTATTTCTGGATGGGAGTCCTCTGTCAGTCATGAAAAGTGTTGCAATATTGCAAGAAACATTTGTGTGATGCACATGACAGAAGTGTGAGGGTAGTGTTGCAATGACCAAACAGTCCAGACATAATATTGAGGAATGATAAATGGCAAGTATATGATCAGGATTGATGAAGTTTGATTTTTGGGCGGTTTTATTTCTGGTAAAGGTGTGAGGTGTCGGCTGACCTTCATTGCAGGTATTCAAACTGTTACCGTTCCACCAAAGAACAAACACTATCTGGGGATGTACGCATTTTAGTTTGCTTCTTAGAAAATGTTACCAGCATCATGTAATTATCTTGACCTTTATCGACACTGGGAGAATTCAGTTGGATTGATGAATGCTTTTCCTCTCCAAAAGCTAATGCTTTTCTGGCATGTGGGGCCATTGTCTCTGTAATGTTAAAACCATGTTTCCACAATAGGTATTCATACCAAACTTCCATTCTTATTAGTACATCCTGGAAATTAAAGGTACCCAAGATTTGTGTTTGTATATTTCCTTGGAGGGAATCAGAGAAAAAGCATACAATTGGTACATGATTTAGGATATTTTTACAAAATGGGCAAAAAGTGCTGTGCAGGGAAGTGCATGGTTTTCTCTACAAACAACATCAAGGAAAGGTTTGTAGTGCCAAAATGACTAACTTCCCTGCTTTCTGGAACAATTATTGTAAAGAAAGCAATTCTAAGTCACGGTTTTTGTAGAAGTGGTAGGCCATTTCTCCTATATTTCTGTGGTTTAAACCTACTTATTGTTTGTGATGAAAAAAACACATGAAGCCCAAAGATGAAACCAGAAAGCTACATATTTCTGAAAAATAGAAAACATTCTAAATTTAGTAAGGGGGCATTTTTGTGAATAGCTCAGGGCTTCCTGAAAGAAACGAGCCATTGTAAAAAATAATTAAAAAATAGGAAGAAAAATAAATAGCTAACAACGTTTTCATCTGCAATTTTTGCCACAATGGCTGATTTGCAAAAGAAATACACTATTAGGTCTGTCATATTCTGAGGGCCACAGGGACATATAGGGCCTGATTAGAAGGTCGGGGGGATCGCCACTGAAAGACCATCGGTGGCGGACCAACCGACATCCAGCAAAGTGGTCTAACCACCATATTATGATGCAGTAGGTCGGACAGTATGGTTTGAAGAGACAAACTGATGCCTCCGCCGGGCTCAAGGGGCCCATCAGAGAGTTGGTCAGAATGTATTCCCTACTATAGAGTGCCTGACAGCCTTTCAATGGCGATATGAGTGCCATAGAAAGGCTGTCAGAAGGGGACTTTGTAACCCCCCCAAACATACATTCCTCATGTCCCAGCAAGGGGATGCTTCTGACTGCATACACGGCAGTTGCATCTTAATTTGGTGGGAGGAATCACCGACTATATGCCGATTGGTTTCTAACCCGCTGCAATGCCGGTCAGGCGCTTGCACGACGCCATTGTAAATAGGCCCATAGTGTTGTCTGATTGTTTAAAAACAACTCGTAGCCAGAGCAAACAACTGAGTTCATGCTTGCAAAGATGTTTCCTTGTGTGCTGCCCATGCATCAAGACATCGAGTAAAATATAATGAACTAGCAGCCCGTCCCGACGTTGTCCGGGAGCAAAAGGCTACTTCTGGGCCCTGCCCGCCCCGACGTTAAGGCTGCTTCAGGGCCCCCTGCAATACTGACACCCGTCACAGTTTTTATTTTGTGCAGCAATTGTGCCTGCCACCAAATTATGCCATAACAAACTAAGCAGCGGGGACAGGACCACCTTGAATAACGCAGCATCGCGCCTCCGTCTTGCTTTTCAAGGAGCCCATTTGCTGCCTGGAAACAATCACCACGCTCACACGGCATTGCGTCTTTGAATTTGCTGCCAGGCCGCCTTGCTATGAGTGTACACCAGCAAAAAACAGGAACGGCTTCAGTGACCGTCCTTCCATTATGTAGACTTTTTTTCTGTATCGGGGCCCATAGCAAAGGAAACAGCTCCCAACTCGAGAGTTGCATCGGTTGCACTGCACCCGAAGAGGGTATCGGAGACATTGGCATTTTTTATCACCATTTTTTTCTGCTCCTTTCCGCGCTCCAGGAAGTCCCTTACCTCGCGTCCCCACTGTCGCCGCCGCTAGGTGCAAAGTGAGGAATTATGTAAATTTAACAAATTGTCTGCTCCTTTCCTTGCTCAAGGAAGTCCCTTACCTCGCGTCCCCACTGTCGCCGCCGCTGTCTTCCGTGCTCCTCCCGCCGAACGCCGCATTAGTTTTCCTCTCCACGGCTCCGCACATTTCAGTGAACCGGATGTCAGTTCCGCGCCGTCTTTACTTTTCCTCCCCACGGCTGTACTCCTCGCGCTACTTCCAAGGGACTACTTTTTTTTGTAAGGTATATTTTTTAAAGAACGCATATTTTTGGGGGGTATATAGCCTATGTCACTCTGCAGACCCTGCCAATTCCAATGATGTATTGGGAGTTTGTATTGGCGTTGTGGTTCCCGAGTTTACCCGCCTCAAAGGTTCCCAGTTCTTACTTTATAATAGTAGTATAGATAATAATTTGTGTCGAGGACATCTTGTTTTATTTTTAAATGTGCTCTAGATACTGATTCATGGAATGATGGTTATTTGTCAAGCTTTAAATGTGGTTAATTCTATCAGGTGAATCAGAGGGAATTTTACCAAATGTAATGTTTTCTGCACGCTGGCTTACATTTGGAAACCATTAATGGATAGAAGTTAAATGCATGATAACAAATGTTTTACTACTCTTGTGTGTTTCCCAATAAAAATGATACGACATTTTGTATGGCTAGGTGGGTGCCCGTGACACAAAGAGCTAAAAAATGTACCGCAAAGGCAGAATCAAAGGAATTACTTATTTTGGTGATTGATATGGCTCACGTTTTGGGCTCAGGTTCTGTCACTAAACACATATACTTACAAAACCCATACAATTTTTGAAAGAAAAGGATTGTCTGGATACCACAAAGCTTTCCTAAACGCAATGCCCTACAAAGGTCAAACAGTAGCTACAAGTTCACATTTTGCACACATTTGTGGAACAGAAACCTTTGGACTTGTGAGGATCCGCAGAACTTCTGCAACACAGCATTCCCAAACTTCTCCCCAAAAAGCCCTATCCCTTTTGGTTGGCTCAGCATTTTGCCTGCACTACAAAGGGCCCGAAAATGAAAGATGGAGACTTGAAATTTTTCTCTAAAAAAATTGCCTATTTGGAAATGTAGGTAGGTGCATTATTTGGGCAACCCAGAGAAATCTACCAAACACAGACATTTTCCAAAACTATTAGGGGAGTCCAGCGTGGTCTGCCTTGCATGGGTCCCACAATGTTCTGCTACCCAGAGTACTATTTGTCATCCATAGCAGATGAAACCGACTTGTTGGTTCTAGGGAACCATACTTTGATCTGGATCTCCTTTTGATAGTCGCTGGAGTTTGGATCAACCTTTGTCTCCACAGCTAGCACCAACAATCTTGGTGTTACTATTCTGCTCTCACATGACCAATATTTCTTGTACATATTACGAGCTTAAGTTTATTTCTTCCTTGCCTTCAAGTTGAATGGAGAAGTTTGGTGATCAAGCCAGTTATCTAATACTGTTTGGATTACAGAAATATGTAATCTGTCACCTTTTATTTGTACCAAATGCATTTTCTAAGCCTGTTACTTAATTAGCCTCAGCGTGCTTCTGTTAAACCTTAGCTTGGAATTCTCCACAGGTTGCCAGTGAATATATGGATCCAGTTTTTGATGCTTTGCTTAGTGCAAAATTAACTTCTTAACACTGAGTATCTCGCCTCTTGCTTTTATGCACTCTCACATAGTCGGTTCTTTTTCACGTGCACTTTTTTTTATTGTGTCCATGTTCCAACACACCAGAGCACGCACGCTCTCTTTCTTGGTTCTGCCTCATGTTCCAAGTCCAGTATATAAGGATTGAATAACATCATATTGAAAAAAACAATACTGACATACACAAATATATAACAAAAATATTGTAACACTTTACTTAAACAGTATGCACACAAATATTGATGACAAAAATACAGTGCAGAAACTATCTAAATTTCAGCAATATTGTGAACAAAAAAAGGAAAAGAAAAGCTTGACTAAATATTAGAACTAAGGAAACATAACCATAATCCAGCAAAAGCCTATTGAACACTAGAAAGTCAGCATACTTCTAAATAAAACACATATTATGGCATTACATCTATACGCATTTATAAAAATAAAATACAATGACTATATATTAAATAAATAGAAAAAAGTTAATTTACGTTTACCATAATTGGTGCAGAAAAAATACAAACAAGTCTCCAACCAATAAATCAAATACAGGGAGGATCTGGCCTGGCAGTTCGGTCTGGACTGTTCCCATGGGGCACAAGGTTAAGACTAATTTGCATATGGCTGGGTCCAAATTGGGTGACGTAGTGGGCAAAAGAACAATGGATTTAACCCAGATCTTTTGACTGGGGAAGGATGTTTGCATTGGCAGCATTCCGTCCATCATTTGTTTGCTGTAACACTTTTCGCCCTAAGTGGGATGGGTATACCCAGATGTGAGTCTCGTGCTCACTGTGCCACTGGATTCAAGCTAGCTTGACTGAAGAAGGGTGACATACCCTGAAACCGGTCCCAGGATGCTTGTTTCCGGTCCAGGAAGGACCTGGCCTGACAGTTCGGTCTGGACTGTTCCATTGGGGAACATGGTCAAGGCTGATTTGCATACGGCTGGGTCCAAACTGGAGTGGCGTAGTGGGCAAAAGAACAATGTGTTTAACCTAGATCTTTTGACTGGGGGGAGAATGTGTGCATTGTCAGCATCCGTCCATCATTTGTTTGCTCTAACACTTTTCGGCCTAAGTGGGATGGGTATGCCCAAACGTGGGTCCCTTACTCACTGTGCCACTGGACTTAAGCTAGCCTGGCTGAAGAAGGATGACATACCCTGAAACCGGACCCAGGATGCTTGTTTCCGGTCCTGGGAGGAACTGACCTGGCAGTTCGGTCTGGACTGTTACCATGGGGCACAGGGTCAAGACTGATTTGCATATGGCTGGGTCCAAACTGGGGTGGCATAGTGGGCAAAAGAACAATGGAATTAACCCAGGTTCTTTGACTGGGGAGAATGTTTGCATTGTCAGCATTCCCTTCATCATTTGTTTGCTGAAACAATTGAGTGACTTGTCATAATCTGAGATGCCTGGTTGGTTGCTTAGCAAGCATGGGCATGATTCGGGAGTCGGCGGTGGTCCTGTTGTTGGACGCTAAAAAAGCATTTGACTCGTTGGATCGGCCATATTTGTGGGCAGTCTCAAGGAAGATAGGTTTTGCCCACTCCTTCATGGGGTGGGTCAAGTTTCTATACAACCGTCCTGGGCCGGAATGCGGTGAATAGAGTGTTATCGGAGGAGTTTGAAATTGGAGGCAGCACCTGGAAGGGCTGCCAGCAATCTCCAATATTATTTCCAGAGGCACTTGAGCCACTTGAAAATTGGGTGCAGAGTGATGCTCAGGTGTGGGGGGACACGGGGTGGGAGGATGCAATATCCTTGTACACAGCCGATATCAACTGCACTTGACAGACACAGGCTGTTCTCTCCCATGTATTTTGGATATCCTGAATGTCTTTGGGTTTATACAGGGCTCCATATTACCTGGAGGCAATTAGCTGCATTCCCCAGTCGGACTGTGCTGCCCCCCACATGGACTCTTCAGTCCACTGGGAGCACCAGGGATTTCAGGATTTGGGTATGTATGTGACTAACAATGAGGAACTGTTTCTCAAGGAGAACTTGTGAAAGATATTGGAGGCCTACAGGTGAAATATGGACCATTGGCGCTCTCTCCTGCAGTTGGTAATGGGCAGGGTAGCTCTCTACAAAATTATATACCAGTCTATGTTTTTGCGCCCCCTCCAGAATGCACCATACACAGTGCTGGAGGGGTCTTCAGACAGGTAGATGAGGTTACTAAAGTTTTGCTACCAAAAGTGAGAGCTCCATGAATTGCCCTTGAGATGCTGACAAGGAAGGCGTGAATGGAGGTATTGCCCTGCCTAAGCTGATATTGTACTATTTGGCAGTCCACTTGGTGGTAGCCAATGACTGGGACTTCTCCAAACAACTGGAGCCCTCCTTGCTGGCAGATAGATGGGTGATGGGACCTGCAGTCCTCCTGAGGCATCTGTATGGTCAGGGTAGAATGCAATTGCTCCCCTCACTAACTACCCTTGTGGTGGATATATGATGGAGGGCAGCTCGGCTTATGGACTGTGAGGGGAGGTATACCCTGGGGATAGCTCTGTGGGAGTCAGAGACACTCGGGGAGCTTAGAGAGATTGAATGCCACAGACGTTGGGGTCTACTGGAATGTGGGTGGTGGTGGAATTCTAGAGGGGCAGGTGGCTGATTCCCTTCCCAGAGCTGCCAGCTGAGTATGATCTGTCAAGGGTGCAATATATCAGGAATGTGCAGATGTGGCACATCATTGGAAAGTACAAAGCTCTTTTTTCAGATCTACCTGATTAGTCATATCTGGAGTTACAAGTGTTGACTTCCTCCCTACATGCACATCTTATCTCCCAGATCTACACCTTGTTGTTGACCCCTGGTCTGCTACATCTGGATACACTAAGAGATAAATGGGAGCGGGTTGGTCTTGGCCCTTTTTGTACGGTCATCCCAGAACCTGGTATTTTTTCTGACCTGTTGTTAGTGGTTTTAGGACTCTGGGCACTTTATCACTGCTGTTTAGTGCTAAAGTGCATGTGCTCATTATGGTAAACATGGTAAGATTGGTCTACACCTATTTGGCGTATTTAATTTACCTATCAATCCCTTATAAAGTGGTATTTTATATACCCAGGGCCAGTAAATTGAATGCTACTGGTGGGCTTGCAATGCTGCTTTCAACACCCACCAAAGGAGCCTTTCAAACCTGTCTCAGGCCTCTGCCAATGCAGGTCCTGTGCACACAGTTTTACTGCTGCTGTGACATGGCACATAAAGTGGTACCCGCATCTGTGAATCCCCTTCTACTACATATCAATCACCCCTAAGGTAGGCCCTAGCTCTCTCTACAGGAATGGTGCAGTGTAGGTACAAGGTAGGACATGTGCCTTAACTGTGTGGCATGTCCTGGTAGTGACAAACAGCCTATTTGGTTTCTCACTGCTGTGAGACTGCCCTCTCATAGGAATGCATTGGGGATTCCCTGATATTTATTTCAGTGGTAATTCCTGATAGGAGAGGGGTGGTGTGATCAAGTTTGGTATGTTTTGAATAGTGGCAATAAATGCTGTGCAATGCTGTTCACAGATTTATAATCACTATTTTAAAAATGCCACTTTTAAAAATGGGCAGGTGTCTTTGTGTGTGCCTGTTGTGTATTGCATGTCTGGCTCTGGATGACAGGGACTGGGGAGGTGCAGTGGCTCCAGAAGGCCTGGTTGAGTCAGTGCTAGGCTGAATAGGCTTGATCTGCATTTGGAGTAGTGGGAGGATTAGCACCTGGCCCTGAATAGGACTGTGCCTGCCTTCCAGAATGCTGGTCCGCCCACCTGTGGTGTGTCTGGGGCCAGAGCCTACACTAACAATGGGGACTGTTGTGACCTTGGTAAGTGCCCCCCAGAACTGGTTTAGACGAGGACCAAAGCCTTGTGCCAGGGCAGAACAAAGACTGGAGACATAAATATTGGGGATGTGACCTTATGTGTTGTGCTTACTTGAACACAGGACTTGAGGACTGCTGGGCACCAGGAGGAACCGCCACGAAAGACTCTCTCTCTGCTGGAGGACCCTCAGAGCTGGCCTGCGTGGGCCCAGCTCTGCCCTGTGTGCTCTCTGAAAATTCAGCACTTCACACTCTCTGTCTCTGCTCCTGGGGCTGAGTGGATGCAGAGTGCTAGGGTCTGCTTGATTTTATCTTTAATCCAAGCACATTTTGGACATGCTGAAAAAGCGATTTTCCCAGAGGTGTGGGCGCCTGCACAACACAGTGTATGGAGTGTGCTTCTATTACCATCTCCCTGAGTCTTGGAGTAGGCTCCAGCTGTGCAGAGAACAGGTGCCGCTGCACCATGAAGAGAGCCACAGGAGAGGCCCAAATCTGGGCAGAGTCCAAGCCTGGTTGTGGGCAGGGCTCTAGAGAGAAAGGGGGAAGCCTTGGAACTAGGGCGTGCAGCACTGCTCATGCCTGGTGTGTGCCCATGAAGGGAGTGAGGAGCTGAGGCACCTCCCCCTTTTGTACCGCTTTTGGCCGTCATAAGTGTGGCAGGGTATGCTCAGACATGAGTCCCTTGCTCACTTTGCCACTGGACTCAAGCAAGCCGGGCTGAAGACGGCTGTAATGCCAGAAACCGGTCCTCGGAAGCTTGTTTCCGGTCCAGGGAAGACATGGCTTGGCAGTTCGGGCTGGACTGTTCCCATGAGGCACAGGGTCAGACTGATTTGCATATAGCCATGTCTGAACTGGGTGGCAGAGTGGGCGAAATAACGGTGATGGATTAAACCCAGATCCCTTAACTGGGTGTGAGTGTTTGATTGATTCAGATGCTCCGTCCATCACCACCTCCTTTTGCACCACCTACCATTTCTGGGATACTCTTGCCTGTCGCAAGCGGCCCTGCATTGTGACAAAGTTCCGGACTGGAAGCGTAACACAGAGCTGCTGGAAGTCAGGCAAAGTAATTGCTTGGTTGAGGGTGGGCCGGCAGGAAAGACGGAGCCTCGCGGGCTCACCGGCAGCCAGTAGAAGGGTTAGAGCCTTGCTGGCTATCTTCTGAAACGTCCTGCCTTTCACCTGTAGCGGGCAGTCTCCTGCTGAGGAGACCAGAGAGGCCAGAGGAGGCCACGATGAGGAGCCCTGTTCGCATTTCCTAGGTCGCAGTCACCAGGCCTCAAACAAAGGTGGTGTTTTCCTGATGATGGGCCTGACTGTGCTGCAGCTTTTAGTTTGCTCCAAGTTTGGAGCAAGATAAGTGCCCGCAGCTGCACCGTCAGATCACAGGCCCCTGCAGAAGGGACACTCATGGCGTTGGGACTAGTGGTAAGCCTTGTGTTGGCAGGAGGGCCAAAGGAATCACCACCACCCCTACTGAGAGGGAACACCTACATATGATTATGTTTTATGTGTTACCATGGGCACAGTGATATGTGGGTGGTATGCCTAAATAGAGTTAAGATGTTGCTAAATTGTGCACAGCTGCTAATGGTGTTAATGCAGTACTGTACACGGTTATGGTCTTGCTGATGTGGCTATAATATGTGGCATACTGTGTAGTTATGGTAACACCTAAGAGGGGCATGATGTGTGGAGGAAATGATGCACTGTACCACTACTGATTATGTTTTGCATAATATGCTGTCCTAGGTAATGCTGTGATGTTCATGCCTACAGTATTTGTGCTAAGTACAATGTTACCAATACTTACTGGTTGTCTTCACTAACTGTGAATTATGATGGTTATGGCAATTGCCCGATTGGCCCTATAGTGTATATAATCCCTGTAAAGTCATACCAAGTGCCAGGTGGCACAGTGTATATATGTGATTAGGTACTAATGTGTTTTATGAATAATACAAAGGCTATTTTTATATAACCTTGTGTGGAGTTTCTTTTGTGATGCGCCTAGTGTACCACTGGGATAAGCCTGACTGCTCTGCCAAGCTACCAAGGGGGTGAGCAGGGTTTATCTTCAGTGTTTAACTCCCTTGCCCTGACTAGAATAGTGATTTCTGCCCTTGCCTCCCAGAAATCCCATATCTAACGAAGCGGGACCTGGGTAGGCTGAAGGATGATGCATAAGGTAATGCTTGTCGCTACCCAAGGGATGTGGCAATATAAGTGGGTTTCCGCCTGGTGCAGCTGAATTTGCGTACTATACAAGGGAGTGGACAGTCTGCCTTATGCTTGAGGGGTTGCGGTCAGAGAGGTGCCTTGCTGCATACAGTGCGGAAGGGCCCACTTTTGGGGGTATTCTGGCAGAAAGTGAGGGTATGTCTGTCAGAGGTGATGGAGGTGTAGATTCAGCTGACGCCTTAACTGATAACTCTGGGTATCTAGGTGGAGCAAATGCTACACAGGTATATGCTGCTTTTCTGCAATGTGGCCCTGACTGTAGCACTGTGGAACATTTTCTGAAAATGGGGAAGTCCCATTGCACACAAACTACAAGAGATGGGAATTGGCGCATGAGTGCAGAGGAGTTGGTCTACAAAGCCTGGAGTTGTCCTCAGATATTTCAGAAAATAAGGCAGACTGATGGGCACTGACAGTGGTAGACGACTTAGGCGAGTGGGGGGATGCTTTGTGGGTCTCAATGAGGAGATGGGGACGACATGAAGGGATGCCATGCTGCGTTTCTGCATGTAGATGGAGTGACAGATCCCATATTAGTGTCTCAATTGCATGTTAGACTTAGATTTTAGGGGTTGTACTTGATGAAATATTGAATGGCTGAATGATAGCAGCTGCCTCCGTGGTCTTGGTTCCCGGATAGGGGGGTGGGTGGGTTCTGCTTAGTTGGGGTTTGTGGGCTTGTTGAAGGCTTTTTAATATGAGAATTTTACCGTGACTTCATGGGTTATTGAAGTTTGAGCACTTGTCTGGTTGAGCGGTCTTTAAAAGATTTATTTTAAAAACCACTGCTACAGTTTAACAAACTACTGAAGAATACGAACAAAGTAAGACATACAATCACTTAAAGCTCACTAAATTATTAAATAGCTAAAAGTGTTTGAGATAACAAATAAATGAAACTATGGTATATATTTATTTCATTATATTGCCCACAGGTGCATCTTTTTCAAGAAGGTAAATATGCGAAAAGGAAAATAAAGTAAAGATACAGACACTAAAATAATTCTAAAAAGAGCATCTCGAAATTTTCCAAGCAATGCACAAAAGTAGCAATAAAGTAAAAATAACACCTTATCAAATTAAGCAATGGAATACAAAAAAACCCTTTTAAATACATTTTAGATACAAAAATAATCCAAAAAAGCCAACAAGTTTTTCCTCTCCTGAGACCGCAACAAAAGAATATTGCTCCAAATAGACCTACAAAGGAAGGTTCTACAACTAAATTCAAGTAAAGACAACATCTGTAATGTAAGTTAAAATGTGATCCTGCAATGTAAAAAAAGTAAAACTAATATAATATAATATTATAACCTCTTTTTTAAAATAAAAAAACATTGATATTTTGAATACTCTAAAACCTATAGATAAAATGTTGAAAGAAGCAAAATAAATCAAATCCCAATAAAGGAGAATTGTTAAATAATAGTGTTTATACTGACACTGATCCTACAACATGGGTAATTGTAGGCCCACATCGCTTCTTCCAGCAGCATTCAACATTCAGGAGAAAATGATGAACAGCTGTCACATAATCTTGAAGATAATGATTTACTCTGCAGCAGCCGCGGCCAGTAAAACTTATTTCGTAGCGCGCCCTGCATCACATTTTGCGATGCAGGGCCCCCAACGAAATTCGTTCTTTTAATTTAATTGTTTACTTACCTGCAATCATCCATATTCCAGTGTTTACCACCGCCCACCGTGCCCCTCACCTGCCCCGCCTGCCTGCCCCATGGAACTCCATCCATGGGCCACGGCTGCTCTGCAGTACCCAATCTGGTTTTTGTCCAGGGTATAGCACTGAATCGGCGCTCCTCAAAGTTTCAGAGTTCATGAAAATAATTTTAGATCAGGTTTATCAGCTGTTTTGGTCTTTTTGGACTTGTCATCAGCTTTCGACACAGTGTCTCATCTCATCCTGCTGGAACGTTCAGGTCATTTAGGAGTTCCTGGCTTAGCGCTGCGCTGGCTCTATTCTTCCCTTGCTGACAGATGCCAGTTGGTTTATCTTCCACCTTTCATTTCATTTTAACTCCTACACCATTAAGCCCCATGTCCCTCAGGGTTGCTCATTCAGTCCTTCATGCCAAAATCATTCAAACATTTGGCCTTAAGGTAGTATAATATGCTGATGACATTCAGCTGGTGTTTTCTTTCAATAAAGCCAATGAGGAGTTAATAGATCCTCTCATATTCGTTTTATTATGCAAGCTGGCTGAATGAAAAAGAGATGTTCGTTACTCGTTTCAGAGAATTTCAAACTTTTATTTTTTAGTCCATCCACACCCTGGTAACCACATCTAAGAATCAAGGGATTGCATTTCATTCTGCCCATAAGTTTCAACAGTAACTGCCAAATATATTTATTTGCTATGTTCCTTTTGAAAAATCTTAAAAATGGTTCTTGATTACACCTGCAAGACTATTGTGCATTGATTTGTTATGGGTGACCAGGTTGGATTATGCCAATGCTCTATATCTCGGACATGTTGGTTGGATTTATCGACCGCAGGTTGTCCAAAACACAGAAGCCAGGATGATACTCTATAGTCCCCACTTGCAATCAAACACCCCTCACCCCCAAATTTGCAAAGATACCACTGATTGCTGATTCAAAAACATATTTAATTTAAATGCCTTATGCAAACAGAGCATTTTACAAAAAAAGGCCTCTTTACTTGAGGGGTATGGTTATTCATTATTATACTCCTAGGTCCTTGCACTCCTCTAAAATGTTGCTGCTGAAAATCTCAAAGGTTTCTCATATCGAGAAAGGGGGAAATAAAGTTCCCTTTCTCAAAGCCTTCTCTTTGGACCTCAATTTAAAAAAGTAGCTGAAAATGTGCCTATATCAAGCTGCTTATCTTTGCTCCAGGTAGCTGTCTAACTTACGCTGAACACCGTCATCTCTAAGAGGTAGCTGTTGCATTTTATAAATATTCTTTCATTTATTTATTCGTTTCATTCATTTTTATACTTAGGGTTTATCACTTAGAGCCTGATTCCGATCTGGGTCGGGAAGATCTCCCATCGAGCCGGATCCGGAGTGTTTTCCAACTGCTCCTGCAGTCTGACCTTGCGAGTACAATGCGGCTGCATGCTGCCGGACTCGGTTCGGTCAGACTCCCATCGAAGTCAATGGGAGCCAGTCGTACGACGCTTACATGGGCTCCCATTGACTGAATGGGTACGTCTCGCACAAAGGATCCCCCTACAGTGGGTACATGTCAGTGCCATCTGCACAGTATATGCCTGTGTTGGGGAGACCCTTGGGTCTCCCCCTGTGTCCGAGTCGTAAGGCTGCAGGTGACAACTTCCCGAATGTTTTGCGAGCCGGATAATTCAGCTCCAACTGGCAGTCCGAATCGTGCATCCTACTGGCTCGGTCATAAATTGCATCCATTGCACAGCACAGTTTGCTTGCAGACAAGATGTACGGAGCGGTTCGGACCCGGAAATGATTTGGTCAGTGAATTTCGCGTTGCTCGCATCTTACTTGCTCGCTTGTACAGCTGTACGAGTCGAGCGGAAATCACGCGTAAGGCTCGTACTTTTTCGAGCCGGATACTGTTCGGTGCCCTTCCGAGCGAGATCGGAATCAGGTCCTAAATGTGAGAAAAACACAGGAAATGCACCAAATATTATTCTAACCAATGCTATAGCAGGGCTACCATTGTAAATGAAATAGTTGAAAGTGTCAAGCAACATAACCGTTCCCTAATAATAGTGAAATAAAAGTCAGAAATATCTTAAAGGACCTAAAAGACGCTGGTACGAGCTCACAAGAGCTAGCAGGAACAATACTTAAAAATGGCAAACATTCCTAATAAGGAGCAAGCCAACTCCGTGGAAAACTGACCATATAAAGTATAATTGCAAGAACAGGCATGCAAAAACAGAGAAAACCAGTAGGACCTAAAAAATATGCAAAGATAGACATACACCAACACTTACTAATCACACATTTTACTACATGATAACCAAAATAATGATAAAAAACGAATAATCTTTGCTACCAGTAGCAATTTAACTATTTACTAACCTATATCAATGAAGCACATGGATGATGTTTGGCACTTTTAAGTCGCACCAACATTCAGTCAAATATACACTACACATGGTCAATATCAAAATACAAACATCCCATTAGTGTATGCACTTTAACCTAACAAACAACTTATAACGATTGTCCATAAAAAATTGCCAGAGACTGGGAACAGGCAATGATTTCCACCATGCGTAAAGGCTACCCACACACTGCAATTAATATTTGCTACTTCCACTTTAACCAGATGATATGGAGGTACCACCAAAAATCCAGTCGAAGCATTGAACATGCATCTAACCTTGAAGTTGCACACAAAATGCCAAAGCTAATAGATTTTGCATAGGACCCTGTAACAGAGGTCACTACACATTGTGATCAGCTATTTCAGTACCTCAATTGCCAACATAAAACCAAAAAACTCTGAAATGAATTGTTATGATACTTGGGTTGGTGGCCTGCACCAATCAGGCCACATTTTCCAACCAGACTATCACATTACATGGTGAAAAGTCTATGTGCGCACTATGTACCAAGAATCAAGGGCAAATAAAGTAGTGGAAAAAGACAAGCTACACTCTACCTATTTCTAGAAATACTTAAAAAATAATAATGATGGTAAGAGTGAAACAATACCTAAACCAACTCAAAACAAAAGTCCTCAAACAAGCTAAAAAATGCATGAAATCCTAGCATTCAACATAAGACTCTTACTAACAAACAAGGCCTATTAGATCTAGATTCAGTAGCAAGAGCCCTACAGTCAAGAAAACAGACCATGTAACAGAACCGTTTAATCTGCCTAAAATCACAATATTCATACTTCATGAATATTTCTTTCCGAATATTAATCGAACAAACTTAAAATACCAAAAACTTGTCTTGATCATTTAAATACATAAAATAAATATTTGAAAATACATAATTCTAAATTCTACAACTAACATTATTTTAGCTTTTCTACCAGCTATAAAATATGTTAACCATAAAAAAAATCATATATGTTGACAACAAATAAAGCAACATTGCATCTATAAAATGAACAGCTGAAGTTATGGTCAGTGAAATTATGATCCAAAATCAATAAACAGGTGCCCATTGAAAAGGAAAAATTCAAATAAGGTACCAATATTGCACAGAAACAAATCAGGGTAAAAATAAACACAGATATCCGAAAATAATAACCCGCAATCAAAAAACTGTATAAACCAACCCAAAATACACTTACCAAAGACCATAGCACATTAAAACATCATTAACGTCAATCTAAAAATTTAGAGCACACATATGAAACACATTTACACATCACCTTACAGTAAGGCCTACTGGAATACTGGAAACTAACTAATTGATATCTCTCTAAATAAAAATAGAATAAAGCAATCTCCAATTACAAATGCTAGCCTAAACACTTCTTCCCAAAACACTAATCCCTTAGATAATAAGCCTAAATAGTTTAGCTGAACCAGAGACCAGGCAATGGCGTACCAGGACATCAAGCTTCAGGAACAGCCCTAATGATGAAGAATATTAAATCAAGAAGCTAAAAAACATTTAAAAAGTTTCAATCCACAGCAAACAATATTACAAAAAATGTATGCTATTTAATAAAGTTCAACAAATATACACAACATGTAAACAATATGTGGAAAGATTCCTACATTAAAAACATTTAAACAAATATTCTATGTAAAACATATAATACAAATATTGATCATATACATATATTAATAGCTATCTTATTTTTCTGTGCTTTTTAAATATAACCAATGTTTTAAAATGTAAAAATAATGTAAATAAGAAACGTTGCTTAAGAAAATACTACTCAATATGTAAAAAAATCATAACTTCAAATAAAAATGTAACTTACATGAAGACTAATAAACAATATCCAAAAACCTTGAAGAAAAATATTATATAGTAAAACAGTGGTATACATTTAAAGTGACGTTCAAAAAAACATTACTACACTAGGGAAACTGTTGGATTTTGAAAGGTTCCTACTTATGTTCATTGATTTGAGGGAGTGGAAGGGTACCTACCTTCTATCTCTGGTTTACACAAGGTTTACTTATGCAATGAAGAAATAATACAAAAACTTTCCTATTTTTTCAAAAAATAACACTCTTTATTTATTGCAATGTTTTATATAATGATAAATAAAGAAGCATTTTCTTCTATTACATCATGCAGAGCAAACATTAATTTGCTTCAAAGACTGGTCAACAGAGACTTAACAGCCACCATAAAGCAGCCGATCTGTGTTTTGCTGTATGTGGTCACTACAAACTGCTTCTTCGTGGCAGTCTAACTCATGCATTGATTATCTAGCTATGTCATCATTATCCAAATTGAGAGCTGATCGTAGTCACATAAAGTCTGCTTCTCAAAGGTAAATGTATACTTTTTACTAAGTTTACTTCATTTCAGGATTCACAAACTTTGTGCAGTTGTACAACTATGCACTCCATACATTTATGTGTGCGGAAGTCTCGGTAGCTGGAGACTCTACCGTCGAGAAGGAGAAATCCACACACATGACTATAGGTAGTGCAGAGTTGTAAAACTCCAAACGTAGTCTGTGATTGCATTTTGTGGAATGATTTGTAGTACTACAATACATACTACAAAGTTCAGTTGGAGATCAGGCCCACAGTCTTTAAGTACATGTCTTTATCACTTATGGTGAAGTACATCAGCATCTGAAATTTTCATGATGTAACAGAAGAAAAGACGTGCTTATACATCTTTGGATCAAAAGACAAACCCCCTTTTTATGAGCGATTTTTAAATCTTACATTTTGAAATAATTAAAGAATATTATTTTTTGATAGCATTAGTTCCATGTTGGATTATTTGTCTAATGGATGAATTCTATTTGTGCAAACTATGGTTAGAAATGATTCTCCCTCAAAATCAGAACCTACTGCTGGGTTCCATCTGAGACTATTTCAAATGTTTAATGAAACATAGTGGGTTAAACATTTGAGTGGATATAAGTATTTGCAGGGCCACTGGATTAAACAATTTGGTTTGTTTCTTTATTGCCTTTACAACCCATTGTCATACAACATTAGAGAAAGGCTGGGAGGGTACAAAGTTACTATTACCACTACAAACTTAACCTGATTCGGGAGAGTATTAATTTAGAGGGGTTCAGATTTACTATTCACACTCCAAACATAGCCATATTGGGGAAAGTATTGCACTTTGTGGGTTCACATTTACGATTCCTGCTCCAAACATTACCACACAAGTGTTCAATTAGAATTGTACAAATTTGTTATGCTCATTTCTAATGTATACACACTGTGGAAAATGTTAGACATTGGATAGTTCTGGTGAACTATTTGCAATCCGAAACACACTGGGGGCAGTGTTGGACTTTTTTGAGATACAAGTTACTATTTCCACTGTAAACTTAACCACAGTAGGAAAAGTGTGAACCTTTTGGTGATTCAGATTTACTATTCCTATACCAAGCGTAACCATATTGGGAAAAGATTTGGACTTTTGGGGTGAGGGATTTCAGGTGAACTATTCTCTCTCCAAACTTACGCACATTGTGGAAACTGTTGAACTTTGGGGAGATACAAATTACGATTCAAGCTGCAAACTTAAGCATGCTGGGGAAAGTTTTAGACTTTGAGGAGTTTCAAGTTACTTTTCCCACCCCCAAACCTAACTACATTGGATAAGTATGGGATTCTTGGCCATTCTCACACCAAACTCAACCACATCATAGAAAGTTTTTTACATTTTGATCATTCAATTTACTATTATAATTCCAACCTTAAAAACATAGGGGAGAGTGTTAAACGATTGGGGACATTCTGGTTAAGTATTCCCACTCTAAAAAGAACCAATAGTTCGAAAGGTTGAACGTTAGGAGATACAGGCTACCAGTTCCATTTCACACTTAACCTATTGTGGAAAATGTTGCACTTTTGGCGATACAGATTTGCATATTCCCACTCTAAATATAACCACATTATTAAACATATTGGACTTTGGGCAGATATAATTTACAATATTTCCATCAATCATAACCACATGTGGGCAAGTGTTGGACATTGGAGAGATACACGGGATGCAAAACAATCCAACCATGGCACCTTTTACCAGTCGATCACCACCTATAATGTTTCCAGACTGAGATGAAATGATGCATACTTTGGAATATTATGGCTTAAGCTGTCTGCTTGAACAGTTTCCCTGCTATATATGTATACTGCCTTGAGGGATAAGATATTTTGTTCTGCCCCAAAACAGTTCATTGCGACTACGGTCCCTAGAGACTTGCTCTAGATACCTCCATGCATGTTTAAGCAACTCCTTTCCACTTGATTGCCTGTTTTTACCACAATTGCTTTCTGAAAAAGATATTGAGCAAAGCCCTGTAGAGCACCCCATACTGCTCTGAGCTCCTTCAAATTGGAAGATCAGGTCATTTCCATCTTTGACCATTTCTCACTCAATTTACTGTTAATGCATTGTTTCCCCTCAAACTCATGCACTCACATTTGTTGTAATTACTGCTGGAGTTGGGTTTTAGGATCATGCCCCTCTCCTCAATTTGTCGTCATCCATCCATAATTGGAGACTTAAAATGATCTCCTGTGTGAACTGCCTTTAGGACTGTATTGTTGGGGAGCAATGCCTGAGTAAGTGGTTCACTAGAAGCTTTGGATGACACATCTTCCATGGGACTATATTTTTGTGGTTGACATGAGACCCTGAACTCTGAGCCAGATCTTGCAAATGCCTGAAGAATGGGGAGCAAATGAGACAGCTGAGTCTGTAAAGTTAGTAGTCTGGACTGTTAGGAATGCCATCCCCTGATCTGTGTCCAGCACTGCAACTATAAAGGTCGTCCTCTTCATGCTTGCTGTTCGAGGGATGGCTACGGAGAATCACGCCTCCTTGTAGCCATAGGTGACCCGCTGCTCCACTCTTAGCAATGGTGGCTTGTACCTGGCTGTCTGGCTGGCATTTTGGTGATTTTTTCCGGGTGAATTCCTAGGCGGTTTCAGCAAGGGAAGGCAGGTCCTGGATATCGATATCGGGAATAGGCACGGAGCGAGTCGAGGTGCCAGGATTGGGGGTTCCTCTCCCCAGAATACTTCTGCTCTGGCGCTCGCATCAAGGAGGTGCAGTGATAACGGTAATTCGACACTGTTGAAGGGACGGACGGCCACCGCCACTACTCTGGTTGCATTGTTCGAGAAGTTGAGGAGGAGGCGGTCGCTTGTTCCCCGAACTGCAGCTGGGATCCTTTGGCGGCTGCATCACTGTTTGCTGATCCCCTGGGGCTCTTTGCTTGTGGCTTGGCTGAAGCAGGAGGCTGGGAGCAGCTGAATAAATATCTGTCCATTCTTGACTTTAGCGGCTCCTTGACGAGGCTCTTTGTCAGAAAATTGCAGGTCCCTTAATTAATTGCCAGAAACTAAAAGAGGCATCAGCAGGGAGAGCCTCCAGAACACTACAGAGAGCTTCCTGGAGAAGTACATAATTTAAGGTATGGAAGATTCCAGGGGTAACATCCAGATTTAGGAGGGCGCCTAGTGGCTGTGTGGGGTGTAGTGAATAAAAGTAAGAACTACGAAAGGACACCAAAAAACACACTATAGCCAAGGGAGAGAAACAAAAAGAAGCAAAATGAGGCAAAGAAATGGGTAAACATCTGAAGCATGTAAATGTAGTCACTAAAGTTGATTCGGCTGCCAGTCTCAAAGCCAAAACATGTCTAGCTCAGGCAAAAGAAGCTGCACCACTAGCTAGTAAGGAGAACACTACCAACTGCCATGGCCTCGATAGTGGCCTCAATAGTACCCTCAAGAGCTTGGAGGAGGACCTGCCCCCCACCACCTCTCCAGAACAGGAGGAATCGTTGATGGACAAAACAAATATGAGCGAAACCGCAGTTGTGTAAACCAAGTCCCAGCAGGACAATTCGGTGGCAGAGGGACTAAAGAAAGGACTGAAAGAGGCAAAGCAATGTTCATTATTCTTGAAGAAAGCTACCCTACAACCCCCTCTCCAAGCTCTTGTTCAATTCTGAAATTATATAAAGGCCCATCAGCGATACCAGTGTTGCCAGTACTACCAAGAGACTCGGCTTCTAATGATCATGAGAAATTACAATGCAATCTGGAACCCGATCATTTGTTAGTCCCGGAGTCATATCTGGATCAGGATCTAAGTCATGATGCGGCGACCTCCTTAATAGTATCAACGGAAATGATTGCTCCCAACATGAATTACTCCCGGCTACAAGGAACATCAGAAGAAGCCAGAAAGACCGCCATAAATATCTCTGTAAACTCGACGTCATCCCAATCTAAACCTTAGTCACAATCCCTTTTGTTGTCGCAGGATCAAGTACTGCTAGATGGTCAGCCGCATTTAAAATCAATGAGAATACCGCAGAGCCCTTCTCGGTTGGTGCGGGTTTAAGGTGGCAGAACGGGGTCAAATAATCTCCTTTACGGCTGCCCAGTCAAATGCCCGGAGGCCTAAAAGAGCTAAATTACAAAAAGCAGTTGAAAAACAGTACGCCCTTCAACTACAGCTACTTCCTAATCAACTTGAGCAGGCAAGAATAGCTTTGAGGGATTTTTTCGTTCTAGAGGATATCTGTAGTTCCCAAATATACCAACAAAGGGTTTATGAAGAAAGCCATTTAGTTGGTAAATTCTTAGCTAATTCAACAAGGAAAAAACAAGAAGAAGCCACGATATCGAAAGTGATCGACCCTCAGACTGGTAGACAAGTTGTCCTTAGCGGTGAGATCCCCTAGATCTTTTTAGAACATTTCTACCAACTTTACTATACTGAATATTTAGTGGAGGAGGAGCTGATCCAGGAATATTTCACAAATGTGAATATTCCTAAACTTTCAGATAATCTGATCAGTCAATTGGGATCTGATGTGGAATCCGCAGAGATCTCGGCAGCCATCAAGGCAACTGCAGAGGCCAAAGCTTGTGGATAGGATGGCCTCCCTATTAAATTTTAGAAAGTTTTTTCAAAAGAATTAATTACCCCCCTGAAATAACTATTTAACTAAATCAAAGAGGGTGGTTTGGTCCCTGCATGTTTCAAAGAGGCAATAATATGTCCTTAGTTAAAAAAGCCTAAAACCCTACAGATGTCAACTCATATAGGCCCATCAGTCTTTTGAATTCAGATTATAAGATTTAATGAGAGTATGGGTAGAGCGTTTTTTATTTGCTGCCTAAGAGACAATTCATAGAGATCAGACTGGTTTTATAGCAGGCAGATCAATGGCGGCCAATACCGAGTTTTTAATACATGCCTTGGATTATTTTCATACCAATCTTATTCTGGCATTTATTATAATGGTCGATGCAGAGAAAGCTTTTGACTTAGTTAATTGGAGAACCCTGTTTTTTGCCCTCATTCTTTTTGGCTTTCCTGCTCAGGTAGTAAACATACACAACATCTACCAGGGAGCCACGGCTCTGGTAGCAATACATTCGAAACAAGAAGGAACTAAAGAAATAAACCGTGGGACAAGGCAGGATTGTCAGCTCTCGCCACTCATTTTTACTTTTTTTATAGAGCCACTAGTAATTAAAATATTGAAATTGAATTGAATTGAAAGGAGTTTTATATAGGGCGAACAGCTGCCCTGAGGCGTCCAGGCGCTGGTAAGTAAAGGAAACTTCTGCTGGGGTGGATCGCTGGTGGGGGTGAGTTATTTAGAGATTTTTTTGGTTAAAAAGGAAGGTTTTCAGGTGTTTGCGAAAGGTAAGTAGGTTAGGGTTGGACCTTAGATGGAGGGGGAGAGAGTTCCATAACTTGGATGCGTTATAGGAAAAGCAGTTGCCTCCTGATCTGGCTCTACGTATCTGTGGGACAACAGTTAGGAAGGCTTTCGATGAACTGAGTTCTTTTTTGGGATGGTAGGGGGTGATCAAGGAGTAATTGATCGCCGGCCCATATTTCCAATAGGCTTGGTGGGTGATGCACATGGCCTTGAATTTAATCCTCTCCCTAAAAGGGAGCCAGTGCAGAGTTTTCAGACCAGGCCCTATGGGGTTTCTGTGGGGAATTCCAAGAAGGGTGCGTGCAGCGCAGTTCTGGATCCGCTGAAGTTTGTTTAGGCAGTATTCTGGGGCCCCCCAAATACAGGGCGTTACTGTAGTCAATACGAGACTGGATTAGGCCCTGGATAACTACCTGTTTTGCCTCAAAAGGGAGGAGTGGCAGGAATTTTTTTATCTGTCTAATCAGACCAAAGCAGCCGAAGCTCGCCAAAAACCCACGGCACCTTGGTTTTCTGATCAGCTGAGACTCCTGAGACAGGGATGTAGGAGCAGTGAGAGAATCTGGAGGAAATCTTGGGGCCCTAATGATCGAGAGGCTCACAAGTCTGCACGGCGGGAAAACAAACGAAGAGTGGTAACAGAGAAGCAGGAGTACTTCTGCAATCTCACCAGCTCTCTCTCATCTTCTAGGGAGCTCTTTAAAATCGCCGACACCCTATGCTCCCTGCAAATCCCAGACCCCGTAGTTAGTTCGCAAGAGCTTTGCAATAATATTTCTGACTTCTTTCATAATAAAATTCTTGACATACATGTTTCCTTAGAAGCCCAGTGCCATGCTCTGGATCAAAGCATCCCGCCTGTCATATCCAGTCTTGATTCTTTAGGCAAAGATCCTTCCCGCCTACTCATGGAATTTCCATCTTTATCCCTGGAAGGATTGAACCTGTTACTTGACAGGACCAAATCTGCTTCCCCCCAGGATCCTCTACCACTGAAAAAACTGAAAGAATGTAGAAATAGCCTTCTTCCTCCCATGCTTGAGGTTATGAATAAGGCTATCACTCAGGGTTCTTTTCCTCCTGTATGGAAGAAGGCGATTGTTAAACCTCTTCTTAAGAAGCCGTCCCTCGATCCGGCCCTTTTGAAAAACTTTAGACCGATTTCCCTCCTTCCCGCTCCCGCTAAGATGCTCGAGGCGCATCTGAATCTTCATTTGTCCTCCTTCCTTGATTCATCTGAATACCTTGATAACACGCAACATGGTTTCAGAAAACATCACAGCACTGAGTCCGCTCTCACTTGTGTGGTCGATAACATCCGACGCTAAGTGGACGCTGGCCAAACTACGGTTTTGGTTCTGTTAGACCTCACGGCCGCGTTCGACACCCTGTCCCCCGCCATTCTTCCATCTCGGCTTAGGGAAGCTGGTGTTATGGGACCGGCCTTGAGCCTCCTCAATTCCTTTTTGTTGGATAGGGAGCAGAGAGTGATGCTTGGGAACCACCTCTTCCCTGCTAAGTCACTGCAGTGTGGGGTGCCACAAGGGTCGGCCTTAAGTCCGACCCTGTTCAACATCTATGTGGCTCCCCTGGCAAGACTAGTTAGATCACAGGGGAGGGAGGTGGTATCCTATGCAGATGACACCCAGATCATGGTGTCACTGGCTCACTCACTGTGAGGACATCTGCCGCCAGTTTCAGGGTATGCATGCAGTATGTGGCAGACTGGATGACTATAAATTCCCTCAAACTGAACGGCGAAAAGACTGAGGTGCTGATCTTTGGGAAGAACCAAGATGTTTGGTCGAGTGAGTGGTGGACACTCTCTCTTGGCATCTGCCCCACTCCCTCCCAATCTGCCAGAAATCTTGGTGTAATATTTGACACCTCACTTTCTCTGTCCCTACAAGTCAACAGGACCGTGGCCACCTGCTGGGGTATGATCAGGATACTTAACAGAATCCGCGGATATCTTTTCCCCCAGGCTCGCAAACAGGTTGCAGTCGCCCTGGTGGGCTCAAGGTTAGATTATTGTAACTCTCTGTATATGGAAGCCAACAAAAGCCTTTTACACCGACTGCAGATTGTGCAGAATGCTGCAGCGCGCTTTGTCCTGGCCCTCCCGAAATCCTCTTCCGCCACTGCGGCCAGGAAAGACCTTCATTGGCTTCCTGTCCAGCACAGAATTTCCTTTAAAATTCTGTGTCTGGCCTACAGAGCATTGACAGAAGGTCCCTCAAGTGCCATGGGCTCTCTTCTTACGCGCTATGTCCCTACAAGAGGCCTTCGCTCTGCGGGACTCTGTCAACTTGTTGTGCCCCGTTTCAAACTTGCTAGATGGGGAGCCAGAGCTTTCTCCGTGGTTGCCCCTCATCTTTGGAATTCCATCCCTATTGAAATAAAAACTCTTCCCTCAATAGAGTCATTTAAAAAGGCTCTTAAAACTTTCTTCTTCAAGAGGGCTTACCTATGAGATAATGCTGCAGAGAGGGGTCTTAACCTCCACATTTGATTTAGGCGCCTTGACGCCCATTGGGCTAAGTTTGCGCAATACAAGAACCGCTTCATTCATTCATTCATTCTTTCATTCATTCATTCATTCATTCAAGCATGTTGCTGACAATTTGGTGACTTGCGTGTTAAATGTCAGGGATTTGTCTAGCCATACTCCAAGGCTCTTTATGTTATCTTTGGGTGCAGGGGGGGCGCCTAGGCTGGGGGGCCACAGAAGCTCTAGGGTGGAGGGGGCCAGAGGGCTGAGGAGCATCAGCTCGGTCTTATCCCTGTTAAGCTTTAGGCATGAGTTTGTCATCCAGCTCTTTACCTGCTCCAGACAGGGAATCAAGTTGGTCTGTGATTGCTGGCTGTCCTTATGCGTAAGGGAGACCACTAGCGGGGTGTCATCCGCATAGGTGACGATCGTAATGCCATGCGGACGAACAATCTCTGCCAGTGATCTCATGTATGCATTGAAAAGTGTGAGGCTAAGTGAGGAGCCCTGTGGCACCCCACACCCCAGAGGCTTGCTTGAGGAGACTGAGGCTCCTTCGAAGACACTGAAAGTATGGTCTTTTAAGAAGGACTTAAGCCAGGCTAGGGCTTCTCCTGATATTCCCAGACTTAGTAGGCGGTGGAGGAGGATTTGATGGTTCATCGTATCAAATGCGGCGCTCAGATCAAGGAGGATCACTGCCACTGCTCCTCCCTGATCTAAGATCCGCCTTGCCTCCTCTGTAACCGCCACCAGGGCCATCTCCGTACCATGCTTGAGACGGAAGCCAGTCTGGGTAATATCCAGCAGATGGGTGCTCTCGTAAAACCTCGTTAGGGAGGTATTAATGTGTTTTTCGAGGATTTTGCTTGCCCAGGGGAGTAGTGAGATGGGTCGATAGTTGTTGAAGTTGCAAGGGTCGAGATTAAGTTTTATCAGGAGTGCACGTACCCTGGCATGTTTCCAAGTTAGTGGGACTGTGCTGGTTATTATTGAGGAGTTCAGCAGTTCCAGTAGTGTGGGGAGGATTACCTGCCCAACCGAGATCAGTGTGTTCAGTGGCGCAGGATCACAGGGTGAGCCGGATTTTATTTGGCGCATTAGAGAGTCTAGTGTTACTGAGTCTAGCTCTGGGAGGTAGGCTAGGGTGTTATGGGGCGATACCTCTGTTTCTGTTACTGGGGGAGGGACTTTGGAGGATGGTTCTGCTTCAGTGTTCGGAAAAGATGTATAGATGTTGTTTATCTTGAGGAAAAAGAAGTCAGCTAGATCGTCACATTGTGGGGGTTCAATGGGGTTAACGCTAGGGGGAGGGGAAGCGTAGTGAGACTTTTTACCAATTGGTACATTTCTTTGGCTTGCACTTGGCTACAATTATTTTATCCTCGTAGTAGGCCGATTGAGTAAGTTTTATTGCTGACTTGTAGGCTCTGATGGCATGCCACGCATGCCATTACAACGCAGGTAATAGTACACAATGTCAATGACATCGCATGCCATAACATTGCATGCTTTTACCACGAGTATGCCTTTACCACGCATGCCATTACAACGCAAAGGCATGTGTGGTAAAGCTATACTTGTGGTAACAGTATGCAAGGTAAGTAACATCCCTATCTCTACACCGACACAACAGACTACTCCCACCCCTACACTGCTCCAACCCAAAAACACTGCCACACTACTACACTACCCACACTACTCCCACCCTTACACTACCCTAAACCCCTACTACACTACCCACACTACTCCCACCCTTACACTACCCTAAACCCTTAAACACTACTACGCTACCCACACTACTCCCACCCTTACACTACCCTAAACCCTAAAACACTACTACGCTACCCACACTAATCCCACCCTTACACTATCCTAAACCCTAAAACACTACAACGCTACCCACACTACTCCTACCCTTACACTACCCTAAACCCTAAAACACTACTACGCTACTCACACTACTCCCTGTTATGTTATGTTATGTTAAAAAATTTGTACCGCGCACGTACACCGAGACGGTTTCTTGGCGCTCATAACAGACATAACGAACCGGGGCAGAAAGTATTACTCAAAGGCTAACTTAAAGAGGTGAGTTTTCAAGGTTTTTCGGAACAGTTCGTAGGTGGGACAATGGGGAAAGGAAGAAGGAAGGGAATTCCAGAAGGTGGGGCCTAAAAAGGAAAAACGAAGGCCGCCGTGTTTTTTGCGGCGGTTCAATGGAATGCAGAGGAGATTATCGACAGAGGATCGAAGGTTGCGGGATGGGAGATAGCGCTTGAGTTTAGAGGAAATGAACTCGGGGGCATGATTGTGAAGGGATTTGAATAAAGTGCAGCCCAGTTTGAAGGAGCACCGTTTAGCCACCGGGAGCCAATGAAGGCTCCTCAGGAGAGGGGAAACATGCTGGCGTTTGGGTTGGTGAAACACCAGGCGGGCAGCCTGGTTCTGAATAAGCTGAAGTTTTTAAAGCTGGTAGGCAGGGATCCCCGCATACAAGATGTTAGAGAAATCAACTCCCTCCCCTACACTACCCTAAACCCTAAAACACTACCACACTAAAACACTACCCACACTACTCCCACCCTTACACTACCCTTAACCCTAAAACACTACTATGCTACCCACACTACTCCCACCCCTACACTATTCTAAACCCTAAAACACTACTACGCTACCCACACTACTCCTACCCTTACACTATCCTAAATCCTAAAACACTACTACGCTACCCACACTACTCCCACCCTTACCCTACCCTAAACCCTAAAACACTACTACGCTACCCACACTACTCCCACCCCTACACTACCCTAAACCCTAAAACACTACTACGCTACCCACACTACTCCTACCCTTACACTATCCTAAATCCTAAAACACTACTATGCTACTCACACTACTCCCACCCCTACACTACCCTAAACCCTAAAACACTACTACACTACAACACTACCCACACTACTCCCACCCTTACACTACCCTAAACCCTAAAACACTACTACACTACCAACACTACTCCCACAACGACACTACCCTAAACCCTAAAACACTACTATGCTACCCACACTACTTCCACCCCTACACTACCCTAAACCCTAATACACTACTATGCTACCCACACTACTCCCACCTCTACACTACCCTAAACCCTAAAACACTACTACACTACAACACTATCCACACTACTCCCACCCTTACACTACCCTAAACCCTAAAACACTACTGAGCTACCCACACTACTCCCACCCCTACACTACCCTAAACCCTAAAACACTACTACGCTACCCACACTACTCCCACCCCTACACTACCCTAAACCCTAAAACACTACTACACTACAACACTACCCACACTACTCCCACCCTTACACTACCCTATACTCTAAAACACTACTACGCTATCCACACTACTCCCACCCCTACACTACCCTAAACCCTAAAACACTAGTACGCTACCCACACTACTCCCACCCCTACCCTACTCTAAACCCTAAAACACTACAACGCTACCCACACTACTCCTACCCTTACACTACCCTAAACCCTAAAACACTACTACGCTACTCACACTACTCCCTGTTATGTTATGTTATGTTAAAAAATTTGTACCGCGCACGTACACCGAGACGGTTTCTTGGCGCTCATAACAGACATAACGAACCGGGGCAGAAAGTATTACTCAAAGGCTAACTTAAAGAGGTGAGTTTTCAAGGTTTTTCGGAACAGTTCGTAGGTGGGACAATGGGGAAAGGAAGAAGGAAGGGAATTCCAGAAGGTGGGGCCTAAAAAGGAAAAACGAAGGCCGCCGTGTTTTTTGCGGCGGTTCAATGGAATGCAGAGGAGATTATCGACAGAGGATCGAAGGTTGCGGGATGGGAGATAGCGCTTGAGTTTAGAGGAAATGAACTCGGGGGCATGATTGTGAAGGGATTTGAATAAAGTGCAGCCCAGTTTGAAGGAGCACCGTTTAGCCACCGGGAGCCAATGAAGGCTCCTCAGGAGAGGGGAAACATGCTGGCGTTTGGGTTGGTGAAACACCAGGCGGGCAGCCTGGTTCTGAATAAGCTGAAGTTTTTAAAGCTGGTAGGCAGGGATCCCCGCATACAAGATGTTAGAGAAATCAACTCCCTCCCCTACACTACCCTAAACCCTAAAACACTACCACACTAAAACACTACCCACACTACTCCCACCCTTACACTACCCTTAACCCTAAAACACTACTATGCTACCCACACTACTCCCACCCCTACACTATTCTAAACCCTAAAACACTACTACGCTACCCACACTACTCCTACCCTTACACTATCCTAAATCCTAAAACACTACTACGCTACCCACACTACTCCCACCCTTACCCTACCCTAAACCCTAAAACACTACTACGCTACCCACACTACTCCCACCCCTACACTACCCTAAACCCTAAAACACTACTACGCTACCCACACTACTCCTACCCTTACACTATCCTAAATCCTAAAACACTACTATGCTACTCACACTACTCCCACCCCTACACTACCCTAAACCCTAAAACACTACTACACTACAACACTACCCACACTACTCCCACCCTTACACTACCCTAAACCCTAAAACACTACTACACTACCAACACTACTCCCACAACGACACTACCCTAAACCCTAAAACACTACTATGCTACCCACACTACTTCCACCCCTACACTACCCTAAACCCTAATACACTACTATGCTACCCACACTACTCCCACCTCTACACTACCCTAAACCCTAAAACACTACTACACTACAACACTATCCACACTACTCCCACCCTTACACTACCCTAAACCCTAAAACACTACTGAGCTACCCACACTACTCCCACCCCTACACTACCCTAAACCCTAAAACACTACTACGCTACCCACACTACTCCCACCCCTACACTACCCTAAACCCTAAAACACTACTACACTACAACACTACCCACACTACTCCCACCCTTACACTACCCTATACTCTAAAACACTACTACGCTATCCACACTACTCCCACCCCTACACTACCCTAAACCCTAAAACACTAGTACGCTACCCACACTACTCCCACCCCTACCCTACTCTAAACTCCAAAACACTACTACGCTGCCCACACTACTCCTACCCTTACACTACCCTTAACCCTAAAACACTACTACGCTACCCACACTACTCCGACCCCTACACTACTCTAAACCCTAATACGCTACAATAAACAAACACTACAACACTACACTACCCTAAAACCTAAATCACTACACTACATAACCACTACACTACACTCCCCAATACACTACACTAAACAAACACGACAACACCACAACACACACTAAAACATTTAAAAAAACACACACAAAACACAAACATTACCACACTACTTTTAATCTATCCTAAACCCCATGCACAAACCCCCTTACCTCTCTCCTATCTAGCGTCGCAATGGGATCCTGCTTCCTTCTTCCTGCTTGCTTCACGTCGTTGTGAGAAAACAGCCTAAGTTTCCTCACAACGACGTGAATAGCCGCCCCTGCTGCCGCCGTCATTAAAAATTACATCGCAGGCATTGTAAAAGCGCATGCGATGTAATGGTATGCGTGGTTTTACCACGCGTTGTAACATTGCATGCCTTGTAATGCATGCGATGTAAAAGCAAAGCGTGGCAAAACCTGCGTTGTAATGGCTGTTCCCCACTTCTTTGTCACAGAAGATGACTGGACAATCTTTCTTAGCACGCATTTCAAAGACACTGACACAAACAGTCAAAGAATATCTAATCCCACAAAGGACACTGAGGATCGATTAATGTTGTGCTGCGACACCACAATCTGCATCAGCCAGATCAGGCATTCGTAATCACGTGTGCACTGATTAGCAACAGAATCTCAAAGGGAAGACGTGAGGGGGCGCCTGGACCAAATGGGATTCCCCCCATACTGTTCAAGTAACAGCCGGAATTCTGGGCCGCCGCTCTTAAACCAATGTTCGAAAAAATCCTGCAGACATCTATAATCCCATCATCATGGTAGGGAGCCATCATTTCACCTATCTTTAAAAAGGGAAACTAAAATGACCCAAAAAAATATGCTCGACAACGAGGCCAAATACTTGCGGGACTCTTACTAGAGGAACTGACATCTTGGGCAGCTGAGGTTTCAGCAATTCGATACAACCAAACAGACTTCTGTAAAAGTATGGGAACTACGAGCAACATATTGGCTCTTTCTTTATTAACCGATGCTACCCTTGAAGCAAAGCAACCCCTATATCTGTGCTACATTGACTACAGCTCAGCATTCGACCATGGTCAGCAGAAACCTACTGCGGGAAATATTCAAAAAGCTGAACATTCCCCGTTGCTCTTAAAACAACTAATTCTTCTGCAAAGCGAGACATGGGTGCAAGTCAAGCTAGGCTCTCGCGAATACCTAACAAGGAAGATCTCAACAAGCACAGGGCTAAAACAGGGCTGTGTACTCGCCCCCATATGTTTTAATCTTTTCATGGGAGAGCTATCAAAGCTGCTAAGTGAATGCAATTCGCATGCACCAAAACTAGGGGGCTCCCAGCTGTCGAACCTCTTTTACACAGATGGCCTATTACTTATTAGCCGGACCCTTGTAGGCCTACAGCAGCTGCTGGACATTATGTCAAGATATTCTGATGCTACCAGGCTTAGCATCAATCGCGAAAAATCTAAAGTTATGGGCATTAATCTCCCCAAAAAGAAAATAACACAGAATTGGCTCTTGGCATCAAGGAAGCTGGAAACAGTCTGCAAATATAGATACTTGGGAGTCATCATAGACTGCAAGGGCAACTTCAAGCCGCAATGTGACACCATAAAAAGGAGAGGGCTAATGGTTGCAGTGGCACTTAGAAACTTAAAAAACGTGGTCTCTGGTTCAAGCTTACTACCCCTCATAAAGGTGATCCAGGCAAAATGAATTTCAGCCATCACTTACCAGCAAAGGGATGAAGAGGAGGGATGCTGCCTCACTAGATGGAATGGTATCAAAAGCGCTACGCATGATCTTTGGCCTGCCAAGGTATACATCGCCCGCCCAGATGAGACTAGAATGTGGGCTACCAAAAGAAGAGCTGGCACTTAAAGGAACCTACATAAAAAGCTGCCACAAAGTAAGCAGGGGAGATCGGAAAACTTTAAATGCTCTCCTGTGGAAGGAACTTCAAGATAAAGAGACTTGCCTGCAAGGCTGTACTTGGAGGTCGCTATTGATCATCTCGGCTTACGGCAACTATGGGAACTCCCAGGCTCCCCAGCAGGCTTTAAAAAGGTGGTCAATAAGACAGTCCGAGAAGAATCATTGTTGCAGGACAAAGCCGCCTTGATAAAGCGTGCTCACGGCTGGCTTACAGTGCAAGTCCATGCCCCAAGCTTATCTACAGACAGGCTTCTCCAAAAAAACAAAAGAGAACTTCCTGAAATTCTTCCTTGGGCCAATGCCATCAGCGGCCCACCTACCCACCATGGTTACGGCCACAGCTACCAATAACATGCAGACTTTGCGAGAATGGCAAACAAAACACAGTACATCTCATTGCATTCTGCAGCAAACTCATTCAAGAACATCGCTCCTTCTTGAGACCACTTTTCAATAATCGCAGGATATATGTTTCTGCAGGCAAGCGCCGCTTGCATGCTTCAAATGTGATGACATCCAACTGAGCTACCGAATAGTAAAACTCCTTGAAACGGCAGAAACCCGCTTCAAAATGTTGAAGGATACCCAAAAAATCTAGCAGCACTGTGAAGGACGAGAAGATCAATTCACTCTTACCCTCAAAGAGCAAACACCAGCTGACACTGGCAAGATGAGGGGCGTCTAAATACTCCTAAGCGTCCACAAACCAACTTTAGGATAGTGCGGCCCCGGCAGGGAATCTGACAGGCCCCAACGTTTACTGCTTTAACCAACAGGAAAATCAGTAGTAGCACCTAGAAAGAAACATTCTAGCAGCCCACCTAAGATGCAAGCGGATATGGACCCAACAGATAGACTATCCAGCTTCCACCAAACCGTCTGATGAGAATGCTCAGGAACACCGCACCGCAGTTAATCGCACCAGCCCCTCGAGTAACGAGTACCAAAGTGCCCTTGCTCTAAGGTCGAACCTGCGCCAGACATTTGGTGAGGATGAATAAAAAGCTGAATCTCTTGGTCCAACTGAAGCAGAAGGGCCAAAACCAAGGACCCTGAAATTTACCCAAGCCTCATGTTGGCATCCGCCAAGTCATGATTTCACTAGGTGGAGGACAATGCCGAAAGCAAGCAGCCACTTTGAACTATAATGAATAGCACTGAAAACATTACAGGTACAGAGCAAACTTTCATCATAAATAATCACTTTCTCTTTTTTAACGCAAACATGTTTTTTTTGTAGTGGCGCTTTAAAGAATGTGTACAGTTACTGTGCACCAGTACACTTGTTTCTTTTTTACTTACTCTCTAGCTATTCATGCCTTCCCCTATCATTTTCTTGCTCTCTACTTTTTCTCTTTTTGTTGTAGTGTACATTTGACGGCCCTACAAAGCTTGACAGGTGGGCTAGGTTGGCCATGAGAGTGGTCCTGAACCTTGCACTAGCGACTGCCCAGGTGTGGTCTTGAGCTATCACCCCCCACGCCAAGTGCATGCAGACCACTTCTTAAACTATCCCTTGCCTAATCTTAAGTCGGTGATGTGAGTGTTTTGGTGGGGGTTTAGGTGAGCACACATGATTGGGGAGACACCATTGGGTGTTGTTAGCACTGTCATCCATATGGTGGTCCTTCTGCCTGCTTACCTTCTCAATTAACTGGTTCTTTTTGCTGGTCTTAGGACTCTGAGCACTTTATCACAGCTGACCAGTGCTCAAGTGCATGTGCTTCTCCCCTAAACATGGTAACATTGGTGTGTACACAATTGGCATATTTAGTTTCCTTGTAAGTCCCTTGTAAAGAGGTATCCCACATACTGAGGGTATATAACCTAAGTGCTACTAGTGGGATTGCAGTATTGAATATACCACCTACACAAGTAGTCTTTCAAATCTGTCTTGAGCTGCCATTGCTAGACCTGTGTGCAGTTCACTGCCACTTCAACTTGGCATTTAAAACTAGTTGCCATGCCTTCAATTCCGCTTATATTACACATACATCACCTCTAAAGTAGGCCCTAGGTATCCCATAGGTTAGGGGGATGTGTAAGTAAAAGGTAGGACCTGTTCTGTTACGTTTTGCATGTTCTAGTAGTGACAAACACCCACATTCATTTTTCACTTCTGTGAGATCTACTCCTCTCATAGGTTAGCATTGGGAAGTAAGTAAAACAATTAAAATGTAGTTTCTGATCAGATGGAATAGTTGCATCATACTTTATATCTTTGGAATGGTAATGATGAACCCTATTTAATGGCAAAGTTGGATTTCAGACTACTATTTTAGAAATGCGATGTTTAAGAAAGTGGGCATTTCTCTATTCTTACTGCTCTATGTGCATGCAGCCTGTCTCCAATACACGTCTGGGATGGGTGACAGTCACACTTTGTGCATTCCCTCTAGACTAGACAGCCACATAACTCATCTGCATTCAACTGCATTTGATAGCTCTTCCGGGCAGGAAGAGGGAGGGGGAGCTGACCCTTACACCTGAATAGGCAGTGTCTTGAAGGGCTGATTACCTTCTACTGATAATCTTGAGCCAGCCTGGGAGGAAAGGGGGGCATGTGCACTTCAAGGGTGTGCTTTGAAGTAACCCCTTCCCTTTGAAAGGCAAAGGTATAAGTGCTTGGCCTCCTACCCTACCAAGACTGTACATCACTGAACCTGTGATAAACTCTGCATGTTGTGCTACAAGGAGTGTCACTATGCTTGACTGCTGCTCTGGAAAACTGATTTTCTGATTTGCTGTGGTACCCTACTGCCTGATGATCTCTGACCTGCTGAGTACAAGGACTGGACCCATCTTACTTGAACCAGAGTGACTCAAAGGACTTGGTGGCTTGCCCCCATTTCAGAAGTCTCAGGGGCATCAAAGGCGTCCTTCAACAGTGCAATAACACTTGGACTCTGCCATCTGTCCTTGCCTTCCAAGTATTGCTATTCCAACCCTGGATCTGTGAAAGGTGACTTCTGCTCTACACAACCATTAAAATCGATGGAGTGATGACTTTGCGCCGATCTGAATCAACGCATTGCCCTTAGTAGCTGATGCAGGAGCCGATCTGCAACATCGCTTAGATGGACTGCACAGCTCAACAACGACAGACAGCACAGCTCAACGAAGACGCAGTACATGCATCGTGAATGGGTTCTTCAGCGAAGCCTTCATCGCCTGCACAGTGCACAGATTATAATTAATGCAGCGGGACATCGGCACTTGCTCCATCCAAGGTACTTTTTCAGCTGAACCTGCATGAGTCCTGTAGCCGGCTTGCCCTCCATCACGGTCGACCTGATTTTTGAATTTTCTCCGGTCCAGCTCAACCTCGAGTTCCCCCTTAGCACTATTTGCTTCTATGCACTACATTTTGATTTAATGTTTTCAAATTCATAACTCCATGTCTACTTCGTGGTTCTTAGTCATTTTGGTCTTGTTTTTTTCATAAAAAATGTCATCTATTTTTCTAACCCTATCTGGAGTATTTTTGTGGTGTATTCATTGTGTTACTGTGGGAGTGTATTACACACATACTTTACACGTTGCCTCTTTGGATAAGCCTGACTGCTCCATGCCAGCTACCAGAGGGTGAGCAGAGGTTATCTTTTAGTGTGCATCTAGATTACCCTGACTAGATTGGTGGTTCCTACTTATACAGGATACATACTCTTACAACAAGAAACTCCATTTCTAACAGGTGCAATCAGTGTTTAACCGGGTAGAGTGTGGGATGGACTGTTTGGTTATTGTTTGTTAGCTGCAGCTGAGAGGAGCCAAGCCGATCTGCTTGAGTGGGTGTGACAGGGGGTGTATCGGGCTCCTGCAAGTGTTTGCTCTACTAGGGGATTTGGGGGAGTACCTCATGGATGTGTGGTAAAGCAGAATGATGGATTTTATTAGGATAGCCATGTGGAACATACATTACCTCAATATGTTTTTAAGCACTACATGGCCCACACCCTCCGCAGGTACCATAATATCCACATCACTTTCCTCCAGGAGACACACTTGAGGGACTGGGCGTTGCAGACATTTGGCAGGAGGTGGTGAGTCTGAATGTATTCATCCATGTACCTAGTGCATTTCCAACTGGATAGTACCTAGGGTCCCCTTTCCACTCACTTACTGCAAGGCCGGCCTTCAGGGATGATATGTCCTCCTGCAGCAGCTACTTGATCACAGGAAAGTGTACATGTTGAATGTGTATGCCCCTAACATGGACAAAGGTAACTTTTATGCGCTAATCAGGACTCTGCTCCTGCCCTATTTGGGCACGCCAATACTGTGGACTGATATTTTAACTGTTTCCTTGATGGACACCTAGACAAGTAGCGGTCGTTGGTGGGAGTAGCTGCCGGGCGGTGACATGGAGAGGGGGAAGGGCAGGGTGGGGGGTAGTAATCTATGGATTACAGAGGATTACAGGTAAGTAAACATATAAATAAATAAAAACAATTCTGTTGCCTGCACTGCATCGCATTTTGGGATGCAGTGCACGCAACAAAATTAGTTTTATTTATGTATATGTTTACTTACCTGTAATCCTAGGTAATCCATAGATTACTACCCCCCACCCTGCCCCTCCCCCATCCCCACGTTACCGCCTGGCAGCTACTCCCACCACCTACTGCACCTAGACAGGCACCCACCCAAGAGAGGGCCGAAGCCCCAGCATTGTTTTGGAGCCATTGGAAATAGGAAGGGGCACCATACAGGGAGGCCTGGTGGCTCCACTGCTTTTCACCTTGGCTGTGGAGGTGCTAGTGATCTACCTTGGCTGACTGGGGGATCCTGATTGGCCAACAAACCATTATTGTGTCAATGTATGTGGTTGACTCTCTTGAAAGCATTTTTCAGCCCAGAACAATTGTGCCCCTCCTCTCCGGATGATGGCCACTTTCGGAGCGGTATCTAGTATCCAGGAGAATGCCCGGAAGACCATTGTGTTCCCACTCATGGCCATGGAAAATATTGCCAGTGAGACCCTGCCTGGTGTGGGTGTTCCATGTGGGTGCTCCATGGGGAGCGAATGCCTTCCCCTACTTGGGGATAATGGTGGCTCACACCGCAGAGCATCAGAACAATCTTAACATGAAAAAGATTATGCAGGAACTCAAGACTTCAATAGCCTTTTGGAAAACCCTTCCACTCTCTATTATATGGGGATGGACCTCAGTAAAATGGTGCTCCTTCCCCGATGCCTATACATGTTGCAGAACATCTTCTGCGGCATCCACCATGCTACATTTGCTGCACTTAACCACCTCCTGGCTTCCCTGGTGTGGTCAGAAAAACAGAGAAGGGTGAAACTCACTGCACTACAGCTGGACCTGGACAGGGGCAGTCTGGGGTGCTGGGTCTCCTCCTCTGCTACTTGGCAGGAGGCCTTCAATTCGTGGCTGTCTGGTGAGAAGAGTACATGAGATGGGAGAAAAGACGATTAGGAGGACTGAGCAATGTTCTGGCCCTCCTGCTGAGGCTCCTGGGCGACATGGGGGACTCTGTGGCCTGTCACACCATTGTGATGCAGGTTGTGGGAGCCTGGACTGAGACAGCATGGGATGTACAATGTCACCAACTCTATGCTAGATAGCTGCCTCACTGGTGGCACGGCCCGCTCCAAGAGATGCACACAGTAATGGATATTACCCATTGGACTAAGGCCTGATGTCGTATGCGGGGATCTCTATCAGGGCAACACCTTTATCTTTTTTGTGGAGACGGAGGAGTAATTCGGCCTCACACCGGGGCAGTTCTTATGATCCGGGATCTGTGGTCTGCATTCCTCGGGAGCCACAGGTGTCACAGGTATTGAGTCTTATTTTAGAAATAGGATCCAGCTGTAGCCTGATCTCACAGTTGTACATGGCCCTAAAATAGGAATGGCATATTGATGTGATGCCCACACTCCATTTAGTGGACATGGACCACGATAAACCACTACCTGACCGAGAATAGAATAGATGGTGTGCACAGGTGAGGAAAGTAGCGAGTAATGCTCGGTTTAAACTTGTACAATTTCACTACCTACACTGCACATATCTAATACCCCAGAGACTACATAGAATCCTTTTTGCACATAGTGAGGGATGCCGACAATATGCTGGTAGCCCAGCAACATTTCCTCCACATGACCTAGGACTGCCCGTAGCTGCAAGAACACTGGTGCTCAGCCCTCGAGGAGCTTCAGGAGGTGATTGGCTTGCAGATGGATGCCTCTCCCAGACACTGCATTCTTGGCCAACCCTTCGTGATGAGGCATAGATTTTCATATGCTTTGTGGCCCTGAGGCTAGTGCTAGCCAGGTGGAAAATAGCCACTCATTTGAAAGCAGCCGTATCACTCCTGGTGAGAAAATGGCAGGAGGACTTATGGAAGTAGGTCTTTGTGTAGGAGATACAGCTGTGCACAGTCAGAACAGATAAGACTGCAAAAAGAGACATTAGGTGTTGGGCAGACAACAATGCAGTAAGACGATAACCCTCTGGAGACGAGTTGTGTTGTACCCTTTAGGGCTTCTATTGGTGAATGGCCAGAGATCTGTGGTGAGGATGGGAGGGGGCAGAAAGAGTATCAGCCTGATTCATTAAGCATAATTGCACTCGCAAAGGGCCAGATTCTGAGAATCTGGCCCTTTGCAAGTGCAATTTTTGCTTTTGGGATTCATCATCCCAAAAGCAAAAGTCTCTATTTAAGAAATCGCATATTTGCGAGGAATTGGATTTAAGGAATCTCTAATAGAGATTCCTTAAATCCAATTCATCAACCAATTAGAAAATGCAAAATCTCAATATTTGGTCGCAATTTACCACCAAGTCTGACTTGGTGGTAAATTGCGAAAAAAGAGTAGAAAGCACTTTAGTGCATTTTTTTCTTTTGCATGTTACACACACACATGTCCTTTGGACATGTGTGTGCGCAACACCTCTTCAAATGTGCATTTAAGGGGTGCTACAGGGTGTCCTTTGGACACCCCTGGCACCCTTCAAATCGCTATCTTATTTGCGATTAGCAAATTGCTAATCGCAAATAAGGAATACTCCCCATTCATTCCAATGGGCCTTTTGACCCATAGGAATGAATGGGGAGTTTTTTCCTTATTTGCGATTAGCAATTTGCTAATTGCAAATAAGCAGCCTGATTCATGTACGGGCCGTTTTGCGTGGCCCTAATAGCGAATCATAGCGACTCGCTATTGAGGACACGCAAAACGGCATTCATGTAGGAATTGCTAATAAAATAGCGATTCCTACATGTTCTTTATTTGCGAGTAGCAATTTGCTACTCGCAAATACTCCCCATTCATTCCTATGGGCCAAGAGGCCCATAGGAATGAATGGGGAGTATCCCTTATTTGCGAGTAGCAATTTGCTACTCGCAAATGAGATAGCGACTGAAAGGGTGCCAGGGGTGTCCAAAGGACGCCCTGTAGCACCCCTAAAATGCACATTTGGACAGGTGTTGCGCACACACATGTCCAAAGGACATGTGTGTGTGCAACATGCAACTTAGAAAAATGCTTTTAAAAGCATTTTTTTGAGTTTCTGCTATTTACCGACAGGTCTGACCTCTCGGTAAATAGCGGCCCCAAAAGTGCTAAATCGCAATTTCAGGATGTGTCATGAATAGCATTTGAGGAATCTCTAATAGAGATTCCTTAAATGCTATTCCTCGCATATTTGCGACTTCTTAAATAGCGATTTTTGCATTTGGTATCAAGAATACCAAATGCAAAAATCGCACTCGCAAAGGGCCAGATTCTCAGAATCTGGCCCTTTTGCGAGCGCTATTGCCTACATGAATCAGGCTGAAGGAATTTGTAGGAATCGCATTTTATTTTGCGATTCCTACATGAATACCGTTTTGCAAGTCTCTAATAGTGATTCCTTATGATTCTCTATTAGAGACTCGCAAAACGGTACCTTGATGAATCAGGCTGTAAATTCTTAAACCCTCAAGATTTGGGACAATATTAAGTGATTCAGGTGGTGTTCAATTCTCTAAAGGATGAGCAGCTACTACTCTTGTAACTGGGGCTGGTATTGTCACAATCGGAGCAATAACACCTGGAGGTGTTACTGTGGGAAAAGTCTCAATTTGTTCAGGTACAATATTAGCTAGGGCAGGTTATACAGCAGGCTGTGTCATCTGCAATAGAATCACATTCGGAGCAACAGCAGGGGCAGTTGCCACTCTAGCGCCAGAAGTCGAAGCACTTTCAGTATTTTGTAGCAAAGCCACATATGGTGGTGGACACTTAGGGGCAGATGTATCAAGATTCCATTTTGCGATTTCTAAATAGCGATTTTTAAGGAATCGCTATTTAGAAATCGCAAAATGGAATGTATGTAGAAAATCGCAATTTTTTAGCGATTTCTTTATCTTCCTTATTTGCGAATTCACATTTTGTGAATTCGCAATTAAGGAATAATTTCCCATGCATTCCTATGGGCCAGGAGGCCCATAGGAATGATTGTGAAAATATTCTCAATTTGCGATTCGCAATTTGCTAATTGCAAATTGAGAATAATTTCAAGGGTGCAGGGGCGTCTCAAAGACACCCTGCTGCACCCCTGAAATCTACATGTGTGTGCATATGGCACACATACATGCCCTATGGGCATGTATGTGCGTCACATGCCACCTTCACAAATGCTAAAGAGGGCATTTTTAATAGAATTCGCAAATTACCACCAACTACAAGTTGGTGGTAATTTGCGAATTCTTAACCCAAATTCGCAATTTCGAAAACCGACATACATCGCATTTAAGGAAGCAAAATTTGCGATTCCTTAAATACTTAAACAAAATAAGGAATCAAAAATTTTGGGGATTCCTTACTTTGCGATTTTTTGATACATGTCAAAAAATGCTAATAAGCCTTTTGCGAATCGCAAAAGGCTTGATACATCTGCCCCATAGTCAATAATGCATTCAAATGTCATCCCCCGAATCATTATCAGTTTTGGATTTGCAGCTCCCTGTGTCTTATTCTTTTTAGTCTTATCAATGGTTATAGCTCAGTACAATATAGCTCCCTCGATTATACATTTTCCTCACCTTTGTTGTCCTGCGTCCAATTAAGCATCTGTGTAATTTTGAACAGCTCTTTTAGTTCTAATCTGGTATTTCTCTCTCTCTTTAACATGTGCTGTTTTCTCCCAAAGGTATAATGCCTGACACTGTGTAGGTTCTAGGAGGTGGCTTCATGTCATATAACTTTTCTTTCAAGCATTCAATAATCCTTATTTCGAAAGTACCATTTTCAAAGGTCTTGCACCATTAACGAAGCCATAAACGTGTGTCTAATGGTATATTTGTCAGAATGTAGTGTGCTAGTGTACCCTCAGGTGTGCCTCTTTATCCTCCCATACCGGAATCCCAACATCTTCTCCTACAAGACTCTTAGATCTTTTAAAATATTTCATTCATGCAATAATCAATAATAAGTGTTCAGCAAATCAATTCAATCAATGTTTTCAATTCTGTACATGTCAAATTTAATTCTCCAATCCAGTTATAGCTTTAATACTTAAGATTGCCTAACCAATCTCAATATGGCACTTTGCCCAACAATTGACCTATGACAGCATAGCACTCTGTCTCGTCCTCAAACAATAGCACCACAACTGTACATCAACTACCCAATCTCAGCACTGCGCACTATGATGTATCTTCTCCCTTCTTACAGTGGTTCACCCTCCTTCACAATTTTTCTCATACTAAACAATTTAACAAATCTAAACAAACAAATACAATATTACGACAAACAATGTGTATGCTTCCCTAAAGAAACCCAAGACAATTCAACAATTGTATAATTAAGGTTTTGATGCCTTCTGACTTTTTCATACAAAAAAGAGTTTCACATACGCAAATACAATTTCAATCCAGTGGGAATTCACCTTATTCCATTTAGCTTTACTTTTTGAGCAATAGATTTTACCATCCTCAATCAACATAGGTAATTCACAACACTTTATTAGAATCACTATCTCAATTTTGCAGTTGACGGTACCTCACGATCAGCATCAAAAACCTTTAACAGACAAGGAAATCCAAAAAATAAACTATTGTCTATCCCGGAATCTTAGGCTGCACCCCGCCTTCAACTTCTTTACAATAAACAAATAAGCAACACCAATTCATCTGACACACTCTTTAACACATGAACAAAATTACCAACAACAATTGTGATGCATAACTCTAGTAATAATCACAGATCCAATACTGCAACTGCCTTGGAAACCACAGGCATATTATCAAGAAATGGCATTAGAATTATCGCCACTTTAGTGGCAGTTTCCTGCCGTTAAAGCGGCGATAATTTTAACGCCCTTCTTGATAATATGCCCCCACATCTTGTCATTCAACAAGATTCGGCTTTGGGTTATGGGACTTTTGCATTACAATAACTTTAGGTAATTACTTACAGTTCCTTTTCTCATAACAGAAATTGTCCCTCTGTCTTCAAGATTGATGGAGTGGGTATTTGTTTCAATTAAAAGTGTCCATTTACAATCGCCATTTGCTAATCCCCACTACATTTGCCCCAATGGATCTTTGCTGTTGTTTTAGAGAAGATCAAGAATGGTACATCACATTCAGTTATTACAGTTCTAAAATATCCTAGTCATTATTAACTTTATTTCAGTTCATTGAACCATAGAAGTGCACAGTGCAAAGACATTTTTAATACATAAAAACGTAATCAATCCAATCTCATTTCATGCCAGTGTACATATATTAATCGATTTCCAACATAGTACATCACATTATAAAATGCAGCCCTATAACTACGGTCAAAACCAGGGAGACAAAAACTTAAATGCGAGAACCCTTGTGGGTGGGCTCCTAAGTGTCCGTCATGTGACCCGGTTTATCTGGATTATTTTAAAAAGAGGGTGGCTCAGATAATTCACTGGAGTAAATAGTAAGATAGTATACATAAACCAATAAAAATATTTTAAAAATGTAAACTATAAAACCATAAATAAATATCATTGGACTAGTGCATACCTCCCAAATCTTCCTCCACCCAGTTTGATGCACCATCATTTGTGAGGGGGAGGTGTGCACGTAGAAGTATTTATGGAGAACCAAGTCTAATAAATAGGGGGCATATTATCAAGGGGGTTTATCTCCGCTTTTTTGGCTTTCAAAGCCAAGAAAGCGGAGATAAAATTATCTCCCTATTATCTAGCTGTCGCTAACACCGGTTAGCGACAGCTAGTAGGAGATAGCGAGCATCTTGGGCCCCACTTTGCATGTCAGTGATATTTATCACTAATGACATGCAAAGTGGGCGTGCCAAGATGTTAGCGACTGAAAACAGTCGCTAACATCGCTATCTCCTATTACCAACTTTTGGAGATATTCGCACTAAGCGCGAATATCTCCAAAAGCTAACATCTGCCCTGAGCAGTTCTTAGCCATGTTATCCTATGGGAGGTGGATAACATGGCTAAGAGCATTAGCTCGGTAATGCATGAATATCGCTGACTTTTCAGCGATATTCATGCATTGCGGCGATTTTTATCGCATTTGCGATAAACCTTGGTAATACCAAGGTTTATTTGCGGTAAAAATCGCTGCAGCTCAGCGGTAAATTTTTGTCTCTAACCAAGCAATAGCGATAATTATCGCAATTGCTTGGTAATATGCCCCTACATTATTCAGCAGGTGGTAAAACATTGCAGTTAACTTAACTTGATAATTGAATTACCTGGCACTCTATTACAAATTTTACCCATAACACTTTCTGATAGCAACAGCACCTTTGATGAAATTCAGGACTGCGATACAGATGTCTCTTGAGGCCAGTGAATGCAAAGATCTAAAACCTTAATTGTAAGTATATGGACATTGTTTTCTCAATGAGGGAAGCATAAACCTTGCTCTCAGTGACTTATAACGTGTGCAAAATAATACAAGGTGCAGGGTACTTTCTTTAGACAAGTTGCAACAAGGACATAAAGTGAGATTAACCGACCTACCTCCTTGACATGGGAAAGTTAACAAAAAGTGCAACATGCCTAACTGAAACATTGTAAGTGAAAATGTATCTTGCGAATTAGTGCAAAACACTAAATAAAACTGTAAATGTGTGCTCAATGGGTTAGCCAGAGAGAGGGACAGAGTTCCAAAATATCCCTGGTGGTGCAGATGGCACAAGCTAGCCCTGGCGGAAAAAAATAGGATTAATAATGTCTTTTGCTTTGGTGGTCATATTTTGAGGATTTTCAAAATAGTCACCTAAACCAATCTCGTGAAACCTGTTTTTCAAATGATGGAACCAGGGGATCCAATTAACACTAGAAACAGAAAGACAGTCGCTGATGATATCTCTTGAAAAGGACAGATGCTTCAATAGCCATATCTTGGCCCATAGACACAAGGGGCAAGGCCAATTTGGTCCTTGATAAACCCCAGACCCAATTCAGAATGGCAAAGTGTTGTGGACGCACCTTTAGGTGCCATCAGGAGCCTTCTAATGAAGTTGTTTTCTACCACTTGAAGCTTATTGATTCTACTGTACAGCTATAGCCCTGACCCATTAGTGGCAATGTAAAGGCCTTTTGCTTAATAAAGGGTTGATAATTCTCTAGCTGGTTTCTGCCCCAATGTTGCTGCAAACCGAAAGAGTGCATCCGAAGCCCTGCAAGTCTCAGGGAGTCCCATGTCAGCTGTGTATTAAATACATTACACAAATATGAAATTTTCTAACTTTTTCCATCACTTTTCCCCACATCATGAAGGTTTTTGTTTTCTGTAGTATGAGGTACACATACCATAATCTATTATATATTACATTTAACTTTTAGGTCAAGAGATATCATAACATTTTTAAAAGAATCTAGGAATTTCTGAGGGCTCATAGCTATCCTTGCCAACAGGACTGTATCATCTCCATATGATAACAGTGGGACAAAATTACTACAAATTCCCTGAAAATCAAGCTTCCTCTGTAATAAAAAAAGTATTGAGCCCATTTGTATAATGTGTAATAATTTGCTAGAATGCATTCTTGATGGACCCCCTCAGTTGCACCAATTGGTTGGGTTTTTCTACCCAACTTCCATATCTTATCTTAACCATTGTGTCAGCATGTAGCCTACGTAAATGAACAACCAGTGCTTCCTCCACTCCCATGTTTCCAATCATTGCACACAATCTGTCCTGATTGACAGTGTCGAAGGCACTGGATACGTCCATGAGGGCCAGATGTATAGAGCTCTTCATGGACTTGAAGGGTGTTTATTGACAGTCAGAGAGAGATTGAGGCATTGTTCAGTCGTGCCCATGCCCCGTCTAAAACCATATTGTGTGTATGAGAGAACCACATTTGTGGAAGCCCATTCTTCTAAGCGCACGAGAAGGACCCTCCCTAATACCATTGCGGTTGCGTAAATCAATTAAATTGGCCTGTAGCATGCAGGGTCATTTCTTTCACCCTTTTTAATCACAGGTCCCACTATCGCCTTTTTGCATAACCTGGGCAACAGGCCAATATTAGCTGCTTTGAATATATTGGTTAGAAACGGCACCCAAAAAATAGGGTTACCCTTATAGAGGTCAAGGGGCACTCCATCTGGGTCAGAAGCCTTCAAACAAATGCCCTGTGCTACGGCCATCTCTACATATTGGACTGAAATTTACATGCTTTGCTGTAGAGCTTGACTTGGATTGTGGGGCATATCCAAATCCCGAGAACCAGGGTCTATTACCTTATAAAAAGGATTGAAAGTACGAGTGAAATGATGACCTCACTAAACTTCCCTGTGAATAGTGTGTGCATTCGAGTCAGATCTTCAGAGAACATTGGTCGATTTAAAATTTCCGAGATTTTCTTTGTATCTTTAAAGGACCCTGCTTGAACTAGATCCTCCTATGCCTCCTTCCTCAGTTCTCTTTTCCACTGTTCAATCACAGATTTGTCATTCCCTCTCAGGGTTTTTACTTGCTCTTTATCCAGAGGGATAGTAGGAAGAGCCCCTTTTAGTTCTTTATGAACTTGTGTGCATTCATTATTGAACCAATTTATCAGTGGGGCTTTTTCAGATAGAATCTTCTTTACCAAGCCCAAGGATATTACTGAGCAGAGTACTTCAAAGTCCCATACTACTTCCCTTGGTATAGGATCCTGCTTCAAACAGTTAGCTAGCCTATAAACTCCTGATTAACTGAGATAATTTCCTGATCAAATTTTTGTGGATCAACCTGGTCCTATTTCAGCCTAATTCCCTTATTGCAGTTGTGCTGATCGGCTTGATCTTCCAATTTTCCTGCCTAGGATTTATGTTAAAGTGGGCTACAAGTGAGTTATGGTCACTCAAACAGTTTGGTGTGATCTTAACATCTTGTGTGAGAGTAATATATTTTTTAGTTATTAACATAAAATCAATGGAGCTAGCCCAACCACCCCTTACAAAGGTTGTGCACGACAACAACTATTAGCTGACACTCGCATTCAGAGTAATTAGGTTGTTTACAACCAATATGGCATTAAAGGCCTCCCCCAGGCCAGAATAATTAAAATGGGCCATGGGTTGTCCGTTCTTGTCATCCAAGCCACAGACACATTGGTTACTATATTTACATAAAGGTACAATTACAATCCCCAGCTCATAAAATACTCAGCAGCTGTCTCATTGCTGTGACTTTACTAATCTTGTCTTGTAGATCCTCTACCACTTGGCAGTTGCCACTATCAAAAATGTTATAATAGAAATTCACCAGAAGTAGATCAACCCGGCCCAAGCTTGACATCACAATTAGTTGATGCCAGGGGGTGCACACGAGATTTTGACTTTTGCAGACACATATTTTACTGCTATGAGCACCACTTTGCCACCCTTGGCCCTCCCTGATGTGGCGGGGATTGCTGGTACACAAAAGAAGCAAAACCCAATTATGAAAGATTCATTGAGCGACCAGGTTTCTTGCAAGCAAGTTAAGTCAAAACCTAAGACATAGCTTAACCAATCCTCAATACCCAAATTTGAGTGAACTTCCACTATGTTCAATGACATTATCCTGAAAGGGGTGATCATGTTTCCCAGATGTACTTGTCCTTTTACTTCACTATCAGGAACACAGGGAAAAAAGGTGGGGGCAGGTAATGTCACTTTCCTGTCCACCCCAGCCAAGTTTCTTTCCTGTGGGGCGTTTGTTAGTAAATTAAATCTTCAAAATAGGAGCTACAGGGGGAAGGAATGATCAGACCGCCCCACACTCAACGTATTATAAACCAACAATGGGCCTGATCAACAATAGTTACACCAAAATCTGTATATCCAGCGGTTGAGGAGTCACCAGAAATGTTCTAACTTCCTTCCGGACTTATCTAAGTCGATATGCTGTGGTGTATCTGAGTTCCAAATGCTTATACCATCATGAATCCACCCAAGTGTACATGAAAAAAAGGTGTAGGGCAGAGAGAAAGCACTTCATGGTAGTAACACGAAGGGTACTGCTGGCTGGTACTAGTCAGCAAGTCCACTTATCATCATGGGTTACTTCCTCTCTGTAAAAAAAGAAACGTGTGTGTGTGTTGTTATCAGAAACTCAGACCCATGAAATCAAAATATAGAAACCTAAATGTGATTATAAGATCTATACATGCTGATAACATGCATGCCCGATGGACCCCGTGAGAATATAGACAGACAATCCTCACCTCTAAAAGTTGGTGAAGCTAACTAACTTAAGATAACTTTATTCGATGCTGCTAGCTTCCCAAATTAAAAATGGTTCCCTTCAAGCCATAATAAATTATTCAGAGCCAACATGTTTCGTTGCCAAGGGATAATTCGGGCAACTTCATCAGGGCTACTGGGGTTCCAAACCAATACTTCATGGGAGGTTCACATCAAACCTATGATGGTATAAAATACAAAAACAGGAGAAAAACGCCAACTGTGAACACACTCTTCCCAAGAATGACTTACTACGTTTTCACTCATAATATCATATACTTCCCGTACCATCTGGTTGCGTCCATATTGTATACCTGAACCATGAAAAAGGGGAATGCAAAACGCGTCAATGGATCGCGTTTCCCCGCAGTGATTGCCCACAGGTCCTATCACCTGCAAAGAAATATGAACAATCATGTTGCAGCAGTATATAAAATCCTTCATTGCCAACATGTGCAGTTCTACAGTCTCATGCCCGCATCACGCATACAAAATCATAAGCAGGACGTAGTACATTCATGTCCACCACTATCGTAATGTACATACGGGTGTTGCGCCACCGCCTACTTCCTATGTTGTTCAAAGTCTGTCAGAATTTACCAGACTGCTTTCCTCAATCGTAATCAATTAAAAATGATAGGCGGGGCACCTTACACTATACAAGTACAAAGCGTTACCAGCCATCGCCGTTGGAACTATCCCCGAAAACACACCCCAAATTCTTGACCAAGCTTCTGGTCACCTGTACGGGGTATATATCACGTTCCAGCCCAGTCAAACTAGAAGCGGCGCGGGAGCTCCCGCATATTAGCAACTCTCACCCCATGGCCATTTGTATCCACCACTCACTCAGACAATGCGCTTACCGCTACTGGACACGTCCGGTCCTCAATTCGGTGCCACACGAGGACAATTCCTGAGCGTGTCTAAATACCTGCTCCTTCACTATGCAAACCACGCCTGTCGCGTGATTCTCACGGATTCAATCCGACCTGGCGGCCATCTTAGAGCAGTCTGGGACAACTAAAAACCGTCTGCCATGTTGAAACAGGTTACAAACAATGGTTTTAGATGTTATTACTTGTTCATGTGTACACATTTAACACACCACTCCAAATACAAAATCTATGTGGAATATGTAATGAACTACACTAAATCACTCCAAAGTTGTGCAACAAAAACATAACTATTGATAGTTCTTTAACCAGTTATTTATTATAATGCCAGTCCATCGGATTGGAGACATGCTGATTATAATAGCCCCCTCTGCTATTATGTGCCTAAAGAGTGCCTCTCATCAAATGTCATTTCAGCAACCCACTTCCCATATGGGCGGTTTAGTACTCAACAAGCAAGCACCCCCCTACCTAGGTGGTTTTTATACTGTAATATGCCTTCAGTATAACCATTGATTTTATTCTTCAATCAAAAATCCATTTAGATACAGGCCAATAAATACAACTACAGTCTCGTACATTTACTCCACTCAATGGAATCATTCAATCCGAGATTATCTACTTTCTCGGAGAGTATCCAATTTGCCTCCTTTCTGCCCAGGATGGATTTAATATTGTGGGTCTCACCCATGACCCTTTCAAGAGCAGTCCACCTCAGGTCCCTGGGGTCATGCTGTTTATCTTGAAAGTGCCGAGCCAGTCTTGTGGTTAACTTCTTAGCCTTCAGGGTACTGAGATGCTCCTGTATCCGGATCTTAACCTTCCTGGATGTAAGACCAGCATAATGCAATCCACAGTTGCACGTCAACCTGTAGATGACATTATTGATATTACAGTTACTGAAACTGTTAAGGTGCCACACCTTTCCACCTTCCAATATTACACTTTTAGTCGCTTTTTTAAGTCCGCAGACTGTACAACCTCCACAAGGGTAATGACCAGAGGGGAGATTAGGAACTAATGATGTTGATAGAGTGTGGGTGTGTACCAATTTATCTTTCAAACTGGGAGCCCTTTTAAAAGCAAAGCGGGGGTGGCATCTAGTTGGTACTGGTGTAAAGGATAGACCAGTGCTTCCGCACTATCTGCCTAACTTTGGTAGATTAGGGATCAAGGCCTAGATGTAGGTAATTTTATTTTACCACTTCTTAACACCATCCCCGCTGCACCAATTCCCCCCCGGTGCTGAACTTTTCAGATTTACATCATTTCATGACGAGCTGGGCTCGGCATCAGCGTGCGAGGAGGCTACGCCATGACGAGCCCAGCTCGTCATGAGTGTGGAAGGGGTTAAATACCGAATTTTACCGATTCGGTAATGAAGAAGTGGTAAAACAGAGGGGGGGATGTAGGTATTACAGAATCGGTAAATGAAGAATCGTTAAGATTCGGTATTTACCGATTCTGTAAATACGGATTCGGTAATGCCCATTGATTCCTTTGGGCATTGAAGCCCATAGGAATCAATGGGCATTACCGAATACCAATTCCAGCAAGGATGCAGGGGGTGTCACTTTGACACCCTCTAGCACCCCAAATACAGGCATGTGTGCCAAGTGGCACACAGACATGCCCTAAGGGCATGTCTGTGTGTTACATTGCACAGGAGTGCATGCACAGATGTGCATGCACACCTGAATTCGGTATTTTACCACACAATAGGATTGTGTGGTAAAATACCGACTCTTAAGGGCCATTGGGGACTCTTAGGAGTGTCACCTACATATAGATTTACCGATTCGGTAAATATACCGATTCGGTATTTTACAGAATCAGTATACTTACCGAATCTGTAAAATTACAGATTCTTAAAATAACATGCCCCTACATCTGAAAACCCTAATACCGGTCGGAAACGGCCGAAATCGGTATTAGGGTTCCTACTATATGTGGTAACCACTGGGAGACAGTCAGTTTTAGCTTTCCTATTTCTCTCCAGGAGTGCATCGTGAGGAGTGTTCAGAGCTCGTTTGCGTGCTTGTTTGATGGTCTTAGACGGGTACCCCCTTTCTTTCAATTGCACCACTAACTCGTCCGATTGTTCCATAAACTTTTCCGTCGTGGAGCAGTTGCGCCGGTACCGCAAAAACTGACCAACCGGAAGATTATCCCGGAAGGACCTGGGATGGAAGAAGCGATAGTGTGTAACAGGGAGTTCCTATCACTAGGCTTCTGGTGAATGTTGGTAACTAGACCCTGTTCTGCGGCTGTAATATCCACATCCAGATAAACAGTAGACGTCCTACTGTAGGACCAAGTGTACCGCAAGCATCCATCAGCCTGGTTGAGCCATACAAAAAATGAAGTCAGAAGGTCCTCTGAGCCAGTCCAGATGCACAGTACATCATCTATATATTTCCTCCAAAGAGAAATATTCTCTTTGAAGGGATTAGAGATGTGATGGATGACATTCTCCTCAAACTGGCCTACATAAATGCAGGCCAGACTAGGAGCAAAAGTTGCCCCCATTGAAGTCCCAGACATCTGGAGATACAATTGGTTCTGGTATTCAAAAAAATCTTTGTGAGGGCTAACTCAATGCACTTCAGGACAAAAGATTGGGGGGTGTCATAGAACCATTCCAATACCCCAAGTGCCCGCGCTGCTGCCACCAGCGTGGCATCTTGGGGTATACTGGTGTATAGTGATTCAATATCGATCGTAACCAAAAACTGGCTATGAATCAAATGACACTGTTTATAAGATGTTCAATATATCAGTTGTATCTTGTACAAAAAAGGGCTGCGTAATGACAGATTCCCTCAGAAAAAAATCCGAAAATTGGGATAGAGGCTCCAATACTGATTGGATGCCAGAAACAATCGGCTGCCCTGGAGGGGGGCTCTGGGACTTGTGAATCTTCGGCAAGATGTAGAAAGCTGGTACTCTCGGTTTTTGATTCACTAAAAAGTCTGCCTCCTTGTTGGTAATCCATTTTTTCTCCAGCGCATCCCCCACCATGGCCTTGATGGTACATTTTAACTCTGGTGTGGGGTCTCGCATAAAAGGATGGGAATTAGTCCGGCACCCCAATAGCCTGAGCACCTCTGCCTCGTAGTCACTGGTGTTGAGCACTACTACCGCCCAACCTTTTTGGCTTGTTTGATTGTAATAAATGTATTGTCCTGTTTAGATTTAACTGCTGCCAATCATATTTGCGCATGTTTTTTGGACCGGTAATATCATGTGTCTGTTCCAAGGCCTCTATATCTTGTAACACCAGCCATTCAAATACCGCAACCTCAGGACTCCCTGATGAAGCCGAGGGACAAAAACTCGATGGACGGCGTAGATTAGTCGAAAAGACAGATTGTGGTTCCTTGTCCTTCCAACTAAAAATGTTCAGAATTTTTATTTTACTTATCATTTCAAAAATTTCCATCCGACAATTAAAGATATCTTGGTGTGGCGTTGGCACGAAGACCAAACCCTGATTTAGTACTCTGGATTCATCCTGAGACAATGTATAAATGGACAAATTGACCACAATGTCATTAGTGAGGGGTTGGACATGTAGTATCTCGGCACCAGAAAGTGTCACTGATGTGTTCTGCCTCGACTGCGCGTGATGCGGGGAGAGTATGTCTGCCATGTTGGTATATGGTTGGACCTGCCCCTGCCTCTGCCTCTCTGGCCGGGCCTCCTCCACCCCGGTTGCCCCTGTGGGTTTGGCCTAAAAAGACCTCAATAGCTAACCAAGTTCCTCGTTGGTTCTTGTTTCTTAGGTGATTCTGACTCGGTTCTGATTTGATGTTGATGATTGTTGTTCTCCTAACTCTTCTTCTTCACTGCTTGTATTGTGAAATGTCCAGTTTGCAGGGGTTCGTCTGGTTTGTCTACGACCACCCCTCTGTTGATTCTGGTAATGAGGCTGTTCTGTCGTTATCTGGTAGTATGTGTCCTCTACATAAGGGTACGCCCATTGGTGAGTAAAACGCCGCCCCCCACTCAACGTATTATAAACCAATAATGGCCCGGATCAACAATAGTTACACCAAAATCTGTGTATTCAGTGGTTGAGGGGTCACCAGAAACTTTCTAACTCCCTCCCGAACTTATCTAAGTCACTATGCTGTGGTGTATCTGAGTTCCAAAGTGGACTTGCTGACAAGTACCAGCCAGCATTCCCCTTGGTGTTACTACTGTGAGGTGCTTTCTCTCTGCTCTACACCTTTTTTACATGTACACTTGGGTGGATACTGAGTGGGGGGCGGCCTGATCATTCCTCCCCCCTGTAGCTCCTATTGTTTGGACATTTTAAGTACGGCGGCTCAGCCATGAGAGCTTTTAACTAAACCATTTGTAAAAGAGTGCGCCTTCTGTGAACTGCACTCGTAGTAGTTTTCACTCGATCCTTCTTCCCCTTTGGAAAGAGGGTTTTACTTCCCTGGTACCTAGTTAGATTGACAAGTTTTTTCTGTTCTGGACAGGAATTGCTTGGCTTTTACTTATGAACAAATAGCACTGATCCTAGCTGGTCCCTAACTTTTGCCCGATGCTCCACTAACCACTAATTGCACAGCTAATGAAGAATAGGAGAAGTTATCAAACACTTAAAAAGCGCCAGATCTTCATTGCCCTCCATGGGGTGCTTATGACCGAATATATTCAGGCAGGAGATGCCCCCCCAAGTCTATTGGTAAGAATTGAACCCAAGATTTTTTTGGAGGACAAACAGTTCCGGGTGGATTGGAGATACATTGCGAATAAATGTACCCGGGACTGGTTGGTTTTAATTATCAATACTGCCAAGAGACTGAGTGAGGAACTACTTGCAGGAATTTTAGATGTGGAAGAAACTATTAAGAGGGACAACACTATTTTGGATGCAAAGGAGCAATTAGCAAGAATCCAGGGTGATTTACTAGATTACAAGACTTATATGGTAAATCAAAAAATTAAAGGTTTAACAAGGAACCTGGAACGTTTTTCACATGAATGGGTGTACCCTTATGTAGAGGACAAATGCTACCAGATAACGACAGAACAGCCTCATTACTAGAATCAACAGAGGGGTGGTCGAAGACAAACCAGATGAACCCCTGCGAACTGGACATTTCACAATTCAAGCAGTGGAGAGGAAGAGTTAGGAGAGTAACAATCATCGACATCAAATCAGAACCGAGTCAGATTCACCCCAGAAACAAGAACTAAGGAGGATCTTGAGGCGCAATTGAGGTCTCCTTTAGGCCAAACCCACAAGGGCAACCAGGGTGGAGGGGGCCCGGCCCAGAGAGGCAAAGGCAGGGGCAGGGCCAACCATATACCAACATGGCAGACATACTCTCCCCGCATCACGTGCAGTCGAGGCAGAACACATCGGTGACACTTTCTGGTGCCGCAATGCTTGATGTCCAACCCCTCACTAATGACATTGTGGTCAATTTGTTCAATATCCATTATCTCGGGATGAATCCAGAGTACTAAACAAGGGTTTTGGCTTTTTGCCAATGCCACGCCATGATATCTTTAATTGTCGGACGGAGATTTTTGAAATGATAAGGAAAATAAAAATTCTACATTTTTTTTGAGGGAAGGACAAGGAACCACAATCTGTCTTTTCGACTAATCTATGCCGTCCATCGAGTCTTTGTCCCCCGGCTTCATCAGTGGGTCCTGAGGTTGCGGTATTTGCAGCTGGTTTTACAAGATATAGAGGCCTTGGAACAGACACATGATATTGCCCGTCCAAATATTATGAGCAAAAATGCTTGGGCAGCGGTTAAATCTATACAGGACAATACATTTATTACAATCAAACAAGCCGACAAGGGCGGGCTGTAGTAGTACTCAACACCAGTGACTACAAGGCAGAGGTGCACAGGCTATTGGGGTGCCGCACTAATTAGCATCCTTTGATGTGAGACCCCACACCAGAGTTACAATGTACCATCAAGGCCATTGTGGGACATGCACTGGAGAAAACATGGATTACCAACAAGGAGGAGGACTTTTTATTGAATCAAAAAAAGGGGGGACCGGCTTTCTACATATTGCCGAAGATTCAAAAGTCCCAGCGCCCTCCTCCAGGGCGGCCCATTGTTTCTGACATCCAATCAGTATTGGAGCCTCTATCCCAATTTTCAGATTTTTTTCTGATGGGAATCTGTCATTATGCAGCCCTCCTTTGTACAAGATACAACTGATATGTTAAACATCTTAAAAACAGTGTCATTTGATCCTCGTAACCAGTTTTTGGTTACGATCGATATTGAATCGCTATACAGCAGTACACCCCAAGACGCCACGCTGGTGGCAGCAGCTCGGGCACTTGGGGTATTGGAATGGTTCTATGACACCCCCCAATCTTTTGTCCTGAAGTGCATTGAGTTAGTCCTCACAAAGTATTTTTTTGAATACCAGAACCAATTGTATCTCCAGGTGTCTGGGTCTTCAATGGGGGCAACTTTTGCTCCTAGTCTGGCCTGCATTTATGTTGGCCAGTTTGAGGAGAATGTCATCAATCACATCTCTAATCCCTTCAAAGAGAATCTTTCTCTTTGGAGGAGATATATAGATGATGTGCTGTGCATCTGGACTGGCTCAGAGGACCTTCTGACTTCATTTTTTGTATGGCTCAACCAGGCTGATGGATGCTTGCGGTTCACTTGGTCCTACAGTAGGACGTCTGCTGTTTTTCTGGATGTGAATATTACAGCCGCAGAACAGGGTCTAGTTACCAACGTTCACCAGAAGCCTAGTGATCGGAACTCACTGTTACACTATTGCTCCTTCCTTCCCAGTCCCTCCGGGATAATCTTCTGGTTGGTCAGTTTCTGCGGTACCGGCGCAACTGCTCCACGACGAAATGTTCATGGAACAATTGGACGAGTTAGTGGTGAAATTGAAAGCAAGGGGGTACCCATCTAACTCCATCAAACAAGCATGCAAACGAGCTCTGAACACTCCTCGTGATGCTCTCCAGGAGAGAAATATGAAAGCTAAAACTGACTGTCTCCCAGTGGTTACCACATTTGATCCCTTATCTACCAAAGTTAGGCAGATAATGCGGAAGCACTGGTCTATCCTGGACACCAGTATCAACAAGATGCCACCCCTGCGCTTTGCTTTTAAAAGGGCTCCCAGTTTGAAAGATAAATTGGTACACACCCGCACCCTATCAACATCATTAGTTCCAAATCTCCCCTCTGGTCATTACCCTTGTGGAGGTTGCACAGTCTGCGGACTTACAAAAGCGACTAAAAGTGTAATATTGGAAGGTGGAAAGGTGTGGCACCTTAACAGTTTCAGTAACTGTAATATCAATAATGTCATCTACAGGTTGACGTGCAACTGTGGATTGCATTATGTTGGTCTTACATCCAGGAAGGTTAAGATCCGGATACAAGAGCCTCTCAGTACCCTGAAGGCGAAGAAGTTAACCACAAGACTGGTTCAGCACTTTCAAGATAAACAGCATGACCCCAGGGACCTGAGGTGGACTGTTCTTGAAAGGGTCATGGGCGAGATCCACAATATTGAATCCATCCTGGCCAGAAAGGAGGTGAAATAGATCTTCTCAGAGAAAGCAGATAAGCTTGGATTGAATAATTCCATTGAGTGGAGTAAATGTACGAGACTGTAGTTGTATCTATTTGCCTGTATCTAAATCGATTTTTGATTGAAGAATAAAATCTTTGATCATAACGAGGGCATATTACAGTATAAAAACCACCTAGGCAGGGGGGTGCTGGCTTTGTGAGTACTACACCGCGCATATTGGAAGTTGGTTGCTGAAATGACATTTTTTGAGAGGCACTCTTTATGCACATAATGGCGGAGGGGGCTGTTATCATTAGCATGGCTCCAAACGGATGGGCTGGCATTATAATAAATAACTGGTTAAAGAAATATTAATAGTTATGTTTATGTTGAACATCATTGGAGTTATTTAGTGTAGATCATTACATATTCCACACAGATTTTGCATTTAGTGTGTTAAATGCATACACATGAACAAGTAATAACATCTGAAACCATCGTTTGTAACCTATTCCAACATGCCGGACCGTTTTTAGCTGTTCCAGACTTCTCTAAGATGGCCGCCAGGTCAGATTGAATCTGCGAGAATCACGCGACAGGCGTGGTTTGCATAGTGAAGGAGCAGGTATTTAGACAAACTCAGGAATTGTCCTCGTGTGGCACCGAATTGAGGACCGGACGTGTCCTCTTAGCAGTAAGTGCGCTGTCTGAGTGAGTGGCGGATACGAAATTGCCACGGGTTGAGAGTTGCTAATATGCGGGAGCTCCCGCACCGCTTCTAGTTTGACTGGGCTAGAACGTGATATATCTCCCATACAAGTGACCAGAAGCTTGGTCAAGTAATCGGGGTGTGTTTCGGGGATAGTTCCAACGGCAATGTCTGGTAACGCTTTGTACTTGGATAGTGTAAGGTGTCTCCGCCGACCATTTTTAATTGATTACGATTGAGGAAAGCAGTCTGGTAAATTCTGACAGACTTTGAACAACATAGGAAGTAGACGGTGGCGCAACACTCGTATGTACATTAAGATAGTGGTGGCCATGAATGTACTACGTCCTGCTTATGATTTTGTATGCGTGATGCGGGCCTGGGACTGTAGAACTGCACATGTTGGCAATGAAGGATTTTATATACTGCTGCAATATGATTGTTCATAATTCTTTGAAGGTGATAGGACCTGTGGGCAATCACTGCAGGGAAACGCGATCCATTGAAGTGTGTTGCATTCCCCTTTTTCATGGTTGCAGATATACTATATGGACGAACCAGATGGTACGGGAAGTATATGATATTATGAGTGAAAATGTAGTAAGTCATTGTTGAGAAGAGTGTGTTCACAGTTGGCGTTTTTCTCCTGTTGTTGTATTTTATACCATCATAGGTTTGATGTGAACCTCCCATGAAGTATTGGTTTGGAACCCCAATAGCCCTTACAAAGTTGCCCGAATTATCCCTTCGCAATGAAACATGTTGGCTCTGATTATTGATTATGATTTGAAGGGAACCATTTTTAATTTGGGAAGCTAGCGGCATCGAATAAAGTTATCTCAAGCTAGTTAGCTTCACCAATTTTTAGAGGTGAGGATTGTCTGTCTATATCCTCACTGGGTCCATCGGGCATGCATGTTATCAGCATGTATAGATCTTAAAATAACATTTAGGTTTCTATATTTTGATTTCATGGGTCTGAGTTTCTGTTAACAACAGACACACACGTTTCTTATTTTACGGAGAGGAAGTAACCGATGATGATAAGTGGACTTGCTGACGAGTACCAGCCAGCAGTCCCCTTGGTGTGACTACCGTGAGATGTTTTCTCTCAGCCCTACACCTTTTTTTCATGTACACTTGGGTGGATTCATGATGGTATAAGCATTTGGAACTCAGATACACTACAGCATATTGACTTAGATAAGTCCGGAAGGAAGTTAGAAAGTTTCTGGTGACCCCTCAACCGCTGGATATACAGATTTTGGTGTAACTATTGTTGATCAGGCCCATTGTTGATTTATAATACATTTAGGGGCCGATTAGGATGGAGGATTTTCCGCCTCCTCCGGGCCGGCGGAAGCCACCTCCGGCCCGGAGGAGGCAGAAAATCCATTGCGGGCTCACCAAAGACCCACCGCCACATTACGATGGCTGGTGGGTCTTGGTTTCTGTCCGCTGCTTTTCCGCCGCGGTCGGATTACAACCGCGGCGGAAAAGCTCTCATTTGGCTGGCAGTGTCTATCAGACACCGCCGGCCAAATTAGGAAGCATTTTAAAACATGCTTTTCCGCGGCGGTTTTTCCGCCGTGGAAAAGCATGTGTACTTTTGATTTTGGGGGCCCGTTGCGGGCCCCCAGGGTGTTGGTGGGTGGGGGGTGCACATGGGGGGTACCTATGGTACCCCCCAGCATTTACATGCACAATGCGGCAGGCACCGCGCGGTGCCTGCCGCTTTGTGCATGTAAATGTTACACATGCACTTTTAACATTGCGGCGGGTGCTGCTTGAAGCAGCACCCGCCGCAATGTTAAATATCCAGGATGTGACCGCCAGGGTGGCGGTCACATCCTAATCGCACATGAGGGAACGCCGCAGCCCATGCGGACGTTCCCTCATACTCTGGGGTCGCGGACGGACTCAAGTCCGTCCGCGATCCTAATCGACCCCTTAGTGTGGGGCGGTCTGATCATTCCTTCCCCCTGTAGCTTCTATTTTGAAGATTTCATTTCCTAACAAACGTCCCACAGGAAAGAAACTTGGCTGGGGTGGACAGGAAAGTGACATTACCTGCCCCCGCCTTTTTTCCCTGTGTTCCTGATGGTGAAGTAAAAGGACAAGTAAATCTGGGAAACATAATCACCCCTTTCAGGATAATGTCATTGAACATAGTGGAAGTTCAATCAAAGTTGGGTATTGAGGATTGGTTAAGCTATGTCTTAGGTTTTGACTTAACTTGCTTGCAAGAAACCTGGTCGCTGAATGAATCTTTAAAAGATCAAGAATAAATTAAATGCTGAATTTACAGTTTCGCAGCTCTTTTAACTTTAATATGGCAGCATCTCTGCATTTTAGGCCTAGCAATTTTAAATATGATTGCCTAGAACAATTTTTCATAGACGTTTTAGTTTTGTCTCATTAGCTTTGCACATTATTTCTCAATAATTGTAAATGCTTCCCCAATACTAAAAATAAAAAAAGGACCACTAGAACACTAAGGGGTTTGTGGTGGGGGGGGTGGGGGGTGGGGTGGCGACCTCACTCTGTAATAACTGGGACAGGGAGCACATAGGAGGGGGTAATAGACATTTATAAAAAGTAAATGGCTGCAAAGCAGATGAGTTTATGAACCAAAAAGAGAGCGTGGGTAAATGTGATGTAACATCTGTGGGAGAGTAATTTGTCAAACTCGTCTTCGTTTCTTTTATCAGGATGACATTGGGAGAATTCATCGGGGATCTCCAATCTGTAATGATGCAGATGTTTAACTTTTGGAAGGAATCTTGTGAAATAAAACAAATGATCTCGCAAAGTTGAGGCAAAGTTATAACCTGAAAAGAAAAAAAACTACACTTCTTTTTTAATGAAAAACAGACTTTTAAAAATGTCGGGTACAAGATTTTAAGGTGCACATTGTTCTCGTTAAGAATAAGATCTATATCAAAGTCTATTATTATTTTTCAAGACAATTGTTTTAATATTTTGTTTTTTACATCACGGACATTGTAATTTTTAGCTTTTAATATCTACTTTAGACCCATTATAAAATGTGCGCTGTTTCCTTTGCTTGGTACAAAGCCATGAACAAGACGATTTTGGTGAAAAGAAGCGCTCTGGTGGTTGTTTAACATTAGATAAAAGCGCCTCATGTGATTTTAGGTGGCAGGGTCTAGAGAATTAAGCAAATCGTAAAACCCAATTTGGTGAGAGATCAGATAGACTGAGTGTGTGTGATGGTGTCAGAGCGCTTTACCAAAGGACCAGCTACATTACATAAGGACTTCAGAGTAAATTAGTTACATAAAATATACAAACAGAAAAACTCTAAATTCACATAGGAGAAATAAAAGTGATGAGAATAATGTACACTGTGCTTCAATTTACAAGTCGACTACAAGTGCCAACTGGTATCAACGTTCTCAGAAAAGACAAAACTTTTCGAAACGAGAAGTTAGTCGCACTACTACCAGAGGCGGTAGACGTTTGTCTGTTAGGTAGGGAAAATTAAGTGTGCCGAATGCGCATTCCATGTGCATGTATACATGCCCAGATGTGTTATAATTACTATTTAACACACTCAACACAAGCTCTCTAGTTACATGCTGCTTTATAGTCAGAGTTGATTCCTGCCCAATGCAATGTTTTTCATTTTATAAACTTGTAATACATATATGTTTGAAGAACCTCTGAAGGGTCGTTGAAGAGGAGCATAAATTACTGACCCATCACACCATAAATGGAACTTATGAACTTAAGGTCATATATACATGGATCTCTACAACCAATGTGTGGGTCCACAGAACACTCTGTCACGTATTCCTAAATTCCCAAGGTTGTATGTGGTTCTGGGCAGCATACTTTTATACTTTGCGCTGGCTTCAAACCTGTGCCTAGAACTCTGCACACTAGTCTTTTCAGACAACCGTACCCTTTCCAACGCTGAGGCGTGCGTACCTGTTGTACACAAATACGTTTGCAAAGCAGGCAAAAGAAAGGAGCACTGAACATTTGCATACCATGTAATTCCTGATTCTCCAATCAGCAGTAATGGAAAGGTACCTGCAAAGTATATACATATGTGGCAGACAACGCAAGATATATTTTCTGCATTCACATTCGTTATTTTACTAATCAATCAATCAATCAATCATAGCACTTGCATAGCGCACTACTCACCCGGAAGGGTCTCAAGGCGCTTGGGGGAAGGGGGCCGCTACTGCTCGAACAGCCAGGTCTTGAGTTGTCTCCTGAAGGCGAGGTGGTCCTGGGTCAGCCGAAGGTGGATGGGGAGGGAGTTCCATGTCTTGGCCGCCAGGTAGGAGAAGGATCTGCCTCCGGCGGTGGCTCTTCGGATGCGTGGTACGGCGGCGAGGGCGAGGCTAGCGGACCATAGCTGGCGGGTGGGCGTGTGGAAAGGCAGTCGGTCGTTGAGGTACTTGGGGCCCAGGTTGTGGAGAGACTTGTGTGCGTGGGTGAGGAGCCTGAACGTGATCCTCTTGTTGACGGGGAGCCAGTGCAGGTTCCTCAGGTAGCCGGAGATGTGGCTGCATCGAGGGATGTCCAGGATGAGTTGGGCGGAGGCGTTATGGATGCGTTGTAGTCTTTTCTGGAGCTTGGCTGTGGTTCCGGCGTAGAGGGTGTTTCCGTGGTTCAGCCAGAACCACAGTTTTCTGCAGTTTTCTGCAGAACTCGAACACCATTAAGTATAGGGTTGCTTTAAAATACAACAAGAACAGACACACTAAGGGGCATATCATCAAGGCCATGCGATAATTATCGCTCAGCGCTCTTAGCGTGAGGATAATTATCGCCGGCCAACTCTGAATTTTATCGCGGATATAGTGTGCTATCAGCAACGCTTATCTCCAAAGCGATAAAATTCAGAGCACAAGCTGCCAATTGTGTGATTATCGCTGGAAATACAGCGATAATCGCACAAGGCTTGGCGAACGCTTGATGATAGGGCAAGGCATGCTTAGCCATGATATCCACCTTACATAGGATATCATGGTGGCTAAGTCAGCTTTGAAGCAGGCGTAAGGAAAGTAGCGATAACAGAGGTTATCGCTACTTGGCTTGTCGCTCTGCCGGTTAGCGTGCCCATTGATAATTGGAGAAATGTCGCTTAGCGACATTTCTCCAGCTATGTCAGGGCAGGAACGCCCACTTTGCATCTCATTAAAGATGCAAAGATGGTTGTTGGAGGAAAGGGCGATAATGCAAGGATTCACGCGATAATGAGACCTTGCTGATTAGGAGATAAAACTATTGCCGCTTTCTGTCCGAAAAGGTACACTAAAGCGGCAATAATTTTATCACGGGGGCTTGATGATATGCCCCTAAGTTTGCATTGCATTTCAAACAGTATGAACAAGTGTGATCACAGCCGATGGGTGTGAACAAGTTGGGTAGGAACCAAGAAGTGTTTGGGGAAATGACGGTGAAGCAGGAGACTATAGTGTAGTAGCAAGGGGGAGAGAGCACTGCTGGAACACCCATGTGGGGACAAAAGAGGAGAACATGTCCCCCAAAAGAGCACACCGGCAAGGCACCTGGACCTCTATGGTAAGAGGCTATTATTAAAGCAAAACGAGTGAAAAATGCTTGAATTGTGGTAGCAAATATCATAGCTACAGTCTTAACAAATAATTAAAATAATGTGACTAAGAAGGAAAGAAGTAACATTATTTATGATAACTCCCTTTCCTACAAGAATAAGCAAGTTAAAGTCTGCCATCTGGAGAGATGGAGTACATTATTGATACCTATTCGGTACAGGCCGACTGCTCTCTGCTCTAAGGACGGGGCTTTGTCTGTGAGAGCATAACTGGTTACTACTCAATGTTCTTCGAGGAGATGCGAACCCCGTGGATATAAGAACAAGCAAGCCTCTGTCTCAGAGAGCTGAAAACTAGAAATTTCAACTTCTTTCCATAAGAACTGTAGTTAGACCTGGCTTTTACAGTTGGTTTATCCCCAGATATTTTGCTTTGTGGCCTTCTGTTTCAGACATGTTTTTGTGGGTTTTATGACTCGGCATTATACCACTGCTGATCAGTGCTAAAGTGCATATGCTCTCCCTCTCAATTGTATGTAAGGATTAGTGCTTCCATAATTGGCTGATTTAATTTACTAATCAGTCCCTAATACAGTGTACTGTGTGTGCCCAGGGCCTGCAAATCAAATGCTGCTAGTGGGCCTGCAGCACCGGTTGTGCTACTCACATAAACCCCGAGTGGATACCTCCGCTCCGCCCGCGGAGTGTGCAGAGATTTGCCTTCTACGCGGAGAAAGCGCAGAAGGCAATCTCCGCACACTCCGCAGCAGAGAGGAGTTAGCCAGCTCCAGCCTCTACCTCCGTATTACGAAGTAAGTCAACATTAATTAAAAATAAACTTAAAACCACTTATCTCTGTACTGCGGCGTACCCGGGCTGCCTTTCTCCTCTTTCTTGCCATACCGGTAGTGCTTGAGATCACTGCGCATGCGAGCGCACTCAGTTTACTCAAGCATTACGGGTATGGCGAGGAAGAGGAGGAGGGTAGTCCAAGGGTGCCGCAGTACAGAGGTAAGTGGTTTTAACTTTATTTTTAATTAATGTTAACTTAATTCTTAATAGGGGGAGGAGGCGGCCGGCGTAGCCTAGCTCCACGGACTTTGTTTGCAACTCTGTGGACCTCCAAGTGGCCCTGCTACGCCCACTACGCCCAGGGTTAACTCACATAAGCAGCCTGTAAATGTAACTTAGGCCTGCCATTGCAGTGCCTTTGTGCAGTCTAATACTGCCATGTCAACCTGGCAAGTGCCCCTACTTGCCAGGCCCTAACCTTCCCTTTTCTTACATATTAGTCACTCCTTAGGTAGGCCCAAGCTACTCCAGTTGGCATGGTGGAGTGTATGTGAAAGGTAGTGTGATGTGTGTGGCGTGTTCTGATAGTGAAATACTGCCAATTTCGTTTTTCAGTATTGTAAATCTATCTGTTCCCATAGGATGGAATGGGGAGTTTGCTTATAACAACTTATAAGCATAACTGGCCCTGGGAACCAGAGGGGAAAATCAAGTTTGGTATGCCTGAACTCAGAATATTAAAATGCATCTTTGATGAGGGAGATTTTTACATTCTGTGTTTACCTTTAGAAAGTAGGTATTTTCTTGCTTAGCCACCCAGTGTGCCTCTGCTAGGATGTCTATTAACTGTCTGGCTTTCGAGTGACAGGGGCTGGGGATGTACAGTGGCTCCAGAGAGTCTGGATGTGTCAGCACTAGGCTGAATAGGCCTGGTATGCATTTGGAGTGGTGGGAGGAGTAGCACCTCCACCTTAATAAGGCTTTGCCTGCCTTCCACAATGATGGCTCCGCCCCCCCCCCGGTGACATGTCTGGAGCCTGGGCTCACACTGGCAATAGAGTTTATTGTGCACTTGCAAAGTCCCCCCCCCCCCCCAGAACTTGTTTGGACTGGGCTCAGAGCCAAGGACCAGGACAGAACAAAGAGATTTACTGTATAACTAGAGGGGCCCAGAACCCAGACGTATTAATTACTGCTGAACCAAGCAACCCACCACGAAGAAGAACTGGGCAAGCTATAGGAGTAGTACTCCCCCAGTGCTGTGTGCTGTTGGGTTTGACCTGCAGTGGTTGCTTCTGTCTTGGGTGGGAAAAGAAATGGACTGTGCTTTCATCATCCTGTTGTTAGAGTTTTCTCCAAGGGATGGAAGTAGAGATTGCCTCCTGTTGGAAGTCTCAGGGATAGAAAAGGCTTCAAAAATCATTTCTGGGAATCAAGGGGAACCTTTGCCAAGGAGAAGAGCCAGAGAAGCTGAGGAGGAATACTACCCCTGTTTGCTATCTGCTGTTGGCCTGCAGTGGCTACTTGCTACCAAGGAAAGGAGAAAGGACGTTGCTGTTTGCTGTGTCCCCTGCTTGAGAAAGATCTCCAAGGGCATGAAACTGAGCTTGCCTTCTGTTCTGAAGTCTCAAGGACACAAAAACTTCACCACCAGCTCCCCTGAACTTCCTTGCTGGGAGTTCTGACTTGGTGAGAGGTGCCTGCTGTTGTTTTGGACCTCTAGAGGCTGTTTGCCACTGGGAGCTGGGAAAAGTAATGCACCATCGAGAAGAGAGATGCATCCGCACCTGTTGCCGACGTATCACAAAAGAAATCATCGCAGCGCCTGCCCACTGCATGAGAAATCGCCGCACTGTGCATCATGTGCACCAATTTCCGAAGTCCGAGATCACTGCATTGATTCTGAAGTTTTGCATGCTGTCTGGGTACAAGAACCCATGCATCATCCTGGATTGTCGCACTTCATCGAGGCACCAAGTCTGTCGCATCGTTGGGGGTTGCAGTAATAAACCTATGCATCACCTCCCACGCAGTAAGAAACCGACGCATCACATCCTCTCCAGTAAGGAACCAACGCATTATCTCCCCGCGCAGCAGTAAGGAACTGATGCATCACCTCCCCCGGAGCAAGGAACCAATGCATCGCCTTCCCTGAGTTTCAGGAACCAATGCTCCACCTTACCTGCGACCCTTTTTGTTTCTGTGCGCGACGCATCCAAGGTACATTGTTTGAAAAGTGTTGTATCTGCACTTTGCTTTGAATTTAACTATTTGTACCATTTGAAAGTCTTATTGGTACTACTGTATTGTGGATTTTTGTCGCTTTGGTCTTGTTTGGTTTAGATAAAGATTATTTATTATTCTAAACTGGCATGGTGTCCATTTGCGGTGTTTTCACAGTATTACTGTATGTTTTCAAAAATGCTTTACACACTGCCTTTGAGATAAGCCTGTTTGCTCTCGTCAAGCTACCAAGGTGGTAAGAAGGGGTTATTTTAGAAGTGTATCCTTACCCTGACTAGAATCAAGGGTCACAATTTGGACAAAGGTACCTACCTCTGCCATCTAGAGACCCCCATTTCCAACAACCGTTTAGCATCCCTGTGATTTCTGAAGCAATGTGTGAAAGGTCCCAGGGAATTCTTACTATTTTTCTCACGAATACCCATATAGTAACACACTAGGTACACACTAAACATTATACCACATACGAATATATGAAACAAAAACATACTATCATAATATACAAAACTTGGCAATTAGTTCTTGTATAGTACACATTTAAAACAAAACCCTTGTTAATAGTAAGGTCCAATCGGGCAGCTTAGATCACAGAGTGAATTCTGGGCTGGTGAATCATGTGCACCAATGTAAAAAATGTGTAGAAATGTTTTTTGGGCCCCACTATGGTTCCGCCCTGCTGGTCTGTCACTTTGGGTTGTTAAACCTCCCTCCACTATCTTCTATCACTGAAGTGTCCAATAATGCTATGAGATGGTTTGGTTCTAACATAGAAAGCTGGACCTTGCAAGTAACTGCAGTTGACTATTTTGCAACACCTGGTCCAATGAGTTATGGGGTCCTTCAAGGACTGTTTACTTACCCAAGAGTACAAATGGAACGCACCAATCACCTGAATCATGCAACTAGCCAAATTGAAATTAACGGAGATTTTCATTACCTTTGAGGACAAGATTTATTTGAAATGCCACAGTACCTCAATGGGCAGTACTTTTGCCCAAAGCGTGTCCTGCCTATACATGGGATGTTTTGAAGATCACTTACTAATCAGTATAACCAGGTGCCTTAGAAACTCATCTATTATTATATCCAAACCAGATACAACTGTGGATTAGATATATCGATGACATTCTGGTCATATGGAAAACTAACAACACCACCATGGATTACTTTAGTGATTGGCTAAACAAAAGAAATGCCTTCCTCAAATTTACTATGACACACAACAACACCAAGGTATCATTTTTAGACGTCAACATCAACGCTGATAATGAAAAACTCAGCCCATCTCTGTTCACCAGACCTACAGACCGAAACAGCCTCCTACTTTACAAAACTGCACACTCTAAAGCACCCAGAGAGAATCTACCAGTATGGCAATTTATGACGTATCTGGTCCAGGATAGAAGACTACAAAAAGGGTGCGTAAAACCCATCAGAAAAACTCCAGGAACACAAATACCCCAAACATATTATGAATAAAGCAAAAAAGAGAGTACGCAACATACCCAGGGAATGCCTCTTGGAGAAAACCAACAAACCGGAGAATATCAACCTAATACGTGTCACCACCTACAATAAAGGTTCCAATTATGTTAAACAGGCTATCAACAAATACTGGTGTATTTTTACGTTGAATCAACTAGATTTTGAGAAACCCGTCTTCTCATTCAAAAGGAACCGAAGTATACGAGAAAGACTGGTTCACAGCAACACTATCAGCAGAACAACAGAAAGATAAAACACCCTTTGGAAACTTCCACCCGTTAAGGGCCACTTCCCATGTGGCAACTGTTCTGTCAGTCCCCTTATATCACACACTGGGACCATTGATCTGGGCTTCAGAACCCCATGGGAACAGAGGTCCCACACCAACTGTAACAGAGCAAATGTCGTATATATGATAAGCAGCCCATGTGGTTTGAAATATATAGGGATGACCACCAGAAAAATTATCTGCATCAGCGAACACAGAAGCAACATCCGATGCAAAAGTACTCCCACTAGACTTACGTCCCATTTTTTGGAAACCAATCTTTCAGAGGGTGACATGCAGTGGACTATCATTGAAGAAATCACATCACAAAATGGGGCACATAAGACACTTCTCCTGAAAGAACAAAGGTGGGTGCATCGCTTACAAACACATATTAGGGGTCTGAAAGATGATATACCTTGGAACCAACTCAACAACCTTAACGGATAGAAACACTATCAAGGTTTTACAAAGGTGTCATGACATGACTACAGACTACAGATGTTCAACAACACTGCTATAATCATGGGAAATATACGATCTCCACCCAATGGATGTGAGTATCCCAGGACGAGCTGAATCCTCTTCCTTCCCCCTCAAAAACCCACAGGGAACAATTATGGTATCCCTGATTTACAAAAAAAACCACATCATTGGGGCCATCATTCACCCGTCTTTAATATGGCCCACTTAAACGATGTGGTAACCCCACTATTACATTTTGTGTGTAAAAAACAGAATAAGAAACTGTAATACAGTAAAATTTGATAGAATGTGGTATCCGTAATCGATAAAAACATCACTCGCGTATCGCCCCACCACTCGGCATCAGACTAATATAAATTACCAACACAAATGAGAGTGAGATAACTTTTTAATATGAAGGTAATATCCACATATACTAGCACCTATGGGAAAAGCATACTGTGGCATATTGTAAAAATACACTCAGCTAATCAGTGACACATATGACAGATGTTTACGTGCCACCTCTTGCATCAAACCTAACTTATCGTAAAACTGACAAGGGCGCTCCAGCCGGCAGGAGGACCAACATGAATATGAGTGGGATGTCTTTTAATATGCAGGTGATATCCCCACATATGAACATCAATGGAAAAATGTGCAATGATATTCTGCAAAATGACACGCAGCTAAATTCAGTGACGCTCAAGACGGAAGTTTACGTGCCACATCACGCATCAGCCAAATTAATCGTAGAACTGACCGGACGCTAAAGCCATCAGGAGAGCTGAGCCCCCTACCGCACCCAATACCCAACCTCTCTGTAGCTAGAGGTGTGGCTGTCCGCCTGTCACACATCAGATGTGGCATGCGAAACAGCAGGGGAGCACAGCACCAAGTAGGTTGCGGCTGGGAAGGACCTTTGATGAAGTAAGTGGCTGATCCTCTTTGAGAACTGAGGCATTGACTCATTTCGACTGCCTCAGTCCATCCTTCATTCCTTATCTTGAAAAGTCAGCTCTCACAGAGTATTTGGCTTTTCCCTTTTTTTCATTTACCCATAGTGTGTGACTACATTGTCTCCCCTTATGCTCCCTTGGGAACAAACGCCCTGATTACTATGGGTGAGTAAGTGTGAAGAAATGTATAAATCAATCAATCAGAACATTTGCAAAGGGCACTACTTAGCCGTGAGGGTCTCAAGGCGCTGGGGGGGGGGGGCTGCTGCTACTGCTCGAAGAGCCAGGTCCTGAGGAGTCTTCTGAAGGTCAGCAGGTCTTGGGTCTGCCGTAGGGCGATCGGGAGGGTCTTCCAGGTCTTGGCGGCGAGGTGGGAGAGCAATCTGCTGCCAGAGGTTGCTCTACGGATGTCGGGGACTGTGGCGAGGGTGAGGTCGGCAGAGCTTAGCTGGCGGTTGGGGGTGTAGAAGCTGAGTCATCTGTTGAGGTATGCTTGTCCGGTGTTGTGGAGTGCCTTGTGTGCATGGGTGAGGAGCTTGTAGGTGATCCTCTTGTTGACAGGGAGCCAGTGCAGGTCTCTCAGGTGGGGTGTGATGTGGCTGTGGCGAGAGATGTCGAGGATCAGGCGTGCAGAAGCGTTCTGAATGCGTTGAGGTCGTTTCAGGAGCTTGCCCGAGGCTTTTGCGTAGAGGGCGTTTCCATAGTCCACCCTGCTGCTGACGAGGGCCTGGGTGACCGTTCTTCTTCTTTCAGTGGGGATCCACATGGAGATCTTGTGGGGCATGCGGAGGGTGTTGAAGCAGGAGGATGAGATGGCATTGACCTGCTTTGTCATGGAGAGGGTGGAGTCGAGGATGAACCCTAGGTTGCGTGGGTGGTCGTTGGGTGTTAGAGCTGTTCCCTGTGTGGTCGGCCACCAGGAGTTGTCCCAGGCCGAGGGGGTGGAACTGAGTATGAGAACTTCCGTCTTTTCCAAGTTTAGCTTCAGTCGGCTGTTCTTCATCCACTCGCTGACAGCTTTCATTCCTTCGTGGAGGTTGGTTTTGGCGGTCCTTGGTGAGGGAGAGGATCAGCTGGGTGTCGTCGGCGAAGGAGATGATGTTGAGGTCATGCAGTTGGGTGACTTGGGCGAGTTGTGCCATATATGTTAAACAGTGTTGGGCTGTGGGATGAGCCCTGGGGTACACCGCAGATGATCTAGGTGGCATAGAAGCTGAATGGGGGTAGGCGGATGCACTGGGTTCTGCCGTAGAGGAAGGAGGTGGTCCAGTCCAGGGCCTTCTCTAGGATCACGGCGTTATGGAGGCGTGTGCGTAGGGTGAGGTGGCAGACTGTGTCGAAGGCGGCTTTCAGTTCAGGAGGATGTGGGCCACGGTTTCTCCATTGTCTAGCAGGACCCTGATGTCATTGGTGGCAGCGCTGAGGGCAGTTTCGGTGCTGTGGTTGCAGCGGAACCAGGACTGGGATGAGTCCAGGATGCTGTTCTCCTCGAGGTAGCAGGTCAGATGTTTGTTGACGGTCTTCTTGATGACCTTCGTCGCGAACGGGAGTAGGGAGATGGGCCGGATGTTCTTGAGGTCCTTGGGGTCAGCCTTGATTTTTTTGAGTAAGGCGTTGATCTCGGCATGCTTCCTGCTCTCTGGGAAGGTTGCTATCTCGAAAGAGATGTTGATGGCTTTCCAGGGATGGGGGCGATGGTGGTGCTGGCTTTGTTGAAGATGTGGTGTGGGCATGGGTCTGACGGAGATCCGGAGTGGATGGTGTTCATGATTCTGATGGTATTGTTGTCATTTATGTTGGTCCAGGAGAGCAGGGGGTTAGTGGGGATGGTGGTCGTGGGGGCGGAGGTCTCAGTGGTTGTCCGGGCGGTTGTGGCTTAGAAGCTGGATGTCTGCAAACTTGTGAAAGAAAAAGGTGGCAAGGGAGTTGCACAGGTCTTGTGAAGGTGGGATGTCGTTGGAGCTGGGGTTGGAGAGTACCTTCACGATGTTGAAGAGCTCTTTGCTGTTGTGTGTGTTGTTGTCTAGGCGGTCTTTGAAGGAGGCCCTTTTGGTGGATCTGATGAGGTGATGGTGTCTTTGTGTGGAATTCTTGTGGGCTGCATAGCTGTCCGATGTTCGTTCACGGGGCCATTTCCACTCTAGCTTTCAGCAGGTTTGCTTGGAGGCCCGGATGTCTTCAGTGAACAGCTGGCTTTCATGCTGGTCTGTAAATAATATCAAAAAGGGGGAGTGAAGAGGTGGTGCTCAGCGGCACCAAGGTGGGCGCATCCTCCTCTCCTGAAGTACGGTTTATCAAAAAGGTCCATCTCAAGCTGAGTTAATGTGTGTCCCCCTCACACACCAAAAGGTGTATGTTTCTGTGGTAAGACATTAGTCAGTGACAGGGGGACTTGACCCCGGTCCTGACGAAGGGGCATGGTCCCCAAAACATGTTGGCCCGCACAGGAGAGAAAGCCCATTAACTTGCTTTATCTCTCTGAATCACTTTTTTTTAACAATACCAGCCAGTGTCTATTAAATATTTTTTTTCTACCACTAGGCCAGGTATTTTTTAACATCACCTTATATATCACCCCTGACCCTACTGACACTCACTCCAATACATGAAAAGATCAAGCAAAACCGCTTGCCCTCTACACACTGTTACATCCCAATTGGATATTACACAATATTCAAAATAATTAAATGTTCATGATACAAAGAGACACATGAGCTCTATGAATTTCATTCAATGCTTATTTTTACTTGTCTCATAACATTATTCATCGTGTTCATATGTTGTGAATAAATACAACAATTTCATATGATCTGAAATTATGATGTTATAGTCACATCAAACATTTAGTTGATCTCACAAGTTGCCCTGCCCAATGCATTTCGGGCCCCACGGCCCTTCGTCAGGGGAGATACCTGAAAAAACAAAAACATAAAGAACACTTTGACTCAGTTGGTCAGTCTCCCAATGCACAGTTCATCAGTTTACCACAATAATCAATTACATGTCAAAAAGCTGCTCATGTATACAAGATAGTGAATTTGAAGGGTTAAAAACAACTCTATTCAGAATGTTGGTGACTAAGACTCACTTGTACAAAACGAACGAATGGCAGAAAGGGGTGGAATGTGTGAAATCTTCCGTTCAGATATCCCAATGCTACGGGTCTGACGTTTCGATATTCTGGGGAAGAAAAATGAGAAGAAAAGAAAACAACAGTCATGACCGAAAGTCATTTAGTATGAATGCCAAATAGTAGCGTGGAAGTTTGAGCATCACACTCACTTGAGCTGTACGATGACGGTTGAATGTTGTGAGAGCGCGAGTCAATGTTGGTGCTATCCGGGTATGATATAGCCAGAGCCTATGAAAACGAGAAACAAACGTAAGCCTCAACGGTGCATCACATAATACCAAGTATGTCGCATAACCTTATGAGCGTACAAGAAAAAACATCATATTCTGGAATACTTAAAAGAGCAAGTGTGTCCGGCAGTCTCACTCCAATACACTCACATAGCACCCACATAAGAAAGGTGCTCCAGCGTAGTCGCTTGTTGCAGCAAGCCCCGTCCCGCAGCGGGGCGGGAAGACCCCAAATGATGAAGCATGACACCAAGGGCCCTTTTGGTGTGTGAGGGGTATTTTAACACACAGTGTGTATTCCACAAACATCTGGACACACATTAACTCAGTATGAAGTGGACTTTCATGCTGGTGTGACTGTTGGAGGGTTTCTTGACCGGGGCATCGGTGCTGGCACAGTCATCGATCCACTGTCTGAGGTTGCGGATGGCGGTATCAGGATCGGTGGGGTCGGTGGGTGGGCTCTGGGCAAGGGTGGTGGTTAGCTAGTCTTTGGTCACTTTGATCCAGCAGCTGCAGGGGATCTGTTGGGTGCGGTGGTGCATGGTGGGTTTCATTAAGGTGAAGTGGATGCAGCGATGGTCAGTCCAATGGAGTTCAGTGGTGTGGTTGAAGGAGACGAGGAAGCTTGCAGAGAAGTTGGGGTCAAGCGTGTGGCCGGCAGAGTGGGTGGGTGTTGTGATGAGTTGTCTGAGTCCGAGGTTGGCGAGGTTGTCGATCAGGGTGGTGGCGTTAGTGTCCTTGTTGTTCTCGAGGTGGAAGTTCAGGTCCCCGAGGAGGATGTAGTCCGTGGAGGGAAGGGCGTGTGTTTTTAAGAAGTCGGGGATGGAGTTGCTGAACTGTGGTCGGGTCCGGCGGGTCTGCAGATAAGAGTTCCTCTGAGGGTGGTGTTGGGATCGGTGTGGATCTTGAAGTGCAGGAGTTCAGCGGTGCTGAGGGTGTTCTCGGTGTTGGTCGAAACTCTGAGAGTGTTCCTGTGGACGATGGCGATTCCTCCTCCTACTCCATTGGTGCGGTCCCTGCAGGAGATCTTGTAGCCATCCAGGATGGCTATGGCGATGTCGAGTGTCGAGGAGGGGTTCAGCCAGGTCTCCGTAAGGAAGGCAACGTATGGCGAGGTTGAGTTGAGTAGGTCCCAGAGTACAACGGATTGCTTGCGGGTGGAGCGGGTGTTGAGAAGAATGGATCTGAGGTAGTTGGGTTCGTTTGTGGTGGGCAGGTTGACGGGTCAGATGCTGGTGAAGCTGCAGTTCTGGCAGGAGAAGTGTCCTTGGGTGCACTTCGGGGTGGCCAGGAAGCAGGTGTGTGGGCGTCGTGTTTTGAGTGCGTGGAAGGTGCTGGCATTGTATCGGAGACAGGCATCGTGGCGTTCATGGGGGCCAGGGGTTCTGATGCTGGGCGCAGTCCAGGCATGAACGGGCACAGACGAGCTTGCCTTAGGCGGGTCTTGGGCGTGACAGCGGCATATCCGCTGCGCTGCCATAAGAAGGGGAGGTGGGAGGGAGAAGGCAGCTGGGAGGAGGGAGCGGACGAATGGGTGAGCGGGGGCGTGGTCGCGTGGGATTCAGTGGTGGGAAACGGGGGCAGGAACGGCGAAGGAAACAGAAGGCCACAGAATAAAAAACGAGGAACAAGGAGGAAGAAACGCTAAACAAATAAGGCAATAAAATTACAATTACGAGGAAACAGGCAAAAGTGCATAAGGCACAGAATAAAAAAATGGGTAACAAGGAGAAACAAACGCTAAACAAATACGGCAATACAATTACGAGGAAACTGAGGCAAAAGGGCACGGGCACAGAATAGTAAAACGGGGAACAAGGAGGAAGAAACTCTAAACAGATTGGGCAATTACAGTTACAAAAACAAATAGGAAGCAATACAATTACAGCAAGACAAAACCTACCTACGGCCTACCACTGGCCACCTGGGATGAGGTGCAGGTGGCAGCCTGCGGGAGGAGGAGGGCCTCGAACTCTCCTCAGCAGCGGCTGCTGGGGCTAAGGGCAGGACACACAGGCGGTGCTGTGCGGCGTGGGGAGTGACCTGCCTAAGAAGGGTCAAACTGTGTATGCTAATTGTGACAGAAGTTATGCTTGTGTGTGTAACCCATAGAACATGTGAGTAAAACAGACGTGCATGTGATTTGATGTATCAATTAGCATGACTCACATGTGATCACCTGATTGGAAACACTGTCTAGAATGGGGTGAATCCTGCGTAATGCTCAAAACATCCACAGATTTTCTCCAAAGGGAACTACACTATGATGGTGTACAGGCAACAACATGCCTTGTTATTCTACAGCACGATACTACAACTATGTGGTTTTTTTATCTCTGCTTTTTTGTAGGAAAACCATCTTAGGAAACCAGCGGCAAGTATTAGACGTGTTCATACGAGGTTACTAAATGTGCCATATGCAAATTGCTTACCAATTGTGCATTCATGTCTCTGGGTGAAGTGACCTCATCAGTGCTCAATGAAATTTGGTTGAGCCCATCCAACCTTTAGGAGTTGGGGTTCACCCGATGATGAAGCATGTAAGGGAGGGCTATATAAAGAAAAGCATTTGTCTCCCTTCCAGCCAATAGGTTCAGATTGGTTCCAGAGTTTTTATAAGAACTCCCTGTGCATGTCACTGGAGAGATAACCATTATACACAAAAATACCTTAGTCTTCCCCCACTCTTCCTTAAGAAAAGCTTTGCGTTCTTTTGAAGGAACACAAATTACGTTTTGTACGTCCTTCAAGGATTCTCTTGTTCCTCATTGATATGTATCTTCGACGTGCAACTATTGGGAGACATGATGAAAACATCAGTATTCCACACCTACTCTGACAACTCTGAGTGTTAGCCTTGGCAACTTTGATGTGGTTCTCTCTAACGTTTTGCCTTTAGCCTTCTTGTTTTGCTGAATTTGATTTTACTGGCCTAAGAACTCTGTACACTTTACCACTGCTAACCAGCGCTAAAGTACTTGTGCTCTCTGCTCAAAACATGGTGACAGTTTATTAATTAAAATAAATGTAAATCAATTAGCACATTTAATTTACTTATAAGTCCCTAGTCAGGCACACTACATTTGCCCAAGGCATGTGAGTGAAATGTTACTGCTGGGCCTACAGCACTGATTGTGCCACCCGCTTAGTAGACCTTTAAACATGTTTCAGGCCTGCCACTGCAGAGCCTCATTGTGCAGTTATAAACTGCAATTTTGATCTGCAAACTAACACTTTTGCCAGGCATTAACATCTTCTTTTTAATACATATGTCACTCCTAAGGTAGCCCCCGGACAGCCAGAAGGGAAGGGTGCAGTAAATTTAATAAGTGTGACATGTACTTTAAAATTTTACATGTCTCTCCCATATGATAACATTGGAGTTGCCTTATTACATTGTAAGTGTAACTTCCAAATGGGAAGAGATTACTGACCATGTTTGGTATCTCTGGAATCCTAATCTAAAATCCTAACTCATGGTGAAATCAGATTTTATATTGCTATTCTGAGAATGGCACTTTTTAAGTTAGGCATTTTCTTGCCCCTTGTCTCTGGTCACATGTCTGGCTATAGTTGTTATTTGGGCTTTGTGAATTCCTCCTAGACAGCCACCCACAATCAGAGATTAGGTGTGACTGCATGGGCCACCGCTGGCAGGCTAGCAGGGAGGAGATGTGCTCAGTCTCACGAAAATCTGAATAGGCTGTGTTCTGTCCCCACTTAAAGGGTTAAACTTCCCTTGTGGTTAGACTGGAGGCAGGGCCAGGGAGGCAGGCACCCATGCACTTCAAACACATGCCTCTAGACGTTTATTCCCACTTCAAAGGTACCACTGTGTAGATAAGTAGTACCTCAGACACCACCACTTCAGTACACTACTGGGCCTGTGGAAAATCTGCCAGCTTGAAGGACTGCTGTGCTGCTACTAGGACTGCCACTCTGCTGGACATCTGCTCTGAAGAAACTGCTGCCCTGTTCTTGTGTCCTGCTACCCTATTGCCTGGATGAGAAGGACTGGACCTGCAGCACTTGAACCTAGAATCCAGAGTGGCTCCAAGAGCTAGTTGGCTGGCCTCCTGATTTGAAGCCTCAGGGCCATAACAGGGTTCCAACAACCTTGCATATGCACCCAGACTCTGTCAACTGTGAGTCTATGCTGCCAAGTGGTGCCACCCTAGTCCTGGACCCTTGGAAGTGGGCTTAAGGTGCCTTTCCAGCCTCTGTGGTACCAGCAGAACTGAAGCACTTCCCCTGCTGCATAGCAACCCTAAGCAGAACTGATGCGGCTCCGCTGCCTCCATGGATTGGCCGTGTCACCAAAGACTGACAGCACCGCCTCAGCATGCATCGCCTTCAGAATCACCACTGCGCGACTTTTCCTCTCCACTTGCCCTTTGAACTCTCATCAACGACAACCTCATTGATGATGACAGACTTTGCATCACTGCCTCGCAGCTCTTCAGACCGATGCATCGCCCTAAAAACCTGGCCTGGAAGATGTGATCAAAATTGTGGAACCAAAAAGGAATCTCACTATAGTTTTCTGATTGAGCTGGAGTCTGGAAACAAGCATGTCATAGCTGACAGACCCAAGCAAATGCTTATTCTGTAGTCCAAAAGACATTGGGGCAGATTCATAAGCCCCTTGCGCCACCGATGTGTCACGGAAGACAGACATGCGACTGAATGAAATTTCTTGAGAATCTGCTGTTATTAAAGAACAAGGGAACCCTCTAGGTAAGCAAGGACCTAGGGTATCAACTTAGTAAAAAACAACAACGGTCCTTGACAAGGAGGAATTAGCAACTCACAATAATTATAGCCCACAATAAGCACTATAATGGACAGGAAGTCCAGCCGGACTTCAAAATTTATTCAGTAATTAAATAGGACAAATCAAACAGAACAACAAATAGAGCAGTGGGACACAGTCCTGTATCCACAGTACTAGACACACAATACAAAGTACATTAAACTAGGGATTTTCAGGCATTCGGGAGGAACGGGAGCAAGAAGGGTGATCTTACAATCTGATTGCTTCACATATGTGGGAAACACATGATTTTTTGGCACATGATAGTGAATTAGTGCTTAGTCCACATATTATGTCGACGGCGTTTCGATCCAGTTATAAATAGTGGATCATCATCAGGACATTCAATGCTTGCCTGAGTTTAAAAGCCTGTATTGACAGGAGGGAAGGGAATCTGCTGTGTCATGTAAGGCATTACTGATGCAGGGATATTTATAAACATCCCCTGCAGTGACGCATCTTTTGACTGCGTCACACATCTTTGAAATGGTGCTCACAACCCTACGCCTCATATACCCACGCACAGGACCATATAAATAGAAGACAATACCAGCAGAGCAGTGTTGCAGCAGATCAGACAGCAGGGACCTCCTAATCCTGTAGCTGGGAGTTGGACCAAGAAGACAACAACCACCACCAGACCAAATACCACAACCGCATCCTCTACCATCACAAGAAAGGCAGTGCAAGAGAAGGAAGCACATCTACCTGCAAAGGGCCACCCTCATTTGGCTCCGGTATAGAACAAGTCATCAAAATGTATCGCCTCAAGAAGGGTTTAATTGTAGCCCTGATGCATCAGATCTCACCACGGCTATAGACACCAAATGACAGGGTCAGCAATATTCCACCACAGACAAAGCTCCTGGCTATGTTACACATGTTGGCCTCTGGATCTTTCCAAGCAACAGCAGCACTAGTGGTAGGTGTCTCACAAGCATCTTTCTCTGCCTTCCTCCCATCTGTCTTGGATGCCATCATTCAGCTCATATCACAGAACATCCATTTCTTCAACACACAACAGCAGCAGATGGACATTAAACAAGTCTTCTATGCCATCACTGGCTGCCCACATGTACTTGGTGCAATGGACTGCACACATGTCCACTGGTACCACCTGCAGCAACTTCACATCTATACCACAACAGGAAGCACACACATTCCATCAATGTCCAGGCCATTGTGGACTATTTGCCAATGTGCTGGCCATATATCCTGAGGGTGTGCATGATTCATATATCTACAGAAACAGCCTCATCAATGATCATTTCTAAAACGGACAATATGACAATGAGCTATTAGTAGGTAAGCAGCAATCTTTTAACACATACCAATACTTTGTGATAATATTTGTCCTTCTAGCACATTACGTTCCCTTATGGAAGAATGACACAATAAGTGATTGTGAAAAGGCTAACACACATATACACTATAATCACATAACAGAGAGTCAAAAGGTGCATACATCCATGGCAGCATAGGAGAAATTGTCCTGTCAGTGCCATGGCACCATCGACCACTAAGTATGTCCACAGGGCATTTTGTGATTACTGATGTGGGCAAAGATGCATGTAACTTACCTCATGAAATGATGAATGCACATGTGCCCACAAGAGAAAGTTGCTGTCTGAAGGCGAGTCATTCAACAATGCATGGAGTGTATGAACACATGCTAATGAGGAACTCCCCTTGGCCTAATGGCTGCACAGTACCACAGTCCCAAGAGCTGAGTACCAGATGTACACATCATGTGCAAAAACATTGCAGCACCTCAGAGATGTGGCATTGTCAGTGTGTCTGCAAAGATGACACAAGAAGATGCTTGAAGGGGGGTTCCTTAGCTAACACGTACATTACATTGCATGCATCTGCACCCAGTCACAGCACCTGTTTTTAATGGAACATGACACATCTGTCAAAAATATATTGTGTAACCGACATGCATACTGACATAGGGACATAATTCATGAAAGCTGATATGCACATTAACTAAATGTTATACCCTCAGGGCAGCATGAGTCATTGTCAGCCATGTGGGCCGAACAGTCCATGTGACATCTCATAGCTTCCCTTCTTGGGGACCTGTGTTCACAAGTCTAGTCTGATTCTGTACGAGTTATGTGTGCCGTGCGTACAAAACCTTGTGTGATGCATGGTGGGCGTGACATGCTGGTCCACCATTACAATGACACATGAATTTGTCATGTGTGGCTTTCCCTGTGCTAGCTAATACTGTCACTTTCATTGAAGGCTATGTGTCTAAGTTGTGTTATATGGTTGTTGCTGTGGGTCCTTTTAAAAAGCAAACATGCATCCTGACGCACATCAGAAAGTGCAAAAGTTTACAAGCTTGAAATGCAAATTAATATCCTGCAAAAACAAGCTGTGTATAAAAAGTCACACAGATATACATACATCTCACCTAATTCAATTGACCTATTAGAATGTGTAATGCATTGTAAAGCATGCATGGCAACAGGAATTCAGCTAAATGGAATGTGTCCATGCATTAAGTTACCCCTTCATGTTCAGAAACAATATACACATGATGCAGGCATTAGTGCACCATCATACAAGCGTGCCTGTGCAGGGCCATGTTATCAGAATGTGTGACAACGCAGGGGAAAACGCATTGAATAAAACAATTTTGAAATATGTTGAATAACGGTGCCTTTAAACTGACTCACTTCTGCACAGACAAATCATTTGCAGCACTTTCATGGTGAAATTGGCCTAGATGTGCCATGCAAATACTGGGAAAGTGTGCATCAAACATAATAAGTACACAGGTATCACCTGCACATTGCAAGACCTCACACCTTTCAGTCAGCAAATCATACACTGCAAAGCACCATCCCCTGTCATGCCCATCAATAGATAGACCACAAGTGAAGTGATGCGTATATCAAGAGAGAGAGGACTAACTAGCTAGTCTAAATCCCCGGGGTTTATATATAATATCAACAAGGGCTAGCCAATGGTGACCTGTATAGGACTCTGGGCTGTATATTGTCAGCAAGCACCTAGTAGGTGTTCATGAAGCCCTCACCCACCAACCTAGTTGGTGGCAGGCTTCATCATCGGGCCCACCCAGTGACACCCACGGAGTCCCAGTCATTAAAATGTAATTTACCCTCGGGTACTGGGATCACCCGAAGCCGTTTTAATTTTCACTTCTTCACTCACCACACTGCACTCTCAATAATATACCAGCTCCGCTTTAATCAGGTGTCGTAGCACACCTGGGACACGCTAGGTTTCACTGGGTGGGCCCGATGATGAAGCATGCCACCAACTAGGTTGGTGGGTGAGGGCATCATGAACACCTACTAGGTGCTTGCTGACAATATACAGCCTAGAGTCCTATACAGGTCACCATTGGCTAGTCCTTGTTGATATTATATAACAAGCGAAGTGAGACATGTCACAAACAATGAGAAACTCAATGTTAAACACAACATCTAATTATCCCAAACAGTAATCCCACTTAAAATGTTAGTAAACATGATGTACAACACATGCCATGTATCTATAATTATCACTAAAGTTAACACATTTATCTTACTTCCCACTTACAGCAGATCAAGGATATGGCCTAAAGAAGCGGTTGATGACACCATTTGGAAATCCCCAGACTGATCCACAAAAGGCATACAACCATGTACATTGCTGAACAAAAAACATCATAGAAAGAAGCGTTGGCATGCTCAAGTCCAGGTTTTGATGCCTGGATTTATCAGGTGCAAGGCTATGTATTCACCAGAAATGGTCTGTAAGATGATCATTGCATGTGCAATACTGTGTCAAAATAAATGTGCCCTGGGGTGAAGAGGAACAGCCCCCTGAACAAATGGATAATGGTGATGACAAATCAGAAGGACAAGCCATACTCAACACTGCTGCAGGGATAAGAGGATGCACTCACATTGTCACTCAATTTTTCACATGATGTCACTATTCAACATTTGTACCAATATGCACTAATGTTACAAACTCCCAAATACACATTAAAGATTTGCCATTGTGTTCATTTTGTATACAGGTCATACAATACAACTGCATCAAATGTGAATTGCTCTTATGACATGTAACATCTCATGTCATGAATCATCCAAATGATCTGTGTAGATAACATGTGTACACTTGCATTTGACTTACACCTACACAACCTGAAAAAGAAGTGCTGCATCCGCTTGTGTGTGTGCTCCCCATTGATACAAATAGGACATGTGCATTCATCAGGCTATCAATATCTACCGATGTGACACACAGATTGGCATATGTGCACCACCACATGCAACTGGCAACATACATCAGTCTTCACTAGCATGTCCACCTGCTTCAAGCAGTGACTGTCAAAATTGTTCAGAAGAGGCATTCTCATTAATTTTACACATGTAGTCACACATTATGCCTATAGGCAATGTTACAACACCCGCAATAGTGCATCGTATGCAACAATGTGATGTGTCACATCACAAACATGAACATCTCTCATGTGAAATGTCAATACTGTGCTCAACTGTCCCTGTGAACGCTAAGGCAACACTGCATGATTCTGCAAGGACTTTTGGAGATTTAAGCTGGGTCATCAATGAGGAACAGACATGCAACATATCCGCTAACACATGTTGTACTCTGTGCATGCTCACAAACTGCTGGCATTCGTCGGCAGAAGGACACTTGCGCCATGGTGCAAGGATGGCTGGGTGGTGTGGATGGCATGCATTGCTGCAGAAAGGGGCATCGTCATGCAGAAAATTAATACATTTAGGCAGATCACCTCTTAACATGTGTGATGTGTGATGCAGCATACATTTAAAGAGTGAAAATATATGTGTCCAAAAAACAAATGTCACCTCATTGTGGCTTGTGACATTAACGCAGGTGTTGTGTACCAGTTGAATGCAGATATGCATGTATGATTGCAGATAAATGAGGAAATGCAATAGTGGGCATGTGTGTTTTATTGAAAAGCCACACCAACACCCATGTTCCCCCCGAAATGCAAAGTGTTGTGTATGAGGTGGGAATTTACACAAGCATTTGCTGAAGCTACCGAGGGTGCCTGGCTGTGACATGGTAAAGATTGTCTTGCAGGTAGTGCTGATGATGCATGATGCAACAGTATCCACCTGTTGTGTAAGTTGACTGAAAAGTACCACAAACATCCAAACATTTCAATGTAAAAAAAAGGACACATATCTCATGGTGTAAGTGAAGGTCTGAAAAAAAATGACCACCACACAGCAAAAAACATAAATTATGTTGAAAAGAAACCCTACATGGGCATTACATGACGCATCGCTTGCACAATACCACGCATCTCCACTTGTTCATACATGAATTGGGGTGAGTCACATTGACACACAAAATTGGTTTGCTTCTTGCCGAAAAGTGATGCAAATTTAAAAACGAGTCGCATCTTGGCGAATATTGATGCAAATGTAAAAACGGTTTGCATCTCTGTTTAGATGTCTGTTACTGCATGAAGCCCAACGTAACAAAGTTGAATCCAACACAACACAGAGAAACGTCATGCATGCTGATGTGAACAATAAATGGTAATTGCGTTGAAATCACAACATTTCGTCAGAAATATGATGCACAACATAAGAACGTGTTGCATCCATAAAGGAAAAGATGCAATGACTCAGCCATGCTGAAAATCAGTAAGTACACAGTTATTTTCATTTTCACTTACTAGTCCTAGGAGTGGGCTTGGTGGAGGACGCTGATGTGGATTGCTGTGTTAGTTTTTTGACATTGTACTGTGTTTTGCCTGCTTTTTTGTGAACTGTGTTTGTCTGTGAATTGTAAAAATTAAAGTCTTTTCGTTGTCTTAATTTTTTATTTTCTGGGTTGTGAGTGCTCATTTGGGGTAGATAGGTTAGCAATAAGGGTGTTTTTTTGTTTTTGGGGGGGGGGGGGGGTAAGTTTATTTTTTTTTACTTCAAGTTGCATTTAACATGTCCGGCAGGTTTAGGAACCTTTCTCACAGACAGTTTGGGGCCTAGTGTGGCTCATTTTTCATTTCCTGCCCCATATGATCAGCACAGGGGGCAGAGTGAGAAAGGGTTACTCCCCAACTGAACGAAGGCAGAGATGGTCCAAGGTCCAGCACCACATGGCCAGGATCTATGATGTGGATCAAACAGTCCACCAACTGAAACATCATTGGCAGGATGCCGTCAGCAGAGCGGGAGACTTACTGGACCATCTTGGACTTAAAGTCAATATCCAAGAACACATATAATGCAGCACTGGTGGTGCAAAGGACTCTGAGAAAATATATCATGATTTCACGATTTTTGCACGTTGGGAGGTCATAGTGCATGTGTCTGAAAAACAACAGTAAACATAATTTAAATGGTATATTTGCTCATTCACGAGCACACCATGCCAAGGGTGGAACGTTTTGTGTGAAGCACCGAAAGAGCATCTTGCGTCACCATATCACTACATGTGTGGCATTCACTGCCTATGTAAATATGGCACACATGTGTCTGGCACGTTTACATCACAGCCCTATTCCATAGATGTTGCTGTGTGTGTTCCCACTCAAAACACTCAAGACCTGGCTTCTCAACTGATCCGGAGCTGCTCCCCCCAGCACTTTGAGACCCTCACAGGTCAGCAAACATTTCATAAAGTTTTGAATTCCAATATAATGGAAAGGCATTGCACTGCATGTCTCCCCTTGGGTGACATATGTAGGAACTATGGGGACAAATGTACTCTTTTGTCATTCATCAGAATAACTTATGATGCATGATGCATCATGCTGCAAACATGTTGTGCACGGGAGTCCAGGCGAGAGCATATGTGGCGCGCACGTAGCAACCCCTGATACGTACTTCAGGCAACTGACACCGACAATAGGGCTTTAAATAACAAAATGAAGGTGACGCACGAGGTGGCAGGATCTGAATATCATGCATAACAGTAACAACACCACTCACACTTAATATACAAATATAGTGAGACATTCCCCCCTCCGCTTCTTTGCCTTAGCCCATTGTTTTTTTCCCCATACAAGTTGGTATGTTGTTCATAGCAAAATGACTTAGAACCTAGAGTTTGATGTGCAGAAACAACGCCTATGTCATGGTAATGTATATTGAACCCTAATTAGCATCAGTCATTGAAGTGTTATAAACAACCCCAAGGGTTATCATATGTGTTAAAATTGTATATTAGAGAGACAATCTGCAATCTTACGTTTTTATTGCTGCAATAGATGAAAATCGAAAACATCAATAAAGAAATTTAAACAAAAAAATAAAGAAAGAAAATGCTGCAAGCATGTTGCTAGTCAAACAACTATGGTGACTTATGTGCAAGAATGTGTTCATTTGTGCACAATCACAATCATCTTCGTGATGCAGACATCCTTGCACCTTTAGGCAAGTGTGCCTGCGTCAGGGCATGTCTGATGATTCTGCCCCAGCACACGCAAGATCCCAAGGATGCAACACATCATTGTTTAACTCTCAGAAGACGGTGCTTTTGAAGTGTCACAGCAATGACACAGTCAAAGGGCCAGTGGTGCCACGTTGCATTACTTTATTAAAAATAAGTTACATGGTCTGTGAATTACCTGCATGTGTAATGATAATATTTTGTGCTCAATGCATACACTGTAAATATGTCCGGTAGTCACAGCTCATTGTACATCTGTCCATGTTGCCTAGGTGGACCACAGCCATATGCGCAAAAGGAGGTGGACTGGTTTGAGGACTCAAACGCTACCAGTGAGTATCATTTATCAATGATTGTGATGATGATGATGGCCAAGGCGGAAAAATGGAATATGCCTGTACCTAGCTAAAAAATAGTTCACAAGATCCAGCTGCTGTCTCCACTTGGCTTACAATACTCAAGTTCAACTAACATGAGGCACGGCATTGTGCATGGTCTAATGTGTGAACACATACCAGACCCTATGAAATACCATGATAGTGTCAAACCTTCCTTCATTCAGTCCGCAATGCACAATGCAGTGCCTATTGTCAATTTGACTGGAGTCGCCAAAGCCAAGTGGAGACAGCAGCATTAGCAGGATAACATTTTGAGAGGAAGGTAGTCTAGCAACAGACCTCACTCGTGGGAGGGCTGGGGGGATGTTCAGTTGTTTAACAGAAGAGTGGGTGGGGTTTGCCGTGGGGGTGCAATATCTGAGTCAGCCGGGCCAGGGAAGTTAACGGAGTTTTGCAGTAAGTACATGTAATTCTTCTAGTCAGGAAATGCCTTCTTGGGCATGACTGTGTGAGACTGAATTTGTTTATCACAAATGTTTGCTTGGGGCATCAGCAGGAAGCATAATTAATTGTCAACAAAAAGTGTTTCCACAGAGGATCAGTGTGTGAACACAATGCGCTAATCAGGATTGTTGCAAACATGTGATGTGTTGTTGAGTCAACAATGTACAATACCCAAGAATATTGTTTTCCAGGTAGGGGCACGTATCCCTACATCATCAACCCATGAGTAGTTCACCCTGCTAATTCTACATGACATGCTGCATGTCAGTCAACATAAGTAGTGGCATTCATGAGATGTGGCATTATTGTTGCACCACAGAGCACATCTGTGGTTCTTACACAAAAGCACTTGCAACACAACACATAAAAGTAGGAAATGGATGTACATGTTGGGCAAGTGGCTTGCAAATATAAACTTTGTTATCAACACACTGTGGCACTGTTTGATCCCAGCAGTAATTTCAAGTCATGGATAATGTGACTACATGAACATAACCTGGTGAGCCATAGAACGTATATTTTGTGGAAAATGATCTGACACCATGATGTATGTTTACTGGTTTGTTATGTTTGTGAGTGTTGTTATCAATTGTGTTCATAAAAACATCCTGGGATTATCATTAAATTATGAGGTTCAGCTGATAGCACAGTATGTGATGCACAACCTTTGCAGTGTGTTGTTGCTGTGCGTGGCCCACACAGTGATCAGATAAATGGCACAAGTTTCAGAGTCAGCATTTCAAATGTTTGCATGCATTGTCTATCTATATATATGTCAGTTATGTACACACTGACTGACACATGTGTACTTCTTTTTGAAAAGATAACATGACTGCTGAGAAGGAATGCAATTTCAGAATGAGAAAGACTCTGTACTCTAACATCTGTGAGGTGGCAAAGGGCTTACACTGGATGTCACAGCTATATGAGAAACAAAAGGCTTCTTTGGGGGATCATAAATATACCCCCAAAGAAGAAACAACATGGAAATGGAAAGGCGGCCTCCAAGGACATAGGCGATGGAGGTGGTAATGCTTTGCAGGCTGAACCATCTATCGCACCAACAACAGCCCCAGCCCTCAGACAGGCTGCGCCCTCAAGTGCTGGACAATCTTGCAGTCGAGGGATGTCCACACAGGATGTGGATTTTTTTTAACTTAAGATGCGTGATCTTGAACTACAAATGGCGACAATGTTACTAAAGATGGACCACCTGCAGCAGTGTGTGGACACATACTTGCACAACTATAGTGGCCATCTTGTAAATATGTTTATTAGGTCTGTTTTTAATATAATTAGAATTAGTCATAGTGTAGATGTAGTGTAGATTAGTAGTACTTATGTAGTATTAGGTATAGTAGATAGTTTTTTTTACATGTAAATAGGTTTACATTCCTTTTTCAATTCTCATTTTTATATACTTCTGGGTGGGTGGGTGATTTAGTGTTGTATTATCTTACTTTATGTGTAGAATAGGTATGTGAATGTCCATTGTACATTGATGTGTTCAGGGTGTGTGGGGGCTGATGTTTTAGTGGTCGAATGTGATACATGGTTAGCTTAGGATAAGTTAAGTTAGCCATAGTTAGGTTAGAAAGATTTTTAGATAGATTTGTAGGTTTTAAGATTATTTTAGATAAGCTATGTAGATATATTCATACATACTTTTATTACTGTTTTTACTGCTAATAAAATTTAGGAATTTTCTATTTTTGATCTTGTTGATTTATGGTCAGCTTTTCACTATTTTGATATTTGAGTCATTAGGCTCATGGAATGTAATCTTGATTTTGTGTTTGTGTGATTAGGCATAGCAAAATGTAGTATGTGAAGCTTCATTTAAAAAATGTTTGGACATGTTATTTCAACACTTGAGACTCAACAGGTTTGGGCAGACATTCTTGTTGGTTCAACTGGCAATACAGAGAACACTTGTATGTCTATGTAACAAGAATCTGTGTCAACAATCTTTAGTGATAATATATTTAGGTACATAGGTGTTGTTTCTTACACAGATGGACAGGACGTACACACTACACATTGTCAATCTAGGTGTTGTTAGAGCTATTTTATGATAATGGTCAACTAGTTAGTGTATTACAAGTAGTAAATTCATACCACTGCCCACCACAATGTCTGTTTACAGGACAGGTTGAGTGGCACTTATGGTACATGGAGTGCACAGGTACAACTTTGCAGATATCTCGGTTACTGGTATGACTCATTTCACTTGCAGTGACCATGTTGATCAGTTTACACAGCATCATTTATGTTTCAGGTTTCAGTATTTGAACTTGGATTGTTCAAATTGATATATTGTCATTGTAATACTTACGAGACAAAGATTGACATTGTAATACTAATGAGACAAAGATCGAGTCATTACACAGTCTCTCAAGGGTGCTCAAATTTATTTACATTTCTCAATTACAATAACATAGGGAAATTGGTCAAATATAGAAGAATGGGATATTGCTCTTGTAAAACAAGTTGGTTAGCTGCACTCATGTTTACATGAGTGGGTGGAGTGAAAAAATAAGTTGTCAAATTGTTGTTTTGTGAGAAGAACATTGTTATTGGCACAATGTTTTGAACTTAACACATAAGGACAAACATGATGGTGGGGCACAGGTGTAACCTATATGTAGAGAATATTGTCTCATTGTGATCTTTTACAAAACTGGAGAGAAAGTTCTCTTTGGAAACAACACCTGTGTCAGTGTCCTGTCTTGCGCTTGAATTGTGTTGCATTTGATTAATCTTCTTCAGATGATTCTGCTTGTTGCTCCATGGGCTTGGCATTTGCAGATTGGTGTGAGGAGTGAGACCAATAGCAGTGCCAGAGGAGAACTGAGGTACTGAATTTCCCTTTGAAAAGATGTTGGGCATTAGTGTATTGATCAATAATTGCTAGTTTCTGAAGACAGCTAATAAACCCCTATGATAGATAGATATTGTGGCAAGGTTAAGTGTCCTGCTTTTGCTGCATATCACTTAGGATTTCATAAATGTGTTCCAGATGTTTTGCTACATCCCAGGTGCCACTTTGTGTTAGCATGTGTTCATGCCTCAGACTCTTTACACCTGATATGTTAGCCATTGACTGTACGAGGCCAGCTGTTTGATTGTTGTTGCATTGTTCCTCCTCCAGGTTGACAAGTTCTGAGTTCAGGCTTCGGAGGATGGCCTGTAGTATCCTACCCACACTGTCCCCAGCCATATGCACCTCTCTCAGAGGGTCATGCTGTAGTCCAACAGCTGTTCTTTGAAACTGTAGCTGCATATACTCCGAGTCAGGGTGTGAATGTGCACTCACCAATGCAGTGTTAGAACTTGTCTGTGCATTGGTGTCATTCTCTGGAGGCCGAGAAGGTGACCGTATGGTATACAGGATTTCATCAAGTGTATCATGATCTATTGTGGGCAAATTGTTGTCCATCTCTTGGAAATCAGGTGTGTCATCGACCTGTTCTGATGTAGTAGGTGCATCTGCTGCAAAAAGATGGAACTGTGTTACTAGTGCTTACATGTTTAATCTTTGAAATGTTTTTCCCAAAGCTTCGCATGTGTTCTTTCTAAGATGATCGCTGTGTGACAGTCAAGTACTCTATGTTGTGATGCAGACCACAGATCAAGACTTATACATCCTTGCATCATCATTGCACCACTTATTATTACACCAGTGGTGCAGTGAGGTGGGGCTTATTTTCCCTGACACGTGAAGACACACTGCTTTGAAATGTTTAACTTGATGGCATATACACTTTTCTGCCAACAATATGAAGGCACATTTAATTTTGTGTGTGATTGCAGTATGTTGGCCTCCTTTGCAGTACTGTTTAAAGTGGGTGGCGCACAGCCTTTTGGGTTTTCTTGAGAAAAAGATACTTATCAAATTTAAGTCGGTTGGGTGCTCCGCCAGGTGACGTGCCCATCCTAGGCACGTCTATTCAACAAATGTAAGTAATGTGTCGCCATGAGAACATGGTGTCATCTCTGTATGTTGGGCACTCCTTTGGTTCTTATGGAAATAAGACTCCTGGTTTCGCTTTACGAATTATTTAATCATTCGTCTGTATCATCATTGTATTTCATGGTGACATTTATATGAGTTCAAAAATACAGTATCACTCGGTCAAATTTTTTGGGATACATGTGTACATCCGATTGCTCCAATGCATTTCGGGCGGAACATGCCCTTCATCGGGGAGCTTCTGCAATAAACAGAAAAAACATAGCACCAAGGATGGGCAAAACGTCCATCGTTTGATTTAGATAAAGTTAATTAACGAAAGGATCCGTGACTATTAACCCGAATGGGGAAGGAACTCAAACGTGCAACGTGTTTAAAAATATATTCAGTGACCGTGAGCATAAAATTTGAGTTAGCGTGGGAGGACTATGGTAGTGAGTTACCAGTGAGGGAGTGGTTTAACTTGTGAGCGTAAGCAGAACGGGTGCTCTAGTGAGCTAACAGTGCGTGCAGTGAACCTAATAATTAAAATAAACGGGTGGTCCGTTGGCGTAATGAGACTTGCTCGGTGTGTTCTATAGGCGTAAAAGGAACGAGTGCTCTGGTGAGGTAACAGTGCATGCGGTAATTCTAATGGTTAAACTAGACGGGTGGTCCGTTAGCGTGATAAAACTTACTCGGTGTGCCGTGTTTGTCTGCTACGGTTGTCGGTGTCGTAATCTCTATGCGGACATGTGATGCAGGAAGTGATGTTTGTGGGTGAGTTATAGTGGTGAGCATAAACGACGGACTAAAGACGGTGCGGCCATCTTGAGTGAGAAACTTTCCTAAATGTGAAAAATATGAAAAAATTTAAGAAACAATCGCATACTGGGGAACAATGTCAGAAAGAATTATGTAAGATTATATAAAAAATGAAAATTCTAAACGGTCATTAAGGCCCATGGCCTTCATGGACTGCATGCGGTAGATCCAAGCCATCTCTCTCTGTAATTAAAGTTTATTATTGTCCACACCCTCGATCTTCTGAACCTGTTCCAGAATCAAAAACTTAAGTTGGGACACGTTGTGCCGATTTTCGTTAAATTGTGTCGCTACATTCGATTTTGTGTTCTTGAGTCTGATATTGGATTTATGCTCGTTGATGCGAGTCTTTATCTTCCTCTCTGTTTTTCCAATGTAACATTTCCCACATGGGCATTTGATTAGGTATACGACATTGGAAGTGTTGCATGTGGCATTAACATATAGTTTCACAGGAGTTCCTTTCATAGGGTGATTAACAACGGAACCGTGGCTATGGGCCCAAAAACCAAGATTAACTCAGGATGTGCATCAAATGACAATGACTGGGCGGCACGTTACTCCATAGACCTTGAAACAGCAGTGGGACATTTATCAACGGATGTACTGTTAAATAGCAAAATCACTACTATCAAGCAGCAAATAGGGAAGGGAAGGTGAGAGAGTCCCCTGGCCCAAACGGAATCCTACTGGTTATTTATGATGCAAACCTCTGGGCTGAGGCACTTGAACCACTTTTCACTAAAATAAGGCTATTGAACATACTTCCATGCTCCTGGAGAGGATCAATAATTTCTCCAATCTTCAATTGAGGTGACAAGTCAATGCCAAAAAACTACTGGCTAGTGGCACTCATGGACAACGAGGTAACGTTTTTCGCAGGAACACTACTAGAAGAGAGATACAGCTGGTGGGGTTTTTAGAGTACTCAGAGAGGAAGGCACACACCCTAGTGTGGACGCTTGTGTGTCTAAATAGCTCGGTATTGGTATGGTGCGTAAGAGCGAGCGGAAAAAAACCCTTAACCGTTCAACAGAAAATCTGAAACAGACCTTCGCAACAATGAAAACAGCAAAGCTCTCGCACACATAAGCAAGGTATTACTGAGGTAATGATGTAACAATAAATATTATTAAGATATAGCCAATGAATTGACAGATGCAATTTCTTGTGTAGTTTCTTAAGGATGGGTAGTTTTAATGAGTCCACAACCAGCCGACATGTGTTTCGTCGGGTGGGAGCAATTCACAACGACTCTTCAGGGCTGGCAAAAAAACAACATAAGGGAATGTGTATAGAATTTTTCTTTACATATAGCGCATTTAAGAAAGACAGATAGTCTACTCTATATCATGCACTGGTGACTCAAGGTGATTTCTTCATAGGCCACTAGTGTAATGCCTATTCCCACGATCCGTAAGTGGAATTGACGTGGTTTATGTGATCAAATGGTGGTTCAGGAGAAAAGAAAACTGATTGTGACAGTGTGTATTCTAAACATGTTATTTCTCCTATGCGACTTGATAGTCAAACATATTGTTGTGGGAAAGAAGGAATTACATTGTCATCAAGGTCATATTATTGTGCCGTGTTCAAACAAATCCATCTCTCAGAAGGTCTCATGTGAGAACGTGATTGATAGAGTGTTTAGTCCTACGTGTTCATTATTCGAATGATTACATGCAGGTCCCAGGTGAGTGAATTATTAAAGGAAAAACTAAGTGCCTGAGAAAACAAAAGTGCCTACCTTGTGGCACGATCTACAGTCTTGTAGATCAGGTTGAAAATATTCACAAGGAATCGGAATCTGCGATCGGGGAAAAGAAACATAAAAAGGGGGCAATTATAGGCCGAAAAGCCATTGCGGCAGAGAGAAGAGATAATACACCCGCAATTTCCAGAGATTTCATGGAGATTAGTGCGAGTATTATTATACGTTTCATGACGTCTATGTTCGTGTCAATCAGTGTAACAGAGTGCATCACTGATGACTATTGGGCAAGTGTATCTGTTATCCTTTATATACTTTTGATCACAACTTACCCTCGATATAGTGACACCGGTTTGGTTGTTCGTCTTTGTAGTTGAGTATTCGCAAAGAAATGTATATATATCTGGCCTTTATGAGCACATAAGATCAACGAGTGCTTATTGTTCACGCTAAGAATAAAAGAAAAAACGATTTTTGGAATGTTTAAAGTAATTTATCAAATTAAAGCACGGTGCAGTGAGAATATCTCTCTCTCATAAATTTAGTCAAAATGTACCTTAATACGTGTGCATATTAAGACTGTAACCGGGAGGGGATCCACTTATCCGTTTCCAGATCCCGCGTGTGTGGCTGGAATCTTGGAGTTTATCTGACAGAAAAAAGGGAAGCAATAGCAGCAACGGTTAGTGCTGCCTATGGCTCGAGTAGATCATAATATGTATAGGATTCTATTTCCTATAGAAAAACCTTTTGCGTTATTAAGTGCCGTACTCGCCAACTATGTGGCATCCCTCCTCTTTTGGTTCCCGGTCGCCGTTTTCCAACAACGGACACGTGACCGGAAGGAGGAAGCAACTTTAAGGGGTACGCCTGAGAAACAATAGACCGAATACCTTGATATGTTTACCGCCATGTTGGGAATCCTAGTTCGACCTCATCATATCCAATGACGAGATACCTTGAAATTTAATTGAAAGGGAACGTGAGATTTTCTATTTGAGACACCGTATATTGGTGTGAATAGAAGAAATGATGTGCGATTGTGTGCGCATAAGGAAGACGTGTGTCTAACTTCCACAATATTACGATCTCAATTGAGTGCCGAGAGTTGTTTGTCTCTTATCAAACTGCAAGTTTAAATGAGCGAAAGTACTTCGATGTCGAAAACTACTTGACGGTGTGTGTGAGTCTTGTCTATTAAAGGATATTATCGGCAGTATAGGGTCGAGTGAGTCGACGTTTTTGTACCCTATTCAAAAAAAGTCTTTGTGAAACGAAATTAACCCACTCCCAAGTGGATTTTGTGACTTGATACATTTTCTAATACATAACGTGATGTCATTATATGATAGGTACAAATTTACACAATACTACTGCCGACAGAGGACATAAACTACAACAGTATAGTTACATGTATTATCCATGGATCAGAAGATTACACATATTAGATTTAGTATGTTAGCTGTATTGGTTCTTTCAAAATCTATATGGTATTTAATGGACCCTCTCTGTTATGGACTGTTCAGTTTCAGTCTCCCAAGAAGAATTGTAATTCTGGGTCGAAATTAAGCCTGTGTTCCACGCACTGTAAGAGCATGATCCACATGGCTTCCTTTTGTCTCACAGTGAGTTCACGGTTTCCACCTCTAATATTCAGTAGAATCACATCAATGCCATAGAAACGCACTTTGATTTCATCCTCCATGGGTTGGCATTCTGCAACGTGTAAAGCAACTGGATATTTAGGGACTCTTTTTTGTATTGCTCTCATATGTTCCGCCAGTCTGTCCTTAAGAGCCCTGATGGTGCTGCCTACATAATATTTGCCACATGGGCATTCTATGATGTAGACAACAAACTTTGTCAGACATGTGATGTTCTGTTTGATGTTGTACAAAGTTTTGTCAAATCCTATAAAGGTTCTAGTCCCATGTTTTCCCCATCTGCACATAGAACAGAAACCACATCTATAGAAGCCTGTGCTCCGTTTGGTCAACCAGTTTTGGGCCGTAGTGTTCAGGGGAACAGTGGGACTGAGTTTATTCCTTAGTGTTTGTCCTTTTCTGTAGGTTATTGCTGGCTTGCCAGGTATCCATTCTTTAAGAACGGAAACTGTTGTGAGGAGGCTCCAATGTTTGTAGAAACTCTTCCTCACAGTCTGGTGTACTGCATTATATTCTGTTATTAGTCTCACTTGGTTGTTGGAGGACTTGGGCTCCATGAGTTTCTTGAGACAATCTGGTCTTGGGGTTTGTCTTATTCTCTTTTCAGCTTTCTTTATGGTCTCCTTAGGGTATCCTCTTCTCAAAAACCTGTAATTCATGTTAGTGATACAGTTGTCAAATTCAGTTTGTTCACTGCAATTGCGCCAGGCTCGGAGATATTCACCATATGGGATTGATTGTATTTAATATTGTGGATGTGAACTTGATGCGTGGAGAATGGAATTACAAGAGGTGGGTTTTCTGTAGAGTTTGCTGTGTAGTGTATTGTCCTTAACAAAAAATTCTAAGTCCAGGAATTCCATATTGCTCTTGCTGTGTTGCATTGTGAAACTAATCTCCCATGTGTTGTTGTTAAGAAATTCAAAAAAGGAATGCAATGATTCGTCAGAAGCAGACCATAGTAAAAAACAGTCATCAATATAACGACCCCAAAAAATAATGGAATCAATATATTGTGCTCCCTTCGTACCCCAGATTAGATCCGACTCCAGTGCTCCCATAAAGAGATTGGCAAAGGAGGGGGAAAATTTTGATCCCATGGCTACTCCCTTTTTCTGTCGATACCATTTGCGATCAAACATGAAAAAGTTGTTGCCGAGGATTAAGTCCATCATGGCTAACAGCATATTGGTATGAGCCCACTTTCAGTTTGTGGGAATAGGCGGTACACTAGTGGCCTATGAAGAAATAACCTTGAGTCACCAGTGCATGATATAGAGTAGACTATCTGTCTTTCTTAAATGCGCTGTATGTAAAGAAAAATTCTATTCACATTCCCTTATGTTGTTTTTTTGCCAGTCCTGAAGACTCGTTGTGAATTGTTCCCACACGACGAAACACGTGTGGGCTGGTTGTGGACTCATTAAAACTTCCCATCCTTAACCCCTTCCATGCTCATGACAAGGCCAGCTCGTCATGAGGCACGGTTGAGCTGTGCTTATGACGAGTTGACCTTGTCATGAACAATGATAAATACCACTTTGCAGCACAGGAGGGGAAAACCCCCTAGCAGCCAAGGTGTTAAGAAACTACACAAGAAATTGCATCTGTCAATTCATTGGCTATATGTTAATAATATTGATTGTTACATCATTACCTCAGTAATACCTTGCTTATGTGTGCGAGAGCTTTGCTGTTTTCACTACTAGAAGAGCTCCAGGCTTGGGTCACAGAGAAATCAGTAATACCACCTAACCAGACAGGCTTTGCAAAAGCTGTGAGAACAACCACAAACATCCTAGCCATGGCAATGCTAATAGAAAAGGTGGATTCAACAAATATACCACTACACGTATTCTTTATCAACTATAAAGCCGTCTTTGATCATGTAAGTCACAACAGCTTGTGGTCTAAACTAAGAAGCTGGGTCATTCCACAGCCTTTGCTGAACCTGATAATCACTCTGCAAACTGATATATGGGTTCGAATAAAGTTGGGTGATGGGTCCCTCCTGTTAAGACGCATACCAACTGAAAAAGGGCTTAAACAGGGATGCGTCTTAGCACCTACACTGTTCACCTTGTTTTTGACAGACTTTGTCCTGTTACTAAACATCTGCAATTCACACGCCCCAAGACTAGGAGGCTTAACTTTTTTATTTTATTTTACACAGTTTTATACAGCGCAAACTTGACCCGAAGGTATCAGGTATCAGAGCGCTTTACATAGCACCAGTTGTGTTACATGATGAAACATTATTTTATTTTTTTTATTAGGCAGGGGGAGATTAAGTGATTTGCCCAGAATCACAGGATTTTAAGCATTGTTGCCAAGTCTTGAACCCAGTTCACCAAATTCTAGGTCTACAGACCTAGCCGTTAGTCCAACTCCTCTCTCTACCATGTCTCCTTTAAGAGGACGATTTAGTCCTGATCAGCCACACACAAGTGGGCCTACAACACCTATTGAACACGACGCAGGACTATTCCAAAGTCAACATACTAACCATCAACCTTGAGAAAACAAGGACCATGATGATCAACAAAAAACAAACGAAACCTGCAGTTTGGTTTTGGAGCAGCAAACATATTGAAGTTACATCAGAATACAAATATCTTGACGTGATTATAGTCAAAGATGGCCTCAACTCCAAAATAAGCGGCCCGTCGATTCTGCCTCTGGCAGGAGTGGTACGCTCCAAGCTCTTACCAACAATGGCCTACTGCAGTGAAGCAGAGAGGGAAAGGAATGCAAAGGTACTTGATAACACAGTTATAACAGTGTGTAGGGTTATTATAGGGACCCCATCAGGAAAGTGACAGGACGGTGGATGTGGACTCTGTAGGCGTCTACTCGCGCTGGGCTGAAGCCGCGCACGGGCTCTGTAGAGGCCCTGGAGCTGCAGCAGGAATCCCCTTCAGTGGAGGGAGGGGCAGAGACTGCTCGCCGAGCATCTGTACTCAGGCAGAGCATACCAAGCATATCAAAAGCAAAGAGGTAGTGGAAGACCACAGAGCTGTTACAGGACACAATAAAAGCAAAGGAAGAGGTTGCAGTGTGTGTTGCGTACCGGTAAGCACCGGTGGTGGGGGGTTTCTTGAGACAAAAGCCACCAGCTGTGGAGGAAGGAGGCAGGAACAGTAATAAGATCTGAGAAGGGGAAAAAGCCAGTAGTTAACAGATATGCGCTAAGAAGTGCAACAGTGGAAGGGCAGGTTAAAGCCTCTTTGTTTTGAGGGTCAATAAAAAATAATATAGTGAAATCCACAAAGGTTGCACAGTCAGGGAAAAAAGCAAAAGAGGAAAGAGGAGGTGCTGAAAGAGGGAAGAGGGTGAGGAAGGAGGCAGCAACTCATGGGCAAAAGGTAAATATTACCCCTTCACTTAGAACATTTTTCAGGGTAGTGCCTAAAATGCTTGTGTTGAAAATGGAAGGAAAGCAGAACCTGGGTATTCTGAAGGAGCTGGTTATAAAGAGGGTGAAGACGGATGTCCCCAGCTAACGAGTAATGAATTAATAAACCTTTCAGATTTGGTCAGTATAGATAGATTCCAAGATTTGTCTCTTGTAGACTAAAACACGATAGGGGCAGGTGAGATTGAATCTGGGACGGTGGATACTATACAAGACCAGCTGGTACAGTGTGGAGGGCCGACGGGTGGAGAGTCAGCCATGCAGGGTAGCAGCGAGAGAATTGGTGAGCTAACAGAATCTCTGCAGAGTCATACAGGGCAACATCCAGTTACATATCTGATTCAATATTTAACAGTGGAGATAAGAAGCAGGTTTGAAACATGAGAAGCAATCCAAAAAGATATAAGGAAGGCCTGTGATAAGTTAGAGAAAAAATGTGATGGTCTCACGGTGAAGACTCAAATGCTACAGTTAAGGACTTACCTTTGCAAGCTGGAACAAAGAAAGAAAGCATTAGATTGCTCAAAGAAAGTGGGGTAGGTATGTGAGAAAAGTTGGAAGTGCTGAAAACAGACAAAGTAGAAATAATTTGCACCTGCTGAAAGTCTCGGAAGCGGCAGAAGGAGAAGATTTGAAAACATTTGTTGCAAGGTTAATTAAAAGTGGGACACAAGTGGACTGTACTGAGCAGGATATTATTCATGATATCCAGGGGAACATAGAGACCTCTTCAGGAGTGTGAGAAGCCCAGAAACATTCTAGTGAACTTTTTGACATATAAATTAAAGGAGGAAATCCTTGTGAAGGCACTAAAAAGGAACACCCTTAAGGCTGAAGGAGTGAATTTTGAAATAAGATTGGATGTCTCCCAAATAACCGCAAATAGGCAATGGGAGTTAGGGAAATTGTTGGAGCCTTTGAGGCAGCTCGGCGCTACTGCACAATTGGAATTCCCAGCCTCTCTGCAAGTAATGTAAAACACAAAATGCAGACATTCAGGAGAGTGGAGGAGCCAGAAGAATTTATCAAGTCCATCTCTAGTGCAGATGCGATGTAAAACGTTAGAAGTGCAGTAGGTCTGCCTATATGATTTTGGTCCCCCCTCCCCTCCCCAAAAAGTCTTAGAAACTGCAATAAGGCCTTCTTAGTGAGTTTCTTAAATCTTAAATCTTGAAGATATTGGCCTTTGGTCTCACTTTTTAAGGGTAGGCGGTAGGATTGATGTTCATAGATCCCATTTTGTGTGTTTTTAATTTTTTTACTATAGTTAAAAGGTGCAGTGGCCGCATAGGCAAAGGCCAAGAAGAAGATAGGAGGGTTCTCCAGGGTAAGGGGTGGGATGAGGGGTAGTTTTAGGGGTAAAGGCACTGGTGGGAAGCATATAAGGGGAAAGAAACTCAAAAACTGTGTCCTCATTTACTAGAGAAAGAGTTAGGAAGCCTTTGTTTACAGTGTTTGAATTAGAAAATGGTAGGGGATCCGGGAGTCAGAATGGAGTTGTTGTCATGGAATGTGAATGGCTTAAACCTGAAGGGTAGAAGAGAAAAATTATACAGTACTTGAAGCATGTCCCGGCACAAATTATTATCATACAAGAAACACAACTAACACAGGAAGAAATGAAAGACGTTTTTAAAGCTAGAGGTTGTATACAGAGGGATGTATGATGTTACAACGCATACTTTTAGCATGCATACCATTACCACAGATTTTTTACAACGCAGGTCATTTTACAACGGATACCTTTACAACGCAATACATTACAACGCAGATACTATTACAACGTACACCATTACAACGTAAGTATAATTATAGGTAAGTATATAATATTAATATATAATGTAAATAATTATTTTTGAATTATTAAAATTAATTATTTATTATTTAATTAATAAAAAATATATTAATACAATTAATTTTAATTTTTTTATTTGTAAATATATATTAAAAATACCTCTGTACCCCAAAACCCAAACCCAGCCCTAAACCTAAAAATACCCCTGTACCCCAAAAACCAAACCCAGCCCTAAAACCTAAAAATACCCCTGTACCCCAAAACCCAAACCCAGCCCTAAAACCTAAAAATACCCCTGTACCTCAAAACCCAAACCCAGCCCTAAAACCTAAAAATACCCCTGTACCCCAAAACCCAAACCCAGCCCTAAAACCTAAAAATACCCCTGTACCCCAAAACCCAAACCCAGCCCTAAAACCTAAAAATACCCCTGTGCCCCAAAACCCAAACCCAGCCCTAAAACCTAAAAATACCCCTGTACCTCAAAACCGAAACGCAGCCCTAAAACCTAAAAATACCCCTGTACCCCAAAACCCAAACCCAGCCCTAAAACCTAAAAATACCCCAGTACCTCAAAACCCAAACCCAGCCCTAAAACTTAAAAATACCCCTGTACCCCAAAACCCAAACCCAGCCCTAAAACCTAAAGATACCCATGTACCCCAAAACCCAAACCCAGCCCTAAAACCTAAAAATACCCCTGTACCCCAAAACCCAAACCCAGCCCTAAAACCTAAAAATACCCCTGTACCTCAAAACACAAACCCAGGCCTAAAACCTAAAAATACCCCTGTATCCCAAAACCCAAACCCAGCCCTAAAACCTAAAAATACCCCTGTACCTCAAAACCCAAACCCAGCCCTAAAACCTAAAAATACCCCTGTACCCCAAAACCCAAACCCAGCCCTAAAACCTAAAAATACCCCTGTACCCCAAATCCCAAACCCAGCCCTAAAACCTAAAAATACCCCTGTACCCCAAAACCCAAACCCAGCCCTAAAACCTAAAAATACCCCTGTACCCCATAACAAAATACCACTAATAAATGTTTTTAAAAAAAGATAAACTTACCTATAATTATACTTACGTTGTAATGGTATGCTTTGTAATAGTATCTGCGTTGTAGTGTATTGCGTTGTAAAGGTATCCGTTGTAAAATGACCTGCGTTGTAAAAAATTTGTGGTAATGGTATGCGTTGTAAAAAATCAGTGGTAACAGTTACATTACCCCCAGGTCCCTCCGTCCTCGACACCTTCATAATATAACTAGTGGAGATGTCCATCTCCCAACCGAAAAAAACAACAAGAGGCATGCTGGGACACTAATACTGCCCCTCCCCCCGGGAGTACATAAGCAGTACTTACCCAGCAGACCTCCTGTTCTTTTTTTCTGTCTGTCGACAGAATGGATGGTGTGCTGGTGCTGCTCCTGCTGGGCTTGAGTGGCTTCTCTTCTTCCCCCCCGCCCTGCTGCCTGGCTGTTTGGGCGCGGGGTTCCCTGGACTGCCTCCTGGCCTGCCGGGCTTGCTGGGAGTCAGTCTGTCTTGGAGCCGGTGTTCTGCTGTGCTATTCGTGCACCTACCGGTCCTTTGCGGCTGGGGCTGGAGTTCCAGGGAAGTTGCTTCCGGGTCGCGGGCTCGTCTTCCCGAGCTTGGCCGGGGAGACGTGCCTCTCTCGATGGGCTCCTGCTGTTCCTGGCTGTGGAGAAGGTGGGGTGGGGGCCTTGTTCCTAGGGTTGGCCCCCGCTCTGGGTGAGTCCCGCTTGCGGGGTTTTCTTTCCTTCTAGCATGTGGGAGCCTGCTTGGTTTGGACGGCTGCCTTTCTCCCTGTGCTTTGCGTTGATGCCGCGCACTGTGCTTGCACTGTGGGGGGCTTGCTGATGGTGGGCATGTGGAGTCCTTTCAGCTGCTCTTGGGGGGGGCGTGTGCTGTGTCACGATGTTCCCTTCTGCTGCCTGTACGCATTCCCCATTACTCGCACTCGTGTGCTTTCTGCTGCTGCACTGCGAGTTTTATTTTTTCCTTCCTGCCGATTTCCAGTTGGGTTCTTCCGGTAGCCGGCCCGGCTCTGTGCCTCTGCGACCCCCGCACTGCCCCCGGGCTATCTCGGGTGCAGGGCTGGCGCTGCCCCTCGGCTGAAGGGCTATTTCTGCTGGGTTCCGGTTTGCCCCTCTGTCTGAGGCGCGCCCGGTGCTTTGGTGGCTTTCCTTCTGTGTGCTGGGATGTCCCGTTCTTCTGCGGCTGCTTGTTTGGAGTCCGGGCTTCTGTCTCGGTGGCTGTGGGTCTTTCCGGGTTCCTGCGGGTCCCCTCGGCCTCTTCTCCTTCTCGGTTCGTTCTGGTGCTGGTACCGATGCAATGTCTCTTCCGGACACCCTCGTGGCAGTTCTTCTTCTTCGTGGAGATGTGTGGCTCGCTGGTTGGAGCGGCTGACCCTGATGCAGAGGTCTGGCCGGGGACCTGGGTTCACTTCCCCGCCTAGGTCGGTCTTGGGCTCATGCTTCACCGGACCTGGTCCTTCTCGCCTCGGTGCCTGTTTCTTTGCTGGTGTCCCTCTCTGCAACTCTGAGCTAGGGCTTGCTTTTTCTCCACCACGCTGGGAATGCCTGGCTGGGGTCCCTGTGGGACTCGTCCGTTTGGCCCTGGCCTTTCCGTGCTTGGCCGGTTGGGTTTCGAGGGTTGGCGTCCCTGGGTTGCTTTCTATTTGCGTGCTGCTGGATGGCCTTATGGCTGGGGGTCTCGGGCGCTGAGTTGCTTTCCTGTCCCTCGCCTGTCGGTGTTCGGGGGTCTCTAGGGCTGCTCGTGCTGGGCTTTGGCTTTGCCTGCGCCCTTCTCCGGGTCTGTGCTGTTTTTTCCCTGTGCGGATGCCGGCCTTGTGCTGTTTGCCCCCGCTCTGGCTGACTCGCCCCCTTTTCTTCTTCTATGAGTCTCGTTGGCTGGTCCTGGATGTGGTGGCTGGCTATCCTTCTGGGTGTGCCGTGTTCTGGCGTCATTGTCTCCTGGAGGTGCCGTGGTTTGTGCCGGGGCCTCCTGCTTTGGGGGCTTGCGTTTGGCGCTGTGCTTCATCCCCTCTTCGTTTTTGGGTTGTCATGCTGCTGCCACCGGTGCCCGCGCTGCTTGCTTCCTGTGTGTTCTCAGTGGCTGGTGCTTCTGTGTGCTTGTGATGCTCGGACGCGCTGGTGTTCTCTGGTGCTCTCCCCGTCCTCCCGCGGTGCTTGGGTGTCTGGTGGGTGCTGGTCGGTCGGGCGCTGTGGTTCCTGTGCTCCTCTTTTTTGTCTGCGGGGTCGCGTTCTGTTCCTGGCCGGCTGCCTTGCCACCTGCCCTCCCCGGCTCTGGTCTGTTCTCGGGGGCGGGTATGTCTCGGGGCTTCTCGTTTGGGGGTGCCCCTGCTCTTGGCCACTGTGTGCTTGGGGGGTTTTTCCCCTCCGGGGTTGGCGGGGGTTCCTGTCGCCTCTGTGGGGGCTGGTTCCTTTTGCTTGCTCTGCTTTTTTTTGCTTGCTCCTGGGGTTTTCTCTGTTTGTTGGGTACTCCCTGATTGCTTGCTTGTGCCTTGCCCTCTGCTGCTCGTCTGTTTTGGTCGCTTCTTCGACATCTGCCTTCTCTGTGGGGGGCTTTGTCTCCTCGGCGGGCTGGCTGTGGTGGCCTTGCTCCGGGGGTGCCCTGGTTCTTCGCCTTCCCTTCCTGGCTTCTTTGGGGTTGGTCGGCTTTTGGGCTGCTCCTGGTTCCTGTCCTTGGTTGCTTGCCGGTGTGGTGCCAGGGGCCCTCTGGGGTGCTTTGTCCCCTCTACCTGTGCTTGGTTGGCTTGTGCTGCCTTGGGTTCGGCTGTTCTGTTCTGTTCCGCCTTGCCTGCGCCTGTCCTCCTCTGTTCCCTGCGGTTTTGCTGGGTCTGGCCTGGTTGTTGGCTGCTTGGGCGCCCGTCTGGGTCTTCCTGGTGCTCTGGGCTTCTCTTTGCTCCGGCCTGGGGCTTTCGGTGTTTGTCCTGGGGCCTTTTGTGTGCCTGGCCAGGTAGCTTCTGCTCTGGCTCTCCCCGTGCTTACCTTTGGTTTGCTTCTGGTGTTCCTGGCCGCCCCTCCTGTTTCGGACGTTGGTGCCTGCCTGGTTTCTTCCTGGCTGCTGCCGTGTCCTGTCGTGTCACCTGTTCTCCTGTGTAGTGTGCTGTCCCCATGCTCCGCTGTCTGCTCGGTGGGTGTGCCTGGTCGGGCCGGGTTGGTTCCTGCTTGGCCTCCTGGGGCTGCTGGGTACTAATGGCTTCTTGGTCCTTCTGCTCGCGGGGGTGTTTGCTCCCTGGATTTTTCTATTCTCGTCTGGTCCCCTTGGTGGGTGCCTGGATGTGGTTTTTGGCTGGGGCGTTCCGCTCCGGCCTGTTGGGCTCCTTTATGGGCTCTGCCTCCTTGCTGGCCTCCCTTTGGGTCCTGGCAGGGTGTTCTGCGTTGGGGCCGCTTCCTTGGGGTTCCTTCTGGGCCTTCTCCTGCTGTTGGTTCTCTTCCCGGGCTTGTTTTCCCGGTGTTGTGGGCCTGTGTGGGGTTCTGTGGCTCCGGTTCTGCCGGCTTCTGGCTGGTTGTGTGTGGCCTCGGGCTGTGCCTCCTGGGTTCTGGATGTGCTGTCCCTTTTCGGCCTGCTCGGGGGTTTTTTTGCCAACCTTTTCCAGGTTGTTTCCTGGTTCTGTGGTCCTGGCTCGCTTCTTCCTCCCATGTTTCCCAGGCCTTGTTCCCGGTATGGGTCTGTTTGGGTGCCCCTCCCTCCTTGGTTGGGGTGCGGTTCTGTGGGGCTCGTGCCTCTGCGAGTCCCTCCCTCCTGGCTGCGGGTTGTCTGTGGTTTCCTGCTGCTTGGTCCTCTGCTCTCCTTCGGGGGTTTGCTTGGGCCTGCTGTTCCTCCTGCGTGGTCGGGTGGCTTGGCTCTGGTCCTGGCTTCCCGGTTCTGTTGGCGTTTGTTGTCCTCATTTTTTGCGGTTGCTTGGCTCCTCTCCGGCGTTGCTGGGTTGGGGCCTTGTGGTGTTGGTCTGGGTGCTGTGCTCCCTGGGCTTTCTTTTTCCCGCTGCTCCTGCCCTTGCTGCTGGCCTGGGTTTGGGGTTCCTGGGCGGTCCTTTGTCTTTTGGGCGCCTTCTTCTGCCCTCTGTGCCTCGTTGGACGGCTGCTGGGGTTTCCCGGTTGCTCTGTGCTCCCCTCCTGCCTTGTGTTCCATCCCTTTGGGGTTGGGGTTTTCTGGGCTTGTGGTCGGTTTCTCTGTTCCCGACCTGGTTGTGTCTTTGTTGCTGGTTTCCGGTCTTGTTGGCCTCTCCTTGTTTGATGGGCTTTCGGCTGGGTTCTGGGGTTCCGTCCTGTCCCTGTCTTTTGGGTTGGATTTTCGGTCCTGTTCGGCTCCTGGGTGCTTGTTGCCTCCTGGGCCTTCTCGGGGGGGGGTTTTCCTCCTCGGTTCTCTTGGGCTCGTGTCCTTTCTTTTGCGAGTTTGGCCGTGTTTCTGGCCTGTGCTTCTCCTTCCTTTTTGGGCTGGGTGCTTGTGCCTGCGCTCTGTTGGCCGTTCCTTCTTTGGCTTCTTCCGGGTTGTCTCGTCTTCCTGGTGGCTCTGCCTGGCCCTGTGTGTCCTTCCTGCTGGTTCTGGCCTGGGCGGTCTTCTCCGGTGGGTTGTTTTGGCTGGTCTTGGGGTCCTAGTCCTGGTCCCGGTACCGGTTGCCTGTTTTTCGGGTTGGCGGCCTCCTTTCTTTGGAGCCCTGGCCTTGTTTCTTTCTCCCCGGTCCTTGTCCCTGCAGTCTTGTTCGGGGTTGCGGGCGGGATGTTGCCGGCGGTCTTCCTTTCCTCCTTCTCGGTGCTCCCTTGGGTGACTGCTTTGTTGTGGTTTCCTGGGTGTGTTTCTGCATGCGGAAGGCCGGGTTTCTGCTTTGGTATTCTCCACTAGTTATATTATGAAGGTGTCGAGGACGGAGGGACCTGGGGGTAATGTCCTATTACATATGGTAATCTTCATTACTCCGGGTCCCGTAGTCCTCGACACCTTCATACGCCCCTACCTCCCTCCCGGGCGGCCGGCCTTCCTGTCTGGGCTTGTTAGTACAGGAGGTCTGCTGGGTAAGTACTGCTTATGTACTCCCGGGGGGAGGGGCAGTATTAGTGTCCCAGCATGCCTCTTGTTGTTTTTTTCTGTCGGGAGATGGACATCTCCACTAGTTATATTATGAAGGTGTCGAGGACTATGGGACCCGGAGTAATGAAGATTACCATATGTAATAGGACATACCTATACAGAGAGTGGTATGCACCACACAGCAGCTGGCGATAAGGGGGGTTGCAATTTTGGTGAAGAATACTACACATATTCTGGTAGAGCACAGCGTAGTAGACAGTGCAGGCAGATGGTTCATTGCAAGGATTACAATTTATAATCAAAGATACACCGTCGCAGGATATTATGTGCCCAATATCAACGATGCAAGGCCACTGGGAGCACTACTGATGAAATTATTGAATTTTACTGATCCCCTCATTCTGGCTGGCGACTTTAATGTCTTTTTTAGATGATTCACTAGATCGTTTGGTCAAAACCCGGTCAGTTGTAAATAATAAAATGCGATCCTTTATTAAAACAAATATGGTACAATTGGGTCTGTGCGATATTTGGAGGGAGAGGATGTGTGTAAGCATGGGCGGAAAATCCGTTTCGCTCGCGGATTTTGCGGATTTTCGGTAAATTCGCAATCCGCGAGATTCGCGAATCTCCCGCAAAATCCGCAAATCCGCGAGCAGCGGATTTTGCTCGCACTGTTCGCGTGAGTTCGCGGCTTCCCAGTACAACTTCGCGCCCCGCGAATAAGTGCAAAATTGCAGAAATACGATCTTAGCAAAACTGAAACTACTTACCAGGTTCAAAAGTTCAGGCTCATCATTAGTAGCCATTTCCTGTAGTGCTTCCTGAGGGGCCCCTCCAGAGTTCAGTTGCCAGTTGCAACTATTATGTGACCCTGCTCTGAACCTCAGAATAGTTACACATATGCCACAAAGGTCCTGAATTACAGCTAAGGGAGACAAGCAGGAGCCAGGCTGGAAGTTCAAATCCATTAATCAGCCCCTAATTCATTATTGTCAGTTGGGGCAGGGCAGGTGTTGTAACTAATTTTGCAACAATGAAAGCACTTAGCAAGTGCAAAAGATCACTAATCAGGAAGCACTAAGGAAGCAGGTGCCAGCTAAAAAAATATTCTGTGACACATTAATCAGCCCCAAATTAATTCAGGTCACTTGAGGCAGGGAAGGTGTGCTTGCGTTGCCACAATAATGTACACTGACTGGACAACCAGAGGGTGCTGTGATGAAACAGAGGGTGGCATGGGTGGGCCAGAGGGTGGCATGAGTAGTCAGAGAATGGCAGTGGTGACAGAGAGTGGCAGTGATGAAGAAGAGTGTCCCAAACAGGCTGGACACGTAGAAACAACAAGTTCGCGAAACTTGCGACCCGACAGGTAAGTTCGCAATTTGCGAAAGTGTACAAAACCGCGCAAACACAAAAAAAAATCCGCAAATTCCAGAGAATTCGCGGATTTTGCGGATTGCGAGTTCGCAAATCCGCAAAATTCGCGAACGCGAGATTCGCAAAATTCGCCCATGCTTAGATGTGTGCTAGAAAAGTTGACTTCTTCTTAGTAGATCAAGGCTTAAGGGATCTGGTAGGAAAAGTCATTCATGTGGGGTCTCATTTCTCAGACCACTCAGCAGTCATTGACACTTTTAGCTGCGGCACAGCCAACTCTGAGAAGGTGGACTATGGATCGTACTTTATTATTAGATCAGAAAGTGGTAGAGGGACTGAAAATGGAAACAGAAGAATTATTTACTTTGAATATGCGGAGTGCGTCCCCTGGTGTAGTATGAGATACATACAAAGCTTTTTTTGAGGGGAAAAATAACTAGCCTTCAGATAAGGAAAAGAAAGGAATTTGTTACAGTAGGTAGTTTAATAGAAGGTCATATACAACAGCAGGAATTGAAGCTTCCCGGGACAACAGAGGACCAGGAGAAAGTGGCATTACAGAGCTCCTTACTAGTGAAAAAAAGAGGCCCTTTTCAGTTTAGTGGAGAAAAGACTAAGAAAGAGATGGAAGGCGAGCAGTATTGCTCATTTTGAGTACAGAGAGTGTTTTGGGAAACTGTTAGCATTTAAAAAAAGGTCAGACCAAGCAAGATCTTTCATTAAAGAAGTTAGATGTGAAATAACTGACGGCATCCTCACTGAAAGTTAAGAAAATGAGAAAACTTCAAAATTATTTGGGGGAATTATATAGAGAAGACCTGGTAGTCAAAGAGTGAGATGTAAAAACATGGCTGGGAGGTGATTCCCCCCAACGAATCTCAGAGGCAAGCAGCTCAGTAATAAACAGTAGGATAGTCGCAACCGAGATAAAAAATGCATTAAGGTTAGGAAAGTCTGGTAGGGCAGCAGGCCCGGATGGGCTCCCTTTAGAACTATATAAAAGGCTAGAAGAGGTCCTGGTGCCACATTTGACCAAATTGTTTGCTGAATTTTTTGAAAAAGGTGCAGACTTGCCAGAATCTTGGGACAAGGCCACTGTCAGATTAATCCCAAAGCCGTGCAAAGCCTTAAACCTATGGGACTCATATAGGCTAATTTCCTTAATTAATTGCGACTACAAGATCTTTGCAAAACTCTTGGCAGTAAGGCTTAATGGGGTGGTTGAGGGTCTTTTACATCCAGATCAGAAAGGCTTTGTCAGGGGGAGATGGATTCAGGAATTAACTTTTAACCTGATAGGAGCTGCGGATACAGCTACCACTTATAAACTTCTTATAGCGGTGATCTCACTAGATGCTACTAAGGCATTTGACCGTGTTAACTGGGCATATCTGCAGGTGATGTGACACTCTGTAATCTGGGTGAACATTTTTGTAGAACTCTAGCTATGATATACAGGAAACCAAGGGCGAGAGTCCTGATAAATGGTAATCTCTCTATACCTTTTAATATCAGAAGAGGGACAAGACAAGAATGTCCTTTATCCCCCCTTTTATTCAACTTGTATATCGAGCCTTTGGCGACTAAGATCAGGAAGGTGAGCTGTTTAATCCCTTTCAGACATAACGAGTGGGAAAGTAAGGTAGCGTTATAAGCTGATGACTTACTTGTATATATATCAAACTTGGAGACCATGATTCCTTTTTTAAATGACTTAACTTCTAAATTTGGCTGGATTGCAGGGTATTTAGTGTATAGCGCAAAAACTGAAGTTATGGCTTGGAAGCTGGAGACAACCCTTAACATTAGCAAAAGGGAGACGCGATATTTGGGTATAAAGATCACCCAAAAAATTGAAGATCTTCCAGGAACAAACCTCCTGGAGGTAATGAAAGATGTTAGGAAGCTGTTGTTAAGCTGGTCACATCTCACTCTGACGATTATTGGAAGGATCAACCTGGTGAAAGATGATAATTCTGCCGAAGTTTACATTTCTTTTCCAGATGATTCCGTTGTTATTTAAAGCAGAAGGGCTGTAGAAAATTAAATAAAAATTAAAAGTTTCATTTGGAACTCAAAGGGCTGCATATCGCCTGGAAAAAAATTGTGCAGGAAGAAAGAAAAAGGGACTGTGTCTGCCACATCTGACCTATTATGCTTGGGCATTTTTTTTAAAAAACGGAAAGATGTTACTAACCCTTCCAGATAACTCAGAGATTGGTAGAATGTTTAGCTGTATGCTGTCAGACATTGAAGGTCGGACACAAGGGGTCTCATTTATGACTTTTTGCCGTAGGGAAGTGCAGCAGGCCTTCCTTCTGCGCTTCCTTACGGCAAAAGAAAAGGGCAGAAATGCGCCGTATCTATAAGATACGGCGCATTCCTGTCCTTTTCCCCTGCGCCGGAGCACAATGGGCTGCCTGCGCCAGCGCAGGCACCCTTGCACAATGGTGCAAGGGTGCCTGCGTTGCGGGGAAGATCATTTTTGTACAGGAAGGGAAACCTTTCTGTACAAAAATAATCACAAGAGGCTTTTCCTCTTTCTATGTGTGCTGTAGAATGCAGCACACATAGAAAAAGGAAATACGAGGAGAAATAAAGACATTTCTCCCTGTTGCGCCTCCCTTACGCCTCCCCTGGGGAGGCGTAAGCTTTTGGCACTGCTTCAGAGTTACGATTTCTCGTAAATCTGGGGCAGTGTCAAAAGGCCATGGATGTTGCTGGGAACGCCCCCAGCAACACCCATTGCACGCCCCTTTAACGCAGAACACTGCGTTAAAGGGACTGATATTTATCAGGCAGCAGTACGCCACAAAAACTGGCGTACTGCTGCCTGATAAATACCACGCATGCTTCTGCGCCACGGAACTTCATGAAAAGTGAAGTTCCGATGGCGCAAGGGGCCTCATAAATGAGGCCCAAGGTTTTATGTATAAATTTGGAGACCCCAAATACTTTAAAAGAGTGCGTTTTAATATTTTAAGAGGAATGGCAGAATTCTGGGTCAAGATCAGAAAGGAGGTTAAAATCACATACTTCAGTAAGTGGGCACCAATTTGGAATCCTCTAGGATTACCTGATAGGACAAAGGATTGGCTAAAGCATAAATTAGGCAGGGTTAGAGAGATGGGGTGATGTGGTGGAAGAGGGAGAGGGAGAGGTCATAGCTTTGGACAAACTGGCTAAAACCGCCAAAAATAAAATCTCTAAATTTAAATACTTGAAAATGAGAGGTTGGTTTCAGTGATCAAATAAGGAAATAGGAGCGTCTAATGACTTGGAAGCTGAGTTAGTGAACGACACATCTAAGAAGAAGGAAGTGGCGAAATTCTATTGGCTATTGGTGAAATTGTCAGATGGTGCCGTCAATCTGCCAAGTGACCTGTGGGGGATGAGCTTGCCAGGGAGACAGCTGGAAGACCTTTTAACTTGTTATATGCTACATTGTATCCTGTCATTTTAAGAAGGAACCACCTCTTCTCTCTTCATAGAGTATATTGGACCCAATATAGACTATCCAAATTGGGGAAGGAGAAGAACGCCAAGATGCATAAAATGTACTCAGGAAAAAGCAGATGACATCCATTTGTTCCTGGAGTGTCCTGTGATAGCGAAATCTTGGGAAGATGTAAGTAGAGATATCTCAGCTATACTAGTCACAGAACTGCAGGTAAGTCTATTACTTGTTTTTTTGGGGTGTCATCTGTACATGTTGATTTTACCAATGAGGAAAATAAACTGTTTTTCTATACTTTATCCTCTTGGCACAAAGAGAGATCTGTAAGAAATGGTTTAGTAATGTGGCGCCATCTGAATTGGAATGGATAAGAGCAGTTAAAAGTATTATAAGTTTGGATAGAAATGTGGAAAAGAAGAGGAGCAGATTTTGGTCTCCAGTTTTAAAATGGTTGCAAAGAGAGGTTTAGGGAACGGCTAGGTCCAATGATTACTCCTTCTATCTATCTTCATCTTCAAACTTCCCGATATGACCTGCACATTGGCTGGCGTCCTCGGCCTGGGCAGGGGAAGTGCGGGAGATTTATATAAAGACCCTTGGTGAAAAGAAATAGCTCTGAAAAACGTTGGACGCGCCGGCCTCAGAGCTTTCTGATCCCAAGGTAAATGAGGACTAAAAAAAAAAGCACACACAATAAGCTGATGGAAGGAACACTGAAAATGTACAGCCATTCACCCCCAGTGAAAATCTCGCTGTGAGTATTTGTTTCAGTCTCTAAAGGCCAGTAAAAGAAGCGTTTAGCATCATTGGGATTCTGTTATTCACAGAGCTTAATTTGAGCCAGTGGCTGCAGGTACAACACAAAAGGGATAAAGAACGAGGAAAAGAAAGACAGAAAAATAGTCACAAAGAATAGTCACAAGGAAAACACCCTGAAAGGTGAGATAAAGGTGCAGGGAGTGTCTGGTGATTGATTTAAGAGGCGGTAGGTGAAAACAAGACAGCACAGCCTTGATATTTAGCACCCTCAATATTCAATAGCGTCAGCCATGTTCTTCAGAGCAAAACTTTTGGCCCCCACATTATTGTTTTACAAATTAAAAAATCATTCATGCAACATAGGTCTTGAAGTTCACTTGTACTGTTATCTCATGATGTGGTATTATTTTACTTTGTTTACTTGCAGTATTCACCCGGAGGAATGAGCATGGCCACGCAAATATGTTAGTAATCTCAACACTTTCCCCAGTTTCATCGCTAACACACGATCTTTATCTATACACCCATGATTCCTGGATGTGACGTTTGCTTTCAATCAGCTTTCTGACAGATTGCCATGTTTATCCCCTCAATCTGTTGCTAGGCTGTTCACATTTGATAGAACAAAGGATAGAGCACAGGAAATCTAGTTACGACCAAGGGCTGCATAGCAGAATATCACTATCATACATATCGTCTGAAATAAATACTGTGCCCGAAATATCATTCATAATAGAACCGTTCCGTTGAGTATGGATTTCCTACTGTTAACTCAAATGTGGAGATATTTTTATTAACACTACTTAGGACTCGGGGCATATTATCAACAAATAGCGATAGTTATCGCTAGGTAGGGTTAGCGTCAATTTTTTTATCGCTGCGCATCACCGGATTTTATCACTGAGATAACGTGCTATTAGCAACGTTTATCTCAAAAGCGATAACATTTCCGGCAATAAGCGGCATAAACCGTGAATATCGCTGACAGGGTCTTAGCCATTATATCCACCTTCCATTGGATATAATGGCTAAGAACTGGTCTGAGCAGGCAGTAGTTTTTAGAGATATTCGCGCTTAGCACGAATATTTCCATCGCTACGCCTGTGTTGGTAATAGGCGATAGCTACTGCTTTCAGTCGCTAACAGGTTGGGTACGCCCACTTTGCATGTCATTAGCGATAAATATCGCTGACATGCAAAGCGGGCCCCAAACCTCTCACTATCGCCTACAAGCTGTCGCTAACTGCTGTGAGCGACAGATTGCTAATAGGCCGATCGAATTATCCCCGCTTAGCAGCCGAAAACAGCCGCTAAAGCGGTGATAATAGCCTATCGCCCCCCTTTGATAATATGCCCCTCGATCTTTATTTAAGGCTATATTCTGAACTTGCTAAGGACAAAGGGTTGAACATATGTTTAATCGGCAAAGTAGCACATTTATGTAAAATTAAATGCGTGAACTAGACAGGATGATCCCAAGAAGGCTCTTCTCCGGACCTGTCTTGCTCTATCCAGTTACGGGCAGGTTGAGCAGCGAAAGCTGCCCCTGTTCACTGTCTGTAAATTGGATGAGAGATGTTTAAACATGTAAGTTTTGTTTAATGATCTATTATAAAGTCAGGATTTAAAAACAGTGGTTTGCCAAATAAATAGCAAAGTTGTCAGCTTTCATATTTTATCATGTTATGTGCTTCCATGAGAAATCCAAGAATAGGGGCTTTAAAATAATTATATCGCCTTGATGCATTTTCTGTAGCCATTGTTTGTAACCTTGTGCTTGATATGAACCAAATCCCCATAGAAGCTCATGTTCTGATGTTAACATGGGCTTCTATGGGAATTAACAAGGGTGTATTATCAAGCCCATTATCGCCGTTTTATCGGCAGTTTCCTGCCGATAAAACAGCGATAATTTTAACACCGGTCCTTGATAAATGCCCCAGTATCTGTTGAGAGATGCACAATCCTGTCCAGGTTCCGAGTCACTTGATAAACAATACACAGTTGTGCACTTTCATGCACCATTACATCCAGAACGAGGGCTGGACGAATGAAGCTTTAACAGTTTGAAAATCATTTGAAAACTGATATGTGTTCCTAAGAAATACACTGCGATGTATCAAACAACGAGGAGCACAGAGTGCTCAATAAAAGAAATCCGCTAATAGCAAAAGGCAAGCGCGGATCCCCATTAGTAATGTGTGTTCTACCCCTGTTAGGTTATGATGGCTATGGTTGGGGACATACCCCACTGTTCAGTATCACAAACATATAGGAAATATCTTAATGCGATATTCTCCTGAATACACCCTCAGACAAATAAATGTTTAGGGCACAAGGGTGCCATTTTAAGGATTTGTCAGCTTCATCCAAGTAATAAATATGTGGATGGCACATGCATGTTACTACACCCGTCTTTAACAAAAGGCACATATAATGGGCTGGGGAAAGTTACTATTAGCTGAATAATCAAGAGGTTGAAAATCCGAGTCTCAAATTACTAAGGTAGAGGCTCGTTATCAAAAGAGCTTCAATAACTCCTACATGCTGCGGTATTCAGCCATACATGACAGGTTGATAAGTAGGTCAACACCACTGTAAATGCAAGAATAAAACGAAGACATGCCAAACACAATAGTAACCTGTCTTACTGAAAGGGATGACAGTGCTTACGTCCTACTGCCATGAATCGGTACTCAAATCAATTCATGCCGAAGGAATACAGTTACAATGCACCAGACACAAAGACAACATCAGATGTGAGATGCACATTGGACACATTGATTGGTAGATTTTGCTGTAGCCACAAAAGTGGAAGGAACTACAGTATGAACTAGTGGCATGCTGAAGGAACCGTGGGGAATATTACCAAGGGCCCTTATCGCCGCTTTAGTAGGACTTTTTCCCGCTGAAGTGGCGATAATTTGATCGCCCTATTACCAAGCTGTCGCTAACACCAGCTAGCGACAGCTAATAGGCAATAGCGATCATCTTTCGGCCCACTTTGCATGTCAGCAATATTTGTCGCTAATGACATGCAAAGTGGGCGTGCCAAGATGTTAGCCACTGAAAACAGTTGCTAACATCGCTATCTCCTATTACCTACAAAGGCGTCGTTTTGGAAATATCTCCAAAAGCTAACACCTGCCAAGAGCAGTTCTTAGCCATGTTATCCGGCATTGTCACGATAATGTGTGAATATCGCTGTATTTCCAGCAATATTCACGCATTTCGAATGATTTTTATCGTTTCTGAGATAAACCTTGATGATAGCAAGGAATCTCAGCGATAAAAATCATTTTAGCGCGGCGATAAAATTATTCCCGCTAACCCTGCTTAGCGATACATATCGCTATTTCTAGGAAATATGCCCCCCTGTCATATGTGCAGTATTTCACAAAGGTACCAGGGAAGGTCTGCAATTGTAATGGATAAGAACAAAAGTAGATGATGGGGAAACACCCACACTAGCACTAAACTCCAGTCCCAATGCAGTGAGAGCTGCAGACAATACTGCTGACATGACTGATGTGACAAATAATTATTTCTATGGTAAGCGGCATATATTATGTACACATGCACAGTCTATCTTGACATATGACATGTTTTTGTATTCATAGCTGTTCAAACAAAACTAACAAAACAAGCCTCTCCTGGCCAATACTCAATTATGACATTGGCTGAGAGTACAAACACAAAAATATGTGGAGGTCTGAATCAAATAAAAAGATGTGACTTTGACTTTGATATTTCTCGATACAACGACCAATCACATTCTCATCACATCAAAATAGTACTGAATCACTATCTCCTCCTACTACTCTCCAGTCTCCACAACAGGCTCTATCTTGTACCTTCTGTAACAGAACGTTCACGTATGGTTTCTTGTGTGTTGTTCATTTAGACCCTCCAACAAAGATATGCTGCTCAAACTAAAGATTTCTCATTCTACACTGCTGGCATAGAACCATTAGGAACAATATTGGCTGTTTTACACCTCCGCAGTGCATTTGCCAAATACACAGACCCATGGGCACATCTCTACTGTATTTTAGCAATTTTATTTGGTCGTTTGACTGTTCATCTAGACATCATGGTTGTCGCAGTGGACAGCCTGTCCACAGAGTGATCGAAAGCCCAGCTGTCAATATGACATTGTCGACATTTCTGTGACTCGCATTAGTCAAATACTGCCTCACAAAGTACCACATACATGTCACTGATGCTGCAGGTGTCTGTGACCATTTTCAACATTGGTGTTGGAAATGGCCCTTTTTGCGGGGTTATCCCCAAACTTTTTGCTTCTTCTTCCCATGTTTTTCCTGACCTGTGGTTGTTGGCAACATGACTCTGAGCACTTTACCACTGCTGATAAGTGCTAAAGTGCATATGCTCTCCCTGTAAATTATTACTGTGATTGGTTATCCATGATTGGCATATTTGTTTTACCTGTAAAGTCCCTAGTAAAGGGCACTGAGTGTGCCAGGGCTGGTAATTCAAATGCTACTAGTGGTACTATGGCATTGATTGTGCCACCCACATGAGTAGCCCTAAAATGGTGTCTCGGGCCTGCCACTGCAGTGCCTGTACGCAGTCTGTGAACTGCCATGTTGTCCCGGCCAGTGTACCCACTGACCAGGCCTGACCCTTCCCTTTTATTACACATTGGACACCCCTATGGTAGGCCCAAGGTACCCCCCTAGGCAGGGTGCAGTGTATGTGAAAGGTAAGACATGTACTACTATGGGTGACATGTCCTGATAGTGAAACACTGCCAATTTTGTTTTTCACTATTGAACGGCCATCTTCCCCATTGGATAGAATGGAGAATGCTGTGTCCCATGTGTACCTGCATATCTCCCCATAGGAGCAAGATGGGAAGCTGAAGTCTGGTATCCCTAAACTCAGACTTTGATAACACATCTTTTTTAGAAAGATGGTTTTTAAATTCCGTGTTTGAAAATAGCACTTTTAGAAAGTGGCTATTTTTCATGTTCAACCTTTCTGTGTGCCTCTGCCTGTTTGTGTATTGACTGTCTGGTTTGTGAATGACAGGGGCTGGGGGTGGCTGCAGGAGGCCGGGGTGTCAGCCCTAGGCTGAACAGACCTATCTACACTTAGAGTGGTGGGAGGAGTTGCACCTCCCACCACTCCACAAGGGTGGAGGGGATTTATATCCCCCATTTTTTTTTATTTATTTAAAAAGGTTTTATATAGAGCTACTAGGCCCAAGAGTATCAGAGCGCATTACAGTATACTTTACACATCATGAAAAATAAACTCAATAAATGGCAAATTGTTAACATAGGCTAGGCGATAAACTCATCCAAGTGTAAAAGGAAAAGAAAGAGTAAATTCAGAGATCAGGTAAAGGAGAAGAGGGCTGTTTAAAAAGTAATTAGGGGGGTTAAGTAGTTAGTTAGAGGGAGAAAGAAGGAGAGCGAGAGTAGGAAAGGTAGTGGAAGGGAGAGTGTAGAGGACTGCAAAGAGTAAATGGACAGATAGTTCAATAGGATTAAGAACCCCCATATTTGTTGAGAAGCAGCAGCTTTAGGTTTTTCTTGAAAAGGGGGTAGGAAGGGTTGCAGGTGAGGTCTTTGGGAAGAGAATTCCAAATAGATGGGGCATTACCTGAGAATGTACATGATTGAGTCTTTTTCTTTTTGGTCTGAGGGGGGATTAGGACAAGGGCGTTAGTGTTCCTCAAAGATCTAGTGCATCCTGCTTTTTGGAGTTTGTCAGAAAGGTACGAGGGGTTGTTTTGGTGAATGGCTTTGTGAGTGATACACGCAATCTTGTAGGTGGACCTGCCTTCGATTGGGAGCCATTTGAGATTTTTGAGGACCGGGGAGATGTGATCATAACGCTTACTGTCAGAAATAAGCCTGGCCACCAGGTTGAGAACAGTTTTAATCGGGGCAAGATGGATTTTGGGGGTGCCACAAGGGTGGCGTTGCCATAGTCAATTCTGGAAAGGACAAGTGATTGTACAATGGTTTTAAAGTCCTCGATTGGAATAAAGGGTTTGATTTTTTTAAGGTGATGTCGAGTGAAGAGGGCACCTTTAGCCACGTTTTTAAAATGGGGGATAAGATTGAGATTCTGATCGATGCTAATGCCAAGGGATTTGACAGAGTTGGAAGTGGTGAGAGGGCAATTAAGTGCTTTGATATCAGCAATCCAGTGTTGGATAGGCAGAGGGTTGTTTTTGGGAGCAAAAAGGATGATTTCAGTTTTTGGGGGATATAGTTTGAGGTGGTTAAGATGGAACCAGGTTTGAATTTTGGTCAAGGCATCATTGAGATGTCTTTGTGTGATTTGATCTTGTAATATAGTTGTGTGTCATCAGCAAAAGGTGGTAACTGATTTTAGCTTATTTGAGAATAGTTGTGAGGGGTTCCATGAAGTGGTTAAAAAGAGTAGGAGAGAGGATAGAGCATTGTGAGACACCCAGTGAGACAGGTTGTGGTTTGGAGAGTTAACCATTCAGTTTAATTTGTTGGGTTCTATTATGGAGATAAGAGGTGAACCATTTGAGGACATTGCCGTTTAAACCTAAGCGGTCTTTGAGAGTTTTCAGAAGGGTGAAATGATTAACGGTATCAAAGGCCGCGGAGAGGTCAGGGAGGATGAGGAGGAAGGATTTGCCTCTATCCAGAGAGCGTTGAATGTCATCAGTAATGTTAAGCATAGCAGTTTTTGTGCTGCATCCCTTTCCAAAACCTGATTGAAAAGCGTCAAGGAGATTGAATGTGTCGATGTGCCTATTCAATTGTGACAGGACACATTTTTCAAGGGCTTTGGAATGGAAGGGAAGGTTTGAGATTGGGCGTAAACTGTTTAAGTCATTAGGGTCCACTGCTGTGTTTTTGAGGATAGGGGTGATTTGACCTAGTTGGAGGGAAGCAGGAACACTGCCAGTAACTAGGGTGGAGTTGATAATGTTGGTCCATAGAGGGGCAATGATGTGCTTGAGTTCTTGATCCAAGTGAGCGGGACGAGGATCTTTGGTATGTGAGGAAGTTTTGAGTTTGGAGATGATGGTGAGAACATCATATTCAGAAATTGGGCAAAATTCATTCCAAGAAGCATTGGTTTTTGGCAGGAAGTCAATTGAATTGGTGTCAAACTGGGGGAGAGAGGGAGGATTGAGGAAGGTTAGGCGAGGGGAGGGAAGTGGGCAGAGGTACCTTTGGAGTGCTGGACGGGTGTATTGGCTGAGCGTTGAGGTGGGTTATGAGGGTTGTGTTGGGTAAGTAGAGGGGTAGAGAAAGATAGTTCAATCTTGTTGACTTTGTTAGAAAAGAAGCAAGCAATTTCTTCGCATCTCTCAACAGTAGCTAATAGTTTTGGAGGGCCAGAGGAGGTTTGTTTTTTGACAAGGGTAAACAGTTCTCTGGGATGGTTTCTAGCCTTGTCAAGTTGGGAACAAAGGAAGGAGGCTTTTTCACTGAAGATGTGCTTTTTGTAGTTGGCTCTGGCATTTCTGAGGAGTATCAAGTTAGAAGAGGAAGGTTGATTCCTCCAGGCAGGTTCAGACTGCCTGAGGGCACGTCTTTCATTATTTAGGTCAGAGTTGGACCAGGATGTTTTTTAGTGGTTTAAGTTTAGTTCGGCCAATTTGGTCAAGGGCTTAGAGGATGGAATTGTTGTAATGATCAGTTAGGTCAGTGGTGCTATGGGGGAGTGACAGTCGAGATTTAATGATAGAATCCAGCTCGCCAGGTGGAATGAGGTGAAGATTTCGGGTTTGTTTCATTTGTAAGCTGCAGCTTGGGGTTGAACGAGTAATAGAGATGTTCATGGTGAATAGGATAAGGTGGTGGTCAGACCAGTCAACGGGCATGATCTTGGAGAGGGAGGCCAGATCTTTGTTAGAGATAATGGCATCAAGGGTGGCACCCTTAGAGTGAGTAGGAGATTGGCAGAGTTGAGTCAAGTCACTAACGTCTATGGTCTCTTTAAGGAGGTTAACAGCAGGGTCTTCAGTTTTTTTCCAGTGAATAATATAGTCCCGAAGGAAGAGATTCCTGGAGTTGGAGAGCGACGCTTGGATGATGAGGTCAGATAGCTCCTTGGCAAAGGGGTTAGGATTATCGGGGGGTGGAAGATGGTATGTAGGCGGATAGTAGGGGAACAAGGAGAAGTAAGATTGGCGCAGAGGTATTCAAAGGAGGCTGGGTCTTGGAGATGAAGCTGTGTATGTTTTAGTTCATCTTTAAAGATTATGGCAAGGCCTCCTCCAACGTGATCAATTCTATCTTTCTTAAGGATGGAATATCCAGGAGGGGTGAGCATATCGAGGATAGAGGTGGAGCGGGGGCTGAGCCATGTTTCCATTAAGAAAGCAATGTTGATACTTTAGCTGAGAATGGTTTCAACTATTTCCATAGCTTGGCATGAGGCAGATCGGCAGTTAATCAGAATGCAACTGAGGGATAAGATGTCAGTGTACAAAGTGGCGGGACATAGGGTGTAGTGTAGTTCTATATTCCCAATAGGCTCTGCAGATTGGAATAGTATATCCTATAGATTTGACATAGGACTGAGGTCTACTAGGTCTCTATCGAATATACTAGACTTAATTGTGAGTGCCAGCTAGCTCAGAGATCACTAGAAACTTTCTCGAATACACAAGTAGGGATTAGTTTCTGATAACCGCATAAAGATGACAACTTTGTTTCCCAAGAATAAGAAATCTATCTCTAGAGTCGCGGAAACAATAGATAGTTATTTCACTCAGTCAATCGCGCATGCTTCGTTTCACCAGAAGTGCAGAGAAATAGAGAGGCGGGCGTTTTCAATAAAAGGGTATTTATTGAATTGTCTTCTTTCTCATGCAAAAGAAAAGAACTGCTACAATCGTAATACTGGTTGCAAAGTACAATGCGTACAGTACGAAGAGTATTATGAAATAATACTGTAAAAGCATGATATGGTTTCTTAGCCATAAAATATAACATAAAATACATACATTAATAAATAATGACTAAAAGTATTCAACTGGTGCTTCTAAAATACGCCTACCCCGTTGTCCCTAACCTAGGTCTAGTACGAGGGAAGAAGTAAGTGAGGTGTAGCTTAAAGTTTAGTATTCTTTGCCAAGAATCTCTCCAAGAATTCTCTAAAGGTCTATTCAGCTCCGTACCTTGGTTTTAGAATGAAGGAGGTCTTGTATCTCTCTCTCAGAACTCGATTTCCCAGCAACAGGCAAGGGTAGCCTGGAAACACTGGAGCTGGATTTCTCGGGGAGAGAAAAGACAGCGTCTCTCTCAGTGCGTCTGCTGGAGGGTCGGCTTCCTATGGCACTTGCTACGGTGAGATGCGTCGGGCACGTATATAGTCGAACTTCTCCAAACTACTGTGTGTTTGCCTGGGCAAGTGTGGGCATATTTATACCTTAAAGGTGCTGAGATTGACGTAAGGTTGGACATAATAACGTCATCAAAGACTCAGTTCTTTGAAAACTCCTTGAGTTCTTGGATAAATCAATATTCAAGCAAGGGGAAGTCCCTGACTGCTGAAGGCGGATTTTTCCAAGAAATCGTTGTGGATTCTTGGAACTAGTGGATGTAGCCATGCCGTATTTGGACTGCATAGGCTAAGTCTAAATATGGTTATGATTCCTATGCCTATATAAGGATAGGGTGATTTATACCTATATATGGGCATGAATGGGTAAATTACACTAGGGTCCTAGATTCATATACAACACCCACTCCACTTTAATATGTTCAACATTACTAAATTATAAGCATCTAAAGATATCTAAAGCATGTGTTTACAATCCCAACCAAAATACATGAAAATGCATTTGAAATGGCTGTACATGAAAAAAAATCAGTATGTCTATAGTACGCATTTAAAGGAAATGATGTCATTCTAAGCATAAAGTATGATATCGGTAATGCAAACTGAATGAATCATGAAAATCCATTTATGAAAATGACTCTTGAATACAGAAGAAAAGGTTGAGACCATTCCATAGCAGATTATATAAAACTGTTTTGGTGTTGAGGACAAGGCCAAATATTGTCTAGGAAGTGTTTCTTGTCCTCAAAGAATAGTTCTACTTGAAGCAGATTACTTTGTGCCCCACAATTTTTTTTTTCAGTTTTAGGGAAAAAGTCAAAATTAGCCGTAGAAAAATAGAGTTCCAAAGCTTTGGAAGGATTGTTATGAAAAGTGAAGGCCGAATTTGGAGTTCATGGAACGCTGTGTGCAAATTTCAAAACTTATTCTCGGTGTCAGGAGAAAACATCAAATCACCTAAGCTGGCAAATAAATCGTCTACCACAGTAGGTGAAAGTGGAACTACTTCATTAAGTAGATCAATTGTACACAGATGAGAAGCATTGCCGTCAGCATCAGTTGCCGCGTTAGCAATGTTCATATCAGATGGTACCTGTGTGCCTGTCGTTCCTCGTATCTCACCTCCAGTTGGATTTGCTGGTGAGATCTCAATGAATGCTGTCATCAGGATTTGTAACCGTTGAGGGCAACACAACACGTGAGCCGTTACCGGACCCAGTAATGCGTCAACATCCGTTGGCAGTGCTGATGGAAGTGTAAGACAAACGTCCAACAAGCATTCCTCTCCACAAAGCATGCATTGTAGAACAGGTATGATGCAATCTTGCCAGATTGGTCTGAACGAGAGAAACCATGTGGTATTCAGATCTCTTAAACGAGCCAAGCCAAGAATCTGTGTAATCCTGTCACAATACTGCATGGCTAAGAGAGCTTCTTCCATGTTTGTCTGGGTATCGTTGGTGACTGGACTTGCCATATCAGAGCAGAATAAACAAAAATAGAATTCCTGCTACAAGTCTCAAAATGAGAGGCATGCCGCCGAACACAAAGTGCACAAAATTTGGAAAATTGCAGAGGACTGCTTTAAACGGTGCTAACAGTCCCAAAAAATTCATCCTAAATACATGTGCGATGCTGCTGGTATCAGCCAAGGATAGGGTGATTTCTACCTATATATGGGCATGAATCGGGTAAATTACACTAGGGTCCTAGATTCATATACAACACCCACTCCACTTTAATATGTTCAACATTACTAAATTATAAGCATCTAAACATATCTAAAGCATGTGTTTACAATCCCAAACAAAATACATGAAAATGCATTTGAAATTACTGTACATGAAAAAAAATCAGTATGTCTATAGTGCGCATTTAAAGGAAATGATGTCATTCTAAGTATAAAGTATGATATCGGTAATGCAAACTGAATGAATCATGAAATTACATTTATGAAAAATGAGTTACAGAGGGGGGGAGTAATCGTAGAGGGGGAGAGAAGTTGGGATCCTCCGGTTTTTGGTAGTGTTGTTTGGGGCATGGGGAAGAGGCATCGTGTAGGACGGTATAATGGGGATCAAGGGAGTGATTGGGAGAGTGTGTGATGGTGTTGGCTGGGGAGGCAAAAGGGAGGTAGGGCGAGCCGTAAGGGAGGTGAGTGTGGGAGTTACAAGAGAAAGAAGTGGATTTTGCGCAGCTGGGGGCATTTTTGTGCAGAAGCAAGAAGGGGAGAGGGGTAGGGTAGCTCGTCGATCGTTAAAAGGGGATAATAGGGGAGGGTAAGTTTGGGAGGTTTGTGGAGTTAAGGAAGAGTCATAATATGTAGGAGATGGGGGAGAAGAGTTCTGGGGTGGATCACAGGGAGAGGGGCAAACAATAGTGCCTATAGACTTGCGGGTTAGTGGGGACACCAGAGTATGGGGGCGAGGGACATGAATTTCAAGTAGACTGGAAGAGTCAGGGGGAAGGGGTACAGGGGTCCGGGGGTGAGGGGGCAAGGGAGAAGAGGGGAGTGGGGGGTTGCAGAGCAAGAGTGGAAACAGGGGGAGGGCATAGGTGGCATAGGGGGAAGTGAGAGAGTCTGAAGAGGGTGCGGATGGAAGGAAGGTAGTCACTGTTTGGGATTGAGTGTTGGGGGTGTCATTATTAATTATCGTATTGAGACCAGGAATAGTCAATTGAGGTTGGGTATAAACAGGAAGGTTAGGGAATGAGGTGGGTGTATCAGTGAGAGGAGAGGGGGTACTTGGGGGTGCGGGGGTAGCAAGGCATCAAGGTGTTGGGGGTGCGGGAGGTAAGGGTTCAGTGTAAGTGTGAGATTCTGGGATAATGTGCTGAAGTGGTGTTCAAAAATATAGAGGTCTTTTTCTGATGCTTGAATAAGTATGTTCCCGATTTGAATATTGAAATGTCTATTTCACCAGGAAAGGATGAAGAGGGGGTGGTGAAGAGTTTCATACCATACGGAATTTTGCAGGAGTTATTAATAGGAAGGTGTCGGAGAAATAAGCGTTTCCATTTGGATGGACGTTTAGTGAAGAAGATGTAGTTCATAATAGTGGAGGAGGTGAGGCTATTGTGACTGTCGGCAAATAAAGTTTCTTGATGAAGAACAAGAAGTTTATGTTGAAGTTTTTTTTAGCATGTTTGGAGAGATGGGGGGGGTAAAGGATGGACCAAGAGTTAGGGCCAATTTTAGAGATAGGAGATTCAGCAATCGTGGGCGAAGGTGTGAGGGGGGCATGATGAGAGGAAAAGTGAATGAGAATAGAAACAGATAGGTATCCCACATAAACAGTAGAAAACCAGGGTATAAAGTGCGGACTAAAGAAAGAGGGAGTAAAGTTAGGGTAGGCTAAAGCAGTAACTTTTTAACATTAGAGGTGGAACATTCAAAGGCGCAGCATAGAATGATAAGAGTCACAGAAAAAGTGTGAGGGGAGGCAGGAAGAGAGGGATAGTGAATGGGAAAAGAAATAAATCTAATAAACCACATATACAGTGAAAACAAAGTGTGAAGAGCATGGGTCAAACCGTGTAAACATACATATATAAGCAATAGAACTAGACAATAAATAAATAAATAAATTCACAGGTTATTAACAGTAAAATTAGAAGTAAAATAGAAGAAAGAGCAAGAAGAGAGGAATAGGGAATGCGAATAGAAAAGAATCGATTAAACCACATATACAGTGAAAACAAAGTGTAAAGAACATGGTTCAAACTGTGTAAACATTCATATATAAGCAGTAGAGCTAGACAATGAATAAATACATACATTCACAGGTTATTAACAGTAAAATTAGAAGTAAAATAGAGGAAGTGCAGTAAACAATAAAGACTAATAATAGTGGTGGGCCAGGCTGGTCAATAGACTCAGAGAGCTAATTTAGAGTGGGGAGGGGAGAATGTCTTCATAAGATGGCCACCAGTGTGGGGAAGAGTGGAGAGTCATATTTTTATTTTCATGTCGTATGGAGCTACAACATCAACAATATCAGGGGGACAACATGAAGACAAAATGGAGGCTTGGCTAAACCCAAAGTAAGCTCAATGTAACAAAATGGATGACCAGGAGAAATGGAAAATGGACGACCAGGAACAACTCCATCTCCCTCCCTCTCAAGGCTGGGCAAAGGTGCAGAATAACAATGCAGAAAAAAATGGGGACAGTGCACAGAACAGTCCTGTCGGAGACAGGCAAGTCTTGCATAGAGTCAGACGAAAGTCAGGCCCAGGGGTCCCCTCTCAATGGCACTTCCACCAAGGCAGCCAGAACACAAAGCCAGCTGCATACATGCCCCTGAGAGAAAGACAGGCACCAAGCTCATCGCCAACAACCAGACAAAAATAGTCAATCGGTACTCAAAAAGATAACCGCTTCATGAGCCATAACAAAGTCTCAACGATTCAGCCAAACACCGCCATGTAGCAGCATATCAATAGCCTGTCCCAATAGGACCGGTGGACACAGTCGGCGTGGGGCGCAGTGTGAAGACCAGCCAGCCAGTTTCGACTCGGCTAGGATTCTCCACCGTGAGTACGCCAACTACCATCGACACGGGGAGACCTAGGTTGCCAGCCCCAAGTAGTCATGAGCGGATTTTGCGGATTGGCAATCCGCGAATTTGCGGATTTGCAAACTCGCAATCCGCAAAATCCGCGAATTCCCGCGAATTTGCGGATTTTTTTTTTTTTTGTGTTCGCCCGTGTTTCTGCCATTTCGCGAGGGTTTTTACAATTTCGCAATTTGCGAACTTACCTGTCGGGTCGCAAGTTTTGCGAACTTGTTGTTTCTACGTGTCCAACCTGTTTGGGACACTCTTCTTCATCACTGCCACTCTCTGTCACCACTGCCACTCTCTGACTACTCATGCCACCCTCTGGCCCACCCATGCCACCCTCTGTTTCATCACCACACCCTCTGGTTGTCCAGTGTACATTATTTTCGGCAAAGCAAAGCACACCTTCCCTGCCTCAAGTGACCTGAATTAATTTGGGGCTGATTAATGTGTCACAGAATATTTTTTTAGCTGGCACCTGCTTCCTTAGTGCGCCCTGATTAGTGATCTTTTGCACTTGCTAAGTGCTTTCATTGTTGCAAAATTAGTTACAACACCTGCCCTGCCCCAACTGACAATAATGAATTAGGGGCTGATTAATGGATTTTAACTTCCAGCCTGGCTCCTGCTTGTCTCCCTTAGCTGTAATTCAGGACCTTTGTGGCATATGTGTAACTATTCTGAGGTTCAGAGCAGGGTCACATAATAGTTGCAACTGGCAACTGAACTCTGGAGGGGCCCCTCAGGAAGCACTACAGGAAATGGCTACTAATGATGTGCCTGAACTTTTGAACCTGGTAAGTAGTTACTTTCAGTTTTGCTTAGATCGTATTTCTGCAATTTCGCACTTATTCGCGGGGCGCGAACTCACGCGAACAGTGCGAGCAGTGCGAGCAAAATCCGCTGCTCGCGGATTTGCGGATTTTGCAGGAAATTCGCAAATCTCGCGGATTGCGGATTTCCCGAAAATCCGCAAAATCCGCGAGCGGAACGGATTTTCCGCCCATGCCTAGCCCCAAGCAACAAACCAGGTCCTCCTGGGCCCAACAGCTCGGCCCTCCAGAGGATGTGGGGTTCAGAACACCCGGATGCCCAGGCCTGTCGACTCACCTATCGATGCTCCCCCGGAAACAAAGGAGGCAGGGGAGGACTTCCGGGACCAAAGACTCATGAAGACAAGGCGCCCGTATCCGGCTCCTTTGCAGCCAGGGAGGTCGCCTGGACCGTCTATCTCAAGGGAGAAGACACTGGACGGATGGAGGGGAGAGTACTCCCAACCCTCCGTGGGGTAACAAGAGCACCACAGCCAGCGCCACCAGACTGGGCAGAGTCCACGTCGCCACAGAGACAGAGGACAGGGCACCACTGTGGGCAGCAGCGCCGAGCCTCAGACCCGGGACCAGGACCGCCAACCAGTACACCGATAAACGATGAAGTGCTGCACAGCAGAAACCAGCAGAGCAAGCAGGACTTCAATCACCTCCCAAGCCCAGGACATGAGGCTTGAATGACCCCAGGGCCCTCGGAAGATCGAAAAGGCAGCACCAGCGGAGAAAGCAGCACTTCCAGCACAGCCTTCGCACATCGGCAGAGGATCGCGGCGACATGGGCTCTGACAACAGCAGAGCAGCAGAGTCAAGGCGACCAGCACGCGCCAGGTAAGAGGCTATGGATCACTCCCTCGAGTTTTCATAGTTGTAATGGGGTTTAGCCGAAGTCCGTTCGTATCTCTTGAGAGGGGGGTGAATCGAGTTGGAATGGCGCCGATCCGTGGACTGGGTGGGAAGGCTTAGGTAGGTATTTTCACTGAATAGCGATACCGAGCCCCGGAGCTTCTTTGATGTGAATGGACTGCTAATATTGGCTGTGCCACAGTACTCAATGACCCTTCACTTCTGCTTGTTCCTGTCAGTTTGGTCCTCTTCCATTGAGGGTGCATCACAATTGCAGCATTGGTTAAATGGGCAGTGAGATCTGGTGGGAGAGGGAGAGTAGAGTATCACTGTAAGAGTATTGCAAATTAAACTGTGTATGTGCACATTGAGTATGCAGTGGTGACACAAGGCATTCATCTAGTTGAGGTTATACATTTCTTACGTCCAAGTGACTACATTTACAAGTTGCATGAGTATAAACTGAGCCTGTCCCTATCAGTAGGATTGAAATAATGAGCATAATACTGCTTCCTGTGAGCTAGAGTACATATTGCTGAACTGGAAACTTAACAATGATCTCTGAGTGAATTCCATCTACACAGGAATTACACTAATGGTGCACGGTAATTTCAGGTGTTAATTATACAAATGGCATCCAGCTGATCCTATCACTTACTAAGAAACAGGAGGAAAAAGTGGTAGCTTTTCACAAAGGCATGTCAGATATTGTCAATTGGTTGAATCAAACTACCTATTGTAAGTTAACAGGGATAAAAAGGAATGTGTATGCTGCTCAGCAGCAAAATCCCCATGACACTTCCCCAATAATATTTGGCCTCCTTCGTCTGGAGAGGAGCCGCTGCTGTCAGACACAGTCCGCAACCTTGGGGTTACATATGATAACATGCTATCTCCGGAGAGCAATTTTACAAAAGCATCTAAGGAAGGTGTAACCTCAGCTGCCCATCCAAGCTAAATCCTTGATGGTGCAAAATGTCATACTCAGCAGGTTGAATTAATATTAACACCCTGCTACTTGGAGCTCCTGAATACCTGGTGAGTGCTAGCGGCAGCGGCAAAACTGGCGTTGAGCAGATCCTGTAGGTCCCTGGCATGTAATGCCCTAAAGACATTTGTCTTCCTCTGAGGCGGAGGATAATCTTTAAAGCCATGTGCATTTGGTTCAAGACACTACAGGGAAAGGGCACTGTGCCTTTACAACGCAGATTGAAAAGGATACACACCTGGAAGACATCTCCATTTGTGAAAGCCACGGCCACTGCAGGTAAGAGCTGGGGGAGGTGGGGCCAGGTGAGGACAGATTTTGCGAGACGACTCAGATGGAAAAATAAATAAATAATTAATTTTTCCTCATGGTCGTCTTCCGAAATCCTCCCTCACCTGGCCCCACTGCTCTTATCTGCAGCGGCCAAAATCACTTCTCGCACACATCATCATTTCAAAAAGTCCAATGAAGCTCCAACTTCGGTAAGAGGCTCGTCAACAGGTACCAAACCCAAGTGAGCCAAAAATGACCCTTCTTCACCCATTCTATTCTCTCAAACCCCTGTTCTTGATATTATTTTGGATAAAGTGAGGGGTCTTAATTCTTTTATGACCACGACTAACGAGAAACTTCAACAAATAGAGGATAGATGGGTTAGAATGGAAGCTAAGGTGTTAGAAATGGAGCAATGTATTAGTGATTTACACAAAGTTGCTACTACATTTCCGTCTTTGGAAAAGGAAATTCAATGTTTAAAGCTTCATACAGAGGACCATGAAAAATGAAATGGAAGCCATAACCTACGTCTTTATGGTCTTCCGGAAAATCTTGAAGGTCCAGATATGCTTCTTTTTCTAAAGAAATTCCTATCAGAACTTTTGGACCTTCAGTCAGAGCCTGCATTAAATATCCAACGTGCTCATAGACTTCGTCGAATGCAACCTCACGCTTCCAAACCGAGAGGAATAATTAAGTTGTTCTTGGAATTTACTGACTTAATGCGAGTCCTCTCTGCAGCCAAAGCAAAGCATCATCTCAAATGGTCTTGACACAACATCTTCATATCTCAAGACTTATCTAATGCCACTAATGCTAGAAGAGTTTTTGGCTCTACGTCCTAAGATGAGACAATTGAATATCCGATATGGTATCCTTCATCCTTGCCTGTGTAAAATTACCCATGATGGTTCCACACGTTCATTTGATGATCCTCTTAAATTGAGGTCCTTTCTCCAGAACATCTCTACCAATTCTACGGAAAATTCTTCCTCCCGTCCTTAATGCTCCTGTTGTTTTTTCTGCTTATCATATTCATTATGGCTGTTCATAATTCTATTACTTGCATTTTTTTTTCCTCTGTCGTTCCATCTCTTGTCGCTGCAGCTACGCCGCATGCATTTATTGTTCTTACTTCCTCATAGATCTAGACTTCTGTCCTTGATCTATCTTCTCTTTTCTCTATTTTTATTCCCTTTCTCTGTTTTGTTCTCTCCATTTGTTTTTCTCACTTGATGATGTTTAACTAGTGGCATGTATCCATCAGTAATGCTGGTTTTTCTGTAGCATATTTCTTCCATTCATCTCATTTGTGGTGTTTTTTCTTTTTAGCTTTATCCCTGACGTGTATCACCTCTATACGTGTATTACCCCCATCCTCCTATCATGTGTAAGTTTGTCACGTGGAACGTTAGTGGTCTTGGACATCCCGTCAAAAGACAAAGGTATTATCTCACTTATCCAAACTAAATTCTCAGGTTTCTTTTCTTCAAGAAACACATTGTAATGAAGCAGAATCGCTTAAGTGGGTGGGTCAAGTTGTTTATTCTCCTGCCTCTAGCAAAAAAGGGGTGTCGCTATATTGTTTCATAAGTTCTTATCAGTACAAATTCTGTCTACACAAAGTGATGATGATGGACATTGGGTAAGGGCAAAGGTTGTTATACAAAACAAAACTCTGATCTTGCTAAATATTTATGGCCCTGTAAACCAGACCCTAAGTTTTGGAATTAAATTTAGATTTTACTCTCCTCCATTGATTGACCTAATATTATTATTGCCAGTGATTTTAACCAATGGATTTACACCTTTATTGATAGATTAACTAAACGTAAATTTTATCCTGAAAAATCCCACAAAGCATTTCAATCGACCATTGCCTCCCGTTCATTATATGATGTTTTCAAAGCTTGTAACCCCGACTCACTTGAGTATACTTTTTTCTAATGTTCATCAACACGCTCTAGATTTTATTATATATTGGTTAGTAAATCCTTCCTTCCTTCCATTCAATCATCTGAAATTTCGATCCATTTTTATTTATGACCATGCACCAGTCCATACTGTTTTGGACCTTTCACTTAGGTCCCCACAATTCAGCCGCTGGAAACGTAATAACTTTTTATTATCTGATACTGTTTTCATCAAATAAGCCACTACTTTTATTACTGAATTTTTTAGATTCAACAATCCATTAGACACCTCTGTTTCTAATAATTGGGATGCCTTTAAGGCCTCTTTGCTTGCCTTTACTATTTCATATGTTTCGAGAAAAAAGAAAACTACTCGGAAAAAATATACTGATCAATTACAACAACTTAAATTCTTGGAACATAATTATTTTACTTCCAAATCGTCCTCAACACTGCATGAATTGATTAAGGCCAAATCAAAGCGGGTAAGATGTTAGCCAATTATTTCAAAATTAAATCTGAAAACAAAAACATTGGACCCATTTTAAATGAATCCACTAAAAATTTGGTGTCGTCGGATGAAGATATTGATAATGTTTTTCATGAATATTATCAATCACTTTATTCTGGTGACACGAATCCCTCTAATCAGAATTTGGATACCTTTTTTTCGGGCCTTCCTTCCCCACCTTCTTTACCCGACGAATTCAATTCATTAGAAAGAGAGGTCACTTCTCAAGAAATAACTAACGCTATTAAATCCTTAAAAAAATCAAAAGCACCAGGATCTGATGGTCTCTCTGTTGCATTTTACTCTACCTTTACCTCCATTTTTGTCCCCAAACTTCTGACACTTTTTAATTCATTTATTGATGATACTAAAGCATTTGGTTCTTTTATGGATGCCTTAATAGTTCTCATTCCTAAACCTGACAAAGATCATTGCCTTTGTAAAAAATTCCGCCCTAAATCTTTAATAAATTATGATTGTAAAATATTTGCCAAGATTTTTGCATCACGTCTTGAAAATATTATCGCATTATTGGTTAAAACTGACCAAATTGGATTTGTGAAGGACAGGTTAGCAACAGATAATGCTAGAATTTTTACAAATATTATTTCTTATGGAAAAAAAATTCAAATCTCCTCTTGCATCGCTGTCTTTGAGGCTGAAAAGGCTTTTGACTGTATCAATTGGCAATTTATGTTTAGAGCTCTCCAATGGTTTGGTTTTGGTCCTACATTTATTTCATATATTAAACTATAATATTCTTGTCTGCGGCCCTGTTTTTGTAAATAATCACTTTCCCAGATATTTTTCATTATCTAGAGGTAAACGCCAGGGCTGTCCCCTTTCTCCCCTATTACTTGTTTTATGCTTTGAGCCCTTCCTTGAACGCATTCGTGCTAATGCACATATTTCTGGTTTCACTTATAATTCCATAGAAACCAAGATATCAGAATGTGCGGATGATATATTAATTTACATGTCAAATCCCCTTACCTCCCTCCCCCCATTCATGGAAGAGGTTTGGTTGTACTCCAGTATTTATGGTTATAAATTAAACTTCCCTAAGACAGAACGTTTACCTCTAAACCCCTTATGCTATAAATGTATGTTTAATGAAACTAATTTTGCATGGTGCCCCAAAAAAATTAAATACCTTGGTATTTGGGTTTCTGCTTCTTTGTCTACTACAATTAGATATACGTTCAATGCATTAATTACTAAAATTCAATTACTCCTTCTTACTTGGACTCCCCTCTATCTCTCCTGGTGGGGTAGATTAGATACTATTAAAATGATGATTGTACCACATGTCCTATATATAATATCTATAATACCTATTCAGATCCCCAACTCATATTTTTCTCAAAATGACTCCATTTGTACAAAATTTTTATGGAATAAAAAACACCCACAAATTGCTCTTACAAAACCCACTTGTCCTAAATCTGAAAGTGGCATATGTTTTCCAAATGTTAAAGCTTATCACTCTGCCTTTTTGATTAAACAATCCTTGGCTTTATTCTACGATTTTGCTGATATCCCTATTCCCAGATGGATTGAACGCTCATTATTAATGGATTTTTCCTTTCAGAACGTACTATATATGTCCAAAAGTATCTTCATATTCACTTTAAAATACTTCTAGAGTTTACTATACAATACATTTTCCACTGGTCTAACTCTATTTCAATGTTTTTTATCCTCTACGATTTGGTACAATAAATCTCTACAAATATAAAGGTAAATCATTCTGTTACAAATACTGGAAGGAGAAGGGAATTAGTTTTGTACACCAATTAATTCACCAAAATTCTGTTATTTCCTTTCTTGATTTGCAAGTACAATTTAATTTACCTAACACTTGCATTAAGGAAAATACTGTAATTTCAACTGCCTTACAATCATAATTAGCCTCTTTTGACCTTCCAACTGATACACCATATTTTACCCCACTCACCCCATTATATAGTTTATTTCAGGACACAGACCTAAAGCCACTCTTGTATATAAACTATTGATGTCACCAGTTACTGAGAGTCCTAAATCCCCTATTGAAAGTGAGTGGGAAACTGACTTGTCTGTTTCTTTTTCTATCACGACTTGGGACAAGTTATGGTTCAAGTTATTTAAAGGTTCTGCTGCTGTCCGTGTAACCCAATCTTTGTACTTTATTTATAATAGGGCTGTTATCACTCCGGTTTGTATTTCCAAGTTTTTCCCATCCTCTTCTCCATTATGCTGGTCTTCTTCTAATTATACCGGCACGTTTAGACATCATTCAATCAATCAATCAATCAATCATGCAAATTTATAAAGCGCGCTACTCACCCGCTAGTGTCTCAAGGCACTGGGAGGGGGGGGGGTGTCCTCTACTGCTCGAATAGCCAGGTCTTGAGTGTTTTCCTGAAGGAGAGATGGTCATGGGTCAGCCTTAGGTGGATGGGGAGGGAGTTCCATGTCCTGGCCGTCAGGTAGGAGAAGGATTTTCTCCTGGCGGTGGCTCTGCGAGTGCATAGGACGGTTGCGAGGGCGAGTCTAGTCGAGCAGAGATGGCCGTGGGTGTGTAGAATGTGAGGCGGTTGTTGAGGTACTTGGGGCCCAGGTCGTGGAGAGCCTTGTGTGCGTGGGTGAGGAGTCTGAATGTGATTCTCTTGCTGACAGGGAGCAAGTGCAGGTCTCTAAGGTGGGTAGAGATGTGATCGTGGTGGGGGATGTCCAGGATGAGTCGTGCAGAGGCGTTCTGTATGCGCTGGAGTCTTTTCTGTATTTTGGCTGTGGTTCCCACGTAGAGGGTGTTCCCGTAGTCCAGTCGGCTGGTGACGAGGGCCTGGGTGACCGTCTTCCTGGTTTCGGTGGGGATCCACCGGAAGATCTTTCGTAGCATGTGCAGGGTGTTGAAACAGGATGATGAGACGGCGTTTACTTGTTTGGTCATCGTGAGGGACGAGTCCAGGATGAACCCCAGGTTGCGTGCGTGATTAGTTGGCTTGGGGGTGGTGCAAAGGGCAGGGGGCCACCAGGAGTTGTCCCAGGCTGAGGGGAATGATCCCAGGATGAGGACTTCCGTCTTGTCTGAGTTCAGTTTCAGGTGGCTGGTCTTCAGGTCTTCATCCACTCTGCGACGTCTTTCATTCCTTCCTGTAGGCTGGCTCTGGCGGTGGCGGGGTCGTTGGTGAGGGAGAAGATCAGCTGGGTGTCGTCAGCATTTAGGTTGTGTTGGCGTGCGATGGCTGTGAGGGGACTCATGTAGAAGTTGAAGAGGGTGGGGCTGAGCGAGGATCCTTGAGGTACGCTGCAGATGACTTCGGTGGCCGTGGATCAGAACGGGGGGAGACGGACTCTCTTGGTTCTTCCGGCGAGGAATGAGGTGATCCACTCCAGTGCCTTCCCTTGGATTCTGGTGTTGTTGAGGCGCTGTATTAGTGTGCGGTGACATACTGTGTCGAATGCTGCTGAGAGATCCAGGAGGATGAGGGCAGCTGTTTCCCCGTTGTCAAGCAGGGATCTGATGTTGTCGGTGGCTGCGATGAGGGCGGTCTCGGTGCTGTGGTTAGCTTGGAAACCGGACTGCGAGGGGTCGAGGGATCCGTTCGTCTCGAGGAAGGTGGTGAGTTGTTTGTTGGCGGTCTTCTCGATGACTTTGGCAGGGAAAGGGAGGAGCGAGATGGGGCTGAAGTTCTTGAGGTTCGTGGGGTCCGCAAAGGGATTCTTTAGGAGGGCGCTGAGCTCTGCATGTTTCCAGCTTTCCGGAAAGGTGGCGGTGGTGAAGGAGATGTTAATGATGTCCTGGAGTTGGGGTGCAATTATGGAGTCGGCCTTGTTGAAGATGTGGTGAGGGCAGGGGTCGGTTGGGGAGCCGGAGTGGATGGTGTTCATCATGTGGGTGGTGTCTTCGGTGCTGACCGGGGTCCAGTTGCATAGGGTGGTTGTGGGGGGCGCCGGTTCGGTGGTTGGGTGCGTGTCTGTGCACCGAAGCTGTTGTGTATATCGGCGATTTTGCGGTGGAAGAACGAGGCGAGTGAGTCGCAGAGGTCTTGCGAGGGTGGGATGTAGTTGTTGCAGGCGCTGGGGTTGGAGAGATCTTTAACGATGCTGAAAAGTTCCTTGCTGTTGTGGCTACCTTTTACAACACATCTCTCTTCACATGCTGACTTACACTAGTTCTCTTTTCCTCTCTCTTATCATATACATTTTAGAACTTTCTTTCTCTTATCTTCTCTTTCTTCTTTTCTTTTCTTTCTCCTCTATCTTTATCTTCTTTTTCTCCTCCTTTTCCTTTCCTCTTCCTTCTAATGTTGTGCACATATTGCCTCTATATATTACTCGCTTAATTATAATTTGTAATATGTTTATATATTAATGAATGCTTTTGCCTCTGTTTTATCTTTGTTTCTTTTTCCTGAAAATTCCCCAAAAAATGTTAAACCCCCAAAAAATATATGGCCCAGCTGTCGAATGAACTTTCACCTTCCCTGGGGGCCTCAACTGAGCTGCTGCAATTCAGAAAGGGCTTGAAGACCTGCCCATTTCCGAAGTAACTGGACCCGACTCTGGAGCTTGTGCACGTGCATATTTCAGCAGTATAGTATTTATATACATGCTTGGCGTCTAGATACCAGTTTGGTGACAGTTGTGGTGTACAAATGCTTTAAATAAATAAATAAATAAAATGCTGTGTTATACACCAGCCTGTTGGACATGGCCCCTTGTGTTATGCTGTTACATTGTATTGCAGATTTTTCCCCTCGACTTGTCTTATGTTATAGTGTGATTACCAATGTGAGGTGAACATGATGGAGAGTTTAGCCATTTAAATAGAAAGCACATGAGAGTGGAAGCAGGTGTAAGGTCCGCCGCATATGTCTGCTTAGTACAGAGAAGGCAAACACTCCAGGAGTTAACTGGAATCTTTACAGTACTTTATTTGTTCTATTATGTCACATTTAAACCTGCTAAAAATGATGTTGTTAAAGGATAAAACAAGTTTAGGGTTTCCCGTTTAGTGTGCGTCCAGATGTGTAGGAGTTCAAAGGCCACTCGAGTCAATTGAGCTTAGGAAATATACTGCACAACCAACATGTTTAAAGATTGTCAAATTAATTTATGATGACAAGTATAAACAAATGTGTATCCCCCTTTAAACAAAAGGATCCTGAGTGTTTTATGAATCATTGTCTACAGGGTCTGAGGTGTCTCAGTCTTCAGCATTCTGATGTGTTAAACAATGTTTCACAAGTTCCAATATGTTACAAGGCACTAGAATTCATGGGAGGAATCATTATACAAAATCGTATAAATGTAATCCAAGATTAATTTACATCGGGTTTATGATTTAATCCACAAAAGCAATTTCCATTTGTGAGCTGTGGATCTTGAATGAACTATAACTATAACATTTTGTTTTCAAAGATAAACACGCACTCCATAAACCTGTCATTGGTCTAAACAACCGAAACATCTGTACGGAGTCATGAGCGGATTCTTGGCACAGTTTGGCTCCTGTGAGTTTGCTATGGATCTACTGATTCCTTCTCAATACAATGTATCTGTGCTGCTGCTGTCAATCGCATGGACCAGGAGGAGCAGGAGGCATGGAAACAATTACATTTGACTGATGGACATAAACTTAAAAGGTTTGCTTTTCAAACAGCTCTTACTCTGTTCTGCAGTTTGCTTTAGTAAATGTGTGGTCGGCATAACTCGAGACACTCCCGGTTTTGATGCCATTGATTCAGCTAAATGAAAGTAAAATGCAAAGATGGCGGCATTCATAAGGTTTCGAGATCCCATCTGGTAATTAAGATATCGGATTATCTAAGCTTTAATTGTATATGTTATTCAAGAAAGATGTAAAAAGAATGTCTGGATAACTCAGAACCTCAGAGTAGCTCAGTGAGCATAGCATAGCCGTACATTGATGGATGCTGCTGAAAATGGACCTCTCGTGACTGTTCTTTCTGAACATTTTAAGTAGTGACATTTATGTACATACATAAGCAAACAGCAATGATCAACATATAGATAAAGCACTGCATGCTTGAAAATATGTACAGTTGACAGCATCTCTCCTCCACCGAGTGCCTTTTCACAAGGCACTATCTTAGTTCTTAATTTCACATTATCCATCAGAACGTATCTCATCCTCTCATGCCTTCAACCTGCCACTTCCTCTGCTGCCTGTTCACATTCGGTCTGGCTGGACAGCACAGCTTGCCTCCATACCTTTATTACAAATGCATTAACACATGCATCAAGTAGGCTGTGGATCAATCCATAGGAATATTACCCTCTCACCTTATTCTATTGACTGTTTGATGTATGTTTCCTCGTTCTAAAGAGTGCATTCATTGGAATACATGAGGAACTCTTTACATCTCAATAGTAAGTGAGGACCTGATTCACAAAGGTAAACTTACACTTTTGTGTTAGTATACAATTGTTTGCCATTCATAACGGGATGTATTACACTATACATACTATATGCCAAACTATAAAGACATTTCTTGATCTGATCCCTGAAGTAAAATACTAGTTGATTCTTTGGTTATGTCCCACCTGGACCACTCAAACAGTCTCTAGCTTGGTCTTCTTGCGTATTTGATATACAGTCTTCAGTTAATTCAGAATGCAGTGGGAAGACTAATCTGATGTCTCGAGGCACCATCATATATCTCCACATCTGAGACACTTCCATTGGCGGTTGATGGAATAGAGCATTAATTGTAAAGTGCTGACGTTGGCTTTCAGAGCTTTTCATGGTGACGCCCCATACTACCTGTTGAATAGACTGTCTCCATACACTCAAAAGACGGAAATTAGATCCAACAGTTATCCCCTCCTGCGGATACCTAAATTCCTAAAGTCTCACAATGGTGGTAGTTCCTTTACTTTACACACAGCAAAATGATGGAATATTTCTCCTTTTAATCTACAGCAGCTTGAGTCTCTGTCAGCCTTTAAAAGGCAAAACAAAACCTGGCTGTATGACCTCGTTTAGTCCCTTGTTATTCTGGCATGTTTTATACTGTCTGCTAGAGCACAGGGACACATCTGGTAAATCAGCTGTGCACTTTATCAAGTTGCATTTGATTGACTGATTTATGAGTAGTATCTTTACGAGTGCGGAGTACCCTCGTATAAAAAGACCCATGTTTTTATGTGCGTAGTCTTTGCACTAATAAAGATACTACTCGTAAATCCCTTTGTAAATACCAAGCAATCGTAAACTTACACAAAACTGCAAGTTTACATTTGTGAATCATTTGCCCACCTGATGGTCAGGTGACGGAAGAAGACCCTAGAGAGTTCCAGAAATCATCCCCAGATTCTTTAGCACTAGAAGGAGACACATGTGCAGAATGTTTACAGCATCAATAATGATATAAGAAGGCACAAGTCTTCCAGTTATGAGGTAATGAGAGGGAAGAGAGACAAATGGGGAGAGGAAAGGGAAACAAAATAAAGGCGCAGAGAAATGGCATAACAACTAATGAAGAGCCTTGTGATGGAAAAGGTCATGAGGCTACTTCTACTTTGCCGACTCTCCTTAAGAGAACCTGGAAGTGCTAACCCACCTCCTCCTGTTCTGGAATTGGTCTTCCACTGATTCCTGCGCTGAAAGAAACTCCTACTGTTCTGCTTCCGCAGTCTCCACAGGCCCAACTGCCACTTCCTCTATTCACTCAATGCTTGTTTCTGTCACAACTCCACCCTCTGCTGACTTGGAAGATTTGCATCCCCTGCTCTTTCACTTCACTCAAGTTCCTAAAAGTGTGTGACTCCAGGAATATAGGGGCATATTAGCAAGAAGCTCATTAAAATTATCGCTGTTTTAGCAGCAGGAAACTGCAGCTAAAAAGGCGATAATGGGCTTGCTAATATGCGTTATAGAATTCTAATATAAGCCCAGGTTGGATGTGCAGGACACCTAACCTGGGCTTCTGTTGGAATTCTGTAATGCATATTAGCAAGCCCACTATCGCCGTTTTAGTTGAAGTTTCCGGCCGCTAAAATTGCGATAATTTTAACGAGCTTCTTGCTAATATGCCCCATGGTTTTCTGAAAATAATTTTAATCAATGGATGCAAACAATAGCACATTTCAATCACTCCACATACTATGACTTCTACAACTCTTATAGAAGCAATACTTTTCTTGGTGACCCTCCACTGTCAGGGCCACGATTCTTACCACTGTGTCAGTAATGTCCAGAAGTTATAGCCACTCCTCTTTTAATGCTTCTGCGCCAAAACCCCCAAAAATATCACTTCCAGCCTTTTCGTTTTTGATGTGGCAGCTAAAGATATTGATTTGGTGACTCGGAAGATCGGAAGACTTTGAATATATCTAGTCCCTCATAGTGTCCTCCAGGGACATGTCACTACATTTCAAATGGGGAAGGCCACTATCCCCTAAGGCGGCCATGTCAATGTTTGAGAGTCATCCCTGGTGTCTCTATGACCCCACTATGCACCATCCCGCATCTTTATCTTCGCTAGGTCATAATTAATCCACAAGGCTCATTTCATCAACAAGGCTCAATATATCACGTTATGTGTTTTCGGCAATCTGAGTACTGCTTTTGTGGGAAATGGCCATAATTTGCATAGTGTACCCCATGATTTTTGCTCTATTTTTGTAGGCTATAAATGTCTGTACACCTCATCCCTGCTAACCATAGTGAAGTACCTGGACTCCACCTTTTAACATGGTTGAGGCATACTCCTAGTTGACATATTACATTTTCCCAAGGGTCTGGAAATTAAATACCACTGTATATCCAATACAATAGCAGTTCAAGCATGGTTTGAAGCCTATCATTGTAGCTTCCCTGGCAGGTCTAAAAGTTCCACAGAGGTATTTCTTACAAGGAATTTTTATTATATAATTTTATCGGCCATATATTTAAAAGAATTTTACACATTTATTTGTAAAAACATTAAAAACTTTAAGAAAAACAAAACAAAATGTAGCTGGAGCAACCCATTGGCATACATCTATCCATGTAATAGCGTCCTTGGAACACAAAACCTAACAGACGCTGATCCTGAGGATGTACCGGGAGCAACCGAAACGCTGACTCAATATCCGATTTAGCCATCAGCGCTCCGGGCCCCAGGCGATTCAACATGGCGACGGCCTCATCAAAGGATGCGTACCGCACCGAACAGACTCCTGGGTCAATCGCATCGTTTACCGAAAGACCCCTAGGAGCCGACAAGTTATGAATTAACCTAAACTCACCAGGGTCCTTCTTGGGGACCACTCCCAACGGTGAACAAATGAAATTAGGAACTGGCGGGTGCCTATATGGGCCGGCGACCCGGTCCCGGGCAACTTCCTTCGCAATCTTGCTTTCTACCACCACCGGGTGCTGCTGAACGGGCAGTTGATTTCTGCACAGTGAGTCCCCCCGAAAATCCCCCGCCGGGATGCGGAAGCCATACGAGAAGCCGTCCCGTAACACCCCAGCGGAGACATGATCAGGGTATTCGCTTAGCCAGGGGATCATCGCCATGATATCTACGGGGGTAGGTAGTGGTGCCCCTTGGCCGATATTAGACCTGTTTGGCACCTCCTCTACCCCCGGTATCCCCATTCTTGGCTCTGCACGAACTCTCAGGGTGCGAAGAATGCCCGCAACCTGCACACTCATGCCTGAACTTACATGTCCCTTGTGGCCTCGTGCACTTGCCTCTGTTAAAATTCCAACAAACCCCTTTTCTACCCCCATTCCCACCACTCCTGGGTTGGTGATCTCCTGCGGGGCTTGCTCGAAAGGGCGCCGCCGATTGATGGCGGGAAGGCACCGACCCATACTCGCCAAGCGAGGACGACTTCGTCGTGCCCGGCAGGAGCTGCTTCTGCCAAGAGATGGAGTCGAGACAGTCCCACGTCAGAGACGAATCGTGCTCCTTGGCCTTACGAAACTTACTATCATAACCCCTCCATAGATCGCCCTCATATGTTTCATAGAAATCCATTATGCGTGTCTGATAACATGCCAATTCAGTCATAATCTCTGGCTTACGTTCACCCATAATAGCAGTAAACATCCCAAAGGCCTTGGCCCAATTAGAGATCGTCTTATCCACCCTGAAGCCCGCCATTTTTGCGCGCCACACACTCGGATGCAACAAATCCTTCTGAGCCTTAACATACTCAATCTCGTGATGATCAGTCAGGAGCGAAAACATATTTACATATTTATCAGCCCAAATCATCTCTTTCGTGGCCAGTGGGATATGCTGAACTACTTTCTCCCTTCTTGAGGGCAAAGACCCCCCATTTGCCAATGGCAATGGCTGCTTACCAGACTCCGTAGCTGGTCCCGCTGATTTTCCACCGCCAGCCGCTGGTTCTTCCGAGGGAATCTGTGAGGGGACAAGAGGGAGATTCGCCTTTGCAGCATCTCGCGATTGCCGCAACTGCTTCATTAGCAACCTAGCCTCTTTGGCCGTGTCTCCGGGTGCCGCTGCACCCTCGGTATTCTTTCCAAGCCATGCGGCCAACTGGGCGGCCAACTCCGGAGGCATTTCCTCCTCGCTGGTGGGCGTAACTACAACCGGAATCGGTTGGCCTGCATCCGGGATCGGTACGGGGGCCTCGACTGGACTAACTGGGCTTACCGGGGGTGACTCGGGAACTGGGGACTCCCCCCCTGCTGCCCTATTCCTGGCCCTTTTACCTCTCCCTGCGGGGACTACTCCCGGCAACGCTGGTCCGATGACCTTTTTTCGGTCTGCCCGTATTATTCATTGCCGCCATCTGCTTTTTCATGCTCGCCATATCTTTCATCAGCATGCGGAGCATCTGCTCCGTCCCTGCCTTCTTTCCGGCCTTCCTGCCAGGCATCGTTGTCGGATACTCGATGAGGTCCTGGATCCGGAGGCCCGAATTCGCTGGGAGAGAAGGCTCACTGGAAGAGAAACACAAAAATTACAAGTTCTCAAAATTGCTCCTTGTTCGGTCGAGGGCTCACGTGCAACGAGAGGGTGCAGCTTCCAAGCACAGGAACAAGAGGATGCTTCTTTGGATTGTTGCTCCTTTTATTCCTCTTCGGGAGGGCGTGTACCCTCCTCTGGTCCGCCTACGGGGCGTGGCCAACGGTGTAGGTGTCTAGGACAACCCTTCTTGGGCGGGAAAAGGCGCGCCCTGGCTAAGCCGCTTCGGGCATACCAGCCGAGACACGCCCCCCGCCCAAAATGGTTTCCCGGGGGGATCCGGGCACCCTACCATACGTTCGGGGGGACCGAGTGGTCGCCCCTTTCCATTCTCCGAGCCAAAGTTTGTGTTTCAGCTCCAGTCAAGAAACCCAGCTCCTGGCCGTTGTCTGCTGTCAAATGATTTAGGTCCACACTTATGACTAAAGGGTTATGATCAATTTCTTCACTGTTCATTATATTAAAACTCTGAAGAGGGTTGCCAGGAGATTTGACATAAAGATGTAGTTGAATAGTCTTATTGTGAGTCGCCTCCTATTCTCAGGTCACATCGGGATCTGGTCTGCTGACTTTAAGCCAAATGACATGAGAAGGTTCTTGAGTTCTTCTTGTTCCTTGCTCATTTGCAAAGCAGTGTAGTAACTGGCAAGAGATTTGGTGTTAAAGTCCCCTGCCAGCATAACATCATGAGAAGGATGGAATTCAACAATTTATTTTATGCTAGCGCATAAGGAGCTCATGGCCAGAGCTCTTTGGGTTTTGCAAGGATTGAAATTGCAATTAATAAAGAGCAGAGGGAAGACTTTATTACCAATTTGTAGACCTTTATGGCAAAGGATTAGAGATCCCTGTGAGTTTATATAGGTGATGAGTGCAAGATTATAGCTGATTGCTTAAAGAAAATCGAGAGACCTCCTGAAGGCTGTCCAAAAAGGCTTGCTTGCACCGCTGGATGAAACACTTCATAAAATCTGTATATTGCCATGGGGTACAGTGGCAATGTCTCCTGAAGGCATAAAATGTCATTACTTGTAAGGAATGCACGACTAGCCTGGATCACAACGTTGAAGCCAGACACGCCACATTCCAAGAGATATTAAAAAGCTGAATATTTAATGCCAGCTTTCTAGGGTGAAGGCACAAAGATGCTGTTGAGGAGAATGATTCCATTTTGCTAGGTGGAGGAATAAAGATTGCCGCCCCTGGAAGTTGCCAGCAGAATTCTCCACTCTTGATTCTGAGCTACTGTTTGAATGCTAATAGTCCTATCCTTGGTCCTGCAGTGGACAATCAGTGGGTTGGATGTCTTTGTGGCCAATACTAGCCAGTCATGCATTGCACCTCACGCTCCCTTCAATATAGATCCCCTTGGGGGTGTTGTTTTGTCTCCAAGTAGGACATAAGGACATTTACTAATATGCCATATTAAATATTGGTTTTGCTATATCCAGCCTGAAATATGATTCAACAACTATTTTTTTTTTGAAAACCCAACTCAATGGTGAAGTCTGATTTTTAATAAATATTACAGAATAGTAACTTTTAGAAAGTTACATTTTCCCTTCCTGAAACTTCTGACGGCCAATTTATATGAGTGAGAAAAATTCACCCAGAGCAAAGAAAATGGCCTAAGTTTAAGGAGATGTGTTTGTGTACTTGGCACTTGGCAGGATAACCATTTGTGCTGGGCTCAGGAACTCAATTTACTTCAAAAAGGTTTCCCTCGCCACAAGCAGATGTCAGATGACACATTGACAGACCTCTCCTTTTGATTTCTCAGCCAGACAGGCACCAAACCCAAGGAAATGAGTGGTGCGTCTCGAGCTGGTTTGAAGTGACCACAGTGGTGTGGCTGCTCATTACACTTGCCACGCTTCCATGTAAGCACACAGGGCCTGCCAAATGGGAAGAAGGGGTACACCATTTTCAATTTTAGTAGTAAGGGTCACTGTGAGATTGTATGGAGTAGGACAGACAGGAACCGTTGGGTAGGGTATCTCCTGTTAACTTTTACCTTATTGGTTAGGGAGGTCCCAGGAGTCACCATATCAACAAGTTATTGCCAGACATAAATGTGGAGTTTATAACCTATGATCCCCTTTGGATGGGGGAACCAGAGCAACAGGAGGAATGTATGGTTATCTGCACTTATGTCCTCTCAAAATACATTGTTTACCTCAAAAAGGGCAAAGTCAGAGAATTCCATTGTTCTTCTAATATAAATACTGTCTGCCTTGTACTACATCTTTGTCCAGCCTTGGACCCCTGGCTGGGGCCGCAGCCTGAAATATGTTGATTCTTAACAAGTGGGCATAATACCTCCTCCAACTTATCCTCTATACTGTTAAGAATCTTGCTGCCTTTCAATTAATAAAAGGTAATCACTTGAATGGGCAACTGTAAATTTTATTAATAAATTCTAGATCTAATTGCCCACTCTCCATCCTACCTGTCAATTCAGGAGGCCAACCTGCCACTAGAGGATGCTTTGGCGAGAGAGGATGGCGGATGATGAATTGTGACTTTCAGGACAGTTGTGAGACCATTCCATGCACATTTGTATCATTCAAGGTCCTTTTATGCCCAATACATTTTAGGGTGGCCAACAGATAGGTAATTCCAGAATGTCAGATTTTTTGCATTTTCTTGTGTCTAGTTTGCCCTGGTTGTGATAAAAATAAATGTGGCGTCCACAGTACCCTCCTCAGAATACTACTAGAACTCAGGGTCCGAATCTGCTATCTCAGACCCTGAAAGAGCCCAGGAGGACTGGACCTTCTCTGTCTTGTACCCATAACAAAGAAATGGACTCTAAGTGTCATAAAGCTGACCTCCTATTCAAGATACAGGGGCAAAACAAGCTACAATAAGCGTTTCCTGAGATTTTCCAGCTGAGCAGGTCCAACCTGCTGTTGGACTCTTTGGAGGAAGTCCTGACCCCCAAGTGCTGTTTCTGAGGTCTTGGAATACTTGGCTGGGTCTGAGTAGACTTCTGATACAACCCCTGAACACCTGGGACGTGTAACCCTTTAGGCTCCAAATACCTCCAGGGGATTGGGCCAGAACTCCCTAACTGATCTAACCAAAGTGCATTACATTAGTATTCACGTTACCCACACTTTAAGCTTTGGAAATGGGTTACCGGTTGAAGGAGGTGAAAGCCTTATTTAGCAGTAGCCACAATCTCTTTCAGTGTGAAGCCATAAGCAACCCTAAGTCAACCAGTGCCTAATCCTCTGGTAGCTTTGAAAGAAAGCAGTCAGGCTTAACTTAGAACCAATGTTTATACCATTTATGCAGTACTTCAAACAGTAATAAAGTGAAAACACAATGAAGAAAAATCCCACACCAATTTAGGAATAGAGTGTAAAATGTAATACATTATTTGAGATAAAAACAACACAAATCCAATCAGTAGAGCTGGATATATGCAGTTTAAAATTTTAAGTGAAAATAGTGCCTACAGGCAGAAATCTGTGGTTATTTGGCCACACACCAGATCAGGACATAGCGACAAATTCAGGCCGACTGCAATGGAGTGGAGGCCGGATACAGGGACCAAGTTAGGCCCGCTAAACAAAGTAAGTCAAATCCAAGTTTGCAGAGAGTTGTAAGATCCCTCGTTAAGGATGCAGCAGTTCTGAAGAAGCTGTGCGGCTGCAATGTAAAATCCTGCATCATCCTCGAGGATGGGGTCAATGAGGGGTCGATGAGGGGATTGCAAAGCAAAGACCTAAGTCAGGGATCTGTTGCCGTGTGGTGGTTCTGAAGCAGAGCAGTGAGAAGATGCATTGCGCTGCATCGGTTCTGCCTACAGGACCACAGCTGGGCTGGCAGAGCACCATCAGGCCCACTTCCAAGGGCCCAGGACAATGGTGGCACCCCTTAGAGAGCGAAAAGCACAGCAAGTAAAGTCCAGGTACATGGTTCAAGATGATTGGAGCCTTTGTCTGTCCTGAGGCTCTAATCAGGAGGCTAGCCAACTAGCCCCTGGAGAATTTTTGCTGGACCTGAGATTAAGATGCATTTCCAGTCCTTTCACTAAGGTAGCAAGGCAAGAGAGCAACAGTCCTTCTTGCAAAGCAGCACTGGAGTTCTTTTGAGACTTTCAGAAGTCCAGAGGTGCACTGACGAGTTGGGTCTGAGGTTCCAATATTTACACATGTTGTCCAACTTGAAGTAGGAGAAGGTTCTAGAGGTGTCTACCCCCAGAGGTGTTTGAAAATGTAATGCCTCCTTGCCCAAGCTTGTCTGTAGTCACAAAAGACTAGTGTTAAACGCTTTGTGAGTGTAGGTGATAACTCCTGCCCCTCATCAAGTCACACATGGCCTATCCTGCCAAGACCTAATGCTCTTTGTCTTACTGTCTGGGAGCAATACACAAAGATCAAGTGCCAGTTACACCAAGTTATTTGACCCAAGATGCAGGCTACCAGCACCAAATGGTTCGGACAAGAAAATGCCAACTTTCTAAATGTGTTATTTTCTGAATTGCAACTTAAAATCCAATTTTACAATTTAAATGAATTTTAAATTACAATTATTTAGACACAGGACTTGACCTGCCTACCTGCTCCAAATTGAAAGTTAGCACTTATTAAATGTAATACGTTAACCCAATGTTATCCTTTTGGAGAGTCAGGCCTTGGAAAAGTGTTTTTTTATTTTTATTTAACAGTTTTTCACTACCAGGACATGTAAATGTTAAAAGTGCATGTCTAATTTGTTTAATAATCTGCACATTGCCCGGTGGGCTGTTTAGGACCTCACCTAGGGGTGACTTATATGTATTACCCCTTTGCTGCTTCCAGTTAGTTGTAGAAATCAGTATAAAAGCAAAAATGGATCCCAGAAAGCTAAACATTTCAAAAAATTACACAAAATTCAGATTTTTTAAAATTTATTTTTATTTTTATTTTTAAAGTTTTATATAGCTCTACCTTAACCCGTAGCTATCAGAGCGCTTCACAAACACACAGTAAACAGCAGAAGGACATTACATTACATCGTAGGCCGGCAGTAAGGAAGCAAACCAAAGAAAAAGAAAAAAATACAGCATGGGAAATAAATATGCAGTGCAGCGGAGGGGGAGAAAGCAATAAAAAGAAACAGTTGAGAATGACATAGTGCAGTCACCCACTATCCTTGAATGTCCAGGGGGAGAGGAGACAACTCGGATATAGTAGCCTAGGTAAGTTGACGTTGGTCCTGATAGTATTTGTTTAGGAGATGGAGTTTCAGGTCTCTTTTGAAACAGGAGAAGGAGAATTCATCAATCGGTTATTTGTGTATATCCTTCAAGATTTTCCAATTGAAACTAACAGTTGAAATAAAAAAATATTGATATTGAGTTGAAAAAAACAGCCATTTGTGCTAACGTTTTCATCTGTAACTTCTTCTAACTATGGCAGACTTTTGAAAGCAATATACCATTACGCCCGCTGACCGTTCTGGTTGTGGAGATATATAGGACTTGTTGGTTCACCAAGAATCCTAGGTACCCAGAGCCAATAACTGAGCGGTGCCTTGCAATGGGTTTTTATTGTGCACCAGGTGTATAACAGTTCATCTGATAAAATATAAGGAGTGAAAGATAGATTTTGGACCCTAGCTCAGCTGATGCATGGGGAAACTAGGACAACTGTACTTTTTTTAAACTAGACATCCTGAGGAATCCTGGATTTGTTGACTTGTGTGGCTCCCACCAGGTTCTGTTACCCATAATCCCTTGCAAATCTCAAACTTAAAAAAAAAACATTCCTTAATTTTCTGTGATGGAAAGTTTAGGAATCTGCAGGGAGCCACAAACTTCCACCCACCCATCATTCCCATAAGTCTCCCGACAAAAATGGTACCTCACTTGTGTGGGTAGACCTAGTGCCTGTGACAGGAAACGGCTCAAAAAGCAACTTGAGCACGTCACATTTTTCCACTGAACACATAACCTTTTTTCACAATGTGCCTAGCTATGAATTTTGGACCTTAGCTCAGCTGGCACCTGAGGAAACCTAGCAAACCTGTACATTTTTAAAAACTGGACACACGGGGGAATCGAGGAAGGGGTGACTCGTGTGGCTCCCACTAGGTTCTGTTACCCAGAATCCCTGCCAAACTAAAAACTTTGAAAAACAAAAACCCACATTTTCCTCAGTTTCTGTGATGGAAACTTCTGGAATCTGTGGGGAGCAACAAACTTCCACCCACCCTGTGTTTCCCCAAGTCTCCTGATAAAAATGGTACCTCACTTGTGTGGGTAGGCCTAGTGCCTGTGACAGGAAACGTCCCAAAAAGCAACTTGGGCACATCACATTTTTCCAGTGAAAACTGACCCTTTATTTGCAATGTGCCTAGCTGTGGAGTTTGGACCCTAGCTCAGCCGGCCGCTAGGGAAACCTAGCAAACTCATATATCTGTGGAAACTAGACACACAGGGGAATCCAGGAGGGGGTGACTTATGTGGCCCTTACCAAGTTCTGTTACCCAGGATCCCTTGCAAACCAAACCTCAAACTTTGTTCAAAAAGAAATTCCTCACTTTTCTGGGAAGAAAAATTCTGCAATCTGCAGGGAGCCACAAACTTCCACCCACCCAGCATTCCCCCAAGTGTCCTGATACAAATGGTACCTCACTTGTATGGGTCTCCCAACATGTTCCTACCCAGAATCTCTGGCATCATTTTGAAGTCACCACAGTAAGTGTTGGGTTGTTTCCTGACGCGGGCAGTAGGCCTGCCCACAGAAGTGAGGTACTATAGTCATTGAGAGATCTGGGGGAACGCTGGGTGGTAGGAAATTTGTGGCAGCCTTGTGATCCCCCAACTTTCCCACACAGAAAAGTGAGGAAAATTTGATTTTCTTAGCTAAATTTGCAGTTTACAAGGGATTTTGGGTAGGAAAATGTTGGGAGGCCCACACAAGCCACACCTCCCTGAACTCCCCTAGGTGTCTAGATTTCAGAAAAGTCTGGGTTTGGTACGTTTACCTAGATGGCCAATGAGCCCGGGACCAAAATCGCAAGTTTGACTCACTAGCAAAACCAAGTAGTTTTGCGATCAATAATTTTGAAGTCTCCACAGTATGTTTTGGGTCATTTCCTGTCACAGGTACTAGGCCTACCCACACAAGTGAGGTACCATTTTCATCGGGAGACTTTGTAAAATGCTGGGTTTTGGTGAATTTGTGGCAGCCCTGTGATTTTATCAGCTGAATTTGAGGTGTGCACAGGATTCTGGGTAGTAAAATGTTGGAAGACCCACACAAGTGTGGTACCATTGGTATCGGGAGACTTGGGGGAATGCTGGGTGGGTGGAAGTTTGTGGGTAGGAAAGTGATGGGAGATCCACACAAGTCTCACCTCCCCGGACTCCCCTATGTGTTTAGTTTACAGAAAAGTCTGGGTTTGGTAGGTTTCCCTAGTTAGCTAATGTGCTTGTGATCAAAAATGGAGGTAACCCCCTTGAAAAACCAGGCTGTTTTGTGATTGATTAGTGGGCAGCTGTCTTTTTAGTCCCAGGCTTTCAGACATCTAGGGGGATATAAAAACTGAAAACCAAACACCTTTGGGAGTACAGTGAGGTGTGGCTTTTATTGATCCTCCAACATTTTCATTCCGAGAATCCTCTGCAAACCTCAAATTTAACTCAAAGTCACATTTTCCTCTAATATCTGTGAGGGAAAGTTTTGGGATCACCCAACAGAAATAATTTACTACTACCACTCAGCATTCCCCTCAGCCCTCTGATGAAAATGATACCTTACTTGTGTGGATGGGCCAAGTGCCTATGACATGGAAGGGCCAAAAATATGTAGAGATTGAGGGGGGCCCAAAGCAGTTCCAAAAGGGTAGTTTTTTAATACGTTTTTAGGCTACCGCTACTTTGGGCATTCACACAAGTGAGGTATAATTTTTCTCTGGAGACCAAGGGGAACACTGGGTGGTAAGATATACATGCCTGCATGGTGATAGTACAGCTTACTCACACAGAAATGTGAGGAAAATGTGACTTTGTGAGTAAATCTGAGGTGTGTTTGGGATTCTGGGTAAGAAAACGCTGGGGGATCCACCCAAACAAGCCACACCGCCAGCCAAGAGTCAGTTCACGCACACCACAAGCCAATCACCATCCACACACACCACCAGCCAATTGCCATCCACGCACAACGCAAGCCAAGCACCATCCATGCACACCTCCAGCCAAGCGCCATCCATGTACACCGCCAGTCAAACGCCATCCATGCACACAGTCGGCCAAGCACTCTCCATGCACATTGCCAGCCAAGCACCCACCATGAACTCTGACAGCCAAGCGTCATTCTCCCTCACTGTCAGCCAAGCACCATCCATGCACACCATCTGCCAAGTGCAAGTCCACGCACACCACCAGCCAAGCGCCACTCCAAGGACACCACCAGACAAGTGCCAATCTACACAGACGTCATCAGGCGTGAGTCCACATACACCACGAGGGAAGTACAAGTCCATACACACCACCAGCAAAATGCCAGCCAAAAGTCAGTAGACGCTGACTGTCAGCCAAACCCCAGTTCACACAAACACAAACTCTCCCTGGTTCCTAGTGGTTTCTGCCCTGCTTGGGGCAGTCACTGAAATGGCCAAAATGTGTGCCTGAAAGAAGGGGAGCAACACTTGGCTATGGGGCTTCTCCTTGACACGACAATAAACATATCTCTGGTGCCTAGTGGACTTTCTGCCCACCCCGGAGGGGCAGTTAAGGGGCTATTGCCTCGATCTGACTTCTGGGGGGCCAGAAAGGCTGTTTTGGGAGCAGGGGCATTAGCATGCCCATTCTGGGCAGCCTCCATCCCAACTTATTAAAAAATAATATAATCTCAGGTGCCTAGTGGGAGAGACAGAAAGGCTGTGGAATTTGTCTTCAAGGGTTGAGGCATGGCATGCCAATTTTGGGCAGCCCCCACCCCTATATGTATACAAAAATCGCTAGTGTGCTTTCTACCCCCCCACCCAGGGACAGATCGGGGGCTATTGCCCCATTTGCCTCCTGGGGGGCTGGGCAGAAAGACTGATAATAGGGGAAACATTGGGGGGAGAGCAAAAGCCCTTGCCCGAGGGGCCGCTCCCCCCTCCCTGGTGCTCAGTGGGTGTATCCCTTGTTGGGGATCACCCTCTTGAGGTTATCCCCAAGCAGGATTCTACTAGAAAGAGGTATAATTTAAAAGGGGAGATTCTCCCCTTTCCAATGATACCGCTCCCGTTTGCCTCAGTGAAAATATTCCAGTTTCGGTTTGTCAGTTTGACATGCATGCTGATTGTGATTTCAGCGAAAAAGTCCGAACAGCCTCGGGAGCTGGGGAAGTTCTTTCCCGGTTCCCTAGGCTGCTTTGATTGAAAGGAAATCCCTCTGGTGCCTGCACCAGATGGATTACCTGTGCCATGTATTCGGAAGCCTGGGAGGGGTAAGACGCACCTTAGCACTGTTGCCTTAGATGGCTAACAGCCGTCCGACACACCGAATGGGTTAAAAATGAAGGTTTAGGCCTGGCAAAGGGTTTATTTTTCCAGGTCAAAAGTGCAGTTTACAACTGAACATACAGGCTTAAATGGCAGGCCTGAGACATGTTTGAAGGCTACTTAAGTGGTTGGCACAGTGAATGCTGCAGGCCCCCTAGAAGGATTAAATTTATATACCATGGGTAAAGGTAGTATGACTTTACTAGGGACTTACAAGTAAATTAAATGCACCATTTGGGTGGAAGCCAATTTCATTAGGTTTAAAGGAGAGAGCACCAGTACTTTAGCACTGGTTGCCTCCCATCATTTCAAGGGTGGTTTGCTGAGCATGTTTTTTCAGCCCAGGGTCTATACTCTGAGGTTGAACAAGTGACCAGGGTGAGTCCTTCCTCCTCCTGCCCCTCCATCTGGGCCTCGGTATCCTTGATGGTGTCCCCAGGAATCTTAGCTTTCCGGACACCCTGGACAGCCACCTATCCCATCTACCCTGACACTATGGAGCTCCCACTAGTTGATAGTCTTGTGGTGCAAACCAGGTTCCCTTGCTTGTGTGCCAGCTGGGAGTAATCAAAGCACTGGGGTTGGAAATGGGGCACCTCAGCCTCTGCCCACCAGAACCTGCTTTCAAATATTTAGAAGGGGTGTAGAAAACCCTCCCCTCAACTCTTCTGGGAGCTGCCTGAGTCCCTGTGGGCCTCCCCCTCACTCTGCTGTGAGGAGCCTGAACCAGACTCCTCAGGATCACTCTGAGGTACCTTCTCATACACTTTGGTACTAATGCAGAGGTTTGCCTCCTTCACAAGCTCTCTGGGGTCCATAAGCTTGCAGTCAACCAGGTGATGGTGCAACTCTTTGAAACAGAAACTGAGCATAAGTTCTATCAAAATTATTAAAACATACAGCCCTTCATAACTACTCACTTGCTTGCCCTTCACCCAACCATTTAGTGCCTTACTGGGGAAGTCCAGAAAATCTACCCAAGTCTGTGACTTTTCATAAACCTTAAGCTGTATTCCTCTGGAGTGAGACTAAACATAGTAATAAGAGTTGCTTTCATGGGGGTGTAGCATATCTGGTCAGCCGGTTCTAAAGCCAACAGGGTATCCCTCCCTACAGATGGTATGAGACTCCACAGACTGGCAACTCAAAACTCCTCTGGGCCTCTAAGGGTTACCTCATAGTCTGCAAACCATCTATCAATATTATCCCACACCTCAAACCTGGGCACCAGGAGACAGATTTACAAATGAGCAGGATTGTGCAATTTTTAACTTTATAAGGCACATTCCTTCTCTCCGTATGTTGTGGCACACAGATTGCTCCCTCGCACTAATGTAAGTACCTTTGTACCATGGTGCAAGTGTGCTTGCGTTATCGGAAAGATTGTTCTTGTTCAGGAAGGGTCACCTTCCTGCACGAAAACAATCCTCAGAAGCAATTTCCTCTTTCTACGTGTGCTACACGAAACAGCACACTTAGGAAGAGGAAACAACATGAAAACATAAATAAATGTCTTCTCATTGTGTCACAGATGATGAGGCCTACAATTCTGATGCATTCTGAGGGCTACTACTATCGATCCATATGGGACGTGAAAGAATCCATGATTGGGTGCATGGGAATACCCAAGGAACGACTCCCTGTCGCAGATAAACCCAAGGCAGGGATGTGCCCTACCTTGCGTTACTCTAGGTTTTTCAAGCAATGCACAGCAAGGCAAGGTGGCCTTCTATGGCTTGGTAAATCTCATTTTAAGTTTTGCGCCACCTTTTACACTCTTGAGTGGTTCAGAGTGATGAAAAACCTTTCTTAAATTTGGCCCCAGGTCTTTAAGTATGTGATCTTCTACATCTCTTTTAGAGACACTGCAGAATCGCTGCCGCAATTTCTGCTGGACTCTGACAGCTGTTTGGCCTTCAATTCTGTCTCCTTTAGACTCCAGTTCATGAGCCAACAACATTTTACTCTCCTCCAGGGCTCTCTCTGCATCACCCTTCTTCTTTGCCAAGATTCTTTCTGCCTCAGTCTTTCTCTCATCTGCTTATGCTTTTTATGCCTCAGCTCTTCTTCCTTGTGCAGCCTGTTTTGCTAGCTGCAGCTTCAGGTATCTCTCAGCCTGTTTACCTTTCAACTCTTCAGGTGACAGGTTAGGCAAGGTTACCCTGCTTCCAGGCAGAAATCCAGCAGGTGACCCGAACCCTACAGACCCCCCTCTTTCTACTGGAGAAATTCCTAAGCCATTTTACGCCTCTTCCTCAATAGTCTTCTCAGTCCTATCACGTCTTGATCCTCTGGGGTACCCCTCGCTAGTATGCTACTTCAAAATTATGCAGGGTATCCCAAAGGTCTTGCTTAGTGGTACGCTTCTTCACAACCATTCTCCTCTCCTACCAGAACTCCTTCAGATCCCTTATATTGTATTATGATAGGCTATTGGGATTCATTTCCATTCTGGCAAGGTATCACAGGTGCAACAAAAGAGTCCCGCGTTCATGAAAGTGTAGATGGAATCAAATTTGGAAACAAAATAATTTAGAGAAAAAAAGGAGAGTTTGAAAAAAAGGCTCAAAGTTCTCTCAAATTATTTATCTGAGATTTTAGTGTACCAAGCTGTCTTGCACTGCACAAACACATGTCCTAATCCCACCACTGAACATCAATGTTGGAAATTGGGTTACTGATTGAGGGGGTGACAACCTGCTTAAGCAGTAATCACCATCTCTCTCAGAGTGAAGTCACATGTCACCCCAAATTAACCTTTGGTTAACCCTCTGGTAGTTTGGCACAAAAGCAGTCCGGCTTCTCTTGGAGCCAATCAGTAAAGTATTTATTCAGTACTTCAAGGAGTAATAAAGTGACAACACAACAAAAAGAAAAATCCCACACCAATTTAGAAAAATCGATTAAAATGTAATATTGTTTTGTTTTAGATCAAAACAACAAAGATCTACTCAGTAGACCGGGAGATATGCAGTTTAAAGATTTAAGTGAAAATAGTGCCTAGAACCTAACTGTGGTTGTGCTGGACCAGGACAAAGTCACAAGTTCCGTCCAGCCATGATGGAGTGTGGGGTGGATCCAAAGACCAAGTTAGGCCTGCTGATCAAAGTGCCTTAAGGATACATTGTGCAGTAGCCGTTGCGAGGGAGACTGTGGCCTGCAATATGAGGTCAGGCGTCTAGAATGTATCATGCTCCGGCTGTTCCGAAGTGGAGATGTGAGAAGATGCATCATGTTGCAGTGGTTCTAGACACAGGACCACAGCAGGGCTGGCAGAGCACCTTCAGGCACATTTCCAAAGGTTCAGGACTCGCGTGGCACCACTTGGAGGGCAAGACTCACAGCAAGTAGAGTCCAGATGATGGGCTCAAGATGGTTGGAACCTTTTCTGTTATTTTAGATCTGATCAGGAGGGCAGCCATGTATCCCTTGGAGTCACTCTGGTGGGCCTAGGAAAACAATCCAGGTTGAGTCCTTTCACTCAGGTAGTAGAAAGGCAGAGCAGCAGGGCAGCAAGGCAACAGAGTAGCAGTTCTGCTTGTAGAGTAGTACAGCAGTCATTCTAAGTCTTCCACGGATCCACAGATGCATATCTATCCATGATGCCATGTTAAAATTCCCTCTGAGGCAGAAAGCCGGAGGTATCTGCATGCCGCATTTCCTTTTTAAACCTGTCACTTTCGTTCACTTGTAATTTTTAAAACCAGGAACTTGCATAAAATCACGAAGCTCACCTGAGCAAAAGCGCCACTATCACGCGCTCTGCCTGCCCTGCCAGACCCTCCAGATACAGCAAGTGTCCTCTGTTAGAGGGGGAACCCACACCGCCAGCGCGGTCAAAGGCAAAGCCACGCCCCCTGCGAGGCCACGCCCACCAGACTATTTAAACGCTTGGAAAGCGCAACGAACCACTTCTGTTAAAATTCCCTCTGAGGCGGAAAGCCGGAGGTATCTGCACGCCGCATTTCCTTTTTAAACCTGTCACTTTCGTTCACTTGTAATTTTTAAAACCAGGAACTTGCATAAAATCACGAAGCTCACCTGAGCAAAAGCGCCACTATCACCCGCTCTGCCTGCCCTGCCAGACCCTCCAGATACAGCAAGTCTCCGCTGTTAGAGGGGGAACCCACACCGCCAGCGCGGTCAAAGGCGAAGCCACGCCCACCAGACTATTTAAACGCTTGGAAAGCGCAACGAACCACTTCTGTTAAAATTCCCTCTGAGGCGGAAAGCCGGAGGTATCTGCACGCCGCATTTCCTTTTTAAACCTGTCACTTTCGTTCACTTGTAATTTTTAAAACCAGGAACTTGCATAAAATCACGAAGCTCACCTGAGCAAAAGCGCCACTATCACGCGCTGTGCCTGCCCTGCCAGACCCTCCAGATACAGCAAGTCTCCGCTGTTAGAGGGGGAACCCACACCACCAGCGCGGTCAAAGGCGAAGCCACGCCCCCTGCGAGGCCACGCCCACCAGACTATTTAAACGCTTGGAAAGCGCAACAAACCACTTCTGTTAAAATTCCCTCTGAGGCGGAAGCCGGAGGTATCTGCACGCCGCATTTCCTTTTTAAACCTGTCACTTTCGTTCACTTGTAATTTTTAAAACCAGGAACTTGCATAAAATCACGAAGCTCACCTGAGCAAAAGCGCCACTATCACGCGCTCTGTCTGCCCTGCCAGACCCTCCAGATACAGCAAGTCTCCGCTGTTAGAGGGGGAACCCACACCGCCAGCGCGGTCAAAGGCGAAGCCACGCCCCCTGCGAGGCCACGCCCACCAGACTATTTAAACGCTTGGAAAGCGCAACGAACCACTTCTGTTAAAATTCCCTCTGAGGCGGAAAGCCGGAGATATCTGCACGCCGCATTTCCTTTTTAAACCTGTCACTTTCGTTCACTTGTAATTTTTAAAACCAGGAACTTGCATAAAATCACGAAGCTCACCTGAGCAAAAGCGCCACTATCACGCGCTCTGCCTGCCCTGCCAGACCCTCCAGATACAGCAAGTCTCCGCTGTTAGAGGGGGAACCCACACCGCCAGCGCGGTCAAAGGCGAAGCCACGCCCCCTGCGAGGCCACGCCCACCAGACTATTTAAACGCTTGGAAAGCGCAACAAACCACTTCTGTTAAAATTCCCTCTGAGGCGGAAAGCCGGAGGTATCTGCACGCCGCATTTCCTTTTTAAACCTGTCACTTTCGTTCACTTGTAATTTTTAAAACCAGGAACTTGCATAAAATCACAAAGCTCACCTGAGCAAAAGCGCCACTATCACGCGCTCTGCCTGCCCTGCCAGACCCTCCAGATACAGAAAGTCTCCGCTGTTAGAGGGGGAACCCACACCGCCAGCGCGGTCAAAGGCGAAGCCACGCCCCCTGCGAGGCCACGCCCACCAGACTATTTAAACGCATGGAAAGCGCAACGAACCACTTCTGTTAAAATTCCATCTGAGGCGGAAAGCCGGAGGTATCTGCACGCCGCATTTCCTTTTTAAACCTGTCACTTTCGTTCACTTGTAATTTTTAAAACCAGGAACTTGCATAAAATCACAAAGCTCACCTGAGCAAAAGCGCCACTATCACGCGCTCTGCCTGCCCTGCCAGACCCTCCAGATACAGCAAGTCTCCGCTGTTAGAGGGGGAACCCACACCGCCAGCGCGGTCAAAGGCGAAGCCACGCCCCCTGCGAGGCCACGCCCACCAGACTATTTAAACGCTTGGAAAGCGCAACGAACCACTTCTGTTAAAATTCCCTCTGAGGCGGAAAGTTGGAGGTATCTGCACGCCGCATTTCCTTTTTAAACCTGTCACTTTCGTTCACTTGTAATTTTTAAAACCAGAAACTTGCATAAAATCACGAAGCTCACCTGAGCAAAAGCGCCACTATCACGCGCTCTGCCTGCCCTGCCAGACCCTCCAGATACAGCAAGTCTCCGCTGTTAGAGGGGGAACCCACACCGCCAGCGCGGTCAAAGGCGAAGCCACGCCCCCTGCGAGGCCACGCCCACCATACTATTTAAACGCTTGGAAAGCGCAACGAACCACTTCTGTTAAAATTCCCTCTGAGGGGGAAAGCCGGAGGTATCTGCACGCCGCATTTCCTTTTTAAACCTGTCACTTTCGTTCACTTGTAATTTTTAAAACCAGGAACTTGCATAAAATCACGAAGCTCACCTGAGCAAAAGCGCCACTATCACGCGCTCTGCCTGCCCTGCCAGACCCTCCAGATACAGCGAGTCTCCACTGTTAGAGGGGGAACCCACACCGCCAGCGCGGTCAAAGGCGAAGCCACGCCCCCTGCGAGGCCACGCCCACCAGACTATTTAAACGCTTGGAAAGCGCAACGAACCACTTCTGTTAAAATTCCCTCTGAGGCGGAAAGCCGGAGGTATCTGCACGCCGCATTTCCTTTTTAAACCTGTCACTTTCGTTCACTTGTAATTTTTAAAACCAGGAACTTGCATAAAATCACGAAGCTCACCTGAGCAAAAGCACCACTATCACGCGCTCTGCCTGCCCTGCCAGACCCTCCAGATACAGCAAGTCTCCGCTGTTAGAGGGGGAACCCACACCGCCAGCGCGGTCAAAGGCAAAGCCACGCCCCCTGCGAGGCCACGCCCATAATACTCACTACAAATGTGCCGGCCATTCCAGCGCAGCGGACGAGCGCAGCGGGAGCGCCTAAGGCAAGCCCGTCTGTGCCCGTCCGCGCACGACCGGGCCTAGGGCCAGCCCCCATGCCGGAACCTACCGCCATTAGGAGACCTTACTCTCGGAGAGATCTCCTTAGCCACAGACCTTCGAAAAACACCACCTGTCATGCCATACATGACCCAAACGTCCCCTTCACTAGCTGTAACATCTGTAAGCCTGGAAACCTACTCCTTCCCAGGATGGCCGTTCCACTCCCCAGCCTCAAATTAGCGACACTCAACTGTAGATCGCTTCCCAAGCACGCCCTTCTCATAAACCACTTAATTGTCGATCACGATCTGGATATACTCTTCTTAACCGAAACCTGGATCACCGGTCATTCTAACTCCGACATAGTCTCGGCCCTACCCCCGGGCTTTCTCATCATGGCCCAACCCCGCCCTCTAGGTCGAGGCGGTGGTATAGCCATCTTCTACCGAGACTACTTCACCTGCCGATCTACTGAGATCCAGATCAAGGAGTCGGAGAGCTGTCTTTTCACGCTGACGCTCTCACCGACCTACTCCCTGTCAGGCCTTCTGATCTACAGACCCCCTGGACATTTCGGCCCCTTCTCCGCCGCCTTTTTAGAATCCGTTTCATCCCTGGCCCACTTAACATCCAACTTCCTGATTACAGGCGACCTCAACATCCATTTCGATGATCTAACAGACACAGGGCCGTCTGACTTAATCAGTGAACTTGGCGCCCTTGGCTTCTCCCTGACTAACTTAGGAGCCACGCATGTGAAAGGACATCTGCTCGACCCTGTATTCACTAACATCCCTTCCGTCCAGTTCACCAATTCCCTCCCCCTCCCGTGGACGGACCACTTCCTGGTCTCGACCCATCTCCCAGGGGCCTTTAAGAAACCCCATAACCCCCCAACTTTCACCAAGGATAGATCCTGGGCCAGACTCTCGACGGACAACTGGGCCTTGGCGCTTGACGCTACTATCCCCAGCCTTGCAGCCGACCCCACCATGGCAGACATCCAGTTCAGAGACTGGATTTCCTCCTCCCTCGACAGCCTCATCCCCATCAAAAATCGGGAGGTGAAAAATAAGACCAAGGGCCATGCCCCCTGGTATAACTCCGAACTTAGAGCACTCCGTAAAGTGTGCAAAAAGGCGGAGAGAGCATGGAGGAAAGATTGGCTCCACAGCAACAAGGACATATATCACAACGCGGTAAGACACTACAAAACAGCCTTGAAATTAGCTAAAGCAACGTTTTACGATAACAGAATAAAAACCGCGACCAACTCAGCCAAAGAATCCTATCAGATAGTTAAAGAACTACTAAACATCCCAACAGCACCCCCATCACTCCCCCCCCCCAGACAGAAGCAAGGATCTGGCTAATTATTTCAAATCTAAAATCCTGCGGATATTGGACTCCCTTCCTACCGTCAGCCCCCCTCCCATACCGGCCACAGCGGACGAAAACAATAGCCCACAGCTGGAGACTTTTAGAGCAGTTTCCCTCACCGAGGTGACGTCCACGCTTGAGAATATGAAAAGCGGTTCCCCCCTTGACTCAGCCCCGGCTAGATTCCTAAAAAAGGTATCCTACACCATAGCCCCGATCATTAGGGACCTCATCAACTCCTCCCTCGCTGGTGGAACGGTACCCCCCAACTGGAAGAACGCAGTTGTGAAGGCTTTGCTGAAAAAGCCCCAACTGAACCCGGACGACATGTCCAATTATAGACCGATCTCACTGCTCCCTTGTATCAGTAAGATGGCTGAAAAACTAGTCAACTCGCAACTATCCCAATTTCTCGAGACAAACAACATCCTGCGCCAGTCCCAAACTGGGTTTCGACCAGGCCATGGCACGGACACCGCACTCCTCTCTGTCATCGAGGAGGCAAGGTGTATCTTAGACTCAGGGGGATCAGTGGCAGTGATCCTCCTGGATCTTAGCGCCGCCTTTGATACGGTGGACCACCGTGTCCTACTACACCGTCTGGCCAAGGCAGGAATTGTGGGTACGGCGCAAGCGTGGATCGAATCCTTTCTCTCCCATCGATCCTTCCAGGTGTTGGACGGCAACTCCCGGTCCGAACCTCTTCCTCTGAAGAATGGAGTTCCCCAGGGGTTGTCGCTCAGCCCCACCCTGTTTAATGTCAATATGGCTCCCCTGGAAGACGTAGTGGCCCCCTACGGTATAAAAATAATTAACTACGCTGACGACACCCAACTTGTCGTATCCCTGTCCCACCTTGATAACCATCCTGACAGCTTGCTGCACTGCCTCCAGGACATCCATACCTGGATGTGTGACTCGGCCTTGAAGCTGAACGGCGCAAAGACCGAGATCATGCTCCTGGGCAATAAATGGACGACCTTTCCACCTACATCTTGGCCCGACACCTTCGGCGAAATCCCCTCTCCTAGAAATGAAATCAAAACACTAGGAGTTTGGTTGGAACCTGACCTTACCATGAAAACGCAGGCAGCCAAGACAGCAGGCACCTGCTTCGGTCTCTTGCGGTCCGTACGCAAGATCCTGCCTCTTCTTCCCCTCCCATCCAGGAAATTACTTGTCCAGGGTCTTGTCTTGGCCCGGCTCGATTACAGCAATGCCATCTATCTGGGGGCCCCCGAATACACCCTGGCCAAACTCCAACGCACCCAGAATGCGGCGGCCAGGCTCATTATGAACCTCCCCCCTAGAGTGTCAGCCAAGCCTGCCCTCAAAGCCCTACACTGGCTCCCTGTCCACCAGAGAGTAGAGTTCAAGGCCCTATGTACTGCCCACAAGCTTATCAATGGAGCTGGCCCTGCCGCGCTTAAAAATATGGTCACCCCATATAAAGCCTCAAGACCCCTTCGCTCCGACGCCGAACATCTTGCTACGGTGCCCAAATTCAGGAAGGCTCGCACAGGCGGTCGCCGCTTTTCGGTCAAAGCCTCCACAGCGTGGAACTCACTCCCTCTCAGTCTACGCCTGGAACCCTCCCACATGGTGTTCCGCAGGAAACTTAAAACCCTCCTGTTCCCCAAATAAGGCACTCCCTCTTCCCCCCCTCTGGAGCTTTACAGATTGAATAGCACGGGGATGCCTACGGGTCACCAGGCGCTTCAGAAATCGCAAAATAAATAAATAAATAAATAGGAGAAGGTTCTGGAGCTTTCTACCCCCAAGAGGTGTATGGCATTTTCTCCCTCCTTGACCGGGCCCCAGCTTGCCTGGCGCCACCAAAGACTAGTGTCAAACCCTTTGTGATATGCAAGTGTTATAGGTGAGAGCTCCTTACCGTCATCAAGTAAATAATAGCTCATCCTACCAACATCTATTCCCTCTTTGTCTCACTGTCTTGGAACAACACATAAAGTGAAAAAAGTTAAGTCCCATTGATCTACATATATTCTAAAACCGTATGATCATCAATCATACAAATACAACTAAAACGTATAAAAAGAACATCAGATTTATTCCATATATAATAAAAATATACAATCATATAAAAATTAAGTATGGGCGAATTTTGCGAATTCGCGATTCGCAAATTTGTGGATTTGCGAATTCATGATCCGCAAAATTTGTGAATTTTTTTGCGTGTTCGCAGGGTGATTTGCGTGTTCGCGGGGCGCTTTGCGTGTTCGCAGGGTTTTTTTTTGTGCGAGACCGCTCGTTGTTGTGCCCTTCTGCCCTCTGCCCCACTCGTTTTTGTGCCTTCTCTCCCGCTCGTTTTTTTGCCCTTCTGCCCTCTGCCCCTCTCGTTTTTGTTCCTGTGGCATATTACTTATTTGATACTCTGTCAGTATAACAAGCTCAATAGCAATTCAATCAATAGAGGGAGGGTGGCAAAAAGAAAGAAACACAGTTGTACCAGTTTAAAAAAGTTTTTATGTATTTCAAACAAAACAGATAGTACTGCAATTTTAACTGCAACATATACATAATATATTAAAGTGCAATGTGTCCCAAGTGATCTTGTGAGCGAAACAAAAAAGTGTAAAATTAAGTGAGCTATACAGGTTTCAGCTGTGAATATTTACAAGGGAGGAAACTTGACCAAAGGCAATCATTTAAACCAATTATTACACAGCGGCTATCTCCAATCATAGACACTTTGTAACCTAACAGACGATCGGAAGCAGCGATTGAGCTGAACCGCAATAGCACACAGGCAATTCCCTGAATACCCTGCGCACTGACGGCACTGACCGTCATATTTCAAATAGGATGATTACCGGTTGTCATTCACAGTGTGCCCAGCTGGGTTCACTGTAAGTAAATTTACTTTACTTCTTCACGCATGGGTTACATTCTGGAAAACACCCCAGTGCAAGATGTCCCCCACAGCCCAGTCCTGACGAGACCCCCACCCTAACGGTCGAAACGCCATCGACGCATTAGGAAACGAACCAGACTAATACAGTGTCTATGATTGGGGATAGCCGCTGTTTAATAATTGGTTAAAATGATTGCCTTTGGTCAAGTTTCCTCCCTTGTAAATATTCACAGCTGAAACCTGTATAGCTCACTTAATTTTACACGTTTTTGTTTCGCTCACAAGATCACTTGGGACACATTGCACTTTGATATATTATGTGTATGTCGTAGTTAAAATTGCAGTACTATCTGTTTTGTTTGAAATACAAAAAAACTTTTTAAACTGGTACAACTGTGTTTCTTTCTTTTTGCCACCCTCCCTCTAATGATAGAACTGCTACTGGCCTTGTTATACTGACTGAGTATCATATAAGTAATATGCCACAGGAACCATTGTTTTCTGGATAAACGCATTACCCTGGTTCCGTTGTGAGTAGGATTTCCCTTGTTCTCTTTTTTGCCCTCTCGTTTTTGTGCCATTCTGTCCTCTGCCCCACTCGTTTTTGTGCCCTTCTGCCCTCTGCCCCACTCGTTTTTGTGCCCTTCTGCCCTCTGCCCCACTTGTTGTTGTGGCCTTCTGCCCTCTGCCCCTCTCCTGTTTTATTTTAGAATGCTGCTGGCAAGCTGCCAGCGCCATTCTAAAATAGTTACTAAGTTAGATTCATCAGGAAGCACTAATAGATAAAATAAAGCAGGTACTCGAATTCAGTTAAACTCGAGCACCTCCTTCTATTAGTGCTTCCTGTTGAAGCTAACTTAGTAACTATTTTAGAATGGTGCTAGCAGCTTGCCGGCGCCATTCTAAAATAGTTACAAGCTTGAAGCTTGAACTTTTCCCCCCCCCTGATCCGTTCCGCTCGCAGATTTACGAATTTTCGGCAAATTCGCGGGAATTCGCGGATTGCGAATTTGCCAAAAATCCGCAAAATCCGCGAGCGAAACATACTCCATAAAAATACAATGACAAACAAGGTACATAAAATCAATAGGAATTAAACGGTCACGCCAGACTACTAAACATGAGGAATTCGGTGGAATACTGGGAATGAGTATATTCTTTAAAAGTGTCATATTATACCGAAGACAGTGATTCAACGCAGACCCTATTTGGGAAGGGAGCTTATTGCAGCATACCTGATTTTACGCATTAAGGACCACGTCCCCAGTGTACAATATTTTGAGGAAAGGACAAGATTACATACGAACATTGCACAAAAAGGTCCTGATTTCAAGTATAACCATAAAGATTTGGTCCTCTGTCATTGGACTTATGTAAAATATACCCTCTTTTGAGGTTGGACTATTCAATTAGGAACACCACTGACTACCAACTTACAACAGGGGTGTATTACTATATAGGAATTCGCGGATTGCGAATTTGCTGAAAATCCGCGAGCGAAACGGATTTTGCGCCCATACTCCATAAAAATACAATGACAAACAAGGTACATAAAATCAATAGGAATTAAACGGTCACGCCAGACTACTAAACATGAGCAATTCGGTGGAATACCGGGAATGGGTATATTCTTTAAAAGTGTCATATTATACCGAAGAAAGTGATTCAACGCAGACCCTATTTGGGAAGGGAGCTTATTGCAGCATACCTGATTTTACGCATTAAGGACCACATCCTCAGTGTCCAATATTTTGAGGAAAGGACAAGATTACATATGAACTTTGCACAAAAAGGTCCTGATTTCAAGTATAACCATAAAGATTTGGTCCTCCATCATTGGACTTATGTAAAATATACCCTCTTTTGAGGTTGGACTATTCAATTAGGAACACCACTGACTACCAACTTACAGGGGTGTATTACTATATAGGACCCTGATACTAGGACAGAGCCAAAAAGTTTTACAGTCTTGATAAAGATGGAGTGACCATTTTTCCATCGAAACGTGTCGATGCTTCCTCTACGTACAACTCAAGACGCCAGTACCCTAATAGTAGCACAAATTATACAGCGTGCGATATTTAGAGTGTCACTAGGACCTCAAGTGTACTAACTGTACTGCACAATTGTTAATGTCTTACTTTGTTTCTGTCCTTCCATGTGATTATGCGGGTCATAATCGTTAATGTCTGGTTTTGAACTGTATTTGAATTGCATCATTCTGTTGAATTTTTTTAAGTGATTCCTATTGATTTTATGTACCTTGTTTGTCATTGTATTTTTATATGATTGTATATTTTTATTATATATGGAATAAATCTGATGTTCTTTTTATACATTTAGTTGTATTTGTATGATTGAGGATCATACAGTTTTAGAATATATGTAGATCAAGGGGACTTAACTTTTTCACTTTGTGTGTTGTTCCAAGACGGTGAGACAAAGAGGGAATAGATGTTGGTAGGATGGAATAGAATGGAATATATGTAGATCAAGGGGACCTAACTTTTTAAGGCTGTGATACCTCAATTCCCTTGACTTCTCCAAGGGGTAACTCTCTTTTTCTTAACATAACACACAAAGGCCAACAGCCAGCTACCCTTAGTCATGTGACCCAGGATGCATGCACCAAATGGTTGACACAAGAAAATCAACAGGTTGGAAAAAAGTGAGAGCAAAGCTCTCTATAGCAAACAATTATTAAACAACTGCCCTTTACTTAATCAATATTCAAAATTTGTCAAGAAACTTTCAATGATTAGTGAACAAACCAGAATATTTTGTTTATTTTTTTTGTTTTTATTATATATATATTCTTTTGTGTATAAAAATAGTTTTTATCTCTTTTCTTACTTTTTTTTATATATTAGTTATACAATCAGTGGTCTATCAGTGGTCTATAACATAAATTACATACAATTACATATCAAATACACAAGTGAAAGAATAACAAAAACAGACACAAATATCGGTCGATGAAATACTGAGGTAGGCAATGCGGTGGAATAAAACAAGAAAATCAAAACACATGAACACTGGAGACTATCCATGGTAGGGAAGTAGCAGATGTGAAGCCTCAAGGGGGTGCTGGCCTCAAGGGGGTGCTGGCCTCCAGCAACAAATTGTTTCACACAAAAAAAGCCACTCAATTGTAGAACTTTAGAGATTTTAATTTAGCACATTATGCATTACCCCCATGTTATGGTAGCTTACTATTGGACATACACAAAAATGTGCTGGGTTTTCCTTTCACACGTTTCGTCTTAGGACTCCCTTCGCTCTTCCAAAACCCAGTTTGAAAATGGGCAGGCCTACACCTTGAAGGCAGGGATACACTTTTATCTATATATGGACCCGTGAAATAAAGAAAAAAACAATGTAGTACACCAATATGACCTTTATAATGGATCGTGTACCACTTGCTATTAAAAATACAGGGCCTTATTTATGAAGGCCTTGCGACAGTTTTGCGCCGCCGGTGCGTCACTTTTTGTGACGCACCAGCGGTGTAAAAAATGCGCCTCGTTGCGCCATATTTAGAAATTGACGCATCCAGGTAGATGCGTTACTTTTTAAACCCCTGCGCCACATTATACCTGCGTCAGGTATAATGTATGCAGAGGGGGCGTTCCCCCGCAAAAAGCCTCGCAATAGTGATGCAGTGAAATCTATGAGATTTCACTGCGTCACTTTTAGGACGCTGTTGCGTCAAAATCTTGCGCCTGCCTCACAGCAGGCGTAAGACTGACGCAAGCCCTTTCACATGGGACTTTCCCCATGTGAAAGGACGCATTGCTGGAGTTGCGTCACTTTTGTGACACACTCCAGCGATGCGTCACTTTTGCGCTTACAGATACGTCAGAAATACTGACGTATCTGTAACTCCTTGCGACATGATGCGTCATACATTAAATATGACGCATCAGGAATGTCGTAAGGAGTGCGCAGTGAAAAGTGACGCATCGCTGTTTTCACGCAGCGATGCGTCCCTTTTCATAAATGAGGCCCCCGGTATGTAGAAAAGAAGAACTAGTACCCCATCACCACTCAAACCACCAACATGTTTCTGCCTGTTGGCCTAGAAGAGTCCATGGCATTTGTCAGAATCGGACAAGGGATCCACTTTTGGCATACAAACAATCCATAAGCCACTGTTAAGTGGTCTGACCTTTGTCACCATCTTGTGTTTTGTGGTCCCTAGGTACCTAATAGTTGGTCATCTGGGCCCAATGAAGGAAGGGATCAGAAGGTTTGTGAATAGCATTTTGTAAGAATGTTATTAATACTAATGTAGTATTACTAAATGCACTACAAAATACAGTGTGCAAACAGGCCACTGTTTACGATAACATGTAACTGAAATATCCACAAAGTCATGTATGTTAATGTTACCGGATTTCTAGAGCGCGTAGCTGCCCGTAAGCGTCCCAGTGCTGAACAAGTACAGGTGGAAAAAGAGGGAGAGAGGCTCACTGGAACAGCCATGTCTTCAAAGATTTTTGAAATGTCAGGAGATTAGGTTGGGCCCGAAGATTATGGGGGAGGGAGTTCCACATTTTAGACGCATTGTATGAAAAGCGTCTACCTCCTGATCGTACTCTGTGGATTTGGGGTATTTTAGTTAGATGGGCATTGGATGATCGTAAAGGTCTGGAGGTGGTATAGGGAGTGACCAGATCTCTGAGTATGGGGAGGTTTTACCATTAAGAATTTTGTGTGTGAGGCAGAGTGATTTAAACTGCACTCTCTCCATGATGGGCAGCCAGTGCAGCGCTCGCATGGCTGGTTTAGTTGAGCAACGGTTCTTGGTGTTGGTCAGAATTCTGGCGGCAGCGTTTTGAACTACCTGCAGTTTGGTCACTACCTTTCGCGGTGCACCCAGATACAGTGTGTTCCCGTAGTCCAGCCTTGATAAGATGAGACCCTGTATCTGAAGTTTCCTTGACTGGAGAGGGTGTAGTGGTAGGATATCTCGGATGGAAAGCAGGAGACCGAAGCAGACTCCGGCTGTTTTTCTTGCTTGGGTTTCCATGGTGAGATTTTTGTCCAGCCATAAACCGAGGCTTTTGATCTCAGGTTTAGGGGTTGGAGGTTTACCCATGCAAGGGGGCCAGAGTGAGTCAGTGAGGGGATGGGTATGGTTTCCCATTACCATGATCTCCGTTTTGTCGCTATTAAGCTTCAAGTGGGATCTGTCCATCCGCTGACAATGTCAGTTAGACAGGAGTAGAGGTCGATGTTGAGATTTTTTTGCTGAGTGAGGGAGACCACAAGCTGCGTATCGTCTGCATATGTCAGGAGTTTTATCCCATGGGGGGTGACTATCTGTTCCAGGGGGGACAAATATATGTTGAAGAGTGTAGGGCTCAAAGAGGAGCCCTGTGGCACTCCACAACATACAGGGGTTTCTTTAGATGTATAGTTGTCCTCTATGACCTGGAATGTGCGGTCTTGCAGAAATGATTTCAGCCAAGATAGGGCGAGGCCTGAGATCCCAAGGTCGCTGAGTCGCTGGGCCAGGATCTTATGGTTGACCGTGTCGAAGGCCGCGCTTAGGTCCAGGAGGATCACTGCCACTGATCCTCCTGTATCCATGATCTTCCTGGCCTCCTCGACTACCGTCAACATCGTGGTTTCGGTGCCCTGACCCGGGCGGAAGCCGATCTGTGAGGATTTGAGTAGTTTGTTGGTCTCAAGGTAGTTGGACAATTGGGAGTTGATGAATTTTTCTGTTATCTTGCTGGTGCAAGAAAGGAGGGATATTGGCCTAAAGTTGGAGAGATTGAGGGGATCTAGATTCGGTTTTTTAAGTAAAGCACTGACCTTCGCCTTCTTCCAGCTAGGGGGAACTGTTCCGTTGGTCAGGGAGGCATTGATTAAGTTTACCAATGGTTCAAGGATAGTCGGAGTTACCATCTTGGATGACTTATAGTGGAACAATTGTGTCAGACAGAGCTAGGTATTCTCATGGTGGGTACAAATGACATATCACTCTCTGATTGTCTGTAATGTGGAAAGGGTGATGTAAGACATGGGGTTTCTAGTTGGCAGTAGTTGGAACCCCGTCCAAGTATTGTCCCTCACTCTGGTCAGGGTAAGGGAGGTACACAGCTAAAATAACCCCTACTCACCCCCTTGGTAGCTTGGCACGAGCAGTTTTATCTTAAAGGCAATGTGTGAAGCGTTTGTACATACACACAGTAACACTGTAAAAAAGGAGTCCACACCAGCTTAGAAAAAGTGCCATTATCCATCTGAAAAAAACAAGACCAAACTGACAAGAATCCAACATGCACAAGTCAAAGTATCCTTTTCAAAGATTAAGCAACTTCAGTCCATAGAAATCAATGGATGCTTTTCTTTTAGGACAAAATACCTTGGATGCATCAAAATTCAAAGACGAAACAGGCGCAGGGGAGGTGAGACACCAGAAAAGCAGCGCAGTGCTTCGGTTTCTTACTCCACAGGGAAGGTGATGCATTGGTATCTTACTGCCAGTGGAGGTGATGTGGTGTTTCCTTACTGGAAGGGGAGGTGATGCATTGGTCCCGGTTCCTTATTGCGGTGTGACATCGATAAAGAGACGGCATTGAGGGACGATGCATCGAAATTCTAGATGGGCTGCGACAATGCAACCACAGTGATGCAGGTGCAGCATAGATTTCACAGTCTCGATGCAGGCACTGCTTTCATACTTGAGCGACGAAGTGAGTGCTGTGCCAGAGTCTGAGCAAGTGTCACGAGGGTCAGTGACACTCTGCTTAGGACTCATGTTTCTGTAATTTTTCAGCCGCAAACCAGGTGTTGGATTGATTAAACAGGCACTGAGAGCCGATGTTTGGATTTTCCTCACCAGGTTACTCTTCCAAGGCAAAGGAACTGGATTTGGCATCACTTGGCATGTCCGGGCTCCCAGAAGAAGAGTCCAGGCACTGGTAGGCGAAGTCTTTGATGGCCGTGAAACTTCTTAACAGGACGCAAGCATGCACAAGTCTTGGAGAACCTTCGAAGCAGGATGTAGAAAGCAAAGTCCAGACCTTCCACTCCGTGGACAGAAGCAGCAAGCAGTATGCCAGCACAACAAAGCAACAGGCAGAATGGCAGTCCCTCATAAGCATCCAGCTTTTCTTCCTGGCAGGATGTCCTCAGTCCAGAAGTGTTCAGAATTTGGGGGGTCAGAGGTCCACTACTTATACCTCTTTCTGCCTGTGAAGTAGGCAAACAACAAAAGAAAGTCTTTTTAGTGCACAAGACTCTGCCTCTCCCTGACCTGTCTCCAGACACGCCACACGGGAGTGGAAACAGCTTTGTGTGAGGACAGGCACAGCCCTAATCAGCTGTCAGTGAGAACTCCTCCTTTCAACCACTCTAGCTTAGACAGGCCCATCAACCTGGTGAAGAACCATCAGCATATGCAAGGTAAACCTCAGATCCTTTTCTGTGACTGTGTAGAGGGAATGCACAGGAGCCCAACTGTCAGCCCGGCCAGATGTGTACAATACAGAGAGACAGAGGCACAGAATGCATGAGCGAAAAATCCCCACTTTCCAAAGGTTGCGTTTTCAAACATGTAATTCAAAAAACAACTTCACCAAAAGATGTATTTCGAAATTGTTTGTTCAGATACCTCAAACTCTAAATCTCTATCTGCTCCTATTGGGAAATTACAATTAGAAGTTTCAAGGCGATCAATCCCCATGCTACCCTATGCTAGAGACAGTCCATGCAATAGTGAAAAACTGATTTAGCAGTATTTCACTATTGGGACATGTACAACACACAAGTACATATCCTACCTTTTAAATACACTGCACCCTGCCCATGAGGCTGTATTGGGCCTAACTTATGGGCGACTTACAAGTAGTAAAAAGGAAGGTTTGGGCCTAGCACACTTTCCAGGTAAAAAATGGCAGTTTAAAACTGCACTCAAACACCCTGCAATGGCAGATCTGAGACATGTTTGCAGGGCGACTCATGTGGGTGGTACATTAAATGCTGCAGGCCCAGTAGTAGCATTTGATTTACTGGCCCTAGGCACCCTGGGCACTTTACTAGGGACTTACTTGTAAATAAAATATGCCAATCATGGATAAACCAATCACCAATACAATTTAGACAGAAAACATATTTACTTTAACACTGGTCAGCAGTCCTAAAGCCAACGAAAACAGGTCAGACAAAATAGGAGGAAGAAGACAAAAGGTTTGGGGATAGCCCTGCTAAATGGACCAGGCCCAACAGGTGGATGAATTGGGTGTTAGAAAACACATACATTAACTTACCACTCAAGTTGCAAAAATAAAGGATTTTTGTAGTGCACTAAGCAAAATGACCTCAGACATCTTACTTCACCCCATTAAACCTGTCTGTTGGTGAGAAATGCTGAACATAGGGCCTTTATTGAGTTAACAATTGACATTTTCACTGCCATTTCACAGGTCTAGTGGTAGAGATGCAAAGACTGTACACACGATGCATTCATTGCAGTGCTTAGTGAGGACATTCAAAGTTGGACAGTTCTTAAAAGTGAAGTTCTGGCAGGAATAGCAGTAAGTCTAAAGTGGCTGAGTGATAGTGGTGCATTGTTGTACTGATACTTGTTCAGTCCCTGGCCCAAGAAGAGGTGATGGTGCTGCTGCAGCTGTTACCTGCAATGCAGTCAACATTGGGGCTACAGAATAGAGAGAGTTCTACATAGTTCCAGAGAGAGTAGTAAAGCATCTCTGACTATGATACATGGAACTACTCTTGATTGGCTTGTGACTAAAATGCAACTGTAAAGTGAGTCAAGTACCAATATAGAGCAGTTAAAGACTTTTCAAGTAGAAAAATAATGATCAATGATTTCATTATTAAAGACTTTGCATAATCACTGTTTAGACATTGGTACCTGGGAAGGCTGAGAAAGGGAAACAGTACTAGGACATACGACACAGATTTATATTTACCTAGAATGGTGCGAGGACCAACCCCTGGCCAAGGGCTGGAAAGAAAGGGCTCCCGACTAGACAGGAGCAAACAGGTCCGGACAGGTGCAAGACAGGACAGGTAACCTCCACTAAGTGCAACGCCAGCGTTACACCCCTCTCTGATGCTACTCTCAGACCCCGACTGGGTAGATCGATTCTTCTCCCTCAGCAATTCCCGAATCTTCTGTCAGAGTGCTCGACCAGCCCTCTGCTCTCGATTCTCGTTCAGCATATTTTGCGTAAGTGACAGTTCTGTGACAAGTCGGACAATCTAACTGACTGAACCTACCTTAGTTATACCAATTTCCAGGGTATGTACCACCCCCCAATGTTTTAATATTCGTGTATTCCCTTCATTTGATTGGACAGTGGGACAGAGAGAGGTCATCACACCATACCAGTATGATGTCATTTTCCTTTAGTTCATTGAAATAGGTTCCCACCCACAATTTACTTTCCCATGATTTTATTCCACCCAGCATTATTTCATTTTGTTTCATATACAATGTAAAACATTTTATTTTATTTTATTCCTTTCTACGGGTCAGGAGGTGAGGTACCCATGCACATCACTGGTAAGATGGGACTTGTCAGAGTTTCAATGCCAGAGCTTCAAGGTTTTCAGAGTTTGAGTGCGCATGCACCGCAAATCTAAGAGGGAGAATATAAACACCCTTCAGGCCCAAATATGAGTTATCAATAAAGTCAAAGAGAGATACGTTAGAATACGAGAATAAATCAATGCACTGTATACCACTTATTTCTACTCTATTCCCATTTATTTTATTTTGTCTAATGCATTAGCAGTTAAGCAAACACATAAGGATTAGCTTAGGCAGAAGCATATGCATTAGCATGTGAGATTCAAAGCGGCCATTTCTGGTACTACTGTGCAGCTGCAAAGAATTCCCACCAAAGCAAAGTATGTCATAATACGTAGATGCAGTAGATGCATGCATAAAAGAATTCCCGCGTTTTCGGCAGCCATATTAAGACACTCGGGTTACTTTTTAGTAAAGCACATAAAAAAGCTTCCCCTAGATACTGAAATGTTGTGTAGTGCAATTATTAATACATGCAAAACATGTTGGTTAATAAGTTATATGTTATTTCGAGAGGGCTGAATCCAAGCAAGTTTTGTTACGTATGAAACCTTGCTCCATCAATACCATGGGACTGTATAATAGCTTCAACGATTCACATCTGGTGTGAAGGCTGCTCTTTGATCATTTGTGCTAAAAGCACGGTGGGTCAAATATTGCTCTAATGCCCTTAGACTACTTATACAAACTCAGCTTCTTCACCAGGCATGATCGACTTTTACACAAGCAAAGCCTATTTTCCCAATTCAACAGTGCCAGCTCCTAATGGCCTACAATGCGATCATGTGGTATTTAGTGTTCCTGTTTCTAATCGATTTGACGCTCTAGTAGTAGTTGACTGACTTATTTGTAATGTGTGTGCTGATTGCACTGTTCCACCTGTAGAGATGGGTGTTGCAAGGCCAAGCACTCCACAGAAATGGGAGAGGACCCTATTATTTAGAAAGGGTCAGAGTCTCAAAGTGAATTCACTAATAGCAAAACTCCCTTTCCTTGAACTATATTCACTGACTCATAACATTCATTCAAACTGCTTCAAAAGAATCATTCTCACCAATTTGCCTATATAAATGTATTTCTTTAAAAAACACTGATCCATGTATTATGTAAAAATGTCAAATGTATTACACAATTATCTGTATTGCCAATCATTAGCAATGTACATATAGTAGAAGATTCCACTGAATTAAAAAGAGAAGAAAAAACTTTTAGTCCTTGACATCTTAAAAAATACTAGCAGATGGCTGCATATCTAAATACAACCATTTCCTATCAGTATAAATCACTTTTTCTAGACATCAATCCAGGGGACAATCAATTAAAACCAATAATAAGACCAGAAATGTTTAATAACAAAACTCCTCGAAATTTAGCCCAAGACCAAGCACTGCCAGGAGGTTCGGGGGAGGGAGAAATGCCTAGTTTATCAGGTTGTTGGAGACACAAAACCAGCTGACCAAATATTAGATGCTCAGGCTAACACTCAGGATAACACTGAGTTGGGTGTCAGGACAGAAACAGAGATAGCAGGTCCTTTTCACCAATTTTAGAGGTGGATAGACCCAGCCCAAGTTTATTAGGGACTGGGTGTACAGATCCTGCCCAGTTGGTTGACCACTCACATAAGTCCCCTGCTAAGCCCAATCCTCGTAATTTCAGTAGAGGAAGAAAATCGAATAAGAGCTTCTTACCCAGAATCCAACTCGCACATTGACATGGGGCTGACATTTTGGGAGAGGGAACATAATGTGCTAGGTGTATCCCAATCCCTACCCCCTATTAAGATTATCTTGTGCAATTATCCAGAGCTAGGTTCCACATTAGATTGTGCTGATTGGGGACTCTTTATGGATCTGCACAATCTTTGGGGCATATTTACAATTTCCATTCACTACCAAAGTGTACATTTTTTTCACCCTCCGGTATTTAGAAGGTGGGGCTAAGCCACCTACATGTAACGTGGCTCAACGTCACCTTGTAAATATGCCCCTTTCTGCCACAATCCTCTGCAGCAAAGGGGTGTGCAATGATGTTTTTGCAGTGGGCATTCCTCTGCAACACCCATTGCTTCTTGACACTGCCCCAGATTTACTAGGCTGAGACAGCGCCCAAAACTGTGTTTAGCATGGCGATTCGAGGAGATCCTATTAGTTTCCCCATGTTTTTTTTTCTTTCTATGTGTGTTGCATTCTGCAGCACACATAGAAAGAGTAAATCACCATTATTGACTGTTTATGTGCAAGAACTGGACATCTCCAATTGCCCCTGCAACTCAGGCACTCTTGCTACATGGCAGCCGGATGACTGTACTGGCGCTAGGCATCTTCTTTTGTGCCAGTGCTAGTGGAAAAAGAGGAGTGTGCCGTATTCTTTTTAATATGGGGCATCCCCGTTTTTAGAAAATGTTGGAGAGTGACGTTGCCAAATTTGGTGTAGACCAGCGCTCCTACATTTCTTTGTCAATATGCCCCTTTGTCCCTTCCAGGAGACCTGGCTAACCATGTAGGTCTATCACGCTGGTTATGCCAATCACCGTAAGGAAGCAATAAAAAGGGGAAAGGGTAGACATTCAGGAGGACTCACAACTTGGGTCAACTCTTCACTTTGGTGTGTTGTAAAGGAGATCAAAATTCCCTCTGATGATATCTTATGTGTTAGCCTAACATTCCCCCCAAAAGTGGCCATCTATGTTTATGTCTATGTTTATAATGTTTATCTAAGATCTGTGGGGAACAAATTGGAAGCACCAATTATTGGGACACGGTGTGTGACTTTGCCTACCTGCCGGGGAACCGAGATTGGGCATCTGGCTGCTGACTCCTGTCTTTGCCCGCTAGCCATAGCAAGGGGCTGAGACTCGGGAGACTGTTGGGGTGTGCGTTGTAGTGCAGCAGGGCTGCGAGCGGTGAAAGCAGGGACTCAATCTCCCAGGAGTACCTGCAGCCTGACCCGAAACACCTGGGCCACTCTCCCTGCTTGCCCCGCCCCCCTCCACGGACCTAAAAACCCCTTTGTTTGGACCCTCTCCGGGACACGGTGTGTGACTTTGCCTACCTGCCGGGGAACCGAGGATTGGACATTCGGCTGCTGACTCCTGTCTTTGCCCGCTAGCCAGCTGCTCGCCGGACCCGCTTCGCGGCTCCGTTTGTGAGAGTTGCTCATAGCAAGGGGCTGAGACTCAGGAGACTGTTGGGGTGTGCATTGTAGTGCTGCAGGGCTGCGAGCAGTGAAAGCAGGGACTCCATCTCCCAGGAGTCCCTGCAGCCTGCCCCGAGACACCTGGGCCGCTCTCCCTGCTTGCCCCGCCCCCCTCCACGGACCTAATAACCCCTTTGTTTGGACCCTCTCTGGGACACGGTGTGTGAATTTGCCTACCTGCCGGGGAACAGAGGATTGGACATTCGACTGCTGACTCCTGTCTTTACCCGCTAGGCAGCTGCTCGCCGGACCCGCTACGAGGGTCCCGCTTCGCGGCTCCGTTTGTGGGAGTTGCTCATAGCAGGGGGCTGAGACTCGGGAGACTGTTGGGGTGTGAGTTGTAGTGCAGCAGGGCTGGGAGCGGTGAAAGCAGGGACCCCATCACCCAGGAGTCCCTGCAGCCTGACCTGAAACACCTGGGCCGCTTTCCCTGCTTGCCCCACCCCCTAACTACCGCACCCTCTACTTTAACAGGCCCTCTTGACCGCCGCGCGGGAGCGTCCCAGGAGAAGCCCAGGACAAGGGCGGGACCATCTGCGGCCGTCCGCGGTCTGGCGAGGGTAGGAATATTGGAGAAGGAGATAGCTTTTGCCAAAAAAAGGCTCTCACTTGACCTCATTAGTGGGAAATGTTCCTCGTTAGGCCCCCTTGCCACAGTGCCTAGTCCCGAAGCGTCGGCATCAGGCACTATCCCATCTTTGGTTCCTGTATTGGTGGATGTACACTGCGAGGAGGAGGGTTTGTCTTTGATTCCCTCCGACAGTGATTCGAATTCTAGTGAGTCACCTAGGAGTATGGCGGGGGAGTGTACTTTTGGCAAGTCAATCTCAATTAGACTCATCATCAAACGGGGACTCGTCCAGGAACTTACCCTGAAAAGAAAACGAAGTAAGGGCCGCCAGAGGGGAGGTGTTTCAAAAGTATCTAAAACAACTAGCATACCTCAGCCAATAACTATTCCTGAAGCCGCCACCTGCTCACAGTCTCCCTTGCCTGTAAGGGACCCCTTACCCTCCCCCCAAGTCCCACCCGGGTCTTTGGATTCTTATCCTGCGAGCCATAGTTGTGATGAGGGCCTATTGGGCAAAATGGAAGTTTCATTCAAAACACTTATGCTGCCCCTACTGGAAAGAACTAGACTCAGGAATTCAAAATTGGACGCTCTCGAGAATCTTGTCAATACCAATACTGGTTTGTTAAAAAAGTTAGTTAATGTACAAGTAGCATCGTCTAACTCTATCTGCTCGAGTAATTCTAAACCCCAGGGAGCAGTTGTTACCAGTAATTAGCCCCTTTTAGCATCTGCCAAGCCAACCACTATCCGGCCAGCCCCAAAAATTCCTGCCTGCTCGGGCCTCGGGGGCAGGAATCCACATAATACTACTACTCCAGCACCTGCCTCAAGTATACAGGTTTTGAAACCTAAGAAGGCAAGTTCTAAATCTAATCCCCTGCCCCAGCCAAGTACCTCTATGCCTACACCTATTACTCAGCCTCAGGACCATGTGAGGGGCGGCTCCATACCATCTCCGCATTCTAAAATAAGCTCTAGAGCAGTGGGGAGTGCAACTACTGAGTCTATCATTCCCCCTCTGAAGGCTAACAAACGGGGACCCCCTTGCACAGACTTACCTATTGAAGCTACCCCATATACGATTGTCCTAACAGGTGTCTCACCCATTAGGGAGGTCCAAACTGAACCCTATGGGGATCTTAAAAACAAATTTGTTTTTTGGTTAAATAAAAACCGTCCCCTTCCACTCTCCTCCACTACAGATATATTGAATGTGAGAAGAGTTGACTGGGTGGGACATCGTGCGAAGGATTTAGAAGGGGATTGTATTATTATAAATTTCAGAGATCCTTGGGTGGTGGACTTCATACGTAGGGAAGCAAGGTTTGGGAGGGTGGGTGAAGTGCAGTCTTTGGGTCTTGGCTATTTTTACCCCAAAAGATATAGTGTGCCCTTCTCCAACCCCCTAATGCCGAATAGACTTGCTGGGAGACCCCAAGCTGTTGGGTTCCAATATTTCCCTTTCTATCCTCGTTTGTTTAACTGTTTCAAACCTCTTTCTGGCCTGGAGGGCATTGATTGACTCTATTCTGCACCTGATAGAGGGAGTGGTTTTGACAGTTATGTTAGTGGGGGTGAGTATGTAATGTGGCAACGAGTAAGGAGGGAGAAAACCTAGAGAAGGGGATGGAGATAGCCCCTGTGAGTTACAAAGATGGTAACCGACTGGCTGATTTTCAATCCAGTATTGATAGGAATTTAAGCATGGAGCAGTGTGTTTCGGATCGCGTTGCTCCCGCCAGTCAGGTTGTGCCGCTTAAAATGGCTTCATGGAACATTGCAGGGCTAAAGGGGCGTATAGGTTCAGAGGATTGGACAGATTTTATTGACACCTTTGACATCCTAATCTTCCAAGAGAGTTGGGCTCCTGATCCAATTTATCGGGTAGGGTTTCTAAATTTTTACAAACCAGCGATTCAGGGTCCCAAAGGTAGAGCTTTAGGGGGCCTAGTAATCTGGGTTAGGCAGTCTATTGGCTATAATTCAACAGAAATTGTAGTGGATAACCCGGATCTCCTGGGAGTCAAGTTACTTAAGAAAAATCATCAGGACATAGTAGTTATTAATATCTATGCCCGAGGCCGCCCCGGTGGGCGTTGTCCGGTTATTGTAGACGAACTGGACTCCTACCTCGATCTGATTGGGAGAGACAAGTTAATTCTCGTAGCAGGGGATCTAAACTGCACCTTCGAACCCTTGTTTAGCGAGGGTGAGGACCTGGGGTCCGAGGAAGATGCAGTATGGAATATTCCAAAGTTGACCTTGAATAATATTAGGAAGGGTACTGAGGCCGCTCTTCACTGGTCAGGGCTGTGTTTGGAGTGGGGTCTGAGAGCGGCTAATGGTCGTTCGGCTTCCGACAAGGCTGGTCATCCCACCTTTGGCAATGGGGTTAGTAAAAGCAGAATAGATCACATTCTGGTTAAAATGGAATACTGGTCCCTCCTGGTTGACATGGAAGTTGTGGTTCGCCCAGAAAGTGACCACAGCCCATTGTTTTTAAGTCTGAAGCTCCCAGGCAACCCCGTTAGGCCCCTATCAGCTCCATGCATAATGGCTGAGGCCGTCCTGACTAATGATAGAAGAAGGGTCAAATGGTGTAGGGTTGTGGAGGATATTACCTTGTTATATGGCATATCGAAGGAAGTTTCGATGACTTTGAGTACCATTCTGAATCTATCGCCCACTTTGGATGCTGTTCATCAGATCAGTGATCTTCATGAACAGTGTTTCATTAAACTCAAGGCCCTCCTGACTCTACCGCCAAAACATGAGAAAGAGATGGTAACGGGTTGCCGGAAAAAATGGTATAATAAGAACTGTAGGGCTGCACATAGTAACCTAATTAAAGCCATTAAATCTAGGGTCACCTGTGATATTAAAACAGCACGTCAAATGTATAAAAAAGCCCAGTGGGAGGCGAAGAGAGAGTGGGACGAGTGCCATTGGTCCGATCTTTTTGAGGCCTGCTTATCCTCGAACCAGGTAAAATTCTGGGAAATTGTGAAATGGGGTAGGAACCCCGATTCTCAAACCCCAGTAAACTATGTGCCTGCGGACGTATGGGTGGACTTTTTCTCCTGTCAGTTTAAGGATCCTGATCTAAAACCTCTTAATGGTCAAGAGAAGCAGGTATCTCTGCACCCTGTTCATAGCCTCTCGCTAGTCTTCACGACTTCTGATACTGAGTCTGCTCTCTGTCTGGTCCAATTGGGGAAAGCTCCAGGGATGGATTCTATTCCGGCAGACCTATTTAAAATAAACCTCCAACTATGGGTTCCCTATATAACCTTGATCGCCAATGCTATCGCTAAGGGGGCAAGGATCCCAGAGTCCTGGAAAGGGGTGGAAATTCTTCCAATTTTTAAAAAAGGGGACCGTTTGGTACTGGGCAACTACCGCCCCATAAGTTTAATCGACTCCCTACAAAAAATTATTGCCAGGATGGTCCTTGCCAGAGTCCAAGGGTGGATGGAGATGGAAAGTATTCTCTGCCCATTGCAGGCGGGCTTTAGATCAGGCACCAGCACCATCGACCAGGTTTTCAGATTTACTCTGATATACTGGAAGGTGGTGCTGTTGGGCGGTGGATACATCTATGCCGCCATTGTAGACCTAAAGTCGGCCTTCGATCTTGTGCCTAGGGCTAAACTGTGGGCGGTCTTGAGAAACTTGGGATTACCGCTAGATCTCCTAGACCTTGTGGTTAGATTACACAAGGGCAATTTTGCCAGGGTGAGGTGGGGTGGCCAAGGGCAGGTGACGGATAGCTTCCCCGTAACACGAGGTGTCCATCAGGGGTGTGTCTTGGCACCTACCCTTTTTTTATTGTTCATTGATCAGGTGGTGAAGTTTTTTGCTGACACCCCCACTGATGCTCCTTCCCTAGGTGGGTCTAAGTTTCCATTGCTCATCTTTGCAGATGACACTTTACTCCTCTCAAAGACAAGTAGGGAGCTGCAAACTGCACTTAACAGGTTTGAGGAGTTCTGCAAATTAAACGATCTGCAAATAAACGTGAACAAGACCAAATTCATGGTCTTAACAAAAAATCTTCCCATTAAAAGTTTTGTTAGCATGAATGGTGTCAGTCTCGAACAAGTGGAGGTTATGACATACCTTGGAATGACCCTAGACTATCGCCTACGCTGGAAACACCAGATTGATGCGCTCCACCTAAAATTTGCACGCCTTATGGGCTGCTTAATTCTGGAGCAAAAAATGTCGCTAACTAAACGGGTTACACCAGCACTTAGGATCTACGAAGCCAAAATCAGTTCTGCCATTTTGTAGGGGGCTGACCTATGGGGCTTCAAGGACCTATCGCCATTGGTAAAAGTCCAAAATAAATTCATGTGGAATTTGGTATGTCTTCCCCAGTCTACACCAATCAAACCACTCTTGTTGGATATGGGTTGTAAACCCATCAACGAGATGGCTTGCTATTGGCTCTTAGCATTGTGGAGACGGATCTAGACGTCACCGGATCTATGTCTCTTTGCCAGCGAATTGGCGGAAGTGAGATCAGCACTGGGTTCTAGTAATATTCCCTGGCTACGTGAGGTGAAACTAATTTTGGAAGACATTGGTCTTAACCAACTGTGGGTTTCTCCGGGGTCCACCACCTTCCCTTCGAAGCAAGTTTTTAAAGCACTTTATTGGGCATCTGTTAAACTTCCATCTGTTGTGCAATCTGAAGCTACCAGCTTGTCAGGTAGATTTTTGGCCCACAAATTGGATCCTGTTCTGGAGAACTATTGGGACGTCATCATAAAAACTCTAGACAGAAAACTATACCATCAGTTTCTAGTCGGGTCCCTGCCAGTAAGGTCCTTTACCAAAAATTGGTCTGCTCATTCTAATGATCTTTGCCCCTGGTGTGCTGATCATAAGGAGAGTGTGGGTCATTTCCATTTTGCATGTCCTGCCTATCATGCCCCTAGAATAAATGGATTAGACCTATCTGTCGTGGAATGAAAATTAGAGGGAGCGTTGAGGCTTTGTGGGCGCTACGTACCAACACCTCAGAGATGGTGGTAATAGGTGTGGCTAAGTACTTGGGTTGGGCGTGGATCATCAGAGCCAGACACTTGCAGCCACTTTGATCCTTAATTCTAGTTGGGTATTTCATACACTGGGTCTTTAATATACTGTTTAATCTTGTTTTTTAATGATGAACTGTTTTAAGTATGTATGGTGTTTTTAATTCGTTTTATGTATCTTTTATCCCTTCTTGTACTATTGTCTTTTATGATGCAAAAATCGAAATAAAGACGTATGAAACCGAAACTGAAACCGAGTTACTAGCTACACATCTGACAACTGTGCTGGAAGGAGTATTTAATATTGTGGGTGGGAGCTTCAATTGTCAATTTGAGCCCTTGGAAAACTATAATAATGATCTGATGCAAGAGAGTCTGGTCCATTCCTGACTTTGCAATCTCCCCATTAGAAAATGGTCTACCCTGGATCTTCAAAAAAATGCTCTAGTCTTAAGTCAGAGTGTTTGAGCATGCAACAGCAGATCCCCCTCAGATAGGGACAGGAAGCAGACATTTAACCGTATTCCCAGCACCAGTCTAATAGATTATCTACTGATAGATGCAAAGCTCTGGACACACCTCATTGTCATGGTAGTTACACTCAGACACTATAGCAATCACAGAGCTTTATTTCTTGGCATGAATCTCCCTGACCATAGGGGGCTAGATAGCCACCTTGAACCCTTTGACAAAAGGATTCGATTAACCAACAATCAGCGTAGAGTTAAATGGAGTACCATGGTATACTGTCAGGAGTTGGGTGGGCCAATTTATAATCTAGTGGACGTCTTGGGAAATTGCTTTGTTTGGATCAGGTTCTGGACAAAGGAGAATCCCTATCAATGATTTTAGAAATACTCAAGCAACTGTTCGAGGGCTTCAAAAAAATATTTTTGGTAGAAACCATGCCTAGTTCAAACAAATGTGTAGAAATACCAAGATTGCACTAATCACTTCTATTAAGAAACAGGACAGACAGATGATACAACATAGAAGGAAGGCTTATAAAAAGCTGTTGTTGAAGCGAAAAAGGAATGGGATCAAGGGAAGGGGGATGGTCTATTGGCTGCTGCAAAAGAGGGTGATCATCGCACTTTCTGGAACCTAGTGGCCACAGGGAGTAAGGAGCAACACTGCTCTTATTGAGAACAATATTATAAATGGATAGCACACTTTACCAGTATGTACTATTTGCCAGGAGGAGAACGTGCTTCTTCAACTGTTGATATGGGTCCTCTTATGACAGGTTCAAGTGCTGTTACAGGAAGTGTGGATTTTAGAACCATTACTAGTCACAAAGTTAGCTCAGCAATCAAGAAGATTGCTCCAAATAAAGTGCCAGGGATAGATAAGATCCCAGGTGATCCGTTCCTGGCTGATATTGATCCCTGGGCCCATATTTTGTGTTATTTTCTAATGCTAATATGAAAAGGACACCCATTCCTCCATCTTGAGCGAGGGCCTAAATTATATCAATCTACAAAATGAGATCCCCTCTTTTACCAACTAATTATAAGCCAATAAGCCTAATGACAGTACACAAAAGTTGGTTGGTAAAATCATCTTAGATGTGCTGCAGGACTAGATGAAAGCTAATGATATACATACCGCCCGACAGGTGGGCTTTCGAGTCTGCACCTCCACCGTAGATCAGGTGTCAGGCCCCAGTTACTATCTGGAAAACTGTGACCCTCGAAGGTGTTCTGCTTTTGACCTGGTCCTTAGGCCCACATTGTGGTAATTGCTGGCCGACATGGGGGTCCCAACTACCTTCTCGCAATCATTGTAAGGTTACACAAGCAACATTTTGCCCAGTTCAGATGTGGTCAGTTGGGAAAAATGACTGAGTTATTTCTAATTAACAGAGGAGTTAGACAGGGCTGAGTCCTTGCTCCAAACCTTTACAAACTGCATGTCAATGATTTGGTTGTCAAACTAAATAAATGCAAGAGCAATGCCCCAAGGTTTCCTAGCATGAAAGTTGCTGCCTTAGTGTTTTCAAATTACACATTCCTCTTGTCTAAATCTCCAATGGGGCTTCTGGAAATTTATGATAAATTCAGCAGAGGGATTTGAAAATGAATGTGGCCGGATGTACACTTTCAGTTACCTCGGAGTCTCTAGCAACTAGAGTGGGCCACACATATTTCATGCCATAGATTCAAACTGGAACATCACATGGGGGATTGTTAATAGCCTATCGGCGTTCCTATTTTTGACCAATCTCTCCGGTGAGTCAAATACACAGGCACCAAGCCCTGGATGCCGCTTTATATGGTGCAGGACAATGGGGGCACAAGGATATAAATGTCCTGGTGATTTCAGAGAACTGATTCTTGAGACAGATATTTGGACTTCCGGTTAGAACCCCACTGCTTCCCCCCATGCTGGATGTGGCACTGAGACCAATTTTCACTGGGTATGGCGTGAGACCGATCCTGTGTTGGAGAAGAATCTGGGCCATCCCTGAGCTGCACTCTTACCAACAGGGTTTGGAGAAGATACTTAGTCCCCGAGGACTGTGGGGATCTCCCCGGTAAAGTATGTAGGAGAGATTTGTAAACAATATATCCCAAGCAGTTGCAATCCGCGTTAGGAAAAGCAATAAAGAAGAAAAAGTCTTTCAATTTCAGTATCAATCTTCTTCTTTTAATTTTCTTATAATGATATTTCTTCAGATCTTTAGCCAACACGTGTTTCGTCTACAGCAGTCTATGCTGATAGACTTCGTCAGGGCTGTCTGTCTGTTAGAGCTAGATCTGTATTTCTGATTAAATTTCTCCCTTAGACAATTTCAATGTCACTCGTAAAATCTTAAAAGGACTGTCCAGTCCGATGAAGTGGCAGAATGAAATTAATGTTCTTGAAACACAAACCCACGTCTGTGTCGGTCAATTCTGTTTAGCTAAACGCCGCGCCCGGAATACTCGTGAAATATAGATCCAACTGCACACAGTTGTGGGAATTGACCGACCCAGACGTGGGTTTGTGTTTCAAGAACATTAATTTCATTCTGCCACTTCATCGGACTGGACAGTCCTTTTAAGATTTTACGAGTGACATTGAAATTGTCTATGGGAGAAATTTAATCAGAAATACAGATCTATCTCTAACAGACAGACAGCCCTGACGAAGTCTATCAGCACAGACTGCTGTAGACGAAAGACGTGTTGGCTAAAGATCTGAAGAAATATCATTATAAGAAAATTAAAAGAAGAAGATTGATACTGAAATTGAAAGACTTTTTCTTCTTCATTGCTTTTCCTAACGCGGATTGCAACTGCTCGGGATATATTGTTTACAAATGTTTCATATGTAGTTTACTACATTGTTTATGACGCTGGATAGACGTCACTATTGTCCCTAGTAGCAGCATTGAGATTTGTTTTCACTCAATATTAGACAATTGTGCGCAAGTCAGAGAACCTTCTATCTTGTCCTTTTTCAAAATTATGTAGGAGAGACCCTGAGAAAGAAAGTGAATGACAATTTGTGGAGGGACCCAAGGGTAGCTTCTTTTATTACTTATGAAGAGGTCCGCAAGAGAAACTTTAAACAGTTCAAATTTATTTCACTTTTGACCAGGCCCTCTCTGGGCTCTCTGACAAATATTGACCTTCAGATGAAGAACGATTTTAAAGCAGAGCAGTATCTAGATGAGATAGAACCTGCATTGGCTAGGAAACTATCATTTCACTTGAGATACAGAACTCTGACATTGCACTCATTTACAACTGATTTACAGGCTACTTAAGTGGGTGGCACAATCAGTGCAGCAAGCCCACTGGCATCATTTGAATTACAGACCCTGGGCACACACAGTGCACTGTACTAGGGACTGACTAGTAAATCTAATATGCCAATCAGGGAATCACTAATCCATAACAATACTTTACAAGGTGAGCATTTGCACTTTGGCACCGAACAGCAGTGGCAAATTGCCCAGAGTATATAGACCAGCAAAAACGAAGTCCTATACACCACAAAACACAGGAGGCAAAGGCAAAAATACAGGGGAAACCCACACCAATGGTATCAGGTCTAACAGCCTCATTAGAATGCTGTACCTAAGGGGGTGGTGATGGACGGAGCATCTGAAGCAATCAAACACTCACACCCAGTCAACAGATCTGGGTTTAATCCATCACCGTTCTTTAGCCCACTCTGCCACCCCTTTTCAGACATGGCCATATGCAAGTCAGTCTGACCCTGTGCCTCATGAGAACAGTCCAGCTGGAACTGCCAAGCCATGCCTTTACTGGACCGGAAACAAGCTTCCTAGGACCAGTTTCTGGCATTCCAGCCGCCTTCAGCCAGGCTTGCTTGAATCCAGTGGAAAAGTGAGCAAGGGACTCATGTCTGAGCATACCCTGCCAGCTTATGGCGAACAAAGCGGTACAAAAGAGGGTGGTGATGGACGAAGCATCTGAACCAATCAAACACTCACACCCAGTCAACAGATCTGGGTTTAATCCATCACCGTGTTTTAGTCCACATATGGCCATATGCCCTTGTGCCTCATGGGAACAGTCCATCCCGAACTGCCAAGCCATGCCTTCAATGGACCAGAGTGAAAATTGCAAAAAACACAGTTGATGGACAGAATGTAGAACAATGTCATACATTCAGCCCAGTACAAAGATCTGGGCCTAAATCCATCGTTTTTTTGCACTCCACACCACCCTGGGTTAGACACTGGCTATATGCAAATCAGCTCTGACCCTGTGCCTCATGGGAACAGTCCAGTCCGAACTACCAAGCCATGTCTTTCCCAGACCGGAATCAAGCATCCAAGGACCGGTTTCTGGCTATCAGCCTTCTTCAGCCTGGATAGCTTGACTCCAGTGGTGTGGAGAGCCTGGGACTCACGTCTGAGTATACCCAGCACACTCGGGGTGAAAATTGCAAAAAACACAGTTGATGGACAGAATGTAGAACAATGTCATACATTCACCCCAGTACAAAGATCTGGGCCTAAATCCATCGTTTTTTTGCACTCCACACCACCCGGGGTTAGACACTGGCTATATGCAAATCAGCTCTGACCATGTGCCTCAAGGGAACAATCCAGTCCGAACTACCAAGCCATGTCTTTCCCAGACCGGAATCAAGCTTCCAAGGACCGGTTTCTGGCTATCAGCCTTCTTCAGCCTGGATAGCTTAACTCCAGTCGTGTGGAGAGCCTGGGACTCACGTCTGAGTATACCCAGCACACTCGGGGTGAAAATTGCAAAAAACACAGTTGATGGACAGAATGTAGAACAATGTCATACATTCACCCCAGTACAAAGATCTGGGCCTAAATCCATCGTTTTTTTGCACTCCACACCACCCTGGGTTAGACACTGGCTATATGCAAATCAGCTCTGACCCTGTGCCTCATGGGAACAGTCCAGTCCGAACTACCAAGCCATGTCTTTCCCAGACTGGAATCAAGCATCCAAGGACCGGTTTCTGGCTATCAGCCTTCTTCAGCCTGGATAGCTTGACTCCAGTGGTGTGGAGAGCCTGGGACTCACGTCTGAGTATACCCAGCACACTCGGGGAGAGAATTGCAAAAAACACAGTTGATGGACAGAATGTAGAACAATGTCATACATTCACCCCAGTACAAAGATCTGGGCCTAAATCCTTCATTTTTTTGCACTCTACACCACCCTGGGTTAGACACTGGCTATATGCAAATCAGCTCTGACCCTGTGCCTCATGGGAACAGTCCAGTCCGAACTACCAAGCCATGTCTTTCCCAGACCGGAATCAAGCATCCAAGGACCGGTTTCCCGCTATCAGCCTTCTTCAGCCTGGATAGCTTGACTCCAGTGGTGTGGAGAGCCTGGGACTCACGTCTGAGTATACCCAGCACACTCGGGGTGAACATTGCAAAAAACACAGTTGATGGACAGAATGTAGAACAATGTCATACATTCACCCCAGTACAAAGATCTGGGCCTAAATCCATCGTTTTTTTGCACTCAAAACCACCCTGGGTTAGACACTGGCTATATGCAAATCAGCTCTGACCCTGTGCCTCATGGGAACAGTCCAGTCCGAACTACCAAGCCATGTCTTTCCCAGACCGGAATCAAGCATCCAAGGACCGGTTTCTGGCTATCAGCCTTCTTCAGCCTGGATAGCTTGACTCCAGTGGTGTGGAGAGCCTGGGACTCACGTCTGAGTATACCCAGCACACTCGGGGTGAAAATTGCAAAAAACACAGTTGATGGACAGAATGTAGAACAACGTCATACATTCACCCCTGTACAAAGATCTGGGCCTAAATCCATCGTTTCTTTTGCACTCCACACCACCCTGGGTTAGACACTGGCTATATGCAAATCAGCTCTGACCCTGTGCCTCATGGGAACAGTTCAGTCCGAACTACCAAGCCATGTCTTTCCCAGACCGGAATCAAGCATCCAAGGACCGGTTTCTGGCTATCAGCCTTCTTCAGCCTGGATAGCTTGACTAGGACCTTTTTCCGGCATTCCAGCAGTCTTCAGCCAGGCTTGCTTGAATCCAGTGGCAAAGTGAGCAAGGGACTCACGTCTGAGCATACCCTGCCAACTTATGGCGGACAAAGTGGTGCAAAAGGGGGCGGTGATGGTCGGAGCATCTGAAACAATCACACACTCACACCCAGTCAACAGATCTGGGTTTAATCCATCACCGTTGTTTAGCCCACTCTGCCACCCCAGTTCAGACATGGCCATATGCAAATCAGTCTGACCCTGTGCCTCATGGGAACAGTCCAGCCCGAACTGCCAAGCCATGCCTTCTCTGGTCCGGAAACAAGCTTCCTAGGACCGGTTTCTGGCATTCCAGCCATCTTCAGCCAGGCTTGCTTGAATCCAATTAGAATGCTGGTCGGGCAGACTGTCCGACCGACACAACCTGATTACGACCACTGAGGCCAGGAAAGTTCCTCCGCCGTATTACGATCCATCCGCTACTACCTCGGCACTCTCATCTACTGCAGTGCACATACACCCAATATGTTGCAGCAAGTGCATGCAAAATCACAGGAAACGTGATATGTACAGACATGTATGACAAATGCGAGGATATGCCGAGTACATTCTGTTTCCCATTGCTGGATGTGGTGATCTGTTCAAAGTACAGTCAATGGGGATACATGCCAATTATCGACTTACCTGCATTCTGGTGCCCATAGGGTCCTAATCTTTTGTGTACAGCTGCCGTGGTATGGGGGACCTGGAAAAAGGGATCTATGCCGGAGTTTGTCAGGGAGAAGCTGATTTTAGTGAGTATGCACCCAAATCCATAATTTAGGATGACTCGAGGAAGGCGGTCGGAACGCCCTGGTCGGGTCATCATGAACACACATTGTGATCCGCACAGTATTGGGAGAACCCCACACTGCCCTATGGATGCTGGTTTTCTCCAACAGCCATCCCAGTGGTTGGATAAAGACTGTTGGTGGTCTTTCAGTGGTCGGTTGGAGTACAGAATGCATGATTCTAAATCTGGCAGCCGGACCAAACGTTTCTGATGAGACCCCAGCATTCAGACCGCCTCAAACCGGACGACAGAAGCTGGCCCAACCAGCATCATAATCAGGCCCATAGTATTGGCTGTTTCAAGTTATTTATACTCCATGTGGTGAATAAAGCAAAAACATTCTTTAATAACAGCCAACTAAGATGACATTGAGGTTGAGCAAGCTAATTGTTAATGTCTTACTTTTTAAATTTGGTATGCACTTTATGTAGATGGAGAGAGCTACATTTTATCTACTTTTATTATTAAGGAAATGAGTTGCAACTGATTTCCGCTCTTTTAAATACTATTTCACTTTACAAACAAGGAGAGAACATTGCACTCTGCATAATTTTGCACAGCTTCTCAATAGATCAAGGAGTCCAAATTATTGTTCACCCTCGCCTGATCAGGGAATTAAATGCATACTGAAAATTTTTCTTTCTCTGTTTCCTTTTACACTCGTTCGATTTTAATGCAACATAGCAGTTTTTCTGAATTAAAGTATTTTATCATGTATTTTAAAATGTTTTAAGTGTACTATTTCTGCTTTTACTTGTTATTTTATGGAAGTCTGAGGAAATAAATATAATTTGATTGTTAGATAAATTAACCCTAATTACAGGTGCACTGTGAGTGATGGTGAAATGATTTCACATACCCATACATTTCAATGTTTGCAATCATTGTCTTAAAAATATAAACCTATATGAATAGCATCCAGAAACATATTTGAACAGCTCACAGAAATAAAAAGATAGAGACCCTGTTTGTCCAAGGTAACTCAAAACGTTTTTTTTATGTGAATATCAGCCATTTCTGGTATAAAGAAGGTTAAAGGGGGATACAAATTTGAGACTACACCTGGGTCAATCGTTGTTGGTAGTCCCTATATTCCTGACTGGCAGGAGGAAGCAAATTATAATATGAACCATGTTGCTGTGTTCAAAAGTGTACTTCTAACATTAGCTTAGTCCTTTGTAAGTAGCACCCAGAAACTAGCAAGACCTAGGTGTGTAATGTGTTATGGTATGCCAGATAAGAATCTGTTTTGCTGACTTAACTGCATAATCTGCAGATTTATAAAAAATATATTTCACAGGAAACAATGAAATATGGAAAATATTTCATGGTTGCCTGTCAAATACAGATTGCATCATCATGACAGTTCCCAAGCCACTATGCAGACCGTAAAAAATGTCAGACCCGCTAGGGTTATGTGGAATGGAGGACAACATTTTCAGCCGTCATCTAAATTATGCAGCAAAAACTGAAAATGAAGTGACACGTTTCATGGCGGTATTTTTTAAATCTTTTTGAGAAACACATACATGTTTTTACTATCTGCAAATTTTGCAAATATGCAGAAAAATATGTTATGTTGTTAAATGTGATGTTAAAATTACGTTAAAATTATTTATAAAAGGCAGAAGAGGTAAACCTGGGGCAAGATGGCGGCCGTTGAAACGGCTGTGTGAGTTGCCTACTCCTCTGCTCCTGGTCGGAAAAGGAGCCAGTTGTAATGCTCACCCTGCGGTTTTTACAAATGAAAAAATCACCGTATGACAGTGCATCCTGACACTGCATTCTGAGACCTGGCATTTGAAAAACACCTGAAATTGGGATTTTATACTAGAACCTGTAGCTCCCTTGGCGTCCCTGTGTGCTGATAGTTTATGGTTTCACCGTTGCTGATCCTCGGCTTCCTCCAAGTGCTGAAGTGGCGTCTTCTCCCCCTCTCTTCTGGACTTTCCTTTTGCGAAGCAGCTGGCGTTGGGGTGAGAATGCAGCCGAAACCCCCCCTAAAGCTCCTGGTCACCAGGAGTGTTAAAACAAAGACTTTTGTGCAGTCTGATGCTGTGCGTTCTGATGATGCCAGGGCTGGAGCTGCAGGTGAGTCGGGGGGAGACAGGCAGTGTTGATAATTCGCTAACTCAGTCAGAACCCATTTCAAGCCATAAGAGGGGTGGGGAGCGACTGAATAAAACACGCAACGTGAACTATGTAGTTCAAACTCTACCAGAGATGTTTGAGAAGCAGTTAATAAAAAATACCGTAAACGGACGCTCCGAAAGTTCCTTAATTGATGTCATCTCGACTCCTGTGATTGATGCCATTTCGACTCCTGTGACGGAAAACAGGGGGGGTTTATTTAATCAGAGGGCTTTGGAGGAGAATCATCCCACAGAAACAATGTCTAATTTAACTACAGGAACGCTCTCCCTTGATTCTGGAAAAGCCTATTGAAAAGTCTATTGAAAAAGGGCCGTCCAAGGGCATTGTGTGAGATGTAGTAAGCTCGGACTCAGAAACTGCTGCTGAGAGCTCTGCTGGCTTGAATTTGCTGCCAAAGAAACCATATCATTTGCATTAGATGAAGCTCTGTGCCTTGACTCTCTTGGTCTCCAAGAAAATAATGACACATTTTTTTTTATGTCAGACCACTCATCGGATGAAAGTATTGATAAAGACTGGGCAGATTATCCAGGCGATAGTAGTTTGGATGATGACTCAAGAATAAGCGAGATGTCTCCTGGATCTGCGACAACCGTTAAAAAACAAAGAGCTAGAAGGTCTATTGGCACCAGGAACAAATCGCTTGACCCCACTGGCGCGTCTCCTGATGCTGTACCTCAACCTGGCTGTTTTGAAATAGAACGAACCGATGAACCCTGCTGTGACCAAGAGGTGACATTAGCTATGATCTATCAGACAATAATGGCTCATAGAGATGAAACAAAAACGGAGATTGCCCGCACTAAAGGCATGTGTCGAAAAGTGCAGAATGCCGTCAGGCGAGTTGCAAAAATCTGTACTGATATTTCATCAAGGGTTACCAAAGCAGAAACTAGAATATCTGTGCTGGAAGATGAGGTTTCGGCTCAAAAATTAGAGCTAAGCTCTATAAAAGCTCAACGTGATGATATCAACTTTAAGCTTACGGAGCTAGAAAATCAGTCACGCAGGAATAATTTGCTTATTTTAGGGGTTCCGGAAGATATGGGGGGACCCGATGTACGCAATTTTGTGTGCGAGCTTTTTCAAGAGGCATTTCCAGAACTTACCTCTTGGGTCTGGCCATTAGTAATTGAACGAGCACATCGCTTTCACTTTACAAATAAAAAAGCTAAGCAATCAGAGGTGGAACGGCCTAGAGCAATTGTGGTCAGATTCAATAACAAGAGAAGCAGTCTTCGGTCTTGCCAGGCCAGATAAGAAGAGACTTGCAAAGGGCTGTAGTTTTTTTGTTAGGCCGGATTTTTGTCAGGCCACTGTCTCCAAACGGTGGCATCTACGTCAATTAATTGTGGGATTTCAGGAAAGAGGAGCAGTGGTGTATTTACAGAACGCAGCCAAGTTAAAAGTTATTTTCAAGGGGCAAACTAAGTGTTTCTTTTCGGAAATAGTGGCAAAAGAATATTTGATGACATTATGAATCAGAGCAACAGTGACTTTGCCCTTCTGTTCTTTTTTGGTTATTGAAACCTTTTGCTGAAGGGGCTATGTGGGTTTTTTTTCTTTTTGAAAATTCATGTTGATAATTTTGCCCTTTGTATAATGCTTATTCTTGATGGTGATTCTGTTAGGTGTTTTTTTGTTTTTTTGGCGAGCATTTATAAACTGCTTAAAGATGGTTCTGTTGAATAATTATATTTCCTTTTCCGACCAAGAAAAGGGGTGGGGGGAGCACTCTGTGTTCTCAGGGACTAATGGTCCTTGTGCCTCATGTAGTGGGTTGGGTGGGAGGGTGGGTGGGTCACGGCAGTGGGGTGCTGGTGGTGGTGGTAGGGGGAGTGTAAGTCAGCAGTAGTTATCAATGAGTGTGTATTGGATTGGATATTTTTGCAGTTATGTTCAGAGTGTTTTTTGGTATAAATAGGAGCAGGCAAGCCACGTTTATCTTACAGGTGATATATAAAAATGGGTAGGAAAGTGAAGATCTGTATGTTGAATATTAATGGCCTTAACGATTTAAAAAAGAAGGGAATTTTATGTAAATTGGTCCAATTACTTCAAATAGATATTTTGTGTCTACAAGAGACGCACATTGCATGGGAAAAGAGGAATTAATTGAAAAATTTGGGTTTAGATTTGTTAGTATGTTCAAAACAGACAGGTATTAAAAGAGGGGTTGCTATTTTTATGAAACGGGGCTTAGGGGCGTGTGTGAAAACATCGGCAGACAAATGGGGGAGATGGGGACTGGCAGAACTTAAGATTGATGAAAACAGGTTCACTATATGTTCATTATATGGCCTGAACTTAGATGATTGTGAGATAATGGATTAAATCAATTTAGAGCTGGCCTCATGGTGTCAACCAATAATCTTTTGTGGTGATTTAAATATTCATATTGACACTGGCTGTAATATCAGAACAAGCGGGAAGTATTCAGGTAGGAAAAATAGGACCTTTAAAGCTCTCCGCGAATTGATTTTAGGAAATGTGCTTATTGATGTATGGAATAGATGCTGCCCTAGCGAACATGGCTATAGTTTTTTTCTGCCCCAATCCCGAAATTTGTCCTTTTGGATTTTTTTTTACCTTTCAAGATTTTATAGAGAAAGCCAATATTGATATCCTTCCAAAACTTATATCAGACCACAATCGGTTAATAATTGAAATTCAACTACCATCTCAAACAAAAGGTCTCAAAACGAATTGGTCGTTTCAAAGGAATCTGTTATTGAAGGATGATTATGTTCAATATATGGCTAAAATTATGGAGGAGTTCTTCAAGCATAATAACGATACAGCCTCCATTCAAAGTGTCTGGGATACTTTTAAATGAATAATTAGGGGTGAAACTCTTAGCTACTCGAATTTCCAACAAAAAATCAGGCTAAGGTAGTTTAAGGAAGATGCCGATATGGTAATGAAGGCTGAGAGAAAGCTGGCTGAAAATATTAAATTAGGTCGGGACATTGAAGTTGCTCAATATGACTTAACTATTAAACGTGCAGCAGTTTATTCCCAAATAGCTGATGAAATTGCCTCTAAGCACAGACAATATAAGACAGAGTGCTATGAATTGAGCGAGCAAACGGGAAGAGTATTAGCACAGAGACTAAGACAGAAGTCAGCTTCTAATGATATTTTTAAAATTAGTGATTTGAATGGGGATGTCCAGGAATCTAAAGCTGGGGTTCTAAATGTGTTTCATGACCTTTACCAGTTATTATATAATGAATCCAATGATGGTACGGATGCAGAAAAAAACGGTTTAGAATATCTTGAAAATCTTGACAACTCCTGGAAGCACAAAAAACTTTATTAGCTACCCCTATTTCATGGGCAGAGATTGAAATAGCCATTTTAGGTTTAGCCTCTGGGAAGGCAATGGGACCAGACAATATACCTCTTGAATTTTACCGTACCTTTCGTAGTTTGTTAAAACCTGAGTGCTTAAGGTGTTTCATCAGCCCTTTTCGGGCTATCCTCCCGAATCATGGTCCTTGGCCACTATAGTTATTTTTTTTTAAAAAGGGAAGGTGGGCACTGAGTTAGGGGCATATAGACCAATTTCTCTCATCACAGCAGATAGCAAGATTTTTTCAAAAATCCTGGCTAACAGATTGAACGACTTTATGTCAACATTGGTCTCAAAAAGACAGCATGGGCTTATCCAGAATAGGGACACAACGGATCATGTAAAGAGGATCATCTCTTTATTAGACTGGGCCCAAGCCAAAGGATCTCTGGTTGCGGTAGCCCTGTTGGATGCTGAAAAAGCATTCAACAGGGTTGCTTGGAGGTTCCTGTGGTCTATTTTGGCATGGAAGGGATTTCCTACAGAATATTCTAATGCAATAAGGGCACTATATAACCGCCCTAAAGCTGTAATCTGTATAGCTGGTGAGGTCTCTGATGTTTTGCCATTAACAAGGGGGACGAGGCAAGGTTGTCCTTGTTCCCCCTTGTCATTTGCGTTATACATTGAGCCTTATTTGAATAGACTAGAAAAAGAAGCTGGTATTAGCCCTGTGAATATACATCAGGCTGAATATAAGGTGTTTGCGTATGCAGACGATGTCGCCATTGTAACCTCAGATATTAAAAGTGCTTTACCCAAGATAATTGAACTGGCTCAAGAGTTCGGAGGGTTCTCAGGATATAAATTAAATGTTTTGAAAACACAGTTGATTCACTCAGCGGAGGGTCGTCCGAGCGATTTGGCTTTTTCTGCTGAAGCTTCTTATCTTGGTATCACAATATCTGCTAAAATAAACGATATAGTAAAGCTCAATGTAGATCCCATATTAAAGTCAGCTAATAGAACTCTGGAGAGATTAAATAATTTACATCTTTCTCTACATGGCCGTACTAACGTATTAAAAATGTCAATATCCCTGAAATTCTTATATTTGTTTCGTACGATCCCATTACTTTTTTCATCTGATTTTTTTGGTAAGATAGATAGAATGTCTTCCAGGTTCCTCTGGGACTATCTAAGATCGAGAAGAGCTCTGAAATAGTGTACTCTTCCAAGAGCCAGAGGAGGTTGGGGGATACCGAATTTCTGGTTGTACTATTGGGCGGTGTTATTAAAATACATGGGTATTCTCATTTGTCAAGATGCTACCTTGGTAGAATCGATCAGCCCCTCAATTTATGAAATGGTTTTAGGGAAGGAAGCAAGACAATATCTTGTGAGAATAATCGAGCCAAGCTATTACAAAAAAAACTAAATTTAAAATTATGATCACCGCCTTTCAAATTTGGAGACAACTTAAAAAAAGGTTTAGTTTTTGTCTTGATCTGAATTATTATACACTTTTTTTGAATTTCTGGATCTTACCTGGGATTTTTCGAGACCAAGTGATGTTAAGATGGCATTCTGCCGGAGTATGCATAATAGGAGATCTATATCAGGGGGACCAGATCTTATTCCTATCTGCAGCAAAAATATAATTTCTCTAGAACAGATTTTTTTTAATATCTTCAAATACAAAGCTTTTTGGATTCTAAAGGCCTCTAAGATCAGCCTGTGATGAATAAAATTGATATACTCAAACTTAGTAGAAGGTCAAGCAGAACTGACTTAATATATATGGCGATGGTAAATAGGCTTCAAGATGATTTATGTGTATTTGAAGATAAATGGCAATGAAAATTAGAAAAGGAAAAAATAGATATCTCCAGAGCAATTGAATTATCAATCAATACCCTGTTTAATGGTTCTTTTAAAAGCCAACATTTTATGTCTATTTTTGATTTATATTATACCCCTGCCAAACTAGCTAAATGGAAATCTAAAAGTGGTGATAGGTGTAATCGATGTGGCTATATTGCTGCAGACTCTATCCATATGTTCTTTACTAGCCCCAAACTATCTCAATTTATCATGGATGTTCAATTCTTTTTCAAAAAATAGCTTGGGGGTACATGTAGAAATGTCTGTAGAGTTAGTAATCTTTGGATTTCAGTCAGATCAAACTCGATTTAAGTAATTGGCGGAAGAAGGTTTTTTATTTATTTGTATGTCTTTATACCGATCTTGCATCACTTCTCGATGGCTGGACTCTGATCCACCGGCTTTTTATATTTGGCAATCAAGATTATTATGTACATATCAATTGGAGATAGCGGTTTATAAACTAAAGGGTTTGAAAAAAAAACATGTGAGCAAAATATCTGGGTTCCTATCTCAAACTGATGAAAAAAAATAAAAATATTTATAGCGCACACCAATTGGTTTCCTGGTGATAACTATAGGAGTGACCAGAGTCCTGAGAGGATAGTCAAATGTCTGAATGAGCAGCCATGTTTGAGGTTAATCATATTCCTGAATCTTAGGAGATCTGTGCAGGATCTGATGTTAGGGGGCAGGAAATTCCAAAAGCGAGGGGCCAGTTCAGCGAATCTGCAGCCACCTAACCGTTTTTATGTGTAATACGAGATGACCAGCACAATTGTTTGGGCTGAATGCAGATGGTGGGTAGGAGTATATCTCTGAATGATATTGGAGATGAATTCTGGGCATGCACATGTAATTTTTTGAAAATTAGACAGCGGATTTTAAAGGTACATCGTTGGACTACAGGGAGCCAATGTCGTTTCTTCATGAGAGGGGAAGCATATTGTCACCTGGGCTGCCGATAATTATGTCTTGCGGACTGATTCTGCACAAGTTGCAGTCTCTATATTAGGAATGCAGTCAGGCTGAAGTACAGGGAATTATCAAAATCAATGCGGGTGGGACATGATCAGGGCTAAAACTACCTGCACCAGGGCTTCCCTAGTGATAAATCTGCTTATTTTTTCACAGCTGAAAAAATCAGATGGAGACTATGGTTCCAACCTGAGACTTCATGGATAAGTCGCAATTGATAGTGACTCCACAGCTTTTAGCAGAGGAGGATGAAGGGGGAAGCTCGTAAGAAATGCGGGCTCCAGAGGTTGCAGATGCCACCTATAAAACCCAGCTCAGTTTTGTATGGCTTTAATTTCAAATGATTGCTGCTCATCCAATTATGGATATGCAGTATGGTGGCTTGAAATTCAGATATGGAGTCCGGAGTATTATAAATGGAGTCAAGTCAAGTCAAGTCAAGTCATAACATTTATATAGCGCACTACATACCCAGAGGGTTTCAAGGCGCTTAGGAAGGGGAGGAGGATTATTTGTCAAATATCCATGTTTTAAGCTGCTTTCTGAACGCTAGGTGATTCTGGGTGAGGCGAAGGTAGGCGGGGAGTGAGTTCCATGTTTTGGCAGCTAGGTATGAGAAGGATCTGCCTCCCATGGTGGTCTTGTTGATGCGAGGTACAGTGGCGAAGGCTTGGCTGGAAGAGCGAAGTTGGCGAGAGGGGGTGTAGAAGGATAGTCGAGAGTTGAGGCAGTCTGGTCCGATGTCGTAGAGTGATTTGTGTGCGTGGGTAAGCAGTCGGAAAGTAATCCTCTTATTGACGGGTAGCCAGTGGAGGTCTTTAAGGTGACCATACAAGTTAAACAGGTGAGGGGATAATGGGGAGCCCTGGGGTACACCTCAAATTTCTTCATATTAGGTGTAATAAAATGGGAGAGGCGAACCGACTGAAAAGCCTCCTCCAAAAAGGTTGTGATCCAGCTGAGTGCTGGCCCCTGGATACCTGATTGCCTAACATGGTCCACCAGGATACCATGGTCGATCGTGTCAAAGGAAGCTGACAGGTCCAATAATGCCAAGGCCTGCGGTGTACCCCTATCTACTTCCCTCCGAGCTCATCCATTACAGTCAAAATTATTGTCTCAGTTGAATGTGCAGCATCAGAAGCCTGCTTGCCTAGGGTCCAGATAGTAGGAACGTTCAGTGAATAAGCAAAGGGAATTTGCCACATAAGATTTCAATACCTGACATATGTGACAATTATGTGACAAATGTGGAGAATCCATAAATCTACAATAAACATTACAGTTACAGTATTATGTAATCTACTTACCCTCGCCAGTGCCCATTGTTTTATTAACAATTTATTCAAGAAATTTAAACAAAAACAAAACATTCTATTTGTAACCAGTGTCCACTGTTAGCTGCACTTTGAAGGAAACAGCTTTTCAAGCTAACTACCCCAATGTAAAAACAAAATATAAAAATAACTAATGGTTAACAAGTGTAATTTCCTCTTATATTTTCATCTCATTGTTCTGGTCATAGCTAAAAAGTAATCGGCCTTTCAGCTTCGTGTTTTATGCGATTGCAACTGCGTAGTTATCATTAGGTTATTACTTCCACTGAACATGGGTATTTTACTTTCTTATTATTTTGGCACCATTCAGCATAAGCTCCTGAAACATTTAAAAAAAGTTTATCTATTTTAGGTTCAGCATGGCAAGCGATGTGCTGTCGGGGGCATAAAACCCAAGGGAGTGGGGAGTTGGGGGGGATGAAAAAGTGATTTCACCTATTTCAGATGCCATAGAATGGGAAACAACCATCACAACACAACTTTTACAACGCGCTACCATCACGGTGCAACTTTTACAATGCAAGATCCATTACAACGCATGCCATTACAACGCAAACCATTACAACGCAGGTGCTATTACAACACATGCCATTACAATGTAAGTATGGGTAAGTATTTAATTAAAATAATATTAATTTATTTTTAAATTCATTTTCTTAAAATAATTATAATTTAATTTATTATAATACATTTGAATATTTTAATTTTTTTTAAATTAGATAATTAAAATTAAATGTATTTTATTAAAAACCTCGGAGTTAGAATAGTAATTTTTACCCTTACACTATCCAGCACTTACCCTACTATTACACCCCCCTGGAGTTAGAATAGTAATTTTTACCCCTACACTGTCCAACACTTACCCTACTATTACACCCCCCTGGAGTTAGAATAGTAATTTTTACCCCTACACTATCCAACACTTATCCTACTATTACACCCTTCTGGCATTAGAATAGTAATTTTAACCCCTACACTATCCAACACGTACCCTACTATTACACCCCCCTGGAGTTAGAATAGTAATTTTTACCCCTACACTATCCAGCACTTACCCTGCTATTACACTCCCTGGAGTTAGAATAGTAATTTGTACCCCTACACTATCCAGCACTTACCCTACTATTACACCCCCCTGGGGTTAGAATAGTAATTTTTACCCCTACACTATCCAACACTTACCCTACTTTTACACCCCCCTGGAGTTAGAATAGTAATTTTAACCCCTACACTATCCAACACTTACCCTACTATTATACCCCCTGGAGTTAGAATAGTAATTTTTACCCCTACACTATCCAGCACTTACCCTACTTACACCCCCCTGGAGTTAGAATAGTCAATCTTACACCTACACTATCCAACACTTACCCTACTTTTACACCCCCTGGAGTTAGAATAGTAATTTTAACCCCTACACTATCCAACACTTACCCTACTTTTACACCCATCTGGATTTAGAATAGTAAATTAAATTTTATTAAATAAAAATACAAACTAATTTAAATAAATTATTTTAAAAAATTGTAATTAAATTCAAATTAAATTAATATTAATACAATTATATACTTACCTATACTTACGTTGTAATGGCATGCGTTGCAATAGCATCTGCGTTGTAATGACATGCGTTGTAATGGATCCTGCGTTGTAAAAGTTGTGTTGTGATGGTATGCATTGTGAATGTATGCGTTGTAACGTCATACATTCCCATAGAATTCATGTTGTTGTCTAAAAAACGCAGTGAATGGGTTAACACCAAAACGCGTACGAAAGTAGAACATTACTCGAGAAACACCCTTTTCCCTGTTTGGTATGAATCTGGTCAGTACATTTGTAGAACCTAGGATGTAAAAAAAACAATGACAATTATGCGATTAAATTAAAGAGATGTCATGACACTTAATTTATGGATTGTGACAAACCCATTTTTGCGGTCCTCTGGGGATCCGAAATGTTAAAAAAAAAATCAAATTAGTTTGGATAAGGGAGGTTTTTCTCCCTCTCAGATCAGCAAACTCACACCCAAGTTCATGGAAGTGAAAATGATTGAGTGGCTGGCTGAAACATTAGGCAAAATGCAACATCTGCCATTAGAAGACATATGGCTTCGGTCCCTGTATTCTGGAAACTATTTAAAGTGGTACTACTGGGATGTCCCAAAGGGAGGCTCCTATGAGTACATAATAATTTTAAAAAATGCAGACTTTGCTTCGGGGTTCACAGCCCCCAGTTTTAGCCCACAACACATCTGAATCCTGACTGGAGACCACAAACCCATACAAGGTTTAAGGGACAGGGACTGTCAACACCCAGCAGGCTTTAGGGGTCCTTTCTGGTCATTTCTCAGGTTGCCCAAATCCAAAACTATATCTGCAAAGCACATAATAAGTTCAGGCAGGCTCAAAACGTTTGGTGTTGTTGCACATTACACTACCAAGAAGCTTGTGTTTGCAAACTTTCCAGCAGGGCCGGCAACCACTCAAAAATGAAAAAGACATAATCCAGGGCCTGGCCGAAGGCCTCACATAGTGGTGATTGGCTGTTTCTTTTGGGTTGGTTGCAGTCAGTCCAGGCTCTGTTGCCACCACATGTTGAGCACACGTGAAGGCAGTGCACAGTGGTAGGTATATGGGGTTTGGCAAGTTGGACACACAGTCAGGTTCTGTTGTCAGATTCTGCTGCATAAGGCCTCAGGCCATGCACTGTGGTGATTAGCTCTCCATGACTGGTTAGCTTCAGGTACTGGCTATAAGCTAACAGGTCATGTGTGTAAGAAGCCATGTTAGTCCTGCTGAAGAGCTACCTTCTGACTCAAGTGCAAAGAGTATTGTTCATAGTGGGGGGGCCGTGGTTGAACAGGGAAGCATCTGCGACGATCGTTGATGAAGTGGGAACAGCAGGCCTGGTATCGCGGGTGGGCATCACTGTAGCAAAAAAGATCCTGTGGGTGGGCCAGTGATTTGCAATTGTGCTCTCCGTGAGGGATCAACACAAAGGGTCGGGCTGACGGAACTTTGGGTAGATGGGCTGTGCAAGTGACAAGATTTTGGCACCACTGGGCCCCTTCACAGTTAAAAAGAGCCCAAAAACTTCAATACAGCCACTCTGAGACCATACCAAGATTCCAGGACCTGTGGGGCACCACTTGGAGATCCGGGTATGCACTAGCTGGATCTGGGTGCTTGTTCAGGTGGTTGGGAGCATGTTATGTCCCTGTGGCTCTGAACAGGAGGAGCACCTAAAAATATAAAGCCCCAACTGTGTCTATCTGGTTGTGCTAGACCGGGTCAAAGTCAGAGGTTCATGCCCCCACTTTTTGCTGAAGTGCTGATGTGCATTGACTAAGTGTGCCCTGGGCTCCTGCCAACCAGGTGCCCAGGGCATGTGTTCCTTCTCTAAAACTGTGTTGAAACTAAAAGCCAATTAGCACCTCTGGCCACCTATCTGCCCCTACTAAATGCTACCCTAGTTACCCAGGGCCTGGTGACCAGAGGAGACGCCTAAGGCCTGCAGCACTTATTGTGCCACCCTTAGGGGCCCTGCACCCTGGCACCCACACATTGCCTTGGCAGGCAGAGTGTCTAGGTACAGAATGTAACAGAGAGTCGACATGGCACACATCCCTGTGTGTGTGAGCAAAAACCCTAGGCAGTCGATCTCAGTGGCAAAACAAGTAATATCAATTGACAGTAGAAACTTAAGGTAAGAATTTTTTTTTTTATTAATCCAAGCTTTAATATAGACAGTTAAAAATCATACAGGTACATGGCATAACCATAACCACACAATATAAACATAGGACTTAAAAAACATACATTTCATTGCTATTTAAGCATACATATAAAAATTAATGTCACTAAATTTATAAAAATCCACTGAGGCGAGTGAGACTCGACGCGCATTTCGGCTTAAAGACGCCTTCTTCAGGAGCCACACAGGAGGGTCGATATCTGAAATACACATTAGAAGATATCAAGACAATGTATTACACCTCATGTTACATTATGTAAGAAATTCATAAAAAACAAACTAAAATGTTTATTCATAAACAAAAATATACACAAAACCTAAGTAATCACTGTCAAGAGAAAATATAATATCTTGTTGCCACACCAATTTGATATAGTCATGAAGATGATTGTACTGTACTCATGAATCAAGGGGAGGGGGGAAAAAGATACATTTTCTAATTACAAGAATCTACAACCACTTGGAAACCTATTTTTCAAGCTCATGAATTCAACAGAAACTGATCCACAAAATAATAAGAGAATATAATATGCAGCAAATTTACAATCATAATAGTAATAGGAACTCTTTCCTTTATATACATAAGTTCATTCAATTTATACACATATATATCGCCATCCAGATTAATCACATTTCCTTTATACATGGATATTATTAAGAAATGGACATATATAGTACAGTACAGATTACTCACTACTGTCAGAAATTTGACCCAAACTGTATACACTGGGAAAGCGATCAGTTTCTTGAGTAGTCAAAAATACAAAGAACACCAAACCGATTGTGTTCCTAAAGCATACAAAATATCAAACAATCAAAAGAAGTGTAGTTTCTGGGCTAAATGAGCAAGAGACTATTATAAAACAGGCTTGCTTGAATCCAGTAGCAAAGTGAGCAAGGGACTCACGTCTGAGCATACCCTGCCACACTTATGGCGGCCAAAAGCGGTACAAAAGGGGGTGGTCCCTTGCTCACTTTGCCACTGGATTCAAGCAAGCCGGGCTGAAGACGGCTGGAATGCCAGAAACCGGTCCTCGGAAGCTTGTTTCCGGTCCAGGGAAGACATGGCGTGGCAGTTCGGGCTGGACTGTTCCCATGAGGCACAGGGTCAGAATGGTTTGCATATAGCCATGTCTGAACTGGGGTGGCAGAGTGGGCTAAAGAACGGTGATGGATTAAACCCAGATCTTTTTACTGGGTGTGAGCGTCTGATTGATTCAGATGCTCCGTCCATCACCACCTCTTTTGTACCGCTTTTGGCCGCCATAAGTGTGGCAGGTTATTCTCAGAAGTGAGTCCCTTGCTCACTTTGCCATTGGATTCAAGCAAGCCTGTCTGAAGACGGCTGGAATGCCAGAAACGATCCTCGGAAGCATGTTTCCGGTCCAGGGAAGACATGTATTGGCAGTTCGGGCTGGACTGTTCCCATGAGGCACAGGGTCAGACTGATTTGCATATAGTCATGTCTGAACTGGTGTGGCAGAGTGGGCTAAAGAACGGTGATGGATTAAACCCAGATCTTTTTACTGGGTGTGAGCGTCTGATTGATTCAGATGCTCCGTCCATCACCACCCCTTTTGTACCGCTTTTGGCCACCATAAGTGTGGCAGGTTATTCTCAGAAGTGAGTCCCTTGCTCACTTTGCCACTGGATTCAAGCAAGCCGGGCTGAAGACGGCTGGAATGCCAGAAAACGGACCTCGAAGCTTGTTTCCTGTCCAGGGAAGACATGGCTTGGCAGTTCGGGCTGGACTGTTCCCATGAGGCGCAGGGTCAGACTGATTTGCATATAGCCATGTCTGAACTGGGTTGGCAGAGTGGGCTAAAGAACGGTGATGGATAAAACCCAGATCTTTTGACTGGGTGTGAGTGTTTGATTGATTCAGATGCTTCGTCCATCACCACCCCCTTTTATACCGCTTTTGGCCGCCATAAGTGTGGCAGGGTATGCTCAGACGTGAGTCCCTTGCTCACTTTGCCACTGGATTCAAGCAAGCCGGGCTGAAGACGGCTGGAATGCCAGAAATCGGTCCTCGGAAGCTTGTTTCCGGTGCAGGGAAGACATGGCTTGGCAGTTCGGGCTGGACTGTTCCCATGAGGCACAGGGTCAGACTGATTTGCATATAGCCATGTCTTAACTGGGGTCGCAGAGTGGGTTAAGGAACTGTGATGGATTAAACCCAGATCTTTTGGCTGGGTGTCAGTGTTTGATTGATTCAGATGCTCCATCTATCACCACCCCCTTTTGTACTGCCTTTCCGTGGCGGCATTGCCGCCGCTGAAAGCCCTTAAATTTTGCCATTGTAATATGGCTGGCAGTGTCCATTGGACACCTCCACCATATTAATCTGTCACCTCAGGGCCCCTTAGTATTTAGCAGCATCCTGTACCTTCCTTCCTCAGATCCCGGTTGCAACAACAAGAAGACAAAGAAACAAGAAGACCTGCTGCGCAGCTGCTAACAAAAGGACGACGCCGACTGACTTGGCCCCAGGACCTTAAAGGCCTTTAGATCTTTGAACCTGCTCCTGTGAAACTCCGACGTCTCCTGCGGACAGCAACCTCAACAACTCCGGAGGACCGGCCTGCTTTGAACCTTCAAAAGACTGGGACTCCCATGAGAAGTGGATCTGCTCCAACAGCAATACCCCTGGTGCCAGCCAGGAATTGTGAATCCAGCCCACGCTGCACCCGCCAACCCCAGCCTGTACCTGAGTGACTCAAGACCATGAGGACGTCCCCCCGTGACTGGAACCTGAAGTCCAGTGCCCAAAGACCCTCTTTGACGAACCAGACGATGCCTGCAGCCTCAGAACCAGGGACCCCCCTAACCGCGACCAGCCGAGGGTAAGATTTCCTGACACTAAAAGCCACCCCTGCACCCGGTGCCCTGCGGCCCCCTGTGCCCTCCTTTGGGGTACCTACCTCTTCTCCAAGCTCCTAACTTACCTCTCGAAGTGGTGGACGCTCCTGAAGAGTCTCCGTCCCCGAGCCTGCTGCCTTTGTTCACTTTTTAAGTTTCCTGTTGGATAACATTGAGCGCCCAACGGCTCAAAAGCACCGTGCACCCAGCCGCCCGAGTGCCGCTGGAAGCGCAACAACTACCCTACTCTACTTCCCCACTTGCCCTGAGTAAGTGACCAGGAGCCCAGCTCCCACAGCCGGGTGGTCTGCATGCTTGTAGCCACCAACCGAAGGCCCTCTACACTCTATAGGATTGCATTGGGCCTACTCCCTCTGCACCCGGCTGCCCCTGTGCCGCTGAGGGTGTAACTACTTTACCTTTCCGACCCCGGGAGACCCCTGAGTCTATGCCCAGAACCTTAACTCCACCAGTCAAGTACTTACCTAAAAGCCGATAGCTCACTTTCCTTCCATAGGCTAACATTGACTGGCTTCACTGACATTTCTTCCAAGTGTGGAGTTTTGAAACTTTAAATATTTATCTAAAATCAGCTGAATAACAAATTCTGAAATACTCACCTGTGATCAGGAGAGAAGCTATTACTGTACCTTTTAGCCAGGTACTGAACCGCAAAAGTAATCCTAACTGTACTTACCAGTAACTTGAATTTTCTCCCCTAGGACACCATTGACTGTTTTTCTGGGAAATTTCTTCTCTGTCGATTTTTGCAAACAGCAAATATTCTTTAAAAATCGTACCAAATACTACAACGGAATTACTTACCTGTCTTAGGTAGAGGTCCCGGTGCTGAACCTAGGAGTCCAGTACTGGATTACAAAAGTAACGAGAACCTACTTTACCTGTGACTTGAATTTCCTTTCAAAGGATAACATTGCTAGTTTTTCCCTGAAAAGTTTTTGTCAACTTTGAAAATACATTTATATTCTTTAAAAATCACAAGTGTAACCAAAACGCTTTTACTTAACTGTTTACAGCTTAGGTCCCTTGACTGAATCCAGGATCCAATCCTGTGGTTAGAAAAATAATCCTTAAAGTAATCAACTACATTTATGTAGAAAACCCCATTGAGCTCAATGTTTTTTTTTTTTTTTTAAACCTTTATTTGGAGATAAGCCAGAGAAAAGGCAGTGCAATCATGATACATACAGTCGTACATGGCCAGTATAGCAAAGCGAGTCAATCAATGAGTCCGGAATATAGGTTAACATATAAATCAGTGCAGTTAGTAACGGATAAAGGCATATATCATTCACAAATGGGCGTCACATAATACATACTAATAGGATGGCATACAATGGCCTGGGTAGGAGCCGTAAGTGCAAAAATCCAAATGAAAGGGAGAGTTCCTCTGTGCCAGCTAATACCACCACCCTAGTCCATACAGGCCCCCCCTTGTCCGCTAACAGAAAGCATACAGGCATTGGAGCACCATCGCTGTCACAGGAGTGTCACAGAAGGGAGTACAACCCCCTCAACTCAGCAGGAGAAGGGGACAATCCACCCCCCACCCAACACCAGAGGACCAGCAAATGCAATACCATAACCCAGTCATTACGCCGGTGTTAACCAACCCCAACCCGGTCCTCACTTTCAGATTCAGAGTCCTGCACAGCTCTAGTGAGGAGGTATACCTGTAGCGGGCTCCAAAAATCCTTGGGCCTACACCTCACGGGCATCAGCTCAGAGTAGACATTATATTGGTCCTGACAATAAATTAGGTCACTCAACCAATCCTTGAATCGCGGCACCCTGCCACGACCCCAACAACAGGCCACTCTACGCTTGGCTAACAACAAGGCCACGTCAGCAAATCTACAGTGGGGGGCAGACACGTCCCTGGAATAACCCAGTAGCATTACTAAGGGGTCAAACGTCACTCCATCCTCTGTCATAATCTGAAGGGCCGCATGGACTTGAGTCCAATACTCCAGAACCCCCGCACATTCCCACGCCAAATGCAGAAAGTCGGCACCCTCTGCTCGGCACCTAGCACATCTGTCATCATCCGCTAAATGAAACCGAAGTTTCCTCGCCGGGGTGTAATAAAACCTCTGGATGAATTTGTAATGTATGATTTTCAGACGGCAACTGGAGGAGACATTGGCAGTAAGACCACAGCAGTACGTCCATTGCTCGTCAGTAATAGGGACGCCCAACTCAGCAACCCACTGCTCGCGTACCCGACTGGTAGGGATAGAACGTTGCCGTCGAATGGCACCATACAACTTTGAAACTAGATGACGACCATCTGAGACCAGGAGCACGTGGAGAGGGAGGGTCACCTCCGGTTCCGAAGGGAAATCCGGCAACAAGGCACGTAAGCCCTGTCTCAGACGCACATAATAAAACAGCTCCAAAGGGGAACAGGCGGCAGCTCCAAAAAACTGAGCCTGAGAACGAAATGCACCCTCATGAAAAACGCCACCCCACGTAAGGATTCCAAGCCGCTTACACAGACGCTGAAACCCTGTTTCCTGCAACAGAGACAAATCAGGATGATAGGATAGAGGCAGTGCCGGCGAGTAAAGAAAGGAAACGCCCAACAAACGCGCCACCCGTTTCCAGGCGTCTACTGTGCATGTCACTGTCGTTTGATACGTGTCCACATCAGACACATTGCCCAGTACCAACCCCTCCAGTGGGAGCGGATGGGCAACCCAATGTTCAGCCGCAACTTGGGGCATAAACGGCGTGGGGCGCATCCAATGGTAAGCATAATGCGTTTGGGCGCTAAGGTAGTAAAGCTCAAAATCAGGGACATCAAAGCCTCCATCAGAATAGGGCAACATAAGGGTAGCCCAGGCCACCCGTGGCTGTTTGCCCCCCCAAAACAACCGAATGAGCTCAGAACGAAGCCTGCGAAAAAAGTAAGCCCCAGGGTGATACGGAATATTTTGAAAGAGGTATAAAAACCGGGGCAGGACCACCATTTTGATAAGGGACGCCCGACCAGCCATGGAAAGAGGCAACGACATCCATCTAGTGACGTCATCTGCCAGCTTGGTAACCGCTACGCCATAATTAAGCCTGACAGTCTCCTCCCTGTCCAATGACACAACAATGCCGAGGTACCGCAGCTCTGAATCGCATCACTCCAAAGGGAAATCAAGAGGAAACCTACGAACCGCCGCAGTAAGCGGGAAGAGTTGGGATTTCTGCCAGTTGATGTGTATCCCGGAGACACCCCCCGAAAGCGACCAACTCACGCAATAGCGCATTAAGGTTGTTCTGAGGATCCTTCACATAGAGCGTGACATCATCCGCGTATAAAGAGATCCCGACCTGACGTTGAAAACAATTGAAAGCGCTCTGCTGGTGTTGCTGGCGAATCCTGCAGGCTAAGGGCTCTATGGCAATGGCAAATAGGAGGGGCGAAAGGGGACACCCCTGTCGGGTTCCTCTAGTAAGAGGAAATGGGGGGGAGAGCACACCATTCACCACCACTCTCGCCACCGGGTCGGTATATAAGAGCTTGACCCAAGAGATAAAGATCCGAGGAAAACCCATCCGGCACAGGACATCAATAAGGTAACCCCACTCCACTGAATCAAACGCCTTAGTGGCGTCAAGGAAGATGGCGGCGACCGGGAGCTCGGGGGCAATGGTCGGGATAAGGGAAAACAAAGTCCGAAGATTGTGGGAAGTAGCGCGACCAGGCACAAACCCCGACTGATCGGGCAAGACAATAACAGGCATGAGCTCAGACAATCTCACCGCCAACACCTTTGCGAGAATTTTGACATCACAATTAAGTAATGAGAGGGGCCTATAGGAACCCACGTCCAGGGGATCCTTACCCGGCTTGAGCAACGATGTAATAGCGACCTCTCTCATGGAGCACGGCAGTCGTCCCTCCTCCAGGGATTCCTCAAAACCTCGCGAAGAACGGGGGCCATAATGTCCACATAACACTTATAGAATTCAGCAGGAAGGCCGTCCAAACCAGTGGCCTTCCCGTTATTCAGAGACATGATGGCATTCCTAATCTCTTCCACCTCTAGAGGTCTACCCAAGAACGCCCGATGATCGTCCGACAACCAACAGAGCGCCAAATCATCCAGGAATCCGCCATATCGTGTCTCCCCTGACTGCTGTGCCGTGTACAGTTGGGCGTAATGGTGAATAAAAGTACGCTGAATCTCCGCAGTGTCCCGACAGCGAGTGCCATCCGGCAAAACCAATTCCAGCACGTCCGAACCGTACCTTTGATGTCTAGTAAGAGCAGCAAGGACCTTCCCCGGTCTCTCCCCTTCACAGTACCTCCTCGCCGTCCAGTACTTCCCCCTATGTTTAGCCTCCCTGGCAGCCTCTTCCTCATACTCCGAGAGCTTGGTGCGGAACTGGCCCAATAGATCGGGATCAGAACCAGCCTGCAATCTGCGTTCCAAGTTGCGTAAATCCCCCTCCAAGCCTCGAGAGTTCGAACAATCAATTTAAGCATCCCGCAGCTTTTGGATATAGTGACACCCCGGATCGTAACCTTGAAAGCCTCCCATATAACCTCGACACTATCAACAGAGCCTTTGTTCCTCGGGAAGAACGCTTCCACCTCCTCGCCAAGTTCCTCTTTAAACACAGGGTCAAGCAAGGCAGTCGGAAAAAGGCGCCGAGGTGGGCGCGGCCTGTGCAGCCCGGGCACAGAAAGCACAACCCTCACCGGGCAGTGATCCGAGTAGGTACGAGCTAGATGTACCCCCTCCCGCAGACCAGCCACAAGCCCCCTGGAGAGAAAGACATAGTCCAGCCTCGCCCATGAGCGTGCATGCGCAGTGTAATGAGTGCCCTCCTTAGTAGCAGGGTGCGAATACCTCCAGCTGTCAATCAGTCCAGCCTCCTCCACAATACCCCGCAAAACATCCCTAGCTTGCACATTGTACTGAGGGCAACCGTCCGACCTATCCACCTGAGCTTGAAATGCAAAATTGAACTCCCCCCCCACACAATGTGAGAGGCATCGACAGCAAGCACATGGCCCCACAGGGTAAGGAAGAAGGCCGGTGTATCAGTATTAGGAGCATAGCAATTGACAAACAGCACAGTGACCTGCCCAAGCCGCCCCCATAACAGCACATAGCGCCCCTCAGGGTCCCCCATAGATCCCAGTTCTTGAAAGGCGAGCAATCTTTTAACAAGGATAACAGCCCCGCGAGCATACGAGGAGTACGATGCAAACACCCTAACCGCAGCCCACCGCCCACCAAACCTAGGGGCAGGCCCAGGCCGCAGATGCGTCTCTTGCAGGAGGGCCACATGAATAGCATGCCTATCCAAATACTGTATCACATTTCGACATTTCCTGGCATCATTAAGACCCCGTACATTCCAGGACAATATTGATATCTTGTCTATAGTGTAAGTCGACATTAGCCATGATCAGGGCACCATAGGACCCAGTGATAAGGGGCAGTGTGCCCGACTCCCAGCGTCAGCCAGCAGCACGACACCAGCCCAAACCACAATCGCCCCACTACATACACTCCACAGACATCCCAGCCATCTCCAAACCAACCAACCAGAACCCCACCTCCCATCCCCAAACAGCACCATCCGTGCAACAGGCACGCAAGGAATACAACACACAACGCGCAGCATACACAGCCCACCCGGCCCTCAACACGCACACGCATCCCACATGTAGCACGCTCACTTCCATTCAGCCAACCGAGATAGCGGCCATGCCTCTCAGGCCTAAGGAGCACGAAGGCATGGATCCCAGGACCAATACCGTCCAACATGTCAAAGGACCAGCCTGTGCAGTGGAAACGTATCCATATTTGCGCAAACACACAGCAGGAGCAAACAGCACAGTAGTCCAAAGGACCGGGCCTAGCACGTGTCACCCACATTGCCCCCTCCCCCACCTCCCACCTGATGACTCCCCAACTATCAGGACATTCAAACCCCAACCCCCCTCCATTCCCAAACACCCAGCCAGTCAACCAACAAAGGACTAGAAACCAAACCAACGGTAATAGTGGGGAACACCCTATGGGGTACCCACTAGAGGTACACAGCACCACTCCCACACACCACGCCAGTGTCCGAGCCAACGAGCCACACACGACCCAGGCGCAGCGCGGGGGGGTGGGTGCCCAGAGCGCAAAAAAAAAAAAGGCGCCAACCAACGGTCCCATACTGACCCCAGGAACCGATACTCAAACATAAATCAGCAATCAGTCACGATTATTCCCCACAGTACAAGGCAAGGTAGCACCGAGGCCACCAAAACAGTCAAGCGCGTGGGCGCGCAAGGCAGGCACCATCAACGTCTCATAAATGCAAGATCACCCCATTCAGGCGACCTCCTCCTCAGCCGCCGAATGGTCTCCTTCGGGGTCCCGATCACCTCTCCGGTCCGCAGCAGCTCGTTCACGCTTGAGACGCTTCACAAAGTCCTCAGCATGCTGTGGGTTAGTGAAAAAGTGCTGCTTTGCCTGATGAGTCACCCTCAGCTTAGCAGGGTAAAGCAAAGCATAGTCCACTTGAAGTTCTCGAAGTTTCTTCTTCACCCCTAGGAACTTACGACGTTGGTCCTGCACCATCGGCGTGAAATCAGGGTACACGGTGAAGGAAACCCCCTCAAAGGAGAGGGTATGATTAGTGCGGGCAGCCTGGAGGGCAGCGTCCCGGTCGCGGTAATTTAGAAGTCGTGCAATGATAGGGCGCGGCGCAGCCCCAGAGGCCGGCCGAGGCCCCAGTGAACGGTGCGCCCTCTCGACGATGAACTGCGACGAGAAGGCCTCCGTACCAATGGCACCCACCAGGAGTCTCTCCACATAAGTCTCCATTTTTCCAACATTCGTCGACTCCGGCACACCTACTATCCGTACGTTGTTGCGCCTACTCCTCGCCTCCAACTCCTCATTCTTAGCGGCAATCACCCGCAATATATTGTCAATCCTCGCCAACTGTGTGGTATGGGTGGCGGCAGTATCGTCGTGGTCCGAGATGCGCTGTTCCGCCGTTGTTAGGCGTTCCTCGTGCACATCTAGCTTCTGCACCACCGCATCCATGCGCGACGACAGTTTGTCCACTTTGTCCACTATCGTGGCAAACCCTTGCCTCATCTCCTGCATCATCTGCTGAAAGTCCGGGGCTTGTGGCTGCGGCACAGAATCAGCGACAGGCGGGGGGGAGACCGCGAAGTCCCAGCCTCCTGCAACAGGCGCGTACCCCTCCTGGCCACTCCCGAGTCAAAGGATAATTTGGACTGCTTAGTGTCCGGCTTCCCCATGATAAAACGCTACCAGCTCTATGGGGCACACAAGTCAATAAGGGCCAGGCCGCAGGCTGTTCCCAACACGCTACCACTCACCACAGTTGGGGGCACGAGCAGGCATGGACGCCCCGCCACTCCCAACGAAACAATGGCCGCCGCTCCCCTCAGGCCAAGGGCTCGCTCCCCAAGCGCCCGAACGACAATCCGCGGCGTCTTCGCAAGTCAACAGCTCCAGGGCAGTTAGAAGTGGAGACTGACATCCAGTCCCGTCGCAGGGCAGCGCTGCGCAGCGTGCCCAGTCGGCTATCAGGTCCGGAGGAGGGAGGGAGACCCGGGCCTCCACCCCACGTGCGAAGCCTCGGGCTAGCGTAGAAGGTGGCGCCGGGCTATGAAGCACCCGACATCCAGAGCGCGAGTCGGGGAAACTTGGAGCCCTCGTAACTTCGGCTAGCAAGCTCCGAATGGCACAGGAGTTGGACCGTGGGTGGTCGATCGATATACCAGCAGAACTCTGGGGTCAGATCAGGGCGCAATGATGGTCAGCAGGATCAATAGACGGATAAAAGCTCCGGGCAGCAGGAGCCTCACGGCAGTGCGGCCATTCTGCAGTGCGCCCTCTAGTGCCCCCCCCATTGAGCTCAATGTTAAATTGTGTTTAGAATTGTGTTGTCCATTGCAACCAATGTAGCTGTTGTACTTACAAATTATATTGCCTTTCTACAAAGTAACTACCTGAAGTCACTCATATTGAGAAAAGTATATTTTGATACCTGTTGGTTCTAAAATAAAACAACTATATATTTTGATATAAAAACAATTGGCCTAGAGTTCAGTTCTTGAGTGTGTGAAACCTTTTGCTGACTGAGTGTGTACAACAAATGCTTTACACTGTCCTCTGATACTGCCTTACTGCTTGACCAAGCTACCACTTTGGAGAGTAAGGTCATATCTGACTTTAACCTCTGTTATACCTCTGGGGATTGGGGACTCTATACACCATTGTACCTGGCGTTGGTCCAGTATATATAGAGCCACTTTCTTACAAGCATGGGTTGACTCCAGTCCAGATTAGTTCAGCTGAAGGCTTACATTTTCAGGTTTTGTGCCAAGATCCCCGTTCTCGTTCAAGGTGTGCGTAGTGGGTGGCAGTCGGCGATTGCTTGAAAAACAGGACAAGTGTCGCGGACATGCAGGCTGGAGCTTTGCGTTTGTTGTCCCTCGTGGGCTGAGGATGCTGCATGGCAAAGAGAAAGGCTTGCGGTTGCTTGTGCTGAATTTTGTGTGAGAGGCATTGTTATGGTGTAAACTGGCCCATTTGCAGTTGCGTAGAGCCCAGAAGATTGGATTTAAGAGCTTAGGAGCCCCACCAAGGGTCCTAGACCTGTGGGGCACCTCGTTTGCGTCAGACACCTAGTGAAGATGGGTCCAGGAGCTGTTGGAAAGCTTTTTATGTCCTCTAGATTAGGGAGCCAGCAGACTAGCCCTTGAGTTCACTCTGGGAGCCCTGGGATCAAAGGCAGGTGTAAATGACTCTGACTCAGGTAGGAGGGCAGCAGGCAGTAGGGCAGCAATCCAGCAAGGCAGCAGTCTAGCAAGACATTAGTCCAGCAGAACAGTAATCCAGCAGAGTGACAGTTCTTTCAGCAGCACAACAATCCTTCTTCCTGGTAGAATCTTTACAGGTCCAGAATTGTACTATAGAGTTGATTTCTGAGGTCCAATATTTATACTAAGTGTCCAGTTTAAAGTGGGAGAAGTTTCTAGAGGTGTCCCTTTGAAGTTCACAAGTTTCCTACCTCCCCTGACTTGGCTACAGACTTACTACAGGGGATTTGCAGCCTTTTTGGTGGAGGCAAGACACAGCTAATCATGTGTAAGTAGGGCTGTGCCCAGTTCTGTTCCACATCAAGTGAACCCCTGTAACAATAAGAGTTCAAAAAAGAAAAACATATTAACACTTTTAAAGTAAAGAACAATTAAATGTATTTCTTGAACATATCAATAAAATATAAATTTCATTAGTTCTTCATTTTCATTTTGCAAGCGAATGTATGACATTACAACGCATACATTTACAATGCATGCACTTACAACACAGTTTTTACATTGCAACATCCGCTACAAAGCATTCCATTACATCGCATGACACTACATTGCTTATTAAAAAACTACCTTTAAAACAAATTCCATTACATTGCATTTAAGGTAAGTATTGGAGTATAGGGGTAAAAATTACTATTCTAACTCCACGGGGTGCAACAGTAGGGTAAGTGTTGGATAGTGTAGGGGTAAAAATTCCTATTCTAACTCCAGGGGGTGCAACAGTAGGGTACGTTTTGGATAGTTTAGAGGTACTATGCGTTGTAATGGTATGCGTTGTAATGGTATGCGTTGTAATGTCTGCAGTGTAGTGACATGCGATGTAGTTTCATGCGTTGTAATGGTATGCATTGTAATGCCTGTGTTGTAGTGACATGCGTTGTAAAGTATGTTGAGATGTAATGACTATGTTGTAAGTGTAGTGTGATGTAATGACTGCGTTGTAAAGGATGTTTCTCTTTGCAAGCTTGTATCTTTGAGTGTGTGACATTTCTTCCAAATTTCAGTGTTGCTTATCTTGGGACACTGTTCAACATCAAAGAAACCAATTATTGCACTTGATATGAACGGAAAGTGATTCTATTGAAATTTGAAACTGTTTAGCTGTACTATCTTAATAACATTTAAATAAGCAACACTGAATTAACATTTGTATTAAGATTACCATTTGACGCAAACACTTCCAGCAAATTCCAAAAAAAGAAACATACAATAATGGCCTGATTCACAAGCTACACTGTTGAGTAAACTTACCCTTTAGTAGTACTTTAAAAATGTGGTTAAATCCAGCACTAGACGTGGTCAACCACTGATACTTCAACATCCTTCCATAGAATACAGTGGTTGTAGGGACTTATAATTACACCCTTGAGGAAAGAAATCATTTGAAATAGCAAAAAATATAGGTAAATACAAATTAATGTTAAAAAATAAATATGTCTATGGTTTACATGTGTGTGAGGCACACACACATGTAAACCAAGGGGACAGCTGACATCAAAGTGAAGTGTTTTGCACGTCTGTACTGGACATGGCAGGAGTGTGCCATACACAAATAGAGGGAGTGCAGACTAACAATGGGTAGGAATCTGAAGCACAGATAAGGAATGGTATTACACCACACACAACATGCCATACTGGAGGCAAACATGCACCATGTGACAGCAATGCATGAGAAAACACACCCACAATGGCAGTGTGGATCAGCAGGTCTGCACAGTCTCCACAAACAGTATCAAGACACATGGATGAGCAACAAAACACAACACTGACTTGCCAGTCAGACACTCTGCATATTCACAAGTAACAAAAACAATAAGTAGGAGTCACCCAGAACTGCATGGACACACCAACACACTACACAGTGCACAACATACACCTCACACATGTGCATACAACCACATCCACAGGGCTGAACAATCCAAACAACATGCACTCAACTCCTGGGTGAAACATGTGTGTAGTTACCAATGCAGGGGCACACACACATCAATACTCCCGACAAAGTCACCCCCTTCACACTGCACACTGCTTGACCACTCAGGAGCACACATTGAACGTAACCCATGGGACCAGGATGACTGCCATCACAAGATGACCACACACACGCACACTACTGGGCACACATAAAGTAAGAACACATTTACATGATGACCCTGGCCAGCATGCCTGCAATCTTTTGGATAGAATTCCAATATGTGCTGGCAGTGCCCCCAACCTGACATGTGTATAAAGAGCCAACATGTAATTTCCCCCACCATTGCCCCCACAAGTATCAGGGTCAGGAAGAACTAAAGTCCATGTCAACCCTGTAAAAAATTGAATAAGTGAGCTAACACTTGGCGATATTGAAGTGGCACACAGAACATTTTATTTTTTATTTTATTGAACTTGTATTGCGCACAGCTACCCGCAGTGGGTGGCACAATAAACCATATACACACAGAAAAATAACTTCACTCAGTAAGGACACTGACTTTACTGTTTTGTCAGTGTCCTTTTTGAGTGAAGTTCAGGAGCAACCATCTTTATTCACATATTGCAGAAATAGGCATCTTGAGTAGAGAAAAACAAGGTACAAAATTCAGAGCATGTCCATGAGAAGCTGCACAGGCAAGGGCAAAACAACAGTGAATGACAAGGCCAGTGGCAGGACAAACTGCAGAGTCAGTACATGAGAAGCTGCACAGGCAAGGGGCACACAGCAGCGAATGACAAGGCCAGTGGGCAGGACAAAGTGCAGAGCATGTCCATGAGAAGCTGCACAGGGAATAGGTAAACAAAGCAAAGAGCAACAAGGTCAGTGGGCAGGACATGTCCACGAGAAGCTGCACAGGCTAGGGCAATACAGCAAGACCAGTGGCCAGTTCAAGGTGCAGAGTATGTCCATGAGAAGCTGCACAGGCAAGGGCAAAACAGCAAGTCCAGTGGCCAGTCCAAGGTGCAAAGTATGCCCATGAGAAGCTGCACAGGCAAGGGCAAAACAGCAAGGCAAGTGGGCAGGACAAAGTGAAGAGCATGTCCATGAGAAGCTGCACAGGCAAGGGGAAAACAGCAAGTCCAGTGGCCAGACCAAGGTGCAGAGTATGTCAATGAGAAGCTGCACAGGCAAGGGCAAAATAGCGGAGAATGATAAGGCCAGTGGGCAGGACAAAATGCAGAGTCAGTACTCGAGAAGCTGCACAGGCAAGGGGCACACAGCAGTGAATGACAAGGCCAGTAGCAAGGACAAAGTGAAGAGCATGTCCATGAGAATCTGCACAGGCAAGGGCAAAACAGCAAGGCCAGTGACCAGTCCAAGGTGCAGCACATGTCCATGAGAAGCTGCACAGGCAAGGGCAAAACAGCAATTCCAGTGGCCTGTACAAGGTGCAGAGTATGTCCATGAGAAGCTGACCAAGCAAGGGCACAACAGCAAGGCCAGTGGGCAGGACAAAATGCAGAGCATGTCCCTAAGAAGCTGCACAGGCAAGGGCAAAACAACAGTGAATGACAAGGCCAGTGGGCAGGAAAAAGTGCTGAGAATGTCCATGAGGAGCTGCACAAGGAAGGGCAAAACAGAAAGGCCAGAGGGCAGGACAAAGTGCAGAGCATGTCCAGGAAAAGCTGCACAGGCAAGGGCAAAACAGCAGTGAATGACAAGGCCAGTGGGCAGGACAAACCACAGAGTCAGTACATGACGAGCTGCATAGGCAAGGGGCACACAGCAGTGAATGACAGAGCCAGTGGGCAGGACAAAATGCAAAGTTAGTACATGAGGAGCTGCACAGGAAAGGGGCACACAGCAGTGAATGACAAGACTAGTGGGCAGGGCAAAGTGCAGCGTCAGTACATGAAAAGATGCACAGTCCAGGGGCACACAGCAGTGAATGACAAGGTCAGTGGGCATGACAAAGTGCAGAACATGTCCCTGAGAATCTTCACAGGGAATAGGTAAACACAGCAAAGAGCAATAAGGCCAGTGGCCAAAACCAAATGCAGAGAATGTCCATGAGTAGCTGCACAGGGAATGTGTGCAACTGTACCCTTCCATGGGCAGCAACGCAGTCAGGGGGTTAACGATGTGCAGTACAGGCCACCCTGTGTGATCAGCGGCTTGGCAAGCCGGAGGGCTGCTTGGACGAGGTGGTGTAGAGTCACGTGGAGGTGGAGTCATGCAGACGTGAGACACAGTCTGGCAGGGAAGATTGTGGAGGGGTGTCTTTCCACTTTTTGGAGATTCTAAATGGCTTCCCTGACTTGGGATCAATTAGAAGTGGTGTGGACACAACTGGCACACTCACCACCAAAGCTGCATCAGGTGCAGGTGCTGGCACTCCCTCTGGAGACGTGCTGGATCCACCTGAAAGCTTTGCCCGGCCTCGCCTTTGCCTCTCCTTCCCCTGTTTACCAAGTGTTACCCTACAGTGCCCTCCTTTTCCTCCCTGATTCACTGGGTTTGGAATGGGAGTCGAGGTGGTGGGGAATCTGCCTTGGATCCCTTCTTAGGTGTACCCTTGGCATGCACCACCTTCTCAGTGGGCACAGAAACTGTAGGCTTTTCATTGCAAGATGCTTTAGGGACAGGGGAGTCCTTGGCAGGGGATGCCTCTGAGGAATGTGAGCCTGAGGTCTGCTTCTTTGCTTTTTGGCCCCTGGTGTCGCCTGACGGGCAATTTGTCTCTGCGCTCTGGGTGGCTTTAGACTTCTGTGGGGATTGTGTCTGCACCCTGGACCTCTTGGGCTGCTGCTGCTGCATTGTGCTCCGTGTGCTGTATCGTGACTTTGAGGTCTGTTGAGCGTGGTCACTATTGTCAGACGTGGCCACTGCCAGGGGGATGGACAAAGGGACCGGAGCTGGACTCTGACTTTGTGCCAGTTGAAGGGCTTACGTCACTGGGGAGGACCAAGACTGGACAGTCCCGTGCAGCCCACCCACGTCTGAATATATGCCCTCCATGAAAGCAACCACCTGTGCCAATTTTTTGTCTGGGTCTATGGAGGCATTGAGGAGAGCTGTCTGGACTACACGCAGCTGGCGCAAAAGGGCCACAGACTCTGCACTGATGGCAGCAGGGGGGAGAGGGGCAGGGGCGTCAGTGCCCGGGGTGAAGGACACTCTTCCCTTCTTTCTAGTGCGTACACGGGCAGCACCAGAGGAAGTGACTGGGAGAGTGGGCACTGGTTGCTGTGTGGTGGAAGATGATGCAGAGTCCCGGTTCCCTGTGCCTGCCAACATGGATGCATCATCGCTTGCATCAGATGATGTTGAACTTTGTGTCTCAGGCTGTGATTACTCCAGCCGACTCCTGTCCCCCTCCGAGGCGCTGGTCACATCTGTGTCACTGGGCTCCTGTGCAGCTGTTGTGCTTGTTTCCCCACCACTGGTGTCCGTCCCATGTTGCTCCTTGACCACAGGAGATGCTGCATGAGAGAGAGAGATGTAGGGTCAGTTCAGTGGGAGCAACATTACAAACATATGCAAGCAAAGCCTCACAGAAGATGACTGAATCTACATGGTGCACACCACCCTGTGCAATGACATTGTACTAACTCACTTTATTGACTCAAACAGTACGTATAAACTGGAAATTCAGGCATAAGTAAACCATGTGATGACCACACAGCACAACACCCTGCTGATGGCTCTGTTCAACCAGACACACAAATAGCTCTGAGCACACTAGGGCCATGGTGGGAGCACACAACCTGTTGCCACTGACAGATCTGTTTGAATTTATTTTCTTACGCCGATGGCACACAAATCATCTTCTCCCTCTCTAACAGGTGAGGTAATAACATCTCTGCTCTTAAGCAGGGTCTTACTCGAGTGGCAGAGTGGATGCAGGAGAATTTCCTCAAGTTAAATGGGGATAAGACCGAGGTTGTGATCCTGGGCAAGGGGAAAGATCTATGGGGTCCTCAACATTGGCCCGAGAGCATGGGTCCTACCCCCCAACCTGTTGCTCAGGTTCGCAATCTCAGATTCCTCATTGACGAAAAGCTCACAATGCGGCAACAGGCCGTCAGGGTGGCTTCCATCTGTTTTGCCACCTTAAGATGGCTTCAAAAAATCTTGTGGATGTATCCCGCCTCTACACAGAGGACTATGGTCCAGGCTTTGGTAATATCTCGCCTGGACTACGGGAATGTCCTCTATCTTGGTGCCTATTTAACAACAGTGAGTAAACTTCAGGTCATCCAAAATGCGGCCGCACGGCTGTTACGCAATGTTCCTCAGAGAACATCTGCCTCTCAAGCCCTTTGCGATCTACATTGGCTGAGAATAACGAGTAGAATTAAATTCAATGCCTTATGTTATATCTTTAAAATAAAACAGGGCTCTGCCCCGAGGTACCTACAGAATCTCATTCATGCTTATAAGCCCAGTCGCAGTCTGAGATCCTAAGTAAAGGAGAGATTATCGTCCCTAGATTTAGGTTAGTGAAGATGGGCGGCCGCTCCTTTTCTCATCTAGGCACTAAATTCTGGGCCCTTATTTATGAAGAGCTTGCGCCGCCAATGCGTCAAAAATAATGACGTATCAGCGGCGCAACGCATGCGCCATATTAATGAAGTGACGCATCTCCGACGATGCGTCACTTTCAGCCCACTGCGCAATAAAAACCACTGCGTGAAAATGCCCTGTGACACGTAAGTATTAATGTATGCAAGGTGGGCGTTACCCCGGAAAAACATGTGCAAAAGTGACGCATCCACATTTAAATGAACTTTCCCGCTTTTGACGCATCCGTAGCGGAAATGGCGCAGCGTTGCAGATGCGTCACAATTGGTGCGCCTACAAAACGGACGCGCAGGAAATGATGCATCGGCACATAGCAAGAGGAGAGGCCAGAGTGGACATTGCTGCAACTATCCCCACACCATGGAGGTCGTAATGCTGCGAGTAGCTGCCAGACGGAGACGACTAGCAGCAGGAATCCCACCACACCCCCCTGCCCCACAAAATCCCCCCCCCCCCCGAAGGCAACGCCGGAGAAAGGAGTGGTTATTCCGTCAAAGGAGCGTCCTGAGAGGCCTCAGGGATGAGGAGGTCATAAGTCTATTCCACCTCAAGAAGCAGACCATTGAACATCTACTGCGATTCATTGGACCAAGGCTAGAGGTAGGAACCAACAGGCCTACCAACATACCGCCACAGGCAAAGCTCCTGTCTGTGTTGCATATGCTAGCATCGGGCTCCTTCCAGACAACAGTTGCCAAAGTGGCAGGAATATCCCAGCCAGCTTTCTCATCATTCCTACCAACTGTCCTGGATGCCATCATCCATCTGACACCCAGCTACCTCCGTTTCCCCAACAATCCACAACAGCAGATGGAGATCTAGCAAGGATTCTATGACATAGCAGGCTTACCCCATGTGCTGGGTGCCATGGACTGTACACATGTGCAATTAGTACCTCTGGCAGCAACTGCACATTTGTACATAAATCGCAAACATACATATTCAATCAATGTACAGGCCATTGTGGATCACCGTGGACTATTTACAAATGTGCTGGCAAAATACCCTGGCAGTGTACATGATGCCTTCATATTCAGGAACTGCATCATAAATGATCGCTTCAAGAATGGCCAGTATGGCAATGGCCTACTTGTAGGTAAGCAAAAGAGTATGATACAATGCACAATCCATGCTACCATACTGCTGATATAGATGCAATGACGCTTAAATGAGGTTATGGATGGAATAATGTTGTACTAGCATATACATATACATTAATAGAAGGGGCCTAATCAATGACGGTCATGCGCTGCCGGTGCGTAAATACAAAAATGGCAAAAGGTCACGCACCAGTGGCGCAAGTCCCTCATAAATGAGGCCCAAGGTCATGTAGAGGCATATAGGGAGTCAATGCTTGTCCTTCCAAATATGTGTCCATTTCACAGCATAACTATGTGCCAAAGGTGTCTTGCATGTGAGTCACTGGGTGTGTTCTCTGCAACATCCATGCCCAATGGACACTGCCAAATGAAATATTACCCACAACATATGGCCTGTAGTTTACCACAACCATTTCAAACATTTCATTGTACCTTCTCATTTATTCCATTACAGCTGACCAGGGATATGGCATACAGCCGTGGGTGATGACACCTTATGGAAACCCACAGACGCCACAGGAAGTAGCGTACAACCAAGCACATTGCAGGACAAGGAACATTGTCGAAAGAACATTTGGTCTGCTCAAGGCCAGGTTTCGGCGCATGGACAAGTCTGGTGGATGCATGCTGTATTCACCACAGACAGTGTGCAAAATAATTTTGGCTTGTGCAATACTGCACAACATATGTGTGCTCACTAATGTCCCCTGGGATGATGAAGCTGATTTAAATCCACAAATGCCCGAGGAGGACCAGGAGGATGGGCATTCTCCTGTAAATCAAAGCACAGCTGCAGGCATCCGCAGACGTGCTGACATAGTGCGTAACTTTTTTTAAGAATGTCAAAAATAACATCCTCATTATGCATCTAGATTTTTGTTTGCACTAATAAAAATACATCATACAACCTTTTCTACCTTGTGCATGATTATTTTACAATAATTTACACTGAAAGTTGCATGACAATCTCATATGTGGAGTATATACATGACACTTACTCTCATGTCTGGAGGCTGACATCAGACATACATCAGGCCACACATCCATTTACATTGTACTACCTTGCAATTTCACCTGCAATGGCCACACTCACCAGTGTCTGGCCAACACAGGTACCCTGGCACCATAGTGCATGTGTCTCTGTGTGCAGGGTATGAATGCACATGTGTATGAAGGTGACCCTTCCTGTACAAAAATATTCCTCCATGGAACACAGCATACATAGTGCAGGTAGGCAGGCCGGCCATTGTGCGTCAGCGCACATGAGAAGCACAGGAATCTCCCGTATGTCATAGACACAGCACCTTCACGCCCTATTTGCTTGTTGTAGGGAAGTGCCGCAGGAATGCATGCTGTAATATTCTACGCAAAAACATCATAAATTAGATTCTAAATTCACAATTGTCAAAAAGCAACATTTACCATCCATATTTTGTGGTGCAGAAAATGAAAAAAGCACTGGTGAAGATGAGCCCACATAATGAAATCACACAGCAGGAAAAATGGTAAAAAAGTACTTGTATGTTGCAAAGTCATGTTGAAAGTAAATAAATAATAGGACAAACATTACAATCATTAATATGTTACACAGTGGATGTGCGTTTAAATATGACCATCCATGAAAAAGTAGCCCTCAGTGCTCACACAAGTTTGCATTATTAAACTAATGTGGTAGGCACATAAATGAAGTTGGTGTATCCTACTTCATAATCTTATCCATGCATTCATGACTCTACACACAAAGTGACGTTGGGTCTGCCTATGTCAGTATCTGACCCATGCATTCCTGACTCAACGCACAAAAGTGACGTTAGGTCTGCCTACGTCACAATCTGACCCATGCATTCCTGACTCCACGCACAAAAGTGACGATAGGTCTGCCAATGTCAGAATCTGACCCATGCATTCCTGACTCGGCGCACAAAAGTGACGTTATCTGATCTTATTTTATCTTAGGTGAAATTAATAGAGCGCACTGACACCATAGGCTTCCTGGCGCCATAAGACAAAGTGAGTGAGGAAGGAAGCGTGAGTGGCGGAAATTTAGCCCAGGGAAGGGAAAAGGTGGGTTTGAAGTGATTTCCAGAAGTGCAGAAGAGAAAGGGGAGGATTTGATGGAGAGAGGAAGGAGATCCCAAAGCCCAGGAGCCAGATGAGAAAAAGGGCGACCGCCAAATTTCTTAGTTTTAGTATTGGGAGTGACTACCAGATGAAGGTGGGCTGAGAGGAGGGTTCGTGTTGGGCGGTGAGGGCAGATAAGAGATTTGGGAAGCGTGGGGCGGGAGCAGTGGAGGGCTTAAAATGTGAGACAGGCCACCTTAAAAGATGCCCTCTGGTCTATTGGGAGCCAGTGAAGACTGTGGAGTAGAGGTTTGGCTGATTGCCATCTGGGGGTTTTGTGAATTAGACAGGCCGCTTGATTCTGGACAACTTGGAGGCGGTGTGCGAGGGATTGTGGGAGACTGTAGTAGATGGACTTAGAGAAGTCCAGGCGGGAGAGCACGAGTGAGATGACCACTTGGGTAAGTGCGGTGGGAGGGAGTAAGTGACTGACTGTACCGATCTTCCGGAGCTGGTACATACAGGAAGAAACTACCGCACCCACTTGTGCCCTGAGGGAGAGTTCAGCGTCAATGATGACTCCCAGACCCTTTACTGATTTTACCGGGGCTGGGGGGAACCTAGCTCCGAGGGCCAGAACTGAGGGCCCCATTGGCCATGACTGAGTCCAGGGAGGAGGAGCTCGGTTTTCCCGGGGTCAAGCTTCAATTGGTTCTGGTACATCCATAATCGGATGTGGATCATGACAGCGTGGAACGTGTTGATGGCACGAGATGAATTGAGAGGGAGGATGATCTGTAAGTCGTCAGCGTAGTAATAGACAATAATGTCCCATTTCTGAAGAGAATGGATCAGCGGCCGGAGGTATAGATTGGACAGGAGTGGTGAAAGGGAGGAGTCCTGTGGGACTCCACAGGACGTGGGGGTTTTTGTTGCAGTACAGGCTCCTAGGCGGACCGCTTGAGTTCTTCCAGTTAGGAAGGACTTGACCCACTCAAGAGCGGTGCCCTGGATGCCTGCCTGTTTGACAAGGTGGAGAAGGATGTTATGGTCCACCATGTCGAACGCGGACGACAGGTCCAGGAGTAAGAGGGCTTGGGGGGACCCCGTGTCCGCGTTGCTCCTGAGTGTGTACAGGACTGGCAAGATAACTGCCTCTATTGAGTGGGCAGGTCTGAAGCCGGCTTGATTGAGCTCAATGTGACAGGAGGATTCAATGTCGTTTGGCAGACATCAGGTGACATGGTCCTCCATTAATGTTGAGAAATACGGGAGGAGGAAGATGGGAGACGTTAGGTCTGCATAAGTCAGAATCTGACCCATGCTTCGCTGACTCTAGGCACAAAAGTGACGTTACACAAGGCCCAAAAGTGACTTTGGTCAACATATGTCATAGTCTGACTCAGCTGAATATACAAACACCAAAATTTTGCACGCTAACATTGTTTGTTCCTGTTGAGACACTTCCATGCTAAGCGTAAACACGCATCTTTTGCCCAGCTTCAAAAATACAGCAGGAAATATATGCAACGACATTGTCAGATAAAAACTGCAATTCGCCATTAATGAAGATTGTGACGCATGCCAATAATGTCGCATCTACAAAAACTGGTTGCACCTTGAGAGGAAAATATGTCAACACTCAGCCATGCTTCAAATTTACGATGCAACATAATAATGATTTAGTTGCATGACAATAATGACGCTTCCACGATAACAGGTCGCACCGTAAGGGGAAATATGTCATCACTGTACCATGCTTCAAATCAACGATGCGACATAATTAGGTTTTATTAGCATGCCAATAATGACGATTCTATTACAACTGGTCGCACCTTCAGGGGAAAATATGTCATCAGTCACCCATGCTTCAAAGTAACGATGCAACATAATAATGATTTAGTCGCATGATAATAATGACGCTTCCGCGATAACAGGTCGCACCGTAAGGGAAAATATATTATCAGTGTACCATGCTTCAAATTAACGATGCGACATAATTAGGTTTTATTCGCATGCCAATAATGACGCTTCTACTACAACTGGTCGCACCTTCAGGGGAAAATATGTCATCAGTCACCCATGCTTCAAAGTAACGATGCAAAATAATAATGATTTAGTCGCATGATAATAATGACGCTTCCACGATAACAGTTCGCACCGTAAGGGAAAATATATTATCAGTGAACCATGCTTCAAATTAACGATGCGACATAATTAGGTTTTATTCGCATGCCAAAAATGACGCATCGCCGGAAACGAGTCGCATCGCAACAGGAAATGATGTACCCAGCCTGCCTGCTCACAACCAGGAAGTTATATCATACTATCACTTTCTATTTCACTCCTTTGTAGTCTCTGAGAGGTGTAGGAGTGTGTTTGCCAAGTGCTTGACAGTGTTGTCCTGTCCTGCAGTTGTTTTACAGTGTGTGTCTTGCTTACTGTCTCCAAATAGTCTCTGTAGTGTTGTGTATTGTCTACCTGTGTGTTGTGTGTAAAGGGGTGTCTGTCTGTTTAGGGGTTTTAATAGTTTTTCATAGGGGGATTAGTGTTCTGTTTAGGGGTTTTCATAGTTAGTAATAGGGGGATTAGTTTTCTGTTTAGTGGATTGATAGTAATAGGGGGATTCCTGTGTAAGCAACATTTTTTTTGTGGCATTCACACAGCGTGGCTTGTGCTTTGTCACAATGCCACCCAGGTCTAGGAACCTTACCGAGCAGGAGTATGGGGGGCTACTGTGGCTGATAGTCCACTACCTCCCAAACATGATTGGGAGTGGAGGCAGGGTACTGCTGGGTTACCCAACCCAAGAAAGTAAGCTGAGGTGGGAGAGGGTCCGGTACCAGATGTTGCGAATCTTTGGAGTGGACCGGACCCTGAGACAGTACAAGCATCGGTGGGCAGATCTCATCAACCGTGAGCAGGATCTCCTGGACCACCTTGGAATTGAGGTTGATGGAACAATTGGTAAGTCTAATTACATTTATTTCATTTATTAACCGCTGTATTCTAAGGTTAAGCTATTCCATTGTGAAACTACAAGGGCCTCACTGATGATCCCCTTGCGCCCCTGTAACATCAGATATAGGGCCATATCTATCAACAAACCCTTTCGCAAATCAAAAATTGCGATTCTTATGGAATCGCTATTTATGAATAGCAAAATGGTATGTATGAAGAAAATCCGCTAATTTGTAGGAATTTCTTAATCTTCCGTATTTGCAACTTTGCATTTTTCAAATTTGTAATTAAGGGATAATTCCCAATGCATTCCCATGGCCCAGGAGGCCCATAGGAATTATTAGAAAAATATACTGTAATAGCAAATCAGTTGTGAATTATTACAAGGGTGCGGGGTGTCTCAAAGACACCCTGCTGCACCCCTCAAAAGTATATGTGTGTGTGCATATGGTGCACATACATGCCATATGGCCATGTGTGTTCATCACCTGGCACCTTCAAAAAAGCAAAATTGTGCATATTTTGGAAAAAATGCTATTTACCATCACCTACAGGTTGTTGTTAAGTAGCTAAATCTCAAACATAATTTGCTACACAAAAATCCTACATACATAGCATTTAAGGAATTTCAAAATTGCAATTCCCTAAATGCTATGCCAAAATAAGGATTTCCTAAACTTTGCTATTCCTTAGTTGGCAAATGTTTCATACATCCTAAGACATGGAAATAGGCCATTTGCAATTCGCCAACGGCAAAATTCTGCAATTTTCAGACTTAGCAATTCACAAAAGGCTTGATACATATGGCCCCTACTGACGTTGTGGTAACGCACAAGCCAGAGTGATCTTCATCATGCTGGACTATGCCGCTCATTGAGGCAGAATCATGCATGATAAATGTCCGCACTTTCAATGCATTGTTCTGTGTCAAAGGGGCGTGCAATTGGTGTTGTTTGGCATGTTCACAGCAACATCCATGGACTTTTGTCACTGCTCCAGGGGCCTTTGTAATGAAGGCCTTGTGCCTCCGCAGCATCACTCATTAACGTGTGGTAAAGTGACGCTCTGGCGGCGCAAGGCCTATGAAAAGAAGGCCTGAGATGTACGAGTGTGAGGCAGCGCAAAAAGCACATGCCTGCCCTGGGGAGGTGTAAGTGAGGCGCAACAGGGAGTGAAGTTTACATGTATCCATGTATGTCATATTTCCCTGTGTGCAGCTGCATTGTGCAGCACACAATGAAAAATGTCTATGCAGTTTCTGGCCATTGATGTACAGGAAGGTATCCCATACGGTACAAAAAACTTCTTCCAAGCAACACAGCCGCCCTTGCATCATGGTGCAAAAGGTATTGTCCTACTGCATGACAGCACTTTGTGGGCAAGGCCAGGGAAAGGCACAAATATGCTACCTTAAGGGAACAACATGTTCCATCCTGGTATATTATATGTATGCATGATGGATTCTTGATACAATATTTCACGCAGTGACAATATCCTATTAACAATGGGCCTAAACATCCTAAGTATTGCATAACATCAACAGCAACTTGGATGCAAACTTCATGCTCCCCCCTCCATCACACATTGTAGGCCCTGTACATAGAGTAATAATCTACAGGGACATCACCTCAGAGGAGCATATGTCTGCCAGCATCACATGTAACCTTGTAGTGGTTCTAAATCTATCCACACACGTGTTTGTATGTGTATTTCAATATACACAATGTGCTACATTACCATCTGTGTGCAGCAAAGATGCACTAGTGTAAACTGAGTGCAAAACATGCAATGCCTTCACTCCTTCATCATGACTGTGTGCAGGAAGTATCACATTTAATTACTTGGATTCTACACAATGACTGGATGTACAGTAACTACTTGTGATGTGAAATGCAGTGCAGAATGGAAAACAACATGATAATAACAATACACTTATGCAACAATGGGCTGAGTAAGGTTTGGTAGCATACCCAAACATAGGATACATCATACAGCTGGGATTACGTCCGGTCACATGTTTGTTGTGCTGAAACAACATCAATCAAAATTTTAGGCCACTCTTGTGCGTAGTCAAGTGGGAAATAGGCACACATCTACAAGGCCTGGAAAAGTGTATGTAATGTTAATACCATGTACACGTGTACATGGTGTACTTGCACACAGATCAATGTGTATGTGTGTAAATGCATGTTGCTTGCAGTTCTTGTCACAATGCACATATCAAAGAAGCTGACACACTGATACATCTAAGGGTGCCAGTACATCTGTGAATGATGAATAACCAAATGATAAGCCATGTGTGTATTGGGGAGGACATAAGTCTCAAAAAGGCCACGTAAATTCTACAATTGTTTGAATACATATGGCGGATATTTGATTTTTTTGTGTGTGACGCATTAATCTGCTGGCACATCTGTGAATACTCAGATGTTCACATTCACCATTGTACCAAAGTCCCCCATAAAAGCACAATCACATACATCTACACAATGCAAACATATTTTCTATATGGGACAAGTGTGCATGTATTTTGCAAATGCCATCTCAATGTGACACCACAAACAAGGGATCACATGTGTGTAATACATGCAGTGCAAGAGTGTGCTTCACATGTGAAGCACTTAGCCAGAGACTGTTGTATGAATCACGTTGCCTCATGGGACGCAACGTAAGCCAATGTTGAAGATACCACTGACTCTCATGTAAGCTCTGTACTGTGTTGAAATATGCAACATACGCTGAGATTCTGGTCTATTGTCTTTCACTTGTAGGTGGTCCACCACCATACACAAGGGATGAGGTGGAGTCCTTCAAGAACCCTAAGGCCACTGGTGAGTGTGAAATCAGTACTATCTTTGTCTGTATGCTTACAATGTCTCCTCATGCATGCCATGTATGCAGACAGTCCAAAAGCATCATTCTTGCATGCATCATGTTTACACATCACATGTGCATGGAAGTGTCAAGGACTCAATGGCACCATGTGGAAATGCATAAACTCAAAGATAAGGGTCACATGTATGAGGTGTTACAGTGTGCAAGGGACACAGTAACACTTCTTGTGCTGCTGTAAGTATCCATCACATAAAATGAGACCACAATCAAACAATACATCTAGACCTCCATAGAGCACCATACTCAGGTGTGAGGGTCTCAAGGCACTGAAGGGAGGGGGTGTGCTGCTACTCATGAAATAGGCAGGTCTTCAGTTCTTAAATGAAGGTAAGATGGTCCTGGTCAGTCATAATTGTGCGCCAAGGGAGTTTCATGTCTTGGTGGCCAGGTAGGAGGATGATCTACCTCCAGTGGTGGATCAGTCAATCCTTGGTATGTTGGCTAGTGGGAGGCTGGCGGAGCGGAGGTGGCCGGTAGGATCTGAGAACGAGAGGCGGTTGGGGAGTCATTCTGGGCCCATGTCATGTGTCTGTGTGTGTGTGTGTGTGGGTGAGGAGCCTGAACGTGATTCTTGTGTTGACGGTGACCCATTGTTGGTCATTATGGCCTGTAGAAATGCTACTGTGGTGAGGGCTGTCGAAGATGAGTTGTGCCGGTGCATTTACTATGGGTAGTAGTTCTAAGTGAAGTCTGGCAGTGGTTCCTGTGTATAAGGCATTACCGTTGTACAGTTGGCTGTTGATGAGGGCCTGGGTGACCGTCTCACACGTTCCGGTGGTGATCCACCAGAATATCTATCGGAGCATGCGCAGGGTGTAGAATCATAAGGATGACATGACGTCCACTTGTTTGTTAGTTGTGAGTGAGTAGACCTGGAAGAACCCCAAGTGGGGTGTATGGTCCGTGGGTGTTGTTGCAGTGACCATTGTTGTGGACCAATAGGCGTCGTCCCTGGTGGATGTTGATTTGCCAAGGATGATAACCTCTGTATTGTGTGTCTACAGTATCTGCTGACTGAGCTTCTTCCATTCTGCAGCGTCTATCTTTCCTTCATGGAGGTTGTTTTTGGTTGGGGCTGGGTCTTGGGTGAGGGACAGTACCGAATGGGTGTCATTGGCATAGGATATTACGTTGTGGTGGTGTGTGCATGCAATGGTGGCAAGTGTGCTCATGGAGATGTCGAAGACTGTTGTGCAGAGCAAGGACCCTTGGGGTACGTGACAGTCAGTGTATTTATACCATGGCTACATGACACATGCTCATTGTAGTACTACATAGATATACCTCCTACAAGTTCGATTTCCTTGTGCCCCACATGTGTCAGTACTTGCCATTGTTAGAGGGATGCCTTCTACTTCCACAATGTTGTACATGGCTTCTTCCCTACCTGTTCCTTTCCCTGCTTGCCCTTGTACCAACCTTCTAGATTGTTTATATGATTCTCCCTATGACACTATCCCTGGTTCTAATCTGTGACAGTTAATGCTTGACCAGATGGGCGACGGTCCTGTTATCTCCTTACTGCTGCATTAAACTGCTTACCTGCCACCTTCCTGTCTCTGGAGCAATCTTTGTATTTACAACATTTTGGCGACTTGTTGATGGGAGCATCTGGCCATTTCGTTTCGCAGCAGGAGAAGAATTAAGGAAAACAGCGATCCGTTCCCCAACGAATCCACGAAGAACAGCGTTTATTCTGCCTATTTCCTACTACTTCAGGTATTAATCGGCGTTGAGAAATATCGAGCGGAATTTAAATATTCCTAATTTCTCCGCCTTTTCCCTTTGCCTGAATTCAGTGGATGACATCGTTTACGTCGCGTGCAGTTCTCCGCGTTACCCAGCAACCAAGCAGCGAGGTACGTAAGCGGATTACCATTTCTTGTTGCTGTGTAATCTATCTCCTTGACAACAGAGGACGCAAGGAGCAGAAGACGCAAGGAGCCTCGCACGTCACCTAAGCTGTTCACGAACCAAACGCTGCGCGTCATTTACGCAAGGTTATCTACGTGACCTCTATGACGTATGACGTTCGCGGCCATTTTGGATGCATTTCTTCGTGTGTGTGATGTCGGCAGAAAGACGCTAAGGAAATTAAAGCGATTAAGTGGGTCGTTAGCCTTAAAAGAAGATTCGAAGACTTAAAGTTCAAGTAAGCATGTTTTAAAACTTGTTTTGTGACACTTCTTCATTCCGGTGATATTTACCAAAGCACATGACATTTTTTTTTTATGTGACTTTGTAGCATCAAGCTTCAGATAACATTAGTATACCAGCGTTTGTGTTTATATTAGTACTTTGGTGACTTGCAACTATTCCATCTACTCAGAGACTTTACTAAAAGGTGTTTTGTCATGGCACCATCTATAAATGTTGCTCTTCCCCCGCAATTTTTATCTGAACCAGGCAATCCATCCACTGCCTGGGAAGACTGGATTATAATGTTTAATAATTACATCGAGGCTCTAGATGGAGAAGACTTCTCACCTAAAAGGAAAAAAGCACTCTTGATGACCACATTAGGAAAGGAGGGTCAACGTCTTTTTAAGTACTTACCACAAGTTTTGTCTTCCACTTCACAAACTTTGGATGAGTTTAAAGAAGCTATTGCTAGACTGGAGAATAGATTTGGGAAAGAAGAAAATCTAGTTCTTCAACGATACAGATTTTACAAGAACAAACAACTCGAGGGTGAAAGCATAGACGACTTCGTTGCTCGCCTACGTGAACTATCTGTCAAATGTAATTTTGGTCAAATGGCTGATAAACACATTAGGGACCAATTAATTGTACAAGCTAATAATAGGAAGATTCAGGAGCGTTTATGGACTGCCAAAAACCCTACTCTTAAAGTAGCAATTGAATTAGCTAAGGTTGTTGAAGAGAGTGAAAAGTGCATTAAGGAATTGCAAAAGACCAGTATAGACTCAAAAGTTGCCGAAATATCCCATAAGGTTGTCAATAGTGACATTAGCGATGATGAAGCAGCTGCTGTCGCTATTGTTAGAAAGAAAGGTTATGTCTTGCAAAAAAAAAATATGCCCCAACAGTCTTTCAATAGACCCCAGTTACAGTCTAGTAACAAGTTCATGTCTAAGATGTGCTCTAGATGTGGGAGTTATTTACACATGTCTGATGCAAAATTCTGTTTTGCTAACAATAAGGAGTGTTTACGTTGTGGTAAGATAGGTCACTTTGCAAAAATGTGCAAAAACAGATCCAACCCGAGAGTTACTGTTGTGAGTGAATATGGTGACCTAAAGCGAGACGTCAACAAAATTTTGGTTTTATATGATTCTGTATGTTCATGTGTTGAAAAGAGAGAGCGAATCCCTAAAGCTAACTTTATGATTGATGACAAATGTGTCAACTTGATGGTTGACACTGGTTCCAAGTGGACTATTATTCCTTCATCTATGCTGAAGGAGGTATGGGGAAACAAATGTCTGGATGTGTGTGACATTTTTCCTTCTGGCTACCAGGGTGAGAAAATCGACCTCCTTGGTTGTTTTGAAGGGAAGATTGTTTTTAAAAACAGGTCCACCTGGGGTAAGATTTATGTGTCTATAGATGGTCCCGCCATATTGGGGCGTTCCCACCAGTATGACTTGCATATTATTGTTAACCCCAGAGCTGACGAACCTGTTTTAGTTATTGATGATTGTTCTATTGATGACATCCTTACCAATCACAGTCTTGTATTCAGAGAAGAATTAGGCGAACTACAGGGCTACTCTCACAAAATACTGTTGAAAGATGGCAGTATTCCGGTACAGCACAAAGCCAGTAGAGTTCCTTTCGCCTTACGTGATGAGGTTAAAGCTGTCCTAGAAGAGATGCTTCAAGGTGGCATCATTGAGCCAGTAGAAGCTTCTCCATGGGTTTCCCCTGTGGTCATTTCGCAGAAACCCGACAACAAAATTAGGTTCTGCTTAGACCTACGCTCCTTGAATAAATGTGTGGTGGCTGATGTGTTTCCTTTACCCAATATAGGTGAGTTAGTTTCCACTCTCAAGGGAGCAAGATTATTCAGCAAATTAGACCTTAAACGCGCATATCATCAGATTCGTTTAGACGAGAGTTCAAAGCATCTTACAGCTTCCATTACAGGCGAAGGAACTTTTCAATTTACTAGGTTACCCTTTGGACTCATTAATGCTGCTAGTGTGTTTCAGCGAATGGTTACTGAGGTGTTCAAAGGGTTAGACAAAGTAATTTTCTTCCAGGATGACATTCTCGTTTTCGGGGATACTTTGGAGGAACACAACAATGTCTTACAAAATGTTCTGGGTAGATTTGTTGATGCTGGACTCACGCTACGCCGGGAGAAATGCACATTTTTGGTCAAAGAGGTTGAATATTTGGGTTTCAGTCTCTCTGCAGATGGCATTAGGCTAAAAAAAATTTATTGGAAGCTATCAAATTAGCTCCCTCTCCAGCTGATAAGGAACAGCTTAGGTCCTTCATGGGACTAATTGAGTTCTACTCTAAATTTGTGAAAGATTTCTCGGCGAAAACAGCTCCCTTAAGATCCCTGTTGAAAAAGGGGGTGAAATTCTCATGGTCAAAGGAACAAGAGTCTTGTTTCTGTAGCATCAAATATGAACTCAAGTCTTCTGATGTTCTTACCCCTTTTGACATTAAACGGTCTTCTATCTTAATGGTTGACGCGAGTGGTGTCGGTCTTGGTGCCGTGCTTCTCCAGAAACATGATGGTACTGAAAAAACTATAGCCTTTGCTTCTAGACCATTGTCTACCTCTGAAGTTAACTATTCCGTTATTGAACGGGAAGCTCTTGCAGCTGCTTGGGGTGTAAACTATTTTAGAACATATTTGTGGGGTTCACGTTTTGTTCTTCGCACAGATCACAAAACCCTGGTTAATGTGTTGGCGCCTGGTGGAACAGGCAAAGGTTCGCCCAGGCTAGCCAGATTAGCTTCTCGCCTGCAGGATTATCAGTTCAAGGTCGAGTTCGTTCATGGCTGGAGGAACATTCAAGCCGATTGTTTATCACGCCTCCCTGCTCCTTCTGTTAAAGGTCAAGATTTGTTAAGTGATATTTGTGACGATATAGCTGTTGCCTCTCTGCAAGATGTTTTGTTTTTGTGTGAGAGTTCATTCTCAGCTGAGGAGTGGTCCAAGAGCATGGATGAAGACCATGTTTTAAAGGCTGTTGTTGATCTTGTTCTCAAGGGGGAAAGAAGAGAGAGTACCCTAGAGCCTTCTGTCAAACCTTTTCTCAGAGTTTTAAGTGAATTGTCCCTGTTCGGGAAAAATGTGTTAATGAGAGGTGATCGTTTTATTCCTCCTAGCTCCTTGAGGAGTAAAATTCTCAGTTTGGCTCATGAGGGTCATTTGGGCCAAACCCTCACTCAGCGGCGTGTGAAAGAAAATTTCTGGTGGCCTTCAATTGATAGTGATGCTGTAGATTGCGTAGTCAAGTGTTCCTTTTGCAAGGAAGGAGAGAACCGTCTAAAAGTTGTTGGTTCTCATTCAATCGGAAATATCTCTTTTAAAAGCTTACCTTGGCATACCATATGTTTAGACTTCATTGGTCCTATGAGTGAACTACCTTCAAATCAACGCTTTGCTGTAGTCGTTATTGATTGCTTTTCCAAGTGGTTGACTGTACGTTTCATGAGCGAGATCACAACAGATTCCACTATTCATTTCCTTAAGTCTGTTTTTCTGAATGAGGGTTTTCCATCCGTTTTGATTACCGATAACGGCACCCAACTAACATCTACCAAAATGGCTAATTTTGTGCGTGATTGTGGCATCTCTCATCACCGCACTTGTCTTTACAACCCTGAGAGCAATGGTCTATGTGAGAGGGTGAATCGACTGGTGAAAGGTGTGATTCAAATGTCTGTTGCGAGTGGATGTTTTTCAGACGAGCGTGTGCAAGAGTTAGTTTGGGCGTATCGCTCAACGCCCCATAAGCAGGGAGAAAAATCTCCCTTTGAGCTAATGCGGGGTCGTTCCCCTGTTTCAAGGTTGACTCCTGCCTGGCTAAGAGAAAATGATAAACAATCCTCCCCATCTAATTTGTCTCCTTTGCCTATCTCTAATGGAGATCTTGTCAAAGTCAAACCTGGTCGGTGTACCAAAGGTCTTTCAAAATTTAGTGGTCCGTTTCGTGTTAAGAAAGCTTTTCCTCATTTTGTACTCCTTGATAACGGTGCAAAATGGAACTACAGGAGAGTTGCGCTTTACCAGAAAAATGGAGCAAATCCTTCAGAGTGTTCTTCCTGTTTTTCTGATAAAGGTTGCAATGGTTACATGTTGTCCTCTCAGGAGGATTCCAGTTTACCTTGTTTGCCTGCTGTACGGGGGGAAGTGGGTGGTGGCGATGCCTCCTCATCCTTGTGTGACAATGGAGTTGGGGTTTCTATCCCTGCTTCTATTTCCACTCATTCTTCTTCTAGCGTGAGTTTAAGGAGTCCTCGTTCTCGCCATCCTCCTGCTTACTTAAATGATTATGTCCATTGAAAGTTTTCTCTGTTCATTTGTTTTATGCTTTTCTTTCTTTTCTTTTATTGTCCAAGGAGGGGAGATGTGTTGTACATGGCTTCTTCCCTACCTGTTCCCTTCCCTGCTTGCCCTTGTACCAACCTTCTAGATTGTTTATATGATTCTCCCTATGACACTATCCCTGGTTCTAATCTGTGACAGTTAATGCTTGGCCAGATGGGCGACGGTCCTGTTATCTCCTTACTGCTGCATTAAACTGCTTACCTGCCACCTTCCTGTCTCTGGAGCAATCTTTGTATTTACAACACACAACAAGATCGCGGACATACACAACAGCTTCAGCACTCAACCGACCCACGCCACGACCGAACCACCGCCCCCCACCACCACCCTCCGCGCCTGGACCCCGATCAGCACCGAAGACACCGTCCGCACAATGAACTCCATCCACTCCGGATCTCCTACCGACCCCTGCCCTCACCACGTCTTCAACAAGGCCAACGCTGTCATCGCACCCCACCTGCGGGACATCATCAACACCTCTTTCGACACCGCTACCTTCCCGGAGAGCTGGAAGCACACCGAACTCAGCGCTCTACTAAAGAAGCCATCAGCCGACCCCACCGAACTCAAGAACTACCGCCCCATCTCGCTGCTCCCCTTTCCTGCAAAAGTCATCGAGAAGACCATCAACAAGCAGCTGGCCGCCTTCCTCGAGACAAACGGATCCCTCGACCTCTCGCAGTCTGGATTCCGGGCCAACCACAGCACTGAGACCGCCCTGATTGCAGCCACCGATGGCATCCGAGCTCTGCTTGACAACGGAGAAACAGCGGCCCTCATCCTCCTAGACCTCTCCGCGGCCTTCGACACTGTCTGCCACCGTACACTAGTGCGTTATTATATATGGGGTAACCCAAAGAAAGTCCTAGGACCTGGGTATTGAGTGTTACAGATATGGTGGTCCTAGATGTTAACTTCCACACACAATATTTGATATTATTTCAAAGAAGCTTTTTCAATTCTTATTCCACATGCGAAATCAATCCTGCAATGAAGAATTTTGGAAACAAAAAAGAAAAAACACAATAGCCCAAAAACAAACAGATGTCCAGTACACACATAAAAGAATTGTTCAATCGTTTTAAAAGTAGAGGAGAGAAGACTCTACTGTTTATTCTCAATAAAATTCCTCCTCATGGTACAGTACATAAATATGCAGTTATTATGAAACAAGGGGTTACCAAAAGGGTAAAGTGCATAGAGTGAGAAGTTTAGTGCTCGTGTGAAAGAGAAAAAGGACCGAGAGGTCAGGGGATGGTGAATTACACAATTGTCTTTGAGTCCAAGGTTAAGATAATCCTTGGTGTGGTTCAACAAGAGCCTGCCCTCAATAGTTTTTGCAAAGAAATGTCAATCTTTTTGTCTTTGCGGCGATCAATTCGCTCGGTGCTTCGTATCTTCAGAGGGGGTGAGTGGGCAGGGGCATAGGAGATGCAGGCTCAATGAGAGGGAGATTGCCGACGTTTCGACCCAAGGATACGAAGGGCAGTTTATATCCTCATGGACGGGTCTTCATCAGGACGGGAAGGTGAAGGGAAACGGCTAAGTTACATTATACTCATGTAACCCCAGCAGTGTGGGCGGACACCCTTTAATGGTATGCCATATGCGAAAAGATCAATTTGGTTTTTGAAAGCCGTCCAAACGTGCTCTCGAGTACCTCGCTGTGTAGGGCGATGGATGGTAATTGATTGGTCGGTCGAACAGTATACACGCTGTGTCTCCTCAGTAGAACTGCGCGGCCTATCAATGGGGCTCTGTCTGTTGGCGACTGCTCTGAAGATACGAAGCACCGAGCGAATTGATCGCCGCAAAGACAAAAAGATTGACATTTCTTTGCAAAAACTATTGAGGGCAGGCTCTTGTTGAACCACACCAAGGATTATCTTAACCTTGGACTCAAAGACAATTGTGTAATTCACCATCCCCTGACCTCTCGGTCCTTTTTCTCTTTCACACGGGCACTAAACTTCTCACTCTATGCACTTTACCCTTTTGGTAACCCCTTTTTTCATAATAACTGCATATTTATGTTCTGTACCATGAGGAGGAATTTTATTGAGAATAAACAGTAGAGTCTTTTCTCCTCTACTTTTAAAACGATTGAACAATTCTTTTGTGTGTGTACTGGACATCTGTTTGTTTTTGGGCTATTGTGTTTTTTCTTTTTTGTTTCCAAAATTCTTCATTGCAGGATTGATTTCGCATGTGGAATAAGAATTGAAAAAGCTTCTTTGAAATAATATCAAATATTGTGTGTGGAAATTCACGTCTAGGACCACCATATCTGTAACCGTACACTAGTGCAGCGACTCAGCAACGTCGGAATCCAGGAGAAGGCACTGGAGTGGATCATCTCCTTCCTCGCCGGTAGGACACAGAGAGTCCGCCTCCCCCGTTCAGATCTGAAGCCACCGAAGTCATCTGCGGCGTTCCTCAAGGCTCCTCGCTCAGCCCAACCCTCTTCAATGTGTACATGACCCCCCTCGCAGACATCGCACGCCAGCACAACCTCAATATCATCTCCTACGCCGACGACACCCAGCTGATTCTCTCCCTCACCAACGACCCCGCCACCGCCAGAGCCAACCTCCACGAAGGGATGAAAGAGGTAGCCGAATGGATGAAGAACAGCCGCCTGAAACTAAACTCGGACAAGACGGAAGTCCTCATCCTGGGATCCTTACCCTCTGCCTGGGACGACTCCTGGTGGCGCCCCGCCCTGGGCAGCGCACCCAAACCAACAGACCACGTACGCAACCTGGGCTTCATCCTGGAATCCACCCTCTCCATGACCAGACAAGTCAACGCCGTCTCCTCGTCGTGCTTCAACATCCTGTGCATGCTACGAAAGATCTTCCGGTGGATCCCCACCGAGACCAGGAAGACGGTCACCCAGGCCCTCGTCACTAGCCTTCTGGACTACGGCAACTCCCTCTACGCTGGCACCACCGCCAAACTCCAGAAAAGACTTCAGCGGATCCAGAACGCCTCAGCACGACTCATCCTGGACATCCCCCGCCGCAGCCACATCTCCGGACACCTGAGAGACCTGAACTGGCTCCCGGTCACCAAGAGAATCACCTTCCGACTCCTCACCCACGCACACAAAGCCCTACACAACCAAGGACCAGGATACCTCAACAGCCGCCTCAACTTCTACGCTCCCAAACGCCAGCTTCGATCGACTGGCCACGCCCTCGCCACCGTCCCCCGCATCTGAAGAGCCACCACAGGGGGACGGTCCTTCTCCTACCTCGCCGCCAAGACATGGAACTCCCTCCCGACCCACCTCCGCCTGACCCAGGACCACCTCGCCTTCAGGAAGCAACTCAAGACCTGGCTGTTCGAGCAGTAGCGGACCCCCCTCCCCTTGCGCCTTGAGACCCTCTGGGTGAGTAGTGCGATATATAAATGCTTTGATTGATTGATTGAACAGTGCTGCAAGTCCATAATTAATTAACACAACAATCATGCAGTTACCTATGCAACTAAAAGGGTCACCGGCAGAATCCCCTATTGACATCAGTAGTTAATATGCAATGATGTACATGTGCTTAAATGGCCATTGCATCAATTATCATGCATAGTCAATTCACATACCAGGCCTTAATGCTGGCCATGATATGACGTCCCCTGTCAAGATGCGTCTACCATGAAAGTGTTGTGCAGTGTGTGTTGCGTTGTGTGAAAACGCAGCACGTATTTACTCCCAAGCAGCACCCCATGTACGAGAGTTAAATGATAGGAGGCGGTGCCCAAATCTATTGCAGTGCACACCTGTGTTTTTCCTTGCAACACAATCCTAATTTGCCCATGTTTCGTTTCCATGGTGCATTTGACATGTGTGTTGCCTTGTGCAGCATACAGGGATGATGGTCCATATACCTTGCTTTGTATCTGCGTAGGAAGTGTCAAATTACAATGCCTATACAAACCTTGCCTGCACACAGATGCACTTGCATCATGTTGAGAAGGGGCCTGCATATGTGAATGGCGAGCATTGGGTTCATGCTCAGGACAAATGCATTGGAATGCACCATCTCATATGTATTGAGGCCTTACATGTCATCTACATTATTTTTCATGTTAGGTATTACGCAACATCACTTAGCATCCCTGTGTATGACCATCGATGATGATGCCACCATGCTTTGAAATTGATGCCCTGTTAACGATAGGCCCTTGACAAAATGTTCCGAAAATTGCATTAATGTGCATGTGTACAGGTGCCAATGTGTAAGTGCAGACTGATGTGGATGTCATTGCTCCATTACAGACAACATGTCACAAGATGAGGAGAGGCAGTATCGCATCCGTCTTGTAAGATACCGCCACATACGGAATGTTGGTCGTTCATTCAGGCAGATGGGACGCCGACATGAACACTCACGTGTTGCTGAAGCCTGGACATCACCAACTCCCACTCCCCCATGCAACATGCAGAGCAGGAAGCAAAAGGCAAAAAGCTCACTCATGGACTCCGGACCAGCAGCTGGATCATATCAAGATCAAGATCCCCAAATGGACACTGAATCTCCTACACAGAGTAGACCCTCAGGCATTCAGACATCAGCACGTCAACATCTGGTTTGGTTGCACCCCCAGCTAGTCTTGGTTCTGGATCTGCAAGTTGTTCCACTTCTGGACATCTCTTGCATCTGACCCCAGTGACAACCACTGATCAAAAATCTGGACCCACCACTGCACAGGCCCTTGCAACGAAGACAGGTGGAGCTGCAGTAGCGCCACATGAACTGGCTTGTGCACAAGTTGGACGTACAGCAACAGTTGGACGTACAGCAACAGGGCATGCAGCTTCTGCCCCAGAGATAGACGGTGTGCTCCTGATGGCCAAAATTGGCAATATTGAGGCCAAAATGGAAAATGTCGAAAAGGCCCAAAAGGAACTGACATTGAAGGTTGTGGGCATGCAACTGCAGCTGGCCACCCTGCTGTCCATGGTTGCCGACATGAAGGCCACCATTGAACAAATGGACGAGCAGGAATGAACATAGAGTGAACAACTGTGGTCGTTGTCCATGACATGGAATGTCACCTGTCAAGTTACGGACCTTGTTATTGTTTACATTTTTTAATAGTTAGATAGTTTTTAGGATAGTTGTAGTACTTAGGAATAGTGTTAGGATAAGTGTTAAGTTATTAGGAGTGGGTGGGGGGTTGATGTATAGTGCATGTTAAATGTTTTTTAAGATGTATAAAAAAAAATAAAAAAAATATCATTGTTTAGTTAGGTAGGTTAATTAGTATGTGTTTAGATTAGGTGTATGTATGCCTGATGTGTGATTTTTGAATAGGGGGTGGGGGGTCATCTGTGTGTTGTGTAGTATATGTGAGGTAGGTATAGGAACAGTTAGACAAGATAAGTGTAGATGTTAGTGCCTTAGATTAGCTTAGTGTAGGATTTTATTACAAATATAGATAAGTGTAGTGTAGTTTAGCATAGCTTTTAATTAGTGTGAACTATTTTTGTAAATAAAATATGTTTTTCAATTACTATAAGTTGTACTTGTAGGCATATGAAGTTGTGAAATCAGCTCTGGGTGAGCCTTACCCTTGCTGGCCCAGGAATGTCAACAATGATCTCATATCTGAGATTACCGTTACATGTTAGCTATTGTAAGCCAAATGTTCATTACACTATCACTAATTCATACAGGCCAATACTTTTCCTTGAGGGACTTTAGGTAATGCGTCTCAGGTGAGCCCATGTGATAAACAATCATGTGTTAAGATTGTGGGACCTCTATCAAGACGTTTTTTCCGTAGTGAAGCTCAGCAGGCCTTCCTGCTGCGCTACCCTTTTGCAGGATGAAGGGCAGGACCGTGCCGTATCTGCAAGATACTGCGCATTCCTGTTGTTCTCACCAGCACTGTTGCACAATGGCCTGTTCATCGCTAACGCAGTCACCTTTGCACAATGGGGCAAGTGTGTCTGCCTTGCGGGGAACATCAGACTTGTACAGGAACGGACACCTCTCAGTTAATCAATCATCACAACGGCCTCTTCCTCTTACTATATCTACTGCATTGTGAGAAAAAGGGGAGACAAGGAGAATTCGCCATATTTGTCAACATTGTGCCTTCCTCACGCCTGCCCTGGGTCTGTGTAATTTCTGGACAGTGCCTCACATTTCATGTTCCTATTACATCTTGGGCAGTGTCAAAAGCCAATGGATGTTGCTGGGAAGGCACCCAGCAACACCCATTGCACGTGCCTGTAACGCTGATCAAGGCGTTCAAGGGTCGGATTTGTTGCATGTAGCATTATCGCATGACTATGTGCCTTGGTGATGGATGATGACTATTAGGCAGGGTTAGGCGTCACACAACGTCACAACAAGTGAGGGTCAGATGGCACAAGGGCCGTCATTAATTGGGCCACCTGGTATTGAGACTGTAGCTAAATTTTTGCAGTGTTTCCCAATGCTGAGGGCTAGTATGACGGACGTCTTTCCTGCAAGTAGAAAAGAAAGCTGGTTCACAGACTGGCTATGTAGATGCTGGGAAATGTGACCATGGCTAGGTCTGTTTTCCAGACGTATGTCTTGTGGGCCTAGAAGCAGATTCATTGGTAGAGCTTTGCTGGCCCAGGGTTGTGGCTGACTGTGTAGGCGTGTATGAGCTCCTTGAGTGTCAGTATATCTGTATGGGTGTGGATGCAGTAGAGCTCCTGTATGTGCTGGCGGTAGTGGTATTATCATGGGAGCCACAGGGAACGTCTACCTACGGTTGTCTGGACATTCATCATTTTTGTCCTGAGGGTATTTTTGATACTGATATTGAGGGCATTCATATTGAACAGGCTGATGATGATGGATGTGTGGCAGATCTAATCAATGCATCAGTTGGCAATAATTTTGATGCTCTTGCAGAGTTTGCAGAGGGTGAAGAAGTATGGTGAGGATACTGCTATTATCCGTAATGACAGGGTGAGGGATGTGTTCTGTACAATGTATAGTTTGGGTGTCACATATGAGTGCTGAACTGTTTATCCAGCACAGGGGACCCCCAGGTATAGTCCCATGTGGTAGTGGTTGTTATGAGGATGATGACCTGTTTTGACAACAAATGGAGATTTGTCTAGCTGAGGTACATACTTGTTGGCACATCTTGCATCCATTGCGGTTAGTAGTGTCCTGTGATGTTGGGTACCTTGGTGAGGGAGAGGCAGAGCTGGGTGTATTAGGCGTAGGTTACTATGCAGAGTCCATGTTCACTGATGTTCTCAGCAAGTGGGGCCATGTAGACATAGTAGACAAAGGTACTGAGGGACAGTCCCTGAGGAACTCAGCATCAGTACTCTGTGTGTTGTGCTGTGAAATATATTATGCTGAATCATCTGCTCCGGTCTGCAAGGGAGGAGACAATCCAGTGTGGTGTATTACCCTGCCTCATGCCATAGTGGAGTCTGGCTGCTGGTGTGTTGTGGAACATTGTTTCTTGAAATGATGCGATGTATAATGTATATGGAGTGGCAGTGTGACCGACTTTGAGGATTGTGTGGATGTTGCTGTGGTGTATAGGAAGGACCTCTTGATGCTGTTGTTTGTCATGGAGCAGGATTGGGAATGTTGTATGTTCCTATGAACATCACTGGGTGCATGATGACCCTCTGGTTAATGACTTTGACTGCAAATGTGTGTGGAAAGATGTGCCTGTGGGTCTTGACGTCTGTTTGGTCAGCAGGGGTGTAACTGCGAATGTCATTTAGCTCTCAGCATTTGCAATTACTGTGGAGGTGCATGTTCCAATGGTGGAGGCCATGTACTGTCCCTGTTCGTGTGCAATGGGGGATGCAGCCCTGTGGAAGATGTGCTGTGGGCAGGGGTGTGTGGGTGCTCCTTAAAGTATGTCCATCACGGTGTTTGTGGTGTGAAACATGTAGACATGTGGCCACCAGAGGATGGTGTGTAGTGTGGCTTACTTGGGCTAAGGTGTTGTGTGGTATGCCTTGCTTATGTTCATCTAAGTTGACATTCACTTGGCTGATCTAGTGGTAGGAGACTGTACCAAGTGTCTATAAAATTCCCGTGAAGTGAGTGAGGGCTGAGCTCGGTCATATTGTTTAATTTGGTATGGAGTTGAAGCTTGCCATGGATTGGCATGAAGTGTAGAGGATTGTGTCCTTCATGATTTTGCATTTGTGTGGATCAGATGAGTTTGACATTTTGCTGTGATGTTATCCCTGTAGGCGGAGTGTAACTCCTGGGGTTTGGTTGAGCCTCAAAGCTAAATCCAGCAGCCTGCACATGAGCATTGTTCGTTTTATGTCCGTGGATACACAGGTGACATTGGTGGTGTGTTGTATGTTGTGCTTCAAGGAAGTGTGCAGCCATGTATGTGCATATGTAGTACAACATCTGTAATTCGTAATGATCTGAGTTAGTGTGGCACATGGTGGATGGAGGGGTGTGTATCAGTGCTGAGGCAAGGGGCTCTGTGCTGATCTTGCACCAGTGTCTGCACAGGGACTGTGCCCTTGACATGTGTATGGTATGTTTTCTGAATGATGAGAGGATGCATTGGGGCTTGGATCAGGGAGGATGTGAGGGATGGCCAAGGAAAAAGTAGTTACCTTGGATGACAATGTGTGCCCGGGTGTGTCCCACCTTGTGAGTTGTGTTGATGACAACCTGGGTATATCTGATGTCGGGGATGTTGTCTAGGAGTGCGGTGAGGTTGAATAGGCAGAGTTTGTCAATGAGTCATACTGGTGTCTGAGCTGTACATTGTCCACGTATTGTAGGTTGTTGTGCGGTCTGTGATCTGCATTGTAGTTGGCAAATATTGTGGCACATCAAGGATGTCTGTATGCAAGGGTACAACATGGAGTTGTCCTGTAGTTGACTTTGATACAGGAGTGGATATGTTCAGGACTGTGCAATCACTTGATCATAATGTCATTAGTCTGTTGGAGGCAGTTCCTGAAGATGATGGCAAGGCATCCCTCCATGGTGTTTGTGGCCGTATTTCTGCATGATCTTGTACAAGTTGTGGATTGCGTATGCAATGCCAGTTGCAGATGTGACCCAGGCAACGTAACTAGTGCCAGAGGCTGTAGTTGGCCTCACACATTTATATGCCATTTCTGTGCACAGGACATGTGTGTAGGAGGATGCAGCTCAGGCATCACTGTGCATTGGCATACAGCTGGCTGTTCATAGCTGTAATTGTCAGCAGACGGGGTAAGGTGCTTCAGCAGTGTCAACATGAGACTGTTGCTTGGTATTTGCACGGTGTCCTGAGCTGACAGTTGTATTATCTCACAAGGTTGCATACATGGAGTGCTGCATTTGTAGTGGGGGTTGTTTTAACAATCAGGCTAACTTCAGCTGGTCTTGCGCATGTTGTGTATGTTCACTGATGTGATTGAACTCTGCACAACAATGGTACCTATATACATAATCCACCATTCAGCTGGGGTCGTGTGTAGGGTGAGCAGCTTGTAGCTGGAGCATGGACGTGTGTGGGTGCTGGATGGACAGGTACCTGCAGTGGCAAGTAAAAGTCAGTGTGAAAACGGACCAAATACAGGGGATACACAACAGACAGGCCACATTAGCTCTATCAGGAACAGCAAACACACACACCAAGGGCACAATACAGTGAACAAGGCACAGACACACCATGGCGCCACTGGGAAATGGCCTCATTGGCAATCTACATTGTACTAGTGGTACAGATTGTACCACAAGTGTATTGGGGCATTTCAATTGGGGAAAGACATTTCTTGTGTGTAGTAGCACAATAATCTGTGTGACAGGCCTGTACATAAGTACTTATTGTGGAAGTATGGTGGCTGACTCATTTTCACATAGCAATTTAGTGGATTTTCTAACAGACTCCAAGCTTGAAATCGGTCACGTTCTCACTTCTCCAAATGAAAGGTGTAACCGTGATCAAGGATCAGTGGTGTGGCGAGGCTTTGCCATTCGCTCAGATTCACATATGTGTTAGGACATCTCAATTCTGACATGTCATGTAAGTCATCTTGCCATGGCTAATTCCGCAGCTAATTTTGTCCGTCAGTGTGTCAACATACATCTGGCACACTGAGCCTCATCAATGACAGCCTTGAATCACATTAGAAAAGTGAAAATCGTTATGCTTCGGTGCCACAAGGCATTAAGGCATGAGGGCCACAGTCTTTGCAGCAGCACTGAAGTGTTTGTAGGACTTCATACATGAGACACCATTTGAGTGTTGAGTGATGTTGTTGCAATCACTGGTGTGAAGCATGTCCCTATTCCTATGCTTAAGTTAATAGAATTGTCTGCTACTTATCTTACCTTAGGATGTGCCTTTGATGCCAGCCACGTACTGATGTTTTCCTTTCATACATACATGTGGTATGTCAGATATTTCATGATCACATACATACACCTTGGACTGAGCCACATTTATGGTAGCGTGCAAGCAGATCTGATTTTCCCACTCACCCCCTCCTTGTACAAACTTTTAGTGTTAGTCATTCTAACTTATGACATCATTCGTTATGTTGCACATTAGCAATGCTGTAGTACACACGTTACTAGTCACTTCATGAACGTTGCCGGTTGGACATTGCATGTTGTGGTTGCAAATTAATGTAAGTGACACAACTTAGCAAGTAGCAAGGTATGACAGGACTCTGATCATCAAGGGACACATACAGTAGGGTTGAGGATGTACATGCACTGTCCATACATCAACATGACATTAGTGACATTTATGAGTGAGTAGTTTTTTTTGTGTGATAAGGGAGTGTCAAGATCATACGTTCACCTCATGGAGGGAGGCCACAGATAATTTATTGTACATCCATTGCCTAGCAGTAATTTGTTATTCATCATTACTCGGGTAAAATGTCAGTATTATGAGCACCAGACAGTGTTTATTTCTTGTCATGGTACAATATGTGATGCTAACGCATGGTTCTGCGGAGGACTGGACAATCTTCTGATTCTTCTTCATCAGATGTGTTTGTTTTCACAGCTGATGGTGTAATCAGTTGTGCAGTCGACACAGGAGGCATGGACACATCAGGGACTGCAGATGTTGATGGGATTGTACCTGCATCATGTTCCATGCCCATCAGGTACCGCATAAATGCGCTGAGCATGACTTGGTGGTTTTCAAGCACAGCTGTAACATCCCATTGGTCAGCCAATGTTGTCAGGTATGCATCCTGTTTTACATTCATTTCTTTATGGGTGTCCTGAATTTCCCTCAGCCTGTTGGCCACTTCAAGGCTGGCACTTGTGTTAGGCATTTGTCTGTGCCTCTGCTGCATGACTTCTGATATGTCATTCATGGCATGAAACAAAGTACGTGGTGGTGCATCGTTGCTGCTACCAGTTTTCCGCACTGCCAGTATTGGATGTTAGGCAACGGAGCACTCCCTCTAGGGTACCTGCCATGCTCTCTATTCCTTTACGCACCTCCTGTGCCAACTGACCCTGTACATCCACAACACGTTGTTCAAAGGAATTTAGCGTGTTTGGCGAATGGTGAGGCTGAGATGTTGTGGGAGGTGGCGTAGGAGTGCTTCCATGTTGGGCAAGCGGAGATCCCACTGTGCTGCTTTGCCTTCTTGTGGGGGGAGAGGGAGTTTGTATTGATTCCAACAAGTCCTGGATGAGGCCTGTGTCCACACTTGTTACACTTTCACCGTCCTCATCATTGGATTCAAACATAGGTTCCTGCTCATGAGTAGGTGTACCATGCCCTGAAATAAAAAATAGATGTATGTTTATGATCATGTCTGACATATGGTGTACAGATGCACAATTTTGAGTCATCTACCCTTTTTGACTTTGATGTGTGTCAACATGTCAAAGTTAAAGCTACACATCATCACTCATGTTACCTAAAATGACATGGCATGAATCATTTGATGGATACAAAATGTTTGTCCAAAAACATGGCACATGGCCAGACAGTGCTTACACACTTGCAACATTCAACTTGAGTGCATGTCCTGATGTCTGTTTTGTTGGTGTATATTGGGGACACATTCCAACACAGTAGCAAGTCCAAGTGGCATTTTGCACTCTATATGTGTGCAACAGGTATCAGGCCACAATTACTGAGGATCTGGGACATGGATTTCTTACCATCTCACATCATCCCACCTGTCATAGCCATCACAGCTGTGTTGTTTGTGTGTGGCCCATTTCCTGTGTCTTCATGCTAATTACGTTATATTTGGATAATACAGATTGCTCCTGGTATGTTGCTCAACCTACACCCAGCTCCCCCTGTGTGCCCCTGCTGCCGCTGCTGAGTACACACTGGCAGGTGTGCAGAACCACCATATTAGTGTCCCGTTAGTGGCCTCAGTGCAACTATTTTTTACCCTGTTTGCACACCATTTTGTTTTCAGTGCCACTGTTCCACCACCCCATGCACACTTGTTGCTCCCGCCTACCAGCTGCTCCTCCCTCCCACATCCCCATATGTGCCAAACTTTGCTCAACTGTGCTACTTGCGCACCAGAGGCACACCTTAAGCAAGCCCGTCTGCAGCCATCTGCGTCTGGACCATGCCCAGCGCCAGGACCCCTTGTGGCCACTAACGCCACTACACCAGACTCCAGTACTACGCCTGTACCCTCCATGCACTCAATGCCGGCCAATACAACACTTGCTATCAGGCCACCACAATGACATACACACGGGACCCTTCTCCTGCCGCACATGCAGCGTCACATGCAACTGAGCCACCAAACCCCCATGGAGTGGACCCAGCCACCTCCGATGCATTATCCACAACACCCACTTCACACGAACACAGCCCATGTGGCTCTGGGATCTGCTTGACACCTCCGCCCCAGATGTGTGATTATTAAACGTGACCTGGTGGAACTACTCCTCTGCAACCAACATCACCATAGACATCCCAGACAGCTACAAGTTCAACCGCAGGGATTGCGCTGACTGATTTGGTGGATGGGTCACCATCGACCACAAGTCCACCCTCAAGGTCGGTACCCATGCAGACAACCCCATCAATACCTCCAACCACCTGCACATGAACATCCACACCGACACCCAACACCACCATCAGAGGACCCTCGTGTACAGCACACACCGACCCTGTGCTCAGTTCTGCTGCTTAGTCAATGACCTCACCAGCCCACACGCACTCCCCTCCACGCACTACATCATCCTGTGGGACCTGACCTTACACCTCAAGGACAACAACGACGACAACTCCACCATACTGATCAACGACCTCGCCAGACCCGGCTGCAGACAACTCGGGACCAAACCCACGCCGCCAGCCACAAGCTGGACCCCGTCTTCTCAACAGGCACCCACGTCACCTCCAACCATACCACTGAACTGCACTCGACCGACCACCGCAGCATCAATTTTACCTTCTATTAATCAACCACACACCACCGCAGACAACTGCTGCCTCACCAATGCTGGGTAATAGTAAACGTAGACCAGCTGATCACACCCCTCAGCCAGAGCCCGAACTACAACCCCACCAACCCAGTCGCCAGTGCCAAAAAACTCTGACAGTGTATGTAGGACTGCACCAACACCTTTGCCCCACTCACGTTACCCTCCAACAGCCACGCCTGCAACAGAGCCACCCGGTTCACCGACTACCTCCAGACCTAACAACGCACATGCCGGAAGATGGAGTGAACATGGCTCCATGGACACACACTGCACGACCACACAGTCCACAAGGACGCCACGTGTATACATCACCACCTCAACAGATTGGCAAAGAGCTCCTCCTTCCAAGCCTGTCTGGATACCAATGCACACGACAGCAATGAGGTTTTCTGCATTGTTATTGAACAGAGAAACCCATGCGCAAACGTTATCAACATCTCACCCTCACAAGAAGTGTGGGACTCACTGTCCATCTTCTCACAGCGCACGTTTGGTGACATCGACAACAGCTTCACCACCACAACCACCCCAACTATGCCAGACTCCACCTCCCCGGCGAGGACCACCAGCGCCAACCACAGCACCTCCTGGTACTACGTCGACAAGGACGCAACACACAAGGTCATGAACTCCATACACTCTGGATCACCAGCAGTACCATCACCACACCACTTATTGTACAAAGCAGAGGAAGCGGTCATACCACAACTACACAAGTTCATCTACATCTTCTTCAATGCAGCAACATTCCATGAAATATGGAAGCACGCCACAAGCAATGCCCTCCTCAAGAGGCACAAGGCACACCCCAATGCCCTCGAGCACTCACGGCCCATCTCCCTGCTCACTTTCCCAACGAAGGTCATCTAGGTAATCTTCAACATGCAATTGGGCCACGAGCTGGTAGACCCCAACATATTTGACCCGTCCCAGTCCGGATTCATACGTACATACAGCAGCAAGACAGTCCACATGTCAGGCACAGACAACATCATGCGGCAACTAGCCAGCACCAAGACAGCAGCCCTCTTCCTCCTAGATCGGTCAACCGCCTTTGACACGGTATGCCATCACACTCTGAAGACACACCTCCGAGAATCATGATTCCAATTGAAGGCCCTAGACTGGACCACCTCCTTACTCTCCGGCAGAACCTAGAGCGTCCAGAGTGTCCGAAACCCATCCATAAAATCGGACGCCATCAACATCATCTGCGGCGTACCCCAGGGGTCATCCCTCCGCCCAACACTGTTCAACATGTACATGTCCCCCTCGTACACGTGGGCCGCAATCACAGCCTCTACATCATCTCCTACACCAACAACACCCAGCTCATCCTCTCCATCACCAGGGACCCACAGACACCCTGAACAAACCTCCACGAGGGAATGAAGTCCATCACCAACTGGATGAGGAGCAGCAGTCTGAAACTGTACTTGGACATGACACAGGTCCTCATCCTCGGACCCACACCCTGAGCCTGGGACGACTCTTGTCGGGCAACCACACTGGGAACAGCAACAACACCCACTGACAATGCACACAACTTACAATACATCCAGTACTCCTCCCTCTCCATGTCTGAGCAGGTCGACACCATCTCCTTCTCATGCTACAACTGCCTCCGCATGCTATGCAGGATCTACAAGTGGATCCCCACCCCAGACAAAAATAACTGTGACACAGGCCCTGAGCACCAGCAGACTGGACTACCACAACGCACTGTTTGCAGGATTCCCAAACAAACACCTACAACTACTGCAACTCATCTAATACACTTACGGCTCATTGATTGTCAACGTCCCCCACGGCAGCAAAATCATCCCCCAAATGTGAGACCTACACTGGTTCCCCATCAGCAAGTGGATCAGCTTCAAGCTCCAGACCCAGACACACAATGCACTCCAGTAGGCCGCACCAGCCTACCTGTACAGCAGACTCAGCTTCTACACCCCCACACGCCAGGTCCGCTCCACCAGCCTCCCCCTCACCACTGTCCACCGCATCCTATGACCAACCTCCAGCAGCAGATTCTTGTCCTACCTCGCAGCCGAGACCTTGCACATCCTCCCGGCCCACCTACGGCAGACCCAGGACCTACTCCCATTCAGAAGACTCATCAAGACCTGTCTCTTTGAGCGGTAGCGGCAGCCCCGTCCCATCAGAGTGGTAGATCCAACAGGTGTTTTTACATGCTGAAGGAGTTGTTCCAAGGACGCGGACTTCAGTATTCTCTGATTTTGATTTCATACAGCTGTGGTTCATGCAGACTGCGACGTAATGCATTCCTCAATGTATTTCAAGTGTTTGGTTGGTGTAGTCTTAGGTGTGAGAGAGTATGAGCTGTCTGTCATCAGCAATGGATACAATGTTGAGGCTGTGTTTGGTTTCAAATGGCGCTGAGGCAGCCCTGTTGATGTTGACAAGGGTCAGACACATAGATGGTCCCTCTTGCATTCAGCATTGGAATTACGTGATTTTAAAGGCGAAGGTTGTCAGTCTGATCCTTGGACCTTTTGCTGGGATGATTGACCCAGTTAAGCGTTGTTCCTTGGAATCCTGCTTCATGTAGTGTAGAAAATCTGTGTGGTGTTAGTCTGTGCCGGAGCACACTCACAGCTCCTGGTCCCGGAGGGGGCAGATGTCACCTGTGACTGTGAATAGGGTGATCTTGGTGCTGTTGTTGATGTGATGAGGACAGGGCTGTAGTGATCCCACAGGTAGCTGTATCTCATGTTGGAGGGGGTGTATTGAGCTGTGACTGGTGTCCAGGTGGGTATGCTAGTATGGCTGTTGTGTTGGGAGAGGTTTGCGTGGTGCTGCCTGTGGCATCTCATGTGTACGGCAAAGTTGTTGTAGTGACATTTTTTTATTTATGGTGAACTTTGTTGGACACTTAACACAGGTCTGTAGTGCCAGGGTGATGTCTGTAGCTTTGCAGCATAGGTTGTTTTATTCATGCAGGACCTTGACGAGTTTGCAGGACTTTCCATTATGTTGGATTATTTTTTTGTGGTACTGCCTCATTGCGTCCATGTATGTGTTTTACATTTTAGGTGTCTTGGTGTTTATACAGTTCTTACCAAGGTATCTGGTGGTGCCTCTTGCTTCTTAGAGATCAGTGCTCTACCATGCTGTGTCCCTGTAGTGCTGTTTGTTAGGCTTGCAGAGGGTGGAGGTCTGGTATGCGCAGTTGCGTATCCAGGTGTGACTTTCACTTGCAGTAACGCTGGTGTTGGCTGTGTTTGAGACCAGGGTGGTGGTTGAGGTATGTCAGCAGTGTAGGCATGTGAAATGTCTGCAGGTCATGTTTGCAGAGGCCTGTTGTCATTCTCCAATGTTTTCCATGTATGAGTGCATGGAGGCTGGCTGAGCTGCATCAGTGAATGACTGTATATCAGTTGCTGCTGGAAATGATTGCATTTGGGACCCAGATATGCGCATTCAGACTTGCGCTTGCACAGCGGCTGACATTGAGTAGGGTAATTGTGAGGTACATTATTCAGTCATGACGGAACACATGAAGACAGGGGTGGGGGCCTTAGTGGTAGTTCATAGACCATATGTGGAGTGTGGGCTCAGATGAGAGCACTGAACTGACTTATTATGGAGACACAAGGGACGAGTGACTGATGTGATCATGCTATGTGTCATCATGGCATGGGAGGGTGGGTAGGGGACATCTAAGATGAGGTGGGTCATGTGCATATTGGCAAGATTACTCAGGTGCCACCCATGATGACCAGAGCAGTAATACCCACTTCCATGTTTGGTATGCAGGCTGCATTTCAGCCTCCATGGCAAACATGGCCGACACTCCAGCATGTGGCTGCATGACTTATCCCATTTCCTATTACCAGTCACACCAGCACTTCACAGCGTTGTGATTGACTCAGAGTAGTGAGCCTGGCTGGATAATTCCTTTTACGTGACACAAAGGCAGGGTTGCAAAGGCTCCAGAGAAATGGGACACAGCTTTGAGGTCAGACTTCCCTCAATGTGTGTCTGATTCACAAAACAAACTTAAAACTCAATCCTAAACTTAACCTCATGCGTGCGAGCGCAATTCCGCTCGTATGCTGAGATTTTTTAAATCGCATGCTACGTGACGAGCTGGGCTCGTCATCAGCGTGCGAGCGGGCTATGCCATGACGAGCCCAGCTCGTCATCAGCGTCGAAGGGGTTAATACTATTTTGGTGTTGACAGTATACACTTACTACTCTTGGCATTCACAGAATTAACTTAATACTTTTGGTATTCACAGAAGTTAGGATTTTGCCTTTAGTCTGTCTTAAGTCTGTCTTCAGAGAAACGTAAGACAAAATCCTAACTTCTGTGAATACCAAAAGTAGTAAGTTCATTCTGTGAATGCTAAAATTAGTAGGTGCATTCTGTGAATACCAATATAGTAGTAAGTTTTGGATTGAGTCTTAAGTTCATTCTGTGCATCTGCCACTATATGTTTTGCAGAACACACTCACACACACATCCCTGCATCCATAAGACATTGGTTGTTCTTTCCTGCATTTGTTAACTCACAGCTGTCCCCCCCCATTGCCAATGTTTGCCACTGTGCCCCCATGCAGAGCAGGTGTGACACTCTTGTACCGAAAAAGGCACATACATAATACCGAAACATGCCATGTCATCACATTCCATTGAATTCATTGTTAATACTATGCATGTTGCAACTGTAGAGTAGGTGTTGCACAGCGGAGACTTTAATTACACTGTTCAAAGTTCAGTGAGTACATGGACAAACTATCCATGTCACCACACACCCAGACCTAAAGCATTAAATTCCTTTCTGAACAACCACGACACACACAATTGAGTCAGATTAGTGAGTAATGCACACACCATTTTTCATAGCCAAAAAATACATACACAGCATTTGTTCATATTTTCAACATTTCACCCCCTATTTCTCATGATGTACATCTATACAAATAATAGTTCAGACATATGTCCCCCATGACACAACCAATTGTTATTATTTGACACATAAAGGCACAACATTTTTGTTATTTTTCAGATTTGTCACAATTTCTTTTTTTTCATACTGACACACATTACCACTTGTAGTACTTACATCACAAAATAATTGTGGTCACAGTTAAGTATTTTGAGATGATATTTTGGTACACATGCATTGCATTGTTGACATTGTGCAGCATACATTGAAATGGTCATCGCAAAAGACTACGGCAACCATAGTCTACGCTGTTTGCATTTGACTGGCTCAGGTCCACACTGTGAACCAAGGTTTATTCCTCTTGGACACTGCAACAATACAATGTCAGCTACCTCCTCACCTTCAACCCTGTACGCCACCTCACCTGCCAGGACGTAACTCTGCTACAGACATCACCATCACTGTCACTGACAACTTCTGTGTCACCTGCATGTGGCAGCACGACAATCATGGAAGAGGCATTGTTAACCCATACACTGGTACACTCAGAATGAGCAGGCACTCTAATGTGCCATGGTTGACCATGTACTACGACAACTACATTATCGTGACCAGGGCCATGGCCATACTCAGCAGCACACTCATGTGCAGGACACACAGGCCATGTGCTCCATTCTCCAACACCATTGTTGACATAATTGCACCCCAGTGTGTGACATCCACAGACAGCATCCCTCTCGATGACCTCCAGTTCCACCTCAGCAGGTTAAGTTACCTGACCAACAACACCTCCAGGTTAACTTCACTGACATCAGACACAAGCATCAAGGGACCTCAACATACCACTGAACAGGACACGGTTAAGCACCTCTAGTACGGCTGCAGGTACTTCTGATTCAGGTCTGACTTCATACTCTCCTGGCGCTACCATCATTGAATGCATGACATATGTGACTTGACCAGCAATCACCACCGCCATCCTTGCACCCTCTTGCAGCTGGAGCAAGGACAGTGCATGACACTCCTTGTGCCAAGACAGTCCACCAATGCTTAAATACTTGTGTCACTACAGCACACAAATAGCACTGTTAGGATCTCGAATGACACCATCATTTCTGCACACCTCATGAATGTACTTGCATCCCTACTTTCCCCCTACCTCATGGCAGCCATGTATGTGGCCAGTGCTATTGGCATCGTCTGCCACTATGCATTGGTGGAGTTGCGGCATGGTTGTGCATACACTGACATTATGATTTGTAATGGATCTGTCATTGCTTGAATCATGGAGCAATGTCCAGTGGGTACTGTACATCCATGCTATTGCAAGGAGTGACATGGTGAAAAGTGTTGCCTCGCTGTCTTCTTGCAGCAACAATTTTCATGGTTGCGCCATAGGAATGCACACAATATTGTTGTTGTTGCACTTTTGTCGAGTGTATCTTTGTCACCGGGCAACCCTGTAACCTTGTTTGCAGCGCTGTCCAGTACCACTCCCATGCATATATGTTGTGCCACGAATTGTCACCTTCCTTAGGGACATGTATGTTGTGGCTTTACATTCCAGGAGCTATTGTGCATTTGCATGAGTTTGCTTGTTTCTCTCATGTCTGTGACAGCCTTGCTAATCTTGCAAGGTGCAGTTAGTGAACTTGTTAGCAGTATTTGGATACGTAACGCTTACTTTGCATGTCATTGCCATAGTTTTGTTGGGACATGCAATGCCATTGACATAGAAGTTGCTATCACTCCTGAGCATTTGCTCTCATCTGTATGCAACAGCTTGCTAATGTGATTAAACATTCTTGGCACTTAAGCTACACAAACAGTGCTGCAGACTGGCTGATGATCCATTTGTATAATTAACTATGGTGCATATTTGCTGGATGTTTAGCAGCTGGACTGCGCCCCTTGCAATATAGGTGTGCTGCAGTGCATGCATAGGTACAGACCATGAATGGAGGCATTCGGTGAGATGGTGCGCATTCCTGCACACTATTGATGTTCGATGTTCTTTCACTGCAAGAACACCATTGGTACACTTATGTTATTCCCATGGTCGTGTCAACATAGATGTGCTGTATTCACTGTATGTCAATACATGTTGTTATTCATGTTATATACGTCATTCATCCAGACGTAGCTGGTCAGTGCTTAAGTCATGCATTCATGTGAGGAGCATCATTCAAGTACAGCAAACCTTGGTGCAGGCCTCTCCCGGTGACACTGCCTCACCCATATACCTACCATGATGCAGGTGTGAGGTACTGACACAATTGCCAGATGCTAATGTATTTCCAAATTTTGGATGGATTGCACATCACCACTACTGATATTTTTTTTGGGATGTGCAGACCCACCATGCATATGTTATGCATGATGCTTGTGTAATGTGGCACAGGGCTTTGCATGCTGAGTAACATTCCTGAATACTTTCCCTTACATATGCAGATGATGTGGCTGAAACCATCATGCACAATGAAAGATTTTGGGCCTGCATGGGGTGACTATGAGTAGGGTCTCTTTATTGGTGTCACCTGTCCTTCACAACGACACAGGTGCACAATGCTTGGCATGCGCGGACCCAGGCAAACTTGCACCATGTTGCAGGGGGTCCAGCGGTGCAGGGGATCAGTGTTTGTGTGCATGGAAGGGACACATTCCTGCATGATGCAGTCATCAAAAGATTTTTCCGCTTTCTATGTGTCCACTTGAATGCAAAAGCTATATGTTGGGTATATCAGAGAGGGAACAGTTAGCATTTATTCAGGTTGTGCATGCCTTACAGAGACCCTGTGTATGCATATCTTTGTTGCGCAGCGTAATAGTTACAGTTTGACTTTGCTATTGTACATTGTCAATTGGACATGGATGTTTCAGGGTACACCCCCAGCAACAGCCCTGGAATTGCGCTTTCTCACACTTTAAAGTGGGAATGATGCAATGACATGATATGTTGTACTATGTTACATGGCTGTCTGTGACCTATTATTGTGGGTGTGGCACATTGTGCCACAACTACATGAACAAAATAATATCCTGGCAGCACAGTGGTAGCAGTCCAGGTTATACAAGTGTGAAACTCAGTCTGTTGCAGGATGTTGTGTGATTGGTATTTCATGAGGGTAGTTGTACATTTGCACCTGCATGTGGCACATGTCAGGTGCAGCAGTGGGCTGGGACTTCACTTTGGAAATATGTTTTTACTTTGACAGGGGTAGGTGTTTACCAAATGTAACATGTGCATGTCCCTGGTACAATACTTTTTGAAGACCCTTCACAGTTCATGACATTGCATGACTTCTCTTTCCACAACACGTCAGTAATTGAGCCAGCCACCTTAGTTTATCCACGGCACAACATTACCTTCTTTGCACATTTCCCCTTGTAGGGACTTACCCTGTGTGTCTTGCAGTTCCTCATGCTCTGCACTGTCCTGTCCTGGAATTCCAACCACCAACTCGTCTGGGATGACCGCTGAAACCCGCTCCTCAAGGTCATCCAGCTCTTCCTGTTGTGATGGCCTGCCTCCTCCTGTCACCCCTGCTTCTTTGTGGTTTTTTGCCATTTTTTCTTTTGTCCTGTGCTTTATGTCATTCCAGCGTTTCTTAAGGTCAATAACTGTCCTCTTAGATTGGGCCACACAGTTGACCTTTGTCAATATGGACTGCCAAATAGCTGTGCTGGTGGTCTGTCACCTCATTTATGAGTATGTTGTTCTTCTCAGCACTGAAATTAATTTTTCTTTTCCTCTTTCCATTTGTTTCTCCCTGTGTTGCAGGTTGGGAATCCTGGCTGCCATGTGGAAGGTTCCCTTGACTGCTGCTGTGTCCTTCAGGCTCCATGGTAGCAATTTTTTCCATTTGCGAGAGAATTAGGAGATGAATGCGTGTATTTTTGGCGTTTTCCAGATTCTGACGCAACGTGAAAGTGGCGCAGCGACGCGTACACTTGCGTCAGTTCCGCAATTGCGACTTACGGCACTTTTCCCGCACTTGCGTGACTTTTCGGTGCGTCAGGACGGCAGCGTCTGCGTCACTTTTTCCCACCTTGCGGCATCACTTGCGACATGATGCGCCATTGCATTAATCTGAAGCATCCGCGTCGCAAAATTCTGACGCAGCGCGTCGTACGGAATTGTGATGCATCCCTGCGCCTGCGCAAGGATGCGTCACTTTTCATAAATGAGGGCCCTGGAATGCCCTGCCTGTGACCCTGAAGTTGGACACAGATCTTCTTCGCTTCTGCAGGGGTTTAAAAACTTGGCTCTTTCAGCAGTAATTTGAGCAGTCTTCTTCAGTAGCTTCATTGACAGATGCTTGGTAGTTCATTCTTCTTCAGTCTATCCCTTGGCGCCGGGAAACCCACTGTGGGTAGCCGTGTGCCTTATAAGTTTAAATGAATAAATAAAATAAATAGAGAAGGAGCGGACAACACAAGACACAGACTACAACATGACATTAGACAATGGCCATAAGCTCACGCCACCCACCTTGTTGCACCCTGGGGCTCAACGACTAGTGCACAATGGTGTCTGATGTCTAGGACTCCAAAAATCTGAGTTCAGGCAATGGATGCATTGATGAAAGCACACTCAGATTGGGCACACTGCCGTTCCCTTCCATGGGATTTCCCAGACTACCCCAATGCAGAGGATACCTTAAGACCATGATTCGGACTGCAAGGGGAATGCACAGTACTCAAACTACCTTAGTAAGTACAGGTAGGGCAAATGCATAACAGCTGCACCCAGCCCAGTGGCCACTTACAAACCACTGCATCACACTACCAACATCACACAGGCCAGTGCTGGCACAGGCTCTGTACACAAGCAGCCACTCACAGCCAAAGTAACCCTTCCCAGAATACTCACCCCTAGTTTGACTGATGCTCCTTCAAAGGTGCATACAGCTCAGGCTGTGTCACGGCCAAGATGCGGCTCATGAGTGGTGTCATGGTGTGCCGTGCCAACCACCCAGTGCGAGGAACCAGCCCCAAGGTCATCTCCGCCACATTCTTTGCCAGCTGGCTGATGTCGTCCCACCTCTTGTGGCAGTTGGTGCGCCCTCGGTTTGAGACACCCAGAGCCCAAACCTTGGCCGCAATGGCCCACCACATGGCCTTACGCTGGTGAAGCTTAAGCTGCAGGCATGGGAGACAAGAGGGGGGAAACATCAGTGACACAGTTTTATGTACCTACATCTCTCAGTACAGTAGCATGATACAAACTCAGCCAAAATACACCTATATGTCTAACATAGACAAGAATGCATCTCACATGGAACATCTGCATGGGAAAATCTGATGTAAATGCATGCAGGTGTGAGGGGGAACAAACCGCCATATTCATGAAAATCGGCATTTGCGATTCTGAAATAACGAAAAATAGCGAATCGCTATTCAGAAATCGCAAATCCGAATTCATGAAGAATTGCGATAAAAAAAGCGATTCGCACGCGATCGCAAAATCAGATAGCGATCCGATCGAAATTGCGATTAATCGCAGATTAATCGCAATTTCGGCCTAGCCGCGGCTGGACTGCGATCTCGCAAATAGCGATATCGCTATTAGCGATATCGCTATTTGCGAGATCGCAAACTCGCGAGATCTGAAAATGGGAAGTCGTATTTCGAGCCCAGTGATGACATCACAACCAGGAAGCTGCCGGTTCCCAGCACCATTTTGCACATTGAGGCAGAGAGACAGGGAGCACATAGAAGAGCTGCTGCACATCTTGGCTAGTAGAGTCATCCACGGAGCCACAACCCATACCATGGCTGAGGAAGCTGCACCAGGGACCAGCAGCTCGTCTGGGAGAAAGCGAAAGCTCAAGTTCTCCGAGCAGGAGCTGGAGCACCTTATCGAGGGAATTGTGGCTAACCACGACCAACTGTTCGGTGCCAATTCCAGGAGGGTCCCAGAAATGGAGAAGAGGCGCATTTGGCAGGGGATAGCCTCTGCAGTAAACTCGGTGGGAGTGGCGGCCAGGTCCCTGGAAGAACTTAAAAAGCGGTGGTACGACCTCCGAGGCCGTGCCAAGGAGAAGGTGGCGGCGCGCCTTGGGGAGTCCTCGGGCACAGGAGGAGGAGGTCCGACGGTACCACCGAACACCGCCCTGGAAGACCAGGTTGAAAACACCCTGGAGAGGGAGGCCTGTGTGGGTTTCACTGCACTGGACTCATCTGTCCCCACACAAGACACCCAAGGTAAGTGGCATGCGACTGCGACCCTGCCCCCTATGGATGTCCATGACCAAATAGGCTCCCCCAATGTCCCATAGGCATGTAATTGTTGCACATCAAGGATTGTCCTGAAGCATTGTGGGAGATGTAGTCTGGCCACAATGTAGTAGTACCACAATGCAGCCAGTCAGGTCCCAATGCACACAAAGCCACTGCCATTCAGGGAATGTCACCCAGCATGCATGTAGCAACTGCACGTCTGCCAGTTGCATACAACTAATGGTCCTCCACTTACCCCCACAGGTGGCGATACCAGTGACAGTGACAGGCTGGTGATCGACGACAGCGTCCTGGAGGAGCCAACACCTACCCAGGCACCAGCCCCTTCCGCTGCAACTGTACCACCAGCAACTACCACCAGCAGCGTCCCACCTGCAACTGCTGCAGCGCCCTCATCCGCTGCCATGGCAGCCCCCATTATGCTCCCTGCCACCGCTGCTCCTCCCAGAGCTGCAGCCAGGTCAGTCACACCTGTGGCCCCTGCAGCGACTGCTACAGCCACACCAGCAGGCACACCCCCTGCGACGAGCACACCTGCAACACCGGTGGCCCTACCCCCAGCAGCTGGCGCCTCAACATCCGGGGCTGCGCCACTGTCCACTCAGCCCCCATCCTCACAATCCGGCCAGCAGGGCAGGCGTGGCAGGTCACGCCAGCGCTCCGCAGCTGCTACCAGGCGGGCCAATGGTGATGGACAGGCGCGGCTCAGCATCGAGAGACGGATGCTGCGCATACACCAGCGCCAGGCACGGCAGCAGGGGGCAATTCACCTCCAACTATACAACATTGGCCGCAACGTGGCATGTGTTGCTACCAACATTGAAGGCATGAGGGCCGACCTGGCCGGTGTGGGCGATGGAATGGCCCGCATTGCTGCAGCCGTGGAGGCCAACACCCGTGCCATGAATAGAATGTACGGTGGCCAACGCCGGCACCACCGCCAACTGTTGACCCAGCTTGGCACCTACAGCAGGGCAAGCTATGTGTCGGCAAATGCCACATCCCTATTGGCGCGGCGCTGTCTGACACAGCAGCACACTGTCATCCAGTGCAGTGTGGACATGACGAGGGTGCTGGAGACCCTCACCACGGCTGTCGTGGCTCTTCACCCTCCACCAATTCCATCTGTTGTGGGGGGTGATGATGCGAGTGAGGGGGCGTCCAGCCTGAGCTCGCAATCAGCCTCACAGGCCCCACTACCCACCCGCAGCACCAGGACCCCCCCATTGCCTGACGCCCCGGAGGAGGAAGGCCCTCAGAGGCGTTGTGGAGGGACACGCTCTAGGCACACCTAGAGAACTGTAATCACCACTGGCACAGGCTGAGGTCAAGCCTGGCAAGCACAGTAGTATGGCGTAATACTGTTTGTGGGACTAATTTGGCACAGACCCTTATATTTACTTTTGTGAATGGAACACGTACTTTTATTTTGAACTTTGGCACAGACCCTTATATTTACTTTTGTGAATGGAACACGTACTTTTATTTTGAACTTTGGCACAGACCCTTATATTTCATTTTGTGAATTGAACACGTACTTTTATTTTGAACTTTGGCACAGACCCTTATATTTACTTTTGTGAATGGAACACGTACTTTTATTTTGAACTTTGGCACAGACCCTCATATATCATTTTGTGCATTTAACAAATACATTTATTTTCCTACACACATTAGCGTTGTGTCATCATTACATTTTGCATGCATTGTTGATTAGTGGGGTGATGGCAGTGGTTGTACTAGAAACTGTTCACTGTGATGTGGTTGCGACGTCTGTGCCCTTCTGCTGGGGTCTCCCCTTGTGCATGGCGCGCATGTGCAGGTGGCCGGTTGTCCCCCTCAGATTCACTGCCAGAGATGTCAACAGGTATCCGGCGCTTGGTTGCAATGTTATGTAGTATTGCGCAGACAGCCAATATGCGGCAGCACTTTGCAGGACTGTAATACATGGCCCCACCTGTCTTGTGCAGTATGCGGAACCTGCTCTTGAGCAGCCCAAATGTCCTTTCTATGCAATTCCTTGTCCGTATGTGTGCAAGATTGTAGCGCCGTTGCTGGGGTGTAGCAGGGTTGAGGTATGGGGTGAGGAGGTATTCACGGAGGGCGTAGCCACTGTCACCTGAATGAGAGGAGCAGATGGTGATTGCCTGTGCTGCGCTGTTACATCTTTGCAATGTGACATTTCAATCAAAGTGTACTTACCAAGTAGGTGTCCTTCCCCAAACTCTCCCCTGACCAGCCGTGTGTGGAGTCCGCTGTGCCGGAAGATGAAGGAGTCATGGGTACTCCCTGGATACCGTGAGACGATGTCAGTGATGTATGTCTTGGCATTGCAGACCATCTGGATGTTGAGGGAGTGGTAGCACTTTCTATTGCGGAACATATACTCCATGCCAGCTGGTGGGCAGATGGCGACGTGGGTACAGTCTATGCATCCGAGCACATGTGGAAAATGGGCTACATTGTAGAATTGTAGCTTTGTCATGTCCAATTCCTGTTGGCTGGCGGGGAATTTGATGTGACGGTGTAGCTGGGTGAGCATGGCGTCAATAAAACTGTTGAGGCAGCGTGACATGGTGGGCTGGGATATTCCCCCAGCAGCCGCTACTACCCCCTGGAAGCTTCCGGAGGCCAGGAGGTGCAGGCTACACAATACCTGCACATGTGTAGGCACCGCATTGGTATGGTTTGTTGGGTGCTGCATCAGGGGGTCAAGGTCCTGTATTAGCTGCATTATCATTTCCCCATTCAGCCTGTATTTAGCATATATCTGCTCTCTGGTTTGGCCCAGCAAGGTGACCCGCTGGCGGAATATCCTGGCCTGGATCCTGCGTCTCCTCCATGCTAATCGCTGTAGCCTGCGACGCCTCACCACCATGTACATTCCTGGCATTGTGGGACTCCTAATGCTGCTGCTGCTGATGGTCCTTATGTGTGATAGGTCAGGTCAGTACCTGTTGGTGATAGGACAACGGTTTTTTGAAAAAAAATTTCAATGGCTTTCATGGTTACCACCTGCTTTGAGTTGTCCTTATTTTGCGCCGTGCAAATAGCGATTTTTGGGTTTTTCGCTAATTGCGAATTTTCTTGAATGCCGATAGCGATTTTTTTTGCGAATTCGCTATTATTTTCGCAGATTCCGTGGTGTGTCGCTATTTCCGAATCGCTAATGCTCTGCGGCAGGGATTCTGCGATTATATTAGCGAATTCGCTAATATGTGTTTGCGAATTCGCTATTTTCTTGTTGAATGCCGATTACGGAAATTGCGCCCGCATTTGCGTTTTCGCAGCGATTGCGGGCGCAATTTCACTTCATGAATCAGGCTGAAAGTCCCTGCACATCTCACACACATGTAGGATGCCGGCACTGAAAGCCCTTTGTAGCCTGCCCACATCTCCTGTCCATTATTAGGTTGAGCAAGACATACATCACATATCAACATGTGTTTGGGGTAGACTCACATTTCCAACACTGCACAGCCCTCAATGTCCTTGCCCTGTGAATAGCTCACTGTGTCATGGATGTCACATTGAGGGACATGATCTCCCAAATACAAAAACCTTTACACAAGGACGTTTGTGTGCAATCTACAGGGCTAAGATGGCTCATAGCTGGAGTGCAATGAGAAAAGACAGATGTAATACTCTGTAAGTTAAGTGATGTGTCCTTATCATTTTGGGAGGTGACTGTGCAGGCCAGGCGGGCTCACACTGAGATGGAAGACAGGTGCACACATAGCCATTCAGCCAAGCAATCACTGTCCTGACTCCTGCATTAACAACTTGTTGTGACACTGTATGGCTGACAAGACAACACAGGTCACTCAAATATTCATGTGCAGGCAGGGAAACATGTAGAATAGGGTACACACACATTCCCCCTGGAAACAGCATGTTAGGCAGTGCATGACACAACCCCACACCCTCAGGCACATACTGCATCAGTCCAACTACATGTGTGCCCCCCCTGCACTCCCCCGCTGTTGAAGACTTACCACAACATTTGGGGCACCATATAGCCTTGGGTACTGTGTGAGCACCTCATCCACCAGGACCTCCAGCTCCTCGCTTGTGAAGGGACTGCCACGCATCTTCTCAGTCCTTGCCATCACTGTGGACATGAGACAGCAGCCGTGGAATGGGGTCTCTGGCAGCAGTCCCTGTAGGCAGCATCAGATGAGGGGTCTCTGGCTGGCAGCAGTGTCTGTAGGCAGCAGCAGATGAGGGGTCTCTGGCAGCAGTCCCTTTCGGCAGCAGCAGGTGAGCGGTCTCTGGCAGTCGGCTCTTGGAGCAGTGGAAATCTGAGGCTCCCTCCCACACATATATAGCCCCCTGGGGTCGTTTCAAAGGTACTAAGCTGCTGCAATTGGAGTTCCATATTTACAACAAGGGGTGGTGAGGGACAGAGTCTCTGAATTAAGCAGAAAGCTCTCACCCAGTCAAGAGATCAGGGCTAGATCCAACACCGTTTTTTAGCTCACTGCACCATCCCAGTTTCAGAACCTGGCTGTATGCAAATTAGTCTGTTCCTGTCCCAGTGCATGATGGGAACAGGGCAAACCAAACTACAAAAGCCAATTCTTACACTGGGAAGGAAACAAGCTCCCGGGGACCGGTTTCTGGCATTACAGCCGTCTTCGGCCCGGTTTGCTTGAATCCTGATGGTGCAATGAGCAAGGGTCTCACATCTGAGAATACCCTTCCACGCTTAGGGTGGACAAAAATATTTACAACAAGGGATGGTGAGGGACAGAGTCTCTGAATTAAGCAGAAAGCTCTCACCCAGTCAAGAGATCAGGGCTAGATCCAACACCGTTTTTTAGCTCACTGCACCATCCCAGTTTCAGAACCTGGCTGTATGCAAATTAGTCTGTTCCTGTCCCAGTGCATGATGGGAACAGGGCAAACCAAACTACAAAAGCCAATTCTTACACTGGGAAGGAAACAATCTCCCGGGGACCGGTTTCTGGCATTACAGCCGTCTTCGGCCCGGTTTGCTTGAATCCTGATGGTGCAATGAGCAAGGGTCTCACATCTGAGAATACCCTTCCACGCTTAGGGTGGACAAAAATATTTACAACAAGGGGTGGTGAGGGACAGAGTCTCTGAATTAAGCAGAAAGCTCTCACCCAGTCAAGAGATCAGGGCTAGATCCAACACCGTTTTTTAGCTCACTGCACCATCCCAGTTTCAGAACCTGGCTGTATGCAAATTAGTCTGTTCCTGTCCCAGTGCATGATGGGAACAGGGCAAACCAAACTACAAAAGCCAATTCTTACACTGGGAAGGAAACAAACTCCCGGGGACCGGTTTCTGGCATTACAGCCGTCTTCGGCCCGGTTTGCTTGAATCCTGATGGTGCAATGAGCAAGGGTCTCACATCTGAGAATACCCTTCCACGCTTAGGGTGGACAAAAATATTTACAACAAGGGGTGGTGAGGGACAGAGTCTCTGAATTAAGCAGAAAGCTCTCACCCAGTCAAGAGATCAGGGCTAGATCCAACACCGTTTTTTAGCTCACTGCACCATCCCAGTTTCAGAACCTGGCTGTATGCAAATTAGTCTGTTCCTGTCCCAGTGCATGATGGGAACAGGGCAAACCAAACTACAAAAGCCAATTCTTACACTGGGAAGGAAACAAGCTCCCGGGGACCGGTTTCTGGCATTACAGCCGTCTTCGGCCCGGTTTGCTTGAATCCTGATGGTGCAATGAGCAAGGGTCTCACATCTGAGAATACCCTTCCACGCTTAGGGTGGACAAAAATATTTACAACAAGGGGTGGTGAGGGACAGAGTCTCTGAATTAAGCAGAAAGCTCTCACCCAGTCAAGAGATCAGGGCTAGATCCAACACCGTTTTTTAGCTCACTGCACCATCCCAGTTTCAGAACCTGGCTGTATGCAAATTAGTCTGTTCCTGTCCCAGTGCATGATGGGAACAGGGCAAACCAAACTACAAAAGCCAATTCTTACACTGGGAAGGAAACAAGCTCCCGGGGACCGGTTTCTGGCATTACAGCCGTCTTCGGCCCGGTTTGCTTGAATCCTGATGGTGCAATGAGCAAGGGTCTCACATCTGAGAATACCCTTCCACGCTTAGGGTGGACAAAAATATTTACAACAAGGGGTGGTGAGGGACAGAGTCTCTGAATTAAGCAGAAAGCTCTCACCCAGTCAAGAGATCAGGGCTAGATCCAACACCGTTTTTTAGCTCACTGCACCATCCCAGTTTCAGAACCTGGCTGTATGCAAATTAGTCTGTTCCTGTCCCAGTGCATGATGGGAACAGGGCAAACCAAACTACAAAAGCCAATTCTTACACTGGGAAGGAAACAAGCTCCCGGGGACCGGTTTCTGGCATTACAGCCGTCTTCGGCCCGGTTTGCTTGAATCCTGATGGTGCAATGAGCAAGGGTCTCACATCTGAGAATACCCTTCCACGCTTAGGGTGGACAAAAATATTTACAACAAGGGGTGGTGAGGGACAGAGTCTCTGAATTAAGCAGAAAGCTCTCACCCAGTCAAGAGATCAGGGCTAGATCCAACACCGTTTTTTAGCTCACTGCACCATCCCAGTTTCAGAACCTGGCTGTATGCAAATTAGTCTGTTCCTGTCCCAGTGCATGATGGGAACAGGGCAAACCAAACTACAAAAGCCAATTCTTACACTGGGAAGGAAACAAGCTCCCGGGGACCGGTTTCTGGCATTACAGCCGTCTTCGGCCCGGTTTGCTTGAATCCTGATGGTGCAATGAGCAAGGGTCTCACATCTGAGAATACCCTTCCACGCTTAGGGTGGACAAAAATATTTACAACAAGGGGTGGTGAGGGACAGAGTCTCTGAATTAAGCAGAAAGCTCTCACCCAGTCAAGAGATCAGGGCTAGATCCAACACCGTTTTTTAGCTCACTGCACCATCCCAGTTTCAGAACCTGGCTGTATGCAAATTAGTCTGTTCCTGTCCCAGTGCATGATGGGAACAGGGCAAACCAAACTACAAAAGCCAATTCTTACACTGGGAAGGAAACAAGCTCCCGGGGACCGGTTTCTGGCATTACAGCCGTCTTCGGCCCGGTTTGCTTGAATCCTGATGGTGCAATGAGCAAGGGTCTCACATCTGAGAATACCCTTCCACGCTTAGGGTGGACAAAAATATTTACAACAAGGGGTGGTGAGGGACAGAGTCTCTGAATTAAGCAGAAAGCTCTCACCCAGTCAAGAGATCAGGGCTAGATCCAACACCGTTTTTTAGCTCACTGCACCATCCCAGTTTCAGAACCTGGCTGTATGCAAATTAGTCTGTTCCTGTCCCAGTGCATGATGGGAACAGGGCAAACCAAACTACAAAAGCCAATTCTTACACTGGGAAGGAAACAAGCTCCCGGGGACCGGTTTCTGGCATTACAGCCGTCTTCGGCCCGGCTTGCTTGAATCCTGATGGTGCAATGAGCAAGGGTCTCACATCTGAGAATACCCTTCCACGCTTAGGGTGGACAAAAATATTTACATCACCACCCCCTTTTGTAAATCGTTTTTGGCCACTATAGGTGTGGCAGGGTATACTCAGACATGAGTCCCTTTCTCACTGCTCCATCAGGATTCAAGCAAGCCGGGCCGAAGAAGGCTGAAATGCCAGAAACCGGTCCCCGGTAGCTTGTCTCCTTTCTGGTGAAGAATTGGCTTGGTAGTTTAGTCTGCCCTGTTCCCATGATGCACTGGGCCAGGGACAGACTGATTTGCATATAGCCAGGTTCTGAGCTGGGATGGGGCAGTGAGATAAATAACGGTGATGGATCAAGCCCTGATCTTTGGACTGGGTAAGAGTGGTCTGTTTAACTCAGACACTCTGTTCATCACCACCCCCTTTTGTAAATCGCAATTGGAGTTCCAGGTCTGTCTTTTTCAAATGCATCCAATGACCAGCTCCGCAGTGGCAGGGCACGCCTACTGCGAATATCAAAATTGCATCATGCTACCACGAATAAGATTCCCATTGGCTGTAAGGGCATGCTCCATGGTGATGACACACCGCAGGGGCCAGGCTGGTGCTACCACGGTGGTGCATCATTCAATTGCATCCAATGATCAGCTCCGTGGTGGCGGAGAACACCTACAGCGATTTTCAAAATTGCATCATGCCACTGTGATTAAGGTTCCCATTGGCTGTAAGGGCATGCTCTATGACGGTGACACTCCACAGATATAGGTGGGCACTACAGCAGTGGGGCATCTTTCATTTGTATCCAATGACAGGCTCCACGGTGGTGGAGCACACCTACCGCGGTACCCAGCGGTACCCAAATCGCGGTAGCTACCGCATGGCCCCAGCGGTGTGTCACTGCCATGAAGCATCGCCCCGCGTGGGACGGGTATGCTCAGATGTGAGTCCCGTGCTCTCCATGCCACTGAATTAAGCTATCCAGGCTGACGAGGGCTGAAAGCCCAAAACCGGTCCTTGGATGCTTGTTTCCAGTCCAGGGAGGACCTGGCTTGGCAGTCCGGGCTGGACTGTTCCCAAGGGGCAAAAGGGTCAAGACTGATTTGCATATGGCTGGGTTCAAACTGGAATGGCATGGTGAGCAAAATAAAACGAGGGATTAAGGCCCAGATCTCTGTATTGGGGTGAATGTATAACATTGTTCTGCATTCTGTCCATCAACTGTTGTTTTTGCATTTGTCACCCCGAGTGGGACGGGTATGCTCAGACGTGAGTCCTGTGCTCTCCATGCCCCTGGAATCAAGCTTTCCAGGCTAATGAGAGCTGAAAGCCTGAAACCGGTCTTTGGATGCTTGTTTCCAGTCCAGGGAGGACCTAGCTTGGCAGTTCAGGCTGGACTGTTCCCATGGGGCACAAGGTCAAGACTGATTTGCATATGGCTGGGTTCGAACTGGAATGGCATGGTGAGCAAAAAAAATGATGGATTTAGGCCCAGATCTCTGTACTGGGGTGCATGTATGACATTTTTCTGCATTCTGTCCATCAACTGTTGTTTTTACATTCGTTACCCCGAGTGGGACGGGTATGCTCAGACGGGAGTCCTGTGCTCTCCACACCACTGGAATCAAGTTATCCAGGCTGATGAGGGTTGAAGGCCCGAAACCGGTCCTTGGATGCTTGTTTCCAGTCTAGTGAGGACCTGGCCTGGCAGTTCGGGCTGGACTGTTCCTATGGGGCACAAGGTCAAGACTGATTTGCATATGGCTGAGTACAAACTGGAATGTCATTGTGAGCAAAAAAACCGATGGATTTAGGCCCAGATCTCTGTACTGGGGTGAATGTTTGACATTGTTCTGCATTCTGTCCATCAACTGTTGTTTTTGCATTTGTCACACCGAGTGGGACGGGTATGTTCAGACGTGAGTCCTGTGCTCTCCATGCCACTGGAATCAACCTATCCAGGCTGATGAGGGCAGAAAGCCCGAAACCGGTCCTTGGATGCTGGTTTCCAGTGCAGGGAGAACCTGGCTTGGCAGTTCGGGCTGGACTGTTCCCATGGGGCACAGGGTGAAGATTGATTTGCATATGGCTGGGTTCAAACTGGAATGGCATGGTGAGCAAAAAAAACTATGGATTTAGGCCCATATCTCAGTACTGGGGTGAATGTATGACATTGTTCTGCATTCTTTCCATCAACTGTTGTTTTTGCATGTGTCACCCCGAGTGGGACAGGTATGCTCAGTCGCAAGTCCTGTGCTCTCCATGCCACTGGAATCAAGCAATCCAGGCTGATGAGGGCTGAAAGCCCGAAACCGGTCCTTGGATGCTTGTTTCCAGTCCAGGGAAGTCCTGGCTTGGCAATTCAGGCTGGACTGTTCCCATGGGGCACAGGGTCAAGTGCCTCCCGCCGAATTCCACACGGCCACCAGATTAACTCAAGCAAGGACCCACAAGCGATTCACTCAGGCTGTCTGCATCCACTCCTCGGATGCTTAAACCCTGAAGCCTCAGACGTCCCTTGACGGTGATCCACTCACACAGGACGTGCCTGCCTTCACATTCATATTGTGCCTATTCCGGCCGCTTCATCAATCCAGCACCCGTCAAACAACACAACCCCGTCCTGAAGACGATCCCAATTGACGAGGATCGAAATGTCGTCGACAACACAGTGCAATACATGGCACATTCTCCAAAATGGCTCATTTGAATCGCTAACTATATAAATTAGTCACTACCATAACCGAAATTACCCTTGATCCACATGTTCCTGCTCACTGTATATATTTTGCACAATTACTCACCATGCGCCGCTCACGCTGTCCATTATTGTCACATGCGTCGCCACCTATGTCACCTGCACATACTTGAGCACCAAGTAAAATCGTGTTGTTATTGATTTTTTTCGTTCAGTGCTGCTATAACTGTATATTTTTCTCCCTCTTTTTTCCTGTCAAAAGTATATGATCAATAACAACCAATACCTACATTAATTCAAGTCTCCTTATTTCTGTACCAGTAATGCTTTTAGCATACATGTTTATTCGTCTCCAGAGTAATACCTGTTGGGATATTGTTTGTTTTCTATACATTCACATGAGGCACCACGATTTGGGTGGCGGAGGATGCCAACCGCCATTTGGGCATGCCTCTATGGCTATCACTACAGCACTTGTGTATTGGGGATTGCTGGTGACACACCGCTGGGGACTTGAGGTAGCTGCCGCAATTTGGGTGTCATACAATCACAGTGGCCATGTGGCAAGCATCAACAGTGCAAAGTGGCCACATGGTTAATGGCACATCATTGGGCAAAACAGAAAGGCCAGTGGGCAGGACAAAGTGCAGAGCATGTCCATGAGAAGCTGCACGGGCAAGGGCAAAACAGCAGTGAATGACAAGGACAGTTGGCAGGACAAAACGCAGAGTCAGTACATGAGGAGCTGCACAGGCAAAGGGCACACAGCAGTGAATAACAGGGCCAGTGGGCAGGACAAAATGCAGTGTCAGTACACAAGGAGCTGCACAGGAATGGGGCACACAGAAGTGAATGACAAGACTAGTGGGCAGGTTAAAGTGCAGCGTCCTCCGTACATGAAAAGATGCACAGGCCAAGGGCACACAGCATTGAATGACAAGGCCAGTGGGCATGACAAACTGCAGAGCATGTCCATGAGAATCTGCACCGGGAATAGGTAAACACAGCAAAGAGCAACACGGTCAGTGGCCAAAACGAAGTGCAAAGCATGTCCATGAGAAGCTGCACAGGGAATGTGTGCGACTGTCCCCTTCCATGGTCAGCAACGCAGTCAGGGGGTTAACGATTTGCAGTACAGGCTCCCCTGTGTGATCAGCGGCTTGGCAAGCCGAAGGGCAGCTCGGACCAGGTGGTGTAGTGTCACGTGGAGGTGGAGTCATGCAGACGTGAGACACAGTGTGTCAGGGAGATTGTGGAGGGATGCCTTTCCACTTCTTGGAGATTCTAAATGGCTTCCCTGACTTGGGATCAATTAGAAGTGGTGTGGACACAACTGGCACACTCACCACCAAAGCTGCATCAGGTGCAGGTGCTGGCACTCCCTCTGGAGACGTGATGGATCCACCTGAACGCTTCGCCTGGCCTCGCCTTTGCCTCTCCTTTCCCTGTTTACCAAGTGTTACCCCTACAGTGCCCTCCTTTCCCTCCCTGCTTCACTGGGCTTGGAATGGGAGTCGAGGTGGTGGGGAATCTGCCTTGGATCCCTTCTTAGGTGTACCCTTGGCATGCACCACCTTCTCAGTGGGCACATAAACTGTAGGCTTTTTATTGCAAGATGCTTTAGGGACAGGGGAGTCCTTGGCTGGGGATGCCTCTGAGGCATGTGAGCCTGAGGTTTGCTTCTTTGCTTTTTGGCCCCTGGTGTCGCCTGACGGGCATTTGTCTCTGCGCTCTGGGGGGGCTTTAGACTTCTGTGGGGATAGTGTGTGCACCCTGGTCCTCTTGGGCTGCTGCTGCTGCTTTGTGCTCTGTGTGCTGTACGTGACTTTGAGGTCTGTTGAGCGTGGTCATTATTGTCAGACGCGGCCACTGCCAGAGGGATGGACAAAGGGACCGGAGCTGGACTCTGACTTTGTGCCAGTTGAAGGGCTTACGTCACTGGGGAGGACCAAGACTGGACAGTCCGGTGCAGCCCACCCATGTCTGAATGTATGCCCTCCATGAAAGCAACCACCTGTGCCAAGTTTTTTGTCGGGGTCTATGGAGGCATTGAGGAGAGCTGTCTGCCCTACACGCAGCTGGCGAAAAAGGGTCACAGGCTCTGTACTGATGGCAGCAGGGGGGAGAGGGGCAGGGGCAGCAGTGCCCGGGGTGAAGGACACTCTTCCCCTCTTGCTGGTGCATAAACGGGCAGCACCAGAGGAAGTGACTGGGAGGGTGGGCACTGGTTGCTGTGTGGTGGAAGATGATGCAAAGTCCCGGATCCCTGTGCCTGCCAACATGGATGCATCATCGCTTGCATCAGATGATGTTGAACTTTGCGTCTCAGGCTGTGATTCCTCCAGCAGGTTCCTGTCCCCCTCCGAGGCGCTGGTCACATCTGTGTCACTAGGCTCCTGTGCAGCTGTTGTGCTTGTTTCCCCACCACTGGTGTCCGTCCCCTGTTGCTCCGTGACCACAGGAGATGCTGCATGAGAGAGAGAGATGTAGGGTCAGTTCAGTGGCAGCCACAAAACAAACATATGCAAGCAAAGCCTCACAGACGATGACTGAATCTACATGGTGCACATCACCCTGTGCAATGACATTGTACTAACTCACTTTATTGACTCAAACAGTACGTATAAACTGGAAATTCAGACATAAGTAAACCATGTGATGACCACACAGGACAACACCCTGCTGATGGCTCTGTTTAAACAGACACACAAATAGCTCTGAGCACACCTAGGGCCATGATGGGAGCATACAACTTGTTGCCACTCACAGATCTGGATATAGCAGGAGCGGACAACACAGACACAGACTACACCATGACATTCCACAATGGTTATAAACTCACGCCACCCACCTTGTTGTACCCTGGGGCCCAATGACTGTTGCACAATGGTGTCTGATGTCTAGGCCTCCCAAATCTGAGTTCAGGCAATGGATGCATTGATGAAAGCACACTCAGATTGGGCACACTGCCGTTCCCTTCCATGGGATTTCCCAGACTACCCCAATGCCGAGGATACCTTAAGACCATGATTCAGACTGCAAAGGGAATGGACTGTACTCAAACTACCTTAGTAAGTACAGGTAGGGCAAATGCATAACAGCTGCACCCAGCCCAGCGGCCACTTACAAACCCGGGCATCACACTACCAACATCACACAGGCCAGTGCTGGCACAAGCTCCGTAAAAAAGCAGCCACTCACAGCCAAAGTAACCCTTCCCAGAATACTCACCCTTAGTTTGGCTGATGCTCCTTAAAACGTGCATCCAGCTCACGCTGTGTCACAGCCAAGATGCGGCTCATGAGTGGTGTTATGCTGCGCCGTGCCAACCGCCCATACCAAGGAACCAGCCCCAAGGTCATCTCCGCCACATTCTTTGCCAGCCGGCTGATGTTGTCCCACCTCTTGTGGCAGTCGGTGCGACGTCGGTTTAAGACACCCAGACCCAAAACCTTGGCTGCCATGGCCCACAACATGGCCTTACGCTGGTGAAGCTTGAGCTGCAGGCATGGGAGACAAGAAGGAGAAAATATCAGTGACACAGTGTTATGTACCTACATCTCTCTGTACAGTAGCATGATACAAACTCATCCCAAATCCACAGATCTGCCTAACATAGACAAGAATGCATCTCACATGGAACATCTGCATGGGAAAATCTGATGTAAATGCATGCAGGTGTGAGGTGGAACACAGTCCCTGCACATCTCACACACATTCAGGATGCCGGCACTGAAAGCCCTTTGTAGCCTGCCCACATCCCCTGTCCATTATTAGGTTGAGCAAGACATACATCACATATCAACATGTGTTTGGGGTAGACTCACTGTGTCCAACACTGCACAGCCCTCAATGTCCTTTCCCTGTGAATAGCTCACTGTGTCATGGATGTCACATTGAGGGACATGATCTCCCAAATACAAAATCCTTTTCACAAGGCCCTTTGTGTGCAATCTACAGGGCTAAGATGGCTCATAACTGGAGTGCAATGAGAAAAGACAGATGTAATACTCCGTAAGTTAAGTGCTGTGTCCTTGTCGTTTTGGGAGGTGACTGTGCAGGCCAGGTGGGCTCAAACTGAGATGGAAGACAGGTGCACACATAGCCATTCAGCCAAGCAATCACTGTCCTGACTCCTGCATTAACAACTTGTTGTGACTCAGTATGGCTGACAAGACAAATAAAGGTCACTCAAATATTCATGTGCAGGCAGGGAAACGTGTAGAATAGGGTACACACACATTCCCACTGGAAACAGCATGTTATTCAGTGCATGACACAACACCGCACCCTCAGGCACATACAGCATCAATCCAACTACATGTGTGCCCCCCCAGCACTCCCCCCGCTGTTGAAGAATTACCACGACATTTGGGGCACCATATAGCCTTGGGTACTGTGTGAGCACCTCATCCACCAGGACCTCCAGCTCCTCGCTTGTGAAGGGACTGGGACACATTTTCTCAGTCCTTGCCATCACTGTGGACATGAGACAGCAGCGGCAGAATGGAGTCTCTGGCAGCAGTCCCTGTAGGCAGCAGCAGATGAAGGGTCTCTGGTTGGAAGCAGTGTCTGTAGGCAGCATCAGATGAAGGGTCTCTGGCAACAGTCCCTGTAGGCAGCAGCAGGTGAGCGGTCTCTGGCAGCAGGCTCTTGGAGCAGTGGAAATCTGAGGCTCCCTCCCACACATATATAGCCCCCTGGGGTCGTTTCAAAGGTACTAAGCTGCTGCAATTGGAGTTCCAGGTCTGCCTTTTTCAAATGCATCCAATGACCGGCACAGCAATGGAAGGGCACGCCTACTGCGATTATCAAAATTGCATCATGCTACCACAAATAAGATTCCCATTGGCTGTAAGGGCATGCTCCATGGCGATGACACACCGCAGGGGCCAGGCGGGCGCTACCACAGTGGTGCATCTTTCAATTGCATTCAATGACCAGCAATTTTCAAAATGTCATCATGCCACTGTGATTAAGGTTCCCATTGGCTGTAAGGGCATGCTCCATGGCGGTGACACACCGCAGAGACAGGAGGGCACTACAGCAGTGGTGCATCTTTCAATTGCATCCAATGACAGGCTCCACAGTGGTGGAGCACACCTACCACAGTACCCAGCGGTACCCAAATCGTGGTAGCTACCGCATGGCCCTAGCGGTGTGTCACAGCCTTGAAGCATGGGACGGGTATGCTCAGACGTGAGTCCTGCGCCCTCCATGCCACTGGAATCAAGCTATCCAGGCTGATGAGGGCTGAAAGCTCAAAACCGGTCCTTGGATGCTTGTTTCCAGTCCAGGGAGGACCTGGCTTGGTAGTCCGGGCTGGACTGTTCCCATGGGACAAAGGGTCAAGACTGATTTGCATATGGCTGGGTTGAAACTGGAATTGCATGGTGACCAAAAAAAAACGTTGGATTAAGGCCCAAATCTCTGTACTGGGGTGAATGTATAACATTGTTCTGCATTCTGTCCATCAACTGTTGTTTTTGCATTTGTCACCCCGAGTGGGACGGGTATGCTCAGACTTGAGTCCCTTGCTCTCCATGCCACTGGAATCAAGCTATCCAGGCTGATGAGGGCTGAAAGCCCGAAACCGATCCTTGGATGCTTGTTTCCAGTCCAGGGAGGACCTGGCTTGGCGGTTCGGGTTGCACTGTTCCCATGGGGCAAAGGGTCAAGACAGATTTGCATATGGCTGGGTTAAAACTGGAATGGCATGGTGAGCCAAAAAAAACGATGGATTAAAGCCCAGATCTCTGTACTGGGGTGAATGTATAACATTGTTCTGCATTCTGTCCATAAACTGTTGTTTTTACATTTGTCACCCCGAGAGGGATGGGTATGCTCAGACATGAGCCCCGTGCTCTCCATGCCACTGGAATCAAGCTATCCAGGCTGATGAGGGCTGAAAGCCTACAACCGGTCCTTGGATACTTGTTTCCAGTCCAGGGAGAACCTGGCTTGGCAGTTCGGGCTGGACTGTTCCTGTGGAGCACAGGGTCAAGACTGATTTGCACATGTCTGGGTTCAAACTGGAATGGCATGGTGAGCAAAAAAACGATAGATTTAGGCCCAGATCTCTGTACTGGGGTGCATGTATGACACTGTTCTGCATTCTGTCCATCAACTGTTGTTTTTGCATTTGTCACCCAGAGTAGGACAGGTATGCTCAGATGTGAGTCCCATGCTCTCCATGCCACTGGAATCAAGCTATCCAGGCTTATGAGGGCTGAAAGCCCAAAACCGGTCCTTGGATGCTTGTTTCCAGTCCAGGGAGGACCTGGCTTGGCAGTTCGGGCTGGACTGTTCCCATGGGGCACAGGGTCAAGATTGATTTGCATATGGCTGGGTTCAAACTGGAATGGCATGGTGAGCAAAAAAACAATGGATTTAGGCCCAGGTCTCTGTACTGGGGGGGAATGTATGCATTCTGTCCATCAACTGTTGTTTTTGCATGTGTCACCCGAGTGGGACGGGCATGCTCAGACATGTGTCCTGTGCTCTCAATGCCACTGGAATCAAGCTATCCAGGCTGATGAGGGTTGAAAGCCCGAAACCGGTCCTTGGATGCTTGTTTCCAGTCCAGGGAGGTCCTGGCTTGGCAGTTCAGACTGGACTGTTCCCATGGGGCACAGGGTTAAGTGCCACCCGCCGAACTCCACACGGCCACCAGATTAACTCAAGCAAGGACCCACAAGCGATTCACTCAGACTGTCTGCCTCCACTCCTCGGACGCTTAAACCCTGAAGCCTCAGACGTCCCTTGACAGTGATTCACTCACCCAGGACGTGCCTGCCTTTGCATTCAGATTGCGCCTATTCCGGCCTATTCATCCATTCCTGGAGCGACTTGCTTTACTCTTCCGCTTTCCTTCTACCTAATCCAGCACCCTTCAAACAACACAACCCCTTTCCTGAAGACGATCCCAATTGACGAGGATCGAAACGTCGTCGACAACACAGCGCAATACATGGTGCATTCTACACAATGGCTCATTTGAATCGCTAATTATCTAATCAGTCACTACCATAACCGAAATTATACTTGAGCCATATGTTCCTACTCACTGTATATATTGTGCACAATTACTCACCATGTGCCGCTCACGCTGTCCATTATTGTCACTTGTGTCGCCACCTATGTCACCTGCACATACTTGAGCACCAAGTACAATCGGGTTGTTATTGATTTTTTTCTTTCAGTGCTGTTATAACTGTATATTTTTCTCCCCTTCTTTCCTGTAAAAAGTATATGATGAATAACAACCAAAACCTAAATTAATTCATGTCTCCTTATTTCTGTACCAGTAATTCTTTCAGCATGCATGCTTAATTGTCTCCAGTATAATACCTGTTGAAATATTGTTTGTTTTCTATACATTCACATGAGGCACCACGATTTGGGTGGTGGAGCATGCCAACCGCCATTTGGGCATGCTTCTATGTCTATCACTACTGCACTTGTGTATTTGGGATTGCTGGTGACACACCGCTGGGGCCAGGCGGTAGCTACTGCAATTTGGGTGTCATACAATCACAGTGGCCATGAGGCAAACATCAACAGTGCACAGTGGCCACATGGTTAATGGGACATCATTGTGCACACATTGCCAATGTTCCATTAACTCCACTAGTGACTACACATGCAATGTTTGTGTATGCGATTTCATAGATTCGCATGTATTCCATCACATGTCACTTTTGATATTGATGGTCCTGTACACAGGACAGTGTTGTTATGGACTCTACAATGTGTACACATGTGAATGTGGTGAGGTGCAGTGACAATCACTGCAATGTTTGTCTCAATAAATGATGTTCTTTTTTGCATGTCCTCTTATGTTTGATCATGCAAACAATTGTCATTTATGCTCAGACGGGGTCATTGTGATGTTGATGTGTGCCAGATTCAAATGACACCTGAAGGTGTGTTAGGTACAGCAGCTAGGTATGAGACAGTGGGGTTGCTTTGTTACACATATGCTGGATGCTATACTCCCAGGCATGCCCATGATAAATGTGGCCATATCCCTATGTGCATTCACATTGACCGAGGTGGTGTTTGAGGAACTTGCTTTGTGTACGCTGACAAGTGTGCCATTTGTGTAGCTGAAGGTGTCCCTACATGTAAGCTAGTCTGTAACTCAATTTTGATAACGGTCATTGTTGTCCTTGTGTCATAAAGAACTCGAGATGCTGTGCTCATCTCATGATGTATTGCATTGACATCTGTCCACTTTCATCTCAACTAGGAGGAGACCAAATCTGCTTCATCACTTGACAGTGCTGGCAAACATGGAGGATGAGGCAATCATCTAGAAATGCCATCTGGATAGAGCCACCTTTCAAACCATTTGTGAGATGTTGGAGCTCCACCTCCAGCCTCTCAGAACATATCCAACAGCTTTCACCCCAACGTATAAGGTGATGGCTGCCCTGTATTTTTTTTGCCACTGAATCATTCCGCCACACAGTGTCCAGTGCAGGTGGGATGTCACAACCTATGTTCATAACAACAAGAAGGGGATGCCAGTACTGATACAAATAACCATTTAGCAATTTAAGACACTCAACCTGAAGTAAAATTCGAGGCTTGGAGCTGATTAGTAGCTTTTATTATTTTGCTTAATGTTATCAAAAGACAGTTAGTTCAAAAATAAACGATATTACATGCTAGGTACAAAAATGTGGGGAGGAAAGGTCTATCATTATATCAGGCATATCACAAGCATACAACATCCAATCATTCAGGGACAATGGGAAACATGAAAACTCATGTATTACAGTGAACAGTATTTACAGTGAACGGACGAACACAAAGATGCTAGAACAGGCCACAGTCTGCAAAGTATTCTGAAGAGTTTGGTTTTGAAATTATTTACATAAACTGTACATTCCTAACGGAGGTTCAAGTAATCACAATTTTTGATAGAATCGAACAGAAGAATGAGCAAGGTAATGTACAACTAAGGGTGATAAGCAGCAAAACAATTCGAATAAACTTGTCACCCAGGCAGACTTAAAGGTGGTGAAGGGCCTACGCGTTTCGAATCCTACAGGTGTACGAGGATTCTCATCAGGGCCTTTGATTCTAGAGAAAGGAAAAAAGAAAGAAATTGTAAGATCGAAGTTTTTGCTACATGTGCATTAAGTGGATCAACATCAAAATCCAGACTCAGTCCACACCCTCTCCTACACAGCTTCCAAGACAAGGTGTTAGTACATCCAAATATAATTTTTCACAGCATCATGGCTGGGGGGGCTTTTTGTACCTGAAATGTCCGAAGCAGACATTAATTACATAACGGACTTGAATACAAGTGGCAGAGAGATGGCAAAACTGGGACAAGAGCTTTTGATGTTACCTGCTGCGGTATACACAGATGATGCTTTACCAGGGACGAGATCGCTTGGAAAGGCAGAAGGAATCCCTGAAGGGTAGTGAACCAACAAGACTTTAGGGTGGGTTTGTTACAACTGTTACACAACCAAGTTGTCAAGAGGTTGCAATTCGCCTTACCTAATTTTCTAAAATCTATATTTTAAGTCGCTGTCGCTGTATTTTAGGTCGCTGTCGCCATATTTAAAAACGCTGTCGCCATAGGGGTGGAAGTGGAGTTCAGTCTGAGACCTACGAAATAGGAGTGGGCAAAGTTTTTGTTACAAGCAATCGCCTCGAAGATTATAGACAACGGCTTTAGTATGGCAGGCAACGGTTTTTCAATTATCTTACCAGAAGCGTTGAATGCCCCGTTCAGCAATTTGAATTAGCCAACACTAGAGTTTAATAAGCCTATGAGAAAAAGCCAACAAGGCGCTTATCAGTATGGTTAAAAATAGAGTCAGCCGTTAGTTGCGTGCAGGTAGAAGAATGCTCAGCGGCTTACCGTGTTTTGATTACGGCGGGCGTGGTCCGCTAAACGCGGCTAGTTGCTTTCAAAAAGTTACACGATCCTGCAGTGATATAATATGACAAAATGTCAGCAGGCTGTTAGTACCAGAATACAAAGTGCGGTTTTTTGAAAAAACGGTGAGAAGAATTTACCGTCAGCGCTGCAATGCACTCTGCAGGGGAGTGATTAATTACTGCGAAAAAAGCAGAAGTTTCGAGATTAGTTCTGCGACCTTAAGCTAAAGTTAGCTGCTAACGCAGAGTAAGCAGTATGGAAATACTCACTTTCGAAGGTTTAAGCAGGGGGCCTTGGCGACAGCGAACGCGAGAAAAACAGTTGCACTCAGGCGGGGGCGCCTAGGCTGACTGAGCTGCCAGAAAGACGCCCTTATATACAGGTGACTAATAGGGCCACACCCACCAGGTGTACTGGCCGGTTTCGAAAAAAGGGGGCAGGAATGAAAACCAGGACCGGAGTGGCTAGTCCATAGTCACTTGCAAAGCTTTATGGTATACACGGATTCAGCAAACATAAAGGAGCAGGATAAGAAAGTCTAAAGCTTGAATATCTCACTTAATTCATTCAAGCCTGACACCGCAGTGTCGAATTTCACTATTAAAAGGGCTTCCCGTTTTGACAAGGCAAGGTTCTGATCGCCACCTCGCGGATTTTTTTCCACTTTGGAAATTACAGTCCACTTCAGGTCACTTACAGTATGTTGCATACGCGTCCAGTGGAGCACCAGGGGTGCATTTTCAACCCGCTTTTTGATTCTTGATTTGTGCTGCGAGATCCTTTGCCGGATCTCTTGATTGGTTTTGCCTATGTACAGTAGGCGGCACGGGCATATGATACCGTAGACAACAAACTTGCTCTTGCAGTTACTGAACGATTCATGTTTCCAAAAAATTCCGTTGTGCTGAAACAATGAGCCCTCAATCGAGGATTCACAACAGAGGCATGTGCCACACTTGTGATGTCCAAGAATGGGGGGCATCCCCATCATTTGGCGCAACGTAACAGGTTTAGATGTTGGCATAGCGGCCCGAACTACATAGTTCGCAATGTTGTTTTCCTTTTTGAAGGCAAATAAAGGGATGTCTACTAAGCTGTTATCCAAGTCTTTCACTAGATGCCAGTTTTGTTTTATGACTTTCTTCAGGTGGTTGGCATTGGGGCAATATGTCGTAACACAAACCTGTCTTTTTAATTCAGGTTTGATCTTGCGTTCTAGAGTGGTCTCACGCGGTGTCCATTGTGCTCTCCTCATACAGCTCTTCACGAGTTTTTTAGGATAACCTCTCTCGCATAATTTTGATGTCAATTTCGCTGAGTGTTTTTGGAAGTCCTCTTTAAATGTGCAGTTCCTACGGACTCGCAGGAACTGCCCATACGGGAGGTTCTCTTTTAGGTTCCTAGGATGGTTACTAGAAAACATAAGCGATTTGTTTCTATCCGTGGGCTTGCTGTATAGGGTCGTGGCCAGTTTCCCTTCAGAAGGGAAGACCTCCACGTCTAGAAACGCAATCCTTGTGGTTGAGCTGGAAATGCTGAATTTTATATCAGCAGTTCTATCATTCAACCATTGGTAGAACTGGTCAAGGGTATTGCTGTCACCTGTCCACGTCATGAAAACATCATCAATAAACCGGAGCCACGCTCCGATGTATTGAGTGAAAGGGTTGTTGTGGTAAATATATGCCTCCTCATACATTGCCATAAATAGTACCGCCAACTCAGGCGCAAAGGGGCAGCCCATGGCTACTCCCTTGGTCTGGTAGTAGTAGTCGCCATTAAAGCAGAAATAGTTTTTCTTTAAGGCGAATGCTGCCAAGTCAACAATAAATTTAGTGGGCACCTGCATAGGTCTTGGTCGGGAATCCAGGTAGTGTGTCAGGACTGATATCGCCTCATCTTGAGGGATCTGGGTGTATAGAGCAGTTACGTCCAACGTAACTAGTCTGTCTCTGTCTTCGCGAAACTCAATGTTTTCGAGTTTGTTGATGAAATCAGTTGTGTCCTGGAGGTAGGACTTCACACTGATCATAAATTCTTTCAAGAAACAGTCTACATATTTGGCTGCCGGTTCTAATAACGAACCACATCCGGCGACGATGGGTCTGCCGGGGGGATGGTGTGGATCCTTATGAACCTTAGGCAATACGTAAAACAACGGCACTTTGGGATGTAAATTTTTAAGGTATTCAAGCTCTTTGGGTCCGACAAAGCCAAGATCGAAGCCTTCTTGTATGATGGAAAAAAGTTGGTTTTGAAGTTCAGAGGTTGGGTCTTTCTTTATTTTACGGTAACAGCTGCTATCTGCCAGCTGTCTCGTGACTTCGGTGGTGTAGTCATTAATATCCCATACTACGATCGCTCCGCCTTTGTCGGCCTGTTTTATTATGACTGTACTGTCATTTTTGAGGTTGTTCAGAGCTGTCATCTGTGCCTTAGAGGTGTTAAATTTAACGTATTTCCTTTCTTTTTCCATAGCTGATATCGCTGACAATAGGCTCTTTTCAAATGTCAGAAGGTTTTTTGGGACTTTGCTTGCAGGAGGACAGAAGGAGGATTTATTCCTAAGGCCAGTTACCTCCATAGACTGGTTACTAGGGGTATCTTTGAAGAACAAAGTAAGTCTTAATTTCCTGCAGAATTCAATGAATTCTGACTTCATTTTAACGAAGTCAGTTTTTTTGGAAGGGACAAATGACAGGCCTTTAGCCAACACGTTTTCCTCATCAGCTGTTAACACTCTCTTTGATAAATTGAAAATAGGCGACATATCTAATTTTTGTAACGTTGTCGTCTGGTTTTCATTTCCCAAGGGGTGTTGATTCTCACTCGACCCCTGGGTAGAGATTGACCTCTCCCTAAAAAATGAGGGTTAGAAGTTTGATTTGATTGTTGTTGGTTGGCGTTCCAGTTACGGTTCCTATTTGGACGGTTGTAATTACTGGTGGAATCACTGTCCGTTCCTGATGATGAAGTATCACTGAAGGAAATAAACTGCTTACGTGATCTTCCTTGGTTTCCTTGAAGGAAACGTCTCGATTCTACCTTGGAATAAAAGTCGGCCTGTAAGTAGGGATATATGTTATCTAATGAAAAACCCTTTTTGTCCTTCTCAAATTGGTTTGATTTTTGAGTTATCGTATAATCTTTAAACTCTTGGACTTCTTTGTTGACTTTGTCCAAGAGAGCCTTAGCATCAGCTATGGTAGGGTTAATACTTATATCTGCCTCTAATTTGGAGATTTCAGCCAGTTCCTCTTTTGATATACGGGCAGCTGTCTCTACTGTTAAAACCATCAAATCTCTACTACATTTGGTTTCTATCATAGAGAAGCCTTTCTTGAATATCGGATCTTCTGTAAAAATTACAGGTATGTTTTTAATTTGCAAACCGGCAGGAATGGTGCCTTCCCGGAGGTGTTGCAACAAGAAGTGACCATGAAGGTCAGTCCTTATCTGCTTCTTCTTAAGGCGGATTAGTTTATCCGATTCGTTGGATGTTGTGGCTGTTTCGCTTAGGGTAACTGAGGAGAAGACAGGCGGGTCACTGAGGAAGTTTCTGATGTGATCCTCCGTGTAGGCAAAGGTGTCTTTTTCTGCCATTACTCTGCAAAAACAGTGAAAAAGAAAAAAGATTTAAAGACCTAAAGAAGGGGAAGGTTGAAAAAATAGCATGTACATGAAACACAATTTCTCTACTAATGTGATAGATAAGGATAGCCAAAGGTCTATCCTAACTTCAAATCAATGAACCACAAAGCCTCGCGGGCCAGCGCCCGCTATTAACACCAGAAAACTACAAGGGGGTGGCTCTAATCAGTATGGCTGAGCCAATATCTATAACAACAAGAAGGGGATGCCAGTACTGATACAAATAACCATTTAGCAATTTAAGACACTCAACCTGAAGTAAAATTCGAGGCTTGGAGCTGATTAGTAGCTTTTATTATTTTGCTTAATGTTATCAAAAGACAGTTAGTTCAAAAATAAACGATATTACATGCTAGGTACAAAAATGTGGGGAGGAAAGGTCTATCATTATATCAGGCATATCACAAGCATACAACATCCAATCATTCAGGGACAATGGGAAACATGGAAACTCATGTATTACAGTGAACAGTATTTACAGTGAACGGACGAACACAAAGATGCTAGAACAGGCCACAGTCTGCAAAGTATTCTGAAGAGTTTGGTTTTGAAATTATTTACATAAACTGTACATTCCTAACGGAGGTTCAAGTAATCACAATTTTTGATAGAATCGAACAGAAGAATGAGCAAGGTAATGTACAACTAAGGGTGATAAGCAGCAAAACAATTCGAATAAACTTGTCACCCAGGCAGACTTAAAGGTGGTGAAGGGCCTACGCGTTTCGAATCCTACAGGTGTACGAGGATTCTCATCAGGGCCTTTGATTCTAGAGAAAGGAAAAAAGAAAGAAATTGTAAGATCGAAGTTTTTGCTACATGTGCATTAAGTGGATCAACATCAAAATCCAGACTCAGTCCACACCCTCTCCTACACAGCTTACCAAGACAAGGTGTTAGTACATCCAAATATAATTTTTCACAGCATCATGGCTGGGGGGGCTTTTTGTACCTGAAATGTCCGAAGCAGACATTAATTACATAACGGACTTGAATACAAGTGGCAGAGTCTTGTTTGTTCACTACCCTTCAGGGATTCCTTCTGCCTTTCCAAGCGATCTCGTCCCTGGTAAAGCATCATCTGTGTATACCGCAGCAGGTAACATCAAAAGCTCTTGTCCCAGTTTTGCCATCTCTCTGCCACTTGTATTCAAGTCCGTTATGTAATTAATGTCTGCTTCGGACATTTCAGGTACAAAAAGCCCCCCCAGCCATGATGCTGTGAAAAATTATATTTGGATGTACTAACACCTTGTCTTGGTAAGCTGTGTAGGAGAGGGTGTGGACTGAGTCTGGATTTTGATGTTGATCCACTTAATGCACATGTAGCAAAAACTTCGATCTTACAATTTCTTTCTTTTTTCCTTTCTCTAGAATCAAAGGCCCTGATGAGAATCCTCGTACACCTGTAGGATTCGAAACGCGTAGGCCCTTCACCACCTTTAAGTCTGCCTGGGTGACAAGTTTATTCGAATTGTTTTGCTGCTTATCACCCTTAGTTGTACATTACCTTGCTCATTCTTCTGTTCGATTCTATCAAAAATTGTGATTACTTGAACCTCCGTTAGGAATGTACAGTTTATGTAAATAATTTCAAAACCAAACTCTTCAGAATACTTTGCAGACTGTGGCCTGTTCTAGCATCTTTGTGTTCGTCCGTTCACTGTAAATACTGTTCACTGTAATACATGAGTTTTCATGTTTCCCATTGTCCCTGAATGATTGGATGTTGTATGCTTGTGATATGCCTGATATAATGATTGACCTTTCCTCCCCACATTTTTGTACCTAGCATGTAATATCGTTTATTTTTGAACTAACTGTCTTTTGATAACATTAAGCAAAATAATAAAAGCTACTAATCAGCTCCAAGCCTCGAATTTTACTTCAGGTTGAGTGTCTTAAATTGCTAAATGGTTATTTGTATCAGTACTGGCATCCCCTTCTTGTTGTTATAGATATTGGCTCAGCCATACTTATTAGAGCCACCCCCTTGTAGTTTTCTGGTGTTAATAGCGGGCGCTGGCCCGCGAGGCTTTGTGGTTCATTGATTTGAAGTTAGGATAGACCTTTGGCTATCCTTATCTATCACATTAGTAGAGAAATTGTGTTTCATGTACATGCTATTTTTTCAACCTTCCCCTTCTTTAGGTCTTTAAATCTTTTTTCTTTTTCACTGTTTTTGCAGAGTAATGGCAGAAAAAGACACCTTTGCCTACACGGAGGATCACATCAGAAACTTCCTCAGTGACCCGCCTGTCTTCTCCTCAGTTACCCTAAGCGAAACAGCCACAACATCCAACGAATCGGATAAACTAATCCGCCTTAAGAAGAAGCAGATAAGGACTGACCTTCATGGTCACTTCTTGTTGCAACACCTCCGGGAAGGCACCATTCCTGCCGGTTTGCAAATTAAAAACATACCTGTAATTTTTACAGAAGATCCGATATTCAAGAAAGGCTTCTCTATGATAGAAACCAAATGTAGTAGAGATTTGATGGTTTTAACAGTAGAGACAGCTGCCCGTATATCAAAAGAGGAACTGGCTGAAATCTCCAAATTAGAGGCAGATATAAGTATTAACCCTACCATAGCTGATGCTAAGGCTCTCTTGGACAAAGTCAACAAAGAAGTCCAAGAGTTTAAAGATTATACGATAACTCAAAAATCAAACCAATTTGAGAAGGACAAAAAGGGTTTTTCATTAGATAACATATATCCCTACTTACAGGCCGACTTTTATTCCAAGGTAGAATTGAGACGTTTCCTTCAAGGAAACCAAGGAAGATCACGTAAGCAGTTTATTTCCTTCAGTGATACTTCATCATCAGGAACGGACAGTGATTCCACCAGTAATTACAACCGTCCAAATAGGAACCGTAACTGGAACGCCAACCAACAACAATCAAATCAAACTTCTAACCCTCATTTTTTAAGGAGAGGTCAATCTCTACCCAGGGGTCGAGTGAGAATCAACACCCCTTGGGAAATGAAAACCAGACGACAACATTACAAAAATTAGATATGTCGCCTATTTTAAATTTATCAAAGAGAGTGTTAACAGCTGATGAGGAAAACGTGTTGGCTAAAGGCCTGTCATTTGTCCCTTCCAAAAAAACTGACTTCGTTAAAATGAAGTCAGAATTCATTGAATTCTGCAGGAAATTAAGACTTACTTTGTTCTTCAAAGATACCCCTAGTAACCAGTCTATGGAGGTAACTGGCCTTAGGAATAAATCCTCCTTCTGTCCTCCTGCAAGCAAAGTCCCAAAAAACCTTCTGACATTTGAAAAGAGCGTATTGTCAGCGATATCATCTATGGAAAAAGAAAGGAAATACGTTAAATTTAACACCTCTAAGGCACAGATGACAGCTCTGAACAACCTCAAAAATGACAGTACAGTCATAATAAAAGAGGCCGACAAAGGCGGAGCGATCGTAGTATGGGATATTAATGACTACACCACCGAAGTCACGAGACAGCTGGCAGATAGCAGCTGTTACCGTAAAATAAAGAAAGACCCAACCTCTGAACTTCAAAACCAACTTTTTTCCATCATACAAGAAGGCTTCGATCTTGGCTTTGTCGGACCCAAAGAGCTTGAATACCTTAAAAATTTACATCCCAAAGTGCCGTTGTTTTACGTATTGCCTAAGGTTCATAAGGATCCACACCATCCCCCCGGCAGACCCATCGTCGCCGGATGTGGTTCGTTATTAGAACCGGCAGCCAAATATGTAGACTGTTTCTTGAAAGAATTTATGATCAGTGTGAAGTCCTACCTCCAGGACACAACTGATTTCATCAACAAACTCGAAAACATTGAGTTTCGCGAAGACAGAGACAGACTAGTTACGTTGGACGTAACTGCTCTATACACCCAGATCCCTCAAGATGAGGCGATATCAGTCCTGACACACTACCTGGATTCCCGACCAAGACCTATGCAGGTGCCCACTAAATTTATTGTTGACTTGGCAGCATTCGCCTTAAAGAAAAACTATTTCTGCTTTAATGGCGACTACTACTACCAGACCAAGGGAGTAGCCATGGGCTGCCCCTTTGCGCCTGAGTTGGCGGTACTATTTATGGCAATGTATGAGGAGGCATATATTTACCACAACAACCCTTTCACTCAATACATCGGAGCGTGGCTCCGGTTTATTGATGATGTTTTCATGACGTGGACAGGTGACAGCAATACCCTTGACCAGTTCTACCAATGGTTGAATGATAGAACTGCTGATATAAAATTCAGCATTTCCAGCTCAACCACAAGGATTGCGTTTCTAGACGTGGAGGTCTTCCCTTCTGAAGGGAAACTGGCCACGACCCTATACAGCAAGCCCACGGATAGAAACAAATCGCTTATGTTTTCTAGTAACCATCCTAGGAACCTAAAAGAGAACCTCCCGTATGGGCAGTTCCTGCGAGTCCGTAGGAACTGCACATTTAAAGAGGACTTCCAAAAACACTCAGCGAAATTGACATCAAAATTATGCGAGAGAGGTTATCCTAAAAAACTCGTGAAGAGCTGTATGAGGAGAGCACAATGGACACCGCGTGAGACCACTCTAGAACGCAAGATCAAACCTGAATTAAAAAGACAGGTTTGTGTTACGACATATTGCCCCAATGCCAACCACCTGAAGAAAGTCATAAAACAAAACTGGCATCTAGTGAAAGACTTGGATAACAGCTTAGTAGACATCCCTTTATTTGCCTTCAAAAAGGAAAACAACATTGCGAACTATGTAGTTCGGGCCGCTATGCCAACATCTAAACCTGCTACGTTGCGCCAAATGATGGGGATGCCCCCCATTCTTGGACATCACAAGTGTGGCACATGCCTCTGTTGTGAATCCTCGATTGAGGGCTCATTGTTTCAGCACAACGGAATTTTTTGGAAACATGAATCGTTCAGTAACTGCAAGAGCAAGTTTGTTGTCTACGGTATCATATGCCCGTGCCGCCTACTGTACATAGGCAAAACCAATCAAGAGATCCGGCAAAGGATCTCGCAGCACAAATCAAGAATCAAAAAGCGGGTTGAAAATGCACCCCTGGTGCTCCACTGGACGCGTATGCAACATACTGTAAGTGACCTGAAGTGGACTGTAATTTCCAAAGTGGAAAAAAATCCGCGAGGTGGCGATCAGAACCTTGCCTTGTCAAAACGGGAAGCCCTTTTAATAGTGAAATTCGACACTGCGGTGTCAGGCTTGAATGAATTAAGTGAGATATTCAAGCTTTAGACTTTCTTATCCTGCTCCTTTATGTTTGCTGAATCCGTGTATACCATAAAGCTTTGCAAGTGACTATGGACTAGCCACTCCGGTCCTGGTTTTCATTCCTGCCCCCTTTTTTCGAAACCGGCCAGTACACCTGGTGGGTGTGGCCCTATTAGTCACCTGTATATAAGGGCGTCTTTCTGGCAGCTCAGTCAGCCTAGGCGCCCCCGCCTGAGTGCAACTGTTTTTCTCGCGTTCGCTGTCGCCAAGGCCCCCTGCTTAAACCTTCGAAAGTGAGTATTTCCATACTGCTTACTCTGCGTTAGCAGCTAACTTTAGCTTAAGGTCGCAGAACTAATCTCGAAACTTCTGCTTTTTTCGCAGTAATTAATCACTCCCCTGCAGAGTGCATTGCAGCGCTGACGGTAAATTCTTCTCACCGTTTTTTAAAAAAACCGCACTTTGTATTCTGGTACTAACAGCCTGCTGACATTTTGTCATATTATATCACTGCAGGATCGTGTAACTTTTTGAAAGCAACTAGCCGCGTTTAGCGGACCACGCCCGCCGTAATCAAAACACGGTAAGCCGCTGAGCATTCTTCTACCTGCACGCAACTAACGGCTGACTCTATTTTTAACCATACTGATAAGCGCCTTGTTGGCTTTTTCTCATAGGCTTATTAAACTCTAGTGTTGGCTAATTCAAATTGCTGAACGGGGCATTCAACGCTTCTGGTAAGATAATTGAAAAACCGTTGCCTGCCATACTAAAGCCGTTGTCTATAATCTTCGAGGCGATTGCTTGTAACAAAAACTTTGCCCACTCCTATTTCGTAGGTCTCAGACTGAACTCCACTTCCACCCCTATGGCGACAGCGTTTTTAAATATGGCGACAGCGACTTAAAATACAGCGACAGCGACTTAAAATATAGATTTTAGAAAATTAGGTAAGGCGAATTGCAACCTCTTGACAACTTGGTTGTGTAACAGTTGTAACAAACCCACCCTAAAGTCTTGTTTGTTCACTACCCTTCAGGGATTCCTTCTGCCTTTCCAAGCGATCTCGTCCCTGGTAAAGCATCATCTGTGTATACCGCAGCAGGTAACATCAAAAGCTCTTGTCCCAGTTTTGCCATCTCTCTGCCACTTGTATTCAAGTCCGTTATGTAATTAATGTCTGCTTCGGACATTTCAGGTACAAAAAGCCCCCCCAGCCATGATGCTGTGAAAAATTATATTTGGATGTACTAACACCTTGTCTTGGTAAGCTGTGTAGGAGAGGGTGTGGACTGAGTCTGGATTTTGATGTTGATCCACTTAATGCACATGTAGCAAAAACTTCGATCTTACAATTTCTTTCTTTTTTCCTTTCTCTAGAATCAAAGGCCCTGATGAGAATCCTCGTACACCTGTAGGATTCGAAACGCGTAGGCCCTTCACCACCTTTAAGTCTGCCTGGGTGACAAGTTTATTCGAATTGTTTTGCTGCTTATCACCCTTAGTTGTACATTACCTTGCTCATTCTTCTGTTCGATTCTATCAAAAATTGTGATTACTTGAACCTCCGTTAGGAATGTACAGTTTATGTAAATAATTTCATAACCAAACTCTTCAGAATACTTTGCAGACTGTGGCCTGTTCTAGCATCTTTGTGTTCGTCCGTTCACTGTAAATACTGTTCACTGTAATACATGAGTTTTCATGTTTCCCATTGTCCCTGAATGATTGGATGTTGTATGCTTGTGATATGCCTGATATAATGATAGACCTTTCCTCCCCACATTTTTGTACCTAGCATGTAATATCGTTTATTTTTGAACTAACTGTCTTTTGATAACATTAAGCAAAATAATAAAAGCTACTAATCAGCTCCAAGCCTCGAATTTTACTTCAGGTTGAGTGTCTTAAATTGCTAAATGGTTATTTGTATCAGTACTGGCATCCCCTTCTTGTTGTTATAGATATTGGCTCAGCCATACTGATTAGAGCCACCCCCTTGTAGTTTACAACCTATGTTCAGCATGGTGCTGCGTGATGTACTGTCTGCCATGATGATTTACAAGGACAGATATATCCATTTCCCTAGGGGGCTTGAATTGGCAGCTTTGAAGAGAGATTTCTATACCCTCGGACACATCCCATTTTATTGGTGCCTTGATTGCACCCATATTGGGCTTGTGCCACCACAGCCACGTGAGCACATCCACAGGAATCGTAAACATTACCACTCGGTTAATGTACAAGTGGTGTGCCAGGCAGATTCGATCATCTCAACCGTCTGTGCCCAATTCCCAGCCTTGGCCCATGACTCATACATCCTGTGTAACAGCATTGTACCCCCGCTGATGGCTAATCTGGTTCCCGAGCGTGCATGGATTGTGGGTGAGTATGCCTAGTCATATGGCATGCTAGGTGTGTGACCTGCCGTCCTCAGCAACATAGCAATGTTTATTTGTGTTTATCACACCTAGGTGAATCTGCATATCCCAACCATCCCTGGTTGCTGAGCCCACTGCGTAATCTCAGGTCCCCCTGAAGTCCGCTATAATGATGCCCATGGGAGGATACGTTTCATGGTGGAGCATACTTTTGCTATCACAAATTGAGATGATGAAGGGTCACCTCCCTAGTGCACCAAGGAGCAATTATTAAACATATCAAGTTATGAAGAAATTATCCAATCCCGCTCAACTTTCCTAAGAGGCATCGTCCTAAACCTCTAAAGCAGTTACATCAATCCTAACTGGGGAGGAGCGTGCTATTCAACAAATCTATTTACAATTACATCACAATAATACATGAATTCTCAAGAACAGTATTCCAGGCGAGTCTTGTATCACAATTGTTCTTTATTTTAGACCATGTATCACGGTAAGTCAGCTTCCATCAATATCTAATCAACAGCTGACGCGTTTCGTCCCATCCTGGGACATCATCAGGGCTTTCACAAAAAGTCTGCCAGTGAGCTTACGTATATAATCAAATTCAAAATCACCAGTATAGTTTGAGAATATTCACCAGTTTTTCAGAGGATGACTCAAAATGTTACTGTTCCATCCCAAAACTTTATCAAAGTTCCCTGTTACCGGCTCATTAACTGTTCTAACTTTGATCAAAATATCACATCAAATCAGTTCTCTCGTTTTCCAATTTGGAATCAATTCAACTAATCGCCACTCTTCTTGTTAATATAATCTGCCTAAGTTGAATACATGATTCCTCTTCTGTTCAGCCCAACCAAATCCTTATAAGTCTTAAGGGTAAACTCATCCAAAGTATTCCATGTGGCTTCCTGTCCCGCGCCCCAGTCCGATAAATCCGGAGGACTCACCCCCCTCTGCGGCCACAGGGGAGGATGGTGAATTGTCATCCAGCAGCCCACCAGAGGGAGGTGGAGGTGTTGGTTGTGCCGCAGGCTTGTATTTGTATTTGTATTTGTATTTGTGGGGGTATTTGTAAAGCGCGGCGTTCGCTCCGGAGGGAGCATCTTGGCGCTGAGTGTTCTTGAGGGCCGGTCTGGGAACAGAGCGGGATTTAGATGGCTGCTTTAGTGAGATCGTCGGGAAGGCTGAAGATCCAGGTCTTCAGAGCCTTTCTAAAAGGTTTTTCTTGTGTTATTTGCCTAAGGTGTTTGGGCAAATTGTTCCATGCCTTGGTGGCTAGGTGGCTAACGGTTTTACCTCCTTTCGTCTTCAGATTGTATTTTGCAGGCAGGATGAGGTTGTCCTGTGCCGAACGGAGAGATCGCCTGGGGATGTAGTGGGGAAAACGTTTGAGGAGGTATTTTGGCCCGGATTTGTTGAAGGATCTGAAGGCGATGATTAGAATCTTAAATAGAATTCTCTTGTGGAGAGGTAGCCAGTGTAAGGAACGAAGAGCTGCGGAGGTGGACGCTCTCCGGGGCAGTTTGAGTACAAGTCGAGCAGCTGTATTTAGCACGCTCTGGAGTTTAGCGAGAGTGCTCTTTTTTGTCCCTGCCAGTAAGCCGTTGCAATAATCTAGTCGGGAGATTATAAGGGCCACTGTTACGCTCTTTCTGGCATCGAGAGGGAGGAAGTTAAAGAACTTTCTTAGGGATCTTATTGTCCCGAAGCATTTGCCGGCTACAGTCTTAGCATGGTGGTCGAATGAAAGATCTGAGTCAAAGATGACGCCTAAGTTCCTGGCTGTAGTTACAGTTTGGGGGGGGGCGATAGAGTCGTCAGGCCACCAGAGGGCTGGGCAGAAGGGGGTATTCTTGCCGATTGGGAGAATCTCCGTTTTATTTGAGTTACACTTCAAATGATTGGCATTCGTCCAATGGAAGACTTTCGTAAGGCAGTTCTTAAGGTTGAGTTCTGCGATGGTGGAACTACCATCCAGAGGCACGATGAGCTGGGTGTCATCGGCGTAGGAGGTTACAGGGATTCCAAAGGATTCAATCAGAGACAGAAGGGGAATGAGGTAGATGTTGAAAAGGAGGGGGCTTAGGATCGAACCCTGCGGGACACCTGAGAAAATAGTTTTCTCTTTTGAGTGAAAAGGGCCCAGAGCGACAGTCTGAGATCGGTCAGCCAAGAATGATTTTAACCAGGCTAGAGCGTGATCTGAGATCCCTATGTTCATCAGTCTACTGATGAGGATGGAGTGGGAGATGGTGTCGAACGCCGCGGTCAGGTCAAGAAGGATGAGGATTGAATTTTTTCGCTGATCTTGTAGCAGTTTGATCGTGTCTGATAGTTCTATCAGTGCTGTTTCCGTCGAATGTTTAGGCCGGAAACCAGACTGCTGCGGGTGGAGTATCTTGTCCCTCCGTACCCCCACTAGCTAGCCCAAGAGGTCCACAATTTGGTCCATGCGGGTGTCCATTGACCTCATCAGAAGGAAGAGCTCACTGGAATCTGACAAGCCCGATTGTCCCTGGGCTCATTCATATGCACCAAGGAATCTGTGCATGTGCTCCAGGGATTCGGTCCCAGGTTCTGGTCGTCTGTGGGTGACCCTGCCCCTCTCACCTGCTCTGCTGCCACGGATCTCTTGCCTCTCCACTGTAGGTACCCGCATCCTCTCCCTGCCCTCCTCAGTCATTGGGGTAGGGTGGTCATCCTGGTGGACAGGGAGAGTGTTGCAGGCAGCTCTGGTGGTGGTGGTGGTGGAGGATGCACCGGCCATAACAGCAGGGGTCTGCAGGAGGGTTGTTGTATTAGCAGATGTGGTTAGGGGGATGATGGGGTACTGGGACCTGTTGCACTTTGGAACACCAGATGAGCAGCTTCGGGCTCCTCTTCCAAAATTCCTGGGAGTCAACATCCGAGAGTCGATGTTCCGGAGGGGGGAGACTGGCTCTGCAGGTTGCCGGTGTTGTCCTCTGCAGTCAGTTCTTGGTCACCTGTGGGTCAGAAGGGAAATGGTTATTGTAGTGCACCCCGCAGGCTTTGTGTTAGCTGTGTGTCATTCACTGTTCGCACACCACACAGATGACTGATCATCACATTGTTCTCCATGTGCACTACTGTGCCTTCTGACATGATGTTGTGGTACATGCATTACTTGTCCATGGTGTGAGGTGTCAATACATACCATATGCCTTGTGCATAATCTGTGATTACAGGGACATGTTGACATCTAGGGACTAGCGCATCATATAATTTCTGTGAGGTCTCTTTGTTGATTACTCTGCCCTGACAGACGTCACATCTGGGCATGGACTGGCCATTGTCATCTCCTACATGTTATGTTAATTTTTATTTGTATAGCGCATGGCTACTACCAAGAGTGTCCTGATGCTGAAGACAAAACGTAGACCACATAACATCAAACCATGCACATCCGCAACTCAGAAATTCACAGCTGGAAGAGCCCCTTTTTAAGACTTTTCCTAAAGATAAAGAGGTCAGGACTGATGGTGAAAAAACAGGCTGTTCCACAACCGAGAGGCCACAGCATGAAAAGATCTGCCCCCTACCCAGGAAAATTGAACCTTTGGGATGGTAATCAGCAGTTAGGAAGAAGATCTCAAAGTACGCTGGGAGAAGTAAGGTTGAAATCTGTCCCTGAGGTAGGGTGCTCCAATCTTGTCGAAGGCTTTCAAAACCAGAACCAGGGCCTTGAAGTGTATTATTTTCCGCACCGGGAGCCAGTGCAGTGAGCACAAAGCTGAAAGGTATGGAATTTGGGCCCAATTAAAAAGATGGCCCTAGTCGCTGCATTCTGAATCACTTGTAGTCAGCCCAGAAGGTAGTCCGGGAGGCCGAGATACAAGGAATTCACAAAGTCCTGTCGAGACACTACCAAGGCCTGAACAACAGTTTTCCTATAGGGGAGGGAGAGCATGGGCAGGAAATTACACAGCATTCTCAGTAGTCCAAAACAGACCCCAGCCACAGTCTGAACTTGGGCCTTCATAGAGAGGTGTGCATCCAACTTGACTCCTAGGTTTTTCACGGTGAAGACAGATGACACGGGGGCGACATGCCCTGTGGCTACCATATGAGCCAGGCGTCAGAGGGGCGTGGACCTAAAAAAATAATCTCAGACTTCTCGGAGTTGCATTTTAAATGATTGTACCTCCGCCAAGAGAAGACTTTAGAAAGGCAGGAATTAATTAAAGTACCATTAAAATCAGCGCCCTTCTTGCATATGAACAGCAACTGGGTGTCGTCAGCATAAGACACTATTTTAGCCCCAAATTCCTCAGTGAGAGGGGCAAGTAGGGCCATATGCAAATTAAATAGTGTTGGGCTCAGTATGGAGCCCTGGGGGACACCCACATTCATAATAGGGATCTCCCCAGAAAAAGGAGGAGACCACATGGTTTGGGAGCGGTTAGCCAGAAAAGAAGTAAACCATCTCAATACCGTGCCATCAATACTGCTCTCCTTAGCAGTAATCTATTATGGGGCACGGTATTGAAAGCTGCAGAGAGTTCCAATAAAACCAAAACTGCATTACCACAACTGTCCAACATAACTTTGATTGTTTCAGCCACCTCTAGCATGGCTGTTTCAGTGCTTAAATTAAATCTGAAACCTGACTGGCTAGGGTGCAACAAATTATTGGTTTCTAGGAAGTTTGTAAAAACGCCATTAGCATGTTTCTCTACGACCTTAGGAAAAAAAGGCAGGAGAGAGATAGGCCGATAGTTGCTAGCAACCTCACAATCTGCCACACCTTTGTCTTGTCCATATCTTGATTTGTACCACCAACCATGCTTTCTTATTTTTCATATGGTCCTTGTTGCTCTGGCCCCATGGCACTACACATGTCATTCAGTGCTGTGCATGGTTGTGCGCAGACTTTCTTCTACATGTGCATTGGTGTGTCACACTTTGGTTGCTGTGACAGTTTTTTGCTTAGTTTTGTGTGCACACTGTGCATGGCAATGGGATTGGTGTGCATATTTGTGCAATGAGAGGGCTAGTGTTGTCAAATGGCATCATTCTTTTTGTGACGAATGGCTAGGTGCACATACTGGCTCCATACCTGTTATCTTTTTGCATTTGGCTTTGTTTTTTAAACATCTGTGTGTGTGTGCTGTGGGACAAGGGGGCGTAGTGGGAGTTGTAGTGCTGGCTGCCTGTTTACCTGCCCCCATGGTGCTGTTTCCAGCTATGTTTGGGGTGAATGGGAGGGAGTGAATGTTGGATCTGTGAGACATGTTTTTGGGAGGGTGTGGTGCAGATGAATGGAATTTGTCCTAGGAGGTGTAACTTTGTAGTTGTGCAAGACAGTACATAGCAGTGTGGTGGTAGTCATTTGTTTGTACTTACCTGCCTCCACTCCCCCGGGTACTCCGGTGAGACTCTCTGGATGCAGTATGGCAAGTCCCTTCTCCTCCCATGGAGTCAATTGTTTTAGTGGAATGGGAGGGCCACTGTCAGTCCTGTCAGCCAGCTCACGGTTCTTGCCCCTCTTCTCTTTGACAACCCTCTTCAATCAGGCCACCGCTTCATTATTTCCATTTTTGGTCGTGGGGTAGTCCCTACTGCATTGACCTTCTCGACTATCCTTGCCCACATTTGTACTCTTGTGGCTAAGGGTTTCTGTTGGACCAGGCTACCAAACAGTTGTAGTTCTACTCATCTACCATAACCTTCAACTCACTCTGTGAATTTGGGCATTTTATGTGTTGCCATGCTGTGTGGTGTGCGAAGTGGTGTTGGTGCAGGGGTGTGAGTGGTGAGTGTGGTAGTGATGTGTATGGTGTGTGATGTGCAGGGAGGTTAGTAGTGCAGGTGTGAAAGTGGTGGTGGTGCTGTGTGTGGCGTGAGTAGTGATGTTGTGTTGTTTGCCTCTCCTTTGTGCTGTGGTGTTGGGCCCCTCAGTTGTTGAGTATTGCAAAGGATTGTGGTCAAAGAAGGGGCTGGTTTTATACTCTGCTATGTGGGTGTGTCCTAATGGGGGAAAGCTATCAGGTGTGTTGTGTGGGTTGTCCTGGGATTTGTATTTTTTTTTCTTGCCATGTGGTTGTGTCATTGGGGTGTGTTTTGTGTTTTTGGGTAGTAGAAAGCAACAGGAGCGTAAACCCATAAACCACGTTGAGATCTGGGTACATATGTGAAAACTAACAAAAGTGTCTCAACTAGTATTATTGAAGGAAAAGGCAATTCTATATGTAAATACAAAGCATAACACGAAGGAAGAAGGGAGATTCATGTTATAGGTTTTGGAAGTGCTTATGGCATCATATATTTGGTTATAGCAATTTACACAATACTGTTATAGCAGCACTGTGGGCATAAATTGCGAAGACAACCCAAAAACAATAGGTGTATGTTGTGCTAGTGACATGAAAAGTGACGGCACAAGTGACACATTGTGAAGAACAGCAAAAGGCGCAAGGTGACCATAGTGAAGAAGAATATATACAGAGTTATGGTTCCAAAGTGTTCATTGAACACAAATTTAAAAAGGGAAAATATATTACTAGCAATGCTACAGAAAAAAGTAATGTCAATCTGATTTAGGAACTGTAAGAAATGTAGTCAAGACAGAACTTATGCTGACAGGGGGTATCCATAATCCATGGAGTCCACATTTCTGGCCAGTTGAGCTGGGTCCTCCCCCACTCCATGTCCTTCCTCTAAGAGTCTTTGGGTGACAATTCATTGTGACCTCACTATGAAAACTCAAATGGGATCAGTTATCTCAGCTTTTTTCTTTCAGTTAAGGAAGATAAGAAAGATCAGCAGACTTCTCACTAGGGAAGCATTGATATAGGTTGTTCTAGCCATGGTGATATCTTATATAGACTATGCCAATTCTCTTTACTTTAGCATACCACTATTTCTAACTAAAAGACTGCAATTTTCCAGCCCTCTCATGAGTAAGTTGCATTGGCTTCCCATTCCACAACAATACGCCTTTAAGTTTGACTCCCTTTTCTTTAAGTCCTTGCATGGCATGAGTCCTGAGTTTCCTGCAGTCAATGCAGGTACCAATTTGTTTCATGTTTACACTCACACTGCTGTTCTTATGGATTACACTCCTTATAGAACGCAGGAGATTCCGATTTCTGCTTGGCAGCATAACATTTGGTTTAATGGCGCCCTCTCCCATTGTGACCATGCGCCCGCTGGAGGATTTCCATTGTATCATTTACACGGACAGTTCGGCGGAACTGGCGACGGATTCAAACCAAGCCTATTCTGCAGCCTGCGCAATAGTGGTTGGTACTATGGTGAATGGAGAGTTCAAGTCTGATGTCCTGCATACACAGGCATTACGGGACTGTACCGCCCAGTTGGCAGAGCTCCGTGCTCTGATGCTTGCATTGGAGTACGCTGATCCTAGTGTGACTACTCTTATCGTAAGTGACTCTTACTACTGTGTACAGTCTTACAATGACAACTTGTCGTTTTGGTCTCAAAATGACTATTGTGATTCCAAGAGACGCACAATAAAACATAAAATGAAATGAGTTCGAGTGGCTGAACTTAAAGAGCGGCTCCCACTCATCCTTGTAATTCATACTCTTGGTCACCAGCGTGTCGGAGTTCATGCTATTGCCAACAGTCTTGTTGATGAAGCGGCTAAGACAGCAGTCGCAACATACTCAGTAGCAGCAGTTACACGTTCCAAAAGTAAGATTAATAATGACATCTTGGCAGCTATTGCCGAAACAGAGAAGGGAGGTAATTACCGGAAAGGTTTCCATTCTAAATATTCTGATCATTTAAGTCCTGATAAAGTTCCTTATGTGAGCGTGTCAGTTACTGTATCTCTCCTACAACAGCGTTACTGGTGGTGCGTATTGTACAAACAAATGCGTGATTATGTGCTTCATTGTGATATTTGCCAGCACATTAAACCTTCGAGTGCTGCACGCCCGCCTCAGACACAGTTGTATATATCTAATAAACTGCTTGGTTGTGTTTACTTAGATCACTGCGGTCCTTTCTCCTCTGATACTGCGTATAAGTACATCTTAGTTGCAGTTGATTCTTGCACACGCTTTGTGTGGGTGTGGACCCAAAGGAGTGCTGATTCTCAAACTGCCATAAGGGATTTGCGTGTCTTTGTAGGAATTTTTGCATGTGGTACCTTCCATTCAGACCAGGGTCCGGCATTTGCCTCTAAGGCATACAAGGATGCCATGCGTTCATTGGGGGTCCAAGTCAAATTTTCATCTACATATCAGCCTGCGGTCAATAGTGTTGTGGAGCGGATGAACCGTGACTCAAAGCAATCCTTGACAGCTAGGATTTTGGGTACAGGCCGGGACTGGCTAGCCCACCTCAATAGCGTTCAGCGTGCACTTAATTATCTCCCTAGAAGGTCTCTGGGTGGGTGGACTCCTTACGAAATGCTCTTTGGTATCAAAATGTTTGTTAAGGACCTTGAGTTTCTAGACCTGGTGGCGTCTTTTTCTCCCTTTGATGTTTTCTGAATCGTTTTGTCCACCATAAGCGTGCTAGGGTATACTCAGACATGAGTCCCTTGCTCACTGCACCATCAGGATTCAAGCAAGCCGGGCCGAAGACGGCTGTAATGCCAGAAACCGGTCCCCGGAAGCTTGTTTCCTTTCCAGTAAAAGAATTGGCTTGGTAGTTTGGTCTGCCCTGTTCCCATGATGCACTGGGCCAGGGACAGACTAATTTGCATGTAGCCAGGTTCTGAGCTGGGATGGTGTAGTGAGCTAAAAAACGGTGATGGATCAAGCCCTGATCTGTTGACTGGGTGCAAGTATTCTGCTTAATTCAGATGCTCTGTCCATCACCACCCCCCTTTTTCTGAATCGTTTTGTCCACCATAAGCATGGTAGGGTATACTCAGACATGAGTCCCTTGCTCCCTGCACCATCAGGATTCAAGCGAGCCGGGCCGAAGACGGCTGTAATGCCAGAAACCGGTCCCCGGAGCCTTGTTTCCTTTCCGGTAAAAGAATTGGCTTGGTAGTTTGGTCTGCCCTGTTCCCATGATGCACTGGGCCAGGGACAGACTAATTTGCATATAGCCAGGTTCTGAGCTGGGATGGTGTAGTGAGATAAAAAACGGTGATGGATCAAGCCCTGATCTGTTGACTGGGTGCGAGTATTCTGCTTAATTCAGATGCTCTGTCCATCACCACCCCCCTTTTCTGAATCGTTTTGTCCACCATAAGCGTGACAGGGTATACTCAGACATGAGTCCCTTGCTCACTGCACCATCAGGATTCAAGCAAGCCGGGCCGAAGACGGCTGTAATGCCAGAAAGCGGTCCCCGGAAGCTTGTTTCCTTTCCAGTAAAAAAATTGGCTTGGTAGTTTGGTCTGCCCTGTTCCCATGATGCACTGGGCCAGGAACAGACTAATTTGCATCTAGCCAGGTTCTGAGCTGGGATGGTGTAGTGAGATAAAAAACGGTGATGGATCAAGCCCTGATCTGTTGACTGGGTGCGAGTATTCTGCTTAATTCAGATGCTCTGTCCATCACCACCCCCTTTTTCTGAATCGTTTTGTCCACCATAAGCGTGGTAGGGTATGCTCAGACATGAGTCCCTTGCTCACTGCACCATCAGGATTCAAGCAAGCCGGGCCGAAGACGGCTGTAATGCCAGAAACCGGTCCCCGGAAGCTTGTTTCCTTTCCAGTAAAAGAATTGGCTTGGTAGTTTGGTCTACCCTGTTCCCATGATGCACTGGGCCAGGGACACACTAATTTGCTTGTAGCCAGGTTCTGAGCTGGGATGGTGTAGTGAGCTAAAAAACGGTGATGGATCAAGCCCTGATCTGTTGACTGGGTGTGAGTATTCTGCTTAATTCATATGCTCTGTCCATCACCACCCCCCTTTTTCTGAATCGTTTTGTCCACCATAAGCGTGGTAGGGTATACTCAGACATGAGTCCCTTGCTCACTGCACCATCAGGATTCAAGCAAGCCAGGCCGAAGACGGCTGTAATGCCAGAAACCAGTCCCCGGAAGCTTGTTTCCTTTCAAGTAAAAGAATTGGCTTGGTAGTTTGGTCTGCCCTGTTCCCATGATGCACTGGGCCAGGGACAGACTAATTTGCATGTAGCCAGGTTCTGAGCTGGGATGGTGTAGTGAGCTAAAAAACGGTGATGGATCAATCCCTGATCTGTTGACTGGGTGCGAGTATTCTGCTTAATTCAGATGCTCTGTCCATCACCATCCCCTTTTTCTGAATCGTAGATGAACATTATACATGTTTTCCAGAATCTACAAAAGATAAGAGACAGTCTTGCAAAGGAACATTTGCCCTCCACATCTGATGCTGCACAGCAGATTCCGGTAGTTGGCTGGCTACCCAGAGTTGGTGAACTGGTCCGAGAGAAGGTCGAGAACAAGAAGGAGTTTTGCCCCTCATATCTTGCTCCAGTACTTGTGCTTGGTGTGCAGGGTACACGAACAGTCACTTTACCTCCACTTCCTGGTTGAAAGGAAAACAGGTACATCTCCATTTGCAATGTCAAACTACATAGAATGGCCGATTCTTCTTAGTATGACACCTGCGGTCTCAAGTCCAACAATGCTGAGAAACACTGTTTTGGCTTCGGCACCTACCACCAGGCCTGATGTTGCCATTGAGAAGAATACAGTTACGAATCCTTTATTGAATCCCTCTGCTGGTGCTCCTCTTGATGATACTGAATACACTTATCCCACAGACTAATCCATGCCCTATTTAGAGACCTGTGAGGGTAATCAATCCTGTCTTTAATTTGACACTATTCTATTCTATTCTATAGTTTTGGTAGAGCTCAAACAGCTGCCCCAGCAATGAGGCGTCCCGGCGCTAAGAACCCAGATCCTAGCCTGAGCGGAGAAACAAGGATGAAGGGGAAATTACGGGAAAGGGAATAGAAACGTTTCCACTGCTTTCCGGAATGCTGGTAGGCTTTCTATGGAGCGAATGTGTTGCGGCAAGTCATTCCACAGCTTGGCTCCAAGGAACCTGAAGGAGCGGCCGCCCATGCGGCAGAGTTTTATGCGTGGGACGCATAGAAGGTTTTGGTTAGAGGATCTTAGGTTCCGTGACGGCGCGTAGGGAGTGAGAAGTGGTCGAAGCAGAGGGGGGGTATTGAGTTTGAGGATTTTGAAGGACATAATGAGGGTCTTGAATTTGATTCTAGAATCAACGGGTAGCCAGTGTAGTTTTTTGATGGTCGCTCTGGCTGAGCATCTGCGGGGGAGGCCGACCAAAGTTCTAGCCGCAGAGTTTTGCACGCGTTGGAGTCGTGCTGTCTCACTTTTGTTGGCGCCAAGAAGGAGTACATTGGCGTAGTCCAGACGCGAAAGGATGGTGGCTTGGATAATGAGTTGGCGAGTTTTGGCGTCGAAAAAGCCTAATATGTGGCTGAGGCTCCTCAGCAAGCCAATACAGGTGCCGGCAACTTTTTTGGTGTGGGCCTGAAAGTTGAGTGAGGCATCCATCCAAACGCCCAGATTTTTCACTAGGGTTTTGGGGGGGGGGGGGGATGGTGCCCAGGGAAGACGGCCACCAGTGCTCATTCCAGAGGCTGGTGTTTTTGCCAAGGAGTAGCACCTCTGTCTTACCGGCATTGAGTTGTAGACAATTCATTGTCATCCATTGGGCGACCGCAGAGTCAGAGGATGAGTTGGAAGGACCTTCTGAGAGAGCGATGGCCAACTGTGTATCGTCGGCGTACGATACTAATGTCAAGCCCCACTCTTTGGCCACTGCCGCCAAAGGCTGGACGTATAGATTAAAAAGGGATGGGCTCAACGCAGAGCCCTGCGGAACTCCCTGTGCAATGGGGTGGGCTTTGGATAAGAAGGGAGGGGCAGAGACTCGAAAGGATCTGTTTTCGAGGAATGATCGGAACCAATCCAAAGCATGACCAGATACTCCAAAAGTCTCCAAACGATTAAGAAGGATGTCATGGGATACCGTGTCAAAGGCCGCGCTGAGGTCCAGGAGAATCAGCGCAGCACTTTGACCGGCGTCTAAAATCGTTCGGAGGTGCTCTGTGGTGGCTAAGAGAGCAGACTCAGTACTATGGCCTGGTCTAAACCCATTTTGTGATGGGTCCAGAATGTTGTTTTTGACCATGTGCTGGGATAGAGTACTGTTGACATGCGCTTCAGCGAGTTTGGACAGCCATGGGAGCAGGGAGATTGGACGAAAATTCTCCGGTTTTGATGGATCTAGGGTGGGTTTCTTGATGATGGGCGAAACCCACGCTTGCTTCCAGGCAGATGGTACACACGCTGAAGTGAAGGAGAGGTTCAGGATAGCGGTAAGTGCCGGTAGGAAGAAGTTGAGTGACTCTAAGAATTGAGCCGGGCGCATGGGGTCGGCAGGGGAACCAGATTTGACTTTTTTGCATAGCTTGATGAGGTTATCATCAGAGATTTCCGGGATGCAAGTCAAGGTCGAGTAGTTGGGGGGAGAGGAGGGATTGCTGGTAGTGCTAGGGGAGTGCTGAGGAAAGGAGGTGTAGATTTTCTGTACCTTGTCGACAAAGAACCTAGCGAGATCTTCGCATTGTTGCTCAGGAGGAGATACTAGGGAGGGGGGCTTTGCTGCTCTGAAGTTCTTGCACAAGCTTAAAGACTTCTTTAGCAGGGGTGGGACTAGCTCTACCACTTCAAAATCCCCTTTGAAAGTTTTGCTTTTTGTTGTTTTTTGTTTAAAAAACATGTTTTAATTCCCCCTTGGACTTACATTTGGCTGGTGCTTATCTCAATTTTTTTATTCATGTCCATTGGATTTGTGGTTTATTTTTTTCGTCTTGTGAATGGACACTATGTTAAAGAAAGAACTACAATTAGACTAATTGATGGTACTTTGGCACCCCACTCCTCTTCGATCTACCGTTAATTCTCGCCTTCGCTGCCGGTGTACTGCTGTTGATTTCCTTACTGCAAAATGGTTGCGCATTCTGTGCCCCACAACAGTCTGCCCCAGCTGCTCCAACTTCGTAACCGGATGCTTGAATACTATGGATCGCTACCTCTGGCTACTTTGAGTGTGGCGTATGGTTTATCTTCCTGGTTCTCATACTTTACATGCGTGCAGCCAGTTTTCCACTGCCTGGATTGCAATTTTGAATGGGCTCTGGATTTGTGTCTCTGCAATATGGTGTCTCCTATCCCGGATTATGATCTACTAATGAGTCCCTTAGTTGCTCATGAATAGACTGTTCTGCTGTTGGGATTATGGCCTGCGCAGCAGCGCATAGGGTCCTAGGCAATTGGAATATATGGACTGCAGCCCACGACTTTGTGGCGCGTAGTTACCTCGACGTACACCCAAGTTGTCCTCTGATGGTGCTAGAGGCTCCGGCTGTTGAGGAACATGTGTGTTCTTTCCCATTAATAAATTGGATGGCTGAAATGTTCACTGACGAAAACAACGACTTCCTATTGGAGGCGGTTGCATCGTACTGTGCCTATATGCTGTTGGACTGAAGTTGCAATTTTTTCTGCTTCATGGACACGTAAGGGACTGATACATTTTTTTTCACCTTACTTTTTTAATTACATGTGCTTTGACCCTATACACCCCTGTTGGGTTTTTAAAATTTTTATGGTTACTAATTGGATTTTACTCCCAATTATCCAGTTTGGCAAAATGTTAAACTTGGTTCTGTCTCATTCGAACTTGAACTCAGCGTTCTAAAAATTGCCCCCGCTGTTGTGCGTTCTCCGATCAAGGGAGGGTGTAGTGAGGGCTGGGCCTTGCTGCGCACATTGTTATGTTAGCATAGGCTTATTAGAAGTTTAAACGCCATTTCACCTTTTTGCTGATTTTGCACACAACATTGCATATAACTGTTGTTGTAAGTTAGGCTGCGTGAAATGCTTCACAAGAGAATGGATTGTTTTCAGCATCCTTAGACTTACATCGTGACTCTAGTCTACACACTGAGTGCTTGAGCCTCCAAGGTTATCATAACAAGGTAGCTGTTATGATATCATCCCGGGAATTTCGTATATATGACAAAATGACGGACCTCCATTCTACAGTGTTAGATTGGGAGGTTTAATAATTGCTTATTTGTATTTTTCTCAATTTCGAGTCCTGTTTATAAATCATTACCAAACACATATAGCACTTTACGTTATCAATATTCATCACATTTACTAAATACGGAATGTCTGCGATCCACATTCACAATTTAAAACATGTGCTATTAATTGCATGCAATGTTTTCAATATGTGAAAAGAATGCACAGGTTAAAAAATTCTTCATTACAAGGATGAGAGCCAGAATTGTAAATCCAAATACCGGGACATTTCCCAAAAATATAAGAAGGACTACAATTTGACTACCACACAGTGCACAGAATATCAGTACTCCTCAGCAGAGAATTACAGAAGAGGCAGTAGGAACATACATCAAATGCAATTTTTAAGGACAGTAGCATGCCTGTTAATTAAATTGACTTCTTATAAATATCCCTGCTTTGCAAAACTTAAAAAGATACCTCCCAACGTTTTCAGCTGACCCTCTAAAAACCGGGACATGAGCTTAATTTCTTGAAATTTGCCGGGACAGCTCGCGAAAAACCAGGACTGTCCGGGCAAATCAGGGATGCCTGGTCACCCTACTGAGAGGTCACATGGGAACTAGTGGAAAATATTGCCTTAAAGAACCTCCAGTGAAAACCTGGTAGTGTAGATTCCTGAAAGTATAGGGAATGCCAGCCTTAGTTTGTGACTCCAACTCCCTGCAGCTGCTGCTGACAGGGGGAGTCTCATGACACCATACATAAAGCGCTGCATCTCCCCCCACAGCATGGGACGCAGTTCCACTCTTGCTGCCAACCTGACTTTGAGACTCCAGCGCCCTGGTGGGACTTCCAGTTCTGGGGTACTGTGGTCTTAATTCCACTCAACTTCTGCTAGCAGGGGGAGGCTTATGTCACCACGCTTAAAGTGCTGCCTTACCACAAGGCGCATTCCACATTTGCTGCCAGCCTGACTTCGTGACTCCAGAACCATGGTGGCCTTCCAGTCCCAGGGTCCTCTGCTCTTTATTCCTTGCAGCTGTTGCTGACAGGGGAAGGGTTGTGACATCACGCATAAAACGGCAGGGCAAGGCCAACCCCCTTTGTCTCCAGGTTTAGGCCCAAGATGTGTGCTGGATGCCTATTCAGCTTCTCCTCCACCCAACAGGTCATGACTGATTTTATTACCTTCTGCTTTGTGAACAATAACTGCCCTTCCTCTCTGTTGCTCTCGGCCAAGTAAGTATGATGATTTAGGCTGCTTCCTTTTGGAAAAGATCTGTTGCACCCCTGCATAATCATATGACTGTCTGAAAGCCGGGACAATTCACATGCGCGACACAAGACTAAAGAGAAATGTGAGGCTTTTGCAGCAAGTCTCAGTGGGGGAAGGTATTTTGTTAAACTTAGCGCTACCACAACATTTTTTGTGAAGCTGCTCAGGGTTGTGGGGCTATTCCTTGTCTGGGCTGCTCTTGGGTTACTGTATTTAAAGCATAACTATGGGAAAACAAAAAGCAACTGAAAGGCCGCAGGAAAGGCAAGAAAACAACCTATGCATTTAAGTGATAATTATATAATTGATGAGTTTGATGTTTTGCTAGAGGAGGTTGAGGAACTCTTATCGACTAAGGATAAGGACAAAAGCTTGCTTGTGGAACACAAGATCATGATTTTTAAAAAAACGAATCTTAGGAACCCTTCCTCTTCAAGTATTGTGACTTAGGCATGCCCCAGTACAAATAACTTATGTATCACAGAATTGCTTATAGATAGCACATCTCAAAGTAGGGGGACATGGGTGGAATGAAAAAGCAGTAATAAACCCCTGGAAGGCCTTGATGATGGTAGCAATACTGATAAGGAAGAAAGCCATGATTGCAAGGTTCTGTCCCCTTTCCCACCACTACTACTCGAGTCCCTCACACCCTTAAATCTAAAGGAAGAAATAAAGGGCGTAACAAATCTTGTATCCAGACTGTTCGCCATATTGGTCGAAAAATGTGATAACTTGTCTGCAAAATTGGGAAATCTGTCCAAACGTCAGTCCAAACTTGTAATTCCACTGTCCAAGCAATACCTTCGACATCAGTGAATAACAGGAGCGATGATGCTGGTGGCGTTTGATGAAGGTACTTCCTGAGAGACAACTGTCTCTGACAGCCTACCTAGTGTGCACTAGCAGAAAGCAAATTACACCCATAGACCCAAGGCCCCATCTCAATTTAGGAACACAACAACAATTTAAATATCTTAAAAATCAAACTGGACCTTGGATAAACCAGGTCCTACATCCAGGAAGTTCTAAAGGGGTGCATCTCCCTTTGCAAATTGGCAGAGGTCATTTTCTCAGAGATGGCAGGAACTCCACTAATATAACCGACTGCTGTGCAATTCCTAAGTGTTGATGGGAGTGTTCAGGTCTGTGAAGAAGTGCCCTCACACACCCGAAGGATGTCATGCTTCATCATTGGGCCTGCTCTTCCTCGGGCTGGCGCTGCAATGCCCAACGGGCACCTGTGTAGGGGCTCTTCAGCAGAGATCTTTTTCTGAAGCCGTTAGGTACATGTGGGTGTGTGGACTAGGTCGTGCAGTTTGTGCGAGATGGAGTTTTAAAATAGGTCTAGGTCAACCCTTTTGCCTACATTTTATTCCTAGGGTGCATAAACTTAACTAAAACCATTGACAGACTACAGGGGCTGTCCAACAACCCTGAACCAGGGACAATTGATTATGACACCTAACAGGAGTTTCACCTGAACCTCCTGTTAGGTGTCTTAACTTAACTAAAAGCAGGAAGCCCTAACTTGATGCAATGGTCTTAAAGGGCAAGTGTGGTGCAAAAGATCAACATGTTTCATGCCTATAGTAGCCCCTAACGGGTCTAGTGGCAATTCGTCAGGACCAAGAGTAATTAGAGAAAGTGTCTCAACCTTAACATTACCTCAATGCTGGTTCAGCAAATGGTGAGATGCAGTAGTTACCAGTTTTTCATATGAAAACCAGGTCTGATTAACCTAGTGTTCTGTGACCTGAAAGAGAGTGATAATAAAAACAGTTTTAAAAAGATGAGGCAGAATCATGCAGAGCTTGGTTGCCAAAATGAACCCGGTGTGGATCAGGCAGCAGGGGGATACTTGTTGACCAAAAAGGGAACTCATTCCTATCCCTTGTGTTGTGTTTTAGCGTGCTTATGGGTACCAAATACAGGAACATTCTTGTGTGATTTAGCAATATTGGCATGCAGTTGGGGAAATCAATGTTGGCATGATTAATTAATCCGTAGAGATCATAGAGGACAATATTACTGAAGTCCGTGTCTACACAGTTCGAGAATTGCTCCAATAGTAAATTCATTGAGGAGCCAAACATGCAGACACAAATGAGACACACAAACACAAATAGTGGGTGGAAGCTACCAAGTTGTTGCAGTATATGTTCGAACTTGTCTATGTGCAGAACCAGGGGTAGCCACCTAACATAAAAAATCACACAAGAAAAATCCCAAACCAATTTAGAAAAAAAGAGATTGTTTTAATAAATGAAAGTACACCAAAATGACAAAAAAATCCCAAACGTAGAACTGGAGATATGAGTAGAACCGGAGATATGAATTTTTAGGTTTGAGTAAAAAGAAAGAGCCAAAAAGGGAAATTGCGGCAATATGGTCACACTAGACCGGGTCAAAATCAAAAGTTAACCACATATGACTGGCAGTCAGATATTGGAACCGCGTTCATCCTGTTTGAAAGTTTACTGTCTGACTTAGAAAGTTTTTTGAAGAAAAATGTGGCGCTGGCAGGGCAAGCTTGATAAGAAGTGAGGCTTGATGACGGTGGGGTGCTGGAGAGAGAGGCCTCGTGCAGTCGTCAACAAGGGCAAGGAAATTTCCAAGCAGCCTAATCCTAGGGTTAATATCTGGAAGTCCTCAATGTCGGCTGAATGTGGATATTCATCTAGCTTGGTGAAGCCCTCTATGTTTAAACTTAGAAACATTTCGGGAATCCAGATCTCCTTCATGGTGGAAAACCGGAAAGTTGGATCCAACTGGCAATTTGACATTGATGGCATTGGCTCTATAGTGATTTTGCTCTCCTGCCGGATCTTCAGAAGAAAAGTTACTAAAAGTTTCTAAGTCCTAGTTCATGTAGTTTGTCAGGAAGAGTACACTCTAACACCACCAGCCAAGGGTCAAGGACCACTTGACTCTTAGAACTCATTCTAAATTAGACCATCAGGAGGGTCCAGGGCAGATGCAGTTTTTGCTGGCCAGCTGCAGGGAAAGACCTATGGAAGCATGTTGTGGCCCCGTAGCTCAAACAGGAATTCAGCAAATTGACTCTTAGAGTCACGTTTGAGGTCCTAGGTTCAAGAAAAGCAGGTTGAGTCTTACTTTAGCATTCAGACATCAGGCTAGTTCTCCTTATGATTCCTCACAGGCCCAGATGACTTTTGAGGAGAGTTCTGGTGATGCCACTCTTGTTCCCAGTGCCAACCCAGTTGTGGGCAGCTCCCCCCTTCTGGGTTAGGAGTCTGATTGACTTGTAAGACAAAAGGGAGGCTTGTCTAGGTGAGAGTTTCAGCTCCAAGTGACAGGGTAGGCATCCTATGAAGCCCAGTGAGGGGATGAGCACCGCCCCCATGGCCATCCTGTCAAGGAGGGAAACTCTCTTCTCATACCCAAGGAGGGAAACTCTCTTCTCACATGCACTGTCTGGGAACAATAAGCATCTCAAGTCGGGAGACAGTTGAACAATGTCAGAAAGGCTTCTGGTTTTATTTAGGAAAGGGGTAATTTTCTAAAAGCTTATTTTTCTAAGTATTGATATCAAATCTCACCTTTACCAAGAACATTGATTTTAATTATGCTAAAAGTGAGTCCTTGAATCATTTTTCCTGTTGCTCCCAAGCTGCTATTAAGCAATATATGTAGTTATAAAGGAACCCAATGCTTCCGTATAGGAAAGGTAGCCTTGCCACGGTGAAGAAAAATAAAACTTTGGAGGTTTTTCACTGCCAAGACAAGAAAAACATGAAATATACAAGTATCATGTTTAAATACCATGCATAGTGCTGTATGGGTATTTAAGGCTTATCTTTTGTGTACTAGAACAAAATGTATAGACCTGTCAGAAGGTTTTTTTTAACTGAAAAAAAGTGTAAATCTGCATGCCAAGGGATTTATAGTAAAAAAATATTCCAATCAATTGTATTCCAATTTTACCATGTTTAAAAAGAAGAGCACAAGCACTTTACCTCTAGTTGGCATGGGTAAAGTGTGGGGAGATCTATGGACAACAAAAATGGGTTTAGCACAGAAGGCAGAAACCAGGTGGAATTTCGATGCAAAAATATGGGCATTCCCATCATTGCCTCTGTAACATTTCCCCTGAAACAATGGACTACGGGGTATATTATCAAGGACCAATGTTACAATTATTGCCGTTTTATCGGCAGGAAACTGCAGATAAAACGGCGATAATGGGCTTGATTATTCGCCCTTGTTAATTCCCATAGAATCCCATGTTAACATCAGAACATGGGCTTCTATGGGAATTACCAAGGGTATTTTATCAAGCCCATTTTTGCCGTTTTATCAGCAGTTTCCTGCCAATAAAACAGCGATAATGTTCACACTGGTCCTTGATAATATGCCCCCACATTCTTTGCCTATGTCCATTATTGCAGGATTTGAGTCATATGTATGTAAACCATTCTTTTGTGTAAATGAAGTAAGAACAATAAATAATTTTTTGCTGCTATGCTTCTTTGATGTAACAACTAAAATAATTGGATATACAACCATATTTCTTCGACTCACATACTCGCACATAAAGGGCAAGCTTGATCAAGCTTGATCTAAACTATGATAACTTTTTGTGGGTTTAACCAGTCATCAAATGTATTGTTCAAATAAAATTGGTTAATGTAAATGGTATTAAAATTTATACTTTTCTCTTTTAAAAACGTGTTACATTTGTAGCATCCTTCCCAATCCAGGGGCCTCATTTATGAAAAGTGACGCATCGCTGCGTGAAAACAGCGATGCGTCACTTTTCAGTGCGCACTCCTTGCGACACCAATGATGCGTCATATTTAATGTATGACGCATCATGTCGCAAGGACTTACAGATACGTCAGTATTTCTGACGCATCTGTAAGCGCAAAAGTGACGCATTGCTGGAGTGTGTCACAAAAGTGACGCATTGCTGGAGTGTGTCACAAAAGTGACGCATCTCCAGCAATGCGTCCTTTCACATGGGGAGAGCCCCATGTGAAAGGGCTTGCGTCAGTCTTACGCCTGCTGTGAGGCAGGCGCAAGATTTTGACGCAACCGCATCCTAAAAGTGACGCAGTGAAATCTCATAGATTTCACTGCGTCAATATTACGAGGCTTTTTGCGGGGGAACGCCCCCTCTGCATACATTATACCTGACGCAGGTATAATGTGGCGCAGGGGTTTAAAAAGTGACGCATCTACCTAGATGCGTCACTTTTTAAATATGGCGCAACAAGGCGCATGTTTTACGCCGCAGATGCGTCACAAAAAGTGACGCATCCGCAGCGCAAAACTGACGCAAGGCCTCATAAATGAGGCCCCAGGTACCTGTGTAGTGGGGCATTTTTGATGTATATGCACATGCGTTATTTAGTAGCCTCTCTAGGTGGCTGTTGGTTATGTTACTGGTTGCATTACTGAGGGACGTCTCATTCCTCATGGGCTTGTTTATAATTCGGGAAATCAATTCATCCAGACAAGTCGCACATTTTGCTTCAATCTCGGTTAGTCTAATATTGGTGCCATCTATGCTACTTCTCATAAATTTCTCAAGGGATTTTACCTCTGCACCCAGGATATCAAATTTACCATTATTTAAATCGCTAACCTTCATAGATAGGTCAGGGGCGACCGTATGGCTTTCTTGTTTTTTTTGCATTGTGGCTTAGACTTTTTCCTGCTAGTGGGTTCTTTATTTTGTGTATTAGGTACTGTACGTATGCGTTGTTTTTTGTCCGCCTAACTGGAAATGGCGAATGGGTTGTAGATGTGTTAATAGTATCAGATATGTCCTGAATACACCCATTTACTTCTTTTTCACTCTGTATTACCACTGCACTGTCTGTAGGTAACACTATGTCTGGGGATATTGGATTCGTATTCTGATCTCCACATACTAAAAGGGATTATCCGACATTAGTGATCTGTTTTTCTATTGCACCTGTTATAAATTTCAGTAGAGAAGTCTATGAGTGTGCCTTGGTCCGTTCCAGAGGGCTAGATTTTCATTTGATAACTTTATTGCGGTCATAGGCCATAAAAGCACAGGTAAAATATGTACATACACGGAATAAAATACATAAATAATTGAAACTACATGGTTAAAAAGTTATTAAACAGTAAGTTATCAAAGTGATGGTATCAAAACATCCCAGTAAATCACAAATTGTTGCAATTCATTAAATTGAGCCTTCTGTGCCACATACCATATAAAAAACGGGATACCGCAAACACAATAGAGGGGGAGGTGTCATATCTTAAAATTCTGACAGCTTGTGCACATTGTCTTAAACCAAGGCTTCTACATAACGGTGCCAACCAGCATCTCCTTATTGTACTGTAGGCTGGGCAGAGGAGTAAGACGTGGACAATATCCTCTTTGGTGTTATTACACACTGGGCAAATTCCCTCTTCTCGTCCATTCCATTTGCAAGTAAATGCCCCAATAGGTAGACAACCATGTCTTAAATGTGTGTAAAGTTTTCTTGCAAGGGGAGGCTGTATTAAGTCCAAAAACTCCTCCCTCTTAGACACGAGTTTTACCTGCAAAAAATCTGCAGACAGACTGCCCAGCATTGTCGAGCTATGCAGAAGGCTTAGGTTGTAATGTCTCAGGGAGGCCAAGAGCTCCATTCTCTTCACTCTCGGGCAGCTCATCTCCGGGGTCTCTCATAATTGGGGCATACCAATTTGATGTGCAAGGGCCTTGATATGGGCTTGCCAGGGGATATTCTTGATCTTTAGGTGCCCCCAGACTGCAGCGAATTCAGCTCTATAATCCTCGAGCTCAGGCACTGTCCAGAGCCTTCTCCAATACAGGAGAGGTCGGGTGGCTAACAGTTCTGAGATGGACTCTAGGCCTAGATCTAGTCTCAGGGGTGTGAGCGGGGTGCTCTGGGGGAGGCCTATCAGGTTCCGCATGAAGGCCTGTTCCACCTTGAGGAGGCTTGGTGTACTCTTATGGCCCCAGAGTTCTGCACCATACATCACAGCTGGTCTAGCTTGCGCCCCATAGATCTCAAGGGCTGGGGCAACTGGCTTAAACAGGGTTGTTCTGTGGAACTTGCCAATGCCCCCTCCGATCTGCGCCAACCTCAAAGCAGATTTGGATACCTGTGGGCCCCAACTGAAATATTCAATCAGGGTAATCCCCAAGTATACAAAGGTTCTCACCCTTTCGAGCGGGACGCCATTTAATACCGGGTTAGGGCGAGTTCGCTTTGGGGGATGAAAGATCATAATCTTCGTCTTTGATAAGTTTATCTCCAATCCCCTCAGAGCGCAAAAGGATACAAAACCATCTAGGACCCTCTGGATACCTGATGATGTTCGAGACAACAGCAAAGCGTCGTCTGCGAACATCAGAGCAGGTACCCAGCCAGTGGCCAACCAAGGAGCATCACTGTCCCTGACCCTATCCAGTTCACCCACCAGGCCATTTATATAAAGACTAAAGAGCGTAGGAGCCAGGGCGCAGCCCTGGCGTACGCCTCTGGTCACGGGGAAACAGGCTGATAATTCCCAGTTCTTCCTGCCACCCTCTACTCTTGCTGTCTTCCAAAAAAGGACCTGCAACCTAAAAATTTGGTCCAGGGTCGAGATTCCAGCTCTGAAGCCGGTCTGTAGGGTAGTCAATATTTTTTGCTCCTCCATCCACCCCAGCAATCTGTCCAGAAGGACTCGGCCCATTAGCTTCTGTGAAGTATCCAGGAGACTAATCGGCTGGTAATTTGATGGCACTAAGGGGCAGCCTTTCTTGAAGATTGGCACAATCTCGGCTCCTGCCCAGGTGTCCGGTAACTTGGCTCCCCAAAGGACAGCATTGAATAGAACAGCCAAGTACGGCGCCCACATTTTTGGCTGGGAGCAGAAAAGGTCTCCTGGTAGTCTGTCGCGGCCTAGGGCTTTGTTAGGTAGTTGCCTGATGATCGCCGATTCCACCTCTTTGACTGAGATGCTCTTGGTGTCTCCAGGGCCCTCCCTTGCCCTGGCGTCCCGCTGACCTAACAGATAGCCAAGTCCGAGGCCCCCCGCAGTCGATACTCGTGCGGGGGGTCTGGGGCTCGGGACATCTGGAGGGCATCATCTGTCACCGATATCTCTGCCCCATTTAGGTGTTCACTAGTAACAGTCTCAGGGCTGGTTTAAAGCGCAGGAAAGTGCGCCTCCCAAACTGACGGAGCATTGTTTGGTTGAAGAGGCTCCCCTCCCTCTTTTACACCGGAGTTAACTATTGCCCAGAATAATTGGGCGTCTTTTGCTAGTAAGGCCCTTCTTAGCTCTTCCCACCTGGCTTCTTCCCACTCCCTCTTGCCCCTAGCGAGCTCCTTTTTATATAACAGTCTGTTTGCCCTAATGTTAACTCTGTCATTAGATTTGATTGCCGCAAGTTGCTCCTTTTTTAGTTTTTTGCATGCATCATCAAACCAAGGGTGAGATTTCGGGGCTCGCCTTTTAGTTCCATTTACAGGGTAGAACACGTCCGCCAATACCGTAACTAGCTGCCTATGTGTCTCCACTATCTGATGCCTACAGGATAGATCACCCATCTGGGTGATAAGTGGGATTGCAAGTTGGTAAATTTTTGCTAGCCTGGATGGTGAATCTACTAGGTGGGGCCAGTTAACCCTTCTTCTGTTATTAGCCAACATGAGGGGAGGCATCATCGCCGCGGGTTCGGGTACAGGATTAGTTAAACCAAAGGACTTAAGAGTTAAAACCAGGGCATTGTGGTCGCTATCTTGTCTTTGTATGACCCTAAATTCCTTTAGCTTATCCCAATGTTTGGCGTCTACCATAAGGTAGTCAATGATGGATGTTTGCCCTACTCGGTTAAACGTAGCTATAGCTGGGGAATCAGGATCCAATCTCCCATTGCATGCCCGCAAGGATGTTTCAAGGGAGAAGGATTTTATTTGGAGAGCTAAAGGAGTCCATGCCCTAACCGGGGTAATATTGGGCTCAGGAATATGCCAAAGTGCGTCAACCTCGTCTTGCTCACCCAACTCCAGACTTCCCAGTGGTTCGAATTGACAATTAAAGTCTCCCCCAAGAATTATTGACATAGAGGGGTCTAACCTCTGGATAAAAGAATTCAGGGCTTTAATTGTTTTCGACTCTTGTCCATTTCTGGATGGTCTGGAGTAGATATTTATTATTGCTACTTTGGGTTTGCTTGCGGGTTTTAATAAGACACACTGTATGTCCAATGAGTTTGTTTGTATTTGGGTCGCCTGGATACCCAGGTGGGTACCTATACAAATTGACAGCCCACCGTTTGTATTTGGGTCGCCTGGATACCCAGGTGGGTACCTATCCAAATTGACAACCCACCCATAGATTTTCCCTGGTCTAGTGGTAATTTGGTTTTCTCCATACTAGATTTTAATGGCCCTACTATAATCATGTATAAATAGACAAGACAGTGAAAATATTTTCTCAATCACGTAAAGATCATGCAATACGTTTACAATCTGTAACAATACAATAATATTAAGTGTGGTATTAAGCAATGAAATGTATGTTGCCACTTTAGTTTTCAGTTTCATTAAAACTTCCTGTCAGATCTTAATCAGTTTTAATGGCATAGGGAAGAGTCAGACAGATTGACTGATTGTTTTAGGCCGTGATCAGGTACAAGACAAGAATACGCTGCTCTAGTTACTCAAACGCAGCGAGAATACTATTTCTCCAAAACTTTGATACTACACCAGTGCCAATATTGTTGGAAGCATATAAAAGAGGGTTCTCATCAGGTTCCCGTGTGGTGGCGTGGGGAGCGACCCTGCTCGCAGGCAGGTCGCTCCCCACGCCACCACATGGCCACCAGCTGCTTCATGCCTATTCTCTGCCACCCGCCTTTTTTCCTGCTGTTCCCACTCCACCCACTGCTGCGTCCCTGTGGCCCCCCCTGCTTCCCATTGGCCACCCCGCTCCCGCCTCCCAGCTGCTCCTCCCTCCCTCCCCCCTCTTATGGAGCCGCGCAGCAGCTGCGCGCAGCCAAGCAGCCAAGCAGCCAAGCGAAGACGCGCCAAAGGCAAGCCCGTCTGCGCCCATCCGCGCCTGAACCGCGTCCAGCACCAGAACCCCTGGACCCTGCGAACGCCACAACACCAGACTCCGCTACGATGCCAGCACCCTCTACGCACTCAAAACCAGCTGAAACCACACCTGCTTCAAAGCCGCCGCGAAACAGACTCATGGACCTTTCTTCTGCCACACCTGCAGCTTCACCTGCGACAGAACCACCAAACCTCCTAGGACTGGACCCAACCACCTCCGCTGCATACTCCTCAACACCTGCTCCGCACGCAAACACGCCATCGAGCTCTGGGATCTGCTCGACATCTTCGCCCCAGATGTGGCCTTCCTGACTGTGACCTGGTGGAACGATTCCTCGGCACCCGACATCGCCGTAGCCATCCCCGGACGGCTACAAGATCACCCGCAGGGATCGCGCCAACGGAATCGGAGGAGGAATAGCCATCATCCACAAGTCCACCCTCAAGGTCGCCACCCATGCAGACAACACCCTCAACACCGCCGAACACCTGCACTTCTGGATCCAAAGGGACCCCAACATCACCCTCAGAGGAACACCCCTCTACAAACCCCCCGGACCCTGGGCTCAGTTTAGCGACTCCATCGCCCACCTCGCCGGCACCCACGCACTCACCTCCATGGACTACATCCTCCTCAAGAAACTGAATTTTCACCTCGAGAACAACAATGACGCCAACTCCACCACCCTCATCGACAACCTCGCCAACCTCGGCCTCAGACAACTCGTCACCGCACCCACCCTGGACCCGTCTTCTCCACAGGCACCCACGTCACCTTCAACCACACCCCCGAACTCCACTGGACCGACCACCGCTGCATCCATTTCACCTTCAAGAAACCAACCACGCACCACTGCACCCAACAGTTACCTCACCGCTGCTGGAGCAAAGTCACTGAAGACCAGCTGATCACCACCCTCGCCCAAAACCCACCCACCGACCCCACCAACCCAGACACCGCAGGCCGCAACCTCAGACAGTGGATCGACAACTGCACCAACACCCTTGCCCCACTCAAGAAATCCTCCAACAACCATGACAGCAAGAGAGCCACCTGGTTCACCGACGAGCTGCAGACCTCCAGACACGCATGCCGGAAACTGGAGAAGATATGGCTCCACGAACGCACTCCTGACAACCACGCAGCCCACAATAACCACCTCATCAGATTAGCCAAGAGATCCTTCTTCAAAGACCGCCTGGATAACAACGCACACAACAGCAAAGAGCTCTTCAGCATCGTAAAGGAACAGTCCAACCCCAGCCCAACACCAACGACATTCCGCCCTCACAAGAACTGTGCAACTCACTAGCCATCTTCTTCCACCGCAAGATCGCTGACATCCATGACAGCTTCAACACCATGACCGCCCCGACTACGCCAGACCCCACCTCCCCTCTGAACACCACCAGCGCCAACCGCCTGAACTTCTAGTCCAACGCCAACAGCGACAAGACACGCAAGGCCATGAAATCCATCCACTCAGGATCTCCGTCAGACCTGTGCCCACAACACATATTCAACAAAGCAGACGCAGCCATCGCATCCAAACTACGGAAGATCATCAACCTCTCCTTTGAAACAGCGACATTCCCGGAAAGCTGGAAACACAGCAAAATCAACGCCCTCTTCAAGAAGCCTAAGGCGGACCCCAAGGACCTCAAGAACTTCCGGCCCATCTCCCTGCTCCCGTTCCCGGCGAAGGTCCTCGAGAAAATCGTCAACATGCAACTGGCCCACCACCTGGAAGACAACACCATCTTGGACCCGTCCCTGTCCGGGTTCAGACAAAACCACAGCACCGAGACAGGCCTCATCGCCGCCTCAGACAACATCAGGTGCCCACTAGACAATGGCGAAACCTCAGCCCTCATTCTCCTGGACCTGTCAGCTGCCTTCAACACGGTCTGCAATCGCACTCTAAAGACACGTCTCCTGGAAGCCGAAATCCAAAAAAGAGGCCCTTAACTAGACCACGTCCTTCCTCCCTGGCTGAACCCAGAGCGTCCGCCTCCCGCCATTCCGATCCGAAGCCACCAAGATCATAGGCGGCGTCCCGCAGGGCTCATCCCTCAGCCTGATGCTATTGAATGTCTACATGGCCTCCCTCGCACCAGTGGCCCGCCAACACGACCTCAACATCATCTCCTACACCGACGACACCCAGCTCATCCTCTCCCTCAACAAGGACCCGCACACCTCCAAAACCAACCTCAACAAGGGAATGAAGGCAGTCGCCTACTGGATGAGCAACAGCCGTCTGAAGCTAAACTCCGAGAAGACGGAGGTACTCATCCTCGGACCTAGCCCCTCAGCCTGGGACAACTCCTGGTGGCCAACCACACTGGAAACAGCACCAACACCCACCAACCATGCACGCAACCTAAGATTCATCCTCAACTCCTCCCTCTCATGTCTTAACAGGGTAACGCCATCTCCTCCTCCTGCTACAACACCCTCTGCATGCTCCGCAGGATCTACAAGTAGATCCTGACCGAAATAAGAAGAACGGTGACACAGGCCCTCGTCAGCAGCAGACTGGATTATGGCAACACACTCTACGCAGGAATCCCAGCCAAGCACCTAAGATGACTACAACGCATTCAAAACGCCTCCACCCGACTGATCATCAACATCCCTCACTTCAGCCACAACACCCCCTACCTGAGAGTCCTACACTGGCTCCCCGTCGACAAGAGGATAAACTTCAAGCTCCTCACACACGCACACAAAGCACTCTACAACGCCGGACCAGCCTACCTGAACAGCAGACTCAGCTTCTACACCCCCACCCACCAGCTCTGCTCCGCCAGCCTCGCCCTCGCCGCTGTCCCCTGCATCCAATGAACAACCTCCGCAAGTAGATCCTTCTCCTACCTCACCACCAAGACCTGGAATACCCTCCCTACTTACCTACAGCAGACCCAAGACCTACTCGCCTTCAGAAGACGCCTCAAGACCTGGCTCTTCGAGTAGTAGTGGCACCCTCTCCCCTCAGTGCCTTGAGACCCTCACGGGTAAGTAGCGTGCTTTACAAGTACTCTGATTGATTCCTCACCCCAGTATTACATAGCGAAACATACGTTCTTGACTAGTTAACAGCTGGGTGGAGCAGGGCAGCTTACAAAGGAAAAGATAGAAAATTTACCTGCAGTCTGTAGTTTTAATAGACCAATTTTCTGAGCTTTCCTTCACAAGCGACCAGGAGGGGTGGCCCTGCTCTGCCTCCTCCGATCGCTACCAGGTGCAGACGGGCCCGCCCTTGACCCGGGCTTTGCCAGGGCATGCCCCCGCACGTTTCACCATGCGGGAGCCCTGCCTGGATTATAAGCACCCCCTGGTGCATTCAATTAGCGCTGTCAGCGTCCACCCACTTTGCGAGCTGGGGTTTGCAGTCTTGTCTCCCCTGCGGCCCCCACCCAAACACTGGCACAATCTGGCAGAAACAACAGGTCAGTAACAGGAGCCCAGGCTGGAATATAAGCACCTCCTGGCGCGTTCAATTAGCACTGTCAGCGTCCTCCAACTGTGCTAGCTAGGGTTTGCAGTCTTTGCTCCCCTGCGGCCCCCACATAAACACCAGCACAATCTGGCAGCAACAATAGGTCAGTAATGGATAATAAACGCCTCCTGGCACATTCTATTAGTGATGTCAGTGTCCTCACGCTGAGCCAGTTGGGGTTTGCAGTCTTGGCTCCCCTGCATCCCCCACACGAACCCCAACACACTCTGGCAGCAACAACAGGTCAGTAACGGGCCCCCGTCCATCAATCAATCAAGTAGTATTTGTATAGCGCAGCTAATAATCCTGGGAGTATCCAGGTGCTGTGCTGCAGGCATCAGTTGAAGAATGAGGTCTTGAGTCCCTTACTGAAGTGGTTCAGTGAAGGTGAGGTACGAAGATGGAGGGGGGGGGGATGTTCCAGGTTTGGTAGTGAGGTGGGAGAACGAGTATCCTCCATAGTCGCTGCAGCAGATACGTGGTGTCTGTGTGAGAGTAAGGTGTGCAGAGCAGAGGTTTCTGGTCGGCAGGTGGTTGGATATGGAGTGCTTTGTAGGCATGCATGAAGAGTTTGAACTGGCATTTCTTCTGAACGGGGCACCAGGGGAGGTCATTCAGGTGCTGGGTGATGTATGAACTCTTGGGCAGATTTAGAATCAGTCTAGCTGCTGTGTTCTAGATTGTCTAAAGTCTTCACGTGAGTTTGGTGTTAGTGCCAGCATAGAGTGTACTGCCATAGTCGAGCCAGCTGGTGATGAGGGCCTGCGACACAGTTTTCCTTGTGCTGATGGGTAGACATCTAAAGATTTTGCAGAGCACAGGGGTCATGTGGAGCAGGCTGGGGTGTCAGCGTTGACCTGACGTTTTATGGAGAGTTGGCTATCCACTATGATTGTGAGGTTTCAGGTGTGGTCTATCGGTGTAAGGATGAATTCCACACATAAATGTCCCCCAGGAGGTGTTCCACGAGAGGTGCCTAATGAAGATCAGGACTTCCGTTATATCCATTTTGGGTTTAAGGGAGGTGTCTTTCATCCATGTCGCAACATTATTCTTGCAGTTGTGGAATTTAGCTTTATTAGGGTGGGGTTCATTTGTTAAGTGTGAGAGGACAAGCTGAGTGTGGTCTGTTTAGGAGATGTTGTTGATGTTGTGAGATCTGACAATGTCTGAGAGTGGTGTCATGTAGATGTTTAAGATGGTAGGGCTGCGTGATAGAGACAGGGTAGGAATGTACTGTACTTAACATTGAACGATGCATTCCTGCCTTTTTCCAGTGATGGTGCACAATGCGTTGCCTAGTGCCAATGCAGGCACTCTTGCTCGATGGTTAAAGGGTGCCTAAATTGTTAGCAGGGTTATTTTGTGCAGGAAATGGTACCTTCCTGCACAAGAACAATCCTTTGATGCATTTTTCTCATTCTCGGTGTGCTCTAGAACGCAGCACTGTTAGATCTGGGGGTCCCTAGTTGGCAATGGTATTCACCTTTGTCCAAATAGGGACCCTTACTTCTAAGTCAGGATAAGGGGATTGCACTCCTTAATAACCCCTGCTCACCCCCTTGGTAGCCTGGCACGAGCAGACAGGCTTATCTCAGAGGCAGTGTGTTAAGCATTTGTAAATATACACAGTAATACAGTGAAAACACTACAGATGGACACAACACAGGTTTTATAAAAATAAGTATTTTTTATATAGAATTAAACACAAGAGCACAAACGACAACAATCCACAATACTACACTTAAGATTGCTTTAAAGATGCTCAAAGTTACTTATATGATGATAAATGCGACAAAGTTCCCAACAGAGTACCTGGATGCGTAAGGCAAAGTAAACAAAAGGCTCGCAAAAGGGGAGATGCATCGGTCCCATGATCTGAGGGGAAATGCTGCGTCGTGCCTCAATGCTTGCGCAGAGAAGGGGATGTGTCGTAATCCTTACTGGTGCGGAGGTGATGCGTAGATTCTTGGCCTGCGTACCTGTTGCGGTGCGCAAGATTGCGCCTTGATGCGATGCAATGAGATGGTTGCGATGCAAGAAGATGGCGCCCTTGATGCGGCGATGCGATGACGATGCGTAGACACCCTAGCAGCCTTGTAATGACTCTGTACTTTAGAGCCGCAACATGCCCTGCGACATGCTTCTCCAGTGATGCGGTGGCGACTCTCTCAATGGCATCACGCTTCTCCGGTGATGCGACAGCAGGCAGCTTTGATGAACACACGCTTCCAGGGAGATCAGGCGAAGGCTCGCTTATCTGGCAATGTGACGAATTCAGCTGTAGCGGCGACATGCTTCTTATCGATGCGTCGCGCTTCCAGCTCCCAGCGATTTGCAAATGTCTGGAGTTGAGAATTCCTAGCGAGAAAATTCAGAGGGGAGCTGGAGATGAAGTCTTTTGTCCCAGAGACTTTAGCAGAAGGCAAGCACAGTTCAAGCCCTTGTAAACGATGAAAGTCCTTGAAAAGTTCCTTCTCCTTTCCTTGGCAATGAAGCAACCACTGCAGGCCAACCCAGCAAACAGCACACTGGCAGAGGGGCAGTAAACCTCCTGCAGCTTCCTTGGTTTTTCTCCTTGGCAAAAGGTTTCTTGTTCCAGAGGTGATCCAAAGTTCTTGGGATCAGGGTCCCAATATTTATACCCCAAAATCCTTTGTTCTCTGATGGCAGAGAGGCCTCTGCTAGTCCAAACCAGTCCCTGAGCACTCTGTTTACATGACTCTCTTCTTCCTTTCACTGTGCAGGGCAGAGACATCAGCCGCCCTACAGGAGGTGGAGCCAGCACAGGGGAGGGAAGATACAGCTCTGGAGTACTTTGTTGACTCGATTCCTTCTCTCCTTTCACATTGCAGGGCAGATACATCAGACAAGCCACAGGAGGTGGAGCCAGCATTGTAGAGGGAAGGCCCAGCCCTATTCATGTCCCAGGGGCAACTCCTCCCTCCCATCGAGATGCAGATCTCTCTTTTCACCACTGGGCTGCCCAAGCCTGTCTCCTGGAATCCCCCAGCCCGGTCACTCACAAACCCAGACAAGGAATACACAAACTAGCAGAGGCAGGCCTGGACAATTAGGCAAGAACATACCTACTTTCTAAAAGTGGTGTTTTCAAACACAGAATATTAAAACCAACTTTCCTAAAAGCTGTATTTTATTATTCTGAGTTCAGGCATATTACATTTAAATTCGAATTTCTACCATGTTCCCTGAGTCAGTTAGGATTATAAGAATGAAATAATCTAACTGCCCATTTCAGCCTATGGAGAACAGGTAGCCTTCAATAGTGAAAAACGAAAATGGCTGTAGTTCACTATTAGGACATGGTACACCTCAGAGTATGTCTTACCTTATACCTACAATGCACCCTGCCCTTGGACCTACCATATTTATTTATTTATTAAGACGCTTATAAAGCGCGCGGCTACCTCCGACGGGGGTGTCCCGGCGCTAAGATTACATGTATATCACAGGAGAGGTTGCCAGGTTCAGAACCATCCAAAAAGACCAACAGGGAAGCCTTAATTATGTCAACGTTTGGAAAACAGCAAGGTTTTTAGTTTGCGTCGAAAGACTTGCTCCGATTCAATGAACCTAAGGTCCAGAGGAAGGCTGTTCCAGAGCTTGGCTGCAATAACGGTGAAAGTTCTACCACCACTACGGGCCAGTCTGAATCTGGGGACATTCAGTAAACGGAGGCTGTTAGATCTCAAATGCCTCACTGAAGAAGATATCTTGAGTCTTTTGCTCAGATAGGCCGGGCCAGTTCCATGGATTGCCCGGAAGGCAAGGATCAGGATTTTGAAGTCAATACGTCTGGCTATAGGCAGCCAGTGTAGCTCATCTCGATAACCTCTGACCGAGTTGCGAGCGGGGATGTTGCCAATAAGCCTTGCTGCCGCGTTCTGAACGATTTGCAGTCTGTCTATAAGATATAGAGGGGCACCTGCATATAAGCTATTGGCGTAATCAAGATGTGCCATGATAAGTGCCTGGACAATCGTTTTGCGGGAGGACTGGGGAAGATAGGGAAAGATCTTCCTTATCATGCGTAGTTTATTGAAACAGGCCGTTGAAACTTTATTAACCTGGGCTTTACAGGACAAAGTATTGTCGAATAAAAAGCCCAGATTGCGGGCAGACTGCACAGGTGTAGGAGGGGGGTTTAGGACGGTGGGCCACCATAAGTTAGCAGGGGGAGTAGACTTCTGGGTAAAAAAGAGGACCTCGGTCTTATCCGTATTTAGCGCCAAATGATTGGCAGCCATCCAAGTGCAGATGTTGCCAAGGCAGTTTCTGAAGTTGGAGAAGAGGGAGTCAGAATGGTCTCTGAATGAAAAAACAAGCTGAGTATCATCAGCATATGAGACCACCCAGACCCCCCAAGACTCAACTACCCTGGCAAGCGGGGCCAAGTAAGCGTTAAATAATAGAGGGCTCAAGGCTGAGCCTTGAGGTACTCCACACATGAGGGGTTTATCCTCTGATTCAAATGGGTGCATCAGTACCCTTTGGGTTCGACCGGATAGAAAGGATTTAATCCAAGCTAGGACTGTGCCACCAATCCCCAGTTGGTGTAGACGGGCAGTGAGAATATCATGTGATACGGTATCAAATGCAGCGGACAGGTCGAGGAGAACCAACATGGCCTCCTCGCCCCTGTCCACTGATTCCCTAATAGTCTCAGATACCTCCAGCAGCGCAGTCTCGGTGCTTAGCCATAGAGGTGTCTAATATGAAGCAAAGGGAATGTTTAGGGACTGGCAAGTGGGTTCACTTGCCAAGTCGACATGGCAGTCACAGACTGCATGCAGGCCTTGCAATGGCAGACCTGAGACACACTTTACAAGCTGCTTCTGTGGGTGGCACAAACAGTGCTGCAAGCCCACCAGCATCATTTGATTTACAAGCCCTGGGCACTGTACTAGGGTCTAACAGGTAAATCAAATAACCCAATCATGGATTCACCAATTAGTACATCAATCTAACTTAGGAGCTCTTGCACTGTGGCAGTGACTAGCAGTGGCACAGTGCCCAAAGCATATAACCAGCAAAAACATATCAAAACAGAGGAGGCAATCCGTCAAAATGGAAGGGAGACTCACGCCAATGATGCCAGGTCTAACAAGCACAAACAGACAGAGATAGAAATGATGAAAATACATATATTTTTCATCGTTAGCCTTGCCTAGGGAAGTTTTGGTTCATTCCTAGGCCTACCCCTTAAATCATGGAATGCATCAAGATTCCATGGGTTTCGTATGGGAACATCCACTCATGTCAATGGAATGCCTCCCTGGGGCAGAGTAGCACAACGCAGCAATTTGTACTACCTAGCAGTACTCAGGATTTATCAAGCGACTCAGGGCCATGAAGGTAGCCTTATGTGGACTGATAAATCGCATCTCAAGCATTGCTTTGCTTTTGCACCCCATTGCGTGGTGCAAAAGCAATGCAACCCTTGATAAATATGGTCCTCAATGTGTGTTTACCAGATTGATTTAAAACTTGTATAGTGCAATCTGTCACCCCACGGGTATCCTGGCGCTTCAGACTGAAAACCGAACACCGATGGATTAGGTCGCAACTGGTAGAACATGGAGAGAATTCTCAGACTTGGCCCTAGGAAAAAGCCAGGTCTTCAGGTTCCTGCGAAACTCTAACAAGGCGCTGATCTGTCTAAGACTCTGGGGAAGTCCATTCAACAGTCGTGCGCCAGCCACACTAAATGCCCTTCCTCCTAGCCTGGACCATTTAAATCTAGGCAGCGTGAGAAGCCCGGCACAGGAGGAGTGGAGCTGCCTCGTAGGTTGATACCAAGAGAACCTTTTCCTCATAGGAACAGGGCCAAGTTCATGTATCGCTTTAAAAACTAGGCATAGGGATTTGAAACGAATACGTTCCATCACTGGCAACCAATGCAGTTCTCTCAGAGCCAGTGTGGTTGAGGAGCAACGTTGCCATCCAAGGGCTAGTTTAGCAGCTGCAGACTGGATTCTTTGGAGTCCCTGTAGAATGTAAGCCCCCAGATACAAGGAGTTACAGTAATCCAGCCTGCTGCCAACTATACTACTTACGACCAGTGGTCGCGCCTTTAGGCAGCAGGGGGAGTATTTTACGCAACATGCATATCAAAGCAAAGCAAACGCTGGCTGTCTTGCTTGCCTGTGATTCCATCTGGAGATCATTGTCAATCATCACCCCCAGATTACATGCCTTACTAACCGGGGTCAGTGGTTCCTCCTCTGGAGTAAGCCTAAATTCCAAAGGAAACTGTCTAGGTAGCCTACCCGAGGAACAGTACAGCACCTCGGTCTTTCCAGCGTTAAATTGTAGGGAGTTCCTTCAAAGCCAGTCAGCTGTTTTCCGCATGCATTCCTGGAATACGTCCAGAGGTACTGCGCTATCTCCCTCCAGAGTGAAGGCCAGTTGTGTGTCGTCCACATAGTTAACTAAGCAGACTCCGGCAGACTTTATGATGGGTAACAGGGGCTGCAAGTAAATATGAAATAGGATGGGGCTGATCGCGGAGCCCTGCGGTACCCCATGGATAACCGGTGATTTATTGGCAGTAAAAGGAGCTAGTGTGACCACATGGTGCCGTCCTGCTAGGTAGGATTGTAGCCATTGCAGTGCCCGCCCCTTCACTCCTAGCTTCTGTAGTCTCCCCAATAGGATCAGATGGTTTACCGTATCGAATGCGGCCGACATATCGAGAAGCACTAACACAGTCGCATTCCTGTTGTCGGCCCGCATCTGTAGGTTGTCCACGATTGTAACCAGGGCTGTCTCCGTCCCGTGGCCAGTGCGGAAGCCAAACTGATCCTTGTCAAGCAAGGAGTTTACCTCCAAGAAGCACGACAGTTCCCTACTGACTGCTTTTTCTAAAATCTTCACTGGATAGGGTAGGAGGGATATAGGCCTGAAATTAGCCGGCACTGACGGATCCAAGGAAGTAAGCATGGGCGAATTTTGCGAATCTCGCGTTCGCGAATTTAGCGGATTTGCGAACTCGCAATTCGCAAAATCCGCGAATTCTCGCGAATTTGCGGATTTTTTTTTGTGTGTGTTCGCGCGGGTTTCTGCCAGTTCGCGAGGGTTTTGTACAATTTCGCAAAACGCGAACTTACCTGTCGGGTCGCAAGTTTCGCGAACTTGTTGTTTCTACGTGTCCAGCCTGTTTGGGACACTCTTCTTCATCACTGCCACTCTCTGTCACCACTGCCACTCTCTGACTACTCATGCCACCCTCTGGCCCACCCATGCCACCCTCTGTTTCATCACAGCACCCTCTGGTTGTCCAGTCAGTGTACATTATTGTGGCAAAGCAAGCACACCTTCCCTGCCTCAAGTGACCTGAATTAATTTGGGGCTGATTAATGTGTCACAGAATATTTTTTTAGCTGGCACCTGCTTCCTTAGTGCTTCCTGATTAGTGATCTTTTGCACTTGCTAAGTGCTTTCATTGTTGCAAAATTAGTTACAACACCTGCCCTGCCCCAACTGACAATAATGAATTAGGGGCTGATTAATGGATTTGAACTTCCAGCCTGGCTCCTGCTTGTCTCCCTTAGCTGTAATTCAGGACCTTTGTGGCATATGTGTAACTATTCTGAGGTTCAGAGCAGGGTCACATAATAGTTGCAACTGGCAACTGAACTCTGGAGGGGCCCCTCAGGAAGCACTACAGGAAATGGCTACTAATGATGAGCCTGAACTTTTGAACCTGGTAAGTAGTTTCAGTTTTGCTAAGATCGTATTTCTGCAATTTTGCGCTTATTCGCGGGGCGTGAAGTTGTACTGGGAAGCCGCGAACTCACGCGAACAGTGCGAGCAAGCCATAAAATCCGCGATTCGCGAATCTCGCGGATTGCGAATTTACCGAAAATCCGCAAAATCCGCGAGCGAAACGGATTTTCCGCCCATGCTTACAAGGAAGGCTTTTTGATCAGTGGAGTCACCACCGCCATTTTCCATTCCTCTGGAACTGCTCCTTCCTCCAGGGACTGATTACATATCTGCCTTAACCAAAGAAGAGTGTCCCGGCCAGCTGTCTTCCAGATTCTGGAGGGAAAGTAGTCATTTGGGGAACCTGAGGAGACACTCTCCACCAGGCTGTCAAATGCATCTTTAGTAAGGGTTTGGAAGTTACTCAGAGATGCCAGTTGTTGGTCTTCCGCTCCCCGCAATCCAGGACTAAGTTGTTCAGCCGTGGTATTAACATTGAGGCTATCCACGATCTTAGCAATCTTATCCTGAAAATGTGAGGCGATTTCATCACAAAGTTTTTGCAATGCTGCCCCTTTATTGTCCATACACTTAGGGGCAGACAGTGTCTTAGTAATCTCAAAGAGCGCCTTTGTCCCATTTGATGCGTGAGCAATTGACCTGGCATAGTAATCTGCTTTGGCCTTAAAAATACTTTCCTTATAGTGCCGTTGTCTCTGTATTAGTTCAAATTTTTCTTCCTCCCCATACCCCCTTCTCCATTTCCTCTCTGCCTTCTTGCAAAGCAGGCGGAGCTGTTTCAGCTCTTCATTAAACCAGAGTGCTGCGGCCTTCCTCCTATTTTTTATCCTCTTCATAGGAATCGCCAGGTCTATAATAGCGGATATGTGGTTAGTATAAATCACGTAATTCTCGTCTACAGTTTGCGTAGGATTAAAGTACGTGGTCTCTGGAACAAATATTGGGTATTTAATCTGACCCAAACTGCCCATTCCCTATCTATCCTATATGTCCTTTGCTTGTCTTCACTGTCCCTCGAGTGTTCCATCCTGATACTAAACATGACTAGATAGTGATCTGACCAGCTCTGCGGCAATATATTTAGTACCTGTGTTGTAGCCTGATTGAAGAATATCAGATCAAGAGCATGCCCCCCTTTATGAGTCGAACTTTCTACCAACTGGGTGAGATCCAGTTTCGTACAGGTATGTCTTAGATCTCGCAGATGACCATTAGCCTTCCCATCTTTCCAGAGGTTAAAATCACCAAGAACAACCATTCTAGAGTGGACCAAAGAGAGATTAGTAATAATATTAAAGAAGTTCTGGTAATCTGTTGCGTCCCCGGGGGCCTGTAGCAGAGCAGTCCAGTAAGTAGGTTCCCGCTTGCCGAGTGTAGTGAGAACCCCATCACTTCAATTTCCTCCATTTCATTAATCTGCAGAAGTCTAAAGTCCAGCTCCTCTCTGAAGATAGCCCCCACTCCCCGCTCTGACCGTAGCCCTTGGCTTATGCAGAATTTTATAACCATTAGGGCAGACAAATCCCAGTACAGCGGTAGACTCATCGTTCAGCCAAGTTTCAGGTAGAAGTAATACATCGAGTCTCTCGTCCTCTATCAAGTCCGAGATCTCTATGGCATGCTTCGCGACTGAGCGACAATTAATCAGCCCTCCCCTAAGTGTCTTTCCATCAGTTCCCACGGGGGCCTCAATCTTACCCAACTCCAGAAGTCGTTCTCTACCATTTGTTATCCATCGTTGATCGCTTCCCAGACGGGCAGCACTTCCTGCGCTGTGCGCCTCCGGGGTGCGGACGGGCACCGACGGGCTGTCCTCTGGCGCGCCTCCAGAGTGCCATCGGCACCCGATGCGCGCTTGCATTTCCCCCTTTAAGCATGCTGGACCGTGTGATCCGCCGAGCACCTACAGAGACTAGAGCGCCACCCAAGGTGGCGCCTGTCGATGGCCGTGACCCTGCCTCACCCAAGATGGCGCAGTGGCAGCCTAGGTATGTTTAATCACGCAAAAATAGCGTGTGGTGATTTTTTAATGTGCAGGTAAGCGAAATGAGTATTGAGCCTAGTACAATCAATCAGCAATTTAAAATATTACCCCAAAGTAATAAAAACAACGATTTTTAAAAAACAAACAATGCAGTGAGCGCAGCGATTTTGAACATAGAATTAACAGGTTAATCAATGTGTCTTACGCTAACCAACTGTAGTAGGTGGCTATGCTTACCTTAATGAGAAGCCATCCATATATCTAGCTGAACTATAATCAATGTCTCCAGGTTAAATGGAACAATGTATGTCTGTACATGTAGTCACCATTTTATTTATGTTAAATGTATTTGTTTAGAAGCAATTTTGAATGTGACATTAGCTTAACTAGTAACCAGGCCCTAATAATGTGGATTTCATTTTATTTAATGCTTTGCCTGAGCATTTTTCCTCTCTGCAAGTATCTTATTGTTTGCCTCGTTAGCTAGAAAAGGCTTATTGTTTACTGTACTACACTGATAGGTTGCTGAAACATAATTAAAAGTTGACTGCAGACATAAAGATTGAGGCAGTTGAAAATAACTACTTATACCAAGAAGACTGGACCAATGTTACCTCCAAGGCTGTGGAGCTGAGTACCTAATTTGTCAAGAGCTGGGAAACTAGGGAGTCTACCTGCTTCCAGTGAACACTATCTTCCGATTGGACCGTTAAGTGGGAACTGATAATGAGACTCGTCCAGATCGTACTTCCATGTTTTTGATTGTATGTGTTAGAATAGTTTAAAGCAGAATCCATCATGGCTTTGCTGAGAGAAGACGATCTCATCAACTCTGTTGATTTGTTCTGCCCAGAGTGTTGAGCTTCATACTCAAGGACTTTAATTTCTCCCCTGAACCTTTAATTTGGTACACCTGATGCTGGCACCTCCTTGTAAAAATAGCATTGCCACTTTTTATCTTTTATTAGAATAGGTAAGCTCCTTTATGGAACATTTTTATTTGCTATTTTTACTGTCCGTTTTGATTATATTATGCATCCCTTTCTTCATAGTGTACAAATCTCTATGGCATGATCATTTTAATATGTATACTCTTGTTGAAAAGAGGGTGATTAGTAGTGGTAAACAGGCATCTATCTCTGCCAATAAGGCCTCTTATTCAGTCTAAGGTTAGTACAGGTCTTTATAAATTATTTCCATTCTCAATCCTGGGTAGCTTAGCTGCGAGCAGGCAGGCTTAATTTATGAGACAGGTATGTAAAGCATTTAAAAACACCAATTAAGTTAATATTTTAGACACAAAACACAATAAAAATCCAACAGCAATTTATACACATAGGAAATATTTTTAACTTTAAAATGACACCACAAATGCCACAATCCCACATAAGCAGCCGGAGATATGATTTTTTTTAAAGAATAAACACTTTTTAGCACTTAGGGCCAGATGTAGGTAATCCCATTTTACCAACTCTAAAATACTGAATTTTACCGATTCGCTATTGTAGATTCAGAAAATGGGATGTAGGAAACAGATCAGTAAAATTCGGATATTCCGAATCGGTATTTACCGATTCGGTATTTGCAGATTCGGTAAATACCGATTCGGTAACACTCATTCAACCCTATGGGCCTCCAGGCCCATACGAATGTATGGGAATTACCTAATCGGTATTTACCGAATCGGTAAATACCAAATCGGAAATAAAAAATACACCCAATTGAGCCTGTCAACCAATCAGGAACACTCACCACACCCCATAACAAAGCAACAGAGGAACCAACCAATCAAATGCAGCTACCCCACCCCACTACCAGGAAGTGGCCACACCCATGCAGGTGCAGAGCAACTGAACAGCATTAAGAGCAGTGAGACACTGAGGAACAGGCTGCCCAGAGCTGAGCTGAGCTGCACAATAGAGTCACAGGATGCCCAGAACTATGTAGCTGAGCGAAAAAGGAAAATCAAATTCAGCACAGCTGAACTGCAGGTGCTGGTGGATGAGGTCGTGAGACACCACACCCAGCTCTTTGGCAAGCAGTCTCTGCATGTTACAGAGTCTGTCAAAAGGAACACCTGGTTGGGGATCGAGTTCAAGGTGAATGCCATCGAAGTCACAACCAGGGACATGGACGACCTGTAAAAACGGTGATATGATCTTTGGATCATAACAAAACAAAAGCTGGCAGCCCAGAGAAAAGAAGCTGGCGCCACAGGTGGGGAAAGGAACCGTGCACCTGCACTTACAAACCTGGAGCTGATAGTTGAGTCCACACAGGATTCAGAGAGTGTCCATGGGATAGGGGATGCTGACAGCTCAGCCAGAGCTGCAAGAAAGGTACGCTGCATGGACGTAAATCCCCACCGCTTTCCCTCTCCCCCTTCCCCCATGTGGTTGTGTGCATCACACTCCAGTGCAGGTTTTAGGATTTATCTGCAATGCATCATGGGTGACATAGTCATATAAACATACATCAATACATTCATCACAGAACACAGCAAGGCATGCCACAAACTACATCCATAAGCAGTTGAGGACTATGCAATTGTGGGACATGAATGTGATTTAATAATGACACACAGGTGTACATCATCACTGAGCCAATGTTCATATCTGTCCACAGGAAAGTCATCGCGCAGTACAATGCAGGAAAGGGAGGAGAGGGTACCAGCAATGGAGCGGAGTGAGGACGCAGACAAAGGTGCAGGTCAAAGCATTGTACTGCCACCCACACCCACAGCGCAGGCAGCAACAACACCTGAGTGACCCACCACACCACAGCCTCTGTCACCTCTGATGTTTGGCTCACAACAGTTGGAACTACCAGCACTTTCCCCCACACCAGCCTCAGAGTCATCTTTACTGGTAAGGCCAAGGAGGCATGATGTGCCCCCTCTCAGGATTCTGTAGACGTCCGATGAGGATGATGGGGAGGGTGACACACACACAAATCCACTTGAGGCAGATAACGCTGGGCAGCATCTGGAGCTGTGCGTACTGGTGCCAGAGGCCAAAGGGTACGGGAGAGAGGCGATGCCCAGGATGGAGAGGGGGTCTTCTGTGGTCTTGAGGCCACCATGGTCAAAGTCCGGGGCCTGCACGCAAAGGGCATATTATCAGTACAGAGACAGGTGCGCAACTTGATGCCAGGATGGGCAACATTTACCGGGGGATTGGCTCCATGGCAGAGAGCATGCAGTCCATGGGCGAGGGAATGAGGGACATGTCGCAGTGCGTGATGGCTCTCCCTGCTATGTCGGCGCTCTGTCTACCCAGGCTCCACTGCCACCGTTGACACCCAGCCTCATGCATCCCGCACTGTTGTGCGTGGGCGCAAACAATGATGATGCCCACAGCCCACAGGACATGTCACGGTGAGGCAACCTGTGACCACCCAGTGGGCAATTCAGACATTGAAGTACCATGGTATGCTATCAGAAAATTGACGTAGTGCCCATTAAACTACATCATGCAAATACAAAGCCTAGCTGTATCTCCTTACTTACTTAGAAATAGCTGCGTGTGATCTCTACCCGTCTCAGTCTCCCATCTGTGGCTTGTGCTGCTCCTGTTGCATAGGGCTCTGGCTGTCCAGTTCCATCATCAATGTCCTCATGATATGTCATTTCCACTTCTGTGCCTTTCTTGGTGGCAAGGTTGTGCAGTATTGCACAGGTCGCAATGATCTTACTGCAGATGATTGGAGTGTACTGCTGTGCTCCTCAGCTCTTTTGAAGGCAGCGGAACCTGCTTTTTAGGAGTCCGAAAGTGCGGTCTACAATGCTGCGTGTTGCTCTGTGTGCCACATTGTAATGCCTCTCACTCCTGGTAGATATATTAAGGTATGGGGTGAGCACGAAGGAACGCACAGCATAAGCGCTATCGCCTAGGTGGAAAAGAGAGTGCCATTAGTTACATACTCATCATACATTCATCTGCAGTTACTATCAGGGTGTGCCTCAGTTGGTTACCTAGCAGGTATCCTTCCCCAAAATCTTCAGCAGCAAGGCGTGTGTAGATCCCACTGTTCTGGAATATGTAGGAGTCGTGGGTGCTCCCAGGGAATTTGTCCACAATGTCTGTTATGATGTTGCCTGCGTTGCATATCACCTGCACATTGATTGAGTACGTTGACTTACGGTTCCTGTATATGTATTATGTGGCTGCAGGTGGGCAGATTGGGATGTGGGTGCCATCCATACAGCCTATGACATGGGGGAAGTGTGCCAGTGGATAAAAATAAGTTTTTGTCTTCACCAGTTCCGCTTGTGTGGCAGGGAAGCTAATGTAATGATGCATTCTCTGCATGATGGCCTCCAGGAACTTCCTGAAGAAACGGGATAAGCAGCTCTGGGACACCCCACCTACCGCAGCGATCACACTCTGGTAACTCCCAGAGGCCAGGAGGTGTAGGCTAAGTAGCACCTGCACATGGGGTGGGATAGCGTGCACCCTTGGTGTTGAGTGCTCCAGGAGTGGGTGCAGGTCCCTGATCAAGTCCAGGATGGTTTATGGGTCTAGCCTGTACGTCTGCAATATCTCTGGCTCAGTGAGTTGAAAAAGCGTAATCCTCTGCCTGTAGACTTGCTCCTCCCTTCTCCAGACCCTCTCTCCTGCTGCCTGTAGTGGTAACCGCCTTGCAATGACGTAGAATGCAGCCATTCTGGTCACAGTGTTGCATGTTGGGTCCTTCTTTATAGCCTGCACCTGGTTACCACCTGCTTTACTCCATGGTAAATACTGACTCTTAAATACCGAATTTCATGAAATTCAGCATTTTTGAGCTTTGCTCCATCTCAATGGTCAGTTTTTACCATTTCTTATTTACCGATTCGGAAAATAAGGATTCGGTAAATAAGAATTCGGTAAATAAGAAGTCGGTACTTTCCGACTAGGTAAATTCCGATTCGGTATGATATCGACTCGTATTTACCGAATTGGTCTGTTTTTGACTACTACATCTCAATAGCCCAATACCAGACTGTGAACGGCCGAAATTCTGTATTTTCAGCCGTTACGGACCGGTATTTGGTTACCTACATCTGGCCCTTAGTCACTTGTGGAATTTTTTTCAACGTTGCTCCAAACATTTCCAAACTTCTGTAACGTCTTCCTGAAGTTCCTCTAGAGGGTACTAAGGGTCCAAAATACAATCCAAGGGTCTAGAAGCTCCAAGATAGTCCTTGAAAGTTTGGGACCACAATTTCAACAATGCACCTGGCCAAAACCCGTAAAAGTCCACTCGATGCACTCATTTAATTTTTTTTTTTATGATCACGGAACTCTGAGGAGGTCCACATAAAACATAAATTCACATACAGGTAAATAGGAAATAATTCTAATTTTACAATTAAATACACTATAAAATATTCCACCCCATCATGAGATCAGAGAATCTTAAACAATGTTCAAGATTCATAAAACATTCATTTGACAAAATTCTAACATACAGCAGCATATTATACTGTGCAAAATACAAAGTGACATTCGTGCCATTAGTGCAAGGGTTTAAAAGATATATGTTTAAAAAAGATCATTTATAGACCATAAAATACAATCAAACAATACATAATGCATATGTAGAAAAAAATCAACATCTACACCCTACATGACTGGTGCATTTTAATATATTTTTAAAAGCACTTCAAAAGCTAAAATTCTATTACAAAACATTTCATTGGGAGGATTTTAAAGAAGTTGTAATATTGCTGAGGCAGAGAGGATAGGTAACTGTAAACATATTGGCCTCAGCTATTTCCATTGACACAATAACAAAGCCGGACAGAAAAATAATACATGGTTAATATCTTGGGGACCATTGTTACACAGGTTACAGATCGGTGATGACTGTACCATTTAGCCAGAAGGGGATTTAACAGGAGCATGCCCTGCCTAAACAGAGACCAAACACGGCACACTCTGAATGGCAGATTCCATGAAATATAAGCCTGTACTTTATTTAGCAGGCAGGAGTCAATAGCTGGATGGTTACCCTTCTTTAAAGTGCCAGCTTCCCTCTCCCTACGGAAACTTAAGGACCATGTGGCCTGTTTCAAAGTAGCTTTTAATTGGTGCGGGATCAAAGTAAAAATTAAAGTCTTGTCAAATTGCAACAAATTTATCGCAATCATAACATTTCTATAAATTAATTAATTTTCTTTTAGACCTTCTAAAATTTATTTTCACATCCAGAACCTGAGTGTACCATGCTCAATCTTTGCCAGACCCATGGCCCATGCACTATGCCTGCGAGGCCCTGCATCCAGGTACTTCTTAATCCAAATTATAGCTTATGGGCTGCCATCAAAAGTACTGGATTGGGTAAGGCTAGGCTTCTAAGAATTCAACCTTCCACTGTGTTTAGGAAGCCCCATTTAAATACATCAATCAGTTCTGTACCACACAACAAGAAGGCAGGAATCTTAGCATGAAAGACGTCCAATAAAAGTGTAAAATGTATTCTACTGGTTGCCCTATAAAGAGAGCCCACACATTTCCCCTGAGAGGTGGCTTTCGCCATATAATTTTTACTGTGGGCTTTATTGCGTAAATTCCCACACACTATCTTCCTCCAAAAAAGTATAACATTTTACAAACTCGGTGCACTCCAGGCAGGGGACTCTTGGTGGAGTTGATGCAGGTGACCTCTGTTAAGCTGTAGCTTGCAGGGAGTCATCTCTTTATTTCTCTTGTAGCAAGGTACATCCAAAAGGCTGTAGTTCCAGCTAATGCAGCAGGTGCAGTCAGTCAGAATGCAGTGTCTAATGGTACAAATCAAGTTTCCAGCTTGGCAATCCTTCTTCTTCTCTAAGTTTCAAGCAGCAGAACTGGGAAGCTCTGCACCTCTCACATATATATTCAGTGTTCTGTTGGAGCAAGCAGGGCAGCACTTCTGTCCAATGAGGTACAGGGCAACACCCCAGAGCATGACCACTTCCTCCAAAGTGTGGCATAATCTGCTCCTAGAAAGCACTATTCCTCCAAAATTTAGAACGGCTGAACTAGTTAAACCAATCTCTAGTATGGCTCGTTTCCATAGCTCTCCTCCCCTACCAGATGCAAATTCCTGCATTAAGCTTGCCATCTGCCTTGGTCAGAGTTGCTTTGGGTAGATGGACCTAGCCTTCTCTGCCTATCCCATTCCCCTTTGAAGCTCCATGCTTTATGACCCCTCACCCCTGCTCTGGCATTTCGGTGTAGCAGAGCTCTCGCCAAAAGATAGCCTCTCCCTAGGTGAGTCACTTATTACTTCAACAAAGCAGCCTGGCTAATCATGTTAACACTGACCAATCAGGGAAGAGTGCAGGAAGGCTGAATTTTGGCTTTAAGACAATAACATCTTAAAACTTATTTTCTGTATACTTTAGGATAAATTCAACATTAGCCTGTTGTTGGATTTATCAAAACCTTTCTCCTAAGTCCCTTGAATTATATTTTCTTTTATTCCTAGCTTTAGTTATGTGTTCATAAACTATTGCTAGGTTAACCTATGTTGCTGGGGATCTACAATATGTCAAATGAAATGTGCAGTTTCCCCAACACCAGGGCATATAAAACATATTTTATGAGGACCCTGCTTATAACTACATGACTAATGAGACACCCAGTTGAGACATTAGGGGTCCTGAATATGCAGAAATAGAGTTGATCCTCACTCCACAGTGCTTCTAGCACCAATGTCGATTTTGGGAAGAACTTTAATAATGGGGAAGGTGAAATATACAATTTCCCTATCCCCAGGGTGTATTTTAAACCTTATTTATGAGTCCTCATTTTAAGTACATGTCCTCCCGCCCTTCGGACACTTAGGGGAGACCCTGGGTGTACCTAATATGCCAAAACATTGTAGTATTTACCTTTTTAAGTGCCCCTACAACTAAAGTTTATTTTGGGCACGATTAACATTTAAAGGTATTGCTGCTACATAGGTCTGCTTTTAAAATAACCTCAGGCTCTCAGCAGTGCAGACATGCAAGTGCAGACAGGGCTGTTGGCCTCCACTCTGCCATGCCATATTCTATACTAGGGATTTATAGGTAGCTTTAATCCAACTGCCCTATTATGTACTAGGGAGTTACAGGGTGGTCAGGCCACTTGATTTGATTTGATTTGGGGATTTCTAAAGCGCATGGCTGCCCGGAGGCTTTCCCACGCTGCCGACAGGAGCTGTGATCAAGATAGAAGCCAACCAGAGGTTTCCAGAAAACAGCCAGATTTTTAGTCCCTTTCTAAAAGCCAGCTCATTTTATTGACTTCCTAATTTCAGAGGCAGCTCATTCCACATCTTGGGAACCAGATGAAAGAAGGATCTCACTCCCCATCTGGATCTTTTTATTCTGGTGTTGTGAAGGAGGTGGGCATGGGAGGATCTCAGTAGCCTATTTGGGGTTTGAGCAGAGATCATGAGTGTAAATTTTTATTGTTAACTGCCCTCTGAGCAATGCAGAGGGCTTTCAACTTTACTCTTGCGGTGACTGGGAGCCAATGTCGTTGTTTCTGGGGTTCTCTCACTGACGTATGTTTTTGGGGTTTAAGTAGGAGCCGGGCTGCCGTGTTCCATACTGTTTGAAGCTGCTTAATCACATTGCCTATTGGTTCATAGAAATGAAGTTATCTTACAAGATTCGTAGATTTTTTATCACCTTTTAAGGGACTGGTGGAGAATCCATATAGGCTGGCCAGTTATTCAATGGCCTGGGGATGTCCCTTTCACCTAGTATCATGTGTTCTGTCTTTTCGCCATTGAGTTTTAAATGGCTATTTCACATCCAGTGGGCCAATTTGTGCAGGCACAGAGCCAATTGTAAGTTGCCCTGGTTATGATCTTGGGGCAGATGACAATCAGCTGGGTATCGTCAGCATACGATACACCCAGGATACCAAATTCCTGCATGATAGTGGCAAGCTGCCTTACATAGACAATAAATAACGTAGGGCTAAGAGAAGAGCCCTGTGGTGCTCCAAAGTTTAAGAGCAGGCTATCCGAAAGACAATCCTGTTCCATAGCTTGGAGAGACCGCTTGTCCAAGAAGGAGCATAGCCATTTTAATGCTATTTTCAAGGTTTGAGGTTTTCCGGTAATGCGCTGACTGTCTTTGCGCAATATACCTGGAAGTGCCTCAAAAGACTACAAATCCCAGCAGACTCGGGACGCACGTAGAGCGTGCGCTGAGAGTCACGCCCAAGCAGGAAGTAAAAGACGGTACAAGCTTTGCAGCCTCGCCGATGATTCCAGTGAAGTCACGGTCAGTGCTTGTCCTCTACGTCTGCCCGCAGGTTGCAGTGCGAGTAAGGCATCCGGATCCTCAAGGGGATTCTATTTTGTTGTTGTGAAGCCTTGTCTTGGTGTACTGTAGCTTCCCTGTTGGTGAGAAAACTATTGCTCTCTCTTGCAGGGTAGGCTATTCTGTTTACAGAGAGCTCACTCTGCTGAGTGAGTTCATTCTTCCCCATTGGTTGAGACTTTTGGCTGCAGTCTCGAGCGGGGGAGAATTGTTGTTTCATGAGGCGTTCCCCGTTGGATGAGATCTACTTTTCTACAGTCTTCTGTGGGGAGCCTTATTTCATGAACATTATTCTTTGACTATTTGTTTGGGAATCATTATGTGCCATTCACAAGTTGGAGAAATATGTACATTGTAAAAATTGATATTTGACAAAGAACTGCAGCATTTTCTATCGTGAACTATAGGAAAAGAATTTAAACTTCATACTGGCAGGGTTAAGGATCATTATCATTGCCTGCAGCTATTTATGTTTAACATTGGTTATTCTTTATCTATACATCACATCCCAGGAGAGAGGTGAAAACTAGGGTGTTATACAAATCGGAATTCTACTAACTCCAGATACTCACAGAGAGTCAAGGGTATGAAAGGAGCTCATGCAATTAGATACATAGTTCCTAATGTTAGTAAATGTATCTTATGTATGTCTCTTTTGTTCATCAGAGTTGTAAGAACCCTGTATTCATTCTACCCTCTTCTGGCACCAAAAGAAGACGTATTTTCCTTTACAGGTAGGAAGTGTAGGCTTTAGTGTGTCTGGTAAAGGGAGATACGGGGTATAGAAAGGGTGATGCATGAAAAGATACTTACAGTGTATTCCTTTATTTTCTTGTCTTTCACAGATCTCCCTCCCAGCTGTTCCCATTCTTCCCTTCCCTCACTTGATTATCCCAACAGTCTGTGTGTATATATATATATATACAGTGTTGCTTTGTTGTGCCCACGCCAAGGCTTGGAATTTGCAACGCCATCTCTGGTGAGGTCGAACGGTGTGGTAGCTGTGTGGCCGGTCGGTCGGTTGACTGACGCGGGGCCCGGCACCGATTCCGGTAAGACGCTCCTGTGGGCGTGTTTCCATTTTTCCTCATCTTTGCATTAAGCCGATTGTGGGACTATGACTCCCATAATGTACCAGCGGACAAGGCAGCAATTTGACGTTTGGGCAGAGTAAAGAGTTAAAAGTACTGTATTTGACACTAAATCCACATAATGATTTCCAGTGACGCGCTCCGAAATTGAGAAAGCACAGCGGAAGCGCGCTTTGAAAACCTTCCAACTGTTGCTAATGAGCAACCTACCACTACACCAGGTGATATCGATAAGGATGCCAAATCTCTTATAAAGACTTTGGAGAAATTATTACGCAGTGAACTCTCAAAGTGATGGGAGAAAAAGTAATTGGAGAAATATCGAGATGCTAATCGAGTGCCACTCAGCTTGCGCGTCATCATAGTTCCGACATACGAAAATCCCAACCCACAAATGTTGCAGGAATGGGCAGTGAACAATCTACAAAGCTCAATGAACATGATTCATATTTTAATTAAATATGCTGAAATTGAACGCCATGCACTTCTTGTAGAGATTGAGAGGATTAATACACTTTTGGAGGCAACTGGCGAAATTGATTTCATTCAAAAAAGCAAAATAGAAATTAATGCACAGATTAAAAAATTGGAGGAAACAATCATCAAGCGGAAAATATTTAAATTTGCTCGGGACAAAAATGAATATGCCACAGGCAAAATATTTACGTTTGCACGTAAATATGACAACTACAAACGCAAGGCATTGATTGGCACCAATAAACCAAATGTGAATCAAACAACAGGTCAAGGTACGATTTCCTTCATCCAAAAAGAATCAGATGATGTGTCACTGAATTCTTTAATATCTAATGAATCTGATGATAACGGTTCAACAACTCCATCAGGATTAGCCAGTTTGGCCAATTTCTCTCTAATTGATGAACTGAATTTTGTCAACGAGGACCGGCGTTATTCCTTCCGCCCCCGCAATCCTCCATCCAAGCCCGTAAACCAGCAGTCAACACCGGTGCGCAAGGAAACGCAAATACAAACAAAAATATCTTGCAAGGAAAAGCCAAAAAGCACTGGAGAAAATAGCTGATAACACGGAGAATACAGTGGTAAATTTGACTGACATTGTACTTACCAACGCAGAAGAACAATTATTATCATTAGGCATGTCTTTTTGTCCAAGCAACAGGTTTTCCTATAACCAAACACGTATTGATGTTTTTAAATTTATCAGAAAAATTAAATTGATTAATTATTTTAAATTAAACTCCACACGCAAAAAATCATCAAATGAAGTAGCAGATGTGGAGGTCTCGACGTCAATGCATGTAGGTGATCTAACGGGACTTCAAAACCTATATGACATGGCATATGAAGATGATTTACAACCGGGCCCGACAGTCAGTCAGACGCTCACCGTTAACTCACCTGCTTCCAGTCCCTTCAAACCAAAGTCTACTTTCCTCCCACTCATGGCAAGGGATGCGGTAGACGTATTCAGTGACAGAGTTGTTACCGAACTTAAAAACCTTACCAGAAGAGTTCTTCAAATTACATTGATGGCCAATATTATCAGCTGATCAAACAACTACAAAACAATAGTGATGTTATAATTAAGAACTCAGATTAAGGGGGTGATACAGTACTGTGGGCACGTTCCGACTATTTAAATGAAGCCAATCGACATCTTTCTGAAGTTGCAAGTTATGCTTTGTCCACCAAGCATGAGATGTTGAAAAGTAATGAAATCACATGCAAAAAAATACAAAATTGGTACAAAATAGGCCTGTTATCTAAGGATGAATTTAGATTTCTTAGTGTGGAACACCCCATTGTCCCTTTCCTGTATTTTCTCCCAAAAATACATAGGTTGGTAAGCCCTGTACCTGGTCGTCCCATTATCTCGGCCATAGGAAGCATCAATGAAAAGATATCAAAATAGGTTGACTATTTTCTCCAACCGCACATGGTTAGTTTACCCTCATATTTAAAGGATACAACCGATTTTTTAAATAAGATCAAAGGTGTGCAATGGAGTTCTAATTACTTATTTGTGGTGATGGATATTGAATCATTGTACACTTCCATCAACCACATGCAAGGCAAGAAAGCTGTAGAACATTATTTAAATAGGTGTGATGTTCTTTGTCGAGGGCATAACTCTATGCTAATGGAAAAGATCAGGATTTGCTTGACCTCTAATTATTTCAAGTTCCAGAATAACATCTATCAGCAACTTCGCGGGGTGGCTATGGGTTTGTGCTTCTCCCCCAGCTATTCATGTTTACATGTTGGCTGGTGGGAGGAGCGCATTCTCAGCACCACACACGCAAAGTGGTTGTCGCATATCGATGATGTATGCATTATCTGGAATGGGACTACTAGTGAGGCTTTGAGATTTGTAGAAGAGATTAACACCAATGATTTAAATCCAAACGCCACTGCCTCAATAAACAACGATGTAGTTGAATTTTTGGATGTCCAGCTGTATGTGGAAAATGATAAATTGGAAACCAGGCTTTTCCGAAAATCCACTGCAGGGAATTCTATACTCCACGCTCATAGCGCCCACCCCGCTCACACAATTAACAGCATCCCCTATGGGGAGTTTATTCGAATACGTCGAATTTGTAGTGATGAGAAAACAGCTGTGAGCTGCCTGGATGCTTCAGTGCAAAGACTCCAAAATAGAGGGTATTCTAAACAAGTCCTGAACCAAGCTCTAGACAAGGCTAAATCAATTGACAGAGATATGTTGTTAGCCCCTAAAGATAGTAGCCCTGAGATTAAGTCTGAATGTTCTCTCAGACTAATAACTACCTTTAGCACACAAGAAAGGACAATCCGCCGTATTATATGTTCTGAATGGCCAATTGTCCTAACAGATAATATTCCAGGACCAATTCTTCCCAGTCTGCCAGCAATCACATTTAGGAGGGCACCCTCTTTGCGAGATGCTCTTGACAAACCAATGCCGGAGGTTCTGTCCAAAAAACCATGACTCTGTAAAATGTTTATTTTTTAAATGCACATCGTGTCGCGTATGCACTTTTGCCCAGAACAGCAAACACTATAATACAGCCTTCAGTGACATCAGAATTCCAATTCAGGAACACTTGACTTGCAGGTCGGAGTTTGCAATTTACAAACTCAAAGGCACCTGTAATTTGGAATATATTGGGAGCACTAAACTCCCTGTGCATAAGCGTATCTTGCAACATATTCGTGCTATTGTGAACAGCAACAGTGACTATCCGGTCGCTAGACATTTTAAAGCTGTCTACAATAATAAATTAAAAGATCTAGAATACACAGTCTTGTGCTCTGTACCACTCCCTGGCTGGGGAGGTAATCAGGAGAGGTTATTAAGACAAAAGGAATCCCATTTTATTTTGTCATTCGACACTAGGGTTTCCAATGGTTTGAACCTCACAGAAGATTTGCACAATTTTTTGTAATTGTGTTTGTCTCTATGATGCTGGTTTTTTTTCTTTAATTGTATCCTTAACTCTCTGCAAGCAGTCACTTTTAGATGATGATTTAAGAGCTCTTTGTTTGAAAAAACAAAATTTGTGACTGTGTTGTAGTTTACAAATACTTCATTATGAAGCTTTTTATAATTATACCATTATATGAATTGACTGTGTATAATTTCATTATTTTTCTCCATAGTGTTTGCACTAGGCATTTTCATATTGTTGCCATTTAGGTATCATTGTGGTTTTCAGTAAACGGTTCCCAAGTTGCTAGAGGGATGTTTTTAACACACTTTCTTTTTATGAATTTTCATGTTTAATCATGCACTTTATATACATATAATTTTTGTTTTATTTTAGGCCATATTGTTTTTTGTTTCGACCCTGCCAAACACCAATTGGATAAATGAATTGAATCCTATGGACCCTGTGAAATTTCAGTGTAATCAAATCATACAAGGAAAGCCATTCTTCAATAAGGATCTAGTTGGTACACTTGTCATTTGTTGTCTTTATAGTATTCACTTGTATTAATTTTGACACTTGTCTAGCATTTTTGTGGCAAAATGCTCATTATACACTATCTATATTATGGATTACATTTCCCTGTCAACATGTTTAGGCACTATGCATTTATTATACAGTTGGGTCTGTTTTCATATTGGCATTAAGTGTCTTTGAAACTAATGCTTGTTACTCATCCAATATGGCGGTTCACATTAGTCTGTCTTTTATTTTTGTTAATTATTCAGGCATGTGTCAATTGAAAACACCTGTGTGTAACCTATAAATTGGTTTTACACTTTGGAGCGCGTTATGTGAACAAGCTCCTTCGCGGAGCGAAACGCGTCATGGATGACATTATGTCGATTACTTTCTTTTATGTGGAATAAATCTACCCTGCCTTTTCACTTGAAAACTTTGTTGTCTCTTTGCTTCCTGATGCTGTGAGCGTTTTTTGGAGTCATTCAAAGAGGTCCTTACCTGGTGTTCTCATCGTGAAGTGGTGAGCAGGAACATTGTTGTATATATTCACTGAAAAAAACATAGGTTTAACACCAGTTATAGTTAGCTGGACATTTTACTCATACAAAACGATTGAAATTCCAACGTTATAGCTAGTTGGACTCACTATAAATCGCGCGCCCGCAATCCACTGCTGATGATGTCACATATTACATCATTCATGACATGGTCAGTTATATCACTGATGACATCACTGATGACATCTCAAATGACATCACTGATGACATTATCCAGTGTCTGTGTGTTTCTGTAAAGTTTAAATATGTTTTACATATTGAAGAATGAGTGGATGTATAAGTGTCTGGATGAAGGATTTAGTAGGTGCGTGACTGACTGTATGAGTGAGTGATTAAATGTGTCTTACTAAATGCATGGGTTAGTGACTAAACTTTCTGAATATGTGCATCAGTAGGTCTGTTGTTGTGTAAGCTGCTTATTTGTTGATCAGTAGCTATATGAGTGGCTATATGGGTTATTGATTGGTTGCCCAAGTATTTGTATGTGAGGCTGAGTGTGTGTGTAGGTGGCTGGGAGGTGTGAGTCTGTGCATAGATGTGTGAACAGTTGATTCACTTGGTGTATGGGTTCAAGAGTGCATGTGGAAACAGCTGTATGGGTGGTTGACTATGTGCATGGGTGTGTCGGTGAGTGAAAGGATATCTCAGTGCTACATGTCCAAGTAAGTACATATGTAAAACACAGTGCATGTGAGAGTTGACATATAAAAATGACTATACATGAGAGCCTGAGATTGCGTAAGTGACTGTATGGTTCAATGTGTACTTGTTTCAGTGATTGTAAAAGAGAGTAAGTATGTGTTACTATATATTTCAATAAGTAAGGTGTGGTGTGTATAACTTTGAAGTTGAGGAAATGGGATTGTGATGTATTCTCTGCATAACTGACTAGGTGTTTGAGTAAGTCTGTGAATGAGTGTCATTGTGTAGGTGTCTGTATAGGAATATGACTGGATATGATAGTTTTCAATTGATGAGTGTCCGTATGTATGAGTGGTTGTATGGGTGAATGAGTGGATGTGTGTGTAGACCTAGCAATCAGTGAGTGCGTATGTAGTTACTGGTATTGGTGAGTCAATAATTTCAGGAATGGTAGTTTATATTTAACACTTGGTGTTTCAAGGGTTAGATTAGAGTGTGAGGAGGTGCATCGTATTATCACATGGATGATGTCATCAGTGATGTCATCAGTGATGTAATTTGAGATGTTGTCAGTGATGTCATCAGTGATGTCATCAGTGATGTCATTTGAGATGTCATCAGTGATGTCATCAGTGATATCACTGACCATGTCATGAATGATGTAATATGTGACATCATCAGCAGTGGATCGTGGGCACGCGAGTTATAGTGAGCCCAACTAACTATAACGTGGGAATTTCAATGGTTTTGTATGAGTAAAATGTCCAGCTAACTATAACTGGTGTTAAACCTATGGTTTTTTCAGTGAATTTCAAAAGTTTTTTAAATGCTAATTCCTAACTATAACGATTGTGAAACCTATGTTTTTTTTTGTGAATTTGAAAGGTTTTTTAAAAGCTAATTCCTAACTACAACGTTTGTGAAACCTATGGTTTTTTCAGTGAATTTCATAGTTTTTTTAAAAGCTAATTCATTTGTATGTTGACTTTGTAACCTATGATTATTTTTTTTTGTTAGCTGTTTTTTACATCAATTAATTATTATTATTTTTTTTAAACATTTGTTAAATATATATATTTTTTAAACATTTTTTTTTGGTGCGTGTACCGGAGAGCGCACCCGGAAGCGCACCCAGCGCCTACCCCGCGTTTTTTTAAATTTTTTTTAAAGGTTTTTTGCCTGTCAGGGTCCTTCTAGGCCCCCCTCAGAAAACCTAGGGGGTCAGAGGGTGTCTATTCTGCCCCTTTTTAATTATTTCCCCATTTATTTTTCACCTCATGTGTGTCTTTTTTTCAGAGTCAAAAGATGGCGGAATATGCAGACCATTTAGAATGTTTACAGACACTCAAGAGCCAATTAGCTTTTGAAATTTACAACCAATTTAAATGTTTCTTTGGTTTAGAATTTGTGTGTGATGAAGTTTTATTGGTTTTCTACTAATGAAATGGTTCTCTAATGAGAGGGAAACACAGCCATTTTGTGATAGTACTCTTTGAGGTACATTTGTGAGGAATTTCTGGTGTAAAAATTTACACAGTATTATCTCTTCTACTGCTTTCTAAAAGGTGAGTTGTTAATTTGTAAGGGGATTTTAATACTTGATAAAGCTAGTTTAATATTATCTATTACTAAAAACGATAAATTAAAGTGTTTTTTTCTACTATTTACAGCAAGAAATTTAAAAAGAATATGGATGTCAATGAGGACACCGTTAATAATAATTTTGAAATTTCTGCAACCTTTGTTGAGAATACTTTGATTGAGGTCTCAAATGATCCTATTCATAACACTATTCAAGAAGAAGACCTTGTTTTGAGAGAAGATGGAATGGAGGATTTTAATGATGAAACTTTGGATGTTGAATTAATGGAATGTTTGGACTATGTTGAGATCCAGGAGTCATTTATGAAGAGTTCTGATGAGGAGATTCCTGATCAATTAATGCTAGAAGTACTTCTAAGTTATGAAAATTCTGAAGAATAAATTTATATTTAATACATTATAAATTGTTTGAGACATATTTCCGTTATTTTACTTGAAATTTATGACATAGTAGTGAAATAATTGTAGTATAAAGTGAGACTTATAGTATAGAGTGCAACATTTCTGTCTTACATAGTTAGTTTACTCACAGTTACTTCCCTTCTCCCACTATATTTTCTCCAATGTGCATTTCACATCTCTTTTTCATCTCATGCCTTCTTTTTCTCACTATTTTTCTCTGTGCGTCAGGTGTAATGTATGCAAAGGGGGCGTATTGACTCAAAGAAGGGTTGTACAAATGATGAAGTCAAATCTATGAGATTTCACTGCGTCACTTTTAGGACGCTGTTGTGTCTTTATTTTGCATCTGCCTCACAGTAGGTGTAAGACTGACGTATGCCCTTTCAGTTAGGGCTTGCCCCATGTAATAGGAGGCATTGCTGGAAAATATTTTTTTAAATGGCATAAATTGAGATAGAATATACAAAAAAAGAGAGACATATTTACAAGCTGCGGGCGTAATCTTTAATATAGTTGTGTGTTTATAAGGTAGACTTTTTTATAAATAGTTTTTTATGCTTGGATTCAATGCTGGTTTAGAAATTGTGTATTGGTTTCATTGGAGTTGTAAATATGCTCATTTTTAAGTGCTCGGGTCACAAAGAGAACCCCACCGCTGAAGAGGCGGGTCCTTGTGCCGATGTTTGACAAGACACAGAGAAGGAACAACGTGCCTGTTTCGGTGTGGCGCAAGTGAGCAGCGGCTGGCCCGGCTCGTACCAGCGTCCGAACTAGGATTGTTAATTTGGGAGAAAATAAAGAGCGGCATCCACTATGGGAAAAAGATGAACTACGTGTACCATGATGCCCAGATGCAGACACGCCCAGGGGGGCGGGACTAAGAACTATATCACCTGCAAACAAATCGCCAAGCTCTCAATTCCCCTTAAGCCAAGCCTGTGATCAAGAGGAAACTATCCATGAAACGCATAAGGCAGTTGGCGCAAATTTCGTTGAGAGAGCTGTACCCATCTAGCTGCTGCCTACCGAAATAAAGAAGGGCAAATAAGATGTTGAGTGGGTGTCTTCATTTGCGAGAGCAACTATGTTTGGAATAATTGTGGCCTGCTCGGGTCACGAAGAGAACCCCACCGCCGAAGAGGTGGGTCCTTGTGCCAATGTTTGACAAGACACAGAGAAGGAACAACGTGCCTGTTTCGGTGTGGCGCAAGTGAGCAGCGGCTGGCCCGGCTCGTACCAGCGACCAAACTGGGATTGTTAATTTGGGAGAAAATAAAGAGCGGCATCCACTATGGGAAAAAGATGAACTACGGGTACCATGATGCCCAGATGTAGACACGCCCAGGGGGCCGGGACTAAGAACTATATCACCTGCAAACAAATCGCCAAGCTCTCAATTCCCCTTAAGCCAAGCCTGTGATCAAGAGGAAACTATCCATGAAACGCGTAAGGCAGTTGGCGCAAATTTCGTTGAGAGAGATGTACCCATCCAGCTGCTGCCTACCGAAATAAAGAAGAGCAAATAAGACGTTGAGTGGGTGTCTTCATTTGCGAGAGCAACTATGTTTGGGATATATATATATATATATATATATATATATATATATATATATATATATATATATATATATATATATATATATATATATATATATATATATATATACATTCACTGAAAAAACCATAGGTTATAGACCATATATAGCTAGGGATTAGCATTTACAAAACCTTAATTTACTCACACAAAACCATTGAAATTTGCATATATAGTTAGTTGCACTAACTATATATCGCGCACCCGCAATCCACTGATGATGATGTCACATATTACATCATTCATGACATGGTCAGTGACATCACTGATGACATCACTGATGACATCACTGATGACAACATCCAGTGACTGTATGTTTCTGTAAAGTTAAAATATGTCTTACATATTGAAGAATGAGTGGATGTATAAGTGTCTGGATGAAGGATTTAGTAGGTGCATGACTGACTGTATGAGTGATTAAATGTGTCTCACTGAGTGCATGGGTTAGTGACTAAACTGTCTTAATTTGTGCATCATTATATCTGTTGTTCTGTAAACTGCTGCATGTGTTGATCAGTAGCTAGTTGAGTAACTATATGGGTTATTCATTGGTTGCCCAAGTATTTGTATGGGAGACTGAGTATGTGTATGAGTGGCTGGGAGGTGTATGACTCTGTGCATAGATGTGTGAGCAGTTGATTCACTAGATGTATGGGTTCAAAAGTGCATGTGGAAACAGCTGCATGGGCGGTTGACTGTGTGCATGAGTGTATTGGTGAGTGAATGGATATCTCAGTGCAACATGTCAAAGTAAGTACATATGTAAAACACAGTGCATGTGAGAGTTGACATATATAACCGTGCATAAGAGCCAGTGAATGTGTGAGTGGCTGTATGGATCATTGTGAACTTGTATTAGGGATCGTATAGGAAATTAAATATGTGTTAGAATATGTTTGAATTAGTAAGGTGTGTATAACTGTATAGTTGAGAAAATGGAGATGTGATTGATTCTTTGCATGACTGACTAGGTGTGTGAGTAACTCCATGGATAAGTGACAGTCTGTGAGTGTCTGTTTACACTGATTGTAGCTAAGGTTATATTATAGTCTGAAGAGGTTCATCGTATTATCACATGAATGATATCATCAGTGATGTTGTCAGTGATGTCATTTGAGTTGTCATCAGTGATGTCATTAGTGATGTCATTTGAGATGTCATCAGTGATGTCATCAGTGATGTCATTTGAGATGTCATCAGTGATGTCATCAGTGATGTCATTTGAGATGTCAACAGTGATGTCATCAGTGATGTCACTGACCATGTCATGAATTATGTAATATGTGACATCATCAGCAGTGGATTGCGGGTGCGCGATATATAATTAGTGCAACTAACTATATATGCGAATTTCAATGGTTTTGTGCGAGTAAATTAAGGTTTTGTAAATGCTAATCCCTAACTATATATGGTCTATAACCTATGGTTTTTTCAGTGAATTTTCAAGGTTTTGTAAATGCTAATCCCTAACTATATATGGTCTATAACCTATGGTTTTTTCATTGAATTTCAATGGTTTTTTAATAGCAAATATCAAAAGCTGTAAAATGTATTCTTAATCTAATTCAAAAATATATTTTATATATTTTTGTTTTATATTTTTTTATTTTAAATTATATTATAATTTAAATAATTTTTTCTTGTTTCGCTGCCGGTCCGCGAACCGGTAAACGTTCCGTTAGTGCAAGTACCGCGTTAGAAAGCCACATCGTGACGCGTCGCGTAATCGCAACGTATCGCGTTACTGCGTAATGCGCCTTATGACGCGCCGCGTTAGCGCACCCGGAAGCGTTCTGGAACACGAACAAAGGCGCGAAACGCAGAGCCCCGGAAACGATCTGAGGCGCGGCGGAGCGCGTAACGTAAGCATAACAGTTCATGTGACTAGTTCATGAAACTTTTCATTGGTTCATTTTACTTTTAGTTTTTTAATGATGGAACGCTTGATCATATGACGTAAAATAAACATTTTTCATTGGTTTAGAACATTTTTTTTCCCAAATGATGAAAGTCCCACCTTTTTTCCTCACTCCGACTTTCATTTTTATGAGAGAAAGACCTGTTTTTGCTTGTTTAGTCATGGCATCTGTAGTAGCTGCAGCTGGTGGATCCCCACCACCACCATCACCACCAAGGAAGAGAGGACCAACTCCACAGGTCATCTTCCAACAAGAGGAGGAAGAAGAGGAAGACGAGGAACAGGAGCAAGGGACAAGGGTGTTTTTGAAAGAAATGCCAAGGACATCCCATGTTAAAGAAAATTTTATTTGCCAATTTTTTTCTTTTCCTCCACATGAAAAAAAAGTAAATGCCAGGTACGTCACCTGCCTCATCTGCCACGATGTACTCTCCAGAGGGACCGAAAAAAAATATAGTTATGGTAATTATACCATGCATCGACACATGGAGAGGTGGCACCCAATTAATTATAGTGCTGCACAAATTCGAGATTTGGTGGATAACCCCCGACCTGCCAGTACATCCACCAATGAACTAGCAATAACAGAATCAGAGGCAAGGGAAACGGTCCCAAATCTTCAGAAGAACTTTGGACAGATGAAAATGACATGTATAGCTTGTGGCAAATTAATTTCATGTGGAGAGAGGAGTGTTACTCTAATAAATAGAGCATATGAACATCATCAATGTCCAAAACGTCCCAGAAAGTAAATTTTCTTTTTTTTTGTTGCTCCTGTTGAGCCCTTTGTAATGAATCATTTTTGTTTCCCCTTCCTCCAAAAAAACACAAAAAAAATATAAAACAACAAAAATAATAAAAAAAAAGTTCTTTTCAGAACTACCTTCCCTTTTTAAAAAATTGCTAGAATGTTTAGCACTCTAGCATCCTCTATTTCTTTTGATTCGCTTCCCGGTTTGCGCTCCGGTACGCGAACCGGGAGCGAACTAAAAAAAAATTCTTTTTAAAAAAAAGACGAGTAAATAAACAGAGAGTAATGTGAAAAGAAAGACAAATAGAGGGAGTAACACACAGTTACTGTTGAAAGAGGGACTGATAAAAGGAGTGAAAAGAGTAGTATGAATAAGTAATAGAAAAAGAAATGAAGGAAGTAGCAAAGGCAGGAAACTAAGGGTTAAAGAAATGAAGCAGTGGAACTTATAAAAGTTAAATCTGATAGACATGTAACGTAAAGAGTACTAAACACTTACCTTATAATTGTCATTAACGTAGTCAATTATCATTTTTATACTTTTATTCTGTGTAAGAAAGAACAAAAAAATTTAAATTAATACAAGGTAGTAAAAAAAGAGTGAGCATGAGACAAAATGAATACATATTATAAATCACAATTCAAAGTACAAAATTAATTATACATTTTTAATGGTTTATTTTTGCTGTTATCAGAAAATATCAAATTTCACTGAAAACAGTGAGTTGAAGGTATTCATCATATAACAGCGGGGGGAAAAAACACAATCAAAATGATTGTGTTTAAAAAACCCAAATATTATAACTAAGCAGAAATCAGAACTCCTTAAAAGTAACTTACTTTCTATGACGTCAAAGGATGTCCTATAAACAGCTTATACTCTGTTGTGCTGTTACTATTTTCTGCCCGCCGCTTTCTAAAAGATAAACTCCATCGTTTTAAGAAAACTGAGACATACAAAGCAATTTAAAACAGCACACTAAATTACAGCAACACCTAGAATCATTATGGTCCAATTACCTACCCTAAATTCTCACTTCAGTAATCAAGTCAAAAGGCAACATTGCTTCGTACTCAATTGGTAATGTTTGCTGAAAGACTAGCCTTTTTTATATTTCAAATAAGCTGTGTAATATCCAGATGTTGTCAAAGGACCATCATAATATATAATAGCTGCAGTTGCAAATGTTCTTCCTGAAATCGATGACTGTGTAGCCCAAACATTTTTAATTAGACATAACAACTTTTTTTCATCCAGTTTATGTAGTTCAAATTGTAAAATGACATTTCACCCATAAGTTTCCATAAAAAATATGGACAGCATTGCAGACTTACATTTCCTCTACTCCTTATTTTGATCTGCTGCTTGACTTAGCTTATAAACACAAACAGTTTTCGCTCTGTACTACAATTATCCACAAGGCCATATAGAGTAGGAGCCATTAGAACCTCTGGAAATTCCTCTAAACAAATCCCAAGATTCCTTTCCTAAAATTTTGGTTGTAAGAACACCAGGTAAGAATTTTGAAGGTGGAAAGGCAATCTTTTTTTGAAAGTTAAAACAGAATCATTGCAGAATGACCAGCCGTTTCCAGATTTTAAATAAGCTGTATAATGTCCTGAATTAGTTGAAGGACCGTCATGATATATAATTGCAGTAGTTATAAAAGTCCTTCCTGATATTGACAACTGCGAAGCCCCAAAATTTTTTATTGAAGTTGTCAATTTAGTTCCATCAGGCCTACATCGTTGGAACATTAAAATGACATACTGGCCATAACTTCGTAAAATTAACGTGGACAGCATTGCAGACTTACATTGGCTACACTCCATGTTTTGATCGGCTGCCTTTACTAGCTTATTGAATGATACTGATTTACTGTCAGGCAAAGTTAAATATATAAATCTTTCTGAGTCTACACTAGTAGTACTTGATAGCCTACAGTTCTCGCAGTCATGCTGCCATAGATAAGAAAGGCCAAACAGATAATCTACATCTACACCCTCATCTTGCAATACATCAAGCATATACATTAAAAACTCCTGACAATCCTGCTGAATATTTTCAGAGAATTCTGTTTGACCTGAACATTCGTCTAACAGAAAACGAATTTCAGACACACTTTCTACTCTCGTTCTATCAGCACTACATTTCTCTAACACAGAATTCAACAAACAGCATAAACTTTGTTCCGAATTGATCACAATCTGTTCTTTTAAAGTCTCTAGTGAAAATAGAACAATAACAACTACATTAGCGTAGCAGTTGACACCAGAGCTATTTTCAAATTGAAAACCAACAACATTTTCAACAGAATTCATTTTATTCCTGCTTACAATTTTTGGATCATCGACTTTTGGTCTTTTTGCTTCAACCTCCCTACTATTACTGATATTTCTTCGTTTCCGGCCTACCACACGTTTCTCAAACAAAGGATATTGAGGCAAATGTGGCACATACTCTCTTCTTAACATATTGTATTCCTTAACACAATCTAGATCCGCACAAATGTTTGTGACATCACAGTCAATCAAGTACAATCCCGATAAAGTTCTGACTCGCGACAATGCTACATAAGCCATACCCTCTTTGAACACAGAACTGCCAATATTCACTAAAGCAGTGTCTACACTTAAACCTTGCGATTTATGAATTGTCACCGCATACGCCAAGCAAACAGGAAACTGCTTACGGCGAACATATAAGTCTTTTACAAGCAAAAACCTTGCTGTGCAACGACCAATTAGCTGTACTCCCTCAATACCATCAAATTTAATTTTTAAAAATTCAATTCCATCTCTACTTCTGTATTTCTCAAAATCAACAACATTACCCATTGATCCATTTACCAGACCTCTTTCAACATGTAAATTCCTTCTCAAAATGATACGGCAATTTAAGCACACATTCAGAGTCTTTTCAAAACCCGCAGTTTTAGATATAGTCTTCTCTAATTAATCCAATTTAGATTTCAAATTCTCAGACAAAATAATTGTTGCTCCCATATGCTCTATTTTGTCAATAGCTTCCAGTTTCACAATCTCTTGTTTTTCTAAATTCAACATTTTGTTGTTGAAGATGGAACATTCTGCAAAAGTTGGCATCAAACATATTCCAGATTTCTTCACAGTAATTTTCTGAAAAATATCCTCTGGCAAAACGTCTTCTTCTGGATATAAATTTGACAGTAATCATGCATGTAAAGCTTCTTTACCACGCTCAGTCACTTTCCCGATTCTAACATCTTGTAGAATATTCTTGTAATCTTCGTCCTTCGCCTGACGCATATTTTCACGCAGCTCAGCATAACTGAAGTTTAACCATATGTTAACGTTGCCACTGCTCCCTAGGCATTTCTTGGTATCTTCATGTGTAAGCAGTTTAAACACTGGTTGTCCTTTCACTGGTGTCAGCTGCAGAAGATCACCAAAAACAATGATGTGTTTGCCACCGAATAACACATCATACTCTGTTTTAAGAACTTCCTGCATTCTCAAATGCACAAAGGCAAGCATGACATTGGAAACCATGCTTACTTCGTCAATGATAAGAAGTTTCATCTTCTTCAACACTCTAGATACTTCACAACAAGCATCCCCAGATAACTTGTGGTATTGTAATTTGTTATCATACTCCACTGGCAGCATCAGTAACCGATGCAAAGTAATCCCTTTAATGTTATGAGCTGCCAGTCCAGTTGGAGCGGTCACAACACAAGACAGCGATGACTCAGTCCTTTTCTGCAGATAACATGAAATTGCTTTAATAAGGAAACTTTTTCCAGTTCCTGCTTCTCCACTCACGTATAGTCGGACAGGCTTCAACGACGTACATGAGCACTCTGTCTTCTCATGACTTTTTCCATGCTCAATTTGGTTGGTAACTTCGTCATATATTTTCCTCTGCTCAACGTTGAGTTGTCTTTCCAAATCTTCTAAGTTAACCACATCCTCCTGAGCATGTGCCATGGCTCTTTCCACTTCAATCATGGCAGTGGCAGCTTCATTTTTGATAACTGGTTCTCCTAGTGGATCCTGACTCAATGAAACAGAACTCTGACTGTCCTGAGAACTGTCTCTAGCAATCTCGGCTGCAATTGTTGCTTCCTGCTCGATTTCTGCATTCAACATTTCTAGATATTTTGGAAAAACAGGACATTCTATGGACTCCTTGGCTGCATTGAAAGAGTCTTCGTAACAGAGGAAATCCCCAAGCAGTTCCTCTTCTGCACGCCAAGGCTTGAAAAGTTGCAAAAGAGCTAAATAGAAAAACTATTTTCTTTCTGGAGATTCGTAATCCAATTTTCGATGATATATCAATTGACATTTTTTTTGCTTGACCAGACATCCCTCACTTCCAATTACAGCATACACTCCTTTATCAATATCTTCTTTGATGTTCCTCTTGAAAACGTAATTTTGAAGAACATCATACAGACAAACATTTTCCAGGTGACTGCTTCTATTTGGATAATATGTATCCAACATGTTGGTCTTCAAAATATCTGTACTTATTGTCTCCTTCTCCGCCAAATACTCAATTTCCCGTACAGGTTTCAGAACTCGATTACGCGTTGCAGCAAGACCAAGACTCGCCCAAATGATACTCCTAGATTTGGCATAGAGACTTGCTGAAGATAACCGGTCAGAACATTCGTAAGCTCCGATTTCTCGATGCGACAACATCTTTAGACTGAAACTGTACAACTTCTTACTGAGGCTCTTTTCATGGGAAATATCCTCCCACATATCCTTCAGTTCTGTCTTTTCTTTTTTGGTGATGTAAGACGTCACATACCGAGCCACAGCCAAACAGTTGTCAGCCACAAACTGTATATCCATGTTAGCATTCCACATGGACAAAATCACTGGGTTGTAGTCGTTAATGTACTTGGACTCTTCGTTTCTTTTCAAATTGTATGTGTTTTTGGGTGATTTCCTCGTCACATTATGTCGCAGCGAAGACATCAAATTGTTAACTCTTCCTTTTGATATCACCGACCGTGGAAATGCAAAACGACATTTGGTGTAGTACTTGTCCTTGTTTCTGAATTTACGACGACAGTACTTTCCACAACGATGGCTTTGAAACCGTAAAACTTGTTCTCTTAGACTTTTGTCTTCGTTTGTCTTTGGAACAGCACATGTAGCATACTGTTCTATGAAACTCATCACTAAGTCATCCGGATCTGTTCCAAATTTGGGTGCATCTTTGATCCATAGCAGCATATGTATATGAGGAGCTCCTCTTGCTTGATACTCCTTTCTCCAGAAGAAATCCAACACCTCTCCAAGAGGTGGATTTTTCTTGTTCATGATGAAAGATATCATAGCTTCAAATCTATGATTGAAGTACCTGCATACATTCACAGGATCCAAAGAGCACAGTTCTCCGGGTGTCTTGAATTCAATATTTTCAATGTTTCCATTTGCCTCTCGTAGAAATTCAAGTAAGCCTTCCCAGCCATACTCAGCACAGCTGAGAGTGAGGAACCATGTGGGAGTTCCTAAGTTCCTCAGCATACATTTTAAGTCACCATGACGACGGTACCAATACTCATTAGTACCACGCTGACATGCCATCAGATTAATCAGGTGAGAATCCAAAATACTGTCTTGCACATTAACTTTATCCATAAACTCCCTTGCCGAGATATTTCGCAGTTGTACACCACTTTTCAAGATGTGGTTCACTGCATAAGACAATCCAGAGAGATCACTTTCAAACAGTAGATGAAATAAATAGGGAATGCATTCACGAAACCTAGGATCTTCTGCATACAATCGTAAAGTCCGGTATTCTGAAGCAGGAATTTGAACAGGTCACTCATCATATCGTCCTCCTCGACCTGTGGGAAATTACTGTGGGAAACATCGAGCTTCCAAACTTTCCTCCCAAACACTAATGGGACTCCCTTTGGCTTGTTTCATTTGAAACAACTCAATAGCATTCCCCATGACTTCCTTGGAATGCAAAGGATGAACACTATAATGTTCATATATTTCTTCCTTTTTAGAGGCTTTTACTTTCTCAATTTGTCCAGGACACAAATCGCTGTCCTCTTCTTCACTTACTTCCTCTTCTGCAACACATACATTCTTGTAGTACTCATTATTTTTTATCAAATACAATGTTGCCTTTTTGGCTTTCCTAACATCCACTAAATCTTGCCAGATTTTCTTACTCTTTGTCGGAACACCATTAACTATGATAACCAGAGGTTCCTCTTCCACTTTCTCTACTCCAATTGTATTAATGTTTTTCTTCAAATCCAAAGGCAAATAAACAACCCTTCCCTTTAATCCTCTCTGTAAATCTGATGGAGGCAACTTCCCTGTCTTTGGCTCCATTCGTACAATAGCCTGAAAGGGATGGACACTTTGAATCAAAATAGATTCATAAGTATTTCAATCCTTCAATTCAGAAGGAATGTCAACTAATTCCAGAGTATTATAAACCGCTCTAGCAGGCATCTGGTTTTGGTTTAATTTGTTATAGCAATAAGTACACATACGTTGCTCTGCTACCAAATCAAAACAATTTTCTACCATCAAGTATGTGACAAAATCCTTCCATTCACTATTGTTTTTCATATCACTTTTTGCATATAAATCTACTAACTTAGTCTGATTCTTATAATAAGTCCGTCGACAACACACACAAGTGAAATTAGGCCTCTCACATGCTTTCACCATAAACGTGGAAATTTCCTTGTGAAACTTATGTGTGCTGAAAATCTGTACACTGTCTTCCACATTACCTTCTTCTAGTGGTTCAATATCAACATTGTTCTCTTTACCAGCAAAGTAACAGAACTCAATTTCTTGACAAATATTCTTCACATCGACTTCAGAACCATGCAAAAGAGCTCTGCTTAATTTTTAAGCATAATTGCTGGACTCTTAGCATAATACAACATTCTAACTAATTTCCTCACTTTATTATGATGCACTGCTAGCATCCTGAAATGATGAAAAACACTCTGGCATACTCTCCTAGAAAGACAAGCCAGTGAATGACCATGCAAACCTGTCACTTCTCTCACTCTGCAAGGATCTAATTCTGCAACAACTTTATCTTTTGTTTTAAACTTTTCTTATTAAATGTCCGTATAAAATCACAAAGCAAATTGATGGAATCCTGTCGCACACTGCAAATAGAACTACATTTCCAGGTGTACACTGGTCCCTTAGGACGTCTCCCTAAAACCTCATCACTTAACACCTCTTCTGCATCTGCAGACACAAGTATTTCTTTTTCAACTGGACGACCATCTTTTACCTCATATGCTCGACCACTGCTGTCAACTGCATGCATCAAATCATTGTCCTGAAAATAACTCTCCTCATTAAAAAATGCCTCACTATTTGAACTATGCATCCATTCTCCTAGGAAAACTTCACAAAAATTATTTCGATTAACTTCTCTCTTCCATCTACTATTTGATTTGAAAACATAGATTACCTTGTTTAGTTTCCTAATTCTATTAATTACCAAAATAAATAACTTTCGCTTAATTTCGAAAGCCTGATCAATAATTTTCTCTACATTTTTCTTTTTCTTATAAAATGCCACTTTCTGTTGACCTTTCTTAAATTGTTTTAGCAAATTGACAATTACCATGTTGCGGAACATTCGCCTACGAATGCCCCTGAATGTATTTTCCCTTCTACTGCCATGCACAGAGTTATCTCCTGCTCTAGCAGAAACTTTTTTGACGGGCCTTTCCTTTCTATTTAAATTGGCTCTCTTTTTCTGGACTAAAACTTTTTCTTTAGTTATACTTTTGTTTCTACAAATGTTTCTAAGGAATGATTTCGTTCTCTTACCCGGAGCTTTCTTCGTGCGTTGAGGTGATTTTAATGTAGAGGACTGCTGAAAGCATTTAGTAATCTGCTATCTTTGACGTTTCGTAGCCTTTCGGATTCTATCCTTAGACGGCATTGTCTAATTTCTAAATAATCTGCAGTTGAATCTGTGGTAAAATATATTAAAAAATGTTATTAACCACTATTACCAAACAGTAAATCAATAACAGTAAGAATTAGATTCAGCAATGCTATAAAGATGATTCAGTAAAATGTTTTTAATTTTACTGTGATAGTGATAGTATTACAGGGCTTTCATGCAAATGACTGCCCACCCTGCAACAAAAAGCCCACATGAAACTTTACGCACATTAAATTGTGTACTTACCTGCAATAATCCATATGCCAGTGTTTAGGTCCCTCCACCCTGCCCCTCCCCCTCTCCGCCTGCCTGCCCCACCGTAACTCCCTCCACCACCCGCGGCTACTATCTTGCAACATGGTGCATCTTGTAAATCTCTCCTGCATTATAAAAGTGACGCAACAGCAGCACAAAAGAGGCGCACAACCATCATAAATCTGCCCCTAAGACTTTAAGGGCCAGATGTAGGTCGGTCGGTAACGGCCAAAAAACTGTATTTTCGGCCGTTACCGACCAGTTTACAAAATTTGGCATGTAGGGGGCAATATATTACTGAATCGGTAAAATTACCGAATCGGTAATTTTACCGATTCGGTAAAATAAAACATCGGTAAATATACCGATTTGAAGCCACCCATATGTAGGTGGGACTCTTCAGAGTCCCAGGAGCCTTAACGAATCAGTATTTTACCATCAAAACCAATTTGATGGTAAAATACCGATTCTGGTGTGCATGCAATTGATTTCAAAAAACGTTTTTAAACCTTTTATGTAAAACAATTATATACCTACATTCATGGGGAACTGACTTAAAATGCCCTAATACACATGAAAACGTTTTTTTAAGGTACTTGCACCTTTTTTTCAATAACTTTTAACATGGCTATGTAACTCAAACAATCAAAATCAAAACTTTTCAAGCACACATGGGGGCGTATTTACAAGGGCCTTACACCACGGGGAAATTGACTACAAATGACCAGACACACATGGGGACGTATTTATAAGGCCCTTGAACCAGGGGGAAGTGACTTGAAATGGCTAAGCACACATAGGAGAGTATTTACAATGCCCGTGCAACACTTATGCATCATTTTTTACCTATACACTGTAGAGCAGCATGGGGCAATAACAACACAGATGCATCATGCATCTGTTCCGCAAAAGCGACGCATTGCAGGAGTCACATCACAAGTAAATAAATTCTCATAATTTTTTAAAGCATGCCTTTTCCTTAAAAACGATTTTCTGATCATAATTTTAAAACACAGCACAGCTCCTATGTACATACACACCTTGTCAGTACTGATACTTTACATTATCTACAATTACAATTGGTAAAAGAATGCAAAATCGTCTTTGAAAGCATAATGCAAACACTTGACGCAAAACATCATTTTAAATACACAGCTGGCTTTCTTATTTACGCAAAAAATCATACTAGTCTTTATCTAAAATATAGAAATGATAACTCACCTTTACAAATTCTTTTTGAATTTCAAAACAGTCTCAGAAAAAACACCAATTTTTCTTTAGCAGAATTAAAGGTATGCACTCCAGAGGCTGGAACCAACAAAGGCACTGAAACGCTGATATTCATCACACATATCTCTCATGTCAAAACTCTTCCCTCACTATTTTCAAATCAACACCCGTCCCCCCTCTGCCCTTTCTGCCCTTTTTCCATAGCAACTACCGCCTGCCAGACCTCTCATGTTTACAAGTTCACACAACAATGTTTCAAATGAACTCTGAACTCTCAGTACACCTGCTAATCCACTGCAATGTTTCATAACAACATTTTTAAATAACCATTCAAATTACATCTTTCAAAGAACACATCCATGCACCCTAACTTTCTATTTTCAGCAATGGAAATACACCAATCACTACTTATGAATCATTTGCACTCAAACTCCACAGTTTTTTTCATTACAAACTTCACTATTTCAACTGCCATTTCATTCCCACACTTCATCTGACTGCAGCAAAAACTCCTCTCACCATGTTTTCTGTCTGGATTCTTGGACATAGCTATATCCACTGGGCTCACAGGTATGCTGATAACAGAAATTTACACAACCTCAATTTACAAAATGTGGAAATCAAATGGATTGGCCGAAGAGGATTGAAATGTCACCAATTGATACCATTGGTGAAAACCTTTTTACATTTGCCAAACCCTGACCTCATAATAGTGCACTGTGGAGGAAATGATTTGGGCACTTTGACTGGGGTAGGTCTGGAAATGCTCCTAAAAGACACCTTTGAGCAATTGATGACACTTTTTCCTCAAACTGCCTTGGTATATTCCAATATATGCCAAAGACAAAAATGGAGGTGGTCCAATCAATTTTGTCCACAAATTGAGAAATCGAGGAAGCATGTAAATAAGTCTGTTTCAGCTTACATGAGAGACCATGGAATGGGTGCTATCTACAACAATAACTTGCGTTACTATATGCAAGATATCTACAGAGGAGATGGCGTGCATTTCTCAGATGAGGGGAACAGAGTTTTCATACTAAATTTAAGAATGTGTATTCGTTCCTACTTATAAGTACCTAGAACTTACACAGAACCCAAAAGCTCTTTTCAGAGCTACCTTAACTTTATTTACTCTTTTGAAATTTCGAATGTACCTTTTTTCACTAATTTTCACTTATGTTCGCTTCCCGGTTCGCTACCCAGTTCGCGTACCGGCAGCTAACCACGCGAAAAATTCAATTTTTTTTCTCGACATATATGAGCCTCCTCAGCCACCCTCAGAAAACCTAGGGGGTCAGGATACGTCTAAAGTACCCCCTTCTACCCATTCTGAACATTATTTACCCTCCATCTTGTATCTCAATTCTACCGAAACACAAAATGGAGGACTCCCGTAACGCTGCAGGTTTGCGTACCGGGACACGCACTGACAAGCACTCGCTCAAAAAAGGTGGGAAAGTAATTTACATAAAAACCACTGGAGACACTTTCACCAATTAAACATTAGCTCATACTACATACCAATCCCTACCATTTTCACAAATTTGGTTGGAATTCCATTTAGCCATTTAGCATGTAGAACTCTCTAAAATCCCTGAGGTAAATTACTTCACAAAACATATCGGAAGTGTTGGAATTGACAACCAATTAAAATATTACTTTCAATTTCTACTATTATATCATGACATTTGATTGGTTATGTACCTGAATATATATAAACAAAGAGAGAGAAACACAGCCATTTTGACTACTACTTCTTGAAGTGCATATCCACTACATTTCAACTGATAACTTCAAGTTGTATTTAAAAGGTTAGATATTATTTTAAAAACTGAAGTATGTTCTGTACTGTAAGCTAATTAGGAAAACATTTTCTGATAGTTATATTCTATCCATCTGTAATACTTATAGAATAAAATAGACTTCTCTGTTTTAGTTATGGATGGAGTTAGACTTGTCTTGTATAATTCAGAATTTACTAAGAGTTTATTTGATAATTTTTTTCATATTTCTACTTCCAGTTTGATACCATACACTGCCCAACGAAAAAATTACTGTTTAAAAAACCAAACTACCTGTCTGTACTTAAACCCAACAGTGCCCTATCTGTACTGATATATTTTTTAAAAATTCATTTTTCAGCATACAAAATGGAAGGACAACAGAAAAATAACTTGGAAATTGAAGCAGGAACCAAAACAGATTCAGAAATTGACCATGAATTCAAAGATGATTCACGTAACAATGAACTTCTGCAATGTGTGGAAGCAGTAGATTTCCTACTGGAAAATGAAAAAAAAAATGATAATGAATTTTTAGAATTTCTTTTACATTTTGAAAAAGAATCAGAAAAATAATTTTTTATTTCATAATTCAAAAATTGTTTGACACATTATCCATTTTTATATGTATTTTGTAAACTAGTAGCACATTGATTATAATGTGAAGTCAGACTTTAAATATACTGTGCAACTTTTTTGTGTTGCATACTAAGTTTGCTCATAGTTACTTCCTTTCTTCCACTATATTATCTTCAATGTGTATTTAACATCTCTTTATCATCTCCTACCTCCATATTGTTTCGGCTTTCCAGACAGACTATGGTATGAATTCCATATACCACAAAAACTTCAGAAACAACTTGCAAGATACCTACAAAGGAGACGGCGTTTATTGATTTTTAGACTCTGCATTGGTACCTACATGTTGCTACGTAAATAAAAATAAACAAAAAAAAACCAACAAAACGAACAATCAATAAACATACAATAAGTTAAAAGTCAATCATTCTTGTTTCCTTATAGTACGCTCCCCGGACCGCTTTCCGGTGCGCGTACCGGGCGCACCCCACGAAAAATTTTTTTTTTTTTTTTTTTTTTTTGGCCCCGCGGGGCCCTTTTAAAGCCTCCACATCAAACATAAGGGGTCAGGGAGGATCTACTATGCCCCCTTATGGTCATTTGCCCCTTCGTTTTGGCCTCCTCTTGTCTCTCGATCCTACCGAGAGACAAGATGGCGGCCGCTCCGGACTGTTTAGAATGTTGACAGACACCGGAGAGCCAATCAGCTTCGCTTCGCAAATCTCCGTTACGCGATAAGTACGCGAACCGGAGCGCTACCCGGGACGCTGTCACAGATATATCTGTTTTTTTAAACGTTAATTTCTCAAAATCCACTGGAGCACATATATTGAGACCCAGCAAAGGCACATCGGGCAAACAGTCCCTACAATTTTGCCAAGTTTTGTGCAAATCCATTCAGCCGTTCGAGCTAAAAGTGAGGCCAAACGCCCTATGGAAAACTCAATGTTAAAAACGCGTTTTGGGGTCCCCCCTTTTTTCTCGGCCCCCCCTTGACGAAACCCCCCCAAATTTTCAGCGGCTGCTCAGAAACAAAATGTGCCATTTTCCTGAAAATTTCAGCCGATTCTGTCCACAAACGCCAAAGTTATTAGACATAGAATTTTCAAATGTCCCATAGAGAAAAAATCCTAACTATATATACCTACTGGCGACCGCCAGTAGGTAATATATATATGTATATATATATATATATATATATATATATATATATATATATATATATACATCCAAACACTTCGGCTAAGAAAAGACCAGCGCCTCTCAATCACGGCGGGCCGCAGCGGGGTTCGCCAACCCCAATAAATCCACCAACAGTTGTTTGATAATATGTAAAAAACACGACGAGACCCATATTTCCTCCTTAGTAACCTTTTATTACGGCAGAATCACCCTTTTTTTTCTCCTTAGTGAAATTTTAACACAGCAGAATCACCCATTGCGTTTCGCAGCGTCCGCTCCTTGTTCACGGGTAGGGGTGCCATAATACCTCGGTAAAGTTAGATTTAAACATAACACCATGTGACATTCTTTTTCACAACCAGTGAAGACAGACTTCGATAAGTATGTTGCACTCATAATGTGGTTAAAGAAAAAAACCATTTCATTCTTTTTAAACAAACCAAAGTCTATACACCGCTGTACAAACATAAATCAGCTCCATCAAGCCGACCTTTACATCATGTTCAATTAATCCATGACCGGACTCAATTTCTCAGTTATACCCACGGCGTAGCAATGCCTGTTAAATCACCTGCATAACATAAAACAGCCTGCCCATGTGGGAACTGTTCAGTAACAAAGGTTATGATCACATTGCTCCATGTGTCAAAATATATGGAACTACACAGGACTGACCAAGTGAAAAAGTGCCCATGTATAGGTGTACTGAACCCTCGTCAATCAATCATAGGAGGGGATACTTGCTTATAGGTAGTGGTGTAGTGAGGGAACATGCTTGAAACTCCTTTAAGCAAGTATCCCCTCCTCTGATTGATCCATGGGCAAATACAAAACGGTGAATGATGGATCTAGAGTGGGCAACATTGTAGCATAGAACAAGGGTACAGTACACCCATACATGGGCACTTTTTCACTTGGCCAGTCCTGTGTAGTTCCATATATTTGGTAGCGATATAGGCGAGATAGGGTCTCTTTACAATAAGGAAGAATAACGTCCCACATCACCGGTCACTTCTTTTAATCGACATACTTTTGCTTCCCGAATAAACATAGTATATGGACAAAGGTAATGCTTTTTGAATTCAGTTATCACTCCCCCACGGCCATCACTTAGCTTTAGAAATGCATCTCTGTCTCCAGGTGTATGCCCGCCCTCTATCAAACTAAGTTTTTAGAGGGCGAGGACAGCCGATGATGAAGCATGACACGGGCGGTGTGGCAGGCCAGTCCTTAACTTTTTATGAGATGCCCCCAATGGCACCGCATCTCTCCCTAACTCTGTAGATACCTGTAGGAACACATTCTAGGGGCAGCCCTCTTTTGTGGATTCATAGTAGAGTGGAGGCTGTCTTGCCCCTTAGTCCCGTGCCACTAGTTCTCACCCTAGGCAAGCGCTGAGGTTAGTGTGTGTGAATCTTCCAAAGTCCCCACAGGCTGGCAGGAGACTGTAATGTAGGTTTATAATGAAACAACAATGCTATTACAATAATCTTCAAAATCTTAAAGACATATACACAAATATCACACCTAGTTTGTTTTACAGCTTACATAGTGGCGAGTAGCTACCATATTAATTCAACATATTTAGTACATATCTGTGTGCAGGTATAGACCACACTATAATTGTTTGCATTCAACAGTAGCTCTATGTGTAAGTGTCAGTTGAGTTGTTTTCATTATACTCCACACAACGTTTTGTTTCTGCAGAAAAAGTTTCCAACAAAAGAGAGATTCTACATACTAAATGCTAACTTTTGTAAGCATCCTTGAATTATTAGATAGAATCATGTCAGCATGATAATTTCTAAATTACATAGAAGAGTGTGTGCACCAGGTAATAACATATAAACACCTGTTTTTTGCGTCAGAAGAGCTATCTGTAAAAGTTTCATCACAGTATGAAGAGTGCAGGTAGTATGATCTTTAGCACCATTAGATCTTGGTTGTATTTAGGAATCAGTGTCTTCATTGACAACTGTTTTACAAAAAGCACACTTTTGTTAGTAATTTCTTTTCTCTACTCTGTGGGTTATTTTTCAGGAGACTTTCACTGTTTAGAAACAGCATGGTATAAAATGAACTCTCTCCATAGATTAAACAGTGTTTACAGTTCTCTACTGATAGCAGCTTCATTTTTTAAGGTAAGTATGGTGTGTGTCAGAGGTTTGATAAAGATAAAAGTTGTCTGTTCTAGAGCAGTTTGTCTGGAATTGGCGTTCACTATTTTGGGAATCCTTACACACTTGAATACAGATTAACCATCACACTAAATGAGGGTTTCCAGTATATAGGTAGTTAATTGTTAATGTGAAGTATGTTACTTATAATACTATATCAAACATTACAGAAATATGGCTGAAAACCAAGCATGGATGAGGTAATCAGTCATATTAAGAGTGATGTCATCAGTGATATCATTTGAGATGTCATCAGTGATGTCATAAATTATGTCTTAGAACATCTCATGAGTGATATCATATGTGAGTTTGTTAGAAGTGCATGGCGGGGGTGCAAGTTATAGATAGTGTTGCTAGCAATGACTGGAAATTTCTGTGGCTTTTTGTGCAAAATGTTAACGTTCCAAATTTACCTAACTATAACGTTACTTTAACCTTTGTTTTTTCAGTGAATTTCCAAGGTTTTGTTTTTTTAATTCATTTTATCACAATTAACTGTAAGGTTACTTACACCGTTCTCTTTTCACTGAATACATTTAGATAGAAACTGATGACTCCAAAGATATTTGCGCTGAGAATGTTCATCTTCTTAGATTTTGTAACTCACATATTGAGTAATGTTCCCAGAATAATTTTCATAGTCTTTGTATCTGTTTTTACATACAATTCATATTTATTTTTCAAAAAGACACTGATCCACTGTTACTATACTAGAAAGTATTTCTTTTCACAATGTCCATCCATTTTTAAAGTTTGTGAACACTCTCACAGGAGGTTTGAGGGAGGATCGCGAGAGATTTGCGAGATTGTAGAGTTATAAATTTAGTTCTAATCTACTCAACAGAGTTCTTTCGAATGTAGTGAGTTATTATTGAATACTAATGTATGTATAGGCATTTATATAGCGCACTACTTACCCGTAGGGTCCCAAGGCGCTTCGACAGCTGCGAAACCCTTCCTGGCTTCCCTGAGAGATGGTCCCTTAATGGGTATCTCCAGGGTGAGACCAGGCATCCCCGGCGGTCTGGTGGGGCCGTTAGTGAAGATGAGGCAAGCTAATGCCCAGAGTTGCCGAGTGTGATCGCTGATCAGAGTGGGCACCGAGGCGAGAGAATTATCGAGTCCGCTGACCCTGGTCCAGAAACCTGCCGCGCCGGGAATCGAGCCCTGGTCCCGGGCCGTCATCTGCTCTCGGGTCTGCCGCCTCTAACCAGTGAGCCACACTACTTCACTAATCTATATTGAGTCTTTACAGTATGGATAGTGTATTACTTATTCTGTTTACAAACATACAGCACTCCTGAGAAGATTGTGAGAGGCAAATACACAATCCCCTTCAAGGACTAGAAGGGGGCTGTATTTTTATGTCTGTATCTCACGATATGCTCACAAGATTGTATATTTGGAATTAAGTTCATAACAGTGTAGTTTTGTAATTTTGAAAAAAATAAAACATGAGAGGTGTTGTTTAAAGTAGGATATCAGTTGTAGCATTACAGATGTAAGGAAAGTTCTCTGCTTTATGATCCATCAAGCCGTTCATGAGACTCCTGGGAGTGGAAAAACATCCCAAGGAAGGATTGCAATTGGTTCATATGGATGTCTTTATTTCGAAAAAAAGATTCCTTTGATGTTGCTTCATTTGGCTGTGGATTTTTGCTGTGGTTAGACCGTTTTGGCTAGCTCTTTGATGTTGCTGATTTACCACCGGAATGTCATCCTTAGATTTGGATGAACAGCCTAGTGCTGTTCCTACAACTCAGCATTTTCAGACACCCATGGAGTCCTTGGAGTGGGAATTAATTTATTGAATCCAGGTGAGAAAAAAAGTATCTGAGAAATATGTCATATGTAAAATATGCAAAAATGAGTTCCGCAAGGGCAGCAGGAACAAGCAATACAGAATAAATACCACTGGGATGTGGTAACATTTGAGGGCTACACACCCTCAACACCTTGTTGAGGTGAGTTAGCCTGTGCTGCATATCTTGATAACTCCTCAGAGGCATCTATATCTTTTTAACCTGGTGACACTGTGCCTGCCCAGGTAATCAACACTCAAGCAGATAACAACCATGCTTATTTGAGCAAAAGCCCTTTTTTCTGCTTATGGAAATGGATCACTTTTTCTTCTGAGAAAAGCAGGGCTGCAAAGGACAAGTGGATCCAAGATCATAAATGAACCCTTAGGCAGTAGTTTTTTGTTTGTTTTTTAAATCCACTTTGTTTTAAAGGAGATGTTTTCTTTACTTTCACGTTTTTTGCTTTTGTTCCACGTTTTTTTTAAGTTAAACATGTGAAAAAAACAAAAAAGCTACAGTGGTCCAAAAATAAATGTTCCTTAAGAAAGATATTTTCAGAGCTACCGTATACTTTCATTATATATTTTGGTTGCGCTATGTTAACATTGTTTTTCATCCTAATGACTCTCATAAGAGCCATGATGCTTTCATAGACAGCATGGATGACTCTTGCCAGCCGCGGCCCGTGGAGGGAGTTCGGTGGGGCAGGGAGGCGGCACGGGGGAAGGGCAGGGTGGTAGGTGGTAAACAACGGAATATGGATAATTGCAGGTAAGTAAACAATTTCATAAATAAAACAAATTTCGTAGCGCGATCTGCATCGCATTTTGCGATGCAGGGTGCGCTACGAAAATTGTTTTATTTATTAAATTGTTTACTTACCTCCAATTATCCATATTCTGTTGTTGACCACCCCCACCCTGCCCCTCTCCCGCACCACCTCCCTGCCCCACCGCACTCCCTCCACGGGCCGCGGCTGACTCTTGCAAAAGGCTTGTGAGATCCAGGCACACAGAGCTTTGCATCTACTGCAAGGGGGTATCCTTGCCAGAGCGTACTATCCCAATGGAATTTTAATTTTCAATGAACATATCCTGTTGGAATATGTATAATTTATATGCATCAGATTTTTGCTACCCCTCTTTGATTTTATACAATCCAGCGAGACTCTTGTGAGATAACATTACTTTAGAGGAAGAATTTACATTTTCCTTGGGGGCGCTAGAGGGCGCACGAGCTGAATGGCCGCACTTTAGTGAGGCTCCGGCTGCCTGGCATTCCTATCCTGCTTTAATCCTTTCAAATCTGCGCCCACCCACCTGCAACGCGCCTGGGGGGAAGATATGCTGCTGCTGCCCACCCTGTCCGAGTTTGGGGGCCCTACGACCTGTGGTTGCTGAGTTAGAGCGAGTTGCAGCCGAAGCGGAGGCGGCCTCAGGTTGAGACCTCGCTGACGGCGGCGTTGGAATTCACGCGACGCCCCGGATTGCCACGTGGTGTGTAGGCCGTAAGCTGACAAGCGCGCCGGGCCTGAGCGCACCGGTAATCTTTGGCGGTTATCGAGGGACCACTGACAAGCAACGCGGAGCAAACACCGGATTGATGCCCTGAGGCGATTTTTGACCTACGGCGGTGCCCGGCTTGTTGACAACTGCCGCCTGGTGCCGCCCGCATGCCGAGCCACCCTGTGCTACTCGGATCCACGGTGCGAATTCTGAGCCCACAATCACCGCTCTCGTCGCTGCTGTACCGGCATGGGGAAACCGGACGACCGGCAGCCCAAGCTGCAATTTGAGCCCGTGGCGCAAAAGAAAGCGACCAGGCAGACAGGGGATGTCGCTCAACCGAGGAGCCCGGCAGCGGAGGTGCCCCCCATGGTCCCGGAGATCGCCACGATGCTGCAAGAGATGCGACAGGGCTTTGCCACGGTGGTGGATAAGGTAGACAGGCTATCCGCCAGAATGGACGGCATCGTCCAGAAAATGGACATACATGAGGAGCGCTTAACGGAGGCGGAACGCCGGATCTCCGAAACCGAGGATGCCACAATGATGCAGGCTACAAGGCTTTCCCGCATGGATAATGTGCTCAGGGTGATAGCCGCCAAAAATGAGGAGTTAGAAGCGAGGAGCAGGCGGAACAACGTAAGAATCACGGGCATTCCGGAGTCGACCAACACGGGGCGAATGGAGCTTTACGTCGAAAAACTTCTCATGGCCACGGTGGGCGAGGAGGCCCTCTCGAAACAATTCATTGTGGAACGGGCCCATCGTTCCCTTGGGCCCCAACCCCAGCCCGGTGCCCCGCCGAGGCCCATCATTGCACGCCTGCTCAACTATCGAGACCGAGATGCGGCGTTGAGAGCGACCAGGGCAAATCAAAACCTTGCCTATGAAGGAGTGTCTTTCTCCATCTACCCTGATTTTACCCCGGTGGTCCAAGAGCAACAACGGAAATTTTCGGCTGTAAAGAGGAAGTTGAGAGGCCTGAATATAGACTATGCGCTTCTGTACCCCGCCAAGCTGCGGGTGACCCACCAGGGCACGCAACACTTCTTTTTAAATCCACAACAGGTCGAGGACTACCTTAAAACTTTGCCTAAACGAGACCGGAGAGCTGCAAATGTGGACGGCGGACACGACTCTGGGTCGGAGTGAACGATATTTGTGATGCTACGCACTTCGCTGATTTGTGTCGACTAATGCTTTGAATCGGAACGATTGCAACTGGCCCCCCGGGAGGCTCGGGTCAGGTGGACCTGCAGGTGCCATTGCATGCCAGGCCCCCACCCCCATACTCTCTCTCCCACCTGGACAGAGACGGTAAGAGTGGATGTGAACGGAGGGAAGAGAAATGGGGGTGGAAGACGGTGCACCTCTGAGAACCCCAAACGGGTGTACCCCACAGTCCTTGCAAATTGCACTTTTGATGTTTTATTGTTGCAGGCTTGCTAGGGGAGGCGGGTGGGCACCGGGTACTGGCGAGTTGGGGGTGCTTCAGTGGGAGGGGGGTGGGCAACACTGGTTCCGATCTACGGGTGCTGCAGCTATGACAGACTAGAGTACAGCCATTGCATTCAGCGAGTTGGGCCTGCAACCGCGGTTGCTTGCTATGTCTACGACTGTTTTTTATCTTGTGCTGATGTCAAGCGGAGGGGAGGGTATGTTTGTCGGGTGGCCTACTAAGGTTTGGGGCACGTCCGATGAGTTGTTTGCTGGACGAAGGTCTCTACGAATTACTGGGTTGGGCACCTGGGTTTGTTCTGGCTTAACGGTTTGGTTTTGTTTTTTAGCATGTGCACTACTACTTATTCGACCGCCTACCTGCTTTGGGGTGTGGTGGTACATTGGAGATACTATGGAGGGGGGGACTATTGGCCGCAAAGAGTGGTCGGGCCGGCTGACACACGACGTACATGCTGGTGGAAGCATGGACTGTCTTTTCACATTGGTTTTTCGGTTATATCGTAGGCTTTCTGAATGGGGGACACCTGTCTGAATATACTCACTAGGACACACTTTGCACCTCACAGGAATCATGCCTTTGGTAACAGATGGGCTTCAAACGCGCTGCGTTCTCATCATATTCCTCCTATGCCCGGGGCACAGTGATACTGGTGAAAAGATCTACTCCCTTTTACATGGCTGGCTCGAAGACGGATGCACAGGGGAGATATTGTTTGGTATGGGGCAGGTTGGGGCGCATGACAGTGACCCTTGCCTGCTGCTATGGGCCTAACGTGGATGACCCGCAATACTTTGAAACACTGTGGGCTGCAGTGGTGGAGACAGGGTCGCAGCACATAATATGGGGGGGGAGATTTTAATGTAGCCATTAACCCGACCCTAGACCGCTCACACCAGGCTCCACATCACTACACGAAAGGGCGGGAGGTCCTGCGCGCCATTGTGGAAGAAAATCACCTTGTAGACGAGTGGCGCGCACACTGCGGGCCGAAGGGGGAGGGTACACACTTCACTGCACAGGCAAAATCCTGGGCTCGGCTTGACTATTTTTTTCTAACCGTTCTAACCGTTCACCTCTATGCCTCACTGACATGTGCGCGGCACCTCCCCAGGACATATTCTGATCATGCCCCGGTTCATATTGCCCTACGAGGGGCGGAATTAGGCCCCCCGGTTACAGCGTGGCGCATGCAGCCTGCGATGCTTTTGGATGAGGAGCTTCGGGAGGAATGTTTGGATTTTTTTAAACGAAATAAGGACTCTGTGAGGGATGTTGAGACCATATGGGATGCATTTAAAGTTACACTGAGGGGATTCTGTATGTCGAAGGGCTCTGGAGTCCTTAAGGCTATACTGACACGACTGAAGCCTTTGGAGGCCCGGCTGGGGCGAGCGGAGGAGTCCCTCCGTATACACCCGGACGGTGACACGCTTGCTGAGATAAGAGATTTGATAACTGAATACTCAGATGAAGCCTCGCGCGAGGCGAAGTTTAGGCACAAATATTGGGTGGCACGGAGATATGGGGAGGGTGAGAGGCCTGGAAAGGCGTTAGCTACTGCAGTCAGGCTTATGAAGACGCCTACCATCATACTGGAATTGGAAACCGCCGAGGGGCTTCTGCTCAGGGATTCCACGCAGATACTTAATGAATTTGTCAGCCATTATAGCGCATTGTACACCTCCGTTGGGGCAGAGAGGCCGTCCTTAGACGACTACCTAACTGATGTAGCGCTGGGATGGTTAAGTGACTCTCAGAGGGCCTTTTTGAGTGCCCCGTTTGAGCTGGATGAAGTCCGTGAGGCCATCATGAGTATGCAATCGGGTAAAGCCACGGGGCTTGATGGCATCCCTATTGAATTTTATAAAACATACATAGATTTCATGGCCCCGGTGCTGCGGGAAGTGTATGAGGATGCTCTGGAAGTGGGTCACCTCCCTGCGTCCATGAGGACTGCGCTGATTATCTCCCTGCTTAAGCCTGGGAAACCTGCTTCGCACTGTGACTCTTATAGACCCCTCTCGTTGCTGACGTGTGATGTGAAGATCCTTGCCAAACTCATTGCCACGCGCATTAGTCTTCTATTGCCGAACCCTATCCTTCCGGACCAAGCTGGCTTCGGCCTGGGCAGGGCGACGTCCCAAAACCTTCGCACCTTCTTTTCAGTGTATGACTCGGTCCATGAGGATTTGCCCATGGCAGCCATATTTCTAGACGCCACTAAAGCGTTTGACTCGCTGGAGTGGGATTATGTCTTTGGAGTGCTGGGACGCATGGGTTTTCCAGCAATTTTCGTTTCATGGATAAAACTGTTATATACGCACCCAACGGCCAGGGTCCTTATCAATGGGCAGCTCTCCCCGGAATTTGCTGTCTCTAGGGGGACTAGGCAGGGGTGCCCCCTGTCCCCCCTCCTTTTTGCCATAGCCACGGAACCTCTCGCTGCTAAGCTGCGACAACACTACAAGGACAGCGCACTGCGATGCTTCCAGAGACAGATCCTCATATCCATGTACGCGGATGACATCACGCTCTATGTTAGACACCCAGGCGATAATTTACACCCGTTGCTTAGGGAATTCATTAGGTTCGGGGCCCTCGCAGGAGTACAGATCAACTGGTCTAAATCTTGTATCTTCCCCCTCACAGCCTCCACACTTGCATTCCCACTGGACTATCCACTTACATGGTGTGAAGGAGACTTTAAGTACCTAGGGATTCACATTGAGAAGGATAGGGAGGCACTCATGAGGGCTAACTATGGTACGGCAATGAGCAAGATCAGTGACCAGGTCTCCCGGTGGGTAACACTTCCCCTTTCAATGGCAGGGAGGGCCTCCCTTGTTAAAATGGTTGTGCTCCCAAAATTGCTTTATTTATTTCTCAATATACCCTTTTACCCAGGTGCGTATTTCTTTAAGCGGCTTCGATCAGAATTGCTTAAATTGGTGTGGGGTGGGAAGACATCCAGGCTCCGATGGGAGGTGCTAACCAGGCCTTATGCACAGGGCGGGTTCGGAGTGCCTGATTTTGAACTGTATTTCCGGGCGGCTCAGGCACATTTCGCCTATTTCTGGGTGAGACAGCCTAGGTACATGCCACAGCTGGCAGCAGAACATTGGCTAGCGCACCCCACGCCTATAGAGGGAGCACTGTACACCATAGTGGAAGGTAGGGATAAGACCCCCAACACGCTGTCTAGCACGGTTACTGCTTGGTTGCGCATTAGTGAGATGCTGGGCCTGCAGTTGCTTTACGCCCCCCTTCTTCCCCTGACATATCGCCCACAACTGCCGCTACTGCAAGAAACTGGCTTTCAGAGACTGCTGACGAAAATTCATGTGCGCACGTGGGGGGATTTATATAGCAATGGCACATTCCGCACCAAAGATCACCTATATGAGGGCATACAGCCTACCCCTCTAGAGATCTTTTACTACATGCGCTTGCGACATGGCCTGCAGGCCCTTACACCAGATTTTCCACACGAGCCCCCTGTCTTACTCCCCTTACAGCATATACTGCAATTTGAGAACCCCTGCAAACTTGTGTCTACACTTTATAGGTCGGTCCGTGCCAACGTTGAGTACCCAGAGCTCCCTGCAAGGGCGAAATGGGATAGGGAACTGCCTGCTCCCCTCACTGATAAACAGTGGACGTTCTGCTTGCAGCAGACGGAACGCATCTCCTCCAGCAGCAGGTACAGGATCATTCACTACAAATTTGTGCATAGATTATATTACACACCGGCACGCTTACACAAATTCGGGCTGCGGGATGATGACACCTGCGACAGATGTGGGGCTCCTGGGGCTGATTTTCTGCATCTTGCTTGGAGCTGTACCCGGGTACTCCGGTACTGGGACCAGGTGTTTCAGGCCCTTTCCACAATGATAAACACAACGGTGACACCCTCCCCTGTAATGGCTCTGTTAGGGTATGTCAACCTCTACAGGCGGCCCACCGCAAGTATGTGGCGATGGCTCTGTTGTTGGCCAAGCTTAGGGTGGCCTGTCAATGGGGAAGGGGAAGGGCGCCCAAATTTAAGGAGTGGATGGGTGACCTGGTGTATTGCCAGGAACAACTTCACACATATGCGGAACTGCTGCCACCCTCCTCCAGGCCCACGGATATCTGGGCCCGCTGCAATGCTATTTGATAACAGAGTCTTCACATGTTGGTGATGTATGAGCTGGAATTGTTGTGTTGGGGTGCTGGTGGGCCGACCCTGAGAGGAAGTGAGGGATGGTCCGGAGTCTAAATGAACCTCATAAACTGATATAGCACTTTTGTCCTTCTGTGTTGTTATCCATACCCCCACTGCCCCCAGATGTCTACATCCTACTATGAACTGTAACTGTCCACCGGCCACACGGCTGCCACACGGTTCCACCCCTACTGTGAATAATGTGTTGCACATGCTTAGGGTTTGTTCTGTTCTACTAGTTTATCAACAAAATGACAAAAGTGAGACGAATTGATGTGCTTTACTTATGTATGTACTGTTGATGCATTAATGCGCTGTTCTGCAGCACTGCATGTGGGGACTATTGATTGACTATTTTTCTTATTGATTGACGATTTGCACTATAGCAGACGGCCTCCGGGTTGTGGCAGTATGCTGTGTACACTTAACGGTACTTAATAAACGTCTTGCACCAAAAAATAAAAAAGAATTTACATTTTCCTTCATTACAATACTTATCTCTTACAATCCACACTATTGTACTATGCAGAGAGATTGGTCTCTTCATTGAGACCTTGCATAATGATAACTGTTGTGTAGAGTAGGATGCAAGGAGACAATACTTCTTCATTCACACCTTTCCATAGGCTCAGTCGTCTGTATAGTATGGTGGAATGGTGTTCACCTCATATGTAAGACCTCACTGTTACATACTTAGTATAACAAGTACTAGCCTCCCCCATGTCACCTCTAACCAGGGAATAACCATATATATTAGGATGTGAGAATAGATTTGCCGGTCCACTAACAACTCTCCCCAGCATAATAGATATATACAGTAGTGTGCCGGGAAACATTGTATTCTGCACTAACACCCATCTCCAGAACAACCTGGATGTATAGTACAGTGTGCTGAACCAGTGGCCTCTGTGCTCACACCTCTTTTTAGAACAACAGCAATATGCAGTGCCATCTAGGGAGGAGCCACCTCTCTGCTAACACATCTTACCGGGGTAAGAGGTGTCAGTAGTAGGGTTTACCTCTTCTCATACGGACAGGTATGTATAGTAGATTGTGGGAAGAAATTATCCTGTTTCCTGACACATCTATTGCATGATAACTGTGCATAGTAAAGGGTGGCGAAAGACTGGCCTTTCCCTTGTCACATGTTTCATAGATAATGCTTGTGAAAATTAGGGTTTGAAAAAGGGCCTGACTTTCTGGTCACGGCTCTCCCCAGTATGACAGGCGTATAAGCAAAGTATAGTGTTGAAATTACCTTTATGCTCAAACATCTGTCTTGCATAGCAACTATGGAGACTAGGACATCAAAACAGACTGCTCTCTCAGGTGAGACATCGCCCCAGAGTAGCATATGTGTAAAGTAGTCCGTGAATAGAAACTGTTCTCTCTGCACATACCTCTCTTAATACTGATGAATATCCACAATAGAGTATAACATGTAGTATCATCTCTGTTTAGGACTGTGTCTTGGACAACTTGTGTCCATATTTCATTGTGGAGACATACTTACCTCTATTTCAAAAGCCTCCCAATGACAACACCCAAACATAATAGGGTGCGTAAACCAGCTGATAGTAGTGTGTATTAGAGTGCAAACATGAACTTCCCTTTGTGCCTAGACCTCACTCTTGTATCACACTTCCCTATACTACAGCATATACCCCCTCACTGTTACATCACAAGTAACCATACTTGCATAGAAAAATAATTGGCTTCTCCATTGCCACGTCTCTGTAGGATAAAAGATGTGCATAGTACCATTGACATACATATTTATGTATTAGCATATTTATAGTCCCTGAACAAAGAACATACAGTGTTTATGAATATTGCAATAGTATAATAGGTATTAAAGAAAATAACCCAATGTAACGTAACAATTTTTAATAAAACAAAACAATTTAATAATACAAAACCACAACTAAATTAACAAACTATATAACACAGAAAACAACTTTAAAATACATATAAAAATTCTGACACTCTTAAACAGCTCCTAAAAACACTCCGCATTTTCACTTTACTTGATTTTCATTTTGATAGTACTTCTTTTACAGTCTTTTAACCACCTTATCCTGCCAAAGAGTCTTTAGATTTGAGCTATGTCAAGAGAGGCTAGGTGGCAATAAAGTCTCAGCAAAGCATCATATCTACATATACAGTTCACAAAGCTTAGCTTGTCTAGAGTTAGCTTGTACTGCTGAAATATTCAACTGTTCAGGGGACTCTGCATCCTTCCAACTAGAATGCACTGTGCCTGAAAGGATGTTATTGCTTAACAGAATAATATTCCTGCTTCTCTAAACAAGGCTTATGTAAGCTGTAATTATTTCCTCAGAGACAAGTTTCTATTTTCCTCCTTAAAAAAAGTCAAAATAGGTAAAATGACATAAGTTATATACTGGTCAATGATTGCTAACAGTGATACATCAGTATATTTGCTAAACCTTTTTACATTTTCCACCCACTATCACATATTTAAAACTAATGCACCAGTAACTTGTTATTCCTTTCTACTGAAAATTCCACACCCTCACCCAGTGCATTTTTTTAATTACAAATAAAATATAACATGCCATTGAACCTAATTTCATAAATGTTTATAAAGTAACACATTTCTCTTGAGACATCTTTGTTACTACTTGCCACAGCTTTTCACTCTCTAAATAATAGCATCACCATTCAAACATTTCATGGGGCTAAAGTACAGGTACAATGAGTTTCATAACAACAGAACAGCTTGTATTATTACATTCTTCATTTTATAATTGGAGAAATGCTGTTTCCTTTACTTATAAATACATACATTTTGTGCATTTCATTTTTAACACAATCAGCAAACCTTGCTCACATCTATCCACTTTCTAATCTGTACCACTTAAAACATATATTACCACATCTACTCCTCCCCAAACAACTTTTCATTCTGCAAACTATGGGCCCCATTATGATGGCAGGCGGTACGGAAAGTGGGACCCCCCGCCAGAGGTGTGGCAGTCCCGCAAGGCCAATTAGGATGCGCCTGCCACACTGGCAGGCACATTCTGGACTTTAACATTGCGAGCAGGCAGTGCTGTAAGCAGCACTTGCCGCAATGTTAAATAGGAATGTTGTGCATTGCAATGCACAATGTGACAGGCACAGCGCGATATCGGCCACCTATGTATGCAATGTAGTGCAGCCCACCCCCTCATGGCCTGTAACAGGCCCCCAAATCAATTCCCACATGCCTTACCATGGCAGCATCACCGCCATGGAAAAGCCTTGACCGCCAGGCATCCTAATATGGATGGCGCGTCTACCAGACACCGCCACCATATAATGCCTGAGTTCTGCCGGGCTGGCAATGGTGAAGATTTGTTTCTTTTGACCAACGGAAATGCGGCGGAAGGACTTTCCATCTGCCGCAGTACCCCCACAATGGTAATTTGGCTGGGGTAAATAGCAGGCAAGCAGGGTGTTATGGTGGGTGGATCGCCACTGCCGGTCGGGTGGTGGCGATCCACCCACCATCATAACGGCCCCCATAGTGTAGAATATGTATACCAACATTACTACACTTACTGACTCTTCACAACAAAGTTGTGAAATATATTGATAAAATACCTGAACTTGGCACTATTTCTGAAATGAAAATGGCCACACCAGTCTCTTTTAACTCCAGATAAAATAACTGCTACTTAGCACAACTCAAAGAGAGTTCTTAGGCACCAATGACATTCTGAGCTATCCCTGCCTCTTCAGCCAATCACATCACATCTTTTCATCAATCATGTAATCAGAATGCTAATCGGTGGTTCACCTTGGTGCTTTTGTTCTAATTCTCTCCATATGATCTCACAAGACTCTTGCAAGATAGCAAAATACCTTATGGTAGGCCCAATAATTTTCCATGCAGGTCTCTCAAGAGACTTATGAGATCACACAAACTGCATAAAAATTAACCATCTACTCATAACAGCACTAATCTCTTACACACTTTATCTCAAAAACAAGCACCACAATAGCCATTAAAATGAATGGAGTGTAAGGAGAACTCATCTACACCATTTTACTATTTGCGATTCTGTGAGACATCTGTGGGATCATAAAACTAGTGAAAAGCAATATACATTTATAGTAGTTATTCTTTAGACACCTTCTTTCTAAACTTAGGGGAACGGCATGTCTATCTGCTGCCCCCTTATAAAGCTTTTTTATTTGATTTCCACAACACCTCCAATTTTTGACAGTAAACAGTAATAGCAGTTATTTCATTTTTAACATTCCAGCACCCTGCCAGTCAGAGTGCTCACTCTTGCTGATCTCACAGAGTGTCTTGCCACCTTGTGAGAGTGAAGGCCCAAGGGAAATACATGCCTCTCAACAATAGCAGGGCTCCATTTTTGAATTTGCACTCTATCAGGAGGCTCACAGACCTTTTGTGAGTTCAATTGTCCAAGTATACAATTATTTTCGGCCCTTAGTTTTCAAAAACTACTAAAAGTATTTATACCAAATCACATAAAGTACAATCTGCTTCTGCCTGAATTTGGTGAAATTCCATTCAACAGTTTGTGCTGTAGCCTTTTCTATAGAAGCCCATGGAAAATGCATGGATATTTTATGTTTTAGGACCCCCCCCATTTTCTTGACCCCTATTTGACAGATCACCTCAACACTGTCCAAGAAGGAGCTCAAAAATATGTACATTTGGTTTGGAAGGTTTTGTGAAGATTTATTACACAGGGCCGAAGTTATTAGCAAATCAAAAATTATCTTTGTATTGAAAAGCAGACATAACTATCACTACCTGATGGTGACCAGTAGGAGATAGATAGATAGATAGATAGATAGATAGATAGATAGATAGATAGATAGATAGATAGATAGATAGATAGATAGATAGATAGATAGATAGATAGATAGATAGATAGATAGATAGATAGATAGATAGATAGATAGATAGATAGATAGATAGATAGATAGATAGATGTTACCTACTGGTAGTTGCCACTAGGTAGTTATAGTTAGGATCTAGTTTCAAGATTTTTTTACTTGCATATACTTTTGGTGCTATTTTAAAAATCTTCATGACATTTCCCCCCAAAAATGTCTTCCTGATTCTGAATGTTTATGGAAAGTGCCTGGGTGATCTGTCAAGTGGGGGTCACGAAAAAGAAGGGTCACAAAAAGTGTGTTTCCTATGTTAACTTCCATAGGGATTTCAAACTTGAGTACAGCCGGAACCGCTGAACGGAATTATATCAAATTTGGCAGAAAGCTAGATCTTGGTTCGGAAAGAGTGCTTATTGTGTTTTGGTGTATATCCATTGAGTAGTTTTTAAGATATTAAAAGAAAACCACATTTGTGCATCCAAATGTGCGTACCCTCCGGAAATCTTGCAGATCTCATGCAGAGATCTGCTTGGCTGCCAACACTTTAACCAGGAAGTATTGGTAGACATTTTGGGACTCGGACTCAGTCGAGGGCCAAAAATAATGAAAAATAAAAGGTGGAAGATTAGGAATGCCCCAACTCACTAGCCCTGATACTGGGGTTCCCCAAGGACTCCACCAGGGGGGAAAAAGCATTTTCTTTTTAAACAAATTGATGCAAAACATTTTAAAAAAAGAAAAGCGCAGTCTCTCGCTCTTGTTTCTTTTTCAGCCTATGGGTGGGACCGGTGCCAGGGGCCTCTTGCGGTGACAGTGTGAGTTCTGCTACTAAACATGGCTGGAAGCATGAGAAGCTGGAGGCCACATGGACCACCTTTGCATTGTCAACGGTTTAATGGTGTTCCTGCAACTTGGTCTGAAGGCCTTTGAGGTGTTGTGCCAGGAATGGAGTCTGGACTGGCCATTTGCCAGAAGGTACAACAGGGAGAGCAACTGATGGAAGGGAAACAAAACTGGAACATGACAATCCTGTACTGGCAAGTGGAAAAATACTTTTTTTGGTTCCGAGGAGGGCTTGGTCTGTGGAGTCTCCGAGGTCAGGCTTGGATAATGAAGGCTGCAAGGATTATTGATGAGCCCTTCAGTTGGTACCAGTCTTGTTTTCTGGGGAATGTCCCTCTTGTCAATGGTTCTAGTGGAGTCGTATGCCTCTGCCACAGGTTTCCACCAAGTCAAATTCGCATCAGAAAGCACTGATGGGTGGTGTGAGGCTGCACCATCAGCGGTAGATTCTCTTCCGTGCTCGTACTTAGATCAATTGGGTTCATGCTAGCAAATATCTGGACCGAATGGCGCTTTAGCGGAAATGACAACAGAAAGCAATAGTGATGCAGCTCTTTGCACCTGTCTTCATGAGTCATTGTTTGTACAACAAATGTGAAAGCTGTTGCCACCTCTTTGGAGTGCTCATGTTAGTGGGCTCCTTAGGTAACAGGAAGTTGTGCCTTGTCATTCTTTTACCTTCATCTTAGTTCCCTTTCTTTTGATACCCAATGCCATGTTACAATAATTTGCCTGTGATGAGTTGTATTATGTAAAGAGAACCTTCTATTCATACTTTCTTAATGGAGAGATGGTGGTTCAGAGGTACTATTGGATACATTTTCATTTTCCTTGGACATACTAGAAGCAATTGTATTGTTGTATGTATAATACATTGCTGCGGTTTGAAAAACCTTCATAAAAATTTCCCCAAAAAGTTTATCCACCTCAGCTTCTTCCTGGAAACCACTGGGGTAGTCCGACAAAAAGGGGGAGTCCCAAAAGATCTTTTTTCCATGTTAATTACCATCGGACATTTTGGTAAGCAATGCAGAAAAAACAGCTAAATAAAATTGCACCAGATTTGAAAGAAAGTTAGCTGTTTACTCAGAAAGCGTGCTTTTCATTATTTGATATAAATCCTTTTGGTTGTTTTTGAGAAATTTGCATTTAAAGAGGTGCTCGGAGTGGTCACAAATGGGTTAAAATAGGTATAGCTGGATGGTTGGCCTCGTGGGAGCCCCATGGAACTCCTGCGTTAAAATACATTTTAAAAGTAGAATCATGTGATTGGCTGAAGAAGCTCTTTTTCCTGTTGAACAATTCAGTCCTGGTCCTGCAGGACCAAGCAGTCAGATTTGCTGGTCACACCATGAAGAAAAATGCTGCGGCTGCAATTACAAGATAGTGGACTAGGACCCCATGTCCCAAATATAAGGTAAACGAAATACAGAAGAGGGTAGAGTATGGTTACCCTAGCCCAAATGCACTTCCACAAGAGACCCAGAAAACCCCCCATGGGGTGATAAATTAAAAACAAAGTTCATGCTGCTGCTCCCGCTGGACTTAGTGTGATGCCCTCTGAGGTACTGTAGGACTCCTGTGCAGCCCTGGTACAACAAGATTGTGCCAACTTCACTAAGTGAAGGTAGCACAGTCTTGTGTTACAGAGTGGTGACCCTATGAGCAGCAGTATTGCTTGAGTACAGCAGCAAAGTGGAAAAAAGGACAGGAGGAGTGGGGTTCTGTGGGGGCGATGGATTGGCTGACTAGGGGGTTGATTATAGGGCCTGGATGCTGGGCACTGCTTCAGCTGTGCGCAGCTTGGAGGTTGGGCAACCAATATATATAAGTATATATATCTATCTATCTATCTATCTATCTATCTATCTATCTATCTATCTATCTATCTATCTATCTATCTATCTATCTATCTATCTCTCTCTCTTACTCTCTCCTCTCTCTCTCTCTCCCTCTCTCTCTCTCTCTCTCTCTCTCTCTATATATATATATATATATATATATATATATATATATATATATATATATATATATATATATATATATATATATATATATATATATATATATATATATATAACATTTCTATGGTAAAATGAAACCCCTCATTTTGTTCCTTTTCAGATTAAATGTATTAAGTGTTACCACTTTATTCCAATCAAGATGACTTCAGGTGTGCCATACTTTTGTCATAAGTAAGACTGTTAGCGTTCTAGTTGTTCTTTAGAACACTCTGGGACATTCTGTCATTGGGCTATAGTTGGGCTACATCTGGTTGATATTTGGGCTACATTTGGGCTCTTTTGTCTCTGGTGGCCATCTTGGGAGACTGCATATCAGAATTATTTTAATGAAATTTGAGAGGATTTGAGAAGTCACTCAAAATGTGCCCTAATTTTTCTTTCTTCAGCACTAATCATAATTTCTATGGCAAAATGAACCCCCTAATTTTGTTCCTTTGCAAATTAAATGTTTTAAGTGTTAACACTTTATTCCAATCAAGATGACTTCAGGTGTGCCATACTTTTGTCATAAGTAAGACTGTTAGCGCTCTAGTTGTTCTTTAGAACACTCTGGGACATTCTGTCATTTGGCTATAGTTGGGCTACATCTGGCTGATATTTGGGCTACATTTGTTTTTTTTTGTCTCTGGTGGCCATCTTTGGGCTACATTGGGCTACATTTGGGCTCTAACATATATATAGCCCAATGTAGCCCAATATATATTTTTTCAAAGTTAATTTTCGTAAAAACCACTGGAGCACATATCTTGAGACATAGCAAAGGCACATGGGGCTACCAGTCCCTACAATTTTGCCAAGTTTGGTGCAAATCCATTCAGCCGTTCGGGCTAAAAGTGAGTTTGACCGCCCTATGGAAATTAACATTGGGAAAACACGTTTTTGGACCCCCATTTTATCTCGGCCCCCGCTTCACGAATCCCCCCCAAACCTTCAGGGAAGGACCGGAGCTCCGCGAGGCAAATTTGAGGAACTTTTCAGGCAGATTCGTCAACCAACGCCAAAGTTATTCACAATAGAATTTTGAGATTTTGCATTGAAAAAAATCCAGTAGGTAATATATATATATATATATATATATAGAGTTCAGACTTCGGGCCGTCGAGTGGTGGACCCCAATTGAGCATCAGCACAATCCCAAAGATTCTAGAAAGAGGAGCCTGACAGAATCATCGGCCCACAAATTCTCTTTCTTCTTGATTGTGCTGAGAGTATGGCATCTTTGGAGGATGTCATGGCGGCCTTGGTGTAGGTACAAAAAGAGTTGGAAGCAGACCGACAGGAGTTAGCTGCATCACGATTGGAGACAGCACACTTACAGAATAGGGTAAATAGAATCCAGAGAAACCCCTTTGACATCGGGGGTAGTCCCCCACCTACCTCAGTGATGGTGGAAATGCCTGCGCAAATCCGGCTGGCTCCCCCTGAAAGATATTATGGTGATATAAAAAAAGTCCAAGTCTTCATGACGCAGGTGTTGTTACACTTTACCTGCAAACCTAAAATTTTTGCAACCAATCAAGCCATGGTTGCCTTTCTAATCTCATATTTAGGTGGCGAAGAAGCTCAGTGGGTGGTCCCCGTAGTAAGAAGAGACAACCCTCTTCTCTATGATTGTGATAATTTCAAATAGAATTCGAGGAACCTTTTGACCACCGAGCAGAAACATTTTCGGCCGATAGAGACCTGTTAGAACAGGGCAGGGAACAACAGACTTAGTCACATACCTTAATAACTTCCGCAGACTAGTAGCAGAAACTGACTGGCCGGAATCTAAACTATCTGCCATTTTCTACCAGGGGCTCACTGACGAATTAAAAGATGTACTAGCCCACATCGATCCACAATCCAGCACCTGTTCCACACTCATTGAACTTACCCTACGACTGGACCATCGGATTAAGGAGAGGAAAGGAGAACACAAGAAAAAGGAACGTCATGCCCAACCATATGAACGCCTGAGTCTAGGGGAAAAAACTATTCCTAACCCTGACCCTATGGAGATAGGAGCAGTACGAGCTTCCTTAACGCTAAGTGAGAGAGACCACCGCCCTAAACAAGGGTTGTGTCTCTACTGTGGGAGAAAGGGACACTTCCTCCGTGATTGTCCAGTGAAACCCAAATACGGCAGGTCTAGGAACGGTCAAGCAGCTGCTGTGACCACAGACAAGGGGGCGGAAAACTTCAATGCTTGAGGACAGGAGAAGGGAAACCCTCAAGCCAGTATGCCATCCCTTTTATAACTCCGTTCGATGTCCAGGAGACAGATAATTTTTTTTTAACAATGTCCATAGACATAGATCACGAACTCAGAACCCTACGGGCCATGGTGGACTCAGGAGCCACAGGCTGTTTCATGGATCACCAGGAAGCCTTACGTCTGGGAACGCAACTACTGAACAAAAGTCAACCGGAAATGGTGTATGCAGTAGATGGTAAAGAACTGTAATCAGGACTCATCTTGCACATCACCCCGGAATACGAACTCTCTTATGAAGATTACCATCATGAATGGTTGTCGTTTAATATGATCAAAGCCCCACAATATGGAGTAATACTAGGTCTCCCATGGTTACGGAAACATGAACCCCTCATAAACTGGACCACTAAAACCTTGAAATTTACATCCTCTTATTGCCAGGAACAAAGTACCCGAAGGCTTCTAGGTCCCCCTCGGGTATTAGCCGGGTGGCTCCATATCGCTCCAGCGGCAGAAAAAGCAGTGACTTTACCTCCGGTTTATGATGCTTACAAAGAAGTCTTTAGCGACACTCAAGTGGAGGTACTTCCATCGCACAGGGAATATGATTGCAGGATAGACCTGCTTCCAGGTGCTGTGATCCTGTGTGGTAGGATATACGCCCTAACAGTGCCTGAAAACAAATTTTTACGATCCTATCTGGATAAATATATGGCAATCAGATTCATACATCCTTCAAGGTCTCCTCTTTTTTTCATTCCAAAAGCGAATGGTAATCTGAGATGTTACATCGACTACCAGGCTCTTAATACCATCACTGTAAAGGATCAATACCCTTTACCGTTGATCCCGGTGTTACTGGAACAAGTAAGAGCTGCGAGTATTTACACCAAATTAGACCTCAAAGGCGCATATCACCTTGTCTGGATAAGACAAGGTGATGAGTGGAAGACCGCTTTCAAGACACGGTACAGTCTTTTTGAATACCTTGTAATGCCCTTTGGGCTTTGCAACGCCCCAGCAGCATTTCAATTTTCCTTAAATGAAGTATTCCCTGAAAATCTTGACCATTTCGTGATGGTCTATATATCGACGACATTTTGATAAATTCTGCCATGGAAGAAGAACATATTATACATGTACGATTGGTATTAAAGGCTTTACACAGAAATTAGCTCTCTGTAAGATTACGAAATGTGAATTTCATGTAACCACAGTGGAATTCTTGGGGGTTATGCTCACCCCGTCGGGGCAAGTAATGGCTGAAAGAAAAGTGAAGGCAGTAACCGAGTGGGCTCGCCCATGCAATGTCAAGGATATCCAAAGCCTCCTAGGATTTGCCAACTTCTATAGAAGGTTTATCCGGGGATTCTCTGAATTGGTGGCACCTTTAACCCGACTCACTCGAAAAAAGACTTTATTCGTCTGGACAGGAGAAACACAGAGAGCCTTTGACCTGCTGAAAAGCGTTTTCTACGGCTCCGGTGCTTACACATGCTAACCCCGAATTACCCTTCACTGTTGAAGCAGAAGCATCAGAAGTGGCATTGGCTTCAGTCTTGTCTCAAAGACAGGAAAATACCGGATACCTCCATCCCATTGCCTTTATGTCCCGAAAACTCAACTAGGCGGAACAAAACTATACGATGGCCGAGAAAGAGCTTTTGGCTATTAAGGACGCTTTCTCAGAATTGAGACATTGGTTGATGGGAGCCATACACCAGATCACAGTATACTCAGATCATCGCAATCTACAGTTTATGTGCGCGGTGCGCCATCTCACCCCCAAAAACTCAGTTGGATGTAATTCTTTGAGGGATTTCACTTCATAGTGACTTTCCGTCCCGGAGCTCACAACAAGAAAGCAGACGCTTTGACACATCAGGAAAACACGATCATGCATTCTGTTAAAACAGAACGAGCCATAATTGAACCTAGTAAGGTCTTGTGTGTCACACAAACACGCGATTTCCTAAAAATCCTCAGGACAGGGTTGCAAACTTGTACCTGGAGGACATGGATCAGGTATCACAAAGAATGGAAAATGCGACAGGGCATACCAATGAAAGGTTCACAGGTGCTGGTACCCAACAGGAGTCTACAAAAGACAGTATTTTTGTGGTGTCATGATTCACCTTGTGCGGGTCACATGGGGAAAGAGAAAACCCTGGAAAAGGTGTTAAGACAATTCTGGTGGCCAACAGTTCATCCAGATATTAGTCAATGGGTAAAGGAGTGCGTTACATGTGCCCAGATGAAGACAGATCATCAGCAACCTCAAGGACCTTTGCAACCATGCCTACACCAGAAAACTCGTGGGAAAGATTCTCTGTTGATTTCATAATGGGATTGCCTAAAGATCAAGGGAACATAGCCATCATCATCGTCATAGACTATCTTACCAAAATGGGTCACTTCATAGCCTGCAACCAAGTCCCCACGGCTGGTCAGTTGGCACATCTTCTGTTGGTTAATATCATCAGGCTACATGGACTTCCAAGAGTCATTGTGTCAGATAGAGGGGCACAGTTCACAGCACGCTTTTGGAAGACCTGGTGTACAGAACTCCAGATTTCCTCCTCGCTTTCCACCAGCTTTCACCACCAGACTGACAGCCAAACTGAGAGGCTAAATCAGACACTCAAACAATTCCTGCGATGTTATGTTAACAACAACACAGATACAATGGTGGACTGGTTATGGGTGGCAGAAATTGCATATAATAGCGCAAAACACTCCTCCACTCAACACACACCTTTCTTTAGCTCTTATGGGTTTCATCCTAGATTCAGCCCTTATCTCGTTCCCAGTACCAACGCCAAACTACCAGAACTCCAAGAGAGGTTGTTATGGGTTAGTCGCCACACGTCACAACCTACTTCAAGCCAAAACCAGGTACAAGATACAAGCAGATAAACATTGCAGACCTTGTCCTGTGTACAAAAAAGGGGATGGGGTTTGGTTATCAACAAAGCACATTCAATTTAAAAGGTATAGCTTGTTTAATCCCCAATTCATTGGACCATACCAGGAGATTAAACATATCAACCCGGTGGCTGTTAAAATATGTCTACCGGCTCATTTCAGGATTCACCCTGTATTTCATGTCTCTATTTTGAAACCGTTCCATTGCCCGGTTAGACGCACCCCTGTGCCAATATGGGTACAACATGAACAGGAGTATGAGGTTCAGAGTATTCTTGATGCCAAGAGAGTGAGAGGGTGTCTATATTGTCTGATGTCATGGAAGAGTTATGAACCTGAGAAGGATTCCAGGGAGCCCGCTACAGCAGTGCACGCTCCCCGTTTGATTGCGATGTTTCACCGTTTACATCCTGAGAAGCCTAATGCCAGTCAGCGCCTCCTGAAACGGGGATGTACTGTCAAGGTTTGAGGCGTTCCGGTAATGTGCTGACTGTCTTCGCGCAATATACCAGGACATACCTCAAAAAACTACAAATCCCAGCAGACTCCGGACACACGTAGAGCGTGCGCCGAGAGTCACGCCCAAGCAGGAAGTAAAAGACGGTACGAGCTTTGCAGCCTCGCCGATGATTCCTGTGAAGTCACGGTCAGTGCTTGTCCTCTACGTCTGCCGGCAGGTTGCAGTACGAGTAAGGTTTTCCTTTCCTTCTTTTTCCCGGCATCCGGATCCTCGAGGGGATTCTATTTTGTTGTTGTAAAGCCTTGTCTTGGTGTCCCGAAGCTTCCCTGTTGGAGAGACAACTATTGCTGTCTCTTGCAGGGTAGGCTATTCTGTTTACAGAGAGCTCACTCGGCTGAGTGAGTTCATTCTTCCCTGTTGGTTGAGACTTTTAGCTGCAGTCTCGTGCGGGGTAGAATTTTTGTTTCATGAGGTGTTCCCCGTTGGATGAGATCTCCTTTTCCATGGTGCTGGGAGCCTTACTTCATGAACATTATTCTTTGACTATTTGTTTGGGAATCATTATATACAGTTCACAAGTTGGAGAAATATGTACATTGTAAAACTTGATATTTGATAAAGAACTTCAGCATTTTCTATCATGTACTATAGGAAAATAACTTAAATTTCATACTGGCAGTGTTAAGGATCATTATCATTGCCTGCAGTTATTTATGTTTAACATTGGTTATTCTCTATCTATACATTCCATCCCAGGAGAGAGGTAAAAACTAGGGTGTAATACAAATCGGAATTCTACTAACAGATACTCCCAGAGAGTCAAGGGTATGCAGGGAGTTCATGCAAATAGATACATAGTTCCTAATGCTAGTAAATGTATCTTATGTGTGTCTCTTTTGTTCATCAGAGTTGTAAGAACCCTGTATTCATCCTACCTTCTTCTGGCACCAAAAGAATACATATTTTCCTTTACAGGTAGAAAGTGTAGACTTTAGTGTTTCTGGTAAAGGGAGATACGGGGTATAGAAAGGATGATACATGAAAAGATACTTACAGTGTATTCCTTTCTTTTCTTGTTTTACATAGATCTCCCTCCCTGCTGTTTCCATCCTTTCCTTCCCTCACTTGATTATCCCAACAGTCTGTATATATATATATATATATATATATATATATATATATATATATATATATATATATATATATATATATATATATATATATATAGTTCAGACTTGGTGCCGTCGAGTGGTGGACCCCAGTTAAGCTTCAGCACAATCCCGAAAATTCTGGAAAGAGGAGCCTAACAGCTATATCCTGAATGCCTATTTCTCTCAATCTGTTTTTAAGTATGGAATAATTAACTATGTCAAACGCTACGCTCAGATCAAGCAGGATAATCGCAGCTGACCCCCTTTTGTCTAGAATAGCTTTGAGTTTCTCTGTAACTACTAGGAGCGCTGCTTCTGTACTATGAAATTTACGGAAGCCCATCTGCAGGGGATGTAGTAACTTGTTCTCCTCCAGATAGTTAGTAAGCATCTGGTTGCCGTGTCTTTCAAGGATTTTGCCAAGGAGGGGAAGAAGCGATATGGGCCCTAAATTTTCAAATACATCAGGATCCAAGTGAGCTTTTTTAACGATTGGTTTTATTATGGCATGCTTCCAGGCTGGGGGCACCTTACCTGATTCGAGCCACTTATTAAGAATCTTCACTAGAGGAGGAAGTATGACATCAGTCACCTTAAGAATGGCATGCGGTGGGGCGGAGTCTAGTGGTGAGCCTGATTTAATGGCCATTAGCAGCTTTAGGGTAGTTTCTTCCTCAAGCCTCCGAAAGTGTGTCAGACTCAAGGTGCATGTTTGAGCGGGGTCCACATCTGGCTCTTCTCGAGCGGAGTGGGAGGTGAATAGGCGATTTGAAAGAGACCATAGATGTCTGTCAGTTTCTTATGAAAAAAGGAGGCTATTTGGTTGCACCTGTCAACTGTGACCTTCAGGGAGCCTTTATTTGCTTGGGGGGTAGTCAGATTTTTGACTACTTTGAAGAGTTCCTTCGGGCAGTTAAGAGCCTGGCTGATTTTTTCCTCCAAAAATTTGGCTTGTACCAATTTTAACTCTTTGTGATAGAGTCTGATAGAGCCTTTAAGGGTGTTTGACCATGAGTCCGAATTAATCCTGTCCCAGTTCCTAATAGGAATAGACTCAGCCTTGTCCCTGGACTGTATAACTGGTTTAGGGCACCCAAATCTGATTAAGCTATGGTCAGACCAGGGACCTCGGGTAACATCTGATACCCTGATCTGGGGGTCATTTGAAAAAATGAGGTCTAAGGTGTGTCCCTTTAGATGGGTAGGTGAAGAAACCAATTTAGTAAACTGAAGGACTTCTATGTCATTGAGTAGTCTTTTAGTGGATTATAAGTGAACCCTAATTTATAGTGTACCCTCTTGTATGTTTGTGTTTTCACTGTGTTTTCAACATAGCACCAGCCCTGGGCCTGGTTAATCAGAGTCTAGGTATAGTCACAGTCAGTTACCACCAATACCAGTCAGTAAAAAGAATGAGAGTGCACAGGGCACATAGGATTACTTTACAACAACTCTAATGATCATTTTACTGAACCTTTGCTAACTGATTTGGATTGCGATTTGACTAAACTGCTAAAAAAACACTTGTGGTAAGGACATCATCTTCTCTCTAATTTTATGTGGCATCACAATGGTTTCTCTGTACTTGAAATGCATTGCTGATGCTCTCTCCTTTCTCACATTTCAAGCCATCAATAAAAGGTTCATACGACCAGCCAATAGTCCTATTTGATGATTTTACTAAGTGATTGAGATACAAGGTTTTCCACTCCATCACCTATTACAAGTTGTGCAGTTTAAAATGGGACATACCATGTGGATTTGGTGATTTGGGCATCAAAATCTTCATGTAACATTAGGTTTTGCCTGATGAAATTTACTTGGACAAAATTGTGAGTCGTGTCATAAATAAATATGTGATTCTGGTTCTTGAGCAAACAGTAGTTTGCAAAGGAATTCAATTCACACTTGAGACAAATTCAATTCACACTTGAGACAAATGCATAAGGCCAGTTGTTGAGAGACCTGGGAACTGTTATTGACAGATTAGTGCCTCTATAGTCACAAATGTGAATGTTCCAAATGCTGCTTCCAACTGTGATGTCAATGTCAGGGAGAACTTTCAAGGGCAGGTGTGGCTATGAGAACCTCCACAGAATAGTTATTGACAATAACATGTTTACAAGTATTCACTCTGAGTTGCTGGGCCAGATGTACTACCAAGAAAATTGTGCATCGCAAGACTCTTTTACGAGTAACAATTTTGCAATTCTCAATTTCCGATGTACAACAGTGTATTTCACACTATTTGTGATTCCTAATGGGGTCGCAAATTGCGAGGCTCATTAATATTAATGAACTTCTCGCAATTTGCGAGCCTATTAGGAATGACAGCCCTCTCAGGGATGGTGGACTGCTGGGCTCAGCAGATCACCATGTCTAGGACTGCTTTTAATAAAGCAGCTTTTTTTAAAAAAAAATGCAGCCCGTTTACCCTAAAGGAAAAAGGGATGGATTTAAAAAAAAACAAAAAAACTTTTCAGTTTAATTTTTTTAAGCACAGGCAGTGGTCTCTGGGACTTGAAGAAATCAGAGCACTTTACATTGGGAAGGGCCGGTTACCGGTTACATAGACACATCAGTAGAATCAAAGAATCACGTTAGGATCAGCGAGTTACAGGTAACATAGTTGCATCATTTGAGTCAAAGAAACACAGGGGGGAGGAAACATATACGGGGAGACTAGGAATACAATGTCAAATGACTGGCTGGGTAGGTGATGGCCAAGGGGGTAAGCCAGAGCCAGACTCCTCTTTAGCTGCATAGGGCAGCTCCACCGAGCATCCGCCAAGGTTGCTGGAGCTCCGTGCTAGTAGCAAACAGTTTAGATATCCGCTTGTTAGATTCCACCGACCTGACCAACACTGCAGGAACGTAGTATGGCCCAATCCACTACCCCGACCCAAATGTAACTCATAGGATATATAACCATGAGACAATACCTGAGTCCGGGACAGGGGGTGGGAAAACAAAACAAGGGAAAGAGACGACAGGACAGCTTCACCCCAGAACAGGACAGCAGACCAATCACTTGCTACCACCTCCACGCTTCTGCACCTGAAGGAATATTATGCACAATTACTTCTTGTGTCCCCAAATCCCAATAAACAACCTCCCTCCTCAATCTAAGACCACACTCTGCCATATACAGTACACCGCCTCCTTACTTGTATCAAAGACAGGATTGGCCCCGGGAAGTGCAGGTAGCAGGAAAACAAGTGATTCCCAGTGACGGTCTTCGTTTGTCTAGGGGAATTTGCCAGGAATGTCTTCTGTGCACAGGTCTCTTTAAAAAAGGATATAGGGGGAAAAAGCCGAATCTATGGCATAAAAAAACCCCTAGGGACAGGTTTAGCAACCAATACCCGGCAAGAGGACAAAGAAAATACACCAACTACTCAACACAGCGTCCGGCGGGAACTCGCGCTGTTCTGATTCTGTCAGCGCGTCGGGAAACGACCAAGCAGCACACAACGACGTGGACAGATACACAAACTGCGGAAGTCAAGCACGCTACTCTGCAGTCCCGTAGCATTTTCCGGGTGACACCTGTCTTCTCACAAGAGGTCCCAATGCGCCGTACTTCGTGTTAGGTGAGTGTCCGAGGGGGCTGGAGCCCCAGCAATCTCTCTAAGTACGAGTCGACAAGCTTCGCAAAAACCGAGCTCCAGAGGCAGGGTCACTGATAGTATGATTTACGGATAACGAACAAGTCCAACAAGTGAAGGGGGAAGGGGCAAGGGTTCAGAGGAGTGAGCAACAAAAACGGGAATCAAAAACCAAGGAAAAATGGATAGAGTAGGGAACACGAGCCCGTGAACCCAACAAGACTGAGGCAAATAGACCCAGAACCTGGAACCCAACGTAGTAAGATACCAAGCACTGATTCATGGGTCGGGCCAGTCTTAAATCCCAGCAAGGCAGGTCATGTGATGGCAAGGCATGGCCATAGAAAGTGGACCGGACCTTAATCCTAACACCGCTCAGGGGGCATTGTCATGGCTCATCAATAGAATCAAAGAATCATGTGATCATAGATGCATCATTTAAGCCAAAGAAACAACACAGAGAGGGGGAGGGGGAGGAGACATATATGGGAAGACCAGGAAAACAATGTCGGATAACCGGCTGGGTAGGTGACGGCCAAGGGGGTAAGCAAATAGCCAGACTCCTCTTTAGCTACATATGGCAGCTCCACCGGCATCGACCAAGTGTGCTTGGTCTCCGTATGTATCACATTACTTGACTACTAGTTAAACAAGTGAATATTTGTTTCGGGCATCATATGAGCTGTCATTCTTTACTTCAAATTATGTGAAATTATTCATTTGTTTGGCTATGCTTGAAATTGATTGTTCCATGTACCAACATTAGCACCATTTAAAAGATGAAAAACTGGACTGTAAAACACATTTTTGTCTTGGAAGAATTTGTAGCACATGCTCCACTGTTTTTGATTTAGTACTGCTGAATCTGCACTTTCAATGGAAGCTAGAGAGCGGCCTTGAAATCTGCCATGATTTACTGCTTATGATTTTTATGTGTTTTATTAACATTCGGATGAGATCATTGTTTCCACGCTTTAGCCTAATATCTTTGTACTGTGACAGAGCAACACCATGTCCTTGTACTTGGCATTATTGACAAGATACTCTCTTCCAAAAACTAAAATACAAACTACATTTTCAGCAATTTATCTGCACTGTGTGCAAGGTCGGAACTGGGTCAGAAAACAAGCAAGCATTGGCAATGCCAATAGGTCTTGCCTATGCAAGGCTGGCCACATCAGATCATTTTTATTTGTTTTCATTTTCAGCCATGCTGCACAGCAGCCGCGCTTCTGTAGAACATTGCTTAAAAACATTGACAAAGCCAATATCTCACATAAGTGAGTCCAATTAGTTTTCCATTGCTTGATTATCTTGGTATAGTTGAAAATCTCAGTAAGAAGAGTGGCGCGTTTACATGAGACATATATTCAAGTGTATAACAGGTATCCCACTCGATGCACGAATGCTTGATCCTAAAAACAGAAGTAATGCAGAAGGTGATTTTTGGAGTTTGCATTACACAAGGCCGACGTTATATCCCAATCCTATTTCTGCTAACAAAAAGTGTAACCATTGGTTTGAGTCCTCCTTGGACCTAGTCCTCCCAAAGAAACACATCAATAAAAGAATTAGAGATAACACTTCTCCGTGGTACTCTCCCAATTTGCGTGAATATGAACAAATCTGAAAGAGACTAGAAAGGAAATGGAGAAGGGATTATTATGCACTAAGCAAACAGAAATATAGGGATTCTGTAAAATTCTTTCAAACTGAAGTGAAATCTGCACAAGCAGCTTATTATGAAAAAAGAATTACTCTAGCCTCTAATTCCCTTCGTGAAATCTTCCGTATTGCGAAGAATCTTCTTAAGCTGTCTTCCCCTGATGTTCCCCGGATGGTGCCCCCACCCGCTGTAATGAAATGCCAGAGTCCTTTTACAAAACAATTCAAGATGTAAATAACACCTTTCCTCATTCTTCCTGCCCCAGCAACTGCCCCCTAAGGATTCTGCCCCTCCCTGCCTCAAGTACTCCCTGGAAGAAATTCCCATGATGGATAAGGATACTTTAGTAAAAATCTCTGCCCTACTAAAATCTGGCTCGCAGCGACCCAGCATCCCCCAAGTTTCTGAGTCAGGCAGGGGAAGTAGTTCTCCCTGTGATGCTTAAGTTGATCAACTCATCTATCTCGAGTGGCCTAGTGCCACCCCCTTGGAAACACACTATGGTGAATGCACTGCTGAAGAAGCCTAATTTAAACCCGGATATCCTGGGCAACTATAGCGCTATTTCCCTTCTTCCTTGGATAAGTAAGATCCTAGAGAAACATATTAATATGGTCTTTTCCACATTATTAGCGTCCCACAATTCATTGCACTCCTCTCAAATGGAATTCTACCCCCAACATGGGACAGAAACCGATCTTCTTGCAGTGATCGAAGAGTCCAAATAAATTCTTGACTAAGGAGGAACAGCGGCCATTATCATCCTGGACCTCAGCTCCGCATTCAACACTGTTAAATTATTAAATTCTGATTAGTAGGTTGAGGAATGTTGGATTGTCAGGTGGTGTTATTACCTGGCTGCAGTCCTTCTTGGAAGATACGACTTTTCAGGTCTTTGAAAGAGATAATACTTCTAAGTGAATGGCACTCAGTTGCAGCTTTCCTCAGGCTTTGTCCATGAGTCCTACATTTTTTAGTGTATATATGAGCCCTTTAGCACAGCTTGTCCTTCCATATGGTCTTAAGATAGTCATGTATGCTGATGACACCCAACTGGTTGTGGCCCTAAAACATCCGGAGAACTCTCCATCCTGTCTAGGACCCTGCTTGGAAAAAGTAGCCAAGTGACTAGAATCCTCTTTTCTTACACTTAACAGAGAAAAATCAGAGCTCATGCTATTTGGTAATCAACCCATTTCTGATCTTGGATTATGTTGGAATGAAAATGTTTTCGTTACTTTGCCTATGTATTATTCTATGTAAGTTAGCATTCAAGGCACCATTTTATGTTTGGCCACCATTTTGAACCATTATAGAAACTAATGGTTTTTCCTTTGTAAAATGGCCTGTAGTAAGTTTCGCTTCCCCAAGGTTGGGCCTTTTTTTGCTGATAAATACACTGTTCTGAGTAACGCATACCTTTCCCACTAGATAGAGGCCTTCTCTCACTAGTCTAGTGGTGGGCATGGACAGAATGACCTTGAGTAGAAGATAATGTGTGCCCGACCTCAGTATCTAAAGCTATCTTTCTGTACTTCTTTGTTTAGCTGCATCTGCCTGGAAAATTCCATTATGGGTGTCCCTTCCTTGGTACTGAATTGTACATAATGTATCTATATGTTTACTGGTGTCAGTCCCTCTGCAGCAATCCTATGATCCTATGAGTTTGGGCAGACTGAGCTCCACTCAAGTGTACCTGAATAATATTGTATTCTCTACAGTCTGACTGGCTCTTCATTTGTTTGGAAGGCTGAGAGGTGGTTGTGAGAGACCCGGATGACCATAATCGGGTCACTTCCCTCAATTAGTATGGCCAAACTGAGGTTCCGTGACAATTGTAAGTGGTGTTTTTAACTCGCACGAACATGGTCGAGTCTGGTATCTATGAACCGCAAATGACGAGTTTAGTAAGTGTGCGCAGTTTCGCTGTGCTAACTTAAACCGTTCGTTTGTTATGTGGGTTTTTCATCTGTACCCACGGGTTCCATCTTAGATACAGCATCCATTTTGTCTCTTGCCCTCAAGTAGCCAGCGAACGGACGTTGTCCGCTTCGCGACCCTGGGACTCCCAAGATATCTGCGGAAGACACATGTTCTTTGTGAGTGTCTTTATGATGAGGGGGTTGTTACTGTAAGACAGATGGCGCCGCTCGAGGCTCATCTTGCCGCACGGACTTATTGTCTCAGCCGTGCATCTCATTAGGCACGTCACTTTGATGCCTGTATCTCGTGTTTCCCGTTACCTCCCCTTTTACACCCTTTCCGATCTCCCCACTGTCTCCGTCTTCCTCTGCACCTGTCCTTGTTCCTATTTCGATCTGTTTTACTGCTGATTGGAATTTGCTAATGGTGGGAAGATGGTTTTTACAGTTGAGAACCGCCAAATGTTTCCGCACTTATGTTCCGGACCTCATGTGTTTCAAAGTGACCAAAGCGACCCCTCTGGGGGATAATGGTGGGAACCGGGTTGTAAACTTTTGTGTTCAATGTTATCCTATGGGTAAAAACTGTATAAAAGGAGCGATTCACAGAACCAATTTGAAGCAGTCTCCCCAAGTTGCACGTTGTGTACTTGTCGTGATCTCTGTGTTCCCTGCAGCAAATAAACCTTGAATCTTTGACGTCGAAGGAAGTGTCCCGTGTCTCTGTGATTCGTACGCCGGAGCAGGTTACCCACGAAGGTTTCAGGTGTTGTGCCCTGGCACCGCTGGGTCTTAAAGAACCCAGTCCTTCAGTTGGCGCCCAACGTGGGGCTGCATCAGTGGTACCGGTCCAAGCCCGACGATCGTGAGGAACTTCGTGTGAAATCTCCGAGGGAAGGTGCACTCCGCTTCATCGATCCTGTTGTCGAAATAAGTGGCCCGAAGACTTTTCCCGCGAAGATTCCCGCCTCCGGACGGCTGCGACGGACTGCTGCCCTGACTCTAGACCTGTTTTGGCGCCTGGCGTAGACCTTGGTATAGCGAGACGATTGACGGGCCTTCCTGGTGACGCCATCGATCTTTGAGTTAAGTATTTGTGGGTCGCTCCCATAGTTCTTGGTTGTTGACACTTTAGCGAGTGTTTTTGTTGTTAGCGCTGTGTGAGAGTTTTTGTCGGTGACACTTTGCTAGCGTACTTTGTTGTGTTGTTTGACGACTGCAGCCGCCAAAAACCGAGGGTTTTGTTCTTTGCTGGGACTTGGTAAATCCCGTAACCCTTGAAGTTTGTGAAACTCGGCTAGTGTGCAAGATGCCTGGTCGCAGTACTTTGTTTAGTTGTTTCAGACCTTGTGGTATGGATTCCCGATTGGAGGACTCGTGTCCGATACCTCCGGTTGGAACTCCCACGTATGAGCTCTATAGTAAGCATGGGCTAGGCCCAGTTACCTTTAACGATTACTGGATTAAATATACGAAAAAGGACGGCGACCTTCGTTGGCCACCTCATGGTAGCTTCGAGGCCCCGATTTTAGATAATCTAGAGATTAAATTGTTCGAAAGAAAGTCAAGGCCGGCCATGTTTGATGCCTTTCGGTTGTGGCGCAAAGAAGCCCGACAGAAAGAAATCAGACAGACTAAACGTAATCAGCGAGATAATGTTGCTACCATAGTGAAGAAAGCAGAGCAATTTCAGCGAGATAAGGAGGTTAAGGATAAGGAAGTGTTTGACCGATTACAGCATATGACTGTAGATAAATGTTACCCCGCTTTACCAACGGAGTCGGAAAAGAAGGAAGAGCCAGTTGAGGATCCCTTAATGTCTTATCTTATGAAGTCGCCACCTCCGTACGTACAGGGTACCGCAGCTCCTGTGGTCCCTGCCGTACCTATTCTGCCGCCTATTCCTCCTTTGCCTGTTCCTCAACCTGCACCCGTTCTTCCGACTGTTCCTGCTCCTTTGCCTGTTGCTATCCCTACTGCTCCTCCGCTTCCACACACTCCTGTTCCTGCTACTGCTCCTGCTACTGCTCCTGTTTTGTTAACTCCTGCTGTTGCTACTGTTTCTACTCCTTCTCTTGTTAGTCCTGTATCGTATGCTTCTCCCTCTACTCGTAGTCGCAATTCTCCTCTTGCGGCTAGTTTCTTTCATTCGCTTGGGCCTGTTCATGGGTCCGCTGGTTCCGATGGTCCTCAGAGACGTAGTCAGCTTCCTGGAAACAGAGAACGCGTTGCGCTATATAATATGGCGATGGGTTGGATGGTAAATCCTCAGAGAAGTCCACCCCGTGTTGTCCTCGAAACATTTTGTCAATTCAATATACCAACCCAGAGATATGTGTTTAACGAAATGTGTAAGTTCCTTTATGAACAAATAGCGGCTGATGCGCCTGACGAGGTGCTCACCGCTCTGTCTGATCTCCAGCTTCAGTTCGCAAATGGGCTGATAGTGGATACTAACGTTCGACGTGCTGTTGAGCGGTTGCTATCTCTTCGTCCCGCTCCAATCCCTCATGCATTGTTTGTTGAGGATATCGAAAAACAACCAGATGAGTCTGGCCAATATCCTATGCGGGAAGTTCCACCAGTGTGGATGCCAGGCGATGCTACTGCTATTCCTATTATTCCGCCGCATTTCCAGAGAGTATGGATACATCTCCCATGGAAAAGATCGGAAGTGTTGCAGGTGAAGCAATCTTTGCCTGACCCTCGCAAAAATCCTGCAGGGTATTACAAAGAATTATCGCAGCTCGTAGATGCTACGATAATGAATCTTGCCGATATCGACATGTTGTTTGGCAATGTCGTACCGCAACCGGTATGGGCTAAGATTCGTCAGGAAAATCACGCAAATGAACTAGGTGGTGATTGGGCGGCCATTGTAGCGGCAGATGGGTTGCAAGTTGGTGGCGTTAAACCTGAACAGTTGATTGCTGCTCTCCCTCAAAGAATAATAACATTAATGAAAACTCTTATGCCAGCTATGAGGGTAAATTGGGACAAATTGTCAGCCTGTAAGCAGAAGAAAGATGAGAGTGTTTCCGACTTCTTTACGAGGTTCGAGGAAGCATTCATCGACCATAGTGGTCAGGATATGGGTACTGAGGGTGGTCAGAGATTGTTTGTGGATAAATTTGTTTCAAATTTATTGCCCGATTTGAGCAATAAATTGAGAAATTCGGAAAGTGCGTGGGCCGTTTCTACTTCGGCTCAGATATTGGCTACGGCACAATACTATGAGAATAGAGAGAAAGAAGAGAACGACCGTGCTGATAAAAAGACGAAAGAGCTCAAAACTAAAGTGTTGTTGCAACAAGCGTATCCTCCGCGGTCAAATCAGAATACTTCACAACAGAATAGGTCACAGCCACAATCGAACAGATCCCAAACCCGTAACGACTCCTCCTCCCAAAGATCCTCGTTAGGGTACAATCAATGTGCTTATTGTAGACAGGAGGGACACATTAAATTCAATTGCCCTGTTTTAAACGAACGTAATAGTGGTAACTCATCTAGAGGAGGTCATGGTGGTTCGCAGCAAACATCACGTGGTAGAGGTCGTGGTGCTCAGAACGATCGCTCGGATAACTCGTCTAATTCTAATAATTGTTTCGATCAACGTGGATCATCGCAAGGACGATCTGCGCAGTACAATGTAGACGATTATTACGTCGATCAGGGAACTGACGACAGTAATTACTAGGACAGCCAAAGACAAGGAGAGGGAGTGGTATCAGTTCCGGTTGATCAGAGAGGGCCTTACGTCGCAGTTGCTACATCGGGCGTCGTTGAGCCTTTTCTGTTAGACACTGGTGCAGCGAAAAGTTCTATCATGTATTCGAAACTCCCTGGCGCACCTTTGTCTGGCTTAACAAATGTATCCGTTGGATTCTCTGGCGCCCCTGTTAGCAACCCAGTTTCACGCCCTTTGCCCCTTCAAATTGGGCCTCGTGAGCTAGAAGCTCCGTTGATTTTGACTACGGGTTGTGGCGAAAATCTTTTGGGCCTGGATTTGCTTAAACGTTTGTACGCAACTTTGTATTGTTCTCCTGCGGGTGTGAAGCTTACGCTCGGAGAGAGGGTTGTCTCTCCTATGTATTTGTCCCTCGATAAGCTCCCACCGGAATTGAGTTCTCTTCCTGCGTCTTTGTGGGCAACAGGTCCAAATGACGTGGGCCTGCTTGATATCTCCCCTTATGTTGTTCAGTTGAAATCTAATGTGCGACTGCCACGTATTCCCCAATATCGTATCTCCCTTGATGGTGAACGAGCACTGTTGGCAATCATCTATGATTTGATCGAGAAAGATGTTATTGAGGAGACTCGAGGAAACGTGTGCAATAGCCCTGTGCTGCCCATTCTTAAACGTACTGATCCTTCGAAACCGCCTGTTTATCGTTTTGTTATCGATTTACGGGAGGTAAATAAAATTGTGGTTCCTCAATTTCCTGTTGTGCCTGACATCACGGCGCTACTGACTCTGATTCCAGCTTCTGCATCATGGTTTTCGGTGATTGACTTGAAAAATGCGTTTTTCAGCATCCCGATTGCCGAAGAGAGCAGGGACCTTTTCGGTTTCTCTCTCGGTGGACGCAGTTTCCGGTTCAAACGCGCTCCTCAGGGCTACTGTGAAAGTCCATCTATTTACAGCCAAGCCTTGAAGGGTCAACTGGACGCATTTAGGTTGCCGGTTGGTGCGGCCTTAATCCAATACGTTGATGACTTATTGGTGGCTGCTGATACTCAGGACATTTGCAAAATTGCTACGGTGTCGTTGCTGCAACATCTCTGTGAGTTAAATCACAAGGTGTCACCTTCTAAACTCCAATATTGTTGTCAAGAAGTAACCTATCTAGGTCACTTATTGTCAAAGGAGGGAAGGAGATTGACCCCAGAGAGAATTGCAGCAATTGCGCGAATGGCTGTGCCAAAAACCCAAAGAGATGTGCGTGCCTTTCTAGGTATCACGTCGTACTGCAGGCAATGGATTCCTAATTTTTCATTGCTAGCGAAACCATTGGTGGCTCTTACGTGCAAGGATGTTTCAACTCCTTTACCATGGACGGAAGAATGTCAGAAAAGTTTTTCTGAACTGCGTGATTCATTGTGTTTGGCTCCTGTGTTAGGTACTCCTGACTACAGTAAGCCGTTTACGTTATATGTTCACGAGAGGGAAGGTTGTGCTTTGAGTGTTCTAGCGCAACCTTTTGGTGGTAAGCAACGTCCATGTGCATATTTTTCCTCGACCTTAGACCCAGTAGCTAGAGCATTGCCGAGTTGTTTACGAGCAACAGCGGCAGCTGCGGTCTCCATCCGACAATCAGCAGGATTGGTCATGGATAATATGCTTACGGTGATGGTTCCGCATGCAGTCGATACTCTTTTGAATCGAACGAAAACCCAGCACTTGACGAGTGCGAGGTTGTCTGGGTACGAGTTGACGCTCTTGGCAAGCCACATTCAGATAAAACGTTGTAACGTTCTGAACCCGGCAACTTTGTTACCAATTAGCACAGAGTCAGATGAAGTAGCAGAACATGACTGCTACTTGAGGACTGAAGAGGAAACAAAAGGTCGAGTGGACCTTAAAAACACCCCATTGGAAGATCCGGATGGCACTTTGTATGTGGATGGGTCATGTTTTAAGTTGCCGAATGGCGATGTGACTACTGCTTATGCTGTTGTAACGCTGAATACTGTTGTTGAGACTGCAAGGCTGAATCAAAATTCTGCTCAAGCTGCGGAGCTGATTGCTCTTACTAGAGCATGTGTGTTAGCGAAAGGGAAACGTGTGAATGTATTTACTGACAGTCAATACGCGTTTGGTGTTGCTCACAGTTTTGGACGATTGTGGAGAGAGAGAGGTTTCTTGACGTCGCACGGTACGAAGATTCAGCATGGCCAGCTTGTGAATGATCTTTTGGATGCATTGACTTTGCCTACGCAAGTTGCGATTGTTAAATGTAGTGCACATCGTAAGGTGACGGATGATATTGGTCGTGGTAATGCGTTTGCGGACGAGACTGCTAAGGAGACTGCCCGAAACCTTAGCACTCGAATGTATGTGACGAGTTCGGTTAGGTGGCCTACAGAATCGAGTATGTGTGAAGACACTATCGAGAGTGTGAAAGCAATTCAGAATGAGGCCACCGAGACTGAAAGGACGAAGTGGAAAGAAAGTACGGGAAAGTTGGATGCGAATGGTTGTTGGATTGATTTGTCGGATCAGAAAAGATGGTTGTTGCCTGATGCGTATGTGCTGGCCGTTGTGACAATGGCGCATGGGTTAGCACATATTAGCGTGAAAGGTATTTGTAAGTTGCTATCTCCTGTGTGGAAGAATGATGGCATTATGAAATGTGCTGAACGTCTGGTGAAGAATTGTATGGTGTGTATAATGTACAATCCTGGCAAAGGAACCCCAACTCCTCCTGGCAGTTTTGCTCCCCCTTCGTATCCCTTTGAGGTGATTCAATTGGACTTCATCCATATGGAGCGATGCAATAACCTGAAATACGTTTTAGTTGTGGTTTGCGCATTCTCCCGATGGATCGAGGCCTATCCCCTCAAAGACAATACTGCTTTGTCTACTGCGAAAATCCTACTGAAGGAATATTTTCCTCGGTATGGAATGCCTAGAGTCGTGTGGTCAGATAACGGAAGTGAGTTTGTTGGAAGTGTGATGAAGAGTGTGTGTAAGGGCCTTGGAATTAATCAGAAATTCCATAGCGCCAATCATCCCCAGTCAGCTGGATTGGTTGAAGGGTACAACGGCACCCTTAAACTAAAGTTAGCGAAGATTCAGGCTACGACTGGTCTTTCGTGGCCTGACGCTTTGCCTTTAGCATTACTGTCAACTAGGGCGACTGTACACTCCCGAGTAGGGCTTAGTCCCTATGAAATAGTGTTCGGCCGTCCTGCGAATGTGTGGGGGGTTCCTAGGCCAGGAATGTTTTCTGATCTTGAGTACCCAATGTTGATCGATTATCTATATGACTTGACTGCTAAACTGAGGTTAATTCACCAACAGGTTTACGACGCATTGCCGACGCAGACAGAGGGTCCAGGCCACCAGCTCCAGCCCGGAGACTGGGTGGTGACAAGGAACTTTTCATGCAAAAATAACCTGGACCTGAGGTTCACCGGACCCTACCAAGTGCTCCTGGCCACGAGGACTGCCGTTCGCCTTGAGGGACGTAAAAATTGGGTGCATGCTACGCACACCAAACGAGTCCCCATCCCTTTGCCGGCAGACCCGTGGGTAAGGAGAGGCATTGCGTCATCTGAAACAGAAACATTGCCGGCGTTTGTACCTTTTAGCGACGCACAGCTTGTTGAAGAATCCTCAGCGCAGCAGAAAGACACTGTTGAACAATTAGCATCAAAAGACTCAAGACCAGAACACTCAACTGATCAGCAGGACGCTGTCTCTTCAACGGATCCTCTGTTCGACGAGCAGACACGTCCCGGGAAAACTCGATACTTTTTGCGATCTCGCACTAAGGACAAATAAAAAGATCTTGCCTTGCTGTATTGACAACTGTATTATCCCGTTTTCCGTGATCAGTTTTGAACTTTCGTATTACTGTAATTATTTCTGTACATATATTGAGCTTCACTCCTTATACTTTTTGCCTTTACAGCTGAGAGACTTTGTTTTTGCATACGTACATATTGTGCATTGAAGGCCGTAGGGCCGCGCGCGTACTTCCTTCTGGACAGTAGGTCTTGACGCTAGGTTAAAGGCCGTCGGTTCCTAGGAACTCCTAGGGATTGACTATTGCTGCACAGAACGAAGTGCGTCAAGAAACGTTGCGGACGGTCGTAGGGAATGGCATTCTCGAAGCTGAATGATTTGGAGGGAGTTCAAGTCCACAGATTCAAGCTGCAGCAACTCAGTCGTACTAAATGCTTCATATTCCAACTGTTTGTATTGTTTTTGACTGCTTCTGCATTATTGGCGGGTGGGGTGTATTACACGATGTCTTACTTCTTACCTGCTACACCTACTCCTACTTCTTACCCTAATCTTACCTCTACTGCTTCTCTCCATTCCTTTCACATGTTACCGGAACACGAGCAGGCTAGACGTGTAGAATTCCGCAACAATTCCTTTATTCAGCTCCTCCATCAGCATCAGTTAGTGGTTAACACTACTAATTGTTGGGTGTGTGGGTTGATGCCACATACTACGGATAAGGGAATTCCATATCTGGTGTTACCGTATAGTTCCCAAGGGTCAGCTCGAGCATTTCAAACAATGTTTCGAAGCGCACTGGGTTTCCACCCCATTCGATAACCACGTTCCCCCTACTCTGGTCCTACCTCGTATCAAAAACCTTTGTCGATAGCAATAGAGGATTTAGATAGTGATATCTATGATCCTTCGCTTATTCCCGAAGAAGAGGTACAAGCCTATAGAGTCCTAAGTAGAGGTGAATATAGTGTGTTCACTAGCGAAAAGCAGCTTAAAAGCTCGCCTCCGATATGGGTCGTACCCCACACTGGTAATTTTTGTCTTATGGGTCGTGGCCGAAGATCGCAAGCCCGACTTGGAGCAAGTGCTTGCACTGAAAATTACATTCTGCCGATGTCCTCGTCCCCTGTGTTTCTGGCTGCCAAGGGTACATACTTTATCTGTTATGATCGTGCATACACATGGTTGCCCGTTGACTTCATGGGCTCATGTTTCATTGCAAATCTGTTGCCTCCGACGTTTACGGTAGATGCCGATTATCATAAGACTAGAGTTGTACGAGGCGTAATTAGCGAAGAGGATACTGCCGGTCAAGAGGCAGGAGACTTTTTCAAGGGTTTCCTCCCGTTTTGGGGACCTATGGTCAATAGTAGGAACCTGAGACAGTTGACTCGAGTGGTAGAATCGACAGCTAATATTACTGCCAGTGCCCTTGGTAATATCACCACAGAACTTCAGGCGGAGAGACTTATGACGTTACAAAACCGTATGGTTTTAGATGTCATCTTAGCAGATCGTGGTGGGGTATGTAAGGTGATCCATTCGAGCTGCTGCATTTTCATTCCAGATAATGCTCCTACTGTCTATCAAGCCATCTCGAGGTTGCATAAGATCTCCGAATCCATACACGTGGATGTAGGGGATTGGACGCTACTTGGATGGTTTTGGGGCCTGATGTCGACTTGGGGTTGGAAAATTCTGATGATCATCGGAGTCGTTGTAGTGTTCCTGTTCACGTGTTGCCTTTGTGTACAGTGTGGTCCTGCCTTATGTGGCCTCTGTGCTACAACGTGTATGAGACAACCATCTGTTACCAAGGGGACTCGGTTGGACAGAGCTATGCTACAGCAACATCTCGATGGTCTGATGAATATCGAATATGATTCCGACTAGTGCTTGCCTACATGAGGGCAAAAGGAGCGTCTGAGGTTCCGTGACAATTGTAAGTGGTGTTTTTAACTCGCACGAATATGGTCGAGTCTGGTATCTATGAACCGCAAATGACGAGTTTAGTAAGTGTGCGCAGTTTCGCTGTGCTAACTTAAACCGTTCGTTTGTTATGTGGGTTTTTCATCTGTACCCACGGGTTCCATCTTAGATACGGCATCCATTTTGTCTCTTGCCCTCAAGTAGCCAGCGAACGGACGTTGTCCGCTTCGCGACCCTGGGACTCCCAAGATATCTGCGGAAGACACATGTTCTTTGTGAGTGTCTTTATGATGAGGGGGTTGTTACTGTAAGACAGATGGCGCCGCTCGAGGCTCATCTTGCCGCACGGACTTATTGTCTCAGCCGTGCATCTCATTAGGCACGTCCCTTTGATGCCTGTATCTCGTGTTTCCCGTTACCTCCCCTTTTACACCCTTTCCGATCTCCCCACTGTCTCCGTCTTCCTCTGCACCTGTCCTTGTTCCTATTTCGATCTGTTTTACTGCTGATTGGAATTTGCTAATGGTGGGAAGATGGTTTTTACAGTTGAGAACCGCCAAATGTTTCCGCACTTATGTTCCGGACCTCATGTGTTTCAAAGTGACCAAAGCGACCCCTCTGGGGGATAATGGTGGGAACCGGGTTGTAAACTTTTGTGTTCAATGTTATCCTATGGGTAAAAACTGTATAAAAGGAGCGATTCACAGAACCAATTTGAAGCAGTCTCCCCAAGTTGCACGTTGTGTACTTGTCGTGATCTCTGTGTTCCCTGCAGCAAATAAACCTTGAATCTTTGACGTCGAAGGAAGTGTCCCGTGTCTCTGTGATTCGTACGCCGGAGCAGGTTACCCACGAAGGTTTCAGGTGTTGTGCCCTGGCACCGCTGGGTCTTAAAGAACCCAGTCCTTCAAAACTGTCTTGGCACCCACTCATGTCCCTAAAAATCAGATTAAAAGTCTGGGCATGTGGCTGGACCAGTCACTTAATTTGACCATCAGGCGATTAAATTGGCTGCCATCTGTTATGGCATTCACATGATGCTCCGTAAAGTTCTCCCTTTCCTTCCCTTTGTGGCTACTGAAACACTTTGCATTTAGGAGCCCCTTGGGCAACCAATACTATGTTGAAAATTACTCAGAACTGTGCAGCAGGTATGCTCCTTATGACCCCTAACAGCCAATCTGCCAAGCCTGCATTGAATGCCTTACACTGGCTGCCTATCATGGAAAGAATACAATGCAAGTCCTTATGCATTGCCCACAAGTCCTTTTGGAAAAAGGAGTGGAAGATGGCGGCACTCGTAGTATAAAATGTTCATCAAGATAATAAAGTAAACAGATTGTAAGTATTTTAGGGTGCCAGGAAATAGTCCCTTCCGGCCGGTAAGGACTGGAACTTGAACAAAAGACAAAGGAGTGCAAGAGTGGCTTGCACTTTTTCCGGGGGCACTCCGATTGGAGGGTGAGCTCCTAAATTATGATTTCATCAGTGAATTTCATGTAGTTCAAACAAGTGTAGTCGTGGTAATCATTTTTAAGAGTTCATTTATTCAGTGGGTCACATATTAAATCTTCATAGTAACTCCTTTGTGAAACGAAGCGTTAAGGAAAGCGATTAAACAACATCCATAGATCTATGCATCATCCCTATGCATTTCGGGCGGGGCCCTTCGTCAGGGGATAGCAAAGAATCTGCAAGTAAATGAATCAATATCAGGAAGGGGAGCTCGCAACCACGGGTTAAATAAAACGTTCAGTATAGGTGAAATGAAAAAATGCATGCGTTAATTAACGATGGAGGGAAGAGGAAAAAAAAGTGTGTGGAAAATAAACCAATGTCGACCAAGCTGTGCCATCCAAAGTTAAAGGAAACCTCAGAGTGAATGAGAGAGAACCGCCGTGTCACAGGTGAAAACGGAAAAGACCTGATAGACCCGAAACCCATAACGTGCATATAAAACTTACAACAAATGGAAATACTGGAATCTGAATGTTCGAGTGAACAATCTTAGCGAGGCACATGCTAAAGAAACACCTTACGAGTGGGGGTGAAACGGGTATGAGCTTACCGATGGGTCAGTGTGGCAACGCGCCAAACGCCGAGTTGGCGGAGGTTAGTGAACGGGCATGGGTAATGCGGAAGTGAATATATTGCCGTAAGAGTAAAAAACGGACTAACGGAAGTGTGGATGGGTGAAAATCCTATCAGTTAAAACTCAATCGTGTTAGAAACCTCGTAAAGTACACAGGGAAATGTTATAAAACATAATAAAACATTGATAAACTAGCGCTTCAAGTAAAGGGTGAACAGAATATTAGCGTGTGCATACAAAACACTCGGACTCAACAGTGGCGGCCATCTTAGAGTGGGCTCAAGATGGTATACGTACACAGTGGTGGCATTACAGATATAACAATAAATGGATGAAGGCAGACAGGAGGGTAAAAAAGATAATCAATAAATGGATGAAGGCAGACAGGAGGGTAAAAGAGATTGTCAGTGGGGAAGAAAAGAAGGGTAAAACAGGTAAAGAAAGTGTCAAAAACCAGAGGTTGGGGAAAAAATTGTAGAGGTTGGGGAAGATTGTACCAGAAAAATTATGGATCAAGAGAGAGTGGAGTGTAAAAAATCAGGTGAACAACCGAAGCAAGGGGTTGCAGCAAGAAAAACCGCGTGGACAGAAAAACTGGAAGGTGTGGGGATGGTGGAGACGTGGAAAAACAGAATATAGGCATGTAGCATCAGACAAAGTTAACGTGAATACATGTATGTTAGGACAACAATTCTCTATAAGAAGCAACTGTATTCAAGTCTGTCGTTAAGCCCCTTGGGCTGGCAGGCATCCAGTCTCTTGATCCACACTGTTTCCCTTTGGAGTAGTTGTTTCTTGTTATTAACGCCTGCTTTCAGTGGGACAACCTCCAAAACAAGGAACTTCAGTTGGCTCACGTTGTGCTGGTGTGTAATGAAGTGAGCTGCCAAAGGTGCTTTTGTTGATCTGTTCCTGATAGTGCTTTTATGTTCGGTTAAGCGAACTTTAATCTTTCGTTCGGTTTTGCCTACATAAGGCAGTCCGCAGGGACATTTGAGTAGATACACTAGATTCATGGAGTCACAAGTAGCATTGGTTCTCAATTTGATGGCTTTTCCTGATGATGGATGGTTGAAGGTGTTGCCTGGAATTATATTGTGACAACGACTGCAATTGTGGCACGGTATGGTGCCAGAGTAGTTGGTGGAAATATCGATGGGTTCGGTCTCAAGAATATTCTTTATGTTTTTGGCTCTCTGGTATGCAAAGAGTGGTCTGATGTTAAAAATGCCCTGAAAGTCTGGTTCAAAACGAATCATATCCCAACTCTTAAGAATGATGTTCTTGATGGCCTTACTTCTGGAAGAGTATTTGGAGACGAAAACCGGTCTCTGTTCGCCAGTTAATCTAATGTTAGTTCTTAGGAGTTCTGCCCGAGTTTTGGTGGCCACTCGGGTTTTCGCTGCTTGTAACGTGACCTCAGGGTATTTTCTGTCTCTGTACTTCTGTAATATCTTTTCTTCCGATCTTTCATAGGCTTCTGATTCTGAACAGATTCTTTTAGCCCTTAGAAGCTGAGAGTACGGCAAATGTGTCTTAAGTGGTGTTGGATGACAGCTGGTGAACATTAAAGCGTTGTTCCTATCCGTGGCTTTGACAAATAGATTGGTTGTCAGTTTATTGTCGTGTAATGTGACCTGGACATCCAGAAATGGCAAACTTTGTGGACTGATGGTGTGAGTGAACTTTATGTGATCATCCAGAGAGTTTATGTGTTTCAAAAATTCCAAAATTTCATCAGGTTGACCAATCCAGATAAGGAAAATATCATCTATGTACCTCCATAGGGTAAGGATGTTGTTGATCCATTTATTGTGACTCAAGATGTGGTCTAGTTCCATCCGGTGCATGAACAGGTTGGCATAGCTGGGAGCAGCACAATTTCCCATTGATGTTCCAACGAGTTGAAGATAGTATTCATTGTTGTATGAAAAGTAACTGTGGTACAAAGTGAACTGTAGAAGTTCAAGTATCAGAACTTTCAAAGTGTCATCGATGGGGTGGTGGAGAAGAAAAGATTCTATGGCTTCCAAGCCCCTATTGTGCGGAATCGATGTGTACAGAGCACATACATCGATGGTTAACAGAGTATGTACTTTATCCGGTTCAATGGTGACCTGTTGAAGGCGATTCAGGAAGTCAGTTGTGTCACGTAGGTAAGTAGACATAGATGTAACAATGTCCTGTAGTTAAGGTCAATGAACTTGCCAGTGGGCTCATGGATGGAGTTTTTCGTTGAAACGATGGGACGAAACGGTGGCTTGTGTAAATCCTTGTGGATTTTGGGGAGCATGTGAATGCTAGGGCATTTGGGATGAGGTTGTGTAAGATATTTGTGATCCTTGTCTGTGATCGTTCCCATTGTTAGTGCCTTATCCAAAATGACTTTGAGCGTATTGGCAAAGACTCCAGTTGGATCATTGGGTAATTTCATGTATAGATTCATGTCACTGACATGTTTGCTTACGCTGGTGTGGTAGAAGTCACTGTCCATGACAACAAGTGCGCCACCTTTATCAGCTTTACAGCACGTAATTTCCGGGTTGTTGACAATTTGGTTGAGTGCTCTAGATTCCTTAAGTTTGAAGTTGTTATACTTAGGGTGGGGTTTTTTGAAGTTCTCTCTGATGGAATTCAAAGTGATGGTTTCAAAGGAGTCAAGTATTTTGTGACTAACAGGAGCCACAAATGTGCTTTTACTTCTTAACTCTTTACACGCATGTCGTATGGGTGTGCTTGTTGGAGGACACACATTAGAAAAAAAGTGTCGGAGTCTCAAGGTTCGCATGAATTTATATAAACTTATCTCAGTTTCCAATTCGGTGGAATTGTATGTTGGGACAAAAGAAGTCCCACGTTCAAGGGTGGACAATTGTAATTGAGATAAGTTCGTTTTAGATATGTTAATCACGAGGGTTTTTTGCTCCTGGTTGCTTGAGCAATTGGAGTTGTTTTTTCTCTTAGAGCTTCTGCTCCGCCTGGTTCGACGTTGACGGTTTGGCCTGTTTCTAAAAAAGAAACACCAGAAGTCGAAGCTGCGGTTTGGGGGACGCTATCAGATGGTTTCGGTGGTATGGTACTCCTGGGTGGTCTTCCATAGTTGGTATTCCCTCTTTGTGAAGTCGAACCATCTGTAGAGCTCCCTTCGTCCGAGGACGGATTATTATACGGTTTTTGTTGTCTGCGTTGGGCATAGACTTCTGCCCAACTATAAACCTCACCCAGTTTATAGTCCATGGTGTCACGTCTATATTTTCTGATTTTTCTGTCGTTTATCTCTTTCGTGTACTTGTCCAGTTGAATGTTGATGTCAGCGTGAGATTTATCAAGATCTTCTTTGGACATGTTGTTCTCTAGGTTGCGTGAGATTTGTGTGATTTCTTTGTCTAAATCATCGATGACTTTTGAGAGTTCTTCAACTATAAGAAGAATCAAATCCAGTGAACAACGGTTAAGGATGGCGTACCATCGTTCCGTGAATTTCGGGTTGTTCCGACAGAGGGTAGGCTTCAAGGCAATTCGTAATCCTCTAGGGATACGTTGATCTTTGTGGTATCTAATTAGAGTTCCAGCGTGTTAGCGTTGGTTAATGATTCTCTTAGAGGTATATAATAGTTGTCTCAACATACTAGGGTTGGAGAAAGCGCTCGTGGATGAGGGGTCTGCTTCCTGAATCAAAGCATAAATGCGGGTGGTTTCATCTTGGGAAAACCCAAATGTATCAGCCCGATTGGCTGTGGTGCTTGCAATTTCTTCATAAGACATGGTTCAACAGTCGGTGCCCGCCAAACGTGGCCAGAGGTACGTTGATAATCAAAAGTAGTGGAAGATGGCGGCACTCGTAGTATAAAATGTTCATCAAGATAATAAAGTAAACAGATTGTAAGTATTTCCATTTGTTGTAAGTTTTATATGCACGTTATGGGTTTCGGGTCTATCAGGTCTTTTCCGTTTTCACCTGTGACACGGCGGTTCTCTCTCATTCACTCTGAGGTTTCCTTTAACTTTGGATGGCACAGCTTGGTCGACATTGGTTTATTTTCCACACACTTTTTTTTCCTCTTCCCTCCATCGTTAATTAACGCATGCATTTTTTCATTTCACCTATACTGAACGTTTTATTTAACCCGTGGTTGCGAGCTCCCCTTCCTGATATCGATTCATTTACTTGCAGATTCTTTGCTATCCCCTGACGAAGGGCCCCGCCCAAAATGCATAGGGATGATGCATAGATCTATGGATGTTGTTTAATCGCTTTCCTTAACGCTTCGTTTCACAAAGGAGTTACTATGAAGATTTAATATGTGACCCACTGAATAAATGAACTCTTAAAAATGATTACCACGACTACACTTGTTTGAACTACATGAAATTCACTGATGAAATCATAATTTAGGAGCTCACCCTCCAATCGGAGTGCCCCCGGAAAAAGTGCAAGCCACTCTTGCACTCCTTTGTCTTTTGTTCAAGTTCCAGTCCTTACCGGCCGGAAGGGACTATATCCTGGCACCCTAAAATACTTACAATCTGTTTACTTTATTATCTTGATGAACATTTTATACTACGAGTGCCGCCATCTTCCACTACTTTTGATTATCAACGTCCCTCTGGCCACGTTTGGCGGGCACCGACTGTTGAACCATGTCTTATGAAGAAATTGCAAGCACCACAGCCAATCGGGCTGATACATTTGGGTTTTCCCAAGATGAAACCACCCGCATTTATGCTTTGATTCAGGAAGCAGACCCCTCATCCACGAGCGCTTTCTCCAACCCTAGTATGTTGAGACAACTATTATATACCTCTAAGAGAATCATTAACCAACGCTTACACGCTGGAACTCTAATTAGATACCACAAAGATCAACGTATCCCTAGAGGATTACGAATTGCCTTGAAGCCTACCCTCTGTCGGAACAACCCGAAATTCACGGAACAATGGTACGCCATCCTTAACCGTTGTTCACTGGATTTGATTCTTCTTATAGTTGAAGAACTCTCAAAAGTCATCGATTATTTAGACAAAGAAATCACACAAATCTCACGCAACCTAGAGAACAACATGTCCAAAGAAGATCTTGATAAATCTCTCGCTGACATCAACATTCAACTGGACAAATACACGAAAGAGATAAACGACAGAAAAATCAGAAAATATAGACGTGACACCATGGACTATAAACTGGGTGAGGTTTATAGTTGGGCAGAAGTCTATGCCCAACGCAGACAACAAAAACCGTATAATAATCCGTCCTCGGACGAAGGGAGCTCTACAGATGGTTCGACTTCACAAAGAGGGAATACCAACTATGGAAGACCACCCAGGAGTACCATACCACCGAAACCATCTGATAACGTCCCACAAACCGCAGCTTCGACTTCTGGTGTTTCTTTTTTAGAAACAGGCCAAACCGTCAACGTCGAACCAGGCGGAGCAGAAGCTCTAAGAGAAAAAACAACTCCAATTGCTCAAGCAACCAGGAGCAAAAAACCCTCGTGATTAACATATCTAAAACAAACTTATCTCAATTACAATTGTCCACCCTTGAACGTGGGACTTCTTTTGTCCCAACATACAATTCCACCGAATTGGAAACTGAGATAAGTTTATATAAATTCATGCGAACCTTGAGACTCCGACACTTTTTTTCTAATGTGTGTCCTCCAACAAGCACACCCATACGACATGCGTGTAAAGAGTTAAGAAGTAAAAGCACATTTGTGGCTCCTGTTAGTCACAAAATACTTGACTCCTTTGAAACCATCACTTTGAATTCCATCAGAGAGAACTTCAAAAAACCCCACCCTAAGTATAACAACTTCAAACTTAAGGAATCTAGAGCACTCAACCAAATTGTCAACAACCCGGAAATTACGTGCTGTAAAGCTGATAAAGGTGGCGCACTTGTTGTCATGGACAGTGACTTCTACCACACCAGCGTAAGCGAACATGTCAGTGACATGAATCTATACATGAAATTACCCAATGATCCAACTGGAGTCTTTGCCAATACGTTCAAAGTCATTTTGGATAAGGCACTAACAATGGGAACGATCACAGACAAGGATCACAAATATCTTACACAACCTCATCCCAAATGCCCTAGCATTCACATGCTCCCCAAAATCCACAAGGATTTACACAAGCCACCGTTTCGTCCCATCGTTTCAACGAAAAACTCCATCCATGAGCCCACTGGCAAGTTCATTGACCTTTATCTACAGGACATTGTTACATCTATGTCTACTTACCTACGTGACACAACTGACTTCCTGAATCGCCTTCAACAGGTCACCATTGAACCGGATAAAGTACATACTCTGGTAACCATCGATGTATGTGCTCTGTACACATCGATTCCGCACAATAGGGGCTTGGAAGCCATAGAATCTTTTCTTCTCCACCACCCCATCGATGACACTTTGAAAGTTCTGATACTTGAACTTCTACAGTTCACTTTGTACCACAGTTACTTTTCATACAACAATGAATACTATCTTCAACTCGTTGGAACATCAATGGGAAATTGTGCTGCTCCCAGCTATGCCAACCTGTTCATGCACCGGATGGAACTAGACCACATCTTGAGTCACAATAAATGGATCAACAACATCCTTACCCTATGGAGGTACATAGATGATATTTTCCTTATCTGGATTGGTCAACCTGATGAAATTTGGGAATTTTTGAAACACATAAACTCTCTGGATGATCACATAAAGTTCACTCACACCATCAGTCCACAAAGTTTGCCATTTCTGGATGTCCAGGTCACATTACACGACAATAAACTGACAACCAATCTATTCGTCAAAGCCACGGATAGGAACAACGCTTTAATGTTCACCAGCTGTCATCCAACACCACTTAAGACACATTTGCCGTACTCTCAGCTTCTAAGGGCTAAAAGAATCTGTTCAGAATCAGAAGCCTATGAAAGATCGGAAGAAAAGATATTACAGAAGTACAGAGACAGAAAATACCCTGAGGTCACGTTACAAGCAGCGAAAACCCGAGTGGCCACCAAAACTCGGGCAGAACTCCTAAGAACTAACATTAGATTAACTGGCGAACAGAGACCGGTTTTCGTCTCCAAATACTCTTCCAGAAGTAAGGCCATCAAGAACATCATTCTTAAGAGTTGGGATATGATTCATTTTGAACCAGACTTTCAGGGCATTTTTAACATCAGACCACTCTTTGCATACCAGAGAGCCAAAAACATAAAGAATATTCTTGAGACCGAACCCATCGATATTTCCACCAACTACTCTGGCACCATACCGTGCCACAATTGCAGTCATTGTCACAATATAATTCCAGGCAACACCTTCAACCATCCATCATCAGGAAAAGCCATCAAGTTGAGAACCAATGCTACTTGTGACTCCATGAATCTAGTGTATCTACTCAAATGTCCCTGCGGACTGCCTTATGTAGGCAAAACCGAACGAAAGATTAAAGTTCGCTTAACCGAACATAAAAGCACTATCAGGAACAGATCAACAAAAGCACCCTTGGCAGCTCACTTCATTACACACCAGCACAACGTGAGCCAACTGAAGTTCCTTGTTTTGGAGGTTGTCCCACTGAAAGCAGGCGTTGATAACAAGAAACAACTACTCCAAAGGGAAACAGTGTGGATCAAGAGACTGGATGCCTGCCAGCCCAAGGGGCTTAACGACAGACTTGAATACAGTTGCTTCTTATAGAGAATTGTTGTCCTAACATACATGTATTCACGTTAACTTTGTCTGATGCTACATGCCTATATTCTGTTTTTCCACTTCTCCACCATCCCCACACCTTCCAGTTTTTCTGTCCACGCGGTTTTTCTTGCTGCAACCCCTTGCTTCGGTTGTTCACCTGATTTTTTACACTCCACTCTCTCTTGATCCATAATTTTTCTGGTACAATCTTCCCCAACCTCTACAATTTTTTCCCCAACCTCTGGTTTTTGACACTTTCATTACCTGTTTTACCCTTCTTTTCTTCCCCACTGACAATCTCTTTTACCCTCCTGTCTGCCTTCATCCATTTATTGATTATCTTTTTTACCCTCCTGTCTGCCTTCATCCATTTATTGTTATATCTGTAATGCCACCACTGTGTACGTATACCATCTTGAGCCCACTCTAAGATGGCCGCCGCTGTTGAGTCCGAGTGTTTTGTATGCACACGCTAATATTCTGTTCACCCTTTACTTGAAGCGCTAGTTTATCAATGTTTTATTATGTTTTATAACATTTCCCTGTGTACTTTACGAGGTTTCTAACACTATTGAGTATTAACTGATAGGATTTTCACCCATCCACACTTCCGTTAGTCCGTTTTTTACTCTTACGGCAATATATTCACTTCCGCATTACCCTTGCCCGTTCACTAACCTCCGGCAACTCGGCGTTTGGCGCGTTGCCACACTGACCCATCGGTAAGCTCATACCCGTTTCACCCCCACTCGTAAGGTGTTTCTTTAGCATGTGCCTCGCTAAGATTGTTCACTCAAACATTCAGATTCCAGTATTTCCATTTGTTGTAAGTTTTATATGCACGTTATGGGTTTCGGGTCTATCAGGTCTTTTCCGTTTTCACCTGTGACACGGCGGTTCTCTCTCATTCACTCTGAGGTTTCCTTTAACTTTGGATGGCACAGCTTGGTCGACATTGGTTTATTTTCCACACACTTTTTTTTCCTCTTCCCTCCATCGTTAATTAACGCATGCATTTTTTCATTTCACCTATACTGAACGTTTTATTTAACCCGTGGTTGCGAGCTCCCCTTCCTGATATCGATTCATTTACTTGCAGATTCTTTGCTATCCCCTGACGAAGGGCCCCGCCCGAAATGCATAGGGATGATGCATAGATCTATGGATGTTGTTTAATCGCTTTCCTTAACGCTTCGTTTCACAAAGGAGTTACTATGAAGATTTAATATGTGACCCACTGAATAAATGAACTCTTAAAAATGATTACCACGACTACACTTGTTTGAACTACATGAAATTCACTGATGAAATCATAATTTAGGAGCTCACCCTCCAATCGGAGTGCCCCCGGAAAAAGTGCAAGCCACTCTTGCACTCCTTTGTCTTTTGGAAAAAGGGCCATCAATCAGCCAGACCATCATCTCCCCCTTTCGTCCAAATAGGTGCCTCCTATCAACCAACCTCTACCTAGCCATAGTCCCCAGAGTTAAAAGGGTGAGATGCAGTGGTCGCTCCTTTTGTTATAACGTTGACAAATTGTGGAACGCCCTTCCTCTATATCTATGCTCAAAGACTATTCTTCTGGTTTTCCTTAAGCTTTGGAAAACTTGGCTTTTCCAAAAATTTCACCCATTAATTTGCTGCTGTCAGTCTGTTGTCTCCGCTAGCGCTGGGATGCCTGCAGGTAGCACCGCGCTTTATAAATACTTCTAATAATAATTATTATTATTACAGTTTTATGTGCTCCAAAGATAGAGAAGCTGTTAGTGCTGCATATGTTACGTTCAGAGGTTGCCATTCCAAATTGGCAGAATGTTTTTTTATTTGTCTTGCTTACTTTTTAATTTTTTTTATGTTGGGTCTATGTATTCACAGGTCTTTTGCTTGTAGAGGTGGATCAGCTACTGAAAGCTTGTGCCTAAAGTCTGTCTCTGGCTAATCACAAGGTTCTATTGGAACCTCATGCTTAGAATCAGCCGAGGTTTCAAGTGGCTTCTACCGGCCTTCCTCTACCCTGGATGTGGCGTTACAGACAGAGATCTCAACTTCAGAAATGGGCAACCAGGTTTGAGTCTCGGTATTGGGTCAACATTCTATGAGCTGGGCAAATCACTTAAACTTACCAATTCCAATAACAATGAATGGAGACTGTGTGTAATGTAACTGGTTCTCATTCAAAGCACTCCAATAACGTCTGGTTGAGTTTGTACTATAGAACAACAGCAGTAAAATACACAAAGAGGTTAAAAATAACCTCAAGAAAGAGATAGCCATTTACTACCTGATTTGTACAATGTGAAGCCAGAAAGCCTGTATAAGTCACATCTTCCCCACTCGAATGTTGGCATTTTAGGCAAATATTTTATTTCACCAAAAGTCTTTTTTCATCATTATCATGTTTGAAAGCACTTTCAAATGTGTGAGTTTAGCATACCGGTTGTACCAAACTTATTGTGTGTGATTTAAAAACTATAATGTTGCTCTATTATAATCTGGGTCACGTACAGCTTTATATGACAATTGTCAATTGACAATTGTGATACTTTTAAGATCAGTGCTATAATGTGACATATTAATGTCTAAGCTTCCACATGTTTAAGAAATACACTTTTATCAAATTTTGAAAAGGGGTTCTTGTATTTTACATAATGTTTGTTGTATGATTTACATAGCAAACCTTTTCAGTTGGCAGTTTCTAGACCCTTGTCTCAGCTCTGGCTCTGCTATTCCTGTTAAACTGATGGCTTGCCCACCTCTACCTGCCTCACAACACAACACAAGTCCAGTGTGCGTTCAGAAGAAAGCTTGCTCACTTGTGAAAACATTGTAAAAATACAAACACGTATGTAAGCTAAATACCACCAGGTTTTTGGATGTCGCCTATTGCGTGCAGTCGGTTGGTGATCACTAACGTCTGCATGAATGAATGAGCAATTTGTATAGCGTGAACATATAACCTAAGGCGTTAGGTGCTACAATAGCTACAGCTATCTGGTAGGAGCAGTTCTTTGTAGGTCCGATTTACAAGGCAAAAAGCCAGGTCTTCAAGGCCTTGCGAAATGGAAGATGTGATTCTATGCCGGATATGGAAAGAGGAAGAGTGTTAAAAAGCTGGGCCACTCCGACCGAGTAAATTCTTCCTCCCCATTGTGATCTTCATTATCTCGGGATAACCAGACAATTTTGTATTGGCTGATCGCAGTTGTCTGATAGGGACATACCTGTGAAAGATGTGCCCTGATTCCCTCTGATCCTGAATTGTGTAGTGTCTTATGCACAATACACAAGCCTTTAAATAGAATTATTTTTTTCTGCTGAGAGCCAGTACAATTTCTTAATGGCAGCTGAAATTGAATAGTATTTTGGAACATCTAATACCAGTCTTGCTGTTGCATTCTGCACCAGTTGGAGTTTGTTGATGGAGGCCCTATTAGTTTCTAAACAAAAGGACATTGCAATAATCCATCTCCGATAAACTTAATGATATAGCAGCTGGGAATAAAATGGGAATATCTTTCACAGGGTCCTTATGACCCAAAAGCAGGAGGACACAGTCCTATTGACCTGTTAGTTGAAAGATAGACTGGCGTCACCTATGACACCAAGGTTTCTTGCTGATTCTAATGGAGAGGGACATGATCCCAATGTTTCTGGCCACCATGAGTGGGTCCATTTGGGGGGATGATTACCAAACATCAAAACCTCCGTTTTGTCACCATTTAGCTGAAGATAGTTGTCTCTCAGCCACTGACTTCATGCAGTCCTTAAAATTGGTGGCTGCAGCGTCAATGTCTTCTATGATAGACTAAATTACCTGTGTGTCATCTGCACAGGATATTACCTCCAGCCCATTAGATCTAACTAGTTTTGCCAATAGAGAAACATATATATTAAATAGTGTGAGGCTCAAGAGGACTTTTGAGGGACTCAACAACATTTTAGGATAGGGTCTGAGTAGTATTGGTCCATATTAACTTTTTGTGATCTGTGAGTTAAGAAGGAAGCCAGCAGCTTCAATGCACATTCTGCGACCCCTATTTATTGTAGCCGGTTGAAAAACTTATTTGGGGAGATAGTATCAAATGCTGAATGCAAGTTCAATAAGATCAACAGCATGGTTTTTGCAGTTATTTAAGCAAATTCCGATCCATGGCAGCTTCTGAATCCATACTAAGAAGGATCCAGTAGTTGATGTTGCTCCAAATATGCACTCAGTTGTGAGTTAGGATGTTCCTTCATATTCTTGGCCAGTACTGGGAGCAAAGAAATCAGTCGATAATTTTTAAAGTCTGTGGGATCAAGACTGACTTTTTTTAATAGAGGCTTGATGACCGCTGTTTTTCAGATAAGTGGATAGCATCCCGTATTGATGGCTAAGTTGAGAGTATCTGTTAGATGGGGTACAACAATCTCCCTGCCTAACCTCATGGACTTTGGGGAGCACAACTCCAAAGGGGAGCCCGATTTAATCCCTTCTAGTAGCAAGGTCTGTTCATTTGAAAGGGGAAGAAATGCCGTTTGGCAATGGTCCCTTTCCACAATGTGGGGGAAGCTATTAGCTAAAGGATTAATATTTTTGTCATCGTTGGGGGACATGGCATTAAGTTTCTTCAGAGATGTGTACATTTTGACAATTTTAGAGTGTAAATAATTAGCCATTCCATCGCAGGAAGCATGTAAGCTCTCATAATGGCCCGAGATGGAAGAGTTAGATAAAGTATCAATCAGTCTGAAGAGATTTCTAGAAGACTTAAGAGATAATGTCATCTAGGTATATAATGCTGTTTTTTCACGCTAATGGCTAATTTATATTCTACCAACTTAGCTTTATACTTTGGTTTCATGATACGTCTACTGTTTGCGCCAGATGTGTTCTTGGCGGCGACAAGATTGCTTGAGCAACTTGAGTTTTTCTGAAAACCAGGGGGATGTAGGCTTTTTTCTACCTACATAACTTTGTGTTAGAGGGGCCAGACAGTCAACTGCTGCCCCAAGCGAGTTATAGAATGGACACCAAACGTGGGATAATGTATTTTGTCCTTTGCTTTTGTCTCAGGGCGTGAAGAAAAGTTTCCTTATTGATGGTTTTAAAGTTTTTTTAAAACATTTTATTGTTTTCATTTTTATTGAAGTTAACGTTCTTAGTTATAGGGAGTATCAAGGAAAATAGTATTGCTTGATGGTCCGACCAGGACAGATGGAGGGATTTCCCTACCTTAATACGCTGATAGTTGGTAAAAATGCAATCCAAAATATGTCCTGCTCAATGGGTGGCCGTGTTTACTAATTGCGACTTAGCATAATCTCTTTGAAGGTTATTGAGATCTTGCAGGAGGCATTATTAATATGATGCAGGAGGATCTGTTGTTCTGATCGTCCTGGACCTCTGCGCGGCTTTTGATACTATTTCTCATCTAAAGCTCGTGGAGAGACTCCATTCTTGTGGTATCCAGGGCATTTTAAAATATATTTATTATTGCAAGATAAGAGAAAAGAAAAATACATCAGTTCATGTAACAGTAGTATGACATAGTATTAGCTTGAATTAAATTTTAAACTGTAAAAAAGAACAACAGAGAAATGGGAATCCAGGGCATGGCCCTAAAATGGCTTCAGAATTTCCTGACCGATCGACATCATACGTTATGTTGGGACCATATTTTTCAAAGCAATTTTTTCTGGACAGGGGCGTACCTCAGGGCTCCTGTCTGAGCCCTACATTATGTAATTTCTATATGGCCCCCCTGGCAAAAATTGTGGAACATTTTGGGTTCAAAATAATTTTATACGCTGACGACACCCAGCTTATGTTCACAATTGGCTCCAATATAGAATCGGAAAAAGCACGCTTCTCGGCGGGCATGGTCACTATTTCAAACTGGATGTCTGAGACTTGCCTCCAATTGAATCCAAGTAAGACGGAGGTAATGCTGAAGGGGAAAACATCTAGGTTATGGTCAGATGATTGGTGGCCATCCCAGCTTGGTCTCCATCACAAAATAATCAGTGAAGAGTTTGGGAATAATTCTGGACCAATCTTTAACAATGAAAGAACAGATTGCGGCTGTAACCAGCTCATGTTATTATAGTCTTCGCCTCCTGCGTAAGATTTTAACCTATTTACCGATTAAACATCGCAGAATTCTGGTCCAGGCCATTGTTGCTAGCCGCCTCAACTATGGAAACGCTCTTCTGGCTGAAGTCGGAACAACGCAATTGGCCAAATTACAGGTTGTCCAAAACACGGCAGCAAGAATGATCCTGAACCGCCCCGCTAGAACACCATCAGGCCCCCTGCTGAGAGAGCTTCATTTGCTCCCGATAAGAAAGCGATCTAAATTTAAGATCTGCTGCCTAACTTACAGTTCGTTTAGAGGTAAAGGCCCTGACTATTTGCCCAGAAAGCTTATTAAACACACTCTGGACAGGACTCTCAGATCCAATTCCTTGGCCCCCAGGATTCGTCTTAGTCGTACTGGTGGTATGGCTTTTTCTTTTCTCGTCCCACGCTACTGGAACTCTCTGCCCCTCGCCTTATGAGAATGTCCCTCCTATAACATCTTCAGGAAATAACTAAAAGCCCTTCTCTTTTATTTACACAGTCCTAGCCCTGCTTTAGCGACCTCTTGTCACTAAGTAAGCGCCGAGATGCCCCCGGATGAATCGCGCGCTATATTAAGTGTTCCTAACATAACATAACATAACATAACATAATTTCCTCCTTTTGGGAATCCCTAATAATGTTGACTTGCCTCAGGCCCATCAATTGTTTTTTGGTCTCAGTCTGGTGGTGGGGAAAAGGGATGTTGATCGCCACTGGGGACCTGTGGAATGCCCCACTTTACATGAGTGGAATACAGGAATGGACATGCACTTGATGGCTGAAAAAACTACATACATCAGCAGAGGCTGCCCCCAAAAGTTTCATAAAGCCTGGGGAAAATGGGTTTCGTACTATTCCTTAGAGAGACTGCTGGGGGGAGAAGAGGTGGATTGAGATGGTCTTTTACCACCACAACAGTATGGGCCACTGTCGGAATTCGTGGGAGTGGGCGGGGGAAGCAGGTCTTGATGTTACATGTTGTTATTGATGTACAAATGAAGGGAACCACTTGCTTATTTGTGGACTATTATTTTCTTTTGCTATACTATCCATGAAAACTTCAATAAAAATATTTTTCAAAATATATATATATTGTACCCTTTTTTTAGGGTATAGGATCAGGTCTGGCAACGAAGTTTAAAACCATGTCCGGACTTAATACAAGGTTTGTTAAATTCTATATTCTCCATGATTTTTGGTGGTTCTCCAATCATCCTTTTACTGATTGGCGGTGGGATTGTTATCTTCCTCCTGGTGCTACAGGCAACTCAATAACATGGAGTACACTTAGCGAGCTGGAAAACAATGCTGACAAAACGTAGCATGCTATTTGGGATATGTGTGGCTTTCTGAATTAAGTGAGAGTTGGACCCTAGCTTTCTGAAAGACAAATACTACAAAGGTAAAACCTGTTTAACTTGTTGTGACCTTTTCTGCTGACGTGATTGTTGATTTACCTCTAGACAGTGTTTAATTTGAGCCAATGGTTTCCGGTGCTCAGGACTGACACTTATGACAGCTGCCACATGGAGCTGTCTGTCAAATTTAGAGATGAGCAGAACAACAGTTTATTATTAACATAATATAAATAAAATCTGACTAATAGCTGCCTCCCAATCCATCTGTATAGCTTTGGGGGCTGGAATAGTTAGAAGGGTCATTGGCTGTGCTGCCAAGGGCAATGGGGGGAGCATGCTGAAGTGGCCTCTTGATTAGGACACTGGCACTTATTTTTTCACAAACTTAGCACTGCCTGCCTCTAGAGCACACCCTTGTGACATTTCTTCCCATGGATTCTCTTATACAACCCCTGGTTACACACTAGAGACAATGCAAAGTAATAGTTTTACCACTGTTACAGGATGCTTACAACACTGGACTAATTTCACCAGTGTCTTCCTGGAACAACTTCTTGATGAATGGCTATTCAATTGGCAACTTATCAAAACTGGGCCCTTGAATGAAGCATTATCACTGTCCATGAGTGCTTTAGAGTTACAATCATTAGCCAGTCAAACGCATGATCTTACGATTAAATCCATGACAACATCAACAATGATGACAATGATAACATAATGAATGCTATGGATGCCCTACATGCATTAGAAATCTACACCCTAAAACCTGGTGAAGTATTAATTCCTTTTTAAAACAAGCCACATCATTTTTTCCAACTAGCATAAGCAATTTTGTATCTGATGTATTTGATCGTCAAAATAAGACAGCTTTAATAAGCCTTTTAAAGGTACAAAAGTTTAGATATTTTTCTCTTTTTTAACTCAAAACTAGCAAGGCTCGAGAGTATATTCATGCAACACCTATTGACAAAATGTATAATAATTTATGTCTTTTTTATTTATCAACAGTTCCTACTTTTTAAGATACTTGTATTATATTTGAATGTTTTTGTATTCAGTTATAAATTATAAATAATTTCAGGAGCATGGACTTCAGGTCAATAATTGCTTCTAAGCCCATCAATCCAATAAAGAAATTCAATAGGTGCAAGCTGAGATGTTGTGTATATCCTCTGGTCTGACTTCATTTTTGTCTGATTTAGGAGGTCATTTTGTCTTAGGCCTAGTTGGAAAAGGGCTACCTTTTTCTTCCTAGGTTTAAAACATGATGGTCTTTATATTCCCAGGGAAAATATATATGTCGCATCCCTTTTACCCGTAAATGTGCCACATCCTTTTGACCATAATGTGTAAAGATGTCATATCTACATGGTAGTGACCTTTTAAAGATGTTTTATCCCTTGGTAGTGACATAAAAGAAGACATACCCTCCAAGTAGTGACATAAATAGGAGCTCCTTGTGCAGCAGTGGTTTTTCACATCCAAGCGTTGGTCCACTGAACTAACTTTAGGCATTTGTGGGCGTGGAAAGTCAGACTTTGTAGGATTAAACGCATAGACTCTTATGCACCAATGCCAGAGTGACGGGAATGTACTGCAGGGTGTGTGGAAGGACTGGCCTATCCAGACAGGTCACTTCCCATGATGATAGGTGCTGCAGCAGACGTGTGGTAACATTTTATGATTATGCTCTTCTCTCCTTACTACTTTAACCTTACTAGGCCCTTATCTGCAGCATTGCCATATACCACAGAGGCAATAATCCTCTGATGAATTTTCCTACACCAATAGGAGTGGTGGAAATTAGGGTGGTCAAAACACCCCGTTAGCTGTCCAATGAAGACCATTAATTGACAGCTAACTCATAGATTTGTGATCAGATTTAGGTACACCGCTCTCAGGACCACGCTCTAAAAATAAGGAATAGCAGCAGGAACACCCATCCTCCTGAAGAAGTTAAGTCTGCTTAAAGTTATGCAGGCAAAACAAAAGAAAGTTTGTGTATTCTCCCCACAATGAATTTAAATCATTTGTAAAATAGCACCGTTTAAATGGAAGAACAAACAGGACTGAATAATCAGCTCAGGCAGATATTAGATGTATTTCCTTATTGTATTTAAGATTCAAAGTTCATTGCCACAAGCATTGCAGTGTTTATAATAACGGCATACATTTAAGCAGGCTTTCTCCGGGTTGGTTATTACAAAAATCAGTTTTACAGAGTCACAGAGTCCCAGAACCAATAAGGCAGAAGGGTAGTATGTTGTCTAACAACTCAAATCCTACAAAGAAGGGTAAAGGGTTCAAATTGAAAGTCCATTTAAGGGCGAGTTCATTAGCTTAGAACTAGGAATTAAAGGAAATGCAAAATGGAAATGGTTCGGCAAAGAAGGTTTCAGTCCATCAGCTACCGACTATATTCTCAGCAAGACATTCCATAGTATATACGAGTTCTCAAAAATGGATCAGCACATCATACTCTCACAAGGGAAAAGAAAAGAATGGTGATGAGTAAAAGAGCAAAAAATCTATGGAGTGCTCCTTTTTGGGGGGTTCCTTCTTTAACAAAATCTATAGCATTTTCCAGTGATGTAGTATCACACCATCATCTGAAGACTGGGGAATGCTCAAATTCACATAATGTCAACTAGGACCCTTGCAACAGTGAGATGCTTTCCCATGCAAGTCATGAAACGAAAGATTTTATAGGCCACGTAGGCCTAACAACAATAAAAAGAGATATAAAGTAATCATCTATAGCAATAGCTGGAGTCCTGCTCCCACAGGAATATTTCACCCTGAACATTAAAGAAACATTCAGGAATGTCAGTGTGTATACATATACTGGACAAATAAAGCATCATTTCACTTATTGTAAATGATCTGTTGTATTAAGATGGGGGAAAGGTTAGCATTAGAGAAACAGCATCTTCCAAAAAACCTTTGAGTTAGCATCACACATTTTAATTATAATGAGCTCTAAACCAACAATAAATATAATGTAATTAAATCTATTCACAATAAAGTGTATATAGAACATTCACCAAAGATTATTACATGAAGATAGCTAACATTAGAAATACCCTATTACTACAATTTTCTCAGCGTTCATATAAATGTATAATTTTCTCAATTCACATCACAGAATTATTTTTATTCTTTTCATAAACTATTAAGTTTCTAGTATTAATATTCGAAATGTCATGACCGTATCTAGTTTTGACACGTTTTTACAACAATGTTTCTAAATGGTTCATTTAAACTGAACGCTTTAGAAACACTAGGTCATTTTATTTAATCAGTAAACATTAATATAGCCTTAAAGCCTGACCAGCAGGCTCTACTGGCCATTAAAGGCCCGCTCCAGCGTTAAAGGCCCTAGCCGAGTTCTCCCCATTCCCATGTTTTAATAAACAATATGCTCATAAGAAACTCTCATTAATGCGACATATGTATTTGTATTGTTTTGTATTTATATTTCCCTCAGTTCATTTTTAAAGCACGCTTATACAGTGCTTCTACTACACTTGTCTCCTTTTTCATGTGTCACTGTGCCTGACGTGTACAAATTGCACTTTCAGGTTTTTGTGTCTTCACTTGTGTAAATGTGTTGTGAATTATGATTTTTAAAATCATGCTACATCACAGGCATGCACCCCTCCAGACAGTCCACTTCCCTGGGCGATGGGTGTGTGCAGTATGGTGTGGGGGAGACTGGCCTCTCCGGACAGACCACTTCCTAGGGAGACAAGATTGCATTTTAATGTATGGGGAGGGACTGACCTCCCCAGACAGACCACTTCCCAGGGTGGCGGGCATGCAATTTTGGATTTGGGAGGGACTGGCCTCTCCAGACAGACCACTTACCCAGGTACAACAGAACTGCACTGTAGGGTGTGAGAAGAGATTGGCTTCTTCAGTCGCACCACTTGCCAGGCAATATCGTGCGATGTAGGGTGTGTAGAGACACTGACATCTCCAGTCAGACCACTTGCCAGGGTGACAGTTCAACACTGTAGGGTGAGGCGAGGGACTGGCATCTCTGGACAAACCTCTCCTCAGGGGGAAGGGCGTGTGTGGTAGGGTAGGGTATGTTGAAGGACTGACTTCTCCATACAGAACACTCCCAGGGTGACGAGTGTACACTGAAGGATGTAGGGAGTGACTGGCCTCTCCAGTCAGTCCATTTTAATGGGCAACTGGCATGCACTGTTGGCTCCACTCAAGCAATAACATATCTTTAAACTGCTATAAGTATATACTAGTGGATCTACAATTAGTTTTGCACATGTATTGCACTTTTACATCTTATTCAATCCTGCGGGACACCCTTGAGAGCCAAAGTGGTCCTGTGTCCTTCAGCGGTCATTTAATATAGGATTGGAGGGCTTGGTCCCCTGGCATGAAAAGGAATATTAAAAAGAATATAAGTGGGCAGGGTAGGCATATCGCCCCCCTCCCCCGCCCGAGGGGCGGGGTCCCAGAAGGACTCCCCCACCCTGGAGATAAAAGTTCAAAAAGGTTCTCTTGCAGAGTTGCGGAAAAAACATTTGAGATCACTTTTGAAAAATAAATGAACCCTGGGTGGGGCAGGACCTGGAGGTCAAAGCGCAGTTCTTATTTTATATACTAGTGGACCTGGATAAATATCTTAGCAGGGGGGAGCATAAAAACCCTGGCAACACATAATGATAACTTCCAAGCAACAATCTACACATGTGGGTCTCGATTTGCTTTATTAATTTTTATAACAATGATTTCACAACCTTTCCAAACAGGCATTTTATCAATTTGTTTGAGTTTATCTTTAACCTACAAAATAATAATTTTAGTATGTACGATAAACCGGCTGGAATTTGTTTAGTCAGTGACTTTAATGCAAGACTCTTAAACAACCTTGGCCCATCTGCTATTCCCTCGGCCATGGAATCTATGTGTAAAAGAGGAGCGGAATTAGCAGATCATTTATCCGTTTGTAATTTAATTAATGTAATGGAAAGAGTTGATGTGAACCAAAATAAGAATCGTATAATACCCACTTATAGGGGTCGAGGTTGCTCCTCTGTAATTGATTATGTTTTTATATCAGCCTCATTTGAGGATCTTTTAGTAAAAGCAGAGGTCCTATGTACTATCCTGGGCGATCACAACCCAATTCTAATGTCTATTAGACTCTCCCCCAAACCCAGCCCTGTAATAGAACCTGGGGCAACCAATTTAGTGGTACCACCGACAAGTTAAGAGAGCTTTATTTGCTAAAATTATAAAATCTTATCCAATGCTTGTTAAAACTTGCCTTTCATGCAGCGCTTCTGACGCAGAGATCATTGTGGGGTTCAGCAGCCTATGTGCAGGTATTAAACACATGATCTCAAGACCAGCCCCAAAAACTAGTACAAACCCTAAATGGTTTGATGGTAGCTGCTCGCCGGCAAACAGAGAAATGCGTGAAGCATTAGCAGCTTCGCCCAGGGACGTAACCCTTGTTAGATCATTACGATCTACTTACAAGAAAGTGACTAGGCTGCGAGCAGATGAAATTTTACAAGAACGATGGGACAATCTTGCCTGTGCTGCTACGCTGAATGACGGAAACGGATTTTGGTCAGCAGTCAAAGCCATGAGATCGATGGGTTTAAATATTACTCCCATAAGCTGTAACATAACGAGTGAATTATGGGAGGCACATTTTGCTAGGATCTATACTGCATCATCAATGACTTTGGATATTAGCACTATCCCTCCAGTTGCAAGGGTTTTCATATCAGTGACAGAAGTGGAGGATGCCATACACCGAAGTGTAGGGAATAAGGCCCCGGGCCCATATGGGGTCTCTATTGATCTTATTGAACAAGAACCGGAATTTTGGGCACCCCTTTTATGTAATGTTTTTAACAATTTGTTGAAAACAACTATTCCGGGGACCGATCCGACCCTAGTTGTTATTGTCCCATCTCTTTGATAGATAACACCCTGAACATTATAGGAGGTGTATTGTTTAATAAAATCGGGATCTGGGCAGAGAAGGACCAAATTTTAAACCAATGCCAGCTAGGTTTTAGGAGTAAATTGGGTACAGTCGAACAATGTCTAAATTTAAATCTAATCCTTGGTAAATATACGATTGCAAAAAATTAATCTATTTATTTGGGTTTTATGGACCTCACATCAGCGTTTGATTTTGTTAATAGGTCACGCTTATGGTCGGTCCATTTAGATTATGGGTTGGACGAGGCTTTAGTTTATTTCTTGGCATATTTACATAGGGATTTGAAGGCGCAGGTTAGGATTAGCAATGATGGGGAGGTCTCTGGGGAGATTGCTATTGGTAGAGGGGTTAGACAGGGATGCATACTTGCCCCTCTACCTTTTATCCTTTACATAAACGATTTACATAATACCCTGTCAAAATTGACCTGCGATATCCCCAAAATTTATGGTAATATACTCCCAGCGCTTCTATACGCAGACGATGCAGTCATTATGGGCCGCACTCCTCACGCACTGCGCACTTTAGTTAAGGGATTTGTGACCTTTGTGGCGGATCTGGAGCTCCGCACCAATTTAAAAAAATCATATATAATGAGTTGCGGCATGAAAAAATACTTTATTAATTCCATAACATTTGGTACTAAATCCCTATTACGCAGATGCACTTTTCCCTATCTGGGCCTAGTGTTTTTAGAAACAAGATCTTGACAAGCACACGCTGCCCATAGTAGAAGCAAACTTTCTAAAGCGATTAAGTCTATCCTGTGCCTTCAGCAGCCGAAACAGGCAGAGATTGTCTCACCTTTAATGAAAATATACAAAACACAGTGTATTCCGACAGCCACATATGGCGCGGAAGTTTGGGGATTTACAAATTGTAGCAGGGTTCAAAGAGAAGAAAATAGATTTTGCAGAAAAATCTTGGGGGCTCAAATCTCCTTGCCTTCCTTTGTATGTCATAGGGAACTTAATTTGTTTTATATAGAAGATTTTATCAGGTCTCGCCCTGCTATATTCTGGTTAAAAATATGGCTAAAACCGGCAGCATCTTTGACGAGGAGATTATCACTGACTGCTTTAAGTGTGATAAGGGTGGTGCTATACCATGGCTTTCTGCTGTTAGAAAAAGTTTAACCAGTGTGAATTTGGAACATGTCTTTTTATACCCACTAGCTAATGAGGGCATGAAGAAAAGATCACTCATGGGGGTACTATACAAATCATATAATAATGAAAGATATGCCACTGAGTCCCTTAAACCTTCAGTAGGCAGGTATTTGGCTCTTATGGAGGCAACTGTCCCCCAAAATCCAATGCTACTGAAATATCTTTTGAGCAGCCTAGGGCGTTGGAAGAGAAAATTACTCTTCCGCCTCAGGGACGGTTCAATAACATTTTCACTTTGCTTCTCCTTGGGATTCAATACAAATCTGGGGCAGATGCCTTGTCCGTGTGGTACCGGAAGTAATCAAACAGCGGTACACTTCCTAATGTTCTGTAATTACTATGGTAAGTATACTAGACAATATTTGATTCCGTACCTAAAGGAAGTAAGCGTCACCGATTACAAAACAGCGTACTTTGAAATTTTACAACTGGGAAATGTGGACCTGATTCTTTGAGTAAGCTCGTTTTTAGCAGCAGCAGTAAGTTCACGTACCTGTATGGGTGAGTAATAATGCGTTAAATGCACAAACAAACAAACAAAACAAAAAAATGTCAGGGGCTCCTGGCCTTTGTTATTTCCCTATCTGAGTATTATTAAGGAAGTAAAGCTTAGGAATGGAGGTGTAAGCAAAATTAAATAATACGCACCATGCTGTGGCTACTGCTTATAATCATATTGCACTTTATTCTATTTGATGCTGCTGCCTGGTATTTATATTTAATCCTATATCCACTATGTGGTTAACATTGTTTACATTCTTTGCACTTTATTACACTAAGATGCTTCTTTGAATGCCCGTTCAACCGTTTTTAAATGTTACCTTAGTGGTCTATTTACTTGTCAAACTTTTTAATATTACAGTTATCATTTTTTATTGTTTCTTTCACATAATGTTTACCTTGGAAATTTTTTCTTGACTGTGATTGAATTGTGCTTTTATGGATTCTTTTATCCGAATAAAGATCGGATTATAATTATAATGAGGACGTGCTCCTGGAGCCAATTTCAGCCCTGGCGACCCATCTGCATTTTTAGAAGGGGAGGGAGAGTAACTATAGAAACTATATATAACTTGAGCCCTCACCATGCACTGAGAATTACTTCCCTTATGACGTCACTCATGACAATGTTTTATGAAATCTTTGATACCATGGAATTAATGTGTTTGGAATCTCATCCATTTTTCAATGAGGTAATCAGAAAAGGTAATGCATTGCATTAGTCGGGTGAGTAAAGATTCTCTTTGTGGAGTTTTTTGATTACAATATTATCAAGCTTAACTCAGGTTATAGATAAGTAGATGTGGAACATACCGATAAACGTTCAATCTGATATTACGGTACAATGTGTACAAGATGGCTCAGTGAGTTAAACACTTCCCGAATACACTTAAATATGATCTGGAGACCACGAGCAGTAATATTGACAAGGCCAATGCACACCTTCAACCTTCGAAGGCTGTTGAATTGGTAGTTTATTACAGTGCTTTAAAGTGGTAAACACATATGGCGCCATATACAAATATATTTGTAAAATTACTAATTTACTGATAATTTAGTGTATTGATTCATTAATTATAATATATTATTGTTGTTTCTTATCTTCAGTACTGTAATAACAGTACCTTCGTCCACAGAAACTGAAGTCAAGGACAATCAGTTGTGATGCAGATATGGGAGTTTGTTCGTTCGGAATGCTACATTATCCTTCCTTATGCTCAGATACCACATCCCACCAGTTGTACCGTTACTTCTTTTCTTTTTCTTGGCTTTTTATGAAAATGTGGATAATGGAGTTTTACAAACAGTTCCCTTTAGCTTTGTCCCTATTCATAACTACAACACAACTGTTAAATTAGAATCCCAGGGCTTTGAATTTACTGAGTGCATTTCTTCTTTTGTAGATATTATTTTTAGCTTACATTCTACTTGAAACAATACATTGTTGCTTACTCAGAAAGAAAAAAAGGGCAGATTTATCAATACTTTGCACCAATTCAAATTCACCAAAAGTAATGTTATGCAGTGCAAAGTATTGATTTGTTATGCGCTAGAAAGTTGCCTAAAAGTAGCATTAAATAGCGTTTGGTGATGATTTGTGTTACTTTGAATCGAGGGGCCATCCCATGGGTGGTACATGGGTATTCCTAAGGTACCATCTGTCTTCATCATAGGGTGTAGGTAATTGGTAGGAAATATAAGGGCATTTCTGGTGGTTCTGTGGCTCCAGTTCTCGAAGTATACCGATCTACTGCTATGGTAGCAGCCAGATATGGTGCTGAACTTTGGGGCTATTCTGATGAATCTCTGCTTACACAGACTGAAACTAAGTTAATCAGGCTGCTATTTAACCCACCACAGAGTACCCTCTTTAAACCTCTATGATTTGATTTAGCGATAAACAAAATCCATCTGGTAGCAACCTTAAAACCATTATTGTACTGGGTCAGGCTTTGAACAGCCTTGGAGTTGGCACCCTATAGAGAAGCTCTGGTGGAACTGATTAGACTTGATGGACATGATTTTGTTACACAAAGCCCATTCTACTCACAATGACAGATAGGGCTTTGCCCCCAAAACCTATGTCTCATCGTTAAGGCAGGTTCAAAGTGGGAGAAATGTTTCTATTTCCCTAAACTTTGTATGTGTACTGAGCTGTGCATCACACATACAAATTGGGAAAAGTTTTAAAGGTACTCCAAGCATAGTACTTTATTACAATTAAGCTACTTTCCAGTAGAAAACCTATGCTATGGTACAAAGGTGTGTGTGTGTGTGTAGAAAGTCAGCCAGTGCTTGAAAAAAGAGCAGCAGCGCAATATCTATGTAGATATGACATTGTCCTGCTCTCTCCCTTGAAGCAAAGCAGTGAACTTGAAGGAGCAGATCACATGCGGGAGCAAACTGCCCATGACTATAATGCACACCTACAAACGACAAAGCAATTTGCGCTTTATCATTGTTTAATAAAAAAATGCTCTGCGTTATAGATTGGCAATTGTGCTGGTCTCATATATATATATATATATATATATATATATATATATATATATATATATATATATATATATATATATATGTATATATATATATATATATAGAGAGAGATAGAGAGAGAGAGAGAGAGAGAGAGAGAGAGAGAAGATGAATACCATAACAAAATATAATTTAATGGTCCAAGAACAAGTACTGTTTGCAATTAAATGTAAAGAAGGGAATATCGATCGCAAAGGCACAGTTCATTCAGTCTTAATGAGTGACGAATTTAAGACTGAGATGCAATCAGAACTTCCAGTATAGCTTTCGTGGTATTTATTTCAAAAGACACACGTGTGTTGAATACATTTTGGCGCGTATACGTCATAATTAATACTCATTAAACAGAAAAAAGTCTCCGAATTTTACACTACCATAAGCAAACTTAAAATCTTCTATTAAGTTGTCATAATTATGGAAAGTAGGCTAAACCTGTTTTTTCTACGAAAGGAAAAGTACAGTATGTTCAGTCTTGGAAACACATTTTATTGAGGTGATCTCAGGCTGCAAGAAGACTGCCATAATCGCTTCCAAAATCACATTCTTGGCACAAAATGTTATTTTGACGTGTGGATTTGCTGAATTAGTTACTGATAAAGTATAAGTACCTCTTCAGTGTCCTTTTCAAGAAGTTCATGTAAAATACAGGGGCAAGCCGTGCGTTTACAGGATGTCTAGCCATTTTTAGCAATAATCTATATTCAAAGCTGTGGGAAGGATTCTACCAGTGAGTTTTATCCAGTTTAATATCTAATAAAGTCCTGTGGCAGCTCACATGGAGAAAATTAAAATCCAATAACATATTTTTTTCTTGAAGATACATTTATGTGAGAATATGCACAGTATACTTTACTGTTTGGAACATTTATACTGACAGATTTCTCAAATGTTTTTTGAGATTTTCAGTCATTTTATTTATAGAATGTGTTATATTCTAGTCATGTTAGGTTATGTACTGTATCTTTAATGAAGCTCCTGTGTTCTGCTCTCACTGCACTTGAGAGGTCATCACATCTGGTCTACTATAGAATGTTATGTTTTCAATACAAGAGTCTAACTGAATGAGGGGCAGATAAAACCAGCAGATCAAGAGCTGTGTAGGATCTATTGAAATAAACTCAATTTGATTCATATATCTGTCTAATGGAATTACTACATATTTTTGGCGACGAGGGCCTACACAGTTGAATCCACACATCTATTTTCAAGAACCAGAGAGGATTTATCTACAAATCGATTTAAAGTCATCTGCTTCAACTGTCACATCTATCAACATTGATAACTTTTCAACTCTGCTACATCGTGTCAAAACGCCTGATGATATTATCAACACTATGGGATAAGTGACACTTAAATTTCATTTTTTTTTTTAAACGAGGAAGTAGTTTTCAATCTAACCCTCAAATTTTTATGTACGTGTTCCCTTGCTCACAACTTTGGCAGACAACGTCTTTATCAATCAACTTAAATAGACAATGTTAAAGATTGTCATTTTTTTTCTTACACTTCTCTTGACTTGTTATCTAAACCATCGGGAAGTTTAGACGGAACAGTCTCTCAGATTCAGTGAGCGTTTCAGTTTTGTGACATTTGGTGTTTTACATCTATCAAGTGTCTTATTATGAGTTAAGACGAACTTACAATAGTGCGAGATTTAAACTTTGTTGTTTACTATCTCACGTTGCTGTTGATGTCTCTCGCGCATTACCCTGTGCATTTTTCAAGTGATCGGTAAACAGACACTGGCTGCGTTTCATTTCCGAGTTCTGTTCCAGCGCCTATACAGCACAAGATTACAGCCACCAGAAGAGTGTGATCAGAACGAGATATTGACCCGTTAATTATACACGTCTTCTCACGCATGCTCTCTAACTTTGCCAATCATCAAGGGATCACGTTGCCAACCACGTAAATAACGCTTTCCACGCATCATTGGATTTTGCCTAACCAAACGCGTTTTTTATTTATACAAAGGGTGACATCACTGCCTTTTTTGGTTTGTTCTACTGACATTCCAAATCCTTTAAAGCAGCGTTATTTTCCTCAATAGACATTCTATGATGCAACAGTGTCTCTTCTTCTTTTATTTGAACTATTATCTCAACAAAGACTAAGGAAGCAGCATTTTTTTTCTCTGACAACAAAAGAAGAGACAACATTCTTCAATTAGATTTTTCAAAACTTTATTTATTATTGAATCAGACATACTCTTCTGTCTCACATTAACTTTCAATATTAATGGATTTTCAAGCTTATAAAGTACCTCATTTGGAGACACGGTATTTGATATTAGTTTACTAACTAGTAATGTTTTTCTTTCAGGTCCAACTCTGTGATTCGCACACAAATGTAATTTGTATTTTGAGAATTAACAAAGTTAATCAAATCAAATCTATGTGCTTATATTCTATAGTATTTCTCACTATTGTTTTTGTCAGTTTTTACATTGTTTAACATATCTTCTTTACAGTCGATTAATGCTCCTCCTTCCTTCCTGGATACTCCAGGAGATCCTCCTGTGAAGTGGGACATTTGGTTTGATGCCTTCGAAACATACTTGGGTGCTATTGGACCTTTAAGGTATCGTCCTGAAAGAAAAAAATGTCTTTAATTGCACTATCTTGGTTTCGAAGGCAGATTGATTTTCAAGCACTTACCTGACCCTCCTGGAGATAATGAAATTATAGATGAGTATCAGATTACTGTTACAAAACTTAAGCTTAGATTCTATAAACAACCTAATCTAATTGTACTTAGACAAAAACAATTTAAGAGGAAACAATCCAAAAGTGAAGATGTCGATGCTTATGTCTCTAATCTCAGGAAGTTAGCTTCTGTCTGTCTCTTTGAGAATTTTACTGAGCAATTAATTCGTGACCAATTCGTTGGTCATTGTAAAGATTAACAGATCAGGCAGAAGTTACTTTCCATGGACAATCCTTCTCTTGATGAGACCATCAAAGTGGCAAAGAGCATAGAGACATCGCATATTTCTCTTATAGAGTTGGAAGACAAACCAACTGATAGTGTTAATTTTGTTGGTTCTTCAAAGAAGGTTAAAAACAAATCTATGAAAAATGGGAGAAATCTTTTTTCAAGATTCAAAGAAACTAATTCTGTACCTAGTAATATTTGTTTACGGTGTGGTAGTTACACTAACGGCAAAGGAGCAAAATGTCCTGCATCGAATGCTATTATTGAAAAAAAATAGGACACTTTGCCATTGTTTGTTTAAAAAGGAAGTTTCAAAAGAAAACTGTAGCTTGTGTTGTGGAATTAGATGTTGTCACAGATCATACTGATTCTAGTAACACATCAATACCACTTACAGGTGATCCATCGACTTGTGTTGACCCTATAGTTGAGATAGTTGTTGGTGATAAGAAACTTACACATACAGCTAGATTCATCAACCAAAATGGCGATCGCAATAGCTGCGAATCTGCAATTGCGATCGCAATTTGAAGAAAAGCAATTCATTATTGTGAAAAGTTTGTAGCAGTCCGTGTGCTAGGGCCCTGAATCGCAGCATGAGTACTTGGATACTGACTTAATGATTAGAGTAGTACAAGGAGACAGGAAGTTACCAAATGATTCTCTCACAATGGTTGCCCAAATGCACACAGACACACAGTGTGATTCTAGACAAGCAACACTATCCCTTGGACTTTTCCAAATCATATATACTAGTCTTGAAGAGGTAAGATGACTGCACGCATTCCAAATATTTTCATACAGCACTTTAGTGTGGCAGCCTGAATCATTTTGCAAATACATAAGCAATAACTGGTTTCTGGTTCTACCAAAACTTGAGAATAGGATAGGTTTTTAAGCAGTCATGTGTCTGCAAAGACATGAAGTACCCAAATGATTCTGTCACAATGGTTCCCAAATGCACTCAGACCCACCGTTTGATTCTAGACAGGCAACTAAGCATGGGCGAATTTTGCGAATCTGGCGTTCGCGAATTTCGTAGTTGCGAACTCGCAATCCGCAAAATCCGTGAATTCTCGCGAATTTGCGGATTTTTTTTGTGTTCGCAAGGATTTCTGACAGTTCGCGAGGGTTTTGTACCAGTTCGCAATTGCAAACTTACTTGTCGGCTCGCAACGGTCGCGACTATGTTGTTTCTACATCTGCTTCATCATCACAGGTTCACAGCACCCTCTGTTTCACCACTGCCACCCTGTTTCACCAATGCCACCCTCTGGTTCATCACTGTAGATTATGGGGGGGAAAAGCAAGCACACCTGCCCTGCTTCAACTGACATGAATTAATTTGGGGTTGATTTATTAACGTGTCACTGTTTTAAAATTCCAGTCTGGCACCTGCTTCCTTATCTGTAATTTGCTTTCTGTTGCAGTGCAATTTTTTTCCAGGACCTTTGTGGCCTACTTGTAGCTATTCTATGAGCCTGCTGTGAGGGTCAGAGCGGGGTCATAGAATTGTTGCAACTAGCAACTGAACTCTGGAGGGGCCCCAGTCAGGAAGCACTACAGGGAATGGTTACTAATGATGAGTTTGAACTTTTGCACCTGCTGAGTGCTTTCAGTTTTGCAAAACTCGTTTTTCTGCAAAATAGCAACTGTAATGCCGCAAACAAACATAGGCAACTGAACTCTGGAGGGGCCCCCCAGGAAGTACTACAGGGAATGGTTACTAATGATGAGTGAACTTTTGCACCTGCTGAGTGCTTTCAGTTTTACAAAACTCGTTTTTCTGCAGAACAGCAACTGTAATGCACCAAACAAACTTACTGAAAGTTGATTTCTAATCCAAAACTAATCCAAAGAAAGTCAAAAGGCCTCAAATCCAAAAGAGTGCAGGCAAATGTCAACCTGAGGAGTTATTCTGATAAAAATCATCATTTTCAGAAGGTCTATGCTGCTTGCTAGTGGATTTCTTGTGCAGAATTGCAAATTTTGTAATTTCGCGAGTGCGAGATTGTTGCTGCCCGCCGCACCTACATGTTCGCAATTGCGAACTCTAGCGATGCGTCGCCAAACTCCCGCGGGATCCCGCCGCAAGATCCAAAATGGCGCAGCACTCGCAAAATATCAGGAAAAACAACTCGGCAAACGCTGAATGACGGTGAGTGAACGCCGCACGCCGCAATATTGTATCACCAAGAAAAAAAATCCGCTGCGTGCGACTTTGCGGATTTTCGGTAAATTCGCAAGAGTTCGCGGATTGGGAATTTACCGAAAATCCGCAAAATCCGCGAGCGGAACGATTTTTCCGCCCATGCTTAGTTAATTTGTTTCCCTGACATAATTTTAGATTGAGTACAAACAAATCAAATATTTCCCAAAAAACAATCATCCATGTTGTGTTTCTTTATTTCATGATCACCAGCAACTCCCAGGGGAAAGGCGACGGCGGCGACAGAGACTCCAGTGGCAGAAGTTGGACAGGAGCAGTCCCTTGAAGGCTCTTCTGCTGGCCCCAGTAAGTTGTTTTATTGTTATATTGATACTTATACTTCCCTAACTTTTACAACTCCTATTCATTATAAACTGGTTCCTAATAATTCTATGTTTTACAAAATAGTCTTTGATCTTCTTCTAATGTAGACTACTTTCTACATTCTTATCCTACCATCACTCTCTGTGCTACTACTATTTACAATTATGAGTCGATCTGTGTAGGTAGCTAAGCTTGCCCATTCGGCAAATGGTGTGAAACAAAACTCTGATACAGCAATAGCTCTAGGCACTGAGTGCAGTCCTCTGGGTTGCCCTTGCTGTCTATTCCAGTCTTCTTAATGTAAGTGCTTTGACAATTTGCAACAACAAAATGTAATTGCTTACACCAAGTAAAAGGTAGCAGTGTCCTTTTTGATTTGAGAGGAGCACATCCCATACCGCTAGTGTTTCAGGGACTATTCTGCACACAAAGAAGTATGGACAAGATGATAGGTGCAGTTTGACTTTCGACATGCCTCAGTCCGAACCGAAGTTGAACCCCCAATCCCCTGACCGACTATCTAGAATGTCTGACCAATGATTTTACGACCCAGAAGAACAGAAGAAGACTACCTCCGAGTCCCGGCCTATCTGAGTCACTGAAACATGACTGTCAAGTGCAGTAGTTCAAACCTTCCCGCTCACTCACTCGTAAACAAAATCCACACAGTGTTTGTTAGTTTTAAAGTTTTATTTTCAATTAAGAAATGAAAACACTATTTCTTTATTTTTAATAGCGTAGTATTCTGATGGATGAAGATGACGTTAAAGTTGCAACAACATTCCCATGAATGAAATTAGTATGACTCAAAATTAATTATAGTTAACAGACACATGAAATTATTAGAATAACTTTGCGGGAGCCCCCACCTTCTTTAAAGTACTTAAAGTACTGCTTTTGATGACTTAGTAGTAGTTGGTGAATTGTCTGGCAGTAGGGCAATGGAATCTTCTTTCTGTAATGAGAAAAATGGTGCCCGTTAAGCAAGCATTCATCAGTTGTCATAAGAAGAACTGTAGCATTTAATGGAATAAGCATATAAAAGGTTAACACCCTCCCCAAAACCGTTATTTTTTTTCAATCCCAGTAATAAAAAAATGTGTTATGTAACATTTTCTTCCGTTACTAGACAAAATAGGGGGTTGTGTATGGCATCTGAAAATATGACATGTTTTTCCTAGACGTCACCACATCTGACGCGGCACAGATGACCACCAGTGCCGGGGCCAGCAGTGCGGAGGGGTCCACTCAGGATGCGGCGGCGCCAACAGAAGGAGCTGGTGGGGAAGACTCAGCGGCGGCGGACAGTGGTAAGTTATTATACTCCTTACTTATTGAAATTTTTTTGAGTAGCCTCGCAAAGGAGTGTATGATGTACTGTACAGTAGTACACAGTGCACTAGTATAAGTACACTGTACTGTCAAGAACATTTACTTATTTAGAACTACTTTTTGGCCTATCACGGAGAAGACAGTCAACCTTGACTTTCATTAGCATTAGCCGCGGTATTTCTCTGGTAACCAATGGCCCCCTTTATTTCACTTCAACTCAGCTGGCAAATTTTTATTGTGAAGCCAAGTCATATCAGATGAAGTTTAGGGATGTGAAGAATGAAAAGTTAAAGATGGGTGAAACGAAGGACGAGCGAGTGCTATTATTTATGACTGTAAAGAATGGTTTTGTTGAATGCAATTCAACATAAGAAGACAACAGTTTCCAAAATATAATGGAAAGGGTGTTAGTTGGTTTTTGACAAAAAGAAATTTTTGTACATTTGCGACATTAAGAAGAATCATAGACGTACTTTCGAAGCCTGGATGTTATCTTCTTTATCCTCCTCGTCGATAGCAGAGGTGTATGATGTAGTAGAGCAGACGCTGAGTGGAAGAAGTATGGTCAGTGGCAGTGCCACCCCTATAAAAAAGTAAGACATTCATATCCCCGCTTGCATGTACTGCTTAAAGTACTGCCAGTCTGCATCATCATGGCCTGTGTCTGTATTTCTTGGGTGAAAGCTGAGTTAGCTGCCATTATGGCGGCTATCACAAGTTCACGTACCAGTGATTTCTTTTGCAACCCAAGAGAAAAAAAGTTTTAAAAGGCCTTTTTTTAGGACTCTCTGACTATGTATGTAGTAGTGAGCACATTCATAGTGCTGCTAGTGGAATTCCTGAAACTCCCGGTAAGGTCACAGGCTTACAAAGACGGCGGAAAGATACATGCAAAAATGGTATACTGTTACAAAAGGTATCTGCGCACATGACGGCATTTACAGAGTAAATGCTGTAGGTAATCAAACAACACAACCAATAGACAAACAATGTGGAAGTAGTCTTGATAGAAGTTTTTCTTCAATTCAGATTTTATCCACCACGCCCAGCCATTACGTGTTTCGTCAGGGCTAGTAGCCCACGACTTCATCAGGGCTCCCGCGGGCAGCTGTTCCAAAGCTATTGCCAAAATGGCTAAGTGCTCTCAGCCGGTTCTAAATCCGACCCGGCTACCGGGTACTGTTGTGTCGAGGTTCTCGCTGTGTAATACTCTGATGTTCCCGGGATCAGGGGCAACCCGCAAATACTCAGGACAACAGACAACAAGTAAGTGCTTTACTGATTTAATGATCAAAGGTAAAGACCAGTTACACACTGTACAATTAGTATCAAAGAATGTCAACGATACCCAATCACAGCTCCTGGATGGTCTCACCGTCCTTCACATGAACACCGGTCCCAGTGTTCTTCCAACGAAGGACACCGTGCTAAGTAGCGGCCGACAATGCCGCTCGAACGCTGTGATGGGTGTGATACGCTGGGCCCTTGATTGGGGCGCGGTAGCAGTACCAAACGAGGGAATGCCCAGCCGAGCACTCTACCTTCCGTTTGTGTGTTAGGCAGGGAACAGCCACTCGACCTGCACTGCCTCTTGTCCCCTTTCTCAATACTTCTCAGGAACCAAACAGTACGGGCACGGAGAGAGAGAGCAGCCACTCTTCACTCCCTGTATCTGTATAGACAGTAAATTCCAATACGCTGAGACGCTGCAAACACCTCCTTGGTGTGCGTCTCAGCGGCGGTGCACTTAAGGTCTCCGGTGGAAGCAACAAACGCCCTTTCCTGCAGCCGTGTACTGCGGTCAAATACTGCACAGCCGTTCTTCTCCGTATCCGTGTCCCAGACGCAGCAAACACCTCCTCGGTGCGCATCACAGACACAGGCTCGATGCCGATACCCTAAAGAGTCAGAGAGCGTCCGCTCTATCTGACTTCGGCTTTCTCTGGAAAGTATCCTCCACGGACCACAACGGAATGTTCTCTGACAACGCCAACAACTGTTCGTATAATCGACGCTGCGTCCTCGAGTCGGCTTGCTTAAGTAGGCGTACCATTTTGCGCTGCCTCCCTTCTAGGCACGCTGGTCATTGTAGTTCCCGCGGCGCCGCTCCGCTCCGTGAGAACCCCTTCCTCCAGCTGTCGTCCGCGGGTCAGGGCGAAACATGACAGTACATCCTCCCTCCATCAGCCCCTCCCAGCTGGTTTCGCACTAGCTGGATGTCTTCGGTGGAACAGGGAGACCAAGCGGGGCGTGGATCCCAGCAGCAGGCTCCCAGGACTGTTCCTCCAGGCCGTAGCCTTTCCAATCCACCAGGTACCATAGCTTCCCCCATTGCCACTTGGAGTCCTTGATACCAGCGACCTCCTATTCCACCTCAGAATCAACCGATACTGGAGCCAAGACAGGTCTGGCCTGGTTGGTTGCTGGTTTGAGCAAGGAAAAGTGAAAAACAGTATGTATACGCAGACTCGAAGGCAAACACACCTTCACATTCAACGGGCTGATGCACCTGGTGATACGGTAAGGGCCAATGTACTTTGGATGAAACAGGCTGCGTTTGCGAAACCGCATGTTCCGAGTAGACAGCCAAACGTAGTCCCCCATCTTGTACAGAGGTCCAGGCCTCCTTCTCCTATCCGCCACAGATTTATACTCCGCCTTGGCGGCGTCCAAGAACTGCCTGGTACGTATCAGGGTTTCCTTGATGTTTGCTACTCTCCTGGATGTTTCAGGCATCTTGTCCTCCTTGAGAGGGTGAACAAAAGGTAGGAACCTGAGGTGATGACTGTAGTTGCTGTAGAAAGGGGAAGCCTTGGTAGAGCTGTGCGTGGCATTGTTATAAGCTATTTCCGCGATCCACAGCAGATCCACCCACTCATCCTTCCCTTGCTCGATGAAACAGCGCAGGTATTGCTTGAGCGACTGGTTCAGGCATTCCGTCTGGCCATCCGTCTGAGGGTGGTAACTGGTGGTCATGGCCGATTTGACGTGCAGCGCCGAACACCACGTTCTCCAGAACTGGGGTGTGAACTGCGACCCCCGGTCAGACACTATTACGCTGGGTAGGCCGTGCAATCTCACCACGTTCTTATATAACAATGATGCCAAAACCCCCACAGACGGCACTCGTTTACAAGCGATAAAGTGTCCCATCTTGGTGAGGTAGTCGATCACCACCAGGATCGCCTTGTTCCCTTGATCCACGGGCAGCCCTACTATGAAGTCTAGGGAAATGTTCTCCCATGGCCGACTTGGTGTGGGAAGGGGTTGAAGGAGTCCTTGGGGCTTCCTGTGATCGGCCTTCATGGTGGCACAGGTGGAGCAGTCGGCTCCCCATCTCCTGACATGCGATCGCATGGCTGGCCACCAGAACTGTATTCCCATACTGGCCATAGTTTTCTCATAGCCGAGATGCCCTGCACAGGGCGACACATGGCACCATTTGAATGCTTGTTTCTGGAGTCGGGGTGTTGGTAGCAACAGACAGCGCCCTCTCAGCGGAATCCCGTCCACTACTAGCCACTCCCTGTGGCTGCGGAGCCACCTAATCCAGGTGAACGTACGGATTCCTCTCCGAATGGCTTTTAGGAATGCATCTGGCTGAATAACCCCCAACACCACCTTGGGGGGAATGATGGACTGCTCCAAGGTCAAACTCGGGTTCTTGGCTGCTGTCTGACGTTACAGCTCATCCGCCTTCCTGTTTTCCAACCCAGGCCGATACGTGATGTGGAAGTTGAACCTGGAAAAGAAAAGCATCGACCTCAGCTGCCTAGGCGATAGATGTCTTGCCGCCGTCATAAACTGCAGATTTCTGTGGTCCGTGTATACCGTTACCACGTGTCGTGCCCCATCAACAAGTGTTGCCACTCCGTGAAGGCATCCTTGATCGCTAGCAACTCTTTCTCTGCGATGTGATAGTTGCACTATGCACTGTTTAACTTCCGGGACATAAAGGCCACAGGATGGAGCACTCCAGTCTCATGATGACGTTGTGACAGTATGGCACCCAACACCACCTCAGATGCATCCGCCTCTACCACGTAAGGTTGTTCTGAATCAGGGTGAGCAAATACCGGGGCTGTGCTAAAAGCCTTTTTCAGCGCCTCGAATGCCCCCTGCGCCTCCTGACTACATACAAAATCATGATTTTTCCATAGCAGGTGTGTAATCGGGGCTACCAATCCGGAGAACCCATCAATGAAGCGCCTGTAAAAGTTGGCGAACCCAATGAAGCTCTGCACATCTTTAACCCCCTGCGGGACTGGCCATTCTTCCACGGCCCTGATCTTGCGTTCTGCAATTTCTTGCCCTTCCGGGCTCAGCATCACCCCGAGGAACTCAACGGACGTGACATTCAAGTCACACTTGCTGAGTTTGCAGAACAGCATATAGTCTCGTAGCTTCCGGAGTACCGATTGTACGTGCACAACATGTTCTTCTTCCGTGTTAGAGTAGATGAGAATATCATCGATGTATACAACCATGTATACATCCAGGACATCGCGGAATACCTCGTTGAGGAAGAACTGAAAGGCCGCAGGGGCATTACAGAGGCCGAATGGCATGACAAGATAATCGAAGAGGCCAAATCGGGTCTTAAACGCCGTCTTCCACTCGTCGCCATGCCTCATGTGCACTAGATGGTATGCCCCTTTGAGATCCAGCTTGGTGTAGACCCGAGCCTTCTTCACTTGCTCAAGGAGAACGCTTATAAGAGGCAAAGGGTATCTGTTCCTGATGGTGATAGCGTTCAAGGCTCTAAAGTCCACACACGCCCTCAACTCCCCATTGGCCTTCGGAATGAAGAAGAGGGGCGACGCTGCAGGGGACTTGGAGGGTCTGATAAAACCCAACCCCAAGAGCTTGTTGAGGTACTCACGAAGATGGACGTTTTCCCGTTCCGTTAAGGTGTACAGTCTGCCGCTCGGAACGCTCGTCCCCGGCACAAGGTCGATTTGACAGTCGTACTCCCTGTGCAGAGGGAGCGCCTCAGCCCACACCTCATCAAAAACGTCCTTGAAAGCGAGGTAAGCGCTGGGGAGAGCGACCTCCTTCTCCGCTGCTGTGGCTACCGTGTGGCCCTCGCCCTGATGGATGCGGAGAGAGTCTTTTCGCCTTACGCACCGCTGTAAACAAAGCTATAAAGTCATCCTGATGTCATGGGTTGACCAATAGATGGAAGGGTTATGCTTTTGGAGCCAGTGCAGACCGAGTATAACGCCGTACTGAGGGGCTCTGATGATGTGGAAGGCGATGTATTCTTCATGCCACTTCCCGTACTTCACAGGAAGCTCCCCCGTATGGTGTCCGATAGGCCCGGTAACCAAACGTCTCCCGTCCACAGCATACACTTCCTCGGGAAAAGACTTTGGAATGAGCAGGATATCTAATCTCCGGGCCTCGTTCTGGTCCATGAAGAGTCCGGTGGCCACTGAGTAACCCTGGGCGAAGAACTACGCTCCGTTCGCGGAGTTTGCGGAGTTTCGGCAACTCCGCGCTCCGCGGAGAACGCGAAGTTGTTGAATACTCCGCAAACTGCTGCGTAGCGTAGTTCTCGCGCGCTCAATAGCATTTTCGCGTGTGCGAGGATGCTTGTCGGTAAGATCGAGTTGCCGAACACGCAGAAACTGCAATCTGGCACAGAATAACTCGCGAACACGTTAGTAGTGACCGGAAATAAGGGGACGCGAGCGGGCGGGACAAACCTCATGGGTAACTTCGCGCGCTACACATCCCGAGCATGCAGGCAATCAATCAATCAATCAATCAGGATATTTGTATAGCGCGCTACTCACCCAAAGGGTCTCAAGGCACTTGGGGGGGGGGGTCCGCTACTGCTCGAACAGCCATGTCTTGAGTTGCTTACTGAAGCAGAGGTGGTCTTGGGTCAGGCGGAGGTGGATGGGGAGGGAGTTCCAAGTCTTGGCTGCCAGGTAGGAGAAGGATCTTCCTCCCATGGTGGATCTTCGGATGCGTGGCACGGCGGCGAGGGCGTGGCTGGTCGATCGTAGCTGGCGGGTGGGAGTGTAGAAGGTCAGGCGGTTGTTGAGGTACCTGGGGCCCAGGTCGTGGAGGGCCTTGTGTGCGTGGGTGAGGAGTTGGAACGTGATTCTCTTGCTGACGGGGAGCCAGTGAAGGTCTCTCAGGTTTTCGGAGATGTGGCTGTGTCGGGGGATGTCCAAGATGAGTCGTGCGGAGGCGTTCTGGATGTGTTAGAGTCTTTTCTGGAGTTTGGCTGTGGTTCCGGTATAGAGGGTGTTTCCGTAGTCCAGTCGGCTGGTGAAGAGTGCCTGTGTGACCGTCTTCCTGGTTTCGGTGGCGAGCCATGGGAAGATCTTTCGGAGCATGCGTAGGATGTTGAAGCATGATGATGAGACGGCGTTGACTTGTCTGGTCATCGAGAGGGAGGAGTCCAGGATGAAGCCCAGGTTGCGTGCGTGGTCCGTTGGTTTGTGTGCGCTGCCCAGGGCAGGGGGGCACCAGGAGTCGTCCCAGGCGGAGGGTGATGATCCAAGGATGAGGACTTCCGTCTTGTCTGAGTTCAGTTTCAGGCGGCTGTTCCTCATCCACTCGACTACGTCTTTCATCCCTTCGTGTAGGTTGGTTCTGGCGGTTCCTGGGTCGTTGGTGAGGGAGAGGATCAGCTGGGTGTCGTCGGCGTAGGAGATGATGTTGAGGTTGTGTTGGCGTACGATGGCTGCGAGGGGGCTCATGTAGACGTTGAAGAGGGTGGGGCTGTGTGATGATCCTTGTGGTACGCCGCATATGACTTCGGTGGCCTTGGATCTGTACGGGGGGAGGCGGACTCTCTGGGTTCTTCCCGTGAGGAACGAGATGATCCACTCCAGTGCCTTCTCTTGGATTCCGATGTTGCTGAGGCACTGCACTAGGGTGCGGTGGCAGACCGTATCGAATGCTGCGGAGAGGTCCAGGAGGATGAGGGCCGCTGTTTCCCAGTTGTCGAGCAGGGCTCGGATGTCGTCAGTGGCTGCGATGAGGGCGGTCTCGGTGCTGTGGTTGGTGCGGAAGCTGGACTGCGAGTGGTCGCGGCTGGTTGGGCGAGCGCAATTGGTGATCCACTGTGTGAGGTTGTTGGCTGCTTGGTTGGGGTCCGTTGAGCTGGCGGGCGGGTTCTGGCTCAGTGAAGTGGTGAGCTGGTCGGTGGTGATCTTGTTCCAGTTCCTGCGGGGAACCTGTTGTGGGTGGTGGTGACTCGTGGTCTTTCTGAAGCTGAAGTGGACGCAGCTGTGGTCTGTCCAGTGGAGCCCGGTGGAGTGGCTGAAGGAGATGTACTTGCTGGAGGAGAAGACTGGGTCAAGCGTGTGTCCGGCGTAGTGGGTGGGGGTGTTCACCAGTTGCATGAGTCCGAGGTTGGCGAGGTTGTCCAGCAGGGTGGTGGTGGTGTTGTCGTTGTTGTTCTCCAGGTGGAAGTTGAGGTCCCCTAGGAGGATGTAGTCAGCGGAGACGAGGGCGTGCGGGCTGATGAAGTCTGCGATGTCTTCGCTGAATTGTGTGCGAGGTCCTGGGGGTCTGTAGATGAGGGTGCCTCTGAGTGTGGTCTTGGGGTCGGTGTGTATCTGGAAGTGAAGATGTTAAGCGGCTGTGAGGGTGTCGTCTGAGTTGGTCGTGATGCGGATGGTGTTCTTGTGGACGATGGCGATGCCTCCTCCTGTCTCGTTGACGCGGTCTCTCCGGGTGATCTTGTATCCGTCCGGGATGGCGACGGCGATGTCGGGCGCTGAGGAGGCGCTCATCCATGTTTCCGTGAGGAAGGCGACGTCTGGAGATGTGGTGTCGAGCAGGTTCCAGAGTTCCACGGCGCTCCCGAAGACGAAAAATGGCTTGCGAACGGGTCAAGCAAGCTACTACGCATGCTCGCGGAGCTATGCGTAGTTCGCGGAGTGCAAGTGCATCTTCGCGTAGCTCGCGGAGTGCGGCTACGCGAACTACGCCCAGGCTTACCACTGAGTCCACCATGGCCACCACAGGTATCCATTGGTCCAGTACCCCAATGTACACGGTAATAAACAAATGTTGTTGCCCCGCGCGATCTGAACGAGACATAGAAGGGATGATGACATGACTTTCAGGAGGCCCCTCTCTTTTCCGGGAGTCCGTTAGTTTTCCGCAGGTGCATCCACCACCGCCGTCACCACTCGGTAGGGCCGGTACAGGCTGGTCTTGGGCTTGGCAGGGCACTCTCGGATGTAGTGCCCCTTTCTACCGCAATACAAGCACAGTCCTTGCTTGCGTCTCGATTCCTTCTCGGTGGCCGTTAAGCTGGCCCTTATGGCCCCGATGTCCATAGGTTCTGACTTTGCAGGTGAGCCAGGTTCAGGGCCTCCCACCACCCCATAAGAAGTCGCAGGTTTCCCTTTCCTCATATGGTCGCCTTTCCTCTCGCTCAGTCTATGGTCCAGACACAGCACCAGATTAATGAGACCCTCACAAGTCTTGGAATGGGGATCGATTTGAGCCACTACATCCTTGAGCTCATTGCTCAACCCCTGATGAAATACAGCAGTTTGTTTGGAGAGAGGCCACTTGGTTTCGGCCTCTAGTCGCCTGAATGAGTTCAGATACTGTAGTAGGCCACCGCTGCCCTGCTTCAACTCCAACATTTCTCGATCCGCGGTATAGGAGTCCGCCCTCCAATCAAAGACCTTCAGAAATTCTTCGCGGAAAGCACACCAGTCGCACAAGAGCGGGTCGTCCCTGCTCACTAGCGGGACTGCCCATTGCGCAGCGTTTCCGGCAAGGTAGGAGATAAGAAAGGCCACCCTGGCTTGACAGGTAGTAAATGCTTAGTGTTTGCAGGACAAATATAGCGCTACTTGCGCGAGGAAGACATGCACCGTATCCGGATCACCGTTATACCTCTCCGGCGTGGCCAGTGGGATAGAGACCGGCATTTCAACCACCACCGCAGGGGATGTCGTTGTGGCAGCAGGACCTGGAGCGAAGGGGTCCACCTGAAATGCGTCCATCCTGGCCTTGACGTCAGCCGTCACCTGTCTAGATGCGGCAAGTTCCAATTGTACAGCAGCCAGAACTGCCAATACGTTGTCGATCGTTGCCATTGCGGTTTAACCCGACCAGGGGATAGTTATAGTTGCAGGGTCGGTTATTTTGTAACGCCCTGATGTTCCCGGGATCGGGGGCAGCCCGCAAATACTCGGGACAACAGACAACAAGTAAGTGCTTTACCGATTTAATGATCAAAGGTAAAGACCAGTTACACACTGTACAATTAGTATCAAAGAATGTCAACGATACCCAATCACTGCTCCTGGATGGTCTCACCGTCCTTCGCATGAACACCGGTCCCAGTGTTCTTCCAACGAAGGACACCATGCTAAGTAGCGGCTGACAATGCCGCTAGACCGCTGTGATGGGTGTGATACGCTGAGCCCTTGATTGGGGCGCGGTAGCAGTACCAAACGAGGGAATGCCCAGCCGGGCACTCTACCTTCCGTTTGTGTGTTAGACAGGGAACAGCCGCTCGACCTGCACTGCCTCTTGTCCCCTTTCTCCATACTTCTCAGGAACTAAACAGTACGGGCAAGGAGTGAGAGAGCAGCCGCTCTTCACTCCCTGTATCTGTATAGACTGTAAATTCCAATACGCTGAGACGCGGCAAACACCTCCGTGGTGTGCGTCTCAGCGGTGGTGCACTTAAGGTCTCCGGTGGGAGTAACGAACGCCCTTTCCTGCACCCGCATACTGCGGTCAAATACTGCACAGCCGTGCTTCTCCGTATCCGTAAACAAGAAACAACTAAGGGCTGGCTCCAATCAGTAAGGCTGAGCCTAATAATTATAAATCAAACAGAATTGCCAATACTGATATGAATGATTTAAATAGACCAATACTCATCCAAATCCAGAAAAGAAATTCAAGAGTGGGAATTGCTAGTTAACAGCTTTTTATTTTTAGTTTTTTCAAGGATATATTTCAAAATTTTTAATTCATAATACAAAAAGGATTTTCTTAAAAGACACATGGGACATTAGAATATAACTGTACATCAATCTTTCATTCAAAATTACACGCATATCACAAGCAACCATATAACAATCAAACAGTCAAAGAGACAAAGAATCTAGTACAATATATATACAGATTAACAAGAAAAATAAGGAAAAATAGCCAAGGTCTGCAAATATTTTCCAATGGTATTGAGATAAACAGTTTTTACATAGTGCATTCCTATATATCTAACAAACTCATTGAAACTCATTGGGATTATTTCTGTCAGGTAATGTACAACATGGAGCTGCAGGGTCGATTAATTAGATACCCGGCTGCTCTCGTAGACCAATGTATGGCGGGGCCTATGCGTTTCGAATCCCACCAAGGTCGTTAGGGATTCTCTTCAGGGCCTAATGGTGTGGTGGATAAAAATAAAATCTGAATTGAAGAAAAACTTCTATCAAGACTACTTCCACATTGCTTGTCTATTGGTTGTGTTGTTTTATTACCTACAGCATTTACTCTGTAAAAGGCGACGTGCGCACAGATACCTGTTGTATCAATTATGTTTGGATCTTGGTCCTAATTGGAGATTTAGGTTTTTCCTCCTATCTGGGGCACCCTCAAAATAGTGGTTAGAAATTATAAATAACGTCACATACGGGAGGCGCCAGTTGTGGATCGACAATCAAAAAAAACCTGGTCCGTTATCTTCAAAATGTTATACTGTGTTTGCTACTTGCTGGTGTTACAGATGCTGGTGTTACTGAGTGTCAACTTTCTGTTGAATTATTTTGACTTTGTGTTAAAGACTATTGGCTACAGTATTTTTCTTTTGTTTTTCATAGATGCTACTCCAAAAAAGCTCACCCGTAAGGAGATGGCTGTCCGGGCCAGGGCCCGTAAGCTGGAGGCTATTTGTGTCGAGTATCGACGGTTGTGGGCTCGGGAGCATGAGGAGGACACTACAACAACCACCAGTACATCCTCCTCCACTGCCCCCGGGTCCTCCAGCCACAAGCCTCCAGCCAAACGGAGCCGTGGTCCGGCAACCTCCCGCCGCCGCCGCACAGCAGCAAAAACAACAGCTGTCCCCCCAGAGCCTGGATGGTACGTCGGCGCCGCCTCCGAAAGCGAGTGGACTACCTGGAGAGGTTGGCCGAAAAACATCAGCGCCTGCTCCGGGACCTCCGCAAAGAGCTGCGGGACGTGCAGCACCAGCTGTCCACACTACGCCCCCGGAGGAAGTGACTGTCCCTTGCCCCTTTTTTAAAGACTGTTGGGGGTGGGAATTGGGTTTTTGGGAAAGGGTACTTTTTTGATTTTAGGACATTGGTTTGGTTAGGGAGGGGGGTGAGTTGGGGTAATTTATTTTATTTTTGGGACAACAACATCCATAATTTATATTTCTTAATAATTATATTTTTCATTCCAAAACACAGTTTACGCGCTCATATTATTTTGTGTGGGGGTTGGCGCTAGTTACTGGATGTTTGGTTTTTCAAACTTACCAGCATGAATGAAACATCTTGTCCTGAAATGTACCAAAATGCAAGTAACCGAGTTAGTCAATTCAGTAGCCCTACTACTGTACTTTGCTAATAGTACTGTCAGTCTCTGCTCTCCTCCCAACTTAGTCCTTGTCCATTATTCTACTACCTCTCCAATATGCTTATCTTACCTGTGATTTGTAAATCACGGTTGGTGAATAAGGTTGGTTGTTGACTTGAATCCTCGACGGATGCAATATCATTGTTGTGCTGGTAGCAGTAGTGGTACACACTGGCAGTATCACCATATGAAAAAAAGAGGAAATTAAACATTGAGTGGCCTGAGCGTAGCATTAGAAACAGTACAATAGATAGTACGGTACAGAACAGTGCCCTAAATTGTAGCCTAAGCAGTGCAATGTAAGGTAAGCATTAATGATTTCATTGTTCACGTCGTGTAGGAGGAGGATGTTCTTATCAATCCACGATGGCGCACATGAACCTTTGGTTGCTTTGACCTTATCCTCCCCAGCAAGTGTGTGGAATTTATTGTTGTTGTCAGTCACACCTCAATGAAATACCACACAGCCCGGGGGAAGAGGGTTAGTGTTTGAAAATTGAATGGGAATAGGGGGCCTCATTTATGAGGCCTTGCGTCAGTTTTGCGATGCTGATGCGTCACTTTTTGTGACGCATCGGCGGCGTAAAACATGCGCCTTGTTGCGCCATATTTAAAAAGTGACGCATCTAGGTAGATGCGTCACTTTTTAAACCCCCGTGCCACATTATACCTGCGTCAGGTATAATGTATGCAGAGGGGGCGTTCCCCCGCAAAAAGCCTCGTAATAGTGACGCAGTGAAATCTATGAGATTTCACTGCGTCACTTTTAGGACGCTGTTGCGTCAAAATCTTGCGCCTGCCTCACAGCAGGCGTAAGACTGACGCAAGCCCTTTCACATGGGGCTTTCCCCATGTGAAAGGACGCATTGCTGGAGTTGCGTCACTTTTGTGACACACTCCAGCAATGCGTCACTTTTGCGCTTACAGATACGTCAGCAATACTGACGTATCTGTAACTCCTTGCAACATGATGCGTCATACATTAAATATGACGCATCATGGGTGTCGCAAGGAGTGCGCAGTGAAAAGTGACGCATCGCTGTTTTCACGCAGCGATGCGTCACTTTTCATAAATGAGGCCCAGTTTTTTTTGGAAAGTTTGGTAGAGAGGAAAGAAAACACAGCATGGACAGTCAAACAACAAATGAAGAGAAACAAATCTTTGGATTAAAAGATATTGATAAATCTTGAAAGGGACATAATGGAAGTGCACTACTGCATGCCAGAAGTACTAAATGGATGGTTAGGTTACTGAAAAGTAGTCCTACTACTTACTGCAACGTACTAGCAACTACGAAGAAACAAGTTGACAGTACAGGGCTGCAGTCATTACGCAATTTCACTTGCCCCTCTGCCCTCAGAGAGAATAAGCACTTAGAACATTAAATTAGTGTTAAACAAACCAAAGATGTATCAAATTGCTGGAGGGAGGGATGAATTGGAAGCAGAGATCAAACAAACGCACAGAGTCACACTCGTAGAAGTAAGTTCAAGTTCACAACAATATCACACAACAATATCATTTAAAAGATAATGAGAATTTTGGATACTGTTACTGTTTTTTGTAGTTGTCCCGTGGAATTTGTGAAGTCGATGCATCCAGCCATTCCTCTTATTCGCGGTACTCCTTCCTTCCATCGGATGCTCTGTCGATCAATCTTGGTGACCAGACACACTGTCCACTACCTGCCTGATGCGGATTTGCGGATCGCTAATTGTAAGCCTGAGTAGTACATCCATGGCACAGGGTAAAAGCCTGCCTGTAATTGATGATGGAAAAACACAACAGTAAGTGTTAAAGACACCGCGGAGAAAAAAAATATGTAAGGCATGCTGTGTAGTGCAAAAATTATACTATCACTTTCAGAGATGACAATCCCCAAAATCTAGAACACCCCACATTACCCTCCCAAAAATGTGCAGAATACTGCTGCTACCTCACAGAGGCCTAATTTCAAACCGTGTCAAAACGCATTCAGAAAGTATGCTCAAAACCCCCCTTTCCCACCATGGATTATCTTCAAACGACTTGAAATCAAAATTAGACATTACAACAAGTTTTCCAAGACCCCACCCAGTCGTAAAAATGTATAACCCCGCCCAAACACATGCAATACAATACTGCTGACCCTATCGAGCCCTAAGTTAAGACTAGTGGCAAATGCTTTCTTTAACTAGGCCAAATCCCCCCTTTCCCACCATGGATTTTCTTCAAACCACTTGCAACCAAGATTACACATTCCAACGAGTGCTCTAAGACCCCAGAACCCAGTTGCAGAAATTTAGAACACCCCCAAACACATGGAAAGCTGCTGCTAGTGCTAACCCTAACGAACCTCAAGTTACAAAAAGTGCCAAAAGGCTTTTCAGCATGGATTTTCTCCAAACCACTTTTATCCGGTATTAGACCTTCCCAGCAATGCCCCAAGACCCGCCAACCCACCCGCAAAAAAGCACAATGCCCCCAAACAGGCAAAAATGGAAAATCTCATACTTACAATATTTTTCGGCCTTCTTTCAATTCTGTCCAAACGCGCTGTGCAGCTAGGCCCTAACTCCTGTTTTCCACCATGGATTTCCAGAAAAACAAATGCAATCAAAATTAGACTGTGCCAGCAGTGCTCCCAGACCCCAAAACCCACCCACAAACACCCGGAACCCCCCAAACAGCACCTGAAAGACAAGCAAGTCAGCAAAAACGCAAAGAAAATTTCGCCTCCGATTTCGTCCAATCCACTTTTTTCCGGTATTAGACCTTCCCAACAATGGCCCCAGAGCCGTCAACCCAGGTGGAAACAAGTAGAAGACTCCCAAACAGCCAAAAGCAAAACTACAAAAATGGGGACTTTTACATTTTCAGGCAAATTTCCAAAATCACTCCGCGCGCGCTATGCAGCTAGGCCCTAACTCCCCATTGCCACCATGGATTTTCTTCAAACCACTTGCAATCAAAAGTATCCATACCCAGCGTTGCTCCAAGACCCCAAAACCCACCCAAAAACACCAGGAACCCCCCAAACAGGCCCCCGAAAACGCTAAAGTGAGCGAAGTGTCAGAAAATGCTAAAACTTTTTCCTCATGGATTTTTTCCAAACCACTTTTATCCGGTATTAGACCTTCCCAGCAATGGCCCCAGAGCCGTCAACCCAGGCGAAAACAAGTAGAAGACCCCCAAACAGCCAAAAAGCAAAACTACAAAAATGGGGACTTAGTAATTTTCAGGCAAATTTCCCAAATCACTCCACGCGCGCTCTGCAGCTAGGCCCTAACTCCCATGTGCCACCATGGATTTGCTTCAAACCTCTTGCAAATCAAAAGTATCCATACCCAGCATTGCTCCAAGACCCCAAAACCGACCCACAAACACCAAAAACCCCCCCAAACATCCCCCCAAAAACACTAAAGTGAGCGAAGTGTCAGAAAATGCAAAAACTTTTTCCTCATGGATTTTCTCCAAACCACTTTTATCCGGTATTAGACCTTCCCAGCAATGGCCCCAGAGCCGTCAACCCAGGCGGAAACAAGTAGAAGACCCCCAAAGAGGCAAAAAACAAATATACAAAAGTGGGGACTTAGACATTTTCAGGCAAATTTCCAAAATCACTCCGCGCTCGCTCTGCAGCTAGGCCCTAACTCCCCTGTGCCACCATGGATTTGCTTCAAACCTCTTGCAATCAAAAGTATCCATACACAGCAGTGCTCCCAGACCCCAAAACCCACCCCCAAACACCAGGAACCCCCCCAAAACAGGCCCCCAAAAACATGATAGTGAGCAAAAAGGCAAAAACTTTTTCAACTCTGCTTTTCTCCAAAACACTTTTATCTGGTATTAGACCTTCCCAGCAATGCCCCCAGACCCGTCAACCCAGGCGGAAACAAGTAGAAGACCCCCAAACAGCCAAAAAGCAAAACCTTAAAAAGTGAGACTTAGCAAATTTCGGGCCAACCTGGAATTCAGTCCAAATGCGCTGTGCAGCTAGGCACTAACTCCCCTTTTCCACCATGAATTTCCTGAAAAACAAATGCAATCAACATTAGACTGTGCCAGCAGTGCTCCCAGACCCCCCGACCCAGCACCGCAAATCTAGAACACACCCAAATAAACCCCAAAACCTGCAATACTGGTATATTTAAAACATGGCAAATTGCGCTGTTCATAAAAAACAAACAGCAATTGGTTTCAACAGAGACAGACAGCCATTGCTGTCCACTGCATGCCATCTTCTCATTATTCATTACCTGTTCTACTTTATGTCCGCATCTTCTTCGGAAAGTGAGGGCCCACAGGGCAGCCTCTCCTGTAATTTTCAGAAGTAGGTCTGTCAACAATCAGCAAGCATGTAGTCAGTCAGTTATTTCAGTCCCACTTGAGGGGACTCGTCTACGAAGACAAAGTTTGTTTTTTCTCCATAATCCATCCATCTGCCTTGAGGGAAATGGATAGGGGGAGTCTGGAGGAGGAGGATAGAGGAGCATGACTGAGTTGTGAACTTGTGAACATCTGAATGCAGACTGCGGCACCTTCAAATCAATACGGAAAATAAGATGAAGACAGTGCTGATGATGGACTTATTGTGATTAGTTGATTAGAGTTTTGTTGTGGTAAAAGTAGCAAAACAAAGAAAGACACACAGGAATAAAAGTGAATAAGTACGGAAAAAAAGCAAGTAATTTTCAGTCCTCGTTGTCAGGGAAGCAGAGCTCGTCCTCCAAGTCTATGAATTGAGACGGGAGTAGGTCTGGTGACCGAGAAGAACTTTCGTCGTCGTCGCCACCTAAGTCGGTGTCCTCTTCTTCCTGCGCGCATTCACATATTTTGTAATCGGGTGGTATGAAGTGCTGATTCATCTTGATTATAGTTAACCTCTCCACATTTTTGTGGCAAAAGGCGGGTCCTTTTTGAAGTAACAATGGCACCAGCAGCACTGAAAACACGTTCAGAAGACATGCTTGCAAGTGGGCAAGACAAAGAATTTAGAGCCAGGTTGGTGATCAGTTGCCATTTTGAGCTTTTCGTATACCAATATCCCAATGGGTTCTCATTATGACAGACCTCTGTTGGGTCATCCAGATAGGCCTGCACCACCGACTCAAGGTTCTCCAGGGTTGATCCACTTTGCGCACCATCTGCGCCCTTTTCATCAGTGGACCGAGCTAACCCTTGCTTAGTTAGCCAATCCCCCTCCGACAATATTGATTTGCGGCCTGGTGCAGGTGAGGATGATGATATGGTTGCTGGTGTCGTTAATGGCTGTGAGGGAAAGTGACTCCCTTCGGCCACGGATTGAGAAGTGGAACTTGACGCCGGATGGCTTGCTGATTCAGTTGTACTTGTGCTGCCTCATTGAATTTTCTGCCGATCTTTTTCGAACCGCCTGGCTGACACAGCTAGCCAACGTTTGTACTTTGAAACATCTGCTTCATCAAAAGGAATGAATGATTTTCTGGCCACTGCCTTTTTGTACCGTGGATAAAGAATAGTGGCACAAATGTAATGTTGTTCTGTATGTTTCTTTTTAAGCCTTAAATTGTCAAGGAGGGGGCATAATAACTTCTGCGCCAAACCATATGCTTCTCGCTTTTTGGTCTGCCCTGTTCCCATGAGGCACTGGGTCAGACTAATTTGCATATAGCCAGGTTCTGAACTGGGGTGATGCAGTGAGCTAAATAACGGTGATGGATTCAGCCCTGATCTCTTGACTGGGTAAGAGTGGTCTGCTTAATTCAGACACTCTGTTCATCACCACCCCCTTTCTGTATCGTCTCGCTTTTCACCATCATCTCGGAACGTTGAAGACACCTCCTTCAGTTGGTGCTCTAGCATGCGCAACAATGGGATAGCTTTGCTCAAAGAACAGTCCTCCCTGCTGACTTCACGCGTGAAGAGCTCAAAAGGACGAAGCATGTCTGTCAGGCTTGCAATTAGCTTCCATTCCTCCAACTCTAGCATCAAGTCTTTGTGAGCAGCACCCAGTTTAAAGACAAACTCATGTATTACCTCCCACTGCTCAGACAGACGCTCAAGCATGTAAAAGGTTGAGTTCCAACGTGTTTCCACCTCCTGGATTAGTCCTTTGACTGGCAGTTTACGTTCATATTGAAGGCCCCTCGGCTGCTTCCGGGCCTTAAATGGGTGCAGATTTTTTGGCAGGTGGTCAGTACTTTGACGACTGGCTCTTCCGCTTTCAAGAAGGCTTGCACCACGATGTTAATACTGTGCGCCAAACACGGCACTCTGAAATAGCCACCGTCGTCCATGGCCTTAACTATATTACTGCCATTATCCGTGGAAACATAACCAACTGTGCGGTTCCTTGGATGAAGCCATTCTTTGACCTTCCTGTTAAACTCATCCAAAAGGTTAGGTGCAGTGTGAGATTTCTCCATGGCAAACATGCCTACTGTTGCATGTTTGCGAGTAGCTTGAAAAACTTCCTCCGTGTCAACATCTTTAAGTTTTAACTGTTTTTCGACCCCTGCAAAAGAAACCCAGTGTGCAGTGATGCACATGTAATCAAGGGCTTGGCAACTGGTCCACATGTCTGTTGTCATGTGGATAGTGTGAACAGCACTCTTCAGAATAGCTGCGCCAATCACCTCCAGCACATCTTGATGTAGTGCTGGAATAGCAACCCTTGCAAAAAAGAACCTGCTAGGAACCTTCCATTTAGGGCAGACTGTTGCCACCAATTCACGAAAACCCACCCCTTCCACAAAAGAGAAAGGGAGAAGGTCCAGCGCTAGCATTTTAGCCAGCTTGGCGTTATACAGACCCACGGTTGGGTGGTTGCGTTCAAATGGCGGTTCAGACCGAAACATGCTGGTAATGGTGGGCTGGACCGTTTTACATGATGATGATGATGATGATGATGATGATGCAGACTTCAAACCAGTTAGGCTCAGTGATTTAGTTTTTTGCATTGGTGTCTGTCCCAGACTCTTAGTGGGCCTCATACATGTTGCAGGGGTAGAGGGTGTGGGCGCTACCACTGCAGTGCTGCTGCCAGGGGTACTGGGTGTACCAGAAAAAATGGCTGTCGCTTCTTCACTTCCCCCTTGCACGATCAGCCTCTCATCATCATCAGATGCAATATGAAGGGATACATTTGGATTTGTTTCGGCTTCCTCAATGTCACTTCGGTGTTTATACCACTGGATAGGGTGGTGTAGTTTGAGATGACCTCTCTGGCCTCCAGTACCATAGTTGGAACCAAGCTTACCCCGACTAACTAATACTTTACAAATTGAACAAACAACCATGTTTTCTGCCTTTTTGCTAACAGTAAAGAAGTCCCAAACTGGGGACTGGAGATGTCTGCTGGTGGTGGAGGATCTACTTTGACTTTTAATGCCAGATGAAGTGGAGGATGGGTGTGGCTGAATTTGTTTCTGTAGTTGACTTACAGCACCACTACTTGAGGTAATGGAGGTCGAGCTGGATGGAGGTCCATGCCGGCCCTTCTGACGAGAAAATATGGAAGCTGTAGGTCGTTTCGGTGTTGTAGTTCGGGATAGGGTTAAAATGTCTGTCTGCTCCATGCCCGCTGGGGCTTCAGTGACGTCTGTGATGATTGGGTCATCATCAGACTGTTCATCAGCAGCACAAGACACCACTTCTTGTTCGTCGTCATCACCCATAAGTCGAAGCCATGCGGGAACCTTCCTTTTAGGTTTAGCTACCTTTGTCGGCTCATGGCGTGCCTCACTGTCAGACTGCATTGCTGGGTTCCAATCAAGATCAAGGTCATCAGAATGAAGGGGGCTTGAAGAAGAACTTGTAGTGCTAGCAGCCCTCCTTAACCTTTTTCTTGCTGGGGATCTGGAAAGCAATGGATCATCCTCAAGAGGAGTGGTTTCCTGGGATGATTCTTCCACTTGAATATCAATTTCCTCATGTGCCCCTACTTCTGGAGGAACAAGCGTTGTAGGCAGTTGTGCCGCTCCTTGAACCTCTAGTGGCACCTCTCCATGCACCTCTACTTGCGCCTCTCCTTGTGCATGTACTTGCACCTCTCCTTGCCCATGTACTTGCGCTTGTACTAGTTGCTCTTGTGGTTGTCGTTGCGGCTGTGATTGTTGAACACTCGCCAGCTGAGGTACACCCGGCGTTGATTGGATGGTACTTTCTTGTGATGAGCCAACATCACTGGTCGATGGTGATTGAACAACCAAAGTGGCTGCCTTTGCGGCACTCAAGGGCTTGGGCCTACCTTGGCGTGGTGGCACTGACCCCAATGAGGCAGTGATGCTGCTTCCGGCTTGGTCCCCCGCGGACACCGCTGCTGCTGCAGGCATAGTTTTTTCCCAAAAAAGGTGTCGGTGGGCACACCCGTCTCCTTGGTAGGTGGTGCCACTTGCTTCTTCTGCTCCTTCTTACTGGCAGTGGCACTGGCAACTTTCTTCACTGAGGCACTACGGCCACCTTTCTTTGGGCCCATTTTCTTCAGATGTTAGAACAGCAGGCCGCAGTTGCACGAGTTGCAGAGTTGTCTTGTCTGTGGCCACACGTGACGTCGTGTGATGTTATGCTGCACACACTGCTGCAGGACTTCTTCCTGGCACTGGTGGTTGTCTTGTGCACCTAAAAGCAATGGAAGACAGAGGAACATCAGTTATACACCACAAAAAGTCGAAAAACACATAAAAATCACCACAATCCCATGCCATCCATGCCCTCAATGATGTTTAAATTCAAGACACCCCACAGAAAGACTAGGCCCATGCACCACTGAGTACCCCTGGGCATAATGGATGAAAGCTAGGCAAAATGGGTGCAGGCCTGAGAACACTGCCTGCCTTCAAAATGGCCCCTTGCCCCCCAGCACATGGCCAGGCCCTGCCAGTACCAGCACTCAAAATGGCCCCCACCCACATGGCCAGTCCCAACAACACCCCCAATAATCGAAAAACACATAAAAATCACCACAATCCCATGCCATCCATGCCCTTAATGATGTTTAAATTCAAGACACCCCACAGAAAGACCATGCACCACTCACTACCCCTGGGCCTACTGGCTAGTGAGGCTTTACAGGCACCCCAAAATAAACAAAATAAAACATATAACAGTGAGCTAAAATTCCATGACATAAATGAGAATTAAGATTAAAAAAATCGGAGCAACAGTTGTATCATGCACCCATGACTAACCCTGGGCCTACTGGATACTGTGGCTAGCCACCCACCACAATATATATTTTGTTAAAGTTGTGAAAACAGTTTTAGAACTGGAGTTGCCTCAACTGCAATGCCCCAAACAAACACCACCAACTTACTTGTAAAATCTCAAGTCCAAAAGTGATCCAAACTCCAAAGTCCAAAAAGTCCTCAAATACAAATATCCACCAGCAGCAAGAAAAAGTAATCCTTCCAGCTAAACAGCCAAATGAAAAGTGGCCAGTACATGGACAAACCACTGGGAGGAGCCTGCTGGACAGGAACAGGAAGTTGGAGACTCTGAGGCACCCCAAAAAGGACTCCTGCACCAAAAAGTGCAGCCAAATGTCAATCTGAGGAGTTATTCTGATCAAAATCATCATTTTCACAAGGTTCATGCTTCCTGCGGTAGATTTCTTGTGCAGAATTGCAATTTTTGCAATTTCGGGAACTCGAGCTGTTCAAACCTCCTGCCGGAAGTCAGCTCTGCGCCGTCGCGGGCATTTATGACGTACTCGCGTTGTCAAACTCTCGTCGTGCAAGATGGCAAGCCGCGATGACGTAATTGCGTTCGAAAAAACTCTCGTGCAATCACGCAGCAAGATCAAAAATGGCGAAGCACACGCAAAACCGGGAGAAAAACAACTCGGCAGGCTCAGAGTCAACGCCGCACGCGCGATATTGTATTTTTCAAGTGCGACCAAGCAAAATAATTCGTAGCTTGCAAATTTATAATAATAATAATAAACTTTATTCGGATTTTTCAGAAATTAGAAATCCATAAAAGCAGTACATAGTAAAATCTGCGGTGCAGAGTAGTTACAAATAACGTGAAAATTACATATCTAATTTAAAAAATCAATTAATTTGTTCAATACAGTTATTTTAAAGATTTTTTCTGTGTCTGTATATACACTTCAAGAAGTTAAGAACGTGGTAGCATGTGGCTTCAGTGTCCAAAAGCTGCAGACTCAACATGGCTGGTCGACATTGTCTAAGGCCCCAAGTTCTTAGGAGAGTCAATAACCAAACTTTACGATGTTCCTGATAGAATTTACAGAACAAGACGGTGTGGAGGGTGGTTTGTGTTGATTTTTCGTCACAAGGACATAAAGGTGGGTTTGGATCCCAGACGTTTGGGGTTGGAAAAGCTACCAGCTTGTGGAAAATATTTAATCTGAATCTTATCAGAAGGTAGCGATCAAAAATACCAATGTTGAGAGTTAGGTAGGGTTGAATTGCAAAGGTGGATTGGACCGTTATTGCATGTTGAACGGACTGTTTCCCTACTTCTGATTGTAATCTCAGGTTTTCCAAGTGTCCCAAGGCTAATATTTTTAAATTGTTTTTTGTAAGTTCTCCAATTTTTTCAGGATTAGAGTAGTATTGTTCTACTCCGAGGTCGATGAAAAAGTTCCTGATATAGGCTAGCCATTTAATTTTTAAAGCATAGTCCAAGGACATTGCGTCGGCCAATATCGTCTTTGTGAGTTCATTTTTTTCTGAAGCCCAAATGCGGCGCCATAGGAGTAGCGGTTGTATTTTTGCGAGATCTTCGATGTGTGGGATGCCCAATTCTGTGTGGCAGGCATAGATCGAAGCTCGCTTTGGGGCTGATAGGAGAAATCTAAAAAAGTAATTTTCTGCTATTTGCAGGGAAGTAACATCCGTGTGACCCCATAATCCTGCGCCATATAGGGCTGTCGATTGGCATTTGGCTTTATATATGGTCAGCAATTCTGTGGGCGGTCGTTTTCCCATTTTTTGCGTGAATGTCACCAGTGCTGCTAATGCTCTTTTAAAGCAGTGATTCCTGGCTTCCACTGCCTTTTTCCAGGAAAGTTTGTTATCTATTGTGACTCCCAGGTAGCAATATTCAGTTGTGGGGTCTATTTTTTGGGTGTCAAGGGTAATGGTTTTTTGATGTTTTCTCCCAACCCCGGCCGTCATCACGAAGGTCTTTTTCACATTTATGTGACGATCTAGGGTTCTCATGATTTGAGAATATCTGTTGAGGGATTTTTGAAGTTCGCAAGGGGTTCGTGCCAGGAGGACAGCGTCATCCGCGTAGAGCAGAGCGGGGATCGGGCGATGTTTAGCCTGCGGGAGATCCCGGGCGCCCTTCAAAAGCTCTACCTCCAGATTGTTAGTATAGAGGGAGAAAAGGAAAGGCGCCAGGACATATCCTTGTCTGACCCCACGCTCCACTCTAAATGACGCTGTCAGTTCCCCCTTTTTGCCATATCGAACTCTTGCAGAAGGATTAGAATAGAGTTCCCTTAGAAAGTTCAAGAGTGGCGGATCTACCCCCATTTGGGCTAAAAGGGACCATAGTTTTGTATGAGAGACACAGTCAAAAGCCGCGGACAAGTCCACGTAGATCATGTAGAGTTTTTCTTTTTTGGCTTGCACATATTTTCCAAAGATGACTGAGAGGTTTAGGGCTTGTTCCACGGTTCCTAGTCCTTCTCTAAAACCGAATTGTAGGTCAGATAATATACCTCTCTCCTCCACCCAATCCTGGAGTCGTTCTAGGATCACTCTACCTGCCATCTTCCCCAGTGAGTCCAACAAAGAAATTGGGCGGTAGCAAGCAGGGTCCTGGCGGTTACCTTTCTTGAATATCGGAACCATAATGGACCTTGTCCATGACTCCAAGATTCCTTTCGTTGCCGTTGCGTTGCACACCCTTGTTATGATCGGGGCCCAGAGATCTATTTTGTATTTAAAAAAGTCAGCCGGGACTCCGTCTGGGCCTGGAGCTTTTCCTTTTTTGGTTGAATTCAGTGCCAGAAGGATCTCAGAAATTTCAAAGTTTATATCAATAGGGTATGTTGGAGATATTTCCTTGTCCTCTTCTGTTTCTTGGTCGGAGGATGATTTTTGAAAGATTTTAGTGAAATGAGATACCCATTCTACTGCGTCTATTGCGACTTCAATTTTTGGGAGTGTGTCGTCGACCAGAAAAGGAGTTCTTATAATTCTCCAGAAGGCTTGGGTGTTTTTATCCTGTGCACTGGTATGGAGTTCATTCCAAAGTGCTTGCTTAAGTTCCTCTTTTCTCTTTTTTCTGATATAATGATATTCTCTTCTTAGACTAGCTATAGTTTGAGGATCCCTTTCGTCTTTGTTTAGGGCAAGTTTGAGTTTTGTATGGGCCTGGGTACACTCTTGATTAAACCAGCCTTTTGGTCGGGGTGGTCCAGCTTTATGTTTTGCTGTAAGTAGAACCTTTAATTTGTCCATAATTTGGGCGAAGTTGTTAAGAAGTTCCTCGTCTCCTGTTGATATATCCAGGCAGTTTTTAATTTGGGGGTACACTGACTTTATCAGCTCTTTAGTGAGTTCCTCAGGGTTTATCTTCCCCCACTTTATTGAGTACCCATTTAGTTTATCCATGCTTATGTTTTCCTGGGTCAGTGCGTTGGCTATTATCATAGGAGGACACTGTTGGTGGTTTATTATCACTTCCATTTTTAATATTGCATGATCGCTTTGGGAAGTCGCTGTGACTTCAAAGTTTTTTACTCTAGATTGTAGGGTCGCTGATGTTATTATGAAGTCAACCGTGGTACTGTAACCTCTTCCTATGTAGGTCGGTGCTAGTGAGTTGGTTCCATGATCCAAGGTATTTGCTACTTGGAGGTCCAAATCTGATAGGAGGTCGTTCATTAATCTGCCCGTGTTGTTGTGCGAGAAATGGGTGAGAGAAAGATCTTCCTCTGTCACCATGCCAGGGCATTTTTTCTTTGGTTGGGTACAAGTGTGGAGGTTAAAGTCACCTACCCATATTATGGATACCGCACCTCTTTCTCTTTGTTTGTGTCTACGGGTAGTTAGTTTTTTGTGGAGGTGAGCCAGGACTCTCTGAAACTCTGGTTCGTCAAGGTTATTATAGAAATTAATAATGACTAGGAACTCTTTTTTCGGTAAGGAGAGACCAAGGATCTGGAAATTAGGGTCCAGTTCGATGACATTTGTTTTGACGTTATGAATAGTATTGGCTACGTAGATGTTTAGTCCTCCCTTCGGTCTACACTTCTGTCCCAACGACGCAGGGGAGAAGTATGTCTTGTACCCCTGTAAATGCTGTTCTAGTTGTGACCATGTCTCCTGTAAGCAGATTAATTGATGACTGTGCACATGGTACATAATTGTCCCATCCTCCACCTTTGTCCTTAGACCTGCAACATTCCAAGAGATCAGGCTTAAAGTTGTTGGATTTTTTTGAGGTTTTAACTTTTTGTAGTTCGCTAGAAATCTCTGGGTCCAGAGAGACTAGCGGAGGGTCCAAGGATACCAGTGAGTCAGTGCTAGTTAGAGAATGTTCTTCTGGCTGTGGTGGTCAGTCGACACACTCTAGGGCACTATACTTATTTGATAAAGGAAGACCATTCCAGCCGTCCCAACGTGGGGGATCACTGTAATTTCTCCACTGTTCTTGTCCTCTCCATTCATCCCTTTCTCTGCCTCGGTGGTTGGGACCTAGTGAGTTGAAAGGGGGGGGGCGGCTTTGCCACGATTGCTGCCACTGCTGAATGGGGGGTTGAGGAGGATGCTGCCACTGTTGGGAGAAGTGGTGTAAAAGTTGAGGAGGTTGCTGCCACTGTTGGGAAAAGTGGTGTAAAGGTTGAGGAGGTTGAGGGGGTTGTTGCCATTGGAAAGTTGTATGTTGTGGTATTTGTGGGAATCGTGGGGTATGTGGAGGCTGCTGCCACTGATACGTAGGGTGTTCTGAGGGGTGTGTGAACCCTCTATTTGCTGGGAAGGTAGAGCAGGGAAAGTTTTGTCTTGAGGGTGTGGGTAGGAAATAACACAAGGGAAGAGGGTTTATTTGAGTGGCAGGTCCGCTGCTGGGTGTGTTGCAAATATAGTTTGCTGCCCCTATCTCCCTAAATTTGATGGTAATAACGTCACCCGCTATGGTCTTCATGTTCCTGCCCACCCAGTCTCCTCTACGTACAGAAAAAATCTCACCACTAATATAAGTAGGTAAGGGTTTATGCAGTTTGGGCCACTGGGCACATTTATTCCTTAGCTCTGTGAAGGTTTCTCTTACACCCTCCTTCAGTGGTGGTACAGCCGTTAGGACTACCACGAAGGGAGAAGCTTCCAGCGGCAGATTGATTATTTTAGAGCGAGTCTGTTTTTTCTTAAGTTCCTGGGGTTTCTCTAAGGGGGAGGATACTGCTGGAGTAGTAATGTTCCCATTAGTGCCTTTAACTTGGTGATTATCTGTTTTGGTTGAACCTATAGGAGCTTTTGGGGCTGCTTGAGTTGCTGATGCAGAAACTGCGGCAATAGGGGTAAGTGGGGAAGCGTCTAGTTTACTCCCTTTTTGGGGTAGATGCTGTATGGCTGGTGCCTTACTGGGTAGTGGAGTATTGGGCTTGATCGATGTATCTGTTGCGTGTTTGGTGCAGGGTGTTTTTTCGGGAAGTATTTCTTTTGCCCCATGCGTTTGTAAGAGGCCGTTCCCGCTTATCTTGCTACCACATTTCGAATTAATTAGTGATGTGAGTCTGTCAAGCTTCGATATTAAAGGTTTAATTTGTGCCGCTATTGTGGCTTCGAGATCTGATTTAAGGTCTATTACCATGTTTTCAACCCAACAGGGTATACCTGACGCAGAGTTGGGGGTGGGTGAGATCAAGTTGTGATTCCTGACTTTTGCTTTGGGTTTTTCCTTAATCTTGGGCACAGCCTTGGTGGAAGTGGAGGTGTCTCTCCCTGATTCTATCGGATCTAAAGTCATTCCTGTAACAGGTATATGGGGATGACTAGCTACACTCTGCTCTGGCTTGTCAGGTGATTTGCATGCTTCTAGATCTGGGGTAGCCTCGAGGTCAACATATGACAGATCAGAGTCTGATTGGGTCACGGATAAGTCTACTGTGTTCGGGACGGTCGTTGTGGGGACAGCAGTTAAGGATAGGGGTAGGGAACAATTATTAACAGCCTGATGGGAAGGTGAACTTGCGGTTGCAAGGGAACCCAGAGATGAGCGTTTAGCGTGCATGAGATCCAGGGAGACTCTTTTTTCCAGCAGGATAATGCTCTTGTCGATGGTTTCGTTGACCCGGGAGATGAAATGATCTATGGGACCGGTCACTTGTGCCACGGCCGTAGCTTTTTTGGTGTTGCTTCTAGTTGTGGGACGCATGGTGGTCATCTACGATGTGGCTCAAGTACCGCGAAGTGGGCCTCACGGGAAATAGTTGGTGAATCCTGTGAATGGCCACTCTATGTTGAAATGTAGGGTGAGTATCACTGGGCCGCCTACCTTGCATATGATGGAGAAGAATAAATGCTGGGGGTCTGGGCCGGGGCCGTCCTCGGCCGTCCTCGAACGACCTCAAACGGCCCTGTCTTTGCCCAGTCTTCGCCCGAGCTGCGTCCCGCGCTGCGGGAGTCCGGTGTTGTTAAGTAGGGGGCGAAAAGGGCGGGGGGCGGGCCAGCAGGGAGAGCGGACCGGAAGCTATACGTCGGTCTTGCAGGGACTTCTGGGAAATGAAGTCCCCGCACGCTCGCAGCCCCGCTGGTGCCTCGCGCCTCTCACCACCTTTCCGCTTTGCTCCAATGTTGGTGTTCCTCCCAGCTGGTGTGTGACTTCCAGCACCCACAGACGAGGCGGCACCCGCGGAGCGGGTGCGGCGAGAAGTGGGCTGGAGTAGAGGGCTGGAGGTCTGATGCGCTGTTATGCCTCTTGGTTCTGTCCAGGTATGTCCGATTTGGTAGTAAGCGTCCCGCTCGCTAAAGGGCAGGAACGCTTTTGAGTGCCTTTGATGGGCGGGGGGCGGGCCAGCAGGGAGAGCGGACCGGAAGCTATACGTCGGTCTTGCAGGGACTTCTGGGAAATGAAGTCCCCGCACGCTCGCAGCCCCGCTGGTGCCTCGCGCCTCTCACCGCCTTTCCGCTTTGCTCCAATGTTGGTGTTCCTCCCAGCTGGTGTGTGACTTCCAGCACCCACAGACGAGGCGGCACCCGCGGAGCGGGTGCGGCGAGAAGTGGGCTGGAGTAGAGGGCTGGAGGTCTGATGCGCTGTTATGCCTCTTGGTTCTGTCCAGGTATGTCCGATTTGGTAGTAAGCTTGCAAATTTGCGGATTTTTTTGGGGAAAATTCGCGAGATTCGCGGATCGCGAAATCGTTAAATTTCCGCAAATTCTCCCGCGAAACGGATTTTTCGCCCATGCTTAGGTGCGGGTTTTGGATGGCTGCTGATCTAGATAGAAGTTTATGTAGGGCAATTAGACTTGATGTTTCAGTTTTTCTTTTTTGATTATTCCTCACTGCCTCCACTGTGAACCATCACATGCACAGACTAGGTCTGAGCGCCTCACTAGAGAGGGTGCAGGGGCGGGTACTGGGAGGAGGTTGGGGTCTGAATTCGGAGGTGAGGGGGGCAGGGGGGAGTGGGGGGAGTGGGGAGGGGGAAGAGAGGGCAGGGTCAAAAAACGATAAAAAATTTGATAATCTGGTACTTTATTGATCTTCCTAGTTTTGAGTTTGGACTGGGCATTGTCCCAGTTAAGACCTAGACACATTTATTTCAGAAAGGTGTAAGTGATGATATAGATTACCAAAATGCTGAACATTAGAATTTGTACAGTTAATGTGAGTGGGCTGAATGATTGGAAGAAACGGCAAAGATTGGCACATTTTGTTAAGTATAATGGGATTGATGTATTGTGTCTCCAAGAGACCCAATTGCCTTGGGCAAAAAGGAACCTGATGTACATAAGAGGCTTTGAGTTGATGGCTTGTTCATCACAAACGTCTTCATCCAGGGAGGTAGCAATTTTATCAAGATCATCCCTAGATGGGGCCAAGCGGGTTAAAGCTGATGGTCTGGGTAGATGGTTAATAGCCAAACTTTATTTAGGTTATACAATATGTGTAGTCTATGGGTCAAACCATGATGATCCAGATGTATTTGATTTCCTGGAGGGAGAACTAGCTGGAAGGCCCACTCCCACAATAGTTTGTGGCGACCTTAATATCTCCACTGACTGGTATAATCAATCTGTATACATAGGACGGAAACTTAGAGTGTTTCAGGCGCTGACTGCTCTGCTGAGCTCACATGGGTTAAAGGAGGTATGGGGGATAAGGAGCCACAGAACCCGGGTTTCACGTATTTTTCGAACCCTTTCCAGAAGTATTCCAAATTAGATTATTTTTTAATCTAGACGTCAGAATTGAATAAAGTTTGCATTAGGAAACTCCAGTGAGTAATTTTGGACCATAATCCGCTGATTTTGTCCTGCAAATTGAAAACAATAGAGAAGAAATAGACTAGTTGGACCTTCGAAAGGAGGCTATTAATGGACAAAAGATTCGTGGAACATTTTAAGAAGTGGACAGGGGAGTTCTGTGATGCAAACCGAGAAAGCACATCACGGAATGGCATTTGGGAAACCTTTAAGGCGGCCCTAAGGGGGGAAACCATATGGAGAGAGATAGGAGTGAGGTAGACAGGCTTATGGGGGAATTAGCGAAAGCAGAAGAACAACATATAAGTCATATTGGACGGGGAGCAGATGGGGATGAGAGTCAAAGGATTCTGATGATTATTAAAGCAGAGCTCCAGAAAATGGTTACACAGAAGGCAATTGGCGAATATCAGTCCTCCAGGGCAATGCGGTACGAAAGAGGGGAGCAGGCAGGTAGGGCGCTGGCGCTCCGTATCAGACAGGATAAAACCAAAAATGTAATCTCTAGCATACACGAGGATGGTAAAAAGTACACCGAGCCTAAGGAAATTATACAGGTTTTTAAAAACTTCTATCAAACATTGTATGATGAGGAGGGCTGATTCAGTCATCAGAGTGAGGAGAGCGGGGATAAAGGTCCAACATTGGACGAATTGTAGAGAAGAGTTGGATAGAGACCCGACCATCAGCAAGATTACAGGCGCATTACAGGAGGTAGCAGCTGGCAAGGCCGCAGGCCCCAACGGAATTCCCCTGGAGGTTTATAAAAGTATTGAAACCGAGATCGTTCCATTCCTGTTGGTTCTTTTTAAATGTATATTGTGCTCAGGGGTAATACCCGACACCTGGAAGGAAACCAATATAATTATCTTTCATAAGAAAGGGAAACCGAAGGAGAACCCAGGGTCATACCGCCCAATTTCGCTCATTAACGCGGACACAAAATTATATTCCAAAGATGAGCCAAAAGACTGGGTAGGATCATTGGCGGTCTTGTCTCCCCGTGGCAGCATGGGTTTGTGCCTGGGTGAGGCACCACGGACCATACTAGACGACCTATTGCTCTGTTCGATGCCCATGGTGCCACGGGGGGGAGATGGTCATGATCCTCCTCGACGCAGAGAAAGCTTTTGACCGCATGGTCTGGGATTACCTTTGGGGCATCCTGGTAGGTAGAAGTTTTGGAATTAAAACTATCAGAGCTCTTAGAGCAATGTATAAGGATCCGGTAGCCCGTGTGTTAGTAATGGGAGAGAGTTCGGAGAAAATAGTAATCAAAAGGGGGACGCGCCAAGGATGCCCCTGCTCCCCGATCCTTTTCGCATTATATATAGACCCCCTGATCCAGAAGATTTTGGGCTGCCCTCAGATCAACCCAGTGGTGCTCAACGGCTATTCAAACAAACTGTTAGTATACGCCGACGATCTGGCGGTAATAACCACCGATCCTCAGCAGGCGATGCCCATTCTGACTCAATTGGCTAAAGATTTTGGTAGCAGGTCAGGTTATTTGCTAAACAAAGGAAAAACACAAATAATCTGCAGTAAAAACATCAGTAAGGCAGACAACAGATATGTAGATTCAGCTGTATATCTAGGGGTGACAGTAAATTCCTCAGTTGATAAGATTATTGTAGACAATTATCTGCCTCTTATGGGTACGATCGAAGCCGAATTGAAAAGAATAGATGTCTTACACCTATACTTGATAGGGAGGGTAAATGTTCTTAAAATGACAATGTTCCCTAAAGTTTTGTATTTGTTCCGGGCCATTCCACTCTTGCTTGAGGACAAAATAATTAAAAACTTAGAATCAATCTTTATTAGTTTTTTCTGGTAGTATGGCAAGGTCAGGCAGGCGGTTTATTAATTTTATGTCGCTTCCACTCGAAAGGGGGGGTTTGGCCATGCCAAATCTTAGATTATATCACTGGACTTGCCTTTTGACACAAATGACTGCACTTTTCGAATCAGACCCCAGTCCGGCAGCTGCTCAAGCAGATAATCAGAATCCCCCATCCATTTTCGAGCTATTAATTGGTCTATTGATGTGTGAAGTAGATCGCAGATATTATAAGAGGGCCCGGTATAATATTCTGGAAGGGGTCTGGGGGACCTGGAAGGTGGCTCAAATGTACTTGAATATTCCAAAGATAAATGCAAATCTCCATTTGTGGAATTCTAGCCTTTTTCCCCATCTAGGCACGGATAGGAACTGCTTGTTTTGGAGAGAACATGGAGTAAGGACCTTAGGTGATATTATGGTAGGGGATGATATTTTTGGGTTTGAAGTAATGCAGCATAAGTACGGGATCCCCCCAATCATTGGTTTTTGTATGGCTCGTTAGTGCGTACTTTGACTGCTTTTAGGCCCAAGATCTCTCTATCAAAGGTAATCCAATGGTTGATTATCTAACAAAGGGGGGTAAGAAAATAAAAATAGTGTATAATCAGCTGATGCTGGGCGTAAAAGATGATCTGGAGAAAGTCGAAACAACACTGGCGTTGATGCTGGGAGACCCAGATGTTGATCTATACCTAGCCTTTCTTTTAAATAAGAAATAATTTCGGTCCTCAAACATGCGGGCACAGCATTACAAAACACTATTTAATCTTTATCATACCCCAGCGAAGTTGTTTGCTTGGGGGATGAGGGAGAGTGTTAAATGCCAAAGGTGTAATGCCGGCCCTGCAGATTTATTACACATGTTCCATCTGTGTGATACGCTTTTCCCAATACGTAGGGAGATTACAAATTTTTGGGAGGGGCTGCTAGACTATAAAATCAATCTATCCCCTACCCTGATGCTATAGGGCACGGACGGCAAGCTGAAGCTGGGAAGGGATGCAGAAGCTCTGGTTTTTATTTCAGTTGCGGTCCTTCGAGTTCTTATTTCCGCAGGCTGGAAAGATACCACCGCTCCCTCATTCCAAATGTGGATCACCAGATTACTGGGAATGCATAATATAGAGTCCTGTTTATAGGAACTAAAAGGCAAAACATCTTGGGAACTGGGCAGAAGTATCTGGGCACCACTGAAAAAGTAGAGAGTTTTAAGATTTTAATGGAACGCCTTCTCACTTAAGAATAATGAATGCTAAAATAAATTGTTGAAATTTTGACATCTTGGCAATTACTATCTATTGGTGGTTATATGTTATTTATATACTGCTAATTAACTTTTCTGAAAAGGTATGGTGACTTTTTTATGTATTGTCTAAGTAATAAAAAAATTATATCTGTCTTTTTTACATTGCATCAGAAAATCTCGATAAATATATTTAAAAAAAAAGAAAAATGGTGAAATGAAGTTTGTCTAAGAAAGTGGATGTGTGTAAGAAAGTGATCTTTATTTAAGTGACATAATTGGTCCTACTGGTGCAAGAGCTAGGGCATCCAGCTGATGCAAAGTTGAACTACTTCTGCTGTATTCAAACGTAAGCTCCTGCATCAGTGAATTGGATATTACATGTTACAGTTGCATGTGACATAAACAATAGCTATAACACTTGAATGACTCTACATTCTATAAGGAAAATAAAGATAGGATACGTTTACCACATGTATCCTTTAAGAAAAGAAATAAATAAAAAAGAAATTGCAAAATGTATTGATCAAACTTTTTAGGTACCTTGGCAGTGCTTTTTTGTAACAGAAAATTATCAACAGTAGAATAGTTAGCAAACTATTGTACAGTAGATTCAATGTGATGCGTGTCAGAATTGGTACTAGTTCTACCCACATTGGAACTTTGAGGGTGAATTCAAACATTGCGCTTCTGAGAAGCACATTCGGTATATTTGCAGTCAAACCATACATTATTGACTTCAGCTGTTTCAAAAAACATACTTGTGTAGAGAGCTAAGGCATCGGGCTGAGACAAACTTCAACCACTTCTGCTGTAGTCAAATCAAAGCTCCTGCATCAGTGAATTGAACATTATATGTTACAGTTCTACGTGACATACACAATAGCTATTAGACGTGAATGAATACATTGTATAATGAAAATAAAGGTAGTTTACGATTACCACACTGTGCCAACCAGTTCCTAAACAAAGTCGTCTTTTTTAACTTTTATCGTGAGGTTCTGAGCAGAGGCGGACTTTGAGTACATTGGTGTGAAAGGGCGTTGTGAATAACAGGCAGGCAGAGAGGCGTGTAACAAAGAATAGATGTGGTTTCTAAATGGGTGTCGGGTTTAGGCTAATTTAGGAAGTAAATATCGTATTTGCATAGGCTATACATCACCGATCCCTGGTTAGAGTAGAGACGTAAGGGGCAATATTGAAGATAGAGCTCAAACGTCTGAGTACACTTAGACAGTTATTATATCAAAGTAGTAGGATTAAAGTGTATTATAAAAAATGTAAGGGAAAAAGTTAAAAAAAGCTTCATTCAAGAATAACATGAGTTTCTTACAAGTCTTGGAGATTCCAGTCCAGAAGTTCAACAGAGGCTTGAGATGGGTAATGCTCCAAGAGGCTATTGTTGCCATCGTCTGAGAAAAGCGATGTGATAATTCATATCCTCAAAGGTACAGTAATGTTCCTCAAATGTTGGAGCGGCAATTTGAATTGGCAGCCAATCCGCGATGTTGTGAAAGGACGCACATTGCAGGAGATCTTTTGCGGCAGCGCAGAAATACCATTCCGCTGCGACTCCTTTTTGCATTGCATTCGCCATTTCCCCACTGCCAAAACAATCACGTTCATGGTTTTCAAGATAATGCATTACCTGCTGGATATCGGGAGCGATTTTTGGGATGTTGACAAGGCATAGATCTATTTGCCAGTCAAATGGGCAAGTTTTTCAATCAATTGATGGTTGTACGCATATTGCATAAGTGTAGATAAATGATATGTTGTAGCTAGTTCCGATAATAGGTAGAGCCAGGAAGCCAAAACGTTTTTCAGTTTTTTTACAGTATCGATATAGCTTGGCGTAGAGGTGTATTCTGTCGGACATAGTTGTTACCACAGAGAGCGTAGCCATTTCTAGAAGTAGAATTAGTGGTAGGAAGGCCGCAAAGAGAGTGAGAATTATGTGCACTGTTCCTGTTATTTCAGACATGATTGAATGAATGTAGTCTGGTATTAAAAGAAGAACACTTTGAAAGCATGTTAGAAGGCTGAAGGAGACCGTGTTAAAAAAGTGTGCCAGACCTTGAGTGTGACATGTGTTGAAAATCGTGTAACAATTCACAAAATGTAATTGACAGTTCGTATTTAAAAGGGAGTGTATTTTACTTGCAATTGATAAATTTTGTTTGCAGAAGTGAGGGAGACTTCTGTTCTGAAAAAAAGCGCTTTTAGTTTGGTTTGCCTCTAGAAATCTGTTTTAGTTTGTGTGGGCGGGAATAGACATTGCCACTGAAAGTTACTGTGTTTGAAACAGTAAGGACATTCGGTGTGCCAGCTCACATTCCGTAGGAGTGCATGTTATTGAGAAGCAGATAACTGCTGTTAGAAAGCTGTGTTCATGTTGGTCTGATTGTGGGAGTTGGTGTCCCTTTAGGAAAGGATGCAAGATTGGGGGCTGTAAGTTTAGAAGCCCTGTGTAGTTGGACATTCTTGGATAGTAATGAATGTCTGCCATTGTGGTCGCATTATTCACCTGTGAGAAAAACTTCTGTGTGCTCTTTAAGACAGCAATATGTAAATGGGAGAAACTACTGCTCATGAATAAACGCGCTACCTTATATATTCACATTCAACCTGACAAACAACATGTGCACCTAGCAGACACAACAACACCACATACTGTGGGACACCTGGCTAGCCATGTACACAAACTGAACAGTGCATGGCACCTCTGCCTCACAATGCAGAATGCAGGGAGAGATGGGAGCAAAGTATGTGCGAAGGTGGGAAGTAATTTTCAATTATAAATGTATATAATGCAAAGTCTTGAGGGGATGTGCCGGATAGAGTTGAGTATGCAGAGCACAGACATGTACATGTCAACATACAATGATGGTCTATGGAGTGAAGTGGACAGTGGACGCAACAATTATAGTAAAGTCAGTAGGGAAGATTAGGTAATGGTAGCATGTACGTGCCTTGTCCCCTCCCCCCAAATGTTTAGGGTAGGGGGCTGGCCCGGCATACGCATGGCTAGCATAGGGGTTTGAAGAAGAGGCATGTTTCTCTGGGTGTGGTTCTCTTCCGGATTGGCGAACGTGTCTGCGAGGTCTGCGCAGCTTACACCGCCACAAGGGTGACGCCGTGAGCGAAGGTGGCTGCGTGAATGATGCTTTCAGCGTGCTAGTATCTAGAAAGCGCCATGGCTGCTGCAATGTGTATATGCCCCACAGTACACCTTTTGACACCGCTGTATGTGAAAGAGGGGCCTCCAGGTGTTGGTGGAAGCTCCTGGGCACACAGCACCCAGCCTGAGGCCCAGCACGTGGAGTGCTCTGTATACTACTAACACAGTAGTCCGACAGGTATCATCAGTGGAACAGTATTTTTGATACCATAGTGGGTGATGCTAGAACTGTATCTAAGAGTGGAGATGAAGGTACTCATCCAACTCTCTGTCCCAACATTGGAACGGTGTCTTGATCCCACAATGCACGATGTCCAATATTACCTGTTGCTTGGTTTTCACAGAACTTCCTCTGTTGAGGTGCATTAGTCTCTGTGATTCCATAGCTAACTGCTGGATATGATTATTTGGCTTAGTTGACTGCAGTCCCTGGACTACACCGCGGTACAGCAGGTCCGAACAGTGAAACAGGGTCTTAATTACATGAATGAGGATATCAGAAGTGAAAGTCTGTGATGATTTGTGTGTACCCCCTCCAATCAGGTGCAACCAGCTGTTGGTCCCAACAATGGAACGGTGTCTTGATCCCACAATGGACGATATTAGAACTGCATCTGAGAGTGGAGATGAAGGTAGTCCCTTCGGCCAGGTGCAACCAACTCTAGGTTCCAATAGTGGAACGGTGTCTTGATCCCACAATGGACGATGTCTGATATTATCTGCAGCTTGATTTTGATAGGACTCCCTCTGTTGAGGTGCATCACAGTCTGTGCTTCCGTAGCTAACTGCTGTACAGAATTATTGGGCTTTGTTGACTGTAGTCGCTGGATTACAGCGTGGTACAGCAGGTCCGAACAATGAAACCGGGTCTCGATTCTATGATTGAGGATGTCAGAAGTTAAAGTCTGTGATGATTTTGGTGTACCCCCTCCGATCAGGTTTAACCAACTCTAGGTCCCAACAGTGGAACGGTGTATTGAGCCCACGGTGGACGATGTTAGAACTGCATCAGAGAGTGGAGATGGAGGTACTCCCTTTGACCAGCAGCAACCATCTCTGTGTCCCAACAGTGGAATGGTGCCTCAAAACAAGTAAAGTTGGGGTATAAACACAATTTTTTGTGTGCGTTTTAACAAACAACAAGGTTAATAATCACATATTAGGCCCATATCGAATTTACTTGTTTGTTTGTTATATATATCAATGACATTTCGACCCTCAATGTGGTACAGGAGTCTCATCAGGACTGAAAAATGCATGGGACATCTGAAAGGTATAATGAAAAATAATGGAGGCGGCCTGATCGAAATTAGAATAGTATAGGTATTTATTGTACGATTAACTACATTGCCCAAGGAATACCAATCACTATGGTCCAAAACGGATGAAAGAAAGTGATAGTCTATCAGGTCATTTTCTTTTGATGCACAAAGTCTGCTGAATAGTTTTTACTGTTTTTGAATTGTTTTAGAGCTTCTTTTGAAACGAGTTACAAGGGGTTGATTTATGCACTTGCACTTTACAGTTGTCCGTGTTCACTGCCAGAGTTTTGCTTTTGTGACAACCAGATACATCATCTGTGTTAGCACTTTAATTGTCAAGCCTGTCTTGGAACTTAATGAACACCGGGTCGTAGATGCACACATCAGACGCACTAGTGGCACACAAAAGGCAAATCCATCTGTGCCTGTCCGGCTGGGGCCAGAAACCATAATGGGTAACAATCTTTTTGGCAGGGGAATTGTGGCAACTAAATAATTCCCTGGGTAAGGGTTGTAGTCACACTATAGAGACTTGCAACATTTCCCTGTTTTGCAGAGCAAGCACACAAAATGTTGGGAGCCCAAATATGCTAATTCACATCCCTATGTTGGAGCAGGCAAATTGTAGCAGCCACAAATGGCAGATGTACTTGCTTCCCCATAGATCTCTGCCCAGGCAAAGTCTTGACCTGTATATGTTTCTGGAGGACAAGAAACAGGAGGTGTTATTCTTTACAGAAACCTGGCTGAGAGAGGTCTGTATGACTGATTTGGGGAGACCCTTCCACAGGGAAATGCTTGAGTTACTTACTTTAGCTCAAAGACTGACAGCATTCCAAATTGTACAAAAGAGCAATTTAAATGTGTGAACTCTTTTAAGAACCCAGCCAGGAGTCAGTCTGGTCCCTCTCCATTGGAGTCCCGTTGCAACATGCTTGCTAACTACTTTCTAGAAAAAGTTAATAATATCCTTGCCAACCTGGCAAAGGACACTGATCCTAAAACAATTCCCCACAAACCTGCCTTAGATTATATGGTAAAGGAGAAACTAATAGAATTCCCTGAAATCAGTAAGGGTGATACTGAAGATTATAAAAAAAACTGTCAAATTAGGGTCCCCTATTGATCCTGCACCCTGACATGGTTATGAAAGGGGGGAACTCAACACTTTCACTCCTGACATATATTATTAACTGCTCAATGGAGAGCAGGGGTGTCCCTCCATTCTGGAGACATGCAATTGTAAGGCCTTTCCCCAAAAAAAACCTTCTGCAGATCCTTCATGAGTCGACAACTACAGGCCAGTCTCCTTACTCCCCAGGGCCAGTAAAATCCTCAAATATCTCTCCTCATTTTTGGAGATTTATGGAAATTTACAGTCAACTCAAACAGGCTACTGATCTGGAAGCAGTACGGAAACTGCTCTACGTGTGTTCACAGACGAAATTAAAATATTTCTGGACCAAGGAGGCTCAGGTGCAGTTCTTCTACTGGATTTGAGCACAGCTTTCAAACCGGTGTCCCACCCAGTTCTAATTCAAAGGTTGGAGGAGGCCAGAATCTCTAGTATAATGCTCAAATAGATTACCTCTTTTATTAATAACAGAAGCTGCTTAGTCTGCGAGGAGTCTTTTTGTTCAGCTTCCCATTACTTTAAGTGTGGGGTCCCACAAGGTTCATCTTTAAGCCCTACACTTTTTGATCTATACGTTCTCCCTCTTGCAGAGATTATACAGTCCCATGGTCTTTCAATGGTATAATACACAAACGATACACAGACTATCATTTTCTTAACCCACAGGCAGAATAATTCTTCAACAATCTCAATGCTTGTTAAAAGCAAGTAATAAATTGGATGTCTGCCAGCAGTTTAAAAATAAATAGAGAAAAAACAGTGCTTACAGTTGGTAGTAACCCTTCTTGCTGGTTAGAACTGTGTTGGCTTGATAGATTGGGCAATCATACCCCACCCCCACTCTCCCCCCACCGAAATCAGAGATAAAAAGCCTCAGGCTTTCGGTAGATAAATGTTCTATGGTGGTCCAGGTCAGGAAAATGGCCTCAATCTGTTTCAGGTTGTTAAGGCCCCTCAGAAATTTGATGTGATGGCTTTCCTGTGCCACATGGAGAACGGTATTGCAAGGTCTTATGCTATCTCATTAGACTATGGAAAGTCTCTGTACCTAGAATGAGCTTTAGGAAACAATGAAATTCCTTCCTTTTCAACTAGATTCCTACTGGTGTGCATTAGGACGCTGCATCTGGCATGTTTTGACACTGGGCCTTCTATGTGGTAGCCATGGGCTCTAGAAATGCCAAGAATACAATAGAATAGTCAAACCTGTGATAATTATATTTGTACTCACTGTGAGGGTGATCAGAACCTGAACAAGAGCAATGTATCTGTTAGTAAATGTCAAAATGATACTCTATGAGACAAATACAATTAGGGATATCAAACTCTTCCTCTCTGAGCAGGAATACTCTGACCAGGAGTCAGGCTGTCGGATAGATATACAGCAACCCAGGGAGCACCGTGGTGTAATAATTCATCAGAGCCTATTTTCAGTTTGAAGTGTGGGCTGAGTGCTCATGCTGTTTAGTGTGGCACCACTCGGTGGAGGTAAGGAGCATGCATGTGCTCTGACAATTTGTTCAGGGTGGTGGTCTGTATATGAGAATGTAAAGAATGTAAAAGGTGATCCTTATGTTTCTTGCCTCTTTTATACTGCAAACAAGCAGCCCGTCCCGACTTTGTCCGGGTATGAATTGCTGCCGGCCAGTAGTATATTGTTTTGTATGTTTTCGTTTTGATAGCATTTCTTATCTGTGACAGGCCTGTGAAACGCTCCGATTCACAGTGCACTGCTGATGCACTTAAGAGTGCGCGTTCAGTAGTGTGTGAACTCGAGTTTCCCTACTTTGTTTTTCCTTGCAATATTATATAGCGCAAACTCGACAACATGGCATGAGCACAATTTACATTACAGAAGAACACATTCATTTGTGGTAGGCACGGGGAGACTAAGCGATTTTCCTTGAATCACAGGATGTTGAGCTAATGCCGACATTCGAACGTAGCTCCCCAGCTCTAAAGTTCGCAATTCTAGAACTTGTGGCGGGAGGTGTGTCTAAAAGTGTATGTCGGTGCTGGTCATCAATGAGAGAGACCTGTACATTTTTCAAATGGGTGGTGAAAAAATATGAGTATGTTGCTGGAGCTGTGGGCCACTGTGCCACCAATGTACTTACCGGGAGAGGGTAAACACCCATTATTCCGCAACTTTCTTTCCGCATACCATCACTCCGCATACTTTCATTACGAAAGTACCATGACTCCGAAATGCCATTTTAACGCATGACATTACATTTGATATGTTTTTACCACGCATACATTTACAACGAAATTCATTGTAAATGCATGAATGGTAAAAAAATGGTTTTTTATATGTGGATAAGGTAAGTAGGGGTATAGGGGTATATGTTTTGGGGTACAGAGGTATATGTTTTGGGGTGTTTGGGTATTTTAAGGGTTCAGATATAGTTTTGGGTTATAGGGTACAGGGGTAGTTTTAGGGTTTATGGATAGGTATGGGTTTTGGGGTACAGGTTTTTAGGGTTCAGGGCTAGGTTTGTGTTTTGGGGTATAGGGGTATTTTTAGGGTTCAGGGGTAGGTTTGGGTTTTGGGGTACAGGGGTATTTTTAGGGTTTAGGGCTAGGTTTGGGCTTTGGGGTACAGGGGTATTTTCAGAGTTCAGGGCTAGGTTTGGGTTTTGGGGTACAGGGGTATTTTTAGGGTTCAGTGGTCGATTTGGTTTTGGGGTACAGGGGTGTTTTAAGGGTTCAGGGCTAGGTTTGGGTTTTGGGGTATAGGGGTATTTTAGGGTTCAGGGGTAGGTTTGAATTTTGGGGTACAGCGGTATTTTTAGGGTTCAGGGCTAGGTTTGGATTTTGGGGTACAGGGGTATTTTTAGGGTTCAGCGGTAGGTTTGGGTTTTGAGGTACAGGGGTATATATAGGGTTCAGGGCTAGGTTTGGGTTTTGGGGTAAAGGGGTATTTTTAGGGTTTAGGGATAGGTTTGGGTTTTGGGGTACAGGGTATATTTATAGGGTTAAGATGGGTTAGTGTTTAAGGGCGTTGGGGTATTTTAAGGAGTAAGGGTGGGTTATGATTATGAGGTGAGGTGTATTTAAAGGGAGCAGGGTGGGATTAGCACACAATATCAGACATGGCATGAAGGGCGGAACGTACCACACGCCCCCAGCGTTTGTCATGCCCCCAGCACACGCCCACAGCACAACGCAGACACGCCCACAAGGGACTACTTTGCTGGCACGGTTCTTTTACCTTTTAAATGTATATGGTGGGCGTCTGCATAGCCTATGTCCTTCTGCTGCAACTGCCCTTTCTTATGATGTATTGGGTGTTGTGATTGGTGCTGTGGTTCCTGAGATTACCCGCCTCAAAGGTTTGGTCTTTCTCTTTATTATAGTAGTATGGATAGGGGTTACTACCTGAGCCCATCTATGTCCTTTAGCAAATGCCAGTGTTTCATTATCGAGGAATTTATCCTATTTGTGTGTGAGCAAAAATTTGTGACACAAACTAGTTTCTAATCTGATTGGTCAGCTTTCAGTCTTAGTAGCTCCTCCCTAGGATTACACCAGGGTCTTTTAGGAACTGTTCCGGTTATACTGTGGAAATATCCTCTTTTTTATTGTCTGCTTTGTGAAATATGAGCTTCCCTAAAGTAATCAATTCTACATGTGAAATTGCGTAGCAGCCTGAGGAACTGCCCATATGGAAGGCCATCTCTTTAGGCATGTGGATGATGGCTTTGGTATGTTAGGAGAGTGTTGCTGTCTGTGGAATTTCTAAATAGCGTTGTGATAAGTTTACCTTTTTCGTGTTTTATGAGTAGGTCCAAAAAAAGCAATTTTTTATGATAGTGATATGTATAGTGTAGTGTTGTCTGTTCCTAATGTATGAAAGTAACAAACTCAGTAGATTTAGCCTCAGTGTCCTTCCAGATTAGAAAGACGCCATCTATATATCTTTTCCAACACCTAATGGATGTCCTGTATGGGTTATTTTCAGTAAATATAAATTGTTGTTCCACTGAGTCTAAATAAATATTAGCTGAATTTTAGGCAAAAACTTCCCCATTGAAGTTCCTACACATTGTTGCTAAAACTGACTATTGTGCTTGAAGTAGCTAGTCGTCAGGGCAATTGTAAGTAGTTCACTAATGAATTTTGTGGGTACTTGCAAGGGCACTGGACGTGTGTTAAGAATGTGTTATATTACTATAATGCTTTACATTTGGGGTATAGAAGTATATAGGGACAAAATATCTAAAGTGACAAGCAATTTAGTGTACTGGTCAGATACTGGACCTTCCACTACATTGATCATGTATGTACTATCTCATACGTATGTTTCCAATTTAGTGACTAAGGGTCAAATGCGTTATAGTTTTAGTTAGAAATTTCCAAATAGTGATTTAATAGAAATTGCATAATGATATGTACGAAAGATAGTATTCTACTATTGGGGATTTTGTTGAAATCAGTTAGAAAATTTCCTATTTAGAAATCGCAATTAGGAAAAGTAGCATTTTGGATGCAGAGTGATGATATAAGATCCAGTAAGCGACGGCAGAGAAGATAACATTATGAACACAGATTCTGCCAACAAAAGGAGTTATCCCCTTGAACCAAATATTGTAAACCACGTAACCTTGTGGCACCAACCCACAGCAAGAGGGGCCAAGAACAGCTGCGAGGAGACAAACATCATGAGCAAAATTGATCCACTAGGAGCTATTGAGCAAAAAAATCCAACCAAGCAAGAGTCGGAGTCCCTAAAGGAGACAGATTCAACAAATAAAACAGAACCCAACATAGGGGGAAACAATAGCACCGTGAGGACGGCTCAGGCTCAGGTCTTACATCAGGAAGCAGACAGCAACCTGAGGATTCAGCAAAGCCAAGAACATGCCCATATGGGGTGGATCAGCGAGACGGAATCAACGACAGAAGGTGAGGAAGTTGAAGCCACCAAAGACATGGATAAAACTGCTATTACTGTACCAGCCCATCTGGGGTGGGCAAGCGAGGCAGAAAAAACACCGGGAAGGGAGCCTATTGAAGCGATAAAAACCAGCACAATTGACACAATTCAGGCTCTAAACCTACTGGTATTCTCCAACACTGAAGAGAACTCCCAGCTAACAACAGAAGAGTGGGAGAGATTAGTGGCATCATACTCACCAGCTGCCATACAGCCTGACTACATTACAACAGAGAACAAGTAAGACCCTGAGAAGGATCCACCAACCGACAATCTCCCAAAAAGCGCTGAAGTTGAATGGTCTTCCCTGCTAAACACACTTCAACTATCCATAAAGGCCATGCAGTACCACTCGGAGAAAATGGACATCCAACTATCCATCTTAAACCTCTTGGCCATACATGTAGCCAACATTGAGAATAAGCTGGCAGACATGAACAGCATGATAAAGAGGGTGCAAGCAGAAACTAAAATAGAGCAGCCGAGTTGTGCATGCCATTCAATAGTGGACAAACTCATCACCATCCCTCAACTCCTGGGAGGACTCCTGGTGGACCTGAAACAGAAAATGGAAACAATCACCCCAACAAAGCAGAAAATGGAAAAAACAATCCCAAGAGAACATCTAGCTATCCCAAACTCACAGAATCTATTAGCCACACCAACTACCCAAAGAGGAAAATCCGAGCCAAATAGCACAACTGGGCAAGAAGCCCACAAACCGACTTATGACACCTACGCGGACGCCCTAGGGAAAACCTCAAGGCAGCCTCCAGTTAACCAAATTAGTGAAGACCTGGCACTAAAAAACCCACACTCTGGACACTTGCAAAGGCCAGAACTGGACATAGTGATAATTACCTACAAAGATTCCATCAGAAAGGAAAGCAAGGAACAAGCCAGGGCAGAAAACAAAAGACTACGAAAACAAAAAAGGAAAGGAAGAAAAAAGATGACTAACACAAAAACATTCTTCCACAGTTCAATCATGGCCCCTGACACAGCAGCAGTAGAAGCAACAGAAGAAACAGCAGCAGACGAAACAGAGACCCCGCTTAAGCTCATAAAAACACCCCGGCCAGGAAGACGGATAAACCAACACAAAGTGAGAAACCCACCAAACTAAAACCAAGGAGGGGCGGAGCAGCAGACAGAAGCCAGGGCTCACCCTTGAAACAAGACTTGAGAGCAATACCCAATACGACACACTGGGAAAGTCAGGGGGAGTACTCAAAATCCTAGGAAAATCTGGGGGAGGACCCAAAACCCAACAAAAGTCATGATAGCCCACAGATTGACATGGGCATAAAAGATCATAATAAAGGGGCGATCGGTCGAGCGGAAGCCAATAGCAGCACCATATTGTTCATTCCAGACTACAAGTCAAGAGAGAGAGGAGATGCCCTCAACAGAGGAAACATCCTACTCCTACTATCAACCATCAGTAGTCTGACTGACATTAGCACCAAAGATCTTGCGGCAGTGGAATTTATCCACAGTAACCATCTGTCAGATCTGGAGGTCACAAAAACAACATGGGCCAGGAATGGAACAACGACTAGAATCATGGAACTAGAACCTCATTTTCTATCTTGGGGAATACGCCTAAAAAGACTGGAAAAAAAGGGGTACCCAGATCCCCTATGCCAGGCATACAAAGAGAGACAAGCCCATAAGGCAACGAGCAAGCCACTTCAAGGAAAAACAGAAAGTGTATTAAAAGGGGCTAGAAGCCTATCAGTATCAAGGATGACCGTTCAGTCCAAAGGGCCGGAGCAAGGCCTAATCGAGCAAGATGATTGGAACTGAATAACGAGGACAATTAACACAAGGGCTCCAAAGTTCTGACAAAACTCCCAACAAAATACTCAAGAAAATATCGCTACAAAGCAACAACTAACTAAGAATATGCTCTTGGAATTTAAATGGTCTAGCAAACAAAAAAGACGATTTACAGCTATTCTCCTACCTACAAAAATTTGACATAATAGCCCTACAGGAGACCTGGCTAGAACAAGCACATCATATCCAAGGCTTCAAAACATACCATCTCCCAGCGATAAGAAACGCAAAATACGACCATCCAAAAGGTGGCCTAACAATATACACTGCTATAAAGAGCTTCAATGAATCAAATTACACAAACGCAAAACAGACAGGCAACAATTGCACCCTCACAATAGAACTAGGAGTGAGGGGAAAAGACCTAAATCAAAAACTAAGGCTGATGAATGTATACTTTCACCCCTGGGACAAAAAAACAGGAATGAACCTCCTGGTGGAAGAGAACTCCAAAATACTGACAGAGACAGCAAGCCCAAGTCTAGTAGTAACAGGGGACTTCAATATGTTCCTAGGAGGGCCCCAAACAAGGGACACGGAGCTAGAAGAGCTGTTCCTGGCTTGGGGCATTCCTCAACAAGCAATAAGCAAATGGGGCAACCAAAACCGGCTGGCAAGGGCTAGCATAAAGGACCTAGAACACCTCAACCTGGCAGCATTAAACGGTTGCTTCCCAAACGATAGGCCCATGTCAGCTACTTTTCATAATTCAACAGCTAGCTCCACCTTAGACTACACATTTGTATCCCTGCAACTCTTTGCGCAAGTCACGGACTTCCAAATTGGAACGATCTCAGCAAGCGACCACCAGCCTCAAGAATTCGGCCTTAATTTCCAGGGGGCCGTGCTTACTAGGCCAGCCACAAACCTGGGATGTTCACTGTCGGTGGCACAGAAAAGAATTAAATGCAACACGCCAAATTTGGAAGCCTTTATAATCGACGCAAAAAGCAGGTGGGAAGAGTGCATCACAAACAAGTTTGAGTACCTAAATGCCTGGGAACAATTCACGAGGAGCCTGGGACAGGCACACACAAGGAAACCCAAGATCCATTATTAAAGCTACAAAAGCTGAGAAAAGAGAACCGATCCAGCTGGCAATTGCGACAAGCTCCTAAACCAAAACACCAAGTTAAGACTCCACGAAAGCAATATTAACAAACTACTGCGGAAACTACATCGCGACGGACCGGACGCCGCAACACAATTGGAATTGCAAAACTTGAAACAGAACAAAAAGAGAATAATCTGGAAGGAAAAAAGGAAAGCAGAGGACAACCTATGGGTGAGACTTCTACACGACGCCAAAGGCACCAACACAAGCGGAAGATTCTGGAAAACATTCAACTCTCTACAGAACCCCAGGACTCCAACCATTGACTCCTATGTAACCGAGGAAGCATGGGCCAATCACCCCCAGGTACATTTCAATACAGTACCACAGTCTGCAACAACCAGTCGACTGAATAAGGTTAAAAATCCAGCAGGGTCAACAAAATCGGTCAGTACCTTATTTGACCAAACTGAAAAACAAATAATAAGTAGGATTGCTAAGGGGAAAGCGGAGGGGGCGCCAGGCCCCAACGGGATTCCCCCAATACTGTATAAATAAAAACCGGATTACAGGGCAGTGGCCCTATTGCCACTTTTCAAATAGATAAGAGATACTGCAACAAACCGAGCGTCATGGAAAGGCTGGATAATTGCACCTACACACAAAAAGGGCAACGTAAATGATCCAAAAAACTACAGACTAATAGCCCTAATTGACAACGATGCCAAGCACTACACTGGTCTCAAATTAGAGGAGCTCTTGGATTGGACAGAAGAAAACGCAGTAATCCCTATCACCCAGACAGGATTCCGCAAACAAAAGGGCACAACATCAAATATGTTAGCCCTCTTGCTCCTCATTGATGCCACAAAGGCAGCTAATCTGCCCCTGTACGTATGCTTAATCGATTTTACTTCAGCTTTGACACCGTCAACTGGAACTTACTATGGTCAAAGGTGGAAGAAAGGAACATTCCATCGGGCCTTCTTACACATCTGATCTTACTACACAACGATACATGGGTCCAAGTAAAGCTAGGGCTAGGGGATCTCCTGTCAAGAAATATAAAGACCACAAAAGGCTTAAAATAAGGCTGCGTGCTAGCGCCAACACTATTTAACATCTTTATGTCAGACCTTGCACAGCAGCTGGATGATACTATCTCCCATGCTCCAAGCATAGGTGGACTCACCCTATCCAATTTAATGTACGCCGATGACATTGTCCTAATCAGTAGAACACTGATAGGGCTACAACATTTGATCAGCACCACGTTCAAGTACACGACAGAAAATAGCCTAAGCATTAACCTCTCTAAAACTAAAATAATGAGGATAAACGGAAAACATTGTCTGCAGGGTTTAACTAGCACATGGGTGGGTCTACATTGGAAATAGTAGAGGAGTACAGTTACCTGGGAGTAATGCTTGACAGAAAGGGCTCTTTTTTCCAGCAAAAGGAAGCAATAAAACGGAGGGGTATTAGTATAGGGATCGCACTAAGGAGCCTCAAAACAAAAGCAGTCGGCCGAAGCATTACCCCCCTGCTTCAAGTGCTTCAGGCAAAACTAACATCGGCTCTAACCTATGGTAGCGAATGCCTTCGAGGAAGGGACGCCCAGCAACTGAACAGCACAATAGCGAAGGCCATGAGAATGATTTTTAGCCTGCCCAACTATACATCACAGGCCCAAATAAGGCTGGAATTTGGCCTGAGAAATCAAACACTGGAGCAAATGGTTGCCTACGCCAAAAGATGGCATAAGATCCAGAGAGGAAATGCCACAACCCTAAATCACCATCTAGGGAATGAGATGGAAACAAAGAGCAATAGTGCAGCCACGAAATACCACAAGCACTCAATAAGCTTCCTGTGCCTACAAGAAGCCTGGAAGCTCAGTGGAACTCACAACACCTTTAAACAGCTAGTGAACAAATCAGTTAGATCAATGTCGCTAATCGAAGATAAAGCAAGTCTAGCAACCCGGTCCCATGGCTGGACAGTTATCCAAAGCTACACAAGCAGCCTCAGCCAAACCTATTTAGGAGTCTGCTTCACCAGGCGTACAAAGGAGAAGTTCCTATGCTTACGGCTGGGCCAACTTCCAGTACAAAACCATCTCCCCCCATGGGAAATGCCCAAAGAAACAATCAATTGCTGAGTATGTGGGAGTACAAAAGAAGATATCCTGCTCCTGATATGCACTTGTAAAGGCCTGGACACAGAGCATAGATGCCATCTAAAACAGCATTTCAACAAGCAGGGTATAAGAACACATCTGCAGGCGATAATAGCTTGCTTTGATGGAAAGAACATTCAATTAGCAAGCCATGTCGTCAAATTCTTGGAAGAGGCAGAAAAGAAACAAGAGCGACAGAGAGCCAAAACAGGATGAGGTTGACTTAAGAAGCAACTCTCAAATGGTCACTAAAAAAAAGGGATCAATCACACGACATGGGCAACAGACTGTCTCGGAATGGGCCTTTAACACACAATAAAGCAGTAGGGGAACCCAAAAGAACCAACAGACTTTACAAAAAAAAAATCATGCACTTTTTTACACTTGTAACATTCAACACAGTTTGGTTCCTATGGAGGAGCCAAGCAAGTTACTCACTCTCCTTTTTTATACTAAGCTCAGCCCGAAAGAAGCATACATCTTTGTGTACATTTTACTTTTTTTATGAAGCTATTTCCATTTTAAACCTTTTTTTACAACAATTGTATTTAATTGATGTTCTCCTCTTATTATTTTCTAATGTCTGCAATGGTTTTAGTTAACTGTGCAATAAAGATTTACTTACTTACTTACTTACTTGTGGCGCAAGTGGAGATCCTTACAAACATCCTCCTCCCACTCCAATGGAATCACTAATTGAGGGGACATTTGAATCTGAAAGTGTGCTGGGAGTGTCAGACATTGACACCTCCAATACTGCAGGCCCCAGTCAATGTGAATATTTTTTTGGCATAAATTATTCCAGCATAAGTTATAGTGGTAGTGTTGTAAATTAACAGCGATTAGATTAAGCATTAGCAGAAGACATCCTGTATATAGAGATGATCTTGTCCGTTTATGGAATCCATTTTGTATTTCTGTCAGCCATTTTGTTTCCCGTGTGCTCACCATGAGCTCTAGCCTACCTTCCTGTTAACTGCTCTTGAAATCTGCCTAGAGACGAGATATATTTATCCACCTTTGCTTTGCACATGCCCAGTAGAGCTTACAGTTGTTCCTAACTTGTAACTGTCAAGATGTGTCCACCAGAATTAGCTTACTGTCAGCCCTTCCCACTTGTTGCTAGCACACTCTCTGTATGACCTTATATGTATTTGAAACCAACACTCTGTGCCTTGTACCGCCTTCATTTCAGCCCCTGTGTGGGTATAAAAGGACCAAGCTCCTTCTAGTCAGTGTGCTACTTCATACACTAGAGAAGGGTGTTGTATGGTTGTGGTTCCACCTCATGAGGTTTAATAAATACTTTGTTTTCTATTCCAGTTTCTGTGCCAACTTCTTACTATTGGTCTGAGGACTCTGAGCAAAGAAGGGCAAATCCCTTGCACTGGCAGGCCCTGATGAGGCTTGCTATGACAAATTGGTGCTTCAACGTGGACCTCATCGGCGTCTCGGGACCCGAAGGACTGGTCAAGACGTAGTATTGGAATCCCCCTTTGGACGTGATCATTGCCTGAGAAGACCCGAGTCTTGGCATCCACCGCGTTTTTCCTTTCTTTCTGATCTGACCATCCAGGTGGCGCCAGTCCTCGACTTAGATCTCTTCTGTTGATTCGCCGTGCAGTGACCGTCGATTTGAGAACTTGGCAGTAGGAACGTGGACACCATTTGATTGGTAAGAGCTGTTTTATGGCACTTGTTGTAAGTTTGAATCCTTGGATTGTTAAGGTTGTTTAGAAACACTTACTGTGGCATTTGTATTGGCCAAATATTGAACTTGTCCTATGATTATAAACATATATGTGTTGCAATACGTATAGGCAGGTAATGAGGAGATGTTTCTCTACTTCTAAGAATATTTGAACGGAGCTACGTACGAAGAGTACTTTAAGCGCTACTTTGATTATAATACTGCATATTTTGCACTATTTTTGGCATGCCTGTTTCCAGCACACTTCTTAAGATGTGTTGCTTTTGTAGTGGTAACAGTTTTAAACTTGATGAAAGACAACCGCCCCCCCCCCCCCCCCCCCCGGAGGGGACGCCTAATTGGGATATGTATATTAAATATGCTATTTCGTCCATAATGTACAGCACATTGTGGAATAAATACACCCGCAAGGATCTTGAGTTGCGTTGGCCTATGCATGGGTCATTTGATTTGCGAAAGATTCAGTATGCGGAGCAACAGATTTTCAAGCGAAAGGCTAGGCAAGGCATGTTTGACTGTGTGCGAAAGTGGGAGAAAGAAGTGCGTGAGCGAATGAAGCGTGAACAGGCCTTGATTGAAAAAGAATAGCGTAAAAGTGTGCATGCAAAAGCATTAGAAATGAAAGATAAGGAAATTAAAGAAATTAAAGAAAGGGAGCATCAGTTACAGGTAAATGGCCAATACGCTATTTGTAGGCCTCTTTATCCTATCCTTAATAAACCTCAAGATGTTTTCTTCACCTCCGTATATTTTTCCTTCTGCTCCTGCTGAGTCCGATGGTCACTCTCCTACAGATCAGGATAAAACCCTAGACACTCGCTCGATGTTAACTACCGAACGTTCCTCTGAGATTAGATCTGCAGCGCGAAAAGCCGTTCGTAGTACTCTCACTGCTTCTGAACTGCTAGATACTATTAAGAATTGGTCGGAAAAGGAACAGAAATATTTTACTGAGTTATTGGCTAGAGAGGTTGTTGAGCGATTTAGGAAACATTTGGTGGAAATAGAGCCAGCTGATATAGCAGCTGATTGTAAGCAATTATGTGAAGGTTCTTTTGTCTTTTCCCAGGTGGTTGACACGATCAGACGCCTGGTTAAACTACGTGATGAAGCAGTCCGTTTGAGGGAGGAGAAAAAGGCAGCAGGCGCAGCTGCACAAATATCTCGAGTCAACATGGCACGAGCTCCGACGCACGAAACAGATAAGAATGTTTTGAATGTGAAACCCATACGGGAAGCAGCGCCTTTATATGTTCCTCCTAAAGGAGTAGGTATAAGTGATGATGAGACTTCTGCCGACGCGAAAGGGTATTTTATTTATAATTGGGTTTACACTCCTTGGAATAGAGCAGATGTCATGGCTCTTAAAAATGCATTGCCTGATCCGCGAAAGAATCCAACAGCCTTTTATGAAGAAATTGAGGGTGCCATTAGTTCTTGTACTATGACTTTGTCTGACATTGATTTGTTTTTTGGGTTAATATTACCGCCTGATATGTGGAGAACTGTGCGTAAAGTCGATGATCGTGCGGTATTTGGGGCATTGTGGTTAGATATAGAATAATCAGATAAAGATAGGAAACCTGCACAAAAATCATGTCAGATAATTTTAGATCTTCCAGCAGCTACCTTGGTTAAATTAAGGACGATTATTCCCCCTAGAAAGATAGATTGAACTATGTTAGCGTTTTGTAAGCAAAAGATAGATGAATCAGTTTCAGACTTCATCACATGCTTTGAAGAAGCATTCCATGATTTTATTGGTCAGAGATTGACAGATGACATAGGTAGGCATCTGTTTGTCGATAGATATGTCACAAACCTTTTGCCAGACATAGCCAGTTGCCTAAAGGCGAGTGAAAGTTCATGGACTACCTCCTCTCCGGTTTCTTTCTTAGCTATGGCTCAGTATTATGAACGACTAGAATTAGAAGCTGAAGGTAAAGAGGATAAAAAATCTAAAGAGTTAAAAACAAAGGTTATGGTGGCTCAAGCTTATGGCCCACCTTCTAGAGGTAATATTAGAGGAGGACGTGGATCTTATGGTTCGTCTTTTCCTCCCTATCCTCGAGTAGATTTGTCTATTGATCAGTGTGCATATTGTAGACAATTTGGACATTGAATTTCTAATTGTCCAGTGCTACGTGCTCAGCAGAGTTCATGTGGTCGGGGACAAGTGAGAAATTGTTCAGGATATTCAGGGCCTAAAGGAAATACAAATGATCATGCTAGGTTTGATGCTAATACACGTGGTCAAGAGGGGGCTAATACTTTTGACAGATGAAATCAGTATTAAATGTCTGACTATGAGCTGTCTAATTTGCAAGATTCTGCTTATGCATAGGATTGCCTAGGATGGGGTAAGGAATCAGTTGAAGTTCCAGTAGATCAGAAGAGTCCCTATGTTACAGCACATGTTTTGGGTTTTACTGATCAGTTTCTGGTTGATACAGGAGCTGCTCGTAGCGTGTTGTCTAAACACTTGATTCCAAGGGCTCCCCTGTCTGGCTTAACTATTACATCAATAGGTTTTGATGGAACATCATCCCTTAGTCCATTGTCACAGCCACTATCACTTCATGTTGATAGGTTTACTGCTCCATGAAACGTGAAAGATGTTTATTACCAGCCATAACATTGAAATGTGATGGTATGTTTGCTCCCTTTATTTACGGTCACACTAGAACACACGTTAGTGATTCTATTTCTAATACATATATACTTTTTTACAGTTTTTACAGCATCTAAAAAACTTGGCCATCTTCGTAGCCACTCTTTTTATTCGTTTACTCAGTGGAACACGGCGCATCTAGGTAGGATCCTTGTCACTGTTCAAAGTATCGTAGCACATCTCGGTGTGTCTTTACCCATGCAAACGTTGGGTCCTTTTCTCCCCTAACCATTATGTAATATAGTGGCAGACAACATGATAAGCCCACTAACATGAAGTGTTTTTTTGTACGTAGCAGAGATCAACTCTACATAGTATGACTACCATAGCATACATTTCTGAAAATGTTGTCTGTTAACTAGAGTCAGCCTAAATTAACAGAGGTGGACAAGCCATGTAGTAACTTTGTGATCTACCAATCCCTATAAACATGTAGATTTCCTGTATAGCCTCTTAGGCAGTTAGGACACAATTAATTGAAATCAAGTTACGTGTTTACTTGTTGTTATTCCATGATTAGTTGGTTATATATGTTGTCATAATCCCCCTATGAGTGTCACTTACTTGTTCTTTAATTAGCTGCATATGGTGTAGTGTTAATCATGCACAATTACAAACACATTAGTGATTTATGCTTTTCTTTTCAGAATTTCCCCTGAAGAAGGTACCCACGGGTCCCGAAATGCATTGGGCACTGCTCAAGTGAAAAAATGATTTTGGAAATATATTTACTATAACATGGTTGTTTGCAAATCAATTTGTTTATATATGATGTATAATGAAAGTACCCGGTTAGAAAATACTATGTACTAGTATGACTGTTTAATTAATTTCTTGTATTTAACAAAACCTATGTTTTGGAAAGTGCTTTAACAAATCACAAGGATTTTTGTGATTAGTGATATTCCATGAGATATGTTTTTATGTTACTAAACTTCATTGACATATTAAATGATGAATTGAGTTTTATTGCTTGGGAAACAGGTCTGTTTCCACTAGGAACAGTGCTCATTACCAGTAGTTTCTTAACTACTGTTCTTAAACTTTTCACTCATTGTGTAGCCAACACAATTTGGTAGTGTAGCACCCTTTGTTTACACTGTTTATATTGAAATTTAATGCACGAGTGCACCTCTGCCTTCACTTCATTGTTCAACATTAAACCCGGCCATATCCTGCGACTCAGTCTCAATCAAATGAGCCTCATGATTGTATATTCCTTACTGAGGAACAGACAAACAGTCGCATTGACTTACAAGATACGCCCTTGACAGATGTAGATGGGGAGCTGTGGGTTGATGGGTCCTGTTTGAAGTTACCGGATGGCACAACCTCAGCTGCATATGCGATCACCACTCTTGAAACAGTAGTGGAAACAGCTCGCATACCACAGAAGTCGGCTCAAGCAGCTGAACTAATAGCTTTGACACGAGCGTGTGAGCTTAGTACTGATTTATGTGTGAACATCTACATGGATAGCCGCTATGCTTTTGGAGTGGTTCATGATTTTGGCCTACTCTGGAAGGAAAGAGGCTTTCTTACATCCCATTGGATGCAGATAATGCATGGAGAATTAGTACATAATCTTTTGACTGCACTTACATATCCGAAGAAAATTGCTATCATGAAGTGTAGCGCACACAAGAAGATCACTGACAAGATAGGACAAGGAAATGCCTTTGCAGATCGTGTAGCTTGTGAAACTGCAATACAGCGAAACACTACATCTATGTACGTAGTAAAATCACAAGCTGAGCGTTGGCATGATGCTAGAGAGAAAGTATTGGATATACAGAGATCTGCCGCTGTGCAAGAACTTGAGCAGTGGTCCAAAGAAGGAATGTTAGACGATGAGGGTTGTTGGCGTAACAAAGAAATGAATAAATGGAAGTTACCTGCAGCCTATTTGCAACCTATGGTTCAAATGGCACATGGGCTGGCACATGTTGGAGCTCTAGCAATAACAAAACTACTTACACAAGTTTGGGAGCATCCTGAGACTGCTAGCACAGCTAAAAGAGTAGTACAGTCCTGTTTGATCTGTTGGCAGTACAATCCTGGAAAAGGGACACAAACTACTACAGGAGGGTTTTCTACACCTACTGCATCTTTTGAAGTTTTGCAGATGGATTACATCCAACTTGAATGCTGTAACAATCTAAAGTATGTCCTAGTGGTGGTATGTGCCTTCAGTAAATGGATAGAGGCATACCCTACGAAGGATAAAACAGCCCTCACTACAGCCAAGGTGCTTTTAAAGGAGTTCTTCGCATGGTATGGTGTTTGTAAACTTTTGTGGAATGACAACGGACCTCATTTTATTGGGCAAGTTGTTGATTATGTCATGAAAGGATTAGGGATCAAACAGAAGTTCCATGCAGTCTTCCACCCACAATCAGCAGGATTAGTGGAGAGGTACAACGCTACTCTGAAATTAAAGTTAGCGAAAATTCTGGCTTCCACATACTTAAAGTGGCCAGATGCGTTACCTCTGGCATTGCTATCCATAAGATCGGTGCCACACTCACGATCCGGGCTCACACCTTACGAGGTGGTATTTGGAAGACCAATGAATATTTGGGGAGGTCCTAAGCCGCGGCCCATACATGGTGTACCTTGTAATCTGTTGAATGATTATCGGACACATTTAACAGACAGTTTGCTCTCTATTCATCAACAGGTTTGAGATGCTCTTCCAGACGGATCTACAAGTGAGACCCATGACTTCCGTCCCGGTGATCAGGTGATGATCAAAGCCTTCGACAGATCGAACAGCTAGGAGCCGAGGAGGCGAGGTCCGGAGCAGGTGCTGTTGGCTACAAGGACAGCGGCTCGAGTGACAAACAGAAAGAATTGGCTACATACCATGCACTGCAAGCGTGTTTCGCCCGCCTTCGTGGGACCTGCTGTGCTGACTGATCGTGGAGAGATTTTGGAGACGGAGAAAGGTCGAGCTATCTCACTGGACGAATCTGCAGAAGGATTCCTGGACCACATGATTCCTGGAGCATAGCGATGCGATTTGAGACCAAGAAAAGAATCTGCAGTTTTGAAAAAAATAGGTTGAGCTACCGCCCTGGGTTAGTAGAAACGGAATGCCGATATGACAAGGGGGGGATCAGCCCTGCGTAGTTTAGTGACAGGATAAGAGCTCCAACGATTGTTTCAACGAGTTTGCAGAAATATTAAATTATCACTGTCTCTAAAATGCTCAACAAGTGAATCATTTGTGTTGTAGGGTTTGTTGTTGCTTTGGTGGTTATGGCGATAATCACCTGGTTTGTTGAGAAAGTGGCTCCTGCTCGACAGCTTTTTGTTGCCACTACGCCAGTTCCAGTGGAACATAACTATTTTACGCTTCCCTATCATGAACAGAGGCATCGACAATCCGATCTAAATAACACCTTTATCCAGATGTTGCATCATACACATAATGCCATGAATACCACCAATTGTTGGGTGTGTGGGATGATACCTGCACACCAAAAGAAAGGAAGAACGCCTTTTATTCCTCTACCGTTTTCCCATAATGGTTCATGTCAAGCTTGGTATGCCCATTTTTTTGCACATGGAAAAGCTTCAGTAGGTGGAATAATTTTTCAATTAAATAAAGAATGTTACCCAGATAAAGACGGTTACCCTCAAGCTAAAGGGACTAAATGGGAATGGGATGAATACCAACCGGACAATATTTCGACACCATATGTCTTTACAAATGTGAGGAATATGAAGAACATTGGACCCTTTGTGATTTCTGTAACCAGAGCAAAAGCAGATTAATGTATTTGAAGTGTTGGGAGAATTCCCGTAGGATGAAGTGAATGTATTTCTGTACTGAACATTGAGGGCATAAATAATAGTAGTTTTATATCATCGCAAAACACCTATTTGTGTGCAGTAATAAAGGATATTACCAATTACCTGTTGGATGGTCAAGGTTAAGTTATATATCATTTTTGTTACCACCTGTGTTTTTAGCACTTGCATCATATCATCGTTTTTGTTGTTTTTTTTGGTTCTCATCTCGCCTATCAAGCCTCTGCGGGTCTTACGAAGCCGCTCTTACGATCTGTGGCCCCTCCAGCTTACCGCACTCGCTTGGGTCGTCCAACCAATCCCTTTTTGTGAGGGAACTTGGTGTAATCATTAGACCAAATATATTAATCTTAAACTTTGGCCCCAACTCACAAAAGGATACCAGATGTTTAATGGCTTATCTTCTGCGATCTCATAATCCAGACGGGCCATGGCGAATGAGGCCTTGAGCCAGTCCTCCCTTTTTGGTGGTAGGGGGTCTTTCCACCTCTTACAAATTTCCCTCCGTGCCAGCAAAACCAAGTAGATTAGTAAACCTCTGTTTTTCTGAGAGACGGTCTGACTGAATCGACCATCATCTCTCAAAAATACCAGTGACATGTTGATGTCTATAGTGGTGTTAAAAATATGTCGAATAGTGTTGCCCACCTCTGTCCAAAATGTTTTCAGTTCTGGACACTCTAGGAAGACATGTAGGTCATTAGCTTAGGGTAGCAGACATCTTGGACATTTAGGGGGTGGTTCCGGGGCAAACTTGGCGATCTGCCGTCTGAGAGTGTGGCACACCATGATCTGACAAAGGTAGCTAAGCGTAAAAGGATGGTCCCCGAAAGTCTCATAGTTATGGGGTGTGATGATGACGCTGAAGAAGTGGCGTATACTACTCCTGCTGATGAAGACTCTCACGACGACGACGCAGTCATCATACACTCGACTCCAGCCTCAGCGGGCATGCAGCAAACAGACATTTTTACCCTAGCCCGAAAAGCTGCTGAGCGTGATGTTGTCGACGAGGAGGCAATGGGACCACCATCATTGGAGTTAACTAGTACACCACCACCTACCGCTTCCATATTTTTTTCTCCCCAGAAGGGACCTCCATCCACCTCGACCTCCATTTCCTCAATTAGTGGTGGTGCAAGTGCACAACGTAGTAAAGTTCGGCAACACACATCCTCCACTTCATCTGGCATTAGCAGCATGACCAGTATCGCCTCCTCTGCCCCCCACAGACATTTGAAATCCGCAGTTTGGGACTTCTTTAGTGTTTGCACAACAAGGGAAAACATAGCCATTTGTAGCATTTGTAAGCTTGTAGTTAGTCGTGGTAAGAGAGGTCATCTTGAGAGACAGCACACTGTCCAATGGCATGCGCACCTAAAGGAGATCAAGGAAGCCCGAATTGGAAGTCAACAAACTCTATCCGTTGATGTTTGAGGAGAAAGAAGCGTCAAACACTTCACTTACACCCAGTACCCCTGTCAGCAGGACACCCCCTGTGAGCCACACTAAGAGTGTGGGAGAGAGTGAGACACCAATGCGAAAAAGTTCATCATCACCGAGCGTAACTGGGTCGAAGAAGTCATCATCATCATCATCCTGTAAAATCATGGTCCAGCCCACCATTAGAAGCATGTTGTTTTCTGATGCGCCATTTGAACGCAACCACCCAATGACGCCTCTGTATAACACTAAGCTGGCTAAAATGTTAGCTCTGGACCTTCTCCCTTTTTCTTTTGTGGAAGGGGTTGGTTTTCTTGAATTAGTGGCAACGCTCTGCCCTAAATTTAAGGTTGCTAGCCGGTTCTATTTTGCCAGAGTTGCGGTTCCAGCACTACATGCAGATGTGCTGGAGGTGATTGGGGCAGCTCTGCAGAAGAGTGCTGTTCACACTATACATCTGACAACAGACATGTGAACCAGTGGCGCAGGCACTGATTACATGTGCATCACTGCACACAGGGTCTCTTTTTCAGGAGTTACAGCAAAGCTAAGGGCAGGTGTTGACCTGGACAACGTTTTTAAAGCTGCTCAGAAACATGCAACACTAGCCATGTTTGGCAGGGAGACAAGTCATACAGGAGAAAACATTTTGCAGGAGTTTAACACAAATGTCTTTCAATGGCTGTTCCTAAAAAAATGCAAGATTGGTTATGTTTCCACGGATAATGGCGCCAATGTAGTTAAGGTCATGGATATGGGTAACTATTTCAGAGTGCCGTGTTTGGCGCACTGTATAAGCCTGGTTGTTAAAAAATTCTTGAGTGAAGAAAGTCCAGTGTGCGAGTTACTGACCACCTGCCGAAGAATGTGCACACATTTCAGCCATTCTTGTAAGGCCCAGAAGCATCTGAGGGGCCTGCTACATGAACGTCGACTGCCAGTGAAAGCACTCATCCAGCAGGTGGCAACACGTTGGAACTCAACCTTCTACATGCTTGAGCGTCTGTATGAGCAGTGTACGGTAGTCGATCAGTATTTCTTTACACAGTGTACAGCTATGAAGGACCTGAGGATATATGCGGAGCAATGAAAGCTAGTTAAAAGCCTGACAGACATGCTTCCTCCTTTTGAGGTCTTCACGCGTGCAGTCAGCAGGGAGGACTGTAATTTGGGAAAAGCTATCCCATAGTTGCGCATGTTAGAGCACCAACTGAAGGCGGTGTCTTCTACGTTTCAAAAAGATGAAGAAAAGCAAGAAGCTTTTGATTTGGCGTAGAAATTATTGCAGCGCCTACTTTGCGATGAACGTCTTCAAAAGATCCACACAGAACAGCATTACATTTGTGCTACTATTCTGGATCCACGCTACAAAAAGGCACTGGCAGGCAGAGCATTCTTTCCTTTTGGTGACGCAGAAGTTTTAAAGTACAAACGTTGGCTAGCTCTGTCAGCCATGAGGTTTGAAAGAGAACGGCAGGAAATTGAAGGAAAAGGCAGTACATCAGCATCAGCAGGCCATCTGGAGTCAAAAGAATCCACTTCTGCACCTGTGGCTGTGGCAGAAGTGAGTGATTTTCCCTCTCAGCCATTAAAGACACCAGCAACCGGATCATCTGCACCAGACACAACAGTAACATTGTGTGAAGAAGAGGATTGGCTAACTCAGCTTGGGTTTGCTTCTCAAAAGGTCCCAGCAAAAAGTAAGCAAAGTGGAGGAACCGTGGAGAACCTTGAGTCGATGGTGCAGGACTATCTGAATGACTCAACAGAGGTCTATGTTCATGATGACCCATTGGCGTATTGGCATGGGAAAAAAGAATTGTGGCCAGAGATCTCCAACCTGGCTATAAACTACTTGTCTTGCCCACTCGCAAGTGTGTCTTCTGAACGTGTTTTCAGTGCTGCTGGTGGTATTGTAACTTGCTAAAGGACCCGCCTCTCGCCCAAAAATGTAGAGAGGTTAACAATGATCAAGATGAATCAGCACCTCATACCACCAGATTACAAAGTACGAGAATACATGCCGGGAGAAGACGTGAAGGACACTAACTTAGATGAGGGAACTTCTTCTCTGTTACGTGACCTACTCCCGCCTGAATTCGCAGAGTATGAGGACGAACTCTTCTTCCCTGACACCGAGCCCTGAAAATGAGCCAATGAATCAATAACTTTCTTTTTCGTCCTTATTCACTTTTATTCCTGTGTGTATGTCTTTCGTTGTTTTGCAAAGTCAATATAAATAAAAACTTTCACCTAATCACAAAAACAAGCCCATCAGCAGACTTTCTTCACCTATTTGCTTATTGATTTGAAGGTGCCGCAGTCTGCATTCCTCAAGTTCACAAGTTCACAAGAACATGCTCCTCTATCCTCCTCCTCCAGACTCCTATTTCCCTCAAAGCAGATGGCTGGATTACGCCCAATGAAGAAAGACTCTGCACTTTTGGGGGTGTTCTACTTCTTTGCGGGTGAGTTGACGGCTCTGGGGCCATTGCTGGGAAGGTCTAATACCGGATAAAAGTGGTTTGGAGAAAATCAGAGTTGAAAAACATTTTGCCTTTTTGCTCACTATCATGTTTTAGGGGGCCTTTTTGTGTGGGTTCCTGGTGTTTGGGGGTGGGTTGTGGGGTCTGGGAGCACTGCTGGGTATGGATACTTTTGATTGCAAGTGGTTTGAAGAAAATCCATGATGGCAAATGGGAGTTAGGGCCTAGCCGCAGAGCGCGCGCGGAGTGATTTTGGAAATTGGCCTGAAAATTACTGTCCCCATTGTTGTACTTTTGCTTTTTGGCTGTTTCTGGGTCTTCTTCTAGTTTCCGCCTTGGTTGGCGGCTCTGGGGCCATTGCTGGGAAGGTCTAATACCGGATAAAAGTGGTTTGGACAAAATCCATGAGGAAAAAGTTTTAGCATTTTCTGACATTTTGCTCAATTTAGCATTTTCGGGGGCCTGTTTGCGGGGCCTCCTAGTGTTTGTGGGTGGGTTTTGGGATCTAGGAGCACTGCTGGGTATGGATACTTTTGATTGCAAGAGGTTTGAAGCAAATCCATGGTGGCAAAGGGGAGTTAGGGCCTAGCTGCAGAGCGCGCGCGGAGTGATTCTGGAAATTTGCCTGAAAATTTCTAAGTGCCCATTTTTGAAGTTTTGCTTTTTGGCTGTTTAGGGTCTTCTTCTACTTTCCACCTGGGTTGATGGCTCTGGGGCCATTGCTGGGAAGGTCTAATACCGGATAAAAGTGGTTTGGCGAAAATCAGACTTGAAAAAGTTTTTGCCTTTTTGCTCACTATCTTGTTTTCGGGGGCCTGTTTGGGGGGCTTCCTGGTGTTTGTTGGTGGGTTTTGGGGTCTGGGAGCACTGCTGGGTATGGATACTTTTGATTGCAAGAGGTTTGAAGCAAATCCATGGTGGCAAAGGGGAGTTAGGGCCTAGCTGCGCAGCGCGCGCGGAGTATTTCTGGACATTTGCCTGAAAATTTCTAAGTGCCCATTTTTGAAGTTTTGCTTTTTGGCTGTTTGGGGGTCTTCTTCTAGTTTCCACCTGAGTTGACGGCTCAGGGGCCATTGCTGGGAAGGTCTAATACTGGATAAAAGTGGTTTGGACAAAAGCGGGGGCACACTTTTTTTTGCTTTTTTGCTGACTTGCTTGTCTTTGAGGTGCTGTTTTGGGGGGTTCCGGGTGTTTGTGGGTGGGTTTTGGTGTCTGGGAGCACTGCTGGCACAGTCTAATTTTGATTGCATTTGTTTTTGAGGAAATCCATGGTGGAAAAGGGGAGTTAGGGCCTAGCTGCACAGCGCTTTTGGACAGAATTGAAAGAAGGCCGAAAAATATTGTAAGTATGAGATTTTCCATTTTTGCTTTTTGCTTGTTTGGGGGTGTTGTGCTTTTTTGCGGGTGGGCTGTCGGGTCTTGGGGAATTGCTGGGAAGGTCTAATACCGGATAAAAGTGGTTTGGAGAAAATCCATGCTGAAAAGCCTTTTGGCACTTTTTGTAACTTAGGGTTCTTTAGGGTTAGCACTAGCAGCAGTATTCCATGTGTTTGGGGGTGTTCTAGATTTTTGCAACTGGGTTCCGGGGTCTTACAGCACTCGTGGGAATGTGTAATTTTGGTTGCAAGTGATTTGAAGAAAATCCATGGTGGGAAAGGGGGGATTTGGCCTAGTTAAAGAAAGCGTTTGCCACTATTCTTAATTTAGGGCTCGTTAGGGTTAGCAGTATTGTATTGCATGTGTTTGGGCGGGGGGCTGTTTGTGGGGGGGTTTGTGAGTCTTGGAGCGATGCTGGGTATGAATACTTTTGCTTGCTTGCAAGTGGTTTGAATACAATCCACAGTGGGTAAGGGGGGATGTGGGCCTACTTTACTTTCAAAGTATGTTTTGTCACCATTTTTCTACTAGGCCTCGTTTTTGGAGATCTGATTGGGGGTCTTCTACATTTTTGCGACTGGGTTTAGTAAGGGTCTGGGAGCACTGCTGGGAAGGTCTAATTTTGTTCTAAAACACAGTTTACAGTACACCTAGCTTGAGGGGAAAGATCCGCTAAATTAATTCGCCCATACTTATTTATCCTTCAAAAGGAGACTCAGACAGAGTACGCACTTTCAAAAATATTGTACTGTCTATTAGGAAACTCAAATTGTGACTTTTTGCACTACACAGCGTACATACCTTATATTTATTTGTCATCACTTCCTGTTTTTCCATCAATAATTATAGGCCGGGTTTCAGTCTGTGCAATGGGTAAAAAAAGGATGAAGTCAGGCTTCACTTTAGCGAGCCGCAATTCAGCATCCGCCAGGCAGGCAGTGGACAGGGTGTCTTCTGGTCACCAACATTGATGGACGGAGCGTCAGCTGGAATGGAGGAGTCCAGCTAATTAGAGGAATGGTTTGATGCATGCAACTTACCAAATTCAACAGGACAACTACAACAACATACAGATACAGTATCCGTTCTTTTCTAATGATCTTTTAACTAATGTTATTGCTGTGAACTTCTATGAGTGTGACTCAGCATTTCTTTAATCTCTGCTTCTAAATTCATCCCTACAGCCATTCTATAGGTTTTACTTGTGCTAATTTTAAAACCGCATTTAATGTAAGAAGTGTTTCTCTGAGTGCAGAGATAGGCAAGTGAAAACGCATAATTAGTACTGCAGCCCTGTACTGTCTCATTCTTTCATTCACGGTTGCCGACAGTACCACTTACTTTTCAGTAACCATGCATGCAGTAGTGCATGCACTTCCTTTATGTCACTTAATAGATTTATGGTTAGCTTTGTACCCAAAGATTTCTTTATCTTCAATTAATGTTTGTCCATGCTGTGTTTTTATCTTCTTCTCTCAACAAAACTTTCCCAAAATCCCCCATTCCCATCCATTTTCCAAACCCTAAACCTCTTCCCCCGGGATGTGAGGTTTTGATTGATGGGTGACTAAATGACAGCAATAATTCCACACACTTGCTGGGGAGGATAAGGTCATAGCAACAGGCTGGTGAAGGAATCCAAGGATATATTCTATTCTTACTCAGCTTGACACTCAGTCACTATTGGCAAATGAAAGCACATTTTCATGTGCGCCATCAACCTGATTGGTCATCAAGAACATCCTCCTCCTAGACGTGGCAAATTATTACGCTGCTGTGTCCTTCACCATCGGTACTATTTCTTGTAGTAGTAGCCAATGTCAAAGAAATTCAACGCGTGTACTAGTTACACTTTCAATACTTTACCATTTGTTAGGCTACATTGTGGCACTGTTCTAGTGTACTGTCACCTGCTATATTCTCTATTGTACCATTCTAATGCTACGGTAAGGACAAACAAGGTTTCATTTTCTTTTTTTTTCAGATACTACAACTGCCACTGTGTAACACCACTAGTACCACCGCAATGATGACATTTCATCCGCCCAGGATTGCCAACCTTAATCGCCATTTGCCGTGCAGCCAGCCCTGTGCCTAGCCGTATTTCCAAACACAAATTACAGGTAAGATAAGCGTTTGGGGGAGGAAGTATAATGGAGTATTAGGAGAGACGAGAGACTGACGCTAGTACTAGTATAGTCCTAGTACTATTGATTGAATTCACTTACTCTGTGAGAGGCACTTAGTTTTGAAAACATTTTGGCAATTAATTACACAACTTGAATCTAGATGCCACTTAAGTTTCAGGAAAACAAACTTACTGTTAAACCCCCACCCACCAGCCTCAAAAGCAGTAAAAAAACATGTATGCTAAGATAAAGTTTAAAGTATATTATTATCCCTAACAAAAATAATCTCCCGCAAGACCCAACCCACCCCTACTCCCTACCCCCAACGAATGTCTGTGAAAAGTCTAAAAAAACAACTCCCAATTCCCACCCCCCCAGAAGTCTTTAAAAGAGGGGCAAGGGACAGTCTTCTCCTACTGCTGGCTGCTGCTGTTGACTTTCCGGGCCAGGTCGACATGCTCCTTGCGGAGGGTCTCGAGCAGGGTTTTGGTGTTGAGGAGCTCCTGCTCGAGGTAGGAGACCCTCAGGGAAAGGTGGTGCATCCTTTTTTTGTAACTGCTGTGGGGGGCAGCTGATTTATTTGCTGCTCGGCGGTGGCGGGTAGCTGCGGTACCCCGGCTCCGTACCGCAGGAGACCTGCTGCGCTGACTGGCTGACCCAGGGAGCGCGGAGGAGGATGCAGGTGTCGCCGTAGATGTTGTAGACGTACTCTGCGTGTCCTCCTCCTCCTGGGCCACCAGCCGCCGATATTCGGTGACAGAGGCCTCCAGCCTCCGTTGCCGGGCCCATCTAGCCAGCTCCTTCCGTGTTGGTTTGGAAGGATCATCTATATGAAGAAAGAAAAAGACATAGTCTGTAACCAATGCTCTTTAAGATTAACACAAAATGATTCAGCAGAAAGTTGTGTCACAGTAGAACTAGCAACTTGCAAGCGCAGTACATAACTATTGTGGCCAGCATCTATCTAACCTCCCACTTCTTCATCCTTGCTCTAACATTAGTGGGAGTTTAAGGAATCAATTCTACGAGCACTATGAACTCACTCCATTAGAGTTGACTATGACAGTACACCAGTCTTCTTCTCTCTTGTTTAGCAAAATTTGTACGTTAACTTCTGCAAGCCGGCATAATGCCAGCGCAGTCAAATTGCACCCGAGAAAAACAGACGCCCGCCATGATGAGTGAGACAGACTTGCGTTACTGTACCAGTCCAGTACATGCAGGTGGTGATGCTCTTACTTTTCTATTATGTGTGGCACTGAGATTACTCTGTTACAAGGGCTACTGCTCAATTAATTTAACTTTCACCCTACAGTGCCAATGAATACTAGAAAAGGAAAATTAAGAAGATAAATAATCTGAGTATCTATCACTGCACATGGTATGTATTTGCTTACATATGGGATGACTTTAGGTGCTTTGCTTTTTATTGAGTGAACAGTGATACATCCACACATGAATGACTGAGTTCTACTAAACTTATTAACAGAGGTAGTGAGTGGCCATCGTAATAGCCGGATATATGCTGTGCTTGCAATACAAACTACTGCTACTATTCATGGTAGTATTCGGACAGAATTACAACTTCTTTTCCTTGCCTTTCCTACACTGGGACGGACGTGTGGATGCGGTGTTACATGCTCTTCAAAGTAACACTTAGTTCATCCAGTGACCGTCTACTCTCTCTAGATACACATATGCTATCTAAGAGTCAGATAGTACCATGAACCAGGCATCCATCCATTCAAACTATATGTCAATCATTCTTCTTCATGTCTCTCATCTGGACAAACCTTAAGTTTTCTCACAGGGAGCACACTATGCAGTCTGCAATCTCAATAAGTAAGGAATATAAGAGCTTACCACTGCCCGCCACTACCGTGGCAACCCGCACAGCAGTTTCGTCCAGCACTTGCACCGCCTCCTCCCCAGAGCTTTCCTCCTCCACCTCCGCGCTGGGCCCAGCACCAGATATTCCACCTACAAAGTACATTTAAGAATGTTAGATGGTATAGACATAGACCACTCACTAGTATTTTGTCTAGGAATGAAGAAATGTGAATACAGAAACCAATCTAATAATTTGTGACTGTCTACTCTAAAGTAAAAATGTCCCTTTTTCCAGGGAAGGGTGTTGTCTTGCTGCACTTTTTGGCACAACTGATAAATGCTTGCTTTTTAACATGCACCATTTTTCTCATCACAGACAGAAGCTTCACTTCTAAGAACAAATCATCATAACTATGACAAAGGGACCAATGATTCATCACCAAAATGAAAAGTGAAAGTTCAAACCAGGTGAGGGCTCGGCTCGCCCACAATAAATGTGTGAAATAAATCACTATAAGCACTTTTCCATTTTTAATCAGCCGTTTATGTTTTATAACAAGCTTGATTTTAATAAATATTTTTACTTTTAATAAAGCTTTAAAACTTAAATAGACTCTGTGGTTTTTGTCATGAGTGAATGAGCGAAAGGTTTTGCAATTTGCAAGCATGAGTCCGTGCCTATGACACTTCTGGACTCTGACTCCGTACTCTTGTCCTGCGTTGGATAATCATCATTGGGGAACAATCATCGATGAATTCGGGAGCTAAATGACTCTGCCACACTATCTAGTCAGTAAGGAGATTGGGGGTTCTTCAAAGTCTGATATCACTGAGGTATGTGGAAAGTCTACCTGCGCCTATTATAATTGATAAACAATGCACTATTTAGTGTCCATAGTTCTGTTTATGCAGATTTGTCCCTGCAACAGTAGTAGTATGGATTGTCCTCCTATCCAAACCAAAAGTAAAGTAGTATCTTATTCTTTCTTGGTGGTCATTCACCTTTTTATTGTTGGTAATTGTCAAAGCATAAACATTTAGAAGACTTGAAAAGACATTATGGACAATCCCAGAGGACTGCACTCAATGCATTGAGCTATTGCTGACTAGAATGGGAGTTTCATTTTACACCTTTTGCCAAATGTGCAATCTTAGTTAGCTACACAGACAGACTAATAAGAATAATCTAGTAATACCACAGGGAGTCATAGTCGAGGCAGGATAAGAATTTAGATACAGTCTACAAGAAGATCAAAGACGATTTAGAAAAAATCAAATGAGGAACGCTAGGAAAAAATAGGTACTCTATATTAAAATTAAAACTTACCGGGGCCAGCAAAGGAGCCCTTGCCTGATCGATCCTGGCCTTGTTCTGCAGCAGCAGCAGCCTCCTCCAATGCCCTCTTGCCCCTGGGGTGAGCTGATGTACAACATGAAAGAAAGAAAGACCAGAAAACATGGATGATATTTGTCAACCAAATCAAACATCTCAAAAGAACAATAACAAAATATTTTGGCGAAATAGCAAATAGACAACTATTCCACAGGATATATTGACGTATCTCATGTGGTCTACTACGATATTAGTATTGCTTGATTTGCAGACCGTCGACTTGGAAAGTTATGTAACTCACTAAACAAATTACTAAAAAGGTTCGCCTAGGACTGGCAGGCAGCAGTCCGCAGCACGCGAAGTGACAGAAAAAGTCCATCGTGATTGCAGAACAGCGACAACACTAAAAAGTTTCCTACTACATTAACCAGTCATTAAAATATTCAAACTATAACAATCCACATTTGTAAAGCGCACAATCACCCGTAAGGGTATCTAGGCGCTGGGGGCCGTTGGAAGATTAGGCAAGCTATTGCCCAGTGTCACATGGTGCTGGGCTAATCTGCTGCCGGTGCCAGGGATCGAACCGTGATCCACAGATTCCGGTGCCACACCTCTATCAATCCACCACCACTATTTCTTCTTATTGGCAGGTGTAGAAAGGAAGGACTGGACTTGAGTCTGTAGGGGCAGATTTAGAAGCCCCTTGCGGCTCTTTTGCCCCATTGTTGCATGACTTTTGTGACACAGCGGCAGAACAAAAGAGGCGCCAGGGTGCGGCGTATATTAACAACGTGACGCATATGGGAGATGCATCACGTTGTAAAGCCCTGCGCCATCATGGGGCGTTCCGGCGCAAGGGAGGGTGTTCCTGCACAGGAACACATCCTAAAAGTGGCTGAGGGAAATCTACAAGATTTCAATCAGTCACTTTTAGGACAATGATGCGTGACTCAAACCCTGCGCCTGCTTGAAGCAGACGTACGGCTTGACGCAGCATTGGGGAGATAGGGCACCCCAGAGCATTGCTAGAGCTGCGCCATCATTGCGACGCAACTCCAGCAATGCGCCGCCTTTTGGGCCCATGGTACGCCGCATTGTATTTTTTTTTATTGAGTTTTTGTAGGCACACATATAGCAACACGCAGAGCACTAATATATAACTAAACTACCTAAGTACATATAATAATCAAATGTTAAACAAAAACAGTACATTACCAAGGGTACAGTTTACAGAAACACACAAGAAAAATAAAAAGAAACAAAAACCCTATACAATGAATTGACAAAGCATACAAAAGCAAAACCTATCTTAGGGGGATAAATCAACTACGACTTTTTATTGTCCTCTCTTTCCATTGATGAACCGGTTCCCATATTTTCCTTCCCAGCCTCCTTGCCCTTCTACCTTTCCTAGCATAAATACCTTTTTCTAAATTAAAAATTCCCAAAAGCAGGGCAATCCACTGTTGAAATACTGGGGGTATTTTATCTAACCAAGCTCTGGCAATCATCAATCTATAGACCGCCATCGCTATAAACAAAAATTCACGATGAACCTCACCATCGATCCCCCTAACCCCTAGCATGATTACTGTTGGTGTTAGCATCACATCTAACCCAAGTGATCGACCCAGAAAGTCTTCCATTCCTTTCAACAAGATTCGTAATTGTGGGCAAGTAGCAAATATATGTATACTATCTGATGCTGGCCCACTACAGCGTGGGCATGTAATCCCTGCAGTTCCTCCCCACTGTGCAATACGACCCGGGGTGTAGTAGAGTTGGTATAATGGTTGATAATGTTGGGATTGAAGCGGGGCTGAACAAAGGACTGAACATCCTAGTTCCAGTGAATTCAAGAATTGTCTGCCTTGAATTCCTAACTTTACTGCCCATTTATTTTTATACTTTCCAATATCGTCCACCTTCAGCTCTGCCCAAATAGCATAGAAACTACGGATAGAGCACTCCCCTCCCCGTTCTATAGCTTCCAAAATGCTATTTTTAGCGAAGCCAGCCACCCCCGTTTCTTCCTGCTCAAAAATCTCCTGACCTGTAAATATTTAAAGAAACTCCGTCTACCAATGTTAAACTTTGCCTCAAGGTCGGAGAATTGCATTATCTTCTCGTCTAAGCCCAGCAGATCCCCTATATTAATAATTCCTTTTCTAGCCCACTCTGCCATGGTAGTATCAGCAAAAATTGAAGGTGGTAGGGACTTATTCATATACAATCTCGTGTATCTATTGAATCTCCCCAGTCCACATTTTTTTGCTACGGCTGTCCAGATATTATGCGCAGCCAAAACAGTCTTAAACCGAGTACGTTTATAATATGAGGAGTCGGCACAGCTTAAAAAGGCATTCTCTGTTTCTGAGCCCAGCACAATGGAATATACCTTAGTCGAGAAGGCAGTAACATTCGGATCTGCCCCGCTCGCACCAATCAGGCCCTGCATATATTGAAGAGCCGAGGCCCAGTAATATAATCTGAGATCAGGTACCCCCCACCCCCCTCTTGCCCTCGGTAAAGTCATACATTTATAAGCCCTCCTGGTCTTTCCATGTGTCCAGATAAATTTATTCAATATTGACTCCACCTTATTAAACCAGGAGACTTCGAACATTAAGGGTATTGTTCTAAAAAAATAAAGAAACTTAGGGAGTATAAGCATTTTATTTACGTTGCTGCGACCCACCAACGAGAGTCTAAGGTTGTTCATCCTAACCAAATCCAAGCTTACTTTTGCCAATAAAGGAATCATGCTCCGTTCTACCACCGTCTCAAGTTTAGGCGAAATTTCAACCCCTAAATAAACTGCCGCCGGAACCACCCGAGTATCATCGCAACTAACAAATGAGTTCTTAATTATTTGTGTTTTACTGCTGTTGAGCCTGTAGCCTGAGATTTTGCCAAATTTTTGGGCCTCCTGTTATATTTCTCCAATAGCCAATGATGGGTCCGGCGTAATAATAGCGACATCATCTGCGTATGCCAACACATTAATTTGCAATCAATTCAAACAGAGGGGGGGAATCTAGGGTTATTAATAAGATACCGTAAATAGGGGTCCAAATACAGCGCTAAGAGGAGGGGAGAGGACGGACAGCCTTGCCTTGTCCCCCTTTTTATCTCTACCACGTGTAGAGTAAGTAAGTAAGCTCTCTGTTGATCTTAATTCTAGCTGTTGGTGCTTTATATAAAGTCTGGATTGCTCTAATATAACCTTCTCCTAACCCAAAATGCTTCAAAATCTCCCATAGATACCCCCAGGCGACCCTGTCAAAAGCCTTCTCAGCATCAAGAAATAGGGCTGCGACAGGGCCGCCCGATATCTCCATGGCATCAAAGGAGGTAATCGCTGTTCTAACATGTTCTGTGGTACCTTTCCCCGGAATGAAGCCATGTTGAACTGAGGAGACCAATTTCTCAATAACTGCTGCCAATCTTGTCGCCAAAATTTTTTAATATAGCTTAACGTCAGAGTACATTAAAGCTATAGGTCTATAAGACCCAGGGGCTGTGGGAGGTTTACCTTTTTTCAAAATAACTATAACTTCAGTGCCTCCCCAGGATTCTGGAATCGAAACCCCCTGCTGAGCTTGAATAAGCGTGTCCAGTAACTCCACCTTAAGGACTCCCGAAAATGTTTTGTAGAATTCTACAGGAATCTGATCTGGGCCTGCAGCCTTTGATGATGGGAGGTCTGATAAGGCTATTGTTAATTCTTCTATTGTTATACTCGTTTCCAAATGTTCTCTTTCAGCCGCCTCTAGCTCAGTCACTTGAAGATTTCCTAAGTAGTCCCTAATCCCGCTGCCCCCCTCCTCCTCCTCTACGTCATACAACTCTGAATAAAATTTCCTAAATTCTTCTCTTATTCCTGCAGGATCAGAGATCAGGTTACCTAGCCCATCCTTTATATTCTTAATATCCCCTGCAGCGATCTTCTGCCTCGTTCTAACGGCAAGGATATGCCCCACTCTCTCGCTCAACTCACAGGCCTGCTCCTTCCTTGCCAAATAATTTGCCGCTGTTTTATTAGCAATACTTTCCGCTATTTCAGCCTTTAATACCATGATTTCCAGCAACTGTCGATCCAGGGAATATCCATTCTCAATTTGCCTACCAAGTTCTTCCTCTGCGGCCAAGAGAGTACTAACTTGCTGCTCTACCCTATCCCTCTCTTTTTTCTGCCTGTACGTTGTATAGCTAAGTGTCTCTCCCCTTACCCCTGCTTTAAACGCATCCCATGCATTACCTGAGCTGGTACTCCCCTTGTTGATGCTCCAAAATTCTCTAATACAAATATCCATATGTCTACAATAACCTTCCTCTTTTAGAAGAGCTCTCTCAAATGTCCAGCTATATGGTTTCCTTATTATACCACTTAAGCTAACTGACAAGATTAGGGGGTTATGGTCTGAGACCAGCCGGGGTAGTTTCCTAATTTGTGAGCTTGCTATTAAAGATTTGGAGATTAAAAAATAGTCCAGTCTTACCATAATTCTATATGGAGCAGAAAAAAAGTAGCACCGTCCGCCTGAGGATAAAGATTGGCCCAGGCATCAGACAAAGCATTATTCAATGCCATATCTACCACCGCCCTATGTGTTCTCTTCTTTCTCCCATTATACCCCTGCCTATCCTGTAGCTCAACACCGGATGGGCAATTGACATTGAAATCTCCGCAGCATATAACAGGTTCGGACCAGGTTGGTAATTCTTGATCCAAGTTTCGAATATGTCGGGGTCATCTCCTGTCGAACCATACACAGAAACCAACGTAAACTTAGCCCCCCTGAAACCCACCTCGACAATAACCCACCTCCCCCATTGATCCTCCTTTTTCTTGTGGACTATACAATCTCTTCCTCTCCCTAGTACTGCAACCCCGCAGGTCTTTGAACCTTGTTTTGTATATGCTAATACGTTGAAACCCAACTGCTTCAACAAGTAGCCCTTTCCTCCCTCCACATGGGTTTCTTGCATACAAATCAAATCTGGATTCATTGACTTAAAAAATGCTGATACTGGCAGTCTCTTCTGTAAATCATTTAAACCGCACACATTCACTGACATAATTTGACAAGCCATTAAAAAACATCTAGAATTGGTACCAATTCTCTGTTCCATTTTTCAACTTTTTCCCTTTTGCCCCCTCAACACCAAGCGTCTGTACATTGAACCTTCTTATTGTAACTCTGTATGTGCATCGTGTGCCCTGTTTCTACCCCCCAACCGCCACCTCTCCCTCCCTGAAACCCTCCCTTGCTACCCCTCCCCACCCTCCCCTACAGGCAAATAGGTCAACCATGACCTATGAGTAGTCGCTTTAGAAAAGTAGCAGTCGCCACCTCCTCCCCTCCACTCACCTAACCACCATTATAACATGAAAGTGAGCCCCTTCTACGTCATACTACTTACTAAGCTATAGCTGCCCCCATTAAGCCAGAAGGTTTAGCCCTACTTCGCCTCATTTTCCTTTCTTATACCCCAGCACTTTCACCATGTACTCCTCAGCCTTTATCTCTGAAAAGAACATTTTCACCAGTCCTTTGGTGATCACTTTCAATTTGGCTGGGTACAGGAAATAGGCCTCTGAACCCAGAGCCTGCAATGGGGCGAATAACTGCCTCAGTCGCCACGGCGCTCCACAGTTACATAGCAGAAATCTGGCCTGGTGAAGAACGTGATATCATTAAAGGAGCGCTTGGCCTCCGGTTTTGCTTCATCTAAAATGAGTTGGCTCAACAAAAAGTTGCCTATAAAAATAAGGATGGCTCTAGGTCTCCCCTCTTGAGCTCCAGCCTGACCTCTCTTAATTGAGAATGGGAACCGATGAGCCCTCTGAATTTCTACCTCCCCCTGCCATGAAGATAGCCCCTTTTAACAAATTCACAATGAATAGTCTGGCATCTTGCCCTTCCAGTCCCTACGCCACCCCCAAAATTCTAACGTTGTTCCGGCATTGGTGATTTTCATAGTCCTCTAGCTTCCATTGCAGGTCTTCGGCCACCTTCTGCTGATCCTGCTTAAAAGTCTGTAGGCTGTTGAAATCATCTTCGAGTTTCCCTGTCCTTTCCTCTACGTGCGTCACCCTCTCCGTGATCTCATCATAGCGTTTACTCATTTTCCTCAAAGTATTCTGTATCTTTCTTGTCCCTTGCCTTGCCCTCTGGCTCTCAGCCCTGGCCTCGCTCTGCATAGATTTGAGAGTATTAAAAAGCATATCCATTGATACAGGTTGGGGTGGCACTTTGGGGGGGACCTGGTTCCCATCCAGGCCGAGGGTAGCATCCAGTTCACAATAGATCTGAGAAGTGGCTGAATAATCCCATAACAGTTTGTTAGAAGGGTCCGCGGGGCTGTCATCTTCCTACTAGATAGCCGTTTCTTTTTTTGCATACTTTTAATAGCTGCAGAGGTACTTCCAGAGCCAGAGCTTCCCGCTGAGCTCTCTTCTTCCGAGCCCACTGAGTCTGAATCCTCACTGACCGAATAAAACCGGTCTCGTGAGGCTGCACCACCACCAATATCGACAGCCGCCCCTGAATCTCCAAGACTGACATTGTCTGCTTCTGAACATGAGGCTTCCAACCCCCACACGGTTAATTTGTCAGGTGTATCCAATGCTCCATTATCCTTTGGCTCTGTCTCTTCCCCTACGGCCCCTGATGTCCCAGATGGCCCAGTTACATCGCCTATTGCGCGATCCATCTCTCTAGCGGCTCCTTTGCCTCCGCTTCCTTCCACAGCTTGCTCATGAAGCTTGACAGAGACCCCTTCATCTATTTGCCCACATAGCTTCGCTCTGGCTCCCCGGCTACTCACGGAAACTCGCACAACAGGATCCTTAGCCAACTCCTCTGGGCCGCTCTCCACCCACTGTGACACTGCCTGAGCTGCGGCCGCAGCTCCCGTCTGCTCCGACTGCTCTGACGCCTTGGTATCGATGGAAACTATGGAAGCGGCGTCCACGAGGACGTACTGCAGTTCTGTATCCTTTCCACCAGTCCCGTTACTGGCAGCGTCCTCCCCCATTGATGCAGGTCTGTTCGCAAAGCTTTCAGTCATTGTAGCCTGTCTCATACTGTGCTCTTTAAGTTTCAGCTTTGTTTGTATCTGCCGAGGGGGGGCATTTTCTCGCTGGGCGCCTGGAGTAAGCCCTGCTTCATTGCCAGCCCGCATTTCCACCACCTTCCTTCCCATATTCTTCCTCAGCCCACCAGCTGAATTGCTCTTCACGCTGCCAGAGCCGGTTACGGGCTTGGGCTCGACTCTGTTCTTGTCTTTAGGTGCTGCCACTTCTTTGACTTTAGTATCAGTGGGTTTTACGATACGCGACGGCATCCTGCTGACATCCTTCGCCAGGAAAGCAACCAGCGCTGATATCTTTTTGTGCGCCCGCCGAAAAAACTTCCTCCAGGTCCCTCGAAGGTCCCGCTGCCAAAGTCCAATGCCCTGGTCACAAAGTCTGTCTCAGGGGCCGTAGGGGTCCTTGCTCATAGCCGAAGCAGTAGGTCACTTTTCCACCATCTAAAGTTCTGTGGAGAGGAGAAGGAGTGTAGTGCGACTATCCACTACGCCGCATTGTAAATACGGCGCACCATGGGTGGTGGTGGCGTGGCGCACAATTACTGGTGCATCCCTGCTACTTTGCAAGGATGCGCTGGTAATTAAAAAATCTGACCCTTAGTGTCTAGCATTACGCAGTTCTTTAAACTACACTCATACATAATTTCTCAGGCCAATGAAATGAACACAAAATGGAAAACAAATAAGCATAGTAGCAACGCTACTGAGAAGGAGAGCAGTGCACCTGAAATGCACAGAAGATTTTGAAATATAATTTACCTACAATGTAATCAGCAGCATTATTGCTCTTGGTAAAACAAAAAAAAAAAATGCAATATAATAACACACAGAGCAGGAGAAAACAGAGTAGTGAAGAAATAGCTACTACTACTCTCCAAGCCGGGGATCTCAAGGCCGAGCAGGTCGATCAAGTCGCGTTCCCGGTCCAGGAGATCGGTCCAACGGTGGGTGGCCTGGTTGTAGGTGCGCCGGACCCGAGAGTGTTGGTACATGGCCCGGCACACCTTCTCCCACCGCTTCCGGCGCTCCCGGATCCCGTACCCGCTAGCGATCTTGCCGCCTGCCATGATGGTCCTGGGGGGCGGCGCTGAACGTAAAAAACTAGTGCGGCCACCTCCTCCGCGCTGAAGATCTCCTGGGCTGTGACCTGCTCCCCCCTTAAACTCCCGCACGGGAGCCAGGCATGGGGTGCGGGACCCTTCCCCTCCACAGGATGCTTCCCGGCTCCCTTTACCATGGTCTGGGCAGAAAGGAAGGTAAATAATAAAGAAGAAATAGAATAGGGAAGAAGAAAAGAAAAGAGTTTAAAAAAGTAGTTTAAAATCAACCAAAAGTAGCAGAAAACACAAAAATATAGAGCTAGAAAAGTAGGGGGATAGATAATAAGTAAAATAGATTTTAAAAAAACTTCAAACAAGCAAAGGATGGCAGAGATTCAGAGAGGATACAGAAAGCATGCCCAGAACCATAGCAATGAATGAGAAACAAGATGGCCGTGCCCGTTCACGACCGCGTGGGTAAGTTCGCGCGAGATTTCCCTCGCGATCACACGCGAACTTGTACTAGCGAGCCGCACACTTTGCGAGATTACACATCGCGCCCGGAAACAGAAATACGTCATGCAAACAAGATGGGCGCTCCCGTGAACGACCGTGAGGGTAACTTTGCGCCGTTGCGCTACAAGCGGCTCGCTAAAACGCACAAAACCTTGCGAACTAACACGCCGCAAAAAACAAATCGCATATTTGCACAAATTTGCGGCTTCCGAATTCGATCTCGCGCAAATTCGCGCCCCGCGAATCCCGCGAAATTGCAGAAAAACGAGTTTTGCAAAACTGAAAGCACTCAGCAGGTGCAAAAGTTCAAACTCATCATTAGTAACCATTCCCTGTAGTGCTTCCTGAGGGGCCCCTCCAGAGTTCAGTTGCCCACTTGCAACTATTCTATGACCCTGCTCTGACCCTCACAGCAGGCTCATAGAATAGCTACAAGTAAGCCACAAAGGTCCTGCGAAAAAAAATTGCACTGCAACAGAAAGCAAATTACAGATAAGGAAGCAGGTGCTTAAATTCAGTGACACATTAATAAACCCCAAATTAAATCCTGTCAGTTGAAGCAGGGCAGGTGTGCTTGCTTTTCCCCCCATTATCTACAGTGATGAACGAGAGGATGGCAGTGATGTACCAGAGGGTGGCATGGGTGAACCAGAGGGTGGCAGTGGTGAAACAGAGGGTGCTGTGAACCTGTGATGATGAACCAAACGAAAGAAACAACATAGTTGCGACCGTTGCAAGCCGACAAGTAAGTTCGCAATTGCGAACTGGTACAAAACCCTTGCGAACTGGCAGAAACCCTTGCGAACACAAAAAAAAAGAAAAAATCCGCAAATTTGGGAGAGTTTGTGGATTTTGCGGATTGCGAATTCGTGAATACGCAAATTCGCGAACCCCGAATTCACAAAATTTGCCCATGCTTAAGCTTCACCACTTACTCCGTTCTCATTCTTGCCCGATGCGGCAGCCCCTCTCACGACTCAATTCTACTGAGTCCTTCGCTAGCTCTTCCTCCTACGACCCGGAACAGAAGCAAGGCAGAGTCGCGCCACATCCGCGTCCGAGCCGCCTCCTCCCAGAGCCAGCGTCGATCCCAGCAAGCGCCGTCCTGCTCGCTCTTCTCGCTGCCTCCACCAAAGATCTGCGGGGAGCCTGGAAAAACCCAAGCCAAATCCGGGGGCATGTCCAAAAAAGATTTTGAGGTATTTTTGGATACGGGGGGCTATAAGAAAAGCACCGGTTTGTATAAAATACCTAGCGAGACTGACAGAAAATCATTGATCCACAGGGGAGCCGGGATGCGGCCATTTAGCTGGCGGCCACCATGTTCCTCCTCACTCTCATTGGCTCCCCATCCTCAATTGCATCATATCATTGTGACCTGAGCCTGTACAATGATATTTCTAAGAATAGATATAAATGGAAAAAAAGTACTGACGAGATTGATCAGACAGACACCACTCTGCAACAATATGTTGATTTCAATTTGGGTTTGTTTTTCTTTGTGGGTGCTGCATTGAATATCAGAAAAATCAGACAATTGACTTGTGTAGTCGAAGCTGTCACCAATCAGACAGCTATGGCACTTGAGAACATTACAGAAGAACTGCAAATTGCAAGAATTGTAGCATTCCAAAATCGAATGGTGTTTGATGTGATTTTGGCTGATCGAGGTGGTGCATGCCGCATCATCGGTAGCAGTTGCTGCGTTTTCATCCCAGACCACTCACCTTCAGTTTATGACGCATTCTCTAAGCTACATAAGATTGCTGCAGACATTCACCCAGAGACTGGTACATGGACATTTATTTTCAAACTGGACATGGACACTCTTTGTTACTTGGGGCTGGAAGCTACTGACTATTCTATGTATACTGCTGGTGATACTATTTACATGCTGTACTTGTATACATTGTGGTCCCATGATTTGCTCCATGTGCATCACTGCTTGTATACCTGCAAAAAGAGGTATTACAAAAGAACAACAAATGCTAAATAGTGAAGTTACTGAGATGATGAACATCAATGTACAGGATGCAGATCTAGATTACCCCAGACAGACGAATGTCTTCAGCTAATGCTGAAAGGGTCGTCTTTTGTAAATTAACAGCGATTAGATTAAGCATTAGCAGAAGACATCCTGTATTTAGAGATTATCCCGTCCGTTTATGTAATCAATTTTTTATTTTTGTCAGCCATTTTGTTTGCCATGTGCTCACCATGTGCTCTGTCCTACCTTCCTGTTAACTGCTCTTGAAATCTGCCTAGAGACGAGCTATATTTATCCTCCTTTGCTTTGCACATGCCCAGTAGAGCTTACAGCTGTTCCTAACTTGTAACTGTCAAGATGTGTCCACCAGAATTAGCTTACTGTCAGCCCTTCCCACTTGTTGCTAGCACACTCTCTGTATGACCGTATATGTATTTGAAACCAACACTCTGTGCCTTGTAGCACCTTCATTTTAGCCCCTGTGTGGGTATAAAAGAACCAAGCTCCTTCTAGTCAGTGTGCTACTTCATACACTACCGAAGGGTGTTGTATGGTTGTGGTTCGACCTCATGAGGTTTAATAAATACTTTGTTTTCTATTCCAGTTTCTGTGCCAACTTCTTACTATTGGTCTGAGGACTCTGAGCAAAGAAGGGCGGATTCCTTGCACTGGCAGGCCTTGCCAAGGCTTACTACAACAGCAGGATGCACACCTTTTTATCCAAAGTTAAACCATTTTTGTCCTCGCCATCAAAAAGTGCGTGCTCACTGGAAAAATGTCTTGCTCAAATGACACTTAATAAATTATCCCATATCATATTGAATGCTAGTCTTCAAGTACAACATCATAGATACAAAACTCTATTTAGATATTTGCTGTAATACGGCAACTCACTATGTCAGTTGTAGTACAAGTAAGTTATATGGTGGGGTCTGTGTTGATGTATAAACAACACATATCAAAACACATAAATCACATGATCATCAATATTAAATAAACTAAGTAATGATTTATTTACAATACCTATATACATAGATTCCACATATCACATCCAGGATGTGTCTGAAACTGTTGAGGCTCATGAAGCAATTGACACACAAGTGGAAATTGAATACAGCAGAATTGCTACTCGCACACCCATAACTCAAAGTCCAACTACTAGGAGAGCAAACGTTGCACCAGTACCAAAATTTGAGGAATGTGATATGGAGTAAACAGAAGACAGGAAAACAACTTCTTCTGTGCGCTGTACATACAGACATTGTAGTGTTCCACAACAATAGTTCACAATGATGATAACTCTGATGACATGTCGGAGAGTTCACAATTGTTTGGTGTCCTTGAGAAATCAATCATCACAGTACAGCACCTACAAGCTAAGCAGATAAAAACAGTGAATAGGCATCTGAAAAGCATGTCACGTTCAATGCTGCAATTGCAGAGAGGTCAAGAGTGTTGGATTGCTGCTGTGGAGAAGGAGCAATGTATCCATAGCAGCAGGCAAAGAAACACATGGCTATGAAGCATTTACAAAATCAATCAATCAACAGTAGTCACCACCACTCTTGCCAGGAGAACTGTGAACATCCAAAATGACATGGGGCTCTGCTGCCAAGATGTAGCATGCAGGCTAGCCCAAGTGACCCCAGCTCTGGAGAGCATTCAGACACATAATCTGTCTGTCCCCTGCATATTAACACCACCTGAACGTGAAGATGGCTCTATCCTCAGTGACATATCTGTGCCAGATGGATGCTGTACAAGGCGAACATGCTTACACACATCTGGAACAGATATATCCCCATCTCTACAGCCAAGTCCCACTGAGAAGGCGAACAACAACTTTTGTATGCACTCAGATATACAATGCTAAATTGTTATGGTTTTTCCCAAACTTTGTTGCTTTGTTTAAACAATGACATCTTAAAGGATAAAGTTGCTGAGACACAATTACGAAACATTATTGCAATCTGAGTAAAAGGTTATCTTTCAGTGATGGAAAAATATTAGCATCATGTGTGTTGACTATTTTTAGATGTGGGCATCATTCTTAACTTAAAAATAGTCGTTTGTGATGTAAGTATTTCAAAAGTCAGTTGTATCATTATTCACGTTGTTGTATGTGCCCTGTCCTTTCACATCTGGGGGCATATTATCAAGGGGATTTATCTCCGCTTTTTTGGCTTTAAAAGCCAATAAAGCGGAGATAAAATTATCTCCCTATTACCTAGCTGTCGCTAACACTGGTTAGCGACAGCTAGTAGGAGATAGCGACCATCTTGGGCCCCACTTTGCACGTCAGTGATATTTTTCACTAATGACATGCAAAGTGGGCGTGCCAAGATGTTAGCGACTGGAAACAGTCACTAACTGTCTGGAAGTCTCGCAGCCCCTCCAGGGGACGACAGGCACTGGGAGGCTGTGGGGGGGTCACACACCGGGCCTCGGGGGCTCTCGCCGGGGTCTGCTTGCTTCCTCCTGCCCAGGGTCGCGCCACTCTGCCCCCGCCCACCCACGCGCGGCATCCAATAATGGATGTTGCGCGGTGGACCAGCCAATCCTGGCGCTGCATGCAGCACCAGGATTGGCTAGGGGGGCACATTGTGTACTCGCCCTGGGCAGCCTTTGAAAACGCGGCCCGGCTGAAGCCGCACCCCCGGCCCCTTCTCTATGCCTAAGGGCATCGGCAATGCGCGGGTAAGTCTCAGCCCGGCAGTCTCATGCGCACAGTGCTGGCCTGTTGCAGATTGTCAATCAAGCAGCTGCAGCAGACCAGCCGACCCGCCCCACCACCCCCTGCGCACTCCGACCGCACTGATGACATGATCCGTGTCGTCACTCGTCACTCCCACGCCCGCTGTGGAATAATTATGTTTGCTGCCTGTTAAGCTTAGCTGCAGTGCCACGGTGCGTCCAGGGCTTAGTGCGGCTACGCCCCTACGCCCCAATGGACGCACCGCGGCTGCAATGAATTGAGCTGATTCCCAATAGGTGTTGTATACCACAAATTATCCATAATGCAATCCAATGTGTCATTTCAGCCAGCCCCAATTAGAGTCACTCGGGAAAAAAAACAAGCTTCGCACCCTATACAAAAGCCGCTAGGGTGATCTCAGCAGCAATACGCTGTGTTTCCTGCACACAGTCGCAGACGACCGTAAGTGCTTAACCTATTTAGTGTAAAACGCAACCAGGGCATTTGTCTAATACCACTTAATGACCTCTTATAGTGGGGTCCAAATAGTCTCGGCAAATCATGCTTGTGCAATCTCAAATTCATGCAATGTCACGGTTATGTTGCTTCTCCAACATTTGAAGTTAAACAGTACAGGATCATAATAACTGAATGCTCCATGCTTTCTCTGTATCTCATCACACTAATCACAATACAAAGTGCTCATCTCATATGCCAACACCGCAGGTGAATTTGGCAATGTCAGTGTCAACTTGAAGCTGTTAGTCAACAGATAACCGTCTAATTGTAATTCAGCTTAATCTATTTGCATGACTAGTCAAAACTGGTCCTGTCAACGTGTTGATGTAAACCCACTTTAACAATTACCTGCATCTTGATGGCGCAATTGGTACAATGGCACACTACTACACTTTAATACAAGTACTTCTATGCGAACATTAAGAAACCATATTACCAAAGCACTCATAAGGCAGTCAAAGAGAACAGTTTCAAGTCTTCACATTAATTCGTATTTAATAAAATATTGATTAAAAAATTGAAGACAAAATCCAGATGGCTGTGAACTCTAACATGTATTAAAACCAGAAAAACAATTGACTCTGAATATAGGTCAGTATGAAGATACATTTTATGTTTTGTTCTCCGAGACTTACGCCCTGCAAAGGTGAAGGGTTAATGTTCATCATCCTTTCTACCTTTTACACAACAGGTTCAGTGTCAATTTTTCTAGGGAGTCTGAAAAAATCTTTCTTTTTCTTTTTTCATCTAAGTCTACTTCTTGGAGGATATTATTACTACACAATGGCACAATCAATGGTTTTCTTTCTTTCTAGTAATCTGACATTAAAAGGTAATAATATTTGGAATTTATTGTGTTGACAAACAGTGTACACCTTTAGAACATATTATAAATTACTGTATTTTTATATACATGTTTACAGGCTTGAAGAAGTCACCTTGTGATGAAACATGTGTCAGCTGTTTTTCCTGGTTCTCATACTCATTATGGTCTTCAACCTTCTGGCTTTTGTCTTCAATTTTAGAATCAATTTTCATGTGAATACGATTTAATGTGAAGACTTGAAACTGTTCTCTTTGACTGCTTTGTGTGCGCTTTGGTACTATGGTTTCTTCATTGCAAGGCATACCTTTCCCATAGAATAATTGGGTAACTCTATACATTTATTACATGTTACATTTTGACTGGGAACAGGTAGGAAAGTCATGTTTGGTGTCTGAGGAGTTCGTATTGTAAATTCTCTTTAATGGTAAAGTCAGATTGTAGGTCACAACTCTGAAAATGCCAGTTTTAGAAAGTTGCCATTTCCTTGTCCTAACCATTTGTTGGCTGCGGTCTATTCCTGGATTTTATGAATAGATTTAGGTGATTGTTGGCATGTGTATATTTCTCCCATACAGTATCACAAAAGAGGGTGTGGGTGTTGGGCCGTACTTATTTAATGATGGGGGAAGATCTATTACCTACCATACTTGTACTTCAAACGCAGAGGCCCAGAAGATGCAGAAAGGACTACCCTCTAGCCTATTGTGCCCCCAGATAGACTGGGACAGGGCAGGTAGGCAGGTAATTTCAGACACTTTGGTGAGGAGAAGCCTTCAGAAATTTCTCCCACTTGAAAGGAGGCACCATATATGAAATCAGGACTCTCAGACACACACTTTAGATCACTTCTGGACCTGTGGAAGACTCAGAAGAAGGAATGAAATGTTGCTCAGGTACTCTGCTGCAAGAAGGACGGCCCAACTGCTCTGTCGGCCTGCGTGCAAGAGAAACTGCTATGTTGCCCTGCTACGTGAGGAAGAGAGACTGGAACAGCACCTTGCACCTTGAATCCAGGAACACCAGAGTGACTCCAATGGCTAGTTGGCTAGCCCCCTGTTCTGAGCTACAGGGACACAGCAAAATCCAACACCATTAAACCCTGCTCCCAGACCCTGCCTGCTGTGAGTCCTAACCCCCCAACAGTGCATCCCAGTCCTAAACCCTTGGAAGTGGGCTGACAGGTACTCTGCCGTCCCGGCTGTGGTTCCTATCAGAACCAAATCAGTGAGATGCAACCCAATGCAGTCCTCATAGCTTGATCCTCATCGGAATTGATGCAGAGACACTCACTCAACGTGAGCCTTGTATTACAGCCCTCACAACTCCTCATCAGAACTGACGAACCTCAATGCAGACCTCACCTTACAGCCGTTACAGCTCGTCATCAGAACTGACTCAGCCTGACATACCTCAATGCGTGCCCTCTCATCGCTCATTTTAACCAACACTGTGTGATGGACCTCGATGCAGGACCCCGAAATGCTCCTCAGAACTGCTCCTGTGTGGCGCAAGACACCACCTTCAGGACAAAAGGTACAATTTAGGGCTACCTGGGTCTGTGCATCCTGCATGCTTTCCATCTCTGTCGGCTAGATAACCACTGTTGGCCCTTTGTGCTTTTAAGCACTATTTAATCAATTTAAATTGCATGTCTCTAATTTGACTAATTAAGCTTTTGTCATTTTGATGTTAGTTAATTTATTAAAATGTACTCTATTTTATGTAACTTGGTGTGGGATTTTTCTTGTGTTGTGTTTTCCCTTTATTACAGTTTGTGTGCTGCATACATACTTTACATATTGCCTCCAATTTAAGCATGTCTTCTTTGTGCCAGGCTACTTGAGGCTTAGGCACAGGCTATTTTAGTGAATTTGTTTGGTTCACCCTGACAAGTTTTGTGGCTGCTACTTGAGTAGGGTTTCACCCCCCCAACCAACTATCCCCCTTCTCACAACCTCATTTAGGGAACAGGTCTTTGAAGTTACGGTAGCAAAAATGTTAAATTTGTTTCCATTAGCCACTCACTCTGAACCATGTCCGGTTCTATTTAGGCAGCCCTTGAAATTCCTCCTGTTTCCCAAGTAACAAGACAGCAAGCGCAGTTATGACAATGGTATTTTAGTTCCAAGAAACGTTAATGTATGTGCTGCTTTGTAACCACTATTAACATACCTTCAAAATGTGTAGTTTGCCTAGGAGAAACAGGACCTTTCAGCCTTTCAGGACCTTTGAGTCCAGCCATTCTAATGTGAAAGACTGCCCTCTTGGAGGCAAATGCAACAGCCTCTTGGAGAAGGAAGACATCACTTAGTAAGGAGGAGTCATCTGAGACAATAGAAGACCAAAATGCAACACAAAGCCTGCCACAACAGTCCTTCCTTTCAAGTGACAATCTCAAAAGGGTATCCAGTATCTGAAAACACTCATTCAAAAAGGCTCCTCAGACATTCATTTGTGCATACAGCAGGAAGAAACACTGGTTTCACTGTAAGGAAAGAGGAGTTTCCCTTTTTCCAATAGGCTCTACAGATGCATAGAGCCATCTTGAAAGAGGGCCACTACACATATTTACTGTAAAGATGAAAAGACAATGCTGTAAAATAAGGTTGGAATTCAGTGAGGAAGTTACACTGATTAGGCATTGGGGATTCTTTAATGACTGACTAGTGCACAGAATACACATGACACACAACCACCACCTCGTCTGAACATTTCTGGATGTGGATGAACATCTGGGAGATTCTATCCACCTGTTGGTAGAAAAAAAGACAGAGGGACCTGTTGGTACCGAGGGAGCGAAACTGGCGGCCAAGGGCCATCTGGATTGCCTCATGTTCTTGCCACAGGGAATACAAGGCAGTGTTCTTGAGAAGGCCCCACTGCCCGTTACTAGTGGAGCAAGTGGCGGCTGCAGATGGATTTTAGGCCTGGAGCATGCCCCAGGACATGAGGCATTTAGAAGAGACCAGACGTGATTAACCAGAATGAAGAAATAGTGAGATTCTTGGATGAAGCAAGAAACAAGGACACAAAGATTTGGCCCCACACTTGATGTTGGTATTTGAGTTCCCCAGAAGATTGACAACATTGAAGTTCACCTACATTAAAAGATTACAAACTCTGCACCTGACCTCCCAACCTTAGTAAGACATACCAGTTTACTTGAATATATGGCACTTTCTATTTTACAGTGAGTGATGAAAGATTATACTAGTGTGTGATGAGTTGATTTTGATTGTCGCATGGATTATGTCATCAGTGATGTCATTTGAGATGTCATCAGTGATGTCACTGGCCATGTCATGAATGATGTAATATGTGACATCATCAGCAGTGGATTGCGGGTGAACGAGTTATAGTGAGTACAACTAACTATAACGGGGGAATTTCAATGGTTTTGTATGAGTAAAATGTCCAGCTAACTATAACTGGTGTGAAACCTATGTTTTTTTTAGTGAATTTCAAAGGTTTTTTAAATGCTAATTCCTAACTATAACGAGTGTGAAACCTATGGGGCCTTATTTACGAGCCCCTTGTGCCTCCGGAGCGTCACTTTTTGTGACGTTCCGGTGGCGCAGAAGACTGAGTGATATTCATCAGGCAGGACTGAGCCACTTTTTGTGGCATAATCCGGCCTGATAAATATCAGTCCCTTTAACGCAGAGTCCTGCGTTAAAGGGGCATGCAATGGGTGTTGCTGGGGGCATTCCCAGCAGCATCCATGGACTTGAGTAATTTATAGCATCCTCAAAGTCAGTCTTTCAAAAACTCCAAAGTATAGGACATGATAAACCAAATCCAAATGTTTCTCAAGAAAAGTCATAAACCGTGTCTGTAGGTCATATCAGCCCAAACGCCGATAGTCCGAACTACTGAAAATTGCTTTTCTTGAGAAACATTTGGATTTAGATTATCATGTCCTATACTTTAGAATGTTTGATAGACTGACTTTGAGGATGCTATAAATTACTCAAGTCTGCCCGGATTGTGTGGGTATAATTGATACCTAGTCACTTTAAATAAGAATGTACTTACGACTCGTCTAACATTTGGAAGAAATATCTAGTTATATGACAACAGGATACCGACATAACTTGAAGGAAATAAGAACGCCTTGAAGAAGTTCTGTTGTACGGAATGAAATGTGTCGGCTGGCTGTGGTACATAAACTTAAGGAAAATAAAAGCATTTGAATATACACCAAGATTCAGCGCTTCAATAAGGACTCTAAGTGAAATGATTTGATTGGACGTGCTGTGCAAGTGGTGCTGTGCCAAACTTTGGAATATTCTCCACTACTCTCTACTACTCACTCTCTACTACTCCACTACTCTCTAATACTTATTCTCTGCTGTGGAGTGGTGTGGCTCACTGGTTAGAGGCGGCAGACCCGAAAGCAGAGAACGGCCTGGGACCAGGGTTCGATTCCCGATGCGGCAGGGTCGTGGACCAGGGTCAAAACGGACTCGATAATTCTCGCCTCGGTGCCTACTCTAACCAGGGAACACACTCGGCAACTCTGGGCATTAAGCTTGCCTCATCTCTACAACGGCCCCCCACAGATGCCGGGGATGCCTGGTTTCACCTTGGAGATACCCAGAAAGGGACCATCTCACAGGGAAAACCAGGACGGGTTCCCCAGCGGTCTTCAGCGCCAGGATACTCCATGGAGTCGCAGTGCGCTTTACAAGTACACTTACATTTACATTTACTACTCTACTACTCTCTACTACTCTCTCTCTACTACTCTCTACTACTCTCTACTATTCTCGCTCTCTGCTACTCACTCTCTACTGCTCACTCTCTACTACTCTCTACTTCTCACTCTTTACTACTATCTACTACTCACTCTCTACTGCTCTCTACTACTCACTATACTACATACTCTCTACTACTCTATACTACTCACTCTCTACTACTCTCGCTCTACTACTCACTCTTTACTACTCACTCTCTACTACTCTCTACTACTCACTGTCTACTTCTCACTCTCTACTACTCTCTACTACTCACTCTCTACTATTCTCTACTACTCACTCTCTACTATTCTCTACTACTCACTCTCTACTACGCTCTACTACTAACTCTACTACTCACTCTCTACTATTCTCTCTCTCTGCTACTCACTCTCTACTACTCACTCTCTACTAGTCTCTACTACTCACTCTCTACTACTCTCTACTTCTCACTCTTTACTACTATCTACTACTCACTCTCTACTGCTCTCTACTACTCACTCTACTACTTACTCTCTACTACTCTCTACTACTCACTCTCTACAACTCACTCTCTACTACTCTCTACTACTCACTCTACTATTCATTCTACTACTCTCTACTACTCACTCTCTGCTACTTTCTCTACTGCTCTCTATTACTCTCTACTATTCACTCTCTACTCTCTATTACTCACTCTCTACTCTCTAACTCTCTACCTCTCTCTACTTCTCTCTCTACTAGTTTCTACCTCTACCTCTCTACCTCTACCTCTCTACCTCTACACCTCTACATCGACACCTCTACCTCTCGACCTCTCTCTACACGCACACAAATACACATATATATATATATATGCATATATATGCATATGCATTTATATATATGTAAGTGTATATATATATATACATACATATATAAACGTATATAATCTGCATATCTATATAAATACAAATATAAATGCATTCAAACATATACATATATGCATACATATGCATGTTATTTACATGAAAGTTTGAAAAACACTAATAAAAGCAAAGCTAAAAAGCCACCTCATTACAAACAGAATGGCTTTAACTTAAACGAGGCCGAGATCTATTGAATTTTCAATGCTTGTTTACTTTGGTTCCTTATAGAAGGCATTCAGATGTGTTATACATTTCCCATAAATTCTAAATGTTAGCACTCTAGTAGCTCATTAGATCACTGTAGTAAAGCTACTGCTCACCAGGGAAGTCTGCTGCTGGTATCAAAGTGCATGTTTCAGTCTGCATGTCAGACTTTTTTTTAATGAAATAGAAGAGGACTTGAGAAGTTAAAATGTGCCCTAATTTTTCTTTCTGAAGCACTACTCATAATTTCTATTGCAAAATGAACCCCCTCATTTTGTTCCTTTTTAAATTAAATGCTTTCAGACTTACTACTTCATTCCAATCAAGATGGCTTCTGGTGTGCCATACTTTTGTCATAAGTGAGACTGTTAGCGCTCTAGTTGTTCTTTAGAACACTCTAGGACATTCTGTCATTGGGCTATACTTGGGCTACATCTGGGGGATATTTGTGCTTCATTTGGGCTCTTTTGTCTCTGGTGGCCATCTTGGGAGACTGCATGTAAGAAGTTTTTAATGAAATAGAAGAGCTCTAGTAATTCTTTAGAACACTCTGGGATGCTGCAGTAGAACACAAAGGAATCAACTGACAGTCTTGTGATGTCATCAGTGATGTCACTGACCATGTCATGAATGATGTAATATATGACATAATCAGCAGTGGATTGCAGGCGCATGAGTTATAGTTAGAAAAACTAACTATAAGAAGGGAATTTCAATGGTTTTGTATGAGTGAAATGTCTAGCTAACTATAACACCCCTAAAACCTATGGTTTTTTCAGTGAATATCTAAGGTTTTTTAAATGCTAATTCCTTACTATAACATGTTTGAAACCTATGGTTTTTTCAGTGAATTTCATAGGTTTTTTAAATGCTAATACCTAACAATAACATATCTTAAACCTAAGGTTTTTTTTTGTGAATTTCAAAGGTTATTTTAAATAATTTTTAAATATATTTATTGTTGTTTTTTTTTATATTTTTTAACTACATGTTTTTAATCTTTTTATTTTTAGATATGTTATTTTTTAAATTACATTACACATATTTTTTTCTTAAAATTTTTTTAAAATAAAAAAATATATTTTTAAATTATTTTATATTGTTTGTAATATTTTTATTATTTTTCTTCTTTTTTTTTAGGAGCTGCGCACCCTGCTCATTCACAGCGCGAAACGTGTCCGCCATTTTAGGATTGCTGTATAGGATCTGCATAGGGTGTGCGACGAATACGACTTTTCCAATGTGGTCGCTATGCGACTTATAAGCGACTCCTGCCGCATACGCGAGATGTAAGTATTACGCGATGTGACGGACACGCGGTAGCTCGTGATGTCATATGCATATCGGACGTGGTTGGTTTGCGACTCCCGCCAATTTTTTTTTTACGTTTGAAAACATATATATATATATTCACTGAAAAAAACGTAGGTTATAGACCATAGATAGTTAGGAATTAGCATTTACAAAACTCACACAAAACCATTGAAATTCGCATATATAGTTAGTTGCACTAACTATATATCGCGCAACTGCAATCCACTGCTGATCATGTCACATATTACATCATTCATGACATGGTCAGTGACATCACTGATGACATCACGGATGACATCTCAAATGACATCACTGATGACATCACTGATGACAACTCAAATGACATCGCTGATGACATCACTGATGACATCTCAAATGACATCACTGATGACATCGCTGATGACATCTCATTTGACATTACTGATCACATCACTGATGACATCATTCATGTGATAATACGATGAACCTCTTCAGACTCTAATATAACCTTAGATACACTCAGTGTAAACAGACACTCACAGACTGTCACTCATCCATGGAGTTACTCACACACCTAGTCAGTCATGCAAAGAATCAATCACACCTCCATTTCCTCAACTATACAGTTATATACACCTTACTTATTCAAACATATACTAACACATATTTACTCTCTTATACAATCCCTGATACAAGTTCACAATGATCCATACAGCCACTCACACATTCACTGGCTCTTATGCACAGTTATTTATATATGTCAACTCTCACATGTACTGTGTTTTACATATGTACTTACTTTGACATGTAGCACTGAGATATCCATTCACTCATCAATACACTCATGCACACAGTCAACCGCCCATACAGCTGTTTCCACATGCACTTTTGAACCCATACATCTAGTGAATCAACTGCTCACACATCTATGCACAGAGTCATACACCTCCTAGCCACCCACACACACATTCAGTCTCCCATACAAATACTTGGGCAACCAATCAATAACCCATATAGTTACTCATATAGCTACTGATCAACACATGCAGCAGTTTACAGAACAACAGACATAATGATGCACAAATTAAGACAGTTTAGTCACTAACCCATGCACTCAGTGAGACACATTTAATCACTCACTCATCAGTCAGTCATGCACCTACTAAATCCTTCATCCAGACACTTATACATCCACTCATTCTTCAATATGTAAGACATATTTTAACTTTACAGAAACATACAGTCACTGGATGTTGTCATCAGTGGTGTCATCAGTGATGTCATTTGAGATGTCATCAGTGATGTCATCAGTGATGTCACTGACCATGTCATGAATGATGTAATATGTGACATGATCAGCAGTGGATTGCGGGTGCCGATATATAGTTAGTGCAACTAACTATATATGTGAATTTCAATGGTTTTGTGTGAGTAAAATAAGGTTTTGTAAATGCTAATTCCTAACTATATATGGTCTATAACCTATGGTTTTTTCAGTGAATTTTCAAGGTTTTGTAAATGCTAATTCCTAACTATATATGGTCTATAACCTATGGTTTTTTCAGTGAATTTCAATGGTTTTTTAATAGCAAATATCAAAAGCTGTGAAATGTATTCTTCTTTTAAAGGAAAAATATATTTTATATGTATTTAATATATTTTTTTATGTATATAAATTTTTTGAGGGAACAAATTTATCAACTATCATGCTGAAGAAGAGTGTGGGGAAAAAAACAAAGAGGAGGGCTAAGAGGAAAGAACAATCAGTTAAAAAATACAATTGCTTTAAAGCATGAAGTGCTTTTCCACACATTTACATTTAAATAACTCATATGAGAACATACAAATTATCTACAGAGGAGACGGTGTACATTGAATTTTAGACTCTTCATTGGTACCTACATGTTGGTACTTACATCACCCACACAACACAACAGCTCTATTCAGAGCTACCCTACCTCAAAGCACTCTAAAATATTATTTTACTATTTCCCTTGGTTTTCCCCTTGTTATTCTTTCTCGAACGCTACCCGGTGCGCGGACCGGGCGTTAACCGTACGAAAATGTGAAAAAAAGGGTTTTTTTTTACATATATGGGCCTCCTCAGCCACCCTCAGAAAACCTAGGGGGTCAGGATATGTCTCCCGTGCCCCCTTATACCCATTCCCAACATTGTTTATCCTACATCTTGTGACTAAATTCGTCCGAAACACAAGATGGCGGACTCTCCTTACGCTACCGGTGAGCTACCCGGTTCGCGTACCGGGTAGCGTTCCACCGCGAAAAATTGAAAAAAAAATGTATTTTATTTTTTTGCCCCGCGGGGCCCTTTAATAGCCCCCACATCAATCCTAGGGGGTCAGGAGGGGTCTACCTTGCCCCTTTAATTCATTTCCCCCTTTGTTTATTTCCACCTTTTGTCTCTCGATCCTACCAAGAGACAAGATGGTGGATGCTCCGGACTGTTTAGAATGTTGAGAGTCACCGGAGAGCCAATCCGCTTATCCTCGCGAAGTTCCGTTACGCGTCTGGTACGCGAACCGGGGCGCTAACCGGGACGCTGTCACAGATATATATATTTTTTTGAAAGTTAATTTCTCAAAATCCACTGGAGCACATATCTTGAGACCTAGCAAAGGCACATCGGGCAAACAGTCTCTACAATTTTGCCAAGTTTCATAGAAATCCATTCAGCGATTCGAGCTAAAAGTGAGTCCAACCGCCCTAAGGAAAACTCAATGTTAAAAACACGTTTTGGGACCCGCCCTTTTTTCTCAGCCCCCGCTTGATGAAACCCCCCAAAACTTTCAGGGGACGCTCACAAACAACATGTGCCATTTTCCTGAAAGTTTCAGCCAATTCCGTCCATCAACGCCAAAGTTATTCAACATAGAATTTTCAGAAATCCCTATTCAAAAAAATCCTAACTATATATACCTACTGGCGACCGCCAGTAGGTAATATATAACATTTCTATGGCAAAATGAAACCCCTCATTTTGTTCCTTTGCAAATTAAATGTTTTAAGTGTTAACACTTTATTCCAATCAAGATGACTTCAGGTGTGCCATACTTTTGTCATAAGTAAGACTGTTAGCGCTCTAGTTGTTCTTTAGAACACTCTGGGACATTCTGTCACTGGGCTATAGTTGGGCTACATCTGTCTGATATTTGGGCTACATTTGTTTTTTTTGTCTCTGGTGGCCATCTTTGGGCTACATTGGGCTACATTTGGGCTCTAACATATATATAGCCCAATGTAGCCCAATATATATTTTTCAAAGATAATTTTCGTAAAAACCACTGGAGCATATATCTTGAGACATAGCAAAGGCACATCGGGCTACCAGTCCCTACAATTTTGCCAAGTTTTGTGAAAATCCATTCAGCCGTTCGAGCTAAAAGTGAGTCCAACCGCCCTATGGAAAACTCAATGTTAAAAACACGTTTTGGGACCCCCTTTTTTCTCGGCCCCCGCTTGATGAAACGCCCCCAAACTTACAGGGGACGCTCAGGAACAAATTTTGCCATTTTCCTGCAACTTTCAGCCAATTCCGTCCATCAACGCTAAAGTTATTCAACATAGAATTTTCAGAAATCCCTATTAAAAAAAATCCTAACTATATATACCTACTGGCAACCGCCAGTAGGTAATATATATAATATAAATATTAAGACAAGACATTATCTGAGGTAATTATAAAAATAATATTCTTTAACTTTCTAAAGAAATACATCACTTTTAACTGCAATTTCGCGAAGTCATGCTGGGTGCGAGCTGGGTGCATGGTGAGTGTGCGCACCCTAAGCGTACCCCATGTGACCTAAAAAAAAGAAATTTGATTGGTTCATTAGACTTCCTAATGACACTATTGAAGGACCCCATATTTCAATCACTCTTTTTAGACCTTTTCTTAGGGAAAGACCTGCTAAGGAGAACTGCTGTTTCTTCCTGATTGGAGACCATTTTATTCACATTTCACAATGACTACAAACCAACCATCTTAATAGGAATCAGAACATTCTACAACAGAGGGATTTGTTCCAGAACCTCCCCCTTGGGAGAGATACACATCTATTGTGTGGAAACTTTTCACGTTTCCTCCAGGGCAGAAGAAAGTTAATGCCTCAAAAGTTACTTGTAAATTTGTAAGGCAGTGCTGTCTAGGGGAGACCCTATGAAGAAGTACTCGTATGGAACAGCAAGTATGCGTAAACATCTTTAAACTCGACACCCAGTCAACTTTGCAAGGGAGGAAATGAGAAGATTGAGAGAAAATCCTGCTCAACCACCGGCTGTTCCAAGTACATCTGGATCAACCCCATCAACATCTCCATCTCCTCCAGATATCAGTCCCCAATTTGGGAATCTCCGGATGACTTGTACTAAATGCAGACATCTCATTGCGTATGGGGAGTAGTCGGTGGATCTGGTGTGTCGGGCCGTTGATAACCACCGTTGTTAGTTTCCTTTTTTTTAATCTCCTACTAGTTTTTAGTTCTGTTTCTCCGGTTCACATTTTTTCCCTCTTTTAAAAAAAATATACAAAATTGTTCAAAAAATAAAAAAAGACAAAACAACAAAAAGAAAAAAAAAGTTATTTTCAGAACTAATTCCTCTGGTTAAAGAAAGAGCTAAACTAATATGCTACTGTGTGAAAGTTTAAATGAATGTATGTGTAATGCATAATTGAGTGAAAAAATACATTTGTGATGTATTGTATTGTAATTGCATTTATATAGCGCTCACTACCCCTGACGAGGCATCGAAGCGCTTTTTCGGCGGGTAGCACGCTACTCCGGGACTCACAGAGGATTAGTGTTGACTTAGTATAGTGAAACATGCAAGTACATTTTAAGTGGTGGATAGGTTAGTCAGTTATTTGGATTTGGTATGATAGCAGAAGGATAGAGTAGGACAAAGGTTTGTATTTATGTATCGCTCGCTTGTTGACGCATGCTGTTCAGGGAGCCTATAAAGGATTAGTGATGAATTAATATGGTGAAATATGAGGTAATTTCAGTGGTGTTTATTAGTCTGTTACTTGGAGTGAGAAGGATAGCGGATGGATAAAAGGGGAAGAAAGATTTGCATTCATATAGCACGTGTTACCCCTGATGGGTGTTGAAGCGCTTTTCTGGCGAGTAGCACGCCACTCCGGAAACCATAAAGGATTATATTTGAAAATTAGTAAAGTATAAATATGAAGTAATTTGAGTAGTAGATATGTTATTCAGTTATTTGGGCAGTATATTAGTATAGTTGAATATAGAATATGGAATTTGTGAAGTGAAACATGTTAGTCTGTCAATTTTGATTGAAAAAGGATAGTGGAGGGATAAAAGAGTGAAGGATTTTTTTTTAAGTCTTAGCAGTAGGAAGAGGTTTTTGGATGAGTAAAAAGGAGTTTTGGAGGGAAGGAGTCAGAGGGGAGAGTTTAGAAATGTTTGTTTTAGGGGATTGGTGTAGTAAAAAGAGGTGTCAGATGATCCAAGGAGGGGAAGAGCAGGAGAGAGTCTAGAAAAGGTTATTTTGGCAATCATAGTAGTGGTATGAGGTTTGGGATGAATGAGAGAGTGGATGTGGAGGATATATTGATAGATCTATAGGATGAGAGATAGGGTAGTGCATTAGAAGGAGTAGTAGAGAGAAGTTTGAGATGAGTCAGAAAGGTTGGGCCAGAAGGTATATTGAGCGAAGTATAGGCTGAGAAATAGGCTAGTGCATTGGAAATGCTAAATTAGAAGAAAGTGATTAATATATAGATCCATAAGTACATTAAAACTCAACTCATCGTACAATCTACCATCTTGTCCAGGCTGGACTACGCGAGTGTCCTGCTGTTAGGAGCAAACAAAGCTGAGATAAAAAGATTCCAACGAATCCAGAATTCGGCGGCAAGAGCTATAGTTGGTCTTCCAAGAAGGTGCTCAGTGAGAGCGACCATTTACAGACTACATTGGCTGCCTATGGAAGCCCGCATCCAGTTCAAGGCCCTCATATTTGCCTTTAAAATCTTGAAGAACGAAGGTCCAGAGCTCCTCCGTTCGTTGCTGACCCCCTATAATCCCAAACGGAATCTCCGGTCCATGGGGCAACACCTAGCCTTGATACCCCATACAAAGTTCTGTCGCATCGGAGGGCGCTCTTTCAAACTACTGGGGGCCAAGTTATGGAACTCCCTCCCTCTCCACATCCGATGCATGGATAATTTGTTAGCTTTCCGCAGATCGATCAAAACCCATCTCTTTCCCTCCCCGTAGGTCCCTCTTTCGTTGTCAGCTGGTTGTGTTATGGTTCTAGCGCCGGGACGCCCCGTTGCTGGGGCAGCTGTTTGCGCTTTACAAAACAGGTAACATAACATAACATAACATATAGATACATAAAAGAAGTAAGTATATTTAGAATAAATATATTGATGGAGGCACAGGATGAGAAATAGGGTAGCGCATTGGAACACATGCTTACATACAGAGAGATATGCTGTAAATGTTTAGTTCCGTATGGTGCTTTTGTGGGGAAGAGCCAGATCTTGAGTAGTTTTCTGAAGATAAGGTGGTTGTCGGTGGATCTTATGTTGGGGGGTAAAGAGTTCCATATTTTGGCTGCTTGAACAGAGAAGGATGTGCCACCCATTTTTTTTTCTTGTATGGTGGGATTTTGAGGAAGGTTGCTCCTTTAGAGCGTAGGTTCCTTTGTTGAATGTGTTTGGTGATTTTATTCCTGATGAAGAGTGGTCCTATTCCATGTATTGCTTTGTGGGTAATACAAAGCAGTTTGAACGTGGATCTTCTGGCAACCGGTAACCAATGCAGGGCTTTGAAGGCAGGGGAGATGTGGTCTCGTGGTTTGATATGCAAGAGTAGTCTGGCAGCCGAGTTCTGAATCCGTTGTAGCTTTTCATGGTCATGAAAGGTGATCCATGGTAGAGGCTATTGGCGTAATCGAATTTGGATAGAACAAGGGAGACGGTAGCTTGGACCTTATGTGGAAATCTCAAATGAGGGAAAATTTGTCGCAGCGTTTTTATAGTAGCAAAGCTTGATCTTGCTAGTTTATTCACTTGGACATTCATTGACAGCTTGGAGTCCATGGTCATTCCGAGGTTTCTTACTTCCTTCGATACTTTAGGCAGTGATCCCAGTTCATCAGGCCATGCGGCAAGCGGGTTGTAATTTTTCCAATCCCTACACGTGGGTATTTCAGTTTTTGAAGCATTCAATTTGAGGTGGCTCCAAGTCATCCACTGATCCATGGCTCTGAGACAGCTGAAAATTGGTGATTTTCCAATGTCTTTGGAGCATTCCAGTTGAAGGAGTATTTGCGTGTCATCTGCATAGTTGTAGCACATGAGGTGAAATGTATTGATCAGTACTGGTAAAGACTTCATGTAGATGCTGAAAAACATGGGCGAGTTGATAGAACCTTGAGGGACTCCAGCTTTTGTGGTGTACGGTTTGGACGAGAAAGGTGGGGTGTGGATGACATTTGTTCTGTTTCAAAGGAAGGACGCGATCTAGTCTAGAGCAGTTCCCTCTATGCCGGCTTCATAAAGTCTTTGTTTCAGAGTGTCATGGTCAACCGTGTCAAAGGCAGTTGAGAGGTTAAAGAGGAGTAGCGCAGCAACCCTGTTGCGGTCAACTGTATTCTTTAGGTCATCCCAGATGGCAAGGAGGGCAGATTCAGTGCCTCTTCCCGGACGGAATCCTGTTTGGAAATCTGAAAGTATGTCATTCTCTTCAATGAATTGTGACATGTGGGCGAACGCTACACTTTCTATCAGTTTTCCCAGGAAAGGTCCATTTGGAATGAGTCTGTAGTTGGGGTTCAGCTGGTCCAAGTTTGTTTTCTTCAGTAAAGGGCGTATGCATGACTTTTTGAGTTCTTCCGGAAATATTCCAGTAGTTAAGGAATCGTTGATGATTCTCCTTACTGAAATGGCAGCAGAGGTTGTTAAAAGAATTGTCTTGAAAGCTTGTGGCGGACAGGGGTCAGAAGGGCTGCCGGCAGGCCTGCTTGCTTTGACCAGGTCCATAAATTTATCGTGTGAGATGTGTTGGAAGGAACAGAGACGCTTGATTAGAGCATTCTTGGTTAGTTGTTTTGTACAAGGGTTAGTGCTGGTGCTTTGTTTCTGTTGTAAGTACGAGTCCAACGTGTCTGCTTTGTCCATGTATTGATTTGCCAGTTTGTCTGTGAAATCTTGAGTAACAGGATGAGTTCCTTCTAGGCAATTTGGTTTTTGAAATTCACTGACTATTTTATAGAATTCTTTATTTGCACATTTAGCGTTTTGAATTCTGTCTGAATAGTACCTTTTCTTAGCTTTTTGATAGCCGACTTATATAATCTGTTAATTTTTTTTAGGTGACGTTTGTCTTGTTTGGCGTTTGTTTTGAGCCAGGTACGTTGCAGCTTTCTAATTTGTTGTTTTATGTCTTTTATTTCTATATTTCTTTAAGGCGCTTTTTTCCTTTTGTTCTGTTGTGTGGTTTTGAGTAGAATCAGGATGTCAAAAGATTCCTGTAGCCACTCATATATATTCTGAACAGAATTTATGGTTTCCAGATTTATACTGGATGTTAGTTGTGTTTCCAAGTGTTCCAAATTGAGTTTGTTCCACGGCTGATAGGTGGATGGATGTAAGGTAGTTTTAGGTGAGTAGCTTAGTGTTGTTTTATGTTGGAAAGCAAGTAAGTGGTGGTCTGACCATGTGACTGGAGTTATAGTTTGAAAGGTAACTAGTTCAGTATTAGCAAAAATGACATCTAGGATATGTCCAGCGATGTGTGTCGGATTGGGGACAATCTGATACAGTTTCAATGCATTTAGGCCAGTGAATATTGTTTTTGGATGGGTCATATTGGTTTTATCAAACCAAATGTTAAGGTCACCCAGAATGCACAGGTTGGAGGGTATTGTTATCAGGTTTGAAACTGTGTCTAGAAGGGCGTCTGGGAATGTTGCCTTGCTAGGTGGAGGTCTGTAAGGAGCAGGAAGTTACAGGTGGAAGACGGTGTAGGATTGCATCTTGTTAGAAGAGCCTCACAATTCCTTATGGAGATGTTGTCAACTTTAGTGATATGTATTGTTTGCCTGAATACAACAGCTAGACCACCTGCTTTTTTTTGGCTATACGATTTTGCGTGATTATTTGATAGCCTAGAGGAATGGCTTCATGCAGGACTGGAGCCATATCCTCTCCCAACCATGATTTGGTTATGAATAGTATGTCTGGTTTTGCATCGGTGAGAAGGTCGTAGATGTGATGCTTGTTTTTTAGAGAGGGATCGAGCATTTATTAGTAGACAGTGTAGATAGTGGCCTTTGGTGATAGTAAGATTTTGTTTTGTAGAAGTTCAGTATTGTGTTGGTTTGTAGCAGGTGTGTTTTTAGTGCTGGTATTAGCTGTATTAGGATAGAAATCGTGTAGCTGTTCTTTATCGTGTTCCTCATCCAGCATGCTAAGAAGACATTTTGATGGGTCTGCATGTGTATGTGTTGGAGATGGTGTTTGAGAATGAGTTGGAGTGCTGTGTTGCTTTTGTGGTGTAACATTGTTGTGCGGTAGACTTGGGGAAGCAAAGTTGTGAGGTGTGGCATGTTGCTTATATTTTTTTGCGTGTGTTAAAGGCGGAAGGTGTATGAGTCAGGGGAGGTGGTGCAGCATGTGGGTCATGTCGTAAAGTTCTAAATTGTCCAATGGATGAGAGGCGGTTAGAAGATAGGTGCTGTATTGCTGTATCTGTGTTAGGTGTGGTAGAAGAGTGAAAGCTTTGCATTGGAGTTTGTTCCTTTGTGTGCTTTGAAAGGTGGGTATATGTATGTATTTTGTGATGGTAAGTATTATGAGGTGTTGCGCTCTGAAGATCTTGTTGTGCTGGTGTGTGATATGTTTTGCTTTTGAGGTGTGGTGAAAAGGGGTGCTGATGTATATGTTTCATGCACCTGCTTTTGTTGTGTAGTATTGTTTGTGAGAGGAGGTTGTGACGTAGAGGGAGTGGTGATGTGTTTATGTGTAAAGTGTATGTTGTGTGTAGGAGGGAATGAAGTAGAGGTGAGAGTGTTTATCTTAGACTGGTTTCTTTCAAGAGTTACAAAGTGTGGTGGTGTGCTGTGTGTATGTTGTGTGTTAGTGTTATTATGGTAGAAGGGAGAGGAGGGTGTTTGTTGGACAACTGATGGAAGGATCATTATATATTTGTTAGTGATAAAAGGTTGACTGTTAGGTGTAATTACAGCAGGGAGAGTGTGTCTGAGTGGGATGTAGTTATTTATGGGGTTGATTGGCGTTGTGTTAGTAATGAGTGTATTGGTTAGTGGTGTAGGATAGAGTTGTGTACTGTTTGTGGATGATGGTGGATATGTATGGTAGTTGGGAAATTAGGGTGTGTAGATGTGGTTTGGTTGGGTTGGTGGTGCATGCTGTTACATTAATCTGTGCATAGTGTTGTGCGTGGTGTATATTTGGTGTGAGTGTGTTGCACTGTTTGTGGTTGTGGATGGTGTGGGGTGGGTATTGTGAAATGAGAAAAAGGGCAGCATTTCTGGCCCTAGTCCAGACCAGTCTTGAACAGGCTCAAACAGGCAGCTACTCTTGTCCTCTCCACCCTTAGCCTCGACGCCCGGGCTGAGACGCCCTAAGCCTGGCCTTTTTTGTGGCCCTAGTAATCAGGTGACCCCTTCAGCCAATGGGAACCCTAGCCGTAACACTATCCAAACACAACACTAGCCCTAACATCTAGAACCAATAGGAGACCAGGACCTTGCAGCTAATCTTAACCCTAGTCCAAGCACCCAATCAGTTCAAAAACCCTCAACTCTACGTCCAATAAAGGCCTTACCCCTACCACTAGTCCCAACCCAAGTCCAAGTAGCCAATGGTACAGGTAGCCCTAGTCCCTACTTCCAATAGAAAGCCTAACCCTTCTCTTAGTCCCACAACTGGTCCAACAACCAATCCCACCAGAAGCCATGTGGTGAGACAGGCACCCATGCACCATGGTGCAAGGATGTCCATGTCATGTGGAGATTGTATTTGTACTGGAAGGGACACTTTCCTGCACAAAACAATCAGTAAAGGCATTTTGCTCCTTCTATATATGCTGTGCATTGTAGCATATATTGAAAGCAAAAAAATTGAGAAGTGAAAACAAATCTCCTTGTTGTGCTTTGCTACACCAATTGGAGGGTGTTGCAGCATTCACAAACATGTCCAGATTCATGATTTCTGATTAATCTGGAGATGTGTCTTGTTCTATGAGTGTTCTGTGCAAACACGCACAGCAAAACTTACTGCCGCTCGAAGTCGCGAGAGAGACTTTGCTGCTTGGGAGAGAGAGAGACTTTGCTGCTTGGGAGAGAGAGAGACTTTGCTGCTTGGGAGTGACCTTACCGGGGAAAAGGACCAGGAGCAGACCCACGATCTCAGCGGGCAGAGGCACGGACAGCGAGACTGCGAGTCCCAGGATTCTTGACGGCGCGTGCCACACCTGGAGACTCTTCCCCTGAGCCCACGCCCACCTCCTGACGTCCTTGCAGTGCATAGCCTACAAGACCACGCCTGTGACGCGCACCGCGGGACGCGCGCGGGGGGGTGCCGGGCTAAGCCCGGGCAAAGGGTGTGCCGTTTGAGGCCGTTCGAGGACTGGCGAGACAGGACTGGGCCACCCCCTTTACATTTTGGTTTGTATTATTCCTTCTGTTTTCCTTCGTCACTTTCCAGGCAAGATGGTGATGACGAGAGGCAATAAAACCAAGGCCCCGGGCGTGGCAGGCAAATTGCTTGGTCCAATGGATGATTTCATCACAAAAGCGAATACATTTATCGACCAAAGCATATCACTGATAGAGGAAAGGGTATCCCTTGATCTAGCATATGCCAAAAGATCCTCTATGGGTAATCTGACTGATGCTAGGACACCTGTCCAAGGGAATACCAACAAAGGGGTGAGGGTGAGTCGTGAGAGACGTAGCTTGCCTAACAATGTGGATCTGTCGGTTTCCCAGCTCGCAGATTCACAGTTGAGCACAGACCTAGAAAAAACACCTGAACTACTACCCCAAACCCCCCCACAAATAACGTCTCTGGAAAGAATTCAAGCAAGGGGAAGGCGGGAGGGTGCGATAAGTAAAATAAGGAAAGATCAAAAAAGCCCTATTTCTACTATCACGGATCACACTCCTAGTGTTTTACAGGATCCACCTCCTAGAGCAGAACACCTAGAAATTTCTGCGTTAATACATCATACCGAGCACGAAACTTTTACTATAGCTAATTCGGACTCCCCTATCCTCCTATCTACAAGTAAAGGCCCGCGAGATGGTGATAACTTAGAGCTGTTAAACAAGATAGCTGATCTTTTTAAACTATACCTACAACCAGTAGAACAAAAGTTAGCACAGCTGGAGATCCAGATATCCAAGTTTGTGAACCTCCCACAACACAACCAAATAGCAGGGGGCCAAAAAACAGGAGAAATAATCACAAAAAGCAATCTTCCACAAAGCCAGTAAACGCCTTCCAGAAACCCATAAACACTCCAAAAAATGTACCCTAGGTTGTAATACCCACATCAACGATTACCAAGAATACACTGAATCCAATTACCAATGTAGATACCACCCTGCAGCAGGCAAACGTCTAGCCACCAATTACACCTGCATTAAACATAGGGGCAAATAATAAATCAATAAATAAAGTAATATCTAAAACTCCGGTGACTCAAACTTCGGCCCCTAACCCTTTGGCCCGAAAAGGCAATAGAAATGTTTCTAGAGGTCACGGGGAGGCTAGATTTCCTGCCAATTTGCCACCAGAGGCCTCACCGTACGTAGTGGTTATGACAGGTGTCCCAGAGTTAGCGGACCACAATGCAGAACCTAGTTGGTCCCTTAAGAATAAGGCTCAACACTGGTTACAGACTAATCGCCCCATCCCTCCATCTTGGTATGGAAGAATTCTCACAGTACGTAGGACACCATGGGTGGGCAAAACTAGAAAAATGATCCCAGGGGATTGCATCGTGATTACTTTTGAAGATCCCCGTGTAGCAGATTACATCTGCTCCTGGGATCACACAAATGCAAACGGAGGTATCGGCATTAAACCACTCTCCTTCTTTTACCCCTTTAGACAACCTAACACCTTTTTCAGGAACATGATCCTCCGTGGGCTGCACAAGCCCCACGACAGGCCGACTTCTCTAATACCAGAAATTATGGGGGGCCCCCGATATCGTGAGTTTGATAATTCATGGCACCTAGTGGGATCACGTCACTAGGGAGGAGGTTGAGAAGAATGGGGGCCATACACGCAGAGGACGGTACACAGAGAACGGCCCCGCTGGGACCCTTGGTACAACATCCCGTTGACTAATAGATTCAGTGGACTTGAAATGGTCGATTGACCACCATTGGAAACTGAAGCCTTTAACTTTAATTCACCCCACTTGACCCCTAAAATAACCACTCCCTCGGTAATCGTAGAAGTAGAACCATTAGAAGTTGAAATACCGCCCATACCCATTCTCTACTGGAATGTAGCGGGCTTGCACCCTAAGATTGAGGACGGGACGGCTCAAAACTTTCTAGAACCATGTAAAATAATTTGTCTTCAAGAGACATGGTCTACAATAGAGCTTCACCTCTTGGGCTACAAAACTTACTTCATCCCAGCTGTGCGTAGCACAATGGGCAGGCCTAAAGGAGGGCTAACAACGTACATAGCGAATACCTTGAACCATCTAAAGGTGTCCATTGTCCATTCTGACCCTAACTGTCAAATCCTTTCTCTCTCCTTTGCGAATAAGGAGACAATTCTGGTCAATTTATATAACAATCTAGAGGAAGACCAATTTTTGACTCTCCTCAACAATATGCATGAGAGATTAAGTCAACTTTATCTGTGGAAAGGCAGCCATGGGGCAACCCACCTATTATGGGGAGGGGACTTTAACCTACATCCTTGCCCACTGTTGTGGGATTGTGGATGAATTGGAGGTCCTATTGGTGCACTTTACTCACACCAAGGTGGAAAATACCATGAATAACTTGCTTTCTGCCTTGGACTTGGTAATTGCTAATCGTCCAAGTCAGGATCCAAACTTTCTTAATCCGACCTATGTGGGTAGAGGGCACCTAATGACAGTTGACTTCACGTTACTGTCCCCAGGATTGCTAGATATAGCCAAAGCTTTCAAGGTTATCGATAACCCATCGAGTGACCACTCTGAGCTAAGGATGGACCTTCACGTACCCGAGCATAAGCCCCAAAACACTGAAATAGCAGAAACTCTCGCCCAGAACAATCTAGAGCTAGGAAGACACAATGGATTCACAATAAAATGGGAAAAATTAACCCCAGTGAAATTACAAATAAACTGGTCAAGTTGGCCTATCCTAACATAATCAAATGCATGGACCTTTCGGTAAATTATGAAGAAGTTCTAAATAATTTTGGACACATTTTGGAGAAAATCAAGGGACTACTCTTGTCCAAACCAAAGCCCAAGCATTCTGTTAAGAAAGGGTGGTTCGATCACAACTGTACCACAGCCCTTTCCAAATTAAAACTTGCCCTACACAACAAACCTAGGGATTTGGGACAGATACAACTCCTTAGGCGCCAATATACTGGGGCACGTAAGTTAAGAACTAAAGAACTGAAACGGAAACTTTGGGAAGATCTGCATACGAGTGCTGTCTCAAAAAACAGTGAGGGCATTTGGCGCACGGTAAGAGCCCCCTATCTCACTGATAACAACTCCCCCAAGATTGAGGTAGCCATAGATGAAGAAACATGGATGGCTCATTTCACTAGGATTTTTAAGAACAACACAATAGCAGATGGATCTTCTAATTCGCTACCAAAAGTACAATACCCAATCTCGCTGCATTTTGATATACCTGACCTGATTACTGCCTTGGAAACAAGTAAAACAGGGAAAGCCCCAGGTCCTGATGGGGTCCCAGTGGATTTTTTTAAACACAATTTGGACCTCTGGGCCCCTATTCTCACAAGAGTATGTACAGCTGCTGCAAACGAGGGAGTTCTAAATTCCTGGACCAAGTCCATCATGGTCCCCATTTTTAAAAAAGGGGACCGCCAGGATGTGAAATCTACCGCCCCATCTCATTGCCGGACTCACTCGGTAAGCTCGTCGGGAGAGTAATCCTAGGACGACTCCAGCAGTGGGGTGAGGAGAGAGGCATTATCTCTGATCTCCAATTTGGCTTTCGGGAAGGGTTCGGGACAGTAGAGCAGGCCCTTAACCTCAGCCTCATAATGGGTAAATATACACAGGCAAAGGAGAACACGATATATATGGTCTATGTAGACCTGTCCGCAGCTTTTGATTGCATTTCACATTCAAAACTGTGGATGGTCTTAAGCCAAATGGGATTGGAACCCCCCCTCCTGGACTTCTTGAGGGAGCCCTATTCGGGAGCCTCGGCAAGAGTGCGTTTCGGCTTGAAAGGTGAGCTGACGGCACCGTTTGGAGTGGAGCGTGGAGTCAGGCAAGGGGGTGTCCTGGCCCCCTTCCTCTTCTCACTGTACACCAACGGTTTGGAGATGGGAATGTTGAGGGGGGCCCAGGACCTCCCACGTATAAAACAGCGCCTGATTCCTGCTCTGCTCTATGCGGACGACGCTGTTATTCGCGCGCGCACACAGCGCGAACTTCAGCACTCCTTGAATAGATACACGACCTTCATGGGCGGCCTTGACTTACTAGTAAATGTCAAAAAAACATTTGTCATGATATCGGGGACTAGGAAAAAGGGAGTAAAAGAGATCTATCTCGATAATCATAAACTCGAGGTTACCCCCCAGTATCCGTATCTCGGTATCATGATAGACGAACGATTGACATGGAAGCCAGCAGTGGAGACAAGATGCCACTTATTTAAAAGATCAGTGGCGGCCCTGATGAGCTTTTTCCAGAGATTGGGGAGGAGGGCACCAGTGGAGTTATTGAAAATCTATAGTGCCAAGTGTCAGGCCATTGCTTTGTATGGAGCGGGAGTCTGGGGACATACGGACACCAGCCCCATTCAGGTAGCAGAAAACACCTTTATACGATTCCTCCTAGCTACTCCGAGAGGCACCTCAACCTATGCCTCCCACCTGGAACTAGGAATCCCTTATCTAGAGGACTTGATCAAGATCCAACCATTGATGTTGTGGTGGCGCATTTGGACATCTGTCAAAAACGAACTGACCCAGTCCATCGTAGCCGATACAATGGCTCTTGACCAGTCTATAAAAGTAAAGTGGCTCTGCTACATCAGAAACTTTTTTAAAGACCTTGGCCTTGAGAAATATTATCTCCAACCAGAATCCATAGTCGACCTCCCGAAGAAAGCACTAAAGCAACAAGCCCTCAGTCATTTAGAGGCTTTGAGACTGGCATACGAGTCGTCAAAGCCCTCGGTTATTCATGCAAACATGGTTCAAATAACGAGCGGCATTCACCCATATTTAACTCTGCAAATGACAACATATGAGAGAATGCTGATGACAAGATTCAGGTTGGATACTTTTTTTAGACTGGTTGTTTTCCCCTTGAAAAATGGATGGGACACAAGGTTCCCTCCTTGTCCTTGTGACGGAAAATCTAACCAGTCAAACCTACATGTTATTATGTGTTGTAAATTCCATCATCCACATAGGAAAATCTGGTTACTCCCTACCTTGATGCGTTGGGGCCTTAGACAATGCCGCCCGCACTGTTTTAGACTCCAAATGCTGGAATCTGAATCAGTTTGTTACATTGTTCTCAATTTCTTAAAATGCATCATGAAGCACAGGAAAAACCTGTAAAAAGCACCTTGTTATATCACCATGATGAAAAGAAATGTTGTGCAGATTTCTTTTTTAAATGAACCTTGTTCTTTGTATGTATTCTTTCGGATTCATTTTTTAAACTTGTATATTCGTGCAAATATGTAAACTGTATTTTTAACGTGTCTTTTATGGTTTTCAACTCTGAAAAGCCGAATAAAGAAGTTTATATATACAGAATGCCTTTTGAATGCACAGTGGTGTGTATGATGAGATTATATTTACATAGAAAACAATAGGTATACAGAATGCCTTTTCCTCACCTTGTAAATAAGAAAGAGAGTAAATGCTAGGCCAATTCTTATTATATGAGTACATTTCTGAACTGCTAACAGAAAACAAGATACATTTATAAGTACTTATGTTTTAGGAAACGTATAGCACATATTTATATATGACTTAAGAGACATGTGGAAAAACACGTGATGTGCTTTAAGTTAAATAGTTTTATTTCTTATAATCCTAAAATTACCAAGACCTACAAGACCACCATATGTGTCTATTGTGTACCATACCATATATCTTGCAAACAGGTGTTCTGAAGCTGTCCCCTATTTCATACCTGTCTGCAGAGAAATTCTCTGGCACAAATCTAGTCCATCCATCTTCCTTTTTTTCAATTTTGTGGAAACACAGTCCATTGTGAATTGTAAGTCTTACCTGAACAGTAATACACCTAAAAAACGCTACACATTTTATTCAGTTGTTTTTTATAATCTAAATTGTGGTAAATTACATATTTTAAAATTAGGATCTGTAAAAGAAAAGAAAAAATAGTTATAACATGTAATAATATATTTTTAACAGCACAGCATAATTTTAAAATTTTCCAAAGTAATTTCTTTTCCTTTTTTGCTGTTCTCAGAATATATTGAATTTCACTAGAAATAGTGACTTCAATCATACTCATCACATAACAGCGGGAAAAAAAACCCCAATCAATTAGATTGTTTAAAAAAAAATCTATCTATAGTAAAATAACGGACAATACAAATCACACATATATAAAATGATTATTGCTAAGAAAATGTTATAACCTAAATGTATAAACACTGTATATGATGTCAGTTAAAATTATACACCGAGACAATGTGCAACAAAAAGTCCATAATTCAAAGAAATACCTTTCCTTGAGGCCAAATTGTGTTTTTGCAGTCATTTTTATGTAAATTTTCCAATGGTAATCCTATTAAATCATAATAATAAATTCATCAGAGGTTGAATTATCTTTCTAAAACTTTGGCCTTAAAAATATTAGGTAGGAATTTGGTAATTCGAAAGGCAAACGCTGTTTGAAAACCCAACTCAGAATCATTACCAAGAGTGCAGCCTTTCCCACTTTTTAGATAGGCACTGTAATGTCCAGATGGACCATCATGGAAAATTATTGCTACTGCTACAAAAGTCCTTCCTGATATTGATAGTTGTGTAGCTACAAAATGTATTAATAAAGTGTCCAATTTTCCTTTGTCAGCTGTAAAACGTTGCATCATTAAAATTATATATTGTAAGCATCTTTGTATAAATAATGTTTATAACATTTCTGATTTGCATTGGCTACACTACACATTTTGATTTGCACCGTTAACTAATTTATTGAAAGACACTGATTTACAGTCCGGTAATGTAAAATATAAAAATCTTTCAGTGTCTACATTAGTGCTACTTGTATACGTACAATTTTCACAATAATGATTCCATATAGAGCAAAGGCCAAAAATATTCTCTATGTCTACACCTTCATTTTCCAATACAGTAAGCATATACATTAGAAATTCCTGAGCATCTTGTTGGATATTTTGTGTAAATTGTGTAGAACCAGAACAAACATCCAAAAGATTACGGACATCAGAAACGGTTTGTATTTTACTTGTATCAGTTCTTAATTTTTCATAAACAGAATGCAACAGACAACACAATTTTTTTCCCCGATTCCCTATAATTTGCTGTTGCAAACCTTGAAGAAAAAAACAACATTGACCGCTACATTAGCATAGCAGTTGACATCAGAACAATTTTCAAACTGATAACCAACAATCTCTTCAACAGTGTCCTTTTTCTCTTTGCTTGGAATCACATTATCTTGTTTTTTCCCTTCTGGACACCTTCAGTACAGATATTCTTATACCTTCTTTTTCGACCAACCACACGCTTTTCAAATACAGGATATTGACCTAAATTAGGAGCATATGTTCTTCTTAACCTATTGTACTCTTTGACACAGTTGGCATCTGCAGTAACCTTTGCATCATCAAAATCAATCAAAAACAAACCAGATAATGTTCTGACTCGCGACAAAGCAACATATGCCATACCCTCTTTAAACACAGTATTTCCAATGTTCACCAAAGCAATGTCAACACTTAAACTTTGGGATTTATGAATAGTCACTGCATATGCCAGAGAAACTGAAAACTGTTTTCTACAGCCATATAAATCTTTAACAAGCAAAAAATGAACTGAACAACAACCAAGTTATTTAACTTCTTCAATCTGTTCAAATAAAAATTTTAAGAATTAAATACCATCTTTATTCTGATAATTAACAAAATCCACAACTTTGTCTATTGCTCCATTAACCGAACCTTTTTCGATGTCCAAATGACGCCTTAAAATGACTCGACTGTTTCTATATGCATGTAGATTCTTTTCGAAACCAGCAGTTTTGGATATTGATTTTTCTAACAAATCCAATTTTGTCTTCAATTTTTCTGTAAAAATAATAGTGATTCCTTCATGCTTGTATTGACTGGGTTTTTGGTTCTATTTCTGAGTGATGGTGACTTTAGCTTGCCACCATCCTAGATCCCTATTCTTAGCTTGAATTGGTCCTTTTCAGGCCTCTTTTCAGACCTAGAAGCATAAACTAGAAGATAGCCGCTTTATATGATGATAGATCCCTTATTTCTGACTCTAATCCATCTATTACCTATTGGCTTTGGCATAATTATGTGTCCTTTCATCATTTTCAGGCCTGAAGACCTATAGTAGAGGGTGGATCCTGTAGTTCTGACTTTATATTACCTATTGGTAGGGTTTGTGTATGTACTTTGATAGAGCTATGTGTCTATTCCATCCTTTTCGGGGCTACAAGGCCCAGAACCAGAGAGACTCCATTTTGCTTTCTGCCTCTGCTGACTAAGGAGCTTGCAGGGTAAAGGTAATGTTTATAGTTAGGCCTGTTGTGTGCTAGAGAAAAGCCAGCGGAGACTGAGTCTTATTGAAAGAATGTGCTTGTCTCTTGGGTCCAGATGTAACATGCAGATGGTCACTGCGGTTGCGCAGAGAGCCTTGGAGCTGGCACAGGAATTCGGTGGGAGGCAGCTTTCTGTTGGAAATTTCCATGAGTAGAGAGCACTTTATATTATCGAAGTGCAGAGAGGCAGAAGAGTCAGATGGATTTTGGAATCTTAGAGGTCAGATGGTTTTTGGAGCTAAAGAAAGCAGTCAGAAGCAGTTGTGGGCAGAAGCAGTTACTTGTCAGAAGGAGTGATACCTTTTGGAAGAGACTGAAGTTATATCGTGGATTAGTCTGTGGGAGCAGCTGGAGTGAGTTGGATATTGGAGCTGGAACAATCAGACAGAGTGGAGAAGCTAGTGGAGCAGATGGTTGTCAGAGCGGCAGAAACTATATCATTAGACTGAAGTTGGAAGGTGAAGATAGTTCGTGGGAGAGAGGAATCCATTGCAGAGTGATCGGCGCAGATGTGTGTCCAAGAGTGCAGGGGAGAATCTGAGATGAGCCAAGGCACAGACGAGAGAGGAACCCAGATGACAGCTATAACAAGACTTCATAATAATCAGGTGATATCTGTCCTGTTATATTAGTGCCTATATATATACATACATTAATCCTTTCCTTTATTTCCTAGGCTATATTCCCTACTGTATTGTTGCACTGATTAATCCCTTTTCTTTCAGCGGTGTACAGTCCTGTTATAATTCATTATTTCCCTTTTCAGCTATCTACAGTTCCTGTCAGCTATATGTGGATGTGTTAGTAATAAAGCTCTCTTATTTGCCATTGTAATAAAGAGACCCCGCAGATGTATGTATTCCTTAGATGTGTCTATGTCCCTTTACTTTTCAGGCTATGTCTAGATTGCTAGTTATTGTGATGTTATAATTTGCTAATGTGTAATAAAGGGACCCCAGTTCTTAGTGAACCACTGTGCAGGTGTTATTTCTTCATGACTAACCTTTCTTCTAGCCAGATGCTGTTATGTGGACGGATGTGTTTCCCGTCCAGGTAAGTGGTAACTGATCAAGGGAGCAAGGAGCGCCTAAATCAGGGAATAACCTTTGCATATAGTAATTACATTTGGTTGTTATCTTCTAGGACAGAGCTAACCCTTCTTTTTACCCAAATTCTGACAGGAGAAGGATGTGACATTCCCTTCCCTGCAGATAATTGAGCATGGAAGATTGTGTGTAGATCAGGTCAGGAGATAACCTCTGAATTCTACAATTTGGCCATTCTTGTGTGAGAGGACTGGATCTCCTATTCGCCACATAAGGGATAACAATTGTATATGAGACACCCTCAGTAGATATTAGACATATAGAGAAACTTCTCAAGAGAGAGAGAGAGAACTGAAGGTATCAATAGGACATTGATTGCCATTGTGTAGCGGCATTAGTGAGAGTACCGGAGGGATACGTGGGTATCGTCACACGATTGTGGCGGCAGCGTGAGCACCGCGAGGATACGGTGTGTATACCCACAGGATTGTGGCTTGAGTGAGCACCGGAGGGATACAGTGTGTATACCCGCAGGATTGCGACTTGCGTGAGCATTGATTGAGGTCAGTGTGTAATGGTAGATGCATTAGAACTGCTCTCCACCATGAGGAAGAGAGTAGCATAGTCTGGGCCAGATTGCCGTGAGACTATAAGGTGAGATCATAGGATGTGACATGGAATTCCTTAGTAATCAGTGAGTATTCCTAGTAATCCTATAGATTTAGTGATGTTTTTGATGATATGAGCTTGTATATTGCTAATTCCCCATCCCCAGGAAGGTACTTTGGGACTGTGGTAAGTAGGCTCTGGGGAGGGAGATGGGTACGTTTCAGCTGGATTGGTGGTGTCTTGGTGAGCTGGTGATATCTGGTCTGAAAATCTGGTCGTTACATCTGGCGTCACTTACAGTTCGAATAAATTGTGGGGGAGTGGCCCCTGACATGTATATGGACGCACTCAGCGCATTTTGCCCAGGGCATTTTACCGGATTCTGTATTGCCCGATAGTACCTGCCTCCTCGACCCCTGACCTGCGTGTGCTCACCGCTCCCCCTCCGCCGCTGCAGACCAACAGCAGCCGCCGAGTGAGGGAGAGCGAGAGGGTGCGGAACTTCAACACCCAGCTGCCCTTGCACCGGGACCGGAAGGGCGACAGTGAACCAGCGCGCCAGGCGGCGCTTAAAAACAAGGCTCCACATCGATGGAGCGAGGGACGCACTCAGCGCATTTTGCCCACAGCATTTTACCGGATTCTGTATTGCCCGATAATACCTGCCTCCTCGACCCCGGACCTGCGTGTGCTCACTGCTCCCCCTCTGCCGCTGCGGACCAACTGCAGCCGCCGAGTGAGGGAGCGCGAGAGGGCGCGGAACTTCAACACCCAGCTGCCCTTGCACCGGGACCAGAAGGGCGACAGAGAACCAGCGCGCCAGGCGGCGCTTAAAAACAAGGCTCCACACCTGCGTCGCGGGAGCGCCGGGCGAAGCCCGGGCAAAGGGCGGGCCCCCTACGGCCCTCCAAGGCCAGAAGAGGCTGGGCTGGGCCACCCCCCTAACTGCTGCACATCACCGATGAAGGTACCCTTCTTATCTTGATACCATTGGAAGCCTACACTTTCTCTATTTCCCTGTGTGTGGGGGGTCCGTTGCCAGCTCTATTTGTTCATTACATAATCTCTAGGTGCTACCTATCCCTTCTCTGAGCGATATGAGGAAGACTACCAAATTGACCAGGATGCCTACTCTAAGGTCAAGCACTAAGCAGAAGGCGGCTGCCCCTCAACCAGTCCCTACACTTACTGCAATTGATATAATGTTGCAGCAGACTATAGGGGGGGGTATCAACTGCTATAGCCAACACAGAAAGAAGGATGTCACTACCACCGACAATATTTGTCCATGATTCGCAAGATGTAGCTACAGATCCTCTGGTAACTACTATAGATGCCACTGACGATTTAGATCTAAGTCTTGGTGTTACCTCCTCCTTTGCTGAGCTTCCGTGTGCTCAGGCTCCAACTGAGCTACTAGGGGATACAGAACTCCCCCAGACCAATCTGAGCAACCTTTGGGATGGAGAAAAGTCAACCCTAAGCAACCTAGAGTCAAACAAAGCTAGTGATCCCTCTGTATATAAGAAGAAGAAAAAGGGTCTGAGCACTACGCAAAACCATAACCTTGTTGCCCCAATCCCTACTCTTACACCAGGAATACCTTGCTGGGTAGAAAATATAGTAGCTGATCTTAAGTAGACCTCGAAGATACTATCATTGCCCACATTAAACCACTTATGTCAAAAATCGACAGACTGACGTCCCTAATAAACAACAAAGGGATTGGCCCGATCAGGCGAACTGTAAAGGACAGTACATCAACCAAAGGGGGGGCAAAAGGGGGTACTGCTAATAACATCTAGAAATAAGAAGGTCTCTACAATTAAACAACCCTTAGTCAAACCAAAGGACAAAACTCAAAGTAATGTTTTGCCTGGGAAGAAAGCTCCCGTATCCTTGAATCCTAGTGCACCTACTACCACCTCTCTAGTCCAACCAAAGCAAGGTCATGGATTGGGAAATGCTCCATCTCTGGCAGACAAAACTGGACAACACCTAGAAAAGGGAACAAGCATAGATACCGCCCAGTCAAAAAACCAAGCAGAGAAGACGAGGTTGACACGCTTCAGGACAATTAATCCCCCCCTGAAGCCCTTCCCTTTGTGGTCGTGCTAACAGGAGTACCACCGATGAAGGAGGGAAAAAGGGAAACCCAAATTGAATAAAGAACAAATGTGTACAATGGTTCCAGCTAAACAGACCCTTACCCGCAACATTTCTGGAGAAATACTAGCGGTTAGACGAGGGGAATGGATAGGTAAAAGCATTAAAAGCATTAAAACAATAGCAGGGGACATTATAACCATTATACCATTAACTTTAGAGACATGGCTGCGGTAGAATACATATGCAATACACCCACCTGTGGATCTAACACACAGATTCATGCTTTACATCTCTCATACTTTTATCCGTCAATGCACCAAAGGCAAATTCCAAGAAACAGAATTCCTATGAACAGAGTATACCAGCAAGTTCACCTGCAAAGATTCTTGCAATGGCAATCCCCCTGGCAAGGTACCCCTAATTTCGATCCATTCCAATCTCAGCACGCACACTGGAACAGGTTTTGCGCACTGGATGAAGTGGATTGACTCAATATTGAGGAAACTAATACTCCGCCACTAGATTTGAGGCTAGACGTGGAAGGGAATATCCTATTGGAAACTCCAATCTCTAGTCCAATCTCCATCTCTGCCCCAATGGCTAGTCACGCTGAACTAACATCTTCAACAGTGACTATGCCTCTAAATAAAGTTATGGGTCCTGAAAAGAGTGATAGTCACGATCCCAAGGGTGTACTAACAATCCTTAGTTGGAACCTAGCAGGTATCCACCGGAAATTGGCGTCGCCTGAATGGAACTCTCTATTGGAGGCGCACAAGATTTGCCTGTTCCAGGAGACCTGTAGCTTAGAACCACTCCACCGAGTTGGCTACCTCACATATTTTGTGCCTGCGGAGAGACATACAAATGGGAAGGGACGCCCTTCAGGGGGTTTGCTTACCTGGATAAGCATCTCTCTTAACTGTTGCATAAAATGTAAGCAGATCAATAGCCCAGACATTCTAGGACTCTCCTTAAATGGTCCTTGCAGGGGGCTTACATTGGATCTGTTTAACATTTATGTCAGAGGTATCAAACATGGGTCTATGTCCCCTACTGTAACCACCCTTGAAGTGGAATTAAGAGAAAAAACTGAGGGTGCCAAAATTATAGTTGCGGGTGACTTTAATTGTACCTATGAGCCACTTTCCTCAGATGATATTCTGGACCTGGGCGAGGATAACACCAGAAGGGGCATTCCGCCCCTAACCATTCCCCCGATCAAAAGATGGTCTCATAGTGCGATCCAGTTAAATTCTCTCACAATGGAGTTTGGCTTAAGAGCTGCGAATGGCCGCACACCATCCAACACCCTGGGTGCTGCTACATATAATAGAGTCAACCACACCTCCAGGATCGATTATAACTTGATAGATCTCACGCTATGGGGACTAGTTCAGGATATGGTAGTCCTATCCACGGTAGAAAGCGACCATAATCCGCTTTCCCTCCTTTTATCAAATCCCTGGCCCTACAAATCAATTGAAAAACCCCCCAAACATGCCCATAAAATGTCTGTTTCCACTTGCGGGAAACGCCTAAAGTGGAATCAAATCTCTACTGATGAGGCCAAACTCAAAACAATTAATGAATTACTTGTGACCTCACAATTGGAACTAGATACCACCAATCCAGTCCTAGCAATAGGCAGGGTGACATCTATTTTTAAGATAAACTTAGGTCCATAGGGGAAATATTTCTGAAAAAGGGGTGCGTGAAAAGGAATACGGTATCCCGGTTGCCTACGGGTAAGCATGATTGGTATACTCCTGCATGCAGACATGCCAAATCTCTCTTGATTGAAGCTGTCAAAGGCAAATTACAACCCCAGTTACAGGAAGGCAGGAAAGGGTATACACGAACACTGGCAAGAGTAAAAAAGGAGTGGGATGAGGACTTCTGGTGCACTTTAAAAGAGGCAAGTGCTAGGAAGGATTCACGGTGCTTCTGGAACATTATCAGAACAAGAAATAGACCAGATAGTGACCTCATAACATGTACCATCACTAGCCAAGAGTGGGTTAACCACTTCTCTAAATTATATACTCGCCAATTCGACCACAATACCCTAGATACACCCAAGGAAGATCAGGTATGGGAAGTGGCTCCAACTATGATACAAAAGGATTGGGATGTAGACCCAACAGACTTAGACTTCTCTATAAAAGAAGTAGAATACGCCATTAGTACCATTATGCCACAAACGGCACATGGTCCGGATGGCATTCCCGGGGATCTATTGCGTTCTGACATCACGACATGGGGGAAATTTATCCACAGTTTACTTATTGCCATCTGTAGGGGCGCACCTGTTCCCACATCCTGGAAAGGGGCGGAGGTCGTCCCTATTTTTAAAAAAGGCGCTAGGGATGACCCGTCCAACTACAGGCCTATTAGTTTGCTGGACATAAGCCAAAAGGTAGTCGGCAAGGTATTGTTGATCAGAATACTGGAATGGATCAATGATAATAACATCCTCTCCGACTTCCAAGCAGGATTTAGAACAGGCACTGGCACAATAGAACAAGCCTTTAGACTGATTCTAGTGTACTGGAAGGTGGTGGTCATAGACAAAGGCAGTCTTTATCTCGCATTCATCGATTTAAAGAGTGCCTTTGACCTTGTACCTAGGGAGACCCTCTGGAGAGTCCTTAGTGATATGGGGATACCGCACTATATTTTATCGCTACTTGTAAGGCTCCACGACAATAGTTTTGCCCAGATTAGATGGGGTACAGGGGGAGAAAAAACCACCAGCATTCCAGTGGAGAGAGGGGTTCGCCAGGGATGTGTCCTAGCTCCCACCCTTTTCTCTTTGTACATCAATGGAGTGGTAGAGCACCTGCTGAAAGACCCTTCAGACGAACCATCCCTGGCGGGGGAGAAAATCCCCAACCTTCTCTTTGCTGATGATACGCTCCTCCTGTCTAAATCACCAATGGGCCTCCAAAAACTTCTTAACAACTTCCAGTCCTTTTGGGTGGAACGGGGCCTGGTAATCAATACCGATAAAACAAAATACCTTGTGATGAATCCCCCCAAAAAACCTGTACGCCCCCCTAAGTTGAAGGGTGTACCTTTGGGGAGGGTAGACGTATTTGATTACCTAGGCATCCGTTTGTCGCATAATATGCAGTGGGCCCCCCACTTAGATAAAATGTTGTTAGCCAACAAGAGGGTAACTGGGGCCCTTCTGAAGGAACAACTTCTTGTGCCATAAGACCCATAGCCCTGTCATTGACATCTATATAGCAAAGGGAGTTAGCTCTGCTCTGTATGGGGCAGAGTTATGGGGCTCATGCAAAATCAATGAATTGGCAAGATCTGAAAGGAAGTTCTGCAGGGCAATTATGTCACTCCCCCAAGGCACTCCCACAACTCCACTAATGCTTGATTTAGGTTGTCGACCTATTGAAGACCAAGCAAGGTTTAGACCCCTACTTCTATAGCCCGGTTGTGGCGAGTCCCGGAGCTCGCAAACAATGCGAAAGGGCTTTCCGAAATAATGTCTTTACCAGGATGGTATAAAATCAAATGGCTAAGAGACATGAAATCCCTTTTGTGTGACTTGGACATAAGTGAAGCCTGGATAAACAAAGCATCTCCACCCAAGGCAGTACTCAAGAGCTTGTATTGGAGTTGGATTCTGAATAAAAGGAGTACCGACCGTACACTGGGCAGATTGACAGAAGACTTTTTGAGATTCAAGGACTTACCAATTCGGGAACTCTATCTAGACATTATTGAGAAACCATTTGATAGGTCCTTATATTTCAAATTTAGAACTGGAACACTACCTCTGCATACTTTTACATCTCAGTGGAAACCGCCTACTCAGACCACAGATTTCTGCCCTTCGTATCCACATAAACAGGAGTCAGTGGCACACTTTATATTTGAGTGTCAGGAGTATGCCCAACCAAGAAGAAAATGGCTCAAGAATCTGTGTCGCATGCTGGGGACTAGGTATGATGTTGAGGCACTGCACATTTTATTGTCAGACTCACGTCCAATGTATGTTTGTACCCTCTCAAAATTTTTATCGTGGGCCTGGCGCATTAGGAGCAAAAGGCTTAAAGAAAATGTTTAGTTCTTTTTTAACTTAAACTTTATGATATGCTTCTTTTAACGAAAAAGTAAGGTTTTTAAACTCTAATGTAATCAATTTTTCCATCATCAAATGAACTTGTGTATATTTTTTTACTATGAAGCTTTTATGATAATTTTTATCGAAATAAAGCCTTTTGACTTGACTTGACCTGGAATTGAAACCCTTTAAGTATGACATCTGGGAACAGTCTATAAATTGCATGGTGAGGTGTGGTCCCTGACCTATGGGCTTGAACGGATGGAGTGTTAGGAGATTGCAGTACATTGTTGTGTTTTATCTAGGACCCCGATCAATATTGTGACCTCATGCCCCGATACGGCTATAATCAATACATATCCCCTATAATGGCATAACGATCAGAGCCATATTTCAGTAACTCGTCTCTGCAGCTCATGACAGTCCATGACACAGCAGAAGCCACTTCCTTAGACTTCTAGATAGCACACCTAGTTCTTTCGACATCTCAAACCCCAAGCAACCTGGGAAAGCCCCGCTTGCTTTGTTTTGATTAGTAATAGAACTCCTGCGAGCACTGTAAGAACGACTAGTTCTTAGTGACATCTTTATTGACGTCTTATGTCCAAAAACATACATCAAACTCTGCACCCTTCAGGTATAAATATACCAATGTTGCCTTAAGCAAGCACACGGTGGTGAATACAGGAGCAGAACAGCTGTCCCCTTGCAGAGAGCCCAGCAGATGCGAGAAGCCCACAAACGCTGCCCCTCCTCCTTGACGCGCTGAGGAAGACGCTGTCTTTTCTCCTGCCGAGAAAATCCAGCTCTGGCTTTTCCAGCCTACCCTTGCGGGTAACTGGGATATCGGGTCCTGAGAGGAGATACCAGACCTCCTGCATTCTATTTCAGAGGTACGGTGCTGACTAAACCCTTAGAGAGAATTCTTGAAACAAACTCTTGGCAAAAACAACTTAACTTAAACTGCCACTTACTCCCTCCCTTGTATTAGGCTTAGGTCAGGTACACCGGGGTAGGAGTAGTTAGAAGCACCAGTTGAGGTTGTTAGCTAATGTATATATAAATGTATATATTTTATTCATTTTAACTATCTTATGGCTAAGAAACCATGTCAATGCTTTTACAGTATTATTTCGTAATACTCCTTTTACTGTACGCACTTTTCTTAATACCAAGTCTTGCAATTGTGGCAATTCATTTCTCTTGCATGAGAAGGAAGACTGCTCAATAAATAATATCTTTTATTGAAAACGCCCGTCTCTCTATTCTCTGCATCCTGGTGAAAGTAAATCTGCACAACTGACTGAGTGAAATAGCTGTCTATTGCTTCAAACGACTCTAGAGATTGACCCTTATTCTCAGGAGAAAAGTTGTCATGTTAATGCGGTTGTCGGAAGCTGAATCCCTTCTTGTCTGAGCCAAGGAAGCTGATCACTTCCTATTCAGTCAAGAAAGTTTCCAGTGACCTCTGAGCTAGCTGGCGCAAACCTAAATTAAGTCTAACATAGTCAGTAGAGACCTAGAAGACCCAGTCCTACAACTACACTGCTGTTTATGTTATTCCAATGCGCAGGGCCTATAGGGAAAATAGGAACTACACTACAACATCATGGCATCTGACTTATGCAGTGTAGGAGAAATGTTTTTCATCTTGGTGTTTGAACTGACAGGCTTGAAGGGTAACAGTATGTGATGGAGCCAATTACATCTTGGTGATGCTGCAGTTGTAAATAAGTGCATGGAAAAAGGCTTGTCTGTGTGTCACACCTGGATTCGGTATTTTACCACCCAATTGGATTGGGTGGTAAAATACCGATTCTTAAAGCCCTGTGGCACTCTGACATGTGCCAGCTACATCTGCATTTACAGAATCGATATTTTACCAAGTCTGTATTTACCGATTCGGTAATTTTACCGAATTGGTAAATACAGAATCGGTAAAATACGGATTCTGTAAATGCATGCCCTACATTTGAAAAACGTAATACCGGTCGGAAACGGCCGAATTCGGCCGTTTCCAACCGGTATTAGGGCACCTACATCGGGCCCCAAATGTTTTGCCCTTTAGCTGTTAATTATGTTAGAGTGCTTAGCCTGTTAAGTTCCTTTTTCATAAGGCTGTAGACAAATGATAGTTCAGAACTTGCTTAAATTAGTTAGAAATAACTGTGGAGTGTTTAAACATGAAATGCAGGGTTTGGCTGAAGTTCAAAAGAGGTTAGGTCTGTTTCTTGTCTAAAGACGACAGTATGAGGTTTCATTTAAGAACTAGAAGCTTCACAGGCTGTGAACAGCTAGGTTTTGACCTTGGAGAGATAAGCATGAATTCCACAAAAAGCCTTCTCTCTTCTCTGCTTCCTTTTGTGAGGGAGGGGTAACTTATGAGAGCAGAGACACCCAGTTTGTTATTATTGGCTATGATTCAATTCTTTCTGCAGAGAAATGTTGATATAAAGGAGGGGTCAAATCGCTTTTCCTCACGGTCAGCCCAGACAGCTTCCCTGAATAGAGATACGGGATGCTTGCAGACGAATAGTTTTTCCCTCAGTAATGTAAACAGAAAAATTGGCAGACGCTTGGTCCTTGGAGTAAGATAGATACAGTCAGCCCAGAAAGCTTCCCTGACTAGAGAAATGGGACGCTTGTGGATGAATAGTTTCCTTTCAGTAATGTAACCAGAATAATTGGCATGAGCTTCGCTTCTGCAGCGACTCAATTTTAGATCGCAGAGAGCAGCCTGTCTCCTACTTGTTATGGTTGAAACTGAGCCAGCCTTGGGACGCGGACATCTCTGAAGGGAGGGGTATGCTAGCAAGGAGTGAGAAAGTAGTGAAGTTAGCTGCCCAGCCCTTCTGGCTGTGTAGGGAAATATTAGATTTTGCCCAAACAAATTTTGAGAATATAATGCAAATAGTTTTATTAAACTTTTCCCAAACTTAGAGTAGGATTTTATAAACCACAGGGTTTTTAGAGGGACATACAAAAAATGTGTGTTTTCTTTTGCAAGATTGATGATACTTGTCTTTTGTTTTAGGTTGCTGGGATTTGCTGTCGGGGGTGCGAGTGATACCTTTCCCCGCCCGCCCTGTTTGTTTTTTTGTCTTTTTTATGTTTATTTTTATTTTAGTTTGTTAGCCAGTCCAGACGGCTGATGGCAGACAGGTGCTGACGTTCCATGGATGACGAGATCGGATGGGATTCTTCCTTGGCAAAGAAATACAGATGAAGATGGAGGGTCGTGGCCTTCACGAATGAACTGTTTTTCTAAGAAGAAACCAACGATGGATTATGAAGAAAAGTGCAAGCAATATGCTTTGCCCTTTCCTATAGAAGAGAATTTTTCACTTAAATATATTGATTGAACTTTTTAGAATCTACAGTTGGCTGCCTCAGCAGTCAGGTTAAAACTCTATAACATATCTGGATTTCGGGAAAAAAATAAAATGTTTTTGATAAAGCCAAGAGTTCTATTTTTTTTTTTAATTATTCATTGAGTTTTTGCAAGTGATGATCTAAAAGAACCCATTTTTTATTCGGTTATGATAATGTTTCCCACAAAAGGAGTCTGCAATGTAATTCCTTGGCCTGCATTCTTGAGTCTTTCATTTTTCCCATGTTTTTATTTCAGATGGACATTCAGTTATATGCCCTTTGATGCCACTTTTGCAGTTACCACATACAGGCCCAATGCCAATTTTATCTTCCAGTCCTGTTCATAGTATAATAATCTGCTGTGTTTTGATTTTCCAGTTTAAAAGATGCAGTGCCACATTAATGATTAGGCCTTTGGTTCAATGATTCCTTTTGATATATGTAAATGATACTGTTTGAAAGTCATAGGGTGTAGTGTATAATTAATGAGCTGCTTTAATAATCTGATGCCCTGTGATACATGATGCTATGATTTTAGTATGCTATGCTATTCTATCATTGATACAGATTGACTTTGCATTTGTCTATCTCTCACCTACTTTATAGTTTTGCTGTTTCTTTTAAAACAGTCTTGCCAATGAAGGGAAAGCAGTGTTCTGAATGATGTTGCACACATGCGTTCCACAGATTGATACAGAGGGATTAGGTGCAAACTGTTTCCTGAGTTAGATGACTTATGACCTTTGCCTATTGCCTTTGGCATGGTCTCCTATCACTCAGTTTCCCACGTTTAAGTCTATGATTTAGCTATTTTGGTTGTAGGGATTTCTGGACAGACTACCTGTGTCTGAATTATCTTTTAGAAGAGTATATAGAGAAGTGTGGCTCACTGGTTAGAGGAGGCAGACCTGGAAGCAGAGGTCAGCCTGGAACCAGTGTTCAAATCCTGGCTCGGCGGGGTCTTGAGTCCTAAAATGTCCATGGACTCGACAATTCTCGCTCTGGTGCCTACTCGATTCACAGGTTTACACTCTGCAACTCTGGGCAATAGCTTGCTTAATCTCCACAACGGCCCCTCGCGGCAGGATGCCTGGCTTTCACCTTGCGGATACCCTGCCGGGGTTATCTCACAGGGGAATACCAGGACTGGTTCCCTAAGCAAGCGCTTACAAACCAGTTGGTGATTTGCGCTATATAAATTCCTGTACATTTACATTTATATGCACCACACTTAGATCACTTTTTCTGATTTCCTGCTTAATATGCATAATGCTACATTGGCTATTTTTGTAGAGATGGGGTTGTTCTTGTTTCCCTATTATTACACTTCCACTTTGATCCATGAACTCTTAATTAGAACAGTGGGTTTAGTTCCAAGGGTGGTCACCTTAGACTTTAAGTTATCCTGGGAGGTGTGTCTTTTAGTTATGCTATGTTCTAGATCTATTATTAATGGTTGCCCAGACTTTGAGGACCCTTTGTTATGTTTATTTGTCAGATTTTACCAAATCCTTTAAATGAGTTTCTTGAGTTGACCGAAGTAGTTAGGCCTCATTTAGGCCCTTTGTTGTTTTTATTTGACAGACATTTCCCCACATCAATAGATTTCATGAGTTATTACTAGAAGTTGAGGCACATTTAGTTCATGGGTGCTTTGGTTAGTTTCTATTGTTATCAGATCAATCTTAGTTATATTTCAACATTTAGATCAAGGGTGCTTTGATTAGTTTTCAATTGGTTGTCAGATTTACATTCCCTACATCAAGTATTAGGTGGTATTTTCTTAGTTGTCATTCACTTTAGGGATTCTTTTTGTTTTTGATTTTGTTGACAGGTTATGTTGATGTATGCTTATTTGTTTGTTGTTGTTTACGGATCTTAGCAATTAAAGTCAAGGGTGGAATGTATTGACCGGGTTTTTGGTTCTATTTCTGAGTGATGGTGACTTTAGCTTGCTACCATCCTAGATCCCTATTCTTAGCCTGTTTTGGTCTTTTTCAGGCCTCTTTTCAGACCTAGAAGCATAAACTAGAGGATAGCCGCTTTATATGATGATAGATCCCTTATTTCTGACTCTAATCCATCTATAACCTATTGGCTTTGGCATAATTATGTGTCCTTTCATCATTTTCCGGCCTGAAGACCTATAGTAGAGGGTGGATCCTGTAGTTCTGACTTTATATTACGTATTGGTAGGGTTTGTGTATGTACTTTGATAGAGCTATGTGTCTATTTCATCCTTTTCGGGCCTACAAGGCCCAGAACCAGAGAGACTCAATTTGCTTTCTGCCTCTGCTGACTGAGGAGCTTGCAGGGTAAAGGTAATGTTTATAGTTAGGCCTGTTGTGTGCTAGAGAAAAGCCAGCAGAGACTGGTTCTTATCGAAAGAATGTGTTTGTCTCTTGGGTCCAGAAGTAACATGCAGATGGTCACTGCGGTTGCGCTGAGAGCCTTGGAGCTGGCACAGGAATTCGGTGGTAGGCAGCTTTCTGTTGGAAATTTCCATGAGTAGAGAGCACTCTATATTATCGAAGTGCAGAGAGGCAGAGCAGTCAGATGGATCTAGGAATGGTAGAGGTCAGATGGTTTTTGGAGCTGAAGAAAGCAGTCAGAAGCACTTGTGGGCAGAAGCAGTTACTTGTCAGAAGGAGTTGTGATCAGAGGGAGCTGGTCAGGATGAGATGCAGTCTGGAGTCAGAATAAGTTGCTTTGCAGTTGGAGTAAGATGTTTTGGAGACAGAATGAAGTTACATCATGAGAGATTAGTTGGAGCAGGCAGTTAACAGCTGAAGTTTGGAGTGATACCTTTTGGAAGAGACTGAAGTTAAATCGTGGCTTAGTCTGTGGGAGCAGCTGGAGTGAGTTGGATATTGGAGCTGGATCCATCAGACAGAGTGAAGAAGCTAGTGGAGCAGATCGTTATCAGAGCGGCAGAAACTACATCATTAGCCTGAAGTTGGAAGGTGAAGATAGTTCGTGGGAGAGAAGAATCCAGTGCAGAGTGATCGGCGCAGATGTGTGTCCAAGTGTGCAGGGGAGAATCTGAGATGAGCCAAGGCACAGACAAGAGAGGAACCCAGATGACAGCTAGAACAAGACTTCATAATAATCAGGTGATATCTGTCCTGTTATATTAGTGCCTATATATATATACATTAATCCTTTCCTTTATTTCGTAGGCTATATTCCCTACTATATTGTTGCACTGATTAATCCCTTTTCTTTCAGCGGTGTGCAGTCCTGTTATAATTCATTATTTCCCTTTTCAGCTATCCACAGTTCCTGTCAGCTATATGTGGATGTGTTAGTAATAAAGCTTTCTTATTTGCCATTGTATTAAAGAGACCCCCGCAGATCTATGTATTCCTTGGATGTGTCCATTTCCCTTTACTTTTCAGGCTATGTCTAGATTGCTAGTTATTGTAATGTTATAATTTGCTATTGCTATTGTGTAATAAAGGGACCCTAGTTCTTAGTGAACCACTGTGCAGGTGTTATTTCTTCATGACTAACCTTTCTTCTAGCCAGATGCTGTTATGTGGACGGATGTGTTTCCCGTCCAGGTAAGTGGTAACTGATCAAGGGAGCAAGGAGCGCCTAAATCAGGGAATAACCTTTGCATATAGTAATTACATTTGGTTGTTATCTTCTAGGATAGAACTAACCCTTCTTTTTACCCAAATGCTGACAGGAGAAGGATGTGACATTCCCTTCCCTGCAGATAATTGAGCATGGAAGATTGTGTGTAGATCAGGTCAGGAGATAACCTCTGAATGCTACAATTTTGCCATTCTTGTGTGAGAGGATTGGATCTCCATTTCACCACATAAGGGATAACAATTGTGTATGAGACACCCTCAGTAGATATTAGACATATAGAGAAACTTCCCAAGAGAGAGAGAGAGCACTGAAGGTATCAAAAGGACAGTGATCACCGTTGTGTAGCAGCGTTAGTGAGATTACCGGAGGGATACGGTGTGTATCGTCACACGATTGTGGCGGCAGCGTGAGCACTGGGAGAATACGTTGTGTATACCCACAGAATTGTGGCTTGAGTGAGCACCGGAGGTATACGGTGTGTATTAAACCTGGGCGTAGTTCGCGTAGCCGCACTCCGCGGAGCTACGCGAAGATGCACTTGCACTCCGCGAACTACGCATAGCTCCGCGAGCATGCGTAGTAGCTTGCTTGACCCGTTCGCCAGCCATTTTTCATCTTCGGGAGCGCCGTGGAACTCTGGAACCTGCTCGACACCACATCTCCAGACGTCGCCTTCCGCACGGAAACATGGATGAACGCCTCCTCAGCGCTCGACATCGCCATCGCCATCCCGGACGGATACAAGATCACCCGGAGAGACCGCGTCAATGAGACAGGAGGAGGCATCGCCATCGTCCACAAGAACACCATCCGCATCACGACCAACTCAGACGACACCCTCACAGCCGCTTAACATCTTCACTTCCAGATACACACTGACCCCAAGACCACACTCAGAGGCACCCTCATCTACAGACCCCAGGACCTCGCACACAATTCAGCGAAGACATCGCAGACTTCATCAGCCCGCACGCCCTCACCTCCGCTGACTACATCCTCCTAGGGGACCTCAACTTCCACCTGGAGAACAACAATGACAACACCACCACCACCCTGCTGGACAACCTCGCCAACCTCGGACTCATGCAACTGGTGAACACCCCCACCCACTACGCCGGACACACGCTTGACCCAGTCTTCTCCTCCAGCAAGTACGTCTCCTTCAGCCACTCCACCGGACTCCACTGGACAGACCACAGCTGCGTCCACTTCAGCTTCAGAAAGACCACGACTCACCACCACCCACAACAGGTTTCCCGCAGGAACTGGAACAAGATCACCACCGACCAGTTCACCACTTCACTGAGCCAGAACCCTCCCGCCAGCTCAACGGACCCCAACCTAGCAGCCAACAACCTCACACAGTGGATCACCAATTGCGCTCGCCCAACCAGCCTCGACCACTCGCAGTCCGGCTTCCGCGCCAACCACAGCACCGAGACCACCCTCATCGCAGCCACTAACGACATCCGAGCCCTGCTCGACAACTGGGAAACAGCGGCCCTCATCCTCCTGGACCTCTCCGCAGCATTCGATACGGTCTGCCACCGCACCCTACTGCAGCGCCTCAGCAACATCGGAATCCAAGAGAAGGCACTGGAGTGGATCATCTCGTTCCTCACCGGAAGGAACCAGAGAGTCCGCCTCCCCCCAGTACAGATCCAAGGCCACCGAAGTCATATGCGGCGTACCACAAGGATCATCACTCAGCCCCACCCTCTTCAACGTCTGCATGAGCCCCCTCGCAGCCATCTTACGCCAACACAACCTCAACATCATCTCCTATGCCGACGACACGCAGCTGATCCTCTCCCTCATCAAAGACCCAGGAACCGCCAGAACCAACCTACACAAAGGGATGAAAGACGTAGTTGAGTGGATGAGGAACAGCCACCTGAAACTGAACTCAGACAAGACGGAAGTCCTCATCCTTGGATCATCACCCTCCGCCTGGGATGACTCCCGGTGGCCCCCTGCCCTGGGCAGCGCACCCAAACCAACGGACCACGCACGCAACCTGGGCTTCATCCTGGACTCCTCCCTCTCGATGACCATACAAGTCAACGCCGTCTCATCATCATGCTTCAACATCCTACGCATGCTCCGAAAGATCTTCCGATGGCTCGCCACCAAAACCAGGAAGACGGTCACACAGGCACTCGTCACCAGCCGACTGGACTACAGAAACACCCTCTATACTGGAACCACAGCCAAACTCCAGAAAAGACTCTAACACATCCAGAACGCCTCCGCACGACTCATCTTGGACATCCCCCGACACAGCCACATCTCTGGACACCTGAGAGACCTTCACTGGCTCCCCGTCAGCAAGAGAATCACGTTCCAACTCTTCACCCACGCACACAAGGCCCTCCACGACCTTAGCCCCAGGTACCTCAACAACCGCCTGACCTTCTACACTCCCACCCGCCAGCTACGATCGACCAGCCATGCCCTCCCCGCCGTGCCACGCATCCAAAGATCCACCATGGGAGGAAGATCCTTCTCCTACCTGGCAGCCAAGACTTGGAACTCCCTCCCCAACCACCTTCGCCTGACCCAAGACCACCTCTGCTTCAGGAAGCAACTCAAGACATGGCTGTTTGAGCAGTAGCGGACCCCCCTCCCCAAAGCGCCTTGAGACCCTCTGGGTGAGTAGCGTGCTATACAAATATCCTGATTGATTGATTGATTGCCTGCATGCTCGGGATGTGTAGCGTGCAAAGTTACCCATGAGGTTTGCCCCGCCCGCTTGCGTCCCCTTATTTCCGGTCACTACTAACGTGTTCGCAAGTTATTCTGTGCCAGATTCCAGTTTCTGCGTGTTCGGCAACTCGATCTTACTGACAAGCATCCTCGCGCACGCGAAAATGCTATTGAGCGCACGAGAACTACGCTACGCAGCAGTTTGCGGAGTATTCGACAACTTCACGTTCTCCGCGGAGCGCAGAGTTGCCGAAACTCCGTAAACTCTGCGAACGGAGCGTAGTTCTTCGCCCAGGGTTAGTGTGTATACCCGCATGATTGCGGCTTGCGGGAGCACTGATTGAGGTCAGTGTGTAATGGTAGATGCATTAGAACTGCTCTCCACCATAAGGAAGAGAGTAGCATAGTCTGGGCCAGATTGCCGTCAGACTATAAGGTGAGATCATAGGATGTGACATGGAATTCCTTAGTAATCAGTGAGCAGAATACAGATTTGTTTTCTTCAATTTTCATGTATATTTTCTCAGGAACTACATTTTTATTTGGACACAATTTGGAAAGTAATCGAGTCTGCAAAGCTTGTTTGCCATGTTCAGTCAGTGGTCCAATTCTTATATTGTGGAGAATAGTTCCATAATTAACATCATTTGTTTGTCGCATATTTGTAATGAGTTCTTTGTATTGAACATATATCAAATGTTCACGTTTCCAACACTACCCAGAGACTTTCTGGTGTCTTCATGTGCAATTGTTTTAAATACTGGTTGTCCTTTTATAGGAGTCAGTTGCAGTAGATCTCCAAATAACACGTCATGCTCTGTTTTAAGAATTTGCTGCATTCTTAAATGCACAAAAGCAAGCATTAAGTTTGATACCATGCTTACCTCATCAATAATAAGAAGTTTCATTTTCTTCAAGACTCTTGAAACTTCACAACAAGCTTCTCCAGATAGCTTGTGGTATTCCAATTTGTTTTCATGCTCTACTGCTAGCATTAGTAAACAATGCCAAGTAATTCTTTTAATGCTGTGTGCTGCCAACCCATTTGGAGCAGTGACAACACAAGACAAATGTGACTCATTTGTTTTCTGTAGATGACTTGTAATTACTTTAATTAAAACACTTTTTCCTGTTCCAGCTTCTCCACTCACGTACATTCGGATAGGTTGAAATGACGTGCATGAGCACTCTTTCTTTTCATGAAGTAATCCATGGTCAATCTGTTGTCTCACTCACTCATATATTTGTTTTTTCAACATTTAGTTGTTCTTCCAAGTTTGCTAATTCTGTTACATCTTCTTGAGCTTGATGCATTGCTGTTTCCACCTCATTCATGGCGATTGCTGCTACATTTTCAACAATTTCGTTGCCCTAATTGATCTTGACTCAGCGCAGCAGAACTTTGACTGTCTTGAGAACTGTCTCTAGCAATCTCAGCTGTAATAGTAGCTAGTTGATCAATTTCATCTTTCAACATTTTCAAATAAGTTGCAAAAGCACTGCATTGTATCCTATCTTTACAAGCATTAAAGGAATATTCATAGCTCTGGAAATCTTCAAGTAATTTGAGTTCTGAACGATATGGTTTGAATAGTTGTAAAAGGGCTAAATAGTAAAATTCCCTTTTATCAGCAGTGTCGCAACTCAGCTTTCTGTTATTAATTAAATTTCCTTTCATTTGTTTCAGCAAACATCCTTAAGAACCAATGACTCCATATTTTCCATCATTGATGTTCTCTGTAGTATTCTGTTCAAAAGTGTTGTTTTGCAGTACTTCATACCGGCACATGTTCTCAAGATGATGACATCTGTGTGGGTAATATGTGTCCAACATATTCGTTTTCAAAATATCTGTACTTTCTGGATCTTTTTCTGCTAAATATTCAATTTCTTGTACAGATTTCAGCACTCGATTTTGCATTGCTGCAAGACCTAGACTCACATAAAGGATTCTTCTAGATTTGGAGTATAGACTTGCAGATGATAACCAATCTGAGCATTCATATGCTCCAATTTCTCGATGGGATAACATCTTCAAACTGAAACTGTATCATTTGTTACTTAGAGTCTTCTTGTGAGAAATCTCTTCTCACATTTCTTTCAATTCCGTATTTTCTGATTTTGTAATATATGACTTTACATATCGAGCAACAGCAATAGAATTGTCCGCAACATATTGAATATACATGTTAGCATTCCACATGGACAAAATAATTGGGTTGTAGTCGTTTATGTATTTTGACTCTTCATTTCTTCTAAAGCTGTAGGTATTTTTTGTAGACTTTCTTGTAATAGTATGTCGCAAAGATGACGTAAAACTGTTCACTCTTCCTTTGGATATTACAGGACGTGGAAATGCAAAACGACTTTTGGTGTAGAACTTGTCCTTAGATTTGTACTGTCGTCGACAGTATTTTCCACATCGGTGGCCTCGGAATCATAACACTTATGCTCTTTAGCTGTTTTCTTCTGTGCTTTTGGGTACAGCACATGTTGTATATTGATCAATAAAAATCAAAACAGTATCATCCACATCTGTTCTAAATTTGGGAGCGTCCTTAATCCATAACAGCATATGTATATGAGGAGCACCTCTTGCTTAATACTCCCTTCTCCCAAAAAAATCCAAAACTTCTCTGAGAGGTGGATTTTATTTTATTGAAGATAAAAGACATCATAGCTTCCAATCTATGATTGAAATACCTGCAAACATTAACAGGATCCAAAAAGCACAATTCTCCAGGTGTCTTATATTCAATATTTTTTATTTTGGAATTTGCCGCTCTAAGAAATTCTAGTAAATCATCCCAAATGTACTCAGCACAGCTTAGGGTAAGGAACCATGTTGGAGTTCCTAAGTTCCGTAGCATACATTTCGGTTCTCCATGACGACGGTACAAATATTCATTAGTCCCACGCTGACATGCCATCAAATTAATGAGCCGAGATTCTAGATGATGATCTCTCTGGTGCACTTAATCCATAAAATCTTTTGCAGATGTATTCCAGTTTTTAAAATGTGATTAACTGCATATGAAAGTCCAGACAAGTCACTTTCAAACAAAAGATGAAATATATAAAGGATACATTGTCGAAATCTTGGATCTTCTGCATATAATCTTGTTGTCCGATATTCAGATGCAGGAATCTGCACAGGATGTTCATCATAACGTCCTCCTTTTCTAGTTGGGAAAAACTGTGAAAAACAACAAGCTTCCAAGCTCTCTTCCCATACACTCTTGGGAGTTCCTTTTGCTTTTTTGTTTTGGAAAAATCAATAGTGTTCCCCATCACTTCTTTTGAATGAAGTGGATGCACATTGTAATGTTAATAGATTTCTTCACATCTTAACATATCCACTTTTTCAATTTGTCCACTTGACGTTTCAGTATCTTCTGCTAAAACTATTTCTTCTTCTCCCATATAAACATTCTTATAGTATGCATTGTTTTTTTACCAAATACAATGTTGCCTTTTGGACTTTCCTAACATCCACTAACTCTTGACAGATTTTTTATTCTTAGTCGGCACACCATTAACAAGAATAACAGGTGGTTCACTTTCTACACTCTCTACACCAGAGGTCTTCAATCTGTGAGGCGCGACCCCTAGGGGGCTCGTGGAACCTGGGAAGGGGGTCGCAGATTCTGTCAGAGCGTGCAGTTCCGTGAAACGCGTGGTTTGCCTTAGTGGCGTCGGGCTGATTGAGGATCCTCACTGCAGAGGCCTAATTCACACAGAGGGGTGAAAAATATCTAAGACTCATTAACAAGTAAAAGGTCTTTTAAAGACCTGTGAAGTACTCGGGTGTGGCTTTGTGTGTGTCCGTTAAGCTGTTTTAGCCGGGCTCACATACACAAGGGGCGGCAGGGTGGGGGGGCTGGGGGAGGAGGCTGTAGCCTTTTGAATTCATTGGAAGTTGAACGCCTGGAGCTGTGGGTCCCACCAGTAAAGCACATGAAAGATCCTCCCCCTGTCCAACACGTCCCATAAATCATTGGTTCAAGTCCCAAGAGCCCTCATATCTGGCACCTGTGTGGGAGAAATGTGCCTGAGAGTCTGTTCTTCACTCTGAGATGTTGTTACAGCCTGTCTGCCCCCCTGCCCCCGTGCAGGGAGGCACAGGGATGCCCTCCCATGAGAGAGGAAGAAAAAGGAAGAAGACACAGAGAGATACTGAACCCCCTATGAGAGAGGCACAGAAAAGGTGGGTGGATGAATGATGGTTGGATGGATAGATGAAAGAGTGGATGGAGGAAGGATGAATGTATGGATGTAAGGATGAAAGGGTGGATGGATGTATGAATGTAAGGATGAAAGGGTTAACGGATGAAGGATGAATGGATGGATGTAAGGATGAAAGGGTGGATGGATGAAGGATGGATGGATGTGTGAAAAGGTGGGTGGATGAATGATGAGTGGATGGATGGATGGATGGAAGGGTGGATGGATGAAGGATGGATGGATGGGTGGAAGCAGGAAAGGGTGGATGGATGAAGTATGGATGTATGGATGGAAGGATGAAAGGATGGACAGATGAAAGATGGATGAATGTTCTGTTATGTTAATCCTTTGTTAAAGCGCAAAACAGCTGCCCCAGCAACGGAGCGTCCCGGCGCTGACCTAAACAGTACCTGAGGGGAGGGGAAAAACCAACAGAGGACTAGATGACGGAAAAGAGGTGGGTTTTGAGTTCCTTTCGAAAGGCAGTCAAGTTGGTTAGGGTGCGGATATGTAGAGGCAGGGAGTTCCAGAGTCTTGCCCCTAAGACTTTGAAGGAACGGCCGCCCATTCTACAAAGCTTGGTTCGGGGGACCGTCACTAGGTGCTGTCCCTGTGAGCGCAGGGTGCGCTGGGGAGTGTAGGGTACCAGGAGCGGACGTAGAAGTTCAGGGCCGTCTGAGTTAAGAATTTTGAATGCAGTGGTAAGAGTTTTGAAATGAATTCGGGATTCAATTGGCAGCCAGTGCAGATTGCGGATGGTGGCTCTGGCAGAGCACTTGCATGGAAGGCCAACCACAGCTCTGGCGGCCGAGTTCTGAATACGTTGCAGCCGTGCTAGTTCTGTTTTATTTGCCCCTAAAAATAGAACATTGGCATAGTCTAGCCGGGCAAGGATAATGGATTGAATGATAAGTTGGCGAGTTCTGGAGTCAAAGAAACCGAGTATCGGGCTAAGACTCCTCTATAGACCCACACACGTAGCTGCCACTTTCTTTGTGTGGGACTGAAAGTTGAGTGAGGAGTCCAGCCAGAAACCTAGGTTCTTCACAACATTTTTTGGCACGGGGGTGGGGCCAAGCAGAGAGGGCCACCAATGATCGCTCCAGTGGCCGGGGGTTTTGCCAAGGAGAAGCACCTGCGTTTTCCCGGCGTTCAGCTGAAGGCAGTTGCGTGTCATCCACTGTGCAACTGCCGCTAGGCCATCCCTGAATTTAGTAGCCGAAGTTGAAGGGCCTTCAGAGAGTGTTATGACCAGCTGTGTGTCGTCGGCGTACGACACCAGCGTGAGGTCCCACTCTTTTGCCACTATTGCAAGAGGCTGGACGTACAGATTAAAAAGGGATGGGCTTAGCGCCGAGCCCTGGGGAACTCCCTGTTCGATGGAATGGGGTTGGGAGATGTATGGTGGGGCTGAAACTTGAAAGGACTTGTCCTTTAGAAAGGACCGGAACCATTCAAGGGCGAGTTCATCGATCCCTATGGCCTCAAGTCGTTTCAGCAGGATATTGTGTGAGACCGTGTCGAAGGCCGCGCTGGGATCCAGCAGGATCAGCGCGGCACTTTGACCGGCATCCAGGACACCCCGAAGGTGTTCAGTGGTGGTCAGCAGGGCCGACTCGGTGCTGTGACCTGGCCTGAAGCCATTTTGGGATGGGTCCAGGACGTGGTTTTGCAGCATGTGATGGGATAGCACTTTATTCACATGGGCTTCTGCCAGTTTAGACGTCCAAGGGAGCAGCAAGATGGGTCTGAAGTTTTCTGGCTTTGTGGGATCTAATAAGGGTTTTTCAATAATAGGGGAAACCCATGCTGATTTCCAACAGGCGGGGACCACAGCTGAGGAAAAAGAAAGATTGAGTAGGCTGGCAAGCGAGGGAAGAAAGAAATCAAGTGAGTCCAGGAATTTAGCTGGTCTCATGGGGTCTGTGGGGGATCCAGACTTAACCTGTCTGCACAGTTTAGCGAGGTCATCGAGTGATATGTCAGGTATTCTTAACAGTTTCGACATATCAGCTGCAGAGTTGGACGTGTTAAGGGACACAGGCTCGTCTTGTGGAAAGGTGATGTAGATCTTCCTCACTTTTTCAATGAAAAAGGTGGCAAGGTCTTCGCACTGTTTCGAGGAAGTAATACAAGAGACTGGGTTAGAGACATTTTGGAGGCTTTGAACTAATTTAAAGATCGTTTTGGTGGGGTTGGAGCTTAATTTAATTTCCTTTGTATAGAAGGAGGCTCGGGTGGTACGAATCGCCTTGTGATACGTGCGTAGTTTTGATAAGTAGAGGACTTTATCGCTATCCAAATAGTTTTTCCTCCATCCGCGTTCTGCTTTCTTGCATTCCTTCCGCATGGTTTTGAGCGCTTCATTGTACCGTGGGTTGGTGGGGGAACTGCGAGTTTTGGTCCATGTAGCCGGAATTAAGGCGTCAAGCCCTGTGACGATCCAGTCGTGAAATGCAGTAAAGGCTGTATTAATGTCTCTGTTCTCGTCAGGGGGGTGGAACTCTCCTAGGTTTTTAATAAGGTCTTCAGAAGAGAGTTTGTGCCATGGCCGTTTGTGGCAGGGGTTAGCCGCAACTTTAGCAGGCGTTTTTTTTGCCGTAATGATAAGTTTGACGAGGAAATGGTCGGTCCAACCCATAGGTTCAGGGGGATCAGCCGTAGCTTCCAACATATTAGTAAAAACAGGGTCTAATATGTGCCCAGCAATGTGGGTGGGGGAGTGGACCAGAGAGTTTAGCTGCAAGGCTGTGAGGTCGGCCAACAAGTTTTTAATGGTGGGTTCAGTAGTGGAATCAAAGTGGAGGTTGAGATCACCCAGTATGGTGAAGTTGGGAGATGAGACTGCCAGAGTGTGGGATATTTCTAGGAGTTCATCAATAAATCTGGCAGAGGGACCTGGTGGCCGCTAGATATAAAGCCCAGAGAGGGTGAATTGAGGGCAAATGGAGATCTTGAATCGTGCGCATTCGCAACCCCAGATATCTTCTTTCGTGAAGGAGCAGTTATATGCGGTTCGGTATATAACAGCTATTCCCCCGCCCCTAGAGTCTCTGTTTATCAGTTTTATGGAGAAACCATTGGGCAGCGTAAGATTCTGAATGCTAGTCTGGTCATCATGGAGCCAGGTTTCGCATAGAAACAGAATGTCTGCGTTTTCGTCTGTTAACAGAGTATGGACTTCCGCATGATGTTTCGCGAGAGATCTGACATTCAGTTGGAGAACCCGAAGGGGAGAAAGGTTAGGCGTCGCCGTTATACAGCTGGATAAGCTAGGCTTAGATGTAGTAAATTTACAGGACTCACAGTGAAGTGCTGTTTGTCCGAGACAGCCTCCGAGCTTGTCGCATCTGGTGCTGGAATTCAGTGCGAGGAGATGTTCTCTGTCATAGCAGACTCTAAGCTGGGGTTTTTGTGCAGGGGGACTGGCGAGAGGCAATGGTCTGGCGATGACGGGCGCAGACGGGCTTGCCTTAGGCGCGCCTTCGGCGCGCAAACGGCGCTCCCGCTGCGCTCGTCCGCTGCGCTTCCTGTACGTGCACATTTATCTAGTAGGAAAAGGGGGTGTGGCTTCAACGGGGGCGTGGTCAGCGCGCACGCCTGCTCTGATGGCGGCCGCTTTGGGAGAGAGAAGAAAGCGCGACAGCTTGTAGTCAGCTGTGCGCTACAGATGAAAGTAGCACGAGAGATGCCAGCCGTGTTTAAAAACACAGTAAGTGACACCACACAAGAGAAATACAGTTTTAAAAATGATAGTGAGCAATTGTCATGAATACCGCCAGCTCCCGGCTTCCGCCTCAGGACTGGGATAGGATTTGTCTGTCCACCGCTATTAATCGGCGGTTAAGTAGTCAGAGAAGGGGGCGTGGCCTCAACGGGGCGTGGTCAGCGCGCACGCCTGCTCTGATGGCGGCCGCTTTGGGGGAGAGAAGAAAGCGCGACAGCTTGTAGTCAGCTGTGCGCTACAGATGAAAGTAGCACGAGAGATGCTAGCTGTGTTTAAAAACACAGTAAGTGACACCACACAAGAGAAATACAGTTTTAAAAATGATAGTGAGCAATTGTCATGAGTACCGCCAGCTCCCGGCTTCCGCCTCAGGACTGGGATAGGATTTGTCTGTCCACCGCTATTAATCGGCGGTTAAGTAGTCTGAGAAGGGGCGTGGCCTCAACAGGGGTGTGGTCAGTGCGCACGCCTGTCTGATGGCGGCCGCTTTGGGGGAGAGAAGAAAGCGCAACAGCTTGTAGTCAGCTATGCGCTACAGATGAAAGTAGCACGAGTGATGCCAGCCGTGTTTAAAAACACAGTAAGTGACACCACACAAGAGAAATACAGTTTTAAAAATGATAGTGAGCAATTGTCATGAGTACCGCCAGCTCCCGGCTTCCGCCTCAGGACTGGGATAGGATTGATTGAATGAAAGGATGAAAGGGTGGATGGATGAAGGATGGATGTATGGATGGATAAAAGGTTTCATGGATGAATAATGCATGAATCGATGTGTGAAAAGGTGGGGGGATGAATGATGGATGGATGGATGGATGGATGAAAGGGTGGGTGGATGAAGGATGGATGTAAGAATGAAAGGGTGGATGGATGAAGGATGGATGTATGGATGGATAAAAGGTTTCATGGATGAATAATGCATGGATTGATGTGTGAAAAGATGGGGGATGAATGATGGGTGGATGGATGGATGGATGAACGTGTGGGTGGATGAAGTATCGATGTAAGAATGAAAGGGTGGATGGATGAAGGATGGATATATGGATGGAAGGATGAAAGTGTAGATGGATTAAGGATAGATGTATGGATGGATAAAAGGTTGCATGGATGAATGATAGATGGATGTGTGAACAGGTGGGTGGGTGGGTGGATGAATGTTGGGTTGATGGATGGATGGAAGGGTGGATGGGTAAAGGATGGATGCACGGATGGAAGGATGAAATGATGGATGGATGTGTGAAAGTGTGGGTGGATGAATGATGGATGGATGGATGTGATGAGGTCTAAGTTTTACAAGGGGGTCTCGGGCATCAAAAAGTTTGAAGACCTCTGTTCTGTCCTGACTTCAGGACACCCCCCACGCCGCACGGCTCACCAGCGGTGCCCCCTCGCTGCTGCTCGCTGTTCCTGTTCTGTTTTTTGGCCCGAATTTCGTGCTCACTGCTTCCTTTCTGTACTTGCTCCCTTTTTAGCCCGATTTCGTCCCCACTGTAGTGTTGCTCCTGTACTTAGCCCAATTTCGTCCCCACTGTATTCTTGCTCCTGTACTTAGCCCGATTTCGTCCCCACTGTATTCTTGTTCCTGTACTTGTGTTATATCCTGCATTGTATTTACTTGTGCTTTGTTTTTTGTGCCTTGCTAATCCTGCTGGTGCCCCCACCCGCTCCCCGCCGCTGCACCATCGCGGCCCCGCCCCCTTTTCCTGTTGCACCCGATTGGCGCCCCGCTCCCGCCTCTCAGCTGCTCCGCCCTCCCACTTGGCCTCATATGGAGCCCGCGCGGCGCAGGTAAGTGTGACCTGACCTCAGGACACCCCCCACGCCGCACGGCTCGCCAGCGGTGCCCCCTCGCTGCTGCTCGCTGTCCCTGCTCCGTTTTATGGCCCGAATTTCACGCTCACTGCTTCCTTTCTGTACTTGCTCCCTTCTTAGCCCAATTTCATCCCCACTGTAGTGTTGCTCCTGTACTTAGCCCGATTTCGTCCCCACTGTATTCTTGCTCCTGTACTTAGCCGGATTTCATCCCCACTGTATTCTAGCTCCTGTACTTGTGTTATATCCTACATTGTATTTACTTGTGCTTTGTTTTTTGTGCCTCGCTAATTCCGCTGGGGCCCCCACCTGCTCCCCGCCGCTGCTCCATCATGGCCCGCCCCCTTTTCCTGCTGCACCCGATTGTCCGCCCCGCTCCCGCCTCCCAGCTGCTCCGCCCTCCCACTTGGCCTCATATGGAGCCCGTGCGGCGCAGGTAAGTGTGACCTGACCTCAGGACACCCCCCACGCCCCACGGCTCGCCAGCGGTGCCCCCTTGCTGCTGCTCGCTGTCCCTGCTCCATTTTTTGGCCCGAATTTTGTGCTCACTGCTTCTTTTCTGTACTTGCTCCCTTCTTAGCCCGATTTCGTCCCCACTGTAGTGTTGCTCCTGTACTTAGCCCGATTTCGTCCCCACTGTATTCTTGCTCCTGTACTTAGCCCGATTTCGTCCCCACTGTATATTCTTTCTCCTGTACTTAGCCTGATTTCGTCCCCACTGTATTCTTGTTCCTGTACTTGTGTTATATCCTGCATCGTATTTACTTGTGCTTTATTTTTTGTGCCTCGCTAATCCCGCTGGTGCCCCCACCCGCTCCCCACCGCTGCTCCATCGTGGCCCGCCCCCTTTTCCTGCTGCACCCGATAGGCCGCCCCGCTCCCGCCTCCCAGCTGCTCCGCCCTCCCACTTCACCTCAAATGGAGCCTGCGCATACGCGCAGCAGCCACGCGCTGCGGGCACGCCGATTGTGCGCCGAAGGCACGCCAAAGGTAAGCCCGTCTGTGCCTGCCCACGCCTGGACCTTGCCCAGAGCCAGGACCCCTGGCCCCCGCCAATGCCAGCCCACACAACGGACCTACAACGCCACCACCCTCAACGCACTCAACGCCGGCCAGAACCCCGCCTGCCACCGAGCCACCCCGAAACGCACCCACGGACCCTTCACCTGCCAAGCCTGCAAGTTCTCCTGCCTCCAGACCTGCACCGCACCCGCCAAGCCGAACACCAGCAACAACCACCTCAAGTGCATCCTGCTCAACACCCGCTCTGTCCACAAAAACGCCATCGAACTCTGGAACCTGCTCGACACAACATCACTAGACGTCGCCTTCCTCACGGAAACCTGGATGAACGCCTCCTCAGCACCCGACATAGCCATAGCCATCCCGGACGGATACAAGATCACCCGGAGGGACCGCGTGAACCAGACTGGAGGAGGCATCGCCATCGTACACACAAACACCATCCGCATCTCGAACAACTCCAACGACACCTTCACAGCCACCGAACACCTCCACTTCCAGATACACACTGACCCCAAGACCACCGTCAGAGGCACCCTCATCTACAGACCCCCGGGACCACGCACACAATTCAGCGAAGACATCGCAGACTTCATCAGCCTGCACGCCCTCCCCTCCGCTGACTACATCCTCCTAGGGGACCTCAACTTCCACCTGGAGAACAACAAGGACAGCAACACCACCACCCTGCTGGACAACCTCGCCAACCTCGGACTCAACCAACTGGTGAACACCCCCACCCACTACGCCGGCCACACGCTTAACCCCGTCTGCTCTTCCAGCAAGCACGTCTCCTTCAGCCACTCCACCGGACTCCAGTGGACTGACCACAGCTGCGTCCACTTCAGCTTCAGAAGAACCACGACCCACCACAACCCGCAACAAGCCCCTTGCCGGAGCTGGAGCAAGATCACCGCCGAACAGCTCACCACCTCCCTCAGCCAGAACCCTCCTGCCAGCACAACGGACCCCAACGAGGTGCCCAGCAACCTCACACAGTGGCTGACTGCCTGCGCCGATGACCTCGCACCACTAAAGAACCCTCCCAGCAGGCCCGGCAGCAAGAAAGCCCCCTGGTTCACCAGCGAACTCAAGGACTCCAAGAAGAACTGCCACACCCTCCAGAAAGCCTGGCGCCACGACCAGACCACAGACAACATGACCGCCCTCAAGCACACCACCCACAAGCACCACCAGCTGATCCGCACTACCCAGAAAACAGCATTCAAAGAATGACTGGACAACAACGCCCACGACAGCAAGAAACTCTTCAGCATCATCAAAGAGCTCTCCAACCCCAGCGCTGGAAACAACAACATCACACCCTCACAAGACCTCTGCGACTTACTCACCACCTTCTTCCACCGCAAGATCGCCGACATACACAGCAGCTTCGGCGCACCAACCACGCACCCTACCGCTGAACCAACGCCCCCCACCACCACCCTCTGCAACTGGACCCCGGTCAGCACCGAAGACACCACCTGCACAATGAACACCATCTACTCTGGATCACCAACCGACCCCTGCCCTCACCACCTCTTCAACAAGGCCGACTCCATCATCGCACCCCAACTCCGGGACATCATCAACACCTCCTTCCACACCGCCACCTTCCCAGAGAGCTGGAAGCACACCGAGCTCAGCGCCCTCCTGAAGAAACCAACAGCGGACCCCACCGACCTCAAGAACTACCGCCCCATCTCGCTCCTCCCTTTTCCTGCCAAAGTCATCGAGAAGACCGTCAACAGACAGCTCGCCGCCTTCCTCGAACCAAATGGATCCCTTGACCCCTCGCAGTCCAGTTTCCGAGCCAACCACAGCACCGAGACCGCCCTGATCGCTGCCACCGATGACATCAGATCCCTGCTCGACAACGGGGAACAGCGGCCCTCATCCTCCTGGACCTCTCTGCAGCTTTTGACACGGTCTGCCACCGCACCCTAGTACAGCGCCTCAGCAGCATCGGAATCCAAGAGAAGGAACTGGAATGGATCATCTCGTTCCTCGCCGGAAGAACCCAGAGAGCCCGCCTCCCCCCGTTCAGATCCGAGGCCACCGAAGTCATCTGCAGCGTACCACAAGGATCATCACTCAGCCCAACCCTCTTCAACGCCTACATGGGACCCCTTGCGGCCATCGCACGCCAACACAACCTCAACATCATCTCCTACGCTGACAATACCCAGCTGATCCTCTCCATCACCAATGACCCTGCCACCACCAGAACCAGCCTAGCCGAAGGGATGAAAGACGTCGCAGAATGGATGAGGAACAGCCGCCTGAAACTCAACTCAGACAAGACGGAAGTCGCCCCCTGCCCTGGGCACCATTCCCAAGCCAACGGACCACGCAGGCAACCTGGGCTTCATCCTGGACTGCTCCCTCTTGATGACCAGACAAGTAAACGCCGTCTCCTCATCGTGCTTCAACACCTTGCGCATGCTCTGTAGGATCTTCCATTGGATCCCCACCGAGACCAGGAAGACCGTCACCCAGGCACTCGTCATCAGCCGACTGGACTACGGGAACACCCTCTATGCCAGAACCACAGTCAAACTTCAGAAAAAACTCCAACGCACCCAGAACGCCTCCGCACGACTCATCCTGGACATCCCCCGACACGACCACATCTCCGGCCACCTGAGAGACCCGCACTGGCTCCCCGTCAGCAAGAGGATCACAATCAGGCTCCTCACCCATGCACACAAGGCTCTCCACGACCTGGACCCCAACTACCTCAGCGACTGCCTGACCTTCTACACGCCCATCCGCCAGCTACGATCAACCAGCCTCGCCTTCGCCACCGTACCACGCATCGACAGAGCCACAGCCGAAGGAAGATCCTTCTCCTACCTGGCTGCCAAGACTTGGAACTCCCTCCCCATCCACCTTCGGCTGACCCAGGACCATCTTTCCTTCAGGAAGCAACTCAAGACCTGGCTGTTTGAGCAGTAACAGACCCCTCTCCCCCAGCGCCTTGAGATCCTACCGGGTGAGTAGCGAGCTATACAAATGCCATTATTGATTGATTGCTTGATTGATTGATTCTACACCAATAGTTTTTATATTTGTCTTTAGATCTAACGGTAAATACACAACTCTTACTTTTAATCCTCTTTGTAAATCTGAAGGAGGCAATGTACCTGTTTTAGGCTCCATACAAACAATAGCCTGAAACGGGTGCACACATTGAATGAGAATAGAATCATAGGCTTTTAAATCTATCAGTTCTGGAGGAATAGCAACCAACTCTAGATTATTATGAACAGCTCTAGCGGGCATTTTATTCTCATCTACTTTGTTATAAAAATATTTACAAATACGCTGATAAGGACCCAAATCAAAACAATTCTCTACCAACAAATAAGTTGCAAATTCTTTCCACTTATCATTATTTTCTTTTACACTTTTTAAATATAGATCAACACTCCTAGTCTGATTTTTGTAGTGAGTTCGGCAACAACAAATACAAGAAAAGTTTGGCCTTTCATCTGAAATCACCTTAAACTTTATAATTTCATTTTCAACATTTTTTCTGCAACTATGTTCAACATTCTTTACAACATTTTCTTCTATTAATGTCTGTGTTTCTTCACTCTCTTCTTCAGGACCAAAGTAACAAAACTTAATATCATCGCAAACCTTTTTCACATCTGATACTGACCCACGCAAAAGAGCACTGTTCAACTCATTTGACTTTAGTGCTGGACGTTTTGCATAATGCAATCTTCTCACTAAATTCCGCATTTGAGTATGATGTACTGCCAACATTCTGAAATGGTGAAAAACACTTTGACTTACTTTCCTAGAAAAACAAGCCAGAGAATGACCATGCAAACCAGTTTGTTTTCTCACCCTACAAGGGTCTAGTCCTTGCAACACATTAATCTTTTATTTAACACTTTTTTTACAATATGATTGTAAGAAATTGCATAATTTAACAATAGATTCTTGTCCTACACTACAAATACTACTACAATCCCAAGTGCACACTGGGGCTTCAGGACGTCTGCCTAGAACTTCATCAGCTATCACTTCTTCTGCATTACTAGGAACCATTTGCTCCTTCTCAAATGGACAACCATTTCTAACCTCATAAGCTCACCCACTGGTGTCAACTGCATACAACAAATCAATGCTCTGTAAATAACTCTCTTTATTAAAAAAAGGCTCAGAACTTAAACTGTGTTTTCATTGCCCTAAGAAAATAACACAAACATAACTTTTGTTAAATACTCTTTTGCTCTTACTTTTGGCTTCATTAAATGGATTGGTTTATCTAGTGATCAAATTCTCTTTAATACTGAAAAAAAGTCTCCTTTTTACTTCAAAAGCCTTTTCAACATTGGATTTGATATGCTTCTTCTTTTTATAAAATAGTGTTCTCTTTCTACATTTCTTTGTATGTTTCATTAAATTATGGACTAATATGTTGTAAAATATTTTTTTGCAGATTTCTTTATATTGATTTTCTCTTCTTTTACTATAATTTGTATCCTTTGTATGTACATTGCCTTTTTTTCCTTTCCTATTCTTTACACTTATTTTTGTGCTTGGAACATTTTCAGTGCTTTCTACATTTCCAGTTTTTTTCTTCAATCTAGTAATATTTTTAATAAAGTCCCTTGTGGTCTTACCAGAAATCTTTCTCTTTTTAGCCACATTATGTTGGTCTTCCACTACTTGTGGTTGAGTTTTTTTCAAGTAAGTATCCTTTTTCTGACCTTTTCTTCTTCTTTCTATCTCCGGTATGATTACTTTATTTTAATGATGATAAAGAGAATCTTTAAAAAATGATCATGAATAAATAAATATTTATTAATAACTTTATAAATTATACTTTTTATTACTATACAAATATATTTCATTTAAATTCTGACTAAAAAATTATAGGCCTGAAGCACAACTGTGAAGGTGGTAGGAGCTAAGCATACACAGAGCATAGCAGTTTGAAGCACTCCATAACACTGAAACCTGAAGCACTGTATGAATACATGCATATTTACTAAATGTTCATAATACTATAAGGAAAGGCACTGAGTGAATTCATAATTGTTTCACTTTTACTTTAGTAAATAGATTACTACATGGTACATAAACAGTCACTATGGTTTTGCAACATTACAGATTTAGAATTTAGAGTAGTGCAGTGTTGTTTGTCTAGTGTAGGGGGTCGTGCTGGGTTAGTGTTCTAGGGTAGTGCAGTGGTGGCTGAGTAGTGTAGGGGGTCGTGCTGGGGTAGTGTTCTCGGGTTTAGGGTAGTGCAGTGGTGAATGGGTAGTGTGGGTGGTCATGCTGCAGGTATATTAAGGGTTTAGGGTAGTGCAGTGGAGTTTGTGTAGTGTAGGGAATCGTGCTGGGGGTAGTGTCACTGCAAGAGTACATGTACTTATATGTATGCAAACACATCCACCAACCAAATCATTCTTTCCCAATTTTCCCAAATGGACACTGACTCACAGAGTGATTCTAGACAAATAACAATATTTCTTATAGATTAGAGTAGTAGGGTAGTACAGTGGTGTTTGGGTAGTGTAAGGGGTCGTGCTGTAGTAGATTTAAGGTTTAGGGTAGTGCAATAGTGTTTGGGTAGTGTAGGCGGTCGTGCTGAGGTAGTGTTCTAGGGTAGTGCAGTGGTGTTTATGTAGTGTATGGGGTCATGCTAGGGATAGTGTTTTAAGGATCAGGTAGTGCAGTGGTGTTTGTGTAGTTTAGGGGGTCGTGCTGGGGTACTTTTTTAGGAAATTACAGTGGTGTTTGGGTAGTGTAGGAGGTCGTGCTGGGGTAGTGTTTTAGGGTTTAGGGTAGTGCAGTCGTGAATGGGTAGTGTAGGTGGTTGTGCTGGAGGTAGCTTAAGGGTTTAGGATAGTGCAGTGGTGTTTGTGTAGTGTAGAGAATCATCGTGCTGGGAGTAGTGTCACTGCAAGAGTACATGTACCTGTATGTCTGCAAGCACATTAACCAACCAAAACATTCTCTATCTATTTTCTAAAATGGACACTGACTCACAGTGTGATTCTAGACAAATAACAATATTTCTTATAAATGGAGTAGAAAGATAGTACAGTGGTGTTTGGGTAGTGTAAGGGGTTGTTCTGGTTGCTGGGTAGGTTTAAGGTTTAGGGTAGTGCAAAGTGTTTGAGTAGTGTAGGAGGTCATACTGGGATAGTGTTCTAAGGTAGTACAATGCTGTTTGGGTAGTGTAAGAGGTCGTGCTGTGAAAGATTTAAGGTTTAGGGTAGTGCAATGTTTTTTGGGTAGTGTAGGGGGGTCGTGCTGGGATAGTGTTCTAGCATAGTGCAGTGGTGTTTATGTAGTGTACAGGGTCCTGCTAGGGATAGTGTTTTAAGGTTTAAGGTAGTGCAGTGGTGTTTGGGTAGTGTAGGGTGTCGTGCTGGGTTAGTGTACTAGGAAAGTACAGTGGTGTTTGGGTAGTGTAGAAGGTCGTGCTGGGGTAGATTTAAGATTTAGGGTAGTACAATGGTGTTTTGGCAGTGTAGAGGGTCGTGCTGGGGTAGTGTTTTAAGGTTTAGGGTAGTGCAGTGGTGAATGGTTAATGTAGATGGTCGTGCTGGAGGTAGATTAAGGGTTTAGGGTAGTGCAGTGGTGTTTGTGTAGTGAAGGAAATCATGCTGGGGTAGTGTCACTGCAACAGTACATGTACTTATTTGTCTGCAGACACATCAAGCATCCATTCTATATATTTCATAATTGTGTTTTCCTATTAAAGCTAAACTCATTTTGGGAAAACATAACCAATGACTATTTTGAGAACACAATACGATTTTAATCAATTACATGTCTGGAAACACATGAAATACCAAAATGCTTCTCTAAGAGTAATTTCTAAATGCAAACAGACTCACTGTGTGATTCTACACAACCAACTCTATCCCTTGCATTTTACCAAAACACATTTACTAGTCTACAAGACTTTAGGTGATTATACACATTGCACAAAATGTTCTACTACACATTAGTATAGAGTGCTTCTATCAGAATGATTTCTAAATGCACACAAGACTCACCATGTGATTCTAGACAAACCACACTATCCCTTGCATTTTACCAAAACACATTTCATAGTCTAGAAGGAGTACTGCATTTTAATGTATAAACTTTAGTTATTTTGCAAATACATAAAAAATGACTGGTTTCTAATTCTACCAAAACATGAGAACCGCATAGTTATGTCTGCAAACACATAAAATACACAAATGCTTATCTCTGAATCATTTCTAAATGCACACACAATTCGAGAGAAAAAAAGTATTCCCTGCACTTTAGCAGGAGAAACACATTAGTCTGATTAAAATCAAAATGCACCACATACATCGCCTCACAAATTAATAACTCACCTTTAAAAGTGTTTTGTAGAATAAGAAGTATGTTAGTCACACTCCAGATTTTCTTATACAGAATCTATGTTTTGTACACCTCTCACCAGAACCAAAGAATGGCACAGTTTCCCTCTCATTTTGAACACATATACACCCAAACATCAAATCGCATTGCTTCCCACATTAATTCAAAAGCAAACACACATTTCTATTGGTTAAACATTTCAACCCTTTCCAAATGCCAACAATTTCATCTCTACCCCCAATCTGCCTTGTGCCTGTTACCACAGAAACAGTTCATGGAACACTTAACTGAGAACACAGGTCAAAAGTTCATCACACAATGTTGCTAATCAAAACAGCAAGTGTGCTTCACTTTTCAACATATCAGCTTATCTCATGTAATGTTCCTTTCAATCAGTTTTTGTTAACCAATAAGAACCATGCTTTTAAAAAACAGAAACATGCACCCTAGTTTTCAATGTAGAATGTTGTCAAACAACCAATCTTTTTTTTCAAAACTGCATCTTATCCACCATTTTAGAAAAATCTTAGTTTTCAAATTGCCATTTTCTTTGCAGAGACCATCTGAGTGCATCCAGACCTCCCTTGAAGATGCTTAGAGTGTGGATTGTGGGACACAGCTATATTTTCTGGAGCCAAAGGTATTCAGAAAACAAAGGAATTCACAAAGACCTAGGTTTACCAAATGTAGACATTAAATGGATTGGACAGAGAGGGTTAAAGTGGCACCAATTTATGCCATTGGTTAAATCCTTTTTGCATCTCCAACACTCTGACCTCATAATTGTGCACTGTGGTGGCAATGACCTAGGAATTTTGACTGGGGTAGGTCTGGAAATGTACTAACTGTAACTTGTGCACCCACAATCCACTGCTGATGATTTCACATATTACATCATTCATGACATGGTCAGTGACATCACTGATGAGATCACTGATTACATCTCAAATGACAATAACATTCCTCTGGTATAGTTAGTACAACTAACTATAACAGAGGAATTACAATGGTTTTGTACAAGTGAAATGTCCAGCTAACTATAATACCCCTGAAACCTATGTTTTTTTCAATGAATTTCTAAGATTTTTTCAATGCTAATTCCTAACTATAACCTGTCTGAAAACTATGGTTTTTTCAGTGAATTTCTAAGGTTTTTTAAATGATCATTCCTACCTATAACCTGTCTGAAACCTATGGTTTTTTCAGTGAATTTCAAAGGTTTTTCTAAATGATAATCCCTAACTATAACGTATGTGAAACCTATGTTTTTTTTGGTGAATTTCCAAGGTTTTTTCAATGAGAATTTATAAATGTAATAATTGTTATATTTATTTCTTTGGTACTGGTTTACTACATTTTTCTATCTATTTATTTTTTGATATCTCATTTTTTACATTATATAACACATTTTTTATATTTTTCATTGAAAAAACAAAATAATGATTTAATAAATAAATTTTTTATATTTTTTACAATACGTTTATAATATTTTCTTTTTTCTACAATTTTTTGAGCAGTCCCGCACCCAAAGTGCACCTCTCTCGATTACTGCGCGGATCGTAGCCGCCATTTTACAATTGTTTTGTAGGATCGGCGTAGGGTGTGCGATGGGTGCATATTTTCATGCGCGATCGCTATGCGACCCGTACGCAACTTCAAGTGCATACACGACATATACGTATCACGCGACGCTCGCACGTTTACGCATGACTTCATCTACGTCTTCAAAGCTGTGGGTGCACGATTTCCGTGAAATTTTTCGATACACAAAAAGATATATATATATGTATTTAATATAAACATTAAAGAAAACAAATAATATTCTTTTAGTTGTAATAAACTTATATTACTTTTAAATGTAATTTCACAGAGTCGCGCTAGGTGTGTGCTGCGTGTACGCACCCAGCGCGGATCCCATGTGAATAAAAAAAGAGATTTTATTGGTTTATAAGACTTGCAGCCTGATTCATCAACGGGCCGTTTTGCGAGCCCCTAATAGCGAATCATAGCGATTCGCTATTAAGGACTCGCAAAACGGTAATCATGTAGGAATTGCATAATAAAATGCGATTCCTACTGATTCCTTATTTGCGATTAGCTAATTGCTAATCGCAAATAAGGAAAAACTCGCCATTCATTCCTATGGGCCAAAGGCCCATAGGAATGAATGGGGAGTATTCCTTATTTGCGATTAGCAATTAGCTAATCGCAAATAAGATTGCGATTTGAAGGGTGCCAGGGGTGTCCACAGGACACCCTGTAGCACCCCTCAAATGAAATTTCACACAGGTGTTGCACACACACATGTCCAAAGGACATGTGTGTGTGTAACATGCAACTCAGAAAAATGCATTTAAATGCATTTTTCTGAGTTTTCGCAATTTACCGCGAGGTCTGACCTCGCGGTAAATTGCGGCAAGAAATTGCGAATTCGCAAATTTAAATTGGATGTTGAATAGCATTTAAGGAATCTCTAATAGAGATTCCTTAAAAGTTATTCCTCGCACATTTGCGACATCGCAATTAGCGATTTTTGCATTTGGGATGCTGAATCCCAAATGCAAAAATCGCACTCGCAAAGGGCCGGATTCTCAGAATCCAGCCCTTTGCGAGCGCAATTTCCTATGATAAATCGGGCGGTTACTCTTCTGACTGTTGAAGAAAGACACCCATTTTAATTGCACTTCTTAGACCTTCCTTAGGAGAAGACCTGTTCTGAGAAAAACCTCACTTTTTCTTCATTGGAAATCTGAATTTCTTTTTTTGGAGAAAAATTGGCTATACTGCTGGAAGAATCATCTGATTCTGATGATTTTGTTGCTGAACAATTTGTACCAGAACCACTCCCTCCCAAAAGGTACACATCCATCGTAGGGACATTTTTTACTTTTCCAGAGGGGCAAAAGAAATGTAATGCCACGAAGGTGACATGCAAGATTTGCCAGGCAGTGCTGTCCAGCAGATATCCTAATAAAAAATACTCCTGTGGCACTGCTAGTATCACTGCAGCCTGTGAACTATGCTAACGAAGAATGTAGAAGACTGCGCCAAAATGCACCTCCACCACCGGCAATGCCAAGCACCTCTGGGGCATCACCTTCAACATCACCAACAGACAAACGTCCCCAATTTGCACCGCTTGATTTTCATATGCACGCATGCACGAACTTTGTAAAGTCTTTTCCTTTGCACCAGAATTTACTCTTTTTATCATTTTGCTCTCGCTTATTTAGCTTTGTGCTTCTGGTTACACAAATATTTGGTATCACTTTTGTCTTTAGTCCGGTTTTTTCTATGGTCCTTTGGTTTTACTTTCTACTCTTCATTCATTTAATTTAGGGTCTTGTCCATTTTCTGAAACAATGTTTATTTCCTCTACAGATCCCTTTGAGTCCCCTGACGAAGGGACTTTGGTCCCGAAATGCATAGGGATTTTTGTATTTTGAGGCGTTTTGATGGATGAAACCTTGAATAACACTACTTGAGTCATTATGATTATAATATATGACCTTCATGAATAAATTTATGATGAACTGATTGGACTTCTGAACTTGATTAATTCAGACAAAAACCAGAGGTTACATTTGCCTCCACAGGAGCACCCACAGGAATCTGTGTGGGAATCTCCCACACCTACTCGATACTAGCAACTACCAGGTGGAACAGTGCCAACTACAATGTGTATAAGAAATTGATGTTGCGTTACATGGTATTAACATTGTCTGTCTCTCACACCCACAGGGCTACATGTGGAATCAAACCCCAATGATGGTGAAGATGATTCACAGTCCCAGACCCTCATCCCACTGACAGCGATGCCTCTCACCACTCCATGGATGAGCCCGACCGACCTGGCATCTCTGGTGTCCCAACCCATGCAGCGTCTGGATCAGGCACACCTGCGCCAACCGCCACCACCATTCCTGCTATTCCTGCCACATCCCAGCAGACAATTCGGAGCCCTGCCCACACTCAAGAACTGAGCCAGTCTGACAATGAGGGACAAGGTTCAACGGGCACCCATGAGGGGGCAGACATCACCACCACTGCCATCACTCAGGGGTCCCGTCGAGCCGATGTGCCCACAACGGCAGGCCAGGCTCGTGTGGGCAGGGGTGGCGGGAGTGGCAGCAGGTAGAGGCGAGAACCTGACCAGACAGCTGCAGGCCCCGGTATGTCTGAGCTCTGCAACATCATGGAGGCATACCGGCGGGACACCAGGGAGTTCAGCCAGGTAGTGGGTGCCCTCACAGAGATCAAGAACCTGCAGGCTGAGCAACACGCCTGTCAACAACAACACCAAGGACAGATGGAGGCAAGACTGGTTGAGCTCCTGGCGGTGCAAAGGACATAAGCCATTCACTCCGTCAAATTGCTGACAACATGCAGCACCCTCCCAGTGTCACCAGGCAAGACACTTCAAGGCAAAGACGGCCACCAGGCACAGGGAGGGAGGAGGCGGAGAAATCGTCCAATGGAGCGTCCCATGCATCGTCAAGGCCTACATATGAGGGTCCCCCAAGGAAGGTGGGTCATCCACTGAAAAGACAGTGAGAGGCAGTGGGCCATGCACATCTCTCAGGACACCTGGTCTGGCACCTGGAACCTGTGTGAAACAGCATCACCTAATTGACTGTCCTACTCTCCCACATGGACTTGCTGGTTGCAGTCTGACCAATGATGCCAAGCACTGTGGTCTGGACTCTGGTGACTCAAACAGCAAGGCATCACATCTCCCTTTGTGAACTTTGGATCCCCCCCCCCTTTTTGCACAGCACCCATCACAATAAATAGACAAAACCAACACTTGAAATTGATGTTGCAGTCATTTTCCATCATTCTACAACATACGTGTGGGGATATGTAAAAGTATCCCACAGTGTGAAACAAACACAACTCATCCATACACTGGGATCTGAGTCCAGTCGAGGATACACATAGGTCACAAGGTATCATCAAATACATACATGAAGCGCTATACTCACCTGTGATGGTTTCAATCTGCTGAGGGGGGGTCTGCCATACTGCTCAGACAGACAGTTTTGGAAGAGTGTGTTGAAGGTGTAGAGGTCATGGGTCATGTGGAGGTGCCCAGGGAGGGAGTACTACGTCTGTATGTTGATGTGGGAGAACTATCTTCCACATGCAGTTGTACTATGGATGAGAAGAATGGTGCACAGGGCAAGGTTGGCTGGATGGAGTTGGTACAATGGCATGTTGGATGGAAGACGTCCATGTTCGTGTTTGGGGCTGGGGTTGTGGAGTGCCTCCTGAGTATGAAGGTGATCCTCCTGTTGACAGTGAGTCCATTGTAGGTATCTCAGGTGGACGGTCATGTGGCAGGGAATGTTGAGGATGAGGTGTGCTGATGCTCCCTGTATGTGCACAAGTCCTCCTGGAGTCTGGCTTTTGTTCCTGCGTAGAGGGCGTTGCTGTAGTAGAGCCGACTGGTGTTGTGTACCTGGGTGACTGTCTGTCTTGACTCGGAGTATTATCACACAAAGGCAACAGTCCATAGTTACCCCTGGCAATCAGTGAGGGTCAATAAGTGAAATTATACATCCCTCGCAAGAGCCTTAAGAAGCTCATCCAACGAGGGAGGGAATTATGTAAACACAAGGAAGCCCCACAATAGACAGTTATTGTCTCATCCAACTGGGCTTTGAAATGCCTAACAGAACAAGCTGCTGGTTCGGCAATAAAAAGAGAGTAATGAGGAGCAATGCCGCAAAACAAACCCTACCGTGACCAGGATATGCAGCACGTCACAAGAGAATCCTTGAATTGACGTCACCTGACTTGTGCAATGTAAGCTTTCACAATAGCTACAGCACAACGTTGTGACGTCAACAGCGCAACGTTCCTGGCATCATGGGAATAGAAAGTTAACATCAACCGACCAAGAAGGCTTGCAAAGCAGTGTTCTCCACCGGCCCTGAGGAAGCAATATGACAGTGACATGACATAGTGGCACAAGGGGCAATGCATCCATACGAACAGACTCACAGGACACTTAACAGAACATGTGGGACATACCCTGGCCCACACCTTCACAACATGGTTGATTACAAATCAAACTGTACTGGCACACAAGTAAGCATGGGCAAATTTTGCAAATTTGCAATTTGCGAATTTGCAGATTTGCGAATTCCCAATTCGCGGATTTTTTTATTTTGCGTGTTCGCGGGTGTTCGCGAGGTGCTTTGCAATTTCACTGTTTTTTTTTCCTGCTTAATCACTGCCACCCTCTCATTTTTTATGCCCATCTGCCCTCTGTCCCACTTTTGTGCCCTTCTGCCCTCAGCCTCACTTAGAATGGCGCCAGCAAGCTGCCAGCGCCATTCTAAAATAGCTAGAAATAGCTTCAACAGGAAGCAGTAATACATAAAGTGAAGCAGGTGCTCCAGTTGAAGGTCAATTTAAGTTACACAATCAATAATCACCTCAAGTTTGGGGTGATTAATGATTGTGTGACTGAATTTGAGCAGCACCTGCTTTACTTTATCTATTAGAGCTTCCTGTTCAAGCTGACTTTTGTAACTATTTTAGAATGGCTCTGGCAGCTTGCCGGCGCCATTCTAAAAGAGTTACAAAAGTCAGCTTTAACTTTTGAACCAATCAGTTCCGCTCGATGATTTTGCGGGAAATTCGCGAATCTTGCAGATTGCGAATTTACCGAAAATCCGCAAAATCTGCGAGCGGAACGGATTTTCCGCCCATGCTTACACACAAGATTAAGTGGATGTGCCAAACACATCATGCTGCACACAGTGATGCTGCAATTCACCAGGATGCTTGTTTCCAGTCCAGGGAAGAAATGGCTTGGCAGTTGGGGCTGGACTGTTCCCATGAGGCACAGGGTCAGACTGATTTGCATATGGCCATGTCTGAACTGGGGTGGCTGAGTGAGCTAAAGAATGGTGATGGATTAAACCCATATTAGTTGACTGGGGGTGAGTGTTTGTTTTGCTCAAACGCTCCGACCATCATCCCCTTTTATATAGCTTTGTTCGCCCTAATTTAGCAGGGTATGCTCAGACGTGAGTCCCTTGCTCACTTTGCCACTGGATTCAAGATAGCCTGGCTGATGAGGATTATGAATCTGAAATCGGTCCCAGGATGCTTGTTTCCGGTCCAGGGAAGACATGGCTTGGCAGTTCGGGCTGGACTGTACCCATGAGGCACAGGGTCAGACTGATTTGCATATGGCCATGTCTGAACTGGGGTGGCTGAGTGAGCTAAAGAATGGTGATGGATTAAACCCAGATCAGTTGACTGGGGTGACTGTTTGATTTGCGTAAAAAACTCCATCCATCATCCCCTTTTGTATCGCTTTGTTCACCCTAAATTGGCAGGGTATGCGCAGACGTGAGTCTCTTGTTCACTTGGCCACTGGATTCCAGGTAGCCTGGCTGATGAGGATTATGAATCCAAAACCAGTCCCAGGATGCTTGTTTCCGGTCCAGGGAAGACATGGCTTCACAGTTCGGGCTGGACTGTTCCCATGAGGCACAGGGTCAGACTGATTTGCATATGGTCATGTCTGAACTGGGGTGGCTGAGTTAGCTAAAGAATGGTGATGGATTCAACCCAAATCAGTTGACTGGGGGTGTGTGTTTGATTTGCTCAAACACTCCGTCCATCATCCCCTTTTGTATCGCTTTGTTTGCCCTAAGTTGGCAGGGTATGCGCAGACGTGAGTCCCTTGCTCACTTGGCCACTGGATTCAAGATAGCCTGGCTGATGAGGATTATGAATCCGGAACCGGTCCCAGGATGCTTGTTTCCGGTCCAGGAAAGACATGGCTTGGCAGTTCGGGCTGGACTGTTCCCATGAGGCACAAGGTCAGACTGATTTGCATATGGCCATGTCTGAACTGGGGTGGCTGAGTGAGCTAAAGAATGGTGATGGATTAAACCCAGATTAGTTGACTGGGGGTAAGTGTTTGATTTGCTCAAACGCTCCATCCATCACCCCCTTTTCTATCGCTTTGTTCGCCCTAAGTTGGCAGGGTTTGCTCAGACGTGAGTCCCTTGCTCACTTGGCCACTGGATTCAAGATGGCCTGGCTGATGAGGATTATGAATCCAAAACCCGTCCCAGGATGCTTGTTTCCGGTCCAGGGAAGACATGGCATGGCAGTTTGTGCTGGACTGTTTCCATGAGGCACAGGGTCAGACTGATTTGCACATGGCCATGTCTGAACTGGGGTGGCTGAGTGAACTAAAGAATGGTGATGGATTAAACCCAGATCAGTTGACTGGGGGTAAGTGTTTGATTTGCTCAAACTTTCCGTCCATCATCCCCTTTTGTATCACGTTGTTCGCCCTAAGTGTGCAGGGTATGCTCAGACATGAGTCCCTTGCTCACTTGGCCACTGGATTCAAGATAGCCTGGCTGATGAGGATTATGAATCTGAAACCGGTCCCAGGATGCTTGTTTCCGGTCCAGGGAAGACATGGCTTGGCAGTTCAGGCTGGACTGTTCCCATGAGGCATAGGGTCAGACTGATTTGCATATGGCCATGTCTGAACTGGGGTGGCTGAGTGAGCTAAAGAATGGTGATGGATTAAACCCACATCAGTTGACTGGGAGTGAGTGTTTGATTTGCTCAAACTCTCCGTCCATCATCCCCTTTTGTATCGTGCAATTCACCATGGAGCCTGTGGTTGTGATGTCCCACACAATGTCATCACGTGGAATCCGCCATGTGTCAGGGTCAAGGTTGACACATATTGATTTATTTATTTATATCATTTATAAAGCGCACTGTTACCAACCGGTGTCCTGGCGCTGATGTGATACTCCCTAAGTTTCAAGCCTTCACCAGAGTCAATACTCCACACCAGATGACTGTCAAGAAGGGTGACTGTCCTGTAATGGGAGTGATGCAACATGTAATTTGATCCATGGTGATTAGACATGTATGGATGGGTCTTTTCACATGCACAGAAACAGTTCCCACATATTGCCAAACAACAACAACACAAAAAAGACTGTTTGGTTCTATTACCGGAACTGACATTTACACATGTCCGTGCATGGAACGCTGATTCTGCCCACGTTGCAATCATCATGAGGAATAGCAGCAGGACTGAGATGACACAAACAGACAACAGGCACAGGAACCTGGGAATGAGAGAGACACATGGGCTCACCGTTACAAATCTTTGCAACAGACATGGGCAGGAACAAAACACGAACAATGTAGTACACATGTAAAATTATAGCTAAGTCATTGTGCATTTCAGTGTGGCATGACATAAGCACTTGCATGACACATCAGAACACACATCAAATTGAATATGCATACAGTCATCTGGACACACACATTGCAAGACATGCCACTCAATGCTACAAGCTTGCACACTCATTTGCTGTGACTCACAATCATGAGAAGAAGTTGCGTATGAGCTGACTCCGGATATCATCCTCCTCCTCCTCATCACTTGCATCGTCACCAAGCCCTTTATCCTCAACAGGTGGATGTTCCTGCTCCTCAGGATCCAGGATGAATGGGACTGCCTTCTCAACTGCCATGTTGTGCAGCATGCAGCACATGATGAAGATATTACAGACCTTAGCTGGGGCATGTGGGAGTGATCGACCAGTATTATCAGCTCTTCAGGAGGCCAAACGTCCACTCTATCACTCACCTGGTCTGCCCGTGTGCACTATTGTACCGCTGATCTGCAGCTGTTCTTGGGTTAGGGAGAGGTGTCATCAGCCATGGCATATTGGAATATCCTGCGTCACCTGCAAATATACACCATGTAAATAAGTGGTTCATGAGATGCAGGCAGAGCTAAAGATACTGAAACACACAGGTCACAGAGAGTATGCCCACTAACAAGACATGCCCGAATATTGCGCCCCTGCAGCATCATTCTTGGCACCCTGTTACGCCTCATGATGAATGCATCATAGCACTATCCTGGAAAACGTGCACAAACATGGGAAATCATCATGTTAACAAGACACACCACCAGGGCATTTATTGAGTGATAGTGTTTCCTGTAGCGATAAGCCTGTTCCTGAGCCTGTGGTGGCACCAAAGCCACATGTGTCCCATCAATGGACCCAATTACATGTGACATCCCACCCAGATGTAGAAATCACCCTTTACATCTCTCAACTCTTCAGGAGTAGGAAATCTAATGAATTCATCAATATGATCCAACATGGCTGCTAACACATCAGGCAAGTCACGGCTGAACATTGTTTGGGACATTCCACCTACATCAGCTATGGTTAAATGGAACGTACCTGTAGCAAACAAATGGAGGGCTGCCATCACCTTTATCTTGGGTGTAAGTGCAGTAGGATACCTGTGTTGCGGTTGGAGATGTGGTGCCAGCTTGTTCATCAAGTCCTGAATCAATGCTCAATTGAATTTGTAACGCCGATGCAGTCACTTTCCCTCATGATAGCCAAGTCTGGAAATGGCTTTGGTAGAGGCGGTGGCCTGCAGGACATATTTGGGAAGAATGGAGAATAACTGTCAAACAACATCAATGGCAAGGTACATATCACATGCAAAACTGCTATTAGACATCATGTCACTATGGAGTCTGGTGTGTGCAATACATCCTGTACACATATGCCAGCTTGCTGGCACTCCTACAAAAACTCAGATACACCTGTTGTTTGCCTCAAAAAACATGACATGCCCTGAAACAGGCTGCTGGTCTGGTCTGAGTGAACAACCCAAGATATTACTTGAGTGACACACGTCACAAATCCTGCATTGGAAGGTTGTCAACCCATCCAGACAGCTGACTGTGAGGCATATGCACAGGTCAGATGGAATATCAAAAGTACATCTCAAACACATGGCGATAAAGGTGTGCATGTGACAATAAACGACTCAGCCATTGTCAGGATGCAGACATGTGTGCCTTGGGAAAATTGATGTCTGATGACATCAGACCCAAAAACCGTAGAAATGCACATGTGGCATGGTGAGCGTACATGTCAAACCATTCACCATCTCAACACAGACCCATGTTAGATGAACCAACAGCAGATGCAGTTTACGCTACACAAACAAGCTCAAGGTTTAACATGCTACACACCAGACATAGTCACATAGGGTCATGCTGAGCGTGAAATGTCAAGTGACAAAGTGCCCCGGTCCCTGGCATCATGAGACGGGTGCCCAAAGAGATGACTGTGCCATCCCAGTGTAGATGTGCATGGCTACATCTGCATATTGGTACACATGTGACAAGTGTAAAGGTTATGTGTACCACATAGTGACCCATCACACATGACATGTGTCAACAGGTCAGCACACATCAATAGTGCAACAAGATCATATGCCCTGTGCTATATCACTGCCTGACACACCTAGAGCCTGCACATGTAAGTATGAAATGAAAAGAACTTTATACACATCTTTGTTTTAGGCATACCCCTACATCCCTGCCAAGTGTGCGCCTCGTATCACTATTGTAATGGTGCCATGCGAGAGCGTGTGAAACGCACCGTACCCCTGCATTCACAAATGCATGTGAAATGCACCGTGTGAAATGCATCGTACCCCAGCATTCACAAGTGCGTGCGTGCGCAGCGTCTCACTATTGTAATTGTGCCATACGCGAATGAACCGTACCCCGACATTACGAGCTTGTGTGCGCAGCGTCTCACTATTGTAATAGTGCCAAACGCGAGCGAACCGTACATTGACATTACGTGCGTGTGTGCGTAGCATCTCACTATTGTAATTCTGCCATACGCAAGCGAACCGTACCTAAATATTACATGCGTGTGTGCGCAGCGTCTCACTATTGTAATCATGCCATACGCGAGCAAACCGTACCCCGACATTACGGGCGTGTGTTTGCACAGCATCTCACTATTGTAATTGTGCCATACAGGAGCGAACCGTACCACAACATTACGTGCGTGTGTGCGCAGCGTCGCACTATTGTAATCGTGCCATACGTGAGTGAACCATACCCCCACATTACGTGCATGTGTTCACAGCGTCTCACTATTAAAAAGGTGCCATACGTGACGTGAAACGCACTGTACATGTGTGTGGACCTCAAAAATACATAGGGGACACCTAGGGGACGAGTAGTAGGCCCTGAATGCAGGCTGGTTGTCATGGATACCGAGATTTGAGTGTGTGCTACAGGTGTCCTGCAAAAGTCAGTTGGGCAAAACTATACAATGTTGCAAAATTGTTGTGGAGCTGAAGCTCAAATTTTGAACCATGCAAATGTGTGTCAGGGCCTTATGTTTAAAGGGATTGGAGGAAACGTAGGATGCAAAGTTATCTGGCCTATCACACTGTACTCCTGAGACTGAAAGCCCCTCAGCAGCACTGATTTAAGGCTGCATGTGGCTGTGAGAGGGCACTTGCCTGCACAACATTGGAGTGGACCACACTGCTGCTGTCTCTGCATTCCCTGGACTCTTATGTTGCGTACGATGGAGAGGGCACCAGCATTCACTGATGAGGAAAACTAGGCCCTGCTGGATACCTTCCTACCACAGTACAGCAAGCTGTATGGGAGACCAGGGGAGCAGGTGAGTGCTGACTGCAGTACCTTTGAATGTGCACCTGTTGTTTGAGTGTCACAACAGGCATTGTGTATTGGTGGTACAGATATGCAATGTGGTTTTGGGAGTGTCCCAGGGGGTGACCATGGTGTTGTCTCTCATGCAGAGCATAACGTAGTTAATGTGTGTTCATTCCTCACTTGCATTGTGCTTACTGTGACATTCACTGCATAGTGCGTGACACATTCAGCCGTGCCAGACCTTGGTGGCTTTATTCCAAAATGTCCTTAGGTGTAACAGTGTTCCACCCAGAGTGACAGCTGACTGTACTCACAGCTGTGTATGACTTGTGGGGACCTGTGGTGATATTGTACAAATGATGTGTTTAATCTCATGGACATTGCAGTGTGTGAATGTTCCTTGTCATCTGGGTGAATTTGTATGTGAAGTGTTGCCCCACAGATGCATGGCGTTTGCAGCAGCTATAGCCATCTGATGTGACTAGTAAGCAGTGGTGTGTGCCTGACGTTCAAAGTTAGCACAACACCTGTGACACCTCTTTGTCAAGTGGCACATGTGCAAAGTGAGGGTTGTTTCCACTGTGGTCAGTGACAGGCGAGTGATCTGTGCTAGGGTGTGTCTGCTGGTCTACTGAGGGTTGTTAAGTGGAGTTAGACATGTGACTGCTTGGCACGTGTTGTCCCACACCCTGCAGTTGCATGTGTTCTCCAGTGTGTGCCATGATCAGTGTGTGTGCTGTATCTGTTACGCCATCTGTTGCCTTTCAATGCCAAGTACTGCATTGGGGTTTGCCCACAGGCCTAATTCACATGGACAATGATGCAAGTCCTGTCAGCATCCTATGCCCTGTTCACATTATCAATGGTGTGCAAGCGTGTGTCTCTGGGAGATGGAGCAGGTGTAGTGATGTTGTTTCACTTTGTGTTCCTGACAGGTATCTGCCTACGAGAAGGGAGAGATACGGCTGGAGATCGTCAGGGCTGTCAGGACTGCGGGGGTCCATTGCCGGAGGCACAACATTAAAAAAGGTGGCAGGACATCCGGTGCTGGACCCAGCGGATCGCCCGGGTCCAGCTGAAGATGGAGTCACCACGCCGGCATTATGGAAGCCGTCATCTCACCCCCACATGCTCCGGGTCCTGGCTGTGGTCTTTCCCGACCTCGATAGGCAGTTGCCGGAGAGACAGCAGCAAGGAGGGGGTAGGTACATGGCTGTTTGTTGTGTTGTGTGTCACCTGCTTCTTGAGGTGCTCAGAAGCCTGGAAACACTCCCACAGTTGGGGTGTCTGGTCAGACAGGTTATATGTGCAGTGTATTTTAACACCTTAGATGCGGCACAAATATTCCTCCCCAGTACTGCGCTGTCCATTGGAACTAGTGCTGAATGGACGTCCAATGGACGTGCGCAGCACTGGGGAGGTAGTGCTGCCGTCGGCCAACGCCTCGACGCAGCACTTAAGAGGTTAAATTCCTCACAATCAGCTGGTGCTATTTTTCATCCCTTCCCCTCCTTCACATGTGTCCCCTGGTCTGTGTGTATTCAAATATGCACATGCTCAGCTAGGGTGCAAGTTATTTATACAGCACATTGATTAGCGCATCATGTGGGAGGGTGGTCTGTGACATGTGTTGAGACCTTGCCTGTGCCATGACCTGTGCACTGTGTTAGGGCTTCACATTTGTTTGCACTGATGATGAGTCTCAACATAGGAGTGTGCGTTTTCTACTGCACACCCTTGCAGCATGCATGAACCATGTTGTGTTGTCAGACATGATGTACATTATTTGTACATTATTTGGGAGATATGCATAGTGCCATGACGGTTCTTCCAGAACCACGGATCAGTGTGCCCACCACAGTCCCCTGAGACACCCTGGCATCCTAATCATGTGTGTCATCCAACACTGTGCCCCTTCTATGTGGGTTCAGCATGGGTCTGCCTCAGTGGCATTCGTCCCTGGCATAGTTTGTATTTATCCTGTGTCTGCTACATGTTCCCTCTGTATATAGTTACAAATTTTGGCTTGTGCATACTCACATTGGGCAATCTGTTGTTGGTTGTTTGTGACTAATATGTATTGGCAGCCCCACAAGCTGAGCTTGGGTTACCTTTTAAAATGTTGCTGCAGTTTTTGTTACCCCGATTCTGAGTTCTCACTTCTTGAGCGGTATCTATCACATTGACTGAGAGATGGGGGTGTTGTGCAGGAGAGGTCCAATGGGCCTGCCCGATTTGGCCTTGGCAGTTGTGACCTGTGTTTGAGAATTTGCTGGTCAATGTTTCACCATGCACTTCCCCTGTGATGGTGGCCAGTGCTTTCATTTGGGTCTTGACAGCCTATGTCATTTGTTTCCAGACATGATTGTGCCTAATTCATTTTTGCCACGTGAATGTAGTTCTGGCGCAACGCTGTTTTGTCTTTTTGTGCACACTACTTTGTTGACATTTTGCATGGGGATCATGGTGTGTCCACGATGCAGCAAATATTTTGTTCTTTATAATTGCTGGACCATTAGCTTGAGCATTGTCCTGATTTGGGACATGTGGGCCACTTCACATGACAGCCAGTGGGTCTTATGTGCTAGCAACTGTATGATCAGGTAATAGATGCCCCTGTGAGGACTGACACATTTGAAGTTGTCTCACATTGATGAATGTACCTTGGCACTCCCAACACTTGCTAAGAGTTGTTCATGTTTTGAATGTGTTCATATGACAAATTGTGTAGGTTACACTTATGTGCCTGCATTATAGTTGTCTCACAAGGTAGTGCACGCAAAACAACATTTTCAATTTTTTAGAAGAAGCAGGCAGCTTTTGAAGGAGACCAGTGTTAGTGATTAATGTAATGCCTTGATCTCCATATACATGTCCCCAGAGTGATCTTGAGTGCTTGAGACTGCTTTGTTGTCAATTGTACAAACTAATGTGAGTCAAGCCATCAAGACCTCCGTTGGACCATGTATATGGCAAATCTGCTACGCCATTTGTTCCTAACAGTGTTTCATCTTAAAGTGCGCCAGCTGTTTCAATGAATGTGTCTATGTTTTTTGTGTGCATTTCATTGTGAGAGATCTTTCATGCAGGCACATATGTGTTATCTTTACAAGATGGCGAATTAACACATTCAATGCATTTTGAATGTGTGAAGTATGGTGAGTCCCAAGATGCCAACAATTTGTGACATTATTTTTTACCCAAATGTACTTACAGGGCTTTGAGTGTGGTGTCACCTTGTTGAGTGAGGTGTGTTAGTTTGCCCTGAGGGGCACCAAAACTGTCTATTTCTTTGTGAACTTCATTGTATAGATCTGCCCTCCTGTAAACAAACAGAAGCTTCTCAGTGTAATTCTCATTCAAGTTGTGGCCTGGTGTGTTCTTTGGATCCTTGTGTCCAAGTATCATTGTGTCTATACATACTGGGCAGTACTAGTCTCAATTATGTGCAGAGCTATATGGCTGTTACTCATGATGCATGCCATGATTTGCAGTGTGACCAACTGATTTAGTGGTCATGTGTCAGATGTGTACAGGTGACTGGTGCATTTTAGTTTCCTCTCCTTGCCCACAGCATTATCACCCGACACAGGTGGAGACGTGAGCACAGAGCAAGAGGAGGGACCCATCCACAGTGCTACCACAGCTCTGGAGTCTGAGGGAGCCAGTTGCACGGAGGGTGAGTGGAGTCAGGCAGCCAGACCATTGGAAGGCAACACTTCTTACCATGTGGACAGATCGTCTTCTGACTCCCAGGAGGAGGGGGAATACGTGTCGACACCATCTACCATCACTGTGTCTGCCCCCGCCTCCTCCTGACCCATCTCCACCCTCCCAGTTGCTAGCGTCCCTTCTATCCGTGCTTCCCCCATGTCTCCTTTGGCCCCGGCACTGCAGCCTCTTCCCCTATCTCCCCTGCTGCCCTCAGTGCCGAGTCTGTGGACCTACTCCGGCAGATTCAGGTTGGTCAGACAGCAATGCTGACTTTCCTCCATGGCCACACCACTATACTGACACAGTTGTTGTCATTCATGGAGGACATGTCAGCTATGATGTCTGACCAACGTCGGATTCTATCACCATTGGACTCCTTACTGAGGAAAGCAGTTTCCCTCCTACAGTGGCCCGCCCCCCCCCCCCCCTTCGGACCCATCCACACTCCCCTCTCCAATACCTGTCCAGAGCATATGCAGATAAACAAGATTGCGCACAACAATGGGCACAACCAGCACACCACCACGGAAGTGTAAGCGCAAATCTCCTGGCACGCAATCTCAGGGGGATGCAGGTACACCTACAGTGACTGGGGTCAGACGGCAGGCAAGCAGCCACAGACAAAGTCTGCAAGACTCACAGCCCTCTACTTCCACTCCCATTGTGTCCCCAGGTGCATATGGGGGTCTGGCTGAACTGGCAGCAGTGTGCAGCACTGAGTTTATTTCCACCTTTGGCACTGCACAAGCCACTGGGGAGGATTCCTCCCCCCCTTCACCCACAACACCTACCCTTCCCTCTACTGTCCCTGTGGTGCCTAGCCCTGACCCAAATGATGCCCCCCACGGGTCAACAACCCTTTAGCTCCATCATGTGCAGGCAAGTTTGGGGTTGACAACCTCCTCAACGTCCCCCAAAGAGACTGTAATGTGGACTGACCATTGGCCTTGTTTGAGCCGGGACTCATTGTTTCACTCATTTTCCTTTGGAGCTGAATAAAGCATTTTATTTTTCATTCTAAACTATTGCATTTCAGCTACTTGCTTTAGGTGCTGTGGGCCTAGGAGTTGGTGTCATGGTAATGTTTTGCGGTTCTGAAAGATGCATATTTTATGATGATAATGAGGTGGACCATGGTATCTATGTGCCATCAAAATGTCGCAGCAATTATTCTTTGGTTGTGTGTGTTCAGTTTGGCTAGACACATTGTCCCAAGGAGTGTTCCTTCCTCAGTGACACATGAGATCTTCACCAGTAATCTCCTCTCAAAAGACCATGGGGGTCTAGTTGTTCTATGGAAGCTCCTCTGGTTATTACTAAGGTATTATGATCGGATAGCATTCTTGGCAGTTTAGTTATAGTTTCTTTATTAATCTCAGAAGTGGAGATAAAAAAATAGTCCAGTTTAGAATGCTTCTGAGCAGGGTTTGAGAAATATGTAAAGCCAGAGTTATTGGGCTCCTTGACGCCCCAAATATCCTCTAAATCTATTGATTCTTTCAAAGCTTTAATTGCCCTGTAGACTCGTGGTTTTTGACCAATATAGTTTACACTATTCTCCCAACTAGCAGAGATATTTAGATCACCACATACTATTATAGGTACCGCCCAACCTACCAGTTCAACCTCCAGGAAATCAAAGATCTCCGGGTCGTCACCATTTGAGCCATAAATTACACAGATGGTAAATCCTAGCTCCAGCTCGGCGATCACCCATCTAACACCGCTATCAGCTCTTACCTTCTTGACCCCCCCCCAAAGTTTTCTTTATCAGGATAGCCACCCCTCTAACCATTGAGGTTTGTAATGAGCAGGCAACCAAATCAAACCCATTCATTAACAGAAGGTTCCATTTTGCCCAAGGGAGGTGCGTTTCTTGGAGGCATAACACATCAATTTTATTGAATTTAGCAAAGTGGGTCATTCTTTGTCTTTTCCTCCAATCATTCAACCCCCCAACATTCAATGTGCATATTTTAATGTCTGACATTTTTATTTTTAATTCGACCTGTCATCATCTTCTGCCTCTTAGATTTAGTATTAGCTTTCGGCTGATTCAACTGATTCCTATGTCCTAATATGATCAAGACCATAGTGGTGCACTCTGAACTACATTTTATGATTTTTTTCTTTTTTCCACCCCCCACGGGCCCCCCCAAAAACCCCCCAGACTCCTCTTCCCCCAACCTCCCCCCTCCCTACCCCCCCAACACACCCCCTCCACACTGTGAGGCGCACAACACTGGTTTGTGCATGTGATGGACATGCAGTTGCGATGAGGATATCAAAAACACTATTATTTAGTTACAGATAAAAACACCCGGAAAAGAGAACAGATACCAAAATAATGGAAAACCAACTTAAACACCAACCATCCAAGTTTGCCACATATGAGGACTTTGATCATTAGACTGTACTGTTCTGAGCATTACTATTTTTCAAGGCTGTCCAAATATTCTTTGGCCTTGATCTCAGATGAAAAATATCATGTTTTTCCTTCCTTGATGACTTTAAGCTGGGCTGGGTTTATTAGGTATGCTTGATGTTTTCTATCCTGAAAGGACTTTATTAGCCCCCTTAACCGCCAGCGTCTTTCCACCGTCGCATGGCAGAAGTCCGGGCGGACAAAAAAAGAAACGCCATCACAGTTTTTCCTTGCATCCGGTCTAGCCTTTTCCGAAATTGCCTGTCGGAGTTTAAAGTTGCCCAGAAAGATCAACACTGCCCTAGGTTTATCGCCTTCTTTAGCATTTCTTCTTATTTTGAAGGGGGTACGGTGGACTCTCTGTATCTCTTTCATCCAGTCCCATCCGGGCAGTTCCTGCTGGAAGAGTTTCACAATGTACGCTCGGATATCTGACCCTTCACTCCCCTCGGGAATTCCTAGGACTCTAAGGTTATTTCTTCGGAGCCGATTCTCCATCTCCTCCAGCTTCCATTGTATATCTATAACTTGGGAGCATTGAGCCTCAACTTTAGACGTAGCCGCTGCCATCTCCGTCTCTGTTGCAACCACCCTCTCCTCTAGATTTGACACTCTGTCCCCAGTTGTGACGCATGCTTTAGAGAGCTTTCTCACTACCCCCTGCATTTTCCTCGTAGCAGCCTGTGATTTTTGGCTGTCTTGGCGTGTTTCCTCGCGGTGTGCTAATATCTCCTGATTAATTGTCTCTAGTAGTGACATTTGAGCTTGTTCCAGCAAGGGGCTTCCTAATAGCGGCTGAGCTGAGGAGTGATCCCAAGTAAGCTCCTGATGTTCCATCTCTTGACCCCAGTCAGCTTTTTTTTTCTCATGGCTGTGGTCGGGATACTATCTTCCAAATCGGTGTCCGTCTCCACACATGAGCTACGTTCCTCCTCATCCTCGGACCACTCACCCTCATCTGAGACTGAGAAGAAAGCCTCACTAGGGTCATTTTCTTTATCGCCACCACCTCCTCCTATAGCCACGTTTGGTATAGCTTCCTCTTTGGCAGTTGGGAGGATCAAGGGGTCAATTAACTCTCCATTGGCGTTGATGGCATCTTCCCTAGTGTAATTTACCTCATTGATTTGAGTGTTTATATCCAGCTCCTGGGCCACATTTATAGCATCATCGTTTTTGCTTAGCATGTGAGCTGGATTTACCCCCTCTGCCACAGTCACTACCTCAATTCCAGTCATCTCAGTTAGTGTTCCTGACTTTTGGGTCGTAGGGGGGTACAGAGCTGACTCAATTCATTAGTAAGATCAGGTGTTTTGCTCTCACCTGTATCTTTAACCCCCTTCTCCTTACCCGCTTTCACCAGAAGGTCCAAAACTGATGCTGTCGCCAACCGGGTCTTAGGGGCTCCTTGTTGCCGTTTTTTCTGTTGCAAGTCGGGTATGGTGGTTTCATCGCCACATGAGGCATCCGGGGCTACATTGCCAGCTTCCTCCTTCAGCATTTTCTTTCTCAGTGAAGATTTTGACCCCTGGTTCAATTTCGGCGCCATTCCAAGCGATACTCTCTGCCTGTAGTGCTTCGCTGATTGACCCGTCTGGCAGTAATCCCTGTATACTTATACTTACTAAAGTACTTATGGCAATTAAGGCAGATCTCCAGAAAATGTCCACTCAGAAGGCTATGGGCGAATACCAGGCTACAAGAGCCAATCGTTATGAGACTGGTGAACATGCTGGTAGAGCCTTGGCCCTATGACTTCGGCAGGAGCGGTCCAAAAACACCATAAAGAAGATAGAAGAAAGGGGCAGAGAAAATACAGAAACCACAGATATCCTGCGTGTCTTTAGAGACTTCTATAAAAAGTTATACGATGAGGAAATAATGGATGGGGGGCAATATACGAACTTAGAGGACTCTGGTCCTCGCCTTGATTCCTCTCTCCAAGAGGAACTGGATAAAGATATTACCGAATTGGAAGTTAAAACTGCCCTACAGGAGCTAGCTCCAGGGAAGGCTGCCGGTCCGGATGGCCTCCCCCTGGAGGTATGTAAATGTATCGAAACCGAAATTATAGACCTCTTAGTAGATCTTTTTAACATGATAGTATACAAGGGAGAAACCCCGGAATCTTGGAAAGAGACAAACAGTGAGAATCTGGGGTCATATAGACCGATATCCCTAATTAACTCTGATACCAAGCTATACTCCAAAATATGGGCCTCTAGAATGGGCAGGATTATTGGTAGTCTTGTCTCTCCTTGGCAGCATGGGTTTGTTCCCGGACGTGGCACAACGGATCATACAAGCAGAGCAATAGCTATATTTGACACCCATGCTGCCACGGGGGGGGGGGTCGCATGATCCTGCTCGACGCGGAGAAGGCTTTCGACTGCGTGGTTTGGAAATATCTGTGGAACATCTTGATAGGGAGAGGTTTTGGGCAAAAAATTATCGGAGCATTGAAAGCTATGTATCTTGATCCAGTGGCCAGAGTTACGGTCATGGGCGAGAAATCTGATACCTTCTATATTAAAAGAGGAACTCGGCAGGGATGCCCATGCTCTCCAATTCTCTTCTCCCTATACATTGACCCGCTCATTCAGGCTATTTTAGGGTGCCCTAGGCTAAAACCAGTGATAATAAATGGGTTTGAAAATAAAATATTAGCCTATGCGGATGATCTGGCCGTATTTACTAATGATCCCCAACAAGCCATGTCAACCTTGGTCGATTTGACAAAACAATTTGGCTTTAATTCAGGCTACCTATTGAACGAAGCAAAGACCCAGATAATCTGCACAGGGAATATAGTAAAGGCAGTTCCGAGATATGTGGAAGCAGCAGTATACCTGGGGGTAACAATTAACGGCGCAGTAGAGAAAATAGTGGAAGGAAACTATTTACCACTTATAAAATCAATAGAGACTGACCTGAGGAGATGGGATGGCCTGCACCTCTCATTGATTGGAAGGATAAATGCAGTCAAGATGTCAATGTTTCCGAAGCTATTATATCTTTTTAGAGCCATACCACTATTTATTGAGGAAAAAATAATGTCTAAACTGGAATCTGTCTTTATTAAATTTATATGGCAATATGGCAATATAAGAATGTCAACAAGCCTTCTCTCTCTCCCTTGGTAAAGGGGGGGCTTGGATTTCCCCAACCAAAGGTTATACCATTGGGCCTGTCTTTTAACACAAATGACGACACTTTTCCAATCAGATGCCCATACTAACAATGGTAGATTGGAAGTATATCAACTCCCCGCTATCTTTGAATTATTATTGGGAAGAAAGGCGACGGGTATTCTGTTACGCGAAGTAGATCGCAGATTCTATAAAAAAGCGAGATACAAAATTATCGATAGTGCTTGGAGGGTATGGAAGGCTAGTAGAAAACTGTGTAATATCCCCAAAATTAATGCATACATTCATATTTATAGATTCAGTCTCTTTTCAAGGTTAGGGATTGAAAGGGCCTTAAAAATCTGAAGGGAGTTGGGCATTAAGGCATTACGGGATCTAACGGACGGGGAAGGGATTATAAGCTTTGAGGCATTACAAAAGAGTTATGGTATTCCAGACAATCATTGGTTCGCCTATACCCAGGTTGACCGTTCCCTGAAGGCTATTAAACCAAAACCGCCTCCCCTAGTAAATAGTCCCCTCCTGGATGCATTGTCCAATGGATGCAATAAAATTAAGCCTATATATAACATCCTTCTCGCAGAGATTCTCGATGATGTCGATAAGACAGAGGTTGCATGGTCCAATAAACTAGGAAACCCAAATGTAGATGTTGACCTGGCTATAGCACTGAACAAAAGAATATTTAGAGCCACAAACTTAAGAGCTCAACATTATAAAACGGTGTTCAATCTATACTATACCCCGGCAAAATTGTATACATGGGGGGCTAGAGTGGACGACAATTGCCCAAGATGTGGGGGGGACAAGCAGACCTTCTACATATGTTTTTCTCTTGCACTCTCTTGACCCCAGTGAAGAAAGAGATTGAAAAATTATGGGAGGGGCTGCTAGGTCATAAGATCGATCTATCCCCTACCCTGATGATCTTGGGCACAGATTCTAATTTAAACTTGGGCAAAGAAGAAGAAGCCTTGGTGTTTATTTCTGTAGCCGTCCTCAGGATCTTGATTTCTGCGGGGTGGAAGGATACGGTTGCACCATCCTTTCAAATGTGGCTATCCAGGTTCCTTGGTATATATAATATTGAGATCTGCTTATATGAATATAAAAAGGGGGGAAAGTACGGGACTTTGGAAGAAGGTTTTGGGCCCCGGTAACTAAATGGAGGGAGACTCATGCAAAAGATGCATGAACTCCTATTTTGTATATTTTGCTGCTGTATATATTGATAATAGGACAATCATGCACTCTGTCTGTTCTTTTATATATATTGTTGGTTTTTATATGAGCCTTCTATATCAGTGATCTTAATTATTTATTTAATGTATGTTTGCATTAAGTATCTATCTTTTGTATCTAATGAACCTGCGAATCAATTATTATGCCTGTGTCCTGACTGATCTAAGTATGTATTTTTTAATTTTTAGTGATGTATTTTAACTCCAAATAAAATAAAATAAAAAAAAGACACATGAGATCTTCACTACAGACAGTTGCACAATTGTTGCGCTGACATGTGTGCAGATTTCCTATTTTGTTTAACGTTCCCTTCAGCAATGGCCATGCCTGCTCACAGATGACTACTGCTCATTAGTCTGTGCCATCCATGCCACTCACTGTACTTGTCTTTTGAGCATGTAGAAATGCCTTCATGGACATATTCACCCTTTTCCACACTATGCAGACGTGTAATCATAGCCTACCCCTAAGTTGGGATTTGTTATGCAGGGTATTTGTGCACATGACTAACATTGTATCTAAGGGCTTTCAACCCTATTCCTTCCATGAGAGAGTACATGTTGGTGGTCTCACCACCAACATGGACATTCATATCAGCACAGAGATGTACATGACAGTGTGTATTCCCTTTCGCTCTCTTTGTTTGGTGGGCTGTTACATGACTATTCACTATTGTGTCATGATGGTAGGGTGTGTAGGTTGTCTGCAACCTCCATGGGTGGTTATGCATGTGGGATCTGACATCATACCCACATGTGGTGTGTGCCACGTAGTGTGTGACAAAAATCCATCCTCCGTGGAGTGGGACACTGCTGTAAGTGATGTGTTGCTATGGCACTATCAGGACACTCACAGGTTAGGGATGTAAACATACACCCATGTAGTTGTGGTATAATGATGATAGTGCCCCCATATATCTGAGCACTGCCGGGAGTCCTGTGCACCCACCCCTCCTATGTCTGGCCACTGCTGGGAGTCATATCCACCCACCCTTCATATGTCTGGCCACTGCTGGGAATCATATCCACCCACCTCTCATCTGTCCGGCCACTGCTGGGAGTCCTCAGCACCCACCCCTTATATGTCTGGACACTGCTGGGAGTCATATCCACCCACCCCTCATATGTCTGGCCACTGCTGAGAGTCATATCCACCCACCCCTTATATGTCTGGACACTGCTGGGAGTCATATCCACCCACCCTTCATATGTCTGGCCACTGATGGGAATCATATCCACCCACCCCTCATATGTATGGCCACTGTTTAGAGTAATATCCACCCACCCCTCATATGTCTGGCCACTGCTGGGAGTCATATCCACCCACCCCAATACTCTAGGCCTATGCTGGGAGTCCTTTGCACCCACCCCTCATATGTCTGGCCACTGCTGGGAGTCATATCCACCCACCCCTCATAAGTATGGACAATGCTGGGAGTCATATCCACCCACCCCTCTTATGTCTGGCCACTGCTGGGAGTCCTGTGCACCCACCCCTCCTATGTCTGGGCGCTAGTGGGAGTCCTCTGCACCCACCCCTCATATGTCTGGCCACTGCTGGTAGTCATATCCACCCACCCCAATACTGTAGGTCTATGCTGGGAGTCCTCTGCACCCACCCCTCATATGTCTGGCCACCGCTGGGAGTCATATCCACCCACCCCTCATATGTCTGGCCACTGCTGGGAATCATATCCACCCACCCCTCATATGTACGGCCACTGCTGGGAGTCCTCTGCACCCACCCTTTATATGTCTGAACACTGCTGGGAGTCCTATCCACCCACCCCGCATATGTCTGGCCACTGCTGGGAGTCATATCCACCCATGTCTTCTATGTCTGGCCACTGCAGAGAGTCATATCCACCCACCCCTCATATGTCTGGCTACTGCTGGGAGTCATATCGACCCACCCCTCATATGTCTGGCCACTGCTGGGAGTCATATCCACCCACCCCAATACTGTAGGCCTATGCTGGGAGTCCTTTGCACCCACCCCTCATATGTCTGGCCACTGCTGGGAGTCATATCCACCCACCCCTCTTATGTCAGGCCACTGCTGGGAGTCCTGTGCACCCCCCCTCCTATGTCTGGGCACTGCTGGGAGTCCTGTGCACCCACCCCTCATATGTCTGGCCACTGCTGGGAGTCATATCCACCCACCCCTCATATGTCTGACCACTGCTGGGAGTCATATCCACGCAGTCCTCATATGTGTGGACACTGCTGGGAGTCATATCCACGCACACCTCATATGTCTGGACACTGCTGGGAGTCGTATCCACCCACCCCTCATATGTCTGGACACTGCTGAGAGACATATCCACCCACCACCATAATGTAGGCTTATGCTGGTAGCATGGATGGCGTGTGTGCGGGTCGTATCACTATTGCAATGGTGGTATACCCGAGCGTGTGTGACGCACCGTACAGGTACACTTGCGTTGTTGAGGTATGTTGTACTCACTGTCTGCGCCGTCATCGGTTTCTATGCACCAGGTCGTTGGCGTATAGGACTGGGATGATACGAACGATGGGGTTCATGGCGTGTATGTCGCATACCCGGGTGCTGTTCGAGCCGGACTCTCCTTTTACGGCTGTTTTCGGGTCCCGTAGAAAAAGGGTTGTGCGGGGTATCGCATAGACGAATCGTACCTGCTTGGCCGGAAACTGCTGCTTGTTTACGTATGGAAGTAGCGTACTGCGTGACCCTGATACTAATCGTATGTATTGTTGTGTTGTACGGTGTTTGGTACTATTCGTGCAGGGATGTGCTTCGGGTTTGGATCGTACTTGATCGTACGTACGGGGAACTTGAAGGTGTACGATTCGTATGGGAAATACGCTCCGTACAGCTATTTGGAGCGCATTTTCCCGAATCAGAATTGACCCCAAAGCAGCCAGCCTTTGTCACATTTTAGATAGGCAGTGTAATGTCCAGATGGTGTGGAAGGACCATCATGGAAAATGATTGCTACTGCTACAAAAGTTCTTCCTGATATTGATAGTTGACTTGCTATTAAAGTTTCTAATTTTCTTCCATCAGATGTCAAACGTTGCATCATTACAAGTATATATTGTCCATATCTTTGTATAAATAATGTTGATAACATTTCTGATTAGCATTGGCTGCACTCCATGTTCTGATTTGCTGCTTTAACTAGTTTATTGAAAGACACTGATTTACAGTCTGGCAATGTCAAATATATAAATATTTCAGTGTCTATGTTAGTGCTACATATAAACATACAATTTTCTCAATGATGTTCCAATTTATAACAACAGCCAAAAATGTTTTCAATTTGTATACCTTCATTTTCCAATTTGGTTAGCATATACATTCGAAATTTCAGAGCATCTTGTTGGATATTTTGCGTAAACTGTGTAGAATCAGAACATACATCTGATAGATTACGAATATTACAAACAATTTGTATTTTACTTTTATCAGTTCTCAATTTTTCATAAACGCAATGCAACAATGAACATAATCTTTCTTCCTGATTCTCTATAATTTGCTGTTGTAAACCTTCAAGAAAAAAACAACATTGACCACTACATTAGCATAGCACTTGGCACCTGAACTATTTTGAAACTGATAACCAACAATCTCTTCAACAGTGCCCTCTTTCTTTTTGCTTGCAATCACATTATCTTGTTTTTTTCCCTTCTCATACCTTCACTACAGATGTTCTCATATCTTCTTTTTCATCCTACTACACGCTTTTCAAATACAGGATATTAACCTAAATTAGAAGCATAAACTCTTCTTAACCGATTATACTCTTTTACACAGTTTGCATCTGCAGTAACCTTTGTGTCATCAAAATCAATCAAAAACAAACCAGATAAAGTTTTGACCCGCGGCAAAGCAACATATGCCTTACCCTCTTTAAACACAGTATTTCCAATGTTCACCAAAGCACTTTCTGCACTTAAACCTTGAGATTTATGAATAGTCACTACATATAGAATTCAACAAAAGGAGGTACCCCTGATGTCTATACCAGGGAAGGGGGTCTATGTATCAGAAAACAAGAATCCCTGTTTGAACAATTGTAGGCAAATGTGGCCAAACAAAATAGTAATGGGCGGGGTAGGAAATAAATGAGTGATTTTCCTTATGACAATTTACTCGAAGTAACCTATTCAGGCAGGCAAGGACTAAACTATTCACATAGCAAAAAAATATATAAAAAGTAGTACACAGGTCAAGTTTTTGTTGGTTGCACCAAAGTTAAAACAATTTATTACCTCCCAGTATGGGTTACAATCTACACATCATAAAAAACAATGAGATTAAAAACCACATGAGGTGGTAAGACAATGAATGTATAGTAAAACAGAACAAAACAGTCGACGCGGCGTTTCGGTGTATTTCTAATTCTTCACACCTTCTTCAGGACTTTTTGTAAAATATTCATTCAGTATCTATAAAATTAAAAAAATACATTTTTTACTATGGGATTTCATTTATATGTACTAACCAACAGCCTTGCATTCCTACTGCCTTGCTCAAAAAGTATCCAGTTGATATTGTTATTTACATCTCTTATCTACAACCCCTAAACAAAACATTACTTAATCACCAGAAATATACAGTTCATTTGTATCAATATGGCTCAACTTTCACTGGTATTGTTGCTTATATAGTCCATGGGATTAGTGAGCTAACCTTATGCTTCATTGTGCATGTAGACTTTGTTAGAAGTTACCTGGTTTGATACGGACAGTTTCATAAATTTTCTTTTTCTTTAAGCTTGAATTGCTTTAAGCTTGAGTTGCTTTTACTAGTGTATCATGGGCTGTTTAAAAAATAAACATAAAATGCTGATTTAGTGATTTCGCCCTTATTTTCATATTCCCACAAAAGCCGGTGTTTTACATTTAGGTACGGGGTTTTACCTTCATATTAAATTGATGAGAGCCTACGTATACACGGAGGAGCCACCGTCAATGAGAAAGGATGGTCATCTTTTTCTTATGATCTAGAGAATTCACATTAATTGCAGCACTCATTAATTATGCACGCTCAGGGTCTAGATTTACCATCATATATATACAATGACCTACTGTACTAACCTGTTTCTGTTTACTTCTCAGAAAGTTTTTAAAGATTTTGACCAAGGTGCGAAAATCTCGTTGCATCAATCTTCACCTTCTTACTTTGATGAAGTGGTCTGATGTAAAAAATATATAAAAGGGAATATGTGTTTTAGGATATTATCCCCATATGACTTTAGGAAAACATGTCTCACTAGTAATGTTGGCCCACTTGGATCTTAGTGATCACAGAGCCAGTAGTCTAACAGTCATTATCATGGATAGTATGCTTATGTTGGCATTACTCAAGGCTGATATAATGCTATGGTTTGTATTTTAGTCTTTGCCAGAAGAAAATATCTCAATTAAGCAACCGGCAATATTTAGTTGTTGCCATTTTCCAAAACAACACTTATTAATCTTTTTAGAATAGAAACCTTAAACTGCATATGGGTCAGTTATCTTTCTCACTCTAGGAATCAATTAACCCTATATTCTAGGTCGCCTCTCGTTTTTCAAATAAAGGAGCGATATGCGCATCTTGAAGAGTATAATGCCTACCTCTGATTCAAAATTCGGCCTCCCTGCTCCTCCGTGCGTCAGGACTTCATGTAGATTCGAAGTTAAATAAAGCTCGCGGGCATTCCTCTATTTATGCTGCCTCCGCCTCTCTAAACCCGGAAGTCGTCGGAACAACACGAGTGCTATCATTGTATCCCGCGTTTATAACAAATGGTTTTAACTTGTTGTTATAATGCTTACTTAGTCTTCAAAATTCATTATTTGAAAACGTCCTCGGTGTCAGAAATGCATGGTTTGTACTAACCTTAAGCAATGCCTGACCCGGAAGTGAATCGCTACGTTTCGTACTGTGGCACTGCAAATCCTCGAATATTAGAATACACGAATCAAGGACCCAAACGGCAATAATGGCATACTGGAACCCTCTAGATCTGCAACGGTTATTTTGTATGTGACATCCTAGAATTATGTCGGACATATTGTATTGGGAAAATATCGTCAAATCGGGTCGGCCATTTTGGATAGGGACGTTGCTAACTTAATAATGTCGGCCATTTTCCTAGAACCCGGTTTTCAAATGTTCCCATTTGGCTTTTTCGGGTGTCTAGTATGATTTGCTGATAGTGACAAATTGTGCAACAAATTGTAATATATCCACATACTGCATTCCAATGTCATTTTGTTACATTATCAAAATAAATGAGTATATATGATGTATTTACTGGATGAAGACTCTTTCATTATCCTAGAACACCAGATTACATCAACCACCAACACATTTCATATTTATAAATTATATATGTTATCTGAGACCAATCTAGCATGGCAATAGATCTATAATTGGGTTTCATGAATATCCGCTATTATTCTAACAATACTGAATACAAAATAAAAACCTAGTGAATTGTATATGAGTCAAATATATAGAAATACATGTCGTCCTACTTGCAGACAATCAACAAGCTATAGTTCTTAATTCAGATTTTTGAACTGACATAAAATCTAGCATATCTGACACATTTGAAACTGTTAACTCTATGCCAAAATACACTTATCCAACTACTTCTAACTTTTGTTTGTTTAGAGAAAAATGGGGGAATATTATACGTAAATGTAACTATTCATAGAGACCTGGATATCCGGAAGGTACTGTCAGATGTTATTGTTGTCGGTTTATAAGATTATTCTTTCCCATTCCTCTCTGTTATTAAGACCAGTTCGGAATGTATCGAATAGGGACATAAAGAATTGTTCTCTCTTTTTCCTTTTATTATTGAAATTTCCGCCTCTTGAGTTATGCATTATAACTTCTACCACACACCACTTAAGGTCTTCTAATTTGTGGTTGTGTGTTGTCCAATGTTCCACCAGTGGAGCAGATTTCTTTTTTGTCCTAATGGCAGATCTGTGCTCAGTGATTCTTGTTTTAATTTCTCTGGCTGTTTCGCCTATATAGGCTTTATTGCAGGGGCATTTGATCATATATATTAAGTCTTTGGTTTTGCAGTTTGCAAAGTTTTTTACATTGAACGATATGCCATTGTAAGATATCAGGCTGCCTTTAATCATAGATGCACAGTTAGAACATGTATTACACGTGAAATTTCCAGTGGGTAGGGGGGTTCTGTTGATAGTATTTGAAATATTCCGGGTCTTTTCTTTGTATGTGTGTACTAGACAATTTTTAATTGTTCTGTTTCGGCGGAAACTGAACATTGGTTTCGGGATTTTCTCACCAGGTCTGTTGTTTAATAAGGACCAATTGCGATTGATAATATTTTTTATTTTGTTACTTGCTATGCTATAGTTAGTCACGAAAATCAGTCTATCGTTGTTCCTGTCCATTTTTTCTCTGTCTTTATTGAATAGTGCTTCTCTGTTGTAATATTTCGCACGTTTATATGCGCGTTTAATCAGTTTATCAGGATATCCCCGGTCTCTAAGTTTCACCGAAAGGGCATCTGCATGTCTGTTAAAATCATGTAGATTGGTGCAATTACGCCTAATGCGCAAATATTGCCCGAAGGGTATGTTGTCCTTTTGACTATTCGGGTGGTTACTTTTATAATGTAACAATGTGTTACGATCACTTGGTTTAGTGTAAAGATCCACCCCTAGTGTTGCATCTTCCACTCTAATTTTAATATCTAAGAATTCAATTGCCTGTTTGTTAAAATTGGAAGTAAATTTGAGATTTTTATCTCCCAAATTTAACCAAAGTAAAAAATCATTAAGTAAATCTACGGTACCTGTCCAAATAAAGAAAATGTCATCAATATATCGCGACCAACATGTAATGTTCTCGCTGAAAGGTGCTATATCATTAAAAATGTGTTTATCTTCGAAAGCCGCTACATATAAGCAGGCTAGACTTGGGGCGCAAGTAGCCCCCATACTGGTCCCCTTGATCTGCTTGAAGAAGTTGTCTTTGAACAAAAAAATATTATTTTTCAAGATGATTTCAGCACACTCAATAATGAATGTTGCATGCCGGCTCAAATCATCAGACCCATTCTTTAGGAGGCCCTCTAACATGGTGATGGTGTCATCCTGCGGGATGTTTGTATAGAGGGCCTCTATATCCAGAGTCACTAACCATTGAGTGGCGATATCAAATGGTAGGCCTTCTATTTTCTCAATCATACATGTGGTATCTTTTATGTATGCTTCTTGCTTAGTTACTATTGGCTGTAGAAACCTGTCTATATACTTACTAAGGGGTTCTGTAATGGAATCAATGGAGGATACAATGGGCCGCATTGGAGGGTCTGATATATTTTTGTGGACTTTAGGAAGTCCATATAGAGCGGGGATGATAGGTGTCTCATTTTTTAAAAAATTATATTCATCTCGGCAAATAATTTCATCTTCAAACGCAAAGTTAACCAGCACATGTACCTTTTGGATAAGGGTGTCCCACTCTCGTCTACTGGAGGGACAGTAATGTTCAGGATTGTTCAATAATAACATCATTCTTCTTTCATAGTCTTCTGACCTCATAAGTACTATACTCCCACCCTTATCACCAGGTTTGATGGTTAAAGACTCATTATTTTCCAGGTTTTTCAAAGCAGCTCTTTCCTCTTTATTTAAATTATTAGGTCCTCTTAAACGGTGTGCTAAAAGTTCTGAAATATTACTTTCAACTACTTTTTCAAAGAGGTCTATTTGTTTGTTTACCATCCCCACATGGGGTGTCCAGGTTGATTTGGGTTTGAGGCCCGATTTGTTAGTCTGGCCTTCTCTTGGGGGCTTATCTTTAAAAAAATCTTGTAGCCTAATTTTTCTAAAAAAACCTTGTAGGTCCCTTGCTAAGTTGTACTTGTCGACCCGGTTGCTGATGGCAAACCCTAAGCCCTTCTCCAAGACATCTATTTCCGTTTTATTTAAAGTGATGTCTGAGAGATTGATGATGGCCGCTTTTTGTTTCAGTCCCATTTCGGCTGACTTCTCGTGTAGTATCTCCTCTGTTGAGGTTGAGGGAAAAATTTCCCTCTCCCATTGCCTCTCGGGTGGTTGTTGTGATTGTTGTGATTTCCCCGTCCCCGTTGTCCTAAAAAAGGCAAAGAATCTCTATTTGGGGTAGATGTAGCTTCCCCGCCTCTGTTCCTATCCATTGTTTTATCTGGTTCAGAGTCATTGCTCGTGTATGAGGAATCTGAGAAAGTCACCCGTTTTTTGGGGTACGTCCGCCAAGGTTGCTGACCTTGGTTTCTGTTCGGAAAACTATCTCTAGGGCGATCAAAAAAATCTTTTTGGGTATAGGGATAGACTATCTCGGTGTTATAGTTGGATACATCTTTGTTAAATTTATTTGATTTTTTGTTGAACAGATAATCTCGTATCCAGAGACATCTCTTTGTATGTCTTCTAATTTTTTCTTTGCGTCTTCCAACACTGAATTATCTAACTTAGTTTCTAAGTCGGCTATTTCCTTTCTTTCGATTATTAGAATGGCATTTGCTGTCTCTATGATTAGCAGCATCCAGTCCCTGCTGCATCTGTTTGCAATGAGGGTCCAATTTTCTATGAAACCCTCGTGTCTTATAAAGACCCCTGGTTCGTTTTTGACTTGCAGACCACTGGGAATTATGCCTTTTTTGAGATAATCTATTAGAAAGTCTGCATGTAATTCAGTGCGGACTAATTTTTTCTTATTATTCCACAATTCCCGCCATTGGTTTTCATCATTATTGGTGTTAGAAGTGGCGGTATAGTTTTTAGAAGTACCATTAACAATTCTATTAAACTCTTCTTCCGAAAAACTTTTAGTTTTTAAAGTGTCCATAATTAATTAGAGACACTTTTTGGGTCAATGCCCTTGATGAATTTATGTTAGCAAGAAAACGGACGCCTCCCAGCTAAAGAGCTGTACAATCAATAGAATTCAACAAAAGGAGGTACCCCTGATGTCTATACCAGGGAAGGGGGTCTATGTATCAGAAAACAAGAATCCCTGTTTGAACAATTGTAGGCAAATGTGGCCAAACAAAATAGTAATGGGCGGGGTAGGAAATAAATGAGTGATTTTCCTTATGACAATTTACTCGAAGTAACCTATTCAGGCAGGCAAGGACTAAACTATTCTCATAGCAAAAAAATATATAAAAAGTAGTACACAGGTCAAGTTTTTGTTGGTTGCACCAAAGTTAAAACAATTTATTACCTCCCAGTATGGGTTACAATCTACACATCATAAAAAACAATGAGATTAAAAACCACATGAGGTGGTAAGACAATGAATGTATAGTAAAACAGAACAAAACAGTCGACGCGGCGTTTCGGTGTATTTCTAATTCTTCACACCTTCTTCAGGACTTTTTGTAAAATATTCATTCAGTATCTATAAAATTAAAAAAATACATTTTTTACTATGGGATTTCATTTATATGTACTAACCAACAGCCTTGCATTCCTACTGCCTTGCTCAAAAAGTATCCAGTTGATATTGTTATTTACATCTCTTATCTACAACCCCTAAACAAAACATTACTTAATCACCAGAAATATACAGTTCATTTGTATCAATATGGCTCAACTTTCACTGGTATTGTTGCTTATATAGTCCATGGGATTAGTGAGCTAACCTTATGCTTCATTGTGCATGTAGACTTTGTTAGAAGTTACCTGGTTTGATACGGACAGTTTCATAAATTTTCTTTTTCTTTAAGCTTGAGTTGCTTTTACTAGTGTATCATGGGCTGTTTAAAAAATAAACATAAAATGCTGATTTAGTGATTTCGCCCTTATTTTCATATTCCCACAAAAGCCGGTGTTTTACATTTAGGTACGGGGTTTTACCTTCATATTAAATTGATGAGAGCCTACGTATACACGGAGGAGCCACCGTCAATGAGAAAGGATGGTCATCTTTTTCTTATGATCTAGAGAATTCACATTAATTGCAGCACTCATTAATTATGCACGCTCAGGGTCTAGATTTACCATCATATATATACAATGACCTACTGTACTAACCTGTTTCTGTTTACTTCTCAGAAAGTTTTTAAAGATTTTGACCAAGGTGCGAAAATCTCGTTGCATCAATCTTCACCTTCTTACTTTGATGAAGTGGTCTGATGTAAAAAATATATAAAAGGGAATATGTGTTTTAGGATATTATCCCCATATGACTTTAGGAAAACATGTCTCACTAGTAATGTTGGCCCACTTGGATCTTAGTGATCATCTCTATGAATAGTTACATTTACGTATAATATTCCCCCATTTTTCTCTAAACAAACAAAAGTTAGAAGTAGTTGGATAAGTGGATAAGTGTATTTTGGCATAGAGTTAACAGTTTCAAATGTGTTTCGATATGCTAGATTTTATGTCAGTTCAAAAATCTGAATTAAGAACTATAGCTTGTTGATTGTCTGCAAGTAGGACGACATGTATTTCTATATATTTGACTCATATACAATTCACTAGGTTTATATTTTGTATTCAGTATTGTTAGAATAATAGCGGATATTCATGAAACCCAATTATAGATCTATTGCCATGCTAGATTGGTCTCAGATAACATATATAATTTATAAATATGAAATGTGTTGGTGGTTGATGTAATCTGGTGTTCTAGGATAATGAAAGAGTCTTCATCCAGTAAATACATCATATATACTCATTTATTTTGATAATGTAACAAAATGACATTGGAATGCAGTATGTGGATATATTACAATTTGTTGCACAATTTGTCACTATCAGCAAATCATACTAGACACCCGAAAAAGCCAAATGGGAACATTTGAAAACCGGGTTCTAGGAAAATGGCCGACATTATTAAGTTAGCAACGTCCCTATCCAAAATGGCCGACCCGATTTGACGATATTTTCCCAATACAATATGTCCGACATAATTCTAGGATGTCACATACAAAATAACCGTTGCAGATCTAGAGGGTTCCAGTATGCCATTATTGCCGTTTGGGTCCTTGATTCGTGTATTCTAATATTCGAGGATTTGCAGTGCCACAGTACGAAACGTAGCGATTCACTTCCGGGTCAGGCATTGCTTAAGGTTAGTACAAACCATGCATTTCTGACACCGAGGACGTTTTCAAATAATGAATTTTGAAGACTAAGTAAGCATTATAACAACAAGTTAAAACCATTTGTTATAAACGCGGGATACAATGATAGCACTCGTGTTGTTCCGACGACTTCCGGGTTTAGAGAGGCGGAGGCAGCATAAATAGAGGAATGCCCGCGAGCTTTATTTAACTTCGAATCTACATGAAGTCCTGACGCACGGAGGAGCAGGGAGGCCGAATTTTGAATCAGAGGTAGGCATTATACTCTTCAAGATGCGCATATCGCTCCTTTATTTGAAAAACGAGAGGCGACCTAGAATATAGGGTTAATTGATTCCTAGAGTGAGAAAGATAACTGACCCATATGCAGTTTAAGGTTTCTATTCTAAAAAGATTAATAAGTGTTGTTTTGGAAAATGGCAACAACTAAATATTGCCGGTTGCTTAATTGAGATATTTTCTTCTGGCAAAGACTAAAATACAAACCATAGCATTATATCAGCCTTGAGTAATGCCAACATAAGCATACTATCCATGATAATGACTGTTAGACTACTGGCTCTGTGATCACTAAGATCCAAGTGGGCCAACATTACTAGTGAGACATGTTTTCCTAAAGTCATATGGGGATAATATCCTAAAACACATATTCCCTTTTATATATTTTTTACATCAGACCACTTCATCAAAGTAAGAAGGTGAAGATTGATGCAACGAGATTTTCGCACCTTGGTCAAAATCTTTAAAAACTTTCTGAGAAGTAAACAGAAACAGGTTAGTACAGTAGGTCATTGTATATATATGATGGTAAATCTAGACCCTGAGCGTGCATAATTAATGAGTGCTGCAATTAATGTGAATTCTCTAGATCATAAGAAAAAGATGACCATCCTTTCTCATTGACGGTGGCTCCTCCGTGTATACGTAGGCTCTCATCAATTTAATATGAAGGTAAAACCCCGTACCTAAATGTAAAACACCGGCTTTTGTGGGAATATGAAAATAAGGGCGAAATCACTAAATCAGCATTTTATGTTTATTTTTTAAACAGCCCATGATACACTAGTAAAAGCAACTCAAGCTTAAAGCAATTCAAGCTTAAAGAAAAAGAAAATTTATGAAACTGTCCGTATCAAACCAGGTAACTTCTAACAAAGTCTACATGCACAATGAAGCATAAGGTTAGCTCACTAATCCCATGGACTATATAAGCAACAATACCAGTGAAAGTTGAGCCATATTGATACAAATGAACTGTATATTTCTGGTGATTAAGTAATGTTTTGTTTAGGGGTTGTAGATAAGAGATGTAAATAACAATATCAACTGGATACTTTTTGAGCAAGGCAGTAGGAATGCAAGGCTGTTGGTTAGTACATATAAATGAAATCCCATAGTAAAAAATGTATTTTTTTAATTTTATAGATACTGAATGAATATTTTACAAAAAGTCCTGAAGAAGGTGTGAAGAATTAGAAATACACCGAAACGCCGCATTGATTCTAGTCACTACATATGCCAGAAAAACTAGAAACTGTGTTCCTCGGACATATAAATCTTAAAATGTGAACTGAACAACGACCAATTTGTTTTACTTCTTCAATCTGATCAAATGTAATTTTTAAAATTCAATACCATCTTTATTCAGATAACTAGCAGCCCGCCCCAGCGTTGCCTGGGGGCAATGAGGCTTCAGGGCCAACCGCCCGCCCAGGCCCCCGCCCGCCCCGACATTGTCCGTGCATGCCCATGCACGGACACGGACCAGGCCCCCCTCCCGCCCCGACTCACTCCCGCTCCGACATTTCACACCCCGGGGATGACTCCCCCTGCAGGAAAAGCTCGAAAACTTTCCCTTTCCTTACCTGTGCCACCGCTCCTCACTGCACAGCCGTGCTCGAAAACTTTCCCTTTCCTTACCTGTGCCGCCACTCCTCACTGCACAGCCGCTCGTCACTGCACCGCCGCTCCTCCTTCGTCGTCATCAGGCATGTCGCGTCACAGTCATCACACACGTCACGTCGCGCCCAGCGCTAGGTCCCGGCCAGCGCTAGATTCAGAGGACTACTTTGCTTTCAAACTTAATTTTTTTAATTAACTTTTTTATTTTATTTATATAGCCTACGTCCATCTACACAACCTGACATTTTCATAGATGTATTGGGTGTGTAGATTGGCGCTGTGGTTCCCGAGTTTACCTGGCCAAAAGGTGCAAGTTCTCTCTTTAAAATAGTAGTATAGATTAACAAAATCCACAACTTTTCCCATTGCTCCATTAACTAAACATTTTTCTACGTCCAAATTACGCCTTAAAATTACCCGACAGTTTCTACATGCATGTAGATTCTTTTCTAAACCAGCCGTTTTAGATATTAATTTTTCTAACGAATCCAATTTTGTCTTTAATTTTTCTGTCAAAATAATAGTGATTGCTTCATTCACAATTTTGTCAATGGCTTCCATTTTAATTATTTCTTCATTTTCCAGATTCAAAAGTCGTTTGTTGAATATAGAACACTCACGCAGAGTTGGCATTAAGCAGATTACAGGTTTGTTTTCTGCAGTTTTCATATATATTTTCTCAGGAGCTACATTTTCATTTGGAAAGTAATTAGAAAGTAATCGACTCTACAAAGCTTATCTGCTATGTTCTGTCAGTACACCAATTCTTTTATCTTGAAGAATAGTTCCATAATCAACATCATTTGCCTGTCCCTTATTTGTAATGAGTTCCTTGTATTCAAAATATGACATTTCCAACACTACCTAGAGACTTTCTGGTGTCTTCATGCGCAAGTGTTTTAAATACTGGTTGTCCTTTAACTGGAGTAAGTTGCAGTAGATCTCCAAAAACTATGACATGTTTTCCTCCAAATAAAACGTCACACTCTGTTCTAAGAACTTGCTGCATTCTTAAATGCACAAAAGCAAGCATTAAGTTTGAGACCATGCTTACCTCATCAATAATCTGTAGTTTCACTTTCTTCAGCACTCTTGAAAATCACAACAAGCTTCTCCAGATAGCTCCAATTTGTTTTCATGCTCCACAGGTAGCATCAGTAAACGATGTAATGTAATTCCTTTAACGTTGTGTGCTGCTAACCCAGTTAGAGCAGTTACAACACAAGCCAAATGTGACTCAGTTGTTTTCTGTAGATAACTGGTGCTTACTTTAATTAAGAAACGTTTTTCTGTTCCAGCTTATCCATTCACATACATTCGGATAGGTTGAAAAGATGAGCATGTACATTTTTTCTTTTCATGAAGAAATCCATGATCAATCTGTTGTCTCACTTGCTGAAATATTTCTTTCTGTTCAACATTTAGTTGTTCTTCCAAATTTGCTAAATCCGTTACCTCTTCTTAAGCTTGATGCATTACTTTTTCCACCTCATTCATGGCTTCATTTTCAACAATTGATTGTCCTAGTGGATCTTGACTCAGCGCAGCAGAACTTTGACTTTCTTGAGAACTGTCTCTAGCAATCTCAGCTGCAATAGTAGCTTCTTGATCAATTTCATTGTTTAACATTTTCACATAATTTGCAAAAGCAGTACATTGTATGTTATCTTTACAAGCATTGAAGGAATCTTCATAGCTCTGAAAATCTCCAAGTAATTCCAATTCTGAATGCCACAGTTTGAACAGCTGCAAAATATCTAAATAGTAAAATTCCCTTTTTGTCACAACTCAGCTTCCTGTGATTAATCAAATTTCCTTTCGTTTGTTTTACCAAACATCCTTCGGATCCAATCACTCCATATTTTCCATCATTGATGTTCTCAGTAGTATTCCATTTAAAAGTGTAGTTTTGCAGCAATTCATAGAGACCCATGTTCTCAAGATGATGACTTCTGTTTGGGTAATATGTGTCCAACATATTTGTGTTTCAAAATATCTGTACTTTCTGGATCTTTTTCTGCTAAATATTCAATTGCACAGATTTCATTACCCGATTTTGCATTGCAGCAAGACATGGGGGTCTATTACGATGTCAAGCGGTTTGCCTCTGCCAGGCTGGCGGTAGCCACCGCCGGCCTGGCGGAGGCAACCCGCCCGGCATCGCAAGCCAAAATTCGCCCCGCCATATTAGGATGGTGGAGGGGAAGGTGGCGGTGCAGAATACCGCCCGCCTGTTTTCCACCCCGGTCGCCTTGCGGCCGGGGTGGAAAACGGGTAACATGGAGGAGGTGTCTGTTAGACCCCGCCCGCAATATTACCATGGGCTTTTTTCAATCCCCTTCCGTGGCGGCAATGCCGCCACGGAAAGGCTTGCGGTGTTCACTCTAGGGGCACCCTGTGGGCCCCCAGAGTGAAGGCCAAAGGGGGGTGGCACATGGGGGGGTACCTGTGGTACCCCCCTGCCTTTGCATAATCGAAGAGGCAGGCACTGCGTGGTGCCTGCCGCTTCAATTGTGCAAAGGCGTGCTTTTGTTTCCTAAAATTGTGGCGGGCGGTGCAGTGAGCATCGCCCGCCACGATGTTAAATTGAGGAATGCACCCGCCACTGTGGCGGACGCATCCTAATGGCAATGTCGGGACCCCCGCCCTTTAGGCGGCCGGTCCCGATTTCCGCTAGGGTGGCGGTAATGTGGCCCCTAGACTCACCCAAATAATTCTTCTAGATTTGGAGTATAGACTTGCAGATGATAACCGATATGAACATTCATATGCTCCAATTTCTCGATGGGATACCATCTTCAAACTGACACTGTATAATTTCTTACTTAGACTCTTTTCATGAGAAATCACTTCCCACATTTCTTTCAATTCCGTCTTTTCTGATTTTGTTATGTAGGATGTTACACATCGAGCAACAGCAATGCAATTGTCTGCAACATATTGAATATACATGTTAGCATTCAAGATGGACAGAATAACCGGATTGTAGTCATTTATGTATTTTGACGCTTCGCTTCTTCTTAAATTGTAGGTATTTTTTGGAGGCTTTATTGTGATGACATGTCGCATAGCTGACATAAAACTGTTTCATTTGATATTACAGGACGTGGAAATGCAAAACGACATTTGGTATAGAACTTATCATAATACTTTTGTCGGCAGTATTTTTCACATCGATGGCTTTGGAATCGTAAGACTTGTTGTCTTAAGTTGTTTCCTTCTGTACTTTTGGGTACAGCACATGTGGCATATTCTTCAATATAAGACAAAACAGTATAATCAGAATCTGTGCCGAATTTTGGGGCATTCTTGATCCATAATAGCATATGTATATGAGGGTCACCTCTTGCTTGATATTCCTTTCTCCAAAAGAAATCCACAACTTCTCCAAGAGGAGGATTTTCTTTATTGCAGATAAAAGACATCATAGCTTCAAATCTATGATTATAATACCTGCATACATTAACAGGGTCCAAACAGCACAATTCTCCAGGATTCTTGTGTTCAATATTTTTTGATATTGGAATTTGCCTCTCGAAGAAATTCAAGTAAATCATCCCAAGCGTACTCAGCACAGCTTAAGGTAAGGAACCATGTCGGAGTTCCTAAACTCTGTAGCATACATTTCAGTTCTCCATGACTATGGTACTAAATTACTAATATTCATTAGTGCCACACTGACATGCCATCAGATTAACCAGCTGCGATTCTAAATGATCATCCCTCTGGTGCACTTTATCCATAATATCTTTTGCAGAAATATTTTGCAGATGTACCCCTTTTTCAATATGTGATTGACTGCATATGAAAGTCAGGACAAGTCACTTTCAAACAAAAGATGAAATATATTAGGGATACCTTTTCTAAAACTTGGATTTTCTCCATATAATCTTGTTGTCCGATATTCAGATGCAGGAATTTGCACAGATGTTGGAAACAACTGCAGAAAACTATGAGCTTCCAAATTCTCTTACCATACACTCATGGGACTTCCCTTTGCTTTTTTCATTTGAAACAACCCAACAGTGTTCCCCATCACTTATTTTTAATGAAGTGGGTGTACACTGTAATGTTCATAAATTTCTTTACTTCTTGACATATCCACTTTTTCAATTTGTCCACTTGACGTTTCAGTATCTTCTGCTAAAAGTATTTCTTTTTCTACAATATACACATTTCTATAGTACTCATTGTTTTTTATTTAATACAAAGTCACCTTCTGCACTTTCCTATCATCCACTAACTCCTAACAGATTTTCTTACTCTTAGTAGGAACGTCATTAACTAGAATCAGTAGTGGTTCTTTTTCTACACACTCTACACCAATAGTTTCAACATTTTTCTGTAAATCTAATGGTAAATATACAACTCTTCCTTTTAAACCTCTCTGTAAATCTGAAGGAGTCAATTTACTTGTTTTAGGCTCCATACGAACAATAGCCTGAAATGGATGCACACATTGAATGAGAATAGACTCTTTAAAAAAAAACATGTTTATTAGTTTTTCTCCATTTTATGCAAGGAACTTATAGTCATCTTATACAAACACAACTTTGCAAATTCAGATGACATAAAATAAATGCAGATATACATAAGGCAACAGAAAATGGGCAACAAAAAAAAAACAGAAACATCGTTTTAAAGCTAAAAACAAAAGCAATCGACTTTTTAGATCCAGTCAGTGACATCAGCCAAAATCTTAGCTCCCCTTGTACTCTTCCTTCTCCCCTTGTTCTTTTATATGGCTATTTCCAAGTTATACATAGCAGGCAATCTTACCCGACAACTCGCAAATGACTGGGGATCAGGGTTAATCCAATCCTTCATAATACATGCGCACACCACTGCCATGCATATAAACAAAAAAGATATTGTTGCCTTAGATGTTATATGAGCCCCAGTAACTGAGTTAACGCCAATCAGAACCATTTCCCCAGTTATACACACTGGAAATCCCATTATTAAGGCTAAGAAGCATTCAATAGACAAAAATAAGCCAGCTAATTTGGGGCAGGAGAAAAACATATGGACTGCATCGGCAGCAAATAAACCACATCTGTTGCACTTAGTCCCTGCTAATGTCCCCCATGGATCAGTATTGAAATATCGAGGGGCAAAATACTGAATTATCAAAATATCATAGCCAAAATATCAAGGGACAGAATATAGGATGCCTAGCTACAAACAAGTAAGTACTAAAATATCGATTCGAAAATATAGAATGTTAAAATATAGTTAACTAAAATATCGATTTTTTTAAAATATACTAGCTATGTAAATAAATAGTGAACATAATTAAATAAAACATAATTAAAATATTGTAAAAAAGCTTAAAATGTAAAAATAATAAATGAAATGTAAAAAAAAGTTTTAATATAAATTTACCTAATATTATAAAATAAATATTAATCTTAATTATAAAATATGTATAACATTAATAAAAATATATTGACATAAATATATAAATAAACATAAAATATAAATATAAAAATAAATAAAATATCTTAATTAAATTAATTAAAATTAGAAATATTATAGTAATTAAAAATGAGTGCAACAGTAGTGAAAACGTTGGATAGTGTAGGGTAAAAATTACTATTCCCACTCCAGCGAGTGCAACAGTAGGGAAAACATTGGATGGCGTAGGGGTAAAAATTACTAATCCCACTCCAAAGAATGCAACAGTAGGGAAAGTATTGGATAGCGGGAGGGTAAAAATTACTATTCCTACTCCAGAAAGTACAACAGTAGGGAAAATGTTAGATAGCCTAGGGGTAAAAATTACTATTCCCACTCCAGAGAGTGCAACAGTAGGGAGAGCGTTGGATAGCGTAGGGGTAAAAATTACTATTCCCACTCCAGAGAGTGCAACAGTAGGGAAAGGAATGATTTAACATTAAAATAAGATTAAATTAATGATCAATACCAATAAAAAAATAATTAAAAATAATTACCAATAAATAACAATTATTTACCAATTAAATACAAATATTACTAATTAATACATTAATTACCAAATAATAATCAATAAAAATAAATATTAACTTTATTGCAAATAAATTATTTCCCACCCAATTCCCCTATAAACCCACAACCCTATCCTAATAATGAAAAATACAATTAACATAATTATCATCAACTCAATTAATAAAAATTATTTACCTATTTATAAAAATGTATTACCAATTAATAAACATTAATTACCAATAAAATGTAATATTTAATTGACTATAATTGATTTTTTTTTTCCAATCTTTATTTCGGCCATTTGGCCATAAATGAAAACAGTACACGTATACAGTTACAATAAGTCAAAACATTAAAACATTGGAAGTACATATGTTAAAAATACTATAAAAACTGTGCGTCTAAAATTTTAAGGGGGACCCAACACCTTTAAAATACGGTTGCGCGTATGCCAAACATTGGTAAGAAATTTTGATACTGCGAGGACAGTTGGGCCAGAGAGATCAGATTTTAAAATCCTGTACATTGGAGCATATTCCCTGCCACCCATATTCCTAATCAATGGGAGAAGCCAGTATTTCCGCGCTGCCCTATAGGCTGGGCAGAAGAAGGCCACATGTAAGTCAGTTTCCTCCAAAGCATAACAGGCCAAGCACTGCGTCGTAGTGGGGGGCGATGACCAAGTACTTGTAAAGGACCGAAAGGGCAGTGAGCCGTATCTCCATTGGAGAAACAGCTTCCTAGCAAGTACCGGAAAGATAGGATCCAATGCCCTCTCAAACCTATAAAGGTCCTTGCTTTGCAAAAACACAGAGGATAGAGACCCTTCTGCCTGGGTAACTCGGGCCCTAGCTAATTTGTGTTCGTGGTATACGTTAGTCAGGGACCTTTTAGAGATGTTCAGTGCGGCATTCGCAGGGTCAGTCCATAGGTCAGGGAGCCCTAGTTCCATGCAGGTGGATTGGATGTTTTTGACCCAAGGGATACGGAGCGCTTTTGGGTGGTTCAATAATTCTGCCAGTTCCGCCCTGTATGCTGCTAGGTCATTACTGCTCCATAACCTACGCCAGAAGGCTATGGGTCTCAGGCTTATTTCATCAGATAATGGTCGTAGACCGAGGTTAAGCCTCAGGGGGAGGAGCGGGGTACTGGGGGGAAGCGTGGTTATCTGTCTTATAAACTTGTTTTCTGTTAGTGACAGGCTACGGCATGGTGTGTGTCCCCACAGTTCCGCCCCGTACATGATCGCTCCCCTGGCCTGAGCCTTGTATATCTGGATTAGGGCCCCCAACGGGCGATATGAAGAGCCGGTCATCATCCGGGCGATACCCCCAGTGGTTTGTATAAGTTTGAGGTTCACCCTACTCTGGTGGGATCCCCAAGTCATGGTTTCATTAAGAGTCACACCTAGATATTCAAAGGTGGCAACCCTCTCGAGCCGTACTGCTCCCAATTGCGGATTCGGCCGCAATTTTTGGCTTGGATTTAAAACCATGAATTTAGTTTTGGCCGCATTGATTTCTAGCCCCCTGTCCGTACAGAAGGCTACAAATGAATCAAGGATCCTCTGTATCCCCATGGGGGTTTTAGATAGCAGCAGGGTGTCGTCCACAAACATGATTGCGGGCACCCTGCTGCCATTAAGTTTAGGGGCGTCAGTATAGTCGGTGGCATTTAGGTGGGCGATTACCCCGTTGACGAAGAGGCAAAACAGGGTCGGTGCCAACACACAACCCTGCCTTACCCCTCGGTCAACGGGGAATCTATCGGTCAATTCCCCCGACCTCCCACACCTCACTCGGGCATAATTATTATGGTGGAGCCTCTGTAAGATTACTAGGATGTCCGGGGGGACGCCCATCTCTGCCAAGACGCTCCAGAGTTTTCCCCTGGGCACCAGATCGAATGCGGCCCGTAAGTCCACAAAAATTGTATACAGACTGCCGCCCTCGAATATTGCTGCCCTCCAATAAATAAGATTCAACCTAAAAACCTGGTCCACTGTGGATACCCCCTTCCTAAATCCCGCCTGATAGGGACTAAGGGCACCCACCTCTTCCATCCAATCCTGGAGGCGATTCAGCAAAACCCTGCCAAACAGCTTCTGTGCCACGTCGATTAAGCTGATGGGTCTGTAGTTGGCCGGGAGGAGAGGCGAGCCCTTTTTAAAGATAGGGACCACCTCTGCCCCCAGCCAAGTACCAGGAATTTCCATGCCGCTTAGAACACCATTGAAAAGGGCAATAGTGTAGGGTAAAAATTACTATTCCCACTCCAGCGAGTGCAACAGTAGGGAAAACATTGGATGGCGTAGGGGTAAAAATTACTAATCCCACTCCAAAGAATGCAACAGTAGGGAAAGTATTGGATAGCGGGAGGGTAAAAATTACTATTCCTACTCCATAAAGTACAACAGTAGGGAAAATGTTAGATAGCCTAGGGGTAAAAATTACTATTCCCACTCCAGAGAGTGCAACAGTAGGGAAAGCGTTGGATAGCGTAGGGGTAAAAATTACTATTCCCACTCCAGAGAGTGCAACAGTAGGGAAACGAATGATTTAACATTAAAATAAGATTAAATTAATGATCAATACCAAAAAAAAATAATTAAAAATAATTACCAATAAATAACAATTATTTACCAATTAAATACAATTATTACTAATCAATACATTAATTACCAAATAATAATCAATAAAAATAAATATTAACTTTATTGCAAATAAATTATTTCCCACCCAATTCCCCTATAAACCCACAACCCTATCCTAATAATGAAAAATACAATTAACATAATTATCATCAACTCAATTAATAACAATTATTTACCTATTTATAAAAATGTATTACCAATTAATAAACATTAATTACCAATAAAATGTAATATTTAATTTACTATAATTGAATTACTTCCCACCCTATTCCCCTATACACCCACAACCCGCTCCTAATAATAAAAAATATAATTAACAGAAGTATCAATTAATCAATTAATACAAATTAATTACCAATTTATAACATTTCATTACCAATTAATAACTAATTATCAATCAATTAATTATCAATACATATAAATTAAAATTGATATTTAATTTATTATAATTTAATTACTTCCCACCCAATTCCCCTATAAACCCACAACTCGCTACGGAATTAAATTATGCAAAAATTAAATTACATAACATTCATTACTTAAAAAAAATTAAACATACATTACAAAAATAATAAATAATATTAACACATATACTACCATACATAACACAAAAAAATCGATATTATGGGAATCTATATTATAAAATTCGATATTGTGGGAATCTATATTATAAAATTTGACATTGTGGAATTCGATATTTCCTACCACAAATCGATATTATGTCCTATCTATATTTGTATAATTCGATATTCTGTCTCTTCTATATTTTTGATTCGATATTCTGTCCATTCGATATTTTGGAATCAATATTTAGGGTGCTCACCGTCCCCCATTTGGAGATCTTACTTGAGGTATAATACAAGTCATAGATAGCCACATAATGCTGAGCCCACATCCTCCCGGTCATCAGAACTTGATTCGCCAAGCTAAAAGATTCATTGATATTAATGCCCTCTTGGTTTTACTTCATCACCCACTTCTGTTGACATTGCTCCACGTCATCTGGAAGTACATCAATCAAATAGGAGTAGAATTGACCAATGGGAGTTTTTTTCCCCATTCTCTCAATTGGAGGTCATTTTCTAAGTTGATATTCTAGGCGCATTCCTAAAGTGCTCAGGAAGCTACGCATTTGAAGGTATTTAAAAAATTAATGCTTTGCCAAGCCATATTTTGTTTGTAGCTCAAAGAAGGATGCCAACTGTCCATCAGCCCATAGATCCCCCAAACATAAAATTCCCTTTGAGCGCCATCTAGACGAAGTTGGATTTCGAAAAATCGCAGGAGGTAGACAGGTTGCCGCAAATAGAGTATATGCATTTAATTTCGGCAAACCTAAATGCAGCTTAACCGAACGCCGGACAGAGTATGCTGCTTTAAGAATTTTAAATTTTGTTTTTTTTAAATAACTTGGTTCTAGGACTTTAACCAAACAACCGTTGGCCTCCTCGCCCAGCCCAAGTTTGTTATTCGATGGTCTGTGGCAAGGCAAAATCCTAGCCCTGTCCCCTACAACCTAAAGACTAATACATTGTAAAACTGCTGCCCAGTAATAAAACAAAAAATGTTACCTTCCCAAACGACCACGATTCTTGGGCCATACCATATTTGTATAAGCCCTTCTCTGATGCCTATAACCCCACAAGAATCTACAATTGTCTCCAGCCTCTTGAAACAAGAGCCTGGAAAATCAAGTGGGATAGATCTGAACATGTAAAGAAATTTTGGCAATACTAGCATTTTTAAAACATTTGCCCTCCCTTGCAGAGATAGGTGTAAATGGTCTAACCCCTCCAACATTGAGTTCACTTTAGTGAGTACTGGATTCATATTTATCTTAGTAATCTTAGTAATTGGTAAGGAGATTTTGATTCCCAAATAAGTGACTCCCGGGACAGATGTTAAAGTGTCAAGCGAATCGCCCCTTATAAGTAAGATCTGTGTTTTAGTGATGTTAAGCTTGTACCCCGAAAAGAGTCCAAACTTAGATGCCAACCCCTCAATTGTGGGTAATGCGGAGACAATATAGCTGGTAACAACGACAATGTCGTCCGCATATGCCAGAGCTCTATAATCAATGTCCAGCAGTTGGACTGGTTTAATATTGATGGATTGATTTAACTTGGCCAAAAAAAATCAATATATTAAGCAAATAATAAGGAGAACATGGGCATCCTTGTCTTGTGCTACGACTAATTGTAAACACCCCAGATTCTCTGCCTGCAATCCGTATACAACCAACTGGGACCCGATATAATGAATTCAATGCTTGGAGCATTACAGGTCCTAAGCCCTTCAATCTTAAAACCTCCCACAAGTATGGCGAGGAAACCCTGTTGAATGCCTTCTCGGCATCCAACAGGGTTATCCCGATTACCGACTGAGTTGCTTCCACCCAATCCACCAGCGATATCATACACCAAACAAGATCTGCAGTGTCACGACCTGGTATAAACCCATGCTAGTATTTTGAAACTAATTTTGAAATGACCCCTGATAGACGTGCTGCTAGAATTTTAGAAAATAATTAACTGTCTGAATTAATTAACGAAAGTGGTCTATAGGAGATGGGAGTAGGGCGGGTTTGTCTTTTTTAACGAATACGGTAATAATTGGAAAGGAGATCGGTGGCAGACTACTATTTCTAACATAATAGGGTTATGATCAGATATTATTTTGGGTTGAATATCGATCCTAACTTTAGACGACAACTCAGCCGTTATAAAAAAATTATCAAGACGTATATGCTTACGATGAGGAGCGGAATAGAAGGTATTCCCTGGAGCACCCATTCCTTTCAGCCACCAGACATCTACTAAACCGAAATCTTTAACAAGACCCCTAATAGCTTTAAAAGCTTTAATCTTCTTCACATCATAAAGATAATTACAAGATATGCCGACATTCCCTCCTTAATGGAGGTTAAAGCCCCCACATCGAATCAGGGGAGACGGCCAAGAGGCTAACTCAATATTAAGATCATTCATCATCTCAGGCTCATCTGAATTTGGACCATAAAATAAGCAGATAGTCAGCAAAAGACCATCTACCCTTAACTCAATGATAACCCATCGGCCATAAGGATCTTCTTTTACATGCAAACACTCCTCCCACCCAAATCTTTTCAATATTGCAACCCCTCTTGTTGTTGACCCTTGACGTGTACACCCCACAAGTTCCAAACCCAGGTCCCTTAGCCAGCTTCTGTTTTTCTAAGCAATGTGTGTCTCCTGTATACACAGCAGATCCACCCTCATTGATTTGAGAATCTGAGCCATAATCCCTCTTTTTTTCCTTTCGTTCAGGCCACAGATGTTCCAGGAACAGACAGAGTTTACCTATCGTCAATAGATTGGTTTATCATATCTGAAATATTTTCTGATTGCCGTTCCGCCAAACTCTCACATAATACTGTTATGAAACATGCGACAAATAAACATGCAACAAATACATTTGTGATACATTTATTTTCCGATTCCTTGCTGCCTTCAAGTACATAGACTCAACTATTATATTCCTTGCCCCACTACCCCAACCACCCTCCCCAACTTTGCCCTCCCTGACATCCCCCCACCCATATACCCACCCAAATGAGGCAAAAGGACTGAAAAGTCCCTATTAGCGATGGAGCGAAAGGATTGAGTGCCCCCCACCGGCCCCCCCATCCCCCTGGCATAAAGAGCATTCTACATTACATTACATGTACTGCCAGCTTCCGACTACATTGTACCAAGAAAATCCTTTGCGGCTATCTTCAAGTTAAATAAAAGCGTTTTATCCTTATAAACAACTTTGAGCTTTGAAGGATTTAATAAGTAGGCCTGGGCCCCCTTCCCTGAAACAATGGGATCAGTTGCCGCAGATGCCACCTCTGCGCAACTGAAAAGGGAATCTATGAACTCTTTGCAGTTCAAGTTCCCATTTCCACTGAGTCAACTCTTGAAAAGCTTCCGAAAGCATGTCTATAACAAATTGACAAATATATTTTCCTTCTGTTCCTTCCGGAACACCAAGCACTCACAAATTGTTCCTTCTTGATCTGTTTTCTAAGTCAATGAGTTTCCAGTTGATATCATACGGAAGAGAGTGTAGGGCAGACACATCCGCTTTCTGCTTTACAATATCGTCCTCCATCAGGGAAATTCTCCCCTCCACTTACCCAATCCTTGCAGACATCTCCGTGCAAGACTTGACAAAACGACGCACTGTATTCTGTAACTTACGGACTGCTCTCTGCATCTGAAGGCCTTCTGCTTTTGTCTCTTCACGGTGTAGCATGATAGCCTGATATATAGTAGCCAGAGTAACCTCTTTCTCTGTTGGTTCGCCAGGACAGACAATTCCTCCATGTAAATACATAGGGTCCACTCTGAGAGGGTGTGGTCCAGAATAGGAGACCCTTCATTACCAATTGCCGCTCTGGACGATGGATTAGATAATCCCTTTGTTTCTTTTATTTTTCAGATGGTGCTTCTTTCCGTAGAAATTCATTCAATGGAACAGAGCTAGTCATGCTTCTATCATCAGCCCAATCACCCTCGACACTCTCGATCTCTGAAGTATTAGACACATCTGACATGGAGTAAAAATTTCCGCCTGAATCCCCTGAATCGGCCTCAATACACACTAAGGGGCTCATTATGATGAATGTCTGACATAATATCGACAGACAGAATATCGAAATGCAAAAATATCGGAGCAAAAATATCGACAGCAAAAATATCGGAATCCTATCTTCATTAAGGTAAGTACAAAAATAGCGAAAAAATAATATCGTAGTACAAAAATATCGGAATCAAAAATATCGTTTTTTTAAATGTATTAATAATAATGTAAAAATAATTCTAAAATACATATAATTTTACAAATATTAAATAAAAATATTAAAACAAAATTAAAACTAATACATATACATTTAAAATAAATAAAACACTTAATAATTTAATGTAATTTTAATTTTTTTCATGTAATTTATTTGATTTAATGTAATATTTTTTTGTTTTTACTCTGTACGCCTGTACCCCAAAAACCCAAAACTGACCCTGAACCCTAAAAATATCCCTGTACCCCAAAAAACCCAAAACTGACCCTGAAACCTAAAAAAACCCCTTTACCCAAAAACTGAAAACTGACCCTGAACCCTAAAAATACCCCTTTACCCATGAACTGAAAACTGACCCTGAACCCTAAAAATACCCCTTTACCCAAAAACTGAAAACTGACCCTGAACCCTAAAAATACCCCTTTACCCATGAACTGAAAACTGACCCTGAACCCTAAAAATACCCCTTTACCCAAAAACTGAAAACTGACCCTGAACCCTAAAAATACCCCTTTACCCATGAACTGAAAACTGACCCTGAACCCTAAAAATACCCCTTTACCCAAAAACTGAAAACTGACCCTGAACCCTAAAAATACCCCTTTACCCTTGAACTGAAAACTGACCCTGAACCCTAAAAATACCCCTTTACCCAAAAACTGAAAACTGACCCTGAACCCTAAATATACCCCTTTACCCATGAACTGAAAACTGACCCTGAACCCTAAAAATACCCCTTTACCCAAAAACTGAAAACTGACCCAGAACCCTAAAAATACCCCTTTACCCAAAAACTGAAAACTGACCCTGAACCCTAAAAATACTCCTTTACCCAAAATTATTAATATTATTTAATTACCAAAAAATTATTAATTAACAATAACAATAAAGTAAATATATTAGCACATTTGCTGTAATTATTTAATTTAATAATTGATATTATTTTTCCCAATTAATTAATTAAGAATAACAATAAATTATATATAAAAAATTACTATAATTACTGTAATTAAATAATTAATATTAATTAATTACCAACTAATTAACTCCTTGGACGCTCATGACGAGCTCAGCTCGTCATGGTGTACACCTCCATACACTCATGACGAGCTGAGCTCGTCATGAACAATGGTAATTAAGCAAAGCCAGCACAGGAGGAAAATAACACTTGCATCAATGTGGTTAATAATTATAAATATGTACAAAATTATATTAATTAATTAACTAATTAATAGAAATTAATTACCAATTAATTATTAATTAAAATATGTACAAACATATATCAATTAATTAATTATTATTAAAATACTTCCCGCCCTATTCCCCTATAAACCCATAACCCGCTACAGAACATATTTATCAATTAATCAATTAATTAAAAATAATTAAAAATTATTTCTTAATTAATTAATTAATAATTCCTACTAATTAATAATTAATTTAACATAATTAAATTACTTCCCACCCTATTCCCCTATAAACCCACAACCCGCTACAGTAGTAAAAGACAATATTTAATTAAATTACATTAAAAATAAATAATAAAACATAATAAATACAATATAATATACACTAAATGTATTTAAAAATTGATATTAGTAACATCAAAGTTATTAATTTCGATAATATTGACATCGATATTTACAACTTCGATATTACTGATATCATACTAATATCGATATTAAGACTGTCGATATTACTTACCTTCGATATTTTGTCCCATCGATATTTAAACTTCGATATTTTTGTATATCGATATTTAAAAATCGATATTTTGTCTGTGTATGATGGCGGACGGAAGTACGACCGCAGCCCTGGAGTAAGCAGAAAATGCAGTTTCCGAGTCCACCTGTCGCGGTCACTCCCTCCGCCATATCAGGATAGGAAAGAGTGTCAAAATTTCGTCCCCGACGGAAGAGCACGCACCACCGCCTAACTACACCTGACCCCGCGGCAGACGTAACCAATACAGAGACACCGCCGTACGGACTGACGTCAAAGACCATCCCCCAAATCAAGATGGCGGAAAACACACATAAAACCGCTGAGGAAAAACAACCTGCCTGAATACGGCAGATTCCCCACAGCGAAGATACCATACATAGCTGAGATACCCACCACAAGCTGCTCGCCGTCATGGACCCAGCGCTACAAGCTTTTCCGATACTCTTCGCAATCCACCACCTGCAAGTCATGGCCCACTATCGACGACGACGCAGGTAGGCAACAAGCCATTCGCTGTCTGAAGGAGAGTACCTGCCAGGGTCGTGACGTTGAGAGGGGGAGTGTCATGTTTGATAAACCACATCTCTTCGCAAATACAAATCCACAACTGGAGTACACAAGCAGGAATGACAACGACAAACCAAGACACATGATAGACTTGCTTTATTACACATAATAGGGGTATAATCACAGAGTATGCAAGAGCATGGGCATTGTGGGCACCAGAGCAGGTACAATAGAGGCAGCACATGAGAGGGGCAAAGTGCATCAACAGTCCATGGCATCAACAGGTACATCAGAGGCAGCACATGAGAGGGGCTAAGTGCATCAACAGTCCATGGCATCGAACAGGTACATCAGAGGCAGCACATGAGAGGGGCTAAGTGCATCAACAGTCCATGGCATCGAACAGGTACATCAGAGGCAGCACATGAGCGGGGCTAAGTGCATCAACAGTCCATGGCATCGAACAGTTACATCCGAGGCAGCACATGAGATGGGCTAAGTGCATCAACAGTCCATGGCATCGAACAGGTACATCAGAGGCAGCACATGAGAGGGCAGACTGCAGTATCAGAACACCAACAGGGCATTGTGGCCAACACAGCAGGTACATTAGAGGCAGCACATGAGAGGGGCTAAGTGCATCAACAGTCCATTGCATCAAACAGGTACATCAGAGGCAGCAGAAGTACGTGGTGCAAGGTACCCGTCCCAAAGACAAGAACAACGCAAATGTGGTTTCCATGGACAATATACACACCAACTCGAAATAGATGTGAGTGAAGGTAAACACAAAGCACATCACGAAGCAGGTGGACTGCCTGAAGTACCTGCCCCTGACACACTGGTAGCACCAGAAACTGGAGTGTGAGACACAGCCACAGCCCTAGTGACTGACACATGGGCCATAGACCCAGACACACTGCCAGCACCAGACATAGGAGTGTGAGACACAGCCGCAGCCCTAGTGACTGACACATGAGCCATAGACCCTGACACACTGCGAGCACCAGAACCAGGAGTGTGACACACAGCCACAGATGTAGTGACTGAGACATGAACCATCGACCCAGACACACTGCCAGAACCAGACATAGGAGTGTGGGACACAGCCACAGCTCTAGTGACTGACACATGAGCCATCGACCCAGACACACTGCCAGCAACAGAAACAGGAGAGGGCACAACTGAGACAGTGCCACTACATGATGCATGACAGCAAACAACAGACACAGTGCCACTATCTGACAACTGAGAGTGAACCTCTGATGCACCACTGAGAACACTGGAATGATGAGCCACAAGGCTGTATGGGCCAGGTGGCAGGGTGGCTCTGGGAGCTGGGGATAGCTGTACTGGAGCTACATCGGTGTGGTCCGGTGTCAATGGTGTGTGTCTACGTTTCTTAGGGATATGTGAGGGCACCCTGGACATGACAGGACTTGAAAGTGGTGCGGACTCCAATGAAACATCACCCACCAAAGGTGGAGCATCTGCTGCTGGGGCTCTGCTCTCTGGGGACGTGCTGGATCCTGCTTGTCGTTTGCTGTGTGCCTGCCATCTGGACTCAGCATCATGTGTAATGGGGGATGCAACAACAGGGGACTCCTTCCTCAGCTTCTGACGGGCCAGGATGGGAGTGGAGGTATGGGGGTACTCCACCGCGGAGACATCTGTTTTCCGTTCCTTCAACAACATCAGCCTCAGTGCAGCCACGGGTGATGTATGCCTGTCCTTGATGGAGCTAGTGTCTATGGGAGAAGCCTTGCCCCTTGGATGTGCCTTGACAGGAGGAGGAGTGTTGTCTCTGGACTTTTACTGTTCCCTGGATGGTGCCCTGTTCCTGGCAGCAGACTTGTCCTTTGTGGTGTACCTGTCTCTAGGCGATACCTTGTCCCTGGGTGTGTCCCTGCCCTTGGGAGATGGCCCTTCCTCTGTTGTGTGCCTGTCCCTGGGAGTGTCCCTGCTCTTGGGAGTGGCCCCTTCCTTAGTAGTGTCCCTGTCCTTGGGAGGATCCCTGTTCTTTTGAGGTGCCTTTGCCTCAGTAGTGTCCTTGTCCCTGCTCTTGGGAGTGGCCCCTTCCTTAATAGTGTCCCTGTCCTTGGGAGTGTCCCTGCTCTTTTTATGAGCCTTTGTCTTTGGACTGTCCTTGTCCCTGCCCTTGGGAGTGGCCCCTTCCGTAGTACTGTCCCTGTCCTTGGGAGTGTCCCTGCTCTTTTGAGGTGCCTTTGTCTTTGGACTGTCCTTTCCCGGCGGTTGTTGACCGGGCCTGGCACGGCAGTTCTGGACCGGGCTGGGCCGGCCGTGGGTGACATGGCTGGCACGGCGGTTCTGGACCGGGCCTGGCACGCGGTGGGTGACATGGCTGGCACGGCAGTTCAGGACCGGGCCTGGCACGGCGGTTGTGGACTGGGCTGGGCCGGCCAGTGTACGGTGGATGATGCAATGTGACTGTAAGGCGGCTCATGAACTGCCAGGTCCATTGACATCATCAGAAGGATGTGTTGGCCTGCACCTCCCCCACGGAATGCGTGCACCGCCATGGTGGCGCTAGTGATTGAACATTGTTGCAAAAGAAGCATCCATCCTGGAAGCTTGCACATGGAGTTGCCGATGTGTGACCGTGACGGTCCGTGCACATGCACCCAATGGGAAGAGGGTACGCGGGCCGCATATGCCCAATCAAAAATAGCGGAAGCAGTGCACCGCCATGGTGGCACCACTGATTGAACATTGTTGCAAATGAAGCATCCGTCCCAGAAGCTTGCACATGCGGTTGGTGATGTGTGACTGTGACGGTCCGTGCACATGCAGCCAATGGGAAGAGGGAACGCGGGCCGCGTATGCACATTCGAAAATAGCGGAAGCAGTGCACCGCCATGGCGGCGCCAATGATTGTATATTTTCAAACGCTGCACCGTGGTGTATAGTCCGCACTTGCGTTATGAGTGTTGTGACCGTGATGTCATGCAGTATATCATGTGTGTTCATACTATGCCCATTGATGTGCACACAATGTGCTACACATGTGCATGTCGACGTGTTGACCTCTTGTATTTCCCTACACACGTATCAACTTCTTCACATCTACATAGTACATCACGGCTGTCTCGCCACATTCTTAATCTGTTGTCAGTGTGTGGTTAATGTGTGCTAATAACAATGGTGGGGGTACACATGCATTCTGTGTATGCGTATGTGTGTTGCCTGTTGTGTGACCATGCATGTAATGTGCGGATGCTCACCATTGTCGGTGTGGTCATTGGTGCATGATGACATGGAGTGTGTGTAGCATTATCGTTTTGGGTTTGCACGTGCATGTGTGTCTGTGATGAGGCTTGTACACATTTGGGTCCTTACACATGTCTTGTTGGCAGTAATGTTGACATGAGACTAAGTTGCATTGTGCATGTTGACACACATCATGTTGCTAGTGGCTGCACATTGTTCATACGGCTCTCCGTATTGTAGTAACTTTCAGAGATGTCACACATATGACAATTGTCCACAACATTTATATTCTTGCTAGTGTTGGCTTACATGTGATGGAGTTGCACAGCCATGCGTTGTTTGTAAATTGACTTCTACTACATCAACTCCCACACAGGAGAGCTCCAAATGTCCATCGCCCATACACTTTGCTGGAGGATATGGTTGACAAGGAGGTGATCAGGAAATTCCAGCTAGATCAACGTAGATTGATGGAGCTTGTAGACCAATTGCCTCCTCACCTGCAGCCACGAAAAAGGTATCCTGGTTCCATTACACCCACAGCAAAGGTGATGGTGGCACTACACTTTTTTGCAACTGGCACCTTTCAGTACACAGTTGGACATGCCAGGGGGATGTCACAGTACATGTTCAGCATGGTACTTCGGGATGTTCTAAAAGCCATGATGCTGTACAAGGATGACTACATCCATTTCCCACGGCCGGCAGAGTTGGCAGCAGTCAAAGCAGACTTCTATGAACTGGGCCAGATACCACACATAGTGGGTTCCATTGATATCGGCCTCATTCCACCACGGGCACGTGAGCCGGTATGTAGGATTCAAAAGCACTTTCATTTGCTGAACTTGCAGGTGGTGTGGCTAGCCGACAACATCATATCTCATGTGTGTGCAAGATTTCCAGGCTCCGCACATGACTCCCACATCATGCGGAGCAGCATTGTCCCCCAACTGATGCAAATCTGCGTCCAGAACGTGCGTGGCTTGTTGGTGAATATGCTGTGGGGACAGTTGTGTTTTCTGTGTGGCATGGGGTACCCACCAATTCTGGTTGTGATATTTGTGTCTGTCATCCCCCTACATAGGCGACTCGGCGTACCCAAACCAGCCTTGGCTGCTGAGTCCCATACGTAATCCAACAACAGCGGGTGAAATGCGATACAATGATGCCCATGGAAGGACACGTAGAGAGGTGAAACGTACTTTTGGACTGCTAAAGTCTAGGTTTTGGTGCCCGGATAAGACCAGAGGGGCCCTGCCTTACTCTGCAGGCAAAGTATGCAGGATCGTGATTGCCTGCTGCATGCTCCACAACCTGGCCTTGCGCAATAACATTGAACTGATCTTGGACCCTGGAGACCAACAAGTTCCTCGGCCTCCCATCCCACCCATGTCGACTGATGAGGATAGTGGTGAGGAGGAAGGTGTGGACCAGAGGCGTCAGCTCATTGATCGCTATTTCCCTTGAATGTGAGTAACTACCTCTTGTGCCAGTTGACAATGCGTTATGTATGCTTGGTGGTGGTGTGTGGATGTGGTGTTCATCAGCTGGCTGTTCTGGTATGTAATGTTTGCATGTGTGTGTGTTTATTTCTTTAGACATGCAAGTCTCCATGATGTGTGTCCTCTCATCCACTGATTTTGGGATGAGTGTGGTTTGTGGAATGTTGCACTGCAGTGTGTTGTGATGGGTGGGATTCTGTTTCCTGATGTGTGTTTGCTGTCTCTGATTTTCCCTAGGTCACTCCCACAGAGGCATGATTCTGCACGACATGGATCCCTGCACCTGGTAACGTCTGTTTCTGAGACAATCATGTGAATAAACCATGGAGGCAACACATCATTGTGTAAGTGAAATTTATTTACAGGTTGTGCATTGGTGCTGGTGGATATTTACAAGTAAGTGTTGGGTGGGGGAGTGTGAGTTGAAGGTCATGGTAGATGAAATGTCCGTGCTGACACCACATTGGGTGATGTCCGGCGAGCCCAGTAGACCTGTGCCAATACTAAGGGTGGGCGGGCGGCTACGCTCCATGCACGGAGTGTGCGTAGTGCCGGCTTCTACGCATTTTGCGTAGCAGGCGTAGAATCCGGCACTACGCACGCTCCGCAGACGGAGCGTAGCTGGCCGCCACCCACCTCCCTCCCGCCCTCCCTAAATACTTTAAATTAATAGTGTAAAAGAATTAAAAGGCACTTACCTTGCCCGCCGCTGCCCGCCGCGTCCCCGGGGCTCGCTATCTTCATTGCTTCCGTCTTGTGTACTAATGCGCATGCGCGGGCGGCCGCGCATGCGCAATTCTCACGAGAAATGTGCATGAGCGGTCGCCCGCGCATGCGCATTAGTACACAAGACGGCAGCAATGAAGATAGCGAGCCCCGGGGACGCGGCGGGCAGCGGCGGGCAGCGGCGGGCAAGGTAAGTGCCTTTTAATTCTTTTACACTTTTAATTTAAAGTATTTAGGGAGGGTGGGAGGGAGGCCTGTGGTGCGTAGTGGGGCTACGCGGAGAGCGGAGGTGGGCGTAGTTTCTCGCCCACTTCACGTAGCGCAGCGAAGCCCCACTACGCCCACTACGCCAGGGTTAGCCAATTTTTGGCGTAGTGGGACAGGATAGGTTGCGGGTGGATGACAGCCTCAGGCAGTGTTAGAGTCATTGTCGGCCCCTCTTTGAGCGTGTAGATGGAGCATCTCCACTGCTCTCACCTACTTCCAGCCTCGGACGGCCCCTCCGTCTTGGAGCCGGAACGGAGTCAGCTTGGGGGGCAGGTTGCTCAGGGGCCACATCCGTGTCCAGGGGCACAGGTGGCGGTGGCGGTGGTGTTGCTGACCATGGAGGCTGGACACTTGGTTGAGGGGGGGGTGTTGCGGCCTAACCATTCCCTCCACAGCGATGTCTGCTGGCCCATGTGGTCCATTATTTGGCCGATGCGGCTGTCAATGGACCGCAATAGATTGGTGTTTTCAACCGAGTCCTGGTGGGCACGATCAGCATGTTCCTTCCCACGCTCATAGGAAGCCTGGACTCTGGCTAGGGCTTCCAGTGAATCAGTGCTAGGATGGGGTGGGTGTCCTTCCCTAGCTCACCTGTGAGAGGTACTCCTGCTTGGGTGATGTGGCCTTGGCTCTCTCCTTTCCCATCCACTCTCCCTGCTTGGCTGGGATGTCGATGGCCCTGCGTCATGCGGTGGGTAAGGCAGGGTGGCACAGGCAGGAGTGGTGGTACTGGTGGTGGTGGTGACTTTACAGCTCACTGTGGCAGGTGTTGCAGGAGTGACACAGGCCACGGTTGTTGAGGCAGAGATTTCCAGTGAGCCAGATGGCCCGGATAGTGTGCTTGGGCCAGCTCCCTCCTCCGCACAGGAGCTGGCTGTGGCATTGTCCCCAGAGAGTCATCGATGTGAGTGAGGCGAGTGTTGCGGCCGGTTGCTGGTTTCACCAGTCAAATTGCGGTCACCTGAGGGACAAGATTTTGATGATCAATACTGTGGACATGACATGGTTAATTTTCCATACATTACATTTCAGTGTCCTCTCGCACACACCCCACCCACCACCACCACCCTCCCTGTGGACATGGGGGCCTGTTGGGAGTTGTAGTGCTGGTCTCTCACACACCCCACCCACCACCACCACCCTCCCTGTGGACATGGGGGCCTGTTGGGAGGTGTAATAGTGACCTCTCGCACACACCCCACCCACCTCTCGACACACACCACCACCACCCTCCCTGTGGACATGGGGGCCTGTTGGATGTAGTGGTAGTGACCTCTCTCACACACTCTACCCACCACCACCACCCTCCCTGTGGACATGGGGGCCTGTTGGCTGTAGTGGTAGTGACCTCTCGCACACACCCCACCCACCTCTCGGCACACACCACCACCACCCTCCCTGTGGACATGGAGGCCTGTTGGGTGCAGGTATTGCGGTGGCTGTGGCTGTTCCCGCGGTCATGTTTGTCTGCGGCGGTCGGTGTTTCTTAGGTTCCGTCCACTTGCGGCAGGCTCAGGTGTACTCCGTCGCTCCGGTCGTCCCCGGCCCAGCCTCCACTCGGCGGTCGCGCCGGGCAGATGGTAGCACCAGCGGGACGGTGGGAGGCTGGCAGGGGGACCGGGACTCCTCACAAGAAAACAATGCCACAGGTAATGGTCGCTCACCGGGCTGGAAAATCAGGAAGCTACCCCGCTCGTCAGGGGCTTGGTGGTCTTTTATGTGCCTCCTGGCGCAGCTGGGTGATGCAGGAAACCGCAGAGGATGCCGGGAGATGTAGTGCCCGGCCCAGCCTCCACTCGGCGGTCGCGCCGGGCAGATGGTAGCACCAGCGGGACGGCGGGAGGCAGGCAGGGGGACCGGGACTCCTCACAAGAAAACAATGCCACAAGTAATGGTCGTTCACGGGGCTTGAAAATCAGGAAGTTACCCCGCTCTCAGGGGCTTGGTGGTCTTTTATGCGCCTCCTGGAGCAGCTGGGTGATGCAGGAACCCCCAAAGGATGCCGGGAGATGTAGTCCCCGGACCAGCATCCACTCGGCGGTCGCGCCTGGCAGATGGTAGCACCAGCGGGACGGCGGGAGGCAGGCAGGGGGACCGGGACTCCTCACAAGAAAACAATGCCACAGGTAATGGTTGCTCACCGGGCTGGAAAATCAGGAAGTTACTGTGTTGTAGGCAGGATTCTTTTTGTGCAGGAGAGGGCATCTTCATGCGCAACAACAGTGTTTTCCTCCTTCTATGTGTTCTGCAGAAAGAGCAAAAAAGAAGAAAAAGTAAAGATATTTCTCTTGTTATGCCATATCTGGGGAGGAGTATCTTTTTGGCACATTCCCAGGTTTGCCAGTTTTTGGAAATCTGGGATTGCAATTGGATTTTCTTTGGAAACCTAACTCAATGTCCATAGAACATTTCTCTTGCACAGAGTATTGCAACTCAGTGATTTGCGCTATCTTGCAATATTCTATATTTTTGAAGCCATGCAAAGTGGCTTTGTGTGGCTCCATACATATGACTTAGAGCTTTGTGTCGTGAATGTACCACATTGCATGGTGCAAGCCTGATGCAAAACTTTCATAAATATGCCCCTTTATCACCTGCCCACTGGATATGCTCCCACATTTTATGTTTTAATCACACAGATACATGGCAAAACTATTTCCAATCAGTTATTCCCCATGGATTAAAAACTTGGAAAATGTTTAAAAACAGCTCATGCATTCAGTAAGAAAATAGGTTAAATGAGGTAGAGTGAAACCACATAGTTGTTAGACAGCATTGAGAGTTACTGGAAGTGAGCCCAGAAAACAAATACTCTTCTAAAATGCAAAATGAAAACATGAAATGTTACCCAGAGGAACTGAAAATCCTGTTTAAGATGTGGTAAACATTAATGAGATTGCTTTTTGGGTACAATCTGTCAAGATTCTAGCACCTCAGAAAGCAGCCATCTGGCATGCAGCACTGAGTAAGATTGGTGTTCTGGGGCCAAAAAATGTAAGAGGCTTGAGAGAGGAAGCAGTATTTCAACTTCAAATTCAATTCACTAGATAATGTAAAAGTAAAGGTATTCGAAAAACTGTGGAAGTATTTTGCAATGGTACCAACATTGATGATGTAGCACATATATACACGTATATGTCAAGCCACACTTCTCTTACTTGCAACAGAAAAGTGTGGCACATGCAGGTTCACCCGGATGAGTGCTGCTTTAATTGGCTCTCAGCGTGACGTGTATCGTCTTAGTGACTTCATCTGATGCTTGCCAAACCAAAGGAAGAATTAAACATCCACTTTTATACAGGAAATGACCCCACTCCGATAGATTAAGGCATTGCTGACACGTGAGGGGGATGTCTCAGACCCGGTGCTCCGAGTCCGCATAGAGCAGGCACATCAATGTCAGTACTTCCCCAGTGGATGGTGTCTGCTCTCACCCCAAAGCAATCTGGATCTTGTAGTGGATGGCAAGCAGCTCACCAGGATATATATATTTGCTTATATAACCTACTGGCAGTCGCCAGTAGGTGGTTATAGTTAGGACCTAGTTTCCATAGGAAAAGCATTTTTTCTTTTCCCAATAACTTTGGCGGCAGTTAATGAATCTTCGCAAAATATTCAGAAAGAGTGCCTAGCTCCAGTCAGCTTCTCTTCTTGAAAGTGTCGGGGGTATGTATATATATACACGTATATATATACACACCCCACCCACCTCTCGGCACACACCACCACCACCCTCCCTGTGGACATGGAGGCCTGTTGGGTGCAGGTATTGCGGTGGCTGTGGCTGTTCCCGCGGTCATGTTTGTCTGCGGCGGTCGGTGTTTCTTAGGTTCCGTCCACTTGCGGCAGGCTCAGGTGTACTCCGTCGCTCCGGTCGTCCCCGGCCCAGCCTCCACTCAGCGGTCGCGCCGGGCAGATGGTAGCACCAGCGGGACGGTGGGAGGCTGGCAGGGGGACCGGGACTCCTCACAAGAAAACAATGCCACAGGTAATGGTCGCTCACCGGGCTGGAAAATCAGGAAGCTACCCCGCTCGACAGGGGCTTGGTGGTCTTTTATGTGCCTCCTGGCGCAGCTGGGTGATGCAGGAAACCGCAGAGGATGCCGGGAGATGTAGTGCCCGGCCCAGCCTCCACTCGGCGGTCGCGCCGGGCAGATGGTAGCACCAGCGGGACGGCGGGAGGCAGGCAGGGGGACCGGGACTCCTCACAAGAAAACAATGCCACAAGTAATGGTCGCTCACGGGGCTTGAAAATCAGGAAGTTACCCCGCTCTCAGGGGCTTGGTGGTCTTTTATGCGCCTCCTGGAGCAACTGGGTGATGCAGGAACCCCCAAAGGATGCCGGGAGATGTAGTCCCCGGACCAGCATCCACTCGGCGGTCGCGCCTGGCAGATGGTAGCACCAGCGGGACGGCGGGAGGCAGGCAGGGGGACCGGGACTCCTCACAAGAAAACAATGCCACAGGTAATGGTTGCTCACCGGGCTGGAAAATCAGGAAGTTACTGTGTTGAATATATATATTCACTGAAAAAACCATAGGTTTCACACCAGTTATAGTTAGCTGGAAATTTTACTGACATAAAACCATTGAAATTCCCACGTTATAGTTAGTTGGACTCACTATAACTTGCACGTGTAATGCACTGATGACACCATCCAGTGAATGTGTGTCTTTCAGATAAATAAATATGTTTTATATATGTATGTTAAGGTCGATGGAAGAATATTTGTTGAAATTATTGTCTTAATGGATGTTTTTTTTTTTTTAAATGATTGGATATCTGCCTTATTAAGTGTATCTTAGTGAATACATATATTAGCGAGTGAAAGTAGGTCAGTCTCTCTGTCATCAGTGATGTCATGAGTGATGTCACTGACCATGTCATGAGTGATGTAATATGTGATGTCATCAGCAGTGCATTACACGTGAAAGTTATAGTGAGTCCAACTAACTATAACGTGGGAATTTCAATGGCTTTATGTCAGTAAAATTTCCAGCTAACTATAACTGGTGTGAAACCTATGTTTTTTTCAGTGAATTTGATAGGTTTTTTAAATGCTAATTCCTAACTATAACTGGTGTGAAACCTATGGTTTTTTCAGTGAATTTCATAGGTTTTTTAAATGCTAATTCCTTTCTATATCGAGTTTCTAACCTTTTTTTTTTTTTACAATTTGCTGTTTTTTTGTAAGTATTCATTTTTTTTATATATAATTTTTTTCTTTTGAGCTCTGGGTGCGCGCTCCGGGAAGCTCTCAGCTAAGCTCTCCGGTAAGCTTTCTGGTGAGCTCACCTGAAAGCGCACCCAGAGCGCTACTGTCGTTCGTGAAAAAAAATATGAATGAAAAGTTAATAATAATGCAAAACATTCCGTACCATACAAATAAAATCAGTTTTTTTTATAAGGAAAATGATTATGCATTTCTGTAAAAGTTTGATGACGTCACTTCGCCGCGCAACGTAAGTGCCCTCGGAAGCGCCTACGTTCGCGCCGCGTAAAAGCACCCAGAAGCACCTACGATCGCGCCACGTTTGCGCCCCGGAAGCGCCTACGATCGTGCTGCGTAAACGCACCCGGAAGTGCTCCGGAGCGCGCAGCGTAAACGCGTCGGGTCATGTGACCCTAAAATAACACTTTTCATTGGTTGCTAACAGTTTTTTTACCAAGAATGAAATCCCCACCCATTTCCTTCACTTCTTCTTTCACTTTTGTGACTGAAAGACCTGTTTTTTGCTCCTGGATCTTTCTTGATTTACCATGGCTGCTAGAGAATCCAGCAGTGAGGATGAACCTGAGTTCATCAATGAAGAGCCTCCTACCCCAAAGGTGAAGGAACATTTCATATGGAAATTTTTTAAGATTCCAGCTGACCAGAAGAAGGTGAATGCACCAAAAGTGGAGTGCAGGATCTGCAAACAGGTCCTTTCACGGGGTGACCCCAAAAAAAAATACTCATTTGGGAACTTTATGATGATCCGACATGTGGAGAGGAGGCACCCCCAGAATTTAGCCCGGGAAAGTGTCAGGGCTCTGGCACAAGAGGTTCCCAGAGATGGGGCCTCTACATCAACCGGAGGAGCAACTTCTTCTTAGAGAGGGCAATCGCAGGAGCAGGTGCCAAACATACAACCTGCTTTTAACCATGGTGTCCTCAGATGCAGATACTGCAATCAACTACTTACCTTTGGAGAACAAAGTGTCCAGCTCATGGTTCGAGCATTAGAAAATCATCGCTGCCCTTTCCACCCCTAATTTTTTTTGTTCTTTTTGCTCCTGTTGAGCAGTTTCCATTCCCTGTTTTTGTTCCTGTTCAGTTAAAAGAAGAAAACCAAAAGTTCTTTTCAGAACTACCTCCAATTCTCATCAAAGAGCTATATTCTTAAAAAAATGAAGATTAAGTGAAATATAGTGCATTGATAATTGAAAGGAGAATGAGTAAGAAAGAACAGAAAGGTATGAGAGGAAAAAAGAAGTGAAGTAGGAGGACTGAAAGAAGGTGAGTGTTAGAAAAGAAAGTTATGAGAAGAAGAGTGAATATGGGGAATGTTGATATTCAAAGAAAATGTTGAAAAGGAGGGGTGTGGAAGGGTAAGAAAAGATGCATTGCTGGAGTTGAAGGTAGAAGGCCTCATTTATGAAGCCATGCGTCACTTTAACGCCACCAAAGCATCACTTTTTGTGACACAACATTCCAATAAATATTGCACCTTATTTATTCATATTTACAAAGTGGTGTTTCTTGGTAAATACATCACTTTGTAAACCCCTGTGCCACATTATTCCTACATCAGGTGTAATGTATGCAAAAGGGACGTATTGCCGCAAGAAAGGGTCGTAGAGGTGACACAGTGAATAAACTGGAGGCCTCATTTCTGAAAAGTGACGCATCGCTACGTGAAAACAGCAATGCGTCACTTTTCTGGACGCACTCCTTATGACATTCCAGATATGTCATATTTAATTTATGACTTATCAATTCGCAAGGAGTTACAGATATGTCAGTATTTCTGACGTATCCGTAAACACAAAAGTAACGCATTGCTGGAGTGCGTCACAAAAGTGACGCAACTCCAGTAATGTGTCCTTTCACATGGAAAAAGCACCATGTGAAAGGTCTGCTGTGAAGCAGGCGCAAGATTTTGACGCAACAGCATCCTAAAAGTGACGCAGTGAAATCTCAAAGATTTTACTGCGTCGCTATTACAAAGCTTTTTGCGGGGAAACACCCCCTCTTCATGCATTATACCTGACGCAGATATAATGTGGCGCAGGATTTTAAAAAGTGACCCATCTACCTAGATGCGTCACTTTTTAAATATAGCGCAACGAGGCGCATTTTTTTACACCACTGATACGATGCGTCACTTTTCTGTGTGCACTCCTTATGACATTCCAGATATGTCATATTTAATGAATGAGGAATCATGTCGCAAGGAGTTACAGATATGTCAGTATTTCTTACGTATCTGTAAACACAAAAGTAACGCATTGCTGGAGTGCGTCACAAAAGTGACACAACTCCAGTAATGTGTCCTTTCACATGGAAATATGCACCATGTGAAAGGTCTGCTGTGAAGCAGGCGCAAGATTTTGACGCAACAGCATCCTAAAAGGACGCAGTGAAATCTCAAAGGTTTCACTGCGTCGCTATTACAAAGCTTTTTGCGGGGGAACACCCCCTCTGCATGCATTATACCTGACGCAGATATAATGTGGCGCAGGATTTTAAAAAGTGACCCATCTACCTAGATGCGTCACTTTTTAAATATAGCGCAACGAGGCACATTTTTTTACACCGCTGGTGCGATGCGTCACTTTTCTGTGCGCACTCCTTATGATATTCCAGATATGTCATATTTAATGTATGAGGAATCATGTCGCAAGGAGTTACAGATATGTCAGTATTTCTGACGTATCTGTAAACACAAAAGTAACGCATTGCTGGAGTGCGTCACAAAAGTGACACAACTCCAGTAATGTGTCCTTTCACATGGAAATATGCACCATGTGAAAGGTCTTGCGTCAGTCTAACACCTGCTGTGAAGCAGGCACAAGATTTTGACGCAACAGCATCCTGAAAGTGACGCAGTGGAATGTCGTAAGGAGTGCGCACAGAAAAGTGACGCATCGCACCAGCGGTGTAAAAAAATGCACCTCGTTGCGCTATTTTTAAAAAGTGACGCATCTAGGTACATGGGTCACTTTTTAAAACTCTGCGCCACATTATATCTGCGTCAGGTATAATGTATGCAGAGGGGGCATTCCCCCGCAAAAAGCTTGGTAATAACGACGTACTGAAATCTATGAGATTTCTCTGCGTCACTTTTAGGATGCTGTTGCGTCAAAATCTTGCGCCTGCCTCGCGTCACTTTTATGTTTACAGATATGTCAGAAATACTGACGTATCTGTAACTCCTTGCAACATGATTCGTCATACATTAAATATGACACATCTGGAATGTCATAAGGAGTGCGCACAGAAAAGTGATGCATCGCACCAGCAGTGTAAAAAAATGTGCCTCGTTGCGCTATATTTAAAAAGTGACGCATCTAGATAGATGCGTCACTTTTTAAATATAGCGTAACAAGGCGCATTTTTTTACACCGCTGGTGCGTCACAAAAATTGACGCACAGGCGGCGCAAAACTGGCAGCGCAAGGCCTTCATAAATATGGTCCTGGATTTTCCCCATGCTTCGCTCCCCGGTGCACGTACCATGCGCTTTCCCCGCGCAAAACGAAAAAAATAAATAATAATTTAATGCCCCGCAGGTCCCTATTTTAGCCCCCACATCAAACCTAGGGGGTCAGAGGGGGTCTACTCTTCCCCCTTATGGTCATTTGCCCCTTTTTTTTTCAAACCCCTTGTGTCTCGATTTTACCGAGACACAAGATGGCGGCCGCTCCAGACTGTTTAGAATGTTTACAGACACCCAAGGGCCAATCAGCTTTCTGCGCGCAAGTCGCGTGTCGCGCCTGGAGCGCTCTCCGGTGCGCGCACCTGAGAGCGCCTACAGATATATATATTTTTTTTAACCTAAATTACTCAAAATCCACTGGAGCACATATCTTGAGACATAGCAAAGGCACATCGGGCTACCAGTCCCTACAATTTTGCCAAGTTTGGTGTATATCCATTCAGCCGTTCGAGCTAAAAGTGAAATCGACCGCCCTACGGAAATTAACATGGGGAAAACGCGTTTTGGGACCCCCCTTTTATCTCGGCCCCCGCTTGACGTATCCCCCCCAAACTTTCAAGGAAGAACCGGAGCTCGACGAGGCCATTTTCAGGAAATTTTCAGGCAGATTCGTCAACCGGTGCCAAAGTTATTCCAAATAGAATTTTGAAATTTAACATTGAAAAAAATCCTAACTATAACTACCTACTGGCGACCGCCAGTAGGTAATATATATATATATATATTCCGTTTTCCCCAGAAGGGGAGTTTTGTCTTCATGCACTCTCGGGTATTATTTCAATTACAGACATACACAACGTTTGCAGATCGGTACGGTTTTATTTCTCCAATGTAACAGCAAGCCAGCAACACCTTGCGCGTTTCGGTCTCTACGGAGACCTTGCTCACAGGAAAACCAATTCTACATTTTTTGCTAGGTTTAAATAAAGTGCATCCTCATTATTGACACATCACTTCCTGTTGACTGCACAGGGCTTATAGAACATGTAGTTTTTGGCACGAACATTTCAATCACCTTGCGATTTTCTACAGTTATCAATATTATACGCATGGGAAAACACAAGTTTAAATTCATGCCCTCCAGTGGGTTACTGTTATAGTTCAATACATTGTTGGTTCTATCATTCAACCCATTTACTCAATAAGTCATCGTAATTTAGCCCTCTAGTGGGCATTATAATCACCATTATTAATTCATGGTAACAGTTACCTCCTTGTGTCGCATTCTCCCATAGAGTATGCGTTTACATATTTAATGTTCCCTTATATGTCCTATGCATCATAGTGTGAAGAAAATCAAATTCAATAAGTGAAACAAATTCGTGCAACGAAACGTTTCATGTGATAAGTGAAAAAGGTTAAAAAGTCTTGAGAGAGGTACAGTTCGTGCTCATTATATCTTTAGTTTTGAGTATTAAAGATGGCAATGTAGTTCTTCATCCTGGTTATGCCCATCAGGATTTAGAGTTCGAAAGCTCATTATATGCTTTGATTCCTTCTGTCTCATTATTTTTTCACGATCCCCTTTCCTCTGATTTACTCCGACACTTTCATTTCCATAGAATTTCAGTTCTTTCCAGTTCCCATTATGTTCTCTTTCCATGTGTTTCGCCATTGCATTACTTCTGTCATTGTTAATTGTCGCTCGAACATGCTCCAAAATACGCACCTTTAGTTCTTTTTTGGTGCTGCCTATATATTTCAACAAACACGGGCACTCTAAAACATAGATGACAAATTGTGTTTTGCAGTTGATCAGTTGATTAATTTTCCATGTTTTTTTGTTTGCCATATCTAGTTCCTTGATGTTTTGGGCAATGCAACAGACCTTGCAACCAGAGCATTTATAGAATCCCTTTGGTTTGTACCAAGCTTCTGGTTTTTTCTGATCTTGAAAGTGACTGTAGATTAATTTGTCCTTTTGATTCTTGGCCCTTCGATAAGTTATATTGGGATGATCTCCCACAATTTTGGATATTTTTGGATCCATATGCAAAATGTGCCAATTTTTTCTTCTGATTTTTGTTATGGCTTGGTTTGCCGTTGAGTGAGTTGTGATGAATTGGATCTTTTGATCATCTGTGTTTGATTTTGGTTTCTCTTTCAACAAATCAGTTCTTTTAACACTGGATGATCGTTTCAAAGCAGTTTGGATTACAGCAGGATGGTATTTGCGTTTTTCAAATTTTTTGCTGGCAAGTTTTTTATTGACAATCCAATCTTCTTCCTTCGAGAAAATTCTTTTTATTCTCAAGAATTCTCCGTATGGGATATTTTTAATTAAGCTGGATTGGTGAAAACTTTGAGCATGTAACACCGCATTTGTCGCAGTACTTTTACGATGCAATGTCGTCTGTATTGTGTTGTTTTCAATAAAAATTTCAGTATCCAGAAAAATCACTTTTGATTCGCTGATTGTATAAGTGAATTTTAGACCAAAGTTTGAATTGTTCAGTATTTTAAAGTATGTTTCAAATTCTTCATTTGTTCCATCCCATATCAACAACAAATCGTCTATGTATCTTAACCATGCTATGGTTTTCGATACTACCAAATCATTTTCACATTTCCACGCCCATGTTCTTTCCCAATGACCCATTGTTAAACAAAACAGATGATGGACAGAATGTGGATCAATGTCACACATTCACCCCAGTCCAAAGATCTGGGCCCAAATCCATCGTTTTTTTGCACTCCACACCACCCTTGGTTAGACAATGGCAATATGCAAATCAGCTCTGACCCTGTGCCCCATGGGAACAGTCCAGTCCGAACTACAAAAGCCATGTCCTTCCCAGAACGGAATCAAGCATCCGAGGACCGGACCGGTTTCGAGGTAACACCTCTCATCAGCCCGGCTAGCTTGACTCCAGTGGTGTGGAGTGCCTGGGACCCACGTCTGAGCATCCCCAGCGCACTTATGGTTGTGTTTCCATTGTTAAACAGGCATAGGATGGACTAAAGGAAAAGCCCATCGCTGTGCCTATTGATTGTCAATAGATTTCTTTTCCAAACATAAATACATTTTGCTCCAGGCACATTGAGATCATTTTGAGGAGCATATTGTTGTGCTCAGAAAATTGAATGTTTCTATCCATCAAGAAGGATTTGCAAACTTCTAAGCCAATTTTATTTTGAATGTCGGAGTACAAAAATATGACATCCATAGGGACAAGTTTATAGGAAGATTGCCATGGAGTATCTTCCAATCTTCTCAATAGATCTCCTGTGTCTTTAACATACGATGTTAATCCTTTCACATAAGGTAATAGGAAAGTGTCTAAATAGTTTGCCATAGGTTCCAACAACGCGCCTTTTGCCGAAATTATCGGCCTCCCTGGTGGTTTAGTGGGGTGTTTATGTATTTTGGGTAGGAAGTATATGGCGGCCATTTTTGGATGAGATATTTGTGTTCGTCACTGTCTATTATATTTTGTTTAAACCAATTGTCTAACTTCCGGTCTAGTTCTTCTTTCAGCTTTGATAAAGGATTTGTTTTCAATTTTTCATAATATTCCCTGTTACGGAGTTGAGAATGTGCTTCTCGCATATAGGCTTCCTTGTCCTGGATGATTACATTCCCACCCTTATCTGCCATTTTGATTTCGATAGTATTGTCTTTCTGCAAATACCATTACAGGACGCGGAACACTTTGTCAATCTAATGGAATTGAGCCAGGACCCGCAACAAAGCGGGAGAGAAGTGCAAGCGTATTGTGTACAATTAGGAGCTGGTATTTCCAACATGAAACCGAATTCCAAATTCTATCCGCAACTCCCCCCAGGAAACAAAATAGACTTTTTCCATGAATGCGTAGTAAAAGATCTTTATCAACTGAAAATCCCTTACAAAAAAGACAACCTTACAAGGGAAGAACGTCAAGTTTTAAATAAACTACAGAAAGACGATACTATCGAAATCAAAATGGCAGATAAGGGTGGGAATGTAATCATCCAGGACAAGGAAGCAGGCTGAGCTCTGCTGGGATAGAGCTGCATTCGAGGTTAGCAGGGGCCGTCGGGCTGCATACAGGATTTTGTTTCATGGTGGAGGTCGTGGGAGAGGCAGGCAGGCATTCTGTATAAGTTAGGTAACTAGAGGGAAACAGTGTCCTGTTTTAGACCCCGCAGATGCTTTGGTGGACTTTGGTGACACACAGGAAACTCTGGGTGATTTAGAGATTGAAGCTCAGCCTGGTACAAGTTTGACTTGGGTTTCCAGATACGCTTTGAGAAGTGCTGGGAGGGGGAGGGGGATGGAAAAGTTCCTATTTATTCATACAGGCTCAACCAAGACCAGCAACAAAAGGGTGATAGAAAGTAAGTCTAAGACCATAGTTAGGAACAGTAAGCAGTCTAAAAGTTGTAAAAACCTGGGGAGGGGGGGCTCACTGGAGCGTAAGATTACGCCAATTCCCTCAATCACTTCTTTCTTTAAAGTTGTACCAAAGACATTGATATTAAAGGACATATCTCCGACAAAGTCAACAGCTTCAGTAGCAGCTCCCAGAACTAAACAAGACTGTTCGAACACGGACTGTAGGTTGGCAGGTGATAGGAACGTTTGGGAGGTGGTTGCAGACACAGGGTTGCTTGACTGGTCTAAGAATTTGAGCCCAAATTGTTTTCAGGTCCTCTCTTTAGACATGGAGGATGCAGATCATGTCCCATAGCCTCAGACGGTTCTGAATATTAGTATAGAGCAGCATGTCCTTTCGTCCAATGTAGAAGCCCCAAGATTTCTTGGGCAAATATAGGGCTACCCAGTAATCTGAGCTCTCCCAGTATATAAGGTGCTGAGGTGGTGAAGTCTAATCAGTCGGTTCAACAAAGGGAGGAAGTGTCGGAGACAGATCTAGAATCAGAAAATTGTGATCTCTCAGTTATTCATCGTTGCATGAGCACCACCGCAGAATGGTTGGGCCATAACTCCCTGCAATTTAACAGCTCCAAAACGGAGGTGCTGCATTGCTCCATGAATCGTACCCCTAGGCCTCTTCCACAGGATTTTTGGCCTCCTGACTTTCAAGGTACCAGCTTGCCTGCAGCATCTGTTCGAAACCTGGGGGTGATGTTTAGCTCCAGTCTGCAGCTAGACGTATCAGTGAACAAATGGTGGCCACTTGTATGGCACTGCTCTGCTCGCTGCGGAAGATTTTACCCATGCTCCCTGTACAGGCTAGACCAGAGGTAGTGCGGAGCATAATTTTAAGTAGGCTTGACTACCGTAACGCACTACTTCTGGGGGCGCCTGCTACTTTGGTGGGAAAATTGCAGCGCGTACAGAATTTCGCCGCCAAACTAGCACTTTCGCGCCGACGCCTGGACTCTTCTGCCATGGCACTTAGGGACCTTCACTGGTTGCCAGTCCCTCAACGGATCGACTTTAAAGCTTTGTGCTTGGTATTTAGGGCTCTTCACGGACAAGGTCCGTCCCCTCTGCAGGACCTCTTCTCTCGGCACACCCCATCTAGATCACTCCGGTCAGGTTCGGCCTACTTGGCAGTAGTGCCCAAGATTTTGAGGTCCCGGATGGGTGGTCGGTCCTTTAGGTTCACCGCAGCGAGACTGTGGAGTTCCCTTCTGTTGGGCCTGAGAGGCTTGGAAGACCTCCCTTCTTTTAAGAAAGCCTTAAAAACTTACCTGTTCCCTAGAATAATGTAAATGGATCGGATGCTGGAAACATCATGTATGTGTCATAACAGTCTGAGCACCAGGATGCCCGTCGTGTGACAGTTATTGCTCTATATAAGAATGCCAATACATACATACATACATACATATTGCTCCGCTTAAAAAGGTAAACACTGATATGCATAAGGGATTTGAGGTCTCCAAGCTGAATCGGGAAAGTATTAGAGCTGCATGTAGTCTGCTAGAGAAAAAATGGCTGATTTGAGTTCCGTACAATTGCTTTGGAGATGGAAGTTAGGGATATTAGAGAGAAAGTTATGGTGAACCCCAAGGAGCTAGAGGCAATTAAGATTAAGGATAGGGAACATGAGGAGAGGGTAGAAAGATTGGAAAATATGAAAAGGAGAAACAATTTGAAGATTTAGAAGGTATAGAAGGTACGGATATTACAAAATATGTAGTGCAGCTACTAAAGAGTGAATTGCAGCTGGAGGAGGCAGAGGAGGAGATCTCTAGGGCTATTCAGAGAGTACACCGTGATTCCTTCAGGTTGAAACCGAACCATGCTAAACCCAGGAGAATTTTGATCAATGTTCTGACATATGGCTTGAAAGAAAAGATGTTGGCTACTGCCCTTAAGAAGAAAACTATTGAAGTAGATGGTGCTAGGGTGGAGGTAAGATCAGACCTGTCATCAGTAACTGCCAAAAGACAATGGGAGCTCGGTAAGACGATCAAGCCATTGAGAAAACTGGGAGCTTTGGTCCAGCTGAAGTTTCCGGCTTTTTTAAAGGTCATGTGGGATAATAAAATGCATTCTTTTCGATCTGTTGACGAGGTTGATAGTTTTTTAGAGCAGTGCCAAACTGGGGTTTTGTAAGGTAGGCAGTGCTAGGGTTATATATTGTTTATAGGGGCCTGTTTATGTTGCTTCAAAAAAATCAGACGCCTGGTAGGTATATCATTAATTTTGTTTAGTTGGGATGTTGCTTATTCGCACCGTTCGCTGTAGGGCACTCATAGGGCTTTTTGGCCATGGGTATTCAGGATGAGTTTTCCGGGGTAAGGGGGGGTTTGGGTGTTTTCGGGATGGGGGAGAGGGGCAGGGTGATAGGGTAACGGGAGAAATGGAGAAAAAATTCCTCAGAAGCTTTTTTGTTGTTAAAAGGAGTCAGGATACACGAGATTGTTGGCTTAGGCTGGGATGAGTAGGGGTAATAAAAAGGAGCTGAGAATCCTATCTTGGAATATAAATGGACTGTGTGTAAAAAGAAGAAGGGAGTTGATCTTGAAATACTTGCGGGATTCTTTGGCTCAAAATATAATATTACAGGAGACTCATTTATCAGGGGATATTTGTAATCACAGCGGTGGGTAGCCCATGCGGTTTATACCCTTACTGTTACCAAAGGGGTTGCAGTTCTAATTAGGCAGGGTGTAAATATTTCAGTCGAGGATAAAGCAGTTGAAATACTAGGGAGATGGCTGATTCTGAAATTAAAGATTTGTGGGCAAATGTTTATTATGGTCGGCTACTATGGTTCAAATCAGGATGATATAGGTCCTTTAGATGATCTGGCCAGGAAGCTATTGAATTTTTCAGTAAAGATCATTATGGCTGGTGATTTTAATACTGTATTGGATCACAAGCTAGACTGCTCTAAAAAGAGTATAGCTGTTGGGAATCCCAAAATGTCAAATAGAGTTAAGTTGATGATGTCCCAGTTAGGATAGTGTGATATTTGGAGATCCAGGTTTGGACAGCAACTAGGGTTTACATTTTACAATAAAAATATAATCATTAAATCTCGAATTTATTATTTCTTGGTAGATTCTAGGTTGGGTAATTCAGTGACCCATGTGGTCATGTCGGATGCCACCATCTCTCGAATCATTCAGCTACTACACTTTGGTTGAAAATAGAGGACGGTATATCGGGTTCAATCTGGAGGTTAGATTGTACGGTCCTCTCTGATCAGGAGGCACTAGAGTTTTTGGATGAGGAGACAAAAGTATTTTTTAAGAAGAATCCGGGATCAGCCAGGATTGAGATTGTCTGGGACACCTATAACGCATTCTTACTAGGAATATTAGGAGCCTTGGGAGCGAAAAAAAGGAGATTATATTTTGGAAAGGTTACAGACTTGGAGAAGAAGATTCGTCAGAGTGAGGCAGGCATGGTAAACCCTGGTAGAAGTGCTCCAGATGAAAGGGTCCTTCAAGAGTTAGTAGAGCTAAAATTAGATCTCGTAGGAATTCTGAGCGAGAGGGTTAAGGAGAAATGGGACTCCATGCAACTCGCGCACTTTGAATATGGAGAGGGCTGTAGTAAATTGTTAGCGTGGAAGACGAGGAAGGACCAAGTTCAGAATTTGATTAAAGAAGTGAAGGGTGTGGAGCCGGGGCTGACGATTACAGGTAACAAAGGAATATCGGCTGCTTTTTATGAATATTTTGTGAAGGTTTATAACCAGGATTTGAGGGTTGAAGAGCAGGCGGTGCAGGGTTGGGTGGAACTACTGGAGCCCTTATCGGACGAGTTTAAGGCTGTTTTAAATCAGGAGATATCGCAGTCAGAGGTTGAAGGGGCTATCAAAGGGGGAAAAAGAGGTAAAGCACATGGGCCAGATGGTCTTCCTGATGAGGTTTATAAATCTATGGTAGGCACATTAACATCTATTATTTGTCAGTTGTTTAATCAGGTTTTTATGAGTAAGGTGTCTCTGCCCCCTTCTTGGAATGAGGCAAATATCATACTAATATCAGAGCCAGGGAAGTCACCAAAGTATATGGACTCATATAGGCCTATATCGTTACTTAACTGTGACTATACATTTTTTGCTAAAATTATGGCTGATAGATTGAGTGCTGTCATCCCAAAGTTAGTCCATGAAGACCAAAAAGGCTTTATAAAGGGCAAATATTTGAAAGAGCTAACTTTCTCTCTTATTGGTACCATAGATATGGCTTCGGCCCATGATCTTCCCTTGGCGGTTATCGCTTTAGATGCCGCCAAGGCGTTCGATCATGTGAATTGGGCTTACCTGCATGCCTTAGTAAAAGATCTTAATTTAGGTCAGAATTTCAGTAATACTCTTGCAGCTATATACCAGTTCCCCACGTCTAGAGTGTTAGTTAACAGGATACTTACTCAGCCAGTGCCAATCATGCGAGGGACCAGACAGGGGTGTCCCCTGTCACCACTTTAATTTGATCTATGCATTGAACCCCTAGCATGTAAGATATGATCTGTAGAGAATATTGTCCCCTTTGAATTTGAAGGTTGGTCCAAAAAGATTGGACTATATGCGGGTGATATAATTATTTACACCCCTAATCTACATCAGTCAACGGAATGTCTTCTAGAATTGACCAAGGAGTTCAGGACCGTTTCAGGCTGTGCTATAAATAAGGAAAAGACAGAAGTCATGGTCTGGAACATAAATTCTGAGGGAATTTTCTGTAAGAGTGAGATGAGATATCTTGGGGTTAGGATAACTAAGGACATTGGGGAACTCACTAAAGTTAATTTTGTCAAGCTAAAAAAAGAGATAAGTGCCAGTTTGCGAGGTTGAGCACATCTACCACTCACTTTGTTTAGCCAGACGAACTTGGTGAAAATTATGATTTTGACTAAGTTAACATTTTTGTTTGAAACAGTTCCTGTGATATTCAAGAAAGAATGGTTTGCAAGTTTACAAAGTGAGATCAGTTCCTTCATATGGGCATTAAATGGGCCCCGTCTGTCCTGGAAGAAGCTTAGGAGAAGACTTGTTAAAGGAGGCTTAGCGGTCCCGGACTTGCAACTCTATTCGTGGTCCTTCTTATTGACAAATTGTAGCATGGTGTTGAATACCCCGACATACGACCGTGATTGGGAAAATGTTTTGTGTAATGCTCAGAAATAATAATTTTAATGAGCATGCAGCCATATTCATCAACCTGAATTGCGCTCGCAAATGGCCAGATTCTGAGAATCTGGCCGGTTGCGAGTGCGATTTTTGCATTTGGGATTCATCATCCCAAATGCAAAAATCGCTATTTGCGAAATCGCATATTTGCGAGGAATTGGATTTAAGGAATCTCTAATAGAGATTCCTTAAATGCAATTCATCACCCTATTTGAAATTGCGAATTCGCAATATTTGGTCGCAATTTACCACGAAATCTGACTTCGTGGTAAATTGCGAAAAACGAGTAAAAAGCACTTTTGTGCATTTTTTACTTTTGCATGTTACACATACACATGTCCTCTGGACATGTGTGTGCGCAACACCTGTTCAAATGTGCATTTGAGGGGTGCTACAGGGTGTCCTTTGGACACCCCTGGCACCCTTCAAATTGCAATCTTATTTGCGATTAGCAAATTGCTAATCGCAAATAAGGAATACTCCCCATTCATTCCTATGGGCCTAAAGGCCCATAGGAATGAATGGGGAGTTTTTCCTTATTTGCGATTAGCAATTTGCTAATTGCAAATAGGGAATCAATAGGAATCGCAATAAATTTTGCTAATCCTACATGAATCCCGTTTTGCGAGTCCTTAATAGCGAATCGCAATAATTCGCTATTAGGGCCTCGCAAAACGGGAGATTGATGAATCAGGCTGATGGTTTCTTATATGAATTTGCTGATCCAAAATGTTTTAAAAAGGTCAGGCTAAAGGTCTTAAGAGACTTAGCAGAGACAAGGTTTAAAATCAGGAGGGCACTAAAAATTCCGTATTACAGCCAGATGGCTTCGATTTGGGATGCACTAGGGTCTCCCCTTTGGACGAAAGATGCGCTTTCTCGACCGTTAAAGGAGCTGGGTCCCCAGAGATGGAAAGATCTATTTCCGGATGGGAATTTCGGGGCATATTACCAACAACTAGCGATACTTTTTGTCTCTAACTTGTTTAGAGACAAAAATTATCGCCGCACATCGGCGATTTTTATCGCAGATAAACCTTGCTATTAGCAAGGTTTATCGCAAATGCGATAAAAAACGGCCCCAATGCATGAATATCGCTGAAAAGTCAGCGATATTCATGCATTATCGAGCAAATGCTCTTAGCCATGTTATCCACCTTCCATTGGATAACATGGCTAAGAACTGCTTTTAGCAGGCTTTAGCTTTTGGAGATATTCGCGCTTAGCGCAAATATCTCCAAAAGTTGGTAATAGGAGATAGCGATGTTAGGGACTGTTTCCAGTAGCTAACATCTTGGCACGCCCACTTTGCATGTCATTAGTGATAAATATCACTGACATGCAAAGCGGGGCCCAAGATGGTCGCTATCTCCTATTAGCTGTCACTAACTGGTGTTAGCGACAGCTTGGTAATAGGGAGATAATTTTATCTCCGCTTTCTTGGCTTTTAAAGCCAAAAAAGCGGAGATAAACCCCCTTGATATTATGCCCCTTCGTCTTTTGGGGATTTTGCGAACAAGAATGGAGCCGTAGCTTCTCCAGATTTAAATATCTGCTGATTCAGAGTTGGTCAATGGAAATGGGAGACCAAATTTGAATTTACAAAGAGCTGGAGGAGAAGCTTTTTTCAAGCTGTGTATTTAAAAAAAGAAGTCTCATTGTGGTATTGACTGATGCTAGAGATGGAGGATGGCCCCTTCAAGTTACCCAAGGCCCTGTGGGGAGATTGCTTGCTGGAGATTGCATCAGAAGACCAAAGGCAAGTAACAATGTCTATGCTCTATAAAATAGTGTAATCTGCAAATGTAAGGCGGAACCATTTCCTTACGATTCACAGGGGGTACTGGTCGCCTCAAAGAATTTCCAAATTCAGCTCTGGAGGTATGGTGGCATGTCCCAAGTGTAAGAGTCCCAATGAAGATGACCTGCACATGTTCTTGCTATGTCCGAAGATCAAAGAGTTTTGGGAGGCCGTGAGTAGCTGTTTGTCAAGGGCCCTTGGCCTGCAGATCAAGGTAAGCCTTAAGCTAGTTATATCTGGAAGACTTGACCTGCAAGGTAAGGGTACAGATAATAATGCTAAGCTTGTTTTTTATGCCATACTTCTGGCATGAAGAGAGATTTGTAAATTGTGGGTCTCACCTGTCCCCCCAACAGAACTGGACTGGTTAAGAGCTATGAGATTCATTGCAAAGTTAGACATTTCGGATCTGACAAAAAAGAGATATACATTTTGGACTACATTTTTGTTGTGTTTTGGGTGAGGTGAAGGGTTCTTTTTGCATCTGATAAAATATAAATCCAATGATTAAGCCTTCGCCTACCTCAGCTGGTTGAAGTCTTCTCAGGCATTGTGAAGATTTGCGGTATGTGTGGACATGCTCTGGAGGAAGACTTTCTGTCCTATTCATATGGAGGGCTATGCCCGGAGGAGAGTCTTAGCTCTAAATAGCGTTGTGCAAGCCTTTTTCCTGCAATGCCAGTAAATGAGGTGAAAAGCCTAGGGTGGTCTCGTTTTGTAATGGGTGGCAAAAAGGCAAATGAGGATTAAAAAAAAAAAAAAAATGCAACTCAGTTGTTTTCTGTAGAAACGTTGTGATTACTTTCATTAAAAAACTTTTGCCTGTTCCAGCTTGTCCACTCACGTATATTCAGATAGGTTGAAATGATAAGCAAGAGCACTCTTTCTTCTCATGAAGTAATCCATGGTCAATCTGTTCTCTCACTTGCTAATATATTTCTTTCTGCTCAACATTTAGTTGTTCTTCCAACTTTCCTAAGTTTGTTACATCTTCTTGAGCTTGATACATTACTCTTTCCACCTCTTCCATAGCAGTTGCTGCTTCATTTTGAACAATTGGTTCTCCTAGTGGATCCTGACTCAACGGAGCAGAAGTTTGACTTTCTTGAGAACTGTCTCTACCAATCTCAGCTGCAATTGTAGCTTCTTGCCCAATTTTGTCGTTCAACATTTTCACATAATTAGCAAAAACAGGACATTCCTTAGTATCTTTACTTGCGTTGAATGAATCTTCATAGCTCTCAAAATCTCCAAGTAATTCCAATTCTGAATGTCACGGCTTGAAAAGTTGCAGAAGAGCTAAATAGTAAAATTCCCTTTTCTCAGTAGTTTCGCAACTCATTTTACAGTGATTAATCAAATTTCCTCTTCTTTGTTTCACCAAACATCCTTCAGAGCCAATAATGGCATATATACCATTATTGATGTTTTCTACAATATTCCGTTTACTAATATAGTTTTGCAGCACTTCATAGAGACACATGTTCTCAAGATGATGACTTCTATTTGGATAATATGTATCCAACATATTTGTTTTCACAATATCTGTACTTTCTGGTTCTTTTTCAGCAAAATATTCAATTTCTTGTACAGATTTAAGTACTTGAATTCGTGTTGATGCAAGACCTAGACTCACCCAAATGATTCTTCTAGATTTGGAGTATAGACTTGCAGATGATAAGCATTCCGAACATTTATATGCATACGCTCCGATTTCTCGATGAGATATCATCATTAAACTGTAACTATATCATTTCTTACTTAGACTCTTCTCGTTGGAAATCTCTTCCCACATTTCCTTCAATACTGTCTTTTCTTATTTGGTTATGTAGGATGTTACATATCGAGCAACAGCAATGGAATTGTCCGCAATGTATTGAATATCCATGTTAGCATTCCACATGGACAAAATGACTGGGTTGTAGTCATTTATGTATTTTGACTCTTCATTTCTTCTTACGTTGTAGATATTTTTTGGAGACTTTCTTGTGATAGTATGTCGCAAAGATTACATAAAACTATTCACTCTTCCTTTCGATATTACAGGACATGGAAATGCAAAACGACATTTGGTGTAGAATTTGTCCTTTGATTTGTACTTTCGGCGATAGTATTTGCCACAACACAGTCCTTATCTTTTGTACTTTTCGGTATATCACATGTTGCATATTCTTCAATAAACGACAATACAGTATCATCTGAGTCTGTTCCAAATTTGGGAGAATCTTTGTTCCATATTAACTTATGTATGTGAGGAGCACCTCTCGCTTGATTCTCCTTTCTCCAAAAGAAATCCAGAACCTCTCCAAGAGGAGGATTTTTTTTATTGGTGATAAAAGACATCATAGCTTCAAATCTATGATTGAAATACCTGCATACATTAACTGGATCCAAAGAGCACAATTCTCCAGGTGTCCTGTATTCAATATTTTGTATATTTGGATTTGCTTCTCGAAGAAATTGAAGTAAATTATCCCAAGCATATTCAGCACAGCTTAGAGTAAGGAACCATGTAGGAGTTCCTAAGTTCCTTAGCATACATTTAAGTTCTCCAAGACGACGGTACCAGTACTCAATTTTGCAGATGTACACCAGTATTCAATATATGATTCACTGCATAGGAAAGTCTAGACAAGTAACTCTCAAACAAAAGATGAAACAAATACTTAATACATTGTCGAAATCTTGGATCTTCTGCATACAACCTTGATGTCCGGTATTCAGATGAAGGAATCTGCACATGTCGGTCTTCATATCGTCCTCCTTTCCCTGTTGGAAAGCTGTTTTCCCATACACTAATGGGACTTCCCTTTGCTTCTTTCAATTGGAATAACTCTATATTATTCCCCATCACTTCTTTGGAATGAAGTGGATGAACACTATAATGTTCGTAGATTTCTTCAGACCTGGACTCATCTAATTTTTCAATTTGTCCAGATGTCGAGTCACTATCTTCTTCTACAGTTCTTTGTTATTGTCCCACATACACATTTTTATAGTATTGATTATTTTTTACCAGATAAAACATTGCCTTTTTCACTTTCCTAACATCCACTAATTCTTGCCAGATTTTCTTACTCTTACGCCATTAACTAAAACAACTAGAGGTTCACCTTCAACATTTTCTACACCAATTGTTTCAATATTTTTCTTTAAATCTAAAGACAAATACACAACTCTTCCCTTTAATCCTCTCTGTAAATCTGAGGGAGGCAATTTCCCTGTCTTAGTCTCCATACGAACAATAGCCTGAAATGGATGCACACATTGAATAAGAATAGACTCATAGGTATTTAAATCCATCAGTTCAGAAGGAATATTTACCAACTCAAAATTATTATGCACAGCTCTAGCAGGCATTTTGTTGTTGTCTAATTTGCTATACCAATATTTACAAATACGCTGATCAGAACCCAAATCAAAACAATTCTCTACCAACAAATAAGTTGCAAAATCCTTCCACTCATTATTATTTTGCTTTTCACTTTTTAAATACGCATCAACAGTCCTGGTCTGATTTTTATAATGAGTTTGTCGACAACAGATACAAGAATAATTTGGCCTTTTACCTGAAATCACCTTAAACTTTGTATTTTCTTCCTCAAAAATTTTCTACACTACACCGTTGTACATTCTCTTCCACATTTCCTTCTATTAATGTCTCAGTTTCTGCACTGTCTTCCTGAGGACCAAAGTAACTAACCTGAATTTCATCATAAACATTCATTACATCTGATACAGATCCACACAAAAGACCACTGTTCAACTTTTTTAACATTAGTGCTGGACATTTTGCATAATACAATCTTCTGACTAATTTCCTCATTTGAGTATGATGAACTGCTAACATCCTGAAATGGTAAAAAACACTTCGACATACTTTTTTAGAAAGACAAGCCAGAGAATGACCTTGCAAACCAGTATTTTCTCTCACTCTGCAAGGGTCTAGTCCTTGCAACTTCTTAATCTTTTGTTTAACACTTTTCCTAGTATAGTTACGTAAGAAATTGCGTAACAAATCAATAGATTCTTGCCGTACACTTCAAATACTACTACAATTTTAAGTGTACACTGGAGCTTTAGGACGTCTCCCTAAAACTTCATCAGCTAACACCTCTTCTGCATTTCTAGAAACAATTTTCTCTTTCTCAATAGAACAACAATTTCTAACCTCATAAGCACAACCACTACTGTCAACTGCATGCAACAAATCATTACTCTGAAGATAACTCTCTTCATTAAAAAAAGGCTCAGAACTTGAACTATGTTTTCATTCACCCAAAAAAACTCAGAAAAATTACTTCTGGTAATTTGTCTTCTCCACTTACTTAGTGATCGAATTCTATTGATTACTAAAACAAATTAAAAAAAATCAATTTGAAAGCATTCTCAACTAGATTTTCTATACTTTTCTTCTTTTTATAAAATGCGTTTTTTTTAACTTTTCTTCACTTCCTTAATTAAATTCGACACAAAACTATTATAAAACATTTTTTTCCTAATTTCCTTAAATAGGTTTTTCCTCCTTCTACTATACACTGTTTTTTCAGAAGTTGATTTTCCATGATTGTTCTCTTTTTTCTTGTTTTTGTTTTTGGTTGCATATACACTAATAGTATTTTTCACTTCGTGCACACTACTCTTAGGGGTCGATTAGGATAGCGGACGGAAACGTGTTCCGTCCGCCGAGGAAGGTGGCAAGATACTCCGGACCTGTCCGCGGAAAAACCGCAATAGCGATTAGGATAATATATGATTGAAACACCGTTTGCGGCGGACGGAGCACACCAATCCCCGTCCGCGGCGGTCGAAGTACACCTGAGCCTGCGGCAGGCGGACGGAACCGAAAGAACACCGACCGCCGCGTACGCACTTGACCGCGAGAACATCCACTTCCCCCGCGATACCTGCGTAGTGTCCGTGTCCGCAATTAGGATAACTCCGCAAGTACCCCGGTAGCCACCGCGATCCACGTCCGCTGCGGTACCAATGCTACGAGAAACCATGCTCCACAGCGGAAGGCCAACACAAACAACATCCCTACAGTCAAACCAATGCCATACATTGCGACGGAAGTTATCACCAAACACAGGAAAATCAACGACCACCCACCTGAAACATGTAAACCAATCACAAGACACAATGACCCACCCCCAAGTACCACATAATGCACACCTGGCAACACACCCACCTAGCACCTGTCTGCCAATAACCATTCAGACAGGGCCAAGACACAGACTATAAAATAACTCCCACCCACTCCAGAAATCCTCTGCATCACAGCATAGCTGCTAGCAGGAGACACCACTTAACTTACAGCAAACACAGATATCATACACATGACCCACACCCAAACACACCCACTACACAAAGACCCACCACACCATTCCTACACACCACACACCTGCACCTCCCTATTCACACAAACCCACACCCCGAGCACCACACACCATGGCACCAAAAAAAAAAACAAATTCACTGACACTGAGTTAAAGGTTATGGTAGATGAGATAATACGTGTAGAACCCCACTTATTCGGGGCCCTAGTGCAGCAGACCAGCATAGCCAGGAAAAACAGCATGTGGGACTGGATAGTCACCAGGGTGAATGCATCCGGGACCGTCCCGAGGACGAAGCAGGAGATTCAGAGGCGGTGGCATGACCTCAAGTCCCGAGTGAAATCCATCCGAGCCAAGAACTATCTCCGGGCAAATCACACAGGCGGTGGAACCCCCCCGGAGCCCTTACCGTACACCGAGTGGGAGGACAAGGTGATGAGCATCCTGCACCCTGAGACCCTTGATGGACTTGAGGATGGAGAAGAGGCTGGTAAGTACAAACCAAGCACCACGAGCACAACAACACGGTGTGCCTCACACTACTCTGAAGACACATCTCCCAGACCTAAACCCATGCATGCAGTCCACATACTCACCAACGTCTAAACCACTCCAACAGGCCCCCATGTGCATAGGGAGGGCGGTGGTGGTGGGTGGGGTGTGTGAGGGGACGGCACTACAACTCCCAACAGGCCCCCATGTCCATAGGGATGGCGGTGGTGGTGGGTGGGGTGTGTGAGAGGTCACTAGTCCAACTCCCCAAAGGCCCCCATGTCCATAGGGATGGCGGTGGTGGTGGCTGGGGTGTGTGAGAGGTCACTAGTCCAACTCCCCATAGGCCCCCATGTTCATAGGGATGGTGGTGGGGGTGGGTGGAGTGTGTGAGGGGACGGCACTACAACTCCCAACAGGCCCCCATGTCCATTGGGATGCCGGTGGTGGTGGGTGGGGTGTGTGAGAGGTCACTAGTCCAACTCCCCATAGGCCCCCATGTTCATAGGTATGGCGGTGGTGGTGGGTGGGGTGTTTGAGAGGTCACTAGTCCAACTCCCAACAGGCCCCCATGTGCATAGGGAGGGCGGTGGTGGTGGGTGGGGTGAGTACCAGTGCCGACTGAATTGTCAACAAAATGAAAATAACACGTAATGGCCACATGACTCAGCCTCACATTTTTGTTTTGCAGGTGATCGTAATCTGACAGCTGGCCTCCAGACTCGCCACACTCAGAAGTCTCAGGGGACGATTGCCCAGCCACCTCCGGGGCTGAGGATGGTGCGGGCACAAGCAGGCAGCCAGGGCCATCTGGCTCCCAGGTCACACCTGCACCAACTACTACGGCCTCTGCCATTCCCACAACACCGGCCACTGTGACCTGCACAGCCACCACCAGCATCACCTCCACCACCACCACTACTACCACCACTCCTGCCCCTGCCACCCTGCCCAACCCACCGCCCGATGCCGGGCCTGCGCCATCCCAGACACGCAGGAAGAGTGTGAGGCAAAGCAGAGATGCAAGGCCAGATCCGGCAGGCAGGAGCACAGCACAAAGACGTCATGAGGAAACAAACACACCCAATGCCGTGCAATAGTCACTGGAAGCACTAGCCAGGGTCGAGGAAACATATCAACGTGGCCAGGCACAGGCAGACCGGGCCCACCAGGACTTTGTTGAGAACACTGCAATGTTGGGGGCCATTGAGAGGCGGCTTGGCCAAATAGTGGACATATTTACCCTGAACAATACCATGTGGATGCCATGGATAGCCGCCAACACCACCCTCCCCACACCCCCTCAAACAACGCCACCGCCACCGTCACCGCCACCGCCACCGCCACCTGCGCCCCTGGCGACGGATGTGGTACCTGATCAGCCTGCGCCCCCAGCTGACTCCGTCCCGACTTAAAGACGGAGGGGCCGTCCGAGGCTGGAAGTGGGCGAGAGCAGTGTGGAAGCTCCTTCCACACGCTCCAAGAGGAGCCGACAATGACTGTTACAGTACCTGAGCCTGCAATTCACCCTGCCAACTATCCGGTCCGACCTGGCACAGGCCTGCTGCACTAGGCAGACACCACCCTATGTGGTGTTAGCACGGACATTTCATCTGCCATAACCTTTAACTCTCACTCCCCCACCCCTTCACTTATTTGTAAATATGCACCTACACCTATGCACAATCTGTAAATAAATACCACTTACTCACTCAATGATGTGTTGCCTCCATGTTTATTCACATGATTGCATCAGAAACAGACGTTACCAGGTTCAGGGATCCAACTGGTACAGAATCATGCCGCAGCGGGAGTGACCTAGGGAAATATAGAAACTGCAAAGACACGTCAGGAAACATATTCACACTCATCACAACACACTGCAGTGCAACATTCAACAAACCACACGCATCACAACAGGAATGGATGAGAGTACACACATCATGGAGACTTGCATGTACAAATAAATGAACACACACACACACACATGCATATATCACATTGCAGAACACATAGATGATGCACACCACAATGACACAAGACCAGCAAACATACACAGGGCATACACAAGCAGCACAAGAGGAGCACACTCACAACCAAGGGAAGTAGCGATCAATGAGCTGGCGCCTCTGGTCCACACCTTCCTCCTCACCACTATCCTCATCAGTCGACTTGGGTGGATCGGGAGGGCGAGGAACTTGCTGTTCATCAGGGTCCAAGAACAGTTCAATGTTATTGCGCACAGCCAGGTTGTGGAGCATGCAGCAGGCAATCACGATCTTGCATACTTTGCCTGGTGAGTAAGGCAGGGCCCCTCCAGTCTTATCCAGGCACCGAAACCTAGACTTAAGCAGGCCAAATGTACGTTCTACCACTCGACGTGTCCTTCCATGGGCATCATTGTATCTCATTTCTCCCACTGTAGTTGGATTGCGTATGGGACTCAGCAGCCAAGGCCTGTTTGGGTAAGCCGCGTCGCCTGTGTTGGTGGAAGAGAGAGAGAGAGAGACAGAAACATCACAACCTGAATTGGTGGGCACACCATGCCACACAGATATCACTCCTGTCACCACAGCATACTCACCAACAAGCCACGCTTGTGCCGGACGCAGATTTGCCATCAGTTGGGGGACAATGCTGCTCCGCATGATGTGGGCGTCATGTGCAGAGCCTGGAAATCTTGCACACACATGTGAGATTATGTTGTCGGCCTGGCACACCACATGCACGTTGATGGAATGGAAGTGCTTCCGATTCCTAAACACCTGCTCACGTGCCCGTGGTGGAATGATCGCGATATGCGTGCCATCAATGGAACCCACAACGTGTGGTATCCGACCCAGTGCATAGAAGTCTGCTTTGACCGCTGCCAACTCTGCCGCCTGTGGGAAATGAATACAGTCATGCTTGTACAGCATCATGGCTGTCAGTACATCCCGAAGTACCGTGCTGAACATGGCCTGTGACATCCCCCCGGCATGTCCAACTGTGTACTGAAATGTGCCTGTAGCAAAAAAGTGTAGTGCCGCCATCACCTTTGCCGTGGGTGTAATGGAACCTGGATAAGTTCTTCGCGGCTACAGGTGAGGAGACAATTGGTTCACAAGCTCCATCAATCGACGTTGATCCAGCCTGAATTTCCTGATCACCTCCTCATCCACCATATCCTCCAGCACAGTGTATGGGCGATGGACATTTGGAGCCCTCCTGTGTGGGAGTAGATGGAATGGAAGTCAATTCACATACAACGCATGTCTGTGCAACTCACTCACATGTGAACGAACTCTACCAACACGTAATATGCAGTGTATAATTCTCATATGTGTGACATCTCTGATTGTCACTACAACATGGATTGACGTAGCAACAATGTGCAGCCACTAGCAACATGGTGTGTTGCAACATGTGTAATGCACTTTGTCTCACCTCAACATTACTGCCAACAAGACATGTGACATGACCCACATGTGTAGGCGCAACATCACATACACACATGCAAGTGCATGCACACAAACGAAAAGATACACACACACACCATTTCATCATGCACCAATGGCAACACCAATAATGGTGGGCATACGGACATCACATGCATGGTGACACAATAGGCAACACACATGCACTGAACACAAGTGAACCCCCACCATAGTCAATATCTCACATATACCACTCACTGACAACTGAATCAGAATGTGTCGATACATCCGGGATCTACTGTGTAGATGTGAGGTTCGACAAACTTGTCTAGGGAAATACCCGATGTCGACATGCACATGTGATGCAGATTTGTGGCACACCGATGGCCATGGTATGGACACACATGGGATAGAGCATGACATGTGGAGTCACGCAATCACGCACACAACCGTCATCAGGCAGCTGCAGACAATGGAACAAGGTGCATCGTCAGCAAAGATGCAATCATTGACCCCGCCATGTCGGTGCACTGCTTCCGCTGATAACGACTGGGCATACGCGGCCCGCGTTCAACATTCCCATTGTCTGCATGTGCACGGTCCGTCACGCTCACACACCGGCAAGTGCATGTGCTAGACTCCGGGGCGGATGCTTCACTTGCAACAATGTTCAATCACTGGCGCCAACATGGCGGGGCACGTATTCGGCGGGGGAGGTGCAGGCCAACACATCCATAAGCTGATGTCAATGCACTTGGCAGGTCATGACCCCCCTTACAGTGACATTGCATCATCCAGCCTAAACCGGCAGGCCCAGTCCTGCCCAGGACCGCTGTGCCGGCCATGTCAACTACCGCCGTTTCAGGCCCCGTCCAATACCGCCGTGCCAGGCCCTGCCCAGGACCGCTGTGCCGGCCATGTCAACTACCGCCATTTCAGGCCCCGTCCACTATCGCCCTGCCAGGCCCTGCCCAGGACCGCCGTGCCGGCCATGTCAACTACCGCCGTTTCAGGCCCCGTCCACTACCGCCATGCCAGGCCCTGCCCAGGACCGCCGTGCCGGCCATGTCAACTACCGCCGTTTCAGGCCCCGTCCACTACCGCCGTGCCCTGGCGGGGCCTGGCACGGCAGTGGTTGACATGGCCGGCACGGCGGTCCTGGGCAGGGCCTGGCACGGCGGTAGTGGACGGGGCCTGAAACGGCGGTAGTTGACATGGCCGGCACGGCGGTCCTGGGCAGGGCCTGGCACGGCGGTAGTGGACAGGGCCTGAAATGGCGGTAGTTGACATGGCCGGCACGGCGGTCCTAGGCAGGGCTGGGCCGGCCGGTGTAGGCTGGATGATGCAATGTCACTGTAAGGGGGGTCATGACCTGCCATGTGCATTGACATCAGCTTATGGATGTGTTGGCCTGCACCTCCCCCGCCGAATACGTGCCCCGCCATGTTGGCGCCAGTGATAGAACATTGTTGCAAATGAAGCATCCGTCCCGGAACCTTCCACATGCACTTGCCGGTGTGTGAGCGTGACGGTCTGTGCACGTGCAGCCAATGGCCGCGTGTGCCCAATAGAATGTAGTGTATGCTGTGCACCGCAACACCAGGGCCAGTCATTGGCCCATTTCCAAACACGCTTCCAGGGCTGACCAATGGCTGGCGCCGTATGCCACTGACATGGCCACAGGGCCCTACATATGTGTCATGTGCAAAAGCACACATTCTACGATGACCACCGACTGCTGCCTGTGACCATCACCTCCACCTACTGCTGTGGAACTGACCACCGACTGCTGCCTGTGACCATCACCTCCACCTGCTGCTGCGGAGCGGACCACCGACTGCTGCCTGTGACCATCACCTCCACCTGCTGCTGCGGAGTGGACCACCGACTGCTGCCTGTGACCATCACCTCCACCTGCTGCTGCGGAGCTGACCACCGACTGCTGCCTGTGACCATCACCTCCACCTGCTGCTGCGGAGCTGACCACCGACTGCCGCTCTAGTGCCATACTCCGTGACCTTGCCATGTCGAGAGTCAAAGAGATCCGGTCTCGTCCCTTCACCGCCGCGGAGCTGGATGTCCTCGTGGACGGTGTGCTCCGCAACTACGGACGCCTGTACGGTGCACCCGGACAGGTGGTAAGTGCAGTGGGGGACAAGTTGGTGTGCATGAGGTGCTCCATGACACCTGGGCTCTGGAATCTTGGCGGTGTGATGTGGGACCAACACATGAGTCGAAATGTGCATGGCTGCTGAGAGAAACGTGTTGCCCCTATCTGTGTGACTGGCCAACTGTCCACTGACTTGCACCCTTTTGTCTCCCATCATGGTAGGTCAAGCTGCACCTTCGCAAGGACGTGTGGAGGAGCATTGCACGTGATGTACGAGCAGTGGGGGTGTCCAATAGACGACATACACACTGCCACAAATGCTGGGACGACATTTCCAGGCTGAGCAAGAATGTAGCGGAAGTGACACTAGGGATGATTCCAAGAACGGCACGTCTGGCCAGACGCTCAATGACCCCTCTCATGCACCGTATCATTGCTGTGACGCATCCTGACCTGTCCGAGCGGTTGCGTGTGGATGAACAGCAACGTGGCGGTAAGCATACTGTCAGTGTATGTTGCTTGTGAGTGCAATGCATGTATTGTTGGCCAGACACATTAGTGACTTCCGTGTATCGTGTGTCTCGTTGCAATGCCATGTTGGTGACATTGGCGCAGTTAAATGTCACTTCCTGGTGCGGCATGTTGAGACGCCACTCGCTAAGCAGTTGAGTGTTGATGCACATGCTGTAGTGCTCCGTCACCCCATGGCAAGACTGGTGTGCAGATGTAGTTGCTCATGCCCTGTCTGCATGCTGTACATGTAGCACGGCCAACGCCACTTATTTTCTGTGAGGATGACTGGTAGGGGTGGCTCGTGTGCAGGTTGGGGGATCGATGTACATTGTCATCAATGGCATTAGGGATTCCGTTGCTGTACTGTACGTGAGTGTGCCCATGACTTACACCCATTTCCTGTGCATTTCAGCTTTGGCAGAGGGCACTCAGCCACAGACGGTAGAGATGAGTGGAGGCAATGCATCCGGATCAGACGTCGCGCACACGCAGACTGACACAGAAGAGGGCAGCGCTGGAGAGGGGGACAGGACCGTCCCGGAGGACTCGCATGTGGAGACAACATCGTCAGCATCTTCCGACAGTGTTGGTGAGTCAGCACTGTTGTCACAGACTGGGAGTGGGCAATCAACACCTTCGGTCGGGACACAGCACACAGGGCCCACCCTGGCGCCAACTGCACCATGTACTGTTCGTGCACGCAGGAGTAGGGGGAGCAGAGTGGCGTTCGGTGTCGGCGCCGCTGCCCCAGCCTCCATGAGCCAAAATGCTCTTTGTGCAGAGGCTGTTGATCTGCTGCGACAGCTGTGTGTGGGGCAGACCAATATGATAAATGCTTTCCAAGACCACAATAGGAAGTTGGGGCAGGTGGTGGCTTTCATGGAAGGTATGCATGGCGATCTGGCTGGACTACACAGGACAGTGCAGTCATTGGCTAACAGTGTGTCGTCTGCCATTGTACAGTCGCATGGACTGGGTGCTACTTCTGTTCCACCATCTACAACACTGGATGTCTCAGGGGGGAGTGAATATTCTGACCAGGACTCTAATACAGGTTATTGCACTAGAAGCAGCGTCAGCCAGCACGTCAAGGCACAGAGGGCTCAGAGGGCTCAGACACCATCCCCTAGGTCAGCAAAATCTGTTCACAAAGACAACGTCAGATACACTGATGTACACACACGGGATCCAAAAGAGGGGTTAGGTGTAATGGCTACACATGCTGCACAGGCATCCCACACACAAGGTACTCCCAAGGCAAGCCTTACTCCCAGTTCCATGGACACTACCTTGGACAAGGACAGTCAGAAGACGAAGGCACCTCATGAGAGCAGGGACACTCCCAGGGACAGGGAGACTAGGAAGAAAGGAGACACTCCCAAGGGCAGGGAGACTAGGAAGGAAGGAGACACTCCCAAGGGCAGGGAGACTAGGAATGAAGGACCCACTCCCAAGGGCAGGGAGACTAGGAAGGAAGGAGACACTCCCAAGGGCAGGGAGACTAGGAAGGAAGGAGACACTCCCAAGGGCAGGGAGACTAGGAAGGAAGGACCCACTCCCAAGGGCAGGGAGACTAGGAAGGAAGGAGAAACTCCCAAGGGCAGGGAGACTAGGAAGGAAGGACCCACTCCCAAGGGCAGGGAGACTAGGAAGGAAGGACCCACTCCCAAGGGCAGGGAGACTAGGAAGGAAGGAGCTTCTACCAAGGGCAGGGACAAGGACAGTCACAAGACAAACGCACCTTAGAAGAGCACGGACACTCCCAGGGGCAGGGACACACACAGGGAGAAGGTGTGTCCTGGGGATATGTACACCACAGACGACAAGTCTGCTGCCTGGAACAGGGCACCATCCAGGGAACAGGGAAGGTCCACAGACAACATTCCTCCTACGGAAATGGAACATCCAAGGGCCAAGGCATCTCCCATGGACAGTGGCGCTGTCAAGGACAGGCATACATCACCCCTTGATGCACTGAGGTTGCTGTTTTCTAGGAAATGGAATACAGATGTCTCCACAGTGGAGTCACCCCTTACCTCCACTCCCATCAGGGCCCGTCAGGAGCGGATGCAGGTGGACCCTGTAGTAGCATCCCCCATGACACATGTTGCAGAGCCCAGAAGGCAGCCACACAGCAAACGACAAGCAGGCTCCAGCACGTCCCCAGAGAGCATTCCCCCGCCAGCAGATGCACCTCCCATGGTGGGTGATATTTCTTCTCAGTCCGGCCCACTTGCCAGTCCTGTCCTGTCCAGGGTGCAGTCACATGTCCCCAAGAAACGTAGACACACAGCATTGACACATGCCCAACCCAATGTCGGCCAATTGCAACTATCCCCTGCTCCCAGAGCCACCCTGCCTCCTGGACCATACATCCCTGTGGCTCATCATTTCAGTGGTCCCAGTGGCGCCGCTGCAGTTGACTCGCATGTGTCAGGTAGTGGCACTGTGTCTGTTGTTTGCTGTCATGCATCATGTAGTGGCACTGTATCATTTGAGCCCTCTCCTCTATCAGGTGCTGACAGTGTATCTGGGTCTATGGCCCATGTGTCAGTCACTCAGGCTGTGGCTGTGTCTCACACTCCTGTATCAGGTGCTGGCAGTGTATCTTGGTCTGTGGCGCATGTGTCAGTCACTCGAGCTGTGGCTGTGTCTCACACTCCGGTTTGTGGTGCTGACAGTGTATCTGGGTCTGTGGCCCATGTGTCAGTCACTCGGGCTGTGGCTGTTTCTCAGACTCCTGTATCAGGTGCTGGCAGTGTATCTGGGTCTGTGGCGCATGTGTCAGTCACTCGGGCTGTGGCTGTGTCTCACACTCCTGTATCAGGTGCTGGCAGTGTGTCTGGGTCTGTGGCTCACGTGTCAGTCACTACATCTGTGGCTGTGTGTCACACTCCGGTTTCTGTTGCTGGCAGTCTGTCCGATGCGGGTACTTCACGCAATCCACCTGATAGTGTGATGTAAGGTGCTATTGTCTTCACTCACATGTCATTGGACATGGTGTGTACATTGTCCATTGTAAACAGTCTTCCACTGCTGTGGACCTTGGTACGGGTTAATAGTGATTCGTACTTGTGGTGCCTCAGATACTGCATTGTGCCCTCTCATGTACTGCCTCTGATGGACCTGCTCTGGTTTCCGCACTGCCCTGTTGCTGTTCTGATACTGCTGTATGCCCTCTGATGTACTGCCTCTGATGGACCTGCTCTGGTGTCCACACTGCCCTGTTGCTATTCTGATACTGCTGTATGCCGTCGCATGTACTGCCTCTGATGGACCTGTGCCTTGCCATGGACTGTTGGTGCACTTAGTCGCTCTCATGTACTGCCTCTGATGGACCTGCTCTGGTGTCCACACTGCCCTGTTGCTGTTCTGATACTGCTGTATGCCCTCTGATGTACTGCCTCTGATGGACCTGCTCTGGTGTCCACACTGCCCTGTTGCTGTTCTGATACTGCTGTATGCCCTCTCATGTACTGCCTCTGATGGACCTGTGCCTTGCCATGGACTGTTGGTGCACTTAGCCCCTCTCATGTACTGCCTCTGATGGACCTGCTCTGGTGTCCACACTGCCCTGTTGCTGTTCTGATACTGCTGTATGCCCTCTCATGTACTGCCTCTGATGTACCTGCTCTGGTGTCCACAATGCCCTGTTGCTGTTCAGATACTGCTGTATGCCCTCTCACGTACTGCCTCTGATGGACCTGTGCCTTGCCATGGACTGTTGGGGCACTTAGCCCCTCTCATGTACTGCCTCTGATGTACCTGCTCTGGTGTCCACAATGCCCTGTTGCTGTTCTGATACTGCTGTATGCCCTCTCATGTACTGCCTCTGATGTACCTTCTCTGGTGTCCACAATGCCCTGTTGCTGTTCAGATACTGCTGTATGCCCTCTCATTTACTGCCTCTGATGGACCTGTGCCTTGCCATGGACTGTTGGTGCACTTAGCCCCTCTCATGTACTGCCTCTGATGGACCTGCTCTGGTGGGTGTCCACACTGCCCTGTTGCTGTTCTGATACTGCTGTATGCCCTCCCATGTACTGCCTCTGATGTACCTGCTCTGGTGTCCACAATGCCCTGTTGCTGTTCAGATACTGCTGTATGCCCTCTCATGGAACCCAATTATTTGATTTTCAGAAAAGAATTGAAAACACTTCTATTCCCTAAATAACGTCATCCCCCTCTTTTCCTCCCTCTCATCTGGATAACAAATCTTTATAGCGCGGGGATGCCCTCGGGTCACCAGGCGCTTTACAAGTCGTTAAAATTAAATTAAATTAAAATTAAATGTACTGCCTCTGATGGACCTGTGCCTTGCCATGGACTGTTGGTGCACTTAGCCCCTCTCATGTACTGCCTCTGATGGACCTGCTCTGGTGTGCACACTGCCCTGTTGCTGTTCAGATACTGCTGTATGCCCTCTCATGTACTGCCTCTGATGGACCTGTGCCTTGCCATGGACTGTTGGTGCACTTAGCCCCTCTCATGTACTGCCTCTGATGGACCTGCTCTGGTGTCCACACTGCCCTGTTGCTGTTCTGATACTGCTGTATGCCCTCTCATGTACTGCCTCTGATGGACCTGCTCTGGTATCCATAATGCCCTGTTGCTGTTCTGATACTGCTGTATGCCCTCTCATGTACTGCCTCTGATGTACCTGCTCTGGTGTCCACAATGCCCTGTTGCTGTTCTGATACTGCTGTATGCCCTCTCATGTACTGCCTCTGATGTACCTGCTCTGGTGTCCACAATGCCCTGTTGCTGTTCTGATACTGCTGTATGCCCTCTCATGTACTGCCTCTGATGGACCTGCTCTGGTGTCCACACTGCCCATGCTCGAGCCTAGACTGTGATGTTACCCCGATTATGTGTATATAAACTTGTCAATCATGTGTCGTGGGTTGTCGGATTCATTCTTGCGTGTGTGATGCTGGTGTGTATTTGTATTTACTTCAAGGCAGTGGGTTCAGATACATGTCACTCCCCCCTACCTAGGTCAAGACCCTTGCAGTTGCTGCCCTCCACACGAATCAGTGGTTTCCGGTACATGTCACTCCCCCCTCCCTACGTCACGGCCCTTGCAGGTACTCCTCTCCAGACAGCAATGGTTTGTTGCCTACCTGCGTCATCCTCGATGGTGGGCCAAGACTAGGACGTGGTGGATCACGAAGAGTATCGAGTAAGCGTGTAGTGCAGGGTCCATGTCGGCGACCGGCTCGTGGTGGGTATGGTCGCTGTGGGGCATCCGCAGTGTTCAGGCAGGTTGTTTTTCCGCAGCGCTTTTACGTGTATTTTCCGCCATCTCGATTTGGAGGACAGTCCTAGACGTCAGCCTGTACGGCGGAGTCTCTGGATTGGTTACGTCCGCCGCGTGGTTGGGTGTAGTTGTGCGGCGGACCGTGATCTGCCGGCGCGGACGGATTTTGGCCCATATTTCCTATCCTGATCTGGTGGACGGAGTGTCCGCTACGGGCGGACGGAGAATAGCCATGTTCCGCATGCTACGGGGCTTTGGAGGCACTTTCGGCCGCCATCCAAATGAGCCCCATAGTGTTTATTATTTTCCTCAGAAAAGTCTCCGTTCTCTTACCAGGCCTTTTTTTTCTTTTTGTTAATACATTTTTCTTCACGTAAATCTTGTGGATGACTTCTCTTTAAATAAACAGCTTTCTTTTGTCGTTTTCTCTTTTGAGCTTTTGTAGGCATGATGAACTTTTTCAGTGTTGATAAATAGAATCTATTGTAAAAATATATATAACATAACAAAAATAAATATATGAAATATACTATCATATTACTTATAAGAAAAGAGGGAGGATTATGAAGACAAAGGTGGGACTATGAAAATAGAAGGACTTACAACAAGAGAAGAAGGAGTATGAGACAAGGGAAAATATGAGGAGAAAGGGGAATGTAAGCAGACACTGCAATATAAGGGGATAAAGGGAGTATGAACAGACTGGAAAGTATGAAGAGGTAAGGAAGAGTATGAGGAGAAAGGTGGAAGTATGAGGAGAGAAGGGAGAGTATCAGAAGAAAGAAAGAGAGTGTGAGGAGAGAGGGTGGCAGTATAAGAAGAGAGAGAAGGACTATAAAGAGAAAAGAAGGAATATGCGGAAAGAGGTGCAAGTATAAGAACAAAAAAGGAATACAAGGAAAGAGGGTGTGTATAAGGAAAGAGAGGAGAGTACCAGAAGAGAGCAAGGAGAATGTGAGAAAAAGTGGAGCATACGGAGAAAAGGAGTGTACAAGAACAGAGGATACAGTATGAGGAGAAAAGAAGGAGTGTAAACAGATGGGGGATTATGAAGAGTGAAAAGTGTATGAGGAAAGAGGCAGGAGTATGACAAGAGAAACAAATATAAAGAGAGGGGTCAGTATGAAAAGACGGCGAGTATGAGGAAAGTGCTGCAGAGTGTATGCAGGGAGTCAAGGAGGAGTAAGAGAAGAGAGCAAGCACTATGAACAGAAAGAAGAAGTATAAACAGAGAGGACAGAAAATGAAAATAGAAAAGGAATATGAAGAGAGACAGGAAAATATGAACACAGAGAGAAGGAGTATAGGACAAAAATGAATTTAAGAAAAAGGCAGTAGTATGAGGGAACAGGGAGAAGTAAGAAAAAAGAGATGAGAATATAAAAAACGGGGGAGTATAAGGACAGGGGGAGAATGAGGAGAGGAATGTGACAATAAGAAAAGTGGGAATATCAGTAGAGAGTGGGGAGTATAAGAAAAGAGATGAGGAGTGTGAGCAGAGAGAGGGGACAAATAGGTACATGCATCAAACTCGGCATTTGCGATTCCTTAATTGCGATATTTAAGGAATCGCAATTAAGGAATCGCAAATGCCTATGCATCAAGAAATCGCTAAATAAATTGCGATTCCTTAGAATTCCTTATTTGCGATTAGCATTTTGCGAATCGCAATTAAGGAAACCCTTCCCATTCATTCCTATGGGCCTAGAGGCCCATAGGAATGAATGGGAAGACAATCTCAATTTGCGAATCGCAATTAGCTAATCGCAAATTGAGATTGCGATTTCAAGGGTGCAGGGGTGTCCAAAGGACACCCTGTTGCACTACTGAAATCAAACAATGCACATATGGTGTGTACACACATGCCCTAAGGGCATGTGTGTGCACAAAATGAAAGTTAAAAATATGAACAAAATTGCATATTTCTTTTCGCAAAATTACCATGAGGTCCAACCTCATGGTAATTTTTTCTCTCTAATTGCGAAATCGCAATTTTTTTAAGTTTCATGCATTGCTTTTAAGGAATCGCAAAATTGCGATTCCTTATAAGCAATCGCACTTTGAAAAATCGCTAAAATAGCGATTTCTTCACTTTTAGGTTGATGCATCCCAAATAGTGATTTGGGATTCGCAAACGGCCGAATTTTGCGATTCGCACCGTTTGCGATTCCCAAATCGCTTGATGCATGTGCCTGTATGAGAAGAAAAACAAAAGTATGTGAAAAGAATAGGGAGTATGTGCAAAGAAGAGCGAAAAATAGAAGAAAGAAAAAATATAAGAAGAGAAGAGTAAATATGAAGAAAGAGGAAGGGATATAAAGAGAGAGAGACAAAAAAGTGGAGAAAAGACAAATATAAGGGAAGACTGAGTGTATAAGGAGAGACCGAGTACTATGAGGAGACAGTAAGAACTATGAGGACAGGGGTGAATATAAAGACAGGAGAGAATATAAAGCGTAGGCAAAGTATACAAAAAGAGGAGCAAGTATGAAGAGAAAAGAGAAGTATAAGAAGAGAGGAGAATATATACGAAAAAAGAGGTAGTATAATGAGAGAGGAAGGAATAAGAGGATAGAGGAGGGAGTATGACAAGAGAGTTTAGAAAATATGGAAATAGGGTTGAATATAATTCCTTAATGTACACAGATGCACAGTGTGATATTAGACAACAAATATGAGACAATGCATTATACCATAACACATTTACTACTGTAAAACTTTTAAGTGACTATACACATTCCATGTATATAACTACTACTTTTCAATGAACAACCGTGACTCATTTTGCGAATACATATGCAATTTACTACATTATTTCTACCAACATTACCTCCAAAAAAGTGACACAATAAAACAACAAAGACACACAAGGGGCTTGTAAATGTGCTCCAGAGTATATGCAGAGAGTCAAAAGGAAAAAGGGGAAAGAACAGGGAGTATGAAGAGAAAGATGAAGTATGAAGAGAGAGGGAAGAAAATAAGGAGACAGGAGGAATATGAGGAGAGACTGGGAAATATAGACAGAAAATAAAGGCACTATAAGGACAGAGGAGAATATAAGAAAAAGGGGGTATTATCAGGAGACAGGAGGAGTAGGAGGAGAGAGGAGGAAGTATGACAAGAGATGATGAAAAATATGGATAAAAGGGCAAATATAATGCCTTAATGTACACAAACACACAGTGTAATATTAGACAAAAAATTATGACACTGTGCATTTTAGCAAAACACATTTACTACTGTAAAACAGTTAAGTGACTATACACATTCCATGTATATAACTAGTACATTTCAATGAACAACACTAACTCAATTTACAAATACATATGCAATTTACTACATTGTTTCTACCAACATTACATCAAAAAAAGTGACACAATAAAACAACAAAGACGCACAAGGGGCTTGTAAATCTGCCCCAGAGTATATGCAGAGAGAGAGGAATAAGAAGAAAGAGGAGAGAACAGAGAGTATGCAGAGAAATATGAAGTATGAAGAGAAAGGGGAGAAAATCAGGAGACAGGAGGAATATGAGGGACACAGGGAAATATAAACACAAAGAAGGGCACTATGATGACACATGAGAATATAAGAACAAGCATTTGCAATGCAACAGGTCTCGCATTACTTAGAGTTAGAGAATTTTGCATTGTTCATATTTAGCTGGATATGTTTACTGGTTTGTGTACTATGTGTCTTAGGGAATGGCAGGTTTGTATCTATCTGTGGAGTAAGTCTGTGTGTTATAGCGTTCCTATGCCATGTTTACATTGCCAGTGAGGCTAACAATAGACATATACACAGAGACAAACATACAGAGAGACACATGCACCGATACACTCAGAGACAAACACACACAAACGCACACAGGGAGACAGACACGCACATAGAAACATACACACAGAGACACACAGACAGTCACACACACATAGAGACTGACACGTGTATAGAGACGCACACAGAGACAGAGACACATAGAAACATGGACACACAGAGAAGAGACGTACTTACAGAGACAAATGCACATATAGAGACACACACACAGAGATAGAGACGCACACACAGAAAAATACACACAGATAGAGACACGCACAACGACATAGAGATGTGCACTGAGAGATAGAAACATGCACATAGAGACACACACACAGACACAGATACAGAAACGCGCGCACATCAAAAAGCACACAAAGACAGAGATGTTCACAAAAGACAGAGGCATACACACAGACACAGAAACGCACACACAGAGACAGAGGCGTATACATAAAGAGAGACGCACACACACACATGGACTGAGACACACAGAGATACACAGACACACAGAAACACACACACAGACATAGTTTGGTAGCTAAGTGGGCTAAGGCATCCGCTACAGGGGCTTGTGCTTAACCTTACGTTTACAGTTGTTTCTAACTGTATCCTTACCCCTTTCTGACCTTGCTCCCACAGGTGCGGATATGTTGCCCCTCAGTGTTTACATACAGTACAAGGCAATAAAATATAGTTAATTGCTGAGGTGTTTATGTTCTGATGTTGATGCACATTTTGCGAAGTGCTTCAAAAGGTGTCTTTCAGTTGGGCAGTATCAGCGATACTTCAGACGAAACAAGTAATGACGCTTTGAAGACAACGCAGAGTAGTGTGGAGCTAAAGTTATAATCAGTCTTAACCCAGGCTTCCCTGCTTAAACAAACTATGTGATTTTATGCAAATATTTTATGTCATCAATTCCCTCTTTCTACATGATCATATATGAAAACGCATTCAAATCGGTGCTTCCAGAATACGACCTGTATAAACATAGCGTGTTCGATTTTATCATATTTTAGGTGATGTGGTGTGATTTGCATGACAGACATTTCCAGGCTCGTTTGCTTGGCTCTGCATGGAAATAACCGGCAAAGTTGGAACTGAGAAATATATTATTTAGGGATGGAATATACTGCATAGTAGTCTGATAGATTTAGCTACAACCCTGTATCACACCCCTCCAAAAAGGTATGTTTTCCTTGGCTGTTATGGAAGATTTGAAACATTTTAGATTTTAGAAGAGGAGAGAGAAGGGAGTATGACAAGATTGGCCACTCAATTATAATTATTGTGTGTAATAATACTTGCTGACTTAAGGTGATTAGTATGGATTCTATTGTTTGTATGTTTTTTATCTTGATAAATGATCCGTGGAATGTATCAACTTATGTTTTAATTTTCTTAATGTGTAACTTTAGATGGTTCATTTTAAAATTAAAATCGTAATCATGTTCTGTAATTTAAAATGTACACTTTTATAATTCTTTGTTTGAATCGAATAAAGTTTTTGAACCGAACCGACAATAGATGGTAGAAAATATGGAAAAAGGAGCGAATGTAATTCCTTAATGTATACAGAGGCACAGTGTCATATTAGACAAAAAAATATAAGACCATGCATTTTACCAAAACACATTTACTACTGTAAAACTTTTAAAAAGGGGCAAATATAATTCCTTAATATACACACATGCACAGTGTTATATTAGACAAAAAAATATGAGACCATGCATTTTACTATTTACTACTGAAAAACGGTTAAGTGACTATACACATTCCATGTATATAATTACTACATTTTAGTGAACAACTCTGACTCATTTTGCAAATACATATGCAATTTACTACATTATTTCTGCCAACATTACATCAAAAAAACTGACAAAATAAAGCAACAAAGATGCGCAAGGGACTTGTAAATCAGAGGGAGAGAAAGGAAAAATAGGGGAGAACTGACAGTATGAAGAGAAAAATGAAATATGAAGAGAGAGGGAAGAAAATGAGGAGACAGAAGGAATATGAGGAGAGACAGGGAAATATAAACACAAAGAAGGGCAGTATAAGGACAGAGGAGAATATAAGAAAAGGAGGGTAGTACCAGGAGAGAGGAAGGAGTAAGAGGAGAGAGGCAGGAGTATGACAAGAGAGGGTAGAAAATTTGGAAAAAGGGGCAAATATGATTCCTTGATGTACACAGATGCACAGTGTGATATTAAAGAAAAAAATATGAGACCATGCATTTTACTATTTACTACTGAAAAACGTTTAAGTGACTATACACATTCCATATATATAATTACTACATTTCAGTATATAATTACGACATTTCAGTTAACAACCCTGACTCATTTTGCAAATACATATACAATTTACTAGATTATTTCTGCCAACATTACATCGAAAAAAACAGACACAATAAAACAACAAAGACGCACAAGGGACTTGTAAATCTGCCCAGAGTGTATACAGAGGGAGAGAAAGGAGAGAGAGGACAGAACAGGGAGTAGGAAGAGAAAAATGAAATATGAAGAGAGAGGGAGGAAAAAGAGGAGACAGAAGGAATATGAGGAGAGACAGTGAAATATAAACACAAAGAAGGGCAGTATGAGGAAATAGGAGAATCTAAGAAAAAGGGGGTAGTACCAGGAGAGAAGAAGGAGTGAGAGGAGAGTATGACAAGAGAGGGTAGAAAATATGGGAAAAAGGGCAAACAAAGGGGGATATTACCAACAAGAGGCGGAAATTATTGCTAAACTGATTTAGCGCAATTTTTTTTATCGCCGCTCATCGCCTGTAATTATCGCCGCTGCAGCAAAGTATTATCAGTACTTCGCTAGCCGGCGATATTTTCCATCCAATGCGATAAAAGTAGGCGATACATTTAGCGTGACGTCGCCAACGCGAAGCACGCTAACGTGAAAAAAGGGTGCTGGACCTACCAGCAATAAATATATGGCAAACCAATAGGCCCCTGGGTTACATACAACACGTTAGTGACCCGAAAAACACACGGTAAGCCAGAAAATTCACCAAGCAAAATGCCCAACATTGTAGATGATGGTGAGCAAGCAGGGACAAGTACAGAGGGCAGAAACAATACCCAGGAAGGCCAGGCAGAGACCCAAGGAAAGGCCAAGAGGAATCCAAAGTTCAGTCCGATAGAGAACCAGGTACTGGCTGAAGATGTGATGCAACACCAGCAGGAACTCTTTGTGAGTTCCACCGTCACCATGGCAGGACATCATGACCAAAGTCAATGCCGTGGGGGAGAAAAAGAGGACAGTGGATGAGTGTAAGAAGCGGTGGCACAATACTAAGAGCAAGACAAGAAGAAATTGGGAGCCAACCTTAGGGTAGCAAGGGAGACCGGAGGCAGCGGACCAGCTCCACAGGAGGAGCTGGATGAGCTGGAGGAGCAGGTGTCCCATGTCATCAGCGAGGAGCCTGTTGTTGGAGTCGCAGGCCAGGATAGTGCTGATTTGGAACGCCCACAACAACACCAGGGTGAGCGGCAACCAGGGACGGGGGGAGGGGCTGTATGGGCACAGTGCCACACATGTACTATGAAAGTCATTGTATTGCATGCCCTCATGAACTGTACAACAAGTCCTGGATACCCCTGTGCATGTTGGCATAGGGACATATCACCAATTGCAAACAGCAACTCACACAACACACAGTGGCATTTATAAAGCCCCTCATTGCTGCGTCATTGGCACTTTACTGCCGATAACATGGAAATATGTGCATCGCACTATTATCAAGGCAGTGTTAAGTCAATTAACTGTGGGCAAAGCCATGTAAATATTCTAACCCTGCCTTTGTAATAGGGCCACTTTCACAATAAATTCATCCTGAAAGGGGCTGTGCAGTGGATGTGTGCGTTCCACTGCAACACCCATTCATTTTGACGCTGCCAACTATTAACAAGCATGGTGACAACAGGTGGCAAGTCCTGTCCTGAAGGTGATAAAACGAGGATAAATGCTTCATATCTCCTAGTTTTTGTTTCTACCATGTGTGCTGCCAGGTGCAGCACACATGGAAAACAAAAACTGGCAAGACCTGTTCATGTCCTGGAAGGTCTCCCTTCCTTTACATAAACAAAGAACATTAAAAATTAGCAAATGTGTTACTTACATGTGTGCTGCATAAAGCATCACACAAGTAAGTTACAAAATGGCAATTACTCTTTGTTTATGTGCATGAAGGAACACCTGGCTGAACATAAACAAACCTCCCTGCTCACAGTCACCCTTGCACTCTGGTCCAAGTCTGCCTTTGCTGGCGATAAGTAGCAAAAACTACCACCAAGGCAGGGGGAAATGCTAGGCTGCACCATATCCTTGGTAATATGCTGCAGGCTACCGTTTCCAAATTAGCGAATAGAACCGTCAAGCCAAGATGGCTACTGCCTCTCTTCCGCACTTGGTTGATATTTGATAATATGCCCTATAGAGCCACAGTAACAGGAATGATAGAAGTGTATTCGATGCATTAGCAGAAGTAACAGCTCACAAAGCACTGAGGAGGGGCATGCCAATATGATTAATTGAATGTGAATAGTAGGTCTGGTGCACACCAGAAGCCTCTTTTGCAGTTTGAATACAATAGTACATATCAGCAAGCACTGTTGTGTTGTAGAAGCAGCATCTCCCTCATACAAAAAGCTACTACAATGTTGTTGAACACATGTCATATCATGTACCATTGTGCAAGCCAAACAGAACCCAAAATGTGCCCCGAAAAGCTAGGCAAACATAGTCAAATCACAATGCCAGAGCACCACAATCAATCAATCAATCAGAGTACATGTAAAGGGCAATACTTACCCATGAGGGTCTCAAGGTGCTGAAGTGAGGGAATGCCGCTACTGCCAAAGAGCCAGGCCTTTAGGAGTCTCCTGAAGGCAAGTAGGTCTTGGGTCTGCCATAGGTGGGTAGGGAGGGTGTTCCAGGTCATGGCGGCGAGGTAGGAGAGGGATCTGCTGCCTGATGTAGATGTGGGGACAGCGGCGAAGGGGAGGCTCGTGGAGCGGAGCTGGCGGGTGAGGGTGTAGAAGCTGAATTGGCTCTTCAGGTAGGCAGGTCTGGTATTGTGGAGTGCTTCATGTGTGTGTGTGAGGAGCCCCAAGGTGATCCTCTTGTCGATGGGGAGCCAGTGTAGGTCTCTCAGGTGGGGGGTGATGTTGTAGTGATGGGGGACGTGGACGATCAGTCGGGCAGAGGCGTTTTGGATGTGTTGTAGATACCGTAGGTGTATGTCTGGGATTCCTGCGTAGAGAGCGTTGCCGTAGTCCAGTCTGCTGCTGACGAGTGCCTGTGTCACCATTCTACCTGTTTAGCTCAGGAAACAATTGTAGATCCTGCGGAGCATGTGGAGGGTGTTGTAGTATGTGTAGGAGACGGCATTGACCTGTTTAGACATGGAGAGGGAGGAGTTGAGGATGAATCCTAGGTTGTGTGCATGGATGGTGGCTGTCGGTGCCGTTCCCAGTGTGATCGGACACCAGGAGTAGTCCCAGGCTGATGGGGTGGCTCTGAGGATGAGTACCTCCATCTTGTCCGAGTGCAGCTTCAGACGGCTGTTCCTCATCCAGTGGGCGACGGCCTACATTCACTTGTGGAGGTAGGTTTTGTCGGGGTGCGGGTCCTTGGTGAGTGAGAGGATGAGCTGGGTGTCATCAGCATAGGAGATGAATTTGAGGTTGTGTTGGCGGGCCACTTGTGCGAGTGGGGCCATGTAGACGTTGAACAGTGTTGGGCTGAGGGATGAGCCCGGGGGGATGCTGCAGATGATGTCGGTGTCCTTGGATTGGAAGGGCGCGCGGTGGATGCTCTTCGTCCTGCCGTAGAGGAAGGACGTGGTCCAGTCAAGGGCCTTCTCCTGGATTCTGGCTCATGGAGGCATGTGTTTAGAGTGTGATGGCAGACCAGGTCAAAGGCGGATGACAGGTCCAGGACAATGAGGGGTGAGGTTTCACCGTTGTCCAGTTGGCACCTGATGTCGTCTGTGGCGGTGATGAGGGCTGTCTCAGTGCTGTTGTCTTGTTGGAACGTTGACAGGGATTGGTCCATGATGTTGTTGTCTCCCATGTGGCGGCCCAGTTGCATGTTGATGTTGTTCTGGGTGAGCTTCACTGGGAACAAGAGCTGGGAGTTGGGCTAGAATTTCATGAGGTCCTTGGGGTCCACCTTGGGCAACCTGAGGAGGGCGTTGAATTTGGGGTGTATCCAGCTTACCGGAAATGTTGCTGTTCCGTAGTTGGCCTGTGATGGCAGCATCTGCTATGTATAATACATGGTGCTGGACACCGGTCTGACGGAGAGCCTGAGTGGATGGAGGTCAAGACCTTGTGGATCTTGTCGTCGTTGATGTTGGACCAGAGGGTTGGCGCTGGTGGTGATCACAGTGGAGGTGGAATCTGGCATATTTGGGGCGTGTCTTGTGTTGAAGTTGTCATGGATGTCAGCGATCTTGCGTTGGAAGAAGATGGCTAGTGAGTTGCACAGTTCTTGTGAGGGAGGTATGTCGTTGGTGTTGCTGCTGGAGTTAGAGAGTTCCTTCACGATGCTGAACAGCTCCTTGCTCTCATGTGTGTTGCCATCCAGCTGCTCTTTGAAGAAGGATCCCTTGGATAGTCTCATAAGGTGGTGATATTTGCAGATGGTGTCCTTGTGGGCTGCGTGGTTGTCCGGAGTGGGTTTGTGGCGCCATATCTTCTCCAGTTTCCGGCATGCACGTTTGGAGTTCTGCAGTTCGTCGGTGAAGCAGGTGGCTCTCTTGCTGGTGTAGTTGTTGGAGGTGTTCAACAGTGGAGCAAGGGTCTTGACGCAGTCGTCTATCCACTGTCTTAGGTGGCGGGCTGCAGTGTCTGGGTTGGTGAAGTCGGTGTGTGGGTTTTGGGTGAGTGTGTGAACAGCTGCTCTTTGGTGACTGAGCTCCAGCAGTGGCGAGGTAGTTGTTGGGTGTGGTGCTGCGTGGTTTGTGCCTTGAAGGGGAAATGGATGCAGTGCTGGTCAGTCCAGTGGAATTTTGTGGTGTGGTAGGAGGAGACGTGGGTGCCTGTGGAGAAGACAGGGTACAGCGTGTGACGAGCGTTGTGGGTGGCTGGGGTGACGAGTTGTCCGAGGCCGAGATTGTCCAGGTTGTCGATCACGATGGTGGAGTTGGTGTCGTTGTTGTTTTGAGGTAGAATTTCTGGTCCCTGAGGAGGATATTGTCTGTGGATGTGAGTGTGTGGGTGCTGGTGAGGTTGGCGATGGAGTTGCTGAATTGAGTTTGGGCTCAGGGGGGTCTGTAGAAGAGTGTCCCTCTGAGGGTGGTGTTGAGGTTGATGAGGATCCGGAAGTGCAGGTGTCTGCGTGGGGGCGAGCTTGAGGGTGGACTTGTGGACGATGGCTATTCATCCCCTGGTACAGTTGGTGTGATCCCTGTGGGTGATCTTGTAGACATCCGGGATGGCTATGACGATGTCGGGTACAGAGGAGTTGTTCCCCCATGTCATGGTCAGGAGGGCCACGTCTAGGATGGAGGTGTTGAACAGATATCTGAGATATACGGCGTGTTTGCGTGTTGTGCGGGTGTTGAGGATTATGCAGCGGAGGTTTTTAGGTCTAGTCCTAGGAGGTTTAATGGTACTGTTGCAGGTGAAGCTGCAGTTGGGACAGGAGAAAGGTCAGTGAGTCTGTTATTTTTGCAGCTTGGAAGCTGTGTTGATCTTGATGGGGTTGAGTGTGTTGATGGTACTGGCATTGGAGCGGACTCTGGTTTTGTGGCATTTGCGCTGTCCAGGGGTCTGGCACTGGGAGTGGTCCAGGTGCAGACGTGCTTGACTTTTTTGCACCTTCCGCACGCCAGCTGCCCACCGGCTGTCTGGCCTACATAAGAGGGAGATAGGATGGAGTAGCAGCTGGGAGGCGGGAGCGGGGTGTTCAATAGGGAGCAGGGTGTGGAGGAGCAGGGACGCAGCTGCGTGAAGGAGCGGAAAACGGCAGCAACACAGGTGTGCAGCAGGGAGCAGGCCCCAGGCAGCTCACGGCCTTGTGGTGGTGGGGGAGCAACCTGCCTGCAAGCAGTGTCAGAGTACATCTGCAAAACACACAGTGGCACAACAACGTTACATGTAGAACATTGCCAAAATGGACCCCTTGCAACATCACCATGCACATACAAAATGAATGCACAGCTACACATGTCACTCGGATGCCGCATTGTGTATGTGCAGCAAATGTCAATGTCCCTGCGCACAATCAGGCAGGCCTTCACCAACGTCTGCACACCTGCAGCATTGCCCACACGTGTCTGAGTAGTGTCCAAGCTTGTGCAACCATTGCCAGCCTGACACATACACACTTGCCTGCAGACTACTCAAGCGCTTTTACCCAATGCCACCTGTGTGCCAATGTCCGAGGGACCATGACTAATTGTGCACATGAACATCAACATACAAAGTGCATCCACAATGTTCCGTCACAGTTGCATGTATCTGTGTGCACACAAATCTAATATGTGGGGTGATACAAAAATTAGAAGATTTACACCAGCAATCACATGCATTGTGCGTCCGGGCCGTGCTATGAGATGTGTGGCCACATTACCCAGATCAGTGACAAAAACATCCCTGCCTTGCAGTACAAAAATGCAACTAAAGTGTTGGCAAGAGGCGTGATGAATTCCCCCATAGAATTGCATCCAAGATTCAGTGTATGATGTGAGCCTTGCCTCTTTTGTGTGTCTATCAACAACAAATTGCAGAGAGTCACATACAAAGGCCTGTCTTACCTTAGTAGTCTGTTTAACCTCATTCCACTGACCAACTCATTCCACTGTCCTGCAACGTCCACAAACACTCACCTGGGAAACATGCATGGATTGGATACAATATACCATTCATTGACTAGCGCACAGCAAACTCATCCACTTGCCCTGGCTCTGACACTCACAATGCCATGTTCCTATGTACATTTTCTAATGTGCAACATTATGCTGTGCAACTCTGCGCATCACAATTCATTTGTTGTGCATCAAAAATTAGATGTCAATAGACTAGGCCATTCCAAGTCCTACGTAATATGTCACCCATGCAAGTCAACAAATCCCACAGCTAAGGTTTACTAAACACTGTACATGCAGCAGAGTAACAGGTCGCATCCATAGTCACACATACAGGGAGTACTCCACAGATGGCATGAGTAGCATGCAATGTATCAAGATCCACACTCTGCATCATACCCGATATCATTGCAAGCAGAATAAATTCAACAGTATTTATTCTTATAAATTTAACTTACAAAAAACTACACTAATCCCTACAACTAACACTATATATAAAATACCTAAACACATATTAAACTAAACTACACATGAAATACTAACTATACACTACTGCACATACTAAAAAAGGACATCAACCCCCCCACCCAAAGATAAAATAAACTTAGCCCCAACACTATCTTAACCTATCCTATAAATATGTTACAATACAAAACTAACTGTACCTAATCTAAAACTAATCTAATCTAAAACTATTCTACATCTTGACTTGATATAGCTTTATTCGATTTGATAAAACAAAATCATGAAAGCAAACCTTTAAAAATGTACATTAATAAAAACAAACTATCAATCATAACAATTACATTCATTATAAATAGTTTTTAAAATAATACAATATTTAGGATAAAAAGCATGTGGTACCATAGGTAACCAGGGCTTGCTACCACTGATCAGTTAAAAAACAATCATTGTAAAAAGCCCCCTTGAAGAGTATACAACATTTCAGTTATAATTTCTTTGCATCGAATTCCTAAATCTGATAATCGCCTTCAAATAGGTTGATACAACTACTATAATATGTACATTATCCAAGGCTTTTAATTTAAGATAAGCTCCTCTACAGGACCGCAGCTCTCATGATTTAAGTAGGGGTTTTAACAGTCTTTCCCTCAGGTAGCTGTAAAAACTACTGAAAAAGATGCAGTGGATGTTAGATTGATGCGAAATATTATCACAAGGGCAAGTACTTTTATCTCTTGACCAGTCATTGCAGTGTGGAAAAGTGATTATTCTAAAAAAAAGTTTCAGTGCGGAAACGGGTCAGAAGCATGCGGTTAAAGAGAGATGGTTCAATCAGTAGGTAGTGTCTTACTCCCTCGGCAGAGGTAATCAGACTATGTTCCACTACCGTACTTTTGGCCCTTTCTGCCCACCATCTCTTGCTCTCAATTCTATATCTAATTACTACAAACACTAATTACACATCCAAAAAAAAGGAACATTGAGGGAAGGCAGAAGAGGGGCGTGGGGGATAACAATTGAATGTTCAGTTTCTCCCAGATCTCATTGATCTGCCTGTTTAGGGTTACCAACTCGTTCTTCACATCCAACAGCAAGTTATTGTTACGCTGCTGTTCCTTTAACAGCAACATCAGTGTCTCTGTCATTTGAGGCAGAGTGGTGGGTGGGACAAGATCCTGGCTGGTTTGGGGTTGGCCTGTCCCCTGGCTTGTTATAACTGCCACCGGCACCTGGCTGCTTGTTGCTGTAACTGGCCCCTGACTGCTTGTTGCTGGAACCGGCCCCTGGCTGCTTGTTGATGGACCCGGCACCGGACTGTTTGTTGTGGCAACTGTCCCCTGGCTGCTTGGTTTTGGTACTGGCCTGATGACGGGTGTCACCATTGCCTCCACAAAAGTAATCGGTCCAGCCCTGGCACCAGCGTTGGAGCTTGTGCCTTTGTCCTGCACTCATACAGCCTCTGGCATAGAGGGCCACCTCCCTGCCTTCCTGTCAGACAGGTGCTTCCGGGATAACTCTCTGTGCCCCTTCTTGACACGTCGTACATGGTGCCACCTGTCCTTTGCCACCTGGTAGGCATGCAGCTCTTCAGGAGTCATGTTGTCTGAAAAATATGTTAAATATAAGTCCCACCCAAGGACACTAGGTCATCTGGCTAAATATTCATTATTTGCACAAATAATAATCAACATGGAAGGCAACACACAAGTGGCGTTCTGTAAATTCTCTAAGTGACCTGACAACATAAATGTCAAGCCATTTTTCGCTCAGGCTATGGATAGTGACATGACAGTGCCCTGCAGGTGAGATGTACTGACAAATCAATATAAAAATTAGACTGTCATTACATGTCACCATTGTGCATCCTGAGTAGTGCGGCATTACCCCTTCATGGCCAGCACCACCCTCATCTGATCCTGTGACACACTGCTGCTACTTCTGTACAATGCACATGTGCAGACATTTGTGTCTACCTGCAAATGGCTACAGTTCATGTAGTCAGTGACAAGACTGGCACTCTTTTACATGAGTGCTAGTGTGGCTGTGCGCAGGTGTCAATGGCAACCGATTGTAAGCTCAGCCTACATGCACAGGAACAAGAGTGGGACACCCCTACTAACAACTGGGGGTTATAATATCAAGAAAGGGTGACACATTATTGCTGCTTCCTCGGAAGGAAACTGTCACTAAACTGGCCATAAAGGGCTTGATAACATGCCCTAGAGAATTCCCATAGCTGGCCAGGTTCTGGTGTTAACCTGGGCTTCTATGGGAATTTTCAAGGGCATATTATGAAGCCCTTTATCACCGCTTCAGTGGCAGTTACTGCAGATTAAGCAGGGATAAATCTTTCGGCTGTTCTTGATAATATGCCCTCAAATGTGAAAATCAAGGAGTGTATTTCCTGCCAGATTCTCAGATCATTGACTAGTTAGCTAGAACCTGTGCTGTATGTCATGCACAGGAAATCAAAGCTGTATCATTGTCCCTTGGTGAGCAAAGTCACAACTGAGAATGATATGTGTCTTTCCACATCCAAATACCTATTAGCAGACAAATCAGAATCAATAAATACATCTCCCCCATATGGCCAAACAACCACGTGTACCATTTTGTAATGTCTGAACATAGGACCATTTCTATGTTATACTTAAATATATTTAATAATCTTTACGCATTTCACATCTTTATTCATGGAAATACTGTATGCAACATTTGTAAAAGAACACACACCACAGTTCTGATTCTACAAGAGTTTTCTTATTTTAAGATGTCTTGCATGAGTTAATCAAAACTAAAAGGAGGCTGTCCAAAACAATGGTGACATGGAATCACAGATAAGGTGAAGTGCTTAAGTGAGTGGTAGTGACAGGTGATGATCTTACTATGCAGTGATAAAGAAGGATGACACAATAACATATATAAACATAAATTGGTATCAGTCCATAATTTGAAATCAATAGTCTAGCAAACACAATTATTCTTCTTTCCTGTTGAAACTTTGCATGGACATATTAATAGTACAACGTTGCACTATTAATCTGTCCATACAAAGTTTATTTCTGAGAAACTCATGCAAGACATCTAAAAAATAATAAAACTGTTGTAAAATCAGAACTGTGGTGTGTGTTCTTTTACAAATGTTGCATACAGTATTCAAATGACTAATGATGTGGAATGCGTAAAGCTTACCGAATATATTTAAGTATAACAAAGAAATTGTCCTATGTTTTGACAGAACCTCTGTTTTAGTCTAAACTTTAGAACCCAGTTTCTGAGGGTTACTGTGTCAACCCATTATAATTATTGGTTACCATTTGGTAATGACATTCATGACACCACAACATGGCAATTTCAAATGCAAATACTCACCAGTGGTGTTTGGGTCCCTGACTCGATCGACGTCCCCCTGTGTGATGGGTTGTCGACCATCTGTGAGTGCACAAATGTAAATATGTGTCATTACATGGCATCCAGAAATGTGACATAAACATGAGTAACAACATTTCAGTCACAGGAAAAACAACCTCACTGTGTAGGTGAATGACAATCTGTAACCATGACCCTGTTCACTTTGACTGCCATGGACACATGGCCTGTGAATGCAGTGGTGGCCCACACATAATATCAGTGATGTAAGACATGTCACACAAATTCAATGCACCATGTCCACACAGGCATCATGTCTAAGCTGTACTGTGTATGAGGGCAACTATGCACTTTGTTAGAGGCTGATACGCAGTCCTTTGGGATGTAAGACATTCTGGAGCAGTAGAACTCACGTAGTGCATTTCCACCTGACAAGGACATTTCTACACATGACCCATGTACAGGGGCCATGTAGGTACAGACCTGCTGCTCATGGAGTTCAGCGTTTGTCACACTTTGTTATGTCCTGCACATAGGTCACATAGACAATGGCTCTGCTCTGATCTGTTCGGTTACCCATACTGGACACACACACGGCATCCTGCACACAGTGTGTGCCTACATCTCTTCAACTGACTACACCCGTGAAGGACTTATACATGCAAATACCCTCTGTGCCTTACCACCCTTACTGCCGTGTGGGCACTCACCATTACATAGTAATGTTTTGGCAAGTGACACACAGGAGACTCATATGTGGTCTTCACAGTGCAAATATGTGTGCACACCTAAAGGACCAAGTGACTACTCTCTCCAACTGGCACTTTATGGTGCTATACAAATAGGGCTCTTTGGATTGATTACTCACACACCTACTCTACTGTTGCACACAATGTGTATGGAAGAGGTAGTTCTCCCAATCCTAAGTAATGTGAATCATGAGCAAATCTTTTAGGCTAATGACATTGTCAGTACCACGTTGTCACAGTATCACAGTTGTGAGACAGCATGTAGAGGTCATACACATTTGTCACAAACGTCACTCACTTATATACCTATGTTTTGTGAAGTAAAATAATGGGTTTAGTACTTACCACCCTGTAGGCCAGTCTTCACTCCGGTGTAATCCAGTAGGTCTGCCTCACGCGGAAGCATGTCTTGCCAGCGGTGCTTCCACTTGCGCACATTCCGGGCAATTCCAAAATATTGCTCCATCTGGACTCTCACCCGCTCCCAGCGCACCTTCCGAACAGACACAGTATAGCCTGCAGGATCCGTCCCCCAGCCTCCAACATCAATAGCAGGTAAAACTTCACCAGCCACAAAACCCCCCCAATGCCCCCTCACTCATCCTCCCTGACCTTCCCACATCCACAAATGCAGAGCAGTGCGTCCTACAAAATTCATAATGTATTTTTTAAATGTTCACTTACCTGAATGATTCCTTAATCCATACATTACTACCCCCCACCTTCCCCATGTCACCGCCATGCCCGGCTACATATTTACGGCATAGATGGCTCACACATCTTTTTCCTTTTTGGCCCATGTTACGCCGCATTGTATATGCATCACATCCATGCTGGCTGCAGCGTTGTGCACAATAACTGTGGCATCCCTGCAGACATGCAGGGAGGCACCAGTTATCGAAATTCTGCCCCTTAATGTAGGACACTGTGGGCCTTAGGAGACATGTACGATGCCTTTACGAAATGCAAGCAACCATATCATAGGCATTTTGGCTAGCTGGACGCATAGCAACTCCTAAGCATTGGCGAAAATCCGTACCGCTTGAGGATTTTGCGGTTTTTCGGTAAATTCGCAATCTGCGAGATTAGCGAATTTCCTGCAAAATCCGCGAGGGAAGGGATTGGGTCAAAAGTTCAAGCTGACTTTTTGTAACTATTTTAGAATGGCACCGGCAAGCTGCCAGAGCCTCTAAAAGAGTTACAAAAGTCAGCTTCAACAGGAAGCACTAATAGATAAAGGAAAGCAGGTGCTAGAGTTGAAGCTCAAATTCAGTTACACAATCATTAATCACCCCAAACTTGGAGGGTGGCAGTGATGAACAAGGCAAAAAAAACCCGCGAACACGCAAAGCGCCCCGCAAACACGCAAAGCTCCCCGCGAACACGCAAAAATAAAAAATCCGCAAATTCGCACGAATTCGCAAAATTCGCCTATACTTAGCAACTCCCATAGTGGAATACTGAAGTCAGAATTGTAGATAGTCAGGCAGAAAGGCACTATGACAACAGGACACATATCAGCCTTCCATTACTCTGTCCCCACTGAGGATGTGGCTTGTGCGTTGAGATGGATGTCTGTAATCCATTTGTTCTACAGCATGAATCTAAAGCGGAACAAAGAAGAGCCATACACTAAGGAGGAGGGGAGGTTAGGAACAGTATTGTGGGCAAGGAATAGCATATGTGACGATGGCTCACAAAGGCCGCCCGATTGACAGTGTCAATTAACATCAAAGGGCATATCATCAAGCAAGGTGTTAACAGAATATCCCCTCATGAGCCCGTTTCCTTGTGCTAAAGCAAAGCCATGTAGCTATGTCCTCATTCAAGTAGGGCACTGTGAGACCCCCATGTCCTAAATAAACTTCACATAGACAAAATCTTCTATGTTGTCACCATTTGGAAAAATAAATGTCCTCCCCTCCAAGTCAGTAGGGTCTAACATTATCCTGCTGTCTGAAACTTTAATGAACTACTGCATGATTGTTGATGACAAACACTCATGTAATTTCTCTCCCACATCACCTTTCAGAGGGTGAGACAGCGCCTCCAGAACAGCTTCCGGGCCTAGAACCCGCTGATGACATGGACGCGTATGCGAACATCAACATCGACACCCTGCAACTCCTGCTCGACGACCTCACCTCGCCAGCCTCCAGTGCAGGGCAACCCAGCAGCCCTTGGCAGACCCCACCCCCTGCTCACACCAATGAGCAGCAGGCACCTACTGCCCCAGCTAGTTCCCAGGAGCCAGATCCCACCACCCGTGCATTCCACCTGCGGATCATCGAGCTCCAGGAACGTTTGGGGGAAAAGGTGCAGGTGGGGTTTCAGCAAATGGCAGACCAAATTGCTGGCCTACGTGGGTGTCTCAGTCCCATTAGGGACTGCATGCAGACACTCACAGACACCCACAGCCCCTTCAATTCTCTCCAGCGGTCCATGGCTGACATTGCTGGAGTCATGATCCTGAGTCAAAAGTCATTGTCTGCTCAGGGTGGTTCCAGCAGTGTCAGCAAGGATCTGGACAAGAGCTGCAAGATCATGGAGAGCATGGAGCAGATGCAGGCCCAAGATTTGTCTAACAGGGCTGAAAACATGTGCCAGGTTGCTGGGATCTATAATGCCCTGCACCTGTTTGTTGCCTCCTTGCTGCCACAGGGTTTGGTGCAGTTGGATGCTGCAGCGGCCTCCATATCCTCAGCTCCAGCACCAGGTGTGTCAGTGCCTCACATGGCTGCAGCCACAACACCAACTGACACCTGTAAGGCACATGACACACACGATGATGGAGATGAGGATGACAGCACATTTCTGCTGAGGAGGAAGCAGTAGCATCCCTCTGTGCCACAGCCCCAGTTTCTTGTGTCTTGCTGTGCTCAGTAACGTGTCACACATGCACTTCTTGCACTTACTTCCACAGTCCCCTTGAACATCCTTGGACCCCCCCATGGACTGCCATATCACCCCATTCCTTGCCACTTCAACCAGCCTGTGGACTGAACGATGCCTCTTGCCTTGGACCGGATAACATCAATTGTCTTTGTCTGGCCCTCCAATGGGCACTCTCTACACTTGCCCTATGTGCTCACCACATTTGTAAATATTGTAAATAAATCATACTTAACACCTTGACTGCTAAGGCAATTCCCGCTGGGTGCTGAGCTTATTTGAATACCATTGTTTCATGACGAGCTCAGCTCGTCATAAGCACACGACAGTGTACTGCATGACGAGCTGAGCTCGTCATGAGCAGCGAAGGGGTTAAATCACACATATGTGCTTTTGTAAAGTGTTGTAAAGGTACAAACTTGGCAAATGGGCTCTGGACACTGATACATCCAGAAGGTACACCAATGTAAATATGAGCAGTGTACATGTTAAAACAGATCCAGAGATGGTGAAAAATAGGTTGATATGTGTAAACATGTGGTGCCACCATTGCACCAATGCAATGCTATAACAATGTCACGATGTCAATAGCCCATCAGGCAAGCTAATCTATTGGAACATGCCATTGTGCGAGTATAAGCAAAATGTGATATGAGAACGCCCCCTGTTCCATGTTTGCATACACCGAGGCAAGTTCTACTAGGCCTCGTGTATAGTATGCCATGCACTGCTACATACCAGTGTTTGATCTCTAAATTGACCTTCACAAATTGAAAGGGTACCCCCTGTCTGACCCATATTTGTTCCACTCCTGCATACACTGAGTATCCCATAGCATCCCACTGTGACAGACAACGACGATGTAGGTGTGGCATTTCTGCTTTTAGACAAATGAATTTCCAGTAGCTGCGCTGGCTCCCTATGGTGTTGTTTGGGATAGGAGTACAATTACTAACCACATGATGGAGTGTGTATGGCCCAGACATTCCATGTGCCCCTTTTTGAGGAAGGTCATAGTAGGTGAATAGTGTGTTCAATTTGACAGCACATGTGCATGTAGAAGTTGAAACTATTAAATTTGGTCACAGTGTTGCCTACCATGGCAGTGAAAGTTTGTAACTTGAAGTACTACAGATGTTAGATGGCAATGCAAACAGTTCCAAACGCATAAGTGATCACAATTGGGAAAATGTCCTACATTCAATCCACAAAACCTTGTCCAAAGGCAAGATTCACACAATGACAGAGGTGCGTGTGCAACGCACAGCATTATGGATGAAGGATATGCAATTGCCTTGACTGGTTCTTGTGAAGTTCACAGCTGACAGACAGTTGCAAATGGGCATGCACCGCACGGTGCTACATCCCAGCCTGAAGATACATACCGACATATGTGAAACATGTGGGAGCACAGCTTGTGAGTGAGAGGGCACTCTGGCTCGTCATGGAATCAGTGTTCGTGACACAGCCAAAAAACAGATATGTGAGAGTTCACATGGATTGTGACACAAGACAGTTGAGGGTATGCATGCCATGACTGCTGGTTATGAGTGTAGCCTGTGGTTCATGAGTCTGTGGCTTGGAGGTACAATGATAATGCCTTTAATTGACATTGAATTGGGCTAAGGGCTGCAGCAGGTGTGTAGTTGTGCCACCACTCACGCACATGGGCAGCAGCTCAGCATAATACGAATGTATGTGCACGTAGGAAGGTAGCTTCCGGCAGTGCCTTAGGCCAAGCACGTCTGCACAATTTGGGAGATTAGCCACCACACGTGTCACGTCATGTTGGCATTGCTCACAAGTGGGCCATCAGTGATGATTTCTTCTTCTTACATGTGCTACTCACCCATGGGGGACACATGACATAGGGCCATCACTTTCTGTACACTTCCAGGTGTGTGTATCTGCATGTGTATTGTCAGATGTTGTTGTTACGTAGTGGTTCATATGCAATGGCAGATGTGTCTCACTGGTAGCTATGAATGACCCAGGTGTCAGTAATAGAGCGCGCAGTTCACCCGGGTCACTAGTTTACCAATTTCCACGCACTGGGCCCTGGCGTGCATAAGATGACTGAGTTTGCGTGAACCAGGTGATTCTTACACGCTACTATGAGTAATTCAGGGGGTGACCCTCTCACCACTTACCGTACATGTACCTGACTTACCACAGGCACATTACTCCTGATGGATCAGGAGCTAGCAGTGAACAGGTAACAAGATTCCCAACAGAGTAGAAAATACCTTCACATTCAGTACATATAACGACACTTGGTGATATGTAATGACCACAGACACCTGATGGGGTTTCAAAAGTTTATATGAAGTTAGTTTTAGAATGAATATGCCATGAGTAACAGGCAGATACAAATCAGAACATCAATGATCAAGATCAAAACCAAAATGTAGCTACGGATTAAGGCAAGCACCATAGAGTACTAAGGAATACTATAGGATATGCGCATTTGGGAACATGCTAATCAGTACGAACTTTAAACTAAGGCAGAGTGAATGAATAGGGCTAATATGGGTACTTAATATTCGTGTTCTAATTACCAACTCTAAGCTATCCTCACTAAATTCACAGCAACCATACTAAAGGGAAGGGATAATGGAACAAGCTAAAATATGCAATCAGTTTTAATAATCTCCTATAGGTAGGGGGAAAAGTGGAACATCACTAATAAACAATTTCATAAACAGTCACTTTCGAAAAGGTGATAGGAAAATATCACAGGCAAGAGTGCTTTATTAAGAAGAGGAAACGTAAGAGTATAGTTAGACATACACCCACACATATATTTACATAGGACAGAATGAGGACTAACCCTGGCCATGGGTCAGTTTGGGAATAGGCGGGGACAAGGACCCTCAAGGATTCGGAATGCCAGTAGGCGAGCAGGTACAGCTCAGGACAGTCAGGACAGGATACCCCTCAGGTTTTTGGTCAGGACTGGGCTCATCAAAGGGCACGACCAACACCTGCAGCTTCGGATGCAACGCCTGCGTTACTCCCCCTCTGCACGGAATCCGCCAGTAACCCCGATTGGGTTTTCGAATCTCCCAGCAAAGTGCTTCGCCAGCACTTAAGACTATTTCCACCCCTTGGAGTTTGTGGAAAGTACGGACAGAGTGCTCCGCAGCGCTCTGTATCAATCACCTATAGAGTTCGTAGGGTCAGTGACAGGTCAGATACTCGGACAAGTCGGACAATTTTCTCTAACTAAACTAGGCTAGTTATACTCTATTTGGACCCCCAGACCACCCACAAATGTTGCAAGTGACAAGGTCCCCTCTTTCGATTGGTCAAGAGAGGTGGTTAGGTCATTGTCACCTCCTAAATTTTGCGTTCCCATGTTTTAATATGCAAATGACAGTACCCACCCCTTAAATTTCTGTTCCCAGGCATACGTGTAGAAGAGGACAATAGAGCATACAGTAGAAAGAAACAAATGTAGCATTTCAGGTGAAATTCAGCTTCTCCTCTCTGGGTTATGGGGCAGGTTCCCAGGAGCATCTCAGCTTCGGTAGCCAGCTGGCTGAGTTCCACAGATGCAAGGCCCAGTCCTCTTGTCAGGTGACCAGGTCCACATGGGCTTCTAAGATGGAGCAGCTCCCCAACTCCCAGGCCCCCAGATACGCGGTACATGAAAAGTAAGCGAAAACAAATTAAAAACACAGAAAAAATGAATACACTGTATACCATGGAAAGCTTCACTGCACCCCTTACTTTGTAATATCTATAGCATTGAGGGTTAATGCGGGAAAGACAGATATGCAAAAGCTGCATGAGCTAGCAGAGAGCATGGTTGAAGACAAGCGGCCATATTTAGCAATAATGCGCATGAGCGAAAACATCCCTCCAAATTGCGAATGCGTCACATCACGTGGGTATGACCGACGCATGCGCAGACTGGATTTCTGCGAAGCGGCCATTCAGTAGTGCAAGCATCATTACAATTAATAAACACAGATGCGAGCTTCTCTCGGGCACCCGCGTATATTGGAAAAGGTGAAAATTAAGACTGACAGGATTGGTTAATGCTTATTAAAGGTTAGACGAGGTTCATGAATGAGAGCAAGTCGCTTTACGTGCGAATCCTTGCTCCATCATCAGTGTGTATCCTCATATACTTGTCTGTCCAGCTGTAGGAGGTGTCTTTACCCATGCATGGTGTCCTTTTTTAGATGTTGCTGTTTAGCGTGTCTTGGTGGGTGTAGTGGTCCATTGTTTTTGGCAAGTAGCTGGTCAGCATAGTTATGCTTGCCCTTATTGATCGGTATGTGGTACTTGTTTCCTGGCTGATGTCTTCCCACAGACAGATAAATGTTGTTACCCCATTAGACGCCACATCTCCGTGTTACTCCAATTTGTCCCCTATATTTCTTTATGGTCAACATTTTACACCCCTTTTCCATCTTTGCACCCCAACTTGACGCCCCAATTTCATATGGTGCCACATTTCACGCCCCATTTCCATCTTTGCACCCCAACTTGACTCCCCAATTTCATATGGTGCCACATTTCACGCCCCATTTCCATCTTTGCACCCCAACTTGGCGCCTCAGTTTCATATGGTGCCACATTTCACGCCCCATTTCCATATTTCCAGACATTACATACCCTCTTTGCAGTTCTTACCCGATTACACACATGCATCTTTGAGGCATATGTTCCGGAACCACATTGACAGTATGGCCATCTGTGCAGATATTATTTGGCAATTATACAGCAACAATGTGCTTGCTAATATGCAGGATATATTTTGTATACGGTCCCAGGTTCGATATCCTGCACATCTTGTGCGGGCTTCTATAGGAATTGTAATGGGCAGATTAGCTAGCCCATTTTTACAACTTTAGGGACAGTTTTCTGCGACAAAGACAGACATGGTTTTGACAAGTGTCTGAATGATATGCACCATTGTATATTGGGAGGTTGCATGCGCTATTGGCATCCTTTAAACCATTTCACACACACCAAATGTACAAGAATCACACAACGTACACACTCCAATATACCTAGATTGGGGCAATGTCAGCAGATTATTAATTGCATCCTCATCACAAACAACACCCTAGTTTGCTTGCATTGAAATCACGTGACACAACCTTTTGGCATAGTGTAGCCTACGTAGCACCATGAAGAGTATGGTGTCATACATTTTACACCCTGCAGAGCATCTCTGTACTGTGGACACATTGCCCACGTCGATGGAGTAGTGTTTTCTATAACCACTTGTTGAGCCACGTAACTGTTTAATGAGTACAGGGCCCATGGCAGACAGTGACACGTACACATGGTATGTTTATGTAACACTTTATTTGACTGACGCCATGTGTGTGGTCATTAGGCTCTGACATGCATCTGAGGGTGAGTGTCACAATTTGACTGACTCAGTCGAAGAAATTGTTAATGATACGGTTCCTCCATGCAAGTCTTGCAGCATTAGGTGTGGGTTGTACAGCACTAGCCGCTTCTTCATCCTCATCTTCATCAGGTGGTTCTGGCACTTGGATCCATGGAGCTTTAGTACGGACACATATGTTGTGCAGCACACAACATGCCAGGATGATTTAATTCACCATTTCTGGCCTGTACAACAGGCTGCCACTTGAGATATCCAAACACTGAAACCTTGACTTTAATACACCAAATGTCCGCTCCACAATCGACCATGTGCGTCTGTGTGCCGCATTGTACTGCCTCTGACCTTGGGTCCAAGTGCATATCCTTGGTACCCTGTGACATATAAGGGAAAGCAGAATTAGTCATTGGTTGTGCTGGATGTGTTGTTGGTGTACATGGATGTGTGTGTTGGCATTTATGTTAAGTGTTTTATATAGTTGGCCATGTGTTGCAGCATAATGCTTACGTACATGTTTGCTAATGATATATGCACACAACACCCGAGCACACCAATATCATTATTTCCAATCTCAGTAATATAGGTATTTCTCCAAGCAGTCAGTAATGTCTCAGGGCCCGATTCACAGAATGAACTTAAGACTAAATCCTAAACTTACTACTATTTGGTATTCACAGAATGCACTTACTACTTACGGGATTCACAAAGTGAACTTACTACTTTCGGGATTCACAGAATGAACTTACTACTTTCGGTATTCACAGAATAGATTTAAGACTACTAACTTTACGTCCGAACTCGGGCCGTAAATTCCGGCCCGGAGGCGGAGTTTCCTGCTTGGGGGCGGAGCTTACGTCCCGGGGGCGGAGCTTCCGGGCGGAGGCGGAGATTGCGGCTTGGAGGCAGAGCTTCCGGCCGGGAGGTGGAGATTTCAGCCATGGCTAAATACCCACCTCCAAGCCGGAAGCTCCGCCTCCAAGCAGCCAGCTCCGCCTCCGGCCCGGAAGCTCCGCCTCCGGGCCGTAAGCTCCGCCCCAAGCCGGAAACTCCGCCTCCAGGCCGGAATTTACGGCCCGAGTTCGGACGTAAAGTTAGTAGTCTTAAATCTATTCTGTGAATACCGAAAGTAGTAAGTTCAGTCTGTGAATCCCGAAAGTAGTAAGTTCACTTTGTGAATCCCGTAAGTAGTAAGTGCATTCTGTGAATACGAAATAGTAGTAAGTTTAGGATTTAGTCTTAAGTTCATTCTGTGAATCAGGCCCTCAGTGCCCTATATGTTCTAGATCCAGAGAGTCTCAAAAGGAAAATCAAGTAGCCCAAACAGATCTTCTTAAGTTGAGGTCTGATTTTAATTTCCACAATTCACAGAGAAAAAACAGCAGCCGACGCGCGTTTCGCCCCCAGGGCTTTTTCAAGGCTGCAAGGAAGATGTTTGTACATGTCCATCAGAAAGTGATTGATTCCAATCTGATTGAAACATTGCAAATGTCAATTGGGCATGCAGAATCCCTCGTGACTCAGAATAATCAACCAAATTTTATACAGAATTTCAAAGCGAATAAAGTGATTGTATATAAGCCGAGAACACCCTTGTGGATCAAGTCCTCCAGAGACCATCTGTTTATAATGGTGGAAAAAGCAAAGGTATTGGCAATCTAAGAGATTGGAAAACCAAGAAACCACACTGCACACATTGAGATGCAAAATGTTATATTTGAAGTGACTTTGCGGAGTATTTAAACCATTTTGAACCATGCCCATCACCAGGTGCAATAAACGTGCACCTACTAGTGTGATGATTCTCACCTCTTTGTTCATTAGTCCAAGACTCTACGATAGTAAACGCTCTCTTAAATGCACTTGTCTTAAGTGGATGGATAGTATCCCAGACATTCGAAGCCGTATATAACGGTTAATGTTTTTGGATTTTGCGTTCCTATTCTCACTCTGTAAAAGTGATACCAATACCAGTAATATTACTTGCTGGACAGAATATTGTCACATACCAGCTATAAGTTCTCACTCATGATTTAGCAGTGCATCATGTTATCATATACTTATAATAGGGAGTATATCATCTATACGGGGGCTATGGTAGAAAGGTATCATGTATGTCACACCCTTGATATGTGGACTCCAGGGAACAAGTGTGCCCAATTACAAAAAGTTTGTGTTAAAACTGTTTGCTAATGATATTGGCTCTCTGCTGTGACTCCATCCAACATCATTTTGATGTGCAGCTCAGTTGCATGAGTGGCTCTTCTCCCATCTGCCACTGACACTGATCCACCTATTGCACTGTCATTATCATTAGCTATGTAGGAGGCATGATAACACACAACACACACTTGACTTTATGTGCTGCTGCATTCGGCAAGCCTACAGCTACGCACAACACATGCTGTTTCTGGTCATGAGCTGAGCCAAAACCACAGTTAGCTACCCCTTACATGCATGGACCATCGTGGCCTTTTTAGCTTTATCAACAACATCAACTTCAGCAGATGCAACACCGTCCACTACCAGTACTATGTGCTCCTTCCTGTCTTGGACTCCAACTCACATGCCATGAGTCCTCAACATACATTGTCCATGTTGACATATGACATGTCTGACAGGCTGACCATGGTTGTCACCACACTGATACACAATGCAGGGCACACCTTAGACTTGTCATAATCCACAGCTAGGGCCATCACTTGGCACCTGTCTGCACATGTCGCTACTTTTTTTCCAAACTTCACACTCCACTGAAACTGCGTTGCTATTGCCTAGTGTAACTCTGGGACAACGAGCAGCTGTGGGTCAGACTGATGCACAGATCCTGTGGAATTTCAGTGCAGCATTTGCTGCCATCTCTCATGGGCTAATTCTATTGTGACTGGAGTCATGTGGAGTGTAGACCTTAGCCCTTAGATCAATGAGTTCTTTCATTATATCCACGAGCGTTCATGTGGTACATGCAAGATTTTCCTCTGGAAATACTCCACTCCTACATGGTAACCCTTATGGCTGGCTATTGGACACCAGACAGTTTCATCTTTATTTGTTACCACTTTCCTGCATGATTGTAGGCGCACAGGGTCGCAGATGTATGATACGCTGATGTAACTCTGCTTGTCTTCACACTGTTCCAATAGTCAGACCTCATCGCATGACAATTTGCATCATGTATGGAGGCAGTTGCTACATGGAGAGCTAACCACTGCCTGTGAGTTAATGGCAGTTCAAGAGAGGTGCTGCTCGTAAAGGTAGCTTTATTCGTATGGTCATCTGCTTGGTGGCCTCATATACTTTGTTGACTCACAAATCACAATTTAGACTTGATTTTCTTTATCATATGGTATGATTCCACATTCAATATGTGAGCAGAATGAGTGAAGAAGCAGGGACATGTTTATGTACACTGCAAATCCAGACTCTGATCCATAATTGAGGATCAATCTCCATATACCTACAGGTGTACCGGGTGGTCTGCATCTGCCTCGCATGCCTCTGCATCCTCCATGCAGCCTTCACAAGTTTCCACACATTGTTGTGTGCTACTGGGTCAAAGACGGTAAGTGACATGTAGCTGGACTACACTTGCACACTACATGGCAATATGTCAAACTCTGCTGAGGTATTCATCCTGCCGGTCCACCACAAGACATGCACAGTGGTACTTGTGTTGCAAGTTTCTTTGTGAATTATGTTTCTCCATCACACATGGATGTTTCACACATCTTGCAACATTTTCTGGTGGGGGGGGTATTGTAGATGAAGCGTGCTCCAGGACACAGGTAAGTAATCAAGGTAGCGTTTTATTCAGCTTGGTACAAGTATTATTCTAAATTTGTCCACAATTTTTCTCACAAGACTGAAGCGTTGAGATTGCTCCTTAAGAAAGGTGTTCAATTTGAATGGGGTTCTCTACAATCTGACTCCTTTGAAACGATCAAGTTGGAGATCGTCAATGCAGGTATTCTCTCCACGTATGAACCAGGCAGAGATACGTTTGTGACCGTTGATGCAAGTGCTTATGGCATTGGTGCTCTACTTTCTCAAAAGAAAGGTGACACAGAGAAAGCGGTAGCTTTCGCTTCACGCACCTTGACAGTTTCAGAACGTAATTATGCGGTCATAGAGCGTGAAGCGTTGGCTGCTGTTTGGGGTGTGTCGCACTTTCGTACTTATGTTTGGGGCTCACACTTTTCTCTGAGAACAGACCACAAGCCTCTTCTCAAAATACTGTCACCTGGGGGGGCCAGTAAAGGTTCTCCTCGGCTTATGAGATTTGCTGCAAGGTTACAGGAGTATGATTATTCTCTGCAGCACATCTCTGGTTGGAAGAACGTTCAAGCAGATTGCTTGTCCCGACTCCCTGTTGATTGTGGGAAATCATATGATTTTGATGATGAAACTGTATGCTTGGTTGATGATTTCTGTGATGTTTGCTCAAATGGTTTCGATTCTGTTTCTAGAGAAGAGTGGCATCATGCTGTTTTAGCTGATTCTGATTTTTCTGAATTGGTGAGTGCCATCCGGTTGGGGTGGAAGCGTGAGGGTGACATTAAACCTTCTTTACGCAGTTTTATACAGGTACAGGAGGAACTTAGCGTAGGTAGTTCTGATGACTTTGTTTTGCGAGGTGAAAGGTTTGTACCTCCTACTCCACTAAAGAAGAGATTATTTACTTTGGCACATGAAGGTCATCTCGGTCAGAGTATGACTGGTAAACGTCTCAAGACCAACTTTTGGTGGCCGGGTCTAGATGATGATGTAAGGCGTTGGGTGGAGAACTGTATGATGTGTAAGGAGAGTGAAAAAAGATTAAAAGTACATTCACGTCCTTTAGGGTCTATCTCCAGCTGCGAAGATTTACCGTGGAGCAAGGTTTGTTTGGACTTTATCGGTCCTATGGACTACTTATCTGCTGAGTGTCGCTTTGCAACAGTCCTAGTGGATGTTTGTTCTCGTTGGTTGAGTGTTGAGTTCATGAAGAATATAACCACGGAAAGTGTGATTGGGTATCTCAGGTCGGTTTTTATGAGAGAAAGTTTTCCTTGCGTATTGTTGACAGACAACGGTACACAATTGACGTCCTCTTCCATGCAAACTTTTCTTTCCAACCATGGTATTAGACACATGCATACATCCTTGTATAACCCACAGGGGAACGGCATTGTGGAGCGCATGAATAGACTTATTAAGGGCGTTATTCAACTAGCTTTGCAAGGTAAACGAAATGTTCGTACAGCTGTGGAAGAAGCTGTATGGTCCTACAATACCACGATTCATAGTGTGACTAATGAAGTTCCCTTTGTGACCATGCGAGGTAGAATTCCCAAGACTAAGATGATTCCTCAGTGGTTGTTAGAACTTAAGTCTCAGGGATTTGAGCGCCCCCCTAATGTTAGTTCCATGCAGGACAAATGTTCCTTCAAAGGGAAGGTTGGTAAAGTTGATGTTGGTGATTATGTTAAAATTAAGTTAGGCAGAAAGGAGTCTGGAGCGAACAAGTTTTCTGATCCTTTCAAAGTCAGAGAGGTGCACAAGTGGCATGTTGTACTTGAGAATGGCCAGAGTTGGAATTTTAGAAGGATTGCTCTGTTTGCGAAAGGGAGTGGTGGTGTTGCTAAGAATGACTCCGGTGATTCTGAGTATTCTTCCTGTTCAAATGGTCCTGGCGTCACGGCTATTCCCAAATCCGTCCCTAGTGAATCAGGGCGAGTTAACGAGCAGGTCAGTCTGCCTGCACACGCAGTTCCACGCTCCTTGAGACAGCGTAATACTCCCAGGAAGTTTGATAACTTTGTGTTGTATTAATTCTTACGCTAACTTTTCCCTTACTTCCATTTGCTCTTCTTGTTTATTTATTACATGTTACACTGTAAAGTAGGATTGAGCAATGTAAATTCATGTAGTACAAGTTTCATCTTTTTTGTGTAAGGATTCTATTTCATTCTTTATTAATAGCAATAATCTCATGGTTTGGTTATTTTCTTTGCTTAAGTTGTGTAAATTTTACATGATTGGTTATGTATTGGTTCGTGATTATATGACTCATACTTTGTTCATTAAGAAGAGAAGATATGTTGTAACCTATATGCTTCTCCTGCCTCTCTCCATGGAATGTGGAATCTGGAATCATGCATTGCATGCAGTGGATTCCAGATTCCCTTCATTCCGACCTGGCGGTTGCTGAGGCAGGAGGTGGCGAAAGTTCAAAATGGCCGTCGTGCGTGCTGATTGCTCATAGACGCGTGATGACGTCGAGCGCGCTGAACGGTGTCGTGCGTTCACAACAGGAGAGTCGAGCGCGAGCAAAAATGCGTGCAATATTATGTCGCTTGGCAACCAGGGCTCAGGGCTCGTGCAGGCAGCGAGTGACCGTTGACGGGCAAAGCGCTATTTTGTTCTTCCAAGCGGGAAAAACAGCAAAAATAACTCACGGTACAATTGTTATCAGCCGGAATTTCGAAGATGGGTGGCAGGTTCAGGGGAAAGCGCCAAGTCGCTATGCCAGCTTCAAGATCATCATCCGTGGAGAGGACGCGATGACTGAGGGATGGTGGCAGCAGAGGGTTCGCAGGATCGTCGCCAAAATATTGTAGATGAAGCGTGCTCCAGGACACAGGTAAGTAATCAAGGTAGCGTTTTATTCAGCTTGGTACAAGTATTCAGCCTCCTGCCTCAGCAACCGCCAGGTCGGAATGAAGGGAATCTGGAATCCACTGCATGCAATGCATGATTCCAGATTCCACATTCCATGGAGAGAGGCAGGAGAAGCATATAGGTTACAACAGGGGGCAGGGGTGTATGACTTACAGTGAGTTTGGTCAATGTATCTAGCTGCAGTTCCCACAGTTCATGGTGGTCATGTGTCTGGTGTGGGGTGATGTGGTTTGACATCTTGTATGCAATATTGTGAAATGGAGATTGGCACATTTCTGTTTTGCATGTGTGTAATGCTAATACAAGTGGTATGTTGGATTGCTACTTACCAACTAGGACAGCATTCCCAATTTAGAGCTACATCCGAGTGAACTCTATTAGCCCTAGGCTGATCTGCTTTTTCCTGGGAAAGAGAGTCCCTTTGTCTCCTTGTTAGCCTATTTTTCCTTACGACCATATCTTTATCTTTTGATCCTGCCCCAGCCCCCGGCTCCGAGCTTATAGCTGTACTAGCCCGTGAGACACTTTCACTGCCCTTCGTCTCAACTTCTGAGGGGGTGGGTTATGATCCATCCATTACTGAGTAGAAATTATCTCCAATTTCTTGGATGTCCTCTGCCGCACTGATTCCACTACTGGCAGCGGCCTCCTGGACTAAGACATTCGTAATCCTCTGATCCTCACTTAAGAGCTCTTCAGATGCTGCTTTAAAAACCTGCTCCATTATAATGGGCTGACAGTTCTTGAATTTGTTCTGAATTTTGTGCAGCAGGGCCCCCCACTCTTTTCTCTGAGCTAGCTTCCATGGACTCAAAGTCTATTTCTATATCTGTATCCCCCATTCTGCTCCTGTGGTGATTACTTTTGATCCTGGTTCAGTGGGGACTGCAGTGGGGTCTTCTATGATTAAGGTCTCTTGGGTGCCAGCCGGCGCGACCTTCCCCCCATTCGGGCTGTGCTATCTTTGTCTGGAGTTAATGTGCTTTTTTTTGCCTGGTCTACTTGTTTAGCTGGGGGAAAAAAGCTAGCAATGCTCTTTAGAGCGCCATTGTTTCCTTCTCCTGGCTTAAGTCCCCTGCCCCTTGTATTGCTCCATGTCCCTGTATCATTCCCCTTTCTTGCATCAGCCGGCTCACCTGAAGTATTCTTGGTGCCCTTTCTCAGCTCTTTTCCCGGGTCTCTCACTTGTGTGGCTGTCTTTTGGGGCGCCCCCCCTTGCTCCGGATCAAGGATCTTCCCCCAACCTCCACAAGCGTTCTTTGGTGCCATCCTATTGATCTTTGAAGTTTCAGCCGTAGACTCAACCTCAGATTCAGCCGCAGACTCAGCTTCCACAGCTCTCTGCACTGAGCGAGGTGCTGGTTGTACTCTGCTGTCAAAGCTCTGAGCTCCGCTGCCCTGACTGCGGCTGTCTCTGCCTCCTGCTCCACCTCCGCAGGCTCCGCAAAGTCCGCTGGCTCTCCCTCGATGCTCTTGCAGCTCCACCAGTGCTGCTGACACCGTGAGCAGGATCACCGAGATCAGCCTCTCTGCGGCCATGAAAGAATCCTCACTGCCACCGTCGTCTATCATCAAGTGGGTGTTGTGAAAATCCTATCAAAATTTAGCGCATTTAGCATACCTTACCTCTGTCACCTTCTCGGCATCTAGCACGATCTAGCCACCGCCGCCAGCCAGACGCCATCTTGCCTCAGCCAAAAAAAAAACGAACCCTTTTCTGATAATGAGAATTTGTGTCTGTCTGATTGGTACAAGCCTAATTAAAAAAAATCAACACTATTAACTACTCTACAACTGAAAAAGTGACTGCACACATTCTACATTTTTTAGGACGGCACTTTATTGCACAAAGGTGACTCACTAAACAAATTAACTTACCAAAGGATTTTATCACAATAGTTATCCAAATGCAGCGAAATTCAGAATATAATTCTACACTCTTCAGAAGGATGAACACATTACTCTTACTAAAAACAAAATGTACCACATACATTCCCTTACAACTTATCAACTCACCTTTAAAATTGATTTCTAGATTAAGAAGAATGCCACTCACACAGCAGATATTCTTATACAGAATCGCTCTACTTCAGTGCTTGCAGCAGAACCAAACAATGGCACATTTTCTCTCTCAATTTACACATATACACACGTTAATAACAAATCAAATTCCTTCACACATTAATTCAAAACCAAACACACATTTCTATTGGTTCAACATTTCAAACATTTCCAACTGACATATCTTTCCACCCTACTCCCAACAGATCATGCAAAAGTCAACTGTCCACAGAGGTCAAAAGTTCAGCACACTGTAAAACACTCCTCCTCAACAAGTTAAGACTCTGCATAGGTACATACTTATAAGTACCAATAAAGAAAAAGAAAATAGCCTCAATCACTAATTTTGTATAATCCTCGAGGACCCCATCCCCCGGGGCTGAAATATAACGTTGGGGACCGTGGGGGGGATCCCCAAAGCCCCCATGATCCCACCCAACTCGCTGCGTCCTTCGGCGGGAGCCGGCATTGCTTTTCATCAGAGAGAGAAGCTTACATGCTGCTCTCTGTGACGAAAAGCAATCTGCTTTCCTACTTAAAAGAGAGCAGGTTAAGGGGTTTCCTGTGGTAGGGTGGGAGCCGTGAGGCTCCCGCCCTACCATAGCAAACAGCAGTGCCCCGGGGGTAGGCACCCCGAGACACTGCAAGAGACAGCCTTGGGAAGTCGTGGTCCCCAGAGCCATCAAAGGCTCCAGGAGGGGGGCCACCCGGCCCCCCCAACATTCAAAACCCCCGGGGGTGTTGGTCCCCGGGGCTGGGGGGTCCATCACAGACTCCCCTATTTTCTATATTAGAGCCCCGGGGAGATGGCTTTAGCCCCCCCACACAGGTGTTTTTTTTTTTAAAAAGAAGCCCGAGAGAGAGAATCCCCGGGTATTATAAAAAAAACTGATAGAGGCTATTTTTTTAACTGTAGATTTACTGTGTGAGTACCGTGCGAGTACCATGCACGTACATATGACGTTCTGTGCAAAGTCTGAAAGCATACCTAAGCAACAAAAAAATTAGGATTTTCACCTTGGGGATCATTGTAAAACCCCCTAAGCAGTCCTAGGGGGTCAGGAAGTCCTATAGCAAATAGCAAACCTTTCCTGGCAATCAACACACTCAATCTACACCCAAATACAAATAAATACCAAATCACATTTATTCCCACATTAAATCTTAAAATGAAACACATTTTTCTATTGCTTGAACTTTTGAACCCTTTCCGACTGACAAAACTTTCAACCCTATCCCCATTCCACATTCTGCCAGTTACCATAGAAACACTTCAGGGAACACCTAACTGAGCACGCAGGTGAAAAGTTCATCATACATTGTTGCAAATTAAAACAGCAAGTGTGTTTGACTTGACAATATACCAGCTTATCTTATGTAACGTTCTTTTCTATCAGTTTTTCTTAATCAATAAAAATTTAAAAAACAGAAACATGCACCCTAGTTTTTGTGTAGAATGTTGTCAAACAACCAATCATTTCTTTTCTTTTTTCAAAACTGCATCTTATCCACCATTTTAGAAAAATCTTACTTTTCAAACTGCCATTTTATTTACAGAGACCATCTGAGTGTATTCAGACCTCTCTTCAAGATGCTTACAGTGTGGATTGTGGGACACAGCTATATTTTCTGGAGCCAAAGGTATGCAGATCAGAAAGGAACTCACAAAGAACTAGGATTACAAAATGTAGACATTAAATGGATTGGACAGAGGGGATAGAAGTGGCACCAATTGATGCCATTGGTGTAATCCTTTTTACATCTCCAACACCCTGACCTCATAATTGTGCACTGTGGTGGCAATGACATAGGCAATTCAATTCAAATCTTCATTCGGCACTTGAAAAGACACCATAAAAGTACATAGACAATTAAATTTTTTATAAAAATACTTTAAAAAAATGTAAAAAGGTTAAAAAGGCTAAAATTCATTACGTGCAAAAAGGGGGATTTCCATAATAAGTCTCTGTTTATGGGGCATTGCTATCGGTTGTTTTTCTTGTGTTCCTTAACCTCATTGCCACCCTGATGAAGCTTACTGTGCAAAACAATGTATGAGCATCTGGGGCTTCCTACAGAAACTTTAGGGCCACTTTTGTTGTCTAAATTTAGCTTCTTTCAGGATCCCCACTAGAAATTTTTGTCTGGGAACAGAATAAAAGGGACATAGCAATACAAAGTGAAGGGTATCCTGCGGAGACCTACCGTTGCACCCGCAGGTACCCTTCGCCTCCAGTGGTAAAGTAAATCCAGAGGGGACAGAGAGTAGATGGTGTAACATGTTGAGTCTGAACCGAGTCATATAAAATCTATCCTGAGCGTTGTGCATCACGGCGAGGTATGGTTCCATTCTATGTGTCTTTTTCAATGAGCAATAGGATAAAACAGTGGGTTTGCACTTTTCAGCATCGGCCCTGTTCGTAAGTGTCCATTCTGTAAAAAGTTTTTTGACCAATGTTTTATTCTGGGTGTTTAAAGATTCTGGTGCAGTAAAAAAGTTTTTGCAGCCAATGGCCTCAAGAGAGTCTTTTATATATTTCAACCATGGGATGTGGCCCCCTCTGTCGCGGTTCAGACAGTCTTTGAGAATTTGTCTGGTAAAGCCTGCTTCTGGGTTAGTCCAAATTTTAATCCAGGTCAGAAGTGGTCTGATTCTAATTCGACCTTCAATGTATGGCTCCCCTAGTTCTTAATGTGTGATATAGGATGGAGTACTCTGTGGCACTTTCAAAATTCTTTTGAGAAACTTATTTTCCTCCACCTGGATCTGTGCAAATGTTTGTTTGAGAAACCCCACACTTCTGATCCATAGGCTACTTTGGCGCAACAGATTGATCTATACAGATTTAACATTTGCTCCGGGGACCATCTGCCAAGTCTTCTCCCATAGCCCATTATGGCCCCTGATGGCGCCACCAATTTCGCTGCATGTTTATCCATCAGGGGTTTAAAATGTAAATGTTCATCGAACAACACACCTGATACGAGAAAGTCTTGACCTGGCCTATTTTGTGTGACCGAATTTTATATGTAAAGTTCCTTTTTTCTCTGCCTCCCGCTGTCATAACATAGGATTTTTCCAAGTTGGCTGATAGATCAAGATTAGCCATGAAATTGACAAATCCATCAATCAGCTTCTGGAGCCCCAACGGTGTTCTAGCTAGCAGCACCGCATCGTCCGCATAGAGCAATACGGGCACCGCTCGATGTCCTATTTGGGGGGAATCCACACGCAATTTGGATAGTTCATTGTCCAGATTGTTAATATATACAGAAAACAAAAAAGGCGCTAAAATACAGCCCTGCCTCACTCCACTCGTACATAAGAATTGCTCCGTCCTGCTTTCCTCTTGGTTGTATCGAACCGTTGCAGAGGTGTTCCAATGTAGGGCCTTCAGGAGGTCAACTAGCTTTTGTTCCACTCCTAAGTTTGTCATTAGTGCCCATAGTTTTTCTCTGTTTACACGGTCAAAGGCCGCGGAGAGGTCCATAAACCCCATGTATATAGCCCCCTTGCCGGCAATGATGTACTTGGCTGTCAAGAGGTATAGATTCAGGCATTGGTCAGTAGTGGATTTGCCCTCCCTGAACCCATATTGAATGTCCGCCCATTCCTGTAGTCGATTTAAAATAGCCCGGCCCAGCACCTTGGACAAAGGAAGAATAATCCCCCACGACTGGTGATAATTCCAACCCAGTCCGGGGCACCTGACTTGAAGATCCTTGTACCAGGACTGGGTTGGAATTATCACCAGACATGGGGGATTATTCTTCCTTTGTCCATTTGGATTTGGCCCTGAAGATTTGGAGTGTATTGCACTCTAATGAAACACGTGTTGGCTGGCGCAATAAATAATATTGCTGCATTTACCAACTGTCCACTGTTGTTGCTGTAAAATCAAGACCAAAGAATTTATTACAGTTCTGTATTAATTTGTGGTTGCGCAGGTTTTTCTTTATTCAAATTATATGTAAGTGTTTGCACATTACATTGTTTAGGGGTTGTACAGGTCACCCCTTGTCCTAGCTGCACCACCTTAGCACAATCATTGTTTAGACCATTCCAAATACCCAGTGGTGCGCATAGTATCCCTTCAGCTAAGTACCTGGTTCTTTGTCTGGAACAAGCCCACAGCTCTATGTTGCTCAGATAGAGGTCAGGGGGTATACCATCCGGGCCAGGTGCTTTGTTTTTACTTAGTCCTGAGATTGCCAGTTCCACTTCTGCCAGGGAAACGTCTAATCGCGTAGTCGGGTTTGGCGTTAGCCCTTCATCATGGGTTAGTTGCCCTGTGTAATTATAAAGACTCTGGAAGTCGGTGTACCATTGCTCTGGTGAAATGATGTTTGTTAATTTGGGCCCGCCAGGATCCTGGAAGCACGGTGTATTTATGACTTTCCAGAACCCTGACATGTCTCCCTTTTCTGCCGCCTCCCACGCTTGTATTTGTAAGCTTTTTTTACGGGATTTCAGGGCCTTTTTATATTCTGATCTGAAGTGGGCTATTTTAGTGTTGTCCCTGGGGTGCGACTAAAGGCTAAGTCTGAGATTTTTGTGAGCCTTAGTGCAATCTTGGTCAAACCAGCACGGAGTAGGCACTGTGTTGCTGCCTTTGGTGGTCTTTAATAGACTGTCTACATGACGTGCGATTTCCTCGAATGCACTGACCACCATTGCTCCCTCCATACTGAGATCGAGACATATATTTATTGCGTTTTGCCCTGCTGTTATTAGGCTTCTATAAAATTTGTCTCCATCTGTCCTGGCCCACTTGATCATCCTCCCCTGATCCACCGCCTTGTTTATAGTGTCTATTCTATATGATGGTTTCTTGCAATTAATACCTTTTAGTTCCAAAACCTGAGGATTGTGATCACTAAATATGCTTATGTCAATTGCCATGCTACTGGTGTTTCTTTTTATTGTGGGTGAAACCATAACAAAGTCAATATACGAGTGGCAGCCTCTGCCCTTAAATGTTGGGTTAAGATCTCCATTGGTGCCTAACTCTATCAGGTCCATACTATGGACCAGATTGTGCCTTTTTGTTATCTTCTCTAGTTCCCACCCCTCTGTGGTGTGTGCAAAGTGTGGGCCTTTTAACACAGTGCACCGCGACCAGTCCTTATTCAGTGGTCTCAGGTTCTCACAGAGGTGACAGTTAAAGTCCCCCGTGAGTATTATGCTGGGGGAGTTTGCTCTATTATTTGATGATATCTGCCCATCTAGACGGGAATCCAGTTCTTTTATTACGTTCCCTCTTCCCATCAAGCCCACCGCATTATACCAATTTAGAGCGGTACCCTATCGCTTGCATATTTTGTGAATCCCAGTTGTAGTTGAACTAGGTCCCTTGAATGAGGAGGTCTGCATATATTATAAGTCCTCCGATCGCTCTACCTGATGATGATCTTACAGCCGGGACGGAAAAACATTTAAACCCCTCCATGCTGTACGGATTAGGGTCGACCGCCCAAGTCTCTTGCAGGCATATAATTTGGAACTTATTTATGTACTTCCGCCATTCCTGGGAGTCGTATTTGGTCGCCAGACCTGCAATGTTCCACAATATGATTCTAAGACTATCCTGGGTATCCGACAATGCAGATCCTTTCAGTTCCCTTATTGAACAAGTTTTCTTGTCTTCCCCCGCTGGTGTAGTTTTGGTATAGGGTGCAAGTATGAATTCCATGTTTCACCTTGCTTGTTTGGCTGTTACCATTTTATCTTTTTGATCTATGTACTTTGTCCCCCCTTTTTTTTCTTGGCCATTCCGTATGCTAGCCCTCCTACAGCCACTTTCTTCTAGGGTGATTAATGTGCGGTTTCCCATCCCTGGGGGCCCTTCCCCAACTAACCTCATGTCAGGTTGTGAGATGCTAGTTTCGTCAAGTGTGAGTCAGTCCACCTCGTCCAGTGCACATAACCTATTCCAATGGGCATACTGGGATAGGAAGGGATCGTAGATGGGTGTGCCCTGATAGGGTGTTTGCCATTGCTGAAATCTGTGCTGGGGTTCTAACTGATGGACCCTACTCACAGGTTCCCTATTTGTCTGCATGGGTCGTTGGGGTGTAATTGGATAGAAGTATGATAAGTGTAGCGGGTAGATTTGTGTGTTTGTTTTACTAGAGGGTGCATTGCATATATAGTTCACTGCAGCAGTGTCTCTAAAACTGATTGTTATAATGTCCCCTGCAATCGTTTTTATTCCTCTCCTTATCAACTCCACTCTTTTGACAGCAAGTATTTCGCCGGAGATATTTGGGGGTAAAGGTCTGTTTGCCCTTAACCATTGCACACATTTATTTTTTCACTCAAAGTGTGTTTCCCTTTTCCCCTCTTTCAGGGGGGGAACTCCTGTCAGTACAACAACGAAAGGCAAAGCTTCCGGTGGAAGGTTAATTGTAATGAAGCGAGCCGATCTTGTTTTTTCCGGTGGGGCTTTAGACAGAGAGTTATTTGTGGTGGTACTATCCTTTGGATTTTGGCCCATTTTATTGTTTGAGACTGAGAGGATTCCCTTTCCTTGCTTTGTTTGTACTTGTGGGGTGGTAATAGTAGTGCTAGGGTTCGGCAGAATAGGTGCTTTGTTGACCTTTGGGGTATTAGTTTGAGTACCTTTCTTTGTTTTATTTATAGGGAGATTATTTGCTGGTACTGCCTTATCCTTGGGTGTGTTAATAACGATTCCCCCTTCTTGCCCTGCTTTGACCGGTATATTGTCATGTCCCACTTGCCTAGAGGTTCCTATCCCCTTATTAATTATTATGGATGTTAATCTGTCAATCTTTGACATAAGGGGTTTAATGTGGGAAATGATTGTTTCTTCTAGGTCAGCCTTTAGGTCGGCTACCATGTTTGCCACCCAGCAAGGTATTCCTGGTGTAGAGTTAGTAATTGATGCCACTAGATTATGGTTCGTCGTGTGACTTTGCCTCTTTTTTTTTGCATACATGAGCTTCTTTAGCTCTTTTTGGCTCTAGATTACTTGCACTTGCCTTTTCTATGACACGCGCAGGACTTGGGTTAATCTGGGTGTTCTCAGTACCTCTGTTGGTCTCAATAGGGGCCTGTGCGCACGGGAGTTCTGCGTAGGAGGAGGTAAAGCAAAAGCTTATGTCTGGGGCATCTATTGCATCTATTGTGACTACTGAGAGGTCATCTCCTACATCTTGTACATCTTGGGTAATTACGGTTGGTGGTAAAGAGAGCCTCCTTTCCGTGTTCAGTGGTTACTACCCCTATAGTTTGTTGTAACATTTTGTCTATCGCTGTTAGTGTGGGTAGTGGCTGGGGTGTATCAGCCTTCTGTTTGGTGTTGGATCGTAGCTTGGCATCCTGGTAGTTTTGGTCACCTTCCTCACACTACTTAGGTCTGTGCTTGGCAGTAGTTTTTGAGTTATCTCCCCTAACAAGTTTCTCTTCCTAAGTTGCACGGGTAATAAGCCACTCAGGGTCAACGGGCGAAACTCAAAGTGCAAACAGAAAAACTTGTGGGCTTAATTGTACCTTGTAGTGCAGTTTGTCCGGATAACGGTAGCTCACAGGTAAAGAGTTAGGGGGGTTGCCCTGCCCAGCCTCCTCCAGCCTCTGAGGGACATAGAGGGCCCGCCCTTTGCCCGGGCTTAGCCCGGCACCCGCACTCGCGCGTCCCGCGACGCGGAGGGAGAGTCCTATTTAAGTAACGCCTCCGGGCGCGCTGTGGCCGGAAGCAGGAAGTGGCCGCAAAGCTCCCTGGGAGCTGTAGTCTCTATCCGCGAGATGGTGTGCAATGGTGGCGAGACCACAGTGTTTGGGCCCCAGGAGTGAGCGAGCGAGCGTCTGCCCGACAGGTAGGGTGTCCTTTCACTGGTGCCCTCCGGTTAGTCCTCGCTCCACCGAGGAAGCGTCCTGTTTAAGTAGCGTCTCCGGGCGAGATGTGGCCGGAAGCAGGAAGTGGTCACAAAGCTCTCTGGGAGCTGTAGTCTCTAGCCGCGAGATGGTGTGCAATGGTGGTGAGACCACAGCATTTGGGCCCCAGGAGCGAATGAGCGAGCGTCTGCCCGGCAGGTAGGGTGTCCTTTCACTGGTGCCCTCCGGTTAGTCCTCGCTTCACCGAGCGAGCGTCCTGTTTAAGTAACGCCTCCGGGCGTGCTGTGGCCGGAAGCAGGAAGTGGCCGCAAAGCTCCCTGGGAGCTGTGGTCTCTAGCCACGAGATGGTGTGCAATGGCGGCAAGACCACAGCGTTTGGGTCCCAGGAGTGAGCGAGCGAGCGTCTGCCTGGCAGGTAGGGTGTCCTTTCACTGGTGCCCTCGAGTTAGTCCTCGCTCCACCAAGGGAGCGTCCTGTTTAAGTAACGCCTCCGGGTGCGCTGTGGCCGGAATGAGGAAGTGGCCGCAAAGCTCCCTGGGAGCTGTAGTCTCTAGCCGCGAGATGGTGTGCAATGGCGGCGAGACCACAGCGTCTGGGCCCCAGGAGCGAGCGAGCGAGCGTCTGCCCGGCAGGTAGGGTGTCCTTTCACTGGTGCCCTCCAGTGAAAAGACACCTTTCACTGGAGGCACTTTGACAGGGGTAGGTCTGGAAATGCTTATGAAGGACACCTTTGGACAATTGATGACACTTTTCCCCAAAACTGCCTTTGTCTATTCTAATACATGCCAAAGGCAAAAATGGAACTGGTCCGACCACTATTGTCCACAGATTGAGAAAGCTAGGAAACATGTGAATGAATCTTTTTATGCCTTTCTCCCAGACTATAGAATGAGGTCCATCTACCACAACAATCTGTGTTTCAATATGCATGACATCTATAGGAGGGACGGTGTACATTTCACAGATGAGGGAAACAGGACCTTCCTCTTGAACTTTAGACTCTGCATTTGTACTTACTTGTAGGTACTAAAATCTCCCAATAAACACAAGGGCTCTTTTTAGAACCACCCAACATCTAAACACATACACTTCACAAATATCTGAAAAATATTTTTCTTTTTCTTGCCTAGGTACGCTTATGGGACGACTTTCAGACTTCGCACCGTACGTCGTCCATTCGTGCATAGCACGCGTACGATAAATCTACTGTAAAAAAAGAAATAGCCTCTATCACAAATTTTTTATAATCTCCGAGGACCGCATCCCCCGGGGCTCAAATATAACGTTGTGGACCATGGGGGGAGCCCCAAGGCCCCCAACGCTTGATACCAATAAATGTAAAAGCATTTCTGCATTTCACCCATATGATGAATATAAAAGACTCAATAAAATTATTTTTCAACTATGAGTATTTATGGCCCAGATTTCCATTGTAGTGATTTCTTAGTTCCAGGTCTAGTTGTAAGATTGGCACACACACTCCCTCATGGCTGGTATACACCCACACCACACCCATCCAGCGCATTCGTCACTACACACATGACCCTATGTAGAAAAAAGACGGAAAGCACGTGTTGAACGCCATTTTAGATTTGTTCCCAAAGTACCGAACAAGGGGCCCACTACTACATGCGTGGCCTCTTTGGTCACTGAGTTAGTGGTACCCAAAGCACTGAGAGGGTGAAGAATCTGTGATGGTGATAATGGGAGCACGAGTATGTTGTTAGCCATTGAGATATCAAGACTCAGCACCATATATGAGACTTCTTTGTTGGAGATCGGAACTACATCATGAAGAAGGTGTTTTTTCCACGAAAAGGTGAGCAGTGAGGCTTGAGTACACATTGGAGGGAGTCAAAGGGTTGTAGCAGACTGCATACAGAAACGCGACTTAGCGTTTTGGACGAATGCACTGCTATATAGTGTATTAATTTACATGTATAAATTATTTTCCCAATAGCAGGAACGTTTTTATAATCGCTGAAATGTCCGGAATATTACCTATACAAATAGTTCCTAGAAATGTGAAAAGGAACATGAATAAAAGCGCAATGTTATCTAACTCCAAATTAATATGGTAACAATTACGAATCATAACATCTTTCTTTTATTATCTTTTTTGATTTCAAATCGATTTTTATTAAAGTTCAAAACATAAGATTACAAAGAAATAGAAGGCAATCATACAGTAATGAGCGCGCAGGAGAGATACAATGAACATTGCATGGATAAATACAGTTAGTGCAGTCAACAGGAAATAATAAGATGCTAATGATATATTACACTTGTGGGAAATACACAATCGATCCATATACTTGTGGAGCAGAGATAGCGTTGTCCCAGATATCCATACATATAATCTCTGTCTCATGGAGTGGGAGTAACTAAAAAGACAAAGAGGACAAAGAGGAAAGAAGAGGGGAAGAGGTTAGACAGAGAGAAGGGGAGAGAACTAGAGAGATCTAGCCGCAGCAATAAGGTTTGAAGAAACTGCTTGTACCCGGGCATACGTCATGCATATCGGGAGTAATGTCCAATGTAGCAGCAGCGTCCAGGAAGTGGCATGTTGGATCTTTGACAGTGCAGCTAAGGTGGGTCGCAACAGAGTTCCAATGAATCGAGAGGACTCTAAAGTTTGGTGTGAGGTTTTCGCCAGGGGGATGAATGTAGAACGTCATTGTCCACGCCTCTCAGCGAAGCCAGCCATTCCTGCCAATGCGAAAGGAGACGTCAAAAGCGCTTTTCCACTTACTCAGGATAATTTTGCAGGCTAGTGTGAGCATAAGTTCAAAGAGGTGTCTGTCATGTTCCCTAGGAATATTCAGGTCAATTGGTCCTAGTAGAATATATGTGAAGTCCCTGGGCGGACGGAAGTGGAAGGTGTGATGGATGTAGGCAAAGACTTTGTCCCAGAATGTTTGGAGCAACGGACAATAAAAGAACATATGTGCCATGTTACCCTCGTGTGTTTTGCAGTTCCAGCAAAGGGGGCTGTCTAGAAGTTTGAGTTTGAAGAGTTCCTCAGGCGTCCAGTAGGATCTGTTTATCAGCATAAGTTTTGTCTGGGATAGAATCAGGGATATTTTATTTTAGAAGGGAGTGAGACATATCTTGCTCCAATCAAAAGCCAGGTTAGAGGAGTTTGTCTCACTTTCCCAGTCCCTCTCACATTTTCTATGTGTTTTCTGTGGCATCGGTGTTATAAGTTTATAAATGTTTGATACCATGTGGCTTTGTGACATACGGTGTGCTAGCTTGGTGCATAGCGTGGGTTGCTGCGGAGCAATGGCTCTGGCAGAGAAAAGTGCTTTGAGGCTTAGAAACGTATTATCTTTTAGATGTAGAGCTTCAGGGTGCATTATGTCCAGCACGTGGTGAAAAACACAGGTGACAAAAAGGTGAGCTGCGAGTATTGTTTTCAGTCACTCTCTTTTTTCTTGTCTTGTTTCCTAAAAAAATTATGCACAATGTTAACTTTCTTTTTATCTTACAGGTTGTGTTTTACAAATTGACGAAACCCCAGCAAAAAGAAACCTACAAAGCTCTACGTTCGAGTATTCTGCGATGATGCGCGGCCATTGCAACAACGACTGTGAAGCCTGCTTCGACACGTGGTGCACCCTCTCTGAATGACAGCAACGGCACAAGGTGAGCAAAGAATCTTTTTTCCGAAAGAACAACAAGTTATCTGTGAAAGCAGAGAGTGGGTAGTGTGCAGCTTGACTGTGTAAAAATGTATAATTATCTCTCGAGGTGACCCTACAAAAAAATACTCGTTCGGGACTGCAAGTATGGATAGGCATGTGAAGTACTTGCATCCACATAACTATGTGAGGGAGTCCACCCGCAGCCTGCAGGATAATCTACCACCTGCAGTGGCGAGCACCTCAAGTGCACCATCACCACCTGGAAGCACTGCAAGTCTTCGAATTGTTCCCCAGTTCGCAGAGATAAAGTTCCTCTGCAAGCATTGCAATGAATTGCTTTGTTACGGAGAACCGTCAGTGGACCTGATTGTTAAGAGGCAGGAGCAGCACCGATGCCCCAAGAAGTAAATTTTAAAAAAAAATTTAGTTCCAGGTCCACAGTTTTTTGTTTTCAAAAGTTCAATTTTTCTGGTTTTTGTTTAAAAATAAATAAGGAAATAAATAAATTGTTGAAAAAACTCCCAAAAACTTATAAAACAACAAAGGAAAAAAACTGTTCTTTTTAGAACTACCTCTACTGGTCAAAAAAAGAACTATATTTCTATGTTAGTCTGTAAAGGTTTGTCAGAAAGAATGTGTAGTTCATATATGAATGAATGAATATATAAGTGCAAAACTATAAGGATGTGCTACAGCATAAATCTATAGGGTGTTTACCTATAGTATACTGTAGTACCTCCAAAGCACTTGAATGTAACGTATGCATATAAATATGTTACAAGTCTGCTTCAATTTGCACTATTGGTGAAACCGTGTAGATGAATTTGCATGTATTAAGGGCGGTTTTACAACCACCTTGTGCCTCTTTTACAGAACCGTTGCATCACATTTGTAATGCAGCGGTGGTGCAAAAGATGTACCATGATGTATGCTATTTACAATCTGACGTAATAAGAAGGTGGGTCACATTGTAAAGCCATGCGCCAAAAGGAGGATTTCCTGCGTAGATGGGGGTATTCTGACGCAGGAACACCTCCTAAAAGTGACTAAGTGAAAGATTTCATTCAGTCACTTTTGGCCTTATACTACATCAAAACTCTGCCCCTGTTTGAAGCAGGTGTAAGGATTGACAAAGCATTATGAGAATAGGGCCCAAAGAGAATTGCTGGAGATGCATTGTGCTTACAATGCAAGTCAAGCAATGTGCCATCTTCACAGCACAGATACATCACATATCTGTGCCACTTTTGCCCCATAGTGCACGACATTGTAAATATGGTGCATAAATCATGGTGATGTCACCGTGCACAATAACTGTCATATCTCTGGGGATCTACCAGTTATTCCATATCTACAAATTACTGTTTTAATGTAGTGAAAGCCTTACTACACACTGATCAATGAGTCATTAGAAAAGTATACCAAGAGTAACAGGGCGTTGATGGAAGAGAAAAGATAGAAACTGCAAAATTCAACATAAAAAGGCAAAATTGCAGGTGCATAGAATAATGTATGCACAGTCTGTAGGGGGTTGAAGCACTCTACGTCCTTAGGCCTACTTTGCACCATGAGTACTTGACTATTCACATAGGCCTCATTTATGGGATTTTGCCATAGGAAAGTGCAGCAGGCCTTCCTGCTATGCTTCCCTATGGCAAAAGAAAAAGATAGGAATGTGCCATATCTATAAGATTCAGCATATTTCTATCCTTTTCCCTTTTGCCAGCGCACAATGGTCTGCCAGCACCAATGCAGAAACCTTAGCATAATGGTGCAAGGGTGTCTGCGTTGCAAGAATGATTTTTTTTGTACAGGTAGGAAAACCTTTCTGTAGAAAAATAATCACAAGAGACTTTTCCTTTTTCGACGTGTTGTGCAGAAAGCAGCACACATAGAAAACGAAAAAATAAAGAACAAAATTAAACTAATTTTCCCTTTTGCACCTTCCTTACGCCTCCCCTGGGGAGGCATACGTTTTTGGTAGTGCCGCATATTTTCAATTTCTCATAAATATGCAAAAATGTAAAAAGGCAATGGGTGTTCCTGGGAACATCCTCAACAGCACCCATTGCACACCCTTTTAATGCAGAACACTGCATTAAATGACCTGATATACATCAGGCAACAGTACACCAAAAAAGGTGCCTTTGTGCTGCCTGATAAATATCACGCTGACAGTTGTGCCACAGAGCATCACAAAAAATGACGTTGCAATGGCACAAGAAGTCTCAAAAATGAGGGGGTGAATGATTACAATTTTGCAAGGAGACTGTCTAGGTGAAACAGTGTTTGCTGCAAGTGTAAAGAGAGAGACTAGGCAATTGAAGGTATAAAACACAAATTTGCCGGTACAAAGAACAGTGCATGCATAGTCAAAAGGGGTTTGAAACAGTCGATACCCTAAGCCCACTTAACCTCATAAACACTTTTATAGACACTTTTGGGCTTATGCTGCATCAAAACCCTGCACCTGCTTGAAACAGATGTCTGTGTCATATTTGCTCCATAATATACCACATTGTAAATACGGTGCATCCATTGTGGTGATGTCACAGTGCACAATAACTGAATACCTCTGGGGATGTAACACTTCTTGTACATCTGCTGTTTACTGTTTGAATGAATGTAGTGAATGGATTATGGCACATACCTCTCCTTTTCCCTTCCACCATAACTCAATAGTGTGCCTATGCCAACCTATGAAGTGCAGCCGTGCTAACAGCTCTGATCTCCAGGCTAAACAAAGACAAATACTGCCTGTCTATCAGCTCCAAAAAAAGCACACTAAAGGCTTTCAGTGTTAATCGGAACTCTGCCTTTCCTTTTGTGGAAATTCCTTTGGTGTCTTGAACTTGCTGCACAAAGCCTTAACCTTTGACTCAGCTCCCTGCACACAGCAAAGCCAGGGAAGCCTCTTGCAGAGAAGCAGGAAGTACAAGTATACATGCCAAGTTAAAAATGTGTGTGCATGTGCTTATAGTTTATCTTTACTTTTGGTGCACGCCAGAGCTATTCTGCATAGAACCATTAGAGAGACATTTCATGGCTACTCTATAAAAATTCAGGGGACGTTCTCTCTGCTTGCTCTCTCATTTATTGAAGGTAGAATATTCATGATGTGTTATAAGCAAAAACTGTGCACAATTGTAAACTCTATTGAAGAAGTGCTCTGTGTATGAATCAAGGCTTGGCTTATGTTAGTGGTCTCGACACATCAAACATCTTCTCTTGCAAAGAAGTCTAAAAAACACCTTTCAGTGTAGAAACTAGTATGGAACTCAACTTCAGTTGGGTGTAAGGGAGGGTTTCTTGCTGGAAGAAAATTACAAAATGTGCTGGCTTCCCCCGTTGTGGTCTTATAGCAACAGAGAAAGAGGAAAACAGAAAGAGTGAGTGCTACATATGAAGAAAGACTAAGAGAGAGTTAAAGAGCAAGCAAGAGGAAACTAAACAGAGAGAGAGAAACTAACAGAGACAGAAAAAGACAGAGAGAGAGGGAGCTAGAGAAGGAGAGACACAGAGAGAGGGAGAGTGAAAGAAATGACGACAAAGACAGACAGATAGAGATAGATACAGGGACAGGGGCAAAAAGATAGAGGCAGAGTCCAACAGAGATATGGAGACAAAGGGAGGAAGACAGGGACAGATAGAGGTAATATAGAGAGTGGCAGACAGAAGGAGGGAAAAGATAGAGGGAAGGAGAGAAAGAAAGAAGAAAACTATAGGAGACAAACAGAAAGGGAGAATGAGGAAGACAGAAGGAGGGAGACACAGGAATATAGACCTGGAAATAAAAACTATAAAACACAACTTTGCTAGTGCATCGAAGAGTGCATACATAATCAATAGAAGTTTGAAGCAGTACATGTCCTAAGGTTCACTTTCCACCATGAGTACTTAGATACTACCTGATTGATTACAATTCTACAAGAAGGGTCTCTCAAACCATTCTTAATCTTAATTCATAAATGTATTCCTCTAATATTTCATAATTTAATAGAGCTTCTAACATCATTTTGTCTGAAATTTCATTTTCTTCATTATAACTTTCAAAAGTCTTTTCATGTAACTCGATCTCCTCTAAAGCTTCAATAAAATCCTCATCCATTGTTTTATCAAAGAAATCGCAGCTTATATCTCCAGCAATATTTCCATCTTCATTTTCACAATCAATAAAATGTACATTTAACTCCTCTATCAAAGTGTTAGAAATTTCAATAATTTCTTCTACATAGTTCTGATCTTCTTCCATACTGATTTTTTTAAAGGTTGTTGTTCCTTGTAGAAAAACATAAACACTTTATTTTATCGTTTTTCCTATTATTTAATACAAAACTAACTTAATCAACTAAGCTTCCCTTTAAAAAATATTTTACAAATACCATTGTCAACTACTTTATAAGACCATATTATTGAAATTGCTTATATGATTTTTTAATTGAAAAATGTTATTACATTTTCAAACCAGTCACTCCTTATCACTATGACAAAAAATTAAGGCTATTATAATAAAATGCAGTACTAAAACGTATCTATTCACCTTACCAGTTTCAAAGGAGTTGATGTGTTGTAGTTAAATGCAAAGAATACAGATAAACTCTATATATATGTTTTAAAATTCCTTCAAAATGTTTAAAAGATACAAACCATCTTTACAAACTTATATACAACTTGGACGTTCTCTTACTTCAGCTCTGTAGAAGTACATCCTGTCGATAATTTTTAACACTTAGGGGTCGATTCCGATCCGGTAAAAACCGCTCCAAATAGCTGTTCAGAGCGTTTTTCCTGTGTGATTCGTACCCTGCAACATCCCCTGTACGTACGACGAAGTACGATTTGTACCAGCAGCTGGACTCTGTACGAATCGTACATAGACCATACGACTCTAATCTCCGTACGATTCTCACTCGGAACCCGCTGTACGCGACATATGTACTTTTCGCGGGTCGTTTATATGACCCAGCAAGTATGATACGTGTCGGGTAAGCACCGTACGACCCTTTTTCTACGGGAGCTGAAAGCAGCCGTAAAAGCGGAGTTCGCACCGAAACAGGTACGGAACGCCCCCCGGGTATGGCGGGAACCCCCGATGATCGCAGGGGTACAGCGATCATGAGGGGTAGGCAACATACACCCAGCATACATGGTGAAAGCACCGTACCCCTTGTATGCTGGATGTACGGTGCGTACCCCATGTATGCTGGGGTATACGGCGCATACCCCCCATGATCGCAGGGGTATGTGCGTACCCCTGCGATCATGGTGGGTACGCGCTGTACGGTGTGTATGTAATTGAGCACTTTTCTGTACGAATCGCCTTTACCTGACGTGGACAGTACGAATCGCGTCCTGATTCCCAGGTCCGTATCGTACTCGTCGGGTCATACGGCGTGTGTACGAGTCGAACGGCGACAGCTCCGGATGCGAATCGTACGGTTAGGTATACTTACCTTCAAAATATTAAATACAACATTTTTTTTTAAATAAATTTAGCATCTGTAGAAGCCAAAAAAAATACAATTACAATGTATCTTTTACAACACAAAATCATTTGAAAAGCATTTTAGATGCCTTTTTTGCTGTTCTCAGAATATATTGAAATTCACTAGAAACAGTGAGTTCAATAGTACTCATCACATAACAGTGGGCAAAAAAAAGACAATCAAGAAGATTATCTAAAAAAAAAACCAAACAACAATATCAATAACAATCTCAAATATTTTTTTGAAAGACAAATTTCTTACATAACTATCAGATATGGCAAACAATCTTGAAAAAACAAAGCACCATCATTAATTTTGTTACATTATAAATAATGTTACTTACAAATATATGCTGACAAAATTGTCAACAAAAAGTCATTAGGAGTTTCACGAACTTTTCCCCATGGACAAATAGTATGTGTGAAATTCATAGTTTAAATGTTGTTCAAAAGAAACTTCGAGCATCTGCCTCCCAGCGTTTAGATCCAAAACTACTGACATAATTTGCACCGTCTTCCACTGCTCATTCTTCAGTCCAACACTGTTCAACATCTATATGGCCACCCTTCCACAAATGGCCCACCAACTGAACTACAACAATATCTCCTACATCAATGACACCCAGCTCATCCTCTTCCTCACCAAGGAGCCTCATACCACCAAAAACAACTTCCACAACACAATTAAGCACGTCACCAAGTGGATTAGGAGCAGCTCTTTAAACATGATTTCACACAACATGAATATACTCTTTCTCAAACTCACCCCCTTAGCTTCGGATAACTCCTGCTGATCAACTACACTATGAACACTACCAACACCTACTGACCATGTACAGAACCTATGATTCATATTATACTCCTCTCTATACAAATGTAAACAAGTCTACAGCATTTCCTCATACTGCTATAATACCCTCAACATTCTCCACAACATTTACAAGTAGATCCTAAACAAAACAAGAAGAAACAGACTACACTGTGGCAACACACTCTACACAAGAATTACAGCCAAACATCTATAACAACTACAACCAATCCAAAGCACCTCCACCTAATTGATCTTTAACGTCCCCTGCTACAGCCACATCACCCACATTATACACTAACTCTGCCTCAACATCAACAAGAGGATTACCTTCAAGCTCCTCACCCTCACTTACAAAAGACTGTACAACACCAGGCAAATCTACCTTAACAGCAATAATTCTGAAAGGCCAAATTTGTATCTTTTTATTTTGGCTTTAAAAATATTAGGTAAGAATTTGGTAACTTTTTAAGAAAACGTTGCTTAAAAACAAATTGAGTATCATTACAATGTATCCAATCTTTCAGACATTTTAAATAAACAGTGTAATGCCCAGATGTTGTAGAAGGTCCATCATGAAAAATAATTGAAAGAGCTACAAAAGTTCTTCCTGATATTGAAACTTGACCAGCTACACAATTTTTAATTAGTTTCCAATTTTCTTCCATCAGCTCTACAACGTTGCAGCATTAAAATAACATATTGTCCATATCTTTGTATACATAATGTTGATGACATTTCTGATTTACATTGGCTACACTCCATGTTTTGACTTGCTCCTCTAACTATATTGTTAAAGGACACTGATTCACAGTCTGGTAAAGTCAAATATATGAATTTTTCACTGTCTATGTTAGTGTTACATGTAAACAAACAATTTTTACACTCATGTTGCCATTTATAAGAAATGTCAAAAAGATTTTCAATATCTATACCTTCATCTTCCAGTACACCAAGCATAAACATTAAAAATTCCTTACAATCTTGTTTAATATTCAGCATAAATTGGGAAGAACCAGAACACATGTCCAAAACATTTCGAATATCAGCAACACTTTGTATTTTACTTTTATCACTACTACATTTCTTATAAACAGAATACAACAATGAAAAGAATCTTTCGTCCCGATTTTCAAACATTTATTGTTGCAAACTCACAACTATTTTCAAACCGATAACCAACATTCTCTTCAACTCTGTCCTTTTTCTTTTTGCTTGCACTCGCAACTTCATCTTGTTTTTTTTCTTTCTCTACAGTTTCTCTACAGATATTCTCAAATCTTCTTTTTCTACCAACCACACGATTTTCAAATACTGGATATTAATCCAAATTGGGAGCATATTCTCTTCTTAACCTATTATACCCTTTCACACAATTTGCATCTGCACTAACCTTTGTCTCATAAAAATCAATCAAGTACAAACCAGATAAAGTTATGACTCGGGACAATGCAACATATGCCATTCCCTCTTTAAACACGGTACTTCCCAAATTCACTAAAGCACTATCTACACTTAAACCTTGAGATTTATGAATAGTCACCGCATATGCCAAACAAATAGGAAACTGTTTTCTGCGTACATAAAAATCTTTTACAAGCAAGAACCGAGATGAACAACAACTAAAATGTTGTATTCAGCAATTTCATCAAATTTGATCTTTAAAAATTCAATTCCATCTCTATTTACATAATTAACAAAATCATCAATTTTACCCATTGCTCCATTTACTAAACCTTTTCCACATTCGAATTAGGTCATACAATTACCCTACAGTTTACACATGCTTATAAATTCTTTTCTAAACCAGCAGTTTTACTTATAGACGTCTCCAAAGAATCCAATTTCCTCTTCAACTTTTCACTCAAAATAATAGTGATTTCTTCATGCTTTATTTTAGCAATAGCTTCCTATGTTATCATTTCTTCATTTTCCAACTTTAACATTTCTTCATTGAAAACAGAACATTCATGCACTGTTGGCATTAAGCAGATTACAGACTTGTTTTTTGCAAATTTCATATATATTTTTTCTGGAACAATATTTTCATTGGGAAACAAATTGGGAAGTAATTGTCTTAGTAAAGCTTGTTTGCCATGTTCTGTCATTTTTCCAATTCTTACATCTCGAAGAATTTTCCCATAATCTGCATAATTTGCCTGATGTAATAAGTTCCATATACTCAAAATATGACCAAATATTAACATTTCCAATGCTACCCAAAGACTTCCTGGTTTCTTCACGTGCCAGTGTTTTAAACATGGGTTGTCCTTTTACAGGAGCAAGTTGTAGTAAATCTCCAAAAACTATGACTTGTTTTCCTCCAAATAATACATTGTAGTCTGTTTTAAGAATTTGCTGCATTCTTAAATGTACAAAGGCAAGCATTAAATTTGATACCATGCTTACCTCATCAATAATGAGAACTTTCATTTTCTTTAGCACTCTTGCAACTTCAAAACAACTTCAAAACAAGCTCCAGATAGCTTGTAGTATTTTAATTTGTTTTCATGCTCTACTGGTAGCATTAATAAACGATGTAAAGTAACTCCTTTAATATTGTGTCCCGCCAACCCAGTTGGAGCAGTTACAACACAAGACAAATACGAGTCAGTAATTGTGTAAATAAGTTGAAATTACTTTAATTAAAAAACGTTTACCTGTTCCAGCTTGTCCACTCACGTACATTCGGATAGGTTGAAATGATAAGCAAGAGCACTCTTTCTTCTCATGAAGTAATCCATGGTAAATCTGTTCTCTCACTTGCTCATATATTTGTTTCTGCTCAACATTAAGTTGTTCTTCCAAATTTCCTGAATTTCTTACATCTTCTTGAGCTTGATACATTGCTGTTTCCACCTCTTCCATAGCAGTTGCTGCTTCATTCTGAATAATTGGTTCTCCTAATGGATCCTGACTTAACGGAGCAGAAGTTTGACTGTCTTGAGAACTGTCTCTAGCAATCTCAGCTGCAATTATAGCTTCATGTTCAATTCCATCATTCAACATTTTCACATAATTAGCAGAAACAGGACATTCTAGATTATCTTGAGTTGCATTGAAAGAATTTTCATAGCAGTCAAAATCTCCAAGTAATTCCAATTCTGAACACAATGGCTTGAAAAGTTGCAAAAGAGCTAAGTAGTAAAATTCCCTTTTGTCAGGAGTTTCGCAACTCAGTTTACAGTGATTAATCAAATGTCCTTTTCTTTGTTTTACCAAACATCCTTCAGAACCAGTCACAACATATATACCGTAATTGATGTTTTCTGTAATATTCTGTTTAAAAATATAATTTTGCAGCACTTCATAGAGACAAATGTTCTCTAAATAGTGACTTCTGTTTGGATAATATGTATCCAACATATTTGTTTTCACAATATCTGTACTTTCTGGCTCCTTTTCAGCTAAATATTCAATTTCTTGTACAGAGTCAAGTACTCGGTTTCGTGTGGCAGCAACACCTAGACTCACCCAAATGATTGTTCTAGATTTGGAGTATAGACTTGCAGATGATAAGTGATCTGAGCATTCATATGCTCCAATTTCTCAATGAGATAACATCTTCCAACTGTAAGTATATAATATCTTACTTAGACTCTTCTCGTGGGAAATCTCTTCCTACTTTTCCTTCAATTTCGTCTTTTCTGATTTAGTTATGTACAATGTTACATATCAAGCAATAGTTAACAACCACAGGGCTGTCCACAACCCCGAACCCGGGACAAAATGTTTATTATATAAAACAAAAGGCTCAGGGGGAGAGAAAATGTTAAAAACTGGAAAGATATCCAATTTATGAGTTAAAGAAGCCCTTCACAACAGCCTAATAATATCAAAATTATACATTTATTTCAACATTTCAGGAAGTTTTTTGAACATACACATAATCTCAAGCAAGAAAAATGCTGGTGTACAAAAAACATTACATATAAACCAGACAGGTGGCAACAAAAATATAAATCACAAAAAAAGGAACATCATAAACATGAATACTGTGTCCTTATAAAAAACTTTTTAAGCCACAGAGAAGCGTCGACGGCGTTTCGACCGATATGTCATTTAGCGGTCATCTTCAGGACTCAAAATTATTCTTGAGCAAGAGATCTTCAGCTTTAAAAGTTTGGGAGGATAAACCAGTTTATAATTTTAGGGTCCTCAAGGATCATTGATCCATATCACAAAAGGCGGATAAATTCAGAATAAAGAATAGCCACTCGAGATTAGAGATCATCAGACCATTCAGCTAGCCACTTAATAGCCCAACAAGTTGTGTACAAACTTTTTTTAAAAGGAGAATGGACACTGGTGTCTGCAAAAAACCAAATAGTTTTTTATCGAGAACCCTCATAGACTTCCTGGAATCGTGTCGTAGCGGTATATCTTTTATCCGCCCCCTTAGGAGTCATGGCATAGTCATCGGGTTAACGATTAACGTGCAGGGTGCCTGCCTCACCAGAGGCTACTTCTGGTATTTACAGAAGTGTCCAGAAATAAAAAGTGGGTAGAAAAAACTGTTAAAAATAGTGAGTAGATCAAAAGAGTGAATTTTATTTACCAAGTCTAATCACTAAGCTAAAAAACGTTGTGATATTAAGTAGTCGAGTTAATGAACTACTATATCGTATTCAGAAAAGGTGTCAACATGTTTCAGCTCTCGGGGCCCTACAGGGTCAGGGGAGCTTTCGTCAGGACAAGGACAAGAAACAAAATTACAAGGAAATACACACACTATTTGCGTGGTATTGGATGCTGATGGCATGGAATTTCCAAGCTGTATTCAAAGACAAAAAGAACACCAACAAATAGTGAGTTGGGTAGTGTGTGAGGTGCGGCACTGTCGGGCACACATTATGTACAAAGCATCATTAATGCTATTAACAGATTATTCTAGTTGTAGAAATAATCTCAGAAAAGGTTAAAAAGTGGAGAAAGTTACAGGTACAAGCGAACTTCGGGGAGTGGGAACAGCCAAATCGCCGTCTAGTTTATCAATGTCTTAGAGACGGGTATCATGCAGGAGTCTTTACACGATGACAGGGTGGGAGTAGAGCATGGATTAGTGCATCATATTCATGTCTCTGCTATTAAAGACCCTAGCATACATCCAGCAGTCAGAGTTCGTCATACATGTATCCGAAGGATACCCAATCATTCAGTTAAGTTTACCTTTATGATTGAGTTTTTTGGCATCAACAGGGACTTGGAGTCGCGCCAGGAGTTTCACTCTGGGGGAGACAACAGCGGGTCTCAGGTTATTAGTAGAGGCGTTCTTACCTTGGTTGCTGTGTGGAAAATCAGGAAACGCCATTCTTACCCATGCGGCCCGGATTTCGTGCCTAGTGCTGACTCTGCCCCTGGTTCATGGTAGGTCAGAGCTCGCGGCACTTATATGCTGGTTGTAGACACTAAAGAAGGACTACTAATCGGACATGTAATTGACATACCAAGATGGTGGACTCACTGGTAGGGTATCTAAGTGTAATTAGCTGAACTGATGCCAGGGGATATGGTCATTCATCCCTATCACATCAGTTCTCAAGCGGTCAACCCATCTCTGTTCCTTGTTAAACAAGACTTGTTCAGCATTGTGATCTTTGAAGTCGAGCATTTCCAAAACTGTCCATTTCAGGTCATCACACGTGTGACCGGCTTCTACAAAATGGGCACATAGTTTGGTCGTGTTCTTTTTCAGCCTCACATTGCTTCGGTGTTCTCCTATACGGAGTTTGACTTTGCGGCAGGTCATGCCAATGTATTGTTTTTGGCAGGGACATGTGATCATGTAAATCACATGTGAGGAGTTACAGTTCGTGTGACTCCTTTGGGTCCAGAGCAGATCATCATTTAGTTGGAGGGTTTTTGTACAGGTGGTAAACTTGCAGACCCCGCATGTACCACAAGGGTAATGTCCGGTCACTGGAGTCATGTTGATGTCTCTAATGTTGGACCTTGGCATAGGTTTCCTCGGTCTTGTATGGACCAGAACATCTTTTATATTTTTTGTTCTTCTGTTGGCAAACCTAGGTTTGGGCCACTTTAGGTTGCCAGAGGTGAGTATTTGCCATTTCTTCTTGATGAGTTTTTGGACTTCATTGGTGGCTGGGCAATAGGTGGTTACGCAGGTTACAAGGTCTTTCACTGGCTCTTTGATTGTGCTTTGTAGTAGACAGTCTCTCGGCTGATATTTTGCACGTTTTGCGCACTTCTTTATTATTGCCGGAGTGTAATCCCTTTTCTTCAGTTTTCGGCTTAGTTCTGCTGCTTGTAGTTTATAATCAGTTATTTTGCTGCAGTTACGTTTATGTCTCAAGAACTGGCTGTACGGGAGATTGTCTCGTAACGGCCGCGGGTGGTAACTGTGGTAAGATAGTAAGCAGTTTTTGGCCGTGGGCTTGGTGTAGGTTTTGGTCTCAAGTTTGCCATTTTCAGAAAAAATGGTTAGATCCAGGAAGTCAATTGTATTTCTGCTGGATGTGAAGGTGAACTTCAGCCAAGGATCTCTGCCATTAAGCCAGTCCATGAAGTTGGTTAGATCTGATTGAGTGTCCCACAGTAGTATACTCCCCTTAGACATTAAAACTGCGCCAACCTTGATTAGCTTCCGCAAGGCTCTGAAGACCTGGCTCTTCAATCAATAATATTATTAATATTAACCATCTGGCAAAAAGAGCTTATAGCCTCTTTCTTATAATATCGTGTCCTGACCTCTGTATCTTGGAGTATCTCATTGCGCCTAGACACCTCAGGGTAGTAGTGCGCATTAAAAATTCCATAAATAAATAAATAAATAAATAAATAAATATAACGTCGTCAATGTAACGTTTCCAATATTTGATATTGGAAAAGTAGGGATTGGTGTTGTTCAGGATGCAGTCCTCTTCCAAACGGCTCACATAGAGTCCTGCTACTGAGGGCGCAAATGCACTCCCCATGGAGGTCCCATGACATTGGAGGAATAATTGCCCATTATACTCAAAATAGTTCTCTTGTAATGCGAGTCTGCAGCATTCAAGAATGAAGTGACGTGGGGTCTTGTAGTTCCAATCTTCTTTGAAGAGAAGGTCCTCCAACATTTTGAGCGTGTCTTCTTGCGGTAGACTGGTGTAGAGGGATTCTACATCCAGTCCCACTAGTAGCATGTTATTTTGGTCATATTCCACATTTGATATCTGGCCCAATAAGTCTCGTGTATCCTTGAGATATGTGGGTGTTTTCTGGACCAAGGGTTTTAAGTACTCATCTGCGAACTTTGACAATGGCTCCAAAAGGGACCCTATTCCCGAGACTATCGGGCGTCCAGGAGGAGGGAGTCTGTTTTTGTGGGTTTTAGGCAGGGAGTAAAAGAACGGAGTTTTGGGGTTCTTTGGTGTGAGGTATTCTGCCTCTTTTTTTGATATCCAGTCATTAGTCTCAGCCTCATGTACCATTATGGCTATGGTGTTGGTCAATCTTTCTGTGGGATCGGTGTCAAGGCGTTTGTAGAAAGTCTCATTCCTCAAGAGTGTTTGGCACTGTTCGTCATAGCCTTCTTTAGTGAGGATAACTACCCCACCCCCCTTGTCTGCGGGCTTGATGATGATCTCTTCGTTGTCTCTGAGCTCAGAGAGCGCCTTTTTCTCTCTCTTTGTCATATTTTGATAGACGTTTTCCTTGTAGTTCATTTCGTCTATCCCTTTCATCACGGCTTGTTCGAAAGCCTGGATCTCAATGGGTACTGCTGTAGTTGGTGGGCTGAACTTGGATTTTCTCCTCAAGTTTGTGTCTCCGTTTATCCCTGGGTTTGTGGAGTCTTTAAAGAAAGCTTTCAATTTCAGCGTCCTGCAGAATTCTGAGACTTCACATTTGAGTTTGAACCGGTCTGTTGTAGGAGTGGGGACGAAACCTAAACCTTTGTTGAGGACATTTTTCTGGTCCTCCGTCAGGGAAAGGGTAGTCAGATTCACAATTAGTGTGTCTTCTTGCTCGTGCTCGGTTGTGCTGACGCCATGCTCCTGGTTTGTACACTGGGCTGTTGGTCCTGCCACCTTAGACTTTTCTTTTTGCCTCTCGAAATGTTTTGGCCTCTCCCTAAAAAAGGCTGTGCCTGGTGTTGGTTCGCATTTCCTGGCATGTGTTGGTTGTCCATTTGGTGTTGCTGGTTACCATTGGGATGGAATGGATTCATCCAACCGGCAAAAGGAGGCATATACGGAGGGTAGTACGGCATTGGGTTGCCATGATAGAAAGGTGGTCTTTGCCATCTATTTCCGCGTCTCGGGCGTTGGAATCTGAAATTATTCCGACCCCTCCTTGGAGTCGATCCATCAGAGCTTGTGTCTGAGCCGTCTGACGAAGTACCCCCGTTGGAATCTGCGTCAGATCCGTGATTCGTAGCCACAAAGTCCTCTTTAGAATAAGGGTGCATTTTTTCTTGACTAAATTTTTTCAGTTCCTTTGCTAGTTTTTGAAGTTTATTTTGTGTCAAGTATTCTTGCATTTCTTCCATTTCTTTTGTAATTTTGTCCAGGCGTTTCTTGTACACTTGGGGATTTATATTCTTTTTTAGCTCGTTTTCGCACTCTTCTATTTCTTGTAGAAGGGCATCAGACAGCCTTTTAGCTGTTTTCACTATTAAGACTAAATAGTGAAAACAGCTAAAAGGCTGTCTGATGCCCTTCTACAAGAAATAGAAGAGTGCGAAAACGAGCTAAAAAAGAATATAAATCCCCAAGTGTCAGACGGCTCAGACACAAGCTCTGATGGATCGACTCCAAGGAGGGGTCGGAATAATTTCAGATTCCAACGCCCGAGACGCGGAAATAGATGGCAAAGACCACCTTTCTATCATGGCAACCCAATGCCGTACTACCCTCCGTATATGCCTCCTTTTGCCGGTTGGATGAATCCATTCCATCCCAATGGTAACCAGCAACACCAAATGGACAACCAACACATGCCAGGAAATGCGAACCAACACCAGGCACAGCCTTTTTTAGGGAGAGGCCAAAACATTTCGAGAGGCAAAAAGAAAAGTCTAAGGTGGCAGGACCAACAGCCCAGTGTACAAACCAGGAGCATGGCGTCAGCACAACCGAGCACGAGCAAGAAGACACACTAATTGTGAATCTGACTACCCTTTCCCTGACGGAGGACCAGAAAAATGTCCTCAACAAAGGTTTAGGTTTCGTCCCCACTCCTACAACAGACCGGTTCAAACTCAAATGTGAAGTCTCAGAATTCTGCAGGACGCTGAAATTGAAAGCTTTCTTTAAAGACTCCACAAACCCAGGGATAAACGGAGACACAAACTTGAGGAGAAAATCCAAGTTCAGCCCACCAACTACAGCAGTACCCATTGAGATCCAGGCTTTCGAACAAGCCGTGATGAAAGGGATAGACGAAATGAACTACAAGGAAAACGTCTATCAAAATATGACAAAGAGAGAGAAAAAGGCGCTCTCTGAGCTCAGAGACAACGAAGAGATCATCATCAAGCCCGCAGACAAGGGGGGTGGGGTAGTTATCCTCACTAAAGAAGGCTATGACGAACAGTGCCAAACACTCTTGAGGAATGAGACTTTCTACAAACGCCTTGACACCGATCCCACAGAAAGATTGACCAACACCATAGCCATAATGGTACATGAGGCTGAGACTAATGACTGGATATCAAAAAAAGAGGCAGAATACCTCACACCAAAGAACCCCAAAACTCCGTTCTTTTACTCCCTGCCTAAAACCCACAAAAACAGACTCCCTCCTCCTGGACGCCCGATAGTCTCGGGAATAGGGTCCCTTTTGGAGCCATTGTCAAAGTTCGCAGATGAGTACTTAAAACCCTTGGTCCAGAAAACACCCACATATCTCAAGGATACACAAGACTTATTGGGCCAGATATCAAATGTGGAATATGACCAAAATAACATGCTACTAGTGGGACTGGATGTAGAATCCCTCTACACCAGTCTACCGCAAGAAGACACGCTCAAAATGTTGGAGGACCTTCTCTTCAAAGAAGATTGGAACTACAAGACCCCACGTCACTTCATTCTTGAATGCTGCAGACTCGCATTACAAGAGAACTATTTTGAGTATAATGGGCAATTATTCCTCCAATGTCATGGGACCTCCATGGGGAGTGCATTTGCGCCCTCAGTAGCAGGACTCTATGTGAGCCGTTTGGAAGAGGACTGCATCCTGAACAACACCAATCCCTACTTTTCCAATATCAAATATTGGAAACGTTACATTGACGACGTTATACTACTGTGGGACACTCAATCAGATCTAACCAACTTCATGGACTGGCTTAATGGCAGAGATCCTTGGCTGAAGTTCACCTTCACATCCAGCAGAAATACAATTGACTTCCTGGATCTAACCATTTTTTCTGAAAATGGCAAACTTGAGACCAAAACCTACACCAAGCCCACGGCCAAAAACTGCTTACTATCTTACCACAGTTACCACCCGCGGCCGTTACGAGACAATCTCCCGTACAGCCAGTTCTTGAGACATAAACGTAACTGCAGCAAAATAACTGATTATAAACTACAAGCAGCAGAACTAAGCCGAAAACTGAAGAAAAGGGATTACACTCCGGCAATAATAAAGAAGTGCGCAAAACGTGCAAAATATCAGCCGAGAGACTGTCTACTACAAAGCACAATCAAAGAGCCAGTGAAAGACCTTGTAACCTGCGTAACCACCTATTGCCCAGCCACCAATGAAGTCCAAAAACTCATCAAGAAGAAATGGCAAATACTCACCTCTGGCAACCTAAAGTGGCCCAAACCTAGGTTTGCCAACAGAAGAACAAAAAATATAAAAGATGTTCTGGTCCATACAAGACCGAGGAAACCTATGCCAAGGTCCAACATTAGAGACATCAACATGACTCCAGTGACCGGACATTACCCTTGTGGTACATGCGGGGTCTGCAAGTTTACCACCTGTACAAAAACCCTCCAACTAAATGATGATCTGCTCTGGACCCAAAGGAGTCACACGAACTGTAACTCCTCACATGTGATTTACATGATCACATGTCCCTGCCAAAAACAATACATTGGCATGACCTGCCGCAAAGTCAAACTCCGTATAGGAGAACACCGAAGCAATGTGAGGCTGAAAAAGAACACGACCAAACTATGTGCCCATTTTGTAGAAGCCGGTCACACGTGTGATGACCTGAAATGGACAGTTTTGGAAATGCTCGACTTCAAAGATCACAATGCTGAACAAGTCTTGTTTAACAAGGAACAGAGATGGGTTGACCGCTTGAGAACTGATGTGATAGGGATGAATGACCATATCCCCTGGCATCAGTTCAGCTAATTACACTTAGATACCCTACCAGTGAGTCCACCATCTTGGTATGTCAATTACATGTCCGATTAGTAGTCCTTCTTTAGTGTCTACAACCAGCATATAAGTGCCGTGAGCTCTGACCTACCATGAACCAGGGGCAGAGTCAGCACTAGGCACGAAATCCGGGCCGCATGGGTAAGAATGGCGTTTCCTGATTTTCCACACAGCAACCAAGGTAAGAACGCCTCTACTAATAACCTGAGACCCGCTGTTGTCTCCCCCAGAGTGAAACTCCTGGCGCGACTCCAAGTCCCTGTTGATGCCAAAAAACTCAATCATAAAGGTAAACTTAACTGAATGATTGGGTATCCTTCGGATACATGTATGACGAACTCTGACTGCTGGATGTATGCTAGGGTCTTTAATAGCAGAGACATGAATATGATGCACTAATCCATGCTCTACTCCCACCCTGTCATCGTGTAAAGACTCCTGCATGATACCCGTCTCTAAGACATTGATAAACTAGACGGCGATTTGGCTGTTCCCACTCCCCGAAGTTCACTTGTACCTGTAACTTTCTCCACTTTTTAACCTTTTCTGAGATTATTTCTACAACTAGAATAATCTGTTAATAGCATTAATGATGCTTTGTACATAATGTGTGCCCGACAGTGCCGCACCTCACACACTACCCAACTCACTATTTGTTGGTGTTCTTTTTGTCTTTGAATACAGCTTGGAAATTCCATGCCATCAGCATCCAATACCACGCAAATAGTGTGTGTATTTCCTTGTAATTTTGTTTCTTGTCCTTGTCCTGACGAAAGCTCCCCTGACCCTGTAGGGCCCCGAGAGCTGAAACATGTCGACACCTTTTCTGAATACGATATAGTAGTTCATTAACTCGACTACTTAATATCACAACGTTTTTTAGCTTAGTGATTAGACTTGGTAAATAAAATTCACTCTTTTGATCTACTCACTATTTTTAACAGTTTTTTCTACCCACTTTTTATTTCTGGACACTTCTGTAAATACCAGAAGTAGCCTCTGGTGAGGCAGGCACCCTGCACGTTAATCGTTAACCCGATGACTATGCCATGACTCCTGAGGGGGCGGATAAAAGATATACCGCTACGACACGATTCCAGGAAGTCTATGAGGGTTCTCGATAAAAAACTATTTGGTTTTTTGCAGACACCAGTGTCCATTCTCCTTTTGATTACTAGTTACTCACGTAGGGGAACTGAATGGACTCCTTTTCCTCTTCCATCCCTGTTTGATTACGAACAAACGTTTTTTAATTCATCGTCTGTAGGCGCCTTTTCGATTCAGCGGACACCCAATGGATTCCACGTGCATAGAGCCGGAACTACCATATCGAGCAATAGCAATGGAATTGTCCCCAACATATTGAATATCCATGTTAGCATTCCACATGGACAAAATGACTGGGTTGTAGTCATTTATGTATTTTGACTTTCTTCTTAAGTTGTAGGTATTTTTTGGAGACTTTCTTGTGATAGTATGTCCCAAAGATGACATAAAACTGTCCACTCTTCCTTTCGATAAAACTGGTCGTGGAATTCCAAAACGGCATTTGGTGTCGAATTTTTCTTTTGTTTGAACTTTCGACAACAGTATTTTCCACAACGATGGCTTTGGAATCGTAAGACCTGTTGTCTTAAGTGCTTATCCTGTGTGCTTTTGGGTATATCACATGTAGCGTATTCTTCAATAAAAGACATCACAGTATCATCTGACTCTGTCCCAAATTTGGGAGCATCTTTGATCCATGGTGGCATGTGTATGTGAGCAGCACCTCTTGCTTGATACTCCTTTCTCCAAAAGAAGTCCACAACCTCTCCAAGAGGAAGATTTTTTTGGGGGTGATAAAAGACATCATAGCTTCAAATATATGATTGAAATACCTGCATACATTTACTGGATCCAAAGAGCACAATTCTCCAGGTGTCCTGTATTCAATATTTATTATATTTGGATTTGCCTCTCGAAGATATTGAAGTAAATCATCCCAAGTATATTCAGCACAGCTTATGGTAAGGAACCATGTATGAGTTCCTAAGTTCCTTAACATACATTTAAGTTTTCCATGACGACGGTAACGGTGCTTATTAGTACCACGCTGACATGCCATAAGATTAATTAGCTGAGATTCCAAAACATTATCTTTCTGGTGTACTTAATCCATAAAATCCTTTACCGAAACATTTTGCAGATATACACCTGTTTTCAATATATGGTTAACTGCATGAGAAGGTCAAGACAAATCACTCTCAAACAAAAGATGAAACAAATACGGAATACATTGTCGAAATCTTGGATCTTCTGCATACAACCTTAACGTCTGGTATTCAGCTGAAGGAAGGTGCACAGGTCGGTTATCAAATAGTCCTCCTTTTCCTCTAGGAAACAAATGAGGGAAACAACGAGTTTCCAAGCTTTTTTCCCATACACTAATGGGACTTCCCTTTGCTTCTTTCATTTGGAACAACTCTATTGTAGTCCCCATCACTTCTCTGGAATGCAGAGGATGAACACTGTAATGTTCATATATTTCTTCAGTTCTGGACACATCGACTTTTTCAATTTGTCCAGATGGCAAGTCACTATCGTCTTCTACAATTATTTCTTCTTCACTCATAAACACGTCTTTATAATATTGATTATTTTTTATCAGATACAACATTGCCTTTTTTACTTTCCTAACATCCACTAATTCCTGCCAGATTGTCTTACTCTTTATAGGTACGCCATTAACAATAATAACTAAAGGATCATCTTCTATATTTTCTACACTAACTGTTTCAATATTTTATATCAACAAGTATGGTGCTGCCCCTACTTCTCTAAAGATAGAAAGCCCCTTAACTGTGGAGTCCCACAGGGATCGGCTCTCAGTCCCCTTTTTTTCAACGTGTACCTTGCACCTTTGGCTGAGGTTATTGAGGCTTTTGGAGTCAGAGTGGTCTCATACGCTGATGATACACAGCTGATTTTCTTGTTTAGAGACCACTCTGACAATGGACTCCAGAAATTTAAAGCTTATTTATCCAACATTGTATCTTGGATGACCAAAACACCTTAAAATTAAACACGGACAAGAGGGAGGTGTTGTTTTTTAATCAAACATTACCTTGATCACCATCCATGTGGTGGCCGTCTGAGCTGAACCCCTTCCCCTTCTCCAGTGAAAGTGGCCCGAAACCTCGGCTTTCAGATCGTCAATGAGCTATTGTAAAAAAAACCAGATCCACAAAGCAACTTCTGCCTGTTTCCGCAAGTTACATATGATAAAAAAGATCTCACCGTACCTCCCTGCTGATGCACTGAAGACCGTAGTGCATGCCCTTATTACCACTCACCTAGACTACTCCAATAGTCTATATACAGGTTTCCCGGCATATCTTCTTCAATGGTTGCAGACCGTTCAGAATGCTGCAGCTAGGTTGATCTGCAAAATCCCCTACTGCCACTCGATCTCCCCTCACTTAAAGAACTTGCACTGGCTCCCGAAAGCCACTCGTATTCGGTTTAAGGCCCTGGTCCTTGCCTTCAGGGCTCTGAATGGCAAAGGTCCAGGATACCTCAGAGGTAGACTGAGGTTAGTCCACTCTGCTCGTGATCTCAGATCAAACCACCTCCGTCTTCTACTCCCTCCTCAATGTTATCGGGTTAGAAAAGGAGGTATAGCCTTCACAGTGATCACGTCAAAATTGTGGAACTCCCTTCCACTCAATCTCCGCTTGCTAAAATCCGAATCCCTGTTCAGAGGCAAATTGAAGACATGGCTATTCTCTGACTTCTAAGGTTGAGGTTCTTGCTGCCGCGGTCCATAGCACCGGGACACCCCCGTTGGGGGTAGCTGTGCGCTTAATACATTTTACTAATATTAATAATAATAATTTTTCTTTGAATCTAATAGCAAATACACAACTCTTCCCTTTAATTCTCTCTGTGAATCTGAAGGAGGCAATTTCCCTGTCTTAGGCTCCATACGAACAATAGCCTGAAAATAATGCACACATTGAATAAGAATAGACTCATTTAGTGTTTAAATCCACCAGTTCAGAAGGAATTTTTATCAACTCAAAATTATTATGCACAGCTCTAGCAGGCATTTTATTTTCATCTAATTTGTTATAACAATATTTACAAATACACTGATCACAACCCAAATCAAAATTATTCTCTACCAACAAATAGGTTACAAATTCCATCCACTCCTTAATATTTTCCTTTTCACATTTTAAATACAAATCAACAATCCTAGTCTGATTTGTATAATGAGTACATCGACAACAAATACAAGAATAATTTGGTGTTTCACCTGAAATCACCTTGAACTTTGTAAATTCTTGCTCAAATTTTTCTGTACTGCAATGTTGTACATTATCTTCTACATTTCCTTCTACTAACGTATCAATTTCTGCACTATTTTCTTCTGTACCAAAGTAACTAACCTGAATTTCATCACAAACGTTCTTTACATCTGACACAGATCCATGCAAAAGAGCACTGTTCAACTTCTTTAACATTAGAGCTGGACTTTTTGCATAATACAACGTTCTGACTAATTTCCTCATTTCAGTATGATGTACTGCCATCATCCTCAAATGGTGAAAAACACTTATACATAGTTTTTTAGAAAGACAAGCCAAAGAATGTCCTTTCAAACCAGTATTTTCTCTCACTCTGCAAGGGTCTACTCCTTGCACCATCTTAATCTTTTGTTGAACACTTTTCTCAGTATAGTTATGTAAGAAATTCCGTAAAAAATCAATAGATTCCTGCTGTACACTACAAATACTACTTCAATTCTAAGTGTACACAGGAACTTTAGGCCTTCTCCCTAATACTTCATCAGCTAACACCTCTTCTACATTTCTAGGAACAATTTTCTCTTTCTCAATATGACAAACATTTTTAACCTCATAAGCACGACCTGTAGTGTCAACTGCATGCAACAACTAATTACTCTGAAAATAACTCTCCTCATTACAAAAAAGGCTCGGAACTTGAACTATATTTCCATTCACCCCAAAAAACCTCAGAAAAATTACTTCTATTAATTACTCTTCTCCACTTACTTTTGCTCTTCATTAAATGGATTGACTTATCTAGTAATCAAATTCTATTGATTTCTAAAACAAAAGGTTTTTTTTTAATTCAAAAGCTTTCTCAACTACATTTTCAATAAATTTTCTATTCTTATTAAATGCAGTTTTCTTCTTACAATTCTTTATTAACATAGTCAAATTAAACACAATTCTATTATAAAACATCTTTTTCCTTATTTTCAAAAATTGGTTTTGTCTCCTTTAACTATATCCATTTTTTTAAACGTTTTTCCATGGTTCTTGTCTTTTCTCTTGGTTGCAGAAACAATCATCGTATTTTTAACTTTGTGCACACTACTGTTACTGGTTGACAATCTTCGCAGAAAAGTCTTAGTTTTCTTACCAGAACTTTTTTTCTTTCTGGTAACACATTGTTCTTCAGGTAAATGTTGTACATGAGATCTCTTTAAGTAAACTGTTTTCTTTCGTCCTTTCTTTTTTGAAAATTTCAAAGGCATGATGATTTTTTTCAGTGATGAACAAAAGAATCTATTATAAAAAATATATATCACTTTAGAAAAATAAATATATCAGATAGACTATTAAATTACTTATAAGAAGAGAGGAGATATTATGACAACAAACATAAAAGTATGACAATAGAAGGACTTACAAGAAGAGAAGGAGGACTATGACACAATAGGAAATATAAATAAAAAGAGGATATAGGCATACACTACTCTATAAGATGATAAATAGAGTATGAAAACACTGAAAAATATGAAGAGATAATGAGCAGTACGAGGACAAAGATGTCAGTATGAGTAGAGAAGGGAAACTATAAGAACAAAAACATAGAAAATAAGGAGACAGGGTGCAGTATAAAAAGAGGTTAGACAGGGAGTATAAAAAGAAGTAGGACTAATAGAACACAGATGAGACAATGAGAACAGAGAGACTCTACTGTGCCCATTAAGATGGCGGAAAAATAGGCCCCACCAGACTGGTGGTACCCATCACCAGCCTGGCAGGGACAATCCACCCACCAACACAACTAGAATGACCCCCGCCATATTAGCTTGGCTGGGGGGTCCACAGCAGGCGAAAAGACATGTCCACTGCTTTTTCACTTCAGTCGCCTACCAACCAAGGCGTAAAGGATTTAACATGGTGGTGGTGTCTAATACACACCACCAGACATATTATAATGGGCGTCTATGGATGCCTTTCCGTAGTACCGATGCCACCACGGAAAAGCAAGCAGTCTTTACTGTGAGAGCACCCTGCGGCCCCATGGAGTGAAGGATGATTAAGATGCCACCCAGCCGCTTCGTGTATACAAATGCATATATGCATTTTTAGCATTGTGGCAGGCGAACCTGGGAGCACCACCCACCACAATGTTAAAAATGCAGAATACATCCGCCACTGTGGCGGACGCATCCTAATACCCTCCACACGACTCCCACCCTTCTACCATCAGGATGACAGGCGAACTAAGTCCACCCACCATCCTAATGACCCCCTAACAGTACAGAGGACACTATGACAACAAGCATCACTATAAGAAAATACAAATAAAAATAAAGAAAGAGGGAAAATATCACGAGAGGAGACACTATAAGCAGAGAAAGGTAGACTGTGAGAACGACAGCGGACATTATGGAAAAAGGTGAAAGAGTAAATCTTGAATTTTCACAGACACTCAGTGTGATTCTAGACCAAAAAGTTTAAAAATACATTTCACCCAAACACATTTACCACACTAAAACATTTTAGTGACTAAACATATTCTATGTATATAACCACTACATTTCAGTAGACAATCCTAACTCATTTTGTAAATACATTTACAATTTTCACCATTATTTTTTTTGCCGGCATTACATCCAAATATGAAACACAATAGAACAAAAAAGAGGCCTAAGACACTTGTAAATCTGCACAAGAATGTATGCAGCAGTCTATGTATACTGACTGAAGAATTATTAAGAAAGAGATATAATGAGAGAGAGAGGAATAAGAGGTCAGATGAGAGACTATAAAAAGAAGGGGCACTATTAGGAGACCGAAGGAGACAATAAAGACAGAGAGGGATTTAAAGGATAGGAGGGAGTATGAAAAAAGTGGCACTGTAAAGAAATACAAATTAAAATAAGGAAAGAAGGGAAATATCAGAAGAGAGGGGACACTATAAGCAGAGAGAGGAAGACTGGAAAGAGACAGCAGAGATTATGGAAAAAGGTGCAAGTATAAATGTTTAATTTTCACAGATGCTCAGTGTGATTCTGGACAAATAATTTAAAACCATACATTTCACCAAAACACATTGACCACACTAAAAGATTTTACTGACTAAAGACAATCCATGTATGTGACCACTACATTTCAGTGCAAAATCCTGACTCATTTTGCAAATACATTTCCAATTTGCACCATTATTTTTTTTGCCAACATTACATCCAATGCCAACCTTACATCCAAATATGAAACACAGTAGAATAAAAAAGAGGCCCAAGGGGCTTATAAATAAGTGCAAGAATATATGCAGCAGTCTATGTATACTGACTGGAGAATTATTAAGAGACAGATATGATGAGAGAGAGAAGAATAAGAGGTCAGAGGAGAAACTATAAAAAGAAGGGGCACCATTAAGAGACAGAAGAAGACAATAAAGACATAGAGGGATTAAAAAGACAGGAGAAAGTATGACCAAAAGTGGCACTGTAAAGAAAGACAAATTAAAATAAAGAAAGAAGGGAAATATCAGAAGAGAGGTGACACTTTAAGCAGAGAGAGGTAGACTGTGAGAGAGACAGCACAGATTATGGAACAAGATGCAAGTATAAATCTTTAATTTTCACAGACGCTCAGTGTGACTCTAGACAAATCATTTTTATCCAAACATTTCATCAAAACACATTGACCAAACTAAAACATGTTACTGACTAAAGACAATCCATGTATGTGACCACTACATATCAGTGGACAATTATGACTCATTTTGCAAATACATTTCCAATTTGCACCATTATTTTTTTCAAACATTACATCCAAATATGAAACACAATAAAACAAGAAAGAGGCCCAAGGGGCCTATAAATAAGCGCAAAAATATATTCAGCAGTCTATGTATACAGACTGCAGAATTATTGAGAGACAGATATGATGAGGGAGAGAAGAATAAGAGGTCAAGGGAGAAACTATAAAAAGAAGGGGCACTATTAAGAGACAGAAGGAGACAATAAAGACAGGGAGGGATTAAAAGGACAGGAGAAAGTATGACAAAAAGTGGCACTGTAAAGAAAGACAAATTAAAATAAGGAAAGAATGGAAATATCAGAAGAGAGGAGACACTATAAGCAGAGAGCGGTAGACTGTGAGAGAGACAGCACAGATTATGGAAAAAGATGCAAGTATAAATCTTTAATTTTCACAGATACTCAGTGTGATTCTAGACAAATAATTTTAAATCATACATTTCACCAAAACACATTGACCACACTAAAACATGTTACTGACTAAAGACAATCCATGTATGTGACCACTACATATCAGTGAACAATTATGACTCATTTTGCAAATACATTTCCAATTTGCACCATTATTGCTTTCCAACATTACATCCAAATATGAAACACAATTAAAACATGAAAGAGGCCCAAGGGGCTTATAACTAAGCACAAAAATATATGCAGCAGTCTATGTATACTTACTACAGAATTATTAAGAGACAGATATGATGAGAGAGAAAAGAATAAGAGGTCAAGGGAGAAACTATAAAAAGAAGGGGCACTATTAAGAGACAGAAGGAGACAATAAAGACAGAGAGGGATTCAAAGGACAGGGGAAAGTATGACAAAAAGTGCCACTGTAAGGAAAGACAAATTACAACAAGAAAACAAGGGAAATATCAGAAGAGAGGAGACACTATAAGCAGAGAAAGGTCGACTGTGAGAGAGACAGCACAGATTTTTGAAAAAGGAGCAAGTATAAATCTTTAATTTTCACAGACACTCAGTGTGATTCTAGACAAATAATTTTAAACCATACATTTCACCAAAACACATTGACCACACTAAAACATTTTACTGACTAAATCCAATCCATGTATATGACCACTACATTTAAGTGGACAATCCTGACTCATTTTCCAAATACATTTCCAATTTGAACCATTATTTTTTTCCAACATTACACCCAAATATGAAACACAATAAAACAAGAAAGAGGCCCAAGGGGCTTATAACTAAGGGCAAGAATATATGCAGCAGCCTATGTATACTGACTGAAGAATAATTAAGACACAGATATGATGAGAGAGAAAAGAATAAGAAGTCAGAGGAGAAACTATAAAAAGAAGGGGCACTCTTTAAGAGACAGAAGGAGACAATAAAGACAGAGAGGGATTAAAAGGACAGGAGAAAGAATGACAAAAAGTGGCAGTGTAAAGAAAGACAAATTAAAATAAGCAAAGTAGGGAGAAATCAGAAGACAGGGAACACTATAAGCAGAGAGAGGTAGACTGTGAGAGAGACAGCACAGATTACGGAAAAATATGCAGGTATACATTTTTTAATTTTCACAGACACTCAGTGTGATTCTAGACTAATAATTTTAAACCATACATTTCAACAAAACACATTGACCACACTAAAACATTTTACTGACTAAAGACATCAGTGATGTCATTTGAGATGTCATCAGTGATGTCATGAATGATGTCACTGACCATGTCATGAATGATGTAATATGTGACATCATCAGCAGTGGATTGCGGGCGCGCGAGTCATAGTGAATACAACTAACTACAACAGGGGAATTTCAATGGTTTTGTATGAGTAAAATGTCCAGCTAACTATAACTGGTATAAAACCTATGTTTTTGTCAGTGTATTTCTAAGGTTTTTTAAAAGCTAATTCCTAACTATAACATGTGTGAAACCTATGGTTTTTTCAGTGAATATATATATATATATGTTAGACCTGTCATCATTAGCGTGAGTCTCCCTTCCATTCTTGACCGATTTCCTCCTCTGTTTTGTTATGTTTTTGCTGGGTTTATGCTTTGAGCACTGTGTCACTGCTAATCACTACCACAGTGAAAGTGCTCCCCATGTTAAATTGATATACTGATTGGATTCCATGATTGGGTTTTTTGATTTATCTGTCAACCCCTAGTACAGTGCACCATGTGTGCTCAGAGCTTGTAAATCAAATGCTGCTGGTGGGCTTGCAAAAAACACAGCTGATGGACAGAATGCAGAACAATGTCTTACATTCACCCCAGTACAAATCCATCGTTTTTTTGCACTGCACACCACCATAGGTCAGACAATGGCTATATGCAAATCAGTCTTGACCCTGTGCCTCATGGGAACAGTCCAGCCCGAACTACCAAGCCATGTCTTCCCTAGACCGGAATCAAGCATCCAAGGACCGGTTTCTGGCTATCAGCCTTCTTCAGCCTGGTTAGCTTGAGTCCAGTGATGTGGAGAGCCTGGAACTCACGTCTGAGCATACCCAGCCCACTCGGGGTGAAAATTGCAAAAAACACAGTTGATGGACACAGAATGCAGAACAATGTCTTACATTCACCCCAGTACAAAGATCTGGGCCTAAATCCATCGTTTTTTTGCACTCCACACCACCCTAGGTCAGACAATGGCTATATGCAAATCAGCCTTTACCCTGTGCCTCCTGGGAACAGTCCAGCCCGAACTACCAAGCCATGTCTTTCCTAGAACGGAATCAAGCATCCAAGGACTGGTTTCTGGCTATCAGCCTTCTTCAGCCTGGATAGCTTGACTCCAGTGATGTGGAGAGCCTGGGACTCACGTCTGAGCATACCCAGCCCACTCGGGGTGAAAATTACAAAAAACACAGTTGATGGACAGAATGCAGAACAATGTCTTAAATTCAACCCAGTTCAAAGATCTGGGCCTAAATCCATCGTTTTTTTGCACTCCACACCACCCTAGGTCAGAAAATGGCTATATGCAAATCAGCCTTGACCCTGTGCCTCATGGGAACAGTCCAGCCTGAACTACCAAGCCATGTCTTTCCTAGACCGGAATCAAGCATCCAAGGACCAGTTTCTGGCTATCAGCCTTCTTCAGCCTGGATAGCTTGACTCCAGTGATGTGGAGAGCCTGGGACTCACGTCTGAGCATACCCAGCCCACTCGGGGTGAAAATTGCAAAAAACATAGTTGATGGACAGAATGCAGAACAATGTCTTACATTCACCCCAGTACAAAGATCTGGGCCTAAATCCATTATTTTTTTGCACTCCACACCACCCTAGGTCAGACACTGGCTATATGAAAATCAGCCTTGACCCTGTGCCTCATGGGAACAGGATTTAGGTCCAGATCTTTGTACTGGGGTGAATGTAGGACATTGTTCTGCATTCTGTCCATCAACTGTGTTTTTTACTGGTGGGCTTGCAGCACTGGTTGTGCCACCCACAGAAGCAGCTTGTAAAGTGTGCCTCAGGCCTACCATTGCAAGGCCTGTGTGCAATCTAGCACTGCCGTGTCGACTTGGCCACATGCACCCACTTGCCATTCCCTAAACCTTCCCTTTTCTTCATATTAGACACCGTATGGTAGGCCCAAGGGTAGGGTGAATTGTAAGTATAAGGTTGGACATGCCCGGATGTGTGTAGTATGTTCTAATAGTGAATTACAGCTATTTGTGTTTTTCACTATTGAAGGCTACCTGTTCTCATAGACCATAATGGACAGTTAAGATTATTACATCCTTATAATCCTAACGGACTATGGGAACATGGTAGAAATTCGAATTTAGTATGCCTGAACTCAGAATATTAAAGTACATCTTTTAGTAAAGTTTATTTGAATATTCTGTGCTTGCAAATACCACTTTTAGAAAGCAGGTATTTGCTTGCCTAACCATTTGAGCCTGCCTCTGCTGGGTTGTGTATTCCTTGTCGGGGTTTGTGTGTGACAGGGCTGGGGAATTCCAGGAGACAGGCTGGGGCAGCCCAGTGGTGAATAGAGAGATCTGCATCTAGATGGGAGGGAGGAGTTACACCAGGGACCTGAATAGGGCTGGGCCTTCCCTCTACAATGCTGGCTCCATCCCCTGTGGCTTGTCTGATGTCTCTGCCCTGCACTGTGAAAGGAGAGGACAAATCATGTCAACAGAGTGCTCCAGAGCTGTATCTTCCCTTCCCTGTGCTGGCTCCACCTCCTGTGGGGCGGCTGATGTCTCTGCCCTGCACAGTGAAAGGAAGAAGAGAGTCATGTAAAGAAAGTGCTCAGGAACTGGTCATCGCCGCATCAAGGGCACCAACTTCCCGCATCGCAACCAGATCGCATCCGGGCGCCATGTTTTGCAACGCAATGGGCCTGCAGGCCGAGAATCTACGCATCACCTTCGCACCGGTAAGGCTCACGATGAGTCCCCTACTCTGCGCAAGCATTGAGGAAGGGCGCAACCGTTCCCCTGAGTCACGGAACCGATGCATCTCCACTTTTGCAAGGCTTTTGTTCACTTTGCGTTACGCATCCAGGTACTTTGTTGAGAACTTTGTCGCATTTACCAACAACTTGAACTAAGTGACTTTGATCATCTTTTAAGTAACCTTAAGTGTAGTATTGTGGATTTTTGTCATTTGTGGCCTTGTGTTTAAGTATATATAAAGAATACTTATTTTTATAAAACCTGTGTTGTGTCCATCTGCAGTGTTTTCACTGTATTACTGTGTATATTCACAAATGCGTAACACACTGCCACTGAGATAAGCCTGTCAGCTCGTGCCAAGCTACCAAGGGGATGAGCCGGGGTTATTAAGGAGTGTAATCCTCTTATCCTGACTTAGAAGTAAGGGTCCCTATTTGGACAAAGGTGATAACCATTGCCAACTAGAGACCCCTAGATCTAACATTGGTGGTCAGCGGTGAGGATTTGGACATTGCATTTGTGTTTCATATACAGTGATCGGTGTACACTACTAGTGAGTGCAGACCAAACGCGATCACATACTTTTTTAAGAATCCTTTTTTCTTGGACTGTTAGTTTTTCCTGAAAACTCCCAATTGCTGCTACCATAAGTAAACCAGCATCTGTTGCATCTATGGATCTTGATTTTGAGGAAAAGAGGTTAGAAACCTACACTGTGAAACAGCTCAAGTATCTCTGCAGGAAATAGAAAGTTGCTACACCATGCATTTCTAAAAAGGAAGACTACCAAAAGGCTCTGAAGGCCTGGGTAGAAGCAAGAAATGCTGCTGATCTTGTGGTGGAGCCTGTTGGGGATGCAAATGGGCAAATTGATGGGCCAGAGTTTCCAATCAGGGGTGGGGTGCTGTCCCCGCCTGGCAGCAGCATCTCTTCCAAAGACCTGTCCCCCAGAGTGTTGGAAGACAGGGAGAGAAATAGGGCATACAAGCTGGAGATGGCTAAGCTTAAAATGGAGAGTCAGAGGAAAACAGAGAATAACAGGTTGTATTTGGAAAGAGAGAGAATGAGAATGGAGCATTAGGGCTTAGAAATCAATCCCTCTGGTGGCAGCGCACCATCTGTGCCTTCTGAAGGCAGGGTACACATTCCCAAGGATGTCATCAAAGATTTCCACAAAGGTGAAGATATTGGTCAGTGGTTTGCAGCCTATGAGATAGCAATGTTGGCCCACTGGGTCCCTGAGAAGGATTGGGGAGGGTGGTTGTGGGGCCGCTTTCTGACTGAGGGGAGGGATACTTTGTGAGACGTACCCAGTGACCACAGGATGTCTTATCACCACACGAAGGAAGCATTGATGACAAGGTATGGGTTAACTCCAGAGCTCTATAGACAGAGGTTCAGGAATTGTAAGAAACTGGATGGAACCATTTGGGTAGATTATGTGTCTTTCTTTTGCAGAGCTATGGATGGTTGGTGAGGGGTAGCAATGTTGACAATTTTCAACTGTTCTATGATTTGATTGCTAGGGAGCAATTGTCTGCTAATTGTTTTGCCGAGCTACGCCAGCACCTTATTGATTTGCAAGTTGACTAATCCTAGAAAGCTTGTTGAAGAGGCGGACTGCTGGGTTAGTACCAGGGTCCACGAGGGTTTTGTGGGAGACTCCACCAAAGGTGGGCAGGGTCCCCAGCAGAAGAGTGGGGAAGGGAAAGGGTAAACAGAGGGAGTTCCAAAAAGGTCCCAAAGTAATTCCCAAGGGAACCAGGGTAAGGGTTCCCAGCCACCCCCTGAAAAGAAGTCAGAACCCCAGACAGGTAAACCTATTCATAGGGGGCCTGTTACCTGCTTTCAGTGTAAGAAGGTGGGACACCGTTGGTATGATCCTCAGTGTCCTCAGAAAGGACAGTATGTGCCACCCCATGCACCACCCAGTCAGATGGCCATTGTAGCCCTGGGTGGGGAGGAGATGGGTGACCTAGGTGGGTGGGGTCCCGCAGAAATGCCCCTTGTCTCATTAGGAGACTTTGAGATGGTCCATAAAACTCAGCTGCCTGAGAACACTAAAAAATACAGGCAGTGGGTGACCATCAATGGCTATAGAGGGGAGGATCTCAGAGACAAAGGAGCAAGTGTGACAGCTGTCAAGTGTCACTTGGTCTCTGAAGAGCAGGTAGTCCCCAATGCATTCTTGGCAGTTTTTGCCGCTGACAACACTGAGAGCCATTGCAAAGTGGCTCAAGTTCCCTTTGAGTGGGGGGGGGTCTCTGGTATTCTTCATGTAGCTGTGAGGCCATCCATGCCTGTTGATTGTCTTTTAGGCAATGATTTAGAAAGCTCCCCTTGGGTTAAGGTGGAGAGGAAGGTGGATTTAGGAATGTTGGGTCTGCCTGAGTGGGCATGTGTGACCAATCGGTCTGAGGCAGCTAAGGGTGTTCAAGAGACCCTGGAGCCTGAAAGTATGGCCCAGGGACCTTCCTCAAAGAGAAGAGGTAGGGGGCACAAAAAACCCACCCCATTGTTCACAAGGTCCCGGAGGAGGCAGACCTTGAGGGGGATGCCCTGGAACCTACAGGGTAGCACATTTTTGAACTGGAGAACCTACCTGAGATGACCCATTGGCAGCAAGAAGGGGATCCCTCCAGGAAGGAATTTTGTGAAGAGCAGAAGAAGTTCCGTTCTCTTGTGGGTTTGAGGCAACAGGCCACAAACCAGGCAGCAGGTGATCAGTATGGATCACATTGGATCTACTGTGACAATGGTCTCCTGTATAGCGAGCCTAAGGATGCTGAGCCTGTGTCAGCCTGTGTGCTGGTGGTAGCCCAGTGCTTCAGAGCCTTCCTACTGGGTTTGGATCATGATGTTCCTTTAGGTGGTCATCTGGGGCAGAAGAAGACCTTTGAAAGGCTTGTTTCCCACTTTTATTTGCCCAAGATGTGTAAGAGTTCAGATACTCATTGTAGGACCTGTCAAACTTGACAGGCAAGTAGGAATAGTGGAAGGAGGCACAAGGCCCCTCTCCAACCTTTCCCTCTAATCAGTACCCCCTTTGAACAGGTGGGCATTGACATTGTTGGGCCACTGCACCCCAAGACAGCCATGGGCCACAGGTTTATCCTGGTCTTGGTGGACCATGCTACCCGGTACCAAGAAGCGATTTCGTTTAGGACAATGACGCCCCGTGGTGTGACGTGCACTGTTGGCGTTCTTCCCCCTTGTGGTGTTCCCCAGAGAGGTTGTGTCTGACCGAGGTACAAACTTAATTTCCAATTATATGAAGTCTCTGTGGAAGGAGTGTGGTGTTACCTAAAAGTTCACCACTCCTTACCACCTACAAAGAAATGGGCTGGTTGAAAGATTCAACCGGAACCTTAAAGGCATGATCATTGGTCATGAAGAACCAATGAGGCGTACGTGGGACATCCTCTTGCCATGCCTTCTGTTTGCCTACCGTGAGGTGCCACAAAAGTATCTAGGGTTAAGCCCCTTTGAGCTTTTGTATGGTCACCCGATAAGAGGATCTTTGAGTCTGGTCAAGGAAGGCTGGGAGCAATTTTCCATGAAACCTCCCCAGGATGTGTATAGTTACATGCTGGCCTTCAGGAACCAGACTCGGCGTTTCAGGGATCTCGCTCAGGCGAATCTGGAAGCCAGCTAGGAGGAAGGAAATGAAGCCGTGGTACGATCAAAATGCCACTCTGATTGAGCTTCAACCTGGACAGAAAGTTTGGGTCATTACCCCTGTGGAGCCTTGTGCGCTCCAGGACAGGTGGAAAGGTCCATATGAGGTGGTGGAGCGCAAGAGTGATGTCACTTATCTGGTGAACTTGCGGTCTCCCAGGAACCCCTTGCGGGTCCTGCATGTAAACTGCCTGAAGCCCCACTTATAAAGGTCCGAGGTGGGCATGCTCCTAGCGAGAGATGATGGCAAGTAGGAGGAGACCGAGCCTCTTCCTGATCTCCTGTCTGCAACAGAGCAAGATGGGTCAGTGGATGGTGTCAGCCTCTCTGCCACACTGTCCCCTGATTGGCAGCAAGATTGTCGCTAACTGTTGGGGCAATTCTCTGATCTATTTTCCTTGGTTCCTGGTGTCAGAGTGGTGCGCCATGATGTGGACACTGGTGACAGTCCTCCTGTCAAGCACATGGCTTACAGAGTGACTGACAAGGTTAGGGCTTACATTAAGGAGGAAATCTCCAAGATGTTTGTTTTAGGGGTCATTGAGTCCTCCAACAGTCTTTGGGCCAGCCCAGTGGCCTTGGTCCCAAAGGCTGCCTCGCCGGGTGTAACACCTGAACTCCAGTTCTGTGTGGACTACAGAGGGTTCAATTCAGTCACCAGGACTGATGCACACCCTATCCCCAGAGCTGATGAGCTCATTGATCGGTTAGGGGCTGCACGGTACCTCAGCACGTTTGATTTGACGTCTGAGTACTGGCAGATCACCTTAACAGATGGGACTGAGGAGAGGTCAGCATTCTCCACACCAGATGGGCACTACCAATTCCGGGTTATGCTCTTTGGGATGAAGAATGCACCAGCCACCTATCAGAGGTTGGTTAACCAGGTGTTGGCTGGACTGGAGGATTTCAGTGCCGCCTACCTGGATGACATGGCAGTGTTCAGCACCAGTTGGGAAGAACACTTGCAGCACCTCTGGGAAGTGGTGATTTTATTTATTCATTTGTTCATTTATTAAGCTTGTAGAGCACGGCAGCTACCTACAAATGGTTTCCCAGTGCTGGACGTGCAGAATGCTGTTAAACTAAAAGTTTCAAATGAAGACAGAGTTATTGGTTAAATAGCCAGGTCTTAAGGGCTCTGCAAAAGTGTATATAGATGGTTTCTTTGAGGATTACACGGGGGAGAGAGTTCCACAGTGTAGGGCCTAGGTATGAAAAAGATTTGCCACTCATCCTGGCAAATTTGATTCTAGGTACAATAAAGTTTCCTTGAGATGCAGATCTGAGGTGGCGAGAGGGAGTGTATGGGCGTACCAAGGCTTGAAGGTAAAGTGGAGCAGTACTCATTTTGATTTTAAACATATAGCTCAGGGTTTTGAATTTGATACGATTCTCTTCCCTGAGACAATGTAGGTCATGCAGGTGTCCGGAGATGTGGGCGGTTTTGGGAATTTTGCACAGTAATCTTGCGGCAGAGTATTGTACTAGCTGCCTTGTTAGCGGCCAGATAAAGGACATTTCCGTAGTCCAGCCGTGAAGTTATAAGGGCATGGACCACATATTTTTGGGTTTCATTTGGCAGCATCCAGATAATTTTCCTAAGCCAACGCAAGATGGAAAAGCAGATGCTAGAGATCTTGATTACCTGCTGGTGTATGTTTAACCATTATAATAATGGGGTAACCCAATTGGCCTTGGACCTGGGCGTAATTCGATATAGGTGAACAATGGTCCTAGACCTTGAATAATCAGCAGAAGAAATCAGTACATAGTCAATAGTTCAACAAACAAATTTTAAGCATGCTAAGTCAAAACAGCTCATAGTAATCAATATTTAATGCAAAAGGAAGAATAAAGAAATGCAACAGACCTAGGCCTGGCAAGCAATTTTAATTCATTGCATCTAGGATACTTGCTTATAATTCACAATAGAAATTCATTAAAAATCTAATCAGTGAGCAATTTCCCCAAGAGAGGAACGTGCAGAAAGGAATGTAAGTGATGAGGAGTGTTAAAGTGTGATTGAGAAAAAGGGAAGGCTTTTAGAGTAGTGACATGAAAAACAATGATACAATATTCTACAAATACAGGATAGGTTCAAAAAGTCACCGTCCTATCTAACCTGGCCACATTAATGGTTATCAACACATTAGTATAATTTATCTCAACAATATGGATATCTATTCCAACTTCTGGGCACGTCTGGTATAGGGAAAGTTGGGTCCAGGTAAAGTCAGGGGAAGTGCGTCGACGTTTCGACCCATCTTATGGCCTAATGGGTGGTTTAAACCTTAGCCGTGCTAGTCTTTATCAGGACATCAGGGGCAATCTCACAGGAATTGAAAGGGAAACCCTGAATAAATAATGGGAAAATTAGGCTGTTGCAATATAATAAAATTAATAATACCAAACGTTTGTTAAGGTGCTTACCCGTAGTAAATGGCAGATATCAGTAGAAGTTGATATCAGAAGTGGAAAAATTCTCAAGCAAATGAATAGGTGCCAATTAATACCTAAAAGACAATGAATTGTAATTAGGATACTACTGCTAAGCAAAAGTTGTATTATGAACCAGTTAGGTAGGTCTATGAATGTGAATTACCTTCCAAAGTCAAAAATGGGGTCCACTGGTAGGTATAAACAACAAGTACGTGGATCTTGCTGGTTGCCAAGTGGAATACTACATTTGGAAAAGCCATAAGTCAGTTACCCAAATTATTTAAAGATGTATTAAAAAGGTGTTGGTTGTCAAAGGTAAACAAATTACTTCAGGTATTACCTTCTTCTACTATTTCACCGTATATTTGTGCGGGCTCTTAATCATGAAAAATATTCGATTGCCGGCAAACCTCCAACTAGTATGGCTGCCAGAGAACCGGAGTAGGGGGCCTTCAATGGTTGGGCTGAAAATGGAAAAAAGTGGAATCACAGTGAGGTCACTGTGTATTGTCTTACCCGTCAAAACTATAGAGGAAATTCAATTACCAGTTTAAAAATTACCTGCTGCTAGGCCAACGGCGTATCTCGTTATGAGGCCATCCCAAAATTAATTTGTGATAAGTAACAAGGCTTACAGACCCTCAATTAATGCAGGCTGCATGAAGACAAAACGGAACGCGATCAGTAGCCACAAAAAGTCACTGTTGACTAAATCAATTGGCAACAGAGGAAGGTAAAGCTGCTTACCAATTGCTGCATTACCAGCTCGCACTTGATGTGGGCTCTCAATCGGCTCGCAAACCCTCAGTTCATGTGGCTGAAACAGAAAACGGAACGCGAACGAAAAGGTCAAAATCCAAATATTTTGTTAGAAAATGGCAAAGCGTGAGCTAAGGAGGACGCTGCAAACGCTCACCAATAGCTGCACTGTCAGCTGGTTCTCCGTGTGGACTCTCAATCAGCACAATCGCGTATGTGGCTTTTCTACGTCAGACCACCATAATGAATATAGAAGAGAGACTGCCGGAGACGTGAAGTGCTACAGAGTATGCATCCTCAATCGCATATCTATCAGGCAAAATTCTTACATAAACACAGTAATATACTAGCGTGATAGCACAGAAAAACTGACAAACATCACATGTATAAAACTATCATCAGAAAAACATTACTACAAACGAACAAATATTAACATGACACAAAGCTCAATGGTACAGATATGTGTTCAAAACAGTGTAATACATTTAGCTCATAGTAAAAGCATAAATTCTGTATATAATAGATTAATACAAGTAGTAGTCTGCAATAATACGTTTGTAAATTCAAATATGGACGCTCAATAAATTATTACGAAACTTTACAGTACAATGCACTAGCTTATGGCTCATGAAGGTTGTATGTATAATGGACTGATACATGTAATCAATCTAGGAGACAACGGACTGGTGTCTGTGATAGTAACATTTGAGGCCTTTGTTATAAGCAGTATGGGCGCTCTATCAGTATGTATGCGCCCGCCCTCTAACACACAATCTACGTATTGAAAAAGAATGCTGTATACCCAGTCCTATTGTAAATACACCTAATATGAAAGGTTCTGATATTTGCCTAGGAGAGCAACTTGTCTATTAATCTCCTCCTGTTTGTTGAGTCCTTTGGCAACAGTATTCAGAGAGTGTATCCAAAAGCACTCTCTTTTACTCAGAATGCTACTCAAGTCGCCACCCCTAGGGTTGGGGAGCACCTTTTCAATGACCCACCATTTCAGACTTGTAGCCTCGTGATCAAAGGTAGGAAAATGATCAACGAGTGGTGCACCTTGTACCTTGTAGCAAATACGACTACAGTGCTGCAAGATACGGCACTTAATCCTCTGTATGGTCTGTCCAACATACATGAAACTGCAGGGACAAAGAATCGCATAGACTACTCAGGTGGTATTGTTATTGTTATTGTTATTGTTATTTTTGATTTGTAACGCGCTCAATCACCTACAGGCCTCTAAGCGCTCAGGAATCAATGGTAAACAACAACTTTGACAGTACAGAGGTCATCCACTAGCCTACGTGGCTCACAGGGCTCTCCTGAACAACCACGTTTTCAGCCCCTTTCTGAAACGTAGGAGGTTTCCTTCCTTTCGTAATGGCTCAGGTAGTGTGTTCCATAAATGCGGAACCAATACCGAAAAGGCTCTACCGCCCTTGGTGGCAAGTTTGTACCGAGGGCACACTAATAGCTGAGAGTCTGAGGATCTAAGAGCTCTCTTTGGGCTATACATTGCCAGGCGATCTTTGATGTACGCAGGTGCCATGCCATAGATGGCTTTATGGGCGATGCATAGATTTTTAAATTCCACTCACTCCTTAATGGGGAGCCAGTGGAGGCTTTGTAGCAGGGGGGATGCTTTAGTGTGTCTTGGCTGTCTGAAGATAAGACGAGCGGCATCATTCATCACCACCTGTAGCCTGTTTATCAAGGTTTTTGGTAGGCCAAGGTAGAGGGCATTTCCATAATCTATGCGTGAAATCACAGTAGCTGTGACGATGGAACGTAGCATAGATTGGGAAATGATAGGCACTAATTTCCGTAGCTGTCGGATGATATTAGTACAGCTGCCCACCACTGAAGAGATTTGGCTGACCATAGAGAGGTCACAGTCCAATTTAATCCCTAGGCTCTTCACGTTCAGACTGGGTTGTGGGGCCGGACCTAACTCTGCGGGCCAGTAGAGGTCACACCATGGTGAGGTGGTAGATGAAATGACCAGGACCTCAGTCTTATCTGGGTTGATTTTTAGGAGGTTACCTGTCATCCACTGGACCGTGTGTCTCAAAATATTCTGAGTGTGGAGTTGGGAGGTGTTTGTATTGTCAACACTCAGCAGCAGCTGCGTGTCGTCTGCGTAGTTATATACCGTGCAGCCTATACTCGCCAGGGAGGCAATCAGAGGCTGCAGATATAGGTTAAACAGCAGTGGGATAGGGCCGAGCCCTGAGGTACCCCACATTCTATTTCTCCCACTGCGGAGATTTCTTCTCCGAGTTGTATTCTTTGTGTCCTTCCTGACAGAAAGGACTGCAACCACTCGAAAGCCCGGCCAGTGATGCCAAAGTCACTCAGCCTTTCCAGTAGCAGCGCATGACTGACGGTATCGAACGCCGCTGATAGGTCTAATAAAATCAGGGCGCTCGGTTTTTTACCGTCAGCCAAGCCTCTCAATTCATCCAGCACCGAGAGCATCACCAACTCGGTGCTGTGGTGTGCTCGAAATCCTGCTTGTCGTTCGTGAAGCAGGGAGTGGGACTCCAAGTACATGGACAAAGATTTTAGTACATGTTGCTCCAGTACTTTAGAGAGGAATGGCAGCTGAGAGATCGGCCTATAATTTTTTAGTATTGCGGGGTCTGCGCCAGGTTTTTTCAACAGCGGTCTTACACGCGCTTCCTTAAGTGCTGCTGGTAGTTGTCCTGATTCCAGGGATCTGTTTAGGAGATGGATGACTTGCTCCTCCAATAGTGGACGGGCTGCCTGAAAAACTTTAGGTGGACAAGGGTCCGCTGGGGATCCAGATTTGATTCTGGCCATCAACTGCTGCAGGCTCAAGATGTCAATCTCTGGGAACAGTGTGATGGCACAGTCAGTTTGATGTTGGGGGATTATAGGTGTAGCCATTCCATTAAGCGGCCCATTTTTTATGTCCTGGATGATGGTTCTTACTTTCTCCAAGAAATAATCCTGAAAGGAATTGCAGTTTATGGGAGACTGAACACTGTCTGGTTTTTTGGTCAACTCCGACAGGATCTTAAAAGTCTCTTTCTGCACGTTGACTGCCTTACTTAGACGGGATTCGTAGTACTCGGCTTTGGCAAGGATGATGTGTTTTTTGTATGCGTTCAGGGAGGCACGGTAGAGGTTCCTGGCTGAGTCCTGTTTGGTTTTCCTCCAGCTTCTTTCTAGGGCTCTAAGTTTCTTTTTATGGTCCCTCAGTGCTGGCGTGAACCAAGGGGCATCCTTACCCGGGCCTTTTAGCGCCTTTATTTTTATTGGCGCTATCTGATCAATAGCAAGTGTCAGGGAATGCGTTAAATCTGCGTATTGCTGATCTAGGCTATGATCTAAGTTCAAGGGGCAGTCTCTGGGCAGGAATACCTCGGTCAGGGTCCTCAGATCGACCTCTACCCATTTGCGGGTTTTCCTAGCCTCCAATGTTGGTTTGATTATTTGGCCCTTAATACGTAACTCACAGGAAATTAGGTGGTGATCAGACCAGATACATGGGGCAACTTCTTTCAGCGTTAGTGAGGGGTCTGTAGTCCATACCAGGTCAAGGGTATGACCTTTAGTGTGCGTGGGGACATTCACGATTTGTTTAAAGTTTAGCGCAGACATCAAAGTGTCCAAGTGGCGCATAGGAGCGTCCCAGTGGGGTTTATCCCAGTGCAAGTTGAAGTCTCCTGTGACTAAAATTTTCGAGTAGCGAGTACAAAGGTCAGATATGATGGGGGCGAATAGGTCCTGGAAGGTTGGGGTTGCGTTGGGAGGGCGATAGACCGCTAGCACCACCCAGCATGAGCTGTTTACTGTGACTTTCACCCCAAGCAGATCAGCCAGGTCAACTGTCTCTGATAGTAGAATTTCTACAGACAGCATTTTTTTAAAAATCACAGCTACCCCTCCTCCCCGTGTGTTTCCTGGGCGGTTTTGCCATAAAGCATCATAGCCGCTGGGGAGAGCGGCCAAGATGTCTGGCATTGAGCTCTCACTCATCCATGTCTCTGTTAAGGTCAGAATATCAGTGTCGTTATTTTGCAACAGGTTATAGACCTCGACGTGGTGGCAGTGGAGTGATCTGGTATTTAGACATGCTATTTTCAGGGTGGAGAATACATCTTGATGTATAATGTTCAATGGTTTGTAAATAGCACCATAATACAGTTGCTATGCTGTTTTAATGTATACGATTGATTATTATGAGTAAATACAGTAAGTTCCTCACTCATTGGGCACGCTTTACAAGCACCGCACTTATTATGTCCTACCACCGGGGGTAAGCTCCACAGTGTAGTTTGACTACTTGCAGGCATAGAATGTAGGAGTGATTTTACCACATAGTCCCGGATGTTTTTACCTTTATGAAATGCATGTAAAGGAGGGGAAATATTCCCTAATTCGTCAGTGACTAAGTGCCAGTGTCGATTAATGGCCTTTTTGATACCATTACTCCTGGTGTTATACGTGGTAACACATACTAACCGGTCGTCATTAGCTATTTTTTCTTTGTGAGTCAATAGATGCTCTCGATGATTATGCCAAGCACGTTTACGTGCTTTTTTGAGAAGTCTCAGTGGATACCCGCGTTCACTGAGTCTAGCAGTTAGTAAAGCAGACTCATCAAAGTAATCCTCCTTCTTCCTACAATTCCTACGCAACCTCTGGAATTGTCCAAACGGCAGATTATCCCTGAGGTTGCGTGGATGGTGGCTAGTATACCTTAACAATGTATTTCGCTCACTACTTTTCCGGAACAAACTTGTGTACAAGGTCCCAGATTCCACCTTGTTTCTGATGTCTAAAAAATTAATAGACTCACTATCAGATTCAAGAGTGAATTTAATGTCCTCTGAACACTTGTTTAACCATTCATGAAATGCATTTAAGAGTTCTTGACTACCGTCCCAAAGTAAAAGGACGTCATCAATATAGAATGTCCAAAGTGAAATATGCATCAAATATGGATTATGCTTAATAAATATATATTGATGTTCATATTCGCTCATATAAATTATGGCTAGATTGGGGGCAAAGCTCGCCCCCATTGCCACGCCCTTTGTTTGTACATAATCTTGAAAGACAAAAAAATGTTTTGTTATTGCAATGGTGAGAAGTTGTCAAATAAATTCAGTCGGGACTCTGTGCGGGGCTGGTCTACTATTGAGTACAGTCTCAATATATGTTAATGCCTGCTTTTGTGGGATATTAGTATAAAGGGCAGTGATTTTTAATGAATTTCTATTGTGAATTATAAGCAATTATCCTAGATGCAATGAATTAAAATTGCTTGCCAGTCCTAGGTCTGTTGCATTTCTTTATTCTTCCTTTTACATTAGGTATTAATTACTATGAGCTGGTTGACTTAGCATGCTCGAAATTTGTTTGTTGAACTATTGACTATGTACTGATTTCTTCTGCGGTGCATGGTTAAGGCATCATCAATAGTGATTCCCAAATTACGGACATGACCGGAGGGCAGCGGAGGGCGCCCATCTCTGCAGGCCAGTGTGAAGGGCTTCAAAGGGCTTTATTTTTGCCAAAAATAAGGACTTCGGTCTTTCCGCCATTCAATTTGAGCAGGTTGTTGTTCATCCAGGTGGCGATTTTCCCTAAGCCTGATTGAAGGAGGGAGGTAGAGCCAGGATCAGTGCTTGAAAGGGAGAAGGTGATCTGGGAGTCAACTGCGTAAGTGAATAGTGTTAGACCGGCTTGTTCTGCAATATAGGCTAAAGGCCTGACGTACAAATTAAAAAGTAAGGGGCTGAGAATAGAGCCCTGGAGGACACGGTAAGGAGAAGGGTGAGAATTGGAGTTGGCCCTGATAGAGAAAATTTGAAATGTACGGTGTGTAAGGAAAGCGGAGATCCATTTCAATGCTGGCCCGTGAATGCCCAGTGAGTTTAGTGTGTTTATGAGTATGGTGTGTGAGATCGTATCGAACGCTGCGCTCAGGTCAAGCAGTATGAGCGCAGCTGTGTCTCCTCTATCAAGATGGTGGCGTAGGTTCTAGGTGACTCCTAGTAGTGTAGTTTCAGTGGAGAATCCAGTTCTGAAGCCGGATTGAGTGGGATGGAGAATATGATTGGATTCAATGAACTGGGAAAGGTGGGAGTAATGCGTCTCTCAAGAATATTTGGAAAAAACAGGTAGAAGAGAAATTGGGCGATAGTTAGATAGATCGCTCGGGTCTGCCGTAGGCTTTTTCAGGAGAGGTGTCACCATGGCGTGTTTCCAATGAGCCGGGACTGTGGATTCTAGTATATTTATTTATTTATGGTTTTGTAACGCGCCGGAATCATACCCGTAGGTGTACCTCCGCGCAGTGCTGTCTGAGAGTGCGAGGAGAGGGAGGCTCTAGTACTGAAACAGAGTGGTCTTAAGACTCTTCCTGAAGATTGAGTGGCTGGTACACTGTCTAAGGGAAAAGGGAAGGCTGTTCCACAGACGTGGACCCATAACAGAGAGGGCACGTCCTCCCTGTCTGGTCTTGCTGAATCGGGGAATCTGTAGTAACAACTGGGTACTAGAGTGAAGGTTGCGTGAGGGGCAATGATGGACACATTTTTCAGCTAGATAGGGCGGCCCTAGATTGTGCAGACTTTTGTGCACAACACAGCAGGTCTTAAATTCCACCCGTTTCCGGATGGGCAGCCAGTTGAGCAGTTTAAGAAGGGGCCGGGATGGAGTTCTGGGGGGGCATTTGTCACCAGGCGTGCTGCGGAGTTCTGTACCACTTGGAGCTTGTTTAATACACCTTCATTGGCCGCTAGGAGAAGGCCGTTACAGTAGTACAGGTGACTCAACACGAGGGCCTGAACCAAGGTCTTCCTCGAGCTGTCGGGGAGGAGAGGAAACACCTTCCGAAGGAGGCTGATGACATGGAAGCAAGACCCCACCGTGACGTTGACGTGATGCACAAGTGTGAGGTCGTGGTCAAGGCGGACCCCCAGATTTTTCACCACCTGTTTAGGGGAGGGGGCCTCTGCCAAACTAGTAGGCCACCAGTCAGGGGTCCACAAGATTTTAGCTTCCCCAAACAACATGACTTCTGACTTTCCCACATTACACTGGAGAAAGTTATTGGCCATCCAACTGGCGACCGCCGTCATGCCACTCGAGAAGGCCTGCCTTACCTCAGGGGTGAAGGTTTTAAAGGTAAACAACAACTGAGTGTTGTCTGCGTATGAAATGGGTACAAACCCGTACGACCTCATAATATTAGCCAAAGAGGCAACATAAACATTAAATAGCGTAGGGCTAAGACAGGAGCCCTGCGGGACTCCTTTAGTGATTTTAGAAGGATTGGAACTGAAGGTGCCCATGTTCACCTGCTGGGTACGTTCTGTAAGGAAGCTGGTGAACCACGGCAGGGCTGATTTTTCTAGGCCGATCTCCTCTAGTCTTCTTAGAAGAATGGTGTGTGATATGGTGTTGAATGCTGCGGACAAGTCCAACAGCACCAACACCACAGGCAGACCCCTGTCCAAGGACATACGTATAGTGTCCGTGACCGAAAGGAGAGCAGTCTCAGTACTATACTTTGGCCTGAACACAGATTGAGAATGGTCCAGGCAACCGGTCCGCTCGATGAAACTGGAGAGGTGAAAGTTGACATGATTCTCCATCAGTTTGTCGACAAACGGCAAAAGGGAGATGGGCCTCAAGTTGGACATATCAGACCAAGGAACAGAGGTGTTTTTCCTTATAGGCTTGACCAGGGCACTTTTCCACTCCAGTGGAACTAAGCCTTCAGATAATGAGCGGTTAATCAGGGTCTGAATAGTGGGACTAAGAACGTTCCCTATGAGATGCATCACTCGGGCAGGAACGAGGTCCGCCGGGCAACCTGATTTAATGGTGCCAATCAGTGAATTGACATCGTCCAAACTGATCTCAGGAATGCAGGACAGTTTAGCGGGGCCAGAATCAACAGTCTCGAGCTGAGGGCATGGAAAGGGATCACTAGTATCGACCAAATTAATAGATTGGGCAATTTTTTGGTAGATAGAGTCGATCTTGTTCAAGAAGAACCCAGCAGTGCCATCACAGAGTTGTTGGGACACCGTCTCTGGACTTTCACAAGCTACAGGCTTGGTAAAGGTTCGCAGAACCTGATAAAGTATTTTAGGGTCATTGCCTGCCTCAGATATTTGAGAAATGATATGGTTTTTATGGGCAGCTCTGATGTTTCTGTACAGTCTGTGAACAGGTTTTTTAGTGTTCAGAAATCTGGCGCTCTACTTATCACGGTAAGTTTTCAGAGTATCGTAGTTTCAAGTTAGGTGCTTCTTGGCAGAGGAAAACCTTAACCTCTGTACGAGAAGAGGATCAGGGACCTCCCTCTAATGCAATTGTACAGGAATCCAGAGCACACTAAGCGTATCAAATCGAATTTCAATCTTCAAATGGTCATACAAATGGGATAGATCAGACCAAACATAAGTTTTCAAAAGTTTTATTACTCAACAGTGTTCTCTTCTCAGAATCACTGTGCCTGTCACTCTAGCCTACACGTGTTTCATCACAGCATGTGGCTGTGAATCTTCAGGGCTGATCTTAATGATCGAGGCACGTTGTCGGGTGACCGGTGATAATTCCGACCCGGTCCTTATCGGGTAGTTTCTGTAGAAACGAGAGCGGTACCGATGATGTTCGGTTTCCGTTTCGTCAAAAAGGGGTAGCGTGTAGTGTTACACAGCATCAGTATTTAATGGCCGTTTATTGCCCGTGGTTTGAGCTTGGTGCAGCTTCAGTTTCCAAGTGCGGGAAACTGAAGCTGCACCAAGCTCAAACCACGGGCAACAAACGGCCCTTAAATACTGATGCTGTGTAACACTACACGCTACCCCTTTTTGACGAAACGGAAACCGAACATCATCGGTACCGCTCTCGTTTCTACAGAAACTACCCGATAAGGACCGGGTCGGAATTATCACCGGTCACCCGACAACGCGCCTCGATCATTAAGAACAGCCTTGAAGATTCACAGCCACATGCTGTGATGAAACACGTGTAGGCTAGAGTGACAGGCACAGTGATTCTGAGAAGAGAACACTGTTGAGTAATAAAACTTTTGAAAACTTATGTTTGGTCTGATCTATCCCATTTGTATGACCATTTGAAGATTGAAATTCGATTTGATATGCTTAGTGTGCTCTGGATTCCTGTACAATAGCTCTGATGTTTCTGTGATAAGATCTCATGGCAGAGTGGTAGCGAAATTTATCTGCTACAGTATGGGAGCTTCTCCAGGTCTTCTCCAACTTCCTACATACTTTCTTTTCTGCACGTAGTAGATCAGAGTAGCATAATTCCTGCTTGCGGTTAGACCGCTGATTACAGACTCTTAGAGGGGCAATGAAATTAACTGCAGTATTCACAGCAGCATTGTATTTGGAAAGGGCCGTGTCCGGAAAGGTTAAGAGTTTTGAGAATAAGGGAAAGATGGGGGTTGTCAAGTTGTTTTATTATTAGGATGGGAAGAGGATCTTTAGGTGAGCCAGATTTTAATTTGCCTAAAATATTGATGAGGGCGTCCAGATTGAGAAGTAGCCAGGAATCCATGTATAAGTTAGTGAGAGGAGAGTCGGTAGTCGAGGGGCAGGTAGTGTCTCGAGCTGTGCATGTGTGGGGTTGCCGGGTCGTGTTGGAGTGCGAGTAAGCTATATGTACATATATAGTTTCAATTTTTTTCTTCAAGACGTGAGCAAGCTCTTTGCACTGGTTATTGTTCAAGGGTGACGGTTTTGCAGTGGTCTCGTGGCCAGCCAGCTCTTTGACCAGTCCAAAGAGCTTTTGAAACAATTTGTAGCCTCTGAGATACTTTTATAGACAAAGTTGACCCTGGCGGTTGTGCAGAGCTTGTGATAATAATTTTTTTTTTTTTCATTCTTGTAGGCCTCCTTGGAGTCGGGAGAATAATTCTTCCTCCAACTCCGCTCTAGGCGTTTACATTTAGATTTCTCAGCTTTTAAGGATTCTCTGAACCAAGGAGCCAGATTTCGATGGTTCTTACAATTTTTCTATGTAAGGGGGAGGCAGGCATTTATGGTGCCTGGGAACCAGTCGTCCACATCACCTGATAGTGTTTCTATGTCTCCTGATAGTGTTTCCATAGTGGAAAGATTAGAGGGTGGATTGGAGCCCAGGAGCTGATTAAGGACGTTTATATCCAATTTTTTCCAATCTCTTTTTGGAATTTTAAGGGATGAGCTGGGGGGTGGGAGTGAAACTGAATTTGGATAGGAAGTGGTCCGACTAATATAAAGGCACTGCAGGAGTGCGGTGAATATAAGGAAGATTAGAAAAGATTGGATCAAGAAGATGGCCGGCTCTGTCAGTGGAGCTCGAGTCATAGCGGCTAGATCGGATATGAAATTGCCGCAGGTAGAGTTTTGGGGGTCCTCTAGGTGGTGATTCAGATCACCTAGGATTGAGAAGTTTTCAGCGTGTAAGAGGAAAGGGGTTGTTAGGTTTGGAAAAGATAAGGCCCAGGGATTGGGGGGTCCTGGCGGACGGTAGACTAAGAAGACTGAGAAGGTGAAATTTGAGTTTAAAGAAAGTTTAAAAAGGGAAGCCTCGCAGTTCGGGAAGTCTTGTGGTATAAATTTGCATTGAAGATGGTTTTTAAATATTATTGCTATACCCCCCTGTTTTGTTGACTCTGTCCTTCCTGACAATAGCATAATTGGGAGGTAAGGCTGCAGCAACGTCAGGACCGGCGCTTTCATGGAGTCAGGTCTCTGAGAGGAATAAGGCGTTGGGTTGTTCGTCTATCAGAAGGTCGTAGATGTCTCTTTTATGTTTGGGTAATGAGCGGCAGTTAAGGCTGAGGAAGGTGAAGGTATTGGTGGACCGGGTTGATGATAAGGGGTTCGACAACATCCCTGGCGCGGAAGGGAGGCACGGTAGTGGTAAGTCCAGGGAGAAATTTCAGTTGGAGCAAATTGTAGCGTCCATTTAGAGCCAGGTGTAGCCTTGTTTAGCTTGTGGTCATAGAGCAAGGAGCTGATTGGCAGAAAAGACAATTCTTTTTGAGTGTTTTTTAGGCAGGGGTCTTGGCCTCTGGCCCTGTTCGGGCGCGGATGGGTGCAGACGGGCTTGCTTTAGGCGCGCCTTCACAAAAACCACAGAAGTGTGCCTACACCACCCCGACGTTTGTACAATTCAACTTGTAGAGGCCAAACACTCACTTATATAGTTTGACCAGGTATTTTTTATTTTATACCATTCATTTCTTTCTTTTTCTTTCAAAAACTTTTTTCTTTTTTAAATGGCAAAAAAGGAATGACTGTACATTAATATATTTACACTACTGTACATTACAACTTATAGACATTCATAGAACAATATATATATACATTAAAGTTGATTTCCAACATCATACATCCCAAAGAAAATTCTCAAAAAAAGACAACACATCATAAGCTCATTTACAATTGGTTTCAATAAATGAAAGACAAAATAACAAGGACGAGGAGTATAACCAATAAACGCAGCTTAATCACTATTTTTTATATACAAACTGATGTTAATTTTAGCTATATGGCCATTAACTCATCTGGTATGCCGACGCGTTTCGAAGCCAGGAAACCAGTTCCTGGATTCTCATCAGGGCCTTTTTCTTTTGTCTATATAGTATGAAAAAAAATAAAGTTTTAATCACCAAGTGTGATGCTTTTCTCCATTTTAATTACACCTAGATGTTTATACACTCATTTGACTTAGACTACTTCTACCTACCAAGTTTTTATGAGACAAGAAGCTTTGTGCAGCCCGATGCACGCGTCGCTGCACGTGATGGCACTGCGCAAGGCAGGCCTCATGATCAAGGCAAGTGAGTGTCAGATCAAGCAGGGCTCTGTTATGTACTTGGGCCACCAGGTAGGAAGCGGCCAGGTGGCGCCCCTACAACCCAAGATTGATACCATCCTGGCATGGGAACCCCCAAAGACTCAGACACAAGTGAGAGCCTTTTTATGACTCACGGGGTACTACAGGAGGTTTGTCAAGGGGTATGGCAACATTGTTGCACCCTTGACTGAGCTGACTTCCAGGAAGCAGCCCAAGAAAGTTAACTGGAATGACACCTGTCAGAAGGCTTTTGAAGCCCTGAAGACTGCCATGTGCAAAGCACCTGTGCTTCAGGTACCCAACTTCTCAAAAGAATTCATTGTACAGACAGACACTTCAGAGCATGGTGTGGGGCTGCTCTATCACAGATTAATGAAGAGGGCCTAGACCAACCTGTAGACTTCATCAGCAGGAGTTTACTTCCACGGGAACAGAGGGGGAGAGCAATTGAGCGTGAGGCATTTGCTGTGGTATGGGCACTGAAGAAGTTGAGACCATACTTGTTTGGGACTCACTTCCGATTTCAGACGCCTTAGTGAAGAGAACTCCCAAGAGGAAGGGTAGTTCTCCCCACATTTCAGCTGGAGGGGACACGTGTTAGACTTGACATCATTAGCGTGAGTCTTCCTTCCATTTTTGACGGATTGCCACCTCTGTTTTGTTATGTTTTTGCTGGATTTTTCCTTTGGGCACTGTGCCACTGCTAATCAGTGCCACAGTGCAAGTGCACCCCATGTTAAATTGATATAATGATTGGATTCCATGATTGGGTTATTTGATTTATCTGTCAGCCCTTAGTACAGTGCACCATGTGTGCCCAGGGCTTGTAAATCAAAGGCTGCTGGTGGGCTTGCAGCACTGGTTGTACCACTCACAAAAGTAGCTTGTAAAGTGTGTCTCAGGCCTGCTATTGCAAGGCCTGTGGGCAGTCTAGCACTGCTGTGTTGACTTGGCCACGTGCACCCACTTGCCAGTCCCTAAACCTTCCCTTTGCTTACTATTAGGCACCCCTATGGTAGGCCCAAGGGCTGGGTGCATTGTAAGTATAAGGTTGGACATGTCCTTATGTGTGTAGCATGTTCTAATAGAGAATTACAGCCATTTTCGTTTTTCACTATTGAAGGCTAACTGTTCTCATAGGCCAGAATAGGCAGTTAAGATTATTACATCCTTATAATCCTAACTGACTCAAGGAACATGGTATAAATTCGAACTTAGTATGCCTGAACTCAGAATAATAAATTGCATCTTTTAATAAAGTTTATTTTAATATTCTGTGTTTGCAAACAACACTTTTAGAAAGCAGATATTTGCTTGCCTAACCATTTGAGCCTGCCTCTGCTGGGTTGTGTATTCCTTGTCTGGGGTTGTGTGTGACAGGGTTGGGGAATTCCAGGAGACAGGCTGGGGCAGCCTAGTGGTGAATAGAGAGATCTGCATCTAGATGGGAGGAAGGAGTTACACCTGGGACCTGAATAGGGCTGGGCCTTCCCTCTACAATGCTGGCCCCACCTCCCCGTGGCTTGTCTGATGTCTCTGCCCTGCTCTGTGAAAGGAGAGGAGGAATCATGTCAAAATAGTGCTCCAGAGCTGTATCTTCCCTCTCCTGTGCTGTCTCCACCTCCTGTGGGGCGGCTGATGTCTCTGCCCGGCACAGTGAAAGGAAGAAGAGAGTCATGGAAACAAAGTGCTCAGGAACTGGTTTGAACTAGGCAGAGGCCACTCTGCCTTCAGAGAACAAAGGATTTGGGGGTATAAATATTGGGACCCTGAACCCAAGAAATTAGATCACTTCTGGAACAAGAAACCTTTCTGATATGGAAAAAACAGAAACCATCTTAGCTCAAAAACTTGGTGACCCAGATTTGGACTTAGATCGAGCCCTAGTATTAAACAAAAAGATCTTCCGCTCCTCAAATTTAAGGGCTCAGCATTATAAGACACTTCTTAATTTGTATTTTACCCCATCAAAATTGTTTGCCTGGAGAGTAAGGGATAACGATAGATGCCCAAGATGTAATTCAGGCCCTGCTGACTTACTCCATATGTTTTATAATTGCTCGAATTTAACACCAGTTATTAAGGAGATACAGGAATTTCTGGAGGGGCTGCTAGGACAAAACATCGTTCTATCCCCTTCAGTGGTCTTAGTGGGCATGGATGGGAAATTGAATGCAGAAGGTGGGGCGGAAGCCCTAGTTTTTATATCTGCGGCTATATTACGTCTATTAATTTCAGCCGGATGGAAAGATATCTCTGCTCTCAACTTTCAACAATGGATCTCAAGGTTCTTAGGAATGCATAATATTGAAGAGTGTTTATATGATTTTAAGGGGAAGAAAAAGCGGGAATGGGGTAGGAATATATGGGCTCCAGTCAGGAAATGGAGGGAATCTAGAAACTGAAAATACAAACAAACGTGTATAGGGTGGTCTGGCTTTCACGTATCCGCTGGTCTATTGTAGTCTATTATAGTATGTGCTTTAATCTTGTTTGTATCCCCTTTTAGTCAAGTCGTTTTTTCTACTGCTTTTTCTACTGCCTATGTATAGTCAATGATGTCTATATTTATTTTGATTATTTATTCTGATTGTGGAATGAAATGTACTATGATATATAACGAATTTCTTTTATACCTTAAATGCCCGAAACTTCTCAATAAAAAATATAACAAAAAAAAAAGAAACCTTTCTGCCAAGGAGAAGAACCAAGGAAGCTGCAGGAGTTTGGACTGCCCCTCTGGCAGTGTGCTGTTTGCTGGGTTTGCCTGCAGTGGTTGCTTCATCTAGGACACCCCCGCGCCGCACGGCCACCAGCTGCTGCGTGTGCCTCCTCGCTGCCCCTGCTGCCGCCGTGTGACCACGCCCCCTGCCACCGAGCGGCGTGGTCTCCTACGTGATAGCGCTGTGCTCCTGTACCTTGTTCTCCTGTTGTGTGCCCCCTGACTGCTGAGTATCTCTGTGTGCAATTGTGGTCTTTACTTTGTTAATTTGTACTGTATTCGTTGTTCGCCGGTCCCCCTGTCTCTCCTTGTCCTCCCTGCCCGCTTCCCTTCACCGCCGCTAACCACGCCCCTTTTTCTTCTGTAACCTCCCCGCTCCCGCCTTCCAGCTGCTCCGCCCTCCCTCGCACTTGGCCATATATGGCGACCGTGCGACTCAGGTGAGTGTGACCTAATCTAGGACACCCCGCGCCGCACGGCCACCAGCTGCTGCGTGCGCCTCCTCGCTGCCCCTGCTGCCACTGTGTGACCACGCCCCCTGCCACCGAGCGGCGTGGTCCCCTACGTGATAGCGCTGTGCTCCTCTACCTTGTTCTGCTGTTGTGTGCCCCCTGACTGCTGAGTATCTCTGTGTGCAATTGTGGTCTTTACTTTGTTAATTTGTACTGTATTCGTTGTTCGCCGGTCCCCCTGTCTCTGGTTGTCCTCCCTGCCTGCTTCCAGCCACCGCCGCTAACCACTCCCCTTTTTCTTCTGTAACCTCCCCGCTCCCGCCTCCCAGCTGCTCCGCCCTCCCTCGCACTTCGCCATATATGGCGACCGTGCGAACGCGCAGCTGTCACGCGCAGCAGGCGCGCCTATTGTGCGCCGAAGGCGCGCCAAAGGTAAGCCCGTCTGCGCCCGTCCGCGACTGGACCGCTCCCAGCGCCAGGACCCCTGGCCCCCACCGACGGATGACGACCCGACTCTCCTACAACGCCACCAAACTCATCGCTCTCAACACCGGCGGGATCCCTGGATGCTACTGTGCCACCCAGAGGCGCACCCACGGACCCTTCAGCTGCCACGCCTGCAAGTTCACCTGCATCCGGACCTGCCCCACACCTGCAACCGCCAAGCCGAACACCAGCAGCAACCACCTCAAGTGCATCCTGCTCAACACCCGCTCCGTCCACAGGCACGCCGTCGAACTTTGGAACCTCCTCGACACCACATCTCCTGACGTCGCCTTCCTCACGGAAACCTGGATGAACGACTCCTCAGCGCCCGACATCGCCATCGCCATCCCAGAGGGCTACAAGATCACCCGGAGGGACCGCTCCGCCAACCAGATGGGAGGAGGCATCGCCATCATCCACAGGGACATCATCCACATCACGACCAACATCAACGACACCCTGATAACAGCCGAACACCTACACTTCCAGATCCGTACCGACCCGAAGACCACCCTCAGAGGCACCCTGATCTACCGACCCCCGGGACCACGCACACAATTCAGCGAGGACATCGCCGACTTCGTCAGCCCACATGCCCTCCCCTCCGCTGACTACATCCTCCTGGGGACCTCAACTTCCACCTGGAGAACAACAACGACCGCAACACCATCACCCTGCTCGACAACCTCCCCAACCTCGGACTCAAGCAGCTGGTGTCCACCCCCATCACCTCGCCGGACACACACTCGACGCCGTCTTCTCATCCAGCAAAGACATCGCCTTCAGCCACGCCACTAGACTCCACTGGACGGACCACAGCTGCATCCACTTCAACTTCAGAAGAACGACGATCCACCACCACCAGCAACCGGTTGCTCGAAGAAGCTGGAACAAGATCACAGCTGACCAACTCGCCGCTTCCCTGAGCCAGCACCCTCCCGCCAGCTCAGCGAACCCCAGCCAGGCCGCCGACAACCTCACGAAGTGGATCAGCAACTGCGCGGACGAACTCGCCCCACTGAGGACCCCGCCTAGCAGACCCGGCAGCAAGAAGGCCCTATGGTTCACCGACGAACTCAAGAGCTCCAAGAAGAACTGCCGAGCCCTCGAGAAAGCCTGGAGAAGGGAACCAACACCGGACAACATGACTGCCCTCAAGCTTGCCACCCGGAAGCACCACCAACTGATCCGCGCCACTAAGAAAACTGCATTTAAGGACCGGCTGGACAACAACACACACAACTGCAAGGAACTCTTCAACATCGTCAAAGAGCTCTCCAACCCCAACGCCGGAAACAACGACATCAGCCCATCGCATGACCTCTGCAACTCCCTCGCCTCCTACTTCCACAACAAGATCGCGGACATACACAACAGCTTCAGCACTCAACCGACGCCCGCCACGACCGAACCACCGCCCCCCACCACCACCCTCCGCGCCTGGACTCCGATCAGCACGGAAGACACCGTCCGCATGATGAACTCCATCCACTCAGGATCTCCAACCGACCCCTGCCCTCACCACGTCTTCAACAAGGCCGACGCTGTCATCGCACCCCACTTGCGGGACATCATCAACACCTCCTTCGACACCGCCACCTTCCCGGAGAGCTGGAAGCACGCCGAACTCAGCGCTCTACTCAAGAAACCTACAGCGGACCCCACCGAACTCAAGAATTACCGCCCCATCTCGCTCCTCCCGTTCCCAGCCAAAGTCATCAAGAAGACCGTCAACAAGCAGCTGGCTGCCTTCCTCGAGACGAATGGATCCCTCGACCCCTCACAGTTGGGCTTCCGACCCAACCACAGCACCGAGACCGCACTCATCGCTGCTACCGATGACATCCGAGCCCTGATGGACAACGGAGAAACAGCGGCCCTCATCCTCCTAGACCTCTCCGCGGCATTCAACACTGTCTGCCACCGCACCCTAGTGCAACGCCTCAGCAACGTCGGAATCCAGGAGAAGGCACTGGATTGGATCCTCTCCTTCCTCAACGGAAGAACACGGAGAGTCCGCCTACCACCGTACAAGTCAGAGGCCACCGAAGTCATCTGCGGCGTCCCTCAAGGATCTACGCTGAGCCCCACCCTCTTCAACGTCTACATGACCCCCCTCGCGGCCATCGCACGCCAACACAACCTGAACATCATCTCCTACGCTGACGACACCCAGCTGATCCTCTCCCTGACCAACGACCCCGCCGCCGCCAGAGCCAACCTTCACGAAGGAATGAAAGACGTAGCCGAGTGGATGACGACCAGCCGCCTGAAACTGAACTCAGACAAGACGGAGGTCCTCATCCTGGGCTCTTCACCCTCCGCCTGGGACGACTCCTGGTGGCCCCCCGCCCTGGGCAGTGCACCCAAACCAACAGACCACGCACACAACCTGGGCTTCATCTTGGACTCCTCCCTCACCATGACCAGACAAGTCAACGCCGTCTCCTCGTCATGCTTCAACATCCTGCGCATGCTACGGAAGATCTTCCGGTGGATCCCCACCGAGACCAGGAAGACGGTCACCCAGGCCCTCGTCACCAGCCGACTGGACTACGGCAACGCCCTCTACGCCGGAACCAGCGCCAAGCTTCAGAAGAGACTCCAGCGGATCCAGAAAGCCTCAGCCAGACTCATCCTCGACATCCCACGACATAGCCACATCTCCGGACATCTGAGACACCTGCATTGGCTTCCCGTCAACAAAAGAATCACCTTCCGCCTCCTCACCCACGCACACAAAGCCCTACACGATCAAGGCCCCAGCTACCTCAACAACCGCATCAACTTCTACGCTCCCAAACGACATCTCCAATCAGCCAGCCACGCCCTCGCCACCGTCCCCCGCATCCCAAGAATGACAACGGGAGGAAGATCCTTCTCCTACCTGGCCGCCAAGACCTGGAACTCCCTACCGACCGACCTACGCCTGACCCAAGACTACCTCTCCTTCAGGAAGAAGCTCAAGACCTGGCTATTCGAGCAGTAGCAGCACTCCCCCCCCCCCTAGCACCTTGAGACCCTCCGGGTAAGTAGTGCGCTATATAAATGCCTATGATTGATTGATTGATTCATTGCCAAGAGAAAGGAGAAGGAACTTTGTAAGGACTTTCATCTACAGAATATTCTCCAAGGGCTTGAACTGTGCTTGCCTCCTGCTGAAGTCCCAGGGACGAAAGACTTCCCCTACAGGTCCCTCCTGAATTTCCTTGCTGGAAATTCTGACTTCAGTCACTTGCATGCCGCTGGGAGCTGGAAGCGCGACGCATCGAGAAAAAGCGTGTCGCCGCCGCAGCTGAGTCATCGCAACGCCTAAGAAGCGAGCCTCTGCCGCATCTCCAGGGAAGCATGTGTTCATCAAACCTGCCTGCTGTCGCATCACCGAGGAAGCGTGACGCTATCGGGAGAGTCGCCATTGCATCACCGGAGAAGCGCGCTGCAGGGCCCGTCGCGGTGCCAAAGTACAGAGTCGTCGCAAGGCTGCCAGGGTGTCATCGCATCGCATCACCGCATCAAGGGCGCCATCTTCCCGCATCGCAACCGGATCATCGCATTACATCCAGGCGCCATCTTGCGCATCGCAACGGGCCCTCAGGCCGAGAATCTACGCATCCCCTCCGCACCGATAAGGCTTGCCACGAGTCCCCTATTCTGCGCAAGCATTGAGGAAGGACGCAACCATTCCCCGGGTCACGGAACCGACTCATCTCCCCTTTTGAGAGACTTTTGTTCACTTTGCGTTATGCTTCCAGGTACTTTGTTGAGAACTTTGTCGCATTTACCAACAACTTGAACTAAGAGACTTTAATCATCTTTTAAGTAACCTCTGGGTATATTCACAAATGCTTAACACACTGCCTCTGAGATAAGCCTGTCTGCTCGTGCCAAGCTACCATGGGGGTGAGGAGGGGTTATTAAGGAGTGTAATCCCCCTATCCTGACTTAGAAGTAAGGGTCCCTACTTGGACAAAGGTGATAACCATTGTCAACTAGAGACACCCCAGATCTAACAATATATATATATATATATATATATATATATATATATATATATATATATATATATATATTCACTGAAAAAACCATGGGTTATAGACCATATATAGTTAGGAATTAGCATTTACAAAACCTTATTTTACTCACACAAAACCATTGAAATTACATATATAGTTAGTTGCACTAACTATATATCGCGCACCCGCAATCCACTGCTGATGATGTCACATATTACATCATTCATGACATGGTCAGTGACATCACTGATGACATCACTGATGACAACTCAAATGACATCACTGATGACATTATCCAATGACTGTATGTGTCTGTAAAGTTAAAATATGTCTTACATATTGAAGAATGAGTGGATGTATAAGTGTCTGGATGAAGGATTTAGTAGGTGCATGACTGACTGTATGAGAGAGTGATTAAATGTGTCTCACTGAGTGCATGGGTTAGTGATTAAACTGACTTAATTTGTGCATCATTATGTCTGTTGTTCTGTAAACTGCTAAATGTGTTAATCAGTAGCTATATGAGTAAATATATGGGTTATTCATTGGTTGCCCAAGTATTTGTATGGGAGACTGAGTATGTGTGTGAGTGGCTGGGAGGTGTATGACTCTGTCCATAGATGTGTGAGCAGTTGATTCACTAGATGTATGGGTTCAAAAGTGCATGTGGAAACAGCTGCATGGGCAGTTGGCTGTGTGCATGAGTGTATTGGTGAGTTAATGGATATCCCAGTGCTACATGTCAAAGTAAGCACATATGTAAAACACAGTACATGTGAGAGTTGACATATATAAATAACTGTGCATAAGAGCCAGTGAATGTGTGAGTGGCTGTATGGATCATTGTGAACTTGTATCAGGGATTGTATTGGAGAGTAAATATGTGTTAGAATATGTTTGAATTAGTAAGGTGTGTATAACTGTAAAGTTGAGGAAATGGAGGTGTGATTGATTCTTTGCATGACTGACTAGATGTATGAGTAACTCCATGGATGAGTGACAATCTGTGAGTGTCTGTTTACACTGATTGTATCTAAGGTTATATTAGAGTCTGAAGACGTTCATCGTATTATCACATGAATTATATTATCAGTGATGTTGTCAGTGATGTCATTTGAGTTGTCATCAGTGATGTCATCAGTGATGTCACTGACCATGTCATGAATGATGTAATATGTGACATCATCAGCAGTGGATTGCGGGTGCGCGATATATAGTTAGTGCAACTAACTATATATGGAATTTCAATGGTTTGTGTGAGTAAAATAAGGTTTTGTAAATGCTAATTCCTAACTATATATGGTCTATAACCCATGGTTTTTTCAGTGAATTTTCAAGGTTTTGTAAATGCTAATTCCTAACTATATATGGTCTATAACCTTTGGTTTTTTCAGTGAATTTCAATGGTTTTTTAATAGCAAATATCAAAAGCTGTAAAATGTCAAGTACGTGGTAGGTAAAAACATTTTCGTGTCTATGCACGCTGATGTGCTTTGAACGCTGCCCCCCCCCTCTTTTCTTTTAGGAGTATTCTCTCTTTGCAGATATTGAAGGGTAGGTAACGCAGGCCTTTGCCCCCGTTGTAATCCGTCGTGCCTGCTTCCCTCTCCATTTGATTGATTGTTATCCAAGCATTTACTGTTTTGGAATTGGTTCTCTTTGGTTCAATCTCTATTTACAAACAAGCACAGAGTCGCAATACTCTGTTTAGTCTTTGCAGATAGTGAAAAATCATTAGAAAAAACAAAAGGAATCAAGCAAAATCAGTAGGCCACTAATGGGATCTCTTTTTGACCTCGCTAAAATAGAAACATTAGGAACAACCCTTTATGAGAAATATGAAACTAGTGAGAGGAACTGAGCTCGACGCCATGATGGCTGCAAGACAGCTCGGCTCCGCCGCCCACCCCGCCAAAAACAACGACAAACCCTATGCAAATATTATAAATATATACAACACACCAGCAAAGTAAAAGGTAAAACGTTTTATTAAATAACTATTTAAATGGCAGCCTGCTGCAACATCGATCCAAATGCATGCCGCCGTTCCCGGGATTTCTCCCCGACTACTCTGCGGCCTACGAGATGGAGAGGCCGGGGCGTTGACTAGGCGGGGCCTCTGGCCGCAACCACAGTGCCAACGATCGCTGCTGACGGAGGGGAGCCTTTCCGGTGACAGCCACTGATCTGAAGAACCGCTGCCTGCGGTGCCTCCCTGAGCTGGTTGACGGAGGCCCCGAGGGGAGGTGTGCTGGCGCGGACTCGGAGGGGGCGCTTGACTCCTGCCCCCTCCCCAAGTCTTGTTGCCCTGGTGTGGGCTGAGATCGCCCCCGACATAGGCGGTCGGCTCCCGGGTCAGGCGGAACTTGTTGCCTTTTGGTGACTCTTCCATTCTGGACCTTGTCCCACAATCCGTTTGACCTGAAGACACTGACTGCGGTGCCCTGGTCCAACCATCACATATACCTGCGCCAGGAGACGGCGTGGGGTGCACTGGAAGGGAGAGGCGGCGCGAACGAGCCTCCCCCACCTCCCCAGGTGGAGGTTTCTCAGCTACACCCCAGCGCTTCACTCGGCCACCTGAGTTGCGCCCGCTCCTGCGGCGCAGGGCCTCGCTCGGCCAGCTGAATTGCGCCTGCTCTTGAATATTACAGCGTCTCACCCGCCATCCGGATGAATTGCACCCACTCTTGCAGTACAGCGACAGGCGGCTGCCACGGAGCTCAGGAAATGGCGGTCGGCTCCACAGACTTGGGCCTGGCCTGCAAGGATGGCTCTGGGCAACCCTGGAACTCGGACGCTTGACGGCGTGGGGTGCACTGGAATGGAGAGGCGGCGCGAACGAGCCTACCCCACCTCCCCAGGTGGAGGTTTCTCAGCTCCACCCCAGCGCTTCACTCGGCCACCTGAGTTGCGCCCGCTCCTGCGGCACAGGGCCTCGCTCGGCCAACTGAATTGCGCCTGCTCTTGTTATTACAGCCTCTCACCCGCCATCCGTATGAATTGCACCCACTCTTGCAGTACAGTGACAGGCGGCTGCCACGGAGCTCAGGAAATGGCGGTCGGCTCCACAGACTTGGGCCTAGCCTGCAAGGATGGCTCTGGGCAACCCAGGAACTCGGACGCTTGACTGCTAGGGCATGGGCCCCATTCCCAAAAGCGTCCCCTCAGCCTTGAAGATTCTACAAGAGTCACCGGGGCCCCCGACTCCCGCAGACTTCCTGTGGGGAGGGACTGCCATGATTGCTCGCGGAATGGCCACAACGTAGCCACGGAATGCTCTCATGCTGACGCCAGCTTCAGTCTGAAACATCCAGAAACACTGTAGACTACCAATTCGATCAGTTCCGGTGAAGCCCCAACGTGACCCGGTAGAGAAGAACTTGCCCTCCCCTCTTTGACTGATGGTTCTTGTTGCCTGTCCCTTCTGTCATATGACGCGACGCGTTAGCGCACCCGGAAGTGCTCCGGTACGCAAGGCGCGAAGCGCAGCTTCCCGGAAGCGATCCGGGGCGCGGCGCGGAGCGCGTAACGTAAGCAAAACAGGTCATGTGACTTGTTAATAAAACTTTTCATTGGTTCATTTCACTTTTGGGTTCCTAATGATGTAAGACTAGGTCATGTGACCTGAAAATAACACTTTTCATTGGTTCGGAATGGGGGGGGGGTGCTTAGCTCCTGCCCCCTCTCCAAGTCTCTCTCGGCCAGCTGAGTTGCACCTGCTCTTGCTATTACAGCGTCTCACCCGCCATCCGGGTAAATTTCACCCACTCTTGCGATACAGCAACTCTTCCATTCTGGACCTTGTCCCACAATCCGTTTGACCTGAAGAGACGTCCTGCGGTGCCCTCGCAATGCGGCCTGGTCCCTAAATGTGTGCAAGGGGACGGTATTTCTCGCTCGGCCAGCAGAGTTGCGACCACTCTTGTGGCCTACGACATGGAGAGGCCGGGGCGTTGACTAGGCGGGGCCTCCGGCCGCAACCACAGCGCCAACGATTGCTGCTGACGGAGGGGAGCCTTGCCGGTGAAAGCCACTGATCTGAAGAACGGATGCCTGCGGTGCCTCCCTGAACCGCTTAACGGAGGCCCCCCAGGGGGGGTGTGATGGCGCGGACTGGGAGGGGGCGCTTAGCTCCTGCCCCCTCCCCAAGTCTCTCTCGGCCAGCTGAGTTGCGCCTGCTCTTGCTATTACAGCGTCTCACCCGCCATCCGGCTAAATTTCACCCACTCTTGCGATACAGCGACTCTTCCATTCTGGACCTTGTCCCACAATCCATTTGACCTGAAGACACGTCCTGCGGTGCCCTCGAAATGCGGCCTGGTCCCTGAATGTGTGCACGGGGACGGTATTTCTCACTCGGCCAGCAGAGTTGCGACCACTCTTGTGGCCTACGACATGGAGAGGCCGGGGCGTTGACTAGGCGGGGCCTCCGGCCGCAACCACAGCGCCAACGATTGCTGCTAACGGAGGGGAGCCTTGCCGGTGAGAGCCACTGATCTGAAGAACAGCTGCCTGCGGTGCCTCCCTGAACCGCTTGACGGAGGCCCCCGAGGGGCGGTGTGGTAGCGCGGACTTGGAGGGGCGCTTGGCTCCTGCCCCCTCCCCAAGTGTTGTTGCCCTGGTGTGGCCTGAGATCGCCCCCGACATAGGCGGCCGGCTCCCGGAGTCCGGCGGAACTTTTTGCCTTTTGGTGACTCTTCCATTCTGGACCTTGTCCCACAATCCATTTCATCTGAAAACACGTTCTGCGGCCTGTTCCCTGAATGTGTGCAAGGGGACGGCATTGAATGAATCAAGATGGCGGCTTCACACAAAGCTGACTCAAGTGTTGCTGGTGATGCTATGCAGACAAAAACTGGTTTTCAGTTTGTACATTCTTCAGGATTTTTCCATCCAAGGCTGGTTGAGAGTTTGTAGAACGATGGCTTCAGATTTTCAACATACTACTCTTCAACATTCTTCATAAATGTAATTCTGGTCTTGCCGCTACTTATTGAAGACATTAAACTATACTCTGGACCTGCCTGGCCTCCACCAAAATGGCGCCAGTATGGGAGCGACTTGCAACTCCTTATGACGTTCTAGTTACTTAGCCTTGACGTTATGGGGGATGCATGCGGTCTTTGGCACATGGCGGGCGGGGAAGGGTACTGACTGGGAATACGGACAACCCTATTGATGTCGATTTTTCATTATTGATTATTGTATCAATAAAGCTTTGAAGTAATGTAACCCATGATACTCGCCCATGGTGTGCGTATGGACGATTTTATTGTAACTGATCCTGTTATACTTTCAATTAAAAAAATCAACCTTCACTGATCCTACAACCGTTTATCATGTTTAGTTTTTTCATTATTGATTATTGTATTAATAACGCTTCTAAGTAATGTTACCCATGATACTCGCCCATGGTGTGCGAATGGACGATTTTATTGTAACTGATCCTGTTATACTTTCAATTAAAAAATCAACCTTCACTGATCCTACAACCGTTTGTCACGTTTAGTATTTTCAAATAAATGGCTCGCTTGTTACATACTCCTTTACCCCTGGCTTTTGAAGGACACCATCTTGAGGAATAAAGGGCTGCGTCAAGAGTGGTATTGCCCAGAATGTCTTGTTTTCTAATGCTCGTAATGACAAAGCCAGAACTACCGAAAGGGATTCTGGTCCTGCCGCTACTTATTGGAGACATTGAACTATGCTCTGAACCTGCCTGGCCTCGACCAAAATGGCGCCAGTATGGGAGCGACTTGCAACTCCTTATGACGTTCTAGTTACTTAGAAGAACAAGGAGAGTTGGAGGGTCTGTGAACCAAAAAGCCGAGCCTATAAGGTCCTCATTAGAAAACCAAACTTTTGGATTGCACTGAACCAGACCAAGTGGTCACAAGACACTAAGTGTATGATAGATATCCTATCAGCCCACCCACTCGTCGGAGCCTCGTCATGTAGGACGTCTAGAACCAGGATGGTGTGTCCAAGCCCAGATGAATTGGCTAGACAGCACACAGTTCTGGTTCATACAGTGGAAGTGTCCATGCCACTGGGCGGTGCTGGTAAAGTGCAGTGCAAACAAAAAAGGTGAATAAGTGATGTTAAAATGACGGTCGAGGCAAAAGAAAAACTTTTTATTGATATTCACCAGGACGCCAGATTAAAAAGAGATGTAGGACAGTGTGACAAAATCACTGTTTACTTTGCTGTGTTGTTAAATAGGCCAACATGTTTCTGCCAACAGGTGAAACTACACCGGCATTCTTCAGGGCCACATATATGAGATGTTGCTCCTGCACAGGTACACTCTAATAGTAATATGTAAAGTGAAAAAGACAGACCAAAACATAATAAAGGACTGTCAGACTAATGGTGTGGTCACAGGGACCATCCTACTGTATCCTCTTGAACCATTTGTTGATAGAGGATGCAGTCCCAGCAAGTTAGTTTTTTCAATTAAATGGCTCACTTTTAGCTCGAACGGCTGAATGGATTTGCACGAAACTTGGCAAAATTGTAGGGACTGTTAGCCCGATGTGCCTTTGCTAGGTCTCAATATATGTGCTCCAGTGGATTTTGAGAAATTAATGTTTTAAAAAACAGATATATCTGTGACAGCGTCCCGGGTAGCGCTCCGGTTCGCGTACTTTTCGCGTAACGGAACTTTGCGAAGCAAAGCTGATTGGCTCTCCGGTGTCTGTCAACATTCTAAACAGTCCGGAACGGCCGCCATCTTGTCTCTCGGTAGGATCGAGAGACAAGAGGAGGAGAAAAACAAAGGGGGAATTTAATGAAAGGGGGCAAGGTAGACCCCTCTTGACCCCCTAGGAATGATGTTGGGGTTATTAAAGGGTCCCGTGGGGCAAATAAAAAAAAATTGATTTTTCGCGGTAGAAGCGCTTTCCGGTTCGCGAATCGGGTTGCGAACCGGTAGCGAAACGGGAATTCGCCATTTTGTGTTTCGCTTTAATTAAATTACAAGATGGAGGAAAAACAATGTGGGTAATGGGTATAAGGGGGTACGGGAGACGTATCCAGACCTCCTATGTTTTCTGAGGGTGGCTGAGGATGCTCATATATGTTGATACATGTCTTCCAGCGGCTGCGCGTGAGCGGATACTTTTTTTTTTTGCTGCGTGATGTCTGTTAACGTTCGATTTGAAGGAAATCAGGAAGTGTTGACCGCCATTTTGTCACTGCGAGTAAATATATTGTTAAAAATAATTGTTATAAATGAATCCGTATTGATAAACATTGTCTGCGCCATCTTGTCTTTTTTCCAATGCCATACTTTTGTCGTGCACGGCAGCCATTTTAGATGCCTTGACCAGACCCACTCTCTGCACGCCGGCGATCCTCAGCATGGCTCCCCACCCTCGCAAGCATCTCCCCCACGCACTGGTCCCCCCCGCTCTCTCTCTCATGCATGGGCCATAAACCTCCCCCCATCTGCTCTGCTCTTCCCTGAGAATCACACCCTGTGCCCGCCCGACACCTCCCTATTCACTACCGCACCCTCTGACACTCCTCTTCCTCTGTGTCCGATTGTCCAGGCCGGTCCCAGGCTATCACCTAGCCCTGCGGATGTTGACCGCCATTTTGTCACTGCGAGTAAATATATTGTTAAAAATAATGGTTATAAATTAATCCGAATTGATAAACATTGTCTGCGCTATCTTGTCTTTTTTCCAATGCCACACTTTTGTCGTGCGCGGCAGCCATTTTAGATGCCTTGACCAGACCCACTCTCTGCACGCCGCCGATCCTCAGCATGGCTCCCCACCCTCGCAAGCATCTCCCCCACGCACTGGTCACCCCCGCTCTCTCTCTCATGCATGGGTCATAAACCTCCCCCCATCTGCGCTGCTCTTCCCTGAGAATCACACCCTGTGCCCGCCCGACACCTCCCTTTCACCTATTCACTACCGCACCCTCTGACACTCCTCTTCCTCTGTGTCCGATTGTCCAGGCCGGTCCCAGGCTATCACCTAGCCCTGCGGATGTAGTTTATGGCCCCAACTGTAAAGAATCACCCCTCTTCAAAGGAGTTACAGTAGATCAAGGCCCCCACCCCATGAGATCCGTCACACCACACGCGTTCCTACTATCTGATAACGATCCTGTATTGTGATTGGGGAGGAGATTCTCACTGTAAGGGTGTGTGGGACCGAGCCTGAAGCGGAAGATTCCAGGGATGCCTTTTTGTACATCAAAGTCTCCACAATTATGTGTCACATTAAAAATATATAGCACTCCAACAAAGTAGTAGGATTATAACACTTTAATAACTTATAAATATATACAACGCTCCAACAAAGTAAACACGTTGAAAAAAAAAAAAATTTTAAACAACTATTTACATGGCAGCCTGCTGCAACATCCATCTCAAAGCATTCACCGTCCGCTTGATACTGTCCTTGCCCCTCCTTCCCCAGACTATCAACAATGGGCTGCTTTGGTCTGTCTTTTAGTTGGGTTATAAAAAGCCTACAAAATCCGTCCTCCTTTGAGGTGGCGTCAGTAGCGGACCGTTGTGCGAATAGGCCGAAGGCAGCACAACGCGCCGAGATCTGGGGTGGCACCCAGGTGGTGTCCAGCAAGTTGCCGCACTGGTCTGGCCATCCTACAATGCTGCGCCGAAAAACGGCGTGGGGCGCCCCGGGGGGGGGGAGGCGGCGCGAACGGGCCTCCCCCGCCTCCCCAGGTGGAGGCTCCTCTGCTGCAGTGGGGCGCCCCTTAGCGTTTCAGTCGCCATTCAGTTGAATTGCGCCCGCTCTTGCGGCACTGTGCCTCATCCGCCATTCAGCTGAGTTGCGCCCGCTCATGCTGCTACAGCGTCTCGCCCACCATCCAGTTGAATTGCCCCCACTCTTGCGGTGCAGTGATAGGCGGCTGCCACAGGACTCTCAAAATGGCGGCCGGCTCTTCGGATTTGGGCCTGGTCCACTAAAATGGCCCTGGGACACATTTGAACTCGGACATTTGCCTGCTAGGGCTTGGGCCCCATTCCCGAAAGCGTCCCCTCAGCCTTGAAGATTCTACAAAAGTCATCGGGCCCCCGACTCCCTCAGGCTTCCGGTGGGGAGTGGCTGCCATGATTGCTTGCGGAATGGCCACGACGGAGCCACGAGATGGTGGTGCTCTCATGCTGACGCCAGCTTCAGTCTGAAACATCCAGAAACACAGTAGACTACCAATTCGATGACTTCCGGTGGAGCCCCAACGTGACCCGGTAGGAAGAACTTGCCCTCCCCTCTTTTGACTGATGGTTCTTGTTGCCTGTCCCCTCTGTTGTCATCTAACGGAACCTTTTTGGACTGCCGAGTGAGAAAAAAAAGGTGGGGCTTTCATCATTTGGGAAAAAAAATGTTTAAATCCAATGAAAAGTGTTATTTTTAGGTCATATGATCAAGCCTTCCATCATTAGGAAACCAAAAGTAAAATGAACCAATGAAAAGTGTTATAAACAAGTCACATGACCTGTTATGCGGCTTTGGGCTATGAAAAGCCTACAAAATCCGTTGGCCTGTGAGGCGGCGTCAGTAGCGGACCGATGTGCGAATAGGCCGAAGGCAGCACAACGCGCCGAGATCCGGATGGCACCGAGGTGGTGTCCAGCAAGTTGCCGCACTGGTGTGGCCATCCTACAATGCTGCGCCGAAAGACGGCGTGGGGTGCCCGGGGGGAGGGGGGGAGGCGGCGCGAACGGGCCTCTCCCGCCTCCCCAGGTGAAGGCACCTCATCTGCAGTGGGGCGCCCCTTAGCGGTTCACTCGCTGTCCAGCTGAGTTGAGCCCGCACTTGCTGCTACAGTAGGCCGAAGGCAGCACAAAGCGCCGAGATCCGGATGGCACCGAGGTGGTGTCCAGCAAGTTGCCGCACTGGTGTGGCCATCCTACAATGCTGCGCCAAAAGACGGCGTGGGGTGCCCCGGGGGGGAGGGGGGGAGGCGGCGTGAACAGGCCTCTCCCGCCTCCCCAGGTGGAGGCTCCTCAGCTGCAGTGGGGCACCCCTTGGCGTTTCACTCGCTATCCAGCTGAGTTCCGCCCGCTCTTGCGGCTACAGCGTCTCGCCCACCATCCAGCTGAATTGCGCCCACTCTTGCAGTGTAGCGATAGGCGGCTGCAACAGGACTCTCAAAATGGCGGCCGGGTCTTTGGATTTGGGTCTGGTCCACTAAAATGGCCCTGGGACACCTTGGAACTCGGACGCTTGCCTGCTAGGGCATGGGCCCCATTCCCGAAAGCGTCCCCTCTTTTGACTGGTGGTTCTTGTTGCCTATCTCTTCTGTTGTCATTTAACGGAACCTTTTTGGACTGCCGAAAGGGGTTCTGGTCCGACCGCTGGTTGGTGGAGACATTTTGACTATATCCTGGACGTGCCCGCCTCGCCCTAAAATGGCACCGGTATAAATGGGACTCGTAACTCCTTGTTGTGTACTGGTTGCCCAACCTTGATATCACGAGATACGTATGCAGTTTTAAAGCACATGGCGGGCGGGGACGAGTACTGATTGAACATTTGGACATCCCTATTGATATTAAGTTCTGATGTGTTATTGATTACTGTACTATTGAAAGTTCGAATTAACGTCACCCATGGTACTTGCCCGCAAATGTATATCTAGATAATTTTATTTTAATTGGCCCTGTCGTACTTTAATTATAAAATGTACGTCCACCGATTCCGCAACTGTTAGACACCTTAGTTCTTGCAACCTAATGGCCCGCCCGGTACGTTCTTCTACAGTGTAAATGTCCCCTCATCATATACGATTACAGTTTGCTCCGTGGCCGGCCCACGTGGTTATAGGCCCGTATTTGTATTCTGACATTTTCACAATAAAGGTTTTTAAAACAAAACATGGTAGTAGTACCTAGATTGGTAAAGTTTTGAATAATAGCCACTGTTTTCGAATCAGTAAAAGGCAAGTGAAATAAAGCAGCCCGATTACATGACGGTTAAAAGGTATAATACGCAGGAAAGCAGTAAAGATAAATGGTCAAGGGCTGTTGTGTTTTCCACTCCTGCAACATAAAGTGATCGATAAGAATCCGATATTCATGCCTATCAGCGACTAAGACAGCAGGTCGAGCCTCTTTTGTTCAACGGCTCCCTCATGGGACGAAGAAACGCCCTTTTTCTCGAAATAGGAATATTTTACTTGCAGGACAGTTGTAAATTTCCCGGGAAAATACATTAGCCTGGAACATTGTTAGTGATAAACTGTAAATGCATCTGGGTCCTTTGCTTTACAAGTCAGAGTGAGAAAAAAAAAGGTGGGGCTTTCATCATTTGGGAAAAAAATGTTCTAAACCAATGAAAAGTGTTATTTTTAGGTCATATGACCAAGCCTTTCATCATTAGAAAAACAAAAGTAAAATGAACCAATGAAAAGTTTTATTAACAAGTCACATGACCTGTTACGCTTACGTTACGCACTGCGCACCGCGCCCTGGATCGCTTCTGGGAAGCTGCGCCTCGCGCACCGGAGCACTTCCGGGCGCGCTAACGCGGCGCGTCATATGACGCATTACGCAACAACGCAGGTCCAGAATATAGTCAAAATGTCTCCACCAACCAGCGGTCGGAACACAACCCCTTTCAGCAGTCCAAAAAGTTCTGTTAAATGACAACAGAAGGGACAGGCAACAAGAACCATCAGTCAAAGAGGGGAGGGCAAGTTCCTCTCTACCGTGTCACGTTGGGGCTCCACCGGAACTGATCGAATTGGTAGTCTACAGTGTTTCTGGATGTTTCAGACTGAAGCTGGCGTCAGCATGAGAGCACCACCATCTCGTGGCTACGTCGTGGCCATTCCGCGAGCAATCATGGCAGTCGCTCCCCACCGGAAGTCTGCCGGAGTCGGTGGTCCCGGTGACTGTTGTAGAATCTTCAAGGCTGAGGGGACTCTTTTGGGAATGGGGCCCATGCCCTAGCAGTCAAGCGTCCGAGTTCCACGGTTGCCCAGAGCCATCCTTGCAGGCCAGGCCCAAGTCTGTGAAGCCGACCGCCATTTCGTGAGCTCCGTAGCAGCCGCCTGTAGCTGTACCGCAAGATTGGGTGCAATTCCGTTGGATGGCGGGTGAGACGTTGTAATAGCAAGAGCAGGCGCGATTCAGCTGGCCGAGCGAGGCACTGTGTCGCAAGAGCGGGCGCAAGTCAGCTGGTCGAGTGAAGCGCTGGGGTGTAGCTGAGAAACCTTCACCTGGGGAGGTGGGGGAGGCTCGTTCGCGCCGCCTCTCCCTTCTAGTGCACCCCACGCCGTCTCCTGGCACAGGTATATGTGATGGTCAGACCAGGGCACCGCAGGACGTGTCTTCAGGTCAAACGGATTGTGGGACAAGGTGTGGAGCAGGCGCAATTATCTCGGGGGCCTCCGTCAAGCGGTTCAGGGAGGCACCACATCACATTGTTTTCCAATGCGGTCAGGTCCACAAACAGCCCCCACTTACTTTGAGAATAGTGAAGCTGCAGCAGGTGCAAATAGGCTTCAGACAGTGTTACAAGCGCTGCTCTGAACCCTCAACTATGGCACCCAACATCCAGGACTTATGCCATTTGTGCAAGGCAGTGACATCGAAGCATCTCAGGGACCAAGCAACATACCATATCCAGAGTCCTTCCCACAACCTCTGCCTTCCTTCTTACCTAGTTATTGTTCTTTCACTCCCACTCCAGGCTTTTAGTCTGTGGATGGAAAACCATGAACCTACACTCACCTATGAAAATCTTACTATTGATGGTTGATTTTGAGCCACAAACACAAAGTCTGGTTTGGATCGATGTTGCAGCAGGCTGCCATGTAAATAGTTATTTAATAAAACGTTTTACCCTGTTACTTGTTCATTTTGAGCCCCAAATACAAAGGCTTGTTTGGATCGATGTTGCAGAAGGCTGCCATGTAAATAGTTATTTAATAAAACGTTTTACCCTGTTACTTTGCTGGTGTGTTGTATATATTTATAATATTTGCATAGGGTTTGTCGTTATTTTGGGTGGGGTGGGCGGCGGAGCCGCGCTGTCTTGCAGCCATCATGGTGTCGAGCTCAGTTCCTCTAACTAGTTTCGTATTTCTCATGAGGGGTTGTTCATAATGTTTCTATTTTAGCGAGGTCAAAAAGAGATCCCATTAGTGGCCTACTGATTTTGTTTGATTCCTTTTGTTTTTTTAACGATTTTTCACTATCTGCAAAGACTAAACAGAGTATTGTGACTCTGTGCTTGTTTGTAAATAGAGAATGAACCAAAGAGAACCAATTCCAAAACAATAAATGCTAGGATAACAATCAATCAAATGGAGAGGGAAGCAGGCACGACGGATTACATCGGGGGCAAAGGCCTGCGTTACCTACCCTTCACTATCTGCAAAGAGAAAATACTCCTAAAAGAAAAGAGGAGGGGGGGGGCAGCGTTCAAAGCACATCAGCGTGCATAAACACGAAAATGTTTTTACCTACCACGTACTTGACATTTTAAAGCTTTTGATATTTGCTATTAAAAAACCATTGAAATTCACTGAAAAAACCATAGGTTATAGACCATATATAGTTAGGAATTAGCATTCACAAAACCTTGAAAATTCACTGAAAAAACCATGGGTTATAGACCATATATAGTTAGCATTTACAAAACCTTATTTTACTCACACAAAACCATTGAAATTTCATATACAGTTAGTTGCACTAACTATATATCGCGCACCCGCAATCCACTGCTGATCATGTCACATATTACATCATTCATGACAAGATCAGTGACATCACTGATGACATCAGTGATGACAACTCAAATGACATCACTGATGACATCACTGATGACATCTCATTTGACATTACTGATCACATCACTGATGACATCATTCATGTGATAATACGGTGAACCTCTTCAGACTCTAATATAATCTTAGATACACTCTGAGTAAATAGACACTCACAGACTGTCACTCATCCATGGAGTTACTCACACACCTAGTCAGTCATGCAAAGAATCAATCACACTTCCATTTCCTCAACTATACAGTTATACACACCTTACTTATTCAAACATATACTAACACATATTTACTCTCTTATACAATCCCTGAACAACGACTGCAACACCAGCACCCTGCTCGACAACCTCGACAACCTTGGACTCAAGCAGCTGGTGTCCACCCCCACCCACCTCGCCGGACACACACTCGACGCCATCTTCTCATCCAGCAAAGACATCGCCTTCAGCCACGCCACAGAACTCCACTGGACGGACCACAGATGCATCCACTTCACCTTCAAAAGAACGACGATCCACCACCACCAGCAACAGGTTGCCCGAAGAAGCTGGAACAAGATCACAGCCGACCAGCTCGCCGCTTCCCTGAGCCAGCACCCTCCGGCCAGCTCAGCGAACCCCAGCCAGGCCGCCGACAAATTCTCGAAGTGGATCAGCAAATGCGCAGACGAACTCGCCCCTCTGAGGATCCCACCCAGCAGACCCGGCAGTAAGAGTGCCCCATGGTTCACCGACGAACTCAAGAGCTCCAAGAAGAACTGCCGAGCCCTCGAGAAAGCCTGGAGAAAGGAACCCACGCCGGACAACCGGACCACCCTCAAGCTCGCCACCCGGAAACACCACCAACTGATCCGCACCGCCAAGAAAACGGCTTTCAAGAACCGACTGGACAACAACGCACACAACTGCAAGGAACTCTTCAACATCGTGAAAGAGCTCTCCAACCCCAACGCCGGAAACAACGACATCACCCCATCGCAAGACCTCTGCAACTCCCTCGCCTCCTACTTCCACAACAAGATCGCGGACATACACACCAGCTTCAGCACTCAACCGACGCACGCCACGACCGCAGCAAAGCCGCCCACCACCACCCTCCGCGCCTGGACCCCGGTCAACACCGAAGACACCATCCGCATGATGAACTCCGTCCACTCCGGATCTCCGACCGACCCCTGCCCTCACCACATCTTCAACAAAGCCGACGCTGTCATCGCACCCCACCTGCGGGACATTATCAACACCTCATTCGACACCGCCACCTTCCCCGAGAGCTGGAAGCACGCCGAACTCAGCGCTCTACTCAAGAAACCTACAGCAGACCCCACCGAACTCAAGAATTACCGCCCCATCTCTCTACTTCCGTTCCCAGCCAAAGTCATCGAGAAGACCGTCAACAAACAGCTGGCCGCCTTCCTCGAGACGAATGGATCCCTCGACCCATCGCAGTCCGGATTTCGTGCCAACCACAGCACCGAGACCGCCCTCATCGCCGCCACCGACGACATCCGAGCCCTGATGGACAACGGAGAAACAGCGGCCCTCATCCTCCTAGACCTCTCTGCGGCTTTCGACACGGTCTGCCACCGCACCCTAGTACAGCGCCTCAGCAACGTCAGAATCCAGGAGAAGGCACTGGAATGGATCGTCTCCTTCCTCGACGGAAGAACACAGAGAGTCCGCCTACCACCGTACAAGTCAGAGGCCACCGAAGTCATCTGCGGCGTCCCTCAAGGATCCTCGCTGAGCCCTACACTCTTCAACGTCTACATGAGGCCCCTCGCGGCCATCGCATGCCAACACAACCTCAACATAATCTCCTACGCCGACGACACCCAGCTGATCCTCTCCCTGACAAACGACCCCGCCACCGCCAGAGCCAACCTGCACGAAGGGATGAAAGAGGTAGCCGAGTGGATGACGACGAGTTGCCTGAAACTGAACTCAGACAAGACGGAGGTCCTCATCCTGGGCTCCTCGCCCTCCGCCTGGGACGACTCCTGGTGGCCCCCCGCCCTGGGCACCGCACCCAAACCGACGAACCACGCATGCAACCTGGGCTTCATCCTGGACTCCTCCCTCTCCATGTCCAGGCAAGTCAATGCCGTCTCCTCGTCGTGCTTCAACATCCTGCGCACGCTTCGGAAGATCTTCTGGTGGATCCCCACGGAGACCAGGAAGACCGTCACCCAGGCCCTCGTCACCAGCCGACTGGACTACGGCAACGCACTCTACGCCGGAACCACCGCCAAGATCCAGAAGAGACTTCAGCGCATCCAGAACGCCTCAGCCAGACTCATCCTCGACATCCCACGACACAGCCACATCTCCGGACACATAAGAGACCTGTACTGGCTCCCGGTCAACAAGAGAATCACCTTCCGTCTCCTTACCCACGCACACAAAGCTCTCCACGATCAAGGCCCGAGCTACCTCAACAAACGCATCAACTTCTACGCTCCCAAACGCCACCTCCGATCTGCCAGCCACGCCCTCGCCGCTACCCACGCATCCGTAGAGCCACCACAGGAGGAAGGTCCTTCTCCTACCTGGCCGCCAAGACCTGGAACTCCCTCCCGGCCGACCTGCGCCTGACCCACGACCACCTCTCCTTCAGGAAGAAGCTCAAGACCTGGCTGTTCGAGCAGTAGCGGCACCCCCCCCCCAAGCGCCTTGAGACCCTACGGGTAGGTAGTGCGCTCTATAAATGTCTTTGATTGATTGATTGACAGTGATCCATACAGCCACTCACAAATTCACTGGCTCTTATGCACAGTTATTTATATATGTCAACTCTCACATGTACTGTGTTTTACATATGTACTTACTTTGACATGTAGCACTGAGATATCCATTCACTCACCAATACACTCATGCACACAGTCAACCGCCCATACAGCTGTTTCCACATGCACTTTTGAACCCATACATCTAGTGAATCAACTGCTCACACATCTATGCACAGAGTCATACACCTCCCAGCCACCCACACACACACTCAGTCTCCCATACAAATAATTGGGCAATCAATCAATAACCCATATACTTAATCATAAAGCTACTGATCAACACATGCAGCAGTTTACAGAACAACAGACATAATGATGCACAAATTAAGACAGTTTAGTCACTAACCCATGCACTCAGTGAGAGACATTTAATCACTCACTCATACAGTCAGTCATGCACCTACTAAATCCTTCATCCAGAGTCCAGACACTTATACATCCACTCATTCTTCAATATGTAAGACATATTTTGACTTTTTAGAAACATACAGTCACTGGATTTTGTCATCAGTGATGTCATCAGTGATGTCATTTGAGATGTCATCAGTGATGTCATCAGTGATGTCACTGATCATGTCATGAATGATGTAATATGTGACATGATCAGCAGTGGATTGCGGGTGCGCGATATATAGTTAGTGCAACTAACTATATATGAAATTTCAATGGTTTTGTGTGAGTAAAATAAGGTTTTGTAAATGCTAATTCCTAACTATATATGGTCTATAACCCATGTTTTTTTCAGTGAATATATATATATATATATATATATATATATATATATATATTACCTACTGGCGTCTCGCCAGTAGGTATATATAGTTAGGATTTATTCTCTATGGGATTTCTGAAAATTCTATGTCTAATAACTTTGGCGTTTGTGGACGGAATCGGCTGAAATTTTCAGAAAAATGGCACATTTTGTTTCTGAGCAGCTCCTGGAAATTTGGGGGGGTTCTGTCAAGGGGGGGCCGAGAAAAAAGGGGGGTCCCAAAACGCGTTTTTCCCATGTTAATTTCCATAGGGCGGTTGGACTCACTTTTAGCCCGAACGGCTGAATGGATTTCCACGAAACTTGGCATAATTGTAGGGACTGTTAGCCCGATGTGCCTTTGCTAGGTCTCAATATATGTGCTTCAGTGGATTTTGAGAAATTAACGTTTAAATCAAGATATATATCTGTAACAGCGCTCCGGGCAGCTATCCGGTTAGCGAACTTTTCGCGTATCGGAACTTTGCGAAGCGATGCTGATTGGCTCTCCGGTGTCTGTCAACATTCTAAACAGTCCGGAGCGGCCGCCATCTTATCTCTCGGTAGGATCGAGAGAGAAGAAGAGGTGAAAAACAAAGGGGGAATTTAATGAAAGGGGGCAAGGTATACCTCTCTTGACCCCCTAGGAATGATGTTGGGGTTATTAAAGGGTCTCGTGGGGAAAATAAAAAAATATATATTTTTCACGGTAGAAGCGCTTCCCGAGCCGCCAACTGGGCCGCAAACTGGTAGCGAAACGGGAATTCGCCATTTTGTGTTTCGTTTTAATTAAATTACTAGGTATAAGGGGGTGCGGGAGACGTATCCTGACCCCTTATGTTTTCTGAATATGTTGATACATGTCTTCCAGCGGCTGTGCGTGAGCTTTTTTTTTTTTGCTGCGTGACGTCTGTTAACGTTCGATTCGATGGAAATCAGGAAGTGTTGACCGCCAATTTGTCACTGCGATAAAATATTTTGTTATAAATGAATCCTTATTGATAAACATTGTCTGCGACATCTTGCCTTTTTTGTCCAATGCCACAATTTTGTCGTGCACGGCAGCCATTTTAGATGCCTTGACCAGGCCCACTCTCTGCACGCCGTCGATTCTCAGCATGGCTCCGCACCCTCGCAAGCATCTCCCCCATGCACTGGTCACCCCCGCTCTCTCTCTCATGCATGGGCCATATACTTCCCCCCATCTGCGCTGCTCTTCTCTGAGAATCACACCCTGTGCCCGCCCGACACCTCCCTTTCACCCTATTCACTACCGCACCCTCTGACACTCCTCTTCCTCTGTGTCCGATTGTCCAGGCCGGACCCAGGCTATCACCTAGCCCTGCGGATGTAGTTTATGGCCCCAGCTGTAGAGAATCCAGACATATCAGTCCTCCCGATTCAGGCGTGAGACTACTGATTTCAGTGCTAGTCTTCCGCCTCCCGATTCCTGCAAGGAAAAACCCGGGGGCATATTACCAACAACTAGCGATAATTTTTGTCTCTAACTTGTTTAGAGACAAAAATTATCGCCGCACATCGGCGAATTTTATCGCACATAAACCTTGCTATTAGCAAGGTTTATCGCAAATGCGATAAAAAACGGCCGCAATGCATGAATATCGCTGAAAAGTCAACGATATTCATGCATTAGCGAGCTAATGCTCTTAGCCATGTTATCCACCTCCCATTGGATAACATGGCTAAGAACTGCTCAGGGCAGGTGTTAGCTTTTGGAGATATTCCCGCTTAGCGCGAATATCTCCAAAAGTTGGTAATAGGAGATAGCGATGGTTAGGGACTGTTTCCAGTCGCTAAAATCTTGGCACGCCCACTTTGCATGTCATTAGTGATAAATATCACTGACATGCAAAGCGGGGCCCAAGATGGTCACTATCTCCTTTTAGCTGTCACTAACTGGTGTTAGCGACAGCTTGGTAATAGGGAGATAATGTTATCTCTTTTTTTTGGCTTTTAAAGCCAAAAAAGCGGAAATAAACCCCCTTGATAATATGCCCCACGATTTCTCGGGGGTTTCAGCTGACAGGGCTTGGTATTGTGTTACGTGCTAATTCTTCCAGGAAACGTCAGAGGGTCGATGCAGGGGTTCTAGAAGGGGTGATAAACCATTTAAGCCTAATGAACAAACGCATGGTCTTTTAAAGATTTGTGAAGTACTCGGGGCGGCGGTGTGTGTGTGCCCTCTTTCAGGACCGGGCGGGGGGGTCACTGCCAGCAACTTGCCAGGTCAGGTAGTGTTCAACACGTGCATCACCCTTTCTCTGCCTGCTATTGCGCTCCATGCTTCGGAAAGGTAAGAAAAAGAACGTGCATTTGAGTTTGAAATGTCCGATCCTGTAGCAGTACACTTGCAAAGCCCACACATGACAATAACCCGATTCAAGGCCCCATTCACCCGATTTTTTAAAAATATATAGCACTCCAACAAAGTTGGATTTTAAAACTTTATTAACTTTTAAATATAACGAACGCAACAAAAACTGTAAATATATTTAACCATTTTTTGAAATTAACCAGAACTACAACGATAACAACAACAACAACAATAATATAACTTTTATGCCTAAATTACGCAAACATTTAGCTAATCTGCTAAAGGGGGGAGTCGCCATTTCTTTACAATAATCAATAATGAAAAATCCACATCAATAGGGTTGTCCGTTTTCTCGATGCAGCACTATAGTGCAACATACACAGCACCTGGGGTGTCAAGAGTGAACAGGTCTTTCTTTGTTCCTTAAGATGTTATCTGTGTCAACCTCTTCCGAGAATGCTGATGCGTTAGGATTTCCTTGTGTTTCTTAATAGCATTGGTGTCTGCACACTTCTTTGTCAATTCTGTGAAGATGATAACTGCTTCATAAACAGACGATATCTTTGTTTAGTCATTAGTGTTAAGTGTGTCTGAAACTACAGTGCCCTTCTGTTTTTTTTTCTTCAGGCTCTACAGAGTTTTGTGTGTTGTTCTTTTGAGCGACAATTATTCCAGAGGTTTCAGGTTTACTTGTTTTGTCCTGCAGTGAGTTAACAGCTTTAGAGACTTCATGTTTATTTGCTATGTCCTGCTGTTCGTCAACTGCTTCAGAGACGTCAGCCTCATTTGTTATGTTTGACTAGATCCTGGACCTGCCCGGCCGCGCCCAAAATGGTGCCAGTGTAAATGGGACTCGTAACTGCTTGTTGTGTACTGGTTGCCCAACCTTGATATCACGAGATACATATGCAGTTTTGAAGCACATGGCGGAGGCTTGTCTGCTGTAGTGGGGCGCCCCTTTATCGTTTCAGTCGCCATTCCGCCCGCTTTTGCTACACTGTGCCTTTTCCGCCATTCAGCTGTTTAGCGCCCGCTCTTACGGCTACAGCGTCTCGCTCACCATGTAGTTGAGTTGCTCCCACTCTTGCGGTGCAGCGATAGGCGGCTTCCACAGGACTCTTAAAATGGCGGCCGGCTCTTCGGATTTGGGCCTGGTCCAGTAAAATGGCCCTGGGACACCTTGGAACTCGGACGCTTGTCTGCCAGGGCTTGGGTTCCATTCTCGAAAGCGTCCCCTCAGCCTTGAAGATTGTACAAAAGTCTTGGGGGCCGTCGACTCCCGCAGGCTTCCGGTGGGGAGTGGCTGCCATGATTGCTTGCGGAATGGCCACGACGGAGCTACGAGATGGTGGTGCTCTCATGGTGACGCCAGCTTCAGTCTGAAACATCCAGAAACAAGGTGGGGCTTTCATCGTTTGGGAAAAAAAATGTTTTAATCCAATGAAAAGTGTTATTTTTAGGTCACATGACCTAGTCTTACATCATTAGGAAAACAAAAGTAAAATGAACCACTGAAAAGTTTTATTAACAAGTCACATGACCTGTTATGCTTGCGTTACGCGCTGCGCGGCGCGCTCTGGATCGTTTCCGGGAAGCTGCGCCTTGCGCACCGGAGCACTTCCGGGTGCGCTAACGCGTCGCGTCATATGACGCATTACGCGACAATGCAGGTCCAGAATATAGTCAAAATGTCTTCACCAACCAGCGGTCGGAATACAACCGCTTTCAGCAGTCCAAAAAGTTTGGTTAAATCTTAAGAGCGGGAGCAACTCAACTACATGGTGAGCGAGACGTTGTAGTCGCAAGAGCGGGCGGTAAACAGCTGAATGGCGGAAGAGGCACAGAGTACCAAAAGCGGGCGGAATGGCAACTAAAACGGTAAAGGGGCGCCCCACGACAGCGTTTCTTCAGGTCAAACGGATTGTGGGACAAGGTCCAGAATGGAAGAGTCATCAAAAGGGAAAAAATTCCGCCGGACCCCGGGAGCCGGCCGCCTATGCCGGGGGCGATCTCAGGCCACACCAGGGCAACACGACTTGGGGAGGGGGCAGGAGCCAAGCGCCCCCTCTCAGTCCGCGCCATCTCACCGCCCCTCGGGGGCCTCCGTCAAGCGGTTTAGGGAGGCACCGTATCACATTGTTTTCCAATGCAGTCAGGTCCACAAATGGACCCCACTTACTTTGAATAGTGAAGCTGCAGCAGGTGCAAATAAGGTTTAAACAGTGTTACAAGAGCTGCTTAGAACTCTGAAGTATGGCACTCAACAACCAGGACTTATGCCATTTGTGTAAGGCAGTGACATGGAAGCAACTCAGGGACAAAAAGCATGAACGAACATTCACGTATGAAAATCTTATTTGGGGAAGGGGTAGAATCCAAACGCCCCCTCCCAGTTCGCGCCACTACACCGTATGTGGAAAATCTGAAGCCATCGTTCTACAAACTCTCAACGCTTGCTATCAGTGCATGAGTTTCATGCTCGATCGATTGAGGTAGCCGGATCGGGCAATAAAAACTATAAAATAGTTATGTAAATAGTTATTTAATAAAATGTTTTACCCTGTTTCTTTGCTGGTGTGTTGTCTATATTTATAATATTTGCATCTGGTTTGTCGTTATTTTGGGCGGGGTGGGTGGCGGAGTCGAGCTGTCTTGCAGCCCTCATGGTGTGGAGCTCAGTTCATTTCACTATTTTCGTATTTCTCATGAAGGGTTGTTCCTAATGTTTGTATTTTACCGAGGTCAAAAAGAGATCGAATTAGTGGTCTACTGATTTTGCTCGATTACTTTAATTTTTTTACACGATTTTTCACTATCTGCAAAGACTAAACAGAGTATTGCGACTTTGTGCTTGTTTGTAAATAGAGAATGATCCAAAGAGAACCAATTCTAAAACAGTAAATGCTTGGATAACAATCAATCAAATGGAGAGACAAGCAGGTACGACGGATTACAACAGGGGTAAAGGTCTGCGTTAACTACCGTTCACTATCTGCAAAGAGAGAGTACTACTAAGAGAAAAGAGGGGAGGGGGGGGGGCAGCGTTCAAAGCACATCAGCGTGCATAAACACGAAAACGTTTTTACCTATCACGTACTTGACATTTGACATCTTTTGATATTTGCTATTAAAAAACCATTGAAATTCACAGAAAAAACCATAGGTTATAGTCGATATATAGTTAGGAATTTGCATTTACAAAACCTTGAAAATTCAATGAAAAAACAATTGGTTTTAGGCCATATATAGTTAGGGATTTGCATTTACAAAACCTTATTTTACTCGCATAAAACCATTGAAATTCCATATATAGTTAGATGCGCTAACTATATATCGCGCACCCGCAATCCACTGCTGATGATGTCACATATTACATCATTCATGACATGGTCAGTGACATCACTGATGACACACTGATGACAACTCAAATGACATCACTGACAACATCACAGATGACATCATTCATGTGTTAATACGATGAACCTCTACAGACTCTGATATAACCTTAGATACACTCAGTGAAAACAGACACTCACAGATTGTCACTCATCCATGGAGTTACTCATACACCTAGACAGTCATGCAAAGAATCAATCACACCTCCATTTCACCAACTATACAGTTATACACACCTTACTTATTGAAACATATTCTAACACATATTTACTCTCTTATACAATCACTGATACAAGTTTTCAATGATCCATGCAGCCACTCACACATTCACTGGCTCTTAAACACAGTAATTTATATATGTCAACTCTCGCATGTACTGTGTTTTACATATGTACTTACTTTGACATGTAGCATTGAGATATCCAATCACTCACCAATACACTCATGCACACAGTCAACCACCCATACAGGTGTTTCCACATGCAGTTTTGAACCCATACATCTAGTGAATCAGCTGTTCACACATCTATGCACAGAGTCACACACCTCCCAGCAACTCACACACATACTCAGTCTCCCATACAAATACTTGGGCAACCAATCAATAATCCATATAGTTACTCATATAGCTACTGATCAACACATGCAGCAGTTTACAGAACAACAGATATAATGATGCACAAATTAATACAGTTTAATCACTAACCCATGCACTCAGTGAGACACATTTAATCACTCCCTCATACAATCAGTCATGTACCTACTAAATCCTTCATCCAGACACTTATACATCCACTCATTCTTCAATATGTAAGACATATTTTAACTTTACAGAAACATACAGTCACTGGATGTTGTCATCAGTGATGTCATTTGAGTTGTCATCAGTGATGTCATCAGTGATGTCACTGACCATGTCATGAATGATGTAATATGTGACATCATCAGCAGTGGATTGCGGGTGCGCGATATATAGTTAGCGCATCTAACTATATATGGAATTTCAATGGTTTTATGCGAGTAAAATAAGGTTTTGTAAATGCAAATCCCTAACTATATATGGCCTAAAACCAATGGTTTTTTCATTGAATATATATATATATATATATATATATTACCTACTGGCGGTCGCCAGTAGGTAGTTATAGATTTTTTTCAATGTTAAATCTCAAAATTCTATTTGGAATAACTTTGGCGCCGGTTGACGAATTTGCCCGAAAAGTTCCTCAAAATGGCTTCGTGGCATTCCAGTCCTTCCTTGAAAGTTTGGGGGGGATTCGTCAAGCGGGGGCCGAGATAAAAGGGGGGTCCCAAAATGCGTTTTCCCCATGTTCATTTCCATAGGGCGGTCGATTTCACTTTTAGCCCGAACGGCTGAATGGATTTCCACCAAACTTGGCAAAATTGTAGGGACTGGTAGCCCGATGTGCCTTTGCAATGTCTCAAGATATGTGCTCCAGTGGATTTTGAGTAATTTAGGTTAAAAAAAATATATATATCAATGGCAGCGCCCGGTACGCATTCCGGGGAGTGCTCCGGGCGCGCTACGCGACTTGCGCATGGAAAGCTGATTGGCTCTCGGGTGTCTGTAAACATTCCAAACGGTCCGGAGCGGCCGCCATCTTATGTCTCGGTATGATCGAGACACAAAACAAAGGGGGAAAAGACCATTAGGGGGCAGAGTAGACCCCCCTGACCCCCTAGGTTTCATTTGGGGGCTATAAAAGGGCCCAGCGGGGCAAAACATTTTTTTTGTTTTCGATTTGCGCAGGGGGAGCGCCCGGTACGCGCACCGGGGAGCGCACCGGGGAGCGCACCGGGGAAAAATGAGAATGGCAGAGTTTAAAAATCTAAGTCATTTTATATAAATGGGAGGTAGTTCTGAAAAGAACTGTTTTTTTTCTTTTTGTTGTTTTATTTTTTTTTTGTTTTTTGAACATTTTTTTTACTTTTTATGGCTTTTCTGACCAGTTTTATATTTTTTTTGTATTTTCTTGGGGGAGCAACAAAAAAAAGTGAATTGTAAATGGCTCAACTGGAGCAAAAAAATGTGTGCAAAAAATTAGGGTTTTTATCGGGCACTTATGGTTCTCCCCAGCACAGATGATAAGTTTAACACTTTGCTCACCATAGCAAATTAACTTTCCACAATATTTGCACATGATTTTAAAATCGTTAAATTTTGGTTGTATGATAGTCATTGTCTCTGTTGCCTCTGAACCCGATGAAGTTGGTTCTTTCGATGTTGAGGGTCTTGATGTTTATGGGGGTAGCTTACTGCAGAGGTCCCTTACCTCTGCAGCAGAATAGTTGATTGGGTGCCAACGGATCATGTGCCGAATCATGGTATGATTCCCGAAGGAATATTTTTTGTTAGGGTTCCCCCTGGACAGCTCTGCATCACAAATCAAACAAGTCACCTTCGCAGCGTTGACTTTTTTGAAACCCCTTGGGATTTTGTAGAACTGCCATATGAAGTGCTCATTTGGTTTGTAGGGCTGATGAACTTCTTGCAGGAACTGCCTTGGTCGTTCCTCCTCTTCCTCCTCCGCCTCCTCCTCTTCTTCTTGACCACCAATGTGATCTTCTGGTGGTCTTTTTGATTGTGGTGGTGGTGGTGGTGGTGGTGGGGCAGATGCTCCAGCTGCTGCTGCTACTGTAGCCATAATTAAGTAGAATATATTAGAGACAGATCTCCAAACAGGTCTTCCTCAGTCAAAGGACAAAGGCAGAATAAAGATTGGTTAACTGGCTTATTAAGTGTATTTTAGTGAATACATACATACACAATATTAGCGAATATTGTTTAAATATTTAAATGTTTGTATCAGTGTTTCACTTTGTGTATAAGTGGCTGCATGGGTTGGTGAGTAGCTACATGTGTGTGTTTACGGGTTATTAGATTTTCTTTTAGTATCAGTATGAGTGTCTGTATGGTTTGGTGGGGGTATTACTTAGCACATAGATGCATCAATGACTGATTCACTGTATGTGTTTGGAAGACGGCATATGTGCAGGACTGTATGGATGGATGAGTGTGTATATGTGTGTGTTAGTGAGTGAATGACTGTCTCACTAGTGTCTTTATCAGTAACTACATATGTTTTAATCTAGTATATGTGAGTATTGATGTATATAAGTGAGTATATGTGAGAGTGAGAGATTGTAAGAGTTCCTGTTTAAATAAGTATGTGTTTCTATAAGTGATTGTTTAAGAGAGTAAGTATGTGTAAGTTTCCTTAGAAGTAAGGTGGTAGTGTGTGTATAGCTGTATATGCAAATAAATGGATGTTCAATAGTTTATTTGCATGTGTGAGTATGTGTGTGAGCAACTTTTGGAAGACTGTCGATGTGTTACAGGATGTATAGGTGTATCACTACATATGATGAGTGAGTATATGTATGAGTGACTACATAGATGGGGGCGTGGCTTGGGCGCCGATGGCGATGGTCGCCTGAGAGCTCGGCTCCGGGACTGAGCCCGGGATTATCCTGAAAATTGGAGGCTGCGGGACACCCCAAACCCCGCATTCTGTTGAATATGCCGACGGTAACCTCCCGAGGCCCCTGACGGAGATCGGACGAGACTTGCTCCGGACTTAGACCGAAGTTTGCGGAGTTGCGGAATGCGACCCAACATGGCGCCCGGTCTCCTTTGTCCCCCTGTGGGGACCTGTTGACTCGGAGAAGTGCCGTGGGCAGCGACTGGCGCCTGGCTTCACCATCCCCGGCTCTTCTGGGCGTGAGACATTTATTGGCTTAGACCTTTTTTGCAACGGATTTGTACTCGGTTGGACGGCCGGGTGGGTGCCCACGCAGTGGAGGGCACCGAGAGCGGACGCCCTGCGAGCCGAGCGGTGGCTCGCCTCGCGACTCCGCAACTAGCTACGTCTTCCTGACCAGTCCACCTACATGGGAGGCGCGACACTCTGGCGCCGCAAATCATCCGAGGGAGTTGGTGGCCCTCACCCCGTGGCTGTAGTGGAGAAGCGGGTCTGCCCGACTCGGCGACGGCTGTCTCCGCCCCCTCATCGGTGCCCCCGGACGCCGTGGCGGTGGCGTGAGCTGAAGCGGCGGAATCTCCACGGGCTCTGGAGAAGGGGGTCGCCCATACTCGAATTGAGGACAAGCACCCGGGAAGGACGTGATCGATTCCTGCACGCGGAGCCGCCTAGTCCGGGACTTTCACGGAGTGCCCCTGGGAGCATGGGGAAACCTAGAGGGGCCAAGGGATCCAACCAGACTGCCTCGGACACTGAAGCACAGGACAAGGAGGAGCAGAGAGACCAGAAAAGTTCTGATGGCGCGCAGATGCAGCAACAGTTCGACCGTGTCCTGGAGGCGATAGCGACCACGAGATCGGCCCTCCAGCAGGACATTGCTCAAGTGGCGACGAGCCTGGGCCTCCTCAGGGCAGATCATGGCAAACTTTCAGACCGGGTCAAGGAGGTGGAGAGCAAGGTGGAAACCTTGGAGCCGGCGCAGCGCACCTTGGCTGTGACGATGAAGGACGCCCTATCCCGAATTGCGACCCTGGAACGGAGGGCGGAGGACGCGGAAGGCCGCAACAGGAGGAACAACATCCGAGTGGTGGGCCTGCCGGAAAAGATCGAGGATGATGACATGGTGGGGTACTTGGAGACCTGGCTCCGAGACACTGTGGTCCCGGAAGGGCTGTCCTCCTTCTACACACTAGAACGGGCCCACAGAGTCCCAGCACGACCTCCACGGCAGGGACGCACCCCGAGACCGGTAGTAGCGCGGCTGCTGCATTTTCGGGACAGGGACTTAATCCTCAATGCCGCCAGGCACAATGGCCCATTTAAAGTAGCGAACAGCCAGGTGAACATCTTTCCGGATTACACCTACGAGACTCAGCGCAAGCGGTTCTCCTTCCTGGCGGTTAAGCGCGAGCTCAGGAGCGAGGGCATTCAGTATTCACTCCTGTACCCTGCAAGGCTCCGCATCATTGTCGATGACAAAACCCAGTTCTTCGACATGTACAAGCATAGAATATCACTTTTGAAACGTCACTGTTTCCCCAAATACAAATCCTCTATCTTTCAAATGTTGCTATCAAGCATTATCAAAAATCCAAAAACAAATCAACAGCAAACAAAGTCAGGACCTTATTTATGAAGGCCTTGCGCCACCAGTGCGTCACTTATTACCCATGTTTAAAGTGATGCATCAGCTGCACGAGGCAATCATAAAAAAGGTCCAAATGCAAATACCAATCAATTGCACCCAAAAATCGTTTTTTGAATAACATATAAGAAACACTGCGCAGAACCTATGTACAACCACTCAATATCAGCAAAAAAAGTCAGGGTCTTATTTATGAAGGTCTTGCGCCACAAGAGTATCACTTATTTCCCATGTATAAAGTGATGCACCAGTTGCATAAGGCAATCATAAATAAGGGCCAAATGACAATACCATTCATTTGCACCCAAAATCCTTTTTTGAATAACATTTAAAAAACACTGCGCAGAACCTATGTATAAGCACAGAATATCACTTTTGAAACGTCACTGTTTCCCCAAATACAAATCCTCTATCTTTCAAATGTTGATATCAAGCATTATCAAAAATCCAAAAACAAATCAACAGCAAACAAAGTCAGAGCCTTATTTATGAAGGCCTTGCGCCACCAGTGCGTCACTTATTACCCATGTTTAAAGTGATGCATCAGCTGCACAAGGCAATCATAAAAAAGGGCCAAATGCAAATACCAATCAATTGCACCCAAAAATCGTTTTTTGAATAACATGTAAGAAACACTGAGCAGAACCTATGTACAACCACTCAATATCAGCAAACAAAGTCAGGGCCTTATTTATGAAGGTCTTGCGCCACAAGAGTGTCACTTATTTCCCATGTATAAAGTGATGCACCAGTTGCATAAGGCAATCATAAATAAGGGGCAAATGAAAATACCATTCATTTGCACCCAAAATCGTTTTTTGAATAACATTTGAAAAACACTGCGCACAACCTATGTACAAGCACAGAATATCACTTTTGAAACGTCACTGTTTCCCCAAATACAAATCCTCTACCTTTCAAATGTTGATATCAAGCATTATCAAAAATCCAAAAACAAATCAACAGCAAACAAAGTCAGGACCATATTTATGAAGGCCTTGCGCCACCAGTGCATCACTTATTACCCATGTTTAAAGTGATGCATCAGTTGCACAAGGCAATCATAAAAAGTCCAAATGCAAATACCAATCAATTGCACCCAAAAATCGTTTTTTGAATAACATGTAAGAAACACTGCGCAGAACCTATGTACAACCACTCAATATCAGCAAACAAAGTCAGGGCCTTATTTATGAAGGTCTTGCACCACAAGAGTGTCACTTATTTCCCATGTATAAAGTGATGCACCAGTTGCATACGGCAATCATAAATAAGGGCCAAATGAAAATACCATTCATTTGCACCCAAAATCGTTTTTTGAATAACATTTAAAAAACACTGCGCAGAACCTATGTATAAGCACAGAATATCACTTTTGAAACGTCACTGTTTCCCCAAATACAAATCCTCTATCTTTCAAATGTTGATATCAAGCATTATCAAAAATCCAAAAACAAATCAACAGCAAACAAAGTCAGGACCTTATTTATGAAGGCCTTGCGCCACCAGTGCGTCACTCATTACCCATGTTTAAAGTGATGCATCAGCTGCACAAGGCAATCATAAAAAAGGGCCAAATGCAAATACCAATCAATTGCACCCAAAAATCGTTTTTTGAATAACATGTAAGAAACACTGCGCAGAACCTATGTACAACCACTCAATATCAGCAAACAAAGTCAGGGCCTTATTTATGAAGGTCTTGCGCCACAGGAGTGTCACTTAATTCCCATATATAAAGTGATGCACCAGTTGCATAAGGCAATCATAAATAAGGGTCAAATGAAAATACCATTCATTTGCACCCAAAATCGTTTTTTGAATAACATTTAAAAAACACTGCGCAGAACCTATGTACAAGCACAGAATATCACTTTTGAAACGTCACTGTTTCCCCAAATACAAATCCTCTATCTTTCAAATGTTGATATCAAGCATTATCAAAAATCCAAAAACAAATCAACAGCAAACAAAGTCAGGACCTTATTTATGAAGGCCTTGCGCTACCAGTGCGTCACTTATTACCCATGTTTAAAGTGATGCATCAGCTGCACAAGGCAATCATAAAAAAGGGCCAAATGCAAATACCAATCAATTGCACACAAAAATCGTTTTTTGAATAACATGTAAGAAACACTGCGCAGAACCTATGTACAACCACTCAATATCAGCAAACAAAGTCAGGGCCTTATTTATGAAGGTCTTGCGCCACAAGAGTGTCACTTATTTCCCATGTATAAAGTGATGCACCAGTTGCATAAGGCAATCATAAATAAGGGTCAAATGAAAATACCATTCATTTGCACCCAAAATCGTTTTTTGAATAACATTTAAAAAACACTGCGCCCAACCTATGTACAAGCATAGAATATCACTTTTGAAACGTCACTGTTTCCCCAAATACAAATCCTCTATCTTTCAAATGTTGCTATCAAGCATTATCAAAAATCCAAAAACAAATCAACAGCAAACAAAGTCAGGACCTTATTTATGAAGGCCTTGCGCCACCAGTGCATCACTTATTACCCATGTTTAAAGTGATGCATCAGCTGCACAAGGCAATCATAAAAAAGGTCCAAATGCAAATACCAATCAATTGCACCCAAAAATCGTTTTTTGAATAACATATAAGAAACACTGCGCAGAACCTATGTACAACCACTCAATATCAGCAAACAAAGTCAGGGCCTTATTTATGAAGGTCTTGCGCCACAAGAGTGTCACTTATTTCCCATGTATAAAGTGATGCACCAGTTGCATAGGGCAATCATAAATAAGGGTCAAATGAAAATACCATTCATTTGCACCCAAAATCGTTTTTTGAATAACATTTAAAAAACACTGCGCCCAACCTATGTACAAGCATAGAATATCACTTTTGAAACGTCACTGTTTCCCCAAATACAAATCCTCTATCTTTCAAATGTTGCTATCAAGCATTATCAAAAATCCAAAAACAAATCAACAGCAAACAAAGTCAGGACCTTATTTATGAAGGCCTTGCGCCACCAGTGCATCACTTATTACCCATGTTTAAAGTGATGCATCAGCTGCACAAGGCAATCATAAAAAAGGTCCAAATGCAAATACCAATCAATTGCACCCAAAAATCGTTTTTTGAATAACATATAAGAAACACTGCGCAGAACCTATGTACAACCACTCAATATCAGCAAAAAAAGTCAGGGTCTTATTTATGAAGGTCTTGCGCCACAAGAGTATCACTTATTTCCCATGTATAAAGTGATGCACCAGTTGCATAAGGCAATCATAAATAAGGGCCAAATGACAATACCATTCATTTGCACCCAAAATCGTTTTTTGAATAACATTTAAAAAACACTGCGCAGAACCTATGTATAAGCACAGAATATCACTTTTGAAACGTCACTGTTTCCCCAAATACAAATCCTCTATCTTTCAAATGTTGATATCAAGCATTATCAAAAATCCAAAAACAAATCAACAGCAAACAAAGTCAGGACCTTATTTATGAAGGCCTTGCGCCACCAGTGCGTCACTTATTATCCATGTTTAAAGTGATGCATCAGCTGTACAAGGCAATCATAAAAAAGGGCCAAATGCAAATACCAATCAATTGCACACAAAAATCGTTTTTTGAATAACATGTAAGAAACACTGCGCAGAACCTATGTACAACCACTCAATATCAGCAAACAAAGTCAGGGCCTTATTTATGAAGGTCTTGCGCCACAAGAGTGTCACTTATTTCCCATGTATAAAGTGATGCACCAGTTGCATAAGGCAATCATAAATAAGGGTCAAATGAAAATACCATTCATTTGCACCCAAAATCGTTTTTTGAATAACATTTAAAAAACACTGCGCACAACCTATGTACAAGCATAGAATATCACTTTTGAAACGTCACTGTTTCCCCAAATACAAATCCTCTATCTTTCAAATGTTGCTATCAAGCATTATCAAAAATCCAAAAACAAATCAATAGCAAACAAAGTCAGGACCTTATTTATGAAGGCCTTGCGCCACCAGTGCGTGACTTATTACCCATGTTTAAAGTGATGCATCAGCTGCACAAGGCAATCATAAAAAAGGTCCAAATGCAAATACCAATCAATTGCACCCAAAAATCGTTTTTTGAATAACATATAAGAAACACTGCGCAGAACCTATGTACAACCACTCAATATCAGCAAAAAAAGTCAGGGTCTTATTTATGAAGGTCTTGCGCCACAAGAGTATCACTTATTTCCCATGTATAAAGTGATGCACCAGTTGCATAAGGCAATCATAAATAAGGGGCAAATGACAATACCATTCATTTGCACCCAAAATCGTTTTTTGAATAACATTTAAAAAACACTGCGCAGAACCTATGTATAAGCACAGAATATCACTTTTGAAACGTCACTGTTTCCCCAAATACAAATCCTCTATCTTTCAAATGTTGATATCAAGCATTATCAAAAATCCAAAAACAAATCAACAGCAAACAAAGTCAGGACCTTATTTATGAAGGCCTTGCGCCACCAGTGCGTCACTCATTACCCATGTTTAAAGTGATGCATCAGCTGCACAAGGCAATCATAAAAAAGGGCCAAATGCAAATACCAATCAATTGCACCCAAAAATAGTTTTTTGAATAACATGTAAGAAACACTGCGCAGAACCTATGTACAACCACTCAATATCAGCAAACAAAGTCAGGGCCTTATTTATGAAGGTCTTGCGCCACAAGAGTGTCACTTATTTCCCATGTATAAAGTGATGCACCAGTTGCATAAGGCAATCATAAATAAGGGTCAAATGAAAATACCATTCATTTGCACCCAAAATCGTTTTTTGAATAACATTTAAAAAACACTGCACCCAACCTATGTACAAGCATAGAATATCACTTTTGAAACGTCACTGTTTCCCCAAATACAAATCCTCTATCTTTCAAATGTTGCTATCAAGCATTATCAAAAATCCAAAAACAAATCAACAGCAAACAAAGTCAGGACCTTATTTATGAAGGCCTTGCGCCACCAGTGCGTCACTTATTACCCATGTTTAAAGTGATGCATCAGCTGCACAAGGCAATCATAAAAAAGGTCCAAATGCAAATACCAATCAATTGCACCCAAAAATCGTTTTTTGAATAACATGTAAGAAACACTGCGCAGAACCTATGTACAACCACTCAATATCAGCAAAAAAAGTCAGGGTCTTATTTATGAAGGTCTTGCGCCACAAGAGTATCACTTATTTCCCATGTATAAAGTGATGCACCAGTTGCATAAGGCAATCATAAATAAGGGCCAAATGACAATACCATTCATTTGCACCCAAAATCGTTTTTTGAATAACATTTAAAAAACACTGCGCAGAACCTATGTATAAGCACAGAATATCACTTTTGAAACGTCACTGTTTCCCCAAATACAAATCCTCTATCTTTCAAATGTTGATATCAAGCATTATCAAAAATCCAAAAACAAATCAACAGCAAACAAAGTCAGGACCTTATTTATGAAGGCCTTGCGCCACCAGTGCGTCACTTATTACCCATGTTTAAAGTGATGCATCAGCTGCACAAGGCAATCATAAAAAAGGGCCAAATGCAAATACCAATCAATTGCACACAAAAATCGTTTTTTGAATAACATGTAAGAAACACTGCGCAGAACCTATGTACAACCACTCAATATCAGCAAACAAAGTCAGGGCCTTATTTATGAAGGTCTTGCGCCACAAGAGTGTCACTTATTTCCCATGTATAAAGTGATGCACCAGTTGCATAAGGCAATCATAAATAAGGGTCAAATGAAAATACCATTCATTTGCACACAAAATCGTTTTTTGAATAACATTTAAAAAACACTGCGCACAACCTATGTACAAGCATAGAATATCACTTTTGAAACGTCACTGTTTCCCCAAATACAAATCCTCTATCTTTCAAATGTTGCTATCAAGCATTATCAAAATTCCAAAAACAAATCAATAGCAAACAAAGTCAGGACCTTATTTATGAAGGCCTTGCGCCACCAGTGCGTGACTTATTACCCATGTTTAAAGTGATGCATCAGCTGCACAAGGCAATCATAAAAAAGGTCCAAATGCAAATACCAATCAATTGCACCCAAAAATCGTTTTTTGAATAACATATAAGAAACACTGCGCAGAACCTATGTACAACCACTCAATATCAGCAAAAAAAGTCAGGGTCTTATTTATGAAGGTCTTGCGCCACAAGAGTATCACTTATTTCCCATGTATAAAGTGATGCACCAGTTGCATAAGGCAATCATAAATAAGGGCCAAATGACAATACCATTCATTTGCACCCAAAATCGTTTTTTGAATAACATTTAAAAAACACTGCGCAGAACCTATGTATAAGCACAGAATATCACTTTTGAAACGTCACTGTTTCCCCAAATACAAATCCTCTATCTTTCAAATGTTGATATCAAGCATTATCAAAAATCCAAAAACAAATCAACAGCAAACAAAGTCGGAGCCTTATTTATGAAGGCCTTGCGCCACCAGTGCGTCACTTATTACCCATGTTTAAAGTGATGCATCAGCTGCACAAGGCAATCATAAAAAAGGGCCAAATGCAAATACCAATCAATTGCACCCAAAAATCGTTTTTTGAATAACATGTAAGAAACACTGAGCAGAACCTATGTACAACCACTCAATATCAGCAAACAAAGTCAGGGCCTTATTTATGAAGGTCTTGCGCCACAAGAGTGTCACTTATTTCCCATGTATAAAGTGATGCACCAGTTGCATAAGGCAATCATAAATAAGGGTCAAATGAAAATACCATTCATTTGCACCCAAAATCGTTTTTTGAATAACATTTGAAAAACACTGCGCACAACCTATGTACAAGCACAGAATATCACTTTTGAAACGTCACTGTTTAACCAAATACAAATCCTCTATCTTTCAAATGTTGATAACAAGCATTATCAAAAATCCAAAAACAAATCAACAGCAAACAAAGTCAGGACCATATTTATGAAGGCCTTGCGCCACCAGTGCGTCACTTATTACCCATGTTTAAAGTGATGCATCAGTTGCACAAGGCAATCATAAAAAGTCCAAATGCAAATACCAATCAATTGCACCCAAAAATCGTTTTTTGAATAACATGTAAGAAACACTGCGCAGAACCTATGTACAACCACTCAATATCAGCAAACAAAGTCAGGGCCTTATTTATGAAGGTCTTGCACCACAAGAGTGTCACTTATTTCCCATGTATAAAGTGATGCACCAGTTGCATACGGCAATCATAAATAAGGGCCAAATGAAAATACCATTCATTTGCACCCAAAATCGTTTTTTGAATAACATTTAAAAAACACTGCGCAGAACCTATGTATAAGCACAGAATATCACTTTTGAAACGTCACTGTTTCCCCAAATACAAATCCTCTATCTTTCAAATGTTGATATCAAGCATTATCAAAAATCCAAAAACAAATCACCAGCAAACAAAGTCAGGACCTTATTTATGAAGGCCTTGCGCCACCAGTGCGTCACTCATTACCCATGTTTAAAGTGATGCATCAGCTGAACAAGGCAATCATAAAAAAGGGCCAAATGCAAATACCAATCAATTGCACCCAAAAATCGTTTTTTGAATAACATGTAAGAAACACTGCGCAGAACCTATGTACAACCACTCAATATCAGCAAACAAAGTCAGGGCCTTATTTATGAAGGTCTTGCGCCACAGGAGTGTCACTTAATTCCCATATATAAAGTGATGCACCAGTTGCATAAGGCAATCATAAATAAGGGTCAAATGAAAATACCATTCATTTGCACCCAAAATCGTTTTTTGAATAACATTTAAAAAACACTGCGCAGAACCTATGTACAAGCACAGAATATCACTTTTGAAACGTCACTGTTTCCCCAAATACAAATCCTCTATCTTTCAAATGTTGATATCAAGCATTATCAAAAATCCAAAAACAAATCAACAGCAAACAAAGTCAGGACCTTATTCATGAAGGCCTTGCGCCACCAGTGCGTCACTTATTACCCATGTTTAAAGTGATGCATCAGCTGCACAAGGCAATCATAAAAAAGGGCCAAATGCAAATACCAATCAATTGCACACAAAAATCGTTTTTTGAATAACATGTAAGAAACACTGCGCAGAACCTATGTACAACCACTCAATATCAGCAAACAAAGTCAGGGCCTTATTTATGAAGGTCTTGCGCCACAAGAGTGTCACTTATTTCCCATGTATAAAGTGATGCACCAGTTGCATAAGGCAATCATAAATAAGGGTCAAATGAAAATACCATTCATTTGCACCCAAAATCGTTTTTTGAATAACATTTAAAAAACACTGCGCCCAACCTATGTACAAGCATAGAATATCACTTTTGAAACGTCACTGTTTCCCCAAATACAAATCCTCTATCTTTCAAATGTTGCTATCAAGCATTATCAAAAATCCAAAAACAAATCAACAGCAAACAAAGTCAGGACCTTATTTATGAAGGCCTTGCGCCACCAGTGCATCACTTATTACCCATGTTTAAAGTGATGCATCAGCTGCACAAGGCAATCATAAAAAAGGTCCAAATGCAAATACCAATCAATTGCACCCAAAAATCGTTTTTTGAATAACATATAAGAAACACTGCGCAGAACCTATGTACAACCACTCAATATCAGCAAACAAAGTCAGGGCCTTATTTATGAAGGTCTTGCGCCACAAGAGTGTCACTTATTTCCCATGTATAAAGTGATGCACCAGTTGCATAAGGCAATCATAAATAAGGGTCAAATGAAAATACCATTCATTTGCACCCAAAATCGTTTTTTGAATAACATTTAAAAAACACTGCGCCCAACCTATGTACAAGCATAGAATATCACTTTTGAAACGTCACTGTTTCCCCAAATACAAATCCTCTATCTTTCAAATGTTGCTATCAAGCATTATCAAAAATCCAAAAACAAATCAACAGCAAACAAAGTCAGGACCTTATTTATGAAGGCCTTGCGCCACCAGTGCATCACTTATTACCCATGTTTAAAGTGATGCATCAGCTGCACAAGGCAATCATAAAAAAGGTCCAAATGCAAATACCAATCAATTGCACCCAAAAATCGTTTTTTGAATAACATATAAGAAACACTGCGCAGAACCTATGTACAACCACTCAATATCAGCAAAAAAAGTCAGGGTCTTATTTATGAAGGTCTTGCGCCACAAGAGTTTCACTTATTTCCCATGTATAAAGTGATTCACCAGTTGCATAAGGCAATCATAAATAAGGGCCAAATGACAATACCATTCATTTGCACCCAAAATCGTTTTTTGAATAACATTTAAAAAACACTGCGCAGAACCTATGTATAAGCACAGAATATCACTTTTGAAACGTCACTGTTTCCCCAAATACAAATCCTCTATCTTTCAAATGTTGATATCAAGCATTATCAAAAATCCAAAAACAAATCAACAGCAAACAAAGTCAGGACCTTATTTATGAAGGCCTTGCGCCACCAGTGCGTCACTTATTATCCATGTTTAAAGTGATGCATCAGCTGCACAAGGCAATCATAAAAAAGGGCCAAATGCAAATACCAATCAATTGCACACAAAAATCGTTTTTTGAATAACATGTAAGAAACACTGCGCAGAACCTATGTACAACCACTCAATATCAGCAAACAAAGTCAGGGCCTTATTTATGAAGGTCTTGCGCCACAAGAGTGTCACTTATTTCCCATGTATAAAGTGATGCACCAGTTGCATAAGGCAATCATAAATAAGGGTCAAATGAAAATACCATTCATTTGCACCCAAAATCGTTTTTTGAATAACATTTAAAAAACACTGCGCACAACCTATGTACAAACATAGAATATCACTTTTGAAACATCACTGTTTCCCCAAATACAAATCCTCTATCTTTCAAATGTTGCTATCAAGCATTATCAAAAATCCAAAAACAAATCAATAGCAAACAAAGTCAGGACCTTATTTATGGAGGCCTTGCGCCACCAGTGCGTGACTTATTACCCATGTTTAAAGTGATGCATCAGCTGCACAAGGCAATCATAAAAAAGGTCCAAATGCAAATACCAATCAATTGAACCCAAAAATCGTTTTTTGAATAACATATAAGAAACACTGCGCAGAACCTATGTACAACCACTCAATATCAGCAAAAAAAGTCAGGGTGTTATTTATGAAGGTCTTGCGCCACAAGAGTATCACTTATTTCCCATGTATAAAGTGATGCACCAGTTGCATAAGGCAATCATAAATAAGGGGCAAATGACAATACCATTCATTTGCACCCAAAATCGTTTTTTGAATAACATTTAAAAAACACTGCGCAGAACCTATGTATAAGCACAGAATATCACTTTTGAAACGTCACTGTTTCCCCAAATACAAATCCTCTATCTTTCAAATGTTGATATCAAGCATTATCAAAAATCCAAAAACAAATCAACAGCAAACAAAGTCAGGACCTTATTTATGAAGGCCTTGCGCCACCAGTGCGTCACTTATTACCCATGTTTAAAGTGATGCATCAGCTGCACAAGGCAATCATAAAAAAGGGCCAAATGCAAATACCAATCAATTGCACCCAATAATCGTTTTTTGAATAACATGTAAGAAACACTGCGCAGAACCTATGTACAACCACTCAATATCAGCAAAAAAAGTCAGGGTCTTATTTATGAAGGTCTTGCGCCACAAGAGTATCACTTATTTCCCATGTATAAAGTGATGCACCAGTTGCATAAGGCAATCATAAATAAGGGGCAAATGACAATACCATTCATTTGCACCCAAAATCGTTTTTTGAATAACATTTAAAAAACACTGCGCAGAACCTATGTATAAGCACAGAATATCACTTTTGAAACGTCACTGTTTCCCCAAATACAAATCCTCTATCTTTCAAATGTTGATATCAAGCATTATCAAAAATCCAAAAACAAATCAACAGCAAACAAAGTCAGGACCTTATTTATGAAGGCCTTGCGCCACCAGTGCGTCACTCATTACCCATGTTTAAAGTGATGCATCAGCTGCACAAGGCAATCATAAAAAAGGGCCAAATGCAAATACCAATCAATTGCACCCAAAAATCGTTTTTTGAATAACATGTAAGAAACACTGCGCAGAACCTATGTACAACCACTCAATATCAGCAAACAAAGTCAGGGCCTTATTTATGAAGGTCTTGCGCCACAAGAGTGTCACTTATTTCCCATGTATAAAGTGATGCACCAGTTGCATAAGGCAATCATAAATAAGGGTCAAATGAAAATACCATTCATTTGCACCCAAAATCGTTTTTTGAATAACATTTAAAAAACACTGCGCCCAACCTATGTACAAGCATAGAATATCACTTTTGAAACGTCACTGTTTCCCCAAATACAAATCCTCTATCTTTCAAATGTTGCTATCAAGCATTATCAAAAATCCAAAAACAAATCAACAGCAAACAAAGTCAGGACCTTATTTATGAAGGCCTTGCGCCACCAGTGCGTCACTTATTACCCATGTTTAAAGTGATGCATCAGCTGCACAAGGCAATCATAAAAAAGGTCCAAATGCAAATACCAATCAATTGCACCCAAAAATCGTTTTTTGAATAACATGTAAGAAACACTGCGCAGAACCTATGTACAACCACTCAATATCAGCAAAAAAAGTCAGGGTCTTATTTATGAATGTCTTGCGCCACAAGAGTATCACTTATTTCCCATGTATAAAGTGATGCACCAGTTGCATAAGGCAATCATAAATAAGGGGCAAATGACAATACCATTCATTTGCACCCAAAATCGTTTTTTGAATAACATTTAAAAAACACTGCGCAGAACCTATGTATAAGCACAGAATATCACTTTTGAAACGTCACTGTTTCCCCAAATACAAATCCTCTATCTTTCAAATGTTGATATCAAGCATTATCAAAAATCCAAAAACAAATCAACAGCAAACAAAGTCAGGACCTTATTTATGAAGGCCTTGCGCCACCAGTGCGTCACTTATTACCCATGTTTAAAGTGATGCATCAGCTGCACAAGGCAATCATAAAAAAGGGCCAAATGCAAATACCAATCAATTGCACACAAAAATCGTTTTTTGAATAACATGTAAGAAACACTGCGCAGAACCTATGTACAACCACTCAATATCAGCAAACAAAGTCAGGGCCTTATTTATGAAGGTCTTGCGCCACAAGAGTGTCACTTATTTCCCATGTATAAAGTGATGCACCAGTTGCATAAGGCAATCATAAATAAGGGTCAAATGAAAATACCATTCATTTGCACACAAAATCGTTTTTTGAATAACATTTAAAAAACACTGCGCACAACCTATGTACAAGCATAGAATATCACTTTTGAAACGTCACTGTTTCCCCAAATACAAATCCTCTATCTTTCAAATGTTGCTATCAAGCATTATCAAAATTCCAAAAACAAATCAATAGCAAACAAAGTCAGGACCTTATTTATGAAGGCCTTGCGCCACCAGTGCGTGACTTATTACCCATGTTTAAAGTGATGCATCAGCTGCACAAGGCAATCATAAAAAAGGTCCAAATGCAAATACCAATCAATTGCACCCAAAAATCGTTTTTTGAATAACATGTAAGAAACACTGAGCAGAACCTATGTACAACCACTCAATATCAGCAAACAAAGTCAGGGCCTTATTTATGAAGGTCTTGCGCCACAAGAGTGTCACTTATTTCCCATGTATAAAGTGATGCACCAGTTGCATAAGGCAATCATAAATAAGGGTCAAATGAAAATACCATTCATTTGCACCCAAAATCGTTTTTTGAATAACATTTGAAAAACACTGCACACAACCTATGTACAAGCACAGAATATCACTTTTGAAACGTCACTGTTTCCCCAAATACAAATCCTCTATCTTTCAAATGTTGATATCAAGCATTATCAAAAATCCAAAAACAAATCAACAGCAAACAAAGTCAGGACCTTATTTATGAAGGCCTTGCGCCACCAGTGCGTCACTCATTACCCATGTTTAAAGTGATGCATCAGCTGCACAAGGCAATCATAAAAAAGGGCCAAATGCAAATACCAATCAATTGCACCCAAAAATCGTTTTTTGAATAACATGTAAGAAACACTGCGCAGAACCTATGTACAACCACTCAATATCAGCAAACAAAGTCAGGGCCTTATTTATGAAGGTCTTGCGCCACAGGAGTGTCACTTAATTCCCATATATAAAGTGATGCACCAGTTGCATAAGGCAATCATAAATAAGGGTCAAATGAAAATACCATTCATTTGCACCCAAAATCGTTTTTTGAATAACATTTAAAAAACACTGCGCAGAACCTATGTACAAGCACAGAATATCACTTTTGAAACGTCACTGTTTCCCCAAATACAAATCCTCTATCTTTCAAATGTTGATATCAAGCATTATCAAAAATCCAAAAACAAATCAACAGCACACAAAGTCAGGACCTTATTCATGAAGGCCTTGCGCCACCAGTGCGTCACTTATTACCCATGTTTAAAGTGATGCATCAGCTGCACAAGGCAATCATAAAAAAGGGCCAAATGCAAATACCAATCAATTGCACACAAAAATCGTTTTTTGAATAACATGTAAGAAACACTGCGCAGAACCTATGTACAACCACTCAATATCAGCAAACAAAGTCAGGGCCTTATTTATGAAGGTCTTGCGCCAAAAGAGTGTCACTTATTTCCCATGTATAAAGTGATGCACCAGTTGCATAAGGCAATCATAAATAAGGGTCAAATGAAAATACCATTCATTTGCACCCAAAATCGTTTTTTGAATAACATTTAAAAAACACTGCGCCCAACCTATGTACAAGCATAGAATATCACTTTTGAAACGTCACTGTTTCCCCAAATACAAATCCTCTATCTTTCAAATGTTGCTATCAAGCATTATCAAAAATCCAAAAACAAATCAACAGCAAACAAAGTCAGGACCTTATTTCTGAAGGCCTTGCGCCACCAGTGCATCACTTATTACCCATGTTTAAAGTGATGCATCAGCTGCACAAGGCAATCATAAAAAAGGTCCAAATGCAAATACCAATCAATTGCACCCAAAAATCGTTTTTTGAATAACATATAAGAAACACTGCGCAGAACCTATGTACAACCACTCAATATCAGCAAACAAAGTCAGGGCCTTATTTATGAAGGTCTTGCGCCACAAGAGTGTCACTTATTTCCCATGTATAAAGTGATGCACCAGTTGCATAAGGCAATCATAAATAAGGGTCAAATGAAAATACCATTCATTTGCACCCAAAATCGTTTTTTGAATAACATTTAAAAAACACTGCGCCCAACCTATGTACAAGCATAGAATATCACTTTTGAAACGTCACTGTTGCCCCAAATACAAATCCTCTATCTTTCAAATGTTGCTATCAAGCATTATCAAAAATCCAAAAACAAATCAACAGCAAACAAAGTCAGGACCTTATTTATGAAGGCCTTGCGCCACCAGTGCATCACTTATTACCCATGTTTAAAGTGATGCATCAGCTGCACAAGGCAATCATAAAAAAGGTCCAAATGCAAATACCAATCAATTGCACCCAAAAATCGTTTTTTGAATAACATATAAGAAACACTGCGCAGAACCTATGTACAACCACTCAATATCAGCAAAAAAAGTCAGGGTCTTATTTATGAAGGTCTTGCGCCACAAGAGTTTCACTTATTTCCCATGTATAAAGTGATGCACCAGTTGCATAAGGCAATCATAAATAAGGGCCAAATGACAATACCATTCATTTGCACCCAAAATCGTTTTTTGAATAACATTTAAAAAACACTGAGCAGAACCTATGTATAAGCACAGAATATCACTTTTGAAACGTCACTGTTTCCCCAAATACAAATCCTCTATCTTTCAAATGTTGATATCAAGCATTATCAAAAATCCAAAAACAAATCAACAGCAAACAAAGTCAGGACCTTATTTATGAAGGCCTTGCGCCACCAGTGCGTCACTTATTATCCATGTTTAAAGTGATGCATCAGCTGCACAAGGCAATCATAAAAAAGGGCCAAATGCAAATACCAATCAATTGCACACAAAAATCGTTTTTTGAATAACATGTAAGAAACACTGCGCAGAACCTATGTACAACCACTCAATATCAGCAAACAAAGTCAGGGCCTTATTTATGAAGGTCTTGCGCCACAAGAGTGTCACTTATTTCCCATGTATAAAGTGATGCACCAGTTGCATAAGGCAATCATAAATAAGGGTCAAATGAAAATACCATTCATTTGCACCCAAAATCGTTTTTTGAATAACATTTAAAAAACACTGCGCACAACCTATGTACAAACATAGAATATCACTTTTGAAACGTCACTGTTTCCCCAAATACAAATCCTCTATCTTTCAAATGTTGCTATCAAGCATTATCAAAAATCCAAAAACAAATCAATAGCAAACAAAGTCAGGACCTTATTTATGAAGGCCTTGCGCCACCAGTGCGTGACTTATTACCCATGTTTAAAGTGATGCATCAGCTGCACAAGGCAATCATAAAAAAGGTCCAAATGCAAATACCAATCAATTGCACCCAAAAATCGTTTTTTGAATAACATATAAGAAACACTGCGCAGAACCTATGTACAACCACTCAATATCAGCAAAAAAAGTCAGGGTCTTATTTATGAAGGTCTTGCGCCACAAGAGTATCACTTATTTCCCATGTATAAAGTGATGCACCAGTTGCATAAGGCAATCATAAATAAGGGGCAAATGACAATACCATTCATTTGCACCCAAAATCGTTTTTTGAATAACATTTAAAAAACACTGCGCAGAACCTATGTATAAGCACAGAATATCACTTTTGAAACGTCACTGTTTCCCCAAATACAAATCCTCTATCTTTCAAATGTTGATATCAAGCATTATCAAAAATCCAAAAACAAATCAACAGCAAACAAAGTCAGGACCTTATTTATGAAGGCCTTGCGCCACCAGTGCGTCACTTATTACCCATGTTTAAAGTGATGCATCAGCTGCACAAGGCAATCATAAAAAAGGGCCAAATGCAAATACCAATCAATTGCACCCAATAATCGTTTTTTGAATAACATGTAAGAAACCCTGCGCAGAACCTATGTACAACCACTCAATATCAGCAAAAAAAGTCAGGGTCTTATTTATGAAGGTCTTGCGCCACAAGAGTATCACTTATTTCCCATGTATAAAGTGATGCACCAGTTGCATAAGGCAATCATAAATAAGGGGCAAATGACAATACCATTCATTTGCACCCAAAATCGTTTTTTGAATAACATTTAAAAAACACTGCGCAGAACCTATGTATAAGCACAGAATATCACTTTTGAAACGTCACTGTTTCCCCAAATACAAATCCTCTATCTTTCAAATGTTGATATCAAGCATTATCAAAAATCCAAAAACAAATCAACAGCAAACAAAGTCAGGACCTTATTTATGAAGGCCTTGCGCCACCAGTGCGTCACTCATTACCCATGTTTAAAGTGATGCATCAGCTGCACAAGGCAATCATAAAAAAGGGCCAAATGCAAATACCAATCAATTGCACCCAAAAATCGTTTTTTGAATAACATGTAAGAAACACTGCGCAGAACCTATGTACAACCACTCAATATCACCAAACAAAGTCAGGGCCTTATTTATGAAGGTCTTGCGCCACAAGAGTGTCACTTATTTCCCATGTATAAAGTGATGCACCAGTTGCATAAGGCAATCATAAATAAGGGTCAAATGAAAATACCATTCATTTGCACCCAAAATCGTTTTTTGAATAACATTTAAAAAACACTGCGCCCAACCTATGTACAAGCATAGAATATCACTTTTGAAACGTCACTGTTTCCCCAAATACAAATCCTCTATCTTTCAAATGTTGCTATCAAGCATTATCAAAAATCCAAAAACAAATCAACAGCAAACAAAGTCAGGACCTTATTTATGAAGGCCTTGCGCCACCAGTGCGTCACTTATTACCCATGTTTAAAGTGATGCATCAGCTGCACAAGGCAATCATAAAAAAGGTCCAAATGCAAATACCAATCAATTGCACCCAAAAATCGTTTTTTGAATAACATGTAAGAAACACTGCGCAGAACCTATGTACAACCACTCAATATCAGCAAAAAAAGTCAGGGTCTTATTTATGAAGGTCTTGCGCCACAAGAGTATCACTTATTTCCCATGTATAAAGTGATGCACCAGTTGCATAAGGCAATCATAAATAAGGGCCAAATGACAATACCATTCATTTGCACCCAAAATCGTTTTTTGAATAACATTTAAAAAACACTGCGCAGAACCTATGTATAAGCACAGAATATCACTTTTGAAACGTCACTGTTTCCCCAAATACAAATCCTCTATCTTTCAAATGTTGATATCAAGCATTATCAAAAATCCAAAAACAAATCAACAGCAAACAAAGTCAGGACCTTATTTATGAAGGCCTTGCGCCACCAGTGCGTCACTTATTACCCATGTTTAAAGTGATGCATCAGCTGCACAAGGCAATCATAAAAAAGGGCCAAATGCAAATACCAATCAATTGCACCCAATAATCGTTTTTTGAATAACATGTAAGAAACACTGCGCAGAACCTATGTACAACCACTCAATATCAGCAAACAAAGTCAGGGCCTTATTTATGAAGGTCTTGCGCCAAAAGAGTGTCACTTATTTCCCATGTATAAAGTGATGCACCAGTTGCATAAGGCAATTATAAATAAGGGTCAAATGAAAATACCATTAATTTGCACCCAAAATCGTTTCTTGAATAACATTTAAAAAACACTGCGCACAACCTATGTACAAGCACAGAATATCACTTTTGAAACGTCACTGTTTCCCCAAATACAAATCCTCTATCTTTCAAATGTTGATATCAAGCATTATCAAAAATCCAAAATCAAATCAACAGCAAACAAAGTCAGAGCCTTATTTATGAAGGCCTTGCGCCACCAGTGGTTCACTTATTACCCATGTTTAAAGTGATGCATCAGCTGCACAAGGCAATCATAAAAAAGGGCCAAATGCAAATACCAATCAATTGCACCCAAAAATCGTTTTTTGAATAACATGTAAGAAACACTGCGCAGAACCTATGTACAACCACTCAATATCAGCAAACAAAGTCAGGGCCTTATTCATGAAGTTCTTGCGCCACAAGAGTGTCACTTATTTCCCATGTATAAAGTGATGCACCAGTTGCATAAGGCAATCATAAATAAGGATCAAATGAAAATACCATTCATTTGCACCCAAAATCGTTTTTTGAATAACATTTAAAAAACACTGCGCACAACCTATGTATAAGCACAGAATATCACTTTTGAAACGTCACTGTTTCCCCAAATACAAATCCTCTATCTTTCAAATGTTGATATCAAGCATTATCAAAAATCCAAAAACAAGTCAACAGCAAACAAAGTCAGAGCCTTATTTATGAAGGCCTTGCGCCACCAGTGCATCACTTATTACCCATGTTTAAAGTGATGCATCAGCTGCACAAGGCAATCATAAAAAAGGGCCAAATGCAAATACCATTCATTTTCACCCAAAATCGTTTTTTGAATAACATATAAGAAACACAACACAGGACTTATATACTAGCATACAATTTGACTTCTGAAACATAACTATCTGCTTCCAAATATTCTCCATAGAGCAAACAAGTCTCTATCTAAATTAAATAAATCATTACTTACCTTTACAAATGCTTTGGGAGATTGAAAACAGTGTCAGACACACACACCAATTTCTCTTTAGCAGAGCAAAAAGTGTGCACTCAATACACTGAAACCAAGACTGGCATAGAACATCTCTAACTTTGTACACATATGCCTTAATTCAACCAATCAAAATTCTTCCCTCACTATTTTCAAACCAACACCCTTCCCCCTCTCAGACCTTTCTATCTGTTACCATAGCAACTCCCTCCTAACTGAACTCTCAGGTTCAAAAGTTTATTGTACAATGTTGCAAATTAACTCAGCAAGGATGTTTGACCTCTCAATACACCAGCCTATCCAGGGTATTTTACCTTTTAGTGACTTTTTTTAACCATTCAAATTGCTTCTTTAACACAACACAACCATGCACCCTAACTTTCAGTTTTCAACTATCTGAATCTACCAATCATTGCTTGTGATTCAAGAGCAGTGAAACTCCACAATTATTTTTTTGTAAACTCCTACTGTTCCAACTGCCATTTCATTCCCACACTTCATCTGACTGCACCAGAACCTTCTCACATCATGTATTCTGTATGGATTATAGGACATAGCTACATCCACTGGGCTCAAAAGTATGCAACAAGCAGAAATTATCACAACCTTGATTTATCAAATGTGGAAATCAAGTGGATTGGCCAGAGAGGATTAAAATGTCATCAATTGATACCATTGGTGAAAACCTTTTTGCATCTGCCAAGCCCAGACCTCTTAATAGTGCACTGTGGTGGAAATGATTTGGGCACTATGACTGGGGTTGGTCTGGAAATGCTCTTAAAGGACACCTTTCATCAATTGATGACACTTTTTCCACAAACTGCCTTGGTATATTCAAATATATGCCAAAGACAGAAATGGAACTGGTCCAACCAATTGTGTCCACAATTTGAGAAAGCACGGAAACATGTGAATAAATCTGTTTCTGCTTACATGAGAGACTATGGAATGGGTTCAATATACAATAATAACTTGCGTTACAGAATTTTTTTTGTTTTTTACGTTTATGAGCCTCCTAAGACTCCTCAGAAAACCTAGAGGGTCAAGAAGTCTCTACCGTGTCCCTTCTAGCCATACCAAACATTGTTTGCCCTCCATCTTGTGTCTCGATTGAACCGAAACACAAAATGGAGGACTTCCGTTACGCTGCCGGTGCGCGTATCGGAGCGCGCACCGGTAAGCGCTCCATAAAAAAAGGTGGGAAAGTAATTTTCAGAAAAACCACTGGAGACACTTTAATCAAATATAGAATAAGCCTTACTACATAGCAGTCCCTACCATTTGCCCAAATTTGGTGGAATTCCATTGAGACATTTAGGCTACAGGCCTGTCTAAATATCCTGAGGTAAATTACATAACAAAAACACATATGAAATGTTAAAATTTACAACCAATTAAAAAGTTTCTTTCATTTTCTACGATTGTTTCCTGACATTTGATTGGTTATGTACAAAAATATATATAAAAGAAGAGAGGGAAACACAGCCATTTTGACTACTGCTTCCAGAAGTACATTGGAAAACAAATAACACTGACAACTTCAACTGATTTCGACAAGGTAAGTTATTATTTTGGAAGTATGTTGTACACTTTAAGTTAATTTCTGAAAAAATATTCTGTTAGTTATATACTATCCCTCTGTAGTAGTTATAGATAGAGATAGACTTCTCTGTAATAGTTATGGATTGAGTTACGCTTCTCTGGTATACAGTACCCTAACTCTACTAATATAGTTAATTTGTATGCAATTTTCAGAAAGAAAATGGAAGGAGAAAATAAAGCAAATATTACTTCTATCGGAGTAAAGGTGGAAAAACTAGAAGAACAAAAAGATGAAGTTGATTTCATGGATGACTCTTTGGATCAACAGTTTATTGAATGTTTGGAACAAATGAAATTATGTACTTATAATTATGAGGAAATACCAGACAATATTATGTTACAAGTTTTATTAAATTATGAAAAAGAATCAGAGGAATAAATGTATATTTAATAATTTTAAATTGTTTGAGACAATATTCATTTTTATATGTAATTCATAAAGTATTACCAAAATAATTACATTTTAAAATGAGACTTATAGTATACTGTGCAACTTTTTTTCTGATACAAACGAAGTTTACTCATAGTTACTACCTTTCTCCCACTATATTATCACCTATGTATATTTTACACCTCTTTTTCATCATAAGGGATCAGGATAGACTACCCATGATCCCCTGGAAATTCTCAGGGAGTGCTTAAAAGATCTGTTTCTGCTTTCCTGACAGACTATGTTATGGATTCGATATACCACAATAACTTCTGTAACAACCCGCAAGATATCTACAGTGGAGATGGTGTACATTAAATTTAAGTCTCTGCATTGGTACCTACATGTAGGTACTTTTATTAAAAAAAAAAAAAAAAAAAAATATTGATGAACATTAAAAAATTTTAAGGTGATTTTTTTCCCATAGTACGCTCTCCGGTGCGCTCCCCGGTGCGCTCCCCGGTGCACGTACCAGGCGCTCCCCCCGCAAAAAAAAAATAAATAAAAAATAAATGAGACCCCGCGGGGCCCTTTAATAGCCCCCACATCAAACCTAGGGGGACAGGGGGTGTCTACTCTGCCCCCTTATGGTCTTCTACCCCTTTGTTTTGACCACCTCTCATGTCTCGATCCTACCGAGACACAAGATGGCGGCCGCTCCAGACTGTTTAGAATGTTTACAGACACCAAACAGCCAATAAGCTTTCTGCGCGCAAGCCGCGTGGCGCGCCCGGTGCACGTACCGGAGCGCGTACCGGGGAGCGCCTATAGATATATATATTTTTTTGAACCTAAATTACTCAAAATCCACTGGAGCACATATCTTGAGACATAGCAAAGGCACATCGGGCTACCAGTCCCTACAATTTTGCCAAGTTTCGTGGAAATCCATTCAGCCGTTCAGGCTAAAAGTGAAATCGACCGCCCTATGGAAATTAACATGGGGAAAACGCGTTTTGGGACCCCCCTTTTATCTCAGCCCCCGCTTTACGTATCCCCCTCAAACTTACAGGGAAGGACCGGAGCGCCGCGAGGCCATTTTCAGGAAATTTTCAGGCAGATTCGTCAACTGGCGCCAAAGTTATTCCAAATAGAATTTTGAGATTTAACATTGAAAAAAATCCTAACTATAACTACCTACTGGCGACCGCCAGTAGGTAATATGTATGTGTATATATATATCTATATATATATACCTACATATATAAACATATATAATCTGCATATCTATATAAATACCAATATAAATGCATGCATACATATACATATATGCATACATAAGCATGTTATTTACATGAAAGTTTGAAAAACACTAATAAAAGCAAAGCTAAAAAGCCACCTCATTACAAACAGAATGGCTTTAACTTAAACGAGGGCGAGATCTATTGCATTTTCAATGCTTGTTTACTTTGGTTCCATCAAGAAGGCATTCAGATGTGTCACACATTTGACATACATTCTGAATGTTACCACTCTAGTTGCTCATTAGATCACTGTGGTAAAGCTACTGCTCACCAGGGAAGTCTGACTCCCCCACCAGCCTCCTGATTCCTCCCAGTGAGGATTTCCATCTACAGGTGAGGCTTCTGTGAGTTCCAGGGCCTCTAGTTCTACTCCAGAGAAGACAGTGCTGAAATTGTCGCTAACAGCCATTTGTGAGCCACCGCAGGAGAAGAGCGTAAGAAAAATCAGTGCGCTGCTGCCGCCGAGCGCTTGCAAACCAAAGGTCATCGCATTGCAGGCTTTCGGGCCACAAAGTGCTCGCTAACCCCAGAGATCATAGCATTGCACGTTTGCAGTCTTTTCGAAGGCTAGCTAACTCCGGATCATTGCATCGAGATCATCGCATCATTAAATCGCAGAGCGGGCGCCGCGCGGATGCCATTTTCCTCGCATCGCACCCGGATCGTCGCTTCCTTACGGGGCGCCATTTTTTTTCATCCCAACAAGGTTGCACACGCAACTGGCCAAGTGCATCATCCTCCCTTGTGGGAAGGAGTCAACGCATCGCTGGCCTAGCGTGAAGAAGTCTGTCACTTTGTCCCACACGCACCCGCAGACCGGTGCATCATCCTCCCTTGCGGCAAGGATTCAATGCATCGCCGGCCTAGCCTGGAGAAAATCATTGCTACAACCCGTTTGCGACATTTTGTCTGTTTTGCTATGAAATCCAGGTACTTTGTAAGTAAAGGGGGTGTAGAGACCCCTGCTTTGAACTGAACCCCTATTTGAACACTTTGAACTCTTTTTCCAGCTTTTCAAGAGTCCCTCCATTTTTCAGTATTGTGGCTTTTTACCGTTATTGGTCTTGTGTTAAGTCTATATATATAAAGATACTTACTTTTTATAACTACTTGTGTGGTGTCCCTTTGTAGTGTCCTTCACTGTGTTACTGTGCATCATCATAAATGTTTTACACACTGCCTCTGAGATAAGCCTAGCTGCTTGTGCTACGTTACCACAGGGTTGAGCAGGGGTTATCAAAGGGTGTAGCCCCCTCACTCTGACTTAGGAAGAAGGGTCCTTACTTGGACTGTGGCCAGCCACCTAAAGACCCCCATTTCTAACACCTCGGGTATGGTGAGCATGATCAGGGCATCTCCCCCCCACCTCCTCTATTACCTGCCCAGATTCTCTAGTTGTTAAGGCGCCAGAATCTTGTTTGGCTAAGTCACCATCCGCTGCCCCCGTCTCAACCTCCATCGGCACTCCTGTTGCTTCATCTTCATCAGCGTTAGCCTGCGTCTGCCGTGTCTGCTTCTCGAGGCTCTTCGATCCGTCAAACAGTTCCACAATAGTTGGACCGGCCGGACGTTGCTGGGGCAGCCCTTTTTCCAGGAGGATCGTTCTGGGTCAGGTGTTGGCCTTGTCGTTCTGGCAATCGCGTTGTTAATGCTCCCAAACCAATCACTGCTGCGCTATCCTCCAGTGTTCGAGGCTTTGTGTTACAGTTGCGACCCCGGAGGTGGACTATCTGCAGTCGACTTCTCAGGGCTGAACTGGCCGTAGTGGGCACCGAGCAATCCCCCAGTCGGCCGCACGGGTGCGGTCCGGTTTGGGGTCCCCGGGGGCCGTTTTTGTTACAGGGTAAAATCGGCCCTGTAACAAAATTGTCTGAAAACCGGCCCTGGCAAAGAGCTCGGCAGCTCCCACAACCCCCCCCCAGGAGGGAGGAGGCCGCCAAGCACTTTGCCAGGGCCGGTTTTGGTTCCCAGTCCGGCCCTGTAAGTTCTTTCCAGCTTTTGGCCGTGTTGTCGGAGGCCCTTTTGGTTTTATTATCTCTAGATCCCCACAGTGCTGCACTCCCAACAGATTAGTTGGAGATCCTTGCTGCCCACCACTAGAGCCGCAGCTAACACTCAAAGACTGCCAGATCTGCCAGCAGGTAAGGGACAGTTCTAATTGTAGAGCCGCTGTTTCTAAGAAATATGCTTCGTGATTGATCTTATCTTCTACAATTTTTGGGAAAACCTTTATTGTTCAATTCAATTACATTACAGGCATGGGCCTACAACCACAGGGGCCGACTGCTAATCAAAATAGTAGCAAATATATTGTAGTATGCCACAGCTCTTCAGCCGACATCCCTAAGGTCCGGCAGCGTTTCAGGATAAAGTTTGTATTGAACGCAGAATTAAGTCACAGAATGAGATAGAGGTTTTATTTTTAAAATTAACTAAATAAACGCATCGGGTGCCACACAATCAAAAATCCTAATACGGTGGCTAGGCAGAGAAACCGGATATGCAGATTAAAAACAGCTATAATTGAGACGCTGACGTTAAAGCATACTATTCAGGATATAAAACCATACAATACACAGTCTACATCAAGAGCCAGTCCTCAGAGCCCGCCCATCCAAAGATCAGGATAATAAAAGAAACAAGAGCACCCGATACAGATATACAATACCAATCAGAACGTTTCGCCATTTATACTAATAAAAGGAAAGAAAAGGAAAGGAAGAAAAAGGACATAGAAACAAAATAAAGGCAAAACAAACCCCCCTTCCAGCCCCCCACCCTGCACCCCTGCAGTTGGCTACAGCCTAACCCCCCTAGCAGCGTGCCTGTCACCCTGAATAACTAAAAGCCTAAAAGAAGGAAGAAGTGGAGGAGGAGGAAGCGTATGAGCCCCCGGTCTCCTTCTCCCCAGCCGGACACCAACCACCCCTGTGATAGTACCGATAATATCAGCAGATATGACAGTGAAAATACAGGGTAATCACTAAACCCCGCCCGACCACACTCTAATACCCAGATCCCAGTCCCATGTCCGCCAGGGCCCCAAAGTCAAACCCATCGAAGCAGTCTCATCCTTGGCCCTTCCGATCTTGCACGCAAACACCATCCAGCAGCAGCACCGCAGTCATTGTAGATCCAGGATACGAGAGGAGTACCGAAGAGGATAGTCCACAAATAGCCGAAAAAACAAAGTCATTACCAGCCACGATAATCAATAGCCCCTCTGTCATCGGCACCCTGTCCAAGTGATGTTCCCTCCGCGGAAGTGGCAAAGCAGACGGGGGAGGCAGAAATGTTGTGGCAATCCATTCGGCTCCGAGGGAAAACTCCAGGATAAAGAGGCCAAGTGGAACTACCCCAGGCGACAACAATGGCGGGTGCGACCAACTCTCCGGGGAACCAAGTTTGCTACTTTTTGTCTGTGCACAACTGAAGGGCTGCACCAGATCCTTTTGCCTAGGGCGGTCATCATTGGTCATCCCAGACTTCACGGGAAGCGTTGATATTGGTAGAAGTAGTGGAAGATCAGAGCCCGGTCCCAAACAGTCCAAGTCAGGCCCATCAGTAAGCATATTATTGAGTCGAGATTCAATATGCGCTTGTAGCTCCATGATGGCGGCCAGCACGGTCCACAATGTCGCCTCTTTATTCGTCAGTTCCGCCTCCGCTCTTCCGATCACAAACATAGTGGCAGTCCCCGAGGAGCCCGGTCCTCCCGGGGGGGCAATGACAGAGTGGAGCGGGTCGCAACTGAAGGCGTCCTGTAGACAACGTGGCCCTGGACAGCGGGCGACACTCGCCACCCCGGCAGACCCCGGCGATATCTAACCGGGTCCCCAGGCCAGGAGTCCCAGAACCTCCACAGACGCTCAGGTCAATTGTCCGACGACATCAAGAAAACTACGTCGATCGCCATCTAAATCAGACATGGAGACTTCCACTGTTGACCCTGTCGTAGTCACACAGCCGATGTTGTTCAACTACTTCCCGGCTAGGCTCAAACTTGAGGCCCTGGCTTACAAGCTGCGTCAGGCCAGGATCCAAAAGACGACATAACTAAGTCAATTCTGGCAACAAAGGTCTGGGGATTGAACCAAACGATTCAGCAAGGCTTAATCTCCCTGGAGGTCGGGCATGATTTCAGGATAAGTTGCAGGATCATCCGGCTGGAAACGGAGGTCGGGGGAGCCGGGCGCCTAAGCAGCCATCTTAGTTGGTAGCGTAGCTCCTCCTCCATCTTCTGCAATTTTGAACAGCAGGTTCAACATGGATAGGATCATCCTTCAAAAAACATCAGGGGTAAATATTCATATTCACAGGAAGGGGTCACAGGATCAAACCATTGCGCTGCGGCAGCAGCCTAGCCTGCCACAATTTTGCTTTTCTCCCTGCCCACTAAACAATTTTTCTGTGGCACAACCATTAGCCTACTCAAAGAAAGATATGAGCGGGTGGGGTCAGATGGTTTCAAAACAAAGGATTCTTCAGTATTTGAGCATCAAGCCTTCTATGCTAGATTATTGTGAATCTTGGGAATCTATCATTCCCTTTCCATATTTAAATGAGCTCACTAATCCCCAGATCAGCAGTGCTATTATTACATTTAGAATAGGACTTCACCCTCTTCATGCACACCTGTTAGGGATTTCATCATTTAAGAATGCAGAAGTGTTGTGCAAATGTGCGTTGCGGTTGCACTGTACAAATATCATGTTCAGTTACTCTGTGTTTTTTTTAAATTCTACGACAGAAAATGTAAAAAAAAATTAAGAGAAAAAATACAATATAACATCTTGATTGGTAGCAAAGAGCTTTCTTTTTCAAATGCAATGTTTAGATATAACTTGCGACTTAGCGAGATTTTTAATGATTTTAAAATAGTTTTCCCCTTGATTGTGCATTATAATGTACACAGGGAGCTTTATAGTTTTATATTCTGTTTTTTAAAGGGATATCATGTACCTTGTTTTATTGTTTGAGAGTTTGTGTCTCTAAATATTTTTTTAACAGACAGGCAGACATACTTAGACTATTTTGCAATTAAAAATCTAAACCCGCCCCTTATGATGATGACTAAATATCTAACACACTTCATCCCTGGTTTAGTCTAATTGTTATGAATATCTCCTACAGTCGTCCTTTCACAAGTTTCACCATCTTACAAATGTACTCATGGGCGTGTAGTGCATCTTAGCAAATTGGACATGTTGGTGTATGAATTTTAAATATGTTGTTGTCTCCTCCAGAGTGCTTAATTTGAGCAGGTGCTTTCCAGTGCTCAGCACCTGCACCAGTTAAGGACACACTCTTTCGGAAGGCAGGTGATTTTCAACAGAATCACAGGATATTGACCCACGCCAAGACTCGAACCCGGTTCCCCATCTTCGAAATCAGCAGCTGTAGCCATTACGCCAAGTCCTCTCCAGAATAATAAGTGCTGGGGCTCTCGTCAGGAGGCAGTTTGCCCCAGCACATTTCTACTGCTAGCGATGCCTCCTGAGGAGAGCCCCAGCACTTTTTATTTTACAAATTAACCACTGCTCCTCCACTTGCTTTTTTGGTTTTAATCCGTTTGAATGGACAATGATGAGACCAGAAACATCGGTTCTGGAGCGGGAGATCGGACAGGAGGCTGTTTGTCGAGGCGTACACAGGCACGAACAGTGACAACTTTAAGACTGAGACACTGAATAGATGGACAGGCTGGAACATACATGAAATGGAGGAACACCAAGTTTTTGACCTCGTATAAGTTTAATTAAGAACAAGCATAAAAAAGAACAATAAGAATTAACTCGCCCCTGCGCCCCTCCCATAGAGACAAAAGTATTGGCTTTTAAGTGGCATCTATATTTCCATGAACTCAAGAACGTTCACCTTAAGAAATCCAACTAAACAAAGGTGAAAACTACATATGAAAAACGAAAACAACAAGCAGTCTCATATGGATGCATGCGTAAAAGTTCTGTGATACCGGTGTAATATCTCTAAAGGAGAAAGTGGAAAAAAAAGGAAAAAAGGAAAGAACAACCCTTACTTCTAATAGATTACATAACGACCAGTGTTTATTTAGTTCAAGGTACCCTGCACACACAAGATGATGCAAGAATGAAACCATTTCTGAGTTGGTCCTGAGGAAGGTGGTACGAACCCACCGAAACGCGCGTAGACCTGGCGTGGAAATAACATAACTACATACTGTGTTACCTCAACCCTAGAAATTGTTTTGGAGTTTGTAGATGTGTATGAATGAGTGGTGTGTATGTGAGATAATGCGTGCTAGATAGGGTATCAGTGGTTTCTTCATTTTTGGAAAAAATATATGACACCTTTTAGAAGTCTGGAATAATTTTGTTATGTCTTATTGCACTTTCAAATTGATTGGATCATTACCTATAATGATGAATTGATGTACACACTCAAGAAAAGATCAAAAAAAGAAGAAAAAAACAGTTTTAAATAATTTTGATAAATGAAGGAAAAAACTAAATAATAAAACATATTTAATGAAAGAAAATTTCTTGTTGTCCTTGCACTGATCTGAAGGCTAATTGTCTAGTCTCTGCGAGCTGAGCCACATAAGAAAGTAAGAATAGACCATGGGGGAATTTTGATATGTTTTTGAGACCAGAAAGGTAGAAATTGTAAACCAAAAAGACATGCATTGAAAAATAGCAATGCATTTTAAGTTGGAACAGATAGTATGCTGTGCTAGAATATGCCCCATATTGTCTTGGAGTCACATCCATTCTCAAATATACCAGAATCAATAATATAAGGCACAGGCACCTGTGTATTTCTTACCGGTAGTGAATAATGGAAGTAAAGACTGATATATGTGCACATTGGACGATGATGAGCTCCAGAGAGGAAGATGATAGAAAATATAAGGCAGACCAGCCTAACTTTCATAGCAGAATTTTGGCCCAGGTAATTTTTAAGATGTGTTTGGGGTTATCTACGCGTAGCTACGCAGAGCTACGCAAAGTGAACTTCGCATTACGCGAGCTATCCGTAGCGCAAAGCGAACTGTGTGGTGCTCTGTTCGCAAGGATTGCACAGAGCCGGATGCTTGTCCGCACTGTGGAATCATTGAAAACAGCATCTTGCATGGTGCAAACTGTCGTTTTCTGCTGCTCAAGTAGATTTTTCTCGAGCAGCAGCTTTCTCAACGTGAAATGGAAGTTTCTCATCGCGAGCGATCGTGAGCATACGCGACCACTTGCAATGAGAAACCTGACCTCTCGCCGGTAGGTTTATTTTCCAAACTCGCGATCACCAACTTGATGAAAAAGTCTTGCCGGGATGCCATTTTGCTCGCTCACGGTCGCCAATTTGACTTTGATGACCGCGAGCAAGCAAAAAAATGACCACTATGCTACGCGTGTTTGCACTGTCCTACATGCAATTCGCGTAGTGCAAAGTAACGCAAACTTTGCAAACTACGCGAGCGTAGCATAGTTGTCTCCCCAGGGTTAGTTATTTACCCTTAACAACCCTTTCACTCACTCAGCTCTTGCAATGTGTTACATTTTGCTGTTTGGTGGTTACACTTCGTTAATAAATAGGGTTATGCATTGAGCAGTGGATGCATAATACCTTTTAAAATTGCACCATTAAAAACTATGATGCGTGTGCTCAGCACTGAAAGTATAAATTACATTTAGTTTTATACATTCTTTTGGATTTTTATTTTGCGTCTGATTCCCTGTTACACTTTGCAGTAAGTTGCCTACTTTCTGTATTCCCAAACTTTGAGTGTAAATTTAATACGTAAGTGTAAGTTACACCTCTCCACCCCTAAAGTGCCTAACCCTTCTGTAGGTGTTTGACGTCCCTCTCTAAACCCCTTCTTAGACCTCCCCAAGCCCCTCTTACTCCTCCCAAATCCCATCCCCTTTTTTGAGCAGGTCTGTCCATTTTCCACGCCGACTACCCCTGTGTGTCTCCCACATATATTACTAAAACCTATGCTTATGTGTGTGGAGACTCCAAAGTCGGGCAGAGAACTCTACATACATACGTATAGGTTAAACGTACATTTTGTAGCATGTTTTGTGGTACAATTTGTAGTACTACAAAACGTACTACTAAGTGTAGTTTGTGAATCAATGCCCAATGTGTTTAATTACCTATGTATGTAGGCTCTTGTGCTCAATATGACCTACATAAAATCAATCCATGCTCAAAAAGCATAGGACCTGATTCACAGAAGTAACTTAAGACACAATCCTAAACTTACTATTTACGCCTCTTGGCCGGAAGCTCGGAGTGCGGACGTAAAGTTAGTAGTCATAAATCCATTCTGTGAATACGAAAAGTATTAAGTGCATTCTGTGAATACCAAAAGTAGTAAGTGCATTCTGTGAATATCAAAAGTAGTAAGTTTAGGATTTTGTATTAAGTTAGTTCTGTGAATCGGGCCGATAGAAAGGTACCCGGTCCCATTTCGGGGTCACAAATAGTTTGCAAGGAAAGAAATAAAAAACCTTCAAAGATTTTGTTGCAATAGCCAATAGTGTTATGAACTATTTATATATGATTTCACTTATCCCAGAATTTATTGCTAGCACATCTTAATTCTTTTATCAAATGTTTATGGTTTATTATAGAAAATGCGAGGATGAGATGATGATACTTTTGTGTATTTCAAAAGTTGCCTAAAAACGTTATCCTGCATTTAGTTTTATCAATGAATTGGAAAAGCATTAAGAACAGCCATAAGAATTATGTTTAAAAATCTATGAAACATCTATGAAAAGAAAAGCACTTAAAGTATGATTTTCGCTTTTATTTTGTCATGTATTCATTCTAACTCTGTAGGCTTTAGGTCTGGCTGGTCAGCTCAGCTGTCTCTAGATCTTATTTGTTCAATCGAAAAAAAGAGCTTTCAGGACGACTACCGAGGAACTTTGGCTCAGCCCACATATTGGTGGGACGGAGTATATATTTTGCTTGGACAGAGGTTTGACCCTAAAGGTGAGCTTGTAGCAATCTATTAGAAATGTGGTTGTTGGTACACTGGGCAGGCGAAGTGAGCTAAGGAACGATGATGGATTGAACCCAAATCTGTGACTGTGTTGGCTTTGTTTGCCCTAAGTTGGAAGGGTATGCCCAGGCTTGGGTCTCTTATTCTCTTTGCCCCTGGATTCAAGCTAGACTGGCTGACGAGGGTTGTTACCGCGAATCCGGTCCCAGGATGCTTGTTTCCGGTATAGGGAAGACCTGACTTGGCAGTTTGGGCTGGACTGTTCCCATGAGGAACAGTGTCAAGACTGATATGCATATGGCTGAGTCTGAACTGGGGTGGCGTAGTGAGCTAAAGTACAATGATGGATTCAACCCAGATCTGTGACGTGGGGCGAGTGTCTGAAAAGTTTCAGCGCTCCGTCCATCATCTCTTTGTGTTTGCATTTAAAAAGTTTGTCTTTTTCTGCCTAAACCAAATGCGCCTTTCCGCATGTCTCCAGGGTTCTATGACTGATGGTGGTTCTCCTATGGTGTGATATATATTCCTTCCAGACGGGTGCCAGAAGGGCCTTTGTTGTGGGGAATCGAGTTCGTCCCCTGAGCAGGATGGCCTGGAGAGTTGTATTCAGCCCTTACTGGGCTTCAAATGGTAGCCTGAAGGCTCTGTTCATCCCATTTCTCACTTGTGAAGCTGTCTGCGCTGTCACTGTCAAAGGCATGTGACTCCTGGGCCTGCTGCCTGACAGTTGGGAGTGAGATCCACAGGAAGGAGCAGAACTGACGACAACCAGTTTATGGGTAGAAAAGTAGAGGGATCCCAATGGTAAGTTGTCTGACCTCCTATTTGAGCAAGAACTGGACCCCAGGAGAAAATCCCAAAGCACTGGGATTTTTGTTACCGCAAATGGCTGCCTGCATCTCCCACCAATGCAAAGCTCCAACAGCAGTCTCTTCACATCAGCAATGACCACCACATCTTCTTCCAACGCTGTCTGCTTTTCATGCAGACAGCAATCTTCATACGGCTCCAACCAACACAAAGTTCCTGCCGAGACTCCTCGCATTGACTAAGACTGTGTGAGAAAGTATTCTTGGCACTGGGATGAACCTGATACCCTGCATCTATCCAGCACTCAATAAAAGTCGACCTTGACTTGTGAGTTTGACAATGATCAGCATGAGCAGCTAACCGCAAGTGGTGCTCTGCAATACTAGATACTACTTTTGTCTGAAAATGTAAAAACATATATCTCCGGTTATACTTGGTAAATTGCTGTCATTTGGGTGTCATTGTATTTATCAAAATGTACTTTATTGTCTAAATTTGGTTTCGATTTTCTTGTGTTGTATTTACCTCTAAGTTAAGTTTGACTGCTCTATGCGAAACTACCAGAAGGTTAAGCCCTGGTTTATTTTGTGACTTTTGTTGTTCACCCTGACTGGGATTGTATTTATTAATTGAACGCGTCTCACACTACTCTCAGTTAATAAAGCAGTTTCTTTCATCTGTGGCAGCGGTAGGATTTAGTACTTGTGTTTGTGCAATGCCACTCAGGGATTTTTGTAAAGCAAAAAATCCCTTGATAAAATCTGACGTCAAATCATTTTGTTTAATTATCCTCAATTGTGGATTGGCCAGTTTTTCCCTTTTTCCAAATGTATTTCCTGTGATACTTGGTGCCTGTGACAGTTGTCTTCAAAAATGTAACGAGACCTCAGCAACATTGAAGTCTACACTGTGGCAGAACTAGACACATGGTGTAGGGAGAAGAGGCTGCTGCTAGGTTAAGGCTCCAAGGAACTGGAGTACCAGATAGCACTCAGCCACCCCTAAGATTCCCACAATCAGGGAGGAGGCTGATCCTGAATACGACGACCCATAACCTACAGGGGGGTAGATATTGCTTCCCTATGGGACCAACCTGCGTTTGCAGGTGGTGGGAAAAATGACGGCGGACCATCCCAGTCAGGGTTTTGAAAAGCATAGAGCGAGTGCCCTACCCTTTAGTGTCTATGGCGGCAGACTGAGGTCCAGGCAGCTGGCAACAACTCTGGTGATCACCTTATCTGTTGGGAGAGTAGTCCCTGTATAGCTGCCTCACTTCCCTGCCACTGGAACAACCCATGTGTTGTTGGTCCCTCAGGCTACAGGGACTTTCTTCTGGAGTTGACTCATGACATCCCACTAGCAGGACATTTCGAAAAGGCCCAAAACCTTTGGCTAACTATCCATGCACTTCTATTGTCCCCAAAGGAAAATGTCATCTGATGCATTGTGCAGGCCCTGTGTAATCTTCCAGGCCAGTGAGAAGTCAGGGGCGAAGTAGAAGCCCCCCAGCTTACACTCCCCATAGTGGGCATAGTCTTTGAGAGAGTTGAGAATAGACATTGTTGGTCCTCTGGAAGCATATCCTGCCCTAGGTAACAGGTTCATCCTGGTTTTGGGGACTGATGCCACATAGTGACTGGAAGCCATTCTTCTGAGGAGGAAAAATGTATCTGCAGTGGCCTGGGCACTAATGTGGATATTTAACTGAAAGCATTTCTCCAAGCAGATTTCCATGTCTGACCAGGAATTCAACTTCATGTCTGCCTACATGAAGCTCATGTGGGAGTAGTGTGGGGTAACCAATAATTCTCCACATCACAACTGACTAATGGGCTTGTTGAAATATTTCTCAAAACCTTTCAGTCCATGATTATGAGCCTACCAGAATCCATGAGTTGTACTTGGGACATCATCTTGTCTTGTCTTTTATTTTCATATAGGAAGGTGCCTCTGAAGGAGGTGGGGCTGAGCCCTTTGAACTTCTACTTGGCCATCCTCCGTGTGAACCTCTCAGCCTTGTAAAAGAGCGGCAGGTTTAAGGTCCTAATAAACTTCCACGGGATATAGTGAGCTACATATTGGTCCTCCTGTTTTACAACTGAGAACCTACAGGTCAGGTAGCTTTGAAACACTAGTACAACCAGAAGACCATTCTGGTAGAGTATCTGCTTGGCCAGAGAGTTTGGGTGATAGAATCTGTGAGCCTAATGCCTTAAACGACTGGTGGTTCTGGTCATGAGAGGTCAAGGAACAGAAAGGGGAGGTCATCTACCTTGTGGACCTCAAAGCATCTACAACCCCTTAAGGGTCCGTCATGTGAACCACCTTAAGCCCTACTTTGAGAGAGCCAAATGAACTATGCTACTGGTGACAAACAATGGTGAGGAGTAGAAGAAGGAACCCTTCCCAGACCTCCTGTGCTCCACGAAAATAGATGGGTCAGTAGAAGGGGTTGTTCTCACCCCTACATGATCCCAGAGCAACAAAGAGACGATTGCCATTTGAAGGGGCCGTTTGCCTCTCTTTTACCACTAACCCCAGGGCTCACTAATTGATGTACCCACTACATAGGCAGGAAGGACAGCATGAGCAAACAAAGAGTTACTGTGGGTCAAAAACAATTTGTCGAATAACTATGTATCTAACAACAACAGAAAACAGAAAATGTATCTAAAAGAGTGATACAGGGTCAATAGGATACTTTCCAAAAGTGAAAAATACCCATCAATTATCGACCGATACCGCCCTTGTCATCATCTGGGACCCTTCACACCAGGAAGAGTAAACATTGCAACCACTAGTGAGTTTGTTCAAAATGTGGGTGCCCCAGTGGGCTATGTTGCTGTGTACTGATAACTGTAAAGCAGTACGTGGATATAAGTGAGGGTGAAAAAAGGAAGAGCGAAAAAAGCCTAAAATTGGAGAGACAGGAGGAAAATAAGTTATAGAGAATCTTCTGCAAACAAGAGACCTGGAATCCATCACTCCGGTGTCTTTGATCATAAATCTTGCTACCTTGGCCATGAAAGAAAATTTCTTTCAGTTCAACGACACCATATTTTTGCAAACGTCCGGGACCAGCATGGGCAGTGTTTTTGCCTCCAGTCTTGCGAATCTCTATGTACACAAGTTCGAACAGGACCATGCTCTCACGCCTACCAACCCGTATTACACCTCCCTGGGTTTATGGAAACGCTGCATTGACGACATCTTGGTGGTATGGCGTGGTACTACGGAAGATCTTCTACAGTTCCATGAATGGCTTAACAGTAGAAATGAGTTCCTGCGCTTCACGTTTGAACATGATAGGCATCATTTGGCATTTTTAGACCTTCTTATTTCAACAACACCTACAGGCTTACAATCTGAGTTATACCGCAAACCCATGGCCCAGAATTCATTGTTATGTTATGACAGTTGTCACCCTAAGGCCTTGAAAGACAACCAGCCATATGGCCAGTTCTTGAGGATACAACGTAATTGCTCTACTAAAGAGACCTTTTACGATCACTTGAAAACTTTGGAGAAACAACTGTGTACGAGAAAATATCTAAAGAAACTAATACGACGTTCCCTGAAGAGAGCAGCCGACAACAACCAGGAGTGCCTATTGGAACTGCCAATCCCCAAAGAGAAGAATGAGCGGATCACTTGTGTCAATACCTTTTGTACTCAATCTAACAGTATACAAAAAATCATAAAGAAACACTGGGCTATTTTGAATACAGGATCTGGCAGCTTACCTTTGCCGCTATTTGCTTTTAAACGCAGCTCGAATCTGAAAGATCGGCTAGTACATACGAGACCAAAGACTAAGGTTGCACGTACAGTTGGAAAAATCTGGGATTTGCCTAGCAGTGGAGGGGCATCATCCTTGTGGCAGCTGTGCGGCTTGCCCACAGGCCTCCCGCTCCACAAGTACCATCAGGTGCTGGAAACAGGCGACTCGCCTTACGAACCACTTTCTAGAAGTGGGTCATGCACCTACTGACTTTACCTGGGCAGTGATTGAGCAACCCTTGATCCCTGCGCAGGTAGCCGATGTCAGCAAATATCTAATCCAAAAAGGACAAAAATGGGTCTACAAATTGAACACAGATAAAGATGGTCCAAACAAAGGCATTCCTTGGATGTCCTTGTAGAGGTCAGACCCCAAAGTAATATTTAGCCTGCAGAACATTTCTAGTTTGAGAACTCACTCACCCATGACTCCATGCTCCAAAAACTACAGCCAAATGACAGTTTTTTTAGCAAAATGAACTAAATCATCATTTTCTAGAAGGTTTTATATTGCTCACGCGATATTGTTCACCAGATTGCAAATTCTGCGTGTTCGTTATCGCAAGCACGAATACCCATATTGAGCGCGCGAAGAAGACAGAAACTGCAAGTCCGCGTTGTCGCGCTCTGCAGAATTGCCAAAACTATGCGAGCTGTACTCCTAGGGTTGCCTACTGGCTGCAAAGCCTTATTTAATCAACACACACCCAAACACTGAAATTCCACTACAAAAACCATATTTTGCAATTCAATCCAATGCCATCCATGATGTTAAAATTCAACAGACAACACAGAAACAGTTTTTATGCACCCATGATTTGATGATGACTACCTCTGGACCTACTGGCAGACTAGGCCACGAGCTTGGAACTGAAGCCTATGGCAAAAGCAAGCACACTGCCTGGATGGCTTCACAAAATGGCCGCTAGCCACCCACAACAAAAAGAAATGGAAGACAGACATTGCAAGCCTATGCCAAAAGCACACTGCCTATCTTGGCAAAATGGCGGCCACCCACATGGCCTGCCACAGCAACAACATGCATAAGCCAAGGGAAACAAAGAAAAGACATGAAGGCCTAAGAAACACATAAGAAACAAACTACTAAACCACCACCACAAAATGGCCCCAAGCCACATGGTCACTCACAGTCACAACAGGCCATGGGAAACAATGAACTGAAGCAGGTCTATATATGACCAGACAAAGGAGGCCTGCTAAACAACACAGCTTTAATACAAAAATGCAAAAACGAAAATCACCAGGGCTAGGAAAGGATTGGAAAGTTACACATCAAGCACACACACATCCAACAAAGGTATTTAACACACACACCCAAACAGTGAAATACACCACAATCACATTTAGCAATTGAATCCTATGCCATCCATGCCCTACATGATGTTTAAATTCAACAGACACCACAGAAACATGGACCCATGGGTACCTTTGGGCCTACTGGCTGAAATTTCAAAGAAAAACACCTAGGCCCCTACTGAAAGTACAGGCCACCCACAACAATTATTTGTACAAATGATGAAAAGCCCAGAAAACTGTACGTACAAAATGCCCCAATCAAACAAACATGTACACCAATTCTCATACTTACTTGTAAAATGAAATCTCAAATCCAAAAGTCCTCAAATAAATCCAATCCAATGATATGATACAGCAGACAGACACAAAAAAGTGATCCTTCCAGCTCCAATTCCAAATGAAAGTGAACAACACATGACCAAAGCACTGGGAGCAGCTTGCTGGTCAGGAACAGGAAGTTGGAGACTCAGGGGCACTTCCTTCCTCTTGAAAAAAAAGTTTAAATAAAAGGACTTCTTGCACAAAAGACTACAGCCAAATCACAATCTGAGGAGTTTTTCTGAGCAAAATGATCATTTTCAAAAGGTTTTATCGTGCTCAAGAGATATTCTTTGCCAGATTGTAGTTTCTGGGTGTTCGGGAACGCAATCTTACCAACACTGTCACCGGAAGGAAGATAGCGTGACCGAATGACAGGTTTGTGTTCCCACAGTCTGGCGGGATCATGCAGGCAGATTCCAAACCTTGTGGCGCATGCGAACAGACAGAAAATCGAGTCGGCGAAAGCAGAATCACGGTAAGTCATTTCTGCACCCGAGAGAATGCATATTGAGCGCGCGAGGAGGAAAAAAAGCTACGATACACTGTAGATTGCGTCGTATTCGGTAACTTCCCGCTCTACGCGAACCGCAAAGTTACCGTAACGGAGCGTAGTTCACCGCCGAGGCTTAGAAATGATACACCATAGATGTATGCTCTGCTATAAATACATGTGTGGGGCATTGACCCTGAGGATACTTTGTATGATCTGCAACAATGAGTGCTTGAAAACATTTGAAGCAATGCTCATTCCAGCTCTAGAACTGCTTCATATTTGGATGTTGTCCTCCACTTATGTTCTGCTGCTGGATCTTGGTCCTTGCTGCACCACCAAAAGAAGACAGAAAAAAGAATGTCTGAAGGAGCATTCAAATTATATCACCAGACTTCGTTAAAGGGGGAACGAGTCAGTAGAGCAAATGATTGTCTGAACTGAATTGCTGATGAAAGTACAAATGAGGATCATATCATTGAACAATCACGGAAAGTGGCCAAACAAGAACCAATACAAATATAGCAGGCCTTAAAATCGACTCTAGATGTGATTGCGAGCCGGTGAAGGGAAGCTCTGAAGGAAGTGACAAAGTTAGACTACCAGGTCCCATACTCGAGATCCCTTGTCCCGAATCAATTGCAGCTAATAGAAATGATATTGTGGGATTCCCATTTACAGAGAGATACATCAGTCCAATACAGAGCTAACAACATTAGTGACTTCTGCTAGCATACCTGTAAAAGAGATAAAACTAAGGGGCTTATTTAGAAGCTACGGAGCAGATTTATGATGACTGGCGCATCCCTGCAAATCAGCAAAGATGGGCCAGATGTGTCTTGCAAGTTCACCCATGCGATACCACAGATGCGCTGCATTTACAATGCGGCGCATCATGGCGCAAGGATAATCAGATGTGTAACTCATCTCCCGTTGGAAGGGTGGCGCATTGAGTCGCAAGGGTGACGCAACTCCAGCAATGCTCGTGGCCTGCCCATATTCAACCTGGTGCGTCAAGCCTTACGCCTGCTTCAAACAGGCGCAAGGTTTTGATGCAGCGACATCGGAAAAGACACTGAGTGAAATTTTGTAGATTTCACTCAGGCACTTGTCTGAGGCGTTCCTGCACCGCAACGCCTACCCTGCACCGGACCGCCCACATGAAACCTGACACAGGTTTCATGTGGTGTAGGGCTTTAAAACGTGACGCATCTCCCTAGATGTGTCACGTTGTAAATCTGTTGCAGCATACCGCTAGATTTAAGCCGCCGCTGCTTCACAGAAGTGACGCAACAGCAGCGCAAAAGTGACACACGGGACTTGTAAATCTGCCCCCCTGTGCACCACTGGTACAACACTTTTCCCCATGTTAAAAGTGAGGCACCCGTCGCGCAAGGGGCTTGTAAATAAATGTTTTCCTTAGGAGTTTTAATTTTAACAAACACGAGAATTCAACTGCAGAAATTTTGCAGTGCAGGAAAAGTTCGGCTTTAGCTTGACTGTCAGCCCTGCAATGGTCTTCACAGGAAGAGGTCATTTCCGTAAATCCTAATGTAAGAACATCATGCCACTTTTTCGAACCCACAACTCCTCCGTTTGTTGCTGAACCTGCATATTGTGACTCTCGCGTTCCCATTCAGCCAGAGAAGCATTTGTTGGCAGTGATCCTCACTTAGAAGTGTAATCATCTGATTGGAAAAAGGAACAACAGAAATGTTAAGTCGCCACAACAAAGATTTTAACATGAAACCAAAATCGACTTAACTAGTTATTGTATCAGGCACTCCATTTTTTACAAATAACGTATAAGCTGCCGTTCAAAATTCTTAAAGGTTTTGTCACTACAAACGTTTTTCCAAAGTACCTCTTATGTTACTGCAAAGGTTGCAGACCGATTCCTCAATGAATGTACTCTTTTCATTCCTCTGTTTCTCGGACATCACTTATAAGAATGTATTGGCAGTAATGGTGATTTGAGTCAGTAGGAGAAACGTGCTGTGATCCCCCAGCAGTGATTGCGGTCCCCACTGACTCTATTTCACAGTGGTTTTCACTGGATGTTCCTTACTAGGGTTGATTGAGTGGTGCCTCATGTCGGTGATGCCTGCCTGATGAAATAGAAATACATATTGTCTAGTAATAGGCTTCCAGTGGACATACACAATCATGTCTTAGAACATCTTCACAGTGTAGTCCTTTTCACAACAATCTGCATACTCTAAAAAAGACTGTTTTGCTTGTTTATGGTTGTATCTTTCTAGACATCCCTAAATAGATATGTTGCGCAGGACGTCATATCACAAATTGCTTACACTATCAATGTGCTTCTGTCAAAACCCCAAGAAGAACTTGGCAGCCACTATTGCCACATGGATTTTCTTCTTGTGAACATTTTAAAGTCTGTAACGTAGCACTTGATTCGCAAAAGACTCTTAGGAACATAAGTACTCTTGGAAGAATTTTCACGAGCTGCTTCTTTCAACATATTATTTGCGTAAAAACATTGGGGCAGATTTATGAGGCCCTTGCGCCTTTTTGCGCCACAATTGCATCACTTTATTTGATGCAACGGCGGCGCAAGCAATGCGCCCCATTTACAACGTGACGCATCTAGGAGATGCGTCACGTTGTAAAGCCCTGCGCCATAAGGAGGCGTTTCTGCGCGGGGGGGGGCGTTCCTGCGCAGGAACGCCTCCTGAAAGTGGCTGAGTGAAATCTATGAGATGTCACTCAGTCACTTTCAGGCCAATGCTGTGTCAAAACCCTGCGCCTGCTTGAAGCAGGCGTAGGTCTTGACGCAGCATTTTGAAGATGGGGCACCCCGAGCCTTGCAACTCCGGCCATGCGCCACCTTTCCGGCACAGATGCATCACGCATCTGTGCCGTTTTTGCCCCATGGTGCGCCGCATTGTAAATGCGGTGCACCATGGTCGGCGGATCTGTGGCGCACTGTGCCAGTTAACATAAATCTGCCCCATTATGTTACAAGCACTATCGGGAACTTGACATTGAGAATTTTGGAACATATAATGGTGATCTAAAATAAAGTATGCAACACTGGAATATTTTTGTAATACAGTCAAGTAAAACTTGATGGATTTCAACTCAATGCAATTCAAAGAGTAAACACATACCTCCAGTGAAAATGTTATGGCAAAAGAGAGCAAAATGAATTTGCATTTGGCATTTTTCTTTCCGAAAGTCTGAATAAAATGTCGGGTCCATGGGCTTGTTTATGAAAGAGGGATTACAAAAAAACTAGGTATAACAACATGACCAAAATGGAGCAGCACATAATAAAAAATTTGGCTACCAACAAGGATCTGATAATACAGCCAGCAAATAAGGGCGGAGCCCTGGTAGTTATGGACTCATAGTCAATGAACATGTTGCAGATACGGATACTTATTTACTACTAAAGTCAGATCCCACCTTTAAGCTACAAAAAATGCTTGATGGTATACTACAGTCAGCTAAGGAGAATGAATGGATTGATGATCACACACAAGCATACTTAACTACCAAACATCCGAGGTGTCCGAAACTCTACATGATTCCGAAGGTCCATAAACACCTGCCTAACCCACCATTCAGACCTATCGTCTCGGGGTGTGGGTCAATTTTTGACCCCCTCGGTCGATATTTGGATTATTTCTTACAAAGATTTGTGCAACAATGGGTTCCTATATAAGGGATACTACAAATTTCTTGAACAAGCTTCAATGGATTCAACAAGAATTTCAGAGTCATTGGATTTTGTGCACCATAGACGTGGTGGCACTATATAAGTCAATACCCCATGAAGCAGTTCTAGAATAAACAGAATGGGCGCTACTAAAGATGGGAGATTTACAAACTAACAAAGTTTTTTTGTTACAACTTCTTAAATTCAGTCTCCACAATAGTTACTTCCAATGGAATGATAAATATTACACTCAATTGACTGGAACATCAATGGGCTTTGCAGGGGCTCCTGCTTATGCAAATACATTTATGGCCCAATTTGAGGCACAAAATGTAATGAACTCAGAACATTGGCATCATGTGAAAATGTATTGTCGGTTTATAGACGATATTTTTGTGATCTGGGATGACACATCTGAATCACTGGAGCAGCTTAACAGGTCAATGAATCAGATAAATACGAGAATACAATTCAATTACAAAATTGACAGATACAACATAGACTTTCTGGATGTGAGGATCATCAAAACAACTAGCGGATTTATCACAGAATTGTATACTAAGCCCACAGACCGCAACAATGCCCTAAGCTACACCAGTTTCCATCCCAAGAGTTTAGTCAAAAATCTTCCAGTCTCACAATTCCTGAGGATAAAACGCATCTGTTCTGATTCTGTAACATGCAAGACCACTATCCACAAGCAGGCACAGAAGTATGAAGCAAGAAGATATCCAACTATGGAATTAGAAGAACACATAGAAAAGGTCATGAAAATGGACAGATTGGAATTACTTAAACCAAGAAGCAAAACAACAAAAGATAGGATGGTGTTTGTAACCAAATACACGACTCAATCAAGAGGAATTAAGAGAATTGTCAATACAAGGTGGGAGTTGCTATCTTCAGAATCTGACTTCAGAGATTCATTCAAGGAACTACCTTTACATGCCTACACAAGAGGATCCAATCTAAGAGAGAGACTAAAGCGGACACAAGTGGCATCACCAACAACAATACACAAAGGAACAATCAAATGTCACAATTGCACCAATTGCAATAACGTCATAGTCGGAAACACATGTACACACCCAACTACAGGAAAACTAATAAACTTGAAGCATACCAGTGACTGTAATACACAGAACATTGTATATGACATTAAATGCCCATGCGGCTGAATGTATGTCGGAAAAACTGAGCGCAAAGTGAAAACAAGAATAACGGAAGACAAGAGTAGTATTCGCAATGTGACTTTAACATCACCATTAGCTTTTCATTGGAGAGAAGCAAAACATACTATTTCTCAACTCCGTTTCCTCACAATAGAACATGTACCAATCAAGCCAGGTATTGATAACCATAAAAAATTGCTGCAACGGGAACTATATTGGATCAAGTACCTCAATACGATGTCCCCTATGAGGCTTAATGACAAATATGATCTATCATGTTACTTGTAATACTCAGGAGGAATAAGAGACAATCAGAGCAGCCGCTAGTTTATAATACCACCTTAAAATTTGTTAGGGAGAAATCCATATGTTGATAGTAGGCTGGATTAAACACTTCAGCATAGACAAAACAACTAAATACAAGGATTGATACCTAAACTGCTATTTAAATTATAAGATGCTTAGATGTAACCATATGTGTATAATTTGCGATTTATTTACCTAATATTGTGAACATTTCACCCTTGCACATCACATAACACTGAGGACCTTACACACAGTGGCACAAGCATTTCCAATATTTTAATAGTATATTCATACATTTGCGTAGGTGGACAATAGCATAAGAAGTTTGGCACCTGAAACGTTGGCCGTGAATATCTATTATGCTTTTCAAGTGACATAATGTGGCACGTTTTTAACGAGTTAGGCACGATTTAGCTTTCATAAAGACTTGCCGATTAGTATTGTTTTGATGTACCCTGCGCTGGAGCAGGAGGTAAATATGCGATCGTAAATATGTTTTTACACATTACTAACCACACTAAGATGGCGCCCGAAGATTTGAAGGTAGACAGGAGGAGGACTAGAGGTCCATAGTCCTATGTTGATTTCACACTACCCCGTCGGGTTTAATAACACGCGAACCGTGAGCGGCGCATGGCGGAGATTGGAAGCAGTTTAACATTAAGTAGCGGTTCCTGTTCAATGCTTAACTTCGGTTAAAACAGGTACGAAAAGCGTCGTTTTTTCGATATACTAGAGATCAAAATGTTTAGTGGTAGACTTAGATACTGATATCGTTCTCTCTAATGTATTTTCAGATGAGATTGAGTGCAAGGACACGAGGTACGTACATAATCGAGTTGTGTTCTGGTGGTATTAAAGCAACGAAGATGACGATAATTAAGCCTTTGCTATTGATTTGTTTTCACAGTGGGTTAATTCCAGAAATACACACAGGTATGTGTTATTCAAGCGCAATTGGCAGTAAGCAGATATTGTGAGGAGTGATTGTTTATTCAAGCATGCAACAGTTACAAAGGAGTCCCAATTATTTTCTTTTGACAGAAAAATAACGGTTACTCTGATATTGACGCAGTTAGAACCATTGGAGAGGTTGTTTCATTCAGGTATGATTTAATCATTCAATACATAAGCACAGCACCCATGGGCAATATTAGACACACACTTACACTTTGAAATTTATTTTCTTTCAGATTCGACCCCTGATGAAGGTACCTCCAAGGTACTGAAATGCATTGGGCTCAACTAAAATGTTCTTCTTATTATGTAATGCTGCAAAGAGTAACTGAGAAATAACAGCTTATCACATATGTAATTGATGGAAATGTATATTGTTTGAATACTAAAAGCATCATGAATAATGATATGTTGGATTAAAAATAATCAATATCAACAGTTAAGTGTGTTGAATAGATTGTATAAATGAACAAGAGTAACTAAGGTGCCAAGCACCATGTGTATAGTGCGTGATTAGATGGGCCAGTACACCCATCATAACTGACAATTTAACGCAAAGGAGTGACTATCCTTATTAATGAAAGCACCAGTTAATTAACAGAGTTTAACACGAATACAACGGTGTGTTCCTCATGCACCCAATAACCATAATAGCGTCAAAACCCTGCGCCTGCTTGAAGCAGGCGTAGGTCTTGACGCAGCATTGTGAAGATGGGGCACCCCCGAACCTTGCTGGAGCTGCGTCGCGCTTGCGACGCAACTCCAGCAATGCGCCACCTTTCCGGCACAGATGCGTCACGCATCGGTGCCGTTTTTGCCCCATGGTGCACCGCATTGTAAATGCGGCGCACCATGGGTAGCGGAGCTGTGGCGCACTGTGGCACATCCCTGGGGATGCGCCAGTTAACATAAATCTGCCCTATTATGTTACAAGCACTATCGGGAACTTGACATTGAGAATTTTGGAACATATAATGGTGATCCAAAATAAAGTATGCAACACTGGAACATTTTTGTAATACAGTCAAGTAAAACTTGATGGATTTCCTCTCAATGCAATTCAAAGAGTAAACTCAGACCTCCAGTGAAAATGTTATGGCAAAAGAGAGCAAAATGAATTTGTATTTGGCATTTTTCTTTCCGAAAGTCTGAATAAAATGTCGGGTCCAAGGGCTTGTTTATGAAAGAGAGAGAGAGAGCATTTATTGTGTCTTTCCTGGAAAAAGTGGTGAGAAACAAAGAGATCAAGGACATGACATACAGGTATAATTTTAAAACACATCACAAAGACATTTATCTCATAAAGTTTCACCATGCGGAACAAGGCGACAAGCTTTGTGCTGCAAGCTAGGGAGCTGCAATGAAGAAGGAGTTTTAACAATGGCTGCCACCACATCTATGTTACAACATTGTAATAATTTCATTTTGTATTCTACAACTGAAGATGGTATTGGATTGAAATAATGCAATTAGTATAATCTAAAACGACATAACGTTGTATTTAATTAGAAAAATGAATGCAATTTATGGATTTTAAACTTTGGAAATGATCATAGGGGCATACCTCATTTATGTGTAGTGTGACTCATATTAACAATGGTTATTGACAGAACCAAGATTTAGTAAACATATATTGACAGATTCCTACACCTGAGGCTAGTGTGTGCAACGTGGTACGACGGAAATGATGTGCCAAATTATCTCAGACTGGGAGGCCCAAAGTAGGCGGTTTTTTGATATAACAATTACACGTGGTATTCTCATCTTGGGCACATTTGGACATATCATAACAACCCATACGGTCTTTCCCTGAACGTCTATAGCACACATAATTTCCTTTTTTCTGCCTCCTGATTTCCGGAACTTTTCCGATCACTGCCCCAGGGTTGCTACTCCAATGCTGTATAAGCAGCATTACTCTGTCAGTGGAGCATAAGTGAGCACACTAATGACTGACTCTGACATACACACCTGTATGCACACAGTGATTTTTCTGCTGTGTCAGATGCATAATTAAATCACAATTTTGGACTTGATGTATGCACCGAATCCCTAGATGTGAATCAGTGCAAACTAGTAATGGATGTTTAACAACCAAAGTACCTTTTATCCATTTACAATGAGGTTTTCACTAACTAAAGATGGCACCTGCTATAGATTCTTAATTTTGCATATGCTGGATAGTTCTCCGGGAAAATGCGAGGAACCTATGTGACAACCTTCAGGACATGTATTTAATGACAAATATGTGTTCTGCATATGTATGCTATATTTCTAAAGTTGTTTGGGTTCTAACGAGACGTAGTAACATGGAGACTGATCCTGTTAAGTCATTAGACAGGATCAATTGTTTGGAAGGATAGAAAACAGCAGCGTGGATTGTGATCCAACAGAAGTGAAGAGCTAGATGAGGAACATTTGGAGAAACAGCATTAGTTCAAGAAGATAGGTTGTTGTATGCCAGTGTGAGTTGATGATTTCACTCACCTTTGGCAGATGTATGATCTGAGACCAAGATCTGGACAGCTCAATGTGGTAGACAACAGCCATGAGATATAACTGCACATTAACCTTAAGCTAGCAAAGACAATTCGACAGAGTTTGGAGTTTCTTTTTTTTTTTTTTAAACCTTTATTGCAGCATTCATAAAATACAAGTATGGGCCTACAACCGCAGGGGCCGGCCGCTAAACATAAGTAGAACCCCGTATATCATGGTACAACACAGCTCCTCAGCCGACAACCCTGAGGTCCGGCAGCGATTCAGGATGGAACTTGTATTAGAACGCATGGAGAGATCACAGGATATAATAAACGTTTTATTTTATATTATTTAAATGAACGGATCAGGTGCCATGCAATCTAACAAAAGGATACGGGGGACATGCCAAGAAAAAAGGATATGCATCTAGAAACAGCCATTCGTGGGACTCTGGCGTCAATGCTTATGAATCAGAGTAAAGAACAATACAATATACATTTTCGTGAACGCCAGTTCTCAGGGCCTGCCCATCCAGAAGTCCGACTAACGTAAGAAGCATGGGCACTAAATTCCAGATCACAATGAAATCAAAATAAAGCACAAACCAAACTGATCCTAAAAGAATAAAGGGAAGGAAGAAAAAGGCCATAGAAAATAAAAAAGGCAAAATAAAAAAACCACCCTCCAACCCCCCACCCTGCACCCCTGCCGATGGCTATAGCCTAAACTCACTAGCAGCGTGCCTGTCGCCCCAAGTAACTTAAACCTTAAAAGAAGGAAGATGAAGAATGGAGGAGGGCATATTCGTACGTGCTCCCAGCCCCTTGGCCCCCGCCAAAACAGACACCCCCTGTCGCAGAAGACGGATGTAGAGCGACTCTTTCAAAAGACAATAGGGGGCACCGTGATACACCCCCCAGCCTCTTTAATCAAACAGCTGCAGTTCGAGCGTCTATAATAGGAGTTCCAAACCATCCCGATTCAATTGATCTTAACCTTGACCCTTTTGAACCAGCACACGGACCCTCCCCAGCGAGACCCATCAGCACACAAACAAGTCATAGAGGAGAGAGAAGTCATCGAAAGTCAATCCATTACCACCTGTAGCTAGTAAATCCACAAGAACTTCAAGAGCAGAAAGTTTCCCTCTCCTAGCTGGACAGCCCCGTTGTTTCTTGCCCCGGGGTCGTAAAATCTCCAAAAAAAGGAAGAGACAACCTCAAGATGAGAGAAGAGTCTACAACACAAGTCTCCGGGGGGGGGGACGCCACTCAATACCTCCAAAGTCAATGGTGATGGAAGGTACGGTGGTACACTCACGGCCTCGGGGACACCATCTTCCTGGGCTCCATCCGTTGGTTTTAATACTTGCTTCAATACTCGCTCCAACACGGGGTCCTCGCACAGAGTCAAAATGGCCTTGGCTTGAATGGCTGTAGATTGCTGTTTCAACAATGGGGCAGGGTCCGGTACCTCGAGCAGAATCCCAGTTAGGCTTGCATCCATTTTAGTCAATAGAACATCCACTTACGAGTGAAACGGGCAAAGTTCTGCCAATATTGACCTCAGCGATAGCCCAGACGCCGTTCAATCCATGGTCTCACGCCCAATACCAGTCACAATCAGCTCCCCGGGTGAATCTGGCATCTTCGGGGGGAACGAACAGGATCACGAAAGGGCAAGTGTGGACGGTGACCCGTCGTTATCCACAGCCGTGTTTACCCAGCTTAACACCGCAGGCCGGGGTCCCGACCCACCGAACCCCGGCCGGAATATACACCGGGTCCGCGGGACGGGGATCCCCACCCACAGTCAGAAACAGCAAGGTCACCTCTCTCTCAACGCTGGGCAAAGAAAACAATCGCCACCAAATTCGGGCGTGGACGAAGTCTCCACTACGATTGATCAGACCCTGCCAGGGTCTCTCAGCCGATGTTGTTGCACTGCAGCCTGGCCTTGCAGATACTCGAGGCCCCGGCTTCACCGCTGGAACAGGCCACGATCTTCAACTCAATGTAATTTCGTGAAATCAGGCAATACAAATTTGGGGATTTCACCATCCGAATGAGGAACACTTCATCCACACAGAGGCTGGGCGTAAAATCAGGATATTGTACAGGATCTTGTGGCGGAATACGGAGGTCGGCGGAGTCGGGAGCCTAAGCAGCCATCTTGTTTGCCGTCGTAGCTCCTCCCCCGAGTTTGGAGTTTCAGGCATGGGTCCCTGATCTGGCCATAATACTCTCATAGTTCTGCACCTGGTTCCCTTAGAGGTCTTGTGCCTCTACCTACAAAGGTATAGCACTAGGCAGGGAGGTGAATTTACAAATTTGAAACAAAGGCTATCAGTCGAACCTAGATACAGTTCAAAGTGCTAACAATGATCACAATACCTTTAGGAGATGTCCTATCACTTAGCATAACAGCAGATGTGCCATTCAAATGAGTGATATCTGAGTTATTCGAACAACAACATGGTGTTGTGGTATCCCAGCATAACGCTCTTTTACTTTGTGAGACTCGGAATGGGTATAGATAAAAAGTGATAGAGTGCAGAAGGTGATGAGTTTTAGATAAGTGTAAGTTTTCACTTTATTTTTTTAACTGAAATAAAGCCTAAGGGCCTTGCATATGGCGATCCTGGGACTGCCATACTTGAGGTGGCAGTCTCACCACCACCACCCTGGTGAGTCTGCCTGCCGTATTATGAGTGTGGTGTGGGACTGCCCTGAAACTGCTGCCTCTGCCGGAATCAAGGATCCAGCTGCGGCTGTGGTCTTCAAATGACTTGAATATGCTGGTGGTGTCGACACCTCTCAGCATATTACAACCTGCATGTCCACCACCCTTTTTATGTCTTGGTGATTCCATGATTGACTATTTGGTTTACTTGTTAGACCCTAGTACAGTGCACTGAGTGTGCTCAGGGCGTGTAAATTCAAATGCTGCTAGTGGGCTTGCAGCACTGGTTGTGCAACCCACAGAAGTGCAGTTTGTAAAATGTGTCTAAGGTCTGCTATGGAGGAGCCTCCGTGCAGTCTGGTACTGTCATGCTGACTGGGCAAGTGCACCCACTTGCCAGTCCCTAAACCTTTCCTTGTGTTCATATTAGTCACCCCTATGGTAGGCCCAAGGGCAGGGTGCATTGTAAGTATAAGGTAGGACAAGCCCTGATGTGTGTTGCATGTCCTAATAGTGAATTACAGCCATTTTCGTTTTTCACTATTGCAAGGCTACCTGTTCTCCATAGGCCAGAATGGGCTGATAGAATTATTACATTTTATAATCCTAACTGACTCAAAGAACATGGAGGAAATTAGAGTTTAGTGTGCCTGGACTCAGAATGATAAAAATACATCTTTTAGTAAAGTGGGTTTTAACGTTCTGTGTTTGCAAATATCACTTTTAGAAAGTAGGTATTTGCTTGCCTAACCTTTCAAGCCTGCCTCTGCGAGGTTGTGTATTCCTTTGTCTGGAGTTTTTTAGTGACAGGGCTGGGGGATTCCAGGAGACAGAATGAGTCAGCCCAGTGGTGAATATGGAGATCTGCATCTAGATGGGAGGGAGGAGTTGCACCTGGGACCTGAATAGGACTGTGCCCGGCCCCCACAGTGCTGGCTCTAACCCCTGTGGTGCATCTGATGCCTCTGTCCTGCACACTGAAAGAAGAGAAGGAAGACTGTCAACAAAGTGCTTCAGGGCTGTACTTGCCTTCCACAATGCTAGCTCCACCTCCTGTGGGTCATCTGATGTTCCTGCCCAGCGCTGTGAACAGAGTAAACAGAGTTAACAGAGCGCTTCAGAACTGGTTTGGACTGGGCACAGGCCCCTCTCCACTCAGAGAACAAAGGATTTGGGAGTATAAATATTAGGACCATGATCCCAAGAAATTAGATCACGTCTGGACTTACAAGACAAAACCTCTGCTGAGGAGAAGGAACTGAGGAGAGACTATTCCCAAGCTGAAGTGCTGCTTGGGGGACTGGCCTGCAGTGGTTGCCTGACTGCCAAAGAGAAGAGAAAGAACTTTGTGCACTTTATTTACAACTTGTGAAAAGATCTCCAGGCCTGGAAGAAAACTTGCCCCCTGACCGAAGTCTCAGGATCAGTGGACTTCACCAGCCTTTGTGAATTGCTGCTGGAAACACTGTTTCAGTGGCTACAGAGGCACGGAGCTGTGACCGACTCCCACGACTGGCCCGGTGACTTGTAGGCACGGCATCAAACAATGTCCGCCTCGAACAACACAAGCTCTGAGCTCACCGACTCCCTCCTGACGCTGTCACTGAGCCGTTGCCTGCACCGCGACTGGTGGACACCGCGACGTGCAACGTCTCGCTACACCGACTCTTACTGGTCTGACCGTCGCGGTCACTGCTGCTGACTTTGAGTCCTATGAGCGCACTGGAATTGGGCACCTCCTCGCACTCTTTGCGACGCACCGCCTGACTCGCACCACTGTCTGGACTGATCGACGCCAGCTCCCGAACTCCGGCACCGCAAGCTGTAAGCACTGCATCGAAGCACCGTCTCGCCTTGCAACGCATGCCTTGGATCCACCAACTCTGTCTACGGACCGCTGCCTGTACCGCGTCGAGGGACAATACGTCCTGCAACGCTTCCTTTCTGCAGTGGGGCAAACCCCGGAACCGGCTCGCACATCCGTGCCTGCCGCCTCAAGTAAAAGGTATTGTGACTGAGTCTGTCAACATTTGAGTGGGCCCGTACCGACGCGGTCCGCTGGATCTGTTATACTCTGTGTTATTTCAACAACGCTGTAGCCAGACCGGGCAACCGACTCACACATAACCTTGATTTAAGCATTTTCAACCAGAACTATTGAATTCTAATAGTACCGTAGATTATTTATGTCGTTATTGGTCTTTTGGTAACTCTATATAAAAAATGCTTATTTTTTATATAAAATCCTTGTGTGGTGTCCATTTGTAGTGTTGTCACTGGGTTACTGTGTGTGGTCACAAATGCTTACCTTACAACGCCTCTGAGATAAAGCCTTGCTGCTCGTGCCAAGCTACCAAGGGGGCGAGCAGGGGTTATTTTAGTGTAATCCCCTTATCCTGACTAGAGGAGAGAGTCCCTATTTGTCACAAGTACCTACCTGTGCCAAATAGAGACCCCCATATCTAACACACATCATACCTGCGCCATGTATAATGTATGCAGGATAGGCGTTCCAACGCAAGTAAAGGACATAGAAGTGTAAGATTTCACTGGGCCACTTCTAAGACGCAAATGCATCAATATCTTATGCCTGCCTCATGGTAGGCGTAAGACTGATGCAGGCACATTTCACATGGGACTTCCCCATGTGTAATGACCCATTGGTAGAGTTGCGTCACTTTTGTGACACACTCCAACAATGCGTCATTTTTACGCCTACAAATGTGTCAGAAATACTGACGTATCTGTAACTCCTTGCGACATGATGCGTCATACTGTAAATATGACGCATCATTAGTGTCGCAAGGAGGGCGAAATGACGCATCGCTATTTTCAGCAGCGATGCATCACTTTTCATAAATGAGGCCCTAAGCATTTATAGTCAGATTACCCTGTCAGCCATCTTGGTAGCAACTCACTTCCTCTTTTTTACTTTATGCACTATGTACTTTCTTCAGCGCCGTTGTACTGGGGTCTGATAATGCCTGTATGGCTCAGTATATACCAACGTTTTGCACTTACTTTCTCTGCTAAAGCCATAAGCACTTTCCCCTTTGATTTGCATAACAAAGCAATAATGTTTCTAGAAATCTTGCAGTTTTTAAATGGCCTTCAAATGCGCTAAATCCTTTAAACTAGTGGATTAATTAATTAATTGTGGATTTGTAATGCGCTAGAATCGACTCCCGAAGGAGTATCTCTGCGCAGTAGACCACTGGGGAACCCATCCTGGCTTTCCCTGTGAGATGGTCCCTACTGGGTATCTCCAAGGTGAAACCAGGCATCCCCGGCGTATGTGGGGGGGCCGTTGTGAAGATGAGGCAAGCTAATGCCCAGAGTTGCCGAGTGTGATCCCTAGTTAGAGTAGGCTCCAAAGTGAGAATTATCCAGTCCGCTGACCCTGGTCCACAACCCTGCCGTGTCGGGAATTGAACCCTGGTCCGGGCTGTCCTCTGCTCCCAGGTCTGCTGCCTCTAACCAGTGAGCCACACCACTCCACTGATGAACAAGTAACCTAGAATAACGTTTACAGCTATATTTTTTACTTTTGTTTTTAAGTAGAGGTTTTAATTAACTGTGCATTGAAGATTATTTATTCATGCATGAACCAATTTCTCATTCTTACTCTTTGAAAATGGAGGAGTACTTCTTACAGCTTTCTTTGGAATTGTTGAATATCCACTGTAATAGATGGAGAGTAGATTGTTTCACTATTTCAAAACATTTTTATCATTTTTATTTGCTTTCTCAGTCTCAATTCAAATAAAATAAAGGCTTTGAAATATGCTTTTTGTATGTTTGTTCTAATTCTTCAACCTGAGAAGATCCTCAGGAGATTGTTTATAGCACCGTTAACCCTGTGTCACTCTCATACCTTTGAGCGTGATGTACAAAGATTACTAATAAGAAATCGTATTGTACATTGCATCAAATAACAATTTGTAATTTGTGATTGCCTATTAGGAATCTACTAGAAAATGATTTGATAGAAGTGGATGCAATTTGCACACTCACTATTACAGAAAGCATTCTTATTTTGTGAACCAGCCTATGTTTTAATAGGACTAAAATACATAGCTTTTCTCATTTCAACATGGTTTTACCTAACAAGGTACTGGTTTACTTATTTTAAGTGAGTCCTGTGAGAAAGTGCCATCTTTCTTGCATGGTATGCCCTCACTTTTTGGTGAATTGCTGATGTACTTTGACTGAGTGTGACCTAGGTTCCAGTCAATGAGGTGCCCAGGGCCTCTGTTCCTTCCCTAAATTTGCATTGAAACCTAAACCCAATTGACATCTCTGGCCACAGGTCAGCCCCTGGTAAATGGTACCCTAGGTACCCAGGGCAGTGTGACAGAGAAGGCCCCTATGGGCTGAAGCACTTATTGTGCCAACCTTAGAGGCCCTGTACCCTGATACACACGCACTGCCTTTGCAGGCTGAGTGTCTTGGTGCAGAACCAAACCGAGAGGCGACATGGCACACAATCCTGTGTGCCACACCCACAAACACACTGCTCTGGCATACCTCAGTCACCCCTCTAGCTGTGTGCACTATGCCCCTGGTGTGGGCACAGGTGCATGAGCCCTGTGCCCCTACAGTACCCTGGGACATTCCTGGGCACTGTAAGTGCAGTGATGCCATTAAGAGTATATGGTGCTGGGAAGTCATCATTACGAACTCCACAGGACCATTATGGCTACACTGAAGACTGAGAAGTTTGATATGAAACTTCTCAGCACATTAAACCCACACTTATGCCAGTGTGGGATTTAATGTCAAATGCATGACAGAGAGCATCTTAGAGATACCCCCTGAAACCTAACCAACTCCCAGTATCCTGACTGATTGGGTACCGAGGCTGCCACCACCAGACATGATTCTGGACCCCCGGGTTGAGAGCCTGCCGCTCTCAAGGGCCTGAAACAATGCACATCCTGGGACGAGGTGCCAAACCTTCTCCCCCTGGATGGGCAGGGGAAGCTTCAAAGGCATGCCACCTTTGTGAGCTTCTCCAGGCCACTTGCTGTACTCAGCAACTGGTCCCCACCAGTTCTGACCCCCACACTGGCGGGAAGACCAGCGGGAAAATCTAAGTGAGGAAAGGGGGTGTGCCAGCCTTTGCCAACCCCACCCCTTAGGTGGGGGAGGCAAGGTGAAGCACAACTCTGGGCTACCGCCATCTTGAGGATGGGAAGCCCTACCTAATAAGAACCAGGCTCCTGCCCCCCTTCCACTGGAGAGTGGCAGGATAAGGGGTATACTCCCCCCAGGAAAGGGACCCATTGGTCCCTGGCCTTTCCCTACCTGTAACGTCCCTAACTTTAGTATTTAGGGGCACCCTGAACCTTCCTTCCTCAGATCCAAATTTTGAAACAAGAAGAAAGAAGACCTCCGTGCAGCTGCTAACAAGCGGAAAAAACCAACTGACTTGGCCCCAGCCCTTCAGACCTGTCGATCCTTGAACCTGCTCCTGCTAAAACCCCTGCGTCCCCTGTGGTCAGCAACCTCGAAAACCCCGGAGGAACTGACTGCCTTGCTCATCTAAAGACTGGGACTCCCACGAGCAGTGGTTCTGCTCAAACAGCAAGGAACCGCAAATCCAGCACACTCTGCACCTGCTGAGCCAGGCCTGTGTCTGAGTGAACAAAGACCCTGAGGACGTCCCCCCGGCGACAGTGACCACGAATCCAGCACCCAAGGACCCTCCACGACGCTCCTGACGAAGCCTGGAGCCTCACAACAAGGGACCCCTCCAACCGCGACAAGCTGAGGGTAAGATTTCCCGACACCAAAGAGCGATAACATGATTTTCTCCATAGGGTAACATTGGCTTGTTTTCACTCAGAATTGCTAGTTTTGCAACTTTCAAATATTCCTTAAAAATTGTCCGAACAGCAAAAACGAAATTACTCACCTGCTATCAGGAGAGACCCGAGTGCTGGATCTTTGTGCCCAGCACTGATTTTCAAAAGTAATTATATCCGTGATTTACTGAAAAGCCAATTTTCTTCCATAGGAATACAGTGTCGATTTTCAAAACTTACAAATATTCCTTAAAAATCACCTGTGTAACAAAAATGATTTCTTTAAACTGTTTACAGGAAATGCACCAGGGCTGAATCCAGGATCCAGCCCTGAGTAAAAAAAACATTTGTAACGTGATTTTATTGCATTTACTTAAAACTTCCCATTGAGCTCAATGTTATTTTGTGTTTAACTTGTGTTGCCTATTGCAAAGCCCCGGTCGGTAGTGGGAGTACCTGCCGGGTGGTGATGTGGGGAGGGGAGGGGCAGGGTGGGGGGTAAAAAACTATGGATTACAGAGGTTTACAGGTAAGTAAACATGTAAATAAATAAAACGAATTTCGTTGCATGCACTGCATCCCCAAATACGATGCAGTGAGCGCAACAAAATTTGTTTTATTTATTCATATGTTTACTTACCTGTAAACCTCCATAATCCATAGTTTACTACATCCAACCCTGCCCCTCCCACTCCTGACACCACCGCCCGGCAGGTACTCCCATTACCGACCGCGGCTGCTATTGCAACAACTGTGTCTATTGCATTCCAAAGTCTATTGCTGTTAGAAAGTATTCTATTGCATCATCTCATTCTGAGAAAGTATTCATGATACCTACTTGCGGTTCTAAAATAAACAACTATATATTGGTATATACAAAACAATTGGCCTAGAGTTCAGGTCTTGAGTGCGTGAGAACATTTGCTGACTGAGTGTGTACAACAAATGCTTTACACTGCCTTACTGCTCAACCAAGCTACCACCTTAGAGAGTAAGGTTATATTTAACTTTAGCTTGTGGCCTACCTCTGGGGACTGTGGACTCTGAGCACACTGTACCTTACTTTGGTTTAGTATATACAGAGCCACTTTCTTACAAGTCCATAACTTATTCTCCCCTCATTTAATTATGCATATAAATAGATTCTGTACTATGGGAAAATTTGTTGAATATATTCAGTCGCTATAGCATCTGGCCTAATACTAATGCAAATGTTCTGGTCTTGAGATTCTTCGTGATTAGGTTCTCTGCTAGTATGTGTGCAGTATTGTTCTCATTTGTGTTCAGTGCAGCAGGAAGAATTAGAAACTAAAAACAACACTGTAGCTTACCGCATTGTGAAAACTGGCATGTTTGCAATCTTGTTTCAAATAAATCAACCAATACATGTGTAAAGCACACTACTTACGCGCTGGGAGGGCTCTGCATCTGAGAGTACAGCCAGGTCTTGAGGAGTCTCCTGAAGGTAAGTAGGTTCTGAGTCTGCTGTCGGTGGATGGGGAGGGCGTTCCAGGTCTTGGCGGCAAGGTGGGAGAATGATCTGACGCTGGTGGTTGTTCTTCAGATGCACTGGGAGGTGGCTAGGGCATGTTCAGCAGAGCGAAGCAGGCGGTTCGGGTTGTAGGAGGTGAGCCGTTTGTTGAGGTATGCTGGTCCGGTGTTGTGGAGTGCCTTGTGGGCGTGGGTGAGTAGCTTAAAGGTGATCCTCTTGTTGACCAGGAGCCAGTGCAGGTCTCTCAGGTGATCTGTTATATGACTGTGGCAAAGGATGTCGAGGATGAGGCGTGGAGAGGCGTTCTGTAAGCGTTGGAGTCATTTCTGGAGTTTCACTGTGGTTCCCAGGTAGAGGACATTGCCGTAGTCCAGTCTGCTGCTGACAAGGGCCTTGGTGAACGTCTTTCTTGTACCGGTGGGATCCATTTGTAGATCTTGCGGAGCATGCAGAGGGTGTTGAAGCAGGAGGATGAAACAGCGCTGACTTGCTGGGTCATTGATAGCGATGAGTCTAGGATGACTCCCAGGTTGCGTGCGTGGTTGGTGGGTGCTGGTGTGGCTCCCAGCGTGGCCGGCCACCAGGAGTCATCCCAGGCGGAGAGGCTGGGGCCAAGGATAAGGACCTCTGTCTTGTCTGAGTTCATTTTCAGGCGGGTGTTCTTCATCCATTCAGCGAAGGTCTTCATTTCTTCATGGAGGTTGGTTTTGGCGGTGGTGGGGTCCTTGGTGATGGAGAGGATGAGCTGGGTGTCGTCAGCGTATGAGATGATGATGAGGTTGTGCAATCGGACGATGTTGGCGAGCGGTGTCATGTGGACGTTAAAGAGTGTCAGGCTGAGGGATGATCCTTGGGGAACACCGCAGATGATTTTGTTGGCTTTCAAGTGGAAAGGGGGAGGCAGACACTATGTGTTCTGCCGGTGAGGAAGGAGGTGGTCCAGTCCAGGAGTTTTTTTGCAGATTCCTGCATTGTGGAGGCGTGTGTGTATGGTGTGGTGCAGACGATGTCAAATGCGGCCGACAAGAAGGTGCATTTTTGTATTTACATATAATTTGCTTCTTTTTAGATGATAGAACTTGCTATAATTATGCACTGTGTACATTCATTTGTGATCGCTATCAAGTAACAATTAGCGGGAATGTGTGACTTAATCAAGGACTTAAGAAGCAAGTACTTTAAAGAGATGAAGAGGGTAGTGGGGAGACAGGATCTGTGAGCTGAAATGCAACTTTAAAAGAAAGTCCATCAAACATGGTGCTCAAGTAAAGCGTGGCTGGATGTTTTGCTGCAATCTAAACACCTTAATTTCTAACATTCCGCTGAGGGTTCGTGTGTAGACCTTGCTGCTGGGTGTTGTTTCTCGGGGGCTGCATCTCCTGCAAGTCGGAAGAGCCTGCTGGGGGCTTGTCACCAGGGAGGACGCTGCCCTGCTTTCTACCCCCCTGCCAACTGAGACGGACCACAGGACTACAGGACTACAAGTCCCATCAGCCCATGTGCACGCCACAGCGGCCGGGGCACCTGAGGATCGTTAGCCTCCTTCCCCATTATTGTATAAAACAATCACTCCCACGCAATGCGGGACGCGCGCGGGCTAAGCCCGGGCAAAGGGCGGGCCATTTGTGACCATCAGGGGCCGAAGGAGGCCGGGCCGGGCCACCCCTTGTGGCTGTGTTTTCCAAATAGGGGGTGCAAAATTGATATTGAATGTGGAAAAGGAGGAGAGGATCGGAAGCGCGAACTGTGACCATAAAACACAAGTTGCTTGGTGATTTGAGGTTAGGACCCTAGAGGGGGGATACTGTTCAAAACATGTGTGTAAAGTAGTTTGGTCCCCAGGGGTGAGCAGTAGGAACTAGGGGCGTAAGGTGGTAGCAAAATTGTGATAAGACACCTGAGGTCTTTTGGCCCTTCTTCTGTGTTGGTAGTATGGCCAGTAAGGTTAAAACACGCTCGACCAGAGCAAAGCCAAACTTACCCCTTTTGCAAGAGGTGCATAGTTTAGACAAAAGTACACTCCCACCCCCCCTCTCACAGCCAACGGCAATTGATTGCAAGTTACAAAAAGCGATTGGGGCAGTATCAAGTGAAATCGAGCGCACTGAGAGACGTTTGTCCCTAACACCATTAATGGAGCCACCCGTCTTAACACAAGGGTTAGTAAGCGAGGCCATGCTTATTTCATCTTCATGCTCAATAGAAATTTTGGAACAAGATCTTCCCTATGCGCAGCCGGACATCGGGGCTGATATGGGGGTATCGGTCTCTAGTAATCTATCCTTAACGAATGGGAAACGAAGAGCCTGTTTAGAAAGTTGAGAGAGAAGAAAAGTAGAGCCAGTAACCCCCAAAACGGTACACGAAGCACACCAGGGGGGGAGGGTGGAAAAGGCGTCCCAGGCGCCAGTCCCGCCAACATGGATGGCCCAAAAAGTGCTAGATGAACAAACTCATCTGGAATCATTTATAGTAAGCCAATGGCTAGTAGGCTAGATAAAATCCTGAGTGAGGTAAAAAACAGAGGTAGGATATTGGGTACATCAGAGGTTTCAAACAACACTATAAATACCCCTGACATCACACCAGTCCCACAGATGGTCAAGCAACCCAGTGGGTTGAACGATGGGCAATCCGCAGGGATACAGATCCCCAAACTATTAGGCTACCCAGCGCAGCAGTATAGAGTTACGATCTCAAGCGTGATGGCATCACAGACAGGACAGGGCGCATCAGATCAACCCCCACTAGTATAACCAACAATTCAGCCCTTAACATCCAAGGAACAAATAATAAACCAGTCTGATTGTGTGACCACTAGATCAAATATTAATGCCCTGCCCACGTTTAATTTACCACCGGAAGAGTGCCCCTATGTAGTAGTTCTGGCAGGGGCACCTGAATTAAAAGGTGAGCAGAACGAGACACACTTGGAACTACGAAATAAGATCACACACTGGCTGAACCAGAATAAACCTTTGATAGGCAATAAAAATTGGGAAATATTACACGTTTGAAGGGTAAATTGGTTAGGTACTAGACGCAAAGAAATTGCAGGTACCTGCATAATTGTCAATTTTAGGGACAAGAGAGTAGTGGAACACATTATCACAAGTGGGATAACTATTCATGCTAGTTGTATAAAAACCCTGCCACTCGGATACTTTTACCCCAGACATCCAGCACCTCTTGAGGTACCTCATCAAGATGGGAGATTCATGGTGGGATCTAATTTACACAGTCCCCAAGGTTACATTGGTGGTGGGCCTGGAGTGAAGAATCTGGGACTATGAAGCTGGAGAAATAGGTTTAGCCCTTTGGCTTTGCTAGAGGAGAATGATTGACTAATTAGTTCCCCGTCTCCTGCAGAATCGTCACAAAGAAGAGAAGATGGGAAAATCAATTTTCATGATCCACAAGAGTCAGGGATGGAAGCTTCACAAAATAATGTCCCTTTAGCTCCTTGGCCTATAGATGAGGATGACACACCAGTAAAATCTAGAATGGAGAGCCCAGTCAAGACCCCAGCACTTTTAACTACATCTAATGAGGGCGGTATCCCAGATATAAGGGAGTTAAGGGACAATGGTAATGACCAAACATTACTGGGTAGAGAGATCGAATTAGGGCATACAGGAACCACAGAAGGGTTCCCTAATGTAAATTCTATCACTTTTGGAACAGCTGGAGCACACAAAGCAGAGGAAGGATTAAGAATTACCTCCTGGAATATAGCCAGATTGGCGCGTAAATTTAATAACTGCGAGTGGCGGGAATGTATAAAGCAATACCAGATAATTAGTTTTCAGGAGACTTGGGTGTTTGATAATAGCCTCTTTCATATGCCAGGGTACAAATGTTTTTGTCCCCACCCAGAAATTAAGATCAGGTAGAGCCATGGGAGGATTGTCTATATATGTAGATTTAAACCTTCAAGGCACATGGACCAGCACGGCCTGGCTTTCCCAGAATCTACAGGCTCTGTGGTTTGTGGTAAAGGGCTAAGGCTGATCCTGTTTAATGTTTATAACACGGGGCTATTGGAGAAAATTACCCATGCCTTCGGGAATTGGATTATAGATTGAGCCAAGAGACCGCAGCTATGAAGGGGGCACTGGCCCCAACCATTTTAGTCATGGGTGACCTCAACTGCCACCTATGCCCTTCCTTGTTTCCCATTGACGTTGAATAGTCACATTGCCCAGTGAAGAATGGCCCCCATTTTGAGCACACACAAGAAGGAATGGCCTTTAGTAAACTTTTACACACTCCTGACCTGGAGCACACGGTAAACATGATGATGATGAACCTGGAGAAAAACGATACCCCCCCCGACTTTTAAGGGGAGAGGGTGCTCGTCATTCGTCAATTATATTTTAGTATCCAGATTTTTTTAAATTGGATTACTACTGTGGGGATTGATTCCATTTAGTGACCATAACCCCCTGCTAATGGAGCTGTTTGTCCCAGGATGGGACAGCTTGGCGGCACCACCCAGAGGGTAATGGAACAGGGTAGACGGCTTAGGTGGTCAAAAATAGATGGGGAAACTTTTTATAAATCCCTAATGGATATGGGGAAAATTCCCATTGATGAATGCCTAGACCCTACAGTAGAAGGGCTACCATTACTAAAATCAAGTGCGCCGATAAGAAAAAATAATCACCCAAGATGATTTGACAGGGATTGTTCACGGGCCCTAAGGGATCTTAAATGCAGTCTTAAAAATAGGCCAAGGGACAAACAAAAGGTAGCTCAGTGCAGATACATATACAATAGGGAGATCAAGAGGAGGAAAGAAGCTCTCCAGGGGGAAGCATGGGCAGACTTAAGGGAGGCCGTAGAAAGAAGGGACTTTACTGAATTCTGGAGAATAATCAATAGAGCATGTTTCCAGGATAGTAGTGCCCCTGAGATCAGGACAAATATTTTGCCATATCAGTGGCTTACACGTTTTAAGGGCCTGTATAACCACAGAACAGAAATTGTCCTAGAGGAGGGGGGGCTGCCCAGCTGGGACAGGTAGTAGTCTTTACCCTAAATAAAATCACCGCAGGAATTGAGGGATTGACAAAAAACAAAACCCTAGGCCCCGATGGGACCCCACCTGACCTGTTTTTGAGTAATGTTGAGCTGTGGGCCCCAATACTGACAAAAGTAATAAATGCTGCCACTAGGTATGGCTTGCCTCGCTCTTGGTCTTCGGCTATAATTGTCCCTATCTTTAAAAAGGGTAATAGGAACAATCCCTCGTGCTATCAACCGATCTCACTGATAGATGTGTCAGCTAAGATATTGGGTTGGGTAATCCTTAACCACCTTACTGAATGGACCGAGGATAATAACACCATCTCGGACATTCAGTATGGCTTCAGGATAGGGAGGTCTACAAGTGACCAATGCTGAACCTCTATATGCTGGTTGCAAACTACATCAAAGCCAGTAATGACGCCATTTATCTGGGGTTTATGGATGTGGCAGCTGCCTTTGACCATGTGAATAGGGATAAGCTTTGGACCATGATGACCAACTTGGAGATTGACCTGGGCCTGATCAACATCCTGAGGGAGTTACATAGGTATACTACTGCTAGGGTATGTTATAACATGGATGGGGGGTCGACAGAATCATTCCCATGTGCTAGCGGGGTGAGGCAAGATTGTACTCTTGCCCCTTTTTTATTCTCACTCTATATTAATAATTTAGAGCAGTTTTTGATTAGCCTCAAAACAGATTGCCCAAGAGAAGGATCCCGCTGCATCCCGGTACTTCTGTACGCGGATGACGCGGTCCTACTTGCACTTAACCCAAAGAGTCTACAGATTTTAATAGACGGATTTGTCAAGTTTATGGAAACTTTAGATCTGTCTGTAAATCTGGGCAAATCATATGTAATGCTGGCGGGTAATAAACCTTGTACTAGTTTTCTTTTAAGATGGGAAGCCACATACTAGAAAGGGTACAGTCCTTCTCCTATCTTGGCGTATTATTTGATGGCTTTTTAAAATGTAATCCTCTGGTGGAGGAACGTTGTTGTAAATTGGTGTTCTCGAATGGTGCCATTGCAAGTTATGGGCGGAGGGTTGGTCGAAGGTCTCCCGAACAAGTAATGAATTTGTATAGCTCTATTTGTTGTTCCAAGGCCATGTATGGGGCTGAAGTATTGGGATTTGCGAACATCAATCATTAACAGAGGGAGGAAAATACATTCCTACGATCAATCCTGAAAATCTCCCAGAGTACCCCAGCTGTAATAGCCCATAGAGAACTAGGGAGGCCAAATCCTGAAGACTTGGTTAAGTTTAGACCCATCTTGGCCTGGTTAAAAATCTGGACAAACCCCGAGGCGACTTTGAGCAGGCAAATCCTAGGTGATTGCCTGGGCAGGGATAAAAGTATGAGTATACCATAGCTTAACACCTTAAGTGATGCGCCTATTCCAACGGCCGACGGCACCACTACCTCTGGAGTGCTGGTGTCGGCCGTTGGACGTTCCAACTGCACCTGCACAATGGAACGTCCAGCACTGGAGCTGGACGTTCCATAGCTGCTAAGGTGTTAATTATGTAAAGACTAGTTTGGAAAGCCTTGGTTATAAGGACTTTTTCACTAATCCCGCAGCAATTGTAACTCAAGATAAGTTGACTATAAAGAGATCCTTCTTGGCCCAGAGAATTGAGCATAGAACAGAGGTTGAAGGGACCAAATGTTCCGTGAGTGCCCATAGCCTTGTCAAAAGTACGGAGGGAATGGAGCTGTACCTCTATCTTATGTATAACGCCCAGGATAGGTTTTTAATGTCTCGTTTTAGGCTCAATTTTCTACCATATTTACTGGCTGATCCACCAGGTTTTACACTTTTAATTGAGCAGAAGGGTGCCTGCGGCTGGAACAATAGGCCTCCGCAGGACACCCTTCGTTTTGTTCTCTTGTGTTCTTTTTATTCAATACCTATGCGCAGATTTCTGGTAGGAATTTTAAAATAAGCCAAATTGACACATGCCAAAGCCGCTTTAATTTTTTTGCTAAAAGGCGACTGACCCCCTGACATTATGTTGCATTATGAATTTCATTAAAGTTGCGGTGCGATTGAGGGTAACCAGGGGGCAGGCCTGAATGTTATTATAATGAATTGTTTTTGTTAGCTTCATTTAAATTCAGTATGTAATTGCAGTCAGGGTTTTGATAATGATTTAATTGTATTTTAATTGTCTGTATATATGTGCTTTTATGGTGTTTTTTAATCACCGAATAAAGAACTCCTGAACTGAACTGACTCACATTTTCAAACCGAAAAATGCAGAATAAGAAAGTTTCATCTATGGTGAAATCGTTTGTCACAAATAGGTATCTCTGTTTTAAGTCATCAAATGAACAGCCATCCTCTATTAACATCTATCACAAAAATAAACCAAGTTATGCGGAAAAATATCAGTACTGCCTAAAGCAAATCATTGAAACACGTTTGTCCTAGGAACGCAGACCTTCAAAGTATAAATTAAGTCAAGACCTCAGAGCGCGGAGATAAGCAAACATCAGCAACCAAGTGCCAACATTTTGTGCAGAATATGCAAATGTGGGACTCAAGTCAGACTGGCTCTCTCCTCAACGTCTGACTCTTCTAGACTCAGACAAGCACATTCTTTCACTTTCTAAAGTCTGGAGTCTGGTTAGGCCAGAGGGGCGCTTACAAAGCTGTAATAGCAGGTCGTGTGTTTCTAATAGAGATGAATATTCATGCTCTTCTTGAATGCCGCTCTTTTTGAATCCCGCTATTTCTGTTTTAAATACTTTGAAACGAACTTTAGGATATTTTGTATGTTATGTTTAGAAATTGGAAATATATAATTAAACCATAACTATCTGGAAATTATTATATTCTATAGAGTAAATGCAAACAACTAATACGTAAAATGCAGGGACTGAGGACGTCTTTATTTTTTTAAGTGTATGCATATGGTGCAGTTAGCAGTCATAACCCCTATACTTATAACGTAATTAAAATGATTTAATTGTCAATGGCTTTTAACCAATCTACATTCAATTATCATCCATTGTCTTGCCAGTTCTCCAGTACGGCTGGGAGATAGGGGCCAATGTTCCTGACAAGTATTGCTTATTATCACCCGTTGTCTCTTGTCTCCATTCCCAGTGGCATATTAAGAGGGCTATGGGCCCTAATACAAGCAGGGAAACAAGCATTTGAAAAGATAACACGTCTAGCCTTGGATGGTATGATGTGCGTTTTTTTAAATTAGAAGAATTCGCTACATTGGCACCGGAGACCTGCAGCCAAGAGAGTCCCGGAGCCTGAGAATAGGGGCAGGAGCGATGAGGACGTGCCTCAATTACAGGAGGATGACCTGACTTTGTGCCACCAATCCACCTGCCCCTTCGGCCATCACCAGCCTGGGGAGCCCTCCAGGCCCAAGGTCACCACCCATGAGTGCAACAGCACCTGAAGGCCTGGATGAACCTGCATCTCAAGAACCCTGGCAATGGCGAGAAGATCATGCTGAGTAAATATGCAGGCCCTTATTTATGAGGCCCTGCGTCAGTTTTGCGCCGCTGGTGCGTCACTTTTTGTGACGCACCAGTGGTGTACAAAATGCGCCTTATTGCGCCATATTTAAAAAGTGACGCATCTAGGTAGATGCGTCACTTTTTAAACCCCAGCGCCACTTTATACCTGCGTCAGGTATAATGTATGCAGAGGGGGCGTTCCCCCGCAAAAACCTCGTAATACTGACGCAGTGAAATCTATGAGATTTCACTGCGTCACTTTTAGGATGCTGTTGCGTCAAAATCTTGCGCCTGCCTCACAGCAGGCGTAAGACTGACGCAAGCCCTTTCACATGGGGCTTTCCCCATGTGAAAGGACGCATTGCTGGAGTTGCGTCACTTTTGTGACACACTCCAGCAATGCGCCACTTTTGCGCTTATAGATGCGTCAGAAATACTGACGTATCTGTAAGTCCTTGCGTCATGATGCTTCATACTGTAAATATGACGCATCATTGGTGTCGCAAGGAGTGCGCAGTGAAAAGTGACGCATTGCTGTTTTCACGCAGCAATGCGTCACTTTTCATAAATGAGGCCCGCAATACATATTTGTCCAACCTTAATCACTTCAACTCTTCTTAAAATGTAAATTGTGTGAATTTGCAACTTGTATGTATGTAACTCTAACCTCTAGAATCTGTAGTAGACATGTGTCCTTACTACCATTCTTATGTGAGTTTAGAGTTTATTTGTTTTGTATATTTTATGTTATACATGTATTCTGAAGTCTTCATGAAATGTACTGGTGCTATTGAAAATTGCTCAGACACCTTTGGGTAAAGCTGGCGCTGTATAAAAATGCATACATAAATAAATATAGAAACAATTAGCCACCTAAACGTGGGTGCCATATTGCAGTATTTTCTATTTGTTCTTACTCATTCACGCACTCTGTACTGGCAGAGTGAACATATAGAATGAAGGATCCTAAGCTCTGGAATGCTATGCTTGAATGAGTGCTGGTCAGTTGGTGAGGAGAGTGCCAACCTGGAGTGCCACCAACATCTCAGTGTTACCGTCTGAATAAACTCACCAGCATTGAATCCTGAGTCAGCGTTTCCATTCAGTGAGAGAACGCTACAAATTTGAGGTGATGATTAAGCTGCTCCCACATGGACCTTTGTGTATGAATATTTATATCCCAGATGAGTGTCTCTGGCTACCATTGTTTATTTTATTGTTTTCCTACAAAGATCAACCCCCAGATTCATCATTGTCATGTTTTGCGAGTCCTTAATAGCAAATTTTAAGGATTCGCTATTAAAGACTTGCAAAACAGGATGCATGTAGAAATCGCAATATTTTATGCCATTTCTACTGCTTCTTTATTTGCGATTCGCTAATTGCTAATCGCAAATAAGCAATGGCTTTCCCATTCATTCCTATGGGCCTAAAGGCCCATAGGAACGAATAAGGAAGCAATTTCAAGGGTGCCATGGTGTCCAAAGGACACCCTGTAGCACCCCTGAAATGGTAATATACACTGGTATTGCACACACACATGTCCAAAGGACATGTGTGTGTGTAACATACAACTTAGAAAAATGCACTAAAGTGCATTTTTCTAAGTTTTTGCTATTCACCACGTAGTTAGACTTTGCGGTAAATAGCAGCCCCAGATTGCGAATTCGCGATTTTAAATTGGTTCATGAATTGCATTTAAGGAATCTCAAATTGAGATTCCTTAAATGCAATTAATCACAATTTAGCGATTTCTAGAATTGTGATTTTTGCATTTGGGATGATGAATTCCAAATGCAAAAATAGCGCTTGCAAAGGGCCAGATTCTCAGAATCTGGCCCTTTGCAAGCCAATTTCGGCTTAATGAATCTACCTGTAAGTGTGTTGTGAGACCTCTCCTTTCTCATGTGAGTCTTTCCAATAGTAGCCATTTGATGTTGCATAATCAAGGCTGTTGTGGCATTAAGCCTGGAATTCCTTATCGTGTAAGGGGTTCTGCTGTTATGGACTGTTGTGCACGCTTACTGTTTCCACCTGCTCATATAGATTGGCCTTCAAATAAGGATTTGAATGTGAAATTTGAAGCTGTAAGCATATTTGACTCAGAAGGATGTGGCCTTAACATATGCAAGGGAGATGTTTGATCTTCAACTTGTAAGGTCTTCCTCTGAGATACAGTTATTGCTCCACACCAATATCCCAGATCATTTTAGGGGGCTAGTGTACCGCATATCTAAGACTTCCAATACTGCAGGGGTAGTGCACTTAATTGGCTCAGGGTTGATTAGCACCTTCCAGAGGGTCTTTGGAATTATCCCATCTTTTATACACTCTGAGTTTGGAAGCATTTTTGGATGCTAACCTCTGGTCTTGTTCCTGCTTGTCGGTACTATGATTATATTTGATGTGTTCTGTCACACGGCGAAATGGAGATGGCGCTGCACATGTAGACATCTTTCCCTCTTGCTTTTGGCTCTTTTCAGGTGGTGCCGGGAAACCCTAGGGTAGCTGTGCGCCTTACAACATTAAAATAATAATAACAATGTGCTCCTGTGTCATTAGATAATGACACAGTCCTTTGGTGCACCCTTGCTCCAAGAAGTAAATAACAAAGGGTTCTCGTCCTTTCGGCCTGTCTAGCTACACTGCATGCAGCCCGTATTCCTCTATCTACTGTGCACTTTCGAGCGTGCCCTTGATATAGGCCTGGTACTGTAACTGTTTCAATCTATGGATAGAGAACTGCTGGTGGGTTCTCTAAAGGCCCACTTGTATGATATCCTTCGCAGTTTTCATTGCTTTAAAATGCATATTATGAGCCTTATTGGGATGCCTCAGCTCCTGGCAATTTGGATCCTGGGTCGTTCTATGTGAATTTGCTTATGGCTTTTCCTTCTTTGGCGGCTGATGAGGGGGTTGGATTTGAACATGTTTGCTCTATGCAGTTAGTGTGTTTGGTGCCACCAGGAACAGCATCTGGTGTTGCCGGGAACAGCAATGTTTTGTCTACTCCTCTGAACATTTAACCAACCTGGCAGTTTCAAGTAGGGCAGTTTTTTAATTTGGCCCAGGTTTTATCATTCAAAATTGCTTTTAAATTGTGTCTTTGTATTCACTTTTTATATTGATTTTACTGCAAATTATCTTTCTGTATGCTTTTATTATTAAAGAGCGCAATGTTTTTTAAGACTTTAGGTTTTCATGACCGTATGTTTTTTTAGCTTGTATTTTAAGAAGCTTTTTAGTCACCTTACATCCAAGAAGTGGGTGTCATGTGTTCTCATTCAGGCTTGAGTAAGTACGCCACTCTTTTACATGCTCACGTTTTAAAGTTGCCATCTTTTCTCAAACGCTGATATTTGACACACATTTCCTTGCATGCATGTGCAGGATAAAATTCTCTGAAATGGGTTTGCTCACATTTACACTTTTTGTAGGCATATTATCAAGTGCCTTGAACATTCTATACAAGGGTTACGTTCACTATGCAAAATTCTGTTATTTTCTTATTGTCTGCTCAGCGACTGAACTACCACAAAAGCATCAATAATAGCAGCCTGACTGGGGCTTTGACATGATTAAGGGAGTGCAGTTTATTATATAAACAACATCATCCTTTGTTAAGATAAGGGAACATTTGGTGACACTGCTGAGGTTGCCCCATGCTGGAATTCCAAGGACAAAGACTTGACTATGCACTGCAGGAGGAAAATGTGAGTAGTGCTATTTGGCCCATTGTGATAGATGGGGTGATTTTCTGTTTTGAGCAGTGAAGCAGTGAGCAGAAAGTGTGGTGCTACTTTGGATAAGACTCGGCGATAAGCTGCCTTCACTCATGGCTAGACACAGATGCATACATTCATTAAGGAGTTCATCAAACAAAGATACCTCCCCCAAATCCCCTGAGGTTTAGGGAGAACCAAGATTATTTACAAAACCTATGCTGTCAGCATATTGGCACAGTGGCTAACTGTGAGATGACAAGCACAATGGCATGTGTTCAAACTCGCAGATCCAAAGTTTACTAAGAATCACTCAATCGGTGTTAAGTGATAACACATATCTAAGAACCTTTACTTTGCTATCTTTACCTTGAATATATTCAATGCTCCTTCGGTTCTAATATCATTCCAGTGACAAATGAACCATTACCCCACTACTAAATAAAGCGCATGAGCCATAGATACTGCAGTATGCTTCACAAAGCCTTCAACTGGGAGAAGCCATGGTGTGGAATCCATCTTGATCTAGTAATATCCCTCTGTAGCTGGACAGTTTACAGTAGAAACAAGGACATGAACAGTGAGGCCTGATTTAAATACTGAAAATACCCTAATGTGGCCAACATTGATATGGTCCTAATCCCAGAGCAGAGATGTCACCTGAGGCAGGATGGTAGTTTTTATTTAACTGGAGGGTAGACTCACCACTATAGAGTAACTGAGAATAACTAAAAAGCTCTTCTACTAGTGCAAGACCAACGCTTAGACTGGACAGAGCACATCACCTGTATCTTGACCACAGTCATCTCGCCAATTGCCCTTCTCAGGGGCATTGTCAGGATCGACAAAAAGCCAGCATAAAATCTTAATAAACATAGCAACAGTTACAGCAGAATAATTGATGGGAAAACTAAAATATATTAAACTGTCCATAAACATAGTAAAAGGTCAAGATAATGCAAACCGAAACCAAGGGGTGTATTAGGATGGCGGGCCGATCGCCACCGCCCGTATGGCGATGGTGGTACGCCTGCCATTTCGGTCCGCCCGTCGACATTTCCCCGCCGCCATATCACGATGGCAGTGGGGACCTAGGCGGACAGGAAGGTGTCACCTGCATGAAAACAATTCTGCCTTTAACAAAGGCGTTCTTGAACTGTCTGCTTTGGTGCTTGCCCACTTCAAGTGTGCCTGCACAAGCAGAGAGCTGACGAGCGTCATGTGTTAGTAGATATGGTGCTTTTCAGCTCTGTTCCATTGATGCATACCAGCGCAGCAACTTGTCTTGCTGTACCTCATTGCATACATTTTAAGTGAAAATGCCCCTTAAGTTCAAATCATTCACTCAATGACCTCTTGTTCCTTACTTAACCTGGAGAATGGGACAACACATGGTGTTGTATGTCGATGGCAGCAGTTACAGAACTGATTACCTTCTTCTTAGTGGATATCTACTCCAAAAATTGGTAGAGGGTGATATCCCAGAGGGTGCATTTCCTACAAAAATTCCTTCTCCATTCATCTTGATCTGAGCTGGGTGGTCTTTTGGGGGTGGCAGATGGAGAATGAAATCTCGAAATATAGAACGCCTGAAGGAATGAAGAAATTACACCTAATGATAAAATAATATCTCAAACTAAATGAAGGTTCTGCATCCTACCATCTGGATAGCTTGCAAGGCTTATCTGCAGGGCAAGCTAATGATTGAACTGACAATAACAGAGAAAAAAGCTGAAGCTCAGCAGGGGAAGCTGGAGGAAAAAGTTTACTGCCTTACTGAATTTTGCAATATCTCACCCTTGCACTCTAGGTGAAAATAAGAAATGCATTAAACTCCTTTTTCACAAAAAAAGGAGAATATACTAATGGAAGATTGCTTTTCCAACAATTAAAACATAGGGAGACCAATTATATTTAGTCCTACCATTAGAGATGCTAACAACACTTTAACTTTCTCACTGAATGGCACAGCCAAAATAATTTCCTATCTTGTCCCAATGTGTGCTCTTCAGAAAATGAATTACTTAATTAAATGATTTTTCTAAAACCTAGGGGCAGATTACTAAGCAATAGCGATAATTATCGCTATTGCCTGGTTAGAGACAAATATTTACCGCTGAGCTGCGGCGATTTTTACCGCAAATAAACCTTGGTATTACCAAGGTTTAACGCAAATGCGATAAAAATCGCCGCAAAGCATGAATATCGCTGAAAGTCAGCGATATTCATGCATTAGCGAGCTAATGCTCTTAACCATGTTATCCACCTCCCATTGGATAACATGGCTAAGAACTGCTCAGGGCAGGTGTTAGCTTTTGGAGATATTCGTGCTTAGCGCGATTATCACCAAAAGTTGGTAATAGGTGATAGCGATGTTAGCGACTGTTTTCAGTCGCTAACATCTTGGCACGCCCACTTTGCATGTCATTAGTGATAAATATCACTGACATGCAAAGTGGGGCCCAAGATGGTCACTATCTCCTACTAGCTGTCGCTAACTGGTGTTAACGACAGCTAGGTAATAGGGAGATAATTTTATCTCCGATTTCTTGGCTTTTAAAGCCAAAAAAGCGGAGATAAACCCCCTTGATAATATGCCCCCTAGAACTGCCCAGATTACCTCGTGATGTTAGGGACCAAATTAAAGGAAAGATATACAAAACCAAATCAGCAGTTCTAATAAGTCAATGAACAGAGTGAAAGTATCCGAAGAGTTACCAATAGAACTTTCTAAGATCACAGCCCCAACCACATCCCTTTTTTACACAATGTGTTTTGAGAAGCAGAATAAAATTGCTTTTCTACATTGAGACTTCATCAAATTTAATATTTGCTTTATTTCAAAACCAGAAAAAGAACCACTATAGGCCTATATCATTAATCAGTACTGACATGAAGATCTTGATAAAGATTCAATCTACAAGATTAGGAAAAGTTGTTCTAATTCTTGTCCACAAGAACCAGATTGGCTTTATTTCATACAGATTTTCAGACAAGCTTCAGCCATGATTCATGGATATCTCTCTTCTTGAAGGGTTCACAGATGTCCACGGCCACTATAGGACTCTGATCTAGTGGATAACAAGGAGGACATTTTCTGAAACTTCTTTCCTTTTGTACAGCTGTACTAACGTTTTGCACATAAATGGATTCTACAATGTCTAAAACTAATCATCTGGGGTTTAATCTATGGGGCCTATTCACAAAGGTAAACCTACAAGTGTAGATGTCTTACTAGTAAATTTACTCTGACACTCTTACTTAAATTCAACACTATGGGCAATTCACAAACTCTGAGTGTAAAGTTACTGAAAAGTTTTACTTACATGTGTTCACACTGTGAAAAAAGGGAAGGAGCCACATGTACTAGCATTAGGTTACTACTACCAAAATGAACAGTAGTATGTTACTGAGCCACCTTCCGCTGCTTGAAGCTGTGAGTTGGCTGCAGGGTTTGGATTGTGGTCAGGACCTACCCCACCTCGCAAAGAATGGAGACCGCCACCTCTGGCCACTGGCCAAACACAGCAGCAGTGCACTGCATACATTTTCAAGTTGTTTGTTACAAGATTTACAAATACTGAGGCCCCCAGGAGGGGCTGCCCGACCCAGAATGGTTTCAGGATATGCAATTCCAGGATGGAATTAGTGATTCACAATATAAGCGCTATTTTTGATAATGATTTTATTGCCAGTGAGGGGGTTCCTTTAGGACCTCCATATTGGCCCGGGGTTCAGTGTAGGTTTACCCTGCCCAGTATGCCAATTTCTTGCTTTTTCTGTGATAACCCCTGTAGATTACAATATTTATATATATATACGATTCCACAGGAACCGTTGTTCAATCACCCTGGTTCCTTAGTGAGTACGGTTCCCTTGTTTTCTATTTCTACACTTGAACCATGGCTCAGACTAGTTGAAATCTTCCTACTAGTGGGTGTATGGAGGAAACTACCAATCCTCCATGTCACTGAGGCCCTCTTTTGCCTCCTCGTCTGGCTCCTCTTGTTTGTGGGAGGTCTCTTCCTTAACAAAGTGGAAATCTTCCTCCTGTGAGTCCTCTGCTACAGGATTTCCCAAATCCCCTCTTTAGGAGAAAATTAGTCTAAAGCCTTTGGCTTTAGCTGATCTACTACCCTCTACTGAACGTTTGCTCCCCTCGTCAATGACTGGGTCCATGCTTCCCGACATCACCACTTGGCTCCATGTCCTTTTAAAGACTTGACACATGGCTTGTGGGGTGAAGAGTCGTGGTCCAGGAGCATGAATAAGGTAAGTTTATTCAAGTAACACAGCAGTACAAGTATCAACTATCCTGCCTCAGCAACCGCCAGGATCAGAATGCAGAACATGGAATCATACAGGTAAGGGAATACAGAATACATGCTGGCTAACACTCTAAGCTTAGAATACAATGTGATAACCTTAAGATGAGAGGCACAACATATCTCCTCCCCTTAAAGAGAAGAAAAAAAACACTAAATAAAAAAAAAACAAGAAAGAAAGAAAAGAGAAAGTACAACAAAAGAAGGGAAGAAAAAGAAGAGAGAAGAAAAAAAACAGACAATGAGAAAAATCAATATCTAACGAATTCATCAAATTTCTTAGGAACGCGATGAGTTCTTCCATAAGAAGTGCGACCCAAACTGGAAGTCGCTCCTTGTGAAGACTCTGGAACAGAAGAAAACTTCTTAGAACAAGTGGGTGTCACAGGGGAAGTATTTGGCAACGGAAAGGTACCCTGAGAAGGATCTAAAGCAACTTGGGAACCCCCGAGAAGAGAGTCCCCCCTCAAGGACACATCCCCGGATGATTGCTCAACCACTTCCCCATCGGAAACCTCCTTCTTAGCGTACAAGGCAATCCTGCGGAAATTCCAATTTTGTCCGTTCTCTAGCATAACATGCCATTTATGTACTTCCTTAACCCTCATGGGATCGGAAAACTTATTCATGCCAAATTCTCTACGGCCCAACTTGATTTTGACCAAGTCGCCCACTTCAACTCTACCAACCTTTCCAGGAACTACCTTAGAAGCAACAGTTCCTTCCCATGACCAAATCAGTAACTCCATGGGCTGTGGTATTGTAAGACCACACCATATCCTCCACCGCCCTGCGTACATCCTTTTGTCCTTGCACCGACAACTGTATAGTACCCTTGATCAATCGATTCATCCGTTCCACCAAACCATTACCCTGGGGGTTGTAAAGGGAAGTGCAAATGTGTTTAATTCCATGATTGGCTAAGAAGGAATGCATAGAGGATGACGTGAGTTGGGTGCCATTATCTGTAATAAGGATTTTCGGAAAACTTTCCTTAAAAAATAGAGACCTTAATTGCTTTATAACAGCATCAGTGGTGATATTCCTCATAAATTCTACACACAACCACCGAGAGGATACATCAACGAGAACTAAAGCAAACCTACAATCAGCAGGTAAGGAATCCATGGGACCAATGAAATCTAAACATAACTTATCCCAAGGCATAACACATGAGCTGACAATGGAGCCCTGTGAAGGAGAGGAGATCTTCAACCTCTTTTCACTCTCTTTACACAGAAGACAAGACTCAACCCACCTACGCACATCATCGTCAACTCCAGGCCACCAAAAGTTCTTTTTAATCCTCCTAAGAGTCATGTTTTGCCCGAGATGTCCCTCATGAGCTAAACAAAAAACTTTCTTCCTAAGAGAGAACAGTGGAACAAACCTCTCACCACGCAACACCAAATCATCGGAAACACCCAAACTCAACTCTTCTTGTAATTTGACAAAGGAATGCAGAGAAGGCTTAACATTCCCTTCCCTTCTCCATCCCAAACGAATAGCATCAACCAACTCACCAAAATCAGCATCCTCTAAGACGGCTTGATGCCATTCTTCTCTAGAGATAGAGTGAAACTCAGAAGAACAAACATCCTCAAAGGCAGCAATTAAACAGACACTCTCATCCTCCAAATCCTCACCAACATACTCCGAAATAACAGGAAGGCGTGATAAGCAGTCCGCTTGTGTGTTCCTCCAACCAGATATGTGCTCTAATCTATAAGTATAGTCCTGTAACTTGGCAGCAAACTTCATCAGGCGGGGAGAACCATTATTAGCCCCACCTGGTGACAGGATTTTGAGGAGGGGCTTATGGTCAGTTCTTAGACAAAACACCATACCCCACAGATAGGTGCGAAAGTGCGAAACGCCCCATACAGCGGCTAGAGCCTCTCGCTTGATGACAGCGTAGTTACGCTCAGAGGAATTGAGGCAGCGAGAAGCAAACGCCACAGTCTTCTCACTTCCACCACACCTCTGAGACAATACGGCACCAATACCATATGCACTTGCATCAACTGTAACATAAGTATCTCTACCCGGTTCAAAAGTTGTCAAAATGCCCGCATTAATAATATCACTCTTAACTAGTTCAAAAGCTTGAGACTGTTGAGTTCCCCATTCGAAATGCACACCTTTCCTAAGTAATGTGCGTAAAGGTTCAGTTTTATGTGAAAAATTAGGAACAAATTTGGAGTAGTACTCCACTAAACCAAGAAACGACTTGAGTTGGTCTTTGTCAGTAGGAATAGGGGCACACTTGATTGCTTTTAGAAGATCTTCTTTTGGCTTAACACCATTCTGTGAAATAGTGTACCTCAAGTAGTCAATTTCGGTTAACAAGAACTGGCATTTGTCTTTTCTTAAAGTAAGACCAGCAGTAGATAAAATTTGTAAAACTTTTGACAAATTACAATTGTGTTCAAGCTCAGTAATCAAGATGTCATCTTGGAAGAAGTGGACATGCTTTAAGTCTTTGAAAAGGGAATGCATCATGCGTTGAAAAACGCTTGCCGCAGAGGCTAGGCCAAAAGGCAACCTTTTAAACTGAAACACCCCTTCAATGGTAACAAAAGCAGTACATTTTTTGGAGTCAGGGTGTAACACAACTTGATGATAGGCGGACCTTAGGTCTAATTTACTAAAGAATTTAACCTTGTCCATTAACAGAACCATTTCTGAAATGTTGGGCAAAGGAAATTTGTCAACTATAATGTTCTGGTTAAGAGAACGAAGGTCAACACAAAAACGGAGCTTACCGTCCTTTTTCTGTGTGACTACAACTGGCGAAAGCCACTCAGAAGCTTTCACCGGTTCAATTATGTCTTGCTTTTGCATGTCATCAAGCATTTCCTTTACCTCCTTCCTACCAGCAATAGGAATTCTTCTTAAAGCATGTCTAACTGGAGAAGCATTTTCTTTAACCTTAATTTCATGTAAGTAACCTTTCAATTTACCCAAAGTAGGACGGAAAACGTCAGTAAATTTAGAAAGAACATTTTCAACATTGTAGAAATCATCAACTGCAAGTACCACGTCATCAGATCTTGGGTCAAGAATAATATGTAAATCATACTGTTGTAACCACCCAAGAATTGCTGGGCCTTCTTCAGAAATGAAAACCTTGCCCATAGCAGATCTCCCTTTAAATTGAAAAGAAGTATCCATGACTCCCTTCAATTTAATTACTTTTCCTGTATAACCTTTCGGCATAAAATCACTATGTAAGAGTGGTACTGATGGCCAATGCTCTTTATACATACTGTAGGGTATAATAGAAAACATTGAGCCTGGATCAACCATGAGAGTAACAGGAACATCGTTGAGGATAAAAGAAGCTCTTGGCCTCTGTAAGACAAAATGAGTATTGTCATCATCAGCGTCACCGTCCACACATAAGAACATTTCATGAGAAGCAGAATCATCTTCAACAAAATTAACTCTATTAAATGCAGGTGATTTGCACACTTTGCTAATGTGACCACGCTTACCACACTTACGACAGGTTTTGTCTCTAGCAAAACAACCCTGAAAATCAGCAGCATGAGACATATCACCACAACGAAAACATCCCACAAATTTCACCTTCCCACTAGGATTATTAGAAAAAGACCTAGATTTGGGAAGAAAAACTTTAGGTTTAGAGTTAAATTTGTCTGTATTTGAAGTAGGTTCTTTATCGGACTTGGAGACAATGTTGACAGTCTCCTCCTTTTTTATCTCAAGAAGCCGCATTTCTTCCATGCATTTGTCAGATTCCTCGACGACTTTAGCAATTGTGATGGCTTCTAACAACGTAGGGTTTTTAGCTGCCTAAAGTGGCACAACAGCTTGTTCAATCTGGGCTGTTTGATTGAAATGAATCTTTTCAGAGTTGATGCTGCTTAAACTCCTCCCAAAATGTTTTTGTTCTGTTGCACCTTTCTCCAGCTAAAACAGGAGGGGCAATTGAATCCATTTTGCAACAGAAAGGAGAAAATTCTTCAAAGATATACATATATTTCTAAACAAACACAACATTTTACTGATATTACACTGGTTTTACAGGTCTTTTTTAATAAATTGATTGACCTATGCTCCAGTTAAGTCTTATTTAGTCATTCAATTTGGCTGTTCTTTATGGAGATCTAGTTGAATAAGATATTTCATTCTCTGTGTTTTCTTGTCCAGATTTCCGGTTTCAGCAGAGAGCAGTAGAGAGCCACAGTGAGACAAGGTGAGACCTGAAAGCAGCAGCGGCTGCGGAGTTAATTTGTCAAACACCGACCGGTGAAAAGCCTCACCGCGTCTGAAAAGAAACACCGGCCTGTGTCAACAGCCCCCGCGGGGTGCAGCGTCTGCCTGGGGTCTAACTGGGGGCCCGGTGGCTCTCAGTAGTGGTTCGGCAGATCGATCTCTCGATGATGTTTGCTGGATTTGGAGCAGCTTGTGGCTGTGGCGTGGTGCCTGGGGGCCAGCAGCAAAGCTCACCCCACCCGCCTGAGCCTGCGAGCCTGTGAGTGGACCGCGATTGTGGAGAGGTGACAGAGCCAGAGCTGCAGTAGGAGCGGCTGGAGCAGAGCCGCAAAAGGTTTGCTGATCACGGCATCTGCGGCTGAGAGCCTGCGAGAAACATGGTGAGATCCTCTGTACCATAGGGGGCAGGGGGCCTCAGGGCTGTTGGGGCCGCATCGGTTTCAGAGGAGTGATGCTGGTGAAGCGATAGTGACAGGAGACACGAGGTGAATGAAAGCACTGATCAACCACACTGAAAGCCCTTTAGGAGGAGAGGGAAAAAGATAAATGCTATACAGACAACCTCTTATCTGACCTATCTAATTTATACAATGGAATTACTCAAAGAAGACATTTCCCCAAAAGAGACAACTTATCACCACAGAAAGTATATTCTTTCCAATTTTGTTTATCACATTTTTTTTTCTTCACAGTGTGTGTGATTTTTCTACTTTGACCTTACAATCCTTTTTTCTAACACATAAATTTGTTTTTTAAGGAGCTTTGAGTGTTTGCCAAAATCTTCTTAGACTAATATGGTGCACTACCTAATGACTTAGGAGTAAATTAAATGATTTGTATAAATGTTATGTTGTTAGACTTTCCCCTATCTCATTGAAGTGATTGTATAATTACAGATAGACCCCTACACCACTAAACAGATAAAAACCATATTGTTCAATTGGCCCTGAAGAAGGTGGTATAAATAATTGGTTTTACCGAAACGTGCATAGGCCAGTCGTCACACATCTGGGAATTCTACCCAAGAATTAAGTCAAGAAAAGAATCAATCTGAAATAAATGTGATAGACTTGTAAACTTCTATACCAAGACTTTGAAAACTGTGATGGATATGTACTAGAGAGCAAGATTCCCATTCAGATGTGTTTTTATTACCAATTCTTTTGTGTGGTATGATGTATGATATGTGTGAGAAGAATGCAAGGTGAGAACAGAAGGAAGATGGTGTAAAAATCTTGTTCCTTTTTGGGGTCCTTACAAATGGTTTCAAAACTAATAGATTCCAATATAGATTTTTTCTAATTTAAATGTGCTATAATTGTTTCTTATTTGTAATTGTTTTTATGAGTATGTGTCTCTAACATAAATTTCCCCAAAAAACATATGAAAATGCAGAAAAATAAAAAATATATTTTTGAGAAATAAACAAAACTGGAAAGAATATACTTTCTGTGGTGATAAGTTGTCTCTTTTGGGGAAATGTCTTCTTTGAGTAATTCCATTGTATAAACAAGATAAGCCAGATAGGAGATTGTGTGTATAGCATTAATCTGTGCCGACCTGCCAATTGCCAATCGCCATCCGCCATTTAATTAGTTCTCATTTTTTTTAAGCCACTGAGGGAGTTAAAGCATTGGACCATATCGCTTCTTCTTCCCCCTTGCCCCCTCACCCCACTTGCCCCCCACAGAAGCGGCTTAGCTGTCCCCCATTTGAGCTAGAAACAGAGCATAGCTGGTAACGCAGCTACTGGTGTGGCTTGTGGTGTGGCTGGGGTTGTGGGGTAAACAGAGTGCCAGAATTGTGGCAGAACTGTGGCAGAGCTGTGCAAATAAGGATTGTAAATGAGCTGTAATGTATGCACTACTTGTGTAAACATGGAAATTGAAAACTGAAACTGGAAATTGAAACTTGGAGAACACGGATGGTGCCGAGCTGAACTGTCTAATACATAAGTTGTTTTCCATTATTATCCAGGCTGTTGATATATTTGTCAATTATATTGTGACATACACGTGTATATCGGCAACACACCAGTGGTACAAAGTAATAAGATATAGCTGACCTCAATACAAACAAAACAAGATAGATATTGGGAATGGGCTCATGGAAGGAAAGAACACTGGGCCCTCCTACAAGACAAGCATGTAAAACGCAAGCACATAAGGTGCTCAAAAAAGCTAAAGCACAGATAAAGGGATCAAATCACACTTCAATTTCACCAATAGTGCGGATTTTTCGAAAAACCTTCACAAATACAGCAGAAATTCGATTTTATGAGAGATCCAACAGGAGCACTAATGTCAATGGAATCAGATGTAGAAACAAAACAGTTACAGATTCCAATCAAGCCACCTAACATCTAGGAAAGAAATATATTAATAGATGGTTTGGAGCTGTAGTACGACTGTCAGCAATACACAAAATAAAGATCTAGAGGGCCAAATAATTGATCAAAGAGTGGATTTGGAATTACAAAGCCCAGTATTGCTAACTCAAACGGAAGGAAGGAATTTGGTTAAGAATGGGATGGACACATTGTCATGGAGATGGGCTTTGCCTTTACACTGCGTTAAGTTAGCATGAGCTTATTAGAAGTTTGAACACCATTTTTCCTTTCTGCTGCTTTTGCACACGGCACATAATATTATAAATGTTTAGAGTTTAGCAGAATATTTTGCTTCACACGAGAATAATATGCTTTCCTATTGTATCAGCTTTGCTTGGTAAGCTATGTCTGAACAGTGAGTGCCGAAGCCTTCAAGGTTATTTCAACACAGTGGCTGTTGTTCGGTCTGATCAGCGCATAGTATCCGAGCTCATCCTTTCTAATATAAAGGGAGACGGAGTAAACTTTCGGGTGTCTAATGCTTTGCTCGCGGTCCCCGATACCGATAAACCCCAACAGTTACCGAAGATTATCACAGCTGCTTATAAAACCATTGGCCGTAATAGTCTGGGTGTGAAGCCATTTTCTACTAAAGCGGAAAAGCAACCCCAAGGGTCGAAGTTTGAAAATGACGATCAGCCTAAGACCAAAAAGCTAAATTGGTCTAAAAACAAAAAACAGGGTAAACAACAACAGAAACAAGAGTCCCGTCCCCCAACACCAGTGCCTGTTTCTACTGAGCGCGTTTATAACTTGCGCAACCGCAGTACGATTAAGTCGCCTGATAGATATCAGGTTCCTAATCAACACTCTCCTCATTCTTTTCAGGACACATCGGCCTTATCGTCCGGGGGTGGAGGTGGCGCAACAGGTAAGGGTGGCCCGCAGACTCATGACCAGCACCCCCAAAAGACAGAAAAGGCAAGCAGGACGATTCTTCACAGAAGAGACCCCAGTTTCAGAAAAAGAAAGTTGCCGCTTTAACAGCGAGATATGCCACAGATAGTGAGAACGCAATTTTGGAATCTGACATGGGCTCTGACCTTGCTGGACAGCGCGGCGGAGATTACCATAGTGCGAGAGGCCCTGCGTCCACTACTGAAGGTGACAGCGAATGACCAATATGTTGATGTGGAGACGGCTGATACCAGAGTAGCTCCCCCTGATAGGCTTTAAGAAAGTGTCCTTTTAATTGAAGGTGACATTCAACCTACCATAAAAGGGGTATTTTGGGAAAATCTTACAGCTACCTATGACATTTTGTTAGCGGAGGCTGACTGGCCCCCACTTTTTGTTCTCGCAGCTCCGAGAGGGGAAGAGGTGATCCTCCCCAGTTTTGCGCACACTGTCTCAAAGGAGCATGCGCTGAATATTGCAGAAGAGTTGGCTAAGGCCTTTGCACCGGCTTTGTACCGTACGCATTGTGGTTGGGATACATTTTCTCCACACCACGAGATTCCCTAACGGTCTATACCACAGCCTCAACCTCAATATCCCATCTGACGCGAAGCTAAGGCTTCCGGGGCAGAAATCCTTGAACAATTGGAATGTCAAGGTGTAATTGAAACATGTGTGTCACCAATGAATAACCCACTTTTTACCGTGACCAAACCTGACGGCTCATACCGTTTGGTATTGGATTACCAGCATTTAAACTCGCATTGCCGTACCTGTGAAGTACAGAATACCCATGGCTCTGCTCTAGTTGATAGTCTTGTGCGTAAACGGTTTAAGACCACACTTGACATATCCAATGTTTTTTTTGCCCACAGTTTGGATGGTCTGAGTTCCCAATGCGCCAGTTTTAACTGTGGCGGCAAACAACGCCAATTTAAACGCCTAGTGATGGGCTATAAAAATAGTCCCGGTGTGTTTGCCGCCCACATTGTAACTCTCTTGGAGAAAGTTGACCCAGATGCGTGTTCGTATGTGGATGACATCTATCTCACAGACTACGAACTTTGGGCGCATTTGTGTTGCGTAGACCGCATAACTTGTAGGTTTGGGGACTTCGGTTACAAATTAAATTCTGCTAAGTCTCACATTGCATAGTGTTGTTTCTGGGCTATGAGCTCAATAATAAAGGTTGAGGATTGGCTCCTCACTTCTTGGAGAAATGCGCACAGCTGCGGGCTCCGACAACACTGAAAAAATTACAGTCCTTGCTGGGATTTTTAAACTTCGGACGTACCTACAAACCCGAATATGCCCAGTGTATCAAGCCTTTGTATGCTTTGATAAGACCAAATTTTACCAAATCTTGCTGGCTGCCGGAACATTCAGCCCTTTTGCAATCTTTGCAGGTTGATCTTCTTGAATCTAAATTCTTACTGACTCGTGATAACCACACCAACCTGGTGATAAGAATCATTCCTGGGGCGGTGGGTTTCACTTACCTTACTTTTAACGAAGGTGACACAGTACCTATTGCTTACAAGCCACACTTGTACACTTCAGCTGAAATGCGGTTTTCCACTGTGGAAAAAGTTTTGACAGTAGTGCAAATGGCGATTCTCAAGGAACGAGCACTGTTGCAGGGAAAGTGCATGTTGTCTGTTACCCCGTATCCTGCGCTTGAAGCACTGACGAAAGCCAGTGTACCAAATTCTAAAGCTTTGCACCCACGGTGGATACAATGGGCTGCATCCCTGACGTCTCCGATGTCATGTTTGTGTTTGATGCCTCCTTACAGTCACAAGAGTTTTTGCAGTATGAATTTGTTCATCCTGCGCCATTGACTATGCGGCCTTTAGAGGATCTCCATTGTATCATTTACACTGATAGTTCAGCACAAGTTGCGCATGGGTCTAAGCACGCATACGTTTCAGCTTGCGCTATGGTGGTAGGTGCCATGGTGAATGATGAATTCAAGTCCAAGGTTGTGCACATGCAGACTTTAGGGGACTGCACTGCACAATTGGCGGAGCTTCGTGCTCTAATGCTTGCTTTGGAGTACGCTGATCCTAGTGTGACGACTCTTATTGTGAGTGATTCTTATTACTGTGTCCAGCCTTACAATGAAAATCTGTTCTTTTGGATTCAGAATGATTTTCGTGATTCCAAGGGTAGCACAATAAAACATAAAATGATCTGGGTCCGGGTGGCTGAGCTTAAAGAGCAATTGCCACTCGTGTATGTAATTCACACTCTTGGTCACCAGCACGTGGGAGTTCCCGCTGTTGGCAATTCTTTGGCCGATAAGGCCGCAAAATCAGCATTATCGATATATTTGGTTGCGGCTGTTACACGTTCCAAGAGTAAGATTGATGATCATATCTTGGCGGCTGTAGCCGCGACTGAGAAGGGAAGTAAATATCCTAAGGGGTTCCCTTCAAAGTATTCATACCACTTAAGTCCTGATAAAGTTCCTTATGTAAAAATACCAAACATTGGTGAAAGGTTAATTCCCAACCCGGATCGCAGGTCTACACTGATTACAGCTGCCCATGAAGTTGTTGCGTCTGCTCATGCGGGCGTTTCGGCTACTGTCTCTCAGTTACAAAAACGTTTCCGGTGGTGGGGACTCTACAAACAGACCCGTAATTATGTCCTTCAATGTGACATTTGTCAACAGATCAAGCCTTCGACTGCTGCACGTCCGCCCCAGACACAGTTGTACATTTCTAATAAACCACTTGGTGTGTTTACTTAGATCACTGCAGTCCTTTTTCTTCTGCTACTGCATATAAGTACATCTTAGTAGCAGTTGTTTCATGCACACGCTTTGTGTTGGTGTGGCCACACCACAGTGCTGATTTCAAGTCAAGTCAAGTCAAGGAATTTGTATAGCGCACTACATACCCAGAGGGTTTCAAGGCGCTTAGGAAGGGGAGGAGGATTACTTGTCAAATATCCATGTTTTAAGTTGCTTTCTGAATGCTAGGTGGTTCTGGGTAAGGCGAAGGTATGCGGGGAGTGAGTTCCATGTTTTAGCAGCCAGGTATGAAAAGGATCTGCCTCCCATGGTGGTCTTGTTGATGCGAGGTACAGTGGCGAGGGCTTGGCTGGAAGAACGTAGTTGGCGGGAGGGGGTGTAGAAGGACAGTCGTGAGTTGAGGCAATCAGGTCCGATGTTGTAGAGTGATTTGTGTGCGTGGGTAAGCAGACGGAAAGTGATCCTCTTATTGACGGGTAGCCAGTGGAGGTCTTTAAGGTGACCAGAGATGTGTTCGTTGCGTGGGATGTCTAATATGAGCCTGGCTGAGGCGTTTTGGATTCGTTGGAGCTTCTTCTGGAGTTTTGCGGTAGTACCTGCGTAGAGGGTGTTTCCGTAGTCCAGTCGGCTCGTGACCAGAGCGTGGGTGACTGTTTTCCTTGTTTCGGGGGGGATCCAGAGAAATGTTTTTCTGAGCATGCGAAGAATGTTGAAGCAGGAAGAGGATACAGCGCTGACTTGTCTGTTCATTGAGAGTGAAGAATCCAGGATGACGCCTAGGTTCCGTGCGTGGTCTGTCCTGGTCTGATTTGCGAATTGTCATAAGAGACTTGCGTGTTTTTGTAGGGATTTTTGCCTGTGGAAAATTCCATTCGGATCAGGGTCCTGCTTTCGCCTCTAAGGCATATAAGGATGCGATGGCTTCGTTGGGGGTCCAAGTCAAGTTTTAGTCTCCATACAGACCTGAGGGTAATTGAACGAATGAACCGTGATTTTAAGCAGTCTTTGACAGCTAGGGTTGTAGGGACTGGCAGGAACTGGCTGGCCCACCTCAACAGCGTTCAGCGTGCCCTTAATAATCTCCCTAGAAGGTCTCTGGGAGGGCGCACCCCATACGAAATGCTTTTTGGTATCAAGATGTTCGTCCCGGACCTTGACGGTCTAGACCAGGTGGCTGTTGCTGCTTCCTTGGACGTAGATGAACATTGCAATGTTTTACAGGATCGACAAAAGACGAGGGACAGTCTTGCAAAGGAACATTTGCCCTGCACATCTGAAGCTGCCTTGCAGATTCCGGTAGTTGGCTGGCTACCCAAGGTTGGAGAACTGGTTCGAGAGAAGATCGAAAACAAGAAAGAATTTGGTCCCTCTTATCGAGCTCCAGTTCAAGTGCTTGGCGTGAAGGGTACAAGAACAGTCATTTTTCCACCACTTCCAGGTCGTAAAGACAACAGGTATATCTCCATTCACAATGTCAAAATACACAGAGTGACCGATTCTTCTTAGTATGACACAGACAGTTTCATGTCCTTCGATTTTGAAAAATTCTGTTTTGACCCTTGCTTCTGATCCAAGGCCTGATGTTGCCCTCGAGATGCCTGCACTTTCGAGTCCTTTACTGAGTTCACTGCCTGGTGCTCACCTTGATGAAACTGACTACACTTACCCAACTGACTTATCGATGCCTGATTTGCTAACTCGATCGGCTAGTTTCCAGATTTTCATTTGATACTGTTTCCCACACATCGAAGACCCCTTCGAAAATTTCTGTTTTGGCAACACTGTTTAAAAAACATTTTTTGATTCCACCTTGGACCTACATTTGGTTGGTGCTTTTTTCGATTTACCTATTCATGTCAATTGGCTTTGTGGTGTATTTTTATTGACTTGTCAACGGACACTATGTCGAGGAGAGAACTTGCATTCGCCATATCAAATGGAACATTGGATCCCCATTCCTCATCACACAGATTGAAGAGGGACCTGTCTTTTGTTAATGTCACTGCTTGGCCTGTCTTAGACGGGATTGTATGGGATGCTGTTCGATTTCAAATCCATGGGCCCACTGAAGTTATAAATGTCCCTAATGTGCTTAGAGTTTCTATGGTGGATGTGAATAAACAAAATATACGTTCTGATGATTGGGATATTCAAGCCGTAGAAGCTTTGTTTTCTGATTTGAAATATTATACTGCCTTTGATGCCGAAGATTTGTATTTAGAGTCTGCTAATTACGGTGATTTATATTGCTACCAACATTTTGGCAATCACTACCTCCATAAAGCTAATACTAGGAGGAACACTTTGAGGGGCATATTATCAAGGGGGTTTATCTCCGCTTCTTTGGCTTTAACAGCCAAGAAAGCGGAGATAAAATTATCTCCCTATTACCTAGCTGTCGCTAACACCAGTTAGCGACAGCTAGTAGGAGATAGCGACCATCTTGGGCCCCACTTTGCATGTCAGTGATATTTATCACTAATGACATGCAAAGTGGGCGTGCCAAGATGTTGGCGACTGGACACAGTCGCTAACATCGCTATCTCCTATTACCAACTTTTGGAGATATTCGTGCTAAGCGTGAATATCTCCAAAAGCTAACACCTGCCCTGAGCAGTTCCTAGCCATGTTATCCAATGGGAGGTGGATAACATGGCTAAGAGCATTAGCTCGCGAATGCATGAATATCGTTGACTTTTCAGCGATATTCATGCATTGCGGCCGATTCTTATCGCATTTGCGATAAACCTTGGTAATACCAAGGTTTATCTGCGATAAAAATCGCCGCAGCTCAGTGGTAAATTTTTGTCTCTAACCAAGCAATAGCGATAATTATCGCTATTGCTTGGTAATATGCCCCTAAATTATTCACAATGGGAACATTGTCCGGCTCCTATACAAGGCAGTTCTGCTTCCTTCTTGAAAAAGTTCACTTATTTTACCGATTTTAATCAGTCAAATCCCAGTGCCTTTTATTTTAAAAGGACTGAAAAGTCCACATCCAAAGTTAGACTTACCAATATTAAATTATTGTATTAGAAGTCCTGTCTAGACCAGTTAGCTGTTGGGGGCTACGAGTTGTTGAAGAATACCATTGATCTTAAATCAGTTTGGGGTTCTAAGAGCTGCCAAGTGCAAGGCACTGAGGCTTTGCACCTTGCATGCCTCATCCCGAACCATATGTTGTTCTTGAATTTTACAATTTCACAGACAACTTGCTTTGGATTGGCTACTTCTAAAAAATTAAATGCTCATTCTTTTCCTGAATTAGAAGAATATTCTGGTTGGAATATTTTGTCACTAAATTTTTGATCAGAGAGTTACAAACTCTGTTGCTAAATTCTTCCTTTAACATATCCAGTTTGGATCCCAAGGGTTGGTTGCTCTGGCACAGAAGTGCAGACTTTTGCCAGCATCTTTTTCTGGGTTTGGCTCATGGCTTTACACAGGTCAGGGTGGATCCCCGTTTTGAAAGTGGCCTTTCTGTGACTACCTATTCTGTAGGCAAATTATGTCAATATTGGCTCAAACATTCCACCTTGGCGTCAGTTAGGCTGCATTTATCTAAACTGACTGACAATGTTGATCTGAATGAAATCATAAATTTCATTCAGGCAGATCTAAAAGATGATATATGCTATTTATGTCGAAGTCTGGAAAACGTCCCAGATTGAGGCGGCTGCCCGCATTAGAGTTATAGATCAGGCTAATTTAGAGAAGGTGCTAGATAATAGCCTAAACACGCTCTCTTACCGCATTTACACATTAGACAATATTGTATCATCTGTTGTTGATATTGTGCAGGATGAAGTGTCTGGTTTGTACCAGGGTCAAAATCAAGTGCGTTCCATTATGCAGTTTGCATGGACCTTGCAGACCTTAAAAGCTGGAAAAGTACACTGGCATTGCATGAACACGTCATCATTGTTTGCCCTGTTTAATTTGACTGACAAGCAATGTTTACTGTCAATGAAAGATGCATCTTTTTTTATGTTACACATTGAGAGGTTGGAACCTTTACCGTTTTCAGTGGCTGAAGCCAACTCAGCAACGTAGCTTATCCATGGGTTAATAACTCTCCTGTTTCCTCTGTTCAAGTTCGAGGCGTCTATGAAGTACTTTGCCATTGGTAGATAGGACTAAGGATTAAGCAGGCCCAATAAATCTGTGGTAGCATCAGCCTTATCTAAAGATGAATGGTTTGCATTCCTTCAAAAAATTCTAAACCCTGTACCTAAAGCAAATATTCAGAAAGACAAGCAAACAATGATGGTTAATACAGACCTAGAATGGGATGTTGAAATCTATATTACATAAAGTCAAGTGATCAATTTAATAAAGAAACAAAAAGATGGAGCACCAGGACCAAATGGCATCCCTTTCGCTCTCTACAAGGAAGATCCAGATTTATGGGCTGTTTATCTAACCAAGGTTTTCAATGAAGTCGTACAAACTGACCTATATTGAATTCGTGGAGAGGGCCATTAATATCTCCTATCTTTAAGAAAGGAAACTGGCAATTACTGGTAAACTATTGTTTGATTACCCTCCAAGATACTGATGCAAAATTTTTGTGGGGCTAATACTATCAAGTTTAACAAGCTGGGTTAAGGATAAGCGGGCATTTCCCTCGAATCAAACTTGTTTTATCGAAGGTCTAGGAACCTCCACAAATATACTAATCCTATTGGTATTAATGGATAAGACGCTTTTAGCTAAACAGCCCGTGTACTTTTGTTTTGTTGATTTTAAATCAGACGTAAATTGTGTGAATAGACACATTCTGTGGATGAAACTAAAGGATCAAGGAATTCCAGACTCACTACTAAAAATGATACAAATATTGTACTCTGACAATTGGGTCAGGATGAGAATTGGTGATAGCCGGACACTATCCAACGCAATATATAAGATTGGAGGATTAAAACAAGGGTGCGTCTTTGTTCCACTGCTTTTTAATTTATTTCTAGCAGATCTCACTATCGCACTGAACAAAGTAAATGCACATCCGCCGAGGCTAGCTGGCAACCAAATATCTAATCTGTTGTACGCAGATGATGTTGTTCTTATAAGTCAAACTAAAGTGGGGGTTGCACAGGTTAATCAATCGTATATAAATGTACGCAAAAGAAAATGAAATGCTAATAATGAAACAAAGACCAAAATAATGGTAGTTACAAAAAAATACAAGACTTAAAAATAAATGGATGTTGGAACAAATTCGATTAGAACAGGTTGATTCCTACTCGTATATTGGAGTTATATATAATGACTGTGGAAATTTTCTTCCACAAAAAAAAGATATTACCAGAAAAGCTAATACTTTGGTTGCAGCATTTAGTATTATCCAAAAAACAATGACTGCCTTGTGTTATTGTCCTTTACTAAAGATCATTTCAGTGAAATTACTACCTACCCTGACATACGGCTGTGAGTTAGTAAACAGGAAAGATGCGGAGATTATTAATAACGCAGTTGCCAAAACGTATAAAATCTTATTTTGCCTACCGAATTACGCCTCGCAAGTACAGCTGAGGCTGTAATTTGGGATAAATAACCAGCTATATGCAAGAAAAGGTCAAGCCCTTACAGTGTGGAACCGAATAAAAAACTATCAAGAAAACCACATGTCTCAGCTATTATAGCAAAAAGCCAAAGTAACCGGAAACTGCAAGCCTGGTCTTATCTAAATAAAGCAAAGGAAGAATTTGGTGTAATATCAATTTGGGAGAATACAATTACCCAGGAAAGTTTTGAAAAAAGCAATTAACAAACTTACTAATCAACTGTTGCTGATAAAAGATAAATATATATTTGTACAAAGAAGACATGCATGGCCAATTATAAATGGATTTATGAAAAAAAAGTCCAGGAATATCTTGAAACATCATGGAAGAAAATAAACAAATCTTTATCAGAGCATGTTTTGGATTATTGCCAGGTTTATGTCATTTACCTACATAGAAGAGCAGTGAAGAGAACACTGTATGTAGTTTATGTAAATGTGGACAAGAGAACATTATACATTTATTATGTATTTGTCCTGAATTAGAAATTGAAAGGAAAATCACCCTTCAGAGACTATTCAATGACAGTGGAGTAAGGAGATGTAGGCAAGCATTGATGGCATGTCTTAACGCTAAAGATATATTTATGAACTCTGCATTTGTAAAATTTGTATGTGCTGTTGGAAAAAAAATAGAGGAGTAATATCTGAACAATTTATCCACTGTATACCAAAATACACTGTGTATTGCATTTCAGTAAGTATAGGATATGACAAAAATCATGTATAGAGTGGTTTACGGTTTTTTTACTTAGTGATATTTTAAGCAATTTTGTAACATTTTAATTATTCAAACAAATAAATAAACTTGAACTTGAACTTCAACTATTTCAGGGGTCCACAACCTTTTCTGTAATAAGACCTACTTATGTTAAATGAAAATCATGCTGAGCTACTGCTATTATTAATGTTGTATAGTGTCCACATAAAACAAGATTACATTAGTGGTTACCTGGTGCAAAATTGTAAGATTGGTCACCTCAGAGCATCAGGCAGGGATGCCAGCAGTAATGGAAAAGAGGTTTAGCAAATTGGAATGCCTCTACATGGATAATACATACAAGCCATAGCTGCAATACCCCAAGAACTAAGGTAATAATGTGAGTATAAAGCCTCCTCAGTGCTACATAATTTACCACTCAAATTTCCTCTTTAAATATACTTTGGAAGTTCAACCATGTTTCTCCAAACATTGGCTATTCCATCTTCAATTCACCCTTTTCAGTGTTGGTGTATATATGTTAATTCATCCATGCAAACGCTTCTAACCTATTAGCCTGGGCTTCACATAGAAACGATACTCACAAGAAGATGGAGAGCTACCAGTACCACATGAGTTACTTGTTGGAGTAGCTTGATTTTTTTAATCCACATTGCATTTTTTTGTCCTCAATTATGTTCAAATGAAAATCCCTCTAATTCAATCCTCCCTCCTCATTTCTTAGAGGTCATATTTACCACGTGTGTGCTATCTGGCTGTGTCTCATCGGTAAGCCGCCATACAGGAAGCACTGTCAGGTAGGGGTCAAATGAGGCACACATGTCTCGCGGCCTGCTAGCGACTGCCACCAGCAGCCAATACTCGGTACATTGATCTTGGCAAAACATCGCTGCCCTTCTTCAGTGTTGTGCTAATCAACATTTCGTCAGCAGTAGAAACATAGCAGCGAGCCTGCGAACCCTGAAGGGTATGTCCACCACACAGCCTAGCAGAGCCACCATTGAGGTGGATGGTTTTACTGTATCAGCAATATCTTCAATGGCCATACCTATATTTTATCGCAGAGTTCTCAGTCCCAACTGCCTAGCCTCTGCAGTCATAAACCTACTATTAAATCAGAGCTTGTGAATTCCTAAATAAATGTAAACTTACACAAAGGTGGAAGTTCCTTTGTGAATCAGGCCTATTGACTTTAAAAGCTCACACAGTAATCCTGGGAAACCCACTGACCCAGAATTGGTGGAAAAATACTTAAATATAGCTTTTTTGGTATCCTGCGTGACCACAAGCTCTCAAATACCCTCCGTCAGGTCCAGGTAGAGTCACACCGGGGCATGGCCAGAGAGCATTTAATTAACCATCCCATTTGCAATCTATCCAGTGCCAGGTCTAACATGACATTGAAGTCGCCTCCGCCACCAATTAATGTTTGAGCACCTCAGTCCCAATACCTTACTCCAAACTAGGAGAAAAAACTCAGGGCTATTCATGATGGGACCATAGGTACTAGCAAGTGTCAATTGTTTACCCTCCAGCACACAATTTAGGATGAGGTAGCACCATTCACTTTCCATGATCTCAGTACTTTGCGTCTAACGATTGTCACCCCCAGTGAATTCAGAGTATGTTACAATATGGATCTGACCAATCCAGCCAGATCAGGGTCTAGTGTAGGAGCGTTCAGTAAGGTGAAGCTCCTGGAGGAAACCTATATCTACCCTGTACTGTCTAAGATAATCAAAGAGTTGCCTAACCTATCATGGGCCTCCTGCACACCAGACATTCCATGTCATAAGTATAATCCCTGAACTTATGTCATCAGCACTCCCAGTCAATTTTGCCCACTCAGGGAGGTGCTCAATCTCCAAGCAGCAGAGTTCACAGATCAACCTGGGAGAGCTTCAGCATTGGCAGTGTAGCTATAGGATCCCTCATGTTTCAGGTGATACATCATCTTGTGTTTAAGTAAAACAACGGAAATCTCCCCTCTCCCACCCACTTCAGCTAGCTCAATGCGTTGATGAATCTGGCCTACCCATTTATCCCAAAATAAGTAACCTTAAGCCAGGGATATAGATGAGGCACTAGGGCCCATAAAGGGAATCATCTCACAGGGGGTCACAGAGCCAGTCAATATCTCTGTAGCCCTTCACCAAAGGTGGTGGGGACAGACCACAATGGTCTTGATGTGTGATGCTATCGGAGGCAGCACACCCTGAGAGACCGGGCGGTTCTTAGCAGCTGCCTTCCCATACCTCAATTCTAGAGTTCTGTGGGTTTAGTAGTAAGCATGGCAACACAGATTCAATGTGAAGTGGCTAGGTTCATTTTTGCATTCTGATGGAGCAAATGTTGTGAAGAAATTCATTTGAGTAAGTTGAGTGTCTATTGTAAGTCTGCAGTCAATAGGTTGTGTTCCGAATTCACAGCACCATCAGTCAATATGATCAAGCAAGGTCACCCTCACACTTGGCTTTTATTATTATTATCTAAGTGGTTTTCACCCTATGCCGTCACTTCACCCGAAGCCTGGCTGGACTGGAGTGGCCAGTGCCGCTATCAATCACTTTTGTCTAGTTGTGGTGCACAGAACTTTATTACCCCACTAGACACAGCTCCAGTGAGCAGCGGCGTAGGGGCGGGCAACCACAGTTTCAAGTGGCCTCATTCCACCCTGGGGAACCGGGTGGCATGAGCAGACCAATTTTCACTGTGGTCATAATGTTACATTTTCTCTGTAAGCCCGGGCCCAAAACTCTAATGGTGGCACTTTTTCTGAGGGTCTCTAATCTCAGTCAGGAGGGGGTTTTAGGCCTAATCATGCTCAGCATTAATGTGTTGTGCTCAGGGCCATTGACACAATATGAGTGCCAAGGTGCGCTAGGACTCCATAGGCCCTCCACTAGTTCACATGCTCACCAGAGCACTGCACATCACAGTTTAACACATGCCTACCCCTGTGGTGACACAGATGCCACTGCTACATCCGCTCAAGGCACTGGCTGCATGCTCTAGCCAGTTACTAATTCGAGGGCAGGCAGAAAATGTTACTCATGCCTATGGGTGGGCGCACATTATTCAAGACACCCTCAGTCTGGGAACAAAACCAGATGGCCAAGAGGGAGCAGCTGTGCACCAAACAGTAGTCGACCGGATGCCCCGGGTCCATCGCTCACAGCAGTTCTCTATTCCTCAGAGGCCTCAACATCTCCCGAGCATTGGCCCTTTGGATCGGCAGATGAACCACATTGCCACAGGAAACCCAGTTCAGGCAGGCAGTGCCATGACTCCCACAATCGGCACCGCCAGTATCCCTCTCCACTCAGGTGGTGTGCTGCCTTACTTTAATGGCAGTGCTCGGCTGAGTCTGCAAACTGTGAGTGCATACAGTGGCCCTACTACCCCTGTCAACCACAATCAGGCAGTGAGCCGGTTTTCCCATTCGATCTATATAGCCCATCCGCCTCTCAGGTCGTACCACTCCTGTGCCTCACAGAAAGATTAAGGTCAAATTGTTGCCCTGGCCAGTGGAGCCATCTTACAAGCCATCTTGTGGTCAGTTCTCTGGGGTCATGCCATAGTTTCAAATTTAGATGGTTGAATTGACTTGACAGGATACAGCAATTTTCTACACTGTCATATGTCTCTTCTGCAGAACTGACTAATTCTCTTGGCTCACATGTACGTTCCGTTCCCTTCTGATCATCAAGCCATTATGGGGTTTCTCTCCCATTATCTAATCTTTTCAATGAGAGGTCTTCTCAGGTGGAGCACAGCATGGTAACAATGATGAAATGAGTACAGATTGCTCTTCTTCAACTGCCTATGCTGTTCCCATTGTCCATTCAGCCTCAGCTTCTAAAAATCGCTTTTCCTCTAGATGTCTATACACAGAAAGGTTCCTCGAAGTCATTACTAACAAAACCATATGTTACTGACTCAGCTTTCTTGTTTCTTTGTAGGTTTCTATGTAGGTGTTTTTTCCAGATCCGAACTGCAGGGCCTGGTTCATGTAGTGACAAGGACACCATCCTTCCGATGTTACTTCCACCCATAACCTCTTTGAAATTGGTTGAAGGGGTGGCTGGTGTACATTGGTAATATAATCTCAAAAACATTGTGAGACACACATATCATCAAAGAAATATTGTGGTTAGAAGAATATAGTGGTACAGTATATTTTATGTCAGAATAGTGTGTTTTTTAATTGCTAAATTGTTTTTTGAACAATATTCGTTTATAGTATAAATTTAGTACTCATTTCTAATGTGGCATAATTGTGTGTGATTCAAGATAATAACATGGCTATTTTACTTGTTTGTAATTGTTTGTGTAATTGTTTCATTACTTTGGTAATATTTTAAAAGTGTTATTTTAAGTTTGTTTGATTGTTTAAATTACTTGCAGTTTGGTTTGTAGTGGTGTATGGTGGGAAGATATTTAAATATATATTATGTTTTAACTCTTCTTACAATTTGTAAAATATATTTAGTCAATTAAATTAATTGTGATGTAAATTAACAGGTACCTTAATTACTTTATATGAATACAAATTGTTATTTTTTTATTTGTTAACTATATTATTAGTTGAGTAGTAACCTGTTTACTTCATTGATCATTTAATGTTTTCATTCTTAATTATTGTTGAATATTTATTTTGTAACTATGATAAGAAATATATGAGAATAATTATTTAATTTTCATAATTGATTCAAATAATTATTTTTGTGTGTGTTATGTTTGTGTTTCGGCAAACATTCACTACTTTGTGATTTTTTTATGTGATTTATTCAAATCTTTATGTTATTTCAAATTTTTTGTTAGCTGTTGGAATTGTAGTGCATTGGGATAGGAAGCATTTTTATTGTAATGTTTTCAGCATGTTCAAGTTGAATTTAAATATGTGTAAGTATGTTTCATAATAACTATTTGATATTTTTTCAGCACTTTCCCTACTTTTATTTAGGTTAGAATAGGAATAGTAAATCTCTACCAAACAAAGTCCAATACTTCAAAAAATGTTTCCTAGGTAGTAGTTCATATAGTAAGCCTAACAACCTCTCCCCCCAGTAAAAGTGCAATACCTTAGTTTTGCTTACATTGGACTGGAAATAATAAATCTAAATCCACTGAAGTACGAGATTGGAATGAGAAAAGTAAGTTTGAATTGGCATTTGACCAAATGCCAACACTATCTCTAATGTTGCTTAATGTAGTGGAAAACGTAAAATTGACACTTTTCCAACTATTGCTTAGATTGGATTTGGAGCAGTAAATCTGAACTCTCCAAAGTCCAATATTTTCTCCTTTTTCCTTAGTTTTGAGAGGAAATAGTACATGTTATCTTTCCACAAATGTGGCATGAATCTGTTTTTGATTTTTTCAAATGTTTTCACAAGTAATTAATTTATACCTCGTTTATGCATTATGGAATACTTTAAAAATGTAACTTAGTATTATAGATAATACACTATGCAAGTCATTGAGTTATATGTTTAGGTGGGTGGAAGCCCCACTAAGGTGGCAACCACAATTCTTGTCTGGGTGATCCACAAAGTAACTAAATTAACCTCTGCATAACACTCTGGTAGCTTGGCACAAACGTAGTCGGGCTTAACTTGAAAGCACTATGTAAAGAATTTATACAGCACACAAACAGTAATAAAGTGAAAATACAGCACGAGAAAAATGCCAAACTATATGAAAGTACTCTTTTTGATATGGTCCCCCCTACTGTTTGCCTGTATTCATTGCAATTTTGACTGTAAGTGAGCTGGGGTCCTGCTGACCAGGTCCTCAGTGCCAGATCTCTTTCCCTAAATTGTACAATTATTGCCCCAATTGGCAATACCTTTAGCACCCTCTGTAATTCCTTGGTAAATGGTACTCCTAGTACAAAGGGCCTGGGGTACTAAAGAGAGTCCCGAAGCACTGTGTCATGCATTGTGCCACCCTGAGGGACACCTCACCACTCTCAAGCAAATTGCTAATACAGGCTGTGTGTCTTGGTGTAGACAAAGGTGAATGCCTGTAGTCACTGAATGTCACATAGTTATGTCACCCCTACAGCAGACCTTACAGGCCTAAGGCAAGGTGCACTATACTACATGTGTGGGCATAACTGAATGAACAGATATGCTCCTGTATTCACCAGTCCCATTACTGCCAGTACAAGGGACCAGGGAAGCCATTTTAAGGACATGTGCTGGACACTAATAAAAGCGAGTTTCCCTGCTACGTGATGGTTTCACTGAAATTAAAGATGTTTGGTATCAAACATATAATATTAATAAACCCACACTGATTCCAGTGATGGATTTTATTAATACATGCTCGCAGAGGGTACCCAAGAGCTACCCTCTGAAAGCCTACAAACTACTAATATGCTGACTCACTGGTCCTAGTCAGCCTGCCTCCACAGATAAGTGTCTGACCCCCATGGGGAACGGGCCTTTGCTGTCAGGAAGTCAAGAACAAAACCTGCTCTGGAAGATGGAGTTCACACCCCTCCCACAGGGCAACCTGCGAATCAACATTTAAAGGCAGGAGGCTTAAAGGAACCCACCACCTTTGGTATGAAAAACTGGCTTCTCTCACAGGAGAGGATGCAACCCCCTCCCCTGTTCAGGGTCCATTTGGCACTTGGACAAGCTGGAAATGTGGTAGTCAGAGAGGCATGTTTATCTTATGCAAGTTCTACCCCTAAGGTGGGCTACCTGTAGTAAAGACAAGAATCAGAAGTCTGCCATCTTTGTAATGGAAAACATAGGAAGTTTGGGACATGGTTATGCCCACTTCCCAAAAGTATGAAAAATATCCAGTGGGAAAAACTGGCGTTCTAAGTTTTGGAGGTTGTAATTGTCAATGGAGAGCCGATCACCATTGACGTTGGTGAAGATTTTTGTCATCAGACTTAGACAACATTTGAAAGTCAAAAACCTCCAGCAGCAAAAAAGCTTCAAGCTGTAGCAGAAAAGGACTCAATAAGGCAGTATACCATCACTGAGACATCCCTCTAAAATGGGTTTGCTGCTGCAAGGAAGAACGCAGCTGGAGACCGACCAGTGATGCATCTCTGGAGATTGACTAGCAGGTAGTTCCTGGACTTCTGTCCCCAGTCAAGCTGGCAGAAGGTCCATTCTACCCACACATAGCCCTCTTTGTATTACTGTCTGGGAGAAATACGCAAACCCCAACAGCAGAGTCATTCATATATCCAGAACACTGGCAGAAGTCCAAAATGATTAGGACAAGAAAATGGCAACTTTCTAAAATTAGCATTTTCATAAATGTAACTTAAAATTCAAATTTAACAGTAAAGAGTATTTTAAATTGCAATTTCTTTGAGTCTAAACATGCCATCTCTACCTGCTCCAAATCCAAAGTTAGACACAATAAATGTAATAAGGTAACCCACTGTTAGTCAATGGAAGAAATATGCCTTACACTAGTGAAAAATGATTTTATGATTTTTCATTACCAGGACATGTACACGTTAAATACACATGTCCTACTTTAAAAAATAAAATGCATCTTGCCCTTTGGGCTTTCAGAGCCTACTTTAGGGATGACATTTAAGTATTAAAAATGAAGGTTTAGCCCTGGCAAAAAATATTTTTTGTCAGATTGAAATGAAAGTTGAAAACTGCACCATATACTGCAATGGTAGTCCTGAGACATGTTTTAACATGCTACTTTAGTGAGTGTCCCAATGAGTGCTGCAGACACACTAGTACCATTTAACTTACAGGCACTGGTAACATGTAGTACCATATACTAGGTGCTTACAAGTAAATTACGTCTGCCCATCACGTGTAAGCCAATTTTACTATGTTTAAGGGAGAGGACACATGCACTATAGCACTGAATATCAGTGGCGAAGTGCACGAGAACCAAATCCAACAAAAACAAATCCAGCAAGATAAGAGAGGCAAAGGCAAAAAGTAAGCCTAAAAAGCACATCAAGGATGTCAGGTCTAGCACAATATTTTATGTTCAGTAATGTGAAGGGTACTTATTATTAACGCATAAACTCAGAACTCAAAATGGACCACAAGATCAACTCTGTCACCTCCTCCTGCTACCATATCCTCTGCCTACTCCGAAAGACCTTCAACTGGATTTCCCTTGAACACAGGAAAACAGTCACCCATGCCCTCATCAGCAGCAGACTAGACTACGGCAATGCACTCTACGCCGAGATCAACAAGAACCACACCCGCAAATTCCAGAACTTCAACCTACCGCACCACTGCCAAATTAGCCAACACCTACAGACACTACACTGACTCCCTGTCAAGAAGAGAATCACCTTCAAGCACCTAACCCACGCACACAAAACTCTCCACATTACCGGACCAGCCTACTTGATCTACCGACTCTCGTTCCAGGCATCCTAAAGATCCCTCCGCTCAGGCCAGCGCTCCCTGGCCATGGTCCCCCACATTAAGAAGATCAGAACAGAAGGACGTTCCTTCTCCTTCCTCACGGCCAAGGCATGGACCCACCTTCACTCGCTAAGTTATTCAAGGGCCTCAAGACCTGGCTTTTGGATGAGGCACTGTAACATCTTAGAGCAGCGTTCCCCCCCGTGCCTTGAGACCCCTTCGGGTGAGTAGTTGTGCTCTACAAACGCATGATTGATTGACAAACAATGTGCAAACACTGTATTATTTACTATAGACATTGTGATTTGCAGTTGTAAGGTATTCCTTGTTAACTGTATAAGAGACTATTAATGTGGAAGTGTTTCTTTCATGTTTGTACACATGGTGATCAATTCTAAGTGTATTTGCAAGATGGCATCAAGTACTGTGATCAAGGCTACATCATGTAGCTAAAGTGCGCTTAGCTTCCTACTGGTGAACAACTTTAAATAAACACATTAGCACTTTATGGGACTGTACCAGCATCTTTTTCAAAAGAAGAAGGAGGAAATTGTTTATAATGCTGAGGAGGGTGAAACCTCAGAGTCGCCATGCACCTCCTTAGGCCTAGCAATTTCCGGCAATTCGCTTTGCTGCTGTTTTGAATAACGTATTCTATATTTCTTTGATTATTTCAATTTTTGTAATTATTTTATTTTAATACATATATATGTTTGTGTGTATGTGTGTATTAAAGTGCATTTTTTAAATTAAATGTTTAAATCTCTTTAAATCAACACACTTGTCTATATCATCTTGATATTTAGGACCACTTTATTTTGTAGGCATAATTTTTGTAGATTACATTATATGGTACACAATATTTAGTACAATAATATTTTTGTTCCGATATTTGTGCATCGCCGTATTTTTTATGTCAATATTATTTTATAGTAGCAGTATGGCTTTCTTTTTAACACACCCCTTTACAGAACTAAATGACACAAATGTTGTTCTAGATATTGTTCTAGATAAACCAATATCGTCAGTGTGAGTAATGATTAAGCACTCTGGGGCAATTCCAAATCATGGCAGCACAGTATACTCTTCAGTTGATGCCATGCTCCCTATTGAGGGAGCTTTCTCTCTGACATCCACAGTTGCATTCAGTGCTCCTAGAGAGTTGGTTCTTCAGACCATGTCTTCATCAATGTTTACTTCTTGAATTCCTTCTACTCACTTTTTCCTTCTTGTGCATTCAGTGCTTCTAGAGAGTTGGTTCGTCAGACCATGTCTTCATCAATGTTTACTTCTTGAATTCCTTCTACTCATTTTTTCATTCTTGTGAGGGTTGTGCTTTATCTACAATGTCACTGATAGGCAGACAGGCTTCTCTGGAAGGTGCAGTTCTTCAGCAACATCTCATAGTGCAGGCCTATTAGACCTTCATATTCTGTTTATATGGTGGTAAACATGTTGCTCTGCAAGTCTCCAAAATCAGAACTCTTAATGCTCCTTTGAGCAGCTACTGTACCTATGGTGATGTAGAGTAGTGGCCATCGTCACTAGTAATGTAGATAGATGTTGCTGGTTTGCTCACAGTTTCAGTATTCTCCAACTCCATCTGAGTAGCATCTCTGCTAAATCAGTTTCCTTTTCAGAGGTACAGAAAGGTTGTTTAGATATGCCTTAAAATCCAAGAATTACAGTTTGGGTAACCTCAGTGGAATGATTATTTCTGAAGATCTCTGCAATTACGAATTTCCCACCACCCAACATCCTTCACAGCTTCATTCGTCAGACCGACTAGAATTCACAGACCAAATGGAAAAAGAATACCTGCTTAACATATAAATATACAGAAATGTGTCAACAACAATTGGTGTGGCTACCTTAACTATTTCACCCTTTTATTTTAATTTAGTGACAACATACTTTGTACTGTTTCGAGGTAGACTGGTGTTTTCAGCTTCAGGATAACTGGAGCCTGACATCTCTTGCATGGAAACACCAGGCCCGGATGCTGAGCTACGGTTGTAGTAATCAACTCCTGTACTTGACAACTTGCCTGCTCTGCCACTGGACAATTGAGGGGTTTACTGTTGATTTACCATCCATTTATGTCTTGCTCCAAACAGTTGGTGAATAGAAGCAGATTTGCAAAGCACACATCTTTTTGGACCAGATGTATCAATATTACATTTAGATAGTCTATAATAGGAAAATTTACTGATATGCTATTATAGACTCGCAAATTGCAATATATGTAGTAATCTGCTAATATTTTTTGATTCCTGCACATTCCTTATTTGCGAGTCGTAAATTGCGAGTCATGAATAATGGACGTGGTTATCCTGCTAAGTCTCCATTACCATTGACCCTGGAGGACCTTATGGAAGAAATAAAACTTCTGAAACTTTGTGTCATGCAAACCACTTCTACGTTTCAGTGAATAGAAGAAAAATGGTGCAATCTCGAATCCAGGGTGTCAAAGGTACAGAAAGACATTAGCAATATGCAGGATGTGTCAGTTGAGATTGAGGGTATGTCCAAAAAAATTGCACCTCTAAAGAAACAAATTGAGGATTTGGAAAACCGCAATCGTCACAATAACCTTTAAATGTACGGCATCTTGAAGGGTAAAAAGGTTTAGACATGCTTACCTTTCTAAAGCTGCATATCCCAAAGATAGTTTGGCTTAGGGAACACACAAATCTTAATCTACAATGGGCTCATAGAATTGGTCCTAAGTGTCTGGGATCTTCATCATCTAGATATCCAAGGGGAATAATTTGATTCTCCAGACGACCTGCGAAATTTAATTTCTCAGCTCAAGGGTGAAGAAATGGAACTTGGAAAAAGTTAAAGAGTTTTTGTTATTACTCAGTCATTGATATGTTGTTTACATTTTTGACTAATTTTGACTAATGATCGTTTCTATCCTGGATGTGCGCACCCTGTTTCGAACCTGTGTTACCGTGCCGGGAGCCCGTCATTCTTCATTTGGGGAGACTATTATGTCCAGTGGGTCGTTGTCCTGATTTGTGACGCGGCCCAAGAGTACCCAACGTACCAGCTATTTAGGAGTATCAAAGGTGTTGCTGAGCTACATCCAGGATAGAAACGATCATTAGTTATATCATAGAGATAAGAATTTTCTGTTACCTGCTACAGTACCCGCTTCATACCACGTCTACCCTTTGTACTTCACTAGTCATTTACTATTCCAAATCAACATCACAGACCTAGCCCTGATGAAGTTACAACACGTAACGAAAATCGTTGGCGGTGTATGTCCTTTTTGGTATAATTACCTAAATAAAGAAAAGAGAATTCAAGATCACAAGTTCCTGCGTAATTCCTTTGAGTGCGCCTTCCATTCTGTCTTTATATCTGGTGGCCATATCTGTGCCCAGGGACAACGGGTACGGGAAGTGTGCTGCACTATCTTTACTCTCATTTGGAATAGTGTTTTGGTTGTGCTAAACCTTGGTCTTGTTGTCCTGTTGCTTCTGTTAACATTAGTTAAAGATAGACATATGGAGGATAATTTACGAACCTTCCTAAGTATTATTCACCTTGCCTCTAAAAGTTTCACCCCTTTAGGCAACATTACATTAGATGCAGAGAAAACCTTTGATCGTGTACATTGGCATTTCATGATGCATGTGCTCAAATGCCATGGTTTTAGCCCTAGATTTTTGCAACATGTAAGTCTGCTTTATTCATTTCTAACTACCTCTGTTTTTGCTAACAGTACCCAATCCTCCTCTTAATGTATCTTCTTTATATTCTCCCTAGATCCCTTTTTACACAGTCTGTGCCATTCATATTCCCTTCATGGTGTTACTGATATAAATACAGAATTTAGATTTACTGCTTAAGATGATGATATTATTCTATTCGTCTCATACACACAAAGTTCTATACCTGTTTTACAGTTCTTTTAAATACCTTCTCTAGTCTATAAATTTTACTAAATATGAAGTCCTCTCATTAAATAGATTTTGTTTGAAAGGAATGTTTGCAGGCAATGGATTTAAATGGAATCCTAACTATATTAAATGTCTAGGGATCAAATATTCTTCTTCAAACACGATAACCATTCAGATAAATTTGGATGATGCCCTCCCAAAAATTATTTGCATGTCTAAGAAATGGTGTCCTGTGTATCCTGTGGGGCAGATTTTAACACAATCAAGATGATGATGCTTCCTGTCATTCATTTTGATCTATCCATGCCACCTGCTAGAATCCTGTTGAAATTCTTTAAGTCTCCTAATAGTTCCCTTAGTACATTTCTATGGAAAATATAGAGGGCACAAATGTCTTTATCTTTTCAATGCAAACCCAAACAGAAGGGCGGTGTGAATTTTCCTGTTACACTATCATTCTTCCTTTTCACTCAAGAAAGTTCCACCTCACATCCACCCATCAAATGAGACACTTTTAACAGCCTCACATTATTTGGAGGGCTGCCAGATTTTCCCTTTCCCTATTCAGTATCTGGCCTATTTTTCCCCCCGCCTCCTGGCTCTGTTGCATTACCTACTAACACACATTCTATTTCCACTCTACTTCTGATCCTTATCAAATCTTTCACATCCCTTTCTGCTTTCCTAGAATCCTGTATATGGCACAATAAATATATTAAGGTATCAAATCACGCTATTTTTTACAAAGATTCGGTTGCTAGAGAAATGATTCAGGTCAAGCATCTAGTTCAGGCAATATGTCTCATTTCCCTGTATGAAGTACGAACCAGAATTTGAGCTCTCTGCTACCTCCACTCTTAAATATAAAATATTAATTTTATCTTACACAACATATCTCTTTGCTTTTTCGGGCTCCTCCTTCTACTTCGATTTTTCTCCAACACAATCAGTTCCCTCCCTATCTTTTGAGGTCTCCTACATATATATATCGATCCCCTCTATTCCGTACCTAGTCGCTCGAAATATAAAATACAACTTTTATGGAATAAGAATTACAACACTCTTTCTTCATTCAAACCTGGAAGTCCATCTGGCAAAAAAATCATCACACCTCATGTAATGCGAGCACTACACAAACCTCATACTAATGTTATCAAAGATTGTTCTAAACCTCTATTTGCAAATATAATCCAAACCTGTCAAACTCAAATTGGATCTCTACAAATACTCCAGGCACACATTGACAGTCATGTTTTCGCTGCCCTTATATTGATTTGTTATGTTCTATTGGCTTTCTTTTTACATCTAATGTATTTTTTTTTGTGCCGTTCCTCATCTACTTGGATAGGTGCTCAGAAACAGGGCAAGTTTGTGGACTTGCTTACTGCGAATGCTTTTCAAATCATTACATTTAACTGGAAAGATGCTACCATAGTTACTTTCAGGGGACGGACAAACTAACTCCCCCACCACCACCAAGGGCAATCCATTAAGAATCAATTAAAGCTGAGGGAGTCACTCTCAAGGTACATGCCTCTTTCATATAAGTGTTGCTGTGGCATAACTGTGGCTTAAAACAAAGTCATCCGCTCACCTTTGAGTCTCTATCCAACTAGCCAGGCTATTTAAAAGACGCCAGAAAACAACATTATTTTCGATTCAAGTACACTTGTCGATAAATCCTGAGAAAGGTACGGATATAATGACAAGATGGTCTGTAACAATTGCTTTGATACACAACCTGCTCACAGGAAATGGACGAACCACAGTGAGCCGCCAACACCTCAGCCTCGAACCTAGGACCCCTAAGTCAGGCTACAATGGCTTACTTAAAAAATCAAAATTGACCTAAGGAAAGACAACAAAATGTATAAACATGACGTAGCAAACAAAGAAGCGAAGCATAGCTTATCAGAAACATGGAAACCATACCAAAAAATTTTCTGGAAAAGAAAAAAGTAGTGTTATGAAAGGCAGTGGGCCTGACTATACGCATTGATGGGGGACCACAAACAGACGAAATGTTGTCAGCATGCCAACAGCCTACAGGGCACAACTCACAAAAAGGATAACTGTACAGGTCCCACAATCATGGAATGGATGCTTACTACACCCAATACATAAAAAAGCTAACACACACGATCCATCAAACTAACAGATGATAACCTTATAAGACATTGAGGCAAAAACATAAGCAAACATTCTCTTAAAAGACTTAGAAGAATGGCTGGAAAAGAAGCATCTAATACCATTCTACCAGACTGCTTTGACTTTAGATTAGAGGCCCGGTTCACAAAGGCAATCTGAACCAAAAGTCTTACTGTATGACTTTTGGTATTCATAGAGGTCATTTAAGAGTCGTATTTTTAGTCCCACAGTCAGGCCAGAATCTCCTGCTTGAGCAGTACTCTCTGCACCCGGGATGTATTCTCTGGCTGGGGCTGTACTCTCCTGCTCGGGCTGGATGAAGTGTAATCAACGGACTGGAAAGCAATGTTTCAAAAAAGGAACATTAGGAACGTGTGATAATTGGTAGAGGAGGCCATGAAAATCAGTTGGTGATGTAAAATGGTGTGGCCGGCCACTACATCATATCCCAGAAAAGTTTTCTCCTTGATACTATGTTATCCAGCATGTAGTAGTTAGCTTTGAATCCTGTTTGACTAAGTGGTAATATATTGCTTGGTACAGCCCAGTGTTCCAGGTCTTTCAGTAATACAGAGGCGTAGGCCTTAGCTCTGATATCCAGGAGAGCATTGGAGGTATTTCTCCTATCAATCTTCTTGTATATGGGCTTCAGGATGATTTCCTTCCAGCACCCAGGATTTTGCCTGGTCACTAAGCAAGGATTAATAGAGCGAGGTTAAGCTGGCAGCCCACAGATCTCGATCTCTATTGAAGGCCATGGGCAAAGCATTCCTGTTGCTCTGATCTGCTTCAGGATTTTGGAAACAATGTTCTTTTGTTATCTGTGTCTTGGACCACCAGGTAGGTACTTGAGACTTGAGCACAAACAACTCACCCTTACGGGTCCCCAGGTGCTAGGGGCCATCGTGGAAATTAAGTGAGCTACTGCCCAGAGTCACATGGTGCTGAGCTGAGCTGCCGCTGGAGCTGGGATTGAACTGTGAACCCTATGCTCAGAAGTCAGCTGCCCTGGCGGCTGCACCACACCTCTCCACAGTGTCATTGGAAGTTGTTGACACACATAGATTTTGTACCGGCAGAGTCCACTGCTGTTCTGTTATGGCATTTATTCCATCTCTAGAAGGGGCTTGTCTTAAAATATCTCCGAAGCTCAGCTTGCCCCTGTTTAGCAAAAAATGTCTACTTCCAAGCATTCAATTTCTCCACATACCATCTGCTCATGCTGTTTATTTAGGATACGCAATTTAGATTTAGATCTTCCCTTGTTTTTCTCTTTCTTTTCAAAAGGCTTTTTGGAGTCTGCAAATCTTCTGGCTGTTATATGTGGCTTTTCTATTTTATGTGAGAAGCTGGCAGTTGTTCTATAAGAGGAGGGATTATTCCCAAACACTTGGTGTATTTCATTGAGGATTAGCGCCCACTCTGCCGCAAGGAGTTCTCCAATAATGATCTTGATAAATGGGACTCTAGAGCAGGGGTCTTCATACTGTGGGGCGCGACCCCCAGGGGGGCCGTGGAGCGATGCAAAGGGGGTTGCGCATTCCCACTGACACTTCTGCTCAGGCCCAAGGACTTCACCCCCCCTCTTACCCAGTCCTGTGTCTCAGCCCGGGCTGCTGCAGTGTAACTCGAGCTACTGGGGCCTCAGCTGGGCAGTGTCTGGAGTCTTTTCTCCAGCACACCCATCAGAGTTTTTCACAGGTCTTTAAAGACTATTTACATATTTACATGCCTTTGTAAAATGGCTACAGAAACTAAGTGTTTTTCCTGATTCCAGTACCCCCTGGGTCCTGCTGTGCCTATTCCTTACATTTGTATTTCACATTTACTGCTGTATTGTGAGACTGCATTTCACAAAAAGGAATATAAAGTAGGGTTGCCAAAAGTAAAATGCCTGTGTGTGTTGTTTAAAGAGCCTGCAGAGACCTCCTCTTGACACTAAATAGATTTATAAATGAAAAAAGAATGTATTTATTCATTATGTGACTTTTCTGTCTTTGTTCTCTTTTATTATCAGTCATGGACCATTCAGGCCGCCCTAGAACACAATTAAAAATGTTTTCTATTTATATTTGCTGTTCGGAATATGATCATATAAGTGCTTAAAATACAGCTTTAGGTGTCTGCTTATTTTTGTTCCAACTGGGCCATCAAAATAATCTGCTGGCAACCCTAACCATAGGACTGGAAGTTTGTTGCAGCATCAGCACGTTATTTATTTCCTCCACCCTCGATCCCCAATTAATGCCATAATAGCAATAGTTTAACTTAGATCTTAAACCCTATGCTACCGTCAATAACATGCTGAGTTACTTCAAGTGTCTGGGAAAGCACCCTGCATTCTGACAACTCACTCCTCATTCTCGCCCTTCACTTTCATGCTCACCCTGCACTCATAGTGATCACAATGCACTCACACTGATCACCACACACTCCCACCATTCACCTGCTCACCCTGCACTCACAGCTATTACTCGACACTCACAATGCACTTGCGCTGTTTATCCTATACCTCACCCTGCAGTCACACAAGCAAACTACTCATTCTGCACTCAAGTGACACTTCACTCACCTGTCCCCCTCACTGCGGAATATATAACTCACTCAAACAAGCCCAACAGTAATCATACATTCATTCGTCCTATTCTGAACTTGCACCTGCACCCAAATTCGTACGGCCACCTTACTCACCCTGCAGTCACTCCTCTCACCCTACTCTCACACTGTTGCATCGCTCACCGTACACTCACATGGGCACTCTTGTCACCCACACAGTGCGGAGGGTTAATGTGTCTGCTTCAAAGAATATACCATGCAGATCACAGAAATGAGTGTGAGTAAACTATGAGTAGCGCTATAAAAAAATTGAATGTTTGTCAGAAAGGTGCTATAGAGAGATGAGGTGCATTGTTGGTGAGTGGTAGTGAGGGAATTCATGGAGAAGAAGGAAACAGGGTTGGGGCACCAAAAAATACTTTTGCACAGTGTGCAACCAGTGTTTGGGCCAGCCCTGGCTGGGAGTGTTGCCCCCCCCCCTCTCCCCAGGGATGAGGAGAAATGTAAATTGAAGAAGAGAAGTGTGGACACGCAAGAAGTGAGTGTGAGTCAAAGGTGAGGGCTTCTGTTTGAACAAAGGGATGATGTGAACGATGAATGGGGGACTGGAGAGGTGTAAGATACAAAAAGACAAAATGTTGAATGGAGAGATGAGGTGAATGAGAAGTGCTGAAGGGATTGGGAGGTGGTGGGGCCAGAGAGGTTATGAGATAAATGCGAGAGACTATTAGAGATGAGGGCAGTGAAAAGATAGAATGGCAAGAGGTGATTAAAGGTGAAGTGAGAGGTTGAATGGAGAGAGTTCACAAGTTGTAAAAAGGAGTGAAAGAAAATGGCCTGCAAATTGAGAGAGGGATCCGGGGCTGGGAGAGGAGAGAGGGATGGAAGGGAGGGTGTGAAAGGAAAGTGGAATGGGTAAATTGCTTAACTCTGCACAAGACCGCCAGGGTTTTAAGGGACCCCTGCTGCTCCCGGTCAGGGCCATGTGAGCTTCTAATGTGGCAGCACGTATTCCTGCAGAGTGGAAGGCACTACACCAAGGTTGACCAGAAATCTTTCTAACGTTAATTGTTGTATTTTGCATATAAACAAGTACTGATGGGGTGAAATCTTTCCTCAGTGTTACTGTGTGTGATGCAATGCTAATCCAAAATACGCGGCATCACATAACATTATTTAAATTTTCTTCCCACACAATTTAGTCAAGCCTGTCACTTAATTTGGTCCTCAACTGCCTCATAATTCCAGTAGCCCTGCCTACAGGGTTAGAATTTTTTGTCAGGAGGGTGTCCTTACACCTCAACATGTTGACAGGGAGGTCTCGGCATCCAAAAGTTTGAAGATCTCTGCTCTAGAGGATTCCCATGTTTTGAGTTTCGCGAGGTTCAGTTGACCAAATGTTATCCTTCTGATTAGGTGCCTGCTTTCTTTGCTCGCTGAGACTGCTACTGTCCAACTTTTCCAAACCTTTTCAAGCTAACCTTTAGAGATGTGACAAGGGAAAATGATTTCTCTCAAAACTGGTCGGGATCTCGAAATTATCCAAGTCCTGTAAGATTTTTGCTGTGCTGAATACTTAATCCAAAGTGTTAAGATTCTGAATGACTTCTGGAATTTTGGCGTAAATGGGCTACTTTCCATATAATGCTGAATCCGTTTTAAACTGTGATTATTAAAAAGATTGATGAGGGGATTGATGGTATAGCTCACACCCTCCTGATATGATTGATGCGCTCCCAAGTGGCGGTGATTGAAATCGCCACACACCATGACTTTGGGGATTGCATTTCTGCAGAGCACAGATTCAAGAGAGTCGCAGAATTAGAGCAGCCGATTAGTCCGATGTGCACCAAAACTATTGAAGTAGACATTAACCAGCAAGGTTCTCAGGGGCTTGTCGTTTACACACATACCTTCCATGATACTAACTGGAACATTTCATCTTGGCTTTTGAGGGGTTGATGTTCAAATCCAGCCCAAAGATGCATAGATTGAGCAGCCACCTTAGGGTGTTCCAACTATGTTTGAACGTGTGGCTCTTGATGCATTCCATAACTCCCAAGATTGTGATGGGGCATACTGCTCATGTTTCCTGAGAGCAGAGGAGATCTGTTGTCTGAATGAATGTCATTGCATCTGGAGATTTGAGTAGCATCAATGGCCCTGCCACGTTCCATGATATCAGGTTTACGGTTGTTTCTGCTTGAGTTTTACCTAGTGAGAGTCATTGTACGGGCTGGGAATGATTTTTGGTATTACTCATAAGTGTGACTGACAGCCAGCTCCAGTCATTTCTGTGATGTAGTGGTCTCTAGGGCTATTCTATTTGCTGGACCTTTATGATTGGAATAGGAGCATATTAGCAGCCTGTTGTAGGACAGGTTAAGTTGGGAGTTTGTAGCCAGAATATTGTAAGAATTTGCATCTGAGCTTGACTGATAACCTGAAGTCCTCAATGGATGAGGATGAGGGTATTTGGGGACTGCTGGTTTCATGAGCTCTATCCGCTATTCCTCAAGCGTATACTTATTAGTCTGAATTTCGGCATTTGATGATGAGTTTTTGAGTGTTAGTATTGTCGATTCATTGCTGCGCTTGCTAATGACCAAGGTTTTAAACTTGACTCCTAGATTGTCTCCCGAGGTTACATTAGATAAATTCAGGAAATGTTTGGTCAGCCTTAGGAAATATGTTACGTTGACCCTCAGACTGATAGTCCGGGGTCAAAATCAGTTTTGCTGTTGCTTGTTCGCCTCTTACCTCCATATTGGGGCTAGTGCTGTTGTTATCATTAATAGTGCGGTTGCCCCACAATTTATCTAGCGTGGGCCAGTTGAGGCTAATGCAGGAGGCCATAGCTGGGGATGGCCCTGAAAATTTTGTGCGACTACTGGTATCGTCGATAGGTGAAGGTCACTAAGCTGGGTTTGTGGCACAGTTAAAGACTGGGTTAAGGCTGGTTTATGTAGATAATGTGTCCCTGAACTGGATTAGCAGAGCTAGAGGGGTTTATAGTGCATTGTGCTTAGGCAAATTAGGGATGATATTGTAATTGACCAGACGGGGAGGTTCCTCAATGTTTTGTACTACTACTGAGATTGATGGCTGAGTTAACAGAGTTCCTGGGCCTGGTCTGGTGTGGACCTTTGCTGGATGACAGGCATTAATCTGGGTTCTGGTGCACTGGTGGGGGCCATGGAGTGGTTTCAGAGCCTTCCCCACAGTGCAAACTTGTAGTTGCCATCCCTAAAATGGGTTTGAACCCTGAGGGGGCTTCTAATTCCTCTTGGCGATTGGGGAAGTTGGCAGATGTTTTTAATCATGTAGTATGCTGTAAGCTGCTTGCTGGAACTTGAGTTTGTTCCTGAACGTTTGTTTCCTTCTTTGGGGCGTTGTTACCCTTGAAGATGTGGTACAGGGTAGCTGAATTATCATGTGTTGTTTTAGCATGAAGTTGGAAAGCTAGTTGTTGGAAGACTTGTTGGCATTGTTTATAGCTTTATTTTGAGTTTTTTTCAGTCTTTTCCTTGTTTTCTCAGAGAGAGGACGAGTCCATCTCTGTTCCTACTGTGCTACCTTGCCTTTTGTGCCACATGAGGATTCACGTTCATTAATTGACATTGTGTGATGCTTGGGTTCATTTGAGTTCCTAGTCGAAGTGCATTCCTGGCTTGTTGGAGTACAGTGGATTAGAGTGACTGGAGTCAGACAAGCTTGATCCAGCAAATGTGGTGAGGCAGGCTGCTTTATTAAGGTGCCTTTAGAACCACTCTGAGATCAGGTGCCATTAATCACCTTTACAAGGTGTTTAGGGTCCAATGGTTTTGCACTGGGAATATCTTTGCTGATAGTTTGAATGTCTGAGACTGATGTAGATGGGGATGGGCCTGCACATCCCAACTTGGTAGGTAGCTCTCTGGTGATGGATTTGTCTCTACTTGGTGGCACAGCTGCATCTAACTTGGATGCAGAGGTGGCCATCTTTGGGTGCAAAGGTTCAATGCTTGATTTGATCGACCGATTGAAGGCCTGTTTCCTCTCCGTTATCTAGGTAGTAGGGAACTCAGGCAACATACCTGTTTTTTTTTTTTACTGTTGGGAGGTAATTGCTGGTAGATTTGCCTTTCCCAAACAGTCTGGTATGTTGTTCATCTAGGACCAGCTAGTCCAATTTGGACTCCAATGCAGTTATAGACATTGCCAGCGTATTGATGGGTTCCAGATGTATCTCCAATTTATGGGATTGCTAAGTCAGGGCATTTATCTATGCGATCAGGGTGGAGTTGAGTGAGGCCAGAAGATTTCCCTGCTCAGAATTAGGCAAAGACACGGGTTTCCATTTCTTTTGAGGCAGTTTGTCCGCCTGCTTAAAGCTCTGCATAGTTGTTAACTGGTCAATTTGTGATGTGTATACTCTAGGACTTACGCATTGGTAAAGAATAAAGGCCATTCTGTTGCTCTGCCACTGCCCGAAGTATTATGGTTGTCTAATGTCTCCGGCCACTCAGGCCAAAGACTCTCCAGACCTGACCTGTCCATGGTAAGACTGGGCAAATGTGCATGAGCCCCACCTGGCCCTAAGTTTTCTATGGGGGCCAGAGAGCCTGTGTAGCATGTGATAGTTACCCGAACAGCTGGACAGTATGACTGAAAGACAGTGGCGATGGCTGAGCTCCTGTGGTGGATGCTTATACTGTGGGTTTTGGGGGTCTGGGTTTGCCTTCTGATCTAAATAGAGTACAGACCTCGATTGTTGAGCTGGGAATCTCTACCAGTGATGTACTTAGGATACTTCCACATGACAACTTAATTATTGCGTTGTCCCCCCTGAATGGAAGACAGAAGGGATTAGAATTACGTGGAGAAGCGTGGTTGCCCACAGGGGTAAAATGCACAGCAGACTCTGTTACTGCTTCTGCTGCTGGTTGTGGATTATGTGGGAGTTCTTGGAGATCATGAAGGCTGTGTTCTCTCTCAAAGAAATATTCCATTAGCTGTCCCATAGTTTTGGAGTGAGACTCTCTTGCAGGTGACTGCTTGATGCCTGCAGGCAGACATGTGGCTTGCATATTTTTTAGAGGTTTGCCTGAGCACTGGTTTCCAGTAGCTACGCTAAGGTTACCCAGCTTCAGCAGCGAGTTTTCCAGGTTTGGACCTGGGACTTGCTTGCCCTTACATGTTCTTTCTCTTTCCAGGGACCCCTTTGGGGAGAACTGTCCACTCTGTTTGTCTTAGGGCACTGGGACTTGGAACACACCATCTTGTAGTTTACTGAGTGTGCTGCTCCTCCTTTTAACCATTGAAGTAGTGTGTTGGTGTAAGAAAAGTCTGTGTCGCACTTTCGAGCAGATAGAAAGGGGTAGCCAGCATGCTTCCTCTGGGTAGGTTGGGCCCCCCTATTTTGTTGCAGCGCTGCTGAAGACATCTGTTAAAGACCCATTCCACACCCCTCACTGGGTTCCAGTTGAAGGTCTGTGAGTTGTCCAAGTTGTGCTCATTGTCCTTAAGGCTTGAAACTTTCTCGTGCCCATAGATGACAGAAACAGGCTGATATAGATCAGTTAGGTTTGGATAAGTTGAGTTGGAGAGACTATTACTCTCAGTTCATAAACGCAGCAGACAGAGCACAGTCGCAAGGGTCTCCGAGAGCAGAACGCCAAAGGGAGGACACCTAGCAAGGGAAGCCGGGAAGTATATGAAAAAACACAAGCTGCACTGGCTCTAGCCCAGCCACCTCTGTACCCCTCCTGCTCTACCCAAGGGCTGTGGTTCTAATGCCACAGCCATGCTCACCACTGGCTTTGCAAAGTTCTTATTTAGTTCCTTTAAATTCCCTATAAATATATCACATTCAATAGCACTTGTGTGAAGAAACTACAGAAATTACAGAGCTTCCCGAGTCCTGAGGGGCCTTGTGCAGGGGACTATCATCCTAGATTGCTATCTCTCCACGATGAAGCTCAACTGCATTATGGTATGTAAGATGATTGGAGCCAGCTACGGTCTGCAAACAATGGTATTGTGAGGGATGCTATGTGGAGTGTATTGCCATTGTTGAGATTGGTGTCAGACCCTTACCTCCTCCAAAGGATCCAAAGAGACAAAACATTCAATCTCATGTCCTGCATGGGGTCCAACCGTAGCTGGTTGCTGCCCTGCCTCCCCGGGCCATCTCACCCAGTGATGCTGCAGAGCAGCAAAGCGACAAGGTGGGAAAGGTACAGGGCGTCCGCATCAGACACAGTGGCAGTAGCCCCCCCCCCCCGGCTGCCACGCCTCACAATGCGGCAGAGCTTCAATGCGCGTCAGCCAGGTCCTGCTTGGCCTGCTCCCTCACTCCACTCCGAACTCTGACCTCGCTCACCTGCTCAGCTTAGTGGCTTGTCGGACAGAGTAGCAGCAGTTTTCAAGAAACCAGCAATTGTTTTTTGGGATTCAAGTTATTCCACACAATTTTTAGGATTGAATCTTTGAAATTAAATTCTTATTGTATATGATTCTATGGCTGGTTGTGTAGTGTAGTTCCTATATTCCCAATAGGCTCTGCTCATTAGAATAATATATTCAGCAGTGTAGACGTAGGTTTGAGGTCGACTAGGTCTCTACTGACTATATTAGACTTAAGGTTTGCCAGCTAGCTTAGAGGTCACTAGAAACTTTCTCGAATAAACGAGGAGGAGTTTAACCTCCCTGGATATACAAGAAGGGATTAGCTTCCTGCAACCATATAACATGACAACTTTGCTCCCTCAGAATAAGAGTATATCTCTAGAGTCGTGTGAAAACAATAGGCAGCTATTTCACTCAGTCAATTGTGCGTTCTTAGTTTCACCAGAGTGCAGAGAAGAGAGAGACGGGCGTTTTCAATAAAAGGTATAATTTATTGAGCAGTCTTCCTTCTCATGCAAGAGAAATGAATGGCCACAATTGCAATACTTAATATAAAGTAAAGTGCGTACAGTAAGAGGAGTATTATGAAATAATACTGTACAAGCATTGACATGGTTTCTTAGCCATAAGATACTTTAAAATGGATAAAATATATACATACATATATACATTGACTAACGCACTTAACTGGTGCTTCTAAAATACGCCTACCCCGGTGTACCTGACCTAAGCCTAATAGGTGGGAAGGAGTAAGTAAGTAGCAGTTTAAGTTAAGTTGGTTTTGCCAAGAATCTGATTCAAGAATTCTCTTTAAGGTTTTAGTCAGCCTTGGGAATAGAATGCAGGAGGTCTGGTATCTCTCTTTCAGGGCTCGACATCCCAGCAACCCGCAAGGGTAGGCTGGAAAGCCGGAGCTGGATTTTCTTGGCTGGAGAAAAAGACAGCGTCTTTCTCGTGCATCAAAGAGGAGGGGCAGTGTCCGTGGGCTCTTGCATCAGCTGGGCTCTCCGAAAGTAGACAGCTCCTTTTCTCCAAAACCACCACTGTGTGTTTGCTTAAGGCAACGTTGGTATATTTATACCTGAAAGGTGCCGGGTTTGACGTAACGTTGGACATAAGACGTCAATAAAGATGTCACTAAGAACTGGCCGTTCTTACAGTGCTCGCAGGAGTTCTATTACAAATCAAAACAAAGCAAACTGGGATTTCCCATGTTGCTGGAGGTTTGGGGTGTCGAAAGAACTTGTTGTGCTTTCTAGGAATCCAAGGAAGTAGCTTCTGTCGTGCCTTGGACTGCAAGGGCTATTTACTTAAATATGGATCTGATTCTTATGCCATTATAGGGATATTTATTAATTATAGCCGTACAAGGGCATAAAATAGCAATATTGATTCAGGTTCCTAGATAAAAACACAATACCCACTCCACGATCTAATGTCCATCATTACTAAAACTAAGCAATAGTAAACATTTAAAGGTGCATGTGTATTCCAACCCACCCCAAAATACATTTTTGCATTTGAAATGGCGTATGCCAAATACATGAAAGATTATTGGTACTGTACGCTTATCAAGCAGTGTAATCATTCAGTAAAAAAGGATGCATATATATATTTAGCTGAACGATTTGCGAAAATTGCACATGAAATGTCTCTTAATACAGAAAAGAAGGTCGAGGCTATTCCATCACATTTAAATACAGCTGCTTGTAAATGTGCTAGAGGCTGAGGTAGTATATTCTCTAGAATTACTAAAAATAGAAGCTCTGTTCTTTAAGAATAGTTCTACTTTAAGCAGAGTACATGTGCCAGAAAGAACGTAAATATTTTGGAAGCTGAAAAAAAATAATTTTGTTTGCAGGGGAAAAAATAGTTCCAAATGTTTTCAGTAGCTTTTGTTTATCAAAGCCGAAGGCCGAAATCAGAGTTCAGGGGAACGCTGTGTGCTCATTGCTTAAAAAGTTATTCTTTCTGTTCTGGGGAGAACATAATTTCAGACAGATGTGCAAAAAAGCAGTCTACAGCTTCAGATGAAAGTTCGACCAAGTTTGAAAATGCTGCAACAGTGCAGTCGTGAGAATCATTGCTATCATCGATGTCAGGAACAGCAATGCTCACAGAAGGTCGTACCTGGGTGAAGTTGCTCTCATCTCGTACTTCACTGCCACCTAATCGTAGTGGTGAAGTCTCAACGAATGCCGTCATCAGGATTGGTAACCGCGGGGGACAACACGATGCATGAGCCGTTACAGGACTTAGCAAGGTATCGATATCCATTGGTACTGCTGATTGTAGTGTAAGACAGGTGTCCACCACGCATTCTTCTCCGCATAGCATATATCGAAGCACAGGTAAGATGCACTTTTGCCATATAGGTCTGAATGAAAGAAACCAGGTCATATTTAGATCTCTAAGCCGGGCTAATCCAAGGACTTTAGTTATGCGGTCCCGATAGCGTATAGCTAGGATCGTTTCTTCCATCGTTGCTGAAATCTTGTCTGCGATTTGGCTTGCCATATCGGAGCAGGAGGATCAAAAATAAAATTCCTGCTATGAGTCCGAAAAGTAGTGGTAGACCGCCAAAGACAGAATGGACAAAATTGGGAAAGATGCCCAGAACTGTTTCAAATAGTGTTAACAGTCCCGAAAAAATTGTCTTAAATACATGTGCGATGCCACTGGTATCTGACATATTTAGAATTTGGCTTAGCATTTCTACGAAATGCATGGGGCAATTAGTTGCTTAAAGTGTATGTATCTCTGCTGTTGTCCTTGCAACTTGAAGATCATACGTTTCTTTTGATGACGTAAAAGAACAGACTTCATTCTGCTTAAAGTATCAATTTGTATAGAAGACATATTCAAAGAAGGCCAAATCGTCGCCTCTGTATCAGGAGGGCCGTTTGGATACAATACTTGCATACAGCAAGTGACCATGGAACTAACGCTTACAAGATATGCTTTCCCTGGCACCATGCCACAACAGCTGGGGTCCGTTATTAGAACGTAACTCCCGTTAGAAAGTTGTCTAAAGAATGGCTCTATCTGTGTTGCAGGTGTGCCGTGCTGGTGGCATTAGAAGTCCCCACACAGGCCCCATGCAAATTAATACCTTGGCACAGCAGTATACCACTTAGTGATCATTTACAATTGTTACCACTAAGAAATACATTCTGGTTCTTGTCACTATAACATGTGTGTGGGTAAGGTAATTTCCATGATGACTTAATGTACCCTTTACCCAACCTTTCATACTGGCCTGCTGGTATATACTCTTGGCAGTTTTTAAATTGGAAAGTTGCTATCGGAATTGTGATTATTCTGTGTATTATCCATTCAATGACAGGTCTTTCTGACATTGTCAATGGTAATCTCTCAAGTTTTTCAATGCTCAGAATCGTATAGTCTGCTCCTTTTTGTGCCAAACTGATTTGTTTATCAGTAAGGTTAAAGATAGAGAATAATGACGTTGTGTTTATCAAACGCCAAGGCACGTAGCCTGAACGTAGATTTTGCAACGTCCAGCCTAGCTGTACAATAGAACGTAATTGGGACTGACCGTCTTGTAACATTAGTAAGTACAGATCTATTATATCGATAGGAGATGATAAAATACTGTCTAGTGAATATATTCTGGAGGACAGAGTCATTAACCCATTGTCCACAACAGAAAGTGATTTTTCCAAATTAATACGATCAATTTCTCATATTTTCTCTGCTGTCTCAATTTGAGTTACTTTCCAAGCTTCGTTGTACGCAGCGTATATACCCGCCGCTATGAAACGTTTTTGACGCTGTTTGCGTGGTCCCATTAAGAAATCACGCAAGTCAGCACCGTCTTTAAGTAAAGTCAAGTATTGCTTCATTTCAGCCAGTGTGGATGTCTGTATCTATTCAAGGCATTGTTTCCCTACACTGTATGTTGTTTACTATCCCTGGATGTTGTCTCTGGGAGTATCTACGGTCTGGTCTGGTCATTTTGAACCCCTGTTTTTTGTTCAGGAATCGATCTTGACAGTTATTTGTGTCTGTTGGCCAGATCAACCATTTTTTTCCAATCAGGATGTGTTCTGTTTTGGTGTAAAATATGGGATACGTCTATCTCGATATCTGTAGTGGTATTACTATCAGGTATTGGCTTTGGAATAGACGGTTTCCTTAAGTCTTTAATCTTAGCTAGGCCAAGACAAGTAGTCTGTTGAATGGTGTCATTCAAGAACATTATTTGCTCTGGGATCATGCAGGCTCGAAATAATGCTTCTAAACCTTGGACCTGCCATTCTTTTGTACCCCAGATGGTTTTTGTTTCAATGTTGTTTTTCCAGAAATCAAAACCAAATGTAATCATTTTTTCATAAAATGTTTCAGAATAAATCAATTTAGTATTTGTCAACATAGTTTTTATCCCTGTTTTATCTAACAGTTTATAATAAAATGTTTCTTCATCACTTGTGTTAAACCCTGAGAAGTATGGGAATTTCTCATAAAATGTTTTCGAACTGCTTTTAGGTGGAGTTGCACAATGTTCCCATTGATTATACTTAAAAACATTTCTAGGTTGAGCAGATTTATGCAAATAGTGATGTGCAAAGTGGTAATAGCGGTACATTTGTTCATAGTTCGATGAACCCTGTAAATAATCATGTTCTGTAAATTTTGCTGACATTACTAATTCTGACATCATATTACTTATGCTTTCAAAGTCCCATTTATCAGAGAATGTACTTGGTTTTACAAAGTCACTTAATGAAACCTTGAACTGATGTGGATATTTCAAGAGTTCAACCGGGCCATAGATTTCGTAATCCGTTTTGTCCCAAGCTACCCCACCGGGTATTGGAATGGCTGTGACATTCACTGATGATAGTTCTCTTTTCTCGATGTGAGATGACTTGTGTGGCTTTAGGACCAAGTTGATGTTCTGACTTTCTGTGTCCATTGTACTGTATTTTCCCTCAATGAATTTTCCCAAATGTAAATGTACATGTATTTATATAGCGCAAATTACCCACATCGCAGGCATCTAAGCGCTTGCTTAGGGAACCCGTCCTGGTATTCCCCTGTGAGATGACCCCGGCAGGGTATCCACAAGGTGAAAGCCAGGCATCCCACCGCGAGGGGCCGTTGTGGAGATTAAGCAAGCTATTGCCCAGAGTCGCAGAGTGTGAACCCGTGAGTCGAGTAGGCACCGGAGCGAGAATTATCGAGTCCGTGGAATTATTGAGCCCAAGCCCCGTCGAGGCGGGGAATTGAACCCTGGTCCAGGGCCGATCTCAGCTTCCGGGTCTGCCGCCTCTAACCCCTGAGCCACACTTCTCCACAAAGTACCATAATGAGCCAAAGCAGGAGGAAAAGTACACCTAACACAATCCAAAATTCAATCCATGGAGAAATCAGATAGGTTTCTTTGAGTTGTTGAAAGACTTCAGTTGCTTTATCTTTGAAAGTTTTTGTTGCCGTTTCTTCAGGTTCGCTTGGATCTTCAGAAAAGTTATCGAAATTGATGAAGTACCCTGATGCAGTTCTGTCAATTGTTGGAATTGCTTCTGAATTTTCTTTTGCTTTCTCAATTTTTCTTTTATTAGCATAGTCTGAGGCTACATCGTTGTAGACTGGTGTTTCTTGACAAACTGTTTCAATTTGGGTTTCAAGAGGCACAAGTTCCATGGCATTGTTGCATAGTCCTTTTTTATTCACTGCAGGTTTATCAAATGTGAGTAGTCTCTCTGTTTGAACCTCTTGGATTGTAGATTGTAGCAAATTTTGGTATTCTGCTATTTCTTGGGATTCCACTGGGCCTACTACTTATTATTGGCCACATGATTGTGGTTTTACCAGGTCGATGGATACAACTCGGTTCTCCTTTTTACCAGCAAGGGGCGGTAGTACAACTGATCTTGTTCCGCTGACAGCTAAGACAGGTACTGCTTTTCTGTAAGAAGGCCCAAATTCCTTCTTTACCGCGATCTTCTCTCTGACCAGATCCCCAATCTTTGGAATCCAGACAGGCCTTGCTGAGACCGGTGGTTTATCTTCAGTGGCTGTTGGCTGCTGTTTTAACTTTATGTTGCTCAGGGATTTCTTGTTTCAATTAAGTCCTGTAAAACAGCCAAACGATCTTTGATGTCAAAGCATTTTTTCTTATCTTCTACCACTGAAGTCTGACTATCTAAATCCTGAATATACATTCTAGTTCAGAACAATAGTTCGTACGGGCTGAAACCTTTTAGATAATTTCTTGGCAGATTGTGAAGACTACGTTGGACACTTGTTAAATGTTAGACCCACTCATCACCCGAGCCTAATACCATTGCTGTTATAGATTGCTTTATGTCCCGGTTTTTTCTTTCCACAATCCCATTTCCCTCAGGATGGAAGGGACAAGAGTACCGCAATGCAATGCCAATGCTGGTCATGGCCTCCTTATAAGCTCGAGAGCTAAAAGCTGGACTCAGAATGTAGCATGCCAATTGCGTATGTGCCGATAAAGACTCGCAAATCTTTTATAACAGTTCTGGCGTCAGCCGAGCGCTGGGGTCTGTATTTTTAAGTGAATCTAGTCTTAAAAAGAAATTAAATGGGACGCTGGATTTACTTATAGATAGCCTTATGCTAACTACAGGAATGGCCATGGCAATACTCCGATTGGTTCACTACTGCGATCTCTGTTGCAGTTTGGACAGCTCTTGGCAAATTTGTAAAGTTGCAGGCTCATCCCGAGCCACCAGTATTCTGATTGTAATTCTTTCAGAGATTCCTTGATCTTTCGGTGCCTTAGACCCAATCCCATGTGTGCGTCTGCTATTAAGAAGACTCTCCTGTTCGTGTTTGGAATTACTCTATCCCCCACTCCAGGGATTCGAGCAAAAGGAACAGAGTTTGCATCAATTATGTATGTATAATTGAGTGGATAGTTCACGGGTAGTGCTGCACAGTCGCCTTTTGAAGACGTTTTTACCGCCAGCATGGATTCCCCGTCTATGTATTTTTCTGAACGCTTTTTTTTGGCTACGGAAGCCGGTTGAGTTGCTTCCGCTGTGACTGTATTAGCCAATGAATTCCCTGCAACGTGAACGCCATCACGTTGATGACTCAGTGTATGTATCACGTGAGTCTTCTGTAGTTCTTTCTGTAAAATAACTACCTGTTCCCAAAGCTTCTTATGCTTTATTGTGGCACCTGTGTCATCTTTGTATTCATTTTGAACCCAGTTCTGCAGGTCAATATTGTAAGATTAGACGCAGAAATGCGAATCGCACACTATTAGTGTCGGGAATTCACGATCTGCATTTTCAAGCGCCATCTTTAAAGATCTAATTTCAGCTCGCTGAGCCGAACAGTTTCTCAGTGATTCAGTTTTTGTTATTTTTGGTCTGAATTTACCACAGCGCCAGCGACCTTTAACAATCGCGCATGCTGCATTGTAGGATTTATTATCCACATCGTAATGTTGTGCAAATCTGTCCAAATAGATTACACAAGAATACTGTTGGAGAGGCAGAATTTCGATTGGCAGAGGATATTCTTCTTCATATTTTAGATCTTTCAATTTTTTCATGTTCAGGTCAAAATAGTATTTCACGTGTTTTGCAGCAAGAGAATTTTCCCACTGTATCCATTTTGGATCTAATGCCACTGTTTTTAGATTAACTGGGCTTAATAACGCCTCAAGGGCTGATTCTGCTCTAAAAACAGTTATTCTTTTGCCTTGGGCTTGGGCTCTTTCTTTTGCTACAATAGTTTGAACCGCATTTACAATATTCTCAGTAAGACTGAATGTTTTTTCAGCTTCTGTGTACAAATGTGATTTGTAAGCTATTGTTACCGTTTCTCCCTCATTAGAGGTCAGGTATATGAATCCGCATATTCCTGGGATTACTCGGATTACAAGGTTGCGTGTGTTGTCGCGAGTTTGTCATTTTGTTTTAGCTAACATGTCTGTTTGCAGTGATCTCAAAATTTCTGTGTGTTTCTGAGTCCAATTGATTGGTTTAAAATCAGGTTTTATTAATTCATAGAGAGGTTTACCCCTCTCTGCATAATTTAAAATGTAAGTTCTTCCAAAATTCAGGAAACCTAGTATTGATTGTAAGTTCTTCAGCGTTTTTGGTGCTTGGAGTACAGCGCACTTCTCTAAGAAGTTGTCTGCTAGGCTTTTGCCTTCACTTGATATTTCATATCCTAAAAATAGGACAGTTAGATGGGCAATGTGTGACTTTTTAAAGTTGAATTTGTAACCCTCAGCTGCGAACCCAAGTATTATGGTGTTCACTCTTTTCAAGTGAGTAGCCAGGTCATCATCTGTGAGATAGATGTCATCGACATAAGATAATGCCTCATCATCATATATTTGTAGTAACTCTGTTACCCTTGCTGAGAATAATCCTGGGCTATTCTTGAATCCCTGTGGGAGTCGACAGAAATTTTTCTGTGACCCCAATTGCTTTCAGGTGCAATGTTTTGACAAAAGAATCCATTAGAGATGTCTAATGTTGTTTTGTATTTTTTGCAAATGATGTTATTCATTAGTGCTGCACTGTGCGAGTTTTGTACAGCAAATGTCTTGCAACATGAGTTAAGGTGTCTGTAGTCCAAGACTAGACAATATTTGGAGACAGGAAACAAAGGATTGGTCATTTGAGAGGTGCATGTTTCAATCACCCCTTGGTATTCAAGTTGATCTAAGGTCTCCCTGACTTGTTTTTTAGCTTCTTGCTTAATTGGGTACTGCCTTTGTGCAGTTGTTGGACATTTTAACTGGATTTTGTGAGGAGGAGAGTCCTCATCCCATCCTACATGATTCTTATATAATGCAGGTGCTTGAGCTACTGCCCATTTTCTTGCATATATGTATTTTCTATGTATTGGAATATGATTTGAGAAGGCATGCATAATCATTTCTTCGCCACGAGGGCACTCCCTGACAAACTCTGGTGGCCAGTCTTTCTCAGCTAATAGGATATCATAGCCTTTTGAGGGGTTATCCCTAAACAGACCCCTTACTTTCCTAGTCTTATCTCCCTCTATACGCAATGGTATTTAGTATATTTTATGGGGTTCGCTAACTCTGGTATCTGCAGTTTCCACCTGAATGTATTCATTCGTGTCCACTGTCTCCAGATGATTCATCAGGATCTTGCGAGCTATTGTCACTTCTGCTGCGCTGTCTAGCATTGTCTGGGCCCACTCGCCGTTTTTCAGCTGTGTCTTCAGTATCCTCGGCATGTTTGATTATTTTAATACTTGCTACCTTCTTTCTTGGAAATTGTAATTTTTTACTTTGAGCAAGTTCCGTGTCTTTGGACTTGACGTGCTCTTCCCTGTGTTCTGACCGTCCTCTTATTTTTGATTTCTGCGAGGAAGACTGAAAAGATCGAGAGGGACGTGTATCAATATCTTGATATCTATCAGGCTTTTTCAAATGATCCCTATTTCTAAGGTTGTATCTTTTCTCAGAGGGCTCCCTCTGGGGAGACTTGTGTCCTTGGTCCGGAGATCTTTCTCTCCGCCGAGGCGACCTTCCTCTGGACTGGAATCTTTTTTCTTTGGGAGTGGATTGTTTATTTCCATCCCAGCTCTTTTTTGGAGTGTTTAGATTATTTTTAATAAATATCTTTTCAGGATTTTCAGTTAGTTGGGTTTTTACTGGTTTCCCACCCAAACTATCTCTACCTAGTTCTTCATAGGATTTTTCTATGATTCTGGCAAGTTCAATTGGTTGGTCTGCTATATCTGTTTCTTTCGATTTCTGGAGGTAAGTTATATCCTCCATTGCCAATTGAACTAACTCTCTCTATGCCTTTGTTAATTCTTTTATTTTAACTAAGAGTTCTTCACTTGACATTTTATCAATGGCTGGATGTGGTGTGTAGCTGGCTAGAACCGGCCAGGTTGCTCCTGGTCTACCTAGTGGACCGAGCCTGGTGATGTGATTATTATGTTTTAGGGCGTCTTTAAAACAGAGCAGGTGCTCTTGGTAATTTAGTGGGATTTCAACATCCTCGAAAGGAGTGTATTCATCCGGAGGTTCCTCTATTTTGTAATAGTGGAATTCGTGTGTTACAGAGTTTGCTGCTGGAAAGTTTATCTATGAATGGAATACCTCTGTCTGCCGATATTCATGGGCCTCTACCACGAATATGACTGTACCACCTCGTGATGTCAGTCCATTTTCTATAAGTTTAATAGTTATAGTTTTTCTTATTTTGACCGGAATGAGTACAGCATTAGGGTCATTCTGTAGGAGACTTGCGTCATTCTCTAGGAGTTTGGAGTTCTGGACTTTTTGGTTCCGTCCAGAGGTGTCAGGGAACAACACCCAAAGACCCCGGAGTTCCACCTGCCTTGGTGCACAAATGAACAGAAACACGGGCTTCTCGATGGTGGCGTCAAAGACCAAAGGTTTATTACTGCAGGGACACAGAAGTCACAGATACTACACACGGGCAGTAATCAGGAGCCTGTTCAATTTGTACAAAGAGGGCTGCTCCTTATATACTGTTTTTTACGCTAGGGGCAAATTCTTTACATGTAATACATTCCCAAAACCTTTGTGTCTAAAACAATAAATATTTGGCGTTACACAGGAACGGTCGATAATATCTGAGGCCAAACTTGACGAAAAGAGGGGTTCCCACTAGTTTGTCACAATTCTCTGTCAATATTGCATTCAGGACCCGGACCGCCTCATCGTAAAGTTCGTTACCTCCCCCTAATAAAGATTCAGAAAGAAAGAAACAGAGCCAGGTGTGGAAGATAGAAAAGTGGGATAAGGGATGTTTGTGGGTTGTAAATGGGCAAGGCTACCGGCTTCGGCCGCCTAATCATGATCAGGTACAATGGACACGAAGACCAGTTTGGCAGGGCTGGCCTCGGGCAGAGGAGGTAGCCTTTGTCGAGTCATGCAGCTACAGCGTGATCTGGTTTAAGGTGTACGTGTCATGAAAGAGGTGAATCTCCGGCTAAGGCTACGTGTCCTTAATCGAAGTGGAGTGATCAGAGGTTATTGCGTATGTGAGGGCAAGAAACACAAAATGGCTGCCATGATCTAAGATGGATGCCGTGGGTAGATCAGAAATATGTCAATAGAAGGAGTGCTCTTGCTTGTAGCGTAGCGAAAACACCAGGATATACTAAATGGATCATTTGCGGTTCGCTGATACCAATATTATGTATTTCCGACAAACTTGAAAACACGGGTTCAAATCGTCACGGAACCATCACGGAACCTCAGACCCTCCTTTTGCCCTTACATAGGCAATTACTCAGTCTATGTCTGAATCTAGTTCTATGCTCATCAGGTCAGTGACATGCTGTTGTATCATCATCCTTTCTCGTGTCTTTTCTCCAAACGCAGGTGGTTTTCTGAGACAAGTTGCAGCACAAAGACTACACAGAGCAGGACCACACTGGATAATCAGACAACATGAGAATAGGAATACTAAGATGACACCAATGACCATTAGAACCTTCCATCCCCACGCTGATATCAGAGTCCAAAACCACTCCATGAAGGACCAGTTTCCCTTGTCTACATGTATGGAGTCTGAAATCTTGTGCAACTTAGAGATCGCCTCATAGACTGTTGGAGCATTATTAGGAATAAAGACACAGCAGCTCGATTGGATCATTCTGCATACCCCACCTCGATCTGCAAGTATAACGTCTAGAACCATACGGTTCTGCAACGTCATGAGCCTATCCGCCTGAAGCTCAGCTGTCAGATTGCTAAGGGCACCAGCAGTTTCGGTGATAGTAGATTCAACTACCCGGGTTAGCTGACGTATGTTTCTACTATTGGCCATAGGCCCCCAGAACGGAAGGAAGCCTTTGAAGAAGTCTCCAGCTTCCTGGCCAGCGGTATCTTCCTTGCTGAAGACACCTCTCGCTATTCTGGTTCTGTGATAATCAGATGAAGCAGTGTATGTCGGAGGCAACAATCGTGCAATGTAACATGATCCTGAAAAGTCGGCAGGCAACCATGTATAAGCTCTGTCTCGGCAAATGAAGTAGGTACCCCTAGCAGTAAGAAAGGCAGGGGAAGAGTTAGCCGGAAACACGTAAGTCTCTACGCACTCACTCCTCCCTAGCTGAGCTCTCGGATTTCTCCCATTACCTTGCAAGCAGACCTGACCTCGGTGAGGTACGACCCATATTGGAGTTGAGCTTTTACGCTTGCTTTCTCCTAAACTAAGGCGATACTCTGAAGTATTCCAACTTAAATATACTCGCAATTCGTCTCTAGGGTAAGATGGAGTATTATTGACGTCCTTGACCATGTCAATAATTCCCTGGACTAAGGCTTTGTTGGCAGAGTTATATTTAGTGGAACGCGGTGGACGTGGAGGATAGGTTTCAAGGGCATAAGCAAAGATGGTTTGGAAGGCCTGAAATGATCCATTGTAGCTGTAAGGCAAAACCAGATAGGGAATACCTTTATCCATAGTGTGGGGTATCAAGCCACACACCCAGCAGTTTGTAGTGTTAACTACCAGTTGGTGTTGGTGCAAGAGCTGTACAAAAGTGTTGTTGGTGAATTCTGAGCGTCGGGCTTGCTCATGTTCTGGAAACGAGTGAAAAGAGTGTATAGAAGAAACAGTAGAAATAGCAGGATCAAGGGGAGGTACTGTAGAAACTGGCACAAAAATCAAATTTATACTAAAGACGATTCCACCCACTAATGTTGCTAAAACAATCAAAAATGTAATGGCACATTGCATCAAAAAGCATTTGCTATGAAGAATTCTATTAAGTCTGTTTCTGCGAACATAAATCACATTCTCTCGTTGCAGCGCAGGAAGCTCCATCTTCTACAATCCGCTCGCGACCACTGATGATGTGTACGTAGATGAAAATGCCTCTATCAGCCCTGGGAGTTCCCAGAACCAACAGAAAGATCGACCTTGTGTCAGACCCCTGCAAATTCAAACTAGGCACACAGCCACGACCCTACGGCTACCCAGACGGCAAGGCAATTTTAAAAACAATAAACAATAGCAAACTTCCTGGCTGAAGGCAAAAGTTCAATATATATCAAAATCACAATATGCAGTTGCCTGCTTTATTTGTCCATTTTACGGCTTCTTAGGTTGTATCTCTGCTTCGCCGGTACTGTCTGATCGGAAAATAGTGTATCACTAGCAGCTGTTGCAGAGTTTAAGTTCGCAGATAGCAAAGTTTCTTCTGATGCTGGAGACAAATGTTCAATGTTCAAAGGAGTCTTTTCAGGAGGAGAGTCGGATTTTGGAGTGTCAGTAATCAATTCGGCATCGCTGAAAGAGATGAACTTCGGTGTGATTTCAGATTCGGAGGCACCAATTCCCTTTTTCACCCAGTCGTCGTAAGGGAGCGGCAAAGGAGCACGCTTAACATGAGAGGCGTGTATCCAGTGCTTACGGCCAGCTACACGAACTGCTGTCCTCGTTGCCAGTAAGATCTGAAAAGGCCCCACAAATCTCGGCTGAAGGTTCTTCGTCCTCGCGAAGTTCTTGATGACAACCAGATCTCCTGGTTTCAGCTGATGCCCTGGACTCTCCGGAGGTTTTGGCAAAGCATCGAAAACCTGTTGATGAATAAGACTCAATTTAGCAGTCAAGTCGTAAAGGTAGTCTATCAACATAGGATATTCTATGGAGCAAAATTCTTTAGGCCTTGGTACACCCCAGATATTTGCCGGGCGACCAAAGACTATCTCGTAAGGACTAAGCCCTATTCTAGAATGTACTGTTGCTCTCGTTGATAACAAGGCCAAGGGAAGTGCGTCTGGCCAGGCTAAACCTGTGGATGCTTGTATTTTGGCTATTTTCAGCTTGAGGGTGCCGTTGTAACCCTCGACTAAACCAGCAGACTGGGGATGGTTTGCACTGTGAAATTTCTGTTTCAATCCTAGGCCGGCACACACACTCTGCATAACTTTCCCTATAAACTCACTTCCGTTATCTGACCATACAATCCGTGGCATTCCATATCTAGGGAAAAATTCTTTGAGAAGAATTTTGGCAGTTGATAGGGCAGTATTGTCCTTTAGTGGGTATGCTTCTATCCACCTGGAAAAAGCACAAACTACCACCAGGACATACTTCAAATTATTGCAGCGCTCCATGTGAATAAAGTCTAACTGAATCACTTCAAAGGGACAGGAAGGAGGAGCGAAATGACCAGCTGGAGTTGGAGTTCCCTTGCCAGGATTATGCATCAAACACACCATACAATTTTTCACCACTCTCTCTGCACACTTACTGATTCCCTCATTCTTCCAGACCGGAGCTAACATCTTACATATCCCTTTAGAACTTATATGCGCTACTCCATGCGCCATCGTCACTACTGCAAGCACATACGCATCGGGCAACATCCAACGCTGCTGTTCTGTCAAATCAATCCAACATCCATTCGAGTCCAACTTGCCCGTACTTTCTCTCCATACACGTTTCTCTTCCTCAGTTGCTTCTTTCTGAATCTCTTTCACACTTTCCATAGTATCCTCACACATTCCAGACTCAGCAATCCATCTTGCAGACGTAGCAACATACATTCTGCTCATCGTGTTTCTAGCTGTCTGTTTAGCAATTTCGTCAGCAAAAGCATTCCCACGACCAACATCATCCGTGATTGCTTTATGAGCACTGCACTTCACAATTGCAACTTCAGTCGGCAAGGTTAGGGATTCCAACAAGTCATTAACTAGCTGACCATGTTGGATCTTAGTCCCATGGGACGTAATGAAACCTCTTTCTCTCCACAACCGGCCAAAACTATGGGCCACGCCAAATGCGTACTGACTATCTGTAAACACATTCACTCTCTTTCCCTCAGCTAAAACACACGCTCTCGTTAGAGCTATCAATTCTGCAGCTTGGGCAGAATTCTGACTCACTCTTGCAGTCTCCACAATCGTCTTCAAAGTCGTTACTGCGTAAGCAGCAGTCACATCACCATTCTCCAATTTAAAACATGACCCGTCCACATACAGCGTACCATCCGGATCTGATAGCGGAGTATCTTTTAAATCAATGCGTCCTTTTGTCTCTTCCTCCGTTTTGAAACAGCAATCATGTGGCTCGGAATCACTCGACTCTTGATCAGTCGGCAACAATGTTGCTGGATTCAATACATTGCATCTTTTGATCTGAATATGACTCGCTAGTAATGTCAGCTCGTAACCAGATAATCTCGCACTAGTAAGGTGTTGTGTCTTCGTTCGGTTCATGAGTGTATCCACTGCATGAGGAACCATGACCACTAGCATGTTGTTCATCACCAAACCAGCAGATTGTCGAATGGAAGCCGCAGCTGCCGCTGTAGCTCTCAAACAACTAGGCAACGCTCTAGCTACCGGATCTAATGTTGATGAAAAATACGCACAAGGGCGTTGTTTATCACCAAACTTCTGTGTCAGAACACTCAACGCGCAACCTTCTCTTTCGTGAACGTAGAGCGTGAATGGTTTACTGTAATCAGGTGTACCCAATACAAGAGCTGAACACAATGCTTTTCGTAATTCAGTAAAACTCTCTTGACATTCATCAGACCATGGCACCGGACTCGGAACATTTTTCCCAGTCAAAGCTACCAATGGTTTCGCTAAAAGAGAAAAATTTGGGATCCACTGCCTACAGTAAGAGGTAATACCTAGAAAGGCACGTACTTCTCTCTGTGTGCGTGGAACACTCATCTGTGTAATTGCTTTTATTCTTTCTGGGGTCAACTTCCTTCCCTCCTTTGACAAGAGATGACCTAGGTAGGTCACTTCTTGGCAGCAGTATTGCATTTTGGAAGGAGACACCTTGTGATTCAAATTAGACAAATGATGCAATAGGGAAATTGTAGCTGCTTTGCAAGTTTCCTTGTCATCGGCAGCAACTAGAAGATCGTCTACGTACTGTACTAGGGCAGAACCTGGAGGAAGGACAAAAGAATCTAACTGGCTTTTTAATGCTTGACTGTAAATGGATGGACTCTCACAATAGCCTTGTGGAGCGCGTTTAAATCTAAAACTGCGACCTCCTAGACAGAAGCCGAAAATATCCCTACTTTCTTCGGCTATCGGAATGCTGAAAAAGGCATTTTTTAAATCAATAACTGAAAACCATGTGGCTGTAGCAGGAATCAATGTCAACAAGGCAGTAATGTCTGGCACCACAGGAAACTGCGGGACTACAATCTTATTAACTTCTCTAAGGTCTATGACAAACCTGTACACTGGAGGTTTTGTAGGATCAGTTCACTTCAGAATCGGTAATACAGGACTGTTACAGACATTTCCTCTAGTTTCTTCAACCACACCTTTCTTAATCAAATCTTGCACAATCAATAAAAGTGCACGCTCTCCTTCACTAGATATTTTATATTGGGGGATTCTTGGAAATTTTACATTTGTTTTCAAAGTTACTACATACGGTGGAATTTCTAAGAGACCTACATCATTAGGACCAGTCGCCCAAAGAGAATCAGGGAGTGAATGTAGCTCCGGCGGGAGTGCGTCCATTGACAAATACATCGGAGAGGTGATATTTTTACCCAACGTAAGCTGTACTCCTTCCGGAGAACAGTACAATGTCGCATATAGTCGTTTTAACAAATCTAAACCAAGCAGATTTTCATTACAACCTGTCGTCAAAATCAGGGGTGCTTTCAATTGGCATGGTCCAACAGAAATAGACAAAGGACCAGATATAGGGTTGTAAACAGGGGCGCCTGAAAAACCTACGGAAACATTTGTTGAGCCGGACAAAGGTGCGCCAGGGAGTTTCGCATGAATGATAGAACTTTTTGCGGCACCAGTATCCAACAGAAACGGTTCGACTACACCTGATGTTGCTACTGCGACATAAGGCCCACTCTGATCCACTGGAACTGATACTACTCCCTCTCTCTGTCCATGGCTGTCCTAGTACCCATTTTGCTGAAAACCCTCATCTACTTCATTATAGTCCTCAACAAGATACTGTTGAGATCTATTTTGCTGAGCAGATTGTCCATTTCGTTGATCAAAGTGATTGGAGGGACGATCATTCGTTTGTGGAGGCATAGCACCTCGTCCTCGACCTCTAGAATTCTGCACAAAACCACCACGACCTCTCTGAGCTGCTGCTGCATTATTTTGCGCTAAGATCGGACATTCATTTTTATAGTGACTCTCTTTCTTACAGTACGCACACTGATTCCACTGGTATTGAGGTCTTGATGAGCCATAATCTGTCCTTTGGTACGAACCTTGCTGCGTATTAGTCTGATTCGTGCGAGGCGGATACGCCTGCTGCAAAAGAACTTTAGTTTTTAAATCTTTCGTTTTCTTCTCTGATTTTTCCTTTTCCTCTTTATCCCTATTTTCGTAGTACTGTGCAGTCGCAAGTATTTGCGCTGTCGTAGATACAGCCCACGCACTTTCTGAGTCTTTTAATTTATTGCATAATTCAGGTAACAAATTATGCACAAATCTATCTACAAACAGTCTTTGCCCTCCTTCTGTACTCATGTCCTGACCACTATGATCTACAAAAGTCTCTTCAAACCTCGTGAAGAAGTCGGAGACACTTTCGTCTTTCTTCTGCCTGCATGCTGACAGCTTGTCCCAATTTACACGCAATGCTGGCATCAGAGTCTTCATTAGATCAATTATTCTACCTGGAAGATTAGCGATTAGAGGTTCGGGTTTTGCACCACCTATTTGCTGACCATCTGCTGCAGTGATAGCTGCCCAATCACCACCTAAGGCAGCTTGATGATCCTCTCTACGAATTTTAGCCCACACTGGTTGCGGAACTACGTTACCAAACAACATATCGATGTCGGCTAGGTTCATTATACAAGCCTCAACTGTTTGTGTTAATTCCTTGTAATATCCAGCTGGATTTTTACGTGGATCTGGCAAGGCCTGTTTCACCGCTAACACTTCAGCTCGCTTCCATGGAATGTGTATCCACACTCGTTGGAACTGTGCTGGAGCAGCTGCAATTCCTGCATTATCATCACGTTGTATTGCTTCGCGCCAGATTGGAGGAACCTCCCTCATAGGATATTGGCGACTTAGCTTCATTTTACCTTTTTCTAAGTCTCTCGGTGAACGAAGGGATGGATCATTCCTAAAACTTAAAATAAGTTCCATCGCTTCTTTTATATTCTCACCCACTATCATTCCAGCAGCAAACTCTTTTTGAACTTTAATTAAATCTTCCAAATCTGATTCAACATCATCTTCTTCTATTTCCTCACGTAACAACGAGCACATCTCATCAAAGACGTACCGTTGCGTTGGTTCTCCCCACTGCATAAATGTGTCTAGCACATCTCTCGTACTATATCTTCTACTCTTCGAAATCCATCTGAGAGCCGTGGAATCCAAAATTCCCCGTTCCTCAGTACTTGGAAGCTGACTACGTCTCTGAACAGAGTCAGGAGTAGGAGTCTTAATTAGAGTTTTATATAAAGGAGACAGCATATTAGTAACAGAATCAGTGATTCTTCGACGAACAGAAAGTGGAGTTAGCACACTCGCAGACGTAGAGAACGCAGCAGAGGTAGGAATAGATAACGGAACAGTAGGAGTATCGAGGAAAATAGTTTCTGGAGCAGTAGGTACAGAAGTAGGTATAGAGGCTGGCAGCGCAGGAAGAGGAGGAGCTGTAGGAACATTCACATTCATCACAGGAGGTACAGGAGCTTGATTCTGAGGGACAGGAGCAGGAACACCAGGTTGTCCAGCAACCGGCAATTGAACATTCGGGACAAGTGGAGCCGTAGCACCTTGTGCATACGGTGGAGGTGACCTTAACAGATAAGATAGCAGAGGATCGTTTTCGGAATCCTCCAGTATCTTAGCCATTTTCGATGGCAAGGCAGGATAGCACTTGTCAATCGCTAAGTTATGCTCTCTAATTGCTACATCTATGGCCTTCTCACACTCGTTAGCCTGCAACTGTTTAGCCGCTTGCTCTTGAGTTAACTCTTCTTGTTCTTTCTGTTCTTTCTTCAACCTTTTCATTTCTCTCTGTTTGGATTCTTTTCGCCAGTAACGGAAAGAATCAAACATTGCCGGCCGGGCTTTCTTCTTGAACAATTTCGCTTCTAAGTTGTCGAGAATCTCTGGTTCAAAACTACCATGCAGTGGCCAACTAAGGACACCATCCTTCTTACAATAACGGACTCATACCTCATTATAAGATATAGGACCCACGCCATGCTTACAATATAAATCATACAGGGGAGTCCCAATCGGAGGAACCAGACAAGAGTCCTCCAATCGTGAGTCACGGTTGCAACCAAAACAAGACAACATTTTCCGACTTACCATTTTCAGTCCGGAACACTAAACAAACAAAACACGGAACAAATATGTGCACTCGAACCAAGAACTTAGACCTACCAAAACTAACTGATGTATCAATACCCAAACTAAACCAAAAAGATTATCGTAACTAGAACAACCAATGATAATCTGACAAAACCAAACCAAACCAAGAACCGATCAAGGATTTTAACAATCCTCACAAAGTAACCAGCTAGCTATCACTAAATACTTAACTGAGTCACTGAAGACGTCACCAAGGAGAAACCCGTCACGTTTCGCCGTACTAAGGACTGCACCTCGGGTCCAAGACAGGGCGACGGTCAAGGCAACGGCCCACTGCAGCCGTCTTGAACGGGAAACCCTCGTGGAAGAGAACTTCAGGCCACTTTTGCGATATGCCGGGATCGATGAAGTGGGGCGCCTCCCTCAGGAATCTTCACACGAAGCTTCTCGAACTCTTCAGGCTTTTGGACCGGTACCGAATGACGTCGCCCCACGTTGGGCGCCAATTGGAGTTCTGGACTTTTTGGTTCCGTCCAGAGGTGTCAGGGAACAACACCCAAAGACCCCGGAGTTCCACCTGCCTTGGTGCACAAATGAACAGAAACACGGGCTTCTCGGTGGCGTCAAAGACCAAAGGTTTATTACTGCAGGGACACAGAAGTCACAGATACTACACACGGGCAGTAATCAGGAGCCTGTTCAATTTGTACAAAGAGGGCTGCTCCTTATATAGGGCCTGATTCACAGAATGAACTTAAGACTAAATCCTAAACTTACTACTATTTGGTATTCACAGAATGCACTTACTACTTTCGGGATTCACAGAGTGAACTTACTACTTTCGGGATTCACAGAATGAACTTACTACTTTCGGTATTCACAGAATAGACTTAAGACTACTAACTTTACGTCCGAACTCGGGCCGTAATTTCCGGCTTGGGGGCGGAGCTTGCGGCCCGGAGGCGGAGCTTCCGGGCTGGAGGCGGAGCTTCCGGGCCTGAGGCGGAGCTTGCGGCCCAGAGGTGGGCATTTCAGCCATGCCTAAATCCCCACTTCTGGGCCGCAAGCTCCGCCTCCGGCCCGGAAGCTCCGCCTCCAACCCGGAAGCCCCGCCTCCGGGCCGCAAGCTCCGCCCCCAAGCCGGAAATTCCGCCCCCGGGCCATAATTTACGGCCCGAGTTCGGACGTAAAGTTAGTAGTCTTAAGTCTATTCTGTGAATACCGAAAGTAGTAAGTTCATTCTGTGAATCCCGAAAGTAGTAAGTTCACTCTGTGAATCCCGAAAGTAGTAAGTGCATTCTGTGAATACCAAATAGTAGTAAGTTTAGGATTTAGTCTTAAGTTCATTCTGTGAATCGGGCCCATACTGTTTTTTACGCTAGGGGCAAATTCTTTACATGTAATACATTCCCAAAACCTTTGTGTCTAAAACAATAAATATTTGGCGTTACACAGGAACCGTCGATAATATCTGAGGCCAAACTTGACGAAAAGAGGGGTTCCCACTAGTTTGTCACAATTCTCTGTCAATATTGCATTCAGGACCCGGACCGCCTCATCGTAAAGTTCGTTACCTCCCCCTAATAAAGATTCAGAAAGAAAGAAACAGAGCCAGGTGTGGAAGATAGAAAAGTGGGATAAGGGATGTTTGTGGGTTGTAAATGGGCAAGGCTACCGGCTTCGGCCGCCTAATCATGATCAGGTACAATGGACACGAAGACCAGTTTGGCAGGGCTGGCCTCGGGCAGAGGAGGTAGCCTTTGTCGAGTCATGCAGCTACAGCGTGATCTGGTTTAAGGTGTACGTGTCATGAAAGAGGTGAATCTCCGGCTAAGGCTACGTGTCCTTAATCGAAGTGGAGTGATCAGAGGTTATTGCGTATGTGAGGGCAAGAAACACAAAATGGCTGCCATGATCTAAGATGGATGCCGTGGGTAGATCAGAAATATGTCAATAGAAGGAGTGCTCTTGCTTGTAGCGTAGCGAAAACACCAGGATATACTAAATGGATCATTTGCGGTTCGCTGATACCAATATTATGTATTTCCGACAAACTTGAAAACACGGGTTCAAATCGTCACGGAACCATCACGGAACCTCAAGTTGAGCTGCTATTCTAGCTGCCTCCCTATCGTCTTCACTTTCCACCATTTTTACTGGCAGAAAGGTTTTTGTTGCAGATCAAATTCAAGGAAAAAAAAGATTAGGTGCACAATATTTTGGAACACTGTATCCTTCAACGTTGACTAAACCAAAACTCTACATAGGAATCTCTTCCTACTAAGTTCCGGCAGATTTTAACCTTTCACTCACTCCAGACGTCTATTGGAGTATTTACGGGAAAAAGGGTCTGTGTGAAAATGCATGACTGAGTTACTCTAACTTCTTGTGTTAGTTTTATCGCCTTACCAAACGTTGGGCACCATGTAGTGTAGTTCCTATATTCCCAATAGGCTCTGCGCATTGGAATAATATATTCAGCAGTGTAGACGTAGGACTGAGGTTGACTAGGTCTCTACTGACTATATTAGACTTAAGGTTTGCCAGCTAGCTCAGAGGTCACTAGAAGCTTTCTCGAATAAACAAGGAGGAGTTTAACCTCCCTGGATAGACAAGAAGGGTTTAGCTTCCGACAACCATATAACATGACAACTTTGCTCCCTCAGAAGGAGAGTATATCTCTAGAGTCGTGTGAAAACAATAGACAGCTATTTAACTCTGTCAGTTGTGCATTCTTAGTTTCACCAGAGTGCAGAGAAGAGAGAGACGGGCGTTTTCACTAAAAGGTACAATTTATTGAGCAGTCTTCCTTCTCATGCAAGAGAAATGAATTGCCACAATTGCAATACTTAATATAAAGTAAAGTGCGTACAGTAAAAGGAGTATTATGAAATAATACTGTAAAAGCATTGATATGGTTTCTTAGCCATAAGATACTTTAAAATGGAAAAAATATAAACATACATATATACATTGAATAACGTACTCAACTGGTGTTTCTAAAATACGCCTACCCTGGTGTACCTGACCTAAGCCTAATACGTGGGAAGGAGTAAGTAAGTAGCAGTTTAAGTTAAGTTGGTTTTGCCAAGAATCTGATTCAAGAATTCTCTTTAAGGGTCTAGTCAGCACCGTACCTTGGGAATAGAATGCAGGAGGTCTAGTATCTCTCTTTCAGGGCTTGATATCCCAGCAACCCGCAAGGGTAGGCAGGAAACACCGGAGCTGGATTTTCTCGGCTGGATAAAAAGACAGCGTCTTTCTCAGTGCGTCAAAGAGGAGGGGCAGCGTCCGTGGGCTCTCGCATCAGCTGGGCTCTCGGCAAGTAGATAGCTGCTCTGCTCCAAAACCACCACCGTGTGTTTGCTTAAGGCAACGTTGGTATGTTTATACCTGAAAGGTGCCGGGTTTGACTGGCCGTTCTTACAGTGCTCGCAGGAGTTCTATTACAAATAAAAAAAAAAGCAAAAGGGGTTTTACCAGTTTGCTTGAGGTTTGGTGTGTCGAAAGAACTTATTGTGCTTTCTAGGAATCCAAGGAAGTAGCTTCTGTCGTGCCTTGGACTGCAAGGGCTATTTACTTAAATATGGATCTAATTCTTATGCCATTATAGGGATATTTATTTATTATAGCCGTACAAGGGCATAAAATAGCAATATTGATTCAGGTTCCTAGATAAAAACACAATAGTTGTACATTCCAAATGAATCGATTTTTTTACTGACTAGCCTAGAGAACAATGATGAGACTTCCAAAGAGGTTAGTTCCTGTGAACAGCAGTTACTTCAAAGGGAGAGCAGGTTTCTATTTTCAAACAGTATATGAGACAAATCAGTAGGTTTCCTGCTTGAAATAGAAAGTTCTTTTTATCTGCATTGTTCAACAGATTCAGAACTCACTTCCAATGAAGTGAAGTTGCCATCTGTATCACATTATTGTGTATTTAACAAGATGGTGAAGAGTGCTGCAAACAGATGCTGATACCACTATCGTCCTTACCTGTGGAGCAAAAATGTCAATAAATTACCCCTCTCATTCTGAGATGTCACCTGGTGCTCAGGCCCTTAATTGCAAAGATGAATAATTAGAACCTGTTATTGTTTTCTGAGGTAAAGGAATCTTTTCACATGTACAGATGTGTGCTAGGGACTGCAACTGTTACTAGGCTGACCATAGGACATCTCCTAACATAATGTTAGAGAGCCGAGCAATCCCTTGAGTTTCAATTTTTTCTGTATCATCTTTAACCAGAGAGCTATTTCTCAGGTGACTGGCTACACAACGTTTGTACGGCTAATACATATTTATGACAGCACAAATTATATATAACCAAAACAGTATTTTTCTGAAAGGTACCATTTGTTTAAACGAATATTGACCTTGAAACACGCTATCGTAATGTGTGCCCTACTTATCTGATGGACAGGTAGAGAGATCAGATATGCATGGTACAAACAAGAGTTACCTGGAACGTCACTGATTGTACAGGACTGCTAGTGAAGGCAATATAAATCATGGATTCATGTAGCCTTTGAGTTATATCTTTAATATTACATTTACATGTAATCCAGCCTAAGTCCTCCTAGCTGCTCAGCCTTAGTGTGAGTTGGTTACGGAATGTTGGTGTGACTGTGATGCGTGGAATGCCTGGCTTCCTGTGTGGATTAGTGGTGACAGTTAGAGATGGGTTGAGCAGCTAGGCAGGCTGCTCCTGGTGTGGCTGGTACTTGACCAGAGCTGGCTGGACTACGTAAGATGCTAACTGGACATGGAACCAATAAAGAAGACTTGGAAAATACTACATGGCTACCTGTGTCTCTATGGACAGGGTGCAACATTGGGGCACAGTTCACTAATGTTCTACAATTATTGTAATTGTATTTGTATTTTCTCTTCAACTGTTTAGTTTGTAGTGATGCCACAGTTTTACGCTGTTTAATGGATCAGTCATCCATATGTTTAGTGGGTCGACATCACAGTTGATCCCTTACATGAGGGATAGGTTTTGGCTATAGTACATCCTTACATTTGGGATGGGTTTGGGTAATAGTTCCATCACTTTTGATCCATTTTGTCAGAGATGTTGGGTTTGAATCCCAGTTAGTGACCTCTATATGGAGGTTGGCATTTGGGTGTGTTACTACACACACAGTTTTCGTTTTGACTCTTACATTGGGTTAGGCTATCGGTTTAGACCCCATTTACATGTTGCACAGTACTAAGGTACAACCCTATTTAGGGTGTGTGTTATGGGTGCTAGCCCCTTACACAGCTTCCATGAGTCATTGTCCCATATACTTGTTAGTTCCCTTGCAGTTGGGATTGGTGTTGCGGTGTGTTTAACCCTTTGCGTCACTCCACATGTCTTCATTGGAATTGGTTCAGGGGTGTGTTAACTTTTCCTCCATTCTACTTTATGTTTATTGAAATTGGTGCTGCGTGGTGTTTTGCCCTTTGCCTTACAGTACAATATTTTACCGTTTATGTTACAAAGTATTACAATTTGAACTTGAATCTCTACAAGCTTACGCTTCAAAATGTTTTGATCATTTTCATGAAGGAGGATGAGGGATATTGATGCTCATATTTTTTATGTCGTATTTTGCCCATCTTTTCTTGATTTGTACTGTTCACTCTCTCGTGATGTTTTGCTTTTTGTTGCATCCCTAAATTCCGAATATTACCGCTTTCTTGAGCATAGTTCTCTCTTTTAGTATTGTTATTTTTGTTTTTTATTTAAAAGAAAGGGATAATGTTATATACTCAGTATTACATTTACATGTGATCCAGCCTTGGTCCTCCTTGCTGCTCATCCATAGTGTGAGTTGGTTACTGAATGTTGGTGTGCCTGTGATGTGTGGAATGCCTGGGTGCCTGAGTGGATGAGTGGTGACAGGTAGAGATGGGCTGAGCAGCTGTGCAGGCTGCTCCTGGTGGGGGCTGGTACTTGACCAGAGCTGGCTGGACTAAGAAATATGTTAACTGGACATGGAACCAATAAAGAAGACTTTGAAAATACTACATGGCTACCAGTGTCCAGATATGAGCCGTAGAAGGATATAGGTCATCCTTTCACAAGAAGGGAAAAGCAGCAATGCCTCCAGGAGAGTGCCTTAATCAAGAAGAGGAAAGAAAGCCATCCAGTAGGAAGCAAGCAAACGAGATTGACAAGAAAGCAAACCAATGGTAAGCATCAGGCTGACACATATGTCACTTTAAGCATTTTAATTTTCCACAATAGGTCTTCAGCAATGCATGGCTCGAAAACACTCTTAGAAGACAAATTCCCTCTAAGAATCAGGATAGGTGAATATTTAGAATTGTAAAGTGGACTGATTAGCACAGCAAATACAGTATAGTATTTTGGTAAAAATGCAATTGCTTTGTCACAAGCTGGACAAATTGTCTATAGGAATTGCTGGAAAATAAATTTAACAACATGAAAAGCTAGGTCTTGTCTCCCTATAACCAAAATAACTGAAAAGTGGGGGAACGTTGCCTAAAGTGATGAAACGAAGTCTTTTTTTACCTTTGCTACTACCTTTTTGACCTTTGATTCCAGTTAAATGGAGCAGTTTTCTAAAGGCAAAACCGAAAAATTATTAGCCGGAACTAAGGTTATGAACTACATAAAGAGCAGTTCTACTGTTGTTAACTTACACATAACGTTCATCTATTTGCAATAGTGGACAACTAATATGTAACACGCTGCATACTGACTGAGGCTGTCATCATGAGGCAAACCTTTCAGTTCATATATGGGGAACAGGTATCATTGTGATGCTTTACTAAAGGATCCCTAGTTTCCAACAGTTATGCAATGTGCCCCACCATTTATGACAAGTAGTTACCATCAAGTTAAGCAGTAATACTGATCTGAGCAGAAATTCAGGGGCATATTAGCAAGAACCTTGTTAAAATTATCACAGTTTTAGCAGAAGCAAACTGCTGCTAAAACAGTGATAATGGGCTTGCTAATATGCATTATAGAATTCTAATAGAAGCCCAGGTTAGATGTAAAAACATGTTCCCATGAGGCACAGGGTCAAGGCTGATTTGCATATTGCGATGTCTGAACTGGGGTGGTGTGGAGTGCAAAAATACAATGGATTTAGGCCCGGATCTCTCTACTGGGGTGAATGTATGACATTGTTTTGCATTCTGTCCATCAGCTGTTGTTTTTGCATTTGTCACCCCGAGTGGGATGTGTATGCTCAGACCTGAGTCCCATGCTCTCCACACCACTTGAGTCAAACTATCCTGACTGTTGACGGCTGATAGCCAGAAACCGGTCCTAGAATGCTTGATTCCGGTCCAGGAAAGACATGGCTTGGAAGTTCGGGCTGGACTGTTCCCATGAGCCACAGGGTCAAGGCTGATTTGCATATTGGCATGTCTGAACTGGGGTGGTGTGGAGTGCAAAAAAACAATGGATTTAGGCCCAGATCTCTGTACTGGGGTGAATGTATATTTTAGGAAAGAATAGGGGCCCCTGCCTAAAAGGATAAACCCTGGCAAGGAAGAAAGCAATTTTGTAAAAGAAGCACAGTTAGCACCGGGTTTTGTGCATATTTTTACACATCCTCAAGACGCATGATTGTATCTAATATAATTCCAATAGCAGTTGTGTTTTTGAAAGAATTTTACTTTATTAGATATCTTTTTTCTTTTTTTTCCTTACTTTTTAAATGTATTATTTGTATGTACAAAAAACCATATCTATTCACATCTACAGAATACAATAATTATTTGATACCGCATTATTGTTCATAACTATATACAGAAAAATTTCCTTCAACGCGTTTCGGCTTGGCCTTCCTCAGGAATTCTGTATATGTTCTGTACAATTGATAGCTGGATGTGAAGATATAAAGATCGACTTCAAGGTTGAACCCACCGCCTGCAGTATGGCTACTTCGTAAAGTGGTAACACTGGATGACTAGTCCTAGTTCATCAAAGGACGTTTTAAATGGTAACATCATAAGGATATCTATGATAAATGAATATAAATGTGGTCTCACAGCGTGGGATTCTCCTGGTGGCAACCGGATTCTTAATTCTATCACTGGTCCTACAATTTTGTTGATGCTGATAATCTTTAAGGAGAGGATCCGGTGTCCCCAATTTTTTTCAATTTCATGGTGTGTCCTGAAAGTTGGTAAGATTCACTTGTCATATGCAGCCTGATTCATGTACGGGCCGTTTTGCGTGGCCCTAATAGCGAATCATAGCGACTCGCTATTGAGGACACGCAAAACGGCATTCATGTAGGAATTGCTAATAAAATAGCGATTCCTACATGTTCTTTATTTGCGAGTAGCAATTTGCTACTCGCAAATACTCCCCATTCATTCCTATGGGCCAAGAGGCCCATAGGAATGAATGGGGAGTATCCCTTATTTGCGAGTAGCAATTTGCTACTCGCAAATGAGATAGCGACTGAAAGGGTGCCAGGGGTGTCCAAAGGACGCCCTGTAGCACCCCTAAAATGCACATTTGGACAGGTGTTGCGCACACACATGTCCAAAGGACATGTGTGTGTGCAACATGCAACTTAGAAAAATGCTTTTAAAAGCATTTTTCTGAGTTTCTGCTATTTACCGACAGGTCTGACCTCTCGGTAAATAGCGGCCCCAAAAGTGCTAAATCGCAATTTCAGGATGTGTCATGAATAGCATTTGAGGAATCTCTAATAGAGATTCCTTAAATGCTATTCCTCGCATATTTGCGACTTCTTAAATAGCGATTTTTGCATTTGGTATCATGAATACCAAATGCAAAAATCGCACTCGCAAAGGGCCAGATTCTCAGAATCTGGCCCTTTTGCGAGCGCTATTGCCTAAATGAATCAGGCTGATGGTAGCATCTCATCTCAGTGTGTAGCGATATGTCAATCTTGTGCTGCCGGGTGAATGTATGACATTGTTCTGCATTCTTTCCATCAACTGTTGTTTTTGCATTTGTCACCCCGAGTGGGATGGGTATGCTCGGACGTGAGTCCCATGCTCTCCACACCACTGGAGTCAAGCTATCCTGGCTGATCACGGCTAATAGCCAGAAACCGTTCCAAGGATGCTTGATTCCGGTCTAGGAAAAACATGGATTGGGCTGGACTGTTTGCATGAGGCACAGGATCAAGGCTGATTTGCATATTGTCATGTCTGAACTGGGGTGGTGTGGAGTGCAAAAAAAGAATGGATTTAGGCCCAGATCTCTGTACTGGGGCGAATGTACGAAATTGTTCTGCATTCTGTCCATCAACTGTTGTTTTTACATTTGTCACCCCGAGTGGGATGGGTATGCTCAGACGTGAGTTCCATGCTCTCCACACCACTGGAGTCAAGCTATCCTGGCTGATGACGGCTGATAGCCAGAAACCGGTCCTAGGATGCTTGATTCCGGTCCAGGAAAGACATGGCTTGGTAGTTCGGGCTGGACTGTTCCCATGAGGCACAGGGTCGAGGCTGATTTGCATATTACCATGTCTGAACTGGGGTGGTGTGGAGTGCAAAAAAACAATGGATTTAGGCCCAGATCTCTGTACTGAGGTGAATGTATGACATTGTTCTGCATTCTGTCCATCAACTGTGGTTTTTGCATTTGTTACCCCGAGTGGGATGGGTATGCTCAGACGTGAGTCCCATGCTCTCCACACCACTGGAGTTCAACCATATTTTGGCTGATGACGGCTGATAGCCAGAAACTGGTCCTAGGATGGTTAGCTCCGGTCCAGGAAAGACATGGCTTGGCAGTTCGGGCTGGACTGATCCCATGAGGCACAGGGTCAAGGCTGATTTGCATATTGCCATGTCTGAACTGGAGTGCAAACAAACGATGGATTTAGGTCCAGATCTCTGTACTGGGCTGAATGTATGACATTGTTCTACATTCTGCCCATCAACTGTTGTTTTTGCATAGGTTAGATATCCTGCACATCTAACCTGGGCTTCTATTGGAATTCTATAACGCGTATTAGGAAGCCCATTATAGCCGTTTCAGCAGCAATTTGCCACTAAAACAACGATAATTTTAACGTGGTTCTTGCTAATATGCCCCTCAATTCTTCATCAAAAACTATACTCATAGGCAAGCCAAACTTTCCGGTTGAAAAGCTGTGTCCACACCATTTGTCTATAAAAACTCAAAATAAAAGAAAAAAAAGCACAAAATTAGTAATTCTACAAATTAATTTCCAAAATGTACTGCAGAACTGTGTGAGAAAGCAGCAGACACTTGTAACTGTATTCAGGCGTTTGATTTCCAATTTCAGACTATGAGTGCAAATTCAAACCAAAAGAAAAGCAAACAAAGAAACACAGCCGAAAAGCTGGCCGGCAGCCTCTTGGGCTGCACAGATCAAAACATAAGTCACTTATTTAATATAAAACTTTCAACAGAGTAAAGCAAATTCCGCTATCTAAACATTTTTAATTTTTTACAAGAAACACTGAGGAGACAGAAACATTTATTAGGCTGGGAATTAGCAAAGGTATGCCAGGAGTATTCACAAAAACAGTGAAGTGGTTGGTTTCGAAGGTGGCAAATTACATGCAAGAGGTACATTATTAGCCACAAATGTTTGCAAGAAGAACCTTCCAAGACTGAAATTACACATTATTAGAAGAATGTACATATTAAAAAACTGGAATTTTTTTTTTAAGTGGGTGAAATTATCCTGCCTGTGGTTCTGTGCACCTGCAAATGAACATAAACCGAGCCCAGTAAGTTAGTCTGCTTCATTGTATCAAATTAAGAGCACCCAACTCCACTTTACAAGTAATAAACCAAAAAGATAACTCAGCTAAATAAATTCTTTCAGTGGCTTCAACTCCTTACCCCAAACAGAAGTAGAAAAAAGTGTGATAACCTGCTATCAGTAATATTCCCAGTAATTATTAAACATGCCTAGAGCGCATTAATGGAGATTAACTTCCTTTATCTTTTATGTTTTTCCTTATGACGTGCTTTCTTCAAAATGCGGACTCTTATACTTTTGACATGGGTTATGCGTTATATATTAGTTATCTATTAAATTTGGATATTTGCGTTTGACTACAGCATGACATTTGTTTGAAAAAAAATTAGTCACTGCAATTTCATTGTTGTGGTCTGTAGCATATCTGAGATTTGACTATAGTGCCTAGGGGCCCCTCTTTACAACTTTCTTACCCTCATATGAACAGCGTGGCATTTTTGCTTTTCATAATTAAAGGCTGAATCATGAATGCCAGCTTGAATTAAAATATTAAAAATAATAACTGGCTACGTGAGGTATGTCACCGACCATGAGCTGAACTATAGCCACTTACACTAACTTTAGAAGTGGCATTCCTACACCAGCACTCATTCGGGTGGCACAAACATAAAGGCAAATCTATATGTACATTACATGTCACTATCTATGAAAATATACCCATGTCACCAGAACAAAACCTTAAAACTGAAAACACTTTGAAGTGCTTTCTGAATCTACCCGTCTTTCCCATCACCTTCAAAAGCAGCCAAAAGAAATAAACACACATCTAACCATATTGTGGATACTACCACCACGTACCCAAAATAAATGGCAGTGAAAAATTATACTCACTGGGTACAAATGCAGCCATTAACCTTGAATAACATCATGCTTATATGTGACACAGAGTAAATGTATCAGAAAATAATATAAACAACCAATGTGTTATCAAAGGAATATTGGGGCCTATTAGCAAGAAGTAGCGATATTTATCGCTAAAAGTGGTTAGCAACTTTTTTTTTATCGCTGGATATTTTACCGGAGAAAACATGCTATTAGCAAAGTTTTTTTCCACTGTGCTAAAATTTCCAGCGATAGCGGCAAATGCGAGAATATCGCTGGAAATCCAGAGATATTCTCGCATCAACGCTGTTAGACCTGGCACCTTGGCGTGAGTCTCCCTTCCACTTTTTGCTGATGTGCCTCCGATGTTTTGCTGGTTCTCCGATACTCAGGGCACTGCGCCACGGCTGATCCGTGCCGCAGTGCAAGTGCTCCCTACTGTAAATTGTACATACGATTGGTATCCATGATTGGCTCATTGGATTTACTGTTAGTCCCTAGTAAAGTGCACAAGAGAGTGCCGGGGCTTGTAGATGCCAATACTGCTGGTGGGCCTGCAGCGCTGGTTGCGCCACCCACCGAAGCAGCCGTAAAGATGTGTCCGGGAACTGCGACCGCAGAACCCGCGTGCGGTCTCGTACTGTCACGCTAGCTGGGCAAGTGTCCCCACTTGCCCGCCCCGACCCTTCCCTTGACTACATATTAGTCACCCCTATGGTAGGCCTGCGGGCAGGGTGCGTTGTAGGTGTAAGGTAGGACAAGCCCTGACGTGCGTGGCATGTCCTGGTAGTGACTTACAACGAAGACCGTATCTCACTACTGAAGGCTACCTGCTCCATTAGGCCAGACTGAGCTGCGAGGATTATTACACCCTATAATCCCCGCAGGCTCAAAGAGCATGGTAGTGAGTCATGTTTAGTATGCCTGAACTCAGGATAACGAGATATTTCTTGTAGTCAAGTTTATTTTAGTATCCTGGGTTTGCAAATGCTACTTTTGGAAAGTTAGCATTTGCTTGCTTAACCATTTCAGCCGCCTCTGCTGGTATGTGTATCTGTCTGTCTGGGATGTGTGAGTGACAGGGCTGGAGGGATGACAGGTGGTGAATGCGCAGATTACACCTTAGTGGGAGGTAGGAGTGCCTCTTGACTCGAACTGTCACTGTGCTCGGCCACCACAATGCTGGCTCCACCCTCCTGGGGAGCGGCGGATGACTCTGCCGGCACCTGGCCCAGAAAGGGCGAAGCCCCATCAACAAGGTACTTTGGCCACCCCTGTCCGGACAATGCTGGCTCCACCTCCTGTGGGGCGTCTGATGCGCCTGCCCCTCACACTGAAAGCAGAAGCCGGAGTACACCCGCCGGGGTACTCCAGAACTGAGAGTGGCTAGGCAAAGGCCCCCCTGGCCTGCGAGAACAAAAGAATTGGCCTATAAAAGAAGGAGCCCTGCTCCTTGAAAATTAGATCCGGTTTGGGCCACAGAAGGACTCTGCCCTACGAGAAGGACCGTGAGAGACAAGGAAGGGTGCTGACTCTTGCCTGTGTCTGGTGCCTTGCTGCTGAAGGAGAGGAAGACGAAAACACTACGAAAAGACTTTTGCTCTACTTGTGCCAAACTCTGCTAAAGAGATCTCCAAGGGCTTGCAACTGAACTTGCCCCCTGACCAGCGTCCCAGGACCAGTGGACGCTACCCCCCTTGGAAGGAAGCGACTGCGGGTGCTGACCATCGCCGCAGCACTGACGAAGGAATCTCCTCCAAGGCAACGACATCCACCTGACCACCGTGACCGGGGCCCACAGCAACAGCGGGAGCAAAGCAAGGACCAGCCGCCGCTGGCCCGAACACCGTGACCGCAACTGCACCGGAAGCCCGAGAGCAAAGCAAAGGAGGACCCGTCCGGTCCGAGCTCTCGAGGGGACTGCATAACGAGCAGCCACTCACCTGCAAAGACGGACAGTTGCCCCACGAGAATCCGCAAAGTAGGTAGTCTGCCCGACAGCCCAGCTGTGAGCCCACAGCTGCACCGACATTTGGCTGGGTACGTCCTGCACTTGGGGACCGTACTGCCACTTGTCACCACCGCACAGCCGCCGCCTCCAAGGTCGGAGCGGACGACGAGGAGAGGACCCTGCCGCCACTGAACACCGCTGCCCCGGAGGACCAGTGACCTGCTCGGCTGAAGAGCCGCAACGATCAACGACCCCGGGAAGGCAACGCGACGTGGGACAGATCCCCTGGAAGCCGCCAGCTCCACAAGAACTTTGAGTAACACCGGCCTACGGGCCTCAAGAGAACTGCCTAAGAACTGTGGTAACCCGAATCAAGTAATCTGCAACCGTTTTCCATAAAGTATATTGACTGTATTCACAAACCTGCTTAAAATCTATATAAAGATATATATTTTTACAGAATACAGTCTGGTCTCGTTGTGTGGTGGGTTGGTTGTAAAGGTGTACTGTTGCAAGTGTTTAACCCTATGTGCCCCAAAGATTAGCCTGCGACTGCTTAAGCCACACTACCTAGAGGGTAAGCAGAGGTTGTCTGGAAGGTAACCCTCAGCCCTGACGAGGAAGAGAGAGTCCCTGCTTGTCGCTAGTGCTACACTGCGCCAACTAGAGCCTCCCCCTTCCTACATTGGACGCAGCAGTGAGGATTTCGAATTTACACTTGCGATATCTATACCTGAGCTTCTGACCACTACACAAGGATTACGGTCCAGTTACTTAGCCACAAACTTTGCTTTTTGAATTTTGCCGAAAGAAGATTCAGAGTGCAGAAACCATGCCGGGCACAAAGAGCCTGGATGGAGCGGAGTCCACGACCTCCGAGGTGTTGGAGGTAGAGTGGGACGCCGCAAAGCTGGACAAATACTCGAAGATGGAACTAAAGTTTTTCTGTAGAAAACTCAAGGTTCCGCACGCTGGTTGCAAAAACAAACTGGAATTCTACAAGGCCCTGAAAGCCTGGGTGGAGTCCAGAAAGACCCCGGAAGAGCAAGACGTCCTCGCCGAGCAGAATACGACGGAGGAGCAGAATGCGCTTGGGGATCTGATCGATCTAGAGAGGCAAGACAGCAAGCACAGCTTGGGTAAAGGCCTGTCGCCAGAGGAGCTGGCGGACAGGAAGGAAACCCGGAATCACGAGAGGAAGTTGGCAGAAATGAAAATCCAGCTGGAGCTTGAAACCAAAAGGATGGCGCTGGAAGAGCGAAAGCACCAGATGGATTACGAAATAAAAATGAGGGAGATAAGTCTCAAGGAGAGAGACTTGGATCGGCCTCCCTCTGGTGGCAGCACATCGCCAGTGCAGGTAGAGTCAAGAGTGCACATCCCGAAGGACGTAGTTAAGGAGTTCTTTAAGGGGGATGACATAGGACAGTGGTTTAGGGCATACGAGGTAGCCATGTCCTCCCACCGGGTCCCTGACAAGGATTGGGGAGCGGGGTTGTGGGGAAGGTTCCTTAGCGAAGGGAGAGATACCTTGCTAGATTTGCCCGTTGAGAATCAGAGATCCTATGCCCACATGAAAGAAGCTTTATTGAACAGGTACGGGCTTACCCCTGAAATGTATAGACAGAAGTTTAGGGGATGTACTAAGCGGCCTGGGAATACGTATGTGGAGTATGTGACTTACTTTTGCAGAGCACTGGATGGTTGGGTGAAAGGTAACAAAGTTAATGATTTTCAAGGTCTCTTTGATTTAATTGCATGGGAGCACTTGTCTGATCACTGTTTTCCTGAGTTACGCCAACACCTGATCGATAGCAAGCTGTCCAACCCGAGGAAGCTTGCTGAGGAGGCGGACCGCTGGCTCAGCACCAGGGTCCACAAGGGTCCCGTGGGAGATTCCGCCAAGAGTGGGCAGGGTCCCCAGCAGAAGAGTGGGGGGGACAAGGGGGGAAAACAGAAAGGGTTCCAAAAAGGCCCCCAAAGTAGTTCCCAAGGGAATCCACAGCAGGGTTCTCAGCCTCCCCCACCCCCGAAGCAGGATGGGGCCCGACAGGTAAACCTGTTCCAAAGGGGCCCTTCAATTGTTTCAAATGTGGCGAGCCTGGGCACATATCCAGTGACCCCAAGTGTCGCCTATTTGGAAAACCCGCACCCACTGGTGCTCCGCCCCGACAAGTGACTAGCGTTCACCTGGGAGAAGAAATGATGGTCCCGGGGGGTGGAGATCCCGTTCACATGACCCTGGTCTCGTTAGGAGACAGCGAGATGATCCCTACGAACTACCTGCCCTCTAACACTAAAAAATATGGGCAGGTGGTGATCATCAATGGTAAGGAAGCCGAGGCTCTTAGAGACACAGGAGCCAGTGTGACTGCAGTGAGGCAGCACCTGGTGTCTCAAGAGCAGGTTGTACCCCATGCCTACTGTAGGGTTATCAACGCTGATAATTCTGAGAGTCAGTGTCCGATGGCTCAAGTTCCCTTCGAGTGGGGGGGGGGTCTCTGGTACTCTGCAGATCTGTGTGAGAAAAACCATGCCTGTTGACTGTTTGCTAGGGAACGACTTGGAGCACTCCCCTTGGGAAAAGGTGGAGAAAACGACTCACCTGCGGATGGTGGGTCTGCCTGACTGGGCGTGCGTGACCACCCGGTCCATGGCCGCCAGTAGGGGTGATCGAGAGGTCCTGGGGCCTGAAGGAGAGGCCCAGGAACCGGCCTTAGGGAGAAGGCGCAGGGGGCGCGGGAAGCCGGCCCCTGAAGTTCCTACGGTCCAGGAAGAGGCAGACCTTGAGGGGGATGCCCTGGAGCCTACAGGGGAACAGATCGCCGAACTGGGGGACCTGCCTGAGCTGACCCATTGGCAGCAAGAAGGAGGACCCTCCAGGGAGGAATTCTGCAGGGAGCAGAAAGAATGCCCTTCTCTCATGGGTATGCGGCAACAGGCTGCAGACCAGGCCAATGGTGTTCAGGCCAAAACACATTACGTGTACTGGGAGAACGACCTCCTGTATTCGGAGCCTAAGGCTGCTGAACCTGGGTCAGCCCGTGTGCTGGTGGTACCCCAGAAGTTCAGAGCCTTCCTACTGGGTCTGGCTCATGATGTGCCTTTAGCAGGACATTTGGGGATGGACAAGACCTATGACAGGCTTGTCACCCACTTTTACTGGCCCCAAATGCACAAGAGTTCCGATGCTTATTGCAGAACCTGTCCGACTTGCCAGGCAAGTGGAAAGACGGGAGGGAAGAACAAGGCTCCCCTCCAACCCTTCCCTGTGGTCGGTACGCCATTCCAGCGAGTGGGTATTGACATCGTTGGGCCTCTGGACCCCAAGACAGCCATGGGCAACAGGTTCATCCTGGTCTTGGTGGACCATGCCACCCGGTACCCTGAAGCCATCCCTCTGAGGACAGTGACGGCTCCCGTGGTGGGGCGTGCACTGATGGGAATTTTCTCACGAGTAGGATTCCCTCTAGAGGTGGTGAGCGACAGGGGAACCAATTTCATATCGAAATATATGAAGTCCCTTTGGCAGGAGTGTGGCGTAACGTACAAGTTCACCACACCCTACCATCCCCAAGGTAACGGGTTGGTTGAAAGATTCAACCGAACCCTCAAAGGCATGATCATGGGCCTGGAAGGTCCGATGAGGCGTAAGTGGGACGTCCTCTTGCCATGCCTGCTTTTTGCATATCGCGAGGTACCACAGAAGTCCCTAGGGTTCAGCCCCTTTGAACTACTGTACGGCCACCCCGTGAGAGGACCACTGAGTTTGGTAAAGGAAGGCTGGGAGCAATCTCCCAGGAAACCTCCCCAGAATGTATATAGCTACATGCTGGCCTTCAGAAACCAAACCAGACGCTTCAGACAACTTGCCGAGGCAAATCTGGAAGCAAGCCAGGAGGAAATGAAGCGGTGGTACGATCAGAATGCCACTCTGGTCGAGCTTCAGCCTGGACAGGAGGTGTATGTCCTGGCCCCAGTGGAGCCCTGTGCCCTTCAGGATAAGTGGACAGGACCATTTGAGGTTGTGGAGCGCAAGAGCCCCGTGACATACTTGGTGGACATGAAGACACCCAGGAACCCTTTGCGGGTCCTACATGTCAACCGCCTCAAGCCCCACTTGCGAAGGTCCGAAGTGGGCATGTTATTGGCAACCGATGACGGAATGTAGGAGGAGTCGGAGCCTCTTCCTGACCTCTTGGTGGCCTGTGAGAAGGATGGGTCAGTGGATGGAGTTAACCTCTCACCCTCCCTGACCGCCAAACAACAGGAGGACTGCCGCCAGTTGCTGGGGCAGTTTCCAGACCTGTTCTCCCTGGTTCCGAGTGTCACAGATTGGTGCGTCCATGATGTGGACACTGGAGACAGCTTACCGGTGAAGCATAAGGCTTACCGGGTAACTGACAGGGTACGGGCCTGCATCAAGGAGGAGGTCTCCAAGATGCTTGCCCTCGGGGTGGTTGAGTCTTCCAGCAGTCCTTGGTCCAGCCCCGTGGTCTTGGTTCCGAAGGCTGCTGCGCCGGGAGCCACACCCGAACTCCGGTTCTGTGTGGACTACAGAGGACTCAATTCAGTCACGAAGACTGACGCGCACCCCATCCCCAGAGCTGACGAGCTCATTGATCGGCTAGGGGCTGCCCGGTTCCTCAGCACGTTTGATTTAACGTCTGGGTACTGGCAGATCGCCTTGACCGATGGGGCAAAGGAGAGGTCGGCATTCTCAACCCCAGATGGGCATTTCCAGTTCCGGGTTATGCCATTTGGAATGAAGAATGCCCCTGCCACCTTTCAGAGATTGGTCAACCAGGTGTTGGCTGGGCTGGACGAGTTCAGTGCCGCCTACCTGGATGACATCGCGGTGTTCAGCGGCACTTGGCCCGAACACCTGCGACACCTCTGGGAAGTGTTGATGGCCCTGCGCAGAGCAGGCCTCACAATCAAGGCAAGCAAGTGCCAGATTGGGCAGGGTTCAGTGGTGTACTTGGGACACCAAGTTGGGAGTGGCAAGGTAGCCCCCTTGCAGCCCAAAATCGAAACCATCCTGGCTTGGGAACCCCCCAAGACCCAGACGGCAGTGAGAGCCTTCCTGGGGCTCACTGGGTATTACAGGAGGTTTGTCAAGGGCTATGGCACGATCGTGACCCCCTTGACAGAGCTGACTTCGAAAAAGCAGCCCAGGAATGTGATTTGGACTGACACCTGTCAGAAGGCTTTCGACACCCTGAAGACTGCCATGTGCACGGCGCCCGTGCTCCTGGCCCCCGATTTCTCCAAGGAGTTCATTGTGCAAACAGACGCTTCAGAGCATGGTGTAGGGGCTGTTCTTTCACAGATGACTGAGGAGGGCTTTGACCAACCCGTAGCCTTCATAAGTCGGAGGTTACTTCCACGGGAAAGTAGGTGGAGTGCAATAGAACGTGAAGCATTTGCTGTGGTCTGGGCGCTAAAGAAGCTAAGACCCTACTTGTTTGGGTCTCACTTCCGAGTTCAGACGGACCACAGGCCCCTCAGATGGTTGATGCAAATGAGGGGTGAGAACCCGAAACTGTTGAGGTGGTCCATTTCTCTACAGAGTATGGACTTTACGGTGGAACACCGCCCTGGCACCGATCACGCCAACGCTGACGGTCGGTCCAGATTTTTCCGCCTTAGTGATGTGGAACTCCCTGGGGAAGGGTAGTTCCCCCCACATTTCAGCTGGAGGGGACACATGTTAGACCTGGCACCTTGGCGTGAGTCTCCCTTCCACTTTTTGCTGATGTGCCTCCGATGTTTTGCTGGTTCTCCGATACTCAGGGCACTGCGCCACGGCTGATCCGTGCCGCAGTGCAAGTGCTCCCTACTGTAAATTGTACATACGATTGGTATCCATGATTGGTGCATTGGATTTACTGTTAGTCCCTAGTAAAGTGCACGAGAGAGTGCCGGGGCTTGTAGATGCCAATACTGCTGGTGGGCCTGCAGCGCTGGTTGCGCCACCCACCGAAGCAGCCGTAAAGATGTGTCCGGGAACTGCGACCGCAGAACCCGCGTGCGGTCTCGTACTGTCACGCTAGCTGGGCAAGTGTCCCCACTTGCCCGCCCCGACCCTTCCCTTGACTACATATTAGTCACCCCTATGGTAGGCCTGCGGGCAGGGTGCGTTGTAGGTGTAAGGTAGGACAAGCCCTGACGTGCGTGGCATGTCCTGGTAGTGACTTACAACGAAGACCGTATCTCACTACTGAAGGCTACCTGCTCCATTAGGCCAGACTGAGCTGCGAGGATTATTACACCCTATAATCCCCGCAGGCTCAAGGAGCATGGTAGTGAGTCATGTTTAGTATGCCTGAACTCAGGATAACGAGATATTTCTTGTAGTCAAGTTTATTTTAGTATCCTGGGTTTGCAAATGCTACTTTTGGAAAGTTAGCATTTGCTTGCTTAACCATTTCAGCCGCCTCTGCTGGTATGTGTATCTGTCTGTCTGGGATGTGTGAGTGACAGGGCTGGAGGGATGACAGGTGGTGAATGCGCAGATTACACCTTAGGAGTGCCTCTTGACTCGAACTGTCACTGTGCTCGGCCACCACAATGCTGGCTCCACCCTCCTGGGGAGCGGCGGATGACTCTGCCGGCACCTGGCCCAGGAAGGGCGAAGCCCCATCAACAAGGTACTTTGGCCACCCCTGTCCGGACAATGCTGGCTCCACCTCCTGTGGGGCGTCTGATGCGCCTGCCCCTCACACTGAAAGCAGAAGCCGGAGTACACCCGCCGGGGTACTCCAGAACTGAGAGTGGCTAGGCAAAGGCCCCCCTGGCCTGCGAGAACAAAAGAATTGGCCTATAAAAGAAGGAGCCCTGCTCCTTGAAAATTAGATCCGGTTTGGGCCACAGAAGGACTCTGCCCTACGAGAAGGACCATGAGAGACAAGGAAGGGTGCTGACTCTTGCCTGTGTCTGGTGCCTTGCTGCTGAAGGAGAGGAAGACGAAAAGACTACGAAAAGACTTTTGCTCTACTTGTGCCAAACTCTGCTAAAGAGATCTCCAAGGGCTTGCAACTGAACTTGCCCCCTGACCAGCGTCCCAGGACCAGTGGACGCTACCCCCCTTGGAAGGAAGCGACTGCGGGTGCTGACCATCGCCGCAGCACTGACGAAGGAATCTCCTCCAAGGCAACGACATCCACCTGACCACCGTGACCGGGGCCCACAGCAACAGCGGGAGCAAAGCAAGGACCAGCCGCCGCTGGCCCGAACACCGTGACCGCAACTGCACCGGGAGCCCGAGAGCAAAGCAAAGGAGGACCCGTCCGGTCCGAGCTCTCGAGGGGACTGCATAACGAGCAGCCACTCACCTGCAAAGACGGACAGTTGCCCCACGAGAATCCGCAAAGTCGGTAGTCTGCCCGACAGCCCAGCTGTGAGCCCACAGCTGCACCGACATTTGGCTGGGTACGTCCTGCACTTGGGGACCGTACTGCCACTTGTCACCACCGCACAGCCGCCGCCTCCAAGGTCGGAGCGGACGACGAGGAGAGGACCCTGCCGCCACTGAACACCGCTGCCCCGGAGGACCAGTGACCTGCTCGGCTGAAGAGCCGCAACGATCAACGACCCCGGGAAGGCAACGCGACGTGGGACAGATCCCCTGGAAGCCGCCGGCTCCACAAGAACTTTGAGTAACACCGGCCTACGGGCCTCAAGAGAACTGCCTAAGAACTGTGGTAACCCGAATCAAGTAATCTGCAACCGTTTTCCATAAAGTGTATTGACTGTATTCACAAACCTGCTTAAAATCTATATAAAGATATATATTTTTACAGAATACAGTCTGGTCTCGTTGTGTGGTGGGTTGGTTGTAAAGGTGTACTGTTGCAAGTGTTTAACCCTTTGTGCCCCAAAGATTAGCCTGCGACTGCTTAAGCCACACTACCTAGAGGGTAAGCAGAGGTTGTCTGGAAGGTAACCCTCAGCCCTGACGAGGAAGAGAGAGTCCCTGCTTGTGGCTAGTGCTACACTGCGCCAACTAGAGCCTCCCCCTTCCTACAAACGCCAATGGGGGCTTAATCTGATAATCCACCTCCATTGACTATACAGGCAAGTCAACTTTTTAGTAGGCATTAGTTTATAGCGACAATCGCTTGGCCTGCCTTGCTAATAGACGATAGCTGTGTTAGCGACTGTTTTCAGTCGCTAACAGTTTGGGTACACCCACTTTGCATGTCATTAACGATAAATATCGCTGACATGCAAAGCTGGCCTCAAACCTGTAGCTATCGCCTAAAAGCTGTCACTAACTGCAGTTAGTGACAGCTTGCTAATAGGGCGATAAAAATATCGCCGCATTAGCGGGAAAAAATCCCGCTAAAGCGGCGATATTGCCCTTGCTAATATGCCCCATTGTGCCTAGAAAATGTCTCTGTGCAAAGAAAATACACTGACTCACAGGAATCTTGCAGTTAGCCCTCAACCTATAAGATCTCCAGAATGTAATGTAAGGTAAATCACACTGAAGCCAATAGAACTACGAGGCATATTACCAAGGGGGGCGATAGGCAATTATCGCCTATTTAGCGTCCGATTTCGGCCGCTAAGCGGCGATAATTCTATCGCCCTATTAGCAAGCTGTCGCTAACTGATGTTAGCGACAGCTTTTGGGCGATAGCAAGCGGTTTGGGGCCCGTTTTGCATGTCAGCAATGTTGATCGCTAATGACACGCAAAGTGGGCGTACCCAACCAGTTAGCGACTGAAAGCAGTCGCTAACGTCGCTATCACCTATTAGCAAGGCAGGCGTAGAGTTGGAAATATTTGCGCTAAGCGCAAATATCTCCAAATACTAACACCTGCCCAGACCAGTTCTTAGCCATGTTATGCAATGGGAGGTGGATAACATGGCTAAGAGCATTTCGTTGCTAATTCATGAATATCGCTGTATTCTCAGCGATATTCACGCATTTCGCCGCTATCGCTGGATATTTTAGCACAATGGAGAAAAACGTTTCTAATAGCATGTTTTCTCTGCTAACATATCTAGCGATAGGCAGCGATAAAAAACTCATCGCTAAGCCTATTTAGCGATAAATATCGCTACTTGTTGGTAATATGCCCCTACATATTTTACTGAAGGGCATCGCCGGACAAAACAAACGCAAACTGCAAAGTAAGTGCAGTGTCCCGAAATATATTTTAAATAAAAATGTCATGCTTTTTCTTTAAAACTCTAAAATCAGCCCAGTGTGGATACACTCCTACTCAGTTAAATTGATCCTGCCGGGAATCATAGCAAAAAGGATGTTCTGAAAAAAACAACAGTGGCTTTGGTTTGCATGAACAAACCCAATGGTCCCACTGGTCAAATTTTTCCACAGTTATCACTGTGAAACCTCATCACGAGATTTAACAAGGTTCTATATTTATTCCATTGATGAAGTTTGCACCTCTGTCCACGCTGTTGAAAACCACTTGGCAGTCAACGAAGCAGCAGCATAGGCCACCTACCGACTTCATTAACATCCTTGCAACTCCCAATAGCATGAAACAGTGGTCCATCATTTAAGGCTTTAGTCTGAAGCCTCCTAGTTCCACAGGGATAAGTCCAGTGCCAAAAGCCTAGGCAGCCAGATGCTTTAATAATGTCTGCACAAAGAGTTTAGAATGGATATCAAAAAGGGTAATCAGACAATAATTATCATGCTGATCCTTTTTGCCTTTTTTTTGAATGGGCTTCAATATGGCTCCTTTCCATGAACCTGGGAGAATGCCTGTACAAGTTACCCACTAGAAAAACCCACTGAAAATGAGTCCCAATTTTCGGACATCTTTCTTGAATATTACAGATGGTAGCCCATCCAGACCATCAGGTATTTTTTTATAACTAATTATTCCGGACAGCATTTCTCCTGTCTAAATGCTTGCAATATACTCCTGCCTCCATTTCAGAGCTGACCCACACCGCTTACAGATTTTCAGAGTTTCCCCCACTTAATAAAGAGTAGATACAAGTATATCAGTCTTCTTTGCCTATCTTGGCCTCCAAGGATGATGGAGATGAGAGGGTTACAGAGCTCACTAGTCGCCAGAAATGCTTACTATTATTATCGGCAATAGAAGCTAGTATTAACTCACAATTCACTGTATAAAACTCTCTCTTTTTATGGGCACATTAGTTTCAGTAGACAATTTTCAAGACCACCATAGCTGTTCTTAGGCAGGTAACACATAGATTTAACTTAAATCATCGATGACTCCTGTTTACAACTCTTCTACGGCAATCATCACCAAACCATTTGGACCCCTGATTTCTTCCACCACTTGTTAAATGAGGCCCCCCCTGTGCTTAAAATGGGCTAATTGTTGTTTTAATAACCTGTCATACCAATCCAATGCATCTCAACCGACTTCTAGGTCTAAATGCTCAAATTGGAAAAAGATCCTGGAGTGCATCTTCAGTGATTAAAACACATGTTCTGTTATAATATACTACCTCTAATGATAGAGAGGCATTTGGACCAGGCAGAAAAGCATCTTTAAACTCCAAAACTGAGGGCAAGATGGTCACTCAGCCCCATGTCAAAAACTCTAAAGTTTTTCACCCTCTGAAATTGGTGCATTGCGATCAACACATAATCAATAGGCAGACTGCTATTACCATTTTCAAAGGTTATCGCAGTGGGAATATTATCATTACACTGACTGTTCAGGTTGATCACATTCAATTGCACTAAACAGGAGAAGACCTTTTCCTCTCGTTCCCTGGGACTTTTCAAGACAATGCAGTCAGGGATGTTTAATGCAAGCCGCAATTTTTTCATAGCCATATCAAAATCTTTACAATCTGATCCTTCATCAAAATCGCCCATATCATCAACAAAGCATCTGGATAAGCACAAGAAAACGTTTTCACATCATTGCCAAACTCAACAGTTCACACTCAGGCAGGAGTCGAGGTGAGGTAATATAAACGTTGAGACAAATCATTTGTTTTAACCCCTCAACATTCGTAAACTAATCAATTAGGCAGGCAAGTACCTATGCACAACTAGTTTGGAGCTTTGTTACCTTCCACCCACAGCGGACAGATACCAAGATTACCAATCCACCAACTGCTCTACCTTTTGAAAAAGTCTTATCATTTTAGGATATGGCAATGAACTCCCTCCCAGTACAGGGCACTCCAACAACCAGATTTCCTGTAGGAACAGTACAGGATAATTCATTAAAACCTCCCTATAATTTTCAATTTCTATAAATGATTTAAACGTATGTATGTTCCATACCAGGACACATCCTGAAAGTATATGGCCATCCTCCTACCAATCAATTGCTTCAGCACCTCCACCACTCCAAGGGTGATATGGCAATCATGAATATATTTAGGAGAATGACCCTCCCCTCTCCAGGACATTACCCCTGACGGTCATGGCTGCTTTTCCTCCTAACCTCATCAAAGTCCAAGGGGTAAGACTGATTTTGTTTCCTCAAGTATAGGGCTCTGTTATTATGGAACATTACAGTAACTATTCTTTCTTGTGACCTATCTTGTTCCCACTAGCTCCTTCCAACACCTGTTCTTTGTCCTACACCCAGTGGCCTAGCAAGGGAAATCTGATTATGTTTTAATCCTCCATGTATGCATAAAAATGGGGTTATCTTCGTGCAATAGCCCTCTCCTAGTTTACCAGCGGTTTCATGCATTGCATCACTTACTGCAAAAAGACTAGTGCCATTTGCTGTCAAGGCTGACTCAGAAGCTTGCACTACGTTTTCAACTCCTCAAATGCAAACAATACACTGGTTAGTTCTTCCTCTTCAACTTTCCTAAAACCAACCAGTGCAAAGTCCTTTGTGAAAATATTCCTCAATCTTTTAATATTGGGGAATAAACTTAGTAGTACGGATATATTAAGGGTTCTGCTGCACCTTCCTTTTATGTTTCAACCTGAGGAATAACGGAGCCGGTGACTTAGATTTAAGAGGACCACTTACATGGGCTAAGGGAGCAACGTTTAAACCACCCAAAGATTTTCTTCTATCAGAATCATGACTTCGATTAATGGAGTTGAATGGAAACTTCTCCTTAACAGTAAAAGGAGGAGATGTATCATGATTTTGCACTGTGTTTGCATAACAAAAATGGAGTTGAATGGAAACTTCTCCTTAACAGTAAAAGGGGGAGATGTATCATGATTTTGCACTGTGTTTGCATAACAAAAGTGACGCAATTCAGCGCAAAATATATATTTTTTCACTTTACTTTCCAGCGCTAAACTTGTTTAGCACGGGAAATAACAGAAAAGTAACACGAAGCAGTGCATAGCGCTGCTTTGCAGTATTTTGCGCCAATGGGGCGTACCTCGGGTGAAGCAGGGGCGTTCCCATGCAACCACCCAAGGTTTCTCACACTTAATCTAATTTACTAAGTAAAGTAGATTGGGTATAGCATGAGAAAACTGTGCCCTTTCCACGTAGGCGCAAGGAAGGAGAAATGCTTTAATTTCTCCTTCCTTTTCTGACTTTGCATGCGTGCTGCACTGTACAGCACGCATACAAAGAGGGAAAAGGTTTGAAGTGAGTCTTAGCAAAAGTATTTTGTGCCGGAAGGGTACCCTTAAAGTACAAAACCCATGCTGGACTTAGGGAGACACCCTTGCACCATGGCGCAAAGGTGTCTCGGTGGCACACGGCAGCAGATTTCAGCGCTGCACTAGTGAGAGGGGAGGAGAGTACCTTATTTTAGTAAATCGGACACTCTCTTCCTCTCTCCTTTTCACGGGGCACAAGGCAGAATTTGCGGCTGCTGCAGTGCGCTTTGTGAAAAGTTGGTAAATTTCCCCCTTGGTATTTTTGCCCCAAGAGGCCTCTTTTACCACTTTTGCACATTCCTTAATTTTCCCTCCCTCTTATCTCTGGAAGTTTCATTAATCTCCCTACATCTTTCTTACCTGACTTCCCCATAATGTTTGGTTTCTTAACCATCGGAGGGGACACTAGTTGAGTTGGGGACTTGTGAGGTTGCCTGAGTGGATCCACCCACATAACTTCAGATGGCCCATATTCTTCCTACATCCCCTGCCTACATGAACACTCTTTGGGGCATATTACCAAGGTGTGCATTGCAAAATGCACAACGCACATCTCCGTATCGCCGGCTATCGCCGGATTTCATCGCCTAATTAGCGCGCAATTATCAATGCGCATCAGGCAGGCGATTAGAAATCCGGCGATAGTCGGCGATATGGCACATTAGCGCATGAAAACAAACATTTTTTTCATGCTCTAATGTGGGCCTTGATAATATGGGGGGGTGGATTCAGCTTTATGATCCACACCCCCATGTTAACAATGCCTAACGTCTGGTCGGAGCAGGCATTTGGAGACCTGCGATAAATGAGTTTATCACAGGTTTTTGTCTCCCAACGCCTGCCTTGGTAATAGGGTGTTCCCACCTCCAACCACATTTTACATGTGGTTGGACGTGGGAACGCCCACTTTTCATGTCATTAGCGATGTTTATCGCCGAAATGCAAAGTGGGCTCGGCTCAGGCTTCAAAGTGCCCTTGGTAATAGGGCTCTAGCTGTATCGCCGCTTTCTCGGCACAATTCGCCTAGAAAGCGGCGATACTAGCCCTTGTTAATAGGCCCCTTTGTTCTCCCCGATCCCAGTCACATGGTGAGACTGCACTTTTTACCCAAATACAGTCCCTCTTTTCTTAAAACATATGTCCCGTCATTTACTGTGCAAGTAGTTAGCTGTGTCACTTCTTAGGGAATGGGAGAAGGACCAGAACCGCAAATACCCCCTTTAGACCGTCCTTCCCTAGTCTCCCTAGATCCATCGCATAGTGATTTACTGACAGCTTCAAGCAACTGGATCAGATTAAAATGTTGAATATTATTCAGGACCATTGCTTTCAACATTCCCGAAAAAGTTACTTGCATTAGGGAAAGGAGGTTCAACATTGGTAAGTCGCGGGCAAAGTCAGAAGCATTTCCTAGGGAATTAGTCTAATTTGTTAATTCATGCTTGTTAGATCCTGTCCCCCTTTGATGGTCCAACAGCTGATACTTCACGCTATTCATGCTTGGAAAAGGGTATACGTTAAGATTGAATTCTGTCTGGTAAAATAGACAAAACAATGCCACACTCACCTCTTGACTATTGGGGAGGATGAGGACCTTGGGGGTCTGTCTCCTAAGTCCCCCCACCAGCCTTGAAACCTCTCTAACAGGACTGAAAGACTTGACAACTCCAGGTCCCCCAGACCATAACTAACACTCAAGAGGGAGATTATGGCTTTCAACATCACTTTCTCTGTCAGTGGGGATACATATTTTCTTAGATTTAGGGGTAAAAGAGTTAAATTAGGGACTGTGGCAACAGGAGACATTTGTTTATCTAACTTTCCCACTCAGTGATCATCGCCCCGTTTATCACCCATAGGGCAAGTAACTCTGGAGACCTGCATTTTTTGCAGGTTCGACAGGTGAGAGAGCATCAGATACATCAGATATTGGAGATGTATGCCCTATAGCCTTGGTTTCTGCCCCCCTTTTCCCTCCTGAAGTATGTATTCTCTCCACAATGACAGATCCATTCTCACAATCACCATCAGCATAATTCTTTTTTTAATCTGTTTTTATTATTTGCATTAACAACATTGGCAAGTAAATCATAATATAAAGTATCATCTGTTACAATCAACATACACAATTGCTTTGAAAAATCAGCAGTAAATTGTACAATAGTCCGACCGGCTGCAATAAAGACTTTAGAAATTAGATTTAACACATCTCCCCCACACGCCTCACAGGTCACATCAGAACTGTCTTCTTCATAGTCAGGTATAGGCTCACATATGTTCCCCCGGTAAACGTTCCATGCTTCCCATATTTTGATCAATTTTTGAGGACAACCCCGGTTTATGTAGACCGTCCTTTCGGCCATCATAGCTAGACCTATATCCTTACACAAGGCCGTTAGTGATGGCAAATCCTCGGCTCCCCATTTCTGCGCTATATTGGGCTTTGCCACCATAAGCCCCAGTGTAGCCCATGTTTGCGCCAGGCACGTGAGGTCATTGGGTTCTCACATGTTTAGCAAGCACTTTCGGGGCTCTGGAACCAGTGACAATCCCTTGACTTGTGACAGCGTCCTCAGTACCCTCCTCCAGAAATCAGCTACCTTGGGACAGTCCCATAGTGTATGAAAGAAGGATCCCTTCTCCCCACATCCCCTAAGGCAGTATGGATGCTGTATTATGCCCATTTTATGTAGGTTGCGTCTAGTATGGTATGTGCGGTGCAGAATTTTAAGCTGAACGAGCCGGAGCAGTGCTGGTATCCATATCTCCTTGGGAGAGGCCGGTGCCTCCTGCCACTCTGACTCGTCTATGTCCCCCACGTCAACCATCCATTTTTCCCTCAACTGCATTGTAGGGTCCGGCAGGTTATTGATTAATTTACGGTAAGGAAACGACGTGGTGCGTTTTTGGATATAGTCTGTGAGCAGCCAGTCCTCCAGCGGGGAAGCCTCAGGGACCTCCGTACCCTGCGATAGTGCCGCCAGCACCGCATGTCTGATTTGCGTGTATCGGAAGGCCGTAGATGGAGCAAGGTCATATTGTTGTCGGAGCTGGGCAAACAGGATCACATTTCCTTTATCCCACAGGTCACCTATCGTGGAGCTACCAATGTTGTCCAATTGGTCGAATTCCTTGCTATTACGCAAATGTCCCAGTTTTTTGTATCCCATAGTGGGGTAAGTCGGGTTAGGGACCCCTTCCATCCAAGTCATGCCTGTGCTGTGTGCCATAATGTAGCCGTGTGTTTTGTCAGTCCTAATAATTTGGTCTTTGTTGTAGAGCACAGAAAGCATAGCTCCAGTGCCCAGCTGGGACCTGTCTGCCCTATAGGCGTGTATCCATTGATTAATAATTTTGAAGTGAGCCGTCCAATACTACAATTGGACATTAGGGAGCGCTATTCCTCCGTCATACCAACTGCGACTCAGTTTCGCCAGTGCTTAGGAGCTGGCTTATTGCCCCACAGTAGCTTGGACACCTGTGCAGCTATTTGCTTAAAATATTTTAAAGGCATTGGGTACGGCGTGTTTTCAAGGGCGTATAAAAAATGGGGTAAGGTCATCATTTTAAACAATGCCGCTTTTCCCAACAGCGTTAGCGGGAGTAGCTCCCAATGTGCCACATTTCACCTCAAACTCTCCAGTAGGGGCGTCAAATTTTTGATGAAGAAATCTGTAGGTCCCGCTGTGATATGAATGCCTAGATATTTAAAGGAACTATGGGAGACCAGAAGTTGACAGCTTTCAGGGAGACGTGGCGTGGGTTCTTGCAGTACGTACAGGACATACTTGGACCAGTTGATAGTGTACCCTGATACCTTCCCGTAACTGTCACATATCTCAAGGAGCACTTGTAGGGAGTGTTCAGGGTCTGTCAAGTTTACCAGGATATCATCGGCATAGAGGGACAGGCGGTCCTCCCAGCCTTCCGCCCACCGGATTCCTTTCAGGAAAGGGTATCCTCTGATCTGAGTTGTCAAGGGCTCCAGCACCCGCGCAAAAAGGAGCGGTGGCAGGGGGCACCCCTGGCGTGTCCCTCTTGTCAGCGGTATGCTTTCCGATATGTGCCCATTGGTCGTCACATGTGCTCGTGGGCTATTATATAAGAGGCGGACCCAGGCACAGAATTTGGGGCCAAACCCTAGATGGCTAAGGACTGCAAAAAAAAACTCCACTCCACCACGTCAAAAGCCATTCTTGCATCTAAGGATAGCACCACTGCCGGCTCCGTCAGAGCCTATGCTTTGGCCATCACCCTGTGTAAGCGCCTGAGATTCAGCGCGGTGTTCCTATTCGGCATGAAGCCTGATTGATCCGGGTGAATTAAGTGCGGGAGGTGCGCTATAAGTCTGTTGGCCAAAACTTTAGCCAGAATTTTGGCCTCTGCATTTATCAGGGAGATGGGACGATGGGAGGCGCATTCGGTCAGGGGCTTCCCGGGTTTCCGAATAGCCACTATAGTGGTGTAACAACCGGATTCTCGGACCAGATAGGATCAGCTCCTCAGAGCACCTCCAACCCAGCCGGAACGTAATCACCTCCCTCCTTAGGACGTATTTACAATAGGTATGTATATGTTTTGTACCTAAGGATGGGGAATTAGCAATATACATGCATAGGTTTTCTACAATATCCCACTCATACCGGTTAGTCTCGCGGCGACTTAGGCCCAGACTAGTCTACCCTAGGGCAGTTCTGATTAGTTACCATTACACACTGACCACAGTCAGTGCTCGCTCGGTACCTCCGCAATCCTGCGTGCCTACACACCAGTGTCCTCCCTGGTGTTCTCTCACTCACAACCCGGTCCACAATCCGGCGGACCTATGCACCAGTCTCCTCCCTGGTGTTCTCTCACTCACAACCCGGTCCACAATCCGGCGGACCTATGCACCAGTTTCCCGCCTGGTGTTCTCATTAACGCCGCTTACCAACGACGACCACTTTCCTAAGAATACCTTAGGAAGGAATCTCTCATTGGCTACTCGAGATATGATACTACAATATGATGAATTATACAACAACTTACCAAATTAGAGGATGTGCAATCTATTCTTCACCCTAAGGGGCCCCTCTCTCCCTCATTGCTCAGTCACTACTTACCAGACCGGGAATTACATCCGTTCATGAAAACAATGCCTGACTAGAAGAGCAGTTTACCCTGATTGAACAAGAATACGAGGCACATGCTGGTTCACTAAGAACTGGGGTATCTTTATTACAATGAACAGAAAAAGAACAATACAATACTATGACATATATCCTGCAAAGGAAAGTGGAAGGTTAGAATGTGCACACTATAGAATATGGGCAGATATCACCTTATTAACGTGAAGTCGGGGTTCGGCAGTCATCTAGGTTCCCTTCTCGTCTGTGCCTTGGCTCGTCTTAAAGTCACGCCTTGGCAGTCACGGATACACGTCTGCACCGCTATGCTCTGTCTTCTCTGCTTCCCTCCAAATCACTGGAACCTTCCTTTCATTAGCTGCTTTCTCTCTGGCTGTTCTGCACTACTCCTCTCTCCTCTCAATCACGGACCATCTCCACTTCTCGGCTTCGATCTTATAATTTAGTTTCAGCCACTCTGGTATTCATTCTTCTGATTAACTGCTTCATTCGAAATGCTCTGATCGTATGGGTCAAAGCTCGCCAGCTGCTCCAACTAAAATAACTTCAATCTTTCTAAGAGAGTATCAGCTTCTCGATCTTTCTCGGACTTCAAAATGGTGACTGTCTGCCTGGAAATAATTAATAGCATTGATGCTAACGGCTAGCTGCCGCCTACAGACTGACTAACTCACTGCCTCATGCTTTCGCTAATATGGAAGCTTGTCCTTTCATGGAAAGTTACGGCCAGTAACCTGCCGCCCACCAAATTCTTGTACCTCCCCGTACCAAGGACACATTCCCAGCCGGCCGGCCTGATGTTGTGTCTTCGGAGTGGAGAAAAATACAGTCTTTCGATAAGGGCCAGCCTGAGCCGGTTCTCTCCAAGCGAACAACACTTCGAAACTAAAACATTACACTTGACCTAGAAGCATCTCAAGCTGCCGGGGCAGAAAGCAAGATGGAGTCTCTCCCGTTTGAGGCCCACAAGGCCCGAAATAAGCATAACTCCATAGAAGGTATACTAACACTCTTGCAAAAGGACGGATTATCACTAATACTAATGAATCTATCCCCTAACATAAGTTTATAAGCCCTGATCTAAGGAAAAGGGTACGAAAGTGCATTACTGAGCCCTATGGATAGGCCCTGTTCATGGTTCTAACCCTTGCACTAGAATGATAATAGACTAGAGTCACTTCCAATCATCCTTCCTCAAAGGAGGGCCGAAAAAGTCGGTCAGAACAAGTGGCTAGCTGCTGATCTTGCAGCAGTTCACCTTTTCCTGGGCTGTCGTACATACTTAATAAGTGGGGGTTGAGAAAGTCCGCCATCTGTTTATACAATTCTATTGAGACCCCATTAGGCCCTAGTACCTTCCCTGACTGTAATGAACGTATTGCGGTGTGCAACTCTTCCTCTCCAAGATCTGCCTCCAACTCCATGGAGGCCTCTTGAGAGAGCTTGGGCATTACTACGTCTTTTATGGAAGCCGCTGTTTCCTCTTCTGACACGAGCGATATCAATGTGTAAACATCTCGGAAGTGTCGCCCCAGAGGGTTTACTATCTCCTGTGGGTCCGATGTCAATTGTCCCTCATCCGTCCGTATTTGTGCTATTCCCTTAATTCTTTGCTCCCGCCTATCTAGCCATGCTAAGAGCTTCCCTGCCTTGTTGCCTACGTCGTATATCCTATGTCTAGTGGCAGTGAGGTTGGACACAGTCTCCTTTCGCAGGTGGTCTCTATATTGTTGTTGTTTGAGGTGTAGTGCATGCGCCGAGGACGAAGAGTGATCTGCTGAGTTTTGTGTCTCGGCCGAGTGTAGTTCCAACTCTAGGTCTAGTAAATCTTTCTGTTTGTCTCGCTTATAGCCCATGATAGAGACTATGGCCTGCCCCCTAATGACCGTTTTAAAGGCTTCCCATAAAACTGATGAAGAGCTGGCGGATGCAGTGTTTTCTGTAAAGAAATATTTTGTAGCTTTTTGGATTTCTTTTCGAATTTTCGGAATCTGTAGGTATCCGGGGTAGATGGGGTATGTCCTCCTGTGGGACACATGGTGAAGTGAAAAAGGCACCATTACCGGTGAGTGGTCGGAGATGCCTCTAGGCTTGATCATTAAAGAGCGGCAGACCCTGATGCAGAGGTCTAGCCCGGGACCAGGGTTCAATTCCCCGCCTCGGCAGGTCTTGGGCTCAAACATTTCACGGACCTGATAATTCTCGCCTCTGTGCCTATTTCAATCATGGAGTCTCACTCTGCAACTCTGGGCAATAGCTTGCTTAATCTCCACAACAGCCCCCACAACGCTAAGGATGCCTGGCCTCCACCTTGGGGGTGCCCAGGAGTGGACGCCTCACAGGGAAAGCCAGGAGGGGTTCCACAGCGGTATTCGTACAAGCGCCTTAAGACCCTTGCGGGTGAGTAGTGCGCTATACAAGTATCAATTTACATTTTACATTTTACTATGTTCTGCAAACTATTAGTGGAAGTCAGGAAATAGTCTATTCGAATGAAACGTATATTGTCGTGTTGTGCAATTTTGATGCCTCCAGATGTCAAGCAGTCCAAGTGCCTCTTTGAAACTCTGTAGATGAGAGTCGCCAGGTGTCTGTGTTTTCACTGGGTATCTGTCCAAGTCAGCATCCATCGTGGTATTAAAGTCCCCCCCGATAATCAGGTCCCCCTCCGGCACTGCAAGCAGAAATTCACTAAGAGCTGGAAGCTCTACTGTATGGTGCGCCAAGAGAATGTACACCGACACTACGTTAATTTTCAGCCCCTCCCACTGACCCTGCACTGCTGCAAATATCCCCTGATCATCCTTTTTTATTTGTAGTATTATAAAGGAGGAAGACTTCAGTACCAATATACCTACTCCCCTGGAGCCTGAGGAACACTCGGAGTGCACTGCCATTTTATATCCCCACCTGTCCAGTGCCCCACACGCCGTGTCTGTGAGGTGTGTTTCTTGTAGGAGTGCTAACGTGGGGGCCTGACGTTTGAGAGCCTGCAGCACCAGACCCTGCTTGGTTTTATCTCCTAAGCCGTGCACGTTCCACATGAGTAGTGTTAGGGGGGTGACTGGCGTATCGGGGTCGCCTCTGGAGTACCTTCAACTGGGGTGAGTGTCGCCATATGTGCGGTAAGCAGGGGGTGTGTATTTTACATCATCCATGTAGTGTGGAAGTTTAGCAGCCAGCGGGTACGTTGTTCTACTGTCATTGCCGTTACAAACTAAAACAAAAAAACTCAGAACCCAAACACCCCAACCCTGTGCCCCTCCCCCCCACACTGCCTCCTGCCCAACGGACTTCAAACTGCCCGCCACCCCAACATAGCAGAGTGCTCAATCCCAACCCCGAACTATGTACTTGCGGGAGGGGGGTAAGAGGTCCAGTGAGAAGCGCAGTCCTTCCCTTTCCCCCTTAGACTGCCTCAGCCCAGTGCTCAAAGATGGCCAAACTGCATCTTGTCCAGGTTCGTGCTCTGATTTCCAATTATTCTCAGGTCGCCAGCATTACAGGCCGCCAGCGTTATCCGTGACGAGGTCCTCATTTTGAGTGTGTTGCAGGTCGTCCTCTTCTTGCCGCCGCTGCTCCTGCCCGCTCATTTCTTCGCTCTCTCTTCGGCGGCGTTGGCCCCTAGTGCCGCATCGTGGTCCCTCCGCTCAGCGCCAGACCTCCAGCCAGTCGTGTGCCTCCTCCGGCATCTCAAAAAAACATGTTTTGCCCTCTGCCACTACTCTGAGTTTCGCTGGGAATAACATTGCGTAAGGTAAATCTTTGGCTTGTAGTTCTTTTTTGACTTCTAAGAAACTGCGGCGGCATCTGGAGACCGCCGCGTGTAGTCAGGGAAAAAGGATACTGCTGAGTTCTGGACTCGGATCGGTGGGGTCACTCTGGCCGTTTGCAATATGGCATCGCGATCTCGAAAGTTGAATAAACGGGCGAGCACTGGTCTGGGGGGTGCCCCCGGCCTGGGTCTTCCCCCCGGCACCCGGTGGGCTCTTTCCACTGAGAAGAAAGCTGATAGACACTTTGGTTGTAGCTGAGTCTTGATAAGGTCCTCCACGTAGAGGTCCATTGCCTGATTCCCTTCACTTTCCGGAATTCCGAGGATTCGGACGTTATTTCTTTGTGAGCGTCCTTCTTGATCGTTCAGCTTCTCCGCCCATAATTTATTCTCAGTTTTGAGCCAGGATACTGTTTTTCGCAAAGCAGCAGTGTCGAACGTCAGAGTTTTGGTGACTTGTTCGACTTCCGTGACGCGGGCTGACATTTTCTGAAAGTCTGCTCTTAAGAGGGAGACATCTGTGGAGATTGTACCCACCGTGGTCTGGACACTTGTAAGGGCTGTCATAATATCATCCAACTTAACTTTTTTGGAGCCATCGCCCCCGGGGACTTTCTCCGAGGAATCACTTTTCTCCGACTGAGGTGGGAGGCATATTTGTTCTGTCTAGTTTGCGCGTTCTGATTACGCGGGTCCCCTGCCCACCATGGCGTCTTCGGTGTTTGACAGGGCACCCTGCCGCGAAGCGCGGTGTTGGTCTTGGGATATCCAGACCCTGTAGCCCGGCGAGATACTCAGGGCCGCCGTGTGGGGTGATACTGCCCCCAGTAATATGTGTTGCGAGTAGGAGATGGGGGGGTTGTCGTGTAGCCGATTCCTCCTCAGCCCAAAATAATTATCGGCCTTTGGTGTGTAGGTCGGTCACAGCAGGCCTCCGTGTATTTTGTAAAGATTTCACCCCCCACGGCCAGTGAGGGGGGGCTGCTCTATCGGGTCTCCGCACTGGCGCAGGTGCTGCCAATCCCGATCTCCGCTGGGGTGCGGGCTGCTGCGTCTCCGGTCCGATGAGGCCTTGGGGGACTCAGACACTCCAGTCCCTCGCTGTCCCGCCGGCAGCAGGCCTCACCTCGTTGTCGGCTCTCCCGTGGTCTCAACTCCGGGCTCCAGAGTCAGTAGGGCAGTCGGGGTGTCCCAAGGCGCTCCCAGCTTTGTCCCCATGTCTCCCGGCCCACCTCCGCCATTGCGTTTTATGCCGGGTGCGGCCTGTAATTGAGTCCCCGGCGGCCGCTCGCTCAGTAGGCCTCTGGCGCCTACTTCCCACTGTGCACGGCCTCGGTGTCAGATTGCGGCCGGAGTTTCTACCGCAGCTGCCGCTTGGTTCCAGGCTTTAGGACCAGTCTTTGAGGTGCATTTGTTGTATGGATTTATGCCCGGATTGGCGTGAAAGGCTACTGCTTCACCGGACCTCCCTTAGGCAGCAGCCATTGTACTCGGCCGCTAGCCACGCCCCCCCCATCAGCATTAATTTTAATCGAAATCATATTACTTTCCTCCTCCCTCAGGTCAGGCTTTGGACTTTCAGCCTTACATTATTTTGTGAGTAAGTCCAGCAGAAAAGATGGAAACCCAACAACCAACCTGATAGATTTCTGTCTGGTCCCTAGAGACTGGGCCCTTTTTATCTCTGAGGGGAAAGATGTAGGGGTCACAGTAGTCTTGGTGCTGTATAAACTTAACAAAAATCAAGTTAGGCTCCAGTGTTACTTCCATGATGGGGGCCAGAAACCCACCCACATGACTTTGGTTTAGCCATGAGGTGGAGGTGCCACAAAATCCCTTCTGAGGGGATGGTGGGGACACCACTGTGGAACAATGAGTTAGATGGGATACCACATCCCTTAATATGTCTCCCACTGCCCACTTGGTGATGATACTGTCATCATTACCATTTTTGCCATTTTTCGGTGCAAGTCTGGAACAAGGATACGAAGCTCTAGACCCCCCCCAGAGACTTCTTTGTAGTAGTCCGTTATGCCAAGTTCCCCGAGATTAAAGACCCCACTTTTTTCTTGTACAAGAACCTTGCAGGTATCAGGGATGAAGAGAACGGAAGGGGCAGTCCCCAGTGAACGTAAAGGCTCCCTCTGACCAGCCTCAGAGCATTCTTTGACCACACTTCCCCTCCCTGCTCTGATTGTGGCTATCAGCTCCACTACCCTTCCTCCTGGCCTCAATATACACTCTGCCACTAAGAAAGGTGAAAACTAACACTTCAGAGTTACGGATTCCAAGGCAACAAACACTCAAGAACGTCAGTTGTCAACTTCCAATTCCGGCGAATTCCAACAACTTCAGAAGTTCTGATAGAAGTTCTGACAGCTCCGGCAATTGCCTTGGTTAGTTGCCTAAACTGGGTGTCCTAAATATTCCAGGTAAAAATGTTGAAAATAGCAGAGGTAAAACCATAAAGTAACACAGCATATAAACAGGCAAAGGTGAACAACAGAGAGCACCAATCCCAGCATGCATTAAAAAATCTAGGAGGGTGCACAGGTGGTTCTCTCAGAACACAAGCCGCACCTGCTCTAGAGAGGCTGCCTCCGGGCCCTGGTCTACCAACACTGTAAATGCTTAACGCGTCCCACCTCTCTTCTTCCAGACATTCAGTGCTGACATTAAATGCTGCACTCCCTGTAACAAACAGCACTCTAGTGCACTCTGCTACAGCACCCAGCTGACGCAGCTAATGCCGCCTTCAGCACCCCGTATGGGTGAGAGTTGAGAGAGCACCATTCACAGGGGCTCAACAATGCCCTTGCGTCTACATCTGCGAAGCCTGTGGTCCCGATGCCGATGGAAAAAGCAGGGTAATGGGCAGTATGGTAGACAGGATGGCAACAGAGTGAGTAAACTCCCCCCACCCAACCAGTACATCGCTGTAGCATGTATCACCCTATCATGCCGCCTCTCAGGCCTCTCACTGCAGCGTCGGAGTTTATTTAGTGATCATTGAGAGTACCAGACACAGGACCTCAACAATAAAGCAAGCAAGGAAGGTAAGGCTCTCAAGGGAAACAATGGATGCCGCCACAGTCTGTATCAGACCTCCTCAAAGCTGCGAACAGTGGTGGCGCCTCTCCATGGTCTTTGAACCGAGGCTCAACCCTCACTCCTTCAGCACATCTCAGCATCTCCTCGCATCACGTCTCCAATAGCATCTCCACCTCCCACAGCACATCTCCAATAGAATCTGTATCTCTATGCTATCTCTTTCTACCAATGCAGGATCTTGGAGCACACAGAGCTAGATTTTCAAACATTTTGCACTGGGTTAGCATCCCAAAAGTGACGTTAACCAGCACAAAATGCTTTTTAGCGATTTACTTTCCAGCGTAAAACTTGTTTTGAGAAGTACCCAACAAGTAACACAAAGCAGCGCTCCCATACAACCCCTCATGAATTTTGATGCGAAACCCTGTCTACAAAAAATTGTAGACAGGATTTAGCGCCAAAAGGTAATGCCATCTGAAAGGAGGCATTAAGAGGAGACATTTTTTTATTTCTGCTTTCTTTTCCTACTTTGTATGCATGCAGCACTGTGCAGCACACATACAAAGGTGGAAAAGTGTTTGAACAAGTCTATGCATAGTATTTTGTACAGGAAGGGTACCCTTCCTATATAAAAGCTACGCTAGACTCAGGCCAGAACCATAGAGCTTTTGAGCTAAGGTGTGTGCGTGGTGCTTGACAGCTGAAATCCGCACCGGTTCTAGGGAAAAGGGAGGATAATGCCATATCTCTGTAGATATGGTGCTCTCCTACTCCCTTCTGTCACACAATTCATCTCAGCCTCTTTGGGGGCTGTGCTGCGTTCATTTTTTGAAAATCTGGCCAGCAGTGTGTTACTCAACTAGCCTGGGTGGAGTTCATATTCCAGCTGTCAGCGATAGCTTTGAAACAAAATTATTTCATGTTAAAAATAAATTATAACTTTAAACTAAAGGCGTGCAATGGGAACATGTTTTGCCAGGACGGATGTATGATGTTACCACGCGATCAAAATGATTGCGGTACATCACAACGGAGCTTTTACAACACAAGTCGTTACCACAACTTGCTCTGTAGGGTGCTGGACTTAGGAATAGTATAATTTACTATTCCAACTCCAGCCTACGTACAGTAGGGAAGGTGTTGGAATAGTAAATCTACTATTCCTTAGTCTAGAGCGCTCTCCAGTGCAAGTCGTGGTAATTCTGTGTTGTGATGGCACTGCGGTGTTTTGACTGTGTTGCAAAGGTTGTTTACCGCAGGACATAACAAAACTAATGGAAGTTAAGGACCACACCATATCCGCTCCAGAGAATCTATATTAGAACAACATCAGTGTTGGCACCAGTATATAGATGATACGTTTTTGATTTGGCAGAGACCAAATGAGGAATTGGAATCATTTACTGGATAACTGGTTGCCCAAAGCATAAACCTCAGTTTTACATGCAGTCACAGTAACATTGATATTAATTGCCTTGCCCCGCTAGTAAAACACAAGGACAGAACCGCATTGCCCTCCTTGTACCAGAATCCCACTGATAGGTATTCCTTGTTGTTATACAGTAGCTACCGTTCTAGGGCCCTACATGTCAATCTGCCTTTTGGACAGTTCCTGCACATCCGGAGAAGCTGCATAAACAAAGAGGACTATTAAAAGTGAATCATCTATTTCAAGAGGTAAATTGCTGGAGATGGATTAAACTAACAGAATAATTGAATGGTTATGAGGTTTTACCCTGTCAGCAATCAGACTCAAAAGATCATCAAGGCACAATGGAGATTTCTTGAGGACATCAATAATGGCAGTCCCTTGTTGGTGTTCAAACATCATGGGTAGATTAAAGATTCTGTGGTCTGGGTACACAGAGAGCCGTCCTCATGGAGAGGATTTGGCACCAACTGTAGGAACTTTAGATTTGGCAATTTCACCACATGTAAGGTTACTTATAACACAAAGTATTTGAAGGTGGAAAATATGCCTTACAAACTCACTGACCATTCAAAACGTAACAGGTGTAATGTTGTACATGCCATTATGTGTTTGGTAAAAGATTGAATATAGGCTACACGAAGACTGTGTCAACCAACACTGTATCAGCCAACACTGTAATAGGGGCTCCCCTCATTAAACATGAACTGGAGTTTGGGCATATTGGGCACCAGTTGTAGTGGAAAGTGGTCAAAGTAGCCAAATTGGATTCCCACAGGTGTTTCACAGTCTATGGGGAGATGCTGGCAGAGGAGTAAGGTCTTGGCCAAAGAGCTTAGTATTTATAGTGGTGCTGGAAAAAGGCAAAAGGCACTCTCATTTTTGGAAATGTAATTATTACAGTGGCTGGGATGGCATTGACAGCAGGGTGCATATCTTTTGTGTCAGATCAGAGATCCCTTTACCCACTTCTTGAAGCTACAGATAATGATGAAATTTCTGGCCAGCTTGGATAGGCATCTTTATCGGCATCTGTCTTTTGTCTGGTCTATAGTGGCCATAATGGGAGTTATGAAGTCTAACTGTAGGATGCTCTTGTTGTATCTGATTCTCATGATTATCATATACTGCTTTGAAGTGGCCTCTTCCATTACGTCTGCAACACAGCATGACTTTTTTATTCAGACCTTCTTCCTGAAGCAGATGTTGGAGATGTACCAGAACCCCAACCCAATCAACAATAGGCAGGCTATTAACCTCTCCCATGCTCATGACGAGCTCAGCTCATCATGAGCCACGGTGGCCATGTGCTTATGACGAGCTGAGCTCGTCATAACGGTCATAACGCCCGCACGTGGGGCTAATTCCCCTGCTGTGTTGAACTTTCTGAAGAAACAGGTGTGGCCGTGACGAGCTCAGCTCGTCATGAGCACACGGCCACCATATCTCATGACAAGCTGAGCTCGTCATGAGCACCGGGTGCTGTGCGCGCCCCCCCCCGCCCCAGCACAGCTGGGGCATTAGCCCCCAGGCAAGGGTTTAAATCTGATGGTATTACAAAGACTTGGGGTCCCATTAGGATAGCGGGCAGAAAATCACCCCGACCGCCATGGAGACGTAAAACAACCGCCCGCCGGGACACGGATAAACCGGAGGTCAAATTAGGATCAACTGCCAAAAAAGACCGACCGCGGCGGAAGCGGACTAACGAAAAACGTCCAACCCGGGCTGTGAGGTCCAAAAACCAACTTAGGTGGTCGGAAATGCAGTGGAAAAGCCACAACCCACCGCAAGCAAAGCGGAGACACCACACAGTAAATTAGGATATCCCCAATGGACTCGCGGTACGATCCGCTGTTTCCGACCGCCGCGGTCGCACACAGGAGTGAATGGGAGAGACAGCGGAAGAGCAACAGCATAGCCACCCAAGAGGACGGTACATGAAAAACATGGCGGATGATGCCAAAACACCACAACAATGCCAAACTTAGCACATATCAAAGTAGCCATGCTCTTAAAATACACAAAACACATACCAATGAAAAAAAACAAATGCTCAAAAAAACATAAATTTTCTAGGACAACACCCACAACACACCTCACAGCTAAATCCCATTTGGACACACCCACACAGCTGAGTATAAAACCAGCCCCTTTACTGACCACAATCCTTTGCAACACTCCAGAAGAGAAGGACATACACTACATCTGACAGGAGAGGCAAAATAACACAGCACACACACCACCACCACCACCACTACCACCATCACTACCACCATCACACCAGCATCAACAATCCCCCAGCACACAACACACCTCACACATCAACACCATACTCACCACACACACCCCTGCACCCACAAAAACTTCAAATAATTTGATATGTATCAGTCTAGGCAACAGAACGTAATAAGTGGTCGAAATAAACTGAGCTAAAACATTGGTTTTTTGTAAAAAGGGGAAGTTCAATTTTATTCACAAATTTTTAAAACACATTAAAATAATAATACACATTCACAAATTATAATTAACGTATGTGACTTAATGGATCAAAATTACACAACAACACTGTTAAAAAGGGGGGGGGGGCAATTGATCCAACAAATAAAGGTTACATGAAATAAACACAATTTTTAAGAGTGAAAAATGTGGCTAAATTAATCTCTACGCGCGTTTCGGCGAGCCAGCGCCTTCTTCTGGAGCAGCCACGATAGTATTTTAAAAACACGAAATGTATTAATGCTAATTGACGTTGCAATCTGGATTATCTGTACAATGAGTTTCTTTTCTTTGTTTATGTGACGAAGATATTCTATTTTAATTGAGGTTCGCAGATAGATATTCCATAGTCACTGATGTAATTAGTTGGTCTTGATTGTTGATTTTGAATTTCTATATTTCCTTAATTAAGGAGTGGGATTTCGGTTAGACCCGCCGACCGGAGTTAAAAGTAATGGCCACAATAATGAGTATTTTTGTGAAACCGAGAAGATATAGTCCTCCTGATGTGGGGATAATTAATGGCGATGATTGCCTTTTTACTTGTGCTCAAAAGCGGTCGATTTCAAATGGTTTAAAATAACTCCCTGTCCAATTGATATCAACAGGGCTCCAAGATTCCGGCGACAGAACACGGGGGTTCTATGCTCCTTCCACGAACGATGGCCACAAAAACTTCAAACACCACGCACCATGGCAGCACATGAAATGCCCAAATTCACAGAGAGTGAGTTGACGGTCATGGTCAATGAGATAGTGAGTGTGGAACCACAACTGTTTGGTAGCCTGGTCCAACAACCATTAGCCACAAGGACACAAATGTGGGAAAGGATAGGACAAATAGTCAATGCAGTAGGGACCACCCCGTGATCCAAGAAGGAGATCATGAAGTGGTGGCATGATCTCAAAAGGGTTGTCAAAGAGAGGAGAAGCAAGAACCGGGAGCTTGCTGACAAGATTGGCGGTGGGACTCCAATTCCACCAAAACCATTCACACCATGGGAGGAGAAGGTGCTTGCCATACTGCATCCTGAGAGTCTCACAGGAGTATCCAGGGGAGTGGAGGCTGGTAAGTACAAACAAATGTTAACCAACACACTCATAAGTACTTCCTTGCACAACCCAAACACCATTGCATTTTCCACCCTTAACTAACAGGTAGCTAGCAGTCTGCTATTATCGCGAAACAAGGGAATCCGGGACAAACTTCTTCAACGGTGAATTATTAAATTTTAATCCTGAAGAAGGTGCTGGCTTCTTATTTTCACGCCCACCGAAACACGTCGATGCAATCTTTGAGTCATACTGCATTAAGGGCCAGATGTAGGTAAATGAGATTTACCGATTTTGAATTACCGAATTTTACCGATTCGGTAATTAAAAATCGGTAAATCTGAGGGGTGGATATGTAGGAACATCCAGATGTTCCTTTTACCGAATCGGTAAACATCGGTATTTACCGATTCGGTAAATACCGACCGGTAATGCCCCATTCATTCCTATGGGCTTTGAAGCCCATAGGAATGAATGGGGCATTGCCGGTCGGTATTTACCGAATCGGTAAATACCGATTCTGACAAGGGTGCAGGGGGTGTCACTTTGACACCCTCTAGCACCCCCAAAAAAGGTTCGGGGGCCATGTGGCAGGCATACCTGCCCTAAGGGCAGGTCTGCCTGTCATATGGCACAGGTGTGCATGCACACATGTGCATGCACACCAGAATCGTTTTTTTACCATCAAATAGTATTTGATGGTAAAATACCGATTCTGTAATGCTTGTGGGACTCAGAAGAGTCCCACCTACATATCAATTTTACCGAATCGGAAAAAATACCGATTCGGTATTTTACAGAATCGGTAAATGTACCGATCGGTAAATTTACCGATTCTGTAAAATACAGGGCCCTACATCTCAAATTGCATTTACCGGTCGGTAACGGCCGATTTCGGCCGTTACCGACCGGTAAATGCCTACCTACATCTGGCCCTAAGTTTCTGTAATAACCACTCCAATTACGATACTTTACGAATTGTGTAGTGTGATTTTGTTCTATACTATTGCAGTTCTCTCTTAGCTATAGGAATTATTTTCCTTGTTTTTATTGTCTCCCACTGTATTTGTAATATATCATTGTTTAGTACTGTATTAAACAAAATATTTGTTTAGCAATGTATTATGTTTTTAATATGAAATAAACTGTATACTTTTTTAATTGACTTTTCATAAGTACTATCTCTGCACGTTTGTTGTCTGCTCCAGTATTAGAATTGAATGTTGTGTTGGTTAACATTAATGCTTTAAGGCTGTGTGTATAAGCTAAGAATGCTAGTGTAAGTCTATCCAAAGGGGATCTCTTGCTTTGACTAATATTCTTTTTGTACCCCACCCCTTTGGTTTGTGGGTCCCTCTCTTTTACTAGAGGCATCCAAAGAAGAGCCGGGGAGTCTCTGGAGGCAAAGCACTAGCCACACGCCAGTCACAGAGCCAGCCCTGATGGCAATCCTCTTCCCCACTGCATTGACTGTTTGGACTGTCCTTCCCCACACTGCCTTGTGAATGGCACCTGTCTGTTGGACTGGGTCACCACATCCATGGGGTGTCTACTCTTGCATCTCATTTACCATAGCTGTCAACTCACTGCTCCATCACCACCTTCATGTAAATATGCCCGCACCCCTCACATGTCAACTTTGTAAATAAAATACCTTACGCACTTGAATTTGTGCAGTTTTGTTTTTAGTGCAATATTTACAGTGCTGAAAATGTCCATGATGTATCCAAAAGATGTACAGTATGTAGGGCTGGATAAGTTTGACTTACCTAGGGAGACACAACAGAACAACAGTCACTGGTGTTAGTGTGGCATCACAGACTTAACACTACACAAAACATCCACATAATTCTACAGGCAGACAACACAATGTGCAGCAAGTGTCGACAAACAGAGTTCTGTATACGATCACATGTGAAATGTCACTGCCAAATTTCCACACACAGGTGACTCCACATGTGCCTGTCTGTACTATCTGCACATAGCCCTTCACAACAACAGCAATCACGCCAGACAATGTACAAGTCGTACCTCTTCACCCACTTTCAAGTTAAGTAGCGGGTGATGACCTGTTGACGCATGTCAACTCCTTCCTCCTCTCCACTGTTCTCATCACTGGACTCAGGTCCTTGGGCAGGCGGGGGCCTTGGGTCCTCACCATTATCCATGAGCAAGGGAATCCCCTTGTGAATGGCCATGTTGTGCAGCATACAGCATGCCACAATGATATTGCAGACCTTCCCAGGCGAGTATAACAGTGCACCTCCAGTCCTGTCAAGGCAGCGGAATCTTGACTTGAGCAGGCCAAAAGTCCGCTCAATGACACATCGGGTCCTGCCATGTGCGTCATTGTACCTAATGTCTGCCGGGGTCCTGGGATTCCGTAGTGGGGTCAGCAGCCATGGATGGCTGGGATATGCAGAGTCACCTGTGAATGACAAACACACATTGCAATGTTGCACAGGCAGAAGGCAGCAGGTCAGACACACAGCACGCCATATAACTAGGCATACTCACCCACAATCCAAGCAAGCTCGGGAAGGAGATTTGCCATCATCCGGGGGACCATGCTGTTCCTCAGAATGTACGAATCATGCGATCAGCCGGGGAATCTTGAACACACATGTGATATGGTCATGTTCGCAAGGCACAACACCTGCACATTCATCGAATGATAATGTTTACGATTTCTAAAAATGTGCTCAGATGCCTGTTGTGGCACCAGACCTACGTGTGTGCAATCGATGGCACCGACAACATGGGGCATGTGCCCAAGGGGATAGAAGTCACCCTTTACAACGGCCAATTCTGCTCCCTTGGGGAAATGTATATTTATATATCATCATGGCTGCAAAAATATCCCTGAGCACCAGGCTGAACATGGGTTGCAACACCCCTGCAGAACTGGCCACGGTTTCCTGGAAGGAACCAGTTGCAAAAAAGTAGAGGGCTGCCATGACTTTGTATGTAGGTGTGAATGCTGTTGGGTAGTGGTGACAAGGCTGCAGGTGGGGCTCCAACAGATCACAAAGGGCCTTCAGTATCGGACTGTCAAGGTGGAATTTGCAAATGATCGCTATATCCTCCATGTCCTCCAGCACTGTCAGGTGATATATGAGATTAGGCCTCCTCCTTGTTGTGATATAAATGCACAAATGTCAATGACAACCATCATGAGATGCCAACAGCACATACCGTTAAGGATGTCACGGAAAACCAAAGACTGCCATGAGAGATGTGTGGCACACCAGGTTACATGGGTGAACATTTGAGACACACAGAGGGATCACCTCTCCATTTACAATACACAAGTGCCGAAAACAACACATAGGTCAATGGGAATGCACACATACAGAACTCCACATTCCACATATGCACGCCTCGTACCATACCATCCACAAAATTGTGTAAAATGGCCATGACTGTCTCATACCCATCTGCTGTACCTGTCACACCTCAATGCATCATGTGAACGTGGCACACATCAACAACCCAATAATCACAGTAGCTGGAAAACTGTAACTTGTGTGCATGAGCTGATATAATAATAATAATAATAGGGAGGTTTATAAAGCGCCTGGTTACGCACACCGGCGTGTCCCGCGCTATAGTAAGTGGGAGTAACAGAGTCACAACAAAAAAACTGAGCTAGTCCACTGGATAAACAGATGAGTTTTGAGTTTTCCCCTGAATCTAGACTCTGATGATTCAAGGCGGAGTTCTAGCGGGAGCCTATTCCAGCTTCTCGCTGCTAGAAACCGGAAGGACCTTCCCCCCATACGTGCCTTTTTTGGGGGGGGGAATTTTTAGAAGCCCCGAGCCCGAAGATCTCAAGACTCGGGCAGGCTCATAGGGAGTAATAAGGTTCTGTAATGGCTTTGGTGCCTTGCCGCATATAATACGGTGGCACGTGCACAGAGCCTTAAACTCAATTCTGCTCCTGACAGGAAGCCAATGAAGTGCCTGCAGCGCTGCCTTGAAGGCAGATCTTTTGGATAGCCTCAGGACCAAGCGAGCCACTGCATTTTGGTACACCTGAAGGTGGTCAAGGCTCTTTTCCGTGCACCCAAATAAAGAAGATTGCCATAATCCAATCTTGCAGTGACCAAGGCATGCACCAGCGTCTTACGGGCCTCCGTGGGGAGAAGCTCAATAGTCTTCCGCAGGCCTTTCAGAACGCCAAAGCATACCCCCACCACGCGACTAATCTGGGGCACAAATGTTAGCTCAGCATCGAGCCAAATGCCCAAGTTTTTGACTTCCTGACAAGGAGTAGGGGCCGACCCCAGGCAGGACGGCCACCATGCCGATGACCACACAGACAGGCCCCCCCTACCACGAGCACATCCGTCTTGCTACCATTCAGCCTAAGGCAGTTGGTCGACATCCAGGATGCAAGCTCCTGCATGCATGCTCTGAACCTGTCAGCAGCAAGACCGGGCGCGCGCGATAGGGAGATGACCAGCTGCGTGTCATCGGCATAGGACACTATGCGCAGCCCATGGGCCTCAACTATGGCTGCCACTGGGGAGACCTATAGGTTAAATAAGCTTGGGCTCAGGGACGAACCCTGAGGTACACCCTGACCCAAGTTGATGTCTCTAGAGTAGCAGTCCCCCAGCCGGACCTGAAAGCTCCTGTCTACCAGGAATGACTGAATCCATTTCAGTGCGGCACCTGAAATCCCACCTTTATTCAGACACTGCAGCAGAGTGGCATGTGCTACAGTGTCAAATGCCACGCTGAGGTCCAGGAGGACCAGGGCCATAGTTTGGCCCTCATCCACCCCCTGTCTGATGGTCTCGACCGCCATAAGCAGGGCCGACTCAGTAGAGTGGCGGGTCGGAATCCAAACTGAGTGGCGCCTGTTTCCACCCTATAGGTACCGTATGAGTCCTAAAAGATACCTCCAGCAGATGTCTGATATAAGGTTCAAGGGTCACCAGGGTTTCAGCAAGTCGCTTGTGCGAGGCAGGATCCCTCGGGGAGCCCGACTTTATCGATCTGCAGATCTTTATAAGTACCTCCGGGGAAGGGGTAATACATTTCTCCAATCCCTGTCGTCCCCTGACTACCCCTGCATCTTCTGAAAACTCAGGCCCTGTTACAATTTGCCCCGGAAAAGAGGAGTACATTTTTGCCACTTTTTCTGCGAAGAATTCTGCAATACGGTTACATGAGTCCACAGAACAATCCGCCGGCGCAGCGGAGGACTTCGGGTGGAAATAGATTTATAGATTTTAAACAATTCCTTCGCAGAGTTCTCTGCCTCCCTGATCCTCTTGGCAGAGTGGGCTGCCTTAGCCCTTCTAATCAGCCCATGGTAGGCTCGCCTCTTTGCCAAGTACTCCTGTTTTGCCTGGCTCGAGAAGGCCACCCTCCACTGCCTCTCATCGCGCTTACATGCCGCCTTTGCCAACCGCAGCTCGTGGTAAAACCAAGGAGCCGTTCTCTGTGAGCGGCGGCCCGCATTAGTCAAACATAGTGGGGCGGTAGAGTCCAAAGCCTCTGTAATGCGCTCATCCAAATTACTGCTAGCTGTTTCCATATCAACCCCGCCCGGTCACCCTCCTTTGGTGAGTGCTTCGTCGAACGTGGCCTGAGAGAATTTCGCCCATTTCCGGCTAGGATAGTTACGGGGTGCCTGTTCCAGTGCTCTTGCACCCGGAATGAGCCCCACAAACGGCACAAGAAAGTGGTCTGACCAGGGAACCGGGATGGTAGGTTTGATCTCCACTTCCTCCCAATTAGCAAATATTGGGTCCAACAAATGGCCCTGCTGATGGGTGGGGGTCTTAACTCTCAGGTCTAGCTGTAATGCCTGCAATTCCAGACAGAAACTAACGGCCCCTCTGTCCAGAGGATCTTCCATGTGCATATTCAGATCCCCTAACACGAGGAACTTGTCTCTACGTAGAGCGGCTTCAGGAAAACCTTCTACCAAGCTGTCTGTAAACCTGGTGTGTGGACCCGGAGGTCTGTAAATCAGGAAGCCGTTCACTGTAGTACCTGCATTCACCCTGATGGTGAAGGCGCCTACCTCACTCTCCGTAACCGTCATTTGCTCCATTTGGCAGCACAGAGGCTGCTTGAAATCAATGGCTATGCCTCCGCCTCTACCCTTAGGCCTGTCTTACCTAACCATCAGATATCCTTCCGGCAAAGCCTCGATAATATCCGGGACAGAGTGCGCATCTAGCCACGTTTCCAGAAGGAAAAGAAGATCAAATTGTTTTTCTGTAAGGAGATTATAAATATCCAGTCTATGTTTGCGCAAATATCTAACATTAAGTAATACACAAACCAGACTGGTATACTCCTGTTCTCCCTTACCTCCCGTACTACACACAAATTGACAGCGCTTACATCCTGTGTCCTCCTCCACTTTCATGCTATGGAGGCATGAGTTATGGGTGCCTCTACTGAAGCGCAGGAGTTGTTCTCTGCTCCACTGTGTTCTTACCAAAATCTTAGCAGGGGTTGGGGCCCTGGCCCGCGCCCGGCCGCGGATGGGCGCAGACGGGCGAGCCTCCGGCACGCCCGCTGCCCTCGTCCGCTGCGCTGCCGAGTAGGCATCCGCCTTTTAACCCCCCCCAGCATCTAGGAAGACTAGAGCGCTGACCGTCCTCCCCCGCGCACCGGAAGTGGCTGACTCGGACCTTCCACGCCCTCTGCTCAAACGGTGCTTGTCACCGGTGTCAGAACAGGGCGGGAAGGAAGAAAACGAGCCCAGCCCCCCTGCGCGATGTTGCTGCCTTCAGGTAGGAGACCTCAGCAGCCTAACAGTGCCACCAGTGAACGTTCTTAAAAATACCTGCGGGGTAGCTGCCAGCAGGAGACACAACAGTCAAGCAGTACAGTACAGTGCACAAGTGAATTTAAAAAACAAACACGAAGGGAGCCTAATCGCTCTCCTCCCTATGCCCCCTCACAGTTAAAAGCACGTGTAAAATTACACCACAGGTCTCGTTAGCGGTAGCGCCGTTAAAGCAGCTGGGACACTGCCACTGTGCACTCACCACCACGGGACCCGGGATCCTGTGCCTTTTAACCCCCCCAGCGTCTAGGAAGACTAGAGCGCTGACTGTCCTCCCCCGCGCACCGGAAGTGGCTGGCTCGGACCTTCCACACCCTCTGCTCAAACAGTGCTTGTCACCGGCGTCAGAACAGGTCGGGAAGGAAGAAAACGAGCCCAGCCCCGCTGCACGATGTTGCTGCCTTCAGGTAGGAGACCTCAGCAGCCCAACAGTGCCACCAGTGAACGTTTTTAAAAATACCTGCGGGGTAGCTGCCAGCAGGAGACACAACAGTCCAGCAGAAGAGTACAGTGCACAAGTGAATTTAAAAAAACAAACACGAAGGGAGCCTAATCGCTCTCCTCCCTATGCCCCCTCACAGTTAAAAGCATGTGTAAATTTACACCACAGGTCGCGTTAGCGCTAGCGCCGTTAAAGCAGCTGGGACACTGCCACTGTCCACTCACCACCATATGGTAGCACAAGTAAGTAACAACACCATACAGTGAGACAAGCCTTGCCAAGGTCAGCACTGACCCACAACACATTGATTTCTCACACATTATTGACATCAGCTTAACACTGTGAATCATCATCAAACATCAAATGCATAAGTGAAATGGCAGGGACCACAGACCAATGTGCGTCACACATAACTTGCGTCCACCTGTGAATTATATGGAATAATGGCATTGTGTGCACAATGATGTGCCCTTAACCTTGTTGCTGCTCTGTACTGATGCAGTGTTCACGATGGACATTGCCATTGCATATGCCCAAAATCGCGGTAGCTACCACCTGGCAACGGCGGTGTGACACCAGCACCACCCCCTACACAAGTGCGGTAGCCATTGGCATGGAGACATAGGTATATGGTGGTGGGCATGCCCTGCCACCCAAATTGCGGTAGCTACCGCCTGGCAACAGCAGTGTGACACCAGCACCACCTCCTACACAAGTGCGGTAGCCATTGGCATGGAGACATGGGTATATGGCGGTGGGCATGCTCCACCATCCAAATCGCAGTAGCTACCACCTGGCAACTGCGGTGTGACACCAGCACCACCCCCTACACAAGTGTGGTAGCCATTGGCATGGAGACATGGGTATATGGCGGTGGGCATGCTCTGCCACCCAAATTGCGGTAGCTACCGCCTGGCAACGGCAGTTTGACACCAGCACCACCCCCTACACAAGTGCGGTAGCCATTGGCATGGAGACATGGGTATATGGCTGTGGGCATGCTCCGCCATCCAAATCGTGGTAGCTACCGCCTGGCAACAGCGGTGTGACACCAGCACCACCCCCTACACAAGTGCGGTAGACATTTGCTTGGAGACATGGGTATATGGCGATGGGCATTCTCCACCATCCAAATCGCGGTGGCTACCGCCTGGCAACGGCGGTTTGACACCAGCACCACCCCCTACACAAGAGTGGTAGCCATTAGCATGGAGACATGGGTATATGGCAGTGGGCATGCTCCGCCACCCAAATCGCGGTAACTACCACCTGGCAACGGCGGTGCTACACCGCCATGGCGCATTGCCTACAGCCAATTGGAACGATGATTGCAGTGGCATGATGCAGTTTTGAAAATCGCGGAAGGCGTGCTCCGTCACCACGGAGGAGATCTTTGGATGCTTTTGAATGAGGCAGACCTGGACAACCAATTGTTGCAGCTTTGCAACTTACATTCCACCCCAGGGGGCTATAAATCTGTGGGACTGAGACTCACATTTCCACTGCTCACAGAGCCTGCTGCCTGGAACACTCTCCTGCTGCTGCCTCAAGTGCCTGCTGCCTGGGACCCCTCACCACTCACTTGAACCACAGGTGTTCCATGTCCACAGGGATGGCAAGGACAGAGAAGATCCCTGCCAGTCCATTCACAAGCGAGGAGCTGGAGGTCCTAGTGGACGAGGTGCTGACACATTACCCAAGGCTGTATGGTGGCCCCAACGTAGTGCTAAGTCATCATTAAGGGAGCTGTAGGGCAGGGGGGTGTCAGACATGTAGTTGTGCTGCTGCAGTATATGCCTAAGGGTGTGGGGTTGTGTCATACACTGACAAACAAGCTGTCTCCAGGGCGAGGGAATGTGTGTGTCCCAATAGTGGTTCAGTGCAGTCATCCTGCATGTGTGTGAGATTATCAGGGACCCTCTACGCCCTCATGTATGCATGCAATCACTTCTGTTTGGCCCATGCAGAGTGCCCTTGTGAGTTGTCCCCCAGTTTGGGATGGAGGGAGATTACAATAGGTCCTGAGTCTGTGTCTTGCTACTGTTCTGATAGATGTTGGTACATGACACTGTGTAACTGGTCATTTACCCTTCTTTTCTCCCATACCTGCAGCTCAAGGTACACCAGAGTAAGGCCGTTTGGAGGGCCATTGCAGCAAAGGTTCGAGCCCTGGGGGTAGCCAACAGACGACGCACCAACTGCCACAAGAGGTGGGATAACATCAGCCGGCTGGGAAAAGAACATGGCAGAGATGACATTGGGGCGTTAAACGTGCACTGGGCGTGTGGCACGGCGCAACTTAACACCACTGATGGTCTGCATATTGGCAGTGACTAATCCGAAGCTGGATGCACGTCTGAAGGAGCATCGCCAGCAAGGCAGGGGTGAGTATTTGGGGAGGATGACTTTGGCTGGGAGCGGATGCATGTGCACAGGGCCTGTGGCAGTGGTGGCCCATGTAATGTTCATGTGCTGGTGCTGTGCTGTGTCATGTGACTGGCTGCTGGGATGTGTTCTAGTGTCAGGCATTGTGCCAAACAGGCCTTACAAAGCTGATCCTCCCTGCTGTGCTTTCTCATAGCCAGATGTGTTAGGATCCACATGGTCATTCAGCATTGGGATAGTGTGGGGAATCTATTAGGGGTGAACAGCAGGGTCCACTACCTAAGTGTAAATTCATGTATTCCTACTTTGCATGCACCATGATTGGTGAGGGCCACACATCTGACAACAAGGTGCCCCAGAGTACCACATGGTGCTTGGTGTGGCCAACTTGGCATTGTGGACTGTCATGTCTTTGTCAGAACCGTAAAGGATACACTGGTTCTGCCCCCTCAGGAACAGAAGCTTTTTCCTCAGTCCCCCTCAAGCCAAGACCAGAAACCGCTTAGATATTACAGTCTCTAGTCCTAACCCGCAAGAAAAAGGGGAAGTGGACAGACAAAACAAGAGAGACTTCTTCCTCGACTGGTCTGCCTCGGTAGTCTTCAGATTGGACTCGCTGAAAAGGAAAAGACAATACTTTAACCCTCTCTACTTAACATTTTAAGTTACTCTGCTCTAGATTATCTTCTATGAACTCCAAGCCTTACCCAAACAGACTAGGAAGATAGCCACTCTCTTATATGTAATGTCTGAAGTGTTACTACTGGTTCACTTGAAGAACACTCAATGGTCTTTGGAATTTTCTTGACTAGATTCGATGCTTCAAACACACTCTGAACTGCGATACTCAAAGTCTTGAACTCAGAACTGTAAAATGTCTCTTTATACTGGAATTCTCCCGAAAGCTCCTTATGGAGCAAGTCTTTTCAAAACAAGTCTTACTATTTTGGCATACTCTGAAGCTTCAAAGTTTTTTATCAAAGTTTCTCTTCAAAACAGTCTCTGATAGGCTCTAGACGCAAACGCTCTTCAGCTTCCTTGCCAAAGTGAGTCCACTGCGTCTTTAGTTCATTGCCTTGAGACTTCTCTTGAATAACCCAAAATTGCTACGCTTACTTGAAAGTCTTTGAGGGAACTTCTCTTGACTGAAGTATTCCCAAAACTCCGACTCCTCCTCACGGCTACTTCTCTTGATTCCGACGTCGTGATACTTCCAGGTCGCAGGATTACTGAGGGAAAAAAGGTGAATTAGGAAATGTCTTTTTTCATTCTAAGAAAACGTAACTTGTTACTTTCCTTGAGGTTTCAGTTCGGAAGCCTTGTCTGACTAAACTCTGGTCGAAAGGAGAATTTTCTCTGAAGAGAGCGTGAGGAAAGACTCTTCTCCGGTAAATTCTTCAGTTGAAGTGCGCAGCACGAATTGCGCGCGTGCGCGAAATACAGACGCTCTAGGAACAACTGCAAAGTAAACCGCCAGGCAGAAAACTGAATTACTTCCGCATTCCCAAGATGGCGGACCTCCGCAACGCTGCCACTAGAAATCGCAGTGAAGTTTTCCAGCAAGGGTTTCTTAGCTTGTACCTTCTTCTTGATCTACCCTTCTGGCGAGGAGATGGACGGATACTGACAGTACCTCCCACCAAGGATGCTCTCCCCACCCTGGGTTTTGAAGGATGAAGCTTATGGAAGTCTCGGAGCAATTTTGGGGCATGTATGTTTTCACTAGGCTCCCAAGATCTTTCCTCTGGACCAAAGTTCTTCCAGTCAACCAAATAGTATAGTGTGCCTTTTCTGAACCTTGAGTCTAAAATGTTATGTACTTCAAACTCTTCCTCACCATCTATCTGAACTGGCTTAGGAGTCAAGCCTACTCTCAAATGCGCTGGACTTTTCTTAATCAAAGAAACATGAAAGGTAGGATGAATTTTCAGAGAAGAGGGTAAGTGTAGCCTAACCGTTACAGGACCTAACATTTTCTCCACAGTGAAGGGCCCTAAAAATCGGGGTTGGAATTTCCGATTAGTTTTTAATTTCAAATTTTTTGTGGACAACCACACCTTTTCTCCAGGACAAAAAACTGGGTCTTCTCTCCTTTTTTTATCAGCATGTTTTTTATACGATTCCTTGGCTTTGGACAGATTTTCTTTAACTTGAGCAAGGGATCTCTGCACTCTAGAGACTATGTCATTCACTGCAGGGACTGAACTCTCTTCTTTTTCCACAATTAGGGTAGGGTGCCTACCATAATTTATATAGAAAGGCGAATAACCAGTAGAAGAGTGAACCGAGTTATTATAAGCAAACTCCGCTGCCCACACCATCTCAGACCATTCCATCTTTTGATCCAATAGGTATAGCCGCAGGTACTGCTCAAGTTCCTCATTCACTCTCTCCGTCTGGCCATCCGTTTCTGGATGGTAGCTTGTGGAGAACCGAGTGTCTATTCCTAGCCTGTGGGTGAAAGCCTTCCAAAAATGCGAAACAAACTGAGTTCCCCTGTCCGAAACCAGGATCTTGGGAATCCCATGCAACCGCACAACATGCTGGGAAAAAAGCTGTGCCAAGGTGGGTGCATCAGGAACCTTTCTTAAAGGGATGAAGGGTGCCATTTTAGAGAATACATCGACAAACACTAAAATTGTGGTGAACCCTAGGCTAGAGGGTAGTTCCACTATCAAATCCATCGACACCGTGTGCCAGGGGTGAGGCGGCACCGGTAAGGGCCTTAACTTCCCTTGAGGTGATCTCCTATCTGCTTTCCCTCGCAAGCACCTCTCACAGGTAGTTACATATTGCCGAATCTGCGGTCTCATGTCTGGCCACCAAAAGTTCCTTTCCACCAACTCTGTGGTCTTGAGAATTCCTTTATGCCCTGCCAATAAGTGATCATGACAAGATTCCAATGCTTTTTCTTGGAGCTCTGGTGTCGGCAGGAACAAACGTTGATCTTGATATGGCAAACCATTCTTAATTTCACGACCTTCCTCCTTCTGAGACCAATCTTTCATTTCTTGAATGGACATACTTTTCTGCACCTTGTCACCCAGATCACTTGCTGTAGTCACCATGACAATCTTCTCCTTCGGAATGATGCTCTGTTCCTCTCTTTCAATTTTCTCTGAAGTGGTCGAATCAATCCTTGACAATGCATCTGCTTTGGCATTACTCTTACCGGGACGAAAGGTAATGACGAAGTCAAAGTCCGCAAAAAACAATGACCACCGCAATTGCCTCGCAGTTAAGGTTCGTGCTGACTTGAGGAACTGTAAATTTCTGTGGTCCGTAAAGACTGTCACTTTATGCCTCGCTCCCATTAAATAGTGGCGCCATTCCACAAAGGCACTCTTCATGGCCAAAAGCTCCTTGTCAGCGATAGAATAATTACACTCAGGAGGATTTAACTTTCGAGAGTATTACACCACAGGATGAAGCTGACCTGAAATGGGATGTCGCTGAGACAAAATTCCTCCTATGGCAACATCAGAAGCGTCAGCTTCTACATAGAAGGGGTCTTCAGTTCGTGGATGTAACAATATTGGAGCTCGAGTGAATGATTTTTTCAGAAATTGAAAAGCCTCCTCAGCTTCTTCCTTCCATTCAAACTTGATTCCCTTCTTAAGGAGCCGAGTAATGGGGGTTACCTTCTGTGAAAAATCGGAGATGAACCGTCTGTAGATGTTCGAAAACCCCAGAAAACTCTGCACTTCCTTTACAGACCTGGGAGAGGGCCAATCCTGGACCGCTTTAATTTTTGTGACATCCATACTCAGTCCTTCAGGAGATAGCACAAAACCCAGAAACTCAACTCTGGTAACATGGAAGGCGCACTTTTCCAACTTGACATATAGATGATTCTCCAGTAACTTACTCAAAATTGCCCTCACATGAGGAATGTGTTCTTCCAGACTGTTGGAGAAGATCAAAATATCATCGATGTAAACCACAGCCACTCGATCCAAAAACTCTCTCAACACGTCGTTCACAAAATGTTGGAAGGCTGCAGGAGCATTCCAAAGGCCATATGGCATCACCTGGTATTCGAATAGCCCATAACGAGTTTGAAACGCAGTTTTCCACTCATCTTCCGAGGCTACTCTGATTAGATGGTATGCCCCCCTAAGGTCCAGCTTGGTATAGACCTTAGCATTCTTGACCTGATCCAACAGTACTGAGATTAGTGGGAGCGGGTACCTATTCTTGACAGTCACCTGATTTAATGCTCTGTAGTCAATACAGGCCCGCAGATCTCCATCTCGCTTTGGAATAAAAAAAAAGAGGCGAGGAGACAGGAGACTGTGAAGGACGAATAAATCCATTGGCCAAGTATTTGTCTAAGTACTCTTTCAAAAACCGATTCTCCGTCTCTGTGAGTGCATAAATTCGACTGCAGGGCAAAATTGCTCCAGGCTCAATGTCTATCTTACAGTCGTAAGGACGATGCGGAGGAAGTGTTTCTGCCTTCTTTTTATCAAACACCGTTGCTAAGTCCTGATACTCCGCTGGGATTGATTTTACTTCCACCGCACAGATTTGGGCCGGGTGAACAGAGGCTAAGATCTTGACCTGTGACTCATCTTCTGGAATCTTCTCAGTGCCAAAACAATGTTCAACACAGTAAGGTGAGGTCATTTCTATTGTTCTTTAACTCCAATCGATCCTTGGATTGTGCTCCGTCAACCAAGGAAGCCCCAATATTAACTGGAACTGTGGAGCATCGATCAAGTTAAAAGTGATATACTCCGAATGTCCTTTTAATCCTGTTAATTGGACCAACTCGGTTTCATGAGTGATGGGCCCCGAGGACAAGTTGGTGCCATCCACTGCTCGCACTGGTTCAGGAGTAGCCTTCTTCACAAATTGAATGCCATGTCGTCGAGCATATTTTAAGTCACAAAAGTTGCCTGTTGCCCCAGAGTCAATCATGACAGATACTCTTTAATCTCTTGATCTCAAAATCTCACCACAAAAGTTGCGATTAAATGTGGAGCAGCAGACTGGAGGGTATTCATAATATGCTGTGATTCTACCTGGCTTCTACCCGTGCAACTCTCTCTACGGGCGAAGCCGATCTTTTACTGGCAGCGGAGTTTTCAACCTTTTTGGACATTCCCTGACGAAATGCCCAGACACACCACAATATAAACACAATTGCGAGTTCCTCCGTCTCCCTTTTTCTTCCTTTGACAAAGGACCTCGAACTGATCCAATTTGCATGGGTTCTTCAACTGACGATGCCTCTGAACTCTTTTGAGATTCACTTCTTATTCGGTCAAATCGAGGAGGTATGGGACGAAAGTCTTTTCTTTTTTCATGTTTTCGTTCATTTAACCTATGATCCAACTGTAAGACCAAGTCCATGAGAGCAGAAACTTCTGTGGGTCGTTGCGGAATTTGGGCAAGAGCATCTTTTAACTCGTCCCGAAGGCCTCTGTAAAAAATTGCCGCTCTTTTCTCCTCCGGCCAGTTAGTTTCCACTACTAACTTATTAAAGTTAGCCAAATATCCAACCAAATCTCGACTTCCTTGCTTAAGGTCCAGCAGCTCATTATCGGTAGATTGTGCACAGGATCGTCGATCAAAAATTCGGGCAAACTCCACTTTGAAGTTTTCATAATTGGTTAGGATCGGATCTTTTTTGGTGACCAATGACATGGACCAAGCAGCCGCATCTCCCGTCAGATAAGACAATATGAACGCTACCTTAGCCTGATCATCAGTGAAAATTACAGGACGACACAGAAAGTGTAAGGAACACTGCGTCAGAAAAATCTGGGCCTTCATCGGATCACCCCCATACCTCTCTGGGGGTGCTAAAGGAATGACTGGGGAGATGGAATGAATTACTTGAGTTGAAATCCCTGACGAGGATGACTGCTGTGGTGTCGAGGTTCTAGGTAACGACCCTGCCGTCCCTAAACTTTCTAACCTCTGACGAGTTTGCATGGTCTCTAAACTAGATCTTTTAACTTCCTCCCTTAAGGCCTTGTTTTCCTCTAAAGCGTTATTTAACTGCACCTGCATACTACCTAAAACTTCATTTAAAGTCTTTAAGTCGAAGCCTTCCGCCATTCTGTCCGGGAGGGGACCTGATTCCTCAATAAGAGGCGGGCACTTCAATCTGTCAGAACCGTAAAGGATACACTGGTTCGGCCCCCTCAGGAACAGAAGCTTTTTCCTCAGTCCCCCTCAAGCCAAGACCAGAAACCGCTTAGATATTACAGTCTCTAGTCCTAACCCGCAAGGGAAAGGGGAAGTGGACAGACAAAACAAGAGAGACTTCTTCCTCGACTGGTCTGCCTCGGGAGTCTTCAGATTGGACTCGCTGAAAAGGAAAAGACAATTCTTTAACCCTCTCTACTTAACATTTTAAGTTACTCTGCTCTAGATTATCTTCTATGAACTCCAAGCCTTACCCAAACAGACTAGGAAGATAGCCACTCTCTTATATGTAATGTCTGAAGTGTTACTACTGGTTCACTGGAAGAACACTCAATGGTCTTTGGAATTTTCTTGACTAGATTCGATGCTTCAAACACACTCTGAACTGCGATACTCAAAGTCTTGCACTCAGAACTGTAAAATGTCTCTTTATACTGGAATTCTCCCGAAAGCTCCTTATGGAGCAAGTCTTTTCAAAACAAGTCTTACTATTTTGGCATACTCTGAAGCTTCAAAGTTTTTTATCAAAGTTTCTCTTCAAAACAGTCTCTGATAGGCTCTAGACGCAAACTCTCTTCAGCTTCCTTGCCAAAGTGAGTCCACTGCATCTTTAGTTCATTGCCTTGAGACTTCTCTTGAATAACCCAAAATTGCTACGCTTACTTGAAAGTCTTTGAGGGAACTTCTCTTGACTGAAGTATTCCCAAAACTCCGACTCCTCCTCACGGCTACTTCTCTTGACTCCGACGTCGTGATACTTCCAGGTCGCAAGATTACTGAGGGAAAAAAGGTGAATTAGGAAATGTCTTTTTTCATTCTAAGAAAACGTAACTTGTTACTTTCCTTGAGGTTTCAGTTCGGAAGCCTTGTCTGACTAAACTCTGGTCGAAAGGAGAATTTTCTCTGAAGAGAGCGTGAGGAAACACTCTTCTCCGGTAAATTCTTCAGTTGAAGTGCGCAGCACGAATTGCGCGCGTGCGCGAAATACAGATGCTCTAGGAACAACTGCAAAGTAAACCGCCAGGCAAAAAACGGAATTACTTCCGCATTCCCAAGATGGCGGACCTCCGCAACGCTGCCACTAGAAATCGCAGTGAAGTTTTCCAGCAAGGGTTTCTTAGCTTGTACCTTCTTCTTGATCTACCCTTCTGGCGAGGAGACAGTCTTAATAGGTGTGTGTGTTGTCCCTCCTGTTCCCTGAAGGTCTGTCAGTGGCAATGAGTGTTGGGACATGATAGGAGCGGGCAGGGCAAGTTGTGTGCCTGGTACACTTCATCCACGGGCAAGGTGTTGTGCTGTGTGGCCTCAACCTGGCTCAGTCATGGCAGATATTCAGTGTTACAGGCACTGTTGTGGTCTATGTAGTGTGTTTTTGCAATGTGGTTGCAGGGTGTGGTGGTCACCATGTTGATTTGGGAATCCCCTGTACTGCATTGATTGGATTGCTTTGTCCTGATGATGACATTAACACAACCCTGCATCTCTGTCTCATGCAGAATCGCCAGTGGACACGGAGGAACAGGAGCCAGAAACCAGTGGTGGCGAGAGTAGCACCACAGCTGCACCGGAGGCCAGGAACACAGAGCTCACCTGTACATCTGAAGGGGACCGAAGTATGCAGGAAGAATCAGTGGCTGAGACACAGAGTACTTCATCATCTGATGCCAGCGGTGATGCCTCCATGTTGGCAGGCACAGGGGATGGGGAGTCTGCAACATCATCTACCACTCAGGGGCCAGTGCCCAGCCTCCCATCTACTTCATCTGGTGCTGCCTGTGTCCGTGTCAGTAAGAGGGGGCGAGTTACATTCACACCTGGCACTGCTGACCCTGCACCTGTCCCCCCTGCTGCCCTCAATGCTGAATCTGTAGAGCTCCTGCGCCAGCTTTGTGTGGGCCAGACCGCCCTGCTCAATGCCTTTAGTGACCATGACAAGAAATTAGGGCAGGTGGTTGCCTACATGGAGGGCATACACTATGACGTGGGTGGGCTACACTGTACAGTCCAGGCTTTGTCATCCGCAGTGACGTCTGCCCTTCAACAGGCACATTCTCCCATTCCTGCTCAGGTGCCTTTGTCCACCCCCCAGTCAGTGGCCACCTCAGAGGACAGTGACCACCGTTCGCATGCGTCACAGACACAATACAGCACAAGGAGCACACAGCAGACACAACCCAAGTGGTCCAGCCCACAGACACCATCCCCACAGAAGAGCAGAGCCACCCCAGAATGCAAGGACAAGAGCCCGTCAAGGAAGAGCAAGGCCGAAAAAGCAATGAGGCTGACATCAGGCTCACATGCCTCAGAGGCATCACCAGCAAAGGAGTGTCCTGTTCCTAAACCTTCACGCAGAGCTAGGCGTGCAGTGTCTGTGCCCACTGAGGAGGTGCTGTATAGCAAGCGTACACCTAGGAAGGGCCCAGGGCCACATCCCCCACCACATCAACTCCAATTCCAAGCCCAGTGAAGCAGGTGGAGCAGGGCACTGTAGGGGCCACCCCTGGCAAAGAGACAAAGGAGGACACTGCTGGGGCCACCCCTGGCAAAGAGGCAAAGGAGGTCACTGTAGGGACCACCCCTGGAAAAGAGGCAAAGGAGGGCAGTGTAGGTGGGACACCTGGCAAACAGGGGAAGGTGGTCCAGAGGCGTAGCCAGATAAAACGTTCCGCAGGATCCAGCACATCACCAGAGGTAGTGCCAGTGTCTGAACCTGATGCAGGACAGTTGGTGTGTGTGCCTGTTGTGTCATCACTAGTTCCCATTAAACCCAAGACTGGGAAGCCATTTTGTATTCCCAAAAAGTGGAAGGGTACCCCTCCAACCTCTCGCACCCACACTGTGTCACAGGTCTGCATGACTCCACCTCTGCCTACCACTATACCACCTGGTCCAAACAGCCCTCCAGCTTGCCAAACGACTTTTAGCCCTACATTACCTGAGCCTCTGACTCCCCAGTCAAGTGTTCCTGCTGTCCCCGACACACAGCCAGCTCCAAGTCCGCCTGACAGCTAAATGTGAGTGGCAGTCCCCCTCATACACCTGTCTCTCATACAGGTGTGCTAGTCCTGCTCATTGTTTGCCACCTGGGTGTGTTGCTGGTCATGGAAGGGTACAGTGAAACACAGTCACTGTGCAGCCTCTCATGTACCTGCTGTGCCACCTGCCCTGGACACTGGCCCTGTTGCTCTGCTGTGTTGTACTCTCCCCTGTGCCATGGACACTGGCCCTGTTGCTCTGCTGTGTTGGAGCCTCCCCTGTGCTGCCTCACATGTACCTGCTGTGACACCTGCCCTGGACACTGGCCCTGTTGCTCAGCTGTGTTGGAGTCTCACCTGTGCCCTGGACACTGGCCCTGTTGCTCTGCTGTGTTGTGCTCTCCCATGTGCCATGGACACTGGCCCTGTTGCTCTGCTGTGTTGTACTCCCACCTGTGCCATGGACACTGCCCCTGTTGCTCTGCTGTGTTGTACTCTCACCTGTGCCCTGGACACTGGCCCTGTTGCTCAGCTGTGTTGTACTCTCACCTGTGCCATGGACACTGGCTCTGTTGCTCTGCTGTGTTGTACTCTCACCTGTGCCATGGACACTGGCCCTGTTGCTCTGCTGAGTTGTACTCTCACCTGTGCCATTGTTGTAAACGAATCTAGGACTCTAGTGTAATTTTCCCGATTCATGCCCTTATATAGGTATAACTTATAATATCCTTATATAGGCATAAGAATCATAACCATATTTAGACACAGCCAATGCAGTCCGAATACGGCATGGCTACTTCCACTAAGCTCCTAGAGTACAACGAGTTCTTGTAGACAACCAGCCTTCAGCAGTACGGGACTTCCCCCTGCTTCAGTATTGGTTTGTCCCAGAACTCCTGGAGCGTGTAAAGAACTTCGAGTTCTTAGTGACGTTATTATGTCCACCCTTACGTCAAACTCGGGACCGACTAACTACTTGCCCAACGCCCTGCTGTAGCGAGTGCCGAAGGAAGCCGACCCTCCAGCTGACGCACTGAGAGAGACGCTGTCTTTTCTCCTGCCGAGAAATCCAGCTCCAGTGTTTCCCTGCTACCTTTGCGTGTTACTGGGAGATCGAGTCCTGAGAGAGAGATACAAGACCTCCTTCATTCTATTACCAAGCTATGGAGCTGATTAGACCCTTAGAGAATTCTTGGATAGATTCTTGGCAGAAACTATTTAACTCAAGCTACACCTCACTTACTTCTTCCCTTGTACTAGACTTAGGTTAGGTACACTGGGGTAGGCGTATTTTAGATGCACCAGTTGAAAACTTTTAGTCATTATTTATCATTGTATGTATTTTATCTATTTTATGTATCTTATGGCTTAGAAACCATATAATGCTTTTACAGTATTATTTCATAATACTCTTTTTACTGTACGCACTTTACTTCATAGCAAGTATTACGATTATAGCAATTCACTTCTCTTGCATGAGAAAGAAGACTGCTCAATAAATAACCTTTTTATTGAAAACGCCCGTCTCTCTATTTCTCTGCAAAAACCCTGGTGAAACGAAGCATGCACGATTGAATGAGTGAAATAACCATCTATTGCTTCCACGACTCTGAAGCTATATTTCTTATTCTTGGGGAACAAAGTTGTCATGTTATATGGTTGACAGAGACTAATCCCTTCTTGTTTATTCGAGAAAGTTTCTAGTGACCTCTGAGCTAGCTGGCATTCACAATCAAGTCTAACATATTCAATAGAGACCTAGTCGACTTCAGTCTTACGTCTAAACTATTGTTTATGTTATTCCAATGCACAGAGCCTATTGAGAATATAGGAACTACACTACATCATGGATACTGGCCCTGTTGCTCTGCTGTGTTGTACTCTTACCTGTGCCATGGACACTGGCCCTGTTGCTCTGCTGTGTTGTACTCTCACCTGTGCCATGGACACTAGCCCTGTTGCTCTGCTGTGTTGTACTCTTCCCTGTGCCATGGACACTGGCCCTGTTGCTATGCTGTGTTGTACTCTTCCCTGTGCCATGGACACTGGCCCTGTGGAGTGCAAAAAAACGATGGATTTAGGCCCAGATCTCTGTACTGGGGTGAATGTATGACATTATTCTGCATTCTGTCCATCAACTGTTGTTTTGCATTTGTACTCTCACCTGTGCCTTGGACACTGGCCCTGTTGCTCTGCTATGTTGTACTCTCACCTTTGCCATGGACACTGGCCTTGTTGCTCTGCTGTGTTGGGGGCTCCCCTGTGCAGCCTCCCATGTCCCTGCTGTGCCACCTGCCCTGGACACTGGCCCTGTTGCTCTGCTGTGTCGTACTCTCACCTGTGCCCTGGACACTGGCCCTGTTGCTCTGCTGTGTTGTACTCTCCCCTGTGTCATGGACACTGGCCCTGTTGCTCTGCTGTGTTGTACTCTCACCTGTGACATGAGCACTGGCCCTGTTGCTCTGCTGTGTTGTACTGTCACCTGTGCCATGGACACTGGCCCTATTGCTCTGCTGTGTTGTACTCTCACCTGTGCCATGGACACTGCCCCTGTTGCTCTGCTGTGTTTTGGTCTCCCCCGTGCAGCCTCTCCTGTACCTGCTGTGTCCCCTGCCATGGACACTGGCCCTGTTGCTCTGCTGTGTTGTACTCTCACCTGTGCCATGGACACTGGCCCTTTTGCTCTGCTGTGTTGGGGTCTCCCCTGTGCAGCCTCGCCTGTACCTGCTGTGCCACCTGCCCTGGACACTGGCCCTGTTGCTCTGCTGTGTTGTACTCTCACCTGTGCCATGGACACTGGCCCTGTTGCTCTGCTGTGCTGTGCTCTCCCGTGTGCCATGCCCACTGGCAATCCTGTTTGTAGTTTGCCTGTGCAGATTATCTTGCAGATCAGCATTTTCTGCCTTGCTCTTGTGTACTGTTGTTCTACTGTCACATCTGTGCAATATGTGAATATAGACAGTTACTCCTTGTGTGTGTTTTGTCAGTGTCCTTGCTGTTAAAAGTTCTTTTGGTGTGTGCATTTGGTTGCCTGTGCCCCATGCTCTATATGTCACTTCAATATTGAAAAAGCTCTTTGCCCACATCACATTTTTAAACAGGGGTGACAGGGTCTTCAGTCCATTCAGACACTGATACTTGTGTTATCTGTGTTGGCTCTTTTACCTGTCATGCAGTTCTTTTTTTAGTGGTTTTCTATTGTTGGCTACGTTGTTGTCATGTCAGGTTGGGGTACACTGCCAGCAAAGGGTGTGATGCTGTGCACAGGTTTGCATGCAGGCTGGGCAATGTCATTATGTTTGTGTGTTATTCCTGCATATGTGCCCAGCTGTGTATGTGTATGGTCGTTTTGTGTTGGCCCTTAGTCCTGGTCCCCTGGCCTACATTCTAGAGCCTTGCCAACACTTTGTCTGTCATCAGAACACGCTAGGAGCAATTTAGAGCTACTGCGTGCAACGTTTTTGTACTTTTAAAAATCGCCAAATTTTACTTCTAAATTGTTGAATTTTCACACTGCTTGCACTCAGCACACCTGGCACCCACTTGGCACCATTTTCGCCTTGTTTTGACGATCCCAGCCGACTTTAGGGCTGAAGATCGAGGTGCAGAGCAAACAGATTCTACGGCGGCCATATTGGGTGAGGGGGCGAGAGCGGTGAGAGCGCTCCAGTCTCCTGTACTTAAGGAGCCCCTAGGAGGCAGGCGCGTGATTCTAGAGCCTTGCCAACACTTTGTCTGTCATCAGAACACGCTAGGAGCAATTTAGAGCTACTGCGTGCAACGTTTTTGTACTTTTAAAAATCGCCGAATTTTACTTCTAAATTGTTGAATTTTCACACTGCTTGCACTCAGCACACCTGGCACCCACTTGGCACCATTTTCGCCTTGCTTTGACGATCCCAGCCGACTTTAGGGCTGAAGATCGAGGTGCAGAGCAAACAGATTCTACGGCGGCCATATTGGGTGAGGGGGCGAGAGCGGTGAGAGCGCTCCAGTCTCCTGTACTTAAGGAAACGGTCGTTCTCCGCGCTAGCGGTCGCGTTTGCGGACGCGCCTCCTCAGCGCCAGAGTCACGCCAGAGTCAGCCCGTCTGCGCCCGTCAGCGTTCCGGCAGCAGACGGGGCAGGACGGCTGGCTGGCATTTACCTTTGGTTGGTGCCCTACTCTTCTCGGCTTGAGCTATGTGTTTCTCTTACTCCTCAGAGACCCTCTTAAATATGCGTCCTCCGGTAGGTCGCTGCCACTCTGTCTTTCCTGGTTGCCGTGCCCGTAGGAAAGGTGGCACTGAGTGCGGTTGGCGCTTTCCTATACACAACAAGCCGAATTTGATCCATCAACCTATCACTACCACCTGACTACTCCTTAACACACGTTCCCTAGGCTGTCATGCGCTAGATATTTGGAATCTGCTCGATAACTCTAATATATCCTGCCTCTTTCTCACAGAGACTTGGCTTAGTGATACCTCGGCCCCTGACTTAGTCAACGCCATCCCACCGAACTATTCCATTATCAGGAGGGACAGAACATCTGGGCGCCGGGGTGGTGTGGCTATCATAGTTAACAACCAGCTACACTGCACTACCTTCCCGATAGACATTATTCAGGACACCGAGGCGCTCGGCTTCACACTTCATTTGTCTCCCCACCAGGCATGTACCGGCATTCTCGTATATAGAACTCCCGGTCCCTTAGGTTCTTTCCTGGATGAATTACAGGTAGCACTTTCTGTCCCATGTCTTAAATCAGAACATTGTTTACTTTTAGGCGACCTAAACATACACATGGATGAGGCCACAAATCCTGACACAATGAAACTCATGGAGGTCACAACAGCATTAGGACTTACACCTTTCATTCACGATCCCACGCATAATAAGGGCCATACTCTGGACCAAGTTTTTTCCACCGTCCCTATTAATGTACTTGCTCCTCAGCCAGTATTATGGTCGGATCATTACTTAATCTCCTTTTTCCTATTAAGTACCCCTCCCCCTAGACCAAATCCCACTACCTCTGCTAAACGACTTTCCAGGCCTTTTCATCTGCTCTCTAATGAGTTGCTACTACAGGCCATGTCATGTTCACCCTGCACCTTGTCAGGTAATGTGGAAATCGATCTAGCTCATTACACTGACTGGCTCACGACTATACTGGCGGATCTCGTGCCTGAGAAAGCCGCTAAACCCGGAAACAAGCGTCCTTCTGCTCCTTGGTTCACATCTCAGCTTAGAGAAGCCCGTCAAAACTGCAAGAGAGCAGAAAGAGCCTGGAGGAAAGACTACAATCCTCTTGAGAAAGAAAAATTTAAAAACTTAACTAGATCTTACCACAAGATGATTTGGAGTGGAAAAAAATCCTATCTTGAACGTCGGATAGATGAATCTGAAAACTCCTGTAAGGAACTCTTTAAAATTGTCAAGGTTTTACTTCTCCGTCCCTAGGCATCTCTGCTCAGTCTCACTCAGAACCTTGGCTGACTGAACTGGCACATTATTTTGTAGATAAAATAACATCTATTCAAGCCTCTCTTGCCATTTACTCAAAACAGCCTCAGGATGCTGCTCTTGGTGCCCTCTCCTCTTCACAACCCACCCTCTGGGAATTCCCGCAGCTGAGCCTTGCTGCCTCATTAGACCATCTGACAAGCTTGAAGTCGGGCTCTCCTCTAGATCCTTGCCCGGTCTCTTGCCTTAACAAAATAGCCCCTGTGCTAAATGGCCCCATCAATTCCATTCTTAATTCCTCTTTGTCTTCTGGCGTAGTCCCTCAGGCTTGGAAGAGTGCTCTCATCCTTCCACTCATAAAAAAAACAGCTTTGGATCCCATCATACATGCCAACTACAGGCCTATTTCTCTCCTCCCTGCTCTGGCAAAGGTGGCGGAAAGACATGTGCACAGATCTATCTCTGACTTCATCGAGAATAACAATCTGTTGCACCCCACTCAATCTGGGTTTCGTGCGAATTACAGCACAGAGATCGCACTACTTGAAGTCACCACTGCCATCAGAGAGGTCTTGGATACTGGAGGAAAGGCCATGTTGGTCATGTTGGACCTGTCGGCGGCGTTCGACACCGTTCCCCATGATACCCTCCTAATTCGACTCTGGGATTGTGGTCTCCGGGGGACGGTGTGGAACTGGCTCAAATCATTTCTAGCTAGCCGTCGACAAACGATCTGGGCGCCACCTCACTCCGCAGCTATGGCAACTCTGGAAGTGGGGGTCCCTCAGGGGTCTATTCTTAGCCCCCTGCTCTTTAACATCTTTCTGGCCCACCTTGCAGAGGTTGCGGAGTCGTTCGGCGCTCAGATCGTGTCTTACGCTGACGACACCCAGCTCTTGTTCACATACGACAAGAATGAGGTGTTTGATGGGATCCGCATCAGAGGCTGCCTAGAAGCAGTCTTTGATTGGTTCAAAAGACACGGCTTAAAATGCAACTCCGATAAATCGGAGCTGCTTTTTTTTGGATGTGTCTCTGAACCAAACTGGAAAAGTTGGTGGCCACAAGACCTGTTTCCACCGGTTAATGCAAGTACCAAGGCTAAAAATCTTGGTATCATTGTTGACAATGAGTTAACCTTTGGGCCTCAAATATCCTGTCTTTCGGGGAAATGTTTCGGGATCCTGCGGATGCTCAGGAAATTCCTCCCCTTGATTTCTATGAACCATCGAAGGGTCATTGTCCAAGCACTTGTCGGGTCGCGTTTGGACTATGCAAATGCCCTCTATCTAGGACTCCCTAAATATCTCGTGAGGAGACTTCAAGTAGTCCAAAATTCAGCTGCCAGGGCTATTTATGGACTCCCTAGACGAGCTAGTGCTTCAGACTTGTTGAAGGAATTGCACTGGCTTCCTATAGCCAAGAGGGCTCTCTTTAAAAGCCTGACGCTGACCTACAAGGCCCTTCATGACTCAGGCCCTAGGTACATTAGGAAGCGCCTTGCTCTTTACAAGCCGAGCAGAACTTTGCGATCTGCCTCCTTGTCTAAAATGGTTGTTCCGTCCATCAAGCGAACCAGACAAGGGGGGCGCTCTTTTCATTACCTGGCCCCGCGCGCCTGGAATGAGCTTCCCATTTCTCTCAGACAGGCCCCTAGTCTGATGTCGTTCAGAAAGGCATTAAAAACCTGGCTGTTTACCAGTTAACTTCGCTGTTCCTTTTATTCTGCAGTTATGTTTCCTCTTCTCAAGGACCTCTTCGCTAAAGCGCCGGGACACTCCTACGGGAGTAGCCGTTGCGCTATAGAAGAACCCAAATAACATAACATAACATAACATACATGAGATGTGTACTCTTGGGTTGTTACGAGGTGTGCAGTGTTAAGGGTGTGACTATGTAGTGGGTGTGGATGTGTGTGTTCCCCTGGATTGTAATAGACACACATGTGTCAGCCTGGAGTTGTGTACCTGTTGTTTGTATTGTCCTGCCCTGTGTAAATGATTGTATGCACTTGTGTGAGTTGTCTGTTGTGCACTGTGCAGTGTGTTGGTGTGTCCATGCAGTTCTGTGTGACTCCTCTTTGTTGTTTTGGTCACTTATGAGTGTGCAAAGTGTGCGACTTGCACATAGGTGTTGTGTTTGTTTGATCATCAATGTGTCTTGAGTGTGATTGTGTAGACTGTGGGGCCCTGCTGCTCCTCACTGGCATTGCGTTTGTGTTTCTCATGCATTGCAGGCACATGGTGCCTTTTCTCCTCCTGTATGGCATAGTGAGTGTGGCATGGTGTGTGCGGTGTAATGCCATCCCCTATGTGTGCCTCTTGTGCCTAGCCATTGTGGGTCTGCACTCCCTATATTTGTGTATGGTACACCTCTTACATGTCTGCTACTGACATGCAAGTCGGTTCACTTTGATGTCAGCTGTCCCCTTTGTTTATATGTGTATGTGCCTGCCCGCCACTTCATTTGTGAGACTGTGCCTTGTTGTGCAGTTCTTGGGCCAAGTGTGATGTTCCACTCTGGACATTCCCCCAGTGGTTGATGTGTGATGTTCTTGAGCTATTGAACAGTGAGGATTGCCCATGTGCACTTGAGCTGTGTGTGCTCTGGTGTAGATGGTTCTGCTCTTGTATCCCAGAGTGGTGCATCCTGTTGTTGTTGTGTTGGATATATGTGTGTTGGATGTGGTATTGCTTCACTTCCTGGGTGTGCTGTTGTGTTTGTGCTGTGCTGATTTGTGTTGTGTGTGTTGAGGTTGTGTCAGTCTTGTCTATGTGTGACTGTTCTGCTTGGTGTGCACACACTGCTTGTAGTGCATACAGTGCTGTGTGTATGTGGGCTTGGCATTGCCTGATGTGCATCCCCTGATGTCCTGTGGTGTTTGTTGATTTGTGCTTTCATGTGCATCTGTGGTTGGTTTGATGTGGCAGTGTAGTTCTGTGCAGGTGTACTTCTTGTGTGATTTGTGGTATGTTGTGTGTGTGCTTTGTTCTTGAGTGATGAGGTTGTGTACTCATGTTGTGTTTGTGCTCCTATTGCCTTTCCACAGTTTGGCTGACAGGGGGTGTCTCTGTTGGGGTTCTGTGTGTGTTCCTGTGGTGTTTGTGTGTAGTGTTTGGGCAGGCATCTGTTCAGTCTTCCCTGTGTGTGTGTTCTGTATGTGGATACACCCAGGGTGTGTGTTTGTTTGTGTGTGTATGTTCTAGGAAGTATTGGCAGCCTTCAGTGTGTGAGGCACTGGTGTTGTGTGTTCCTTGTCAGCCACTCCTGAGGTGGCTATCTCCCTGGTTGTTTGTTGTGTGGTGCAGGGTGTTTATTGTGTTTGCTTGTTGATTGTTGCTGTGCATGGGGGTGCACAGGATGGTCACCTGGCCTGTGACTTGATGGGGTGTGTTGATGTGTGGTTGGGGGTGGTGTGTCCCTGTGGTCTCTGTGCCCTGCCCATGTCTTGAAGTGGCCCTGCCTACTGCATTGTGTGCATGTGTTGACCGCGGCGGTGACGTGACCGGGAACGGGACGTTGCTGCTAGTTTGCGGTCGACGTGTGTCCCGGATGCAGAGGGGTAAGTTGGTGGCATGTGGGTAATATGTGGGTGCCCTTGTGGATGTGTTGTGACCCCCAGCAGGGTGTCTGTGGTGGAATTGGACCCTGTGTCAGCCCGTGTGCTGTGTGTTGTATTTGTGTAGTTGCGTACCTGCGGCGGCTTCCGCGGCAGCCCATTTGATGGTAGTGCTGTAGCAGGTACATCACCGAATGCATATGTAGAGCTGGTTCCATGGTGTTCATGTCTGGGTGGAAAGGACTGGGTCTCTGCTATGGTGCTCCGCTGTCGAGTTTACGCCGTGTCTGGTTGGGCAGTGTCTCTGCTGCGGTGCGTCTGCCTGTTTGGGCCATCCTAATTTGTGGAGCGGGCGGACGTCATTCCGCATGGAGGTGAGTCTACATTGGCTCCCACCGCCGCGGTGGCGGGCGCACTTTGATGGTGGTGCGCGTCGCTCCGCGGCGGACGGGTAGTGACCTATGTTTTTATATACTAATATGGCGGACGTGATGGTAGTGCTGTAGCAGGTAAATCACCGGATGCATATGTAGAGCTGGCTCCATGGTGTTCATGTCTGGGTGGAAAGGACTGGGTCTCTGCTATGGTGCTCCGCTGTCAAGTTTCCGCCGTGTCTGGTTGGGCGGTGTCTCCGCTGCGGTGCATCTGCCTGTTTGGGCCATCCTAATTTGTGGAGCGGGCGGACGTCATTCCGCACGGAGGTGAGTCTCCATTGGCTCCCACCGCCGCGGTGGCGGGCGCACTTTGATAATGGTGGGCGTCGCTCAGCGGCGGACGGGTAGTGAGTACCGCTGCCCTTGGGTGGAAAAAGACGTTTTTCCACCCCGCCAGCGCCGCAGTGGTGCGACAGGCTCCTGACATCCTAATGGGCCCCTTGGTATCTGTCTAAGTGGTGATTTTAACATCAGGATTTCAAGCAAGAACAAACTAGATAGGGATTCTCATACCAATAAACACCCATGTAACAAGGGGGTAGAGTTGTTGGGCTACTTGTCCAACCATAGTTTAACAAATGTAATGGAAATTGCAGCTGTACCCAATAAAGATAATCTCATTGTACCAACATATAGAGGGCGAGGTTGTGCCTCTATTACTGATTACGTGTTTATATCTGCTGCAGTGGAAGTGTTTGTTAAAGGCTGAGGTCATACCTACTTCCATGGGCGATCATAATCCCATTGTTACAACACTAAGAGTCACCCCTAGGCCAGTATTTGTAAAAGAATGTGGGGCCAGTAACTTAGTGCCCTCCACTGACAATCTAAGACTGGCTTGGCGAGGGGTCGACAATAGTGATCTATTCCCTAGAATGATAAAAACTCACTCGCCACTTATTGATATTTGCATGTCACCATGCAATCATAACCTTGTGGTTATTAACACATTTTCTCAACTCTGAGGGGGGTGTCAAACAAATGATATCTAGACTGATAATGGAGCCAAATCGGGGTCCACGGTGGTTCAATAGTGCGTGCTCTAAAGCAAACAGAGAGCTCCGCGAGGCCCTTGTGACAAGCCCAAGGGCCCTAGCACTTGTAAAGTCCCTGAGGCATCAATATAAGTGTATCACGAAACAGCGGAAAGACGAGGTTTTAAAAGAACGATGGGATAACCTTTCCTGTGCCGCTAGACTCAATAAAGGGAGTGGTTTCTGGTCAGCAGTTAAGGACATGAGATCTGTAGGCCTTACGTTAACACCAATAGGTTGCACCATTACTAGCTAATCCTGGGTTTCCCATTTCTCAAAGATCTATCAAGCAACGTTACGGAATGAGGATTTATATAACTACAGAGGTGCCTCAAGGATTGAGATATCCGTGTCAGAAGTTGAGGATGATATATATCAAAGTTTGGGCAATAAAGCTCCTGGTCCTGACGGGCTACCGATAGATCTTATCAAATATAAACCTGAATTCTGGGCGCCCCTTTTACTTAATGTTTTTAATTACTTAACTGCTGCTTCAATTCCCAGCACATGGTCGACTAGAACATTGTCCCTATTTTTAAAAAAGGCGACTGTTCCAACCCTAGCTGCTAAAGACCAATCTCCCTGATTGATAATACATTGCAAATCCTTGGGAGGATCCTGTTTAATAAGATTAGGTCCTGGGCTGAGGAGGAACACATTTAAAATTCTTCTCAGTTAGGTTTCAGAAGTAAAATAGGCAGAGTCGAACAGTGTCTAAACCTTAACCTGATCATTGGTAAATAAACTGTAGCATGAAAATCCCCTTTCTATCTTGCCTTCATGGACCTCACTTCAGCCTTTGATTTTGTTAACAGGTCACATCTCTGGTCGATTCTTTTAAAATATGGGTTGGACAAGGTTTTAGTTCACTTTCTGGCGTATCCACATAGGGATTTGAAAGCCCGGGTGCGGATCGGTAAAGGCAGGGAGGTTTCTGAGGACATCATTATTGGCAGAGGGGTCAGGAAGGGGTGCGTACTGGCCCCACTCGTATTTATCTTATATATCAATGATTTGCATGACTCCCTGAGTAAGCTTACCAATGATCCCCCTGCCGTTAATGGTTATATCCTACCCGCCTTATTATATGCGGATGATGCGGTCCTAATGGGCCGCACACCAAACGCACTTCGTATTTTAGTACAGGGCTTTGTTGATTTTAGCGCCACCTTAGATCGCCGTACAAATTTTAACAAATCCTTTTTAATGGCATGCGGCACAAAAAAGCACCTTGTTAATTCTATTTCCATAGGTAACGAACGTTTACATCTCACTTGCACTTTTCCCTATCTGGGGCTGGTATTTTCAGCCACTGGTTCCTGGACTAACCATGTGGCACATAGTAGGAGCATGTTTGCTAAAGCAATTAACTCTGTCCTGTCACTTCCCCAACCAAACAAAGTTGAGATGGTACTAGCTATCACTAAAATCTTTATCTCTCAATGTATCCCTCCTGCTACTTATGGTGCGGAAATTTGGGGCTTCACGAGTTGCAGCGGCATACAAAGTGAGGAAAATAGATTCTGCAGGAAATTGCTGGGGGCCCTGATCACCTCATCACAGTACATCTGTCACTGGGAGTTAAAACTGACATATATTGAGGATTACATCAGGGCTCGGCCAGCTAGATTCTGGCTAAAAATCTGGCGAAATCAGGCAACAACCCTCACTAGAAATGTAATTACCGACTGCCTTAAATGTGTAAAGGGCTTGGATATACCATGGCTCGCTGCTCTAAGGGAAAGCCTAAGTAGTGTAAATCTTGAGCACACTTTTTTAAACCCAAGTGACACGGGTGGAGTAAGTAAAAAATTCCTACAAGAGGCGCTATATGATAAGTAAAACAGGGTAAGACACGAAGAAGAGCACCTGAAATCCTCAGTAGCAAGGTATATGTCCTTAGATGATGTACTCACTTGCCATCTAGTTACCTTTTAAAGAAGGTAAACAGACAAAATATCGACTACAAAATATCGACTACAAAATATCGAATTGACATAATATCGAGTACAAAATATAGGCTGGACAGAATATCGAATGGACAGAAAATAGACATCAAAAATATCGTTTTGAAGGTAAGTAATGTAATATCGAATTTTAAAATATAGATAGTCAAAATATCGAAGTACATAATATAGGTTAATAAAAATATCAAACATTTAATAATATCGAATTTTTTATAGTGTATTGTATGTGTTAAAAGTGTTTATTTATGTTATAATGTAATTTAATCAATTAATTTAATGTTATTTAAATGTTGAGTAATTTAATTCTGTAGCGGGTTGTGGGTTTATAGGGGAATAGGGTTGGAAGTAATTTAATTATAATTAATTAAATTTTGTAAATTTATTTATTGGTATTTGTTTATAATAATTATTAATTAATTTTTATTTTGTAATTCTTTAAATTTTAATTGCCAATTAATTGTATTTAATTTATTAATTGATAATTATGTTAATTTAACTAATTTAATTTCTGTAGCGGGTTGTGGATTTATAGTGGAGTAGGGTGGGAAGTAATTTTATTATAATTATTAAATATGTTAATTTATGTAGAGTTATTTATTTATAATTAATTGTTAAATAATTGTTATTTGGTAATTAATTAAATTTTAATTGAGAATTATTTTTATATATTAATTAATTGATAATTATGTTAATTTTACTAATTTATTTTCTGTAGTGGTTTGTGTGTTTATAGGAGAGTAGGGTGGGAAGTAATTTAATTATAACTAATTACATATGTTAATTTTTTGGGGTATTTATTAGATTTTAATTGTTAAGTAACTTTTTAATTACTAATTAATTAATTGTTAATTTGTAATTAATTAGTATTAATAGATAACTAATTGTAATGATTAAATTAAATTAGCATTTGTAATTAATTAATTATTATATTATATTACATTGGTAATTACTTTTAATTATTTTTTTATGGATATTAATATATACATTCTTAAATAATATATTAAGGATCTACTTTCCCTACTGTTGCACTCACTGGAGTGGGAATAGTAATTTTTACCCCTACGCTATCCAACGCTTTCCCTACTGTTGCACTCTCTGGAGTGGGAATAGTAATTTTTACCCCTACTCTATCCAACGCTTTCCCTACTGTTGCACTCTCTGGAGTGGGAATAGTAATATTTACCCCTACGCTATCCAACCCTTTCCCTACTGTTGCACTCTCTGAAGTGGGAATAGTAATTTTTACCTCTACGCTATCCAACGCCTTACCTACTGTTGCACTTTCTGGAGTGGGAATAGTAATTTTTACCCCTACACTATCCAACGCTTTCATTACTGTTGCACTCTTTGGAGTGGGAATAGTAATTTTTACCCCTACGCTATCCAACGCTTTCCCTACTGTTTCACTCTCTGGAGTGGGAATAGTAATTTCATTACAAGACCGGAGGCTAACATTATGCTTACAACTTTTAATGCAGACCCAAGCAGCCGCATATGTCACAAAGTAAAAGTTCTATACTAGAACACAACAGACCAAACAATAGCAGTAATCACTAGGCAATCAGCCTCTTTTAAATGCGGCTCCAAGCAGATAAGTCATGCTTTTCTTATCCTCCTTATCATTACTGGTTTAATTTATTTTATCTGATTATTCTTATTATTGTTATAGCTATTGCTTTAGATTTATACATAAGTATTTAAACTTGCCACTTCTATCTAACGAGCATATTGCCTTTCAGGTCTTTTCAGGTGAGTTTTATTTTGTATGTTTCACCTAACCGATTCTCCCCCTATTCCTGTCTCGGGTAACCGTTCTCCAATTTACGGAGATCGGCTTCCTCCCTCTTCTCTCACCACCTTCGTAGTCTTTTTTCAAGTGTCTGTCCGTTTTTCCGCTTTATGCGCCCGCTTTTCGACCGCTTCATGCGCCCTTTCATATGAAGCCTGAGGCGTTTCTTACCTCGCCTTTCCTTCGGACTTCAGGACCTTTTCCCGTTTCTTTCTCCAAGCCCACAGGGACCCGAGGAAGGACCGTTGGCAACACACGCGCTGCGTGCTATGCTTGCCTAGGTACCTTCCTCAATTCCCTCGTTTACCATGGGCGTCTCTACACAGCTCGCGCTCGAGGAAACAAACAGTTCCCCGACGCGATCAGCTGTTTTGAAGGAGATTTACCGTTCCTTTTAGCGCTCTTGCCAAATCCTTAGCGCTCTTGTCAAATCCCATATAATCCCTCTAAAACGATCCATTAACCCTTCCAACCTCATACTTTAACAGTTTTAACACTGTTTCCTGCCCTTTACTGTCTATTAATCTGTGATTAAGAGTCTCTTCGTCCTACTGGACCCTCCCCATCCATCCCTACTATATTAATATATTTAAAAAAAAAAAGGGGCACTGAATTATAGATTATTTAAACATTGTATTAAAAAAAAACTAAAAAACTATAATTATTATCCTTGAATACATAAAGGCATCACATATTTTATTATAATTTTACTCATGTCTGATTCCGACTCAGATCAAGCCAACGCAGCTGAATCTGATTTTAACGATGAATCCATCAGGAATCTTATACATAAAGAAATGAGATCCTGCATGTTCTCTACCCTCTCTCAGGTCATATCCTCCAAGAGATCACTCCCTCCCGGAAGGGATGATTTTAATAACGATGACCTGGCAAACGAGAACACAGAAATAAGGGGTAAGAGGCATAAAAAATCTAACAATATTAATTTTACCCCAGAGAGCACGGGAGGTCCTAGCACCTCAAATTCTACAGGAGGTAATCTCACCTCACTTGCCTCAGGTGTCCTTAGCGGCACAAATTCAAGAGGTGTCCTTAGCGGCACGAAAGTTTTGGGTGTCCCCCGCGACACATACTACCAAAGTGCTCAGAATGATACCAATGATGATCTCAATGATGATGCCTCAGATATTCAAGATGAATATATCCTTGATCTAGATGAAAATGACGAAGATTTTGACTCACTTCTCTTTGGTGGTGACCTTCCGTCATCTTCTAAGTATAGTATTTTAGACCCCTTGGGAGAAGAAATGTTTTCCCCTCTTAATATTAAGCACCCTAGAAGTTCCGAATGGACCCCCCCATGACCACATTTGTAAGTTCATTACTAAGTGGATCAGAAATCCTTTGGAGAGGGAGACTCGAAACCTTTTAAGAGCCGAATGCTCCAGGCCCTCTATAGAGGGTAAGGTTTGCCAAACCCCAAATCTCGACCCGAGCTAATAACTTATCTGTTTAAGCTCGGCAGGGACCCTCGTAAAGGATTGGAAAGATCCCTAAAAATATGCCAAGATAAGGTCTTAGATATCCTTGGTCCCTTAACTAAAATAATTAACGCCGCAGAAGAAAGCTACCTCACCGACTCCCCTCTTGACACTCTTTCAATCCGTGGTTGGACTCAAAGAGCTCTAGTCTTGTTGGGCAATGCTAACGCAGGGCTCAACTCCGAGAGAAGAAGAGTGGTCTTAACCAAAATTAGCCCAAAACTAACCGATTTGGCCGACAAAGAACCCTCCCTTAATCCCAAAGGTCTTCTCTTCGGGGAGGACCTAATTAAAAGCCTTGGCAAATATGTCAATACCTTTACCGCCTTGGATAAGGCCCATCAAAACATGAAGAAGGTCTTCAATTCAAGTAACCTTTTTGGAAGGGCCGGAAGACGGGCCAATCTTTCGGCCGTTTCAACCGACGGCCCTTTTCTAGATCCAGGGGTTATGGCGGAAGAGGATACCAACCCCCAAGCCAACCTCCCTTCTATCCCCCCAGAGGAAGAGGCTTTCGTTCCAGAGGCTTCAGAGCGAGAGGAGCTCCTGCCGACACCAACCCTCAAAGTGAGTACTCCTTCTCTTCCCCTTTCTTTGAATCCAAAAGTGGGAGGCAGGCTGAAGTTCTTTTACCACAACTGGAAACTTATCACACAGGATCCTTGGGTTCTAGATACCGTAGTTGGTTTCCACGTAGATTTCTTTCAAACCCCAGTTCAGAATTCAATTCCGAAAGCAATTCCACTTACTCTGGACCAAGAAAAAATAATAGAGGAAGAAATTTCCTCAATGCTTCGAAAAGGTGCTATCATAGAAGTCCCTATGGAATTTCTGAGGTTTGTAAGCACTCTTTTTCTTGTAGAAAAGAAGGACAAAGGTTGGAGACCCGTTATAAATCTCAGGGAACTCAACAAATACCTTGTTTACAGACATTTCAAGATGGAAGGAATCCATCTTCTCAGGGACCTCTTATTAGAAGGAGACTGGTTAGTCAAGCTGGATCTGAAAGATGCCTACTTTACAATCCCCATGGCCAAGGTTCATCAACCTTTTCTTCAATTCATTTGGAAAAACCGTCTTTACCAATTCCAGGCCCTTCCTTTCGGCCTCTCCTCAGCCCCTTGGTGTTTCACCAAGGTGATGAGGGCAGTGACCTCCTCCTTAAGAGAAAAAGGTATTCGTCTCATCATTTATCTAGATGACATCCTTATTCTTTCTCAAAATTACGATCAGATCATTCAAGATCTCAAAACTGTTGTAGACCTTCTAGAAACAAAGGACAAGGAGAAATCCATTCTTTCCCCCTCCAAAACGATGGAATTCCTCGGTTTCACAGTAGACACAGAGAATTGTCTTCTTCTCCTTCCTCAAAAGAAAATCTCAAAAATAAGGAAAGAGATAAAACATGTCCTGAAAAAACAGTATCTCTCTTTGAGAGAACTAGCCAGACTCTTGGGCCTTCTCTCTTCTTCCATTCAGGCTATCTTTCCGGGCCCCTTGAATTATCGAGCCCTTCAAAGAATAAAGACCAAAGCTCTCAGATCAGGTCTCTGGTACGGCGACCGCGTTTCTTTGAACCAAGAAGCGGTCTCAGAACTGAATTGGTGGTGTGACAATTTGGACGCATGGAATGGCAGAGCCATCTTTGGTTCAGCTCCAGACTTTATTTTGGAATCAGACGCGAGCCTTCATGGCTGGGGTGCCTGTCTCCAAGATCAAAACACTGGTGGGATCTGGTCTCAAGAAGAATCCTTTCAACACATCAATTATCTGGAATTGACTGCAGGGCTATATGCTCTAATGAGTTTCAAACACTCTCTTCAAGGCAGATCAGTCATTCTGAAAATGGACAACATGTCCGCAGTTGCCTACATAAACCGCTTAGGTGGCACCAAATCGGAAGACCTGTCAAACCTAGCCAAGAAACTTTGGATATTCTGCCTGGAACACAAGATCTCTCTCAGAGCAGAATACCTTCCAGGGAAATCCAACCTCTGTGCAGACTGGAACTCGAGGTTCCTCATAGATTACAGCGATTGGAAACTCAACACTTCTGTCTTCAATTCCCTCAATCACTTCTGGGGTCCTTTCCAAATAGACCTTTTTGCCAGCAGACTGACTTTCCAACTGGAAAATTATTACAGCTGGATGCCCGATCCGGGTGCTCTAGCGGTGAACGCCTTTCTCCAATCTTGGGAAGGGATCATCGGTTATGCTTTCCCTCCTTTTGCAATGATCCAGAGAGTACTTCAAAAAGTGAGACAACAACGCTCTTCAATAATTCTGATAACTCCGTTTTGGCCGTCCCAGGCATGTTTTCCCACTACTCTGGAACTAACTTACGATCTACCGTTCCTGATTCCCTCACTCTTAGACCTCCTTACAGACGTAGACGGGCGAATTCACCCTCTCGTTCAGACAGGGAGTTTGAACCTTCTTACCTGGAAGGTGTCAGGAGATCTAACCATCTCGCAGGACTTTCGTCAACAGCTTCTACTCTCCTCGGAGAATCTTGGGCTCCCGGTACACATTACCGGTACAACAACATCTGGAAGATATGGTTACGTTGGTGCTTGGAAAGGCACCTGGATCCCGTGGAGGCACCTATCGTTGATATAGTTAATTTTATGGGAGAACAATTTGATAGAGGTCTGAGTTACAGATCTATCAACTGCTATAGGTCTGCTATTTCTGCTGGTCATTCCCTTGTCAACAATAAGACGGTAGGTAAGAATCCTATTATTTGTAGAATTCTTAAAAGTGTAAGGATCAGAAGGCCTCCCAAACCAAGATATCAATCTCTTTGGGATGTTAAATTAGTCCTTGACCTTTTCTGCTCCTGGCCTGAGAACTCTCTTTTAAGTAGAAAGAATCTTTCTTTAAAATTGGCAACTCTTCTTTGTTTAATTTCATGTCGAAGAGTTTCTGATGTTAAGGCTCTTGACATTTCATATAGGTGCTATGATATGTTTGGGGTCAAATTTGAACTACATAGGAGAACCAAAACTATGTCTGATAGTATCTTTTATCCACGTTTTGAAATGTGTAATAAACTTTGTGTTGTTCACTGCATGAAAGAATATGATTTAAGGATGAATTCTCTTCGTCCTCTGGGTGTTGATCAAATGCTTATTTCCTTTGTTAAACCTCATAAAGGTATTTCTTCCACTTCTATAGCAAGATGGGTTAAAACTGTTATGGGCCTTGCTGGCGTCAATCTGGATCTTTTTAAACCACATTCCATTAGAGGTGCTATGGCAAGTAAGTCTTTCTGGTGTGGCGGTAAGTTAGAAGACATTCTTAAATCTGCTGATTGGTCAAATTCTAGGACCTTTGCTCATCATTATTGCAAACGTATTACTCATATGTCTGATGCTGTTTTACATGACTACCAACAAGCATAATGGTAGCCTCCGGTCTTGTAATGAAATTGCGATTCTCCTATTAACATGACCAGAGAATCTGGATTTCATTAAAGACACAGAGGCTAACATTATCCCTCCCACCCATCCCTTGGGTGGTTGTGTTTAATTTCACGATCATATTTAATTCATTTTCCTGTTGCATTTGTATTTCATTCTCATCTTATACTCACATGCTTGCTTTTTCCTTTATTACAGGATTTATCTTCGATTATTCTATAATTTACTGCATAAAATTTTGTTTTATTGTTCATATTTCTGAATTCATTTATACCTTTCTTCTTTTCAGATAACCTCTCATGAATTTATTTTATGGCTCCTGTTCTACATCCTTTGGATTTAATTCCTGTTTTTTTGGCTTTTCAAGTTCTTCTATCTTCATTCAAGCTGTACTTTGTGGATGCTCCTTGGACTTCCTTTGCTCCACATTTAAAAGAGGCTGATTGCCTAGTGATTACTGCTATTGTTTGGTCTGTTGTGTTCTAGTATAGAACTTTTACTTTGTGACATATGCGGCTGCTTGGGTCTGCATTAAAAGTTGTAAGCATAATGTTAGCTTCCGTGTCTTTAATGAAATCCAGATTCTCTGGTCATGTTAATAGGAGAATCGCAATTTTCACCCCTACGCTATCCAACGCTTTCCCTACTGTTGCACTCTCTGGAGTGAGAATAGTAATTTTTACCCCTACGCTATCCAAACCTTTCGCTACTGTTGCACTCTCTTTAGTGGGAATAGTAATTTTTACCTCTACGCTATCCAATGCCTTACCTACTGTTGTACTTTCTAGAGTGGGAATAGTAATTTTTACCCCTACGCTATCCAACGCTTTCCCTACTGTTGCACTCTTTGGAGTGGGAATAGTAATTTTTACCCCTACGCTATCCAACGCTTTCCCTACTGTTTCACTCTCTGGAGTGGGAATAGTAATTTTTACCCCTACGCTATCCCACACTTTCCCTACTGTTGCACTCTCTGGAGTGGGAAAAGTAATTTTTACCCCTACGCTATCCACCCCTTTCTCTACTGTTGCACTCTCTGGAGTGGGAATAGTAATTTTTACCTCTACGCTATACAACGCCTTATCTACTGTTGCACTCTCTGGAGTGGGAATAGTAATTTTTACACTTCCGCTATCCCACGGTAATAAAATTGGATATTTTGTAGTTATATTATTTTACTATATATATATGTTTTAACAAATATGATTGAAAACAATATATTTTATAACTTTAATTAATTATTTAATTATTATAAGGTAATGTAAGTACTTTTAAGTATATTTTAGTAATTAATTTTTAATATTAATTTAATTTAACATTGTTTCTAATAAAGTCGATATTTTTACAAACTAGGGGCAGATTTATGTCAACTGGCGCATCCCCAGGGATGCGCCAGTTAACATGCGCCACAGCTACGCCACCCATGGTGCGCTGCATTTATGATGCGGCGCACCATGGGGCAAAAACGGCACAGATGCGTCACGCATCTGTGCCGTAAAAGTGACGCATTGCTGGGGTTGCGTCGCAAGCACGACGCAGCTCCAGCAATGCTCTGGGGGGGCCTATTCTTTCAATGCTGCCTCAAGACCTACGCCTGCTTCAAGCAGGCGCAGGGTTTTGACGCAGCATTGCCCTGAAAGTGACTGAGTGAAATCTCATAGATTTCACTCAGCCACTTTCAGGAGGCGTTCCTGCGCAGGAACGCCTCCCCCTGCGCAGGAACGCCTCCTCATGGCGCAGTGCTGTACAACGTGACGCATCTCCTAGATGCGTCATGTTGTAAATAGGGCGCAGGGATGCGCCACGTTTCCGCGCCGTTGCGTCACGCAACGGTGGCGTAAACGTGGCGCAAGCCCTTCATAAATCTGCCCCTATATTTTTGTAAACGATATTTTTTACTCGATATTTTTGTACTTACCTGATTTTTTTTGTCAATATTTTAGATAGTCGATATTATGTCCCTCGATATTATGTCAGTGATCCCCCTTGGGGTTTAATGTTAAGCTTGATCAAATGCTATGACCATGTGATAACTATAGCAAACAGACGATGTTACATTTAGTATTTTTCTGCAATTTTTATCAAATGTACACAATACTGTTTTTGATTCCTTTTCTTAAGGAAACCGCCGTTATTGATTACAAAGCAGCCTATACGGAAATCCTTAAATTGGAGGAGGAAGCTCTGGTTTTTCGTATAGGTTCTTTTTTGAAAGCAGCAGTTTGTTCATGCACCTCCATGTGCAATCACTGATGGCTGATTTTTATTGTGTCTCTTGTTGCTTAAAATTACAATTTGAATGAGTTGTAAAATACTTGGATATCTAAGTTTGTTTACTCATCCATATTTATAATTTATGAGGATGTTTATGCGTACATTGCACATGTTATTTTCTTTCTTCGGGAAATACATGAAATGTAAGCACTTTATAGTGTATATATGGAAAAAAATGCACTTTGTAGTTATATTGCAGTGTCATGCTGCAACTCTTTACCAATATATTATTGTTCGGACATGCATTTTATAATGCTACCGTTTTTATATCCTTGTGTTTTTAAATATTTTATGTATTTTAATACTGATCTTTTTGACCTGTGCTTTTATGGATTCACTCTGCATCTGAATAAAGATTAATTGAATTGAATTGAAAGACTTGTAATCATCCTATGCTGTTTAATCAGTGCTGCGGTGTGAATGGCCCTTCAGACTGACAGAACTACCCTTTAACTTGCAGGGCGGTGAACAGTGATGCACGCATCCATTGGCCATGACAGTGCTGCTTGATGGATGCTCTAAAACAGCTATTTGGTTTGAATGGCTGCAAGCTGGAGATTACAACAATGTGGGATTCTATGATCTAATTGCTGGTCAACTGATGTGCCATGCCTCGGGTGTTGCCTCGTTTGGGTTTGCTTTCTGTGCTGGGTTTCTGCATGCTCCTTGGAAGCATGTTCTACTGGAGCAGGATTGAATACTATACGTGTTGGACCAGTTTCTATTTCTCAAAGACAATAGGACTGCCTGTTTGTCTTGGATAAATAAACCAATATAAAGAAGAATGCCTGTCCCCTCTGGATTATTGGTCCTTGGGACAACTCTGGGAAGGAAGGCTGCCCTAACAAGTACCTCTTCAGGATGTGTAGCTTATGTCTTGTACCCAGTCTTTGTATTGCTTGACCCATCTTGTGATCTGTATGAAGGAGCTCATGTATGTAATGCAATTGTTTTGCAAGTAACCTCACATACTTTAGTTATGCAATCCTGAAAAGAGGTATATCTGATCATACTGTTGCTCTCACGAAAGATTGTAAAGTATTGGAGAGATTTTAGAACGCCACAACTCTCTGTGAAGCACAGGTTTGTAGCTATATTTCTTTGAGAGAACTGTACATTTTGTATAAAACACCTTGGTGGTATTGGCATGATTTTTTTACAGAGTGTGTATTGACTCACTGGTTGATTCCCGCAGTCCCTTGATAAACTTTTAGAAATTGTTCTCTATCTTTCAAAGCGACCAAAGCCTGGAATTCTCTTCCTCTTGAACTGCCCAGTACTCACGACCCATGCCGGTTCAAGCTATTTTAGGAGATTGTGTTTTGCTCTACCAGCTGTAATGTTGTGTACATTGTACATTTATATCTGTATGCCTGATAGTTGAACTTGCCCTCAGAGTAAGGGTCTTCAGTTGGTTATGATGACAAGCCAATGATAAAGATATTCCTGGTTGTTTATTGTGAAATCTTACGATAAAGGCAGAAGGCCTGAAAAGCTTATGTTAAAGTCAATATGCATTTGGAGGTGGATTGTTATTACTCGGAATTAACGCGTACAAATAGGTTTTTTGTTACATGGAATCTTATGGATTGCCTTTATAAATATTTTGGTGTTTGTTGCCCCTCTAACAAATCATGAGCATAGAAGATTTGCACTTTAAGAATCCTTGTTAAGCCCTGTTAGGAGAGATACTATTTCGCTTTGCCAGCTGTAATTTGGTACATAATCTCAATTTTACGACTGTATGCCTGATGGTTACCTTGTGGAAAATCTTATTCTTAGTACAGTAGGCCTAAATTGGTTATGTTGACAAGCCAATAATAACAGCTGTAGAGCTGATTGGTGTGCAGGTAAATATTATGTCTGATGTCACTGATCTAACTGGCTTATTATAAAAAATTATCACAAAGACAGTAAACATGACTCATTTATTGTGAAAAGCATATGGTAAGGCCAATAGTCCTCTAACAGTGCATTGTTGTAACATCATGCTACAGGCCGTAGAAAGGTATTTGGTCACAAGTCATCTTACAGATCACCATTGTAGGCAATGGTAATGGTGGTGGTCACTCCCTCTGACAAACCCTGGGAGAGGAATTTCTATCATGATTCTTGGTAGGTCCTATGGAGAGGGGCTCTAAGTTGCTTGTGAACTAAAATTTTTTGGTAAATGTATAAATGTATGCCTTATGGCTGCTAGCGTCAATGCACACCTGTAGGCCTGAATTCTTTATGGTGTCAAGCCATTGGTAATGGGTAGAGGCCTTAACAGTTGAATGGGAAAAGCTATGTCATATTCCTTAGGTGAGAGCTGTTTAAAATGAAAAGTTATGATAAAGTAAGTATGCCTGACCTACTTATTCCGAAATGTATGTGTTCAAGCCAAATAACTGTTATGGGTGGTTTGTTATTACACTGTGATAAAACCTAAACACAGGGATTTTGTCCCTGCCAGTTTGCTGTAGTATGCAAGGGTTTTGATGCCCGTTAACTACCAATGGGAATAGACGATTTGCACTCTATTGTTTTGATAACCGTATTTTGTACGTGTTTGTAATTTTATTACTGTATACCTTATGCTTGCCTTTATGAAAATCTTATAAACCAACCCAGTAAGTCTGAGTTGCTCAAAGTTACAAGCCAATAATAAAGCTTATAGGTTTGATTGTTTATACAGAAAAGATATGATAAAGGTCTGACATAGTGATTGTGAAAAGCATATGTTAAAGTCTATAGGCATTTACGGGTAGATTATTATTACTCTATATTAAAGCCTACAAATGGGTATTTTGTTACATGGTATCTCGCAGACTTCCATGCATTTCGGTGCTTGTCACTCCATCTGACAAACTATGGGTTTAAAAGTGTCAGAATCCTTAGAAGAGATAGCATTTTGCTTTGCCTTTGCTTTGCCAATTGCTAATTTGTATAGTATGACATTTTATGGCTATATCTGATGTTTGCTTATTGGGAAAGCCTACGGTCGGTACAGAAAGACTCACTTGGTTATAGTGATAAGCCATTAAGAACAGCTACTGGCCTGATTAGTTTATTAGGAATAATATGTCTGTTACCATAGGTATGATTTGTTTATTATTAAAGTTTATAACAAACACTTTTGGCTTGACATGTTGACCGTCAAAACCATGTGTTAAAATCAACAGTCATTTAAGGGTGGCATTTTATTTTTCTGTATTAAATACTACAGATAGCAATTCTGTTATGCAAAATGTAAAATTACCATTGTAAGTAATAATGTTGGTGTTGGTTACTGCAGCTGAAAAGAACTTATAGGGAGATGATTTACACTGTAGTAATTTTTGCTAGAACCTCATCCTAGATGTCTGCCAGGAACTTGTAAGGCACTTGGGCTTGCTACGTTCCGGTATTGATCTGTCTGTCATTTACACTCTGCTTTTATTTCTGACAGTGAACTTCATTGGGTAGTGATTCAGAGTGCATTTTTCATTGGCTCTCTTGCCATGTGAATGATGGCACTTTCTGGTCACGTGTGTACATTCACCTGAAAATGAGTGCGCTTCAGTATTAGAGCTGGTGGGGCAGTCCTTTAGTTTTTCTCCTTTTATAGTTGCCCTCTCATCTCTTTGCTTCTCCTCTTTTTGTTTTAATGTTTCTTATGTGGATACTACAGCTTTCAAGACTGTGCTAATAGGTTGCTTGTCTGCCGCTCATTTCATTTGCAATGTGCCACATTGCACTTGGCTAATTCCTCTAGGCCAGGAAGGCTGTTGTCATTAGTGTATCATTGATTACCATTCCAAGATGGTCAGCACATTGGTTCTATATGTGGTGGTCATCTTTGAACTTTAAAATATCTATACACTGTTTGCACTACATTTACAATACATTTGCAAGACAGACACCTGCTGCTTTGGTTAGTTTTGTGATTGCAAACATATGCCTACCTGATGATCAGTGGTTATAAACTCTGAAATTGCACTCACCAAAAAAGAAGAAAGTGTATAAAACTAGACAGCTCCTCAGCTAAGTTAAGCAGCAGCATTTTCCCAGGCTCTTCAGAAAACGTTCTACCTGCTATTTCTGCTGCAATGCCTACCCAGCCAACTTCATAGGGATTACTGAAAGTCTCCATTCACTGCCTAATGAAAGTAAAAAGTAGGGCCCCATAATAAAAGTAGAGAGGAGCCTTGCCAGATGACATCCTTTGACTGCGCTCCTAACCCTCAGTTCCTTCCACTTGAAGCCCCAAGTGCCGTAATGCCAACTTCTTTCTGTCCAGAGCGCTTCATTGATGACTACTGTACAAAATGTAAATCACTTCTGCAAGTTGAAATGACACCTGTAATTGAAAGATGTATGCTTTATCACAGCAGATATGGCAGTCACTTCAATAACGATTTATCTTCATCTTCCATCATTGCAGTCAATTCTCCTCCACCCACTGCTTTACCTAACCCATACAACCAAACTTTGCCTCGTGACTCCAGGAGCCCCTTACCAAACAAGGGCCACATTCGCTCTGCTTCCTTGGCTCCTGGGCCACACAGACCTATTGAACTGCACAGACCACTATTGCATCCAGGCAGCTTGAAGGAGAAAGTCATTAAGATCCCATCAAAACCTCTCAGAGCAGAACAAAATGCCAGGGGGCTACCCTGAACCTTGGTTGTGTTATCAATAATATATCTCCGGCAGCCTGCCCCTAAATTGCAGTCCTTATTGGGGTACCCCCACTTGGTCATAACCAGGGGTATTCCGACAGGGAGCTTCACAGCAAAGTTCTGCACTGGCTGGTGCGCAATAGAGATTTTGCTTTTTTTATGCTGGAGATATTTTGTTGAATAGAGTTGGTTGGATTGGTGCCAATCCGGCCAGTCCTACGGATATTGACGGTGACTGCATTATTGCAAACTTTACATCTCACCTGGTACAGAACGTATTATACATGCCTGCATGAAAAGTACCAGAGGGTGGAAATATAGTCCTCATTCAGCTGGATTAGATACCCTTTCAATTCATAACATCAGCATAATCACTGTGTCTAAACAACATTTTTCTAATTGTGCAATGGAAAAAATCTCAATGTCCCCAGTGATTTCTGTCCCGTGTACGACCAAACCAACTCCACACATACACCCACCTAGTTCTGTGGAGAGGTTGTCTGTATCAGTTGGCTATTTTGAAGCCTTACCTGATTGCTGGCAAGTAGACTGACTTCCCGCCTTCCAGAAGGAGTCATCCCCTATCAACAAGCCCAACTAGGAACAAAAAAGAAGTAGTCCTTTAGATACAATTATAAATCATGCCTTTTCCCTTTTGAGTTGGACTGATGAGGCCTCAGGCCAAGATAAACAATCCTGTCCAGACTGCTTTTATTGATAAATATGATTGTATAGCACTTCAAGAAACTTGGGTCACTAGTCCCTTTCTCTGGTTCATTTCACTTGTTATTCCTGCCCCACAATTTCCTCCAATTAAGGCAAGGCCTCTCTATCTGGATTTGATTGGATCTTAACATTAATGTTCTGGCCTTTGACACTTTGACACCCGCAGCTCCACTTTCCAAGCCCTTCTTATCAAAGACAAACTGAGTTGTATGTTACTTTTTTAATACATTTTATAATAATGATTCATCAAAAGCTGTGTGCACTCATTTTACTAAGTTATTTGCTTTCCTACCCCATTTGAACCCCCCAGATGTTGACACCTGTTCCCAGCCAAATTATCCTCTCTGTGGGAATTTTAGCACTAAACCTGTGATGGATCCAAACTAGGGTGGTGTAGTGGGCAAAAAACGATGAATTTAACCCAGATATTTTCACTGGGGGAGAATGTTTGCATTGACAGCATTCTGTCCATCATTTGTTTGTTTGTTGTTTGTTGATGAGCAGGAAGTACAGCAAAATGCTGACAGCATGAGATGTTTCGATAATAAATGGAATGAGCTAGGGCAGGATCTTGCAGCTGTCAACCTAGTTCACTTGGTTCCGCTGTTTTCAGGGGGTGGGCGCACCTTGCCATTTTTTAGAGGGAATGGCCTGGCTTCAGGTATAGATTATATATTTGCAACAAGAAACATCTCATACTTTATTTCGTTGGGCACTGTCCTTCAAATTGACGGGACGATCATAAGGCATTAGCAATAGTGGGGGACTTCCCTATGTTGAGGGTCAAAAAGAGAGATACAATTCCTTTACCTCTGTAGCCCTCCAGTGATGGATGGCCTTAGGCATTTCTGTCATCGGAAGGACCCTGGGGTTACCCTCAGCTCTCTGTTGCAGAAACACCTAGTCATATTTTTTAATTCTTTGGCTGCTGAGCATGGTTAAGTCATGCTAGCTCACAATGAAGCAATATGTGTGTGCACCAAAACAGTCTGCTTTAACCAACACAAGAAGGGCAGGAAGACCCTAGGTGGTTTGATTAGCAATGGTCTTGATCCAGCGCAAACCCAATTATTTGGACAGGGACGAACATTCAATTCTCTTATTTACTGTGGCCCATACACATACACCCAGCATCCATGTTGCGCCGGTGTCATGTTTGCGATTTCCTTACCAGATCATATATCCCTAATTCAATAGTTGAGGATTTCCACCAATTCACATATAATCATTGTGTATCAATTCTTCATCTACTTAATCGATGGATCAATTAGTTGAATAATTGAAGGTAAATAGTCATTTCAAATCATTGACAGAGGCAAATAACCACAAACGTTTGTCGTAAGTTATTACATTTTTTCTATCTCAATGCATTAATTTGAAAAACACCTCATGAGAGAGAGTACAATCTAATAATCATCTAGCAAATATTCAATCTCAACAAATACATTTGTCGCATGGAGGGGATAGAGGAAGAGACATCAGACAATAGGCATCAAATAAAACTCTCATTTCAGGAAAGTAGATGAAGAGACAAAGCACAAAATGAAATCTCGAGTTATCAAAGATACCTATCCAAGGAAATAAGAATGAGGAAAACTACCACCCTCGCCTAGGTAGCGACAGGGGACCCCAGATCAGAGTGTCAGGGATCAAAGTCTTAGGATCAGGATAAGGATAGGACTGGATCCACTAGGCCTCTCTGCAACCCGACAATCAGCAACGCACCCTCACTCTCTCAATATCCCTCAAAAGTCTTGTAGTCAGCAACCGCCCCACCCCTAAATCACCTATCCTTTATACCCTTTTTGTACATGTCCATCCCACTAAAGTTGCTAATGTCACCTATTCTAGCTATGGGATTGGTTAATAAAGAGGGGCGGATGGTCATCCTACATTAGATCATGCTTTCTTTGACTACCCTATTGTTCGTCTTCTTTCCCACCTATTTGGTATACATCCCTACTCTCTCATGAGGGAAAAGTATCATGTTAAGGAAAAGTTTATACATTTTATAAATTTGCAGGCTTTCACACGGATGCACAGAAGTTGGCCGCTCATCTAGTGTCATGTCCTTCACCGCATAACAGCCTTTCGGCTGGCTCAGCAAATTTATCCACAGTATCACGTGGTTTGTGCACGCTGCAAGTTTCACTCATCAAAGTTTGATCAATTTAAGAACATGGTGATTTATCTATTTACTAAAAAAACTGAAAACAGGCATGTGTTATTAATGTGGTAATGAAACGTTCACTGTTAACCACCCTCCTCTACTCAGATCCAAGTTATCAGTTATTTTAACATAGCATAAGTAAAAAGCAACGTTAATTAGCACTTCTTAAGCATCATGTCATGCCTTTTAATACACTATGCGCACAATTTGCAGTGCAAGCCATTCACACACATACTATTCACCATGTTATTTCATCTTCTGTTATTTACGTTTTGTTAAGATTAATTTCATGCATTTTGCGAAGCGGTTTACCCTCATGTGATGTATAGGTGCACATTAGTATTCTATCTACTTAACATTAGTATGTGTTACAGGGTATTTAATATGAGCAGGTTTATTTTTTTATTTTTTTTAATCCCCGCTTCACAAATTCCCTCTCTGATGGCTTTTGAAGCCCTCACAAATACTCACCATACCAAGTACCACTTTTATGTTTTTTAAAGCTTAGTATTCTTCTCCTTTTTCATGGCACTCTCATCTAAACTTTTCATCATATCATAATATTCTTCAATTTTTTCTTCAAGTTCTATTTCATCTCTTTTTCTTTTTACTTCTTTCTTTTTATCCTTTTTATCTAATGTAACTTTTCTTCTTTTCATGCCCCGACAACATTTATACGCTGTTATCATTACTAAAATTATTATTGCTATTGGCATTACTATTTTCCCTAAAAGACTCTCTTCAAACGTTGTAAACCAATTTTTCACAGCTGTAGGACTTTTTCCAACTCTTTCCCAGATACCGTTAACTTCCAGTTGGGATAAATTCTTATGTAACTTTGTAACGTTTCTAATGTAACCATCTATCCCTTTACTTTTATCAGGGATATAGGTACAACAATGTTGAATTTTTAATGTTCCACAGACTCAACCCTCTGTGCCTAGATAATATCAAGGGTAAGTCTATTTTGTAAACCATTGTTCTGATTGCCACCATTTCGGTATCAATTTTCAAAAACCCACTGCAGAATCTGCTTATAATCGATCCACTACCTTGGACAGGTTTCGAATTTCATGCAAACTTTGTACTACCCCAACTGATGGTATCAGTTCAGAAAATAAATCACCTACTATTTCAGTAAAAAATGCTCTCTTTCTGCGGGTTAATCCTTGTTTTATTTCATTGACACTATTATCTTTTAGGTTTATATGATAAACCTTTGGAAACACAACCCCAAAGTAGCTGACATACCAGTGGGCAGGGAACCTATATTAGGCTTTTCTACTCCATACATAGTATATCTCCAGAAAGACAGGATCAGTTTCACCTTTTAATCCCAAACCTCCTATAATTTGGAAGGTATGTTCACATTCACTAGTGCCCATGGAATAATTGTTGTAATTTGTCTTTGATCTCAATAAACATAATTTCCCTCTCGTCGACCAGTCTAAAGACATTGCAGCATAGGTTTCACTGTTTCCATAATTTCCCTCCTTGAATGCCCACGGGGGTTGTTGTATTGTTTGTTCAACCGCTTTCTTCTGGAAACTCTGTCTTCTATGTTCTACCATATCTAAAAACAATTGTTCCTCATAATGCAGTCCACATGGCAAGTTGTTTTTATGAGCATGGTCTAAATCTAATGGCTCATTAATATGGAAAAATTCACCCATATAACGTGCATGTTTAGCACTTTATATTTTGTTTAGTTTTCTTAGTATTGGTACCTTTGAAAATAACAAATCTACGTCTGTATACTGTTACTGCAATTTACCTTCTATGTAAAGATGACGACTAAGAGCACTACATGAAACAGCATATGTTAGAGAAAGATGCTGGTATGTTCTTCCCTCAGAGACAGATGAGGGTAATTTCATGCAAACATAACAAACATAACAATCACTCACATTTAGGGTGTTGGTATACTCATACAACAACTTAGTAAACACATTTAATAAAAAATCTTTATCCAATTCCTCATGATAGAGTATGCTTCCATCTAACTTCTCCATTAGTATTTATGGTCGGTTTTTAGAAGCATCTTACATTATTTTAGGAAACCCTTCATTAGTCTTATTTCTAAAGTTATTCACATAAATAAATTGGCACGACTACTGTTAATATGATCCATATAAGTGTTAGTAAGAAAATATTACAAAAGCAAAATTCTACACATCTACGTTTTAGTTTAGATTTTGGTTATTTGAAAAGTTTAACAATCTCCTTTAGCTAATGCCTAAAGAAAAAATCTAAATGAACTTAGAAATATATATACATATTTCTGGTGGTGTAATCCTACACACAATGGTGTTTCTTCTTTATCCCTTTTAGAGTCCTTTATTGACTTGTTCTGACAAAATGTATTCCACCTCAGGCTGATACAGTTCTTTGATAAGGTAGTCTAATATTGCTCTCATCCTCATTCTCAGTATCGCTATTCTCATGTTCCTCATTTAGATTAAGCATGGGCGTAAAATCCGTTCCGTTCACGGAATTTGTGGATTTTCTGCTATTTCCCGGTCCGCGAATCTCGCGAAATTGCAGAAAAATCTGTGAAATCGCTTGCGGTACAGATTTTCAAAAACTGAAGTACATAAAGCACTTACAGGGTTACAGCAGGTGCCCAAGTTGGAGCTAATTTCTTTGTAACCATTTACAAAATGGTTACAAAGAAATTAACTTCAACTTGGGCACCTGCTGTAACCCTGTAAGGGCTTCCTGAGCGGCGCCTCCAGAGTTGTTGCCTATTTGCAACTATTCTCTGACCCTGCTCTGATCCTCGAAGCAGGGTCAGAAAATAGTTACAAGTATGGCACAATGCTCCAGGCTGTCACAAAAATTAAACCACAACAGGAAGCACTTACAGATAAGGAAGCAGGTGCCGGACATGAAGCTCAAATTCAGTAACACATTAACCAGCCCCCGGTTGAGGCTGGGCAGGTGTGCTTTATTGGGAAAGCCTACGGTCGGTACAGAAAGACTCACTTGGTTATAGTGATAAGCCATTGAGAACAGCTACTGGACTGATTAGTTTATTAGGAATAATATGTCTGTTACCATAGGTATGATTTGTTTATTATTAAAGTTTATAACAAACACTTTTGGCTTGACATGTTGACCGCCAAAACCATGTGATAAAATCAACAGTCATTTAAGGGTGGCGTTTTATTTTTCTGTATTAAATATTACAGATAGCAATTCTGTTATGCAAAATGTAAAATTACCTTTGTAAGTGATAATTTTGGTGTTGGTTACTGCAGCTGAAAAGAACTTATAGGGAGACGATTTACACTGTAATAATTTTTGCTAGAACCTCATCCTAGATGTCTGCCAGGAACCTGTAAGGCACTTGGGCTTGCTACGTTCCGGTATTGATCTGTCTATCATTTACACTCTGCTTTTATTTATGACAGTGACCTACATTGGGTAGTGGTTCAAAGTGCACTTTTCATTGGCTCTCTTGCCATGTGAATTATGGCACTTTCTGGTCACGTGTGTACATTCACCTGAAAATGAGTGTGCTTCAGTATTAGAGCTGGTGGGCCAGTCCTTTAGTTTTGAATTTTCTCCTTTTATAGTTGCCCTCTCATCTCTTTGCTTCTCCTCTTTTTGTTTTAATGTTTCTTATGTGGATACTACAGCTTTCAAGACTGTGCTAATAGGTTGCTTGTCTGCCGCTCATTTCATTTGCAATGTGCCACAATGCACTTGGCTAATTCCTCTAGGCCAGGAAGGCTGTTGTCATTAGTGTATCATTGATTACCATTCCAAGATGGTCAGCACATTGGTTCTATATGTGGTGGTCATCCTTGAACTTTAAAATATCTATACACTGTTTGCACTACATTTACAATACATTTGCAAGACAGACACCTGCTGCTTTGGTTAGTTTTTTTATTGCAAACATATGCCTACCTGATGATCAGTGGTTATAAACACTGAAATTGCACTCACCAAAAAAGAAGAATGTGTATAAAACTAGACAGCCCCTCAGCTAAGTTAAGCAGCAGCATTTTCCCAGGCTCTTCAGAAAATGTTCTACCTGCTATTTCTGCTGCAATGCCTACCCAGCCAACTTCATAGGGATTACTGAAAGTCTCCATTCACTGCCTAATGAAAGTAAAAAGTAGGGCCCCATAATAAAAGTAGAGAGGAGCCTTGCCAGATGACATCCTTTGACTGCGCTCCTAACCCTCAGTTCCTTCCACTTGAAGCCCCAAGTGCCGTAATGCCAACTTCTTTCTGTCCAGAGCACTTCATTGATGACTACTGTACAAAATGTAAATCACTTCTGCAAGTTGAAATGACACCTGTAATTGAAAGATGTATGCTTTATCACAGCAGATATGGCTGTCACTTCAATAACGATTTATCTTCATCTTCCATCATTGCAGTCAATTCTCCTCCACCCACTGCTTTACCTAACCCATACAACCAAACTTTGCCTCGCGACTCCAGGAGCCCCTTACCAAACAAGGGCCACATTCGCTCTGCTTCCTTGGCTCCTGGGCCGCACAGACCTATTGAACTGCACAGACCACTATTGCATCCAGGCAGCTTGAAGGAGAAAGTCATTAAGATCCCATCGAAACCTCTCAGAGCAGAACAAAATGCGAGGGGGGCTACCCTGAACCCTGGTTGTGTTATCAATAATATATCTCCGGCAGCCTGCCCCTAAATTGCAGTCCTTATTGGGGTACCCCCACTTGGTCATAACCAGGGGTATTCCGACAGGGAGCTTCACAGCAAAGTTCTGCACTGGCTGGTGCGCAATAGAGATTTTGCTTTTTTTATGCTGGAGATATTTTGTTGAATAGAGTTGGTTGGATTGGTGCCAATCCGGCCAGTCCTATGGATGTTGACGGTGACTGCATTATTGCAAACTTTACATCTCACCTGGTACAGAACTTATTATACATGCCTGCATGAAAAGTACTAGAGGGTGGAAATATAGTCCTCATTCAGCTGGATTAGATACCCTTTCAATTCATAACATCAGCATAATCACTGTGTCTAAACAACATTTTTCGAATTGTGCAATGGAAAAAATCTCAATGTCCCCAGTGATTTCTGTCCCGTTTACGACCGAACCAACTCCACACATACACCCACCTAGTTCTGTGGAGAGGTTCTCTGTATCAGTTGGCTATTTTGAAGCCTTACCTGATTGCTGGCAAGTAGACTGACTTCCTGCCTTCCAGAAGGAGTCATCCCCTATCAACAAGCCCAACTAGGAACAAAAAAGAAGTAGTCCTTTAGATACAATTATAAATCATGCCTTTTCCCTTTTGAGTTGGACTGATGAGGCCTCAGGCCAAGATAAACAATCCTGTCCAGACTGCTTTTATTGACAAATATGATTGTATAGCATTTCAAGAAACTTGGGTCACTAGTCCCTTTCTCTGGTTCGTTTCACTTGTTATTCCAGCCCCGCAATTTCCTCCAATTAAGGCAAGGCCTCTCTATCTGGATTTGTTTGGATCTTAACATTAATGTTCTGGCCTTTGACACTTTGACACCCACAGCTCACCTTTCGAAGCCCTTCTTATCAAAGACAAACTGAGTTGTATGTTACTTTTTTAATACATTTTATAATAATGATTCATCAAAAGCTGTGTGCACTCATTTTACCAAGTTATTTGCTTTCCTACCCCATTTGAACCCCCCAGATGCTGAGACCTGTTCCCAGCCAAATTATCCTCTCTGTGGGAATTTTAGCACTAAACCTGTGATGGATCCAAACTAGGGTGGTGTAGTGGGCAAAAAAACGATGAATTTAACCCAGATATTTTCACTGGGGGAGAATTATTGCATTGCCCGCATTCTGTCCATCATTTGTTTGTTTGTTGTTTGTTGATGAGCAGGAAGTACAGCAAAATGCTGACAGCATTAGATGTTTCGATAATAAATGGAATGAGCTAGGGCAGGATCTTGCAGCTGTCAACCTAGTTCACTTGGTTCCGCTGTTTTGAGGGGGTGGGCGCACCTTGCCATCTTTTAGAGGCAATGGCCTGGCTTCAGGTATAGATTATATATTTGCCACAAGAAACATCTCATACTTTATTTCGTTGGGCACTGTCCTTCAAATTGACGGGACGATCATAAGGCATTAGCAATAGTGGGGGACTTCCCTATGTTTAGGGTCAAAAAGAGATTACAATTCCTTTACCTCTGTAGCCCTCCAGTGATGGATGGCCTTAGGCATTTCTGTCATCGGAAGGACCCTGGGGTTACTCTTAGCTCCCTCTTGCAGAAACACCTAGTCATATTTTTTCATTCTTTGGCTGCTGAGCATGGTTAAGTCATGCTAGCTCACAATGAAGCATTATGTGTGTGCACCAAAACAGTCTGCTTTAACCAACACAAGAAGGGCAGGAAAACCCTTGGTGGTTTGATTAGCAATGGTCTTGATCCAGCGCAAACCCAATTATTTGGACAGGGACGAACATTCAATTCTCTTATTTACTGTGGCCCATACACATACACCCAGCATCCATGTTGATCCGGTGTCATGTTTGCGATTTCCTTACCAGATCATATATCCCTAATTCAATAGTTGAGGATTTCCACAAATTCACATATAATCATTGTGTATCAATTCTTCATCTACTTAATCGATGGATCAATTAGTTGAATAATTGAAGGTAAATAGTCATTTCAAATCATTGACAGAGGCAAATAACCACAAACGTTTGTCGTAAGTTATTACATTTTTTCTAACTCGATGCATTAATTTGAAAAACACCTCATGAGGGAGAGTACAATCTAATAATCATCTAGCAAATATTCAATCTCAACAAATACATTTGTCTCATGGAGGGGATAGAGGAAGAGACATCAGACAATAGGCATCAAATAAAACTCTCATTTCAGGAAAGTAGATGAAGAGACAAAGCACAAAATGAAATCTCGAGTTATCAAAGATACCTACCCAAGGAAATAAGAATGAGGAAAACTACCACCCTCGCCTAGGTAGCGCCAGGGGACCCCAGATCAGAGTGTCAGGGATCAAAGTCTTAGGATCAGGATAAGGATAGGACTGGATCCACTAGGCCTCTCTGCAACCCGACAATCCGCAACGCACCCTAACTCTCTCAATATCCCTCAAAAGTCTTGTAGTCAGCAACCGCCCCACCCCTAAATCACCTATCCTTTATACCCTTTTTGTACATGTCCATCCCACTAAAGTTGCTAATGTCACCTATTCTAGCTATGGGATTGGTTAATAAAGAGGGGCGGATGGTCATCCTACATTAGATCATGCTTTATTTGACTACTCTATTGTTCGTCTTCTTTCCCACCTATTTGGTATACATCCCTACTCTCTCATGAGGGAAAAGTATCATGTTAAGGAAAAGTTTATACATTTTATAAATTTGCAGGCTTTCACACGGATGCACAGAAGTTGGCCGCTCATCTAGTGTCATGTCCTTCACCGCATAACAGCCTTTCGGCTGGCTCAGCAAATTTATCCACAGTATCACGTGGTTTGTGCGCTCTGCAAGTTTCACTCATCAAAGTTTGATCAATTTAAGAACATGGTGATTTATCTATTTACTAAAAAAACTGAAAACAGGCATGTGTTAATAATGTGGTAATGAAACGTTCACTGTTAACCACCCTCCTCTACTCAGATCCAAGTTATCAGTTATTTTAACATAGCATAAGTAAAAAGCAACGTTAATTAGCACTTCTTAAGCATCACGTCATGCCTTTTAATACACTATGCGCACAATTTGCAGTGCAAGCCATTCACACACATTCTATTCACCATGTTATTTCATCTTCTGTTATTTACGTTTCGTTAAGATTAATTTCATGCATTTTGCGAAGCGGTTTACTCTCATGTGATGTATAGGTGCACATTAGTATTCTATCTACTTAACATTAGTATGTGTTACAGGGTATTTAATATGAGCAGGTTTATTTTTTTATTTTTTTTTAATCCCCGCTTCACAAATTCCCCCTCTGATGGCTTTTGAAGCCCTCACAAATACTCACCATACCAAGTACCACTTTTATGTTTTTTAAAGCTTAGTATTCTTCTCCTTTTTCATGGCACTCTCATCTAAACTTTTCATCATATCATAATATTCTTCAATTTTTTCTTCAAGTTCTATTTCATCTCTTTTTCTTTTTACTTCTTTCTTTTTATACTTTTTATCTAATGTAACTTTTCTTCTTTTCATGCCCCTACAACATTTATACGCTGTTATCATTACTAAAATTATTATTGCTATTGCATTACTATTTTCCCTAAAAGACTCTCTTCAAACGTTGTAAACCAATTTTTCACAGCTGTAGGACTTTTTCCAACTCTTTCCCAGATACGGTTAACTTCCAGTTGGGATAAATTCTTATGTAACTTTGTAAAGTTTCTAATGTAACCATCTATCCCATTACTTTTATCAGGGATATAGGTACAACAATGTTAAATTTTTAATGTTCCACAGACTCAACCCTCTGTGCCAAGATAATATCAAGGGTAAGTCTATTTTGCAAAACCATTGTTCTGATTGCCACCATTTCGGTATCAATTTTCAAAAACCCACTGCAGAATCTGCTTATAATCGATCCACTACCTTGGACAGGTTTTGAATTTCATGCAAACTTTGTACTACCCCAACTGATGGTATCAGTTCAGAAAATAAATCACCTACTATTTCAGTAAAAATTGCTCTCTTTCTGCGGGTTAATCCTTGTTTTATTTCATTGACACTATTATCTTTTAGGTTTATATGATAAACTTTTGGAAACACAACCCCAAAGTAGCTGACATACCAGTGGGCAGGTAACCTATATTAGGCTTTTCTATTCTATACATAGTATATATCCGGAAAGACAGGATCAGTTTCACCTTTTAATCCCCAACCTCCTGTAATTTGGAAGGTATGTTCACATTCACTAGTGCCAATGGAATAATTGGTGTAATTTGTCTTTGATCTCAATAAACATAATTTCTCTCTCGTCGACCAGTCTAAAGACATTGCAGCATAGATTTCACTCTTTCCATAATTTCCCTCCTGGAATGCCCACGGGGGTTGTTGTATTTTTAGTTCAACCGCTTTCTTCTGGAAACTCTGTCTTCTATGTTCTACCATATCTAAAAACAATTGTTCCTCATAATGCAGTCCACATGGAAAGTTGTTTTTATGAGCATGGTCTAAATCTAATGGCTCATTAATATGGAAAAATTCACCCATATAACGTGCATGTTTAGCACTTTATATTTTCGTTAGTTTTCTTATTATTGGTACCTTTGAAAATAACAAATCTACGTCTGTATACTGTTACTGCAATTTACCTTCTATGTAAAGATGAGCACTACATGAAACAGCATATGTTAGAGAAAGATGCTGGTATGTTCTTCCCTCAGAGACAGATGAGGGTAATTTCATGCAAACATAACAATCACTCACATTTATGGTGTTGGTATACTCATACAACAACTTAGTAAACACATTTAATAAAAAATCTTTATCCCGTTCCTCATGATAGAGTATCCTTCCATCTAACTTCTCGATTAGTATTTATGGTCTGTTTTTAGCAGCATCTTACATTCTTTTAGGAAACCCTTCTTTAGTCTTATTTCTAAAGTTATTCACATAAATAAATTGGTGTGACTACTGTTAATATGATCCATATAAGTGTTAGTAAGAAAATATTACAAAAGCAAAATTCTACACATCTACGTTTTAGTTTAGATTTTGGTTGCTTGAAAAGTTTAACAATCTCCTTTAGCTAATGCCTAAAGAAAAAATCTAAATGAACTTAGAAATATATATACATATTTCTGGTGGTGTCATCCTACACACAATGGTGTTTCTTCTTTATCCCTTTTAGAGTCCTTTATTGACTTGTTCTGACAAAATGTATTCCACCTCAGGCTGATACAGTTCTTTGATAAGGTAGTCTAATATTGCTCTCATCCTCATTTTCAGTATCGCTATTCTCATGTTCCTCATTTAGATTAAGCATGGGCGTAAAATCCGTTCCATTCGCGGAATTTGTGGATTTTCTGCTATTTTGCGGTCCGCGAATCTCGCGAAATTGCAGAAAAATCTGCGCAATCGCTTGCGGGACGGATTTTCAAAAACTGAAGTACATAAAGCACTTACAGGGTTACAGCAGGTGCCCAAGTTGAAGCTAATTTCTTTGTAACTATTTGCAAAATGGTTACAAAGAAATTAACTTCAACTTGTGCACCTGCTGTAACCCTGTAAGTGCTTCCTGAGCGGCGCCTCCAGAGTTGTTGCCTATTTGAAACTATGCTCTGACCCTGCTCTGATCCTCGAAGCAGGGTCAGAGAATAGTTACAAGTATGGCACAATGCTCCAGGCTATCACAAAAATTAAACCACAACAGGAAGCACTTACAGATAAGGAAGCAGGTGCCGGACATGAAGCTCAAATTCAGTAACACATTAACCAGCCCCCGGTTGAGGCTGGGCAGGTGTGCTTTCTCCCCATATTCTACAGTGGTGAACCAGAGGGTGCTGTGATGAACCAGAAGGTGCAGTTATGAACCAGAGGGTGCTGTGATGAACCAGAGGGTGGCAGTGTTGAACCAGAGGGTGCTGTGATGAACCAGAAGGTGCAGTTGTGAAACAGAGGGTGCTGTGATGAACCAGAGGGTGGCAGTGGTGAACTAGAGGTTGGCAGTGGTGAACCAGAGGGTGCTGTGATGAACCAGAGGGTGGCAGTGATAAACCAGAGGCTGACAGTGATGAACCAGAGGGTGGCAGTGGTGAACCAGAGGGTGGCACGGATGATTCCGAGGGTGGCAGTGGTGAACCAGAGGGTGCTGTGATGAACCAGAGGGTGGCAGTGATGCACCAGAGGGTGACAGTGATGAACCAAACCAGAGGGTGGCAGTGGTGAACCAGAGGGTGACAGTGATGAACTGGAGGGTGGCAGTAGTAAACCAGAGGGTGGCAGAGATGAACCAGAGGGTGGCAGTGGTAAACCAGAGGGTGGCAGTGATGAACCAGATGGTGGCAGGGGTGAACCAGAGGGTGGCAGTGGTGAACCAGAGGGTGCTGTGATGAACCAGAGGGTGGCAGTGGTGATCCAGAGGGTGGCAGTGATGAACCAGAGGGTGGCAGTGATGAACCAGAGGGTGGCAGGGTTGAACCAAAGGGTGGCAGTGGTGAACCAGAGGGTGGCAGTGAGGAACCAGAGGGTGACAGTGGTGAACCAGAGGGTGACAGTGGTGAACCAGAGGATGCTGTAATGAACCAGATGGTGGCAGGGGTGAACCAGAGGGTGGCAGTGGTGAATCAGAGGGTGGCAGTGGTGAACCTGAGGGTGATGTGATAAACCAGAGGGTGGCAGTGGTGAACCAGAGGGTGGCAGTGATGAACCAGAGGGTGGCAGTGATGAACAAATGGGTGGCAGGGGTGAACCAGAGGGTGCTGTGATGAACCAGAGGGTGGCAGTGATGAACCAAAGGGTGGCATTAGTGAACCAGAGGATTGCAGTGATGAACCAGGGGGGAGCCAGTGATGAACCAGAGGGTGGCAGTGGTAAACCAGGGGGTGCTGTGATGAACCAGAGGGTGGCAGTGATGAACCAGAGGGTAACCGTGATGAACCAGAGGGTGACAGTGGTGAACCAGAGGGTGGCAGTGGTGAACCAGAGGGTGCTGTGATGAACCAGAGGGTGGCAGTGGTGAACCAGAGGGTGGCAGTGGTGAACCAGAGGGTGGCAGTGATGAACCAGAGGGTGGCAGTGATGAACCAGAGAGTGGCAGTGGTGAACCAGAGGGTGCTGTTATGAACCAGAGGGTGGCAGTGATGAAACAGAGGGTGGCAGTGATGAAACAGAGGGTGGAAGTGGTGAACCAGGGGGAGCTGTGATGAACCAGAGTGTGGCAGTGATGAACCAGAGGGTGGCAGTGGTGAACCAGAGGGTGCTGTGATGAACCAGAGGATGGCAGTGATCAACCAGAGGGTGGCAGTGATCAACCAGAGGGTGGCAGTGATGAAGCAGAGGGTGGCAGTGGTGAACCAGAGGGTTGCAGTGACTAACCAGAGGGTGGCAGTGATGAACCAGAGGGTGGCAGTGATGAACCAGGGGGAGCCAGTGATGTACCAGAGGTTGGCAGTGGTAAACTAGGGGGTGCTGTGATGAACCAGAGGGTGGCTGTGATGAACCAGAGGGTGACAGTGATGAACCAGAGGGTGACAGTGGTGAACCAGAGGTTGGCAGTGGTGACCCAGAGGGTGCTGTGATGAACCAGAGGGTGGCAGTGGTGAACCAGAGGGTGGTAGTGGTGAACCAGAGGGTGGCAGTGATGAACCAGAGGGTGGCAGTGATGAACCAGAGGGTGCAGGGGTGAACCAGTGGGTGCTGTGATGAGCCAGAGGGTGGCAGTGATGAACCAGAGGGTGACAGTGATGAACCTGAGGGTGGCAGTGGTGAACCAGAAGGTGGCGGTGATGAACCAGAGGGTGGCAGTGGTAAACCAGAGGGTGGCAGTGATGAACCAGAGGGTGGCAGTGATGAACCGGATGGTGGCAGGGGTGAACCAGAGGGTGGCAGTGGTGCACCAGAGGGTGCTGTGATGAACCGGAGGGTGGCAGTGGTGATCCAGAGGGTGGCAGTGATGAACCAGAGGGTGGCAGTGATGAACAAGAGGGTGGCAGGGGTGAACCAGAGGGTGACAGTGGTGAATGAGAGGATGCTGTGATGAACCAGATGGTGGCAGGGGTGAACCAGAGGGTGGCAGTGGGGAATCAGAGGGTGGCAGTGGTGAACCAGAGGGTGCTGTGATGAACCAGAGGCTGACAGTGATGAACCAGAGGGTGGCAGTGGTGAACCAGAGGGTGGCACGGATGATTCCGAGGGTGGCAGTGGTGAACCAGAGGGTGCTGTGATGAACCAGAGGGTGGCAGTGATGCACCAGAGGGTGACAGTGATGAACCAAACCAGAGGGTGGCAGTGGTGAACCAGAGGGTGACAGTGATGAACTGGAGGGTGGCAGTAGTAAACCAGAGGGTGGCAGAGATGAACCAGAGGGTGGCAGTGGTAAACCAGAGGGTGGCAGTGATGAACCAGATGGTGGCAGGGGTGAACCAGAGGGTGGCAGTGGTGAACCAGAGGGTGCTGTGATGAACCAGAGGGTGGCAGTGGTGATCCAGAGGGTGGCAGTGATGAACCAGAGGGTGGCATTGATGAACCAGAGGGTGGCAGGGGTGAACCAAAGGGTGGCAGTGGTGAACCAGAGGTTGGCAGTGGTGACCCAGAGGGTGCTGTGATGAACCAGAGGGTGGCAGTGGTGAACCAGAGGGTGGTAGTGGTGAGCCAGAGGGTGGCAGTGATGAACCAGAGGGTGGCAGTGATGAACCAGAGGGTGCAGGGGTGAACCAGTGGGTGCTGTGATGAGCCAGAGGGTGGAAGTGATGAACCAGAGGGTGACAGTGATGAACCTGAGGGTGGCAGTGGTGAACCAGAAGGTGGCAGTGATGAACCAGAGGGTGGCAGTGGTAAACCAGAGGGTGGCAGTGATGAACCAGAGGGTGGCAGTGATGAACCGGATGGTGGCAGGGGTGAACCAGAGGGTGGCAGTGGTGCACCAGAGGGTGCTGTGATGAACCAGAAGGTGGCAGTGGTGATCCAGAGGGTGGCAGTGATGAACCAGAGGGTGGCAGTGATGAACAAGAGGGTGGCAGGGGTGAACCAGAGGGTGGCAGTGGTGAACCAGAGGGTGACAGTGGTGAATGAGAGGATGCTGTGATGAACCAGATGGTGGCAGGGGTGAACCAGAGGGTGGCAGTGGTGAATCAGAGGGTGGCAGTGGTGAACCAGAGGGTGCTGTGATGAACTAGAGGGTGCTGTGATGAACCAGAGGGTGGCAGTGGTGAACCAGAGGGTGGCAGTGATAAACCAGAGGGTGGCAGTGATGAACAAGAGGGTGGCAGGGGTGAACCAGAGGGTGCTGTGATGAACCAGATGGTGGCAGTGATGAACCAGAGGGTGGCATTGGTGAACCAGAGTGTTGCAGTGATGAACCAGAGGGTGGCAGTGGTGAACCAGAGGGTGCTGTGATGAACCAGAAGGTGCAGTTGTGAAACAGAGGGTGATGTGATGAACCAGAGGGTGGCAGTGGTGAACTAGAGGTTGGCAGTGGTGAACCAGAGGGTGCTGTGATGAACCAGAAGGTGCAGTTGTGAAACAGAGGGTGATGTGATGAACCAGAGGGTGGCAGTGATGAACCAAAGGGTGACAGTGGTGAACCAGAGGGTGACAGTGGTGAATGAGAGGATGCTGTGATGAACCAGATGGTGGCAGGGGTGAACCAGAGGGTGGCAGTGGTGAATCAGAGGGTGGCAGTGGTGAACCAGAGGGTGCTGTGATGAACTAGAGGGTGCTGTGATGAACCAGAGGGTGGCAGTGGTGAACCAGAGGGTGGCAGTGATAAACCAGAGGGTGGCAGTGATGAACAAGAGGGTGGCAGGGGTGAACCAGAGGGTGCTGTGATGAACCAGAGGGTGGCAGTGATGAACCATAGGGTGGCATTGGTGAACCAGAGTATTGCAGTGATGAACCAGAGGGTGGCAGTGGTGAACCAGAGGGTGCTGTGATGAACCAGAAGGTGCAGTTGTGAAACAGAGGGTGATGTGATGAACCAGAGGGTGGCAGTGGTGAACTAGAGGTTGGCAGTGGTGAACCAGAGGGTGCTGTGATGAACGAGAGGGTGGCAGTGATAAACCAGAGGCTGACAGTGATGAACCAGAGGTTGGCAGTGGTGAACCAGAGGGTGGCACGGATGATTCCGAGGGTGGCAGTGGTGAACCAGAGGGTGCTGTGATTAACCAGAGGGTGGCAGTGATGCACCAGAGGGTGACAGTGATGAACCAATCCAGAGGGTGGCAGTGGTGAACCAGAGGGTGACAGTGATGAACTGGAGGGTGGCAGTGGTAAACCAGAGGGTGGCAGTGATGAACCAGAGGGTGGCAGTGGTAAACCAGAGGGTGGCAGTGATGAACCAGATGGTGGCAGGGGTGAACCAGAGGGTGGCAGTGGTGAACCAGATGGTGCTGTGATGAACCAGAGGGTGGCAGTGGTGATCCAGAGGGTGGCAGTGATGAACCAGAGGGTGGCAGTGATGAACCAGAGGGTGGCAGGGGTGAACCAAAGGGTGGCAGTGGTGAACCAGGGGGTGGCAATGATGAACCAGAGGGTGACAGTGGTAAACCAGAGGCTGACAGTGGTGAACCAGAGGATGCTGTGATGAACCAGATGGTGGCAGGGGTGAACCAGAGGGTGGCAGTGGTGAATCAGAGGGTGGCAGTGGTGAACCAGAGGGTGCTGTGATGAACCAGAGGGTGGCAGTGGTGAACCAGAGGGTGGCTGTGATGAACCAGAGGGTGGCAGTGATGAACAAGAGGGTGGCAGGGGTGAACCAAAGGGTGCTGTGATGAACCAGAGGGTGGCAGTGATGAACCAGAGGGTGACATTAGTGAACCAGAGGATTGCAGTGATGAACCAGGGTGGAGCGAGTGATGAACCAAAGGGGGGAAGTGGTAAACCAGGGGGTGCTCTGATGAACCAGAGGGTGGCAGTGATGAACCAGAGGGTGACCGTGATGAACCAGAGGGTGACAGTGGTGAACCAGAGGGTGGCAGTGGTGACATAGAGGGTGCTGTGATGAACCAGAGGGTGGCAGTGGTGAACCAGAGGGTGGCAGTGGTGAACCAGAGGGTGGCAGTGATGAACCAGAGGGTGGCAGTGATGAACCAGAGGGTGGCAGTGGTGAACCAGAGGGTGCTGTGATGAACCAGAGGGTGGCAGTGATGAAACAGAGGGTGGCAGTGATGAAACAGAGGGTGGCAGTGGTGAACCAGGGGGAGCTGTGATGAACCAGAATGTGGCAGTGATGAACCAGAGGGTGGCAGTGGTGAACCAGAGGGTGCTGTGATGAACCAGAGGATGGCAGTGATCAACCAGAGGGTGGCAGTGATCAACCTGAGGGTGGCAGTGATGAAGCAGAGGGTGGCAGTGGTGAACCAGAGGGTTGCAGTGACTAACCAGAGGGTGGCAGTGATGAACCAGAGGGTGGCAGTGATGAACCAGGGGGAGCCAGTGATGTACCAGAGGTTGGCAGTGGTAAACTAGGGGGTGATGTGATGAACCAGAGGGTGACTGTGATGAACCTGAGGGTGACAGTGATGAACCAGAGGGTGACAGTGGTGAACCAGAGGTTGGCAGTGGTGAACCAGAGGGTGCTGTGATGAACCAGAGGGTGGCAGTGGTGAACCAGAGGGTGGTAGTGGTGAACCAGAGGGTGGCAGTGATGAACCAGAGGGTGGCAGTGATGAACCAGAGGGTTGCAGGGGTGAACCAGTGGGTGCTGTGATGAGCCAGAGGGTGGCAGTGATGAACCAGAGGGTGGCAGTGGTGAACCAGGGGGTGGCAGTGATGAAACAGAGGGTGGCATTGATGAACCAGAGGGTGGCAGTGGTGAACCAGAGGGTGGCACTGATCATTCAGAGGGTGGCAGTGGTGAACCAGAGGGTGCTTTGATGAACCAGAGGGTGGCAGTGATGAACCAGAGGGTGACAGTGATGAACCAAACCAGAGGGTGGCAGTGGTGAACCAGAGGGTGGCAGTGATGAACAAGAGGGTGGCAGTGGTGAACCAGAGGGTGACAGTGATAAACCTGAGGGTGGCAGTGGTGAACCAGAAGGTGGCAGTGATGAACCAGAGGGTGGCAGTGGTAAACCAGAGGGTGGCAGTGATGAACCAGAGGGTGGCAGGGGTGAACCAGAGGGTGGCAGTGTTGAACCAGAGGGTGCTGTGATGAACCAGAGGGTGGCAGTGGTGATCCAGGGGGTGGCAGTGATGAACCAGAGGGTGGCAGTGATGAACCAGAGGGTGGCAGGGGTGAACCAGAGAGTGGCAGTGGTGAACCAGAGGGTGGCAGTGATGAACCAAAGGGTGACAGTGGTGAACCAGAGGGTGACAGTGGTGAACGAGAGGATGCTGTGATGAACCAGATGGTGGCAGGGGTGAACCAGAGGGTGGCAGTGGTGAATCAGAGGGTGGCAGCGGTGAACCAGAGGGTGCTGTGATGAACTAGAGGGTGCTGTGATGAACCAGAGGGTGGCAGTGGTGAACCAGAGGGTGGCAGTGATAAACCAGAGGGTGGCAGTGATGAACAAGAGGGTGGCAGGGGTGAACCAGAGGGTGGCAGTGGTTAACCAGAGGGTGGCAGTGGTGAACCAGAGGGTGCTGTGATGAACCAGAGGATGGCAGTGATCAACCAGAGGGTGGCAGTGATCAACCAGAGGGTGGCAGTGATGAAGCAGAGGGTGGCAGTGGTGAACCAGAGGGTTGCAGTGACTAACCAGAGGGTGGCAGTGATGAACCAGAGGGTGGCAGTGATGAACCAGGGGGAGCCAGTGATGTACCAGAGGTTGGCAGTGGTAAACTAGGGGGTGCTGTGATGAACCAGAGGGTGGCTGTGATGAACCAGAGGGTGACAGTGATGACCCAGAGGGTGACAGTGGTGAACCAGAGGTTGGCAGTGGTGAACCAGAGGGTGGCAGTGGTGAACCAGAGGGTGGCAGTGGTGAACCAGAGGGTGGTAGTGGTGAACCAGAGGGTGGCAGTGATGAACCAGAGGGTGGCAGTGATGAACCAGAGGGTGCAGGGGTGAACCAGTGGGTGCTGTGGTGAGCCAGAGGGTGGCAGTGATGAACCAGAGGGTGACAGTGATGAACCTGAGGGTGGCAGTGGTGAACCAGAAGGTGGCAGTGATGAACCAGAGGGTGGCAGTGGTAAACCAGAGGGTGGCAGTGATGAACCAGAGGGTGGCAGTGATGAACCGGATGGTGGCATGGGTGAACCAGAGGGTGGCAGTGGTGCACCAGAGGGTGCTGTGATGAACCAGAGGGTGGCAGTGGTGATCCAGAGGGTGGCAGTGATGAACCAGAGGGTGGCAGGGGTGAACCAGAGGGTGGCAGTGGTGAACCAGAGGGTGGCAGTGGTGAACCAGAGGGTGGCAGTGATGAACCAAAGGGTGACAGTGGTGAACCAGAGGGTTACAGTGGTGAATGAGAGGATGCTGTGATGAACCAGATGGTGGCAGGGGTGAACCAGAGGGTGGCAGTGGTGAATCAGAGGGTGGCAGTGGTGAACCAGAGGGTGCTGTGATGAACTAGAGGGTGCTGTGATGAACCAGAGGGTGGCAGTGATGAACCAGAGGGTAGCAGTGATAAACCAGAGGGTGGCAGTGATGAACAAGAGGGTGGCAGGGGTGAACCAGAGGGTGCTGTGATGAACCAGATGGTGGCAGTGATGAACCAAAGGGTGACAGTGGTGAACCAGAGGATGCTGTGATGAACCAGATGGTGGCAGGGGTGAACTAGAGGGTGGCAGTGGTGAATCAGAGGGTGGCAGTGGTGAGCCAGAGGGTGCTGAGATGAACTAGAGGGTGCTGTGATGAACCAGAGGTTGGCAGTGGTGAACCAGAGGGTGGCAGTGATGAACTAGAGGGTAGCAGTGATGAACCAGAGGGTGGCAGTCGTGAACCAGAGGGTGCTGTGATGAACCAGATGGTGGCAGTGATGAAACAGAGGGTGGAAGTTGTGAACCAGAGGGAGCTGTGATGAACCAGAGGGTGGCATTGATGAACCAGAGGGTGGCAGTGGTGAACCAAAGGGTGCTGTGATGAACAATAGGATGGCAGTGATGAAACAGAGGGTGGCAGTGGTGAACCAGAGGGAGCTGTGGTGAACCAGAGTGTGGCAGTGATGAACCAGAGGTTGGCAGTGGTGGACCAGAGGATGCTGTGATGGTGATGAACCAGAGGATGGCAGTGATCAACCAGATGGTGGCAGTGATGAACCAGAGGGTGGCAGTGATGAACCAGAGGGTGGCAGTGATGAACCAGGGGGAGCCAGTGATGAACCAGAGGGTGGCAGTGGTGATCCAGAGGGTGGCAGTGATGAACCGGAGGGGGGCAGTGATGAACCGGAGGGTGGCAGGGGTGAACCAGAGGGTGGCAGTGGTGAACCAGAGGTTGGCAGTGGTGAAAAAGAGGGTGGCAGTGATGAACCAGAGGGTGACAGTGGTGAACCAGAGGATGCTGTGATGAACCAGATGGTGGCAGGGGTGAACCAGAGAGTGGCAGTGGTGAATCAGAGGGTGGCAGTGGTGAACCAGAGGGTGCTGTGATGAACTAGAGGGTGCTGTGATGAACCAGAGGGTGGCAGTGGTGAACCAGAGGGTGGCAGTGATGAACCAGAGGGTGGCAGTGATGAACAAGAGGGTGGCAGGGGTGAACCAGAGGGTGCTGTGATGAACCAGAGGGTGGCAGTGATGAACCAGAGGGTGGCATTGGTGAACCAGAGGATTGCAGTGATGAACCAGAGGGTGACAGTGATGATCCAGAGGGTGTCAGTGGTGAACCAGAGGGTGGCAGTGATGAACTAGAGGGTAGCAGTGATGAACCAGAGGGTGGCAGTGGTGAACCAAAGGGTGCTGTGATGAACCAGATATTGGCAGTGATGAAACAGAGGGTGGCAGTGGTGAACCAGAGGGAGCTGTGATGAACCAGAGGGTGGCATTGATGAACCAGAGGGTGGCAGTGGTGAACCAAAGGGTGCTGTGATGAACCATAGGATGGCAGTGATGAAACAGAGGGTGGCAGTGGTGAACCAGAGGGAGCTGTGGTGAACCAGAGTGTGGCAGTGATGAACCAGAGGTTGGCAGTGGTGAACCAGAGGGTGCTGTGATGAACCAGAGGATGGCAGTGATCAACCAGATGGTGGCAGTGATGAACCCGAGGGTGGCAGTGATGAACCAGAGGGTGGCAGTGATGAACCAGGGGGAGCCAGTGATGTACCAGAGGTTGGCAGTGGTAAACTAGGGGGTGATGTGATGAACCAGAGGGTGACTGTGATGAACCTGAGGGTGACAGTGATGAACCAGAGGGTGACAGTGGTGAACCAGAGGTTGGCAGTGGTGAACCAGAGGGTGCTGTGATGAACCAGAGGGTGGCAGTGGTGAACCAGAGGGTGGTAGTGGTGAACCAGAGGGTGGCAGTGATGAACCAGAGGGTGGCAGTGATGAACCAGAGGGTTGCAGGGGTGAACCAGTGGGTGCTGTGATGAGCCAGAGGGTGGCAGTGATGAACCAGAGGGTGGCAGTGGTGAACCAGGGGGTGGCAGTGATGAAACAGAGGGTGGCATTGATGAACCAGAGGGTGGCAGTGGTGAACCAGAGGGTGGCACTGATCATTCAGAGGGTGGCAGTGGTGAACCAGAGGGTGCTTTGATGAACCAGAGGGTGGCAGTGATGAACCAGAGGGTGACAGTGATGAACCAAACCAGAGGGTGGCAGTGGTGAACCAGAGGGTGGCAGTGATGAACAAGAGGGTGGCAGTGGTGAACCAGAGGGTGACAGTGATAAACCTGAGGGTGGCAGTGGTGAACCAGAAGGTGGCAGTGATGAACCAGAGGGTGGCAGTGGTAAACCAGAGGGTGGCAGTGATGAACCAGAGGGTGGCAGGGGTGAACCAGAGAGTGGCAGTGTTGAACCAGAGGGTGCTGTGATGAACCAGAGGGTGGCAGTGGTGATCCAGGGGGTGGCAGTGATGAACCAGAGGGTGGCAGTGATGAACCAGAGGGTGGCAGGGGTGAACCAGAGAGTGGCAGTGGTGAACCAGAGGGTGGCAGTGATGAACCAAAGGGTGACAGTGGTGAACCAGAGGGTGACAGTGGTGAACGAGAGGATGCTGTGATGAACCAGATGGTGGCAGGGGTGAACCAGAGGGTGGCAGTGGTGAATCAGAGGGTGGCAGCGGTGAACCAGAGGGTGCTGTGATGAACTAGAGGGTGCTGTGATGAACCAGAGGGTGGCAGTGGTGAACCAGAGGGTGGCAGTGATAAACCAGAGGGTGGCAGTGATGAACAAGAGGGTGGCAGGGGTGAACCAGAGGGTGGCAGTGGTTAACCAGAGGGTGGCAGTGGTGAACCAGAGGGTGCTGTGATGAACCAGAGGATGGCAGTGATCAACCAGAGGGTGGCAGTGATCAACCAGAGGGTGGCAGTGATGAAGCAGAGGGTGGCAGTGGTGAACCAGAGGGTTGCAGTGACTAACCAGAGGGTGGCAGTGATGAACCAGAGGGTGGCAGTGATGAACCAGGGGGAGCCAGTGATGTACCAGAGGTTGGCAGTGGTAAACTAGGGGGTGCTGTGATGAACCAGAGGGTGGCTGTGATGAACCAGAGGGTGACAGTGATGACCCAGAGGGTGACAGTGGTGAACCAGAGGTTGGCAGTGGTGAACCAGAGGGTGGCAGTGGTGAACCAGAGGGTGGCAGTGGTGAACCAGAGGGTGGTAGTGGTGAACCAGAGGGTGGCAGTGATGAACCAGAGGGTGGCAGTGATGAACCAGAGGGTGCAGGGGTGAACCAGTGGGTGCTGTGGTGAGCCAGAGGGTGGCAGTGATGAACCAGAGGGTGACAGTGATGAACCTGAGGGTGGCAGTGGTGAACCAGAAGGTGGCAGTGATGAACCAGAGGGTGGCAGTGGTAAACCAGAGGGTGGCAGTGATGAACCAGAGGGTGGCAGTGATGAACCGGATGGTGGCATGGGTGAACCAGAGGGTGGCAGTGGTGCACCAGAGGGTGCTGTGATGAACCAGAGGGTGGCAGTGGTGATCCAGAGGGTGGCAGTGATGAACCAGAGGGTGGCAGGGGTGAACCAGAGGGTGGCAGTGGTGAACCAGAGGGTGGCAGTGGTGTACCAGAGGGTGGCAGTGATGAACCAAAGGGTGACAGTGGTGAACCAGAGGGTTACAGTGGTGAATGAGAGGATGCTGTGATGAACCAGATGGTGGCAGGGGTGAACCAGAGGGTGGCAGTGGTGAATCAGAGGGTGGCAGTGGTGAACCAGAGGGTGCTGTGATGAACTAGAGGGTGCTGTGATGAACCAGAGGGTGGCAGTGATGAACCAGAGGGTAGCAGTGATAAACCAGAGGGTGGCAGTGATGAACAAGAGGGTGGCAGGGGTGAACCAGAGGGTGCTGTGATGAACCAGATGGTGGCAGTGATGAACCAAAGGGTGGCATTGGTGAACCAGAGTATTGCAGTGATGAACCAGAGGGTGGCAGTGGTGAACCAGAGGGTGCTGTGATGAACCAGAAGGTGCAGTTGTGAAACAGAGGGTGATGTGATGAACCAGAGGGTGGCAGTGGTGAACTAGAGGTTGGCAGTGGTGAACCAGAGGGTGCTGTGATGAATGAGAGGATGCTGTGATGAACCAGATGGTGGCAGGGGTGAACCAGAGGGTGGCAGTGGTCAACCAGAGGGTGCTGTGATGAACCAGAAGGTGCAGTTGTGAAACAGAGGGTGATGTGATGAACCAGAGGGTGGCAGTGATGAACCAAAGGGTGACAGTGGTGAACCAGAGGGTGACAGAGGTGAATGAGAGGATGCTGTGATGAACCAGATGGTGGCAGGGGTGAACCAGAGGGTGGCAGTGGTGAATCAGAGGGTGGCAGTGGTGAACCAGAGAGTGCTGTGATGAACTAGAGGGTGCTGTGATGAACTAGAGGGTGGCAGTGGTGAACCAGAGGGTGGCAGTGATAAACCAGAGGGTGGCAGTGATAAACAAGAGGGTGGCAGGGGTGAACCAGAGGGTGCTGTGATGAACCAGAGGGTGGCAGTGATGAACCAGAGGGTGGCATTGGTGAACCAGAGTATTGCAGTGATGAACCAGAGGGTGGCAGTGGTGAACCAGAGGGTGTTGTGATGAACCAGAAGGTGCAGTTGTGAAACAGAGGGTGATGTGATGAACCAGAGGGTGGCAGTGGTGAATTAGAGGTTGGCAGTGGTGAACCAGAGGGTGCTGTGATGAACCAGAGGGTGGCAGTGATAAACCAGAGGCTGACAGTGATGAACCAGAGGTTGGCAGTGGTGAACCAGAGGGTGGCACGGATGACTCCGAGGGTGGCAGTGGTGAACCAGAGGGTGCTGTGATTAACCAGAGGGTGGCAGTGATGCACCAGAGGGTGACAGTGATGAACCAAACCAGAGGGTGGCAGTGGTGAACCAGAGGGTGACAGTGATGAACTGGAGGGTGGCAGTGGTAAACCAGAGGGTGGCAGTGATGAACCAGAGGGTGGCAGTGGTAAACCAGAGGGTGGCAGTGATGAACCAGATGGTGGCAGGGGTGAAGCAGAGGGTGGCAGTGGTGAACCAGATGGTGCTGTGATGAACCAGAGGGTGGCAGTGGTGATCCAGAGGGTGGCAGTGATGAACCAGAGGGTGGCAGTGATGAACCAGAGGGTGGCATGGGTGAACCCAAGGGTGGCAGTGGTGAACCAGACGGTGGCAGTGATGAACCAGAGGGTGACAGTGGTAAACCAGAGGCTGACAGTGGTGAACCAGAGGATGCTGTGATGAACCAGATGGTGGCAGGGGTGAACCAGAGGGTGGCAGTGGTGAAACAGAGGGTGGCAGTGGTGAACCAGCGGGTGCTGTGATGAACCAGAGGGTGGCAGTGGCGAAACAGAGGGTGGCTGTGATAAACCAGAGGGTGGCAGTGATGAACAAGAGGGTGGCAGGGCTGAACCAAAGGGTGCTGTGATGAACCAGAGGGTGGCAGTGATGAACCAGAGGGTGACATTAGTGAACCAGAGGATTGCAGTGATGAACCAGGGTGGAGCGAGTGATGAACCAAAGGGGGGCAGTGGTAAACCAGGGGGTGCTGTGATGAACCAGAGGGTGGCAGTGATGAACCAGAGGGTGACCGTGATGAACCAGAGGGTGACAGTGGTAACCCAGAGGGTGGCAGTGGTGAACCAGAGGGTGCTGTGATGAACCAGAGGGTGGCAGTGGTGAACCAGAGGGTGGCAGTGGTGAACCAGAGGGTGGCAGTGATGAACCAGAGGGTGGCAGTGATGAACCAGAGGGTGGCAGTGGTGAACCAGAGGGTGCTGTGATGAACCAGAGGGTGGCAGTGATGAAACAGAGGGTGGCAGTGATGAAACAGAGGGTGGCAGTGGTGAACCAGGGGGAGCTGTGATGAACCAGAATGTGGCAGTGATGAACCAGAGGGTGGCAGTGGTGAACCAGAGGGTGCTGTGATGAACCAGAGGATGGCAGTGATCAACCAGAGGGTGGCAGTGATCAACCAGAGGGTGGCAGTGATGAAGCAGAGGGTGGCAGTGGTGAACCAGAGGGTTGCAGTGACTAACCAGAGGGTGGCAGTGATGAACCAGAGGGTGGCAGTGATGAACCAGGGGGAGCCAGTGATGTACCAGAGGTTGGCAGTGGTAAACTAGGGGGTGATGTGATGAACCAGAGGGTGGCTGTGATGAACCAGAGGGTGACAGTGATGAACCAGAGGGTGACAGTGGTGAACCAAAGGTTGGCAGTGGTGAACCAGAGGGTGCTGTGATGAACCAGAGGGTGGCAGTGGTGAACCAGAGGGTGGTAGTGGTGAACCAGAGGGTGGCAGTGATGAACCAGAGGGTGGCAGTGATGAACCAGAGGGTGGCAGGGGTGAACCAGTGGGTGCTGTGATGAGCCAGAGGGTGGCAGTGATGAACCAGAGGGTGGCAGTGGTGAACCAGGGGGTGGCAGTGATGAAACAGAGGGTGGCATTGATGAACCAGAGGGTGGCAGTGGTGAACCAGAGGGTGGCACTGATCATTCAGAGGGTGGCAGTGGTGAACCAGAGGGTGCTTTGATGAACCAGAGGGTGGCAGTGATGAACCAGAGGGTGACAGTGATGAACCAAACCAGAGGGTGGCAGTGGTGAACCAGAGGGTCCAGTGATGAACAAGAGGGTGGCAGTGGTGAACCAGAGGGTGACAGTGATGAACCTGAGGGTGGCAGTGGTGAACCAGAAGGTGGCAGTGATGAACCAGAGGGTGGCAGTGGTAAACCAGAGGGTGGCAGTGATGAACCAGAGGGTGGCAGGGGTGAACCAGAGGGTGGCAGTGTTGAACCAGAGGGTGCTGTGATGAACCAGCGGGTGGCAGTGGTGATCCAGGGGGTGGCAGTGATGAACCAGAGGGTGGCAGTGATGAACCAGAGGGTGGCAGGGGTGAACCAGAGAGTGGCAGTGGTGAACCAGAGGGTGGCAGTGATGAACCAAAGGGTGACAGTGGTGAACCAGAGGGTGACAGTGGTGAACCAGAGGATGCTGTGATGAACCAGATGGTGGCAGGGGTGAACCAGAGGGTGGCAGTGGTGAATCAGAGGGTGTCAGCGGTGAACCAGAGGATGCTGTGATGAACTAGAGGGTGCTGTGATGAACCAGAGGGTGGCAGTGGTGAACCAGAGGGTGGCAGTGATAAACCAGAGGGTGGCAGTGATGAACAAGAGGGTGGCAGGGGTGAACCAGAGGGTGGCAGTGATGAACCAGAGGGTGACCGTGGTGAACCAGAGGGTGACAGTGGTGAACCAGAGGATGCTGTGATGAACCAGATGGTGGCAGGGGTGAACTAGAGGGTGGCAGTGGTGAATCAGAGGGTGGCAGTGGTGAGCCAGAGGGTGCTGAGATGAACTAGAGGGTGCTGTGATGAACCAGAGGTTGGCAGTGGTGAACCAGAGGGTGGCAGTGATGAACTAGAGGGTAGCAGTGATGAACCAGAGGGTGGCAGTCGTGAACCAGAGGGTGCTGTGATGAACCAGATGGTGGCAGTGATGAAACAGAGGGTGGAAGTTGTGAACCAGAGGGAGCTGTGATGAACCAGAGGGTGGCATTGATGAACCAGAGGGTGGCAGTGGTGAACCAAAGGGTGCTGTGATGAACAATAGGATGGCAGTGATGAAACAGAGGGTGGCAGTGGTGAACCAGAGGGAGCTGTGGTGAACCAGAGTGTGGCAGTGATGAACCAGAGGTTGGCAGTGGTGGACCAGAGGATGCTGTGATGGTGATGAACCAGAGGATGGCAGTGATCAACCAGATGGTGGCAGTGATGAACCAGAGGGTGGCAGTGATGAACCAGAGGGTGGCAGTGATGAACCAGGGGGAGCCAGTGATGAACCAGAGGGTGGCAGTGGTGATCCAGAGGGTGGCAGTGATGAACCGGAGGGGGGCAGTGATGAACCGGAGGGTGGCAGGGGTGAACCAGAGGGTGGCAGTGGTGAACCAGAGGTTGGCAGTGGTGAAAAAGAGGGTGGCAGTGATGAACCAGAGGGTGACAGTGGTGAACCAGAGGATGCTGTGATGAACCAGATGGTGGCAGGGGTGAACCAGAGAGTGGCAGTGGTGAATCAGAGGGTGGCAGTGGTGAACCAGAGGGTGCTGTGATGAACTAGAGGGTGCTGTGATGAACCAGAGGGTGGCAGTGGTGAACCAGAGGGTGGCAGTGATGAACCAGAGGGTGGCAGTGATGAACAAGAGGGTGGCAGGGGTGAACCAGAGGGTGCTGTGATGAACCAGAGGGTGGCAGTGATGAACCAGAGGGTGGCATTGGTGAACCAGAGGATTGCAGTGATGAACCAGAGGGTGACAGTGATGATCCAGAGGGTGTCAGTGGTGAACCAGAGGGTGGCAGTGATGAACTAGAGGGTAGCAGTGATGAACCAGAGGGTGGCAGTGGTGAACCAAAGGGTGCTGTGATGAACCAGATATTGGCAGTGATGAAACAGAGGGTGGCAGTGGTGAACCAGAGGGAGCTGTGATGAACCAGAGGGTGGCATTGATGAACCAGAGGGTGGCAGTGGTGAACCAAAGGGTGCTGTGATGAACCATAGGATGGCAGTGATGAAACAGAGGGTGGCAGTGGTGAACCAGAGGGAGCTGTGGTGAACCAGAGTGTGGCAGTGATGAACCAGAGGTTGGCAGTGGTGAACCAGAGGGTGCTGTGATGAACCAGAGGATGGCAGTGATCAACCAGATGGTGGCAGTGATGAACCCGAGGGTGGCAGTGATGAACCAGAGGGTGGCAGTGATGAACCAGAGGGTGGCAGTGATTTACCAGAGGGTGGCAGTGATGAACCAGACGGTGGCAGTGATTAACCAGGGGGAGCCAGTGATGAACCACAGGGTGGCAGCGGTGATCCAGAGGGTGGCAGTGATGAACCAGAGGGTGGCAGTGATGAACCGGAGGGTGGCAGGGGTGAACCAGAGGGTGGCAGTGGTGAACCAGAGGGTGACAGTGGTGAACCAGAGGGTGACAGTGGTGAACCAGAGGATGCTGTGATGAACCCGATGGTGGCAGGGGTGAACCAGAGGGTGGCAGTGGTGAATCAGAGGGTGGCAGTGGTGAACCAGATGGTGCTGTGATGAACCAGAGGGTGGCAGTGGTGAACCAGAGGGTGGCAGTGATGAACCAGAGAGTGGCAGTGATGAACAAGAGGGTGGCAGGGGTGAACCAGAGGGTGCTTTGATGAACCAGAGGGTGGCAGTGATGAACCAGAGGATGGCATTAGTGAACCAGAGGATTGCAGTGATGAACCAGAGGGTGACAGTGATGATCCAGATGGTGGCAGTGGTGAGCCAGAGGGTGGCAGTGATGAACTAGAGTGTAGAAGTGATGAACCAGAGGGTTCCAGTGGTGAACCAGAGGGTGCTGTGATGAACCAGAGGGTGGCAGTGATGAAACAGAGGGTGGGAGTGGTGAACCAGAGGGAGCTGTGATGAACCAGAGTGTGGCAGTAATGACCCAGAAGGTGGCAGTGGTGAACCAGAGGGTGCTGTGATGAACCAGAGGATGGCAGTGATCAACCAGAGGGTGGCAGTGATGAACCAGAGGATGGCAGTGATGAACCAGAGGGTGGCAGTGGTGAACCAGGGGGAGCCAGTGATGAACCAGAGGGTGGCAGTAGTAAACCAGGGGGTGCTGCGATGAACCAGAGGGTGGCAGTGATGAACCAGAGGGTGACAGTGATGAAGCAGAGGGTGACAGTGATGAACCAGAGGGTGGCACTGGTGAACCAGAGGGTGCTGTGATGAACCAGAGGGTGGCAGTGGTGAACCAGAGGGTGGCAGTGGTGAACCAGAGGGTGGCAGTGATGAACCAGAGGGTGGCAGTGATGAACCAGAGGGTGGCATTGACGAACCAGATGGTGGCAGTGGTAAACCAGAGGATGGCACTGATGATTCAGAGGTTGGCAGTGGTGAACCAGAGGGTGCTGTGATCAACCAGAGGGTGACAGTGATGAACCAAACCAGAGGGTGGCAGTGGTGAACCAGAGGGTGGCAGTGATGAACCAGAGGGTGGCAGTGGTGAACCAGAGGGTGACAGTGATGAACCTTGAGGATGGCAGTGGTGAACCAGAGGGTGGCAGTGATGAACCAGAGGGTGGCAGTGGTAAACCAGAGGGTGGCAGTGATGAACCAGAGGGTGGCAGTGATGATCCAGATAGTGGCAGAGGTGAACCAGAGGGTGGCAGTGGTGAACCAGAGGGTGCTGTGATGAGCCAGAGGGTGGCAGTGGTGATCCAGAGGGTGGCAGTGATGAACCAGAGGGTGACAGTGATGAACCAGAGGGTGGCAGGGGGGAACCAGAGGGTAGCAGTGGTGAACCAGAGGGTGGCATTGGTGAACCAGAGGGTGGCAGTGATGAACCAGAGGGTGACAGTGGTGAACCAGATGGTGACAGTGGTGAACCAGAGGATGCTGTGATGAACCAGATGGTGGCAGAGGTGAACCAGATGGTGGCAGTGGTGAATCAGAGGTTGGCAGTGGTGAACAAGAGGGTGCTGTGATTAACCAGAGGGTGGCAGTGGTGAACCAGAGGGTGGCAGTGATGAACCAGAGGGTGGTAGTGATCAACAAGAGGGTGGCAGGGGTGAACCAGGGGGTGCTGTGATGAACCAGAGCGTGGCATTAGTGAACCAGAGGATTGCAGTGATGAACCAGAGGGTGACAGTGATGATCAAGAGGGTGGCAGTGGTGAACCAGAGGGTGGCAGTGATGAACTATAGGGTAGCAGTGATGAACCAGAGGGTGGCAGTGGTGAACCAGAGGGTGCTGTGATGAACCAGAGGGTGGCAGTGATGAACCAGAGGGTGGCAGTGGTGAACCAGAGGGTGGCAGTGATTAACCAGAGGGCGGCAGTGATGAGCCACAGGGTGGCAGTGATGAACCAGGGGGAGCCAGTGATGAACCAGAGGGTTGAAGTGGTAAACCATGGGGTGCTGTGATGAACCAGAGGGTGGCAGTGAAGAACCAGAGGGTGACAGTGATGAACCAGAGGGTGACAGTGGTGAACCAGAGGGTGGCAGTGGTGAACCAGAGGGTGCTGTGATGAATCAGAGGGTGGCAGTGGTGAACCAGAGGGTGGCAGTGGTGAACCAGAGGGTGGCAATGATGAACCAGAGGGGGCAGGGGTGAACCAGAGGGTGCTGTGATGAACCAGAGGGTGGCAGTGATGAACCAGAGGGTGGCAGTGGTGAACCAGAGGGTGGCAGTGATGAACCAGAGGGTGGCAGTGATGATCCAGAGGGTGGCAGTGGTGGACCAGAGGTTGGCAGTGATAAACTAGAGGGTGGCAGTGATGAACCAGAGGGTGGCAGTGGTGAACAAGAGGGTGCTGTGATTAACCAGAGGGTGGCAGTGGTGAACCAGAGGGTGCTGTGATGAGCCAGAGGGTGGCAGTGATGAACCACAGTGTAACAGTGATGAACCAGAGGGTGGCAGTGGTGAACCAGAGGGTGCTATGATGAACCAGAGGGTGGCAGTGATGAACCAGAGGGTGACAGTGATGAACCAGAGGGTGACAGTGGTGAACCAGAGGGTGGCAGTGGTGAACCAGAGGATAGCAGTGATGAACCAGAGGGTGGATGTGGTGGATCAGAGGATGGCAGTGATGAACCAGAGGGTGGCAGTGATAAACCAGAGGGTGGCGCTGCTAAACTGCCCAGGAGCCCTGTGGGTTTGAGCCCCCGTGCTGCTGAGCTGCCCAGGGGTTGTGAGCCCACGCGCTACTGAACTGCCCCGGGGCCTAGTGGGTGTGAGCCCCCGTGCTGCTGAACTGCCCCGACCCCTCTCAGTGTGAAAATCATTTGTGCTCAATTGCCTGGGAGCCCTCTGGGTGTGAGCACACATTGTGCTAAGTGCCCCCTGCCCCAGTACATATATACCTGTACTGCACCAGACCATTATGCTCTTGCACCATGAATTCTGGTGCCTGGATGCTCCTGATCCATGTAGGTGGTACCACCGTCTGGTGCAGTCAAAATGTAAAGTCATAACTTGCTACACAGCACCAATAAACACGTGTCCCCCCTGGCACCGGTATGCGCATGTACCAGGCGTGGAGCACCCGCATGCCACTGCACCCTACTGCCCAGCGCCAGCATATGCCTTTATTGGGCAGTTTAGTATAAGATGGGACATTGTCCAGCAGCAGCTGCATGCGCCTGAACCCACTGTGCAGGATCAGAATGGCTTTGTACCAACACAGGCAGCAGAGCTATCTTGGACATCTGAAGGATTCTGGGGTCCTGTGCCAAACGTATTTTTGCATCCATGAGTTTCCCGAGCGCCATCCCGGTGTAGCTCCTGTGACCAGGAGGCTGCTTTCCCCTCATCTGCTGCTCTGCTTGGTCTTTGACCCTTTATAAACAAGATGCATGTGAACTCGCATAGAAGCCCCGCCAGTTTGGCCCCGTCCACCACACACTAGCGGTATGAAACGTCTTCCCGCCCGTCCCCACTATAATGGCCAGCTCACTCAAGGGACCTCAGCGCCTTTTGGCGCGCTTGCAAAGTTACAGGCACACATGGTCACATATTTGTGCAAATGGCACAAAAATCCGCAAGTTCGCTGGAAAGTTTGCGAACTCGCAGATTCTTTTTTGCCATTTTGCACGAATTCACGGATAGCGAATTCGCAAATTTCGCCCATACTTAATTTAGATCTAAAGTCTCAAAGTCCTCAAGGATGACATACGTCTATTCAGGGCCCTTGTATTTTCTACAGGGAATTCTTGTTCTTTTTGATCTTCCCTTTGTGCCGTTTCCTAAACCTTCATGTTCTGTCTGACTTGATATTTGTTTGCTTTATTCTGGTCTGTTTCTTAATCTTCTTCTAATTATTCTGTATTGCAGGTTTTTCACCCCACTTGGCCAGCAATCTCCTTTTCTAGGTTTTTTTGCCTGCACTATCTTATCACCTTCTGTATTCTGTTCGCTGCTTCTCTTGTTCAGTCTTATCCCTATCTTTCTTTCTTTGTTTTCTTGTGTTTTAGTCTCTGTAGGTTCAGCATTTGTGTCTAACTCACTAGCTAATTCTCTCCCTTCTAGTTCTTATTCACTCTTTTTCTCTTCTGAGTCAGCATTTGGAATCTCCGATGTTTCTTCTTCTGCTTTAACAGCCTTTTCACCTTCTCTTGGTTCAATAACAGACTCACCTTCTTCCGACTCAACAGCAGTCTCCACTGTCCCAGTATCTGGTGCCCATCCTACTCAATTTGTGCTTGGCTGCTCATTGTCAAAATGTTCACTTGAGTCTGCCACTCCAGATTCTTCAGCCTCACACACTTCAGCTACTGGTTGTGGATGTCTGTTTCTCAGTTGCTGCTCTTCAGATCTTTCAATTGGACTTGGGACTAGACGAGTATGGCTCGCATGTATACAATTTAACAAACCAAACCACTACACTGCTGTGATTCACCAATATGATTTGGTAAGGGCCACTCCAACAGGGTTCTAGGCATGTTTTCCTTGCATGCTTTTTCACTAGGACCCACTCTCCAGGATTGAGGTCATGTGCTTGGTCTCGCTGTGTCAGTGTGGCATCTCCTCCAAACTGGTGAGATACAGAATGCACCAGGTCAACCATTCCTCTATAAGAGTCCAGCACACGATCATCAGAAAGATTCATCAATTGTTTTGCTGGCATGTATGCTTGTCTCATGGCTCTTCCCATTAACACTTTGTGGGGTCCTAATCCTGTCTTTTTGCCAGGTACGCTTCTAAGACTAATCAGCACAAGGGGAAAACCATCGGGCCATTTTAGTGTTGTGGATGCACACACCTTGCCTAATCTGGACTTTATTGTGCCATTAATTTGTTCACCAATACCAGACGCTTCAGGTCGGTAGGCACAATGATACATTGTCAATTTGTAACCCAGCGCAGATCATTCGAATTATTTCGTTATTAAAATGCAATCCTCTATCTGATTCCAAAGTGACTTGAAAACCGAATATTGGGATCAATTCTCTCAACAACAATTTGGAACAGTCAGACTGTCGTTTCTCCTTGTTGGGTGGGTTTCCACCCAGCGAGAAAACAAACAAACAATGACTAGGGCATACTTTAGTCCATTACGTGGAGGTCATTCGATTAAATCGGTCTGAAGTCTAGTAAAAGGTCCTCCTGCTTTCCCAATTAACCCCATCTTACCAATGTCTTTCTTCCTGGGCTTTGTTTTTGACAAAAAAAAACCTTTGAATGAAGAAGGGTACTGCACTCAGCTTTAACTATTATGAAATGTTTGTTCGATATGTGTGCTCTACTAGATTAGTGCCTGCCCACTAGATAAAAGATACATATAGCCTGGTGCAATAAGTCACCAGGACTCTAGTACGCACTACTAGGATACAAATTCTCCTGTATTTCGTTTAATTTATTTTCATCAATATTTCAAATGATAAGAACATCACATTTGAATTTTTTGTTCATTCATTTTTGCTTGCAACATCAGCAATTATTACATCATTATATCATTATGAGTACAAACAAATTTACATTTCCCAAAGCAAAGTAGAAATAAAAACCCAATGCATTTCGGGGCTGAGGCCCCTTCGTCGGGGGTCTGTTTGAGAAGAAAAACAAACAAGGAAATTGTATTACTTTTGGTGCTTGCGGAGGTTTTTGAGTCTCTAAAGTGTATAAGCTCAATCATTTCTTACCACGAATGTAGGGAAATCATAAGATCCCTTGTTAGCTTGTTATTGTCAATAGGCAGTATTTTATCTGAAGAAAAAATGTTGCACGATTTAGAAAAGGAAAATCTATTTAATTCGAAGCTGAACTATGGAGTTATTGAAGGAAGTTGGGGTTACCTGAATATTTTTGCACACTGAAATTTCTGTAACAAAAAGGAGGGGACGAGGGCTGTTTAGAATCATTTTAAAGAAAACCAATACATCAAATGTTACACGTATTTACGCTCTGATTATGAGCTCACCTGTGATTTTCTGAGTTGCGCATACGTGAAAAAGACCTAAATGGGACAAGAATTATAGTCGCCCATGAGTATGATATTCTGTTTTATAATATTTGCGGGTAGTCAAAAGTTAAGAAGATGACTTTTACCTGCGAGCCTTGTAAATTAAACTTCGATCTCGCTGAGATCTCAATTCACGATACTGCAAATGTAAAGAACAGGTCCGTTATAAAGATTGCCACCCGAACTGAATTTGGTTTGTGACATATGGAGCATTTCTTCGTTTAAGCTTACCGTTTAGCTTCAAAATGCTGCCGTTCAAGTATGCGTCCAGCACCTATTCGGCCGGCTGGAAACTGAATAACAGACGAAAGTCCTTTCTCTATTATCACTTCCATGCTACCCGATGCGTAGCAATAGACAGAGGATTCAAGGCAACTTCAGCTTAAAGGTGGTCGCCATTACACAACGTTTACGAATCACTCAATATCTCCCTTCCTAATGACTGTTGTCAATCATATGGAATTGCGTGTTATGAAATCGCATGGAACATTCATATTTTAAAAGGAGTTTCACTCATAAACGGAAATTACCCTAAGCCACGGACGGTCTTTATTTATTTATTATTGCAGATTTCTCCATGAATAATATTTGGTCCCGAAGGGGGAGTTTACATGCTAATTCAGTCGCCATTATTGAGTGGTGAAAGTTAGAAAATGCATTATTAGCGAAGTAGTTAGAAGCTTACATAAGGACTTTATGTCCTTTGCTCTATTTCGTTAATAAGTCTAAAGGAAAAGAGTAGCGCTCAAATACAACTAAAACAAACATAAATCCATAATATATCAAAAATACATAAAAAGTAAAAAAATTAACTACGTACATTCCTGCCTATTTACATTCTATGCGAATGGTGTCTACAGAAAAGACACATTTTTATGGAAGGCCCTGACCTGCATGCTTGCAGCTATTTCTCTCATGCATACTAATGCCTGTGGTCTTGTAAACATGCATATCCCTGTGTGTTTGAGCCCCTGGAGATTCTAGTGTTTGGAACTCAAAGAAAGCATATCATCTCCATTTTGTCATTTAACCCATTTGGGATCAGTGTTTGCAATTTGCGTATCCAAAAAGCTTCCCTTTGGAGAAGGATTTTTGCGTTGTCCATTCCTAGTCTCTGTGGTACTAATTCAGTATTTTGAAATCGTAGTTGAGCTTAGGTATGACATTTTTCAATCCAGTGCTTGGCCAGCGGAGACGTATGGTTTTTGTTACAAATCCGACTTTTATGTTCAGAAAGTCTCAACTGTAGTTTCCTATCAGTCTTCCCGATATATAGTAGCCCACATGGGCATTTGATTGAATAAACTACATGTTCAGAATTGCAGTTGGTTGTATGTCTCAGTTGTATTTTTTCACCAGTGCGTGGATGCAATAAAACATTTCCTAGTATAGTATTGTTACAATTTTTGCAGTTGAAACACCGGGTTGTGCCTTTAAAGATCACTTGTTGCTGTGCAATCTCCTTTGTTGGTTTACTTAAAAGCTCCTTCAAGTTTTGGGCTCTTTTATAGGCAAATAATGGCCTATCTGCAAACAATGTCCCGAAGTCCTTCTCAGCTAACAAGATCTCCCATCTTTTTAGAATTATTTTCTTTATATCCCTGGAAGCTGTCGAATATTTGGATACAAAGACCATCCTTTTGTTGACTGTCTTGGGTCTCTTTTGTAAAAGTTCCATCCTAGGTATTGCTTTGATCTTTTCCAGATGTGCCTCTAACAATTTTTTAGGGTAGCCTCTGTCGAGGTATCTCTGTTTCTGCTCCTCCAAACTTTTATCACATTGTTCTTTGTTTGAAGATATTCTTTTAATCCTCATAAACTGAGACATAGGAAGATTATTGATTAAATTTGCCGGGTGAAAACTTCCATACACCAATGCTGTGTTTTTATCAGTTGCTTTCTTGTGTAGTTTTGTTTGGATAGAATCATTTTTAATGTCAACCATAACATCCAAAAAGGGTAGTGCTGTTGTGCTTACGTTGTGTGTGAACTGAATTCTTGAATTAGCCAAATTCAAGCTGTTGATATTTTGAAGTAGTTCTGAAGTTGGACGATTCCATATTATGAATATGTCGTCAATGTAAAGCCTGTAATATACAGTCCCCTGTTTCCAAGTAGGATCTTCAAGTATGTAATCAAGCTCAAATTTTGCCATGAAAATGTTGACATATATACATGCCCCTGGAAATCCCATTGCGGTGCCTGTGAGTTGGGTATAGTATTCATCTTGCCAAAGAAAATATCTATTTTCAAGTCAAAATTCCAATAGCTGTAGTAACAAATATTTGAGTTCTTCTGGTTTATCTGTTCTAAGTAAAGCCCATTCCAAAGCTTCTAGTCCTTGTTTGTGAGGGATTGACGTGTACAAGGAAGTGACGTCGATAGTACAGAGTGTCCATCCCGTGCATCCTGTCGTTGTGATGGTTGCAAGACTTCTAAGAAAGTCTGACGTATCCTCCAAATACGTTGGCCAATTTTGAATGAAAGGTTGCATATGAGCATCAATGAAGATACCGAGATTTCCAAAAATTGATGAGCACCCAGACACTATAGGCCTGAATGGGGGTTATCTATGCTTTTATGCACTTTTGGCAAAAAGTACATTTTTGGTCTTCTTGGGTATATCTGTTTTAGATATTGCTTAGTGGTGTTGTCAATCCAATTCAATTCTTCAGCTTTATTTAGAATGTTGTCCAAGTTTTGAGAAATATTTGTCGTCGTATCATGTTCAAGCTTAGAATAAGTATTAGTATCATGGACATGTTCATCACCTTTTTGTTTGTAAAAGTCAGAATCCATTATAACTAATCCTCCACCCTTGTCCGCTTTCTGAATCAATATGGCGTTGTTCCTTGCCAGTCTTTGGAGAGCGCTATATTCTGCTCTTGTCAAGTTGTTAAGCTTTCTCTTATACTGAATTTTATTCATGTCAGTCTTCACCAAGATTTCAAACGTATCCAAGCTCTTGTGAGATACCGGTGCCATGAAGTTGCTTTTAGGTTTGAATTGTCTCTCCGTTTCGTCCACGGTGTCAGTTGGATTTAATATTGTGAAGAAGTGCTTCAACCTTAGAACTCTCATGAATTTGAAGAATGCTACTTCCGTCTCTAGTTCATTGGTCTGGTATGTATTTACAAAAGAGGTCACTTTGTTTAGCAATCTTTCCTCAAAATTCAAAAGAGGATAGTGAGAAATATTAATTACGAGATTTTGGTCTGGCTCCGCAATCCCGTCTTCTTTGCTTGTTCCTTTTCTTTCTCCTTTTCTTTTTCCTTGTCCTCTTCTCGTCTTTTGTCTCCTGGTTGTGTTGTTGGAAAATCTGGTGGTTTGCTCGGTGGTAGGTCCTTCTCTAAAAAAAATTTGACGATGTACCAGGTGTAGTGTCTGTCAGATCAAGAGCTTGAGGACCTGTTTTTTGAAGCTGTTGCGAAGTTATGGGCTGCCTTGCGGTACTTTAATCACTATCCGAGACCGCGCTTTGCTCCGATGAAGCTGGTTGTTGTTTTTTGCTAGTAAATCTTCTTTTTGCGTAGACTTCCGCCCAAGTATATGATTCATTCAACTTATAATCGATAGTGTCACGCTTAAATTAACGCAGTTTTGTTTCTTGTAGCTCCTTTCCATACTTATCTAATCTTATATCAATATCCTCCAAGATCTTGGCCCATGGTTCATCCTCCATTTTTTCTGACAATTCTCGTTTAACATTGGAAATTTCTTCCTCTAGGTCTCGTATCGTTTTTTCAAGCTTTTTCATTAACAACAAAATTAAATCCAGGGAGCACTTATTCAAAATTTCGAACCATTTCTCCATGAATTGAGGGTTGTTATTTAGTCTGTATAGCATCGGTCGAATAGCTAATCTGAGACCTCTCGGGATTCGATTAATACAGCAGATAAAGCCAGCCAAATATACAAACTTATCAAGGAGACGAAAACTTTTGACGCCCAAGGAGGATCTGTGGCGCAACAACTAAAACAGCTTGAATACTTAACCAGACGCGAATTAAATCAGCGGTTGCATGCAACGACACTAATTCAATATCACCGTGTGAAACGAATCCCGAGAGGTCTCAGATTAGCTATGGAATGGGCTTTACTTAGAACAGAAAAACCAGAAGAACTCAAATATTTGTTACTACTGCTATTGGAATTTTGTCTTGAAAATAGCTATTTTCTTTGGCAAGATGAATACTATACCCAACTCACAGGCACCGCAATGGGATTTCCAGGGGCATGTATATATGCCAACATTTTCATGGCAAAATTTGAGCTTGATTACATATTTGAAGATCCTACTTGGAAACAGGGGACTGTATATTACAGGCGTTACATTGACGACATATTCATAATATGGAATCGTCCAACTTCAGAACTACTTCAAAATATCAACAGCTTGAATTTGGCTAATTCAAGAATTCAGTTCACACACAACGTAAGCACAACAGCACTACCCTTTTTGGATGTTATGGTTGAAATTAAAAATGATTCTATCCAAACAAAACTACACAAGAAAGCAACTGATAAAAACACAGCATTGGTGTATGGAAGTTTTCACCCGGCAAATTTAATCAATAATCTTCCTGTGTCTCAGTTTATGAGGATTAAAAGAATATCTTCAAACAAAGAACAATGTGATAAAAGTTTGGAGGAGCAGAAACAGAGATACCTCGACAGAGGCTACCCTAAACAATTGTTAGAGGCACATCTGGAAAAGATCAAAGCAATACCTAGGACGGAACTTTTACAAAAGAGACCCAAGACAGTCAACAAAAGGATGGTCTTTATATCCAAATATTCAACAGCTTCCAGGGATATAAAGAAAATAATTCTAAAAAGATGGGAGATCTTGTTAGCTGAGAAGGACTTCGGGACATTGTTTGCAGATAGGCCATTATTTGCCTATAAAAGAGCCCAAAACTTGAAGGAGCTTTTAAGTAAACCAACAAAGGAGATTGATCCCAAATGGGTTAAATGACAAAATGGAGATGATATGCTTTCTTTGAGTTCCAAACACTAGAATCTCCAGGGGCTCAAATACACAGTGATATGCATGTTTACACGACCACACGCATTAGTATGCATGAGAGAAATAGCTGCAAGCATGCAGGTCAGGGCCTTCCATAAAAATGAGTCTTTTCTGTAGACACTATTCGCATAGAATGTAAATAGACAGGAATGTACGTAGTTCATTTATTTACTTTTTATGTATTTTTGATATATTATGTATTTATGTTTGTTTTAGTTGTATTTGACCGCTACTCTTTTCCTTTAGACTTATTAACAAAATAGAACAAAGGACATAAAGTCCTTATGTAAGCTTCTAACTACTTCGCTAATAATGCATTTTCTAACTTTCACCACTCAATAATGGCGACTGAATTAGCATGTAAACTCCCCCTTCGGGACCAAATATTATTCATGGAGAAATCTGCAATAATAAATAAATAAAGACCGTCCGTGGCTTAGGGTAATTTCCGTTTATGAGGGAAACTCCTTTTAAAATATGAATGCTCCATGCGATTTCATAACACGCAATTCCATATGATTGACAACAGTCATTAGCAAGGGAGATATTGAGTGATTCGTAAACGTTGCGTAATGGCGACCACCTTTAAGCTGAAGTTGCCTTGAATCCTCTGTCTATTGCTACGCATCGGGTAGCATGGAAGTGATAATAGAGAAAGGACTTTCGTCTGTTATTCAGTTTCCAGCCGGCAGACTAGGTGCTGGACGCATACTTGAACGGCAGCATTTTGAAGCTGAACGGTAAGCTTAAACGAAGAAATGCTCCATATGTCACGAACCGAATTCAGTTCGGGTGGCAATCTTTATAACAGACCTGTTCTTTACATTTGCAGTATCGTAAATTGAGATCTCAGCGAGACCGAAGTTTAATTTACAAGGCTCGCAGGTAAAAGTCATCTTCTTAACTTTTGACTACCACAAATATTATAAAACAGAATATCATACTCATGGGCGACTATAATTCTTGTCCCATTTAGGTCTTTTTCACGTATGCGCAACTCAGAAAATCACAGGTGAGCTCATAATCAGAGCGTAAATACGTGTAACATTTGATGTATTGGTTTTCTTTAAAATGATTCTAAACAGCCCTCGTCCCCTCCTTTTTGTTACAGAAATTTCAGTGCGCAAAAATATTCAGGTAACCCCAACTTCCTTCAATAACTCCATAGTTCAGCTTCGAATTAAATAGATTTTCCTTTTCTAAATCGTGCAACATTTTTTCTTCAGATAAAATACTGCCTATTGACCATAACAAGCTAACAAGGAATCTTATGATTTCCCTACATTCGTGGTAAGAAATGATTGAGCTTATACACTTTAGAGACTCAAAAACCTCTGCAAGCACCAAAAGTAATACAATTTCCTTGTTTGTTTTTCTTCTCAAACAGTCACCCGACGAAGGGGCCTCAGCCCCGAAATGCATTGGGTTTTTATTTCTACTTTGCTTTGGGAAATGTAAATTTGTTTGTACTCATAATGATATAATGATGTAATAATTGCTGATGTTTCAAGCAAAAATGAATGAACAAAAAATTCAAATGTGATGTTCTTATCATTTGAAATATTGATGAAAATAAATTAAACGAAATACAGGAGAATTTGTATCTTAGTAGTGCGTACTAGAGTCCTGGTGACTTATTGCACCAGGCTATATGTAAAAAAAACCTTTGCCACAAACTTTCAGCTATCAACCTAAACTTGGGATTGTACCAGGACTGTTTGAACATTCTTACCATGGCGTTCCGGCCAATGTGAGCATGTCCATGGTACATCCTAGTCATGTGGGAAATCAATGAATCTGGTAATACTGGTCTCTCATCCTAATATCTCTTTATCGTTCTTCCTACAACCTCCTCTTTTCCATTCTTCCTTTTCTCAGTCACTGACTTCTTCCTGCATTTGTCTCACCTCATCCCATGTCTCCAGATTGGTGTGCAACACATTTCACTACTGCAATTCTTTTTGACAACTGTAAAGTTTCCAGCAATTCCTTTACAGTTTTCCCATTCCAAATTGGCGAGCCAGAAGAAGTCATGAATCCTCATAGCATCCACAACTGACCAAAATCATGCACTCCACCAAAGCCGTATTGGCTGTCAGTGTAAATTGTTACTTTTAGACCCTTTGCCAATTTACAAGCTCTAGTAAGAGGAAACAGCTCTACAACTTGGGCAGATGTTACGCCTTTTAGACAAGACTCCAGCCAGAGTACAGCCAGCATATCCGGTGCACAATTCACCTCTTTCATTCCTTAAACAAGATCCATCTAAAAACAGTTCAAAATCAGACTCTACCAGTGGTTCATCTGAATTACCTGGGCGGGGCTTGGAACAAACCTCTGTCACTTCCAAAGAATCATGTTCTGCTTCTTCTCTCACCTCTTCATACCTCAAATCTGGTAACAATGTGGCAGGAGAACGATCCTAAAAATCCCTTATTACAGTGCAATGGCAACGATATGAAACTCTCCAGGAACTCCGGACTGTTTAAAAGATGCCATGGCCACCCCCTTAAAACAAAATAATATCAAATATTGGGGTCAACTCCTAAATGGGTCAACATTAATCTCATGGGAAGAAATGCATAAGATCTCCAATGGAACAATATCAAAATTCAAGTTTTATCAACTAAGCAGCTGGGCAAAGACAATACCAACACATGATAAAGATAGCAAGACCTTAGAAAAAGAAATGATAAAAATCCTACCCATAAACAAGGAGGTAGCAAAATGGTATTGGACCCTTATAACGGAAGAAGATGAAAGTCCCCAGATGGTAGACCAAATCTGGGGGAGAGACCTGACTATAGAAGACCTAGTAAATATATAGGAAGATTCAATAGAGAAATGTTGGTCAACATTAAAATCCGCGGCATTGAAAAGGAATCATCTTTATACTTTGCATAAAGCCTATTGGACACCGAAAAAGCTCTCAAAATTCAAAAACGCAGGAATCAAAAAATGCCCTAAATGTGGGGAAGAAAGGGCAGATGATGTCCATATGTTCTGGAGCTGCCCATCCCTGAGAATATTTTGGGAAGAAGTTGGTAAGACGCTAAGTTCGATATTTCGAAAACACCTTAAAGTAAGTACAACTCTTATTCTCTTTGGGATTGGTAACACAACAGAGAAAGTTACATTAACAGTAATGGAAGCAAAGCTACTTTTTGTATTAATGGTGATAGCTAGAAGGGAGATCTGCATTAAGTGGATTGGTCCATCACCCCCAACGCATGGAGAGTGGATGAACTCAGCCATCAAGACAAATAAACTAGATAGAAGGGGGAAAACTAGCAAGAGGTTTAAATATTGGGAAATCATGGAAAAACATCTGACCTATGAGGAAAGGGCAGAACACACTGTCCTATGATTAAAGCAAAAGCATAATCTGGTTAATGAGTATGATACTCATAGAGTAGCCAAGGTGGCTAGCTCCCCTCCTCTCGACTACAGATATGTTTATATGTAAATGGCAAAGGAACTCCTCTGACCGAGCAAGATAAGGGAAAACTCCCAAGACAAGAGAGACCATTGGGCAGTGACGGTACAAAAAAGCTTCAGAGGCAGAAACCAAATTTTCCATATACATAAAATTTTTGCAATATGAGGATAAATTAAAAAAAAAAAAAAAAAAACAATGTGACAGGGTTCACAGTAGTGCATCTTACCACGTCACATTTTTAGCACCTTAAAATACCCTCTCGTACTTAGTCAGCCGACTACTTGTCATATGTTGAGTTTGAGTACCAGTTAAAAGTATCTCAACAGAGTGTGGTACATATACTTTTACTGGATAACCCATCACAATTGATTCACTCTGTTTAAAACTAACACAAGTGGCAGCCACTGCTTTTATGCAACCTGGCAATGTGTAGTGATGTTTCCTGTTTCCACGTCTTATTGAGGTCACTACACAATGCGGCAGCCACTGAGTCCAGAGTAGCAGAAAAATATGCTACTGGACGCCTTGCCATTCCGTGTTTCAGAGTTAAGACCGCAAGCACACAACCATCTATCTCAGAGTAACACAAATTCTTTAGAGTAATCTGGCATTCCCAGAGCCGGCACCTAAAAAAGGCTTTTTGACAGTCTATTGAAAGACTCCTTCCTCTCCTCGGCCAACACAATTGGATCTTTCACATCTTTTCTCATCAACTTCTGTAAAGGTTTTGCAATCAACGAAAATCTGCATATCCACTGCCTACAATATCCAACCATTCCCAAAAACATTCTCACTTCTTTCTGATTTCGAAGTGGATACATCTTCTTAATTATATTGATTCTCTCTGGGGTCACTTTCCTTAGTCCTTTTTCGATCTTATGACCTAAGTACTGAACTTCCTGTCTACAGTTCAGTAACTTTGATGGGGAAACTTTGTGTCCACCTTCAGCTAAATGATTCAACAAGGCAGTGGAGTCTGTGACACATGCTTCTCGAAATTTGGATGCCAACAGTAAGTCATCAATGTTTTGGATCAGCACACAATTCCCGAGCAATTTCAAAATTTCAAAAAAAAAATTTAAGATCTGATTAAAGATTGATGGACTTTCAGTATACCCTTGAGGAACTCAGAACCATGCCAAAACATGATTTCCCAACCGGAAGGCAAACAAATATTGACTGTCCAGATGCAAATTGATGGAAAAGAGCGCCTGACACAAATCAATGACTGTATACCATTTAGCATCACATGGGATCTGATACAGAAATACAGCACGGTTTGGTACTATTGGGCAACATGGCACAACAATTTATTCACCTTTCTTAGGTCTAGAACTATTCTATATTTTCCGTTAGGTTTTTTGATACCAATAATGGGAGAGTTACAAGGACTGCTTATTATGTCTTTTACGATACCTTGTTCAATTATCTGATCAATCACAGGCGTGACTCCAGCAATTACCTCTGGCCTCATTTTGTACTGGGCAGTATTGGGATACACTGCTCCATCCTTCACTATTACTTGAATGGGTTCCACATTTCTCGTTAAACCAATATCTTCTCCTGTCCCACACATCTAATCTCACAGTACCTTTTAATTCTTCTGGCAAATCTTCTTCGGTCAGTAATTAATATAATTCCTTTACTTATGACTCTCATTGGGCCATCAATACTTTGTATCAATAATTTGTATTCAGCATCCTCATCCAGTGTCATTATTGCAACACCATCAGGTGTACAATAAATAGTGCAATTCATTTTGCACAACAAATCCCTCCCCAAGAGATTCACTGGACTAGTATCACACACTACAAACAGATGCACATCTTTAAAATTCCCAATGTGGACTTCTATTGGGGCTGTAACAGGAGTTTTCATGTGTTTGTTTGCAACGCCTGCAACTTGGATAGTTTCTCCCGAGAGTGGTAGGTTTGGGATTTCCGCTGCTCTTACAGTGGAATGGGTAGCACCAGTGTCCAATAAAAAGGTGACATCTTTTCCTTCTACCTTTCCATCAATGAACGGACCTGACTGATCTACAGCTAAAGATGCGCCAAGTACGCACCATTCCTCCGACCTCAGGCACCGTCACTGCATCAACTCCAAATCACTCTCACTACTACCCACTAAATACTGCGAAACTAACAGGCTCTTACCAAACTGCTCTTCTCCTCAAAATCCCGAACTTGTACTGTACATCTTCATATTAACATTCACATTTGGAGGTATGGGCGATTGTGGCACCTGTAACTGGGTGGTAACTACCTGCAGCAGCTGCTTCCCAATCACGTCATTCTGCATCTGTGGATTTACATTTTGATGTGCGCCATTACCCTTCTGTGCAGATCTACACTCGTTCTTCCAATGTCCCAACTTCCTTCAAGCATGAGAAGGAAATCTCTTTTTAGCCTCTTCCCTACTCATTTTGAATTTTCCTCGAGTCTCACTCTTTGTCTTTCCCTCCTGACCCTGTTCTGTGAAACAGTATTCGTATCCTGCTGCTGTTCCGACAATTGTACTTGAGCCCACATCATTTTCTCTATTAGCATATTCATTGGAGAGTCAATATCATCACTACAATACTTTGTATATCTCAAAATCTCATCAATAGATTTACTCTGCCAACATAGCATATGTTGCTGTATCATTGCACTTATTTCAGGTCTTAATACATCAACAAACCGATACACAAAAAAAGTCCCATATCCTTATCGCCAATGTTTTAAAATCCACTATTTTATTTAAATACCTGTAACAGCCTCTCATAATAAGCATGAGCAGATTCTTTAGGCTCCTGGGTTGTTTTATCAATTTTCAACTAATCTGTTTCTTTTGGACTGATTTTTCCTTTTAAAAAGGTAATGACCTGATGATACTTTTTCATCACCTCTTCAGATGGGGCACCTGTTTTTGCATCCCTGGGACATTCATCTTTTGGCCAATCAACCATAATCTTGCATTCGGCCACAAATCTGCGGGAAACACTATTTTAAACAACCCATCCAAATCTTTCATCAATACTTTGGATACCTTCACAAATCGATCGACTTGTTTATGCCATTTAACCGGTTTCTCTTGTAATCTTGGGAAATCATTTGTAAAAGACAATATATCTTGTCTAGTTCAAGGTACGTGGACATACCCACCGGCCGGAACATCTCTCATGGGACAAACTCTTTCTGCCTGCTCCGTTTCTTTTACTGGAAACATGGTTGTTCCTTTTGCACTGGCTTCCTTCTTCTTTTTCACCCACTTACTTCTCCATTTTTCTATTATCCGCCATTTCTTCAAAATATTCATCAATTCTTTTATCTGTAACCTTTTTTCTGGCGTATTTAAACTCTCTAAATCTTTGTCAGTAAAGGCCATGTGGTATATTTTCTGTAACATCTTTGATTTTTCAATATCAACCCCAAATTCATTTGGTACTTCTGACAAATTCTCATGAAAATTCTTTGCTCTCCAAGTAATACTCTTGCACAAAAACAACAACTCATCCTCTGTATAAGTTACTAATCTTTCTGGACTTATCTTCCCAATTATCATTTCTTCCAAGTCTACTTTTAATTGACTCACATGCACACCTTTAGGCTGGGTATCTATCCTTGTCAATTATTTTACCCAATTACTAAGCTCTTCTGGGGTTGGACCCGTTGAATTTCCTACTATGGGTGTCATATTTTGACCTAAATTTCTTGGCTCTAACTGGGTATTTCTTTTTGGTGTTTAAGTCATTAAATCTCCAATTGGTAGATCCAACAAGGTATTATTTGGTCCACGTTGACTCTCGTTACTCACTATGTTATTACTCCTTGGAATGGTTAAAGTATGTATTTTCTGTAGTTTTAAGCTTTTTCCAATTAGGGGAATCACAGGACCTAAAGTTACTGGTACTGTTACAACTTCAGCATTTAAATGCAATTCAATTCATTTCTGTAGTTGTTCTATTCTGGCCTTATTAATCAATCTAACGTCATCCTCTCTCATTTATTTAGTGGTGTCATTTTTATCTAAATGTAAATGTGGGTGTACTTGTAAAGCGCACTGTGACTCCATGGAGTATCCTGGCGCTGAAGACCACTGGGGAACCCGTCCTGGTTTTCCCTGTGAGATGGTCCCTTTCTGGGTATCTCCAAGGTGAAACCAGGCATCCCCGCGGGGCCGTTGTAGAGATGAGGTAAGCTTACTGCCCAGAGTTGCCGAGTGTGTTCCCTTGTTAGAGTAGGCACAGAGGTGAGAATTATCGAGTCCGTTTTGACCCTGGTCCACGACCCTGCCGCTTCACGAATTGAACCCTGGTCCCTGGTCTGCTTACGGGTCTGCCGCCTCTGACCATTGAGCCACACCACTCCACTATCCACTTTATCAGTCTTGGGGCACTCGGAGTCACTTCCCCTGAACTTTCTTCATAAGATGGGGGTCTTTTTGTCATTATATCTTCCAATAAATCATCAACAGATTCATTCCAACCCCCTCTAGATGTTTCCATATGCTTTGATTTTTCTTTACATCAAGCTCCTGTTTGACCCTCTACTGTCAAAACTGTGTATAATCCTGTAGTAACAACAGCCTTTCTCCAATTTTTCATTTGGGTATCCTTCTAACATCCTTCTGCCTCTCCTACCCCCTCAATTATTTTCTCTCTCAAATGCTTCTACTTCCCATTCTTCTAAGGCTTCATACTGTGTGAGTCTAGGATTTGTCTCTAAAGGGTTTATTTTCTCTCTTAAATTTTGTAGGATCCTTACATTAAACGTACCAAACTCGGGGAAAGCTAACACTCCATAATCCTTTGTATACTTAATTCCGTTTTCCAACCATACACACATATGATAACCTCACTCCATCATCATATATGACACAGATGTTTTCGGAGGTGGAATAGGAATTCCCTCCCTTGTCACAGTTAGCTTATCTTTATTAAAAAGATTCTTTAGTTTCATCCTCAAACCCATCTTCAGACTGTCTTTTATCAATAATTTCCACTCAACCAAAACACCAAGACCTTTCCGTACTTCTTTTATTCAATGCCAACCTTTATCCTATCCCAATGCCCCTGATCAATAATTAACCAATCTCAATTTACTACGTAATTTCAGTCTTGTCCAATGTCAGCGTGACTCACACTAATCACCCAATCACCACTCTTCTCACTCCCGCTGCCCCTGACCAATGCCAGCGTGGCATTTTGTGATGTCAGTATTACTCCTGCTACTGACCCTCCCTTTACAATCTGCTCCTTGCTACACACCCGCTGTCTCTTCCAATACCAGCGCAGCACCTTGTTACATCAGTATCACTCCTGATACTGACCCTCCCTTCACAAAATCTTGAGACAATATTTTTTCTGAGTTTTTCTTAAAACCAAAATTTTCTTCTGTTAGTAAAATCCTAAAATGACAATGCTACCTTGTCCATTCCACTAAATAATGGGATAATATTCACTTTTCAAAGAGATTTTCTTACACTATAAGCAATAATAAGGACCAGCGTTATCTCACTTTTCTGTCAAACTCCGGAATTACCTACTGGCTCCTCTCAAGGTTGCACCGAGGTATCACAAGAGGGTCTCTTGACGTACAAAGAGAGTTGCCTTGTTACTGATCTCGGCTTCCCTTACCAGAGTTCCAAATACGGTGACCCTTCACTATCACAAACTTTCATTTTTCAAACGAAAAGTTCCCTAAACATAATACCGACAGCCCTACCTAGCTTTTCAGTATTATCACAACAGACAAGCTACTTCTGCAGTGTGATTTCTTTACCATGCACTTCAAATTGCTTCCTGGGAATTCACAGGCACTTCCTGTACCTGAACTCTTAGACAACATATAAACAAAAACACTGACTCTTTAGGTTAAAAACATATCATGAGTATTCAGTAACTATTACCAAATTAATCAATAATTAACCATTGCTCTGCTACCAAGAAACTGATCCAGCGCAAACCCAATAATTTGGACAGGGATGAACATTCAATTCTCTTATTTACTGTGGCCCAAACACATACTTCCAACGTCCCTGTTACACTGGTGTCAAGTTTGCGATTTCTTTACCAGTTCATGTATCCCTAATTCAATTGTGAAGGATTTCCACAAATTCACATATAATCTTCTTGGATCAATTCTTCATCAACTTGGTCGATGGTTCGATTAGTTAAAAAATTAAAGATAAATAGTAATATCAAAACATTGACATAACCACAAACTTTCTTTGTAAATTATTACATTTTATCTAACACAATGCATTAATTTTGAAAACACCTCATGAGAGAGAGTACAATCTAATAATCATCTAGCAAATACTCAATCTCACCAAATACATTTGTCACATGGAGCGAATAAATGAAGAGACAGCAGACAATAGGCATCAACTCAAATTCTCATTTCAGGAAAATAGATGAAGAGACAAAGCACAAAATGAAATCTCGAGTTATCAAAGATACCAACCCAAGGAAATAAGAACGAGGAAAACCACCAACCTCGCCTAGGTAGCGACAGGGGACCCCTGAACAGAGTGTCAGGGATCAAAGTCTTAGGATCAGGATAAGGATAGGATTGGATCAACTAGGCCTCCCTGCAACCCGACAATCAGCAACGCACCCTCACTCTCTCCGTCTCCCTTAAAAGTCTTGCAGCCGGCACCACCCCACCCCTAAATCACCTATTCTTTTGTACCCTTTTCGTACATGTCCATCCCACTAAAGTTGCTAATGTCACCTATTCTAGCTATGGGATTGGTTAAAAAGGAGGGGCTGATGGTCATCCTGCATTAGATCATGCTTTCTTTGACTACCCCATTGTTTGTCTTCTTTCCCACCTGTTTGGTATACACCCCTACTCTCTCATGAGAGAAAAGTGTCATGTTAAGGACAAAGTTTATACATTTTATAAATTTGAAGACTTTCACACGGAAGCACAGAAGTTGGCCACTCATCAAGTGTCATGTCCTTCACCAGATCACATCCTTTCAGCTGGCTCAGCAAGTTTATCCACAGTATCACATGGTTTGTGCGAGCTGCAAGTTTCACTCATCACAGTTTGGTCAATTTAAGAACATGGGGGCATATTACCAAGCAATAGCGATAATTATCGCTATTGCTTGGTTAGAGACAAAAATTTACCGCAAAAAACCTTGGTATTACCAAGGTTTAACGCACATGCGGTAAAAATCGCCGCAAAGCATGAATATCGCTGAAAAGTCAGCGATATTCATGCATTAGCGAGCTAATGCTCTTAGCCGTGTTATCCACCTCCCATTGGATAACATGGCTAAGAACTGCTCAGGACAGGTGTTAGCTTTTGGAGATATTCCCGCTTAGCGCGAATATCTCCAAAAGTTGGTAATAGGAGATAGCGATGTTAGCGACTGTTTTCAGTCTCTAACATCTTGACACGCCCACTTTGCATCTCATTAGTGATAAATATCACTGATATGCAAAGTGGGGCCCAAGATGGTCGCTATCTCCTACTAGCTGTTGCTAACTGGTGTTAGCGGCAGCTAGGTAATAGGGAGATAATTTTATCTCCGCTTTCTTGGCTTTTAAAGCCAAAAAAGCGGAGATAAACCCCCTTGATAATATGCCCCTAGGTTATTTGTCCCATTTACTAGAATAACTGAAAGAAGGCATTTATTAATAATGTGGTAATGAAACGTTCGCAGTTAACCATCCTCCACTACTCAGATCCAAGTTAGCAGTTATTCTAGCATAGCATAAGTCAAAAGCAACGTTAATTAGCACTTCTTAAGGTTCACATGTCATGCCTTTTAATACACTATGCACACAAATTGCAGTGAAAGACATTCACAACACATTCTGCTCGCCATATTATTACATCTTCGATTATTTACATTTTGTTAAGATTCATTTCATGCATTTTGCGAAGCGGCTTATCCTCATGTGATGTATAGGTGCACGTTACTATTCTATCTACATAACATTAGTATGTGTTACAGGGGTATTCAAATCTCCGCTCCATCACTCTCTTTCTAATCACTATTAAGGAAGGCTTTGTGCGTGCCGAGAGACACTTCTAAGATCTGCATAGCATGCAAGCAATACAAATACACCTTAAAATCCAGGGCAGTGAATTATTTTTGGATTTGGTTAAAACAATCAGACTAAGTAACAATTCCGACCAAGAATGGGTTAGAGAATGTAAGCTATTTGCCAATTAGTAGAAGGGAAAAATGAACAGGAGTCACTCGTTCTTAACTCTCGTAATCCTACCAACTTTTCAATCAGCTTAATGGAAGTGGAGGCAATAAGACAAAGCCTGGCTGGTAAAGCCCCAGGGCTGAACAGGGTCCCTATGGATCTCTTCAAGTCCAATCATTACTTATGGGGCCCTTTGCTCACGAATTTATTAAACAACTCTTTATGCAACAGAATCCTTAACTAATGGGCCCTTTTAATGATAGTGCCCATTTAAAAAAGGAGATTGTATGTCCCTCAAATATTATCAACCTATTTCACTTATTGATAGCATAGTAAAGATCCTGGGAAGAATCATTTTCAATTGTCCAAGGCTTTTGGTAGATCAAAACAATATATCAATGTATTTTTTTTAACTGGGCTGGGTACATCTCAGCAATGTTAAAATTTACACCAGAATATTGGAACGTAGACTATTGCCATGAAGTGCCCTCTGTGCTGGGTACAGCTTAGCAATGTATAAATTGACATCAGATTATTGGAAAGTATAATATTGCCATGAAGTGCCCTCTGCACCTCGCCTTTATCAACCTTGCAATAGCTTTTGACTACATAATTCGCAGATGTTGTTGTTAGACACTGGAGTGGATAACGCTTAAGTGAACTTTTTGTTCACCCTGAATCGGAATCCCACAGCTAAGGATTGATTTGGTCCAATGTGTGAGCTGACCGATCCTTTCCCCCTTGAGAGATGGCTGTGCTAGGGTTGTATCCTGGCCCCTCTGTTGTTTATTAAATATGTTAACAACCTGAGGTCCTGCCTAGCCACAGCCTCGCATGAAGTTCCGAAGATGGTAAATACATCTATACCCGTATTACTTTAAGCAGATGACACAGACCTTATGACATCGACTCTGTCGTGTCCTGTAACCCAGGAACTCACACAGGACACGATGTTGATTTCTGTAAGTGTTCTTTTTATTTATTGGCTTACATCATGTCTGCATTGCGACCTCCTTCCTCGAGGTCCAGCTCCAGAATGTTTCCTCTCCCCGCCCCTTGACCGGATGTGGTGTCCGGTGTCCCCTCGCCCCTGCGCTGTCCCAGGGTCCTAGTGCCCTTGTCCTGGACAGGACATCTCCCCCCTTGTTGCAAAACAAGCATTTTTCTTTTTGAAAGAGGAAAGAGAGAGAGAGAGAGAGAGAGAGAGAGAGAGAGAGATAGAGATGTTGCTCGATGGCCCATAGGCCTCTTCATTTACATCTCCTCAATTAGTCTCTTTTGTCCCAATTATTTCCTTCTTGATCGCTGTTTTCTGATGTCAGCTTGAGCTTCTTCCTTTTGTGTGTCTTTCTACGGTTCTTGCTTTGGCCTTTCCGCTTCTCTTGCTTCTGCCTTGCTGACATACGACAGGTGCCCTGTGACGTGACACTGGCCAAGCTGCCGCCTTTGCCATCCGTTCTTTTGCTTTTGTCTTCTTCAATTTGCCTCCGGGATCTCGTTGCCACATTTCCTCGCTTGTCCTTCTTCGACCATCGCGATTTCTCCTTTCTTTTATTGGTAAGTCTCTTCGGTCTGCACTTATTTTGTCTTCCACTGGTGGCCGTCTCATCTTGTTCAGCTGTCGGGTGTTACTATCCATGCCTCTTCCATGGTGGTGTCTTTCTTTGTCTCTTGTTCTAGCTCTGACGTTGTTGCTGATATCGGTGCGTTGTTCTCTAGGATGTAGTTTAGGTGATCTTGGTCATTCTTTTTCTGCTTTGTACTCAGGTGATCTACCATTGGTGTTACCAAGGCTGTCGGTCCGTCTGCCGGCTCGATGATTTCTTGACTCATTTGTGATTTCCTCCCTTTCAGCTTTCCTAGTCCTCTTATTTGTTTCTGATATTCTCTTGAGATGTTCGTGGCGCCGCTGTTGAGCACGAGCCTCGCTTTGTGGGGCCCCACCTGTTCTTCTTTTCTATTTCTAGCACTTGTTTACTGACTCTTCATGCTTTCTGTCATTTATTTTGTCCTTTTGCTCTTTTTGGCACTTATTTTCTTCCTTTGTTTTACTTTATTTCGCCTCTTCTGGGCTTTCTTAGTCCTTTTTTCTTATATTCTCCTTTTCTCTTTGTGATCTTTTGTACCTTTTTTTTTTCTTTGTTTTACTTTATTTGGCCTCTTCTGGGGTTTCTTAGTCCTTTTTCCTTATATTCTCCTTTTTTTTTTTTTTTTGGTATGCACTTGTATTATTTCTTTGTCTCTTTGTTTTATTTCTTTGTCTTCTCCTTTTCTTTATTTCTCTTTTCTAGGTGCTCTTTCTGGCGCTCTTCTGTTTTCTGTGTTCTTCTTGGCACTCTTCTATTCTCCGTGCTCTTCTGGCACTCTTCTATTCTCTGTGCTCTTCCTGGCACTCTTTTGTTATTTCTTCTGTTATCTTTTTCTTTGGTCATCTTTTCTACTCTTCTATTCTCCGTGCTCTTCCGGCACTCTTCTATTCTCTGTGCTCTTCCTGGCACTCTTTTGTTATTTCTTCTGTTATCTTCTTTCTTTTGTCCTCTTTTCTTTATCTCCTGTGCTTGTTTCTTTTCCTGGTGCTCAACTCGGCACTCTTCTTTATTTTCTCTCATGTGTCTTTATTTTCCTTTCTTTTTTTTTTTTTTTTGTTGTCTTTTTCTCTAATTTGCCTCTTTTTGTCTTTGTTTGTTCTTTATTAGTGCTCAACTCAGCACTTTCTGCTCTTTTTAACTGTGTCTGCCCTTTTATCTTGACATTCTTATATCAATTTTTTTTTTTCTCTTGCAAATCCTTTATTTTCTCTTGTTTGTTTCCTCTCTTTTTATTTTCTTTCCTTTGTTTAGCCTTCATCTCCTATTCCTTGTCTTTGCCTGTGCTTTGTTTCTCCTTTTTCTTGCAATCGGCACTTTTTTCTCCTTTTTTCGACCTTTTCCTGACTTTAAAATGGCCGCCCAACTTTCCTGCTCGCTGATTGGCCCTCGCGCCTGACTCCAAGATGGCCGCCAAGACTCTCGCGAGACTTCTTAGCCAATCCGGGCGCTGCCTGACTTCAAAATGGCCGCCGCGCTTATTCTTCGTTTCTATTGGCTCTCACGCCTGGCCCCAATATGGCCGCCGAGACTCTCGCGAGAGCTCGCGGTGGCTTTTCAGCTCTTCGAACTTCGTGCTCTTGTTGCTGGCGCTTACCGGCTTTGTTGCTTTTTTCTTTTGCGGCGGTCGGGGTGGGCTCCCACGTCGCTGCTGATTTCTGGAAGGCGCTTCACTCTTCCCTCTTCCTTTTGGCCACAACGCGATCCAGGGTGGGCTCCTGCTTTCAAATCGCGATTTCTGCACGCAGGGACCGGATCCCACCTTCGTCGCCAGATGTCGTGTCCTGTAACCCAGGAACTCACACAGGACACGATGTTGATTTCTGTAAGTGTTCTTTTTATTTATTGGCTTACATCATGTCTGCATTGCGACCTCCTTCCTCGAGGTCCAGCTCCAGAATGTTTCCTCTCCCCGCCCCTTGACCGGATGTGGTGTCCGGTGTCCCCTCGCCCCTGCGCTGTCCCAGGGTCCTAGTGCCCTTGTCCTGGACAGGGCAGACTCCAAGAGCACTCCGAATCTAGGTGGGTCCTTTGTTAAATTCATCGTTAAGCTAGATTTAGTTACTAACTGTGGGAAGTCACACATTATGGCATGGGGTCCAGGAAGGTGAAGCGTCTTCAAATTATCAATCAATATTCATTTTTTGGGCCTTGGAATAGCTTTTGCTATCTCAGATTTGTCTCTGCCACTTCGGGTTCATTGCAGTGGCCAGTGGCAGATTCGAATCTCCTGTCTAAGACTTAGCAGGTCAACAGGAATTATTTCAAATCTCCCTCAAACTGTGCGTAAGGGTACTATAATCTCTCTAATGAACATGTATAAATCCCAGCTTGTTCCCGCTCCCTGTTACGGGTCTGGAGTCTACGGGTACTCCAACTCCCTCCCTTGAGACTGAGGAAAAGCATATATGTAGACGGCTCTTCTGCCTTCTCCCACTATCTCTCATTGGGCCACATGTATGAAGCACTTTTGTATTCGCAAACTGTGCAAATTGCAAAATTCAGGTGTTTGCGAATGCAAAATAGCATTTCATGATGTATGAAAGGCTTTGCAGTTGCAAATTTAGGTAATCACAATTTTTTAGCGATTACCTAAAATTGTGAATGCAAATAGTAAATCGCAATTTGTGTTTCTGTAAGCACATGTATGAAGCATTTTCCAAATGCAAAACGTGCGTTTAGGAAATGCAATTACCATCAACTTCAAGTCGATGATAACCATGTGCAAACTTTGGAAAATGCAGAAAACTGTGCTTTTCAAAGTGCCATGTATCAAACTCATGCCCCTAGGACAGGGGTCTCAAAACCGGTCCTGGAGGGCCGGATCCATGCCACATTTTTTGGATATCCCCATTGAGATACATGTAGTAATTTTAAAAATCTGGCATGGATCCGGCCCTCCAGGACCGGTTTGGAGACCCCTGCCCTAGGGCATGTGTGTGCTTTACATGTGCAACATTTTATGTGTGGTGCTTCCAGGGGGCTTAGGCCCCCGGGCACGCTTGGCTTTGCATTTGCTAATTCGTGATTGGCATTTAGGTAATCGAGAATTAGCTAATGAAAAACCATTCGCACCTATGGACCTTTCGGCCCATAGGATTAAATGGAGTACTATTACCTAATAGTGATTTGCTATTTACCGAATTGCTATTAGATAATATTAAGAAATCGCAAAATCTTTGGCGAGTCTTAACATACATAGCATTTTGCGTTTACCAAATTTCAATTCGGTAAAAATCGCTATTTGGTAATCACAAAATGCTATTTTGATAAGTGACCCATTATGTTATCCATTCAGACCTTGTTTTACAATGCATCACAAAGTGAGTGAATTTGGTCCCCTTTTTGTTATGGGTTATGATCTGGGCTAATAAGGAGTGCAGTCTGAACAGGGACATTAAAGGGGTTGCCTCAATCTATAGAAAGACTTGTCTAGCCCTTGGCTCTGCTTTGTCCAAAGTACTTTAAAAGCGCTAGACCTATCTGACATCTTTGATTTACCCTCCACTTTGGTTACAACCGATAAACAGGTGGTCATGTGCCAGTAGTTCCAGGAATTTGGGGGCATATTATCAATCACAGCGTTAACATTATTGCTGCTTTAGCGGCAGAAAACTGCTGCTAAAGTGGCGATAATGGGCTTGATAATACGCCGTAGAGAATTGTCATAGAAGCCCATGTTCACACTAGAACATGGGCTTCTATGGGAATTCACAAGGGCGTATGATCAAGCCCATCATCGCCGCTTTAGCTGCAGTTTTCTGCCACTAAAGCAGCAATAATGTTAACGCTGTGATTGATAATATGCCCCCAAATTCCTGGAACTGGCACATGACCACCTGTTTATCGGTTGTAACCAAAGTGGAGGGTAAACCAAAGCGGCGATAATGTTAAAGTTTTTTCTTGATAATATGCCCCTTAGTCAATCGCAGAGGTGATATGCGGAATGTACTAAAAGCTCTATACAGGATCAGCACTTGCATGGTCTGAAGACTTCTGTGTTTCTGGGAGAGTCAGAGCACCTTTGGTAATAGCGCCCTGGCTTGCCCTTGCATTGGGTGGTCTGTACAATCTTTGAAAGATGTAATTTTTTGGATAAATTAAAGAAAAACTTTTCCTGCTCTTTTTGAAACTTATTTGTAAGTTATTGTTATGGAAGTAGAGGGCTGGTCTACACTATTTACAGCTTTTAGAGGATCCTGATGTTTCCTTCCTAGTATGTTCCTTTCCAAAGGCGGCAGTAAGCTCACAAAATCCAATGAGAGGTAACCGCTTGACTGTTTATCATTTTAGCAGCAGGTTCTTAAGGATGTTCTACTGTACGGCTACCCTCACATATTGTATGTTTCAATCAAGGTTTTATTCTTCTAACTTTTAACGTTTTTAACTTCTGTATTTAATACATCCAATGATTTTTTTTTTCTAAATAATTTCCACTGAAATCGAATAAAGATGTATTGAATTGAATTGAATTGAGTTCATCTTGCATATGATATTCAGTTTTTGTGTGTCTTATTGTGGTTGTGTCAGAGAGTGAATGGAAGCATGAGTAAGAGGATTGATGAATGGTCGTATGAGTGCAAAGACGACTGACAGAGTGTGTGTATGAAGTCTTATTCAGTGTCTGCCCCCAAAAGTGACACAAAATCCACTTTCATTCATAAGCCAGACCTATCGGCATTGCCGATGCTTGTTTTTCTTTTGGAGAACAGAGAGAAGAGGTGCCTGCAGCAGTTACTTCAAATAGAGAGCATCTTTTCAACTTTCAAGCAATATCAGAGATAAATCAGGGGGTTCCTACCTGAAACAGAAATTATTTTATGTCAGCAACGTTTAACACATTCAGAACTCCATTCCAATGATACTCAGTTGCCATCTGTATAATTTTTTAATTTTTTTTTATCGTGATGAAGAGTGCTGCTAACTGATGCCAATAGCATTATTGCAAAAATAACTGTCAATTACATCCCCCCCCCCATCTCATTACAAGTCCATCGTTGAGCAGGCAGGTAATTGACAATTGTTATTGATGCAACAGGTAAAACAATATTTTCACACATACAGGTGTGTGGCAGGGGTTGAGACTGTTAATATGGTGACCCTTGGACATCCCCTCAATTGATGTTGGTCGGCTCAGCAATCGCTAGATTTTCAATATTTTCCATAACACCTTCAACAGGAGAGCGATTTCTCACCAGACAGGTTAGATGGCTTTGGTACAGCTGCTACATAATTAAGACCTACAAATTACAGATAACAAAAATGCAATCTTTACACATGGGCACAGAACAGGAAAATAGATGAACCCCCATAGAGTGCTAAATAAAAAAGAAAAAACAATTCCCTGATATCAGCCCTATAAGAATATAAGTCATTCTGTCTAAAGGATGGTAAAGAAGCTATGCCTAGGGGAGGGGCATACTAAAAAATAGTAAGGATAGCCATCAGTAAGAAGGAAGCAACAGAAACTGACAAAGGAGCCAACAAATGGCAAGCACTGAGCTGACATAAAATCCACTGTAGCATTTGGTGTTTTCACAATAGATCTTCATCATTGCAAGAGCTGAAAAAAAATCAGAACATAAATTTCCTCACAGAATCGGAATGGGTGAATTTATCGACTTGGAAAGCGGATTGATGAATGCCGTAAATCAGTATAGCTTTTTGGTATAAACACAATGGATTAGTCAAGAGTAGGTGCACATCCGACACCCCTTTCCAGTGGACACCCAAATATGCCCACTGAAAAGGGGACAAGTCATAAGCAGAGCCAATTAAAGTTGTCCACAGGAAATGATGAAAAGTTACTTAACAGAACAGAAATTCAAGACAGAAAATCTCCTTAGAACAGAAGAGTGGGGGCATGTCGTCCACAATTATTTTGTAAAAACTCTTCTTTTATTTACCTTTCCTTTCGCCTTTTTGGCCTATGGTTCAGAGTAGACAGAGCAGCTTTCAATAGGCAAAGACCGGAAAATTATTGACTTGAACTCAGTCTATGAACTGTACAAATGAATACTTCTATTATTTTTAACCTACATTTAATGTGTTTTATTTGCAATAGCGGATGAGTAATATTAAACATCCTACATACCAACTGAGACTGTCCTCATGATGAAACCATCTTTTGAGTTCACATAAGGGGGCCAGGTATCATTGTTATACTTTACAAAGGAATCCTCTGTTTTCCAGAGCTATGCAATTATCATTATTATTATTATTATTACTAAAGAGTTTGTAGAGCGCACACCTACCCCCAACGGGGATGTCCCAGCACTGAGGCAGTCGGCTAATTACAGGCCCGAGAGGGACTAGATGTTGGTGAAGAACCAGATTTTCAAGGCACGCCGAAAATGTAGTTCTGGCTCTGATAAGTGGATGGAGAGTGGCAGGGCATTCCAAAGCTTAGAGATTCTGACCGCAAAGGCTCTGCCACCAGTCCTAGCCTTACGAATGCAGGGAAAGGAATTCGATGCGCCTGGTCAAAGGTAATCATTGGAGGTTTCTCAGGTGGGGGTAATCGAGTGGTGGAAAGGTATCCTACAGATCAATCTGGCCGCAGCGTTTTGTATAATCTGTAATCGCCAAGTCGGATAGGCGGGGAGACCCAGGTAGAGACTGTTGCCGTAGTCCACGTGGGATATGATTAGGGCATGGACTACTGTTATTTGGCACTCCAAAGGAAGGAGGTGGAGCAATCTCCACATTATGCAAAGCTTCCCAAAACATGAAGAGTAGACTTGCCTGATTTGGGTTTACAGGAATTTTAATTGTCGCATCTGAAACCCAGATTTCTCACTGAGTCAACAGGCTCAGGAGAAGGATTCATCTCCTGTGTCCACCATAGCGCAGGGGTGCGAGGGGATTTTTGGTTGAAGAAGAGTGTCTCAGTTTTGTCCGAATTAAGCTTGAGACAGTTCAGTGTCATCCAGGCCGAGATGTTACTCAGGCCTTTTCTAAAATTAGAAAAGGCAGCGTCCGATTGCTTCATGAAGGAGAACACCAGTTGGGTGTCATCCGCATAGGATACCACCCTCTCCCCGCAGGATTCCACCAGAGCCCCAGTGGTGAGAGGTAGGCATTGAAAAGGAGAGGATTCAAGGCAGATCCCTGAGGAACCCCACAAATCAAGGGTTTCTTGTCAGAGATGAAAGGGCAGAGATTGACTTGTTGAGACCGCTTTCCCAAAAAGGACCAGATCCAGGACAGGGCTGTACCCTGAATACCCAGGTCTCTTAATCTATCCATAGGAATGAAGTGGGCAACTGCTTCAAAAGCTACAGACAAATGGAGTAGCACAAGCATGGCTGCTTTGCCCAGGTCGACACTCTTACGGACACTCTCGGATACTTCATGGAGGGTGTTCTTTGCTGTAGCCCGCTCTGAAGCCGGATTGGGAGTCATGAAAGTGATTCCTAGATTCTAGATGATTGGAGAGTTGCTCTTGGACTATTTGTTTGAGAATTTTTGCTGGTGCCGGTAATAGGGAAATGGGTCTAAAGTTGTTTAATGCAGCAGGGTCAGGGTTTTTGCTGACGGACAGCGTGGGCTCTGAGGTAGTCTGTGGGGAGGCAAAGGGGGTGTATATAGCTTGGATTTTGTCCTGAAAGAAGTCTGACAGTCCTGTGCGGAGAGAAGCTTTGTGGAGAACTGTCCTGGCAGTGGCTGCTGGCTTAGTGAACTCTTGTACAATTTTAAAGACTGTTTTTGCTGAGTTCCCCGCTGAGCTGATCTTATTGGTGAGATAGTCTCTCATAGTGTTGCGCTTGAGTTTGTGAAAATCCTTTAATGCTTTTTTTATGCCAACTTGTCAGCTAGGTCATAGGATAATTCTCCAGAAGCGCTCCAATTTTTTACAGTGGCTTTTCTTGATACGGAGCTCAGGGGAGCACCAAGGGGCTGATGGTCTCTGCCTCGAAGAAGAGACTGATCTGAGGGAGATAACAATGTGAAAAGGCTATGGATACCCAGCTGTTAAAGATTACAGAATCTATGTCAGGGTTGCCCGATAATTGGAGGGGTGTTGTAGCGAGTGCGGGTGCCATAATATTTCTGCTGACATTGCGCCACATCCTCCTTTTTTTGCGGGACTTGATGAGGTCTGGAAAATTAGTAGTTCAGTTCCAAGCTGAAAGGTACTAAGAAGTGATCATACCAAGTGAGTGGTAAGAGGGGCGCAACTTTCAGATTAATGAAGATAGGTTCAACCGTATGGTCTGCAGAATGCGTAGGGTCGTTTATCAGCTGTGTCAGGTTAAGGCCGTCAAATGTATCGGCCAATTGACTAGCTTTTGTGCAGTTGTCGTCATCCATATGGACGTTGAAATCACCCAAAATCATGAAACTGGCGCGCTTGAGTGAAAGGTCAGCTGCTGTATCATATAGTTCTAACAGATGACAAGATGGGGAGTTTAAGGGCCTACAGACTAAGATGCCGGCCATCGAGAGGTCCAGATCATTCTTAACGTAGAAGAACATAGCTTCTAAGGGGCCCGTGTTCCCAATCTTCCTGTGTGAAATTTCCCAATCCGCTCGGAGAATCTCCGCCACCTCCCCCTCTCCCCCCTGTTTTGTTACCCGCCCTGTTGACCCCTAACAACCGGTATCCAGCCGTAATGGCTAATGTGAGCTCAGTGTTTGAGATGTCTCTGATCCAAGTTTCAGTGAGGAACATTAAATCCCACGAATGAGCCTCCAGAGAAAGCCAAATTTCATCAACATGTCTAAGAAGGGATCTGCAGTTAATCAAACAGGCCGTTACAGGGGGGGAGTGAGTCTGAGCCCAATCAGTGGGGTCAGGGTTTGATGATGGATCGGCTTTGTGTTGCAGGGAACCTGACACAAGAGATTATGGGCAGATGCTGCAGTCTGTTAGTGGGAGAGACCCCATTAAGTCTAGTTTGAAGGTGTGTTCACAGTCCCTGATCATCATATTTAGTCATTGTTCCCAGAACCAGTAGACGCATCCATCAGGAGAGCCGCAGGAGGCAGCATAGCTGGGGCTGGCTGCGATCCGGATGCGGACGAGCGCAGACGGATTTGTCTTAGGCACACCTTCATTAACCCAGAGGTGCGGCCACGCTGCGGCCCCGTTAAAATGAACCACCATGAGCGGGAAAAGGCTAGAACGCTGCCCGCTGTGTGTCTGCTTTCAGCTACACAGTGATTTCCCGAATGGGAGGGTCAGACTGAACCTTCCCAGATCGTGAGTAAAAAGCCTCAATGAAATACCAAATTTAAATTCAGTCACAGTAAGTAATGTTAAGCATAAAACAGAATTATCTGCAGTTTAGAAACAAAGTTAGCCACAGTTTTTAAAAGATTTAAAAGAGTGTGTCTGAACCTTTCGGCAGTCAGCAGCCTCCTGCAATTTTATGTGCCCCATCATTTTAAGACAAATAGTTGACATCAAGTTATACACTAATACTTATCTAAGCAGCAAACCAGTTCTTCACCAAAAACTACATTCGAAGGCAGGCCAAATTTTCCAGTTGAAATCCTGTATCCAGTCCATTTGTCTCTAAAACATCACAATAAAAAACAACACCTAGGTGGATATTCTCAAGAATGTGTGATAATTATCGCAAAATTAGTTCAACGCAACTTTGCACATCGCAGTCTAGCGCAGGAATATAAGGTTTTGTTAACGTTGTATTCTCAACCCGGTTACACCATGCGATAGACTCACGATAATGCATCAAATGACAGGGTTAAAATAATGCAATGTCTAAAAAACGCAAAACACGAACTTGAAAAAAGTTGCGATGTGGCCAATGGCGATACAAAATCAGCGATAACCAGCAACAGGCCTGCAATTTCCATGCATCAAGCGGGAAAATGCACTATAAAAGCAGAACAAAAAATAAGGCAAAAAAGTCAACTGCATAGCACAATGGATGCACCTGGACCAAGTGCAGAGGACAACACGAACCCCACAAGCCCCACAGACAACCAGCAAGGAACCTCGGAGTCATGGAAGGCCAAGGATAAGAAGAAGAGGAAGATGCGGTTCAGTCCGCAGGTAAATGGGATCATCGTCACAGAGGTGATAGAACACTACCAACAACTGCTCGGCACCTCCAACGTTTCATTGGCAACAAAGATGCAAATATGGCAGAATTTCTTGGACCACGTGAATGCAGTTGCAAAATTGAGGCGGACAATGGAAGAGATCAAGAGGTGCTGGAATGATGTGAAGGGCAAAACCAAGATGAAACTTGATGCCAACATGAAAGCAGCAACGCTCATTGGCGGTGGGGGTCCAGCGGCACACCAGGAGCTGGATGACATGGAGAAAAGGGTGGCCACAGTCATCGGTCGAGATACGGTGCCAGGAGTTGTGGATCCGGACACTGCTCACATGACCTGACACAACATCAACAGGGTGAGTACCGACCAGTGACTGGGGGGGACAGGGGGAGATGGGCACAATGGCACACATGCACAATTAAGTAGAGCACACTTCACACCCAAAATGACTTGGATCATGTCCCTGATCCCCGGGGCACACTGCAGCACACATACAAACACCAAGCAGGTCCCCGTACCTCATGTCCCCAAAGGGGTCCCACTCCACACATCACCAATCCCACCACCAACACATGCACACGTCTGAAACCCAGCAAAGATGTGCATTTGTGAGCCCCACTGACACTGCAAGTGACACTACATAACAATTAGCATGGCTGCAGTCCAATCATCATGACATTGTGCATGCCATGACACTGAGGCAGCTGAGTGGGGACCACATCCAGAAAGGAGTAGGTCACACTCTGTCACATCCACATGCACAAACAACCCCTGACGTCAACAACACATCTGTGGAAAAACCATGCCTCAGAGTCACAACTTGACCAATTCAACCAAGTCAACTACATCTCAGCACTGTAGAAGCACAGAATTCAAAGGCACACCGCCTGAAAGGGTTAAGGGGCAGCCAAATCAGAGCCTCAGTGGCAACTCACCCACAATGCAGCACACACACATAAGAATAAGAACTCCTAAACATTGACAACAATGTGGTACAAACTACAACACTTTCACAACAGAACACAGGACACAACTAGTGCCGCATGTGTGTCCAAAATAGGCAATCACATCTGGCATAGCAGGAAACTGTGAGATGACAATGTAAGAGTACAGCCTTACATCCCTGATGTAGTACAAATGTCCACTGTCCTGCATCAAATAGGCATCTCCCCACAAACAGTCACAATTTACATTGTCATGCAGTCTGTATGTAAACTTTGCCAATGCGTCAACATACATGGAACACACTGCGAAACTGCATTTCCCCTTTACATTGCAGAGGGAATATCAATACCTCCTGCAGAGCAGACCATACATCACGTCAGTGATGATGGAGACAGCCCCCTCGACATCGACCTAGACGAACTCCAACGGTTCATGGACAGCCTATGCACCCAACCTCCAGTAGCAGGTCAGCCCAGCACCATCGAGGTGAGCCCACCATTTGCACAGACCACACAGCAGGAAGCAAATACTAACACGTGTGTTTACCAGCACCTCACTGAAGAACACAATTGGCATTCCAACGCAGTGTGTTAGACTGCCAGAAGGAGCTGACTGAACAGGTGTGGGTGGGGTTCAAACTCATGGCAGCTAAACTAGGTACCACATGTAGGTGTCTAAGTCCCACCAGGGACCACTTATACTCCCTAACGGACACCCAGAGTCCGCCCCATGCCTTCCAACATTCCATGGCTGGCGTCGCTGGAGTCATGACTCGGAGACAACAATTGTCTAGTCAGAGTGGCTACAGCAATGTCATCCGTGATTTGGGAAACATAAGGAGGGCCATGGAGAACATGGAGCGGTTGCAGGCGACAAGAATGGCTACCACAGATGCACGCAAGAAAGATGTAGATGGGATCTTCAATGCTGGGCAGATCCTCACCATGGGAGTGATGCCACAAGACATTGCGCAGATGAATGCTTCTGCTACTTTTACATCCCTGTCTCCTTCCCCTGATGTGTCAGTGTCACACAGTGCTGCAGACCAAACACCACCACCCACATTTGAGGCACATGAAATGTCAGAGGCCGTAGATGAGGATGAATCTGCCTTAGTGGTAAGTAGGAAGCAGTAGCTTTCCTCTCCGACATATGGCTTCTTTCTGCTTGGTTCTGCCCTCTGCATCATGCCCTGGAATAACACCTTCCACTGTCCCGCCATACACTCTGCGACACTAACCTTGCACCTCGACATGGACTGCAATATATAGTTTGCAAAATAATGACACAGCAATCAGCCTGTGGACTGGACTCTTCGCCTGCCGAGTAACTTGTCAATCCCTAAAGGACTCTGGCTGGCCCTCCACGTGGGCAACATTGTAAAGAGTTGTCAGCATGGCCCTGTACTAAGACAGCATCAACACTCCACTGAACGTAAATAATACATGTCAATGATTAATCAAGTATGAAAGCATGGACGAATGTAGGGGCAGTGATTCCCCCTTACGTCCATGTTGCTTATGTTGTGGTACTCGAGTGACAGGGGGCATCCCTGCAGCATGGTGGTACATATCTGACCTCAAAAGAAGCCCTCTTGTCAATTGTAGGTCACAAATGACAGCCTATATGTAATGATTTGGGACACATGTGAAAGGCTGATGAGTGGGATTCCGTACTATCTTTGATACATAGAAATGACATTGCAAATATGTGACACCCCAAACAACCTCTCTTTCCAGACGTGACACACCCACCATCAATTTTCAATTCTTGAGATTGTTAGCACAAGATTTCACACTAACACTTGTCAGAGTAATGTGTTTGTACAGGGAAGTGACATGCACTCAGGGAATGTGTGCTGGAATATATTTATTTGCACATGCTGTACCTGTGGTCATTTTTTACTGTCCCATAATTGCTAAGGACTGTTACAATGTAAAATGCTCAAGCTAAGAAATTATCAATGAAGGTGTTCCTACGAGCTATTCCTGCTGCAGCTGTGGTGGTGTGTGGTCCACCTGCCTCATCTTCCTCATCATCGTCCGGTGCATCTGGCACTTGTAGCCATGGGGCATTGGTGCGTACACAACAATCAATGCTCATCTTGCACACGATGTCTGGGCTGTACAGGAGCCTTCCACCTGTGATGTCCAGGCACCTGACACATGACTTCAACACGCCAAATGTGCATTCCACAATGACCCCGTTGCATTTGTGAGCCGTGTTGTACTGCCTCTGAGCCTGTGATATGGAGGAGATGAATGCTATAGACGTATTCTTAATACCGAGTCAGTATTAGCTACATGATGATGAAGATAAACCCAAGGCCATATACTCAGACGCCACTAAAGTACAACCAGAGAGTGTCCATGAATTTCAGGGCACAGAGTTAATGGCACCAGAGCTGAAAGGGGATGCAGTCTGCAATGAGGCCTATACAATGATATAAACTCTGCCATGAAGAAATCAAGGCTCACTTCCAAATGTGTGACCTACTCGCCCACAGTGTAGGCCGGAGGCAGCGTTTAGCAGGGGCCCACAGCCACGTGTTGTTGGCTTGCGATGCACAGAGTTAGTTGCACCAGAGCTGTTGTTGATAGTGTTTGATCACCTCCATAACAATGATCCTTTTTTCCTCTGGATAGAACCGCATCTTCCTCTTACTCCTCTCCTTGAGTACAATGATATCAACTTGGCCATTGAAAAATCAAGACTCAGTTCCAAATGTGTGACCAACTTGACCGTAGTGTAGGCCTAAGGCAGTAGTCAGCAAGGGACCACAGACACGTGTCGATGGAATGCTATGCAGAGAGTTTCTGGCACCACATCAAAAGGAGTACAGTGATATTGATGGCGCAGGGGAGTGACAAAAAATGTTGTGTACCACTTGCAAAATCAAGTTCTCATAACCATAAAATGTATTTACCGTGTGAAGCATGGTAATTAATTAACAAAAGAAACATACACAGAAAGAGGTACACGTGGGAAAACTAACTGGCTGTTTTGCGAACGCTAAATCGCTAATGTATTAATAATATTAAAAAGTCATACTAATATAGTGCAGTAATGCTTCAAATTAAATAGAGCTATGCATTTATGTTTATTGTGAGTATTTTTGTGGCAAAATGAACAAATTTAGTAAGTAAACAATGCATTTATGTAGCTTTCCGCTAGGTAACATCTAATAGGGTGAAATTAGAATGGTGGGAGGTAGACAGAAGGGCTTTAATTCTAAAATCTAACGTCTGTTGTGCTTCTTTTCATATTAGTTCCCATTGAGGCCCGTGCAGCCTAGCCTGAAAATGGCTGCTTATGCAAGACTCCAAGAAAGAATGGCTCTACGCATGCGCGATTGTGCTCGAGAGATGTTTGAACGGCCTGTACTCGGAGTACTAATGTCAAGGTCAGCTTGGCCCAGGACATCAGACAAATGCCAAAGGATGCTCAAGTTTGTGAGCCTGGGAAAGTTGAGTGTTGTAACTACATGATGTATAAAAAATTACAAGGACAGGATGACGAGTTGCAAATTGGACGATTTTGACTGCATGAGAAACGTGGAAGTGATGATGGACCGTCGGAAGATGAAGGCATCATGCACACTGCCTGGGTAGTTGGACAATAAGGAGATGAGGTGATCTTCACTACCCCTGTAATGGACCAATGAGAAAAGAGTATGGAACCTAAAGTTTCAAATTTTAGTTAGATAGTTAGGGAAAAAGGGTATAAAAGAGCTGCAACAAAGAGAGAAAAAAGGCTGTTCCTGAATTTATTTTCGCACCACGACATGCTGTCGGACTGAATGATTTTTAGGTGCAAAGACTTTGAATTTTTCCTGACTTTAACTTTTGATAAGGTATACAACTGAATGCGGAGTCCTGATAGGAGGTAGACATCCAGGAAGATAGAGAGTCAGATTTGGGAACTTGTCGGTTTCATCCTGTGTTTTTCATCAACAAAACTGTTTAATATGTTTTCCAAATTTCATATTTCTTAATGTATGCTAATAAATGTTAGATTTACTGAAAATGTATTTTCCTTTTTGACTAAAATGTAGATAAATGTTTTAATAAGAACTTCACGAGTTAAATGTTTGAGTTAATAAATGAAGTCATGACAGACTAATGAGAATAGTAAGAAAAAAAAGATACATTGGAAATAGTGGATTAAGAAGGTCTTGATTTCCATCAACTAACTTCTACTAGCTGGTCCATCGACCAAAACAGTGGGGGGCCTTGATGTTATTTTCCTATGAATTTAGAGAAAAAGAACTAGTACATATATGCATATGTACATAATGTATTACCTACTGGCGGTCGCCAGTAGGTATATATAGTTAGGATTTTTTTCCTATGGGATTTCTGAAAATTCTATGTCGAATAACTTTGGCGTTTTTGGACGGAATTGGCTGAAATTTTCAGGAAAATGGCAAATGTTGGTTCTGAGTAGCCTCTGAAAATTTGGGGGGGTTTCGTCAAGGGGGGGGGCGAGAAAAAAGGGGGGTCCCAAAACGCATTTTTCCCATTCATTTTTCCATAGGGCGGTTGGAATCACTTTTAGCTCGAACGGCTGAATGGATTTACACAAAACTTGGCAAAATTGTAGATATGGTTTGCCCGACGTGCCTTTGCTATGTCTCAATATATGTGCTCCAGTGGATTTTGAGAAATTAACGTTTTTAAAAACAGATATATCTGTGACAGCGCTCCGGTTAGCGCTCTGGTTCGCGTACCTGACGCGTAACGGAACTTCGCGAAGCAAAGCTGATTGGCTCTCCGGTGTCTGTCAACATTCTAAACAATCCGGAACGGCTGCCATCTTGTCTCTCGGTAGGATCGAGAGACAAGAGGTGGAGAAAAACGAAGGAGGAATTTAATGAAAGGGGTCAAGGTAGACCCCTCCTGACCCCCTAGGATTGATGAGGGGGATATTAAAGTGCCCCGCGGGGCAACAAATAAAAAATAAAATATTTTTGCGATTTTTCGCCGTAGAGGCGTGTCCCGGTACGCGAACCGGGTAGCTTACCGGTAGCATAACGGGAGTTCGCCATTTTGTGTTTCAGTCGAATTTACTCACAAGATGGCGGAAAAACAATGTGGGGAAATGAGTATAAGGGGGCACGGGAGATGTATCCTGACCCCTTAGGTTTTTTGAGGGTGGATGAGGAGGCTCATATATGTCGAAAAAAAAAACATTTTTTGAATTTTTCGTGCGGTTAGCTGCCGGTACGCGAACCGGGTAGCGAACCGGGAAGCGAACATAAGTGAAAATTAGTGAAAAAAGGTACATTCGAAATTTTAAAAGAGTAATTATAGTTAAGGTAGCTCTGAAAAGAGCTTTTGGGTTCTGTGTAAGTTCTAGGTACTTATAAGTAGGTACCAATACACAGTCTTAAATTTTGTATGAAAACTCTGTTGCCCTCATCTGAGAAGTGCACACCATCTCCTCTGTAGATATCTTGCATGTAATAACGCAAGTTATTGTTGTAGATGGCACCCATTCCATGGTCTCTCATATAAGCTGAAACAGACTTATTTACATGCTTCCTCGCTTTCTCAATTTGTGGAGAAATTTGATTGGACCACCTCCATTTCTGTCTTTGGCTTATATTGGAATATACCAAGGCAGTTTGAGGGAAAGGTGCCATTAATTGCTCAAAGGTGTCCTTTAAGAGCATTTCCAGACCTACCCCAGTCAAAGTGCCCAAATCATTTCCTCCACAGTGCACTATTATGAGGTCAGGGTTTGGCAAATGTAAAAAGGTTTTCACCAATGGTATCAATTGGTGACATCTCAATCCTCTTTGGTCAATCCATTTGATTTCCACATTTTGTAAATTGAGGTTGTGTAAATTTCTGTTTTCAGCATACCTGTGAGCCCAGTGAATGTAACCATGTCCAACAATCCAGACAGAAAACATGGCAAGAGGAGGTTCTGCTGCAGTCAGATGAAGTGTGCGAATGAAATGGCAGTTGAAAAAAATGTGGAGTTTGTGTGCTAATGATTCAGTAGCAGTGATTGGTGGATTTCCATTGCTGAAAACAGAAAGTTAGGGTGCATGGATGTGTTCTTTGAAACATGTAATTTGAATGGTTAAGAAAACATGATTTTAAGAAAGATTGCAGTGGATTAGCAGGTGTACTGAGAGTTCAGAGTTCATTTGAAACATTGTTGTGTGAACTTGTAAACATGAGAGGTCTGGCAGGAGGTAGTTGCTATGGAAAAAGGCCAGAAAGGGCAGAGGGGGGAAGGGTGTTGATTTGAAAAAAATGAGGGAAGAGTTTTGATTGGGTCACATGAGAGATATGTGTGATGAATTTCAGCATTTCAGTGCCTTTGTTAGTTCCAGCCTCTGGAGTGCATACCTTTTGCTCTGCTAAAGAAAAATTGGTGTGTTTCTGAGACTGTTTTGAAATTCAAAAAGCATTTGCTAAGGTAAGAAAAAAAAACATTTAATTTAGATAGAGAGTAGTATAGTATATTGAGAAAATAAGGAAGTTAGCTGTACATTTAAAATGTTATTTTGTGTCAAGTGTTTTCATTATTTTTTCAAAAAAGATTTTGCTTCTTTGACAAATTATAATTATAGATAATGTGAAGTATTAGTACTGACAGTGTGTGCTTGTACATAGGAGGTGTGCTGTGTTTTCAAATTATGACCAGAAAATCGTTTTTTAAGAAAAAGACATGCTTTTTACATTTATGAGAACGATAACATGGGGTGTGCTTTTTTAAATAAATATTTCACTTTCCAACATGAATATGGGAGAATTATTTGCTTGTTTCTTGGTTTAAAAACTCGTTTCTTGAAGTCATTTAGGTTTCACAATATGTTTTGCAAGAGTTACATAGTCAACATGGGGGCATATTTACAAGGCTTATGAGACACATTCATGTAATTTTCTCCATTTTAAAAGTGACTTTAAAGGTGGTGCAAGGTTCTTGTAAATACACCCTCATGAGTGCTTTGCAAATGTAAGTCATTTTCCCCTGGTGCGTGTGCCTTGTAAATACGCCTCTATGTGTGCTAGACAATTTTAAGGTACTTCTCCCAGGAATCTGGGAGACTAATTTCCTTACATGATGTGTTTAAAAATCGTGCTAAGGTGAGAAAAGATTCCTTTAATTTAGAAGGAGATTAATATGCTTATTGGAGAAAATAAGGAAGCCAGCTAGGGTGTGCTTGTACATAGGAGCTGTTTTGTGTTTTGAAATTATGACCAGAAAATTGTTTTTTTTTTAAAAGAAATACTTTTCACATTTATGAGAAGGACAACAAGGGGTTTGCTTTTTTAAATAAATATTTTATTTCTCAAGATGAATATGGGAGAATAATTTGCTTGTTTGATGGTTTAAAAAGTCGTTTCTTGAAGTCATTTAGGTTTCACAATATGTACTGGTAGAGTTTCATAGTCACTATGATAATTATGATATAAATTTAGGACTGTTTAGGGGGCATGGATATGCTAAGGCTTCTGTAATTGTCATTGGAGGAGAATTATGTACATTGCACTGCTGCATACAGTCCTCACCTTCTGCGTACTCTTGGATATGCTAGACTATATATGCTCAATGAGATACCTAAGCTGAGGAAACACAGGTGATGTGATTGTGAAATGAGCAAAAATATTTGCACGTTTTTCAATTACATCACCTGTGTTTCCTAACATTACTAATCACATTGTGCTGATGAGGTTTAGGTCTGTCCAGGGAGACAGAGGAGGTCTGGTCTTTGTTGAAGTGTGCAGTGGACATGACTCACTTCATCTGTTGGCCTGCACATGTATTATGTCTTCTGTACTCTTCAATAAGCCAAAATTTCATCTGCAACGCTGAGTAGGCCTCACCTCAAACAAACTTTTGTGACTGCCAGACCTGCCTTTTTGCTCCTAGATATTTCTTGGTTTTACCATGGCAGACAGACAATCCAGCATACTTCTGCATAGGCCACACCTTATGGTGGTGCAAGGGCCTTGTAAATACGCCCTCATGTGCACTTGGTAATTTTAAGTCACTTCTCCCTGATGCAAGGGTCTTGTAAATACACCCTCATGTGTACTTGGCCATTTCAAGTCACTTCTTTCTGGTGCAAGGGCCTTGTAAATACGTCTTCATGTGTGCTTGGCAATTTTAACTCACTTCCCCCTGGTGCATGGGTGTGGTAAATGAGCCCTCATGTCTGCTTGGAAATTTTAAGTCACTTCTCCCTGGTGCATGGGTGTGGTAAATACGCCGTCATGTCTGCTTGGCAATTTTACCAACCTTTCTGCTGGTGCAAGGGCCTTTTAAATACGCCCTCATGTGTGCTTGGCAATTTTAACTCACTTCCTCCTGGTGCATGGGTGTGGTAAATATGCCCTCATGTCTGCTTGGTAATTTTAAGTCATTTCCCCCTGGTGCAAGGGTGCACGTTTTTCAATTACATCACCTGTGTTTCCTAACAATACTAATCACATTGTGCTGATGAGGTTTAGGCCTGTCCAGGGAGACAGAGGAGGTCTGGTCTTTGTTGAAGTGTGCACTGGACATCACTCACTTCATCTGTTGGCCTGCACATGTATTATGTCTTCTGTACTCTTCAATAAGCCAAAATTTCATCTGCAACGCTGAGTAGGCCTCACCTCAAACAAACTTTTGTGACTGCCAGACCTGCCTTTTTCCTCCTAGATATTTCTTGGTTTTACCATGGCAGACAGACAATCCAGCATACTTCTGCATAGGCCACACCTTATGGTGGTGCAAGGGCCTTGTAAATACGCCCTCATGTGTGCTTGGTAATTTTAAGTCACTTCCCCTGATGCAAGGGTCTTGTAAATACACCCTCATGTGTGCTTAGCCATTTCAAGTCAGGTCTTTCTGGTGCAAGGGCCTTGTAAATACGACCGTATGTGTTCTTGGAATTTTAACTTATTTCCCCCATGGTACAAGTGCCTTGTAAATATGCCCCCTTTGTCTATGTTGTTAAATTACTGTAGATGGAATTGACATCTAGTGTGTTAATTGTTTGCCTTCTTTTATTGGCTTACTGTTTGGTACTAGTGGTTATTATCAATTTTTAAAATATTTTTCCTCAGATTTAACTGAAGATCTTTAGAAAACTTTAAAAATGCCCTCAAGGCAGCGAAAACTAAAAGAAGCAAAGCGACTTACACTCCATCTTGGTAAAGATTTGGAACAGTCCTGTAATATGAAATCGTTTCAAGTTGCCAAAAAAGCTCCGGGTAAGAAAATAAAATCATTTTTAAAAACAATTTGCAGACAAAAAAATACCAGTATTGAACATGTTTTAGTGCATAAGAAGAGAGACAATTTAAAGGAAAAAGAAAGGCCCGTAAAAAAAGTCTCTGCTAGAGCAGGAGATAAGTCTGTGCATGGCAGTAGAAGGGATATTCAATTCAGGGACATTCATAGGCGAATGTTCCGCAACAGGATAATTGTCAATTTGTTAAAAAATTTTAAGAAAGGCCAACAGAAAGTGACATTTTATAAGAAAAAGAAAAATGTAGAGAAAATTATTGATCAGGCTTTCGAAATTAAGCGAAAGTTATTTATTTTGGTAATCGATAGAATTAGGAAACTAAACAAGGTAATTTCTGATTTCAAATCAAATAGTAGATGGAAGAGAGTAGTTAATCGTACTAATTTTTGTGAAATATTCTCAGGAGAATGGATGCATAGTTCAAGTTGTGACTTGTGAGGCATTTTTCAATGAGGAGAGTTACTTTCAAGACAATGATTTGGTGCATGCAGTTGACACCAGTGGTCGAGCATATGAGGTAAAAGATGGTTGTCCGGTTGAAAAAGAAAAACTTGTGTCTGCAGATGCAGAAGAGGTGTTAGGTGATGAGATTTTAGGAAGACGTCCTAAGGGACCAGTCTACACCTGGAAATGTAGTAGCATTTGTAGTGTGCGACAGGATTCCATCAATTTGTTTTGTGATTTTGTACGTACATTTAATAAGAAAAGTTTAAAACAGAAAATGAAGTTGTTGGAAGAATTAGATCCTTGCAGAGTGAGAGAAGTAACAGGTTTGCATGGGCATTCCCTGGCTTGTCTTTCCAGAAGAGTATGCCAGAGTGTTTTTCATCATTTCAGGATGCTAGCAGTGCATCATAATAAAGTGAGGAAATTAGTGAGAATGTTGTATTATGCTAAGAGTCCAGCAATTATGCTTAAACAATTGAGCAGTGCTCTTTTGCATGGTTCAGAACAACATGTGAAAAATATTTGTGAAGAAATTGTGTTCTGTTACTTTGTTAGTAAAGAGAACAATGTTGAAATTGACCGAGTAGAAGAAGGTAATGTGGAAGACAGTGTACAGATTTCTAATATAGATAAGTTTCACAAAGAAATTTCCATCTTTCAGGTGAAATCAAGTGAGAGGCCTAATTTTACTTGTGTGTGTTGTCGACAGACTTATTATAAGAATCAGACTAAGTTAGTGGATTTATATGCAAAAAGTGAAATGGAAAACAATAGTGAATGGAAGGATTTTGCTACATACTTGATGGTAGAAAATTGTTTTGATTTGGGATCGGACCAATGTATGTGTACTTATTGTTTTAACAAATTAAACCAAAACCGGATGCCTGCTAGAGTGGTTCATAATAATCTTGAATTGGTTGACACTCCTTCTGAATTGAAGGATTTAAATACTTATGAATCTATTTTGATTCAAAGTGTGCATCCCTTTCAGGCTATTGTACGAATGAAGCCAAAGACAGGGAAATTACCTCCATCAGATTTACAGAGAGGATTAAAGGGAAGAGTTGTTTATTTGCCTTTAGATTTGAAGAAAAACATTAATACAGTTGGAGTAGAGAAAGTGGAAGAGGAACCTCTGGTTATCCTAGTTAATGGTGTTCCGACAAAGAGTAAGAAAATCTGGCAAGATTTAGTGGATGTTAGGAAAGTCAAAAAGGCAACATTGTATTTGATAAAAAACAATGAGTACTACAAGAATGTATGTGTAGCAGAAGAGGAAGTAAGTGAAGAAGAAGACAGCGAATTGTGTGCTGGACAAATTGAGAAAGTAGAAGCCTCAAAAAATGAAGAAATATACGAACATTATAGTGTTCATCCTTTGCATTCCAAGGAAGTCATGGGGAATGCTATTGAGTTGTTTCAAATGAAACAAGCCAAAGGGAGTCCCATTAGTGTTTGGGAGGAAAGTTTGGAAGCTCGGTGTTTCCCACAGTTATTTCCCACAGGTCGAGGAGGACGATATGATGAGCGACCTGATCAAATTCCTGCTTCTGAATACCGGACTTTACGATTGTATGCAGAAGATCCTAGGTTTCGTCAATGCATTCCCTATTTGTTTCATCTACTGTTTGAAAGTGATCTGTCTGGACTGTCTTATGCAGTGAACCACATCCTGAAAAGTGGTTTACAACTGCGAAAATCTCAGCAAGGGACTTTATGGATAAAGTCAATGTGCAAGACAGTATTTTGGATTCTCACCTGATTAATCTGATGGCATGTCAGCGTGGTACTAATGAGTATTGGTACCGTCGTCATGGTGACTTAAAATGTATGCTGAGGAACTTAGGAACTCCCACATGGTTCCTCACTCTCAGCTGTGCTGAGTATGGCTGGGAAGACTTACTCGAATTTCTACGAGAGGCAAATGGAAACATTGAAAATATTGAATTCAAGACACCCGGAGAACTGTGCTCTTTGGATCCAGTGAATGTATGCAGGTACTTCAATCATAGATTTGAAGCTATGATGTCTTTCATCACGAACAAGAAAAATCCACCTCTTGGAGAGGTGCTGGATTTCTTCTGGAGAAAGGAGTATCAAGCACGAGGTGCTCCTCATATACATATGCTGCTATGGATCAAAGATGCACCCAAATTTGGAACAGATCCGGATGACTTAGTGATGAATTTCATAGAACAGTATTCTACATGTGCTGTTCCAAAGACAAAGGAAGACAAAAGTCTAAGAGAACAAGTTTTATGATTTCAAAGCCATCGTTGTGGAAAGTACTGTCGTCCTAAATTCAGAAACAAGAACAAGTACTACACAAAATGTCGTTTTGGATTTCCACGATTGGTGATGTCTAAAGGAAGAGTGAACAATTTGATGTCTTCGCTGCAACATAATGTGACAATTAAATCACCCAAAAATACATACAATTTGAAGAGAAACGAAGAGTCCAAGAATATCAATGACTACAACCCAGTGATTTTGTCCATGTGGAATGCTAACATGGATATACAGTTTGTGGCTGACAACTGTATGGCTGTGGCTCGGTATGTGACGTCTTACATCACAAAAAAAGAAAAGACAGAACTCAAGGATATGTGGGAGGACATTTCCCATGAAAAGAGCCTCAGTAAGAAGTTGTACAGTTTCAGTCTGAATATGTTGTCGCATCGAGAAATCGGAGCTTATGAATGTTCTGACCGGTTATCTTCAGCAAGTCTCTATGCCAAATCTAGGAGTATCATTTGGGCAAGTCTTGGTCTTGCTGCAACGCGTAATCGAGTTCTCAAATCTGTACGGGAAATTGAGTATTTGGCGGAGAAGGAGCCAAGCAGTAGAGATATTTTGAAGACCAACATGTTGGATACATATTATCCAAATAGAAGCAGTCACTTGGAGAATGTTTGTCTGTATGAGGTTCTACAAAATTACATTTTCAAGAGGAACATCACAGAAGATATTGATAAAGGAGTGTATGCTGTAATTGGAAGTGAGGGATGTCTGGTCAAGCAAAAAAAATGTCTATTGGTATATCATCGAAAATTGGATTGCGAATCTCCAGAGGGAAAAGAGTTTTTCTATTTAGCTCTTTTGCAACTTTTAAAGCCTTGGCTTGCAGAAGAGGAACTGGTTGGAGATTTCCTCTGTTACGAAGACTCTTTCAATGCAGCCAAGGAGTCCATAGAATGTCCTGTTTTCCCAAAATATCTAGAAATGTTGAATGCAGAAATCGAGCAGGAAGCAACAATAGCAGCCGAGATTGCTAGAGACAGTTCTCAGGACAGTCAGAGTTCTGTTTCATTGAGTCAGGATCCACTAGGAGGACCAGTTATTGAAAATGAAGCTGCCACTGCCATGATTGAAGTGGAAAGAGCCATGGCACATGCTCAGGAGGATGTGGTAAACTTAGAAGATTTAGAAAGACAACTTAACGTTGAGCAGAGGAAAATATATGACGAAGTTACCAACCAAATTGATCATGGATTAAGTCATGAGAAGAAACAGTGCTCATGTACGTCGTTGAAGCCTATCCGATTGTACGTGAGTGGAGAAGCAGGAACTGGAAAAAGTTTCCTCATTAAAGCAATTTCATGTTATTTGCAGAAAAGGACTGAGTCATCGCTGTCTTGTGTTGTCACCGCTTCAACTGGTCTGGCAGCACATAACATTAAAGGTATTACTTTGCATCGGCTACTGATGCTGCCAGTGGAGCATGATAACAAATTACAATATCACAAGTTATCGGGAGATGCTTGTTGTGAAGTATCTAGAGTCCTGAAGAAGATGAAACTTCTTATCATTGACGAAGTAAGCATGGTTTCCAATGTCATGCTTGCCTTTGTGCATTTGAGAATGCAGGAAGTTCTTAAAACAGAGTATGATGTGTTATTTGGTGGCAAACACATCATTGTTTTCGGTGATCTTCTGCAGCTGACACCAGTGAAAGGACAACCAGTGTTTAAACTGCTTACGCATGAAGATACCAGGAAGTGCCTAGGGAGCATTGGCAACGTTAACATATGGTTAAACTTCAGTTATGCTGAGCTTCGTGAAAATATGCGTCAGGCGAAGGATGAAGATTACAAGAATATTCTACAAGATGTTAGAATCGGGAAAGTGACTGAGCGTGGGAAAGAAGCTTTACATGCACGATTACTGTCAAATTTGTTTCCAGAAGAAGACGTTCTGCCAGAGAATATTTTTCATAAAATTACTGAGAAGAAATCTGGAATATGTTTGATGCCAACTCTTGCAGAATGTTCCATCTTCAACAACAAAATGTTGAATTTAGAGAACCAAGAGATTGTGAAACTGGAAGCTATTGACAGAATAGAGCATATGGGTGCAACAATTGTTTTTTCTGAGAATTTGAAATCTAAATTGGATTCATTAGAGAAGACTATATCTAAAACTGCTGGTTTTGAAAAGACTCTGAATGTGTGCTTAAATTGCCGTATCATTTTGAGAAGAAATTTACATGTTGAAAGAGGTCTGGTAAATGGATCAATGGGTAATGTTGTTGATTTTGAGAAATACCGAAATAGGGATGGAATTGAATTTTTAAAAATTAAATTTGATGGCATTGAGGAAGTACAGCTAATTGGTCGTTGCACAGCTAGGTTTCTGCTTGTAAAAGACTTATATGTTCGCCGTAAGCAATTTCCTGTTTGCTTGGCATATGCGGTGACAATCCATAAATCACAAGGTTTAAGTGTAGACAGTGCTTTGGTGAATATTGGCAGTTCTGTGTTCAAGGAGGGTATGGCTTATGTAGCATTGTCACGAGTCAGAACTTTATCGGGTTTGTACTTGATTGAGTGTGATGTCACAAACATTTGTGCGGATCTAGATTGTGTTATGGAAGACAATAGGTTAAGAAGAGAGTATGCGCCACATTTGCCTCAATATCCTTTGTTTGAGAAACGTGTGGTAGGCCGGAAACGAAGAAATGTCACTAATAGTAGGGAGGTTGTAGCAAAAAGACCAAAAGTCGATGAACCCAAAATTGTAAGCAGAAAGAAAATGAATTCTGTTGAAGATGTTGTTGGTTTTCAATTTGAAAATAGTTCTGGTGTGAACTGCTATGCTAATGTAGTGGTTAATGTTGTCTTTTCTCTAGAAACTTTAAAAGAACAAATTGTGATCAATTCGGATCAAAGTTTTTGCTGTTTGTTGAATTCTGTGTTAGAGAAATGTAGTGCTGATAGAACAAGAGTAGAAAGTGTGTCTGAAATTCGAAATCTGTTAGACGAATGTTCAGGTCAAACACAATTCTCTCAAAATATTCAGCAAGATTGTCAGGAGTTTTTAATGTATATGCTTAATGTATTGCAAGATGAAGGTGTAGATGTAGATCATCTGTTTGGCCTTTCTTATCAATGGCAGCATGACTGCGAGAATTGTACGTTTTAAAGTATTACTAGTGTAGACTCAGAAAGATTTATATGTTTAACTTTGCCAGACACTAAATCAGTATCCTTTAATAAGCTAGTAAAAGCAGCCGATCAAAACATGGAGTGTAGCCAATGTAAGTCTGCAATGCTGTCCACATTATTTATACGAAGATATGGCCAGTATGTCATTTTAATGTTCCAACGATGTAGGCCTGATGGAACAAAATTGACAACTTTAATAAAAAAATTTGTGGCTTCTCAGTTGTCAATATCAGGAAGGACTTTTCTAACTGCAGCAATTATATATCATGAGGGTCCTTCAACAACATCAGGACATTACACAACTTATTTGAAGTCTGGAAATGGCTGGTCATTCTGCAATGATTCTGTTTTAACTTTCAAAAAAAGATTGCCTTTTCACCTTCAAAATTTTTACCTGGTGTTCTTACAACCAAAATTTTAGGAAAGGAATCTCGGGATTTGTTCTGAGGAATTTCAAGAGGTTCTAATAGCTCCTACATTATATAGCCTTGTTGATAAGTGTAGCACAGAGCGAAAATTGTTTTTTTTAATAAGCTAATTCAAGCAGCAGATCAAAAGAATGAGTAGAGGTGATGTAAGTCTGTAATGCTGTCTACATTATTTATAGAAACTTATCGGTGAAATGTCATTTTACAATTCCAACTATATAAACCGGATGTAAATAGGTTGTCAAGTCTAATTAAAAATGTTTTGGCTGCACAGTCGTCGATTTCAGGAAGAACATTTGTAACTGCAGCTATTATATGACATGATGGTCCTTTAACAACTTCAAGATATTACACAGCTTATTCGAAATTTAAAAAAGGCTGGTCTTTTGGCAATGATTAGAATTTGACTATGAAGCAATGTTGCCTTTTGACTTGTTTTCAGAAGTGAGAATTTAGGGTAGGTAACTGGATTATAATGATTCTAGGTGTTGCTGTAATTTAGTGTGCTGTTTTAAATTGCTTTGTATGTCTCATTTTTCTTAAAACGATAGAGCTTATCTTTCAGAAAGTGGCGGGCAGAAAATAATAACAGCACAACAGAGTATAAGCTGTTCATAGGACATCCTTTGACGTCATGGAAAGTAAGTTACTTTTGAGGAGTTTTTATTTCTGATTGATTATATTATATGGGTTTTTTAAACACAATCATTTTGATTGTGTTTTTTTTTCCCCGCTGTTATATGATGAATACCTTCGACTCACTGTTTCGGGTGAAATTTGATATATTCTGAGAACAGCAAAAATAAACCATTTAATATGTATAATTAATTCTGTACTTTGAATTGTGATTTTTAATATGTACTCATCTTGTCTCATGCTCACTCATCTTTTACTGCTTTCTATCAATTTTAAAAATATTGTTCTCTCATTCCCAGATTGAAAGTATAAAAATAACACGTGACTAAGTTAACGATAATTATAAGGTAAGTGTTTAGTACTCATTCTGTTACATCTCTTTTACATTTAACTTTTATTAGTTCCACTGCTTCATTTCTTTAACCCTCAGTTTCCTGCCTTTGCTACTTCCCTCATTCCTTTTTCTATTACTTGTTTTACTCTACTCTTTCCACTCCTGTTCTCAGTCCCTCTTTAAACAGTATCTCTGTGTTACTCCCTTTAACTGTCTTTCTTTTAACATTACTCTCAGTTTACTTACTCTTCTTTTTAAAAAAAAAAAAAATTTTTTAGTTCGCTGCCAGTTCGCGTACCGGCGCGCGAACCGGGAAGCGAACCAAAAGAAATAGAGGTTGTCAGAGTGCTAAACATTCTAGCAATTTCTTATAAAGGAGAGGTAGTTCTGAAAAGAACTTTTTTTTCTTCTTTTTGTTGTTTTATATTTTTTTATTATTTTTCTGAACATTTTTTTTGTATTTTTTGAACGGTTTTATATTTTTTTTGTTTTTTTGATGGGGGAGAAACGAAAATGATTCATTATGAAGGGCTCAACAGGAGCAGCAAAAAAAAAAGATAATTTATTTTCTGGGGCGTTTTGAACATTTGTGATTGTCAATTGCTTTATTAATTAAATGTATGCTGCTCTCCCGGAAGCAAATCAGTTGGCCACAAAAAATGCATACGTGCTTCACATTGCCAAATTTCATTTGAATATTTAGGACCATCTCCCTCGCCTCTGGTCCCGTCACTGCCTCTTCATTGGATGTACTGGCCACAGGTCGGGGGTTATCCAGCAGATCACGTACTTGTGCAGCACTGTAATTTATAGGGTGCCACCTTTCCATATGCCGATGCATGGTATAATTGCCATAACTGTATTTCTTTTCTGTTCCTCTGGACAGTTCATATTTACAGATCAGACAGGTAACATACAGGGCATTTACCTTTTTTTGTCCGTGGGGAAATGAAAAAAATTGCCATATATAACTTTCTTTTACATGGGACCTCCTTGGCTGTTCAGGTAAAAACCTCCCTGTCCCTTGCTTCTCTTCCTCTTCTTCCTCTTCTTCCTCCTATTGTTGTAGGATAATCTGAGGAGGTGGTCCTCTCTTCCTAGGAGGTTGTGGTGGTGGTGGGGGTCCACCAGCTTCAGCTACAATTGAAGCCATCTTCCAATAATCAAAATAGGTCTTCCTCTCAGAAAGTTGAAAGTCAGAGTGAGAAAAATAGGAGGGGGCTTTCATCATTTGGGAAAAAAAAATGTTCTAAACCAATGAAAAGTGTTATTTTTAGGCCACATGACCTAGCCTTACATCATTCAGAAACCAAAAGTGAAATCAACCAATAAAAAGTGTTATTTTCAAGTCACATGACCTGTTACCCTTACGTTACGCGTCCCGCTACGCGCCCCGAATCGCTTCCGGGTAGCTGCGCTTCGCACCTCGGTTCGCGTTCCAGAACGCTTCCGGGTGCGCTAACGCGGCGCGTCATAAGACGCATTACGCGGCAACGCGATACGTCGCGCTTACGCGACGCGTCACAAGGTTGTTTTCTAACGCGGTAGTTGCGCTAACAGAACGTTTACCGGTTCGCGGACCGGGTCGCGGAACAAAATGAAGCTAACGGGAAGCTGCCCGGTTCGCGGACCGGCAGCGAAACAAAAAATACAAATAAAAAAATATATAAATAAATAAAAAAATTATATTACAAAAATATAAAATATATTTTTGAATTAGAATAAGAATACATTTTACAGCTTTTGATATTTGCTATTAAAAAACCATTGAAATTTACTGAAAAAAACCATAGGTTATAGACCATATATAGTTAGGAATTAGCATTTACAAAACCTTAAAACTTCACTGAAAAAACCATAGGTTTTAGACCATGTATAGTTAGGGATTAGCATTAATAAAACCTTATTTTACTCGCACAAAACCATTGAAATTCGCATATATAGTTAGTTGCAATAACTATATATCGCGCACCCGCAATCCACTGCTGATGATGTCACATATTACATCATTCATGACATGGTCAGTGACATCACTGATGACATCACTGATGACATCTCAAATGACATCACTGATGACATCACTGATGACAACTCAAATGACATCACAGACAACATCACTGATGACATCAATCATGTGATAATACGATCAACCTCTTCAGACTCTATAATAACCTTAGATACACTCAGAGTACACAGACACTCACAGATTGTCACTCATCCATGGAGTTACTCATACACCTAGTCAGTCATGCAAAGAATCAATCACACCTCCATTTCCTCAACTATACAGTTATACACACCTTACTTATTCAAACATATTCTAACACATATTTACTCTCTTATACAATCACTGATACAAGTTTTCAATGATCCATGCAGCCACTCCCACATTCACTAGCTCTTATACAAAGTAATTTATATATGTGAACTCTCACATGTACTGTGTTTTACATATGTACTTACTTTGACATGTAGCACTGAGATATCCATTCACTCACCAATACGCTCATGAACACAGTCAACCACCCATACAGCTGTTTCCACATGCAGTTTTGAACCCATACATCTAGTGAATCAACTGTTCATACATCTATGCACAGAGTCACACACCTCCCAGACACCCACACACACACACTCACTCTCCCATACAAATACTTGGGCAACCAATCAATAACCCATATAGTTACTCATATAGCTGCTGATCAACACATGCAGCAGTTTACAGAACAACAGATATAATGATGCACAAATTAAGACAGTTTAGTCACTAACCCATGCACTCAGTGAGACACATTTAATCACTCACTCATACAGTCAGTCATGCACCTACTAAATCCTTCATCCAGACACTTATACATCCACTCATTCTTCAATATGTAAGACATATTTGAACTCTACAGAAACATACAGTCACTGGATGATGTCATCAGTGATGTCATCAGTGATGTCACTGACCATGTCATGAATGATGTAATATGTGACATCATCAGCAGTGGATTGCGGGTGCGCGATATATAGTTATTGCAACTAACTATATATGCAAATTTCAATGGTTTTGTGCGAGTAAAATAAGGTTTTGTAAATGCTAATCCCTAACTATATATGGTCTATAACCTATGGTTTTTTCAGTGAATTTTTAAGGTTTTGTAAATGCTAATTCCTAACTATATATGGTCTATAACCTATGTTTTTTTCAGTGAATAGAGTTTAAATTTAGATTAATAGGGTGCTCCGCTGTCCAGCAGCTTGCCTTCTAGTCTCACTGATCTTGGGAGCAGTGTGATTGCGTGAATGAGTGACTTGTGGTGCTATGGGGCCCACGGACAAGTAAAGAAAATTAGCTCCTGAGAAAACTGAGATGAATTAGGAGGGTTGTTAGAGAGCCATGCTGGATCAATATCAAACGTCCCATTAACATATGAACTCGGCCATTAGGATATCAAGACTCAGTTCCAAATGTGTGACCTACTAGACTGCAGTGTAGGCCGGAGGCAGCAGTGGAGTACATCAACATGAATGGAGTGCTGCAGGCCTATGATGTGGAGGCCAACAATGGTCTGAGGAGGCTGCCAAGGTCGCAGGACTCGGGCTTGCAGCTTGCACAGGCATGTGGTGGGCCCCATTTGACACAGGCCGGTGTTGGCAAGTGATCAGTGAGGCCTGGGTGCGCATGGGCGGCCAAGATGGGTCTGGGGACCAGCAGCCTGGGGTGCGCAGGTGCACAGGATCACCTGCACCACCGCTCACATCCTCGGCCTCGTGGTGGGGTGAGAGGCGCTTCCCTGGCAGACAAGTTGGCCATTCCGTAAGGAACCATGATCAGAGCGGCATGCTTTTTATTCACACCCCTATGCTAGCCTGACGTATGCTGGGCCAACCCACTCCGCACAAGCTTACAGAGGAGGGACTTAACAAGCTACATTTCTGCGATCTTACCCAATGGCTGAGGTAACATGGTTGCGTCCACTGTCCACTACACTCCAAACATCAGCAGTGTATGTCGACATTGACATGTCTGAGGTCTGCATACTGCAGTATGGCCAGCACATTCACGCCACACATAGCATTGTGTACATTCTCATTCAGGGGTCACTTGCCTCCATCGCACATGCCTGGATGGATCTCCCTTCAATTTTTGCTGTTGCCTCATGTGTTTTTGCTGGTGTTAGATGCTTTGGGCACTGTGGCACTGCTGTCCAGTGCCACAGTGCGAGTGCTCCCTACTGTAAATTGATGTATTGATTAGTGGTTCCATGATTGGATGTTTGGGTTACTTGTCAGACCCTAGTACAGTGCAGTGAGTGTTCCCTGGGCGTGTAATTCCAAATGCTGCTAGTGGACTTGCAGCACTGGTTGTGCCACCCACAGAAGCGGCCTTGTAAAACATGTCTAAGGTCTGCCATTGCAGAGCCTGTGTGCAGTCTGGTACTGTCATGCTGACTGGGCAAGTGCACCCACTTGCCAGTCCCTAAACCTTCCCTTGTCTTCATAATAGTCACCCCTATGATAGGCCCCAGGGCAGGGTGCATTCTAATTATAAGGTAGGACAAGCCCTGATGTGTGTGACATGTCCTAATAGTGAATTACAGCCATTTTCGCTTTTCACTATTGCAAGGTTACCTGCACTCCATAGGCCAGAATTGGCTGCTAGATTATTATGTTTATAATCCTAACAGACTCAGGGAACATGGTAGAAAATCGACTCAGAATAATAAAAGACATCTTTTAGTGAAGTCTATGTTAGTATTCTATGTTTGCAAATACCACTTTTAGAAAGTAGGTATTTGCTTGCCTAGCCTTTCAAGCCTGCCTCTGCGAGGTTGTGTATTCATTTGTCTGGGATTTGTGAGTGACAGGGCTGGGGGATTCCAGGAGACAGCGTGGGGCAGCCTAGTGGTGAAGAGAGAGATCTGAATCTAGATGGGAAGAGTTGCAACTGGGACCTGAATAGGGCTGGGCCTTCCCTCTACAATGCCGGCTCCACCCCCTGTGGTGCGTCTGATGTCTCTTCCTTGCACACTTTAAAAGCGAAGAAAGACTGTCAACAAAGTGCTCCAGGACTGTACTTGCCTTCCACAATGGTGGCTCCACCTGCTTTGGGGCGTCTGTTGTTCCTACCCTGCACTGTGAAAGGGAAGGAGAAGTCTGGGAAACAGAGTGCTCAGAACAGGTATGGACTGAGCACAGACCCCTCTCCCCTCAGAGAACAATGGATTTTGGGGTATAAATATTGGAACCCTAATACCAAGAAATCAGATCACTTCTGGACTTACAAGACAAAACCTCTGCTGAGGAGAGGAACCTGAAGAAAGTGAAGAGAGACTATTCCCAAGCTGAAGTGCTGCTTTGGGGATTGGCTTGCAGTGGTTGCCTGACTGCCAAAGAGAGGAGAAAGAACTTTGTGTACTTTACTTTCAACTTGTGCAAAGATCTCCAAGGACTTTGAAGAGAGCTTGCCTCCTGACCCAAGTTCCAGGACCAGTGGACTTCACCAGCTTTTGTGAATTGCTGCTGGAAACGCTGTTTCAGTGGCTACAGAGGAAGGGAGCTGTGACCGACTCTCACGACCGGCCCAGTGTCCTGTAGGCACCGCATTAAGCAACGTCCGCCTCGAACAACGCAAGCTCTTAGCTCATCGACTCCGTCCTGAGGCTGTCACTGAGCCGTTGCCTGCTCCGCGACTGGAGGACACCACGACGTGCAACGCCTCGCTACTCTGACTCATACTGGTCTGACCAACGTGGTCACTGCTGCTGACTTCAAGTCCTGTGAACGCACCGGAGTTGGGCACCGCCCGACTCGCACCGCTGTCCGAACTGATCGATGCCAGCTCCTGAACTCCGGCTCTGTCGCTGCACCGCAAGCTGCAAGCACCTCATCGAAGCACCGTCTCGCCCTGCAACTCATGCCTTGGATCCACTGACTCTGTCAACGGGCCGCTGCCTGCACCGCATCAAGGGACAACGCATCCTGCAACGCTTCTTTTCTGCACCGCAATGAACACCGGAACCGGCTCGCACATCCGTGCAGGCTGCCTCAAGTAAAAGGTACTGTGACTGAGTTTGCTGACATTTGAGTGGGCCCATACTGACGCGGTCCGCTGGATTTGCTAGATCTGTGTTATTTCAACAACGCTGTAGCCAGACCGGGCTGCCAACTCTTAAAGAAACTTGATTTAAGCCTTTTTCAACCAGAATTCTTGAAATCTAATAGTACTGTGGATTATTTTTGTCATTTATAGGTCTTATGGTAACTATATAAAATATACTTATTTTTGATATACAACCTTGTCTGGTGTCCATTTGTAGTGTTGTCACTGGGTTACTGTGTGAGGTCACAAATGCTTAACTTACAACGCCTCTGAGATAAAGCCCTGCTGCTCATGCCAATCTACCAAGGGGGTGATCAGGGGTTATTTTAGGAGTGTAATCCCCTTATCCTGACTAGAGGAGAGGGTCCCTATTTGTCACAAGTACCTCCCTGTGCCAACTAGAGACCCCCAATTCTAACAGTGTGGGTGAGGTGCCATGCCGTGATGGCTTGTGTATATGGCTAGTCCAGGTTACCACAGTAAGTTGTGCTGTTGTGTGTGGTAGGTGGGCATGTCGTCTGGCATGTTGTATGTGAGTTTGTAACGAGTGCATTCCCAGAGTTGTGAGTTGCATGATTGTGGAATTGAGGTGTGTGGTGTGTTCATTTGCTACTTACCAACAAGCACTGCATTCCCATTGGTGTCATCCTGAAAGAGCTGGTTGATGATGGACCGTCGGAAGATGAAGGAATCATGCAAACTGCCTGGGTAGTTGGTGACGACATTGGAGAAGAGTCCCAGGTGGTCCACTATTGCCTGCACATTGACGGAATGTGTGTGCCTCCTGTTGCAGTAATTGTGTGCAGTGGCGGCAGGGGGCACTAGGAGTACATGTGTGCAGTGGATTGCCCCCAACACGTTCGGGAAGCCAGCTATGGCATAGAAGACTTGCTTGGTCTTCAGCTGTTCCCACGCAGTGTGGGGGAAGTGAAGGTGCTGAGGTACCAATCTGATGACTCCTCCGACTCTGGTGGTTGTTGGTTGGAAGGTACCAGAGGCCAACAGGTGCAGCAGAGCCAGCAGCTCTGTAAGTGGAGGGATGTTGGTTGTCCGCTGTGTTGGTACCGTCAGCCTGTGGGCAATGATGGTCAGGATGCGGAGGATGGTTGTCTTTTTGAGTTGTAGTGGGCAATGACATCCTCTGGTGTTAAGTCTGTGAGACTAGTACATTTTCTGAAGGTCCGCTGTCTTTGTCTGTGCTGCCTTTGTGGTAATCCGGGGGCGGGGCGGGCAGGAGTCGGGGGTATGGCAGGCCTGGGGGTTGTGGTGGTGGGTGTTGTGGCCCTCTTGGGGCTCCGAGCTGCATGATCAGCAGCTCCATGGCATCTGTTGTTCTTCAGGTGTGGCTCTGGGCTGGGCTCCCTTTTAAGGTGCAGGTTGTCATACGACTTAACACCAGGTAAGAGCAGGTGTTAAATCCCTGCTGCTACCGCACCTTATCGCATGTTTTGGGATCTTATCGCCGATCTGGCCGGTCATTGAAAATGTTGCAGAGTGTTGATGTTGCGGCTTTTTGCACGGGAACGCCTACTCTGCATATCATTAGCTGCCAGTGTCATCTGTGGCAATGTTTTTTGCGCCTGCTATCTTTGGAAAACCGGTGATATCAGCTGTTAGCACCAGCTTGTGAATAGGACGATAAATTCATCACTACTTTGGCTGCGATAAAGTGCTGATAACTCGGTGATAAGTCCTTAACAATATGCCCCCTAATGTGTAATTCTACAAAGAGCTTTCGAAAACTTACTGCAGAACTGTATGAGAAAGCAGACACAAGTTTAACTGTATTTAGATATAAGAATTCCACTTTTATTCGTATGAGTACAGATTCAAGCCAAAAAGAAAAGCCAACAAATATATACAGCCGACAAGCTGGCTGACCTCCTCTTGGGCTGCAAAGATCAAAACATAGGTCACTTTTTTAATATAAAACTTTGAACAATATAAAGCCAATTCAGGTATCTAAACATTTTTCCAGAAGGAACACTTAGGAGACATAAACATATATTGGGCTGGGAATTAGCAAAGATATGACAGAAGTATTCATGAAAAACTGTAAAAGTCGATTTCGGAGTGGCAAATTACCTGCAAGGGGTACATTATTAGCCACAATGTTTATGAGAAGGACCTCCCAAAACTGACATTTCACATTATTGGCAGCATTGACTTATTAAAAGAAAAAAAATATTTGAGTGGGTAAAATTCGCCTTACTGTGGTTGTGTGAAGCATGTTTGCTATTTTGCACCTACAAATAAACAGAAGTTGAGCTTACTTAGTTTGTTTGCTTCTTGAGAGCAAATTGAGTTTACCCAACTCCGCTTTACAAGGAATAAACCAAAAAAATAACTCAGCTATTTAAATGTTCTCACTGGCTTCAACTCCTTAGCCCAACCAGAAATATAAAAATGTGTGGTATTTTTCAATCAGTAGTAACTTTCCCTTCCCCAAAAATAAATAAAAAGAAGCAGAGTGAGTGAAAGGAGACTAACCTCCTTAATCCTTTATTTATTTTTCTTATTCTTCCTTCAGAAAATCGTACTCTTTCAGTTATACCATTAGGGTTATGTGATTTATAAAAATTACCTTTTAATTTGCTTATTTGCGCTTCATACCATCTTTTGATGTCACTTCCTGTATCGGGCAAGAACTACGACCTTAAACACAGCATCTGACTAGAGCATGCTATTAGTTGAAAAGAAAAAAAGCCACTGCAATGTCATTGTTACTTGTTATAGCATACTTGTGATATGTAAGTTCAGTCCTATGTGCCCCTCATTACAAATCTCTCACCCTTATGTTAACAGCGTGATATTTGTGATAGAGCGCGGGTTCACCTGCCCAGAATTTTACCATACTCACATGGGCCTATAAGCACTTACACACTTTGAACAGTTAAACCTACGCTTTAAACCAGTAGTATTTACTTTTTAGGACCTATACCTTGACTTACCAATCTATGTAACCGGTACCTAGAGTCTTAAGGGATCAAGGGAGTTAGACTAATAGGCAGTATATAATCCTTTGCACTCATAAAATAACCACAGACTTGGGGAAGATTTAAATGCTTTATCTAAATAATTCTTTAAATGTCCATGTGCATACTTGATTAATCAGAGATTGTTCAATTAAGAATAATATCAAGGCAAAATGATGTGAGAGTATCATGAAATGTTCTTTAAGCATTGAAACATAGGAAGGGTAAGAAAAGGGAAACAGCACAAGGACATACCCTTTCAACTTTTATATTTATCTAGAATGGTGTGAAGACAACCCTGGCCGCGGCCTGGGTTAAAGGATAGGACCCCCGATAATGCAGGTGCCAACAGGATAGAACAGGTGCAGACCAGAACTTAGGATAATTACGGTCCAATTTGGTTCAGGACAGGACCACCGCAGGTCAGGACCGGCACCCACAGCTAAAGTGCAACACCTGCGTCACACCCCTCTCTGCAGCTAACAGTCGGACCCCAATTGGGTTACCGAATCTTCTCCCTCAAGAACCTCGATTGGGTTATCGAACTCTTTCCCATGACCCCAATTGGGTTATCAAATCTTCTGACAGGGTGCTCCGCCAGCACCTCTGTTCTCGAACATTCTGACAGAGTGCTCCGCCGACACCTCTGCTCTTGATCGCCTATTGAGTGCTTTGGGACAGTGACAGGTCAGCTATTCGGTCAAGTCGGACAATCTAACCAGCTAAGCCTATCTTTGATATACCATTTTCCAGGGCAGTGTACCACCCCTCAATGTTGCAAATGTGTGAATTCCCTCAATTTGATTTGTCAAAAGATGAGGAGAGGTCTACACACCATACCAATTATGAGATCATGCTCTTCAATATTTAGATATATGTTCCTGCCCAATCATTTTATTTTCCCATACACTTTTATTCCACCCGGCAGTGAAAGTATCAATAAGAACGACAATGTAATACAACAATTCAGTTCAGCTTCCTCTCCAAAGGGCTAGACGTAAGGTTCCCAGGAACATCGTCTAGCAAGTCCGGAATTGGCCGGGTTTTAATGTCAGTGCCTCAGGAATTTGAGCTTCTCTGCACAGGTGCAGTTCCTCCAAGGATGGAGTTCAGAAGTACATGTCAGGCTCAAAATACGATACATGCAAAAGTAGAAAAGAAACAGTTTTAGAACAAGAAATAAATGAATGCACTGCATACCACTTATCTCTACTCTATTTCCATAATTTTATTTTAACTATAGCGTTAGGAATTAGGCAGAACAAACAACTTAGTAAGAGCAGCATTGCAAGCTTTAGCACGTTATAACATAGAGCAGCCATCTTTAGTTCTAGTGCGCGGAAGCAACATTTTCCCACCAAGCAGTAAGTACGTCATGCCACGTGAGTGTGACAGACACATGCATAGAAAAGTTCCCTCGTTGTGGTTGTCATTTTAGGTTAATCGAGTTACGGTTAGTAAAAGCACATAGAAAAGCTTCCCCAGCTTACTAGAAATGTCGTGTTGTGCATTGTTAATAAGACAAAACATGTTTAATAGTACATTATTTATTATTTTGAGAGAACTGAGTCCAAGCAAGGTGCCTTACATGTGAAACCTTGCTCCATCATTTGTGCTCTCCATACTTGCAGGATAAATGCCATTTTTAATAAAATAAAACTGAAAAATGAACTGGCTCAGTGAGGCATGCTTCCGACCATGGGCTCAACCTTAGCCACATCCACTAACTTTAGCTGTGGCATTCCTACACCAGCCCGCATAGGGTCTCTAAAGCATAAAGATACATCTATGCAATAAATGTCACTGTCTATGAAAATCTACCCATGCCAACTAACCAAAATGCCAAAAATACAAAAACATGTTAGAGTTCTTACTGAACCAACCCGTCTTTCCCATCACCTTTGAAAGCAGCCTAAAGAAATAAACAAACATGTAACTATGATATTTTGGATACTCACAGACCTTATTCAAAATTATAGGTTCAGTGGAATATGATTCTCACTGGGTACACATGCAGCCGTCAAACTTGAATAACATCATGCGTATATGTGACGCATAACAAATGTATCCAAAAGCAATATAAACACCACATTGTGTTCTCAAACGAATATAGGGACATATTATCAACCCATTTTTGCCGCTTAGCGGCCGATTTCGGCCTAAAAGCAGGAATTTAAATATCGCACTATTATCAAGGACATGCTAACGTGTGTTTCCTTGTTTAGTAGCAGTTTTTTCTCCATTTTGCATGTCAGCGATTATTATCGCTATGACATGGAAAGTGGCCAATCCTCACAATGTCTGCATGATTAACGTGGCAAAAACAAATTCGCACTTTTAACAATGCTGCCCCAGTGATAAAACAAACCGCACTAACCGTGGTTATCGCATAACGTTATCTACGTTTTCTTTTACTTAGCTATGCTGATAATGGGAGGTGGATTGCCATGTTACGACCACACTCCAATAATCATCGATGGATTTTAGGCAATATTTCTGTTTCTCGACGTCTATCGCTGGAATTACGTTGCCTGTTCGCAAAGCATTGATAATACGCCGCTAACACAGCGATGTATTTCAGTGATAGACTGCGATAAATAGAAATGTGCTAAGTACGCTTGATAGAGCGCGCAGGTCACCCGACTCTTATTTACCAAATATACGCTCCTGGGCCCATAACGTTGTTTACCACTATATTTCATAAATCAGGTAACCTACACACCGCAATCAGTAATCCTTGTTCTTTTCTATTTATTTCCGTGTACCTGACTTACCACTCCTTGTCACAGGTACCTAAGATCTCAACGGATCAGGAGCTATCAGAGGGTAGGAAGATAACACTAAACAAAATACCATATACAATTTGAAAAATGTTTATACCTTGTAATAACCACAAACACAAGAAGTTTTCAAAGCTTTATCTAATCATCATTTTCTTCATATGCATTGAGAATGAAATTTACTCAGATCAGACTATCAATAACTAGGATCAAGATTATAGTATAGCTATGAATTAAAGCAAGAATCATCTATAAGTCGAGATATAAAGTAAGCTTTCGAACAATACTAGCAATTCAGAAGAATCGAAACTCAGGAAGTTTACTCTATCACCATGTGCTTATTCTCTATAGGGAGGGTAAGAATGGAACATACTACATATGCGATCAATTCAGTATTTGGCTAAAGGTAGGGAGAAAAGTGGAACATGCTAATAACACTTTTGCATGAAAAGTCAAGTTTCTTTAGAATGACAGGAAAATTAACATAGGCAATTTTGCTTTATTTAAGAAATGGGAGAGGGAAAGTTTAGATAGACAAACACCCACATGGAGATTATATTTACCTAGGACAGAAGGAGATTAACCCTGGCCACGAGTCAGTTGGAAAGGGCGGGAAAGGACCCTCTAGGACTTAGGATGCCAGTAGGCGAGCAGATACAGCTCATGGACAGTCAGGACAGGACAACCTCAGGATTCAGAGCAGGACTGGGCTCACCAAAGGGTACGACCAACACCTGCAGCTTCGGATGCAACGGCTGCGCTACGCCCTCTCTGCAAGGAATCTGCCAATAACCCAAATTGGGTTCTCGAATCTCCCAGCAAAGTGCCTCGCCAGCACATAAGGTTTCTCCACCCCAGACTGATTTTGTGGAAATTACGGACAGAGTGCTCCGCAGCTCTCTGTATCAATCACCTATAGAGTTCGTAGGGTCAGTGACAGGTCAGCTATTCGGACAAGTCGGAAAATTTCTCTAGCTAAACCTAGGCTAGTTATACTGTTTTCGGGTCAGTGTACCACCCACCAATGTTGCAAGTGAAAGGATCCCCAACTTCGGATTGGACAAGAGAGGTGGTTAGGTCATGACACCAGCTATAATTTCAACTTTCCCATACTAAATATTCAATTTTTGAACCCACCCCTTACATTCCAGTTCCCATGGCATAGAAATTCAGAAAACAATAGCACACACATTACAACACTACAATGTAACAAATGTAGGTATGAGTTTTGAGTCTTCTCGCTGGGGCGCAGGTCACTTTCCCAGGAGCATCTTAGCTTCGGCAGCCAGCTGGCTGAGTTCCACTACTGCAAGACCCGCTTTTCCTTCAGCACGTGATTAGTACCACACGGGCTTCAAAGATGGAAGGGCGCACCTCTCCCAGGCCCGCAAAGATCGATACATGAAAAGTAAGCGAAAACAATTTAGAAACACAGAAAAAATGAATACACTGTATACCATGATTGGCTATACTACATCCCTTACTTTATAATAACTATAGCATTAGGAGTAAAGCAGAACGAAACGGCTTGAGCAAAAGCAGCAGTGCAAGCGAAGAGCATGTGAGAAACAAAGCGGCCATTTTAGCTGTACTGTGCATGAGCGACAAGTTCCCTCCAGAATTGCGAGTGCGTCACATCACATGAGTATGACCGACGCATGCTCAGACTAGAATCTCGCATAGCAGCGACCATTTTAGGTGCAAGCGTAGTTAGGATTAGTAGACACATAGGCAAGCGTCACTGGGACACCCCCGTGTAGTGTAAAAGTGCAATATTAATAAGACAAAACGTGTTGGTTATGACAATAATGTTATTCGAGGTTCATGAATACAAGCAAGTCGCGTAACGTGCGAATCCTTGCTCCATCAATCCCCTCTTTGATGATATTTACTATCATCACTGTTAATGGAACCAGATGCCAACTTTCTCTTTCACATTTCACCCATTTCAATTTCTACAAACTTCTTATTGAGCCTTTTTTCTGCATCCTTATTAGGATGGGAATTCTTCAATTTTTTGTAAATCTGATTATTCAGTTATTCTAATTCAAGCTCATCAACATTCCGTTTCACTCCTCTCTTATTCACAGCATACTTCTTTTTGCATTTTTGACATTTACAGCAAATTATTATTATTAGCACAATTAAACTTATTCCTGCTATTGGCATCAGTATTTTACTCACTAGACTTTTACCTATGTTAGAAAACAACCAACTACCTACAGAGGAGAGACCATCTATTAGTCTCTTCAAGGGACTGTCAACCTCCAGTGGTTTGAGCTCCTTTTCCAAATTAGTTATGTTTCTTACATATTTCTTAATTTCAACACTCTTATCAGGAATGTAAGTGCAACAATGTTGCGCTTTCAACATCCTGCAGACTCCGCCCTCTTTTGCCAATAAGGTATCAAGAGCAAGTCGATTTTGTAAAACCATTGATCTGATCGCAACCATTTCAGTATTGACCAGTAGGAAACCAGCAGCAGTGTCAGTTGATAACCGATCCACCACTGTTGACAATTTGCAAATTCGGTGTGTATTCAGAACCACTCCCACTCCAGGTATCAATGCACTAAATATATCACCTAAAATTTCTCCTACACTTTCTCTTCTACTACGCACTAAACCATTAGTATTTTCATTGCTTCCAGCGGCGTCATTCACATGGTATATTTTCGGGAAGACAATTCCAAGATAGCAGCTTCCATACCAGTGATCTGGCAATTTGAAATAAGCCTTGTTTCCACATATATAATAAATTTCGGGAAACACAGGTTCTGACCCATTTTTGAAACCCCAACCTCCAATTACCTTGTAATTGTGTTCGCATTCACTGGAACCAATGAATATATTATTATAATAACTGGTCTTTTCTCTATGAAGACAAAGTTTCCCTTTTCTTTCGAAATCCAGTAACAGTGCAGGGTTTGCTTCACCATTTCAGGTGCTTTCCATGTTTTCTGCCCGATTAGGAGTTTTCTGTCTTTTATCATTGGCCTTTCTTTGGAAACTTTCCCTTCTTTTCCATATTTAAAAACATTTTCTCTTGTTCCTGTAATGAACAGGTCAAGTTATCTCTGTGTGCTCCACCTAAATCTATAGTACCTATTGTCAGAAAGTATTCTCCCATAAAACGTGTCACGTCACTTTTAGTATGTACAATATTCAGGTTTCCACGAATAGGAAGTTCAGAAAAAATTACGTCAGAGTTAGAATAGTAATACTGTAAAGTTCCTCTATAAAATAAGCTTGCTAAAATACTACAGGAAATTCCATAGGTTAGGGGTAAATGGTGATAGGTCACACCTTCAGCTACAGAAGTGGGTAGCTTCATACAGACATAGCAGTCTTCTATTTCCATGGCTTCTACATAGTGTACTAAAAGGTTTGCAAATACATTTACATGTGTTCTATTTCTGATTCTGTGATAATGTAGTCCTCCCTCATCTGATGCATCTACGTCCATCTTTGTCTATCTAAGACTAAATGTTTTCTCACGTCTTTCTACACTTCGTGGTGTCTCTTCTGTCGGCAGAACTTCTGTGTCTTTTGTCACTTGTTTAGTAGGATATATGTTAGAGTCTTTACTTATCATGAACGGTTTTGTAATTGTTAGTCCTATCCATAATATCAATACTATTGCTACACTACACAAACATATTTTACAGCATGTTTTACAACAATTCTGTCAAGGCCTTCCATTCACATTAGAATCAAACATTGTTGCTCAAAAGAAGTTTTCCAACCCCTCTTTGAAACTTTACACTGGTGGCTTACGCAGGGTAACTTTTCAGGTTGGGTCTTCTTCTTCGGAAACTTGGTCACTAATCAGTTCTTCAACACTCTCATCACTTATCTCGAGGTCTTCAAATTCCTCTAGCACTAGGTAAGTCCATTCGGGACTTCGATACTTTTCGTTTTGTCTTTTTATTCTGCTACTTCTTCTTTTAGGCTTGGCTCCAGCTTTCTCTTTTTCACTGGAGGCCCTTTTCCTTTCTTCTAGCTTTTCCTCTACAGTTTTCAATCTTAGTTTTAGTCTTTTTATGAATCTTGGTTCACTCTTCTTCTTTTTGAGCCTTTTAACTGGCACTGTGGTTTTACTTTCTTCTAATGGTCGTTTATTTTCATTTAGTTGTGGAACATTTGTTTCAACATTGTCTTCTTCCCTTCCTGTATGACTAGTTCCAGGTCTTATTTCTGTCTCTTCTGCCTGGTTCCTAATCTGGCCTTGTTCAGGTATAAGCTGATTGTGACTTTCGTTTGTTTCAAATTCTGTTTCCTGAACACATTCGTCTATTTCTATCTGATCCTGTTCATGCACTTCGTACCCTTGATTTTCTTCCGCATGAACTTCAGCCCTAATTTCTAACTGTCACTTTTAGGTCTCTGGAGTTTTTGGAGGTGTATCGATAACCTGCCCTGTCCCTATCTGACCTTCCTCCTCATCAGATTTGACATGAATTTTGATTATCTGATTATCTCCCTCTAATCCTGTCTCGTCCTCACTCTCCCACTCTCTATCTAAGTAGGTGTATCTTCGGGTTCTTATTGGATCGAGAGTCAGATCGTCTGCTGGGACCCACTCGTCTTGACTGGTGCTCGGTTGTTCGTCATCAGCTATTTCAGGACCAACGTCTGGAGACCCTTCAGCTGCACAACCTTCAGCCTCAGTTGCTTCTTCTGTCACCCTCTTGGTATGACTGGCATGGATCCACTTTGGCACACCTGCACACTTCACCGCGGTTGTGGTGACAAGAATCACTTGTCTCGGTTTCCCCCACTTCGGTGCTAGGCAACTCGTCCGGGTGTGTTTCTTTAGAACAACCCAATCACCTGGGTTCAGATTATGGACTGGAGTTGTTGGCCTGGCGACGGCGTCTTCCCCAATCTTGTGAGAGATAGAACGCACTTGGTCACCCAGTTGCTTGCAGTACTCTAGTACCAAATCATCAGAAACACTTAGCAGTTTGTGTCCTGGTACCCATGCCTGCCGCATCACTCTTCCCATTAGTATCTCATGGGAACTCAGGCCTGTTTTTCGGTCTGGAATACTTCTCAGTCCCATCAGGACGAGGGGTAAAGCGTCTATCCAATTCAATCCACTAGAGTTATACATTTTTCCCAGTCTTGACTTTATAGTACCATTCAGCTATTCTACTACTACAGAAGCCTCTGGATGATATGCACAGTGCAGTTTTTGAGTAATTTTGAATGCTTCACAAAGCTGAGTTATTACGTCATTGGCAAAATGCCCACCTCTGTCTGATTCAATTGTGACTGGAAAACCAAACCTAGGTATCAGTTCCCTTAGTAACAATTTGGCTACAGTAATAGCATCATTTTTCTTAGCTGGGTAAGCTTCCACCCATTTTGAGAATAGGCAGACTATGACAAGGACGTAATTCATTCCTTTACAACGGGGTAACTGTATAAAGTCAACTTGTAGTCTGATGAAAGGGCCCTCTGCCTTTCCAATTGTACTTGGCAACACCACTGTTTTCTTCCCAGGATTAAACTGCTAACAAGTTAAGCACATCTGGCAAAGGGCCTCTGCAATGTTCCTGAACTTCGAATTGTACCATTCCTGTATGAAAACACGGACCATTGCATCTCTCCCTATGTTTGTGTCTCCATGTATCAGTCTGGCCACCGGAGCAATCAAGCTGTCTGGTAACACAGGAATACCATCACTATAGACAATGACACCATCTTCTTTCCTTGGTCGACAACCAGATTTTTCCCATCTTTCCTTTTCCTCTGGTTCTGCTACCTTTTGCAACTCTTTCAGTTCCTCCCAAGTTGATACATTCTCAAACACCATAAGTTGGCAGCTGTTTCCGATTCCCCCCAAGTTGATATTCACTGACATTCTAGGTCTTGCACAATGTTGGGCTACTTGGTCAGCATATCTGTTTCCAGCTGTCACATTGTCATTGCCAGATTTGTGAGCAGCACACTTGACCACTTCCAATTCTTTTGGTAACTGGATTGCTTCCAGTAGGTTCTGTACCACTTTTCCATTTCTGATAGGGGTGCCCGAGGAAGTCATAAATTCACTTTGCAGCCATAATTGGCCGAAGTCATGCACAACCCCGTAACCATACTGGCTATCAGTGTATATGGTTACTCTTTTGTTTTTCCCATTTTTACAGGCTCTTGCCAATGCAACCAATTTGGCTACTTGTGCAGACTTTACTCCAAATAGGTAGGATGCTTCTATTGTCTTTTCTAGAGTGCACACAGCATAGGCAGCACTTAGACCTACATCACTATGTCTTAAACATGAGCCATATACAAACTATTCAATATCTTCTATCGGCAAGGCCGTTTCCTTGATATCTGGGTGTGGTTATGTGCTAAATTCAGTCAGGTCAATGCAATTATGCTCGACCTCTTCTTTGACTTCTGCAGCCAGAGTATCTGGTAATAGAGTTGCTGGTTTCAGTATATTACATCTAGTGATGGTTACATTTGCTGCACCCACCAGGATTCTTTCATACTTAGTCAGCCGACTAGGTGTGAGGTACTGAGTCTTGGTTCGGGTCAGTAGGATCACAACTACATGTGGGACATACACTTTTACCGGATGTCCCATGACAATGGATTCACTTTGTTCAAGACTCATGCAAGTTGCAGCTACTGCTTTCAGACATCCAGGCAATCCAGCAGCCACTGGATCTAAGGTAGCAGAAAAATATGCCACTGGACGTCTAGTCAGACCATGAATTTGAGTTAGGACTGAGAGTGCACAATTGTCTCGTGTGTCACAAAACAGGACAAAGTCTTTTGAAAAGTCAGGCATTCCCAATGCAGGAGCTGTGCATGGACAGTTTCGCAATTTCACAAAAGATCTCATGCTTTCATCATCCCATTCCACTGGATCTTTGGCTCCTTTCTTTGTCATTTTTATTAATGGCTTTGCTAGAACTGCAAATCCCACAATCCACTGCCTACAGTATCCTACTACTCCCAGGAACATTCTGATTTCCTTCTGAGTATTTGGTAATTCCATGTTTCGAATTATCCTAATTCGTTTTGAAGTGACTTTCCTGATACCTTTTTCTATCTGGTGCCCCAGATATTTCACTGAATTGGTACAGAACTGTAATTTGTCTGGTGATACCTTATGTCCTCCTTTACCTAAATGATTCAACAATGCAATGGTATCAGTAACACAGTCTTTCCGACTTTTAGATGCCACCAAGAGGTCGTCTATGTACTGGACCAAAACTGATTCTCCAGGTAAGAATAATGATTCAAGGCATCTTTTCAAAATCTGATTGAAAATTGAAGGAACACGATTCCAGACATAGACATGACTGTCAAATTGAAATGAGAAAATAAATTTGCTGTCTGGATGCAATGGGATGGAAAAGAATGCGTGACATAAGTCAATGACGGTACACCATCCAGCATTCCATGGAATTTGGTACAAAATCACTGCAGGGTTTGGCACAATAGGACAACAAGGGACAACAATCTTGTTCACCTTGCGCAGGTCTTGCACTACCCTCTACTTTCTACTAGGCTTTTTGATTCCAATTATGGGCAAATTACAGGGACTGCTCATTACTTCTTGTATGATGTTTGCTTCTAGCAATCTTTTTATTTCAATGGCAACTTCTGCTTTCACTTCTGCACTCATTTTATACTGCTTGGTATTTGGGTAAACTGCATTTGCTTTTATGGCTATTTGAATCGGGTCTACATTTGTCAATAATCCTACTTCTTTTCCAGTGAAATCCCACACCTCTGGTTTCACTGTCTGTTGGAGTTCTTTAGGTAAGTCTTGTATTTTCAATTTCTTAATTTCTGAGTCAGGCCTTATTAACATTAATTTGTAAAGTCCATCTTCATCTGGGGTCTGAATTTCGACGCCTTTTGGTGTGCAAAAGATGGTACTGTTCAGTTTGTACAGGGGGTTAATGAATATCCAATCCGAACTCGGAGGTTGGGATACGCACTCCCTGTTTTTCTTCAAAAAAGTTCTTAGCAAGCCAATTGAAGTTTTGCATTCTAGAGATGGTACCACTACTCCCAGGAAGATATAATGACCAACATCTATTAAGGCGTGAACTTTTCTGGATCAATAGATTATCTTCGACAGCTCCGAGAGGGCTCAATGAACGTTTGGAATACAGCTGTTACCTATAGCTGAATACAAATTTATAAACTATTCAGTGTATAGAGAAAGACTATCATCAAGTACTTGCTCTGAACGTTTCAGGTACAACACATGATAATAATGTGGAGAATTTCATGGAGTATGAACAATGTAACTTATTTTCCTTATAAAAACTATTATTTTGAGCATATCAGACCATAGTCAGTTTTAGATATTTTAGAATAAGTGTGTATTGAAGCAGACGTTTTTTACATGCCACTTCATCTTCAACACACTCCCCAAGTTCTGTTAAAATAGCAACACGTATTGACTTAGAATTGTCACGAGACTCCTTATTACACCCATGACATCATAATTCATTGGTGTCAGCATCATTGTACATTATCCCGATACTCTTTTATTCATGACTCCTTCACTTTATATTGAACGTATTCAGCGAATGACGTTCCCCGACTTTTGGTTTGTTTTTACACGTGTTCCCGCAATAGCCTATCGTACTCGTCCTACCATCGAGCGACACGTTTAACGTCAGCTGAACAAATCAGCAACGAGTATATAGTTTCAGAGTCTTCGGACTCTTGTTTGAAACTCGATCGCAACTCACCGGCCGAATATTGATTTCCCTCCGGACATTCTATTACCACGTCGCGTACAAACCACCCGGTAAGCCACACAGTCTTAGCTTATGCTAAGAATGACTTTTCCGTTATGCGCAGACACTTGTATTCTGACTGCACTATTACTTTTTTCAGATCCACGTTATCTTCTATGAACTACGTGGCATACATTGTCCCATTACAGGTCAGATTTAGACGTCGATTTAGAGCACTATCAAGCACCGTGTTTGTTTATATCCTCCGCTCCCCTCACAACCTTCCCCACCATCACCCTTGTGGCATGTAATTTGAATAAACACACCAGTATTTTAACACACTTACCGCGTTTATACCTGTGTTATTAATGAATATAATTGATATTAGAAACACTGACAATTCTCTTCCTTTGCATGTGTACTAAGGTAGAAAATCTAAAAGGACATGTTGATGAATTTGCTTTGTGATACTGTATTCATATTATTTTGCACACAGGGCCCCCGAAGAAGGGCTTAGCCCGAAATGCATTGGGCCAACGAGTTGAAATGCTAAATCATGAGATGAATCATGTTAAGACATTCAAATGAACTACGTGTTTAAAGAAAATTAAAAGACATTATGAACCTAACTTCAAATTTGTGAACATTTTTTGAAAAGCTGCTTCTGAGTGCTCTGGGGAGACACTTTTTTTGAGGAAAGAGTGCATCATTTTCACTGTTCATTTTGCACAGCAAATCATGTCCCAATAAGTTCACAGGACTGGAATCACAGACGACAAATCTGTGCATCTCTTTAAAATTCCCTATTGAAATTTCCATTGGTTCAGTTACTGGGGTAGTAATTATTTGGTTTGGCACACCCGCTACTTGGATTGCTTCTCCCAAGAGGGGTAGGTTTGGAACGTCTGCTGTTCTCACAGTAGAACGGGTAGCACCAGTGTCCAACAGAAAGGTGACGTCATTTCCTTCAACCTTTCCTTCAATGTATGGCCCTGTCCGGTCTACCGGTAAGGAGGCGCCAAGTACGCACTCCTCGTCCTCCCCCCTCAGGCCCCGTCAGTAAGGTTCATCACAGAGAAATGTATCATTCAACAGGAATTGAGAAGTTGCTGCATTTCTATCCTCCCTTCCTTCCCATACCTCGACCTCCTAATTCTGCTGAGCTTTGCTCCTATAATTAGGCCTAGGTGCACGAGGCAACTGATTCTGTTTTACCTGTTGCTGGGTCTTTCGTGGCCCCTCTTTCTGCACCTGTGGATTTAAATCATTATTTTGCACATTATCATTCTGTAGCATGGGACACTCGTCTCTCCAGTGCCCAATCTGACCGCACCTGTGACAGGGGAATTTCTTCCTGGCTTCCTCTCGGCTCACTTTTACTCGGCGTTTCCCTCCTCCCCCAGGGCCTTTATTCGGGGTATTATTATTCATTTTACCTAACTGCTTTTCTTGCTGCTCTGCTAATTTTACTTGTGCCCACATGACCTTTTCTTTTAATGCTTTCTGTTTATTTTCCATCTCATCTTCACAATACTTGGCGTATTTCAGGACCTCATCTATAGGTTTTCCTTGCCAACAGATTTTATTGTCTCTAATCCACTGTGAGATTTCAGGTCACAATCCCAACACAAATCGATAAATGAAATGGGTCATATCCTTCATTTCAATGTTATCGATTCCACTGTAGGTTTTGAACACCTGTAACAGTCGTTCATAATATGAATGTACAGTTTCATCACGATTTTGGGTAGTTCTATCTATGCGGGCCCAATCAGTTTCTTTGGCAGGCACCTTTCCTTTCAGGTGCAGTATCACCTGGTCGTATTTCCTCATTACATCTGCGGAGGGGGCTCCTGTCCTCGGGTCTCGGGGGTACTCTTCGCTTGGTCAATCAACAGCAATTTTACATTCTGTCCATAGGTCTACGGAACTACAATGTCAAAGAACCCATCTAGGTCTTTCAGGAGGCATTTTCGGACTTTTATAAACCTCTCAACCTGTCTGTACCACTCTACAGGCTTTTCTCGTAATTTCGGGAAATCGTTTGTAAATGACACAATGTTCTGTCGGGACCATGGAACATGTACATATTTCCCCCCTGGTACTTCTCACATAGGATACAAAGTCTCTGCCTTGTCAACTTATTTTAGGACATACTCAGAAGTCATTTGTCTGGACTTACTGTCTTCCTTTTTCTTTGCCCATCTGGCTTTCCATTGTTCTAAATCTCCCCATTTCTGTAATAGATTCAGCAATTCTCTTATCTGCACCATTTCCCTGACACATTCATGTTTTCTAAATCCTTGTCAGAAAATTCTGCTCTGGTGGGTTTTTGCAACACTTTGGATCTGCTGACATCTATTCCCATATTAGCTGCTGTGTCCATTAGTTTCTCATGGAACACTCTGGTGTTTCTGGTAATGCTCTTACATATAAACAGCAACTCTTCCTCACTAAGGGTGTTCAATCTGTCTAGTCCCACGTTTCCAGCCATTAGTTCTTCCAACTCTATTCTTAGCTTGTAAATATCTAATGGTTTGGGCTGAGGAGTTTCTTTTTCCAATTCTCGGGTCCATCGATCTATTTCTTCCGGAGTCACTACTGTGGCGCTTTGAGTACCTGAAGCTGTTTCTATCAGGATTTCCTTTGCAATAGTCTGAGTTCTCGTCCGTGGTACGCTGCTTTCCGGTTCCCTTATGGGCAGATCCATCAGGGAGATCACAGATTCGCATTCACTTGCCTGATCATCAACTATGAAAGCCTCTTTTCTGGGCTGTGCTACATCTGGTGTAATAACTGGAGTTTTTGGACTAGCCTGTCTATCCCCATAAAGAGGAACAACTGGACCAATAGTTACTGGAATTGTCAGAGCTTCAGGACTGGGATTTAACTGGGCTATTTTCTGAATGAGTTCATTTCGCTGTTTAACTAAGGCTTCCTTTTCTCATTCGTGTAAAACTTTTTCAATTGATGTTCCATGTATTACTTGTGGAACCAAAGGAGGGTACAGACTCGGGGCAGTTGGGACTGTTATACCTGATCTCTCATCACCGAATGGTCTATAATTTGGGACAGTTGTATCAGGCCTGCAAAATCCCTCTTTACTATTATGCCTATTACCTATACCTGCTGTATCTGTTTCACTGGCCCTTTTACTTCTAGGATGTCTGAAGAATGGGTTTTTCGAGCTCAGGGACCTAGACTCCTTATCATAGGGTGGTGGATTTTTCATAAATAAATCCTCCAGGTATTCATCTTCCGAATCCCTCATAGTCATTAAGTGTCGGGTTTTCTTTGTCCTTTTTCCTCCTACAGGTTCGTCTACAGGAAGTACTGGAAATAGTCCCTCGACCATCATATTCTGTCTCCACTATTTCATCTTTTTCTCTTTGGTCTCTCTCTGCATTTTCGGGTACCATTTACTTACTCCCTTATCCATTCTGGTTCTGTCTCGCTCCAAGGCCTCAATCTCCCATTCTTCTAAAGCCTCATATTGCGTCAATCTTGGTCTGGGATGTAAGTTATTCATTCAGGTCCACAAATTAAACAGAATTCTACTATTAAAGGTACCATCTAGGGGAAATGCTAAGATTCCATCGTCCTTGGTATACTTTACCCAATTTTCCAACCATACACAAGTATGATATCCTTTATCAAACATCATAAATGACGCAGGAGTATTAGGCGGTGGAATAATTACACCTTCTCTAGTTTTGATGGGTTTGTCTTTCTTGAAATCATTCTTTACTTTGTCTGCGAAAGTCATTTTCCTCTTGCTTCCGTACATATTGTATGGTCTGCCTCTTAGCATCTGACCCTTACGGAAACCTAAGTGTTGTGGATCAGGTAAAAATTCGGGATACCACATATACTTCGGAACTAGGATTTTTGTATTAAACTATGTATTTTGTTTACAAATCCTTTTCCAATGCTAGTGCGTCTTCCAGTTTTTCAACCACCAATCAACACTATGATTGCAAATATTTTCGACCAATGGGTGCGCGGCCTTTTCGCGAGACGCGGTCTCGAGTGTCTATAAAGAATGCTTTGTTTCACTACAAGTAAACCTCTTCTGTCTACTTTTCATACACTATGGATAGACCCTTCTGCCTACCCTTTACACAAGCATTAGAGAACCTGTTACTTCTTTGACTCATCCACTCTTTCCGGGATATGTACTAAGTCTATAGTTTCACCAGTGAACTCCTTTGCTATCACTCAAGCTCCGATGAACCTACTACTTCTTCCTCATGTGACCCTTACTAGGTAATATCACAACTGAAGTTTCATCAGCGAACTCGTTGCTGTCATTCATTCAAATATTCATTCAGAAAACCCTAATTAGCGCTTCCAGTTCTGCCTAACCATGCACTAATCTTCCTCACAGCCAGTGACCTCTCTGCGGAGTGGATTCTACTCACCACCCCCTATTCTATCCCCCGGGGAATTTCCAGACAACATATAACAATCACTAACAATTGGTTAATAAACACTTAATATAGCAGCATTTCATAAAATATAATTTAAAAACACTTTCAAAACATTTTAAAGCAATAATTTTTACAGCAGATCAATCTTAAGGAGAAAAATAATTGTTAACAGTACATTTAAATTTTCATGGTTTATCAATAATTAATTTATCTACCTATCTTAACTAGTCCTAACCATTCTACTGCTACCAGAAAATTACTGATAGAGCGCACAGGTCACCCGACTCTTATTTACCAAATATACCCTCCTGGGCCCATAACGTTGTTTACCACTATATTTCATAAATCAGGTAACCTACACACCGCTATCAGTAATCCTTGTTCTTTTCTATTTATTGCCGTGTACCTGACTTACCACTCCTTGTCACAGGTACCTAAGATCTCAACGGATCAGGAGCTATCAGAGGGTAGGAAGATAACACTAAACAAAATACCATATACAATTTGAAAAATGTTTATACCTTGTAATAACCACAAACACAAGAAGTTTTCAAAGCTTTATCTAATCATCATTTTCTTCATATGCCATGAGAATGAAATTTACACAGATCAGACTATCAATAACTAGGATCAAGATTATAGTATAGCTCTGAATTAAAGCAAGAATCATCTATAAGTCGAGATATAAAGGGAGGGGAAAATTAGGAACACGCTATTTTGTCTATCAGACTTTCACAACGTCATTAAAGGCGGGTAAGAAAGGGAACAAACTGTTCATAGTAAGCTTTCGAACAATACTAGCAATTCAGAAGAATCGAAACTCAGGAAGTTTACTCTATCACCATGTGCTTATTCTCTATAGGGAGGGTAAGAATGTAACATACTACATATGCGATCAATTCAGTATTTGGCTAAAGGTAGGGAGAAAAGTGGAACATGCTAATAACACTTTTGCATGAAAAGTCAAGTTTCTTTAGTATGACAGGAAAATTAACATAGGCAATTTTGCTTTATTTAAGAAATGGGAGAGAGGAAAGATTTAGATAGACAAACACCCACATGGAGAATATATTTATCTAGGACAGAAGGAGACTAACCCTGGCCAGGAGTCAGTTGGAAAGGGCGGGAAAGGACCCTCTAGGACTTAGGATGCCAGTAGGCGAGCAGATACAGCTCATGGACAGTCAGGACAGGACAACCTCAGGATTCGGATCAGGACTGGGTTCACCAAATGGTACGACCAACACCTGCAGCTTCGGATGCAACGCCTGCGCTACGCCCTCTCTGCAAGGAATCTGCCAATAACCCCGATTGGGTTCTCGAATCTCCCAGCAAAGTGCCTCGCCAGCACTTAAGGTTTCTCCACCCCAGACTGAGTTTGTGGAAATTACGGACAGAGTGCTCCGCAGCTCTCTGTATCAATCACCAATAGAGTTCGTAGGGTCAGTGACAGGTCAGCTATTCGGACAAGTCGGACAATTTCTCTAGCTAAACCTAGGCTAGTTATACTGTTTTCGGGTCAGTGTACCACCCACCAATGTTGCAAGTGAAAGGATACCCAACTTCGGATTGGACAAGAGAGGTGGTTAGGTCATGACACCAGCTATAATTTCAACTTTCCCATACTAAATATTCAATTTTTTAACCCACCCCTTACATTCCAGTTCCCATGGCATAGAAAAAATTCAGAAAACAATAGCACACAAATTACAACACTACAATGTAACAAATGCAGGTATGAGTTTTGAGTCTTCTCGCTGGGGCGCAGGTCACTTTCCCAGGAGCATCTTAGCTTCGGCAGCCAGCTGGCTGAGTTCCACTACTGCAAGACTCGCTTTTCCTTCATCACGTGATTAGTACCACACGGGCTTCAAAGATGGAAGGGCGCACCTCTCCCAGGCCCGCAAAGATCGATACATGAAAAGTAAGCGAAAACAATTTAGAAACACAGAAAAAATGAATACACTGTATACCATGATTGGCTATACTACATCCCTTACTTTATAATAACTATAGCATTTATCAGTTAAGCAGAACGAAACGGCTTGAGCAAAAGCAGCAGTGCAAGCGAAGAGCATGTGAGAAACAAAGCGGCCATTTTAGCTGTACTGCGCATGAGCGACAAGTTCCCTCCAGAACTGCGAGTGCGTCACATCACATGAGTATGACCGACGCATGCGCAGACTAGAATCCCGCATAGCAGCGACCATTTTAGGTGCAAGCGTAGTTAGGATTAGTAGACACATAGGCAAGCGTCACTGGGACACCCCCGTGTAGTGTAAAAGTGCAATATTATTAAGACAAAACGTGTTGGTTATGACGTTAACGTTATTCGAGGTTCATGAATGCAAGCAAGTCGCGTAACGTGCGAATCCTTGCTCCATCACGCTTAGCGATGCTTATCACTCTTCTTTGATTATATGCCCCATTGTGCCTAAAAAGTGTCTCTGTGCAGAGAAAGTCCACTGACTCCCAGAAATCTTGCAGTATAGCCCTCAACCTATAAGATCTCCAGAGAGTATTGTAAGATGAATCACACTTAAGTCAATAGAACTGGATATTTTACTGGATGGCAGCACCAGACAAAAGAAAAGTGAACTAGAAGGTAAGTGCACAGTGTCCCAACATATATTTTAAACAAAAAAATGTGAGTTATTTTCCCCAAATCAGCCGAGTGTTGAGAAACTACTGTTCATTTAAACTGATCCCGCTGGCGATCATAGCTCAAAGGAAGTTATGAAAGAAACAATGGTGGCTTCGGTTGGCATGAACAAACACAATGGTCCCACTGGTGAAATGTATCCAAGGTTGTACTAACGAAACAACAATTAATCTTCCATGGGTAGAATAGTACACCATTAAATGGTCCACAAGTACTAGATCAATTTACAAATCCAGTGTGTTATTCAACAAGCCTTGGTGGAGTTCATAGTCCGACTGTCAGAGCTATCTTTAAAACAAAATGATTTCATGTTCAAAAATGAGTTTTACCTTCAAAGTAAAGATGTGGCACGGGGAGCATGTTTTGCCAGGACATGACTAATCTTTATGTAATGGAATGTAAGGATCACACCATATACGGTCCAGAGAATCCATATTAGGACAACAGCAGAGCGCCAGTATATAGATAAATTGTTTATGATCTGACAGTGACCAAATGAGGATTTGGATTCATTTACTGGATGACAGATTGCCCAAAGTATGCACCTCAGGTTTACATGCAGTCACAGTAACATTTAAATGAATTACCTTGACCTGCTGGTAAAACACAAGGACAGAACCGTGTTTACCAACTTGAACCAGAATCCCACTGATTGGTATTCCTTGTTGTTATACAATAGCTACCGTTCTAGGGCCCTACACGACAATCTGCCTTTTGGACAGTTCCTGCGTTTCCACAGAAGCTGCATGTACACAGCTCAAAGGGACATCTATTTTAAGAGGCAAATTGCTGGAGATCGAGTACCCTAATAATAGCTCATACTACACTAAAAGAGCTGGGTTTTGCCCCAGAGAGAACTTGGTTACATCCAGAGCTAAACAATCAGAAATGTACCTATTCTTGACGGTTATGAGGTTTAACCGTGTCAGTAATCAGATTCAAAAGATCATCAAGAGGCACTGGAGATTTCTTAAGGACATCAATAATGGCAATCCTTCATCACATTCAAATGCCGTAGGTTCATCAAAGATTATGTGGTCTGGGTACACAGAGAGCAGCCTTTCATGGAGAGAGATTAGCACCTACTCTAGGACACTTTAAATGTGGCAATTGCACAGCATGTAAGGTTATGTATAACGCAAAGGTTTTGAAAGTGGGAACTTTTGCCTTACAAGCTCACTGATGTACATGCCATTATGTGTCGGGTAAAATATTCAATAAAGGCCAGATGACCCAAATGATTGAACACTGTACCAGCCAGGATTCAGCGTACGGGAAAAGGGTTTCTCCTCATCAAACATTACCTGGAGTTTGAGCATGATGGGCACCAGTTATAGTGGAAAGTGGTCAATGTAAGCAAATTGGATTCTAGTCATGGTAACATCTCCACTTTACTGACAAGAATGGAATGCCACTTGATAGACAACAGAACTGGTTTAATCTTTATTAACTCTAATGCCTTGCTTTGTGAGACTCTGTTACCTCTCACCTGGATGGATCATTGCTTGATCCAATTCTGACCATCAATCCTAAAACTGTTGGCCAGGGAACTTCCAGACAATGACGGTCAGTGACCTCGAATTCTTTTTCTAAAGCCTTTGAGGATTCCATCAACTGCCCAGGACCTGAACTTGAATACAGCTTTAGCACATTTTACCAAGACTGTAAGGGGTTGATTATGTGGCGGAAAATGCTTTTTTTTGCACACCAGCAGCGGACCTCACACCCGCCATATTAGTACGGCCAAACATAGCACATTTCCCATCTGCCGCAGTGCGAAGCGAACTGCCATCAAAGTGCGCCCGCCACAGCGGTGGAGGGAGCCAATGTAGACTCACCGCTGTGCGGAATAACGTCCCGTCTGCGGTACAAATCAGGATGCCCAAAAAATCCAGGTGTACCACAGCGGAGAAGTCATAAATGGAGCGCACACCGCTAGCCCCTCCTCCGGATCGCCCCTCGGGACTCTGGTACTTGCAGTTTTTCGGTGGATCACCCAGGTGGGTGCAAGTCGATACTTGTAGGACTGATGATTCTCTACACCCGATACATGTCCCGGGTTTTAGGATATCACCCGAGACATGTCTCGGGTTTCGGGATGACTTCCCTCATCAGTAGAGAAAGATTGTTTAGGGGTGGAAGAGAAGGCCGCCACACAACAGTCAAAGGCCTCCATGTCAGAACCGGCACGCAGGTGCGTCTTCCAAGTGCCAGTCGGCCCAAAGCTCAAGGGAGCCGTATTGTGTTTCGTCATAAATGGAGCGCACACCGCTAGCCCCTCTCACAGCGGAGAAACCGACCAACCAGAGACAGCGGAAGCACAACAGCGGAGCACAAAACCAGAGTCCCGGTTCCTTCCACCTGGTCCCAAACGCAATGGACCCACCTCTACACGTCTTCCGGGTGCTGTACCTGATACATTACCAGCAACTTATGCACCGTCACAGACAACACTGAAGGTACGCAACACACAAAATCGCGCACACAACCACAATAGACATCCTGGGCTGATATGGTGTCCCTGGCCATACCAGACACTCTGGTGGGGACAGGAACCCATTCACAAGTGCAACCACATATGTCCTTCGTCACACAAATGCACCCCTCCACATCCGGGTCACCCATCTACCGCGATCTTGAAGTAATGTCCTGGTCACGTAACCGCAGCGGTGAAGTAGCATGAAAACATGCGCACAATGCAGAAGGCAGAGCCAGCACCTGGTATGAGCAGTGCACAAAGACCATAGGGCCGCACTTCCACCCTCCACACAGTAGCCCCCCCAACATGAAGGGGCCTGCCATGTGCCCCTCCTGTGCTTCCCCATGCACAATTACTAGCCAGGTGAGACAACACCCTCCACCACACACCAAGCAGCTAGGGAGACAGCCACAGCAGGTGTGGCTCCAGAGGAACACACAGCACTGAAGGACAGAGCCAGGGCAATCCACACACCACAACAACACCACAATCATGGCACGGAAACTGAATCCAAGCACAAAATGAACACACACACAGAAAATGAACAATCACCCAACTGGACACACAGCCTGCTAAGTCACACAGACATACCCCACATTGACACACAGCCACATACACAGACCATGTGCCAGTAGCAATGGAGTACAACAAATAGAAAGCCAAAGTGAGGTGCAAACAAATGGAAGGCAGAGAGCCAACCACCAAGCATGTGTACATCACATGCAAGACAAGGAACATGTAGCAACACCCTGAGCCCATCAAATCATACATGGCTGGCACAGTGAGTGAAGTCAAACCACAGTCACCTAAGTGCAACAACTCAGGGACACAGCAAGGCAACCAATGTAGAGGCACAGGGATGAAAGGAAAGAAATAAAGTCAAACTGTGAAAAGCCACACATCTGTATCCAACCACTTTACAGGAGTATGTCAGCAGCACAACACACAGGGCCCAGTGCAACACTCCATGACTGTCAGACACAAGTATGAACCATCACAAATACCCCCTCCTCACACATGTAGCACAGAACACCAGTGTCAAACACAGAAGGGTGCCCATAATGTCCAGTCGATACAATGACAAACAAGCACACTCCCTAGGGGGATCCACAAACATCACACAGACACAGGGAAGCCTGAACAAATGTGTTCACAAGAATGACAAGGGACAGCTCAAATATGAGAGGAGGAAACACCAAGGACGCACCAAACACAACCACAGGAACTAGAATGGACCTAAGTACACATGACAGACACACAAGTAAGGCACAACACACTGGCAAAACACATCTGAATGAAACACACCAACAAAACACACACACTGGCATGCAAATACAACACCACACCCAAAGCACCTGTCAACTGCAAGAGACAACACAGCCCAAACACTGCACACAGCCACACAACAGATGCACATGCCAAGAAATCACATAGAAAACGCAGCAGAACATCACAGGATGTACACCAGGCAAGAACAAGGTTACATACACTCACAGCACTGCATGCACAACAAGCAGTGTGTGCACAATAAACCTACCTGATCCACACAGATTTGAGTGACACACCATGAACACCCACAACAACAATCAAAACAGCAAGCAGATAACACTACACACAGGAAGGCAAGCAGTCCTTCAGTAAACACACAAACAGATAACCCAACACCCACAGATGCACAAGTCTGTGACCCCAAAGTGGAGAAAACAGGATCAGAGGAAACAAGCCATAGGCAATTTTGAATTGGCATAGAGTGCATGTGTCACAGTAAATCATACCCACACAGATAACGTTTTATTTAGCAAGGACACTGATAAGGCAGATAAATGGAGTAATTTCTTTTTATTCACACTTGACACAGATAGGCACCAACATTAAACAAAAGCCAGGCCAGTGGCCAGGGCAAAGTGCAGTTGAGGCACATGAGATCCTGCACAGGCAAGTGTTAAACAGCAAGGAACAACAAGCCCAGTGGCCAGGGCAAACTGCAGTTGAGGTACATGAGATCCTGCACAGGCAAGTGGCAAACAGCAGGGAACGATAAGGCCAGTGTCCAGGGCAAAGTGCAGAGTATGTCCATGAGAAGCTGCACTGGCAAGTGGTAAACAGAAGGAAACTACAAGGCCAGTACCCAGGGCAAAGTGCAGAGTATGTCCATGAGAAGCTGCAGAGGCAAGTGGCAAACAGCAGGGAACGACAAGGCCAGTGGCCATTCTAATGCTCAAAGTTGTTGTATGAGATACTGCAGAGGGAATGTGTGTGACTGTATCCTGCCATGGTCAGCAACACAGTCAGGGTGGTAACAATGGGCAGTACAGGCAGTACAGGCACCGCTATGGGAGAGACTTCCAAGCAGACTTAGCTGTCGGTCTGACTGGGAGGTGGCTGTGTGTCGGGGACAGTTAGAGGGCTGGACTGGGGAGAGAGAGTCCCAACTGAGGCTGAGGCATCAGTGGCATGGGAAGCTGGTGGGCTGCTTGGACCAGGTGGTGTAGTGGCACGTGGAGGTGGAGTCATGCTGCCGTGAGACACAGTGTGGGTGAGAGATTTGTGGAGGGGTGCCATTCCACTTCTTGTGCAGTCTTGGGGCCAGATGTAGGTAATCCCAGTTTACCGACTCTTAAATACCGAATCATACCCATTCGGTATTTAAGAACAGGTAAATGGGATGTAGGTATTTTTTTGTTAAAAATTACCGAATCTGTAAGTTTCGGTAATTACCGAATCGGTAAATATCGATTCGGTAAAAGGGGGAAACATTGAAGAGTGGCAGGGTGTCACTTTGACACCCTGTTGCACCCCTCAATTGTGTATGAGTGCACATGTTGCAGGCATACATGCCCTACTGGCATGTATGTCTGCAACATGGCACTGTGGGTAAAGGTTTTTCATTATTTACCACCAACTTCTAGTTGGTGGTAAATAACGAATCCTTAACTGAGGAATGCACCGACTTGAGTGCTCCCTACATCCTGGATTCGGTAATTTACCGAATCGGTATGTTAAGAATTCAGTATTTTACCGAATCCTTAAATTACCGATTCGGTAAAATACAGAATCCTAAAAAAATGCCACCTACATCTGAAAAGCCAAATACCGGTCGGTAACGGCCGAAATTCAGTAATTTCGGCCGTTACCGACCGGTATTGTGCGACCTACATCTGGCCCTAAATGGCTTCCCTGTCTTGGGATTAATGCAAATTGGTGTGGACACAACAGGCACACTCACCACAAAAGCTGCATCAGGTGCAGATGGTGGCTCTACCTCTGGGGACATGCTGGATCCAACAGGACGCATGGCCTGGCCTTGCCTATGCCCCTCCATCCCCGGTTTACCAGGTGTACCCCCTGCAGTGACCTCATTTCCCTGCTTCACAGGGCTTTGTATGGGAGTAGAAGTTGTGGGTGAATCTGCCTTGGAGCTTTTCTTATGTGTACTCTTAGCAGGCACCACCTTCTCAGCAGGAAGGGAAACTGCTTGTCTCTTTGAGATGCTTTTGGGACAGGAGAGCCTTGGTCTGGGGATTACTCTGAGCCATATGACCCTGAGGCCTGCTTCTTGCCTTTGTGGCCCTTGGTGTTGCCTGACAGGCTTTTGTCTTTGCGATCTGGGGTGGATTTAATTTTCTGTGGGGATGGTGTCTGTGCCCTGGACCTCTTGGGCTGCTGCTGCTGTGTGCTGCATGTACTGTATATAGCCCTTGAGGTCTGTGGTCACAATCGTCCGATGTGGCCACTGGCAGGGGGGTGGACAAAGGGACTGGAGCTGTACTATGAGATTGTTCCAGTTGAAGGGCTGCCATCACAGCAGAGGACAAAGACTGGACAGTCCGGTGTAGCCCACCCACGTCTGAATGAATGCCCTCCATGAAAGCAACCACCTGTGCCAACTTTTTGTCATGGTCTACAACGGCATTGAGAAGAGCTGTTTGGCTCACACACAGCTGGCACAAAAGGTCCACAGACTCAGCACTGGGGAGACACGGGCAGGGGCAGCGGTACCAGGGGTGAAGGACACTCTTCCCTTCTTACTAGTGCGAACACAGGCAGCACCAGTTGATGTAGGTGGGAGGGTGGGCACTGTACACTGTGTGATGGAAGAGGAGGCATAGATGCATTACCGCTGGCATCCGATGACGTTGAGGTCTGCGTCTCTGGCTGTGATTTCTCAAGCAGACTCCGGTCCCCCTCTGAGGCACTGGTCACATCTGTGTCACTTTGCTTGTGTGCAGCAGTTGTGCGTGATGCCTCACCACTGGTGTCCATCACCTTTCCTCCGTGCCCACAGGAGATGCTGCATGAGATAGAGAGATGTAGGGTCAGTTCATTGGCATCAACAGAACATTCATATGCAAGCAAAGCATCACTAAAGATGATGAGATTTCCCTGTTACACACTACCCTGTACAAAAACATTATGCAACCTTAATTTTTCTTTGATCCTTTGCCTATCAACAAGCTAGCAGGGCACAAGTCCACCATGGGATGCCCACAAAGCTCAACATTCTTTCTATGGCTGCGTTCAACCAGACACACAAATAGCACTGAGCACACCTAGGGCTCTGAGATGTACCCCACCACATGTTGCCACTGCCATATCTGGGTGGAGCAAAAGGGGACAACACAGATACAGATGACAACATAACAGTCCACACTTGCCATGGTCTCATGCCATACACCATGAATTACTGTGGGGAACAGCTACTGTTGTACATTGGTGTCAGATGTCTAAACATCAACATACTGAGGCCAGGCAATGCATGCATTGATGAAAGCACACTCAGAATCTGCACACTGCCGTGTCCTTACATAGGATTTCCCACACTGACCCAATGCTGATGAGACCTGAAGACCAGGACTATCAATGCAATGTCAATGCCCATTACTCAAAGGACATTATGAAGTACAGGTAGTGCAAATGCATGACAGCTGCACCCAACACAGAGGCCACTTACAAGACCCTGCATCACACTACCAACTGGCACAGGATGTGAACACATGCAGACACACACAGCCAAATTCACCCTTCCAAGAATACTCACCCCTAGCTTGCTGCTGATGCTCTTTCAAATGTGCATCCAGCTCAGGCTGTGTCACGGCCAGGATGCGGGCCATTAGTGGTGTCATGCTCCACCGCGCCAACCTGCCAGTCCGCAGGAGCAGCCCCAGTATCATCTCCGCCACGTTCTTCCTGAGCCGGCAGATGTCATCCCACCTCTTGTGACAGTGGGTGCGATGTCGGTTGGAGACACCCAGAGCACGCACCTTGCATGCAATGGCCCTCCACAAGGCCTTATGCTGGTGTACTTTGAGCTGCAGCCATGGGAGACAAGAGGTGGAAAGCATCAGTGACACAGTGTTATGAGCCAAAATCTCTACGGTAGCATGATACAGACTCATACCAAATTCCCAGATGTCTTTCAGAGACAAGAATGCATCTCACATGGTACATCATCATGGGGATGCACACGTAAATGCATGCAGGAGTATTGGGGAAACAGTACCTGCCCATCTTATACACATGCAGGATACCAGCACAGAGAGCCATGGGTAGTCTGCCTACATCTACTGTGCATTTTTAGGTAGAGCAAGACATACATTACATATCAACATGTGTTTGGGGCTAGACTCACTGTGTCCAACACTGTGCAGCCCTCAATGTCCTTGCCCTGTGAATGTCTCACTGTGTCATGGATGTCACATTGAGGGACATGATCTCACAAATCCATACCCTCCTTACTGGGCCTGTAGTGTGTAATGTACAGGGCTCAGATGGCTCATTGATGGAGAGTAATGACAAGAGACACATGTGACACTCTGTACGTTCAGTGATGTATCCTTGTCATTTTGGGCGTTGACAGTGCAGGCCAGGTGGGCTCACACTGAGATGGACAACAGGGACCCACACAGCCATTCACACAAGCAAGCACTGTCCTGACTCCCGCATTACTAACGGGCTGTGTCACTGTATAGCTGACAAGACAATACATGTCCCTCCAATATTGATGTGCAGGCATGAAAATGTTTGAAATAGGGTATACCCCCCTTACCCCTGGAGACAGCATGTTAGGCAGTGCATGACACGACCCCACACTCTCAGGCACAAATTGCATCAGATCAACTAAATGTGTGCCCCCGCTGCACTGTCACTCACACTGTTGAAGAATTACCACAACATTTGGGGCACCATATGGCCGTGGATACTGAGTGAGCACCTCATCCACCAGGACCTCCAGCTCCTCACTGGTGAAGGGACTAGCCCGATCTTCTCTGTCCTCAACATCACTATGACCAGGTGGCAGCGGCAGTGGGTGGTGAGGGGTCTCAGGCTGCAGTCCCTGGAGGCGGTAGCAGCAGATGAGGGGTCTCAGATAGCAGTCCCTGGCGGCAGAGCAGGTGAGGGTCTTAGGCAGCAGTCCCTGGAGGCAGCAGCAGGTAAAGGGATCTCAGGCAACAGTCCCTGGAGGCAGCAGCAGGTGAGGGGTCTCAGGCAGCAGGCACTGTGAGCTGTGTAAATGTAGGGCTCTTTCCCACACATATACAGGCAACTGGGGTCGTTTCAGGGGTTCTACGCTGCTGCAATTGGTTGTCAGGTCAGCCTTTTTCAAATGCATCCAATGATCGGCTCTGCGGTGGCGGAGCAAGCCTACCGCGATTTTCAAAATTGCATTAATCTACCGCGATTGCGGTTCCCATTGGCTGTACGGGCATGGTCCGTAGTAGTGACACACCGCATGGGCCAGGCGAATGCTACCGCGGTGGTGCTTCTTTCAAATGCATCCAATGATCAGCTCTGCAGTGGCGGAACACGCCTAGCACAATTTTCAAAATTGCATTAGTCCTCCGCGATTGCGGTTCGCATTGGCTGTAAGGGCATGCTCCATGGCGGTTACACACTGCTGGTGCAATGCTGCAGCTACCGCAATTTGTGTGCCATACATTCACATGAGTGACCGCGATTTGGGTGGCGGAGCATGCCAACCACCATTTGGGCATGTCTATATGGCTACCACTACCGCACATGTGTTTTGGGGATTGGTGGTGACACACCACTGGTGCCATGCATCAGCTACGATATGATGAACTACAAGGACAGATATGTCCATTTTCCCAGGGGGGCTGAATTGGGGGCTGTGAATGGAGATTTGTATGCCATGGGACACATCCCCCATGTTGTTGGTGCCATTGATTGCACACATGTTTGTCTTGTACCACTACAGGCCCGGGAGCATATCTAAAGAAATTGTAAACATTTCCACTCCATAAATGTACAAGTGGTGTGCCAGGCAGATATGATCATCTCACACGTGTGTGCAAAATTTCCAGGCTCAGCCCATGACTCATACCACATGCGTAACTGCATTGTACCACAGCTGATGGCTAATCTGCTTCCTGAGTGTGCATGGATTGTGGGTGAGTATGCATAGTGAAAATGCGAGCTGTGTGTGACATGCTGTCCTCTGCCACAGTAACATTACAAGGTTTATCTGTGTTTCTCACACCTAGGTGACTCTGCATATCCCAACCATCCTTGGTTGCTGAGCCCACTGCGGAATCCCAGGACACCAGCTGACATATACTACAATGATGCCCATGGGAGTACACGTTGTGTGGTGGAGCGTACTTTTGGTCTTCTGAAGTCACGATTTTGCTGCCTGGACAAGACCGGAGCTGCACTTATGTACTCGCACAGAAAGGTATGTCAGATTGCCGAGGTATGCTGCATGCTCCATAAGCTGGCCATTTGCAAGGAGATCACCCTGCTCCTGGATGTTGATGGAAACAAAACAGGTGATGGACAGAATGTGGATCAATGTCACACATGCTTGATTCCGTTCTGGGAAGGACATGGCTTTTGTAGTTTGGACTGGACTGTTCCCATGGGGCAACAGGGTCAGAGCTGATTTGCATATCGCCATTGTCTAACCCAGGGTGGTGTGGAGTGCAAAAAAACGATGTATTTGGGCCCAGATCTTTTGACTGGGGGAGTGTGTGACATTGATCCACATTCAGTCCATCACTTTTTGTTTTTGCAATTGCCGCCCTAAGTGCGCTGGGGATGCCCAGACGTGGGTCCCAGGCACTCCACACCACTTGGGAGTCAAGCTAGCCAGGCTGATGAGAGGTGTTACCTCGAAACCGGTCCGGTCCTCGGATGCTTGACTCCGTTCTGGGAAGGACATGGCTTTTGTAGTTCGGACTGGACTGTTCCCATGGGGCAACAGGGTCAGAGCTGATTTGCATATCGCCATTGTCTAACCCAGGGTGGTGTGGAGTACAAAAAAACGATGGATTTGGGCCCAGATCTTTTGACTGGGGGAGTGTGTGACATTGATCCACATTCAGTCCATCACTTGTTGTTTTTGCAATTGCCGCCCTAAGTGCGCTGGGGATGCCCAGACGTGGGTCCCAGGCACTCCACACCACTTGGGAGTCAAGCTAGCCGGGCTGATGAGAGGTGTTACCTCGAAACCGGTCCGGTCCTCGGATGCTTGATTCCGTTCTGGGAAGGACATGGCTTTTGTAGTTCGGACTGGACTGTTCCCATGGGGCAACAGGGTCAGAGCTGATTTGCATATCGCCATTGTCTAACCCAGGGTGGTGTGGAGTGCAAAAAAACGATGGATTTGGGCCCAGATCTTTTGACTGGGGGAGTGTGTGACATTGATCCACATTCAGTCCATCACTTGTTGTTTTTGCAATTGCCTGGATGTTGATGAGCAGCCAAGGTCCCTGCCTGCAAACCAACCCATGTCCAGTGTTGAGGAAAGTGAAGAGGAGGAAGCTATTGACCTGCGTCAACCGCTTATCGCCCACTACTTCACTTGAAGGTGAGCGACGATGTACAACGGACCCATTGTATGATGATGTCGCTGTTGTTGTCAGTGTGTATGTGAGCTTTGTGATTGCAGCTGGGTGTTGACCCAGTGGTGGCTGACAATATTACTTGGACAGGGTCATTTTGTACATCTACAGGTTATGTATGTTGGCACTGTTGCTCATTGTGATGTGTGCATGATGGATTGGATTGATGGTTGTGTTGTGTGATGTCTGTGATGCCATACCTGGACTAGTGAGTATTGTTCTGTTGTGTTTACCTAGGTCCCTTCAGCCTCTCCTTGTCTACATACATCCAATATTCCCAGTGCATTGCAATCATGGTGGAGACTGCACATCCTGGAATAAACATTGATCAGAAACAACGGCATGTGTGCAAGTATTATTTATTAACAACGGTGACATTTGAGGTGGTGAATATTAACATTGAGGTGAATCTTGAAGCAGTGAGTTCACAGTAATGGTAAATGAGAGAATCGAGTAGTCACCACATTAATGTGGTGACCCAATCCAAAAGGCAGATTCCATTCACAAGGCACTGTAGATAAGGACAGTTCAAAAGAGTCAATGCAGCAGGGAAGAGTTTTGTCATCATGGCTGGCTCCGTCATTGACGTTTGGCAGGTATTTTGCCACAGGTTCCTCCCAGGGAGTTCTTTGGACGGCCCCTCTGTCGCTTGGCAGGGGGTCCTCTGCTGTTGGGCCTGTGGGGTCTGAGGACTCACCCCTCTCTGTGGCCGCAGGGGAGGATGTTGAACTGTCATCCTGTGGACCACCAGTGGGAGGGGGAGGGGGAGGTGTTGGTTGTGGCACAGGCATGTCCCTCAGTACTGCCACTAGCTGGCCAAAGAGGTCCACGATTTGGCACATGCGGGTGTCCATGGACCTCATCAGCAGGAGGAGCCTGCGGGAATCTTCTTCTGATTGGCCCATTCATCCCTGGGCCCGTTCATAGGCCCCAAAGTCTCTGGTGATGTTGTCTAGGGCTTCAGCCCCAGGCTCTGATTGTTTTTGACTGACCCTGCCCCTCCCACTTGCCCAGCTTCCAAGGACCTGTTGCCTCACCGCTGTGTGCCTCCATATCCTCTCCCTGCCCTCCTCAGTTGTTGATGTGGGGTGGTCATCCTCTGTGACAAGAAGAGTGGTGCAGGCAGCACTGGTGGTGGTGGTGGTGGAGGATGCACAGGCTGTAGCAGCAGGGGTATGCAGAGATGTTGTTGTTGCAGCAGATGTGGTAGGGGACGATGAAGTTCTGGGACCTGTTGGACCCTGGAACACCAGATTGGCCGACTTCGAGCTCCTCATCCAAAGAATGCCGGGATTCAACATCCAAGAGTCGATGTCCCAGGAGGGTGGGGGTGAGACTGGCTCTGCAGGTTGCTGGTGTTGTCCTCTGTAGTCAGTTCTTGGTCAACTTTGGGTCAGATTGGATATGGTCATTGTAGTGCACCCCGCAAGCTTTGTGTCAGCTGTGTATTATTCACAGTGTGTATACCACACAGTTGACTAATCATCACATTGTTTGTATGCTCACTGCTGTGCCTACTGACATTATGTTAAGGAACATTCATTACTTGTCCATGTGTGAGGTATCAATACATAACATGCGCCACTTGCATATTTTGTGATTACAGGGACATGTTGTCATCTAACGACTAGCGCAACAGATATTTTCGGTGAAGCCTCTTTGCTGATTACTCTGCCCTGGCAGACATTACATCTGAGCATGAACTCTCCATTGTCATCTCATGCATACCTTTGTCATGTCATGTGCATATCTGAATTTGTACCAGCAACAATGCTTTCTTCGTCATCATGTGGTCCTTGCTGCTCTAGCCCCATGGCACTTTCACATGGCATTCAGTGCTCTGCATGATTGTGCACAGGCGTTCTTCTACATGTGAATTGGTGTGTCACACTTTGGTTGCTGTGACAGTTACATTTGCTTAGCTGTCGGTTCAATGTGTGTGGCAATAGGATCTGTTTGTATTCTTGTGCGATGAGAGGGCTGGTGTTGTCATATGACACCATGCTTTTTGAGAGTAATGGCTGGGTGCATGTACTGTTGACTTACCTGTTCTGTTTTCACATTTGAGTTGGATTTGTGACACATCTGTGCGTGTGTTTGCTGGAGACATCCATCCTGCTCAGGCGTGGAACAAGAGAGCATAATATATCTAGCTACCTGTTATTTTGAAGTGGACAATGCAATGTCTGACATGTGCATCTGGTTTGGAGGGAGAGCTCCATATGATGATTTGTGGTACAAGAGGGCTTGGTGGGAGTTGAAGTGCAGGCCTCCCACCCCCAAACAGCCCTCCCTGTAAAGATGGCTGCCTACCGGTGAGTTTGGTGGTTGAACTACAATTCCTGGCACATGCTTCTGGGTGGATGGGGAGTGCTCCATCTTGCTCAGCTGGGGTACAAGGGAGCATGGTGGGAGTGGTTTTGCAGGCCTCCCCCTAAACAGCCCTCCCTGTGAAGATGGCTACCTACCGGTATGTTTGGGGGTTGTACTACAATGACTGGCACATGCTTCTGGGTGGATGGGGAGTGCTCACTCTTGCTCAGCTGGGGAACATGGGAGCATGATGCGAGTGGTATTGCAGGCCTCCCCACCCTCAAACCCCCCTCCCTGTGAAGATGGCTACCTACCTGTGAGTTTGGTGGTTGTACTCCAATGGCTGCCACATGCTTCTGGGTGGGTGTGGGGTGCTCCATCCGACTGAGGGGTGGGACAGGGGGCATGGTGGGAGTTGTAGTGCAGGCCTTCCACCCCCAAAACAGCCCTCCCAGGGAAGATGGCTACCTACCTGTTAGGTGAGCGTGAACAATACAATGGTTGCAAACTGCTTCTGGGTGGGTGGGGAGTGTTCCATCTTGCTCAGCTGGGAAACAAGGGGGCATGCTGGGAGTAGTATTGCAGGCCTCCCACACCCAAACAGCAAAACCTGTGATGATGGCTACCTATCTGTGAGTTTTTTTGTGGTGATACAATGGCTGCCACATGCTTCTGGGTGGATGTGAAGTGCTCCATCCTGCTGATGGGTGGGACAGGGGCATGGTGGGAGTTGTAGTGCAGGCCTCCCACCCCCAAAAAGCCGTCCCAGGGAAGATGGCTACCTACCTGTTAGATGAGGGTGAACAATACAATGGTTGAAAACTGCTTCTGGGTGGGTTGGGAGTGCTCCATCTTGCTCAGCTGGGGAACAAGTATAATGCTGTTTGCCAGAACATATACACCCCTGTAAATGTTGGCTACCTTTGGGGTGATTCAGATGTAGTGTATGTTACATCTGTGGGACATGCATTGGATTTATTGGTGCATATGGATATACTTGTGCCTCTGAGATGTAGCTTTGTAGTTGTGCAAGACAGGACATAGCAGTGTAATGGTCTACATTTGTTTGTACTTACCAGCCTCCACTCCCCCGGCTATTCCTGTGAGACTCTCTGGATGTAGTGTGGCAAGCCTCTTCTCCTCCCATGCAGTGAATGTTCTTAGTGGAATGGGAGGGCCACCACCAGTCCCCTGAGCCAGCTCATGGTTCTCGCTTCTCTTCTTTTTGACAACACTCTTCAGGTCATGCCACTGCTTCATGATTTCATGTCTGTTGTGCGGGGTGGTCCCTACTGCATTGACCTTGTCGACTATCCTTACCCACATTTGATTTCTTGTGGCTAATGGTGTCTGTTGGACCAGGTTACCAAACAGTTGTGTTTCTACTCTGATTATCTCATCTACCATGACTGTCAACCCAGTCTCTGTGAATATGGGCATTTTCTGTGGTGCCAGGGTGTTTGATGTGCAAAGGGGTTAGAGATGCAGGTGTGTGAGGGGGGTGGGGTGGGGTGATGTGTATGGTGTGTGAGGTACTGAGGGGTTAGAGGTACAGGTGATGAGGTGGTGGTGGTGCTGTGTGTGGTGTGAATAGTGATGGTGTGTTGTTTGCCTCTCCTTTGACCTCTGATGTTGGGCCTTTCAGTACTGGAGTATTACAAAGATTGTGGTAAGGGAAGGAGTTGGTTTTATGCTCAGCTACATGGGTGTGTCCAAATGGGGTATTGCTGTGAGGTGTGTTGTGTGGGTTGTCTAGGGATTTGTATTTTTGTAGTTGCAATGTGGTTTTGTCATTGGGGTGTTTTCTGTGTTTTTGGGGGCATGGCTAGTTTGTTGTGTGCACTTTGTTGCCTTGCTGTGAGTTCTTTCTGTCGACTGGCATATTTGTCACGGAACGTCCGCAGCGGTGGCTATGCTACAGGTTTTCCGCCGGCTCTCCCATTCATCACTGTTGCGACCGCGGCGGTTAGAAGCAGCAGAACGTACCGCGGTCACATCGGGGATATCCTAGTATTCCGTGTGCTGGTTCTGCTGGTATGCCGGCGGTTTGGTGATTTTACGCCGCTAATCCGACCGCCGTGAACGGATTTTGGCCTTCTCCGCCCGCTACGGGCATTTTTACATTGCCTCTTACCACCGTGGTTGGATATTTTTGGCAGTTGATCGTAAATGTGCCGCCGGTTTTCCCACTGTACAGGCGGCCGGTTGATTTCAGCTACCATGGCGGTCAGGATGGTTTTCCGACCACCATACTAATGGGCCCCCAAATTTGCCATTTAAAAACATTGCACCTTTCAAAACTAGGTCTTAAACTCTGCCACGTCCCCAGACTCCTTGGTATTCCAATGAGATGAGACAGGTGACGACCTCCTGTAAAAAGCTGTAAAGAAAGTGGTCTAGAAGAACAAAAAAAGGTATAGAGATGCTTCTAATTGGCATTATACTCTTATCACCAGAATATTAAATTGGCACACAATTCCCATATTATTATTTAAATTGAGCAAACATTCAATTCTTCTAAAGAATTGTGTAAAGTCCTTAGTCCCAGATGTACAAAGCTTTCCGTTTGCATTTCTTAAACAGAGACTCCATAGGAATCACTATTTAAGAAACACAAAAGGATATGTACCAAATTTGCAGTTCCCTAATAGCGATGCCTACAAAGTAGAAATGCCATTAGGGAATCGCATATTGGAAATGTCACTGTAGTCCCGTCCATGGGCAAATTAGGAAATGGTTTGCATTTACTAAATTGCGGTGGAACCCCGAATTTCCTAGTGCATTGGTGCATGTGTAAGTGCACATATACCCTAGGGGCATATGTGTGCTTCCTGTCACTTAAAAAAAAGCTTTTTTAAATGCATTTTTTTATTTTGCAAATGGTTACCATTGACTTCAAGTTGATGGTAATAGCATTGCCTGAATGCCCAATTCGCAGTTAGGAAATGCTATATAATTGTCATTTAGGAATCGCAACTAGGTAATCCCTATTTGCGATTTCCAAATCATGGTTGCAATTTGTGATTTCTACCAGCTAGAAATCACAAATTGCATCCAGGTTTTGGCCCTTTGTACATCTGAAAAGACCATTTAGCATTTCTTAATGGGCCGAAACAGCGATTTGGCCCATTAAGAAATGCTAAATGGCTTCACACATCTAGGCCTAAAAGACTTTGTTAAGTCTTCAAAATGCTCCTAGGCTATTTCAGGCTTTAGCAGATTTATTTGAGGGTAAAATAAATCAAATCTATCTGAGCTTACTATGCTTGTGAACCAGTCTCTTGAGGAACTAACCTACGATGCTCCTCCTCTAAATTGTAGCTGTAGCATGCAAAGGTTTGCACCTTTTCTATTGAGCAGATCCAAAAGATCTTGGAAAAAAGGCAAATCTGGTCATATACTACATGGATCTCAGCTCTACTCTTCCATCAGATTGCACTTGCTGTCCGCACACTGTTCAATGTATATGTTGACACAGTGATGATTCCCCTTGGGGGACATTTGAAGCAGGGTCTTACCTGCCACGCTGCTCCAGTTGCTCCTGCGTGCCCAACGCTGTGGGTCTCCCGGCCGCCGCCGCCAGTTACATCCTGTGGATGCCGAGGGGGAGACCACAGCTCCCAGGCTGCTGTGCGCCAGCCCCGCCCACTGCCACGCATTTCGCGCGCCCGGAGGCGCTTTAACTTTGGAGGCTCCTATCAAGGAGCGGGGGACATTTGAAGCAGGGTCTTACCTGCCACGCTGCTCCAGTTGCTCCTGGGTGCCCAACGCTGCGGGTCTCCCGGCCGCCGCCGCCAGTTACATCCCGCGGCTGCCGAGGGGATACCACAGCTCCCAGGCTGCAGTGCGCCACCCCCGCCCACTGCCACGCATTTCGCGCGCGCGGAGGCGCTTTAACTTTGGAGGCTCCTTCCGCGTTGCGGTTCGCGCGTGGGCGGAGCCGGGCTAAGCCCGGGACAAGGGCGGGACCATCTAAGGCCATCTTAGGCCAGAGGAGGCCGGGTCGGGCCACCCCCTTGGCCTTGCAACAAAAGGAGGTAAAGAGACCTGAAGACTATCCATAGGCACATTCCGGCCCTCCCCAAGGGAAACCATACTGTGATGCACGAACATTTTAGGTGCTTCTAGGTGTTTGTTGCTGTTCCCGTGCTAAATACACAAAAGCCAGTTACATTATGACATGCAAGGGGTGCCCAAAAATACTATCCTCCAGAGGGACTCGGCCAAGGGGACGTTGGACCACTACCTAAATAGGGCAACATCACCCATTGTCCGTGAAATAGAGAGAACAGAACGACGTCTGTCTACAGATAACACTTTCAGTAAGCGATCTCCCTCACAGACAGTTGACGTAGCACAAAACTCATCATTGTTGGAGGAACTAAATAAATTATGTAAATCTATGTATGCTCCTGTAGAATCGAGAATCGAGCAATCTAGTGCTCCTATCTGCCCTACAATAATCACAAGTCCCCAGCCTAGTACACTATCCCAACTAAATGACAATTTGCTGGATACTCCCCTTTTACTACCAGCAAAAGTTAACACGCAATCTATAGCGTTCCCTCAGGTGCCTTCTGTTAAAAGAAAGCGAAAAGGGGATAAACACATGGGGAGTCAAGCAAAACAACAAAAACTTTACATAAGCCCTCCATTGCCCATCACCATCACCCCTAAAGCATGTAAGGTATTTGCGAAAAGGGAAACTTCTGCACCCTCTACCCGGGCAACTCTATTATCCGAGATAGAAATCAAGATCAACTCTATAATATCCCCCTTGATAGAAAAAATGAATAACTTAGGGGATAGGCTTACGGGTATAGAGGAAATGACTAAGGCAAACTCGCTACTCTTAAAAAGTATGGCAGGACCCAACCAAACACAGTTTTTATCTGCCACTGAAGTGCCCATAACAACTGCACAAAGTAACATTGTCCGAAATCAACCAGTAGCCGTACATATGTTATCTTCAAACACTCCTCCTCCAGAGTAGGGCTGAACAAAGAACCCACATTCCATAAAGGGACAGTTCCTAACCACGGGAACATGTCACGAAAAACGAACCACATACATTTACCGCCGGAGGCTGCTCCGTTTGTGTGCGTACTCTTTGGAGTGCCAGCACTTACAAACGGAAAAACTGAAAGACAACAGGACTTAAGAAATAAGGTTGTGTTCTGGTTAACAAAAAATAGACCCTTGCCACCTAATATTGATGGAAGAATACGAAATGTTAGAAGGGTGGGCTGGCTAGGTCCCCTTCGAAAAGATATACCTGGTGACCTGGTATTAATAAATTTCAGAAATAAACACGTCGTCCCACATCTTCAAACCTGGCAGCCACAAATAGGAGATGGCCCTATACACACCTGGGAACTGTGTGACTTTTACCCTAGACCATCATACCTCCCCCAACCAAGATCAAATGTAGAGAGTAACCTTTCGATGGGCAGAAGCAGCCTCGGATTGAGTGGCTATAATATTCAGACTTCCAATCGATTTGACTTACTTTGTAACAAATTATAATCTATGCCACCCAGCCCTCTCAGACCCATAGAGATTTAACATAATTTTATCTGTTGCAGCAATTTTCTACCACTTTTTTGTTTTTATATTATGTATTAAGTAAATTAATCAGCTTGGTAGTTTTGTACAGCTTGTTTATAAGGGATACATGTTTTATATTGAAATTGTCCATGTGAATGGATTTTTTTTTATGTTTTATGCTTTTATGGTTATATCCTAGCCGAATAAAGTACTGTGAATTGAAATTGATTCACCTTGATTGAAAATCAGCACAAGTTATACCTATAAAGATTAAAGCTAATGTAGATCCTAGTAATCGAACAAATTACCATCCTATCTCACTGCCCCCCTCTCCTGGACAAGTCTCTGGAAGGTTTAATAACTACCCAGCTCTCAGCATATTTTGAGGAAAACAATATCTTGGATCCATCTCAATCTGGTTTTAGATCCTCCTACAATACGGAGACCTTCTTAGTTGCAGTGACTGATTCCATAAGACTATCTCTGGACAGAGGTTTTCCATCAATGCTGGTGCTGCTGGATATATCAGCAGCCTTTGATACCATGTCTCATACTAGGTTAATTCAAAGGCTGCATGGAATTTTTGAAATAGCTCTCCAGTGTTTTCAGGATTTCTTAAGAAACAGATCTCAAACTATTTCGCTGGGCACTATGCTGGTTGATAAGGGGGTCCCACAGGGCTCTTGTTCGAGCCCCACGCTGTTTAACATCTATGTAGCCCCTCTAACTACCATCAATAGAACCTCTGGATTTGAAATGATATATTATGCTGATGATACACAGCTCATAATTTTCTATGCGGTACAAAAGGGGGTGGTGATGGACGGAGCATCTGAATCAATCAAACACTCACACCCAGTCAAAATCACCGTTCTTTAGCCCACTCTGCCACCCCAGTTCAGACATGTATATGCAAATCAGTCTGACCCTGTGCCTCATGGGAACAGTCCAGCCCGAACTGCCAAGCCATGTCTTCCCTTGACCGGAAACAAGCTTACGAGGACCGGTTTCTGGCATTCCAGCCTTCTTCAGCCCGGCTTGCTTGAATCCAGTGGCAAAGTGAGCAAGGGACTCACATCTGAGCATACCCTGCCACACTTATGGTGGCCAAAAGCGGTACAAAAGGGGGTGGTGATGGACGGAGCATCTGAATCAATCAAACACTCACACCCAGTCAAAAGATCTGGATTTAATCCATCACCGTTCTTTAGCCCACTCTGCCACCCAAGTTCAGACATGGCTATATGCAAATCAGTCTGACCCTGTGCCTCATGGGAACAGTCCAGCCCGAACTGCCAAGCCATGTCTTCCCTGGACCGGAAACAAGCTTCCGAGGACCGGTTTCTGGCATTCCAGCCGTCTTCAGCCCGGCTTGCTTGAATCCAGTGGCAAAGTGAGCAAGGGACTCACGTCTGAGCATACCCTGCCACACTTATGGCGGCCAAAAACGGTACAAAAGGGGGTGTTTATGGAAGGAGCATCTGAATCAATCAAACACTCACGCCCAGTCAAAAGATCTGGGTTTAATCCATCACCGTTCTTTAGCCCACTCTGCCACCCCAGTTCAGACATGGCTATATGCAAATCAGTCTGACCCTGTGCCTCATGGGAACAGTCCAGCCCGAACTGCCAAGCCATGTCTTGCCTGGACCGGAAACAAGCTTCCGAGGACCGGTTTCTGGCATTCCAGCCGTCTTCAGCCCGGCTTGCTTGAATCCAGTGGCAAAGTGAGCAAGGGACTCACGTCTGAGCATACCCTGCCACACTTATGGCGGCCAAAAGCGGTACAAAAGGGGGTGGTGATGGAAGGAGCATCTGAATCAATCAAACACTCAAACCCAGTCAAAAGATCTGGGTTTAATCCATCACCGTTCTTTAGCCCACTCTGCCATCCCAGTTCAGACATGGCTATATGCAAATCAGTCTGACCCTGTGCCTCATGGGAACAGTCCAGCCCGAACTGCCAAGCCATGTCTTCCCTGGACCGGAAACAAGCTTCCGAGGACCGGTTTCTGGCATTCCAGACGTCTTCAGCCCAGCTTGCTTGAATCCAGTGGCAAAGTGAGCAAGGGACTCACGTCTGAGCTACCCTGGGCTAAAGAACGGTGATGGATTAAACCCAGATCTTTTGACTGGGTGTGAGTGTTTGATTGATTCAGATGCGGGCGTGCGAAATTGAAGCAAACGAAGAAAATCCACGACAAACAACGAAGCCTGAGTAACTAGTCTTTGTTGAACAAATTGTGGGCCGAAATAAGGAGAGCTGAACGCTAATTAAAGAAGTGTGCATCATTTGGAAGTTTGACAACTGTGCACGAGTGGAAGCGAGCGGTGTGCGACTTTAAAAAAAGTACCTTTGAGCTCGTGAAGTCGGCGCGTGTTGCTGTTTGTTAATCCTTCAAGCAAGCGTCTGAGTGAAGAATGTGACGTAGAAGGAATGACGTGGAGCAGCGTGTGCTGTGCGCAGTGACGAAGAGCACAGCTGATATAAGGAAAACGTGGCGTGCGTAGTGACGCGACACGTAGCGGCCATCTTGGAAAAGCGTATCTAGCAACCCTTCGAAAAGAAGACGGAGGAAGACGGTGAACTGCGGATACAACCCGTTTTTGGAAAAATCGGTAAAGAAAAGAAGGAAGTGGACACATTCTTCTGTAGGACATAGAGGTGACTTAAAAAAGAAGTGAGGTAAAAAAAAAGAGAGAGGAAAAAAAAGAAGAGAAACGAAGTGAAGAAACAAGTGGATAGTATTGTACAAAGTCAAAGGGACAAGGAAATATAAACGTGAAATATAAGCGTGGAAGAGTAAAACTTTAAAAAGAAAGAGAGAAAAAAAGGAAGGGATTGTGTAACAGGATTTTGTTTTTTTTACAGAATTGTGTGCTAAGACATACCTTACTAATACATACAAATGGAAGGACATAATGTTGTGATGCCACCATTGTTTCTTCAACAGAGTGGCGATCCTCCAATAGAATGGGAGGAATGGATTGAAATTTTCGAAAATTACATTGAGGCATTGGATGGGAAAGATTTTAGTGCAGCTAGGAAGAAAGTGCTGTTGTTGAGCACTCTGGGTAAGGAGGCCCAGCATGCCTTCAAGTTTTTACCGGCAGGTACAAATGCAGATGGGAGAGTTATAACTAACGTTTACCTTGAGGGAAAAGCTAGACTTAAGAAACAATATTCAAAGGAGGTGAATATTGTCATGGCCAGGCACAAATTCTATACGCAACCGCAGAGGATAGATGAAAATATAGACCAGTTTGTTACAAGTTTAAGGGAGCTGTCGATTAAGTGCAATTTTGGGACAATAAGGGACGATATGATAAGGGATCAACTCATTGTCCAGTGTAGGAACAAGAAAATGCAAGAAAAATTGTGGGCGGCAAAAAACCCATCCTTGCAAAATGCAATAGAAATAGCTAAGGTTGTAGAGGCATCGAGTGCGTGCATGAAGGAAATGGAAAAAAAAGAAAGTGTGAAGGAAAATGTGAGTGCTGTGGGCGTGTCTCAGGATGGAAAAGAGGATGATGTAGCAGTTGTTTCTAGGAGGAGTAGCGAAAGGAACGAAAGAGGAGTAAAAAAGTACAGTGGGAACGCACAGAATGGTGGTGAGCAGTACAGGGGCAAGAGAATGTTTGTACAAGGTGTGGGAGCACATACCACACAGCTGAATATAAAAGATGTTTTGCATTGGACAAAGAATGCAAGAAGTGTGGGAAAAGGGGTCATTTTTATAAGATGTGCAAAACGATTAATAAAACAAAGGTTGCTGTGGTACAAAATGAAGGGGTGTGTGTGGTGAACAGATGTAAAGTACAGAGTGCTAACAAAATATTGTGCGGTAGTGATGAGGAGATGGAAGGTGAGAAGGGGAGAAAGGAAAGACCCAAGGTGATGTTTGTCATAAAGGGAAAAGAAACCGAATTGATGGTTGATTGGGGATCATTCTGGACGATTATTCCAGCCTGCTTATTTAGGAAAAACTGGCCTCATGTAGTTCTTAAACCTAAGGACATCAACCCAGGGGGGTACCAGGGTGAGAGGATAGACATCATTGGGTACATGTTGACGGACATTGTTTTTCAGGGGCGGAGTGCGGATGGAAAAGTGTATGTTGCACATTCTGGACCCCCAATACTTGGGTGGGGCCATCAGTACGATCTGAATATCATTATAAATCCTAGGGCGAAAAATCAAGTGATGATTGTGGATGAGGTGACAACAGATTCGATTGTGGATGGGATGTTGAGTTTGTTCAAGGAGGAGATCGGCGCATTGAAGGGGTATGTACATAAGATTATGCTTAAGGAGAATGCATTTCCCATGCAGCATAAGGTGAGGAAGGTGCCCATTATAGCAAGGGATGAAGTGAGGAAAATGGTGTCTGAGATGTTGGAGCAGGGTATTATAGAACAGATAGAAACATCTAATTGGATTTTGCCTGTTGTTATTTCGACCAAGTCCGATGGGAAGTACAGGTTCTGTGTGGATTTGCGCACCCTGAACCAGAATATTGTTGTGGATAATTATCCCTTACCAAACATAAATGAACTGATCTTGTTGTTGAAAGGAGGGAAGTATTTTACGAAATTGGACCTACTGCATGATGATTCGAAATCTTTGACTGCGTTTATCACTCCAGAGGGTATTTATCAAGTCACGCGCATGCCTTTCGGGTTGGCGTCTGCCGCTGGTGTGTTTCAGCGTATGATGGGATCAGTACTGGGAGGAATAAAGAACGTAGTGTACTTCCAGGATGATGTTTTGTTGTTTGGTGAAAGTTTGGAACAGCATAATGTGATTCTGAGAGACATTTTGAACAAAATGGAGAAAGCAGGTTTGACATTAAAGAAAGAGAAGTGCAGATTTGCTGTGGAGGAGGCAGAATATTTGGGTTATACCTTGTCAGCCGATGGAGTGAGACCAAAAAGAGATCTGTTGGAATCTATAAGGAAGGCTCCTGCAACTGAAGATAAAGATCAGTTGAGGTCTTTCTTGGGTTTAATAGAGTACTATGCGAAGTTTGTGAAAAATTTTGCAGATAAGACAGAGAAGATAAGGGCATTGTTGAGGAAAGGTTGTAAATTTGTGTGGGACAAGGAACTGGAGGGAGTGTTTGACAACATAAAGAAGGAGATTTGTGAGGCTAAAATTCTCACACCTTTTGACACCAAGTTGCAATCTGTATTAACCGTTGACGCAAGTGGAGTTGGAGTAGGTGCAGTTTTGGCACAGGAGCATACCTCCGGTGTCAAGACAGTGGCATTCGCGTCTAGATCACTTACCAGTTCGGAGAGAAATGACTCGATAATAAAGAGGGAGGCGCTTGCGGCCGCATGGGGTTGTGAGTACTTTAGAATGTACTTGTGGGGATTTAAATTCAGATTACTCACGGACCATAAACCCTTGCTTAGAATCTTGTCACCTCGTGGTGCAGGTAAGGGGTCCGCAAGGTTGGCGAGATTGGCGGCACGCATGCAGGATTTCCTGTACCAGGTAGTTTATATACCTGGGTGGAAGAATTGTCAGGCATATGGCCTGTCGAGACTTCCTTTACCGTGGCAGGATGTAGACAGATCAGGTGTAGAATTAGCACAATGTGAGCGTGCGGTAGCAGCTATTGATGAGGTTGTTAGTTTGTGTTATGGTGCGATAGGAAAGACGCAGTGGAATGAAAGTATGGAAAAGGATGAGGTGTTACGTAGCGTGTAGGAGTTGATTGTAAAAGGAGCAAGGCGAGAAAGCACTCTTGCAATTGGTGTTAGACCGTATTTGAAGGTTTTAGATCAGTTGTCAATTTGTGATAAAGGGGAAAACTTGGTGATGAAGGATGATAAGTATATTCCACTGTGTGAATTAAGATTTCCCTTATTCAAGTTGGCACATGAGGGACATCTTGGGCAGTCTCTTACTAAGAAAAGGGTGAGGGAGCATTTTTGGTGGTCGGAAATGGATCAGCAGATATCTGAGTGGGTTGAAAGGTGTGTGGATTGTTTAGAAAGCTGAGAAGAGATTGAAGATGGGTAGTCAGGGTAATCATGGTGAGATAGAGGATCCAGGGTTAACCTTGGCACACTGTCTGTTTGGATTTCATTGGACCCTTTTGTGGATTTGGTGTGGATTTGAAATTCGCACTTGTCATGGTTGATGTTTACTCAAGTTGGTTGGTTGTGAAGTTTTGTAGTGAAATCACAACCAAATCTACCATTAAAATGATGTCTGAGATTTTCAGAGAAGAAGGGTATCCGGTGAAAATAATCACTGATAATGGTACACAATTAACTTCTGGTGAGATGGTGTCTTTCTTAAAGGCATTTGGGATCATACATTCAAGAACATCTCTCTATAACCCACAAGGGAATGGTGTTGTGGAGAGGGCGAACAGGATGGTGAAGGGTGTAATGCAGATGGCTGTTTCTTCTGGTGGTGATGTTAAAAGTATGCTGAACGATCTAGTGTGGGCATACCGCACCACAGAGAACAGTGTTTCTGGGGAAATTCCCTTCAAATTGATGAGGGGAAGGGCTGCTAGTACCAAGGTTGTACCTGCATGGATGAAGGAAGGTCTGAGTATGGAGGAAATGGAAAATCGTGGAAAGGAAAAAGAGTATGATGAGGGGGTTGTTGCTAATAAGATTAAGGTAATGACCTGGTGAAGGTGAAACCTGGTCGCATTAGCAGTGGTTTGACAAAATTCAGGGGTCCATTCAAGGTAAAATCTGTACATAATCATTTTGTTACATTGTACAATGGAGAACACTGGAATATGAGAAGGGTTGCGCTGTATAAACAAAATACAAGGAATGAGGATGATGAAACTTGTGTTCATGATGATACTCAGGTTGGTCATAAGGATGATGTGGTTGTCTCTCGTGTCCCTTTACAGAGATGCAGACGACCACCAAGTTATTTGAAAGATTATTTCTGTGAAGATGCTTAATTTACGGAGTGCTTAATTTATGGAATGTTTTCTTTTATCTGTTTTGCTTTTTTTATTTTCCTTTTCATATCATTTTTTCTTGTTTCACTTTAATGTATGAAGGAAAGAGGATATGTTGTATTCTCATTTAGTATTACTTGCTTCTTTCCCCTTTAAGTCATATGTTCTATTTAGATTCTTAGTGTGCTGATGTTCTGTGTAATGCTTCTTGTGGGCAGTTACTTGCTAGTCTTGGTGGGAGCACCAACTACTCTCTGTTACTCGCAATAAACATCCTTATTTTATATATATTCCTTTTGGTACTAGTCTACGTCCTTTACAACTGAAGGCACAGCAACTGTGGGCCTCAGATTGGTGGCCTATACATTTAGGCCCCACTGCTGTTCCCAAACAGGTTGTTAGGAATCTTGGCCTCAAAATAGATCCATCTTTGTGTATGTCAGACCAGGTCGTAGCAATTAGCGGTAGTTGTTTCAACATGATACGTCTGCTTAGGAAAAGCTGTGTTCAGGTTCTGGTTTACAGCAAATTGGGTAATGGCTGTAGCTATCTACACCAGAAATCTAACTATTACTATCCATCTAGGAATGTGTGCTCTAAGGACAAATCCTTGCTTATCTCCCCTCGTGTTCACTTAACAAGATGCAGCAGCAGGTCTTTTTCTTACTTGGCCCTATGTTATTGGAGTGCATTGCCCTATCATATTCACACTTGTCCCGACAATGTTAAATACAGGAAAGAGCTTAAAACAGCCTTATTTCAATTTCTCAGTGCTTTATTTACGTTTGCTTTTTGATAGCGCTGAGATACCTCTTTAGACGTGATTTGTGCGCTATAGTAAGTTATATTAACATAACAACTGGGAGCAAGTTGCGAGCACCGCATAAGATAGCCACTCGACTTTAGCCCTCCCGGTGGACTTCTGCATGCATTAGAGAACACAGCACTACTTCCTCATGTAGCCCCTCCTGAAGCCTGAATATAGCTATAAGAAGGTCGATGCCTTCCTTTTTGACCCTCTGCTCCTTACCAGCACTCAGAATGATGAAGATTACTCTGTCTTTTTGCATTCATTTGAGGAAATTCTTAATAAGCCTCCCTGACTGGAGTCCCCTCCTTATTAGATTCAGTGCTGTTACTCCTGTCACAGTAAGAGTCTTTCTCTCTCTATTTGTTATCAAGAGTGCTGGTTTATCTATTTTTTCACTTGAACATCCTTGCCTATTAACATTATATTTTGCTGGGAAGCTAATGGTCATTGAAAGTATTTTCTCTTGAGGCTTTTTACTTCCCTGAGGTGAATTGAATTTGATTATATATGATGTGTAGAGTCATTCACCTACGTACCTCTACTTTGTCAGTGTCATAGTAATCCTTTGATCCTTCGACGTGGCACACCATATTCTTCACTAGCTGTTTTGTGCAGAGCATATAACTCTAGTAGTTTCTGCTTCAATTCAGCAGTCAGTCAACAAATGTTCCCCTTGCCATTACTCTGGACATGAATAGTACTCTGGAGTTTCATCCTCTCTGTGGGCACTGACCACACAACTCTGATATTCTTCTAGGTTGTGTTACTGGTTTTGAACTTTATTCTGGCTCCTAATTGGAACGCAATTGCATCACGTGTTTCTGCTTTTGCTCACTTTGGCACCTGTATGGGCAGGTCCTTTAGGCAAAAGGACAGAGTTTCACCTCACTTGTCCTCCACCAAAATCCTCACACGTTCTAAAAGTCGTGAGCGTAACCTTGCTTGTATGTCCCCGTCAGCCATCATGGGGAGCTCCTGCGAACTGGGGATGGGAAGGTCTACTGTTTCGTTTCGGCAGGATCATTCCCAAAGGAAACCTCTGCTCCAGTTAAGAGACTTAAGAAAAATTCAGATTCTTCTTTTAAGTGACACCCTCCTTTTACCTTGGACGATGTACTGGAAGAAATGTGAGCTTTAAAACCCTGTGTCATACAAAACAGTACATCCCTGATACGCAAAGAAGAGAAATGGTATTCTTATGACCAACGCATCATGGCTGTTAAGCAGAGGATAAGTGATATGGAGGATTCTCTCCCATTGGTTTCTCAGCAGAAAAGTAATATATAGCTATTTAAAGGGATTACGAGGATTTCGAAAATAGAAATGTTGAGAAATGATATACAACTTTTTGGTGATCTGGAGAACTCAGAGGGAACCAACAGGATTTATTTTCTGGAAAGGGTCATCACCACTATAGTTCACCTACCTCAGCACAGTCAGCTTATTATCCATCACGCACATCGCCTCGGTTCCAAACCCTCTGCCACAACTACTCGTCAAAGACCTGCAGGCATTATTACTCTCTTCTTGAAGCACACCAATTGAATGCACATCATCTCAGCGGCTAAACCATCTGGACCTCTTGAATGGTCTGGGCATAGGATCTTTACTATGCAGGATGTCTCTAATGCAACAGCCACAAGACAGAAACGTGTTCTTGAACTTCATTCACAATTACATTCCATGAATATCAGATACAGTGTTGTTCACCCTTGCTTTTTAAAATAATACATAAGGAAAACTCTTACACCTTTAAAGACCCAGCTAAATTGACTTTCTCTGAGAGCATCGACTTGATGATGTGGAAATTGGTGCAGAAGCCAAAACATGACTGTTAATTTTACCTTGTTGTGTCTCTCCTTAATTATTACATTGTTCTATTTTCTTTAGGTTTTGTGTTTCTAGGTTTCTGTACTCTGTGTCATCTGTTTCTATCTCATTGTTTTTCGGTTCAGAGTATTCTATTGCATCTGTTTTCTGTCCCAGTGTTTTCTGCCCCATTAGTGTGTGTGCTGTCCCCTCATCATCCTACCCCTTCTACTACATGGTAAGTTTAATGATGCATTATTTATCCTTTTGTATTCTGCCTTTTTAAAAACTGTTCAATGTTATACAGTCCTCACATACCTGTATTTCTCTCTCTAACAGCTGTTTATCATGTCTTTTTGTTGTTCACTATGTTCCTATTCATGTTCACTAAAGCAGAGTCTGGCTCCATCTTTTGTTTAAGTGTTCAGTAACCTCCTATATATTTTGCTTATAGCTTCATTACTGCAATTCCTGTGTTACCTCTATTTTATCCTCATTTTTCAGGGGTATCTCACCCTCCTTTCTTTTCTCCCTTTCTTTTTCCCTTACTCTGGGGCATATCATCAACGGGCAGAGATAATTATCGCTGGCCGTGTTTAGCGTGCAGAAAATTAACGCCACCTATCGCCCGATTTTATTGCTCGGTGAGCACACTATCAGCAACGTGCATCGCTGAGGCAATAGAAATCCAGGCAAAAGCGGGGGAAAGAGTCGAAATTGCCGGAATTCCAGCGATAGAAAACCGCATTAGGGAAAACATTATAGATAGGGAGACGTGGACTCAGGATAACAATCCACCTCTCATTATAAATATGGATTAGTAAGGAAAAAAAAAGGCATCACAAACTGGCGAAGAACCCGGTTAGCGCTGATTTTAATATAGCTATGCTTGTTAGAGGTACACTTGTAAATAGAGAGGAGCTGGGTTAGCGATAAAATCCCATGTTGTTTCACGGGACACGCCTCCCTGGCATCTCATTAGCGATGCAAGGCAATGCGTTGTTGAAGCCAGCGCTAATCCCATTGAACACACTTTAGCGTGCTTTTGTAAATAAAGCAATATTTCTATTGTCGCATTTTGTCCGAAAATAAACGCAAACGCAGCAATAAAAATATCGCTAGCCCTTAATAATATGCCCCTCTGTTCTCCTGTTTCCTCTCTGCTTTCTCGAACTACACTATTGTTGTAATGCACTTTTACTTAATACACCTTCCTTACTGTGGTTCTCTCCCTACTGCCCAGCCAGTGATGACATCAGATGGAATGTTGATTGTGTTGGTTTGGATGAGTATGTCAGTTGGTGTGGATGGGCTGAGCAGTGAGGAGCCTGCTCCTGGTGGGGCATTCCTATGGATCTAACTACATCCGGTCACCTGTAACCAAGAAGAGATCTAAAGAACAAAGCTGAGATCTTATCACTTACTACGCCTGGTCAGCGCTTCTTTTATCGTTTTAACAACTATCTTCATACAATATCTTTAGGTGTATGTATTTCCTTGATGCTCATTAATGACTTCTTCCCAAATGCCAATTAGGATAACAACATGGATTGTTAAAGGTTTGAAAAATCCTATCAAATGTCAATGTGTGCTTTCTCACTTATCTAGGGTACAATGTCAAGTGGTGCCTGTAACTGCGCTAGTTATTCAAAAAATAATCAGGGCAAGATAAATTTGGACTGGGGCGCCCACAATATCAACTAGAGCTGCACCTACTTTCTCCCAAAATTCAGAAATAGCTGTGCAATCTTTACACATATGTATGTCTGAGGCGTTTACCTGGTTACAATTGTTGCAGCTGACAGGGGGACCTTTTACAATTTAAGAAAGTCTAGAGGGGGGTAAATAAGCTCTGTGGGCTGTGTAGTAGTGGTTTCTCATAAACAAGGCTGGCTTTACAACTGTGAACAAAGTATTGAAAGAGATTTGCCACAGGTTTTTCCAGTATTCACCTGGTAAAGAACCTCCCACAACTCTTCAGCTAGTTTAAAGGCACCATCTATGGCTTCCTCAATGGCCCAATAGAAAAAGGACACCTCTTTCTTCCCTGCCACTCTCAATATCAATTGCTCCTCTAACGTGTTACCTTTACCAATACGTTTTTTGAGGTTCAGAGACCAGCTCTGCAATTGCAGAGATTTAAACCTAGACATTCCGCCCCCTACCTTATGGTCAAATAGAGCCCAGGATAAAAGTAAACCATCAGAAGACAGGTCGCCCCACACCGAAAGCCCTGCCGTTTTTAACAGGGTTGCCAATTCATCTTTCAAGCAAGCCGGGGGATCCGGGAGAGTCCCACAAGGGAGCCAAGTTTGAAAAGTAATTTAAGAAGCTGGTGCATTGCGTAATTCTTGCCCATGTACGAGCCATGCTCAATAAAACTTTCAACCAGACTTTTTTGAAGAACTTCTGATCTCCATATTTAACAAGCATTGGCATAGCCAATAGGTCTCGCCTTTGGGACCTTCTACGTGTTTAGTTATGAAGAACAATAGCCTTGGTACAACAACATCAACTGTTGCATGGCTAAACACTTATAAGGTCCCATAGGCGAGACCTGTTGGCTGTACAGAAAGCCTGCAGTGGTGTTCAAAAGGATGCAGACTTGACATGGATTCCTACTGAGAGGGCATCAACCTGCAGTCTGTGCTGTCAAGATGGTGACAGTCTGCATTGACTGCTGACAAAGTGAGGACAGTGGACATGCACTGTTTCTATGGTGGCAATTTAGTTGTTATTGATAGGATAGGAAAGGTGAAAATTCAGTCAGGATGGTGGCAGATTGCAGTGTCTGCCGTCAAGGAGATGCCACATGGCACACACTGCTGGTAGGATGGTGATAATATGCACAAAATGCTGCCAAGATGGCATAAACCTACTATGACTAACACAAAAGGGTGTGAGGCTTTTGACCAGGGGATACATTATTATGGATTTGCCTACAACTGCACAAATATAAATAACATGTTAGAAGACCCCTCATCCACAATTGATAGAGGCATGCTTCATCATAGGTGCCTACCCCTTATTCATATAGATATATACGACCCGAAAGTGATCAACCACTAGTTGGGAGCTCTTTATAAGCATTACTTCTGCATAAGTGCAGGGATCCAGCGCTTTAGGTTTTTTAATGATTATAGGTGCTGCTTCCTGAATCTAGTTGTTCTCACTTCTGCTGTGCTGTCCAGTGCAGTGAAGGCGAGAAAAAATAGGTGCAAGAAGCATGATTGTACCCTTTATGAAAAGTTTGACTACATGGAAATCGGCAATTCATTTTTGCCGATGAAATAGGAACAAAAACCCAAATATTGTTTTTGCAGCAACACACAGGTATGATAGCCTTACACCTCTACTTTTAAGTGTATTTTTTCCATAGTTTAGGACCATACAGGCAGGGAATTTATTGGCCCTGAAGAAAGCTGGAGACCCATTCGAGCTAAATGGAATCGGCAGAAAGAACTAGGCAATTAGGATCACTGAATAGATGTTTCTTCATAATACATCCTCAATTGTTACTTTTTAACCATGACATGGAACCCTCCAAATACCTGGTCATTTTTAGAAAACCATAGCACTTATACATGAGATAAACGTTATAGCATGTTCCTAACTAGTGTTTGAGCCCTATTGTGTGGTATCTACCTACCCGAATGAGGAGAAGGCCCCTATGAGGAAGTATGCAACTATCAACTGTGGGTGAGGTGTCTTCTAATATATTATTATATCTGTGAAGTAGTAGGTGAGTCCATAAAAAGGTATTAACCGGTTAGAAGCCCTCGCAACCTTTTGTGTTTTGTGAGTATATTTGGTAGAAAGAAAATGTGTCTGCCTAAAATTCGGTCAGTCACTTATTAGTGTACATAAACCTACAATCAGCTCTGTCAGTATGGTGAAAGTTTACCTAGAGTGGCGCCAGGATGGTGATAGCTTACACAGTGTTAAGGATTGTAAATACTGCACAGAGCTTTGTCATTGAAAGCTTTGGGGGGGGGGGGGGGGATCTGCATTATTAACATTAAAAGGGGGCCATTTGAAGTGAAAACGTTGGGTGGTGTCAGTCTGTCTTTAGGGTTCTGAGGATGGGGGTTACAGTTTATGTGAATAAATTCGAGACGAGGGTCCGCATGAGGTAAATCTTATCAGAACAGGGGACAATCAGCAGTGAATATGCTCAGACTGGTGCTAGTGTATTGATCACCCTGGGAATGGAAGCCTGAACTTATTGATGTGAGGATTCTATAAGTAATCAGTATACAGTCAGTGTTGACAGTAAGGCGACAGTCTTTACCGAAGGCTGGAAGGATAGTGACAGGCTGTGCCAGGAGGAGGCTGGTGGCAGTCCGCAGTGAGTACAGTCAGTATGGAATGAGTTGTTAAGCTGGAACCATGAAAAAATGTCTTATACCCACAACAATCTGAAGTAAGAATTTGTCAACACAGCAGCACATTTAGATAAATATTTCGAACTATGCCAACAGGACCCATTAGATATAACTCTGCCACCATCATGCACACATCCCAGCATTAAACCATTTAGCTGACAAATCAATTTGTTAGCTTTTACATTAAATTGTAAAAGCAACAAATGTATACTCATGCAAAAAACACAACAATCGCACAATCACATACTTCCAGTGGCTCCGATTACAACCTTGGAACTACTGCTTCCTGTTTACTTCCAACTCCTTCGGTACGTAAATTTGCAGAAGGTGGTTAAATTGTAGCCTAACTAGAATACAAACCCCGGTAAGAGTCATAACATAATCGGGCTATTATTAGGGCTCTGACATTATAAGAATGTTGCCACAATTTGCCACCTAACGGCATGGCCTTACAAGGCACAGATGAATTGTCTTACAGGACAAGTACATTTGTGCAACATCCCGTCCCGTCCGACGATCTCAGCTCCCAACCAGGTTTTTGGTAACTTGGAACCCCCGAGGACCGCATTGAACAGAACTACAAGATACGGCGTCCAAATTTTGGGTTAGGAGCGAAAGAGGTCACCAGGTATTTTGTCAAGGCCTGGGGCTTTGTTTGGGAGCAATCTATCAATGGCAGACTGAACTTCCTTGCGAGAAATCCTCTCAAGATTTTGAAAGTTAATCATCTCCAGGTCATCCAGCGGGCCCCTCTGTTGGCCCAAGCCCGAGGCCCCCGGCAGTTGATGCTCGTGCAGGGGGTCTAGGGCCGGGGAAGTCTGAAGGGCCCTGTCTACTCCTGGCATCTGGGCCTGCCGTTGGTACACATAGGCGCGAGTCTCGGGGCTTGTGTAAAGGGCTGCGAAGTGTGCCTCCCATACTGAGGGAGCAATGTTCGGTAAATCAGCCTCTCCCTCCCCCTTCTGTGCCTGCATTAATTACAGCCCAAAATGATTTGGCATCCTTAAAAAGGAGCGCTTTTCTCAGTTCTTCCCACCTCGCTTCCTCCCACTCTCTCTTGCCCCTGATGATCTCCTTTTTGTACAGCAGTCTAATTGCCCTAATTTTTGCATAATCTTTAGATTTGATTGCTGCAAGGAGATCCCTCTTTACTTTCTTACAGGTACAGTCGAACCAGGGTGCGACCTAGGCATGCTCCGTTTGTTTCCACTTACTGTGTAGAGCACCTCCCCTAGTGTCACGGCTAGCTGCCTGTGTATTTCTACGGGTTGCCGGTGAAGGGTCGGATCGCCCATCTCGCTTATGCGAGGAATTGCGATCTGATAAATTTTTGCGAGGCTGATGGGGGAATTCACAAAATGGGGCCATTTAATCCTTCTCCTATTATTTGTTACCATGAGTGGTGTCATCACCATGGCAGAATTAGGGACGGGGTTTGTTAGACCAAAGGACCCAGGCTTAAGGGTTAAGACCAAGGCATTATGATCACTATCATGCCTTGGTACAACCCTGAATTCTTTCAGCCTATCTCAATGTTTTGCCTCCATCATGATGTAATCAATGGTGGAGGTTTGGTTTGCCCTATTATACGTGGCTAGCACTGGACAGTCGGGATCCAATCTCCCATTGCATGCCCGCAAAGACGTTGCAAGGGAGAGAGATTTTATCTGGAGCACCAACGGTGTCCATGCCCTAACTGGAGAAATCTTGGGGTCTGGGATGCGCCAGAGTGAGTCTACTTCGTCTTGTTCACACAACTCCATACTACCCAGAGGCTCGAACTGGCAATGAAAGTCACCGCCAAGAATTATCGCAATTGAGGGGTCCAATGCCTGGATAAAATGATCGAGTGCTTTGATTGTGTTTGATTCCTGCCCCTTCTTGACTGGCCTTGAGTAGATATTTATTATGGCTACTTGCAGTTTACTTTGGGGTGTTAGTAGGACACACTGGATGTCTAGGGAATTTGTTTGCATTTGTTTGGCCTGAATACCCAAGTGAGTGCCTATCCATATTGATAGTCCGCCTGAAGGGCGGCCTCTACCTGTATGTACTGCAAGGATATCGTAAGGCCGGACTGGTGCTCTCCTCCATTGCCCAGGTCTCCTGCATCAGGCAGATATCATGAGCAGCCATGAAGGAGTCCCACTCTGGTGTGAGGAGTTTGTTTTTTAGCCCGGCTATGTTCCAGGAAATGATTTTAAAACAACCTTCTACTGCCTTGTCAGAACCTTGTGCATCCCCCCGTCCGTTTACAAGGGGGGTGTCCAGGTTCCCCTTTTCTCTGGTCCCCTCCCTCATCGAAGAGTAACATATTAAATCATCCCCGGTGGAGGTAAATGAAACATTTTCCTCCAAAACCCGTCTTCTAGTGGACTCTTCATTAATGATTTGTAATTGGGAATTTCCCTTCGATGTGAGTCAATCTACCTCCTCCAGCACACTAAACCTGTTCCAATGGGGTTGGAGCAGGTGTGTAGAATTATGTGGGAACATGTCCTCCCCAAATGTCGGCCTGTATTGCATTTTACTTGATGGTGGATAGATTCCCCTATTATAGTGAGTCCCATTGGAGTGGGTTAATCTCAGATTGGGAGTAGGGTAAAAGAATGACAAGTTAACTTATTAGACTGCCATGTTCCAATACAAACTATTAGAATAAACAGTATACTAGCTTACCCTCAGCTTGACGCAATCAAAATGTGAAAAAACCAACATAATGAAATGACAACAGATCCCTCTGACAAGATCACTCTGACACTTTCGTTAACTAGAATCTCAGAGCGAAAAAAGGGCACCCAGATGTAAAAAAAAGGGCAACAGGTAGTTAAGTAGTGTTATACAACCATAGTTCGGACAGTGGACCACTCAACCGAAAGATAAAGCACCAATCCAAGTATCACCAGATAAATTCATTTACATAGTCCAGCGTGCACTTTCCAAATGCTCCCTGTCCCAAGAGCATTACCCAAACCTTGGGTAAAAAGTCTATTTTTATGCTAAATGGAAAAGCACCACTATATAAGTTGGTCTCCACCGGTTACAGGAGACTATTCAACCTTTCAATTGTCCTCATATATAGACGCTGAGTCGTGATGTGCAAATTGCAATGTTCGTTTAATGATCCACTTAAAGACAAAACATCAGCCAACACGTTTCGTTCTGAAACCAGAACTTCTTCAGGGCGCAAACGATGTATCGAGGCGTATTAATTTCCAATTTCGATATTTGGTAATATCAGACGAATACATTTTCTATTTCCTCCATTTTCCAATTTTAGAGTGAATTGGGGAACAGATATTATTATTATTAAGGGGCATTTCTAGAGCGCCTGGTTACGCAGAATGCGTGTCCCCGCGCTGAACTGAAGCACTCTGAAGGAGAAGTAGGGGAGGAGCCCACTTATTTTGAGAAGAGGTAAGTTTTTAATTTCCTCCGGAAACTAGATTCGGAGGGGTCCAGACGGAGATTGAGAGGCAAATTATTCCAGCTTTTTGCCGCCAGGTATCGGAAGGATCTTCCTCCCATACGGGCCTTTTTCACCCTAGGGACCTTAAGTAAGCCTCCATGCGAGGAGCGCAGTGCACGAGTTGGTGCATACCTTGTAATAAGGTTCTGGAGTGGTGCTGGCGCTTTTTTAGCGAGGATACGGTGGCAGGTACAGAGGGACTTAAATTCAACTCTGCTCCTCACTGGCAGCCAATGGAGTGACTGGAGGGCGGCCTTGGAGTTCGATCTTTTTGGGAGGTTTAAGATGAGGCGAGCTGCAGCATTCTGTAGCACCTGAAGTCGGTTTATCGCTTTACAGGTAGCTCCCAAATAGAGTAGGTTGCCAAAGTTCAAGCGTGAGGTGACTAGGGCATGCACCAGCGTTCTGCGGGCGGCCGTAGGAAGGAGAATTAGGACTTTCCGCAGAGTTTTTAGAATGCTGAAGCAAATGCCCGTCACCCTGTTAATCTGTGGTCCGAAGGACAGGTCAGAATCTAGCCAGACCCCGAGATTTCTGACTTCTTTCCGAGGTGTGGGGGCCTCGCCTAGGCATGGTGGCCACCATGCCGACGTCCAGACAGATGGGCTGCCTCCCACCACGAGCACCTCGGTCTTGTTGCCATTTAATTTCAGGCAATTAGTGGACATCCAGGTAGCAAGATCTTGCATGCAAGCCCTGAAACTGTCCATGGCAAGACCGGGTGCACGCGAGAGGGAGACAACCAGCTGCGTGTCGTCGGCATAGGTAACAATTTGTAGTCCGTGTCCCACCACAATTGGAGCCACTGGGGAGACATAGAGATTGAAAAGAGTTGGGCTCAGGGACGAGCCCTGAGGAACGCCCTGACCCAATTCTATGTCTCGGGAATAGTAGGCCCCTTGACGGACCTGGAAACTTCTCCCCGTTAGGAAGGATTGGATCCATTGGAGTGCGGCTCCAGTTATACCTCCATCATTCAGACACTGTAGCAAGGTGGAATGAGCTACAGTGTCGAATGCCGCACTCAGGTCCAATAGGATAAGGGCCATAGTATGACCTTCATCCACCCCCTGCCGTAGGGATTCCACAGCCGTCAATAGTGCCGATTCCGTAGAGTGGCGGGGGCGGAAGCCAAATTGTGTGTCGTGGAGTAAGGCAGCTTTGTCTATGAAATCCATTAGTTGGAGATTGACCGTTTTTTCTGCTACCTTGGCCAGATATGGTAAAAGAGAGATGGGCCGCAAATTGTCTAATTTATCAAAGCTGATGGTAGGTTTTTTTCTGAGAGGAAGGACCACCGCTTTTTTCCATTCTTTAGGCACAGTCTTTGTCATAAAAGACACGTCCAATAGATGCCTAATGTAGGGCTCCAGGGCCCCCAGGCTGTCTTTTAGGCGTTTGGGAGTGGTAGGATCCCGTGGGGAACCTGATTTTACAGATCTGCAGATTTTTAGGAGAGTTTCTGTGGGTGGGGTAACAAAGTTGGTAAGGGTGGGTGAGTTTCCCCTATCCCTGGGTTTTTCCACAAACTCTATCCCATTTGTGGGTTGAGTTGGGAAAGCCGAGTAAATTCTTGATATTTTCTCGGCAAAGAAATCTGCGATTCTGTCACAAGACTCAGGCGAACAGTCATCAGGGACAGTGACGGATTTTCCACTAGAGAGAGTTTTGTAAAGCAAAAATAGCTCCTTCGTAGAGTTACCAGCTTCGTTGATCTTAGTCTCATAGTGTGTGGTTTTCGCCTTTCTAATCAGTCCGTGGTAGACTCGCCTCTCTGACAGGTAGACCTCTCTAGTATCTTTAGAGAAAGCCCGGCGCCATTGCCTTTCTGCTCTCTTCAATAAGGTTTTAGCATTTCGCAGTTCAGTACTGAACCAGGGTGCGGTTTTTTGAGCACGATCACTAGGTTTAGTTTTGGATAGCGGGGCAGTAAGATCTAGTGCATTGTTAATGCGTTTGCAGAGATTGAAGTTAGCCGTGTCTGCATCATCCCCCCCTGGATCGCCTCCTTTTGTTAGTTCCTCACAGAACTTAGACTGAGAGAAGGAGGCCCATTTTCGCCTTAGATGGTACAGTGCAGTCGGATGTCGGGCTCTGCCTTCAGGAATTTGAATGGTAAACGGTACCAGGTGATGATCCGACCAGGGGATAGGGATGGGAGTCTTCGCTTCTACTTCCCCCCAGTTAACAAATATGGGATCTAGTAAGTTCCCCAACTGGTGGGTAGGCCCGCTTACAATTTGATTTAATTGTAAAGCTTCTAATGCTTGGCAGAGGTTTTTACTAGCGTTGTCGGACGGGTCATTGAAATGAAGGTTAAGGTCACCAAGTACCATGTAATTATTTTTGCATATCGAGGTCTCTATAATGCCTTCAACCAGACTCTCCTCGAACCTAGCTGAGGGGCCGGGGGGTCTGTAGATTAACATTCCTTCCAGTTTATAGTTGTTATTCACTTTTATCGTGAAGCTCCCAGCCTCGCTGTCCAAGATAGGCACATGATTGAGCTGGCAGAGTAGACTTTCCTGTGCAACTATTGCAATGCCCCCTCCTCTGCCTATGGGTCTGTCCTGTCTGTATATTGTATATCCCTCTGGGAGTGCCTCTAGGGCGTCAGGCATGGATTCCTCATCCAGCCATGTTTCGGTTAGAAATGCCAGGTCCCAATGTGTTTCAGTGAGTAGATCGTATAGATCTAACTTGTGTTTGCGTAAAGAGCGGACATTAATCAGCCCGCATTGTAAGGTATTGTCCGTAGTGACCATACTCCTACCAGGATCATAGGAGAAGTGACAATGTTCGCAGCCTATGTTATCCTCTACTTTTAGTTTGTGCGTGCACAGCTCTGTAATGCTAGGGCAAAGCGCTAGCAGTTCTAACTTACTCCACCGTGTATGGTTCACACGAGGGACATGGGGTATAGCCCTAGACCGCGTACGATCGCGGACGGGCGCAGACGGGCTTGCCTTAGGCGCGCCTTCGGCACGCAAACGGCGCTCCCGCTGCGCTCGTCCGCTGCGCTTGCGTGGGACACACATATATGGAAAAAGAGGGTGGGCGTGGCCTATCGTGTGGGCGTGGCCTCGCGTTTCCTTGCGATGGCGTCCGTGTGCCGATTCCCTTCCCAACAGCGCTAAAATCCGCTGAGAGTGGGTGTCTGCTTGGCAGGGGAAATAGTTGGAGTGGCTGGGGGTGAGTGCACAAGTTTAAAAAAAACAAATTAGTCACAGTTTTCAAATTTTTAAAAAGCGAGCATAAGGACACCTCCGGCTTCCGCCTCAGAGGTCATTCAGTTCAATGGCCGGCGCTTTTGCTCAGCGCTTACATAGAATGGGCGGTGGGCGTGGCCTATCGTGTGGGCGTGGCCTCACGTTTCCTTGCGATGGCGTCCGTGTGCCGATTCCCTTCCCAACAGCGCTAAAATCCGCTGAGAGTGGGTGTCTGCTTGGCAGGGGAAATAGTTGGAGTTGCTGGGGGCGAGTGCACAAGTTTAAAACAAACAAATTAGTCACAGTTGGCAGGGGAAATAGTTGGAGTGGCTGGGGGTGATATTCTCGATTGCCCCACGAATTTTGTTTTGTAGTGTACAAATAACACAACCGAATGCGCAGACAATGGTGATAGCACTACATTTACTTAGGGTGAACACAGTCTTCCCTTTTTATAGTCAAGGTGGTAAAATTTTGCACTGTGTGCAAGCATGGTGATGGCAATTAGTACATAGTTCTGTCAGGTGAGTGACAGCTTACAGAGATTGCTGTCTGGATAGGGTTGCTCAGTGTTCACTCACATCATGATAGTCTGAACTAAGAGATGTCAGTCTGGCGACAACTAAGTCACGGAGCTAATAAACAGAATGCAATCTGTGGTGCCAGCATGGGGACCAACTGCTCTGAGTGATATTAGGATGATCAGAATGCTGTCATCATAGGAAGAGCTTTTGTTTAGTGATGTCAGCATGCTGAATGACTGTACTGTGAGATCCCACATTGGAAACAGTCTGCATAAAGTACTGAATGTCCGGTGACAGTCTGCACATAGAGCGGTCACAATATTAGCAGTTTACAATTTGTCCTCTTACGGTGGTTGCACTCGGCAGTCACTTCTAGCAGGATGATGAGAGTATTGCTATTTTTATGACAGTCTCCCCTCAAAGCTGTCATGGTCATGTATCAGTCTCCAGCAGGTCTTCTTAGGGAGAAACCATATGCCCTAAGTATTTTCATGGAACTCTCACTATACAGTCTATACTTTCGGTGTGGTGGAAGTCTACACCAGGCAGTTACAATGATGACGATCTGTGCCGACTCTCTGCTGGATGACAATGGTCTGCAGTGAGTGTTTCTCAAGTGTCATAGCGTTCGGCAGTCCATACAGTCAAATGTATGTGACTTATATAGGATGCACACTGCGAGTACTGATTTCTAGAAGAACGAAACCAGTTTTTAATGAATGCTACGAGGGTGGCACCATTATGGAGCGAGTGCTGGCAGTGCACTGTGTGCCCTCATGCATTTGACAGCCTGTACAAATCGCGGCAGTATCTGGCAAGAGCTGTCAGTGCACTTCATGCCTTAAGGTTGGTGACATCTGCAGTTTACTGCTGTCGGAATGCAGACTGCAGCTTGTCTTTTCCGGATGGGAGCAGTCAGTACTATCCTGGTGGACAATCTAAGAAGAGGCGTAACCTGACTGCTGAGCAGGGTCCCCGCTGGGCCAGCACTGTCAATAATCCCAAACCGGGACAAGCTGAATTGCAGAGAGACACACACACCCGCCCCCGCCGGGTTGCACCTCCATTACCTGCTGTAGATTCACTGCTTGTTTCGGCTTCATTTCAAAAGCCTCCAGAGTTTGCTGCAGTCAACGTTCCACTGCTTTATCCTCCCGCCCGGGGCTGCCTGCACTGGGCACGAGTCACATGGACCAAAAGGAGATTTTATTTACTGTTTGATACAAAGAAATAAAGATATAGGACCCTCCCTCCACCTCAAGTGCAGCCTCTACATGCGACGCGTAAACCTTAGCCAACATTATGATTGATTGCCGTGCACACCAATCAGCAGCCACAAAGGACATCCATATTTGTACACTCTAGAGCACTTACATAGGTTTGGTCTGTGAGAGGACACTTACTGTTTGCTGCTATAACTAGAAGCTGCGTTAAGTACCAAGCACCAATCATCTCAGCAAAGGGGAATGAGAAGTGAAATTTAGAAGTAGAAGAAGGACCAGATCTGCAGTTCCTTCAGAAGCCTCCGATTCACAGACATAGAAAAACAAGCGAGCATGCCTCGCACAATTAGTGTGTGGGGGGAGGAGTGCTGCCGAGAGCAGGCAGCGTTTCCCTTGTGAGAGCGAGCGCAATAACTGCCACCATATGGCGGCGCTCGCTCCCGCAACTGAATCGCCAAACGTGCACACGTTGCATTGAAAGCAATGCAACGTGTGCATGTTTTTGCCTGCAAAGCCAAATTGATTTCAAGAGTTCTCTTTCCTATGCAGCGCATGCGCGCTGCATAGGCGAGACCTTAAAAAGGAACCCCCTCATGTGACGTCCCTACCCCATCTAGCATAGCCGAAAACATGACCCCCCTCTCTGACAGATCTGGGAGTTTTAGAAGCATTCTAGAATGCGCTAGCTAAAAGGCCCAGGCGTAGTACTAAAGATCCGGGAGTGTAAGGCCCCCTTTTTCCCTCCTGCGCCTCAGCTTCTTCAAAGCTATTCTCGTGGCTTTATAAGCCCATATAAATGAATTGACTGCCTGCTGCAACTTATCATTGGCCTGCTTTTCAAACTGCAAAGGGATAGTGTTAAAAAGAAAAGTAATCTTTCATAATATTACCATTTTTATCAAATGAATTCTCCCCAGAATAGTCAGTGGGAGATGCAACCATGATTTCATAAGTGCCTGGCACTCCCTAGAGACATTTGCCAAATTAGTCTCTGAGATCATATTTATACTTTGAACGATCCTAACCCCCAAATATCAGATGTCGCTTTTTGTAGGGTATTGACACTTCGGCTGGTTCCAAGACATATCAGTTTTCTACTCATTGATCTCATAGCCAGGTACCAGCCCAAAATCCTTTGCCAATTCAATGACATGGGGGCAGGATGACTCCAGATCAGATGTCAAGATCAGGATATCTTCCGCATACAGGGATACCTTCCTCTCCCACACCCGTGGGAGAGGGGCAGCCCAGTCTGGTTCCCCTACTAATCCTAAAGGCGTTGGTAAGTTTGGTATTTAGTAGCAGTCTTGCCGATGGAACACTGTAAATAAGCTGGATGACTCTACGAAATTTGCAACCCAAGTTAAACTTTTATAACACTGCCCAAAGATAGGTCCAATTGACCCTATCTAAGGCTTTGGTGGCATCTAATGTCATGACTGCAAGTGGTAATGCGAAGGTGGAGGCAATATTGATAGCTCCAATAAAATCATATGTAAGATCGTGTATATTTCTGCCTCTAAAGAAACCCTTTTGGTCTAAATGTAACAATCTGCCCACCATGGCCCCCAACCTGTCTGCCAACATCCTAGTGAAGACTTTGTAGTCCTTGTTTAAAAGGGAGATGGGTCTATATGACCAACAATTCGCAAGGGATTCCCTTGTTTTCAAAATTAATGTTATAATAGCTTCTCCCCACGAGGCTTGCGATCCAATACCTTCCATTAATATTCTGTTAAATAGTGCTGTTATAACCGGAATTATTGCCTCTCCAAAACATCTGTATAGCTCGAACGGACGCCCATCAGGCCCAGCAGCCTAGCCACCCTTACATGCATACACATAGTTACTTGCCATTGGTCTTCTGACACGCTTCTCGGCAAGCACTCTCCCCACAGGGTCTCCTGCAGTGTGAATGGTCCATCCTCAAGCTCCACTATTGACCAGTACCACAGCGCAACTTCTTTTTTTATTGGTCTCTCCATCCCCAACTTCTCTTCAAAACCATTATGCTGGCCAATTAAATTAACCTTGCCGGCCGCCCAGCTTTGGATCTGTAGGTATTTAAAACTTGAAAATTTATGGCCCCACTTTTAATCGCAATAACCCCAAGGTACCAAGTCCCCCTCTATAAACATCTCTCCCCACCTCTGAGGTCCATCTGTTTTTAGTGCCGTTGCCAACGCATCTTTAGACCAGAGAGGAGCACCTGGCGTTTCCCAGATCGGTGTCATGAAACTAAAATATGGTATTTTTGTTGCCCTCCTGATTTTGAACCAAACCGTCGCTCGATCCTTCAGCACTTTTAATCAATTTTTTTTAAATAATTTGGTTCTGCAAATTTATACATATATCCCTGTTGCTTCACATTCTCCATATTAGGCAAAGCACTCAGCATTTTCCCTATATCTGAGCCCCCCGGAGTAGCCAGCAGCATCCTACAGTTCTTCAGCAGGAAGGCCCATGAATAGATCTGAAAATCCGGGGCCGCCAACCCTTCCTTCAAGAGTTTTCTCCTTATCTTTTTCCATGATAGGTGGGACCCTTTTGACGCCCAAATAAAAGACCCTATCTCAGTCTGCAGCCTTACAAACCAATCCTTCTCAAATAAATGAGGCAGTGAGTCAAACAAAAAAGTTATCTTGGGTAGAACCATCATTTTCACCAGGTTGACTCGACCGTATATTGTTAGCGGGAGGTGTGCCCACCCCCGTAAAGCAGAGGAGAGCTCTTTCCTGACCTTAACAAAGTTGGCTTTGGTAAGCTGCTTTATACCATGTGTTATTTTCACCCCCAGATAGCGTATCTCAGATTTGCACTCTATGCCCTCAGCTGTTAAACTCCAAAACATAACCTCTGTCTCCTCAGCATTTATAAGGTATCCGGAGACTTCCCCAAACTCCTTAGTTATTTCTTCTAAACATCCCATCGACTGCTGCAAATTGGAGGTGAGAATGACTATGTCGTTGGCATATAACCCGATCTTCCTTGCCCATCCCTGGAATTCGAAAGGGGGGATCCTCTCTGCCTCCCTGATCCTACAGGCTAGGGGTTCAATGTAGAGATCAAACAAGAGGGGAGAGAGGGGGCAACCTTGTCTAGTTCCACTCATTACTTTTATTGGCTGAGTTAGTGTACCGTTCACTAATACCCTAGATATAGGAGATTGATATATTAATGCCAGAGCTGAGCTAAAATGTGCACCCAGGTTGAGATGTATTGTCATAGCCTTTATGTATGGCCAATTTACCAGATCAAACGCCTTGGCGGCATCCAGCGCGATAACCGCCAAGGGAAGCTTGTAGGTGGAGGCTACATCTATACTCCTTCAAATAACTGCCCTTAATAAAGCCCTTCTGATCTTCATGTATTATGTGAGAAACAACTTTCCCAAGCCTGTCCGCCATAATCTTCGCAAAAAGCTTATAATCACAATTTAAGAGTGAGATCGGCCTGTACGATTCCATATACTTTGGCGGATTTCCAGGTTTCGGCAGTACTATAATGTTCGCCTCATTCCATGATAACTGAAGAGCAGCCCTTCCCAGGAACACATAATTGAACACTTGGGTCAGTATAGGCGCTAAGCTCACTAACAAGACCTTGTAGACCTCAGCAGGAAGCCCATCTGGACCTGGCGCCTTCCCTTTCTTCACCTGCTTAATTACCACTTCAACTTCACCCTGTAGATGGGTTTTTTGGTACAACTTAAAATCAATGGTATTCTTTTTATATTTCTCACTGTTTATGGTCCTACTAACCCTGATTCCACTTTTTGGAAGTTTCTTTCCCAGAAAGTCACTCAACATTTTACTGAAAACATTGTCCTGGAAGGTGACTGCAATCAAATTCTTGAGGCCTTCCTCGACTGATCTTATCTTCGTAGTTTCTCCCTCATGAGGCTCACAAGGCTTTTAAGCAAACTCCTTTGGATTCATCGAGATTAATGCACCCCTCTCTGCAGGAATTCTCCTTTTATTCTGCCCCCACAGATCCCTGGCTAGAATTGAGTATGTCTTCCCTAAAAAAAGCCTTACCCAACATCTAATACATTCAAGAGATAGGCTTAATTTTGATCTCTGAACACTCCACGATTTGCACCAATCTATGTTTTTCAAAATAACTCATCCCAATCCCTCTGGAGGTTTAATAATCATCTATTACCTGATGAAAACTCCCTCACATCTTGTAAAGTGTTTGTCCATAAATAGTTTAAAATTAATGATATGATAGGGACGTCTTTTCACTACATTTGGGATGCCTTTAAAGTTCCCCCAAGAGGTTTTATCATTAGCTATTTTTCGAACAAACATAAGGCTCTAATTAGCTTGCACTCTAAATGAAATTCAGTGATTACAGCACAAAAATTTTATGTCAAAGAACAATATAACTGATTTAGACATCCTAGTGGCTGCAAAGAATCAATTCAACAAATTGACTATGGAGAAAGCATGCATCACTATCTTTAAGATTAATGGCAGATACTATGGTGGCAAAAATAAAACTATTACAACAAATCTTCCTTTATAATGATTACCAACAAATATGATACCAACTTCTTTCATGATTCGGACATTGCTGGCTGTTTTGCTGAATATTAGCAAACATTATATGCCCCTGATTTTATGCCTTCTGATGAATCTATTGAGACCTTTTTTGCTCATTATTCAATGTGCAAGTCCTCAAAAATTGATCTAGCTCCTTTCGAGAACCCATTGCGGATCGAAGAACTTTATTCAGCAGTTAAACTCCTTCCACTAGGTAAAGCTACTGGGCCAGATTGGTTTACGGTCAAATGTTACATTCAGTTCTCTAAATTGCTTTTACGTAAGTTATTTAAACTAATCACAGAAGCTATGATATGCCTTCTTCCAAAAAAAGATGGGGAGCTATCCCAATGCGAAAATTACCATCCATTATTGTTAATAAATACAGATTGTAAAATATTTGCCAAAACATTGTCCCTCAGACTTTTTTTACCTGAACTTGTTGAAGAACAATTAGGTCTTGTTAAAAAAAGGAATATTGTGGATATTTCTTGGGTCCTTTTGCACATTCTCAGTACATCTCCTAAACTTAAACTCTCCCTCGTGGTGGTAGCTTTGGATGCTGAGAAGGCGTTTGATCAGGTGTGCTGGCAATTTCCTATGCATGCTTTATGCTGGCACGGGTTTGGCCCATGATTTCTCCAACTAATTTCTTTATTATATTCCGCCCCTCGCTCCTCTGTCTTTGTTAATAGATTCCAATCCGCCTACTTTCCCCTAAAGGAGGTACAAGGCAGAGATGTCCGTTATCGTCCTTACTGTTTATTCTAGCCCTCAAACCCTTCTTAAAAAGATTGAAGCACTCTGACACCATCTCTCGTTTCCTCCTAAATAATATACATATTCAATGTATTGCATATGCAGATGAACTCTTCTTTATATATCCAAACCAGAATGTTCTCTTCCTCATTCTTTGAAGAGTGAACTACATACTCTACAAACGAAATCTAGAAAACTGTTACAAACAAAATATAGAAAAGTCCGAAGTGATTCCTTTAAATAAAAATAATTTTGCTGGAACAGGCTTCTCATTAAATCCTGATAGAAGAATCATGTGTTGCAACAATCTCAGAGATACACTTAATTCTAATATGGATGCTCTTCTTGCAAAAATGATTAAACTAACACGGGGCTGGTCACCACTCTTCTTGTCATGGTGGGGCCGCCATGATACAATTAAAATGATTATACTTCCTATGATTAATTTCTATCTCAATATTCTAAAAACAAAAGTAAATACTTCATAGCTATTGATAAGCTTTTATCTAGATTCTTCAGGAATGAGAAACCATCTTGTATCTTATTACAGTGCCTAAAATTACCCAACTATTCTAGAGGGGTCAATTTCCCTGACTTCTTTCACTATCACAATGCATTTGTTAATAAACACGGTTAATGTTGTTTTCTTGACTCTTAAGACTCTCAAACCAAACTGTGGCATCAGCTGGAGCTAGCCCTTATCTCTGCTTTCACACACATATACTACATATATCTCATCCCCTTAAATTTTGAACACCTGCATTTATTTCATTCTCCTGTTCTCTTTTTAATCCTTACTTAGTAGTTCACCTCTCCTGATATGAGCAATTTATTCAAAGTCCTAATTGGTATAATAAACGGATTGTAGTAAATGGCAAATCTTTGTTGTGGCAAAATTTGATGAACTTTGTTTTATTTATAATCTCTCAAATACTTTTCCATAATAATGCTATTATCCCATTTGATATTCCCTCCTCTTCATTCAGCCTTTCTCTGAAATATCTCCAACAATATCCGCTTTTGAAATGTGCTAGTTCTCATCCTAGTCTCTCTCTCTACTACTTCCATTAAGGAGCAGAGTTTGCAGCCCTCTCATAACTCTATCATCTCCCCTTCCAAAACAGCACTAATTTATAATACACTGATTATGCCCCTGTCTGACAGACCTAATCCAAACTAGAACTTGTATGGGACTCTTATTTGCTTTCCAGATGGCCCAGATAGGGAAGGGAATATGGGGAAAAATGCTTACTACTGCACGTCCCTCTGATCTCATTGAAATGTTATATTATTTCTATAACAGATTATATAATACACAAGCACTTTTGTTTAAACCTAAATTACTCAAACAGGATCCCTGGCGGCTTTGTTCTATCAATCCTGGTACCCACTTCATATGTTCTTTGTATGTCCTACATTGTCTCAATCTTGGGGAGAGGTCTGGGAAAGAATAGGGGACTTGAATTGAGAAGTCCTTCCGTGCACTCTTTTTGGTTGAAATACTTGCAGACAGTACTCGTGACCAATCTTTTTTCTAAAAAAGAATGTCATAAAATGAGTATGTTTACCATAAACTTATACTTATAATCCGGAACATACTATTTACTTTAACCTGGATCCTATTATGTATTTTAATAGGATATCTTTTGACGACCACACAGTTTATTTGCGTCCATAGAGCTGTTAGATAACAACCCCTAACCTAAGGTCAAGTGACACAAAATACACCAATCAATTCACTCAATAAATACTCAGGAACACTATGGCAAGAACACATCCTCCATACCACGTTGACACGAGGAACACGGGAGTGACCAACAGATTACTTTGGAAGTAAGTCAGCCGCAATACTTTCAGAATGCTTAGCGCTTAAAAGGGTACGTTTAAGAATAACGATAGCTATAGCTTTCGATAGCATGAATTTTGAGATCTTGTTTTTTTAACCATTGATTGGCAACTTACTAGAACTGTTTGAGAGGACTGTTTATTATGTAGATAGAGACTAGCTCAAAATGCTTCTGTTTCTTTCCTTTCCTATAGACCCCTGAGGAAGGGTCATTCATCAGACCCGAAATGCATTGGGTAAAATGTAATCTGAATGAAAAGTATGGATATAATCAAGTATGAATAACATTGAATAACTATGGAAACCAAAATATGAATTAAATATTTTGATGAAAAAATTCAAAAGAGAGAGAAGTGCTTATTATAAATAACGAAGAAACGATTAAACTTTAATATTTTGGAAAAAAGTGCACACATCCTTTAGAACAGAATTGCTCTGCACCACTTAGGACTTCATTGAAAGAATGAGGGACATCATTCAGGTTCATACTCTATTCTCCATTCTAGGTTTGTTCCTTGGGGGTTGAGTAAATTATGACCTCAGAATAAAAAGCTTCACGAAGTACATGATCTGGTGATTGCTGTTGGCTCCCAGGTAATTGTATCTAATTAGAAATATTGAGACCGTATTACCCTTTAACAGCGGTGATATTTGGTATGTCATAACCATCAATTGGATCGCAACAATTCGAATTCTACATCCTTATCAGTAAAAAGTGAAGCACCGTAGGAACAATTGACACGTTATTTGACTTTCCATGCAAGTAATACAGTTCAATTATCTATCTGTTCCAATGCATAATATTTAGGCTATTTTTAGGATTAATTTGCTACTGTTGTTAATGTTTTTTTAATTATATTTTTTAAAGTACTTTTTACTTTATATTATAATATTGTAGCATCTGCTCTTCCTCTCTCACCTTCTTTTGTATTTTGTCTTCTCGCTTCTCACTCTACTGTCTTCTTTACTCTTTCTTTGCAATGTTTTCCTTTTCCTTGAATTACATTCTTTGCAGTCCAATTCTAATACTTGTGTTTACATTCTCAATATTAGCATATATATTTTTTTACTTTCCTTCTAATTGTGTCTAATTTAGTTAGTGGACTGTTTTGCTGGAACTCATGTGTTCCTATATCATTTCAATATATACTAAACTTTAAAAAAAATTGAACTGAGGCTCAATAATTTAGGATGAATTGAGAACCCTAGTGATATGTGCATCCTGAGAGGGCGTTCATTGTTTCTATAGATTAAATTTAGTCTTTTAGACGTGTGGATCACTATGAAGTAGCCGTAGAGAACATTTGTCATGTACCTAATTACACAATGAAATGTGTTGTGGTTGGCTTGCAGTGTCCTGTACATTGTCTGTGTACTTATTGGTTGTATACCTACAGATTGTGAAACTATTGCTTATTTAAATAAGGGAGTTTAAAATTCTGGCATTGTGGCTTTCTGTTAATGTGTTAGGGAAGCTCACATATAAGTTCTGCTGAATTACTAGGAAGCAACCTCTACAGCAAACGCATTCGTAGGAGAAGTGTATTATGTTGTACTTATTAACACCACTGAGTACACAGTGTAGGTTGCCAGAGGTCCCTGGTGACTTCTGGCACTGCCTTTGTGATCCCTGGCCTCAAGGGTGGCAAAGTAAGTGCCAAAAACACACAGTGGTTCCGCATTCCAAATTGTCTGCCTGTTTTTCAATATACTAATAGTGAATCATATTCTTTTGTTTACTCTTTGTGTAAAACAAATGGAACACACTTAGGACATATGGCGGCAGTTGTGGTAAGTAAAAATGTGTTTAAATGTTTGTAGTAGGTGTGATTGTTGGTGAGAGAGAGTAATATTTACACATGTGTAAGCATATGGGTATGAATGTAAGTGAATGAGAGGTAGTGAGTGAGATTGAAGCCCAGATTTACTATTTGATGCAAGGCAAAGATACTCCAAGTTTGCTGTACTGCCTTGTGTTAAAGTGCTGGTGGTGGGGGGGGGTGTTATATTCAATAAGATATGGTGCATTTTTCTCTCCAGTGCCCTAGTCCACTTTTGGCAAACTTGCGCCAAAGCCCATACCCTTGTGCCATAGTGCAATGTGTGTGTGTTCGCTGAAGCATAGGATTTTTACTGAAAAACTTTGCTTTCCAGTGTTTTCCACTTTGCATGTGTGCTATGCAATATAGCACAAATGCAAAGTTGGAGAAAAAGGGCCGAAGTCAAAAATGTTCTCCTCATTACGCCTGCAGCGAGGAAGCATAAGATTTTGGTGCAAATTCCTGTCTACCAATGTTTGTAGGTAGGTAGATTTGCATCAAAGAGTGGTTGCATGGGAAACCCATGAAACATCCATGGAACGCTCAAAGATACAAAATAATACAGAGCAGCACATAGGGGAATTTTGGTAAACAGTCATAATAATGATTCCAAAATATAGAATGGACATAATATCGAAGTAAAAATATAGAATGGACAAAATATCGAATGTACACAATATAGTGGTTAAAAATATCGAATTTAAGGTAAGTAATATCGATTTTCAAAATATAGAAGTCAAAATATCGAAGTATACAATATAGGCATTAAATATATCGATTTTTTAATAATATCAATTTTTTAAAAGTGTTTTGTATGTTATTATCTGTGTGAAAAGTGTATATTAAGTTTTGTAATGTATGTTTAATGTATTTTAAGTAACGAATTTTATGTTATTTAATGTTTGCGTAATGTAATTCTGTAGCGGTTTGTGGGTTTATAGGGGAATAGGGTGGGAAGTATTTTAATTGTAATTAATTAAATATTTTTATTTATTTATTGGTATTCATTTTGAATTTAATTTTATTTTTTAATTGGTAATTAATTTTTATTAATTGCCAATTAATTTCTATTAATTGATTAATTGTTAATAATGTTAATTTTTTTAATTTATTTTCTGTAGCGGGTTGTGGGTTTATAGGGGAATAGGGTGGAAAGTAATTTAATTGTAATTAAGTAAATAATTTTTTTAATTTATTGGTATTGATTTTAAATGTATTGTTAATTAATTTTTAATTGGTAATTAATTTCTAATAATTGGCAATTAATTTTTATTAATTGGTAATTATTTTGTATTCATTAAATATTTGATAATTATGATAATTGTATTAATGTATATTCTGTAGTGGGATGTGGGTTCATAGGGGAATAGGGTGGGAAGTAATGTAATTGTAATTAATTCCATATTAAAAATACTTTTTGTGTATTGATAATTAATTTACTGTTAATTTTTAATTGGTATTAATTTTTATTATTAATTAGTTTTTGTTATTGAAAATTAATTAGTTGTTAAATAATTACGAACAGGTTATTAATTTTTTTAAAACTAATATGTAGTTGTATTTCTAATTAATTATTACATAATATTAAATTGGTTATTAATTTGAATTAATGTTTTATTGGTATTGCTATTTAATTTATTTTTAATAATATATTAAATCATTACTTTCCCTACTGTTAAAATCACTGGAGTGGGAATAGTAATTTTCACCCTCCCGCTATCCAACGCTTTCCCTACTGTTGCACTCTCTCAAGTGGGAATAGTACTTTTTACCCCTACGCTATCCAACGCTTTCCCTACTGTTGCACTCTCTGGAGTGGGAATAGTAATTTTTACCCCAATGCTATCCAAAGCTTTCCCTACTGTTGCACTATCTGGAGTGGGAATAGTAATTTTCACACTCCCGCTATCCAAAGCTTTCCCTACTGTTGCACTCTCTGGAGTGGGAATAGTAATTTTTACCCCTACGCTATCCAACGCTTTCCCTACTGTTGCACTCTCTGGAGTGGGAATAGTATTTTTTACCCCGACGCTATCCAACGCTTTCCCTACTGTTGCACTCACTGGAGTGGGAATAGTATTTTTTACCCTCCCGCTATCCAACGCTTTCCCTACTGTTGCACTCTCTGGAGTGGGAATAGTAATGTTTACCATTACGCTCTCCAACACTTTCCCTACTGTTGCACTCACTGGAGTGGGAATAGTATTTTTTACCCCTACGCTATCCAACGCTTTCCCTACTGTTGCACTCTCTGGAGTGGGAATAGTAATTTTTAACCCTACGCTATCCAACGCTTTCCCTACTGTTGCACTCTGGAGTGGGAATAGTATTTTTTACCCCTACGCTATCCAACGCTTTCCCTACTGTTGCACTCACTGGAGTGGTAATATTAAATGTTACCCTCCTGCTATCCTACGGTAAAATATTGTACATTTTTTATTAATAACTTAAATTAATTATATCTTAATTTTAAGGTTATTTGAGTATTTTTAAGTATGTTTTAGTTAATTATATTTATTATTTCATTAATTTTAAATTACTTTTAAGACATTTAAAAAATTTGATATTTTGACTGACTATATTTTTTACAGACTATATTTTGGATTCGATATTTTTGTACTTACCTGTTTGTAGATAGGAATTCGATATTTTGTCATTCTATATTTTGGTGACTATATTTTGGTAAGTCTATATTTTCTCATTCTATATTATGTCAGTGATCCGGGAATTTTGTGTTACTTAGTGATAGTATCAGTGCAAACCCTCAATTGTTGTGATGTTAAAGCCACTGACATACCTCCTTGAGAAAAAATGATGGGCAGGGGTCATATGATGTCACTTCTTTTGATGTCACTAAGGTCAAAGGGCATGTGATGTAATTTCCGCTCCTCCTGATGTTTTGGGGAATCAACACCCATGCACATGATTTACCTTTATTAGGGGATGAAGTCTCGGGTTGTTTACACAGATGTGAGCATGGAACACAAAAGGTTGTGGACAATTCACATTGCACTATCCTTTACGTAAATGAGCCTGCAGCAGAAACTGGGTTATATGCCCTTTTACAAAAATCAAATATTTAACATTGTTGCATGCACTCATATCTCTATGAGGGTGAACACAGCACAGCAACCTCACTCGTGCATGTTTGGTTGATGTAAACATTGAATTACTGAGCATACTTGTGATGCCTTTGATTATAGCACATTATAGCACACTTGGTATGATAGTACGACACATAACAGGAAGTCTCGTACACCTGACGTAATTGGTGAACTGAGTTGATTGGGGATCAACACTGGGATTTACGTACACTTTGACAAACAGCCGGGGTTGAAAAAACATTCTTCTAACTGAGGTATTATTGTAATTACAACATGACGGTTAGTACGTAGACAGCACATACTTGATATTATGGGGCCCTCTTTTTCAATTTGCTGGACACTAGACAAACAGTGATATACATAAGAGACCCGCAGGTTGATTCCACTGAGGTCTCAACCTCAACAATTCTGCAAGGTTATCATACCCAGTTGAGTCAAGACTATGATGTAATCATGTTGATTCGGTTTTTGTACAATATATGGATACCCTGTGTTGATTGTGTATACATGTAACTGTATGTGAATCCCTGAGTACTTTATGAGCCCTACACCACTTGTACTAGACCATGATGTATGCTGCTTTATGTTGATGGAGTAATACATTGTACTCATTGTGATCAACCAGGGGGAGCTTATCAAGTTATATCTAAGGGTAATAAAGCTAACTCCTTAAAACAGCACTTGAGATCTATTTTTGAAGACCCAGTATCGACATGGCACACTAGGCTGGCAAAAGCAACCAAAGCTCTTAATTTAGTGGAAGAAAATCTCGCGCGGCAGGATATCCAGCTGAATGTTTGGAAGAGAGCCATTAACAAACAAGTATATGAAATCTCCTTCGAACTCGATTACAACTCCCTTCGTTGAAGCTCTACTTTGGAACCGCTAAACAAGTCATACTCAGTGGGCAAAGCACAACCATATTTAAGCGAGGCTATTTCAACACAGGCCCGAACCAAAATACTAACCATGAGGCTGATCACACTCGGGATAGTAGATTTCAACCCCCCTGGGGCCCTAAGAGGGGACTCTACATCCTGTAGGCTATGTACATATAAAAGGGAATCCTGGCTGCACCTACTCTGCTGCTGTCCTTATTTCAAGAATGATCGCCGGCGACTGCTGCACCCGATCTGCCTTAATCAGAGCATAACAACATGCTCGGAAGCATCAGCCCTGTGTTTATCAACCACCACCACTATGACACTAGCAAGACTGGCGAAATTTGTTCACCAAATTAGACTAGCACTAAAAACCCACAACGATAGCATTTCGTCATTCAGGAAGTTGACCCCAAATGCAACAGATCAGAGTTGAAGTGAACTTTTTACGTAGTATTATTGACAGTCCCACCTATACGCCCCCCTATGAAAGAAAGTAAAGACTTATTCCTACACCTACAAGGCCGGGAAAGGCCAATCAAATGGTACTAAGACTGGGGGTGCTTTACCCTTCCCCCTTATTCGGTTCTTTTTTATACCAATCTTTTAACTACTACAGACGTACACCTTTTTTTAAACAAGCAAAATAATTTGTTATTGTTCTCTGTATTTTCTATTTTTACTGTAAAGATTTTAATTAATTGTACAGTTAATAAAAAAAAACTGAAACCTACATTGAGTTTGTAAATTCAGCTTGGCCTTGTGAATCATTTAATGGCATACTACTGTGCTTTTATATCCATAGCAATACTATTTATTGCTGTTGGTTTAGTAGAGCTTAGATACACTTGAACCATGAAACAACTGCGTTTGTTCTAGATTGTGACCCGGGTTCCAGTCTGAGTGCATCAGTCAGTCCTTGTTATTTGATACATACTGCTGCAATATCAAAGATGATACGCATTTAACTGGCACTCTGCAAAGTGACAAACAATAATCGACACAGTTTCTAGCAGTAAAGTCATTAGATATTGCAGTGGGAGTGACCCTTTAACTTCGTCATGTCCTGTGACCTTTTAGCCGCTGATATGCAAGGAGTCCTTTACTGTAAAAGAAAAATATATAGACCTCCTAATGTATTAAGAAAATAAATAACTTTGAAGACTTATTTTTCTGCAGTATGTGTCTATTTCAGAGCAGAATACACGCTACCGATTCCCTCAAGGGAGGACTGGGAACTACCCTTGGCAAATTTTGTTAGACCAGCTCCCTATATTGTGCATAGTTAGCGAGCACAGTGAGCGAGTCAATCGAAAACTGGCAACAACGTCTTCATTTGGAAAGTCGAGTTGAGTCTTAGGGGCACATATATCAAACTTTCATGTAGCGCAACACAGCAAGCCACCTTGCAGTGCTGCATGAAAGGGAGAGGGTAGGAATGCACCGTATTTTACACACAGTGCATTCCTTTCCTTTTCTTGCGCTGGCGCACACCAGGACAACTTCCTGCACAAAACATTCTCCATGGGGCATTTTTCAATAACTATGTGTGTTTCAGAACTTATGGAAGTTAAACACCATAGACACACACAGAAACAGGGAAAAAATCCACGTTATGCCTGCTGTGGCGAGGCATAAGTTGTTTGCTGCTGCCCCAGGTCTTTGGGATTAAGTAAATCTGGGGCACCGTCAAAATGCATGGGTGCTGCGTGGAAAAGCCACTGCAACCCGCATGGAACACCTCATTGACACGGAGTAAGGCAAGGCAGCAACTTGCACAGCTTTGTCTAACTCCATATCTATGAGGTCATGCAAAGCCAGGCAGAGGGGCTTTGCATCGCCTCATAGGTATGATTGAGAGGCTTGCACCACCCGAGGGTCAAAAAATAGATGCTCAGGTGGTGAAAGCCTCTCATAAACAACCCCCTTACTGTGGGCATGGTTATGAAAGTTCTAGGGACGCATGCGATAATTATCACATTCCCGAATAATCTGACACCAAGGTCATTTGAATGTGTAGCCTATTTCGAGTTTTAGCCTGAAATGGGGCCATAACACACATTTTGGTGATTACCACAAGAAAACCTGGTAAATTCTGGCCTTTTGACTTGTTAAATTCCAGCACCCTTGACCTGCCTAAACTTAACAGGGGGTGCAGACTTCAACGCACAGGGTAATTATCGGGCTTGATAAACAGCACACATTTTATTTAATTTGTGGCTCTTCAGTTCAGTTCATGAAGCTTTATTCGGTTCATAAAGAATAATGACCATAAAAGCACAACAACATGCAACAGAATAAAAATACCAGCAATGATTAAAAAATCATACTTTTTGTGGCTCTTATTATCTGTCCCCAATCAATCAATCAGGGACTTGTAAACTGCGGCTACTCACCTGTGAGGGTTTCAAGGTGCTGGGCGAAGGGGGCACTGTGTGTGCTGCTGGCCCCTCTAGGTGTAGGATCCTTCTTAGAGCCGGATCTTGAGTTCCATCTTGAATTGGGTCCCCAAGTGTAGCAAAACAACATATTAGGTCTACCACTCTCCAGGACATCGGGACGTATTTCAAATTTGGCAGACACAATACTCCCTCACAAGCATGAGGGATGTCTGCCCGCTCTATTACTATTGCAGTATAGTCCATGGCACTCGTAATATATCTGTCACGTTTTAACCGCTGCTTCAGTGCTGTAAGTGAGGAATGGTTATCATTTCTGTAGTGAGCACGCTAGTACGGCGCGTCACGTGGCTACGTGACGTGCGTTGACGTAGAGGCGCGGCAGGCGGAGCGCGGCATTCAGAGCGCGAGCAGGCTGGGCGCAGGACATGCTTTGCGCTCCTTGTATGTATGTACCTGAATAAAGAGGCTGGTACCACCATCCGACTCCGAGAGTTATTGGGGGAAGAAAGAGTAACATTACAGTGGCGACGAGGGTGGGATACCGACCCACGACCCCCACCACGCAGACTACGAGAAGCACGGCGGAACGGAGTGGTGGCGCAGGAGAAACGAGGAAGGCCCGAGGGTACGCACAGCGACCCCATCCTCATAGGGCACGGCAAGGAGCGCAACGCAACCATCAGCAAAGAGAACATAGCACCGAGAGCACAAATAGCGACGGTCGAAGAACCCTGAACAACCGAGGTAGGAAGCCAGTCACGGTCGCGGCCCACCGGGATACGCACTGGCTACTCCACCCGAACAGGAAAGGGCTGAAAGGAACAGCCCTCCACCCTTGCTCAAGAAGGAAGAGCGAAACGGTGCACCAGGGAGCCCGAGAAGCTTGGAAGGTACGCTACCCGCAGCCCGGGCGGAGAAGATGAATGCACAAGCGGGCTACGCGATAGCGCCAGTCCAGTTCCTTCCCCGACCAGGAGAACCGCTCATGAAATGGGAGGACTGGAAGGAATACATAGACAATTTCATAGAAGTGATGGAAGACGAGAGCGAGGAGAAGTTTAAGCCGCCGAGAAAGAAACGCATCCTGTTGCTGAATCTGGGCCCAGAAGGCCTAAGGATATACAAAAGCTTGGTACCGAAAAAGAGAGAGACAGAGGATGACGATGTGTATGCCCATGCGCTGGAAGACCTAGAAGAACACTTCAAACCCTCAGTGTGCGTCTCAGTAGACAGGTTTAACTTCCAGCAAAGGAAGCAACTACCCGGGGAAACGGTGGAAGAGTATGTGGCGGCGTTGAAGAAACTGGCGGTATCGTGCAAATATGCCAACTGGGAAAGTGAATTCATTAAAGACCAAGTGGTGATGCACACCACGTGCACGAGCGTGCAGGACAAGCTATGGGCCGCAGGGGACACCTCTCTCAAGGACGTGTTGGTGATAGTAAAAAAGGGCCGAACTGGCACGAAGGTGTGCAGCGGCTACGAAGAAAGAGATCGTGCCCAGTGGGACGGTGAACAAAGTAGACAAGGAAGAACACCATAAGGATAATCAGGCACGGAAACAGCCGGAAAAGGGTCCCGACAAATGGCGGAACAGCCCAGGCAACCCTGGCAAACAGGCCGGAAGTAACAAACGGCCTTGCTACAGATGCGGCAGTTGGACGCACGAGGCGCACGACCGGAAGTGCCCCGCGCTTCGCGCCAAATGCACGTTCTGCGGAATAATCAGCCATTTTGAAAAGGCGTGCAGGAAGAAGGCAGCCAAGAACGCAGTGAAGTACGTGGCCCAGGCATCGGAGGAGCCAGAAGAAGCAGCAGAGGAAGAGGTGATCACAGTCCTCTGCATCTACGACGAAATATTAAGCATAAACGACCGAGGCCGTGGCACCGGCGGAGGAAGAACGATGAAACCCGTCATGGAAATGATGATCGGAGGCGTCGAAGTCCAGGTGGTGGCAGACACAGGGTCCCCGTACACCATCATCCCCCGGAGCGTGTGGGAAGAGAAGTTTGCTCCGCGACTGGGCCCCGAGCTGGACAAGCTGGACATACGTCCCGTTACCTACAATGGTGATCGAATCCCCATGGCCGGGTGCAGGAGATTGAACTTCGAGTTCAGGGGCAGAGAGGCCAGGTGCAAACTGTATGTATCCGAGAAAGGTCCCTCCGTCCTAGGATGGCTCGATCAAGGAGACCTGGGCATCAAGCTGGACCCGGGAGGCAAGGAACAGATATTATTGACGGAGCCGGAGGAAGCGCTGGACACGAATAAATGGAGGAAGAAGTTCCCAACGGTCTTCGGTGGCTCAGTGGGCAAACTCGACAGATTTGCACACAAGATCGTACTCAAAAAAGGAGCTGTACCGGTGGCACACAAGGTGAGAAACATCCCGCTAGCAGTAAGGGATGACGTGAAGGAAGAACTACAACAGCTGGAGAAAAGAGGGATCATCGAGCCGATAGCCTGTGCTGAATGGCTATCGCCGTTGGTGGTGGTGAAGAAACCAAACGGGAAAGTCCGTTTATGCGTGGACCTACGCGAATTGAACAAAAATATAGTGGTGGAGAAGTTTCCCCTTCCCCGGATAGAGGAGATGCTGGCCAGCACAAGGGGTATTCAGTGGTACTCCACCATAGACTTGACTTCAGCGTATCACCAGATAGCGTTACACCCAGAGAGCCGCAGCTTAACATCCTTCATAACTCCCTTCGGATGCTATCGATTCCGCCGCATGCCGTTTGGACTAGCCTCGGCGGCTGCAGTATTTCAAAAGCTCATGCATCAGCTGTTTCAGGACCTCAAGGGAGTGCAATACTTCCAGGATGATATATTGGTGATGGGCCTGGACAGGATGGACCACGACAGGAAGCTGGAGGCGGTATTGGGCATCCTGGAAGGGAAGGGCCTCACAGCAGAATGGGCCAAATGCCGGATAGGGATGGAGAAGGTAACGTACTTGGGCCACGAAATCAGTGCTCAAGGAGTGACTCCCAAGAGTGAAAATGTAAAGGCGATCTGTGACGCACCATCACCAGCCACCAAAGAGGAAGTCAGGTCATTCCTGGGAATGGCGGAATACTATGGGAAATTCATTGAACATTTCGCCTCGAAAACTCACCACATGAGGCTGTCAACCCGAGAGAACAGTGAGTTCTGTTGGTCAGAGGAAGCTCAACGGGAATTTGAAATGATAAAGAGAGAAGTGGCAGGGGCAATCCCACTGCAAGGGTTCGACCCCCAAGGGAGCACCATACTAACCACAGATGCAAGTGATAAAGGACTGGGGGCAGTCCTCATGCAAGACCGAGGTCAAGGGAGAGTCGAAACCATATGCTTCGCATCCCGCACCCTGAATGACACTGAAAAGAGATATAGTGTGATTGAAAAAGAAATGTTGGCGGTGGTGTGGGCCATGTCCCGGTTCCGGCAGTTCCTGTGGGGCACAAGGTTCCGGTTGAGGACCGATCACAAGCCCCTGCTCAAAGTGCTCACATCTAGTGGACATGCGGAAGCAACACCGAGGATCTCGAAAATGTCGCTCAAACTAATGGAGTTTCGCTATGATGTTGAACACATTCCAGGGAACAGGAACAAAGTAGCGGACTACCTGAGTAGGGCGGCAGCGATGGAGCCCAGTACAGAATGCCCCGAGGCGGGGGAAGAGTGGGTCGCACTCACCGAGGACCTCGAAGTATCTATCAGCAAACAGGAATGGAGAACGGCATATGAAGGAGACCCGAATCTAGAGAAAGCGAAGGACTACATTGTGAGAGGCTGGCCGGACAAATGCAAGTTAGAGCGTGGCCTTGTCCCATACTTCGAGGTGAGAGAGGAACTATCTATGGATGACCAGGGAACATTTATATACAGAGGGGAAAGAGTCATACCCCCGTCAACGATGATACCCAGATTGATGGACATGTTACATGAAGGCCACCTGGGAGTGGGAAAGCTGAAACTAAGGGCCAAGCAGAATTATTGGTGGCCAGGAATGGACATTAGAGCGGAAAGACATGTGAGAGAGTGCCTGAGGTGCCAAGGCGCGGACAAAACGCTTAAACCATTGCGCCCTGCCCTGGGAAAGATTGATCCTCCACAAAACCCGTGGGAGGAACTGTCCATCGACATTTTAGGGCCAGTGCTGAATGCACAGGGTATACAGAAATACATTTGTGTAATGGTAGATCGTTATTCGAAATGGCCGGAAGTAAAGATCGAAGAAACAATGGACACTGAGAAAATAGTGAGCTTCATGGCGGAGACCTTCGTGAGAGAGGGCATCCCTAAGTGTGTCCTCAGTGACAATGGGCCCCAATTCCGCTCTGACAGATGGAACCAATTTATGCAAAGAAATGGAATAGCGTCTAAACACACATCCATATATCACCCGGCGGGGAATGGGTTGGTGGAGCGCTTCAATAGAGTGGTGATGGGCTCGATACAAGCGGCTATTGCAGACAACAAAGACTGGGAAGCGGAGATATGGCACATGGTGTGGGCGTATCGGATAACTCCTACGAACACGGGCTATAGCCCTTTCCAGTTCTTAAGGGGCCGGGAGCCGTTCACCCAAGACAACAGGATATGGAAGGACAGAGTTATCAAGAGTGAGTGGTCACCGGCAGTGGTGCAAGCCAATCTGAAGAAGGCACAAGCAGTGTATACCAAACACTATGATGCGAGGAGAAATGTAAAAGACACTGCCCTCGAAAAGGGGGAATGGGTGAGAGTAAGACTGCCCACTCTACAGAAAAAAGGGGAAAGTAAGTACAGCAGGCCCCTGAGAGTTGTGGAAATCAAGGGCCGGGCGGCCTTGCTGAGCGATGGAAACGTGTGGTCACAGGATCGCATGGCCAGGTGCAATAAAATACTCAACTGGAGAAGCAGAGACGACAGGGAAGAGAGTGAGAGCAACAGTGACCACTCCAGTGACTATGGAGGTGAAGGCCCGGACTTAGGAGAAAGTAGTAACGAAGATCAAGAGGCAAGTGCAGAGTGTCAGCCAGAGGAAGACAGCAGTCGGAGTGTGCCTGGCGCGGCTGCGCTAGAGAGTGGACAGAGTGAGGAAGCAACGACTGCACATTCCCCGGTAAGACTGACGAGAAGGGGCAGGGCGGTGGTCCCACCAGTGAGGTTCAGAGACTATGATATGAGTCAGGACTTGTTCACATAACCCTTTGGAAAAAAGGGAGATATGTAGTGAGCGCGCTAGTACGGCGCGTCACGTGGCTACGTGACGTGCGTTGACGTAGAGGCGCGGCAGGCGGAGCGCGGCATTCAGAGCGCGAGCAGGCTGGGCGCAGGACATGCTTTGCGCTCCTTGTATGTATGTACCTGAATAAAGAGGCTGGTACCACCATCCGACTCCGAGAGTTATTGGGGGAAGAAAGAGTAACATTACAATTTCAAATCTGTAGCATATTATCCTCTTTGTAAAAGCAAACAACGGAAAGACTAGAAAACAATGCACTGAGGATGTATTTCGAGGGCTTTCAGGGGCATCCATTTTGCCACTCTCTAGATCTAGAAGAATGATTACGCATTTATATATGTCATTCATCAGCCGCAATACTGCATGTGCGAGCTCACTTTTTTTGATTAACTACTTGTCATTCCAGCAATGGCTCTATTTTTAAGATGGAAATGGCCAGCAAAGCGAATCAGGCAGACCGAAAGTGCAGAGAGGCAGAGCTGACTCATTCCTAAAAAGAATAGAGACCCTGGCAGGAAAATGACGGTGATAATGAAGCATCGCTCACACCGAGTGCCTTGCTGAATAACAATGAGATTGTCTACAGTTTGGTATTTTGCAGCACAGGGAGTTTAAAGGGAACACGACTATTGGGTTCACAAAAACCCTTACAAAATATGTTTTTCAGTAATTCAAAATATATTTGAGAATAAACAAACCAAACTATCATATTAATAGGGAATACTTACCATCTTAATGTTAATGTTAATGTTAATGTTATGTTAATGTTAATAGTTATTTGTTAAGCGCACTTACACAGGGTGGCTTCGTGGTGCTGACCAGAAAACAAATAAACACTTAGGGCCTCATTTATGAAAAGTGACGCATCGCTGCGAGAAAACAGCGATGCGTCACTTTTCATTGCGACCTCCTTGCGACCCCAATGATGCGTCATATTTATAATATGACGCATCATTGCGCAAGGGATTACAGATACGTCAATATTTCTGACGTATCTGTAAACGCAAAAGTGGCGCAATGCTGGAGTGTGTCACAAAAGTGACGCAACTCCAGCAATGCGTCCTTTCACATGGGGAAAGCCCCATGTGAAAGGGCTTGCGTCAGTCTTACGCCTGCTGTGAGGCAGGCGCAAGATTTTGACGCAACAGCGTCCTAAAAGTGACGCAGTGAAATCTCATAGATTTCACTGCGTCACTATTACGAGGCTTTATGCGGGGGAACGCCGCCTCTGCATACATTATACCTGACGCAGGTATAATGTAGCGCAGGGGTTTACAAAGTGACGCATCTGCTTAGATGCATCACTTTGTAAATAGTGCGCAACAGGAGGCATGTTTTACGCCGCTGATGCGTCACAAAAAGTGACGCACCGGCGGCGTAATAGTGACGCAAGGCCTCATAAATAAGGGCCTGAAAGCGGACCAAGCAGACTGCGACTGATGATTATCCAAGGTTATAAGCTAGCCAAAACAACCATGTCTTAAGGAGTCTCCTGAACTGCATAGTGTTGGTACAGGACCGGAATTCCAAAGGGAATGAGTTCCATAGTTTAGACACCAAAACCGCAAAACGGCGCCCCCCCCTGACGCACGCGTTTTTAATTTAGGTATATCGATAGCAGAGAGAGATGGGCAGACCGAAGGGTTCAGTTGGGCACATATCTGGGTAATAGGTTGGTGATAAAGTCAGGACTTTTCGAATGCAAAGCTTTAAACACAAGGCAGCCTGTTTTGAAAGCGCATCGCTGGGAGATGGGGAGCCAGTGTAATTCCTGAAGCGCAAGACTAATTGGTTGCCATCTGGGTTGCCGCATGACCAACCGAGCTGCCTGGTTTTGAACTAACTGCAAACGCTTAAACAGATAGAGTGGCATCCCCAAATAATTAATATTAATATGTAGGTATATCCAAGTAAGTTTTGACGAGGACGATGTAAGCTACACACCAGCCATATATAATGACCTCTCTTGAATATTTCCATAATCATCGTGTTCAAACTCTTCACACGTAATTGCACAGTTAAACAGTGTACAGTTAATCCTTAAAATAGGGAGAAATGGTATAAAAAAAAGAAACCGCCAATGTGCCATACAAAAACCTTTTTGAATTTTGATAATGGGACCCCCCCAATCCGAACCAGTCAACCTTACCCACATACATTTCAAAATATTTGATCACAACCTGTATACAAATGAAGATTTGTTGACTTTCAGAAGCATAACATTCATTTAATTAATCTGGAAACGAAATATAAAGTTTCATCCATTCAACAAGCTTTATTTCGGCCAACATTGACCATAAAGAGCAGTATAGTTTTGTTTCCTCTTAAAGTATAAGGTTATTCTTGGTATCTTTACTTTCATCCTAGCGTTTAATAGCCTCAATTTCAAGTTTTTGAATTAACACATTGCAAGAATTTTGGAAGTAGCAAAAAATGCAGATTGTTATCGAATTATTTATAAATTGAATGATCAAATGGATGCCCATGTCCATATATGGGAACCTTTCCTACAACGCCGGATTGAAGACATGAGTCACCCACATACAATGTGGTAGCCTTGGTGTCGGAGTATCAAAAACGAATTTTTGCAATTGCCCCCACACTAAGCTCTGATATACTTAGTATATCCCTGTCGCGCCGCCACCAGCAGCATCATCCCCATACTAAGACGATCTGTGCAATATGGGGGACTGACTTACCTTCTTTGCGGCCACAATTGACAAAGTGGACCCAGACCGATACTTCTCCCGTGGGCAGGAAATACCTAGGGTGGGCTATATGTGTGTTTATCAGTCATTGACGCATGACAAACAAGGCAGACCAATATGCCATATTGTACTTTATGAGAGGGTGGTGGTGTCAATTGACCGAGTGTCAGGCAAACACTAAGGAGCAACATCACTGAGGTGGGGGGAGGTGGGGTGAGAAGAGGTGGGGCACTGGGACAGGTGATCCTGTGGACAGAAAGACAATAGACGAAGAACGAGGGCATCAGCCCAAAAAGAAATATTTTACTACTGAAGATTTATATTTTTATATATTGGACACTGTACTTACCTTGAATCGAAATTTTTATGAGACTTATCCCATTTAGCCTTGAGAAAGCCCCGGCGCAAATCGCCAAGAGGGGGCGAAACACGTGTCGGCTGTCTTTGCTGTGTGAATCAAAATAAAGAAACTTTTTCTGCAAACAGAAATGTCTCTGTCCTCCATACTACGAGCTGGAAAAAACGGATATTAATCCTGGCTAATTGAATTATTTCTATGTGGAGACCACACTTACAACTTTTCAAACCTGTCTTTCTAACCTGAAGCCCAAGAGGTCCAGAGCTTCGAGTGTGCCTCCGTCTACCAACTAATCATACTTATTTAAGTGTTGTCCAAAGCCTTGAAACCCTTGGACCTTTGCTACCTTTCCGCATTTACCTGCATGTACCTGTTGCAATTGGTTACCCTAAAATGACCTAGACGGCGGGATTTATTATTATAAGGTTTTATTCACACAGTTATAGTTTTCTAAGCCTCATATTATTGAATACTTACTGCTTGATGTTTCTCGAATATGATTTTACCTTGAAAAAACAAAGTCAATAGGTGGTTGGCAAAACAGAAACAGTTGGTTTAATTAAGCTCTTCGGCTGGGAGTACAACCCACAGAAACAGGTCAGAGGACTGTCTCAAAGTGCAATCAATACGTGCTTGCTTATATGCAGTTTTGGGTACAATGAAAGTACTTCCAGTCATCCTTGTTCAGTAAAAGAATGGGGGTTCTATCTGTGGAGTCATAAATAAAAGGTCTTTGATAACAAATGCAGGTGTCTCGACCTTGAATGGAGACAATGTGGGCCAGATGGGACAGCATTTGAAGTATTTTGTTTTTCAAATTGAAAGTTTATGAGTAAAAATGTACTTTTATTTTTTTACATTGTGGTCAGTGTGTTTGTTTGTATTGGTATAAGTACATTTATCTTTGTATCCTGGTTAGGAACGAAGTACACAAAAAATGCCATTGAAATACTAAAGCATTGTGTATTTCTGTCCGACAAAACCATTATTATTTTGTCCCACTGGCAAGCAGCGCTGTGGTGGGGGGAGAATTTTCCCCAGAACAATCTGGAAGGACCTGATACATAGGCGCAGATCTAGAAATCCCTCTCATTGCATAATGCAAACTGACAGGTATACCTGAGATGTCAATCTGATGTGCTGATCCAAACCAGCTGTTTCCTAATCATATGTGTGGGAATGAATGACAACATCATTGATGTGCATAATAATTCTTGAATAATGTGGAAAAGTAATAGTCTTGAATACTGTATTCATTAAACTCTGCACTGATGTGAACCTGTTTATGGTTTTTTTCCTGAAAATTTAATGAAAAGATTTTTTTAAAAACAAAAAATGTCCCCCTGGTCGACTCCCCATCTCTCCCCCATGATACTATACCTACATGGTCCGGGGGCTGCGTCAGAACTACTATTGTGGCCCGTCATTGTAGATGCCGGATGTCCTCACTCCTGTTAGTGGTTGATCCCCTGGCAGCCACACTTAGGGAACATTATAGGAAGTGTCACTGGGATACCTCACTAGACATATATTGGTATCACTCTATGCTGACGATATTACGCTATACATACAAGATCCTCAAGAGAACCTGAATGGGGTGCTTCGGGAGTTTATCAGGTTTGGAGCGTGCTCTGGGGGCACAATAAAGTGGGAGAATTCCCAGACCTTCCATCTCACCTCAAATACTTTGCCCTGTCATTCAGACTACTCAATTAGCTGGAATGCAGTAGAATTTAATTATTTAGGAATCCATATTAGTCGTGACGGGGTAGAACTCACTCGGGCAAAAGATGGCAGAGTACCGGATAAGATAACTGCTTCTATTACCAAATGGATTGCCTTCCCTCACTCCGTGGCGGGCACATTGCAATAATGAAGATGATAATCATGCTGTGACTAATACATCTACTTTTAAACATTCCATCCATCCCTGGGCCCAATTTTTTTAGGTCCCTAAAGTCACCGCTGATCCTGCTTGCATGGTGGGGCAAACAGCCCAGAATTAAGTGCTTCACCCTTACCTTACCCTTCGCTATGGGCGGCTATGAGGCGCCAGACCCCCAACTATTTTACCTGTGTGCCCAAGCGCACTATGCAATCTACTGGTTTCACTGTCTGCCATTTATGCCTCAATTAGCCGTAGAACAGGAATATATGGCTCCCACGTCTCCGCCTGGCTTCCTTGAGGTGGGATGGTTAAAGACTGGAGATAGACACTCCACAGTGCCTTGTACAAATGCAGCATGGAAATGCATTGCACAGAAATTAGATGTTCTGATGCTGTACTCCCCAGCCCTGCCAATAGAAAATTATAGCAATATCCCTGTGACCCATCAGGGAGTCTGCCGCCATATGCTGCACCAGTATGCTATGCACACATGGGGGGATATATACCTCAACTGAAAATTCCAGACCAGGGAGGAGTTCTTTGGAGAGCATCTCCCCACTCCATTGGAGCTGTTTATGTACATTAAACAAGATGTAGCAAGATGCACGCCATCATTCCCAGAGAAGCTGCGCACCTTAGCCCCTCTGCATACTATGTTACAGATGACTAGCCCTATGCATGTGGTGGGGCGGCTCTACCTTTAGTACACTCATGGCAAGGACATAGCCCCAAGACAGAGCATGGGCAAACTGGGAGGGTGAACTGAGCTTTCCACTTGAAGACACACAGGGAAACTACTCCTGTCTGCAGACAGAAAAGATAACAGCTAGCAGCAGGCTAGGGATCCTTCACTATAAATATTTACATAGGATTTATTAGACTCCTGCGAGAATGCGCAGGTATGGGTTGTGGCTCACCGATTGTTGTGAGAGATGCAGCTCGGAGGGAGCAGACTTCCTCCATTTGGCCTTGTCCAGCAGACTGGTGCATAAATATTGGGCAGAGGTCGGGAGCATCATGTCCAAAATGATGAGAATACACATAAACCATACACCAGTTACTGCACTATTAGGCTACACTGAAAAAATCGAGGGGCCAGCACACAGATTTGTGTCCCTGGGGTTATTGCTGGCCAAAAGCAGGGTTGCATACAGATGGTGAGGGTGACGGCTTATAAATTTAAGGAGTGAATTCACAACCTGGTCTATTGATAAGAACAGTTAACCATATATGCTGAATTATTGCTGCCCAGCTCGAGGCCCCACGATATCTAGAACCCATTAAAGAATTATTTAATGAGCACCCAACAGGACAGAAGTGCACCAAAAGCATTATCTGGAAGTAACTGATACAGAGGCGCAGATCTAGAAATCCCTCTCATTGCATAATACAAACTACTAGGTATACCTTAGATGTCAATCTGATGTGCAGATCCAAACCTGCTGTGTCCTAATCATAGGTGTGACAATGAATGACAACATCATAGCTGTGCATAATAATACTTGAATGCTGTGGAAAAGTAATAGCCTTGGAAACGGTATTTCATTGAACTGTACACTGATGTAAACCTGTTTATGTTTTTTTCTGAAAATCAAATGAAAAGATTTTTTTTAAATAAAAAATGTCCACCTCGACAACCTCCAAGACCCCAACTCGACCTCCCTCCTGAACAACCTCCTCAACATTGGACTCAAACAGATTATAGCTGAATCCAAGCACTCAGCATGACATACCCTCGACCCCATCTTCACAGTAGGAAACTCCATCACTTTCAGCCACACCTCCAAACTCCGTTGGACGGACCACCGCTGTGTCCATTTTACCTTCAAATCTAACATCGCCTGCAAACGCCATTACCAGTTCCCATGCAGAAACTGGAACAAGACCACCAACGACCCGCTCACCGCTTCCCTCAACAGCGCTGCTCTCACCGCCACAGACAACAACCCAACCACCGCCGCCCAGACCCAACACAACTAGGTCACAGACTGCACCAACACCATCACCCCCTCAAGCAAACCTCCAATTCATACGCCAAGAGAGCCAGCTGGTTCTCCACCGAACTCCGAGAATCTGAACGGACATGCAGATGCCTCAAAAAATTATGGAGGAACTTCAAAACCACAGCTGACCTAGACAACTTCAAAGCAGCCACCACCACCATCCACCACAAGCTCATCAGACATGCAAGGAAGAAAGCAATCCAGGACAGAATCATCGCCCACGCACACAACAGCAAGGAACTTTTGCCATCATCAAAGAATTTGCCCAACCCATCAGAGAATCAAAAGACATTCCACCCTCCCAAGACCTCTGCGACAGACTCACCACCTTCTTTTACCCTCCGCTCAGCCCAACTGCCCTTTGCGACAGTGCCACACTTCAAGAAAGCCACAAAGGAGGCCGTTTCTTCTCCCACCTCGGCCAGAGAATGGAACACCCTCCCTCTCCACCTCCGGCAGACACCATCACCTTCCAAGTTCTTGAAGGACCTCAAGACCTGATCTTCAATGAATCACCGCGATCATCTGGGTGCTGCACGACTCCCCCCCCCACCCCCCCCCCCGGTGCCTTGTGACCCTCGCGGGTGAGTAGTTGCACTTTATAAACCTCTAATTGATTGATTGAAAAGTACAACACATATTGATGTTGCATCACCAGGAGGCGGATGGCTCTCAGTTCTTCCTTGATGCATTGAGGCCAAGCTTAGTGCTGTTCATCATCTTGAGAAGCTCCTACTTGGTTATCATTAATAGGGGGCATTACTTTAGTCTGTCTGCAAAGAAGGGTATGGACCCCGCGTTAATTTGACTGTCAGAAAACAATCTGAATTCATCCAGAATGTTCTTATACTGAGCCCAAACCAAATAATCAGCAGTTCTTTTCTCTCTAGCCTGATGCAACAAAGTTGTCTTATTCCCTACGGGGTGCCAATGCAACTCTAACAGATCGTCTTCGGGAATGACCAGGGTCAGGTGTGTATGGTAAAGAGTGAGCAGAGACCATGCCATCCAGGGATCAGCTGAGTGTAATTGAACTCGCTACACTGCCAGTAGTAATCCATGCAGGTGGAGGTGCCCTATTGCATGTCCAGAAAGTGGAGCACTATACCACAGTTCTCATTTGTACCCAGGGGAATGGCTCCTTTGCCTCTGAAACACAAGGAATACTATGTATGTTTCCTTACAATTAACGGTTGCGCCATTCTAACCAAGTATATTCACTTCGGTGTCCCAGTTTTGTGACATGGGAAATCTATGCTGTTATTCGATTCTCCCCAATGAGACTTGTATCCCCTGGCATCATCGAGGTGGATGGCGCTACATTGGAACTCCATATCTGGAGTCCATTGGTTATTAAAGAAGGAAGCCCCAGAAATGCTAAGGGCCAATCTGTGACCACAAACAGCAGTAAGAGCAGACATGTTTGTGCATTGGTTTGGTGGTTTGCCACCTCCAAGAATCTATTTCCTGGAAAGTGTCAGGACCAAACAGTATCCTCCCCTATGGTGCCCCTCCTGAGCATCCTATCTAGCTCTGTTTGAATGTCGCTAGGCTCAGTAAAAAGATAAAATGCTTTGGGATTGGTCTTGTATCAGGTCAGATTCACTCTATTGGGTTCTACTCTGTCAGGTTGTATCTTGGCCCCAATCCTACATACATATAGGTGAAGAAGGCATTTTGCTCATTCATGGTCTACCTCTTGAGACAAGTAAACTCTGTCTGTGCCTACTGTGAACAGACGTTATGCGACCTGGCTGTTGTCTTGGAGCCCACTGTGGTCATGTGCTGATAACACATGTTGTGTAAGAGGGTGCCATGTATTGCATGTGGAAAACTAGTATTGGGTTCAGGGTAATTGTAAGTGATGTGGGAGAGTTCCATATGCAAGTGCAGTGATAGCTTTGAGGTAGACTCCATCAAACTAAGTGGTGCATTTATGATGAATGGAAGTGGAAACACCCATAGCACATAAAGGGTATAAAGAAGTGCAACAACGCATATCTTATGGAGGATTGTAGATCTTGAGGCTTTATCCAGGAGAGGTGCTGTGTACCTCTGGCAATTAAAAATGTCCTTAGTTTAAGAAATATTGCGGCAAAAAGAAAGTTCACTGTACAGTTTGTTGGTTTTAATTCGCACACTGTAGATCCTGCCGGGGTGCTGAAGTGGCTGCTGAAAAGGTGGCGCACTTAGACGTTAAATCGTGAATGTGTTAACCCCTCTTATGCGTTGGACGTAACTGTTACATCCAAGGCTGTGCAGCTCCTGTTCCTTGGACATAACAGTTATGTCCAAGAGCTACCCCACCTGCCCAAGGCGTGTTTTTTCAGTGTAATGGTAATCGGCCCGCATGGTGCGCCAATGTAATTACACTGAAAGCAAAAGTAAAATGAGCAGATCGTCTCATTCCACTTTCTCTGCCTACATGCTTGAGGGGCTATCTCAGCCCCCCAAGTACGTAGGCAAACGAGAGAGGTATCTTTGGAAAGGGGAGAATCTCCCCTGGTAACTTTCCCTAGTGTATCCCTGCTTGGGGATCCCCTCAGGACGGTGATCTCCAAGCAGGTATCCACCACTATTTTTTAATTTTCAAATACTTTATTCGGTTTTACATATATTTGGAAAACCATAAAAGCAATATTACAGCATGGGCAAAATAAATATATATCATAAACATAACACAAACATTTTTGTACAATTCATTTTGCTTCCAAAGGGTGTAGAATGCAACGATAAAATACAGTTTTTATCAAACCCCTCTCCTGTTTCTGGTTTTTAATGCTGATTTGAGAAATCCAACCACATATAAAGTGCTTTCAGGCTTTACCATTTGCAAATAACACAAAGCCGGGCGGACCTGTTTAAAATTAAATTTTTTTAATATAGGCTTTAAAAAAACCTACGGGGAACATCATAGAAAGGGCAAATAAATAAGAAGTGCACCAAGTCTTGCAGAGACATATTGTCGCAGCCACAGTAAGGTAACACCTGGCCTCTGTGTGAACCCCTAGGTACAGCTAATAATAAATGATAATAATCCAGCCGAAACCTTGTTAGTAGAAACCGCTCGTGACTTGTTATGGGACATGATAAAGATGGGTCCATTAGAGGCGTGGTTTTAAGCATCACAAATTTGTGTATGCTGAGTTTTACCAAATCTGCCTTTTCTCTTGCTAGTTTTTTCCTGGAGTTAAAAGTTTTTTTTAACAAACTCCACATCAGCGGTAACAATCGACTCTGGATTAAGAAAAAGGTCTGGACGCCCCAGCTCAGTAAAACAACTTATTAGGTATTTTTACCATGGTACATTAAACGCGTGATCCTGAGACAACACTTCACTTAACAGCAGATGGTTGAGAACCAGGTCTTTATTCATCCAGCACTTAAGCCAAAACAATAGAGGCCGTAGTTCTATAGAGTCGCCAATAAAGGGTATTCCGGTTTCCTCGTGAACTATTAGGTTAGCTGTTCCTTTTGGTACTCCCAGTAGTTGTTTCAAGAAGGGGTTCTCAGCCACCTCAATACTTTTGACTGGTACATACCACCATAGTTCACTCCCATAACTACCCAATGCAACACTCTCTGCCTGGTACATCTTCAATAATGCGGCTACTGGGCGTTTGCCCATTTTAGCCGCAAAATTGAATATAGCTGAATTTGCCCCTATTAGCTCCCCTCTTTTTCTTTGTACCAGCGGGCCCCACTTCAGCTGGTCATCAAACAGGACTACCAGATAAGAAAATGACGTTGTCAGGGGTACCTTCTCAGCATTTACCTCAAATGGGTAGTGTTTCTTTGGGCGCACCCCTATCTGCATAACATATGATTTGGTGTTATTTATAGCAAGATCACGGTCAGCCATAAAGCCGTGAAAGGCATTCAATAGGGACTGCAGGCCTTTGGCAGTTCTTGCCAGAAGAACAGCGTTGTCTGCATATAGCAAGACGGGCAGGCCCCTGCGCCCAACCGAAGGGAAATCAGCACCAGTTTTTACCAGATGTGAGGTCGGCTCGTTAATATATATGTTAAAAAAAAAAGGGCCAAAATACAGCCCTGCCTCACTCCTCTCTTGTCAGGGAAGTCACTCGATACCTTAAGATCTAGCGAGTATCTTACATTTGCCCTAGTTTCCCTATGAAGGTCCCTCCAGAAGGTAACCAGAGATGGCTCCAGCCCCATTGCGCCCATGAGATCCCAAAATTTCCCCCGGTTTACACAATCAAACGCGGTGGAGAGATCCATGAACGCCATGTAGATGGTCCCCCGTCGCGCCATGGTGTACTTTCCAAGGACCATATATAGGTTTAAGCATTGTGCTAATGGGAATGGCTAGGGTGAAACCCATATTGAATGTCTGATGTGATCTTATTTTCCTCCGCCCATAAAGACAGTCTATTCAGGATCACAACTCCCACAACCTTAACTACCGAGTCAATCAGGGAGATCGGTCTGTACAGGTGGTACTATTACGATCTCCCTTCTTAAAGACTGGAATGATCGTGGAGGTACCCCAGGACCTGGGGCAGCCCTGGAGTGCTGCTGCATTCAGTACAGCTTTAAAAATTGGAGCCCTCCTCCCCTGTATCAAACAATGGCCTGTTAACTATACCCCAGAATTTCTTGCTGTTATTTAGGGTACTGGGGTCTACGAGGTCCTTCCAGGTCAGTTCTTTTAGGTCACCCTTACGTTTTGTTAGCACTTTCTTATATGTTAGGCGTAATGAGCGGATCAATAAGCAGTCTCTTGGTGTGCTTTTCAGGGCTGCCTTTAGCTCCCTGGAAGCCTTTGAACAGGTGTGATCGAACCATCTTGGGTCCCTAGACTTAGGGGCTGTTGTTGGGATGGTCATCAACGTGCCCACTTTGTTTGTGATCGCCTCAAAAGCCCAGAGGATGTCCAGAGGGGCAGAGATTGGACAAACACAGGATTCAAGTTCCGTGGCACATGTTTTGTGAATACTAGCATAGAGTGAGTCTGATTTCACTTTTGACCACTGAAGGCGTCTTCCATCTGTGGGTTTAAACACCCCGGTGATAGGCAACTTATCCTGCAAATTCAATAAATTCCCAGGTAGCTGGATACAAACGGGGTTATGATCACTATAAATGCAGTCTAAAATGTCAAAACCTGATAAACAAGACCGTAAACTCTCTGTTATTAAAATATGATCAATAAAAGTCCCCCCTGTGTGCCCCTTAAATGTAGGGACAGCCTGTTTGCTACCAACATCCACCGCAGACATAGAGCTAACCAGATCATATTCCTTCAATAAGTGATTTAGGGCATCGCCCCGACTGGAGTGTTCAAAATATATGCCACCCATTCTGCCACAGCCGAATTCACCCATAGTGGTTAATGTTGGATTGCCACACAGGTGGATGTTAAAGTCCCCTGTTAGCAACATACAGTGTGAGACGTCTCTACAATGGTGTTTAACAAAGCCACCCAATTGCTCAATCTGGCAAGACCCTGAGTTGTTCATTGCATTATAAAAATTAATCAGGAATAGCTTCACATTCCCACGTTTCAAAATAACTGCTTGGATATTATTGTTGTTAGGGCTGGGTATAAGGGGGATTAGGCATTTCAGGGCTAGTGAGATATATATATATCCAGGCCTCCTTTAGCTCTGTCGCTAGATGAACGTATGGCAGGAACAAAGAAGGCCTTATAGCCCTTTAGAAAAAGAACACAGTCCACCAGCCAAGTCTCCTGTAAACAAATCACAGGAAATTACCTGATGAACTCTATCCACTTTGGGTCTTGAAATTTCCCTGCCAGCCCAGCAATATTCCAAGAAATTATATTATAAGCGGATATGTCACATGGGGCTACAGTTAGGGCAGTTTTTAAGCTCTCTTCCTGGGCGGCAATACAGTCTCCTCCCCGCAGTTCACCTGAGCAACCTTCTCTTATGCACTGGGTATCAAAGGGCGGTGCAAGCTCATTACACACTGCAGGACTGTTTAGTCAGTCACAGTCCTCTAGGGAGGATAAAGCGGCAAATCTATTGCTCAAACTGGGTAAGATGTTAAAATGTCCCTGGGTATCATGGGTAGCTGTCTGAGGGGTATAATGGGTGGTTCTTGTAGTAGCCGTCATACCGGGTAACTGCCTCTTACTGTATGCAGATCGGCTATTTCTAATTGGGAAGTCAGATTGGTAAAAAAAGCCCAGGGGGAGGATCTGGATTCCAGTACCAGTGTTGGGAATGCCAGATCTGATTTCTCTAAATATCCTTTCAACAAGCGTACGGTCATTAAAACTTACAACAATACAGTCCCCAGCACCAGATTTCCCAGGGTTACCTACCCATCCTACACAGCGGGCCATTATGATGTTACGAGCTATAGCAGGGTTCACTGTTAGGTTGTTACATAGCCAATGGGTCACCTTGTTCTTAAGTTGAGGATAATCTTCGGAGGAACCAATGGGAAGCGGTGGCACATTCCCAAGAATTACCACCAGTGGTGTGGATTGAGGGGGTAGATCTAAAACTATAGAGCTTGGGACATTAGTAAGCGTTTCACCCTTATTCCTGCTATCCTATATCCAAGGTCCCTCGGGTATATTATCAGGATTTGATGTTAACAGGGGTCTGTTCAATAAGAAGCGCTTGGTATTACCTCCAGACTGCTCTACCGATGTCACTTCAGTCGTCTCTCCCCCCTTGGAACTCCTGGAGGTAGAAGGATCTTTAAATAGATGTTTCTCTATTGTGCCTAACCTCACTTCAATTGCAACCAACTTCGCCATCACTAGACTAATTATGCTTGTTATCCTTTCTTCTAGTTGCTTTAAAATATCTGATGTCGCCTGGGGGCAGTTAGGACCCAAGACTCCCGCTGATAAACTAATTCCATTCCCACCCCCCTTTTGGCCATCTAGGACTAAAGGCATAACTTTAGAGCATCCCTGCCTATGCCTATCATTCCTATTCTTGGCCTGCTTAACAATCTGTTGATTTGTTTTGGGTGCGCTACGGGCTTTTCTCTTTTTTGATTGATCTTTGCTTTTAAGCGCTGGCATAATCTTGGATTGCCTAGTGCGGGTAAACGGAGGGGAGGGAGATGGAGTTGAACATAAGGAGTTAACCGACGTTAAAGGTTCAGAAATAACCTGTTGCTGGTTAGATGTAATACTTGTGATGCTATTTGGGTATTAATTAAAACGATGTTGGGCTCTAGCAGGGGAACATGTGGTGCTAGTGGGTTAGATGGTTCGAGTGATAACCTCCGCTCCGTGAGCTGGATCTCGTGTATTAACACAGACTCAGCCCTGGAGAGGAATGCGTCCAAGGTCCCCACAACCCCCACCCCATTACCCCCTTTTTGTGAAAGCTTGCTCATGTCTCCAGTTAATCTTTTTCTTAGTTATACACAGCTCAATTACCCTCTAGCGGTAACTATATATCTGAACTATGGCCAAAGCAATATGGCCAGAAGTTCGCCAGACAAAAGTCTCTCCGCAATTACCGGTGGGTATTTGTTAACAGTGTTCTCCTGAAGATCCGAAGACAATATTCATTTTTCGCTTACTTTAAGTCTGTAGGTCTTAATGGCAAAGTTCGGGGGTGGCCCAACCCAGCCTCCTTCAGACGCTGATGGGCACGGACGGGCAGCGCTGCGGGAGGCGCTAAGATGATTTAAGCGCCTCCAGGCACCTAAAGATGACATCAGTGGTTTGCGCGCTGCCGCTGGGGAGCCTGGGAGATGTGGTTCTCCAAGACCAGGGCAACCCCATGAATAGCCGGCACAAACTATGAAAAGACGCCGGTACAGAGCCCCCTCCACGCCTCTAGCTACGTTGTGCACAGTCCTCGATAATATTCTCCTCAGGTAGAGCAGAGTTAAGCAAGGCAAGATTCCCACTGTCAATTTGCCTCCAAATGCCTCCTAGTGCCTCTCCTACCTATTGTCCGATCACCTCCCCTTACCTTGCCTCTGGAGCAAGGGGGCGAGGCTGGGCACCCGGTTCACTGTCTGCAGGGGGCAGGCCAGGCAGTTCAAACTGTCTAGGAGCAGCAGCGCATTGTGGCTCTCAATACTTCATAAAATGCACAGTGCTCAACGTGCTCACCGCTTACTGTCGCCTCACATGCCTACTGCTGCCGCTGCACTTCACTGCTCCCTGCCTGCAAAGCCTTCAGCCCTCCCGTGTCACCAGTACGGCCCCTCAATTTATCACAGGCTTCCACTCGGCCTCTCCACAATTTTCTGACCTCTCGACCCCCCCCCCCCCCGCGACTCACAGTTCTCGAGTCCCGAGTAGCCGCTGCCGCTCTCCTGCTCTCCGCTCTCCTACTTTCCCGCTCCTGCTCCTGCTTCGGGTCTCACGCAAAACCTGGATCCTGGACTAGACACCAGGGAGGGGTGAGCGACCCCTTGGGCAAGGGCCTCTGATCCCCCGTATAATTGTGGCCATATTCAGACTTTCAGCCCCCCTGGGGGTCAGATGGGGCAGTAGTCCCCTATCTCCCCCTCAGTTTGGAAGAGGGCACACTAGACACCAGGGATATTCATTTTAAATATTTAGGGGTGGGGGCTGCTCTAAATAGACATTATAATGCCCCTCCTCTAAAAAATGGCTAAAGTCTTTCTGCGCCCTCCTGGGATGTTCTTTTAAAAAAGAGGGGTGGGGGCTGCCCACAATGGGCATGCCAATGCCCCAACACAAAAGGGACAGTCTTTTTGTACCCCCGGGAGGCAGATGGGGAATATTACCCCATATCTGTCCCTAGGGGGTGCAGAAATCCCACTAGGCACCAGGACTTTTTGTTTTGAATATGTAGGGGATGCCCAAAATGGGCATGCAGATGACCCCACTCCCAAACAAAAAAGTCTGTCTGCCCCCCTCCCCGGGGGAAGTTGGGGGTTATTACACCTGATCTTCCCCTGGGGGGTCAGAAGGCCCACTAGACAGCAGGTATTTTTAATTAATAAAAGAAGGCTTGGGGCTGCCCATAATGGGCGATGCCAATGCCCCAGCCCCCGCTCAAAATAGCCACATTCTTTCTCCCCCCCACCCCCAGGGGGCAAATAGCGACAAAAATCCTTGATCTGCCCCCATGGTGTACAGTAAGCCGTCTAGGCCCCAGAGATATGTTTATGGGCATGTCAGGGAGCAGCCCCTTAGGCCAGGGTTGTTCCCCTTTTTTTGTGAACACACTTTGGCTGCTTCTCCTCCCCTTCTGGGGAGATCAGCGATATTTTTAGGCACATCTGTCCCTGGAGGGGGAAGACAAACACTAGACACTACTGAAAGTTTCTGTGTGTGTGTGAGCTGGAGTTTGGCTGACGGTCTGTATGTGCTGGCGTTTTGCTGGCTATGTGTCACCCTGCATTTTTTTGGCTGTGTGTGTGGACTTGTGCTTAGCTGGCAGTGTGTGTGGACTAGCACTTGGCTGGCAGTGTGCATGGACTGTCGCTTGGCTATTGGTCTGCGTGGATAGCACATGTCTAGTGGTGTGTGTGAACTGTCGCTTGGCTGGCGGTGTGCTAGGAATGTCGCTTGGCTGGCAGAATGGCTTGCGTGGATCCTCTAGCGTTTTATTAGCCAGAATCCCCTGCAAACCCTAAATTTTGCCAAAAAGTCACTCTTTCCTCACATTTCTGTGTGGAAACGTTGTGGGATCACTGCATCGGCACAGATTGTCCACCACCCAGCGTTCCCCTTGGTTTCCTGATAAAAATGATACCTCACTTTTGTGGGTGCCCAAAGCAGAGACCCAAAAAAACGTATCAAATTAAAAACTGAGGGGGAACCAAAGTAAGTCCAAAAGGGTAGTTTTTTATCATAGGATTTTAGACTAACTCTGCAGTGGGCACCCGCACAAGTGAGGTATCATTTTTTATCGTGAGACTGAGGGGAACGCTGGGTGGTGGGTGAATTTTTCTGACGCAGTGATCTCACAACCACTGCCAAATGGGAGCAGGGTGTGTGGGATGGGGTTGAGGGAGAGAGGGAAGGAAGGAGAATAGGGGCGAGGAGAAGATTAGTTCTGTCAGGGGGAACATTAAATGTTCTCCACTTGCTGTGGAAAAAGACAGGGTGGAGCAAGGGGAGAAATGAGGCTTGGCTGCTGTTGCAGAAACACTTATTACCAGAAGGCTATTTTAGGATATGCAAGCCAAAGCATTAACAAATCTTTTAAGATATGTGTTTTGTCTTGAAATTGCTACACTTTTTCTTTCATAGTAAAAACAGAAGAGCAGTACATATGTTAACTGTACATCGATAATATTTTTCCTTGGTATTACATAAACATCCAGAACGAGAATGTAAGTATAATTTATTACAGCCTCCAAAAACGATAAAACAAACAGGTCACCAAGTGTTCCCATATTGCTCCTGAGAAAGAGAGCGCTTGAGAATACAATGTCCTATTCAAGAGCGTGTAATCCCAGGGGTCAGGCTCAGGCAATATACGGTGATGTGATTTTTTTCTACACGTTCATTGAGCCCCAGCATGTGTTACCCATGACTCATTTCTGAAGATGAAATGCGAGCCCACCTTTGGAATCAGTCGGAAACGTTTCTCCTGCTTTAGTCAATCAATCATCATATCCAGTGTGCACTCGTTTTTGTTAATCTGATATTTCCCGAACTTCCTTTTAACATCTAAATGAATGGCTAGAAAGGCGCCTTTCATTGCGCCTCTGGTCTTCATTATTGAAGGGGACAGACACTGGACACAATCTTTGGCGCTATCACTGAACAAATAAACGCAGCTTGGCTGGCAGAGGTGGCGCACAATAAGCATCTGTTAAAATTAACAATGATGTCAATTCCTACTTTTTATGTGCAAGGAAGGGAAAATCCTGATGAACCTGGTGTCTGGGTGAAGTATATAGATTATTATAAAATAAAGGAACATTCAATAAAGGACTTCCAATCTAGGGCTCTTGCTTCAAATGAAGACTTTGAAAAGAAAAAAAAATCGAAATGCAGCTTTTCGGTACTTCTTAAACCAATTTTTGAAGTGTGATGAAATCAACCACGGTAGTTTCAGCAATATTGTAATGCCGTTAACTGTTCATCTAGGTATGTAAATCACGGAAGCATTGAAAAGTTTCAAACAATGTTGCCGCCTTGTCTGTTTTCCTCTTTCGGTCTTAGCTTGAGAATGAGATGTGAGCGCAGTGGTGTAGCGCAAAATGACAGGGCCCCATGAAGAATGTATAGAGGTGTCCCTTAGTCTCCCATTTCTCACAAACATTCATTGTCTGTAGGCTGAATGGGTGTCCCCTGACGCTTTTGTGGGCTCCTGAAGGGTAGGGGGACTCCTGCACCACAGGGGCTGCAGGGGCCTGCCTCCCCTCTGATGGTGAGCTTTCAGGAGACTGATTTCCCTTCTAGCAAAAGCTTGGAGGAAAGCTGTTTACTTTTTTCCTTAAGTACGCCTGCCTTCCCTCTCAATACTGTACATGGCTTAGTGTCCTTCCCCAAATTTCAAATCTCTCCCACAAAACATCATCCTATGACTGTATCTTTAGGAGTTGGTTGCCTTTCTTGCTAAGGCAGAATGTTGGTTAATTGTTGGTTTTAATTTTTTCGTTGTGCCACCCGTAAGACTTGCTGATGGGTAGCAGAGTGTTTTTTTCTCTGCTTGTCTCTGCTGTAGCAGGGCATGAGCGGTCTCCTAGGAAGCTTTGTTTACTCCAATTGCCTTCTGTAGCAGGTGGAACTTGGGATGTATATGGATCAGCTCTTTGTGGGCTTCTGTTGCTTTGCACTAACCTGGGGAGTGCCTAAAATAGGGGCTTACTTGCCCCTATTTTAGGGAGACAGGCACTGTACATCGGAGGGCCACATCATCCCTCTGCCATGCTGTAGTAGAAAATGTATAGGATAATAGCTGTAGCTCATTTTCTTTGGGCCCAAATGAAATCTCTTTTTATTACCACTTCAGACCTTAGCAACCGCTTGGTAGGGAGAATTGGCTTTGCCTATTGTTGCACTATGGAGTTTTATTTTCTTCTCACATGAGGCGAGATCAGGTTGCCTAACATCCTGGTATTCTAAGGAAGTGATGCCCTGGTCTGACTTCAGCTCATTGGCTGCAGAATGGCGAGACAAAAGTGTAATCGAAATAGGCATAACCCTGAGACATTTGCTGGGAATCAGCAATAGGCGCGTTCTTTCTCTCACTGTGACCTACAAACTATAGCTATAAGTCCTTCCATTGAGCGTGTTGTAATTCCTCCAGTATGCTGTGGATGAATATAAGGAACATGTTTTTGACTAAGGAAAAGTATGTGCAAAGGGTAAAGCTCTAGCAGGTGGTCTTCTAGGAACTTTAATTGGACTGACAACTTTGATGTCAAATACTAAACCCCTCCATACATTGATACGTTTTTTGTAGAAGGATTGTAGACTGATTGATTTCCAGGAAGACTTTCCAAACATTCCATGGGCCAGCTTTTTCCAGGATGGGACATTGCCTTCTGAGGAATGAACTTTGCCAGGTCACATGGACAGCAAGGTTTGTGTGATGCTTTATCTTTCTTTCTCAACCCAAATTGTTTAATTGGGGATACTACTTATGCAGCTTTTGCTACTCAGATGGCCAGAAGGAGCTACATGCTGTATTTGATTCTGTCTATTGGTTTGGAAACATTTTCTATCAGTTGTTATATTTGGTCTCCAGCTATTTCTGCAGAATCTTCCTTAGTGAACAGACATCTGTCTACTCTGAAATCTGAAAGTTAGTCATATGGCCTTGATTAGCCATTTACCATTCCTGGAGAGCCACTTATCTGGTCCTGGTTGTAATGAGCTGATCAAGAAGTCTGCTGAGATATTGAAGAATTGGAAGACTTTCAGAATTGCTACTGCTGGCCTCTGATCTGTTGATTCTCATAGACCCTCTCATAGGGCACAGGAGAGTTGGCACCCCTTTCACAACAGACTATGGGGTCCAGGGGTGATACTGGCTGGACAATCCCAGTTTCAGATGATACAGCAGCAACCACATCAGCTTCCAGAAGCCTGACAATTGTGTTTCAGAACCTGTTTGGTCTAGTTTCAACTGTTTCCAAATCCTGGTTCCTCTTTGTCCAAGACAAATGAGTTATGGATGTTGTAAAGCATGATTAGCCTTTAGAACCTCATTGTCCTCTGGAGGAACCATTTTTCAGAATCACCCTTCTTCCTCAGATTCTGGAAAAACATCCATCCTGAGAAGAAAGGGGCTCTCTCATCTTCTGAACCAATGGCCATTGTTTTTGTATCGCGAGACAAAATGCATCAGGCATTCTACTCTATTCTTTTTCTGGTTCCCAAATCAGAGTATTGCCCTTTGGCCTATCCTTGGCTCTCTGAGTCCTCACTAAGGTATTGACTTAAATTGTGGCTTCCTTGGATTTGGAGAGGCATCAGATATTCCTTTATTTTTACAACCAGCTATTTTCTGTTCCTTCCTATACAAAGGTGGAGTTTAACACCCAGAGTGATTGTGGTCATTTTTCAAAGCTGGGTTTGTTTGAACCTGGACAAATGGCATTTCTTTCTAGGTCAGAAGCAGCCGTTCACCCAGTCCTGTTTTAAACCACCTGGGATCCGTCTTTCTTGTGAAAGATGTGTGTGTGTCCGGTCCCATCTACCTACACATGGCAATGCCTATTGGTTCAGAAGTTTATGACAGCCACTACAGTAGTGATCCCACAAATGCACTCTTACATCAGATATATGATAATTCATCTTGTGTGATTATCGCTCGACCCAAATATATTCAATCACAGTGTTCTCACACCTAGATTTCCTGAATACAGGAACATGAGACCCAGCTTATTGGCTGGACAATTTAGCTGGTAGAATCATGTGAGACTTGGGTTGCAAGTGCTCCCAAAGCTTCACCAGACCCTCTCTCATGGCACATAGAGAGAATGGAATGCATGCCTCTGTCAGCCCAAATCCTCAGTCAAAAATATGTTTATCCAGACCACAGTATTTCAATCAACAACATTTACACAAAAGTATATACTGTAGATACATATAAAACCTGCCTTTATCCATTAAAAACAATTTAAAACTGTCATTAGAAAGTTGTTCACAGCTAATGTTACATAAATTGCTTTCTTCACCTTTTAGCATGCATGAAATGGGATCAGTCCTATTCTAAATCTTAACACTAGATGTTTCAATTCTGCACTGGGTACAGCATCTTTATAGGGAACGACATCACTGCTCCTCCAGGAATCCCTGACTGAGATGATATTTTGGAACTCAGATACCTCATATCAATTTTCCTGGACTATGTTTTAGTTAATAATCGCAGTTCATATTTTGATATCGTCACTTGTAGATTAGCATTTTCTAATTTTAAAGATAGCCTGTCACATATGTAATTTATTATTTTTAGGTCGAGCCTTGCAGCACGCATGCACAGTCTGCAAGACTCAGGTGAGTATCTGTGTAGCTTCTTTTTATTGACTGAAGGCAAACACAACGACATGGTGCATCGCAAGAAAAGTAAAACAGTCCACCCAATGCGTTTTGTGCCTCATGGGCACTTCTTCATGGGGTTGTGGTCTGATGAGTAGTAACAATATGAGAGAGAGGGAAAAGGGACACCCTCGGTCCCCCGGGCAATCTTAGTAAAACAACAAGAGAGTGTCAAAATTAGCTAATTTCCTTTGTTTTTTGACACTCTCTTGTTGTGGGCTGATGAACAGTGAAGAAAGCAGCAGTTTCCCAACACTCCTTTTCAGGTGAAAAGCATGCCACCCAGTGGGTGTGGCCACCTGCCTGGCTTGGTGGTATACGTAGTGTTGTTGTCTTCCTCTAATGAGTTGTTGCTATTATCACAGCATATTTCAAAATAAATCCCGAGTAGGTTAGCGATAATAGTTATGCCCCAGGAATGCTCCTCACTCCAGTCAAATGCTCTCTCTTGTCCCCATGCTGAAACGTCGATTGGTGCTTCTGCAAGACTGCGCACAGTGCAGTGGGGTAACTCTTGCGGCTCAGACGGGGCAGCAACATTCCCAGCAAAGAGATGCCTGTTGAGAGAGGACCGCACTCAGGTGAGTATCTGTGTAGCTTCTTTTTATTGACTGAAGGCAAACAACGACATGATGCATCGCAAGAAAAGTAAAACAGTTCACCCAAAGCGTTACGTGCCTCGTGGGCACTTTTTCATGGGGTTGTGGGCTGATGAACAGTGTAGAAAGCAGCAGTTTCCCAACGCTACTTTTCAGGTGAGCGTGGCCACCCGCATGGCTTGGTGGTATACGTAGTGTTGTTGTCTTCTTCTCGTGAGTTTTTGCTATCACCCCAGCATATTTCAAAATAAATCCCTAGTGGGTTAGCGATCACAGTTCTGCCCCTGGAATGCCGCTCACTCCAGTCAAACCCTCTCTCCTGTCCCAATGCTGAAACGTCGATTGACGCTTCTGCAGGATACCTCTAGTGGCTCAGGCGGGGCCGCAACATATCCAGCAAAGAAAGAAGAACTTACTTCATAGAGCTAAAAATAAGTACCCTTGTTTGGTGGAGATTTACCTGTCTGTAGTCTTGTTGTCCTATCTATTGGAGGATTCATTTTATCACAGATTTCTGGACAAAGACTAATTAACCAAGATCAAATATTCCATTTCAGTAGATATTTTGTGCAAAACTATGGACTTTTTTTGGATAAAGGGGCAGGTGCAGTTCCCTTGTTGCCCAGTCACTCACACGGCTATTGATATACCCACACATATATTTAAAAACCCACTCACACACTCGTGCACTCACACACCAACTGACAGACCCACTCAGACACTGATATCCCCATTCACAGACACACTCAGACAGTCACAAATCCACTCATAGACCTCATCAGACTCTCTCATATGTACTTACAGACCCACTCAGACACTCATGCACCCACTTACAGACTCATTGAGACATTGCCACACCCACTCCCAAACCCACACATGCACCCACTCACAGGCCCATTCAGACACTCATGCACAAACTCATAGACCCACTCAAACATGAGCACCCACTCACAGACATACTCAGACATCCTGCTCCCACTTACAATACAACTTATACTCTCTCACACCCACTCACATACCTACATGCACCCACTTCCAGACCCACTCAGAGACTCACATACCCACTCACTGACTCAATCAGACAATTATGCACTCACTCACAAACTGACTCTCGCACTCATGGAGGCCCTGGCAAACCCAATCAGACACTCTCTCACCCACTCACAGACACTTAAGTATGAACCCACTCAGACACTCACTCAGACACTTATACATCCACCGAGACACCCTCTTAGACACTCATGCACCCACTCGCACACCCACTCACAGACCCATAAGCCACTCATACACCTGCTTACAGACCCATGCAGCCACACACACCGACAAAAATACTCACACACCCAGGTCACTGACCTATACAAACACTCACAGACACTCTCAAAGGGTACCGGTTACGGTTAGGAAATAATATTAAAAAACCTTTCAAAAGTAACTAAAAATCGAAAGGTTACAGAGACATCATAGTTAGGAATTAACATTATAAAAACTTTAAAAAAGGCAGTCGTACGTTTTTTTTTTTCCTTGGCAATGATACACGTGATCATTTGTGGAGGTTACCGTATGACTGCCATTTTTAAAAAGTACGCTTCAAGACACTGAAAGGTATTTATATCGTCTGGAACCACGTGTAAAAACTCTTGGGGGTTGATAGGTTCTCCTATTATACTACTCTAGTTGGAAATACTAACCTTCCAGAGATTTTTAATGATCCCTGTATGACGAAATGAGTCAGATCGGAAATTTCACAAGTTGGCTCGCTGTATGATTCTACGGGTTTTTGCTCGTTTGAGTCCTCAAAAACTAAATTTGGGCTACAATCTCATGATTTCTATAAATATCTGCAAGTTAGGGATTTTATCTTAAAAAAAAGGGGTGGCAGCATGGCCATGGAAAAAACTCGAGCAATTGAAACAGTGGTGCAAACTGACAAGGTTAAAATTGGTGAAATATATAAGGATCTAACTCTAAGTCTTCCTGATGATTTAGATAAACATACCCTTGACTGGCAAAACAAACTTGACATATCAGAGACTCTAACACAAAAAGCACTATAACGTTCAAATTCTTCATTAATGTCCACAAAATTACAAGGCCTATTTTACAAGACATTCTTTCAACTATACTATACCCCAGATAGGATATCTAAATGGAGTACTGGCAAAGGCACATTGTGTCCCCGTTGTGCAATGTCTGAAGCAGATCTGATACATATGCTGACCACATGTCTAACTTTATGTACTATCAGAAGAGAAATTTATACGTTTGTTTGTCTGGAGTCTTTGAGAGCATTATTGAGATTACTACAACTGAAATATTACTGGGGGTAGATAGGAATGCTAGACCCGCTAACCTGCAGGGATTGCTGTTTATCTCAATGGCTGTACTCAGAATATGTGTGACATCTGCCTGGCTATACCCGTATCCACCATCATTTCAGCAATGGCGGGCACGACTTTTAGCTACATATAGCTTGGAAATAGCCATATACAGTCAGAAGTGTTTAAAAAAGAAAAGAAAAGGATTAGCAATATGGCATCCTCTCATACAGTGGATAGATAGATCAGATGTGTAATGCTGATTAATTACTGTAATAGAAATGTGTATCTTTTTATTTGTACTCTCTATTCTTGTTTTTTCGTTTATTGTTTCTTATTCTAATCGTATCGCCTTATTTAAAAAAATCTTGCCTGAGATAATTTCAAGAGGATACACGCGATTAGTAACTAATGTTGCCTGTACGGGGGGGTGTATTTTATTCATTTGGGTGGGGCGGGTGGGATTAAACTGTAAAAATTCTCAATAAAAATTGTTTTAAAAAAAAAGACAAACTAAAAAAAAATCTGAAAAAAACAAAGGTTACAGGGATATCATAATTACAAAATAGAATTAAAAAATCTTAGAAATTCACAAAAAAAACAAAGGTTACAGGGATATAGTTAGGCTCAGATATCACTTGTTCAATACCATAGAAATTCAGCATTATAGAAATACACACATGTGTAAATTACCTACTGGCGGTCACCAGTGGGTAGTTAGAGTTAGGACCTACTTTCCATAGGAAAAGCATTTATTGATATGGCAATATCTGTGGTGCCATTTGACAAATCTTCATGAAATTTTCAAAACTATGGCCTGCTCTCTTCGGCTGCTGTGTTGACCGTTTCGGGGTGATTCGTCAAGCGGGAGCCGAGTAATAGGGGGGTCCCAAAATGCTTTTTTTCCCATGTTCATTTCCATGGGAAACTTCAGACAAGGCCTACAGCCCAAACTGCTGAATGGAATTACACCAAATTTGGCAAAAAAATGTAGCTCTTGTTTCAGAATGTGTTCTTTTAGTTAACTGGTGTAAATCATTTCAGCAGTTCCTGAGGAATTTAAATATTTACAGATATACAACTGGGGACACGGAGGATCCTCAAACCATTCCAATCTCAAGCCTGAGATCTAATTGGCTGCAAACACTTCAAACCAGGAACTGTATGTAGCCATCTTGTGACCGAGTCACAAGAAAAAATATAAAAAAAACAAGAAAAGGGGGCAGGGTGAAAGCACCTTGGCCCCCTAGGCCTGCTCAGGGGGTTCCACAGGGATCCTGAGGGCCCTAAAAAAACAATTAAAAAAAAACATTTTGGTGGGATTTGTGTAGGGTGCGCAAATCCGGCCGAACATTTTAAAATAATATGATAGCGCAGACTCCTGTGCTTCATTTTTTTTAAGCTCCCGGGTGGGTCAGGTCCCAGGGCAATGAGAAATTATGTAGCAGTCATCCACAGGGGCCCTTACTGCCCCTGGGACTGCCACATCCCTGGGGCAATACTGATTAAATGCAGGGGGCATGTACCCCGGCAGCCCCGGGGCTTATTTTATTTAATTCAGGGGGGTCATATGCCCCCCATCCCTGGGGACTGCCACCTCCCTGGGGCTATGCATAATAAAAGGAGGGGGCCTCACAGCACTCCTGCAGACCCGGGGACTGCCACCTCCCTGGAACTAAATTTAAAAATATAGTGTGGAGGCTCACTCCCAGGTCCTTGGGACCTCAACCTACCTGGGGCTTTAAATGTGTTTAAGGGAGGGCCATGTGGCCCTCCTCCAGGATCCCTCCATGGCCCTGGGGACTGCAACCCCTAAGGCTGGCTCCCGCAATGTCCTGGTTACCCATCCCGGGATCATTGCAGTTGGCTATGGCATGGCAGTGGCACTGCTCCTGCCATACCATAGCAACCTCCTGTTACCTCCACTAAGTCCCACAAAGTGGGATTGCTAAGAGGTTTTTGGAGGCCACGCCTCCCTTTCTCCACTACTCAGCAAATGCGCCTCGTGGCGCACTACTGGTTTTGGTATGAAGTCTGCTTTACTCCTGAGGGACCTTGGGAGGCAAGAAGCCCTCCTGGTACTGCCTGTAAGTCCTACGCAGTGGAATTCCTAAGCACCAGTTTCAGTGACTGTGAGTGTTTTTTAAAAGTGTATGAGTGTTAAATATGTATACGAAGGTGTATTGGTGAATCAGTGGGTTTATGAGTGGCTGTATGGAGGATTCAGTGTGTGTGTGACTGGCTGTATTAGTGAGTGATTAGATGTCTCAGTAAATGTATGGGTGAGTGACTAGTTGTATGAATGTGTGTATCTACCTGTCAGTTAATGTCTAAGTGGGTGTATGAGTGAGTTAGTGGGTACGTGAATGGCCATATGGGTGAGTGATTGTTTGTCTGACTATGTTGATGGTTGTCTGGGGTCTGTGTGTGTGTGAGGAGGTGTGAGACTGCCTGTATGGATCAGTGAGTGGGTGAGTCGATTGCTGCATGGGGTATTGTTGTGTGTGTGAAAAGGTATATGAGGGAGTGACTGTATGGCTGTGTTGGTGATTAAGTTCATGTGTCAGTATGGATGAGTAACTGATTATGTGAAATGCAGCATACATGAGTGACGAGGTATATGAGTGACTGTATGCATGAGTGAGTGAATGTGAGAGTGGCTATATAGATGAGTACATGCTTCTGTCAGTGACTGTATAGCTGAGTGAGTATGTGTTCCTATTTCTATGAGTAAGTGGGTGGGTGTGTAACTGTTGTTTGGGTGAGTAAGTGACTGTGTGATTGACTGTTTGGGTAAATGCCTAGATGTGTGAGTCATTTTATGGGTGACTTTGTGTCAGCGCCTGTATGCCTATATTAGTGGCTATGCCAATGGCTGTATTAGTGAGTGAGTGGATCTATGAGTGGCAGTATGGGTGAGTGAGTGTATTTGTATATAGATCAATGAATCAGTGTGTGGGTGTGTAAATACTGGTATGGCTTAGTGAATGGGTTTGTGAATGTTTGTGTCGGAGCAGCAGTGGGTGTATAAAAGATTCTACAGTGGTGTCAGAGGGTGCGTCTTTGGAAACATGGTAATACTTACAACAGTAACATAGGAAGGGTTGCTGTTTATATTTCACTAGGCCCAACATTCTGAGCAGTCGGTGAACAGTGAAGCTGCCAGAGAAAAGTGAAGTTTAAGACATGTTGGCAGAGGGATTAGGGATTAATCTACTTTGCATGAGTCTCAGGAACTACCCATGCAAATATGCAATGATTCAGGCAATACCTTTGTACTCCTCCATTCACTCAAGCACTACCCATTTACTCATTCAATCACCCAGGCATTCATTTGCAATCATGCATTCACTGAGGTACAGCCCATACACTCATCCAATTATTTAAATACTATCCTTGCACTAACTTTTCTCTGGCAGCTTCACCATTTACTGACTGCTCAGAATGTTTGGCCTAGCCAAATATAAAACAGCCTTCCCATGTCACTGTTGTAAGTCTCAAGTCAAGTCAAGTCAAGTTAAATTTTTATAGCACACTACTCACCCAGAGGGTCTCAAGGCGCTTGAGGGTGGGGGGGAGCTTTACTTATCAAATATCCAAGTTTTTAGTTGTTTTCTGAAGGAGAGGTGGTTCTGTGTGAGGCGGAGGTGGGTGGGGAGGGAATTCCAGGTCTTGGCCGCTAAGTAGGAGAAGGATCTTCCTCCCATGGTGGATCTTTGGATGCGTGGAATTGCGGCGAGGGCTTGATTGGACGATCGAAGTTGGCGGGTGGGGGTGTAGAAGGACAGGCGCGTCTTGAGGTATTCGGGTCTTAGGTCATAGAGGGCTTTGTGTGTGTGGGTGAGGAGGCGGAACGTTATTCTCTTGTTGACGGGGAGCCAGTGGAGGTCTTTCAGGTGTCCGGAAATGTGAGCTTGGCGGGGAATGTCTAGGATGAGTCTGGCTTAGGCGTTTTGGATGCGTTGGAGTTTTTTCTGTAGTTTGGCTGTGGTTCCGGCGTAAAGGGTGTTTCCGTAGTCTAGTCGGCCTGTGACCAGTGCATGGGTGACCAACTTTCTTGTTTCGGTGGGGATCCAACGGAAGATTTTGTTGAGCATACGTAGGATGTTGAAGCATGATGATGAGACGGAGTTGACTTGTCTGGTCATCGAGAGGGAGGATTCCAGGATGAAGCCCAGGTTACGTACGTGGTCCGTTGGTATGGGTGCGGTTCCCAGGGCCGGTGGCCACCATGAGTTGTCCCAGGTGGAGGGGGATGATCCTAAGATGAGGACTTCTGTTTTGTCCGAGTTTAGTTTTAAACGGCTGTTCTTCATCCACTCGGCTACTTCTTTCATCCCTTCGTGTAGGTTGGTTTTGGCAGTGTTTGGGTCTTTGGTGAGGGATAGGATCAGCTGAGTGTCGTCTGCGTAGGAGATAATGTTGAGGTTGTGTTGACGCGCAATGGATGCGAGGGGACTCATGTATACGTTGAAGAGTGTGGGACTGAGTGAAGATCCTTGGGGTACGCCGCAGATGACTTCGGTGGCCTCTGATCTAAAAGGGGGGAGGCACACTCTCTGGGTTCTTCCGGCGAGGAACGAGATTATCCAGTCCAATGCTTTTCTTTGTATTCTGACGTTGCTGAGGCATTGTATAAGGGTGTTATGGCAGACTGTGTCGAAGGCTGCGGAGAGGCCGAGTAGGATGAGGGCAGCAGTTTCTCCGTTGTCCAGTAGAGTTCGAATGTCGTCTGTTGCTGCGATGAGGGCGGTCTCAGTGCTATGTTTGGCTTGGAAGCCGTACTGTGAAGGGTCGAGGGATTTATTGGATTAGAGGAAGGCGGCGAGTTGACTGTTGACGGCTTTCTCAATGACTTTGGCAGGGAAAGGGAGGAGCAAAATGGGGCGGTAGTTCTTAAGTTCAGTGGGGTCTGCTGTAGGTTTCTTCAAGAGGGCGCTGAGTTCGGCGTGTTTCCAGCTTTCCGGGAAGGTGGCGGAGTTGAGGGAGCAGTTGATGACGTCTCGGAGATGGGGTGCGATAATGGAGTCTGCTTTGTTGAAAATATGGTGGGGACATGGGTCTGTTGGCGATCCTGAGTGAATGGTGTTCATCAGGCGAATGGTGTCTTCAGTGGTGATTGGGTTCCAGGCGTAAAGGTTGTTGGAGGGACGTTTTAGTTCGGAGGTAGGTGGGGTGGTCTGGTCTCCAAAGCTGTTATGTATGTCAGCGATTTTGTTGTGGAAGAACGAGGCTAGAGAGTCGCAGAGGTCTTGGGATGGAGTGATGTCGTTGGTGCCGGCGGTGGGGTTGGTAAACTCTTTGACGATGTTGAATAGTTCTTTGCTGTTGTGGGCGTTGTTGTCGAGTCGATCCTTGAATGCTGATTTCGAGGTGGATCGGATCAGTTGGTGGTGTTTGCGGGTGGCGTTCTTGAAGGTGGTCAGGTTGTCAGTGGTTGGGTTTTTTCGCCAGGCTTTCTCGAGGGTGCGACAGATCTTCTTGGATTTCTTAAGGTCATCATTAAACTAGGGGGCTTTTTTGCTGCCTTGCTTGATTTGATGGTTTTTCAAGGGTGCTAATTCATCAGCGCTGTGGGTGATCCATTGTGTGAGGTTGGTGGCTGCTTGATTTGGGTCCGATGATTTTGCAGGAGGGTTTTGGTGAAGCGATGTGAAGAGCTGGTCGGTGGTAATTTTGTTCCAGTTTCTCCGGGGAATTGTTTGTGGGTCCTAGTCTTTTTGTAGTTGAAGTGAACGCAGCTGTGGTCCGTCCAATGGAGAGCTGTGGTGTGATTAAAGGAGATGTGCTTGCTGGAGGTGAAGATTGGGTCGAGCGTGTGCCCGGTATAGTGGGTGGGGGTGTCAACAAGTTGTTTGAGTCCGAGATTGGCGAGGTTGTCCAGAAGGGTGGAGGTGTTGCTGTCGTTGTTCTTTTCCAGGTGGAAGTTGAGGTCTCCCAGTAGAATGTAGTCCTCGGAGGGGAGGGCGTGTGGGCTGATGAAGTCAGTGATGTCTTTGCTGAATGTTGTGCGGGGTCCGGGAGGTCTATAGATGAGGGTGCCTCTGAGTGTGGTCTTGGGGTCGGTCTGAATCTGGAATTGAAGGTGTTCGGCGGTTGTGGGGTTGTCATCGGAACTGGTCGTGATGCGGATGGTGTTCTTATGAACGATGGCGATTCCTCCTCCAGTTTGGTTGATGCGGTCCTTTCGGATGATCTTGTAGCCGTCCGGGAAGGCTATGGCGATGTGAGGCACTGATGAGGCGTTCATCCAGGTTTCTGTAAGAAAGGCGACGTCCGGCGATGTGGTGTCGAGTAGGTTCCAAAGTTCAATGGCATGTCTGTGGACCGAGCGGGTGTTGAGTAGGATGCACTTCAGGTGGTTAGTGTCGGAGCTCTGTTTGGAGTCTGTGGATTTGGTGTGGGTCCTGATGCAGTCGAACTTGCAGGAGTGGCAGGTGAACGGTCCATGGGTGTGTCCTGGGGAGGCTTGGTAGCAGTCTGGGAGACGGCCGCAGTTGAGTGCTGAGAGGGTAGCGGAGTCGTACGTTATGCGGGTGGAGAGAAGTTTGCAGGGGCCAGGGGGTCTGGCGCTGGGCGCGGTCCAGGCGTGGACGGGCGTAGATGGGCTTACCTTTGGTGCACCTTCGGCGCGCATAGGGCGCGTCCGCTGCGGGAGAACGCTGCGCGCATATGCGTCTGTCATATGTGGATAGTGGAGGGGGCGGGGCGAGGGAGGAGCAGCTGTGAGGCGGGAGCGGGGTGGAGGGACGGGCTGGGAGGCAAACAAACAACAAAATGGCAGCAGAAAGAAAAGCGAAACTAGGCGAGATTGGGGCACAGTCTGCAATATCGCTACGCTAGGGGCAGTGGCACCGGCACAATCAGGCACAGGAAAATTATATAAGCAATGCGGGTAATGCAGTTGATTAAAGGCAGCAGTGCAGTTGAATGAAGGCAGCAGTTAATAATACAGCACAAACGATTCAGTCAATCACGGTGAAACTTAGATTATTAAAAGCGGCAGTGAGCAGGATCAATAGGAGCGATGCACAAATTAATCAGAGCACAATGGCGCTACGATACCCAGATGAGTCAGGGAGCGTGGGGAGCGACCGCTTCTGAGCAAGCCAGGACGGTCACAGCGCTTGGACACACGGGACGATCCTTAATTTCAGTGGGAGGGAGGAGCAGCTGGGAGGCGGGAGCGGGGTGGAGGGACGGGCTGGGAGGCAAACAAACAACAAAATGCCAGCAGAAAGAAAAGCAAAACTAGGCGAGATTGGGGCACAGTCTTCAATATCGCTACGCTAGGGGCAGTGGCACCGGCACAATCAGGCACAGGAAAATTACATAAACAATGCGGGTAATGCAGTTGATTAAAGGCAGCAGTGCAGTTGAATGAAGGCAGCAGTTAATAATACAGCGCAAGCGATTCAGTCAATCACTGTGAAACTTAGATTATTAAAAGCGGCAGTGAGCAGGATCAATAGGAGCGATGCACAAATTAATCAGAGCACAATGGCGCTACGATACCCAGATGAGTCAGGGAGCGTGGGGAGCGACCGGTTCTGAGCAAGCCAGGCCGGTCACAGCGCTTGGACACACGGGACGATCCTTAACTTCAGTGGGAGGGAGGAGCAGCTGGGAGGTGGGAGCGAGGTGGAAGGACGGGCTGGAAGGCAAACAAACAACAAAATGGCAGCAGAAAGAAAAGCGAAACTAGGCGAGATTGGGGCACAGTCTTCAATATCGCTACACTAGGGGCAGTGGCACCGGCTCAATCAGGCACAGGAAAATTACATAAACAATGCGGGTAATGCAGTTGATTAAAGGCAGCAGTGCAGTTGAATGAAGGCAGAGTTATTAATACAGCGCAAACGATTCAGTCAATCATGGTAAAACTTGGAATATTAAAAGTGGCAGTGAGCAGGATCAAAAGGAGCGATGCACAAATTAATCAGAGCACAATGGCGCTACGATACCCAGATGAGTCAGGGAGCGTGGGGAGCGACCGCTTCTGAGCAATCCCATGTCACAGTTGTAAGTCTCACCATGCTTCTGCACCTCTCTTGCTTCTTTCTGCACCTCTATTGCTTCTTTCTGTACCTCTCTTGTCTCTTTCTGCACCTCTCTTGCTTATTTGTGCACCTCTTTTGTTTCTTTCTGTATCTCTCTTGCTTCTTTCTGTACTTCTGTTGCTTATTTTTGTACCTCTCTTGCTTCTTTCTGCACATCACTTGCTTCTTGCTGCATCTCTCTTGCTTCTTTCTGCTCCTCTCTTGCTTCTTTATGTACCTCTCTTGCTTTCTGCACCCATCTTGCCTCTTTCTGTACCTCTAATGCTTCTTTCTGTTCTTCTCTTGCTACTTTTTGCACCTTTTTTCCTCTTTTTGCATCTCTCTCCCTTCATTCTGCACTTCTCTTGCCTCTTTACACACCTCTTTTGCTTCTTTCTGTACTTCTCTTGCCTCTTTTGGCATCTCTCTTGCCTCTCTCTGCACCTCTCTTGCTTCTTTCTGTACTTCTCTTGCTTCTTTTTGCACCTTTTTTCCTCTTTTTTGCATCTCTCTCGCTGTTCTCTGCACTTCTCTTGCCTCTTTCTACACCTCTTTTGCTTCTTTCTGTACTTCTCTTGCCTCTTTCTGAATCTCTCTTTTTTCTTTCAGTACTTCTCTTGCCTCTTTCTTCACCTCTCTTGCTTCTTTCTGTGCTTCTCTTGCATCTTTCACATCCCTCTTGACTCTTTTGCACCTCCCTTGCTTCTTATTGTACCCCTATTGCCTCTTTCTGCACGTATATTGCCTCTTTCTGCACATCTCTTGCTTCTTTCTGCACTTCTTTTGCTTTTATGCACCCTTCTTGCCTCTTTCTTCCCCTCTGCTGTGTCTTGCTGCGCCTCTCTTGACTTTCTCTGCACCCCTCTTTCGATTCTTTCTGCACTTCTCGCTTTTTTCTGCACCTCTCCTGCTTCTTTTTGCACATCTCTGCACCTTTCTTGCCTTTTTCTGTACCTCTCTTGCCTCTTTTTGCACATCTCTTGCCTCTTTCTGCACATCTCCTGCTTGTTTCTGCACATCTTTTGCATCTTTCTGCACCCCTCTTACCTCTTTCTGCACCCCTCTTGCTTCTTTCTGCATTTCCCTTACCTCTTTCTTTACCTCTCCTGCCTCTTTCATCACTTCCTTTGCTTCTTTCTGCAACTCCCTTGCTACTTTCTGCACCTCCCCTGATCCTTCTTCACCTCTCTTGCCTCTATTTGCATTTCAAGTCCTTCTTTCTGTACCTTTCTTCCTCTTTCTCCACCTCTCTTGTTTCTTTCTGTACATTTCTGCCTCTTACTGTACCTATCTTGCTGCTTTCTGCACCTTTTTTGCTTCTTTCTCCTCCCCTCTTGCCTCTTTCTGCACTTCTCTTCTTGCCTCTTACTGCACCTCTCTTGCTTCTTTCTGCACTTCTTTTGCTTCTTTATGCACCTCTCTTGCTTTTTTATGCACCCTTCTTGCCACTTTCTACACTCTGTTGGCTCTTGCTGCACCTTTCTTGCCTTTCTACCCCTCTTGGCTCTTTCTGCACTTCTATTGCTTCTTTATGTACTTCTCTTGCTTCTTTTTGCACCTCTCTTACCTCTCTCTGCATCTCTCTTGCCTTTTCCTGTACCCCTCTTGCCTCTTTTTGCATGTATTTTGCCTGTTTCTGAACTACTTCTGCTTTGTTCTGTATATCTTTTGCCTCTTTCTGCACCTCTCTGCCTTCTTTATGCAACGCTCTTGCTTCTTTCTACACTCCGCTTGCCTCTTTCTTCATTTCCCTGACCTCTTTCTGTACTTCTCTTGCCTCTTTCATCACTTCCTCTGCTTCTTTCTGCAACTCCCTTGCTAATTTCTGCATCTCCCCTGCTTCCTTCTTCACCTCTCTTGTCTCTATCTGCATTTCTAGTCCTTCTTTCTGTACCTTTCTTCTTCTTTTTGCACTTCTCTTGTATCTTTCTGTACCGATCTTTCTTCTTTCTGCTCCTCTCTTGCTTTTTTCTGCACTTCTATGACCTCTTTCTGCACTTCTCGTGCCTCTCTCTGTACCTCTCTTGCCTCTTTCTGCACATATCTTCCTCTTTCTGCACCTCTCTTGCTTCTTTCTGTGCTTTTCCTGCTTCTATCTGGACCTCTCTTGCCTCTTTCAGCATCCCTATTGACTCTTTTTGCACCTCCATTGCTTCTTTTTGCATCCCTCTTGCCTCTTTTTACATTTTGCTTGCCTCTTTCTGTACCTCGCTTGCTTCCTTCTGTACTTCTCTTTGTTTCTTTATGCACCCCTCTTGCTTTTTTATGCACCCTTCTTGCCTCTTGCTGCACCTCTTTTGCCTTTATCTGCACCCCTCTTGCCTCTTTGTGCACTACTCTTGCTTCTTTTTGCACCTCTCTTGCTTTTTTTGGCACCTCTCTTGCCTCTCTATGCACCCCTCTTGCCTTTTTCTATACCTCTCCTGCCTCTTTCTGCACGTCTCTTGCCTCTTTCTGCACTTCTCCTGCTTCTTTCTGAGTATCTTTTGTCTCTTTCTGTACCTCTCTGCCTTCATTCTGCATAACCTTTGCTTCTTTCTGTACCCCTCTTGCCTCTTTCTGCACCTCTCTTGCCTCTTTCATTACTTCTCTTGCTTCTTTCTGCCACTCCCTTACTACTTTCTGCACCTCACCTGCTTCCTTCTTCACCTCTCTTGCCTCTATCTTTATTTTATGTCATTTCTGTACCTTTCTTCCTCTGTTTACATATCTCCTGTATCTTTCCACACTTTCTGTGCTTCTTTCTGTACCTTTCTTCCTCTTTCAGAACTTCTGTTGCTTCTTTCTGCACCTTTCTTGCTTCTTTCTGCTTCTCTCTTGCTTCTTTTTAGACTTTTCTTGCCTCTTGCTGCACTTCTCTTGCCTTTCTCTGTACCTCTTGTGTCTCTGTTTATACATTTCTTCTTTTTTCTGTACCTCTCTTGCATCTTTCTGTGCTTCTCTTGTGTCTGTCTGCAGCTCTCTGCTTCTTTCAGCATTCCTCTTGACTCTTTCTGCACCTTCCTTGCTTCTTGTTATACCTCTCTTGCTTCTTTTTGCACTTCTCTTGACTCCTTTCTGCACCTCTCTTGCTTCTTTCTGCATCTCTCATGTTTTTTTCTGTATCCCTCTTGCCTCTTTATTTACCTCTGCTGCCTCTTGCTGCACCTCTTTTGCCTTTATCTGCATCCCTCTTGCCTCTTTCTGCACTTCTCTTGCTTCTTTCTACACCTCTCTTGCTTTGTTCTACATCCCTCTTGCCTATTTATAAACGTCTTGTGCCTCTTTCTGCACCTCTCTTGCCTCTTTCTGTATTTTTCTTGCCTCTTTCTGCACACCTGTTGCCTCTTTCTGTACTTCCCTGCCTTCTTTCTGCACCTCTCTTGCTTCTTTCTACACCCCTCTTGCCTCTTTCTGTATCTCTCTTGCCTGTTTTGCACCTCTCTTGTCTCTTTCTGTACCTCTTGTGTCTCTTTCAACACTTCTCTTGCTTCTTTCTGCAACTCCCTTGTGACTTTCTGCACCTCACCTGCTTCCTTCTTTACCTCTCTTGCCGCTATCTGCATTTCTCATCCTTCTTTCTGCACCTTTCTTCCTAGTTAGGCACTTCTCTTGTATCTTTCTGTACTGTTCTTGCTTATTTCAGTACATTTTTCCTCTTTCTGCACTTCCTTTGCTTCTTTCTTCACATTGCTTCCTCTATCTGCACCTACCTTGCTTTTTTCTGCACCTTTCTTGCTTCTTTCTGCTCCTCTCTTGCTTTTTTCTGCTTCTCTCTTATTTTTTTCTGTACTTCTCGTGCATCTTTTTGCACTACTCCTGCCTCTCTCTGTACCTCTCTTGTCTCTTTCTGTGCTTCTCCTGCTTCTGTCTGCACCTCTCTTGCTTCTTTCAGCATCCCTCTTGACTCTTTCTGCACTTCCCTTGCTTATTTTGTACCTCTCTTGCCTTTTTCTGTATTTTTCTTGCCTCTTTCTGTACCTCTCTTGCTTCTCTCTGCACTTCTCTTGCTTCTTTCTGTACCTCTTCTACTTTTTTCTGCACCCCTCTTGCCTCTTTATGTTCCTCTGCTGCTCCTTGCTGCACTTCTCTTGCCTCTATCTGCATCCCTCTTACCTCTTTCTGCACGGATCTAGCTTCTTGCTGTACTTTTCTTGCTTCTTTTTGTACCTCTCTTGCCTCATTCTGCACTTCTCTTGCCTCTTTCTGCACTTTTCCTGCTTCTTTATGCCCATCTTTTGCCTTTTCCTGTACTTCTCAAGCCTCTTTCTTTACCTCTCTTGCCTCTCTCTGTACATGTCTTCCTCTTTCTGCACCTCTCTTGCTTCTTTCTGCACTTTATTTGCTTCTTTCTGCACCTCTTGTGCTTCGTTCTGCATCCCTCTAGACTCTTTCTGCACCTCTCTTGCTTCTTTCTGCACTTCTCTTGGCCCTTTTTGTATCTCTCTTGCTTCTTTCTGCACTTCACTTGCTTTTTCCTGCTTCTCTGTTGTCTTTTCTGCATTGCTCCTGCCTCTTTCTGCACCTCTCTTGTCTCTTTTTGCACATTTGTTCTACTTTCTGCACCTCCCTTGATTATTTCTGGACTTCTCGCTTCTGTCTGTACCTCTCTTGCTTCTTTCAGCACCCCTCTTGTCTCGTTCTGCACCTTCTATGCTTCTTTCGCCAACTCTCTTGCCTCTTTCTGCACCTCTCCAGCCCCTTTCTGCACTTAACTTTCTTCTTTCAGTACCTTTCTTCTGTTTTCTGCACCTCTCTTGCTTCTTTCTATACCTCTCTTGCTTTTTTCTGCACTCCTCTTGCTTTTTTCTGCACTTCACTTGCCTCTCTCTGCACTGCTTTTGCCTCTTTCTGCACTTCTCCTGCATCTTTATGTACATTTCTCCCTCTCTATGCACCTCTCTTGCTTCCTTCATCAATTCTCTTTCCTCTTTTTCTACCGCTCTTGCCTCAATCTGCACTTCTCTTGCCTTTTTCTACACTTCTCTTGCTTTTTTCAGCATTTCTCTTGCCCCTTTCTGTACCTCTCTTCCCCCTTTCTGCACATTTGTTTCTCGTTCTGCAAACCTCTTGCTTCCTTCTGGATTTCTCTTTCTTCTGTCTGCACCTCTCTTGCTTCTTTGAGTACCCCCTCTTGCCTCTTTCTACAGCTTCCTTGCTTCTTTCAGCAACTCTCTTGCCTCTTTCTGCACCTCTCTTGCCTCTTTCTGTACTTAACTTTCCTGTTTCTGCACCTTTCTTCCGCTTTCTGTACCTCCCTTGCTTCTTTCTGTACACCATCTTGCCATGATCAAGGCATCTTGCCGAAACGCGTTGCAACTGAGGAATAATTCTTGTTTTGCACTTGCAGAGACTGTTTGAGCGTGCGCTTCTTTGGATTGTATGGGACTACTGTTGTCCGGCTGTGGTTCTGCCGGCATCGCGCACCACCTGACTATGGGCTCGGTTTCAGGAAGAACCCTTAGCTTCTTTGGAATATATATATATATATATATGTATATATATATATATATATATATATATATATATATATATATATATATATATATATATATATATATATATATATTGCCAAATGGAATTGTATCCATATAGTTACGCATTACAATCAACTCTCGGGTAAACAGAGAGCTGATTATACACGCACGTGTAATCACGTGTGTTACTAAGCGCTATTGTCCTAGTTAACTGGGGACACGCTTCAAAATGCAGTAACGCCTAATGTTCGCCCCAATGCCGCATAAACCCACGGTTTCAATGCAATCGCGCATGGCACATATATTTGTTAACACTACAAGTCCCAGCATGCCTCAAACAAACAGGGGCGTGCTAAGAGGCCAAAATGTATTGAAATAATGAAGGGACCACACATGCAAGCTACCGTGAACACGAACTACGGTTCGAAACGCGTAGGTGTTTGTCACGTTTTGAAATAAAGAAACTGCAACCAACATCAAGGCGTGTGCAGCGAGTCATTGGTATTTGATGCTGAAAACGGGACACTGCCCTGGTCCCTTCGCTGGCACCGGCTGAAGAGTGCTCCCGCTGCGACAGGACAACTTGTATGCGGTAATCACATACAGCGGCGAGCCCGTCTTTCTACACACCGCAGAAGAGGAATATTGAGCGGAGCGGTTCTGCAACGTCCCTGAAACCGGCAGAACAGACAACAGCAGCGTGTATACACCAGGTTGAGCGCCGAACACGCCGAGTCGGAGGACCCAGCGCGATCCGGGAGTCTCCCATGTAAGAGACACGCCATCGGCAAATGTGAGAAAGACGCAGTGACAAGAGTCGCACACTGCTTACTAAGTAACGTTTACAAAGAGAGACAATAGACTTACTTGCATAGCGACTCTCTCCCTTGATTGCAGTACTCCACAGTGACAAGGGGTATACGACAAATCTACCCACCTTCCAAAAAACGAAAAATAAGCTGAAGTGAAACGGTCCCTCGAAACGGCTTCAAAAATCCAGCACAACTCAACACGCAGTAACTGTGATAAACAAGCATAAACATGGAGGAAAGGAGAGTCAAAAGAGTGACCAAAGCAGAGAGCATTTTTCAAACAGACACAACCCGGGAAATTAGAGATGAAACCACCACTACACCACAAACGGTTCCAACTACTTGTAAAACGCTATTCACCCAATTAGAAAAATTAATGAGGAAAGAAATCTCAAGAGAATGGGAAATCTTAACATTGGAGAAATATGTGGAACTCAAAATGGTACCTAGGGGTCTTCGTATCTTCACCTTGCCTAACCACCCAGACACCAAGCCTGAAATGCTTGAAGAATGGGGCAATAACAACATGGGGTGCTCCAACAACATGATGCTTATAATTATCAAATACGCAAGAATTGAAGTCGAAGAATTACACAAAAAAATTGCAGAAGTGGAATCCAAAATAACAGCCTTAAATGAAGACACCGGCACAATAAAAAAACTAAGAAGTGATATGGAAAAGAATTTAGATAACCATGAAGAGGATGTACAAAACCGCAAACAACGCAAATTTTGTAGAGATCAAGATGACTACAAATATGGCACCATTTTAACCTTTGCCAGAAAATATGACATTTACAAGCAACAATGGGCAACGGGAACACTGACACCTGGTGAACAAACAAGCGGTTCTGAATCAGATTTCAGTGAAGGCGAACAAAGACGCCCTGGTCTCCGTAAAATGTCTTTTTTAGACGAAATTCAGCTGCTCTATCATGTGCAGCAAACACCACAAAGCAGCAACAGGGGCAGAGGGCAATATCGAAATCGATCCAGAGGGAGAAGAACTCAAGCTCCAGGAAACGCAAGCGCAAAACAAGACGCGGCAAACGCGGATGGAAGCAGATACAACCTCAGAGCCCGCACGATCAAGAGGAAATAGGACAACAACCCACAGACACCCCCAACCTAGTAATAAATCTGTCCAAATATAATCCAACAATCACAGAAACAAGATTACTAAACAAGGGGCTTTCCTTTTGTCCTGAAACCCATCATGATGCAACGGAAACAAAAATAGACTTGTATAAATATACAAGGAAACTGAAACTGAAAAAATTATTTTCCAAGAAATCAACAAACAAAACTAAACTGCCTGAAGACAACACTTCAACTGAGACAAACCTAGAATACCGGACATCGGAGGTTCCACAGCTAAGAGTGGCCTATGAACTGGCTAATGAATTGGACCAGTCTGAAATCACAGACACCCAAGTATTAGATGAAATGAACATCAAATCTAATAAACGACAACCGACGGATTTCAAACCGAAATCGAAATTCTGTCCGATCCTATATCCAGGCAATAAAATTGACATCTTTTATGAACTGGTGACAAATGAGATTGAAGAAATGCCCAAGAACTACAACAAAAAAAGAAAAGAAAATCTAACCATAGGCGAACGCCAAGCAATATCGAGCCTGAAAAACAACGTCCAAATAGAAATAAAACCTGCGGACAAAGGCGGGAATATTGTAATCATGGACAAAGAACTTTATGTGGAGCGAGCTATGCGACAGTTAAAAAACATCAACAACTATACAGTACTAAATAAAAACCCAACTGAAGCAATGAAACAGGAACTGGAAACAAAATTGAATGTCTGGTACGTAAATGGTCTAATCACAGATACAGAGAGGAAATTCTTAATGGTTGAAAATCCTGTACTTCCAACCATCTACTTTTTACCAAAAGTACACAAGACCCTCAACAAGCCCCCTGGAAGACCCATAATATCCAGTTGTGGGGGCCTTTATGAGAACGTATCCAGCTACGTGGATTACTTTATAGCTCCACTTGTACCAACCCTGAGCTCCTACATAAAGGACACGGGCGATTTCCTTCGCACCTTAATGGGAACTGAATGGCAACCAGATTACCTGTTAGTGACCATCGATGTGGTATCGTTGTACACGTCAATAAATCATGACATTGGACTAACAGCGATAAAATACTTTCTGGACCAACAACCAATCACCCGCAGAGAACATTCGAAAATGATAATGGAAATGATCACATTGTGTCTATACAATAACATTTTTCTATTCAACAAAACCATCTATAAACAATGTTGTGGCACAGCCATGGGAGTTTCCTTCTCTCCAAGCTACGCTAATCTCACCATGGGGTGGTAGGAGAAGACCGTAGCTTGGGGAGAAGAAAACGACCATCATATGGCTAAGGTAGCCCTTTGGCTACGCTTCATAGACGATTTGTTCCTCCTGTGGAAAGGCACGGAGATGGAATTCCTCACATTCTTCAATATCCTCAATCAGAATTCAGTGGGACTAAAATTTACATACACCATCAGCCCCAAAGAAATTGTGTTTTTGGACACAAAGGTGTATATAGCAGACGGCAAGATTCAGACAACCGTCCATAGAAAGGAAACAGCAACCAACAGCATCCTTCACGGTCTGAGTTTTCACCCACAGAAACTGATAAAAAGCATTCCGTATGGTGAGGTCCTACGGATGAAAAGGAACTGTTCTGAGGAAAAGGAAATGTATGTATAGGCATTTATATAGCGCACTACATACCCGTAGGGTCCCAAGGCGCTTCGACCGCTGCGAAACCCTTCCTGGCTTCCCTGAGAGATGGTCCCTTAATGGGTATCTCCAGGGTGAGACCAGGCATCCCCGGCGGTCTGGTGGGGCCTTTAGTGAAGATGAGGCAAGCTAATGCCCAGAGTTGCCGAGTGTGATCGCTGATCAGCGTGGGCACCGAGGCGAGAGAATTATCGAGTCCGCTGACCCTGGTCCAGAAACCTGCCGCGCCGGGAATCGAACCCTGGTCCCGGGCCGTCCTCTGCTCTTGGGTCTGCCGCCTCTAACCAGTGAGCCACACTACTTCACTTCAATGGAATTTAAGTTTAAAGAGACTAAAGCACGCTTTAAACAGAGAGGTTACAATCGAACAGATTTGAATGCGTGTGAAACAAGAGCAAGAAACAAATCTAGAGAAGACACTCTCATCAGCAAGAAAAGCTCTAATGCCACACAAGGAGTTGAAGTCAATAAAACAGCTGATCAACCCAGGATGATAATGACTTTCAGTAAAGAAAGCTATAGAATACAAAAAGCGATGATGAAGTACTGGCATGTACTACGCAAAGACCCAGACATTGGAACAACAATAGGTGACCATCCCCTGGTCTCCTTCAGAAGGGCACGCAATCTAGCGGATGAACTAACTCAAAGTGATTTTGAAATCAAGAAAACTGAATCCTGGCTTGACATTAGAAAACAAGGATTTAACAAATGCGCAGTCTGCAAGGCGTGTAAAATAGGACGCAACATGAAAAATCTCAAAGATGCAGCCGGAAAAAACTTTACAATCAAAGGCAATATTAACTGTGACTCGTCCTTTGTGGTGTACATGATCCAATGTTATTGTGGTAAATCTTACATTGGCAGCACAACATGTTCCATAAAAACTCGCATACTCCAACACATTCGAGCCATTCAGAATCATGACCACTCCTATGCCATCGCGAAACATCTAGCCAACCACGAGAACAAAACGTGGCTGGATGTTAGATATTTTGGACTCGCAATTGTACCTCAACATGAAAGAGGAGGCAACCGTATTCAAAAACTGAGAAGGCTTGAATCAAAATTAATTATGAGGTTTAAAACCAAACAGCCCACTGGCCTCAATGGCGATGAGGAACTTTATGTACACCTATGAGTACTATGACACAGATTGAATTTGCACCCAGCATTACATTAGCATATAGGATTCCTCTTTTGACCTTGAAAGACTCTAGCAAATGACCCAAACCAATAATTTGCATAACCAGTTTTCTTAGTGCTAATCACACTTACGTTAATTGAGTTGTATTTGTATTCCTCTTTTCTTGACAAGTGCCAACATATTTAGTAAAAATGTCGTGGGTAGCTGCTAGCATTGGGGACGTAGGGCACTCAGCCCTTTATTGCCAAATGGAATTGTATCCATATAGTTACGCATTACAATCAACTCTCGGGTAAACAGAGAGCTGATTATACACGCACGTGTAATCACGTGTGTTACTAAGCGCTATTGTCCTAGTTAACTGGGGACACGCTTCAAAATGCAGTAACGCCTAATGTTCGCCCCAATGCCGCATAAACCCACGGTTTCAATGCAATCGCGCATGGCACATATATTTGTTAACACTACAAGTCCCAGCATGCCTCAAACAAACAGGGGCGTGCTAAGAGGCCAAAATGTATTGAAATAATGAAGGGACCACACATGCAAGCTACCGTGAACACGAACTACGGTTCGAAACGCGTAGGTGTTTGTCACGTTTTGAAATAAAGAAACTGCAACCAACATCAAGGCGTGTGCAGCGAATCATTGGTATTTGATGCTGAAAACGGGACACTGCCCTGGTCTGCACTGCCAAAAGGCCCATAGGAATGAATGGGGAGTATTCCTTATTTGCGATTAGCAATTAGCTAATCGCAAATAAGATAGCGATTGAAAGGGTGCCAGGGGTGTCCAAAGGACACCCTGTAGCACCCCTTAAATGCTTATATGAACAGGGGTTGCGCACACACATGTCCAAAGGACATGTGTGTGTGCAACATGCAACTCAGAAAAATGCTTTTAAAAGCATTTTTCTGAGTTATTGCTATTTACCACGAGGTTTGACCTCGCGGTAAATAGCGGCCCGAAATTGCGATTTCGCAATTTTTAAATGAATGATGAATTGCATTTAAGGAATCTCAAATAGAGATTCCTTAAATGTAATCCATTGCAAATTTGCGAAAACGCAATTACCGATTTTTGCTTTTGGGATGATGAATCCCAAATGCAAAAATCTCACTCGCAAAGGGCCAGATTCTCAGAATCTGGCCCTTTGCGAGCCGAATCAGGCTTCATGAATTAGGCTGATAGTTTTTTGAGTGAATTTCAAAGGTTTTTTAAAAGCTAATTCCTAACTATATAAGGCCTGAAACCTATGGTTTTTCCAGTGAATTTGCAAGTTTTTTAAATGCTAATTCCTAACTATATAAGGCCTGAAACCTATGGTTTTTTCAGTGAATTTGCAAGGTTTTTTAAATGCTAATTCCTTACTATATAAGGCCTGAAACCTATGTTTTTTTAGTGAACTTGCAAGGTTTTTTAATTGCTAATTCCTAACTATATAAGGCCTGAAACCTATGGTTTTTTAATTGAATTTGCGAGGTTTTTTAAATGCTAATTCCTAACTATATAAGGCCTGAAACCTATGGTTTTTTCATTGAATTTCAAGGGTTTTTTAAATGACAATTTGTAAATGTAAAATGCTACATTTTTGCAGGCAGGTGTTCTTAGGGCATGCCCCCTTTTTACAACACTCTGCAGCACAACCCCTGGCGCGTTTGCATACTGGGGGTCCCTGGGGGGCAAGTAGCCCACCAGGAGCCTCCAGTATTAGCCAGTGGGCTGCATTGCAGAGAGGCGTAATGAGGCCACACCCTTTTTTACACCTCTCTGCAGCGCAACCCCTGGCATAGTTACAGAGTAGGAACTAATTCCCCTTGCAAACTGGGGGTCCCTGGGGGCCAACTAGCCCACTAGGAGCCTCCAGTATGTGCCAAGGGGCTGCGTTGCTTTGCCCCGAGGCGGATGTCCCTAGGGAAGTATGGGGCGGACTGTGGACCCCCCACACTTCTTTTTCACTATGCCCCTGCAATTTGGTCCCCCCGGGGGTAATTTTATGAAAAACAGACCAGGTTTTTTAAATAAAAACTTTGGGCCTTTTTTGTCCTTGTGGGACCACCTGGGCAGGCCTAGAGGGGTTAGGGTGTATCTACCCTGCCCCCTTTTTGTGTTCTTCACGTTTGTTTTTCTGCTTTCTTGTGCCTCTGTCTATCGAGCACAAGATGGATGCCAACACTTCCTGGTTAGAAGTCTTGACAGCCAATGAGCATGCAGCTTTCTCGGGAAGGCATGCTGATTGGCTGCCACTGTCTGTCAACAGTAGCACAAGATGGATGCAAACACTTCCTGGTTAGAAGTGTTGACAGCCAATGAGCATGCAGCATTCTCGGGAAGACATGCTGATTGGCTGCCACTGTCTGTCAACACTCCAAATCAGGAAGTGATGGCAGCCATCTTGTGCCTCGGTAGAACCAAGGCACAAGAAAGCAGTGAAACAAAGGTGCAAAACACGCAAAGGGAGCAGAGTAGAAACACCCTGACCCCCTAGGCCTGCTCAGGGGGTCCCACAAGGACGCCCCAGGCCCCAAAAATTATTATTATTTTTTTTAAACGCTGGGTACGAGTACGTATACGCATGGTTCGCGTACGGTGCATGTACCCCGCAATTTAAAAAAAAAGTACATATCTTTTTTGGGGCCTGGGGGGTTCTTGTGGGACCCCCTGAGCAGGCCTAGTGGTCAGGGTGCTTCTACCCTGCAGCCTTTTTGAGTTCTACACGTTTGTTTTTCTGCTTTCCTGTGCCTCAGTCTACCGAGGCACATGATGGCTGCCAACACTTTCTGGTTTGGAGTGTTGACAGACAGTTGATAGCCAATTAGCATTCAGCTTGTTATGATCAAAACGCGTAGGCAGTAATTTTGTAAAACTGCTTTTACTGTTAGCATAACCCCAATTCATGGACGTGATGCGGACACAGCCGCCAACCAGCACTGACCGCCCGCACTTACTCCAACGCCACCCCAGTTCAAACCATCACATCATGACAGTATGCACGAGCACCAGAACACAGCAGAGCACAAGCCCAGAAGTATAATGAACAGCTGTGCTCGAGCCTAGACGTATGATGAACAGGGCTCAAGACACAGACACAACACTCCTCCCCTCTTTACAACAACAACACAAAAACAAACACGACACACACAGACAGACAAAAACACACACAAAAACACAAACTCTACACTTCTCCCCCCTTCATAGAACAAAATTAAACGAATTAAAATACACACTAAAACTCTCTGTACTATACTTACTTAATACCTTTCCCAGTTTACCCAAACAAAACGACAAAATTCCAATTAAACCCTAAACTTACACAATGTTAATGTCACATTCGTTGTAAATATCTTCACACACATAAGAATCTACCTCATTATTAAACCCTTGCTCCCCGCAGTCATCTTCCTCCTCACACTGCACCACAATGCACCCTACTTCTTTATTCTTACACGCTCTTGCAAAATGACCGGTCATCTTGCAATAAGCACATGTTTGACCCAATGCAGGGCATCTTTTGTCGTTAGCAAAATGCGAGGAGCTACCGCAGCAAAAACATTCACCCTTATGTTCAAAAGCTGTGGCATTGCCCTTAAGGTCCTTCCTATTTAAATGTTGCTCTCTCTTGTTTTGAACAGGTGCCCTAATTATCTTAATTATGTCATCACTGTTCTCTCCCTTCACCTTATTAACTACGGTTTTAGCACACCTAGTAGTCAACTCGGCTTTGCTAACAATTGCTGATATTTCCCTTAGACTAGCATCCCCATTCACCCACAGCTTATCTTGCAATCCACTGTTATTACAGTGCATCACAATTTGATCGCAAATCAAATCCTCTTCAATAGTGCCAAAATTGCAAGATAACGCTAGCCTTCTCAAAGAAGCAATATAATCTTCTATCTTTTCGTTTGCCTCTTGTTTCCGATGAAAAAAATTTAACCTATGTACAGCCTGACATACCGTGGGGGCAAAATAAGCATTTAGATTGTCTATTGCTCGTGTAAAAACATCCCCCCCACTAGCATTTTTTTTTCTATTCTATTATAAACCCTTAATCCCTCTGGTCCCAGACAATGTAAAAGTATCTTCTTCTTCCTTTCAGCGGTCAACTCCTTGCTCTCGAACGTTTCTAAATAATTTACTAGATAATCCCTCCATTCCTCCCATCTCTGACTCAATACTTCTCCATCTCTAATTAGAAATGCCTGTGGGGCTGGCAAATTCATCGTAGCAGTTGCCATACTTGAATCTAGAGTGAGTTCTTACTTAATATAAATACAGGGAAAAATGAAAATTCAGATAAAACAATAAACCCAACTTCAATTAGCACAATGAATAAGTCAGTAAAATTATGACGCACAGCGTGACTAATAATGTGCGTATCACAGATGAGTGAATTCTTAAAATGATAGACAGTGTGTGTATAAATGATAAAGTAATACAGTTGAATAACCTCCTAGAGTCTCTAATCACGCTCAGGTAGATCGGCTTTGAGCTCCGACGTGTCTTTTGCTTGCTTATTTAAGCTCCGACGTGTTCCTTTGCTGTTGTTTATTCACCTACTCGATGCGTGACCTTGCGCTGCCACGGTTGCTTAGTAACGCGCTAACAACCAGACAAAATGGAGTCACGTATCTTGCTCTGAAGCGTTACCCTTACGTCGTTTTGCGCGATGCTGAACACAACTCTGTAGAATGTTCTTTGTGATGCTGTGAACAGCGTCCACCAAACACTCCTCCGCGAAACGTTCCTGCTTTTTTAAAATGCACATTCCAACAACAGGTACTGTTATCTTGTATAACGTAATGTTGTTTCCAATAAACTCCTTACACGATGGATAACTTATCTTTCAATACATTTTAAAAAAAAATTCCAATCACACTTCCTTGTAACATTCAATCCAAATTATGGCATCAGTTTCAATTCGATTCAATGCGCAGTCAGCAATAACTTTTCTTTTGTCTAAATCTTTTCCAGGTTTAAGGTATCAGTTCTTTAGTAATCACACTGTTTACTTCTAGTTTACAATCCTTTAACGTAAGTTTGCCAGGTTGCAATCACTTTTTGTCACTTCACTTCTTTCATTTACACAGCGGCATCCGATCCTTAACGTAATTTATTCACTCAAAGTCTTTTACTGTTACGTTGATTTTACTTTCAAACGTAAAATAAAACTTACATCGGATGTTTTAGGTGGTAGCTAGTCTTATTGTTCCAGTTTTAATTATTCATCTAATTTTCCACTCGATATCCAAATTTTCAAATTCGTGGGTTCTCTTTGGGGTTATGCGCCATCGTCGCCATTGTTATGATGAAAACGCGTAGGCAGTAATTTTGTAGAACTGCTTTTATTGTTAGCATAACCCCAATTCATGGACGTGATGCGGACACAGCCGCCAACCAGCACTGACCACCCGCACTTACTCCAACGCCACCCCAGTTCAAACCATCACATCATGACAGTATGCACGAGCACAAGAACACCGCAGAGCACGAGCCCAGAAGTATAATGAACAGCTGAGCTCGAGCCTAGACGTATGATGAACAGGGCTCGAGACACAGACAAAACACAGCTCATGCTCGGAAAGGTACAGAGTACAGTAAGCTTACAGTAATCTTACAGTAAGCTGCTATAGATATATACATTTTTTCTCTTTTGATTTTCTCAGGAACTGCTGGAGGGATTTACACCATTTAAACAAAAGGCCCTACTGCGTAACAGTCCCTACCATTTTTGGTGTAATTTCGTTCAGCTGTTCGGGCTGAAGCCTTGACTAAACGTCCTATGGAAATTAACATGGAGAAAACCCATTTTGGGACCCCCCCTTTTTTCTCAGCTTTTTTCTCAGCCCCCACTTGACGAATCCCCCCCAACCTTTCAGAGACGCAGCGGAGCGGAGCGGGCCAAAGTTATTCCCAATAGAATGTTGCGGATTTCCTATGGAAACTAGGGCCTAACTATATATACCTACTGGCGACCGCCAGTAGGTAATATATAATATATATACATACATATATATACATATTTATACATATATATATATATATATATATATATATATATATATATATACATATATTCACTGAAAAAACCATAGGTTTCAGGCAGGTTATAGTTAGGAATTAGCATTTAAAACACCTTAGAAATTCACTGAAAAAACAAAGATTTTACGAATGTTATAATTAACTGGAAATTTTCCCTCTTACAAAACCATTGAAATTCCTTTGTTATAGTTAGTTGTACCAACTTTAACTCTCGCGCCCGCAATTCACTGGTGATGATGTCCCATATTACATCTTTCATGACATGGTCAGTGACATCACTGATGACATCCCTGATGGCATCTCAAATGACATCACTGATGACATCACTGATGACATCATCCAGTGAATGTGATTTGGATCCATATTTAAATATGTATTATATATATAGCAATCTGCATTGAAGAATGAGTGGATGTATAAGTGGCTAGAAGGACGATTTAGTAGCAGTGTGATTGACTATTTACTTGACTACTTTATAGTGTCTCACTAAATATATTGGGTAGTGACTAAACTGTGTGAATATCTGTATTACTTTCTCAATTGTTGTGTAAACTGCTGCCCCAGTTAGTTACTAGCTATGGGAAAGTTTATATTAGTTATTGGTTACTTAACTGATTATTTGTATGGGAGAGTGAAGCTGTGTGTAGTTCGGTGGGGTGTTTGTGACTGCCCAAAGATGTGTCAATAGTTGATTCAATAGATATATGATGTTAAGACTACATGTTATAATATTTGTTTGGGTGAGTGAATATGTATATGGATGTGCTGATGAGCAAATGTATCTCTCAATGGTACATGTCCAAAAAACTAGAATAATAAAAGGCAGTGTATGTGACATATTTTGTTTACAAATAAGTATACATAAGACTCAGTAATTGCATGAGTGACTGTATAGATAACTGTATACTTGTAATAGTAATGTTATAACACACTAAGTATGAGTTACTATCTATATCATTAAACAAAGTGGTGTTTGTATAAGTGTGTAGCTCAGTAAATATAAGTATGATCCATTGTTTGCATAAGTGAGCAGGATGACTACATAAGTAAATAGGATGTGTGCTGATGTGTATTGTCAATATAGGTGTATAAGTATATCACATAGTGTTCTCTTGATCATTGACAGCATGTGTGAGGGAATCTATAGGTAAGTGATTAGATGTATGTGTAGATCTAGGAATCACTGAGTGGGTTTTTGTAAACTTGTATTGGTGTGTCAATGGATTCAAATATGGTACTCTATATTATAGTGATGAATGAAAGATTATAGTAGTGTATGATGTGGTGTATCTGATTGTCACGTGGATGATGTCATCAGTGATGTCATGAGTGATGTCATTTGAGATGTCATCAGTGATGTCACTGACCATGTCATGAATGATGTAATATGTGACATTATCACCAGTGGATTGTCCAGTTAACTATAACATTCCTAAAACCTATGGTTTTTTTCAGTAAACTTCTAAGGTTTTTGTAAATGCTAATTCCTAACTATAGCCTGCCTGAAACCTATGTTTTTTTTTGTGAATTTCACAGGTGTTTTAAATGATAATTCCTAACTATAGCCTGCTTGAAACCTATGGTTTTTTTCAGTGAATTTTAAAGGTTTTTAAAATGACAATTTCTACTTATTATGTCGGCCACTTCCCCATATTTTCAACCACACACCAAATCTGCAATGTTACGTAAAAAGTCAGGCAATAGTTCCACTTACCACTAACAAATTAACATCAACATTTAACTACTGTAAGAACGTTGAACATATACTACGTGAATTACATCGAACTTCCACCCATGTTTAAAGAGCAATATGTCTTAAAGATTGTAATTATACACTTCCGACACCCAACAAAATCACAATACTCAGCGCCACTACCACTACAACCACCCCCACGGACCCCTCCCCTCTACTACCTCAGAGGCAACGCAAAACAGGACAATGGACCTTTCCAAAATAATATATCACCTCAACAGCACACTAGCTCAATCTTCAAAGATGTGGCAACCAAGTATTGGAGAACCGGGCATTATGGGCCGGGCGGCGCAGGGCGCACCTTAATCCTCGAGTTCACCTGCCTTGTACAAAACAGAGACACGAGACACTCCGTTGAGCGTGGAAGACAGGTTTATTAGCTGCAGCTAAGCACAGTTGTCCCAGAAGTTACACTCAAGGTGGGTTTTAAGGAGACTGCCACTTCAACCCGTGGCGCACAGTCTTTTATAGGAAACACATTTACAGAGTTTTAGTCTTTACGCATACAAAACGAACCAATGAGAAAAGTTGGAAAACAAGGTATCAGGTGTCTCAAATATGCCCCTCTCTCATACCCCGTGTGCTACCCCTCCTGATAAATTAATCAGTGATGGCGTCGACAATCCCCTCTTGCAGCTGGCAGGACGTATTTGTGTGCTGCAAAGGATGGTTGTGTAATAGGAGCATACAAGGAGAGAATAGCGAAGGCCAGTCGGATAAGATAGTATAAGGAAAGAATAGGAGAGGGCAAATAGTCGGCCGAGACAGGGATCAATTGAGCCAGACATGGATTAACGAACTCAGCCAGACCCTGACATCAGGTTTCGTAGACAAGGGCAATGAAATTACCTTTTAACTGATAGGACACGTAGCAGCTGGAAAAGCAAAAACACATAGTTCGCTGCGCTGCCTGAGTGAGGGCAACACAAAATAGCGACAGGACACAAAATGGCGGCTAGATACGGGACGAAATCCAAAATCGAAGACCCTCAGAATGTTTATCCCCTTTGCTGCGGGGGTAATTCCCCCGCTGTTCTGGGGGGAAGGGGGCACGCACTGCGCCCCATGCTCATGACAAGCTCAGCTCGTCATGAGGCACAACGCTCCTGCGCTCATGTCAATCTGTGCTCGTCACAGGTGCACCGGCTCCCGTGGAACGCACAGCAGGGGAATTTTTGCGCACCTTAGCGTTCCACGGCTCATGACGAGCTGAGCTCATCATGAGCACCGGAGCACCGTGCCTCATGATGAGCTCAGCTCGTCAAGAGCATGGAAAAGGATAAGGGAAAAAACTCGAACATCAACAATAATGTACACAACGCTAAGGCTACCAGTGAAATACTATACACAATTCGCTATAGAAATGAAAAACTTTTCAGTGTGTACATATACTATTGATACATGGAGTGTACTGAATAGTGGACACAACCATATTATCTCAGACACTAGGGAATATTTCGGTCATGTAGCTGTGTTCACCCCCCTCCTTTGAAACAGAAGCGGAGTGGGCTAGTCCAACGTAAACAACGTCAATAAACGACTATAAATAATTAGGCTACGCATTGGGCGTAGGTCCCCACCCTGCCACGTGGCTGCCGCCATGACCACGTGCCTCCTCTATACAGGCCAACTGCAAACTCAGCACCACAACACCGCAGACTTATGTCTGTATCGACTAGTGGTTTCCATCGATACTGCGGACAGCAAGGTTCACAACTTGAATTCAATTTTGGCTCTAAATTTCTCTTCAGTATTTGTGCTGAGAAGTGCCTACAATCTATTCTGCTGTCAGTAGAGTTGACAACTTGTTACCAGTTGAATTCAGCTTTGCATTAACACTACGGACAGCATTGAATCCAGCCTTGCTTTATTTAAGGCAGAGACAATTGTACTGTGTCCTCAGATTTTGTTAACTCTGCAAAATAGCATTCATTGATCTTTGTGTCGACTACTGCCTTCAATCTACACTACGTACAACAGGGTTCTCAACTTCAATTCAGCTTTGCATCAACACTACGGACAGAATTGAATATAGCCTTGCTTTATTTGAGGCAGACACAATTGTACTGTATCCTCAGATTCTGTGACAATAGCATGCTTCAATATTTGTGCCGACTACTGCCTTAAATCTACACTGCGTACAACAGGGTTCACAACTTGCATTCAGCTTTCCATCTACACTACGGACAGCATTCAAGATAGCCTTGATTTATGTAAGGCAAAGATTATTTTCTTAAAGGATGCCACAAAAAACATTCCTCAATGACTGTAGTGAGTTCTGTTTTCAAATGTACACTGCGATCAAAAGAGTTTACCGCTTGACATCAGTGCCGCATAACCACTACAGACAGCATTACATTCAGCCTCGATTTATTTAAAGCAGAGAAAAAAATAGTGCTGTTGCACTGCTAATATGTGCAGACACCTTCAATAGCTGCAACATATGAACTATGACAACAAACAATATACAAGTTTGCGCCAAAATGTACCTCCACCACCAGCAATACCAAGTACCTCTGGGGTATCACCCTCAACATCGCCACCAGACATACGTCCCCAATTTGTGAAAGTTACAATGCACTACGTAAAGAGGAATCGTGTAATTTGTTATGAGGAGCAATCAGTACACCTAGTTTTCACAGCAATTAATATCCAGCGATGCTAGTTTTTTCCCCCCCCTCAATGTTCATATACTCCAGTATGCAACAGAGAATGATTTCAGTGCAGCCCATTCAGAAAACGCATCATCGCAGGGTGAGCACACGATAAACACCAGATGTACCACTAACTCAGTACACCGTAAATAATCGCCACGTGCCCTTGTTAAGGCAAAATTTAATAGTCAAAACACATTTTTATCAGTGCGTCCTGCCTTAACCACCCATCATCGCAGGCTCCACACAAACTGCCCCTACGTCAGTCCACCACAACTCATGAACTCTTTACGATAGAATCTTCTGTGTATTATTTCACATACAATGCTCCTACCTTTGTACAACAGAAGTCATAAACCGTTTATGATTAAATATCTGTATATGATATCATGATTGCTATTCTACTTCTTACCAACAACAACATAATAAAATGGAGTCGAGCCCACGTGCCCATACCCACTTCAACTATCTATCTGTGTCTGTGTATTTATTGTGTTTATAAAATGCTGCTCCTCTGCCCTACCCGCAACATTCTACTTGGAATAACTTTTGCGTCGATAGATGAATCTTCTTGAAATTTTCCAAAGGTCTGGCCAGCTCAGTTCAGCTCCTTCCCTGAAAGTTTGGGGGTGAATGGTGAAGTGGGGGCCGAGAAAAAAGGGGGGTCCCAAAAAGTGTTCTCGCCATGCAATTTCCTATAGGATCTTTAGCTACGGCTACAGCCTGAACGGATGAACGGAATTACAGCAAATTCCGACTTGTGCCTTTTGCTTATCTGGTGTCAATCTGTTCAGTAGTTTCTTTGAAAATTATGGTTAAAGTAATTTATATATATCTATGGGTGCAATGGATCCGCAGATTGTGTGAGGATTGGCCTCGTAGGATAAGCATATCATCCCGATCACGCGCTCAATCCTAATTGGCTGTCAAGCAGTTGTAAACATTCGAAACCAGGAACAGTTTGCAATGAGGATTGAGGGTATTCTGTTCAGATGGACTTTTTCCCTGTAACTGGCCAGCACTCCATCACGGTCAGCCTGAATTTGTGACTTTGCATCAATATAGCGCAACCAGGTATCAACTGTTGTTGCTTTGTGCTTTTTGGCACTATTTTCTTTGAAATCTTTAAAATTGCATATCTCTGATTCTACTGAATGGATGTTTGTCTTTTTGATTGCAAACTATTTAGTACATTTTACCCTATCTGTCTCAATTTGTGTGGAATTTTCCTGAGCTGTGTTTCACTTTATTACTGTATGAAGTGCTGAATAATTACTTTACACATTGCCTCTAAATTAAGCCTGACTGCTCTGTACCAATCTGCTGGAGGGTTGATCACAGGATAATTTAGGGTTTGGTTGTGACTTCACCCTGACAAGGTTGGTGGTTATATTTGGCTTTCTTCCAAGCACTACACTTCTAGCCCCAAACTATGATATGACAACAACCAAACAACCAAGGAATTCTTTAAAATAATGGTACATCTACAGTAACTATCAAAATGTACATCAGTCCTTAGTTTTCTGACATCATCAATCATTGTGTGCCTTCTAGTTAAATTTTTTAACGTATTCCTAACATACTTGCCAGGTCACAGTTTACTGTAATTGTTTCCCAAATCGCTGAATATGTTCCGATATAATGGCAGTCCAGAATAATAAAGACCACTATGCAACCAATGTAGAACTTGCATAGTGCACATTTTGAAGAATTTTTCAAAATTATGTAAATTGTACCAGCATAAATAACCTTTCTAGCTGGCCTGCACAGAAGTGGGCAAAGATATGGTGACTGATATGCAAGAATTTGTAACTTACATTTCTAGCTATGGTAACCTAAGGGGCAAAGACAGGGTAATTAAAGTATTGGTAAGTTTGTCAGATATTGTCAGGTAAGCAGTGCACCATTGTTGCAGTTCTGGGGCAAGATCACAAAATATTTTTGGACTGGTGCTGTTACATTATATGTCCATGGTGGTAAGCACAAATATCTTGTTCTATTGTATTGTAAAAGCAGATTTGTTGAGGTAGTAATGTGTGATTAAACATCTGTGCGTATCTAATCATACAGACTGCTGTTGAGGTATAGCAAAACCCTGGCAACACATCGCCATATTATAATAACACACCACAACACCAGCAATCAAGCACAACAGCACAGCACAATATATCAACATAACAATGCAACAGTATCACAACAAATCTACAACACAACATAAATGACCAAGAATATACAACAAAACAACTCCATAACAATGGTACAAAAGAACAAATCAACAATACAAGAACACACCAAAAATATACAGAATATAAGTGCAAATGACCAATACAACCACAGAAACAATGTGTTGTGTTGTGAGTTTGTGTTCTGCTCTTGTAGTGATATTGTGCTGTACTGAGTTTGTGCTTTTGTTTGCTTTAATATGTTGTATTGCTTGGTTGCACATTGTTGTGCTGCCACTAAAGTGTGTTGTGTCATTGTGGTGGACTATGTTGATGCATTTCTTATGCTGCTCCGTTCTGGTGGATACTTGTGCTGTTGTTTAAGTGTGCAAGTTTTCTATATTGTGTTGTGCCACTGTATTTTTCTGAAGCATTGTTGTGTTATGTTCTTGTGTTGTGCTGTGAGATTGTTTTGTATTCTGTTGTGGTAATGTGTTGTGCTGTTGTAATTTTGTGTTAATTTACTACACTTTGCTCTTGTTTTATTGTACTGAGATTGTAGTGTTGCATTTTGTTTAGATAGGTTGGTCATGTTGTTCCCTGTTATGTTTTTGTTGTTTTTTATTTAACTTTGTGTTATGGTATTGTGTGTTGCTGTGTTTCGCTATTAGTATAGATACCTTCCTGTTCACTTAATCCTATTTTATTACATTTTGTGACGTTTCTCTTATTAATTTTGTATGGATGTTTTTTGAGTGTTTAGGGAATTGTTTGTATTGTGTTCTGTTCTTGACTTAAATAATGTTTAGCACTCCCTAAACCTATCACGTGTTTCTCTAGGAAAAGTGCATCAGCAATCAGGGGTTGAGCACAGTTTTCTCAGTGAATTGGGTTGTATCTGAAAACGATTGCCTTTTAGTAATCCTGAAGTGTCACCCCTACCAAATGAAAAACAATTATTCTCACAACCACCAAGTAACAAAGCATAGCCAATGTTATTGTCTGTGGCAACCAATAGTGCTCTGAGATCCTGGGACCTCCAAGTAGAATCCTCGCTGACACCTTTAAATTAGTTAATCCAGTATGTTGAGAGCTGTGCCTACTTTGTCCACCCAAAACATTGCAACAATTGCATGCTGAAAAAATGCATTCCATGGCAATACAGGTCTTAGTTGTATTAATGCCCAATTATTAAAAAAATCTGTGATGTCATTTGAGATGTCATCAGTGATGTCACAGACCATGTCATGAATGATGTGATGTGTGATGTCATCAGCAGTGCATTGTGGGGCCTAGGTTATAGTTAAGTGAACAAACTATAATGGGGGAATTTCTATGGTTTTGTACAACTAACTATAAAGTCCCTGAAATCTATGGTTTTTGCAGTGCATTTCTAAGGTTTTTTAAATGCTAATTTCTAACTATAACGTGCCTGAAACCTATGGTTTTTTTCATTAAATTTCAAAGATTTTTAAATACTAATTTCGAATTATAATGTTCATTAATATTATGGTTTTTTCAGTAATTTTGAAAAAGAAATTAGTGGTATTTTGTAACTTTAATATCCTAAAAATAGTTTTTGTAATCTATTTTGTTTGTTAATAAAATAATATAATGTCTTCTGTTTTCCTAAATATTAATATATATATATATTTTTTTTTTGTTGAGAAAAAAGTGGAGTCGCGCACCGATCATGTACCTATCCCGGTGGGTGTGCAGATTCAAACCGCAATATTGGTAAAGTCGTGAAGGATGCGCGTTTCACCCAGGCCAGCTCACTCAGCCTACGCTTACAGGGAGGGAACTACAATGCTGCATGTCCCAGGTCTTCCCTGTAATGATCTGCTGATCACAGGTCTAGTTGTCAGCATGCCTCAGCCACTCCCTCATTCTGGTTTGCACCCACACCACACCAATGCAGCACAGACCTCACAGGACATGTGATCCTTCTAATAAAAAGGTACGGGCGGACATGCTCGATGACATTTCCATTCTCTATCTGGATGTATTCCTGTCATTATTATGTTGGTGTCAGCCGAGGCACTTTGGCGGACTCGGGCCTCCTGCAACGTGGTGATGAATTGAGATGCACAGAGTTGGTGGCAGCCAAAGCACCTTGCCGGAAACTGGCCTCCTGCCATGCGCCGATGACTTGAGATACACAGAGTTGGTGGCAGCCAAAGCACTTTGTAGGAAACTGGCCTCCCGCCACTTGTCGATGACTTGAGCTGCACTGAGTTAGTGCCACCAGAGCTGAGCGGGTGTGTAGCCTGCGATGATGCAAAGGTCTCGTTACATCATCCTTCCAATCAAGACCCGATTTGAATTGTGAATTAGGCTGGACTACATGCACGCAAAAGGCAGCTGGCTGTACAGACTTGACTCCTCTGCACGGTGCAGCAGGATGCGCTGTGGGCCTGTGCTGAAGAATCCAGCAATGGCTGAGGAGGTTACTCCGGCAAGTAGTTGGCCCTCTTGAAGACACACCAGTGGTAGCTGGTGTCTTCAAGACGGCCCTTGCTTGGTCTCCAGCTCTTTCTACACAGTGTGGGTGAAGTGAACATGCAGGTGTATCAAGCTGAAATGCACTGTGATGCTTACAGGTGTGATAAATCCTGCATAAATGAGACCGTAACAGAAGTTTGTGTGGTTGTAACATTCCTTTTATTTCCTTCGAAAGTTATGACCACACGAACTTCTGTTACGGTCACTTTGTGTAGGATTGATCATAACTGTAAGCATTCCGGTTTGTGCAAGTGCAATACATTGAACCATATTACATTTGTGACCATACTAAGGCTTGACCATTGTCTTAATTTATCCAACAGGTTTCTGAATATGGAGTTTTAGGATTTCCAGGTCGATCTACAGTTATTTTGATCCACAAGTTGATGTTCCCCATTGGCAATGCCACTTGTTGTTTGATGTTTTTGTGTTGTTAATTAATGTTTTTCAAATACAGTACTGTTTTTCCACTACTGTTGACTACTAGACTTCATGACCTGGAGCACCCCCATTTCAGTGACTACAATCTTGGATATGGAGCACAGAAGCGTTAAGCAACAGCAGGGGTTGGTTATGCAGGAATACTACAAATTGGGATGGGAAGGTGATGCGGATACAGGGGCCCTATGTTGCTTTTGTAGACATGCATCCACGATGTTTGAGAAAGTTTAATAAGGCCGACTGTGAGACTCTCTCAGTTGTTAGTTGGAAGGTAACAGAGGCCAACAGGTGCAGCACAGCCAGCAGTTATGTCTGTGTAAGAATGTTGATTATCCGCTGTTTTGGTACCGCCAGCCTGTGGGCAATGTGGCAGTGTGCACCAAATTGAGAATGGGGCGATAATTCTTTTGCCACCTTTGCTGCACTAAAGTGCAGATAACTCGGGGATAAATCTCCACTGTTGGGTTATAGGGTGACTCTAAAAAGAGCCCTTGTGTTTATTAGGACTTTGTTGTAGCTACATGCAAATCACAAGAGAAAAGATTAAAAAACAAGAAAAGTGGGCAGGGTACAAACACCCTGACCTTCTAGGCCTGCTCAGGGGATCCCACAAAAAGCCCCAGGGCCATAAAAATTATTACTATTCTTTTTTAAAAAAGCGGCTGGGTGCACGAATCTAGACGTAAAAAAAATGTAAAACTTTGGGGCATATTCTCAAGGACTTATCGCTGAGTTATCGGCACTTTAGCGCAGCGGAAGAATAATCATCACATTCTCAACCTGGTGAACGCTGCAGATATCGCCAGTTTTCAAGCGATAGCTTCCGCAAAAAACATCACCATGAATGAAAGTGAAAACGCTGATGATATGCAGAGAAGGTGTTCCCGTGCAAAAAAATGAAAACACCACTTCCCTATATTTTTAACGACCAGCCAAATCAGCGATGTGATCCAAAAACAGGCGATAAGCCGGGTTAGCAGTAAGAATTTAACATCTTTCTTTTACTGGTGTAAAGCAGGACGACTACCTACAGTATGAAAGGGAGCCCAGCCCAGAGCCACATTTGAAGACCAACACATGTCATAGAGCTACTACATGCAGCTTCAACACCCAAGTAGGCCAAAACACCCACCGCCACCACCCCCGGGACCTCACCAACGGAACCCACCCACTACCACGGAGGCAGCGAAGAACAGGACAGCAGACCTTCCCAAAACAGCATGGCCCCTCAGCCTTACAATAGCTGAATGTTGGGAGACATGGCAACCAAGTATGTGTGAAGGAGGCAAGCCACTACTTAACACAAAGAAGGGGACAGGGTCAGCAACTCATCTACCCCAAACCCCCTCGTTCAACATACTAACACCAAAAGGGATAGAGAGGAAACAGAAGTGATTCACATGCAGTGGCACATGTTGTGTTATTGAAAACTGCCCTCACTCTCACACACAAATGTGTGTGACATGATTCATCATCGGGTCTGCTTACAAAACACCCTGGCGTAGCCACGCACAGGATGGAGCATAGGGAGGGGGGAAGACAAACAACATAAAAATAAATCAAAGTGGTGTATATATGTGCTAAAATGAGCGATTGGGGACAGTGATAGAACAGGTTCAGTGAAGAAAGTGGCTCGTGGGTAACCTATTGTTCACCTTTATTCCAGGGTCCCATGGCCAGGATTAAAATAGTGAAGGATGGGCATGTTATAGAGATGACTATGTACTCACAACACCCCTGCTTAAACTGCCAATGTCAACATGTTTCGACCGTGTTGATATGCCCACAATAGATGGTCACAGTGGTCTTCCTCAGGACTTCTACCAGTCCCAGTCAGGCTAACCTCATTACCTTAGTCTGGTCAATTGCCGGGGTTCAAAGCCTAAAGAGATCCAAGTTTGTGAAGGCAGTTCGCCTTACACGGAATACAAATACTAAAAGACAAAACATATATGTCATGAGGAGTAAGATAGATTCTGGTAATTTACATCCAATCCATCGAGTTACGTGTCAACAGACAACCCGCCCCCCTAACGAGGTTATCATACTATTGGCTATGCATGTATGTCAATCCTCCCAGTAGTTCTAAAGCCAGGGTTATATATATAATTATATCACCCCCTTCTTACATACAATCCTCCGGTATGTCCCTGTAAAGTCCAGGTATTAATATTAGCCGCTGCCACACACAAACATCAATATTCTCCATCTACTCATATTTGACTTCAAAATGGCCCGGCAATTAATTCACAGGGAGATGACTCAGTCCCTTTCTCCCGGGCTGCACTCACTGAGTTTATCATTATTTTGAACTCGAAATGGCGGCGGGCAGGGAGAAACCCTAAGAACACAACCTGCATTGGAAAAACACAATGCGAAGCAACAGTCATTAGTACCATAAACATGCTGTATACAGCATCCATATTCATGATCAGGACACCGGGTAAACCCCAAATAGATCCCCCTTACTGTTCCGAAGGTGGTTCACTCAAGTAGCGCTTGCCTCTTCATCGCCGCATAGTACAAAGAGAAGATGCCGACCGGTGCAATATGTGTCCTGTTTCCACATACGCCCCCTCGATCACGTGGGTCGTGCATGCGTCAAGACTCCCAACGCTGGAGGGGGCGTAGTCCCGCATGTCATAGTCTCGTCCCCCTTAACAATACAGCCCCATCGTGCCGTAACGAAGGAGAAAGAATGTTATTTAATGGCTCTCAATCACATACCGCATTTATTCATTAGGGAGTACAGTGTCAAGGCTAACTTCCGCATCAGTACTACAAAGAACAAATACAGGGGACATTCCCTACCACTCCAAGCACCCTGATCTCACTCTCGACCAAAAGTGTAAAACCCAGGATGTAAATCCTCATATGGCTAGCAATCTCCAAATATTCCAATCCCCACTACCCCTCATGAGAGGTGTTACAAAGAGGAGGAGTGGACACACAATTAAAAAGAACTCCATACATCCACAGATGGGAACATTTGACTAATCACATGCATGTACTTCACATAAACCCCATTGTATGGATATATAACAATCAAGAGAAACAAAAAAGGGGTACCTAGTTTGGCAGGACTTTATGTGGTGTCCTTCAAAAAATCTGTGATTGATGACATCTCTTGCCTTTGGTCGTCCAACATAAAACTCTGGCGTCGTTATATTGACAATGTCTTGGTGATCTGGAAGGGGGATGCACCATCTGTTTATCTCTTCTTGGAATGGCTTCATCTGAGGAATCCCTTACTCCATTTTACGTCTCCTGTAACCAAGACAGGGTTACCTTTTTTGGATCTGATGATCGAGCCCAGAGAGCAGGTACTCCACACTAGAGTCTTCCACAAACCTATGGATAAGAACTCATTACTAGCCTTTGACAGCTTTCACCCAAAATCCCTTAGGGAAAATTTACCGGTTGGACCATTTTTCCGGATACGACGGAACTGTTCTGACAAAACAGATTTGAAGGAGGAGGCGGGTCTTATATCTGAAAAATTGTCGAGAAGGGTTTACCCAGAACGGGTGATCAAAAGGTCAAGAAAGAGAGCAACCAATGTCTACCAGGAACTCCTGTTGTCCAAAACTATTAGACCTGCAACTAATAAATCAGTTTTTGCCAACTCGTCTGCCAGAGCGGCAACCGTCACCCTGCCACGAGGCAGCCGTCGTGACAGCTGGCCACCTTGACACATGCCCCCAGCGATACAGCATCGCAGAGTTATGTCTGTACAGACTACTGCCTTTGATGTACACTGTGGACAGCAAGGCTCACAATTCAGATTGAGTCGCGATTGCAGATAACGCAGTCCAGTAAGCAATAGACTTTGCTCCCAGTGTGGCTCGCCCGAAGCATCCATCATTGCAGGCTGTGTACACGCTGAATGCTTCTGGTACCACTAACTCTGTGCAGCTCAAGTCAACACCACGTGTCTGTGGGCCCTTGCTGACCTCTGCCTCGTGCATACACTGCAGACAGTAGGGCTCACAATTCAGATCAAGCCACGATTGCTGATGACGCAGTCCAGTAGGCAACAAACATTCCTACCAGTGTGGCCCTCCTGGACCACGCATCATCGATGACTGTGCACACGCTGAGTGCTTCAGGTGCCACTAACTTAGTGCACCACAAGTCACTGCCACATAGCTTTATTAATGCAGAATTCATTAGTCAAAGGCCATTGCTCCCAGTGCGGCCCGCCCGGACCATGCATAATCACAGACTGCACATACGCTGAGTGCTTCTGGTGCCACTAACTGTACAGCTCAACTCAAAGCCACGTGGCTATGGGCCCTTGCTGACCGCTGCCTCCGGCCTACACTGCGCACAGCAAGGCTCACAATTCAGATTGAGTCGCAATTGCAAATGACGCAGTCCAGTAGGCAACAGACATTGCTCCCAGTGCTGCCCGCCCAGACCACGCATCATCGCTGGCTGCGCACATGCTTAGTGCTTCAGGGGCCACTAACTCTGTGCAGCTCAACTCAATGCCACGTGCCTGTGGGCCCTTGCTGACCACTGCCTCCAGCCTACACTGCAGTCAGCAGGGCTCACAATTAAAATTCAGTCTTGATTCATTAAGTTCAGAGTACAATAGGCAACTAAGTATAACGTCCCTAAAACCTACATATTTCGACAATGTATTCCATACATATTTCATCTTTTGTTCCATACGCCTACACTGCGGTCAGCAGGGCTCACAATTCAAATTCAGTTTTGATTTATTAATTGCAGAGTCCAGTAGGCCACAGACTTTGCATCCAATGTGGCCTGCCCGCACGACGCATCATCGCTGGCTGCGTACACGCTGAGTGCTTCAGGTGCCACTAACTCTGTGCAGCTCAAGTCAACGCCACATGGCTGTGGGCCCTTGTTGACCGCTGCCTTGGCCTACACTGCAGTCAGCAGGGTTCGTAATGCAGATGATGCAGTGCAGTAGGCAAAAGACATTGCTCCGACCATGCATCATCGCTGGCTACACACACTGAGTGCCTCAGGTGCCACTAACTCAATGCACCACATGTCACAGCCATGTGGCCTTATTGAGGCAGAATTCATGAGGAAAAAGTACCCCTGTTTCAGTCTATTGTTCGTATGGAGCCTAAAACAGGTAAGCTGCCTCCATCAGATTTACAAAGAGGCTTAAAAGGAAGAGTTGTGTATTAACCTTTAGATTTTTTTTTAAATCTTGAAACCGTTGCTGTAGAGAAAGAGGAAACTGAACCTGTAGGTATTCTAGTTAATGGTGTTCCTACAAAGAGTCGAAAAATATGGCAAGAATTAGCAGATGTCAGCAAAATGCAAAAGGTTACATTATATCTCACAAAAAACAATGTTTACTACAAAAATGTGTATGTGGAAGAAGAAGAAATCAATTAAGTTGATGATAGCGAAAATTGAAGTGGCCAAATTGAAAAAGTGGACATCTCCAAAAGTGAAGAAATATATGAGCATTATAGTACATTCAAAGGAAGTGATTGGAAATACTATTCAATTATTCAAAATGAAGAAAGCGAAGGGAACTCCCATGAGTGTTTGGGAAAGAAGTTTGGAAGCTCGTTGTTTTCCACAGATCTTCCCCACTGGAAAAGGTGGGCGATATGACAAATGACCAGTACAGATTCCAGCATCAGAATATCGTACAAGATTGTACTCAGAAGATCGAATATTTTGACAATGTAGTCATATTTATTTCATCTTTTGTGCCATATACCTACACTGCGGTCAGCAGGGCTCACAATTAAAATTCAGTATTGATTCCTTCATTGCAGAGTCGCTGCCTGTGCACAAGCTGAGTGCTTCAGGTGCCACTAATTCTGTGCAGCTTAAGTCAACACCATATGGCTGTGTACCCTTGCCGGCCACTGCATCCAGCCTGCACTGTGGTCAGCAGGTCTCATAATTAATACTAAGTCTTCATTTATTAATTGCAGAGTCCAGTAGGCAACAGACATTGCATCCAGTGCGGTCCTCCCGGACGGAGCATTATCACTAGCTACGCACACCCTGAGCTCTTCAGGTGCCACTAACTCTGTGCATCACAACTCATGGACCCTTTATGATTAATTTTCATGCTGTAGACACCGGATGCAACAATGTCACCTCAGGCTGGAGGAATATCCTGAAGGGACATTAACATTTTCTTCAAATGAGCACGCTCATCTCTGGTTCCCCTACCTCAGTGCACCACAAGTCATGGACCCTTTACAATACAATCTTTTGTGTGTGATTTAAGATCTGGTACCCTACCTTAGTACACCCCAAGTCATGGACCATTTATGATTGAATTTGTGTGTGTGATCCAATAATCACTTTTGTAGTTGTTGCCAGCACCAACCATTCCCTGAGGGCTGGCTCACAGTCACTACACACGCATCCAGCACAGGCGTCACTGGACATGTGACCCTGGTAATAAAAATTGGCCATGGCGTGTGCCCGTAGCCAGTTTCACTATCTATCTAACTGTGTCTGTGTGTTCATTATGTATGTATGATGGCTATGAGCCCTACCACATTACATTGTGCTGTTGACTGCACATGCAACCATGTTACCTCTGGCAGTGAGGAAGACCTTGGTTATGTAACTTTGTCTGGGTCATTCTATGAGTACATGGGTAGAGACTGGATGATTAGAGTGCTGCAAGGAGAGTGTATGGTGAATTTATAAGTGCTTGGGATTGGTGGAGTGATTGGATAAGTTCATATGTTGGTGGAGCCTAAACCCTAAGCACAAGCTTGGTTCTAATTGGGTATCAACCAATGGCAACCCCAACGGAGCATCAGGATTGCAAACCAAGCCTTTGGAGAGCCGATGCTACGCACAGAGCATGAGTAGGCATCGCACCGGTTCCTGAGGCACCCGCCTTCTTTGCTAAGGGATTCCCACAGCCGTTGCTCTAGTACCCTGGGTTCCCGCCCATTAAAATCTGGGCCACTGGCTAACGGGAATACTGCACTGGTGCCTGGAAACCCGAGTCCAGGAGCTTGGAATTCTCCTTGTTGCACCTCCTGTAGGAACAGGCATTGCTTTTGGGCAAGGGGAGCTGCATGTTAGCAATCCTGCTTTGCTTTTTTGAACCCACTGCTGCCCCAGACATCGAAACATTTATTTTTTAATTTCTCAGCAACAATTGTACGGATTTACACGACTTTAAAAAAAAGTAGCTTTCTGAACCAAGCTCTACCTTTTTGCCAAATTTGGTGTAATTCCGTTCAGCAGTTCGAGCTGTAGCCTGTAATAAAATGTCCTATAGAAATTAACATGGAGAAAAAACTTTTTTGGACACCCCTTTTTTCTCAGGCCCATGCTTGACAAATCATTCCCAAACTTTCAGGATAGGAGCTGACCTGGATAGACCTTTTTTTTGAGAATTTTGCGAACATTCTTCAAACGACGCCAACATTTTTAGCAAATCAAAAAATGCTTTTCCTATGGAAACTAGGTTCTAGCTATAATTACCTACTGGCGACTGCCAATAGGTAATATATTTGTATTTGTATTTACATTTATAAAGCGTGCAGCTACCCAACAGGGTCTCCCAATGCTATATAATTCAATAAACAGTGTTGACAGGAAATAAAGTGGCTGGGTGAGCCTTACAGTTCTCTCACATCAAATTCTATATTTTGATGGATGCAGCACCAAGAACCTAAGGTAAAGTGTGAGCTAAACTAATTTGAAGCCAAGATAATGGAGCTTTACAGAGCCACTGCCTACTCAAATACTTTGGCAAAGAGAACAATTGTGACATATTCGGATAAACATGACAGGACAAAGTGGGGAATTCACATAAAACTTGCATTGGCAAAGCTAATGATCAGGCCTGTAGTTGGGGGATGGGTTCAGGAAATGCTGTATGACTTTGGCACCCATGATGAGTTGCCTGGGGTGGGTGGCTGAGTGTCTAGTCAGTACCGCTCTGGGTAACTATGAGTGGTTGGGTGTTTTCAGACATGGAATTTCCAGCTTCTGAAACACCAGGCCTCGGTGCATATCTGCACCTGTGAAAACCATGGTTGGGAGAGAGGCAGAGGCTGCAACAATATTCAGCCCCACCACTCCTTCCAGCACTAAGGAGGAGCACCCACAACAAGACCATAGCCTCCCATCCACAAGGTTCCTTCCCTAATTCATGCTCTACACTCCTGAGCTGACAGGCTCACTGCATATCTCTCTCACCGGCTCAGAACAGGTTGTAAATATCAGTGTTAACATTCCTGGCATCAGGAAAAACCTGTGATAAAAGACCTGATAATTCAGTATCAGCAGTTTATACTTGTATTCCTCATTATGACTCAGGGATATATAGCATGGAAATCATTATTTCTGTCCTTGGTAACTCTCCACTGAATTAAAAGGAGGACTCATAATGGGGTCTACTGTATGCGTTGTCTCCAGATGTCTTAGAAAGATAACACATGATGAAGAAAAATCTTTGGATATCAACAATAAGAAAGCTAGAAGAAGAGCCCCTTGGCGATGCATACTAGCTGAGCAAAGATAATCATGCCCTCACACAGGAATGCTATGAAAAGAAGTCAATAAATTAAGGAGCTCATTTGTGAGAGCCTTGCTTCACTTTAGCACCACATAAAGTGGTATTTATGGGCTCTCATTTCGATTTATGAAGCCACACAATGCCACTGTGTGTGGCTTTGAGTGGTCTCATGGTTCATGAGTAAGGCAACACAGCACACATCTCTGTGTAGCCTTACTTTGCACATGGGAGGGATTACATGGGCGTTGCAGTGGGTTTTCCCACACAACCCTCATGGAAGTGGTTACTACCCCTGATTTATAAAGTGATATAAGGGTGGGAAAATGTCAAATCCATATGCCTCCTGAGGTGAGGCATAACTAGGAGAAATATGTTTATTTCTCCCCATTTTGTCCTCTTTCCTTGTGTGCTGCATTCTGCAGCATGCAGTTAAAGAGGAAAATGCCTCTTAGGATTGTTTTGGCACAGGAAGGTACCCTATACTGCATAACAACAATCTTGCATGCAACAGACTCACCTTTGCACCATGGTGCAGGGGTGCCTACGATAGTGCTAGGTGACCTAAATGGCGCCAGCACAGGTAGAACGGACAGGAATGCACTGCATTGCTAAAAACGCTGCTTTCCTGCCCTCTTACTTTGGCGTAGGGCAGCACAGCAAGATGCCTTGCTGCTCTGCACTATTCGAAAATACCATAAATAGGGCCCTAAGTTCTTATTGTCAGTGATCAAAACATTGCACAGCTGATAATTTTTAAAAAAACCTGCATTTTTATTTCATCATTAAGAATTGCTGTATCTGTACAAGTTCTTATTTTCTGAACATAAAATCTTTAAATACATGTTATCATGACAGCAAAAGAAAGAAAGTAAATGAAGGTACAAGAGTGACTAATGGATAGCACCATTACTTAATGTCATACAAAGGTATCGAAACAGCATGCACTTCCTAAAGTACTTTTCTAAACAATTAATAACATAATGTGTTTCAGATAGCTAAAGATGTCTGTATAGAGAAGTAAAAAGGATAGGCAGAGAGAGAATAATGAGCAGTGATGGATTGTACGATGCAGGTAGACAAGAAATGAGATCAAATGTTATGCAATGGTGAGTCATTATACATTATACAGCTATATTGCAGGAAGACTGATCTAACCTGAAGTCCACTGCTAAAGAATGCAACATGAACTTAGATAAGGCATACCTAATCAAGTAATGTAAGCTTTTTTATTTAATATAAACATGATCCTGTTCTGCCATTTTGTCACTTGACAATACCCTAATTTTTGGACTTGTCCGTCACTGAGATGTTTGATGAGTGTATGAGAACAAGGTACATGGCATTTAAAGAAGGTTTTTTCCATGTTAGTGTAGACTAAAGCTTCTTCAAAACATTGTGGTCCTAGCCTGGTGTAGGAAATTGGGTTGTTGGTTGCCTGGGGTGTGAGCTCTGATCAAGCAGCAACCACAATCCGTGTCAAAGTGAGGCACAAGCCTGTGCTCAACTCTCTGGTAACTTGGCACAGAGCAGTCTGATTAACTAACAGTCAATGTGTAAAGATTTTGTGCAACACTTCAAATGGTAATAAAGTGAAAACACCACACAAAGAAGGAACTCTCACCAAGTTAGAAGACAAAAATTACAAAACTCCAATCAGTAAGCAGCAACAGTGGACATCTGGTCGCAATGGACTAGGACAAAGTCACAAGTTTAGACCTACCACAATGGAGTGAGGAGTGGCTACAGGGACCCAGTTAGACCAGCTGAATTGAGAACCTTAAATCCTGGTTTGCAGAGCATTGCGAGGAGCATGTCAAAGATGTGTTGAGCAGCTGAATCTTTACGTTGGTTCCCAGGTGAGGAGAGGCTGCAATGCGAAGTCCTGCATCATCATTGAGGATCCTGCTGGCGAGGGCTTGCGGTGCGAAGTCTGACATTGAAGATGCATTGTGCAGTTTGGCCGATGAGTTCGTTCCACCGATCTGCGATGTGGAGTCCAGCATGTTGTTGAGGCTGCCATCGACGAGGGATGTGAGAGCCTGCACTGTGGATGCGTTGCACTGTGGCAGTTCTGAAAAGATTGCGGGCTGCGGAGGTGATGCAAGTCTTTGCAATGGGTCCAATCCACGCTGCAGTGGAGATGTATTGGTTCTGCTTGGGGTTGTGCTGCACAGCAGAGGATATTAATTGATTCTGCTGGATCCTTAGAGGCTGGCAGAGCACCTTAGGTCCACTTCCAAGGGGGATGGCCCATCAAGAGACACCTTATCTCCCTATTGTGTGTCGCTATCAAGGAGTTATTCAGCAAGCCTAAATTTCAACTACATCCAGTGATGTGGCACAGAGACAGGCTGCAGGCACCAAATGGCTAACAAAGGAAAAGGACAACTTTCTAAAAGTGGCAATTTTAAGTTTGTAATTTAAAATACAACTTGACAATAAGTTGGGTTTTTAATGCAATTAAAAATCACCAAACATGAATTGGTTACCTGTTCCCATTTACAAATGACAGCTTAATAAATATAATCAGGTAAAACCAATATAATTCTAAGGGAGGGGTAGGCCCTGCAGTATTGAAAAACACATGTAATTGTTTTTCTGTACCGGGATAAGCAAAACTAAAAAGTACATATCCCACTTTTCAAATGCACTACACCCTGGGTTGTTCAGGGCCCTCTCTAGGGATGACGTATATTTATTAACCCCTTCGATGCTCATGACGAGCTGAGCTCGCCATGAGGCACGGTTGAGCTGTGCTGATGACGAGCTGAGCTCGTCATGAACAATGGGATTTACACATCAATCAGCACAGGAGGGTAAAACCATTAGCAGCGATGGTGTTAAAAAGGAAGGGTTGGGCCCGGCGAATGGTTTATTTTGCAAGGTCAAATGACAGTTTAAAATTATACACTTGAACTGCAATGGCAGGCCTGTGACATGTTTAAAGTGCTGCTTAAGTGGGTGGAACAATCAGTGCTGCAGGCCCCTTACTAGCATTTAATTGACATGCCCTGGGCTCAAACTGTGCCACCTTATAAGGGACTTACAAGTAAAAGAAATATGCCAATTGGGTTTAGGTCAATCTCACCATGTTTTACAGAAAGAGTACAAGCACTTTAGCATTGGTTAGCAGTTCTAACCGCCAGCACAAATGGGCTCAGAAAACTGGAGGATGAAGGCAAAATATTTGGGGAAGACCTTAAGAAAGAGACAAGTCTAAATCCTGGCAACAAAAAATGAATTTACTTTTATTTCCAGAAACTACAATTGAGTATATACATTAGTCTCTACAAAGGAACTAACACACATTTTGAGACCATCCTTCTTTTCCTACTTATTCATGCTGTTTTTTGTAGCCTACATGTTAACAGTAAATCCGTGAACTTGAGTGCCTTATTGATGATATTTTGCACTAAAGCACAGTTTTGGAAAGTGTTTGAAAATATTACTTTGTCTAGTCACTAGACAATATAGATTTCTCTAATTGGGTCATGAAATGCTATAATATATACCTGTGTAACCTTGTAGACCCCTGATTGCTGGTGAACGTGTTGACGATGTACAAGGGGGTTATTTAGTGATAGTTACAGCAGCAGGTAGAACCCTACATCCTCTGATGCACCATCTTAGACTTCAGGTGAACTTATCTCCTAGCAGGAGTGTTGCAGTAAGCTAAGTTAAAATGTAAGGAATTAATGTATCCTGCTCAATCCAAATGCATGAGTACACTGAACACTACACTTTTGTAACTGGGGGAGTAAGGCAGCTCGTAGAATAAGGTACATTCATTAAATGACCAAAGGATAGTTACTTCGGCAAATGAAAAACAAGTTTTGAGTCTGGAAGGAATACTTAACTTGCTGACCAAAATACACTACAAAGTGTGGGAAAACTAGTTACCTGAATTCTCCCCAAGCCCAGTATCATACTGCTTATTATTATAGTTTCTTGATGTTAAGAGTTCACTTGTTTTTTGCCGGTAAGATTGAGAGACAGAGGCACACACTGAACTACTGTTGTGGTAGGATTTAGGTACATTGCACCCTGCCATAAGATTTCCATAGTCTGTGGTTCCCCATTTCACTCCTGAATGTGTGGGATTCAAATTACTCTAAGATTTTCTCAACCAGGATCAGGCTATCAAAGCTCCAGTGGGCTTTGTCAGATACAGCCCTCAGACTACTTACCTTGGAGAGTATGTAGTTACTAGAAAAGTTTGAAAGCAATGATTTCCACTGGACCAAACCAGCCTGCCAGTCTCACTGCATGTACTCATGAGCTGGCCTAAGGTTTAACCTCGTCCTGCTGTAAAGACCTGTAGGAACATTTTGAAGAGATTGTGACTGTTCAGCCTGTTTCCCAATGGCTTACACAAGACATCATTGGCATAAATCATTTTGATATGCCCACAGACGTATTGAAGCAGTGCTTTGAAAGTGCATTTTTCTGCATGTTTACCCTAATGCATTGCATTTGTATCAACTTTATATTTTTTTGCCATTAGAATTCTCTATTGTCACAGTATGTCTGCTCAAGCCCATGGTAGATGGCGCAAACATCCTTTCCAGTGGTGTGGAAGTTAAATGTCATATGTGAGCTGCAGTTAGCACGTACACCATCCCTTTCTATCACCAAAAATATATAGGGCCTCATTTACGAGAAGTAGCGCATTGCTGCGGGAAAGCAGCGATGCCCCACCTCTCAGTACGCCCTCCTTGCGACACCAAAGATGCGTCATATTTACAAGATGACGCATCATGTCGCAAGGAAGGACAGATACGTCAGTATAACTGACGTATCTGTCAGCGCAATAAGTGAACGCATTGCTAAAGTTGTGTCGGAAGCCTGACGCAACTCCAGCAATGTTTCTTTCACATGGGGCAAGCCCCATGTGAAAGGGCCTGCATCACCCATATGCCTGCCATGAGGCAGGCGTAAGGTTTTGACGCATTGGAGTCCTAGAAGTGGCACAGCGAAATCTCATAGATTTTGCTGCGCCACTCCTACAACCCTTTATTACAGGGGTTCCTGTATATATTATAACTGGCGCCGGTATAATGTAGCGCTGGGGTTTACGAAGTCATGCATCTACCTAGATGCGTCACTTCGTAAATATGACGCAACATGGCGCATTTTTTACGCCACTGGTGTGTCACAAAAAGTGACGCACTGGTGGTGCAAAAGTGACGCAGAAGCTCATAAATGAGCCCCAGAGATGCTAAGGGCATCTCTGCTCTCTGGCTAGGTTGCAGTTAAGTAACACATGGCAAGTGAAAGCGCCTTTGCCATGTAACCATGTAAGAAAAATTGTTTGCATATATGTTGAGAGTCACCTAATATGCAAAAAGTGACATTCTATAAAGTTAAAATATATACCATCACAGTGACTGAAGGCTTAAAAGATATTGTCAATGTCTATGTTTAGGCTGGTTAGACTCACCATAGACAGACCTAGGTCTGACTAACATATTTAATCAAAAAATCACAAAATGGGAAGTAAAGTTGTGCAAATTAAAATTCTGAACCACCCAATTTTGTCCTTTAGAAATGCTCTCCTAGTTAAGTACTATTGTTTTAGGAAGGAAAGCCCAAAAGGTTGTGAATACTGCCCTCACCCACTAGATGGTGGCAAGCTTCATCATTGGGCCACCAAACACACCATGGTGCAGACCAATGCTCAGGGCGGAGCGCATATTTTTTATTGAACATCTACATAACATCAAAGTATGATCATGGCCCAAACTTTCTAAGGGTGAAACTAATGTACCTTTATTAGAATTTGGTTTCTATGGCATTTCCTTGCATAGACATAATGAGAATTAAGCAATAGAATGTGTCCCATCACAATGCATGAAAGATTTCTTACAGTAGATGTATTTGTCACAAACAGTTCAATTTGTGCAAATATACAACTGCCAAGTTGTAGTAACATGACGCTACACAAACCGGTAAGTTACAACCCTTCTTTATTTATAAGTAGTAAATAGGCACATCCCCAGCTGCAGGCACTGGGTGAGACTCGGGCTCTCTCTCAGTGAACGTTCTATGACCACCTTCAGTAACGTTCCAAGGTGATACCAACATGGGAGGGGAAGGAGGGGGGAAGCGGGAGAGGGGAAGACTAGTGGCAGGTTACAACACCTCTTCCTCCCGCCAGGAAAACAACATCCTGTACAAGAACATAGACATGTGGCTGTAACACTGTGCGGGTGCGTAGACACTTATACTTTTTGAAAATCCTTATGCCACCCCGGTGTTTTGCGAGACCTGGTACTTCTTCTCAAACTGCGCTGATCTCCCTCTTGTTCTCTCACCTCAGCACTGTTGCAAACACCATGTTCCGCACTGGTTTTCCCCGGGGCTACTCTGTCCATACTCCATTTCCTTCCATTATCCAAGGTTACCATGTTTTTGTGCACCTCTCTTATCCTTTCAGGTGCTAAGTACTTTTCCCCTTTTCTACCCAAGCCTTCCGGCTTCCTTATGTGCACCAACTGCCCTTCTCTAAGCACCCTTTCCCTAGAACCCCACTTCCGGTCGTACCACTTTTTGTACCTGCCCTGACGTGACTCGACATCCCTTCTGAACTCCTTTTTGTTCACTCTGACCAGTTCTTTAGGAGATAACCAGTTGGGTGACAACTTGGAACCCGCTTTTCTACCTCTCAATAATTTGAAGGGGGAGTAACCTGTGCTGAGACTAGGTGTCGTGTGATATGACCAAAGCATGCCTTTTATGGCCTGTTCAACTGATATGTCCGACCTCCTAGCTAGTTGTATGCACTCCTTTAACATCCTATTGGCTCTTTCAACCTTCCCATTGGCTTTTGGGCAGTAAAGGGGTGTACGAACATGGTTAACTGACAGATCTGCTAGAAAGACCTTCATTTCCTCTGACACCAGTTGTACACCGTTGTCAGTGATTAAGGTGGAGGGATCCCTTCTTTAGAGAAAGTGTCTCCTAAAAATCCAATTATTGCCTTGGTGTCAATGGTGTGAACCAGTTTATGTGTTATCCAATTTGAATAATAGTCAATAAGTACCAGAAGGTACCTGAGAACCCTTCATTTGGAGAGGCCCTGTGATGTCCAACCCCAACTTGTCCCAGGGTACTTCAGGAACCTGTACTAGAGTGAGGGGTGCTCACCTGATTGTCCTAGTCTTATCACTAAGCCCACACGCATAACACTCCTTAACCTTTTCTTCCATTAACTGATCCATTTTGGGAAACCAATACTCAGCTCTCAATTTAGCCTTACATAAACTTCTGCCCAAGTGACCTTCATGAGCAAGATCCAAAATTTGATTCAACATACTTGCAGGGGGAACAATCTTTCCTGACTTGTACAAGTTATCACATTCAATAGAAAGGTCGTCTTTTACGTTCCAATACGGTTGCAAATTACAAGGCAAGTCTTTACATTTACTAGGCCAACCCTCAATGACCAATTTCTTTACCTTTTGTATTACATCATCTTTACCCATTTCAGAGTTCCACTGTTCTATTGTGATGGCTGGCTGTCTTATCTCCATTACAAAGTATTTTTCCTTGGCTCCTTCCATTTCCTCCCTCACTGGAGCCCTTGACAAATAGTCTGCTACTTTATTTTGTGGACCTGGGACATGCACCATTTTGAAGTTGTATCCTTATAGGCCTATACACCATTTGGCAATCCTAGGTGTCATACTCTCAATCTCTTTTTTGCTGTACAACGACAATAAGAGTTTGTGGTCTGTGTGTATCTCAAATGGAATTCCCCACACATAGAAATTGAAGTGTTTCACTGCCCAATACACAGCCAGACCCTCTTTTTCCACTGTAGAGTAATTCTGCTCTGACCCCGTAAGTGTTCTAGAAGCAAAGGCCACCACATTAATCTTTGAACCAAGTCTTTGAGCTAACATGGCCCCAACTCCTTTTGCACTTGCGTCAGTGAAAATTATAGTGTCTTTATCCACCTGAAATTTTCCAATGTATGGTGCAGATATGATCGCTTTCGTAATTTCCTCTAAAGCCGTGCTCTGTTCCGTACCCCATTCAAACTCTGCATCCTTCTTTACCAGGTCTCTGATAGGCTGTGACACCATCGCAAAGTTCCTTATGTACTTTGATATGTACTCTGCCAATCCTAGGAATGCCATTATCTCCTCTTTATTAGACGGAACCGGAGCACTTCTTACTGCATCCACAAGATCAATTTTGGGTTTTATGCCTTCTTCTGATATAGTATGCCCAAGATAGTCCACTGATGACAGCCCTATTTTGCATTTTCTTCTCTTTGTTGTGAAACCCACTTTCTATAGCTCCTCTAACACAGTGCGTGCATTGCTGTTGTGTTCAATGTCGCTGGAACCATAGATCAATACATCGTCCTGAAAACATAGTGTTTTCGAACAATCCTTCAACACATGCTGCATTGCTCTCTGAAATGCTGAGGCTGCAAATGCCAACCCAAATGGCATTCTCAAAAATTTGAAGTTGCCAAATGGGGTGGAAAAGGCAGTCAAGAGCTGAGAATCAGGATGTAGCCTGATCTGATAATACGGAGAGGATAAGTCCAGGACAGTGAAGAACTTTGCCCCATGTATAGTACTCAACATTTCATTTATTCTCGATAATGGGTGTCTGTCAACTATAATATTAGCAATTAAAGACCTGAGGTCCACACACAGCCTAAGACTCCGCCCCCATCCTTGGTTGTGATAACAATGGGCGCCAACCAGGATGATCTCTCAACCTCTTATATGACCCTTGACTTATCAATCTCTCAATCTCAACTTTTAGTGGCTCTCTCATCATCAAAGGGACGAAGCGTGTTTTATGCACTACAGGGACAGCACCTTCCTTCAAAACAATTCTGTGCATGTAGTTTTTCAATAAACCCAAATTCTCATTGATGACATCAGAGAATTCTTCCACCAAGGATGTTCCTATAGCAGGTGGCTCTATCAACATAACCTGTTCGTGATTGTTTGGATCTAGCTTGATCCCCAACTCCTTCCGATGCCTCCACCCTAACAAACACGACCCCTGTCTGGCTACATACACCTTACCTACAGTGTGCCTGTCTTTGAAAGTTATCCTCATTCTAGCCATGCCTTCCAACTGTATTTCACCTTTATTGTATCCTTTGGGACAAATGTCAGCCTTCTCCAACTCTAATCTCCCTTCACCAAATTTCTCTTCTAGCATTTTTTTATCTATTAAGGTGAAAGGGGAACAGGAATCAGCATACACTTTGAATTTCTAGCCATCCAAGCCAACTAGGATATTGAATATCTGCCTCTGTTTCAGAATCTTTAATTTGGAAGATAAAAGTTTTCACTTCCTCCCTTTCTTCTTCTGGATTTTCTACCATATGCACCTTAGGACCGAAAACATTACAAAACTTTGCAAAGTGCCCTTTTCTGTTACATTTTCTGCAGGTCATATTTTTTGCTGGACACTTCCAATTGTTTGCTAGATGGTTGGCACTACCACACCTAAAGCATTGTAATCCCTCCACTTTCTTCTTAAATTCCTCCCTGCTCTTGTTTCCAATTTTACATACAGCCTCATCACCTCCATTAGTTTTGGACTCATTTTTCTCCCTGGCAGTCGCTGTCCCTCTCATCTCTCTCATGCAATGAGCCGTGTGTTCAAGTCCTTTCGCTATGCTGATAGCTTCCTCAAGATAGGATTGCGTGTAAGTAGCTCTTCTTGTACCTTTTGATCGTTGGTGCATCTAACTAATTGGTCCCTAATCAGAGAATCTGTTAATGTTCCAAATTAGCAAGTGCCTGACATACCCCTTAGAACTGCAATATTTGAAGATACTTTTTCCTCTCTTTTTTGCACTCTTTTAAAGAATTTATGTCTTTCTAAGACAACATTAACTTTCACCTTTAAGTGTTCCCCAAGTTTCTTTAAAGTGTATTCATATACATCTCCTACCTGTTCTTCCTCTGAAGGCTCGTCATCTACTAATCTACCGGTGATGTCCTCAAAAGCTTTTCTTCGGTGAATTCCCAAATTGTGTAGTAAGATGTGTTGCTTCCTAATGCTTGAATAGATTCTTCCCCCAATGGCAATTAAGTACGATTTAAAAATACCCTCCCACCATGTCCAGGGAATGTCAGGTTCCCCTAATTCATTCGGGAAAGGGGGTGGTTGAGACATACCTGAAAATGCCATGTGTAATAAGGAGAATCACAACAAACAAAAAGAGGGGCCTGGTCAGAAACCTGTTCGTGTGCCGCAACTGAGCTAGTTACCAGAAACCATTAGAAGCACTAGAAGTGATAGCCCAGGTATGTTAGAAAAATTCCCATCAGCCCACCCATGTGGCGGAATGTCGTCATGTGGGAGATGTCACCAATCCAATTCTCAGACAGTGCACCTAGTCATGGTGCAGAGTTGGATGGATTAACCATGGTGTAAATACAGACCAATGGGCTTCACTGGTGATGCTAATGGGGTGCAGTGCAAAAAATGAAAATGATAAACGTGAAGATAAAATTGACTCCGAGGGCCAAAATTAGTTTAATCAGTATGGCGCTTGGGTCAAGATTAAAATTCTGCCAAGATAGTTTGAAATTATAACTATGTGTGGGCAGAGTAAGTGAAGGTCGACATGTTTCAGCTGTACTGACTATTGGTCTTAGCTTTCTTCAGGACCATTAAAGAAACTGCGACTGCAAAATAGAAATTAAAAAATCAGTGATACACGCTGATGTACAATGGCTAAATCCTACCAGTTCCTCTGAGCCCAGATGGATGCTGCAGGAAGTCCAAAACTGTATGTATCTCCTAAACAGACATAAGCGTGAAAAAACCATGTAGTGCACAACAGGTCTCGGGAGAACAAGCACAATATACTAGGCACACAGACAGGGCGGTGGAGACTGTCTCTCCCCGCTCAATATATAACCATGTTGAAAATAGTGTCAAAAAATCACTTAGATTTGAATGAGCTTAGTGACTTACCCAGCATTGTGTGGGAGTACGCCTCACCTCACCCGGAACCCACTCGGGAAAAAGGGGAGGCCCCGCTCTATCCGTCGGTACCTCGCTGCAGACGTCCGAGGAGAATCACCAATATGCTGTTAAAAACTTACAATTAGTGTCAAGGGACTCAAGGAATCCACACCCCACCAGCACCACAGTTGAAACTTCCAAGCACAATTTACAATTCTACACCCCAGGGAAATTTTTAAACGTTTTAAACAGTAACTGTTCCCTGGCAAGAACCTTAAACAGTTTATTTTCTCTCCTTTCCAGAACCTTAAGCTAAAGTATTAATTAGAAGTGTTCAATTAACTGAACTTGAAGTTCTTCATTTATTTCATGTGAGGAAAATAGTCCTTCCTTTATTCCAGTGAAACACTGCTCAGCCCGCCTATCAGGGAAAGAAGAAGGCGGGAACCTCTGAGGTAATCTCAACTCGGAAGGGCTGTCCCTTTGTGTCTCGAGGTCCTGCCGATGGCGCACTCCCCGCGCTTATTACAATTTCTGAATTTAAGCAGCAGTTCTCCTTACGGTCCCCTCAGAAGCCTTAATATTTTGACAACATTTCACCGCTGCTGAGCCACTCCTAGTTATCGTGTTTCTTCCTTCGCACTCCGGCAGATCCGCAGACAACAGTTGGTCACTCGGGACGCACTTTCTGAGGCGTTCAATCTTCACGTCAGGCTGGTCACACAAGCGGGGATGCTAGGGGAAGCACCACGCAAAACGCCTACTTCAACTTGCCAGAGGACCGATCAATGCTGTGTTAAATATATATGTCTTTCCCCTATGTTGTTTCTAAAGACCGACGGTAGCCATAGAACAAACTGCTTCACTACGAACTCAACCCCCTTCAAGGCTAAGCCGTACGTTCCTTGAGGCACCGCGATTACATCAGGCAAGCTTCACAGTCCGGCGGTAACATTCAATCCCGCCCCTCACAGCAAACTCTTCACCTTTCAAGGCAAATCCGTTCGTTTAGTCAAGAGCCACAATTTCACATGGAAGGATTCCCTGTCCACACTCTTGACGTAGATATTTTACATGTGTGGCAATTACTTATATGCGCACTCGCAGTCAGTGCTTCCTTAACCACACATTTCCTCTGTTCATGGGAACACTTCCAGCCTCTCTATAAAATGGTGAATACCACATCACCTAGAGTTGACCCAGGTTTGACTTAATCACCAGCAGACCTCATACGAGTCACCCTGCTCACCCGTCAGGACGCCTCTCGCTGCGATGAACGGCTGATAACTCCTAGTACCTCAGATCACTGCAGGTCAAAGGCGCTGGACTGCCCTTCATTAACCTCAATTAGCCTGCAGACAACGCTTCTAAGGGGAGGATGTGCCGCTGTCCCTGTCACAGCATCCCGTCCTCGTCGCCACCAAAATGTATAGTTATGTGACGCTACACAAACGGGTAAGTTACAACCCTTCTTTATTTATAAGTAGTAAATAGGCACATCATCAGCTGCAGGCACTGGGTGAGACTCGGGCTCTCTCTCAGTGAACGTTCTATGACCACCTTCAGTAACGTTCCAAGGTGATACCAACATGGGAGGGGAAGGAGGGGGGGGAGCGGGAGAGGCAAAGACTAGTGGCAGGTTACAACACAAGTATCCTTAACAGTGGCAGAGTAAGGTTATAAAAATGGGCAGTCATACTTATTTGTTTTTATACATTTTCCTTGACTCTGTATTTCAGCTTCGAGAGCTATGCCACAACTGGATTCTGGATCATACTTCTGAGCATGTTAGATCATGCCAGAATATGAGCCAGAGTCTGAAAATAGGTTGGATTGGATTATGGAAAAATAAGAACCACACAGTAAATCAGGATCAGGAAACTGCTGCGAGGCCCAAAACGTACCTCACCCCGAATTCCCTTAAAAAGGCATTAATATGTTCCAACCAAAAGAACTCCCCAACTCCCAATAAATTGAATTGATGAAAATACATTTGCCCTAGAATAACATAGACATGCTGACATCCAAGCTTACAGAACATTTGAGGAGCTCTCTAATAAAGAGAATGGAATTTGAAGAAATGACCCATGAAAAAGACACTTAAAACGAATATCCTACAAATGATTCCCAATTGGTCTAGAACATGGGTACTCACAAACTTTCTCTCAGGGGCCAAATTTACAGTTTGGTTAGTATCCGAGGGCCGCACCGGTGGGGACGAGGTCAGTGGGGGAGGGGGCGGGGCTCAAGCAACAAAAAAACTGACCATGAGGTTGATCACATGTCCCTGCAGCGGACGCCTTTGTCCACTGAGCCACCAGACCTGGCATACATACATCTCTCTCTCTCTCTCTCTTTCTCTCTCTATCCCTCTCTCAGTCTCCCTCCCTATCTCTAGCTCTCTCTCTCCTTCTCTCCCTTCCCTCTCCCTGTCTCCCACTGTCTCACTCACTCTTACTGTCTCACTCCCTCTCTCTCTCTCTCTCCCTCCCCCTCCCTTCCTCTCCCTCTCTCTCCCTTTCCCTTCCTCTCCCTCCTTTTCCCTCCCTCTCACTCCCTCTCATCTCCCTCCCTTTCCCTCCCTCTCACTCCCTTTCCCTCCCTCTCCCTCCGTTTCACTCCCTCTCCGTCTTCCCCCCTTCCCACCCTCTCACTCCCTCTCCGTCTCCCTCTCTTTCCCTCCCTCTCACTGCCCCTCCCTTTCCCTCCCTCTCACTCCATCTCCATCTCCGTTCCTCTCACTCCCTCTCCCTCCCTCACTCCCTCTCCGTCTCCCTCACTTTCCCTCCCTCTCACTCCCCCTCTGTCTCACTCCCTTTCCCTCCATCTCACTCCCTCTCCATCTCACTCCCTTTCCCTCCCTCTCACTTCCTCTCTGTCTCCCCCCCTTTCCCTCCCTCTCACTCCTTCTCCATCTCCCTCTCTTTCCCTCCCTATCACTCCCTCTCCGTCTCTCTCCCTCTCACTCCCTCTCCATCTTCCTCTCTTTCCATCCCTCTCACTTCCTCTCCGTCTTACTCCCTTTCCCTCCCTCTCACTTCCTCTTCATCTCCCTCCCTCCCTTTCCCTCCCTTCCACTCCCTCTCCATCTCCCACCCTTTCCCTCCCTATCACTCCCTCTCACTCTCCCTCCCTCTCACTCCCTCTCCGTCCCCCTTCCTTTCCCTCCCTCTCACTGCCTCTGTCACCCTCTGTTAGCCGGGGCACACACACACACGCACAGCCGCCCCGAGCACTTCACAGGTCTTTAAAAGACAATTAGCATGTTAATGAGGCTTTGATGTTTCACCTCTTCTTAGGCCCCTGCAGCTTTACTCTGGCTATCGCTAGGATTAAACGGCCCCCACAGAGCAGTAGAGTCTCTCACGGTGCTGCAGACACTCTTTAAAAAAAATGTAAAACAGGGGTACGGTCCGCGGGCCGCCACGGAAGGCTTGCCGGGCCGCTAGAGGCTCACGGGTGGTACTATAAGTACCTCTGGTCTAGAAGGAGAACACACTGTGATAAAGAGATGAGTGTTGATAATAACTTTGTGGACCTTAGGCCACACACTCGTCAACAAGTGCAGTTTAATGGTAGGTAAGGATGGTCAGTTTGACAGAAATTCATCTATCCTATTCTAAAGAGAGCACCATGGATTTCAGACTGACTACATTTTGCACAATGCCAGAGCCATTTCAGTGTGTTAGGATTCTAGGTTTTGTATTTTTAGTGTCCTTCTCCTTTGAGAATAAGACTTCAGCTGTTGTTAATATCACAAACGTTCACGTACATGGTTTGTCAAAAGTAACTACATTGCTGTAAACATTTCTTTTTCTAATCCCTATAGTGCATGATCATAAAGTAAGAAATTGTGTTAAGAAAAAGCCTGACTACTTTAATATTGAAAGCCTTAGAGACAGTACTAAGAAAGTTACCAGAGAGAGGCAATTGCTTGCAACAACTTGACAGTTGGCTATCTCTGTCATCTTTGCACTGGACACATGGGCTGACATTATTATACTCCTCCTACCACTTAGCATAAGGTTTTTATGAAAAGAGAAAAACTTGGGATCCTCTGTTTGAACTATCTTTTTTTCAAATTGCCTATACATTCTTGACTGAGAAAAGAAATAGGACTTGCAAAACGAATTGCTGGTGTCACCCTCTTGTGAACTAAATTCCTCGAACCTTCTTTGGCTCAGTGGAGCTGACATCCAAGAGTAGTCCACTAGAAACCAGAAGCCGGGGTGAATACACAAGAAAAGTTTTGTTGCTGTTCAGGAGGGCCATATACGAATGACACATGGCAAAGTCCCTTTTACGGAAGGCCCAAGCAGAGTATGGGAGCCCAGGGAACCAGCACTCATGGCAAAGAGAAGTGCTCCCTAATGAGAACTAAATGGGAAGGGTAGGAATTAGGAAATGATGGGTAGCTGCTGTGAACAGAGAAGCAACATCATTTTGTACTGTACAGATAATGGTGCAGTAACAAGAAAAGACAAGGCTTGCCTAACAAGGCAGGTAGTAGATTTACAAGTCTAGTATTAATGGTGTTAAGTGACATTAAGGGATGTTTGATGGGACAAGCCACTTGCAGGTGGAGCTCATACATGACCAAGATAAAGGAAGTACCATGTCTTGGTCACAGATCTATGTGGTTCTATTGCTTCTCTTTGTGGAACAACGTGTTAGGTGAGGGGCAGTTCCTCATTGAAGACTTTTCCCCTTCCCAGATCCACAGCACAACTCACACTTACCTGTTAAAGGTCACTCTGAACAAAGGGGAGATAGTAGGAGAGAATGTTTCAAATATATGTGTTTGGTTGGTTTATGGGCTTTTGGGGCTGAATTATCAACTTTACCGTGGAGATAAATTTGACAATTGGAGACCCGGCATAGTATATTTACACGGGCAAGGTCAATAAGGGCACTCAACTTAACCTGTTGCATGCGCCACATGGCCGGGAGCCGTCCGACGTCACGGTGGGCGCGTGTGTCGGACGGCTCCCGGTGGTCCTAGCACCCACACATGGTGGAAGTGCTGGCGCTCCGCCAGTCAGCCGCCCTTTAAGATGCCCCCACCAGGGATGGCAGGGGAAGCCCTTCCCCTGCCTCCCCTTCACGTCATCTAATAATGTCAGCGCTCGAGGCGCGCTGACGTCATTAGAGGATTCTTAATGTGCTGGAAGAGAGGAGGTAAGATTCTCTTCGTGGGGGGGGGGGATTTAAAAAAAAAGAGGCATCAGGGGAAAAGAAAGGGTTTTTTCTTTCCCTTGAGTCCTCTTTTGAGCATTCCTGCGCTTTCAGCGCGTCGGGAAGAGAGGAGGTTAACTTCTACTAGTGGGAGGGAGGATTTTAAAAAAAGAGGCATCAAGGGAAATACAAGGGTTTTCCTTTCCCTTGAGTCCTCTTTTGAGCATTCCTGATGCACAAGCATGCGATCATGCAGCAGGAATGCCAACTAGACACCAGGGATTTTCTTTTTATTACAATAAAGTTTACCTGTTTGTGGGGAGATGCCCCTTAGGCAAGGGTCGCTCCCCTGCTGGGAGCAATATATTTTGGCTGTGTCTGCCCCACTAGGGGCAGATCGTGTCATTTTCTTTTTTAAAGTTGCCCAGTAGATCACCAGCGATACATTTGTGGGGAGTGACCCCTTTGGCGAGGGTCGCTCTCCCTTGGGGGCAATGTTTTTGGCTGTCTGTCCCATGGGGGGGGGGGTAGATCTTGCCATTTTCTGTATTTAGTGGCCCATTAGACCACCAGGGATTAATTTTTGGGGAGTGGCCCCTTGGGCAAGGGTCCCTTCCCCTTGGGGGCAATGTTTTTTGGATGTCTGCCCCCGTAGTGTAGTTCCTATATTCCCAATATGCTCTGTGCATTGGAAAAATATATCCTACAGATTTGACGTAGGACTTAGGTCGACTAGGTCTCTATCGAATATATTAGACTTAATTGTGAGTGCCAGCTAGCTCAGAGGTCACTAGAAACATTCTCGAATACACAAGAAGGGATTCGTTTCTGACAACCGCATAAACATGACAAATTTGTTTCCCCAAGAAAAAACGTATCTTCAGAGTTGTGGAAACAATAGATAGATATTTTACTCAGTCAATCGTGCATGTTTCGTTTCATCAGAGGTGCAAAAAAATAGAGAGACGGGCATTTTTAATAAAAGGGTTTATTGAACAGTCTTCTTTCTCATGCAGAAGAAATGAACTGCTACAATCGTAATACTGGTTGCAAAGTATAATGAGTACAGTAAGAAGACTATTATAAAATAATACTGTAAAAGCATGGTATGGTTTATAAGCCATAAAATACATACATAAAAAAAAAAGAGTGCACCGTAGTCGGCATCCAACTAAGTTTTAGGAAACAACCAGGTTTTGAGTCTCCTTCTAAAGCCAAGGAGATCACTAACTTGTCTTAGTTCCGCAGGGAGCTGATTCCAAAGTTTGGCAGCAGCGAACCCAAAGGAACGACGACCTGCCCTAACTTTCCTGAATCTAGGAATTTTTACAAGTTTTGCTAAGGAAGAACAAAGTCTTCTCACAGGAGCATACCACTCAAACTTTCTCTGCATGGACACAGTCCCCAACCTATGCAAGGCTTTAAACTCTATGCAGAGAGACTTGAACTGGACTCTTTGTCTCAGCAGAAGCCAATGTAGATTTGCCATGGCCGCCGAAGAAGCAGATTTTCTGGGCCATCCCAGGGCCAACTTGGCGGCAGTAGACTGAATCCTCTGCAACCTGTCAAGCAAGAATTTAGGAGACTCGAGAAACAAAGCATTGCAATAATCAAGTCTACTAAGAATGGTACAGCGCACTATCAATGCACGAGCATGAGATGGTAGTAGAGGAAGAATCTTCCGCAGAGACCTAATGATGGCCAGACAGCAGGTCACAGTTTTCGTGACCTGTACTTCCAAGTTGAGTTTGTAATCAAACATGACGCCTGTAGGAAGGTAGCCCCTGACTATGGTTGCCCCCAACTTTTTGCCCTGTGTTTTAGCTGGTTTTTGACATAGTTGGCCTGGGACCCTGCCAATCAGGACCCCAGGCTCTCTCTCTAAAATGGATTCCATGTACCCTAGGTACATATCCAATTGGTACTGGGCCACCTTATCAGACCCTGTAACTCAGGGCATAGGTGTACCCAGGGCCTACCAGGGGCTGCAGCATGTATTATGCCACCCCTGGCTGGCCATCTAAATCTGACACAACTGGCTGCACGACAGCTGGGGCAAGGGGGTGTAATCTCTTTTGCTTTAGATATAGTATACCTATATCTAACCCTAAAATGGACACATAGATTCCTATCAGTCACTCCTATGGCAGGCCTTAACAATCCTGAAGGCAGAGTGCTTGGAATCATGTGAGATGGTGCTCTGGCATGAGCTGAGCCCGTTTGCAGCTTGCAGAACCAAGTCCTAATAGCTGTTCCATGATAACGCATACCATATACTCTTAAGTGCATTATAATCCTCGCGGTTATATGCCAACTCTGGTATCGCTTTATCAAAACATGTCGAGTAAGGTGTCATACGAATTGGAATACTAACCCCTCACCAATTCTGGCGACGGGGTTAGCATTCCACCCTTCTAGAGGGACACGACATGTATGTAACTGTGAACCCCGGTTAAAGTTAACTCGAGCCTCACCGAGTCTGACCTCCTGCTGCTGGGAGTCCTTCCAGCGAGGAGAGCTTGGACAAAGGGTTTCCTGTCAGGGGCGGTGCTAGCACCATCCCAGACAGGGTTTTGTGTATCCTGGGTAGGCAGGGCTTTAGAGGAAGGTGACTGCAAGTGGCACCCGGGTGCTCACTATGCATCTGCCGGCTAGAACCAGTTCCAGGGGCACACCAGCCCCTGAGCTGGGGAAAGTCCGGCATGGGAGAGGGGTGTAACCACCCCCCTTCCTGGTCCCACCCATGGGCAGGACCTAGTCGCATGCCAGCCCCTTTCCTTAGTATAAAGACAGGAGCGGGCCCCCTTCCCAAATTAGATCATCTTTGAATCCTGAAACTACTTTCTACGAAAGGAACTCAAGACTTCTTCTCAAGATTTCTCCCTTGTGACTAAGGAGTAGTCACCCTGCATCTGCGGGCACCAACTAAGAACACTGCGGTTTGCTGCACGTCCTTCCTCAGGAATCCGACCGACCAGCACAACGAGACCCGGCTTCCCTGGCACCTCTGACCTCTACCTACATCATCAGCCCAGCTGAGATCCGTGGGTGTGACAAGACCTCGAGGGACCGGCCATCTTCAGAACTGCACAACGCTTATCAAGCACGACCGCCGAGGGATCCTCGAGTGAGTGCTTTGGGGTTCGAGAAGCCCTGACCCTGAGCAGCTCCAGCACCGAAGTCCAGCCCCCCAGCATCCACCAGATCTGCGTGGGGCCCTTCTGCTCTTTGCTGCTCACCGCGTTGTCCGGCTACTTGCCTGCTGGCTTGTGGCCCTCCTTACGACGCACCACGATGACAACACCGCTGGTCTGGTTGCTCCAGACTGGCCCTTGCTCCCCTCCAACAGAGGAGCACCCCGGACCCTCCTGGTCCACTCCAGACGCCATTTTGAGTCCACCGCGTGGGCTTGCATTTGCCAAGACTTGTTGCCCCAATCCTGGGTCCAGCGACGTCGACAGCAGATACCTTTGTGGGACCGCTCGAACCTCCATCCTGGTTGCGGACAACGCCTCCTGGTCCGAGGGACTGCAGAGCCCAGCGTCGCCTACTCACCTGGTCGAGGTGACTTCCTCCGGTGCCATCCTGGTGCCCATCTAATCACTGGCTAGTGATTCAGAACTTGGTCCCCTCTGCTTACAGGTATCCTCCATCACCGATCCAGGCTTGGATCCCATCGAACTTCAACACTGGTCCCCTGCCAGCAACTTCTTCTTTCAGGCTCCATAGACTGCAACGAGGATTCCCGACGTCTTTTCAGACCTATGCAGCCGCAGCCCCTGGGCTAGGTAATCTCAGCATTTCAGTGCTCCAGCATAGCTTAACTATCCAAGGGTCCAGATCCTTTTTCGTTTCAGCTCTACCTAGTCGGATTCGTCCGATAACACTAACTTTACGAAATCTAGCATCCCTAGACTTTGTCCCGCATCCCGCGTGAGAGTGCACACTCTGCACCCGATCTCCCTAGGCCTCCTGATAGTAATCTGAAGGTTCAGTAGTCCAGTCCTAGCGATCCTAAAGCCTATTAGAGTAGTACTTACCTGCTAGTAATTTCGCATTCCACTTTTAGAGTATATGGTTTTTCGTGCCCCTCGGGCATTTGTGTAGATTGTGCGACTTTCAGTATTTTCCTAAGAGCTTTGTATTGTGCATAGCACCCTGTCCTCATAAAGAGTCCAGGGCTGTTGTGTTCTAAATTAATATACTTTTATTTTCATAACAACTTGTGTGGTGTCCTTTCACTTGGTGTTCAAGGGGTATATGTGATGGTATAACAGCTGGCTTAACACGCCCTCTAGAGTTTAGCCTAAAGACTGCTCTTGTCCATGCTACTAGGATAGCTGGTCTACGGTTGACTTACAACCAATCATCAATAAGGGTTGTTTGGACTGATACATAGTGATCACTAGAATAGTGAGCACTGCATATCAGGCCAACTTCTCACAACGCCCAGATTGCGGACCTTCCTCACCGGTTGAACCCTGGACAAGGATTTGGCGGGCCAGAAATTACTAGGTAAGACAGAGGGAATTCTGTCCCTAGGACAATAAAGCACCTCTGTCTTATCTGCATTGCATTGCAGTGAGTTCTCCTTCAGCCAAATAGCCATATCACGCAAGCAGCTATGAAGCACTTCTAACAGGGTTGACTGATCTCCCTCAAGGGAGAAAATCAACTGCGTGTCATCCGCATAATTAACGACGTTAATGTTATGTGCTTTGATGACAGCAATCAGAGGTTTCATATAGATGTTAAATAAAATGGGGCTGATGACCGAGCCCTACGGTACGCCATGCAAGATATTGGTGTAGGCGGATAGAAAAGGAGGAGGGATACCGCTTGTTGTCTATTCTGTAAAAGTTACTGAAACCACCTCAGGACAGGTCCCATCACCCCAACCTCTCCCAGTCTGTTCAACAGAATCCCATGGTTGACGGTGTCAAAGCCAGCAGACAGGTCAAGCAAAACCAGAACAGCTGCCTGCCCTCTGTCTGCCCGCATCCGAAGTTTGTCCATCACGGTCACTAGAGCTGTTCCAGTTCCATGGGCCGACCGAAAGCTTTACTGAGCCTCCTCCAGCAGATTATGTAGTTCCAAAAACTTAGACAAAGTGCTACTCACCACTTGCTCCACGATTTGAGCTGGAAAAGGCAAGAGAGAGATAGGCCTAAAGTTCTTTGGACACTCCGGGTCAAGCAAGGGCTTCTTTAACAGTGGTGTCACCAATGCTTGTTTCCACTGGGTCGGGACCACACCACTGGACAGAGACTGGTTGCAAATCAACCGAAGAGTGGAAAACAGCTCTGCCTTAAATTCCATCCATATTTTATGGGACACAAGATCAAGCGGAGACCCAGAGAGGACACCATAGGCCACCCTATTAAAATCATCCACTCCTAGAGGCACAAACTCAGAAAGGCGGTTGACGGCCTCTCCTTCTCTACTAAAATCAGAAGCCTCGAAATCCTTTTCCACCGTATCATCACAGCCGATAGTCACAGTATTTGCCGCCCCCGGTGGCTGTTGGTCACCTCCCAAGTCCTAAATAATGATTTTAATTTTATTGTGGAAGAACTTAGCCAGGTCCTCACAGAGCTCTTGGGAGGAAGGTATCACGTTCTTAGAGCATTGGGGGCTGGTCAAACTGTTCAAGATATTAAAAATACTTCTCGAACTGTTTGGGGCCTTAAGTATCAAGGAGGAGAAATAGTCCACCTTAACCATGTTTGATTGCCTTCTTATAACCTGCTATCTTGAACTTCCATATAGACTTATCATCAACGTGATAGCCACTTCGTCACCTCCTCTCAGCATGCTTACATTCCAATTTCAGGATTTTCAGGTTTTCATTAAACCAGGCAGCTGAAGGTCTACCCCTGCTACGATGGTTTTTTTCGGGTGCAAATAGATCCAGGGTTGAGGTGATCTCCCTACAGAAGGAAGCATAGTTCTCATCAACTTGCCTATCTGAGGAAAAACAATCCTCCACCCTGAATAACGGGCCGTTGCCCTTCATTCGCAAGAGGGCCTTCCAATCTCTGCTCACAATGTTGCGAACAGAGTTTGTTGCCCGAGGATTGTAATTAGCAACAACTACATAAAAATGTGATCAGCAAATGGTCCGTCTAATCCATTGACAAAATGTCTCCAATAGAGAGGTGATTAGTCTCTGCAAAAATTAAATCAAGCATATGCCGTCCTATATGAGTGGCCTTGGACACCTGCTGAAAGAGGCCAAGGCCTTCGCAGGATTGAAGAACATTAAAGTAGGCAGAATCAAGCGACCCATTAGACCAGAGATTAAAATCACCCAGGATCACCAGTCCTGGGTAGCCGCCATACCAGTGAAAGTCTCCAGCAAAAGTTGCTCCTGCAGTACACTGAAGACCACAGGAGGTCGATAGCAGATGATCTCAGTAAGGGCTTGACCATCATCATTCTTAAAAGCAAAGCCGAGTAGCTCAAAACCTCCGACTGCATCAACATCCAAAATAACCAAGTTCAAGCTATCTTTAAAGATCACCCTAACTCCTCCACCCCTCCCATTTGACCTAGGTTTATGGGGAATGTTATACCCAGGGGGGCAAACCCAGCCAGGGGCAATCTCACAGTCATGAGAGGTCCAAGTCTCGTTCGTAAATAGGACCTCAAGTTCATGTAGTTCCAGCAACAGCTGAATCTCTGTGACGTGCTTAGGAAGTGATCTAACATATAGGAGTCCACACAATAATATTCCTGTGTCAAGAAAGTCAGACAATGGAAAGGCGGACAGAGCAAAATCAAAGGCTCCCTTACCCTTGCCTACCTCACCAATGAGGTGTAGCTCTTCACTGGGGTAACTAACCGGACAGCACGGTTTAGTTGGCCCCGGACGGATAAAAAAAACAGCAGCATGGCTGGCGCTGAGCGCTTCCTTAGCGCGGACGGGCGCAGATGGGCTTGCCTTTGGCGTGCCTTTGGCACGCCCCTGGCATGCTCGCGGCAGCATCCGGTTTTTTGAGCTTCAGGCACTAAAAGACTAGAGCGCTGACACCAAAGATGGCGGGTCCGCTCGCATGGATGGACCCAGCCCAACATGAAACACAGCGCACCTGAAGAAAAGACTAAGGTCCAGATGTAGGTCGCCTGAGATGTAGGGGCCAATATTTTACAGAATCTGTAAATTTACCGAATCTGTCAATTTACTGATTCTGTAAAATACAGAATCGGTAATTTTACCGATTCGGTACATCGCAGCTGTAGGTAGCACTGTTTACAGTGCTACAGGTCTTCAGAATTCGGTATTTTACCACCCAATAGAATTGGGTGGTAAAATACCGAATTCAGGTGTACATGCACATCTGTGCATGTACACCTGTGCCATGTGACACACAGACATGCCCTTAGGGCATGTATGTGTGCCACATGTCACACAAGCCTGTACTTGGGGTGCTTGAGGGTGTCAAAGTGACACCCCCTGCACCCTTGCAGGATTCGGTATTTACCGATTCGGTAAATACCGAATCTGTATTTCCCATTGATTCCTATGGGCTTCAAGGCCCATATGAATAAATGGGCAATACCTATTATAAAATAAGAATTACCTACATCTGCCCCCTTCGTATTTACCTACTCTTAAATACCGATTCGGTATGATTCGGTATTTAAGAGTAGGTAAATAGGAATTATCTACATCTTGCCCTAAAAGACTATAAGTACTCGACTGTTGCTTCTAAAATACGCCTACCCCAATGTACCTAACCTAAGTCTTGTACGAGGGAAGAAGTAAGTGTGGTGTAGCATAGGTTTAGTTTATTTGCCAAGAACATACCCAAGAATTCTCTTAGGGTCTATACAGCTCCGTACCTTGGTTTTAGAATGAAAGAGGTCTCGTATTTCTGTCTCCGGACTCGATTTCCCAACACCCGGCAAGGGGAGCTTGGAAACACTGGAGCTGGATTCTTAGTGAGAGAAAGGCAGCCTCTCTGTCAGTGCGTCAGCGGGATGGTCGGCTTCCTTCGGCACTTGCTGTAGCGAGCTGTGTCGGGCAAGTAGATAGTTGAGCTACTCCAAACCAATGTGTGTTTGCTAGGGCAAGTGTAGGCATATTTATACCTTGAAGGTGCCTAGTTTGACGTAAAGTCAGACATAATAACGTCATCAAAGAACCCCAAGGGAATGGTAGTTCTTTGAAAACGCCATGATTTCTAGGAAAAATCAATATTCAAGTAAGGGGATGTCCCTGACTGCTGAAGCCGAGTTTTCCAAGAAATAGTTGTAGCTTTTTGGAACTGGTGGAAGTAGCCATGACTGTATTTGGACTGGATGGGTTATGTCTAAATATGGGTATGATTTCTATGCCTATATAAGGGCAATGTGAATTGTAGCTATATAAGGGCATGAATCAGTAACTTACGCATGATTCTAAAATGCTTCATAATGACCCCTTGGCGGCAGACCTCACCATTTTTTTTATTTAGTGGCTCACTAGACCACCAGGAATTATTTTGTGGGGAGTAGTCTCTTGGGCAAGGGTCGCTCCACCTTGGGGACAATGTTTTTGGTTGGGAGGACAGATCTCGCTACTTTTTTTTGTAGTGGCCCACTAGGATATTTTTTAGTTATGTTGAGGAGCGGCCCCTTGGACAAGGGTCGCTCCCCTTCATGGGAGGATGAGTGTGGCCATATCTGCCCTCTTTGGGTGGCAGATCAGCAGTATGTTTTTATGCCCATCTGCCCCCAAGAGGGGAAGAGGCCGCTTGGCACCAGGGTTTTTTAAATGTTGGTGTTGGAGAGTGACCTCCTGGGCAAGGTACTCCCCTTTTATGGGGGTGAACATTTTATTAATACTCTTAGGGCCACCTACCACTTAGCTTGGCTGGTGGATTGTGTGTGGGCTAATGCATTATTTGCATTCATGATTGGAATGATTTTTTCTCCTTTTTATTCTAGTGTAAAGCTTTTGATTCTTGTTTGGGGTATCTGCAGTGGTTGTTCTGCAGTTTTGCGTAATTGCAGTTATTTGGTAAGATTTTGTTTGTGCTCCGTTTACTCCAAATGAGTATTATTGTCATGCATGAATGAATTTTTTTTGTAAGTGGTGTCATAATGGCAACATTTTTAGTTAGTGTTTTGAACATGAAATTCTTTGCGATGTGTTTGCATTATCTTATGTGTCATTTTCTTTTTTCTTTTTCTTGTGAGTGGTATAGTTTTGGAGTACATAGGTCTTTGTGATAAAGACACATATTGTTTATTGCTTATTTTACAACGTGTGTGTTGTTGTTGACTTGTTTGACAAGTTCCCTTTATTATTAAGGATATGGCTAGCCGTAAAATTACTGCTCAGCAGGTAGTTGGTATGCTTTTTGAATCTTCCTCTGAGCAGGATTATGAGACAGTTGTCTGAGGGAGAGGAGGGAGTGCAAGATTCTGGCAGTGAGTTTCCTGTCCAAAAGAAATCATCTGATAATGAAGCTACTCTCAGTGCAGATGAAGCTACTCTCAGTGCGGATGAAGTGCCTGTTTTAGAGGAGGACACTGATGTGTCGATGGTGCCGCAAGAGATATCAGTATTGCGGCCTGAGGCTGCAAGGCTTCCTACTGGAAGTGCTGGGCTCTGGGTTGATCCACACATGGTGCAGCTGGTGTTGCCTGCCTCTAGTTGTGATGCAGGGTGTAGAGTGGATTGTGATTTTTTTTTACCTATACAGTTTCTTCACTTGTTCATTGGTAATGTATTTTTGGCTGAGATTGTTGAGCAGACTAATTTGTACGCTGAACAGTTTTTGAGGGACAACAGTGCCAGATTTAAACCCCGCTCTAGAGCTACCCGGTGGACTCCCACAAATCTGGATGAGATGAAGATGTTTTTTGGTTTGACTTTTTTGATGGGCTTGAGGAGGAAGCCGTCCATGGCTTCATATTGGTCTTGCAGTCTCTTAGTGGCAACGGCCATATTTCCTGCAATTATGAGTTGTGATCACTATATACTTTTGCTTCGGATGCTGCATTTTGTTGATAATGCTTTGGAGTTGCCAAGAGATCACCCTGACTGTGACCATATTTTTAAGATTCAGCCTGTTCTTGTTCAGTTTGTGAATCGATTTTCAAAGATCTGTACTCCAGGGAAAGAAATAGCTGTTGATGAGTCTTTGGTCCTGTTCAAGGGCCGTTTGGTCTTTAGGGAGTACATTCCTAGCAAGAGGGCACGTTATGGAATTAGGATGTATATGTTGTCTGATAGTAGGACAGGATATGTCTATACGCTGGTAGGGATTCCACTATTTGTTACATGTCCACTTTTGGAGTTTCAGAGAAAATTGTGTGGGATCTTGCTAGAAGACTGTTTATTAGAGGCCAACACTTGTACCTTGATAACTTCTACACTGCTGTGCAATTGTTTGAGAAATTGTTTAAAGTGGACACTTTTGCTTGTGGTATGATTTGCTCTAACCATAAAGGTTACCCAAAAAAGTTTGTTTGCAAAAAGCTTCTGAAGGGACTGTGCAGTGCCTTGTGTAGGAGGGATGTGTACATGCTGACTACCATTCATGATGAGAGTACTTCACCTGTGACTGTTTGGGGTCAGGTTGCTGAAGTGTGAAAACCTGTGTGCATTGTAGACTACAATAAGCACATGGGTGATGTCGATAGAGTAGCTCAGAGGTTGAAACCTTACACTGCTGTTCGTAAGGCTTACATTTTGTATAAGAAGTTGGCCATCCAACTCTTCAATTTAGCAACTCTCAATGCTTTTGTTGTGTTCAAGGAGTGTTCTCCTGTGTCAAAGATGACTTTAGTTCAGTTTCAGGAGTTTTTGATAGGTAGCCTTGTTGTTGTGGAACAGGCAAGCGTTCCTAGAGTTGGAGTGGTGGAGGAGGAGGGCTAGATTGGCACTTGCTTGATTTAATTCCTACCACGCCCCAAAAAACAATCCCTGTAAGAGATGTAGAGTCTGCTTGCGAAGACGTATGCGGAAGGAAAGTTGTATGCACTGAGCTGATTGTCCTTCTAATCATGGGCGGTGTGTGCCCACATGTTTCGGATTGTATAACACTCGACAAGAGTTTTTGGGCGCAACTGTGAGTCTAATAGTGTACTTCCTCGTCTGTATGATTTTATATAGTGGTTGTTCAGTTTCACGTTTGGCAATAGAAAGATGTCTTCAGTTACTGCTGTAATTTTTGTAGTTATAGTTTTGTATCTAGTTGCAATTGGTTTGTGTTTGCTTTCTTGTTAAAAAAAAAATCATGATGGTATGCTTGGACTGGCACTTGGCAGGCGGTGTGCGTGGACTGGCGCCTGGCTGGCTGTGTGCGTCGACTGGTGCTTGGCTGGTCATATGCGTGGACTGGTGCTTGGCTTGTGGTGTGCGTGGACTGGTGCTTGGCTGGTGGTGTGGGTGGACTGGTGCTTGGCTGGCGGCGTGCGTGCGTGGATTGGTGCTTGGCTGGCGGTGTGCGTGGACTGGCGCTTGGCTGGTGATGTGCATGGACTGGCACTTGGCTGGTGGTGTGCATGGACTCGTGCTTGGCTTGCGGTATGCGTAGACTGATGGTTGGCTGGCGGTGAGCGTGGACTGGCACTTGTCTGGTGGTGTGTGTGGACTGGCGCTTGGCTGGCGGTGTGCGTGGACTGGTGCTTGTCAGGCGGTGTGCATGAATTGGCGCTTGGCTGGTGGTGTGCGTGGACTGGCGCTTGGCTGAGGGTGTGCATGGACTGGCGCTAGGCAGGTGGTGTGCCTGGACTGCGCTTGGCTGTCGGTGTGCGTGGGCTGGCATTTGGCTGGCAGTGTGTAGGTAGTGACTTGCTGCTGGTCATTACAAACTCTGCTAGTCAAACACCACTGCAGACACTATGTCAACCACCAGCCGATGTGATTGCTGTCAGTCATGTGGGCATATGAAAGTGATGGGCCCATGAATGGCGCTGTCTGTTGATGTGAATGTTGTGATGTGCTGGGCCCGCGGCTGGCGGTGTGAATGGTCTTATGTGTCACGTATGAAAGGTGTGTGAATGGCCTGTAAAGAGGTTGGTGCCTTGCCATGGCTTTACAGCTCATGAACTGTGAGTCATTGGTTCAGGTTTGTAACCTTTTAAATATTAACAGTGCATTTCCTTTTTGTGAAATCTGTTGTTAATAAAATTTTACACCCTGAACCTTCACTCATCGTCGTGCCAAAACCAAACTGTATGTGTGAGTACTTAAAGAATTGTTCATTTTGAAGGAATATTTATTTTTCTGTCTTTCTGCCAGAGTGTACATTGTCTCCACATTGTCTGTTAATGTGAGTGTTATAATGTGCTGGGGACGCAGCTGGTGGCTTGAAAGTGTGTGTCAAGTATGAAAGGTGTGTGAATGGCCTCTAAAGAGGTTGGTGCCTTGTCGTGACTTTACAGCTCACGAACTGTGAGTCATTGGTTTAGGTTTTTAACCTTTTCATTATTAACAGTGCATTTCCTTTTTGTGAAATCTCTTGTCAATAAAATGTACATTTTGAACTTTTTACTCACCCTCGTGCCAAATCCAACCAGTATGTGTGTGTACTTGAGGAACAGGTGGATAGGCAGTCATATTTGTCTAATATGTCTTTCTGTGCTAAGGTGTAGTCTGTCTCTAGGGAAAATGTCACAACTTTAGATATTTCTGTAAAACAAATTTTCCCATACAGAAATTTGAGAAACAGGGGCTTTTTTCAGCTAAATTTGAGGTTTGCAGGGCGTAGGAAAATGTTGGGGAAACCACACAAGCCATACCTCGCTGGACTCCCCAGGGTGTCTAGGTTTCAGAAATGTGTGGGTTTGGTAGTATTCCCTAGATGGCTGCTGAGCCTGGGGCCAAAATCTCATGTGGCCCCACTTGGAAAACCAGGTTGTTATGTGAAAGGTAAATTTTATGTCGCCTCAATAGGTTTTGGGCCCTTGACCCGCCCAAGCGAGTGAGGTGCCATTTTTATCGGGTGACCCGGAAGAACGCTGGGTGGTGGGAAATTTGTGGATCCAAGCAGATTCCAGAACTTTCCCACACAGAAATTCGAGAAAAAAGTGCATTTTTCAGCAAAATTTGAGGCCGGCTGGGGATTCTGGGTAGGAAAATGTTGGGGGACCCACGCAAGCCATACCTTGCTGGACTCCCCTGGTGTCTAGATTTTAGAAATGTGTGGGTTTGGTAGGTTTCCCTAGCTGGCCGTCGAGCCCGGGGCAAAAAACTCATGGGACCCCCCCCTTGCAAAACCAGATTGTTTTGTGATAGGTAATTTTTATGTCATCTCAATAGGTTTTGGGCCCTTCCCTGTCTTGGGTACTTGACAAAACCACACGTGAGGTACCATTTTTATCGGTAGACCTGGGGGAACACTGGGTGTATGGAAATTTGTGGATCCATGTAGAATCCAGAACTTTCCCACACAGAAATTTGAGAAAAAAGTTATCTTTTCCACTAAATGTGATGTTTGCAAGGGATTCTGGGTAGGAAAATGTTGAGGGACCCATGCAAGCTATACTTTGCTAGACTCCTCCAGGTGTCTCAGGAGTCTTGTATTCATTAATGTTTGGTTTTGGTAGGTTTCCCTAGATGGCCACCGCGCCCTGGGTCAAAAACTCATGGGACCCCCCTTGCAAAACCAGGTTATTTTGTGATCGGCAATTTTGATGTCACCTGAATAGGTTTTGGGCCCTTCCTGTTGTGGGTACTTGATCTACCCACATGAGTGAGGTACCATTTTTATCAAGAGACCTGCAGAGATGCTGGGTGGGATGACATTTGTGGATCCACACAGATTTCATAACTTTCTCACAAGGAAATTTGAGAAAAAAGTAATTTTTCCAGCTACATTTGAGGTTTACAGGGGATTCTGGGTATGAAAATACCTTAATGGACTCCGCTGGGTGTCTAGTTTTCAGAAATGAGTAGGTTTTGTAGGTTTCCCTAGATGGCCACTGAGCCCGGGGCCAAAAACTCATGGGACCTCCCTTGCAAAACCAGGTTGTTTTGCTATAGGTAATTTTGATGTTGCCTCAATAGGTTTTGGGCCCTTGCCTGTCGCGGGCACTTGACCCACCCACACAAGTGAGGTACCATTTTTCTTGGAAGGCATTGGGGAACGCAGTGTGGGTGGAATTTTGTGGATCCACGCAGATTCCAGAACTTCCAACCACAGAAATGTGAGGAAAATTTGTTTTTTTGGACACATTTTTAGGTTTGCAAGGGATTCTGGGTACAAGAACCTGATGAGAGCCAGTCAAGTCGCCCCATCTTGGGTTCCCCTGAGTGTCTAGTTTTTAAAAAGTAACGGTTTGCTAGATTTCCCTAAGTGCCGGCAGAGCTAGGGTTCAAAATCTACAGCTTGGCACTTTGCAAAAAAAGGGTCCATTTTCACTGTGAAAATTTGGTGTGTCCATGTTGCATTTTGGGCCGTTTCCTATCGCGGGCACTAGGCCTACCCACACAGGTGAGGTAACATTTTTCTCAGAGGACTTTGGGGAATGCAATGTTGGTGGAATTTTGTGGATCCATGAGATTCCAGAACTTTCAACCACAGAAATGTGGCGAAAAATGTGGTTTTATTGACACATCTTCAGGATTGAAAGGGATTCTGGGTATCTGAACCTGGTGAGAGCCAGTCAAGTCACCCCATCCTGGGATTCCCCTGGATATCTAGTATTCAAAAATGTATAGGTTTGCTAGGTTTCCCCATGTGCTGGCAGAGCTAGGGTTCACAATCTACAGCTTGGCACTTTGCAAATAAAGTGTCAGTTTAAACTGTGAAAATGTGGTTTGTCTACACTGCATTTTGGGCTGCTTCCTGTCACGGGCACTAGGCCTTCCCACACAAGTCAGGCACCATTTTTCTCAGAAGAATTTGGGAAACTCAGGGTGGGTGGAATTTTGTGGATCCACACAGATTCCATAAATTCTTTTTTTTTTTTTTTTACAAATCTTTAGGTTTGCAAGGTATTTCAGGTACCAAAACCTGGTTAAAGCCAGTCAAGTCACCCCATCCTGAATTTCCCAGGGTGTCTAGTTTATAAAAATATATAGATATGCTAGGTTTCCCTAGGTGCTGGAACAGCTAGGGTTCAAAATCTACGGCTTGGCACTTTGCAAAAAATGGGTCCGTTTTCAATGTGAAAATGGGGTCTGTCTGTGTTTCGTTTTGGGCTGTTTCCTGCTGCGGGCAGTAGGCCTACCCACACAAGTGCAGTACCATTTTTCTCCAAAGACTTTCGGGAAACTCGGGGTGGGTGGAATTTTGTGGGTCCACGCAGATTCCAGAACTTTTCACCACAGAAATGTGAGGAAAGTGTGTTTTTTTTTACAAACGCTTAGGTTTGCAAGGGATTCTGAGTACCAGAACCTGGTGAGAACCAGTCAAGCCACCCCATCCTGTATTTCCGTGGGTATCTAGTTCTAAAAAAGATATAGGTTTGCTGGGTTTCCTGTAGTTTCTTCTGCATCTTTCTTCTTTACATTCTCTCCTGCTTAGCCCAGTAGAATGTTGCCATTCACATGATGCAATAGAATGCTGGCTGACTCCCTTGGGTCAGTTGAGAGTTGGAGCTGATCTGTAATGATCCTGCTCCTGGTGGGGTTCTAATTATCTTAATTACTTATCAACTACCTTCTATGAATGTGCCTTGTACCATCTTACTTCAAATAAATTACTTCTTCAATCAACTACTAGGACCTTGATCATCCTTCATTCACTACATAATTTATGGTGACAATGTGGGCGTACTTCAGCCTCCTTCTGAAACAGGCCTTCAATTAACAAGCTTCAACAAGGTAATGAACTTTGATTTCTTCCTTCAACTGACTTTCAAGCACACTGGAGAGCCCCACTAGTGACCATCCACCAGTCGCCCTTTTCTTCCAAACAGTGCTAGTCCCTGCTACAACTTTATGCTTACCAAGTCCGGACTACCTGTTTAAGAAGAACACCTGTTCCCTTCCTGATACCTTCGAAGTGTGTTTCTTCTAAGTGCAATTTACTACAGCAGAGTTCACCTTCCTGCTGCTTTGCCTCACGGTTGCCTTCTACATTCCTGCTTCGTTCTGCTGTTATGAAGCTAAAGCTCTTTGTGTCCTCCCCCCTCTCCTGCAATGGAGTACCCCGCTTTCCCAAAGCGGCGTTGCTCTGGAGAGTTTTGTCCCTCATGAGCAACAATCCTTATCTCCCTTTGCATGGTTGAAACTACAATTTTGCATTTGTGAACTATTGCCTAGAGGGAGTACACCACCGGTTTCTGCCTGCCATGTGAGAGCGACTATCATGCACTGTGAGACAGTGTCTGCTTTTCTTCTATTTTTCTGCAGCTTGTACGTTTGCCATTGTTTTGCTGCAATCGACTTTTGTTTTATTTACTGCACCATTAATGGCAGTTTAACAGCTACTGCTTTTTAAAAAGCAGTACAACTTGGATGGCGCGCACCGCTTACCTTCGATTGTCTCCAGCGTCATTTTGCATTCCTATGACAATACTCCTTCATTCATCAACATCAGCACCGTTGTGCGGCTACATTTGGTGTAGGTCCATGCTGTTAGTCATTCGACTGTACATCAGAAACGTGCCGCCATTTTCTTTGTGTGGAGTTCTTCATTTCTGCCATCCACCCTTGCCAACCCCGGTTTTTCTTTTTCTCCTTCGTCAGTTATTTTACCAGCTTTACTTTGTGCTAGTGCTGAAGTGTTTGTCCATCTAGCGTTATGCTCCTCATGAGATCCTCAACATCCTCATTTTGCCCTGACCTTCACCTTCACTGCTGCTAGGTGCCGGCATAGCTAGGGTTCAAAATCTACAGCTAGGCACTTTGCAAAAAAAAGGGTCTGTTTTCGCTGTGAAAATGTGGCGTGTCCAGGTTGAGCTTTGGGCCGTTTCATGTCAAGGGCACTAGGCCTACCCACACAAGTGAGGTGCCATTTTTCTTACCAGACTTTGGGGAATGCGGAATGGGTAGAATTTTGTGGATCCACTCAGATTTCAGAACTTTCCACCACAGAAAAGTGAGGAAAATGTGTTTTTTTGGACAAATGTTTAGGTTTGCAAGGGATTCTGGGTACCAGAACCTGGCGAGAGTCAGTCAATTCACCCCATCCTGGATTTCCCTGGATGTCTAGTTTTCAAAAATGTATAGGTTTTGTAGGTTTCACTAAGTGCCAACAGATGTAGGGGTCAAAATCTTCAGCTAGGCACTTTGCAAAAAAGGGTCAGTTTTCACTATGAAAATGTGGTGTGTCAACGTTGTATTTTGGGCCATTTCCTGTCGCGGGCACTAAGCCTACCCCCACAAGTGAGGTACCATTTTTCTCGGATGACTATGAGGAACGAAGGGTGGGAATTTAGTGGAACCACGCAGAATCCAGAACTTTCCACCACAGAAATGTGAGGAAGATGTGTTATTTGGGACACATTTTTTGGTTTGCAAGGGATTCTGGGTACCGGAACCTATTGAGAGCCAGTCAAGTCACCCCATCCTGGATTTCCCTGGGTGTCTAGTTTTAAAAAATTTATAAGTTTGCTAGGTTTCCCTAGGTGCCGGCAGAGCTAGGGTTCATAATCTACAGCTAGGCACTTGGCAAAAAAATGGTCAGTTTTCACTCTGAAAATGTGCTGTGTCCACAATACATTTTGGGCCGTTTCCTGTCATGGGCACTCGGCCGTCCCACACAAGTGAGGTACCATTTTTCTTGGAAGACTTTGGGTTCGTTGGGTGGGTCGAATTTTGTGGATCCACGCAGATTCCAGAACTTCCCACCAAGGAAATGTGAGGAAATGGGATTTTCTGGACAATTTTTAAAGTTTGCAAGGGATTCTGGGTAACAGAACCTGGTGAGAGCCAGTCAAGTCACCCCATCATGGATTCCCCTGGATATCTAGTTTTGAAAATTGTATAGGTTTGCTAGGCTTCCCTAGATGCCGTCAGAGGTAGGGTTCAAAATCTATAGCTAGGCACTTTGCAAAAAAAGGTTACAAGGGCACAAGTCAGGTACTATTTCTATCGGGAGACTTAGGGTAATACAGAATTGTAGAGTAACTGTTATTACCTATTGTCTTTCGATGCATTTTTCCCTCACAAATGAAATACAATGTGTAAAAAAAAGTCATTTTGAAAAATTACCCATAATTCTCACGCTTGTATGGGCACTGACAATTTCGGAAATCTGCACATATCTACTGTTTCTAAACTCTATATTTTATTCCAATTACAGAAATTCATAGGTGTCTTTCATACCAATTTTTCCATGTATATATTTTCCCAGATTCATTGCTATATATCCGGTACATAATGAAAAACCATTGCAAGACGCAGCTCAGATTGGATCTGGGCTCATCTGGTTCTTTGTGAACCTACAAGTCCTATATATCCCCACAACCAGAAACATAAAACAGATGTAACAGTATATTGCTTTCAAACAGCTGTCACAAATAGAAGACGTTACAGGTGAAAATGTTGGCACAAATGGCTGTTATTTTTCACGAATTTTCAATTTGCCCTATATTCAATTGTTAGTTCCTATAAAGAAACCTCAAAGGATCTACGGAAATGACCCCTTGATGAATTCATAATGTTGTCTACTTTTCCAAAATGTTTAGCTTTCCAGGATCCATTATTGGTTTCATACCCATTTCTGCCATTAACTGGAAGAAGTTTAAGAGCACAAGAAATATCAAAAATAGTCTATATTCCAGTAAAATGCCAAAACTGTGTAAAAAAGTTTGGTTTTCTGACAAAAGTCTGCTTGTACATGAAAGCTGGGAAAATTGTGATTTCAGCCTCACAAACCCTTTGTTGATACCATTTGCAGGGAAAAAACAGACGCTTTCATTTGCAGTACTTTTTTACAATGTTTCCCAACAAACCCAAAATGTAGATGTATTTTGACTAATTTTTGGGTCCCCTCCAAGGGAATGCACAAACCATGGGTTCCTTTAGATTCCCAAGATGTTGCAAGAAAAGGACACTGGTTTGGCGTGGATACCTTATGTGGTGAAAAAGTTACAGGGGCCTAAGAGCGAACTACCCCAAAAAGCCCAAAAAAGGCTTAGCACAGGGGGGAAAAAGACCTAGCAGCGAAGGGGTTAAAGAGTTAAATTCCATTCTGAAAAGATTTCAAGCATGAATATACCTGTAAGAACTGGTCCTATATTATTTGCACCAGTGTTAATCATCACTGCAGGGTTAATTTTTTTTTTGCTGCAAACAGGAAAGAAGCAGAGCTGATTTTTCACTGTGTATGGTGAGCCTGGAAACAGATATCAGTAAATGTAATAGCCTCTCTTCAGAATCAGAAAAATTGCCAGTGCATAAGTAGTGGGGAGTCACGATAAAGATGACTTAATATTGACCTGCAACAATATTTACTTGCACTATATCATCAAGGTAAGTAGCTGAGAAGTTAGAATAATAAATCTGCACTTTCCCTTTTTATTCTCACCATGATGATATATAGTGGTAGTGATATTGTAAAATCGATATTTTGCAGGCCAAAATTTGTGTAGTCGGTATTGTGACATACCATTGTATCAGTATGCCCAGAAAACATCTGGGGCAGATTTGATGACATTTCTTACAACGCAGCGCAGCACGAAAAAAAGATGTGCTTCTTTGCATGAGAAGAAGAAAGCAGGAGAGAGCCACATTTACAGAAATATAGCACTCTCCTCCCCTCTCCTAGCTCTGGCTCTGAAATCCGCTGTTGTGTGCCATGCACACACCTTGAGATCATAGTTCAATGGTGTTTGTGCGAGTCTAGCAAATGTTTTGTGCTGGAAGGAAAGCGTTCCAGTACAAGATACTATGCCCAGACTAAATTTAAACCTTTTCCCACTTTGTCTGTGTGTTGTACAGTGCAGCACACATACGAAGTCGGAAAAGGTAGAAGAAATAAAAGCATTTCTCGTTCGTAGCGCCAATTTGAAATGGGCACTATTTTCTCACGCTAAACACTGTCTACTTTTTTAAGTCAATAGGGTTTATCATCCGGAACCTCAGGTGGTTAGATAGAGGGCCGGACTGGGAACCAAAACTGGTCCTGGCAAAGAGCTCGGCCGGCCCCCCTGGGAGCGGCCGAGCTGTTTGCCAGGGCCAGTTTCTGCCGATTTTGTTACAGAGCCTGATTTTGCAGCTATGCTGCAAAAACGGTCCTGTAACAAAAACGGCCCCAGGGGCCCAAAATAGGCCCCCACCTCAGCGGCCCACCGGGGAAACGCCCGGTGCTCGCTATGGCCAGTCCGGCCCTGGTTACATATGAATGCCCATGCACTGCCCTTTGCGCGAAGTAATTCAAAGCAGTGCTATGCGCTGCTTTGCACTGCTTTCGTGTGTTATCCAGCACTAAACAAGTTTAGGGTTGGAAAGTAAATTAGTAAAAAAGGTTTTAGCGTAATTTTGCATCACTTTTGTGACGCAAAAACGGTGTAAATCTTACTAGCTAGGCCCCCCCTAGTCACACCTTGATCATTCTCAATAAAGATATTGCACCAGATCCTTATTAGATTATTTTTGCCAATAGTCTAAATTCCAACCCTATTCTGGTCTGACAGTCACCTTTGATCACGCTTACCAACAAATGCAGGTATGGTGTCAACAGACTAAATATCAATATCTGTAATACCCCACGAGCCTACATTTTGCTCTGGCCTCTTTTATATGTTGTATTGGTATACCTTGGTTAAACCTGAAAGTTCTTACCCTCTTTCAAAATTGACTGCGGTTTAATCTAATAGCCTCGCGATATTTTAGTATTTCAACGTTAAAAGTATGCTATTTCATGGTTCATGTTCTTTCTTTTCACATTTTTTTAAAAAAAAGTTTTGAACAAGACATGTTTTGCCTTTAAAATATTAACCTGGTCAATTAGCCTATCAGTTTCAAGTGCCAGGTTGCATGTTTCAAAAAATATTTGTCTGTACACGAGAGAAGAACATAACAAAAAAAAGGTATTGCTTCATAAAATTCATACACAATAGGTTGCAGTGAAGTGTAGTTTTGCAAACTTTGTAACTTTGTGATGGCTATTAGAAGTTTAACAGCACTTTTGCCGTTTTTTTCTATCAGTCACAATCAAAGTAGGAATCGTGACTATGGCGTAGAATGACAAACTATTTTCTATTCTTAACTATCCCCAAAATAAATGTGTTGAAGTTATATAGAAAGAACGGGGCAGATTTACAAGCCTCTTGCGCTGCTTTTAGGCCGTTGCGTCACTTTTGTAATGCAGCGGCGGCTCAAAAGATGCGTCATGGTGCGGGGTATTTACAATGTGACGCATCTCCCAGATGCATCACGTTGTAAAGCCCTGCGCCGGAATAGGCGTACCATCACAGGGGGAGGCATTACGGCACAGGAACGCCTCCCAAAAGTGGCTGAGTGATATCTACAAGATTTCACTCAGTCACTTTTGGGCCCATGCTGTGTCAAAACCCTTCGCCTGCTTGAAGCAGGCGTAAGGATTGACGCAGCATTGTATACATAGGGCCCCCCTGATCATTGCTGGAGCTGCGTCGCGCTTGTGACGCAACTCCAGCAATGCGCCGCTTTTACGGCACAGATGCGTCTCGTTTTTGCCCCATGGTGCGCCGCATTGTAAATGTACGCATCAAGGGTGGCGGTGCTGCGGCGCAGAATTACTGGCGCATCCCTGCCAATATGCAGGGATGCGCCAGTAATTGTAAATCTGCCACAACGTTTTTAGTTGGCTCTAAATGTTACTCTTTTCTTTCTTAGGAATCCTGACTCACTATCTACGGACACGCCCTGTATAACTTGTCAGAACAGCATTCATCATGCGCAACCTCGCCCTTCAACCCCCTTCAGCTTTGCTTCTCCTCCAGCTGCAAGTTGCTCTTTGATATCAAATGCATTACTTTCACAACGTACTCTTCCTTGCCGTTCCTGTGGGTGGAAGAGACATTTAATGTTTTCTGAATTTGAAAAACTATTTAGAGCTTTTACTTTTTTATCAGGAACTGAATGGCATGGCATATGTTCACGATATGCTGAGCACAAGTAGTTATTATGTTCGTAATAACTTTAATAAATTTGCCAAATAAAGCTTTTTGCATACAAGTGCTGAATGTACCACAAACGAGCAAAGCTGAATTCCAGGAAAGTCTCTATGACTAATCACTAGATAATCTTAATCATTTACCCGTTTCTGAATTATAAACACTAAAGTTCACAAACTTGTAAAGCAACGCCTGTTTTCTCTCTATTTGACAGCACACTATTAGATATAGTATTGCCAAAAACAATGGCCGACATTCCAAACATTCTCAATATCAAATACTAACTAAAGCAAAGTAAGTGACCCTCAACTCAACTTTAAACGTTTAATTAATTGGAGGATTGTGTATCCAATGTGCATGGCTATGAGTATTGTTATAAAATTTGCCAAACGGCACACAAGAGACGAAATAATTCTAAGAAAAAGACTGCTTTATTTAGCAAACCACACATGTTTTCGGAATGCCACCCAGTGACTCTATTACACTAGCAATAGGGTTGCAGTGTATCAGTGCAGAAACCTCCCCGTGACGTCTTAGCCTCCAGCCGTTCCCCTGCGATAAACTCACCTGCTTTACTCTTCTTGGGTGCTCTTCATGGGTGCCATTCTCCCCCGTCTTTCTCTACGCACTGTGGGCCCATACTGCCCTTCTCCCCATTCACTCCTATATGTATTTTTGTCTGGATGCTGACAGCTTTAGCTCTACATTACAGCTCATCTCATCAACACACACCCACACACATACACAGAGCAGGCTTTCGGTCAGTCCTCTTCATTCATTGACAGGTTTGGATCAGTTTTTTCAGTTATTGTTGAATTGCAGCAAATTTAATATTTAGTATCAGCCCACAGGAGCATTATGTTGTACATTGTCCAGTGGAAATTGGAAAAGGTGACCACTCAAGAACTGCATATAATTACAAACAGTAGTAGTGAAAGTCAATACTTTAAGGGGCATATGTACAAGGACTGGCAAAAACTACAGCTGAGGCTAGGTAGCTGCTGTTTTCTGACCCCTGTGTAGCGCTCAAAACTATCGCCTTATTAGTGACGTATGTACAAGACATCGCTACATGGCGATAGCTTCAGGATACGTCGGTGATAGATGCCACTAAACTTAGCGTGATGGCGATAGGAATCCGGCGTTGGCAGATGAAAACCAACGAAAGACCCATTAGCAACAAAAAAAAGCATGTTTATCAGCCCAACGTGAGTTTGTTTGCCTCTAATGGAAAAATAGCCTATCAGTCGACCTCCAATAGGAAAATAGGCTAAAAAAACAATGACATGCAGAATGGAGCAGCCAGGGCCAAGTGTGGCACGCATCAACAACCCACTCAAGCCACCCAACATGCAGGTGACCAGGATGAGAGCCTGGATACCTCGCAGGACCTGCTCCTGGAGCCTGGATGTCTCGCTGGACCTGCATCTGGAGCCTGGATGTCTCACTGGACCTACGCCTGGAGCCTGGATGCCTCGCTGGACCTGCGTCTGGAACCTGGATTCCTTGCTGGAGTTGCGTCTGGAACCTGGATGCTTCACTGGGCCTGTGCCTGGTGCCTGGATGCCTCGCTGGACCTGCGTCTGGAGACTGGATGCCTCACTGGACCTACACCTGGAGCTTGGATGCCTCGCTGGACCTGTGTCTGGAGTCAGGAGTAGGATGCGGAGGAGCTGTGGAGTCGATAACCTGTGGCGGTAGACATTGAGGAGCAGCGATTGCCCGTCCCTGGTAGTGAAGTCTGGCTGGGCGCATGGAGACATGTTGCTGACATGTGTGAGAAGACTGCCTTGCGCCCCTTGGAGCTGTGCATGTTAGAGGCAAACCTGTGCACCAACGTAGGGTGGTTTGCATCGCATTCTACTATCCATCACTACACCAGGGTGCACGTAGGGGATTACCAATGGTAGCCTGCACCTCTCTGCATCACAGGCCAGATGAAGTTGCGCTGGCAGGATGCTGTGGAGGTTGAGGCCCCTGAGCTGCGCCAAACTTGTGTTGCAGGACCGCTGCAAGTTCACGCCTAAGGAGGCCCTGCTGCATCAACTGCATAGGGAGGTTCACCGGCAGACTTGGCTGCAACTGCTGTAGCCAGGCTTATGCAATCCCACCTGTCTGAGGCTTCTGCTAACTAGTCACAGATTTGGAGAGAGTTTAGCAGTGTACACCACGGTTTCAATGTCCAGGTAAGGAGAATGTGGGACACGTAGTGGAGGAGGCCCGGGGGTCGAGTCACCCAGGCCTAGCACCTGTGGAAGATGTACCCACAGTGTTGGCTCATCCGCTATGGTGGAAGAGCATTGCCTCACTGCTTTCAATCAGTACAAGAAGAGGAACAATCATCACATTATGATAACTTCCTGATGTAATTGTGCCTTGTTTCCTTTGGGGGTGGGAAGGTGGGTAGGGCTGCTCAACTCACGGAGCAGGGCAGGGGCGGAGTGGCATGCCGACTCAAGTGCGCACTGACTGGTCAGCCTGCACAGGCCGCACAAAGCAGTCATGAGCACTGTCCTGTTCTTAATGCAGGCTGTATTACAGCCTGCATGGAGAACATGCTCACACTTCTAGCCGCTGGCTTAACGCCTCGTGCATGCACCAATGAAAATTCCCAACGCTGCATTGCAGCATTATGATTGGCTTAGGGGAGGAGCAATGAAGACACAGGACCTAGCCTCGAGGTAAGATTCCACTCATTTAAATATTTACAACACTCGCTCGCACACACACACTCCCGTGTCCACACCCCATCCAGTGTTATTTACAGCCTTTACCACCTCCCAGCTTTCCAGTCCCCCTGCAGCACTTCGCTATGGCGGCCGCTGTGCGGCCATGCATAGCGGGTATACCACTGGTGTGCCAAAGGTATATATGGAGTTATGACAAAAACCATTATATCGCATTCTATTACAATGCATACTAATACTGGGCATATTGCAACAGTAGGGAAGGTGTTGGATTGCGGAGATGTAAACATTACTATTCACACTTCAGTAAGTGCACCCCGAAAACTAACCCTTGCACCCCAAAGCAATCCTTGAACCCTAAAATTAATCTGGGAGCCCACAAAACACACCCTAAAAATCATATTTGACCCAAATGCAAACCCCAATTTTCATATATGATCCAAATGCACACCCCAATTTTCATGATTGACCCCAAAACACACCCCAAATTTCTCTGACACCTGAAACCCATACCCACCCTAAAAATTAAAAATACCCCATTACTGACCTCACAATGCGTTGTAATGGAATGCGATGTAAAGGCACCTGCATTGTTGGATTAGGGTTGTAAAGGCATTACAATGTAATGCCTGCATTGTAATGGACGTCTCCCATGCCAAAGGCAAGCCCATCTGCGTCTGTCTGCCCCTGGACTGCACTCAGCACCAAGGACCCTTCCTCCTGAATACTCCACCCCAAGGGCCCCAGCACCCTTCTCGCCATCAACCCTGGACACCACATCGCCTGCCAGGACCAACATCTGCTCCGGCCTGGACTTCGCCATTGCCATCTCTGACGGCTACTAAATAACCCACAAGGACCGCCCTGACCATCCAGGGGTAGGCATTGTCATCACCTAAACTGACTAGAACACCACTCCCTTCTGGGATAGCTCACCAACACCAGATTCAAGCAGCTAGTCCCCGTAGCAAGCCACATAGCAGGACACAGGGTCAAGCACGTTTCCTTCGCCAGCTGGACCTTCAACTACAGCCACACCACCGGACTCTCCTGGACCAACCATCATTGTTTAGTACACAGTTGCCAATATTGCCACCCTTGCAGCTAGATCAAGGCCACCGAAGTATGTCTCGTTAACTCCCTCAGCACCGCCACTCTGCCAACGCTTACAGATGGTGACACAGCAGTGTGCAACTGACACTGATTGATATCCAACTGCGCCGACGCCCAGGCACCCCTCAAGAACGGCACTGTGTCAGTACCTTATGCCTGCATTATGGCAACGCGGTGCCACAGGGATAGGCTGGACCAATACATTGCTAGAATTGCGTCATGGTTGTGACACAACTACAGCAATGCGTGACTTTAGCGCAGACAAATACATCAGGATTACAGGCGTATCTGTCATTACTTGTGTCATGGAGCGCTGTCCAGTGAATACAGCGCATCCATGGTGTTGCAAGAAGGGGGTAGTGAAACGTGCTGCAATGCTGTCTTGTCGCAGTGCTTAAACACTTATCATGAGTGAGGCCCAGGAATGCGCACTGTCTTATTGATGGTGTGCAGTCCTGCCCTATAGTGTTGTCGGAGGGCAGTGCAGCAACATTGCTTGCAGCGCAGTCCAGCAACAGAACCTGCTGAAATAAGGCCCCAAGGGTTATCTCCATTTTAAAGACCAGTTATTTTCTGATCTAAAATAACTGCAGTTAGAGGCAGTTTTTTTGGTCCTCCAAACTTGAAAAATCCCCTTGTAAATATCGTGGAATGGGGTTAACAGCCGTTTTTGCACGGTAAGCCTCCCTTGCATGTCATTATCACTAACAGAAGTGGTGATCTTTATAATGGACATTTTTGCTGGAAAACTGCAGCTAACAGAGGTTAGCGTCAGCTTGTACATATGGCGATAAATATATTGCTGCATAACCGTCGGGAAAAAGTGCTGCTAAGGCTGCGTTAGCCCCTTGTACCTATGCCCCTAAACATAGTAAACAAAGGGCGGCATTGAGAAGCTGTACTACCCCTGTATTTCGCACTGTCAACTTTCACCTGTGAAACACTTGAATTGCGTAAATGTGTCAATTGCCATTGTTACAGTTTGTTTCTGATCCTTCTGTTGTGAAACATTATGTATCAATCAAATCAAATCAAATGAAACATTATGTATGCTCTTTTATAGGTAGTCGACACCTTGTTGTTTTTTGTACCTAGATGTCATACCAGATTCGTGCTGACTTTGCACCAAGGGTGATTTTGAACCCGAATTTGTTTTTGACAACCGAAATTTTCTTTTGCACCTAAAAGTGTTTTTAACATTCCTGCTGATTTTCTATGAGCAGTAGTTTTTAACTTTAAAGGTGGTTTTCCACCTAAGGCCAATTTTGAACTTAATTATTATAAAAAGTGTTCTCCTAAATATGATTTGTGTTTCCAAAGGTGTTGTCCATCTCTTACGGACGTTGCAGCAAGGGAGGTTTTGCACCTGTAGCTGTTTGCCACCTAAATGTAATTGTACTCCTCAATGGGATGCAACAATCCTGCTTACATTGCACCAATTGTGATATTGCAACAAAAATTATTTTGCACCTAAATGTGAATGCACAAAATTATGATTGATGATTCTAAATGTTTTCCACAAGCTGTTTCATTAAAAGTGACTTTGCACCTCAATGTACTCCAACCAAATTCTATCGTCTGACATTTCCTCTTTGAATTAAGCAATTTTACACTAAAACATGATATTGCATTCCTGCTATCTTTGCACTGGAGTTATTCTCTACCGAAATGTGTCTGGGCACCTGATTGACAACTTGATTTGTAAATATATTGCACCTGAACGTGTCTCCATGCTACTGTTTTAAATAAACATACAAATTGTTATTGTGTTTTTTTAGGTTAGTAATTTTTATTGAATAATTAAAACACTACCTTAGTTACAAAAAACGAAAGGAAGGAAAGTTACGTGTTGACAAGAGAAATATAACAGGAGAATATACAACCTTATGAAGATGAATAAAAGGAACAATTAGGTACCTATTAATTAATAATTATTTGAACATTTTTTGGAAAAAAGAAAAGAAAGAAAAAGAAAGGATGGATAGGATGGAGAAGAGAAAAAGGGAGGGGGAATTGAAATAAGAAATATAATTATTTATTAGTGTAAGGATGAGAGCATAGATAGAAAAGTAGTTAAAAAGTAAGTCAGATTTAATTTTTGGAGTCATTGAAGAAGATAAGACAGTAGAGATTCCGTGTTCATCACAGATGAAATTCCACCAAGTTAGCATACAGATTTTAGGGTTGTCTTTCCAACAAGTAATAATAACTTTAAATGCCATGGCAATAAAGAGATTAAGTAAATTCAACCTCTGCAAAGTAATATGAAGATCATTAGACATAGAACCAAGAAATACATTTTGAATAGAATATGAAATACAAAATGAAAAATCTTAAAACATTTAAACCAAACTGATTTCCAAAATTTAAAAACATTAGGGCATTGGTATAGTACATTAGGTAAAGTACTGTTAGAAGGTAGACAAGACCATCAAAGACGAGAGTGAGAAGGGTTAATTTTATGTATAAAGACTGGTGATCGATAAGCTCCTTTATATAGAAATAAACAGCAGTTGTGTGATATTGGCAGCTTTGGAGGTGGTGAGAACTTTGTGCCATAGCTCATCGAAAGATCCAATTCGCAAGTTAATTCAATCAATGTTTTTGGTCTTTCTGAGTTAGAAGAGGAAAGGAGTTTATATATAAGGGAGGCTTTCACATTAGAATCAGGAGAGATGTTATACAAAGGAGGCAAGGGGGAAAATGGAATGACATTAGGTGGAAGATTGTTATTTGATATAAAAGTTTGAAGTGCCCGTGATATTTGAGAATATTGGGGTAGACAGGAGGAAGGTAAATCATAACATTCTTGTAAAGTGTTAGAAGGAATAACAGAATTATGAGAAATAAGTTGATGTACATAATAATATGTTTGAAATAGAAAGATATGTGTCTAAATGTAATTCATTTGTTGTACCAAATTGAGGAGGCGAGGAAAACTTGATGGAAATTGGAACCGTTAGTAAACAGTGAATGTAACAAGTGTTGTGAATATTTTATATTAGGGTGCTTAGCTATAAATGTAAAATTGGACATAAAACAGGTGTTGTAAAAAGAGAATTCATTCAGTAGAGTGTTCAAAGTTGATCCAAGTGGGTATCTTTCTTCGTGATATTGTTTTTTTAAGGCGTTAGCTTGTCTAAGTAAAAAAGAAGTGTGCTAAAATAAAAAATTAGGAAATCGAACACGCCCTTCGTTTTTTGGTTTGATTAAATTGGACAATGCAATACGAGCAGGTTTGTTCTTTCAAAGAATATTAGAACAAAGAGAATTCATTTGATTAAAGTAGTAATTAGGCATCTTAAAGGGTCTACACCACCAAGATAAGTGAAGAGGAGACCAGATGGAAAAATTAATTTGAATTTTAGTTTTTAATGTGCTAACATGATGAGAAAGAGTTTGGGGAATAATAAAGGGAACCAAACACCTAGGTATTTAATTTTAGAGGGACACCATTTGAAATTAGTGTTCGAGAACATGAATTAATAACACAAGGAATTTAGAGGTAAAATCTCAATTTAAAATATAGTTTATAACCAGATATCTTTGAGTACAATTCAATTTCTTGTAAGAAATAAGGTGACAATGTTATAGGTTTTGAAAGATAAATTAGAATGTCACCTGCATATGCAGATAGCTTAATTTCATGAGACATGTTGGACATGTTGGAAAACAGATATCAAGGAGTTATGGCGAATCCGTTTAAGAAAGGGTTCACTGTTTTTTCGGATGGAGAACATGGCTGCCTGCTGAACGCCTAAAAATCCTCTCAACTTTCACAGAGATTATCTGGGGTCCTAGGGCTCGTCACAACACACTAGTGGCAAGATGAGAATAGGCTGAATAGGTTGAACAATAATTACAAAACTGGATTTTTTTGCCAGTTTATAATCATTGATAATGAGGTAAAAGCCACTGCCTGTGTGAACTCAACTAAGAAAAAAGGTCGAGGCAAAAAAAGGGGTCGTTCCATTTTGAAGTTAGTTTCTTCTGTGGGCGAGCACATTAATAATAACCTTACTGACCTTAATGGGACTCTCAGCACTTCAAAAAGTGATTGCCAAAAGCTTGAACCGGCGTCCCCCGGGGAGAAAGGCTACTGCTCTGATAGGAAAAGCAGTTGAATTACCTCAGGAGCAAGAAGAGGAATTGTTCACACTACAGGTTAATGGACTAGCTAAGCATAACAGCAGAAGACAACGGGTTCAGAAAGCTAAAGGAGCAATTGCAGTGGTGGTCTCTACTAGAGCCGCAAAAACGGCAAAAAAAGAGCAGCTAAAGAAGGGTTCATGAACGTGTGGGGCCGAAGTATGTGAAAAATAAGAAACAAGCTCAATAGAAAAACCATCAGGGCCAGGGGCTTCAGCTCTTTTCAGGGATTTTATTGCATCTAACATTTCCTGATGACAGATATCCTTTCCCAAAAGAGCCATAATGTCCGGTGTGGAACAAGAGGAAGGAAGACCATCAAAAAATAATTGGGCATCATTAACAGAAGGATTAGTATCATCAACATATAATGAAGGGTAGTGAATTGAAAAGCGTATATAATGTCTAAATCAAAATGTAGTAAAGCATTACTAATGGTATTGCGAATAGGCTCATTTGTTTTCCTTTCTGATTTAACTGTTAAATAATTAGCCAACAACTTGCCTGTTTTTTTCTGGCCTCCATGGTATTTGGATTATATTTTAAGAATGGTGTTACAGGCATCGATTGTGGCAAGTTTATTTAAGTCAGCACTGTTGTCACAGACAGGGAGTGGGCAATCAACACCTTCGGTTGGGACACAGCACACAAGTCCCACACTGCCGCCAATTGCACCAAGTACTGCTCGTGCACGCAGAAGTAGGGGGAGAGAGTGGCCTTCGGAGCAGGCACCGCTGCCCCTGCCCTGGTGACCCAAAGTGCCCTTTGTGCTGAGGCTGTTGATCTGCTGCGACAGCTGTATGTGGGGCAGACCAACATGATCAATGCATTCCAAGACTACGATAGGAAGTTGGGGCAGGTGGTGGCATTCATGGAGGGGATGCATGGCGATGTTGCTGGTCTACACTAAACAGTTCAGTCATTGGCAAACACAGTGTCTTCTGCCATTGTACAGTCGCATAGACAGGGTGCTACTTCTGTTCCCCCATCTACACCACTTGATGTCTCAGGGGGGAGTGAATTTTCTGACCAGGACAATTTTACAGGCTATTGCACTAGAATTAGCCACAGGCAGCACGGCAGGGCACGGAGGGCACAGACACCATCCCGTAGGACAGGAAAATCTGTTACCAAAGGCGACAAAAGCAAGAGAAACTCCCAAGTCCAGGGACACTCCCTTGGACTAGGACACTACAAAGGCAAAGCCACCTCAAAAGAGCAGGGACACTCCCAAGGACAAGGAAACTACTAAGGAAGGGGCGACTCCCAAGAGCAGGGACAAGGACACTACAAAGGCAAAGCCACCTCAAAAGAGCAGGGACACTCCCAAGGACAAGGACACTACTAAGGAAGGGTAGACTCCCAAGGGCAGGGACACTCCCAGGGACAGGCACACTACAGAGGAAGGGGCCTCTCCCAAGAGCAGGAACACTCCCAGGGACAAGGTCGCTTCTAGAGACAGGTACACTACAAAGGACAAGTCTGCAGCCAGGGACAGGGCACCATCCAGGGAACAGGGAAAGTCCAGAGACAAGACTCCTCCTATGGCCAAGGCACATCCAAGGGACAAGGCTTCTCCCATAGCCAAAAGCTCCATCAAGAACAGGCATACGCCACCCCTAGCTGCACTGAGGCTGATGTTGTTGAAGGAACGGAAAACAGATGTCTCCGCGGTGGAGTTCCCCCATACCTCCACTCCCATCCAGGCCCGTCAGAAGCAGAGGAAGGAGTACCCTGTTGTTGCATCCCACATTACACATGATGCAGAGGCCAGAAGGCAGGCACACAGCAAACGACAAGCAGGGTCCAGCACGTCCCCAGAGAGCAGACCCCCAGCAGCAGATGCTCCACCTTTGGTGGGTGATTTTTCATTTGAGTCCGCACCACTTGCCAGTCCTGTCATATCCAGGGTGCCCTTAGTTTAGTTTAGTTTAAAGGAGCTTGTAAAGCACCTGGTGACGCCTCCCTGCGTGTCCCCGCGCTGTGGAGAGAGTGAGTTTTGAGGAGAAAGAGAACCTATCACGGATTAAAAAGGCAAGTTTTCAATTTCTTCCTAAAAGAGGTCTCATTCACCTCTACTCTGATGTCCATGGGCAGGAGGTTCCAGTGCTTCGCTGCCATTGTGCGGAAGGATCTGCCTCCCATTCTGACCTTTTTAGGACGGGCAATTCTGAGCAGACCTGTACCTTTGGATCTAAGGGTTCTGTTGGGTTCATATGGCGAAGCCAGATCCGACATATAGGCTGGTGCCTTGTTATGGAGGATCTTGTGACACCATAGCAGAGCTTTGAAAATGATCCTCTTCTTGATAGGCAACCAGTGGAGAGTTGCCAGAGAGGGTCGTGAAGGGGCTCTGCGGGGCAGTCTTAATACTAGGCGTGCTGCCGAATTTTGTAGGACCTGTAATTTCTTTATATTTTTCTCTGAAGTGCCTAGGAGTAAAACATTCCCGTAATCAATCCGGGAAGTTATTAGTGCCTGCGTCATAGTCCGTCTGCAGTTGAGAGGCAGCAAGTCAAGGGTTCGGTTGAGAGTCTTCATCACTCCGAAGCACTTGCCTACAGTTCTCTTTATATGGCTATCAAAAGATAGCTTATTATCAACCCAGACTCCTAAATTCTTCGCCTCCCGGCTGGGAGGGGGCAAAGGACCCAAACAGGTGGGCCACCATTCTTTAGTCCAATTGGTCTCATTACCTCCAATGATGATGACCTCTGTTTTCGTTCCGTTCAGTTTTAAACAGTGCTCTGTCATCCAAGAGGCCAGCCTGCTCATACAGTTGTTGAAGTTAGCGGCTTCCGTGGATGGGGCTTGCGTCAAAGATATTAAAAGTTGCGTATCGTCGGCGTAAGAGACAAGCTCCACGCCGAACGATTGCACCACCTCTGCCAGGGGGGCCATGTATAGATTAAACACATATCCCTAAGAAATGTAGACTGACACCATTGACACCTGACCACCCCGATGTCGCTCCAGTACAGCTATCCCCAGCTCCCAGAGCCACCCTGCCTCCTGGCCCATACAGCCCTGTGGCTCATCATTTTGGTGTTCCCAGTGGCGCATCAGAGGTTCACTCTCAGTTGTCAGATAGTGGCACTGTGTCTGTAGCTTGCTGTCATGCATCATGTAGTGGCACTGTCTCAGTTGTGCCCTCTCCTGTTTCTGGTGCTGGCAGCATGTCTTGGTCTATGGCTCATGTGTCAGTCACTAGAGCTGTGGCTGTGTCTCACACTCCTATTTCTGGTGCTGGCAGTGTGTCTGGAACGATGACTCATGTGTCAGTCACTAGAGCTGTGGCTGTGTCTCACACTCCTGTTTCTGGTGCTAGCAGTGTGTCTGGGTCGATGGCTCATGTATCAGTCAGTAGAGCTGTGGCTGTGTGTCACACTCCTGTTTCAGGTGCTGGCAGTGTGTCTGGATCGAGGGCTCATATGTCAGTTACTACATCTGTGGCTGTGTGTCACACTCCTTTTTCTGGTGCTGGCAGTGTGTCTGGGTCTATGGCTCATGTGCCAGTCACTAGAGCTGTGGCTGTGTCTCACACTCCTGGTTCTGGTGCTGGCAGTGTGTCTGGGTCGATGGCTCATGTGTCAGTCACTAGAGCTGTGGCTGTGTCTCACACTCCTGGTTCTGGTGCTGGCAGTGTGTCTGGGTTGATGGCTCATGTGTCAGTCACTAGAGCTGTGGCTGTGTCTCACACTCCTGGTTCTGGTGCTGGCAGTGTGTCTGGGTAGATGGCTCATGTGTCAGTCACTAGAGCTGTGGCTGTGTCTCACACTCCAGTTGCTGGTGCCAGCAGTGTGTCAGAGGCAAGTAGTTCAGGCAGTCCACCAGCTTCCGTGATGTGAGGTGTATTTCCCTTCACTCACATGTCATTTGACTTGGTGTGTAGATTGTCCATTGTAACCAGCCTTGCATTGTTGTTGTCCTTGGGACGGGTACCTTGAACCAGGTTCTTGTGCTGCCTCTGATGTACCTGTTCTGTGCAATGGACTGTTGATGCACTTAGCCCCTCTCATGTGCTGCCTCTGATGTACCTGTTCTGTGCAATGGACTGTTGATGCACCTGGCCCCTCTCATGTGCTGCCTCTGATGTACCTGTTCTATGCAATGGACTGTTGATGCACCTGGCCCCTCTCATGTGCTACCTCTGTTGTACCTGCTGTGTTGGCCACAATGCCCTGTTGCTGTTCTGATACTGCATTCTGCCCTCACATGTGCTGCCTCTGACGTACCTGCTCTGTTGGCCACAATGCCCTGTTGCTGTTCTGATACTGCATTCTACCCTCTCATGTGCTGCCTCTGATGTACCTGCTCTGTTGTACCCAGTGCCCATGCTCTTGCATGCTCAGAGATTGTACCCCGATTATGTTTAATAAAGCAAGTCAATCATGTGTAGTGGTTTGTCGTTTTCATTCCTGCTTGTGTACATCAATTGTGAATATCTTTTTGTGATCTAATGTGGTTTCTCAAACATGACACTCCCCCTCCCAACGTCACGGCCCTGGCAGGTACTCCCCTTCCGACAGCAAATGGTGTGTTGCCTACCTGCGTCGTCGTCGATGACGGTCCATGACTTGCAGGTGGTGGAGCGCAAAGAGTATCGGAAATTCGTGTAGCGCTGGGTCCATGACGGCGAGCAGCTTGTGGTGGGTATCTCTGCAATGTGTGGTTTCTTCGCTGTGGGAAATCTGCCGTGTTCAGGCAGGTTATTTTTCCACAGCGGTTTTATGTGTGTTTTCTGCCATCGTGATTTGGGGGACGGTCGGTGACGTCAGTCCGAACGGCGGTGTCTCTGGATTGGTTCCGTCCGCCGCGGGGTCGGGTGTAGTTCGGCGGCGGACGCGCACGGACCTTTGACAGTGTTTACAATCCTAATATGGCAGACGGAGTGACCGCGGCAGACGGACACGGAAAAGGCATTTTCCGCCTACTCCAGGACGGCGGTCGCACTTCCGTCCGCCATCCTAATGAGCCCCAAAGTTGCATATCTTGGGTATTATCTGCAAATACCAGAATTGTATAGTCCTCAAAGACCACCCAAGCTGGAGGAGGTCTGCTCTCGGGATGACATCTCGATTTCCATAGTTCAACATACACATTATAATATTTCACAGTATGTGTGCTCCTTCTATGATGAAGTGAGTGGGTAGATTCCAGGATTTCACACTGGTAATTGTGAAGTTCTCAGTGAAGTGTAACACAATCATACTTTTCACTTTTTGTGGAATCTAACCAGTCTGATATTATTGTGTTGAGACCTGTACATCGTATATTCGACTTGTGCGTGTAGTTGTCTCAATGTGTTTTTAAAGTTTGTGACATGCGAATTTTATGCCTTGATTGCATCGGTATGCTCTTTCACTTTATCTTCTACTGCAGTTACTCTGGTCATGATTTTCTTCATGTTGACACAAATTACATTGACACCCACAGCTACAGTGTCTATTTTGTGCTCTAATTCAAATCTAGTATATTTAATTGCCATCAATTATTCTGCCATTGACTGTTTGATTTATCTTCCAGCTCTTTGACTTGAGTCTCGAGAATGGTTAGAGTCAGATGTGGTCTCTCCGTCGTACACTGCATATTTATCCATTTTGTTGGCCTGCTAAACTATGGGGCCTTTGTCCCGAACCATGCTGCACACACGTAGTGACCATACAGTGTCAAAAGAGATTAGGGAGGGAGGCACTCTCTTTCCAACAGTAATCCAAAATCGCCTCCCCTTTCCAGGAGGCAGCTTCACTTATGGCAACTCTCTGTTCTCTGGTCCCCTGTACACATATAAATACTCCTTACTACTCAGTTTACTGCCAAATGTTTGCCACAATTGGAAGTCCTCCAACACTGGCCACTCATATCTCTAAAAACAACAGGCTATTTTCCAGTAAGTTTGTGCTCTGAGAACCTAAGATGCCACAAGCTGTATTCACCATAAGCTTATTCTATCTATTCATTTTTCCTCCCCTGTTAGGATCACCTCATAGCTACCTCCCTACAATATGGTACAGGTGTTTTTACTAGAATGTCCTGAACCCCTGCATGCTGTCCTTCTCCCTTCCGGTCCTCCATGTCACTCACCCAGTCGGGTTCCATTAGGGCAGCAGTGAAACAGCACAGTCCCCCTGCTTTGGATTTAACTCCTGTGGAGCTCCACAACTAAAGGCAGGCCAACTGAATGCAGTTTGCCAGTTGTGTAGCCGTACAATGCTCAGGAGTGCTTTTCCACAATTGGACCGATTGCAGAAGAAGCATGAGCCAGGTCTGACCCGCTGGGCAGAATGTTGTGTAGCTTCCTCAGGTCGGGTCTTAGGCATCAGCACTTTTAGGATTAATTATGGCCACCTCTCAGTTTAAGAGCCATTGGTGTGTGCCACTAATACATGGGACAACTTCATCGCTTTGGCACCCAGGAAAACTCTGGATAATTCCTTGTTGCAATTTTCATTGGCTGGAGCCCACTCTCTGCCATTGTGCATCTACTCTCCATGCTACTGTTGAATTTAGGGGCATATTATCAAGGGGGTTTATCTCCGCTTTTTTGGCTTTAAAAGCCAAGAAAGCGGAGATAAAATTATCTCCCTATTACCTAGTTGTCGCTAACACCAGTTAGCGACAGCTAGTAGGAGATAACGACCATCTTGGGCCCTGCTTTGCATGACAGTGAAATTTATCACTAATGACATGCAAAGTGGGCGTGCCAAGATGTTAGCGACTGGAAACAGTCGCTAACATCGCTATCTCCTATTACCAAATTTTGGAGATATTCGCGCTAAGCGCAAATATCTCCAAAAGCTAACACCTGCCCATGTTATCCAATGGTGGGTGGATAACATGGCTAAGAGCATTTGCTCGGTAATGCATGAATATTGCTGACTTTTCAGCGATATTCATGCATTTCGGACGATTTTTATCGCTTAGGAGATAAACCTTGATAATAGCAAGGTTCCTAAGCGATAAAAATCGCCGCAGCTCGGCGATAAAAATATTGCTGCTAAGCCAACATAATTAAACAACAGGGGGTGGTGATGGACAGAGTTTCTGAATTAAGCAGAATACTCTCACCGTCAAGAGATCAGGGCTTAATCCAACACCGTTTTTTAGCTCACTGCACCATCCCAGCTCAGAACCTGGCTATATGCAAATTAGTCTGTCCCTGGCCCAGTGTATCATGGGAACAGGGCAAACCAAACTATCAAGCTAATTCTTTCACTGGGAAGGAAACAAGCTACCGGGGACCGGTTTCTGGCATTTCAGCCGTCTTCGGCCCGGCTTGCTTGAATCCTGATGGTGCAATGAGCGAGGGACTCACATCTGAGTATACCCTTCCACGCTTATGGTGGACAAAATAATTAAACAACAGGGGGTGGTGATGGACAGAGTTTCTGAATTAAGCAGAATACTCTCACCGTCAAGAGATCAGGGCTTAATCCAACACCGTTTTTTAGCTCACTGCACCATCCCAGCTCAGAACCTGGCTATATGCAAATTAGTCTGTCCCTGGCCCAGTCTATCATGGGAACAGGGCAAACCAAACTACCAAGCCAATTCTTTCACTGGGAATGAAACAAGCTACCGGGGACTGGTTTCTGGCATTTCAGCCGTCTTCGGCCCGGGTTGCTTGAATCCTGATGGTGCAATGAGCTAGGGACTCACGTCTGAGTATACCCTTCCACGCTTATGGTGGACAAAATAATTAAACAACAGGGGGTGGTGATGGACAGAGTTTCTGAATTAAGCAGAATACTCTCACCGTCAAGAGATCAGGGCTTAATCCAACACCGTTTTTTAGCTCACTGCACCATCCCAGCTCAGAACCTGGCTATATGCAAATTAGTCTGTCCCTGGCCCAGTGTATCATGGGAACAGGGCAAACCAAAACTACCAAGCCAATTCTTTCACTGGGAAGGAAAAAAGCTACCCGGGACCGGTTTCTGGCATTTCAGCCGTCTTCGGCCCGGCTTGCTTGAATCCTGATGGTGCAATGAGCTAGGGACTCACGTCTGAGTATACCCTTCCACGCTTATGGTGGACAAAATAATTAAACAACAGGGGGTGGTGATGGACAGAGTTTCTGAATTAAGCAGAATACTCTCACCGTCAAGAGATCAGGGCTTAATCCAACACCGTTTTTTAGCTCACTGCACCATCCCAGCTCAGAACCTGGCTATATGCAAATTAGTCTGTCCCTGGCCCAGTGTATCATGGGAACAGGGCAAACCAAACTACCAAGCCAATTCTTTCACTGGGAAGGAAACAAGCTACCGGGGACCACTGGAGTCAAGCTAGCCGGGCTGATGAGAGGTGTTACCTCGAAACCGGTCCGGTCCTCGGATGCTTGATTCCGTTCTGGGAAGGACATGGCTTTTGTAGTTCGGACTGGACTGTTCCCATGGGGCACAGGGTCAGAGCTGATTTGCATATCGCCATTGTCTAACCCAGGGTTGTGTGGAGTGCAAAAAAACGATGGATTTGGGCCCAGATTTTTGGACTGGGGTGAATGTGTGACATTGATCCACATTCAGTCTATCACCTGTTTTGTTTGCAAATTCCGCCATAAGTGCGCTGGGGATGCTCAGACGTGGGTCCCAGGCACTCCACACCACTGGAGTCAAGCTAGCCGGGCTGATGAGAGGTGTTTCCTCGAAACCGGTCCGGTCCTCGGATGCTTGATTCCGTTCTGGGAAGGACATGGCTTTTGTAGTTCGGACTGGACTGTTCCCATGGGGCACAGGGTCAGAGCTGATTTGCATATCGCCATTGTCTAACCCAGGGTGGTGTGGAGTGCAAAAAAACGATGGATTTGGGCCCAGATTTTTGGACTGGGGTGAATGTGTGACATTGATCCACATTCAGTCCATCACCTGTTTTGTTTGTAAATTCTGCCATAAGTGCGCTGGGGATGCTCAGACGAGGGTCCCAGGCACTCCACACCACTGGAGTCAAGCTAGCCGGGCTGATGAGAGGTGTTACCTCGAAACCGGTCCGGTCCTCGGATGCTTGATTCCGTTCTGGGAAGGACATGGCTTTTGTAGTTCGGACTGGACTGTTCCCATGGGGCACAGGGTCAGAGCTGATTTGCATATCGCCATTGTCTAACCCAGGGTGGTGTGGAGTGCAAAAAAACGATGGATTTGGGCCCAGATTTTTGGACTGGGGTGAATGTGTGACATTGATCCACATTCAGTCCATCACCTGTTTTGTTTGCAAGCTAAGCCAACATAGCAATAATTATCGCCAGTTGTTGGTAATATGTCCCTTAGATCAATAGTCATTTGCCACCTAAATGTCAATTTGCACTTATACGTGTTTATCCACCTTTATGTGTTTTGCACATAAAATTGCTTACACAATCACATGAGGTTGCTCTAAGTATGATTTTGCACATCAATGTTTGTTTACAACATTATACTGCACTCCTTCTGACTATGCACTAAAGATATTTTCTATTGAAATGTGTCTGGGCGCTTAAATGAGATTTCGGACTGCAAATGTTGTTTTGCGCCTAACAGGGCTCTGTGGTGCCGCTAAACTTGAACCAATAGTGATTTGACATCTAAATGTTAATTTGTAATAAAATGTGTTTTTCCACCTCATTATGTTTGTGCCTTTGTTTTGCTTGTACAAATGTTTTCACTTGTGCGCTATAGTTGCACTAAAGTTGCTTCTCCACTTAAATGCGGTTTGCTCTAAAATTTGATTTATGCTCCTAAAAGTGTTACACCTCACTAACTATGCCAATTTGTTACTCTCTGATTTGATGAACCCTGGAGGGCCATTTCACTGACACAGAGTCTTAAATTCTTTTTCGTTCACTAGTACAACCTCTGACTGTGCTATACCGTCTAGCGCCAGGATGCTCCCTTGGGAATGGCATCTGTGCTTTAGAAATGGCTAATTCGATTAAATTCAATACCTCCTCACTCATCACGCCTAATCCTAAAAAGTCCAACACGGACACCAACTCAACTAGTCTGTGATCTCAAAATAAATGACACATTCTGTTCCCATGATCACACAGAAATCAATCTGCCAAAGCAAAGTCAAGAATAACTTCTTCTCACCCTAGCAAACCACATCCCGTGAATTGCATCACATCTGCCCTCTTGAACTGTTGATCTGCAGTCTCTAATGCCACTTCCTTATATACCTTCATAGGCAAAAAGTGACCTTCATGCCCGAACGCTCACAGGAAGAGTGGCTCTACCTATCCTTTGGACTACTTTTTGATCTTACCACCAGGATATATACTTTACTCAAACTAAGCAGAACACAAGTTTGGGGTAATCCCTTATATAGAAGGTGTCTTTTAAATGCATACTGATTAATGCTATATTCCCCTGCTTGTTTCAGTGCTTCTTTTTGGAAATTATAGACACAACACCCAACCCATGGAAAATGAGCATTTTATACCACCCATCTGGCAGCAAAAGAGTTTTGTTGATTGTTTATTTGATTATGCCGTTGATCAAGTCATATGCTCTTGTGATGAGATTTACATGTTGGAGATAGAGTATTGTCGCCGGCTTACATTTGAAGGAGTGTACCCCAATGAGAGCCTGGTGTGACTCATAAAGAAATTAGCTTTTCCAACCAACAAAGAGGGACAAAGGTACTTTTTTGTAATGTTTGAATTAACATTCACTTTGTGCAGAATTTTGCTTCTAAAAGTGTTAGAATGAGACTTTTGTTGAGAACCAGTAATTAATTACTTGGGATGAATTGTGTGAAGAACAGTTTGTGAACATAAACAGGGATCTAAAATTGTCTACCAGCCTGATAGTCTTTAAGACACATTTTGTGTGTAATCTAATGTGTAATGCTAGTGACAATGAATTAGAATTAGTACTATTTTAAGGAGAGTGCACGACTTTTTGTGTCCAGAGCATTAACAAACAATGTATACAATTTTCAACAATATAAAAGGTGTCTCTGGCTATGATGTGGGATGTCAAGATGTTCAAAAATGCTTAGAGGTTGATTAGAAAACTCTTACAGAGGTCCTTTGTTAAACGGGGCTTATAAATATCTTGCCAAGAATTTCCAAATGGGTTATCATATTCATAGTGGACCTGTTCTATAAATGGTTTCCATTGCCATAGTTTCAGAGATTAATTCTAGCAGGATCATGAAGTTCCTAGGTTATATTTTATAATGGGAGGGATCCATGGCACATTGCTTAAGGACAATGGTAAATGTTTAATGCTGAGAAAAAAGGAGGAGTATTTGATGAAAAGGTGAATCAAGCAGAAGAAGGTGTCCCTGTAACATCCAAACAAACAATCCAAGACAAACGAGGTGGTGAAGAGATTCAATTGCAATTTGAAAGAGGGTATTCAATTATCAAAATGCAATAGCTTGAGTTGAAGAGAGGAACTGTTTAAAAAACTATGGGCTAGGATGGAAGAGTGTATAATTTGAACAAAGTGGCCAAATGTTATTCACAAAAACATAACTTGGGACAGTAGGTGTCACCGTGCATATGTCTGCTATGCAGATTAACTTTGGCAAAAGTTCTACTCTGGAGCATCCCAGCAAGTCACCAAACGTCTATGGTGAAACCTAAGTATCTGGATAATTTTATATGCACTTGGTTTGGTGGAGGTCCCCTTGGATAACTAACATAACATCGATACTCAAAATATCGACATACAAAGTTATCGACACACAAATATTGATAACAAATATTGATATGCTATACTTAGTTTAAAAAAATACACAAATATCGACACAAAATATCGTCAAACATTAACATTGATATTAAGTATGGGTGGAAAATTAGTTCCGCTCGAGGATTCGCGGATTTTGCAGCAATTTCACGCGATTCGCGGAACGCGAAATCACGGAAAATAGGCAAAATTCCGCGAGCGGAACTAATTTTCCACCCATACTTAATATCAATGTTAATGTTTGACGATATTTTGTGTCGATATTTGTGTATTTTTTTAAACTAAGTATAGCATATCAATTTTGCTCAGGAAGCACTTACAGGGTTACAGCAGGTGCCCAAGTTGAAGCTAATTTCTTTGTAACCATTTACAAAATGGTTACACAGAAATTAGCTTAATCTTGGGCACCTGCTGTAACCCTGTAAGTGCTTCCTGAGCAGCGCCTCCTTGCCTGCTTGCAACTATTCTCTGACTCGGCTCTGACCCTCGAAGCAGGGTCAGAGAATAGTTACAAGTAGACAACGAGGCTCCTGCAGGAAGCACTTATAGATATTGATAAAGCAGGTGCCTAAGTTGAAGGTCAAATTCAGTAACTCCTTAATCAGCTCCAAAAAATTGTGCATTTTGTCGAGGCTGGGCAGGTGTGTGTTCTCCCCATATCTACCATCGAAAATTACCTATGATGCTTGATGGAGGCCTTTGCATCCTTGACTTTCACTAGCTCTATCCCTGTGCAGTTCCTGTGACCAAAAGCTTCTTTCTCCCCATCTGCTGCTCTGATCGGTGCCTGTCCTTTTATACAGAGAAGAGTCATGTGAACTCGCATAGAAGCCCCCCTCCCGTTTGCCCACCCTCCCACACACACTAGCGGTGTGCACTGTCTTCCCACCCTTTAGCCACTATGATGGACAGCTCACTCGAGGGACCCCGGCACCCTTCAGCGCGATGGCAAAGTTAATCAGCCCCCAAAAAATGTGCACTTTGTCGAGGCTGGGCAGGTGTGTGTTCTCCCTATATCTACCATCGAAAATTAGCTATGATGCTTGATGGAGGCCTTTGCATCCTTGACTTTCATGAGCTCTATCCCTGTGCAGTTCCTGTGACCACAAGCTTCTTTCTCCCCATTTGCTGCTCTGATCGGTGCCTGTCCTTTTATACACAGAAGAGGCATGTGAACTCGCATAGAAGCCCCCCTGTTTTCCCCCCCACACACACACTAGCGGTGTGCACCGTCTTCCCGTCCTTTAGCCACTATGATGGACAGCTCACTCGAGGGACCCCGACACCCTTCGGCGCGATGGCAAAGTTAATCTGCCCCCCAAAAATGTGTGTTTGTCCTGGCTGGGGAGTTTCTGTCACCACAAGCTTCTTTCTCCCCATCTGCTGCTCTGATCGGTGCCTGTCCTTTTATACACAGAAAAGGCATGTGAACTCGCATAGAAGCCCCCCTCCCGTTTGCCCCCCACACACACTACCGGTGTGCACCGTCTTCTCGCCCTTAAGTCACTATGATTGACAGCTCACTCGAGGGACCCCGGCGCCCTTCAGTGTGATGGCAAAGTTAATCAGCCCAAAAAAAATGTGCGCTTTTTCGAGGCTGGGCAGGTGTGTGTTCTCCCCATATCTACCGTCGAAAATTAGCTATGCTGCTTGATGGAGGCCTTTGTATCCTTGAATTTCACAAGCTCTATCCACGTGCATTTCCAGTGACCACAAGCTTCTTTCTCCCCATCTGCTGCTCTGATCGGTGCCTGTCCTTTTATACACAGAAGAGGCATATGCACTTGCATAGAAGCCCCCCCACCGTTTCCCCAAACACACACTAGCGGTGTGCACCGTCTTCCCGCCTTTTAGCCACTATGATGGACAGCTCACTCGATGGACCCTGGCACCCTTCGGCGCGATGGCAAAGCTAATCAGCCCCCCAAAAATGTGCGTTTTGTCCAGGCTGGGCAGTTCCTGTGACCACGAGCTTCTTTCTCCCAATGTGCTACTCTGACTGGTGCCTGTCCTTTTATACACACAAGAGGCATGTGAACTCGCATAGAAGCCCGGCCAGTTTGCCCCCCCACAGACACTAGCAGTGTGCACCGTCTTCCCGCCCTTTAGCCACTATGATGGACAGCTCATTCGAGGGACCCCGACGCTCTTCAGCGCGATGGCAAAGTTTATCAGCCCAAAAAAAATGTAAGCTTTGTCGAGGCTGGGCAGGTGTGTGTTCTCCCCATATCTACCGTCGAAAATTAGCTATGATGCTTGATGGAGGCCTTTGCATCCTTGACTTTCACGAGCTCTATCCCCATGCAGTTCCTGTGACCACAAGCTTTTTTCTCCCCATCGCTTGCTCTGATCGGTTCCTGTCCTTTTTTACACAGAAGAGGCATGTGAACTCGCATAGAAGCCCCCCGTTTGCCCCCTTCCCCCACACACACTAGCGGTGTGCACCGTCTTCCCGCCCTTTAGCCACTATGATAGACAGCTCACTCGAGAGACCCAGGCACCCTTCGGCGCGATGTCAAAGTTAATCAGCCACCCAAAAATTTGCGTTTTGTCCAGGCTGGGCAGTTCCTGTGACCACAAGCTTCTTTCTCCCCATCTTCTGCTCTGATCGGTGCCTGTCCTTTTATACACAGAAGAGGCATGTGAATTCGCTTAGAAGCCCCCCCGTTTGCCCCCCCTCACACACTAGCGGTGTGGACCGTCTTCCCGCCCTTTAGCCACTATGATGGACAGCTCACTCGAGGGATTCCGGCGCCCTTCAGCGCGATGGCAAAGTTACTCACACATGGTCACTAGAGGCAACTCTTCTGGCCCTATGCAGCTGTGGTGCAGGAAAAGCACCATACATTTACCCAAAGAGGTAGCACTTACTAATTAGCCAGTAGAAAGTACTCCAGTTAAGTGTGGTGCAAAAAAATTTCATGGGGAAATCCGCAAATTCGCAGATTGTTTTGCGATTTTGCACGAATTCGCGAAACCCCTTAAAAATATTTTTAATAACCCAATATATAACAAAATAATATGAACAATAGCACCAACAAACAAAACATATTGAATAAATACAATCAAAGTTAAATAAATTACATTTCACCAAATTAATTATACTTACAAACACTATATATATTAAAAAAATATATATATTATACATACAATGCAATATAAAATACAAATAATATACTATTATACGTTAAAATAAAGTAAGAATAAAAAAAGTTTCACTGAACTTTAACCCCTTCGATGCTGGTGACGGAACCATTCCGTCATCAGTCACGGTTGAGCTGTGCTGATGACGGAATGGTTCCGTCACGACCGCATCCTGTTCTGGAATGTCCAGCACAGGAGGGGAATCGGCGCCGCACGGAAGTGGTTAATTAGCGTTTCCCATATAAGGAATCAACTGTCAAATTAATTGAAAACATTAGTAACAACAAATGAGAAACACCTACAACTAAAAGAACCCAATACGATTGAAAGCACCATTAAACAAACACTATATAAACTAAAGAGAATGTACAATTATTATATGATCCAACAATAAAACCAAGAATAAGGGGAATCTCTTCCGGGTGGCTTCTACAACACTGGACTTCCTCATTGAAAGCTCCAATTTCAACTGCACAAAGTAAGTAAAATATCTATTTAATTTTACAACTGTATAAAATATTCTTAAAGCACTTTTTGTAATAACTAAATAATGAATGTATACTTTTTTTATTATATTTCTTTTGCAGAAACTTCAACACATCCTCAACTAACTTCAAACATCATCCAAAAACCACCTTTCCAAAAGAGTAAGTATGAATCTAAATTAACCTATTAAAACAACTAAAATTCCCAACCCAAATCGCACTAACCACACAAACCCCAAAATACAAAAGATGCTGTTAAACACATTAATTAACATTTTAATTTTTCTTCTGCAGAACATAAAAAAAACCACTAAAGGCAGGCACCAACAGAAACACATCAGCGTCAAAAAAAGATATTCAGACATGTAAGTATAAGTTTGTATATAAAAACCGGTATTACAATTAAAACAATTACAATACATGTAATATTTTTAAATACATTTCTCATAGCATTTGAAACATCAGAATGACTGAAGGTACAGAATTCATAACTACCCAGGAAGTAAATGTTGTATTATGTTATATGGGATATGTCTACACCCAAGAAAAATAGACAGGCAGCAAAGTTAATTGGAAATGTTGCAAATATTATTTAAATGCAAGTTATGGGAGGTTTATAACAAAAGGAAATTGCTGTAGTACATGTTAAGGACCATAACCATCCCCCCTAACATAGGTGAAATAGAAAAGAGACACGCTTAAGATACTCTGAAAAAAGCGAGCACTAGCTCTCAAAAACATACTGCTGAAATACTAAAAGACATACTCCCCATAATTTATTTTTGGGGCTACCATCTCAAGATAAGATCCACATACCCAGCCCCCCCACTCCCCTGTCCCCCGTCCTAGATAATATGACACACACAGGCATTAACCGTCCCATGTAAGAGTGTTCTAGACATGCCAATTGGCCTCACGATCACATCCCCTCTGGCATCGTAAAAATCGCAGGGCTTATCAATAACATTCCAGGGGTCTACACCTCAAGTTTACTTCCTTGGCCAGCGCCTTAGGCTATCTCACTATCCATTCAGCCCCTAATTGTTAGTCTGAGTTTGATTAACAATTCCCCCAACAGAGGATCAGTAATCTACAACTCCGTTGTCCCATCAGGAATATGTTGTCCTCACCCCGGGGCCCCACTGACACCTGATGGACCCCTGTGGTATCCCAGTAGAGCTACACAATCCGACCAAATAGAGGGGCCCACCATGATATTGACGAGGGCTACAAACTGCACGATGGCACACCGCCCTGCCGATATCATTATTCTCAATTACTCCGCCACTAATGCATTCTCCCTTCACCTGTTCTGGCGCTATCCAAGTAGCGCTTCCCCAAAGATGGCTGCCATACTGGGCCATCTGGATTCAGAGACAGGCCGAGGCCACTGCGTTGATTCTGCGCACGCGCAGGTCGCACGACAGGCACATTATAACATACCGCTTTGCCTAGATCTTAAATAAAAATTCTTGTGTTCCATATGTGATACTCCAGTCCCTTGGTTTGTCGCTACCCCAGCAGACCTTACTCCCTAGCATTAGCGCTTCCTCCAAGATGGCCCCCTAACCATGCCATCTGTTTTTCGATACTGGTCTAGGCCACTGCATCGGTTTTGCGCATGCGCATGACGTGCGACAGGCGCGACATTACCGATGCAGCTCCTACGCCAAGGACCACTACCTACATATAGGCGGTCACCAGATGGACTCCTCACCAGTTGCTCCGCACCCTGACCAGGTGCCGTGAGCGTGAGGGGTAGGTGTTCCGCCGATCCAGTGCCTGACTTAAGGTAAGCGCCTACTCTGAGTCCCGAGGCTTGGGCAGTTGCCCCAAGCTCAGCTTTACGGATAGCACCCAGCATGGCTCCCGGCGAGTTATCTAGTATCGCTGAGAGTCTCCACAACCCTTTTCTCTTGACACAGCCTCTATTTTTCCCGCTAGTCAGTGGACCCTGGCAGCAGCGTAGTTCACGCCCAAAACCCTAAACATCACCGCTTCACCCTTTCCACGCTGCATGGCTTGTAATCGAAAGGAGTGAGGGCAGTACCCTGGGGTGTTTTCTCTTCCCCTCCCCTCTCCGTCGGTTCCTCTGATCCCCCTTTGCCCCCGGGTCAATTCTACCTCCTCAAGGCTAATTCAGTGCGGGTGATTCTCAGAACACAACACGTGTAAATAATAACGCGATGCACGAGGCTAACTGACTCCCACTCACCTCTATATTCACTCAGTAGGCGGTGATTAAAGCTTTGGAATCATTCACCCTAGCGCCCCTTTTAGCATTACGCTGGAGACTGAAGACTGCAGTTTAGATCCTAGAACCATAATCCAGCAAAGCCCGGATTTTGACATTTAATTGATTTACTTTGGCATTTACTTTGGCACCTATACCTAACGTTAACCAGGGTTTTACCATGGAGGTCATTTTTCCATCCAGCCTCCATCACCATACCTCCTCTACCCTACCCTGCTGGACTAAACGCCAACTTTTACCTCCCTTCAATACCCCTCAGGTTCATCTAACCTAACAGCGCTGGCCTCACAAGAGTATGCTGCTAGGCTCTAATCAATTCCCTTAGGGTAAGAACATACCTGCTTTTTTCCTAGGAATGGGTGTCCTCTTTTAAGTCTTGGCTTCACACCTCAGTATTGTGTTTGAATAGCACTCTGGGATACCTCCAATGTGAGAGATTAATTGTGCCATTATTAGACCGATTTAGAAGGGAATTTCCACCCAATGTTCGGTACGACTGTTTTTCCCTTCACATATACCCCCCTCACCCCTCACAGTGTGGAGAGTTATCACCAAAGTCACGTTATATCTTCTAAGCGGAAAGTCACTTAAGTGAGATTTGACTTGACTTGTTCTTTTCTAGCCTACATTTTTTACCCTACCTCTAGGTCGCCTAAATAGAGCAGGACCCCTTGGCCCTCTTATTCTTCGACCCAGAGAGGTTGTATCTACCTTCTTCAAAGTGAATGAGCATGTGTTATTGTGTAGTACTTTGTTGAGGTCCTGACGAATCGCCGGTTGGCGAGAAACATGTTGACCACACCAGGGGGTTGAGTTAGTCCGCTGTATACCTATACGGTCTCTAGCTCCCCTCTCACCCCTTTTAACCAGGGAATCAGCCACGTTAATAAAAGTCAGTGTGGACTGACTACCCTTTTCAAATTTCACCCACATTTGCACCGACTACACTTCTTTCATCCTCACTCACACCCACCGTCGGCAAGGAACAAAAGAACCCTGCCAAAAGAGTGCCTCTTGGTGCTCCGTCAGACATTGCAGCGCCGGTCTGTCGAGGGGCAGTGAGTCGATGATGAAACTGGACACCCACCAGTTAGGGTGTGTTTCACACCTAATACTCTGGGCGTGTGAGGCTCTCTAAGTTCCGACAAGGGATCCCTTCCAGTCACCTTACTTGTGATATCTACTCCTTTCTCCTCTTTGTCACACTTTCCCTGGGGAACTTTGTACTCTGCTGTTTTGTTATACTCCCCATGATTCCAGAACATGTAACTGGACAATTACCGTCTGTCCCAACTTTGGAAAGGTTAAAAGCAAGAACAAAAAAATCAACTGCTACCACCCCACCTACCCCCAAAGCTTTCAGTGAAATACAAATACCACCAGATCTCACTGTAAGTCATAATGAAGATCAATTTCTACTTTATGACAATAAATCTAACAACAAGAGAATTATAATATACGTAACTCCCGGGGGCGTTGTAGAACATAGAAACCTTCTCAGGGGTCCCACTGATACTTGGTCCTTTTAAACCAACAAAGAGGAAATTGGCACAGAAGCTGAAATATAAAAATAATGCATTTATTCACCTCAGATGAGGGAGACTACATCAGACAGAAGTCTTAGCAACTGAATGAGGCAGTCTAAGGAGTACAGAAAACAGGGGCCTTATATATGATTAGGGTTACATAGTCAGCATAAGACCAAGGGGCAGTCCTGGCTCATGTAAGCATGCAAAATGCCTAAGATGGGCATGCAAGATCTGCTTGCTCAACAAAGTGGCAGGAGAGTTACTTCTCTATACAGCAGCAAAAATAGCCTGACAATTCTACAAGAAGAGCAGGTGCATTCTACTAGCTAGGCACTTCTGAGCATGTGCGAAGGTGGAAGATGCTAAATATAGTTCGTTTCTAGGCAGATTACAAGAGCAGTCAACACTGAGGGAGGACAGAGCACATGGCGAGCATGTGGCAGCACATGGCAAACAAAATGGCTTCCAGAATTACAAAATAGCTTTCAGCTTATGCTAGCAAATCCCTGCAATATTTAACAGTGTGGCTTGGCCGGCTACAAGATGGCCGCACTCTAAGTGGACTCTACCGGCCAAGCTTTTTCATCCATAAGAATCCTGCAGACATCGTCGCATTTACCGCACCACACTGCTGAGTCCTGCATTGGCGGAGCAACGTTCACCTACCTGTGTCACTTTGGAGCTTCTATGTGCCCCCCCCGGCCGAGATCCTCTCCTCATGGCTGGTGTTGGACCACTCCACTGGGTGTCCGCCCGCGCCTCCGCCGGTGCTGCTCCTGTCTCCTGTCTGCGAGGCCATTGTACGGCGGTGCTGATGTCGATGGATCGGACGCTGCCTTTTGCGGTGAGTCGAGCCATTGCTGGGGGGTGCTGCGGCCTGGCAGTGGCCTAGTGGTCCTCCCCAGCCTCGCATAGGTGTGGCACCTCTTGTACTGGGCTGTGGGAGTGGCGTACCCCCCGCCTCCCCTGCTGATGTTTCCCCCTCGGTAAGTACCGGCTGCTGAACCCTGCCTGACCCTTGCTCGCTGAGGCCCATCTGCCACACTTTGCCCCCTGCTCCGAGGCCTGTTCCGGGGGGGTGTGGTGGAGAGTATGTTTCTGCCCCTCCTTCCTGCAACACTTACCATCTCCTGCTTACAAGGAACTCGCCTGCCCGGGAACGGGCCCTGCTGCCTTAGTGGCACCTCGGCGCTCTGTTGCTGCACCGTGTGTTCATCTACTCCGAGTGGGGCCCCCTGGGGACTGGCTCCCTCACAAGCGGCCTCTTGATGGTGACTGGGGCCTGCAGGTTGCCATTGGGGGGCCTTCTACCCCTGCTACTGACCCAGCCTTCCCAGGTGCCTGTTGTTTTGCCACATGGCACGCTGGTGTGCCCCTGGGCCCTCCACTCCGCAATTGCCTGGTGCTGGCCAGGGGCCCTCTTCTGCTTCCAACTGGGGCGCGACGCCCTCCACAATTTGCCACCCACAACTCTGCGGCTCCCTGGGACTGTGTGCTGTTCCTTATGCCCTGGCAGAGCATCCTGGTGTGTGGGGTCTATGCTGCCCCGGTGCCCACTGTTTGCTGTTCCTGCCTGGGGTGCCCAGCGGCAAGCCGAGGTTCGGTCTCATCCCTCTCTTCTCCTGCTGGTGGTGGCTAGGCACAGGACTGTTTTGCAGCCCCCTTCATCCATCCCCAGCTGCTAGCTGGGTCCCGTGCTGTGCTGGGGAGATGCGCCTGTAGGCCTATAGGTGCTGCCTCCCTCCAGCTGCCTGGATCGTGCTCCCTGATGGACTCTACACCACTGGCCACCGACTGTTTGAAAAACATCCCACATCGTCGGCTTGCTCTCTTTCCTGGGTGTTTGGGTGCCCATCAGAACTGCACATCCCTAAATCGGAACAAAGCAGCCTTAGATCGCCTTCGAACTCCGGAGATTGCCAGCTTGATCAACTCTCTGCTCGACTTGACTCCGTGAAGGCTCGGGTAGACTCCCACGACAACAGACTTCTCCATGTGGAATCCAGGGTATCTGACGCCGAGGACGCTGCCACCCAAGACAGGCAGAAGTTACTCCAGATGGATAAGATCTTGGCCGTAATTCGGGGGAAGAATGAAGATATGGAGGCCCGCTCCCACCGGAGAAACCTTCGCATCACGTGCCTTCCCTAGTCCACCAAACTCTCCAAGATGAAAGACTTTGTTGAGCAACTCATCAAGGAAATCTTTGGGGAAGTCTTATCTCCATTCTTCGTCGTGGAGCGTGCCCATTATTCCCTGGGCCCGTGTCCTGGTCTGCCTCCCCGCCCCATAGTGGCGAAGATTCTGAACTTCAGAGATCGCGATGCCATTTTTCGGGTGGCACGCGATAAGGGTTCCATCACACACCAGGGCAACACCGTTTTCTTCTATCCAGACTACACCTTGACTATTCAAGCCGCTAGGAGAGGGTTTTTGCTAGCCAAGCGCATCCTCCAGGAGCATGAGATTTCTTACTCTTTGGCCTCTAGGTGAAGCTGAGGGACCGACAGGGCTCCAAGACACTTGTTTTTCCCGGTCCACGAGAGGCCCTCATTTTTGCTAAGAGATTGTACAAGGAATCCAGATCCACTCCTCCTAAGTCTCCACACGAAGCTGCCGACAGCTTAAGTGATAATGACTAATTGTGCAGACAATTATTGTTCTTGTTTTCACATGTGACCTGTTCTTGATGTCACTTGTCTAATATAGCTTGGCCACCCTGCTCCTATGCAGGGTGTCCTCCGAGTCCTGCCATGCCCCCACAGGGATGATTCCCATTATTCACTTTGTATTGCCCTCTCCCAGTTGTGGTTCCCCTGGGTGGAGAGGGTGGTATTCTCAGCCTGATTGGGGGGTTGGTGTGGGTGCGGGGTGGTTGTTTTTTTTCTGTTTGGGTAAGTAGGGGTGGTTGAGGGTGAAGGGTGGTCTGGTTGTTGGGTTCCTGCTTGTTTGTTCTTTGACACTGCATTGTGCCCCCTACACAGCACCGTTGCAAGTCTACCTGAATCCTCAACCTGCCCTGCTTGGTCTTTTGCACAGCATACCGTCCTCCAATGTGTTTTGATTGTATTTGCTTGACACGTCTCACAGCCACACATGCCTCTTCCTTGTTCCCTTCCTCCCTCTATAGGTCGTGCCCCGTGCACCCTCCTCGCACTGCCCAGAAGGCTGCTGCCCATTGACAGCTGCTGTTTTTACTTTCCTGTGTTACTCCCCACACTTGCTCCACCTTGCCACCGGCGGTCTCCACTGCTTCACTTAAGCACCCCGCTGTCCTGCGCTCCCTGTTGTCTGCCCTGCCAAGTGCTGACACTGTATGGCTGACATAGTCTGCTGGATTTGGAACGTCTATGGCCTGAATGATTTCCCCAAGACTCGCCTTACCCATTCACACCGACAGCGCCACAAAGTAGATATATGTCTATTACAGGAGACACACTTGCTGCCAGGTTCTGTCTCAAGAATCCAGTCCCACTACTGGGGGAAATCCCATTCTTCGACTTACTCATCCTATGCTAGGGGAGTTTCCATTTTGCTAGGCCGTGGGCTTCCTTGGCAGACCTCACAGGTTCTCCTCGATCCAGAGGGTAGATATGTAATCCCCCACGGCCTGCTTCTAGTGTATTTTTTAAACTGGCTTTCCTCAGGACCAATGAATAGGTGAAAGTGCAATCTTAATTTAAAGTGAAAGTGTAATTGATACAAATGTGTCGCAAACGCTAAGGTGCTATATATGTTTGAGTGGGATTCCCTCTTTGAGCATTAACTTGCTAGTTGCTGTAAATGCTTCATGGAATCACCTGGCAGAGGTTTTTGACCGAGACTTTCGGTCTGGACCTGTAGCAAACCTGTTGTCTTGCCGCGGTATTCCGTTTAACTGAGAATGCCCTTTACGACGTTTGCCGCCATCTCTGGCCTGACGCCCGTGAGGGCACTTGCGTGACGGGGGCGAGAGGTTGCTGGTCGTGGATCGGCCTCTGGCTGACTTCGGCGGATGTCCCGTCTTGGCTCACTGATGTTGAGCATATGGCCTTTACCTTCTCTGATCACCCGCCTGTCCAGATTTGTCTCAGGCTTCCTCTCTCCCAGCGTTGGGTGTTTACGTGGCATCTCCCACCCAAAGCCCACCGGGATTCTGTGTTCTGCTCGGACACTCAGACGGTGATCACTAATTATTTTGAGCTTAACGCAGGTTCCGTCGATTCTACTTGTACCCTATGGGAAGGTTTCAAGGTTCTCATCCGAGGTGAGTGTATTTTTCGACAGGCGGGCGTCTTTCACGCTATCCACTCCACACTGACAAGCCTCAAGGACGAAACTAGAGATCTGGATGCCGGCCAGGCGGCGAGTCCCGACCAGGAAACGCTTGCTCTACTTCGTCAAAAGCACAGAATTCTCTGATGAAGCTGGCTGTCAATTGTCCTTCTTTGGTGGAGAGGGTTGGGCGCGCGGTGACCACCCGGGACACACCATTGCTAATCTTTTAGGCCCACCAAGCGCAGCCTCCTATATAACTACCCTCTGCGATGGTGGCCTGGATAGGACAACCTCCCCAGAGGATATTAAATCCTGCTTTCTCGATTTTTACTCGCAACTTTACTCGGCCGGTACTCCTCTGCCAAAGAAGGAGTTCGATCAGTATTTTGCGTCCATTGCCATAGTCTGGCTGGAAGATTTTCACCGTACATTTTTGGATGAGCCCTTTTCTAGGGAAGAAATACTAGCAGCCATAGGCAGCCTCCCTGGCGACAAGGTCCCTGGGTCTAGATGGCCTGCCCGCCTCGTTTTACGAAACATTTGCTGATATCCTGCTGCAGCATCTGGCGGCCATGTACAAAGAGGGTTTTGACACCGGTCTTTTCATGCCATCGCTGTGCAAGGCCATGATTACCCTGCTCCTTAAGCCTGATAAGCCCCATCTCCCTTATTAATATTGATAATAAAATCTTTGCTAAATTGATCGCCTCTCGCCTTCTCCTGTTAATGCCCACCATCGCCCTTACCGATCAATCCGGCTTCATACCCGTGAGGGCTACCTTCCCTAATCTGTGTACCATCTTTTCCATATTACATCAAATTAACACCACCCTGCCGGCAGTGGCTGCCCTTCTCAATGCGACAAAGGCATTTGATACCCTGGAGTGGCCCTTCCTTTTTTACATCCTACTGCGTATGGGTTTTAGTGACATCTTTCTGCGCAAGATCAGACTTCTTTATTCTAATCCATCTGCGCACCTCCGCATTAATGGCCTGGTTTCTGATCCCATCTGCATCGCCCACGGCAACCAGCAGGGGTGTCCATTATCCGCCATGCTCTTTGCCATCACTATTGAGCCCCTGGCCGCTAGGTTACATCAGCACCATACGCAAAGGGCCACCGGCTTTCCCTCTCCTTCCCTTCTTGTCTCCATGTAAGGGGATGATGTCACTCTATATGTCCACCATCCACAGGACAACCTCAGCCCTTTAGTCCAGGAAATCATATGATTTGGTGGGCTCTCAGACATTCAGGTGAACTGGAGCAAGTCTGTTTTGTTCCCTCTGACCGACGCCACTGTCCCCTTCTCACCTGACTTCCCGTTCGAGTGGGCATCCGGTCCCACGCGCTATCTGGGCATCTGGCTTAGCAGGGATCTGGATGAGCTCTGGAGGGCTAACTTTGGGCGGGTGGTGGACTGGTTAGAATCCACGATCCCTTCATGGAGCAGACAACCGCTGTCCCTGGCTGGCCGGATGTACACAGAGAACTCCTTTTACTCTCTCCCTGACCCCCCGGGGCTGCAAGATACACTGCTATTCTATCAACTGTGCTCCACTTGCCAGAAACTGCACCCTACCTTTCCCCAGCCCCCGCCCAGCCTTCCAGCTTTGGACTTCATATACTCCTCTTCCTCGCCGCACAAGTTAGTTACCAAGCTTTACGCTTTCTCTCTTGCGTCTGCTTACATATTTTCCAATCGGACACGGGAGTCGTGGAGTGCAGACCTGGGCTTGGATATATCGGAGGCCGACTGGCTTTACTGTTGTAATCAAACCAAAAAGCTCTCCCGAACTATCAGCTCTGCCGAATTCACTTCAAGTACTTGCAAAGGGTGTACTGAACCCCGGTGCAACTCCATCGGCTTTGGCTGGTCCCAGGGGACAACCGTCTGTGTTGTGCTGCCCATGCCGCAAACTTCACCCACTTGGCGTGGCTCTGTCCTAAGGTATCCGAGTTCAGGCTGGCAGTGTGCTCCAACATCTCTGACATTACTTGCTCTGTCGTACAACCTGATACCCCCTGTGCCTCCTGGGATTTGTCAAGTGCTGCCTTAATGCCTCCTGCCACCTCCTCTCGATGCTATTGGTGCTTGCCAGGTGTAGGGTGGCCATGTGTTGGGGGCGTCGACCTGCTCCAAAGGTGGAGAGTTGGCTTGAGGATGCCTCTTTGTGCCAGACTCTCCTGTCTGAGTTCTGAGACTAAATGCCTGCCAGATCTTTCCCTGTTGACAACTGGGCCCCATTGGTCTCCTACCTTCTCTCCTGTTCCCACCCCAGTGGCGCTTCCTCTCCCACGCTCCCCGCCGACCCTGGGTCCGTGGCGGGTGCTGGTGCTGGTCAGTGACTGCTCCTCACCCCTTTCCTCTTCACCTGCACCCCTGTTGCTTCAGATTCCCTACTAAGTATGCTTTTTCATGTGTGCTTCCCCCTCCGGGGGCTGAGACTCTGATACAGTTTAGCTGTGTCTTCATATGCTGGATTCACCATGATGCTGTGATTGTTATCTAATTGCAATCTACCACATTTCTAGTGAGGCATCCTGTTGTTACATGCGTTGGTGCTACACGGTGTACTGTGCCTGATGTATCTTTATTCTTTGAAGAAAGTTTTTGAACATTTAAAAAAATATATATAATAATATATGCAACTTCCACAAACTTACTTAAACTACAGAATTGTGAAACATGGATGATGGACGGAACATTTAAAATATGACCAAAACCATTTTAACAATTATATACAATCCATGGACTGTATCACAATACCAACTTCCCCTTTATATATGCCCGGTTACCAAACAAACAAACCACTACCTATGTAGAACTCTTAACAAAAGTAGAGCAAGAAACTAATAATTACTATCCTCAAAGAATTATCATAGACTTTAAACAATCTATGATACAAGCCATCCTGAAGCACTACCATCACACAGCAATACAAGGTTTCTATTACTACTTTAATCAATGCATTTGGAGACACCTTCAAAAATCTACGCTTAGTGTACAATATGTAACTAATAGCAGTTTTGCATACGAAATTAAAAAGCTAATTGCACGAGCATGCGTCCCAATAACTGATGCAGCAGAAAATGACAATTTCCTAATAGAAAGCCCCTTCTACCAAACAAATGAACATAAATTAAGTCCCCAACTAGACTATTTCGAGGATACCTGGGTGGAAAGGCTACACAGATCTGGACACAGGAGACAGGCCAAATACCACATTCCATGGTGGAATGTATATAACAGTACCCTAAACAAAGAAGGGAAAACTAATAACACTGTGGAAGGATGGCATTATACTTAACAAGCCACAACAGGCAAAACCCAACCAACCCTACTTAAATTACTACAATCCTTCCAAAAAGAACTAAGCTACCAACAACTAAGACTTGAACTGTCTGTAACAGAACTAGGTCCAAAACTAACTAAACAAACTAAAACAATGTAAGAGCACCTACAATACAAAGTAAGACTCTTCCCAAACACTAAGGGGGTGATTATGAAGATGGAGGGTCCGCCAACCATGCAGTGGCAGGCCCTCTGCCATCGGACAACAATTTTACCCCACCATATTACGATGGTGGGGGAATCGTTCTGGTACTGTGGCAATCGCAAAGACTGCCCAACACGGTTCCACCACAATCAATTGTTCCAATTGCCTGGCGGACCGGCCTGTATGTTGTAAATGGTGGCAGTGCCCAGCAGGCACCGTCCACCAAATTACAATGCTGGCTCAAGCCAGCCTTTCCATGGCGGTGCAACCGCCATGAAAAGGCTGGTGGGGATTTTCTTTGGGGGCCCGTTGCGGGCCCCCCTTATGTTGGGGTGTGGTGGTGGTTTGGGGGTGAAGGTTGTGCACTCCCTGCACTAAGAGCAGGCACTGCTTGGTGCCTGCCACCTACTGCAGGGAAATACACGACATGGCTGTTTAGCATGGCTGTTTAGTAATATTAAACGGGCTGGATGCGACGACCATGGTGGCGGTTGCATCGTAATCTGTGGTGCGGAATCACCACCTTAATGGTGGGTGGTTCCTATCACCACTACGATGGCGGGAGGACTCTAGTCTGCCCCCTATTGCAATGACCCCATGAAGGGCTAGAATATCTAGAAACAATGCCTAAATCCCTACTTTAAAACAGTAATACAAAATATAGAAAAATCCTAATTGTGAATTGAATTCTTAAATAAACCTTTCTTTGCAAACATGTAAAATATAAATATGATGTCAATTGATTTTAACTTTAAAAAATATATATTTGACATATTAAATATATTTTATATATTTACAAATGTCAATGAGAATTAAAAAAATTTAATTTCCCTCCCAAAGTAAATAATTTAAAATAACTTACTTTTGGTTGCTGAAGAATTGAATCCAAATTGCCATAAATAAATTCAAACATGTAAAAATCCCAAAACATAGTTAAAAGTCCCAAAACAACATGGAAAAATAAAACTGTGTAAAATATAATCCGGCGGCAACATATCCATAGTCTTGAATCCATTAAAAACCTGAAAAATGTAATTAATAAAAGAAATGTTCCAGGAAAACCCAAGAAATAAAGGAACTGTAAAATAATTATTAGTCTACTAGAAACTAATAAACAGTTCCTTTAAAAAAAAAACCATACTTTTCCCAACGGCAACTTCCAAATGACAAAAACCTCTAGTAAAAACAACACAATCCCTCCCGCACAAATACACAATAAAATCATTAAAAAACACACATAAACATACTAATAGCACCATAATCTAAACATATTTGAACATATAGAATACACCCTAACACCTACCTGTCAACACACTAACCGCATTTCGCATACGCAAAACTACTAACTAAACTGCACCAAAAACACAAAATACAAACATTACATACACTATAGACCACCTAACTACCTTCACCCTACACCTAAATTAAGACTAAAAGTAATTAAATTAAACTTACCTTAACGAATGCAACGCAGATTTCAACCGCGAGCTTCTCCCCACTGAAATGACCTAAAACAACACTGATAGCCTACAGTATACAACTTAGTTTCGAAAATGGCTACCTAATTCAAATAATAAAAATACTTTCTTAAATTAAACTTAATGTACATTGGACATGTAATACAAAAAAAATGTTTAAAAAATACTAAATAATATTACTAATGTATAAAATATTATTTAATAGTATACATGAAAAATATATGTTAACACCAATATGATACAAAAAATTGTACTGCTTGCAAAAAATGTGTTACTGTAAAAAATATTTTTTCTTTTTCAAAATGCATTCTTACCTTCATAATTGTATTCATATTCACAACTTAAATAACATTATACAAAATATAATATTATTTATTAGAAAATATGCAAAAAATATAAAAATGTTACACAATGTAAACATTGTAAAAAAAATTATTTATTACAAATGTACACTACATGTAATTATGTAATGTGTATTTACAATGTAAATAAATATTCTATAACTGTTACAAAAGAACTAAGGGGTTGATTACGATGGTGCAGGGTGTGCCACCGCCAACTGTGCAGTAGTGGGCCCTCCGCCATCAGACAGCAATTTTCCCCCACCAAATTGGGATGGCGGGGGGAATTGCTTTCTGACCATGGTAGGCACAAAGACCGCCTTCCGCTGATTTACCACAGGCAATCATACCGATTGCCTGGCGGAGCGGTCAGCATGTTAGTGGCAGGGCCTAGCAGGCACTGTCCGCCAAATTTTGATGCTGGCTGTAGCCAGCCTTTCCATGGCGGTGAAACCGCCATAGAAATGCTGACAAGGATTGGTTTTGAAGGCCTGTTGTGGGCCACCCTTCTGTTGGGGAAGGCAGCGGTGCACTGGGGGGGGGGGGGGTACCCATGGTACCCCCCTGCATTTCCATGCACGAAGTGGCAGACACCGCGTGGTGCATGCCACGTAGTGTAGGTAAATGCACTAAATGCACTTTTGGCATTGCGGCGGATGCTGCAACCACCATGACCCGCTGCAATGTTAAATTGCTGGATGTGACCGCCATGGTAGCTGTTGCATCGTAATGTGGAATGCGGGACTGCTCCATGACATTCCTAAGGCTAGGTTTGCTATTAGTTCCTAGGACTTGGGTCTGTATTGGTTTTGGGGTTTAGAATTTGTGTTTCTATTGTTTTTAGGGCTTGGGTTTATATGTGTTTCAAATTCTAGAGTTTCTCGCTGGTATAATGTGTTTCTATTGGTTCCTAGGTCTAGAGTCTAGAGCTTAGGGCTAGAATTGTATTGGTTCCTACTGCTAGCATTTCTATTGGTGCTAGAGTGTAGAATTTTCTTCTGCTTTAGGGCTTAGTTTCCCATTCCTAGAGGTCCTAGAGCTCCCATTGATGCAGGTCAAGTGATCACTTGGACCCGTACTTTTATTTAATCAGAGCCTTTAGAGTGTCTAGTCATTATGCCAGGTTAAGGGTGCTGCCTGCTTTGATCTGGTAAAGCCTGAAAAGGGAGTAGGGTCAGGAATCTGTTCATAATCCCAACCATAGTAGGTAAACAGAAGTGCTTGCTCCTAAATATATATAGGTCTCCTTCAACAAGGTAAGAAAATGATATGTGTAGTAAACACCCTCTTTTTTTCAAACTATGTAACCACTACTGATCCTCACCAAAGACCACAACAATTTCCACAGCACTATCACTCAATTTCAATAAAACAGTCATGTATCCATGCTCGCATTCTACCCATCCTTCATCTATCTCCATCTTTCTACCATACAGCCATGTTCACTCTCTTACCACACTCCTACAAAAATGACCTACTATAATTCTTGTGGCCTAACCCACTCACGTTCTACCCAACTATCCCTCACTACCATCACTAATACAAAACTACCACCTAAATAACCCCAAAACGTCCCATATCCATTCCCCAATGCAAATTTATCATACTCTATTCCCATACTCTGCTATCTTTTTCTATCCTCTTCTCCCATCAATCATCTTCCCTATGGAGGAGGCTAACTCCATCCCTATATTATCATACGCCTGTCAGATCTTTCTTACCTACCCTAAAGTACCTCAATTCACAGCTCCCTTTCCAAATCCCCCTCTTCCTATACTTATCACACACATCTACACTAAAAAATCATATATCCAACACTATCTCAATTCCGAATCAGCCTTCATCCCCATGAAACACAACCTCCCATCAACAACATACTCTCCATGCATAACCAGTTGCTCAGTCACTTTCCTAATCTAACACCATAGCCAACCAGACAACCTCCCACATCACACCTCTCACAAACCCCCTTCCTCATTTAACACCTTAATCACTCAGTACAACACAATACAACACCAACGTACCCAGACAGGCCACACATGACTCTGCTCTATTTAAGACATTTAAATTAGACGTAATGCTCCCCACCACCTTTTACACAAGCCCCATCCATTTTCAACAAACATAAAAGAAAGAAAAACATCACCAGTCACACACATTTTGCAACACCTCTACATTACAACATCATTAAACTCAATGATAACATACCATAACAATGTTAAACATTTTGAGATGTACCTTGTAATGCAACAATACTCTGGTTAAGCACTTTGATACCTCTTGGTCTAGCCAGCGCTATATAAATGTTAAAAATCAAATAAACTTAAAACTGGTTTTCTTGAATGCTGAGACCTGAGCAACATGGCTGATGCCTGGTGGAGCTGCAAGACAGCTAATGAGGAGATGGGCCCTGTTGTCCCCCTTGATCGTCACCTACCCATCCGGACATTGGGCACAGTTCCTCCTCGTCTCCCCGCTATTACTCCTTCCTCCCCTCCCTCCTGTGTCTTCTTGCAACATTGTTTATGTGTACTGTACCTTGGTATGGTCCTGTAACTGATGTAACTTTAAAAGCAAAAATCCTAAATGTAAAGCGCTCTGATACCCTCTTGGGTCAAGTTTGCACTATATAAAACGTTAGCAATAAATACAATAAAAATAATTACCACCAAACTACAATCCTACATCAACATAATTTTCACAAAAACACTCTAAGTTATAATCACTCTCCTAAAAACATCATTTCTCTAATGTCTCCTGTTTGAGCAGGACAGTGATTACAAAGAAAACGACATTGCCTGCACCATCACTCCAGCCACACTTCCTACATCCTCACCTTATCATGCACGAGGAGAAAAAGTAATCTCATATAATAATATTCCTACTAAGTCCTCAGTTGATGAGACCAAATGCAACCTGAACACAATTCCTTCCTTTGACAAAAAAAGCTACCATATTTAAAATAGTTGCTGATGAATGCCCGTCCAATGAGCAAAAACAAATAGAACATCCTTGATCTACTGATGTATACAGAAACAGACAATCTATTCATCATGGAAACCTGGTCATGAAAAATATGGCTCCAGTACATCACAAAGCTATCCTGCCTGCATTTCTAGCAGAGCCTGAGAAAGAAAGCCACCCTCCACCAGATCGATGGCCATTCTGGACTGGGCTGGCTACAGTCCAACTCAATTCAGTTCAATTCAATTCAAGGGTGTTTATAGAGACGCTTCCCAGCACTGACAGGTCATGCAGGATAGCGAGCTGTTCAACCAAAGACACTGCTCTGAGTTGAACCCAACTACACTAATTGCGCTAAAATAAAGGTCAGAGAGCTTACCCATATCCCCACGTCTTCCGTTAGAGAAGCCCTTGCAGCAAAATCATTTGAAATCAGTACAACACTACCCAAAATTAATCTTTGGGCATAAATATGAATCCAGGAATTCCTACTGTCCTCCCTCCTGTAAGAATTACAAGTCCCCCCTGAAGGTTATATGATGTAGGTTTCGACAGAGCCCAACACCCCTGCACTACTCTACATCTTAAAACCTCATGCTCATAACTCCTTCTCCATCACTATCCCACCCAACTTCTCCAGCAGAGCGGCTAAAAATTTCAAACACAAATTGGTTAAACACCACCCCAAACTACTCATTGCTGGGACCTATTGCAATTTATCGAAAGGCCTAAAGGGACAGTATCTGATCTCTTACACTTCACATCCTGTGAAATGGAAAACAGTCATGACAGAATACTTTCACATAACCAAAACCACTAACATCCCATATGGACACAAACTAACCTTCTCCAACTCATCCATGTTTAAAAGCAATGCTACCACAACCATCTTCAGAAACGATACTATCATGATACAAGCCAATGACTCAAACCTATGCATCACTGTCACCAATCTCTTACCCCCTCAGCCATTCTCCCCACAGGACTCTACACATAATGAAACATGCATGAGTCACACCACAAAATCTACTCCCTATACCTTGCCCTCACCCTAACTGTTATCAAACATGGTGTTACTAGCAGCTCATTGGCCCACACCACTACCCCTCAGTGCCTTAACTTGATCAACTCACTTACGATTACTCTCACAAGCCCAGCCCAGATCTCCAGCTCAGCTCAGAATATGTCCAGTTTTCCCAACCCAACATATCCTCCGACCACCACCCCACCACACAAACCACAACCCCTTCCCCTTCCTCTCAGACCTTTTGGGACATCGACCAAGTTGCACATGCTCTCAAATCCTACTACCTGCCTTTTACACTCATCAAAGAGCTGACAACACCACCTCAAAGGGACACACACTATTCACTCACTAGTCCGGCAATCGAAAAAAAAGAATTTAGTGGAATCTCTAATGACACGCCCACCGTCATCTTAAATCACACACCTACAGACATACACTCTCTGACTCAGGACCGCCCTCCCCACACAATGAAATGTGAAACACCCACACTTGCCACTCATTATGACAAATGCCTCTGTCCAAGCTTAATGAGCACCTAAATTGCTTGTAAAACCAACTAGAGAAAGTAATACAGGGCCCCAAAAATATCATATTAAACCTAAACATGTATCCGAATCCTAACCATCACTCTACATAGAGCAACAAACCACTCCTAGAATGAGACAAATCACACCTGCAAAGCTAGATCACAAAATGTCTCAACAACAAGTCTCAGAGGAGTAAAAGATGGAGCACCATGATGCCTTTGAATGAGTCAATGGAGTTAGCCAAATCCTATGACCCAGGAAATTCTTAGAAACAACCCCTCCACCAATGGGAGTGACCGAGCTACCAGCACATCTCATCAATATTCCCTTGATTTCCTCCCCTCAAATCCGAAGCACTGCAGAACAAGCATTGGCATAGCCAAAAGGTCTCGCCTTTGGGACCTTATGTGTTTAGCCAGAACTTTTGGCTATGTTGTAGAGCATTGTGGCTGCTGTCCATTATGTTGAAAAGTTATAATAAAAAGTGTTAAGCATTTTTGTTACATTTATACAAACAAAGACAACATTATATAAACTGAAAAACCTGAATAAAAAAAGATTTTAACATAAAAAATGTCTTCTAGTTTTTTTGTACTTGCACTGCTGGCAACATCTTCCTGCCTGTTTTCTTGCTTGTTTGTTATAAAAAAAAATGTTTTAATGGGGAGCAGGACATTAATAACAGGAGAGTGGAGGTTGGAAAGCAGTAATTTAATTAGAACACGAGCAGCGGACGGACCCTAGGGGAGAATTAACAGATGTCAGATTCCAAGGGCAGACTGACTTGATGCTTAGGTGGTATGCTGATGCAAAATGGTGGTGGTGAATGATGTGTGGTGCTCAGGTGGTGACAGTATATGGTGTGGATTGGAGGTACGTTGTGGATTGTAGAGTTGAAATATGTTGTTTGGTGTGTTATTATGCAGTGTGTATTGGAAATGTGTGGAGTTGAATTGTGTGGCCTGGAACTGTGGTATTGAGTGGAATTACGCTAGTGAAATTGTGTCATGGTGTGGAGTGCATTTATGTTGATTGGTGGTATGTGGTATAGAGTGCATTTATGTGGAATGTATTTATGTTGCATTGAGTACAGTTCAATTATGTGGTGTGTAATTATGTGGCACTGTGTGGTATTCTGTGGAGTGTATTTATGTTGCATTGAATAGAGTGTAATTATGTAACGTGTAATTATGCGGTAATGAGTGGTCTTATGTGGAGTGTATTTATGTTGAATTGAGTAGAGTGTATTTATGTGGTGTGTAATTATATGGCACTGAGTGGTATTATGGGGAGTGTATGTTGTATTCAGTAGAGTATAATTATGTGGTGTGTAATTATGTGGTAATGAGCGGTATTATGTGGAGTTTATGTTGCATTCAGTAGTAAGGTTCCGCTCAAGACTCCCTGGCTCAGTCAGTCAGCAGAAAAAAGATAATACTATTGTTTTCTTATCATTTTATTTTCCGCTGACTGACTCTGACCAGTGGGGCGATGATCGTTCGCCATTATGGAGCAGCCGCCCCTGATCAAATACACTCTAGAATTGAAGGAAGGTAAGATGAAGGCAAACGAAGCTTGTTGTACAATAGGGTTAACAAGAACACCTACAATCAAGATTTACATGCTAGAAATATTAATTAGTGCCAAGACTATGAGGTTTCAAGCACAGCCAGGAGTGGACTGTGGGTTGGGAAGAGATCCAGGGAGTGGCGGGCTCTGTTGACAGCCCAGAGAGCCAAGGCTCCACTGTAGGTGTGACAGAGCAGAGACTCAGTGAGGATTTGGTACCCTGAGTGGCAAAGTAGTGTGCAACTGTGAGGTCAAGTATGGTAGCAAAAGAGGGGGTGAAAAATCCAGACTGATGAACCAGGCACCGCAGCCAGTGTGAGAGAAAGACCCAGGCTCTACATTATGGGAGACACAACAGAAAGTTGGACCGTTTAGCAACCACAATGAGCTGTAGTGCTCCAGAGAGACGAGAAAAATGGGAGAAAAAGAACAATACAGATGCTGAGCATGAATTAGAGCACAGAGACACACAGAGGCCAGACTCTAAAGCCGGAGTCACAGCGCAGCTGCTAAATCAGGCCTGGCTTTGCAACCAGAGCCAGCGAGGAGAGACCCACAGAAGCCAGCGTATGAAGCCAGAGTCATGGCGCAGATGCTGAGTCAGGCCGACTCTGAGGCACAAAGAGAGATTGCACAAGAGAGTGGTGTGAAGAGGAGAAATGAAGTGATTGAGAGGCTCAGATGACTTTCTACTTTGCAGTCCACAGTAATGTTTGATGCACAGTTTGATTGAAAGGGTTAAACTACTAGTGTGTGTACATATATTTTGCATACCGCACCTAGGCCCACTCTTCATGATCACCTTTTGTTGGTAGCCCTGGCGGTTTTATCTGTGCCCAGCCCCACTCTCCTAAAAACCAGGCCTAGAGACTCCACTGTAGCCCAGCAGTAGAGAGAGACACTCTGGAAGTGTGATTAAAGTTTTCACCCTGGCACACGCTTCTGTGCATGAATTATAGCCAGGCAGGGAACCCTCCTTGGGATTGTCCATGGTCATGCTTTAGATGCAAGAGATGCATGCTAAACACTTGTGTGGGATTTGCAGAAGTCTGAGTCTTTACCTCTTGAATCAGGGGCAGCTGTTCGGCTGGCAGAGGAAGGGTGTATCAAAATCCAAAGATGCTTCAAGCCCACAGAACAGCTGTCCAGAAGAAGCACTGCACAATGATCGCAGCTGCCACTGGGAGCTCCACGCCCCCTCGACAGCCGGGTGAAACAGGGCCCCACAATGGAGCTTTAACTCAAGCTGGGCTTGCGTTCCCCATGAAGAACACCCCCTGACTGCTGTGAACGTGTGGTATAGACGGATTGCGATGCATGAGGTTTGGGACTCTCCCTAATGCAGCCCTCACGGCAGACCGCGAACAGGCTCAGGAGCTACATCAGTGACAAATGGTAAGAAAGATACAGATTAAAACAAGCAGCAATGAAAACCAATGGGAGGGTTGGGGGGAGTGCAGCTGACAGCAGGGACACATAGGGTTTACCTTGAGGGAGGAAGCGCGATAATTGCTAACAGATGGAGCTGCTCGCTCCCGCAAGGGAATCGCCAAACGTGCATGCATTGACATTGAAAGCAATGCAATGCGTGCATGTTTTTTTTTAAAAAGCTATAATCGATTTCGAGGGGTCCTCTCCTTGCAGCGCATGCGCGCTGCATAGGCGAGACCTTAAAACCAAATGTATGCTCAAAAATTGCAGATCTGCAACCAAGCATGTAACATACCTAGCAGAAGCCATCCTGAAACACAATATTGACAACGCATTAATCACAAAAACATGCCTTAATCAATCCTTTTACCTGATCATGGACACGCTACTCCCACTCATTCAGAAAGACAGGAAGGGCTGCCATGGGGGAGGCATTGCCATTATACACAAGAATAACATCAACATGGACAAACAGACACCAACCCTACCTGTGGATGCTGCGCTCCATTTTTCTTTATTTTTTCTTTAAATTTGACTGTGTCTTGCTTGCCTTCTGACCACTGCTTGTTTGTCAGTGGCTTGTCCCCTCAGCCATAACGCTGCCTTGGTGTTCACCTCCCGCTTCAACCTGCCCCGCCTCCCAGCTGCTCGCCCCTCCCCTGCTTAAATGGCGACTGCTGGGGGCAGCACGAGCTAGACCCCAGACCGCCGTCAGGGATCAGCTCTTCCCCCGCAGGTCCGCATGACTGATCCACAGCTACAGTACCACACAGGCAGGGTTTGACCTGCTGGGTGCCGTGCTCAGTTTGTCTTTACTTCTGTACTTTTTATTTTTCTTAACATTTTACTGTCTCTTGCTTGCCTTCTCCCCACTGCTTATTTGTCAGTGGCTTTTCCCCTCCGCTTACCTCTCAGCCATAACACTGGCTTAGCGTTTGCCTCCGGCCACAACCCGCACCTCCTCCCAGACGCTCGCCCCTCCCTCCTCCCCCCTCCCCTACTTAAATGGCGACCGCTGTGCGGTCATGCAGTGGACGTGTGCAGCAGGCGCGCCGCTGGCGTGCCAAAGGCACACCTAAGGCAAACCCGTCTGCGCCTATCCGCACCTGGACTGCGCCCAGCACCAGACACCCTGGCCCTGCGTGCTACACAACACAAGACGCCACTACGCTGCCACCTATCTCCACGCACTCAACGCCGGCCGAGCTGCCACCTGCTTCAAGCTCACCCCGAAGCACACCCACGGGCCTTTCACCTGCCGAAACTGCAACTTCACCAGCCAGCGTACACCAGCATGACCTGCAAGGCAGGCAACAACGACCTCAGATGCATACTACTCAACACCCGCTTCGTCCACAGGCTCCCTGTCGAATTCTGGGACCTGCTCGACTCATCCTCCCCAGACGTCGCCTTCCTCAAGGAAGACCTAGATGAACTCCTCATTGGCACCCGACGTTGCCATAGCCATCCCAGATGGCTGTAAGATCACCCAAAGGGATCGCATCAACAGACTGGGAGGAAGAATTGCTATCGTCCAAAGAAGTACCCTCAGAATCTCGACCAACACCGGAGGCACCCTCAGCACCGCCGAACACCTGCACTTCCAGATCCACATCGATCCCAACACCACCCTCAGAGGAACACTCATGTACAGACCCCCCGGACCCTGGCCACATTTCATCAACTCCATCACAGACGCCGTCAGCACGCATGCCCTGGCCTCCACAGACTACATCCTCCTCGGAGACCTTAACTTCCACCTCGAGAAAACCAACAACAGCAACTCCACCACACTACTGGACAACCTCATCAACCTCGGCATCAAACAACTTGTCACGACACCCACCCACTCTGCCAGGCACATGCTCAACCCCATTTTTTCTGCCAGCAGCCACATCGCCATCAGCCACACCACCAAACTCCACTGGACCCACCACCACTGCATCCACTTCTCTTTCAAGAAAACCACCACACACAAACACCAGCAAAGAATCCCCCACCACAGCTGGAAGAAGGTCACCAAAGACCAGCTAATCACCACCCTCGCCCGAGATCCACCAACTGACCACACCGACCCGACACAGTCGCCCGCATTCTCAAGCATTGGATCAACGACTGCACCAACAATCTTGCGCCGATCACGAAACCCACAAACACAAGCACCAACCGAAGAGCCATCTGGTTCACCGCCGACCTCCAGGCATCCAAGCAGACCTGCCAGAGACTAGAGAAGAAATGGTGCAGTGAGCAAACACCGGACAACCAGGCAGCCCTCAAGAACACCAGCCGCAGACACCACCAACTCATCCGAACGGCCAAAGGACCTCCTTTAAGGAACGCATCGACAACAGCGCACACAATAGCAAAGAGCTCTTAAACATCGTGAAGGAATTTGCCAACCCCAGCTCCAGCTCCAACAACATCTCACAATCACAAGACCTCTGCAACTCTCTAGCCTCCTTCTTTCACTGCAAGATCGCAGACATCCACGACAGCTTCAACACCCAGACCTCTCCCTCAGCCGCGGACACCCCAGACTCACCGCTCCCCAGTCACACCGGCTACCTGAGCTCCTGGAACAACGTCAATGAAGAAGACACCATCAAGAACATGAACACCATCCACTCTGGCTCACCTTCAGACCCCTGCCCCACCACATCTTTAACAAAACGAGTTCTGTCATCGCACACCAACTCTGTAAGATCTACAACAGCTCTTTTGAGACCCCCACCTTCCCGGAAAGCTAGAAGCACGCAGAGATCAACGCCCTACTCAAGAACCCCAAAGCAGACCCAAAGGACCTCAAGAACTTCCGGCCCATCTCCCTGCTCCCGTTTCCGGCAAATGTCATCGAGAAGATCGTCAACAGACAACTGACACAATTCCTCGAAGAGAATAACACCCTGGACCCATCCCAATTCGGGTTCCGAAATCGCCCTCATCACTGCCACTGACAGTGGTGGCCTCTTACGGAAGTTTGTGGGGCAAAAAGGCGGAGCGTGGAGGGGCAGGGTGGGAGACAGTAAACATTGGAATATAGTTGATCAGAGGTAAGTAAACAATTAAATAAATCAAATGAATTTCGTTGCGCGTGCTGCATCGCGAAATGCACAAACAGGCATCAACTTTAACCTAACTCGTTTTACTTGCAAACCAAGGTGGATGACCTAAAGACTCTTTGTAAGAAGTATCAGGAGCCCTAGAGATCAGTTGATCTGCACCAAAGAGATTTCTAAACCCATCAGTCAATAGAAACCAAATCACAGCAGAAAAACAATCAATATCTTTGTTCCAAGAATTTACAATCTCAGAATTTGATGCCCTGGTAAAAGCCAGCAGCCTCGCTGGCTGCTTCGAACCCCTGGCCTCCACAAGTTTGCAGTTATCAAAGTCAGAAAATATAGCAAAAACTCTTTGAACACAGGAATTTTCCCAGAGGTATTGAAGATGTCATACGTATACTTACGAAATAAATCTTCAACTATAAGACCCTAACAGATACAGGTCCATCGATAATAGAGCTTTCCATAGCAAACTTATAGACAAAACAGTATTTCAGCAAACCTCGGAGTTCATTGAATAAGCAAAATACTCCCAGATGGGCAAACAGGATTCCAATCAGGAACGGAATCTACACTAATCGCAATTTAGCATTACTTAAAAAACCATGGGGCATATTACCAACAACTAGCGATAATTATCGCTATGTTGGTTTAGCGGGGATATTTTTATCGCCGAGCTGCGGCGATTTTTATCGCTTAGGAACCTTGCTATTATCAAAGTTTATCTCCCAAGCGATAAAAATTGGCGGAAATGCATGAATATCGCTGAAAAGTCAGCGATATTCATGCATTACCGAGCTAATGCTCTTAGCCATGTTATCCACCTACCATTGGATAACATGGCTAAGAACTGCTCAGGGGCAGGTGTTAGCTTTTGGAGATATTCGCGCTTAGCGCGAATATCTCCAAAAGTTGGTAATAGGAGATAGCGATGTTAGCGACTGTTTCCAGTCGCTAACATCTTGGCACGCCCACTTTGCATGTCATTAGTGATAAATATCACTGACATGCAAAGCAGGGCCCAAGATGGTCGCTATCTCCTACTAGCTGTCGCTAACTGGTGTTAGCGACAGCTAGGTAATAGGGAGATAATTTTATCTCCTCTTTCTTGGCTTTTAAAGCCAAAAAAGCGGAGATAAACCCCCTTCATAATATGCCCCCCAGTGAACAAAAATATTGTAGAGGCAATTGCATGCGGTCCTCTATCAAGCTACTATTCATCACTCACAGAGAGGCAAATGGCAAATGACCAACATTCTTATGATCAAAAATCCCTAAATACTCTTAAGTGAGGAGCCTTTGCTCCAGGTTAGCCCCATAGTATTGCTCACAAGCAAGGGCAGCTCCTCCTCTAAGGTGGAGGAGCGTCACCCCACTAAGTACAAAAAGAAAAAAGAAAATGATGATAACTCAATGTTAAAATTGTTACCCTGTTATCATGTTCTTCTTGGAAGCAGCCAGGTTTAGCCGGGGCTGGGATTGCCTGCCAAGCCTCGATCCCGGTTCCCCAGCTTCGAGGTTGAGTACTCTAGCCATTATGCCACATCCTCCAAGCATTAATTTGTATAGAATCTAAATAATCTTCACTGTTAAGGTAACTCATCAAAGGACACACTATTCAACACCATTAACAACCAAACGGTACAACCACATTTGTGACAGCATGTAGCACCTGCCACAGTTGACACCCATCAATTCTTCTCTCGACACTTTCATCATCCTCCTCCCACTATATTTCTAAAACCCTGCATGTTTTTTTACCTTGAACTATAACCATTGATTGTTCCCTCCCCTTCTATATTATCCAATGATCATCTCCTTATCTGTAAATGCGCTGCATGCCTTATTGTCTCTGAGTGCACCCTACTGTATCTCATGTCTGTCTGCTTCATGTTCTACTATATTTCTGCAGACTTCCATAACAAATCACGAACTCTCCTTCTGTGTAACTATTCTTTGAAATCTAACAGTATCTAAGATCCTCCAGGCTACCTATTTCTCCTTTATGCCATTTGCATGATCTCACTCAAAGAAACTCACCTAACTATTATTAATTTAGACTACTACAAAGAAACTGGAGGAAATGCATGTAACAGTCTACTGAGAGCACAAGACAAACCCCAATAACTAACAATAACAATAACACCTGGAATACCAACTAACCTTTATGTGTGGAGTAGCATGCAACCTGCTATAAAGAACGTCAATGCCTCATCAATGTTAGGATGTGATATATACCTGCAATTACAATATAAGTAATACAATATAATAAAGTACATTACCTTGCATCATATTACACTGTGCAGCTTTGAAAAAAAGATAGAAACAAGTGATAGAAAGGAGGGTCAGCTACACAGCAGTTATTCTTGGATTCACTGGTTAATTTAGGTAAAGCTCATAAGTGCAACCCTACACTATCAGTCACGTTCACAGAGAAGCATGTTTCAGACAGTTATTCAAAGCAGATGTGGAAATATCTGCATTAGGCATGACATTTCACATTGCTTCAATGTATAAACTGTAACTCACACACTCGCATGTGTTAAACACATCTGCACACACCTCTCCTCCTATGCATGTTCAATTAGTGCAAACATATGTGAACATAACATAGCTCGGCCTGGTACCTAGCTTCCAAGCATTCATCCATCCATTCCTACACCAAACCACTCACTGTCTAATTCATTAATTCTTCTAACCCTTAGCCGAGTCACACATGCACTCAGTCACCACTCCACAAAGCCATAGATACAAACTCGCCAACCCATTACAATGCAGTTTGCGTACAAAACAATCAGACCTACTGGCTTTGTCAATGTTTGTGTCAGACTTTTAAAGCCAGCGTTGCCTGAAAATATCTTCCTTGTCCCTGATCAGTAGGTAAATATGAATATAATCATTTACTACCTTATTCTTTGCTCGCATCAATAGACTTTCTACTTTTTAAGCTAGAAACATTTTTGCTTAAAACTCCTTTGGTTTTATAATGTAGCATGATCATGTAAAAGTTAGGCAGACATTTTCTTTCTGTCTACCTACACACGCACTCAGGCACACACACGTGCACGGATGCACACTTTTGCAAGGATTTTAAAGTCATTAATATGCTCCAAAATTCAAAGAACAGGGAATTTAAAGTTGCCTTGAAGTGCTATGATATGACCTTATGAAGACACACAACCTCTTGCCTTTATATGGTCATTGAAATTCCTGGTGGTTTGCAATATACCTAGAACATTCGGTTGGTGGTACTTTTATCTATATGCATTTTTTTATTTTTTTTACAAAGGCCCAGCTGCCAGGCAGCTGTTTCATGGTGCTTCAGAGCACTTCCGAGCTAATAGGAAATGCATCTTAGAGCGTGGGTCTGTCATTTCTTGTTTGATCTTGACAGTGGTTTTCTTACGTCTCAAAATCCAGACTATAAGTACAACGAAGTATACAGAGAATGTTGGTGTCCGTATCTCATATATTGCAAATAAACTGGTAATATAGCTCTGTTTTTATATTTTGTTACTAAATTAGCCGATGGGTGTTACGGTGTTTATTATATTAGTATTGACGGCTTCATTGGATGGATAATGTGTTCTTTCCCGGTCTGTGACTTTTGAACAGCGATCTCAATCCTAAATCTATGCAGTGACACATGTATTGATTACACATTGCTGGTGGGCTTTTTAGCTTGTGACTCCTTGTGAACCTATAAAAAATCTAGAAATAAATTAGCTGATTCACTTAACTGTGGCTGACAATTTCAACAACTTACCCGTCCACCTATAAATGTGTTTCAAACTAACAAAGCACTCTTCTATTTTATGATGAAAAGTGATAGTTAAAAGTGTCCCTCTTTTCGGCGCCTGTTTGATTTACATCAAGAATGCAGCTTTTACTCCACACCCCACTATTCAAAATTACGCGGAAAGTCTATCCCCTGTCTCTTTTTCACATTTCATCTAGGAATGGAATGTAACTTTTTCCCCTAGGCTCTTGAAAAGGGTCGCCCGGAACAAGAAATGTTTACCTTTCAGTTGAAACGAAATCGCACATGCTTGTTCATTCATTCATGCCCGTCATTTTTCACCCATCTTGCCTCCAGATGTTTTAGTCCTATTTGCTTGAATTTATAAAGAATTTACGTTCATCTTAACTCCTTGGTGATCTTTTCTTCCATGTGGAGTAACGTAGAATGGTTTGTATTGCCGAGATATATGCTTTATAATTCAGGGTATGATAGATAATGTTTGTTTCTTGTATTCCTTTCCTGTGCTCTTTCATTCAACTGTTCCAGAGCTGCCACTAAACTGTTAAAAATTATGGAGGTGTTTCCAAGACAACCTCTGCGGGATAACACCAAAGGTCAACTAAAGGGGTCATTTGAAAGTTCAGATGGTTACGATCACCAACTCACAGCACACTGAAATTCACATTCAATTCCACTGTGCAAGGTTTCACACAATATGTCTCAGATGACAGCACAGTGACATCACAAATCACATCAATTTTAATAGAACCAATGACATTATTGAAGGTATTTAAGAACAGTGGAACAGGTCTAACACTCTTGTCACGCAAGATATGGTGCATTCCTGCCCTTTGCCTTCCCTGGTGCATAATCTGTAGCTCAGCGCCATTGCAAGCACCCTTGCAAAATGGAGCAAGATTGCCTGCTTTACAGGCAGGATTGTCTTGTGCAGGCAGGGACACCTTCCTGCACAAAAACAATCCTTAGAGGCATTTTCTCCATTCTAAGTGTGCAGCAGAATCCAAGCACACTTAGAAAGAGGCAAACACCCCTTAGCATTGATTTTGTGTTGCGGAAGGCCGCCTTCCTGCAGAAAAACAATCCTGCATGCAATGGCCATGAACCAACGGGTGCCTGCATTGCTGCTAGACAACACTCAGTGGACCAGCGCTGATAGAGAGCAGAATTGCGCCATATGTTACTAAATATTTATGAAGGTCTTGCGCCGCCGGTGCGTCACTTTTAAAATGGGAAAAAGTGATGCACCAGTCATACATGAGGCCCGTTGTACTCCTGTCCTCTACAACTTCTCTCGCTGCATTGCACTGTGTTAAATATTGATAAATCTGGGCCCCAGTTGGGCTGGGTTAAGATGATGAGCTGACCGTCCGTCTGCAGGCCATACTGCACATGCCCCTTGACTTTATTTTTTGCAATTTAGTAACAGGGCCCAGCCTTCCACCAGAGCCTCTAATCAATACTTTGTCTCTCTGAGCCCCTCTACACATTGCCTTAAACCGAGCACAATACACTCTGCTAGAGGGTCCGGCTTTTTGTGTCTCTAAATATATGTCATCACCAAACACCGACATCCCACTAGTTTTGAGCTTTAGCTAAGCCCCATGGCTTCAGGGTACTGGGATTAGCCACTCACGCCTCTTCTTGTGGTCCTCCTGACCACTGTGTTCACACATGTCCACAAGGCTGGGTTAAGTGCTCTCTGCTTGCAGGGTATAACCTTCTGCTGGTGGATGATCCTTCAGTCCACTTTTGCTCCTGCTCCCAATAATTGACATGCAAAAACAAATTCATGGGCATTTCAGCAATCAGCACATCACACCATTTTAAATCCAGGCAATGCACGACTCTTTTATCTGAGTGTATACATCCTGTAGTGCAAAAACATGAATTTTTATCTATAAGGGATGCTCAACGATCTGTATTTCTCCCACATACTCCTTTGTTTAAAGGGATGCTTCCAATGTTCCCTAACTGTCTCCAATTTTTTTCTGCAGTACAGGCTCACCGAGGAGCCATTCAGCGCTCTCATCTTGTAATGATGACTACAAGAACATTTTTCAGTCCTAGCCAGTCAAACAGCATCTTTTGATCCACAGATTGGTTCCAGATATGTTGGTGATGAAAACGCAGATGTAAATTTCTGCCTGTTTTAAAAAGAGTAAAATAATTTCTAAAATGATCACGATTAGACAGTTCTCAGTTTCAGATTTGTGGATAATTCAAGAATTAAGGGTCCTGATATGAAAATGGATAATACTTCAGATAATCTCAAAGGCTACTAAATAGATAGACACTAAACAACAACAAGCAGTTGCAAAACCAATAGGTCCCCTGTTAAAGGGCAAATTCGGACTTTTGGGCTTTAAATGCTTTGGTGGTCCAACGTTAAACGTGAAGGTGCCTGCAAGGGATTTATTTTACAGTCTTGTAGACAGCGTTAGGGATCTCTATTGAAAAGGATTTTAGATCCTGACTGTAAACATCAGTAGCTGTATTACATTCAGATGTCCAATTATTTGGGACAGAGCAAAAAAGTCAAGGTAGAAGGCTACTACACTGTCCACACAATAAAAGAAGCAACACAAGGAAATTATGTATCAAATTTGTTATTATTTGAAGCAATTATAAAGGGTTCTTCATCAGTTACCAGAATAAAACATAATACACAATTCTAATGTACAAGGAATGTAATAATTTGTCCAACAGTACAATAGAATACGTCCAAACTGTTAAATATGGTGCAATGACTACTACTAAATTTGAGGTGGGTCACTGAACGCAAGATGTCAGTAATTGCAGAAGTGGACGTGAGGGTCGACGTTTCGGTCTCAACAAGATAAATCACAAGACCATCATCAGGACGAATAGTTAATTGTATGCCGATGACCCTTGAAAAGGAGGGGGGAGGCCTGCTTTAACCAACTGTCAAGATTGGAGAATATTTTGTTTGTAGCAGGTTCTCACTGAAACGCTTTGCTGGAGTTTCAGGATCGAGTTATTTGGTCACTGGATCACCATTGTACTCATGAGAAATTTCAAAGATATTATTTTGTCTGTTTATCAGAACCAAAAGAGACGTGCTTCAACAGGCAGAGTCACGGAAGGGCCAACATCATGACGAATGTGCGCACATTCATCACAACGAGTGGCTGAGCTGATTCAGACTCCATTGCTGATCTGTGCTGTGTTTCCGCTGTGCCCCAGAGACAAGCGTCAGCAAAGCAGCAGCAGAGCGGAGCTGCAGAGCGGTGTGGCGCCATAACAGGATTGTGAAGGCCGAGAAGCTGAGTTTGGGGCCTCATCCCAATGGCCGTTCCATATATCTATCCATCTATTCACCCAACTGATAGCTATGCATGCATCCATACATACATCCATCTGCCCATGCATCCATCATTTGACACAGTGAGTAATGAATTGAGTCATTAATTGTTTCATTTGTTCATTCTTTAATTAATTCATTCATTCATCCATCCTCTCAGATTTTCTTTTACATTTCTATCTATCTATCCACTCACATTCCCATTTACTATGACATCGTTCTATTCACTCATGCCCAGATTCAGAGCGCATGTGCTATTTGTCACCCCTGATAAATATCGATACCACAGGGTATGTTATTCATTAGGTAAGATAAATAACACCTGTTAATAGTTGTTGGGGAATGCTTAAGACACCAAAATCTGCATGGAACAGTAAAAACAGTACACATTTCCCTGTTATATATTAGCAGGCTTCATCTGCTGAAATTGAGCTAATGTTGGGTTATTTAACGGATCCGATAATTATCGGATGTTGTTAGACCTGGCATCTTTGGCGTGTTTTTTCCCCCTATCTTTTCACCTCTACCTCCTGTATTTTTGATGCTGTGCTGTATTTCGTTTTGCTGGTTTAGATGCTTTGGACACTCTGCCACTGCTGATCAGTGCCAGAGTGTAAGTGCTCCCTATGTAAATTGTTATCATGATTGGATTTACATGATTGGCATATTTGTATCACCACGAAGTCCCTAGTAAAGTGCATTGGGTGTGCCAGGGCTGGTGATGACAAATGCTACTAGTGGGCCTGCAGCACTGATTGTGCCACCCACATGAGTAGCACTAAAATGGTGTCTCGGGCCTGCCAATGCAGTGCCTGTGTGCAGTCTGTGAACTGTCATGTCCTCCTGGTCAGTGTCCCCACTGATCAGGCCTAACCCTTCCCTTTTTGTGCACATTAGTCACCCCTATGGAAGGCACAAGGTACCCCCCTGGGTAGGGTGCAGTGTATGTGAAAGGTAGAGCATGTACTGGGGCAGGTGACATGCTCTGGTAGTGAAAGGCAGCCATTTTCGTTTTTCACTATTGTAAGGCTATCTTGCTCCATAGGTTAACATGGGGGATGCTGGCTACAGTGGTTAGCAGCATTTCTTCTCACAGGAACAAGATAGGACATAGGAGTCTAGTATCCCTGAACTCAGAATTTAATAATACATCTTTTAGGAAAGGTTGTTTTTAAATCCTGTGTTTGAGAACAGCACTTTTAGAAAGTTGCGGTTCTCTTGTCTGACCCTTCTGTGTGCCTTGGCCTGTTTGTGTATTGACTGTCTGGTTTGAGAGTGACAGGGGCTGGGGATTCCCCAGGAGGCTGGCTGAGTCAGCCCTAGGCTGAATGACTGCATTTGCAACCTGAGTGGTGGGAGGAGTTAGCACCTGGGTCTGAATAGGGATGTGCCTGCCTGCCACAATGCTTGCTCCACCTCCTGCTGGGCGGCTGACGACCCTGCCCCTCACTCTGAAAGGAAAGAAGAAGCCAGGCAAACAGAGTGCTCAATCAACACCCAGAACTGGTTCAGACCGGGCTCACGGCCCCCTTGCACAAAGAGAACAAAGACTTTTAGGGGTATAAGTACAGGACCCCTAACAACAGAAAATTTGATCATCCTGGAATCAAGAAGGAACCTCTGCCAAGGAGAAAGCTGAATCTGAAGAAGGAAGACTGTCCTGCTGTTGCTCTGCTGGACTGACCTGTTGCTTTGCTGCCAAGAAGAGGGGAAGGACGTTGCTGTTGTGCTGTGTCCCCTGTCTTGAAGGAATCTCCAAGGGCCTGAGAAGAGCTGGCTCCCTGTTCTGAAGTCCCAGGAACAAAAGGACTTCATCCCCAACTTCCCTGAACTCTGCTGAGAGAGTTCTGTCCTTCCTAGAGTGCTTGAACCAGTTATGGGGCCTCTGGAAGTTGTACCTGTGCTAGGAATATTGAAACAAAGCTTGAGAGACTTTTTGCAAGTGAAAGGTTATCGCATCGCTCGCTGCGGAGCGCATCCCTGACAGTGCGAGAAGTTTCCCGCTGCTACGAAGGTCGAGATCATCGCAGCGCCTGTTGCCGCTGTCAGAGCCGTCGCCTCCTTCGTTTGCAGGACGCACCCGATCGGTGCGGGAAGCCTTACATAGCTGCGAGTGTCGTCGCAGAGCCTGTCGTCAATGGGTGAGATTGCCGCACTGCTTGCTTGCGGAACGCATCACGTCGCTGCGAGTGTCGTCGCAGAAGCCATCGCATCGAGGAGCTGCGAGAGAGAAGATCAGCGCTGGTTCGTGCATCGTCGCCCAGGAGATCATCACAACTCCAGAGATCGCCGCATCGTGCCTTTGCGAGAACAAACTTCCTATGGAACCTACGCACCGGAATCCATACAAGTGGCCTTCCTCCCCATCCAGACCAGATTCGTCTCAACACGCCGCTGCTGCAGCGGGGCTGTCGCATCGCCTCCCCAGGGTCTCAGGAGCAACGCATCACTTGTTTTCCACCGCACCAGCTTCTGCTTTTGGAGCTTTGTCGCGACTAAAGGTACTGTGTCTGAAACGTGACGCAACTGTGAACTTTTCACACAACTGTGGATTATTTTATCGCAACTTAAAGAACTTTTATTGCAACCTTAAGAACTCTTTTGAAACCATATTCTTGAACTGTGTATGTTGGATTTTTGTCGTTTTGGTCTTGTGTAGTTTAGATTAAATACCTTTATTTTTCTAAACTGTTGTGGAGTCAGTTTGTGGTGTTTTCACTGTGTTACTGTGAGTGTTGGTACAAATACTTTACACATTGCCTTCCGAATAGCCTTGACTGCTCGGGCCAAGCTACCTAGAGGGTGAGCAGGGGTTATCTCAGAGGGTTTCCTCCTTACCCTGACTAGAATCAAGGGTCCCTATTTGGACAGTGGTACCTACCTCTACCAACTAGAGACCCCCAGTTCTAACATTGTTGGTCAGCGGTGTGGATTTGAACTTGTATTTGTACTAGACCCACAGTGATTGGTGTACTTCACTAGTGAGTGCAGACCACTACGCCACCACATACTACTGGTTTTTGATTTTTGATTCGATTTTTGACTAACTCTTCTAAAACATCATGTCTATGAATGGAAAGGTACCCAGTATGGCGGCAGAAGTAGAGTTTCGCATTGAGGATCTGTATTCTTACAAAGTTACACAGCTTCAACAATTCTGCAACAAGTTTGAGTGCCCCATAAAGAGCGGCTACAGGAAGGATGAGCTGCAAAGAATCTTGAAGGCCCATTGGGAGGCACAAGAGGGAAATGATGTTAGTGCAGGAAATGGTTTTCAAGTTACAGATCTGCCAGTGGGCAGAGTAGGCTCAGGAGTTGGCAGCAACCACTCCGGTAGGGGCCTCACCCCAGAAGAGTTACAAGAGAATCAGAGAGTGAGAGAATATGACTTGGAAGTCTTGAAAATGAAAATGAGGCAATCGGAGTTGGAGAAATAAAGGGCAGCGGAAGACAAGAAAGAGGCCCGTGCCCTAGAGGAAAAGAAATTGCTTTTGGCTCATGAGTTGAGCCTGAGAGAACTGGATCTTAAAGCCAAGGAGATGGATGCCAGTTCAAAGGGTGGCAAGGCACAGCCAGTGCATGGGGGAAAAGTATATATTCCCAAAGACCTGGTACAGAATTACCATAGGAGTGAGGATATTTATGTCTGGTTCACGTCGTATGAAATTGCATTGAAAATGAATAGGGTGCCTAAGCAGCATTGGGGGGCGGGCCAGTGGAAACATTTTGAAGCTTCTGGGAGGAGTGCTCTAGAGCCCTTAGAGATGGCAGGTGCAATGACCTACCCCAATATGAAGGAGGCTTTATGTCTCAGGTATGGCCTTACTCCAGAGCAGCATAAAGAGTGCAGTTTAGAAACTTTAAGCTGGGTTGTTGCATTTAATCAGTTGGGAGCACTTGAGCAGTCTTTGTGTTCCAAGGCTGCGCCAGCATCTTTTAGACAGCAAGCTAACGGACCCCATTGAGCTCGCTAAGGAGGCGGACAGCTGGACCAGTACCAGGGTCCACAGAGGAATTGTGGGTACCACAGCCAAAGCTGGGCAGGGTCCCCAGCAGAAGAGTGGGGGGGGACCAGGGTAACCAAAAGAAGTTCTCACCAGGGCCCCAAAATAGTTCCCAGGGAAAGGAATCCCAACCCCCCAGACCTAGACAGCCATGGCCCCCGAAGGGCAAGCGGGACAATAGAGATAACAGAACAACAGGGGTCCACCTACCTGCTATCACTGCAATGAGGTGGGCCACGTTGCCCCCAACTGTCCCAGAAAGAACACAGCACCCACTGGTGCTCAAGGCCCAGGGTTAGCGAGTATAACTTTGGGCGGGGATTCAATTTCCAGTGGGGAGGAGGGCTTAGCAGTTATGTCCCTTGTCTCTCTAGGAGACCAAGAGATGGTCCAGGAAACCTTCCTGCCCCTGAACACTAAGAAATATGGGCAGAAAGTGACCATCAATGGGAGGGAGGTAGAGGCTCTGGGAGATACCGGCGCCAGCGTGACATCCGTGAGGTGTCAGTGGGAGTCTGAAGAGCAAATCATCCCTGATATACTCCACCCTGTAGTGGCAGCTGACAGCTCAGTATGCCTCTGCAAGTTGGCGCGTGTTCCCTTTGAATGGGGAGGAGTCTCTGGTCTTTTGGAAGTTGTTGTCAGTGATGCCTTGCCTGTAGACTGACTGCTAGGTACCGACCTGGAGAGTTCTCCATGGAAGGATGTAGAACACAGAACTCACTTGGAGATGTTGGGGTTGTCTGCATGGATCTGTGTGACCACGCGTGCTATGGCAGCCAGTAAGGGTGACTCAGCAGAGCTGGAGCCTGAAACAGTGGCCCAGAGACCTGCCAGGAGAGGAAGAGGCAGGGGGCAGGGGCGGGGGAAACCCACCCCAGCAGTTCCCACGGTCCAGGAAGGAACAGAACCTGAGAGGGATGCCTTGGAACCCACAGGGGAACAGGTGGCCGAACTGGGGGAACTCCCCGAGCTAACTAATTGTCAGCAGGAAGGTGGTCTCTCCAGGGAGGAATTCTGCCAGGCACAGAAGGAATGCCCTTCCCTCATTGGTCTGCGGCAACAGGCTGCAGATCAGGCAGCAGGTGGAGAAGGCAGAGATCACTTTATCTACTGGGAAGATGACTTATTGTATAGTGAGCCTAAGTTTGCTGATCCCGGTGCAGCCCATGTGCTGGTGGTACCCAAGCGCTTCAGAAACTTCCTAATGGGTCTGGCTCATGACGTGCCTCTCGCAGGACATCTCGGGCAAGACAAGACCCTAAACAGGCTTTTCACCCACTTCCACTGGTCCCAGATGAAGAAGCATGTTGGTTCCTTTTGTAGGTCTTGCCAAACCTGTCAAGCCAGTGACAAGACTAGAATGAAGTTGAAGGCACCCCTCCAACCCTTCCCAGTGGGGAGCACCCCTTTCGAGCAAGTTGGCATAGACATTGTAGGGCTCTGGACCCCAAGACAGCCTTAGGCAACAGGTTCATCCTGGTCTTGGCGGACCATGCCACCTGGTACCCGGAAGCTGTCCCTCTCAGGACAATCACAGCACCCGTGGTGGGCCGTGCATTGATAGGGATCTTTTCCCGTGTGGGGTTCCCCAGAGAGGTGGTCTCCGACCGGGGAACCAACTTCATCTCTAGGTACATGAAGTCTCTGTGGGAGGAGTGTGGGGTAACTTATAAGTTCACCACTCTTTACCACCCTCAAGGAAATGGGTTGGTTGAAAGGTTCAACTGGACCCTAATAGGTATGATTATGGGCCTAGCGGAGCCCATGAGACGGAAGTGGGACGTCTTGTTACCATGCCTGTTGTTTGCCTACAGGGAGGTGCTTCAGAAGTCCTTAGGGTTCAGTCCCTTTGAGTTCCTGTATGGCCACCCTGTTAGAGGACCTCTCACACTGGTGAAGGAGGGGTGGGAGAAATCCAGTGGGAAAACCCCCCAGGATGTGTTCAGCTATGTGCTGGCCATTCGCAACCAGACACAACGCTTCAGGAAGCTCGCTCAGGAGAACCTGGAAGCTAGCCAGGAAGAAATGAAAAGATGGTACGACCAGAATACCACTCTGGCCGAATTTCAACCCGGGCAGAAAGTGTGGGTGATGACACCAGTGGAGCCTTGTGCGCTCCAAGACAAGTGGACTGGGCCATATGAGGTGGTGGAAAGGAAAAGTGAGGTAACCTACCTGATTAACCTGAGGACCCCCAGGCAACCCCTGAGAGTCTTGCATGTGAACCGCCTCAAACCACAGTTTAAGAGGTCTGAAGTGACAATGCTCCTGGCTACAGATGCAGGAGGGGGGGAGGATAGTGATCCTCTCCCTGACCTCCTGGCAGCTAAGGAACAAGACAAGTAAGTGGATGGTGTGGTCCTCTCGCCCACCCTGACCCATGAACAGCAAAGAGACTGTCGCCAAGTGTTGGGTCAGTTCTCCTCTCTGTTCTCCCTGACCCCAGGTGTCACCAAGTGGTGCGTCCATGATGTGGACACTGGAGATAGTCTGCCTGTGAAACAGAAATGTTACAGTTAGCTGACAAGGTCAGGGCCAGCATCAAGGAAGAAGTTTCCAAGATGTTGGCGCTAGGGGTGTTTGAGCCCTCCAGCAGCCCCAAGGCTATCCCAGTGGTCTTGGTACCCAAAGCTGCTGTGCCCGGTGCCACTCCAGAACTCCGGTTTTGTGTGGACAACCGTGGGCTCAATGCGGTCACGAGGACTGACGCACACCCCATCCCCAGAGCTGATGAGCTTGTGGATCGGTTGGGAGCTGCCCAGTAACTCAGTACCTTTGATTTGACCTCTGGGTACTGGCAGATTGCCTTAACTGATGAGGCCAAAGAGAGGTCTGCATTCTCAACCCCAGAGGGGCACTTCTAGTTCCGAGTCATGCCCTTTGGGTTGAAGAATGCCCCTGCCACCTTCTAGAGACTGGTTAACCAGGTACTGACCGGGCTGGAGGAATTTAGCTCTGCATACCTGGATGACTGCAGTGTTCAGCTCCACGTGGGAAGAATACTTGCAACACCTCTGTGAAGTGTTGAAGGCTCTGCAAAGGGCAGGTCTCACTATCAAGGCCAGCAAGTGCCAAATAGGGCAGGGATCTGTGGTGTATTTGGGACACCAGGTGGGGAGTGGCCAGGTGGCGCCCATACAGGCAAAGATTGATACCATTTTGGCTTGGGAGCCCCCCAAAACCCAGACAGAGGTGAGAGCCTTTTTAGGACTCACCGGGTAATACAGAAGATTTGTCAAGGGATATGGCACCATTGTCGCCCCCTTGACAGAACTCACTTCTAGGAAGTTGCCCAAGAGAGGGGACTGGACTGAAGTCTGCCAGACTGCTTTTGAAACCCTGAAAACTGCCATGTGCACAGCACCGGTGCTCAAGGCACCTGATTTTTCCAGTGAGTTCATAGTGCAGACAGACGCTTCAGAGCATGGTGTGGGAGCAGTACTCTCACAAGTCACTGAGGAGAATGGAGACCAGTCGGTAGCTTTCATTAGTAGGAGGCTACTCCTAAGGGAACGGAGGTGGAGTGCGATTGAAAGGGAAGCTTTTGCTGTGGTCTGGGCTCTGGAGAAGTTGAGGCCCTACCTGTTTGGGACTCACTTCCATGTTCAGACCGACCACAAGCCCCTCTGGTGGTTAATGCAAATGAAGGGTGAGAACCCAAAACTGTTGAGGTGGTCCATCTCCCTACAGGGAATGGACTTTACGGTGGAACACCGCCCTGGTACAGAGCACGCCAACACTGATGGTCTGTCCAGGTTTTTCTGCCTTAGTGAAGAGAACTAGTTCTCCCCACTTTCAGCTGGAGGGGACACATGTTAGACCTGGCATCTTTGGGGTGCTTTCCCCCTATCTTTTCACCTCTACCTCCTGTATTTTTGAAGCTGTGCTGGATTTTGTTTTGCTGGTTTAGATGCTTTGGACACTCTGCCACTGCTGATGTAATGTAATGTAATGTAATGTAAAAATTACTTCTAAAGCGCAACTAACACCTAGCGGTCTCTTGGCGCTCGAGCAACGGGGAGAAGACAGTCCGCAAGACAAAAGACGTTAGTGATAAGCATTACAGAACAGGTGAGTTTTGAGAAAGGACCTAAAACGTGCATAGGGAGAGGCAGATCTAATGCTTAAAGGGAGTGAATTCCAAAAGGAAGGAGCAAGAAATGAAAATCTTAATCCACCATGTTTCTTACGTTTAAAAACCGGGACCTTCGAGTAGGGCCAGGTAGGAGGAACGAAGATTACGAGAGGGAACATAAGGGTGTAGTAGTGAAGAAATAAAAAATGGACTCACACCGGCGAGGGACTTAAAAATGGTACAGCCTAACTTGAATTTGCACCGCTCGGACACGGGGAGCCAGTGGAGGGACTTTAACAATGGCCTAACATGTTGGTGCCTAGGTTGAGGGTAAATGAGGCGTGCAGTCTGGTTCTGAACGAGCTGCAGCCTCTTCAATAAATAGGCCGGGATACCTGCATAAAGAGAATTGGCATAGTCAATCCTCGAGATGACTAAAGCTAACAGGACTAGGGTGAGGGCCTCAGTGGTCAGAAAACGGGCAATCTTCCGGACTTTACGGAGCTGGAAGAAGCTAGACGAGACTACAGCATTGATCTGGGGCTTCATCGTGAGATCATTACTGATGATAACTCCCAGACTTTTTGCTGAGTCGACTGGACTGGGGGGAAGACCTAAACTCACAGGCCAAAAAGATTTCCATGGGTTGGCCGCTCCCCCGACAAGAACCAATTCTGTCTTGTCGGGGTTAAGCTTGAGGTGGTTGACCCCTATCCAGTCGCTGATGTGACAGAGGGTAGACTGGAAGTTAAAAATGGACTCCGCCGAGCCATCAATGTTAAAAATCAACTGAATGTCATCCGCGTAATTAAATGCGGTGACATGATTACCTCGCAAGGACCGGAAAAGGGGGGTCAGGTATAAATTGTCACATGGGGTGATAGATGCTTCACTAACACCGCGGCCAGACTCTGGAATACTCTTCCAAAGGCAAATAAATCTTCACCCTCACTACTTCAGCTTAGGAAACTGCTGAAAACCTGGTTGTTTGACCAATAATAGTCCATGGTATCACTTCCAAAGGTAGATAACGCTTAATCAGAGATCTTTAGCAGAGTCACAGCGCCAAGACACCCACGGGTATATGTTGCGCTTTATAAATGTTTAAAATAAATAAATAAATAAATAAATAAATAAATTAAAAAGAAGAGGGGATAAGGAGGAACCCTGCGGGACGCTACATGTTAGGCCGACCCTGTCAGCGGTGAACTGAGAGAGCCGGACCGCCTGATGGCGGTTGGTCAGAAGGGAGCGAACCCAGTCCAGAGCTGTGCCCTGGATGCCAGCCTCCCTGACACGGTCGATCAGAATATCATGGGCGACCATGTCAAAGGCGGCCGACAAATCCAGGAGCACCAGAACCTGGCTGATGTTAGAGTCCGCCCCTCTCCGCAGTTCCTCCATAACTGAAAGTATGACTGACTCCATAGAATGGGCGGGTCTAAAACTGGCCTGTTGGGAGTCAAGATATTGGGAGTGTTCAATGAATGAGCTCAGAGTGTTGGTGATATGAGACCCAAGAACTTTGCTGAGGTAGGGAAGAAGGGAGATGGGGCGAAAATTACTCATGACTGTAGGGTCCGCCGTGGTTTTTTTTAAAATGGGCACGACCTCGGCAACCTTAAAAGAACTGGGGACCAGGCCAGAGGACAAGGACATGTTCAAAAGTCCCAAGGGGGGAAGCGGGTAGGCTGTAAAAGCCTCACGAAGAATCAAGGGAGGACAACAGTCAGTAGGGAACCCAGAAGTGACCTTACTTAAAAAGGCTAAAAATTCCTCCTCCGAGATTGGGGGAATCTGAGTAAGTTGCTGCGGGTTAGGGAATAACAAGGAAAGATCGGGCCTAGGGGAGGAAGGCAAGCCAGCAAGAGAAATGCTCTTTTTAATGTTGACAATCTTATCCACAAAAAACTGATTAAGGGAATCACAGAGCGCTTGGGAGGGGAGAGGTTTAATGGTGACCCTGTCTGGATGTGACAGCTCCTCCACAATGGAGAGGATGTCTTTAGTTTTAGTGGCAGAATTGACAATTTTTTGTGAGAAATAAGAGGTCTTAACAGATAGAATCGCTGTTTTATATTCTTTAAGCAGAGACATATACCGCAACTTTGTGTCCGGGGCATAGCCTCGCCGCCAACGGCACTCAGCCTGCCTGAGCTCGAGCTTTAAGGCTTTGAGATCTTTGGTAAACCACTTTTGTGCGTCATGGAGACGCTTAAGCTTGATGAATTTAAGCGGGGAAACAGCATTACTGGCTGATTCAAGCCAATGCGTAAGAGCTGAGGCTTGGGTGTCAATAAAATTAGCTGCAAGGGGAGGAGAAGTTTTAAGCAGATCGACAAATTTAACAAGGTCAGCCCTATTCCAGTTCCGGGCTCGAAAATTACTCTCCAACGCTCTACTAGGATAGGAAGTAGCTATGAGGGAAAAGGAAATTATAAAATGATCTGACCATAGGCAGGGGGAGATAAGGGTAACAGAAATCTCCACATTGGACGTCCAAACCTGGTCCAAAATGTGACCTTTAATGTGGGTCGGAGCATTTATATGTTGGCAACAGTTCATGCCGGATAAAAGATCCAAGAACATAGTGGAACAAGCACTCTCCTTCTCATCAAAAGGCCAATAGTTAAAATCTCCTAAGATTAAGATATTGGAGTTATTAATAATTAATTGAGAAAGCATATCGCCAAACAGCGTCGAGAAGTTAGGCATAGGTTAAGGGGGGCGGTATGCTAACACACAGATGAGGGGAGTGGCACAAGGTAATCGACCAGAGGAATACAGACCGTAGTTAAAGTAGAGAATCTGATGGAAGATGTAATGATGGCTGCTACCCCTCCACCTGGCCTGCCAGAGTCTAGATCCGCTTGCAGGATATAATAGCCAGGAGGGGTAGCAGCAAGAATATCTGGAGAGGACTCAGCGTTGAGCCAGGTCTCGGTCAGCAACAATATGTCAGGTTTCACAGAGTCTAAATAATTAAAGATTTCTAACTGATGTCTTACCAGTGAGCGAGTGTTAAGGTAGCTCACTGTAAGCTTCGGTGATGAGGGCCCTTTAGTAGAAGAGGTTTTAGTACCTAAAAGGAGAGGTAAGGAGGGGGAAGCTGCAGAGACTTGTGCTGGAGGTGAGGTAATCTCAGGGAACGAATCCCTGGCACAAAATAACCCCAGTGACTCAAGTTTCAACCGAGTAATAGACGTAAGAGGCTAATTAGCATGTAAATGACTTAGTAAATGAGTGAGTAAATCAGTGCCAGAGTGTAACTGCTCCATATGTAAATTGTTATCATGATTGGATATACGTGATTGGCATATTTGTATTACCACAAAGTCCCTAGTAAAGTGCACTGGGTGTGCCAGGGATGGTGATGACAAATGCTGCTAGTGGGCCTGCAGCACTGATTGTGCCACCCACATGAGTAGCCCTAAAATGGTGTCTCGGGCTTGCCACTGCAGTGCCTGTGTGCAGTCTAGGAACTGCTGTGTCTTCCTAGTCAGTGTCCCCACTGATCAGGCCTAACCCTTCCCTTTTTGTGCACATTAGTCACCCCCTAACGAAGGCCCAAGGTACCCCCCCTGGGCAGGGTGCAGTGTATGTGAAAGGTAGAGCATGTACTGGTGCAGGTGACATGCTCTGGTAGTGAAAGGCAGCCATTTTCGTTTTTCACTATTGTAAGGCTATCTTGCTCCATAGGTAACATGGGGGATGCTGGCTACAGTGGTTAGCAGCATTTCTTCTCACAGGAACAAGATAGGACATAGGAGTCTAGTATCCCTGCCGCTCGTAGCTGAATCTGTGACCTTGTGCGGATTCCTTCATCTATTTACAGCGTTGCCTTGAAACTCTGAGGAGAAGGCGTCTCTGAGCCTGCCTAATTACTGGGAAGCCTGCTGCACCAGGGGACGGGACTGCGAGACCCAGGGTTCCGCGCAGGACCATCGGAGCGCACCTGGAGTCTCTTCCCGCCCCCTGCTCCTCCCCTGACTGATTGCCTGCCTGCCTGCACACTACAAAACAGCTCGCGGCCCCCGCTTCGCGGGTGCCGCTCGTAGCTGAATCTGTGACCTTGTGCGGATTCCTTCATCTATTTACAGCGTTGCCTTGAAACTCTGAGGAGAAGGCGTCTCTGAGCCTGCCTAATTACTGGGAAGCCTGCTGCACCAGGGGACGGGACTGCGAGACCCAGGGTTCCGCGCAGGACCATCGGAGCGCACCTGGAGTCTCTTCCCGCCCCCTGCTCCTCCCCTGACTGATTGCCTGCCTGCCTGCACACTACAAAACAGCTCGCGGCCCCCGCTTCGCGGGTGCCGCTCGTAACTGAATCTGTGACCTTGTGCGGATTCCTTCATCTATTTACAGCGTTGCCTTGAAACTCTGAGGAGAAGGCGTCTCTGAGCCTGCCTAATTACTGGGAAGCCTGCTGCACCAGGGGACGGGACTGCGAGACCCAGGGTTCCGCGCAGGACCATCGGAGCGCACCTGGAGTCTCTTCCCGCCCCCTACTCCTCCTACATAATACGTGCTTCGGACGCACAGCGGGACGCGTGTGCGGGACGCCGGACGAAGCCCGGACAAAGGGCGGACAGTCTAAGACAGTCCGAGACAGGCCGTGACTGGACTGGGCACGTCTCTCTGCCCTGCAGTACCCGATTGTTATCAAACAGTAAGACTATAACTCCCAGAACCACCCGTCCTCCTTTTGCTAATTTTGTATTATATCACCTGTGATTTTGCGTGTTCTGGTTATTGGCAAATTTCTAGGACCTAATATTCAATCAAATTTAATTATGTCAAAGAAGAAAGTTGTGACGGGGGGTAACTCTATTGAAAATTATATGGTACAAGTAGTGTCAAAGATAAATACCGATAGGAGACAATCTTTGGGTCTCAGCCATTCCCCAAATTTATCTCCTCTAAGTCCTTCACTAGATTCACCTTGGTTAGATATTCCATCTCAGGCTGAGGGAAGTTTAATTTTAGATCCCGAGGCACCTGAAAATGGTCCATTAAACATGAGTATAGCTCAGGATCAAGATATAGCTACAATCAATGTGTCAGACTCACAAACAGTAGACCCTGAAGAAAATCATACTGTACAAGTCAGTGAGCAGACAAGTATAGAAGCCGACCCTCCCGTTTTAACCCCGGCTGCTCGAGCAATTAGAAAGTGTAGAAAAATCCAACTGCCTCGAGGTGGAGCCATCTTAGGGAGGAAGAGGGCCGCGTCACCACTGAGAAGCAGGGAAAAAGGTAGGAGGAAATTAGAAGAGGACGAAAAACTAGATATGGAAGAGGAGCTTATTTCCAGGTTGGTAGATATAATTGACACTAAATTCAGAGCCTTAATTAAACCAGTAGTGGCCAAACTGGATAAGTTATCCGCAGACGTAAAAAAGCTGGGGGTAGATCAAAAGAAGTTAATAGAAGAAGTGTCCATTATATCCGGCACAGTAAAAAATTTGGCAATACCTGTAAAAGAGGTACTTGGCCTCCAACCAGATACAGGATCAATCCCTGACTTTTCAAGGGTAAACCTTCCAGATCAGATACCCAACATTGTTCCCACCCAGTCGCCGGCAAGGGATATTCACCTTCCACAACCACGAGGAATAACCCCTCCAAGAGCAGGTGAAGATACACTTCATTTTATTGAGGACGCAGCCCCTCTAGTGCTGGTTTTAGCTAATGCTCCCCCTTTAACGCCAGACCAAACTGAAACACCCACGGCGCTAACTAGTAAAGCCCTGCACTGGTTAACGGGCAACATGCGGTTGGCCCCCTGGGGGAAGCAACAACTAGCCAGAGATATCAAATCAGCTAGAAGGGCCACTTGGATAGGCCCAAATCCGAAAAAATTTAAAGGCGACTGCATTATAATAAATCTTGCAAACTCTGCAGTCTTACCAAACATCCTTCCAAATATTTTACCACCACAACGAAGGAGTGGCACTATCATTCCTCTTACTCTGGATTTCTTTGGTAAGAAACAAAGGAGTATGACATACCCTAAGCCTGATTATAATCATACCTACACTAGACACATATGGCCAGAGAAAACAAACGGTTGGGGTTTTGATGCACCAGTAAATAACTGGGGTTATAGTAGGGACGGATATGACCAACAACCACGACCATATCATACAGACCCCTACTACTTTAATATCCCCACCGCAAACAGGTATGATATTTTCTCTGCGGAGGGAGGGCTGGATGGTGTAGAATGACTACCAGAAGATATAGGCATAGCGGATGTGAATACTTGTTGTACTGTAATTCCTATTATCAACCCCCCTGTTACAGAAAGCACGAATAGAATACAATGTGGAGGCCAAAAATGTGCGGAGGGTCTTCTTTTGTTATCATGGAATATAGCCGGACTCTCTGATAAAATGCAAGATAAGGACTGGCTGTATTATGTTAAAAAATATCCCATACTATGTTTTCAAGAAACCTGGGTAATAGGGACAAACCTGTACATTGAGGGATATCAGAGTTTTATAATCCCAGCAATACCATCTGCAAGTGGAAGAGCTAAAGGGGGTTTGGCTATCTTCGTTAGTTTGTCGCTTATATGCCAGAAGATTGAACATAAATCTGGTAACAAAAACATCCAGGTTTTGGAATTTAGAAGGGGTAAAATCCATTTTGCACTGATTAATTTTTATAATTCTGTGAACCAGGCTGGAGATTGCAATATAGAAATCTTACGTGATTTGCTAGGGGCAATTGATAGTTCTTTGCCATGCTCTAAAATATTAGTAGGTGATTTCAACACACATTTATGTGGGAACCCTAGCGTGGGACCTGTTGGTGAATTGGGATGTAACAGCATGGAAGGAATACACTTTGAACACTCGCGGAGGGGCACAGGGTTAAACGAATTAATGAATGAAAATAATTTGTTTACTGCAATGTCGACTGTACCAGATCAACCTGTATTCCCAGTCCCTACTTTTAAAGGCCATGCAACAGGCACTTACATAGACCATATCCTCATTTCAGCTGATTTTGTAAACATCATTGAGGACTTTAGGATCTTCATGAGTATCTACAGCGACCACAACCCCTTATGCATTACTCTGGGCATGAGTTTACTTGAATACCACATTCCTCGTGAGGACCGTGGTCGTTTAAATTGCATTAACGGGAAGCGTCGCTTAAAATGGGCTATGGTGGATAGTGATCACTTCTATACTTCTGTTAGTGTAGCCTGTAATCAAGAATTAATGATTTGTACATCCCCTACATCAGCTCCTTTGCAAATCCTGACATCCTATAAGGAGATAGCTAAGAAGGTGGAGTCTCTTTTAATGGTTCCTAATAAGGGAAGGTCAAATTCTAACTGCAATCCAAAATGGTTTGACAGTGTTTGTTCAAAGGTCAGTCGCGAGCTCAAGAAAGCTTTAAACACAAAACCAAGAGATCTATTGATCATCCGGGGCTTGCGGACTGAATATAAGAAAGCTCTGGCTACCCGTAAGCGTGCAGTTAAAAAAAGTGTTTGGGAATCACTCCTAGAGCCCGAGACTTTAAAAAATAGCTCGAAGTTTTGGGAGATAATTAACAAACCTATATTTGACTGTCCTTCTATCCCAAATGTGGGCACGAACATTTCTGAGGACGAATGGATAGACCATTTTAGTTCTATTTTTATAAATAATGTTTCACAGACAGAACATAATCCTGGTATAGGCAGAGATACATCTCTATGCTTCTCAAATGAGGAAATAGTTAAAGGAATTAAAGGCCTGTCAAATAATAAGGCACCGGGCCCCGATGGACTTCCGCCTGATCTCTTTAAGTCACGGGAAGCACTATGGGCGCCGGTACTCACAGCTGTACTTAATGCAGCTGTGCTTTGTGGATGCCCTAAATCATGGGGGGTATCTACAATAGTCCCTATATTCAAGAAGGGAGACCGTAGCAGTCCGGCCTGCTACAGACCGATATCTTTAATAAACTCTGTGGCAAAAGTGATAGGAGGAGTAATTCTAAATAGATTGACTAGTTGGGCAGAGGAAAATCATATAATATCGCCAATCCAGTATGGCTTTAGGCCTGGACACTCTACCATTTCCCAATGTCTGAATTTGTACCTCATAGCCGGGAAGTACACCAAGGCACGAAGAGGAACGATCCATATGGCGTTTATGGATCTCTCTTCGGCCTTCGATTGTGTGAACCGTGGGAAACTTTGGTGCGCCATGGAAAAAATGGGCGTCGACAAAAATCTAGTAAACCTGTTAGAAGATATACATTCAGACACCAAAGCGAATGTTAGATATACCCAGGATCTAAAAGTTACCAAAGATTTTGGAGTGTTTCGGGGCGTTCGGCAAGGGTGTATTCTGGCCCCGTTCCTCTTCAATCTATATATTAATGATCTGGAAGAGACCCTCTTAAGCACCAACACAGACTATCCTTACATTGGCCGAAAAGGTCTGCCTGTTTTATTATACGCGGACGACGCAGTCCTTTTATCTAGAACGGCCAACGGACTTCAAATATTATTAGACTCCTTTTACACATTTATGAAAACCAGAGATTTAAGTATTAACAACACCAAATCCTACATAATGAAGATCGGTGAAGGATATAAGAAACCAAATCGCCTAAATGTAGAAGGAGTGGAAATACCTGTAACGCACACATTCTCCTATCTCGGGGTCCTCTTTGATAGTCAACTTAAATGGGGACCCGTGATACAGAAAAAAAAGGGAGATGTTACAAGGGTAAATGCAGCTATATTGGATTTCTCTAAAAAGCTGGGAAATAGTCCAGTTACCGCGCTACTCCAATTATACAAGGCCAAAAGTGTAACCACAGCTTGTTACGGCAGTGAAATATGGGGATATGTTCCCTTGGACGTACTTCAGATAGTTGAAAACAATTTTTTAAAACAGATTTTAAGGGTTCCAAGGGGTACAGCAAATTTTTCTGTGCATGAGGAACTGGGGGTCCCGTATGTAAGTGATAAAATTGCTTTGAATCCCATGTTATGCTGGATGAATAGCTGGTTAAATGACAGTATTCCGCTGACCAAGCTTATTCTAAAAGAAGCTCTTACATGGGATAACAGGATGGAAATTCCCTGGCTCAAATATTTATTGAAATGTTTTTCTGATTTAGGCCGTCCTGAACTCTTTTTATGTCCGGAATCCATTACTAAATTGGATCTTATTTTAATTAAAAATGCTTTTATTGTTTTAAGAGAACAGGAAAGGGAATCATGTGAATTAAAAAAAGAAAGTGTACGCAATCACATACTAATTAAAAGCACTTTACTTACGGAACCCTACCTGACTTGGCAAATGTCAAGCTATGACCGTTTTTTGTTAACTAGGTTCAGGTTCAACTTGTTTCATCTTATGTTGGCGGTACCTAGGGGTTCTCATGGAGGTCAAGTGTTGCCAGCTTGCGGCTGCGACGAAAAGTCTCCGCAAGACCTGGCACACTTTCTGTTCTTCTGCCCTTTTTATGCTGTACCAAGGAAGTTATGCTTGAAACCCTGTTTGAAAGAATTGAACTTTCGTCAATATCGTCCAGCACAACATTTTTTACAGCTGCTAAATTGTGATTGCACTTTATTTGTTTGTGGTTTTTTGAAAATGGCGATCAAATTCAGAAACAGTATGGAAGGATAATTATCTCTGATTGTAATATCTAAATTTATTGTCAAAAGAATACTATTTTTAAAGGGCCTCCAATATCTTGATATAGTGCAGTATTTTTAACTCTGTGATCTTTTTTTATCTGTAATCGATTATGACTTTTTTTTAAGATTGTGTGTATGTCATGTTATTATCTGTAGTGTAAATACTTTTATGGTTGTCAATTCGAACAACCGAATAAAGTTATTTATTTTTTTTTTTTTTTTTTTTTTTTTTATTTTGACAGTGGTTACCAGCATTTCTTCCCACAGGAACAAGATAGGACATAAGAGTCTAGTCTCCCTGAACTCAGAATTTAATAATACATCTTTTAGGAAAGGTTGTTTTTAAATCCTGTGTTTGAGAACAGCACTTTTAGAAAGTTGCTGTTCTCTTGTCTGACCCTTCTGTGTGCCTTGGCCTGTTTGTGCATTGACTGTCTGGTTTGAGAGTGACAGGGGCTGGAGATTCCCCAGGAGGCTGGCTGAGTCAGCCCTAGGCTGAATGACTGCATTTGCAACCTGAGTGGTGGGAGGAGTTAGCACATGGGTCTGAATAGGGCTGTGCCTCCCTGCCACAATGCTGACTCCACCTCCTGGTGGGCGGCTGACGACCCTGCCCCTCACTCTGAAAGGAAAGAAGAAGCCAGGCAAACAAAGTGCTCAAGCAACACCCAGAACTGGTTCAGACCGGGCTCAAGGCCCCCTTGCACAAAGAGAACAAAGACTTTTAGGGGTATAAGTACAGGACTCCTGACAACAGAAAATTTGATCATCCTGGAATCAAGAAGGAACCTCTGCCAAGGAGAACGCTGAATCTGAAGAAGGAAGACTATCCTGCTGTTGCTCTGCTGGACTGACCTGTCGCTTTGCTGCCAAGGAGAGGGGAATGACTTTGCTGTTGTGCTGTGTCCCCTGTCTTGAAGGAATCTCCTCGTGCCTGAGAAGAGCTGGCTCCCTGTTCTGAAGTCCCAGGAACATAAGAACTTCACCCCCAACTTCTCTGAACTCTGCTGAGAGAGTTCTGTCCTTCCAAGAGTGTGTGATCCAGTTGTGGGGCCTCTGGAAGTTTTACCTGTGCTGGGAAGCTTGAAACTAAGCTTGAGAGACTTTTTGCAAGTGAAAAGTTATTGCATCGCTCGCTGCGGAGTGCATCCCCGACAGTGCGAGAAGTTTTCCGCCACTACGAAGGTCGAGATCGTCACAGCACCTGTTACCGCTGTCAGAGCCGTCGCATCCTTCATTTGCGGGACGCACCTGATCGGTGCGGGAAGCCTTACATCGCTGCGAGTGTCGTCGCAGAGTCTGTCGTCGCTGGGTGAGATCGCCGCACTGCTTGCTTGCGGACCGCATCATGTCGCTGCGAGTGTCATCGCAAAAGCCATCACATCGAGGAGCTGTGAGGGAGAAGATCACCGCTGGTTCGCGCATCGTCGCCCCGGAGATCGTCGCAACTCCAGAGAATGCCGTATCGTGCAAAGCGAGAACAAACATCCTACGGAACCTACGCACCGGAATCCATACAAGTGGCCTTCCTCCCCATAGAGACCGGATTCATCGCAACACGCCCGCTGCTGCAGCGGGGCAGTCGCATCGCCTCCCCAGGGTCTCAGGAGCAACGCATCGCTTGTTTTCCACCGCACCAGCTTCTGCTTTTGGAACTTTGTCGCGACTAAAGGTACTGTGTCTGAAACGTGACGCAACTGTGAACTTTTCACGCAACTGTGGATTATTTTATTGCAACTTAAAGAACTTTTATTGCAACCTTAAGAAGTCTTTTGAAACCATATTCTTGAACTGTGTATGTTGGATTGTTGTCGTTTTGGTCTTGTGCAGTTTAGATTAAATACCTTTATTTTTCTAAACTGTTGTGGAGTCAGTTTGTGGTGTTTTCACTGTGTTACTGTAAGTGTTGGTACAAATACTTTACACATTGCCTCCCGAATAGCCTTGACTGCTTGTGCCAAGCTACCTAGAGGGTGAGCAGGGGTTATCTCAGAGGGTTTCCTCCTTACCCTGACTAGAATCAAGGGTCCCTATTTGGACAGTGGTACCTACCTCTGCCAACTAGAGACCCCCAGTTCTAACAGATGTGATAAATAAATCTAAACTCGTAATTCCGCTTTGTGCATAAACAGGGGTTTACGCACAGTACAAACTTTAATTGCCACTCATTATTAGGTTCACAGACTTTTTTTTTACTCTGCTATATTTTTATTCACCGATCCATCCATCCTTTTAGATTTCCATTTACTCTGTCATCCTTTCATCCACTCATCTCCACATCGTTTCACCAACTCATCCACCCACTGAGCCACACATCCTTTCACCCACACATCTTTTCACCCACTCGCCCACCCATCCTATCACCTATTCATTCATCCATCCTTTCACTCATCTTTTCACCCATCCATCCATCCTTTTACCCTCCCAACGTTCACTCACCCCTCCACCCTTTTACCCTCCCAAGCACCCACTTGTCCATCCTTCCTTCCCTTTTCTAGCAATCCACCTTTATTTTTTCCTTTTAGTTAATTATGATCTCTTAAGAGTCAAGTTGCAGATAAGAAGCCCATAGAAACCCACCCCGGTGTAGCTGCTTATGCTGGGTTTCACTTCTCCCATAAGGCAACATGTGAGAACTTATTACAAAGTAACCTGCCACATCTCCTCTTACAATGCCAGATAGTGACTCTATAGCTACGGTTCTGCTTTCTTTTTTATTTAAAATGCATTTGTTGGTTTGCCTGTTACTTTGGCACCGGTTGATGAATCTTCATGAAATTCGGCACATTCTTAGCATAAAAGGCTTTGTCTCAGCATGCCAAGTTACATGCATATATGTGCAGAAAAAAAAGTTAAGGGGAATCAAGATTATGCATAAAAAATGAATTTTCTTAACTATGACAAACACCACTGAATGAATTTTCTTAAAACTTGGCATGAGAGTAGAAATTCACTCAGAAAGCGTTTTTCAGTAATTTGTGGAATATTTGCATTTAAAAAAGGTGTTGTGGCGATTTTACATAGTTAATAACGAAACAGATCTTGGCTCTTAAACTCCTAAGCAGGAATCAGTACATTTCTATCAATCACAAATTGATATTTTCATAAAAGAGATTGGCTTGGTTATTTTTTGTTATTTTGGGATTTGCTAATTTTCCCAAACCAACAGTTATCACCATCATTAAAAAAATCACAGAGAACGAGAAATACAATGATCAGTACTAAGACAGCGATCAGCAAGCTAGATACACCAATGAAAGCGAAAATGCATGCAAATTACAAAAACTAAGTGGGCATATTAGCAAGGAATTGTGATATTTATCGCTAAATGCGCTTAGCACATTTTTTTTTTATCGCTGGATACGTTAGCGGAGAAAACATGCTATTAGCAATGTTTTTCTCCATTGTGCTAAAATATCCAGCAATAGGGGCGAAATGCGTGAATATCGCTGGAAATCCAGCGATATTCACGCATTAACGCCAATGGGGACTTAATCTGACAATCCACCTCCCATTGGAAAAACAGGTAAGTCATGTTTTTAGCAGGTGTTAGATTATAGCGATAATCGCACTTAGCACGATATTTTTTATCACTAAGCCTGCCTTGCTGATAGGCGATATCTGTGTTAGCGACTGCTTTCAGTCGCTAATAGTTTGGGTACGCCCACTTTGCATGTCATTAGCGATAAATATCTCTGACATGCAAAGCGGGCCCCGAACAGGTCGCTATCGCCTAAAAGCTGTCACTAACTGCTGTTAGCTACAGCTTGCTGAATATCGCCGCTTTAGCGTCAAAAAGTGCCGCTAAAGCGGTGATATGGCCCTTGTTAATATGCCCCTAAGGGGCATATTATCAACGAATGGCGTTAAAATTATCAACGCTTTAGCGGCAGAAAACTGCTGCTAAAGCGGCAAAAAGGGGCTTGATCAAATGCCCTTGAGAATTCCAATAGAAGGCCATGTTCACACCTGGACATTGGCTTCTACTGGAATTCTCAAGGGCATATCACCAAGCCATTATCACTGCTTTAGCTGCAGTTTTCTGCTGCTAAATCGGCGATAATTGTAACGCCTTCCTTGATAATATGCCCCTAAATTAGAAGAAGTTTAAGTTGTAGAATGCAAAAAAAACGAGAGCACTCTGCTGCTACATTGTATTCATATATGAGCACCATTTTTCCAAACTTCTGAGTTTCAGTTAATTCATGAATTACACAAATACAAGAACAAATGTAAGGTATCTCTAAGCAAGACAGAAGAACAGACAGCAAGGTTGGAAGAAAAAATACACAGGTCAATTATAGGGGTATAATAGAAAAACACTTTCATATAGAATGAGCTTGCTAATATCTAAAACAAGCTAAGATTCATGAGCTGGAAAAAAAATGTTTGAATAAAAAGTTTAGCAATGGGCTGAGGTTGGTTTCAGGGCCCTGTATGATGTGTTGGCAGTTGGATGCAGAATCTTGACAATGGCCAGGCCCTGCCACCTACCTCTGAAATGTACACCTGGACAAAGTTGAGGTCAGGCATGCAACTCCTCAGATGCTAGAGGACGTAGCCAGATGCCAATCCCTGTGTAAAATAACAACACATGGATGAAGGCTGTGTGTGGCAGTTGTTGGGCTCAAGAGCAAGTGGCAACACGACCTTAGCTAGACCAGACCCTTCATCGAACCTTACCCTCCAGTGAATATCCAGTACTATTCCTTTAAAAATAAAACTTAAAAAAACATTAAAATAACACAGTTAAAAGAAGGTGATAATATGGGTGGTGACCACTCTTCCGGAAACCTATATTAGGGGACGAAATGCGGTTAGAGTGATATTATAATTCCAAAACAAAAGCTAAAGCCACTGAAATTCACTGGGTGTGGTTTAAATCCCATGATCTTGTCTCCAATTTTTCACAAAAACCCTGATGGGGAAACAGAGGAGGATTCCGGCCTGGTGTTGTGTTAACAAAATTACACACACATGTTCACAATTACAAGCATGACAATTACGCAGTTGCCAGCTGTATGATCCTCCTTCATAAGTATGGTTTCCCAAGAGATCGAGAACAGGGGCATGCGTGTGTCAAAAAGTGCACTTCTGTAACTTTGAGCTGTCGTGGACCATCTTTTCCTGCAACCTTTATTCAAACAAAGAGCTCTGGGGCTGCTGACTGTTGGCCAGGTGTTCTTATTCTGAACAAGAAACAGGTGAAGCAATCAATCAATCAGGGGATTTTTATAGCGCGCTACTCACCCAGAGGGTCTCAAGGCGCTTGGGGGAGGGGGGTCCGCTACTGCTCGAACAGCCAGGTCTTGAGTTGCTTCCTGAAGGAGAGGTGGTCTTGGGTCAGAAGGAGGTGGATAGGGAGGGAGTTCCAAGTCTTGGCTGCCAGGTAGGAGAAGGATCTTCCTCCCATGGTGGTTCTTCGAATGCGTGGAACGGCGGCGAGGGCGTGGCTAGTCGATTGTAGCTGGCGGGTGGGAGTGTAGAAGGTCAGGCGGTTGTTGAGGTACCTGGGGCTCAGGTCGTGGAGGGCCTTGATTGCGTGGGTGAGGAGTCGGAGCGTGATTCTCTTGCTGACGGGGAGCCAGTGGAGGTCTCTCAGGTGTCCGGAGATGTGGCTGTATCGGGGATGTCCAAGATGAGTCGTGCGGAGGCTTTCTGGATGCGTTGGAGTCTTTTCTGGAGTTTGGCTGTGGTTCCGGTGTAGAGGGTGTTTCCGTAGTCCAGTCGGCTGGTGACGAGTGCCTGTGTGACTGTCTTCCTGGTTTCGGTGGGGAGCCATCGGAAGATCTTTCGGAGCATGCGCAGGATGTTGAAGCATGATGATGAGACAGCGTTGACTTGTCTGGTCATCGAGAGGGAGGATTCCAGGATGAAGCCTAGGTTGTGTGCGTGGTCCATTGGTTTGGGTGCGCTGCCCAGGGCAGGGGGCCACCAGGAGTCGTCCCAGGCAGAGGGTGATGATCCAAGGATGAGGACTTCCGTCTTGTCTGAGTTCAGTTTCAGGCGGCGGTTCATCATCCACTCGGCTACATCTTTCATTCCTACGTGTAGGTTGGTTCTGGCGGTGGCTGGGTTGTTGGTGAGGGAGAGGATCAGCTGGGTGTCGTCGGCATGGGAGATAATGTTGATGTTGTGTTGGCGTGCGATGGCTGCGAGGGGGCTCATGTAGACATTGAAGAGGGTGGGGATGAGTGATGATCCTTGTGGTACGCCGCAGATGACTTTGGTGGCCTTGGATCTGTACGGGGGGAGGCGGACTCTCTGGGTTCTTCCGGTGAGGAACAAGATGATCCACTCTAGTGCCTTCTCTTGGATTCCGATGTTGCTGAGGCGATGCACTAGGGTGCGGTGGCAGACAGTATTGAATGCTACGGAGAGGTCCAGGGGGATGAGGGCCGCTGTTTCCCCGTTGTCGAGCAAGGCTCGGATGTCGTCAGTGGCTGCGATGAGGGCGGTCTCGGTGCTGTGGTTGGCTTGGAAGCCGGACTGCGAGTGGTCGAGGGATCCGTTCGTCTTGAGGAAGGCGGCAAGCTGTCTGTTGACGGTCTTCTCGATGACTTTAGCAGGAAAGGGAAGGAGCGAGATGGGGCGGTAGTTCTTGAGGTCGGCGGGGTCTGCTGATGGTTTCTTCAGGAGGTCGCTGAGTTTGGCATGCTTCCAGCTCTCCGGGAAGGTGGCGGTGCTGAAGAAGCAGTTGATGATGTCCCGGAGTTGGGGTGCGATGACGGAGTCGGCCTTGTTGAAGACGTGGTGGGGGCATGAGTCGATTGGTGATCCGGAGTGGATGGTGTTCATCGTGTGGATGGTGTCTTTGGTGCTGATCGGGGTCCATTCGCGGAGGGTGGTCGTGGGGGGTGTCGGTTCAGTGGTTGGGTGCGTGGTCTGTACGCCGAAGCTGTTGTATATGTCGGCGATCTTGCTGTGGAAGAACGAGGCGAGTGAGTCGCAGAGGTCTTGCGAGGGAGTGATGTCATTGTTTCCGGCACTGGGGTTGGAGAGCTCTTTGACGATGTTGAAGAGTTCCTTGCTGTCCTGGCGCTTCCAGAAGCGGTCGCTCCCCACGCTCCCTGCTCCTCAGTGGTATCGTTGGCTGCACTCATTGCTTTGCTCTGTGCAATTGTGTCCGCTAGCTGCTGCTTGCCATAGCGCTATACTGGTAGAAGCATAATCGAGTGTTTCCAATTAATTATAGCGATTTCCATACTTAAGCATTGTGTTGATTTATATGCGCAGGCTCATTGTTTTTGATTCATAGCCTTGATCCTAATTAGCATTGCTCGCTTTTGTGCATTTATATTTGTAGCGCTTACTTCTGAGATTGTTTACAGATCTTCAATTACTCTGTGTGCCCCATCCTGTTCCCGGTTTCACTTTTCTGCTATTTTGTTGTTATTGTGCCTCGGAGTCCGTCCTCTCCGCCCACTCCCGCCTCCCAGCTGATCCTCCCTCCCACTGATTGCATAGCCTGACCCCCGCCCTCAGAAGCGCTGTGACCGTCCTGGCGCTTCCAGAAGCGGTCGCTCCCCACGCTCCCTGCTCCTCAGTGGTATCGTTGGCTGTGCTCATTGCTTTGCTCTGTGCAATTGTGTCCGCTAGCTGCTGCTTGCCATAGCTCTATACTGGTAGAAGCATAATCGAGTGTTTCCAATTAATTATAGCGATTTCCATACTTAAGCATTGTGTTGATTCATATGCGCAGGCTCATTGTTTTTGATTCATAGCCTTGATCCTAATTAGCATTGCTAGTTTTTGTGCAATTATATTTGTAGCGCTTACTTCTGAGATTGTTTACAGATCTTCAATTACTCTGTGTGCCCCATCCTGTTCCCGGTTTCACTTTGCTGCCATTTTGTTGTTATTGTGCCTCGGAGCCCGTCCTCTCTGCTCCGCTCCCGCCTCCCAGCTGATCCTCCCTCGCCCCTCCCCCCCCACTATCTACATATGACAGATGCTTCTGCGTGCAGCGTTCACGCGCAGCGGTCGCGCCCCATGCGTGCCGAAGATGCGCCAAAGGTAAGCCCGTCTACGCCCGTCCGCGCCTGGACCGCGCCCAGCGCCAGACCCCCTGGCTCCCGCATTAGCCACCCCGCCTGCATAACGTATGACGCCGATACCCTCTTTGCCCTTAACCCCAGACGCTCCCCACAATGCTGCGTAGCTGCCCCAGGACACACCCACGGACCATTCGCCTGCAACTCCTGCAAGTTCGCCTGCATCAGGACCCACACCAAATCCCCCCCTCCAAACACAGCTCCGACTCTAACCGCCTGAAGTGCATCCTGCTGAACACCCGCTCGGTCCACAAACACGCCACTGAACTCTGGGACCTACTCGACACTACATCGCCGGACGTCGCCTTCCTTACAGAAACCTGGATGAACGCCTCATCTGCACCTGGGAGACCTCAACTTCCACCTGGAAAAGAATAACGACAGCACCACCACCACCCTTCTGGACAACTTGTTGACACCCCCACCCACTTGGCCGGACACACACTCGACCCTATCTTCACCTCCAGAAAACACTTCTCCTTCGATCACACCAAAGCTCTCCATTGGACGGACCACAGCTGGGTTCACTTCAACTACAAAAAGACCACGACCCACATCCCACCACAACCTATTCCCCGAAGAAACTGGAACAAAATCACCACCGACCAACTCTTCACATCGCTTAATCAAAACCCCCCCGCCAAATCATCGGACCCAAACCAAGCTGCCATCAACCTCACACAATGGATCACCCACAGCGCTGACGAATTAGAACCCCTGAAAAACCACCAGATCAAACAAGGTAACAAAAAGGCCCCCTGGTTCAACGATGACCTTAAGAAATCCAAGAAGTTATGTCGCACCCTCGAGAAAACCTGGAGAAAAAACCCAACCCAACCACTAACAACCTGACCACCTTCAAGGACGCCACCCGCAAACACCACCAACTGATCCGATCCACCAAGAAATCAGCATTCAAGGATCGGCTCGACAACAACACTCACAACAGCAAGGAATTATTCAACATCGTCAAAGGATTCACCAACCCCACCGCCGGCACCAACGACATCACTCCCTCCCAAGACCTCTGCGACTCTCTATCGTCTTTCTTCCACAACAAAATCGCCGACATTCATAACAGCTTTGAGAACCTGTCCAAAGAAGAACACACTCCACCCACCTCCGAACCAAAACAGCTCTCTCACAACCTTTGCTCCTGGAACCCAATCACGACTGAAGACACCATCTGTCTGATGAACTCCATCCACTCAGGTTCACCAACCGACCCTTGCCCCCACCACATCTTCAACAAAGCAGACTCCTCATCGCACCCCATCTCCGCGATGTCATCAACTGCTCCAGAAAGCTGGAAAAATGCCGAACTCAGCGCACTTCTGAAGAAACCCACAGCAGACCCCTCTGAACTTAAGAACTACCGCCCCATCTCGCTCCTCCCCTTCCCGGCCAAAGTCATCGAGAAAGCCGTCAATAGTCAGCTCGCCACCTTCCTTGAATCCAACAATTCACTTGACCCCTCACAGTCCGGCTTTCGAGCCAAACACAGCACAGAAACCGCCCTCATCGCTGCTACAGACGACATCCGAACGCTACTGGACAACGGAGAAACAGTTGGTCTCATCCTACTTGACCTCTCCGCCGCCTTCGACACAGTCTGTCATAACACCCTCATACAACGCCTCAACAACGTTGGAATACAAGGAAAAGCATTGGACTGGATCATCTCGTTCCTTGCCGGAAGAACCCAGAGAGTCCGCCTCCCCCCTTCAAATCAGAGGCCACCAAAGTCATCTGCGGCGTACCACAAGGATCATCACTCAGTCCCACCCTCTTCAACGTGTACATGAGTCCCCTTGCATCCATCGCACGCCAACACAACCTCAACATCATCTCCTATGCTGACGACACCCAACTAATCCTCTCCCTCACCAAAGACACTAACACCACCAAAACCAACCTACACGAAGGAATGAAAGAAGTAGCCGAATGGATGAAGAACAGCCGCTTAAAACTAAACTCGAACAAAACGGAAGTCCTCATCTTAGGATCATCCCCCTCTGCATGGGACGACTCATGGTGGCCACCAGCTCTGGGCACAGCACCCACACCTATGGACCACGCACGTAACCTGGGCTTCATCCTGGACTCCTCCCTCTCGATGACCAGACAAGTCAACGCCGTCTCATCATCTTGCTTCAACATCCTACGCATGCTCAAAAAACTCTTCCGCTGGATCCCCACCGAAACAAGAAAGACAGTCACCCACGCACTAGTCACTAGCCGACTAGATTATGGAAACACCCTCTATGCCGGAACCACAGCCAAACTACAGAAAAAACTCCAACGCATTCAAAACGCCTCAGCCAGACTCATACTCGACATACCCCGTCAAGTTCAAATTTCCGGTCACCTGAAAGATTTCCACTCGCTTTCCGTCAACAAGAGAATAACGTTCCGTCTCCTCACCCACGCACACAAGGCCCTCTACGACCTTGGACCCAAATGCCTCAACAAACGACTGTCCTTCTACACACACACCCGCCAACTTCGCTCATCCAATCAAGCCCTCGCCGTAACTCCGCAAATCAAAAGATCCACCATGGGAGGAAGATCTTTTTCCTACTTAGCGGCCCAAACCTGGAATTCTCTCCCCACTCACCTTCGCCTCACACAGAACCACCTCTCCTTCAGAAAGCAGCTGAAAACCTGGCTATTCCATAAGTAATGCACCCACCCTCCCTCAAACGCCTTGAGACCCTCTGGGTGAGTAGTGCACTATACAAATTTATGAACTTGAACTTGAACTTGTGCGTTGTTGTCGATTCATTCCTTGAATGCTGTCTTCTTGTTGGTGTGGATCAACTGGTGGTGTTTACAGACGGCGTGCTTGAGGGCGGTCATGTTGTCCGTAGTCGGGTTTTTTCGCCAGGCTTTCTCGAGGGTACGGCAATTCTTCTTGGAGTTCTTGAGGTCGTCGTTGAACCAGGAGGCTCTTTTGCTTGCGGGCCTGCTGGGATGGTTTTTCAGAGGTGCGAGGTCATCAGCGCAGTTGGTGATGCACTGTGTGAGGTTGTTGGCTGCTTGGTTGGGGTCCGTAGAGCTGGCGGGAGGGTTCTGGCTCAGCGATGTAGTGAGCTGGTCGCTGGTGATCTTGTTCCAGCTCCTACGGGGAACCTGTTGCGGGTGGTGGTGAGTCGTGGTCTTTCTGAAGCTGAAGTGGACGCAGCTGTGGTCTGTCCAGTGGAGTCCGGTGGAGTGGCTCAAGGAGATGTACTTGCTGGGTCAAGCGTGTGTCCGGCGTAGTGGGTAGGGGTGTTCACCAGTTGCTTGAGTCCGAGAATGGTGAGGTTGTCCAGCAGGGTGGTGGTGTTGTTGTTGTTGTTCTCCAGGTGGAAGTTGAGGTCCCCTAGGAGGATGTAGTCAGCGGAGGCGAGGGCGTGCGGGCTGATGAAGTCTGCGATGTCTTCGCTGAATTGTGTGCGAGGTCCTGGGGGTTGTAAATGAGGGTGCCTCTGAGTGTGGTCCTGGGGTCGGTGTGTATCTGGAAGTGAAGATGTTCGGTGGTTGTGAGGGTGTCGTCGGAGTTGGTCGTGATGCGGATGGTGTTCTTGTGGACGATGGCGATGCCTCCTCCTGTCTGGTTGACGCTGTCCCTCCGGGTGCTCTTGTATCCGTCCGGGATGGCGATGGCGATGTCAGGCGCTGAGGAGGCGTTCATCCATGTTTCCGTGAGGAAGGTGACGTCTGGGGATGTGGTGTCGAACAGGTTCCAGAGTTCCACGGCCTGTCTGTGGTTGGAGCGGGTGTTGAGCACGATGCACTTCAGGTGGTTGACACTGGTGCTCGGCTTGGCAGGTGCGGTTCAGGTCCGGATGCAGGAAAACTTGCAGGATAGGCAGGCGAAGGGTCCGTGGGTGCGTCTTGGGGTGGCTCGGTAGCAGCCGGGTGTCTGGCATTGTTGAGTGCGTTGAGGGTGGTGGCGGCGTAAGTCTGGTGGGTGGGCTGGCATCTGCGGGGGCCAGTGGGTCTGGCGCTGGGCGCGGTCCAGGCACGGACGGGCGCAGATGGGCTTGCCTTTGGTGCGACTTCGGCGCACAATCGGCACGCCCGCTGCGCGTACGCGTGGACTCTACCATAAGTGGAGAGTGGAGGAGGCGGGGCGAGGGAGGAGCAGCTGGGAGGTGGGAGCGGGGTGGCGAATGGGAGAGGGCCCGGATGACGAGGGGCGTGGCCGCGGGGGAGCAGCGGCAAGGAGCGGGGTGGAGCAGCGGCTGAAGCGCTAGGGGGCTAAGGTACAACCAAAGGCAGGGGGCTAAACAGCAGGCAAACAGGGGCACAGAGTCAGGGGGACAGCGGGCAAACACACACACAACGCAGGGATACGAACGCGGACAACCAGGGGCACAGTGGGGCAAGGCGGCAAAACACACACAATGCAGGGATACGAACGCGGACAATCAGGGGCACAGCGGAGGCAAGGCGGCAACGACACAGACAAACTCAGGGAGATGAACGCAGTCAGGGGCACAGTGGAGGCAAGGCAGCGACGAGCAGGTGGTGGCAGCAGGGGGACCGGGTGACCTTGGGAGGGGCCACGCGGCGGGTTGAGCGACCGGCACTGATGAGGTCAGGCAGTGAGCTGACCCAATAATTCACATTTTACAACAGCATTTGGCTGAAGCAATACTGAATGTTTTACAGCTGCCATGCCTATTGTCATCATTGCAGTAGGGATTGTGACACTGGGGTAGAGCTAAATGCCCAGTGGTCTTAAGAACTCACTCCTATCCTTTAGACAAGGTGGCAAGGGGTGGACTCAATGATCAATATGACACCCCTTGCCTGTGTTTGGGCAATGCTTGTGCATATGGGAATAGGAGGAAACACAAGGATGAGAGACAGGGAAGAAGTAGGATTATCAAGACATTATGCCATAGAGTTGAACAGGGCAACTTCTTTTCCCTAGGGTAGGCAAGGTTGGTGGCAATATAATGGCCAGGTAAACCCTCCTCATTCCTTGAGCATGGACAGGGGTAACAGTTGAGCCAACCTCAAGCCTTTTGGTAGGTTCACTGGAAGTTGGAAAATGACAGACGTGGGAAGATGACAAAGAATTGAAGAAGGACTTGCACAGCGTGGTGAATCCAAAATTAACCCCTGTTATTGGTCTGTGGCGTGCTCCCAGAGATAACGCTGTCTGTGCCTGCCAGCGTAAACAATAGAAGACTAATACACAGCTTCCCCCACTTGGAGGACGACTCCCCAGTGCACAGCACTCAATTGACAATAAAGTCTAACAGTTTATGCATAGTTCATCAAAAAGTTAAATCCACAAATTAGAAAGGTTCCTCCAGTTTTTTAATCCTCACTCATAAGTTTCATGAGTAGTTCATTAATGCTTGAAAATGGGTTTAGTAAACATAATCCAAGAAAGGTATCATCCAAAGTTAACATTGGGACTGTTAACGTTGGATGATACCTTTCTTGGATTATGTTTATGGGAAAATGGGTTTAGTAAACATAATCCAAGAAAGGTATCATCCAACGTTAACATTGGGACTGTTAAAGAAAATATTAAACCATCTCCTGTTACCTAATTCAAGCAGACAAATGACCATAAAAGGGTGGGCCTCCTCAGATTCTGTCTGTGGGTGCTCTTGGAAAATATTTGAACGTTGCCCATGTTATATTGTATCCTTTGTGTTTAAATTATTAAGTACTTTTTCAACAGTTAGAACAATGGCTTATCTGTCACACCTTGTTCATGGTGCCACAAGGCGGGCAGATGCTATTGGCCATGGGGGTTAGAGTCATTTGTCTATGATGCCCTGGGGTGTATCCTTCTTTAACCCTCGGCCAAGTACAATCCCTTCTGCACTTGAATTTCAGTGGTACCATTGCAAAGCAGTCACTTACTTCTCAGGGAGTTGTGGGGGTCTTCTAGCCGCAAGCTCAATAATCACAGAGCAGCACAACAAAGGAATGTCCAACTCAGTGATTGACTTTAAAGAAGGAAAAGTATTTGGGGCACACTAGTGAATGTAGTGCCCTGTGCATTGCTAGTCAGGGCTGAGCATATATCCACTATCTCTCCCTGCCCCTGAATTCTTGTCTGGTCTCTCCTCTTTGGACTATATATTAAATGTGATTATTGCTCAGGTGCAGATTTCCCCACTAGCATGCTTGTGCTCAACCTTTTTACAGTTCAGTGTTTACAGTTTCCTACCACACATGGTAGATTAGTTCCTCCTAGAGATCTAGCTTCCTTCTCAAGGTGCTCACCCTTCTCCTGCTTCTAGGAGGTGGTGCTACCGTCAATTCTGTCTGGTATCTCTGTGCTGGCTGCCAGGGCACCCACCTGCCATAGATCTGGCAGTCCTTTTTTAGCATGGTCCCTGGTTCTGCAGTTGTCGAGCAGATGGAAGCGACAGTCACAGGTGAACAGTTGAGCCCTGCAGAGGCTGATACTCTGGGCCAGTTGCAGCCATGACCAAGCCGAACCTCTGTGTTCAGTGTTGCCAGGCAGAAGCCTATTTCTACTTGTGCAGCAGTCACAAACAGGCTGGTTTTCTGTGGGCAATAAGGCCATGTTCAGACTACCTTTTTGATAGGGGCACAGGCATTAATAGGACAATCTTCTACTGAAATGACAGCCACAGTATGCACAACTGAATTTTACTCAGGATTGCAGCCAAAAAAGGCCTCAGCGATCATACTATCATGTTAATGTTAATGTTAATGTTATGGGTGTCTTATACAGCGCTCGGCTACTCCAAGGAGTGTCCCGGCGCTTTCAAACCCACAGCAGACTAAAGAGGGCAGGCAAAAAAGGAGAAAAGAACAAGCAGATTACTGTCCGTAGAGCCACGTCTTCAGACCCTTTCTGAAGGCCAGCAGATTCGAAGTACAGCGGAGCGACAGAGGGAGGGTATTCCATAGCTGGGGAGCCAAGCGTTTAAAAGATCGTCCCCCTACCCTTGCTTTCCCAACAGCAGGGACAATGGCAAGACCAAGAGATTCCGATCTGAGGGATCTAATTGGTTTGTAGAAAGCAAGACGTTTCTGAATATATTCAGCTCCCACAGCATGGAGTGCCTTATGCGCCAGCGTAAGTGTTTTAAAAACAATCCGCTTCCGAATAGGCAGCCAGTGTAGGGAGTGTAGGAGATACGAGGCTCTCGCTCGGCGAGGTAGGCCAAAAATCGCCCGTGCCGCCGAGTTGTGGACCACCTGGAGTCTTTGTAGTAGATAATCCGGAAGACCCAAATATAAAACATTTGAGTAGTCCAGCCTAGAACAAATAAGAGCCTGGACCGTAGTCTTCCTATCCTATGCACTAGCGGGAGCAGGGGAAGGAACTTGCGTAACATTTTGAGGAGACCATAGCAAGTGCCAGTCAGTCCAAGGATCTGGGACTTAAGCAATAGGCTGTTGTCAATTTTAACCCCCAAGTTCTTAGCAGCCAGAGAGGAGGACGCAGGAAGGAACATGTTCACAGGCCACCAATCCTGCCAGCTCGGGTGAGCCTGACACCCGAAGAAAAGCACCTCAGATTTATCTGGGTTGCACTTGAGGCTGTTTCGCTGAAACCACTCGAAAACAGCCCCAAAACACCCGCGGATGCTCTCTCCGTCAAACTCAGCCCCCTTACTACAAGTGAAAAGGAGCTGGGTGTCATCGGTGTATGACACGATCTGAGCCCCAAAGGACTCCGCCAGCCCCGCCAAAGAGGTCATAAAGATATTAAAGAGAGTCGGGCTCAGCACCGACCCCTGAGGGACTCCGACCTCCAAAGGCGGTACTTCGGCTGAGTATGGGGGGGCCCAGACCACCTGCCGGCGACCAGCTAAATAAGATCTGAACCAGCTCAACACCGTCCCTCTCAGACCGATCTCATGGAGTCTGCTGAGGAGACCCTCATGAGGGACGGTGTTGAAAGCCGCCGACAGGTCTAACATTACCAACATGGCCCTTCCTCCTGCGTCCAGCACTTCCTTAATGGCCTCATTGACCTCCAAAAGTGCTGTCTCGATGCTTAGGTTGGATTGAAAGCCCGACTGGGTAGGGTGCAGCAAGCTATGGGTTTCAAGAAAAGTGGAGAGCACAGTATGTACATGCTTTTCCACTATCTTTGCGAGAGCAGGCAGGAGGGAAATTGGCCTATAATTGGCATGGATCTCGGGGTCAAGGCCTGACTTTTTAAGGAGTGGAACAACCATCGCCTGTTTCCAAACCACAGGGACCACACCACTAGTCAGTGACAAATTAAGAATTGGATTAATCAGCGGGTTCAGAACCTCCGCTACCCTAGCCAGAAATTTAGCAGGGCAAGGGTCAGAGGGTGAGCCTGACTTGAGTTTAATCAGGAAGTCCTGAGAGACAGAGTCAGAGAGAGATGGAAACTCCGAGAGAAAGGGTCCAGGTCCAGCTGTCGAATTCAGCTGGTCCCTCGGGATGGTAACAACACTAGGGCCCAAGAAAGAAAAAGAGTCTTGAATCCGCTTAATCTTAGTGGTGAAAAAGCTAGCTAATAAGATCATCCATGGCTCAGACAACTCATGATGCGATGCATTAGCCTTAGGAGTTATAAACTCCTTCACAATAGTGAAGATTTCCCTGCAGGAACTTGAGGCAGTCTCAATTCTTGCAGAGAAGTAGTTCTTCTTTTCGGCCAGAATGTCCGCATGATAGACCTTGATAGTAGCCTTATAAGCAGCCTTGGCCCCAGGATCATACTGCTAGCGCCAGAGCCTCTCTGCTACCTTGCAATTGTGCCAGGACAGCGCAAGAGCCTCCGTGAACCAAGGCGCAGAGGTCCGCCTGGTGGTTGTCCGGGGCGCAATCGGTGGAGCTAATTCATCTAACCGCTCCACTAGCCACTTCTGTAGTAAATCAAGATCCCTCTCTAGGTCATCTGATAGAGGCAGGGATGCTCCAAGCAGGCCTGTGCCAGACCTTTAGGGGTCACCCGATGGTATGCCCGACTAGTCTGTCTAGGATGACTAGACGTTGCACAGGGGGATTTACTAGTACCCCGAATCTGAAAGCTAATCAGAAAATGGTCCGACCAGAGGACAGGGACGGGACTGGCCATAACAAGGGGAATGGTGGAAAACACCTGATCAAGGGTGTGGCCCTTGTTATGAGTCGGAACAGACAGATAGGAAATAAGGCCCAGGGGGGCGGTGACATCATTGATTTTAATCGTATCACCGTCCATCCCAGCCTCCTCATGTATGTTAAAATCCCAAAACAGTGTTCTGTCTTTAGACAAAGTGCCGAGGTTAACTCCTGCAGCTCCTCATAAAAGGACCCTCGCTGACCTGGTGGTCTGTAGACTAGGAGCCCGGAAAAGGATTGATGGGAAGATAGGGCAATAGAGAAAGCCAGGGACTCGCAGCCAGAAATGGGCTCCATAGGAATAACCACACAAGTGGCAGATCCCCGGACCACAATCTCCACTCCTAACCCCTCCTGATTAGTCTATCGTGTCTAAAAATCACATAATCAGGAGGGATAGCAGTCGCAATATCAGGGTTGGAGGACTCTCCTAGCCACGTTTCAGTGAGCATTAGACAAACAGGTTTTTCAACAGTTAACAGCTCGAAAATATCAAGGGCATGTCTGCTCAAAGAGTGAGTATTAAGTAAGAGGCACTTATGGTTAGCAATGGTCTTAGGGCTGGAGGGCTGGAGGCCCGGAGCGCCGGGGAATTGCTTGAAAGCCATCCGCACCCCGGCGTTTGCCTTTGCATCGCCCAGGAAAGACCACATGACACGCAGCCATATCTTTCCTAAATGTAAGGAGATCTGACGCCGAATAAGAGAGCCTAGATCCAGCACCTCCCGCCACGCCGTCCGCCTCCGAGACGCGGACGGGCGCAGACGGGCAGGACTCTGGCACGACTCCGGCGCAGGCCCGGCACGTCCGCTGTACGCGTCCGCTGCGCGGAGTCATAGCCGTCCTTTTTAAGAGCTGCTAGAGCGCGTCACCCGTCCGGCCCACACCCAATATGGCCGCCAAACCCGGTAACCAGCCCTCGGCGTCGATACTCGGCCGAGAGCGGTCCGAGGCAAAGGGAGGGGGGAAAGGGACACAAAGCGCAAGGGAGCACAAGGAAGTCTCTCAAAGCTTATTAAATCAAGCGTTAAAACACAGGAAGTTTAAAATGCACTAAAATGCTAAATAGGCACAGGATTCTAAATAGGCACAAAGTAAAGGGAAGAGACCTCCTGGCTTCCGACTCAGGAGGGGAAAGTTGCCTCTGTCAGTTATCACTCGCACGGGCTCACTAATCCCTTTTTAAGCGCTGCTAGAGCGCGTCACCCGCCCGGCCCACACCCAATATGGCCGCCAAACCCGGTAACCAGCCCTCGGCGTCGATACTCGGCCGAGAGCGGTCCGGAGGCAAAGGGAGGTGGAAAAGGGACACAAGGCACAAGGGAGCACAAGGAAGTCTCTCAAAGCTTATTAAATCAAGCGTTAAAACACACGAAGTTTAAAATGCACTAAAATGCTAAATAGGCACAGGATGCTAAATAGGCACAAAGTAAAGGGAAGAGACCTCCCGGCTTCCGCCTCAGGAGGGGAAAGTTGCTTCTGTCAGTTAATCATTTTTCACAGTTCTCGTCCAGAATCACCATAGGTGGACTGCAAGCCCACAGACACCAAGGTGCACAAATCACTCTCCTTAGTCTTCTTCCTCTGGATGTCAAATATACACCTTGGCCCGTATTACAGAAAAGGCACATTTTCACTGTTTGCGTCGAGCGCACCTTTTAAAAGTAAAAGGCACCCTATTATGATGAATGCAATGCCCCCAGGGCAGCCACGAACCTGCGCCATCGTCCCCAACATATTCCAGTTGAATCACTGACAGAACATCGACCTACAAAATATCGACCTACAGAAATATTGACGCAGGAATATTGAAGTCAAGAATATCGACATCCTATCTACAACATGGTCAGTACAAAAATATCGAAACCAAAATATCGATGTTAAAAATATCGTTATTAAAAATATTAGGTTTTTTCTGTTATAAAAATGTGTAAAATAAAGTAAATATTACTTATAAATAAAATATACATAGTTAACATATTTAATAATGTTTAAAATTAATAAATTATACATATATACTAATAAAACTTTAATTAAACATATACATAAAATATTTAATATATACTTACTTAATAATACGTTGTAATAATTATTTTAATAACTTATAAATTATTAAAAAATATTATAAATTACAAATACATCTACACACATAAAACAATAACATAAATAAAAAGTAAATTATTATGTTTATTACATTTTAAAAATAAATATACGTTCAATATTATTAAAATTAATTATTTACTACATTATCTAAAATAATACAAAAAATATTAAAAAGCTAAATAAATAAAACTACTATTCCAAACAAACTACAGTAATGATAGCGTAGGACTTAAAATGACTATTCCCACTCTGGAAAATACAACAGTAGGGAAAGCGTTGGATAGCGTTGGGGTAAAAAAATACTATTCCTACTCCAGAGAGTGCAACAGTAGGAAAAGCGTTGGATAGCGTAGGGGTAAAAATTACTATTCCCACTCCAGAGAGTGCAATAGTAGGGAAAGCGTTGGATAGCATAGGGGTAAAAATTACTATTCCCACTCCAATTAGTGAAATAGTAGGGAAAACGTTGGATAGCGAAGGGGTAAAAATTACTATTCCCACTCCAGAGAGTGCAACAGTAGGGAAAGCGTTGGATAGCGTAGGGTTAAAAATTACTATTCCCACACCAGAGAAAGCAACAGTAGGGAAAGCGTTGGATAGCGTAGGGCTAAAAATTACTAAAACAACTCCAGAGAGTGCAACAGTAGGGAAAGCGTTGGATAGCGTAGGCGTAAAAATTACTATTCCCACTCCAGAGAATGCAACAGTAGAGAAAGCGTTGGATAGCGAGGGGTAAAAATTACTATTCCCATTCCAGGGAGTTCAACAGTAGGGAAAGCGTTTGATATCATAGGGGTTAAAACTACTATTCCCACTCCAGAGAGTGCAAAAGTAGGGAAAACGTTGTATAGCGTAGGGGTAAAAATTACTATTCCTACTCCAGAGAGTGCAAAAGTAGGGAAAGCGTTGGATAGCATAGAAGGTAAATATAACATTCTTATAAATAACTATTGTATTTAAAGCAATTAATAAATTAAAAATGTAAATAACTCTACCTCATTTACAAATACCCATTAAAAAATATTAAAAACATCATTACAATTGAATAATTAACAATAAATCAACAATAAATACCAATAAATATTAATTAATAAATATTAGTTACCAAATATTAAATATTGAACAATAAAATATTTTTCAGAACAGAGAACATATGAATTATTACAAATTGATTAACATCTAAAAAATAATAAACAATAAAATTATGTTGTATACCAAAAACACTTTTTATGAAACATTAATTAACAATTAATAAATATTACTTTCCAAATAATAAAGATTAATTACCAATTAAAAAAAATAATTACCAATTACAAACATTAATTACCAATTAAAAACATGTAAAAATCATAAAATAATTTATTGCCAATTAATAATTAATTAAAAATAAAATAATCATCAATACCAATAAATAAAATAAATTATTACTTAATTACAATTAAATTACTTCCCACCCAATTCCCCTATAAGCCCACAACCCGCTACAGATCTTAAACGCAAAAATGTATTAAAATTAATTTATAATTCCTAAAAATGAATAATTAATTTAGTATAATTAATTTATTTCCCACCTTATTTCCCTATAAACCCAGAACCCGCTCCGGTACTAAAACATAAAATTGACTTAAAAATAACATTATTAATATATAAAAATAGTACACATATAATTTAAAACAAGTAAAATACTTAACAAAAAACATATAATACATACATATTAAATACATAACAAAATACATAACAATAATACAAATTTCCATATTAGTAACATCGAGATTACTTACATCAATGTAAAAAAAATTGATATTACTTACCTTAGGGTCGATATTCTGTCCAAAGAAATTTTTGCCCTCGATATTCTACACCTTTGATATTTCCAACTCGATATTTCTGTAGGTTGATATTTAGGAATCAATATTTAGACTGTGCACCATTCCAGTTTCATACTCTAGATTATTTCCCGGAATGCCAACTATGCCATTTGGAAAGTGTCACGTTGTTAATAACAATGATGTTCTAGCTATTATTTAATGAGGGCCTGATTCCCAAAGGTAAACTTACACTTTTGTGTAAGTTTACAATTGTATGCTATTCACAGAGGGTGTAACAAGTAGTATCTTTATGACTACAGAATCTCAGCACATAAAAAGATAGGACTCCACATTAATTAAGATACTGCTAGTAAATCCCTCTGTGAATAGCAAATAATCTTAAACGTACACAAAAGTGTAAGTTTACCCTTGTGAGTCAGGCCCCGGGTGTCTAAAGGTGCACGGATCTGAAGGCACCAGACTCTTGTGCTAGTATGTCTAGAACTGTATTGTTGTGAATGAATGGGACATCTGGCTCTGTGGGAAAACTGCCAATGAATATATAATTCTTTTAGGCTTTATATATTTGATCACTGTGATGGACAAATATTTAGAACTATGAGGTCTAATGTATGAAATATAAATTCTTGCTATGTTTGGGGTCAAGCTCATTTATATGAAGAACACTGTTAAAACAGATGGTTTCTGCTATCAGAGATGTGAATGTTGCAGCTAATATAAATATTTATCGTTTTACAGAATGCACCATAATCTGTAATCAAAAACTCCGTCGCATACTCAGTAGCTCACTCTTTCATTCAACTGACTCACGTCTTATCATTTCTGCAATGACCATGTTTATACATTAGATGTGTAAAATTATTTGATAAGCCAATTGACATGTGTCCAGGGATGGTGATCAGAGTGTTATGTGGCCATCCTCCTGTTACACTTTCTCTCTGTATTATTTAAGAAACTCATATGGAGTCTTTCTGGAATGGTAAATCTGTTGCATGTTAGCTATTACTAGCTTTTTTTTATTGTGCTTGAAGCATACGTTTCTGCTCCAGTCTGTTAACACAACGGATTCTGTACTTCGTTTCTTGTACACTTCATACTTTACAATCTATTGTAATGTTGTCAGATCCGATGTTGGATGCTTGCCATATTGTAACAAAACACAGTGCTCTAAGCATTTCAGGAAATGTTTTTATTCCCTGCTGAAATATATAATACCATCCTATCGGATGTCTTGGGCGCTGCCATCATTCGTAATCGGTGTGCTCTTTCTTGTACATTTGCAAACGAGCAAATGCTTAATTGAGTTCTAACCACGGGAGGGACGCACAGATTAATGTTAAACTGAACTGGGAATCTCCAAGAAATGTTAAAGAAGGAAAGAATAAAGACTGAAGACGAAAATATATCTTGTTACCTATTGATGGACACTGGCTACAACTTTAATGTTACTTCCGGATGTGAAGTGTTGTATTTTTGCCGTGAAACCATAGCTCAGACGCAGAAGAATATGACTCGGTATATCGCATTACAAACATGTTACATAACGTTAATATTCGGTGACAGTCTCACGCTGTTTAAGCCTATTAGAGTAGCCAGGAACGTGAAAAGTAAAAGATTATCTGTCAGTGACATATAAATGCTATGTTAGCGCTCATTCAACGTTAATTGGCAACAATAACATTGGGGCATATTACCAAGCAATAGCGATAATTATCGCTATTGCTTGGTTAGAGACAAACATTTACCGCTGCGCTGCGGCGATTTTTACAGCAAATAAACCTTGGTATTACCAAGGTTTATCGCAAATGCAATAGAAATCGCCGAAATGCATGAATATCGCTGAAAAGTCAGCGATATTCATGCATTACCGAGCTAATGCTCTTAGCCATGTTATCCACCTCCCATTGGATAACACGGCTAAGAACTGCTCAGGGCAGGTGTAAGCTTTTGGAGATATTCGCGCTTAGCGCGAATATCTCCAAAAGTTGGTAATAGGAGATAGCGATGTTAGCGACTGTTTTCAGTTGCTAACATCTTGGCACGCCCACTTTGCATCTCATTAGTGATAAATATCACTGACATGCAAAGTGGGGCCCAAGATGGTCGCTATCTCCTACTAGCTGTCGCTAACTAGTGTTAGCGACAGCTAGGTAATAGGGAGATAATTTTATGTCCGCTTTCTTGGCTTTTAAAGTAAAAAAAGCGGAGATAAACCCCCTTGATAATATGCCCCATTGTTCATAATTCATAGATCGCTGAAGCTCCCAATACTTCTATCAAAAATCTTACTTTAATGGACTATGACTACACTTTGACAAGATAACCAACCAGTCATAATACAACAAAAAAGTAATGTATGAAGTTGAAGCAAGTGTGCTGCAGAATCTCCATTAGATTTAAACAGCGAACTGAAGCTGGACTGAACTATCTGGACTAATAGCAATGCCTGATGTTCAGAGAGCTCTCCAGTATAGTGTAACTGGGTGGTTTACTTGGGACGCTTGGCTGGAGGGCCTGCTTTATAAAACTCTGTAAATTGGTTTGGGAATCCATGTAGCATCCTGACGTAAATTAGAGCAAAGTAATGCATGGCATCACTTAAAGACTTTTCCAATAAAAAGTAAATCTTATTCCAACACTCTGCACCAGCGGTACATCACTAATGTGATGCAAACCCAGTACAAGTGTTAGTCAATCTCCCCCTTAGATTCTGTCGGCCTAAATTATGAGGCCCTACCGACACTATTGCGCCACCAGACCATCACTTTTTGTGACGTTCCCTGGCACTGAAGCCTGCATATTTACCAGGCAGCACTAAGCCACTTTTTGGAGCTTATTGCTGCCTGATAAATATTGTTCCTTTTAACACAGTTTTCTGCGTTAAAGGAGCATGCAATGTGTGTTGCTGGGGGTATTACCAGCAATATCCATTGTTTTTTGACACAGCCCTAGATTTAGGAGATATGGCAAATCTGAGGCAGCTCCAAAAAACATATCCGTCTTCATGGGAGGTGTAAGAAAGGCACAATGAGGAGAAAAATCTTCCTTATGATACAGTACCTCTTTTGCTGTGTAAGCATTTTGAAGAGAGATAATATCACAATGCATCAAAAGTGAAAGTTTGCTTTACAACTGACATACAATATCAGTGAAGCATAATGGTCCACATTTCTTTAATTTTATAACATGCACTTGTAATTTCGGGTGTGCTACATTGGCGTCAATTAACCAAAGTGCCAGGAGTAGCAGAAGTCGTATCATTCAACCGTTCAGCCACTGATGACATTCAAGGAAGAGACATGACATTACTTTGTGACCCTGATGATGTTAGAGAAGGTGCTGCCACATCACGTGTGACTCTGCTGATCTGAAATAAGCAACACTAAAAGAAAAGATTAAACATTAAGAGCAGGTTTCTGCAGGAGAGATACATTCATTTTTGTACCAAATGCCCACACCCATGCAGTACCAAAGTATATTCATATTGTGCATCATCTGCACGATATGAAACTAAAATATGAAATGTACTGCTTATGACCTCACATATGGCATTACTCATGACATGTTTTATGATATCATTTCTGACATCACTGATAACATGTAAAATTATATCACTTATGACATCATCCAATAGGTGTGTTAGTTTGTTTTATAGTTTACATAGTGGCGGGTAAGTACCATATCACTTATCTACCTAATTTTGTACAGCCTGTGTCCAGTAATCAGTAAAAGATTACAAAAAGCATGTGATCCTAATGAATCATATGCATGTAGACCTATTGAACACATTATAAATCTTTGCCTTAAAGAGTAACTGTGTGCAGGTGAACATTGATGACTTGTGTTCATTATGTTCCACACACATTTTTCAAGACTGCAGAAAAGTTTCCAGCATGTCAAAGATTGTACATCCTACATACTAAGTATTGTAAGTAGCCTTGTGTTATTAGACAGAATCGTTTTAGCATGATATTTTCTACTTAACATAGAAGGCTGTGTGCACCAGGTACTACCCTATGTACATGCACATGTTTTGCTTACACAAATGGGTATCTGTTTTCACCACTGTGCATAGTAGATGCTTCTTAATATCCTGTTGTTTATTTCTGCTGAGAGTTTCACTGTCTGCTAACAGTATGGTGCAGAGTACACTCTCTCCATAGAGTAAACACAATACCCACTTTTCTGCTCATACCCATTGCATTTATCAATGTAGCTTCAGTGACTATCAGGGGGTCGACACATCTAAAAACTTTCCGTAGTAGGGTATTAGTTATGTAACAAAGCTTGAGTATTCAGAGGAACTTGGGGGCATATTACCAAGCAATAGCGATAATTATCGCTATTGCTTGGTTAGCGGGGAAAAAATATCGCAGAGCACCGAGGAGTTTTACCGCTGAGATACCTTGATATTATCAAGGTTTATCTCAATAGCGGTAAAAATCCTGCGAAATGCATGAATATCGCTGAAAAATCAGCGATATTCATGCATTATCGTGACAATGCTCTTAGCCATGTTATCCACCTTCCATTGGATAACATGGCTAAGAACTGCTTTTAGCAGGCGTTAGCTTTTGGAGATATTCGCGCTTAGCGCGAATATTTCCAAAAGTTGTTAATAGGAGTTAGAGATGTTAGCGACTGTTTTCAGTCGCTAACATCTTGGCACGCCCACTTTGCATGTCATTAGCGATAATTATCGCTGACATGCAAAGTGGGCCCCTAAATGCCCGCTATCACCTACAAGCTGTTGCTAACTGGTGTTAGCGACAGCTTGGTAATAGGGCGATAAAATTATCGCCGCATTAGCGGGAAAAAGTCCCGCTAATGCGGCGATAATGCCCTTGGTAATATGCCCCTTGGTTTTTCCCGAACAGCTGCATACAGGTTGAACACTGTGTGCAGTATAGGTTACCGTTTTATCTGCGGTTAAAAGTCAACATGAACTCAGCTATCCAGGAAGTGTATGGTATAGGGTTACTTTTGAAAACACAAACTTGCTTTTCCTATAGGGTTTGTATGTATGATAGCAGTAAAAATGTTTCATATTATTTTGGACTTACTTTCATAGCTCTATTGCTATACCCGTTTATAGACCAATGTGTAAAAGTTGTTTGAATGATGTCAACAGTGATGTCATTTGAGATGTTATCAGTGATGTCATAAATGATGTCATAGGCATGTCATGCATGATGTCATATCTTAAGGAGTGTTAAGCAACTTGTTTTACCAGATCTAATAATGTAGTGTAGAAACCGTAAAGTGTATATATAAAAATAATAATATTTATTACACAACACTCACTTACACATTTTATATATTTCCTACCTACCTGGAGATAGAACCACACATGCAGAAGAGTACTTAAATTGTAACTGGTAAGTAAGCACAAAATAGAGTAGACTCTAGGGGGAGACCAAACCATATATTAAGAAAGTGGAATGCGAACTGCAACCAAAGTCGGGACTTGGACCAGGAGACTCACAGGAGCTGGGGACACCATGAAAAACCCAAGGTAGGTACCCAGGAACCCCACGGAGGCTGTGGGCAGAGTGGAAACAGAGCTGCGTGTCAATAGGGAAGTCAGAGTTGCAGTTTTACAGAAGGACCCTTTTCAGTGGTCCCTGAAGAAACCCCATTGAAGACAGAAGGTTAGAGAGTCACCCCACCCGTGGATACCCCAGGAACCAGGAAACATTCACCAGGGCAGCAGGGTGCATAGATACGAAGTGATGTTGGAAACAATGGAGGTCTTCCATAAAGATGCCACTGGAGAAGACTGTGCGTGTGACTGGTGGAATCAAAGGGTGGATTCCTGAAGAGGAGAACCTGTAAGCAGGTGGACAGTGTCTATGCCACTCAGAGGTGACCGGGAGGCATGGAAGCGCAATGCCACTGATGATGGATGGTTCAAAGGAGTTGATGGTGGCCTTGTTGCTGCAGCTGTGAGGATCAGGCGAGGCTAAGGAAGACCAGGAGTCGTGCACAAGCTTTTCCATGATGAAAGTTGAGAACCAGGGGGTTGATGTCTGGCTGGAGCACCAACAAGCCTTGGCAGCTGCAACAAGCATTGAAAAGCAAAGAAGGAGCAAGATCCAGGGGACTCAAATGCAGGGGACTCAGAGTAGGCCCCAAGCACACAGAGGAGCCCACTGAAGCAGAAGAAGATCCTCATGAAGACCCCAGGCCAAAGGCACAGTAGTCGCAAGAGGACCTCAAGCAACTCACCAAGAAGGAAGGCCTACAGTGCAGAGGATGCATGGAAGATTTTGTACTTGGCAGGAAGAGATGCTGTAGGCTGGAGCTTCTAGTAGTACAAAGATCTCTTGAGTGCACAACCAACAAGCTTTGGCAATGGTAAGTTAACACAGTACACAGGGATTTGGTACCAGCGGTTCAAATCAGGGTTACTGGCCTAAAAATTACAGAGAGGGGAGAGGGAGATGCAGAACCACCTCCTGTGTTGCTGAGCAGTCAGCTTTGTTGCAGTGCCTGCAGACGCAGGGACGTTACTCCTTTACTGCAAGGGAGAATACTCTGTATGCACTTGATGCCCACAGGTATGTTGAAGATCCAGTAAGAAAGACAGTCACAGACGTCAAAGAAGATTTGCAGAACTGCATGACAAGGAGCAGCAGGAGTCCTCCTTAATGCAGTCTCAGTTCCAGGTAAAGTCCAGCATAATCCAAGTGTCCAGACAGTCCAAGAGTGACATGGTGTTGGGCCTAAATCATTTCCCACAATGAATCTGATCCACCCACAGGTAAGCCCTAAATACTCTAGAAAAGGGGTTAGGACAACTCAGGGTTCCCTCCCAAAGGAGGAACTGGACAGAGGGGGGATACTCCCATGTCCTTTGTCCAGTTCAGAGCGAGATCGAGAGCCAAGGGCTTCCTGAACTGGTTCAAACTGGAATATGCACGGAAGGCACCAAAGTTTGCCTTCAAAGCAGTCTAGTGGTGCTGGCAAGCACAGTTACCCCAGTCCAATACACTAAATCCTGTCTGGGGATATGGTTACACCTCCCTGTGACAGAAAACGAACTGAAATATCTTACCCTGCTCGAGTTTGTCTCAGCAGCAGGAGGGTAGAATTGTGTCTATGGCCGGCAGCACCACTAGCTGGCTGTCAGACTCAGAAAGGCTTTAACGAGGAGTACATGGGGGTACCCTAAGGGAGAGCCTCAGTATATGGGATCATACTTACAACACTGGAATCAGTGTTGGGGTATGATTCCAACATGTTTGGTACCAAACATGACAGGGTTTGGTGCAGCCACTATATAGTTAGATATCTCTTTATGACTTATGTCTACTATATGTATCAAAATGGCTGACCGCACTTACAAAGCCTGGAGAATTTACACCAGGGTTTGAAGGGGTGTCCTGCTCATGCAGGGGCACCCTCACCACAAACCCTGCCTTCAGGATTAAAAGGCTAGCCATAGGGGTGATTTAGAGGTTTTGAGTTCACTGACCTCAGATATAAAAACACCTACATTATCCCTGAGAGGTGCTAGCACCCACTCACACAGGCTGCAATGGCAGTTCAGTAGTCACCATTTGAGTTGTCTTGCATGAGTGGCACAATACATGCTGCTGCCCATGGGAGTCTCCTGGGGTACCTATGCCCTAGGTACCTCAGAAGCATATACTAGGGACTTACAAGGGTACGCCAGTAGCCAATTATAGAGGAACAGAAGTACTTAGCAAGGTAAATTTCAAGAGGATGAGTGACTGAGGTCCAGATTAGCAGGATCCCTGTCAGACTAGTCAAAAAACATACTGACACCACCAAAAAGTGGGGGTAACCATAAAAGCAGACCCTACTTCCCTACATAACCCCAGCCCCCCAAGGAGATGAGACTAACCTTGTCTACTTAAGTCTTTATTTTCTAAGTGGAAATATTTGGAGAGTCCATCGGGATTGGCATAGTTACCCCCAGGTCTATGTCCCACAGAAAAGTCCATCCCCTGTAGGGAAATAGACCACTTCAAAAGTTTGAGACTTTTACCCTTAATTTGGTTTAGCCATAAGAGGGGCTCATGGTCTGTCTGAACAATGAAGTAAGTACCAAACAGGTATGGCCTCAACTTCTTCAAGGCCCAGACCACAGCAAAGACCTACCTCTCAATAGCTGACTAATGCTTCTCCCTGGCGGGTCAACCTTCTGCTTATAAAAGCTACTGGTTGATCCTGGTCATCTGCATTAAGTTTTAATAGAACTGCACCTGCCCCTATCTCAGAAGCATCTGTCTGGACAATGAAGGTTTTGGAGTAAACAGAACTTTACAGAATTGGAGCAGTGCACATGGCCTGCTTCAGATCATCAAATGCCGCCTAACAGCTAAATGCCCACTGGGCTTTCTTTGGCATTCTTTTGGAGATGTGATCATTAAGGGGAGTCACTATGGACCCATACCCCTTAAAAAACCTCCTTTAGTATCCAGTCAGGCACAAGAAAGCTCTGACGTGAGTATGGGTTGTGGGAGTAACCCAAGTCCATCATGGTTTGGATTTTGTTCTCCAATGGTTGAACCTGGCCTCTACCTTCAAGGGGGCCCAGTGAACAACCATGCTCTGCCATATCTGACACTGTGTGGCCTTGATAGTGAGGCCTGCCTGTTACCAGGCCTCCAGGAACAATCATGAGGTTGACTAGGTGATCATCCCAGGTGGTGCTAGAGACAGCAAAATCATCTAGATATGCTGTATTAGAGGCTTCCAGACCTGTCAGGGCTTTGTTCACCAACCTCTGAAATGTGGCAGGTGCATTCTACAAGCCACCAGGCATTACAATAAATTGATAATGCTAACTAGGGGTTGAAAATGCTGTCTTTGGCTTGGCATTCCCAGAGAATCTGATTTGCCAGTAGCCAGCAGTCAGGTCAAATGTACTGAAATACTTGGCTGAGGCCAGCGTATCAACCAGCTCATCTGCCCTGGCAATTGATGGGCAGCAGTCAGTCCTACTAACTGCAATAAGACCTCTATAGTCTACACCAGGGGTCTCCAACCGGTCGATCGCGAGCTACCGGTAGCTCGCCGAGACCCTGTGAGTAGCTCGTTATACTTGCTGCTCAATTTAGTAACCCTTAGGTGTTGTTTGGGCTTTTTAGGCTTTTTTCAGGCTGCGATTCCCGACCTAATCCAAACCAGCAGCTCTGATTGGCTTAGAGTTAGCTGGGGCGGGTTGGGCCGAAGAGGATGACGTTCCTCTTCTACGTGGAGATCAGCCCCCTTCCTTTTCCTCCATAGCACCGCGCTGTTCATTGTTAGAATCACGAGCGCGAAAGGTGCTAGTGTGGAGCAGAAGCAGTCATGGCAGAGCAGGGTTTCGAGGTCATACAAGCAGTATAGAACTGCCGGGACCCGCGCCATCTGCTGATTACACCAGTGCAGCCTGCCACCTTATCGATCATCAGCAGCAGGCAAGACGTGAGAGCACACCTTGGGGCCTGGATCCACAACACTCATGCGGGTAAAAGTACATTTTACATACAACCTAGAATACTTACAGCTTCTTTCCATGTGCGTGCACAATAAACACCTCAGTTGTGCCCTGGTTTTGCAGTTAACCTCTGGCAGTGCTACTGTACAGCACGCGAGAAAATGTCCCACAACATCTTTTTCCACTACAGATACTGCAATTTTCACAGCGCGACACCAATTAAAGTCCCTTCACATCATTAGTGCGATCTCCCAGCCAGATGGACGCCTCTTCTGTGCCTGCCAGGTCTAAGGAGGCAGGTCTACAGTCAGTTATCTGTAAAGGGAGGCAGAGGCCCCGGGGTGCCCGGGGACAGACGGAATTCCTGCAGCGCAGCTGAAAGAGGCTTGCTGTACGTGCACTAGGTGTAGGGGCAAAGTCAAAGGGCACAATCTTAAATGATGAACACATTCCTGCTCACAGACAACACAGTAACATTCTAAAGTAAAATTCATTTTGTGTTGTGTTTTATAGCGTTTTACTTTCCCACTACTAGCAGTTTCTTCTCACTTAAACAAAGGACACCAATTCAAAGCTTCTCTTTTTTTTTAACGTTGTGCATGAAACAGAATGACTACACATCATGCCAATGTGCACTGTATCACCGTGCGCACTTTTAGAGTAACATGGCTCGTTGATGGCACCTCGTTGAGTCCTGTGACAGCTCTCATGCGCCATGCCACATCTTCAAGAAAGCATATTGACTTCGAAGCAATTTTTTCATGGTGTGCAGCTTGAAAAGAGCATTAAAGTTATGAAACCGGGGACACACTGATTAATATTCAATTCCAGACGTCTGTAAACATCCATTCCAGAGCGTCTTGATAAGTGTGCTTGAAGGAGCAGGACTGCTCTTGAAGCCCTGGTATCAGAAATGAAAGGCGAGCGTGAGACTTCAGTCAAGCAACATGAAAGCAATAATTAGCTTTTGGTGTCTGCCACCAAGTCTTTAACCGCCCCCAAATGAGTGGCGCCCTACAAAGTGAAGGGGCACCCTGTGACCTGGTGTGGTGTCATAAATCGCACAGTCCTAGAGCCGGACCTGCGTTGGTTGCATTCATGCATGACCAACAAGGAATTAACAGAAAAGCCCAGCATCTGATCGCTCAGGCGTGTGATAGCTGTATGTATCGAGTCTCAAAATAACAGAGCCCTCTACATAGGTCAGGAGGTGAAAAAGGGAGCCAGAAGCTCCGGTGTGTCAATCCCTGGGCTTTCAATAGTTCAGGTCTGCAATAGTAGCCCATTACTCGGGCCCCCCATGTCCTCTCTTGCCCTTTGTGTACTAAAACCGGCTTGCCGAAACTCAATTAATCGGCCTCTGTAGTGCCTCGAGGTTACAGTAGTAGTGACTATTTCAGGCAGGCCTCCAATTAAGTTGCAAGGAGTGAGTTCACAACATATGCATACAACTGTATGCCCCCTGCCTTTCCCACCCTGGCACCACGCTTTTCATTGTGCTCAATAACTGCTTGTGTATGTGGTACAAGTTGTATTGAACGGCCAGAGCACCTGCCTTTTCAGCCTGTCACCTTTATATTTAATCGGAGAAGCAGATAAGATGGTATCTACAATGGGTTATATCACAGAGTTGACATGATTGGGTAAAAAGAGTAGTTTTTAAATTTAAACAAACTTTTCCTCACTTATAATGCCCTGACAACACTGCCAGGAGCCAGAAAAGTATGTCTGTTTATAATATGCACTTTGTATATGGCCACAATTATTAAATGTGCACCATTATTGACTATTAAACCATATGTACATGGTGGGACTGAAGCCATTTGATAGGACTGCATTTGAGAGGTCATTGGGGTGGGAATGTCCTACAGTTGAACCAGGCCCTACCCGCAGAGCTGGCCTGACAGATCAGTGAATTCGTTGTTTTTTGAGCTGTTTATGGGCCAATATTTTTGGCTGGTGGGCTGTGCCAATGCTTTTTTGGCTATTTGTGGGCTGATTTAATTGGCTGGGGGGCTGGTTTTTATTGTTAATTTTTCTGATATTGCCAAACATTGCGTGCTGCAAGCACAAATAGACTAGTCTTCATACCTTGAAGAACATCTCCTACTATTCAAAATGTCTTTGGTTTACAGTTTAAATCCTAATTTGCAAATGTTGCCCACTTTTTAGCTTTTAGATTTGGCATGGGGGGGTCTCTCGGACAAATGCGCGAGTTGCTTGGGGTTTAGTAGCTCACGACAATTTTCACGAACCAGAAGTAGCTCTCACTACACAAAAGGTTGGAGACCCCTGGTCTACACAAAACCTCATTGCTCTCTTATCATCTTGGGTGTGAGGTTTTGTCTAGGGGTGGGCGGAGTTATTCTAGTCTCAAAAAAACTCTGCAGTGCGACGCGGAGCCCACATTCGGGCAGAGTTTGCTGGCGTGCCTGTTCATTTTGCATTGAGAACGTGGAGTGCATCCACGCACTTCAAAATCACGCAGGAATGGCATTATATGGTCATGAAGTGTGCTCAGGTCCTAAATCACACAGGAACAGCACCACGCAGTTTGCATGTGCATGGCCATCTTGTTTTTCTGCTCTCTGTGATGGTGCTGGGCCTAAATTTTTATCTCTTCTTCATCTTGGTTACTTGTTCACCCCAAACTTTTATTTTTTACAATAGTGTGCATCTTTGTGTTTGTATATTTTACATTTTTGTATCATTTTTGGGTGTTTTTTTAACTTTTTTAGACTTAGTTTATTTCCCTTTCTATCCTTATTTCTTTCATCTTTACATTCCTTTCCTTTCCCTTCTTAGTTTATTATTTCCCCACCCAGCGCTATGGCAGATGGGCGGCTTCCATGCCGGTGGTGCAGCCGTCCAGGTGTACATCTTGGGCAATCTTTGGAGAAGAGATGGTAGCACTAGTTTTTTTTATGGAGCAACAATTTCCCTGTATGCTGGCAGCAAGCTGGACAGTGGCTATTCCTAGCGGGGGGCGGTGTGGCATACCAGTGAGGTTTGGCACATGCCCAGCAGCTGAGGCACATGACATTCTTGCCCAGGAACAGGACCTGCTCAACCTGCTAGGCGTCAAGATTTCGGGGCTCATTGATTATTAATTATTTGTTGTGTTTATGTTCTACAATGCAAAAAAAATCTGAATAGCATGCTGCTCACACTTAGAGGTAAGTTATGTTTATTAAAGTTTAGACTGGTATATTATTGTGTGATCCAGTTTCTAGTTGTAGCTAGGCAGCTGCTGCTACCTAATCACATTCATCAGGTGCATGCTTTGGCTGATTAATTAAGAAGCCATTGCAGATAGTGTCTTCTGTCACCATAGTGGATCACTGAATAGCGCGTTCTCTCTATGACTTTGTTTATGCAGCTCTGCTAGAAACGGGTGTCTCTAATTGTCCAAATAGGGCCGCTTCTTTCTAGTTACGGCAAGGGGGATACACTTCTCAAATAACCCCTGCTCACCCACTTGGTAGCTTGGCACAAGCAGACAGGCTTATCTCAGAGGCAGTGTGTAAAGCATTTGTGCACAACTACAGTAATACAGTGAAAACACTACAAATGGACACCACACCGGTTTGGAAAAATAAGTAATCTTTATCTAAACCACATAAGACCAAAACGAAGAAAAAAAGTCCACAATACAGTGATCAAATATGAATTTTAGAAGGTAAAAAATGTTCTGTCCATAGCAAACTATAGATGAGACACTTTCCACACAATGTACCTTGGATGTGTCACAATCATAAACAAAAAGAGACGCAGGGAAGGTGATGGGTCCCTTCTTTACTCTTAGGGAAGGTGGTGCATCGGTTCCTTACTTAGGGCAGGGGATTTTTTTAAAATTAAAATACAGTATCATTGTTTTTTATGTATTACAATCTTCGATGCAACACATACATTATTTTATTTGTGATACATTTTTTTAAATTATCATTCAAAATATATTTAGTTAAAATATTATCGAAATGCATCTTTATTTTATGGTTAGTAAAAACTGATACAAATGGTGAGTATATGACAGTTCATATATAAAACAATATACAAAATAATTACAAATGTAAACAGAGATTAGGTAAGGAAGTTGCTGAAAAGAAACTTGAAATGTGCAATAGTGCCAGATTAATACATAGAGAGATGCTAGTTTGTGCCTGAATGCTTGCAAGGTCATGTATGAGGATTACTTTATAATACCTACTTGTGCTAACTTGTCGAGGACTGCATTAAGAAAAACTTATAAAACTGCTGGCCAGTTGCAAGTTTGTCAGGTTAAAACACTCATTTAGTGGCCGAGAGCAATAACTAATATTTAGTCATCAAAAGGATTGGGAAAAAAATTGGAATGTTCAGTTAAAAATCTATTCCCTCAAATAAGGATAAACATGACAGCTTGTAGAGTGACACACAAATATTTCAATTTTTGCCTTATCTCACCCACATGAAAGGCCATATCTATCAATTTTTCACGTGCTACACTTTCTGAAAGAGAAAGAGTAGATGTGTGCCATATTTAACATTATATCACGCATTGCTGTTCTTTCCAAGCACTGGCATACTTTTGGCTGCCTAGCACCTATGTAGGCACCCATGCGTCATGGTGCAAGGGTGCCTGAGTTTTAGGCAAGATTGTTTTTGTGCAGGAATGGACACCTTCCTGCACAAAAACAATCCTGAGAGCTATTTTCCTCTGTCTAAGAATGGTGTAGAATACAGCACATGTATAAAATGGAAAAAAACCTCCACGTTATTCCTCAACTGGGGAGGCATAGCATCTTGACACATTCCCAGGTCTACCACTAATGGTAAATCTGGGATTGCATCGAAATCCATAGGTGGATGTGTGAGAACACCAAGCTCCACCCAGGGATCACCTCCCTGTAGCAGAGTGATGTAAGGCAGCGATTTGCCCTGCTGTGCGTTACTCTCAATTTATCAAGCCATGTAGGGCCACACAAGATGGCCTTGCCTGGCTTGATAAATCTCACCTAGGTTTTGTGTTACCCTTGGGCCCCCATGTGGGGTGCAGGGCAACTCAAAGCCCTACTAAATCTGCCACAAAATGCCCCAAATCTAAGGGCCCAATTTACAAAGGGAAAATTAGACAAAAGTCTACCTTTAAGACTTTCGGTATTCACAAAGGGCATTTACTACTTGTAAATGCCCTTTGTGAATATCAAAAGTCGAAAAGTTACATTTTTGGTACTCACGAAGGACATTCACTACTGGTAAATGCCCTTTTTGAATACCAAAAGTCAAAAAATTAGACCTTCGTCTCAGTTTACGTTTGTGAATGGGACCCTAAGTCTTGTGATGTCTTGTTTTATTCTGATTGATAGTGCTGACAACAGAAAAGGTTGTGTTTGGCCCCAGCGGAACAGAGTCAGTTAAGTAATTCTGTGCTTCATTGAGAAATATGTAGACTGATCTAGAGTAAAGGAGTGAAGACACTGTTGTTTTCTCACTATGGTCTTATGGTGGCATCTACATGATCTATGAGCACAGAGTTTAGACATATGCAGAATTTCACGTAAATCGGCCATGACATTGTCACTTTAGTTCCATAATGCAGACCTGAGTGAGTTACTTCCATATATTTTCCCCAAAAATATAGAATGCAACTTGCTTGGTATACTGTCTGGTATGTCATACTGAAATCCAAACATATTTGGGCTTTGGACAAGGATGAGGGAAAGGTGAAAAGTTGCCTGAATAAATTGCAATGTGCTGTCTCTAACTGTCTGATCAATGATGCTTGAAAAATGTTGGACCGGTATCTTAACATCTATACGATGACATAAATTGAAATAAATAATAGTTTGCAAAGTATTCATTGCTATTGACCCATAGGCCCAGGTATTTGTAGGAGTGAGCCTTCTTAATATTTTTCTTATTTAAATAACCTACACTGTTTTTAATTCTCCGGTTTCCAAAATGAAGGACACTGGATATGTCTTGTTTTATCGTCTGGTGCAATATGATTTAAAGTTCCTCAATTTGTGCTGAAAGCCAATAGTGAATTGTCAAAAATCACATTGTCAGACATATATATATATACTTTAGTAACTGGATTGCCCTCTCCATTTAGAGGCCAGCATTTATAGTTGTGTAAATTGTTACCGATGTCTGCTACCTAAAGGTTGAAGTGCAATGGGATAAAACACAGAGGCATATCAGCAAGAAGCTTGTTATAATTATCGCAGTTTTAGCGGCAGGAAACTGCTGCTAAAACAGCGATAATAGGCTTGCTAATATGCCCTACAGATTTCCAATACAAACCCAGGTTAGATGTCCGGCACATCTAACCTGGGCTTCTATTGGAATTCTATAGCGCATATTATTAAGCCCATTATCGCCGCTTTACCAGCAGTTTCATGCCGCTAAAACTGTGATAATTTTAACGAGCTTCTTGCTAATATGGCCCACAGTCCTTTTTGAGGCCTCTGGTTATAGAGATCCTTTTGATCAATAACTTGCCATGGCCTAGTTTTACTCTGACACACCTGTCAAAGTACAAGGGCCTGAATAACTCTTCACAGCTTGTTATCAATACCCCATCCTTTTAATTTGAGCCCAAGTAAATTCCAGTTTTGTATCAAATGCAGCTTAGTAGTCAATAAAGCAGACACAGAGATATGCTTTGATTGGTGCTAGATGCATGCAGGCTATCATCAAAGCAATTATGATATTGTCTAAGGCTCCATAGTTGTCTTGGACGCCTCTTGAATTCAATTGAATCAATTCCAGTAACTCTGCCCAGGTTATGAGAATTTTTAGGATTAGGCTGGCATTATTGCGCTGCTTCTACCACCAGAACATTGATCAGTCTGTAAATGGATGGATTTGTGTGAAAGCCATTTTTGTGCAGCTGACCTAAGACAGATCCATATATAATGGAATAACGCATTGTGTCAAATAGTCAATATAGGCGTATTTTAGAAGCACCAGTTGAGTATATTGAGTCTTTGTTATTTATGTACGTATTTTATGGCTTAGAAACCATACCATGCTTTTACTGTATTATTTCATAATACTCTTCTTGCTGTACGCATTATATTTTACAGTCAGTATAACAATTGTAGCAGTTCTTCATTTCTTTTGCATGAGAAAGTAGACTGTTCAATAAATACTTTTATTGAAAACACCAGTCTCTCTATTTCTCTGCACCTCTGATGAAACGAAGCATGCACGATTGACTGAGTGAAATATCTATCTATTGTTTTCATGACTCTGAAGATCAGTTTTATCTTGGGGGAACAAAGTTGCCATGTTTATGCGGTTGTCAGAAACTAATCCCTTCTTGTTAATTCGAGAAAGTTTCTACTGACCTCTGAGCTAGCTGGCACTCACAATTAAGTCTAATATATTCGATAGAGACCTAGTCGACCTAAGTCCTACGTCAAATCTATAGGATATAATATTCCAATGCGCAGAGCCTATTGGGACTATAGGAACTACACTACATTGTGGCCAACGTTTGGTAAGGCACTAATTTAACGCTAGATACTAGAGTAACTCAGTCGTGCTTTTCACAGAGACCCCTTTTTCCCATAAAATACTCCAATAGACGTCTGGAGTGGGTAAAAGGATAAAATATCCGGCGTAACTGAGTAGGACGAAAATCCTATGTATTAGTTTTTGGTCTGATTCAACATTGAAGGATACAGTGTTCCCAAATATTGTGTACCTTATCTTTGTTTCCTTGAAACTAGGTCTGCAATTTTTCAGTCAACAAAATGACCAAAAACGAGACCGGTGGAGCTGCAGCTGCAACCAGACCGGGTTTAGACGTTACAGGTTTCCAACAAAATGACCCGGATGCTATAATGATCCAGGAAAACCATCACTATAAAGCTAATAACAAATGGCCTATCATCAACAGGTGGTAGGGTAATTTTGTCATAGAGGCACATGAATATCGGCAGACAGAGGTATTCTATTCATGAATTGTCTTCCATGAAGCAAATCCAGTAACACATGTGTTCCACTTCTACAAAGTAGAGGAACCTCCAGCGGAAAACGTTCCTTTCGAGGAGATTGAAATTCCACTAACTTACCAAGAGCATCAGCTCTGGTGTAAAGGCGCCCTGAACATCAAAATCACATTACCAGGCTCGGTCCACTAGGTAGACCAGGAGCAACATGGCCAGTACTAGCCAGCTATGCACCACATCCTGACATTGAAGAAATGTCAAGTGAAGAACTGTTAGTTCAACTAAAACAATTAATCAAAATACATAGACAATTGGTTCAATATGTCATGCGGACTCTAACAGTCCAACCTGCTATCAGGATTCCACAGCAAAACCCTCATCAGGGGAACACAAATAAAATTACACCACAGACCATACAATCAGTCATTGGTAAATTCAATTGCCCGCAAATCGGGAACAAATTCCATTCTGGTTAGCTCAAAAAATCACTCAAATCGAGGCAGTATTTCCTGACAGTACACCTCATGAGAAACAGAGAATTGTAACAATCTGTTTACCAATGGGGATCGCACCACATCTGGAGGACTGCGACACTTGGGGTACAGTCTTTGCTGCAATCTTCACAAAAACCCATGGTGTTCTGTTCTATATGAACTAGCAAGAATAATTGAAATATCCGATGAAGAACTAGATAGAGATAGTTTGGGTTGAAAACTATTAAAGCCCCAACTAACAGAAAATCCTGAAAAGGTTTTTATTAAAAACACTCTCACTACTCCTAAAAAGAAGTGGGAAAATACTAGACAGACACTTCCTAAAGAGAAGCGTTTTCAATCCAGAGGTAGGTCTCCTCAAAGGGAGCCCTCTGAAAAGAGGTATAAACTCAGGAACAGGGATAATTTGAGAAAACCTGATAGTTATCAAGATACTGATACACGTTCCTCTCGTACCTTTTAGAGTTCCTCACAGAAATCGGAAAGAGGACGGTGTGAACAAAAGGAAGAATGCGTGAAGTCCAAAGACGATCAACACGTTCCAAAAAATAAGAAAACCCAATTCACCAAAAAGAAGGTAGCAGTTCTAAAAATCAGACATGCCGAGGATCTTGAGGACACAACTCAAGAACGGGAGTTGGCCCAGACAATGCTGGACAGTGCAGCAGAAGTCACCTTAGCTCTCAAGATCCTGAAGGATCATCTGGAGATAGTGGACTTGAATGAGTATATTTAAGTTGAAACTGCCGACACCAGGGTAAGTGTACCCGATAAGTTAGATGAGGTAACACTCCTAATGGAGGGGGGACATAACTAGGAAAACAAGAGCACTCTTTTGGGAGAAGCTCTCTAAGGGTTATGACATTCTTCTAGCTGAAAAAGACTGGCCACCAAAATTTGTCACAGAGTGCCCACATGACAAAGAGACCATTATGCCAGCCTTCTCCAATCATATTCCGATTCATAAAAAATATACTTATGCCAGAAAATGGGCTGTAGCCCAGGCTCCAGCATTATATAAAAATCATGTAGGATGGGAGAGGAGTCTCCCCACCATAAAATCCAGTTGAAATATCAACAAACTGCTCAGAGGCAGTATCCAGGTAAGCTAGAAGCTAAAACACAGGTCAGGGAGATCTTAGATCAACTTAAATACCACGGGGTGATTGAAACATGCACCTCGTCCATGAACAATCCTTTGTTTCCTGTTTCCAAACCAGACAATACATATCATCTCGTTTTGGACTACAGACATTTAAACTCTTGTTGCAAAACATTTGCAGTGCAAAATGCACACAGTGCAGCACTGATGAATAACATTGTGCGCAAAAAGTATAAAACTACATTAGATATTTCAAATGGTTTCTTCTGTCAAAATATCGCACCTGAAAGCTGGTACTTGACCACTTTCTCAATTATGGGGACACAGTGTCACTTCTGTTGTCTCCCCTAGGGATTCAAGAATAGTACAGGGTTATTTTCAACCAGAGTAACAGAATTACTACAAATGTATGATGATGAGGCATTATCTTATGTCAATGACATCTATCTTACAGACGATGACTTGGACAGGCACTTGAACAGGGTGAACACCATAATACTTGGTTTTGCATCTGAAGGGTAAAAATTCAACTTTAAACAATCAAGAATTGCCCACCTCAACGTCCTATTCTTAGGATACAAACTTTCACGTGAAGGCAAAAGCATGGCAGCAAACATTTTAGAGAAATGTGCGCTGCTCCAACCTCCAAAAACGCTGAAAAACTTACAGTCAATTCTAGGTTTCTTGAACTTTGGAAGAACTTATATTCTAAACTACGCAGAAAGTGTTAAACCTCTCCACGAATTAATCAAACCTGATTTCAAAACTACTAATTGGACTCAAAAACACACAGAAATGTTGCATTCAGTGCAAACAGACATGTTAGCAACAACACATTTGCAGACATGCGTAAACGTATGCAACCTTGTAATCCGAATCATCCCAGGAAGATGCGGATTCACGTATTTAACCTTTAATGAAGGAGAAAAAGTACCAATTGCTTATATATCACACTTGTACACACAAGCTGATATGAAATTCACTTCAACAGAAACAATTCTGACAGCGTTTCAAACTGCTGTAGCAAAAGAGAGAGCTCTCGCGCAGGGAAAACACATACAAGTTGTTACTCCAATACCTGCCTTAGAGGCAGGGACAAAAGCAAGCATTCCAAATGCTAAGGCTTTACATCTGAGATGGATACAATGGGTTAACTCTCTTGCTGCAACAGAAGTTGGATACGTCTTTGATCCTTACTTGAAAACTCAACAATGTTTACGATATGAACAAGAATGTCCTTTGCCGACTGAAATTCTCCCTCTAGAACAGTAGGAATGTATAATTTATACAGAGGGATCAGCACAACCTGCATGCGCGATTGTTAAAGGTCGCTGGCACAATGGCAAATTCAGACCTGTGGTAACAAAAACGTAATCTCTCGGAGACTGTACAGCTCAGCGAGCTGAACTACAGGCATTCAAGATGGCGCTAGAAAATACTGATTGCGAATTCCCCACACTCATAGTGTGCGATTCGTATTACTGTGTCTAATCTTACAATGAATACTTGCCGTTCAAAACGGCTTCAAAGATGCAACAGGTGACACAATTAAGCATAAGTTGCTTTGGGAACAAGTAGTTCAATTATAGAAAGAACTTCAAAAGACTCACGTGATCCATACACTTTTATTGAAAACGCCCATCTCTCTATTTCTCTGCACCTCTGATGAAACAAAGCATGCACGATTGACTGAGTGAAATATCTATCTATTGTTTCCACGACTCTGAAGATCAGTTTTATCTTGGGGAAACAAAGTTGTCATGTTTATGCGGTTGTCAGAAACTAATTCCTTCTTGTTCATTCGAAAAAGTTTCTAGTGACCTCTTAGCTAGCTGGCACTCACAATTAAGTCTAATATGTTCGATAGAGACCTAGTCGACCTAAGTCCTACGTCAAATCTATAGGCTATATTATTCCAATGCGCAGAGCCTATTGAGAATATAGGAACTACACTACAACTCTTGTCCCCTACGGTCCCTCAAAGATGTCTGAAGCATTGACTGTGCTTTGTCAGAATTGGCACATAACTGCCAACTCCTCACAAATCTTTCTCTGTCAACATCTGTGCTGAGCCACCAATAGGATGATTTCACTCTCCTTTTCAGTTTAACTATGCTGAGGTGTCCCTCATGGTTTATTTTCAAAATTCCCAATCCAACCCCTTCTAGAGGTACCAACCTGTCCCCCATGAAAATAGGTCCAGTATGACTAAGGGATAATTTGTCCTTAATCTCTCACAATTTCTTGCAATCACTACTCGATTCATTGTTATTTTCCCAAATATTTATTGATGATAAATTGTTTGACTAATGTCTCATATTCCTCATCCTCATATTTAGTTTTCCAGTACTCATCAAAAATAGCTACCTTGCTATTGCCAATCATAGCCATGCTGTAGTAATCCCACTCCACACTTACTTGCTTACTTGATGGTATGGGAGAATGGCTCAAATAATCAGAAACTTTGTTCCTTTTCCAGGTAGGTATTCAACAGCATACAAAAAGTATAGTACTCTCAATGTCATCTTTGCAATCAGTACTGTAGCCCTGAAAATACCAATGAATGTGAGTACTTTGACCAGTGGTTTGTGGTTTGTGGGCCGTACGGAGTGCAAACCTGGTTCCATTTTTATATATTTTTATTAATCAACCAGTCAACATATACAACAAACAGCAGGGAAGGTTATATATATCCCGTATAAAATAAAGACTAAACAGTAAGATAATTTGTTAATCACAAATGAGAAAACAAAAGACAATTAATTCTCCAATGCCTTCAATCCTAGTTAGTGTATCTATACATTAGAATATAAGTTCCAATATAGATTTTAATTTGTTCAAAGCTTGAGTACCCCTTGCATTCGTCAAATCATATTCCATTGCGTATATTTCCTTCATCAACATCCACCAATCACTTATATTTGGAGGGCTCGAACTGATCCAAACTCGAGCAATCACCAATCTGGCTATTGCCAACAATATCAGTAATAGCCGGTTCTGTCTATGATTGAAGTTTTCAGGTCCCAACATGATGTCTCTCACAGTAGGGGAAAATCTATCCCTAACTTTTGAGAACACATCTGACCCACCTGTTGCCAACAATTATTGTGTTTGTGGCACGTTACAAAGATATGTGTTATATTTGCTGCAAAAAGATCACATCTAGGGCATTTTTCTTGCGTACTGGTAGATCCTATAACAACCCACTTAGCTATTTTCTTGGGTGTATAATAAAGGATACAAACAGTCCGAAGCTGTTGCATTTGTAAATTGGTTGCATGTACAGATTTCTTAACTACCCTTAGACTATGTTCTATATTGTTTACCGTGACCTCCTCCCCCAATATTAAACTCCACTTTTCGGCTAATTTATTGCCATCACATTTTTTAAAACTAATGAGAAATTTATACATATGACTAATCATAGATTTAACTCTCTCCTGATAAAATATGTCCCATATCTCTGACTTAGTTATATTTGTCAATTTTAAATTAGTCAAAATATAATTCTTGATCTGCAAATATTTAAAAACCATATTCCCAGGTAACAAAAGTTGCGAATTTTCAAAAGAAGCAAAACCACCATGATCATACAAGTCACCAAGTGTTAAGATACCAAAGTCAGCCCATCATTTAATTGTAGTATCTTGAAAGATCTCAGGAAAAACTGGGTTCCCCCACAAAGGAAGTTTATCATGATAGTATGATAAGTCACAATTTATTAAGATAGCTTTCCAGATAAACATAGTATCCTGTAAGGTCTTAAATTTAACACGCTTAAAATAGATTAATGTTTTTATACAAATACATCAAGCTATTTTCTGCCAGCAGTAATTGGTGTAAAAAGGTAGTGCATGAAGGAATTCATAAACTCTGAAAACGACACGCGAATGCAGACCAAAAATACATCTTAAAATCTGGGAAGTCTAATCCGCCCTGATCAAAGGGGCATTTAAGTAAATCAATTGCTCTTCATGCCCTCTTATAGCCCCAAATAAAACTACTAAAGAGACCATCTATTCTTTTTAAAAAACTGTTAGGGACTCGCAAAGGAATAGACCTAATAAGATACAAACATTTTGGGAGTATTTTCATTTTAATAATATTACCCTGGCCTATAATGCCAATGGAAAGTTTATGCCATTTTTTAAACATAATGGCCGTTTCCTTTATCAAAGACTCAATTCAAAGAAACGCCTATATACGTCGCAACAGCACACACCCCACATATTGGTTCCCTAGGTATAACATTTAAAAGTATCTGAGTTTTATGGGTATTAAGTTTACAACCAGCTATTTCACCAAACCCAGCTGCTTCCTTTTCAATTTCCTCAATTGCTCTTAATGATTCTGCTGTAAAGAACGCTATGTCGCCCGCATAAGCGATTATCTTTAGTGAGCTTGCACCCTGTCGTGATAGTATAATTTTGGGATTAGACTGTAACGAAAAAATAAGCGGTTCGATATGAAGGGCAAATAAAAGGGGAGAAAGTGGGCATCCTTGTAGCGTGCCACGAAATATTTAAAAAACCTCTGATTGTATCCCTGAATACATTAATTTTGCTTGTGGTTTATCATATAAAGACTGAATCCACAGTTTAAAAATATTCTTTATCCCCATTTTTGCCAGTACAGCCCATAAAAACTTCCAGTTAACCCTATTGAACGCCTTTTCTGCTTCTAAAAGCAACATGCCTAATGCAATATCATTTTTTTCAGCAACATCAAAGGCAGAGATAGCAGTATTTATATAAGCCGTAGTCTCCCTTCCTTGGATAAAGCCATGTTGATGGACCGAGACAAGGTCTGACATAGCTGGTGCCAGCCGGGTAGCAAGAATTTTGGCAAATATTTTTGCGTCTGAATTGATAAGTGAAATAGGCCTATAAGAGCCACACTCATGAGGAGGCTTATTTTTCTTCAAATTCCAGGGTTCAGGCACTGTACCATGATTGCCAATATATTTTATGACTCCTCTAAACGGTTCAATTAACTGCTCTTTGCTTCGTGTGTGTGTGCAAGCCAGCGCACGCCAGGACACCACGCCAGGAGACCCGGAGATACCGGCAGCGGGAGCAGGCATAGGGACTCGGTGTCCCAGCAGTCAGTGAGCCGCGAGCAGGAGCGGCAGCCCCTCCCCCTTCTCAACAGGGATGTTTAGCTACATCCGGTCTCCCGTGACGCGGGACGCGCGCGGGCGGACGCAGGGAAAAGCCCAGGCAAAGGGCGGGCCATCTGTGGCTGTCCTGGGCTGGTCGGGACTGGGCTGGGCCAGCCCCCTAACAATCTGAGTTCAACCTTCAACCGGAATATAAGTGGTGAGTGCCGTGCTTAAATATTTGGCATTCTTCTGAAATTAGGCTGTGACATTATGGGCAAACGCAGCGCCGCTACCCCAGCGCGCAAAATAACATCTATAGATACCATGCTGGAACAGGCAATGAACTTGGTTAGCAGTGAAATCGAGCTAACTGAGAGAAGACTGTCCTTGGGCCCCTTAAAACCTCATTATGCATATCATACTGATATTACAGAAATAAGTGAGGCACAGACAGTGAGACATAGAGCGATTGAACACTCGCCACAAATCTTAACAGGAGAGATTATTCTGGACAAGGAAGGTCTTGGCTCTATAGGTTCAATAGATGATCTTGAAACTGGACGCAGCCCAACTGAATCTCTGATTATAGCCAATCAGGTTGCATCCCCTAATCCAGAAATATGTGGGACAAGAAAGAAGAGGAAGGTGTTAAAACCAACCGGCCCCAAACCCAAACGAAGACAGCCCCCATTTTTGAACTCTCAACGTACAACGTTAAACATGTGGATCAGGGGTGCCACAAACTCGGTAGACCCAATCACAAGTAGTGTTCCAAGTAGTGATCCCATTGATTTAGTTGATATGGTCACCCAAAGTAATTCCACCCAGATGAAATCTACGCAAACTGTTTTCTCAAACTTTACACTTGGGGACACTGCCATAGATATCATTGTTGACACGTTGTACGATCAGGTTAAAGGGCTTGTGGACAAACGTTTTGATAAGTTATGGAAGCGACTAGATCACCTAGAATCCTTAACTATTAAGGGCACAACATCTTGTAGGGAACATAACGAGGCAAATCGACAGGTCAACATCCCAGTAAATCCCCTCTCCCCCGTCGTCAAGTGCCCCAGACTGTAAAGTCGTTGCCAACTATAATTGATTCTAACAAAACAGTACGACTCGGTAACACCCAAAATGTAAACCCCGATGATGCACAAGGTGGACCGATAGTTAGCACGAGCTTTGTCGATATTGGTTACATGGGGCAAGCCGAACCAAATAAGGATGTCTTACATTTACCACCTGCACCCTGCCCATACGTGTTAATTCTCGCAGAGGTACCCCCACTTGAGAAAAATACTTCAGAGTTTTGGGAACAACTGCGGAATAAATGTGTGGACTGGATGGCCAAACATAAAGGGTATAGGAGGTTTGACATGCATGAAATTTTAATGGTACGTAGGGTGGGTTGGGTGGGACCCGCGGCAAAAACTATTAGTGGGGACTGCATCGTTATTAATTTTTCGAGGCCTAGGACTGTTGGATCCATATTTGCAGTCAAAGAAATCAATAGCCTCTTTTCAACAAGCATTTGTGCCTTACCCCTAGGGTTTTTTTAAAAACCACCACCCACACAGAGTCCACTTTTTAGCTCTTCCTATCAGTGGGAAAATCGATTTTCGGCTATCTCTGACCTAGACCCCCTCGATTGACCTTCACCTAAAATTCCCTCCACCAGATCGGTCTCCATGGTAGATGGGGAGATTCTTATCAATAGCCCCGGGGAGAAACAGTCCCATCTAACTGACTGTTCTGAGTCAACATTGAAGGTTCGGAGTTGGCAGGCTTGGCATCAAAATTAAACATAGAAGATTGGGCTAACACGATAAACAAATTTGACATCATTATGTTCCAAGAAACTTGGGCAACTAAAGAGCTATACTTCGAAGGGTATGAGTGTTTTAACATCATCCCCCCTAATTCCAAATATGGTAGACCATCGGGGCGTTTATCAACATGGGTCAGTATTGCCGCAGATGGTAGAGTTAAATCAATTCACTCCAGGAATAATAACTTTCAAGTTTTAATTTATACACGGGCGCCTCCATTTGTTTTATTAATTTTTATAATAATAATTTTTTTAACTACTCCAAATGTTAATTTTGTTCACCTTTTTAACTTTATTCAAGACCCGGACAATTTACTGGGAAAGTATAATCTGGCAGGGATATGCCTGGGGGGCGTCTTTAATGCAAAGATAGGAAAAGGAATTACTGGGAGTTCTCCCCAGTCTACTCTAAACAATCCATGCAAGAGAGGTTATGAGCTACTAGATCACCTATCAAGCTGCAGCTTTTTAAACGTAATGGATATTGCAGCCATAAATATCACTGATAACCCACTTCCCACCTATAGAGGTTTAGGACGAGCCTCAACCAAAGACTATGTCTTCATATCCCCCTCATTACAAGATCACTTACTCGGAGTGGAGGTTAGGTCATCTACCTTTGAAGCCCATAATCCCATCGCAGTCTCATTAAGGGTAGCCCGCGTCCCAACATTAGAAGAGAACTGGGAGCGGGAAACTTAGAGCTCTCAACTGACAGCTTAAGAGTCAAATGGAAGAGTATGGATTGTAGGGAGACCTTCCTGAAGACAGTAAAAACGCATCCTTCCCTCTGTGAGACCTGTCTTACTCTGGCAGACCCTAATCCTGAAGCAGTTTCCGCTTTTATTTTACTATGCACAGGCACTAAATAATTGATTTCTAGACCGGCAGCAGCACATAAATCTGATCCTAGGTGGTTTGGCAATATCTGCTCCAGAACTAACAGGGACCTGAGAGCAGCGTTATTAGTTTCCCCTAGAGATCCTACCTTTATTCAAACTTTAAGGTGTAATTACAATTGTGTAATAAAACTTACGCGTGACACGGTCTTAAAGGAATATTGGAACAACCTGGCCTGCGCTGCTAAACTTAATAATACAAACAATTTTTGGTCAGCCACTAAGTCCCTAAGAGCTTTTAGGAATCCATCCACCCCCTTAACCTGTAATATTACTAGTGAAGCGTGGGTCGCTCATTTCTCAAAAATATATGCTTCCCCGCCCGAATGTGAAGACATTTTTGAAAATGTTATGCCCACCCAAATCCAAATGTCTTTAAGTGAGGTTGAGGAGGCAATACTCCAAAGTGCGGGAAATAAGGCCCCAGGTCCGGACGGGCTGCCCATCGACCTCATAAAATTCAAGCCAGAGTTCTGGGCTCCTTTGTTATTAAATGTTTTTAACAATTTAATCTCAACAAATATTCCTAGTACATGGTCAACTTCTATAATTATCCCAATTTTTAAAAAAGGAAATAGATCTGATCCAAGCTGCTATAGGCCCATCTCGCTAATTGACAATACTCAATATTGGGGAGAGTTTTATTTAACAGAATCAGGACTTGGGCAGACAATGAAAATATTGGGGTTTCGCAGTCACCTAGGTACTGTGGAACAGTGTTTGAACCTTAATTTAATAATAGGGAAGTATACCATCGCCCGACACAGTCCGCTCTACCTGGCATTTATGGACCTCTTGTCCACCTTTGATTTTGTTAATAGATCAAGGCTTTGGCAATGTCTTTTGGATTATGGTCTAGACAAAGATTTGGTGTACTTTCCAGCATATCTGCATAGAGATTTAAAGGCTCGGGTAAGGATAAGTATGGAGGGAGAAGTGTCAGGAGATATAACGGTCGGTAGAGGTGTTAGACAAGGGTGCGTTCTAGCCCCACATTGGTTTATTTTATATATTAATGAACTTCACAATGTTCTGTCTAACCAAACCCCCGATGTCCCCATAATTAACGGTAATAAATTGCTGTCCTTATTATATGCAGATGATGCTGTTTTAATGGGTCGTACACCGAATGCTTTGAGACTTTTAGTTAGGGGATTTGCAGATTTTATGAACAGTTTGGATCTCTGTATTGTGGCACTAAGAAACGTTCTATCAATAGCATCACTTTGGGCCAGGACTATTTGATATGCACTCACACTTTTCCTCATTTAGGCATACAATTTTCGGACAATGGGTCTTGGACTCCACATTTGGCCTATCGACGGACCAAATTTCTAAGAGCTATAAACTCAGTATTAAACCTCCCCAAACCAAATAGAATTGAGGTGGTACTGTCCCTACTTAAAATCTATAGGACACAATGCGTACCCACTATGACCTATGGGGCTGAAATCTGGGGCTACATAAATTTGAAAAGCGTTCAGGCCGAGGAAAGTAGATTTTGTAAGAGGCTTTTGTGCTTACCAATTTCATCGCCCACTTTTGTATGCCATAATGAGCTAAGAATGTCTTACCTGGAGGACTATATCAGGTCACGCCCTGTCCTGTTTTGGCTTAAGGTTTGGAAAAACCCATTCGCCACTCTGACTAGGGAAATTTTGACTGATTGCCTAAAATGCGATAAGGGCAGAGATATCCCCTGGCTGGCCCAGGTACGGGCGGATTTGATTGCAGTTAATCTTGAGCATATGTTTAATAACCCTGACCAATTAGATGGAATTGACGGAAAGATTATCCGCAAAATTTCATATAAACACTATGGGGATGCAAGATATGCCCAGGAATCAGCCAAAGTATCCGTGAAACAGTATATTTTAATGACAGGTGATGGCGGACGCCCTTCTTGCCTACCAATTAGTTACCTTTTAAAAGACATTACACGCTGGGAGCGTAGCCTTCTTTTTCGTCTCAGATCAGGATCAATAAAGTACTTGCTGTGTTTCCCTATAAGATATCAACCCAATATTGAGAATTTGGCCTGCCCATGTGGCAACCTAGGGAAACAGTCCTTGTTACATTTTCTGTTCTTTTGCTGTTTTTATCAAAATTACAGCATTCAGTTATTGATACCATTCTTTAAAGCGATAGGCATAAAGTATTTCAAGGCAGCATACAAAACTATTCTCCAGCTTAAAGATGATGACATTATATATCGAGTGTGTACCTTTTTGAAAATGGCCACTCGTTCACGCTTTTCTATGAATTGATGATTGTCGGATTAGGCCGTATTGTATGTATTTACTGGTTTTTGTATTGCTTTCACTTATATTTTTGCACTATGCACAGTTACACTTTATCTGATGCTGCTAATTGTTATCTACCTGAGAATTAGTGATTTGTTCATTCCTAGCTGCTCTAAAGGGAAATATTGCACTTTGCACACTGTCACTTTAATACCGTCGTTCTCATCAAAGATATGGATAACTTAGTAATATCTTAATTGAATATTTTAACGCTGATTTTATCATTAATAATGATGGACTATGTACGTGATCATTTCATTTAATTTCTTTATTTGTAAAGCGCGAACTGTCGCTCCGAAAGGAGCATCCTGGCGCTAGGAAGAATGAGCAGGTAAGGAAGATGGCGTGTTAGATTGCTGCTAGTACCAATGCATCTGTTGCATTAAAAATCCAATTTTTCAGTGATTTTCTGAAATGCGTTTCTGAGGTTTGAAGTAGAAGTGTTTTGGGGAGGGCGTTCCAGGCCTTGGATGCTAGGTAGCTGAGTGATTTGCCACCCCTGGTCTTATAGTTAAATTTTGGTATTTTAATTAAGTTTGTACCAGCCGATCTTAACGCTCTATTAGGCCGGTAAAGTGTGAATTTTTTCGAAAGGTATTTAGGGCCAATATTATTTAGTGCTCTCAAAGTGATTAAGAGAATTTTAAAAAGAATCCTTTTGTGGAGGGGGAGCCATTGCTGTGTCCTAAGGGCCGCCGAGGCAGAAGATTTTTGGGGAAGTTTTAAAACAAGTCGTGCTGCAGCATGTTGGACACTCCGAAGTTTTTTAGCGTTTGTTTCTTTATTCCAGCCATCAGGCTATTACAGTAGTCGAGTTTTGAAAGTATCAGGGCCACCGTCACTGATTTTCTAGAATTTGTTGGGAGGAAGTAAACAAATTACTTTAAAGATTTTATGATGCTGAAGCAGCTTCCTGCTAGGCTCCTTACATGGTGATCAAAGGCGAGTGATGAGTCAAAATAAACTCTGAGATATCTCGCAACCTCTACTGTATCCGGGGGAGGGATAGTTACCTCTGGCCACCAATCACTAGGGATAAATTTAGTGTTTTTGCCTATAGGCAATATTTTGGTTTTGCTCGAATTACATTTTAAGTGGTTATCTTTCATCAATTGAAAGACTTTGGACAGGCAGTCACGGAAATTCTGTTCTGCTTCTGTAGAGTTTTTTTCCCAAACTTACAATCTATTGGGTGTCATTGGCATAAGATGTAACCTCGATGCCGTATGACTCAATGAGTGAAATAAGAGTGGCCATATAAATATTAAAAAGCAAAGGGCTCAAAGTTGAGCCCTGAGGTACTCCAGAAGTGATTTTCTTGTCCATGGAGTTATAAGAACCAAGTTATATCATTTGTGTGCGTTCGGAGAGAAAGGACTTGATCCAGTTGTGGGCAGTGTCTGTTATCCCACTCTCTCTCAGCATTTCTATGAGGATATTATGAGAAATGGTGTCAAACGCCGCCGAGAGGTTGAGTAGTTTTTTCCCTTATCTTGTGTAGTTTTTTTTTTTTTGATGCTCAAATCTATTTAATGTAGCAGAGTAGAACATAATTACCACTTATGTTAGTTCTCAAGATGAAAAGACTATAATGGTTAAATCACTAACAAAATATTGCAATTGTACATATATACAAGCAGGAGTAGAAAAGTACATGTAGCATTTTAAAAAAAACTCGATTTTTCAATATACATAAGATACAAAATTACAATTCTAAAATGCATATTTATTTTAAATGGAGGTGATAAAAACACTATTTTTGACTTAAAGATAAAACATAAAAAAATGTTAATTATATTTTACATTGTTTGCCAGAGTAATAACGCTTGTCAAAGTAGGTCCTATTTTTTAAACTGAACCCGGCATGCTACTAAATCGTTTTTTTGTATTGTAAAACATAAGGCAATTGTTAGCCATGCCACTATATGGAAACCCTGTTAAGATGTCAGCATCTTCGTCATGCTAATAACGCCGGGCTCAGAGGAAAGCAGTACCGAACTCTGTGCGTCCCTGATATTCAATGAATTTGCCAAATAGGACACAAAAGTTATTACAAGAGTAACATTCAAGATACCAAAAAATATTCTAGTCCGAGACAAGAATTTGGGGTTATGTCTTATCCCAGTCCCTACAAATCACAGCCGACACCGGAAGTAATGTACCCAGTACAAAGTGTTGGCCAGACACCCACACGTCAACATAACAGTAGTGGATCTGATATTACTACGAAGAAGTCTGAGCAAAAGCAGAGACCAGGAAGACCCAGACAAAATGATAAAAACTCTTATGAACCAGATTACAATACAGGAGGAGAGTCCTGTGATGAGCTTGATGACGACCTGGACAGTCTATACCCACCTATTGATTCGGACCCACAAAGACAAGATTATAAGCGTGAATTTGATGCTGACCTTCAGGAGTACAAAAAGCTGCAGGTTGATTTGGAGGAAATCAGTAAAGCCATAACTCAGCTGGATCGAGAGCTAGACGAGCATCCCGAAAATACCAAGGAATATAGGGTGGCTGCAGCTGAATTCAATCGGCTAAAGGAAGTGAAAGCTTCTGCAGACTATCTGAACAGGAAGAAACGCTGCAAAGAATTGAAGAACAAGCTCGCCCACATTAAAAGGATGGTCAGTGATTACGACAGCAATAAAGTATAAATGAACATTGTTTTTCGCCTTTGGAAATGAAAATACATTTGATCTCTCATCTCACCGCTGAGTCAAATCCAACATTTGAGCCATTTCAGCAACACATCATCTTTTACAGAACAATTGTTGCTTCTTTTATCTTCTACTGATGGTTGGAACTTAAAATGTGTATTGGTGTATTTTTGTGCGAACTGGGTTTTATCTGCTTGACTATTTCAAGCATAAATTCTTATCTTGTGTAGTTTTAATAGAATCTGTGAGTTCTATTAATGCTGTTTCTGTGGAATGCTTTGGCCTAAAACCTGATTGTTGGTGGTGATGGACATTATGTGTTTCTACATAATTTGTTAGGTCTGAATGCACCATTCGTTCTGTTATTTTTCCTAACACTGGTAACAAGGATATAGGGCGAAGATTAGAAAGTTCAGTGGGGTCTTTATTTTGTTTTTTCATTAAAGGTTTCACTGAAGCTCTTTTCCATTCCTGAGGAACAGTGTCTGAACTAAGGGAGTCATTGACTATATTATTAGTAATGGGGTTCACAATATCCACAATTTGGTGTAGGATAAGAGGAGGACAGGCCTCTGAGAGAGATCCTGATTTGCATGACAAGATAGCCTCGCGTGTCTGTGTAAGGGTAGCCTGTTAAAAGGTACTAAGAGAATTACCAAGGGTGGCTGTGGAGGCATCTCTTATATTATTAACGACCAAAGAGTCATCCGATGAGAAGTCTTTCTGTATAAGTTTTATTTTGTCCTCAAAATAATCTGCGATATGATCAGAGAGAATTTGGGAGGGAGGAATCTCTGTTTGCAGAGCTTTAGGATGAGTAAAAGATTTTACTATAGAGAAAATCGTCTTGTGACTTTGTTGGGCATTGTTAATTTTTTTGGTAAAGTAATCCTTCTTAGCGGATTTTATGTGAGAATGATATGAATTCCTAAGCTTTATATAAAGTATTTTAGCGTTCAGGTCATATTCTTTCCTCCATTTTCTTTCGCCCTTTTTACATAGGAGGGGGGATTCTGAAAGAGCCGGCGTGTACCATGGGGCACTTATCTTTTTAGGATTAAACCTCTTATCTTTCTTTCGGCGTTCTGTAGGGGCAAGAGCGCGAGTTACTGATTGCATCCACATGTGAAAGTTTTGAGAGTCTTGTGACACCTCTCCGGTATGTGAATGTCTGTACTTTTATGGATAATGTATATCCGAATAAAGATATTTGATTGATTGATTGCTCTTCAAATACTTTGTAGAACTCCAAAGGTAAGGAATTTTCCCCTGTCGCTTTTCCCAAAGAGAGTGCACTTATTGCTAAAAGTATCTCCTCTTCACTATTATCATTACCTATTGTAATAATATCTTTCTCTTTTAGCTTTGGCAGGTATAGTTTTCGAAGATATTGTTGTATATCTTCCTCATTTGTTACAATGTTGGAGGTATATAATTTCTGATAATAAGCAGAAAATTGTTTTAAAATCTCTTTTGGTTCTGTGTACATAGTACCATTTACCACCCTTATTTCTTTGATGTGAGTTTTAGCCCGATTGTCAGCTATCCTTATGAGCAAGGACTTTCCCTACATGTTCGCCAAATTTGTATTGTGAAGCGCAATACTTATTAAATCTTGCAACAATTCTTTCCCTGGATACTTTTCTAGCAGCCACCCTAAAATCAATTAATTCAACTAATAGTTCATCCTGGTTAGATGATCCCAACCGGACCGAATTCATATGCTCTATTTCAGCCTGTCTTATCGCAAAAATACCTTCCTCTATATTGTTTTGCTTTTTTTTATTTTGCTGTAGTACATACTGCAAGGATATTCCTCAAATAATTGCTTTCCAGGTGTCCCATATTATAACAGAAGTAGCTGAACCTATATTCTCCTGGAAAAATACTTCAAGTTGCTTCCTAGTAGTCTCTATACATGTCTCATCTGTAAGCAAGTATTTTGGAAAAGTAAAGGGTTTACGTGTCTTATCTCCTGCTATAACCTGAAATGTTACCATAAGAGGATTGTGGTCAGAAGTAATACGTGGGCATATCATTATATCAGCTGTTGCAAAAATCCCATTTGCAACCCACGCCATGTCTATTCTTGAATATGAGTGATGTGGAGACGAGTAATAAGTATATCCTGCAACATTAGGATACAAATATCTCCAAAGATCTTTAACTAACTGTAAGCGCCCCAGCTCCACTATCGCAACTCTTGTTTTAGACATTCTGTGAGTGGGCCTTTGTCTACTTGTATCTATATTATAATTCATAATACAGTTAAAGTCACCCATTATCATCTTTCCCCCCTCCCAATTTAATAATTTCATATTTAAAGCATCAAAGATTAATGGTTTGTCTGCATTAGAACCATATATAGCAGAGAAAACATATTTTTTGTATCGTATTTCAACCTGTGCAATTATCCATCTCCCAGCATTGTTTTTTGTATCACACAGAAAAAGCCTTTTTGCTTCAATATAGCCACTCCTCTAATGGAACAGGACTGTGAAGTACAGACAATAGTTTCATAGCCCAATTGTAATAAAAGTTTATGGTCTTTATAAGAAAGATGTGTTTCTGTTAAAAAAAAAAAAACTGAGGATTATGTATCTTTAACTCTTCCCATTCCAGCTGCCTCTTGAGTTATCTATTTGGACCGGCGACATTCCAAACTATACACCTAATTCTATCCATCATCAAAGTATCTTTTTCCTTTCATGTAACCTATTGTATTTAATTTTCACCTTTCAACATTTGTTTTTTTCCATTAGCTTTCCTTCTTGTAAATGTAAATGTACATGTACTTATATAGCGCAAATCACCGACCCAGTATCTAAGCGCTTGCTTAGGGAACCTGTCCTGGTATTCCCCTGTGAGATAACCCCGGCAGGGTATCCGCAAGGTGAAAGCCAGGCATCCCACCGCGAGGGGCCGTTGTGGAGATTAAGCAAGCTATTGACCAGAGTCGCAGAGTGTGAACCCGTGAATTGAGTAGGCACCGGAGCGAGAATTGTCGAGTCCGTGGACATTTTAGGACTCAAGACCCCGCCGAGCCGGGAATTGAACCCTGGTCCCGGGCTGACCTCTGCTTCCAGGTCTGCCTCCTCTAACCAGTGAGCCACACTTCTCCACTTCCCTACTATTAACAAACTCATACTTAGTTTTTCTTTAAGCTGTCTTGTTGATTTTATTTTCCATATTTTCCCCCCTTGACCCCTCCCCAAACCATCCCGCTAACCCACCCCGTTACTTGGGAGAGGAATTACCCCCTTGAAGCCAGAGGAAAACAGGTCACCCAGAACACAACCCCACAACCAAAACCCCGCACCCGAAGCCATAAAAGTTTAACAATCTATGCCTAATTGTTCATTTAATATTCATTCATATCACTTCATTTCTTCTCACCCTTCTCATTTTGCCATTTACTGATAGCTTCCTTAGCCTCATTAACATAGAAAAGAAATACGTTTGATCGCCTCTTAAAACCTTAAAACATGCTGGTTCTTGTAGAAACACCTGTGCATTTAGAGCTTTCATAGGTTCAATTATTATTATTATTATTATTATTTATTTTTGTAAAGCGCGATAGTCACCCGGAGGTATCCCAGCGCTGAAGAACCATGAATTAACTGCCGCATTTGCCATTTCCTATACATTGAAGCCTTACACAGATCTGATTGCACAAAAAAGGTAACAGCATCAATTGTTATAGGAGAGCTCAGGCGGGCTTTTAAATTTACAGCCTGACGCAGCAGAAAGTTACCAAAATATATTAACAAAGAGCTAGGAAACCGGGACACTTGTCTCTGAGGCCTGAGAGGGAGTCTATGTGCCCGCTGAATCTGGCTATCCCAGTCCCAGTCTTTGTTGGTTCTGGCAGGGGAGGAGCAAGATGGAGGGTTGACGCCGCCGGGAACACGGGCACTCTGAGCAGCTCTCGTACATCCCGCCGGATGGATTGCTTAATCTGCTGAATTGATGCAGTGAAACAGAGCTTGAACATTATCCCACCTACGTGAAAATAGTGCTACAGTAACAAAGTGAAGAAAAGCTAGTTATAAACTAATTGAACTCTGTGATACCTGTAGCATATGTTGGCGTTAACACACAGCGGTACTTCCAGGCGGCTCTACAGACCTCAGATGATCCGTCTGCTGAGCTCCGTAATCAGCTGGAAATCCCTAGCTCTAGATACGGGCACTAGATTCACGATGGCTCCACCGAAGGTACCAGCTCGTGCAACACGTGCAGGCAGGCAGTTGCTGTGAGAAGTTGGCCTGATATATTATGTTTCCAATTCTGGAACCACCTTGTATCAGTCCAAACAACCCTTATGATGATCGGTTGTAAGTCCACCTTATAGACCAGTTATCCTAGTGGTAACGTGGACAAAGCAGTCTTAGGCTAAACGCTGAAAGGCATGTGAAGCCAGCTGTATTACCATACACAACACCCTTGAATACCAAATGAAAGGACACCACACAGATATATATTGAAAATATATATATATTTATTAACTACAAATATCCCCTGAACTCTTTATGAGCGCAGAAGCACAAGCGTTAAACAAAACACAGTTTAAAATACACAAAAGTTGCACAATATGGATGAGCCCTAGGGGCCACCTAAACCATATACTAAGAAAGTGGTATAAGAGATACCAATCGATAGGGAAACAGGCCTAGGGCCTTGGGAATCGCTGGAGCTGTTCGGGACTAGCAGTGACTAAGTCGGGAAAGGCCAGCGGGACTCGGGTGCAGTGTTTAAAGTGCACGCACTCACCAATACAAAGTCTATGGTGCGTAAAAGTTAGAAAGTTAGTTAGTTCGGAACCTTCCGAGTGACCTAGAAAGCTGAAACTTGAGACACAGGCCCTAGAGGTGTGTACCAGTGTAGGAACACCAGCGTTGCTGATTTACCTCACCCACAGGAAGCGGGTGCATAGGATCGAAGTAGTGTCGGGTTTCGTCACGCTGGTCGATGGTGCTTGGAGCTGAAGATGCTACAGGCGGCTCGATGTGAAGAGTTCCGGTGGATCCAAGGGTGGATCTGAAGATGTGAAGACCTGAAAGCAGAGGGGACAATGTTCAAAGTCACTAGCCAGTGACTACCGTGGAACCAGATTGGAACCAGGAGATGTCGGGTGCAACCAGGCGTTGAGGTGTAGCTTCTCTCTGCAGCCACGTGGACACCGGGGGTCAAGGACATCCAGGAGTCGGTCACAAACTGTCCCACGTAGGTTTCTCGCTGTTGGCGGTGTTGGCAACTTGATTAAAGCAAACAGGCCTTGGCTAAAGCAAGCCACGCAGGAATCAAGAAAGGCTTGTTACTCGGACCAGCAAGGTCAGAGCGGGAGCTCCTTTTTACAGGAGCTAGGGCAAGTCTGGAGCAACCAGACCCACAGTGTAGTTCTTCGGTTTTGTCGCCAAGATGGCCGCTGACCACATGGCTAGTGGCCGGGATGGCGCGTCAAGTGGCACAATGCAAAAGGGCCCCACGCAGATCGTGGAGATACTGGGGGGCTGATCTTCAGTGCAAGGGCTGCTCGGTAGTGCGGCTTCTCAGTCCCCAAAGCACAACATCGAGGATGCCTCTGATGCTGCGCAGTCAGCTCTTCGGGTGTCTTCCAAGATGTCCGGTCCCACGTCTCTCGGTGCCTCCATGGGTCCCTTCTTTGCAGGGACTGTGGATCGAGCTGTGAGAAGTCTGGGAGTCTGGGTCTTGTCAGGCTCTGGGCTCGGGCTCCGGCGGGAGGCGGCGGCAAAGCAGATGTCGATTCGCTGGTTGTGCCTGTGTTCACAGGGTGGCCACTCCTAGGCCACAAGGGAGATGCTCTTCAGTCTTCTGTGCAGCAGAATGTCGAAGTCCAGTCGTCTTCTTTGTTTAAAGTTGATTCAGGATGATCTGCTGTGCAATGGCACTGCTCCCACTCTTATTCCCAATCTGAGGGGTGGATCACCTACTAGGTCCCTTCTCTGGGTGGGACCAGGAAGGGGGGCGGTTACACCCCCTTTCCTTTGTCCAGCTCCTCACCAGGCCTGGGTCTGGAAAGTCCCACGACCGGTTTGGACTGGCTTATGCACAGGGACGCCTTGTGTGCCCCGGGCATGTCTCAATCTATTCAGCCCTGTCCTACCCAATACACAAAATCCTGTCTGGGGTGGTGCTCGCACCTCCCAAGGCAGGAAACCCTTTGTCCAAGCCTCCCTTGCTGGAAGGACTCCCAGCAGCAGGAGGTCAGACTTGTGTCTGTGGTGGCAGCATCCATTTTGTGATGCTGAGGCTCTTCTTAACTTTAACCGGGGTTAAAGCTACACACATGTCGTGTCCCTCTAGAAGGGTGGAATGCTATCCCCGTCGACAGAACTGTCGAGGGGATAGTATTCCAAATCGTATGACACCTTACTCGACATGTTTTGATAAAGCCAAACCAAAGTTAGCATATAACCGCGAGGATTATAATGCACTTAAGAGTATATGGTATGGCAATATCCTGGAACAGCTAAGGGAGTGGTTCCCGACAGCTGCAGACAGGCTCAGCTCATGCTAGAGCACCATCTCACATATTTCCAAGCACTCTGCCTCCAGGATTGATGAGGCCTTCCATAGGAGTGGCTGATAGGAACATATGTGTCCAGTTTAGGTTAGGTATAGATTTACTACACCTAAGCAAGAGGTGATTACACCAACTTGCCCCAGCTGAGCGATCAGCCAGTTGTGTCAAATGTGGAGGCCAGGCCAGGGGTGGCACAATACATGCTGCAGCCCTTGGCAGGCCTTGGAAACACCTATGCCCTGGGTACCTAGGGTACACTGTTACAGGGGCCAATAAGGTGAACCAGTTCCAATTGTGTATGCACCTAAGGTACATGGAGTCCATTTTAAGGAGAGAGCAATCAGCCTGGGGCCCTGAATAGTAGGATCCCAGGCCAACTATGTCAAAAAACCAGCTAAACACCAGGCAAAAAGTTTGGGGGTAACCATAGTCAGATGTCCACCTTCCTACAGTTGCCTCCTGCTGTAACGGGAGAAGTGGAGGAAACTGAAGACGCTGATGCTGGTGCTGGTGCGGCAAATGCGAGATCTCGGGCTGACAGCTCCATGGTCGGTAAGCCCATACTCCAGTTAATTAGATCGGGGAAGGCTGCAGAATTGTTTGCACTAAATTTGCCTATTGAGAGTGCTAGTAGCCAAGATATTGTGGGCATTCTGTTGGAGGCTATTCCTGGCCAGCAAATGTACGTGGAAAAATCTGTTGGGGCACAGAGAAAGGATGGAGCCCTGCAGGAGGAGTTGTTCCCGTGCAGGGGGAAGATGAATTAATTAAGGACATTTTAGAGCAGACTGATGGGGATTTGTGCGGGACTAATCTTCAGACTGACTCAATGGCAGAGACAGAGGGTGGCGCTGGCAGCGCGACTGTCACAATTGACATGGCTAGTGTAATTAATATGGCTAATATGGCTGATAGCTTACAGTCTGATACAGCAAGACAACAACAGATTACTGGGCTGCAACAAAGGGGAGGTGACAATTGCCCAGAGAGTTTGATCTCATCATCTATTAACGACTGTTCTGAAGTGCCAATGGACTTACAATCACCTTTAAATATGAGCTCTTTGGAGGAAGGGGAAAAACTTAAAAATGACATAGGGGAGAAAAAGCAGAACGAAATACAAAGAAAACACCAAAGACTGTGGCCAAGAAAAGAAATGTAAATATAAAATCTACGCATTTAAGGGGTAATAAGAAGACGCCAACCAAACTTGACCAACAAAGTGTACGTATGTCACTTAATAAATAATAATAAATAGGCACTTATTAAGCGCGCAGCTACCCAAACGGGGTGTCCCGGCACTATCGCAGACAATGAGGAGGGCAGGAAGGCAGGCTGGCCTAAGGGCTTCACGAAACAAAGGTTCCGTCTGGATATGCCGTAAGTGCATGGGAAATTTGTTCCAGCATTTAGTGGCACCCACCTCGAAAGATTTCCCCCCTGGATCTGGCTTTTTAAAATCTGGGTATGATCAGCTGGCATTGGGAGTTGGACCGAGCATTCTGGTCTGAGCATAAGGGCGAAGTCTCCTTCTAAGATAGGTGGGCCCTAGCCCCTTGCCCGCACGAAATGCCAGTGTCAGGGCCTTAAATTCAATTTGCTTAGCAATGGGAAGCCAATGAAGTTGGTGTAATGTCTGTAGTCTGTGAATCAAGCCCAGCGAAAGGCCGAGATATAAGCCATTTGCGTAATCCAAATGGGAAGTTATAAAGGCATGGACTACTGTTTTGCTTGTAGCATTCGGCAGGTAGTTCATACATTTCCTAATGGTTTTGATTTTTCCAAAACAAGTGGCTGCAACAGTTTGGTCCTGAACTCCGAGGGATAACCGGTTGTCCCATCTAACGCCTAAATTCCTCACCGATTCTTTAGGAAGGGGAGCCGTACCCAAATCCTCTTGCCACCATAGAATAGAGGAGAGAGGGGATGGTTGATAAAAAAATAAGATCTCAGTCTTATCAGCGTTAAGTCTCAAGAAATCCATCCAGGCCGTAATATTCTTAAGACATGTTTTAAGGGGATCAAAAGTGGTGACCGATACCGCCTTGAAAGTAAATAAAAGCTGAGTATCGTCAGCATAAGAGACAATTTTGATCCCCGTTTTAGTGAACATCTCCGCAAGTGGGGTTAAGTGAACATTAAAAAGCAGCGGGCTCAAGGCACAGCCGTGTGGCACACCCCATTTAAGAGGTTTAACCGGTGATGTAAAAGGATGAGTTTGAGCCTTTTGTTTGCGGTCTGAGAGAAATGGCGTTATCCAGGTGAGTACCGTGCCCTGAATTCCTATGGCCTTAAGTCGATTCAGGAGGATAGGGTGTAAGACGGTGTCAAATGCTGCAGACAAGTCTAACAGCACTAACACTGCCTTTGAACCTCCATCTACCGCCCAGTGTATTGAATCGGCCATTTCAAATAATGCCGATTCTGTACTATTACCGGCCCGAAAGCCGGATTGTGACTCGTGAAGAAGATCATTTGCCTCAATGAAGCTGGACAGTTTTTGGTAGGCTAACTTCTCCAAGATCTTCGCGTGGGCCAGCAGTAGAGAGATGGGTCTGTAGTTACCCGGGACTTCTGGATCCGCATTCACCTTTTTTAAAATAGGCTGGAGAAAGGCATGTTTCTAGGCCATCGGATATATTTCCAGTTTAAGTGATGAGTTCCAAATAGGATTCAGACGCGGGTTGAGAAACCCCGCTAAGACTTTATGGGCCCGATGTAGGTAAATCCCATTTACCGATTTTGAAATACCGAATTTTACCGATTCAGTATTTCAAAATCGGTAAATGGGATGTAGGTCCCAACATCTGGATTCGTTACCGAATCCTTAACAATTTATTAATTACCGATTCGGTAAATACCGAATCGGTAATGCCCATTCATTCCTATGGGCTTTGAAGCCCATAGGAATGAATAGGCATTACCGATTCTGTATTTACCGAATCGGTAATTAATGAATTCACAAGGGTGCAGGGGGTGTCACTTTGACACCCTCTAGCACCCCCAAAACGGGCATGTGTGCAATGTGGCACACAGACATGCCCTAAGGGCACGTCTGTCTGTCACATGGCACATGTGTACATGCACTGATGTGCATGTACACAGGAATCGGTATTTTACCATGGATTTGTATTCCATGGTAAAATACCGATTCTGTAAGCCATGTGCCAATGGAAAATTGGCTACCCGCATAGCATTTTCGGTAATTTTACCGAATCGGTAAATATTACAGAATCGGTAAATATTACCGATTCAGTAATTATTACCGAATCGGTACTTATTACTGATTCGGTAATAATAACGATTCGGTAAAATTACCGAATATGTGCACCTACATCTCCCTAGCCCTTTACCGATCGGAAACGGCCGAAAATCGGTATTTTCGGCCTATTCCGATCGGTAAAGGGCTACCTACATCTGGCCCTATATTCTTTAGCTGGCCAGGTATCACTCGGGGAGCCCGATTTACAATTTTGCAATTCTAAGAGCGAGACTTCATCTGTCACATCAGGAAACTCAGAGAGGACTATGCTGGGAGGCTTTCCTAGACCAGAATCAGTAGAGATGTGGGGATCATCTCCTGAATCCGGTAAAGATGCGTATATCGCGGCAATCTTATCCTCAAAAAACTCGGAGAGTTTATTACATAAGCTCTGTGAGGGAGAGTAAGAGTGGGTAAGGGCTAAAGGATCGGTAAAGGACTTGCCAATTTTAAAAATCTCTGTGGAGGTGCTTTTAGCATTGTCTATTCTCTCAGCTAAAAACTCTCTTTTGCTTTTTATAAGCAATCTACGGTATTCTTTAAGGGCTGCCCGATAGCCTGTCTTACTATCAACAGAGTACGTCAACCTCCAACCACGTTCTAGTCTTTTACTTTCTGCCTTTTTTTGTCTAAGCTCCACAGAAAACCATGGCGCAGAGGGAGAGGACCTAGGTGATTTTACTAGTTTTAGTGGCGCCAGAGCCTCCAGTGCCCGACCGACCCACTTACTCAGGTGCAAAATGCTGACATCAAGATCATGGGAGGGGACGGGATTATAATTCTTAGTGAATTGCGTTAATGAATCTGAGGTAATGCTACTCCAGTTCTGTCTGAATTCTTTGGGAGTGAAAATAGATTTCTGAGGGCTAGGCCACACCAATTGAAAAGGGATCAAAAAATGATCTGACATATCACAGGTATCGGAGCATATACTGTGATATCGGGCAAATTTGAGCAGATCAGGTCCAGGTCCTGCTTTATGAGTAGGGGCCGAGATGTGTTGAATCATATTGTATCCTATTAAAGTGGCAATAAAATTTGAGCTGTGTGGACATGAGATATCGTCCACATGTAAATTCAGAAACCCTAAGACAGTAAAATTAGCATAACGTATACTGGCTTGCGCGATGTAGTCAGCAATGCTCGCCATTTCCGCCACGTTGGAACTCGAGGGTCTATAAAGCAGGAGGCCTGAGCAGGAGGAAGTTGCTGAGGGCATTATACAATAAGATAGACCCTCAATTGAATCCACTAGTTCGAAGGGAGCTGCAGTAATCTCCCATTTGATTTTATAAATAATGGCCACCCCACCCAACTTCCCATTCTTCCTGTTATCGCAAACAATGCCATAGCCATCAGGAATGGCTAGGGAAAGAGCGGGATTGGTATCCTCCCTAAGCCACGTCTCTGTCAAAAATAGCAGATCCCACTTGTTATCAGTAATGGATTGCCAAATATCCAAAGCATTTTTAACCAGGGACCTGCAATTAATCAGCCAGCCTTGAGTGTCGCCTTTTGGAGGGCCGGGGGAGGTTGAAGAGGTTGCGATGAAGTGCAGCTATAAGGACTTGCCCAATTAATGGAGAAATCACAGTGCCGACATGTGTAGTCCACCCTGGTGTCTCACAGATTCGTAAAGGGCAAGCATGGGCAGGGGTAGGTCCTGAGAGCGAACAGCTCGACCTGTGTATAAGTGGATCTGACAGCAGCGCTGGATCGGGCAGCATCCCTGGCCCTGGCCGTCATCCGGCCGTAGACGGGCGCAGATGGGCTTGCCTTTGGCGCGTATTTGGTGCGCCAGCGGCGTGCTAGCTGCGCACGTCCGCTGAGCGTCGGCGCCATACTGCCTAAAAATAGTTAGGAGCTGCGGTGGACCGGGGAGGCAGGCAGAATGAACAACAAGTGGTGAGCACAGCACGTGCAAGAATATTGTGCAAAGATTTAAATACAAGTTATTATTAAGAAACACAGTAATCAGTAAAGCGCTAGCGCAACCTGCAGCCTTCGAACTCCTCAGGCTTTCTGAAAGCTATGCGTTGGCGCTGTGCTGCCTAAAAATAGTCAGGGGCTCCACAACCACTAGAGCGTCACCCTGCCACAATGGCTGCTTTAGTGTGCCCCGACCGAAAGTAGGTAGAAATCCCTCTGCTGTCTTTGAGAGATGACACTCTCTCCACTCAAACAGCACACATAAGCTGCGGTGGACTGGGGAGGCAGTCAGAATGAACAACAAGTGGTGAGCACAGCACGTGGAAGAATATCGTGCAAAGTTTGTTTTAAAAATGAGTATTATTAATAAACACAGTAATCAGTAAAGCGCTAGCGCAACCTCCAGCCTTCGAACTCCTCAGGCTGTCTGAAAGCTACACGTCGGCGATGTGCTGTCTAAAAATAGTCAGGGGCTCCACAACCACTAGAGCGTCACCCTGCCACAATGGCTGCTTTAGTGTGCCCTGACCGAAAGTAGGTAGAAATCCCTCTGCTGTCTTTGAGAGATGACGCTCTCTCCACTCAAACAGCACACACAAGCTGCGGTGGACTGGGGAGGCAGTCAGAATGAACAACAAGTGGTGAGCACAGCACGTGGAAGAATATCGTGCAAAGTTTTAAAAATGAGTATTATTAATAAACACAGTAATCAGAAAAGCGCTAGCGCAACGTCCAGCCTTCGAACTCCTCAGGCTGTCTGAAAGCTACACGTCGGCGATGTGCTGTCTAAAAATAGTCAGGGGCTCCACAACCACTAGAGCATCACCCTGCCGCAATGGCCGCTTTAGTGTGCCCCGACCGGAAGTAGGTAGGAATCCCTCTGCTATCTTTGAGAGATGACACTCCCTCCACTCAAACAGCACACACAAGCTGTGGTGGGCCGGGGAGGCAGTCAGAATGAACAACAAGTGGTGAGCACAGCACGTGCAAGAATATCGTGCAAAGATTTAAAAATGAGTATTATTAAAAAACACAGTAATCAGTAAAGCGCTTGCGCAACCTTCAGCCTTCAAACTCCTCAGGCTGTCTGAAAGCTATGCTTTGGCATTGTGCTGCCCAAAAATAGTCAGGGGCTCCACAACCACTAGAGCGTCATCCTGCCACAATGGCCGTTCTAGTGTGCCCCGACGGGAAGTAGGTAGGAATCCCTCAGCTTTCTTTGAGAGATGACACTCCCTCCACTCAAACAGCACACACAAGCTGCAGTGGACCGGGGAGGCAGTCAGAATGAACAACAAGTGTAGAGCACAGCACGTGCAAGAATATCGTGCAAAGATTTAAAAATGAGTATTATTAAAAAATACAGTAATCAGTAAAGCGCTAGCGCAACCTGCAGCCTTCCTACTCCTCAGGATGTCTGAAAGCCTGAAGAGGTACCTAATGATACCTCCCTCTGTCGCTGCATCCAAACGAAAGGTGGGGTCAAGTAGCTTATCTCTCGACTATCTGGGAGTAGCCCAACAGAATCGCTCCAGAACAGGGATACTGTAGTGGACGACATGGGAAAAGATATATCTACTGCCTCTACTGCCTGTATGCAGTCGGCTTCATTTGATATTTCAGAAGCTTCTGGAACTGATGTTGGTAATCCTGATTTGATATCAACAGAACAGCCTAGCTTTCCCTCAGAACCGTCATTGGCATTAATCTTTCAAGCTTTAAAAGATTAAAGGCAAGAAACTCAGGAGCACTTTTCGCAGCTTAGAACTGACAACCAAGGCATCCAACTTGCCTTACAGGCAGCAACACTTAAGGTTGATACTCTTGTAAAGGATATTGTATACCTTCAGCAGCGTGTGGCAGACACTGCGGAGGCTATCAGTCTGATTCATCAAGCTTTTTTGCGCTCGCAAAGGGCCAGATTCTGAGAATCCGGCCCTTTGCGAGAGCGATTTTTGCATTTGGGATTCAGCATCCCAAATGTAAAATTCGCTAATTGCGATCTCGCAATTTTGCGAGGAATGACATTTAAGGAATCTCTATTTGAGATTCCTTAAATGCAATTCAACATCCTATTTAAATTTGCGAATTCGCAATTTCTAGGCGCAATTTACCGCGAGGTCAGACCTCGCGGTAAATTGCGAAAACTCAGAAAAATGCATTTAAATGCATTTTTCTGAGTTGCATGTTACACACACACATGTCCTTTGGACATGTGTGTGTGCAACACCTGTGTCACAGATCATTTGAGGGGTGCTACAGGGTGTCCTTTGGACACCCCTGGCACCCTTCAAATCGCTATCTTATTTGCGATTAGCAAATTGCTAATCGCAAATAAGGAATACTCACCATTCATTCCTATGGGCCTTTTGGCCCATAGGAATGAATGGGGAGTTTTTCCTTATTTGCGATTAGCAATTTGCTAATCGCAAATAAAGAATGTGTAGGAATCGCAAAAAATATTGCGATTCCTACATAAATCCCGTTTTGCGAGTCCTTAATAGCGATTCACTATGAATCGCTATTAGGGCCTCGCAAAACGGGAGAATGATGAATCTGGCGGTATGTCACAGACGATTGATCTAAAGCACACCCATGACACTACAATTAGTGTACTGCAACATAAGGTGGAGGATTTAGAGAATTGTCAAGGCCGGCACAACCTGAGACTATTTGATGTTCCAGAGGGGAAAGAGGGGGCTGACCCCAGGGTTTATCTGGTACTGTTATTTCAAAAGGCTTTCGCAAACCTGGTTCCACACAAATATTTCCTGAATTTCTCAATCGCCAAGACTTCATCCAACATCTCCTTCTCAATTACTGAGAATGTTTCTTGAGAGGGAGACAATTAACGAGAAACATATACTACTGTGTATTGTTCCCTCATTCCAGGCACTTAAGTTAATACTGCTCCCAGTCCGCTTCCACTGGCATCCCAATGGCATCTGACAATACTGTATGCCACTATCTCAAACCCTCACAAAAGAACGGCTGTAATGTCTTGATTTATTCTTTCAAAATCTGTCTGTAATTCTTCACACCAACCAAATTATTTCCTCACCTTTAACAGTTGTATTAAGCCATGTGTCTTCTTGGCAAAAGTTTGTACAAACTTGGAATAAGATTCTGTGAGACCAAGGAAAGACCTGACCTCTTCTTTGGATGTTGGGACTGGGGCCTTACCAACTACCTCAATGATGGCCTTTTGGGGGCAATACCATCTCGGCTTACCTCATAACCCAGGTAAGTTATTGATTTCAATGCAAACTTGCAAATCAAATTTTTTTAACTCAGCTGTTAGATTCTTGTCCACTAATTTTCTTAACACCATTTTCAACATTGTGTCATGGTCAAGTCTGTCTCAGCCCATCACTAGTATATCATCCTGGAAGCACATCACCCCTTCGACGCTGTTAAAGAATTTTTGCATGAAGCACTGAACCACCGCAGCAGCTGACATAAGGACAAACGGCATGAGCATGAATCTTTAACATACAAAAAGAGTGACAAATGCAGTGAGGCTCTTGCTAGATGAATGCAGTTGAACGTCTATAGTGAAAAATCATTTTATATCCTTGGATTGTGACAGGAGTTAATCAATGCTATGTATGGGGTACTTGTCTATCTCTATATTTTTTTTCAAGCACTTGAAGGCAACGCATAGATGTAACCAGCCATCAGGTATCCGAGCTATGAATAGGAGTGCTCACGATTCTGCACTCTCTACAGGTTCTATTATCCCTTTAATTTCCAGTATATCCAACACTTTCATTATGCGTTTCCTGACACCTATAGGTATTTTCCTGACCTTATGACACACTGGTGTTGCTCACTCCTTCAGTATAATTTTGTGAACAAAACAACTTAACTTCTCTACCTTCCCCGAAAATACACTGGGAAATTGCTCCTTGGCTTCATCAACCATAGGTTCAAGTTGTTCATTAACAAGCATCACTTGGTCCCCACTATTGGGGTCCAGGGTAATACCTAAGTTCCCCTTATCAACCCACCCAAATACAGATGGCCCTTTTTCTACTACATACAATTTCCCTTGGGCTGTTCTACTTTTAAATTCCAATTTCAGTTCCCTAATGCCCACCATGGGGATCCTTTCTCCAGTCTGTAGGATGCAATTGATCATCCAGAACTGCAAATGTATCCTCCCATACAGATCTTTGCACTTTAGTGTATGGTCACCCAGAGTCTGCCACAATGTGTATGAGGACATATCCAATAACCACATTGTACATAGTTTTCTTTCTTGTATCAACATTCACATCCAACAATGCACGTTCCATACTAAGAACACCTTCATCACTATAAGATTCTTGTTCTCCTTCTACATCTTCTTCAGCCTCCATCACACATCTAACAGCATTTCTGTCCCCTTTTCTGTTGTTCTTTCTGCAAATTTTGGCAAAATGGCCCACAATTCCACAATATGCGCCCCTGCATTTAGCAGCCAGGCAATTTTCGTCCCTGGACATATGGCCACTGATACCACATTTGAAACATACTGGACCTCTGTCTTCCAACTCAAGTTTTCCCTTAACAGATTCCTCCACACAGGACCTTTACCACTACGTTTCTCCATTTTCTTATTGTCATCCTTGGCAATTGCTACCTTGCACACAGACTCTCCATCCCCACCATTTTTTAATGCAGGCTTTGCACACCTTTTGGACATTTGAGCCTTCTTTACGAGGGTGACAATTCCATTCAATGGTAAATCACCGCATGCCCACAGTTTTTCTTGGAATCTAGTATTAATAAAATGCATCCCTACCTGATCTGTTATGAGATCATCATGCAAGGTCCCAAATTTACACGTGATCGCTAGTTTCTCATGCACAGCAACATAGTCATCTACTGACTCCATCTTTGCTTGTTTCCTTTGGAAAAAGGTATACCTGTCAATAGCTGCATGCACAGTTGGGTGACAGTGCACATCAAGATCTTTCAAGGCATCCTTACAAACATCTGCACTGTCAACTGTTCTTGCTTTATTTTCCATCTGGCTGTATACACATAACCTTTCTGGTCCTAGACTAAGCCGAGGAATCTTTTTCTTCCTAGACAGAGTAAACTCATCACTATGCTCCTCTTCAAGAGCTGAGATGTAGTTAATAAAATATTCCTTCTAGTCTGGCCATTTCAGTAAGGGATTACCAGGACATGGAACAAAGGGTACAGGTGGGGTAAGAACACTATTTTGGGCACACATGTCAGAATTTGTACAACTGCACAGTATGAGTAAAAATGCACTAGTTCTCTCCAATGTATGCTCTCCTGCAAACATATGTAATGCAGCAGTCCTCTCCAACGTAGCCTCTGGAATGCACAAAATAGCTTGTGAATGTGCTTACTGTCTCCCTCTTCACAACCGGCCACCCAATTACTGCACAGATGCCTTGCAATGCAATGGGAAATGTCTCTGTGTACCAAGTGAACTGACTCTGTCAAAATTAAAGTCTATGAATCTCTGTGACACACACTAAGTAGATGAGAACACCCAAGAATATAATGAGGTGTGTGAATCTCCAGCACAGGCACTAACTATATCACTGATAATATTATAAACAACAACTCAGAATAATACCATAGTAATTCTGCTGTCCCAAGGTGTGTGAATACCTGTGATGCGCAAAGAAACATCGAGTCTTGCAGCCGCAAGGTGTACAAACCACTGAGGACGTGCAGAATCACCTAGATTATTCACTGGTTGCTCGTAGTTTGCAAAGTGCGGAAATCACAGAGGACGTGCACTCCTGATTGCTCACTATTTATCCTCCGAAATCCCGAGGCTCAAGAGGCGCTGCAACCAGCTCTGTGCCCTTCCAAGACAATGGCCATGCACCGTAAGAGTGCGGCCTCTGCGTGTTGCTTACATGCACATGCATCCCCTTGCCAGTAGTTGTGGACGTATCCTTAGCCAGCAGTTGTCGTCATCACAACAGTTGTCAGCAATCCACAGCCGAACAAGCTCAGAAACAACCGTTGGTATGTACAAGTTTGAGTGCGGCCAATGCTACTAAGATGTCATGCTCACCATTTGTCCCGCACTCCTCCAAAATGTACATTTTCTGCAGTTAATTGCCGTAATACAGTAATCGTGCTCCACAGCACCACAGACTTCCACTCCTGCTCCACCTAATTACTCAAGTACAGTGCCCGCCAATGTTACGATCAGTGCTTGTCTCATTCCAGCAGGCAATCATGGCATCCAGGGCAGGAATGGAAATGCAGGGCTCCTAGTCATCGCCAATTAGGAGAGATGACATACACATATAGAAGTACGGTATGTCTTTATTGAGAGCAAGCCATGTAGTGTCCTCATTCCTCCAATCCACCTTCTAAGTGCAATGCTCTGCTCCTACTCATCATAACATTCTGGTACTGATGCCATCATGTTACCTAGGTACTGGTAACTAGATAGCACATTGTAGGGAAGATTAAGCTATGAATATTTCAAGGTTACCTCACATTAAAGGAGGCTGGTACCTGCTAGATTTTTGTTTTTTTACTCATCCCACCATGGAAAAAGGACTTGCAACCTTAGGGGCATATTATCAAGAGCTTTATCTCGGCTTTTTTGTCTTTAAAAGCCAAAGAAGCGGAGATAAAAATGTCGCCCTATCAACAACAGGGTGCTATCATGCAAAATCGCATGTTAGCACCCTTTTCCACTACGCTTCCCTTTGCATCTCAAATGAGATGCAAAGTGGGCATTCCAGAGCAAAATAATAGGATAAATGTCGCTAAGCATCATTTCTCCTATTATCAAGCTTCACGCTAACCCTGTTAGAGACAAAAAAAGCAGCGCTAACCACGGTTAACTCTGCTTTTTTACGTCTGCTAATTTTCAGACTTAGCCATGTAATCCAATGGGAGGTGGATTACATGGCTAAGATCACCCTGCCCTATCAGCAAGGTTTCGCTGGTTGCAGTGTGATTATAGCTTGCGATAATCACACTGTTTACCAGCTAACGTATGGATTCCTATCGCTTGGGAGATAAGCATTGCTGATAGCTCACTATCTCCGCGATGGAATCCAGTGTTAGCCTGCGATAATTATCCTTGTGCTTAAAGCGCTGAGCGATAATTATCGCAGGACCTTGCTAATATGCCCCTTAGTAACTATGACTATGAAAATACTCCCCATCAAGATATCAGCTATGTTGTAGTGTGAATACAAATGGTTCCAACTACTACAAGTGGATAGTATTTAAGGTAGTGCGGGCAGAATTGCAGGAACGGCAAGCCTAGTTTAAGGTGTTCAATATAACTAAATATTGTGTTCATACATTGTTGTGAGGTAAATCTTTGTTACCTGAAATTGTGTCAGTCCCATATGGGAATAAGAGGAGGATTACCCAACCACAACCGGGCATTGCAATAATTTTCAGATCGTCAAACATATTTTGATTTAGGTAGAACTCGCTGCTTTAAATAATAACAAGGATGGGATGTTTTAATAAAATCCACACGGTATGCATTAATATGGGAAAGGTCCAATTGGTGCACTATATCACCTACTCACAAAGATGCCATCTGATAATATTAAAGGCTCGGTCATACGCTAGACTAGGAAGATGAGCATGAAGATTTCTGGGGATATGCTTTTAAGGAGTATTAATACCATTTTTGGTATACACAAGGCACTGAATCTGCAAATCTAAAATAAATCATTTTCATCTGGCTCTAGACACCGATGCAATCACTTATGGTGCCAATTAAAGTCTGGACCATCATAATGCAAAATGTTGCCTGCTGCTATTCTTGTTGATTTATGTGTTGCCAGGCACTGGTATAACTCAGACCCTCCACATCTGGAAAAGTGCCATTCTTTCATCTATAATTTGTATAAAGCTAAAGCTTTGGGCCAAATTTATCAAGGGATTGGCTTTGCCTTGTAGGGTGCCGCAAGGGCAACATAATGCAAATGCAACGCAATCTTTAAGTCAGATTTGCCAAGCAACGCAATGCTATCTTGTGTGGCCCTGCAGTGCTTGGTAAATCTGGAGTAACGAAAGGCAGCACAAGTCACTGGGTGGGGTGTGGGTGTTCCCATGTATCTACCCAAGGAAGTTGGTGCAGTTCTGGATTGTCAAAATACTATGCCCTCCCAGGGGAGAAAAAGCAAGACAAAATATTCTTATTTCACCATTGTTGTTTCCTCTAAGTGTGCTGCATTATGCAGCTTACTTAGAAAGAGAGAAAAGCCTCATAGGTTAAAAAAGCAAGACTGAGGTAAAAAAAAATGGCTATTAAATCAACATTTTTAAAAGTCCACCATCAATAAAAATGAATGGGAACAAACAAATAAAATGTAAGAATAATTATTGCATAGACAAAAAAAACTATCACAATGTAGAGAAATGTATTTGAAATTAAGCAAGTGATGTACAATATAAAAAATGTCTCTAATAAAAGAGAGGGACCCAAAGTACCAAAGGGGTAGGGTACCACAAGACAATCTGTCATAAAATATAGTCCCCTTTGGAACGGTAATCAACAGTCAAACACACTTACATGCAGCGCCTTACTAGTTAGAGCATTCTTCAAAATAAGAGCAATACTGAGAGATGATGCAAAAATTAGTCAGAAATTATAAAAAGTACACAGTTTAATAGTTTTAAAAAAAAAATGTAGATTAAAAAAGGATAAACCATATATCCTAGTACAATATATGCAGAAAATGATAACACAGTGGGAACAAAAGACAACACAGTGGTTAAAAGATAAAGCAGGGATACAAAAGTATAATCTCAATAAATCATATTCCAATTTCGTAATTCATATTTATCCGATTGGAAAGGTAGTACACTCCAATGATTTAGTGTATCCCAATACACAAGGGCATCGACGCGTTTTGGTTTTGGCAAATTAAATTTTCAAGCCAACACCTTCATCAGGATGAAATTTTTATAAAAAGTTCCCACAATATAAGACACATCTCATATAGTAGGTATCCACAGGCCAGAATTTTGGTCCTTCCAATAATAAGTCACAATGTAGGAGGTGATTAAGTATACAGCACGATAAAGTCACCCATGAGGACTAGGTGATATATTTCATATCTCGATGTTTAGCGGGTAAAATCTTGGTGAGATCGGAGACAGCTAGTCGTCTGTCTTAAGTATTCTGTATGCGAAAGTCGGCGTTGGATAAATACGGCTTCTCTGTTACGACAAAGCATACGCCTAGAGGAATGCAAGACCGCCAGCAGTCTGCGAACACGAAAAACGTCCTTCCTACTTATGGGGTTCTGTCGAATAGTAAATGTAATGTATATTTTTTTTTTTAACTATTAAACTGTGTACTTTTTATAATGTCTGACAAATTTTTGCATCATCTCTCAGTATTGCTCTTATTTTGAAGAATGCTCTAACTAGTAAGGCGCTGCATGTAAGTGTGTTTGACTGTTGATTACCGTTCCAAAGGGGACTATATTTTATGACAATATAAAAAATTTAACTATATTAAAAGTGTTTAAAGGATAAACATTCTCTTGAATTTGCAGCACTCATTAAAATGTAATAGATATGCTTATGTTTTGTAAAACAACTGATAAACTTTTCATGTAAAAAATAAAATGTGTTTGTTAATTTAATAGGGCGGGGGTCCCGTTGTGTGTATTAGGATGTGCCCGCCACAGTGGCGGACACATCCTATATGTTTTACATTGTGGCAGGCGGTGCTCTCTGCACCGCCCGCCACAATGTAAAACATAAGTTGACACATTCACACATGCAAAGCGGCAGGCACCGCGCGGTGCCTGCCGCTTAGCATATGTACATGTGGGGGGGTACCATAGGTACCCCCCATGTGCCCCCCGACAGTGGCGCCAACCTGGGGGCCCTGCAGGGGGCCCCCGCAGCAATCTCTGCATGCCTTTCCGTGGCGCCATTGCCGCCGCGGAAAGGCCCACACATTTTGCCATCATAATATGGCTGGTGGTGTCCATTGGACACCGCCACCACATTCATCTATTACCACCGCGGTCGCAAGGCGACCGCGGCGGTAAAGTGGCGGACGGTCTTTCCGTCCGCCACTGTCCCCTCCACCATCCTAATCTGGCGGAGGGGAAAACGAGAGTGGTTGTCGGGCGGATTGCCTCCGCCAGGGTGGCAGTGGCCACCACCACCCTGGCGGAGGCAATCCGCCCGATATCCTAATGGACCACCAAATGTTTGAACAATATCTATCGTAACGCAACAACACTGCACTAATTTGTAAGCTATACACTTTTAAGAGGATGTATTTATTAATTCCACTCGAATGTAATCTACATTGAGGAAGATGTTTGACCCTTAAGTGGTAAATTAAGTATTCCCACTCCTATGAAACGTACATTGGGGAACTCTTTAGACATTGAAAGTTAAAACATACTATTGTCACTACAATCTCAGCTACATTGGGTGCAGTGCCTAATTTGAACTGGTGGTTGCAGGCGGGCCCCCATGTATTTGTTTTTGGGATCTGGCACTTATTTTGTCTCATCAGACGTTGATCCAGAGAGAGAGAGAAAAAAAACTCAAGAGGGGAGAAATGGGGAGGAATAGAAAGACAGATAAACAGTGACAGAGATACAAAGTAGGGAAAGAGGGAGACAAGGAGGCAGGGAGTGGGTGGTGGTGGATGACAGCAGTAGGGAGTAGAAACAAGGCATTCCAGCCTTGGACTTCAATACAGCTGCTGCAGGCTTTTAATCAAATTCTATGGGCCCTGGCACTTATTGTTTTACAAATTAAGCACTGATTGTGGGAGGTGTTGAACTTGAAAAGGGGTAGATTTACTATTGCCATTCAAATCTATCCTATGCTGGGGAAAGTATTGGACTTTAAAGTAGGTAGATTTACTACCCCCAATCCAACCTAAACTACATTTGGGGAAAGATACGAAAATTAAAGAGGTCATAATTGCTATTCTCATTGGACAAGTATTGTGATGTCATGAGGTTTTTTGTTATGTGACATCATTTCCTGGGAACATTTAGGGCAAATGTCATATGATGTCACTTCCTGTCATCAAGGTCAAATGGCGTGTGATGCTGCTTCTGCTACCCCTGACATTTTGGTGAATAGACGTCCATGCTTTTTTTGACAATCAATGCGAAAAACCTAAATGTTACAAAACGTAAAACTTTAAAGAGCCTTGGCTTGTGTTTTATATCCAGCTATTTTTGTATTTGTTTTTTTACGGTGTGTAGGTAAGAGCCAAGACTTATATGTATAAAAAGGGAAATAATGAGGGCTAGGAGGTAAGTTGTAAAGAAAAGGGAAGAAAACAAGTGAGAGGTTAAAAATCGAGGGTCAGTAAGAGTTTGCAATACCTGATATACCATCTGCCCTGGTCGTTTTATGCTTATTTTAAACATAAATACTCATCTGTAGATAAGTGTAAAGCAATTACTACCTTGAAGCAAGCATTACTCTTATTACTGCCAGATCCCTGAAGGTGTGCACCCTTGTACAAGTTGCTGTAAAGAGCTGTACAAAGGAATGGCAAATCATTGAACAGCCAAGCTCTTTCTGCCCCTGGCAATCGAATTCTCTACGTTCTCGCACCTGGTAAGATTTGCCTGTCTGTCCTCAGGCAGAGAAGCACAAAATATGTCATTCCCCCTTAGGAGCAGTCTGTTGTTTATCGAAGCACGTGGGAAACCTACAAGCTGACAAGGTAGCCAGAAGGGCAAAGAGTGATCCTCTCTCAAAGCAAATATATTTTCATAAGTACATGTATCATGATTGTGAGAGATGGAGGGATTATTCCTGTATTAAAATTATGTAATTTACGGGATGTTTAATATTTCTTCAGCTATGTGCACGAGAACGCAAATAGACAAGACATTTAGTAAGTGCTTCTCTCAAATGCCACATTAAATAGTATCTGAATGTAAACGTGATATTACTCAGATAAATATAGTTCTACAATGCATAAAGGGGCATCTTTTCAAAGAAATGAACGAGCGCGGTGCTGCAAGTAATTTAGCAGTTTTAAAAATGCAGAATAAAAGTATTTCTCCTTGGTGTGCCACTCTAATGCCTGCTTTTCAGTGGTGTTAGGTTTTGGTGCTGCCTCAGATCTAGAGATCCACATAAATCTGGGGCAACACCAAAAAGCAATGAGTGTTGTGGTGGAACACCCACAGCAACACCAATTGCAAACCCCTTTCACACAGAGTGATGCATTAAAAGGGGCAGTATTTATACACAGGGTGGCTTTGCGTGGCCTTGTAAATATGGGACAGTACACAGTGCCATCAGACAGGTAAAAAAGTGACGCTCGAGTGGCACTAAAGGCTTGTAAATATTCCCTTCAGGATTATATTTACAAAAACTGATGCACTGCTGTTTTGCCACAGCGATGTACCAAAAATATAACGCTGCGGTACGACAGGTTCCAACGCCATGCCTGCATTTTATTTACAATATGGAGCACTATGGCGTTAGGAAGAAGCCAGCGTCATAAAAACTGAGGCTGTTGTGTGTGCCATGTCATAAGGACATTTGAAGCTAATACTTCAAAAGTGACATTCAGCCAATTAGCATCTAGAGAATAGACGCTAGCTGTCCTAGCATCACTTTTGTGCGCCTACCAGTAAAAAAACAAATTTGTAAACGCAGCTGTTAGAAATGGGATCTCTGGTTGGCTAATGCTTGTGCCTAACCCAGGCACAGACCACCACTCTAGTCAGGGCAAGGGAGTTACATGCCAAAGATAACCCCTGCTCACCCGCTTGGTACGAGCAGTCAGGCTTATCAAGGAGGCAATGTGTGAAGCGTTTGCGCAACAGACACACAGCGGCAACATACTAGGTACACTACAAAAGCAATACACATGAGGTTATATCAAAAATAGACTTTGTATTGTCATAAACACATTATATCATAATCGCACAATGTACACTGTGCCAACTGGCACTAGGCAGTATTTACAGGGGACTATTTACACACAACACGGGCCAATGGGGCCACTGTCAACACCATCACAAATCACCAATTGTAAATGCAGCATAAGTAATAAATGTAGAGCACAACCAGTAACCACTGCCCAAATACTGAATTCAGCCTTATCATATTAGGCATAAAGCATATTAGGATTACACATTATGCACCAACCTCAAACATACATTATGTAAGAATCATAAGGAATAAAACAGATTAGGAGAACGCATTGCGCAATAGGCATCACAAGCATAAATACGTTATGCAATACCCAACATAAACCTTATGAAATAAATTGGCCAAAAACAGTGTGCCCCAATCGGGGGCACAACGCACTGAAACTGGCCCCAGGCCAACTGGCCTCTCAAAGGGGCTCAAAATGCCCAAGGTCCAGAATGTCAGGGTGGGCTGCTAAAGTAGCAAAGCCAAGTACGCAGTTGCACCACCTAAACGTGGCAGCTGCCCACTAATTGCTGGGCAGCTGGAAAATCAAAAGATGGGCACGGCATTCACTATGCCCTCAGTAGCAGAGCTGCGCAGTGTTGCAGCTGCCCTCTATCACATGGGGCAGCTGGGGTGAAATGCATTGGCACTACGGGGCGTAATTGCGCCAAACCGTTGCAGCTGCCCACTGGTGGATGGGGCAGCTGGGAGGGAAGTCAGCACCAACAAGGTGCACGTTGGAGTCCCGCTCTGGGAGTCAGAAAAACACTGGTGCCCCCTTGGTGCAGTGGCCTGCTACGGCAGAGCCATCGAGGAAATTGGACTCACACAGGGAATAGCTGACCCCCCAACCAGGTCTTGGGAGCACAAGCCAACCGCTCCCACTCCCGTCCCCACTCACCAGGAACACTGTAGGACTTTGCCGTCTCTTTCCCCTGTGCCGGTCACTGGACTCCGCAACCTGCGGTCTCCTCTCTTCGGTGCGGACTGCGCGGGGCTGACATGCGGCGGGGGCAGGCACTGACAATGTGCCTCGGGTCCCCTCCGCCTCACTCCCAGATGGCTGTGGCTTCTCCGTGGAGCATCCGAGGCTCCAGGTGATCAGGCGGCACGCGGGGCATCTACCTCCAACACAGGAGCCTCGCCAGTAATTGCAATAACTCTCGCCTTCTCAAAGGGCACCACAAGACTCTCCCTCGCTCTCAGGGGCCCCGGGTGAAGACGCCGACTACGTCCTCGCGATCTCCCTGGAGCCAGGGCTTCCTGCCTCCTCTCTGTGTCACGATGATGGGCTTCCCTCGGGCTGTTGTGGTGATTTTTCTCCTTCCTTCACCGAAACGTGGGGTGGGCTCCTGCCTTCGTTTAAATTAAATATACTGGCGGGGTGGGCACCCGCCACAACAGCTCTCCAGCGGGGTGGACACTTACTCGAAAAATGAGCATACATCGGGGTTGGCACCCGCTCTTTGAATTCCCAGGCACCAGCCAAGCACTGCAAATGAACAACAGGAGCGCTTTTCCTAATATAAGTAAAGCACTCTCCCCAATGCAAGATAAAAGCGCTCACAGGCACTATAGTCCAAAGTAAGCCCTTTAGGATAAAAGGGGGGCAAAGGCTGGGCCCAGGCAGGCCAGCTCACAGGATCCTTCAGCAGGGAGGCAGTCCCTAATGGCAGTTCCTCCTGGAGCCCAGCAGTAGCAGGCCCCCCAAGTCAGGAACAGCACCAAAAAGCACAACCTTTTCATGGGGTCACAGCCCCTTCTTTTATAGGACATTTTCCTTTGTGACACAGCACAGGGCTGGGGGAAAAACCAAGTGCAACTAGTTTAGGGGGGATTTGGAGCACTTTGTTTTGCTCAGCTCCTCTCTTCTTTGTCAGGTGGGGGCTCAGGGATCAGACGCACCACAGGGGGAGGATCCGGCATTGTGGAGGGAAGGCACAGCCCTATTCAGGTCCCAGGTGCAACTCCTCCCTCCCATCTAGATGCAGATCCCTCTATTCCTCACTGGGCTGACTCACCCTGGTTCCTGGAGCCACCCACACCATCCAGCTCCTGTCAATAACAAGCCAGACATGCAAATCACATCAGGCACACCATCACGCAGCATTTAATCACACCAGTTCGCCCATACCAAACTCTTCCCTGCACTCCCCATGCATCAGGAACTACTATGGACACACATATCCCCCATGCATTCCTTTGCGAGGGCAGGCCAATCTCACCACACGCACTCAGAACGTGCACGCACTTTACACTGGCCCACAGTGCTAAAGTGAGCAGAGGCCAACAATTACCAATATCGGGTCACAGCAAAGGCAAAAAGTTTAGGGGTGAACCTGCCAAAAGGGCCAAGTCCAACACAATCCCCTTCCAGCCAAAACGCAGGGCAGACCAATCACCACCGTGATGGGCTTCCCTGCTTGGGGCGATAGAACACGGACATGGGCCCGCAACTGCAGGGACACCCTCCTGTTTTATGCCACTGTGAACCCATGTGGTTCCCTTTGTAAACACTCTCAGGACCAACTAGGCTACCCCACTGGTACTCCCTAGTTGCCCATGGCCAGGACCAGGCCCTTGGCCATCCAGATGTATCTGGTCCCTGCCTTCTCACAGAGTGGGGGGCAGTAACCCCTTGCACATAGTGACCATTCTACACTCTACCCCTCATCAGGATAGTTCTAGACTGCCACTGATCCTCCAGCCTAGGGTCCGCACCCTCAGGCTGACAAGAAGTCACTGGCGAGACTCTCCTCCCCTACCTCTCCTTCTGGGGTTCCGCCCTCTCCTCCTTCAAGAGGTACCCTTAGAACACCACTCTCCCACCAGTTCAGGACCTCTCTCCATCAACTGTTCTCCCAACCTAGGGTCTAAACCCTCAGGTTGCACCGGGGTCAAAGGCGAGGGCTCCCTCCCTCTGTACCCCCTTCCAGAGTTCTGCACCCTCCCAACTGGAGATGTACCCCTGGAAGCCAAACCAGTCAGGACACTAGTTACATATGTCCCTCCCTAAAGGTCAGGCAGATCCTGAACCTGTCCTCCCAACCCAGGGACCAATCCTTGAGGTTGAACACTTGCCTGGCATGCCAGGACTTCATGGGACTCCCACAGTAACCCCCGAGGGTAACACATGACTCATGTGTCGTGTGACAGTTTGCCTGGTGCAGATCTCCCATCCCCTGTCCACCTGACAGTGCGTGGAGATCCCCCAGAACAGAAGTGGTGTCACCATGGTCACTGCAAGGGGACTCAGCCCTTCTGGCTGGTCCCTGACCCACTGGTTCTTCCACTGGGGAACACATCCCCCCTCACTCTCCAATCCAGACTTCTGTACCCTCCCAGCTGGAGCGGCACCAACCAACACCAGAACCACTGGGGCTCTATTTACAGATGCTCCAGGTTCTCCAGACACTAGATGATCCTCCTCAAATGGTCTATTAGTACAGCCTAGGCTCCCAACCTGGTGTTTACCTCAGGAACCATCCAGGTCCTGAGACTGGTTTTCGGGCACCTGGGGATACACAGTTCCACACTCACTCCCACTCCACTGAGACAGGACATGAGCCCCTACACCCCTCCCACTACACTGGGACCTAGCTGGGCTTCTCTAAACCTCTTCCCGAGTACAGGACTGGAAGGTACCTAAGCCACTACTTTTGGGTTCACTCCCCAATGCCTCGGCAGAACCTCAGGCACTTTGCCAGCGGTCTGCCTCCTGTGCAAGATCCCAAGGATCAAAGGACGCACACCTCAACAGGTGTTGGCACAACCCCGGAAAACAACGACTGAGCATGTGCTCTTTGATAACCATATTGAGCAGTCCATCAAAATCATGTTCTGGGTTAACCGTCACCCAAGCCATCAGTGCATCATAACAGTCATCCGCAAAATCCCCCAAAGACTGGTGAGATAGTTTCTTACTGTCCCTGAACTTCAACCTGTACTCCTCTTCTCGGGAACAAGGTACCATACCTTGGGAGCTGGGGATGGGACTTCCTGCACTGGACTCTATTTTGCTGCCACCACTGGACCCCACCTTCAGTGGTGAATCCAGAAAACTACAACTGCACTCAGGGATATACCATCCAGAGCTAATTTCTCCCTGGTGAAGGCCCTCTCAGCCCCCCGCCATTCTCTCCTGTGCTAAGACCCTCTTGGTCTCGAACTTCTCCTCCACACACAGCTGTGCTATCTCCTTGGCATGCTCTAACCTGAGCTTCTCCAAAGCCAGTTGATGCTCCCTTTCTTCCCTCCTATCTACCCACTTCTCTGGGGACAGGAGATGGGATGGGGCGCTGCCCCTGGAACTGGACCCAGCGAGGGACTCCCTATCTATGGGGTCATCACTATCTACTGGCGTCCCTGTCCTGTCACTTTCTTCCTCCTCTTCAGGCTCCTCAGGGCTCCCCTCAGAACCACCACCCTCTTGTTGTGCGGACCAGGCCCTCTCCTCCTCATCGCGCTCACGTTCCCATTCATCCTTTTGCCATTGGATCAGATTTTCCCACAGTTTTGACTGGGTGTCTGACCCACTCACTGCTATGTCTGTCTCCTCACAGAACCCCACTAATTCCCACATACTGTATCTAAACAGACCGTAAAAATTAAAACCAGACTCCATTTTGGCAGGACGCTCAGGGACACGTGCAACACAGGAGACCTAGGTGTCTGAGCTGAAGCAAGAGTACACAATTTACAAATAACACTTTTAGGATAAAAATAAAAATAAAACTCAGTACAATAATCCCCAAAACATGTGATTATCTAAAATGCAGAGCTTGTACTGCAACCTGTTGTTGCTGTGGTACTGCACAAATGCAAGTCCTATCTTCACCGCTGTTAGAAATGGGATTTCTGGTTGGCTAAAGCTTGCACCAAAGCCTGGTAGAGACCACCACTCTAGTCAGGGCAAGGGAGATACAAACCAAAGATAACCCCTGCTCACCCCCTTGGTAGCTTGGCACGAGTGAGGTAATATAAATTTTATGGTCATGTTGTGTTCCCTAGCGAGTACCCCACCGACTCCATGTACGAGTTAAAAGTGCATGTAACTTCCCTCCTGTACCAGCTATGAAGACGCAAATACATTTGCGTCCAACGTTAACTTGTCCTCTTTCAGACCCACCATGAATGGGTTTGATGGTCCGTTCCTAAGTATGCTATGCCAACGTCTTTTTGAAGTGTACTCCTACGTTTTTCAGCCTGGCTGAAAGTAGGCCCTGAATCTCTGCCACCGAGCCTCTTTTCTGGCTTCTGACTGCGAGGGCCTCTGCCCAAGCAGCCCCCGTACCCGTGAACTCTGACTTACTTCTAGCGCGGCCCTCCGTGCTCAGCTCAGCCTGCTGCCTGCCAAGATTGACTATAATCTTCGAGTTATCTGTTTTCCTCCCCGAAGATACATTCCAGCCTGCTAGCTTCAGTAAACATCCTTCCTCAGCTACAGGGCTAAAGGGCCGACCTGTCTTTATGCAAGTAATTCATAGCCTCTGTTGCCATGCTTCCATGGAAGGCCCCATGCCCCCACGCTTCTCATACAGACACTCAGGCGCTTATACACGCACTCACAGCAAGTATAGAATAGCTTCTGCTCTAGAGACCTTTCTGCCCAGATAGCTTAGTTCCTAAACATCAGATATCAGATATGATAGAAGCACAAGTTGATCTGACATGCCAGACTTCTGTCTCTTTCCGCCAGTGTAAATGTCAAGTCCCCTGCACCCCGTCTATCACACGTCATGCAGCTGCGCGCGCATCCAAGCTTCCGATTTCTGCTGACATTGCAACATTCTGTTAGCACCACCCCTTGGTGCCACCCACTTGCGTCACCTATCAGTGACGTTTCTAGCACACACCCTAGTTCACGCCTAGTTTACGCCTCTTGATGATGTACTAGCACCACGTGTATACTGTTATCTTGTCTTCTCTCAGCTGTTACGCCTCTTACATTGAACATTATGATGTAAATCAAGTATATAAGCTATGTATTGTCAATAAACGACAGCGCGCTCATCTATCCCTTCTGACATCCTGTGTGGTGGTCAGAACATGATATCCTGATTCCTTTATGAGGAATAAAACCCTTAGAAACTCTTACACCACGGACTCTGTTTTCCTTCATTTCGATTGAGTTATTATTGATTAAGTACTTATCTGCATAGAAATTAAGAGAGTAAATTAATTATTTACATCATTTTGGCGCCCGAATAGGGACCCCTCCCCCACCTCACGCGCCGGAAGGTGCGTTGCAATCCGTGTCCCCTGCCATCAGTTAGACGGACCACACGTGTACTGGCAGGATTTCCTGCATCCCCCTCTGACACACGGAGGTGACGAAGACTGCGATCAGTGCCCAGACGAGGCGGTGAGGAGTGCGGAGGATCCCGACCAGAGCCCAGCCGAAGGAAGCAAGGTCCGAGGTGTGAAGAGGCCCACCAGTTTTCCGAAGTTTTCCGAAGTTTTCCGAAGTTTTCCGAAGTTTTCCGAAGTTTTCCGAAGTTCCGAGTCGAGTCCAGTCGAGTTTTCCGAGGCCTTCTGTTTTCCGTGCTTCCCGGTGAGTACCATTGCTGGGTCGTATCTAGACGGGTTTGGGTACGCAAGTCCGGTCTGCACTGTTTTTAGGCAGTGTATCTGTACTGTTTAGCAGTATATAAAGTATTCCGAATTTCTGCACTGTTACAGCAGTGTATCTGTATCGTTGAGCGGTACATTCAGAGTAGGGGGAAGTTAGCTATGTCTTTAAATGTTTCATGTGATTAATGTCGTGGTATGAATGTGATTGTTTTTGTGCATTATTGTGTTTTTTTTGTTTAAATAGTTACAGGCGAAATTAAGTATTAAGGATCAAGCATTTCAGTATCAAGTAGGCACAATGCCGTTTTTTAACAAATTAAAGCAGATAGGAACTAGGAAAGGGATGTTAGAGGAAGAGATTCCAATCCCCCCTAGGGACACTCCAGGTAATTTCATGTATAATAAGCATGGCATAGACGCCATCTTGTATCTAGAGTTATGGACAGATTATACCAAGCACCTAGAGGAAAGATACCGATGGCCAGTTAACGGAACATGGGATGCCGAGTGCATCATAAAGGTAGAAGAAATATTACGGAAAAAGAAAGCTAGACAATCTCAGAAAGACGCCATAGAATTTTGGCGTAAGGAATCACGTAAGCGTGCTGATAGAGCACTCCGTAGAGAAGACAGGCTTAAAGAATCAGAAAAGGCCCAAGAAAACGAATTAGTTACTGAGGGAATTCGAGTAAAAGTAGAACAAATAGATCGTATCCAAAATGGCAAAGTGAACAACATGTATCTTTTGGCCGATGGTACCCCTGACGCCATTTCAGAAATACCGAAAAATTTGCCGTCACCATTAGTTCCAACTAAAGTAATGCATAAGACTACTAAAGACATATTCCTAAATTCATATCTCGAAGATGTAGCGCCAGCTTACACCAATCTGCCTGTTCGTGCCCTGCCTACTGACAGGGCCGGGGGTGGTACTGCCCCCCAAGATCACTCTCAGCCGACACCGAAAAAGACTAGTTCCGTTCCGCCAGCTCCGCCACTTCCCTCACCTAAAACTGATCTGCCGAAACCACTTCAATCAGATCCTACTAAAAGACAAATTCAGATACTGACTACACACAGAGATAATGCCCAAGTTTCCGCTTCAGGAGGTGCGACCGCGGGTCTCCAGACCCCGCCACCGACTCACAGATTAAATCTCAGAGGTATGCAGAGTCCTCTTACGCACAGATCCCCCCGTTCTTCTAATTCATCCCGTCTTGATGCACTAAAAGAAAATATGTCAGTTTGTAGATATGATCCAGAACCTGGACAGGACGACTTAATGATATTAGCGTCTTTACGGTTAAGATCTGCTACTGATAGTTTGTTATGTTATGCAGGAATGAAGGAGCGCCTAGATAGAATATATGAGTTCGTTCAAACGGGAAAGGACCCCGACAGTATTAAGGATGCCCTGGAGAAACAGAAAGTTAACATGCAAGCACTGATACTACGATTTTTCATAAATTGTCTAATAAGAGAACGAGACAGGCCCGGAACAGATCAGAGTGAATTAGATGCATTGAACAAGTGGGGTCAAAATATAGCTGATGGAAAACATGACAGACAAAATTGCATAGAGGCCATGTATAAAAAGATTAAGAAAGCAGTGATAGCAGTACACGAGAAAGAGAAAGAAAAGGTTCCCTCCGAGGAGGAAGAAGAATCTGAAGAACTAGAACCGACTACAAGCACTATAGCATATGTAGGTAAGGGAACTTATCTTAGGAAGGGTATCCGTCCAGAAAGCAAGAGAGTTTTCTTCTCTGCCTTAACGAATCCGAATTCTGCTGAGCATCAGTTCCAGGAAACTGATAAACGGCTTCGAGATCGAGTGGGGTACCATGTACTCAATTCTATGGATGAACAAGAATTAGCCCGATCAGCGGTATCATGGGCCGAAAATGCAGACATATATAATGATGACACCGTAGCACAGACATTTCTGAACCTCTCCCCCGACGAACAGAAATTAGCAGGGGTATATATGATTCAGCACCTTCTCATTAAGTACAGAAAACATTATTCCGATCCAGGTCCCTTACATGAGACACTAGAAGCACTACTGATGGATAGATGGAGAGGCCTAAGCACTAAATTAGTTCAAATAATTCTAGAACAACGACGCAGATATGATACCTTTGTAAGTCCTGAATATGTCCCCGCCCCACCTCCAGAAAGGAAAATGTACCATATGCAGTGCGGGGGTGGTATTGAAAGTCAGAACCCCTTACGAGAAGTACACCCTGTTATGGGTGAGGACAAGGTTTTGAAACGCGTGTATGTGCACACGCCTCTGACTAAATTAGAACTGTTAGAAATGAAGAAATTAGTACCATGCCATGATAAAGACCCTGCAGGTTTCCATAGAGAGCTTAAAGACATGTTATTAATGGGGGACTACACATATGATGATATCATGAAAATGTTGAAAGTATTATTGCCTACGGGTATATTCGAGAAATTAAAGGAAAAGGAATGGGAGGTGGGAGACACAAAGATTGCCTGGGCAGAAATAGAAGACGAAGAGAAAAAACGGGTTCCAGGGTTAGGCCTTGGGGACAAAACTAAAGCATTACCAGGTTTGATAGTACAGGTCCTGCCCAGATTATTGACAACTAGAAAGGAGGATTGGGATGCAATCTCGTCCTGTAAACAGAAACATGATGAAGATACTAGCGACTTTTATTCAAGATTCGAGAAATGTTTTATTATCAATAGTGGCCTCCAGCCAAGTAGCGAGTCGTACCCACATCTTTTTGTATCAAAGTTAGTCGAGAATTCCCTACCGTTAGTTAAAAATAGAGTGTATAAAGTCGAGAGTACATGGCAAGCAAATACGCCATCCCAGATGTTACAAATGTTACAATATCACCAGAATAGAATTAGGGAAGAACAAGATCAGGAACAGAAGCGCATGAAAGACACGAAAATGAAAATGTTAGTAGCCCAGACGGTCCCATCCGACAGTCACAGGAAAGGTACGACCCAGACAAGTCACGCTGCAGCTCCTGTTAAAGGGACATGCAATTATTGCAAGCAGCCAGGTCACTACGTACACGAATGTGCAGTTCTGAAACATAACATAGCGACAGGTAAAACTAAAGAGAGACCGCATCCGCCTAGACAAGACCATAACCAGCATCAGTCTACACAGAATACACAGCCCATGCATGCATCTGCACAGACAGCACAGACCGTAGCAGTACCACAGCCACAGCCCATTGCTGCAACTCAGCAAGTCTCACAACAGATGTACCAGTATGCCCAGTCTGCTTACCCCGAATATTCCCGATATACATGAAACAGCCTAGAGAGGGAAGGTGGCTTGCCTCTTATCGAGATTCCTGTAGATCAAGAAGGTCCTTATGTACACAGTCAAGTATTGGGGAAAGATAGAAAGTTTTTAATTGACACAGGGGCAAGTCGCACTACAATAAGTCATGACGAAGTTCCAGGGGCACCCCTCTCAGGCTCACAAAATGTTTCCCTTGGTTTTTCAGGACAACCTATTGTAAATGAAGTATCAGAACCAGTTCCCCTGGCTGTGGGTCCATTATCACGCGTTACAGACCTGTTACTAACAAAATCATGTCCGGAAAATCTGTTAGGAATTAAAACACTGAAGGCTCTAGGAGCTATAATATGCTGCTCCCCGGAGGGGGTTAGACTCTTTCTGCGGGATTTCAAGGGTCATTACGTCCTTCGTGAGTTTGACGTCAGATTGAAAAATGTACCTGATTACTTGTGGGCAAAAGGCCCAACTGATGTAGGATGTATGCACATTACACCATACCGCGTTACCCTCAAGGCAGGTGTTGTATTACCCAGAATCAGACAATACAAGTTACCACCCGATGCTGTAGCGGCTTTACTGAAAATTATTGAAGAGCTCATTGCCCAAGGAGTGGTCGTCGAGACCGACTCCAATATCTGTAACTCACCCATCATTCCGATTCTTAAACGTACTGATCCCAATGCACCGCCAGTATATCGGCTGGTGATTGATCTTCGAGAATTGAATAAATGCATTATCCCACAGTATCCTGTGGTCCCCGATATATCATCTCTCTTGACTGCTATTGATTCAGAAGCAACGTTCTTTACTGTAATTGATCTCAAGAACGCCTTCTTCAGCGTGCCTATTGATCCAGAGAGCCAATATCTCTTCGGATTCTGTTTAAATGGACGCAGTTTCAAATTTTCGCGCGCACCTCAAGGATTCACAGAAAGCCCCAGCATCTATAGTCAAGCACTGAAAAGACAACTAGATTGTATTCAAATGCCAGTTAACACCGCTTTACTACAATACGTCGATGATCTGCTGATCACCGCACGAAGTGAGCCCGAATGTGAAAAAGCATCACTGACAGTTTTACATTTCCTGGCCGACAAGGGACACAAGGTGTCTCCTTCGAAGCTACAATTCTGTGTTCAGCAAGTTGTGTACTTGGGTCACTTGCTGTCCAAAGTGGGGAGACAGCTCACTCCCGATCGCATTCAGTTAATTGTGAACATGCCGCAACCCAAGACACAAAAGGAAGTGCGGGCCTTCATAGGCCTCACCTCGTACTGCAGACAATGGATTCCCCAGTATGCATTTCTAGCTAAACCACTCATCCAGTTAACGACACAGGAGGCAGCGACTTCGACTGTCCTCCCTTGGACTCAGGAACACACACAAGCTTTTGAAGAATTAAAGAAAGTTTTATGCCAAGCACCAGTTTTAGCGACACCATGTTACAGCAAACCGTTTACACTTTTTGTTACAGAACGTGATGGCACAGCGTTGTCTGTCCTCACTCAAGACCAAGCAGGTTCACATAAGCCTTGTGCTTATTTTTCTAGTACATTGGATTCAGTAGCTCAAGCACTCCCTGCGTGCTTAAAGTCAGTAGCAGCAACAGCGTTAGCAATAAGACAAAGTGATTCAATTGTTTTAGGTCATCAGTTAACAGTTCAAGTACCACATTCTGTAGAGGTTTTGTTAAACAGAACCCAGACTCAACACTTAACTATAGCACGACTGACAGGTTATGAATTAACACTATTCCAGCCACACATAGAAATCAGACGTTGCAGCATCCTGAACCCAGCAACACTGTTACCTACAGTTATGACAGATCCAGCTCCGCATGATTGTATAGAAATAATTAATGCAGTAACTAAGCCTAGACGAGACTTAACAGATGTCCCATTGACAAATCCAGACCTGACACTTTATGTGGATGGTTCATGCATGAGAACAAGTACAGGAGAATTAGTGGCCGCGTACGCCGTGACCACTGAAACTGAAATTAAAGAAACACATCGTATTGACACACTGTCTGCTCAAGCGGCAGAGCTCATCGCTCTGACTCGAGCCTGTATTCTAGCCAAGAACAGAAATGTTAACATATACACAGATTCCCGCTATGCCTTCGGAGTTGTACACGACTTCGGAGTCCTCTGGCAAGAACGAGGTTTTCTGACTTCCCATGGGGCCAAGATCCAACATGGCCCCCTCATTCAAGCACTGTTAGAAGCAATACATTTGCCCTCGGGCATATCAGTCATGAAGTGTAAGGCACATACTAAAGTCACAGATTCTGTTTCCCAGGGTAACGACCTGGCAGACCAGACAGCAAAACATACAGCACTGACTCACACCCAGACTACTGATGTGACAAAGACAATAGTCCAGACCCAGTGTATGGCAGTTAGAGATCCCGCCCTAGATGTAATTGATATCCAGACACATGCTACTCCAGAGGAGATAAAGAAATGGACTGAACTAGGAGGGATTCAGACAGATCAAGGTTGGGTGACGAAGGGAAAATCTATATGGTTTCTCCCCGACTCAATGGTTCAAGTCATGATAAATACAGCACATAGTCCTGCCCATCTTGGAGAGAAAGCCATGTTAGACAGTTTACAGAATCTCTGGTACAACAAACACTTACGAGCAGCAGCAAAACAGAAAGTGCGTACTTGCATGATCTGTTGTCAGTTCAATCCAGGTAAAAGTGTCCCTGTTGAGCAAGGTGGATTTCATCCTCCCGATCACCCTTTTGAAGTCCTCCAGATGGATTATATCCAGATGAATAGCTGTAGAGGATTTAAGTATGTCCTTGTAATTGTTTGTGCTCTGTCCCGCTGGACCGAAGCATACCCAGTCCCAGACTACACTGCTCCGACCACTGCCAGACAGTTGGTTCGTGAATTCTTCCCACGGTACGGTTTGCCCCGTGTCGTGTATTCAGATAACGGACAGCCGTTCTCGTCCGAGCTGATGAGACAAGTTTCCCTCTTGCTAGGATATCAGTGGAGGTTCCACTGTGTCCGACATCCCGAAGCAGCTGGCCTTGTAGAAAGGCATAATCAGACACTAAAAATCCGTCTTGCCAAGATCTGTCAGGAAAAAGGGGTCGACTGGATAGTCGCCCTGCCCGTGGCACTATTCTACATGAGAATGGTCGCCCACTCGAGATCAGGGCTATCCCCGTACGAAGTGGTCTTTGGCAGACCGCCGAATATGTGGGGGACGCCCGTTCCGAAAAAGATCACTGATATTGATTGTAACATGTTGACAGATTACCTTGCCTCCTTGATGTCTGCACTCCAATCATGTCGTTCACAGGTTGCCGCAGCCTTCCCTGACAACACCGATGTAAAGGCGCATGAGGTCCGTCCAGGGGACCTGGTACTCGTCCGGAATTTCGACCGGAAAAGTCTGCTGGAGCCCCGCTGGAAGTCTCCAAAGACCGTTCTGCTTACCAGCAGGACCGCCGTGAAAATCGAGGGGAGAAAGGGGTGGGTCCACACGAGTCACATCAAACTATGCAATGAACTAAAAAACGGACTGAAACAGGACTCTGACTCGTCCACCCCCACCAAAGACTGTGTTGAAGCACAAGACGTTACTGTGCCTAAAAGAGAAAAGACTCCTCAAGAACTTTACCGTATGAAGCTTCGATCTAGCAAGTCAGACAGTTTAATTGTTTAAGTCCTCCCCTAGGTGAATCGGTTAAATAGTTTCTGACATGTATCCCCTAGATCGAGTTAGAGAGAGAGAGGAAAAGAGAAGAACATATTGCAAATCACTTCGTAGTCACTGCATAGTGACACTAATAATCATGTTTATTCTGAGTATTCTAATTATTATTGCCAGCATTCTGCTTCCTATGTACTGGCCTATTTTCAGGCGTGAACAATCTGCTTACAATGTCTCTGCTGAACACACTTTTAGTGAACTTCCCGCACATGAACTCTCTTACAGACTTGCGCTGCGCAACAATACATTCATTAGTATGTTACACCATTCCCATCAGACAAATAATGCTACAGACTGTTGGATATGTGGCCGACTCCCTCCCTACCAGAATTACAAGGGAGCTCTGCCTCTCTTTCCGTACCCATTCACTCACAATGGCTCCTGTGGAGCATGGTTTAAAATAATTAATTCTTTAGATCCTGATATTGCTGTTTTCGATGGGGGCTGGGTTTGGGGAAACTTGAACTTAGTCCTGCTCAACGTCTGTTATCCTGATAAAGAGGGACTTCCCACTCGAATAGGAACTGATCTAGAAAATGAAGTATATGGATTAGGTAATTACACAATTAGCCTTATGATCCTCACTGTTGAATCTGAAACTGCTCCAGTTCTGCCCCATATGTTAGTACTACCAGTCACAGGTGAATTATGTGTTAGCAAGAAAGGTTCAGTACACGTAGGTCATAGTAAATGCACTACTGTGGTCGAGTTCAGTGACCATGGTAAATCGTCCTTTAAAGCTATCAGTCATTCCTACTTTGTTTGTGGTCATACCGCATACATACGTTTGCCTCCAGATTGGGATGGTACCTGTTACATTGCCTTCCTCCTGCCACCTGTTTTTCTAGCTCCCCCTGATTACCATAGAAATACGAATCTAGCACCGAATAGACCCAAAAGAGATATTCCCCTTGTCGACTACACAGAAACGGCATGGGAACAGTACACTGATTTCAATAAAGGATTCTTTTTCTTCCTAGGGCCTGTCCAAAACAGTAAATTAATACGCAGATTAACGAGAACACTCGAAGCAGTAGTGAACGAAACTGCCTCCGCTCTAGGTAACTTAACAGAGGAGCAGTCTGCTATACGGACTGTTGTCCTTCAAAATCGCCTTGTGATTGACGTCATCTTGGCAGATAGAGGTGGAGCCTGTAAGGTCATCGGGTCAAGTTGCTGTGTTTTCATTCCACAAAACGCACCATCTGTCTATCAAGCTATCACCCGTTTACATAAAATTGCAAATCAGATACATCAGAATCCAGGCACCTGGACTTGGTCCGGTTGGTTCTGGACTACGTTAACAGCTTGGGGATGGAAGATCTTATCCTTCCTAGGCATTGGCCTTGTTATAGTATTCAGTTGTTGCCTGTGCCTGCAGTGTGGGCCAGCGATATGTGGACTGTGTGCCACATCCTGCATTGAGCATTCCAGTTGCCTCTCAAACAGTCAAAGAAAGAAAGACGAACATATAATGTTACAAGAACAAACTGATCGATTTATGAGGATCGATATATCATGAAGGGTCCGTAGGGAACAAGGAGGGAATGAGGTAATATAAATTTTATGGTCATGTTGTGTTCCCTAGCGAGTACCCCACCGACTCCATGTACGAGTTAAAAGTGCATGTAACTTCCCTCCTGTACCAGCTATGAAGACGCAAATACATTTGCGTCCAACGTTAACTTGTCCTCTTTCAGACCCACCATGAATGGGTTTGATGGTCCGTTCCTAAGTATGCTATGCCAACGTCTTTTTGAAGTGTACTCCTACGTTTTTCAGCCTGGCTGAAAGTAGGCCCTGAATCTCTGCCACCGAGCCTCTTTTCTGGCTTCTGACTGCGAGGGCCTCTGCCCAAGCAGCCCCCGTACCCGTGAACTCTGACTTACTTCTAGCGCGGCCCTCCGTGCTCAGCTCAGCCTGCTGCCTGCCAAGATTGACTATAATCTTCGAGTTATCTGTTTTCCTCCCCGAAGATACATTCCAGCCTGCTAGCTTCAGTAAACATCCTTCCTCAGCTACAGGGCTAAAGGGCCGACCTGTCTTTATGCAAGTAATTCATAGCCTCTGTTGCCATGCTTCCATGGAAGGCCCCATGCCCCCACGCTTCTCATACAGACACTCAGGCGCTTATACACGCACTCACAGCAAGTATAGAATAGCTTCTGCTCTAGAGACCTTTCTGCCCAGATAGCTTAGTTCCTAAACATCAGATATCAGATATGATAGAAGCACAAGTTGATCTGACATGCCAGACTTCTGTCTCTTTCCGCCAGTGTAAATGTCAAGTCCCCTGCACCCCGTCTATCACACGTCATGCAGCTGCGCGCGCATCCAAGCTTCCGATTTCTGCTGACATTGCAACATTCTGTTAGCACCACCCCTTGGTGCCACCCACTTGCGTCACCTATCAGTGACGTTTCTAGCACACACCCTAGTTCACGCCTAGTTTACGCCTCTTGATGATGTACTAGCACCACGTGTATACTGTTATCTTGTCTTCTCTCAGCTGTTACGCCTCTTACATTGAACATTATGATGTAAATCAAGTATATAAGCTATGTATTGTCAATAAACGACAGCGCGCTCATCTATCCCTTCTGACATCCTGTGTGGTGGTCAGAACATGATATCCTGATTCCTTTATGAGGAATAAAACCCTTAGAAACTCTTACACCACGGACTCTGTTTTCCTTCATTTCGATTGAGTTATTATTGATTAAGTACTTATCTGCATAGAAATTAAGAGAGTAAATTAATTATTTACATCACGAGCAGTCAGGCTTATCCCGGGGGCAATGTGTAAAGTGTTGGTGCAACACACACACACAGCGGCAAAACACTAGGCACACCACAAAAAAGCAACTCCACACAAGGTTATATCAAAAATAGCCTTTGTATTGTCATAAACACATTAGACCATAATCACAAAATGTACACTGTGCCAACTGGCACTAGGCAGTATTTACAGGGGACTATTTACACACAAAAGGGCCAGTCTGGCTTTCGTGCGAATTACAGCACGGAGACAGCTCTGGTAGAGGTTACCGACGCCATCAGGGAGACGCTCGATCATGGGGGAAAGGCTATGTTAGTCATGTTGGACCTATCGGCGGCGTTCAACACCGTCCCACACGCAGGTCTCCTTTCAAGACTCAGGGAGATTGGTCTGCGAGGGACGGTGCTGGACTGGTTTCAATCCTTTCTTGCCGACCGCCGACAGGTGATCTGGGCTCCGCCGTTCTCGGCTGAAATGCCTTCGCTGGAGGTGGGGGTGCCTCAAGGTTCTATCCTGAGCCCCACCATCTTCAACATATATATGGCCCCTCTAGCGGAGGTAGCGGAGGTGTTTGGGGCCCGGGTCATCTCATACGCTGATGACACCCAGCTCTTGTTCACCTGCAGGAAGGGAGAGGTCTTCAACGGCGGCAGAATCAAGGACTGTCTGAGTGCAGTCTTTGCGTGGTTTCAGCGGCACAGCCTGAAATGCAACTCAGACAAGTCTGAGCTGCTCTTTTTCGGCTGTGCCCCTGATCCGGGTTGGAAGACATGGTGGCCCCAGGACATGTTCCCCCCAGAGAAACCATCTTCTCAGGTAAAAAATCTTGGAGTGGTGTTTGACGATGATCTTTCTTTCCGTCCACACATTCTGGGATTAGCAGGGAAATGCTTCGGCATCCTTAAGATGCTTAGGAAATTCCTTCCTCTGCTTTCATTGCAGTATCGTAGGAATGTAGTCCAGGCGCTTGTGGGATCCCGCCTGGACTATGCAAATGCGCTTTTTGCAGGCCTACCTAAGTATCTGTTATCCAGACTGCAAATTGTCCAGAATTCGGCGGCCAGAGCCATCTATGGCCTGCCCAGGAGAGCCAGTGCCTCTGCGCTCCTAGCTAGGTTGCACTGGCTGCCAATCACTGGGAGAATTAGATTTAAACTCCTCACTCTGGCGTTTAAAGCCCTCCATGCGATTGGTCCCAACTATCTGAGGAAGCGTATTGCTTTCTATGTGCCACGGAGGTCGCTGCGGTCAGCGGACCTGGCCAAAATGGAGGTGCCTGTGGTCAAACGTGTCCGGATGGGAGGTCGATCCTTCCAACACGTGACAGCTTGCTTGTGGAACGAGCTCCCACTTTCTCTTCGGAAAGCGAACAACCTCCTGGCTTTTAGGAAGGAGTTGAAGACTCTGCTCTTTACCAAGTAATCCGCTGTGACTGTAGTGTGTATGCCTTTGGTTTCTTGTTTCTCTGGGCCTCTTTGCTAAAGCGCCGGGACACCCTTTTGGGGTAGCCGTGCGCTCAAAAAGTTCGGCTTAACATTAACATTAACATTAACAATGGGGCCACTGTCAACACCATCACAAATCACCAATTTTAAATGTAGCACAAGTAGTAAATGTAGAGCACAACCAGTTACCACTGGCGAAATACTGATCTCAGCCTTATCATATTATGCATAAACCATATTAGGATCACACATTATGCACCAACCTCAAACATACATTATGTAATAATCATGAGGCATAAAACTGATTAGGAGAACGCATTGTGCAATAGGCATCACAAGCATAAATACATTATGAAATACCCAGCATAAACCTTATGAAATAAATTGGCATAAAAAAAGCGTACCCAAATCGGGGGCACAACGCACTATAATGTGGCTCAGTTACAGTAATTGGTTGTCCACTACTAGTAAGTGCAGACCATACACAACTACATACTTTTTTTGGTAGAATTTATTTTTCCTTGGATTGGTATTTTTCATGGAAACTGCCAATTCTTACTGCCATGAATAGACCAGCATCTGTTGCATCTATGGATCTAGATTTTGAGGAAGAGAGGATGGAAACCTACACTTTGAAACAGCCCAAGCATCTCTGCAAGAAATTGAAAGTTGCAACACCAGGCATTTCTAAAAAGGATGACTACCAAAAGGTGCTGAGGGCCTGAGTAGAAGCAAGAAATGCCCCTGAGTTGGTGATGGAGCCAGCTCGGGATGCAGATGGGCAGCTGTATGGGCCAGTGTTTCCAGCCAGGCGAGGTGTACCATTCCCACCTGGCAGTAGTACCTCTTCCAAAGACCTGTCCCCCAGTGAGCTGGAAGACGGTGAGAGAAATGGGGCACGCAAGCTAGAGTTGGCTAAGCTTAAGATGGAGGGTCAGAGGGACTTAGAGAATAACAGATTGTCCTTGGAGAGAGAAAGAGAATTCGAATGAAACATGAGAGGATGTTGAGGGAGTTAGAGATCAAGGCAAAGGGCTTAGAGATCAATCACTCTGGTGGCAGCGCACCATCTGCGCCTTCAAAAGGCAGGGTATATATCCCCAAGGATGTCATCAAAGATTCCCATAAGCATGAAAATATTGGGCAATGGTTTGTCGCCTATGAGATAGGAATGTTGGCCCACCGGGTCCCGGAGAAGAATTGGGGAGCTGGGTTGTGGGGCCACTTTGTGAGTGAAGGGAGGGATACTTTGTTAGACCTACCCAGTGAAAATAGGATGTCTTACGCCCACGTGTAGGAAGCCCTGATGAAAAGGTATGGTTTGACCCCAGAACTCTATATACAGAGATTCAGGAACTGTAAGAAGCTGGAGGGAAACACTTGGGTAGAATATGTATCTTTCTAATGCAGAGCTATGGATGGCTGAGTGAAGGGTAGCAAAGTGGATACTTTTGAAGCGCACTATGATTTGGTTGCAAGGGAGCACTTGTCTGGTATCGGTTTTCCAGAGCTACACCAGCACCTTATTGATAGCAAGTTAACTAACCCTAGGAAGATTGCTAAGGATGCGTACCACTGAGTCAGTACAGGGTCCTCAAGGGTCATGTGGGAGACTCAGCCAAAGGTGGGCAGGGTCCCCAGCAGAAGAGTGGGGGGGACAAAGGTAAACAGATGGAGTTCCAGAAAGGACCCCAAAAAGTAATTCCCAAGGGAACCAAGGGAAGAGTTTCCAGCTTCCCCCAGAGAAAAAGTCAGAGCCCCGACCGGTAAACCTTTTCACAGGGGGCCTGCTACATGCTTTCAGTGTAAGCAAGTGGGACACAATTTGTATGATGCCCAATGTCCCCAGAAGGGTCAGTATGTGCCACCAATGCACCACCCCGTCAGATGGCCAGTGTAGCCCTGGGTGGGGAGGAGATGGGTGCCCAAGGTGGGTTGGTCCCGCAGAAATGTCCCTTGTCGAATTAGGAGACTTTGAGATGGTCCCTAAAACTCAGCTGCCTGATAACACTAAAAAGTAAAGACAGTGGGTGACCATCAATGGCCATAGAGCGGAGGCTCTGAGGGACCCCGGGTTAGTGTGACAGCTGTTAATTGGTGGTTGGTGTCCAAGGAACAGGTTATCCCTCATGCATTCTTCCCTGTAGTTGCAGCGGACAACTCACAGAGCCAGTGAGAGGTGGTTCAAGTTCCGTTTGAGTGGGGGCGTTTCTGGTACTCTTCAAGTAGCTGTGATGCCAGCCATGCCTGTGGATTGTCTGTTGGGCAATGATTTAGAGCACTCCCCTTGGGCTAAGGTGGAGAAGAAGGCTCATTTGGAGAGGTTGGGTCTGGCTGAGTGGGCGTGTTTGACCACTCGGTCTATGGTAGCCAGTAAGTGTGTTCAAGAGGTCCTAGAGCCTTAAAGTATGGCCCAGGAACCTGCTTAAAGAGAAGAGGTAGGGGGCACTGGAAATGAGCCCCCATTGTTCCCACAGTCCAGGAGGAAGGATACCTTGAGGGGGATGCCCTGGAACTTACAGGGGAACACAATGCTGAATTGGGGGACCTACCTGAGCTGACCCATTGGCAACAGGAAGGAGGACCCTCCAGGGTAGCATTTTGTGCAGAACAGAGGAAGTGCCCTTCGCTTGTGGGTTTGCAGCAACAGGCCACAAACCAGGCAGCAGGTGTTCAGTCTGGATCACATTGGATCTACTGGGAGAACAACCTCCTGTATAGCGAGCCTAAGGTTGCGAAACCTGGGTAAGCCTGTGTGCTGATGGTACCCTAGTGCTTCAGAGCCTTCCTGCTGGGGTTGGCCTTTAGCTGGACATCTGGGGCAGGACAAGACCTTTGAAAGGCTTGTCACCCACTTTTTTTGGCCGCAGATGCGGAAGAGTTCACATACTCATTGTAGGACTTGTCAAACTTGCCAGACAAAGTGGAAAAGTGGAAGGAATCACAAGGCTCTGCTTCAACCTTTCCCTGTAGTCAGTACCCCCTTTGAACGGGTGGGCATTGACATTGTGGGGCCACTGGACCCCAAGACAGCTATGGGCAACAGGTTTATCCTGGTCTTGGAGGACCATGCTACCCGGTACCCGGAAGCCATCCCACTCAGGATAGTGACGGCCCCCGTGGTGGGACATGCACGATGGGAATTTTCTCCCGTGTGGGGTTCCTCAGAGAGGTGGTGTCTGACCGAGATACCAACTTCATTTCCAGTTATATGAAGTCCTTGTGGAAGGAGTGTGGTGTTACTTACAAGTTCACCACTCCTTACCACCCACCAGGTAATGGGTAGGTTGAGAGATTCAACCTGAACCTTAAAGGCATGATTATGGGTCTTGAGGAACCTATGAGGCATAAGTGGGATGTCCTCTTGCCATGCCTACTTTTTGCTTACCTTGAGGCGCCACACAAGTCCCTAGGGTTCAGACTCTTTAGAACTGTTGCATGGACACCCAGTAAGAGGGCCTTTGAGTCTGATCAAGGAAGGCTGGGAGCATTCTCCCAGGAAACCACCCCAGGATGTATACAGTTACATGCTGGCCTTCAGGAACCAGACTTGGTAATTCAGACGGCTCACTCAGACGGATCTGGAAGCCAGCCAGGAGGGCATGAAGCGGTGCTATGATCAGAATGCCACTCTGATTGCGCTTCAACCTAGACAGAAAGTTTGGGCCATGGCATGACAGGTGGACCGGACCATTTGAAGTGGTGGAGAGCAAGAGTGATGTCACCTATTTGATGAACTTGCGGTCTCCAAGGAACCCTTTGCGGGTCCTGCATGTTAACCGCCTGAAGCCCACTTAGAAAGGTCCGTAGTGGGCATGCATCTAGCGACAGATGATGGAATGGAGGAGGAGACAGAGCCTCTTCCTGACCTTCTGTCTGCAACAGAGCAAAATGGGTCAGTGGATGGTGTCAGCCTTTTTGTCACCCTGACCCCTGATCAGCAGCAAGATTGTCGCCAACTGTTGGGACAATTCTCTGATTTGTTTTCCTTGATTCCTAGTGTCACTGAGTGGTGCGTCCATAATGTGGACACTGGGGACAGTCCCCCTGTGAAGCACAAGGCTTACAGAGTGACTGACAAGGTCAGAGCTTACATCAAGGAGGAAGTCTCAAAGATGTTTGACTTAGGGGTGATTGAGTCCTCCAACAGTCCTTGGGCCAACCCAGTTGTCTTGATCCCAAAAGCTGCCACGCCTGGTGCCACACTTAAACTCTGGTTCTGTGTGGACTACCGGGGACACGCACCCCATCCCCAGAGCTGATGAGCTCATTGATCGGTTAGGGGCTGCACAGTACCTCAGCACTTTGATTTGACGTCTGGGTACTGGCAGATCGCCTTGACTGATGGGGCCAAAGAGAGGTCAGCATACTCCACACCAGATGGGCACTATCAATTCTGGGTTATGCCCTTTGGGATGAAGAATGCCCCTGCCACCTCTCAGAGGTTGGTCAACCAGGTATTGGCTGGACTGGAAGATTTCAGTGCCACCTACCTGGATGACATTGCAGTCTTCAGCGCCAGCTGGGAAGAACATCTGTGCCACCTCTGGAAAGTGTTGATGGCACTGGGCAAGGCAGGCCTCATGATCAAGGTGAGTAAGTGCCAGATCGGACAGGGTTCCGTGGTGTACTTGGGCACCAGGTAGGGAGCGGCCAGGTGGCACCCCTACAACCCAAGATTGATACCATCCTAGCATGGGAGCCCCCAAAGATTCAGACACAGGTGAGAGCCTTTTTAGGACTCACGGGTACTACAGGAGGTTTGTCAAGGGGTATGGCAACATTGTTGCCCCCTTGACTGAGCTGACTTCCAGGAAGCAGCCCAAGAAAGTGAACTGGACTGACACCTGTCAGAAGGTTCTTGACGCCCTGAAAACTGCCATGTGCACAACACCCGTGCCTCAGGCGCCCAACTTCTCAAAGGAATTAATTGTTCAAACAGACGCTTCAGAGCATGCTGTGGGGGCTGTTCTTTCACAGATTAATGAGGAGTACTTAAACTAACCTGTAGCCTTCATTAGTAGGAGGTTACTTCCATGGGAACAGAGGTGGAGTGCAATTGAGACGGAGGCATTTGCTGTGGTCTGGGCACTAAAGAAGTTGAGACCATACTTGTTTAGGACTCCCTTCCTGGTTCAGAGCGACCACAGGCCCCTCAGATGGTTGATGCAGATGAGGGGTGAGAACCCAAAGTTGTTAAGGTGTTCAATTTATCTACAGGGGATGGACTTTACGGTGGAACACCGCCCTGGTACAGAACACAGCAATGCTGATGGTCTGTCCAGAATTTTCCACCTTAGTGTAGAGAACTCCCAAGGGGAAGGGTAGTTCTCATGTTAGACCTGGTATCATTGGCGTGAGCCTCCCTTCTATTTTTTACTGATGGTCTCCTCTGTTTTTGATCTGTGTTGCTGGTTAGATGCTTTTGGCTCTGTGCCACTACTATTCAGTGCCACAGTGCAAGTGTTCCCTATGTTAAATTGATGTATTGATTAGTGACTCCATGATTGGGTTATTTGATTTACTTGTCAGACCTTAGTGCAGTGCACCATGTGTTCCCAGGGCTTGTAAATCCAATGCTGCTGGTGGGCTTGCAGCACTGGTTGTGCCACCCAATGAAGCAGCTTGTAAAGTGTGTCTCAGGCCTGCCATTGCAGAGCCTGCATGCAGTCTAGTACTGCCATGTTGACTTGGTAAGTGCACCCACTTTCCAGTCCCTAAACCTTCCATTTTCCTCATAGCAGACACCCCTAAGGTAGGCCCAAGGGCAGGGTGCATTGCAAATATAAGGTAGGACATGCCCTGATGTGTGTGGCATGTCCTAATAGTGAATGACAGCCATTTTTGTTTTTCACTATTGCAAGGCTACCTGTTCCCCATAGGCCAGAATGGGCAGTTTGATGATAACATTTTATAATCCTAACTGACTCAGGGTGTCGTAATTTGACGATGGCTGGGTTAGCGCTTAGCTTTGCTACACGTTATTTCCCTTAACTTGGCCTTATTCGAAAAACGCCATTTTGTATGCTACGGCGGCCATTTTAGGGAATGAGCGGCCTCGTGGTCAGCATGCCCTTTAGTCCTTTGTCCGTGCCACTGACCACTCGAGTTTGCCCAGCAACAGGCTATTTTTAGTAACGACAAACTTAGGGGTCTGAATTAGAATCCAGTAGTGATTCTCAAATATTGTACCTAGAACAACTAATGTGCATAGGGACCAAAATTACTAGGTGAAAAATGACAAACCATATCGCCAAAATGTGAGGCACCAGTAAAAATGAGTCACCCTTGGTTGAGGATTCCCATCAAAGTCTTGTATGGATCAATATTCTCATCTGGTAATCCTTATCGGGTATTGTGTCTCTTGATCATTGAGACCACTAGCATACCCAGATAGCCATTTCAGGGTAGCGACCCACAATCACTCAGATGTACCACATGAGGTGGATATGATGGGAATGTGCAGTGCAACAAATGATATATGTGGTGGTTAAAAAGGGATAGGGAACTTAACAAAAACCTATTTTATTGAGCGTTAGCCCCTTCCTGTTTAAAAAAAGTCTGTCTTAGTACTATCCAGTGTGTCCGGGGAGTGGACCTCACCTCTTCCTGGACCTGGCTCAGGATATGTGAGACCCCGCACTGTCCGTCGTTGTCTCGGACTGTGACTGAGTCAGGGGGAGTACTAAGACACCAGGTCCGAAGAGGAGTTCGTACAGATGAAGGAATCACATATCCTTTACTGTTATACTTCACTTGTGTGTTTTTTTATATAATTTTTTCACACTTTACTTATCACTTGTAAGCAGTAGCAGTAGTAGAGAACAGAGACCCTGACGAAAGCCTGAGGAACTTCCCTCTGGGGCTGAAACATGTTGGTCTCCCCGCAGCTATTTGTGTGTACTGCGTAGATAATGCTAAACTGTTCTTGTTTTTAAACAGGAAGGGGCTAACGCTCAATAAAATAGGTTTTTGTTAAGTTCCCTATCCCTTTTTAACCACCACATATATCATTTGTTGCACTGCACATTCCCATCATATCCACCTCATGTGGTACATCTGAGTGATTGTGGGTCTCTACCCTGAAATGGCTATCTGGGTATGCTAGTGGTCTCAATGATCAAGAGACATAATACCCGATAAGGATTACCAGATGAGAATATTGATCCATACAAGACTTTGATGGGAATCCTCAACCAAGGGTGACTCACGTTTACTGGTGCCTCACATTTTGGCGATATGGTTTGTCATTTTTCACCTAGTAATTTTGGTCCCTATGCACATTAGTTGTTCTAGGTACAATATTTGAGAATCACTACTGGATTCTAATTCAGACCCCTAAGTTTGTTGTTTATAACTTTAGTCCTAGCGGGGGATATTACTTAGGCCTGGTCTTTAAACATCCCTCTAGCCCTATAAAAGTGTTTGGTTTCTTATATTTTTAGTAACGGTCAAGCCTGTACATGTGCAGTTCCGACTGACCAGTCACCCCTTAAGAATGTTCCGCCAAACTGACCAGTGGTGTTGTAACCCCTCCCATGAGTTGGCTGTGTTCCAAAAATGACCATATATGTACCTAAACTTTGTAACCATGTACCGCCTACCTTTTTATTACTGTAAATCTGTATAAATGAAGGACTCGCACCAACGTTCGGTGTGATACTTCTTGCATTGCCGAAGGGTGCTGTAGGAATGTACCACCACCCCATGGGGTCTTAATAAACTTGTCTTTTGTACTTTTCAGTTTCCGTGCCAACAGTTCTTTTGGTGTAAGTGGGTATTTCTGCGGAGCATGTAGGCCTTGGGAACCCAATACCACAAATTGGCGATCACGAAGGGACTCATCGGCGACTCGGATGCCCGAAGGAGAGGTCGTGACGAAGGATTGGAAACTCGCCATGGACGCGTACGCTGCCATTGAGTGACCAGAGTCTTGGCACCCACGGTGTTTTCCTCCCTTCCTTCTGATATGACCTTCCAGGTGGCGCCGGTCTCCGACTGAGATCCTGATCGTCTGCGTTGCTGTACAGTGCCCGATAGGCTGATCCGATCAAAGACCTTGGCAGTTGGAATCTGGATATTTGAGATTTGGGTAAGATTTGTGATCGGTAAGGTAGTCTGCGGACGCTTACTGAAGTTCTATAATTGTGACTAAAATTTGAGTTAGCTAACATTTTGACTTTGTGAATTTTTAATATATATGTGTAGTGCACTTCACATAGGCAGGCATGTAGAGATGTTTCTCTAACTTTGTGTGAATTACTGTAAGTGCCATTTTTATGGTATCATGCTTTCGTGGTACTTTTTGAACATGCCTGTTTTAAGCACACTCCGAGGGATATGCTGCCTTGGAAATGGTACCACATATAGGCTAAATGAATCTCAGCCGGCTCCCCCAGAGGGAACACCTAATCGTGAGATGTATGTGAAATTCGGCCTTCCCCCTATACTGTACAGTAAATTATGGCATAAATACACTAGAACCGATCCCGAGTTGCAATGGCCACTACATGGGTCGTTTGATTTGCGAAAGGTTCAGTTTGTTGAGCAATGTTTGTTTCAGCGCAGGTCTAGACAGGACATGTTTGATTGTGTGCAAATGTGGGAGAAAGCAGTGCGTGAACGTATGAAGCGTGAAGTTGCCTTGGCGGACAAAGAGCAGCGCAAGGCTGCTCGAGATAAAGCTTTACAGCTTGAGGAGAAGGAGGAGCAGGAGAAGAAAGAGAGGGAGGCACGGGAACGTAATTTGCAAACGACCGGTCAACTTCCTATTCGTCGTCCGCTTTATCCTGTCCTTAATAATGAGGTTGATGATTTTTCGTTATTAGATCGATCTCCGCCTCTGTATGTTCAGCCTACGGCCCCGTCCGAGGATTCCGGTGATGAAGGTCGGGATAAGTCGAGTACCAGGTTAACTGCTGAGAGAGCCGCGGACTTGCGTAGTTTTGCTAGGAAATTGAATTTGAATCACATAACTGTGTCAGAAGTTGCAGCTGAAAAGGATAAGTGGTCGGAACGAGAATTGATGTGTTTTTTAACTACTTTTGCAGATGAAGTTATTACTCGATTCCGTAAAAATTCAGTGGACTTAGAACCAAAGGATATGTCAGTCCATCATGAGAATATGCGTAAAGGTTTATTTGTTCTTGCAGATGGGTTTTTCACACGATTGCTCCAGCTACGGGATGAGGCGTCTAGATTGCGGGAAGCACGAAAAACAGAAAAAGAGTCCGTGCCGGGGTCGACGGAGCAGTCCAAACAGTGTTCTATCCTGGGTTCAGATAAGAATTCTAAAGTGCATGTTATGCCTATGCGTGAAGCTGCACCTCTGTATGTTCCCCCTAAAGGGGACGGTACAGATGAAGATAAAATGTCGGCAAATTCAAAGGGGTATTTTATATATAATTGGGTGTATACGCCTTGGAATAGAGCAGATGTTATGGCATTGAAAAACGCTTTACCTGATCTCCGTAAGAATCCGGCAGCATTCTATGAAGGGGTGGAGGGGGCCATTTCCTCTTGTGTTATGACTCTTGTTGATATAGATCTTTTCTTTGGATTAATACTTCCCCCTGATATGTGGAGATCGATTCGTAAGACTAATGATCAAACGATATTTGGGGCAACTTGGAAGGAGATAAGTCAGGCTGATTTAGACAGGGAACCTGCATGCAAACCATGTGACTTAATTTTAGATCTTCCAGCGGCTATTTTGAACAAACTAAAAACGCTTGTTCCTCCTAAAAAGATCGATTGGACTATGTTAGCTTCATGCAAACAGAAGCCAGACAAATCGGTATCTGATTTCTTTACACGTTTTGAAGAAGCGTTTCATGATTACAGTGGTCAATCATTAACAGATGATACGGGTAGGCATTTGTTTGTAGATAAGTATGTGGCTAATCTCCTACCGGAGATTGCAAAACGGTTGAAAACAAGTGAAAGTTCCTGGACCACGGCGGCCCCTGCGTCTTTGTTAACTATGGCTCAGTATTATGAGCGGCAGGAACTAGAGGCTAAAGAAAGTGTTGATAAGAAAACGAAGGAATTGAAAACGAAGGTGATGTTGGCACAGGTTCGCGGTGCGCAATCTAGAGGAAATGATAGAGGCAGGCGAGGAGGGGGTAATGTGTCGTACGGTCCTACCGATATTGCTGAGGACCAATGTGCCTATTGTAAAGAGTTTGGGCATTGGGCTGAAGATTGTCCAGTGCTTCGTGAGCAACGGAGCCAGCGTGGTCGAGGAGGTGGAAGGTCGAGGAATAGTTATTCAGGAGCGAGAGGTGGCGGAAGTGATCGTGGTAGGTTTGAAGCGAGGGGTCGTGGTCAGGATGAATGAAATACCTTTGATAGACGGAACCAATATCAGATATAGGAGGGTGAGAATGTGGAGCATCAGGATTATGTGCATGCATAGGATTGCGTAGGATGGGGTGCGGAATCAGTTGAAGTGCCAGTAGATCAAAGAGGTCCATATGTATCAGCGGGCATTTTGGGTTCTACTGATCAGTTTTTAGTTGACACAGCAGCTACTCGTAGTGCTTTGTCTAAAAACTTGGTTCCAAGGGCTCCCCTGTCTGACAAAACAATAACATGTATAGGGTTTGATGGCACACCCTCTCCTAGCCCATTATCACAACCTCTTGCACTTTGTATTGACACATTTTTCAGCTTTTGCCCATTTTTGTTGTCACCTCACACTCCAGATAACATTATGGTCATTGATTTGCTTAAATATTTTCGAGCAACGATACGCTGTGCTCCTGAAGGAGTGCGGGTTATTTTGAATGACAATTACCCAGATTCAGACAGATTTTGTACAATGAAGGAAATTGAAGCATTAGCCTCTCTCCCACACACGTTATGGGCGACATCAGATACGGATGTGGGACAGATGCTCATTCCACCTATTCGAATCACTGTCAAGGAGGGAGTACTTTTGCCACGTGTACCACAGTACAATATCTCTAGGGAAGGTGAAATTGCCCTGACGAACATCGTTCAGGATTTGATTATTGCAGGAGTAGTGGAGGAAGTTCCCTACAATGTCTGTAACAGCCCTATTCTTACGATCCTTAAGAAAGACACTGACAACAAAGTCTATCGATTTATTATTGATTTGAGAGAAATTAACAAAATTGTCATTCCCCAATACCCGGTGGTGTCTGATATCACGACATTGCTTACCTTGGTCCCCCCAACTGCGACGACCTTTTCTGTTATTGACCTTAAGAACGCGTTCTTTTTCATCCCCATTCATCCTGACAGAAGATACTTATTTGGCTTTACATTAAATAATAAATCGTACAGATGTGGTCGTGTTCCCCAAGGTTACACCGAGAGTCCTAGCATCTATAGCGAGGCTTTAAAAAGACAGTTTGACTCTTTTGAATTGCAATCCGGAGTAGCCCTTATACAGTATGTTGATGATCTCCTGTTGGGTGCAGACACCTATGCACAATGTGAGGAGAGTACACTTGCTTTGCTTTCCTTTTTTGCTCAGAACAATCACAAAGTCTCTAAGAAAAAGCTACAATACTGTAGACCCAAAGTGACCTACCTCGGTCATCTTTTGTCTAAGGAGGGGCGTGCATTAACATCAGATCGAATTCAAGCGATTTTAGATACGCCAGTCCCCCGCACTCAGAGAGATGTACGCGCCTTCATAGGACTAACGTCCTTTTGTAGACAGTGGATCATGGGGTTTTCGCACATTATCAAACCTTTGTTAGCGTTATTGTCCAAAACTACACCAATGCCCCTTGAATGGACAGATGAATGTCAAAATGCTATTGAACAATTGAGACAGGCCCTTTGCTCTGCACCCGTGTTAGGTACACCAGATTACACAAAGATCTTCACGTTGTACGTGCACGAGAAGGATGGGTGCGCGTTATCAGTGTTAGTGCAGGCACACGGGGATAAGCAGAGGCCATGTGCATATTTCTCAGCCATTCTTGATCCTGTAGCGAGAGGGCTACCTGGGTGTTTCCGAGCAGTCGCAGCGACAGCAGTAGCTATACGGCAAAGTGAGGGAATAGTTTTGTCACACTAATTGTTGGTGTTAGTTCCCCATGCAGTAGATGCCCTGTTAAATCAAACGAAGACACAGTACCTCACGAGCGCACGTTTAACAGGATATGAGCTCACACTCTTGGTGCCACATATCACACTGAAAAGATGCGCTACCCTGAACCCTGCCACTTTATTGCCATATCCGGTTGAAGAGGGTCAGGAGGAAAAACACCATGATTGTGTTTTCCTGACCGAGGAACAAACAAAGGGTCGCGTCGACTGACAGGATATGCCACTTCCAGATGTGGATGGGGAACTGTGGGTTGATGGATCGTGTTTGAGGCTGCCAGATGGCACAACTTCTGCAGCATATGCGATCACGACACTTAAGACGGTGGTAGAAACAGCACGAATACCCCAGAAATCAGCCCAAGCAGCGGAGCTGATAGCTTTGACAAGAGCCTGCGAATTGGGTGCTGGCTTATGTGTGAACATCTACACAGATAGCCGGTACGCCTTCAGAGTAGCGCATGACTTCAGCCTACTCTGGAGAGAGCGTGGGTTTTTGACTTCGCATGGAGTACACATTATGCACCGAGAACTAGTGCGTGATCTCCTAAACGCGTTACTTTGTCCAAAGAAAGTGGCGATAATCAAATGCAGTGCACATAAAAAGGTCACTGACAAAGTGGGACAAGGCAATGCCTTTGCAGACAGTATAGCAAGACAAACAGCTATGTCACGAAACGACTCCCCCATGTATGTAGTGAAGTCGCAGGCCGAGCGATGGCATGATGCTAGAGCAGAGATATTAGACATCCAGAAATCCGCGACTGAAGAAGAACTTGTAACATGGGCAGCAGAGGGGGTGCTGGATGATGAGGGTTGTTGGAGGAGCAAGGATATGGAACGATGGAAATTGCCTGCAGCTTACTTGCAAGCAATGGTCCAGATGACACATGGGTTGGCACATGTTGGAGCTCTTGCAATCACTCGATTGTTAACACGAGTTTGGGAGCATCCTGAGATTGCCAACACTGCCAAGAGAATAGTGCAGACCTGTTTGATATGTTTACAGCACAATCCTGCAAAAGGGACGCATACTCCGAAAGGAGGGTTCGTTCCACCTTCTGCACCATTCGAGGTATTTCAGATGGATTATATCCAGCTTGAGCATTGCAATAACCTTAAGTATGTCTTAGTGGTGGTGTGTGCCTTTAGCAAATGGGTTGAGGCTTTCCCCACGAAAGATAATACGGCTCTGACAACGGCCAAGGTTTTGCTCAAAGAGTACTTTCCTTGATATGGAGTTTGCAAATTTTTGTGGAGTGATAATGGTCCTCATTTTGTTGGGAAAATTGTAGAATATGTGCTGAAGGGATTGGGGATTCAGCAAAAGTTTCATGCTGTGTTCCATCCTCAGTCAGCAGGTCTTGTCGAACGGTACAATGCCACTTTGAAACTAAAGTTGGCTAAGATTGTGGCATCCACGTCTTTGAAGTGGCCGGATGCCTTGCCGTTAGCATTACTCTCTATTAGATCAGTGCCCCACTCTCGAACTGGCCTCACACCTTATGAAGTGGTGTTTGGAAGGCCTATGAATATATGGGGAGTTCCTAAGCCGCGATTGTTACATGATGTGCCTTGTATAATGATGAACGATTATTTGGCACGATTAACAAATGATTTACTTTCTATTCACCAACAGGTTCGAGAAGCGCTCCCTGACAATTCCATTGGAGAGGCTCACAATCTTCGTCCTGGTGACTTTGTAATGATAAAATCGTTTGAGAGAGCGAACAGCTTGGAACCGAGGTGGCGTGGCCCCGAGCAAGTCCTGCTTGCGACTCGAACGGCTGTACGAGTGACCAACAGGAAGCGGTGGGTGCATTCAACTCACTGCCGTCGCGTCTCTCCGGACCTGGTGAATCCTACTGTGCTGTCTGACTACAGAGATATCTTGGACGAGGAAAAGAGCTGAGCTGTGACGTCGGCCGAATCGGAGGGAGCCTTCCCGGACCACACCGTTTCTGGACAACAGCGTTATAATCTGCGGCCAAAATAGAAAGAAGATTTTTTTTTGGTGCGAGACTGGTTGGTTACCGCTCTGGGGTTTGTGAAACGGAAGCCGGGAATCTCAAGGGGGGGGATCAGTTCTGCCAAGAGTAGCGACACCCGTCTTGACCCCGGAGAAGAAAACAACGGCTACCTCGGAGCTCAGCACTCACATTTTTATTTTTAATTGTATATTTGAGACATTGTGAACTCTTTTGAACTATGGCGTCTTCTGCAGCACGAGACAAAATAATTTTTGGTGCTATATTGTTTGTATTGGCAATTGTGGTAATAGCAGTGATAGCCTGGGTAGTAGAACTTGTGGTGCCTGTACGAGAACATTTACTGCCGACTACCCCGGCTCCATCTGAACATTTTCATTTCACCTTACCCTATCATGAAGAACGGCACCGACAGACTTACTTGAACAATAGCTTCATTCAAATCTTGCATCATACTCACAATATGACGAACACTTCTAACTGTTGGGTGTGTGGGATGTTGCCTGGACATCAGAAGAAAGGAGGCACACCACTTATCCCTCTTCCGTTTTCCCATAATGGTTCCTGCAATGCTTGGTATACTCTTCTATTCACTTTGCGCTGGCCAACAAAAGGGGGGGTGCTTTTCCGTTTAAACAAGATATGCTATCATGATCGGGATGGCTATCCCCAAGCTGAGGGTACTCAATTCAAATGGGAAGAGTACCGCCCCGACAACGTGTCTGCACCCCGAATCTACAGTAATCAATGGAACATTAATATGTCCAGCTCTCATGTTATTAATGTTATAGATACTAAAGCTGATCTTTGCATACGAAATAAAGGTACGATCCCTGTTGGAAAAAGTGAATGTAACACCACACTTACATTTGACAGTCCGAATGGCATATCCTTTGTGGCATCTCGAAATACATACTTCATCTGTGGCAATAAAGGTTATCATCGTCTCCCGTTAGGATGGTTAGGTACATGTTATATCTCTTTTGTATTGCCCCCTATATTCATTGCCCCACCAATGTACCATAATGACTATATTCTATACCATGACTATGTGTTAAATAGAGTCAAACGTGCTGTAGTCCTGGAAGACATTGATCAGACCGATACTGCACTACAACAATATGTGGATTTTAATTTGGGTTTGTTTTCCTTTGTGGGAGCTGCTCTGAACAGTCGAAAGATACGACGACTGACCCGTGTTGTTGAGGCTGTAGCTAATGATACTGCTTTTGCATTGGGGAATATAACTGAAGAGCTTCAAATATCTAGAATTGTCACGCTCCAGAACCGGATGGTTCTAGATGTAGTTCTAGCTGATCGAGGGGGGGCATGTAGAATTATCGGAAGTAGCTGTTGTGTTTACGTTCCTGACAACTCACCATCTGTATATGATGCTATATCAAAATTGCATAAAATTGCCGCTGAAATACATCCGGATTATGGTACATGGACCTTTTCGGGGTGGTTCTGGTCTATGCTTAGTACATGGGGCTGGAAACTACTGACAATCTTATGTATCATAGTTGGGATCTTATTCTTCTTGTGTGTATGTATACAATGTGGCCCTGCATTATGTTCCATGTGTTTATCTGCTTGTATTCCATCTAGACGAGCTCTTGCCCAAAATGAATTAATGCTTCATAAAGAAGTGGCTCAAATTATGTCAATTGATATAGAAGATGAGTATCCCGACTATGTCCACTATGAGGTAGCTTCAGCTAAACGCTAAAAGGGTCGTCTGTCATAATATGACGATGGCTGGGTTAGCGCTTAGCTTTGCTACACGTTATTTCCCTTAACTTGGCCTTATTCGAAAAACACCATTTTGTATGCTACAGCGGCCATTTTAGGGAATGAGCGGCCTCGTGGTCAGCATGCCCTTTAGTCCTTTGTCCGTGCCACTGACCACTCGAGTTTGCCCAGCAACAGGCTATTTTTAGTAACGGTCAAGCCTGTACATGCGCAGTTCCGACTGACCAGTCACCCCTTAGGAATGTTCCGCCAAACTGACCAGTGGTGTTGTAACCCCTCCCATGAGTTGGCTGTGTTTCAAAAATGACCATAAATGTACCTAAACTTTGTAACCATGTACCGCCTACCTTTTTAATACTGTAAATCTGTATAAAAGAAGGACTCGCACCAACGTTCAGTGTGATACTTCTTGCATTGCCGAAGGGTGCTGTAGGAATGTACCACCACCCCATGGGGTCTTAATAAACTTGTCTTTTGTACTTTTCAGATTCCGTGCCAACAGTTCTTTTGGTGTAAGTGGGTATTTCTGCGGAGCATGTAGGCCTTGGGAACCTAATACCACAAGGGAACATGGTAGCGATTCGAATTTAGTATGCATGAACTCAGAATGATAAATTATATATTTTAGTAAAGTTGGTTTAAACATTCTGTGTTTGAAAATACCACTTTTAGAAAGTAGGTATTTTCTTGTCTAACTATCCAAGCCTGCCTCTGCTAGGTTGTGTATTCCTTCTCTGGAGTTTGAGTGACAGGGGCTGGGGGATTCCAGGAGACACGGTGAATCGGCACAGGGCTGAATAGAGAAATCTGCATGTAGATGAGTGAGAGGAGTTGCACCTGGGACCTGAAAAGGGCTGGGCCTTCCCTCCTCAATGCTGGCTCAGCCTCCTGTGGTGTGTCTGATATCCCTGGCCTACACTGTGAAAGGAAAGAAGGACTCTTGTCAACAAAGTGCTCCAGGACTGACCAGAACTGCTCTGGACTAGGCAAAGGCCTCTCTGCCTTCAGAGGACAAAGGAGTTTGTAGTATGAATATGGGGACCCAGACCCCAAGACTTTAGATCACTTCTGGGAACAAGACAAACCTTTTGCCAAGGAGAAGAGCCAAGGAAGCTGCAGGATTTTGGACTGCCCCCTGCCAGTGGGCTGTGTTGCTGGTTTGGCCTGCAGTGGTTTCTTTATTGGCAAGGAAAGGAGAAGGAACTTTTAAAGAACTTTCATCACCTTGCAGAATATTACTCCAAGGGCTTGAACTTGTGCTTGCCTCCTGCTGAATTCTCAGGGACAAATGACTGTACCACCAGCTCCCCTCTGCATTTCCTTGCTGGGAATTCTATCTGCAGAACCCTGCGTGTTGCTGGGAGCTAGAGCGTGACGCATCGAGAAGAAGCGTGTCGCAGTCACAGCTGTTAAGTCAACAAATGAGAGGGAGGCCTAGGAACCTGTTAAGGTCCAGTGTCCGTGCTCCACAAGATACTGTTAAATCATAGGGAACACTGTTCCGAGTTGAGGGTGTATAGTCTCACGGACTCAACAAATAAAAATAGAAAGATTGAGAATAGAATACAATAGAAAGTGAGAGGAGAGGGAAGAAGAGAGAGGCAGAGGTACATCCCCAGTATCGAGGATCCAATCCGAATGGGAGGGCCAAGTCTTGCCTCTTATTTGCTCTCACACACCCCGAAGGATGTCACTCTTCATCATTGGGCTTTTGCTCCTCGTCAGGCTTGCATTGCAATGCCTGATGGGTCCCCCGAAGGGTCACTTTTGCAGAGATGTTTTAAGAAAAAAGCTGTTAGGTGGGTGCGGGTATGTGAGGTAGATCCAATGGGAACAGTGGTGAAGTGCGTGCAGGAGTGGATAAATAAAACTACCTCAGGGTAGCCACAGGGAAACCCTTTAATAGTGTGGTGCCCCTGGCAGATTAAAAAACTGAAAAGTTGGTGAGTTAGTGCCCAAGACACTAAAAAAAGGTTGACATGTTTCACACCTGGTTTGTCTGAGAGATCAATGGCCTTTCTTCAGGACCTACCTGAGAAAGGTGGGGTTCCAGAGTGAAAAAGGTTTTGCAAGTAGGTGAGGGCTGTCTTGGGGGTGACCACAGGGCTAGATTCCCTATTGTGTGGTGTGAATCTCGACTCGTAGATATACCCAAAGCACAAAGATCCCTAGAGGGGATGACAATAAAAAAAAAGAAGAAAGAGAAGCCTTAGGCGTCAGACCTTTCATGGCAAAAATGTCTGTTCAGCCTTTGAACATCACATGAAGTAGCGTCCACAACAGCATAACCAGACAAATATGCAATTGAACAATGTGACTAAAAATCATACAGAGTGCTTCAACACCAAGTTGAAGTCAATCACCTGGTGGAGCATGCTGAGGTACAACAGGAGCGTAATGCCATCATACAGTATGGCTATAGTGCCGGAGGTATCCCGCCCATCCCCCGGCAGTCATTGCTGTAATGATTGTCTGTGCAAGCAGAGAGGAAACCATTGAAACAACCAGGTGTCCTGCCTGGTGCGTGTCAACCCCAGGGGGGAAATGAAGATATGAAGCCCCTCCGTCGATGTGGCACGCAGCCAGTGCTGGAACAACCTTTAATCGTTCAATCTAAAAAGGTTACCAGTGTCGATAATAGCCAGACATGATAGAAGCATACTCAAGGTGGCATAATAGGTACGGAGTGGAGGGCAGTGCCCTGCCTACACTTATAATAAATGGGAGAGGTCTCCCAAGGCTATCGTCCACTTGATGCCCGCAGCCTATTGACTGTAAATACAGGAGAGAGTCCAAAAGTGGACAAAGTGACAGTGACTGACAACTTCAAAACAGCGGAGCACGAAAACAACATCTATTCTATGGAGAATGATCGGTACACTCCTCCACAGTGACGGTGGATTTTACTTACGGTTGCGTTGGGTGCTGGCTCATTAGGCACCTACTCTCTACCACCGGCTGCCTGCAATCAGTTTCTCTGGTACCTCCGTGTACTATTCATAGTCGTCTAGGAGGTGGAGGAAGGCGTCTTCTCCTTCCTGATTTGTGTACATGTGGCGCTTGGTCACTGCCTCGACTCAAAGCGCATACTCAGACAGTAGTGTCTCAAACCATGTGTGTGCATTCTCTGTGGACCTCTCACTTACGTGCATGCAAGTAGAGTATAATGTTCGTGTTATGAAGAGTGAAAAAGGACCCATGTAACATTTTCTCACCCAAGCAGATGTTTAAGTCCCTATGAGTCGCACATTAGATACGAGAGTAAGGCTGTTGTCAGTGACTTCGCATATCTCTTAACCCGGTTTATCTGAGGTGCACTCATTGTGAGTGTATACGGTGAAGGCCATTAAGTGCGTTGTTGCTAATGGCATGTCCCTCGTGTGTGTCATTTACGTGTGTGAGATTGCGTAGGCTAGTTTTCAGATTTGCTTTGTGTGCAGGGTTACAGCTCCACCTACGGTATTTCATCATTAAGCCCTCTGGTCTGGGTATCTAAGCGAAATCTTCCACCAGATACAAGGTACCAGAATTGGCAGCACTTTTGCTCCAAGCCTGGCAGGCCTGTACATGGCATCCATTGAGGCCAGAAAAAGTTCTCTGACTACAACCCGTACAAAGAGAACCTCATTACATGGAAGATGAAGGTCATCCTCGATGGGGGAGAAGAGAGTCTTTTAGACTTCAAAAGCCACCATCCCAAGGCCTTATGTGAGAACCTTCTGTATGACCAGTTCCTGTGGATAAGACATAACTGCACCACCACCCAGGACTTTCAAACCAAGGCCAACCACCTTGAGGAGGATCTCCTGGATAGACACTACCCAAAGAGGGTAGTAGAAAAGGTGAGAAAACGAGCAAGGAATAATAATAGACAGGCCCTCCTCAAAACAAGAGTAAAAGAACCAAGCAAAATCATCACATGTGGCACCAACTTTACATCACTATCCAACAGACTGAAGAAAATTATCAGACGGAATTGAAAGACTGTCAATACAGACACACCGAACTTGGAACAACCACGCTTTTCATTTAAGAGGACGTCTAACCTACAAGATACCCTGGTTAATACACGCACACTGAACAAGAAGAAGAACCTACAGAACGCCACACTCTGGAATCTATCACCTGTCACTCGGCACTACCCATGTGGAAACTGTAATGCCTTGTCCATCACCACCCAGACGAAAACTCTGATCCTTGACGACTTCATCGTGGAGCAACGGGGGCACTCTAATTGTAACATTAAGAAGTGCATATACCTCATCGAATGCTCCTGTGGTCTCAGGTATATCGACATGACCTCACGCCCGAATAAGACACGGATAAGCGAGTAAAAGAGTACCATACGACAAGGAAGGACAGCCACCAAGCTGACTAACCACTACCTAGAGGTGGGCCACAACTGTGAGCAATTGGCATGGACAGTGCTGGAATCCAGACCCATTTGAAAAACAGAAGGTCTTCTACGGCAAGAACAATGTTGGGTGCTTTGCTTACATACCCAGACCAGAGGGCTTAATGATGAAATACCCTGGGTGGAGCTGTAACCCTGCACGCAAAACTTAACACCAGCCTACGCAATCTCACACGCATATATGACGTACATGCACATCCTATCATGTCCAGCAGCAGATCGGCCCACCCCCGAACCCACATCCCACTGTGCCAAAGTAAGAACTGTTTCCCCACAAGACACGAGGAACATGCCATTAGCAACAACACACTTAATGGCCTTCACCGAATACATGCACAATGAGTGCACCTCAGATAACCCGGGGTAAGAGATATGCGAAGTCACTGACAATAGCCTTACTCCTGTATCTAATTTGCGACTCATAGGTACTTATACATCTGCTTGGGTGAGAAAATGTTACATGGGACCTTTTTCACTCTTCTGAACACGAAAAATGTGTCTATTTGACACTCTTCACCAAGATCGTGTATTGACCCTACATCCGGGTCACTTATACTCTACTTGCATGCACGTGAGTGAGAGGTCCACAGAGAATGCACACACCTGGCTTGAGACACTACTGTCTGAGCATGCGCTTTGAGTCGAGGCAGTGACCAAGCGCCACACGTACACAAATCAGGAAGGAGAAGACGCCTTCCTCCACCTCCTAGACGACTATGAAGAGTACGCGGAGGTATCAGAGACATTGATTGCAGGCAGCCGCTGGTAGAGGGTAGGTGCCTAATGAGCCGGCATCCGATGCAACCGTAAGTAAAATCCACCATCACGGTGGAGGAGTGTACCGATCATTCTCCATAGAATAGATGTTGTTTTCCTGCTCCGCTGTTTTGAAGTTGTCAGTCACTGTCACTTTGTCCCCTTTGGACTCTCTCCTGTATTTATAGCCAATAGGGTGCGGGCATCCAGTGGACAATAGCTTTGGGAGACCTCTCCCATTTATGGGAGGGTAAGCAGGGCATTGCTCTCCACTCAATACTTAATATGCCACCTTGAGTAGGCTTTTATCATGTCTGGCCACTACCGACACTGGTAACCATTTTAGATTGAACGATTGAAGGTTGTTCCAACCCTGGCTGCGTGCCACACTGACGGAGGGGCTTCGTATCTTCAATTACCCCCAGGGTTGACACACACAAGGCAGGACACGTAGTTGTTTCAATGGTTTTCTCTCTGCTTGCACAGATAATCATTACAGCGATGACCACCGGGAGATGTATGGGATACCTCAGGCCCTATAATCATACTGTCTGATGACATTACGCTCCTGTGGTCCCTCTGCATGCTCCACCAGGTGATTGACTGCAACTTGATGTTGAAGCACTCTGTATGATTTTCAGTCACATTGTTTAAATGCACATTTGTCTGGTTATGCTGTCTTGGATGCTACTTCTTGTGATGTGCAAAGGCTGAACAGACATTTTTGCCATGAAACGTCTGACGCATAAGTCTTCACTTTTTTTTTCTTTTTTTTTATTGTCATCCCTTCTAGGTATCTTTGTGTCTTGGGTATATCTACGAGTCGAGATTTACACCACACAATAGGGAATCTAGGCCTGTGGTCACCCCCAAGCCACCACTCACCTACGTGGGTTACCATTTTCACTCCAGAAGCCCACCTTTATCGTGCACCACTATCACATCAGCTAGGTCCTGAAGAAAAGCCGTTGATCACTCAGACAAACCAGGTGTGAAACATGTCAACCTTTTTTTAGTTACATGGGCACATTGAGCCCTACAGTAACTCACCAACCTTTTGGTTTTTTAATCTGCCTGGGGCACCACGCTATTAAAGCGTTTCCCTGTGGATACCCCTAGGTAGTTTTATTTATCCACTCCTGCACGCACTTCACCACTGTTCCCATTGGATCCACCTCACATTCCTGCACCCACCTAACAGCTTTTTCCTTAAAAGATCTCTGCAAAAGTGACCCTTGGGGGACTCGTCAGGCATTGCAGCGCCGGCCTGATGAGGAGCAAAAGCCCAATAATGAAGCATGACATCCTTCGGGTGAGTGAGGGCAACTAAGAGGCAAGACTTGGCCCTCCCCTTCGGGATGGGATCCTTGATACTTGGGATGTACCTCTGCCTCTCTCTTTTCCCTCACTTCTCACTCTCTGTTCTATTCTCAATCTTTCTATTTCTATTTGTTGAGTCGAAAAGCAGTCACAGCTGTTGCCATTAAATCGACAGAGAAGTGTGTCGCCGCCGCATCACCAGAGAAGGGTGCCTTCATCAAAGCTGTTACCCTGCACATCACAGGAGAAGCGTGTCGCTGCCGCAAGGTCGCCGTTGCATCACAGGAGAAGCATGTCGCAGGGCCTGTTGTGGCTCCAAAGTTACAGAGTTTGCTGCACGGCCGTCGGGCGTGCACGCATCGTCTTCATGTTGTCGCATCAAGGGCGCCATCATATCGCATCGCACCCGATTGTCGCATCGCATCGAGGGTCCATCTTGCCGCATTTTAACCGGGCCGCATTATAAGAATCTACGCATCACCTCCTCTCCGATAAGGATCAAGATGCATCCCCTACTCTGCTCAAGCATTGAGGCGCGACGCATCATCTCCCCCGAAGCAAGGAACCAACGCATTTCCCACTCTGCGAGCCTTTTGTTTGTTTTGCGTTATGCATTTCGGTACTTTTGTGTGAACTGTGTCGTATTTATCATCAACTTGAACTAAGAGACTTCTACCATCTTCAAGTCTACTTTAAGTACAGCATTGTGAATTTTTGTAATTTGTGATCTTGTGTTAAGTCTATATAATGAATACTTATTTGTTTTATAAAACCTGTGTGGTGTCCATCTGTAGTCTTTTCACTGTATTTCTGTGTGTATTCACCAATGCTTAACACACTGCCTCTGAGATAAGCCTGTCTGCTCGTGCAAAGCTACCAAGGGGGGTGAGCAGGGGTTATCCAGTAGTGTAATCACCTTTCCCTGACTTAGAAGCAAGGGTCCCTATTTGGTCAAAGGTGTACACCATTGCCATCTAGAGAACCCCAGTTCTAACAGCCTCAAAATAGCATGAGTGCCTAGCTTGTATTGCAGTTATATACATATACATCTTTTAGCACTTCCTTTTACATTTGCTATTTTAATGGATGTGATTAGTTTGCTTTAGATAGCCTCTTAGTCAATTTATGTTCAATGAGTGGGTGTTATGTGTCAGAGTTAGGCCTGGTCGGAAATAGTGCCATCTTAGTTGCCTTTCCTTTTATCACATCAACTTTTGAAACACATTTGCATTTGTGACACTTGGGTTAGTTGTAAAGAACATGGACCTTGCTGACACAAAGAATTTCATATGAACTCCATCACATTCCCTTGTTATTATGTGCAAGGTCCGCACGTGAGTGATAAAGAAGTGAAGTAGTGTGGCTCACTGGTTAGAGGCGGCAGACCCGAGAGCAGAGGACGGCCCGGGACCAGGGTTCGATTCCCGGCGCGGCAGGTTTCTGGACCAGGGTCAGCGGACTCGATAATTCTCTCGCCTCGGTGCCCACTCTGATCAGCGATCACACTCGGCAACTCTGGGCATTAGCTTGCCTCATCTTCACTAATGGCCCCACCAGACCGCCGGGGATGCCTGGTCTCACCCTGGAGATACCCATTAAGGGACCATCTCTCAGAGAAGCCAGGAAGGGTTTCGCAGCGGTCGAAGCGCCTTGGGACCCTACGGGTAAGTAGTGCGCTATATAAATGCCTATACATTTACATAAAAATGTGTTATTACTCCATCCACATGGCAATACAGTAATCTGTGGATTATAAACAATAGCGGACTGTTCACAATCATGGCCCACAGCAAGGATGCTGTTTTCTATATATAACCTTTTGTTACCAAATAGAATCAGAGGAGACGCTTCAGCTGCCTTCGAGGTGAGCATGCATGCTGAAGCTTTTTGCTTAGCAGCTACCCAATATCTCTGGGAGGGGTGTCTAGTTCATAACCAAGATGGTGTCCTACACTCTTACCTATCAGGTAAAGGGGTTAGATCATCCAGAGGAGGGTTTCTTGGCAGAACACACATTTGCACGATGTAGGAAAAGGTCCTCTTTTTGCATGGTCGCCCCAACCTTTTGCCTAATGTTGATGTACTTTGACTGAGTGTGCCCTGGGTTCCTGCCAACCAGGTACCCAGGCTCTATGTTCTTTCCCTAAAACTGTACTGTTTCAAAAGCAAATTTGCAACTCTCTGGCCACAAGTAAGCCCCTTGTAAAAGGTACCCTAGGTACCATGGGCACTGTTACCAGGGAAGGCCTGTAAGCCCTGCAACTCCTATTGTGCCACCCTTAGAGACCCTGTATCTTTGCATACACACAATGCCTTTGCTGGCTGCATATTTTGGTGCAGAACATCCCTGTGTGCCCTGCCTAAAACCTACTGTCCTGGCATAGGTAAGCCACTCTTCCGGATGGGTGCATTATACCACTGGTCCGTAACCAAAGCAGTCCAGATAAAGCAACCACAACTGTCTAACTGACTCTGACACCGAATGCTTGCGGTCACAGGACAACGACTCCCAAGGATCCCAATCACCTCAACCACAGCTGACCAACTCCGAGGGAACCACAACTGAATCTACAGCATCAGCTCAGACCGCATCCTACGACCGGCCGCCCCTGTGCTGCTGGTGGTGTAGTTCTTGTGTTGGCCATTGGGCCCTAAGGTGATGACCTGGACCCCAGGAGCTTTATTTCACCAATCAGGTGGCCTGCTTGCCGCAGTCCCTAAGCCCACTCCCATGCTTAGCCCGTTGTTTAATGTATGGTCCCTGCACTCTGCAACCGGCCACCTCTGTACCTCTGGCGGTGCCACTTGAGTGCCCATTTGACAGAATCTTACCCTTGGACCCGTAAAACTCAGTTCTGCCTTCTGAGGACTACATGTGGCTCGTAAGTAGTACTGCAAACCTGTATTAAGTTTGCTAAATGCATTGTCTCATTTTTCTTCTCCTCAGGAAATGCACCAGCCTTGTATCTAGAGATACCTGGCTGTGTAAGAAAAGTAATTGCAAAGTAATTCTGACTATCTACCAATACAAAGTAATCCTACTGTTACTAATTCACTGCATTCAAACTGTATTTAAACTGCAATGCTTGCAAAGTATTACTATACTTACATGTACCAGGCGTGGCTTGGTTCTAAAAAATAAATATAAGTAAATAATACTTTTATAAAAAACAATTGGTCAGAGTTCATTCCTTGAGTGTGGGAAATCATTTCTTGCCTGAGTGGTACAATGAATGCTTAGCACTGCCCTCTGAAAAGGCCTTACTTCTTGCCCACACTGCCACAAATAGAGAGTAGGGTACTGTCTACTTTAACCTCTGCCTCCCTTTGGTGATATACTGGACTCTGTGCACAATATACCAAACTTTGGTATAGTATATTCAGAGCCAGCTCCCTACACATGCTAAACACGCTGGGCCCGATTCACAGAACTAACGTAAGACAAAATCCTAAACTTACTACCATTTTGGTATTCACAGAAGGCACTTACTCATTTCGGTATTCACAGAAGGCGCTTACTCATTTCGGTATTCACAGAAGTCCTAAATGCCTTCTGTGAATACAGAAGGTGTTAAAAATGGGATTTCTGTTTGGCTAAGGCTTGCGCCAAAGCCAGGCAGAAACCACCACTCTAGTTAGGGCAAGGGAGTCACACGCCAAGATAACCCCTGCTCACCCCCTTGGTAGCTTGGCACGAGCAGTCAGGCTTATCCCGGAGGCAATGTGTAAAGCGTTTGCGCAACACACACACACACAGCAGCAACAAACTAGGCACACCACAAAAAGGAACTCCACAAAAGGTTATATATAAAAATAAAAGCTCTATAAACGTAGACTCAACGTTGTTCCCCACAGGCCTGCAATACACATTATATATACATTCTGCTGAAATATCAAGCTCATGCACCAAATGTCAGGGGAACACATCTTAATCTCCTTTACCACACATGTGAGGGTAGTACTAACCCAAATCATGAGTCCCCCAAAGGCCTGCCCTTTCCCATTGTTAGGGCTTCCTGATGAAAGTTGGCAAAGCTTATACAAAATATAGGCTTCAAGGACCAAGCTTCATGTTAGAGGCACAGGTCATGCTTATCAATGAAATGACAAAATTATGGGCAGATACATGTAGATGATAGCCCTGCTATATTCCATGAACCCACCTTAATAGGGGAAACAATATGGCTAGCAACAAGTTCCCATTATTACCTAGATGAAGGGATACAACTCTATTCTCTAGTCGTTTAATCAGATTAGCTGGGATAATTATTTCTCTAGTGAATCTAGCCTCCGTGCTGTTAGCTGGAGCAAATTGAGACTTTGCTCCCAAATTTTGACTAAGTTGCTCTCTTTGAAATTGCTTTTCTAGCCCAGAAAGGGGTGATCTGATATCATACAGAAGCATAGCCAAGGAAAGGTTAGTGGCCAGTGGCCCGATTTCTGCTTGTCCTTGCATATTGGTAGCTCTATTCCTGTTCTGGCACCCAATATTATGTTCCTACTTTGCTCTATGATCAGAATGATCAATATTGGTCTGCGGCCCCCTCCCAGCGCCCCTAAAGATTAAGCCTCTAAAACAACAAAGTGGTTGGAAATGAATACTCAGTATGCATCAGAAGTACACATAGGGGCATGGAAATCACAATCAGTCACTTGTGGTCTCAGACTCCTGGTTTCTGAAAGGTAGTGTCAAGACCGGAAAAATTACTTGGTTTATAAAAAAAGCCCAATGGGAATAAAACAATGTTTGTTCTGGCTGTCTGTTTGCGCAGAAAGCAGACTCTGTACCAACAATGGAGATTTAAAGCTAATAATGACAGTCAGCTGAACAGTCCACCGGCCCAATCCATCCCACCCCACAGGTCAACAGGATGTTAATTGTCAAGGAGAAGGGAAAGTCCTTTTACTGTACAAGGCAGTTCAATATTTTTTGGAAAGTTCTTCATGAAATTTTCTTTGTGCCTCATACAAAGAAGGGACTCCTATTAACATTGCTACATAGTGGCAAGCTTCAGATGAAAAGTTTACCACAAGATGGCTGTAGTTCTGGGGAGATCTGCTAACTCCAATTTTTTCCTAGAGAGGTAGCTTTGTGGGATTCGGACCCATCATGATGGCTCACATTTTCACCTTGTGTTGGACAAAAAGACAGACACGATTCTGATTAAAAAATGGAATTGTGGGGTCTGGACTATGACTATCAAGTGTGGGTCTGGAATGTACCACAGGGGGCCATACTTAGAGTTTGATCAGCTAGAATCTGGGGTTGCTTCATATCAATCAATTAATTTACAATGGCTGCCAGGTGGTCTATAACAGGAAGGAGTACTGCTAGAATGATATCCTTTATTTTGGCAATACAATCCTCCAACAGTTGTGCTACCCATGATGGTTTAGACACAGTTTAGACACAGTTGCTCCTTCGGAATCCTAGTGAGCAATGAAGGGGGCTGCACCTAACTAAAAGGTGTAGGGTAAAAACTGGTTTAACCAGCAGCTTCTGCAGATTTATTTTGAACCACCTGCCTGGGCCATTTACAGTCACAAACAGACTAGGGCTATCTGATGGGGGAAATAAATTAGCAACTTGAACATGCACACTACCTTTTTGGGCAGAGGCAATAGGTAGAACCCCCATTGAGTTAGTTGGAAAGAGGCCTACATTAACATCTGATACAGTGGCAGAAGCAAGAGACAATCATCTCTCCCTTTGTTCGATTTCTGTAGTTATGACCCTCACAGCCCTATGTAACATCATATCAATTAAGGTTGTTTGATGGGTGGGGTTGAGGTGGAGAACCCTCCTACGACTTTTATCTCATCCATTTTCACATGCATCAATAATCAAGGTGCAGTACAATCCGTTACTACAGTACCTCTAATATCAAGGGCTAAGGAGGGTTGGCCCTGCCTCCTCTGGGCACATCCGGGTATGAATGGGCCCGCCGTTGGCTTGGGCTTTGCCTGGGGATGGCAAGTATGCATCATCCCTGGCAGGAGTGGTGGCAGTTCTTTGTAGCGCACACTTTGTGAGGAATTCACAACATCCTGGAAGAGGAGCAGTTTGGCTTCAGACCAGTTCATGGAACGGAGTCAGCCTTGCTGACAGTCATGGATGACCTGCGAATGAGGGCGGACAGGGGAGAATCAGCAACTCTGATTCTGCTTGACCTGTCCGCGTTCGATACGGTGAACCTACGGCATCCTGATAGAAAGATTGAGGAACATCGGAGTTGGAGGGGTCGCGCTTGACTGGTTCCGCTCTTACCTGACAGACAGGTGGCAGGCAGTAGCTATCCCTCCCTATCAATCAGAGTTCATCAAAGTCCCGCACGGGGTCCCACAGGGGTCTGCTATCAGACCCATACTCCTTAATATTTATATGCAACCCCTGATGCGGATCATCAAAAGCCATGGCATCAGCGTGACAAACTACGCAGATGATACCCAGCTGATAATCTCGCTTGACGGAGCTCGAGCAAGCTCAATGGAAACTTTCCACACCTGTATGCTGGAAATGTCTCTTTGGCTCAATCAGAACTCACTAAAATTCAACAGTGAGAAAACTGAAATACTGCATTGCACAGTAGGAAAAATCCCCAAAAGTCTACCACCAGATTTCTGGCCTCAGTCGTTAGGGGACTCACCCACCCCAATGAGCTCAGTAAAAAATCTTGGAGTCACTATCAATAACAAACTAAGCCTAGAGACAAACGCCAATAAGCAGGTCAGCTGCTGTTTCGCCCTATTAAGAGGACTCCGCAGGCTGCTACCTCTCCTGCCCCCACAGACCAGAGCCGACATAGTCAGGAGCACTATCCTCAGCCGCCTGGATTACTGCAATGCTCTCTTGCTGGAATCCCCTGCCTACCTCATTTCCAGACTCCAAAGTGTCCAGGCAGCTGCAGCCAAACTGGCACTTTCCCGTGAGCGAAGATCTTCCACAACTCTTGCCCTGGCTGACCTACATTGGCTGCCCATACATCAAAGGATCTGCTTTAAATCCCTATATATTGTTTTCAGGGCACTTCACGGGCTAGGTCCCCGACCACTCCAGAACAAATTCGAATGGTACGAGCCCACCCGGTCTCTTCGATCCTCATCCTTAAACTTCATCAGCATTCCTAGGATCAAGAAAGCCACCTGCGGAGGACGAGCTTTCAGTATAGCTGCAGCCCACCTATGGAATAACCTCCCCATCGATATCAGAAAAACTAATGATCTTCTGACCTTTCGAAAAAAGGTGAAAACCTGGCTTTTTCCAAAAAATCCTCCTAAAACCCATCACAATAAATAAATCTACTTGGTTCAGCATCTTGTCCATGTTCCTGTCCCCACAAAGCTTTTAGCTATGTACCTAAGCGCCAGGATGCCCGTAGGGTTACAGAGCGCTCTACAAATGCTATAAATAAATAAATAAATTCCATCCCCTCCTTTGGTTGTCAGCATCTCATGGCACGTGGATCGCTGGGACCTGGAGTCCCCTTTGTGTGCCCCAAATGGTGTCAAAGTATTACATTTTTATCCCTCTTTGCTCAAGTGTTTTTGGATGGTATTGGCAAAAGTTGTTTCTGTGACAGAGGGAGAATTCATGCATTTTCCCTTACCTGGATGACTGACTTATTTCTGACATATACTAGTTTTGAACTTTTTTCTGTTGACACATTGAGCTATCATCGCCAGTAGTAGCCGATTTCCCTCTATTATCATCAATTTTAAAAGACCGGAATGTATTGCTAATCTTCTATATTACTACCAAGCTGCTCCAGGAGAGTAAGCAGTAATGTCTGCCATTCAACTTAGTACTCTTCCAACTGACCTATACTTTACCTTCTGGAATGCTTCCCTTCCAAGGTAACCATTGCCCATGGTATCGGACTAATCTTAATACCACACACTCTTTTAACCCTTTTAACAACTAACTAACATTTTAGATACTATACTAATACGTACTACACCTATTCTTGCAAGGTTAATATACAAAACCAATAATTCTAGCAATGTTACATATCATCACAATATTTATATAATATACCAAAATAATACTTATGATTATTTATAGGTGGCATAGTTCATATTTATCTGTGGTATATATAGATAGCATAACTACCCCACCACAAAATCCTTCAACTTAGCAGGAAGGGAGACTATCTAAATTGTCCCGTGTAAGTCTGTTATTACTTACACATGTATTAGATTCTAACCTTTCCCTATTACCAATGTTGCTGGTATCCTATTCTCATTCTCTCCCAACTCTGGACACCTTCCATCAACAACATCCTCAACCTTCAACCACAACAAACGTTTTCTTTCTTCTCTCTTCCTTCTCATCTCCTTACTTCATTGCAATACTTTGTTACATTGAGACCATGTACTGAAATGTCAGATTTTTCCATCCGACAACTTAGTGGAAAAGACATATGCTTATTTTACTTGAAGAGGATGTGAAAACATGGTGTAAACCTTCTTGATCTTGCAATCCAGCTTTACCCACACACTCTCATCCTTTTACAAATTAAGATCCCTTGATCCATTCTTTTTATCATAGTACTCTTTGTGCGTCTTTAGTGCCAACTCCAAATTTTACTTAACCACCTCTTGGGACCATTATTTTTGCAACTCCAAAGACATCCAAGCCTTGTTGACCTTGCCTAATGGTCCATGTTCTCTCACAACTTTAGTTTAATTCTATAAACCCAAATTAACTTACTTAATTCCTTTTCCCAATTCTTGCCTGCATTAATTGCAGTTTGAGCACTCCATATGATTACTTTATTAAATCTTTCAACGCTACCATTCTCTTCGGGATGGTACACTGCCATGTGCAGTGCCTTTACTCCATTCCTGGATAAGAAATTCTTTAACTTCTCTGTCATAAATTGCGGCCCATTGTCATTAAGTAATGTTTTAGCAATACATTTCCTTAACAAAATCTTTTCCAAATATGAAATGGTAACAGCAGCATCTACCTTTGAATGAATGCCTACTTCCAGCCACTTTGAACACAAATCCATTAGTACTGTAATATATTTCAGCACCCCTTCACAATCTAAAATGGAACCTAAAATATCCACAGCGAAAGCAACCCAAGGACTTTCTGCTATTTCACCCACAGAAGGTCTAAAAATATTCTGTGAGTTATTTGCATTCATACAGTTTGAGCACTTGAAACATGTTTCCATGTCAGTGTCCACCCCAGGACACCAATACGAATCCTCTCTCTTTTTTTTAACTTGACAATGCCGAAGTGCCCTTCATGCGCACATTCCAGGATTCTTTCCCTCAAAAGAAAGTGAGGAACACCACTGTGCTCTCTCAATAAAAATCCTTTATCCGACATAGACAACTCATGTTTGAGCTCCTAGAACTTTTTTTTCTTCCTCACCCAATTTGCTCCAATTAGACCACCCATTAAAAACAAACTTCTTTATTACTGCAGTTTCTTCATCTTTCTCATAATCTTTCAACCAGTCACTTTCTGAAATGGCATACGTTTCCAAATCAACCATCTCAACACTGTACTCAACCCACTCATTAAACATCAGATCTTGTCTTTGCAAGGGAGATCTGCTCAAATAATCAGCTACTTTATTTTCTTGACCTGGTATGAATTCAACCTTGTAGGTATAATCTAGTCATTTTATAGACATTTTAGCTAAGCATGGGGTGGCCTTAGCAGATCCTTCCATTGTCAGCACCTTCACCAAGGGCTTGCGATTCTTACCCACTGTGAACTGAGAGCCCCACAAATAATGTCTGAACCTCTCAATTGCCCAGAGTCAAGCTAACATTTGTTTTTCAATCACAAGTATTTCTCTCCTGTTGGCAGTAAGGATCATGAAGCAAAAGAGACACTATATTCCACACACCTTCCTCCTTTTCCTGACACTTCCGTCTCAAATCCTTTACCACTCTAGCATCAGTGGTGAGAATGATGAGTGCATTTTGATCAAAACCTTGCAAGGGTAAAGCTGTGCATATGTCATTCTTCATACTCTGGAACTCATTTTGTAATTCCACATTCCATTTAATTTTTGAATAAAATTCTGATACTCAAAAAGTAAAATATATCATCCCTGCATGTCAGAGCATGTGCATTTCTAATTGCAGAAGTGACAGATCTCATGCAGAATTTGTACTTCCTCACCTCTGTTGTAAGTTCATTTTTTTCACAATATTCCTAGAATCTGTCTCAGCTTGCCATCATGCCCTTCTTTGCTCCTATCCACCACAATAATAGCATCTTGAATGTACGTCACTCTTTTTAAACCCCTTGAACAGTCTGTGCCTTAACCTCTAGAGAACTGCAGTCGCAGAGACTAACCAAAACTGCACGCAAATGAATCTGTAACATCTGATGGGTGTGATGAATGCTGTAATATTCTTACTGGAGTCATGAAGAACGATCTGATAGCAAGCTGAGGATAGATCTATGACTGAAAACCACCTGACTCCCTTGGTCTCAGCTAACAACTCATTTATTTCAGGTCGAGGAAATGTCTCTACAACTATGTTTATGCTTAGATCAAGCAGAGCTATGCATATTCCTAGTGCCCCATTAGCTTTTCTGGCTACCACTAAAGGACACATCCACTCAGCACATTCAAGTGGCTCAATTATTCCATGCTGTTCTAATTTATCCAAATTGCTGGCAACCTCCTCTTTAACTCCCAAATGAATATTTCTCACTTTGTGTCACACATGGGTAGCACCTTTCTTGAGTATAATCTTACATTCAAATGTGTTCAGTTTTCCAATACCTGCAGAAAAGACTTCAGGAACTTCCTTCCCCCATTGTTCTTTTTTGATCTGATTCTGATTGCTCTAATATTAACACCTAATCCTTGCTATTGGGATCTAATGTAATATCCAATGCATTTTGATCTTTAAATACAAGAACTGAGAGTTTAACTTCTGCAACATGCAACTAACTTACACATTACACTTCGTTTCTTAAACTCAAATTCAGAAATGTGTATCTTAACATAGGGACTTTTTACCTATGAAGGTCACCAGATAAACATCTCTTTCAATCAACTCATTACCCGATGTCACTATAAATGTATTATATCAAACCTCTTTGTTCATAATAGTGAATGGAGAACCTTAGTCTGCCACTATTGAAATCTAAAATCCTCTTATTAACATTTCACACTTGGGCTTGTTTCTTGATGATCTTCCCAAATTCAATACAGGGTATTCTATACATAACACACCTTCAGTTTCCCCTAATTCTCTAATTCCATATTTAATCAAATCAGATTTCCCTGTAACATATTTCACAAATTGATTTGTTTATTTTTTCTTTGTACTGCAAACCATAGCAAACTGTCCTATCACCCCTCAATAGGAGCAGTTAGGCTTAAGTGCAGGACAGATTTATCTTTTGTTAGGTGTTTTTTGCGACCACATCAAAAACAACTAAGTGTTTTCTCATTGCGTTCAAATTTTGTAGCACTCTGTGCATTTTTAATTTCCTTATTTTTCGTTTTCCTAGCATTCAAGAATTTACATACAGTATACTTATCCGTATCACAAGAAGATATAACTGCCAAGGAGCACCTCTGTGAAAGTTCACCCTTTTTTTTACTATAACCACCACTTCTTTTAGTGATGAAACACCACTCACCCATAACCTTTCTTGTATATTCTGATCATTCATGTACATTATTATTTCGTCATTTATAGGTTAATCATGTATGGTGCCAAATTTACATGGCACTGCCAATTTTGTAGGAGTGGATACATAGTTTTCAAGTGGTCCACATTGTCCTTGCTTCTTCTGAAAAAAAATAAAGCTATTAATAGCTGCACATACAGCTGGTTGATAACAATTGTGTAAATCCTCCAATGCATGCACGTAGACATCATCATCCTTTCCTGATGTAACTTTTTTCTCCATCTGACCAAACACTCTCAGCCCCTCTGGTCCTAGACTGTGTAGCTAATTTTTCTTTTTCCTTGAGGAAGAAAATTCTTCTGTCCCTTCTTCTTAGATGATTACCATGTAATTCATAAAGTATTCCTTCCACTCATGCCATTTTATCTTGGGTTTAACTGGCAAAGACTAAAAGGGCAAGGATGGAGGAAGAGAACATGTTTGGGCACACATGACTATACTCTACTCTCAAGGAGATATCTGTTATGGATCAAATAAATGCTACCCCAAAATACACTTTCTAATGTATGTTTAATTCTGGACAAGACGGTCTGGATCTCGCACTGTAGATTATTTGCAACCAAATCTGCAGTGTCTTTTACATCAACCATAGGAGCCGAAGGCCAGTTCAAAGAATTTATTCCTTGGAAAGCAAGCAGTAATGTCTGCCCTTCAACTAACCACTCTTCCAACTGCTGTTTACTCTACATTCTGGAATGCTTTCCTCTCTATGGTAACCTTTGCCCATGGTATCAGGCTAACCCAGATACCTCAGCCGCCATACTCCAATATTTCAGGGCAGATTAGTTTCAACTCCGGTCCAGTCCGGCAGGCGCCTATACAGGTCCACGGAGAATTTCAATATGGCAACCGCATCGCCGCTCATTAAGGTGGTCCAGCAAATAAAGTGGTCTATCCTTGACACACACCTTCTTGTTTGTTCATACACTTATGACTTTCTCCAGCACTTTTTGGGAATCCCTATTAATGATTCAGTCTCTGGGTCACGGTTGGAAGGATCAGGCAATTAATTTTATCAATCAGTAGCAATTAATGCTGCTCCTGGATGTAGGAATAAGTATATAAACATGAGTACATTTAGCCATCCACGTCAGCTGGGAGACATTTTTCTCGAACCAATCCAGGTGTAACTTATTATCAGAGCACACATTGATTGCACTGTGATTAACACAATGCTTGAGCTGGCTTTCCACCACAACGGTGCAATAAGTAATCCCCCTGTCCCCTGGGTAATTTGGTGGTGTGTTTATTCTTCTTTGTTGGTAATGTAGGTCTGTCTGCCCCATGTTTTCAAAGTGTGTGATGTTTGATCCCTGCACGACCCGCCATTTGCTCTCATGAGGCCTGAACAATTTCCTTTGCCACATAAGACCCCACATAACACACTAGGATTCTAATGGCTTACATTCATGTATTTATTCTCCTCTTTGTGTGTGGATATGTGATACACTGTGTGAATACACGTGGATGTTGAGATGACTGCATGATATTTTAACACTAACTGTTACATGTACTTTAGGTCTTGCCAATTCACTTATCCTGGCTTATAGAAGAAGGCAGAACCCAGGGTTTCACTCTGCAGAATTCTACAGTTACTTGAAAACTCTGCGAGATTCTGCAGAGTTCCGCGAGCGGGTGGAAACTGGCATGTCACGCTGATTTGAGCACCTGGAGCTTGTTCCACACTGCATAATCACTGTAAACGGCCCCATAATGAGTGCCAGAGGGCGCTGATTCTTTGTTGCTCCGAGAGTAGATTTTCTAGTGGAGAGGAAGCTTTCTCACTATGAAGGCTTGCGACTGCCTGCTTTGAGAAAATCTCACTGGGTGCCCTCCTAGCACCTGAAAATGACACTAGGGGACACCAATTCTCGCTCGCACGCACTAATGCATCATTGGCAAGCCCTGTGCGAGAAAAAAACTCCAGCACACAACAATTAGTGGAGTTTGGCCAGAACTACGCGTTACAAGTGTAGCGCAGAAAGGCAAAAATTATGCAAACTCTGCCGGCGGGGTGGAATTTATTGCCTACTCCTAGTATCTCTAAGGTTTGAGATTTCACTATCTTAAAGTGTGTAGTGCACAGGTTTTGTTGTCTAAACTACCCCTATTTTAATACAGATGTTTCTGTGTTACTTTAATAGGATTAATAAAGTAGGTAATCTCCAGTTTTCAATCAACTCATCCTTTATAGAAGGCTTGGGTAACTATCTCTTGATCTTGCACAGAATTCATCCTGCTCAGTATAGGTTAAGAGTTCTACGGTTTTGGTAGTCCTGATGAAATGTGCACATCTGGCGAAGTAGATGAAACATGTCAAGCTAAAATAAATAGACTGGATCAGTAAATTCATGTGTGTAATTTTATGTTTTTATCTCAATCACAGGATCCCTTTTATTAAATAATTGGACTAGGGTTTCCCAGAGATATTTTTAAAATTTTCCATCCTTAAATCCGACTAAGAATATAGAGAATATAAAGGTGCTCCCTCCCACTGTGAGTCTGAGTACACTTGGTGATGAGCACCTTACCAGGGGGCAGATTAGGATTGCGGATTGCGGATTGCGGTTTTTCCGCATCCTCCGGGCCGGCGGAAGCCACCGCCGGCCCGGAGGATGCGGAAAAACCGCAGCGGACTCACCAAAGACCCACCGCCACATTAGGATGGCTGGTGGGTCCTGGTTTCTGTCCGCAGCTTTTCCGCCGCGGTTGGCTTACAACCGGGTCGGAAAAGCCCTAATATGGTGGCGGTGTCTCTCAGACACCGCCAGCCATATTAGGAAGCCCAAAAAGAAATGCTTTTCCAGAGCGGGTTTTCCGCCGTAGAAAAGCATACAGAGCTTCACTGTGGGGGCCCGTTGCGGGCCCCCTGGGTGAAGGGGAAACCTAGGGCCTTTCCCACATAACTATTCCCCTCCCCCTTTGGTTTTATGACTTATTTTTGATCCATCTTCCGGTTGGCTTAGCCATGGTATTTAACCGCTAACATGTGAGTTTTAAGTTATAGATCACTTCGTGTGATACCCAGCAGAAGTTTTGTTTTGAGTAAAATGCTCCAGATCACTTGATCACTTCATGTGACAGCAGATTCATACTGTTAATCTTCCATTTTTAATTACTTTCAATTAAAATTGCTCACACATTGTGCTTCTTTTGATATTGATTATCATGTGAATTAACAAAGGAGAAATGTCAATATTTGTTTTACACATCTCTTTGTAATTAGGATTTTTCTGATTTTACTTTCTTCTACAGAGAATCCTTTTCGGATCTCAGAATCATTGGCGATTTAGCCAGATTCACATTTGAGTCTAGTTGTTGGCTCTACTAAATACTTCCTTGAGGACGATTCCAAAGGGACTCTAATCTAGGTAAGGCCATCTCAATAACTGGCCTACCTCACTTCTTTTTCTGCCCGCTTTCCCTCCACCCTATTTTACCTTCACAACTTTCCCTTTTTTAGGCACCCGATCTTTAAGCACAAGGACCTTCCCCTACCCAACTACTAATGTGTGAATAGGATGCCTACTAGTGAGGCTGCCTTACCCATGCTACAGGTGAGCTTTCCCTATATTATTTAAAAAGGACACGCACCACAGGTGCTTTATCTTACACCCTGATTGATTCCCATTATTGACAACAATATCTTCTGACACGCAGGCTGTTCTTTTTTGCTTCTAAGTCCTGAAGAAGACCTGTGTTGATGTTTTGACTAACACATAACCTCCTTGGGTCGAAACGTCGACGATAATTAGAGGTGCTCTTTACCAATGTTGAGCAGACTACAAATCCAAGCGAAACTGGATATCTGCTCTGCTGAAAATACAACACAAGCAGTGAGTGACACCGACTTCTTTATACAAAATGAAATAGTGCAAACCAGAATGGCTAGCCATCTGAAAAAGAAATCAAGATTCATACCAAGAACTGCATTTGACATGATAAACAGCTTTCATGAATCGGTGATTAAGGATCTAGACAAATTAAGAACGAATCCAATAGAAACAAAAGGACAACATCAAAATATATCACTGGAATAGCGGAAAGCCATCAAAGCCCTACAGGAAGATCTGTCAATTGTCATAAAGCCTTCAGACAAAGGCAGAAACATCGTAATACAGGACAGTGTTACATATGAAATGGATCATGCTCAACACCCGCTCCATCCACAGACACGCTATCGAACTCTGGAACCTCCTCGACATCACAGCTCCTGGCGTTGCCTTCCTCACGGAAACTTGGATGAACGACTCCTCAGCACCCGACATCGCCATCGCCATCCCAGAAGGATACAAGATCGCCCGAAGAAACCACGTCAAACAGATGGGAGGAGGCATCGCCATCATCCACAGGGACACCATCCACATCACGACCAACACCGACGACACCCTGACTACCGCCGAACACCTACACTTCCAGATCCGCACCAACCCGAACACCACCCTCAGAGGCACCCTGATCTACCGACCCCCGGGACCACGCACACAATTCAGCGAGGACATCGCCGACTTCGTCAGCCCACATGCCCTCCCCTCCGCTGACTACATCCTCCTGGGGGACCTCAACTTCCACCTGGAGAACAACAACGATCGCAACACCATCACCCTGCTCGACAACCTCGCCAACCTCGGACTCAAGCAGCTGGTGTCCACCCCCACCCACCTCGCCGGACACACACTCGACGCCGTCTTCTCATCCAGCAAAGACATCGCCTTCAGCCACGCCACTGGACTCCACTGGACGGACCACAGCTGCGTCCACTTCACCTTCAGAAAAACGACGATCTACCACCACCAGCAACAGGTTGCTCGAAGAAGCTGGAACAAGATCACAGCCGACCATCTTGCGGCTTCCCTGAGCCAGCACCCTCCCGCCAGCTCAGCGAACCCCAGCCAGGCCGCCGACAACCTCACGAAGTGGATCAGCAACTGCGTGGACGAACTCGCCCCACTGAGGACCCCGCCCAGCAGACAAGGCAGCAAGAGGGCCCCATGGTTCACAGACGAACTCAAGAGCTCCAAGAAGAACTGCCGAGCCCTCGAGAAAGCCTGGAGAAGGGAACCAACACCGGACAACATGACCACCCTCAAGCTTGCCACCCGGAAGCACCACCAACTGATCCGCGCTACCAAGAAAACTGCATTCAAGGACCGGCTGGACAACAACGCACACAACTGCAAGGAACTCTTCAACATCGTGAAAGAGCTCTTCAACCCCAATGCCGGAAACAACGACATCACCCCATCGCAAGACCTCTGCAATTCCCTCGCCTCCTACTTCCACAACAAGATCGCGGACATACACAACAGCTTCAACACTCACCCGACGCACGACACGACCGAGCCACCGCCCCCCACCACCACCCTCCGCGCCTGGACTCCGATCAGCACCGAAGACACCGTCCGCATGATGAACTCCATCCACTCCGGATCTCCGACCGACCCCTGCCCTCACCCCGTCTTCAACAAGGCCGGCGCTGTCATCGCACCCCACCTGCGGGACATCATCAACACCTCCTTCGACACCGCCACCTTCCCGGAGAGCTGGTAGCATGCCGAACTCAGCGCCCTACTAAAGAAACCTACAGCGGACCCCACCGAACTCAAGAATTACCGCCCCATCTCGCTCCTCCCGTTTCCAGCCAAAGTCATCGAGAAGACTGTCAACAAACAGCTGGCCGCCTTCCTCGAGACTAATGGATCCCTCGACCCCTCACAGTCTGGCTTCCGAGCCAACCACAGCACCGAGACCGCCCTCATCGTTGCCACCGATGACATCCGAGCCCTGATGGACAACGGAGAAACAGCGGCCCTCATCCTCCTAGACCTCTCCGCGGCATTCGACACTGTCTGCCACCGCACCCTAGTGCAGCGCCTCAGCAACGTCGGAATCCAGGAGAAGGCACTGGAATGGATCATCTCCTTCCTCGACGGAAGAACACAGAGAGTCCGCCTACCACCGTACAAGTCAGAGGCCACCGAAGTCATCTGCGGCGTCCCTCAAGGATCCTCGCTGAGCCCCACCCTCTTCAACGTCTACATGAGCCCCCTCGCGGCCATCGCACGCCAACACAACATCAACATCATCTCCTACGCTGACGACACCCAGCTGATCCTCTCCCTGACCAACGATCCCGCCGCCGCCAGAACCAACCTTCACGAAGGGATGAAAGACGTAGGCGAATGGATGACGACCAGCCACCTGAAACTGAACTCAGACAAGACGGAAGTCCTCATCCTGGGCTCCTCGCCCTCTGCCTGGGACGACTCCTGGTGGCCCCCCACCCTGGGCACTGCACCCAAACTGACAGACCACACACGCAACCTGGGCTTCATCCTGGACTCCTCCCTCACCATGACCAGACAAGTCAACGCCGTCTCCTCGTCATGCTTCAACATCCTGCGCATGCTACGGAAGATCTTCCGGTGGATCCCCACCGAGACCAGGAAGACGGTCACCCAGGCCCTCGTCACCAGCCGACTGGACTACGGCAACGCCCTCTACGCCGGAACCACCGCCAAGCTCCAGAAGAGACTCCAGTGGATCCAGAACGCCTCAGCCAGACTCATCCTCGACATCCCACGACACAGCCACATCTCCGGACATCTGAGAGACCTGCATTGGCTCCCCATCAACAAAAGAATCACCTTCCGTCTCCTCACCCACGCACACAAAGCCCTACACGATCAAGGCCCGAGCTACCTCAACAACCGCATCAACTTCTACGCTCCCAAACGCCATCTCCGATCAGCCAGTCACGCCCTCGCCGCTGTCCCCCGCATCCGCAGAACAACAACAGGAGGAAGGTCCTTCTCCTACCTGGCCGCCAAGACCTGGAACTCCCTCCCTCCCGACCTGCGCCTGACCCAGGACCACCTCTCCTTCAGGAAGAAGCTCAAGACCTGGCTGTTCGAGCAGTAGCACCCCCCCCCCCCCCCATCAAACCAGATCACCCTGTGACCCCAGCCTTCTATCACATCCCAAAATTACACAAAAACAAAAAAAGACCCCCGGGGAGACCAATTGTCTCCTCCATCCTCCATGGGTAGTCTTTTAGAGAACAACTCAATTTTGGTAAACAATGTACTTTGTCCTTTTGTCTTTGACTGAGGGTCTTATATCAAAGACAGTATCGATTTCATCAAATTAATTGCCAATACTATTTGGGATGAATCCGTTCTACTTGTTACTCTTGATATTACCAGCTTATACACATGCATTAATCATGGCCAGGGAGAGGCAGCTGTAAAGTCCTTTCTTAGAACTAGACCATTGAAATACACAGAACACAATCAGATGATTCTACAATTTTTATCCTTCTGCTTCAATAATAAAATGTTTGCATTTTGTGAACAACTGTACATCCAGAGGCAGGGGACTGCCATGGGCACGTGCTTCGCCCCTAGCTACGTGAATTTATTCTTGGGCTGGTGGGAGAAGCACGTGCCTGGGAAGGCACCAATGAAGTGTGGTCGCAGAAAATAGGAATCTGAATCTGTTTCATCAATTATATATTCTTCACCTGGACAGGTACTAGACAAGATTTAGAAGAATATATCAGTAACCTTAATAAGAATTATGTGAATCTTAACTTCACCAGTACCATCAGTGCACAAGAAAGACCATATCTAGATCTACTAGTGTATGCAGATGGTGGCACTTTAAAAATTACACTATTTCGTAAACCCACGGCGGGCAATGCAACTCTGCATTTCTCTAGTCAACACCCACGCTGCCTTGTGAACAGCATTCCATATGGAGAATGTCTCAGATTAAAAAGGAATAACCAAGAGTATAAAAAACCGACAAAGGATGCTGTGAATCACTTCAAACAAAGAGGATATCCACAGCAGGTCTTTGAGAGGGCAGTAGATCGGAAAAAGGAAGATCTTTTGAATAAACCTGTAAAAATGGAAAGTGATGACACAACCATATTGATTTTAACATTCTCGCCAGACTCAGGACATATCCGCCAGACTCTGAAGAATCACTGGAGTATACTCCAGGCAGATATGCCCATAGGTCAGAAAATCACCCAACAGCCAAGCATAACCTATAGGAAAAATGTTTCAATTAGGGATATGCTAGTGCATAGCCACTTTACTAAAAAAGACACGAGTCGGTATGAGGTAAAGGGATCATATCTATGTCTAAAATGTAAGGCGTGCAAAAATTGTAGCACAGTCAAAACTGATGCTGTTCCAGGGAACAAAAAACTAAAGAGGTCACCAAGTTTCTTAACTCCAATTCGGACTTCACAGTCTACTATCTAATGTGTCCATGCAACCGACGATATGTGGGAAGCACGATACATCAGACTAAGAAGAGGATCTTAGAGCACATGTGTGCAATAACTAAGAAGGACAGTAGTTCCCCTCTGGCCAGGCACTTTGCGGAAATGCACAAAAGTAATTGCAACTTATTGAAATTCTTCTGTTTAGACCAGGTCCCACCTCTCAAAATATATAATAGAACTCCGCACCTTAGCACCAAATGGCCTAAACTGTGAAGAAGAAATGTGGATACATGTGGGTTAATAACGTGGGAAATGAGGGAATAAAGGAAAAAACGGAAACATAAGAGGTAGATAAAGGAAAGTGTCTAATGTGAACAAGTGTGAAAAAATTAGTATTGAAGAGGAGAAGGATTGTGTTATGTGATGGTGTGAACCTTGTATTCTATACCTTTAATGAATTGATATGCAAGAAAGAAGAAGTTAATCAACTAATTAATTTAGCTGAGAGCATGTTACTCCCGGCAAAATATCTCATGGGGGAGAATCAGTGAAAAGAGCCTTTTATAGAGATATAAAAACTGCTGTAGAAATTGTTTGGAATAGTGTGCCCCACTCTTAAGAAATTGAGAATATGGTATTTACTTTAATTCAAATTAATTTCTTTACTAACTGTTTTTAATTACGTCAATATCCCAATATTTGAGAACTATGTCAAATTGACAATTAGCAGAAGGTTGAGACAGACAATGCCCATTCAGGGCTGGATGCTGAAGGGCGGTTGAGTGAAGAACTTTACTCATAGTATGTAGAATTCAATAGTACAACGCTGGCCCATTCAGGGCAAAATCCAACAGAATATGTAGGAAATCTTGCATGCATTCTTTGAACACAGTAAGAAATTCATGTTGGTATGATAATACTACAAACATCATAATGTTAGCATACAGGGAAGATTGCATACATATGTAGTACAAAATGGCCGCAGTGAAATCCATAGAAATCGGGAGATGTACTAACATCTAGTCCTCTCTCTGCTCCAACTGATGGTTGAAATGATGATAATTGACGTGTGTATATATGTGTAAGAAAAGAATGTTTACATGACATTGACAAAGGTGTGCGCCACGCTTTTGTTTCTTAATTGCGGTTGAAGGAATCTGCTCCAACATATACATGCTCTGCATGGACACCATATTGATTAATCTATGTACTGTATGTTAATCTGTGTAATGTTTCCCGTATTTATTGTATCACAGTCTTGATACACTATGTCAAATTTACATTTATTGGTTTTGTTTTTTCATTTATTTATTTGGTTACATAACAGTCCTGTGTGTTTATATATTTTTTGCATCGTTTCATGACATATGATTAATAATATACGATGTCTAACTTCATTTCTGTTTGGTGTCATTGTGTTTTCCATTTTATAATACTTGCACAATTTATTTGTCATATTCCTAGTGATACAGGATACTGAATATGTTTTGGAAAATAAATACTGTACCCCCTACAGAACCAATTGTTGTTACATACCACCTTCTTTTCCTAAGGCAGAAGGAAATACTCTGAAGGTCTGCAATTCTCTTAAGACAATGAGGTTTTTGCTGAACATGGAAAGGTCCCAACTGGATGCAACACAATTCAATTGTATCTTCTTTCATACTGATCTCGGATAAGTATTTCTTCTTGACAAGAGGCAACTTTGTTTTCAGTCTTAAGTCATTGAAATATTAACATAATCTTTTGTGTTTTTGATTGAAGCTGACAGAGAAACTAAGGCAACATAGATCTACACTTGCAGTTATCCTATGGACTGCCTACAACTAAAACCTTTAACCTCTCATGTCTTGATCTCTTAATGGGGGTGAAAGTTTGATTTATTCAGCATTCCGTCCATCATTTGTTTGTGTAGCATTTTTCGCCCTAAGTGGTATGGGTATGCCCAGATGTGGGCCTTTTGCTCACTGTACCATTGGATTCAAGCTAGCCTGGCTAATGAGGGGTAATACCCCGAAACTGGCCCAAGGATGCTTGTTTCCAGTCCAGGGAGGACGAATTTTGTTGCGTGCACTGCATCACATTTGGTGATGCAGTGCGCACAACGAAATTCGTTTTATTTATTTACATGTTTACTTACCTGTTAAACTCCGTAATCCATACATTGCTTCCCCCCACCCTGGCCCTCCCCCTCCCCACGTCACCGCCCTGCGGGAACTCCTACTGCCGGCCGCAGCTGTCGGGCTGGATGGTTCCATGAGGAGCAGGGTCAAGACTGATTTGCATATGGCTGGGTCTAAACTGGGGTGGCATGATGAGCAAAAGAACAATGGATTTAACCCAGTTTCTCTTGACTGGCAGTGAATGTGTGATTTATTCAGCATTCCGCCAATCAATTGTTTGCATTGAAGCTTTTTTAGTAAGGCAGAAGAAAATACTCTGACAGTCTGCAATTATCCTAAGGATATGAGGTTTTTGGTGAACATGGATAGGTCCCAACTGGTTGCAGCACAATTCAATTGTATCCTCTTACATAATGATATTGGATCAGTATTCCTTCCCAAAAAGAGGCAACTTAGTCTTCAGCCTTATCTCTCTCAAATTTGTACATAATCTCTTGTGATTGCCAGAAACTGTCAGATAAGCCAAGGCTACAAGACATCTACAATTGCAGTCATCCTATGGGCTACCTACACCTACAACTTTTAATCTTTCATATCCTGATGCATTAGTACTCTGAGTCCAAGAGTTGTTATTCTGCAATTATAATGATCCCAGCTATTTCCCATGCACTAGCATGACGGTTAGATCTGGAAGATGTTTAATTGGGTGTTATTTTGGGATAATTATAACATCCGAAGTAAATCATTTGGATTGGGGGCTACATTGAAAAGTGAGGAGAATCAAGTTCAATGTTTTCAGAATGAGCAAAAAAAATCCTTAAACTAAGAGGAATTGGGGACAATTTTTCTGTCCCTTCAAGAGTTTCTGCCAATTGTTTAAGTGATTTCAGTTCTGATAAAAACAGCCAACTAGGTTGCGAAAGTATACATCATTTGGGAGGAGAGCTCAGCATCTGAGACTTATCCAATCTAGCTCAAAAATCGCTCTTGAGTTTAGATTAACCTAATATCTCTTCAGGATAATAAATAAAGAGATTAAAGCCAAACAGAATGGTTCCTACCTCAGTCAATTATCATCTGTCAAAAAAGACTTTCCAGATGATTGCGATTCAATGCAAATTTCCCTTTCTAGACATGTTTGCCAACAAAAAGGCAGCTATCCTTCCCATAATCTGTTTAGAGATTTGGCATCAGAAAACTTAGGGGTAAATACCCTATGTATGAGTTGACCCAGGGGTCAGCTATACCTGTTTCTTCCAATTCTCCTCCTCCCAAGGATGCCATGGAAGTATCAGGAGTAAGCCACATCAGTGATCCAAGTGGTACATTTCTGGACTCATTGATCATGATTCTCTTATCTAATGAATATATAAGTTATGCTGTCTTTCCATCTTCCTCTCAACTTATCTCTTGTTCAGTTTTCAACCATATCCCTTTAATCTGTGGCATACCTTTGCTTTCTGGCAAGGAAGTTGAATGACTGTGTTTGCAACTTGAAAAGTGCTCAAGGAAGGTATCCCAAGAATTCAAGAACCTAGCTGTCCATAAACTCTAACTTATGTCAAGCACTGGAATTGTTTTGATCTGTGATGTATGGAAAAAGTGTCTCAGTCTGAATCCAATTTCGTGTGCCCCAATTTTAATATTGGACTTTGTGCTGGGATGGTTTCTCTAAAGGTCTAGACCCTTCTACTTTAAATGTTTAGTGTGCATACATTTGGGGCTTTAGAGAACCTTAGCGTTCCTTTCACATGATTTGACAGACATTTTTGAAGTTTTAGAAATGAATCACCTGTTGTACACTGTACAATTCCTCCTAGCTATGCTCAGATAGCATTAAGAGGTCAAAATATCATCCTTTAGAACCTTTTTTTCTGTACGCATGCCATGGCTGGCTGCCAAAGCTGCATTCCTTTTAACTATAAATTCAGCACATAAGTTAGGTAAATTAAGGTAATTACTTATTTCAGCAACTTATCTACAAATGTGTCCTGATAGAGCAGTTCTAAGACTATGACCAATATTTGGCCCAAAAATCCCTACCCAATTTTATCTGCCTCGAGGGATAATTCATCCTGTTTTCCATCCTGACAATGAATTAAAGATTGGGTAGCTGTTACATAAACATAGAGCTATTTCCATGTATTTGGATAGAACTAAAGATTTTTTTGATAAACCGACTCTTTGGTTTTCTTCTTTTGAGGTGATTCAAAAGGTAAAACGTTTTCTGCATCAACATTAAATCATTGCGTCAGTACTGGTATTACACTAGTGAAAGTGTTCAAGGGTCATCCACTACAGGTATAGGGACTAATTGAGCAGAAGTGAAGGGAGTCCCTCTTCATGAAACTTGTAGGGCTGCTGCAGAGTCACACAAATACTTGTGTAACTCGTTATCATCTGGATGACTTAAACCTGAATCTTATTTTGCCTCTGGGGTTTTAAAGCAAATTTGAGTTGAGTGCTATTGCACATGTTTAGAAGAAACCTCATACATGCCCTCTTTGCAAAGATAATTCTGGACATTGCCCATGGGTGTCCATAAGATGCAACCAAGTTGGTTATGAATGACCACATGATCCTAGGCCATGGGTAGATAGGTAGGCTGGGGCTGTATGCCAGTAACAGACGCTTGTTAGCAACAGGTAGTGTTTTAGCAAATGAGGACAGTCACTGGGAGCCCAAAGCAGGGAGGTGGGGGTGATATGGGCACAGCGATAGCAAGATAAAGGGAGGGAGAAAATTATACAGATACAGGAATGACGATAACGGGAGACAACCACACAGCGACAGAAAGATGTGGTGGGGAGACAAGTACATGGCAAGATGGAAACAGGGCGAAGAGACAGGCAAGGGAAAAGAGTAAGCAGACAGGGACACAAGTCGACAACAGTGGGGGTCAGTGAAACAATGCTCTGTATGCTTTTTAACCTACCCTTATGTGTATCTGTTTATTATGGCAAACTCGATCCATGAACCTCTGATGGTAGAAAATTGAGGCGCGCAGCCTCTTTAGGGAGGGTGATATTTTGTTTGCTTTACCCAAACAAAGAACCTGATGCTACCACCTGCTTCCCGATTACCTTGTCTTTTACACGCAAATCCTGATTATGTAGGCATCAGGAAATACAAAGTATTCTCTATATATAGCCATAAGGACAGCAGATAGTGGCCTCTGATGGTCGGCAGAGCCAGTGAGCATTGTGTGTGTTTTGTCTGTAAACCTTACTAAACCAGCACCCCTCGTGCAAAGTTGTGGAAATCTCCCCCCAAGCCAGGAGGCATGCGATAGCCCTGATCGAATTAACTGCATGTACATCCTTTACTTTGATTTTACAAAAAGGTGGACAGTATTTTAAAACTTATTTTTTTTTATTTTTTTTTTTTAATTTCTGTAATTTTTTATTGAGTAAAAAATAGGTATTTACATGGAGCATGTAATATACGTGAGCGGAAAAGACAGAAAAAGGAGAAGGGAGAAAAAGAAAAAGAATATATTTTTTTCTCGAAAATACATAGAACTCAATTGCAAAATCATAATTGTTTTCAGCTTTATTAGGAAGAGTTATTAGTATTATCTGTATTTCTACTTAGAACAGCAAGCCAGATGTACTATTAGGCAGGACTGCAATATTGAGAGCATATTGAACACCAACTTTTTGCGACCTGCAAAATGTCAATTCGCAAGTAGTCTGCAAGATGAATATTGATTAGGTAGGGCACTATTAACAACCCCCTTGAATTTGGCTATGAACATTGGTTCTCTGAGTTTGCATTCCCTCAAGGGAAAAATTTACTTTAAGGCAGCCTTTGTTTCTTAAAGAACAGGCGCTATTTAAAAAAAAAAAAACACGGGGCATATTACCAAGCAATAGCGATAATTATCGCTATTGCTTGGTTAGAGACAAAAATTTACCGCAGCGCTGCAGCGATTTTTACCGCAAATAAACCTTGGTATTACCAAGGTTTAACGCAAATGCGGTAAAAATCGCCGCAAAGCATGAATATCGCTAAAAAGTCAGCGATATTCATGCATTAGCGAGCTAATGCTCGTAGCCATGTTATCCACCTCCCATTGGATAACATGGCTAAGAACTGCTCAGGGCAGGTGTTAGCTTTTGGAGATATTCCCGCTTAGAGCGAATATCTCCAAAAGTTGGTAATAGGAGATAGCGATGTTAGCGACTGTTTTCAGTCTCTAACATCTTGGCACGCCCACTTTGCATCTCATTAGTGATAAATATCACTGATATGCAAAGTGGGGCCCAAGATGGTCGCTATCTCCTACTAGATGTCGCTAACTGGTGTTAGCGGCAGCTAGGTAATAGGGAGATAATTTTATCTCCGCTTTCTTGGCTTTTAAAGCCAAAAAAGCGGAGATAAACGCCCTTGATAATATGCCCCCACGTTTCCTATTTTGGAAGACATTCGGTGAAGCAGGCCACCCCATACAATTCTCAAAGGGGAAGGTGCTCTTAGACTATCGAAAATTTGAGTGGATGCCCTTTTCACTCCCCCTCCTAATTGCAGTTCAGAATGATTGCAAAACCCCTTTGGCAATTCGGAAAGTCTTTTCCAAATAAATTGCAAAAGGAGTTTGTTGCATTGTAAAAAAAGAAATTGCAGTTTGAAACCCTGTTTTTGCACGTCACAGGGTTTGCAGGTACAAATCGGTTTCGTGCATCTCCCACCTACATGTGTAAAGCTGTTTACCATGTTGGTGACTTCCAGCTGAATGTCCTGGGCGCCGTACGAAGGTTGTGGGGCTGCAAATTGTGAGACCACCTAACTGCTGAGAATGTCTACCTCCTTATCAGTGATATTTACTTTCCTCTTTGGTCCCTTGTCTTGTAAGTGAACATGCCCACCCTGGGTTATATCACGCTGACATAGTGTGGCACTACGGAAATAAACACCTCTGGGTTCTGAATTAATATGTTGGACGTTTTTTTCTGTGCGTTCAACTGCAGAGACCCGAGAGGATGTGTCTCATTCCTTCAAGTATGTAGATAGCGGTGGTCATTCTGTTTTACACATGCAATTTCCAACTGTACGAAACTAGCCTCATACTTCCGATGTACACAATTTGCTTGTATTCTTTGAGGTGATGTTATGCCAGTGCTTGAAAGTAGCACATGGTTTGTTTGTGCGTTTCTGCTTATGTGGGGTTTACACAAACCTGTAAGTGCACTTTCGTGCGTTGTAAAGCGTCTACATCTGCAAATTTAACGTATTTATGTAATGTTGCATTGATACATTCTGAAGATGTGCTGCTATTCGTGATTGCTTCAAATGATAGAGTGTGAGTTGCAGGCTCCTCTGCAGAGGTCATCCACTTAATGTTCCACAATTCTAAGAAATGGTTTGAACTCATTCCAGTGTTCTGCTGAAGGTGCATCCAATCTGCTGTACAATTCACAGCACAGCATGGCCGGCTCTCTTTGTGGCTACTCACGGCCCATCTGTAGGCAGATGGCTTGATTATCTGGATCAGAGAGGACGTAATGTTTCAACAGATGGACGGATATTCTCCATAGGCCTCAAACACAACTGTTAATAATCAGACAGTATCTTGATTGAATGCCCTGTGCTCTTTCCTTTGCTGTTAAATGAGCCAGATTACCGATCGCTGCACGTCTCGTGGGCAGTTCCACTATTAGGAAAAATTCTACTTCCGCTCTGTTTGGAAAAATTGAGAATGCAGGACTAAATTAAGCTATTACCTGGCATTCTCATCAGGATTTTTTTTTAAAGCTGGGCAGTCTATAGCCAGACATGAAGTCAGGTGCCAAGTTTTGTCATTCTGTTCGAAGTACACTTTTTAGCTGTAAGTGTCTCCAAATGAACTCACCTACAAGCTGTAAATCGACATTACTTCATTTTTTCTCATGCACAGAACAATAGGTACATAAACTTGCTGACCTTATTTTTAAAATGTATATTCATGGGTGGCTCTACAGCAGGTGCTGTAAGGTGCAGCCCTGCCACCTGTGAACTGCCACATAACACTCGACTATGGCCATATTGCTAATTATTTAATGTAACAGTGTTCATGAAAACAAGACTTTTATATTTTCATGAACATTGCCAGTGTATAGGTGAGTCCTCTTGGCATATGCAGGCTTCTAATGACAGGAGGGGGAGGGACTGAGGTGCACTTTGTAGGTGGATGCTGTATTGCAGATGTCTGAATTGTGTAATTCAACTATGGTCCCCACATGTAGGAACAATCCATTCGGTTTAGAAGACATACTGCACATGGCTCAGGCAGTTCAGTATATCTGATCGAGTGGGGCTGTCAGGATGCAATGAGCCTGGTGTGCCAGCACAGTGTTCCAAGTAGTCCCGACCGGCATCTTTTCTACGGAAATAAGGAGTCTAATGACGTCGAAGATGACCCATGCATAAGGACCAAGAAGGTTTATGAATAGGTACCCCACGACTGACGGTCATTTACCCAAGTTTGGGACAATCTGATGTAAGTTTCTTTGCTTTTACTTTCTAAAGAGAAGTGAACTACTACTGTGATTATCACAGGACCGTGACAGCACACACATTGGTGATGAACCACTTTGGTCTTCATATTACTGGAATAATCCAACTGACCACTGGCCAAGATTATTGGTCTATGATCAAAACTAGTAAAAGATTATTGTATGTCCATTCAAACGCGGACAACAATGTTTATCTTGTGGAGTGGTGAAGATCTCTCGCCCTGATGAAGCATTTTTAGGAGAAACGCGTTGGCTGTGTTTGTTTGAAATAAAGTAAAGTGATTGTATGACCAACCAAGACCTTCGATCATCTATATTTTATTTCTTGTATATATAACACTGACAATTGATTGTAGTTGGCTCTCTATTTGTTTATATTCTATGTCTATGTTTGGCCAATGAGCAGCTGACCATTGAGGTGGGGAAGGTGATACATGAGCATACTATTTGAGACTTCTTCTGGTAGTTCAATTTTGTAATCCCAGGCAGCTTCCCTTGTCTTGTTCAGCATGTTCCACTAATTGCAGTTAGGCTATCTGGAGTGAAGGGGAGACATCCTTAGGCAGCTGTATCATTTGTTCTATGTGCTTGGAGCTCTCGTATTTTGAATAAGGTGAGAGAAAGACGCTATGAAGCATGGGCCTTGTGTTAGAAAAAGAATTCTGATCCAATATTTAAATAGCGCTCAAAGATAAAGAAGCTTTTCAGAAACGCTGCTAGATGTTGATCACAGCCTGACAGATGGAGGCACCTAGGGGCAGATTTATGTTAACTGGCGCATCCCCAGGGATGCGCCAGTTAATGTGCGCCACAGTGCGCCACAGCTACGCCACCCATGGTGCGCCACATTTACAATGCGGCGCACCATGGTGCAAAAATGGCACAGATGCGTGACGCATCTGTGGCGGAAATGTGGCTCATTGCTGGAGTTGCGTCGCAAGCGCGACGCAGCTTTAGCAAGGCTCGGGGGTGCCCCATCTTCACAATGCTGCGTCAAGACCTACGCCTGCTTCAAGCAGGCGCAGGGTTTTGACGCAGCATTGGCCTGAAAGTGACTGAGTGAAATCTCATAGATTTCACTCAGCCACTTTCAGAAGGCGTTCCTGTGCAGGAACGCCCCCCCTGCGCAGGAACGCCTTCTTATGGCGCAGGGCTTTACAACGTGACGCATCTCCTAGATGCGTCACGTTGTAAATAGGGCGCATTGTTTGCGGCGCTGTTGCGTCAAATAAAGTGACATAATTGCGGCGCAAAGAGGCGCAAGGGCATCATAAATCTGCCCCCTAATATTTATTGGTTCCACCCATGATTTGTCATGCAAGAAGCGTCAATAGTTAATCACTTCCTGGCTTGTTTTAGGGCCATCAGGTTGTGACTTAACAAGAATAAAGAGAGATTCGGAGTTCCTAGTGGAGGGGATAGGGATTTGTACACATGTGAAAAATAGGGATCCTAGACAGCAATTAGCTGCAAGTAAAGTTTTGGCAGGATCCTCCTACATGTGATTTACATGGGAAATCTGAGAGTTTCTATGATAGTAATTTTGAACCTCAAATGTGACATACTTATTAGGAGAAGTTAAAGTGGGCTTCCTTTTCATGCAATTTAACCAGGCTTTCATAGTTACTCTTTTCATAGAAAATGTAAATGTGATGTTCGTTCAATTGGTCGGCTGTCAGCCAATGCTTAGGCTGCCTGGAATGAAGCAATTGGGATATTGTAAGTTTTGCCTGAAGGTGAGGTTTCTGAAAATCAGAATGTGCAATGTGAACTATAAAGACGCTTCATAAACCTAACAAGATGTCTTAATAATTTCTGTAAATGTCATCACTTTGACTCTTGCTTTCCCTCATCAGGCAGCTCAAACCATAATGGTGAATGAAGTTTACCAGCAAGTAACAGGAGTACAGGAATTTCATCCCTCTTAGCCTTCACGATTCTTACACTAGCAAGCAATTCAACACTGCAACTGACAACCCATGTAGTTAATCATGCAGATCTCATGATACTTGTGAGTATAGCGATCAAAATCCACTTAGGCCCTCATTACTAGTTGGCTGGAGCAGTTTCAACAAGGGGGATACAACTCCATTCAATTCCTAGTGGCCCAGCGTTCTCACACCGGGATTTGCCAAGCCCTTGCATTCCTGGTCCAGAAACACTGGGTTCACCTGATGTGGTTCTGCACTCAGTGAACCACCGGCAGAGACTATAGGCAGAGGTGTAGCTTGGCCGCCGGCCCAGCCCTTGCTGCAGTACGGGGAGCAGACAAAACTATGCGATCATTGTCAGCCCTATTAAGCTCTCTCCCTGCCCCTTACCAGCTGTCTTCTGCCCCCGATCCTCAGCAGTCCCATGCTGCCACTTGCTGTCTTCTCAAACCAGCATGTAAATGTCAGCCGAAAAGAGCTGGTTATTTGTCCGAAACCAGGTAATGACATCTGGAAAATGATTCAGTGTTTGTGGGTCTGCATACAATTCCCAGTGTGACTGTAATACTTGGAATACCCATACTTGGTGAAGGATACTAGTCAAAATCCGAGTTTCGATCTCCAATAGTCCCATAACAAATAACAGGTAACTCGCAATGAGGCTCTTAATGGGGAAACTATTTTGATAAACCATCACGGCAATGGCCTCGAAGGATTAACTCTACAAGCTAATATATTAGCATTATAAAACCATCCATCCACAGAAAGGTAGTATTATATGTAGCTGAAAATGTACTGAACGGTCAGGAAACCCAAACTCACATCTGCAGGGACATGAATATATCAATAGGCACTTTTCTTATCTCCAGTGGCAATGATGCCTAAATTACATACATTAAGAAGGGAAACCTCTCAATAAAGGAAACATATACATGGATTGTATGTGCTCAGGAAGACAGATGATGAAACATATACTCACTGAGACCCAGTCACATTGAAAAGATAGCCCACTCAACATAGACACTGAGGGTCACTTGAACCAGACAGGAAAAAAATTGTACAGAATGAAAGCAAAACATCAATCCTCTGTCATAGTGACCTGTGGCTACACACATTAGGAGGAACCCCGGCCCTGGATTGCCCTACCTCTCATGTGCTCATATGCACACACATACAATTAGTTAACGAAAGTCAATGGGAAGTCTCCTCACTGGAGTGCAGGTAACAATTCTTGCACCACACTACTAAATAAAGCCTCACCAGCTGTTGGTGGTGTTGTGGCCATGGGGAGACAGTAAATCACATTAAAAGGAATGCCACTTTAAGTGCACCCTTATCACTGAAATGAATGTACTACTCTGTTAGTGAATAATATGTCAAGCAGTTGTCAGAGGAGATTTATTGAATATTCTTCTGTACAATAAGACATAACTTGAACTTTCAACACTAGAGCCAGCTCCAGGCACCAGAACACAAAGAGCATGAATATCGTAAGTCGAAAATCCATATTTCGGCACTGGGCCATAAAAGCACGTAAAAAGGTAAAACCTATAACATTTAAAAATGATAAAAACAAAAGTTAAAATTGTTGTGTCAACACGGCCACACTTAAATGAATTCTAACATTATTCAATGACCAACCATAATATACATCTCTGTTTAGAAAAACTTGGAGTAATACAGTAATTCATAATCCCAACTCATTATTCCTTGAAAAAATTGGTCGGGGTAGAAAGTGGGCCTTCCCTGCTGGCATGCTCCCTAATGTATTAGGTAGTGAATTGTCTACTCTCAGGTGAGGAACTCGGGACAGCTGTGCAGTATCGGACCGATCCCAGACCTGATTTAAAAGGCCTTGTGTTGATGTAGACTTTGAGGACAGAGTACCTACAGAAAGGCCTGGCCTTTTATCACTGGGGCGGACTTCCTATAGAGAACTCCTGACTGTTCTATGATTCCCGGGATCTATGGGTTCAGTTGTTACAGGAGGAGCCCTAGCCTGCCTCAATGAAGCCAGTTCACTCTGTATAGCTACCAAACGGATACTAAAGAGGGAACGCTCACTCCTAATGTCATGAATGTTTTGCAAACATTCTTGAAAAAGCAATTTTACCCAATTAGGCCTAGAGACATAGGCTTCCCCTGTGGAATCCTCATGTGGTCCTCCAGGTAAAGCCAGAGGTAAAGCCAGAGAAGTGTTTGCAGAGCTAATATGGGCGTCATTGGCTGCCTGGTTTTCCTGTCTAGCTAATTTTGCTTTTTGGCTCTCCCACAGGCCTGGCATTACCCTTGGGGATTATTCTCACCTAGGGACTAGAATCAACCACTGATTCACCGTTCTGTTCACCAAGGTTAGGACAATATGCCAGTGGATCAATATCACATCCCTGTCCTGGGAAGTTCCCAGATTGTAAAGACAGGCTGCGTTCAGTAAGCTTTATCTCCGTGCTGATCACCCAATAAGCCCTATGGTGCATCCTGTCTAGCAGCTAGGGCAGTCTCTATTGATTTTCCTCTTACCCATCTCAACTAAACAATTATTGTAACTACTATGCTCTTGCCCAATATATTGGATATATGTGTGAACAAGTGTAGGCTATATGCACTAAAATAGAGTTAATAAATTAAGGTATATATTCTTAGTGACTGCAATTCCCCTCAGCACCCAGTTCTATCAGTCTGTCCTGATTAAGCACAAGACGATTCCTACTTTATATGCCTTAAAGCAGAGGTCTTTGAACTTTTTAATGCAGAGAGCCCCCTGTCAAAAAGGTTTAGGCGTAAGGACCCCCTCCTGAAATTTTTTTCAAGAACTTGGTACTCCTCATCATTGACAACTATCGACAACCATAAAAGCCCTCAATTCCCATAGCAAATCAATTTTGCAGTGGGGAAATTATATTAAATAGTGTTTCTCAAACAAAAGATCAGCGAGGGTGGGGGCGTGGTCAGAGATGTGGCTAAAAACAAAAGGTCTCATTCATGAGGACTTGGCCTAGGGCAGTGCCGCGAGTCTTCTTGCTGTGCTGCCCATGCCAATTTGAAAGGGCAGGAATGCACCTTATTTATGAATTATGGTGCATTCCTGTCCTTTCCTACTGCGTCGGAGCACAAATTGCTGCACAGAGCCAATGTAGGCAGGATTGTTTTTGTGCAGCAAGGTGCCCCGAGAGTGGTTTTCCTTTTTTTTGTGAGCTGCAGCATGCAGCACACATGGAAAGAGGAAAAGATAAGAGGATACATGAAAAAATGTCTCCTCATTACCCCTGCTGTGGGGATGGGTAAGGTTTTGGCACTGCCCCAGGTTTACATGGTTTTGTAAATCTTGGGCAGTGTCAAAATCCATGGGTGATGTGTGGGAACACCCGCCACAATTCCCATGGAACTCCTACTTTACATACTAAGACAAGGCAGCGGCTTGCGCTGCTTTGTCTTACTCCATATGTATGAGGCCACTCAGCCATACAGGGTGACTTTGCATTGCCTCATAGATATGATGGCGATGCTTGAGGCGCCGGAGCTTAAAAAAAAATGATGCTCCAGGGGCTCAAGCCCCTCATAAATCAGGTTGCTACATACAAAATAATAGGTAGCTTAAAGGAAAAATGCATTTTCAAAAGTTGTTACTTAGTGGGAAATGCACTGTATCAGTTAATGCACTGTAGAGGTCTGTGTGGAACCTGAGAGACACAGAATTACATTTGGTTGGTGCAGTGGGGAATAGTGGCCTGTGGATTTTTAGTGCTACGAGGTCACAGCCTGTGACAGAAAGCACTGTGAAAGTCTAAGTCATTAATGTATTCCTGCATTACACATATTATAAGGTAGACTGCTACGAACTCTGCAAATAGTTTTATGATATAATGGAGCTTCCAAAATGTAGATTTTAGTAATACTAGAACATAATGCACTAAGCGATTAAAAACATGCACTTCACAGCCCACCTTTTAACTCTTCTTACTACCACTAAAAAGAAGAAAATCTTTGCCACCACAAAGCAATTAAAGCCAGAACTGCTCCAAAGCACCATTAACATTTAAGGATTAACTCAAAAAATAAATTTGCATTTTTTTCAGGCAAGCAGGCACCCTGGCATGAAGGATTGTTTCACCTGATTGCCCAGCCTCTTCCTTTCACAGAACAAGAGGCTCAATTGCCTTCAGCTGAAGCATTTTACCGACAAGATTGAAGCGTCCTGGTTTTCAAAAGGAAGAGCACATGTTTTAGATTCCAGGTAGAAGTGAGGCCTGGAAATGTGCGGCCCCCTTCCCAGCACTCAACAGCCCCCCTGGGGGTCGCGCACCACAGATTTAAGACCTCTGCCTTAAAGGGTCAGAGGGTTACACTCTTTTTATTTTTTACATTTTTTTTATTGAACATAGCAATAGGAAATCATTGGGAAAAAAAACAGACATCTTTCCCATCAAATTTTTAACAATTAAACGACTTTTAGACAATTAACAAGAGATAAAAAAGGAGTAGAAGGAGAATAAAAAAAAAACAAAATTCATCAAGATTAAAAAGAGAAAAAACACAGCCGGTTCCATTATTAGAACTTTCGACAGCCCTTGTGCAAAAACCGCAATTTTAGGTAAACAATACCACTGCAAAGTGCAAAACTGCAATAAAGTGCAACTGCGAAATGTAATACAATCCAATAAAGTTCAATTTTAAAGTGCTAGTACAAAATAGTGCAAAAACAGCTAGTACAAATCTGCAATAATACAATAAAGTGCAAATAATCTGAAAAAAACCCTAATACTTTCATTAATGAGACGGCTGTAAAAAAGGGGACTTTCCTTAACCAATCACTACTATCTTTCTTTTTTTTTCTTCCTTCCCCCTCCCTCCCCCCCTTTCCTCTCTCTTTATTTTCTCTTTCCCAATCATCCTCCCTTCAATAATTCAAGATTCTCAAAATATTTCAATTTCTTTCAAATATTACGATGGCTCCCACCCTACCTGCATAAGCACTTTCAAAATGACATGTTCTCCTCATTTTATTAAACCATTTTAGCTGAGATGGAATCTCCCTGGATTTCCAATTTTGAAGTATCAAAGACCAAGCAACTGCACAAGATATAAAAATAAATACTTCTTCAGTTTTGCTAAACCTGCTCCTTTCTTTGCATATACCAAACAAGGCCACCTCAGCTACTGGCAAGAATGCTTTCCCAGTTGACAGCTCAATGTCTGCGAATATCCCCTTCCAAAAAGATTCCAACTTCGGGCAGGAAAAAAAATATGACACCATCCTCCCTGGCCCATAGCTTTGCATCTAAAACACCTGTTCTCAACTTCAGGGTACATTCTCTCCAAGGCCTCCGGTGTAAAATACGCCAGCCAGCGTGATAGAAAGGACATTCTCTTGTAGTTAGCCGCCCGAAGGGATTTATTTCCCAGGTGGCACAATACCTCCCAATCCTTAACTGAAAGAATGCACTGTGTCGAGAGGCATATTTTCTCTAAATGTCTATCTACTACTGAGGATGATCTGAAAAAGTAGAGCATTTTATACCAGTATCCAATGCCTTTATTTTTATCTCCATACAGGGATGTTATCAGGGCAGTAGGAGAATTAAGCAAGCCACCTATCTCCTTTCTAATAAAATAGACCATCTGCAAATATTCGCAAAACGTGGGCTGCCTGGGATTATTCGTTCTAGGTAAAACCTCATGCCAACTGATTACCCTATTTTGTACAGTCAGATGTCTTAGTTCACAAACCCGCAAAGTTCCCAGTTCTTTAAGTGATTCAAGCTTATCTGAAGACCCATTTTGGCACATTCCATCAAGCTCAAATAATTAGAACCATCAGAGCTGTGTTTTTTAAAAAGGAGCAGCAATCTTGATGTATACCCTTTCAACGTCTTATATCTTGATTTCTTGGGGAGCTTTGCTGTTTTTAGAAAGATTGGAATTTGAGAACCTGCCTCCTGTACCATTATTTCAAGGAAGAAATTATCTCTTGTCTGTCTAGTCCTTAATAATCCTGCCACAATGTCAAAAAAAGCTACTTCATAATATGTCTTAAAATGAGGAAGAGCCAGGCCACCTTGATCAACAGATAGTTGAACCACCGGAAGTTTGACTCTTGAGGCCTTCTTGTTCCAAATGAATCCTCTCAACATAGTTTCAAGTTCTTTAAAAAAACTAAATTGTCTTTGATTGGGATGTTGGTGAATAAAAATATAAGCAGTGGCAATACTGACATCTTAACCAGTGACACCCTGCCAATCAATTACAAAGGAAGTAAACACCATTGATCTAACAGATTCCTTATTTTGTTCTTCATTTTAATATAATTCAGGGCATAAAGTTTATCATAGTCACCGGTCACAAAGATACCCAGGTATCTAATCGGGTCCCCTTTTACAGCTTGAGGCTGTAGATAGATTGGAAGAAAATCTAGACTGGTGTTTAACGCAAGAACTTCAGTTTTTTTTTCATTAATCTTATACCCCCTATCTTCTCATAGTCCTTGAGCTCCCACATGAGGCGCTCGATGTTCTCTTTTTCAGGAGCCAAATAGAGGATAATATCATCGGCAAACAACTTTCACTTAGCCATACGGATGATGGGGGGCAAAATAGCAACATTGTCCCTTATTCTTGTTACTAAGGGTTCAATAAAAAAAGTAAAGAGCAAGGGGGACAATGGGCAACCCTGGCTTGTTCCACGATTTATTTTAATCTTCCCAGCCTGTTTAGCATTAATAATTACCTGGGCCGATGCACCCTCATAAGTATTACGTAGCATTTGAATAATTGGAGCAGGGAATCACAAAATGACCCAGAGAAAAAACTAAGCGCTGCCCAATTAACCAAATCAAACCCCATTTCTGCGTCAATCATTATTATACATGCAGATATCGAATTAATATTAAAGTAGTCTAATGCCTGTATTAAAAATTCAGTATTGGCTGCCATATACCGACCCGCAATGAACACCGTCTGGTCTTGATGGATTACTTCCTGAGCTGCAAATACAAATCTTTGCGCCCAAATTTTCATAAGTATTTTATAATCAGAATTCAATAAGCTGATCGGCCTATAAGAATTCACATCCTCAGGGTTTTTATCCTTTTTGACAAAACTTAAAATTGTGGATTCTTTGAATTCAGCAGGAACCTTTCCACCCAATCTAATATGATTAAATCGTTTTTTCAGAGGTGTTTCGAGTTCTTTAATGAAAACCTTATCAAATTCAATAGGGAACCCATCCTGTCCACAAGCCTTTGCTCCCGATGTTGCTTTTATGCTATCCTCATTTTCAATAGAACTTTTTTCACACCCAATTTGATTACTCCGAGTTTCAGTGATTTTGGGAATTTCTATATTAACAAAATATTCCTGAATCATTGCTTCCTCTATCTGATATTCCGTGAAGTAGATTCTCTCATCATGATCCAGGAAGATCTTTGAAATGTTATTGCTCTGTGTTTCCTTAACTCCACCTTGAGGATCTCGGATTTTCACAATGATGGATGACTCCTGCCTCTTTCTCGTAGAACTAGCCAGAAGCTTTCCCACCAGCTGGCTATCTTCGTAAACCCTTTGCTGAAAGGCTTTTGAACTATTTATTTCTTCCAGAGTGAAAAAATCCCTTAGCAGTGCTTTAGCCTACTCCCATTGATTCGGCTGCTGATGAAGCTTAAGGGCATATTCCTTCTCGGCAGCAGCCTGAAGATCAAATATTTTTAACTTTCGATCATTCGCTTTAGCACTAGAAAACGCAATGATCTGACCACGGGCTGCTGCTTTGAATGCACCCCATACAGAAAAGGGCTCAGCTGTATCTTTATTGACTGTGAAAAATTCTATCACCCACTCTTTAAACCCAGAAACCCAAACCTCGTTTTGGAGAAGGGTGCGATCCAGCTGCCACCTGGGACGCTCCCTATCCATTACACTCACTGAATAATTTCGCCAAGAACACAGAAATGGTTTAATAAAACAATTAACATCGACTTCCCAAATAGATAAAGATGATAATACAATTATGCTTCCGATTTTAAATGTGGACAAAATACTAATATAAAAGAGTCCCTGCTAAAGTCCAAGGCCACTCTATCAACAATAGTCAGCCATTAACTGGCAAAGGAAAAGTGTATTGATTAGAATCCAGAGTATTAGGCAAGTGTATTTTGCAAAAGGTTACCTTATGTCCAAATAACTCAAAGCAGCTCCCAACCGAAGGACCAAGGAGGATCGCCCTGCCTCTTCCTGGTGTTGACGGGCGAAGGACGGGCGCAGAACGTGCCCATACTTGGCCTGGTAGTTTTGGTAGTTTGGTCTGCCCTGTTCCCATGATGCACTGGGCCAGGGTCAGACTAATTTGCATATAGCCAAGTTCTGAGCTGGGATGGTGCAGTGAGCTGAAAAACGGTGATGGATCAAGCCCTGATCTTTGGACTGGGTTAGAGTGGTCTGCTTAATTCAGACACTCTGTTCATCACCACCCCCTTTTCTGAATCATACTTGGCCTAGGCTTAGCCTGGGAGTGGCCTGCAGGGGGAGATGCTGGGATGTATGACGTTACAACGCATGCTTTTACCACGCATGCCTTTACAACGCAGTTTTTACAACGCATGCCTTTACAATGCATAGTGCTTTGGGGCGCTGGATAGTGAATAGTTTAATTTACTATTCCAACTCCAGTCCCCGTGGATAGTAGGGAAGGTGTTGGATAGTAGATTAAACCTATTCCCTATCCTGGAGCGCCCCCCAGCGCAATGCGTTGTAATGGTTTGCATTGTAAAAGTTGTGTCGTAATGGTAGTGCGTTGTAAAAGTTTCGTTGTAAAGGTTGTTTACCAGAGGCTGTGCTATAAGCGCCATGACCACGCCTCCCCCTGCAGCAGTTGCTGTGATTTTGTTAGATGGTGAACCCTGGAAAAAGGAGTCACACTAGGGTGTAAGCAGTGAAGTTTGTCAGGCAAAGTTGGTCCAGAGACCAGGAGAGCGTCCCACGTCGCAAGGGGAGAGGCTGCACTATGACAATGCCTCCCCTGCAGCAACTGAGGCAGTTTTGACTGGAAGAGCACCCTGGGACAAGGAGTCCCACCAGGGTGTAAGCAGTAAAGTTGTTCAGGCAGAGTTGGCCCCTGACCAGGATAGCATCCTGTGCCATAAGGGAAAGACAGTGCAATAAACGCTATGACCACATCTTCCCCTGTAGTAGCAGCAGTGGTTTTGACATGCAGTACGCACAGGGACAAGGAGTCCCTCCGGACTGTTAGCAGCAAAGTTGGTCAGGCATGTTGGCCCCCAGACCGGAAGAGCATCCTGATCATGGGTTGCATAGTACTGGTAAACAATAGTACCACAAAACAAAACTATCAATATGGTGTAATTACAAGTTAATCTGCATCAAATGTAAAATTCCCATATGTACCTGCTTTTCCCACTTGAAATAATGCATGGCATAACCAGACGGCAAGGAAAAGGTGTCAGGGACAAACAGGGGCGTAACAAACACCCTGCAGGCCCCGTGGTGTGGGGGGGGGCCAGGATTCAGTAAATGAAGGGGGCCCCGGGCCCCCCTCAGCTCTCAGCTCTTCAGTGAGAGCTGTGAGAGAGGCTTGTGCTGAAGCAAGCCTCCCTCCCTCTGAAGCAGGTGCAGGCTGTCTGCAGCCTGCTCTGAGCCCCTCCCTGACTGAAGACAAACAATGTTTCAACTTACAGTGTTTCTCTTCAGTCAGAGCTGGAGGCAGGCCCAGGACAAGGGTGGGAGTGGGGGCCCCATAGACAGCATTCCCCAAAGGGCTCTGCTCCTCTGAGAAGTATCAGCTACTCCCACTTCCCACAAGTGACAGTCTCACACTGTCACCAGTGCCAGCTCCTCCCACTTCCAACCAATGCCAGCCACTCACTCTGCCACCAATGCCAGCCTCTCACTTTGCCACCAGTGCCAGCCTCTCACACTGCCACCAGTGCCTGCTGCTCACACTGCCACCAGTGCCATCCTTTCACACTGCCACCAGTGCCAGCCGCTCACACTGCCACCAGTGCCTGTCGCTCACTCGTCTACCAGTGCCAGTCTCTCAATCTACCACCAGTGCCAGTCTCTCACACTGCCACCAGTGCCAGCCTCTCACTCTACCACCAGTGCCAGCCTCTTACTCTGCCTCCAGTGCCAGCCTCTCACACTGCCACCAGTGTCAGCCCCTCCCACTTCCCACCAGTGCAAGCCGCTCACTCTGCACCAGTGCCAGCCTCTCACACTCCCACCAGTACCAGCCTCTCACTCTGCCACCAGTGCCAGCCTCTCACACTGCCACCAGTGCCTGTCGCTCAGTCTGCCACCAGTGCCAGCCTCTCACACTGCCACTAGTGCCAGCTGCTCACTCTGCACCAGTGCCAGCCAGCCTCTCAGTCTGACACCAGTGCCAGCCTCTCACACTGCCACCAGTGCCAGCTGCTCACACTGCACCAGTGCCAGCCTCTCACACTCCCACCAGTGCCTACCCCTCACTCTGCCACCAGTGCCAGCCTCTCATACTGCCACCAGTGTCAGCCCCTCCCACTTTCCACCAGTGCCAGCCGCTCACTCTGCACCAGTGCCAGTCTCTCACACTCCCACCAGTACCAGCCTCTCTCTGCCACCAGTACCAGCCTCTCACCTCTCACACTGCCACCAGTACCTGCCACTCAGTCTGCCACCAGTGCCAGCTACTCACTCTGCACCAGTGCCAGCCTCTCACTCTGCCACCAGTGCCAGCCTCTCACACTGCCACCAGTGCCAGCTGCTCACTCTGCACCAGTGCCAGCCTCTCACACTTCCACCAGTGTCAGCCTCTCACTCTGCCACCAGTGCCAGCCTCTCACACTGCCACCAGTGCCTGCTGCTCACTCTGCCACCAGTGCCAGCCTCTCACTCTACCACCAGTGCCTGCCGCTCACTCTGCCACCAGTGCCAGCCTCTCACACTACCACCAGTGCCATCCTCTCACACTATATCCAGTGCCAGCCTCTCACTCTGCCATCAGTGCCAGCCTCTCACTCTTCCACCAGTGCCAGCCTCTCATACTGCCACCAGCGCCAGCCTCTCATACTGCCACCAGTTTCAGCCCCTCCCACTTTCCACCAGTGCCAGCCGCTCACTCTGCACCACTGCCAGTCTCTAACACTCCCACCAGTACCAGCCTCTCTCTGCCACCAGTGCCAGCCTCTCACACTGCCACCAGTACCTGCCGCTCAGTCTGCCACCAGTGCCAGCTGCTCACTCTGCACCAAGGCCAGCCTCTCACTCTGCCACCAGTGCCAGCCTTTCATACTGCCACCAGGGCCAGCTGCTCACTCTGCACCAGTGCCAGCCTCTCACACTCCCACCAGTGTCAGCCTCTCACTCTGCCACCAGTGCCAGCCTCTCACTCTGCCACCAGTGCCAGCCTCTCACACTGCCACCAGTGCTTGCTGCTCACTCTGCCACCAGTGCCAGCCTCTCACTCTACCACCAGTGCCTGCCGCTCACTCTACCACCAGTGCCAGCCTCTCACACTCCCGCCATTGACAGCTGCTAACTCTGCCACCAGTGCCAGCCTCTCACACTGCCACCTGTGGCAGCTGAGCTCCTCCGACTACCCTCTAGTGCCAGCTTCAGTCACTACCCACTTGGGCCAGACTCACATTCTGCCACCAGTGACAGCCTCTTACACCACCAGTGCCAGCTGCTCACACTGCCCAGGTTTGCTACACTCCTGCCCAGTGCCAGTTCCTGTACAGTGATTCCACCTATATCACACTGTGCACCAATGCCCAGCAGTGCCATCTCCGTGCACTGCCCTCATGTGTACTTCAGTCCCCCTCAGGTAGTTGATGGAAAGGTTTAGACTCCTTGGCCAGCACTAATATTTGTTCACTGTCTCGCAGCTTATCTTTTTTAACCTACGTTTTCACATGAAATCCCCTTAACTCCGTGCCCAGAAAGCATTTGAAAAGGTACAGTCAAAGTGCTATAACTTAAGATGCCTACTTCAGTCCATAAACTTCTCACTACACAAAAGCCAAAGCAAGTATCTCCATTAAGTAGGGTTCGATGAAGCAGTTGGAGGAATTAAGACAATTAAGCACGCGGCTGTTAAATTCATCGAGGCCTCTTCGCAAAGGTAAGTTTACACATGTACATTTACTCAGGGCACAAGTCCTAAGAAAAGAAGTGGGGGGGTGCTGTCGTCACGACAGGAAGTGACGTCAAGAAAGGTGGCTTGCACCATCAGACTCATTGCCTCCCCTCGCTCACCCCTTAGATGCGATTGCATCAGAGAAGCCAGCGCATGAGCAGCATTCTGAATGAGCTCCGATCTCGCCCCAGAGAGGCCAAAGAGTGAATGTGTGCCTCCATTTGCTCCAGTTATCGAGATCCCGTTAAAATAAGTGGGGGGACGCCGTCCACACGCGTGGTACCCCAACTCAAGCCCTGCATTTACTCCTGTAAACCCCTGCACCTAGGTGTAAATCTAAACCTTTTTGACGCCCAGCATTTCCTAATGTACATTTACACCTAAGTGTAAACTTACATGTTTTCACCCACGAGTGGACTTTCCTTCAATAGGATTTATGAGTCTAAAATAACTACTAGTAACTTTTCACTCGTAGGTAGTGATTTCCACCACTGTAGTGGAGATCTACCTATGAGGAAGTATAGGGAAATTATTAAAGCTTATTTTTCATTTGAAAAAAAATGAAAATATTGAAATATAAAATATAAATATAAATTCATTTAGAATATTTATTATAAATCTAGATGTAATAAAATAAAAATGTTGCAGGTGGAGAGACAGTGGAGAGAGAGAGTGGAGAGTGAGTGGAGAGAGAGACAGTGGAGAGAGAGTAGAGAGAGTGGACGGAGACAGTGGAGAAGAAGTGGAGAGAGAGTGGAGAGAGAGAGTGGAGAGAGTGGAGAGAGCGGAGAGTGAGAGAGACAGTGGAGAGAGTAGAGAGAGAGAGTGGAGAGAGAGAGTGGAGAGAGAGAGAGACAGAGTGGAGAGAAAGAGAGAGAGAGCGAGTGGAGTGAGAGTGGAGAGAGAGTGGAGAGAGGCAGTAGAGTGATAGACAGTGGAGAGAGAGTAGAGAGAGAGAGAGTGTGGAGAGAGAGACAGTGGAGAGAGAGAGAGTGGAGAGAGTGTGGAGAGACAGTGGAGAGAGTGAGTGAGAGAGAGTGGAGAGAGAAAGAGTGGAGAGAGAGAGAGTGGAGAGAGAGAGAGAGTGGAGAGAGAGAGAGTGGAGAGAGTGGCGAGAGAGTGGAGGGAGACAGTGGAGAGAGAATGGGGAGAGAGAGAGTGGAGAGAGAGTGGAGAGAGACAGTGGAGAGAGAGAGAGAGTGAAGAAAGTGAGTAGAGAGAGAGAAAGAGAGAAGGGAGAGAGGGTGGAGAGAGAGAGTGAAGGGAGAGAGGGTGGAGAGAGAGTGGAGAGAGAGTGGAGGGAGTGGGGGAGAGAGTGGAGAGAGAGAGGGAGATAGAGAGAGAGAGAGAGAGAGAGAGAGAGAGAGAGAGAGAGAGAGAGAGAGAGAGAGAGAGAGAGAGAGAGAGAGAGAGAGAGAGAGAGAGAGAGAGTGGAGAGAGACTAAAGAGAGAGAAAGTGAAGAGAGAGACAGTGGAGAGACAGTGGAGAGAGAGAGTGGAGAGAGAGACAGTGGAGATAGAGTGGACAGAGTGGAGCAAGAGAATGGAGAGAGGGAGAGAGAGTGGAGAGAAGTAGAGACTGAATGGCTGACTCAGAGACTGAATACTGACTGACCAAGAGACTGACTGGCTGAGAAACTGACTGAGAGAGAGAGAGAGAGAGAGAGAGAGAGAGAGAGAGACTGGCTGACTGAGAGAGTGGATGACTGACTGACAGAGAGAGAGAGGCTGATTGAGAGTGAGTGACTGACAGAGAGAGACTGACTGACTGACAGAGACTGACAGAGAGAGAGACTCACAGAGAGAGACTGACTGGCAGAGAGAGAGATTGACTGACAGAGAGAGAGAGACTGAGAGAGAGAGGCAGAGACTGACTGACTGAGAGAGATAGACTGATTGACTGCGAGAGAGACTGACTGGCTGCGATAGACTGACAGAGAGAGAGACTGACAGAGAGAGAGAGAGAGACTGATTGATGTAGAGAGAGAATGACTGACTGAAAGAGACTGGCTGACTGGGAGAGAGAGACTGACTGGGAGAGAGAGATAGGCTGAGAGAGAGACTGACTGACAGAGACTGACAGAGAGAGAGACTGACAGACTGACAGAGAAAGAGAGACTGACCAACAGACAGAGAGACTGACTGACAGAGAGAGACTGACAGAGAGAGAGACTCACAGAGAGAGACTGACTGACAGAGAGAGAGACTGACTGACAGAGAGAGAGAGACTGACAGAGAGTCACTGACTGAGGGAGAATGACTGACTGAGAGAGACTGACAGAGGGAGGGGGAGACTGTCTGGAGGACTGACTGACTGAGAGAGAGAGAGGCTGAGAGAGAGAGGCTGAGAGGGAGAGGCTGAGAGAGAGAGACTGACAGGGAGACTGAGAGAGAGAGACTGAGAGAGACTGACAGAGAGAGAGAGACTGATAGAGAGAGGGACTGACTAAGAGAGAGACTGACTGACTGAGAGAGACTGATTGAGAGAGAGACTGACTGAGAGAGAGACTGACTGAGAGAGAGACTGACGAGAGAGAGAGAGACTGGGACTCTGACAGAGAGAGAGACTGACTGACCGGGAGAGAGACTGACTGACAGAGAGAGAGACTGACTGACAGAGAGAGAGAGACTGCCTGACTGAGAGAGAGAGACTGGCTGACTGAGAGAGAGAGACTGGCTGGCTGAGAGAGAGACTGACTTACTGAGAGAAGCTGACAGAGAGAGACTGTGAGAGACTGACTGACAGAAAGGGAGAGACTGACTGACAGAAAGAGAGAGACTGACTGAGAGAGAGACTGACTGACTGAGAGAGACTGACAGAAAGAGAGAGATAGAGAGACTGACAGAGAGAGAGACTGACAGACAGAAGAACTGACAGGGAGAGAAACTGACAGAGAGAGAGACTGACAGAGAGACTGACAGAGAGAGGGACAGCCTGAGAGAGACTGACAGAGAGACAGAGACCGACTGACTGGCAGACTGACAGAGAGAGAATTGACTGACTGCCTGACAGACTGACTGACTGACTGAGAGACTGGCTGACTGAGAGAGACTGAATGACAGAGAGAGATAGACTGACTGAGAGAGAGAGACTGACTGACTAAGAAAGAGAGACTGACTGACTGGCAGACTGACAGAAAGAGAGAGATAGAGAGACTGACAGAGAGAGAGAGACCAACTGACTGACAGACTGACTGACAGATAGAGACTGACTGACAGAGAGACTGAATAACAGAGAGAGATAGACTGACGGACTGAGAGAGAGAGAGAGACTGACTGACTGAAAGAGAGAGACTGACTGACAGAGAGAGACTGTGATGGAACTGGGGTCAAAGTGTGTATGAAGCTATACAATGCCTCTTAAGATTGCTATTGTCTACTAATTAAAATGTATTATCAAAATGTGCTTTTTGTAGTTACATCTGCTTTTGAAATACAGCATTGTCGCATTGTCTAATGTTTTAAAACGGAAATTAGAAGGTGCAGTGGATGCACTTTTGTCAAATCTGAACGATGAGTGTGCCCGGTGTTGTATATCTTGACAGGAGTCTGCATCAGGAAACCCACCTAAAAATGGGCAAACTACCCCGGACTACTGATGGCAGGGACCCTGTAATGAATGGACCACCTCGTATGATAGCCTTGTGGCAGACTAACCCCAACCTTTAACTCCATTATCCAGTGTTACTCGTAACGGCTGTATTGGTGACAGTGGCATAACAATAGCTCTGCATCCCCTGCAGTATGGCGGGTTGCTGGCCTGAGAACTCTAGACTGGCACGGAGATGGGAGGGGGCCCCCTCCATGTAGTTTGCAGGGGGTCCCCTCAAGTTTCGTTACGCCACTGGGGACAGAGGAGGTAGTGGCTAGCTACCTGGAGCTTCCCATCCTTCCTAGGTGCCAGATGAGGAGAGTGGCTGGGGCTTGGAATTAGGGGGGGTCTGTGCTTGCAGTCTAATCTGTATGTAGTTTTTACCAGCCAGAATTGTTTTCCGGAACCTTTGTTCTGAACTTAAAAAGCCAGGGTGTGGTAACATGGGTCTGTTGTAATTAGGAGGACCAGTATCTCAACCGAGGCAGGACCATAAAGGTTCACAAACTATTGCACAGTTTGGGGATAAATTCATCTTCTGTCGAATGCAAAAAACTGTTTCCTTTAAAACCTTTAATTTAAAAAATATTCTCTCTGAAACAAAAGATGAATTCTTTGTTATTTACAGCACCTCTCTTTTTGTGTCTACTTAATGGAATTACATCAGAATCTTAGAGTTATTGAGATTATTCTCATAATATGTCCAACTATTGAGAGATATCATTAGCTGCACCAGAGTCAATATTGGGAGGAATACATTAGATACACCGCGTTTTAAGATATATGGGTTAAAATAACACATGGCATGTACAATAAGGATATTGTCAGTTACTGAGGAGTTCCATGATCAAACAGAGGAAAGATGGCTAAGGATGTGTTCCTTCATACTGTTATGGAACTCCAAGTTGACTTGCACTATCTTTTTCCTGTACAGCAGAGTATGCTTTATCCCACATACTACATGGTTACATCATCTTCTTCACCTTTCCCACAAATCACTTAAATTGTTGGTTCATAGCACTTTCATATAAAAGAGAGAGCATGTCTGAAAATATGAAGAATAACAATTGAATCTCCAAGGCAAAATTAAACAATTCAAACAATCTGTTAGATATTTATTGCCAAAAGATATTAAAAGTAGTTTAATACAAGTGAGTTCTAAACAAATAAATGTAGCTCCGAATGTGTGGAAACATGCAGAAAGGCTCTACTCTTTCTATAAATACCTAAGGAGACTACAAAATAAACATGTTGCCATACATATCTCCTTTCTGCTTATTACTGTATGCTTCGCAATCAGAGCAGAAAAGAGAAAATCGACTTTTGCTGTTATTTGAATCAAAGCCGTCCCTAAACGGCATGGAAGTTCACATACATGAGACTACCAGGGAGGCACCCTTGATGATTGTGTGACTACAGGGTCTGCCTGCCCCCACCATTTCATATAAGGCTATAACAAGCCCCCACCTAGTAACTTGGGCCAGAATACCCTTGAGGATTTGTAAGTAATTGTACTTGCCTATTATTCAATATCACTATATGAATAACTGGAGATTGTCCTTATATTTACCTTAGGGATCTACTTGTTTTGGTCTTTTTAAAACCCATTGGAATGTCTTATACCTCACATTTTTGGGGGATTGGTTATCCTTAAAGTCTCTTGGATTTGATTCTCTGCAGTCGTCATAATTATCAAGCCATTCTGCAAATGGCTTCACAAACTTCAGATTTTCTGAAACCTAAAAGCATATTGTACAAAAGGTGCCAAATAATAGGATGGTAAACTTGAGAGAGCCAACCTCCTTCTTCTGTTCTCCTATAGTAGGTAAGTAGTGTTAATCCCGGACTCCGTTTGAACCAAAAAAGGGACAAGATCATTGAATCAACAACATTAAAAAACAGGGATATAAATTACAGGGAGCTGTTGCAAGTAAAAATTTAAATAAGGGGAGAAATTCCATTTTTAATAAAGTTACCCAATAAGCGTAAGATGGAGTGGTATCCATTTTGGTTAATAGTCATTTAACTTTACGTAAAAGAGGTTTATAATTCATATTGTACAACTCTGTGACTTCTTCTGTGTAGAAACCCCCACAATAGAGTGTCAGTCTGGTACGTACACAAATTTTCAATTGGACATTGCTGAGAATGACTTCTGTCTTAGACTTATTGACTTACTACCCACCTAAGGTTTGAAAATCTGAAGAAATTTCAAATGTTCTTTCTAAGTATGGGCGAAATGAGCAAATTTGCGTTCCGCAAATTCTCGCGAAATTGAATTCGCAATCCGCAAAATCCGCGAATTCATGCGAATTTGCGGATTTTTGTTTTTTCGCGTGTTCGATGGGGTTTTTTGTGTGTTCGTGGGTTTTTTTGCGTGTTTGCAGGGCTTTTTGCGTGTTCGCGGGCCGCTTGCATGGCGAAGTTACCCATGCGGTCCATCACCTGTTTTGTTTGCAAATTCCGCCCTAAGTGCGCTGGGGATGCCCAGACGTGGGTCCCAGGCACTCCACACCACTGGAGTCAAGCTAGCCGGGCTGATGAGTGGTGTTACCTCGAAACCGGTCCGGTCCTCGGATGCTTGATTCCGTTCTGGGAAGGACAAGGCTTTTGTAGTTCGGACTGGACTGTTCCCATGGGGCACAGGGTCAGAGCTGATTTGCATATCGCCATTGTCTAATCCAGGGTGGTGTGGAGTGCAAAAAAACTATGGATTTGGGCCCAGATCTTTGGACTGGGGTGAGTGTGTGACATTGATCCACATTCGGTCCATCACCTGTTTTGTTTGCAAATTCCGCCCTAAGTGCGCTGGGGATGCCCAGACGTGGGTCCCAGGCACTCCACACCACTGGAGTCAAGCTAGCCGGGCTGATGAGAGGTGTTACCTCGAAACCGGTCCGGTCCTCGGATGCTTGATTCCGTTCTGGGAAGGACATGGCTTTTGTAGTTCGGACTGGACTGTTCCCATGGGGCACAGGGTCAGAGCTGATTTGCATATCGCCATTGTCTAACCCAGGGTGGTGTGGAGTGCAAAAAAACGATGGATTTGGGCCCAGATCTTTGGACTGGGGTGAGTGTGTGACATTGATCCACATTCGGTCCATCACCTGTTTTGTTTGCAAATTCCGCCCTAAGTGCGCTGGGGATGCCCAGACGTGGGTCCCAGGCACTCCACACCACTGGAGTCAAGCTAGCCGGGCTGATGAGAGGTGTTACCTCGAAACCGGTCCGGTCCTCGGATGCTTGATTCCGTTCTGGGAAGGACATGGCTTTTGTAGTTCGGACTGGACTGTTCCCATGGGGCACAGGGTCAGAGCTGATTTGCATATCGCCATTGTCTAACCCAGGGTGGTGTGGAGTGCAAAAAAACGATGGATTTGGGCCCAGATCTTTGGACTGGGGTGAGTGTGTGACATTGATCCACATTCGGTCCATCACCTGTTTTGTTTGCAAATTCCGCCCTAAGTGCGCTGGGGATGCCCAGACGTGGGTCCCAGGCACTCCACACCAATGGAGTCAAGCTAGCCGGGCTGATGAGAGGTGTTACCTCGAAACCGGTCCGGTCCTCGGATGCTTGATTCCGTTCTGGGAAGGACATGGCTTTTGTAGGTCGGACTGGACTGTTCCCATGGGGCACAGGGTCAGAGCTGATTTGCATATCGCCATTGTCTAACCCAGGGTGGTGTGGAGTGCAAAAAAACGATGGATTTGGGCCCAGATCTTTGGACTGGGGTGAGTGTGTGACATTGATCCACATTCGGTCCATCACCTGTTTTGTTTGTCTAGTTTCGCAGACATGCCATCCATCCTGCTTGTCAAATTATCCAGTTTGCCATTAATGTCCTGTAGGGTTGCCTGTATGGCCAGCAGTATTTTCTCCATGTTGGTATTAGCCGCCAGGTCAGTCGGCACATCACCAGTTCCGTGGGTTTAGGCACTTTCTTGCTTTCAAATGAAATCTTCTGCTGTTGCTTATCAGGCTTGCCTATCTTCACCTGGAGCAGGCGCCTCGTCTGTGCAGCTTGGAGGGAGGATCTGGTTACTCTGTCTGATGTCGCCGTTTTGACTGTGGGGTGGCGTGTGACCGAGTGTTGCACGCTTGGGCTGGGACTCCTGTGTCTCTGATCTCCGCGCCCCCGTAACGTGATGTAGGCAGCCGGTGGGTGCGGAGAGTACTATGGTGTGTCAGTCCACAATTAATGCGGTTAGCGGCAGTTTGCCCACAGTCTCGACAAGAACACGATGTTTTGCGCAGCCCTGAGCCCAAAGCCAATTTTGACAAGCGCCGAGATCTTGCACACCGGTGTTTTAGGCGACACTGTATGTACGTTTGATCATAGGGTGGTTTCCCGCCGATTTCCACACTGCTCAGCTTTCACTGGGGTGCTGCACTTCTATGGGTCCTTTTACTGTTCCCAATGTCAGTCGGTGCGCTCTGCGGTTACTTGCTACGTGGTTTGTGCAGTACTTCTTGTGCCCCGACCAACCAGGTCGTGGTTTCACTCCAGGGCCGACGTCCAAACCCCCTCTAGGCCCTCATCTCAGCAGCGTTGCGTGAGGAGTGTGGTGTTCTGACAATGATCCTTGGTGTTGCAATCACTGCCAATATGCCACCAATGTACCGTGAAGGTCGTGATGTGTGCCAATTTGGGCGCGCGGAGGGGCTGTAGGCCGTTCTTATCGCGGTGGTAGCAAGTTACAGCACTCAGTGTCCTGCGCTAGCCTACTCCACAACCACCCGACTTCGCAGCGCCGTGGGGACCCCAGACATCACCTCTCGTACCTGCATTGGCGTTAGATGTATCTTAGCTCACGCATCAGGCATCGACAGCGAGTCTCCCCATGTGTTCTTCGGTTGTCCCGAGCAGCGGCGGCCGTCACCACATTTATGCGCAATTTGTTTGCCAAATACCGCCGGCTTCAGCAGCTCCCAGTTCAATCCGTTAGGGTGCCGCCATCTTGATTGCGCTACAGCTTGGTCCGATGGTCGGTCGAGCGATGTTAGGCGATCTCGCCACCGGCAGCAATGACGTCCGCGTTGTTGCCTGCAATCAAATTACAGCCTCGCCGCTTAGTCTCACTCTCACTCCAGGCTCCGGTGCACTCACCAATGCTCCAGTCCCCTGTCCGGGACGGCGCTGGAGCCGGCCGCCATCTTCACTGTAGCCGCTGTCTGATGAGTGCCGTTTTTCGTTGTGAACTACCGCTTTCTCATATTGTCATAATGTGTCGCTCCTTCATGTTCTGCCCTTGATGTTTACACACCCGTTTACGGTGTCTACAGACGGTTTTGCGGGCTCCAGGCAGGAAAAACACACATTTTCGTGGTCGTCCAGCGGAGCTGCGGTATCACCCAGCCATACCACTGTGCGCCCCCTAGCGCCTCCTCATTGCATCCTGTTTCTGTTACACGTGCAATCTCAGTTCAAAACCTGACAAACCATTACAGTGGTTGCCTTTCATACCCAACCAGTTTGGGAATACCGGCATGTTTACTACTCTCCCCCTTATAAGTTTGAAAGGGGCTGCTCAAGTGGTAGAATGAGGTGTAGTGTTGTAACTCCATATTTTATTCTTCACAAAGTCCTGAAAATTCAACCCTGAAGCCAATGCTGTCTGAATGGAATGCCTTCTTTGATCAATCTGTTAGCCCTTTCTACAAATCCACTGGATGAAGGAGACTAGAGAGCCACCTTGAAATGTTGGACATCATCTAAACTTTAAAAACATGCGCATACAGTGCAATGTAAAATGTGTGCAATTGTCTGTAACTATAGTGTCCGGAGAAACTTCTAATAAAAATATTTGTTCCATACATTTTATAACATTCTCAGTTCTAGGAGCATCACAGAAAACCCAGCAGATCCACTTTGAGTGATAGTAAATGAGCAAGATCAAATACCTGTTGTTTGTAGATAGCACCTGATTTGGTCCTGAGAAGTCCAATCCTACATTTTCCCAGGGATTTTATGTGAAAGACACCAGATGAAGTGGTGTTTGCTTAGTTCTTCAATGTTTGTCTGAAAAGAGACATTCGGTACATCCATCAATCATGAATTTAACTTCTGCATCTATGGAAGGCCACCAGTAATATTGCTTTATACATTTTGAGGTTTCAGTGATGCCTAAAGGATCTTGGTGCCTTTCCTAAATCTTTCAAGAAGAACAAACAAATCATGGCGTATGATCATATCATTGACAATGTATAACGAGGTAGCTACTTGTGCACATGTTTTGAGTTCACTGGATAGATTTCTGCATTCTGGCCAACCATTAGTTATATGATGTTTGACTTGACTTGGAATCTGATCATTAGAGTACGTTTTTTGTCACATCTTTTCAGTTAGCTCTTCACCGTACTCCAATGGCATGCACCATCACAGCCACACACTCTGTGTCATCTCCCTTACATCCACAGTTTCATCCTCCAATGCAATTCTTGACAGACAATCAGCCATAACCTTGTTCCTGCCAGGCAAGTGTTTAACTATGAAGTGATTAAAAAGCAAGCACGCCCATCTTGCAGGTGGCCTATGAGAACCATCACTATTGTGAATATGTACTAAAGGTTTGTGGTCTATATAAATTTCACATTCACAACCCCAAATTTAGTTTTTGAACTTCTCTACCGCCCATATACAAGCAAGTACCTCCCGGTCTATTATGATATAATGTGTCTCTGCCTGTCTCGAAGCGCTAGAGGCAAAAGCAATGGTATGTTCTATTCCAGACACCCATTATCTAAGATTTGCCCTTAGACCTGAAAGGCTGGCATCTACAGTAATCACTCATTTGAAATTATACTGGGAGGAACTTAATGCATGAGCCTTCTCAATTAGTTTTTGGACATTTTCTAAAGTGTTATTTAGATCCTCTGTCCATGTGCATTCTACTACTTTTCTTAATAGTGCTTTTAAAGGTTCTACAGTCTGTTCATACCTATGGACAAAGCAAGCATAGCACCCTAAAAACCCTAAAAAAGAGCAGAGAGTGTCCTTATCTTTGGGTGGAGTAGCTTCATGAATAGCTTTGATAAGAGAACATTCTGGCTTAATAACCTGTGAAGTGATCATGTGCCCGAGATATTCAAGTTTCTACATGCCAAATTTACACTTGTTACCTTTTACTGGTAACCCATCATGGAAAAGTATAAAATACTTTACTCAATATCTCATTGTGTGTGTCCCATTTCTCAGCAAAAATTACTAGGTCGGCCTGATATTTATTGCACTCCTTGCATCTCCCCAAACATATTATCCATGAGCTTCTGAAAAACACTGCCAGCCAAGGCCAGACCAAATTATATTTTCAGGTATTTGAAAACCCCAAAGGGAGTTATAAGTGTTGTAAGTTCCCACAACTCACTTGTGAGTGGTATCTGATGGGCTTCAGAGCATAAGTCTATGATGGAAAATATATTTGCTGCTCTTAAATTAGCTAGCAGAGAGCATTGCAATTCACCATGATGTTTTTATGTAAGGAGCGTAAGCCAGAATAAAGTCTGACTTTTCCAAATGGGTGATACCCACCAGGACGAATCAGACGTTGTAACTACCCCTTCAGTACATACATTTTTAAGTACTAATTTAAGTTTGTCCATTATGCTCAGATTTATGAGACAAACCTTGTGAGTGACAGGTTGAGCGTCTGGTTTGAGTTTGATGTGATGCTTAAATCCTCTAACCATCCCTACCCAATCTCTAAACACTTTTTTATGTATTGTCAACATCATCTCCATGTCCGGTAATTTTGTGTATTTTCTCCTACAAATGCTATTGGGAGTTGGGAATTGACCTAGAGCTACAGGCTCTGTTTCAGGTATGAAGTAGATACCCATTGGGGCCAGGACTTGTCATCTATTTATGTTGCTTCCCTTGATGGCTATGTGTATCTTGGTTGAAATGTATCTACCTAAACATCCTACTTTGGATATAAAACAAAACAAGCATGTCTATATCCTTTTCTCAAATGCCTTGGGATTGGTGTCAGCTTAAGTTAATACAACTTTATCACCACATTTCTCAATACATGTCAGATCTGATATGATCATTTTCGGCGAACCAGAATTAGTCATTACCTTCAACTCAATATCTCCAATTGTAGCATCACATAATGGACCCATTACCTTATTTAAGTTGACTATGATAAACCACTCGACAGTAAGAACAACACTGGAAACCTCTCAGCACACATGTTAACATCCCCTTCAGAAATATCTATACTGATAATAATTACAGGTTTCCTGTTACTGCTTTTGCACACTGCTTGAAAGTGTCCAACCTTTTTGCATGACATACATCTTTTACCAATTGCAGGACAATTGGTATGGTTTCCAATGCGAGTTTTAGACTCACACCTGAAACAATAACTACCAGGTTTCTTAGTAGGTTTTTTCTTTGTTTTGACACCAATATTCACCAAATTCACTGTAGACTCAATGGCATCAGTGTTCATAGACACAGTCCAAACAGTGTGCCCATCATATACAGTGCTTCAGATAATATCATGCATCATTCACTCCCTTTGGCTAAATCAATGGTTTCAATTAACGCATGGTTCCTGCATCTAAGCAGTTTTTCCTGTATCTTTTTTGAGTGACAACTAAATACAAACTGATCTTTTATGTACATTAGCACCAAATTCACAACTTGCTGCTAAGACCTTTAATGCTGATACGTACTCTTCTACACTATAATCTATGTTTTTTTTCTTTAAAAAAATTATATTTTGAACCTTATTCTCAGATATTTTGTGTACTGCTTATCACGATGTGCCATTGCCTTTTTATATTGATCCCATTCAAAATCACTCTAGTATCTATAAGGTGAGGAAATAGCAACTTTATGATGAAATACGTGTTGTGCAGCAAAACCAGTGCAGCAAAAATGTATTGCAAGTTTGCATTCAGGACTGAACTTTGCTGATCTCGGTCCACCAAATAGTTTCCCAAAAAATCCTCAACCAGTGCCGCGTTTTGATAGTAGGTTTGCCAAGTTGCTGTAAGAATGGGGGTGGTTGAGCTAATTGTTGAGACCCTGCCATAACTGGTGACTAGAATAAAACTGACTGCCACAATAGTCAAATATATCAAAATTAATGATGCACTGCTGAATGACCATTAGTTCTGCCCTTAGTAGATACCCCAAAAAGTAAACAAGTGGATGAACAAGTTAAACTCCCCAGAAATTATTTATTCTTTTAGAAATTCAAACTTCTGTAGAATTACCCGAATCTAAAAACTTGCGATGTAAAGAATTCAATAAGTAAAAAAGTCCACCTTGAAGAGTGTTGAAGTGCTCAAGCAGTTTGTGTCATTGTGGCACCTGAAATCAGGCACAATAGCAACACCGTGAGGTACGAGGGTTAATGGGCTATGTGTGCATAGGTCTCAAACATCCTGCCTCAAACATCATAGTACTCATGCCCGTCCACACACTGGTAACCAGCATGAGCAGGCCGCATGCAATGGGGATTGCACAAACCTTACCACTGCACACGAGACCGCCCCACCTCAAAATCAGCACTCTGGTGCAGGTTCTCCTTCAGTTTCAGACGTTCCCAGCGGTACTCCAAACGCTCCTGCCATGAAGCAAGCCACTTGTCTTCAACATTTCAAAGCATAGCAAGCACCACTACTGGACTGAGCTCCCGCAACAGTCATTTGATCGTGACGGCTATAGTCAATGGGTGTCAATTTGTTCTCCAGTTTGTTGCCAATGTATGTTGGATTGGATGCCAGCAATGAGTCGATGTAGGTTCAAAAAGGCTTTCTTCTTCATTAGTGAAACACCCATGACTGGAACAGATCTGGCAGTATTCTGAATCCACCAGCAACTAAATATTTGCTGCTGATCGCTTCTAATGCTCTCATTCCATTCCAGAACGTGGACTTAATCGCAACATTCAAAACATTACATCAATCCATCAATCAATCAGGGGATTTTAAGTGCGCTACTCATCCGTGAGGGTCTCAAGCACACAATCTTACATACTACACAATGCTATAAGTGACTTCTACTTGCCACAACACTAAGGGTGGGCGTAGTTCGCGAAGTAGCACTAAGCGTAGCTATGCAAAGTGCACTTCGCACTACGGGAGCTACGCGTAGCACTACGTGAACTGCGTAGTTGCATGTTCGCACTGTGCAAGATCTCGTTTTCAATGAGCACAGTGCGGACAAGCATCCGGCACTGTGCAATCATTGAAAACGGCATCTTGCACAGTGCAAGCTGTACTTTTTTTACTCGCTGTAGATTTTTAATCGAGCTGCAGCTTTCTCAACGCGGACTGGTAGTTTCTCATCGCGAGCAGTCGCGAGCATGCGCGACGACACGCAATGAGAAACCTGGCCTCCCCGCTTTGAGAATCTCCCCGGGAGGTTTATTTTCCAAGCTCGTGATCAGCAATTTGATGTTGCTGTTGGCGAACAAGGAAAAAGTCTTGTGAGGATGTAATTTTGCATGCTCGCAGTCGCCAACTTGACATTAAGGACTGCGAGCAAGCAAAAAATGACCGCTGCACTACACTATGCTATGCATGTTTGCACTGTGCTATGTGCAGTTCGCGTAGTGCGAAGATGCGCAAACTTCACAAACTATGCAAGCTTAGCGTAGTGCTTTGCCCAGGGTTACACAACACCCAAATATTTTTTCTTGGAAACGTACGGGAGGCTGGCTGGCTGCTTCCAATGCAGGTTTCTGATACTAATAGGCTGTAAATAATAGGGGAAAAAATGAGTGTATTTCATTTGCACTGGTCACATTTAGGTAAAAAGCAGATTTGCATGCATTTTGAACCATTAAGAATAAGTCTACTTCTAATATGAAGATGTGAGAAGTATTTCTATTTGCGAATTGGATGAAAAGAAATTCCCTCAGAATATAATTTTAATTCTGATAGTACCCCTGAAACTGTTAAAATATATTATCCGGTGCAGCTTTGCAATCCCTGCACTCCTAAACCTTGTCCTAAGATAGGTGTTTTGTTGCTCTTAATGCAGTGGCCCTATTAACTTCAGTATTTTGATATCTCAATTAGGAGTCCAGAAGATCGTTCCTTTACTCCAGTAGCATTTTCCACTTTCTCTTGTTTATTTCTTTGTGGGTTTGCATTGTATTAAGAGTGAATTTGTTGCTTAGGAAGGCCTAGGTACATCAGAAGCAAAGTGGGGAGGAGCTGATGAATTAAAATGCAAAAAGCTTACTTCTCATACATGCCTTTGCTATAACACTGAGCTCTTCAGTAGCCTTTGATTACAGTTAAATGTTAGGTCAGTTCGTTAGTAATATCGGACTGGATAATATTTAAGAACAGATACGCTCTGGAATAAGAAGAACCTGTTAAGAGTAAGCACCCTCATTGTAGGCATCACTAATAGATGTATCTTTGTACTGAAGTATTATATCTCCATCGCTTAATTATACCTTATATATTTCCACTGTCTGGAAAAGAACTGATCGAGCTCTCTTCATCATGCAAGTCTTTAAGGGTAAAGTTGCATCCATTACAAGGTTAAACTCCACAACGATGGGGAGAAAGTTAGACCAAAACAGCTGTTTAAAGCTTACAGTATTATATTTCTAAGATTTAGCTAGGTTCGGACCGTGTGACAAACGTGTATTAATGATACTACATTGCATTGATTGCCCTTTTCACAGTGATACAGAGTTTTGATTTGAAGGTTCGGATAAAACAATCACCTTTTGTGCCATGGATTCATCTTATGTTTGAGTAAGGTAGCCATAATAAACACAATGGATGCCAAAACGAAAGCAATTATTTTGGCTATGAATTCCAATTCTCTAATTTGCGCCTCCCTTCAAAGTTTTCATATATTCACCGTTTTACCCCAAAACTCCTGTATTTTGTGCTTCTTCTACAATTTTGTTAAAGGAAGAGGAAGACCGAAAAAATAAGGCCGAAAGTTAAATGTAATGTGGGGGAGGAGCTCTGCCGGCCCAGTAAAGATTCTGCATAATCCTGCAGTAAAAACCTGACACCCACGCTCCAAATATTCTCAGCACTACAAATGAAATGCTGCTGGACAAATGCTTAATCCTGTGCCTCGAAAAACAAACTAAAGGCATGTCATTAAAAGGAAGCCAGGTAATCGCCAGTCATGGAAAAATGTAATTTCTCACAGGAATACTGTGCAGATTGAAATGATGTCGGCCCCATTAGAAGACACAAGCAGCCTGTAACTAATAACCTCTACTTGGAGAGAGGAGATGATAAAGACCAGTGAAACGGTAGCTGGACCCTAAAGGGTGAAGCTTGGTCTCACTATAGAGTGGCTAGAGTCGATCCATAGGGACACCGTGCAATGGTTAGTGTGGAAGCCGAGGACTGGGGTCAGGCAGTGCTTAATTTGTAAAACAAAGAAGTGCAGGTGCTAAATATTTTGCCAAGGAGGCCACCGCTCACGTCTTCCTCCGGTGCGCCCCACTTTCAACACTCTCAATGCCTCAGTCTCTATCTTCTAACCTTGATCTGTTGTCTGTCCCCTAAGTCTTTACTCTAAGAGTCTATCCTCTCACCTCTCTAATTGTTTTCTATCATCTTTGTCATACCCTGTATTTCTGATTTGCCCTTTATTCATTTTAGCCCTGCGCTTTTTTCTCTTCACTTTTATCCAGGCTCTGCTCTCTCTCCCCTCGATCTTGGCTCTTTACTATCACTCTCTAGCAGTGATTACCTGTGTCTCCATTTTATCATTTGTCTGCTTTCTTTCCTCTGTCCTGTCCTCCACATTCTTTCATTCTATCTTCTCTCTTCTTAATGCTCTCTTCTTCACATCATGGCTGCTTTCTCTTTGTATCTGATTTGCTCTACTCCTTTTCTTCTACTTTGCTCCATTTTATCACTCTCCTCTCTTGTTGTTTCTTCTCCTCTTTACTCTTGCTGTCTCTCATATCTAACGCTGCTGCTGCCTGTGACCCCTGTCGTCAGCCTGTACATGTCCCTGCTATTTTGAACTTTGAGTTTTCCTGTTGTCATTCCTAAAGAAGCGAAAGATGACATGTTTTACTTTCTTACCTACACCGAGTGCAAAAACAAAATATACACCAAAAGAAAATGCTTTTTTGCATATATTAATCAGTGTAGTATGACTGGGGTTATTGCGGAACAGGCTGCTGCTTGAGCACAGCAGGTCATGTCACTGCTAGTGCTGCCTGTAATTGGTAGGTCCAGGGATGACGACGGCATCGGCATCAGCATCCACTGCTCAGCTTGCTGTGATCATGCCTGCTACAGCACAGGCATTGTCCCCAGCAGTAATGCTGTCAATGCCGGTATGTATGGCTGTGGTGCCTACTGGACTCACTCACGCTCCACAATTACCATTCTGGGGTGCAGAGCACAGATTCTACTGGTGACGCCATGGCACACAAAAGTTGTGTTGGGCACATTGAGAATAGCAGCAATGCAGGGCTGCCGGATATGATACTTTGGCTTCGCAACAAGTGGAAAGTCCACACTTACTTTCATTTATTCTTCCTCAAGAGCCCTCACTCTTAAGTTCCAAATGCGCTCTTGCAGCTTCCTTGCCTCAACTCTGTCATGAGCCAGCCCCCAGCTGTAATTATCCAATGGAAGGTTTAGGCAAAGGCAGTGGCAGGGTGCAGCAGACTAGGGGAATAGAATGCAAGCCATAGTTTGTCGATGACTTCTTGGATTTGTGATCAGCGTGATGACATGATCACTAACGTGGTGATACACAATCATGCCTGCCTGGACAGGTCACCATGCAATGTATTTTATTCTTTTTATTTTTAATTGAACAATTAATATTGAGACCACCACCTGCAGGTTCAGAAATTGTAGCCCCGGCCCTGTGAAAGAAGTGCAGGTGCTGAGCACCTGAAAGCACCTGCTCAAATTAAGCACTGGGTCAGGGAAACCACAGCGGCAGCCCTGCTGGCAGTTAGAAGTTTGGGGGTCTGCAGCAGGCAACCAGCAGGTGTGCATGCTGCCTGGTTACCTACCACCTTACTGCCAGACAGTGGTGGGGCAGGTAGTGGTGCTGATTCCTCTGCTGCTAGTTTAAGAGCCCAGAGTAGCGAATAACATGAGCCGTCTTCCACGATTGAAAGAAGCCCCCTTGCACAGGGGAGCACCGGTGGACAGGCAGGAGTGGAACAAACCTGAGGTTAAGCACACTTGAAAAGAATGCAATAGACTTTGAGGTTGAATGATAAGTGATGGGATTCTGAAGGAGCTGTAATATACAAATAAATGGGGACTAGATACAGGTGTCAAAGCCCAGCACGAGAACTACATCGTTGCTCCTGTCAAGCCTAGAGGCCAAGAATAATTCATTAGTGACAAGAACATTATATGCCAAGAAAGTAGCATGATTAGGTAATTAATACACTGAAAAGCTCCTTAATAGATAAATAAACGATCAGAGGCAAGTCGGAGTCACATACCTGCTTATAGATATACTGGCACGTCACTGCTGCTGCTACGTGTCAAATTAATATTTTCTCTAGAAATTGCAGGGAACGATAGTAGGAGAGATATTCATCAAAGAATACAGTAGAACCGAAGGCTCAGAGAGTATGTTCGTTGCATTCCTGGCACCAAAAGAATGGGGCCAGACAACAGCTGCACAAATTGGGGCGCCTGGAGAGTAAACTGGATAACATTCTCAGCTCTATTACTGATGCAAAAGAAACACTAGAACAAAAAATGCATCTGGTGAGGCCAGAAGTGGCTCTCAGATGGGAAGATATTAAGAAATTAGAGAACAAAGTAAGAATGACTGATAGCGTTAGATGAATTGTGCCGCATTGCTGACGTGTTGCAAACCCAAATGAAAGAAGTGACTGAAAAAATGTGCTATCTAGAGAACAAAGAAGAATACGGAGAGGGCCATTTACTCATAATAGCATACTCATGGTCAGTCCCAAGAGAAGGGAAAAACATGAAAACTTTCTTAGAAACATACCTGGAGCAAACAAGTTCAGCAAACAACCCCAGACTATATCCAGTCCAAAGAGCACACATAGAGCAGGCATGTATACTTCGACCAGGGGCTAACTTGCAGCCAGTGGTTGCGTGAATCTGCCACTTTAAAGACAGAGGCACTTTAATGAATGAGACTAGAAATGCAGAGAATTGAAAGTATAAACATTAAATGATGTTATTCCATGAATACAAAGCCATGGGAACACCAAAGAGCAGATTCCCTCACTATAAAAAAACCTGAAAGGGTTGGGCCAACAATTCATGGTTTTGTTCCCCACACACCTGAAAATAATAGCAATAGAAAGCCACATTTATTTGAAGACCCAAAAGCTCCTGGCAATGCACTGAACTGTATGGCAAAAAATATACACCCAAACTAAGCAACATTGTTCCCAAAAATTGGTTCAGGCAGAAGAATGAACACAAAAAGGACAGACCCATGATGGGGAGAAACATCTTGACATGAAAAAATGAGGATAAAGCTGAAACCTCCACAAAACAGGATAAGCCAAAAATCAAAGAAGCCCTGAAAATAGATATAGAAAATCTCTTGCATGCATGCTTCTGATTACATGATCACTCGGCAAATACACACTAAAATATGGGATGCACCCAATGTATTCTTCATCACAGAGGCCAAGCTCAATCCCTCATTGGTTCCCGACATTGCAATGGCAATCCCAGTGGGCTACAAGGTCACGCAAAAAGCCTGCCTTCACAAGCCTGGAGGACTTCTAAAAGGAATCCGTCAAATGCACAAAATCAGAGAATGCCACCACATTGCCCATACTGTTCATGGAACACCTCAACTTCGAGCTGCAAATCTCTGAAAACTTTACCTCAATGGAACCCTCCCCTATTAAACACCCAGACCACAAGCCACCTTTACCAACCTCATCAGCATCTTTGACACTCTGCTTGCCTTGAATCCAGAGCCTACATTGTCCTCGATTACCTCAATTTTCACCTGGAATACTGAAACAACCCCTGCTCCACAGCACTAGTTGAAAGCTTGAGCAACATCGGTCTCACCCAGCTAGTCCCAGAACCAAAACACATGCAGGAAACACACTGGACCGCATCTCTACTACAAGTGACAGCATCATAAATAACTCTACCACACCGCTCACACTGGACAGACTACTCCATCAGCCACTTCCAAATCAACACACCTCAAGTCAACACTCCAACCAGGTTCAGCATTCAAAGCCACAGCTTGGGCAAAATCCCAGAAGCAGACTGGTTTAGCACTCTCTGCACAGATCAACCTAGCCCCACAGACAACCTCAATAAGGACTTCAAGAACTTTAACTAATGGATTTCCTGGCACCCATCAAAACTAACATGCATGGTAGCTCAAACAAGCAGGCCAGCTGGTACACAGAGAACCTCTGAGACACCAAATGACACTGTAAACAGCTAAAAAGAAAATGGAGAGCCAGCTACGACACCACAGGCAGAAATACCGACAAGGCAGTACTCAGACACTATCACCAGCAAATAAGAGACACCAGTAAATAGCACTAGGAGACTACATTGAAGGACGCTCCAACAGCTGCAAGGAGATCTTCTTTATCATTTAAGTTTTTTACTTCACACTCAGTCACTATCAACAACGCTGTCTCCCAACAACTCTGTGACAAACTATCAAACTTCTTCCACAGCAAAATTGCAAACATATACAGCATCTTCACACACCAACCCAACAACAGAGAACTCATTGCAATCCTACCCACCAACAACCAAGTAAGCTGCATAACTGAATGGACAACACTTACTGGAAATAACACAGCGGCAATCATGCAGACCATTCACTTAGGGGTCCTATTGGACGCATGCCCACACTACATCTACAACCTGGGAACATCACCAATCAGCACCACCCTAACCCACATCATCGACAGGTCCATCACGTCTGCCACTTTCTAGGATGAATGGAAACTTACAGGAATCAACACATCTCCCAGATCCCTTATCCAGCCAAAATAATTGAGAAGCCATCTTCTAGCAACACTCAATCAGGCTTCAGAAACAACCAGGGCACTAAAGCAGCACTCATTGTGGCCACCAATGCCATTCAAATCATCCTGGACCAGGAGAAACAGTGTCCCTCATCCTCCTTGACCACTCTGTAAACACTGTCTATCATAAAACCTTCATCTGAGGACCCCACAAGATAGGCTTACCAAAATCTTCTCTCAAGTGAATCTGTACCTTTCTCACAGGAAAAACCCAAAAAGTTATGCTGCCACCCTTCACATCAGAGACCAAGAAATTGGTATGCAGAGTCCCACAGGGATCAAACTCAGCCCCACACTTTTCAACATATACATGACACCGCTGACCAACATTATTCGATCACATGACAGCACCGTTATCTAATTGGATGACACACAACTCATCCTCTGTCTGATGAACAAGACAAAATGATTCAGAAAAGGGGGTGGTGATGAACAGAGTGTTAGAATTAAGCAGACCACTCTTACCCAGTCCAAAGATCAGGGCTTGATCCATCACCGTTTTTTAGCTCACTGCACCATCCCAGCTCAGAACCTGGCTACATGCAAATTAGTCTGTTCCTGTCCCAGTGCATGATGGGAACAGGGCAAACCAAACTACCAAGCCAATTCTTAAACTGGGAAGGAAACAAGCTTCCGGGGACCGGTTTCTGGCATTTCAGCCGTCGTCGGCCCGGCTTGCTTGAATCCTGATGGTGCAATGAGCAAGGGACTCACATCTGAGTATACCCTTCCACGCTTATGGTGGACAAAATGATTCAGAAAAGGGGGTGGTGATGAACAGAGTGTCTGAATTAAGCAGACCACTCTTACCCAGTCCAAAGATCAGGGCTTGATCCATAACCGTTTTTTTAGCTCACTGCACCATCCCAGCTCAGAACCTGGCTACATGCAAATTAGTCTGTTCCTGTCCCAGTGCATGATGGGAACAGGGCAAACCAAACTACCAAGCCAATTCTTATACTGGGAAAGAAACAAGCTTCCGGGGACCGGTTTCTGGCATTTCAGCCGTCGTCGGCCCGGCTTGCTTGAATCCTGATGGTGCAATGAGCAAGGGACTCACATCTGAGTATATCCTTCCACGCTTATGGTGGACAAAATGATTCAGAAAAGGGGGTGGTGATGAACAGAGTGTCTGAATTAAGCAGACCACTCTTACCCAGTCCAAAGATCAGGGCTTGATCCATCACCGTTTTTTAGCTCACTGCACCATCCCAGCTCAGAACCTGGCTACATGCAAATTAGTCTGTTCCTGTCCCAGTGCATGATGGGAACAGGGCAAACCAAACTACCAAGCCCATTCTTATACTGGGAAGGAAACAAGCTTCCGGGGACCGGTTTCTGGCATTTCTGCCGTCGTCGGCCCGGCTTGCTTGACTCCTGATGGTGCAATGAGCAAGGGACTCACATCTGAGTATACCCTTCCACGCTTATTGTGGACAAAATGATTCAGAAAAGGGGGGTGGTGATGAAGAGAGTGTCTGAATTAAGCAGACCACTCTTACCCAGTCCAAAGATCAGGGCTTGATCCATCACCGTTTTTTAGCTCACTGCACCATCCCAGCTCAGAACCTGGCTGCATGCAAATTAGTCTGTTCCTGTCCCAGTGCATGATGGGAACAGGGCAAACCAAACTACCAAGCCAATTCTTATACTGGGAAGGAAACAAGCTTCCGGGGACCGGTTTCTCGCATTTCATCCATCGTCGGCCCGGCTTGCTTGAATCCTGATGATGCAATGAGCAAGGGGCTCACATCTGAGTATACCCTTCCACGCTTATGGTGGACAAAATGATTCAGAAAAGGGGGTGGTGATGAACAGAGTGTCTGAATTAAGCAGACCACTCTTACCCAGTCCAAAGATCAGGGCTTGATCCATCACCGTTTTTTAGCTCACTGCACCATACCAGATCAGAACCTGGCTGCATGCAAATTAGTCTGTTCCTGTCCCAGTGCATGATGGGAACAGGTCAAACCAAACTACCAAGCCAATTCTTATACTGGGAAGGAAACAAGTTTCCAGGGACCTGTTTCTGGCTTTTCAGCCGTCGTCGGCCCGGCTTGCTTGAATCCTGATGGTGCAATGAGCAAGGGACTCACATCTGAGTATACCCTTCCACGCTTATGGTGGACAAAATGATTCAGAAAAGGGGGTGGTGATGAACAGAGTGTCTGAATTAAGCAGACCACTCTTACCCAGTCCAAAGATCAGGGCTTGATCCATCACCGTTTTTTAGCTCACTGCACCATCCCAGCTCAGAACCTGGCTACATGCAAATTAGTCTGTTCCTGTCCCAGTGCATGATGGGAACAGGGCAAACCAAAACTACCAAGCCAATTCTTATACTGGGAAGGAAACAAGCTTCCGGGGACCGGTTTCTGGCATTTCAGCAGTCGTCGGCCCGGCTTGCTTGAATCCTGATGGTGCAATGAGCAAGGGACTCACATCTGAGTATACCCTTCCACGCTTATGGTGGACAAAATGATTCAGAAAAGGGGGTGGTGATGAACAGAGTGTCTGAATTAAGCAGACCACTCTTACCCAGTCCAAAGATCAGGGCTTGATCCATCACCGTTTTTTAGCTCACTGCACCATCCCAGCTCAGAACCTGGCTACATGCAAATTAGTCTGTTCCTGTCCCAGTGCATGATGGGAACAGGGCAAACCAAACTACCAAGCCAATTCTTATACTGGGAAGGAAACAAGCTTCCGGGGACCGGTTTCTGGCATTTCAGCCGTCGTCGGCCCGGCTTGCTTGAATCCTGATGGTGCAATGAGCAAGGGACTCACATCTGAGTATACCCTTCCACGCTTATGGTGGACAAAATGATTCAGAAACGGGGGTGGTGATGAACAGAGTGTCTGAATTAAGCAGACCACTCTTACCCAGTCCAAAGATCAGGGCTTGATCCATCACCGTTTTTTAGCTCACTGCACCATCCCAGCTCGGAACCTGGTTACATGCAAATTAGTCTATTCCTGTCCCAGTGAATGATGGGAACAGGGCAAACCAAACTACCAAGCCAATTCTTATACTGGGAAGGAAACAAGCTTCCGGGGACCGGTTTCTGGCATTTCAGCCATCGTCGGCCCGGCTTGCTTGAATCCTGATGGTGCAATGAGCAAGGGAACTATTAGGTTATGTGTTGATTCAAAAAAAACAATTACTAAAAATTGCAACCAGTGTTTTGCGATCAGTAAATAGTTCATCTGGGCACGTATTACTAACAGGTGTATTACAAACAGGTGCGTCAGAGGCAAACAAGGAACGTGTGCAATATTGTGAGAATGTGCTGCCCTCAGTACAGCTGCCCTGGATGCATTGCATTCAAGTGAAATATGGAGCTGCTGCTTCAAATCTGCTCCGTGTTTTTCTGTGCAGGCCGCACCGTGCTTGCACTTTGAAGAGGGATTAGAGATCCCCTTGCAGGTGTGGGCAGTGAGTGACTGTACATGCCTACAAGAGAATATCTGGGGACGCACTGACAGTGTGCCACCATGTCAATGTGCTCTGTCAGTGCCCTCCTAATGGAATGTTTACCTCTGCACTTGTGTCTGTGGCGTGGGCACAAAGACATAGCTATTCCTTCATTTAAATGAGGCCATGCCCCTGTGCAAATGAGGGAACACCCCTCTCATGATAGCGCTGACACTCAATGTGCTATAGGGCCAGGGTCAGCTGCTGCTAAAATAAACTGGTGGGGCAGCGCAGGGGGGGAAATAATAATTAAAAACACTTACCTCCCGCTGCCAGACGCATTGGTGAAAAAGTATGAAGAAGTCCATGGGCCACTCCCACTCAATCCAAAGGCTGCTTTCTGCATGAGAGCAGTGCCAGTATTGGTCTCAGAGGCCTGGTTCGGCGCTCAGTAAGTAACTAGTAGCCTTTGCAGTTCCTCCACCCGGATGTACAACAAAGCTGGGTTGGAAAAATCAACATGCGCATGACGGTTTGGCCGGCAAGACGGATTCCCAAACCATCATGCACACTTTCAGTGTCCAACAACTCCCTTTGCTGGCTGTCACTTAGGATGTCCAGTCGTCCCTTGACTCAACATCATCTGCTGTCAGTCAAAAATAAAGCTATGATAAAATTATTTTATTGTCGTTTTGTTTTTCTTTTCCATTGAGGAGGAGCCCCAGCTGGACTGAGGTTTCAATATCAGAGAGGGGACCACACGAGCTCCTGCGGCCCCTTCTGGAATATCAAAGTGCCCGAGGAACGCACGTAGCAGATGCATATGCCTGTTGCGTCTCCAGGGCACTTTCTGTAATACGGCCCCTGGCCATTAGTTAGTTACATGTTCGCTAAGAACATGATAATCTTCATTCATGCTAGACTAATATTCAATTCCCACTGTACTGTTCATTGTTCATTGATAAATCAGATATTGTGTGCGCGGGTGACCAGGCATGCAATGCCCATTGGGGTCAAAGGGCTTTAGCTCCCCACCCCTGTTGTGTGTGGCAGCCCGGGCTGAGACAGCTTCCGGGGCACACACACAGCCGCATCCAAATACTTCATCTGTCTTTAAAAGACCTTTTTCTTGTTAATGAGGCCTTTTTGTTTATCACCCCTTCTTAGAGCCCCTGCATCTCCACTCTGCCTATTGCTGGAAGAATTAGCCCCCCGAATTTTTATCTTAGCCCCTCCCACGAATTTTGTTTCTAGTTGCGCCTCTGGGGGTGACTATAGCACTGCACTGGTATCCAAATCTTTACTAGCTAGCTACCCTCTCCAAAACAATGTATACAGATCTAACCAGGTAAAATATGTGAAGAAAAAACAACACTGCTTAAGCTCAATGCATTGAACTCAAGGTAATAATTTTAGACAGCATGAAAAACGTAATAGCATATTGTGATCCACATATCAGTGGGAGAACTAAATATCTATCATAAATCATTTTCCTTTTCGAGGCGAGAATGGAAAGGAAATAGCAAAATCGTTGCTTTCAGTGGTGTGTCAATCTTCAAAACGCGGATTTTTCCGATATGCCCTTGAGTAAGTGGCTTCATTAAGGTGTGCCAGAGTGTTTGATATTGTATCCTCGTGTGTTTCTTTTAGTTGAAATTTGAGAAAAATAGAATAATAGAGTCTGACCTTTAAAAGATTCGACCTAACATACTCAGTAAACATGCCTTTGCATACATTCAACCTCGAAAATATGATACATGTATGGCATAAGATAGGCAAAGGGCACAACAGTGATTTGTTTGCATGCAAATTCAGAGTCATTGAACACATTTATTTGTACAGCAAAATAGGCATATTTCTTGAAATATCCGCTTTGCAATATATTACTTTGTTCTGTGCAGCAGTCTAATATCTCAGCTCTACTATTACTTATTTGATCGTTTTAGAATTTTGTAGATTAAGTATATGCCTTTTTAAAGAGGTCCTGATCACGAGTTGGGCGGATGATAATAAGGTATAAAGCCCCAATTCCAGCACAGACATCATACTTAACGTTTGCACTCGGAAAATGAGGCTTAACATACAGAATTCAAGGTTACTCCCAAAATGCCTTATGCACTGATATTTACCAGACATTTTTCATGGCAGGTTTGAGCTGGTGCCGTATAATGACCAACATGCTGTAAATTATTATATGTGCAGCAACCTAAGTTGCTATGCATCAGATTTCAAAGACCTGCTTATGAGTTAGGTTTACAGTTGTCAATGGGTTTTGCAATAGGTGACCTCAATCTATACATGAAAAAAACTACTTAACAGCAAGACTTGTATAATCTATTGAGTAAAGTAAATCAATCAATCAATGACTTTTAAAGTGTGACTACTCACCCATAGGGGTCTCAAAGCACTGGGGGAGGCTGATGGTCTGTCGAAGGCGCTTTGATTCAGTCGAAGAGCCTGGTCTTGAGGTCCTTCTTGAATTGAAGCAGTGACAGCAATTGCCTGAGGTGGAGAGGCAGGGTTTTCCAGGTATTTGCTGTGAGGTAGGAGAAGGATCTTCCTCCAGCTGTGGTCTTGCGGATTTGTGGAATAGGACACAGGGCTATTTGGTTGGAGTGGAGGCATCTGGTGGACACGTGAAATGTGAGGCTGTGGTTGAGGTATGCAGGTCCCACGTCATGTAGGGTTTGTAGGCATGTGTGAGGAGCTTTAAGGTGATTTGTTTGTTGACTGGAAGCCAGTGGAGATGTCTGAGGTGGCTAGTGATGTGGCTGCGGCGGGGGCTGTTGAGGATGAGTCTGACAGCGGAGTTTTGGATGGTCTGCAGTTTTTCGAGGAGTTTTTGGGTGATGCCGCCATAGAGTGCATTGCTGTAGTCGATTCTACTGCTAATGAGTGCGTGGGTGAATGACTTTCTAGACTCAGCGGGATCCATTTGAAGATCTCTTGGAGCAGGCAAAGTGTGTGGAAGCAGGACGATGAGACAGTGTTGATCTGGCAGTTCACGGTGAGCGACGAGTCCAGGATGATGACGAGGTTCCACACCTGGTCTGTGGGTGTGGAGGAGGTTCCAAGTGATGTGGGCCACCAGGATTCAACCCAGGAGGATGGGGTAGAGCCCATGATGAGCAGAGTTGAACTTTAGGCAGCTGTTCTTTATCCTGGCAGCGACAGCCTTTATCCTATTGTGAAAGTTCTTCTTGGTGACTTTGGGTTTGTTGGGTGTGTTGGTGAGGGAAAGAATCAGCTGGGTGTCATCGGCCTAGGAGACAATGTTGTGTCTGTGGTTTCTGATGAAATCTGTGAGTGGGGCTATGTAGATGTTAAAAAGTGTGGGTTCCGAGAGGAACAGAAGTAGTCTGATGTCTCTGTGTTCAGCCAGTGAGGAAGGTGCGGATCCATTCCAGAGCTTTGTCATGGATGCCGGCTTTGTGGAGTCCTGTGCATAGGGTTCAGTGAGAGACAGGAAGATGAGGGCTGCAGTTTCTCCTCGGTCGAGAAGGGCACAGATGTCATCTGTGGCGGCAAGGAAGGCAGTTTCTATGATGTGTTTGCTTCAGATTCTGAAAAGGGGGTGGTGATGGACAGAGTATCTGAATTAAGCAGAACACTCCTACCCAGTCCAAAGATCAAAAAGCCGGATTGGAAGAGGTCAAGGATGTGGTTCACTTCAATGAACTAGCAAAGTTGGGCGCTGAAGGCCTTCTCGATTACCTTGGCTGGGAAGGGGAGGAGAGAGATGGGTCTGAAGTTCTTAAGATCCGTTGGAACAGCAGAGGGTTTCTCCTGCAAGGGGTTGATCTCTTCCGGAAAGGTGGCTGAGTTGATAGAAAAGTGGATGGTGCTGCAGAGTTCTGGGGCAAAGGTGGTCCCTGCTCTGTTGAAGTTGTAAAGCGGACAGTGGTCATAGGGAGCTCCTGAGTGGATTCTCTTCATGATTTTTAGGGTGTCATAGGTGGTGAGGAGGGTCCAACTCAGTAGGATCTGTTGGGGTTTTGAACAAATGGAGGTGCACTGAATATAAAACAAGAACTCCAAATTGGGATGCGGTTCGTTCTCCAAAACTGGCGTACCAGTAGGAAAGTGTGACTGCTTATCACGGTCTGTTATCAAAGGAGATCTGGAGACGATTTCTTTACTTTATGAATCACCAAGTGTTGACATCTTGGAGTGATATATATTTTCTTTTTTTTCATTACCATTTTTAAGCCCTGTGGAAGTTCCAAAAACGTTTGGTTTTAGTGAACGGAACGCGTTGGCTGTCTTTGTGCACCGTTGTCAATTTTGAAATAAAAGTCGAAAAGAAAGAAAATAAATTTGGACTTCTTGTATCATGTTCGGTGCACCACCATTTGTTCAAAAGGTTGTGAGAATCTGTAACCGTAGGCACCAAAAGGTGACAGGTGCCGGAGTTTTGTGCATGACAATCCTGATAAGGCAGCAGAGAGAAAGTGAAGTGCAAGCCCATTAGCCCGTCACCTTTATCAATTTTGGTTTATTGGGTCTTTTGGGGTCCGGTGTCATAGAGTATGGTGGTTACGGGTGGATTCGGAGGGTCTTGTGTATCGACGTTGTCAAAGCTGTTGTATATCTCCTTGATCTAGTGGTGGAAGTAGGTGCTGAGGTAGTTACAGAGGTCTTGGGAGTGGTGGATGTCTGCTGTCTCTGTGCTGGGTCTGGTGAAATAGTTCACCACGGTGAAAAGTTCCTTGCAGTTGAGTGTGTTGGCCTTGATTTTTTCTTGTAGGGCCACTTTCTTTGTTGTTCGGATGAGTTGGTGGTGTGTGGTGACAGCGGTTTTGAAGGCAGGGTAGTCTTCTGGATTCTTACTGCTCCTCCATCCCTTCTGGAGCCATCTGCAGGTGCATCGGGACTTATTGAGGCGGGGTGAGAACCAGCTGGCTTTCTTGGAGTGCTGCTTGCTTGCAGCTTTCTTCAGGGGAGCTAAAGTGTTAGCACAGTCAGAGGATACCAAGGAAGCAGGAAGACAGTGGAATCTTCTTTGTATCAGCACCCAACCTATAACTACTCTAAAAATAAAATTCCCTTCCTATCAACATAGGGAAATGCATGTACACTGATTGGCACCCACTGTTAGCACAGTCAGAGATCCATTGGTGCAAGTTGATTGCTGCAGTGTTGGTGTCAATGAATGTCAGTGGAAGGGTTTGTCTGAGGAAGGTGGTGAGCTGTTTGCCGGTGACGAGGCTTTGGCGGTAAACTCCGCTCTGCTCACAGAGTTTGCTGAGTTTTCTGCACTCCGCATTACGCTGAGCTCGCGGAGATCTGAAAAACTCCGCCCCGCAGAGCGTAGTTTTTTTCTGCGCTTGCGTTTGTCAACATCAAGTTAGTGAGCTCGAGTGAGGGAAATCAACCTCCTGGTGAGATTTTTTCTCGTTCATGATCTACAACATCAAGTTGGTGAGCGTGAGCCTGGAAAATCAACCTCCCGGTGAGATTTCTCAATGCGGGGGTTAGTTTTCTCATTGCGAGTGGTCGTGCATGCTCGCGACCACTCACGTTGAGAAATGCTCGTTTGCGTTGAGAAAGCTGCTGCTCGAGTAAAAATGTACTCAAACGGCAGAAAAGGAAAGCTTGCTCTGTGCATAGTGTCGTTCTCAATGATTGGACAGTGCAGACAAGCATCCGGCACTGTGCAATCAACTCGAACAGCATTTTTCTATCGTACTCCAGCAGTTTTTTTGCACTTTTCAAAGTTTAGCATAGCGCAACTCCGCAAACTTCGCTCAGGGGTACCAGTGACCTTGTTCCAGCTTCAACTAGGGTAGTGGTGGGTGTGGTGGTGTATGGTGGGTTTGGTGAAGTGGACACAGCAGTGGTCGGTCCACAGGAGCCCAGCGTTTTTTCTGGCGGAGAAGATGGGGTAGAGCGTGTGTCCTGCTGAGTGGGTTGGGAAGGTAACCAGTTGTTTGAGTCAGACAGTGGTGAGGCTCTCCAGCAGGGACGAGGTGTTTTGTCATTGTGGTTGTCCAGGTGAAAGTTGAGGTTGCCAAGGACGATGTAGTCTGTGGAGGCAAGAACAAAGTTTGCGATGAAGTTGATGATAGAAGGGTGGGTTGGGTCCTAGGGGGTCTGTAGATGAGGGTGCCACAGGGGGTAGTATTCGGGTTGGCCTGGACCTGGGAGTGGAGGTGCTCCATGTTGGTTGAGAGGCCGTCCTTGTGGGTGGTGAGGTGGTGGGCGCTTTTGTGTACAATGGTGATGCCTTCTCCTTGTGAATGATGTTGTAGGTGTCCGGGATGGCGGGGGCAATGTCCTTGGGGGAAGTGGAGTTCATTCGAGTTTATGTGAAGAAGGCAATGTCGGAGTCAATGGAGTCGTGCAGGTCATCGATTTCCATAGTGTGTTTGTAGAGGGAACTTGTGTTGTGCAGGATGCAGTTGAGGGGGCCGGGTCAGGTGGTTGTCGGTCTAGCAATGGACCAGCCGGAGTGCGGTGTCAGGTGAAGGTACTGCTGCTGTTCTGTCGGGAAAACAATCCTTGGGTGTCCATCTGTGATGCCCTGTGGCAAGCTGTGTGGCGTCTGGTGTTGAGTGTGTGGAAGGCATTGACATCATATCGGTGGATGGTCCGAGAACCAGGGTTCATGGCATTGGGCACCGACAGGCTTGCCTTTGGCATGTCAGCAGCACAGCTGTGCAGCAGATGCCATAAGTAGTGTGAGGGGGACAGCTGGGAGGTGGAGAAGTGGGAATAAGTTCTGGAGGGGCCGCAGTGGAAGCACAGCAGCAGGGACACTGGAAAAGGGTGGCAAAAAGAGAGAGGAGAAAGTGAAAATACTGAAAAAAATGTGAAAACAGAGAGAGAAGAGCAAGTAACAGAAAGGATGGAAAAAGAAAGGCATGAGAGACAGAGGGCAGAGCAGAGATGCTCCTCACTGGACCACAAGGGATGAAGCACAGGTGGGTGCCTGCAGGCAGAGAAGGCCCTTCAACCACTGACCCGAGGGCCAGGAGCAGCAGCTAAGGGGGCAGCAGGTACCAGGCAGAGCGGTGCAGGGAGGAGAGCAGCCACCTGACAAGATCAGTGGATTGCCCCTTTACCGTGCAGCAGCTGCCAAAAGTAGTGTGAGGGGGTGGACTGGACAGCTGAGACTCAGGAAAGGGGGAAGCCGCACTGGAGGAGAGCGGGAGACGAGCAGTGGCAGGGACACAGGAAAAAGGTATAAAAGGGAGAGAGGAAAAAGTAAAAACAATGAAAATTGTGAAAAAAAAGCAAGAAAGAGATAGGAAGGAAAAATTAAACGCAGTGAGAGAGAGGGCAGATCAGAGGCAGAGAAGAGAATCTCTCCACTGGACCACCAGGGATGAGGCACAGGTGGGTCCCTGCAGGTGTCTCCGACCACCAACCAGGGTCAGCATCAGCATTAACAAGGGCAGCATGTCAGTCAATGGGCCGCCAGGCCTCAATTCCCTTTGCCGATCTCCTGTGCAACCTTCTCCTTGCCACAGCCGGGGCTGGCACTGCATGCATTGCCTGCTCCTGTAGGCAAGGCCAGCCTGATCGATGCTCTGCTGTGTGCAATGCTGTCAGGTTTGTGGAAGTGTGTAATAGGAGGTAGGGGCTGTTGTTACTTTCTCCCCCCGACCATTGCCGAGCCTCTATTCAATAGGTCCTGCTCGTGCCGGTGTCTCCGTCACGTCAGCTCAGCCAGGCCGCGCCCTTACCTCGAGCAGTTCGTGAGGCCACCCTCAGGTCACCCTCGCTCCTATGCTTGATCACTTTGGGCAGATCAGGTGATCCCTGGCAATGCCCCACACTGGAGCAACAGTGCCGGGCCGGACTGGGAACCACAACCGACCCTGACAAAGTGCTCAGCCGCCCCCTCCTCCCCACTCAGAGGGGGTTGGAAGTGCTGCCGAGCTCTTTGCCGGGGCTGGTTTTCGGACGATTTTTTTACAGGGCCGATTGTGCAGCTATGCTGCAAAAACTGCCCTGTAACAAAAACGGCCCCCAGGGGCACAAAACCGGCCCCCACCCGTGCGGCACACCGGGGAATTGCCCAGTGCCTGCTATGGCCAGTCCGGCCCTGCTCCCTAGGAGCACATTTGCTGGGACTTCTATCGACGTGTCTCCCGATCTTTGGTGCCAATCCCGGCCATCCCACTCACGCTCCACAGAGAGAGATCCTGTGCACCCGTCACCAGCAAAAAGACACAGCTCTGTTTTCTCCGGGGTGGGCGTGTCACTTCCCCAGGCTCAGCTCACCCTGTAGAGATACGGATGGAGTCGAAGGGGTCCCAAGTGCATTTATTCAGGGGAGCGGAGTAGCAGAGAGGCACATATAATAAGGCGGCCATCTTGATGATGTATTGTCACACTTTAATGTCATATAATAAAAAACAAATGTGCGGAGGGTCAAAGGGGAAATAATGTAATGACCTGTCAACTCATGCCCCTATACTATAGATACAAAACACAGAAGAAAGGAGACCAGGTCAATTAGTAGTGTGCTGTCCTGAATGGAGAGCAGGAATCACAAGGATACCCGTGTGGATAAGTATGTTGGGTCACACTGGGCTAGAAAAATCCCATCAGACCACCCTCTTGGCGGCATATCATCATGTGGGGATGGGCAGTCATTCCATATGCCGCCCATGCAGCGGTGCGGAAATGGAAAACAGCGTATTTTGCCACACAAAGCTGGGTAGAAGATTCTTTTCCTTCTTCAGAGGACATAGAGGTTCCAAGTTTGGGTGACACTTTTCCTCTTTAAAGTATTTTGATGCAACTTTTGCTCTCTCATATCTGTACACCCTTTATAGTATATTGTGTTGCAGTAGCCTACCATTGCCAAGGTCCTGATGAAAGCTGGAGCAATACTCCATCTAGCTGAAACTAGTTGACCATTCCACACAGCGCCATAATGTAGCCCTACTCATTTGCTACTAGGCGTGTTTTTAATCTTGACATCTACACTTATTTCGATAAGCTATCTCTTTAGTCTAGGTAGTCATTTTTAAGTATCACCTTTTTCATAGCACTGCACTTTTTTCACACTTTATTTTGGGCACAACTGTGGCAAAATACGCTGTTTTCCATTTCCGCACCGCTACATGGGCGGCATATGGAATGACTGCCCATCCCCACATGATGATATGCCGCCAAGAGGGTGGTCTGATGGGATTTTTCTAGCCCAGTATGACCCAACATACTTATCCACACGGGTATCCTTGTGATTTCTGCTCTCCATTCAGGACAGCACACTACTTATTGGCCTGGTCTCCTTTCTTCTGTGTTTTGACACTTTAATGTCAGCCAATCCCGTTGTGCTTCTGTGACAGTTCACCAACAGTGTGCAATTCGTTGTTAACTGACTCACCAGCCTAGCAAATCTGTAGACATAGCTGTCAAGGTCAGTAAGATAGAGCCCTATTTAGAGTTTGCAGAAGCAAAACGACAATAAAACGTGGCATAACTCTTGTTTCCCTATTTAAAGTGTATATGGCCTCTATGCACTCTGTTGATGGGACGTATGCAGCATTTTGGTGGAAAAGAAGAAAACAACTGAACACAATAAAAACAATACACAATTTGAATGGTTACAAATTAATGCAAAATATAAATATATATTTTTCATCTGAATCATTGAATGAACTATGATTTAACCACGTAGTTCTTCTGAGTTATTCTGCAGCACACATGGAGAGAAGAAAATGCCTCCATTGATTGTTTTTGTACAACCAGATGTCCTTTCCTGCACAAAAACAAGTACGCAAACAACTCAGACACCCTTGCACCATAGTGCAAGGGTGTCTGCATTGGTGCTAGGCACCAATTTGTGCACCGGCGCAAGACATGCACTGTATTTCATTAATATGGTGCAATTCTTCCCCTTCCTTTTGATGCAGGGCAGGGAAGCATGAAGGCTTGCGAGGCTAGGCTTTGCCAAAAAGTAGTAAATGAGGCCCCCCGTTTCCTTCTCCTTAATTCATTGGCAATTTGGACATGATGGTTCTTGCTCCGCTCATTACACTCCGGCATACTTTGATCCTGAGATTCCAATACACCATTATATTTATCAAAGTTACTGGCATGCCACCTTTTCCCATGTATCCTAATGCAATTTCCATTTACTCTTTTCAACACACCCAGAAGACAGAAAATATGACAAAACCTTCAAAGCAGGACGTGGATGTTTTACTTTAGATTCTTTCCAAGAACAAAGCTTCGGTCCACAGGGCGCTTCCTGGAATAATCCCTTTTTTCATGTTAGCTTCTTAACCTAGCAGAACACTTTTTAGAATTTGTAATTTGCCCCTCAAAATGGAGGGGGAAAACCCTCGAGGGTCGTGTCAACACGAGCGTATGTGTTTAACATTCTGCAATGCATATAATTCAATAAGCAATAATTCAGTTTACAAAATTAGACTTGAAGGGCCAATACAATTATTTTATGCTGAAATCCACACTCCTCTCAAAATGGAATCCGTTTTTATGGATGTAAACAGGACATCATTATGGGACACACAAAAATGTAAACCCTAATCTGGAGAAAAAAAACACCCATCAAAAGATCGCTCTCACCTTGCACATCCATCAAGTTCTGGCGTCAACTTCACCTCCACTTAATTAGTGAAATAAATGAATCTAAGGCTAAGCATTGACTGAAGCAACACAACTACAAGTTAACTTAAAGATGTAACTGGCCCTACCACCCACAACAAAGGTAAAAATAGTTGTTAGTGCTTGTCAGTACAGAAAGGACCAACATATATCTTAACCTTCCATGTTATATCTTCCTCTAAACCTGGGCACCAGAAGATCTTATACACTCCATCTTTAGTTTCGCCAAGCACCCTAGAAAAATACGAGCCTGCACATTATTTCATTGGGGATATAATATATTCCAAGATAAAATCTGGTGCACAATCTTTTTTTCCCTAATTTACACATGGAATTAAATACATTATGGTTTTTGTGAGAAAGTCATCCCTTTTATCCTGATCACCCCCATTTTTTTATTGATACTGATGGTAACTGAACGACTGTGCCTGGGGTCTGCTTACCAGACCCAGGTCCAGAGCTCTGATTTTAAGATATATGGTAATTTTGTTTAATTGCAATTGGTAATGACAGCCTAGCAGGAACTGTGCTTAAGTACGGGAGCGTTGCCCAACAACTCAGATCCCTGCCTGAAACTACAAGGAAAAGAAAGACTGCCTTGCTGGAACCCAGGTATGTACCCCAAAGGATTTCACTTTGAGGACTGCACCTGCTGCACACAGTGGAACTAGAGCCTTAATTACTTTTCCTTGCATCAAAAAGTTAAGAAGTAGACTCCGTGAAGGCAACAGGTTAACAGACATACACTTCTGCCATCTCCACATCCCACAAAGACATTCTGGAAGAAGAGACAGAAGTTTGGTGTAGATTGGATACATTTGGATAAAAAAGCTCCATAATGTGACTGACCATCAATGAGAGTCAACCCGCTGATGTTGCCCCGCGACCCGGCCTGGATTTCAGGTTCGTCTCACTAAAAGTTCCAGAGCTTAAGACTTCCATGATTTCACCAAGGCCTCACGCTGAGCCAAGCCGATATTGTCAACACGAAATCCGGCCTGGCAAGGAGTCTCACTTGAAGTCAAGGAAAAAAGCGATTAAAAAGTTTGTAAGTGTGAAGGCAACATTTTGGACACGGCCTCCCACTTTATGTATCTGACCAGAGCTCCATCATGGTCGGTCTAAAACTTTGACTTTGTCCTGGTCGAGCGTGACCAGATACCCCAAAACAGTGCTTTGGACTTTTAAGAACAAGAAAGTGTTTATTCATAAAGCAATCATATCTCTAGGGGAAACATCCTTTACGACGCGGATGTTACCCGGCGCTACCATTTTTTTTTTTTTTTTAAATATATTTTTATTGCAGGAATTAGCCAAAGTTACATGTCAGATCAGCAACACATTTGCAGGAATAAAAGGGTTGATTCATCAGGTCCCCCGTGAGGAAACAACGTGGGTACACAGCCATTCAGCCCACAACCCAAGGGTCGGGCGGCGCCTTCTTATATAGAACACAGGTGGGGATCTGGTAGAACGTCGAAGCTGATCCGGAGAATCCCACGGGCTTCATCTGCTTTTCTAGATAAACCTAACAAAAAACTCCCCCCCAACAGTCTCTAGATTGTTACCCGGCGCTACCATTACGACGCATCTCTTACAACGCAAGTCGTAACCACGACTTGCGCTGGAGGGCGCTCAAGGACAAGGAATAGTTAATTTACTATTCCAACACCTTCCCTACTATCCACGGGGACTGGTGTTGGAATAGTAAATTAAACTATTCCTAAGACCGCACCCTACAGCGCAAGTCATGGTAACGACTTGCGTTGTAAAACACGTGTTGTAACGGTACGCTTGGTAATAGCCCACGTCGTACCGTCATACATCCATCTCTAGTTCCCTACATTGGATGTTTGTCATGTTGGCATCAATTTGTTCATAAAAATGTAACCTATTTTTATTAATAGGTGTTGGATTTTTATTGTGCATTATGTCTTACTTATTTAATGTATAGGTGTTTATATATGCTTTACACAACTGCCTCCTAAGTTAAGCCTGTCTGCTCGTTGCCAGCTACCAAGGGTTGAGCAAGGGAATAATTTATTAAGACCTTGACTAAACCTTTTATCAGGCCATTGGACCTGATTCGCGCGCCGTATCTCCCCTGCACACCTGATCCTAATCCTCCAACCGACTTTAAAAAGCTGCTTTGACACCCAGCATTTCTCTGCTCCCTCCCTCCCGAGAGAGGACGTCGCCGCGCGGCTCTTATCGACCTCGAGGATTCAGATCGCTTCCGTCGCCGGCTGGCGATGCAGTATACGCCCCACCCTCTTTAGGACCCGCCCACGATTCTGGAGGACCTATAGACCTCTATTGACTCGAAGTGCCGTCATTCCCGTTGCCCCAGGGACCCCCCTTGGCTCCCTGCGACTTTATTATTGAACGGCCCATAATGAGAAATCGTACCCAGACTCCAAACCACCTACTCATTTGAGACTTCTCTCGCTCGGTACTTCTGGGAACCTTGACCTGCCGTAGCGGGACTCCTTGGTCGCTGTTTGTTGCCGATTTTAGGCGTTTTAGACCTTCTACCACAGAACTTGCTTCCCCACCCTTCTAGGACCAGCCTGATTTAATTAATATCCTACACAGAAAAAGAATATCACCAGGATACTTTATGCCCCACCAGGAACTCCTGGGATCGTCCCTGCGGTGAACCTCCTAACCTCTGAAAAATCCATCCTTTGGATTCTCTAAGCTAGATCTGCGCCTCCTGAGAATCCATTATCCCTTGACGCAGAGAATTTTCTGTGATGCCCATGAAGTCCACCTGACTTTAAACTCCCTTAACGTGGAGAGAGTGTGCATGTCCCCACCCCCTGGTCCTCGTCTCCCTGATGAAGGTGCAGCCCAAATAGGCCCTGCTTCAAAACGCGCATTGGTGTGACCTACATGGATGGCCTCTAGTGTAGTCGTCGTTAAAATATCTTACTCACATTGTTTTGCCTCCATGTTATTTCAGTCCTAGCAGCTTGAAAATCTGTTTCCTGCAGGCCCTAATGTACCTCCATGATCTTATGTGTATGATTGTATTATTATAGTGAGTTAGTGTGAAAGTGAGTGTTTGTTTAATGAATGACTGTGGACGCGTGTGGGACATGAACAAATGTACTGTTATCTGTGAAGTTTAACTCTGACTTGTTTTATATTCAATGTTTAATCCACTTTTGCACTATTGTTCCAAAGTCTGCACATGGATTCATATATGAACCACTGCTTTATTAATAAATCAATTTATTTTCATTAAAAAAATGCATTTAAGTTGTGTGATGTACTATTGTCTCTGATACGTAGCTCTGTGTCACCACCTCCCCCATCATTAGGATCCCCCTCCTGGGACCTAGAAATCAACCTTGGCAGGGTACTTTTGTTCTATTTAGCCAGCTAAACCTTTTATCATGTTTGAGGCCTTATTACTAGTGGTAGGTTCCTACTTATCACTACTAATGAACCTCTTTCCAACAGTCTGACAAACAGCCATCTGTTTGTACAGGGACAGGTGAGTGTTTAAAAAGCAAAGGAACGACTTTGCCACAATTAACATTCTCTAAGTAAGCTGTAAATGCACACTAAAATGTTTGCACAGCTGTTTAGTGTTACAATAATATTTACAAGATGCAGCCCTACTTACATTTCATGAGGCATCACAATGCTTTCTCTATAGCTGCAGCAAGACACAAATTCCTCCCAATTTCACTCCATCATCACTCCGCTACAAACTGTGGCTACGTCCCAGTTCTCCATAACTCTTTACTTCGGTGAACCACCAGCCTTCGTCACCATTGCTCCATCACCAGTCTCCATTAAAGGGTTACTAAGTCCTAATTAACTGTGCCCCATTGTCTTGCATTAGGGTTTGGATATCATGATTTCCTATTGGTTGATTTAACAATTTTTAATATCTCCTCATGTCTGTCTCTGATTTTACAAATTTTGAGTCATTTTTCTAATTAACTTTTCTTCTCTTTTATAAAAGTTGTTTGAGATTTTTACCCTGTTTTTTCCTCAATGTTACGATGTGTGACTTTGGTCTTGTTTTGTATGTATCACAGTAATTTATTTCTTGTTTCAGCCCATCTACCGAGGATAAGTCAGGGATTCCTCAAGAATTCTGTTTATTTACTTGGAATAGCACTGCGATCTTCCTGTCACAGTTTAACAATGTACTTTCCTTCAGGTTGCAAAGCTTGAAGCAACAATCTCTATGTCTGCCCAATTAAACTTCGCATGAAGAACATCAGACCATAAACACTAAGGGGCAGATTTAAAAGCCCCTTGTGCCACTTTTGTGTCACTTTTTCCATGTTAAAAATGATGCAAAATTGGTGCAAGGGGCTTGTAAGTCTGCCCCTAAGGGTGTTACGTCATCACATTCCTCAGCAAAGTGTTTTTATATTTTTTTAAATCTCTCGCAGATTAGACATAAAAACCACATAATCCTACCGAAAATCTTAGTTGCCCACTTTATGAGGTGATGACATCTACCAAGCCAGGGCATATTTTCTTGCCATCAAGAGACATTAAATGTACCACGTCCTCAATTCTCTTGCAACAAAACTGACAATTTTTTCTCCTCACAGTCACTTCACCCTTTTTCCAGAACATGGAAAGTACACGTATACTCTTACCTGGAAGAGAAATAACATATATGAACCCAACCGCATCTTTGAGTCACTTGAACAAGTGAAACAGTGGGCGATCAAAAAAACGATGCTGCTGCCACTAGTCCAAGGACATACAACAAAAAGCTTTGGCATAGCCAATAGGTCTCGCCTTTGGGACCTTGTGCCTTGCAAGTTAAAAAAAAAATGAATTGTAAGACTTCACGTTTAAATTTACTGCATCCTAAATATGAAGTAAATGTAAACATGAAGTCTTATACTTCATTTTTTTTTATACTTACAAGGTCCCAAAGGCGAGACCAATTGGCTATGCCAATGCTTGGTTTTTTTGCAGAGCGAGAAAGGTTTTGTGTTAATGCTTGGAGGGTAGAGCACAAAGAGGTTGTCACACTTCAAAGAATGGTGCATTATGCGGTATGAAAATGCAACACCTTTCCTATCTTTTTAGTGAACGACATTGGAGTCTGGGACTTGTAATCTCACTTCTATTTTGTAAACTGTAGACTCAAAAAACAAATTTTATGGCAAGACTGGAGGCTCCTATTATGCATTCTAATCTTGCATTTATTGTAACAGCAGCCAAATAAGTGAAAACCACAGTTCCCAGAGGGCCAGGCGACAACTGGGCCATGGGAATGAGAAAAAACGATAGTACAGTAGCCAATCACAACAATGAATACAGATAAGAGACCACACTGACTGCGCAGCTTCCTCTTTTCCTTCCTGCTTGCAGTCAGATAAGTGTTCTCTTAGCTTTGCTCTCAGTTTTGCACTATTGTGTTTGAATATTTATTTATTGCTTGTATTTTAACTCTATTGTATTTCCCGCGTTTTTCCTGAATCGCGCTGCGGCGTGCCTTGCCGGTTCGCGCTTCACGCGCTGTTCGTTTACTCGCCCTCGGCCGTGCTCGGCCTCCCCTCTGGGCCCCCCCCTCTTACTGTCCGGTGGTTTCTCCCGGCCCTGCCTTCTCGCGCTTATTCGCGCCCCTTTTCTGACTCCTCTCAGGTTCCTTCACAAGCTGCTTTCACGGAGCTCCCGTCCCAGCCTGGCTTCGTGCTCCGCTCCTGCCTGCCTCACGTCAGCATTCCCTTCAGCTTGGCCCGCCCCGTACACGCCCCCAGTGCTCTCCTTGAATATCTTTAACCCCTGCCTGCCAGCGTTTGTGTGTTTTCCCTCTGTTATTATGGAACGTGATAGTTCCTCTGAGGAAGTCCCTTCAAAAGAGGACAATGGGTCTTTTAAACAAGATTTGAGCAAATTTATTAATAATTCTGTCGAATATGCAGTAGAACTGTCAATGAAACGCATGTCAAAAACCATGGAAAATTCTATGCTCAGCTTGATGTCCAAGGCTTTGACCCAATCGGCGGGGGATAGTAGAAAACGTAAGGTGGACCACTCTGCTTCTGTGCATGTACCTAAAAAAGCGTCACTTTTGATTGGCGAGTCCTTCTCGCATATGACTGAGGACTTGGTGCCTCCCAGGCCTCCTAATAAGGAGGGGTTTGTTGGTTCCGAGGGCAAGAAAAAGTAAAAAACAAAGCACGCAGAGTCACCAATTAAAAAATTGGTTATTATTTCCACCGTCTTGGAAACAGACGATGATATGGCTGACGCTGATGATTTGTTCGATATTTTTGATGTTGTTGAACCCCCTTCCCCCCTTCCAAACTTCCCAAGTCTGATTCATTTACGTTTGAGCCAGTTTATGATTCTGAGGGTCTCCCCATGTTCGACCCTTCCTCCATTCGTCACCCCAATTCCACCGAATGGCTCCCCTCTCATCATGTGGGCGAATATATTTCGGCCCGTTTGCGCCTTCCACTGGAGACCGCGGTGCGTTCCAGACTAAAATCTGAATGTCCTAAGCCCTCCTTGCCTGACAAAATCAACCAAGTCCCTTCCATTGATCAGCCCCTCCTCACTTTCTTTTCCAAGTTCGGCAAGGACCCCCGTAGAGGGGTAGACAAGGCATGGTCCACATGCCAGGACAAGGTGTTGGATATTGTGGGTCCGCTGGCCCGTATTTTTGACATGGCGGAATCCGCCCTCCTGGAAGGTTCCGAACTCTCTGCGGATGATATTTCTATGTGGGCCCAATGGGCTTTCTGTCTTTTAGGCAACGTCAACTCGACCATTACCCACGAAAGACGAAAGGGCCCTTTGATCAAGCTGGACCCCAAACTCGCCAATCTCACAACCATGGATCCAGGCTCCAAAGCTGATGGTCTCCTCTTTGGCGATAACCTGGTCCGGGACTTCAGTAGGTTTGTTTCTACCTTTGCCTCTCTGGACAAGGCACAACAGTCCATCAAGAAGGTCTTTGCCCCTTGTGTTTTTGGACAGGCCGGATGAGGCAGGGGTCGCTCTTCCGGCCGTCCCTATAACCAAGGCTCCAAAGGCTCCTACAGTAACACACAGGACTACAAGCCCCAGTTTTACCCTCAACGAGGCCGTGGCTTCCAAGGTAGAGGACAAAAAACCTACCGTAATTCCAACTCCAACCAGAAAGGTAAGCCCTTCTTCTTCCCCTCCTGTAGGGGGTCGTCTAAAATTGTTTCTGTCAAAGTGGCACACCATAAGTTCAGACCCCTGGGTTCAAAACACTGTTCAGGGCTATCTTATAGAACTCTCCTCTCCGCCTCTCCAAACCTCTTTCCCTCCTCCTCTCGTCTTCTCCTCCCATATGGCCGCTCCAATCTCAAACGAGATCAATACGTTGCTTCTAAAACAGACCATTCGGATTTTTCCTTTCGAATCCTCCGGCTTTCTAAGCTCCATTTTTATGGTCCAAAAGAAAAACAAGAAACTGCGTCCAGTTATCAACCTAAAGTGGTTCAACCAATTTGTGGTATACCGTCACTTCAAAATGGAGACGATTCTCCATTTACGGGACACTCTTCACCCAAAAGATTGGATGGTTCGTTTGGACCTTCAGGACGCCTACCTCACGGTGCCTATTCACCAGTCCCATTGGAAGTTCCTTCAATTTCAGTGGTCAGGAGTGACCTACTATTTCACCTCTCTTCCCTTTGGTCTCCCTTCCGCACCTTGGAGCTTCACAAAACTTTTGAAGCCAGTGGTTGCCTTTCTTCGCTTTCTCGGAATCAAACTTATCATCTACTTGAACGACATTCTGATCTTGAATTCCGACAGACTTTGTCTACTGTCAGATCTTCAGACGACTCAGTCTCTTCTCCTGGAACTGGGATTTCTCGTCAATGTAGAGAAGTCGTCTCTGACTCCGTTTCAGAGCATGGAGTTCCTGGGTTTCCTTGTGGATTCAGTGGCCGCATCTCTCCGCTGCCCCTTTCCAAAGTTTCCAGAATCAAAGCGGAGATTGCTTCAGTCCTCCAGTTGTCTCTTCTGTCCCTCTGGTCTCTGGCCAGTTTCGTCGGCCTTCTTTCCTCCTCCATCCAGGCCATATTCCCAGGTCCTCTCCACTATCGCGCTCTTCAACGTCTAAAAATCAGGCATCTTCGCCAGGGCCTTGCCTAAGCAGATCTTGTCCCCCTAGACCCCGAGTCCCGCACCGAGCTTCAATGGTGGATAGACCATTTAGATGGATGGAATGGGCGCACTATCTTCGCCACAGCCCCAGATCTTGTATTAGAATCCGATGCCAGCCTGTCGGGTTGGGGCGCCTGCTGTGGTGCAATCTCGACTTGAGGTACATGGTCGTCAGAGGAGTCCAAATTGCACATCAACTGTTTAGAGAGCTTTGCAGGTTAATTTGCGATCCAAAGCCTTTCCAAAGACAGAATCCGTTGTACCATCCTACTTCGCATTGACAATGTTTCTGCGGTTCGCTATATCAATCATCTTGGCGGGACCAAGTCCAAGCCTCTGGTGGATTTAGCGAAAAGCCCATGGGAATACTGCCTAGCACATCAGTTCTCCTTACCACGGAATACCTTCCAGGGGACCTCAACTCAGTAGCGGATTGGCACTCAAGGTTCCTCCGCGACTCCAGCGATAGGAAGCTTTGTCCCTCCGTTTTCCTTTCTCTTTCTCACAAGTGGGGTCCCTTTTCTATCGATCTTTTTGCATCCCGCCTCAACTGTCAATTGCCCCAGTTCTTCAGTTGGTGGCCGGACCCTCTGGCCCTAGCTACAGATGCCTTCCTTCAGGATTGGTCAATTATGCTTTTCCTCCTTTCCTCATGATCAACAGGGTGCTGTCTCAAGTTCGCCCACAGTCCACTTCTCTGGTGCTAATTGCTCCCTTTTGGCAAGCTCAAATTTGGTTCCCCTCCTTGTTGGAGATGGCCGTCTTTCGACGATCTTCTTCTCAATCCCCAAGGCGTTCACCACTGTCTCATCCTGGACAATTCTTTGACTCTGTCGGCCTGGAAAGTTTCCGGCCTTCCCCTTCTAACGTCCTCATTTCGCAAGAGGCTGCTCTCTTTATCAGCCAGGCCTGGGCCCCTGGAACTTCCAAAGCATACACATCCGCCTGGCCTCTTTGGGCAAGCTGGTGTTTGGAAAGGAATATTGATCCCCTTTCAACCCCTCTAAATTTCTTAGTCAATTTTCTGGCTTCCGAGGCCAGTGCCGGTAAGGCCTATCATACTATTAACCTCTATCGCTCTGCCATTTCCCTCAACCATGCCCAGATCGATGGCAAACCAGTAGGCGCTCATCCTCTGATCTGTCGCCTCCTCAAGGGTGTTCGATGTTCTAAACCACCGTTGGCTAAGTATACCGGACGTTTCTGTAGTTCTTAAACTGTTTATGGATTGGCCAGTTAATTCCGCCTTATCTCTCAAAATGTTATCTGTTGAACTCATAATGTTACTTTGTTTATTTTCCATTAAAAGAGTCTCTGATGTTAGAGCTTTAGATGTTTCTTCTCGTCAATTTTCTCCTACAGGTGTGTTGTTCCAATTTCACAGAAGAACTAAGACAAATTTAGATTCTGTGTTTTATCCTTATTTTCCTGCCCAATCCCAACTATGTGTGGGACAGTGCTTGAAGGTGTATGAACAAAAGACCGCTGATCTCAGAGCGCCCTCTTGTTCCCAACTGCATATAACCTTCTGAAAACCCCACCTTCCTGTCTCTTCCCCTACCCTCGCCAGGTGGGTTCGTTGGGTTATATCTCTTACCGGTATTGACATCTCCGTTTTCGGAGCGCATTCGGCCACGGGAGCCATGGCCTCTAAGGCCTTTTGGTCTGGCTCCCGCTTAGAGGACATCCTGAGATCAGCCGATGGGTCCAATGACAGTGTTTTCCGTATGTTCTATTGCAAGCCTATTCATACTGTTGCTTCTGATGTTATTGATATGCTTTGAACAAGCATAATAGAAGCCTCCGGTCTTGCCATAAAATGTAGATTTTCCTAGTTATTATGACGGAAAGTCTTAATTTTATTAAAGACACGGAGGCGAATATTATACCACCTCTACACTTCTAACAGGTGTTCTCCCTCCCTGCAGCGAATCCGGCCTTGCCACCTGCTTCATCATAGGAGGTCATCTCTCCAACGACTACGTGCTTCACCCTCATGGACTTCTTCTTCAGCTCTCCCGGCACCCTCTTCAGATGCTCACGTTGGACTTTGGCCTTGGCTCCCTGTGGTTCAAGATATCTGCTCCTGGACTTTGGCGTTTTCTTTAGTTATGGCCATTTTTCCTTTGTTTTCTAATGTTATCTGACCAGCTCGTCAGCGAAAAGAGGAAACTGCGCAGTCAGTGTGGTCTCTTATCTGTATTCATTGTTGTGATTGTCTACTGTACTATCGTTTTTTCTCGTTGCCATGGCCCAGTTGTCACCTGGCCCTCTGGGAACTGTGGTTTTCACTTATTTGGCTGCTGTTACAATAAATGCAAGATTAGAATGCATAATTCGCCTCCGTGTCTTTAATGAAATTAAGACTTTCCGTCATAATAACTTGGAAAATCTACATTACACATATCATGAAGCCCACCAGCAGTAACGGAACAACGAGCGGTGGGGACTCAATCCTGTGCAAAGGGACACTATTGCAAATAGAAACATGCTCAACTCCCTTCAACCCGGCGCACACAACACCCTTGAAAACTCTTTGCATTAATAAGAAGCGGCAATGTATAGAATACTTCCTCAGTAGCAGCAGCTCTAGACCTAGAAGAAGGACTAGCGTCAAATGTGCTTCCAGGATAAATGAAAATGCGCCGTCCATCATAGAAAAGGATTAGTCAACGTTAGCCCTGAGGACATAATCAGTTCCAGGGGCAGTCACAGCATGAAATTTAAAATGATTACTAGATAAATTGATTACTGTATGTCAACGATTCAAATCGAAGCAGACAGAGGTTCAGTGTTGCTTTCTTTTATCTTGCTTTTGGCTATATCCTTTTTCACTGCGGTTAGGCAAAGTGAGAGGATGTAATCAGATGGCTAGATTGCCGACTTTGGTGCTGGGGACCAAGGTTCGAGCCTCGGGGTCGCGTCCACATTCAGTGATTTTGGGCAAATCATTTATTCTACCCGTGCCTGAATGTGTATTTGTGTAACGTGATCGGTGCTCATGTAAAGCGCTCCAATGGTCGAGTTTGCGCTATATAAATGTGCATTAGAAAAAGCACTCAAACAAAAACAACACAGTTCACTCAAACTAACGCGTCTCCATCAAAGTAAAAAAAAATAATCAAGGCACAAGAGGTAATATTTCAACTGTAAAAATTTCACACGCTTGATTCCAACTAACGCGGTAACAATATCAGAAAACAGAAACATTTCAAATATAACAATATTACGGATTACATTAAAGTACAAAAAAAACAATGGCGCTTGCCTCAAACGGTCGGCATCACCCGGTTGCCTCAAATTAAATACAAAATATATGTACTGAGGTACCGGGAAACACATTCAGCAGAGACGGTAATATTTCAACTGTAACACTATCACTCGGTAGACGGTTGACTCGAAATAACGTGCTTCCTTGAAAGTAAAAACAAGCGCATGTGCCTGGCAGGAGAGGACGAGGCAGCATGGGGAGGGGAGAGAGTAGATGCTGAGGGTGGAGGAGTGGGGGGGAGTGCGGCCTTAAGCACAAAGAGCAATTAAACTCGCTCCTGCAAGGGAATCGCCAAACGTGCACGCGTTGCTATCGAAAGCAACGCAATGCAACATGTGCACATTTTTGCCGACAAAGCAAATCGATTACAAGAGGTCCCATGCGCTGCGTAGGCAAGACCTAAAAACAGAGAAACTTATCTATTATAATCAAATATTTTAAATTCCTTGAATTCTATCTGGCAATTTGCAGAATGCATATATACCTTATGAAAAGCATTCAATATTTTGCTTAGCAAATAAGTCATTAATGGGAAGTTAATAAGTCAATAAACAGGTACAACTTTCTATTATTTTTATAAGACACCACTAGAGGAAAACCTCACTGGGGAAAAGTTTTATGAGGACTGGGTAGTGGTAGCCCTGGGGGCTAATGTCATACATGGCAGATTAGTACAAGACACCAGCAAAAAACGCTATTCTACGGCCCATAAACCTTGAGTCTTATCTACAGAACCTGAAGGGCATTAACAACTAGCGCCTAGGAAGCAAATTAAAGAGAGAGGAGGTTTTTTGGAAGTATGTTATACTCAGAGTATATTAATTCTAAAAAGTAGTGAACTTACTAAAAAGTGTAAACTTACACAAAGTTTAAGTAACCTTTGTGACTCATTCTCAGAGTTAGTGAACACAGAATGCAGTCAACGTACCCCAAACAATAAATTTAACCCCTTAAGTGCTGCCGTCGGTCGTTGGACTTCGCGGGCACTACCTTCTTAGTGCTGCGCACGTCCACCAACGGCCGATGCGGGCCCGCCCGTTTTGCTGAAGTGCCGCCCTGCCGCGAAATTGCGGCTGCGGCAAACAGGTTAAAAAGAAGTGAAAGCAGGTTTTTTGTCTCCAAGTTCAGCCTTCTCAAGGGCTCAAAAAAGCTATATTTTAGAGAAACTATTGTTCCATTTTCTTCACAATGCCATGCCAATGTTTCTTCGGGAAAAGTTGCCATGCTTACTTCTTTAACATTACTCAATACAACAAATTTCAATAGTTGGAATTTGGAGCTACATTACACAGTTGAGCTCCTTATATCATCCATAGAAAAATCATTTTATTGTAAGGTTGTACTAAAGAGACTGCCAAGTATCCTGTGTATAGTAAACTTAATCTGAACCGACAACCTATTACAAGTTTTAAGTTTTGCATTGAGATTTGGTGATTCTTGACCCCCAATTTTCTATTATTTGCAAATGTTATCATCATGTAGCACCACTTATCCACTTTATCCAGCTAGACTGCATATTGAGGGTTTTTCAACCAAGTATTCTTCCAACGTTTTTATTTTTTACTAGTAATATGTACATAATTACGTTATTATGTTTACTATAATCCACAACCGTGCCACTGAATCAGTCATGCATATTAACATACTTTGTTCATGTCGTAGACACATCTTCCTAAATCACATTAACATGTAGTCCATATAAAATGTACTGCCCAAAGTCAGAACTGAGCAGTGCTCCCACTCATGGTAGAGAAACACCACCACCACCACAGCATTTAAAAGTGTGAGAACCATTCGGTGTATCTATTACATCAGTACATGTCTTTGTAATTCTTCATACTCAGGCATCAATCTGCATCATGGAAAGAGGTGTATGACTGTAGAACTGTGAAGTGATTCTCGGCAGTGTCTTTATTCCATTACCGGCAAAAGGTTTCTGGTGAAACCATGGCATCTAGCTTGTGAAGAAAGGGAACTGACACCAATTGAGTTCCAGGATTCTAATCCCAGAATATGTTTTTTTTGTATTATTATTTTTATTTGCATTTCAAGAATAACAGCATACAGCATACATCCACAAGGTATATGCATGTTAATCCCAGAATATGTTACTCCATCCTAGACACCATCTTGTGCAGCAGATACATTCCGTGTACATCTATATTCACCATGCACCATCTGAATGAAAACCACCAGCATAGTTATACAGATTGGAAACCTGATGATTGTCAGCATCACCTTAACGAAAGTCTGTGGGAGTCTTGTGTATGTTCTCATTGCACGCCTGAACATGATACATCTACTTTTCCAATTTAACCTCTGACTTTGACAGCAAATATTTATTTATGGAAACTCTCAGAAGGCGAATCACCTCGTCTTCTTCAATTGTACCTTGGTATTCTATGAAAAACTTACACTTTCTGACAGTTCTGGGTCAGAATATGATGGCTTTCTATTACATTTCTCAATTAAATTGTTCACTAATTTTCAAGAGAGGTGTCATTGATGCTGCTGATAGTACCACTGCAAAGTGTGTATGTCGCCATCTATCATTTTCAAGTGCCACTGTCTTTATCACTAAGCGATCTGCTTTTGGACCTGGCTGCCTTTCATAAAGTGTCTTCTCTGACTGGGATGTAACTTGTGGTGTTTTTCCAACAGCATTGATGAAGAATAAAATATGTGTCACATGTTATGGGCTACTGTAATCAATACAAATTATTTTGAATAGTTGTGCTGCTAGTCAGTAACGTTTGTGGTGGTCTAATGTTTGTTGAAGGCATTCTTAATTGACAGATTGTAGGAGGTTGCACATAATGGTGAATTGCCTTCATCTGCAATGGCCATAAGCAATACTTGTGCGATATATCTAGAGCTGCTGTGACTCTGGTGTAAACTGAACCCATACCCTCATGGGCTTTTCTAATTCATTCATATAGACCTGATTTATTCAATATATCTCAGTCTTATACTCCTGAAATTGTGGGGCATATTATCAAGGGGGTTTATCTCCGCTTTTTTGGCTTTAAAAGCCAAGAAAGCGGAGATAAAGTTATCTCCCTATTACCTAGTTGTCGCTAACACCAGTTAGCGACAGCTAGTAGGAGATAGCGACCATCTTGGGCCCCACTTTGCATGTCAGTGATATGTATCACTAATGACATGCAAAGTGGGCGTGCCAATATGTTAGCGACTGGAAACAGTCGCTAACATCTCTATCTCCTATTACCAACTTTTGGAGATATTCGCGCTCCAAAAGCTAACAACTGCCCTGAGCAGTTCTTAGCCATGTTATCCAATGGGAAGTGGATAACATGGCTAAGAGCATTAGCTTTCTAATGCATAAATATCGCTGAATTTTCAGCGATATTCATGCATTGCGGCCGATTTTTATCGCATTTGTGAAAAACCTTGGTAATACCAAGGTTTATCTGCGATAAAAATCGCTGCAGCTCGGCGATATTTTTTTCACGATAACCAAGCAATAGCGATAATTATCGCTAATGCTTGGTAATATGCCCCTGTATTTTTAGAGATCTCAAATTGAACCAAGAAGTAATTATACTTCACCAGAGAGGCTGGGGTTTGCCTATCTTAATGGGCAATGATTGATTGATGAATGGATTTCAAGTCAATTGGATGGAACTGGGTTATTGCTGCTCATCCTTGTAATTTGACAGCATATTTTGCAGCTTGACCAGCAGCTGACGTACCTCTTGTGAGGATACTGTTGCTCTGGTGGACTAGCATATGAAGTGTATCCACCAATGGAAGACATTTTTTGAAGGCACATATATGTAACCAGAGCTACTTTGCACTAATTGTTTTTGCTTGGGAGTCTTTGTAATCATTGGGTTTACAATTTGTTTTTGCAGGCTAGAAGTGCATCAATCAATAATGGAATCTGAGCAGTTAAGATCATCGCCCCCCCTCCCCCACCTACCTCCCCATGAGCTTGAAGTGGAAGGGAATGATTACAACTGCCCGGATAATTCCAACCCCATTGCAAACCCCTGTTTTCCACGTGTTAGAATTATGAGTTTTAAGAACTTTATTGCACCTGGTAATTGCCAGGTGAGATAAAGTCTGCACCCAGGTTTTATTTCGACAGGTCAAACATGCCTGGAACTAATTGGGAAAGAAAGGCCCTGTTATTACCAGGAAAAGAGGCTTTTGGTGCAACAAGCACTAGAATGTTCGTGAGAAAAAACCATGGAATATGTGCAATGTATTTCACCCAATAAATTCCATACACTGAGTTGTCCAATGTTAAGAGGTGCGATAAATGCTGACTGGGGTAGTCACACACATATTTAGACCCCATGTGTTTAACACTAAACTCAATGGCATCAAAAACTCCTTCTATTACTGGATACGCATCTGAAATCTTTGCTTTCTGCTAATCCTTGTCCAGATCAATCTGGCGCGTCCCTTAATTCTAACCTAACGACCTCACTGATGGGGATTTTGGAACTGTAAATTGTTGCAGAAGAACCCCTAGCATTCTCAGTTTTGGGTCAAATTCAAATTGAATATCCAAACTTATTTGGCTCACTGTCCATTGCAACCATCTAACGCATAGAGATTTAGCATTTGGTATAATAGATTGGGTTGCTGTTTCTAACAAGGTATTGGATAGACAAGGATAATGTGTGCCCGTTTGCTTTCTGCACTGCAGTGAGGATCTTTTCAACAGGTTTAAAATGCATCTCTGCCGAAGAGTGTAAATATGACATAAATAATTTGTGGAGCCTGTCCTTCATTATTTAATTCATATGTTATGCCACTTACGAAATATATATCACTTGTATTGCACACTACTACCACCAGTTTGGCATCCTTATATTTTAAGGGGCAGATTTACTATAACTGGCGCATCCCCAGGGATGAGCCAGTTATTGTGCGCCACAGCTCCGCCACCAATGGTGCGCCGCATTTACAATGCGGCGCACCATGGGGCAAAAACGGCACAGATGCGTGACGCATCTCTGTCGTAAAGGCGGCGCATTGCTGGAGTTGCGTCGCAAGTGCGACTCAGCTCCAGCAATGCTCTGGGGGGCCCATCTGTCCAATGCTACGTCAAGCCTTACGCCTGCTTCAAGCAGGCGCAGGGTTTTGACGCAGCATTGGCCTAAAAGTGCATGCGTGATATTCTTGTAGATTTCACGTAGGCACTTTTGCAAGACGTACCTGCCCCGGGGCGCCCACCCTGCGCCGGAACGCCCACATGTGGTGCAGGGTTTTACAACGTGACTCATCTGCCTAGATGCGTCACGTTGTAAATGGGTCGCAGGGATGCACCACGTTTACCCCGCGTTGCGTGACGCAATGGCGGCTTAAACGTGGCGCAAGTCCGACATAAATCTGCCCCTAAGTTCCTGGAGCAATTTCAAGAAGCCTTGTATGTTGCGTTGTAGATGTTTGCTGGTGTAGTTATGTGTGTGAAATCCTGATATGTTGTCAGGTCATGTTGCAGCAAATGTGGATCTGCTTACATGCATGCTCATGTTTAATCTTATCTGAGGATTTAAAGAGAGCATAGCTTCCTCCAATGGGGTTTCCCAGCACTAAGTAAGTAACAGGGTGGTAGAAATCGCCTTAGAACAGCCAGGTTTTAAGCAGCATACGAAACTCCAGAAAGGAAATTAGTTGACAAATTTCATAGGCCATAACATAGAGCCAACCATAATAATTGACAAGCAGCGTTGCCTGGATCAAAAGAAAAGTGTTGTCTTGTAGAGGTGCAAACTACTAGAGCAAAGAGTGCATGTGGGTGCAAAAGGACACACTAAAGAGCTCAAGTAGCTGGGGCTTACCCCATCCGGAGCCTTGGTCATAAGGTAACATGCTTCAAACTAAACACGCTTGGTGATTGGCAACCAACTAAGTGTACTAGGAGAGTGATCATAAATGCCAGCATTTGTACATTCGGGAGAGGGGTCCCGGTGCTGGGGGCCGTTGGGAAGACTAAGCAAGCTATTGCCCAGAGTCACATGGTGCTGGGCTAACCTGCCGCCACAGATCGAACCATGAATTCTGTGGTCCGGAGTCAGGCACCATGGCCGCTGTGCCACACCTCTTCCTGGAAACAGTTTTGGAACATGACAGAGTAGATGGGCGGCCACATTCTTCACAATCTGAAGCCTATTCAGCAATTTTTTATTGGCCCCAAGGTAGAAAATATTAGCCTTGAAATAATCGTGGACTGTATGATAGTGTGTTGTGCAGAAACTGAAAAGAGGCAGAGCATTTTTCTGATGTATTTAAGAAGACCAAAGGAGCTTGCCTCCAATTTATTGATTTGATAGCCGATAGTAAGCCTGGCATCATGCCAAAAGCCTAAAGATATGAACACTTAATTAGGAATGGGCATCAAGCCCTAACTCAGCAGGCCACCCGCTCGGACCCCATAAGTGAAGTTGATTTCACATCAGAAGAACCTCTGTTTTAGTCCTGTATAGTTTAAGGTAGTTGTTGTTCATCCATCTGGCTACTTATAGGAGACAGAGGTTGAAATTGGAAAGAATAGACCCATCCGCTTCATTTAAATACAGTATGATTATTGTTTCATTGGCATAAGAGAAAAGAGTTAAGCCATATGAGTTTAAGATATCGGTCAGAGGCTTAACTTAAATATTGAACAGAGTAGGGCTCAGGAAAGAGCCATATAGTACACCACATGGTAATTGAAAAGGTTCAGAGGCCTGTTAAGAAATACAGAATCTCTGGAACAAGTGATCCTTGAAGATGAAATTGAACCAATCTAGAGCTGTGTCCTGAATCCCAGAGGCAGCTAGCCTATAAAGTAAGACAGGATGAGACACAATATCAAAAGCTGCGCTATGGTCCAGCAAGATCAGGGTGTCCATGCATCCGCTATCCAGCTGCCATCTTAAATGCTCAACCACCCCAAGGTATGCGGTTCCAATGCTAAACCCAGGGTGGAAGCTCAATTGAGAGGCATGCTGCAGAGATTATTATCCTCTGGAAATTAAGACAATTGGTGATTGATATATTTTTTATAATCTTAGCGCAGATGGGTGATTGTGATATTGGTCGATAATTGTCCCAGTCTGTAGCATCTAAGTTGGGTTTCTTTAGTAGAGGGGTGAACATAGCATGTTATAAAGCTACTGGGACATGACCTTCCCGCAAAGAGGTGCTTAACAACCGATGAAGCTGAAGAGTAAGAAGAAAACCAACCTTCCTAATGATGTTAGACGGAAGAGTGTCACATGGGGAGCATGAGTGAAAAAATGACAGCAAATTCGCAAGAGTAAGAGTGTCTAGAAAACAAAAGTCAGATAAACTGGCATTGCCAACATTACCAATATCAAAACTTGACCCCTTAGCACCCAAAGTGTCCAAAGAGTTGTAAATCTCTGTCACCTTCTTATGAGAAAAGTTGGATAATTCATTACAATTTTACTGTGAGAGGACAGACGATGTAGAGGCCTTGGTGGGATATGTAGGAGACTTAACATTAAGAAAGAGCTCTTTAGAAGAATTCTAAGCATTGTCTATGTTATCAGTAGGAAAAGCTGCCTGCACTAACCAAGGAACTCTACAGTAGATCTTGGAAGCAGCTTTGAGCTTTGCTTTTTCCTCCAAGTTGTAGGATTTGTGCCAAGTCCATTCTAATTGTTTACTTCCCTCCTTTAAGCCTAACAGCAAAGTCATAAAACTGTGGTGCAGGAGTACATTGGGATCTCCAATCTCGAGAGCTCGATGGACCCGATGAGTGGGTCAGTGGAATCGTGCAATAAAATAGCTCAATTTTTCGCACAAAAAGTAGAGAGGATCTACTCCTCATTTCCGATCTCGGCCAGAGTAGGCCCCTCGGGAGGTGATATGGCCACCCCAGTAGCCTGCAAGGACTGCCTTAAAACCTTTACTGTTCCGTCTCGCGAGGCCATCTGTGCCATAGCAGACAGTATCAGGTCAGGCTCTCCGAAAGACCCTGCGACCCCCGAGACACTGCGAGGATGCGTGGAGACGCTGGAGCCCTACATTAGCTATCTGCTAGAGCTCTCCTTCAAATAAGGGTGGGTCCCTAAAGCTTGGAAGGAGGCCGCGGTACTTCCTTTGAAAAAAAACCCAACATTGGCATGGCACAAATGGAGCACCTGCGTCCAATCTCTCTCCTACCCTATATGGCCAAAATTGCAGAGAAGGCAGTCAATGCGCAGCTGACAGCTCACATTGAGGCAAACAAACTGCTCCATGCCACCCAGTCGGGTTTCGGTGCATTTCACTCTACTGAGTCAGCACTACTGCGAGCCACTGAGACCCTGTGGAAACACGCTGATGATGGCCACACCGTGGCACTAATCCTACTTGACCTTAGTGCCGCATTCGACACCGTGGCCCATCACACACTATTACAGTGTCTCGGGAGGGGAGGAGTAGTTGAGAGGGCATGGAAATGGCTGGAGTCTTTTCTGTGGGACCGTATCTTCCAGGTTGCACAGGGAGCTTTTCGTTCCGATCCTGTCGACTTGAAGCAGGGGATACCCCAAGGGTCCAGCCTAAGCCCTACCCTCTTCAATCTTTACGTTACTCCCGTGGCCAAGATAGTGGAAAAGTATGGGCTACAAGTAGAGACATACGCAGATGACACCCAAATGGTGGTGGCCCTGTACCCTCCAAAAGAACAGGCAGCAGACAACTTTTGCTATTGTCTGCAGGAACTGGCGGTATGGATGGCTGACAACTGTCTTAAATTAAACGGAAATAAGACAGAGGTATTAATTGTGGGCAAAGATCAATCAGTATGGACCTCGGCATGGTGGCCAACTGAACTGGGTCCCCTACCTCAACCCAGCAACCAAGTAAGAAATCTGGGGATGTGGATCGATAATAAGATCACCTTCGATCACCACACCAAATGTGTGGCAGGCACATGCTTCGCCACAATGAGGGTCCTGAAGAAGACCCTGGACCATCTGCCCATGACTGCGAGGAAGACATTGGTACACGCACTGATTACATCCAGGTTCGACTATGGTAACGTCCTATACCTGGAAGCTAACGTCAGATGCTTACAAAGGCTGCAGAACGTGCAGAACGCGGCTGCATGCCTAGTCCTGATGCTGCCTAGGAGAGCCGCCTCTAAAAAAGCGCTGAATACCCTGCACTGGCTTCCAATTAGAGAACGTGTGGCTTTTAAAGCACTCTGCATTGGCCACCGGATTTTGCAGGGGAAAGGCCCCTCCTTCCTGCACAGCCTCCTTACACCTTACCATCCAGCCCGCCATTTAAGATCTAGTGGGACAGGGAGGGTGGAGGTGCCCAAGTTCAGGAGAGTCAGAATTGGAGGCCACTCCTTTCGGGTCCTGGCGGCCCAGAACTGGAACAAACTTCCCTTGGAACTACGGGTGGAGAAATCTGAGCTCTTATTCCGTAAAAAACTGAAAACATTCCTGTTCCCTAAATAATAGGGCTAGACTTGCTAGGGCAGGTTTAGGGGCCACTTTCTGCAGCAGTTCACTCACCAAAGAGCAGTCCGCAGCGCGGGGACACACTAGTACAGTGTAACCAGGCACTCTATAAGCTTATATAACTAACTAACTAACTAACTTAATACATCTAGTCTTCCATGGCAAAGCCCTGTCCACAGAATCCAGGTATCCACCATGACAGAGTACTCCTCCAAAGTGCTTGAAGGTTCTGGGTTCCTTTCCTGCCTATAGGAAGAGAGGTTTTCAGTGTGTCATTTGTTCCAGGGTCTAAAAACGTTTGACTGACCTAAAGCAAGAGAAAAACACATACCCTAATGTCAACTGTTATAGAGACCATAAAACTATATGAGCTATTGAAATGGCACAGTGTTGTCAACCTTGAGTGAGGCCAAGTTGGAAAAGATCGAATCTAGAATATGTCCTGCCTTATGTGTGGGGGCATGCAGTAGAAGGGCAAGGCGGACACTGAGAATTCATCAATTATAGATAATGCCAAGCAAAAGTGGGAGTTATCAAAATGTATTTTCAAGTCTCCTAAGATGGTAAAGTTTAGCACTTTTGAGAACAAAAGGAGAGATAATTTCTGCTACTTTCGAGATCCAACAGTTTATAGGGTCAGGTGGATGATAGATTACAGCACCAAACGGCATACACTTCTCAACTAAACCAGTTGAAAACAATAAGCTCATGCAATCCAGAATGTCCAACTGTTCGGTACGACGGGAGATCTCTGAGTTAATAATGACAGCAATACCATAACCCCAACCACCCTAATGATCGTACCTTAAAACTCTATACAATATGTCACCAGGCAGTTATCCCCTGGTTGTCCTCTCTGATTTCTGTTCCAATTCCCAAACCCACATCTCTGACTCCCTCTTCCTTTTCACCGCTCTTCTTTTCTTCAGCAAATGCAAGTGATATGTGTAATCACAGCCTGATGATGACCTGAAGCCAGAACAGGTCGAAGCGCTGTCGACTAAACAGAGCACATTTATGTCTTCCTTGGTCCCTAACATGTTCCAAACGAATTATAGCATTGTTTTTCATGGTATGTATCAACCTCCCAAACCCACATCTCTCACTCCCTCTTCCTTTTCGCCGCTCTGCTTTTCTTCAGCAAATGCAACTTATATGTGTAATCACAGCCTTATGATGACCTGAAGCCAGAACAGGTCGAAGCGCTGTCGACTAAACAGAGCACATTTATGTCTTCCCTGTTCCCTAACATGTTCCAAACAAATTATAGCAATGTTATTCATGGTATGTATCAATGTTAATTACGTCTTCTTTGCTGTCACTTTACCATGTGCTTCACTTGCGCTGTTCATTTCATGAGCATTTTGGGCCCGATTACGATGCCGGTCAGACTAGTATCCAAATGGCATTGTTGCGGTAAAGGGACCGGTCGACAGGCTGTCTTTGCATAGAGGCTTATGCAGGGACCCAGAAAAGTGCTGCAGCACAAGACCCAATGCCAAAAGGCATATTTTTAAACATCCCTTCACATTGTGGCATGCAACCATTCAATGCAGGGATGTTTAGGGAGGGCCACAGATGCCCCTCATGGCCCATATTAGAGGCCCACTGGGGACAGGAGCTCTGCAAGGGGCCCTAAAATAAAAAAGCAGTTCCGTCAGCCTTATCATGTCGGAAGAACTAACATGAAATGGCTGGCAGAAAGGTGGATCGTACTCCCCACGGTGGTGCCTGAGAAGGCACTGCCTCCATTGTGGGGAATGCGATCCAACCGACTGCCCAACAGGCTCCTTTAGCCCATTGGAAGAGGGTGATTGGTCCCTTCAGCAATGTGGTCTAACTGACTACATCGTAATGCGGTGGTCTGACTGCGGACATAGATGTCAGTGATACCGACACCACGTTGTGTGTCAGTTCCACCAAAATATTAATGAGGCCCTATGTGGGCACTCGCTTTATTACACCTGCATTAAAGATATGTTGCTGTCTGAAAATGAATCTTTTTCCTGCTATATGACCAATACAGACTGCAATGATCATTTGGAGTCTTGTTTTCCTTCTTTTGTTTCTTTTTTCATAATTATTTTACACTTAACTAATTGTCTTCCAAATATTACCTGTTGTAACTTTGTTTCATGGGAACACATTCATCTGGGTTTAAACAGGGTTTACAGGATGTAAATGCTGCTACAATTCTATTGACTTCAGGTCTGGCTTGGGCAATGGCCAGCAGAGAGGACTCAATCAGCCATGTTTCAGTTAAAAGTAGAGTGTCAGGCTTAAGGTTGGTCATGAGATCAAAATATTAGAGATGGTTTTTCACTAGAGAACAAACACTTAGGGAAAATAACTAAAAAGATTTGTGTGCACCCAAAGACTGAGATACGTGTGTGTGTGTGTGTGTGGTGGGGGGGGGGGTAAAGCCCAGTTCAGTAGGCCAATCACAATATGAGTGCAACCTGGTTGTGCTAACACTCAGAGTGAACACAGCTCAGTGGCAGAATGATTTTTACTTGCAGTCTGATATGCAGGGTACCTGGTCCCTGGGTCCGGTCGGGCACAGATGGATGCCTTCGACATGCCAGCTGCTTGCCACCTGTGTGCATCCACTGTGCGGCGTACCCGACATGGATGCAGAAATGCTCACCTTTGTTATGCCTTACGCATGTCAGCTGCTTGTCACCTGTGTGCATCCACTGAGCATCCATGCACCAGCCGTAGTTAAATACTGGCTGGGCCATGTGTCATCAGGCATGGCGCAAAAAACGAAAGGATCAAGGTATCCCAGAACTGTTCAAGACAACATGACCACTGGGTAGTCTAACAGAAATAACTCTGCACACCGAGAGAAGAAAAACACTGTATCACAAAAATCCCCGACCACCACAAGACCAAATTAGAATTTAAGACTGCCTTAGGATGACATTTAACATTGTCTTGACCTTAAAATGTAAGCAACACTCAATAATATAAAAACTGTTAAAAGCATGTTTTCAAAACGGCAAGCCCTTACTTACTTACGCTTGTTTAAAGGGTATAATAGAGGGAAGTCTTGCTTCATGTACCTTTAGTCTACCTGAAAATGTGTTGATTTCTTGTCTAATTTGTATTGTGACTCAGTAGTTTCATGGTTGATGCTGTTATCTTGAAGTTGCGTAGGTGTCAGTTAGAAGACTAAAATAGAGAAAGTCATGTTTTTACAGTCTTCCAAAAAGCAGTGTAATGTTGCAGCGTCCATGTCTGTGTGGGAAGGCAAATCGAAAACTTGCTGGCTTGAACTGAGAAAGAACATCCTCCAAGCCAGGTTTTGGTGAAATGTGGCGCTTTCAGCTGTATGGATGTGTTGGATTGGAGTTGCCTTCCAGGATGGTGAATCTGACATTTGTAAACAGAAACCAACTAGCAGGTGATGCTAAAACATGGCAATATATAGGGAAACCTATTCTTGGCCTAATTATTTCCCTATTTCTGCTAGTCCGAAAACAGAATCAATTGCGCACAGTTTCAGACATCCATTGCCATTGACAGCGCCCCCAAGACCGCCAAAAAACCGCTGGACGCCCGGAACACCGGAGCCCTGACATGCATCCTCCTCAATGTACGCTCCTTACACAGACACGCCATAGAGAACTGAGACCTGCTTGACACCCCCTCGCCCGACGTCACCTTCCTCACCGAAACCTGGACCAATGCCACCTCTGGCCCCGACATTGTCACCGCCATCATCGACGGATACAAGATCCAGAGAAGGACCGCCCAGGAGGAGGACTCGCCATCGCTCACAAGACCTCCCTTTGACTCTCCACCTCCACACGAGCAACCTCTAACTCCAACATAGGACGCCTCGACTTCCAGACCAATCCCAGGACCACGCTATGGGCACCCCCACCTAGAGACCCCCCGGGCCATGCATGCACCCAGTCTGCAACCCCCATTGCCGACCTTGTTGCACCCCACGCCATCGCTTCCATGGAGTACATTTTACTTGGAGGCCTCAATTTCCACCTCGAAAACCGCAGCGACCCCGACTCCATCACCATCCTCAACTACCTTTCCAACCTCATGCTGAAGCAGCTTGTCTCCACCCCCACGCACAAAGCTGGGCATACCCTCAACCCCATCTTTGTAGGAGGGATGAACATGCATTGCAGCCATACATTGCAGCCCCCTGGACGGACCACCACTGTGTACACTTCACCTTCAACACATCCAACGGACCCAAACCCATCCCACGCTCACCTTGAAGGAACTAGAGCAAGATCACAGAGGAGCTCCTTAACGCCACCCTCCTCCTAAACCCACCCTGCGCCACGACTGACACCAACTCCGCAGCCCAGGAATTTCACCGCTGCATCTCCAGCTGCGCTGACAAAGTACACCCCTCCACCAGCCCGGCAGACAACGCCCCCTGAAAGCAGCCCAGTTCACCACCGATCTCCAAGCAGCCAGGCGCTCCTGCAGACGCCTTGAGAAAGCCTGGCAAACCCGGAAAACCACAGAAGACGTGAACAGCTACCGGAACGCCCTGAAGGAATAACACCAGCGCTTAAGAGACACCAAGCGGACTTTCATCAGTAACAAAATCCACACCAACACAACCAACGCAAAACAACGCTTCAACGTCATTCAGCAATTCAACAAACCACCCAGCAAAGCCACGGACATCGCACCATCTCAGGAACTCTGCAACAAGATCAGCTCTTACTTCTATCTGAAAATCAAGGCCCTCTATGACAAGTTCAGTGAACAGATGCCGGACACCACCCCATGCGCCTCTACCACCGACAAAGAGCGGACTATCACTACCTGGAATCCTGCCACCATCGAACACACCATCGTGACCATGAAGAACACCCACTCAGGAGCCCCACGGACCCCAGCCCACCGCACATCTACCACAGGTCCGCTGCCGTCATCGTCCCCGAACTAGAATACACCATCAATGCCTCTTTCGAATCTGGCATCTTCCCCCACGACTGGAAGCAAGCGGAGGTCAAACTCCTCCTCAAGAAGCCCACGGCCGACTCGACAGACATGAAAAACTACCGGCCAATCTCTCTCCTCCCCTTCGCTGCCAAAGTCACAGAGAGACTCGTAAAGACCCTGATGACCACCTTCATCGAAGAAAACTCCATCCTAGGTGCCTCCCAGTCAGGATTCCGCAGCAACCACAGCACTGGGATGGCCCTCCTCACTGCCACCAACGACATCCGCATGCTACTAGACGAGGGGCACACCACAGCCCTCACCGTACTAGACCTCTCCGCAGCCTTTGACACAGTCTCACATCGCACTCTTGCAGCCAGACTCCACGACGCTGGGATACGAGGAACCGCTCTCTTCTGGATCCAATCCTTTCTCTCCAGCAGAACCCAGTGGATCAGACTACCTTCTTTCCTCTCCAAACCACCACAGATCAACTGTGGAGTTCCCCAAGGATCATCCCTCAGCCCCACGCTCTTCAATGTCTACATGGCCACCCTCGCCGCCATCGTCAGACAACACAGGCTCATCATAGTATCAAAAGCCGATGACACACAGCTCATCCTCTCCCTCACGAAGAACCCCGAAGACACCAGACTCTGTTCCCAGGAAGGAATGAGAGACCTAGCAGCCTGGATGAAAAACAGCTGCAAGAAGCTCAACTCGTAGAGGACTGAGGTCCTCATCCTCGGACTCTCCACCTCTGCCTGGGACAACACCTGGTGGCCCTCTGCCCTCGGGAGTCCGCCCACCCCCACAGACCACGCACGGAACCTCAGCATCATCCTCGACTCCTCCCTCACCACGACCCACCAGATCAACTCCATCGCCTCCAGCAGCTTCAACTGCCTTCGGATCCTCCGCGGGACCATCAAATGGACACCCCCAGAATGCAGAAAAAACGTCACCCACGTACTCATAACCAGCAGATTGGACTACGGCAACGCCCTTTACGCCAAAATCAACAGAACCCTGAACAGAACCAGAACACCGCATCCAGACTTGTCCTTGGAACCCCACGGCACAAACACATGACCCAACACCTATGTGACCTCCACTGGCTCTCCGTTGAGAAGGGAGTTAGCTTCAAACTGTTCACCCACGCCTACAAATCCCTCCACAACATCAGACCCAAATACCTCAATGAGAGAGTCTCCTTCCACGTTCCCGAGGAACCTTTGCTCCGCAGACCTCGCGCTTGCGAAGACCCCCCGCATTCGCAAAACAAGAGCAGGAGGAAGGGCTTTTTCCTACATCGCAGCCAAAGCCTGGAACAAGCTCCCTGTGAACATCAGACGTTGCCTCACCCTCCACACCTTCAGGAAGAACCTCAAGACCTGGCTCTTCGACTGAGCCGGAGCTGCACCCCCACATCCCCCTCAGTGCCTTTAGACCCTCACGGGTGGGAAGCGCTCTTTATAAACCCCTGATTGATTGATTGATTGATTGATTGATTGATTGATTGATTTGATAAGCCACAGGCGAACATGTCAAATCATAGAGGGACCCACTCAGTTAGTCATCTTCCAAGAACTGATACAATGACTGGTACTAAATGTAGCAGTACCCTTCATAGAGTGTCATGAAATGGAAAGACAGCAGTAGCAGACTGCGGGGAATATTCTCAAAAACGTGGGATAATTATTGCAAAATAAACTTAACAAAACTCTTCACATCGCATTCTATCTGGGAAAATAACGCTGTGATAACGTTGTTTTCTCAACACGCCGGTACCATGCGATAGGCTCATGATAACGCGTCAAATGTCTGCGCTAAAGTCATCGCGATGCCGCAAAAATGCGAAACACGAATGCAAAAAAAGATGCAATGAGGCCAATTGTGATACAAAAATCTGCGAAAACCTGTGACAGGCATGCAATTCCCACGCGTCAAGCGGGAAAAGGCACAATAAAAGCAGAACAAAACCAAAAGGAAACAAAAATAAGCTGCGTAGCACCGTGGATACACCCGGACTGAGTGCAGAGGTCAATACAAACCCCACAAGCCCCACAGACCACCAGCAAGGAACTTCGGGGTTAGGGAAGGCCAAAGAGAAGAGGAAGAGGAAGACGGGGTGCAGTCCGCAGAAAAACAGGATCAGCGTCACGGAGGTGGTAGAAAACTACCATCAACTGAACTTAAATTTGACAAATGTGAATGCAGTCGGAGTGTCGAGGAGTTCACTGGAGGAGGCCAATAGGCGCTGGCATGATGAGAAAAAACAAAAGCCAAACCAAGCACAAACCTGCTGCCAACAGGAAGGCAGCAACGGCGACTGGAGGTGGTAGTCCTGCGCCACCGGAGGAGCTGGAGGAAATGTAAATGTAAATGTAAATGTGTTTGTATTTACATAGCGCACTTCTACCCTGAGGTCTCCTAGCGCTGTATTCATACGGCTGTGGAACCCTTCCTGGCTTTCCTGTGAAATGTCGACTCCTGGGCACCCCCAAGGTGAAGCCAGGCATCCAAGCGCTGCTGGGGCCGTTGTGGAGATTAAGCAAGCTATTGCCCAGAGTCACAGAGTGGGACCCATTATTAGACTTGGCACTGAGGCGAGAATTATCAGGTCCGGGGAATTAGAGTCCATGGGCCGCCGAGGTGGGTATTGAACCTTGGTCCCGGGCCAGACCTCTGCATCAGGGTCTGCCACTCTAACCATTGAGCCACGCTTCTCCAATGGTGGCCACAGTCATCAGTGTGGAGACGGTGCAAGGATTTGGGATTCCAGACACAGCTCGATGGGACCTGACACAACATCAACAGGGTGAGTAACGACCAGGGACAGGGGGAACGGGGGGTGGGCACAATGGCACACATGCACAACGATATGTAGAACAATGCACACCCACAATGACCTTGGATCATGTCCCTGATCCCTGTGGCACACTACAACACACATAAAAACACCAAGTAGGCTCCCGTTCACCTTGTGCCCAAAGGGGTCCCATCCCACACATCAACAATCGCACAACCAACACATGCACAAGTGCTAAACCTTGCACAGATGCATATTTGTGATCCACAATGACAATGCAATTGACACTACATGATTATAAGCATGACTACAGTACAATCATCATGACATTGTGCACGCCACAACACTGAGGTGGCTGTGAGGACCACATCTGGAAAGGAGCAGGTCATACTCTGATACATCCACGTGCACAAACAACCCCTGCCGTCAACAAGACATCTGAATTAAAACAATTCACAAGAGTACAACAACCGTCCAAGAGCACAAGTGACCCAAGTCACCAACATCTCAGGCCGATAAGATCACAAAAGTCAAAGGCACACCGCCTCAAAGGGATAAGGGGCAGCAAAATCACAGATGCAGGGGCGACACTCCACCGATGTGGCACACACACATAGCAATAACAGCACATCCACATTGACGACAATGTGGTACAAAGTGCAACACTTACACTGCAGAACAGAGGACACAACTGGATAAGCTCATGCGTAAAAACTGGCCAATCACATCTGACATAGCAGGAAACTGTGTGATGAAAATGTACAAGGACAACCTCACATCCGTCATGTAGTCCAAATGTCCACTGTCCTGCATCAAATAGCCAGCTCCTCTCAAACAGTCACAATGTACATTGTCATACAGGCAGCATGCCAACTTGAACAATGCGCCATCATACATGTCAACACAATGTCAAAATGCATCTCCCCTTAACATTGCAGAGGGACAAACAACAACTCCAGCAGAGCTGACCAGACAACTCATCAGTGATGCTGAAGAGGACCTCCAGCCCTTCGACACCAACGCCCTACAACAGCTCATGGACATCTTAGGCAACCTACCTCCAGGAGCAGAGTAGATCAGCTGCATCAGGGAGACCCCACCCCCTACACAGACCACACAGCAGGAAGCATCCATTACCATGGCTGGCTCCCAGCACCTCGCTGTAGCACACATCGCAATCCAATGCAAGGTGTTAGAATGCCAGAAGGAGGAGGCCGAACATGTGCGGGTGGGGTTCGAACTCATGGAAGCTAGACTAGATAACATACTTGGGTGTCTTAGTCCCATAAAGGACCACCAATAATCCCCAAAGGAGACCCATACTGAGACAGAGAGACATGTATTTGAACATTTCCTGTACTGAACCATTCCCAGAGCCCCAGAATAATGCTTCACACCCCCACTCTGGACCTGTGCACGACGGCCCAGTCCACTCTTTTTAAGTATTGCGTGGGTGACGACAAAGCTACATGTCCAGGGCCTTACCCGCTGCCTGTGGTGACATGGCTGCGTCCGCTGCACACAGCATAATGTAATGTATTAAAAAGGAAACAGAAAACACCAGCATTACAGAAACAACTGCGAAGCTTCATGGTGGTAGCAGGAGCTAGTACAGAGGTCACCCAATATGCAAACAGAAGTGTCTGTGAGGTGCAGTACACTGAGGTTAGGGCACTAGAGCCGAGCGTGCTCATGTGAATAAATTGTCTAGCATTGTGTCCCTTCAGGATATTCCTGATGCAGCTGCAGTGGGGTGTGTCACACCTGCATAATTTTCCTCATCATCGTCCCAGGTCTCCCACACTGCCTGAGGTGACATTGCCATCAACATCTCCTTCGAGATCGCAACCTTCCTGGAGAGCTGGAAGCACGCCGAGATCAACGCCCTACTAAAAAAAAAACAAGGCGGATCCAAAGGACCTCAAGAACTTCTAACCCCTCTCCCAGCTCCCATTCCCGGCAAAGGTCATCAAGAAGACCGTCAACAGACAACTGACCCACTACCACGAGGAGAACAGCATCCTGGACCCATCCCAGTCCGGATTCCGCAGCAACCACAGTACCAAAACTGCCCTCATTGCCGCCACTGATGACATCAGGGCCATGCTGGACAACGGTGAAACCACGGCCCTCATCCTCCTGGACCTATCAGCCGCCTTGACACAGTCTGCCACCACACCCTACACTTATGCCTCCACGACGCAGGGATCCGAGACAAAGCTCTGGAATGGACCACCTCCTTCCTCTCCGGCAGAACCCAGAGCGTCCGCCTCCCCCCTTTCCGATCCGAAGCCACCAAGATCATCTGCAGCGTACCCCAAGGATCATTACTCAGTCTGACATTGTTCAAAATCTACATGGCACCACTCGCTCACGTCGCTTGACTGCACAACCTTAACATCATCTCCTATGCGGACGACACCCAGCTGATTCTCTCCATCACCAAGGGCCACCGCACTGCCAAAACCAGCCTCCACGAAGGAATGAAAGCCATCACCGAGTGGATGAAAAACCGCCGTCTGCAGCTGAACTCGGACAAGATGGAAGTCCTCATCCTCGGCTCCACCGTCTCAGCCTGGTACGACTCCTGGTGGCCGACCGGTCTGGGAACTGCACAAACACGCACGACAGGTGTGAACTAAGTATTGGCTGAAAATCCGTTCCGCTTGCAGAATTTGAGAATTTTTTACAATGTCGCGGTCTGCGAATCGCGTGAAATTGTCAAAGGATTCGCAATTTGCGAGTTGGCAGATTTATTTTGCTTGGTCGCGCTTCAAAAATACAATCTCGCGCGTGCGGCGTTGACTTACCGTGATTCTGAGTTCGCCGAGTTGTTTTCCTCCCGGTTTGCGTGCGCTGCAACATTTTCGATCTTGATGCGTGATCACGCAAGACTTTTCGACCGCGAATACGTCATTGCGTGTTCGCGCAAGACTTTTCGAATGCGAGTATGTCATAGCGTCCTGCCATCTTGCACTGGGAGACTTTCAGAACGTGAATACGTCATAAAGGCCCGCAATCACGTAGATGCACCGCGCAGCTGACATCCGGCGGGAGATTTGAACAGCTCGCTTTCCCGAAATAGCAAAAATTGTAATTCTGCGGAGAAATCTATCGCTGGCTGCATAAACCTTCTGAAATTGATGATTTTGATCAGAATACCTCCTCAGATTGACATTTGGCTGCATTTTTGTGTGCAAGGAGTAAGCATGGGCGAATTTTGCGAATTCACAATTCGCGAATTTGCGGATCGCGAATTCATGAATTTGCGATCCGCGAATTTGCAGATTCGTGGATTTTGCGGATTGAGTGGGTAATGGCCGGGCGGGAAAACGGTGCACATCGCTAGTATGAGGGGCAAGGCCAAACGGGCGAGGCTTATATGCGAGTTCACATGCCTCTTGTGTGCATAAAAGGACAGGCACGGATCAGAGAAGCTCGTGGTCACAGGAACTGCACAGGGATTGAGCTCGTGAAAGTCAATATGCAAAGGCCTCCATCAAGCATCATAGCTAATTTTCGACGATAGATATGGGGGGAGCTCACACCTACCCAGCCTCGACAAAACACACATTTTTGGGGGGCTGATTAACTTTGCCATCACACCAAAGAGCGCCGGGGTTCCTCGAGTGAGCTGTCCATCAAGTGGGTAAAAGGCGCGAAGACGGTGCACACACCACTAGCGTGTAGGGAGGGGCCAAACGGACGGGGCTTATATGCGAGTTCACATGCCTCTTGTGTGTATAAAAGGACATGCACGGATCAGAGAAGCTCGTGGTCACAGGGACTGCACAAGGATTGAGCTCGTGAAAGTCAATTATGCCAAGGCCTCCATCAAGCATCATAGCTAATTTTCGACGATAGATATGGGGAGAGCGCACACCTACCCAGCCTCGACAAAACACACATTTTTGGGGGGGCTGATTAACTTTGCCATCACACCAAAGAGCGCCGGAGTCCCTCGAGTGAGCTGTCCATCAAGTGGGTAAAGGGCCCGAAGACGGTGCACACACCACTCGTGTATGGGGAGGGGCCAAACGGACGGGGCTTATATGCGAGTTCACATGCCTCTTGTGTGTATTAAAGGACAGGCATGGATCAGAGAAGCTCGTGGTTACAGGAACTGCACAGGGATTGAGCTCGTGAAAGTCAATTATGCAAAGGCCTCCATCAAGCATCATAGCTAATTTTCGACGATAGATATGGGGAGAACGCACACCTACCCAGCCTCGACAAAACACACATCATCCTGTAACTATTTTAGGATGGCGCCGGCAAGTGGCCAGCGCCATCCTAAAATAGTTAATAAATTAGCTTCATCAGGAAGCACTAATAGATAAAATAAAGCAGGTGCTCGAGCACCTGCTTTATTTTATCTATTAGTGCTTCCTGTTGAAGCCAACTTAGTAACTATTTTAGGATGGTGCTGGCAGCTTGCTGGCGCCATCCTAAAATAGTTAAAAGTTCAACAGGCTTGAACTTTTGCCCCCCAAATCCGCCGCTCGTGGATCTTGCGGATTTTCAGTAAATTCACGGGAGTTCGCGCATCGCGGATTTACCGAAAATCCGCGAAATCCACGAGCGGAACGGATTTTCCGCTCACCCCTAGCAAGGAGTCCATTTTTGGGGGGTGGGAGGGAGGAAGTGCCCAACTGTCTCCAACTTCCTGTTCCTGTCCAGCAGGCTCCTCCCAGTGCTTTGTCAATGTCCTGGTCACTTTTCATTTGGATCTGTAGCTTGAAGGATTACTCTTTGTGGCTGCTGCTGGATATTTGTATTTGAGGATTTTTTGTGGGGATCACTTTTGGATTTGAGATTTTACAAGTAAGTTGGTGTTGTTTGTTTGGGGAATCGCAGTTGCTGCAACTACAATTTATAAACTTTTTCACAACTTTAAAAAATATATATTGTGGGTACCCACAGTGTCCAGTAGGCCCAGGGTTAGTCATGGGTGAATGATAAACTGTTTCTGCGAGTTTTGTTGAACTTAAATATCATTTATGGCATGTTATTGAGTAACTCACTGTTATATGTGGATTTTTTTTAATTTTGGGGTGCGTGTTAAAGCCACACTAGCCAGTAGGCCCAGGGGTAGTCAGTGGTGCATGGGCCATGTCTTTCTGTGGGGTCTCTTGAATTTAAACATCATTGAGGGCATGTATGCCATTGGATTGGGGTGATTTGTGCGTGTATTTTGATTTTTTGGGTGTTGTTGGGGCCTGGTCCAGGGCCTGGCCATGTGGGTGGGGGCCTGGGGGCCATTTTGAGGCCTGGTCCAAGGCCTGGCCATGTAGGTGGGGGTCTAGGGGGGCCATTTTGAAGCCAGGCAGTGTGCTTTGTTGTGCCATTGGCCTGCACCCAGTCTGCCTTGCTTTCATCCATTATGCCCAGGGGCAGCCAGTGGTGCATGTGCCAAGTCTTTCTGTGTGATCTCTTGATTTTAAATATCATTTAGGGCATGGATGCCATTGTTTTGGGGTGATGTTTGCGTGTATTTCGATTTTTTGGGTGTTGTTGGGGCTTGGTCCAGGGCCTAGCCATGTGGGTGGGGGCCATTTTGAGGCCTGGTCCAGGGCCTGGCCATATGGGTGGGGGTCTAGGGGGGGCATTTTGAAGCCAGGCAGTGTGCTTTGTTGTGCCATTGGCCTGCACCCAGTCTTCCTTGCTTTCATCCATTATGCCCAGGGGCAGCCAGTGGTGCATGTGCCAAGTCTTTCTGTGTGTTCTCTTGAATTTAAACTTCATTTAGGGCATGTAGGCCATTGGATTGGGGTGATTTTTGTGTGTATTTCGATTTTTTGGGTATTGTTGGGGCCTGGTCCAGGGCCTGGCCATGTGGTTGGGGGCCATTTTGAGACCTGGTCCAGGGACTGGCCATGCGGGTGGGGGTCTAGGGGGGGGCAGTTTGAAGCCAGGCAGTGTGCTTTGTTGTGCCATTGGCCTGCACCCAGTCTTCCTTGCTTTCATCCATCATGCCCAGGGGCAGCCATTGGTGCATGTGCCAAGTCTTTCTGTGTGTCCGACAAAGGTAGCTAAAAGGAAGGTTCCCACAAAGCTTTCACTTATGGGTAATGACGACGAACAAGAAGTAGAAGAAGTGGTGTATTCTGCTGCGGATGAACAGTCTAACGATGACGACCCAGTCATCACAGTCGTCACTCCAGCCCCAGTGGGCATGCAGCAGGCAGACATTTTTACCCTATCCAAAAATGCTGCTGTGCAGGATGTGTGTGGCGTGGCACCACTGGTGGTACCACCACCAACACAGGTAACTACCACACCAACACGACCTACAGCTACCATATTTTCTCATCAGAAGGGCCGGCAGGGACCTCCATCCAGCTCGACCTCCATTACCTCAAATCAAATTCAGCCACGCCCATCCTCCATTTCATCTGGCATTGAAAGTAGCACCTCCACCACCACCAGAAATCTCCAGTCCCCAGTTTAGGACTTCTTTAGTATTAGCAAAAAGGCGGAAAACCTAGTCATTTGTTCGATTTGTAAACGAGTAGTCAGTCGGGGTAAGCTTGATACCAACTATGGTACCGGAGGCCAGAGAGGTCATCTCAAAAAACACTACATTATCCAGTGGGAGGCGCACCTAAGTAACATCCGGAAAGCCAAAAGTACAAATCCAAATGTAGACATTGATATTGCATCTGATGACGAGGAGGAGCTGATCATGCAGGGGGGAGGTGAACAACCGAGAGGCATTTTTTCTGGTACACACAGTACCCCTGGCAGCAGTACTGCAGTGGTAGCGCCCACACCCTCCTCTACCCCAACAACATCAAGGAGGCACAGTAGTCTGGTAGAGATACCAATTTGAAAAAGTACATCAATGAGCCTAACTGGGTTGAAGAGGTCTGGATCCTCCTCATCACATATGAAAACAGTCCAGACCACCATTAAAAGCATGTTTTGGGCGGAGGCGCCATTTGAACGCAACCACCCAATGGCACGTCTTTATAATGCAATGCTGGCTAAAATGTTAGTACTGGACCTTCTCCCTTTTTCTTTCGTGGAAGGGGTGGGTTTTCTAGAATTTGTGGCAAGAGTCTGCCCTAAATGGAAGGTTCCTAGCCGGTCCTATTTTGCCAGAGTTGCGGTTCCAGCACTACATCAAGATGTGCTGGAGGTGATTAGGGCAGCTTGCAGAAGAGTGCTGTTCACACTATCCACCTGACAACAGACATATGGACCAGTTGCCAAGCCCTTGATTACATGTGCATCACTGCACACTGGGTCTCTTTTGTGGGGGTTAGAGACAAGATATCTGCAGGTGTTGACAGTGCCACAATTTTTCAAGCTAGTCGGAAACATGCACCAGTAGCCATGTTTGCCATGGAGAAATCTCATACTGCAGTAAACTTTTTGGAGGAGTTTAACAGTAAGGTCTTTAAATGGCTGCATCCAAGAAAGGGCATGATTGGTTATGTTTCCAGGGCTAATGGCAGTAATATAGTTAGGGCCATGAATGATGGTGGCTATTTCAGAGAGCCGTGTTTTCGCACAGTATTAACATTGTTGTTCAACATTTCTTGAAAAAAGAAAACAAAGTCAGCAAGTTACTGACCACCTGCCAAAGAATCTGAACACATTTCAGCCATTCTTTGAAGGCCAGGAAGCAGCTGAGGATCATTCAATGTGTCTCATCCAGGAGGTGGCAACACGTTGGAACTCAACCTTCTACATGCTTGAGCGTCTGTTTGATCAGTGCGTGGTAATCAATGAGTATGTCTTTGCACGGGGTTCTTCTATGAAAGACATGAGGCTAGAGTTGGAGGAATGGGACCTAGTTAAAAGCCTGACAGACATGCTTCGTCCTTTTGAGGTCTTCACCTGTGAAGTCAGCAGGAAGGACTGTACATTGGGCAAAGCTATCCCATTGTTGCGCATGCTAGAGCACCAACTGAAGGCGGTGTTTTCAACGTTAAAAGATGATACTGACAAGCAAGACACATATCAGTTGGCAGAGAGCTTATTAACCCGCCTACTTGACAATGCAAGGCTTAAAGGAATACATTGTGAACAACATTACATTTGTGCCACTATTCTGGATCCACTGTACAAAAAGGCAGTGTCCAGCAATGCATTCAATCTTTTTAATGAAGCAGATGTTTCAAAGTACAAACATTGGCTAGCTCTGTCAGCAGGCCATCCAGCACCAAGGTCCACTTCTGTGGCCAAAGGCAGTCACCTTCCCTCACAGCCGTTACCGACACCAGCAACCATATCATCATCATCCTCACCTGCACCAGGCCCAGCCATAATATTGTCTGAAGCGTACTGGCTAAATCATCAAAGGTTTGCTTGTTCCAGTGTTGATGCAAAGGCCTCAGATGGTACGCAAAGTTCAGCACCCCTGGATGACCTTGAGTGGATGGTGCAGGCCTATCTGGATGGCCCAACAGAGGTCTTCATTGATCACAACCCATTGCTGTATTGGTATGGGAAAAGGGGTCTATGGCCATTGATCACCAAGCTGGCTCAAAATTATTTGTCTTGCCCACTCGCAAGTGTGTCTTCTGAACATGTTTTCAGTGCTTCTGGTGCCATTGTAACTTCAAAAAGGACCCGCCTCGCCCCCAAAAATGTGGAGAGGTTAACAATGATCAAGATGAATCAGCAGTTCATAGCACCAGATTACAAAATACGTGAATCCACGCAGGAAGAAGAGGACACCAACTTAGGCGACGGAAGTTCTTCTCTGTTAGCTGACCTACTCCCGTCTCAATTCACAGAGTTTGAGGACGAGCTCTACTTCCCTGACACCTAGGCCTGAAACTGACTTCCTTTTTTTCATCCTTATTCACTTTTATTCCTGTGTCTTTCAGCCTGATTCATCAATCTCCCGTTTTGCGAGCCCCTAATAGCGATTCATAAGGAATCGCTATTAAGGACTTGCAAAACGGGATTCATGTAGGAATTGCTAAATAAATAGCGATTCCTACACAATCCTTATTTGCGAGTAGCAAATTGCTAATCGCAAATAAGGAATAACTCCCCATTCATTCCTATGGGCCAAAAGGCCCATAGGAATGAATGGGGAGTATTCCTTATTTGCGATTAGCAATTTGCTACTCGCAAATAAGATAGCGATTTAAAGGGTGCCAGGGGTGTCCAAAGGACACCCTGTAGCACCCCTTAAATGCAAATTGAAACAGGTGTTGCGCACACACATGTCCAAAGGACATGTGTGTGTGCAACATGCAACTTAGAAAAATGCTTTTAAAAGCATTTTTCTAAGTTTTTCCTATTTACCGAGAGGTCTGACCTCTCGGTAAATAGCGGCCCGAAATTGCGAATTAGCAATTTAAAAATGGTTGATGAATTGCATTTAAGGAATCTCAAATAGAGATTCCTTAAATGTAATTCCTCGCAATTTAGCGAATTAGCAATTACCGATTTTTGCATTTGGGATGATGAATCCCAAATGCAAAAATAGCGCTCGCAAAGGGCCAGATTCTCAGAATCTGACCCTTTACGAGCCGATTTCGGCTTGATGAATCAGGCTGTTTGTTTTGCAACTTTTACCACAACAAAACTCTAATCACAACAAATCCATCAGCAGCACTGTCTTCGTCTTATTTCCTTATTGAAGGTGCCGCTGTCTGCATTCCTGAAGTTCACAAGTTCACAACTCAGTCATGCCCCTCTATCCTTCTCCTCCAGACTCCCCTATATATTTCCCTCAAGGCAGATGGCTGTATTACGCAGAATCAAGAAACTGTCGCTCCGTAGACGAGTCACCTCAAAATAAGTGGGACTGGAATTACTGACTATATGTTGATTGCTGACAGTTACTGTTCTGAAATTGACACGAGAGGTTGCCCTGTGGGCATTCACTTTAAGAACAAGATGCGGACAAAAAGTGGAACAGGTAATGAATAATGAGATGGCATGCAGTGGACAACACTGGCTGTCTGGCTCTGAAGAAAGCAATTGCTGTTTGTTTGTTGTGCATGAAATGAATCATATGTCTTCTGTTATTATTTAATCTTTTACACACTAAATGTAACTCAAGTTTACTCTGTTTTTACCTTGTTTAATTCAAATTGTACTTCTACTGCAGGGGCTCCTACGTTGCATTTATTAACATGCAAAATGTCCTTGGATTCACTGTGTGTGTAGACTGGGACTGCATGAACAACAAAGAGTTTGCCAATATACCATGATGATGATGAGTCTTGATGATCAAAGTTAAATAATATCTTTTTTCTTTACAGTCCCTCACTGGGATGGATGGATCATCATCGTCGGTTTACGGAAGAACTATGGACATTTCGTGAGTGGCAAGCAGGTAAACAAGTCAACAACAACTACAGCAGAACTACATGTCTGTCTAGTCGTGGTATGGAGTGGTCGAGCCAGTGTAGTGTTGTTATGCCAGAGTCCAGACAGCAGTTCATATACAATTGCGGCTATGTGGCTTGCTTCACACAATTAGATATGCTTTGTCTGTCTGTGGCAAAGAGGTATGCTACATCAGATTGCTTCACTCAGTGGTGCCTGCCTTGACCCTCTGCATGGCCCTGGACTGCTCTGTGCTAATTACTATCCTTGAAAAGGAGACTCAGAGTACGCACTTTAGAAATGATGCTTGTATGTAATACTGTCGCCTCTGAAACTGAAAGTGTTATTTTTGCACTACACACCGTAGCTTATATTTTTTTCTCTGTGGTGTTTAATACAATTTCCTATTTTTCCATCAACAATTACAGGCCGGCTTTTACCCTGTGCGATGGGAAAAACGATTAACTCAGGCTTACCATTAGCAACTTGCAAATCCGCATCCGCCAGGCAGGCAGTGGACAGTGTGTCTGGTCATCAAGATTGATCGATGGAGCGTCAGATGGAATGGAAGAGTACCGCGAATAGGAGGAATGGCTGGATGCATGCAACTTCCCAAATTGAACAGGACAATAACAACATACAGTTACAGCATCCTCTTCACTTCTCCTTACCCCTGTGCGTGTGTTTGCTCTCTGCTTCAAATTCATCCCTCCAGCTATTTAATAAGTTTCTTTGCTATTTTTAAAACTAATTTAATGTACTAATAAGTGTTATTCTCTCTGAGGGCAGATAGGCCAGTGAAATTGCATAATTACTGCAGCCCTGTACTGTCAAATTGTTTCTTCATAGTTAGTGAGTTGTAGTAAGTACTACTTTTCAGAAACCTAACCATCCATTTAGCAAACAACTTCATGCATGCAGTAGTGCACTTCCTTTATGTCCCTTAAAAGATTTATGGATATCTTTGTATCCAAAGATTTGTTTTTCTTCATTTTTTGTTTGTCCATGCTGTGTTTTTTTTCCTCTCTCCACAAAACTTTCCCAAAAACCCCCATTCCCATCCAATTTTCTAACCCTAACCCTCTTCCCCCAGGCTGTGTGGTTTTCATTGTGGTGTGACTAAATGAAAACAATAATTCCACACACTTGCTGGAGAGGGTCAGGTCAAAGCAACAGAAAATCCATTTCAAGGCTGGTGAAGGAATACGAGGATATATTCTTATTCTGCTTGACACACACCCATGAGTATTCTCAAATCAAATCAGAATTTCATGTGCGCCATCTAGTGGATTGATCATCAACAACATCCTCCTCCTACACGTGACGAATGGTTATGCTGTTGTGTCCTTCACCTTCAGTACTATTTCTTGTAGTAGCCATACTCCACGCAACTAGTAATTATATTTTGAATACTTTAGCATTGCTTAGGCTACAATTTATGGCACTGTTATTGTGTATTGTACTATCTATCGTACTGTTCTAATGCTACGCTCCGGCCACTCAATATTTCATTTCCTTTTTTTTTCATATGCTGCTACTGCCAGTGTGTACCACTACTACTACCACCACAATGATGACATTTCATCCGTCCAGGATTCCATAGCCAACCTTAATCGCCATTTGCCATGCAGCCAGCACTGTGCCTAGCCCTATTCTCAAACACGAATCACAGGTAAGATAAGCATTTTGGGGAGGAAGAATAATGGAGTAGGAGGAGAGGAGAGACTGACGGTAGTAATAGTAAAGTTGTAGGACAATTGAATTCACTAACTCTGTCAGTGGCACTTTTGTACAAATTTCAGTGATTAGACAATTTGAATCCACCAGCCAGTTAAGTTTCAGGAAAACAAACGTACAGTTAACCCACCCCTGCCTCCCCACAAAATAGTAAAAAAAGCGGATGGTATGTTTAAGTTGAAATAAATAATTATTTGAACCCTAACAAAAATAAACTATCCCACAAGAAGACCCAACCCACACCCCCTCCCTAACCCCAACCAATGTCGATGAAATCAATGTCCCCAGTCCAAAAACCTCAACGCCCAATTCCCAACTCCCCAAAAGTCTTTAAAAAAGGGGCAAGGGACAGTCTCTCTACTTCCGCCGGCTATCCTTTGGCCAGGTGGTCACGCAGCTCTCTCCGGAGGTTCTTGAGCAAGGCTTTCAGCCTCGCCACCTCCTACTCAAGGTTGGACACTCTCAGGGTCAAGCGGTGCACACGACCCTTTCACTTGCAGGTACTGTGGGGGGCAGCTGTTGTTTTTGCTGCTCGGCGGTGGGGGGTGGCTGCCAGTCTGGCGCCCCGTACCACTGGAGGATTGAGCTGACCGTATGACCCAGGGGCAGCGGAGGAGGATGCAGATGTTGTCGATGTCGACTGCGATTCCTCCTCCTTCTGGGCCACCAGCCGCTCATATTCGATGACAATTGCCTCCAGCTTCCGTGGCCGGGCCCGTCTAGCCAACTCCGTCCTTGTTAGTTTGGAAGGAGTATCTATATGAAGAAAGAAAAACATACTGTAACCAATGCTCTTTAAGATTAATAAAAAATAATTCAGCAGAAAGTTGTTGTGTCACAGTAGCACTAGCAACTTGCAAGCACAGTACATAACATTTGTTGCACGTATCTATCTAACCTCCCATTTCATCCCCCAATGCTCTAACATTAGTGGGAGTTTCAGGAATTCTACTAGCACTATATGGACTCACTACATTAGACTCAGGCAGTACACAGTCTTCTTCTTCTCTCTTATTTAGCAAAATTGGTATATAAACTTGTGGAAGCCAGCATTATACCAGCGCAGTCAACTTGAACTAAACAAAAACAGATGCAAGCCATGACGACACAGACTTGCGTTACTGTTACCAGTCCAGTACATGCAGGTGGTGAAGCTCTTACTTTTCTATTACGGGTGGCACTGGCCATACTCTGTTACAAGGGCTACTGCTTAATTAATTTAACTTTCACCCTGCCCTGCCCCTGACTACTACAAAAGGAAAATGAAGAAGATAAATATTATGATTATCTATCCCTTCACAGGATATTTGCTTACATATGGGATGACATTTAGGTCCTTTGTTTTTGATTGAGTGAACACTGATAGGCCATACATGAATGACAGAGTTGTTAAAAAATTATTAACAGAGGTAGTGAGTGAGTGGTCGCCATAATCGCCGGATATATGCTGTGCTTGCAAACTACTGTTACTAGTCATGGTAGTATTCTGAAAAATTACATCTTCTACTTTCCGCTGCTTTGCTACTCTGGCGCGGACATGCGGTGTTACATGCTCTTCAAAGTAACACTCTTCATCCAGTGACCGTCTACTCTGTCTACATTCACCTATGCTAACTATGAGGAAGATACCATCCAGACAGGCATCCATCCATTCAAAGTAAATGTCAATCATTCTTCTTAATGTCTGACTCTCAACTGTACAAACCTTACTTTTTCTCACCGGAAAACAACCTTTTTATTTTATTTTGTAAAACGCCAGCCATGCATCCGTGCTTGACTTGCATTTGAATTTGAACCAAAGGATCTATTGCACACACATACAGTTTCTGTTTCACCCACCCAGGCAGTCCTCTTTTCTTTCTCCTTCCACCCATCTTTGCTTCAGCCTGCTTCAACCGGCCATGCATCAGATTCCCAGCCACCGCGGACAGCATTCAAAAACAAGTATCATTCTCTGCCAGTCATTAATTTTCACTTGCTCGTCCTTCCTTCCACCCTTCTTTCCCTTTTTGTTCATACCATCCAACAAGTTCATCTCTGATCTGACTTGGCTTCTCGATAAAACTTTCACAGCTGAGTTGAAGTCAAATTTAGAGGAGGCCATTGGTTACTCGTCAACTCCCGCCGCTATTGCTAATGAGAAGTCAAGGGTGACTGTCTTCTACCTGGTTGACAAAAACTTAGTTCTAAATTTGTGAGTCTTCTTAACAGTAAAGTGTACTTGGACTGTACAACATATACACCTCTGCAGTGAGCCCACTCTGCAATCTCAATAAGTAAGGAATATAATAGCTTACCATGACCCGCCACTACTGTGGCATCCCCCAGAGCAGTTCCTGCTGGCTGTGGCACCGCATCCGACCCTGGAGTGCCCACCTCCGCGCTGGCCCCGGCACTGATGGTTTGCTGTGCCGATGGTGTTGAAAAAACATTTAATATTTGTAGATGCCATATACACCACTCCCTATTTTGTCTAGGAATGAAAAAAAGTTACTAGTACTACATAAACAAATTTAATATTTTGTGACTCTCTAGTCTAAACTAAAAATTTCATTGGGGATCATCGCTGCATTCGGGAGCAAAATAATGACTCTGACACACTAGCTAGCCAGTAAGGAGATTGGGGATTCAACTTCTGTTATGACTGAGGTATGTGGAAAATCTAACTGCGCCTATTATCACCAATGCCCTATTTCTTGTCCATAGTTCTGTATGTGCAGAATAGTCCCTGCAACAGTAGTAGTATGTCCTCTAATCAAAAAGTACACTAGTATCTTATTCTTGGAGGCCATTGACATTGTATTGTTGGGAATTGTCAAAGCATAAACATTTAGAAGACTTCAATAGACATTATGGACAACCAAGAGGACTGCACTCAGTGCCTAGAGCTATTGCTGAATAGGAGTTTTGTTTAACTGTATACCTTTTGCCGACTATGCAAGTTTAGCTAGCTACACAGATAGACTAACAATAATCTAGTAGTAGCACAGAGAGTCATAGTAGAGGCAGGATAAGAATTTAGAAACAGTCTACAAGAAGATCAAAGACGATTTAGAAAAAAAGAATTATGAGGAACGTTTGGAATAAATAGGTGCTGTAAAAGATAGGGAAGTATAATTAATAATATTAACAGGAAAAGTTACTGGGGCCATCAGAGGATCCCTCAGCGGATCTATCCTGGCCTTCCTGTTGTTCCTGCTCCGCCGGCACCACTACCTCCTCCTCTGTCCTCTTTCCCCTGGGCGGAGCTGATGTACAACATGAAAGAAAGACACAAACACGGATGATTGTTGTCAACCAAATCAAACATTTCAAAAAAACAATAACAAATTATTTTGGGGAAATAGACAACAATTGCACTAAATTTATTGACCTATCTGATGTGGTCTACTAGGATATTAGTATTGCTGGATTCACAAACCGTCTACTTGGAAGGTTATGTACCTCACTAAACCAACTACAAAAAGGTTCTACTAGGACTGGCAGGCAGCACTCCGCAGCACACGAAGTGACAGACACAGTCCGTCTTGATTGCAGACCGCTAAAAAGTTTCCTACTAAATAACCAGTCATAATATACTCAAACTATCAATCCACCACCACTATCTCTTCTTAGTGGCAGGAGTACAAAGGAAGGACTGGACTTGAGTCTCTAGTGTCTAGCATTACGCAGTTCTGTAAAGTACACTCATACATAATCACTTAGGCCAAATGAGCACAAAATTGAAAACAAGTAAGCATAGTAGCACCACAAGTGAGCAGGCGAGCACCTGCAATCACAGAAGGTTTTGAAACACAATTTACCTTCAATGTAATTGGCAGCATTCTTGCTCTTCGGAAAAAACTAATATTTGCAATATCATAACACAGAGCAGGAGAAAACAAAGTAGTTATTAAATAGCTACTAATACCCACCAAGCCCAGGGATCTCGACGCCAAGCAGTTCGAGCAGGTCTTGTTCCCGGTCCAGGATGTCGAACCACCGGTGTGTGGCCTGGTTGTAGGTGCGCCGGACCCCAGACTCCCAATACATGGCCCGGCACACCAACCCCCATAGCTGGCTACGCTCTCGGAGCCCGTACCCGGTACCGGGTCTGCTGCCTGCGTGACGGCCTTGGGAAGGTGGCGCTGGACAAAGAAAACCAGTGCGGCCACCTCCAACATGCTGAAGATCTACTGGGCAGTTACTGCTTCCCCCCTGTGGAGTGGTGTGGCTCACTGGTTAGAGGCGGCAGACCCAGAAGCAGGAGTCGGCCCGGGACCAGGGTTTAATTCCCGACGCGGCAGGGTCGTGGACCAGGGTCAGCGGACTCGATAATTCTCGCCTCAGTGCCTACTCTAACCAGGGATCCCGCTCGGCAACTATGGGCATTAGCTTGCCTAATCTCCAAAACGGCCCCATCAACGCCGGGGATGCCTGGCTCCACCTTGGGGACTCCCAGTAGGGACCATCCCACAGGGAAAGCCATGACGGGTTCCCCAGCGGTATACCGCACCAGGATACTCCGGTAGTAGTTGTGCGCGTTACAAAACAGCTTATAACTTATAACTTTATAACTTAAGCGCCCTCAAGGAGAGCCGGCTACGGGGTGCGGGACCTTTCCCCTTCAGATTTTTGCCGGTTCCCTTTGCCGTGGTCCTGGACAGTAAATAAAATAGGAAAGAATAGGGAAAGTAAGTAAAAGAAAATAGAGTTAAAAAAGTAGTTTTAAAGTAACCAAAAGTAGAAAAAAAACACAAAATATAGATGTAGAAAAATAAAGAGACAGGTAATGAGTAAAAAAGATTTAAAAAAGTTCAAACAAGCAAAGGATTACAAAGATTAAAGGAGGATTGAAAAAGCATGCCCAGATCCATAGCAATGAATGAAAAACAAGATGGCCGCGTCAATTACGACCACGTGGGTAAGTTTGCGCGATATTTCCCCTGTGAGTACGCAAAAACGGATGTGAACACGCAATCGGGCCCCGCGCACAACGCAAGCATGCAACGAGCGCCCGGAAACGGAATTACACAATGCGAACAAGGTGGCCACGGCCATGTACGACTGCATGGGTAACTTCGCGGCAGCCGCGCTGAAAAAAACCAGTGAACGCGCAAAAATAAAAAAATCCGCAAATGTGCACAAATTCGCAGATTTTGTGGACCGTGAATTCGCACTAATCCACGTACGGCAAATTCGCAAATTTTGCCCATACTTAGTGTGAACAACTCTGATAGTCTGGCTGTAAGACTCTCTCGACTCTGGCAGTTGTTGTTTGGAGGTGGTCCTGGCGGTGGTGGCATGTGCATCCTGCGGTGAAGCGACTTCCGGGCCAATCAGGACTCGATCTTATCTTATCTTATCTTAAGAGGAACTTGTATAGCGCTCTGTCACCATAGGTTTCCTGGCGCTGGGTGGTACTGAGAGATGTAGAGAGGGGGAGCTAGCCAGACTGTGTAAAAAGATTGGTTTTAAGAAGTTTTCTGAATTCCAGCAGAGACATGGAGGATTTGAAAGATAACAGGAACTGGTTCCAGAGTTTGGGAGCCAGATGAGCAAATCTGCAACCACCATATTTTTTGAGTTTGATTGGGACTGCGGTCAGAAGTTGACGGTGGGAGGACCGAAGGTTGCGTGCCGGACGGTAAGGAGTCACTAGGGACTTCAGAAAGACGGGGGATGTACCAGTCACAGCTTTATAGGTCAGGCAGCCAATCTTAAATGCAGCTCTCTGTTCGACCGGCACCCAGTGGAGTTTACAGAGTAGTGGTTTTGCAGACTGCCACTTCGGGGTCTTAAAGGCTAGTCGGGCCGCCTGATTCTGCACGACTTGCAGCCTATGTAGCAGGTATTTCGGTAGGCCATGATACAAGGAGATGGAAAAATCCAGGCGGGAGAGCACAAGGGCGATTAAAACTTGTATCAGGGCTTAAGGCGAGAGTAGGTGGGAAACTTTCCTGATTCTCCGAAGCTGAAACATACACGAGGATACGACTGCACCAACCTGAGGCTTGAGGGAGAGCTCTGAGTCTATGATAACCCCCAGGCTCTTTGCCGATTTAGCCGGGATGGGCGGGGAGCCCAGCTCTGTAGGCCAAAACTGTGGGCCCCAGTGAGTGGAGCTACTGCCAGGGAGAATTACCTCAGTCTTCCCTGGGTTCAGCTTGAGCTGATTAAGGTTCATCCATTGCTGGATATATAACATGACCGCCTGACAGTCGAGAGCTGCGTTAGGGGTGTTAAGAGGGAAGATGATTTGCAGGTCGTCTGCATAATTGAAGACGGTAATGTCCCAGCTCTTCAGGGAATGGATGAGCGGGCGAAGATAAAGATTAAAAAGCAGGGGAGACAGAGAGGAACCCTGAGGCACTCCACAGATGAATGGTTCCCTAGTAGCCTTGAAAGGACCCAGGTGAACAGCCTGGGTTCTGCCTGTCAAGAAGGATTTAATCCAGACCAGAGCCGAGCCCCGGATACCGGCTTGCTCGACACGGTGGAGAAGGATGTTATGGTCCACCGTGTCGAACGCTGCCGACAAGTCCAGAAGGATCAGGGCCTGAGGAGACCCTTTGTCGGCGTTGCTCCTGAGAGAGTCCATAACCGCTAAGATCACAGCCTCAGTAGAGTGGGCAGGTCTGAAGCCAGCTTGGTTAGGCTCAAGGTAGCCGGAGGACTCGATGAACTGAGAGAGGCAGCAGGTGACATGTGCCTCCAAGATCTTAGAAAAATAAGGCAGGAGAGAAATAGGCCGATAGTTGGAAAGGTCCTCTGGGTCGGCTCCGGGTTTTTTCAGCAATGGTACCAAGGCAGCTTCCTTGAAGGAGTTGGGTACGATGCCGGCCTCAAGAGAGGTGTTTAATAGAGGCAAGATGCAGTTGGGCAGAGCCAAGCAGATGTCCCTGAAGACAGAGGGAGGGCAGCAATCATTGGGGGAGCCAGATTTGACTCGGGAGGCAAGTTTGGCGAGGGAAGGAGAGTCGAGGAGGGGAAAGTGTGACAGTGAACATGGGTTACCAAGGGAGGGGACAAGTGGAGCAGCAGGGGGGGGCGGGGGGGATAGTGTTCTTGATCTTAATGATCTTTTCAGTGAAAAAGCTATTTAGAGCATCACAGGATTGTTGGGTGGGGACCTGGGAGGGGAGAGTTCTGGCATCAGACGTCAACTCGCCCATAATTCTGAATATTTCCTTGGACTTATTGGGGGCGACAGAGATTCTTTCGGAGAAGTATGAAGATTTTGCAGCTATAATTGCACTTTTGTATATTTTTCGTGCCTCAACGTAAGTAGAAACGCCTCCACCTGCGTTCCATCTGACGCAGTTTGAGCTGCTGGGATTTCAGGGAGGTATTGAACCACCTGTGTGAATTGCTGTGGCGAGAACGGGGAAATTTAGAGAGGGGGGAAAAAAGATCACTGGCTTTGGTGATCCAACTGGAAAGGTCGTTTTCCAAGGCCTGGACTGTCGCATTGCTGCGCAATGGAGGTTGAGTGTCAGCCAAGGAAGATAGGAAACCTTGTGAATCAAGGGTGCCCCATTTGCGAGCGACCCCGCCTGCTACGGCAGGAGCTTTAACACGGCCCCTGACTGTAATCACTGTGTCGATTCGGTGATGGTCCGACCAAATACAGGGGGTAACCACAGGACAGGAGAGAGTGAGATTGTAGGTCCAGATGTGGTCTAATATGTGACCCCTGACGTGAGTGGGGGAAGAGACAAGTTGATTCATGTTGAAGCTAGAGAGGACTTCAAACAGCTCTGCAGCATGGGGGCCACCATCGCTGTCGTGGTACCAATAGTTAAAATCGCCGAAGATGGCGAGTCGGGCAGATGAGGTGATCAGATTGGCTAATTGCTCGTTACAAATGACAGGAAACAAAGGCATAGGGGACGGGGGACGATAGAGTACAATGAGAGTAAGGGCTCCCTCTCCTGTTTCAAGACTGATGATAAGATTGTCTACATCGACAAGAGTGAAGGAGGATGTGGAGATGATTTTAAACTCCTTCCGTATGATAGCTGCCACCCCACCACTGGCGCGGCCGGGGGGGCGATTGATGTTAAACATATAGTAGTCAGGGGGTAGGGCTGCCAAAATATCGGGGAGTGAGTCATCAGTTAGCCAAGTCTCAGTGATTAAAAGGATATCAGGGCACGCATCAGTGAGTAGGATAAAAAGGTCAACATGATGTTTGACGAAAGATAGTGTGTTTAAGTATAAGACACGTATGCGTGACTCTTGATTATCCGTGCATACTGGGAGATGGGCACTAGGGTGAGGAGAGGAGGCAGTGCGCGCAATGCGCAATAAAGAAATGCGATCACGACAGGCAGGGGGTAGGTTGCAATGTTTGGGTTGTAGATTTCTCAGGGCAGAGGGAGTATATGTGACAGGGGTGACAGAGTCCCTGGCCCCTGGGCCTGTTCGGCCGCGGACGGGCGCAGACAGGCAGGACTCTGGCACAACTCCGGCGTGAGTCCGGCGCGAGTCAGGCGTGCCCGCAAAGCGCGACCGCTGCGCGGAGGAGTAGACATCCCCTTTTATGTGCAACTAGAGCACGCTAGAACCCACCCACACACAAGATGGCCGCCGCAATTGAGTGCCAGGGACCAACTCCACAGCTTCAATACTCGGCTGGGAGTGGCCCAGGGCAGCAGGAAAGAGGGGGGACGGGTTCAGCAAGTCAAGCTTAGTAAAATCAAGCTATTTAGAACAATTTACGAAGGGGCACGAAAAACGCCGATTTTTGCAATTAATTACACTTTTAAAATCAGGAAAAATCAGAGGAGCACAGGGTAACACAGCCTCCCGGCTTCCGCCTCAGGAGGAGCTCAGACACACACAATCAAGCGTCTGGCCAATAGGGACCCCTTTTATGCACAACTAGAGCGCGCTAGAACCCACCCACACACAAGATGGCCGCCGCAATTGAGTGCCCGGGACCAACTCCACAGCTTCAATACTCGGCTGGGAGTGGCCCAGGGCAGCCGGAAAGAGGGGGGACGGGGTCAGCAAGTCAAGCTTAGTAAAATCAAGCTATTTAGAACAATTTACGAAGGGGCACGAAAAACGCTGATTTTTGCAATTAATTACACTTTTAAAATCAGGTAAAATCAGAGGAGCACAGGGTAACACAGCCTTCCGGCTTCCGCCTCAGGAGGAGCTCAGACACACACAATCAAGCGTCTGGCCAATAGGGACCCCTTTTATGCACAACTAGAGCGCGCTAGAACCCACCCACACACAAGATGGCCGCCGCAATTGAGTGCCCGGGACCAACTCCACAGCTTCAATACTCGGCTGGGAGTGGCCCAGGGCAGCAGGAAAGAGGGGGGACGGGGTCAGCAAGTCAAGCTTAGTAAAATCAAGCTATTTAGAACAATTTACGAAGGGGCACGAAAAACGCCGATTTTTGCAATTAATTACACTTTTAAAATCAGGTAAAATCAGAGGAGCACAGGGTAACACAGCCTCCCGGCTTCTGCCTCAGGAGGAGCTCAGACACACACAATCAAGCGTCTGGCCAATAGGGACCCCTTTTATGCACAACTAGAGCGCGCTAGAACCCAACCACACACAGGATGGCCGCCGCAATTGAGTGCCCGGGACCAACTCCACAGCTTCAATACTCGGCCGGGAGTGGCCCAGGGCAGCAGGTTGATGTGTGAGTCCTGTTGGATCGCAGTTGAGGTCAGAGGCAGAGGACAGCGCTGGGCCACAGATACGCTGGGTTGATGACCCCAAGGCCATCGACCCAGAGGCTATCCAATATTCCATCAGCCAGGGTCCCTGACTTGAGCTGCACAGAGTTAGTGGCCCTAATGCACTGCGGCAGGCACAGGCACACCACCATAGGACGGTGACTTGCAGTGCACTGAGGTGGGCCACACGAACTGAGTGGGTCCATGTTGATGTCGTAGGTGAATGTAGCGGAGGGTTGCGGGGGAGAGTGGAAGGTGTCCTCAAGGGCATGATGCTGAGGGCTGAAGTCGGCAGGAAGCGGCAAATGGAGGAGTGGAATGATCCGTTATGTTATGTTAATAGTTTTTATAAGGCGCGCAGCTGCCCCAGCCAAGGGGCGTCCCGGCGCCTGACCAGGTACCACAACATAACAAATCGATGCTGGGAAAGAGAAGAAGGGATCATTCAGCAATTGGGAACAAAAAAGTTTTTATGGCGCGCCTAAAGGGAGTAAGGCTGTTCAATGCTCGAATATGGACAGGGAGAGAATTCCATAATCCTGCCGCTAATACTCGAAAGGAGCGACCTCCCATCCTACTCAGTCTGAACCGTGTATTAACCGCCAAATGGAGAAATTCCGATCTAAGAGACCGCGTAGGAACATAGGAGGAGACAAGCTTAGCGAGGGCTGGAGGAGAGGAGAGCTTCAAGATTTTAAATGTCAGGCAGAGAGCCTTAAATTTAATTCTCTGTCTGACCGGTAGCCAGTGGAGAGAGGTCAAAACTGCAGAGACAGAGCACTGTCTAGGAAGGCCAACGATGGCACGCGCCGCGGCATTCTGCACCCTTTGCAGTCTAGTAGCCTCCGCCTGATTCACTCCGAGCAGCAGCGCACTCCCATAGTCCAGCCGCGAAAGAATGGAGGCTTGGACCACCAGTTGCCGAGTAGGGGGGTCGAAGAATTTGAGGACCGGTCTCAGCCCTCGCAGAATATCATAACAGGTAGCTGCAACCTTCTTTGTGTGGCTGGTGAAGGAGAGTGTAGGATCCAGCCAGACCCCCAAGTTCTTAACTTCGGCAGCTGGGATGGGAGTCACCCCCAATTCTGGAGGCCACCACTGGTCTCCCCAGAGCTCCGCCTGCTTTCCTAAAATCAGGACCTCGTTTTTTTTGGCATTTAACTGCAGACAGTTAGTTCGCATCCAATTTGCCACGGCTATGAGTCCTGCACGGAATCTGGGAGCGTTCACCTCGGGATCACCGCTGAGTGTCACCGCCAGCTGCGTGTCGTCGGCATACGATGTCATGGTTAGGCCACATTGTCTGACGACTGCAGCCAGCGGTTTCACATATAGGTTGAACAGAGTGGGGCTCAACGCAGGCAAATACAGACTCATTATTACCACCAAGTCTGTATCAGCCTCATAATGATGAAGACAACCCCCAGTCTATAGACTCAGGCACCATCAAAGTTCAACCAGTGAGTGTCTATAAATGTTGGGGAACAGACTTAGTGGCCCCGGAGCTGAAAGGGGATGCAGTCTGAGATGAGGCATGTACAATGATATAAACTCTGCCATAAATAAATCGAGACTAAGTTACAAATGTGTGACCTACTCAACCACATTGTAGTCTGGAGGCAGAGGTCAGCCGAGGTCCACAGCCATGTGTCGTTGGCAAGTGATGCGCAGAGTTAGTGACACCAGAGCAGTTGTCGGTAGTGTTCGATCACCTCTGTAACGATGATTCTTTTTTCCTCTGGACTGTAACGGTCTTCCAGTTACAAATCTCCTTGCGTGCAATGATATGAACTCTGTCATTGAGAAATCAAGACTCAGTTCCAAATGTGTGACCTACTTGACGCAGTAGTCAGCGATGGACCACAGACACCTGTGGTTGGAATGCTATATACAGACTTGTTGGCACCACATCGAAGGTAGTACAGTGATTTCAAACGTCCCATGAACATATGAACTCACCCATCAGGATATCAAGACTCAGTTCCAAATGTGTGACCTACTTGATCGTAGTGTAGGCCGGAGGCTGCGGTGGAGTATGTCAACAAGAAAAGAGTACTGCGTACCTGTGTCGTGGAGGCCTTAATTGTCGGAGGAGGATGCCAAGTTCACGGGCCTCGGGCTTGGAGCTTGCACCGGCAAGTGGTGGGCCCTCTTTGACACACGCCGGTGTCAGCAGGTGAGCAGTGAGGCCTTGGTGCGCAGGGGCGGGCAAGACGGGTTCGGGTACCAGTGGCCTGGGGTACAGCAGGTGCACAGGATCATAGGCAACTCCCTCATGGTGTCGGCCTCATAGCGGCGTGAGAGGTGCCACCCTGGCAGACACGTTGGGCATTCTAGAGGAGAACCAAGCTGAGAGCTACATGCTTTTTATTCACACCCCTACGCTGGCCTGTTGTACACTGGGCCAGCCCACTCCACTCATGCTTACAGGTGGGGACGTAACAAGCTACATTTCCACATTCTTCCTCCCTGGCTGGAGTGACATGGTTGCGTCCATTGTCCACTACACCCCAAACACCAGCAGTATATGTCGACATAGATATGTCTGTCATCTGCAAACTGCAGTCTGTCCAGCACATCCACTCCACACTTGGCATTGTATACATTCTCATTTATGGGTCACTTGCCTCCTTCGCACATGCCTGGTTCCCACCTCTCCCTACATTCTCTTATTGTCTGGCTGAGGTGCCATGCCATTGATGGCTCATGTACATGGATAGCCCAGGTTACCACAGTAAGTTGTTCTGTCATGTCTGGTGGGTGGGCATGTTGTTTGGCATGTTGTATGTGAGTTCTTAATGTGGGCATTCACAGAGTTGGCATGATTGTGGAGTTGGGGTGTGTGGTGTGTTCATTTGGTACTTACTAACGGGCAGCGCATTTCCGTAGGTGCCATCCGGAACGCGATGGTTGATGATGGACTGTCAGAAGATGTAGGATTCCTGCACACTGTTCTGCGTAGTTGGCAATGACATTATTGAAGAGTCCCCGGTGCTCCACCTTTGCCTGCACATTGATGGAATGCATGTGCTTTCTGTTGCAATAATTGTGTGCAGTGTCAGCAGGGGGCACAAGTAGGACATGTGCGCATTCGATTGCCCCCCCAAATGTGCGGGAAGCCAGCTATTGCGTAGATGCCTTGCTTGGTCTCCAGCTGTTCCAACGCAGTGTTGGGGGAGTGCAGGTACTGGGGTACCATGCTGATGATGGCATCCAAGACAGTAGTGTTGAACTTTGTAGGGCTGACTGTGAGACACCTCCGACTGTGGCAGTTGTTGGTTGGAAGGTACCAGAAGCCAACAGATGCAGCACAACCAGATGTTAGTTGTCCGCTGTGTGGGTACCGTCAGCCTGTGGGCAATGATGTTCAGAATGAGGAGGATGGCTGTACTTTTGAGCCTGTGTTGGGCAATGACATCCTTTGGTGTTAGGTCTGTGAGGCTGGGGCAATTCCTGAAGGTTCGCTGTCTTTGTCTGCGCTGCCTCTGTGGTGGTCGGGGGATGACGATGGAGGTCCGGGGGGGTGGCAGGCCTGGGAGTGGAAGTGGTTGGTGTTGTGGCCCTGTTGGGGCTCAAAGCTGCATGATCAGTAGCTCCATGGTATCTGTTGATCTTCAGGTGTGGCTCTGGGCTAGGCTCCATTTCCTGGTGCAGCTTGTCGTCTGACTTTACACCAGATCAGAGCAGGTGTTAAATTCCTGCTGCTAACATGCCTCATCACCTGTTTCATGGTCATATCGCCGATCTGGCTAGTCGTTGAGAATGTTCCGGAGGGGTGTTGTCGCTGATCTTTGCTCAGGAATGCCTACTCTGCATCTCATTAGCGATAGTTGCCGGGGTCATCTGTGGCGATGTTTTTTGCGGCTGCTATCGCAGGTAAACTGGTGATATGAGCTGTTAGCACCAGCTTGTGAATGGGGCGATAGATTTATCGCCACTTTGGCTGCGATAATGTGCTGATAACTCAGCGATAAATCCTTGAGAATATTCCCCTGTATTTGAAAAATTATTCTCCATTACTCTTAAATATGAAACCCTGAAGCCAACTTAAATTTGCTGCGTTCATTATGAGTCACCTGGCTAATTCTGGTTGTGTTTCATACCGCACCACAAACCCAATGTGCACCAAATTGAGCAGGTTATCATGTTTAAGCTCAGACAAGCTTTCCTTACAGAATAACTGTTTATAGTGTGATACTATCTAATTGTAAAATGCTATATTGTCATATATTACTACTTAAAGGCCACACCCATGCATTGCCAGTGCTTATTTAGTTGGTTTTAATTCCTAATGTTGGCTAGAGCACTTCCAATGCTTTATAAAACCTTGTCCAAGAGGCTGCAAGTGTCTTAAGTGGATGTACAGATCCAGGAGGCCGCAGGGTTCAAGATAAACTCGACATAAAACCTTTTGAAAGTGTGGGATTTTGTCAGCATTGTTGTGAAGGGAAAAACGTCCTTTGTGAAAAGGGTTGCTTTAAATTTTTCTTGATTCTAAAATCTGGCGCAGCCCTTGACAGAGCTCTGCTCCTGTGACCCAGAAGGGTAAAGTGATGGCCAGCAAAAAACTCACACAGGACAGGAGGATTTCAGCCAGAGCCACAGCAAACTAAAGGCTAGGTATGGTCTAGGGGTGTTTACTAGGTGGTTTTTTTGTGATGCCACTTTGCATTCAGGTGTGTGAATCTGGTGTCAGACCTTATCTATTAGTCCATCATGATTTTATTGCAATGGAAAATATGTTGAAGAGCACTGCTCGGGGAAGCCCAAGAGGTACTGAAAGGAACACCTCCACGACCCTCTACTTATGATGACCCAAAAAACATAATCGCTCTCGTCCAATCTATGAAAGCAGTTCTGTCATTATGAACCATCTGCCACTATTGGAGAACACGTGGTAAAAAGTCCAATTGCTCACATGATTAGAGCAGAGCGTTTTCTGAAATATTCAATCTGAATAATATCAGTATTCTGTTTTAGTATTAATGGCTATATTTTCTGCCGCTCATTGATCAGTGAGATCAGCTCAAAAGCAACATTTTTATTATCTAGAAGAAAAGATACATTGATTTGTGTCCTTAATTGTTACCAAGCGGATATAGCCTTGTCATTTTTAATCCAAGATCCTTTATCCAGTGTGTGTGGTTTTTTTTCCCCATGACGTACAACCAAATAACTGAGGGGCATATTCTCAAGAACGGCGATAAAAATGATCGCCGGTTTAGAGGCAGAAAACTGCCTCCTAATCAGCGATAATGAGCTTGATAACATATGCTCTGGAGAATTCCAATAGAAGACCATGTTCTGGTGTGAGCATGGGCTTCTATTGGAATTCTCAAGGGCATATTATCAAGCCTATTATCGCTGCTTTAGTTATTATTATTATTATTATTATTGCATTTATTGAACGCACAGCTACCCGGAGGTTTCCCGGCGCTTGCCTTGGGAACCCGTCCTGGCTTTTCCCTGTGAGATAGCCCCTACAGGGCATCCCCAAGGTGAAAGCCAGGCATCCCGCCGCAGGGGGCCGTTGTGGAGATTAAGCAAGCTTAATGCCCAGAGTTGCAGAGTGAGAACCCATGATTAGAGCAGGCACCGAAGCGAGAATTATCGAGTCCGTGGACATTTGAGCTCAAGACCTTGCCGCGTCGGGAATTGAACCCTGGTCCCGGGTCTGACCTCAGCTTCCGGGTCTGCCTGCTCTACACCGTGAGCCACACTTAACCACCTGGGGGCATATTAGTAAGAACCTAGTTAAAATTATCGCTTTTAGTGGTAGGAAACTGCTGCTAACACGGCGATAATGGGCTTGCTAATATGCGTTATAAAACTCCATTAGAAGCCGAGGTTAGATGTGCAGGAAATCTAGCCTGGGCTTCTATTGGACTTCTTTAACGCATATTAGCAAGCCCATTATCGGCGTTTTAGCTACAGTTTCCTGCCGCTAAAACTGCGATAATTTTAACAAGGTTCTTGCTAATTTACCCCTTGGTTCCGTGCTATAAAGCACCATGGATATCAAAGGCATGTCACTATTTCTTAAACACATTTATAACAAAAGACGGTACAAAACTGAACAGCATTACCTCGTTAAACCACACACAGAAGAAGATACAAATTTATGGATTGCATTTTAGGACATTCCATTGAAATAAAGCAGGTGCAGGCCCATTGCCATTCTAGGCCTGGCCATAAATTAGACAAAAAAATGGACACTTCCCCTCAGGTAACCATGGTTTTATTAAAACCAATTTAATCTGTCACTCTAAAAAGGCAAAGACATACCTAAAGTTCCAACATCTTAAGTGAAATGATTTAACATTTTTTTAATGTGCTTATGTAAGGTGCGTTTATAAATATCTGTTGAGTGCAGAAATAAAGCTTTGAATGTCAACATCGAAGTTGTTTCAGCCCTGATGATTTACTAGGAACAGTTTTTTCAGAGAAATATGATAATCTAAGAGGGTTGTTCCCATGCAAAAAATAGTACAGTTGAAAAAATATACCTTTAGGAATTCGAGGAATTCCAGTACAAAAAAAAGAGATTATATGTTATCCATTCTGGCTCAGAAGTGAATTTATAAGGCAAACCGCACACAGTTGTAATCTTTTTGAATCAAAAACATTTTAATTTCGTAATTAGAATCGAAAAATAGGTAACTTCAGCAAGTTTCAACTATATACAGAACAAGAATTGCCAACCTTCAGCATTTTTTTACTCACTCTCATAACAGGGATATATTTTTACCGTGGAGGAGCAAGATTGTCATAGACCATGAGAAAAGCCTCAAGTCAGAGCTTATCTTTAAAAATATAGTACCCACTGTCAGTGAAGAAGTGCTGGAATCATGCTAGATTTTAAAAATGTTCATATACGATACATTTGCATAAAATGAATCTAAGTAAATCGGCCAACCTAGGTCTACGACTGACACATCTGGAAAAGCTTACAACATCTATTCCACTTTGCTCTTGCCTCCATGCATGCCCCCTGGCACACATTGCTCGCAAAGAACCAACAGCCTTCCACATTAGAGAGGATGATAAGCAGCCCCTTTCTTGGCACTAGCTCTATTATACTTGCGGGGAACGAGATTTTGATATCAATTTATGATTATGATAAATTTAATAAAGAATCTCATTCGTCTGTTTTGGACCGCTTATATCTGTCATTGAGGAAAGGACCACCCCCGCATTGGTTAGACAAACCCCATTAACTGACGCCACTCTGAAGAACCACTTACAACTGATGAAGTTTCAAAAGTTTATATAAAGATTAATTTGAATACGATACAATCCACTCAGGATATAATCTCAAAAGAATACAAAATACAAAATCAATTAAAATATCAGCTGCTTAAGCTTCGGTGTGAAGTGGTTCCTTCTGCGTCATCTGCAGTAAGATAAAAAATATCATCAAGTTAATCTGTCCCTACTCTATACTATGTGACAATCCTACTTCGCAAGTTTCTTCCCTGAAAAGGTGTCAGCAGTTTGACTTCCAAAGAAGTTCAAACTCTCTTAGCCTCTAAAGGAAATCTTAAGTTTCAGAAGCAGTACCCTATCTGCCTACCCATCCGCTCTCTAAGGGTCCTCGGCCTACTGCTCCCTTGCGCTCTGATCTCTCAGCGCATCTGCTCAAGGCATCTACCCTTGCCTTTCTCTCTCTGAGCTCCCTACTGGGCTGTTCGCTATCTTATCCCCGGGGTGCTGTCCCTAAAATACACAATCACCGTGTGGGTGGAACGCCCCTTGACGCCCACCACGGACTTTCCCCGATGATGTCAACTTCCTGCTTCTTCCATTGGTCCACTCCTTGCGTCGTCCGTTAAGTTGACCCTTCTCCTTTAGATGTCATCTTCATCATTTCATCGTCGACATTTATCGATTCTTTCAGATCATGTAACATATGAATTTAGACAAGGCCTTAACTCTATGTCTCTTAACTTGACCCTGCTAGGTCCTGTGAATGGTCTTGTCAAAACATAGTCTATATTCAAAGTGCCTCTCCTCACGTTCGAGCAATAAGCTCCGTCCGGCATTGTCACCTTAAATCTAACAAGTGCTAGACTTCTCGGCTCTCATGTCCACATCAAGCTATTTACGACCTTCACAAGACCACTAAATTACATTCATGTGACTATGCTCCTTCGAACTCTTGACCAGTTAGGTTATAAACACAAATGACCTAAACTCTTCCAGCATTTCTACAAAAGCCCTCTACACAGTATAACCTTTGGCATACATTTATATATTCGTACTTTAGCAAAAGCCTTAGTTATACTTAAACATTCTACATCAAATATATACTACATAGAATACGACTGTATAGAATATAACCTATACATTTTCCTTGGTTACATCTTTATGTAAGTTCTCTTATACATTTATCCACGTTTCTCCACCTTTCCACGTTATTTCTCGCCGCTTCTCCAATTCAAGGTTACACATGTTTAAAGTTACACACGTACACGAATTCTACTATGCACGTTCTATATTTCATACACATTTCTACATCTACCCATCATGTATACGGGCCTTCTAAATCTAATGCATTTTAACGTGTGAATACATTTACATTTCCTATACCATGTTATCACATACATTGGCCTTTATACTATAATCGCCAACTTTAATTTACGATATGCGTTTCATTCCTACGTTTATAACATATACGTCTAGATATGGTGACTATATACTATATATTCAAATTGCGCTCTCTCATACTGATACAGCATCTGCTGCATGAAGCAAGAACACCTTCAGTTCTCCTCGGATCCTAGAGCCCGCTGTTAATAGGGCAAAGAAAGGGGAGGGCATCAAAGTCAACCCAGAGTCCTGTCATATTCCCCTCCGGTCCTATAGAGGGTTAGGAGCAAGGGGAAGACAATGGAGTAAGAGCCACGATAAAATCAGGTGCCCTGTAAAACCAATAGCAAAAAGATTCAGTGTCACAAACCGCTCATCCCTTTCTTTCAGGTCCTCAAGTCTCTAGGGCCAAGGCTGCTGGATGCAAACACCTACAACGACTTGCAAACTATTATTAATGCGCAACAGCTCTTAATGTTTATTGTTTTTCCCTGCTAAGTGAAGGCCAATCAAAAATGGCTCATTGAACTTAAGATAGGCGATGTCCAATGAATGCTGGATGCAGTATTCGTGCCAAATCTTTTTTTAATGTACTTGTAAAGCTTGGGTCTGACCCGGAAGGGTATCTTAGCGCAGCTTTAGATAATAGGGCATCTCACCTGGGAGGCTATTGTGGCGCAATATTTAGGAAATATAACAAGATAGGACATTGGAGTGTAATTTAATATCTTTAGGTTTGTGATCATGGCAGTGAGAGAAGTGTTATGATTCCATTAGTTGCATCACACTGAGTTGGCATCCACTGCTTCTGTTGGCAGATTTAAAAAAAGGAAGTTCTATGTTTACATTATACATTTTTAGACAAGCATTGCTCTAAAGGCTTTAGTGCATATCAATGCAGTGACTGGCACTCCCAAGACTGGATGGGTATGGAGAGTGAAGCATCTGACCAGTCAGTTGACATGATGTCTCTATGGCGAGACCTATGATTTAATGGGTATTGAAACACAATCACCTTCTGCACCACAAATGTGATCACACAGACACACAGGAGAATGCTGGCCAATAGTAGAAATGGGTAAAGGGAACTGGATAAGAGATAAAACAGAGACACTGGATATCACCATTCTGATGCATCACTCTGCTGATCAACGATGACTGATGGGCAAAAAAATATCTAAACGCAGGATGAGATATCTTAATAATCTGTCAATAAAAGGCCAGATCTAAACTTAGCAGTGAAAATTAATTACTTTAAAACTATATTATTATAACCAACTTTATGTGTTGTTGTGAGAAGCTGATATTCCTGATAAATGAAGCCGCTCGTAGACGCGAGGAAGCAGAACATTGGATTTACTTGTGCCCCATCCGTGGAAGGTTGCAGCGGGGATTGCAAGGGCAGAAAACATCAGCACCGGCACAGCAGCGGGACTGCGAGTCCCAGGTTTCCAAGCAGCTGATCATACGCCGCACCTGGAGACTCTCCCCGGCTGGCCACGCCTCCCCGCCCTGAGCTGCCAAAACCGCGACTCGCGGCCCGCGCTTCGCGGGGGCCGCTCGTAGACGCGAGGAAGCAGGACCTTGGATTTACTTGTGCCCCATCCGTGGAAGGTTGCAGCGGGGATTGCAAGGGCAGAAAACATAAGCACCGACACAGCAGCGGGACTGCGAGTCCCAGGTTTCCAAGCGGCTGATCATACGCCGCACCTGGAGACTCTTCCCGGCTGGCCAAGCCTCCCGGCCCTGAGCTGCCAAAACCGCGACTCGTGGCCCCCGCTTCGCGGGAGCCGCTCGTAGACGCGAGGAAGCAGGACATTAGATTTACTTGTGCCCCATCCGTGGAAGGTTGCAGCGGGGATTGCAAGGGCAGAAAACATCAGCACCGGCACAGCAGCGGGACTGCGAGTCCCAGGTTTCCAAGCGGCTGATCATACGCCGCACCTGGAGACTCTTCCCGGCTGGCCACGCCTCCCCGCCCTGAGCTGCTATAAAATCACGCCCACAGACGCGCATCGCGGGACACGCGCGGGCGACCGCTGGGCTAAGCCCGGGCAAAGGGCGGGCCGTTTAAGGCCGTTAGAGGATGGTAGAGACCGGACCGGGCCACCCCTCTGACGCCTTGCCTTTTCCGTCTTCTTCTTCTGGTTGGTTCCTGTTCTGAAGGCGCCTCACACAAAATGGCCAGTAGAGAATCCAGAAGCAAGGCTGCTCATGTGGTTTCAGGTACTATGGATAAATTTCTCTCCAAGGCCAATTCCGTGGTCAATAAGGGTCTTAATGTACTGGAAAAACGAATTGAGGAGGGTGCAGATAACTTGTCCCTGGCTTCTCCGGGCTCTTCAATTAATGCCAGCACACCTCTATTGCTTGATGCTACCCATTTTTCTCTTATGGATAGCATCGATCAGACCATAGAGTCAGTCCTTCAACAACTAAGGACACCTTCAACTTCGCACAGGGACAGAGACTCATTACGCTTGTCCGGGGTTGTAGAGCTCTCTCCTAACGCTGATCTGGCACAGTCTGAGGCCCAGGGGGAGGGCCCTGTAGTAGCACTAACAGAACATAAGAGCAGTAGAGGGGATCTTGCGTTTAAAAGGAAGAGATCAAGGATGCCTAAAGGCGCTAAAAGGGCTAAGGTTGATCTTATAATGCCCACTCATGCTGATAATGCAGATAATGTGGCCTCTCCTGGTGCATCACCCACGAGAAATGGGATGGAAATATCTAGCTCTCCATCTGCCTCATCCCTACCTGTGCATACTGGGCCTTTCATCTTCGGCGGGGTCCCCTCCAATACCACAGATCTCCTTATTAGTTCACTCACAGATATCTTTAAAAGTCTCTTGAATCCCCTGTCCGCCAAACTGGACTCAATAGAGGCAAGACTGACAGCCATAGAAAAACTGAGTACGAATAATGGTGCTGATTCTGGGTTAGGAGTAAATTCACAAAGGGCTCCGGGCTCTAGTGCTGGGATTACTCATTCTACTTCTGTCACAACCACCCAAGCTCCAAATGTACCACTAGCCCAGTCAGGGGAATCCTCCACCAATAGCATTGTACCAATCCCCCAACCTGTACCACTAGTATCCCAAAGGATGAGGCCCCCGGTACCTGCTCCCAGGAGGTCAAAACAACCTGCTCCACCAAATCAATCTAGTCAGGAGAGATCAACTAATGGGGCAACTAACTGCCCTACTAGCCCTAACACCAGGCGTAGGGCAGTAAATTTGCCCCCTGAGGCAGTAGCCTATACCGTGATCCTGATGGTGGTACCAGAGCTTCCCGGCGGCATAACGGAACCGCAGGATTCCCTAAGCAACAAGGTAATCAGTTGGTTAAATATCCATAGGCCACTCCCACCTAATTTAAAAGGAGATGTTCTTATGGTTAGAAGGGTCCCATGGATCGGGTTCACCTCCAAGAAATGTGTGGGGGACTGTATAATTGTCAGCTTTAGGAGCCCACAGGTTGCCCCCTACATTTGTAATTGGCTTGGCAGCGTAGGCAATACCTCTATTGAATTGGTCCCCCTCTCATACTTTTATCCAAGTGCACGTAACTCAACCATGAGGAGGGACGATGGCTGGACTAGAGTGGGTTTTGCAGTGGATGACTCACAATATAGGCCCAAGCATAACAGTCTCCCCACTTATGGCTCGGCGAGGTCCCCAGTCAGTTCAAGAACGCTGAAGTGGTCCCGATATTTAAAAAAAACAACGCCGACCCCACGGTTTTGGGCAACTTCCGCCCCATCTCCCTTCTCCCTTACCTGAGCAAGGTACTTGAGACACATGTAACCAGCGTCCTCAGCTCCTTCATTGAGGACTCCAACTTTCTAGACTCCCAGCAAGCAAGGTTTAGACCCGCCCATTCGACAGAGGCGGTCATCCTCTCTGTTATGGAGGAAATTCGTAGAGGCGCTGACTCCAACATCAGTCAAGCCTTGGTTCTCTTAGATCTGTCAGCAGCCTTCGACACTGTCGACCACACCATCTTAGTTGACCGTGTCAAAGAGGCAGGCGTCAGTGGGACGGCCCTTAACTGGGTTCGATCCTTCCTGGCGGACCGCCATCAATCGGTCCGTCTCTCCCAGTTTACGGCAAATAGGACGAGGGTCACCTGCGGTGTCCCGCAGGGTTCATCCCTGTCACCTCTCCTTTTTAACCTTTACCTCACCCCCCTGATCCGCTCCCTCCGTGGCAGGAATGTCACTGCATTTAATTATGCAGATGACATTCAGCTCGCCTTCAATCTCGACTCCTCGGACGAAGCGGCTCAAGATTTCCAGTCCACCCTCTGCCACATCAGTAATTGGATGAGCACTCACCATCTTAAACTTAATCCCGACAAGACGGAGCTTGTTCTTGTCGGAGGCCCATCCAATCCCTGGAATTCCACCTTCTGGCCCCTTTACCTCGGCCCCCCCCCACACCCTGCTGACAAAGTGAAAAGCCTGGGGGTTTACATCTCCCATGACCTCTCAATGAAGCACGAGGTCAGTGCTACTGTGTCCTCCTGCTTTTTTCAGCTTCGGAAGATTCGAAAAATAGCCCACTTTTTGACCACTGAAGCCCTCACTCTGGCACTGCTGGCTTTAGTCATCTCTCGGATCGACTACGCCAATGCCCTATACGCTGGCATCCCACAATACCAAATTAACAGATTGCAGCTGATACAGAATCAGGCAGCTCGCCTTATCTACCACCAACCAAAACATCACCACGTCCGTCCTCTTCTTAAAGCCCTACACTGGCTTCCAGTCTCGGAGCGCTGCAAGTTCAAACTGGGCTGCCTGACTCATAAATCTTTGGCCGGCACCAGTCCCTCCTTTATTTCCTCTCTTCTGCACCCTTATACTCCCTCCAGGCACCTCCGCTCCTCTCACCTTGCGCTCCTTCAGACACCCCGTTTTAGGTGCAAAAAACATGGAGGTCTCAGATTCTCCTTTTTGGCACCCTCATTCTGGAACTCTCTGCCGCTGGAAAATGAGACTCTCTTCCTCTCACCTTCACTTCAGGTCTCTCCTAAAAACATTTACACATAATGCTCTTCTCTCCTCGTCTTCTGCCTCTCACCGAATAAAGTGAACAGCGCCAAGAAACCGTCTTTTGAATGCTGTGCTTTATAAGTAATTTTTACATTACATTACATTACATTACATTACATTACATTACATTTACATTACATTACATTACATTACATGGTAACTTCATGCATCCAAACAGATTTTCCTGCCTTGATCATGTTGATTGACCACAAAAGGGTGCGTTCCCACAGGCATACCAAAATACTGTCAATGAATACGCAAGTAAGGGGATGGCGAGAGCTGCTTGTGAGATTACCACCCGGAAACTGGAACTCCCCTTAAGGAGCAGTTTAACTTCTGAAAGCCCCAGGGGCCAATTAGCCATTTTATCCCAGGGCACGCCCGGGTACAAATTCAATATCTGTAGCCGTGTCTGCTCCGATCCCCACACTAGCTGTCCTAACTGTCCCGGAAACTGCCGATCCACTTATGGATATTGCACTCAATACATCTGACGGGGCAGGATCTAGGGCTCGCACTCAATGTTTGAAGGTCCTCTCATGAAACGTGGCGGGGATTGCAAATAAGGTACACACAACTGACTGGGATCTCTTGATAGGAGGCAGTGATGTCTGCCTCTTCCAGGAGACGTGGGCGAGGGAACCCCTGAGTAGAACGGGTTATGAAATTTCTGAAATCCCGGCCAGGTGGAGTGGCAAAGGGAGGCCTTCGGGTGGCTTGGCGATTTGGGTAGCTAGCCACATTGGATGCTATGCGGAAAATATACCTACGTTTTCGCAGGACATCCAGTGTGTGCTGCTCAGGTGGTCTGGCCCAACAACTCTGGCAATTATTAAAGTATACTCTTGCCCAGTTGCTGTGGCCATGGAATCACCCACTCTTGAAGACTTATCATCCTTTCTGGGTCAATTGTCAGGTGACCATAAGATAGTGATGGGTGGGGACTTCAATTGCCACTTTGAACCCCTAGAAGGATTAAAGGAGGGCGCCCTCACTACTGAGGACGATTTCTGGGGAGTTCCACCATGCTTATCCCCCCACCTTAAATCCTGGTCCCCGCTTGCAGTACAAATCATGTCACTTACTTTACATTTTGCAATAAGGGCCTGCAACGGACGCACCCCTTCCGACACCCCCTCACTGTGTACCTTCAATAGGAAGGACCACGAGTCGAGGCTAGATTACATTTTTATAGACATTGGTATGTGGCCCAAAGTTCAGGACTTCAGGGTGGTACCTAGAATAGATAGTGACCACAATGCGCTCCTACTGGAGATGCAACACCCCGCACCTGTAGCTGGGTCGTCAGCTTCCATTCCTAGCGATGACCCTGGGAACTTGGTTCTCACCTCAAACAGGCGCCGAGTAAAATGGGGGAAGCTGTTAAATGGGGACGGTATCATGAATAAAATATATGAAATAGCACTCCCTAGGTTTAAAGAAGTGGATGTTCTAATCGAACAACCTAGACCCGCAGACTATAACAAGGAATTGGCTCAAATTCACGCTGAACTAGTGCGAGGTCTTGCAGAGGTCTTCTATCCAGTGGTAGGAGCACACAGGAAAAAGACTCGAACCCCAACTTGGTACAATTCCTCATGCAAGAAGATCAAGACTGAGCTAATTGCTACAATAAAAGCAGGCTCTAATAAGGTTAAGGTTGCTGGACTTAGGAGGGACTACAAATTGGCAATGGCTATGGCTAGGTCGGAGTGGGACTGGAACCGATGGCATGACCTTTCTAACGTATTAGAAGTAAAAGACTCTAGGAAATTCTGGTCCCTTGTGAACACTGGCACAGGGGAAGCCAAAGCAGCAGTGGAGCCCAATATTGCCTCCTCTGTTTGGGAGGCCCATTTTGGGGCACTTTATCAAGATACCAGCCCACTAGCTAACGATATGGCCCTTGAGGACTTTGCTTCTCCTGAAGCTGGCCTGGAATTCACCCTTGGCGAGGTGGTGAGCGTAATAGAGAGACTGGCGATGGGGAAGGCCCCTGGGCTAGACAGACTACCTGGGGATCTATTCAAACACCATCCTGAGATCTGGGGCCCGTACCTCCTCATCCTCTTTAATGCCATCCTAGGATGTATGGAGATCCCCTGTACTTGGCTGGGAGCAGAGATCGTGCCTATATATAAGAAGGGCTCTCCTCTGCTCCCAGCCAACTACAGGCCGATCAGCCTTATAGACGTCCCCCAAAAGCTATTCGCTCGCCTTGTCCTGAACCACCTGTTAGACTGGGTAGAGGCCAATGAAATTCTGAGTCCCCTCCAGGCTGGCTTCAGGAAAAACACGTCCACCATGGATCAGATTTTCCGCCTCGTCCTGCTTTACTGGAAAACGGTGAGGATTGAGGCGGGGAGGCTGTACATGGTGTTCGTGGACCTGAAGTCAGCCTTCGACCTGGTCCCACGCAAGAAATTGTGGGAGGTCCTGAAGAAGCTGGGGGTACCCGCTCAACTACTAAACATTATAATTAGGCTCCACGACAATAATTATGCGCAGGTCAGGTGCGGGAGGGATGGTGCCCTGTCATCAAGGTTCCCTGTGCATAGGGGGGTGAGTAAGAAACAGATTCCCTTGGGTAGTATACACGAAAAGCTAGAACATTAGCTATAACAAAGTGAAATTTTACTCCTTAAATTAAAAACAACATTCAAAGTACATAACAATTTATTGAAATATTAAAAAAGCATACAATACATTTGTAAAATAGTATAAACACACAATTAAAAACAGATATATCTTTTTGTGACCTGCACAAAAATATAGGACAGACAAAACTAAATTGTAAATCATAAAACTTGAAAGTTTACAAGGCATACATTCACGGAAAACGTTTCAAACTGCCCTGGTGTTATAACCTCACAATCTTATATGCATCAGGGAGGAACAACATGAATTGTACTTAAGCTTGCGTCGACGCGTTTCGGTGGTTTTGCGTTTGATTCGGTACCACCTTTATCAAGACTGTAATTTTCGTTGTCGCCTTATAGACGTCCCCCAAAAGCTATTCGCTCGCCTTGTCCTGAACCACCTGTTAGACTGGGTAGAGGCCAATGAAATTCTGAGTCCCCTCCAGGCTGGCTTCAGGAAAAACACGTCCACCATGGATCAGATTTTCCGCCTCGTCCTGCTTTACTGGAAAACGGTGAGGATTGAGGCGGGGAGGCTGTACATGGTGTTCGTGGACCTGAAGTCAGCCTTCGACCTGGTCCCACGCAAGAAATTGTGGGAGGTCCTGAAGAAGCTGGGGGTACCCGCTCAACTACTAAACATTATAATTAGGCTCCACGACAATAATTATGCGCAGGTCAGGTGCGGGAGGGATGGTGCCCTGTCATCAAGGTTCCCTGTGCATAGGGGGGTGAGGCAGGGTTGCGTCCTGGCGCCGACCCTGTTTTGCCTTTTTATCAACAGTGTTATATCCCACTTGGACAATGTTAAGGACAATGACGCCCCATGTCTGGCAGGCAGGAGGGTGCCGGCTATTATGTTTGCTGATGACACCCTCCTGCTTTCCAAATCCCCAATGGGGATCCAAAGGATTTTGGATGGATTTGGTCTTTTCTGTAGACAACATGGTCTAGAGATCAATACAGAAAAGACCAAATTCATGATATTTAATCCACCCAAAAAAGCCAGACCCAACCCCACTTTGGGTGCTGCCAGCCTTGAGAGGGTAACAACTTTTCTGTACTTGGGGGTAACGCTACAGGAAAACTTATCCTGGGACCCCCAGATGGTAAGATCTCGGTTTAAGTTGTCTCAGCTCTCGGGCGCAATCTTGAAGGTTGTAAACACCTCAACCTACAAGCCTATTAGTCCGGCAGTTGAAATGTACAAAACCCAAGCCAAGGCGGCTGCAACCTATGGGAGTGAATTATGGGGGCATAAAGCAGGCAAAGAATTAGCAAGAGTGGAAAATAACTTCCTCAGACGCCTCCTGGCCCGGCCTCGAGGCACACCGCTCTTGCCCCTAAGATTAGACATGGGCCTCCCTTCTATCGCTGAGGAGCTAGAGTCAAAGCCATTGAGGTTCTGGCATAGGCTTTGGTCTACTAACGAACTTGTTCACTACAGGCAAGACCTTATCCACGGATCACTGAAATGATATCGACCTCAAAAATATTGAGTTACCATAATATCGTTGATAAAATATCAACTGGCTATCTTTAAACAGGTAAGTACTAAAATATCGACTCTAAAATATCGAGTTACTAAAATATAGACTGTAAAAATATCGTTTTTTTTAAATGTCTTTAAATTAAGTTAAAACTAATGTAATAATAAATATATTTATTATAAACTTACTTAAAATTATTAAATTAATGTTATATTAATAAATATTTATTGTAAATTAAAAAAATATAAAAAAAATACATATATATTTATATAAAAAAAATATTATTAAATAAACATATATAATAATTTTACCGTAGCATAGCAAAATGGTTAAAATTTATTGTAACAACTGTAGTGAATTCTACAATAGCTAAAGCGTTGGATAGCGTAGGGGTAAAATTTACTATTCCCACTCCAGTGGGTGCAACAGTAGGGAAAGCGTTGGATAGCGTAGGGGTAAAATTTACTATTCCCACTCCAGTGGGTGCAACAGTAGGGAAAGCGCTGGATAGCGTAGGGGTAAAAATTACTATTCCCACTCCAGTGGGTGCAACAGTAGGGAAAGCGTTGGATAGCGTAGGGGTAAAAATTACTATTCCCACTCCAGTGGGTGCTACAGTAGGGAAATTGTTGGATAACGTAGGGGTTAAAATTACTATTCCCACTCCAGTGGGTGCTACAGTAGGGAAAGCGTTGGATAGCGTAGGGGTTAAAATGACTATTCCCACTCCAGTGGGTGCAACAGTAGGGAAAGCGCTGGATAGCGTAGGGGTTACAATTACTATTCCTACTCCAGTGAGTGCAACAGTAGGGAAAGCGCTGGATAGCGTAGGGGTAAAGATTACTAATCCCACTCCAGTGGGTGCAACAGTAGCGAATGCGTTGGATAGCGTAGGGGTTAAAATTACTATTCCCACTCCAGTGGGTGCTACAGTAGGGAAAGCGTTGGATAGCGTAGGGGTTAAAATTACTATTCCCACTCCAGTGGGTGCAACAGTAGGGAAAGCGTTGGATAGCGTAGGGGTTAAAATTACTATTCCCACTCCAGTGGGTGCAACTGTAGGGAAAGCGTTGGATAGCGTAGGGGTTAAAATTACTATTCCCACTCCAGTGGGTGCTACAGTAGGGAAAGCGTTGGATAGCGTAGGGGTAAAAATTACTATTCCCACTCCAGTGAGTGCAACAGTAAAAAAAGGCAAAACTTCATAATTAATTATTATTTATAGAAATATCAGTACCAAGTAAATTTAATTTCCTATACCAATAACTTGTATTTACCAATTAATTTTTATTTCGTGGACAATTATGAATTAATTAAACAATTTAATTAATTAAATAATTAATTATTGATTTACTTCCCATCCTATTCCCCTATAAACCCACAACCCGCTACTGAAACTAATTTACTATAAATTAATTATTTATCAATTAATCAATTATTATTAATTACCAATTATTTTTTATTTAATTACCTATTATTAATTATTTTACAATTAATAATAATTTACATAATTAATTAATTATATTTAAATTACTTCCCACCCTATTCCCCTGTAAACCCACTACCCGCTACTGAAACTAATTTACTATAAATTAATTATTTATCAATTAATCAATTATTATTAATTACCAATTACTTTTTATTTAATTACCAATTATTAATTGTTTTACAATTAATATTAATAATGACATAATTAATTAATTATATTTAAATTACTTCCCACCCTATTCCCCTATAAACCCACTACCTGCTACAGATTTATATTACACAATTATTAAAATTAGTAAAAACTTACCTTATTTTACATTTTCTTTTGTCTATATTGTATCTAGTCGATATTATGTCTAGTCTATATTTTTGATTCGATATTTTGGCTATTAATATCGATATAACTCGATATTTTTGTAGTCTATATTATGTCTGGTCGATATTTTGTCTAGTCTATATTTTTTCCTCGATATTATGTCCAGTCTATATTTTGGATTCGATATTATGTCTGTTTACCCTTATCCACGTCATGAACCTGAACCAACGCGACAGAATCCCTTGGCTTGCTTTTGTAAAAAAAGAACTGTATTCCATGAACTTGTCCGAGTTATGGGAGGATCCTGAACAAGGTTGTCGAAGGGTTTCCCGCAAAAGTCTGGTTCAAACTCATAAAGAAAAAAGACTAGCGCTGCTGTCGTCTGCACAAAATAGTGGCACTCTAACAGACCGTTTCCTGGAATCCAAAAATTCCTATGTATTTGAAAGTTTTATGGATTTTATCTTTCCCATTTTAGCGAGAAAATTGTTTGTACAATGGAGGCTAGGCTCCTTGCCCATCAGAACCTTCACTTGTAAATGGCTAAAGGGTAATGACAAAATTTGTCCATGCTGTAACTCTCTTGAGGAAGATGAAATTCACATAATGTTTGTCTGCCCTGCCTATAATAAATCCAGAAAATATTGGTTGGCACCGCTTTGCAGAAATCTGGGATTCAGGAATTATCTGCATGCGTACAGAGTACTGAAAACCAGCACTCTGCCCCATATTGTGTTTGCGGTTGCTAAATTTTAATGGCTATCTGGCAGATAAGGAAGAAAAAAATCCTCTAATGTGTGGACAATGCTACGAACTGTTTTAATCCCTTTTACGCCTTGATTATTTGGGAAATCAATTGTATGAATTCTATGAAATATGTTTATAATAGTCAAGTTTTATCATTGTGTCTTTGTACTGTATCTTTTATGGTCTATATGACCGAAATAAAGAATTTTTGGATTGGATTGGATTGGATAAATGAAGCATAAAAAGTATGAAGTTACTGTACCTATGTTAACTCACCATCCTATATTTGACATGGTAACTGCCGTATGCCTCATAAACATGAGCACTCTGATTCTGACGGGCTACTTTCAAGATTATCTTTTATATAACTGAAAGATAATGAACAATCGTATACATGTGTGTATATATATAAAATATATCACTTGCTAAATTCCTCCTATACCTTATCACATCTATGCAGGTAATGACGTATTCAAGAGTTTTGGTGAGAGAGCCATTCGCATTCCTTCATGTGAATAACCCCAAGCTCATATGAAACCATATCTAAAGTATTCAACTGTACTAAAGTCAATGTTCAAATAATACATAGTTCATTTTCCAAAACACAACTTGTTTTTCAGAATAGTTCTCTGTATTTTTAACTTTCTTTCCAAACTAATTTATGAATCCAAGTAGAATGAGCCTAGTTGCAGCAACATTGTAGCATGACTTCCTAGCAAGGACAACTTGGAGCACAGTGAATTTACACCCAATGACTTGAGATTGCCAACTTCACCTTTAAACAACACGAGAGCTCGAGGATTCCTAGGAAATGTAGTAATGTTATCCAGCATCATCGCAATGTGTGCTCCAGTGCTTAATTTGTAATAGAAGGAGGGCTGGTGCCGATAGCTGTACTAAAAAAGCAGCACCTGTTGATTTTAAATGTTAGTGGACCAAAAACAAAGGCAGCATAGTCTTGAATGGACCCCATGGCTCTTCCATCCACTATTTGACACTCTTTACACCTGTATCTCACTGGAGCAGGTGCCTACTTTCTCCATTTGAGCCGGTTTTCTGTCGTTCTCGTCTTACTTCTTTCCTCTTTATGTATTTTCTTTCTGTTGCTCACAGTTAAGGTCAGGTGAGGAAAAATAAGTGCCAGTTCACATACCTGAGTGTCTGTGGCCCCCATTGGGAACCACCAGGTTAAATTAAGCACTGTTCTACAATGATGCAAAGCCATTCACCAAGCAGCGTTGATACTCTGTGACCACCCTTTCTTAAATCAAAATGAACTTGGCTTGAGTTTGGAGTACGGGGGAAACTACAAGGTATGTTTATGAGTTTGTCACGCAGTGCAGCACAGCAAGTCACCTTGCTGTGCTGCACTGAATGAAAGGGAAAAGGCAGGAATGCACCCAATTTATTACTGTTCTTGACCTTGGCCCTGCCATGGTGCTGTATTGGCTGCATAGTGCCAATGCAATCAAGCCTGCACCTTGGTGCAAGGGTGCCAGTGTTGCATGCAGTATTGTTTTTGTGAAGGAAGGGACACCTTCCTGCACAATTTTTTTTTGAGAGGCATATACGCAGGAACTTTGGCCAAACTCCTGAGACAGCTGCAGCGCATCCAGAACTCCTCTGCACGCCTGATCCTCGACATCCCCGGCAGCAACCACATCACACCCCACCTAAGAGACCTACACTGGCTCCCCGTCACCAAGAGGATAACCTTCAAGCTCCTCATCCACGCACACAAAGCACTCCACAACACCGGACCAGCATACCTCAACAGACGTCTCAGCTTCTACACCCCCACTCACCAGCTCCGCTCCACCAACCTTGCCCGCGCTTGAGTCCCCCGCATCCAAAGAACAACTGCGGGCAGAAGATATTTCTCCCACCTCGCCACCAAGACCTGGAACACCCTCCCTACCTACCTATGGCAGACCTGGCTCTCCGAGCAGTAGCAGTAGCAGCACTCCTGCCTCCCCAGCATCCTGAGACCCCCACGGGTAAGTAGTGCTCTCTACAAGTGACATGATTGATTGCCACACCACACTCTGCTTGAAGCACGGAGTTATGCAAAATCTCTGCTAGTCGTGGCATGGCAGAGTTTACCTGCACCTACCCCTATTTCTAATGCAGGGAGTGTATTCCCATGCCATGCTGTTGGCCCCCCAGGAGAGGTCAGAGGAAAGCATGTAGTTTACACAGCTCCAGTTTTTCTGGCAGGAGGGGTGGGAGTGTAGTTCACACATGCTGTAGTGAGTGGGCTGTAGTTCACACGTGATCCGAGTTGTTTTACGGCTGGTGGGGAGGACGCAGGAGTTTACATGTATTCATGCCAGCGGTAGCAATCACACCTGCTTGAAATTAAAATCAGGGGTCTGGTGTTTTATATTTGAGTTAGTGTCTAAAATATGTGAAGAAACTGGCACATTTATCTGCAGGTCACACATGATTCAGCCTGGACACTGGGAAGGGGCTGCCTTTCACATGTTTTGAGTTTTAATCCTGAGACGAGAGCTGCATTCCAACGTGTTTTTGTTATAGCACCTGGAAGGAATAGGGGCACCTGTAAAGAGTTGCTTGCCGTTTACTGATTAGTGGGCCCTTGCCATATTCTCTCATTTGATTGTCTAAGCCAACAAAGGAGCAAACTGGGGGAGGGGCGAGGAGCCTGAGACCTAGTACAATAGGCTAAAGGCTACTTGAAAGCCTGGTGCCTTTTGCTGTCTTTTTCTGTGTGTACTTTCCCTTACTACAGAGACGTTTTAAGGCATGGGCAAAGTGGGCTCTGGCCCTTGGCCCCCGCCTTTTAGGGGGTCACTGATAGAGCCAACTAATTTCTACTAACAGTCGTGCCCTGATGACCGTTTTATATACCGTTTTCCTTTAATTTATTTTTAATGTGGGTGATGTTACAAAGTCTATTACAGACATTTTACAAAGAAATGTGTTTATATTTCATGCAACATCCAATAAAAAAAGTTTATTTTAAATCAAAACAGGACCTCACATATGAGAAACGAGAGGGTGTCACCCACAGACGTTATTTGCCATAATATTAATGAGCTGCCTCTGTGTTTCAAAATTGAAAACACATCCCTACCCCTGACTATTAGTTGTAAACACATTTAGAATTTGGAGGAATGTGCCTGAGCAGGGTTAGAAAACTGAACGAAGAGGACATGAAAGAGCTGAAATTGGATCATAAATTCAAAGCTGGTCCTAACAGGGGCACCAAAAATATGTTTGGCCCAGGGCCCCCAAAATCCTTAAGATGTCCCTGCCTTACTGCACATATTTTCATTGTGCTGTAGAGGGAGGTTAAATGGAGGTATCTCATCCGTGGTAAAGTCCTCTGAGATCTGTGCTGTTACCAGTATTAATGCGTCTGTAAGCCTCATTGGTGCTGGTTTGCAATGCTTTGCAGCCCACCCTCCGACCTAACTAAACAAAGCGCGTTTTTCATAGCAGTTTCTTACATCGGGGAAATCACGAACAAGTTATAGCTGAGTGAAACAACATCTAGGTAAAGTGCTTTGAATCATGGGATGAATTAAAAAAAAATCTGAGTTGGCATCATTCCTTTCCCAGTGCAACCACTCACCTCTCACTAAGACATTACCATTTTTATTGAATTGGTTTTCAGGCGTAGTTGCTGGATATTGATTTTACTGGTTTTCATATAGCGCTATCAAGGCCTTTCGCCCGACAACATAGCACGTTTCACAGACAAGAGATACTTTAATTGAAATTATGCATAGTTGAATTATCAAACACATTCATCGGATGATTGAAAGAGACAGTAGTGATCCAATTTAAAGCAGTAAATATTACTGCAATACATATATGTGATATACCAATACTTTGAGATTATAAGTGCGTTTGTAGCACAATTCAATGTCGGATAGCATCTCTGCTACAGAGCTCTGCATGTTTCCCGTCCTTTGTAATGTCCTGGTGCAGTGTTGTGAGGACATGTGGCACATAAAGCACTCATGAAACGATTGACCAGTGTCTCCGGTGCAGGCGTCCTAGATGTGCACGCTTTAAAGAGAAGACTGGGGGCCTCATTTATGAAAAGTGACGCATCGCTGCGTGAAAACAGCGATGTGTCACTTTTCACTGCGCACTCCTTGTGACACCAATGATGCGTCATATTTAATGTATGACGCATCATGTCGCAAGGAGTTACAGATACGTCAGTATTTCTGACGTATCTGGAAGCGCAAAAGTGACGCATTGCTGGAGTGTGTCACAAAAGTGACGCAACTCCTGCAATGCGTCCTTTCACATGGGGAAAGCCCCATGTGAAAGGGCTTGCACCAGTCTTACGCCTGCTGTGAGGCAGGCGCAAGATTTTGACGCAACAGTGTCCTAAAAGTGACGCAGTGAAATCTCATAGATTTCATTGCGTCACTATTATGAGGCTTTTTGCGGGGGAACGCCCCCTCTGCATACAATGTACCTGATGCAGGTATAATGTGGCGCAGGGGTTTAAAAAGTGACGCATCTACCTAGATGCATCACTTTTTAAATATGGCGCAACAAGGCGCATGTTTTACGCTGCCGATGCGTCACAAAAAGTGACGCATCAGCAGCGCAAAACTGACGCAAGGCCTCATAAATGAGGCCCTGGGTGCTGTGGCTGCGGGTACAGCAGAAGAATCGGGAGATGTGGTGTTTAATGTAAGGCTGGCAGGTCGTGGAAAAGCCTCCTTTCCTGTCGAATTCATCTAATGAAAGAATGCTGGGGAATTGCACGACTGAATTCTCCACCACGTTTAACCATTCATGCCAGAAATCAGCGGCTGTCTATTGTGTAACATAAAACAATTTCTCTACAGGTATTATTTTGTTGGCTATTTATAGAAGATTATGCACATGATATGTTGCAAACAAAGGACATTTTGAAAGGGAGACGAAAGAAAGACAAGATTGAATCCAAAAATAATTTTTCATATAAGTAATGGGTCAGAACAAAAGCACGTTGTTACATTAAATGTCATGTAACCTGTTACAGAACTCTACACAAGTGCTTGTGACAAGTGAAGGAGTATATACAGCAGGAGGACAGTGCAATAAACACAATAATATATACAATGAACTCCTATTGATGCCCATACATGTAATACAACAATAGACAAAATTGGTATTTTATAATCACGAGGATGGCACCTTGAGTTGCGCTGCAGGGTCAACGGCCTTTCATCCGGTATTGTTTTTAGGCCATCATCGGACCAAGTTACAGTTTTAAGAAAGTGCTCTACAGGTAAAAGATAGAATGAATGAACAGTGGAATGTAGAGATCATAAAAAGAGACAACATGGTCTCAACAAAAGGCTCTGCCAAAGAATGATACAATAAAAGGGTGAGCCATTATGGGACAGATATAAAGAGAACAATGGACTTATGTAATGCCCTGTGTCAGGACGAAAGTGCTTATTACCACAAAACGATAGTGCCGAGGCTCAAGGGGTGGTAAAGCAGAAGGAGGAGTAACTGACCATGCTGATTTGTGAAGGTAAGTTCACCAGGTCTGATGCCACAATGAGTAGAAGCTGGAGATAGGTAATGACAAAGGATTTTTCAGGGATACCGAGGAGTGAGTCTCACAAAACTCACATGTAAACTGTGGCCAAACAACCCAGGAAAAGTATTAGAGCTTGATATATACATAAGCACAGTTATGTTTGACAGGTCGTAGAAAGAATGCCGTCAGCCTATATTGGACTCGGTTGACCGTGGATTTGGCTGAGCCTCTGTGCCAATGTCTATCTTGTTGGCTTAATGAACAGTGGACTGATAAAGGTTAACCCCTGCAGCAGTTAGCCCCTACAAAGGCTTATTTTTCCACAAATTGGCACCCGAACAGGAACTTATCGGAGACGCAGCCATCCGAACGATCAGACTTGACGGAGGACCATCAGCCGTGAGGGGAACGGCCAGCATACAGCACTCCATTGCCGTGAGGGGAACGGCCACAGCAGAACTACACTCCCCAGCAGCCCCGGCACCCCGGCGCTCCCGTGACGCTCCTGCTGCGCCCGCAAGCGCTTAACAGCGCGGAACACCTCCCGCGTCACGGGACGCACGCGGGCAGCGCCGGGCTGAGCCCCGGGCAGAGGGCGGGCCGTCTGTGGCCGTCCGGGGCAGGAAGAGGCTGGGCTGGGCCACGGACCCTTATCCTTCCTGCTGGGAACTAGGACTCTGCTCCTCATTGTGAGTGTTTAATCAACTGTGTTTAAATTGCCTGTCTATACAGCATAAATGGCTAAACTGCACTCTGTAATAACGATATCCCGCACCATGGATAACTATATGGTCAAGGTGGTCCGCAAGATCAACTCTGATCGACGCCTTTCACTTAGTAGGATCAGCCCCCCTGTTTCACCTACTAATGTACCTTCTACCTCAGATAACCTTGATGACACTATTGGGGCTATTCAGGTTGCTTTGCCTTCAGTGGAGATGGACTTAGATACTGTTTCAACTTCTGCTAACCGCCCAGCCAATATGGTTTTATTGGACTGTCCGCTGCCATCAACATCTCACATCCCCTTGACTCCTACGGCGGTGCCATCACCGGTCCACAGACCAGTGAGGGCATGCAGAAGGCTGATCAACAAGTGGGGAGGGCATAGAAGAACTAAGAAAGTTATTTCTCCATCTAAACAACCTGAGCTTACTAAAGAGCTTACTAATGCTACTATAAATGAGGCAGATATGAACACCTTAAATGGCGACCACATCCAGCACCTCGTTAATATGTTGACCACCAAAATGGAGCTTTTAATTAAACCCTTAATGGTAAAAGTTGACTTAGTATCCAAAGAGGTAGCTAGATTAAGTACCCTCTTATCCCCCCCAGCTGCTGTAATTGGAAAGAAGAGCACTAACGTTAACATGAGCGATGCAATACATAAAGGTGCTGCTGTTGATAGCAAGGGGGTCGGGGATGAACTAGACCAGGTCTCTAAGGAGGTATCTAGACTTGGGGGTCTTCTATCCTCACATCTGTCCCAGGCTAAATTACCCGAGAACGCTAGCGCTGGAACATCTGCATCTATAATGGCCCCAAGCTCTAATGGTAGGGGGGAGAAAGTGACACAATTGGTGTCATCTGTGAGATCAGCTCAGTCTGTGTCAAAGTCTGATACTACTGCTTCGACTTTGAGGAACAATAGCTCAGCCAGCAGGGCAGTTGAAAATAACTCGGGCGGTTCTCTGGGAAAAAAAGACTAATAGTTAATTTACCCCCTGATTGTGCACCGTATACAGTGGTTCTGACTAATGTCCCAATAGTCGACCCAAACTCATTTGAAGCACCGGAGGAAGTGTCAAATTCTTTAAGCAACAAAGTATTAGCATGGCTAAATAAATATTGCGGCTTCCCCACTGCTTTTTGTAATGACATATTGTCAGTGCGTAGAGTTGACTGGATTGGTACATCGAGAAAAGCATGCAGAGGCAACTGCGTTATTGTAAACTTCAAGCACCCTCAGCACGTCGCCACTGTATTGTTAAGGGCCGCCTCCTTACCGGTTACAGAAGACAATATATGTGTGCGCCCGTTAGGATTCTTTTACAACCACCTTAGTATGACTCCTAGTCCCCATGCTGGTCATCAGACTCCTTCATATCCCATACACAGGCAGGTTTTTTTCCCTAGGGCACAACAAGATCTCCAACTTCCTATGCCTCCGGATGCATATTGTTATAATTTGTGTAGGCCTAATCCACAACCTGAACCAATCTTGCCCTTGTTTAATCGGTTTTCCCCGTTATCATCATTAGGAGAAAATTATTGACTGTCTAAAATCCCAGGGACAACAGGCCACCCATGCCGCATCGTGACTTGGAACATTGCTGGCATTAGGGCTAAGGCTGGGAATGACGAATGGATTAAATTTCTGAAAACATTTGACATTCTCGCATTCCAGGAAACGTGGGACTTATCGAACAGTTTTTCCTTGGATGGGTACAGACATTTTTTTATCCCTGCTACTAGCGGTGGGGCAGGAAGACCAAAGGGGGGCTTATTAACTTTGTTTAAAACTGACCTAAAAGGTGTGCTAACACAGTATAATGTAGGTTCTCCAAACTGTATGATTGTTGAATTGAATCCTCTTTCTTTTTCAAACATTTTATTCATAATTTTTTATATTTCTAGTCCTAATGAATGTACTAGGCATAATTTGGATATAATTGAATCTTTTTTGTCAGACTATACAACTAAAGCAAATAATTTTGAAATAATTCTTTTAGGCGATTTCAATATCCATCCCTGCAACGAGCCATGCGCCAGTTTCTTAGAAGAGGGGCCACCTCACTCGACAGTAATGCACTTTGAGCATTCTGATAGGGGGGAGGCACTTGAAAATTACTTGGAAGCATGGAACTTATATGAGTCAAGCTGTGGGGAGGTTGGAAGTAGAATTTCTACTTTTAAGGGAAATGGCGACGGTACTGTAATTGACTATATTTTTATGACGTGTCAAATTTTAGCTAAGGTGGTTAGCTACAGCACTGTGGTCTCAGTATTTAGTGACCACAATCCAGTAGTAGCAGAGGTGCTGTCTACGGTTATTTTAACTTGCAGAGGGCTAAGGTTGATTGGAGGTCAAGATGTGGTTGTAAAGGATCAGGGCCGTAGACTGAAATGGTCATGTGTTGTCCCAGAGGATGTTTCACAGTCTGTCATGGATAGAGCAGAAAGCGATGTGATTACCTGTTTAGAATTAAGGGCATCAAACCTCCAAGTAGTAACTGCCTTTGACAATATTTGTAAACATATTAACAGTAGCCTTACATCTAGCAAAAAATTGTCTAGGCCTACAGGGAGAAAATGGTTTGATCATGCATGTTCTAGGGCGCATGCTGATCTGCTTAAGGCCCTTAAAGCCACCCCAAAAGATCGCCCACTAAAATCCATACTAAGATCTACCTATAAGAAAGCCATACTAACCAGGAAAAAGGAGATAAAAGACAATGCTGGGTTGCAACTACTTGACCCTGAGGTTATTAAAAATAGCGCTGAGTTTTGGAAGGTAGTTAATCAGCCATTCTTTTCAAACGAGGATATTTCTTCCCTCGAATACAACATCCCGGATGATGATTGGATTAATCATTTTGAAAAGATATACTCTAGCGCACTTATTGAGGACTTGCAAAGTTCATCCCTTTACACTCTGGAAGTCCCCGGTGTAGTTTTTGAGGTCTCTGAAGTTGAGAGGGCAATTGAACAGACAATAAAAAACAAGGCCCCTGGCCCAGATGGAGTCCCAGCCCACTTCTTTAAAAGTGATCCAAAACTGTGGTCTAGGGTTCTGTGCAGGGTCTTCAATGTTCAGATCTAAGCGTGGTACCTTGGATCAGTGCCTAAACCTGCAGTTACTAGTGGACAAATACACCAGGGCCAAAGATGGTTCGATGTACTTGGGGTTTATGGACCTATCTTCGGCCTTCGACCTCGTGAACCGTACTAAACTTTGGCACATCCTATTGATCTAGGGCTTGACCGTGCTCTTGTGAACCTGTTGGCGGACCTTCACTCAGGCCTTTTGGCTTCAGTTAGGGTTAGTTCAGACGGGCGACGCACCAGCCATTTTAAATCTAAAAGAGGGGTGAGGCAGGGGTGCATTTTGGCCCCTCTGCTATTCACAGTTTACATTAATGCCCTTGAACCAGTGCTTAAGTTAGCGACCCTTGATATACCGCGCATAGGGGAGACTTGTGTACCGGTCCTCCTGTACGCGGACGACGCTGTGCTTTTGTCACGTACAGGGGTCGGGCTCCAACGGTTATTAGACACCTTTGGTCTATTCATGAATTCTCTAGACCTTAAAATAAATGCTAAAAAATCACAAATAAGATCACGGGAGGTGGCTCACGGTGTAAGAGAGTGAAAACTTTTTATTGTTGTAAGGAAGAACTATGCAGAGTGTCCACATTTCCATACTTGGGGATCATTTTTGAGGATAAAGGAAGCTGGGGTCCACAAATAAAAAGTAGAAACAGCGCCCTTGTAAGAACATCGTCGGCTATTATGGGCTTTAGGAGAAGATTGGGGGCAAGGCCAATCTCAGCCTTCATGAATATTTATAAATCCAAGTGCCTGTCTGTTGCCACCTATGGCTGTTCATTATGGGGCTATGGTCCAACAGACTCTCTTCAAGTGACAGAGAATACAATTTTTAGATCAGTCTTGTCTGTGCCCCATTCTGCGCCATCTTACTCTATCCATTCTGAGTTGGGGGCTGGTTTTATAACGGACACAATCAGAGTGACTCCTTTAATTATGTGGCTTAAGACTTGGCTGAACGATGAATTGTCCCTTAATCGGTCTATCTTCAAAGATTATCTTTCACTTGATAATGTACATAAAATTAAGTGGCTGACTTATGTAAAAAATGGGTTCAATGTACTGGGGAGATCTGAGCTCTTTTCCTCACCGGAAATAATTACACATAAAGACATTGCCATAACCAAAAGAGATATGCATACGAGGTTGGCCTCAGTAAGAGAGGAAAAGGAGCTCATAAAACCAACTGTAAGAGCTAACGTTTTGGTTGCCAATCTCCCTGGTCCAGAATTGTACCTTACCTTGGTTAACCGCCCCTTTCATAGGTTCCTTTTAACTCGCTTCCGTCTAAACATGATACATCTGATATTAGGTCAATATCCAACATGGTGTAAGCCTGAACAATCATTACCTTGTTCCTGCGATAATTTTTCTTCGCAGGACACTATGCATTTCATGATGTTTTGTGGTCATTTTATAGAGGGGAGGAGAAAGTTTCTTGTGCCTGTTCTTAAAAAGGCAGGGTTTTTGCAAGTTAGGCCAGCACTCCTTTACCTGCAGCTACTAAATAACCCTAGTGTCATTTTCCACGTAGCCAGTTACTTGGTGGGTGCTGTGCGTTCAAAGAACAGGCTCATGAGAAACGCGAGATTGACCATATCCTTATGAAGTGTGCATCTTGTTTTACAAAGGATACCGTGTATTGGGAGTAAAGACAAGGGAGGAGAGATTAATTTATATTGTGATAAATGTTGATTTTATGAAACTAGTGATGTATTTTTAAATGTTATTCCTTCTCTTGTTTTTAACATGATTGTCTTTTTAAAAAAAACACTGAAGTACATTTTAAATCGTGAATGATGTGTGTTTTGTTTTGTATGAATTATTGATATTGTATATTTATCGTACTGCGCCTTTTTTGATATTGATTTATCGAAATAAAGTATTTTGACTGACTGACTATTAGAGATAGTAATCAGTGATGTAGTTTGAGATGTCATCAGTGATGTCATCAGTGATGTCACTGACCATGTCATGAATGATGTACTATGTGACATCATCAGCAGTGGATTGCGGGTGCGCAAGTTATAGTTAGTACAACTAACTATAACAGAGGAATTTCAATGGTTTTGTAAAAGTGAATTGTCCAGCTAACTATAACACCCCTAAAAGAATATATCTTTCCATTCCGCAAAAAAAAATCCCGCATACCATCACTCCGCATTTTTAAGTCCGCAAAAACCATTACTCCTCAAGCCATAATTCCGCAAATTTTTACAACGCCTATGACTTCACTCCGCATGCAATTACAACGGAAATGCATGTGTGGTGAAGTCATATACTTTGTAAAAGTACTTTATTTTTAAAGATATATATATAAATATTTATATATATATATATATATATATATATATATATATATATATATATATATATATATATATATATATATATATATATATATATATATATATATATACATATATATATATATATATATATATATATCGTGAACTCCGTATCGCTCCAGCACACGCTGCTTCCACAGCCAGCAAACAGGACACCGGACACGGACCTCGAGGTGTTACAAACTTTTTATTAGGCAGAAAGTGTCACAGACGTTTCGGCTCAACGGAGCCTTGTTCACATGACAACGATTGAACTTCCGGGTACACCTTTTAAAGTGCTAGTACGTGATAAAATTAACAACACCTGTGCAAAAACGCGTGTAGACATAGAAGAAACACTTGGCGACGGCGTAGCACCCCACAATGACACTTAATTCTTAAAAATAAATGTAAAATACATTAGAATAAGTATGTGAAATTCGCTAAAATGATATGTTCATTACAGATTAAAATCCATTATTTGTTTCTTTGGAAATCATTGTAAAATACATGTTTTAAAATTCATGATTTAAATGAAGAGTCCTAGTGCATAATTGGTTAGGATAAGGTAAATGGGACCGCCATAAAGATAATGAACACGGTTTCTAACACATTTATAAACATTAGAACAGTTCTAAAAAGACCTCATTATTATGTTTCTGGCCTTTATGCCAGCTCACTCTGTTTGTTTCCGAGTTGAGACTCAGCCCAAGGGACAGCGGACAAGTAACTATAAAGTGCTACGTGCTTACTCTGTAAAGTGCATGCCGTGCTAAAGTGCATCATCAATATATGTGCAAATCCAGCATTACTGTGCAAATATGCATACTGATCAGTCCCTGGGTCCACAATCAAGATTTCTCAACCTAACAGATTAAAAATGGGTAGTCCAAAGCGGTTCTCTTAATCCTAATTACATCCAAGTTCGACCTAGAATGTTATACACACCCCAAATTTGGGCCGGACTCCATATTCATTTAAAAATACAATCACAATACAAACATATTTTGTAGCGATTCAAGCATTAGGGTGCCACAAATGCCATGTCTTAGTATTTAGTGCAGAAAGTAAATAAATGTGAGGTTGGTCTTATTGACCCATAACCCAACCCTAAATAATAACCAAAACCACACCTGTTAGGAAATCTGTTGTATGTATCTCCTTGTAAATTCCTAACCGGTTGAAACCAGTGCACAGTGAAAATAATAATCAAAATTAGATGATCCAATCTAAGCAGCATTACGAATTATATCAATAAATAATGATGGGTGTGTGTTCGCAGCCCCCTCGAGGTCCACCCGAGCCATCGCCCAGCCGGGCCATTGACCAGGATATTACTCACGGGGGGGAGACCACACACCCCAATCATGTATTATTAGAGCAAGCAAGTGTGTAGGTCCTCAGTCACGTTAAGTCCATTAGGCACCTTCGTGTTAAGCAGAAGAATATACTTAGTTTCAAGTTTCCTGAGCCTGGCATCCCTGTCACCGCCCCTTCTGTTGTTAATGACCGCTTCAATAACCCAGTACCTGAGACTACTATTATTGCTTTGGTGAAAGTCTCTGAAGTGGCGCGCCACTGGGTAAGTACTGTCCACATTGGTTATTGCGCGCAAGTGCTGTAGAATGCGTTTGTGGACAGCATTCTTCGTGCTGCCCACATACTGCAATCCACAAGGGCATTGCAAAACATAAATGGCGTATTCTGTCTTGCATGTTAAGACTTGGGTTATCGCATGATTTATCCCAGTAAATCCATCCTTGAACGTTTTAGTGTTTTCACCATGTGTGCAAGCTTTGCAAACCTTGCAATTATAAAAACCTTTGTTCTTCTGCCACCATTCTGTTTTAGTGAAGGGATCCGGATTGGTTTTAACAATATGATCCCTTAGGGAGGGTGCCCTGCTAAAGGTTAACGAAACTTGCTTAGGCAGGCCACTGCCTATCACGTTGTCTTTAAGCACTATAGGCCAGTGCTTGTTCACTATTTTTCTTATTTGCTGATGTTGCTTGGTGAACCCCGTTATTATTCTAAAACACTCAGGCTCCGTCTTCCCAGGTTTAGAAATATCATGTATGGTGCTGGGCTCCCTGTCAGCTTTCCTGATAAGGAGTTCCTCTCTAGTAAGGCTCATGGATTTCTGTTTCGCTCGGTCAATCAATTTCATGGAGTAGCCTCTCTCAAGGAATCTGTTTCTGCTTTCATTTTGTGCCTGCTCCAGATCTATGGGGTTGCTGCATATGCGTCTTAAACGTAGCATCTCCCCATACGGGATACTGGAGATAAGGTGCACTGGGTGGGCACTCGCAGCATGGAGAATGCTGTTGCCAGCTGTCTTTTTTCTGAATACATTGGACTCCAAACGGCCCCCCTTGATGTAGAGTTCGGCATCAAGAAAAGTGGCACTTTCTTGACTCAAAGTCGCCGTGAATCTGAGATTAAGGGAATTGTCATTTATGTCCTGAACAAATTTGAGTGCTTCTTCATGACTTCCCCTCCATACGACGAACAAATCGTCTATGAAGCGGAACCATGCCACTAGATTGTTTCTGATGATATGTTGGTACCCGTAGCCGAGGACCAGCTCCTCCCAAGCTCCCATGTGCAGACATGCGTAGCTTGGAGAGAAGCTGGCCCCCATAGCTACCCCCTGCTTTTGTCGGTACAGTTGTTGGTTAAATAAAAAAACATTATTTGTAAGACAGAGACTCAACATATCCAGCAGCATTTTGGTATGTTTCTCATTACCTGATTCCCTCCTGGAGAGGTAGTACCGCACTGCCTCCAAACCATCACTATGTGAAATACTGGTATACAATGCTGTCACGTCCAAAGCTATTAGCCAATCCCCTTCCTGAATTTGTACCTCTTTGATTTTGGTCAGAAAATCCCCTGTATCACGTATATATGACCCCAATTGTTGAACATAACCTTGCAAAAAATAGTCAATATAAATCGAGGTATGCTCCAAGAGGCCTCCCCGTGCCGAAATAATTGGCCTTCCAGGTGGATGTTCGGGGTTCTTGTGTATTTTAGGGATGAAATACAGGATGGGAGTAACAGGATGTTCAGTCTTTAAATACTTGTATTCAGTTTCAGTGATGAGTGTTGCTGATTGCCATTTATAGAGTTTGCGGTGATATTCATCCTTTATTGTCAACAATTCCCGATTGTTGATCTTCTCATAGCACAAATGTTCATTGAGTTGGCTGTATGCCTCCTTGTCATAATTAGATTTTGTCATGAGGACAACATTTCCCCCTTTGTCACTGTTTCTTATTATCAGATTTTTTTCCTTATTTAATTTGTCAGTCAGTGCCTTGTATTGTTGTAGTTGAGCTGAATATCTGCGCTTCGTGCCACCTGTTTGGATTTGCAGTTTTTTTAAATCAGCTACAACATTTTCGTGGAAAATATCAACATTGTCTCTCAATATATATATATATATATATAAACACCCTAAAAACTAGTTCCACCCTAGTCCCTTTAAATACCCCAGCACCCTTAAACATTAACCCATCCTGACCCTAAAAATACCCCTGTACCCCAAAACCCAAAACAACCCCTGAACCCTAAAAATACCCCTGTACCCCAAAACCCAAACATACCCCTGAACCCTAAAAATACCCCTGTACCCCAAAACCCAAAACAACCCCTAAACCCTAAAAATACCCCTGTACCCCAAAACACCAAACAACCACTGAACCCTAAAAATACCCCTGTATCCCAAAACCCAAAACAACCCCTGAACCCTAAAAATACCCCTGTACCCCAAAACACAAAACAACCCCTGAACCCTAAAAATACCCCTGTACCCTAAAACCCAAAGCAACCCCTGAACCCCAAAAATACCCCTGTACCCCAAAACCCAAAACAACCCCTGAACCCTAAAAATACCCCTGCACCCCAAAACCCAAACCTACCCCTGAACCCTAAAAATACCCCTGTACCCCAAAACCCAAAACAACCTCTGAACCCTAAAATACCCCTGTACCCCAAAACCCAAAACAACCCCTGAACCCTAAAAATACCCCTGTACCCCAAAACACAAAACAACCCCTGAACACTAACAATACCCCTGAACCCCAAAACCCAAAACAACCCCTGAACCCTAAAAATACCCCTGTACCCCAAAACCCAAAACAACCCTTGAACCCTAAAAATACCCCTGTACCCCATAACCCAAACCCAGCCCTAAACCCTAAAAATACCCCCGTACCCCAAAACCCAAAACAACCCCTGAACCCTAAAAATACCCCTGAACCCCAAAACACAAACCTACCCCATAACCCTAAAAATACCCCTGTACCCCTTAACCCTTAAATACCCCTGCACCCCATAACCCAAACCCACCCTTAAAATACCCCTGAACCCAAAAAAAACCATATACTTACCTTACAACTTACCTTAAAACATATACTTTTACCAATCATGCTTTTACAATGATTTTCGTCGTAAAAGCATGCAAGATAAAAGCATATAATATATAAAGGCATGCGTTATAAAAAAATGCGGAGTAAAGGTACCTGCGTTATAATGGTATGAGGAGTGAAAGTATGCGGAGTAAAAAATGCGGAGTGACGGTATTTTACCCCCCTAAAACCTATGGTTTCTTCAGTGAATTTCAAAGGTTTTTTAAATGCTAATTCCTAACTATAACAGGCTTCAAACCTATGTTTTTTTCAGTGAATTTCAAAGGTTTTTTAAATGATAATTGTTAACTATAACAAATCTGAAATCTATGGTTTTTTCAAGTGAATTTCAAAGGTTTTGTAAAGGACAATTTTAAATGTATTATTTGTTATAGTTATTTTCTTGATAATGATTTAATACATTTTTTTAACTATTTATTTTTAGATATTCTAATTTTTAAATTACATTATAATTACATTATACATTACATTACAAAATATACTTTCTCATAATTAATTACTTTAGTTTAAATACTTTGCAAATAGGCAATAGAATTTTAAGTGCAGTAGTTACAGTTGTTGGAATGGGCAACTCAATTTCAAACACAATGCAACATTGAGCTTAATGTGAATTTCTAGTTAAATGCAATTACTTACTTTATGGATTACTTTTCTAACCACAAGACTTGATCCTAGATTCAGTCCTGGGACATCTCCTGTAAACAGTTTAGTAGAAGCGTTTTGGTTACAGTAGTGATTTTTAAGGAATATTATTGTATTTAATTTAAAGTTTTTTCACATAGAATCACCAATGTTATCCTATGGGAGGAAATTCACTTAGTAGTTAAGTAGTGTTATCGTTTCTTTTTCTTACTCAGTGGTGGATCCTGGATCCAGCACTGGTGCATCTCCTGTAAACAGTTGAAAGAATGCATTCAAGTCATACAGGCAATTTTTAAGGAATATTTTTAGTTTGTTAAAATACACACTTGGAAACTTTTCTGGTGAAAAACAGACAATGGATTCCTATGGATGGAAATACAAGTTACTTGTAAGTACGGTTAGAATTTTTTTTCAGGGTCAGTGCTGCGCTAAAAGATGCAGCACTGGGTTCCCCTTCTGATAACAGGTGAGTAAATCGGAATTCGTTGTTCGGATGATTTTAGGTCATTATTTAAAAGTTCCAAAACTCCACACTTTGAAGAATTTCCAAGTGAAACCAGTCAATGTTAGCCTATTGAAGGAAATTCAAGTTACTGATAATAATGGTTGGAATTACTTTTCAGGATCAGTACTGGGCTCAAAGATGCAGCACTGAGGTCTCTCCTGATAACAGGTGAGTAAATCGGAATTCGTAGTACATCCAGTAAGCGCCACAGAGCTGCGTAGCAGAGAGATATAAAAAAGGGCACGGCCTGCACCACCTCTCTGCAACACAGTGCAGCGGCGCTTCCTGGAAGCACCTGGTGGGCTACTTGGCCCCCATGGTCCCTCAGGTATGAAATGGCATTTTTTCCCAACTTAAAATGCGCCAAAGTGCGTGTTTGCACACATCACGTCAGGCCCCGTCCCCTCCCTTCACCACTGTGTAAATGCGCCCTGTCTCCATTCTAAGTTGAGAGATTAAGTCCCCTTCAATCCAAAGGGTCCCTAGGGTCAAACTAGCCCACTAGGTACCTCCAGTAAACGCCACAGAGCTGCGTTGCAGAAAGGTGTAAAAAGGGGCACTTTGTTTTGTTAAATGTCATTTTCTCAGGAGCTACTGAACAGATTTACACCATTTAAGCAAAAGGCCCGAGTGTGAACTAAGGACTTCCTCTTTGCCAAATTTGGTGTAATTCTGTTCAGCAATTCGTGCTGTAGCTGCGGCTAAAGGTCCCTATGAAATATTGCATGGGGAAAACATGTTTTGGGAACCCCTTTTTTCTTGGCCCCCGCTTGACAAATCACCCCAAAGACTTTCAGGATAGAAGCGGACCGGAGCGCCCCACCAGTTTTAAAAATGTTGCGAAGATTCGTCAACAGGCCCCAAAATTATTTCAAATAGAATGTTGCGGACTTCCTATGGAAAATAGGTCCTAACTATAAATACCTACTGGCAACCGCTTGAAGACAGCATATGTGCAGGACTGTATGGGTGGATGAGTGTGTATATGTGTGTGTTAGTGAGTGAATGACTGTCTCACTAGTGTCTTTATCAGTAACCACATTTGTTTTAATCTAGTATATGTGAGTGTTGATGTATATAAGTGAGTATATGTGAGAGTGAGAGATTGTAAGAGTTCCTGTTTAAATAAGTATGTCTTTCTATAAGTGATGGTTTTAGAGAGTAAGTATGTGTAAGTTTCCTTAGAAGTAAGGTGGTAGTGGGTGTATAGCTGTATATGCAAATAAATGGATGTTCAATAGTTTATTTGCATGTGTGAGTATGTGTGTGAGTAACTTTTGGATGACTGTCGGTGTGTAACAGGATGTATAGGTGTATCACTACATATGATGAGTGAGTATATGTATGAGTGACTATATAGAACTGTTGGTGAATGAGTGGATGTGTATATAGTTGGTTGAATTATTGAATTGGTTGTTGTAACTGGTATGGGTATCTCCATTTTTTTGAAAATATTAGTTTTTATTTTTGAATATGTGTTTCAAGGATTACATTACACTGAAAGGAGGTCTGTCACTCTGTCACAAGGATGGTGTCATCAGTGATGTCATGAGTGATGTCACTGACCATGTCATGAGTGATGTAATATGTGACGTCATCAGCAGTGCATTGCAGGCGCGCAAGTTATAGTGAGTCCAACTAACTATAACGTGGGAATTTCAATGGTTTTATGTCAGTAAAATTTCCAGCTAACTATAACTGTTGTGAAACCTCTGTTTTTTTCAGTGAATTTAACAGGTTTTTTAAATGCTAATTCCTAACTATAACTGGTCTGAAACCTATGGTTTTTTCAGTGAATTTCATAGGTTTTTTAAATGCTAATTCCTAACTATAACTAGTGTGAAACCCATGGTTTTTTCAGTGAATTTCAAAGGTTTTTTAATAGCAAGTTTCTATAGCTATGTAATGTAATATTTTTTTTAAATGAATCCTATATTGTATATTTATGTAATACTATTTTTTTAATGTATATTCATATATTTTTTAATTTTTATTTTTTTGCCTTGGAGCACTCCCGGTGCGCGTACCGGGCGCCCCCCCCCCGCGAAATGTAAAAAAAATAATAATTTGGGGGCCTATATGGGCCTCCTAAACTCCCCTCAGAAAACCTACGGGGTCAGGGACTCCTGTAGCGCTCCCGGTGCGCGCTCCGGTACGCGCACCGGTAAGCGCTCCCAAAAAATGTGGAAAGTTAATTTGCATAAAAACCACTGCAGACACTTACATCAAATATAGAATAGGCCCTACTATATAGCAGTCCCTACCATTTTCCCAAATTTGGTGGAATTCCATTGAGCCATTTCGGCTGTAGCCCTGTCTAAATATCCTGAGGTAAATTACATGACAAAAACACATATGAAATGTTACAATTTACAACCAATTAAAATGTTACTTTAATTTTCTACTTTTTTTTCTTGACATTTGATTGGTTATGTACATGAATATAAATGAAAAATGTGAGGGAAACACAGCCATTTTGACTACAACTGCCTGAGATACATCTTTAAAGGATTTTCTCATTTATCTTCATCACCTTTCTATAATGTAAGTTGTTAATTTTTTTTTTTTTTTTTTTTGAAAGACCTTTATTAACAGCAAAGCCATTGTCGTCACTGAAGCACTTACAGATTCACATTGGATGGAATTACATATCACAATAACATTGTGGCCAAAGAAAAAAATAAAAATTGTACACAGCCATAGTAGCCGGCATCCCGGGGGCCCGGCGGTGTGATGTAGTGGTACTAGTCCAGTGTTACCAATAGTGATACCTCCCTGGAGGTAGCGTGTGGAGCAGTGCGACAACTGGCCATCCCCTGATGTAAACTCGGTTGCAAGGTCTTATGTTGAGGAAAAGGTCAAAGAAAACTGCCCGAACTCCCATCTCAACTCCCCCCCCCTCCCGTGAGTGTGTCTATGGAATTTCTACATCCTCCCATTTGTGAGTAAAACATGGTGTGTCTGCTGTGCGCCCTGTCCTAACCCCAACCCCAGTATGACAGTCCCCCCAGTAGCCATCCCACCACGCCTCCATGAGACCTCGAACTCCAAGTCTACCCCATCCCACCCCATCTCCCCCTCCACTCCTCGCCCCAAGGGGAGAAACCCATGTGTGTCCAACTCCCTACTCCAATACTTGGTCCTGGAGGTCTACCACCTCCGAGGTTTCTGAACCGCCTTCCTCTCCCTTTTGTAAATGTTCTTTGTAGAGGTCCCAAACGTTTTTCGGTCTGCTCCTAGGCAGAAGCAATTCGCTGTACAGCTCGGTTTGAGTACAGCAGTACTGTAAATCCCTCGTCCACCTAGTCTTGGCAGGGAGAGGCCCTCGCATCCAGCAGGCCGCCACCACTCTCCTGGCTATCAACAACGCCATATCGACCAGACGACGCAGAGATGGGGGGAGTGGCTTAGAGTAACCTAGGAGTGCCAGTTCTGGCATTCGAGGCAGTGTCTCCCCTAATATCTGATCGAGTTCAGTAAATACCTCCCCCCAAAAAGCATGTACCCCAGGGCAGAGCCACGCCATGTGGAAAAAGTCGTCAACCGGCGTTCGGCAACGCTCACACTCCGCCGAGGGACGGAGGCCATATCTATGTAAACGTTCGGGGGTGTAATACACCCGCTGAAGGAACTTGAAATGCACCAACCTGTGCCTGCCATTTAGGGAGATTTTGCGCGTGCTGGAACAGCAGTATCGCCACATATTGTCATCGATGGGCGATTGCAGATCGTCCTGCCATGCTGCCCTAGCTTTAGAGTGTAGCAAGCGCTGATGCGTCACTCCCAACTTGTTGACTTGCAAGATTAATTTAGCAGGTGTTTTAGTTTTAATGATATGGGTCAGTTCAGGAACCTCCTCAGGTTCCTCCATAGCAGAGCCCAGAACCTCCCGGAACGCCGAGCGGAGCCTGTGAAACTGGAATTTCTGAAGTAATGAGTGGCCCGACGCCGTGGGTGTGAGTTGATCCCAGGTTTTTAGTGTACCCTCGGTGAACAAATCCTCCATCTTCGCGATTCCGAGAGAGCGAAGAGCCTCGACGCCGCCCTTTTCACCCAAGGGGTCCAGCCAGAGCGTTCAGTCTATCGGCATCAGTGGGGAGTACAACATAGTACAGCCGCGGGTCCGCGCCAGGGCATGCCATGCATGGTTGGTTGCCTTAAGGGAATCCATCTGTCCGACAGAGCGATCCACCGGGAGGCAGATCGTGGCAGGCAAGGGGAGCGGGTCCGCAAACAGTTTTTCTAGGATGAGATGCGGCATGCGTACGTCGCCGTGGACCCATGAGTGCAGATGAGCAGCTTGTGCCACTCGGTAGTAGCGCTCCAAGTCCGGGGCCCTCAGACCCCCCATCTCACAGGGGAGAATTAGTGTCGCCCACTGTACTCTAGGTTGTTTGCCACCCCAGGCCAGTCGGATCAAGACTTGTGTGAGCTGTCTAAAAAAGGACTTCGACAGCACCACAGGAATATTTATGAAAAGGAACAGGAACCGGGGCAGCACGATCATTTTCATGATGGCGATCCTGCCTAGGAGGGATAGCGGGAGTTTACACCATGTGTCCACATCATCAACTAATTTATTGAAGGCTACGCCATAGTTATCCCGGATCAGGACCTCCGGGTCAGTGTGCAGTCGAATGCCCAAGTACCTGACCGAGTCTGTGGACCACTTCAGAGGGTACTCCATGTCGAAGGGATGTGTCACTGGAGTGAGAGGGAAAGCGATGGATTTGTCCCAATTCACCCGTAGACCTGAGAGTGAGCCGAAGCGGACCACCTCCCGGAGAACTGCGGTCAGATTCGACTCCGGGTTTCGGACGTATAGCAAGGTGTCATCAGCGTACGCCGATATCCCTATTTTGTAGGTGGGAAAGCTTATCCCCTCCAGACTGTGGTACTCCCTTATGGCGCAAGCCAGGGGTTCCGCCACCAGCGCATAGAGTAGAGGCGATAGGGGGCAGCCCTGCTTAGTTCCCCTGCCAATATAGATTGGTTCCGACACACTGTCTCCCAATTTCAATCTGGCTGACGGTCGGTGGTACAGCGCCCCAATCCTCTGTAGAAACGGTTCGCCCAGGCCCAGCTTCCGTAGCGCTCTGATCATGAAAGGCCATTCGACAGAGTCGAATGCCTTCTCCATGTCCAGGAATATCGCTAGCGCCCGGTTCTCCTGTCGGACATGTTGCATCGTACCCAGCACCGTGCGTATGTTGTATGTTAAATTTCTGCACAGAACGAATCCAGACTGTTCGGGCGCAACTAGCTCCGGGACCAAGAGAGCCAGTCGATTGGCAAGTACTTTGGCGTAAATCTTTGCGTCCACATTTAGCAGACTAAGAGGCCTGTACAAACTGCAGAGGTCCGGGGGTTTCCCCGGCTTCGGTATAGTGACCAGCAACGCCTCACGCATGGTGAGGGGCATCTCACCGTCCTCACAGATCGCGTTGAAGAGGGTGATCAGGTGTGGGAGCAAGATGTCTTTGTAGGTCTTATAGAAGCCTACCGTGAGCCCGTCGGAACCCGGTGCACTACCCGCTCTCATGCCGGCCAGGGCCTCCAAAATTTCGTCCTCATGAAAGGGGGCCATCAAAAATTCCCTGTCCGAATTCCGCAGGAAAGGCATGGCAATATGGTCCAGGTAATCGTCCATTTCGCTCTCAACGCCCTGTGTTTTGGACTGATAAAGTTCGGCGTAGTAGCGTCTGAAAGTCTCTAGAATTTGCTCCTCATCCGCGACCACGTCGCCCTCTGGGGATTTCAATTCGTCTATCACTAGAGGTCTCCGAGAGCCCTTAACCATACGAGCCAGAAGGGCGCCCGGCCTATCTCCCTCCCCGTAGACCCGGGCCGTGGCGTATTTACCCATATAGAGAATCTCCCTGTCCGCTAGTGACTGATACTCTGACAGTAAAGGGGTGAGCGCCAAGCCATTGTTAGTGCCAGGGTCCAGTAGCTGGCGGCTCTCCAGGTCCGCCAGCTTAGTTTCTAATGCGGTCAGCTCCCGCCTAATGGTGGGCAACATACTGGAGCTTTTTGACATAGCCATGCCTCTAATAAAAACCTTGAATGTCTCCCAGACCGTGAAAAAGTTATCAACAGAGCCCAGATTAGTAGCAAAAAAATTATCAATATCTTCCGCCAGTTCGCCCCAAAAGACATCATCCAACAGGGCGAAGGGGGGGAACCTCCAGGTAAAGGCCGGTATACCCTTCCTAGCAGTGGAAAGATGCAACAGAATGGGGGAGTGGTCCGAGAGGGTGCGCGGGAGAACCTCGCAGGTGCCAATACTGCTTAGGACCGGAGGGGTCGCCAACCAATAATCTATTCTAGTGTGGATGTTATGGTAGGCCGAATAGTGTGTAAAGCCGCCCTTCGAGGGGTGTTTGTCCCTCCAGACATCTACCAGGTCGAGTTTGATCAGCTCGGCTTTCATGTAGGCGGCGGAGGCCACCGGCCGCCGAGCAGGGCCCGCGGAGCAATCCCTCTCAGGGTCAAAGACAAAATTAAAATCCCCTCCCCATAACATCCCAGGTTGTGTGTGAGACCTACAGTGTGTGGACAGGACAGCATAGAATTCAGGGTTATCATAATTGGGGCCGTAAACGTTAACTATCAACAGGTCAAGTCCCTTACCCACACATCTAGCCAGGACATATCGACCCTCCGTATCTGCCATTACCGGGATCAATTTCAATTGTGAGGAAGGGCTGACCCAGATTAATACCCCCCGAGAATGTGTCGTGAAGCCAGCCGCCACAATATGTCCCGCCAACCCGCGAGACTGTAACATCCTACTGTTGATAGTCAAATGGGTTTCCTGCAGGAGGGCCAAATCAACATGATGTCGGTGTAGGTAGCTAAGGACCTTCCTCAACTTGCGGTAATCGTTCAAGCCCCGCACGTTCCAGGTCATCATTTTCAGAGTGTGTGGGGAATGTGTGGGAACATTCAAAGCAGCATTCGACATAGCAAGGACCTTTGAACCATTGTATCACCAGGGATGGCGAGAACAAAACGCAGCATTACACATTTCCCCGTTGTAGCCAGCCGGCACTTCAATTCGGGTACATTTCCACAGAGCAGTCCACTCAAAGCAATTGCAAACTCCCCAAACCCATTGAAACAAGAACCCCCGTCAGTAGCCTCCCCCAACCCCACCACCCGCTCCACCGCCCACCCACAGCCGACCACCCCCAACCAGGTCAGACAGGCCCCAAAAGCAACCCCCATCAACCCAAAAATAGCAATTTGTAGGTCGTTTCGAAACTCGACTCCCCAGGGAGTCACACAGCCAAAGGCACCGGGGCAGAGCACGCCTGTAAGGAACCACACCACCAACTGCTCTATCGCATATAGTCAGTTCGACTCTCCAGCCCGACCCCGCTATTTGTTCAGTGTCCGGAGTAAATCACACCAATGCGCTCCCCAATCCCACCAACCCCCCAACCATTGAACACTGGCCTGTGCATACCCCCAAGCAGCGTTATCTTCCCCCCTCTTCAACAACCGCCATAGCGTAAATCCACTCGATTCGTACGCTGCACCATCTAACAGTACTGACAGTCATAGTGCAATCCAGACTTACCGCCCCCCAAGGGGGTGGTTCAGCTCCTCCATTTGAGGAATAGTGTCCCCTCCGCGTTGAGGAGAGCTAAATACTCCATTAGGACCCATCTAGTCTTGCTCGTCCATGTGCGAGACTGAAGCAGCGTCGTCTTCCTGGTTCTTCCGAGCCTCCTTGCGCTCCCGAGTCCATTCCTTCAGGGACTTCTGAAGGTCTCTGGGATCCGTGAAAAAGTAGGAATGCCCTCCTGTGTTGATGCGGAGTTTGGCGGGGTACAGCATCGCGTAGTCCAGGCCCAGCATACGTAGTTGTTTTTTGTATGGCGCAAACTGTCTCCGTTCCTCCTGGACTTTAGCCGTGAAATCCGGGTAAAGGGAGATGTCCATGCCCTCATGTTGCAGCTTGCCTTTGTCTCTCGCCAGGCGCAAAGCAGTGTCTCTACCGCGGCAATTGAGAAGCTTCGCGATGATGGGACGAGGAGGCGCGCCCAGCTGCGGTTGTGGGCCCAACGTGCGGTGTGCCCATTCCACGATAAACATGGGAGAAAAGGCCTCCTCCCCGAGCAAACTCTTCAACAGTTTCTCTACATAGAGTTCCATTTTGCCGGTCTGAGTGGTCTCCGCAACTCCCGTGATGCGGATATTAGATCTGCGCGAGCGCGCCTCCAAATCCTCTGCCTTATCTCTAATTACCTGTAGGAGTCTACCGAATTGTTTTCTGTCCTTGTCCCATTCGGTCTGCGCCTCCTCCGCCTCCGTGAGATGCCGTTCTGCCATGTCCAGGTGCTCTGCGTGCTTGTCGACTCGTTCCGCCATGCGGTACGACAGTGCGTCTATTTTAGAGCCAACAAACGCGATACTGTCCTGTATGCCCTTTTCCATGGCAGCCAACATGTCCCGGAGCTCTGTGGACGCCGAGCCAGTCGCAGTGGCCCCCTTCGGGGATGCCTCCGGGGCCGTTGCATCCGTTCCCTTCGGCCGACGCCGATCGAAGGAGAGTTTTGCCTGCGTGGCGTCGTTCTTCCCCATGTTCTTCTCTAGCAGCAGGCGAACACAGAAACAATGGGCACCTCGCTGCCTCCAGTCGGCAAGGATAGCGTTTGAGTCTCTCCTGACGGCGATCTGCTGCGGCCGGTCGCCGAGGTCTCTAGGCCTGTGTTGGCGGCGCGAGGCACCCAAGATGGCGCCCGTTAGTATGGTCCAACAGTCTCCAACCACTCTAGCAAAGTCTGCACTCGGCTCCGGGCGATATCAGTACAAAAGTCTCAGCGCCGGACCTACCACTCAGGTGTAGTGGAGGGCCGTGGGGACACCAGGACACACCGGGGCTGATATGCGCCTGCGATCACTCCGTTGCTGCGGAGGCGCCACCACGTAGTTCAAATGCACAGCTTCCGCACCGCCAAAGACCCACTTCGTTTGAGGGCAAATGTTCACGAAGGGGGGTGGCAGCCAAGAAGGGGAGGGCGCTCCGGTCGAGTAAATGCTTGATTTCGGCCCGTCCGATCACCACACCGCCTCTACCGGGCTCCGCGGCCGCACGTCAGGTGACGTCGCTCGGCCTGCTTTCCAGGATAGTCCGCGGCATCAGGCCCAGTCCGCCGCCGCCAGATCGCCAAAGATCCTCGCTTCAATCCACTCGGAGGAACTCGCCAGCCAGGGTCTGGAAGCTACCCACTGTTGCCTTGGGGTGTCAGTGGGTGTAGTAGAGCCGAATATGGGAGATTGGACACTTCGAAGGATAAATTAGCAGGATTTTTCCGGGGCTAAGGCGAGGAGCCGAAGGCTCACGCGTCCGCCATCGACGCTGGCTAGCTCCGCCCCCCACGTAAGTTGTTAATTTGTAAGGGGCACTTTAAGTTCATTTGTAAAAACGTTTTCTGACAGTTATTTACTGTCCCTCTGTTATAGTTACAGATTGAGATAGGCTTCTCTGTTATAGTTATAGATTGAGTTAGGCTTCTCTGGTATAATTATGAATTTTCATAGGCTTCTTCACATACACTTTTTTATATTTCTACTTCATGCCTCATACCATACACTGCCCAAAGATAACTTCACTGTTAAAAACTCACAAGTACCTGTCTGAACTTAAACCCAACAGTGCCCTATCTCTACTAATATATTTATTTTTTATGCAATTTACAGCAAGAAAATGGAAGAAGAACAAAACAAATGTAATATTTCATTCGAAATTGATCTGGAGAACAATCCTAAGGAAGAGATTGATGATTTAGACTTTTTGGATCAGTCTCTGGACCAAGAGTTAACTAATTGTGTGGAAGAAATGGAATCATTGAATCCAAATGAGGACATACCTGATGATATAATGTTAGAAATTCTTTAAAATTTTGAAAAATCACAGCAATACATTTTTATTTAATAATTAAAAATTGTTCGAGACATTATTCTTTTTTATATGTAAATCATGAAATAGTACCAAAACGAATATAATATAAAGTGAGACTTATAGTATACTGTGCAACTTTTTTTTGTGTTACATAGTAATTTTGCTCATAGTTACTTCCTTTCTCCCACTATATTATCTCCAATGTGTATTTTACATCTCTTTTTCATCTCCTGCCTCCATGTTGTTTCTGCTTTCCTGAAAGACTATAGTATAGATTCCATATACCACAATAACTTCTGTAACAACATGCAAATTATCTACAGAGGAGACAGTCTACATTGAATTTAAGACTCTGCATTGGTACCTACATGCTGGTACTTATATCACCCGCACAACACAACAACTCCATGCAGAGCTACCCTACCTCTAAGCACTTTAAAATATTATTTTACTATTTCACTGGGTTTTCCCCTAGTACGCTCCCCGGTACGCTCCCTGGTCCGCGTCCCGGGCGTCCCCCCCCGCGCAAATCGAAAAGAAAATAAAAAAAATGTTTGCCCCGCGGGGCCCTTTTATGGCCCCCACATCAAACCTAGGGGATCAGGGGGGTCTACTCTGCCTCCTTATGGTCATTTCCCCATTTGTTTTTGCTTCCTCTTATGTCTCGATCTTACCGAGACACAAGATGGCGGCCGCTCCGGACTGTTTCGAATGTTTACAGACACCCGAGAGCCAATCAGCTTTCCGCGCGCAAGTATCGTAGCGCGCCCGGAGCGCTCCCCGGTGCGCGGCCATAGATATATATATATTTTTCTGAACCTAAATTACTCAAAATCCACTGGAGCACATATCTTAAGACATAGCAAAGGCACATCGGGCTACCAGTCCCCACAATTTTGCCAAGTTTGGTGGAAATCCATTCAGCCGTTCGGGCTAAAAGTGAGGTCAACCGCCCTATGGAAATTAACATGGGGAAAACACGTTTTAGGGCCCCCCTTTTGTCCTGGCCCCCGCTTGACAAATCCCCCCCAAACATTCAGGGAAGGACTGAAGCGCCGCGAGGCAAATTTGGGGAAATTTTCAGGCAGATTCCTCAACCGGCGCCAAAGTTATTCTCAATAGAATGTTGAGATTTTGCATTGAAAAAAATCCTAACTATAACTACCTACTGGTGACCGCCAGTAGGTAATATATATATATATATATATATATATATATATATATATATATATATATATATATATATATATATATATATATATATATATATATATATATATATATATATATATATATATATATAGGCAGTCTCCAAGTTCGCTATAATTAGTGACATCTGGGAGCATTCATTTTAAAAGTACGTTTTATATAATTTTGTAAAATTGGCAACACAGGATGAAGAGTTTGGCAGTGCATATGTTAAAAGCCAGTTTCCAAATGTGCAGGATGCTTTTATAATTTACATGTATATTTTGTTACCTAAAATGTTAGCTACACGATATTTCCAGCCAATCTTATATTTGTATTATGCAATGCATTTAATCTGTTTATATTTTACCTAACAGGCTAGTTTTAGCTGTAGAAAACTATATTTTGTAGCATTCTGGGTCATACGCTGTTCACATACACAAGAGTATGCTTTCTATGTTTACTCAATGGTTTCATGGGAAGGGCTATTTATTTTGCATGTATTCTGGCGTCAAACCTGATTGACAAAGGCTTCTTGAAAGCCGAAACGCGTCTCTCCTGACCTCTGGGATTGAGGGTGAACTGGCAGAATAAAATAATACTGAATCTTAAAACACCTCGAGTCTGTGCCATTCTTCCATTGAGTTTCTGTGGGAGCTAGATGTTTTGTTCATTTGATGCAGCGTGAGTGGTCTTCGCGCTTATCACGGAACACCAGTTGTTTGAGGCTCTCCCTTCAGGTCGGACAGTTTTGGAGGAGTATGGGAGTGCTATTGGGGGAGCCCCCAGTGGGATAGCCAGGAAGCGGAATGAGGATGACTGCAGTGGGAGACCAGGGTCTCATAGCGGGCAGTTTTTGCAGCTGCCAGCATGGGATACATGTTCTGTACAGCAAGAAATGCCTTGCCCGAAAGACTAGTGCCTCCTGGTAACTGGGCAGTGCAAAAGCCGATGCCGATGCGGTGAGGTTGTTTTGGCAGTATCATATTGTAAATGGGTCCCCCTCAACCCCGAGTTTGTGCCATATTTTTAATGGATTCAATTCATGCTGTCTGTCACCATCGGATATATTGACATTGCCTCTGCCCCGGCTACACGCAAATCGGTCATTGATTCTGAGGGTGTTAACATTCTAGCACAACCAGTGACACTGACCTAGCAGTACGATCATATGGTGATAATTGCCTGCTTCACTATTGATTATTTTGGGGCATTATGGGTATGGTAGTCCAGAGGGGTTTCACATCACGTGCTTGTAATTTGACTTTGAGTTACAACATTACTCTCAGTCATGTACTTGGCCCCAGGTGAAACTTCCAGTTTTCCGTTCCCGGTGCCTCAGGTTGTTTGAAGATAATGACTGTGTTATCAGCAGCATGAAAGGAATAAGATATATTTTGCAAAAGGTCACGCTGTGGTATGTGTCATCAGCTTGGGTGAGCTAAAACCGGGACTTTGGCAGTCTCCAAGTTTGCTATAATTAGTGACATCTGGGAGCATTCATTTTAAAAGTACGTTTTATATAATTTTGTAAAATTGGCAACACAGGATGAAGAGTTTGGCAGTGCATATGTTAAAAGCCAGTTTCCAAATGTGCAGGATGCTTTTATAATTTACATGTATATTTTGTTACCTAAAATGTTAGCTACACGATATTTCCAGCCAAACTTATATTTGTATTATGCAATGCATTTAATCTGTTTATATTTTACCTAACAGGCTAGTTTTAGCTGTAGAAAACTATATTTTGTAGCATTCTGGGTCATACGCTGTTCACATACACAAGAGTATGCTTTCTATGTTTACTCAATGGTTTCATGGGAAGGGCTATTTATTTTGCATGTATTCTGGCGTCAAACCTGATTGACAAAGGCTTCTTGAAAGCCGAATCGCGTCTCTCCTAACCTCTGGGATTGAGGGCGACCTGGCAGAATAAAATAATGCTGAATCTTAAAACACCTCGAGTCCGTGCCATTCTTCCATGGAGTTTCTGTGGGAGCTGGCTGTTTTTGTTCATATATATATATATTCACAGAAAAAACCATAGGTTATAGTGGATATATAGTTAGGAATTTGCATTTACAAAACCTTGAAAATTCAATGAAAAAACCATAGGTTATAGGCCATATATAGTTAGGAATTAGCATTTACAAAACCTTATTTTACTCGCATAAAACCATTGAAATTCCATATATAGTTAGCTAACTATAAGCGCTAACTATATATCGCGCACACGCAATCCACTGCTGATGATGTCACATATTACATCATTCATGACATGGTCAGTGACATCACTGATGACATCACTGATCACAACATCCAGTGATTGTATGTGTCTGTAAAGTTTAAATATGTTTCACATATTGAAGAATGAGTGGATGTATAAGTGTCTGGATGAAGAATTTAGTAGGTGCATGACTGACTGTATGAGTGAGTGATTAAATGTGTCTCACTGAGTACATGGGTTAGTGACTAAACTGTCTTAATTCGTGCATCAGTATGTTTGATGTTGTGTAAGCTGCTGCATGTGTTGATCAGTAGCTATAAGAGTGGCCATATGGGTTATTGATTGGTTGCCCAAATATTTGAATGGGAGGCTGAGTGTGTGTGTGGGTGGCTGGGAGGTGCGTGACTCTGTGCATAGATGTGTAAGCAGTTGATTCACTAGGAGTATGAGTTCAAGAGTGCATGTGGAAACAGCTATATGGGCGGTTGACTGTGCATGCATATTACAGGACTGTTCCAAATCTTTACCAAGATGGAGTGTAAGTCGCTTTGCTTCTTTTAGTTTTCGCTGCCTTGAGAGCATTTTTAAAGTTTTCTAAAGATCTTCAGTTAAATCTGTGGAAAAATATTTAAAAAATTGATATTAACCACTATTACCAAACAGTAAACCAATAACAGAAGGCAAACAATTAACACACTAGATGTCAATTCCATCTACAGTAATTTAACAACATAGACAAAGGGGGCACATTTACAAGGCACTTGCACCATGGGGGAAATAAGTTAAAATTCCAAGAACACATAGGGTTGTATTTACAAGGCCCTTGCACCAGAAAGAAGTGACTTGAAATGGCCAAGCACACATGAGGGTGTATTTACAAGACACTTGCATCAGGGGGAAGTGACTTACAATTACCAAGCACACATGAGGGTGTATTTACAAGGCCCTTGCACCACCATAAGGTGTGGCCTATGCAGAAGTATGCTGGATTGTCTGTTTGCCATGGTAAAACCAAGAAATAACTAGGAGCAAAAAGGCAGGTCTGGCAGTCACAAAAGTTTGTTTAAGGTGAGGCCTACTCAGCGTTGCAGATGAAATTTTGGCTTATTGAAGAGTACAGAAGACATAATACATGTGCAGGCCAACAGATGAAGTGAGTCATGTCCAGTGCACACTTCAACAAAGACCAGACCTCCTCTGTCTCCCTGGACAGGCCTAAACCTCATCAGCACAATGTGATTAGTAATGTTAGGAAACACAGGTGATGTAATTGAAAAACGTGCACCCTTGCACCAGGGGGAAATGACTTAAAATTACCAAGCAGACATGAGGGCATATTTACCACACCCATGCACCAGGAGGAAGTGAGTTAAAATTGGCAAGCACACATGAGGGCGTATTTAAAAGGCCCTTGCACCAGCAGAAAGTGACTTAAAATTGCCAAGCAGACATGACGGCGTATTTACCACACCCATGCACCAGGGAGAAGTGACTTAAAATTTCCAAGCAGACATGAGGGCGTATTTACCACACCCATGCACCAGGGGGAAGTGAGTTAAAATTGCCAAGCACACATGAAGATGTATTTACAAGGCCCTTGCACCAGAAAGAAGTGACTTGAAATGGCCAAGCACACATGAGGGTGTATTTACAAGACCCTTGCATCAGGGGGAAGTGACTTAAAATTACCAAGCACACATGAGGGCGTATTTACAAGGACCTTGCACCACCATAAGGTGTGGCCTATGCAGAAGTATGCTGGATTGTCTGTCTACCATGGTAAAACCAAGAAATATCTAGGAGCAAAAAGGCAGGTCTGGCAGTCACAAAAGTTTGTTTGAGGTGAGGCCTACTCAGCGTTGCAGATGAAATTTTGGCTTATTGAAGAGTACAGAAGACATAATACATGTGCAGGCCAACAGATGAAGTGAGTCATGTCCACTACACACTTCAACAAAGACCAGACCTCCTCTGTCTCTCTGGACAGGCCTAAACCTCATCAGCACAATGTGATTAGTAATGTTAGGAAACACAGATGATGTAATTGAAAAACGTGCACCCTTGCACCAGGGGGAAATGACTTAAAATTACCAAGCAGACATGAGGGCACATTTACTACACCCATGCACCAGGAGGAAGTGAGTTAAAATTGCCAAGCACACATGAGGGCGTATTTAAAAGGCCCTTGCACCAGCAGAAAGTGACTTAAAATTGCCAAGCAGACATGACGGCGTATTTACCACACCCATGCACCAGGGAGAAGTGACTTAAAATTTCCAAGCAGACATGAGGGCGTATTTACCACACCCATGCACCAGGGGGAAGTGAGCTAAAATTGCCAAGCACGCATGAAGACGTATTTACAAGGCCCTTGCACCAGAAAGAAGTGACTTGAAATGGCCAAGCACACATGAGGGTGTATTTACAAGACCCTTGCACCACCATAAGGTGTGGCCTATGCAGAAGTATGCTGGATTGTCTGTCTGCCAGGGTAAAACCAAGAAATATCTAGGAGCAAAAAGGTAGGTCTGGCAGTCACAAAAGTTTGTTTGAGGTGAGGCCTACTCAGCGTTGCAGATGAAATTTTGGCTTATTGAAGAGTACAGAAGAGAAGTGGAGAAGCGTGGCTCAGTGGTTAGAGGCGGCAGACCCGGAAGCTGAGATCGACCGTGAACCAGGGTTCGATTCCTCGCCTCGGCGGGTCTCGGGCTCAAAATTCCACGGACTCGACAATTCTCGCTCTGGTGCCTACTCAACTCACGGGGTCACACTCTGCGACTCTGGGCAATAGCTTGCTTAATCTCCACTACGGCCCCTCGCGGCGGGATGCCTGGCTTTCACCTTGTGGACACCCTGCCGTGGTTTCTCACAGGGGAATACCAGGACGGGTTCCCTAAGCAAGCGCCGGGACGCTTACGGGCAGCTGTGCGCTTTACAAGTCCAGCACATTTACATTTACATTTACATTTACATAATACATGTGCAGGCCAACAGATGAAGTGAGTCATGTCCACTGCATACTTCAACAAAGACCAGACCTCCTCTGTCTCCCTGGACAGGCATAAACCTCATCAGCACAATGTGATTAGTAATGTTAGGAAACACAGGTGATGTAATTGAAAAACGTGCAAATATTTTTGCTCATTTCACAATCACATCACCTGTGTTTCCTCAGCTTAGGTATCTCATTGAGCAGATATAGTCTAGCATATCCAAGAGTACGCAGAAGGTGAGGACTGTATGCAGCAGTGCAATGTACATAATTCTCCTCCAATGACAATTACAGAAGCCTTAGCATATCCATTCCCCCTAAACAGTCCTAAATGTATATCATAATTATCATAGTGACTATGAAACTCTACCAGTACATATTGTGAAACCTAAATGACTTCAAGAAACAACTTTTTAAACCATCAAACAAGCAAATTATTCTCCCATATTCATGTTGAGAAATAAAATATTTATTTAAAAAAGCAAACCCCTTGTTGTACTTCTCATAAATGTGAAAAGTATTTCTTTTTAAAAAAAACGATTTTCTGGTCATAATTTCAAAACACAAAACAGTTACTATGTACAAGCACACTCTAGCTGGCTTCCTTATTTTCTCCAATAACCATACTAATCTCCTTCTAAATTAAAGGAATCTTTTCTCACCTTAGCACGATTTTTAAACACATCATGTAAGAAAATTAGTCTCCCAGATTCCTGGGAAAAGTACCTTAAAATTGTCTAGCACACATAGAGGCGTATTTACAAGGCACATGCACCAGGGGAAAATGACTTAAATTTGCAAAGCACTCATGAGGGTGTATTTACAAGAACCTTGCACCACCTTTAAAGTCGCTTTTAAAATGGAGAAAATGACGTAAATGTGTCTCATAAGCCTTGTAAATATGCCCCCATGTTGACTATGTAACTCTTGCAAAACATATTGTGAAACCTAAATGACTTCAAGAGTTTTTAAACCAAGAAACAAGCAAATAATTCTCCCATATTCATGTTGGAAAGTGAAATATTTATTTAAAAAAGCACACCCCATGTTATCGTTCTCATAAATGTAAAAAGCATGTCTTTTTCTTAAAAAACGATTTTCTGGTCATAATTTGAAAACACAGCACACCTCCTATGTACAAGCACACCCTGTCAGTACTAATACTTCACATTATCTATAATTATAATTTGTCAAAGAAGCAAAATCTTTTTTGAAAAAATAATGAAAACACTTGACACAAAACAACATTTTAAATGTACAGCTAACTTCCTTATTTTCTCAATATACTATACTACTCTCTATCTAAATTAAATGATTTTTTTCTTACCTTAGCAAATGCTTTTTGAATTTCAAAACAGTCTCAGAAACACACCAATTTTTCTTTAGCAGAACTAAAGGTATGCACTCCAGAGGCTGGAACCAACAAAGGCACTGAAATGCTGATATTCATCACACATATCTCTCATGTCACCCAATCAAAACTCTTCCCTCACTTTTTTCAAATCAACACCCTTCCCCCCTCTGCCCTTTCTGGCCTTTTTCCATAGTAACTACCTCCTGCCAGACCTCTCATGTTTACAAGTTCACACAACAATGTTTCAACTGAACTCTGAACTCTCAGTACACCTGCTAATCCACTGCAATGTTTCTTAAAATCATGTTTTCTTAACCATTCAAATTACATGTTTCAAAGAACGCATCCATGCACCCTAACTTTCTGTTTTCAGCAATGGAAATCCACCAATCACTGCTACTGAATCATTAGCACACAAACTCCACATTTTTTTTCTTTACAAACTCCTACTGATTCAACTGCCATTTCATTCCCACACTTCATCTGACTGCAGCAGAACCTCCTCTTGCCATGTTTTCTGTCTGGATTGTTGGACATAGTTACATTCACTGGGCTCACAGGTATGCTGAAAACAGAAATTTACACAACCTCAATTTACAAAATGTGGAAATCAAATGGATTGGCCAAAGAGGATTGAGATGTCACCAATTGATACCATTGGTGAAAACCTTTTTACATTTGCCAAACCCTGACCTCATAATAGTGCACTGTGGAGGAAATGATTTGGGCACTTTGACTGGGGTAGGTCTGGAAATGCTCTTAAAGGACACCTTTGAGCAATTAATGGCACTTTTCCCTCAAACTGCCTTGGTATATTCCAATATATGCCAAAGACAGAAATGGAGGTGGTCCAATCAAATTTCTCCACAAATTGAGAAAGCGAGGAAGCGTGTAAATAAGTCTGTTTCAGCTTATATGAGAGACCATGGAATGGGTGCCATCTACAACAATAACTTGCGTTATTACATGCAAGATATTTACAGAGGAGATGGTGTGCACTTCTCAGATGAGGGCAACAGAGTTTTCATACAAAATTTAAGACTGTGTATTGGTACCTACTTATAAGTACCTAGAACTTACACAGAACCCAAAAGCTCTTTTCAGAGCTACGTTAACTATAATTACTCTTTTAAAATTTCAAATGTACCTTTTCTCACTAATTTTCACTTATGTTCGCTTCCCGGTTCGCGTACCGGTTCGCGTACCGGCAGCTAACCGCGCGAACAATTCAAAAAATGTTTTTTTTTTCGACATATATAAGCCTCCTCAGCCACCCTCAGAAAACCTAGGGGGTCAGGATACATCTCCCGTGCCCCCTTATACTCATTTCCCCACATTGTTTTTCCGCCATCTTGTGATTAAATTCGACTGAAACACAAAATGGCGAACTCCCGTTATGCTACCGGTAAGCTACCCGGTTCGCGTACCGGGACGCGCCTCTACGGCAAAAAATCGCAAACATTTTTATTTTTTTATTTTTTGCCCCGCGGGGCACTTTAATAACCCCCTAATCAATCCTAGGGGGTCAGGAGGGGTCTACCTTGACCCCTTTCATTAAATTCCCCCTTCGTTTTTCTCCACCTCTTGTCTCTCGATCCTACCGAGAGACAAGATGGCGGCCGGCCCGGACTGTTTAGAATGTTGACAGACAACGGAGAGCCAATCAGCTTCGCTTCGCGAAGTTCCGTTACGCGTCAGGTACGCGAACCGGAGCGCTAACCGGAGCGCTGTTACAGATATATCTGTTTTTTAAAACGTTAATTTCTCAAAATCCACTGGAGCACATATATTGAGACATAGCAAAGGCACGTCGGGCAAACCATATCTACAATTCTGCCAAGTTTCGTGTAAATCCATTCAGCCGTTCGAGCTAAAAGTGATTTGGGACCCCCCTTTTTTCTCGGCCCCCCCTTGACGAAAACCCCCCAAATATTCAGGGGCTGCTCAGAACCAAAATGTGCCATTTTCCTGAAAATTTCAGCCAATTCCGTTCACAAACACCAAAGTTATTCGACATAGAATTTTCAGAATTCCCATAGGAAAAAAATCCTAACTATATATACCTACTGGCTATTGCCAGTAGGTAATATATATATATATATATACATTACCTACTGGCGATAGCCAGTAGGTATATATAGTTAGGATTTTTTCTCTATGGAACTTTTGAAAATTCTATGTCTAATAACTTTGGCGTTTGAGGACGGAATCGGCTGAAATTTTCAGGAAAATGGCACATTTTGTTTCTGAGAAGCCCCTGAAAATTTGGGGGGGTTCCGTCCAGGGGGGGCCGAGAAAAAAGGGGGGTCCCAAAACGCGTTTTTCCCATTCATTTTTCCATAGGGCGTTTGGCCTCACTTTTAGCTCGAACGGCTGAATGGATTTGCACGAAACTTGGCAAAATTGTACGGACTGTTAGCCCGATGTGCCTTTGCTGGGTCTCAATATATGTGCTCCAGTGGATTTTGAGAAATTAACGTTTAAAAAAACAGATATATCTGTGACAGCGTACCGGATAGCGCACCAGTTCACGTACTTTTCGCGTAACGGAGCTTTGCGAAGCGAAGCTGATTGGCTCTCCGGTGTCTGTCAACATTCTAAACAGTCCGGAGCGGCCGCCATCTTGTCTCTCGGTAGGATCGAGAGACAAGAGGAGGCCAAAACGAAGGGGGAAATGAAGGAAAGGGGGCAAGGTAGACCTCTTCTGACCCCCTAGGATTGATGAGGGGGATATTAAAGTGCCCCGCGGGGCCCAAAAAAAAAATTTTAAAAATTGCGATTTTTCGCCGTAGAAGCGCGTCCCGGTACGCGAACCGGGCAGCTAACTGGGCAGCTAACCGGCAGCGTAACGGGAGTCTGAGGAGAAGCTGATTGGCCGTCAACATTGTAAACAGTCCGGAGCGGCCGCCATCTTGTCTCTCGGTAGAATCGAGAGACAAGAGGTGGTGTAAAACGAAGGGGGAAATGAAGGAAAGGGGGCAAGGTAGACCCCTACTGACCCCCTAGGATTAATGAGGGGGATATTAAAGTGCCCCGCGGGGCAAAAGAAAAAAAAATAAAATTGTGATTTTTCGCGGTAGAGGCGGTTCCCGGTACGCCAACCGGGCAGCTAACCGGCAGCGTAATGGGAGTCCGACATCTTGTGTTTTTGGAGTGTCCGGTTTGCGTACCGGGTAGCGTTCCGGTAAGCGTAACAAGGGGAAAACCAAGAGAAACAGTAAAATAAAATTTAAAGGAATAGATTTCCACCAAACTTGGCAAAATTGTAGGGACTGTTTGTTTGATGTGCCTTTGCAAGGCCTCAAGATATGTGCACGTGTGGATTTTGTCTAATTAAGGTTAAAAAAAATATATATATCTGTAAGCGTGCTCTGGCGCGCTTACGTTACGGGTTTTGTTTGCGCTGCAGAGACGATACGTCACGTTTATGCGACGCGTCATGAGGCGTCTCACGTGGCTACGTGATACGTCACGTAATAAAGAATATATTTTACAGCTATAGATATTAGCTTTTAAAAAACCAATGAAATTCACTGAAAAAACCATAGGTTATAGACCATATATAGTTAGGGATTAGCATTTACAAAACCTTAATTTACTCGCACAAAACCATAGAAATTCGCATATATAGTTAGTTGCAATAACTATATATCGCGCACCCGCAATCCACTGCTGATGATGTCACATATTACATCATTCATGACATGGTCAGTGACATCACTGATGACATCACTGATGACATCTCAAATGACATCACTGATGACATCTCAAATGACATCACTGATGACATCACTGATGACATCTCAAATGACATCACTGATGAAATCACTGATAACATCTCATTTGACATTACTGATCACATCACTGATGATATCATTCATGTGATAATACGATGAACCTCTTCAGGCTCTAATATAACCTTAGATACAATCAGTGTAAACAGACACTCACAGACTGTCACTCATCCATGGAGTTACTCACACACCTAGTCAGTCATGCAAAGAATCAATCACACCTCCATTTCCTCAACTATACAGTTATACACACCTTACTTAATCAAACATATACTAACACATATTTACTCTCTTATAAAATCACTGATACAAGTTCACAATGATCCATACAGCCACTCACACATTCACTGGCTCTTATGCACAGTTATTTATATATGTCAACTCTTACATGTACTGTGTTTTACATATGTACTTACTTTGACATGTAGCACTGAGAAATCCAATCACTCACCAATACACTCATGCAGACAGTCAACCGCCCATACAGCTGTTTCCACATGCACTTTTGAACCCATACATCTACTGAATCAACTGCTCACACATCTATGCACAGAGTCACATACCTCCCAGCCACCCCCACACACACACTCACTCTCCCATACAAATATTTGGACAACCAATCAATAACCCATATAGTTACTCATATAGCTACTGATCAACACATGCAGCAGTTTACAGAACTACAGAAATAATGATGCACAAATTAAGACTGTTTAGTCACTAACCCATGCACTCAGTGAGACACATTTATTCATTCTCTCATATAGTCAGTCATGCACCTACTAAATCCTTCATCCAAACACTTATTCATCCACTCAGGTTTCAAGTCTTTATTTCGATTTTTGGCAAATCATAAAAGACACATTATAATACATTATTAAATCACACAATAAGTTTAAAAAAAACTTATGGAGAGAGAGAAATACAAAACGAAAATGGGCAAAGACTATGTACATTTCAAACAAAACATCTAAACCACACAATAATAACCTTAAGTAGGTTGAATTTAGAATAATTTTAAAAAGTATTAAACGGCTGGGAAGGGAAACCTGAGTTAAAAACATAGAGTTGTAGTAGTACATTTCGATTCATGTCGATCAAATAGGAAACCATTTCTTGCTTGATGTGCAAAGAATGCAGAAGTAAAAAAAGGTGAAAAAACTGGTGGTTTAAACAATGTGCAGAGTTTGTCGCTATATGAAGCACTATGTGTGGGCTCTGGCAGCTATGACGTATGTTTTAACCTTATAAGCCAGGCCCAACCCAAATATTTAGCCAGGCTCACTACAAAGACCTCAGAGATGTTAGTCTTTAGCGCCCAAATGGCTTCGGCAGATGTTTTAAATGGTAAACGCTGGAACAGTGGTTTTAACCATTTCTTTCGAGGCACTAAATATCTAGGGCAAGCAAAAAGAAAATGACCCTCTGATTCTTTCTGTCCCGGGCAGCCTTTACAGAAAATCGATAGTCCTGTAGACCATTTGTTTGCAAAAGAGTTCAAAGGCAAAGCCCCCACTCTGAACTGATGATACAGTTTCTTATCCAGCGGTTTGGTTATGACATCCCAATAGGGCTCTCGGGATAGATCTAGTTTGAATGTTAGAAACCTGCCCGTGAGACTGACATTGCTGGAGAGTGAGACTCGATTTAGGCGAATCGAGGCCCAGTACAGGGTTTTGAACTCTTGTTTAGAGGGGAAAGCATTGGATGAGGGGGATAACCAGAGTTGTTCTAGACCCATGTCAATGAGTGTGGTTTTTACAGCTAGGAGCCATGGGATTTTTCCGGATCCACTGATTGACCTGACTTCAGCTAGTTCTTTTGCGAAAAGAGACAGGTCAGGAGAAGTCCATATTCGTCTCCAAAGGGCCACCAGCCTGAATCTAGCCATCTCGTTGATCGGAGGGCACCCTAAGTCCAGACAAAGGGGGATTGAAGGGGTCGACTGTGGTAGACCTACTAGGTTCGAAGGAACTTGCATTGGGTTTTAAAGAGGTTAAGGAGATCCATATAGCCCCAAAGATCTGCGCCATATAGAATAGCAGTGGTAATTTTGGCGTCATAGATCTTGAGGGCTGGAAGGACCCGCTTAGTGGTGGATCTTTTTTGCTCTTTAATAAGACAGCCCGTTAATCGTGCAAGCTTGAGATGTTGGGTGTTAATTTGATCTTTCCATCTCAAGCGGCTGTCAAGGGTGACCCCCAGGTAGGTCATAGTCTCGACTTGCTCGAGATTAACACCATTCAACCTCACGGACTCCGGACAGGATGGTTTCTAGAGAAAACCATAAACTTTGTTTTCCCCACATTCACCGCGAGATTGTTAATGGCACAAAACTCCTCAAAGCGGTCCAAAGCCCGCTGCAGCCCGCTGCGTGTTCTGAAAAGGAGTAGGGTGTCATCGGCGAAAATGAGTAGTGGGAATCTCGTCCAAACCAACATTGGTGCATCAGTGGGGGTGTCCATAAAGAATTTTACTACTTGGTCGATGAATAAGAGGAAAAGTGTAGGAGCCAGGATGCACCCCTGACGGACACCTCTAGTTACGGGAAATGTTTCCGTCACTTGACCCTGGCCTCCCCACCTCACCCTCGCATAATTATCCTCATGGAATTTAATTATGAGGTCCAGTAGTTCTGGTGGACATCCTAAGTTTTCCAACACACCCCACAGTTTGTCCCTTGGCACCAGATCGAAGGCGGACTTTAGGTCAATGAATGCAGCAAAGATGGTACCTCCGCCAAGCCAGACCACCTTCCAATAGATCAGGCAGAGTCTAAACACCTGATCTATGGTGATTATTCCTGATCTAAAGCCCGCCTGGATAGGGGATAATATGTCCTCTGTTTCAATCCAGCCCTGGACCCGTCCCAAGACCATACGTGCAATTATTTTTTGTATGGAGTCAATGAGACTAATAGGGCGGTAATTCCCTGGCTTGGACCTATCGCCCTTTTTAAATATAGGAATTATCTCCGCTCCCTTCCATGATTTTGGGATCGTGGCTCCTTTGGCTAAGGAGTTAGCGATCATGGTTATATAAGGAAGCCAGAAGACTGGATTAGATTTAAATAAGTCCGCTGGTATCAGATCCATGCCCGGAGCTTTCCCTCGCAGGGTCAAGCCCAAGGCCAGCTCGGCCTCTGAAACTGAGAAAATTAGTTTCTCCCCGTGGGTGTGTAACGGGGGTGGCCTGCCCGAGGGTTTTAGGGCTTTGGAGTCATCGGCTCTGAATTGGGCAGAATAGAATGTTACCCACTCGTTCAGGGGTACATGGTTAGCCGGGGTACACGAGTCCGGGTCCTTCCCCCACTTGACTAGATCCCAAAACTTTTTCTGGTTGTTTGAGGTGGAGGCATCCAAGAGATCTGACCAAAACCTATCCTCCCACTCCCGTTTGGATTCCCACTGGGTTTTTCTATAATGGAGCCTAGCCGCTTTGACTGCGACCATGTCCCGAGATTTAATAGTTTTGATAAGATCAGAGTGTGCCTCTCTACATTTTTAGTTGTACCATTTCTGGGGGAGGGGATTAGCTTTGGTAGAAGCACTCCGGCAAGGGAGGGAAAGTAGGGACTTTAACTGGTCAAAGCAGCTAATGTGAAGATTAATAACATTATTTGCCGAGGCCGGATTTGCCCCGGGCAGATCAATTTTTAACATGTCATTATACACATTATTGGCCACTGTGTTAACATTGTCCCATAATGATTTGTCCTCCATGATCCGGGACCATTTCAACCTCCTCCTGTCATTGGTTAGCAAAACGTCCCCTGTATGTGAGGTGGTAGGCTCCTCTAGTCTCTTTAAATCTGGTAGTTTCAATGATAGTAACAGCGGATTATGGTCACTTTCCGGACGCTGTATTACTACCATGTCTATTAATAAGGGCCAATATTCCAGTTTTAACAAGACATAGTCAATGCGGCTCCGCCTTAGACCATTATCGAAAGTACAATTAGCTTCTTTATCCGAACTTGTGCGGCCATTACAAGCTCGAAATCCCCTGTTTAGGCAGAGTGCCATCCAGTTCACTGCCGCCTCGGTTGCTTTGGCCATTTTATCAACTATTAAATCAGGGATGTCCCAAGCAGCATCCTCAGCCGTGCTCCAACTGTCCCCCATATCAAACAATGGCTCTATGGTGCAATTTAAGTCTCCAGCTAAAATGGTGACATTCCCACTGCCCATTTCAACGATTTTGTGGTCGATAATGTTCAACAATGGCGGGCTTCGGCCACCAGGCAAGCCTCTGGCATATATGTTGAAGATGTACAGATCCCGTTGGTTAGCCTTGCTTAGTTTAATTAAAAGAAGGTCCGGGTGCTGAACAGGTAGCTCGGTCGGATAAAGACCCAGTGACTGCTTCACCCAGATCGTTAGGCCACCTGAGGCACGCCCTTTGCCCCCTTTAATCGCAGGTTTAAAGAAATTGGCATAGCCCAACTTAAAGACTGGTTCGGTTGCCCAGGTTTCTTGGAGCAAAATAATGTCATATTTATCTACAAAGTCCAGCCAATCTGCAGAGGAAAAGCGGGCCTTGATTCCTGCGATATTCCAAGATAGAATTTTCATGTTATCATGGGATGGAACCGCAGGGGGAGATTGCAAAGGTGAAACCAGGGTAGCTGCCTGTTTGTGCCCTCTATCCTTCTTATTCTCCATGAGCTTGGCATTATCCGTGGAGTCAACATATATCATAGCCTCTTGAACATCTCTGGGTGCAGGTAAGTTAGGTGCCCTAGTCTCTAGGCCTCCCCCAACAGCAACTAAGTTGTCTGTTGAATGCGGGGTCACCATACAATACCCAATAGGCTCGTGGCCAGCTACTTTAGTAGGGGAAGACTCACTGGATGTTGTGTGAAGTCAATCTATGGCCTCAAGATCGGAGAGGGGGCCAAAGTGATTAAAGAGGAATGGGCGTTGTCGGTCTAGAGGGGTTAGTGCCAAAGGGTGTCTTATGGCTGGGGCCTGGCGGAAGATGGGGTATGTTTGGATGGGTCTTTGCCTTTGAGGGTAGAAGTATAATAGGCCTAAAGTTTGTACATCCCCCTGTCTAGCAAATCTGGCTTCTCTTCGGATGGAATCTACCACCCATGCATCCTTAAACGAGATCAAGATGCAATCTCCCTCCAGGTCCTTGGTCCCATGACCCACCCAGTCTACTCTTCTTACAAACAATATCTCAGTAGGAGAGGAGGGGGGTAGAGGTCGATTTTTATTTAACCAGAAGATTACTTTGTTGCGGAGATCCCCATATGACTCCTTACTGCCTGGTTTTAACGGGGCTACACCTGTCAAGACTATTGTATGTTGGGTTGCTTCGATCGGTAGATCAACGCGAGGGGTGGTAAATCTTCTGCGACTCCCCTCCCTATGATTGGTATTAGTGCGTTGGCCAGCAGGATCTCTATGTGGGCGGGGGGGGGGGGCAGGGTTTGTTTTGATTTGTAGGGATGGTCCCGTACTTTGTTGCCCACCAGAATTGGGTTTGTCCGTGAGCTTTATCTTGGATGTCTGTGTTAGAGTACTCATGGCTGGTTTGGAGGATGTGGTTTTTTGCTTCTCCCCCCCTGTGGGCGTGTTGGTGATTGGCCCTAAGGTTTTGTTATGGGATAGATTACTCATTGCCAGATTATTACTAGCTAGGTTTTTTGTGGCTGTTTGTATTTTGCTAACTCCCGTATGACTAGTGCCAGATAGCTTTTTTAGCATAGCATGGTTTGAGTTAATTATAGCCTCAATGCTGTCAATTTTTGAGGTCATTAGCCTTGCCCGCTCCAAAACAGGTAGTAATAAAGTTTTAAACATGGCCTCCATTTTTACTAACAAAATTTCGTCGCTGTTAAGACACAAAGGGCAGGTGTTAGAAGAACCCACTGACGTGAGGGAAGGGCACAACATATTTGAAAACACAGAGGGATTTTGAGTGTCAAGGGGATGCTCAGAACCCTGGCTACCTTTGTCTGGGACATCATTTATTTTTGGAATCTTTCGTTCCCTCCCCACCGACAGTCTGGAGTCCTGCTTTCTCTTTTTGTTGTTAAGATCAGTATTTAAATTTGGAGAATCGGTAGTTACAGCAGAATTAGAGATATTAAGGGGAAGGTATCCAGATAACTGGCTAGGTTCGAGCCCCCCACTAGTCTGTGAATCGCCCCCCTGGCTAGCTTGTGAATCATCTAGACTGTACCCATCTTCCTTCAAGATAGGGGCAGTTGGATTCACCCCCACACTTTCTAGATGGACGATAGCGTCAGTGGAAGAGGTTTGAACACAATTAAAGGCGGCATGTGGTACAGGGCTGGTAGTAGTGGCTAGACCCCCCAGCGATGAGCGCTTGCCGCTGATTAGGTCAAGTGAGAGTCTTTTTTCGACCATGGCAATTTCCTTCTCCAGTATCCCCGAAGCCCGTGTAATGAAGGCGTCAAGGGGGCCTGATACGACTCCCTTGGTGGTATGGATTTGCACTGTTCGTTCTTTGCCTGACCTTAAGGGCATTATAACAAGTAGGTGGGGTGGAAAATCTCACAATTATTTTCAGTCCGTCCTTGCAGAGCCAGAAGGCAAGGGTTAGAATGGAGAGGGCCACCGCCTACCTTAAGACCCTCCGATCGGCCAGGGGGGGTGGGCCCGGGCCGGACTCTGCCGTACTCGAACGGCCTCAAACGGCCCGCTCTTTGCCCGGTCTTCGCCCCGGTCACTCCCGCGCAGCGGGTGCTCCGCCCTAAGAAATAGGGCAGGGCAGGGGGCGTTGCCGGCAGAGAGAGCGGCCACAGGTGTTGCACGCAGGGACTCCTGGGCAATGGAGTCCCTGCTCGGCTGCTCACAGCCCTGCCGGTGACCAAAATAGTTGCTGGAATAGGGCTCCCCTTTAGCGCCCCACAGGGTGTCTTTCTCCGCAGCGGGACCCGCGCAGCGGGTCCGGCAAGTCGTTGCTGGTAAATCCAATGACAGGCAGTGAAGGCAAGAAGTCACCTCCTACAATGCTCCGTGATCCGTGTTCCGATAAGGTTTCCCGCTTTGGCAGGAGAAACGCTAGACTTTTATTCCACTGTCAAGGGGCGTTGCCGGCAGGGAGAGCGGCCACAGGTGTTGCACGCAGGGACTCCTGGGCAATGGAGTCCCTGCTCGGCTGCTCGCAGCCCTGCCGGTGACCAAAATAGTTGCTGGAATAGGGCTCCCCTTTAGCGCCCCACAGGGTGTCTTTCTCCGCAGCGGGACCCGCGCAGCGGGACCCGCGCAGCGGGTCCGGCAAGTCGTTGCTGGTAAATCCAATGACAGGCAGTGAAGGCAAGAAGTCACCTCCTACAATGCTCCGTGGGTCCGTGTTCCGATAAGGTTTCCCGCTTTGGCAGGAGAAACGCTAGACTTTTATTCCACTGTCAAGGGGCGTTGCCGGCAGGGAGAGCGGCCACAGGTGTTGCACGCAGGGACTCCTGGGCAATGGAGTCCCTGCTCGGCTGCTCGCAGCCCTGCCGGTGACCAAAATAGTTGCTGGAATAGGGCTCCCCTTTAGCGCCCCACAGGGTGTCTTTCTCCGCAGCGGGACCCGCGCAGCGGGTCCGGCAAGTCGTTGCTGGTAAATCCAATGACAGGCAGTGAAGGCAAGAAGTCACCTCCTACAATGCTCCATGATCCGTGTTCCGATAAGGTTTCCCGCTTTGGCAGGAGAAACGCTAGACTTTTATTCCACTGTCAAGGGGCGTTGCCGGCAGGGAGAGCGGCCACAGGTGTTGCACGCAGGGACTCCTGGGCAATGGAGTCCCTGCTCGGCTGCTCGCAGCCCTGCCGGTGACCAAAATAGTTGCTGGAATAGGGCTCCCCTTTAGCGCCCCACAGGGTGTCTTTCTCCGCAGCGGGACCCGCGCAGCGGGTCCGGCAAGTCGTGGCTGGTAAATCCAATGACAGGCAGTGAAGGCAAGAAGTCACCTCCTACAATGCTCCGTGATCCGTGTTCCGATAAGGTTTCCCGCTTTGGCAGGAGAAACGCTAGACTTTTATTCCACTGTCAAGGGGCGTTGCCGGCAGGGAGAGCGGCCACAGGTGTTGCACGCAGGGACTCCTGGGCAATGGAGTCCCTGCTCGGCTGCTCGCAGCCCTGCCGGTGACCAAAATAGTTGCTGGAATAGGGCTCCCCTTTAGCGCCCCACAGGGTGTCTTTCTCCGCAGCGGGACCCGCGCAGCGGGTCCGGCAAGTCGTTGCTGGTAAATCCAATGACAGGCAGTGAAGGCAAGAAGTCACCTCCTACAATGCTCCGTGATCCGTGTTCCGATAAGGTTTCCCGCTTTGGCAGGAGAAACGCTAGACTTTTATTCCACTGTCAAGGGGCGTTGCCGGCAGGGAGAGCGGCCACAGGTGTTGCACGCAGGGACTCCTGGGCAATGGAGTCCCTGCTCGGCTGCTCGCAGCCCTGCCGGTGACCAAAATAGTTGCTGGAATAGGGCTCCCCTTTAGCGCCCCACAGGGTGTCTTTCTCCGCAGCGGGACCCGCGCAGCGGGTCCGGCAAGTAGTTGCTGGTAAATCCAATGACAGGCAGTGAAGGCAAGAAGTCACCTCCTACAATGCTCCGTGATCCATGTTCCGATAAGGTTTCCCGCTTTGGCAGGAGAAACTCTAGACTTTTATTCCACTGTCAAGGGGCGTTGCCGGCAGGGAGAGCGGCCACAGGTGTTGCACGCAGGGACTCCTGGGCAATGGAGTCCCTGCTCGGCTGCTCGCAGCCCTGCCGGTGACCAAAATAGTTGCTGGAATAGGGCTCCCCTTTAGCGCCCCACAGGGTGTCTTTCTCCGCAGCGGGACCCGCGCAGCGGGTCCGGCAAGTCGTTGCTGGTAAATCCAATGACAGGCAGTGAAGGCAAGAAGTCACCTCCTACAATGCTCCGTGATCCGTGTTCCGATAAGGTTTCCCGCTTTGGCAGGAGAAACGCTAGACTTTTATTCCACTGTCAAGGGGCGTTGCCGGCAGGGAGAGCGGCCACAGGTGTTGCACGCAGGGACTTCTGGGCAATGGAGTCCCTGCTCGGCTGCTCGCAGCCCTGCCGGTGACCAAAATAGTTGCTGGAATAGGGCTCCCCTTTAGCGCCCCACAGGGTGTCTTTCTCCGCAGCGGGACCCGCGCAGCGGGTCCGGCAAGTCGTTGCTGGTAAATCCAATGACAGGCAGTGAAGGCAAGAAGTCACCTCCTACAATGCTCCGTGATCCGTGATCCGTGTTCCGATAAGGTTTCATCCACTCATTCTTCAATATGTAAGACATATTTTAACTTTACTGAAACATACAGTCACTGGATGTTGTCATCAGTGATGTCATCAGTGATGTCATTTGAGATGTCATCAGTGATGTCATTTGAGATGTCATCAGTGATGTCATCAGTGATGTCACTGACCATATCATGAATGATGTAATATGTGACATCATCAGCAGTGGATTGCGGGTGCACGATATATAGTTATTGCAACTAACTATATATGCGAATTTCTATGGTTTTGTGCGTGTAAATTAAGGTTTTGTAAATGCTAATCCCTAACTATATATGGTCTATAACCAATGGTTTTTTCAGTGAATATATATATAGATATAAATGTATATAGATATATTTACTAAAAAAACATAGGTTTCAGGGATGTTATAGTTAGTTGGACATTTGACTCATATAAAACCATAGAAATGTGCCTGTTATAGTTAGTTGAGCTAAATATAACTTGTGCGCCCACAATGCACTGCTGATGACGTCAAATATGACATCACTCATGACAAACATGTAATAAATATTTATTTGTGTGTGTTGCTAGCTAAGAATAGTTATTTTAACGGTTACATTTTCTTTATAACTCCAGTGCAATGCATTAGACATGCTGAAACAATAAGAATACGTTTGTCAGTTAAACACTGCTTTGCACAAATATCTATTTCTCTCAATTAAATGCTTGCTTGGTTGATCTTTCTTGATTCATATTCTTACCTTCCTTACTTTATGATTTTTGGTTGAGGAGGATTATTTTAGACATTGTCGTAAATTGGATCAGATTATAATCTCAGAGAGTACTAAGAAAAGGAAAGTGTTAAACATATAATATAAAGAAGATTGTGAACAAGGATTTCAGTTCAGCATCTAATTTTGTTTTTCGTTTCTTTGTGTTTGGCTGACTGTGCAGTCTCTCTTTCTTCGTCATTCAGTACTCTGCTGCTGTCATGGAAATTCTATTTTCCAAGGGAAAATGGCCTCCGTGCATACAATGGAGTAGGAATTTAACTCATTTGTTTTTCTCCTATTATCCTAGCCTCATTACAAACGACTCACTTCTGTGTACTATTCAGTTTTGTGCAATGAAATGAAGTATAGAATCTAATTTTTTATTCATAACAATTAGGATGCACTTTTGTGCAACGAAATGAAGTATAGAATCTAATCTTTTGTTCATAACAATTAAGATGCACTATAAGGCAATGAAAAGAGTTAATAACACTGGTATAGAGAGCATATTACTGTCAAAAATAATTTTGATTATGTGGAAGTGATACAATGCTACTGTTAAATAAAGACATATGGACCACTATGGAGAAAGCAAACGGATAGTGAGAGAGAATTTTCTATTTATGATATCATCCTTAGAGTGTTAGCTTGTGAGATAATTTCTCGATTATTAACTTCAAGAAGAGTCTAATCACTGATGGCACCAGAAGTTTAACCCCTTGCCTGCAGGGCTGATTCCCCTGCTGTGCTGGGGGGTGGGGGGGGGGGTGCGCACAGTGCCCCTGTGCTAGTGACAAGCTCAGCTTGTCATGAGCCACGGTGGTTGTGTGCTCATGACGAGCTGAGCTTGTCAAGGCCACACCCATTTCTGTAGAACGCTCGCACAGCAGGGGAATTAGCCCCGCTTGTGAGCGTTCTAATGGTCATGACGAGCTCAGCTCATCATGAGCACACGGGAACCGTGGCTCATGATGAGCTCAGCTTGTCATGAGCATGGGAGGGGTTAAAGCCAATATATCTACATGGTGTGGAGGTTTCTAGCCTGATTCAGTCCAGCAAGTCCAACACATTTTTTTGCGTAGACTCACTTGACTTAATTTGCCTAGTTTTGCTTGTCCCTCCCCACGTCACAAATTGACTCCCACTCTCAAACTTTAAACCATTCTTATCTGCCAATATCGAAATAAACTGACACCCTGACACCTGTGACTCCCAATTTACCCGATGTTAAAAAAAAACAGGGTTTTGGCAAATCCTGTGGCCCCAATGGACCTTCCTGCCACTGTCTCTAGAGAAAGGAATCTTCCTCTCTCTCTCAATATAATGACAGCCACTTGGGAGTCAAGCCCAGGAGCCCCCCTGTCAACCCCCCACCCACCACTAAAACACCTAATGATTTCCCACCCCCTTTCTATGTCATTCAAAACCTAGAATACTGAAGAAAACTTAGAAAAGTGGAGGATAGAAAAAGAACAAAGATAGTTTCTGACCCATTGCTTGCAAATATTCCATTACGATAAGAAAAAGAAGCACCAAGTTTCACGTCTCTGTCTGACGCAGGCCAAATTGTCAAGGCCAGATTAGAAAAGCAGAGTAGCCGATTGCCACTGACTGAGAGCATGTGCAACCTCCTGCTCTGAATGAAAGATTTGAATGTGACCATACCTGATGCCTTTAACCCCTTCACTGCTCATGACGAGCTCAGCTCGTCATGCAGTACACTGGTCGTGTGCTTATGACGAACTGAGCTCGTCATGAACAATGGGAAAAAAGTAGACTCAGCACATGAGTAAAATCTCCCTAGCAGCGATGGTGTTAAGACTTGTGGGCTCCTGTAAAAAAAAACTGTGCTCCAGTAGCCTTCAAAGGATCTATTAACTGGGGAAGTTACCACTGTCTGTCCATAGTAACCCTGCACAAATCGGATCGCAGAAAAATAGAAATAGAGCCCACGACTACAGGAGTTATGGGCGTGCTTTCAAGAAAATAGCCTGATGTAACAGAACATTGCCTATAAATATAAGCATCCGTCGTGGTTGCGAAGATTTTGCCTGGGCTGGTTGCCTTATTGAAATAGGTAGTCTGTGAGCCTGCTAAATTTGAGAATCCATATCACAGACTGCCAGATCAGGAAATGCATGCTGAAGCAGGCTAACAGTTAAGGATCTGGGATCGCCTACTTGCTTCCATTCTGGTATGCCAAAGACTGTAAGATTGTTGCACCGCTGCCTGTTTTCAAGATCCTCAACTTTATGTAGACCCACAGCAGCTGCCCCTCTTAAAGTTTGATGGACTTTGCTGTGGCTGAAAAGTCTTCCTTGGTCCCTACCATGCATTGCTGGAGCTCAGCCACTTCCGTTAGTGCCATGCTGTCTGCTCTTGCTTTTGCATAATATTCCTAAGCCTCCGTTCATTGCAAAAGTAAATATTGAAGGCTAATGGATAGAGAATTTTACTTCATACCTAATGTTCCTGTTTGATCCGGAAAAGAAAAATTCTCCTCTAGTGCCGTCACAATGGGCTCTAGCGGTGAGCTCTCCAGGCAGTCACAAGAAGCCACTGGCCTTTTCTATAATATCGAGCTGGGATGCTGCTTTGATGGGGGTTTACATTTTATTCTGTGGGACAGTCCCCTTTTGGTGTTAGTCTACTGGGCTGGCCGGTAGAGCCAAGGCCAGAAAGCCAAAATATTATGGCTTTGACCTCGCCCTTAGTTGTGACCCATTTTCTCAGTGGGCTATCCTTGGAGCCTCCTTTTGAGTGCACATAAGCTGTGTTAACACTATTATCACTGTCATAGTTGCCAGCATCTCTTTTATAGCCACCATGATTTCGAAGGGACTTTGCTTTAAGCTGCTTCCTGCCGGAACGCCCCGAGGCTTACTTTTAGGTTTCCATGTGGGTTTAGGAGATTCCTTATTCATCCTATGCTCCTCATCTGTATGAAGAGCTACACCCCCACCAGTTGATGTAATAGTGTCCAATATTAGACTAAGGATTTTTAGATCAATCCCTAATGAGCCTACCGAGGTTCTATTCTGAATGCTACCTCCTAGGAGGCTCTGGGGCATATTACCAAGGCGGGCGATATGTGATTATCGCCGCTTTAGTGGCCGTTTTTGGCCGCTAAGCTGCGATAATTCTATCGCCCTATTAGCAAGCTGTCGCTAACAGCAGTTAGCGATAGCTTGTAGGCGATAGCGAGCAGTTTGGGGCCCGCTTTGCATGTCAGCGATATTTATCGCTAATGACATGCAAAGTGGGCGTATCCAACCAGTTAGCGACTGAGAGCAGTCGCTAACGTCGCTATAGCCTATTAGCAAGGCAGCCGTAGCGATGGAAATATTCACGCTAAGCGCGAATATCTCCAAAAACTAACACCTGCTCAGATCAGTTCTTAGCCATTATATCCAATGGGAGGTGGATATAATGGCTAAGACTCTGTTAGCGATAATGCGTGAATATTGCTGTATTCTGAGCGATATTCACGGATTACGCCGCTATCGCCGGAAATATTATCGCTTTTGAGATAAACGTTGCTAATAGCACGTTATCTCAGCGATAATATCCGGCGATGTGCGGCGATAAAAAACTTGCCGCTAAACCTACTTAGCGATAAATATCGTTAGTTGTTGGTAATATGCCCCTCTATTCCGAATGCTACCTCCTAGACAAATATCAGTTGGTTCACGAGTAGTGGCTTTCAGTAAACTATGCCCTCCCCAGAAGTCACCACCTTCTGAGTCGATCCCCCTAACAGGCTCCCTGACATGAGAGGCACTCTGCTCAATTGCCACTGCATGTCCCAGCTCAGCTAGGACTGCCATATCGCTGGTATCTTCATAAGAAAAGGCATTTTGGCTGAAGTCATTACCTTGCTGTGAAGCTGTGTTGATTGTGGGGAGGCCACTTGACTTGTGTGCTGCTCCGCTCCCATTTAGGATCTTTTCATCTTCAGAAATATCAGGAGCAGGCTCTTAGATAGTAGTGCTGGTCACCGGTAACACTTCTGGTACTTGAATAGCTCCTTGCAGTGCTTCTATCATGAGTGCAGGGTCTGTATGCTCCTCATTAGATGTAACAAGGAGATTTGCCCACTTTACCGGATTGAAGAAGTTTGAGGATCAGTCTCCCGACCCGGGAGGTCGATCCAGACCCTTTGACGTCAATTTGGAGGTGCCCCTGTGGCTTGGTGACAGGACAGATGCCAAAAATACTATCAGCCAAAGTTAACGCCACAGCTGTTGTGGAGGCTGTGCGTCCACTGCACCCCATTGCAAGGGCAGGCTCCAGCCAGCCGATGATGAAGCTGCCGAAAATGTAGCTGCAAGAGCCGGTTAGCCACCTTGCTGTTCGGACCTGTAAGAGGCGCAGTAAGTGAAACTAGGAAAGCCGACACTGCATCAGGTAAGCAGGGCACAACGATTGATCAGAACGGCCAATACATAATTTTCTTGGCTTTAATGTATGTAATGTCTTTTTTGGACTATTCCACCATAAGGAAGAGGGAGGATGCTACACCAGAGAGAACAAACCTAGGTGGGCAGCTGGTGGAGCGGGAGCGATCCTAGGTATGTGTGCTCACCAAGGCAGATTCAATCCGCCATCTTCCTTTGTCATTCCCCATGGGGGCATCCTACTCTGAATCAATTGTTATTTCACAACTGTTCCAAAGGAACCTGACATTTTTTTCAGGGTCAAGCAATGCACACACCTGAAGCTACTGAATTAAAAAGCATAGGAACGAGTACAAAGTTCAACTAAAAAGTAAACTGTAGCACAAACAATTTCCATCCGGTGCAATAATGATGAAACTAGATTTATCACAAACATTGTGAAACCTACTAGGACCAATTAAATAAGGTGTCCATTGTCTTCAATATAACGGTACAACACCAAAAGTTTGTGAGCCTTTTCTTCCACTAAAGGGGTCCCCTTGTTATTTTTGTGAGATAAATAGGACTGTTCTGCATAAATCCCAGATACTGTAACCAGTTATATCCATGTTTTCTTGACAGTGCAGAAATCCTTTAGCCAGAAGTTTCTATATTTGAGTGTAGAAGAATACAGCTCTTGGCACTTACAAGTGTCGTATCTGCCCTCGTAGAAACTACAAGGACATGGTGATACTTTTGCGGGCTGCTTCCTCTCGGGTTCTTCTGCTCTCATGAACTCACACCTGAACATGCTCATTAATATAGTGAAACATATGACCAGGTGAACGATTTTACAAACCTCTGTCTAAATGTGTATGCTGCGCCTCAGCTCGGGAGTATCCAATTATTTGCTGACCCCATGAGACACATAACTGAAGGATGAATTTTAAAGTGTCTTCAACACTTTCTGTTTGCATAATTTCTTTAGCAGAAATAAGGTAAGCGGCAGAAGCAGCTGTTCACTTGATGGGTTCATTGTATTTTTCCTTCCTTTTTTACAGCTTTCTTTAAAAATTAAATTACCTCTGTATAGAAACAGCTCTAATAGGACATCACGCAGAGCAGAATGAGCAACACATTCAAATTAATATCTTACAACAAGTGCCGTCTTAGTGCTTATGATCCAATCAGCCATAGATTGAACCCTGCTGGAGCTCACACAATGTTTCTTCCTTGCAGGCTTCAGCATCAAGCTGAAAAAACTTATATTAAATGAAGCCAAAACATTGCATAATTATTCAAAAATGGATCGCTCATAATTATTGGTGGTATAAGCCATAACAAGACAGAGCGGTCAGGTTGCTTACCTAATAAGATACATTTGAATGATTAGTATACTAAGGAATGGAACAAAATGTAAGCTACACCAAATTGGCATCCACATTTTCCTTCACCGTAAGAAAATCTCTCCTGCTGGATAGTTGCCAACAACCTAAATTTCAAGTCAGAAATTAGGTGGTTCTGCTGATTTTGAGCCTCAGATGCAACAACACAAACGTTCATATCTCAGGATCAGCATTTTCAAATTTTTGGGCCGTGAGCCGGTTTTGGTGGGTCGCCAAAGTCTGTATTTATCTTGTCACTTTTGCTACGCTTAGGGACAAAGATCAATTGTCAGGCTATGTCATCTGCTGCTTATTTTTTAACATTAGATTATTGTTTAAAGTTTCTCTCACTCTGCAGTCAGACAAAGAAAAATAAAGTGAATTACGTGGCAGTCCTAAAGGGGTACATGGCGTGTGATAGGAAAATTGTGGGATATAAATGTTTTCCTAACGCATAACAAAATGCAAATATCTGTAAATGAACTGTACACATTCACAAATTAGAAAGTAAAATGAAGCACTTTTTTTGAAATTCTGTGTGATGGAAACAGAGATTTTAATAGGATCAGAACAAAGCAAGACACTTTCATTGAAACCCTATAATTTGTGTGTAAAATAGTATTATCCATAAAACTGTATGCCTGTGGACATTTAATGACCATTTCAAGGGAAAATGTGCTGTCTGCAAATAGCAATGCACTACCACACAATGCGTTACATTAAAAGATTCCTCGCCTCATGTCCATAGGTGTGTCGCACAAGTTAGTTATACTAAAAAGTCGGTTGTGGTTCTAAAATTTGGGAAGTAGTGCTCTAGTTTGTCCCACCTCTCATTTCAAAACATTATGCCTGGCCTCCAGATGGAACATCGGAATGGCACATCATTTTAAAAACAAATCGTATAGTGGCAAAAAGAACAGTCCTTCTGTAACCAATGGATAGGATTTGAGTACGAGATGACTTTTGAACCCTGTTGTCAGTCAACCCGACCCTCATTGCCATCAAGTCATACAGATGTAAATCATTCTGGGTTAGATTGCATCAGGTGAATAGATCTTTAATTTGGGACACAACGAAGAAAAGCACATCTAAGACAATAAAAAGTTGCATTGTCTGAAAGCCCTGAAGACCCAAATCTATCACTGGCCTGCCCATCCACCAGCATAGCAAAGGTCATAACCTCCATGGATGGACTACCTCCAGCCATGTTTAGAAATCATGGCTGGCCCAGCACAGTACATTGCTGCAAGGCCACCATCTTTTTTTTTAGGTCGCGCATTCAAAACCTCTTGTATATACTTTAGTATATAATTATATATATGTATATACTTATATGTGTATGTACTTTGTGGGCTCTGGAGGTCAGCCCTACGACTTTTCTGCTTCAACTTCAGGTATTTTTCTTCTGTTCAACTGCCTTTATTTAACTGTCTTAATAAAAAAGGAAAAGTAGAGGTCAGTAAAATACCAGAATTGCTTTCTACTGAGGGACTTTCTTTTTCAAATTCTTCTGGTAACTGCCTCTATTTAACTTTCTTGATAGAAAACGGCCAGCAGAGGTCAGTAAAATACAAAAATCACTTTAGCATACTCTAGATTCCAGTCCATAGAAACTGTCTTCCATTTGCACCCGTGGACAATAATATTTTTTTCAAATCTTGTATTTTCAGCGATATGACCACCGAAGGCCCTGATTTGATATTAAAAATAGAGATTTAGACAATACCATTACCCACTGAAAGGCACTATTTCTCTCAATGTGTTCCCATACCTGGCGACGCATTTTGGTGCTTACTTTCCACCATGTTAAAGAACAATAGATGTTTCTGCACCGAGGCTAATGTGCTGCACAGCTAAATACATGTAAGGTTCCAAAGGTGTGCCCAACAAAAATTAATGTGTCCATCTGTAAGGCAATTATTGCTCGTGTAAAGTGCTCTGATACCTAATATCTTTGTGTCTAGTTTGCGCTATATAAAGTTTTTTTTTAATAGGTGAGACCAATTGCATTGCAAATGCTTGTTTAAAGAAGCAAACCCCAAATATGGGAGTTTGCTATTGAAAAAACAAAAAACTATGAGACCCCCACACACTGGGAGATTCCTCCCATGTTGTGAGGGTCATTTCTTTCTGTCTGGTAGTGCCAGGTTTTTCCTGGCATTGACAGGCAGAAGAAAAATACAACAAACCATCTGAGCTTAATAGGACCGGCAGTCAGATTTCCTTACTCTGATATGTCTTACTCCAACTTCCAGATGGATTAAGGTTTCCAATGCTACAAACAGTGAAGACACCAGCATCAGAAAAGAACAGTACGCCCAATTCAAAATTAAGCAGACAGACAAAGGGCTTGAAGGACAGAGTACTCTGTCCAGCAAACTCTTGATTGGCCCCTTAGTCTGTGGCTAGCACCTAACTCTAATCTGCGCATAGCATGTGTCAGAAACTGGGTTTTAATATACAAGGTAGTAAACCCTATCACCTTAAGAAACACAATCTGTTTAGGTCATAAAACAGTTTTGAGAGAATATCTGCTCATCTACTGGCAGCCATGGCAGAAGCAGCAGGAAATCCCCATAGACATATGTGTCAAGTTCCAAAAATGTAAAGTAACGATACAATAAAATAAAACCTATAAATACAACACAATACAATACCCGAACCATTATAGAAGAACAAAGAAAATGGTAATGAGCAAACAGACAACTACATTATTAAAATTGGATAGGGGGAATTAGAGATAAACATTTTTTAAATTTTAAAACAAGAAGCACCTATGAAATGTAAAGCACAAATGAAAAACAATGGCTTGCTGACTCAGAACTTGACATGATTTTAGAATGACCACAATGGAGTGGAAGTTAGATACATCGAGTAGGGGAATCAGCGTTGGACCTGGCCCTTTCGGCAGTGGCACTCTCAAACTTTTTGCCTTCCTCCTCCCCTTTTTTTGCTGAATTCGTTTTTGTTGGATTAAGGACTTTGGGCACTTTACCTCTCCTGACCAGTGTTAAAGCGCATTTGCTCTTTCCCTAAAACATGTTAACACTGGCATATCCATAATTGGCATATTTAATTAACTTATACGTTCCTACATTTGTCTAGTGCCTGTAAATTAAATGCTACTAGTGAGCCTGCAGCACTGATTGCGCCTCCCACTCAAGTAGATCTTTTAAACATGCCTCAGGCCTGCCATTGCAGATTCTCTGTGTGTAGTTTTAAACTGCCATTTTGACCTCGCAGGCAAACCATCTTGCTATGCCCAAACCTTCCTTTTGAATACCTATTTGTTCCCCATAATGTAGGCCTTGGACAGCCCCAAGAACAGTGTGCAGTGTACTTAAAAAGTGGACATGTACTTTTATGTTTTACATGTCTGGGTAGTAAAAAAACTCGTAATTTTTTTTTACAGTGCTGTAAGGTCTATCTCCCCCATAGGTTAACATTTGGATTATCTTATTACACTTTATAAGTGTATTTCCAAATTGGAAAATGATAGACTATTCCAATTTGCTATGTCTGGACTTAAATTTTTTATTTTTTTATTTATTTATTTATTTGAGCAGGTTCAAAAGGTACACACCAAAAAAAAGAGCTTAGTAACGTACAATGTGTATAAAAAGAAGTATACAAAAGTTCATCAAAAAGACTGTCAAAAAAAGAAAAAGGAGTAGAGAAAAAAAAAAAAGAAGATTCAATACATTATTCATTCTAAACAGAGATATTAAACTGGATGAGTAGTACAACAATACATGATTCATTTCACAGTCACTTCATGTAGATTCTCCAGTGTGTTCCAAGCATTGGAGCGAAGGTAGGAATAAAATGACTTTATGGGGGGGGCGACCCTCAAAAATACTTTTATACAATGCTTTTTTATTAGAAGGGCTATGTGTTTCTGTGATTCTCAAACCAGGTGGCAACTGGAGCCCATATCTGCTCACCAAGTGATCTTGATTTTTTGCCTCTGGTTCTATAGATTGCTGCCTCTTGCTTTATATACCTAATAATCTACTCAACCACCCCTGAAAAGTGGGAGCGCCTGGGTCCTTCCACCGCGCTGCCAGAATAATTCTATAGACAGCCGTGCCTGCAAAAATAGCCATGGCTTCTTCATTGCTATGCCCGAGGGAGTCGTCATAGCCTAGGACAAAAAGAGTTGTTGATGTTCTTAATTCATGGCCGAAAATTTCGGCCCAGTACTTAGCTATGCCTTTTTTAATCTCATCTAATTTTGGGCATTCAGCGAGCATGTGAATAAGATTAGCTGGACCTAACGAGCATCTTGGGCATTGATCATGTGCTCTTTTACCCCAAGTGAATAATTTAGCAGGGGTAAAGTATAGGTTGTATATTGTTTTGTAGGTTTGAGCCTTTAGGTTTGAGGCCAACAGTACTTTAGATGATAAGATTAAGGACATATCTATATCGATGTTTACATTATTCAGTTTATTGGCCCAGTTTCTTTCCGTTTGTTCGAGATCATCAGAATGATTCCTTATAAATAAATCGTAAATGTTGTCTATCCTAGTTGTCTGTTGGCCTATGAGGTTTAATAGCGGTATTGTTTTTAAGTCTATGGTTGATATCGACTGTCTAAGAGAGGTAGAGATTCGTATGAATTTCAAATAATCAGTGCGGGGGATATGATACTTTACACAAAGCTCTTTGAAAGTAGGTTTACGTTCTCTGCCTAGGAAATCTCCAACTGTTACTAGGCCTAATCTCTCCCACCTCCCAGAAGTACTGTCATTAAGATGGTGCGGGTTTATTGAGCTCTGCCATAGAGGTGTGTATTTGGTATACCTTGATATTGTCAGTAATTTAGTGGTTCGTTTCCAGATTTTAAAAGCATCTATAAAGATCTTGAATTTAATCTTTTTGAAGTAGGATGGCTCGACTTGTTTTAGCAGCAGGCCTCTGGCCTTAATTCCTAATATTAATTTGTATATTGAGGGTATAGCCTGATCCCGATTGGTGTCTACTGGAACTTGAGCAATAAATAGGATGGTCGTTTGTTGCAGGAGGGTCGCCCATAAGTAATATGTTAAATTTGGTATTGCTAAGCCGCCTCTAGAGTATGGTAGTGTTAGTTTAGGGAGTGCTCTCCTAACTTTGCCATAATTCCAGACAAATCTCGAGATAGCTGAATCTAATGTTTTGATTGTATCATTATTAACTAAGAGGGGAATTGCCCGAAACAGATATAATATTTTTGGGAATACGCTCATTTTAATGTAATTTTCCCTACCTCTCATAGAGAGATGGAGATTATTAACTCTGAGTAGGTCTATTTTAACTTTCTTAATAGGCGGGTCATAGTTTAGCTGGTTAATTTCGCTAATTTTAGGCGAGATATTCACCCCCAGATATTTTGCATTGTTGACACTGTATTGGCTGACAAAAGACGTATACTCAGTGCAAATGACCATCGTTTTATCCCTATTCAGGGAATATCCCGAATATGAACCAAAAGACCGTGTAATTTCCTCAATCTCAACAATCGCCTCTGTGGGGTTCGGAGTTAATACCGCCACGTCATCGGCATAGGCCAGTACTTTAGTACTATACGAGCCTACCTTAACTGGTTCAATTGTTGGTGAAGTTATAAGTTTAAGGATAAGTGGGTTAATCTAGAAGGCGAAGAGTAGCGGGGAGCACGGGCAGCCTTGCCGCGTGCCCCTCTGGATGTTAATAAACTCTGATTCGCTACCCCCTACCATAATTCTTGCCTTAGGATCAACATAGAGGGCCTTAATAGATTTTATGAAGACCGGGCCAAAGTTGTTTACTGCTAGTACCTCCCAGAGGAACTGCCATGAGACCCGGTCAAAGGCCTTCTCCGCATCCAATAGGATCATCAACATCTGGCCTCCCTCTACTCCCATGATGTCAAAAAGGGAGATGGCTCTACGGGTATGATCTATCGTACTCTTACCAGGAATAAAGCCGTGCTGCCAGGGGGAGACCAGATGTTCGACAATCCTACTGAGACGGTTGGCAAAGATTTTGGAATATATCTTTGAGTCTGAGTTGATGAGGGAGATTGGACGGTATGAAGAGGTTTGTTCCGGTGGTTTATCTTTTTTTGGAAAAATGGCTTATGTTAGTGTGTTTCCAGGATTCAGGGGGTTTACCATGCCATTGCACCCCGAGAAAAAGATCATAAAGGAATGGGATTATTAAATTACCAAGCATTTTATACAGATCTAAGGGTATTCCGGAGAAAATATGGGGAAACATCTGGCTCTTAGAACTCGCCAGAAGCAATCATACAATTCCATTCAAACCATTGAATATGGAGGACAGAAACACACTTCCCCTGAAGGTATAACAGCGTCATTCCAAGACTATTATCGGAAGCTATATCAAAATGAAGATCGACAGTTAACACCTGATACTAAAGAGTTCCTGAATAATTGGCTTATAGAGACAAATCTTGGTAAAATTATAGATGAAACAACAAGAGAAGACCTCGAAAAAGAAGTTTTAAGAACGGAGGTAGAACTAGCCCTAACAGAATTAGCTACAGGAAAAGCAGCCGGGCCAGACAGAATGCCCTTAGATCTGTATAAAATGCTTGGTAATTTATTCATCCCATTCCTTTATGATCTTTTTCTCGGGGTGCAATGGCATGGTAAACCCCCTGAATCCTGGACTTGAAATTGTAATTCAGAACTTATGTTAAAGTTGAATTTTAAGTTGCAAGACTGAAAATGCCACTTTTAGAAACATTATTAAAACTTGATTGGTTGGGCCTTTGAATTATTAAGAAAAGGGGGTGGTGATGAACAGAGTGTCTGAATTAAGCAGACCACTCTTACCCAGTCCAAAGATCAGGGCTTGATCCATCACCGTTATTTATCTCACTGCACCATCCCAGCTCAGAACCTGGCTATATGCAAATCAGTCTGTCCCTGGCCCAGTGCATCATGGGAACAGGGCAGACTAAACTACCAAGCCAATTCTTCACCAGAAAGGAGACAAGCTACCGGGGACCGGTTTCTGGCATTACAGCCGTCTTCGGCCCGGCTTGCTTGAATCCTGATGGTGCAGTGAGAAAGGGACTCATGTCTGAGTATACCCTGCCACACCTATAGTGGCCAAAAACAATTAAGAAAAGAGGGTGGTGATGAACAGAGTGTCTGAATTAAGCAGACCACTCTTACCCAGTCCAAAGATCAGGGCTTGATCCATCACCGTTATTTATCTCACTGCACCATCCCAGCTCAGAACCTGGCTATATGCAAATCTTTGAATTAGCCTAAAGCTAGACCACAATAATAATATACAAACATATGTTGAGCCTTGGCTGGAATTATTCACCACAACTTTACTCTTTATGGTTCAGGATTTTAATTACCTGAAACCTTGGTTATTTATTTACCACTCTTTTGATGCTTTTAAACACTTTTTTATGTCAAACACATGTAATCACATAAAACAAAGGTATCAAGGAATTCTGATCAAATCATTAGGGCATATTATACATTCAAAACAAATACTTGTGACATTTAAATGATATAAACACAGGCATTACCTTAAACAATACCTATTTTCAAAACATTTCTATCTACCATTAAAACATCTAATTTGACACTTGAATGAGATTAACCTAAAGAAAAACATTCTTATACTTTTCAGCAAGAGTCAATGTTGAATTTTACTTTTTTGGAGACACTCTTAAATGCCCGCAAAGGATGCAGGGGCTGACAACCAATAATTTGCAGGCCACCTATCACAGTCCTTTGATTGCCGAAAGTAAATTCTGAGGGCCCGATTCCGATCCTGCCCGGAAAGCCCTCTGTACAGCTCGGATACGGAGAGCTTTCCAAACGAAACGTGCTCCAGGAGTCCGAGCAGGGAGTACGATGCATCCGTAAGCATACGAACTCGATTCGCTGAGATGTCTGATGGCACGGGATTACCAGCTCAGTTTACCATACTCACCTGAGCCCATGAACATACACACCTTGAACCAGTAATCCTATTTACATTTCCTGCCTATCAGATTAATTAACTTCAGGACTTATACCTGCGCACCATGATTTACCAATCCTTGTCACCTGTGCTCTAAGTCCTAAGGGATCAAGGATGTTAGCATAATAGGTAGACATTTACCTTCATAAAATAACCCCAGACTCGGGGAAGTTTTAAACACTTTATCTATGGAAAGTTTTGTGAATCAAAGTTCAAACAAGTGCGGTCAAAGGCTTTTCGAGTAAGAATATAATGATCAGAGCAATGATCTGTAGAAATATTACGAGATTACTTTTAGACATTGGTAACTGGAAAGGGTAGGAAATGGAATAGGTACGAGGATATACCACTCAGATTATATTTACCTAGAATGGTGCAAAGACAAACCCTGGCCACGGGCTGGGCAAAGAAAACTCCTGACTAATCAGTTGCCAAAAGGACATGACAGGTGCAGATCAGGACAGGTACCCTCAGCTAAGTGCAACGGCAGGACACACCCCTCTCTGGCTACTCTCGGAGCCCAACTGGGTAATCGATTCTTCTCCCTCAGTAAACCCCGATTCTTTTGACACAGTGCTCGACCAGCCCTCTGCTCTTAATTCTCCTTCAGCATGCGTTGGGTCGGTGAAAGGTCTGTGACAAGTCGGACAATCTAACTAACTGAGCCTACCTTAGTGGTACTATTTCAAGGGCAATGTACCACCCCCCAATGTTGCAAATTTGTGTTTTCCTTCATTTCATTGGTCAAAAAGGCGAGGAGAGGTCATCCCACCATACAAGTATAATATCATTTACATTCAATAAAGTTAATCAATGTTCCCGCCCATAATTTACTTTCCCATGGATTTTTATTCCCCCTAGCAATATTATTTCATTTAATATACAAAATGAAAATACATTTGCAAGTTGTCTTCCTTTTGCAGGTAACAGGGTCAGTTTCCCATGCGCATCTCAGGCAAGACAGTCATTGGCATGGGTTCAATGCCACTGCTCCAGGTCTCTCAGTGCTCCCGGCGCGTGCACAGAGGAAATTCAATATCGCATTACAAGTCACCCTTCAGGCCCAAATAAGAGCTATTAATAAAGTCAAAGAGAGACACTTTAGAATGCAAAAATAAATGGATGCACTGTATACCAAATATTTCTACTCTAACCCCATTACTTTAATGTAACTACAGCATTAATAGTTAAGCAGAATGAACAAAGTTTAGTTCAAGCAGGAGCAGGTGCATTAGTGCGTGAGACATGAAGTGGCCCTTTCTTTTTTTTTTTGTTGCAAGAGTTCCCACCAAAAGCAGAGCTACGTCACACCACATAGATGTGGCAGACGCATGCGCAGTAAAGTTCCCACGTTTTCGGCGTCCATATTAGGTCACTCGAGTTACTGTTAGTAAAAGCACATAGGTAAGATTCCCCTAGATACTAGAGATGTCGTGTAGTGCGGTTTTAGTATTCATAAAACATATTGGTTAATAAGTTACATGTTATTTCGAGAGGATTGAATTTGAGCAATTTCCGGCCGGTCATATGAAACCTTGCTCCATCTCGTCCATTGAACTCTATGGGAGCCTAGTACCTGGATGGGAGACAGCCTGGGAATTACAAAAAATACACAGAAACCTGTGGTATGGGGAGCACTGTTCACACATTCACAGTTACGTGTTAGTTTTTCTTTTTCCTATCTATATATCTTTCATCAATTTAAAGCATTATGTTCAAAAGCAATTAATACACATGTAGTATTCACAAGCTATATCAACAGTCATACAGGTCGGACTGAGAACATGAAAAAACAACAAAATAAATTCTCTTCAAACAATGCTCTGTGTTTCCTTTCTTCAAAATAGTTTTATTCTTCTTTTTCATCAATGAAAATTTGGATTCCTCAAACATCTTATGAAGCCATGTCCCAATGCATTTCGGTATGCACCTTCTTCAGGGGAATGTGCTACAAATAACATAAAGGTCTATCACATATGTATCAAAGAAAATATTTGCAGTTTCATACAACACTTAGTTTACATCAACAGAAACCAGAAGATCTTTATAAAATGTGCCTACGTTCCTTGTGCAATAAAACCATGCTCAACAAAGTTCACCTGCCACCTGTTAATCAAAAACACGGTGTACAACCAATACTGCCACCACCTCCTACTCACTACATGCAAATGTGAACAAACGTGTGCGACAAATAAAACCACGTGTGCTGCCTAGTAATCCAAAATTCAAGAAGTGCCACAAACGTGCACTCTTACCTTCACTTACAGCTACATGAAATGAAATACCGAACTCTCCTTGTTCTAAAAAGATACAACAACACTGAGAACCTTATTATACTGTCCCCAATCTTAAAAGTGTAATCAGCCTAGTGCAAATTGACCAGTACTTACTCAGTCCTTTTTCGACCCCACGTCTTAATGCTTACATCAATTTCCTAGTGAGCTCGCATTTTTCCTCTGAAATATAAAGGCAGGAGGACTCCTTAATGTTTCATTCAATTTTACAAGAGTGTTGCTCGAGTAAAACCTACGGAATATGTCTCACCTCTTGCTTAAAGTATACTGCGTGGTTCTGGGGTTCTTCCGTGTAACTCTCCCTGCTCGATCAGAACTGTGTTGGAAACGCCGGTACACGGCATCTAGCATCATAGCGTGTTTGACATAGAAAACGGACTGCGCGCTGCCTCGTCCTCATCCAAAATGGCGGTTGCATTAATATTACTCGGCATAACTTAAACAGGAGATTCTCTTCCTAAATGTACAAACTGGTGCTATATCTACCTAAAAAACGTAAAAAACGTGAATGGTGCCTATTGTGACCATAGTCTAGTATTGTTGGTGAGATTTATTGAGCATAGGTAACACATGATATATATAAACAGGTACGTGGAAAATGCATAAAAAATCGCAAAATTACAAATAACAGCACTCACATTGCAATACTAAATTTACAAAAAGTGAATCATTTCAATCTTATCATTTAGCCCATAGGGGGTCAGCGTCCTCAGGGACTTAATCCAGTATGTCTCTCTTTGCGCCAACAATTTCATTGTGTCAACATGTGTTTGTACCACCAACCTCTCTAGTACAGTGTATTTCAATTGAGGTATCGTATGACCCCTCTCATGCCAATGTACTGCCAAACATGATTTCATGTTTTTTGTACGTATCATACTCTTATGCTCGGTCATCCGAACCTTCACCTTCCTTGCAGTGCGTCCAACATAAACAAGTCCACATGGACACTTGATCGCATATATTAGACCACTTGAATTGCAATCTGATGTGTGTCTCAAGGTTATCTTTTTACCTGTGTGCGGGTGCGCAAAAGTATTTCCTACCAATACATTGCCACAATGACCACAGTTCTGGCACTTCATCATACCTTTCTGACCTAGATCCGCTTTTTCCACCTTGCCTCTTTTCAAAATTTCTTTGATATTCCTTGATCTGGAATGAGCGAACAGAGGTTTATCTGGAAATATCTGCCTGAAATCAGGTTCTTGCTCAATAATTTCCCATCTCTTCATGATGCATTTCTTTATTGCCTCTGAGGCTGTGGAAAATTTTAATACATAGACTTCTCTCCTGTTTTTGCTTCTTTCTCTCTTCTCTAACATAGTGGATCTTGGCATGGTTTTAACTTTGTTTTCAGCTTGGTCAAGGACTATGTCCGGGTACCCCCTTGCTGCATATTCTGTGCGCATTCTCTTAATTGTTTCTATCCCTTGGTCCTCATCTGAGCAAATTCTTCTTGCCCTAATGAATTGCGACAATGGAAGGTGTCTCTTTAGAGATTGTGAATGAAAACTCTCAAAATGTAAGGCGACAGACAGAAATAATGCCTAGATGAGGACCATCTATTTTTTAATTAGGAGGCGTGTCCAGTCCGCAGAATAAAGTATTTAGAAGGAGGACATTCCATCCTATTTTAAATCACTTTCTTGTTCGTTGCACTATTTCTTCTTACTTTACCATCAAAAGATCAGTCATCATGGACGGTTTGTGTATTTGGTGGACCAAATCCTGATACAACAATAAGGTGCAGAGCTGAGTGTCCCACTGATCAGGGGACCAGCCTCATTTGCACATGGGTTTGGCCAAATGATAGGACTGATCATTGAGTCTAATTTGATGGAAACCCTTTACAATCTGTTGTGGATTAATCAGCCATTTTGCGAATAATCGATGATGTACCGGTCTCCTCTATGCATGTAGTGTTAGCCTTTTTTCCTTCTCTATCCTAATTAATACGCTATGTGTGTGCAATAAAGATATTTTGAGATCTTGTTGACTCAGTATCGACAGTGTAGCCTCTCAATTTGGCTGTTAGACCCCCTGTGTTTCGCATTAAAGATAGTCATGAATTATCACATAAATGACAAGCCACAATAATAACCCAACAGATTTGAATACTTTGAGTGTCTCAAGCACCGATAGTACTCAATGCTTGGTTAGAAAGGCCACATTTTGGATGCTATAGGCCGTATGTTGTTGTACGCTGCTTGCAGGGCAGTGTGTTATGTAGGTAAATAGATAAAATGTCAAACAGGACTGTGAAAACCAACTAACACCTCAGTGTACACATGTATCCAGTACATGCGTTACCTGGGCACAATCTTTCCACCACTAGGTGATGTGAAAATTGCTTTGGCAGCACCGTAAATGGTCATGAAACCTATGACCAGTGGTAGCTAGCAGACTCTTCGGAGGTCTGAGCCCATTATCTTGCTACTGTTTGACCCTCTGTGTTTTGAAGCATCAACCGCATGGATGAATAGTAATAGAAAGACCTAGTTGTATTACATGTCTACACTACAAATATTACTACTACTATGAACTGCCTAAAGTGCTGAGTTAGTGGATGAATGAGAACCCTCAGGCTGGTGCATCTCAGGATGAAAACCTTGTTGATGAAAGGGATACATATGTCCCACATTAAGACATGGCCCTTCACCTAAATGCGAGGTGTAGCGGACGCAAACTCATGCACCCATTGACCACTCAGTACACACCTTGACAATGTATCACCCTCTTACAGCCTCCAGTTTGGTGCTGAAGAACTTGGAGATGGGCAATAAGTGCAAACTATATAAGGAAAGCACGGAGTGTAGACTTTGTTTCTTTCTCTTTATCCTCAGCCCTTGTGGCCCTTGAGACCAGGGGTAGAGGGCAGGGCCAGGGAGGCCAAAGGGTGAGCCATGCTTAGCAGCTGCTATCCATGCCTACCATAACTTCATGTCCATTTATTGGGTGAAGTCAGCCGGCAGGTAGCATAGGTTTCAAAATGTTTGAACATTTTCACTGGATGATCAGCGAAACTCACACTGCAAGGAATCATATAAACAGGAGTAGGGCCAAGTGATTTGCTCATCGCCAAGTTGAGGCAGACTAGTCTGTCGACAGCAGTCAAGTAACCATCTTGGAGCAATCAAGGCTCATCCCCGGAGTGGAGACCAATTAATAACCACCGGGCAGGGACTTAGTGGTAGACCAGGTAGAATTCTAGGGAAAACTCAGACCTAAGTCTGTGGAGGAACCATGTGGCAGTCTTATGAGTGACTAAGCATTCCACGAAATACCAAGTGGCAGCCCAGGTAGGTACCATGCCAGAGAACTGCGAGGGCAGGGATGAGGAGGTAGAAGCTATAGAATAGAAGAAGTTGGCAACAGGCCACGTGAGGGACCAGGTAGCAACCCAGAGGTAGACTAGGTTGCAGCCCAGGAAATGACAGGCAATTGCCCTGGCCATTTGCCCAGCTGATATGGTGGCCTATGCAGCGGACCTAAAGGAGGGTTGACATTGAGCAGGTGTTAGAAATGGGATTTCTAGTTGGCTAAGGCTTGCACCAAAGCCAAGCAGAAACCGCCACTCTAGTTAGGGCAAGGGAGTTACACGCCAAAGGTAACCCCTGCTCACCCCCTAGGTAGCTTGGCACGAGCAGTCAGGCTTATCCCAGAGGCAATGTGTAAAGCATTTGCGAACGCACACAGCAACAACATCCCAGGCACACTACAAAAGGAACTCCACACAACGTTATATAAAAATAGCCTTTGTATTCTCATAACACATTAGAATAGTAAACACATTACATACACTGTGCCAACTGGCACGGGCAATATTCACAAGGGATTATTGTCACCGGACAGGGCCACGGAGGCCACTGTCAAGATCAGCACTTAGCAGAAATTGGTACAAGTAAAAATAGATAATAAACAGACAACCAGTAGCCACTGGTAATCACTGTACTCCACCTCAACCTGTAACATAAACTACATTATGCACAGTCACCTCAGGTGCGAATTACATTTGGCACCAACCTCACCAGCATAAACACATTATGCAATCTCTCACTAGTCTAAACACATTAGACCCTACCTCCTCAGTATGACTCACATTAGGGGCGTAACTCACACAGTGAAACATAACCTCACTAGCATATCCACATGGAATACAAAATAACCTTATAATCATAAACCACAGTTTAGAGGTATCAAACAGAGTACGTAAAACATACTAAATGCATTACATTTCCTAGCACCACATTGCATGAGCACATCAATCACATTAGGGCCTTGCGCCCTATACCTCTACCAGTGCCCCAGGCCAACTGGCCACCTCGATAGGGGCTCAAATGCCCTGTGTCCAGAATGTTAGGGCGCGCTGCCAATGCAGCGAAAGTCAAAGGTGCGCCATCCGCGCAAAACCTAAATGTTGCAGCTGCCCACTACTTGCTGGGCAGCTGAGAACCATCACATGGGGCCTAAATGCTGCTGCTGGCACTAAGTGCTGCACCACTGGGAAAAGCCTGGCACCACTGTGCCACTTCTGGGGCTCTCTTAAATGACTGGCAACACATTGGAGCCACCTAGGCTCTGAAAATAAAGTGTGCCCCTGGGAGTACTCTGGCTCCTGAAATACGATGCGCCCAAGAGAGGAGAAGAGCTTGCCCCCAAACATTGTGGGGAGCACTGGCGCTTTATCCATAAACATACCCACAACGTTGGAGTCATCTGACCGTGAAAGCAAATAAGGCAACTCTGACCCAAACGGGCCCTGGAATAATGAGGCCAAACTGTGGAGCGTGGGAGCCCTCTGGCTCTGAAAACTAATGGGGGTGGGGAGCCACCTAGGCTCCTTAAACAAACATGCACCCTGTTGTTGTGCCGGACCTCTCGCAAGCGGGCTTACTCAGGCGCCGACAGTGCGCCCCAATAGGGCCACGGACATTGGGACCCCCGTGGGGGCCCTCTAGGCCACCATCGCCACATTGGAGCGGCCAGCTGCACACCAAGGGCCACTCTGGCTATTCACTGTGAGCCACACTCACCTTGGCTCTCCTCTCGCTGGTGCCGTCTCCTCTCGGGGGACAGTGGCGGTACTCTGCCTCCGGGGGATCCCCTCACTCCTGGGAGCCCCGCTAGGCACACACGGGTGCATCTTCACCCGGTCCCCCTTCTCTGGACCAGGACTGGGTAACAGGGCCGGCGGGGCTCTGTGCGGCTTCTCCTTCACCCGGGCCCCCTCCTGGGACCCGGGGCTCCTCTGCTATGCTCCGGGAGGCAGGGTGGGCTCCCGTTCTCTCTCCCTGCACATCTCAGGGCTCCCATCAGCTCACGGAAGCCCTGCATCGACGCCAAATAACCTCGGGACTTGACGCAGTGTCGATTCCGCTTCTGTCTGATGGCCACGCCCACAGTCAGGCGGGCCGCAGACCGCGGCAATTCCTTCATGGCGGCAATTTGAGGGTTAGATTCCCTCAGTCCAGAAAACAAAAGTAGAAGCGGGGTTGGCACCCACTAGGGCTCCTATAAACGGGGTGGGCACCCGTAGGAATTTCAAATAAAGTCTGCAGCTGCATAAAAGCAGGGTGGGCACCTGTGGCACACGAAGACAATTTTGGGGGAATCCCTCGACGGGGATTCGCTTTTCTCGTCAGTCAGCGCCACACTGCCAAGCCCTCGCATTCCTACTGGGGCATTTAAAAATACAGCAGCGTTAGACTATCACAAGCCTTGGCAAAGGCAACACTGGAGAAATCAATGGTCCCAGCAGCACCTGGAGGCATCAAGGAAAGGAAAAGGGGACCCCAAGCAAGAGATCATCCAGGCATTCAGGGGCAGGGCAGGGGCCAGGGAGGCAAACCTTCCCCTGGGCCCCAGCAGCAGCACGGTAGTTTCAAGTATCAAAACAAGAACATTTTCCATGGGGTCACAACCCCTTTTTATACACACTTTTCCTTTGTTTAACAGGGTGCAGGCAATGGGAGAACCAGCTACAACTGGTTCAGGGGAACTCCTGAGCACTTTGTTTTGCTCAGCTCCTCTCTCCCTTTTACTGGCCAGGCTAGGGATATCAGACCCACCACAGGGGGTGGAGCATGCATTGTGGAGGGAAGGCACAGCCCTATTCAGGTCCCAGGTGCAACTCCTCCCTTCCATCAACATACAGATCTCCCTATTTACCACCGGGCAGACCCATCCTGGCTCCTGGAGCCAAGCACACCAGCCAGCCCCTGTCACTCACAAGCCAGACAGTTCACATTCACTGCACACAGAAATGCCAACTTCTAAAAGTGGCACTTCTACACTAGACACATTAAATCTGCGCACACCGTCGCGCAGCATTTAATCTCACGAGTTCGCACATACCAAACTCGCCCCTGCACTCCCCACACATCAGGAACCACCATGGACACACGTATCCCCATGCATTCCTATGGGAGGGCAGGCCACTCTCACCACACATACACAGAGAGCGCACACACTTTACACTGGACCACAGTGAAAAAGTGCACAGAGGCCTAAAATCACCAACACCAGGTTACAGAAACAGGCTAGGAAAATGCAAAAAGTTTTGGGGTGAACCTGCCAAAAGGGCCAAGTCCAACAGCAGGTAAGTAGCGACGCCGAGAAGACCACGCTGCAATCCTAGAGGCTAGAAAGAGAAAGGCCAAGCAACATCCAAGGCGTGAACAAATGACAGCCATGAGGAAGGAACCGAAATAGGCAGTTGCAGAAATACAGGGTACTTTGATCCTCAGGGGGGATATACATATGTATAACCTTGCAGACCACACTATACACTTTCATTGCTGATTCGAAACACAATGGAAAATGTAACAGAAATACCAAATACACACACATAGACCATGAGGCCTCAGAAAACATCGAAAAGATGCATAACAAGGTCAGTTTAGCTTAATGACATGTTATCCACCTTGTCACTTTAAAATAGTTTGATTGCTTTAAATTTCTTTTTGACTCTTGTGTATGCGCTACGAGATGTTTTCTTGTTTTCTTTTTAATACAGCCGCCTGCCATTAGAGAAATGAAAGCAATAGCTTACACAATGTTTACTTGACAGCAAAACATTTTTTAGATGATCAAACGATCAGCCCTTAATTTAGAATAATGCTTTAGGCCAGCATAACGGCCCTTTGTTTTACCCTACTATAGTCACCCGTTAGTGTGAGCACAATGAATGTTTTACAAGTTTTTCAAACTTGCTGCAAGATTTGTTCGACATGTGAAATCTGCAAAAATATCTTTTACAACCTTACTGTGTACTCTCGGGGTTGCAAATTCAAATATTGCATGAGGTTTTACAATGCAGTAATGCTAATTGCTGCTACTGCTGTTGTGGTGAGCTTAAACAGCGTATTTCACGTTGCTGTGACCAGTGGGCAGTTTGCCTTCATGAACAGCTTGCTAAACTCAAATATACAATCTAGGGTACCTACTTCTAATACATTTTGTCACATCGATTGTCACGAATAGTGTCACATGTTCTATTAATGGTCTCTGTTCATTGTGTGTGTGTGCATATATATATATATATATTTTCTTCTTTATTCTTTGAAAAATAAATTCATCCTATAGTCAACCCTGATCAACCTCAAACATAGATTAACCATCAGCGAATAAGAGACTATACATGACATGAACACAAAATCAACAAGCAGGCTTGCTGAATGATTACTCATAAAGGCAAAAAAAAGTAATCTAAAATATGTGTTTCCAGAAAATAAGACTGAAGCCTTTGAATGAAATCGTTCTTCCTGGTTTGGGGTCAAAATAAGGAAGGTGCACTGTACACCAAGGAGCATATTATCAAGAAAGGTTGTCACATTATCGCCGCTTTTATCGGCCGGAAACTGCCGATAAAGCGTCGATAATGGGCTTGATAATATGCTCTATGAATTCCAATCGAAGCCCATGTTAGATGTGAAGACATCTAACATGGGCATCGATTGGAATTGCATAGAGCATATTATCAAGCCCATTATCGCCGCTTTATCGGCAGTTTCCGGCCGATAAAAGCGGCGATAATGTAACAAGCTTTCTTGATAATATGCCCCCAAATTCGGGCCTGGCAGAACCGCAGGCCCCGGGTCCCATTCTTGCGAGGCTGAAGAGAAATAGAGGCCCGGTGCTGTCGACCTCCTGGAGACGGTAAATTGCATGTGTGACCCAGATTCTTGCAGAGAGGGAGACGGCAAGGCCTGGGCGCCGGGAGACCTTGCGTTCCTTCTTAGAAAAGGGGAGCTTTGGTGAAAGGCGGAGCTCCCTCGAACCTGCCGCAGTCCGTGAGATCACGGGGAGAGCGGGGATGTCATACACATGGCTCAGCGAGCAAAGGGCGCTGACACCTAGTATCGTCAAAGGATCCCCAGCTGGAAAGGTGCGAGGCAGACTGAGACTTCCATGCTCCAGAGGTTGCTAAATTAACTTGGGTAATTGTAACTCCTGTTCATAAATACACTTAGAAAGGCACAAGCACGTATTAAATGTGATTGTTAAAAAACATGTTTTTAATATTAAAACGGGGTTTCTTATGAAAAATATTAATGCTTTTCTTTGAATTTCGGTGCAAACACCTTTCTGCAGCAGGCGCTCAGACCACCCAGCTACAGATAAACCTTGCTAATAGCAAGTTATCTCTGCGATAATTTCCGGCGATGCTTAGCGTTAAAAAATGTGTTGCTAAGCATTGTTAGCGTTAAATATCGCTTAACGTTGGTAATATGCCCCAATGTTTTTTACTCCGAGGGTCATTAATGTTCCCTGGTAGCTGCCATCTAAAACTGAAGCATTAAAGGTCAGTATGACGCTCTTGGGGGCAGGGGAGGGGGGAGGCTCTTAGAAGACAGACTCCTAAACGACGATCAGCCCCAAACGGTATCCAGTTCATGGAGCACAGTGCAAGGAAGTAATAGGTCCTACTGGCCGCTGTGTGAACCATAAAATGCAGCAAAATCCTGCTTTTTGGTAAAATGTTAAGGTTAAAGGAGCTGCTGGACCCACCACCAACATGAAATAAAAAAGAAAACTGTCTAAAAACAAAAATATTTTGGGGTCTCAAAAAGCACACTTTGCCAAATACAGGCCAGTGGATGAAATGGATGGCTGAAAACCTCAAAACGTAAGTACATTACGCATATATAAAATATTAGGTAAATTAAAAGGTCTTTGATAACACCGGACCGAAAAATGTTCCCTTGATGTACTGGGCAGTATACGCACTTAATTAGCATGTTAGACAGATCCATAAATGTTTGTGCTTCAGTGGTAATATCACACATTGCCGTAAAAAAAGGAATAGCAGTCTACTTGTTTCATCCTTTTGCTTTCAGCTCTCTAATTTCCTTCCCAATCTTTGCGTTGTAATTACGTTTTAAGCCAGCCCTACACAACCTCACTCATTGCTGTTGCAACACCTACAAAGCCTCCTTTGAGCAGCCGAAAGATATACGAGTAATCTGGGCTATTGCATGTTTTGCCTGTATTTTTCAGTGGATGCCTTTGGAGAGCCACAAAACATGCAATATGCAATTTTATTCGCTGGTATCAAAGAAGCACGCAGGTCGAAAACAGACAGACCGCATTTACTTAACACCTTTGTATGTCGCCACCTTCTACTACACATTGGAGCAGAGACATGAAAGCTCTACTGCAGTGCAAAACTACAACAGGGTAAAGTGCCTGATTTTCCACTGGTACAGTGCAACTCTCAGGTCGAAATCCTTAAACCCCTCGTTTAAAGTCTCTGCTTTAACAAGTAGGTAACACTTCCTACTCTTCTCAGTTAGTTAACTGGGTACATAGGACTTATGCAGTGTATTTTACCCTATGTGGTAGGGAAATTAATTGGGGAGAAGGGAGATTTATATTCTTGCTGCTGGGATTAGGCAAATGTAAGCAAAAGTGTCATCTTTTTTGCCCAACTCAGCATGGGCTTAATTTTCTCCCCCCAAAGACTCGTTTTTTCAGCAAAATACGCAAATAATTGTTCCAGTTATTTTGTTAAAGAAAATCTAAAAATTGTTCTTTTATGGGTTCTTCTCCAGCAAAATTTAACATTTTGTGGCGTATTTACAGGAGAAAGGCAGAGCGCAGTGTTATGCCACAATTGGCCACGCCACGCTCCGACATTCTGAAAACGCAGGGATGTGCTGTAATTACAATAATACAATGGACCCTGCGTTTCCCCTAGCACTGTTTATAAATTTACCTGCCTATCATCTACACAGGCACCCTTGCACCTTAGTGCAAGGAGGCCTGCATTGCAGGGAATTAAGTTTCATGTGCAGGAAGGTGTCCCTTCCGGCACATAAACAATCACTAATGGTGATTTGTAACTTCTAAGAGTGCGCAGAATGCAACACATATAGGAGTTGCAACTCATCGTTTTCTAATGATTGTTCATGTGCAGGCAGATTCCTGCACATGAACAATCACTAATGGCAATTTGCTCATTCTATGTGTGCTGCAGAATGTAGTGCACATAGAAACAGCAAAAACAAGGAGACACTACTAGACTAACCCAACGCTTCTTGCTGACTGGACATTAGTTCTGGGAAAACTCTTGTTGTAGATCTTTGGAGGCTGCGCCAGCAACTCGCCGGACCCGTTTCGTGGGTCCCGCAGCGCGGCAGAGACAGAGGGAGCCGCTGCAGATTAAAGGGCTGTTGCTTTCTAACCGGCAGGGCTGCGAGCACCAGGCAGGGACTCCGTGGACCAAGAGTCCCTGCGCGCCCGATTACAATCAGCTGGGCTGCTCTCCCTGCCGGCCACGCCCATCCGCCCACGGAATTAAAGGAGCGCCATACCTGCCATTTGGTGGGCTTAGCTAACACAACGCTTCTTGCTGACCGGATATTAGTTCTGGGAAAACCCTTGTTGTAGATCTTTAGAGGCTGCGCCAGCAACTCGCCCGACCCACTTTGCGGGTCCCGCAGCGCGGCAGAGACAGAGGGAGCCGCTGCAGATTAAAGGGCTGTTGCTTTCTAACCGGCAGGGCTGCGAGCACCAGGCAGGGACTCCATGGACCAGGAGTCCCTGCGCGCCCGATTACAATCAGCTGGGCTGCTCTCCCTGCCGGCCACGCCCATCCGCCTATCACGTCCTTTGCTATAATAGAACGTCGTGTTCCCGCTGCGCGGGAGCGTGCGGGAGAGCGCCGGGAGAAGCCCGGGACAAGGGTGGGACCGTCTGTGGCTGTCCGGGGACGATCGAGGACGGGACGGGCCACCACCCTTTTATCTGGATTTTGTGGCTCTCAATTACGTGATTTCCATCTAAAGATAAGTACTCTCCTTTCAATACATTGCAATATATTACCCTCTGTTTGATAAATACCTGCTACTATGTCTACAAGGGGTAGCCGGAGTAAAACTGCAGCTGGAGGAGCCAAGGTTACTGGCCCTATTGACAATTTCATCATGAAAGCAAATGAGGCTATAGACCATGGAATATCCTTATTGGAACGACGAGTTTCTTTAGACCTGGCAGAGGCGAAAAGGTTGTCATTGGGTCTGTTTGCCTCAGCCAAAACCCCTCATCGAGATTCTGAAACACTTGTCACGCCTGGTGTAATAGTGGAAATACATAGTATGCCAAATATTGTAGACTTATCTGCAACCCAGTCACTGTCGGAATTACAGTTGAGCCTGGAAAAATCACCAAACTTAGACTTGTCAGTTGATTTCAACACAGAACTGGGTATGGTGACTGAGTCAATTCCAACAGCAAGTTCTGCAATAGTTCCGAACTCTATCATGGTAGAGGCATCTCAAGTTATTTCTAATACTGACATTGTAAGCAGTTCTATTGTCAATCATACCCCAACTACAAACCTGGACCGGGTAGTTGCAAACCCCATCCCTGATACACCTACAGTCATCAGTAATACACTGGATGATTCAACCTCCATTTCAAGAACTTTGAGAGGCTTAAGGGAGGGGGCTATACAGAAGCGACTGCCCCAAAGTTTAAACACAAATACAACTATCCCTAGGGAAGATCCCCAGGTACAGAAAAAGCAGGGGAAAGGTTCAGCGAATAGCCTTAAGAAAGGGAATAAGAAAGGGACCACAGATTCTGCATGCTCAGGGGAAATGTCTAGTCTGGGTTTGATATGTAAAGATTGTACTTCTAATAGCCAACTAATAATGAAGGTTGGGGAACTTGTGAGCGCCCATCTAGCCACCATAGATGCACGATTGGGATTGATAGAAAAGCAACTAACTGAACTAAGTACTATAGTTAAGGCCCCCCTGTAAAAGCATCATCCTCATCGAATGTAGCAAAACATTGTCCCCCTCTCCAAAAAACTGTTCAGCCAGCATTAAAAACCATGCCAGCTCCCACCACCACTACCAAACCTAAGGCAGTTCCAACGGCTAAGGATTTGGTAACAAAACCAATAGTACCCACCCCAACTGCAAAATTGCAAGGTAATAACCCAAAAACCCCGGGGGAAAGCTCTACTAAAGGGAAAGATAAAGTTAATGAGGGGAATAAGGAAAAGGAGTGGCATAAAGGGAAGAAAGGACGATTCGCCGCCAACCTCCCCCCAGGCTCAAGTCCTTATGTGGTAGTAATGACGGTAGTCCCAGAGACCCCAGATAACATAGACGAGCCATCATGGTCCCTATTAAACAAAGTTACTCACTGGTTGAGTAACAATAGGCCCTTACCTCCATATTGCGCAAGTAAAATCCTGACAGTACGGAGAGTACCCTGGGTAGGCCATGAGAAAAAGAAAGCACAAGGTGATTGTGTGATCATTAATTTCGATAACCCCCGCACAGTGGACTATATCTGCTCCTAGGTTAGTGAGGGATATATAACGAGGGCATCGAGACAAGGCATCTTTCATATTTCTACCCACCAAGGGGAAATGTTAGACCAAAACGTTATGACCATGGATTGGATGAAGGATGGTGCCGGGTGGGGCAGAGGAACCTAGGAAACAACTGGGGAGAATGGGGGAGAAACGACCATAGGTATAATAATTATAGGAATTATCAGAGATGTGTTCCAGCGAGGGATGCCATTTGGGGGTTCCCTACATCTAATAGATTCAACAGCCTGGATATGGTTGATTGACCCCCACCATTAATTGAACCACAAAACACTACACTAGATGTCAGTGCTGGGGGAAAAGAGAGCAGCGAGGTTGAGCTTGAAAGTACATAAATTGATGAGGCACACCTTAGACTAGTTCGGGGCTTAGTTAGCGTACCGGGCCAGAGGTTACCCCCAGAAAAGGAAGAACATGCCACCCCTTATGAGCCGGTGGCACAGAGGATTCAAGACACGGGTTGTCACATCAACATTCAGGACACTAACCTAAATATGGGTAGACAACACTCACAGGCGCTAAATAAGGAACTTAGAATTATAACCTGGAATGTTGCAGGACTCCATCAAAGGGTCTCTGACTTGGAATGGTTAAAGGTTATCTCGGATAAGGATATAATACTGTTGCAGGAAACTTGGGCGACAACTGCGGTGCATATAGAGGGTTTTCATTCATTGTTATTGTATTAAGGCCCAAAAGCCTGTTTTTGGCCGCCCGATTGGAGGCCTACTAATTGGGTTTAAGATAAGTATAGGGGGGTCTATAAAATTGATTCCATCTAAAAGTGCAAACATTCAGATAATTGAATATACCCGTAGGCTACCATATTACTTAATTAACTTTTACAATAATGATTTTAATTCAACTCCGAATAAGAACTACATAGAACTCTTCGGAGAATTATCTAAAATAGCGGAAAATTCTCATAATCAGGTGAGCACTAGGACAATTCTTGCAGGAGACTTTAATGCAAAGTTTTTAAAATCTAAAATGGACAACACACAAATAGACAGGGCATTTAAACGTGGTGAAGAATTAGAATGTTTTATTAACGAACATATCCTAACAGATATAATGGATGTCAATAAAAACGAGCCACCTACTTATATTCCAACCTTTAGAGGTTGAGAATTCTCTAGCACAGTGGACTATATCTTTATGTCTTCTGACCTAATAGATAGAGTCACGAAGGCTGGGGTTCTTGAGACCGCCTTCGGGGACCATAACGCCTTGGAGGTAAATATCGGTCTAGGTTCCTCCAACGCCTTTGCTCGCACTTTGGGAGCCAGGGATATTATGGCCTCGACTAATAATTTAAGATTAAAATGGCGGGGGGTAGATAGTAGCCAAATAATAAACACAATTATGAGTAATCATGGCCCGCTAGTCGACTCCTGTTCTCTTGTTGATGGGAATCATCAGAGGATAGTAAAAGATTTTGCAGCACTCTGCTATATTATAAAAACTCTCCTAAGTGTCCCCACTAAATTGACTGCCACTGAGCCAAGGTGGTTCGATTGTTACTGTTCGGCAGCTAACAAAGCCCTTCGTAAGTCTCTAAACTGTAAACCGAGAAGTATAAGGGATGTACGGGCTGCTAGACAAAATTATAAAACAGCTATAGGATCAAGGAAGGCAGCTTTATTAGCTAAACAATGGGAGGCTCTAACACCTGCTGCTGCAATAGGGAGCAGTACGACTTTCTGGCCTGCTGTTAAAAAGATGCGGGACATGGGTAAGCAGCTAACCCCAACAAGCTGTACTATAGCAAGTGAGGAATGGGAATTACACTTTTCCAAAATATACGCTAGCCCGGGAGCTGCCATAGGAGATTATTGCCCTGGAACATTGGAATCATTAGAAATTACCTTGGGGGAAGTCACCGTGGCCATTAACCAGAGCCTTGGTAATAAGGCACCTGGGCCTGATGGCTTCCCGATAGATATAATTAAGCATAAGCCGGAACTCTGGGGACCGATTTTTGTAAACACTTTTAATAGTCTCCCGTTTGTCCCAATACCTGCGACCTGGTCTACGAGCATAATTGTGCCTATTTATAAAAAGGGCGAAAGATCTGACCCTGTAAATTATAGGCCCATTTCGCTCATGGACAACACGTTGAAAATCCTGGGTAGGGTATTGTATAATAGAGTTAACGACTGGGCCGAGGAAATGGGGATACTAGACCGTTGTCAAATGGGTTTTAGATGTAAGGTTGGGACTATCGAACAATGCCTAAATTGAAATCTTTTAATAAGCAAATATAACATAGCCAAGGCATCGCCCACTTACCTTGCATTCATGGATTTATAGTCCGAATTTGACCTGGTAAATAGGTCAAAATTGTGGTCGACTCTTTTGTCCTACGGCCTAGATGCCCCCTTGGTACATTTTCTCGCCTACCTGCATAAAGATACAAAGGCGCTGGTACGGATTGATATGGAGGGCACAGTTTCCGGGCCAATTAATGTTGAAAGAGGGGTGAGGCAGGGGTGCATTTTAGCACCCCTGTTATTTATGATTTACATAAATGGCCTGAGTAATTCCCTGAAGAGGGCCACCACAGATGTTCCCAAAATTAAAGGAGGTTTATTACCCTGTCTTTTGTATGCGGATGACGCTGTGCTCATGGGATTAACACCTAATGCCCTACGTGCACTAGTCAGGGATTTTTCCTATTATATGGGGAACTTGGATCTTAAGGTAAATTTTAACAAATCATTTATTATGTCCTGTGGGCCGGGTGCCAGACAACTACATTCCATCACAGTAGGAGCTGATAAGTTGCTTTCAACCAAGACTTTCCCATATTTAGGTATGGTCTTTGCTGCAAACGGCCTGTGGAGTGGGCGCATTGCCCACGCCACAGGCAAGTTCTCAAAGGCCATAAAATCAATTCTCTCCCTTCCCAGACCGAGGAGAATTGGAGCAACTAAAGCAATCCTAAAGATATACAGACTACAGTGCACTCCTGTGGCAACCTACGGCGCCGAAATCTGGGGGTTAGTAAAAACCCCTACATTACAAAGAGAAGAGAATCAGCTCTGTAGGAAACTGCTGGGGGCCCCCATTTCATCATCGGGGTACATTTGTCACTCAGAGTTGAATATACCATTTATCAGTGATTTTATTGCTGCAAGGCCTGCACTATTCTGGCTGGCCATTTGGGCTAATGACTATGCTAGTTTAACACAGGATATCCTGAGGGAGTGCTTAGCCTGTGATAAATGGAATAGGATCCCATGGCTTTGTGCTATACAGGAAAGTTTGTCTAGCATAGGCAGAGGCAATCTCTTTGATAACCCATCTCATATCAAGAGTACTCATAAAAAGGAAGTCCAGTTTGAACTATATGCCATCTATAATGAAAAGAGACTGTCAGATGAGATGCGGAAACAAACTGTTGTGTCCTATACTAAAAATGGCTTATTCATACAACAACTTCCATTGTATCTGATACTGCCAATGTGTAATTGGGAAAGATCCTTACTTTTTCGAATGAGAGCCGGAACTATTACGTTTTCACTCTGTTTTCCTTTGGGACATAGCACATCTGGAAACACCCTGTGTCCTTGCGATGGAGTTAGTAAACAAAATGACTTACACTTCTTTTTTAATTGCAAGTTTTACATGAAATATATTAAATGGTTTTAGCCCCATATTTTAAAAAACATAGACCGCTCTCCTTGAATCAGTCCTATTTAATGCTCCTAAAATTAGAGGATGATGAACTTATATTCCGCACAAGCACTTTCTTAAAAGTTATTTTTAATGTACGTAAAACTATGGAATGCCCCTGATTTATCTGCACTTTCCATGACTGTTGACCTTTTTTTGCACTTTATATATAATGAGAAATATGATACTTTGTAATAGTATTGATATGCACTTTATTACACCTATTGTAATTTCTAAAAATGTTGAATTGTATTTTAAATGTGCTTTTATGGATTTTCTGGAATCCGAATAAAGATTTTGAATCGAATCGAATCGAATAATTTCTCCTCGTTGCACCAGTAAAGGACCAGGTTTTCCCTGGTCTTAGTTTTGGTGCTGCCCCTTATTTACGCCAGCCTTGTAAATAGAGGACAGCGTCAAAAAGCAATATGTGTTGTGGCGGAACACCCACTGCAACACCCATTGGCCACCCCTTTCACTCTAAGTGTTGCGAGAATTGGGGCATTATTTACAAGGCGGCTTTAAGCCATCATTCAGGTAACAATAGCATATGTGATGTCCCAACAGAGAAATGACCAATTGAGTATCATTTAAGTGTCAACAAATTAATGGATGGAATGCTTGAATTAATCTCAGCCACTGGTAAAGACTTGGGCCACATCCCAGTATTGTTATTTTGCACTCCATGCCATCTCAGTTTGGACCCAGCTATATGCAAATCAGTCTTGACCTTTGTTAGACCTGACAGCTTTGGGGTGGTCTTCCCCTCAACCTTTTGCCTTCCTCCTCCACTTTTCTTACCTTGGTTTTGCTGGTATTAGGACTCTCCACACTTTATCACTGCTAATCAAGTACTAAAGTGCTTGTGCTCTCTCCCCTAAACATGGTAATATGGGTTCATCCTTAATTGGCCTATTTATTTGCTTATAAGTCCTAGTAAGTTGGTACTTCATGTACACCGTGCCTGTAAATAAAGTGCTACTAATGGGCCTGAAGCTCTGATTGTACCACCTACTTAAGTAGTCCTTTAACCTTGTCTCAGACCTGCCATTGCACAGCCTGTGTGTGTGTGCAGTTGACACTGCCATGTTGACCTGGCAAAATTAACCTTTTGGGGTTACATATAAAACATGTAATTTGTTGTTCAATACTGCAAGGCTTATATCTCCCATAGGATAACTTTGGGATTACCATATTATTTTTTATTTGTAATTTCCAAATTAGAAGATATGGCTGATTCAAGTTTGGTGTCTCTGGAATCCTAATTTAAAAATCTAATTTATTGTAAAACTGGATGTGAAACTACAAATCTGAAAATGCCACTGTTTGAAAATTGCCGTTTTCTTGCTTTAGCAATTAGGTGCCTGCAGCCTGTCTTTGATCACATGACTAGGTGTAGTTGGCAGTTGGGCTTTGTCTATTCTTCCCAGCCACACACAATGAGAGCTTAGGTGTGCCTCAATGGGCCATCTCTGGCAGGATGGGAGGGAGGAGCTGGGAGCAGCCTCACTTGCACCTGAATAGGTTGTGTTCAGACCACTCACAAAGGGCTACATACCCCCCTGTAGGGCATTCAGACAAAACATTGAATTAAAAATATCGCCATGCCAAAATATCATGTCTAAAATATCATGATACAGAAACATAATCAGCAAGAATATCATTGTCAAGAATATCAATTTTAAGGAAATTAATATTGTTTTTTAAATCATCGAAGTCATTATTATCATTAACAAAAATGTAGTTGTTTAAATGTAGTTTTGAATTGTTATCTATTTTAGAATATATTTTAAATGTATATGATGTACATTTTATGTACAATTATTGTTTAGGTTTTTTAATATATTTTAAATTTTTAGGAGTTATTTCACTTACTAATTAGTTTGTGTGATTTTTAGTGATTTGTGTGGGTTTATAGGCATATAGGATGGGAAGTAATTTAATTATAACACAAATTTGTTTTTTCTATGTAATAATATTTAGTTAATATATATTTAATTATGTTAACTGTGCTATTAATTTTTTATTTGTACATTTTATGTGCAGGGTGTGGGGTTTATAGGGGTAAAGGGTGGGAAGTAATTTATTTTTAATTAACTAATAATTAGTTGTTAATGAATATTAATCAATTCATTGATAATTAATTAAGATAATTTAGCAAATTCTTTTTTTTAGTTGCAGGTTTTGGGGCTTACATGGATAAAGGGTGGTTAATGACAGAGGGTAGAAAAATGCACTCTCAGGAGAAAAAGAGCCGGCAATTAGATTTTATTTTGAGTTATGCGTTTCGACTGCTAAGCAGTCTTGGTCAAACATTGAAATGCTACAGACCTAACTGTTTCATGGAAGTAACAAGACATAGAAAATGGACTACTACAAGTGCTGGAGTAGTTTGGCCTTACTAATGTGGCAAACATTTTGTAGTGTACAGGAAGTCCTAGTTACTGTTCATGAAGTTAGGCATTGAGTGATCACTAAGTAGTTTCTGTATACATAATACTGACTCAAACGCATGTTACAATAGTGCGTGTTGACAAATTATATAAACAGACCGTGATTTTTCAAATTCCGTACAGTGCATTAATTTGTACCCATATTCTCAACACAATAATTTGCATATAAAGATGATGTCACAGGGATTTTGGAACAGTCCTGATTATACAATTGGTGTTTACACCGAGTGGCAGAATTATCGTCCCCTAAATATGGATTATCAGGTGATCGTGTGTTCCGAGTGGCTGAATCAAATGGGTGTTGTTACAAATACCTTCCAACAAGTGTACCAAAACTGTTGGAATTGTGTCAAAATCATACATATGAATATATACCACAGAAAATTGACGCAGTCTTAGTTATAGCAATCAATATATACGCCAAGTGACTGAGTCTTTTAACCAATATCACAGATATACCCATACTATTCACATATTGTTCAAATCACACATAGGATAATCACAATACAGGCAAAGGGGAAGGAAGGTTGCTTTGCACTTGTTATAGTTTTCTTAATGAGTTGGTGTGGTCTATGTTCACCAATTTCTAATATATATCTGTGATACAGAACCCTCTAAACTCTAAAGTTCATGTCTACTGAATAATAAAAAGGAGGTTCAAATATATAAAATAAACATATTCCTTATCTGTGCTGTGTCCTTCACCACATTGACATTATATTGAAGTAAAGCGTAAGACCTCTGTTCATATCTCCATCCGGAGTAGGCCCCTTTCTTTCCTCTTGTATATAAGTTAAAGAAAAGTGATAAATATGATTAAAACCATATATTTAAGTTTAATTTCATATGAATATACTTTGTTAATGTACACACGGATTGACAAACTGTATTCCGAATTACTATATACAAGGTAAAGACTATATCCTGTAGAAAGACACAGGATGTTTGGGCTGTTCCCTCAGTTCCTATCAATGTGTATTGTTCCTAATGTCCTAGTCCCCTTGTTCGTAGGTGAACAGTAAAGACACAGAGTTAAAAGTGAAATTTCTATTGTGAGCACGTAAGTTCTGTCCCCGTTTTCTGCTGTTTTGTGATATGATCGAGGTCATAGCAGGGTACATATTTAGTTTTTCGTTTTTGTCGTTTTTGTTGTTTTCTGTGCAGGTTCAACTATTGTGTACATTAGCTCCGAGTGAGTATATTGGCAAGGTTGTTAAGCTTTACGAGTTTTAAATGCATGAAAGAGCTCAGTTATAACTAATAGGGGGCTCTTTCCCTTTTAATCAGTTTTTAGACTGTTGGGACATTGTGGCCCGTTTGCCCTAAGTACACTTCCGGCTGGAAGTATTAGGTAAGCCCTTAACCAATTAATTGCTGACCTGCACATATTAAGTCTTTGATCAGTGGTGATCAAATAATTTGGATAACTAGTAGTCACTTGCTAGGTTATCACTGTTTGTTGTGTCTTGCACGATGTCACAGGGTTAAGTTTTGGCCTTGGGGTCACCTTAAGGGTGTCTTTTTGGTGAGCAGACGATACTGTACATAGGGATAAGAATATTTATCGATTGATTTTGTTTATTTTACATTGTAATTAGGAATGTGCAACATCTTCTCGTCCTGAGGATGGTCCTGGGGAATGTTTTCACCACTATCGGACCGAAACGTCGACGCTATTAACACCGATTTGCTTTACAAAGTGTACCTCTGTGTCAGTTTGATAACAGTTATATACAAGATAAAAATGTTATGATGTATGGTAGATTGTTTGTCCATGCATAAAGCAAAAGGTGTTATATACTACTCACACAAGGATTTGTAATGTTAGTAGTATTGTGGTTGCCATACTAAAATCTTGATCTAAATAAATAAGAATCAAGTTATATCCCATGTTTGGTCAATTAATGTTCACGTTGTGTGACTGTCTATGAATAGTAAATAACTGAAAAATAATTCCCTTGGGGACATTTTTGTTAATTTATCACTAGTCCTCATGTAGGCGTATTCCCAGCTCCTCATCCGAGTTACATCCTCCCGGGGTTTTGGTCAGTAAGTCTAGAATGTATCTGGATTCCCTCTTCCTAAGGTGAAGTACTCTGTTGTCCCCCCTGGGATTCTGTTCTATTTGTTCAATCGCAAAATAGCTCAATAGAGAGCTGTTGGATAGATGGTACTCTTCAAAATGTTGTGCTACTGGGTAGTGTACATCCTTGATATAGATTGCTCTCATGTGTTCTAGTACCCTCTTTTTAGCCATTAATGTTGTGCTCCCCACATACCTCAGTTTGAACAGACACTACAGGACATAAATTACAAATGTGGAGATGCATGTCAAAAATTGAGTGATAGTCTTCATGTTCATATATAATTCAAAAGTTTTTTTTCATATAGCTATTGCAACATGCCTTGCAATGTCCACAAGGATAGAACCCTTGTAGTGTGTGGTGTTGGAGGCTGTCTGAATGTATTGTCTCCTTGTACTAGAATGGATAAGTGGTGGGAAATGAATTATATTTATTTAATACTTTGTTTTTAACCAATAATAATTAATTATGTTAAATATGTCAATTTAGTTTTTAGGTGTGGGTAGTGATGTTTATCCAGGTAAAGGCTGGAAGTAATTCAGCCAGAGTTTTTTTCTTTAGAGATGTTTCAATCCCAGGATAAGCATGATCCAAAAAGGTAGTAGTAACCTGCCAATTTTGTCCTGTGCATTAGCCATTAACTAGAAAGGGCCCTCCAACCAATCCTAACTATTATCTCATAGCTTTTGGAGCACCTCTTCTCTTGGTTTGCTGCAACTTTCCATGAGCCCTAAGACAAGATGGTTGTCTCTTGCCTCCAGCTGAAGGAGCTTGCATCCTTCCCCTAACAACTACTCTATTTAGATGACGTGCCCCAGCCTTTGTCTATTCAGAACTGGTCATGTTGAGTTAGGAACTAGAAAGTCTAGCATCACCCCGGAAATTAATCCTATCACTACCTGCCAGCACATTTAGCATTTCAGGACAAAGAAAGAACTGCTAAACGTGTCCTGTGTTTTGCCCACTATTCCTCTCCCTGTCCTAGAGAGCTAAGTCCTGCTACCAGTCTACTTGCGTACAACAGCCATTCCATTTCGTTACAGGAGCAGGGTAATTAGCAACCAAGACTGCATATTCGACCTCGGCAGTAGAGCTGAAAGCCAACTGGTTCCATTCCAGGTTTTTCTAAAACAGCACAAAGTATTCTTTACTCACAGTTACTTTTTCATTAAAAATCTGCTTTCACTAGTGAATTTGATTTTTGAAACTAGTAAACAAAAGGCAAATCATTGCTCTACTATTTTCCTATCTACAGTTTAAAATAATGAATTCAGTAACAGCTAAGCCTTTTCGTTGAGCATGGAGCTTTATCTAAAACAGAGAAAACTGTTTTTTGAATAGTGTTCACTGCAAGGATGTACTTTCTGTTTTGTTAATCCACTTTCTCCAGTTCTAAGATTTAATTAAGTTTTTTATGAAACCTTAAGCAAAAAAAATATTTTTCATATTATGTATAGTCTGCAGGGATACAAAGTTAAACGCATGTCACTACCTTTGTTACAATATATGAATCACAAAATGTTCAATAGTCTTCAAGGAGATGAGGATCCTGGCTGTTCTTTATGTATCGTTAGTATTCAAATGTGTCACACTCCTTCAGGATTAACTCTGAAACAGTACTTTAAACTACTGAAGTTTTGAAAACACAATGCCATTATTAAGAAGACTTCTCTGTCTTCAGTTTCGACTACTAACACGCCCAGTGGCATAAGGAAACTTGAGGGAGCCCCCTGCAAAGTGGAAGGAGGGTGCTCCCCGCTACGGATCCAGTCAGGTGCTCCCAGGCCTACCCGTGCACAGTGCAAGAGGGGGTCCCCTCAGGGCCGGCCCAAGGCATGTGCAAACTGTGCACTTGCACAGGGCCGCCAAACCCCAGGGGCCGCCACGACGAGGATCCGTTTGTGGCACTGGCAGCCCCCTGGCAGGATTTGGCGGCCCCTCCCGGCTCCGACCCCGGCTAGCAATGGCAGCGGCCGGCCAGCGCCGTTGTTGTTTACCTCCTGCTAGTAGTTTCACTTTCCCAGTCAGGCAGCCAGCAGTTTGGGTCCCAGGGCCGTCAATCTTAGCACTACCAATGACGTGACGGCCCTGGGACAGCCCCCGCGGCGCGCGCTGCCTGTGCGCAGACTAGTGCGCAACTCACTGCACCTGCTGGTAACGTCATGCGGCGTCACGAGTGGTGGTGGTCTGGTCACGAGACTAGAGAGTGCGTGCGTCGTCATCGAGAATAAAGAAGAAAACAACATTATAACGCGCCACCGACGATCTCAGAGAGAACACCCGACTCCGGTTCATTCCCCGACCCTATTTGGACGGTGTGTGAGAGACTCACTGAGCAGGTCTCAGCGGACGACAGTCAGCGGACTTGCACTGCAGGTGGGAGAGACAGCTAGGAAGGAGAGAGAATTTGTTCGCATGTTATCTTACTGATCTAATAGCGTAGCAACTTACAAGAAGCGTATATGTGTCTGTACTCATGTTTAGGGGTTGGGGATTAAACCCCAATAGGAAGGCCTGACAAGGTGTTGCTCTAACAGTTAAACCCGGTGGTGGTTCGGTTTCCAACTCCCTATGATGCGTCATTGCTCTGTGCTCATCAGTAAATTCTCGAATCGTCAACAGTGATATTCCATGATACCATGTAATTAACTGAGTTTTTGGGAGTTAAGGTGGCACTGTTCCAAACATGCATGTAACACAGCTTTTGTGGAAAGGGTTCTTTAACGCTCTTCACTTCTAAGGAAATGCGTGTAATTTATGGCGCAGGATTTATTGCTACCAGTACATATTGGCACAGCGCACAAAATTCGAACTAGGGTTATTCAATAAACCTGCTTGGCCTCAGCTTACCAGCGAACGAACATGTGTGTATATTAGTTATGTTCTAATTAGTTACGATCATTTATTTGTGAATCCTGCAGCCACATGTGGCCATCTGTCTTGCATTTTCTCCTCCCCTGGCACAGTCTGAGCCCTCCCTCTATCTGATGGGTCCCCCTTCGCACACACTATTCCCGTACAAAATACTCAACGTGACAACATTGTTAGGGTCCTGGTGCACTCAGAGGTCACAGGCCACTGCTCTGACAATAATTTAAAAACAGCACTGTTCAGAGCTGTCGTCTCCACGTCGTGACCCTTCATTTGCTGACCTCTGACAGAGCAGTGAAGCAAGGGTTCCATGGATCCTAATGGAAGCAGGAACACTGACCCTCTGCCCTTGTTTTGCAGCAAAACAAAAACTAATTGGGGTGCAGTGTGAGCCCTTGAACCCCTGGCCTCCACTGCACTGCTACACGAGTGATAGCGACACCCCTACTCTTAATGGGAAACACAAAGTTACCTTGACAAAGCCAGCAATGTCCCCTTTCCTTTACCATGTGCTCAGCCCCACTGCCCCGAAGGCAGCGTCCTGTCTGAGCATCACATGTGCAGAATCGGAGGCCCCCAGCAGCCTGTAGGGTCCCTAGTGCGGCTGTGAGGGGCTGTGCCTCGTGCAGACCTGCACCCAATCTAAACAAGGGCCTCTGAGGGCAGTGCTTGTTTACAACCTGACTGGGAGGCAGGAGCTGCAGGCAGAAGGTGTCCTGCACAATCCAGTAAAACGCATGCACCTTTAGAGAAGCCCAATGAGGAGCAAGGAGGAATGTTATCACCTGCAGTGAAGATGGCCCCAGACCAGAGACGAACCAACCTCGGGCCTTTACATGCCACTGGCTGATCTGGCCCGATTGAGGTAAAGCTATTTACCTTTTTGATAGTCGGAACCTGCCATCCTGCCCCTGACACAATTAATTTCAATGAATCGATCTGTGAATATTACAGGCACTATAATGTGCAATGTGGGACGGTACAGGCCTCGAACAGTGAGTCACTCTTCGCTTACAATGAAACTTGAAAGCCTGCCCAGTAATGGCTGAAATGGGGCTGAGGGACCTGCGAGCCAGGGCCAAATAAGAAACGTCTTGATTCTGCTCAATGTGTGTGGTATGGTATTTATGTTTTTTAAGACTCCTAGTCCTAGGGTTAATTTCAGAAAGGCTCACGTGACGTAGTGACAAAGATGGCGATGAATTCAGGCTCCGCTTTTTATTTCCATAGCCACGTTCAGAGAGGTTTTATGGGAGTAATGATTATTCTCACTAATACCAAATGTGTAGGATGTAGTGATAATTCCCCTGTTATCAATGTTCGTCATTAAAGAGAAGTAAACGGCATTACAGGACAGTAAGCTAGGCATTGCATCCATGGTAGGTGGACAGTGGTCATTCATGGGTTAAATGACAACGAAACAACAGTAATCATGTCTGATTGTACTGTATATGATCTATAGTACACACGTAGATACATGCATGTGGAAAGCTTGGCGCGCCTAGTCTTTTCAATGCCCTTTATTCGGATGTTGTCTTGGTTTTCTTTAAGGTTCTTGTCATTTTGTATTGACAAGCCCCTTGCGCGACCAGTGCGTCACTTTAATATGGGAAAAAGGTTGTGCACCGGCGGTGCAAGGGGCTTGTAAATAAAATAAGCCCCAGGGTTTTTACTGGTATCCTTGGTTCATGCGGTAAGTCGTGAGGGGGTCGTTGACACCATGAGTTACCCGCACCGGGTGACACCAACCCTAGTGCGGGCCCCACCTACGCTCCCTGCACAGGGCCACCATGAGCCTAGAGCCGGCCCTGGTCCCCTGGTGCTCGGGCCCCTTGCACCTCAGGGGCTGCGGGAGCTATTGTTACATCAGTGAACACGCCTCCAAAACTAAAGCAGTCTTCAAAGTTTCCACAAGGTCTGTAACAACACTGCAGCAATAACCTCGAATGTCTAGCAAGAGCAAACTGAACTAGATGTCAACCTCTACTCAAAAACCTAATGATGAACGCCACCATTTCCAAACATCATGACAGTTCTGTGGCTTCACGAGAATAGCAGTTTCTTGAACTGCACTGCAGAGGCTATGCCTAATGAGTCCTCCACTATCGTGAAGTCTCTCGCCATGTAGCACCAATATTTCGGGTGCATCTCCAGTCTTTCTTCCTCAAAACACACATGGCACATGCAATTTTGGAGTACTACACTTGTCAAAGAACCAAGTGCAGGTAGGCAAGTTTAGATTGCATGACAAGATCCTGGACATCCCATTCCAAAGGTCTGTCTGAGTTTCCCGCTAAATCTGCAAGAAGTTACTAAGGTATGGAATTAACGATTCCAGACAGTATCTTCCTATGAGTTAATAGGGATAATGAGTGTTACCCACAATGTGGAATAACCACCTGTACCCCGAAATACTTTTTTTATGCAGGATTTCCTTGATTCTGGGGACCTTGCAGCTCAGAGATAAAAGCAAAAAGATAACGTAGAGCACATGGGAGAGACATAAACAAGATGAACAGAAAATAATATAGTTAAATGAAAACAAAATTACAGTGAAACTCAACAAAAAGGGGTAACTACACTCAAAGGATAGGTTACAATGAAATGGAAACCAGAGTTTACAAAGCCAGAAATGGGAGAGTAGCAAGAAAATAACAACAATATAAAGTTTCAAAATTAAAGTGAATTATTACATATCTATAACAGGGACCAGGTTGTAATATGCATTTCACTCCTTATGAGATACTACAATACCAAATGAAAAATCTTCATAGCCTTCAGATCACAGATAATAATCTCATTCTGAATTTTCATCCTACAAGTCAAAGACTGCGATCCCTTCAAGAAAGTTGAACGGAATTTTACACCGGTTGCTGAACTTTGCGAGTACACATGTAGGTCACTAATTGCAAGTGAAGTGGGATAGCCTCATTGCTCAATGCGCCTGCTGCACAGATCCGTACAAATCCTAGTGGGAAGGCTACAACCAAGCCCTACACTGGCAGCATTTATTTTATATCAGGACAATACCACTATTAAAAAAGGGCATCTCAATAAGCTAAGAACTTTAAAGTTACTCTCAAAATTCTGTGATATTGCATCAAAGGCCAGGTGACACTCTACCCAGAATGAGCCCAGCGTCTACTTCATATTCTACCAAAACACAAGGCACTCTATCGATCTTACCTGAGGTGTCCTCTGGCTTTTATTTGGTCTCTGCATTGGAGAAACTGGCCTTACTTTGTTGCCTTACAATACTAGATATTATTAATCATGATCTGATTATAATGCATTTCATACCAATGCATTGTCCTGAGCATGATGCTTTACATTGTGAACCCTGGCCTGGAGAAGACACTTTACATACATGAGCATTCTGAATACAGACCTTGTTAAGGTGCTTTACAAAGTAGGGAACTGAGGATGCTGGCCTAGGTAAGGTTATTTAAGTATAGTGGATACTCGCCTAGGGATAATGCTTAACATATTGACGTCTTGTCGAAACTTGAATATACAGCTAACCAAAGAAGAGCAACAATGGTCTGGTTATAATGCTTTATATATTGGTGTATTGTTATGTTTTACTTCATCTTCAGAACTGCTCAAAGAATATATTACCTTATTGTCAATCCATTTAATGAATTGTGCTTTAAAGAACATTGTTTGGCTAAACTTTTCCTCGTGGTTAATCCCTAGCACTCTGCTAGAAAAGGTTAGGCTCCCTGACCAAGCTCAATGCAAAATAGGGTTTATTTTAGAACAATGTTTTGTATTCCCACTACACTCCTAGTTGCAATTGCAATGTTGATGACTTTGCCCATGTGACCCGAGACTCCATGCCAAGAACTACAAGTTGGATGAGACCCAAAAACACATTGTGGGGACAGTGAGAAGACAAATGAAAACTTACAGGGCGGTAATAGGAAAATGGCTAATTTACTGGGTACAGAGCTGGCTGTGCAAGTATTTATAAGCCATAGTAAATATCAGATTGTTCCCCTAGGGTGCTGTGGCTGTAAAAAGTGAGGCTCAAGTTGTTCTTTATTCAGCGTGAAGGCAAAACCTCTTGGGGGAAGGCATTGTTAGGCTGGGCTTCAACTCATCTTGAGAGGCTGACTAGAAAGGATCCAATAATTCTATTATACAAGACGCAATGTTTATGTGGACCCTCTGTGAATGACTTCTGGTGACATTAAACAATTAGAATTGTAGGAACCCTCTACCTGCATGAAACAATGACGAAATAATGGTATGCATTTGAATTCATTGAAAACCCAGGGATTGTATTACACTGAGCACTGTGGGAGCACCATGGTTGTTCTCACCTTTAGTCTGCACCCTCTGACTCCATCCAAAGACTTATTTTCATATTTCATAACGGTTCGATCTAATGGTGAACTCAGATTTTTATTAAATATATTGTAAATGTAACTTTTAGAAAGTAATATTTACCCTGACTGAAGCTGCTGGAGACACATTTGAATTAACTCCTGGCAATTGCCCAACATTTACTTGATCTCAATCAAGTGGGAAAGAGGTGTGTAAACTACTCCCTGGGCAGAGACAAAGGCCTGGGAAGTGTTTTGCTTCCCCTTGCAGAAAAAACAGTTAAGGTGGAACCAGGAACATTATTAACTTGAAAGAGAATCAACGTTTTCACATGTAAATGAAAGTGAATACCTGAAGTAGACAGTATTTTGTCTCCATGGTCAGATAGGCACCAAAACCAGTGGGAGGTAAGCTATCCAAAGAACCGGTTTTGAATGAAAATAGAAGAAAAGGCTGCTCATTTCCCTGGCCACACAAAAAAGTGACAAAGTCCTTCTCTGAAAGGGGACTTTTAAGATGGTTTAAACCTTTTTGGATTCCAGGGTTTCATCATGAAATTTCTACTTGGTGTATCTAAACCAGGACTCAATTGCAGTCAGCCAGAAATCATGCCTAGGTCCCAGTCTACCACTTTCATAGGCACATTGGCTCCCATTGCTTTTTGGTGCTATTTTTATTTACAACTTTACAAATTCATATCTCTGTTTTCCCTTATTGAATTATAGTGGTGATGTAGTCATTTTATTTATTAAATGTGAATCCATTTTTCCAAATTGGATTGGGGGTTTTATTTTGTGGTATTACGACTTCATTGCTGTTTTAGTACTGAATAAATGTTTGACACAGTGGCCTAAGTTAAGACTGTCTGCTCTATTGAGCTCAAACTAATTTAGGGACTTTTAGTGTTTACCCAGACAAGAAGTGTTATTATTCCTTGAGGTGTAGAAATGATAGCTCAATTTCTTACAGGGGTGCTCCTTCATTTGCATGAGGCATTTCTCTATGCAAATGAGGTCATACTTTGCCTCTTGATATGCACCGTATTAGAGAAGAGGGAGCAGAGGCAAGCCAGGTTATATGGGGCACACTAAACTCTGTTTCATAAAGAGGTGGCCCATAGGCACTGTGCTACCTCAGGACGCCCTTTGCATAGGTGCCTAAGGCAACCCCCATTTGTATAGTAACAGCGGTCCCTCACAACATAAAATTACTTTGCAATTTCTCTTTTGCTGCCCGTCCTCTGCTGACTATAGAAGAACCTGGATAGCCCCTGTCTGTCGTATGCTTTCTATTAGGAGTCATTCGGTACCTATACGCATTTTTAAATCTGATACCACACATTAGCTAGTATTTGCCATCTCAAGATTCCTGCTATTTGCTTGGAGGAGGAGGCTAAAATGTGTAATTCAGCCTACGAAAATGGCTGTGTCTACATAGCTTCATCTGTCCAAATGGATGACTTAGCCTATTGTGTTTTTACAGGAATTTTAAACCTTGTTTTTGATGGATATTTTAATAACACTCTTTTAATGTACATTCATTGTTTTTAATTTTGATGTGTTGTGTTTTTTTACAATGTGAATGATCATATTTTTGATTGAATAAAATAATAATATAAAGCTTTCTAATTAACAAAGAGATGCAGTGGCATCTATGTTCATAAATCCAGATAGATGTTATAATTTAATATAAGAAATAAACAAGAACATAAAAGTGGGAAACGTATACAACAAATAAAACAAGTTGCTATACTCAGGCATTGCACATATTGTCCGAAATACAGATAAGTAATTTAGGCCAAGGAACATACCGCCCGATTCATCAATGAAAATAGCGCTCGCAAAGGGCCAGATTCTGAGAATCTGGCCTTTGCGAGTGCGATTTTTGCATTTGGGATTCAACATCCCAAATGCAAAAATCGCTATTTGCTAATTCGCATATTTGCGAGGATTTACATTTAAGGAATCTCTATTTGAGATTCCTTAAATGTAATTCATCATCCATTTTACAATTGCGAAATCGCAATTTCGGGCCGCAATTTACCGCGAGGTCAAACCTCGTGGTAAATTGCGAAAACTCAGAAAAATGCATTTAAATGCATTTTTCTGAGTTGCACGTTACACACACACATGTCCTTTGGACATGTGTGTGTGCAACACCTGTGATAATTTCCATTGCAGGGGTGCTACAGGGTGCCCTTTGGACACCCCTGGCACCCTTGTACTCGCAATCTCATTTGCGATTAGCTAATTGCTAATCGCAAATAAGGAATGACTCCCCATGCATTCCTATGGGCCTTTTGGCCCATCGGAATGCATGGGGAGTTATTCCTTATTTGCGATTAGCAATTAGCTAATCGCCAATAAGGAATCAGTGGGAATCACAATTATTATTGCGATTCCTACATGAATACCGTTTTGCGAGTCTCAAATAGCGATTCCTTATGATTCGCTATTTGAGCCTCGCAAAACGGCCCGTTCATGAATCAGGCTGATACACATTAGCAGCATCGCACTTTATAGTAACGGAAATTCTAAATTGTGTCAAGATGCTGGAGTCAACAACATTTTGAACACTTAACTAGGTAATGAGATTATCATCAGGACATTACAATTAATGCCTGAGAAGAATGCCTGCTGAAGGGGAAGAATCAGGGAGAAAAGAAGAAAAAAAGGAAAGAAAGGAACACTAAATAAGATAAAGCAAGGGCCACGTCTATTGAGGCATGCACACATGAAGTGCATGGTAATCAGTGTAACTCAGTGATTAAAATTCCAATAACCATGGTGATATTCGGCTGAATGGACAAATATGGGAACTTGCCAGATCAGCAAACGTAATTTTCTGTTGTGAGGGACTGCTGTCCCTATACAAAAACTCACACCCAAGGTCTCTTCCAGATAGCTTGGGTGCCCTTGTTTCCAGGGCCGGACTGGGAACCAGAACCGGCCCTGGCAAAGTGCTCGACCGGCCCCCCTCCTCCCCCCTCCTGAAGGAGAGGGAAGGGGGGAGAGGTGCGACCGCGCTCTGTGACAGGGCCGGTTTTCGGACGTTTTTGTTACAGGGCCGTTTTTGCAGCATAACGGCCCTGTAACAAAAACGGCCCCAGGGGCCCAAAACCGGCCCCCAACCATGCAGCCCACCGGGGAATTGCCCGGTGCCCTCAACGGCCAGTCCGGGCCTGCTTGTTTCTTCAAAATATATAAGGCAACCCCCACGCACCGTCTCAAAGTGATTGCACTCACTGTCCCTGTCTGCAGGGGAATCTTGGGGGCATATTATCAAGGGCTGGCTAAATAATTATCGCCGCTTTAGCGTCCGTTTTTGGGCAAAAAGCAGCGATAATTATATTGCATTATTTACAAGGACACGCTATTGCGTGTTTCCTTGATTCAGCTCCCGTTTTGTTTACTCCTCGCTTTGCATCTCCAATGAGATGCAAAGTAGGCGTTCCCTGCAAAAACAAATGGAAAATGATCTCTAACTATCCTTCTCTGTATTTACAATACAGCCCAGGACACCCCTAGCGATATTGAAAACATCGCTAACCGCTGTTATCGCCGCTATTATACGTCTGCTTTTTTCCATGACTACCCTATCCTTGACATGGGAGGTGGATTCAGTGGCTGAATCCACATCTCCCTATTGTCAAGATTTCCCCTATCGCTGCAGGAATATTTCTGCATATCGCCACTTTTGTTGGATTATTTATCGCCCTGGAGAAACGCGTTTTTGATAACGCGTTATCCGGGCGATAATTTCCAGCGATAGGCGGCGATACATTTTAAAGAGCTAAGCGTGCTTTGCGATATTTATCGCCGTCTGTTGCTGATATGCCCCTTAGTCCCTTTTTCAAAGGCAGACTAGCTTGACATCTGCACAGTGAAAGGTGGATCAACTGCTTCAAACAACCTTTCACTAATGTGCTGCCCTTGAGGGCAGCCACGTTTTTGCAGCTTGATTAGAGCAGTACATTAACTGTAATAGGACATTTTGTCCTAGAATGCGCCTGGCAACCTGGTTAAAGGTGTTGTGGTGCAGCAAAAAGCCCTTTATATAATGCAGGTCCAGATTGATGAACATAAATAATATTGGAAAGCCTTAGAACTTCATGAACATAAATGATTGTTTTTGCCTACCCCTAGAGCACTTGTAATTTGATAAATGTTTATGTTGTTGCCACTGGATACACTTACGTACTTCTCTCACAAATTTAAAGTCTGAAAATATGCATTTGGTTGTTTGATGGCACAAGAATAGTAATAATACACTGTTCTGCCTGGACTTTGTGTACTCGTTTGAATGTTTAACTCCCTAAGGTGTGCCTCTTTGGAAAAAGAGGCCAGCCACAAAACAAAAAAAAATGGATGCCCTACTTTGCCTTACAGTCAGCTCCATCAGTTTTTTTTGTTGTACAAAAGACATTTTGGCCTCAAGGATTTTCAAAGAACCTGTATTATGCAGAACTGAATAACAACTAGGTGTTTGTTACAGCAACTTAATATCAGAGTACACGGAGGGTTTTTGGTAATGAAATACATTTCTGGGAACAGTGTTTTAAAGGACGAGTATCCGACGTGATTTTTCTAAACAAAACATTCACCCATGAGAGACCGTTTCACTTTTTAAAGGGGATAACCCTGTGCAGTGGTGAAGACCATATTGCTCCTGGAATCAGACGTTGCTGAATTTGTGCAGCAGACGTTTTCATTCTTTGCTTCTTCGAGGCACAAGTAACTTTATCCCGACAAATCGACATAAATGTAACATTTTGACTCTTTTAAGCGTACCAGGCTTTGCAGCCAGGAATGCCATGACCTCCCGCCTCCATCCCTTTACTAATGAAGCCCTTTACGTGATTCAAACTAGAGAAACCCAAGGGGCCTTTCTCACAATAGCAATATGATACTTTACAGCACAGGTAGAACTGTTGGCCTTTCTTGTGTGCAACTTCAGAAATGATGGCTACTACGCAATACACTCTCACTCTTTTATCGTTTTAAGTGCAGAAACGAACCCCTTTAATGAAGCCTATTTGATATGGGACCAAGGTGTCACAATTTTCTCAATGTTTACCTATTTTTCCCTCCAGATTGTAGTTGGGAGAATGAATGGAAAATACAGGGGTGCTCCAAGGCTCCTTAACGGCGTCATCTTGATACAGCTCTAGAATGTCAGGGCACTACTCACAAGTGTGAATGTCTTTACATAAATTCCCAAGCACCTCCTTTGTTACACGTTATGCAAACCTGTAAAACATGCGTATGCAGGAAATTGTATATGCTGCTTCATGATAATAACAACTACTTAATGACTACTGCCATAATTATAGGATAATGGTTTTCAGGTGCTGACTGAATTTGCATTCCTTTTCTTCTGCGATTGTCTACAATTGGTTGCTGTCTTGTTCGTAGCTGGCTAAACACTTATATAATCCAGCAACCTAGTTAATCATAGGGATGAAACTCTGCAAGGAACCAGTGAAACTGAAAATCGGATAATACATCCTACCTCTAACCATGACATTAGGGAGGTTTTTCAAAGCCTGCACTGCTCTGGATATTATGTTCTTTGGGCCCTATGGAACAAAGGATAGATCACAACAGTTATTAAAAGGGTGTCACTACGATGGTATCAGTCACAGAAATTAATTTCATTTGGCAATATACAGCGATCTACGCATTAAGAGAATGTTGATTTCTACATATGCACTAACACAGTCGAGCAAGTTCTGTGATCACTATTTGCAGTAAAATGGTCAGTGAGTTAAGGTTTGCTCCTGCAAACTGCAGTGATATGCAAGGCTTGCATTCCATTCTTGGATTTACATTCTTCACTGGATGGAAATTCAATATCAATAAACTGGATAACAACATCTTAGAAACTGCAGCGGTGCGCCGGTGGAAGTATTACATAAAAAGGTAACTTTTATTATTGAATGGTGACGAGCACAAAATAAATGACGCAATATACACTTACAATCCAATCGGATGACAATACATTTGGAGGGACCCCTGGAATATCTGAAAAAACACCCAAAATGTGATTTGCAATGAAAAACTGAAAGTGCAAAAAGGGAAATCGGTCAGATGTGGCTTTTCTTTTTTTCAATGCACAGGAAACGCGGTCAGAAAGTCAAATCACAACATTAATGAATATTGTAAGCGATGATGAATCCAAACTGAAGAGGTACTCATCAGCAAAGAGGAGAACAAGTAACATCATAGTCAATGCACAACAGGGATCTGGGACAGGTATACTCACATGCACCACCATAACAGGAACTAGTATCAGCAATCAGTCTAACACACATTCAGTTCATGGACATCTGAAAGCAATGAACTATTGTAAAGAAGACAAGCTTTGAGAAAACGTCTACCTCATACACCCTTATCTCTACTTGTGAACAATACTAGAGTGATATCTTAAGTAGAAAGAACACCAGAATTGGAGATTCAGACAAAGGAAAACATTCAAGACTAAACTAACAGAGAGTTAACTTGAGCGACTTCCTTCTCCCCACTGCACACCATGGGATATATGTACAAAGAAGTGGAGGAGTGAGGCGATAGCCGCCATGTCTTAACGCCTCACACCGCCACTTCAGAAATGCAAGGCTACACTGTAGTGTAGTGTCTATATTCCCAATAGGCTCTGCGCATTGGAATAATATATCCTCTAGATTTGACGTAGGACTGAGGTCGACTAGGTCTCTATCGAATATATTAGACTTAATTGTGAGTGCCAGGTGGCTCAGAGGTCACTAGAAACTTTCACGAATACACAAGAAGGGATTAGTTTTTGACAACCGCATAAACATGACAACTTTGTTTCCCCAAGAACAAATGTATCTTCAGAGTCGTGGAAACAATAGATAGATATTTTACTCAGTCAATCGTGCATGCTTCGTTTCATCAGAGGTGCAGAGCAATAGAGAGACGGGCGTTTTCAATAAAGGATTTATTGAACAGTCTTCTTTCTCATGCAAGTAAAGTGAACTGCTACAATCGTAATACTGGTTGCAAAGTATAATGCGTACAGTAGGAAGAGAATTATAAAATAATACTGTAAAAGCATTATATGGTTTCTAAACAATAGATAAACACATACATAAATAACAAAGGCTAAAAGTACTCAACTGGTGCTTCTAAAATACGCCTATCCCAATGTACCTAACCTAAGTCTAGTACGAGGGAAGAAGTAAGTGTGGTGTAGCATAGGTTTAGTTTGTCTTTGCCAAGAATCTAACCAAGATTTCTCTTAGGGTCTAATCAGCTCTGTACCTTGGTTTTAGAATGAAGGAGGTCTGGTATCTCTGTCTCGGGACTTGATTTCCCAACAACCCGCGAGGGGAGCTTGGAAACACTGGAGCTGGATTCTCACCAGGAGAAATGCAGCCTCTCGATAGGTACATCAGCTGGAGGGTAGGCTTCCTTTGGCACTTGCTGTAGTGAGCTGCGTAAGGCAAGTAGATAGTTGAGCTGCTCCAAAGCACTGTGTCTTTGCTAGGGCAAGTGTAGGTATATTTATACCTTGAAGGTGCCTAGTTTGACGTAAAGTCGGACATAATAACGTCATCAAAGAATCCCAAGGGAACGATAGTTCTTTGAAAACTCCATGAGTTCTTGGACAAATCAATATTCAAGCAAGGGGTTGTCCCTGACTGCTAAAGCTGAGTTTTCCAAGAAATCGTTGTGGCTTTTTGGAATGAGTGGAAGTAGCCATGGCTGTATTTGGACTTCATGGGTTATGTCTAAATATGGTTATGATTTCTATGCCTATATAAGGGCAATGTGAATTGTACCTTTATAAGGGCATGAATCAGCAAATTTCACTCGGATCCTAAAACGCTATACAACAACACCATATTTACAAGAATATGGAGCAGCCTTGCATTTCCGCCCAGCAATGGTGCTACACTTAGCTGCCTAGAGCTAACGCAGGCACCCTTGCACCATAGTGCAGGGGAAGATTATTTATGTGTAGGAAGATGTCCCTTCCTGCACATAAAAAATCTTTAAATGCTGTTTTGTCACTTCTATGTGTCCTGCTTAATGCAGCACACATGGAAGTTACAAAATGTCATTCTTTTTAAAATATTGTTTATGTGCAGGAAGTGACATATAAACAAGCCAAGACGTTTTGCTTTTTCCATGTGTGCTGCACAAAGCAGCACACATGGAAAAAGCAAAAACGAGGAGAAATAAATTATTTCTCCTCAATTTGCCAAGTTAAGACCAGCTTTTCCCTGGTCTTAACTTTGCCGAAGCCTCCTATTTACACCATCTTTGTAAATAGGGGCAGCATCAAAACCAATGGGTGTTGTGGTGGAACACCCACCGCAGCACCCACTGCCCACCACTGCCCACCCCTTTCATGCTAAGCGTAGCGTGAATGGGGGCCTTATTTACAAGGCAGCATTAAGCCACGTCAAGTGGCTTAACGCTACCTTGTAAATAAGGCGAAGCCCCTATCGCCACAGGAACATCCTAAAAAGTGATGTTCACATGGTGATAGGGGCTTGTACATATACCCTCATGTGTCCCACAAGAAAAACACATTAACACAGTGACAAAACTCCTATGTGTATCATCATGATATGACACTTGTTAGGTACAGTGAGTCACTAAATGAACAACCTACATCTCACAGAAATGCTTCATTAAGGCCTATTTACTGATGCACTCAAATGATATTTTGTATACTTCTATTTCCCATGCACACTACAGAAAATGGAACTAGCATAGAGATGGTTCTATCATGTCATGGGTTGTCTCCTTTCTGTAATATTAATCACTTTCTTTTCATACAGCACTCCATACCAATTTTATTTCCTTTCTTGGTGCCAATATAACATGTGTGTCTGTTGGTAAAGACCATCACTTGTGTGACGTAGCCCCAAATGTTTGCCTTGACTGTTTTTGCTGGCTTTAAAACTTTTTAAAACTCTGTCCACTGTAGTCCTGCTAACCAGTGCTTGCGCTGTGGACTGTTACACGTCCTTCCCACATTGTAATCAATATCTGTATATCAACAACTTCCATTGCAATGAACATACAGAGCCCTCCCCCAGGTCAAAGTGGATCTGCATGCTTTACTTGTCCAATCTGTGCATTTTCCAGGTCTGGTACAAATCACAATGTTAGCCTCCAACATTTCTCTCTGATTGACATGATGGCCGCTCCTATGAGGTGTGCCCATGCCCCAGTAGTGATTTACATCCACCACCAGTAGTTTCACTAAAGAAATACTTAATTTCCCACCGTGCACACAATTGAGACAATATCAGGGCTGGACTGGCCATAGCGGGCACCGAGCAATTCCCCGATGCCCCGCACGGGTGGGGGCTGGTTTTGGGCCCCTGGGGGCCGTTTTTGTTACAGGGCTGTTTCGGCCCTGTACCTAAATCGTCCAAAAACCGGCCCCGGCAAAGAGCGCGGCGGCATCTCCAACCCCCCCCCCGAGTGGGGAGGGGGGCCAGCAGAGCACTTTGCCAGGGCCAGATGTAGTTCCCAGTATGGCCCTGGACAACATTAGCACTGTCTCACAGTGCTACGGGGGCAGCTCATTGCTTATAGTGTGTTGCACTATCAACATTGCATCCGATTAAGCATGGGCGGAAAATCCGTACCGCTTGCGGATTTTGTGGATTTTCTGTAAATTTGCAATCCGCAAACTCTCGCGAATTTACCGAAAATCCGCAAATTCACACGCAGCGGATTATTTTTCTTGGTGATACAATATTGCGGCGTGCGGCGTTCATTTACCGTCATTCAGCGTTTGCCGAGTTGTTTTTCTCGATATTTTGCAAGTGCTGCGCCATTTTGGATCTTGCTGCGGGATCCCGCGGGAGTTTGGTGACACATCGCGAGAGTTCGCAATTGCGAACATGTAGGCACGGCGGGCAGCAACAATCTTGCACTCGCGAAATTACAAAATTTGCAATTCTGCACAAGAAATCCACTAGCAAGCAGCATAGACCTTCTGAAAATGATGATTTTTATCAGAATAACTCCTCAGGTTGACCTTTGCCTGCACTTTTTTGGATTTGAGGCCTTTTGACTTTCTTTGGATCACTTTTGGATTAGAAATCAACTTTCACAAGTAAGTTTGTTTGGGGCATTACAGTTGCTGTTCTGCAGAAAAACGAGTTTTGCAAAACTGAAAGCACTCAGCAGGTGCAAAAGTTCACTCATCATTAGTAACCATTCCCTGTAGTACTTCCTGAGGGGACCCTCCAGAGTTCAGTTGCCTATGTTTGTTTGGGGCATTACAGTTGCTGTTCTGCAGAAAAACGAGTTTTGCAAAACTGAAAGCACTCAGCAGGTGCAAAAGTTCAAACTCATCATTAGTAACCATTCCCTGTAGTGCTTCCTGACTGGGCCCCCCCCAGAGTTCAGTTGCTAGTTGCAACAATTCTATGACCCTGCTCTGACCCTTACAGCAGGCTCATAGAATAGCTACAAGTAGGCCACAAAGGTCCTGGAAAAAAAAATTGCACTGCAACAGAAAGCAAATTACAGATAAGGAAGCAGGTGCCAGACTGGAATTTTAAAACAGTGACACATTAATAAATCAACCCCAAGTTAATTCATGTCAGTTGAAGCAGGGCAGGTGTGCTTGCTTTCCCCCCCCCCCCATAATCTACAGTGATGAACCAGAGGGTGGCATTGATGTACCAGAGGGTGGCATGGGGGAAACAGGGTGGCAGTGGTGAAACAGAGGGTGCTGTGAACCTGTGATGATGAACCAGACGTAGAAACAACATAGTCGCGACCGTTGCGAGTCGACAAGTAAGTTGGCAATTGCGAACTGGTACAAAACCCTCGCGAACTGGCAGAAACCCTTGCGAACACACAAAAAAAATCCGCAAATTCGCGAGAATTCGCGGATTTTGCAGATTGCGAGTTCGCAAATACGCAAATTCGCGAACGCCAGATTCACAAAATTCGCCCATGCTTACATCCGATGCATTTACATCCGGAGGTTTCCTGGCCCTACCACTCATAGAAGTTAAAGTCTCCCTCCTCAGTTGCCCACATGATCATCTCCATCAGCCAATTGTGCAGTGGACTTCCAACTCACAGCTACTAGTCACAGTACCAGCAATAGTGCCAGTTTTACAAACCTAGTTTCCAGCCTAGTGCCATTGGGCCTACTACCAAGTAGAAATAGGCGTAATTGAACGGAATTCCCACACAAATTCTGCAAGAGTATGCAGAGTTACATGAGAAGAGTAATTCTGCGCTATTTTATTAGAGCAAAAATGCCCTTTTGCATCCAAAAAGGAAGTGAGGATGCATTTAGCACCAAATGCAACACAACATGAATGGTGAGCAGTTGCTCACGCTTGCTAAATGTGTACTTGAGTTAGGATTCCCTCCAACTTACTATTGGCATTTAGCACTAGTTTCTTACCTCAAGATGCACCCTTATGTAAAAAAGTGGACCCAAGGATACCTTTCACACTAAGAAAATAGTGCTAAATGCAACAGAACATAAAACAGCAGTGCAAGAAGCCGCTCACCCTTGCTAAATGTGCTCTTGTGGTAGGACTTCTTTCTCCCAAATTTCTCTTAACTATGCAAGCAAGTGTAATCGCATTGTTATCTGTAATTCAGCATCAAAGAGTAACGTGGAATTACTGAAATTACTCTGATTACTCCGGTATAATTAAAATTACTTCCTGCCCTAATTACAAGTCCCCGGATACACCTGTACATCCACATTCTGATGATCCGGGGATTTTGGACAACACTTCTATAACCGGCCTCTAGGGAAGACAGCTCAGGGCAAAAAAACAACATAGGCAGCTAGTCAACATAGATCACACTGCACCTAGGGCACATATTTGTCACCTCTGTGAAATTAATTTGCAATCTATGTGTTGTTAAATATGTTCTGTGCAGAATGTTGCATTTGATCAATTTAAATGTAGTATTTGTGGAAACCCCATCTGGGCATTCCAGTGCCGATGTCCATGTCCATTTGCTATTCGTAAACTGCAGTTGCAAATCCTCTTCCCACTTGTCCCTCAGCACCACTAAACTAGCCTCAGTTTGATTCGTGTGTGCCCAATATAGCCTCGTGATGGCAGTCTGATGACCGCCATGTTCTAACAAAGCTTGCAAAGTGGTGTGAGCAAGAGGCTACTCATTCTCATATTTCCACAACGTTTAATTCACTCAAATAATGGCTCTTTATGTTAGAAGCCGTCTCACCAGAAGCCTATTAGAACCACACAGATGATCAATCCACCTGAGGTGCTGACCCTTGTACAGTGCAGTAAGTGTGTCAAGCCCAACCTCATGCCAATGTTTCTCATTAGTCCCTGATACTGTCTGACTCAAAGTACACCACATGGGGACAGTCAATGCATAAGCCTGCATTGTCCCAGTGCTCCTCAGACACAACCTCCAACAGTCCTGTGCCACCACTAATAAGCATGAAGCGAGCTGTGCAGGTAGCCCACCACATTGCACTATTGCAACCAGAGACTGTCCAGCCCCTTCCCCAAATCACTACACATGATTGAGGAACCCATTGTAATATCATATAAATTTTTTCAAAGTCTGGCACATTAGTGGGCAATTGAAGTTTATGAAGAGCAATCTTACTCCTGCCTCAACCCCACACCAGGTCTAAGAGTTAGATACCCAGCACTGTACAAAAGCACTGAAGGACAACAACTGGTACATTGGGAAACAAATATATAGAAAAAATGTTTGGGTAAGATTATAATTTTTAACAAGGGCACCTTTCATATGTCTATCACAGGGAGCCTGTTCCAGAATTGTATTGATTGCTTGGATTAGCAATTGTCCTACCAAAGTTGCCCTCCAGTTTGTCGTCATCTCTATGGAACACATTTATTACTAGACACTGAAAAGGTCTAGGCACTCACTGCAGGGGCACCCGCAGCAGTTGCTTAATTGAGTTCTCATGCAGAGGAAACAAAAATTACTTGCCCCTATTAATTTTGAGCCAGGAGATAAGTCTGAAGTGTTCTAGCTGCTAGGGACTCCATAGCAAGCAAAAGAGCAGGATCGACAGTGGGCACCCCTGGGTAGTTCCCGTTGGTATTTTACAAATTTCTTAAATCATCTGACTATTGCGTAGCAGGGCAGTAGGGCGAGCAAATAACAATCAAATCCATGTCATTATCTCGCGCCAATAGCCCATTGCATCAAAGACTCAAAATAGATCATCCCGGCCTAAAGTGTCAAAGGTTTTCACCATATCTATTGAAGCCCTAGCTGACCAAGATGCACCCATTAGGAGGTGACTTACTATGGTGTAGAGATTCCTGGCATTCATAGCAGTGTTTCTACTAGGGACAAAACCCACCAGATCTAAATACACCAATTTCATCAGAATCCCATTCACTCTTTTTGCTAGCACGTTTACCACAATTTTGTAATCTTAAAGCATGGGCAAGGGCCTGAAAGAACTAATGTCCATAGTGCTGCTGGGAGGCTTGTGTATCACTATAATTAGAGCTTATTTAGTGGTTGAGGGCAATGCCTCCTACATTCTTTTAGCTAGGTAATTTTCAACATGAGGAGTCAGGTTATTCATGTACTCTGCATAGAAATCTAATGGTAAACCATCACATCCACACCATTCACCAATTCTGTTATGGCCCCTCTCAATTGCCCCACAGTTATAGGAGTTTCATGCTTCTATGCCTCTTCCAGGATTAGTTTACTTAAACCAGCAAAACCAATATACTCCGTACACCTTCAATGAAGGAAACAGGCAAAACCTCGTACAATGTCTTGTAGTATTACATAATAACTTGTTTGATTCTTGGCTGAGTATGTATAACACTACTAGTTGTAAATGTAAATGTTTTTGTACTTGTATAGCGCACAGCTACCCAACAAGGGTCTCCCGGCGCTTGTACTCATACCGCTGAGGAACCCTTCCTGGCTTTCCTTGTGAGGTGTCCACTCCTGGACACCCCCATGGTGAAACCAGGCATAGTTATAGTGTGTATGGTAGGTATAACCCTGGCTCTCGTTTTGTCTCCTACCAGTCAGGCTAGCAGCCGTCCTGTCTGGTACCCTGAATGTTCTTTTTGGCTTTATATGCCTTATTGGGATATTTCTCCAACCTATTCAACAGCTTTTGATATTCCCTTCTCGCTTGCACCAGCATAGGGTGACCCACTAAAGACCTAGCAGCCATCCTTTCTTGTACCCTAAGCATGCCTTTTGGCTTTATATGCCTTATAGTGATGTTTACCCAACCTATTTACCAGTTCTTGATATTCCCACCCTGCCTGCACCAGCTGAGTGCGAGCCACTAAAGCCCTTAGCATCTCCATTGCAATGTCATCAGCCTTTCTTTCACATCAGCCCTCCCCACCACTACTATGACTCAATACATCATCCCTCATTAGACAGCTCCCTCTTGTGCGGGACTTAAAGGCCTCAGAGACAACACATGGGTCCTAAACCAATACCCTGTTGTTCTAAAACATATTGCTAAATTGTATCTCCCAGTATTACTCTATATGTCTTAAAATGTAGCCAGCTGGAGGCACCAAATTAGAATTCTAGGCATCTGAGCTCCCCGCTGCAACATCTTTTGAAGTTGGTTGTTATCTGAGTGCATCTTATTCACACAAAGGATTGCATCAGCACATTATGGATAAAGAGATCAATTCTAGCATGCAAGTTGTGAGCATGCAAGAAGAAGGAATACTGTCTGGTGAGAGGGCCTTCAACTCTCCATGAGTCAATCCATTTCCAATTCCCAGTCACTTCTAGAATATGCTTACTGTCAGTATTTTTGTGGCACTCCGCAGTGGGAGCAAAGACCTGTTCATACTCAAATCTATTTCACAGCTGAAATCACCACCCTAAATGATAGGCATGTATTGATTCTCTAAGAGTTTTGACATCACTGACTCCAGGAACTTCACCTGCTGAGAGTTAGTCAAATGGACATTCACCAACCACATTGACTGCCTATCCAGACACCACCCCATAGTCACATATTTACCCAATTAATCATTGACACATTCCTTTATTAGAAATGGTACTCTAGGTTTAATCCATATTAAGGCGCCTCTGACATATGCAGAATATGATGTCTGAAACAGTTACTAAGCTCCATCTGTCCTTCAACTTAAACACCCAGTCTTAATTAGGTGTGTTTCCATTAGAAAAGCAAAATCCGTCCCTGTTTTTTCAAATATGAGTATGCTCTATATCTCTTTACTGGGTTACCTAGTCCTCTGGCATTCCAGGCAAGCATATTATATAAAGTACTACCATCATCAAAACCATTGTACCATCTAGGCAATAAGGAGAGCCCAGCAGTAGTAAATATTTCAATTGCCCATCCACACCTCATTTATTACTTATATCTAAACTGACACTGATTGGTCTATAATTACCAGTCGGTTGAGACAATTCCTCATTAGTATCACTACCAAATTTAGGCTTGACATTCAGCTGTTCAAGTTCATCTTCTAGCCTTCACCCGCATGAGCTCACAGGTCACCTAGGCAATAATATCCTCCACAGACATTGGAGTGACAATTGGTGAAGCTGTTCTAGAGTCTGTGGCATCATCATCTTCAGGACCATGAGCTCTCTGAGCCTTTCCCAGAACATGTTTGGGGAGATGCCACAGTCTGCAATTCCCATATCCTGGCCACGTCCAATAATTTCTGCTCTGTAACTGTGATTTGCTCTGGGTACGGTTTCGGTACCAGCTTTCATCTGATTGATCCAGTATGTTGCGTTTGTTGACTCTTTTGTGGTAGAAAGAGATGAAGAATTTTACCATTAGCAGTGAACAAGTTCCAAGATTCATCAGGGTCTATAAAGAACGGTGTCTTAACCATCCACAATAACCTTCAGCATAGAAGGAAATAGTAATGAATATTGCACGTCCAGCTGTCTTAATCCCTATTTAGTCTTCCGGAATGAGCACTTCTTGTTCTGCACAGTGACTGTGTAGTCAGGAAACAGAAGATACTTTATAAGTGTCTATCATTACCAGACAATCTTCTAAGGATATTTTGAGAAGAACATTCATATTTCTGTAATTCAAAGGGCATGCTCCATTGGGTCTCTGGGACAGTCTCAGTGCTCGTGCACATGCTGGCACCCTGTGAGCTTGTTCTATAATGTTGTGCTGCGAAAGATCATTTGACACCACCTTGTCCCTCAACCAAGTCTCCAAGAACAGGACCCTGTTCTGGCTTTCTGCTTTCTCAGGCATACCAATGATGCAGAAAGTATTGTGGCATGAGCATCTCTCTGCATCTTCTGTATGCCAGTTCAGTTCCATCACTTACAGTCGCAGATCTCCCATGTCCGTCTGTAGTTTTATAATTGCTTGCTTTGTGTCAGCCCGTGAGCGTTTAATGACTTTCACTCATAGCAGCTACTGTATTTATTTTGTGCTCCAGGAACTCCCTTAACTTATGTGTGGTCTTAAGGATATCATCCAGCTTTTCTGTGTGCTAAGACATATTGTCAGCTTCTGGGTGCTTATTGTCCTTCTTCATCGCTTTGAGGCACCCTATGATCAGCATTCCACGGCGTAAAAGAAGGCTCAAGGAGAGGTTTCCTGGAGGCACTCACACAGGAGTGCTATTGGGCAGGCATCCATACAGTTCAAACAAATGAGTGAATCAGTAAGTTTACACTGATATCCAGTGCCCTGTGTCACACCACACAGTCAGCATTTGCACCTGTATTACTCATAGATTGCTGCAGTGGGGAAAACTAGATCAAGCTGAATACCCAATCCAATCCTTAGACCTCAGATAGTGTTTCGAAGTGGCCACAAACCAAGTACAGGAGCCTATGGAATAGGAAGTCTTGAGGTCACAATTTCATTCCATCCTGCTCACCTCAATAGAACTCAACACATTGGAGACCCCCTACTCCACAAAACAGTAGCTGGTGCTGACTGCAAGTCTTCACTCCCATACAGTTCATCACCTTTTACACCTTAGGGTGCAGTGATAAGGGGTAGCCACCACCGTCTGCAGAGACGGATCCCCACTCTGCTGTATCACCTCTCCACCAAGCGGTCCCAGCTCAGTACTCTGGTGGTGCCATTGTGAATTCAGCCATGCCTGTCGGCTGTTCACTGTGATTCACAGAGGAGCCTCGCCACCTCAGTGAGTCTGCAGTGCTCCGACGGGAAGGGGTGGTTCCTGTATCGATTGGGCTTACAAGAAAGCCCTTAGATGGGGAAAATACATCAGATACGTCCATTGGTCCTCCCCTTAAACCTGAAATTCAGCAAGGCAGGGGCAATAGCTGGCAGACTCCTGCCCCTTCAATGAAACGTTGCTGATTGTAAAAAATATTGCAGATCAGTGTGTAGCAATCTCAATAAGTTAACAGCGTGCCCTAGGAAATTATCGGTGGTTTCAAGTACACTGTATAGATTTTGTTCATCTGTCCAAACTTAACTCAAATTATTTCTTGTAATTCACAAAACACTTCTCACATTACATGCAGGAAGCCCATTTGCCATTATAAACGTTTTTGGTGAAAGAGGACGCCCAAGTATGAAGCAGGACACCTGGCTAGGCGTGTAAGGGCTTATCTGACTTTTTTTAATCTTACGTTAAGTTTGGACAGACAAATAGGACTCAATACCACAGATAATTTCCTATGACACACTAATAACTTATTGGGATTGCTTCATGTTGATCTATGTTATCCTTGGGTAAGTGCGATTTCCCGTGGCTCTAATCCCACTAGCTCCTCCTTCTCTCATTGAGCAAGGACTTGTGGTTTATATAATACATATTACCCAGGTATCTTTGAGGTAAAGTTGTGGCTCTTTTTGCAAAACCACTTCCTTACTGACAAGGCAGACTCAAAAACAGTACTCTAATGGAGTGGAGCAGTCATTACTGTAGCCTAATGGATTTTTAATAACTACATCTTGCTATCATGTTTATGTGTAAAACACTTTGCGAACACTCTCGATTATGTGCCAAAAGAGCCCCACCAGGCCTTTAAAATCAAAGCAAAATTAAATACCCATGCAAAGCTTTTTACTGTGAAAAAGGCATGCAAATAAACATGTTTGCTTAGGTGACCGCCTACATTTATTTAATTATTTCTCCCCCCAACGCATTCCTCCAAAACTGTGTTCATTCTTATTTATCCTTTCCACTTTTGATGTACTATTTTCTTTTATTCGATTTCTTTATTTCTCCCATCTTGTATCTAAAGTTTACAAGTGTCTACAAACTTACACCCAGATCTAATTCCACCACTGTCAAAAGAGTTTCAAGAATTGTTTATTAGTGAGGGATTTAATTAGGGTATATACATTCTCTGCTGCAGAAACTACCGCATTCAGGGACCCTTCAACCATTGTTCTCAATTTAGATACATGATGAAAGAAAGGGTCAATACCCAGAACTTTAAACCTAGCTATGAACCTGCATGGGTGCATCTATATCTGGGGGTAAAGATTGCTAGAGGAGGCATACTATTACTCTGTACTTTCAGCAGAATTCTGCACACATTTTAATGGTGCCTTTACTGAATATGATGACTGCAGGCCTAGTAGGAGTGCACAAAGGCTATATTTTCTGTTGAAATTGAGCTGAGGTCAGTCTTGCTATCTATCTGCCAATTTATATAATGGCTCTGAAACTGCACATTAGACACATGAACCTCAGATTACAATGAGCTCTCATGAAGGTGAGCAAGTGAATTTAACAGCGTTGGTCTCTGTGATTATAGTAGAAATGCCTCTGATATTGCAGATCGAAACTATAACTGAAACATGTCTACCGCTAATGATACTTCCTCAGAAACATTTTTTAAAACATGGTTAAATAGTGCAATTTACCACATAGTTTTCATATAAATTTGCAAAAGCGGCATTGGCTTTGAAAGGCACAGAGGTAATATTGATCCTTTTTCATGGTGTGCTAAGTGTGTGTGCCTTTCCCTAAAAGTGTTGCCAGGTTTCACGCTCTGAAGATAGGTTTGAGAAACGAGTGGCAAAATTGCACCTTTTACAGCACAATCCCATAAAAGTTTTCAAAATTCATGTATAGACAGTTACAGAGATTCAATTACACATGGTCTAATATTCACCACAACATCTATTTACACTTAAGTTCTCTTATAAGTGTATTCTCTATTATATGTTATGAATCGGAAGCTGCATAGAATAGGAAGGGATTAAAAAAAAAAGCAGGAAAATCTTAATCCGAGGCACTACACTACACAGATTTAACTGGCTACTACAGCAGTGATGTCTTTTGGGTTATGGATCCCTCACAGGTCTGAACAGCAGGCTTGTTACAATGATCTTACAGATTAGCGTTTCAGACAGTAATGTGTGTTTTTCTGAAATTCCACCTCTCTAATGTTGTGGGGAAACTGTAATGAAAAAGACAAGACTCCTCCTGGCAAGGCTAAAGCAGATTTACTGCTACAGCATAGAGAGCAGCTATCTTCAGACAGATAAGCGTCTGGTCTCAAATGAGTGCTCGCAGGCGACCATTTAAATTGTCGCACGCCCTCTACAGATCTTCAGACCCGGCGACATTCAGCAGGGGGCTCTCACATTCCAGGCGCCTCTGTCTTCCTGCTGTGAGGGCAACGGCCATCAAGCTGGTCTCCCGGTCTCCACAGCCGTGAGGGGAACGGCGCACAGAGACTGGGACTACAGGTTCCATCACACTTCCATCACACTTTGCCTAGGCTCATTGTAGCCCTGGGCAGGGAGCGTAGGTAGGGGGACCCCGGAAGAGGGGGTCCGGGCAGGGCGGAGCGCGGACCCAGTGAAGAGGGGTGGTTCAGGTGTTTGGAAGCAGAATAGAGTCGGAGGCTGCCAAAACCCTGCCAGGGGCCGCCACGCAAATATGTATCCATCCTCAGAGGATTATTATATTAAGGATATATATTGGCGTGGTGGCCCCTGGGGTTTGGTGGCCCTGTGCAGGTGCACAGCTTGTACATGCCTCAGGCCGCCCCTGGTGCCTGCCTCTGACGCCTCACATCGCGCCAGGAGGCACTATTTCAGCACCCCCAGCCTCACGCAGCAAGGGACGCTCTCTACAGATCTTCAGACCTGGTGACATTCAGCAGGGAGCTCTCACCTTCCAAGCGCCTCTGTCTTCCTGCTGTGAGGACAATGGCCATCAAGCTGGTCTCCCGGTCTCCACAGCCATGAGAGGAACAGCATACAGACTACAGGTCCCATCAGCCTTTGCCTGGCGCCTGCCTCTGACATCGCACATCGCGCCAGGAGGCACTATTTCAGCACCCCCAGCCTCACACAGCACGGGACGCACACGGACAGCCCGGGCTAAGTGCAGGCCCATCCGCGCCCGTCAGAGGCCGGAGGTGGCTGGGCTGGGCCCATCCTCTATAATTGTAGCCCCGGGATCTGCAAACAAGGTACTCTGGCCACGTCCCCCAGATTGTTATGTTATTGGAATTGTTTTTCTTTTTACTGGCACACAGTGAGCACAGTGCGCATCTCAAATGACTCTTTGTTGAGAATAATTTTGGAACATTAATTCCGCACTCACTTTTCTATGTGTTTGCTTGAGTTGCACAGATCCTCTTCTTTTTTATCTTTGATCTTTGGAAAGCAAGCCATATAAGTGGTCTCCTGCAATGGCTTTGTAATTTTGTGTCTGTGTGTTTTTGGTACTCTAATTGCACTGGCCCCAGATAGTGCCCCCCATTAGTGGTCTCTCAAATAGGTATCCCATTAGTTGTGTATTCGTATAGAGCGTTGTAGTGGAGATTTGTAATATACTAAGCTCCTGTTCCCACTCTAAATTCAAAACACTTTAGCCAACGCTAGAGTTTAACTCAGAGATACTGTAGAATGGGGAGACGAACCTGCGTTGACAAGAAACAGACCCTGGATATGCCCAAACCTAACACCAAACCAACCTCTATCGACAGGATGTTGGAATAGGCTTTAGGAGCTGTAGCTACTGAAATAGAGCGGAGCAAGAGACAACTGTCCTTGACCCCAAATTTAGAAATCACAATGACTGACCCTAGTACCTCACAAATTATAGGAGTTTCGATAACTGATTCTCCAAGTGACCAAACATCAATAACTGAAGCAGTCAACCTCCAGCAACCTAGGGCTGCAACATTTAACCAATCGGGTCAAAAAGGCAAATCCAAACCCAAAGCAAAAGCACCAGTAAGAAGGAAGAAGCCCGCAGGAGCGATTCCTGATAATGGGAAATCGGGGATTGGTGACCCAGAAGACAGCACAGAAACCACAAGCTATCAGCCAGTGTTGTTCACAAAGCTAGTGGTGGATCTACAGATCCAAATGAGGGATTTAGTCAAGGATGAACTCAAACCTTTACAGGAGAGGGTTGACAGGTTGATTGTACTTTTTAATGACTGGACAAGCACTAGAGTGCAACCCATTGTAATGCTGGCCCTGAAAGTAGAATACGAGATGAGACCACTGCAAGTATTACACTGGCCAATCCAGGCCTCAGACCCAGTGAGCAAGCTCTGTTACCAACATTAAGTAGGGAGATACATACATCGGAGGCTACTAGAGATAGTATTTTAAGGCCCCCACCAGCTACTTCTAATTTAGCCAATTGTCCACCTTTATCCCATAAATCTAGAGGACAATTACAAACAAAAATTCAGCAGGTAGGGAGAGGCGCCCCCATAAGTACAGAAGTTACCAATGACTTTTTCCCCCCTCCAGTCATTAACTTACCCCCTGCATCAACCCCTTACGTCATTATCCTTGCAGGTATCCCTGAACTTAGAAGGGACCAATATGAATCCCACCAAGATTTAAAGAATAAATGTATCCATTGGCTCGCAAACCACAGGTATTTTAGTTATGAGCATGTGGAAGAGATCTTAACGACACGCAGGGTGGGCTGGATAGGCAGGCGACATAAGGATTTACATAGAGATTGCATAGTAATTAATTTTAGAAACCCATTGATAGCCCAAACAATTCTAGCTAGAGAAGGTGGGAGAAAATTGGGTGGCACCCAGGTGCTTACATTAGGTTATTTCTACACCCCTAACAGACCTCATCATGATATTAGACACTATGAGAGGGGTTGGAGAAATGACCCCAATAATGCGAGTTACCTCCCCTGGACCAGCAATGGCAAAGGCAATTTACTTTTAATATTCCCACAGCAAATAGGTATAGCAGATTAGATGGAGTAGATTGACTAAAGGATCATCACCCCAACATTAAAGACCAAATACTCCTGCCCTTAATAGCAATAGAGGCCCAGGCTAGTAATATAGGACCTTGCACACCGCGTGGGGAGGGTAAAGCCTGTGGGAGCATGTGCGGCTCCCCTGGCTGCACCCACGATGGCTCTGACACGGTACTGAGGGATAATCTAAAACTCTCACTAACCAGAGGGTTCAATTTGAAGGATTATAGTGTGAAGAGTAAGGCCCCACCACAACCATCATCTTTAGTGGCTAACAAACCAAACTGCCTCAATTGCCCAAAGACAAGGGTTCAATCGTGAAACATTGCGGGTCTGAATAACAAGTTAGATTACCCAAACTGGAGTCTCTTTATTAGCCAACACAAGATCTGCATGTTCCAGGAGTCATGGGCCTGAGGGGATGTTTCCAAATTGGGTTTTGCCACTTTCAGTAGTCCCGCAACATCGGGGGGTAAAGGGAGACCATCGGGAGGCCTTAGTATATGGGTGGGAGTTCACTTAGGTTGTTTGGCCAAGCAGATTGACACAGGATCTAACAATATTTTATGTGTTATAATGCAGTTTCCATCTAAGATTTTCGGAGCTCTTTTAAACATGTATTCCAGACTAACCGCCAGGGAAAGGAGTCTAAAACGCTGGAAGAACTAACTACGTTCTTAGCTACCATTGCAGACAACCATATGGTGATCTTAGGAGGGGATTTCAATTGTCAGTTTGAGCCACTAGTGGGAATGGTCCAGGATAGCTTATACAATGAGGATACATTTTGGGCAATCCCGGAGACCAGGTGCCCACCAGTTAAAAAGTGGTCCCCCCTGGTGATCCAGATGAACTGCCTTGCTTTGAAACACTCCCTAAGAGCTTGCAATGGTAGAACTTTGTCTGATACATAGAGTAGTTATACCTTCCATAAAAATTAGCATGGTTCTCTATTAGACTATATTTTAATCAACTCCAAATCCTGGGACAGGCTAATTGATTTTAAGGCTATTCCATGGCTAGACAGTGATCATTAAGCGTTAGTACTTGAACTGAATATGGATAATCCAATTGATGCTAGGTTGACACTTTCAAATTGTAGGAGAAGAGTGCTATTGTCTGACATCAGACAATCACAAGATAAATTCAGCACTTTATATGAAGCCCTGATCCCGGTGCTTCTGACAGCATCTCAATAACTCACCACGGGGATAGTATAAACTCCGAGATGGTTATAATGAACCATGGCAGGTTAGGAGAAGTCACACTAGACTTCTTCTATCCCAAAAAAACGAATCGGCCAAGTAGGAACCCCCCCCCCCCCACCCCCGGTATAATGATCATTGCCGTAATGCGAAAAGATCGCTCGTACTGTCCATCAAGGCCCATGATCGCCCATTAATTAAAACTGCTAGGATGGCCTATAAGGTGGCCATTACTGAAGACAAAAAAGGTTGGGAAATGGATAAGTGGTATGTTTTGAGAAGCTCCTTGGGAGCTAGGGATATGAGGACCTTCTGGAAAGTTGTCAACAGAGATAGCTCTGGTGCTAAATCACCGGTAGAGCCGAACCTGGAAGAAGAGGTCTGGCGGGACCATTTTGAATCTCTCTACTCTAAGGAAGATACGTTCAATGATGAGATAATTGAGGGATGTCCTGCTGGAACTGACTATTCTGCCAACATAGGGGAAACCAATGAACACTATGACAACAGCTCCAGCACAGTATAAGTTTAAATGAGATTAAGGGAGCACTCGCTAAAATAGCTCCAGGTAAAGCACCTGGACTAGACAAAATTCCAGGTGATCTTTTTCGCAGTGAACCATCTGTATGGACACCATACCTTTGGGTGCTATTTAATGCCATGTTCCAAGACATGAAGATTCCCCCCAGTTGGGCGGGTGCCGAAATAATCCCCATTTACAAAAAAGGTTCACCGCTATTACCAACCAATTATAGGCCGATTAGCCTCATAGACATCACGCAAAAAGATTTTGCGCGTGTATTGCTGCTTAGGTTACTAACATGGATGGAGGAACGGAAGATACTTTACCCCTCTACAGGCAGAGTTCAGAGAAAAACTGTCTACTTTGGACCAAATACTCCGGCTACAACTATTACACTGGAAGATCGTGTGTCCAGAGGGTGGCAGCCTCTATTTAATATTTGTAGACCTGAGGTCACCTTTTGATTTTGTCCCAAGGGAAATATTGTGGGCAGTCCTCCACGAGATGGGGGTTCCAGCATATCTATCCAAACTCATTAAGCGGCTGCATGAGGAAAACTTCACCCAAATCAGGTTTGGTAAGGATGGAAAGCTAACCGCACCCACCCCAATCAAACTCGGTGTTCGACAGGGCTGTGTGCTTGCCCCTACTCTTTTTACTCTATACATAAATGGTCTAATAAAATATTTACTTATAGAGAAAGACCTTGATGCACCTAAGTTAGCCTCCCGTATAATCACAGCAATGATGTTTGCCGATGACACTATATTAGTGTCTAAATCACCTATGGGGATTCAGAGGGTACTCAATAGATTTGAAGCATTCTGTAGTGAAAGAGGATTAGAAATTAACCTACAGAAAAACAAATTTATGGCGTTTAATACCCCTAAAAGTACGCGAGCAAACCCTTCATTAAATGGTAAACCCCTCAAGAGAGTTTCCTCTTTCGATTATCTCGGCATTACAATCACAGAGACCATGGACTGGGGAGCACAAATCAAAAAATCATCACTAAAATTTTCGCAATCGTCAGGTGGTATCATGAAGGCTTTCTATAAGTCCAGCCAGAAACCAGTGAGTCCTGCCATTGAAATCTATATGGTCCAAACCCGGGGAGGGGCACTATACAGCACAGAACTATGGGGCCACTCTAATTCTGAGAATCTAGCGCATGCAGAGAACAACTTTCTTAGACAGTCGTTAAATCTTCCACGAGCACCCCTCTAACTCCGCTCCGATTAGATCTGGGTGTAAGGGCAATCGCCGATGAATCTAACCTTAGACCCTTATTGTATTGGTGCCGCCTGTGGGTTACTCCAGAACTTCTATCATACAGGGAGAAATTAAAAGAAGTGATGAACCTGCGGGGGCATCCAAACTGCTGTGGTTTGCGTATATCAAGCACATGCTAGCCAGTATGGGGTTGGGGAAACTCTGGGCTGACCCTGAGCTCGCTTGCACCTTACTCCCCAGGAAATTGTTAAAGGCCCATTATGGGGAGTATAAAATGGCACAGCTTCATAGTAGCCCCAGAGTAGGCAAGTTAACCTCAGCTTTTTTAGAAATCAAAGATAGGTACAGCTTTGAGCCGGCCTTGGATGACATCAAGCCAGCAGCTGCTAGAAAGCTTTTTCTTCAGTTTAGGCATGGGGTTTTGCCTCTCCGCTGTTTTACACATAAGTGGGGTGGTCTGCAAGTCCTGAAGGGCCCGGCATATGACTGCCCTGCAGAGTCAGTACCCCATGTGTTCTTTAGTTGTCCTGGCTACCATAAGGCAAGAAAACGATGGCTGGTGCAGATTTGTAGAAACCTTGGAACTATGCGCTGCTCTGAGGCTTTCAGGATACTGAAACACGATTGTAGTATCCCGATTGTTTTCTCAGTTGCAGGCTTCTTATTTTCTATGTGGTGTACCTGCAGGATATTTTTACAAGCATCCTCAAATAGTTAAGATAATGATTCTGGAGGAAACAAAATAATCTTATCATCAACTACCAGGAAAAATACATCAATTTATGGTCACATTTGCCAGTTTCAAAACTAGGTGTTGTTTTTATATGATTAGTTTTATCCGAGCTAAGTATGTAGGTCTTTCAACCATGTCAAAGGAAAATTGTTTTTCTATTTCATATGTTTTTTAAAGTATGTATATTTTTATATACTCTTAATGTTTTTTAAAATGGTAGTATTGTTTCCTGTCCTTGAGTAGTTTATTAGTCTACTACCACAATTGTTGTGAAGACCTCATTCAGAAGCAGCCTGTATTGTGGGGCTCCCTGTGCTAGGTCCTGCAAATGCTGCATAAAAATAGTGGTAATAATAGTGGTCATCTTTTTATGAAAATTGTTTTTACTTAAATTATTTATTTATTCGCACTATGCACTTTCCAAAAGTGAATCCTTGTCCCCTGCTTTGAACAACCCTCTGTTATATGTACTGCCCTCAATTTCCTTTGGTGAAGTAACTAGAATAGAGGGCATTCTAAAATTGAGTGTGAAAATTATTTACTACATATGTGTGCCAGTAGTGTCCATTATAGTTTTTAATATTTGTCTCTCACTACATGCAATTGATTTTTCTATTCAGTTTTAAATGTATTTGTATGTATTGTGTCTGTACTTTTAGGGTCATATTGACCAAAATAAAGTTTATCACTTCGAAAATAGTCGCATGTGCAATGTGTCTTACAAAAAAGGTCAAATAATAGGTTACTCAATCATTACATATTTGTTACAAAATATCACATCACCTGTGCCTTCAAACTCGTGAACTTTTCTCTACAAATTCTTTATTAGAACTCTAACAATGCTTAAAAAACATTTATTTACTTCTTTGTATTTATGTGTATGTGTTTGTGTGTTTTATTGTTCTGCTCCCAAGATTTCTTATCAGATTTGGTGTACTCTTGGCTAACTCTACATCTTGCACTTATTCTTCAAGTCACATTCTTAATCACTGAGAAAACAGATATATGCTTGTTGTACTGTGAGCATAAATTCCTTTATGTTTGCAAACATGGGATTTCTGCTGACTAAGAGTTTACTGATCATGCACTCTATTTCCTTGTGAACTCTTCACCAGTCTTGCATCATTTTCGAACTTATGCCTGCCCTGCTCTTTCAGCATGTATTACTGTGAGACTGTGATGCTCCCTACTGATGTCGGCGGTAGCCAACTTCTTCCCATTTAATTCTTCTATAACATTCCCCCCTCTAGTTGATATTTCAGCTACTGGCTCTAATCCTGCATCTGTACTTGCCACTAGATGATATGTATTGCGCTAAGCATCTACTACTTGTGCAGGTGTCCTAAATGTAAAGATCCCTCCTGCCTTTGCACTGATCTATCTACAATATGCTAAATGTAATTGAATACAATCAAATATTTACAATAGTGCTGGAACAGCTGACAATAAAGCTTTTAACAAACCGGAAATCCAGGAAGGTAGTAAATCAAAGCACCCACTGAGATATTTATCTGGGGTACTTCCTTCATCTACTATTTTCTTCTGTAGATTGTACAAAATTTGTATAGTCTCTGACAAAGTTCCATTGTCTGCATCATTATAAGCAGTTCATATCTTGGCACTACCCCTCCTTTCATAGCTCTCATAAGGCCTATCAGTCAATCAGGGGAATTGAAAGCACTCTACTCACCCGGGAGGGTCTCAAAGCACTGGGGTGGAGAGGGTGAGCCGCTCCCTAACAGTCGAAAAGTCGGGTCTTGAGCATCTTCCTGAAGATGTTCAGGGAGGGGGCGCGTCTGATGTTGAGAGGTGCTCATTCCATGTCTTGGCTGCGATGTAGGAGAAGGTTCATCTACTTGTTATGGATCTGCGGATGCGTGGGGTTTCGGTGAGGGTGAGGTAGGCGGATCGGAGTTTTCTCTTGGGTATGTAGAGGACATTCTGTCATTGAGGTATTGGGGTCCGGTGTTTTGGAGGCATTTCTAGGTGTGGGTGAGTATCTTGAGAGTGATTCTCTTCTCTAAGGGGAGCCAGTGTAAGTTCCGTAGGTGTTGCGAGGTGCATTTGTGTTGAGGAATGCTGAGGACGAGTCTGGCTGTGGTGTTCTCTATGGTCTGGAGCTTGTGAAACAGAGACTTGTTGATCCTGGCATAAAGCGTGTTTCCGTAGTCCAGTCGGCTGGTTATGAGTGTGTGGGTGAGGGCCCTCCTTGTTTCAGGGGGGTGTCCACTTGAAGGTCTTTCGGAAGTTTGGAGGGTGTTGAAGCAGCTGGAGGCAAGGGCATTAACCTGTCGTGTCATGGAGAGGGAGGAGTCGAGTAAGAAGCAAAGGTTTCTGGAGTGGTTGATGGGTGTGGGGGCACTGCCAAGGGCTGTAGGCTACCAGGTGTTGTCCCATACCGAGGGGTAGGGTCCAAGGACGAGGACTTCTGTCTTCTCCGAGTTGAGCTTCAGGCAGTTTCTGCTCATCCAGGATGCTACGTCCTTCATTCCTTTCTGGTGATGACAGGGTCCTTGGTGAGGGATAGGATGAGCTGGGTGTCATCGGCATAGGATACTATGCTGAGTCCATGCTGTCTGATGATGGCGGCCAGGGGGGCCATGTAGTTGTTGAAGAGCATGGGGCTGAGCGATGATCCTTGGAGCACTCCACAGTTGATTTCCGTGGGTTCAGAGAGGAAAGGTGGTAGTGTGATTCTCTGGGTTCTGCCAGTGAGGAACGAGCGGATCCAGTTGAGGGCGGTTCCTTGTCTGCCAGTGTTGTGGAGTCTGGCGGTGAATGTGCAGTGGGAGACGGTGTCGAAGGCTGCAGAGAACTCTAGTAGGATCAGGGTCGCGGTGTATCCTTAGTCGAGGAGGGTGCGGATGTCATCTGTGGTGGCGAGGAGAGCGGTTTCGGTGCTGTGGTTGTTGTGGATTCCGGATTGGGAGGGGTTGAGGATGGAGTTTTCTTAAATGAATTTGGTTAGTTGTGCATTGACGGTCTTCTCGGTGACTTTGGCCGTGAAGGGGAGGAGGGAGATAGGTCAGTACTTCTTGAGGTCAGTAGCGTCTGCTGAGGGCTTCTGAGCAGGGGTATGACTTCTGCGTGTTTCCAGTCATCAGAAAAGATGCTGGTCTTAAAGGTGGTGTTGATGGCGTGTAGTAGTTTGGGAGTAATTGCGGTGGTGGCTCTATGGGTGATATGCGGAGGTAGGGGTCCATGGGGGCCCCTGAGTCGATGCCTTACATGGTCAAAGTGGTGTCTTTGGTGGTGACTGGGGTCCAGGAGGAGATGGTGGGCTAGATGGCGTTGCTGGAGTAGGAAGTGGTTTTGGAGTGGGGTGCCTGGTCATTGAAGTTGTCATAGAGTGCCTTGATTTTCAGATGGAAGTAGGATCCGAGCCTGTCGCAGAGGTCCTGAGAAGGGGTGATGTCTGTGGTTTCACTGGGGGCTTGGTGAAGTCCTGGATGGTGCTGAAGAGTTGCTTGGAGTTGCCGGAGTTGGCAAGGATTTTGTTTTGGATGAAGGTACTTTTGGTGGATCTGATGAGTTGGTGGTATTCTGTCATGGTGTTTTTGTAGGTGGTGTGGTCTTCTGGGATTTTGCTGTTTCTCCAGTTCTTCTCAAGACGTCTACAGGTGCTTTTGGATTCTTGGAGGTTGGTGGTTACCCAAGTGGCTTTTCTGGGGCGTTGGCTGGTGAGGTTGTGTAGTGGTGCAAGCTTGACTGAGCAGCTGCAGATCCATCTGTGGAGTTCTTTGGCTGTGAGGTTGGCGTCGGTCAGAGTGGTGGGGGCGACACGGTTGAAGGTGGAGTTAGTTGTTCCTCAGTGACTTTGCTCTAGTTCCTTAGGGTCAAGTACATAACGATGCTGCATAATCATCATTCTCATGGCACGCAGCTCTCCTGTTATGACATTAAATCCATCTTTCGTGGTACTAATCATCTTCAGAGGTTCTCATCTAGTTATTTGAAACCATTGAGCAGTTGCCTTTGCCTCAATAAATGACAGAGAGCTTCAATAAACAGGTGGCACTCTTGGGGAACATTGTTCCTGGTCATAGTGCCATAAATGTCTGCAATTCTTCTCCTTCAGTGATAATGTAACAAAGTTGCTGGACGGCTCATGGGGTGTTCATGTAAAACTGACAAGTTCAATCCTGGAATAACCAAGATGGGGCATTCAAAGTCACTAGTGAACAGAGGCCTCTCCAGCTTAGTGGTAACTGAGTGTACAGTAGTTGTCCACACTGCCAATAATAGTCCATGAGGCTGGAGGTCCCCCCCGCATGTAAGTGTTGTCTACTGTGGCACTGCAGTTGATATTCTGGCCTACATTAACAGTACAATTTCCTCTGAAACATAAAGTGACAAACGTTAATCTCATGACTGTCTGAGTACTCACTCTACTATCCATCCAAGTGTATTCCGCAACATTATCAGCCCATATATGCGTACCTTTTCCTATTGTGTACTGACTAATATAAGTACCTTTCCGTAAAGGCATGGCCTTACAGGAAAATTCAATATCAGAATTCCATTGGTCATGGGCATAAAATGATCCAGTAACTCTAAATCCTGGCCTATGAACACATTCTGGAGGTAAAGGTTTGACTAAATAACTATTACAATCGGTAGAAGGGCATGTTACTCATAAAAACCATAAACCTAAGAAAATGTGTATTAATTCTGCAATGTTAGGATGACCTGTTTTCTTCATTCGTGTTATCTCATCTAAAATATTCTCCCTGTCTGTAAGGATATATAAAGTGTTTGCTAAGGAGTCATATTTTGTAGCAGTAGCTAGAAACTGAACTATCCAAACATGTGTGGGCTGCAGTCATGCCTTAATCCTACAGAGATAGAGATGTAAAATACATAAAGCTGTGCTTGGGGGTACTTCTTCAGTTGAGTGTAACCTATCTGATCCTGTGGCAGGAGGAATTAAAGAGCAAACACAACATGATTAATTGGTACTTTCTAATCCTATGTCTGACATATGTTGATACCACATATTATCTAATAATCTAGCATGAATACTATGGGATACCTCGGCATGAGTAGACAGTTCTCTTGGCAGGTGAGTGATATTAGAACTAAAATACGCATTACTATATAGAAGCAATAGTTAAATGATGGTATCAAGGGACAAAAATGGAAAAATAAAACAAAATACATAGCTTTCATTTTGCTGGTTCAAATAAATGTCTGTAGGCAGAGTTAGAGGAGGGTATTTTGACAGTCACAATCTCCTTACCCCCTCTTGTTCCATTTACATTGCTGGCGGTACTTGCTGTGATGCAGGGTTCATCTGAACATCTGATAGACAGATCCATGGCTTCCTGTCATCTACATTGAGGGCAGTGGGGGTGGCCATTGTCACGGTAAAAGGACCGTCGAACTTCAGGTCCTACTATTTTCTTACAAAGTTCCTTACATACACCTCATCTCCTAAGTGCACAATTGGGAGGTCCACCTCAGCGGAGGTGTGCCATTCCTTTTCTTTGGTTACCTGTTTAGAAATTAACTCTGCAGCTTTTGTTAGTTTAGAGAGATACACATGCATCCTATTAATCAAATTTCAGCTATACTTTCTTCCTGTACCTTCTTTCTAGTGGTAGGTATTTGCTTATTCATGAGTCTCCCTGTCACTATCTGATGGAGTGTCAGGTTATGATCAGAACTATGTGTGTTCCTAAGGTAGAATATATATGAATAAATACAAACAGAAATGTTAAAAAATAAATACCATAACACCAGGAGCCCTGATTATGATGTATCTCTAACATTGTTGTGAGATGAGTGAAAACTGCATTAACAAAGTGTGTGCCCTTATCAGATCTTATCCCTTCTGGAATTCATTAGCAGGGAATCAGCTCATGGATCAGATACATAACAGCTGACTTTGCAACACAATGGACGCACATTTCAGCTTCAACCCAACGAAAAAAAGTACAAACCACAACTATGTGAGGCTGATAGTTGTTGCACTTGTCTATTATGTCCACAATATCAAGATGGAGAGCTTTAAAATGACCTTGTGGTTGTGGTATGGCATTGTGTAGTTCCTATATTCCCAATTGGCTCTGCGCATTGAAATAGTATATACTATAGATTAGACGTAGGACTGAGGTCGACTAGGTCTCTATCGAATATACTAGACTTAATTGTGTGTGACAGCTAGCTCAGAGATCACTTGAAACTTTCTCAAATTCACAAGAAGGGATTAGTCTCTGACAACCGCATAAAAATGACAACTTTGAGTCCCATGCTCTCCACACCACTGGAGTCAAGCTATCCTGGCTGAAGATGGCTGATAGCCAGAATCCGGTCCTAGGATACTTGATTCCCGTCCAGGAAAGACATGGCTTGGCAGTTCGGGCTGGACTGTTCCCATGAGGCACAGGGTCAAGGCTGATTTGCATATGGCCATGTCAGAACTGGGATGGTGTGGAGTGCAAAAAAACGATGGATTTAGGCCCAGATCTCTGTACTGGGGTGAATGTTTGACATTGTTCTGCATTTTGTCCATCAATTGTTGTTTTTGCATTTGTCACCCCGAGTGGGATGGGTATGCTCAGACGTGAGTCCCATGCTCGCCACACCACTGGAGTCAAGCTATCCTGGCTGAAGACAACTGATAGCCAGAAACTGGTCCTAGGATGCTTGGTTCCGGTCCAGGAAAGACATGGCTTGGCAGTTCGGGCTGGACTGTTCCCATGAGGCACAGGGTCAAGGCTGATTTGCATATGGCCATGTCTGAAATGGGGTGGTGTGGAGAGCAAAAAAACGATGGATTTAGGCCCAGATCTCTGTACTGGGGTGAATGTATGACATTGTTCTGCATTCTGTCCATCAATTGTTGTTTTTGCATTTGTCACCCGAGTGGGATGGGTATGCTCAGACGTGAGTCCCATGCTCTCCACATCACTGGAGTCAAGCTATCCTGGCTGAAGAAGGCTGATAGCCAGAAACCGGTCCTAGGATGCTTGATTCTGGTCGATGAAAGACATGGCTTGGCAGTTCGGGCTGGACTGTTCCCATGAGGCACAGGGTCAAGGCTGAACTGGGGTGGTGTGGAGTGCAAAAAAACCGATGGATTTAGGCCCAGATCTCTGTACTGGGGTGAATGTATGACATTGTTCTGCATTCTGTCCATCAATTGTTGTTTGTTGTCAATGGTTAGAGCGGCAGACCCTGATGCAGAGATCTGGCCCGGGACCAGGGTTCAATTCCTGCCTCGGCGGGTCTTGGGCTCAATTTACTCGGACCTGATAATTCTCGCCTCGGTGCCTATTCTAATCATGGGTCCCACTCTGCAACTCTGGGCAATAGGTTGCTTAATCTCCACAACGGCCCCAACAGTGCTGGGATGCCTGGTTTCACCTTGGGGGTACCCAGGAGTGGACATTTCACAGGGAAAAGCCAGGAAGAGTTCCACAGCGGTATGCGTACAGCGCTGCTAGGCCTTTTCCCCCCTGTGCTAAGCCTTTTTTTGGTGATTTGGGGTAGTGTGCGCTTAGGCGCCTGTAACTTTTTGCCCACATAAGGTATCCATGCCAAATTTGCGTCCTTTTATTCCATCATCATGTGGATTCTAAAGGTGCCCAGGGTTTGTTGATTCCCTTGGAAGGGTCCCGGACATTAGGCAAAATACAGTGAAATTTTAGTTTTTTTAAAAAAAATCAGAAAAACGGGCTGCAAATGAAAGCCTCTGGGTTTCTCCCTGCAAATGTTATCAAAAAAGGGTTTATGGGGCTGAAATCTCAATTTTCTCAGCTTTTAGGGAATGACAGTCTTTTGTCAGATAGCCAACATTTTTCACACAGTTTTGGCATTTTTCTGGGACATAGCCTATTTTTGCCATTTTTAGAGCATTCAACCTTCTTTCAGTTAATGGTAGAAATGAGTTTGAAAGCAATAATGGATCCTGGACAGCTATACATTTTCGAAAAGTAGACACAATTTTGAATTCAGAAAGGGGTCATTTGTCAAATTCCATGAATGTTTCTTTATAGAAACTAACAGTTAAGTATTGGAATAATTGAAAATTAGTTGAAAAAAACTGCCTTTTGTCTCAACGTTTTTACCTATAACTTCTTGTAATTTTGACAGTTCTTTGAAAGCAATATACTGTTACATCCGGTTGATGTTCCTGGTTGTGGGGATATATACGACTTGTAGTTTCACCAAGAACCCGACGAACCCAGAGCCAAAAAATGAGTAGCAACTTGCAATGGTATTTTATTATTTACTGGGTATAGAGCACTTATTCTTTGAAAATGTATACATGGAAAAATCGGTATGAAAGACACCTATGTATTTCTGAACTGGGTACAAATTATAGATTTTAGAAAAAGTATATATTTGCACAATTTCAAAATTGGGAATACTCATACTGGCCTGAGAATTTTTGGTCATTTTTCAAAAATATTTTTTTGTACACAATGTCTTTCATTGGGAAGGGAGAAATGCATTAAAACTCAATAGGTAATAACAGTTGATTTACAAATCTGAATTACCCTAAGTATCCTGATAAAAACGGTACCTCACTTGTGTGGGTCGGCCTTGTGCCTGCGACAGGAAATGGTGCAAAATGCAACGTGGTCACACCTCAATTTTGCAGTTAAAAATTTACCCTTTTATGGCAAAGTGCCTAGCTGTAGGTTTTGCACCCTAGCTCTGCCCGCACCTAGGGAAACCTAGCAAACCTATACATTTTTGAAAACTACACACCCAGGGGAAATTAGGATGGGGTGACTCGCCTGCCTCCCTCCAGGTTCTGTTACCCAGAATCCCTTGCAAAGCTAAACAATTGACAAAAAACGCATTTTCCTCACATTTCTGTGGTGGAAAGTTCTGGAATCTGCGTGGATCAACACATTTCCACCCACTCAGCATTCCCATTAGGTCTCCCAAAAAAAATGGTACCTTACTGGCCTGGGTCTGCCTAGTGCCTGCGACAGGAAACATCACAAAACGCAACGTGGTTGCACCTCAATATCGCAGTGAAAACGTGTCCTTTTTTGGCAAAGAGCCTACTTTTCGTTTTTGAACCCTAGCTCTGCCGGGACCTAGGGAAACCTAGCAAACCTATACATTTTTGAAAACTACATACCCAGGGGAATTCAGGATGGTGTGACTCCACTGCCTCCCACCAGGTTCTGTTACCCAGAATCCCTTGCAAAGCTAATAAATTGACAAAAAAAACGCATTTTCCTCCCATTTTTGTAGTGGAAAGTTCTGGAATCTGCGTGGATCAACCATTTTTCACCCACCCAGCGTTCCTCCAGGTCTCCCGAAAAAAATGGTACCTCAATTGCCTTGGTCTGCTTAGAGCCTGCGACAGGAAACAGCGCAAAACGCAACATGGTCGCACCTCAATTTCGCAGTGAAAACGTGCCCTTTTTTGGCAAAGAGCCTACTTTTCGTTTTTGAACCCTAGCTCTGCCGGCACCTAGGCAAACCTAGCAAACCTATACATTTTTGAAAACTGCATACCCAGTGAAATTCAGGATGGGGTGACTCAACTGCCTCCCACCAGGTTCTGTTACCCAGAATTCCTTGCAACGCTAAACAATTGACCAAAAAAATGAATTTTCCTCACATTTCTGTGGTGGAAAGTTCTGGAATCTGCGTAGATCAACAAATTTCCACCCACCCAGCGTTCCCCCAGGTCTCCCAAAAAAAATGGTACCTCACTTGCCTGGGTCTGCCTAGTGCCTGCGACAGGAAACAGCGCAAAACATAACGTGGTCGCACTTCACTTTTGCGGTGAAATGGTGCCCTTTTTTGGCAAAGAGCCTACCTTTCGTTTTTGCACTCTAGCTCTGCCGGCACCTAGGGAAACCTAGCAACCCTATACATTTTTGAAAACTACACTCCCAGGGGATTTCAGGATGGGGTGACTCCATTGCCTTCCACCAGGTTCTGTTACCCAGAATCCCTTGCAAATCTAAAAAATTGACAAAAAACGCACTTTCCTCACATTTCTGTGGTGGAAAGTTCTGGAATCTGCATGGATCAACATATTTCTACCCACCCAGCGTTTCCCCAGGTCTCCCAAAGAAAATGGTACCTCACTTGCCTGGGTGTGCCTAGTGCCTGCGACAGGAAACAGCGCAAAACATAACGTGGTCGCACTTCACTTTTGCGGTGAAATGGTGCCCTTTTTTGGCAAAGAGCCTACCTTTCGTTTTTGCACTCTAGCTCTGCCGGCACCTAGGGAAACCTAGCAACCCTATACATTTTTGAAAACTACACTCCCAGGGGATTTCAGGATGGGGTGACTCCATTGCCTTCCACCAGGTTCTGTTACCCAGAATCCCTTGCAAATCTAAAAAATTGACAAAAAACGCACTTTCCTCACATTTCTGTGGTGGAAAGTTCTGGAATCTGCATGGATCAACAAATTTCTACCCACCCAGCGTTTCCCCAGGTCTCCCAAAGAAAATGGTACCTCACTTGCCTGGGTGTGCCTAGTGCCTGCGACAGGAAACAGCGCAAATCACAATGTGGTCGCACCTCAATTTTGCAGTGAAAACGTGCCCTTTTTTGGCAAAGAGCCTACCTTTTGTTTTTGCACCCTAGCTCTGCCGGCACCTAGGGAAACCTAGCAAACCTATACATTTTTGAAAACTAACTACTCAGGGGAATTCAGAATGGGGTGACTCGACTGCCTACCTCCAGGTTCTGTTACCCAGAATCCCTTGCAAAGCTAAACAAATGACTAAAAAAATGCATTTTCCTCACATTTTTGTGGTGGAAAGTTCTGGAATCTGCGTGGATCAACAAATTTCGAGCCACCCAGCATTCCCCCAGGTCTCCCGAAAAAAATTGTACCTCACTTGCCTGGGTCTGCCTAGTGCCTGCGACAGGAAACAGCGCAAAACGCAACGTGGTCGCAACTCAGTTTTGCAGTGAAAAAGTGCCCTTTTTTGGCAAAGAGCCTACCTTTTGTTTTTGAACCCTAGCTCTGCCGGCACCTAGGGAAACCTAGCAAAACTATACATTTTTGAAAACTGCACACCCAGGGGAATTCAGGATGGGGTGACTCCACTGCCTCCCACCAGGTTCTGTTACCCAGAATCTCTTGCAAATCTAAAATAATTGACAAAAAACGCATTTTCCTCACATTTCTGTGGTGGAAAGTTCTGGAATCTTCATGGATCAACACATTTCCACCCACCCAGCATTCCCCCAGGTCTCCCCAAAAAATGGTACCTCACTTGCTTGGGTCTGCCTAGTGCCTGCGACAGGAAACAGCGCAAAATGCAACGTGGTCGCACCTCAATTTTGCAGTGAAAAGTGCCCCTTTTAGTCAAAGAGCCTACCTTTCGTTTTTGAACCCTAGCTCTGCCGGCACCTAGGGAAACCTAGAAAACCTATACATTTTTTAAAACTACACACCCAGGGGAATTTAGGATGGGGTGAATCGGCTGCCTCCCACCAGGTTCTGTTACCCAGAATCCCTTGCAAAGCTAAAAATTTGACAGAAGAAACGCATTTTCCTCACATTTCTATGGTGGAAAGTTCTGGAATCTGCATGGATTAACATATTTTCACCCACCCAGCGTTCCCCCAGGTCTCCCGTAAAAAATGGTACCTTACTTGCCTGGGTCTGCCTAATGCCTGCGACAGGAAACAGTGCAAAACACAACGTGGTCGCACCTCAATTTTGCAGTGAAAAAGTGCCCTTTTTTGGCAAAGAGCCTACCTTTTGTTTTTGCACTCTAGCTCTGCCGGCACCTAGGGAAACCTAGCAAACCTATACATTTTTGAAAACTACACACCCAGGGGAATTTAGGATGGGGTGACGTGACTGCCTCCCACCAGGTTCTGTTACCCAGAATCCCTTGCAAAACTCAAAAATTTACACAAAAAAGCGCATTTTCCTCACATTTCTGTGGAGGAAAGTTCTGGAATCTCTGTGGATCAACAAATTTCCATGCACCCAGCGTTCCCCCAGGTCTCCCAAAAAAAATGGTACCTCACTTGCCTGGGTCTGCCTAGTGCCTATGACAGGAAACAGCGCAAAATGCAACGTGGTTGTACCTCAATTTTGCAGTGAAAAAGTGCCCTTTTTTGGCAAAGAGCCTACCTTTCTTTTTTTAACCCTAGCTCTGCGGGCACCAAGGGAAACCTAGCAAACCTATACATTTTTGAAAACTACACACCCAGGGGAATTTATAATGGGGTGACTCCACTGCCTACCACCAGGTTCTGTTACCCAGAATTCCTTGCAAAGCTAAACAATTGACCAAAAAAATGAATTTTCCTCACATTTCTGTGGTGGAAAGTTCTGGAATCTGCGTAGATCAACAAATTTCCACCCACCCAGCGTTCCCCCAGGTCTCCCAAAAAAAATGGTACCTCACTTGCCTGGGTCTGCCTAGTGCCTGCGACAGGAAACAGCGCAAAACATAATGTGGTCGCACCTCACTTTTGCGGTGAAATGGTGCCCTTTTTTGGCAAAGAGCCTACCTTTCGTTTTTGAACCCTAGATCTGCCGGCACCTAAGGAAACCTAGCAACCCTATACATTTTTGAAAACTACACTCCCAGGGGATTTCAGGATGGGGTGACTCCATTGCCTTCCACCAGGTTCTGTTACCCAGAATCCCTTGCAAATCTAAAAAATTGACAAAAAACGCACTTTCCTCACATTTCTGTGGTGGAAAGTTCTGGAATCTGCATGGATCAACAAATTTCTACCCACCCAGCGTTCCCCCAGGTCTCCCAAAGAAAATGGTACCTCACTTGCCTGGGTCTGCCTAGTGCCTGCGACAGGAAACAGCGCAAATCACAACGTGGTCGCACCTCAATTTTGCAGTGAAAAAGTGCCCTTTTTTGGCAAAGAGCCTACCTTTCTTTTTTGCACCCTAGCTCTCCCGGCACCTAGGGAAACCTAGCAAAACTATACATTTTTGAAAACTGCATACCGAGGGGAATTCAGGATGGGGTGACTCCACTGCCTCCCACCAGGTTCTGTTACCCAGAATCTCTTGCAAAGCTAAAATAATTGACAAAAAACGCATTTTCCTCACATTTCTGTGGTGGAAAGTTCTGGAATCTGCATGGATCAACAAATTTCCACCCACCCAGCGTTCCCCCAGGTCTCCCCCAAAAAATGGTACCTCACTTGCTTGGGTCTGCCTAGTGCCTGCGACAGGAAACAGCGCAAAATGCAACGTGGTCGCACCTCAATTTTGCAGTGAAAAAGTGCCCTTTTTAGTCAAAGAGCCTACCTTTTGTTTTTGAACCCTAGCTCTGCCGGCACCTAGGGAAACCTTCGAAAACCTATACATTTTTAAAAACTACACACCCAGGGGAATTCAGGATGGGGTGACTCGGCTGCCTCCCACCAGGTTCTGTTACCCAGAATCCCTTGCAAAGCTAAAAATTTGACAGAAGAAACGCATTTTCCTCACATTTCTATGGTGGAAAGTTCTGGAATCTGCATGGATCAACATATTTTCACCCACCCAGCGTTCCCCCAGCTCTCCCGTAAAAAATGGTACCTCACTTGCCTGGGTCTGCCTAATGCCTGCGACAGGAAACAGCGCAAAACACAACGTGGTCGCACCTCAATTTTGCAGTGAAAAAGTGCCCTTTTTTGGCAAAGAGCCTACCTTTCGTTTTTGCACTCTAGCTCTGCCGGCACCTAGGGAAACCTAGCAAACCTATACATTTTTGAAAACTACACACCCAGGGAAATTTAGGATGGGGTGACGCGACTGCCTCCCACCAGGTTCTGTTACCCAGAATCCCTTGCAAAACTCAAAAATTTACACAAAAAAGCGCATTTTCCTCACATTTCTGTGGAGGAAAGTTCTGGAATCTCTGTGGATCAACAAATTTCCATGCACCCAGCGTTCCCCCAGGTCTCCCCAAAAAAATGGTACCTCACTTGCCTGGGTCGGCCTAGTGCCTGTGACAGGAAACAGCGCAAAATGCAACGTGGTCTTACCTCAATTTTGCAGTGAAAAAGTGCCCTTTTTTTGGAAAGAGCCTACCTTTCTTTTTTTAACCCTAGCTCTGCGGGCACCAAGGGAAACCTAGCAAACCTATACATTTTTGAAAACTACACACCCAGGGGAATTTATAATGGGGTGACTCCACTGCCTACCACCAGGTTCTGTTACCCAGAATTCCTTGCAAAGCTAAACAATTGACCAAAAAAATGAATTTTCCTCACATTTCTGTGGTGGAAAGTTCTGGAATCTGCGTAGATCAACAATTTTTCACCCACCCAGCGTTCCTCCAGGTCTCCCGAAAAAAATGGTACCTCAATTGCCTTGGTCTGCTTAGAGCCTGCGACAGGAAACAGCGCAAAACGCAACATGGTCGCACCTCAATTTCGCAGTGAAAACGTGCCCTTTTTTGGCAAAGAGCCTACTTATCGTTTTTGAACCCTAGCTCTGCCGGCACCTAGGCAAACCTAGCAAACCTATACATTTTTGAAAACTGCATACCCAGTGAAATTCAGGATGGGGTGACTCAACTGCCTCCCACCAGGTTCTGTTACCCAGAATTCCTTGCAACGCTAAACAATTGACCAAAAAAATGAATTTTCCTCACATTTCTGTGGTGGAAAGTTCTGGAATCTGCGTAGATCAACAAATTTCGACCCACCCAGCGTTCCCCCAGGTCTCCCAAAAAAAATGGTACCTCACTTGCCTGGGTCTGCCTAGTGCCTGCGACAGGAAACAGCGCAAAACATAACGTGGTCGCACCTCACTTTTGCGGTGAAATTGTGCCCTTTTTTGGCAAAGAGCCTACCTTTCGTTTTTGCACTCTAGCTCTGCCGGCACCTAGGGAAACCTAGCAACCCTATAAATTTTTGAAAACTACACTCCCAGGGGATTTCAGGATGGGGTGACTCCATTGCCTTCCACCAGGTTCTGTTACCCAGAATCCCTTGCAAATCTAAAAAATTGACAAAAAACGCACTTTCCTCACATTTCTGTGGTGGAAAGTTCTGGAATCTGCATGGATCAACAAATTTCTACCCACCCAGCGTTTCCCCAGGTCTCCCAAAGAAAATGGTACCTCACTTGCCAGGGTGTGCCTAGTGCCTGCGACAGGAAACAGCGCAAATCACAATGTGATCGCACCTCAATTTTGCAGTGAAAACGTGCCCTTTTTTGGCAAAGAGCCTACCTTTTGTTTTTGCACCCTAGCTCTGCCGGCACCTAGGGAAACCTAGCAAACCTATACATTTTTGAAAACTAACTACTCAGGGGAATTCAGAATGGGGTGACTCGACTGCCTACCTCCAGGTTCTGTTACCCAGAATCCCTTGCAAAGCTAAACAAATGACTAAAAAAATGCATTTTCCTCACATTTTTGTGGTGGAAAGTTCTGGAATCTGCGTGGATCAACAAATTTCCAGCCACCCAGCATTCCCCCAGGTCTCCCGAAAAAAATTGTACCTCACTTGCCTGGGTCTGCCCAGTGCCTGCGACAGGAAACAGCGCAAAACGCAACGTGGTCGCAACTCAGTTTTGCAGTGAAAAAGTGCCCTTTTTTGGCAAAGAGCCTACCTTTTGTTTTTGAACCCTAGCTCTGCCGGCACCTAGGGAAACCTAGCAAAACTATTCATTTTTGAAAACTGCACACCCAGGGGAATTCAGGATGGGGTGACTCCACTGCCTCCCACCAGGTTCTGTTACACAGAATCTCTTGCAAATCTAAAATAATTGACAAAAAACGCATTTTCCTCACATTTCTGTGGTGGAAAGTTCTGGAATCTGCATGGATCAACACATTTCCACCCACCCAGCATTCCCCCAGGTCTCCCCAAAAAATGGTACCTCACTTGCTTGGGTCTGCCTAGTGCCTGCGACAGGAAACAGCACAAAATGCAACGTGTTCGCACCTCAATTTTGCAGTGAAAAGTGCCCCTTTTAGTCAAAGAGCCTACCTTTCGTTTTTGAACCCTAGCTCTGCCGGCACCTAGGGAAACCTAGAAAACCTATACATTTTTTAAAACTACACACCCAGGGGAATTTAGGATGGGGTGACTCGGCTGCCTCCCACCAGGTTCTGTTACCCAGAATCCCTTGCAAAGCTAAAAATTTGACAGAAGAAACGCATTTTCCTCACATTTCTATGGTGGAAAGTTCTGGAATCTGCATGGATCAACATATTTTCACCCACCCAGCGTTCCCCCAGGTCTCCCGTAAAAAATGGTACCTCACTTGCCTGGTTCTGCCTAATGCCTGCGACAGGAAACAGTGCAAAACACAACGTGGTCGCACCTCAATTTTGCAGTGAAAAAGTGCCCTTTTTTGGCAAAGAGCCTACCTTTCGTTTTTGCACTCTAGCTCTGCCGGCACCTAGGGAAACCTAGCAAACCTATACATTTTTGAAAACTACACACCCAGGGGAATTTAGGATGGGGTGACGTGACTGCCTCCCACCAGGTTCTGTTACCCAGAATCCCTTGCAAAACTCAAAAATTTACACAAAAAAGCGCATTTTCCTCACATTTCTGTGGAGGAAAGTTCTGGAATCTCTGTGGATCAACAAATTTCCATGCACCCAGCGTTCCCCCAGGTCTCCCAAAAAAAATGGTACCTCACTTGCCTGGGTCTGCCTAGTGCCTATGACAGGAAACAGCGCAAAATGCAACGTGGTCGTACCTCAATTTTGCAGTGAAAATGTGCCCTTTTTTGGCAAAGAGCCTACCTTTCTTTTTTTAACCCTAGCTCTGCGGGCACCAAGGGAAACCTAGCAAACCTATACATTTTTGAAAACTACACACCCAGGGGAATTTATAATGGGGTGACTCCACTGCCTACCACCAGGTTCTGTTACCCAGAATTCCTTGCAAAGCTAAACAATTGACCAAAAAAATGAATTTTCCTCACATTTCTGTGGTGGAAAGTTCTGGAATCTGCGTAGATCAACAAATTTCCACCCACCCAGCGTTCCCCCAGGTCTCCCAAAAAAAATGGTACCTCACTTGCCTTGGTCTGCTTAGAGCCTGCGACAGGAAACAGCGCAAAACGCAACATGGTCGCACCTCAATTTCGCAGTGAAAACGTGCCCTTTTTTGGCAAAGAGCCTACTTTTCGTTTTTGAACCCTAGCTCTGCCGGCACCTAGACAAACCTAGCAAACCTATACATTTTTGAAAACTGCATACCCAGTGAAATTCAGGATGGGGTGACTCAACTGCCTCCCACCAGGTTCTGTTACCCAGAATTCCTTGCAACGCTAAACAATTGACCAAAAAAATGAATTTTCCTCACATTTCTGTGGTGGAAAGTTCTGGAATCTGCGTAGATCAACAAATTTCCACCCACCCAGCGTTCCCCCAGGTCTCCCAAAAAAAATGGTACCTCACTTGCCTGGGTCTGCCTAGTGCCTGCGACAGGAAACAGCGCAAAACATAACGTGGTCGCACTTCACTTTTGCGGTGAAATGGTGCCCTTTTTTGGCAAAGAGCCTACCTTTCGTTTTTGCACTCTAGCTCTGCCGGCACCTAGGGAAACCTAGCAACCCTATACATTTTTGAAAACTACACTCCCAGGGGATTTCAGGATGGGGTGACTCCATTGCCTTCCACCAGGTTCTGTTACCCAGAATCCCTTGCAAATCTAAAAAATTGACAAAAAACGCACTTTCCTCACATTTCTGTGGTGCAAAGTTCTGGAATCTGCATGGATCAACAAATTTCTACCCACCCAGCGTTTCCCCAGGTCTCCCAAAGAAAATGGTACCTCACTTGCCTGGGTGTGCCTAGTGCCTGCGACAGGAAACAGCGCAAATCACAATGTGGTCGCACCTCAATTTTGCAGTGAAAAAGTGCCCTTTTTTGGCAAAGAGCCTACCTTTTGTTTTTGCACCCTAGCTCTGCCGGCACCTAGGGAAACCTAGCAAACCTATACATTTTTGAAAACTAACTACTCAGGGGAATTCAGAATGGGGTGACTCGACTGCCTACCTCCAGGTTCTGTTACCCAGAATCCCTTGCAAAGCTAAACAAATGACTAAAAAAATGCATTTTCCTCACATTTTTGTGGTGGAAAGTTCTGGAATCTGCGTGGATCAACAAATTTCGAGCAACCCAGCATTCCCCCAGGTCTCCCGAAAAAAATTGTACCTCACTTGCCTGGGTCTGCCTAGTGCCTGCGACAGGAAACAGCGCAAAACGCAACGTGGTCGCAACTCAGTTTTGCAGTGAAAAAGTGCCCTTTTTTGGCAAAGAGCCTACCTTTTATTTTTAAACCCTAGCTCTGCCGGCACCTAGGGAAACCTAGCAAAACTATACATTTTTGAAAACTGCACACCCAGGGGAATTCAGGATGGGGTGACTCCACTGCCTCCCACCAGGTTCTGTTACCCAGAATCTCTTGCAAATCTAAAATAATTGACAAAAAACGCATTTTCCTCACATTTCTGTGGTGGAAAGTTCTGGAATCTGCATGGATCAACACATTTCCACCCACCCAGCATTCCCCCAGGTCTCCCCAAAAAATGGTACCTCACTTGCTTGGGTCTGCCTAGTGCCTGCGACAGGAAACAACGCAAAATGCAACGTGGTCGCACCTCAATTTTGCAGTGAAAACGTGCCCCTTTTAGTCAAAGAGCCTACCTTTCGTTTTTGAACCCTAGCTCTGCCGGCACCTAGGGAAACCTAGAAAACCTATACATTTTTTAAAACTACACACCCAGGGGAATTTAGGATGGGGTGACTCGGCTGCCTCCCACCAGGTTCTGTTACCCAGAATCCCTTGCAAAGCTAAAAATTTGACAGAAGAAACGCATTTTCCTCACATTTCTATGGTGGAAAGTTCTGGAATCTGCATGGATCAACATATTTTCACCCACCCAGCGTTCCCCCAGGTCTCCCGTAAAAAATGGTACCTCACTTGCCTGGGTCTGCCTAATGCCTGCGACAGGAAACAGTGCAAAACACAACGTGGTCGCACCTCAATTTTGCAGTGAAAAAGTGCCCTTTTTTGGCAAAGAGCCTACCTTTCGTTTTTGCACTCTAGCTCTGCCGGCACCTAGGGAAACCTAGCAAACCTATACATTTTTGAAAACTACACACCCAGGGGAATTTAGGATGGGGTGACGTGACTGCCTCCCACCAGGTTCTGTTACCCAGAATCCCTTGCAAAACTCAAAAATTTACACAAAAAAGCGCATTTTCCTCACATTTCTGTGGAGGAAAGTTCTGGAATCTCTGTGGATCAACAAATTTCCATGCACCCAGCGTTCCCCCAGGTCTCCCAAAAAAAATGGTACCTCACTTGCCTGGGTCTGCCTAGTGCCTATGACAGGAAACAGCGCAAAATGCAACGTGGTCGTACCTCAATTTTGCAGTGAAAATGTGCCCTTTTTTGGCAAAGAGCCTACCTTTCTTTTTTTAACCCTAGCTCTGCGGGCACCAAGGGAAACCTAGCAAACCTATACATTTTTGAAAACTACACACCCAGGGGAATTTATAATGGGGTGACTCCACTGCCTACCACCAGGTTCTGTTACCCAGAATTCCTTGCAAAGCTAAACAATTGACCAAAAAAATGAATTTTCCTCACATTTCTGTGGTGGAAAGTTCTGGAATCTGCGTAGATCAACAAATTTCCACCCACCCAGCGTTCCCCCAGGTCTCCCAAAAAAAATGGTACCTCACTTGCCTGGGTCTGCCTAGTGCCTGCGACAGGAAACAGCGCAAAACATAATGTGGTCGCACCTCACTTTTGCGGTGAAATGGTGCCCTTTTTTGGCAAAGAGCCTACCTTTCGTTTTTGAACCCTAGATCTGCCGGCACCTAAGGAAACCTAGCAACCCTATACATTTTTGAAAACTACACTCCCAGGGGATTTCAGGATGGGGTGACTCCATTGCCTTCCACCAGGTTCTGTTACCCAGAATCCCTTGCAAATCTAAAAAATTGACAAAAAACACACTTTCCTCACATTTCTGTGGTGGAAAGTTCTGGAATCTGCATGGATCAACAAATTTCTACCCACCCAGCGTTCCCCCAGGTCTCCCAAAGAAAATGGTACCTCACTTGCCTGGGTCTGCCTAGTGCCTGCGACAGGAAACAGCGCAAATCACAACGTGGTCGCACCTCAATTTTGCAGTGAAAAAGTGCCCTTTTTTGGCAAAGAGCCTACCTTTCTTTTTTGCAGCCTAGCTCTCCCGGCACCTAGGGAAACCTAGCAAAACTATACATTTTTGAAAACTGCATACCGAGGGGAATTCAGGATGGGGTGACTCCACTGCCTCCCACCAGGTTCTGTTACCCAGAATCTCTTGCAAAGCTAAAATAATTGACAAAAAACGCATTTTCCTCACATTTCTGTGGTGGAAAGTTCTGGAATCTGCATGGATCAACAAATTTCCACCCACCCAGCATTCCCCCAGGTCTCCCCCAAAAAATGGTACCTCACTTGCTTGGGTCTGCCTAGTGCCTGCGACAGGAAACAGCGCAAAATGCAACGTGGTCGCACCTCAATTTTGCAGTGAAAACATGCCCTTTTTAGTCAAAGAGCCTACCTTTTGTTTTTGAACCCTAGCTCTGCCGGCAACTAGGGAAACCTAGAAAACCTATACATTTTTAAAAACTACACACCCAGGGGAATTCAGGATGGGGTGACTCGGCTGCCTCCCACCAGGTTCTGTTACCCAGAATCCCTTGCAAAGCTAAAAATTTGACAGAAGAAACGCATTTTCCTCACATTTCTATGGTGGAAAGTTCTGGAATCTGCATGGATCAACATATTTTTACCCACCCAGCGTTCCCCCAGGTCTCCCGTAAAAAATGGTACCTCACTTGCCTGGGTCTGCCTAATGCCTGCGACAGGAAACAGCGCAAAACACAACGTGGTCGCACCTCAATTTTGCAGTGAAAAAGTGCCCTTTTTTGGCAAAGAGCCTACCTTTCGTTTTTGCACTCTAGCTCTGCCGGCACCTAGGGAAACCTAGCAAACCTATACATTTTTGAAAACTACACACCCAGGGAAATTTAGGATGGGGTGACGCGACTGCCTCCCACCAGGTTCTGTTACCCAGAATCCCTTGCAAAACTCAAAAATTTACACAAAAAAGCGCATTTTCCTCACATTTCTGTGGAGGAAAGTTCTGGAATCTCTGTGGATCAACAAATTTCCATGCACCCAGCGTTCCCCCAGGTCTCCCCAAAAAAATGGTACCTCACTTGCCTGGGTCGGCCTAGTGCCTGTGACAGGAAACAGCGCAAAATGCAACGTGGTCTTACCTCAATTTTGCAGTGAAAAAGTGCCCTTTTTTGGCAAAGAGCCTACCTTTCTTTTTTTAACCCTAGCTCTGCGGGCACCAAGGGAAACCTAGCAAACCTATGCATTTTTGAAAACTACACACCCAGGGGAATTTATAATGGGGTGACTCCACTGCCTACCACCAGGTTCTGTTACCCAGAATTCCTTGCAAAGTTAAACAATTGACCAAAAAAATGAATTTTCCTCACATTTCTGTGGTGGAAAGTTCTGGAATCTGCGTAGGACAACAAATTTCCACCCACCCAGCGTTCCCCCAGGTCTCCCCAAAAAAATGGTACCTCACTTGCCTGGGTCTGCCTAGTGCCTGCGACAGGAAACAGCGCAAAACACAACGTGGTGGCACCTCACTTTTGCGGTGAAATGGTGCCCTTTTTTGGCAAAGAGCCTACCTTTCGTTTTTGAACACTAGATCTGCCGGCACCTAAGGAAACCTAGCAACCCTATACATTTTTGAAAACTACACTCCCAGGGGATTTCAGGATGGGGTGACTCCATTGCCTTCCACCAGGTTCTGTTACCCAGAATCCCTTGCAAATCTAAAAAATTGACAAAAAACGCACTTTCCTCACATTTCTGTGGTGGAAAGTTCTGGAATCTGCATGGATCAACAAATTTCTACCCACCCAGCGTTTCCCCAGGTCTCCCAAAGAAAATGGAACCTCACTTGCCTGGGTCTGCCTAGTGCCTGCGACAGGAAACAGCGCAAATCACAACGTGGTCGCACCTCAATTTTGCAGTGAAAACGTGCCCTTTTTAGTCAAAGAGCCTACCTTTCGTTTTTGAACCCTAGCTCTGCCGGCACCTAGGGAAACCTAGAAAACCTATACATTTTTAAAACTACACACCCAGGGGAATTTAGGATGGGGTGACTCGGCTGCCTCCCACCAGGTTCTGTTACCCAGAATCCCTTGCAAAGCTAAAAATTTGACCAAAGAAAAGCATTTTCCTCACATTTCTATGGTGGAAAGTTCTGGAATCTGCATGGATCAACATATTTTCACCCACCCAGCGTTCCTCCAGGTCTTCCGTAAAAAATGGTACCTCACTTGCCTGGGTCTGCCTAATGCCTGCGACAGGAAACAGCGCAAAACACAACGTGGTCGCACCACAATTTTGCAGTGAAAACGTGCCCTTTTTTGGCAAAGAGCCTACCTTTCATTATTGCACTCTAGCTCTGCCGGCACCTAGGGAAACCTAGTAAACCTATACATTTTTGAAAACTACACACCCAGGGGAATTTAGGATGGGGTGACGCGACTGCCTCCCACCAGGTTCTGTTACCCAGAATCCCTTGCAAAACTCAAAAATGTACTCAAAAAAGCGCATTTTCCGCCCACATTTCTGTGGAGGAAAGTTCTGGAATCTCTGTGGATCAACAAATTTCCACGCACCCAGCGTTCCCCAAGGTCTCCCAAAAAAAATGGTACCTCACTTGCCTGGGTCTGCCTAGTGCCTGTGACAGGAAACAGCGCAAAATGCAACGTGGTCGTACCTCAATTTTGCAGTGAAAACGTGCCCTTTTTAGTCAAAGAGCCTACCTTTCGTTTTTGAACCCTAGCTCTGCCGGCACCTAGGGAAACCTAGAAAACCTATACATTTTTTAAAACTACACACCCAGGGGAATTTAGGATGGGGTGACTCGGCTGCCTCCCACCAGGTTCTGTTACCCAGAATCCCTTGCAAAGCTAAAAATTTGACAAAAGAAAAGCATTTTCCTCACATTTCTATGGTGGAAAGTTCTGGAATCTGCATGGATCAACATATTTTCACCCACCCAGCGTTCCTCCAGGTCTTCCGTAAAAAATGGTACCTCACTTGCCTGGGTCTGCCTAATGCCTGCGACAGGAAACAGCGCAAAACACAACGTGGTCGCACCACAATTTTGCAGTGAAAACGTGCCCTTTTTTGGCAAAGAGCCTACCTTTCATTATTGCACTCTAGCTCTGCCGGCACCTAGGGAAACCTAGTAAACCTATACATTTTTGAAAACTACACACCCAGGGGAATTTAGGATGGGGTGACGCGACTGCCTCCCACCAGGTTCTGTTACCCAGAATCCCTTGCAAAACTCAAAAATGTACTCAAAAAAGCGCATTTTCCGCCCACATTTCTGTGGAGGAAAGTTCTGGAATCTCTGTGGATCAACAAATTTCCACGCACCCAGCGTTCCCCAAGGTCTCCCAAAAAAAATGGTACCTCACTTGCCTGGGTCTGCCTAGTGCCTGTGACAGGAAACAGCGCAAAATGCAACGTGGTCGTACCTCAATTTTGCAGTGAAAACGTGCCCTTTTTTGGCAAAGAGCCTACCTTTCTTTTTTTAACCCTAGCTCTGCGGGCACCAAGGGAAACCTAGCAAACCTATAAATTTTTGAAAACTACACACCCAGGGGAATTTATAATGGGGTGACTCCACTGCCTACCACCAGGTTCTGTTACCCAGAATTCCTTGCAACGCTAAACAATTGACCAAAAAAATGAATTTTCCTCACATTTCTGTGGTGGAAAGTTCTGGAATCTGCGTAGATCAACAAATTTCCACCCACCCAGCGTTCCCCCAGGTCTCCCAAAAAAAATGGTACCTCACTTGCCTGGGTCTGCCTAGTGCCTGCGACAGGAAACAGCGCAAAACGCAACGTGGTCACAACTCAGTTTTGCAGTGAAAATATGCCCTTTTTTGGCAAAGAGCCTACCTTTCGTTTTTGAACCCTAGATCTGCCGGCACCTAAGGAAACCTAGCAACCCTATACATTTTTGAAAACTACACTCCCAGGGGATTTCAGGATGGGGTGACTCCATTGCCTTCCACCAGGTTCTGTTACCCAGAATCCCTTGCAAATCTAAAAAATTGACAAAAAAACACACTTTCCTCACATTTCTGTGGTGGAAAGTTCTGGAATCTGCATGGATCAACAAATTTCTACCCACCCAGCGTTTCCCCAGGTCTCCCAAAGAAAATGGTACCTCACTTGCCTGGGTCTGCCTAGTGCCTGCGACAGGAAACAGCGCAAATCACAACGTGGTCGCACCTCAATTTTGCAGTGAAATGGTGCCCTTTTTTGGCAAAGAGCCTACCTTTCGTTTTTGCACCCTAGCTCTGCCGGCACCTAGGGAAACCTAGCAATCCTATACATTTTTGAAAACTAACTACTCAGGGGAATTCAGAATGGGGTGACTCGACTGCCTACCTCCAGGTTCTGTTACCCAGAATCCCTTGCAAAGCTAAACAAATGACTAAAAAAATGCATTTTCCTCACATTTTTGTGGTGGAAAGTTCTGGAATCTGCGTGGATCAACAAATTTCCAGCCACCCAGCATTCCCCCAGGTCTCCCAAAAAAAATTGTACCTCACTTGCCTGGGTCTGCCTAGTGCCTGCGACAGGAAACAGCGCAAAACGCAACGTGGTCGCAACTCAGTTTTGCAGTGAAAATGTGCCCTTTTTTGGCAAAGAGCCTACCTTTTGTTTTTGAACCCTAGCTCTGCCGGCACATAGGGAAACCTAGCAAACCTATACATTTTTTAAAACTACACACCCAGAGGAAATTAGGATGGGGTGACTCGCCTGCCTCCCACCAGGTTCTGTTACCCAGAATCCCTTGCAAATCTAAAAAATTGACAAACAAAATGCATTTTCCTCACATTTCTGTGAAGGAAAGTTCTGGAATCTGCGTGGATCAACAAATTTCCACCCACCCAGCGTTCCCCCTGGTCTCCCAAAATAAATGGTACCTCACTTGCGTGGGTAGGCATAGTGGCTGCAAGAGGAAAAGGCCCAAATCGTATGGTCGAGACTTAAATATTACCTTTAGCAAAACTACCTTGTGGGGGGGCACCTGAGTTTTTGGCCCGGGGCTCGGCAGCCATCTGTAGAAAGTGCCACACCCAAACAGTTTTGCAAACTAAACACTCGGGGGAGTCCAGTGAGGTATGGCATGCGTGGGTCCCCCAACGTTTTCCTACCGAGAATTCTGTCATCCTAATCACAGGCCTTTGGCCCTCCCACACAAGTGAGGTATCATTTTACTCGGGAGAACAAGGGGAACGCTGGGTGGTAGGTAATTTGTGCCGGCACGGAGATCCCACTAAAAAATGTATAGAAAAGTGTTTTTTAACCTAATTTTAAGGTTCGCATGGAATTCTGGGTAGGAAAACGTTGGGGGACCCACGCATGCCGTACCTCCCTGGACTCCCCCGGGTGTCTTTTTTTCAGAACTGTTTGGGTTTGGTAGTTTCCAAAGATGGCCCGAGCCCTGGGCCAAGGTATTTTTTAAGTCTCCACCGTACGACCGCCAACCAAACAACAGACCACGCACACCGCCAGCCAAGCACCGGTCCACAGACACCGCAAGACAAGCACCAGTCCACAGACACTGCCAGCCAAGCGCCAAACCATGCACACCGTCAGACAATGGACACTACACGCAAACCAACATCATACTTTAGTTTTTTTTAAATACAAATAAAAAACAGAAACAAATTGCAAATTGATACAAATCTACTAGCACAACAACTAAATCTAAATACACTACACAAATGCCAACGTTGAAACTGAACAATAAGTTTTAAAGAATAGAGACCAGCCTGTTCACTTTACCACTCATGGAGGCTCCCAAAAATTATTTTGTGTGTGGTACATTCTAAAACAAGCAGGCACACACAGCCCAGGGTTAGAAGGACAGTCGGGGTAGTACATACGAACCTCCTTCCGCAAACCTCTCCGCCAACAGACTCCACATCTCAGACTGGGAAAGTCTTTTGAGGTTGTAGGAGGAATTTGATCAGGAAAGTGGCGATCTTTCAATCTGGCAACATCCTCCACCACTCCAACTCTAGGAACACTTGCCTGTTCCACTAAAACAAGGCTGCCTATTACAGACTCTTGAAACTTTACAAAAGACATCTTTGACTGAGGACAAGAGTGCTGGAACACAACAAAAGCATTAAAGGTTGCCAAGTGGAAAAGATGGATAGCCAACTTCTTGTACCAAATGTAAGACGTACGAAGAGCAGCATACGGTTCCAACCTCTGATCTACTCTGTCAATACCACCCATGTGCCTATTATAGTCCATAATGCACACAGGTTTGCGCACTTCTGCAACCTGACCCCAAACAGTCACCGCTTCAGTGCTTTCATCATGTATGGAAGTCAACATGTAGACATCTCTCCTGTCTGAAAACTTCACAGCTAAAAGCTCCTCACAACGCAATGCACTGCACTGTCCCCGAGCAAGCTTTTGACAAACAAGTTCTTTTGGGAAACCTTTACGGTTAGAGCGGATTGTGCCACAAGCAACAGTGTCCACTTTGGCCAATTCCCTGAACAACCGCACACCAGTGTAGAAGTTATCTACAAATAAATGATGGCCTTTGTTAAAAAATCCTCTACCAAGTTCCCACGCAATTTTCTCAGTCACTCCAAAAGTGGACGGACAACCAGGGGGGTTAATCCTGGATTTCTTACCGGTGTACACCCTGAAATTAGAGACATATCCAGTCTGACTGTCACACAGCATATAAAGCTTAATTCCATAGCGTGCCCTCTTACTAGAAATGTATTGCCTAAATACCAAGCGGCCCTTGAACAACACCAAAGACTCTTCCACTGCAATTTCTTTCCCAGGATAAAAGATCTCAGGAAATAAATCAACAGAATGATCAAGGGCAGGCCGAATCTTGAAAAGATGGTCACAATCAGGGTGATCTTGTGGCAAAGCATCACCATTGTCAACAAAATGCATCATCCGAAGCAGAAGCAAATACCTATCACGACTCATGACTGCCGGAAATATAGCTGTTGCCATCAAGGGACTAGTAGACCAATATGAAGCCATTGATGGTTTCCTAAGCAAGCCCATCAAAAAAGTTAAACCCAAAAACTTTTTCATCTTCTCCAAATTTGTGGGAGTCCACTGGGTAGCTCTAGCGTGGAGCTTAAGGCTGGCACTTTTCTCCCTCAAAAACTGTTCCGCGTGCAAATTAGACTGCTCTACAATCTCTGCCAAAAACACATCATCCATACACAACATGAAAAAATCAATTGGCAAAAAGTTTTCAGTGTTCACCCTACACCCTAGAACACCAGTAAATTCAGGCAATGCCGGCTGCACCATGCCTGGGGCAACCCAGAGGTCGACAAGTCTTGCAGCCTCAGGCTGCCGCCCAGCTGCCTCTTGTCTCACTACACCAACTGGAAGTCTAGCAGCCCCAGGCTGCCACCCAGCTGCCTCTCGCCGCACTACACCAACGTGAAGACTAGCAGCCCCACGCTGCACCCCAGATGCCTCTTGCCGCACTATTGGCACATCAATGTCCTCCTCTACCACAGGCACTTCATCCACACCAAAAATAGCTTCATCAGCACTCAGGGTCTCTTCATCATCAGACGATGCCATGCGCAGAGAAAACTCACTACCAGAATCTTCGCCTCCCACCTCTGCCTCAGAATCAGAGTCACTCTCAGCACCATGGTTAGAGGAAGAATCAAAAAAGCATTCCAACAACTTGCTGAGCGGTAATCCGGTAGCTAGCCATTATCCTTACAAATAAAGGAGTCTGCACAAATAGAATAGAATAGAATAGAAGCCATTTGTAAAGCGCCTGGTTACTCAAGAACAGAGTGTCCCCGCGCTGAAAACTGCAAAGGAGCTCAGAGGAATAAACACAGGTAGGTCAGACATGGGCAAGGGAAGGGGAAGAGATTAGGTGCGCAGGAAGAGGAAAGTTTTCAGTTTTCCTCGAAATCTAATTTCAGAGGGTTCCATACGCATCTCGAGTGGGAGTTCGTTCCAGCCCTTGGCAGCCAGGTATCTGAACGAGGAACCACCCATCTTGGCTCTAGTGATCCTAGGGATTTTAAACAACATCGTACCAGAAGATCTTAGGTTCCTGCGGGGCCGATGTATTGTGAGTAGGCAATGTAGATAACCTGGACCGGTGCCATGGGCTATACGGTGGGCAAAGCATAAAGACTTAAATTTAATTCGCTCCTTGATGGGGAGCCAGTGGAGTTTGGACAAGGCCGATCTCCCTGAGGCTCTTCGAGGAAGCTTGAGCACAAGGCGCGCAGCGGCATTCTGAGCGCACTGGAGTTGGTGGATGCCCTTCTTGCTCAAGCCCAGTAGCAAGGCGTTCCCATAGTCCAGATGGGGGGTTACTAGGGCATGGACAATGGTCTTTCTGGAGTCCATGGGAAGGAGGTCTAGTACCTTCCGAAGGACCTTCAGTACGCTGAAGCATCTTGCTGTAACTTTGTTAACATGAGGTTTGTATGAAAGGTTAGAGTCCAATGTTATGGCCAGGTTACGCACCGAAGCCACAGGACAAGGCGGACTGCCCAATTCCGCAGGCCACCACATGTGAGACCATGCGGAAGAAGATTTTCCTACCACCACCAGCTCAGTTTTGTCGCCATTAAGGCGAAGGCAATTGTTTTTCATCCAAGCTGCCACGGAAGAGAGACAGTTGGAGAAATTGATGGCATCTTCACTGTGGTCGGGCGTAAGCTTGAACATCAATTGGGTGTCATCAGCGTAGCTGACAATGCCCACCCCATAAGTCTCAACTATGCGAGCCAGGGGTTCCATATAGATATTAAACAAGGTAGGGCTCAGACTCGAGCCCTGAGGAACCCCATGGCTTGCCTTTCTGAGAGAGCACTTGAAAGGGGGGCAGTGCATCTGAAAGTTCCTGTTGGCCAGGAAGGACTCCAGCCACGCAAGGGCTGACCCCTTTACTGCCATTCCAGATAGCCGCGACAGCAGCGTTGAGTGCAGCACAATGTCAAAGGCTGCACTTAGGTCTAAAAGTACCAACGCTGCTGTCTCTCCCTCATCCACTATGCGCCTAAGACTCTCGGTGGAGAAAAGTAGGGCAGACTCTGTAGAGTATCCGGCTCTGAACCCTGATTGAGTAGGATGCAAGAGCGAGTGTTCTTTCAGATAACTCATGAGCTGCCTATTCACTACTTTCTCCACAATCTTGGCACAAAAAGGGAGGAGGGATATGGGGCGGAGATTCTGGAATTGGGAGATGTGGATGTTGGCCTTCTTTTTAAGGGGGATTACTTGGGCAATTTTCCAGGCATCTAATACCTTGCATTCCTTGAAGGAAAGCGATACAATAAGACTGATGTGGTCAATTATTGTGGACTCCATGACTCCTCTGCAGCGAGTCGGCGGGCATACATCGCTCGGAGAGCCAGATTGTATATTGTTTACGATGCTGAGTAGCTCTCGTTTCTCAGGAGTGATAAAACACGTGAGACCAGGGGTCCCCGTGTTGCTATTGTTTGCTTCTGCAAATTTGCTAGAACTGGACTCATCTTTTGTGAAGGTGGCATGGATTTTGTCAATCTTGTTAACAAAAAAATCAGCAATGGAGTCACACAGTTCTTTCGAGTGAGTATCTTGAGCTTCCAATCTAGTTGGAATTGTGAGTTCTTTATAAATAGAAAACAGTTCTTTAGTAGGATTATCCGCTGAATCGATTCTATTTTTAAGGTGGCAGCTTTTTTCCGATCTCACTAATTTATGATATTTATTTAGTTCAGTCTTATATAGTATTTTATCCTCGAGATTGTAATGTTTTCTTCAGTTGCGCTCTAGGGTTTTACATCTGGCTTTGGCTAGTTTTAATTTTTCAGAAAACCATGGGGCGGTTTTGGACTGTCTGGCCGGGGGCTTGGATGTCCAAGGGGCTATCTCATCCAGGGCATTGGACAGCCAATTTTCATAGTTTTCATAGGCTTCTTGAAGAGAGTTACTTTGCGAAGGTGGATTTTTTTGGAGAGCATGTCTGAAAGCTTCTTGGTTAAACTTTTTCCAGTTTCTTCGTTTCAGGGAAGGGGGTTTAAGGATTCTGTTATCTGTGAGTATATTATCAACCAGGAACGGGATGACAAAATGGTCTGACCAGATTATTTTCACCGGAAGGGAGGCAGTGATGCCCTCCCAGTTGGCAAAGATGGGATCCAGGAGAAAGCCATGTTGGTGTGATGGGGCGGTAGATTGTAGATTCAGTCCTAACGACGCCAATGCCGTGGCCACCTCTCAAACAACTCAACAACACCAACACTGTGCAAAGTAAGTTAAAAAATGTAAGCCTTTATCACAAATATCTATATTTAGAAAAATATACAATTCACTTACAAGAGACAACCACACTCACCAGCACCTACTCTGCAAAGACACAGCAAATAGGCAACGATATCCCACTAGAAAGAAGAGAAAAAAAACTTACATCTACAGAAGTACACATCAAAAACAAATGCAAAACATGTTTTACAATCACAAAAGACAGAAACCAAACATACTCGTATTACTACACACTTTGCAAAATAAACAATTACATTACAATTGAACAAAAAAAGGTCTCTCACCAAACACATGCAACTACCGAAACAGCAGAACTACAGAACCACCAGTAACGGAACCACACACTGCAACAATCTAAAGAGAAAATAAAACAATACACATTAGAAGAAATAAAAACAACACACATTACAACAGGCTATGTCACAGGGTATGTCACAAATAGGGTGTCTGTCCCCATGGGGGGCAGAATATAAATCATTATAAACATGGGCCCCCTGGAAGCAACCCTACGGAGGGCAGAGAGGCCAAATAAAGGCACGGCAGAACATACTTTTGAAAACAAATGGGCCCAAGGAAGCAACCCTTGGCCAAGGGGTCCCTCCTTATAAAAAAAACAATCCCTGGAGTCTAGTGGGCTTTTCTATCCCCCCCGGGTCCAGAAACGGTAAAAAAAACAGCTGATCTGCTCCGGGGGGGGGGGGGGGCAGAACAGTCTACAATATTTATATTGCCCAATGGAAGTGACCCTTTCCCAAAGGGTTCGCTTCCTTTATAAATATAATAGAATCCCTGGTGTCTAGTGGCCTTTTCTGCCCCTCCCCCCCCCCCGGGTCCAGATCACGCGCTAACAGCGAAAAGTCTATACTAAATTTTTATGCCCCTGGAAGCGACCCTTGCCCAAGGGGTAGCTTCCTTTGCTAATATAAACACAATCCCTGGTGTCTAGTGGGCTTTTCTGCCCCCCACCCCGGGTCCAGATTCCCCTAAAAAATGGGCAATCTGCCCCCGGGGGGGCAGAAAAGTCTAAACTAAAATAATATGCCCCAGGAAGCGACCCTTAACCAAGGGGTCGCTTCCTATCAACAAAAATAATAATCCCTGGTGTCCAGTGGGCTTTTCTGCCCCCCCCCCTGGGCCCAGATCACGCGCTAACACGGTGATCTGCCCCCAGGGGGGCCAGAAAAGTCTATACTGAATTTTTATGCCCCTGGAAGCGACCCTTGCCCAGGGGGGTCACTTCCTTTACTAATATAAACACAATCCCTGGTGTCTAGTGGGCTTTCCTGTCCCCCGGGTCCAGATTCCTGTAAAAAACAGTCGATCTGCCCCCAGGGGAGGCAGAAAAGTCAAAACAAAAATTACATGCCCCAGGAAGCGACCCTTACCCAAGGGGGCGCTTCCTTTCATCACAAAAAATAATCCCTGGTGTTCAGTGGGCTTTTCTGCCCCCCCTGGGTCCAGATCACGTGCTAAATCGGGCGATCTGCACCCAGGGGGGGCAGAAAAGTCTGTCTCAAATTATTGTGCCCCTGTAAGCGACCCTTGCCCAAGGGGTCGCTTCCTTTTCCAAAAAAAAAAATCCCTGGTGTCTAGTGGGGCATTTCTGGTGCAGGATCGTGATGCTGTGCGCGATCCTGAACCAGGGATGCCCTGCATTGGGAGATCAGGGGAGAGGAAACAGTGTTTCCTCCCCCCTGATGCCTCAAGGCACCGAGAAATGGCCCCCGCCCCACCGGAGAGCAGGAAACACACCTACCTGCTCGACGCGCTGGAAGCAAATGGCTTTCAGCGCGTCTAGCACTTCCTGATGACGTTGGCGCGCGCAACAGCACATTGAAGTCACCAGGAAGTGCGGGGGAGGGGGGCAGCGGAAAGTCTTCCGCTGCCACCCCCACTACTGGCAACATGATCGGTGCCCCAGGGGAGGAGCGCCAGCGCTCCCCCCGAGGGCTGTGCTGATGACGGAACCGCTCCGTCATCACATCGAAGGGGTTAAGCAGATTACTTTTTGTGCCAAAGTTCATTTTGTTTTGTGGAAAAAGTCAAATAAATCTGTCGTTAAAATAGAGTTCCAAACTTGCTAGCTTTTGTTTTGAAAAAAGTGAAGGTCGAATTTCAGAGTTTGAAAGAACGCTGGGGCATATTACCAAGCAATAGCGATAATTATCGCTATTGCTTGGTTAGAGACAAAAATTTACCGCTGAGCTGTGGCGATTTTTACCGCAAATAAACCTTGGTATTACCAAGGTTTATCGCAAATGCGATAAAAATCGCTGCAATGCATGAATATCGCTGAAAAGACAGCGATATTCATGCATTACCGAGCAAATGCTCTTAGCCATGTTATCCACCTCCCATTGGATAACATGGCTAAGAACTGCTCAGGGCAGGTGTTAGCTTTTGGAGATATTCGCGCTTAGAGCGAATATCTTTAAAAGTTGGTAATAGGAGATAGCGATGTTAGCGACTGTTTTCAGTCGCTAACATCTTGGCACGCCCACTTTGCATGTCATTAGTGATAAATATCACTGACATGCAAAGTGGGGCCCAAGATGGTCGCTATCTCCTGCTAGCTGTCGCTAACTGGTGTTAGCGACAGCTAGGTAATAGGGAGATAATTTTATCTCCACTTTCTTGGCTTTTAACGCCAAAAAAGCGGAGATAAACCCCCTTGATAATATGCCCCGCTGTGTGCTAATTTCAAAAGTTATTCTCGGTGTCAGGAGAAAACATTAAGTCATCAAGGCTGGCAAAGAAATCGTCTACCACAGTAGATGAAAGTTCGACTACTTCATTAAGAAGGTCAATTGTGCATGCGAAGCATCGCCGTCAGCGTCACCTGCGTTAGCAATGTTCATATCAGATGGTACCTGTGTGCCTGTTGATCCGCGTATCTCACCTCCAGTTGGATTTGCTGGTGAGATCTCAATGAATGCCGTCATCAGGATTGGTAGCCGCTGGGGGCAACACAACACATGAGCCGTTATCGGACCCAGTACTGCGTCAGCATCCGTTGGCATAACCGATGGTAGTGTTAGACAGACATCTAACACGCATTCCTCTCCACAAAGCAGGCATCGTAGAACAGGTAAGATGCAATCTTGCCAGATTGATCTGAATGACCGGAACCATGTGGTATTCAGATCTCTCAAGCGAGCCAAGCCAAGGATCTGTGTTATTCTCTCATGATACCTCATGGCCTGGAGCGCAGTTTCCATGCTGACTTGGGTATCGCTGGTGGCCGGATTTGCCATAACGGAGCAGGAGAAATAAAAATAAGATTCCTGCTAAGAGTCCCAAAATGCGAGGCAGGCCGCCAAACACAGAGTGGACGAAGTTAAGAAAATAGCCCCGGACTGCTTCAAAGGGTGCTAACAGTCCTGAAAAAATTGTCTTAAATACATGTGCAATACCGCTGGTATCAGACATGTTAAAGATACAACCTAACATTTCTGCGACATGTATACGGCAGTTTGTTGATAATAATGCATGTATCTCTGCAGAGGACCTTGCTACTTGCAGACCATGCATCTCTTTGGACGAGGTCAGTGGCACAGTTTTTTTCAAAAGAATGGCTTTCATTTTGCTTAGAGTATCAATTCGTATAGAAGAGATGTTAAGTGAAGGCCATAGTGGCAACTCCCCATCTGTCTTGGTTTAAGAAAACAATACTTGCATTCAGCAAGTGACCCTGGCTGACACAGTAATGAGATAGCTTATTCCTGGCATCATTCCACAACAGCTGTTATCATTTAACATAATGTAGCTACCATTGGAAAGCTGCCTGAAAATTGGATCTATCATCGCTGTGGGCGAACCCTGCAGGTGGCAAGAAAGGTTATTGGAAGACCCTTTGCAGGTTCTGTGTAAATTAATACCTTGACACAATAGTGTACCGCTTAGTGAGTTTTCATAATTTTTACCACTAAGAAATACTTCCTTTCCCCCACTCCAACATTTGTGTGTGTATGGTAAATTCCAGGTTGACTTAATGTATTCTTTACCCAACATTTCATACTGGCCTGCTGGTATGTGTTTTAAGCATACTGAAACTTGAAAGTCATCACTGGTATTGTGATGGTGCCATGTACTATCCATTCAAAAGATGGTTTCTCAAAAACGGTCAAAGGTAATCTTTCCAGTTTTTCAATGCTCAGCATCGTATAGTCTGCTCCCCTCTGTGCCAACGAGATTTGTTTATCTGTAAGGTTAAATACAGTAAACAATGACATAGTGTTGATTAGATGCCAAGGCACATAGCCAGAACGAAGGTTTTGCAACGTCCAGCCTAATAGCATTATAGAACGTAATTGAGACTGGCCATGTTGTAGCATTAGCAAGTCCTGTTCAATTATGTCTATAGCAGATGATACAATGCTGTCCAAGGAGTAAATTCTGGATGACAGAGTTGTTAACCCATTGTCAACTACAGAGAGTGATTTCTCTAAATTAATACGATCAATTTCTCATATTCTTTCAGCTGTTTCCATTTACGTGACTTTCCAAGCTTCAATGTAAGCAGAGTATATACTGGCGGATATGAAACGTTTAAGACGTGGATTACGAGGTCTCATCAAGAATTCTCGTAAATCAACGCCATCTTTAAGCAAAGATAAATGTTGTTTTATTTCTGGAAGTGTGGATCTCTGTAGCCACTCAAGGCATAGTTTTCCTACACTATAAGTTGTATTATCCCTGGATGTTATCTTTGAACATATCTTGGATCTGGCCGAGTTACTGTAAACCCTTGTGTCTTGTTCAGGAATCTATCTTGACAGTTATTCATGTCTGTGAGCCAGATTAATGATGTTTTCCATTCGGGATTTGTTCTATTCTGTTGTAAAATATAATTTACGTCTACCTCCTCATCTGAAGTTAAATTACTATCAGGTGTGGGCTTAGGTATGGACGGTTTGTTTAAATCTTTTATCTTAGCAATGCCAAGAAAAGATGTCTGTTGAACAGTATCATTTAGGAACATCATTTGTTCTGGGATGATGCAGGCTCTGAACAATGCTTCTAAACCTTGTACCTGCCAGTCTTTTGTTCCCCAAACAGTTTTTGTCTCAATGATGTCTTTCCAAAAGTCAAAGCCTACGGTGGACAATTGAGCATAAAAGGCAGCCGAATAAATGTCTTTAGTATTTGTCACCATACTTTTCATGCCTGTCTTATTCACATTTTTAAAGTAAACACTTTCTGGGTGTGTAACATTAAAACCTGTGAAATATGGAAATTTTCTAAGAAACACTTTAGAACTACCTTTTGGAGTTGTTGGACAATGTTCCCATTGATTATAAGTTAAAACATTCTAGGGTTTGCAGATTTATGCAAGTAATGATGGCCAAAATGATCAAAACAATACATTTCCTCATAATTTGATATGAACCTTCTAAGTATTCATGTTTTGTAAATTTTGCTGACATTTCTAAGTCTGCCATCATGTTAATACAGTCTCAAAGTCCCAATCATCAGAAAATTTGCTGGGTGAAACGAAATCACTCAAGTAAACTTTAAATTGGTGTTGAATTTTCAGCAGCTCGACAGGGCCTTACATGTCATAATCATTTGTATCCCAAGCTATTCCACCAGGTAGAGGAACACTGTAATGTTCACTGATGACAGGTCTCGTTGTTCACGATGAGATGATTAGTGTGGCTTCAGGAGCAAGTTGATGTTCTTACTTGCTGTGTCCATTTTAATGTATTTTACATCTATCAGCTTTCCCAAACTTAACACAAGACTGAGCCATAGCAGGAGATAAAGTACACCTAACACAATCCAAAGTTCAACCCAAGGTGAAACCAGATATGTATTTGTAAGCTCTTGACCAATTTCCTTTATTTTTTCCTTGAAAGTTATATTTTCTGGTGTAGTTTCAGGTTCACTGGGATCCTCAGAAAAGTTATCGAAATTGATAAAGTAGCCAGAGGCAGTTCTGTCAATTGTTGGTATTGCATCCGGATTCTTTGAAATCGATGGAGTTGCTTGTTCCCTTGACATGTTTGTATAGTCAGATGCTACATCATTGTAGACAGGTGTTTCTTGATGGATTGATATTTGGGTATAAAGAGGCACAGGTTCCATGGCTTTGTTGCATAGTCCTTCTTTTCTCATTGCAGGTTTATCAAAGGTGATACGCTTTTCAGTTTGAACCTCTTGGATTGTAGCAAGATTTGGTCGTCTACTACATCTTGGGAGTCCACTGGGCCTACAGCTTATTATCGGCCACATGGTGTGATTTTACCAAGTCAATTGACACAGACCGGTTCTCCTTTTTTCCAGCAAGGGGCGGCAGTAGTACTGTTCTTGATCCGTGGATTGCTAGTACAGGTACTGGTTTTCTGTAAGAAGGCCCAAATTCCTTCTTGTCCGCTATTTTCTCCCTGACCAGATCCCCAATCTTTGGAATCCAGACAGGTCTTGCTCGGACAGGTGTTTTTTCTTCAGCGGTTGTTGGCTTTTCGCTGGTATTGCTTAGACTTCTTCTTGTTTCATTTAAGTCCTGTAAAACAGCCAAACGATCTTTGATATCAAAGGGTTTTTGTTCCACCACTGAAGTGTGACGATCGAGGTCTTCAACCAACATTCTAGTGCCAAAAAGGATTTCATATGGAGTGATTCCACCCAGAGAATTTCTTGGCAGGTTATTAAGACTACGTTGGACATTTATTAGATGTTTGACCCACCCATCACCCAAACCTAATACCCTGCCTGTTATAGATTGCTTTATGTCACAGTTTTTTCTCTCCACAACCGAATTTCCCTCAGGATAGAATGAACTCGAAAATTGCAATGCAATGCCCAAGCTGGCCATGGCCTCCTTGTAAGACCTAGAGCTAAACGCAGGACCCTGGTCAGAATGGAGCTTGCCGATTGCGTTTGTGCCGATAAAGACTCGCAAATCTTTTATAACAGTTCAAGCATCAGCTGAGCGCTGAGGCCACATCCAAATTAATCTTGAGCATGGATCCACTGCGACCCTGATATATTTATAGTTGCCATCCCCCTGTAAGGGACCGCAGTGGTCCAGGTAAACGCACACTAATGGTTTATCCGAGATTAGAAGGGGCTTCTGCACGGGGCGTTTCACTGTTGAAACTTTCATTTTCTGGCAGATTTCACATTCCAAAACATAATTTCTGGTCTGTTTCCTCATGTGCGGCCACCAGTATCTCTGCTTTATTAATGATACTGTGGCAGAAACACCTGCAAGTTCAGAGGCAAGCCCTGCATGTGCCGCTAAGATTAGTCTGAACTTATGTTCCATGTTTAGGATTACTCTATCCCCCACTCCGGGGATTCGAGCAATAGGAACATTATTCGCATCAGGTATATATGAGTACTTGAGTGGAAAGCCCTTTGATAGTGTTTTACCACTGTCTTTTATTGAAGCAGTGACTGCTTGATTTATTTCGCTGTCTATTTTCGTTTTTGAACGAGTAATTGCAGCTACGGAAGCCGTTTGCACGGCTGCCTTTGCGGCTTCACCAGCCAATGAATTCCCTGCAACGTGATCGCCATCACGCTGATGACTCAGTGTATGGATCAAGTGAGTCTTTTGTATTTCCTTCTGCAAAAGAACAACTTGTTTCCAAAGCATTTTATGCTTGATTGTGCCACCTTTGCATCTTTAAAACCATTTTGAACCCACTTCTGCAGATATTCATTGTAAGACTGGACGCAGTAATACGAATCGCACACTATGAGTGTGTGGAATTCGCGATCGGTATTTTCCTGCCCCATCTTGAATGCTTGTGTTCAGCTCGCTGAGCTGTGCAGTCTCCTAGTTATTGAGTTTTTGTGACCATGGGTCTAAATTTACCATCGCGCACGCAGCACTATAAGCTTGTTTACCCCCAATCGCGGGCTGTGCTCATCCGTCTGTATATATCATACAGCCGTAATGTTCTAGAGGTAGAATTTCAGTAGGCAGAGGCAGGGCCGTACTGGCTACCGGGCAGTTTGGAATGCTGCTGAGCTGGGGGCTGATTTCGTTGATGGGAACCTGCGTGTACTAAACAAAATTTATTTTGTTTTTATTATTTCGAAGCACACGCAGGTCTCCAAGAACGAAATCAGCCTACACTGCAATTAAATCAGCCCTCAGCTCGGCAGCATTCCAAACTGTCTGGTAGTCAGTCCGGCCCTGGGCAGAGGACATTGTTGTTCGTATTGGAGAAATTCTTGTGTCTTCAAGTAAGGGTAAAACACGTATTCAACTTCTGTTGCAGCAAGAGAATTAACCCATTGTATCCATCTCGGATGTAGAGTTTTTGCATTTGGAATGCTTGCCTTCATCACTGCCTCTAAGGCAGGTGCAAGTGTAACAACTTTAATGCGTTTACCCTTTGCGAGGTCTCTCTCCTGTACTACAGCAGTCTGAACCGCTGTCAGAATTTTTTCTGTTAAAGTGAATTTCATTTCAACTTGTGTGTACAAGTGTGATTTGTAAGCTATTGGTACCTTTTCACCTTCGTTAAAGGTTAGGTATGGGAATCCGCATCTCCCTGCCATGATTCAGAGAAAAAGGTTGTGTACATTGTCAACTGTTTGTAAGTATGTTGTTGCCAGCATGTCTGTTTGTACTGAACGTAAAATTTCTGTGTGTTTTTTAGTCCAATTAGTTGGTTTGAAATCAGGTTTGATTAGTTCGTAGAGAGATTTAACCCTTTCTACGTCATTCAGAATGTAAGTTTTTCCGCATTTTTGGAGTTTGGAGCAGCGCACATTTTTCTAAAAAGTTTGCTGCCAGGCTTTTGCCTTCACTTGAAAGTTCGTATCCTAACAATAGAATGTTGAGGTGGGCAATTCTTGATTTTTTAAAGTTGAATTTGTACCCTTCAGAGGCTAATCCAAGTATTATGATGTTCACCCTGTTCAAGTGCCTGTCTAAATCATCATCTGTAAGGTAGATGTCATCGACATAAGATAATGCCTCATCATCATTCGTTTGTAGTAACTCTGTTACTCTGGCTGAAAATAATCCAGGACTGTTCTTAAATCTCTGGGGGAGACGACAGAAGTGTTGGTGTGTCCCCATTTTTGAGAAAGTGGTCAAGTACCTGCTTTCTGGTGCAATGTTTTGACAAAATAAACCGTTTGAAATATCTAAAGTAGTTTTATATTTCTTCCGTACTATATTATTCATCAGTGATGCACTGTTTGAATTTTGTACTGCAAAGGTTTTGCAACAAGAGTTTAAATGTCTGTAATCCAAAACTAGACAATATGTTTCGTCTGGCTTGGAGACAGGAAACAAAGGATTGTTCATTGATGAGGTGCATGTTTCAATCACCCCTTGGTATTCAAGTTGATCTAAGATCTCCCTGACTTGTGTTTTTAGCTTCCTGTTTTACTGGATACTGCCTCTGAGCAGTAGGTTGATTTTTTTAACTGGATTTTATGGTGAGGAGAATCCTCATCCCATCCCTTATGATTTTTATATAATGCTGGAGCCTGGGCCACAGCCCATTTTCTGGCATAAGTGTATTTTTTATTAATAGGAATATAATTAGAGAAGGCTGGCATAAGGATCTCTTCGCCATGTGGGCACTCCCTGACAAATTCAGGTGGCCAGTCTTTTTCAGCTAGAAGGATGTCATAACCTTTAGATAATTTTTCCCAAAAGAGTGCTTTTATTTTTCTAGTTATGTCCCCCTTTATCCGAAGTGTTACTTCATATAACTCATGGGGTACACTAACTCTGGTGTCTGCAGTTTCAACCTGAATGCATTCATTCAGATCCACTGTCTACAGATGATCTTTCAGGATCCTGCGAGTTATGGTGACCTCTGGTGCGCTGTCCAGCATTGTCTGGGCCCACTCCCCGTTCTTGAGTTGTGTCCTCAAGATCCTCGGCATGTCTGATTTTAATACTTACTACCTTCTTCTTAGAGAATTGAGTTTTCTTATTTTTTGGGAACGTGTTGATCGTCTTTGGACTTCACGCGTTCTTCTTTTTGTTCTGATCGTCCTCTTCTTTCGGATTTCTGCAAGGAAGTCTGAAAGGTACGAGACGATCGTGTATCAGTATCTTGATATTTATCAGGTTTTCTTAAATTATCCCTATTTCTAAGGTTATATCTCTTTTCAGAGTGCTCCTTTTGAGGAGATCTACCTCTGGACTGAGAGTGCTTCTCTTTAGGAAGTGACTGTCTACTATTTTCCCACTTCTTTTTAGGAGTAGTTAGATTGTTTTTGATAATAACTTTTTCCGGATTTTCTGTTAGTTCAGGTTTTACAGGTTTCCCTCCCAAACTATCTCTTCCTAGTTCTTCATAGGGTTTTTCAATAATTCTGGCAAGTTCATACGGTTATTCAGTAATATCAAGTTCTTTTAATTTTTGGTGGATTGCCACTGATGCTGCTTCACCTTTAATGTTAGCTAATAAGATAGCTGAGACCTGTTTGAAATCTTTCAGGGATTTCATACCTAGATTCAAGACCGGTTCTGGACCGTATTAATTTTGAATCAGTCTCAGAACGTCTGGTATTACCGCCATAGACGGGACACCATGTGTTTTTGTGTAGATTGAAGTAAAGACTGTACCCCAAGTGTCACAGTCCTCTACGTGTGGTCCTATCCCCATTGGTAAACAGATTGTTAGAATCCTGTGTTTCTCATGAGGTGTACTATCAGGAAATACTGCCTCTATTTGAGTAATTTTCTGGGCTAACCAGAATGGAATTTGTTCCCGTTTTGCGGGCAACTTTCCGATTACTGGCTGTATAGTCTGTAGTGTGATTTTGTTTGTGTTCCCCTGATGAGGGGTGTGCTGTGGAATTCTTATAGCAGGTTGGACTGTTAAAGTCAGCATGACATACTGTACCAATTGTCTACGTATTTTAATTAATTGTTTTAGCTGAGCTAACAGTTCTACATCTGACATTCTTTCAATGTTAGGATGTGGTGTATAGCTGGCTAGTACCGGCCATGTAGCTCCTGGTCTACCTAGTGGACTGAGCCTGGTAATGTGTTTTTGATGTTGTAGGGCACCTTTAAACCAGAGCTGATGATCTTGGTAAATTAGTGGCATTTCAATGTCCTCGAAAGGAACGTATTCCGATGAATGTTCCTCCATTTTGTAGAAGTGGAACACATGTGTTGTAGGATTTGCCTATAAGCTTTATAGCTATGGCTTTTCTCACGTTTTCCGGGAAGATTATAGCATCTGCCTCATCTTCATTAAACCCTGTAACGTCTAAACCCGATTGGGCTACTGCCGCTCCACCGGTTGCGTTGTTGTCATTAATCGACATTGTTTAATGAAAGTTTTTGCAGAGCAAGTTTCAAGGAAATAAAGATAAGGTGCACAATATTTTGGAACACTGTATCCTTCAATGTTGAACAAAACCAAAAACTAATACATAGGATTTTTCGTCCTACTCAGTTTAAGGCGAATATTTTATCCTTTAACCCACTCAAGAGGTACATTGGAGTTTTTTACGGGATAAAGGGGTCTCTGTGAAAAGCACGACTAGTATCTAGCGTTAAATGAGTGCATTACCAAACGTTGGGTGCCATGTAGTGTAGTTCCTATATTCCCAATAGGCTCTGCGCATTGGAATAGTATATCCTATAGATTAAACGTAGGACTGAGGTCGACTAGGTCTCTATCAAATATACTAGACTTAATTGTGTGTGCCAGCTAGCTCAGAGGTCACTGCAAACTTTCTTGAATTCACAAGAAGGGATTAGTCTCTGACAACCGCATAAAAATGACAACTTTGTTTCCTCAAGATAAAACGTATCTTCAGAGTCGTGGAAACAATAGATAGATATTTCACTCAGTGAATCGTGCATGCTTCGTTTCACTAGAGGTACAGAGAAAGTAAAGAGACGGGCGTTTTCAATAAAAGTATTTATTGAACAGTCTTCTTTCTCAAGCATAAGAAATGAACTGCTACAATAGTAAAATTGTTTATAAAATATAATGCATACAGTTTAAAGAGTAGGATAAAATGATACTGTAAGAGCATTGTATGGTTCCTAAACCATAGATAAATACATACATAAATAACTGAGGCTAAAAGTACTCAACTGGTGCTTCTAAAATACGTCTACCCTGGTGTACCAGGGAAGAAGTAAGTGAGGTGTAGCATAAATGTAGTATTCTTTTGCCAAGAATCTGCTCAAGATTTCTCTAAGGGTCTAATCAGCTCTGTGCCTTAGTTTAGAATGAAGAAGGTTGGTCTCGGAACTCGATTTCCCAGCAACCCGCAAGGGTTGCCTGGAAACACTGGAGCTGGATTTCTCGGCAGGAGAAAAGACAGCGTCTCCCTCAGTGCGTCTGCTGGAGGGTCGGCTTCCTTCGGCACTTGCTGTAACAGGGCGCGTCGGGCAAGTAGATAGTCAAACTGCTCTAAACCCCCTTGTGTTTGCTTGGGCTAGTGTGGGCATATTTATACCTTGAAGGTGCCGACTTTGACGTACAGTTGGACAGAATAATGTCATCAAAAAGTCTCAGTTCTTTAAAAACTCCATGAGTTCTTGGACAAATCAATATTCAAGCAAGGGGAAGTCCCCGGCTGCTGAAGCTGAGTTTTCCAAGAAATCGTTGTGGATTTTCGGAACTAGTGGAAGTAGCCCAGCCGTATTTGGACTGCATGAGCTATGCCTAAATATGGTTATGATTTCTATGCCTATATAAGGATATGGGGATTTATACCTATATAAGGGCATGAATCGGGAAGCTTACAATAGGGTCCTAAAATGATACATATCAATGTTACAATTTATTACTTTCAATGTGGGATTTAGAGAGAATTGGTGACAAAAAGTACAATGATGAAAGTACATGGTAAGCATATAATGCAAATTTGAAGGAACCAATCTTGTTATATTTGCATACAGAAATGATCTCTTATGATATGGGCTGGTAAATGCAGTTGATCAAGAGCTAACATAAGTAAAGCCTGAGGCATCACTGGTTTACCTGTAGATATTTCTCTATAGATTAAATTGTTCCCTGAGTGGAGCCAACACTAGTCTCCCATAACTGTTATTCATGCAATGGAGCAGCTTCCTATGATTCTCAATGGTGTAAGCCTGCTGTCTCAGCATAGTGAGGTACCATTTTTATCAGAAGACCTGGGGAAAAGCTGGGTGGTAGGATCTTTGTGTCAGCCCGATGATCCTACAAATTTCCCGTACAGAAATGTGTGAAATAATTGATTTTTACATCAAAATTTGAAGTTTGCAGGCGATTCTGGGTAGGAAAAAGTTGGGGGATTCATGCAAGCTTTTCCGAACAAAATGATACCTCACTTGTGTGGGTGGGGCAAGGGCCTGTGACTGGGAAGAGCCAAAAACATAGGGATTAAGGGTATAGCACCAAGAATTCTTAGCGCTACATGTTTTTAAAAATATATCTTTATCCATTTCTGCATTGGACACCCACACAAGTGAGGTATCATTTTACTCGGGAGACTGGGGGGAACGCTGTGGGGTAGGACATTTGTCTTGGCACAGTAATTCCACACAAAAATATGTGGAAAAAGAATTTCCAGCTACATTTGAGGTTTTCAGGGGATTCTGGGTAACAAAATCTGGTGAGAGTCAGACAAGTCACAATGAAAAGAATTTTAAGGGGGTCGAGGGAATATATTTAATGACCTGTCATTTCATTTCCCTACAACATAAACATAAATATATGGAAATGACCGGTCCTCTATGTGTTGCTGTACTAGTAATTGAGAAAACAGGACTCATGCAAACAGTGAATGAGTTTCAACTGGCTGAAATATTCCCATCAGCCCACCCTTCTGGCGGAGTCTCATCATATGGGATATTTGTTAATCAATCCAACCTGCCGCCCAAGCCATCAAATGATGGTGCGGATATGGATGTGGAGTAGAAACTCTACTCAGAATGTTACTCAGAGGGTAGTGCTAAGGGTGTGTGGTGCAGTGCTGTGGTGAAGGAAAAATTAAAATTAATGACTCAGACACAAATATGTTTAATGAAAATTGTCTAAGTGTCAAGGTTAAAATCAAGCCGGGTAGCCTAAATATATAACTACACTATGGCACTGTGCAGGACGGTCTACATATTTCAGCCAAATTGGAAGTCTATCCGACTTACGTCAGGACCTAGATAATAAGCTACTGCAACATAGAAAACGTGAATGTGCAAAATAGTAACAAAAAGAATAAGAGAAATATTTTTGGTGATACTTATATCTACCAGGAACTTGGAGCCCCAATGTTCACAAGGAAGATGTAAATTGTGTCTTAATCCTGTTGAAAAAAACACATATACAAACAGACACATATTTACATGTATATCCATATATTCACAAAGAGACTGTACAGACAACACAATAGCATAAGTATATTGTACTCAGCTTATTCTTGAGTATACTCACTCTTTCACAGAAGAAATAACCTATCTGTGAATACTCACCGCGCTTTGGGTGGGAGATGACCTCACCTCACTCGGCAACCGCTCAGGAATATGAGGCCCCGCTCTAAGGTGTAAAAAGGAAGGAAGAGGCATAAATACGATAGTTATATGCCCCAGCTAGTAGCTATTACATCCAATCTCTAACATTCTTAGTGCAGACAGAATCAGTATAAACCATAGTTACAACCACATAGGTATTGGCAAAGGAAAGAGGAAAGCACATACTCCTGGCAATATGAAAGGGAACTATTTACTACAGTCCCAAATCTATCACAGGTTTAGATTAAATCAGAAACCAAGTTGTTCCATTGTCATAAACTAAATCTAGATAGTTGTTTTATAAAGGTTTGTTTAAGGGCTATTCAAGAATACCAGAAGGAGGAGACCTTACCTGTCCGTCGGTACCTCTCTCTGTCATCCGAGAGGAAGTGGAGGTACCGACTGGACCGAACTCCTCCTTTTTATACTAGAGTCAATTGAATAATTGGCTTGTTTGGCTCCGTTTCACCCGCCAAATTCAGGGCTAATTGGTGATTCCGAGGCGTTTGTTTTATTGCGCATGTGTATAGCCAAATCATAATTGTGGCTCGTTTAGAAGGCTTGCGCGTTGTTAAGAACTCCACTGAAAGCGTGAGCTAACACTCGACACATGCGCACAAGAGATAAAGCGTCCAGCGTCATGTAAACGTCTGAACTGCTTATCCCTTGCGCAGCCGTACTAATGAATAAGCCTTTCCGAATGTAAAGCTGGTAAATCTCGCTGTTGTCAGAAAAAACAGAAAAAAAGAAGAATGGCTGGCAGTTAGTAAAGCATGTAAAGGTCAACTATTGAGATCGCCATAAATACCGCGAAGGGGTAAAGAAAGATAATGACAGTTCAAATAAATACAGCGAAACGCGTCTCTGCCGCGCAATCGCAATGTATTGAATTAACAGAAAACAGAAAACTTTCTTCAAGAGACCAAAGACCTATTATGTGTTCCCAATATCAAGTCTCTGTAGTGTAGGGGAACATAGTCATACATGTGATGTTATCAACTGGACTATTTATATACATACAGGCAGGTCAAATAGTGTTTTGTGTTAACACATAAATGAATGGTGAATGATATATGAAAGAAAGTGTCTGCAATGGTACATTCAGTGCAAAAAGTCAACGTGGGAGAATGCATTAAACACCACTTGAACTTGTCAAAATATGTTAAAGGGATTTTAGACAAATATATACAAGCAGGTGACTTTAGTGGGTGATATAACTGAAATATTCCTATCCCTTCACAACTAGAGATAAAAAAGGGGGGGCTGTCTTGAAGTTATGTGGATATATAGCAGGATGCTTAGATAGAAATCCACGGAATGGAATCATTCAATCCTCTGCTGTCACTACGGAGCTTGAAAATCCATTTTTGCTCCTTAATGAATGAAAACTTAGATTTATTACTGATGTGTGGTGGGATATAAGGATGTTCCAAGATCACCCACTTCAAATCTTCTGCTTGATGTTTCATTTACAAGAAATGATTAGTGAGACAGGTGGACTGTTTATGACACCGGATGGTGCTTTTATGTTCGCTAATACAAACCTTCATTTTTTCCGTGTAGTGTGGCCGATGTACCTGAGTGAACACGGGCAGGTGATCATGTATATAACCCCCTCGGTGTTACAATTAGTATGTTTCTGGAGTAACCATGTGTGAGAAGTTGGCCTGATATGTAGTGTTTCCAATTCTGGAACCACTGGGTATCAGTCCAAACAAACCCCAAAGATGTCTGGCTGTAAGTCAACCTTGTTAGACAAAAAAGCACAGTAAAACATATAAAGTTGCACAATTATGGATGAGGGCGGGTGGCCACTCAGACCATATACTAAAAAAGTGGTATAAGTAACACTTATCGAACAATGGTTAGGCCTAGGGCCTAGAGATTCGCTGGGAGCAGTCAGGACTAGCAATGATGAAGTCAGGAGTAGCCCACAGGAGACGGGTGCAGCACGGAAAGTGCGGCGCGCACCAATGCACTGTCAATGGTGCGTAAAAGTTAGTTAAAGTGAATTAAAAGATACTTCCGCTGAACCTAGAAACACAAAACTTTAGACACAGACCCTAGAGGTGTGTACCAGTGTGGGAACACCGGCGTTGCAATGTTGCCTCACCCACAGGCCGTGGGTGCACAGGGTCGAAGTGGCGTCGGGTTCTGACACGCAGGTTCTTGGTGCTTGAAGCTGTTGCAGCTGCAGGCGATGTGAAGCAGAAGTGTCCGGTGCGATCCAAGGGTGGATCGAAGTAGAAAAGTACCTGAAAGCAGAGGGGACAGAGTCTGGGTCACTCAGCAGTGACCAGGGTGGAACCAGGACGGAACCAGGCAATGTCGGGCGCAATCAGGTGGATGTCGATAGGCTTCTCTCCGCTGTCACGTGGGCTCTGGGGCATCTGCGACGTCCAGGAGCGGGTCACGATCTGTCCCACGTAGGCTCTCGCCGTCAGCACCGTCGGCTTCAAGATTGCAGCAAACAGCACTTGGCAAAAGCAATCCACGCGGAACCGGGAGATTGCTTATCACTCGAACCAGGAGGGTCAGAGTGGGGGCTCCTTTTCACAGGAGCTGGTGCAGATCTGGAGCAACCAGAAAAGCGAGTCGTATTTCAAGTTTCGTCGGCACAGGGGCCACAAGCCAGCTGGCAAGTGACCGGGCCAACGCGTCGAGCCCACACAAGCAGAAGGGCCCCACGCAGCACTCGTCAAGTGTGGAGGGGTGAGCTTTGGTGCAAGTGGAGCTCGGGGCTGGGGCTTCTCAAACCCCGGTGCACAGCTTCGAGGATCACTCGTGGGCTGCACGGTCAGCGTCTCGTGGCCTTTTCAAGATGGCGTGCCCCACGCTTCCGGTCGCCTCCACGGGTCTTAGCTCTGCAGGGACTGTGGATCGGGCAGGTAGAAGGCAGGCAAGCTTGATCTCGTCGATCTCTGTTGCTCGAGTTCCGGCGGGAACTGCAACAAAGCAAGGGTCGAGGGCTGGATGGTGCCTGTTTGCACAGGGTGGTCACTCCTTGACCACAAGGGAGATTCTTCAGTCTTCTCACGTCGTGTAGAAAGTCGAAGGGTCCAGAATTCGTTTCTTATGTTTCTTCAGGATGATCTGAGTTGCATTGGGACTGCTCCCCCTCTTATTCGAATCTGGGGGGTTGGACATCCTGCTAGGTCCCCTCCTATGGGTGGGACCCAGGAAGGGGGTGGTTACACCCCTCTCCTTTGATCCTGGCCGCGCTGGGACAGGGGCTGGGAGGCCCCAGAACCGGTTTGGCCGGATTATGCAAGGGGCAGCCTTGTGCTCCCCAGGCAGTGTCTGGTTTCTTTGAAACCTCCCTACTCCAATCCACTATCTCCTGTCTGGGGTGGTTTGACACCGCCCTGTGACAGGAAACTCTTTGTCCAGGCCTCCTCTGCCGGGTTTCGGTCAGCAGCAGGAGGCCAGACCCGTGTCTGTGGCAGGGGCATCCATTTTGTGGATCTGAGGCTCATTTTAAATCAACCGCGTTTCAGTAAAGTAACATGTCTTCTCCCTCTAGAAGGGTGGAATGCTACCCCCGTCGCCAGAACTGGCGAGGGGGTAGTATTCCAATTCGTATGACACCTTACACGACATGTTTTGATAAAGCCAAACCAAAGTTGCTATATAACCGCGAGGATTATAAGGCGCTTAAGAGTATATGGTATGGCATTATCCCGGATCAGCTTAGGGAGTTGTTCCCGACAGCTGCAGACAGGCTCAGCTCATGCCAGAGCACCATCTCACATAAAACCATGCACTCTGCCTCCAGGATTGATGAGGCCTTCCATAGGAGTGGCTTACAGGCTATATATGTGTCCAGATATAGGTTTAGATATAGGTATACTATATCTAAGCAAGGGGTGATTACACCCACTTGCCCCAGCTGAGTGATCAGCCAGTTGTGTCAATTTAAGAACCAGCCAGGGGTGGCAAAAGCTATGCTTCAGCCCCTGGTAGGCCTTGGTGGCACCTATGCCCTGAGCACCTATAGTGCATGGTACAGGGGCTGACAAGGAGTCCATTTCCAATTGTGGTATGTACCTATAGCACATGTATTATAAATTTAGAGAGAGAACAGCAGGCTGGGGGTCTGATTAGCAGGCCCACAGCCTCAGTAAGTCGAAAACCAGTGAAGCAAAAAGCAAAAATTGGGGTGACCATAGGATAGCAGACCCTACTCTCCTACATAACCCCCCCCCCCAAACGCAGGGACATTAAACTTAACCTTGACCAGATAAGTCTTCATGTTCTAAGTGGAAGTACCTGGAGTGACCATCTGCATTACCATGGTCAGTCCCTGGGCGGTGCTCCACTGTAAAGTCCATCCCCTGTAGGGAAATGGACCACCTGAGCAGTTTGGGATTTTCACCCTTCATCTGATTTAGCCACAAGAGGGGCTTATGGTCTGTCTGAATTAGGAAGTGAGTACCAAACAAGTATGGCCTCAACTTCTTCAGGGCCCAAACCACAGCAAAGGCCTCCCTCTCAATAGCTGACCAACGTTTCTCCCTGGGGGTCAGCCTTCTGCTAATAAAAGCAATGGGCTGGTCTTGACCATCTTGATTAAGTTGTGAAAGCACATTTCCCACCCCCAACTCAGAAGCATCTGTCTGTACAATGAACTGTTTGGAGTAGTCATGACTCTTCAGGATAGGTGCAGAGCACATGGCCTTCTTCAGGTCATCAAATGCCTTTTGACAGCTAACTGTCCACTGAACCTTTTTGGGCATCTTCTTGGATGTCAAGTCATTCAATGGTGTCACAATGGACCCATAGTTCTTTACACATTTTCTGTAATACCCAGTCAGGCCCAAGAAGGCTCTGACTTGTGTCTGGGTAGTTGGAGGAGCCCAGTCCTGTATGGTCTGGATCTTGCTCTCCAGTGGTTGAACTTGACCCCCACCTACTAGGTGGCCCAAGTACACAACCTTGCTCTGCCCTATCTGGCACTTAGTAGCCTTGATAGTCAGGCCTGCCTTTTGCAGGGCCTCCAGAACCTTCTTCAGGTGGATCAGGTGATCCTCCCAGGTGGAGCTAAAGACAGCAATATCATCTAGATATGCTGCACAAAAGTCATCCAGCCCAGCAAGGACTTGATTCACCAACCTTTGGAAGGTGGCAGGTGCATTCTTCAAACCAAAGGGCATCACCACAAACTGATAATGTCCACTAGGGGTAGAGAATGCTGTTTTGGCTTTTGACTCTTCAGCTAGTCTGATTTGCCAGTAGCCAGCTGTCAAATCAAATGTGCTCAGAAACTTGGCAGAAGCCAATTTATCAATGAGCTCATCTGCTCTTGGAATGGGATGAGCATCTGTCCTAGTGACAGCATTGAGACCTCTGTAGTCCACACAAAACCTCATTTCTCTCTTCCCATCTTTGGTATGAGGTTTTGGCACAAGGACCACTGGGCTAGCCCATGGGCTCTCTGATGGCTCAATCACTCCAAGCTCCAACATCTTTTGCACCTCAGCCTTTATACAATCCCTGACATGGTCAGGTTGCCTGTAGATCTTATTCTTCACAGGCAGATTGTCACCAGTGTCCACCTCATGGGTGCACCAGTTAGTCTGACTGGGTGTGAGTGAAAACAAATGTCTGTGGGCCTGCAACACCTGTCTGCAGTCCACCTGTTGCTGCTCAGTGAGGCTGCCTGCCAAGGCTACTCCATCAACTGAACCATCATCAGGGTTCTGGGAAAGCAGGTCTGGGAGAGGGTCACTCTCTTCCTCCTGTTCCCCATCTGTGGCCATGAGGAGACTCATGTCCTCCCTGTCAACAAATGCTTTCAAACGATTTACATGGAGCACCCTGTGGGGGCTCCTAGGGGTACCAAAGTCAACCAAGTAGGTGACTTCTCCCTTCTTTTCAATGATAGGGTAGGGTCCAGTCCATTGGTCCTGGAGAGCTGCTGGCCCCACTGGGTCCAACACCCACACCTTCTGCCCTGGCTGGTACTCAACCAGAACAGCCTTTTGGTCATGCCAAGCTTTCTGTAATTCTTGACTTGCCTCAAGGTTTTTGGATGCTCTCTCCATGTATTCAGCCATCCTGGAGCGGAGACCAAGTACATAGTCCACAATGTCTAGTTTAGGCTTTTTGAGAGGTAACTCCCATCCTTCCTTCACCAAACTCAGTGGACCCCTTACAGGGTGGCCAAACAAAAGTTCAAAAGGGCTGTAGCCAACCCCCTTCTGTGGGACCTCTCTGTAAGCAAAGAGCAAGCAGGGTAAAAGGATGTCCCATCTCCGCCTAAGCTTCTCTGGTAAACCTTTTATCATTCCCTTTAGGGTCTTGTTGAACCTTTCCACAAGCCCATTGCATTGTGGATGGTAGGGTGTGGTAAACTTATAGTTTACTCCACACTCTTTCCACATTGCTTTTAAGTATCCAGACATAAAGTTGGTACCTCTGTCTGAAAGAACCTCCTTTGGAAAGCCCACTCTTGAGAAAACTGCAATGAGGGCTTTTGCCACCACAGGAGCTGTGGTGGTCCTCAGGGGAATTGCCTCTGGATACCTGGTGGCATGATCCACTACCACCAGTATAAATCTGTGCCCAGATGCTGTTGGAGGATCCATGGGACCCACAATGTCTATTCCAACTCTTTCAAAGGGTACCCCCACCACAGGTAGTGGTATCAGGGGGGCCTTTGTTGTGCCACCTGACTTACCACTGGCTTGGCAAGTGACACAGGAGCGACAAAACTCCTTGACATTCTCTGACATGTGAGGCCAGTGAAAGTGTGGAACAAGCCTGTCCCAAGTCTTATTCTGGCCTAAGTGTCCTGCAAGGGGAATATCATGGGCCAAGGTAAGAAGGAAGCCCCTAAACTTCAAAGGTATAACCAACCTCCTGGCTGTGCCAGGCTTGGGGTCTCTAGCCTCTGAATAAAGGAGCCCTTCATCCCAATACACTTTATGGGTACCTTGAGCATTCCCTGCAGCCTCAGCAGCAGCTTGCTGTCTGAGGGGTTCAAGTGAAGGGCAATCTAATTGGGCCTGCCCCAGGTCTGCCCTTGAGGGTCCCCCTGTCCCCAGAAACTCAACCTGATCAGGTTCAAGCTCCTCTGAGACAGTCTCCTCTTGGACTGCAGAATCAGTTTCCTGTGAAACTTGATCCTCAACCTGGGGCAAGTGGGAAGGCACAGCCTTAACCCTCTTGCTCCTTCTCTTGGGTTGTGGTTGGTCTATTGTTTCAAGATGCACCACTGGTTCAGGAAGGCACTTCTTAGCCTGAGACCTTGTCACTGCAAGGACATGAGCTGAAATCCCTAGCATTTCTGCATGAGTCCTGTACTCCACTTCTGACCAAACTGAGCTTTCAAGATCATTGCCTAACAGACAGTCTACTGGGAGGTCTGCACTCACAACAACTTTCTTTAGGCCATCTACCCCTCCCCAGGAGAAGTTCACAACAGCCACACTATGGGAAGTAGTGGAGTTGCTTGCATTGGTCACTAGGTACCTTTCACCTAGTACAATCTGTCCAGGGTCCACAAAGTCAGGTGTCACCATTGTGACACTGGCACAAGTGTCCCTGTAGGCCTGAGCCAGTTTCTCATTGATTAAGGGAGTCTGCCTATATTTGCCCAGGTTACTGGGGCTTACTGCAGTGGGCAAAGATAAGTCCACATCATATAGGAGAACTGCCTGTGTGGGGATTCTGACTAGGCCAGATTCCACCTCAGTACCCAGGGTCAACCCTACTAAACCCTTTGGCTGTGTACCACCACTGTTAACTGTACTAGGGGGTGCAGGTGCTTTAGGAGCTGCAGTGGTGGGGACTGGATTTTTCTTAGTGCATTCACTGCCCCAGTGTGAAACTGATTTGCAGGTATTACACCAAGGTTTCTTTGGGCCATCATTCTTCTTTTTCTTGTTTCCATTTTGGGAACCCCCCTCCTTATTGCTAGTTTGGGGGCCTGAAGACTTCTGGTCTTTTTCTTTATCTTTCTGATTCCCACCCTTCTGGTCTGTTTTCTTCTGGTCACCTTGGTTCTGGTTTTTCTGCTTAATCCTTGTTCTGACCCATTTGTCTGCCTTCTTTCCCAATTCTTGGGGAGAGGTCAAATCAGAGTCAACAAGGTATTGATGCAACAGCTGGTTCTGACAGTTATTAAGGATCTGCTCTCTCATCATAAGATTGTACAATCCTGTATAGTCTGAAACTTTACTTCCCTGCAGCCAACCCTCCAGAGCCTTAGTGGCACAATCTACAAAATCAGTCCAGTCCTGAGTCTGTGCTTTTTGGGTGTCTCTGAACAACAACCTGTATTGCTCAGTGGTTAGGCCAAACCCTTCAATAAGAGCACTCTTCAGAACAGAGTAGTTTTTGGCATCCTCAGGTCTAACAGTGAGGAGCCTGTCCCTCCCTTTCTCAGAAAAGGAGTACCATAAAATTGCTGCCCACTGATCCTCAGGGACCTGCTGTACCATGCAGGCCCTCTCAAGAGCAGTCATCCATTTGTGGATATCATCCCCTTCCTTGTAGGGGGGCACAATTTTTGTCAGGTTTCTATTGTCATAGGCCCTGTCTTTTTCTTTAGGAACTTTGCTGCCACCAGTGGCATCTAAGCCACACAATTTTCTTTCTCTTGCTAAAGCAAGTTTAGCTTGAGCCAAGGCTACCTCTTCCCTTTCTATTTGGAGTTGGACAGCCCTCATCCTGGCCCTATGCTCTTTTCTCTGGGAGGAAGTCATCCCTCTTTGAGATTCTCTTGAGGCACTAGAAAGATGAGAGTCCCCTGATGGAGATCTCACCCTCCTGTTGCCTGGGAGAATTTGGTTATGAGATCTGGAGTGGTGCTGGCCCTCTCCATTCTCATGTAGGTCCAAGTTGGCCTGGTTAAGCCTGGCAACCTGTACCTGGTTTCCCCCCTGATCCTGATCTTCAGGCTCTTCTAAATCAGAGTCTTCCTCTTCCTCCTCCTCCACTACTTCATCTGGAAGATCCTCATTCTCAGGGGAGTTTATCCCTTCACCTGTTTCTAAGGGAGCCTGACTCACCTTATCTAGGTCATCCTTTTCTAGGAGAGCTACTAGGGAAGGAATGGTAGGGCCTCTGCCCTTTTTTAGCCCCCTGGCTGTGCACAAGGCACTCAGGTCTTTGTGGCTAAGGTTGTCATATCTGGATGTTGTCCCTATAGGATCAACTATTACAGGAGCAGAGCCTGAGGCTCTACCTGTATCAGACATGACTGCTAGTGAGGTGTAAGTGATGCACTTACCTACACTAAGTGGTTTCCTACTGTACCTTGCTAGTGAGTTGTAGTCAGGGTGTGCTAATCCCTTTAATCTACAACTACTAAGTTCAGTAGAACTTAATATGCTAAGCTTTTGATTTATATGTACCTAGAGGTACTTGATGTGATCTTTCAATTTGATAAAGATTGCAATGGTAAAACAAACAGCAAGCTCAAATCGCACCGCTGCACACCAATGTGAGAAGTTGGCCTGATATGTAGTGTTTCCAATTCTGGAACCACTGGGTATCAGTCCAAACAAACCCCAAAGATGTCTGGTTGTAAGTCAACCTTGTTAGACAAGCTATCCTAGTGGTAGCATGGACTAAGCAGCCTTAAAGGCTTAACTTAAGAGGTCGTGTTAAGCGAGCTGTTTTACCACATACAATCCTGTAATCAAATGAAAGGACACCACACAAGTATATATTATAAAAATATATGTATTTATTTCTAAATTACTCCCCAGTACTCTTTATGAGGAAAGGGGCACAAGCGTTAAATCAAAAGCACAGTAAAACATATAAAGTTGCACAATTATGGATGAGGGCGGGTGGCCACTCAGACCATATACTAAAAAAGTGGTATAAGTAACACTTATCGAACAATGGTTAGGCCTAGGGCCTAGAGATTCGCTGGGAGCAGTCAGGACTAGCAATGATGAAGTCGGGAGTAGCCCACAGGAGACGGGTGCAGCACGGAAAGTGCGGCGCGCACCAATGCACTGTCAATGGTGCGTAAAAGTTAGTTAAAGTGAATTAAAAGATACTTCCGCTGAACCTAGAAACACAAAACTTTAGACACAGACCCTAGAGGTGTGTACCAGTGTGGGAACACTGGCGTTGCAATGTTACCTCACCCACAGGCCGTGGGTGCACAGGGTCGAAGTGGCGTCGGGTTCTGACACGCAGGTTCTTGGTGCTTGAAGCTGTTGCAGCTGCAGGCGATGTGAAGCAGAAGTGTCCGGTGCGATCCAAGGGTGGATCGAAGTAGAAAAGTACCTGAAAGCAGAGGGGACAGAGTCTGGGTCACTCAGCAGTGACCAGGGTGGAACCAGGACGGAACCAGGCAATGTCGGGCGCAATCAGGTGGATGTCGATAGGCTTCTCTCCGCTGTCACGTGGGCTCTGGGGCATCTGCGACGTCCAGGAGCGGGTCACGATCTGTCCCACGTAGGCTCTCGCCGTCAGCACCGTCGGCTTCAAGATTGCAGCAAACAGCACTTGGCAAAAGCAATCCACGCGGAACCGGGAGATTGCTTATCACTCGAACCAGGAGGGTCAGAGTGGGGGCTCCTTTTCACAGGAGCTGGTGCAGATCTGGAGCAACCAGAAAAGCGAGTCGTATTTCAAGTTTCGTCGGCACAGGGGCCACAAGCCAGCTGGCAAGTGACCGGGCCAACGCGTCGAGCCCACACAAGCAGAAGGGCCCCACGCAGCACTCGTCAAGTGTGGAGGGGTGAGCTTTGGTGCAAGTGGAGCTCGGGGCTGGGGCTTCTCAAACCCCGGTGCACAGCTTCGAGGATCACTCGTGGGCTGCACGGTCAGCGTCTCGTGGCCTTTTCAAGATGGCGTGCTCCACGCTTCCGGTCACCTCCACGGGTCTCAGCTCTGCAGGGACTGTGGATCGAGCAGGTAGAAGGCAGGCAAGCTTGATCTCGTCGATCTCTGTCGCTCGAGTTCCGGCGGGAACTGCAACAAAGCAAGGGTCGAGGGCTGGATGGTGCCTGTTTGCACAGGGTGGTCACTCCTTGACCACAAGGGAGATTCTTCAGTCTTCTCACGTCGTGTAGAAAGTCGAAGGGTCCAGAATTCGTTTCTTATGTTTCTTCAGGATGATCTGAGTTGCATTGGGACTGCTCCCCCTCTTATTCGAATCTGGGGGGTTGGACATCCTGCTAGGTCCCCTCCTATGGGTGGGACCCAGGAAGGGGGTGGTTACACCCCTCTCCTTTGATCCTGGCCGCGCTGGGACAGGGGCTGGGAGGCCCCAGAACCAGTTTGGCCGGATTATGCAAGGGGCAGCCTTGTGCTCCCCAGGCAGTGTCTGGTTTCTTTGAAACCTCCCTACTCCAATCCACTATCTCCTGTCTGGGGTGGTTTGACACCGCCCTGTGACAGGAAACTCTTTGTCCAGGCCTCCTCTGCCGGGTTTCGGTCAGCAGCAGGAGGCCAGACCCGTGTCTGTGGCAGGGGCATCCATTTTGTGGATCTGAGGCTCATTTTAAATCAACCGCGTTTCAGTAAAGTAACATGTCTTCTCCCTCTAGAAGGGTGGAATGCTACCCCCGTCGCCAGAACTGGCGAGGGGGTAGTATTCCAATTCGTATGACACCTTACACGACATGTTTTGATAAAGCCAAACCAAAGTTGCTATATAACCGCGAGGATTATAAGGCGCTTAAGAGTATATGGTATGGCATTATCCCGGATCAGCTTAGGGAGTTGTTCCCGACAGCTGCAGACAGGCTCAGCTCATGCCAGAGCACCATCTCACATAAAACCACGCACTCTGCCTCCAGGATTGATGAGGCCTTCCATAGGAGTGGCTTACAGGCTATATATGTGTCCAGATATAGGTTTAGATATAGGTATACTATATCTAAGCAAGGGGTGATTACACCCACTTGCCCCAGCTGAGTGATCAGCCAGTTGTGTCAATTTAAGAACCAGCCAGGGGTGGCAAAAGCTATGCTTCAGCCCCTGGTAGGCCTTGGTGGCACCTATGCCCTGAGCACCTATAGTGCATGGTACAGGGGCTGACAAGGAGTCCATTTCCAATTGTGGTATGTACCTATAGCACATGTATTATAAATTTAGAGAGAGAACAGCAGGCTGGGGGTCTGATTAGCAGGCCCACAGCCTCAGTAAGTCGAAAACCAGTGAAGCAAAAAGCAAAAATTGGGGTGACCATAGGATAGCAGACCCTACTCTCCTACACCATGGATTTCCTGTACCTATGTCCACTTGGTCCGCTTTGTATGTCTGAGGGCATGCGCTACAAGAGCCACATGGGAAATGGCCACGTACTGGTGGAATGTGCCACAATGTATTGGGTGTTTCGGTCACTTTTGGTCTAGGTCAAGTATGGACCAGACTATCCCGTAAACTACGGGCCTTCTTGAAAGAAAACAAGGGTGGAGGAATGTTGGTTTGGGCTATGTTCAAAATATCCCAATGTTTTTGCACTGTCTTTTGAATCCTGTTAGAGAGGACACTGAATGTGCTGACAAAAGTCAGCCTATCCAAGGGCGCCTTTTCAGGTCTTTTATCCAACAGTGCCTCCCTGTTATTGTTGGAGGCCCGTTTCCAGGCTTTTCTTGCCAAATGGCGTGGATACTGCTGTTCTTGTAGTTGTTTAGACAGAATACGGGCATGTTTGTCAAAAAGAGATTTGGATGAACATTTTCTGCGAATTCTCATAAACTGTCCTACTGGGAGATTCTCCCGTAAAGCCCGGGGTGATGGCTATTAAAAGCCAACAGGGAATTCCTGGACATTGGTTTTTTATAGAGTTTGCATTCAAGTTTGCCATCTTTGGGAAAAATAAGAATATCCAGGAATGGCAATTCAATCCGGCTAAACTCAACCGTGAATTTGAGATATTGGTTTTGATTGTTCAGCCAATCATGAAATGATTTCACCTCTGATGGTCTACCTGGCCAAACCAAAAAAATTTCATCTATGTATCTCTTCCATAGCACCACCTGATGGAAGTAGGGGTTGCTATGGTTGAGAACATGATTCTGTTCAAACAAGTGAACATAAAGATTGGCGAGGCTGGGGGCAAAAATACTCCCCATAGATGTTCCTGATGTTTGGAGATAGATCTGATCTTCGAATTTGAAGTAGTTCTCCATCATTGCCAATCTGGCACACTCCATGATAAAATTCACTGGAGTGATACTCTGTATATCACGTGTGGCAAGAAGACATCTAATGGCCTCCAGAGTTTATTCCTGCGGTATGCAGGTACACAGGGACTCAACGTCGAAACTGACCGAAAGGTCAGTCCCGGCGTCGACTTCCACCTCCGGTAAGAGTCTTAGGACGTCAGCCGTATCTTGCAGATATGTGGGCATTTCTTTTACAAGAGGCCTCAGGAAGAAATCCACAAAGGTGGACAAGGGCTCCAGTAAGGAGCCTATACCTGAAATAATCGGGCGTCCTGGAGGGGGCCGAGTAGGTTTGTGGATTTTTGGCAAACAGTAAAACCCAGGCATGACCGGTCTGTTTGTTACCAAAAATGTAGCTTCTTGGGGTGTGATCCACCCTTCCAAACTCCCTTCCTCCACTAAGGTCTTAATATCTGTGAGGAGGCGAGGGGTGGGATCACTGGCTAGACGTTGGTAGGAGTTGGTATTGTCCAATTGTCTTTGACACTCTTGGCGGTAGGTGGCCATGTCCAAAATGACAATGGCACCCCCTTTGTCCACCGGCTTGATAATGACGGACTGATCAGTGGATAGGTGGGCCAGAGCAACTTTTTCTTTAATGGACAAGTTCTGGAAATTGCGTCGGTCCTCATCAAATAGGGCCATGACCTCATGGGTCACTGCTTGTTCCAACGTTGTGACTTTGGAGGGGACTTGATGTCCTAATGGAGTAAAAGTGGACTTGGGGCGTAGCCCTGTATTGGTCGAATGATCATGTCCCTCTGTAGACAAAACATTCTCCTGGGTACTAAAGAAAAAGTGAAGGCGAACCTTCCTAAAAAATCTTTCTAATTCACAACGAGTCTCAAAGGGATCCCCCTTGTTTGTGGGTACAAAGCCCAATCCTTTTCTCAAGACTGACTGTTTGTCTGTTGGCAGATCCTGTGAACTAAAGTTCACTATTAGGTTCCTGTCGTGGTGGCTGTTGCCTGAGCTACTCTCCGACTCCTGGTGTTGGGGAAGGTCTGCTCTGCTTCCCATTGAACATTCTGTTGTCCTCTTCTTCTTCCGTAGTTGTGGCCCGACCTTGTCCTAAAAAAGACGGGTCATGGAAGAATTGAGGATGTGGAGGAAATGCCTGCATATGTTGTGCAAATGGTGGCTGGAAACCCCAGAGCCCTGGTGGCCACCAATGCCCTTGGTTCTGATAAAACCCACGTGTGCCTCTTCTTCTATTGAAGCTCCGCTGTTGTCCACATCTTTTTATTTGTGAAGCTCCTGCACCAGAGCTATCAGAATCAGAATCACGGTCTGACCCGGATGAGGAGTAATTGGAGCCATAGCGCGCTAAATCCTTCTTACATTTCTCTAGTTTGGAAAAGAGAATGTTATCATTATAATCTTTAAAGATTATAATGATAACATTCTCTTTTCCAAACTAGAGAAATGTAGGAAGGACTTAGCGCGCTTTTCAATGACTAAAATCCTCCCATACACCAGTGACGATTGGGTGGCCACAGATTTGAACAACAAGGGTAGGCGCTATGGCTCCAATTACTCCTCATCCGGGCCAGACCGTGATTCTGATTCTGATAGCTCTGGTGCAGACCGGTCATGCCTGGGTTTTACTGTTTGCCAAAAATCCACAAACCTGCTCGGCCCCCTCCAGAACGCCTGATTATTTCGGGTATTGGCTCCTTACTGGAGCCCTTGTCCACCTTTGTGGATTTCTTCCTGAGGCCTCTTGTAAAAGAAATGCCCACATATCTGCAAGATACGGCTGACGTCCTAAGACTCTTACCGGAGGTGGAATTAGACACCGGGACTGACCTTTTGGTCAGTTTCGACGTTGAGTCCCTGTATATCTGCATACTGCAGGAAGAAACTCTGGAGGCCATTAGATCTCTTTTTGCCACAAGTGATCTACAGAGTATCACCCCAGTGAATTTTATCATGGAGTGTGCCAGATTGGCAATGATGGAGAACTACTTCAAATTCGAAGATCAGATCTATCTCCAAACCGCAGGAACATCTATGGGGTGTATTTTTGCCCCCAGCCTCGCCAACCTTTATGTTCACTTGTTTGAACAGAATCATGTTCTCAACCATAGCAACCCCTACTTCAAATTCACGGTTGAGTTTAGCCGGATTGAATTGCCATTCCTGGATATTCTTACTTTTCCCAAAGATGGCAAACTTGAATGCGAACTCTACAAAAAAACAATATCCAGGAATTCCTTGTTGGCTTTTAATAGCTTTACGGGAGAATCTCCCAGTAGGACAGTTTATGAGAATTCGCAGAAACTGTTCATCCAAATCTCTTTTTGACAAACATGCCCGTATTCTGTCTAAACAACTACAAGAACGGCAGTATCCACGCCATTTGTTAAGAAAAGCCTGGAAATGGGCCTCCAACATTAACAGGGAGGCACTGTTGGATAAAAGACCTGAAAAGGCGCCCTTGGATAGGCTGACTTTTGTCAGCACATTCAGTGTCCTCTCTAACAGGATTCAAAAGACAGTGCGAAAACATTGGGATATTTTAAACATAGCCCAAACCGACATTCCTCCACCCTTGTTTTCTTTCAAGAAGTAGTTTACGGGATAGTCTGGTCCATACTAGACCTAGACCAAAAGTGACAGAAACACCCAATACATTGTGGCACAATCCACCAATACGTGGCCATTTCCCATGTGGCTCTTGTAGCGCATGCCCTCAGACATACAAAGCGGATCAAGTGGACATAGGTACAGGAAATCCATGGTTACTCCAGAAACATACTAATTGTAACACCGAGGGGGTTATATACATGATCACCTGCTCATGTTCACTCAGGTACATTGGCCACACTACACGGAAAATGAAGGTTCGTATTAGCGAACATAAAAGCACCATCCGGTGTCATAAACAGTCCACCTGTCTCACTAATCATTTCTTGTCAATGAAACATCAAGCAGAAGATTTGAAGTGGGTGATCTTTTTCCAAGCTCCGTAGTGACAGCAGAGGATTGAATGATTCCATTCCGTGGATTTTTATCTAAGCATCCTGCTATATATCCACATAACTTCAAGACAGCCCCCCCTTTGTTATCTCTAGTTGTGAAGGGATATGAATATTTCAGTTATATCACCCTCTAAAGTCACTGCTTGTATTCATTTGTCTAAAATCCCTTTAACATATTTTGACGAGTTCAAGTGGTGTTTAATGCATTCTCCCACGTTGAATTTTTGCACTGAATGTACCATTAGGGACACTTTCTTTCATATATCATTCACCTTTCATTTATGTGTTAACACAAAACACTATTTGACCTGCCTGTATGGATATAAATAGTCCAGTTGATAACATCACATGTATGACTATGTTCCCCTACACTACTGAGACTTGATATTGGGAACACATATTAGGTCTTTGGTCTCTTGGAGAAAGTTTTCTGTTTTCTGTTAATTCAATACATTGCGATTGGGCGGCAGAGACGCGTTTCGGTGGCCGCGCACGGGCCGTATTTATTTGAACTGTTATCATCTTTCTTTACCCCTTTGCCGTATTTATGGCGATCTCAATAGTTGACATTTACATGCTTTACTAACTGCCTGCCATTCTTCTTCTTTTTTTCTTTTTTTCTAACATCAGCGAGATTTACCAGCTTTACATTCGGAAAAGCTTATTCATTAGTACGGCTGCGCAAGGGATGAGCAGTTCCGCCATTTACATGACGCTGGACGCCTTATCTCTTGTGCGCATGCGTCGAGTGTTAGCACACGCTTTCAGTGGAGTTCTTAACAACGCACAAGCCTTCTAAATGAGCCACAATTATAATTTGGCTATACACATGCGCAATGATACAAACGCCTCAAAATCACCAATTAGCCTGTATTTTGGCGGGTGAAACGGAGCCAAACAAGCATATTATTCAATCGACTCCAGTATAAAAAGGAGGAGCCTGGTCCAGTCGGTACCTCCACTTCCTCTCGGATGACAGAGAGGTACCGACGGACAGGTAAGGTCTCCTCCTTCTGGTATTCTTGAATAGCCCTTAAACAAACCTTTATAAAACAACTATCTAGGTTTAGTTTATGACAATGGAACAACTTGGTTTCTGATTTAATCTAAACCTGTGATAGATTTGGGACTGTAGTAAATAGTTCCCTTTCATATTGCCAGGAGTATGTGCTGCTTTCCTCTTTCCTTTGCCAATACCTATGTGGTTGTGACTATGGTTTATACTGATTCTGTCTGCACTAAGAATGTTAGAGATTGGATGTAATTGCTACTAGCTGGGGCATATATCTATGGTATTTATGCCTCTTCCTTCCTTTTTACACCTTAGAGCGGGGCCTCATTTTCCCGAGCGGTTGCCGGGTGAGGTGAGGTCATCTCCCACGCAAAGCGCGGTGAGTATTCACAGATAGGTTATTTCTTCTGTGAAAGAGTGAGTATACTCAAGAATAAGCTGAGTACAACATACTTATGCTATTGTGTTGTCTGTACAGTATCTTTGTGAATATATGGATATACATGTAAATATGTGTCTGTTTCTATGTGTGTTTTTTTCAACAGGATTAAGACACAATTTACATCTTCCTTGTGAACATTGGGGCTCCAAGTTCCTGGTAGATATAAGTATCACCAAAAATATTTCTCTTATTCTTTTTGATACTATTTTGCACATTCACGTTTTCTATGTTGCAGTAGTTTTTTATCTAGGTCCTGACGAAAGCCGGATAGACTTCCAATTTGGCTGAAACATGTTGACCGTCCTGCACAGCGCCATAGTGTAGTTACATATTTAGGCTAACCGCCGTGATTTTAACCTTGACACTTAGACAATTTCCATTAAACATATTTTTGTCTGAGTCGTTAATTTAAATTTTTCCTTCACCACAGCACTGCACCACACACCCTTAGCACTACCCTCTGAGAAACATTCTGGCTAGAGTATCTACTCCACATCCATATCCGCACCATCATTTGATGGCTTGGGCGGCTGGTTGGATGGATTAACAAATATCCCATATGATGAGACTCCGCCAGAAGGGTGGGCTGATGGGAATATCTCAGCCAGTGTTAACTCACTCACTGTTTGCATTAGTCCTGTTTTCTCAGTTACTAGTACAGCAACACATAGAGGACCGGTCATTTCTATATATTTATGAGCCAGACAAGTCACCCCATCCTAAATTCCCCTGGGTTTCTAGTTTTCAAAAATGTATAGGTTTCCCAGGTTTTGCTAGGTGCTAGCATAGCTAGGGTTAAAAATTTACAATTAGGCACTTTGTAAAAAAAGGGTCACTTTTCACTGAAAATGTGGTGTGTACATTGAGGCAAGATGACGACCTCTGCGGAAGCTTGAGCAGACCACTATTGCCGGACCCTGTAACGAGTCCTTGCGTGGAGTGGAGAAAGGATTTTTTTCTTCGTTGTTGGTGTTTCTCCATACCTTCGAACCTGAAGGGCTTCTCTGTCGGAGTGCTAACTGGAAATATGGAGCCCACCTGGAGGTTTCTTTCGTTGTAGTCCCTGGGCGCTGGACGCTGATTCCGGTGTTTGTGCCGCTGTTTCTCTCGGTTGCGGAGCGGGTGCGGAGTCGGCGTGGTCTCTGGGTGTTGCTCCTGGCGAGTGAGCGGCACACCTGGAGGCCGTTTCCCAATTGTTCTACAAGACTTTGGTTTTCTGCCTCGATGCCGCCGAAGGGCTCACTCTGCAAGTTCCGCAGACAGGAGGAGGGAGCAGCAGAGGTGGGTGAAATCTCCAGGGCGGCTGCACGGGTGAGGGGAAAGACCGCACAAAGTGGCAACAATTCAGTTTTGAATAAACTGCCCCTATTTCCGGGACTAAATTAAAGGGCAGTCAGATCGAGAAGAAAATACCAGCACTTTTTGCTGGTATTAAAAAAAAGGAAAAGGATAAAGAGAAAGATAAAGGAATGGAGGTTGCTGAGATTGCAATCCTTATGAATGCTGAAACAACGCCCGGTGCTGCTAGCACTCCTGCTCCTACGGACTCAGTTAATGTTCCTAATAACGGCCACACTGACAATAGGGTAAACTCCGTGCTGGATAATAGTATTAATACGCGCCATTTGGACCTCCTGGTGGCTCCTGCTCATACTATATTGAATGGAGGGGCACGGCGAAAATATTAGTGATTCTGTAGGGCACCCCTCAGGTGCGGATATAATTTCTGCGCGGCCGGATGAAAGGAACGCTTGCAGAGGGCTCAATATGGAGGAAACAGGGCAGGGTACACTAACCCCCGAAGCAGATTCTGGTGACTTTTTCTCTCTCTCGGAGCAATCTACTTCGTCGTGTGAGGACTTGGCATTGCAATATTCTGCTCAACTCTCAATGCTGGATGGTAGTGATCACAGCAGCTTATTGTTGGAAGAAACTGAAGAATTAGAGGATGGGCAACTTAAAACTGTCAGGAAGCTTGATTTGTTTGCCAAGAATGATGTTTAGATAAAACCTTTGCTCCAAGGGGATCAAGGAGGGGTGGAGGGGGAGGAACTCTCTTTATCAATGATTTATCGCTCCATCATGTCTCATAGGGATGAAATGAGAGAAGAAAGTCAAAGAGTCCAGAACTCTTGTCTCAAAGTACCAGATTTAGTAAGACGGCTGGTTAAATCACACGCAGACTTTGTGTCCAGATTTAATGAGGCAGAGGCCCAGATATCCACGTTAGAAGATGACTTGGCGCAACACAAGGTGGCCAGGGAACAAAGTTTGGCAACTAAGGAAGACACTATTTTGAAATTAACTGACATTGAAAACCGGCTCATTGCAATAACTTGAGGGTCCTTCAGATTCCTGAGGGGAAGGAGGGGCAAGATCCAAGGGGGTTTATTGTTGATCTGTTTAAAAAAACTTTCCCCGACTTGACCCGGTGGGACTGGGACCGTGAAATAGAACGTGTGCATGGGTTTCCCTTTAACATTCGGTTGAGGCCTGGTCAGAATTCTAAACCCAGGGCTCTTTTGGTATCATTTAATATCTTTTTGGCACGGACAGAAGATTTTACAACTGATAAGAAACGAGAGGGGGTGATGTGGAGTTTTTCGTGTGGCCAGATTTGTGCCAACACTCAGTTGAGCTCCGTGGGCAATTTCGTCAATTGATTCCTGAATTACAGTCCAAAGGGCCGTCAGTCTACCTAATGTTTCCAGCTAAGCTGAAAGTTTTGTTTACGGAGCGTACTCGCTTTTTCACCAGCATTGCCCCCGCTAAAGAATTCTTAAGCTTTATTTAGCTTAGTCATATAACAGAAGGCCAATTTATTGTGAAGATAGGGAGCCTGCACTTCACTCTGTGTTGCTTGGTTTATGCAAAGTCATTATGGTTGTAAAAGGACTCTCCAGGGAAAGGCAAGGGGTTTTAGCGAGCTTGCATCTACAGGACTATGTGTCCTAAAGCCTTGTTAATGGGGGAGTCTTGAGGGTGGGGGCTTGGAATGGGGTCACTAGGGTAGGAAGGGATGGGGGTCGGGGGGGATGGGTAACACTTAGGTGGGGTAAAAAGGGAAAAAATTTCACAGCGGCAAGTAAATGTTTACATTTCACGAAACAAAAAAAGACAACATTTTGGTACCAAAGGGCAGAGGTATGTTTGAAGCACAATAAGTGTGTATGCATTCGTTCAGCTTCTTTAGGGCGAGTACTGTTTGTTTTAGGAGGGCCAATATACCACAACATTGCCACATAAAGGAATACAAATCTGTTCACTAAATGTGTCGGGTCTTAATAATTGGGAAAAGCAACAGAAATTAGCTGCGGAACTATGACACATTCAGCCAGATTTACTTTGTATACAGGAGACCCACATACCCTGGGTTAAGCGAGATATAACAAAACATTTGGGATTTTTATTAATATCTGCCTCTCAACAATCAGGCATTATTCGAGGTGTAGCCATCTTAGCTAGACGTGACTTTGTTACCACTGGACGGATCGCGGCAGATAAATATGTCCGGTGGGTCATAACCGAATGTGGGTTTGAGGGATATAAGATCACGCTCTGTACTATATATGGGTCTAATCTTGATGATCATCTAACTTGTGATCATGGCTTGGTGGATGTTTGGGGCAAATTAAAGGAACATGATATGGGATTTTTTTTCTATTCCCACCCACATAAAAAAATAGTTAGATTGGACTATTTTTTTGCGCCTATTTATTTGCTAATAGACGCGTCTATTTAGGTGTATCCGAGGATTTCATCGGATCGTGCCCCTATTGTCTTAGAACTAGCTTTATCTAGGAGGAGGCCTTCATATAAGTCTTTTTCATTTGATCGGAAGCTTTGTTTAAATTAAGAATTTAAGGAACATTTGAACTACTGGATTAAGGATTTTTATTCTTAAATAATAATTTGTCAGCATCTACTACTACTATTTGGGATACTTTCAAGGCCTACTTCCGGGGGGGAAGTTCTTAGTTTTAGATTACACCTAGCTCGACATTTTGAGGCCCTGAGTGAGGCGGAAGGTGCCTTAACTACAGGGATTGCTTTAGGTAAGAATGATGTTTCTGGATTAGTGAATAACATTGCTAAACATCGTGCAAATGGTTTGGGGTTTTGGAATTTCGAGAACGCTAGAAAATATTTACTATTTAAACAGCACAACCATGAATTCGGGGAAACTATTGGAAGACGGGTGGCTTTGCAACTTCGTATGAAAGAATCTGCTCGAATTATTCAGGCATTGAAGGATCTGTGTGGTGTGTACACATTGCATTTTGGGCCCTTTCCTGTCACAGGCACAAGGCCTAACCACACAAGTGAGAAACCATTTTTCTCGAAAGACTTTGGGGAATGCGGGGTGGGTGGAATGTTGTGGATCCACGCCAATTCCGGACTTTCCACCACAAAATGTGAGGTTTGCAGGGGATTCTGGGTAGAAAAACGCTGGGTGATCCATCCAAGCCATACCTCACTGGACTTCTCCCGGGTGTCTAGTTTTTAGAAATGTGTGGGTTTTGTAGGTTTCCCGAGAGGGCCACCAAGCCCTGGGCCAAAACCTCCGGTGACCCCCCCTTGCAAAACCAGGTTGTTTTGTGATAGGTAATTTTAATGTCTCCTCAACACGTTTTGTGCCCTTGCCTGTTGAGGGTACTTGACCCAACCACACGAGAGTGGTACCATTTGTATTGGGAGACCTCACGGAATGCTGGGTGGGAGGAACTTTGTGGATCCACGCAGATTCCAGAATTTTCCACCACAGAAAAATTAGGAAAATGTTTTTTCTTTTTACAAAGTTTGAGGTTTGCAGGGGATTCTGGGTAATAGAACCTGGTGAAAGCCAGGCAAGTCACCCCATCCTGAATGCCCCAAGGTGTCTAGTTTACAAAAATGTATAGGCTTCTTAGGTTTCGCTAGGTGCCGGCAGAGCTAGGTTTCAAAATACACAGTTAGGCACTTTGCAAAAAAGGGCGTGTTTTCACTGTGAAAATATGGTGTGTCCATGTTGCGTTTTGGGCCATTTCCTGCTACTGGCACTAAGCCTACCCACACAAGTGAGGTGCCATTTCTCTCGGAATGTAAAAAAGGGAAAGGAGGCCTCCTTTTAGGTACAATCTGGGACAAGGAGTTCAAAAGTGGGAAGACAAGCGGAAGTCCCAAGTCTTCAAGAAAAAACCTTTTCGTGTATTAACCTATTGTATCTCTACGTGCCAGGAGTCTATTGTCGATATACTATCCAATGTCAGAAACACAATATCAAACATGAATCAAACTTTAAACAAATCTTTAAACAGTGTGTGAGTTGCTAAAAACATCCAGTTTATTACAAATCAATAAAAACAATGTTACAAAACATGATAATAGTGCCAAGGAAAAACAAATACAATTGCAATATCAACTTAAAATCATTAAAATGCACAGTTAAAAATGAATAAGAAATTCACAGTTGTTCAGGTAGTCGACGCATTTCGGTGTGTACGGATACCACCTTCTTCAGGACAAACAGTTTCTATATGAGAGAACATTACAATTAGATGCACATCTTTATTCACAAGGTCTAGCACTCAAAATACATAGTTATTATTTATACATGATTAGGGCACATTTGTTTTAACACACACTAAGGATAGATAATTTCCTTATTCGGAGAGCCATTAGTGTTCGTACTATTCATAGGCACTTGAGATACAACAAGGTCTACACGTGGATCTTTTCTTTGGTGACATTTACGACACCAACTAGGATGCTTAGGGAGAAATTATCAAAAAGCATACCTGTGAAATAGATTTTACTTTGCTTCTTGTGTAAAATTAAGAAGGACGGAAAGACCGGTGTCACTCCGGTTTGTAGGCAGCTGGTGTATTAAATTCCAGTGCAGGTTCCCTTTCTGTAAGAAATATAGGGATCCCAATGTATATTAATTGGGATTGTCAAGATTGACTTTTCTCATTCTATCCATTGTAAACAAACGACCCACCTTTCTTTACCTTATATCCTGGGGGCCTTTGTGTTTGGAGAGGTTGCTGGAGGGGTGCCACCGTATTAATCAATCTCAGAATCCTGTAAATAAATTAAGTTGTGGGTTTGAATTACCTGGATAGAACTATGTTTTTTTGTTGCTTTTACTCTCATTTACTGGGTGGGTTGGCTCCTGTTCAGTGAACTAATGCTAGGGGCTATCTGTATAACACAGTGTCTTTTAGAGGGTTTTGGTTGAGATGATCCCTAGACTTAATGTCTTATAACTCACCCGTGGCGTGGGAATATATGTCCCAACTTCGCAGTGCTACTTGATGCCTTTAATTCAGCAAACAGACTCCGACCACTATGCCACAAGGTCTTTTCTTCAGTTTTGACCTGTAGGGGGTTACATTTCAGATGTTTGTTCTTTCCTTGTTAGCAAATATACTGCATTGTTTTATAATTCATTAGCTATCAATTGCACTAATCATGCATATATTATTTAAGGCAGCCGTTAGATATTTGTTCTTTCTTTGTTTGCAAAAATAGGCTACGTTGTTTTATGACTCATTGCCTATCAATTGCACTATTTAAGCATGTATTATCTATGGCAGCCGTTAGAGTTCTGTTGATTTTATAAACTTGCTGTGATTACTGCCAGTGGGTTGATTAAATTGCCCCACAGTTCGTATTTGAACCAGACTTAAAAATTCGAAGTAACAAAAAAAAATTTGGGGATATATGGCTAATGTTCTCCTCAAATAAACACATTAGGTTACACATTTCGTTCTTATAGGCAGGATGCAGGTTGTCTAGTAATTAATTTAGACATTTTGTACTTAAAGAGAAAGTGCAGTATGTCAGGCTGCCTTTCCCGGTTAAATGACACATTTGTGCGTTTATAAGCACTTCCTTTAAGCTAAATGGCAGTTTTACGGTTGTACATTTATGAGCGCTCTATTTGTCTTGGACGCTGGTTTAGTGCTTAGGGGATAGGAGTGTCTGAGTGAGACTCTCAGATAAACTAAGAGAGCTCAAGAGAATGCTAGGTTATATTATGCAATGCAGATGCTTCTCTTACCTTTTTTCTAAAAGCGGGCCTCCCTGCTCCCCTCACAGCTCCTACGTATCTCTTCCTTCGTTATCGTCCAGTCGCGAATGTATGGCCTGGTGATTCATGGTCCGTTATTTAAACCCGAAAACGCGGGAGGTTTTCAATTAAGTCCTCGCGAAGGGTTATTGGTTGAGGACCCGTTGGTGGGCGTGTGTATACCTATTTCCTACGGCGCCGATTATCGTTTTAAACTACAATTGTAGTTTTGTTATTTATAATGGAGTCGCTTCCCTTATTACGAACCCGTTACTATTTGTGACATTGGTGGGCGTCTGTGTCACCTTCCCTACAGAGCCAGTGTGTGTTAAGAACTACTATTGTGGTTTAGATAGTTGTGGTCGAGAATATTAAATGTAGTAACGCAGGAGTTTTTCAATTCGATTCACGCGAGGAGTGATTTATTAAGGCCTCGTTCGTGGGCGTGTCTATCCCCTTCTCTGCGATGTCAGTAGGCATTGAGAACTACAATTGTAGTTTTTTAGTTATGGCCGCGTCGCTGTTTATTATTGCGAACACGTTGCTATTGCTGACGATAGAAGGCTCTGCATCATCTTCCCTACTCAGCCAATCCGCATTGAGAACTACAGGAGTGGTTTATTTAGTTTTGGTTGAAACACTTGTAATATTGCAACCACGTTGATGTTAGTAACAGTATCCAAAAAGTGATTTTCCATTCAGTCGTATACATTAATATTATGGGCTTACTCTAGGCTACCGGCCTATGTACGCGATGCTAATATGAATTAACTCCGCCGAGGGGCCATCCTCGAGGGGTCTAATCTGGGTGTGATAGTAATTATTCAAAAAAATGTTTATTCGGGTAAGGAGATATGATAGATGTTTATCGGAAATCAATTAACGGAGAGGATTTATTTATCTTAATTTACGCTAGTCGTTTCTAAAGGAGGTCAAAAGTGTTCAGAATGATTCGATATTAAGGGGGATAATGAAACAAATCCTATCCTCAATTTATTAATACAGCTGGTGTGTTATCTTGGCCGGGTTCCAATTCAGTGCATTCAGTCATTTTAAAGGGGGGCCCAAGATAACAGGGATGGTTCAGTATTATGAGGGGTAATAAGACAATTGCTATCCTCAATTTATAAATACAACTAGTGTATTTTAAGGACATGTCTCATACAGTGTCATGTTCATAGTCACTATAGGATTCTTTCCCAGTCTTCTCTGGTATTTAGGCCATCTTTTACTGAGTTAAAACGTGACATAAAAAATTGTTCGCGTTTTTTGCGTTTTACATTGATGTCTCCCCCTCTCATGGTTTGGGTGATTATTTCTAATCCACACCATCTAATCTCTTCTATTTTGTGACCTGCAGTTCTCCAATGATCCACAAGGGGAGCTCCTATTTTGTTACAGCGTATAGCTGACTTATGCTCGTTGAGTCTTAATCTGATTTCGCGAGATGTTTCGCCAATGTAGATATGATTACATGGACATTTTATTAAGTATACCATGTTTTTGGATCTGCAGTTTATGAATGATTTGATGTTATGTTTAGTATTTTTATGTTCGACCTGCTTGCCTTTAATTATCTTACTACAGTTTGAGCAGTTACTGCATGGGAACGTTCCGACAGGGAATGGGTTATTGTCCACTGTCATTTGTTTAGGATTGGTTTCTCTATAAGTATGGACTAGGCTATTTCTAATTGTCCTATTTCTTCTAAAGGCAAACAAAGGTTTAGGAATCGGTTGTTTGCTGTTTTTCTTGTTAACAAGATTCCAATTCCGGTTAATAATATTTTTGATTTTATTACTAACACCACTGTAGTTTGTGACAAAAACTAATCTTTTATCTGTTTGCGTATCTTTAGGTTTTTCTTGAAAAAGGTTTTCTCTATTGAAATATCTGGCCCTCTTAAATGCCTGTTTGACCATTTTCTTGGGATATCCTCTGTCGGTTAGTTTCTTTGAGAGTACCTCTGCATGTTTTAAAAAATCTTTAGTATCTGAACAATTACGTTTGAGTCTTAAAAATTGTCCGAATGGAAGATTGTTTTTCTGGCATGGTGGGTGATCTCTCTGATAATGTAACATGGTGTTTCTATCTGTTTTTTTAGTAAATAGTTCAACTTTTAAGGTACCCGAAGAGTGTTTGATAATAATGTCTAAAAATTCACATCTTTCATGATCAAAATGACTTGTGAATTTTAGGTTTCTGTCACCTAGATTTAGCCAGGAGATAAAGTCCTCTAAGCTCTCTGCAGATCCTGTCCAGATAAAAAAGATATTGTCTATATATCTAGACCATGTTGTGATGTTTTCATAGAAGGGGGCAACGGGGTTAAAAATGTGCTTGTCTTCAAATTGTGCCACATAAAGGCATGCCAGGCTGGTAGCACAGGTGGCTCCCATGCTGGTGCCCTTGGTCTGTTTGTAAAAGCCATTGCCAAATAAAAAAGTGTTATTTTTCAGGACAGTGATTACACAGTCAGTGATAAATGTTTCATGAGGAGTTGGATCATGTTCTTCTTGGCATAGTAAATTACTAATCATTTCTATTGTGCTGTCTTGTGGTATGTTAGTGTATAAAGCTTCTATGTCGAGTGTGACAAGATATTGTGTATTGGGATTGAAGGGTAAATTTTCTACTTTCTGAATGATTGCCGCTGTGTCCTTTATGTAGGCTTTTTGCTTTATTACATGAGATTGTAAAAAAGCGTTGGCATATTTGCTCAGGGGTTCCGTAAGGGATCCAATGCTAGACACAATAGGTCTCATAGGAGGATCAGTTGGGTTTTTGTGGACTTTTGGAAGTCCATATAACGCTGGTATTGTTGGGTTGGTATTTAATAAACATTTATATTCATCCTCACAGATGATGTTGTCTTCTTTAGCTAGTCTAACAATCTTTTAACACTGGTTTCTAGAACGGACCATTCATTTTTACTTGATTTCTGATAGTGGTCTTTATTGTTGAGGAGGGAAATCATCTTATTATTGTATTGTGTCGTAGACATCACCACAATGCTTCCGCCTTTATCGGCCGGTTTGATGGTGAGCATGTGGTTTTGCTCTAAGCCCTTAAGTGCTTCCTTTTCTAATTTGCTCAGATTAAATTCAATCCAATTTTTTTGTTCTAAAACATCCTGAACACTCTTAGAGACAGCTATTTCAAAAGCTTTTATTTGTTTATCTATCTGGCTTAATTGGGGGGTCTAGGTGGACTTGCCTTTAAGGCCCGATTTATTAGAACGGGCAGGTCTTTCTTTATCTTCAAAAAAAGTCATGAGCCTCACTTTTCTAAAGAAGTTTTGAAGGTCCCTCTCTAGGTTAAATTTGTCCACTGGAGATGTAATTGCGAATCCAAGCCCTAACGCTAATAGTCTAATTTCTATCAGGGACAATACTGTGTCTGAAAGGTTAATGATGGGGGTTTTATTTAGATGTCCCATGTCTTCTGGCTCCTTGTGTATGGTCTTTGTTGATATTGAGATTGAGGCACATATTTGCCCCTCCCTCTCCCTCTCCCTCTCTGTTGGGTACAATTCTGCCTCTGTTCTAAAAAAGGAAGTGTTGACTTATTTGGACCTTTGGGAGTATCTTGTTCTTTATTATTGTGTCTGTTGTCATTTTGCACTTCAGTCTCACTATCCGAGCTAGTGTAAGATGTATCAAAGAATCTGACTTTCTTTTTTTGGTAGTTGTTTCCCTGATGTTGTTGCCAAGGTTTGCGATGTTAGGGCATTTCTCTGGGTCGATCGTAATAGTCTTTTTGTAGGTATGGGTACGTGAATTCTGGATTGTATTTTGCTACATCATTTTTTAATTTATTGCTTTTTTTGTTAAACAAGTAATCCCTATATCCATCAACATCCTTTTGGATGTCATCTAGTTTTTTAGTGGCATCTTCTAGTGCGGTGTTCTCACTCAGTTTTTTTTCTAGGTCTTTAAGTTCTTGTCTTTCAACTAGTAAAATTTCGGAGGCTGTTTCTATGATTAAAAGCATCCAGTCGCGGCTGCATCTGTTAGCGACTAGGGTCCATTTTTCAATAAATTTTTGATTTCCAATAAAGATGCCAGGTTCGTTAGTGACCTGTAGACCCTTCGGGATTATCCTGTATTTGCAGTAATCAATTAGAAAATCAGAGTGTAACTCCGTGCGTATAATTTTTTTCTTTGAGTTCCATAGTTTGCGCCATTCTTCCTCATCTGTATTATTAATTTGGGCAGATGATATATTCTTAGTAGTACCGTTAATGATCTTGTTAAATTGATCTTCACTATAACTTAAGATCTTAATACCCTCCATTTTGGTTATTGAGTCAACAGGGTGTGAAGAACACCTCCCCGGTTAACAAACCGTATAAACGTATGTAAAAAAGGGAAAGGAGGCCTCCTTTTAGGTACAATCTGGGACAAGGAGTTCAAAAGTGGGAAGACAAGCGGAAGTCCCAACTCTTCAAGAAAAAACCTTTTCGTGTATTAACCTATTGTATCTCTACGTGCCAGGAGTCTATTGTTGATATACTATCCAATGTCAGAAACACAATATCAAACATGAATCAAACTTTAAACAAATCTTTAAACAGTGTGTTAGTTGCTAAAAACATCCAGTTTATTACAAATCAATTAAAACAATGTTACAAAACATGATAATAGTGCCAAGGAAAAACAAATACAATTGCAATATCAACTTAAAATCATTAAAATGCACAGTTAAAAATGAATAAGAAATTCACAGTTGTTCAGGTAGTCGACGCGTTTCGGTGTGTACGGATACCACCTTCTTCAGGACAAACAGTTTTTATATGAGAGAACATTACAATTAGATGCACATCTTTATTCACAAGGTCTAGTACTCAAAAAATACATAGTTATTATTTATACATGATTAGGGCACATTTGTTTTAACACACACTAAGGATAGATAATTTCCTTATTCGGAGAGCCATTAGTGTTCGTACTATTCATAGGCACTTGAGATACAACAAGGTCTACACGTGGATCTTTTCTTTGGTGACATTTACGAGACCAACTAGGATGCTTAGGGAGAAATTATCAAAAAGCATACCTGTGAAATAGATTTTACTTTGCTTCTTGTGTAAAATTAAGAAGGACGGAAAGACCGGTGTCACTCCGGTTTGTAGGCAGCTGGTGTATTAAATTCCAGTGCAGGTTCCCTTTCTGTAAGAAATATAGGGATCCCAATGTATATTAATTGGGATTGTCAAGATTGACTTTTCTCATTCTATCCATTGTAAACAAACGGCCCACCTTTCTTTACCTTATATCCTGGGGGCCTTTGTGTTTGGAGAGGTTGCTGGAGGGGTGCCACCGTATTAATCAATCTCAGAATCCTGTAAATAAATTAAGTTGTGGTATTGAATTACCAGGATAGAACTATGTTTTTTTGTTGCTTTTACTCTCATTTACTGGGTGGGTTGGCTCCTGTTCAGTGAACTAATGCTAGGGGCTATCTGTATAACACAGAGTCTTTTAGAGGGTTTTGGTTGTGATGATCCCTAGACTTAATGTCTTATAACTCACCCGTGGCGTGGGAATATATGTCCCAACTTCGCAGTGCTACTTGATGCCTTTAATTCAGCAAACAGACTCCGACCACTATGCCACAAGGTCTTTTCTTCAGTTTTGACCTGTAGGGGGTTACATTCCAGATGTTTGTTCTTTCCTTGTTAGCAAATATACTGCATTGTTTTATAATTCATTAGCTATCAATTGCACTAATCATGCATATATTATTTAAGGCAGCCGTGAGGTGCCATTTCTCTTGGAAGACACTGGGGAATGCAGGGTGGGTAGAGTTTTGTGGATCCACACAGATTCTAGAACATTCCACCACAGAAATGTGAGGATAATTTTCTTTTTTTTACAAAGTTTGAGGTTTGCAAGGTATTTTGCATAACTGAACCTGGTAACTGAACCTGGTGAGAGCCAGACAAGTCACCCCATTCTGTATTCCCCTGGGTGTCAAGTTTCCAGAAATGTATGGGTTTGCTAAGTTTGCCTAGGTGCCTGTAGAGCTAGGGTTCAAAATCTGCAGCAAGGCACTTCCCAAAAAAAGCTCAGTTTTCACAGTGATAATGTGGTGTGTCTGTGTTGCATTTTGGGGTGTTTCCTGGCGCGGGCATTAGGCCTACCCACACAAGTGAGGTACCATTTTTTTTAAAAGACTTTAAGGAATGTGTGTGGGTGGAATTTTGTGGATCCACGCAGATTCCAGAACATTTCAAAACAGAAATGTGAGGAAAAGGTTTTTTACAAAGTTTGTGATTTGCAAGGGATTCTGGGTAACAGAACCTGGTGATAACCAGACATGTCACCCCATCCTGGATTCCCCTGGTTGTCTAGTTTTAAAAAATGTATAGGTTTACCAGGTTTCCTTAAGTGCTGGCGGAGCTAGGGTTAAAAATCTACAGCTACCCCCACAACGCTAAGGATGCCTGGCCTCCACCTTGGGGGTGCCCAGGAGTGGACGCCTCACATGGAAAGCCAGGATGGGTTCCACAGCAGTATTCGTACAAGCGCCTTGAGACCCTTGCGGGTGAGTAGTGCGCTATACAAGTATCAATTAACAATTTAGCTAGACACTGCAAAAAAGCGTCAGTTTTCCCTGTGAAAATGTGGCATGTTCATGTTGTGTATTGTACCATTTTTATCGGAAGACTTTGGGGAATGCCCAGTAAATAGAATTTAGTCTATCCAAACAGATACCACAAGCTTCCATCACAGAAATGTGAGGAAAATGTGTTTTTCTAATTAAGTTTGAAATATGCAAGGGAATTTGGGTAACAGAACATGGTGAGAGGTGCACAAGTCACTCCGTCCTGGATTCCCCTTGGTGTCTAGTTTAAAAAAAATTATAGGTTTGCTGGGTTTCCCTATGTGCCAGCTGTGCTAGGTCCCAAAATCTACAGGTAGGCACATTGCTAAAAACAAGTCCTTGCCTATTGGGCTTTCTGCCACCGCGGGTTTGAAATTGAGGGGAGGTAGGGGTTTGCCCCAATATGCCCCTATGGGGACAGAAAGACTGAGGCTATTTGTTTGGGGGTGGGAGCATTGGTATACCCATTCTGGTCAGTCCCAACACATAAAAAAGCCAGGTTAATCGCTGGTGCCTAGTGGGCTCTCTGATGCCCCCTGGGGGGGCATATCAGGGGCTACTGCCCCATCTATCTCCTGGGAGGGCAGAAAGACTGTGGCATTTTTTGGGTGGTGGTGTGGGCATTGGCATGCCCATTCTGGGCAGCCCACACCCCTAAATTTAGAAAAAGATATTCCTTGATGCCGATTGGCTTCCTGCCACTCCCCTCCCAGGAGGCAGATAAGGGGCTTTTGCCCCTATCTTCCTCCTGGGGGAGGTAAAGACTGTGGCACTTTTTGGGGGGTGAGGGCATTGGCATGCCTATTCTTGGCAGCCCCAACCCCCATGTACATAAACAAAAACAAAAAACGAGTGCCTTGTGGGCTTTCTATCACCCTGACGGGCAAATCAGGGCCACTGCCCCTATCTCCCTCCAATGGAGGCAGAAAGAGTGTGACATTTATTTGGGAGGGGTGGGGACATTGGCATGCCCATTCTGGGCAGCCCCATCCTGAACTTTGAGGGAATTAAAACCCTGGTGCCTAGGGGGCCTTTTGCCCCCGCAGGGTTAGATAAGGGGCTATTGCCCCATATGCCTCCCAGGGGGGTAGAAGGACTGGAGACTTTTTGGGGGATGGGGGCATTTGCATGCCAATTCTGGGCAGCTCCCAACCCCTAAGTATATCAAAACAATCCCTGGGGCCTCATGGGCTTTCTGCCCCCAACCCGGGTGGCAGATCAGGGACTATTGCCTCATCTGCCTCCTGGGGGGCAGAAAGTCTTATGTCTTCTTTGGGGGTAGAGTGGGGGCATTGACATGCCCATTCTGGACAGCCCCCACCCCTGGTATATAAAAACAAATCCCTGGTGCCTAGGGTGCATTCTGCCCCCGCGGGGGGCAGATTAGGGGCTACTGACCCCCATCTGTCCCCCAGGGTTGGGGCATAATTTTGTAGGGTGGGGCAAAGGCCCTTGCCCAAGGGGCCACTCCCCCTCCCTGGTGGCTAGTGGGTTGATCCCTGCTTGGGAATCACCCTCCCATGTTTTTTGTAGCTCGGGGCTGAGATAGCCCCACAAGCACCAAAACTGTGAAACTGAAACTAATTGCAATTGTCATTACAATGAAAACCCTAACCATGCTTTGGAAGGTTGGGGAAGCTGTTCCCCACCACCCAAAGCAAATAAAATGGTTCAGTCATGAGCACACTTGCACTTAGAAGGGGTTAATAGATAAACAAAGACCCATAAACATCCTATTAATAGTCAACCCTGATAAGACCCATCATTTTTGTTACAATAGCTTCAGCAGACCTCTGCTCCCAACTGGAAAACCCTGATGCTGACGCTGATACCCGACAAGCCTCCAGCCTGTTCACATTGCAAGCTTCAAGGATAACTTACATGGGTGCGCAGTACTTGCGGGAGGGTTACAAATCCCAGGTATTCATTATACCAGCCGAAGATAAGTGAATCTGCTTGAAGATGAAGATCCCATAAGCCTTGACAGCCATCTTCTTTGTGGCTCTATAAATCCCCAGCCTCAACCTAGTCGATGCACACACGATCTCCCTCCGACTCACGACCTCCAGCACGAGCGACTCCCCGCCCACCACCGAACACCTCCAATTTCAGATCCAGACCGGCCTCAGAGTGACCTTATGCAGCACCCTCACCAACAGACTCCACCCTCACCTACAGACCCGCCTGACCTTAAACTGAGCTCACCACCACCATCAGCGACCTCATTGCATCCTACACCATCACCTCCACTGACTACATACTCATCGGAGACCTCAACTTCCACCTCGAAAACTTCAGCGACGACAACTCTGCCACCCTCCTGGACAACCTCGCCAACCTCAGACTGAAACAACTGGTCACCACCCACACCCACAAGGCAGGACACACCCTGGACCCCATTTTCGCAGGAGTTAACAACACCCACTTCAACCACACCACGCAACCCTCCTGGACAGACCACAACTGCGTACACTTCCACGTCGACAAATCCACAGCCCCAAACCTGCACCCCGCCCTCCACAAAGTAACTGGAGTAAGATCACCGAGGAGCTCCTCAACTCGAATCCTCAACAGCCATGCCCCCCACCTCGACCAACACCAACAACGCAGCAAAAGAATGTCACAGATGGATCGCCAACTGCTCAGACACGCTTGCACCCTCCACAACCCCAACAGACATTGTCCCAGAAAGGCCACTTGGTTCACGGCAGACCTCCAAGAATCCAAATGCAGTTGCAGATGCCTCGAGAAGAACTGGAGAAACAGCAAAACTTCAGAAGATCACACCACTTACAAGAACGCCATGACAGAATACCACCAACCCATCAGATCCACCAAAAGGACCTTCATCTGAAACAAAATCCATGCCAACGCCAGCAACTACAAGGAACTCTTCAGCAGCATTCATGAATTCACCAAGTCCCGCAGTGAAGCCAGGGACATCGCCCCTTCACAGGACCTCGTCAGCAAACTTGGCTCCAACTTCCACCTGAAAAGAAGATCCCTCTATGAAAACTTCAACAAACAGACTCCGGACACCGAACCCACTTCTCCCCCCAGCAACAACAACCAGCCCACCATCCTCTCCTGGACCCTAGACACCACTGAAGACACTGCGCATCGACCATGAAAAGTACTTCACTCAGGAGCCCCAACAGACCGCTGCCCTCTGCACATCTTCCACAGAGTCACCGCCTCCATTGCACCTGAATTACGATGAACCATCAACACCTCTTTCGAAGCCCAAACGTTCCCCGAAGACTGGAAAAGTGGAGAAGTCAAGCCCCTCCTGAAGAAGCCCTCAGCAGATCCAATGGACCTCAAGTACTACCAACCCTTCTCTCTCCTCCCTTTTTCGGCTAAAGTCACCGAGAAGATCGTCAACGTCCAACTAATGAAATGCATGGAAGGGAACTCCATCCTTGGCCCCTTCCAATCAGGATTCCGCCGCAACCACAGCACCAAGACCGCCCTACTCGCCACTACAGATGACATCCGCACCCTTCTCGACCAAGGCCACACCACAGCCCTTATCCTACTTGACGTATCTGCAGCATTCAACACCTTCTCCCACCACACTCTCACTGCCAGACTCCATGCCACCAGCATTCATGGAACCACCCTCAACTGGATCCACTCCTTCCTCATGGGTAGAACCCAGAAAATCAGACTTCCACCCTTCCTCTCCAAACCCACAGAGATCAACTGTGTAACACCTCAGGGATCATCGCTGGGCCCCACACTCTTCAACATCCATATGGCCCCCCCTTGCCACCTTTGTCAGACAGCATGGACTCAGCATAGTATCCTATGCTGACAACACCCACCCCATCCTCTCCCTCACCAAGGACCCCCTCACTCAGCTTCCAGGAAGGAATGAAGGACGTCACATCCTGGATGAGCAGCAGCTGCCTGAAGCTTAACTCTGAGAAGACAGAAGTCCTTGTCATCGGACCCTCCCCCTCTGCATGGGATAACACCTGGTGGCCCACCGGCCTCGGCAGTCCCCCTATCCCCACAAACCACACCCAGAACCTCAGTATCATACTCGACTCCTCCCGCACCATGACCCGATAGATCAACACAGTCGCCTCCATCTGCTTCAAGACCATCTGCATCCTTCGCAAGACCTTCAAATGGATCTCCCCTGAATCAAGAAAGACCGTCACCCATGCTCTCATAACCAGCAGATTGGACTACGGAAATGCCCTCTACGCCGAGATCAACAAATCTCTACTGATCATACAGAAAACTGCAGTCAGACTCGTCATTGGCATCCCTCGACAGGAACACATCACTCAATACCTGCAAGACCTCCACTTGCTCCCAGTCGAGAAGAGAGTAACCTACAAAATACTCACCCATCCCTACAAATGCCTCCACAAGACCGGACCCCGATGTCTCAACAAAATAATCTTCTTCCACATACCCAAGAGAAACCACTGTTCCGCCAACCTCGCCCTTGCCGAAACCCCACTCATCCGCAAGGCCAGAACAGGTGGAAGAGCCTTCTACAATGCGGCAAAGACCTGGAACGAGCCCCCACACTTCACATCCTCAGGAAGACCCACAAGACCTGGCTCTTCAACTGACTGGAGCTGCACCTGCCCTCCCCCAGCACCTTGAGACCCTTACGGGTGACTATCGTGCTTCACAATTCCCTGATTGATTGCTTGTTTTCCTGCTCAGTTTGGACCTACCTGTATTGTCTCTTGGATTTCTTTTGGATTTTGCGACAACCAAGTTTCCTGATGTCTGCAGAAATTATCCTTTGGTATCTCTGTGCAGCTAACTCAGCCTAGGGAGCAGAGATTAATCCGACATGCAGATGCCCAAGGAGGCTCATTAAATTAGCAAGAGCTTTTCTAAAACTGACACCTCTGAGGTGAGAAAGGCCCTTGTACTGTGACAAGCTCCCGGGTTCTTGGCAGTGGTTAAAAGGAGCAAAACTAAGCATGACATCATTCCCACTCACAGCAAGAAACAGCCAGAAACATTGATGCCACCAGCAGGTTTAGGTGGAAGAGTTCATTCCAAGAATACAAGGACCCCAGAGTTGAACAGTTGGATGGCCTCCACAAAAACATAATCCAAGGACCGCACAATAAAACAGAAGCCCTTGGTAAGGAAACCATATATATATGCCTCAGAAGAAGACCTTCCCTGAAGCACATCACAGGCCCACTACGAAGGTCAAACACCTTGGGACTATTACAAAGGGGCGAAGAGCTATCATTAATTGTTCTATCTGCACATAAAGCGGTGCATCACGGGAGATGGAATTCAAGACCATATCCTACCACAAACTAATGCTCTGTCCCCCACCATCATAGAGCCAAGTTGTACTGTCTAGCACTACAGATTAGAGGACTAAAGTGCCAAATGTCCCAACATAAGGACAATGTAGGACACTATATTTTACATATTCAACTAGTAATGTCATGCAATGTGTGTCATTTTTGATTTATATAAGTCTTGTCCTTTGTCATTTTGTTTATATTTGCAAGTGATACATGTACAATGTTTCTTTGAATTATTTTGGAAAAAATGAAACGAAAAAAAGCTATATCTTAGGTAAAGAGGACTGTTGATTTGTTTCATACAGAATCACGTAAATATCTTCATTTTAGCGTAATATATTTAAGTGTACATATCAGCTGAAAGCATCAAATAATTACAGGTCAAACAACAGACATTGGAAGAAACACTACTTGGGATTCTTCCTCTAAAATATGTTTTGATTGATAGTCTTGGAGGTATTTCCTCTTGAAAAATTAAAGATCTGTGAGCCTTGGCAGCCATCTTGGTTGTGGCCCTATAAAACTCCAGCCACAACCCAGTCATTGCTTGTTTTCCTGGCTTCTGCTCAGTTTGGACCTACCAGAACTGTCTCTTGGATTTCTTTTGGATTTTGCAACAACCAAGTTTCCTGATGGCTGCAGAAATTATCCTTTGGCATCTCTGTGCAACTAACGCAGCCCAATAAAATCAAGGCCAACAAGCCCAAGACAGAAGGACATAACCATAAGAAGATTAGTGCTTACACATATAACCAGTGAAAGACTTCGTAATTTTTGCAATTCCTTTTTGGTTTAAGAAGACAAACTAGTGAAGATTTTAGAAAGAAACTGCAAAATAGATAACCAAGAAATATTTCTCGGAATAATGGACATGCAGTGTTATAAACATCCTGAAACCTTTGAATGACACTGAGATTGCTGTGCTCCATAAGACTCGATTGGAGAGTCATGATCCTTTCGAGGACCACCGTAGGCATACATCCCTTAAAACAACACAGTCATTGAACCAGTAAACATCCCCTCACTTTTTGTACTCATCATGCACATAAAAAAAACAATCCCTATCAAATGTGTGGCACAGGTGTGATTGGGGTGTTGGCTGAGGTGTTCCTCTATGGTGTGTGGACAAAATATAAAAAACACAAATATCTTGGGACAGAATATCGTGTCAATAATATTGAGGACAAGAATATTGTGAAGGTCAATTCTTATGGGTAAGTAATATTTTACTGTATATAACTCCACATATATGTACTTTGACAATATATATATATATATATATATATATATATATATATATATATATATATATATATATATATATATATATATATTCACTGAAAAAACCATAGGTTTTAGGCCATATATAGTTAGGGGTTAGCATTTACAAAACCTTAATTTACTCGCACAAAACCATAGAAATTTGCATATATAGTTAGATGCAATAACTATATATCGCGCACCCGCAATCCACTGCTGATGATGTCACATATTACATCATTAATGACATGGTCAGTGACATCACTGATGACATCACTGATGACATCTCAAATGACATCACTGATGACATCACTGATGACATCTCAAATGACATCTCAAATGACCACTGATTTCATCAGTGATGACATCACTGATGACAACTCAAATGACATCACTGACAACATCACTGATGACATCAATCATGTGATAATACGATCAACCTCTTCAGACTCTAATATAACCTTAGATACACTCAGAGTAAACAGACACTCACAGACTGTCACTCATCCATGGAGTTACTCACACACCTAGTCAGTCATGCACTGAATCAATCACACCTCCATTTCATCAACTATACAGTTATACACACCTTACTTATTCAAACATATACTAACACATATTTACTCTCTTATACAATTCCTGATACAAGTTTTCAATGATCCATTCAGCCACTCACACATTCACTGGCTCTTATACACAGTAATTTATATATGTGAACTCTCACATGTACTGTGTTTTACATATTTACTTACTTTGACATGTAGCACTGAGATATCCATTCACTCACCAATACACTCGTACACAGTCAACCACCCATACAGCTGTTTCAACATGCAGTTTTGAACCCATAGATCTAGTGAATCAACTGTTCACACATGTATACACAGAGTCACACACCTCCCAGCCACCCCCACACACACACTTACTCTCCCATAGAAATACTTAGGCAACCAATCAATAACCCATATAGTTACTCATATAGCTACTGATTAACACATGCAGCACTTCATAGAACAACAGATATAATGATGCACAAATTAAGACAGTTTAGTCACTAACCCATGCACTCAGTGAGACACATTTAATCACTCTCTCATACAGTCAGTCATGCACCTACTAAATCCTTCATCCAGACACTTATACATCCACTCATTCTTCAATATGTAAGACATATTTTGACTTTTCAGAAACATACAGTCACTGGATGTTGTCATTTGAGATGTCATCAGTGATGTTATCAGTGATGTCATTTGAGATGTCATCAGTGATGTCATCAGTGATGTCACTGACCATGTCATTAATGATGTAATATGTGACATCATCAGCAGTGGATTGCGGGTGCGCGATATATAGTTATTGCATCTAACTATATATGCGAATTTCTATGGTTTTGTGCGAGTAAATTAAGGTTTTGTAAATGCTAACCCCTAACTATATATGGCCTAAAACCTATGGTTTTTTCAGTGAATTTCAATGGTTTTTTAATAGCAAATATCAAAAGCTGTCAAATGTGAGGTACGTGATAGGTAAAAACATTTTCGTATTTATGCACGCTGATGTACTTTGAACGCTGCCCCCCCCTCCCCCCCCTCGCTTTTCTCTTAGCAGTACTCTCTCTTTGCAGATAGTGAAGGGTAGTTAACGCAGGCCTTTGCCCCCGTTCTAATCCGTCGTGTCTGCTTCTCTCTCCATTTGATTGATTGTTATCCAAGCATTTACTGTTTTAGAATTGGTTCTCTTTGGTTCATTCTCTATTTACAAACAAGCACAGAGTCGCAATACTCTGTTTAGTCTTTGCAGATAGTGAAAAATCGTTTTAAAAAACAAAAGGAATCGAGCAAAATAAGTAGGCCACTAATGGGATCTCTTTTTGACCTAGCTAAAATAGAAACATTAAGAACAACCCCTCATGAGAAATACGAAACTAGTGAGATGAACTGAGGACCACACGATGATGGCTGCAAGACAGCTGGGCTCCGCCACCCACCCCACCCAAAATAACGACAAACCCTATGCAAATATTATAAATATATACAACACACCAGCAAAGTAACAAGGTAAAACATTTTATTAAATAACTATTTACATAACTATTTTATACTTTTAGTTGCCCGATCCGGCTAGCTCAATCGATCGAGCATGAGACTCATGCACTCTGATCTCCTTGGCCTCAGTCAAGCATCAATAGTAAAATTTTAATACATGAGTGTTCGTTCATGGTTTTGGTCCCTGAGTTGCTTCAATTTCACTGCCTTGCACAAATGGCATAAGTCCTGGATGTTGGGTGCCATACTTCAGAGTTCTGAGCAGCGCTTGTAACACTGTCTAAACCTTATTTGCACCTGCTGCAGCTTCACTATTCTCAAAGTAAGTGGGGGCCATTTGTGGACCTGACTGCATTTGAAAACAATGTGATACGGTACCTCCCTAAACCGCTTGACGGAGGCCCCCGAGGGGCGGTGTCATGGCACGGACTCGGAGAAGACGCTTGGCTCTGACCCCCTCCCCAAGTCTTATAGCCCTGGTGTAGCCTGAGATCGCACCCGACATAGGCGGCCGGGTCCCGGGGTCAAGCTGTCTTTGACGTTTTGTAGCCTTTCGAATTCTATCCTTAGACGGCATTGTCTAATTCCCAAATAATCTGCAGTTGAATCTGTGGTGAAATATAATAAAAAATGTTATTAACCACTATTACCAAGCAGTAAATCAATAACAGTAAGAACTAGATTCGACAATGCTATAAAAAAAAAAAGTATGCACAAGGGTGCAGGGGGTATCACTTTGACACCCTCTGACACCCTCAAAACAGGCACAGGTGCCATGTGGCAAGAAAACCAGCCCTAAGGGCAGGTCTGTCTTTCACATGACATAGGTGTGCGAGCACACATGTGCATGCACACCGGAATCGGTATTTTACCATGAAGTTTGATTTCATGCTAAAATACCGATTCGTTAAAGTCTTTGGGACTCAGAAGACTCCCCCCTACATAACAAATTAACAGAATCGGTAAAATTACCGATTCGGTATTTTACCGAACAAATAATGTTTCCGATTCTATAAATGTAGATTTACCTACACGTGGCCTTGGATTTAAGCCCCTACATACCGATTTGCCATTTAACGATCGGAAACGGCCGAAAACGGCCGTAACAGGTCGGTAAATGGCCTGAAACGACCACCTACATCTGGCCCTAAGTGTGCATGCATTTGATTTCAAACAAAGTTTTAAAACATTTTATGTAAAACAATAATACACCTAGTGCCAGATGTAGGTAAATCACATTTACCGATTTTGAAATACCGAATATTACCGAATTTTACTGATTCGGTATTTCAAAATCGGTAAATGGGATGTAAGTACCAACATCTGATTTATTACCGATTCCTTAAAAATTCGGTATTTACCGATTCGGTAAATACCGAATCGGTATTTGCTATTGAATCCTATGGGCCTTGAAGCCCATAGGATTCAATTCAAATACCGATTCAGTATTTACCGAATCGGTAAATACCGAATGTGTCAAGGGTGCAGGGGGTATCACTTTGACACCATCTAGCACCCCCAAAACGGGCATGTGTGCAATGTGGCACACAGACATGCCCTAAGGACACGTCTGTCTGTCACATGGCATATGTGTACATGCACAGATGTGCATGTACACAGGAATCGGTATTTTACCATGGATTTGTATTCCATGGTAAAATACCGATTCTGAAAGCCATGTGCCACTGGAAAATTGGCTACCCACATTTCAATCTTGCATTTTCAGTAAAATTACTGAATCGGTAAAATTACTGATTCGATAAAATTACCGAAAACGCAACATTTAAGGGCAAATTAATTAATTTTACACATGGGGGGGTATTTACAAGGGCCTTACACTACAAGGAAAATTACTTCAAATGACCAGACACACATGGGGACGTATTTACAAGGCCCTTGAACCCGGGGGAAGTGACTTGAAATTGCTAAGCACACATAGGAGAGTATCTACAATGCCTGTGCAACACTTATGCATCATTTTTTACATGTACACCGTAACATTAACAACACAATTACATCATATATCTGTTCCGCAAAAGCGACACATTGCAGGAGTCACATCATTTTACCATCAAAAACAATTTCACCTTTTGGTGACTCTTCCATTCTGAATATTGTCCCACAATCCGTTTGACCTGAAACGATTACACAAATAAAACATTTGTGACTTTTAAATTTCCGGAGAAGTATAATTCACCAATACCTTAAGAAACATGGAAGTGGTGAAAAAAGCCAAGCTTGACGTTACGGCACCCACGAGGCAGCTAGGCTCCGCCACCCCCCCACTGCTCCAAGCATGTCTGTCCCACCGCCCGCCACGCCCATTAACCGTAACATGAAATAGATACAAATCAGCAGATACCTACCCCCATTCCGGAAACTCCCGAAGTGCAACAGGGCCACGGTTACGCCCATCCGGAAGATGAGGCCTCGACACGTGCAGGGCAGCCGTGGGGTGGATGGCCCGAAATGTACTGGTCTCCCGATTCCCTTCTTCTGCCTCCGACCCCCCCCCTCTTATCGCCTGGTCCGGACATCACGAATATCAACGCCAGGTGTCGGCGTGGGGTGCGCTGGGAGGGAGAGGCGGCGCGAACGAGCCTCTCTCACCCCCCAGGTGGGGGCCCCTCAGCTGCACCCCCAACGCTCCACTCACCCAACAAAAGGGTCGTCGCATAAGGTGGACCAGGAGAGGAGCCGAGGCCGACGGTATCTTCTTCTTTTTTCAATAATGGCTGGGACCACACTGGGGGGGGATGTCTTGCACATGCCACCGACCCTCCCCCCTCCCCTCGTATCTCCTAGTCAGGCCCCGGCTTGATATGAGCTCCCCGTTCGGTCCTGAAGCGACGCCCTGCAGGCCACGGGGGGGATGTCTTGCCTCTGCCTCCGACCCCCCCCCCTCTTATCGCCTGGTCCGGACATCACGGATATCAACGCCAGGTGTCGGCGTGGGGTGCGCTGGGAGGGAGAGGCGGCGCGAATGAGCCTCTCCCACCCCCACAGGTGGGGGCCCCTCATCTGCACCCCCAACGCTCCACTCACCCAACAAAAGGGTTCCTCCACTCTTGCGATGCAGCGGCGCTGCACTCACCTGACAAAAGGTCTCGTCCACTATTGTGAGGCAATGATGCTCCGCTCACCCAGCGGGGGTCTCGTTCACTGTTGCGGTGCAACGACGCTTCTAGTTTCCTGCGAGCAGAAGCGTTCTCCTCAACTTTGAAGATTCTATAAGAGCCACGGGGGCCTCCGACCCCCGATGGGGAATGACTGCCATGATCACCCACGGAACGACCACGACGTAGCCGCGGAACGTCAGCGCGCTCATGCCGGCACCGGCCTCAGTCTTGAAATCACCAAAATCCTGCAAGACTACCAACTTGATCAGTTCCGGTGGTACACCAGTATGACCCGGTAGAAGAGATTGTTTCCTCCCACCCCACTTTCACTGACGGTTCATTTCACCAGTCCCCTCTGCTACCCTTCAACGAAAACTTTTGGACTGCCGAAAGAGGTCCCGGTCCAACCACGAGTTGGTGGAGACATTTTGACTATACTTAGACCTTCCTGACCTCACCCAAAATGGCGCCGGTACAAATGAAACTCTCAACTCCTTGTTGTGCCCCAATTGCTCAGCCTTGATATCATGAGATATGTATGCAGTTTTTAGCACATGAATTGATATGGGATAAGACTGATTATATGTTCGGACAATGAATTGATCCAGGATGGGTATTGATTATACGTTCGAACAATGAATTGACATGGGACGGGTACTGATTACACGTTCGAACAATGAATTGATATTAACTTCTAATGCATCATTGATTACTGTATTTATTATTGAAGGTTCGAATTGTCGACACTTTTGGTACTTGCTCACAATGAATTATCGATATGATTTTGTTGCACTTGTCGCACTTTTTACTATGAAATCAACGACCACTTACTCTGTTATGTTTTCCACAAATAAATACCCCCCCCCCCATTTTCAGTTCCAGCCTGCTCCGTGGCCGGCCCACGGGGTTGTAAGCCCGTATTTGGGTACCAACATTCTTATTAAAGGTTTTTGAAAAAGCAAACGTAGTTGTAACGCGTAGATTGGTAAGTTTCGAAGAAATGGCCACTGTTTCCGATTTTTTTTTTTTTTTTTTAAAAAGCAGGTGAAATGAAGCAGCTCAATTAGTTAAGGGTTAAAAAGTATAGTACGCAGAAACATTGAAAATATGAATGGTCCAGGTTTGTTGTGTGTTTTTCATTTTTCTACAGCATAAAGCAATCGATAAAGATCCTGGTATTTATCCTCTACTTTATATGCTACCTGTATCAGGGAAGTTGTTTTAAATGCCCCTAAGCCACCCCGAACGAATGTAACCTGGCCCCCCCTAGTACGAACGAAAACGACCCCGTACCACTGTAGGTTATCTCTCTTCCTCAAAAATGACAAAAATTACTTTCTAGAACGTTTTGGACATTGATGATTTTCATATGATCTATTTATTAAAGTAATACTCATCTCTCCGCATGAAATTAATTTTCCAAATGCTACACAAGTCAATCTCATCTGCCTAAAGTTCTTTTACAGATTTGGGACCGTTTCCCTTGCCTCTGACTCACTTATTGCTAAGTCATTGGTGGATGTTTTTGCCGGTCAGGGATTATCTACCAAATCTCGAAGTTGTGCTTTATAATAATTAAGAGAGTGCCACCTCTCCATGTGCCGATGCATGGTATTTATTTATTTTATTTATTTATTTACGCAACTTTTATAGCGCGACAAATACCCGAGGGTGTCTCGGCGCTGTGGAGCAACAAAGGTTCATCATCCTACCGTCTTCTCACTGGTTAAACAACCATGTTTTCAGAAGCCTACGGAAACTAATCAGATTCGGAGCGGCTTTTATGGCAGTTGGCAAGAGATTCCAAAGTTTTGGAGTGGCCACGAGAAAGCGCCTATCGCCCCAGGTGACTGATCTTGTACGTGGCACCGGCAGAAGACTGGTATTGGCCGATCTTAGTTGCCTTCTGGGGGTATAGAGCTGAAAAGCTTCGATCAAGAATCTGGGTCCTGTGCCATGTATGGCCTTATAAGCAATGCAGAGGGCCTTGAATTTAACGCGGCTCTCAACTCTCAGCCAGTGAAGCTGACGAATACCAAAGGTGGTAGATTTGCGGCGAGGGATGTTGAGGAGAATCCTAGCGGCCGCGTTCTGAATAGATTGCAGCTTCATTATGACACGCTTCTGAGTGTGGAGGAAGAGAGCGTTCCCATAATCTATTTTTGAGAAGACTAAGGTAGAGACCAGAGTCTTCCCAGCTGACGGAGGGAGATAAGGTAGCAGCTTCTTGATCTTTTTCAAGATGTAGAATGAAGATGACACAACCTTATTGACATGGAGGTCAAAGACCAGCTTGTTGTCAAAAATCACTCCCAGGTTTCTGGCTTTTTCCACTGGGACAGGTGGATGGCCGAGCTTCTCTGGCCACCAACCGAGGGACCATTCAGGGGAGAGTTTTCCGAAGGTCATGATCTCGGTCTTGTCCGAGTTAAGCCTGAGGCAATTCAAGGCCATCCAAGTACTGACCTCGAGCATAGCTTTCTGGAAGTTGGCTGCTACAGTAAGGCCATCCTTATGGATACCCAGCACCAGCTGGGTATCATCTGCATACGATGTTAACTGTATCCCATAGGCCTTTATTATCCTCGCTAAGTCCGCTACATAGATGTTAAAGAGCATGGGACTTAGCGAGGAGCCTTGTGGGACTCCACAAGGGAGTGCAGAGATGGGAGAATAAAAGTCTCCGAGCCTTACTGTCTGGGTACGGTTTGCCAGGAAGGATGAAATAAGATCCTTAGCCCGACCATTTATCCCCAGAGTTGTGACACGGTCGACAAGAGTGACATGGTCGACCGTGTCAAAGGCTGCTGACAAATCCAAAAGGATAAGAACAGCCGCCCCTCCCTGATCCATGATCGTCCTGATCTCATCAGAGGCCTTTATCAAGGCGGTCTCTGTTCCATGCCCTCTCCTGAATCCAAACTGCGTTTCATCGAGAAGTTGGTGAGTCTCGACGAACTCTGAGAGCTGCTGATTCATCAGATATTCGCATACTTTGGCAGGAAAGGGCAGGCACGCAATCGGTCTATAACTTGCGACAGCAGTAGGATCTAAGGACGTTTTTTTTAGGAGGGGTTTAATAACAGCCTTCTTCCATATACTAGGAAATTGGCCTGTTAGGAATATGTTATTGCAGATTTCCATCAATGGGAGTGAGATCACTTCTGTGAGTTTCTGCATCACGGACGGGGGACAGGGGTCCAAGGGAGAGCCTGATTTAATGGTAGAGATGATTTTAATCACATCCTGATGTGAAACAGGTGAAAAACAAGAGAAGGAGTCGGGATTAGGGTGTGACAGTATTTCTTTCCTGCTGTCGCCTCTATGTTCAGTTCAGTATGATTACCATAGCTATATTTTTTTTCGGTCCCTCTCGAGAGTTTTTTTTTGCAGATGAGGCAGGTAACGAACCTGGCATTAACTTTCTTTTCATGAGAAGGAAAAGAAAAAAATTGCCAGATAAAATTCACTTTCACATGGGACGTTCTTGGCATTTCTTTCAGAAACTTTTACATCACTGTTTCATTTCTTTGTCTATCCTGGTTAAAGCAATGTCATGTAAATAGTTGTTTAAAAATTTTTTTTTAACGTGTTTACTTTGTTGGAGCGTTGTATATATTTATAAGTTATTAAAGTGTTATAATCCTACAACTTTGCTGGAGTGCTATATATTTTTAATGTGACACATAATTGTGAAGACTTTGATGTACAAAAAGGCATCCCTGGAATCTTCTGCTTCAGGCTCGGACCCACACACCCTCACAGTGAGAATCCCCTCCCCAAGCACAATACAGGATGGTGATCAGATAGTAGGAACGCGTGTGGTGTGACGGATCTCATCGGGTGGGGGCCTTGATCTACTGTAACTCCTTTGAAGAGGGGTGATTCTCTACAGCTGGGGCCATAAACTACATCTGCAGGACTAGGTGATAGCCTGGGACCGGCCTGGACAATCGGACACAGAGGAAGAGGAGTGTCAGAAGGTGCGGTAGTGAATAGGGTGAAAGGGAGGTGTCGGGCGGGCACAGGGTGTGATTCTCAGGGAAGAGCAGCGCAAATGGGGGGAGGTTTATGCCCCATGCATGAGAGAGAGAGCGGGGGTGACCAGTGCGTGGGGGAGATGCTTGCGAGGGTGGGGAGCCATGCTGAGGATCGGCGGCGTTCAGAGAGTGGGTCTGGTCAAGGCATCTAAAATGGCTGCCGTGCTCAACAAAAGTGTGGCATTGCAAAAAAGGCAAGATGGCGCAGACAATGTTTATCAATAAGGATTAATTTATAACAATTATTTTTAACAAAATATTTACTCGCAGTGACAAAATGGCGGTCAACAGCTCCTGATTTCCATCGAATCGAACGTTAACAGAAGTCAAGCGGCAAAAAAAAAAAACGCTCACGCACAGCCGCTGGAAGACATGTATCAACATATATGAGCCTCCTCAGCCACCCTCAGAAAACATAAGGGGTCAGAATACGTCGCCCGTACCCCCTTATACCTAGTAATTTAATTAAATCGAAACACAAAATGGCGAATTCACGTTTCGCTACCAGTTTGCGACCCGGTTCGCGAACCGAGAAGCGCTTCTACCGTGAAAAATCAAATTTTTATTATTTGCCCCACGGGACCCTTTAATAACCCCAACATCATTCCTAGGGGGTCAAGAAGGAGCTACCTTGGCCCCTTTCATTAAATTCCCCCTTCGTTTTTCTCCTCCTCTTGTCTCTCGATCCTACCGAGAGACAAGATGGCAGCCGCAACGGACTGTTTAGAATGTTGACAGACACCGGAGAGCCAATCAGCTTCGCTACGCAAAGCTTTGTTACGCGAAAAGTACGCGATCTGGTGCGCTATCTAGGACGCTGTCACAGATATATCTGTTTTTTTAAACGTTAATTTCTCAAAATCCACTGGAGCACCTATATTGAGACCCAGCAAAGGCACATCGGGCTAACAGTCCCTATAATTTTGCCAAGTTTCGTGTAAATCCATTCAGCCGTTCGAGCTAAAAGTGAGGCCAAAGGCCCTATGGAAAAATGAATGGGAAAAACGCGTTTTGGGACCCCCCTTTTTTCTCGGCCCCCCCTTGACGGAACCCGCCCAAATTGTCAGGGGCTGCTCAGCAACAAAATGTGCCATTTTCCTGAAAATTTCAGCCGATTCCGTCCACAAACGCCAAAGTTATTAGACATAGAATTTTCAAAAGTTCCATAGAGAAAAAGTCCTAACTATATATACCTACTGGCGACCGCCAGTAGGTAATATATATATATATATATATCTATATATATATATATATATATATATATATATATATATATATATATATATATATATATATAGATAAATATATATATATATATTACCTACTGGCGATAGCCAGTAGGTATATATAGTTAGGATTTTTTCTCTATGGAACTTTTGAAAATTCTATGTCTAATAACTTTGGCGTTTGTGGACAGAATCGGCTGAAATTTTCAGGAAAATGGCACATTTTGTTTCTGAGCAGCCCCTGAAAATTTGGGGGGGGTTCTTCAAGGGGGGCAGAGAAAAAAGGGGGGTCCCAAAACGCGTTTTTCCCATGTTAATTTCCATAGGGCGTTTGGCCTCACTTTTAGCTCGAACGGCTGAATGGATTTGCACGAAACTTGGCAAAATTGTAGGGACTGTTAGCCCGATGTGCCTTTGCTGGGTCTCAATATATGTGCTCCAGTGGATTTTGAGAAATTAACGTTTTAAAAAATTTATATATCTGTGACAGCGTCCCAGATAGCGCTCCAGATCGCGTACTTTTCGCGTCACGGAGCTTTGCGAAGCGATGCTGATTGGCTCTCCGGTGTCTGTCAACATTCTAAACAGTCCGGTGCAGCCGCCATCTTGTCTCTCGGTAGGATCGAGAGACAAGAAGAGGTGAAAAACGAAGGGGGAATTTAATGAAAGGGGGCAAGGTAGACCCCTCTTGACCCCCTAGGAATGATGTTGGGGTTATTAAAGGGTCCCGTGGGGAAAATAAAAAAAATTTGATTTTTCACGGTAGAAGCGGTTCTCGGTTCGCGAACCTGGTTGCAAACTAACGGCTGAATGGATTTGCACGAAACTTGGCAAAATTGTAGGGACTGTTAGCCCGATGTGCCTTTGCTGGGTCTCAATATATGTGCTCCAGTGGATTTTGAGAAATTAACGTTTAAAAAACAGATATATCTGTGACAGCGTCCCAGATAGCGCTCCAGATCGCGTACTTTTCGCGTAACGGAGCTTTGCGTAGCGAAGCTGATTGGCTCTCCGGTGTCTGTCAACATTCTAAACAGTCCGGTGCGGCCGCCATCTTGTCTGTCGGTAGGATCGAGAGACAAGAGGAGGAGAAAAACGAAGGGGGAATTTAATGAAAGGGGGCTAGGTAGACCCCTCTTGACCCCCTAGGAATGATGTTGGGGTAATGAAAGGGTCCCGTGGGGCAAATAATAAAAATTTGATTTTTCGCGGTAGAAGCGCTTCTCGGTTCGCGAACCGGGTCGCAAACTGGTAGCGAAACGTGAATTCGCCATTTTGTGTTTCAATTTCATTAAATTACTAGGTATAAGGGGGTACGGGAGACGTATCCTGACCCCTTTTGTTTTCTGAGGGTGGCTGAGGAGGCTCATATATGTTGATACATGTCTTCCAGCGGCTGTGCGTGAGCGTTTTTTTTTTTTGCTGCGTGACGTCTGTTAACGTTCCATTCGATGGAAATCAGGAACTGTTGACCGCCATTTTGTCACTGCGAGTAAATATTTTGTTAAAAATAATTGTTATAAATTAATCCTTATTGATAAACATTGTCTGCACCATCTTGTCTTTTTTGCAATGCCACGCTCTCTCTCTCATGCATGGGCCAGAAACCTCCTCCCATGTGCGCTGCTCTTCCCTGAGAATCGCACCCTGTGCCCACCCGACACCACCCTTTCACCCTATTCACTACCGCACCCTCTGACACTCCTCTTCCTCTATGTCCGATTGTCCAGGCCGGTCCCAGGCTATCACCTAGCCCTGCAGATGTAGTTTATGGCCCCAGCTGTAGAGAATCACCCCTCTTCAAAGGAGTTACAGTAGATCAAGGCCCCCACCCGATGAGATCCGTCACACCACACGCGTTCCTACTATCTGATAACCATCCTGTATTGTGCTTGGGGAGGGGATTCTCACTGTGAGGGTGTGTGGGACCGAGCCTGAAGCGGAAGATTCCAGGGATGCCTCTTTGTACATCAAAGTTTTTACAATTATGTGTCACATTAAAAATATATAGCACTCCAACAAAGTAGGATTATAACACTTTAATAACTTATAAATATATAGAACGCAACAAAAACAGTAAATACATTTAAACATTTTTTTGAAAAAAGAAGCAACAATGGTCAGTAGCTGTGTTTTGTGCGAATAGTCCCAACGCAGCACAACATGCTGAGTTCTGCACGGCACCCGGGTGATGTTACCTGGGTGCCGCACTGGTTTTTGGTATCCTACAATGCAGCTCAGAAAAACGGCGTGGGGCATCCCGGGGGGTGCGCGGGGAGGCCTCGTCAGTAGCGGTCTGTTGTGCGAATAGTCCCAAGGCAGCAGAACGCGCTGAGATGTGGATGGCACCCAGGTGATGTCCAGTAAGTTGTCGCACTGGTTTTGGCATCCTACAATGCTGCTCCGAAAAACGGCGTGGGGCGCCCCGGGGGGGGGGAGGCGGCGTGAACAGGTCTCCCCAGGTGGAGGCTCGTCTGCTGTACTGGGGCGCCCCTTTACCGTTTCAGTTGCCATTCCGCCCGCTTTTGCTACACTGTGCCTCATCCTCCATTCAGCTGTTTATCGCCCGCTCTTGCGGCTACAGCGTCTCGCTCACCATGTAGTTGAGTTGCGCCCACTCTTGCGGTGCAGCTATAGGCGGCTGCCACAGGTCTCTTAAAATGGCGGACGGCTCTTCGGATTTGGGCCTGGTCCACTAAAATGGCCCTGGGACACCTTGGAACTCGGACGTCCCCTGAGCCTTGAAGATTTTACAAAAGTCTTGGGGGCTCCCGACTCCTGCAGGCTTCCGGTGGGGAGCGGCTGCCATGATTGCTCGCGGAATGACCACGACGGAGCCACGAGATGGTGGTGCTCTCAGGCTGACGCCAGCTTCAGTCTGAAACATCTAGAAACAAGGTGGGGCTTTCATCGTTTGGGAAAAAAAATGTTTTAATCCAATGAAAAGTGTTATTTTTAGGTCATATGATCAAGCCTTCCATCATTAGGAAACCAAAAGTAAAATGAACCAATGAAAGGTTTTATAAAGAAGTCACATGACCTGCTATGCTTACGTTACGCGCTGCTATAAAAAGCGTAGAAAATCCGTTGGCACGTGAGGCAGCGTCAGTAGCGGACCGATGTGCGAATAGGCCGAAGGCAGCACAACGCGCCGAGATCCGGATGGCACCGAGGTGGTGTCCAGCAAGTTGCCGCACTGGTGTGGCCATCCTACAATGCTGCGCCGAAAGTCGGCGTGGGGTGCCTGGGGGGGGGGGAGGTGGCGCAAACTGGCCTCTCTCGTCCTCCCCAGGTGGAGGCACCTGATGTGCAGTGCGGCGCCCCTTACCGTTTCACTCGCCGTCCAGCAGAGTTGCGCCCGCACTTGCTGCTACAGTAGGCCGAAGGCAGCACAACTCGCCAAGATCCGGATGGCACCGAGGTGGTGTCCAGCAAGTTGCCGCACTGGTGTGGCCATCCTACAATGCTGCGCCGAAAGTCGGCGTGGGGCGCCCCGTTGGCCTGTGAGGTCGCGTCTGTCAGTGGGGGCTGTTTGAGAAAGCAATGTGATGCTGTGCGTCGCCCCCAAGATGGAGGCTCCTCGGCTGCAGTGGGGCGCCCCTTGGTGTTTCACTCGCTATCCAGCTGAGTTGCGTCCGCACTTGCGGCTACAGTAGGCCGAAGGAAGCACAACGCGCCGAGATCTGGATGGCACCGAGGTGGTGTCTAGCAAGTTGCCGCACTGGTGTGGCCATCCTACAATGCTGCGCCGAAAGTCGGCGTGGGGTGTCCTGTTGGCCTATGAGGTGGTGTCAGTAGCGGACCGATGTGTGAATAGGTCGGAACCAGCACAAGGCGCCAAGATCTGGATGGCACGGAGGTGGTGTCATAGTTGAGAGTTCTGAGCAGCGCTTGTAACACTGTCTGAAGCTTATTTGCACCTGCTGCAGCTTCACTATTGCCCTGGTGTGGCCAAAGATCGCCCATGACATAGGCGGCCGGTTCCCATGGTCCGGCGGAACTTTTTTCCTTTTCCTTTCTGCATCTTGTTCCACAATCCGTTTGACCTTAAGACACGACCAGGTCCCTGAATGTGTGCAGGGGGACGCTATTGATTGAATCAAAATGGCGGCTTCACACAAAGCTGACTCAAGCGTTGCTGGTGATGCTATACAGACAAAAAATGGTTTTCAGTTTGTACATTCTTCAGGATTTTTCCATCCAAGTCTGCTTGAGAGTTTGTAGAACAATGGCTTTAGATCTTGCCCTCCCCTCTTTTGACTGTTGGTTCTTGTTGCCTATCTCTTCTGTTGTCATTTAACTGAACCTTTTTTGACTGCCGAAAGGGGTTCTGGTCCGACCGCTGGTTGGTGGAGACATTTTGACTATATCCTGGACCTGCCCGGCCTCGCCCAAAATGGCGCCGGTATAAATGGGACTCGTAACTCCTTGTTGTGTACTGGTTGCACAACCTTGATATCACGAGATACGTATGCAGTTTTGAAGCACATGGCGGGCGGGAACGAGAATTGATTGAATATTTCGACATCCCTATTGATATTAAGTTCTGATGTGTTATTGATTACTGTACTATTGAAAGTTCGAATGAACGTCACCCATGGTACTTGCCCGCAAATGTATATCTAGATAATTTTATTGTAAGTGGCCCTGTCGTATTTTAATTACAAAATGTACGTCCACCGATTCCGCAACTGTTAGACACCTTAGTTCTTGCAACCTAATGGCCCGCTCGTTGCGTTCCTCTACAGTGTAAATGTCTCCTCATCATATACGATTCCAGTTTGCTCCGTGGCCGGCCCACGTGGTTATAGGCCCGTATTTGTATACTGACATTTTCACAATAAAGGTTTTTAAAACAAAACATGGTAGTAGTATTTACATTGGTAAAGTTTTTAATTTTAGTCACTGTTTTCGAATCAGTAAAAGGCAAGTGAAATAAAGCAGTCCAATTACATGACGGATAAAAGGTATAATACGCAGGAACGCAGTAAAGATAAATGGTCAAGGGCTGTTGTGTTTTTTACTCCTGCAACATAAAGTGATCGATAAGAATCTGATATTCAGGCGTATCGGCGACTAAGACAGCAGGCCGAGCATCTTTTGCTCAACGGCTCCGTCATGGGACGAAGAAACGCCCTTTTTCTAGAAAAAGGAATATATTTTACTTGCAGGACAGTTGTAAATTTTCCGGGAAAATACATTAGCCTGGAACATTATAACATATATGTCTAAGAAAAAATAATGTTCGAGAGCAATAAAAAGCGTAATTTTTAGGTCATATGACCAAGCCTTTCATCATTAGAATAACAAAAGTAAAATGAACCAATGAAAAGTTTTTTTAACAAGTCACATGACCTGTTATGCTTACGTTACGCGCTGCGCGCCCCGCCCCGGATCCCTTCCGGGAAGCTGCGCTTCGCGCACTGGAGTACTTCCGGGTGCGCTAACGCGGCGTGTCATATAACGCATTACGCGACAACGTAGGTCCAGAATATAGTCAAAATGTCTCCACCAACCAGCGGTCGGAACACAACCCCTTTCAGCAGTCTAAAAAGTTCTGTTAAATGACAACAGAAGGGACAGGCAACAAGAACCATCATTCAAAGAGGGGAGGGCAAGTTCTTCCCTACCGGGTCACGTTGGGGCGCTACCGGAACTGATCGAATTGTTAGTCTACAGTGTTTCTGGATGTTTCAGACTGAAGCTGGCGTTAGCATGAGAGCACCACCATCTCGTATCTCAGTCGTGGCCATTCCACGAGCAATCATGGCAGCCGCTCCCCACCAGAAGCCTGCGGGAGTCGGGGGCCCCCAAGACTTTTGTAGAATTTTCAAGGCTCAGTGGACGCTTTCGAGAATGGGGCCCGAGCCCTAGCAGACAAGCGTCCGAGTTCCAAGGTGTCCCATGGCCATTTTAGTGGACCACGCCCAAATCTGAAGAGGCGGCCGCCATTTTGAGAGTCCTGTGGCAGCCGCCTATAGCTGCATCGCAAGAGCGGGAGCAACTCAACTACATGGTGAGCGAGACGCTGTAGTCGCAAGAGCGGGCGGTAAACAGCTGAATGGCGGAAGAGGCACAGTGTAGCAAAAGCGGGCGGAATGGCAACTGAAACGGTAAAGGGGCGCCCCACTACAGCGTGTCTTCAGGTCAAACGGATTGTGGGATAAGGTCCAGAATGGAAGAGTCATCAAAAGGCAAAAAGTTCCGCCGGACCCCGGGAGCCGGCCGCCTATGTCGGGGGCGATCTTAGGCCACGCCAGGGCAACACGACTTGGGGAGGGGGCAGAAGTCAAGCGCACCCTCCCAGTCCGCGCCACCACACCGTATGTTGAAAATCTGAAGCCATCGTTCTACAAACTCTCAACCAGCCTTGGATGAAAAATCTTGAAGAATGTACAAACTGAAAACCAGTTTTTGTTTGCATAGCATCAGCAGCAACGCTTGCTATCAGAGTGCATGAGTTTCATGCTCGATCGATTGAGCTAGCCGGATCAGGCAACAAAAAGTATAAAATAGTTATGTAAATAGTTATTTAATAAAATGTTTTACCCTGTTACTTTGCTGGTGTGTTGTATATATTTATAATATTTGCATAGAGTTTATCGTTATTTTGGGCGGGGTGGGTGGCGGAGCCGAGCTGTCTTGTAGCCATCATGGTGTGGAGCTCAGTTCATCTCACTAGTTTCGTATTTCTCATGAAGGGTTGTTCCTAATGTTTCTATTTTAGCGAGGTCAAAAAGAGATCCCATTAGTGGCCTACTGATTTTGCTCGATTATTATTTTTTTTGTTTACACGATTTTTCACTATCTGCAAAGACTAAACAGAGTATTGCGGCTTTGTGCTTGTTAGTAAATAGAGAATGAACCAAAGAGAATACATTCTAAAATAGTAAATGCTTGGATAACAATCAATCAAATGGAGAGACAAGCAGGCACGACGGATTACAACGGGGGCAAAGGCCTGCGTTAACTACCCTTCACTATCTGCAAAGAGAGAGTACTTCTAAGAGAAAAGAGGGGGGGGGCAGCGTTCAAAGCACATCAGCGTGCATAAACACGAAAATGTTTTTACCTATCACGTACTTGACATTTGACAGCTTTTGATATTTGCTATTAAAAAACCATTGAAATTCAATGGAAAAACCATAGGTTTTAGCCCATATATAGTTAGGAATTAGCATTTACAAAACCTTGAAAATTCACTGAAAAAACCATAGGTTATAGACCATATATAGTTAGGGATTAGCATTTACAAAACCTTATTTTACTCGCATAAAACCATTGAAATTCGCTTGCGCTAACTATATATCGCGCACCCGCAATCCACTGCTGATGATGTCACATATTACATCATTCATGACATGGTCAGTGACATCACTGATGACATCACTGATGACATCTCAAATGACATCACTGATGACATCACTGATGACATCTCAAATGACATCACTGATGACATCAATGATGACATCTTAAATGACATCACTGATGACATCACTGATGACATCTCATTTGACATTACTGATCACATCACTGATGACATCATTCATGTGATTATACGATGAACCTCTTCAGACTCTGATATAACCTTAGATACACTCAGTGTAAACAGACACTCACAGACTGTCACTCATCCATGGAGTTACTCACACACCTAGTCAGTCATGCAAAGAATCAATCACACCTCCATTTCCTCAACTATACAGTTATACACATCTTACTTATTCAAACATATACTAACACATATTTACTCCCTTATACAATCCCTGATACAAGTTCACAATGATCCATACAGCCACTCACACATTCACTGGCTCTTATGCACAGTTATTTATATATGTCAACTCTCACATGTACTGTGTTTTACATATGTACTTACTTTGACATGTAGCACTGAGATATCCATTCACTCACCAATACACTCATGCACACAGTCAACCGCCCATGCAGCTGTTTCCACATGCACTTTTGAACCCATACATCTAGTGAATCAACTGCTCACACATCTATGCACAGAGTCATACACCTCCCAGCCACCCACACACACACTCAGTCTCCCATACAAATACTTGGGCAACCAATCAATAACCCATATAGTTACTCATATAGCTACTGATCAACACATGCAGCAGTTTACAGAACAACAGACATAATGATGCACAAATTAGGACAGTTTAGTCACTAACCCATGCACTCAGTGAGACACATTTAATCACTCACTTATACAGTCAGTCATGCACCTACTAAATCCTTCATCCAGACACTTATACATCCACTCATTCTTCAATATGTAATACATATTTTAACTTTACAGAAACATACAGTCACTGGATAATGTCATCAGTGATGTCATCAGTGATGTCATTTGAGATGTCATCAGTGATGTCATCAGTGATGTCACTGACCATGTCATGAATGATGTAATATGTGACATCATCAGCAGTGGATTGCGGGTGCGCGATATATAGTTAGCGCAAATAACTATATATGCGAATTTCAATGGTTTTATGCGAGTAAAATAAGGTTTTGTAAATGCTAATTCCTAACTATATATGGTCTATAACCTATGGTTTTTTCAGTGAATTTTCAAGGTTTTGTAAATGGTAATCCCTAACTATATATGGGCTAAAACCTATGGTTTTTTCATTGAATATATATATATTCAAAGTATGTAGACCTGGAGTTACGAATAGTAAATTTATACCTATCTATTTGCACTTACCTACTCGATATTCTTGTCCTCGATATGTTTGACACAATATTCTGTACACACAATATTTGTGTGTTCGATATTCTATCAGTGAACCCTTTTCCTCTACCAAGGGCCTCGTACTAGGTCTTGAGGAGGTCTCCAAAGACATACAGCCCGATTCATCAAGCGAAATTGCGCTCGCAAAGGGCCAGATTCTGAGAATCTGGCCCTTTGCGAGTGCAATTTTTGCATTAGGGATTCATCATCCCAAATGCAAAAATCGCTATTAGCGAAATCGCATATTTGCGAGGAATTGGATTTAAGGAATCTCTAATAGAGATTCCTTAAATGCAATTCATCAACCAATTTGGAATTGCGAATTTGCAATATTTTGTCGCAATTTACCACGAAGTCCGACTTCGTGGTAAATTGCGAAAAAAGCACTTTAGTGCATTTTTTTCTTTTGCATGTTACTCACACACACATGTCCTATGGACATGTGTGTGCGCAACACCTGTTTAGATTTGCATTTAAGGGGTGCTACAGGGTGTCCTTTGGACACCCCTGGCACCCTTGAAATCGCTATCTTATTTGCGATTAGCAAATTGCTAATCGCAAATAAGGAATACTCCCCATTCATTCCTATGGGCCTTTTGGCCCATAGGAATGAATGGGGAGTTATTCCTTATTTGCGATTAGCAATTTTCTAATCGCAAATAAGGAATGTGTAGGAATCGCATTTTATTTTGCGATTCCTACATGAATCCCATTTTGCGAGTCTGTAATAGCGATTCCTTATGAATCGCTATTAAAGACTCGCAAAACGGGTCTTTGATGAATCTGGCTGTAAATCCTTAGATGCAATCCAATCAGTCCGTATTTGTTGTGGTCCACCCCAAAATCTAATTCATTACTGATATATTCAAAGCATACAGACATTTAAATACAGCAACCTAGGAAACTTGTGGGTAGTTGCCATGATTATTGGGTTGCAATTTCCTCAAGAATTAATCTCCAAACATGCGGCCCACCCACACATAAAACACACCATTGTTTTTCGTGAAGATTTTCACATTACCTCATCAAATATTTTAGAGCAAGGCTATCAAACCTTGGTGTGCAATGTTTGCAATTACAGTAGGGTTCATGATGATCACTGAACATGCTAACGGTTTTGATTATGATTTGTTTACAAGTGAAATCCCTTCCACCATTCAGCTTCCAGCGGTACCATCATTTTCTACGTGTGAGTCTAGGTCTAGATTCTTGGGGCCTTATTTATGAAGGACTTGCGCCACTTTTACGTGACTTTTAAAATGGGAAAAAGACACGCACCGGTGGCGCAAGGCCTTCATAAATAAGGCCCTTGGAGTCTTGCGGAGGCTGGGTGATTTGCACCTGGAGAAATATATGCTTCCTGTCATAAGTAAAGAGTACACAAAACAGACTGTTTTCTTAAAAGGCAGCCCTCAGTTTAGAGTCGCATCTAGTGTTTATCTTATTCTACCCTTCCTAATGCGTTATTTAAAAAAAAAAAATCAAAGGCCTGCTTTGTTTATCAGCCATTAGCTCTTTGAAAATTGGGCATTTTCATTTTTGTGTGTGTTTTAGTGAAGCGTAATATAAGCAAAACCTACAGCACTATGCATGCCTCTTAAAAAATCGAGTCCCCATGGAAGGTAAGACTAAATAGTTTTCAAAGGTGATCCTAATGAAACCAATAACACATTTATTTAGGTCTGGCTTGTTGGCGGAGTACTAGAGAGAGGGAATAGGCATCCCCAGATATTGGTTCATGTGAACAAGCCAATTGATTAAGCCACAGTTATGTTCTTCTCAGAAAGAGTGGTGACCCTCGAAGCAGTAGTGATATTGTGTTTATCAAACTGCATGAGCCAGTGTTCCTACAAAGGCAAGCTATAGTGTTACAACGGAGTTGCATAATTACTGTCTTTGTTCCGTTCTGGCTGCAGCCCAGATGGGAAGAGGGCAGTCAGGAGCAGTGTGGTATTGTATTGCAGTCCCACTCCCCTCCCCTCTCCTTCTCTTTCCGTCACCAACGTCAGAGCTACCTTAACATGGCACTCCTTAAGAGAATAATGTTTGTTCTTTTTGATTGCCAGTTTGCAGATTTATGGGCTGCAGATCTTGGCAGGTAGAGGCGTTTTGTTCCAGCTATTGTGTCTTTGCTTGCTTTTTCCTCTCTCTACATTGGTACCCACAGTCATGTCAGTCATTACTTTGTCAACCTTCACATCGGGAGTCATTACATCAAGTTAAATACATTTGCAGTACTTTAGTATTGTGGTCTTTTTTCACACCTCAGCTGCCTTTACTTCATAGATAAATGTGTAAGAAGTATTTCTAGGTTTACAAATTTCAATTCCAAACATTTAATTTAATCATTAATTTCAAGTTATTTAATTTTTTTAGCATTACAATATTTGTTTAATTATATGACTTTAAATTAAACAATTTTGCCTATTATATTACATTTATTAATTTAATATACTGTAATTTTAAATTACCTTTCCGTAAACCCTAAAACCCCTTTATTACTCCTAATTGTTACTACTCCTTGAACTCTAAAAACCCTACTATTCCTTAACACTATCATTCCCTAAACTCTAAAAGCCCCTTACTACCCTTTAACATTACCCTTTCCTGCACACTAAAAACTCAATGAAGGGCTTAATGGCACCCTTTCCAGAACCCTAAAACTCCCTTTCTACTCCTTAACATTACCCTTCCATGCACTCTAAATGTTCCTTACTACCCTTTAATGCTGCCGTTCCCTACAATCTAGAAATCCTTACTACTGTTTATTGCTACCCTCCCTGAGATCATAAAATAACCTTACTAACCCTTACAGTTACCCATTCCTGAACCCTAAGAAACCCTTATTACTCCTCAATGTCATCCGTCCCTGATCCCAAAAAGCTTGCTACCCTTTAATGCTGCCCTTCTTTGAAACCGGTCCCCGGTAGCTTGTCTCCTTTCTGGTGAAGAATTGGCTTGGTAGTTTAGTCTGCCCTGTTCCCATGATGCACTGGGCCAGGGACAGACTGATTTGCATATAGCCAGGTTCTGAGCTGGGATGGGGCAATGAGATAAATAACGGTGATGGATCAAGCCCTGATCTTTGGACTGGGTAAGAGTGGTCTGTTTAACTCAGACACTCTGTTCATCATCACCCCCTTTTTGTAAATCCTTCTTTGAACCCTACATGTTTTTTTACCACGCCTTAACAATACTTTTCCCCAAACCCTGCAAACGATTGGTGTCCCTAATGCTACTCTTTTCTGTACCCTAAGCACTTAAAGCTACCCAACCCTGACACCTAAGCACTCCCTAAAGCCCCCTTAAAGTTCACTGAGGGACCCTGGTGGCTTAAAATAGGGTGAAATACTGGGGAAAACAGGGCCTAAAGTGCGGAATCCTCGATAATTCAAAATTTCTAATGCATGAGGGACTATTCTTAATTTGAAAAATAAACTCAACTATGCTGTTTGTCACATTCAGTTTTTTCTCTTACATGTATTGTACACAGAAAGCAAAAGAGTTTCTGCTTTTACCAACATTGACAAAACCAGCACGGACTTCATTTAGGGGTCGCCATGGGGTCGTAGTTGTGCCCCTGGCTTGCCCCTTGCGATCCCTGGCACTTTCCTTGTGAACTCTTGCAGGCAGAGAGAGTTAAATCAAAAGCAGAAGGAAAACTGGATGCTGATAAGAACTCTGTACTTTCAGAAACTTCTTGTGTCAGTCCTCTCTGTTTTGTGAAATAAATATGTTCAACCTGGCACTGTAGGTTCTGAGCAACTTTCCTCAGTTGGCTGGATTGCAAAGAAGAATACAATACATGATCCTTAAAATGTAAGGCTTTATTTCGCTGTGCTGGCCAGATGGACGAGAATCATGCATGTGTAAGCTCCCCACTTTGCTGCTAGGCACAATATGTTCATTGGAATATACACATTCATGTAATCAACCAAGCTTGGTGTTCTAATTTATTGGGTGCTGGCAGCCTTAAGAATAGTTGCATGCACATGCATAGATGCCAGTGGGCCTCATGCCATGTGATACTGCCAAGCATTCCTAACTTGTTATTCAGTAAGTTTGTAATCAGGGACTTGTAGTTTTCGTTTTGCTTCAAAAAGTATGGACATAAAAATCACAGCAGACAATCTACTGGTGGACAAAAAGCAAGCTCTGCTTGCAGGTGTGACACATGACATTCTGCATATTTGTAGATTTCTACACCTACTCCTTTAGTGCTGCTCATAATGTGAACAGTTCTTGTGAGGAGCCTTGAATCGCTGATTACTTCCCATCCTATACCCAGTTTGTGAAGGTGACTTGCCCTGCCGCTATATACATTGCAATATGTGACAGTGGTTTTCTGAGCTGTTGACCCTGCTGTGTACAAACTGTGAGGGCAGCTTGTACTGCTGCTTGCTCCCAGTGCGGTACCAGTTTTCAGACAGGCACTCCCACACATGAATGTCATTTGAAGGTGGTCACCCTGGCCTTTGCTTTTAAGTTGCTTATGACCAACGTGCATTCTAGCGACACCATTGGATTGCTCCTAGAGAGAGAGACTTGCTCCTAGAGAGAGAGACTTAAAGAAATCTGCTTTCAGGTCTTGAGAGAACTATCAATTACAGCCATGGGGGCAGCCATGTATCGAGAGCCAGCCAAGGCCTGGACTTTTATAGTACTTTTGGATGTGTGCAGCAGGACCCCATATTGCAATGTCGCAGCTCTGAGGTCATGTCCCCAGCTCTACATCTACCAGCGTGAGATGCATCTAAAAGCCTGCTATATCCTTTCGGTTTTTAAAAAAAGGGGCAATACATTACACTGGCACGGCCCCTTACTGGTTACAGCAACATCTACAAAGGAAAAACTGTTTTGGTATTTCCTACAGGTGATCTCCTGTGACGTAACTGGAGTACTTGGGTGCAATATGATTGCAAATTAATGTTGCTAGATTGCAGGATGTAGTTAGTGATCTCCCCTTTTTAGTCTTGAATTTTTATAATAGAGTGCATTCTGTGAGGTGGAGTCTCTTTAAACAGTGTAGGGCAACATTTCCAAATTACAATCGTTTGTAAAAGGAAAGGATGGGCCTAAATAGGGTGTCCCTGATAACAGGCCTTATTGGCAACTTTACTAGACATTAATACAAGTGTAAGGGGCTGATGAAGAGGAAATTGCTTGGCCATTAGGCATGCCATGATACTGATGGTGCTGAGCCAAGGGATGGCTCCCTGGGTTTAGGACTATGGTACTATGCTTCACAGGTAGAAAGAGGCAATAGGAAGACAGTGAGGCAGGGGGGGGGGGTAAATTAAATGTAGCAAATCAAGCTTATAGGGGAAAAACTGAGTGAGACAGAGACAAAAAGGCAGTCAAAGAATGAGGAACAAAGAAAAGGGAACACATTTTAGTTTTAGAGGGATATTGAGCAAAACGGAGGAAGTGGAAGAGAAAATAAATAGTCAGGCGGCCCCACAGAGAGCCAGAGAGAGTATGAGAGAGCTGGAGACAGAGGAATATATACAGAGAAATAGAAAGGACGAAGCAGGACAAGAGAGTGAGACGGAGATAAAGAACAAGAAAGTGGAAAAGATAGAAAAAGAACACAAGAGATAGAGAGGGTTAAGCAATATATTAAACTATAGATTTCAAGAGCTAGTGAATAGCAGCATGGGGTAGATGCTACCCTCCGGGCACTATTGAAATCCTTTTAGAGCACTCCAACTTTGTTTGCCCTTCCCCCGTCTTTAAGTGCTCTTCAACTTTGTGAACTGGAGGAAGAGGTGACCCATGACCCCAGTGCCCTTATCGTCTCTATTTCTTGAACAAATGTCACGGGGTATTTTTGTTATATACCAGTTCATACAATTCACACCTGTGACATAATGTTTACATTACGCTTACTGGCACAAGCATGCGGTTTCTAAGCACTAAATGCTTGTATTATTGACCTTTAGTTTTGTATACTCTTTTTGTCACAGTGTGGGCATTTCTAGGTGAAATGAGTATATAACTTTTAGAAGGGCAACAAAAACTGGCACATTGATATACAGTGGTGGATGTGTTTTCATTCTGGGCATTGGTGACCTGCGTGTCTGTGTGTTTGTGTGAGACTGCAATCTCTTCCTTGTTTGATGGTCATTAAGACCCTGACTGTCTCCAGCTTTGCACCTGATAAATTAAGTGCCTGCACTCTGCTTTCAAGCTGAACATGTGGAATCAGAGCTTTGTGTACCAAGACATTAGTAGAGCAAAGGTAGATTGAGCACATTGTATGTGGAACCTATTCTGCTGCTGAGATCTGCCATGTATCTGCAGCTTTCTTGGATGTAATTGCACAAGAAAGTGACATAGCAAGTATGCCCCTCACTCGTATGAAATAAAGCCAATTGTGACTGTCAAAACTGTTATAGAAACTTAGATTTAAACAAATATTCACACTGTGCTATGTTTCACTGTTTATTGCTAAAGTGGTTTCATGCAACTAGAGTAAGTCCGAAGCGTTATGGAGACCTTGTCCATTTTATTGTATGCCAGGCCTGAATACATGGCTAGCAGAGTAGTCTAGCTTGTAATGGAGGAGTTGATTGTTGTGCTTGAGGGCCAGAAAGACATCCACTGCTGATGGTGCAGGTTTGTCCCTTTGCTTAAAAATATCTGTTTTACAGACTAGTCACAGGTTCATAACTTAGCACTTTTATCTGATAGTACTCCCACTGGAAAGTTGTGGGTGGCAAAAAGGACTCATACGGAAGGGGGGCACCCATGATATTACTTTCTGCATTTTCAATTGTGATGATATTCTCTTTATCCTAAATAGCAGTGAATGTATGTGCAATGTATGTATTCATATCTTAAAAACCCATTATGCATGGATGAAGGCAACTGTTCCCTCACAGGCTGGATCTGGGGTCTCCTTTCCCAATCGGGATGAAGGGTCCTCATCTTCCTTGCCTTGGGAGTAGCTGTCCTAGTCTCCTGCTGTTTGTGCATTCAGTGCCTGCCAATGCTCTGTGCAATGTGTGTCCAGGCTCTCAAGCCTCAACCTTCTAACATTCATGACACCAATACGAAGATGATGCTCCAACAAGAAACAGATGATCTCATAAATATCGACTTTTTCTAGAGTATTTGCTACTCACTGGCAAAAAGAGGGTCTGAGGAAAAGTGTCCTTCTTTTCAGCATTTATTTTGTGTCTGGACTCCAATATTTTTGCATTGCCATTTCATGTCAAACACCTCTGCACGACCCTCCTGGTCGTTTCTGCTGATGGCTGATGAAACTCTAACTGTTACAACCACCCTGCCCTTCCTGCTCCTTGTGGTTGACCCAATTTCGAAAAAGGGAACAAAGAATTGGCCTCACCACCCTCGGACTGAACTCCTGCACACACCCACCCTGTTTCGCAAGACTTGGTCGCACCACCATCCCAGAACTTGTTTCTTTCACATATCCTGCTGTTCAAGATCTGTCTGTTCTCTCACGTACAAACAACACACAAATAAACAACTAGAGAGTCTGTTCTCTCACGTACACATCCTGTTTTGCTAGACCTGTCCGTAATCTTTTGTGCCATCTGTTGCAGCACCGTCCTGCCTGAACAGAGAATGGCGTAACTGCATTCTGACTCGGCGCGCCAGGCACCCATCCGAACTGGTTTCTTAAGGTGGGAAATGTGTATATAAGGCCTGTAAGCTGTGGAGTGAAGCAGCAGCCTCCTCTGTCTTGTTTCCGACGAGCTTGGGACTCTGTTCCATAGCCCGGGCTATTCGAATAAAACTTGGTTCCTCCTGCAGACGAAAGCTCCTGTGTCTCCTTTTTTCTATATAAGGAGGGTATGGAAGACTTGGGTGGTTCCCCAGCCACCGAGACCCAGTAAGTGGGTATAAACGGTTCTTCAAACGGCTCCCGAATAGGGACCCCACGAGCATGAAGGTCAGGCCCGGTAGATGGGAGGAGGTGCACGGAGAGACTCCGACGGAGGTACCCTACATGAGGGATTCTTGCAGTCCAGTAGCCAAACGACTCGCCCGTTGTTCCTCCCCACCCAGTCTGGGCCACATGTTCGCATCCTCGCTGGGGTCCCCTAAAAATTTGTTTTCTGGAACAGGACTCAGCCCTATGTCTGCAGACGAGAACTACCCTTGTCAGGTCTGTATGATTCTGCTGTTATTGACTTTTGCAAAAGCCAAGCCAGCGAGGTGAGTTTTTAAAAAAAAAACACTGTTGTCTGTTATCTGTTTACGAACATGCCGACCAGTAGTAAGTTTAAGAAATTGTGTTGTTGTATGTGTGCGCAGGACTCCCAGCTGGAGGCGGCCTGTCCGCTTCCTCCAGAGGGGACCCCTGGTCACACCAAGTGATACTAAACATGGTCCTTCTGCTATAATGTTTTCCCCTTTTTGGACCAAATACACTAAACAAAGTGAATTACAATGGCCACCTTATGGGTCTTTTGGCCCGCAAGTTCTGGCAAATCTAGAGGAACAGCTATTTAAACAGAAGATTCGTCCCTCGATGTTTGAGTCTGTCAGGTTATAGATGAAGGAAATTGAGCAGAGAGCAAAGAAGGAAAAGGTACTAGAAAGGAAGCGGGAGCGGATGTCAATTGCCGACCCTGCTAGGGAGCACTTACAGGACCAAATGGAAAAATCTGTAGAGATAGCTGATAGGGAACATAGGGGGCGGTGCAGAAGTGCTACCCGGCCCGTGAAGAGAAAGGAAAATGCTTTATGGAAGGGGGAGAAGAGGGCGATTCTCTGCTCGATACCATGTTGGAAAGTCCTCATGCTTATGCCCCATGTACCCTGCGCTGACACTCCCTGCCCCGTATGCAGCTGCACCAGCAGTGCTGCACACTCCTGCCCCCCCTGCCCCTCCTACTGTTCCCCCATCACACCGACCCCCCTCAGCTACTTCCAATTATTTCATCTTATTATTACACCCACCTATTTTGACGCCTATGACTCCGACTGCGCACACTACCCCTGTCCTCGCCACGGGAATGACAACGAGTCCCCATCCGCCCAATCCCTGCAGCTTTACCCGGGCCCGCCCCTTCCAATATTCCCCGTGGTCTACGGTTAAGCAGGATTTATAAAGATTATTGAATTTCCCCCGACTTGCTTCCCTGCGCTCTGCAGTCAACTTTTCGTCCCTTCGAGAAGATGACCTGCAAAAGCAACAGTGAGAATGTTGGAGAAAAAGTGGGAATTTTTATCCATTTAAAGAAATATAGTCCATCTTTTCCCAGTGGATGATTAAGGAACAGACCACCTGGGCTGAATACATGTGTACCTTGGTTATGCAGAGATTCGAGAATTCCTTTATGCAGATACCCACCGGATTAGTGGACCTCAGGTCATAAATAAAAAGAGGCGATGTGCAGGGAGAGGGGATGTTTGGCGCTATGTCTGCTTTTATAGCTTACCGTGATATGACGCCTTCCCCAAACCCGCTCTAGAGACAGCTATGCCAATGAGAGAGGCAGCCCCTGTCTTTGTTAACGCACTCACTGATGCTCATAATAATGGCCGAGGGCCTGTTGAAGCCCACTGGCGTGGCTATGGGTTCATGTCCCTTGGAAAAGGTCAGAGGTAATGCAGTTGAAAGGGCAGTTACCAGATCCTCGAAAAAATCCAGCTGCCTTTTACTAAGAATTAGGCCAGATAATATCTGCTGGTACACTTATTCTTGAAGACATCGACTTGCTCGTTGGTACTGTCGTTCCTACTGAAACTTGGGATACATTTTTACATACTGACCATGAATTAGAGCTGGGAGGTAAATGGGCTAATCTGGAAGCTATGGAAGACGCAAGGACAGGAGGGACTAAGCCCGAAGCTGCCATCCTGACTTTGCCCGGTAAAATAATAACGCTTATGACATTTTTTTTGGCAGAAACAGTCATTAACTGGGATAAGATAAATGCCTGTAGGCAGTGAAAAGATGAAAGTGTGGCTGAAATCTTTACCCATTTTGAAACAGAATACAAGGGACCTAGTGGCTTGGACCCCCGTATCCCAGGCTCTAGCCTAGTATTTGTTGATACGTTTGTCAACAACTTGCTTCCTGAGATTTCTGCCAGGCTCAAGAAAGTTGAGAGTACATGGTCTGCGCAGTATATGACTGGTATCTTGGCTATGGCACAGTATCACGAGAATAGGGAAAATGAAGATGGAGAGAAGGAAAGTAAGAAGGCTACGGATCTTAAGACTAAGGTACTTCTGCAGCAGGCTTACCCTCCCTGAGGTCCAGATGCCCAAGGGAATTTCAGACCACAGCCCCTGCCCCGTCCAGTCTACCCCCTCAGGCCCTCAATGCACTGGAGCCTTCCAAACAGATCAGTGGGCTTATTGTAAAGGGTAAGGCCATTGGATATATGAGTGTCCTGTATTAGCTGAAAACATCCGAACAGGGAAGACTCAGCCTCATGCTCCTAGGGAGGGGAGGCCAACTACGGACCAAGGCCCGCCCTGTCCGCAGGACAAAGAGCATAGGTCCAGGGATGACGCCCCTGTCCGGCAATGCCCGGCCAATATGTTTGATGGATACGAAGCAAAACGCACTTATTACAATGATGATTATGATGAAGTTGATGAGACAGGGTTCTATCAAGCATAGAACAGCCAGGAAAGGGGTATTACTAGAGTGCAAATTCAAAGTTCAAATGTCAGTTGTGGGGAACGATCAGAATTTTCTTCTGGATACTGAGGCCACCAGATCATCTATTGCATCTGTCAGTCCAGGAGGCACCCCTTTCTGGCAACATGAATGTCTCTGTGGGTTTTGCAGGAACACCTGTGATCAGCCCTGTCTCTGAACCCCTCCCTCTCGATATTGGCCCGCACATGTTGACGCGCCCTTGGTCCTCACTATAGGGTGCAGTGAAATCTTATTAGGCCTGGATTTACTGAAAGCTCTGTATGCGACCATATCATGTAGTCCCCAAGGTATATCCCTAACAATTTCCCCCACCGCAGCCTCCTATATGTATCTGTCCGGTCCCCTCCCACCAGAGTTGCAGTCTTTACCTTCCTCCCTCTGGGCATCATCGGACACTGATTTCGGCTGTCTCAATATACCCCCTGATGTGGCATGTATTCAGCCCGGCGCCATCCTTCCCTGCCTTCGACAGTATCGACTGCCTGCAGAAGGAGAAGCAGCCCTTTTAACAATAATATCTGAATTGATGGACAAGGGCGTAGTGGAGAAGACACGTGGTAATATCTGTAACAGTCCCATTATTCCGGTTTTTAATAATACAATGGAGATGCTCTCTCCCCTAAAATATACAGATTTGTGATTTACCTGAGAGCCCTTATCAAAATAACAAAATAACGATCTCCCAATACCCTGTTGTCCCCGACATTACAGCCCTCTTGACGATGGTCCCTTCTGACGCCACGCACTTTTCTGTCATAGACCTGAAGAACTCCTTTCTCAGTATTCCTATACATCCTGACAGCAGACATATTTTTGGTTTCTTCCTTGGTGGACGGAGCTTTAGATTTTGCAACGCCCCTCAAGGCTTTACCGAGAGCCCCAGTATCTAAAGTCAAGCTCTCAAAAGTCAACTGGATTCCTTGGAGGTCCCTGATAATTCCACACTGTTGCAGTATGTTGATAACCTCCTCATTACTGCAAATTCCGCCCGACATGTAAAGAGACTACTCTCTGTTTGTTATGCCACCTTGCCATCCATAACTAACCCTGGGCGTAGTTCGCGGAGTCGGACTCTGCGGAGCTACGCGAAGCCGCACTTGCACTCCGCGAACTACGCGTAGCTCCGCAGCCATGCGTAGTTGCTTGCTAGACCCGTTCGCGCGCCGTTTTTCGTCTTCGGGAGCGCGGTGCGCGTGTTCTGGGCGTTGCCTGCATGCTCGGGATGGCTAGCGCGCTAAGTTACCCAAGAGGTTTGTCCCGCCCGCTTGCGTTCCCTTATTTCCTGTTCAGGGTCACAAGTAACGTGTTCGGGTGTGCAAGACATGTTCGGGAACTCATCTTCTCGTTTGCACTACAAAAGTGCGTGATCGCGTTAAATATCGCGCAAACCTACCCACGCGGTCGCGATGGGCGCAGCCATCTTGGATCACACACTCTGGCTATGGTTTTGGGCCTACTTTAGCATCTTGCTGATATCTCTTCAATCCTGGTCTTTTTACTTACTTTTTCAAACTTTCTTTAGTTATTTCCTATCTCTCTCTGTGCCTAGGTTTATATTTTTCATTTTATTTCTACTTTTACATCTTTTCTATTGTTTTATTTTACTTCCTTCTTTTACCTTGCTTCTTCTTTCCCCTACCTGTTTTTCTTGAACTTTTCTTCTCCCCTCCACCCAGAACCATGGTCAAAGGCGCCAGCAGCAGCGGCGGCTCAAAGGGCAAGGCGCCTGTGCCCCAAAAAACCCGGCTGCCTTGAGGCAGAATGCACCCCCTAGGGGTGAGGCCCCGCCAACTTTTTGGGGAGGAGGAGGTGGCTGCCCTGGTCTTTTTTATCCAGCGCCACCTCCCCTTGATGTTGGCAGCAGGCGGCAGGCCCGGCTCCGGCTACCACCAGATTGAAGAGCGTCTCCGGCGGTGGGCGAAGGTGCGCCGGGCAGTCTTCTGCTGCTCCGGTATCCGGCGTACCCACCATGAGCTGACCCACCACTGGGCAGACATTTTGGACCGGGAGCAGGACCTGTTGGACCTGCTTGGTGTCGAGGTCGTGGGTCTTGGCGAGTGGCTTCCCCCCCAAAAAAGTGTGTCTATAATATATATCTATAGTAGTATAAGTATTGTTATTGTATCTTTGTAAATCTTGGCTGAATAAGTAACAGGATGACTGGTGCTCCTAGTTACATTTCCGATGTATTCCGTTAGATCTACTGTAATTGTATGACACTGGTCTGTGCTGCGCTTCTTCATCTTCACTGACTCTTGCGTGTTCAATTTGGCGCTAGCTTTTGCTGTTTATTGATGTGAGATTTTCTTTATTGTAGAGAACTGAAGTTAGTTAATGCTATTAATAGAGTCTTGTGACTCTTGTCCTTCCTTTGTCCGTCAGTGAAATAGCGGATTGATGGATAATTGTATGTGTTTGCATATTGTATCATTTTTTTTTCACGGACTTCTCTTCTGCATGAATCCTCCTCTGGCAATGAATGCTAAAGTTACTTTGTTCTTCTTACCTCAGACAGGGCCGGCTTTAGGCATGTGCAAGCTGTGCAACTGCACAGGGCCACCAAACGCCAGGGGCCACCACACCAATATATATCCTTAATTTCATAATCCTCATAGGATGGCTACATATTTGCGTGGCGGCCCCTGGCAGGGATTTGGTGCCTCCGGCTCTGTTCCACCTCCAAACACCCTGACTCCCCCTCTTCACTGGCCTCCATGCTCCGCCCCGACCTCCTCTTCCGGGCCCCCCTACCTACGCTCCCTGGCCAGGACCACCATGAGCCTAGAGCCGCCCCTGCCTCAGCCCTCCATAGAACTGATGTAGTTTGTTTACTGAGTGGGTAGGGCAGCAGTAGCATTCAGTGAGTAGCAGGACAAAATATGATGCAATGAACGTACAATTTCGTGTTAGTATGCACAAAGTTAAGCATGTCTCCTCCTTGTGATCTATGCATTTTGCTGGCATAAATAAAAAAGAAATGCCTACTTACAGATAATTGATGACCCCATTCTTGAATCGGTGGTGTTGTTTAGGTGTTACTGCCTCTGTCAGTGAAACATTCAAGGCAGTAGTCATTTGGTAGATCAATGTTTCTTTCTTTGAATGTTGTAGCAGTCATTTTTGAAATGCTGTGCTGTCTATGTTTCACAGCACTCAATGCTTTTCTCTTTCTTTATTATTTCTTACATGAACCACAGAACGCAGGGGCAAGCAGAAGGCTGGGACCGAGTCGGCGGGTGAACCTGAACCACAGGCACAGAGCTCCTCTACTGAGGATCCTACTGCTGTCCCCAGTAAGTCCAACAGTGCTTTCTTTTGGAACAATGATATTTCCCTAACTTTCTAACAGAGCTTTTTTTTCCAACCGATTAATGACATTTCATTCCTAACTAAATTTTGACAAATGCTTTTTTGATTTTGATTATGTTTTCAAAATGTTGGGTATCTGTCCCTGCCTTTCTGTTCCTTCAAAGAGCCTCTGTTAAGACTCTCTGTGCTACTACTAGACTGTCTGTAGGTAAGCTTGCCCTGTTGCCCACTCTTTAGTTAAGGTATTAATCTTTTCAAAAAATCTGTGATAGAATAGCTGCAGGCACAGGGTCCACTCCTGTCTTATGCTTTTTTCTCGGTAATGTCTCTTCTTTGCCAATTGACACCAACGAAGTATGCATCCAGATGTTGGTCTAGTATTTTTTAAACGTTAGTATACCACTACTACTCTTGTGGGTATTCTATTCTTCTATGCAGTCACATACATAACTATGTAACTATGCACCACAAAATTGGATGTTGGTGATAGGCAGGTTGGACCTTACTTACAGTCTTACACCTCAGTCACAGAACTCTGAGGAACCCACAATTCACTGAACGACAACCTATATGGGCTCAGTCATTGTTCAATTATTCAATTATCCCACTCCTGAACCCCAATACCAAGATGCCCAATGCTTTTATTACACAATCCATAACCTAAGTAACCCCCTTTTGCTCACTCTCTCGTGTAAATCTACAAGACAACAGACACTGAAAATATACTTCCGAGTCAATGTGGTACTTCAAAAGCTTTATTTTGTTACAAGTAACTAAGTAAGTAACATCAAAGTTTTTTTAAGTTGTTCCGTGAAATACGTCAAGGGCAATCCCACCATAAAAAATCCAGAGCTAAAAAAGGCTGAATAAAGTAAACTACATTTGTACAGCTACCAGTTCATGATAGGGAAATGTGGGAAATGTCGGAGACCCCTCACCATTGAACGTATACTGGTTACATATGCCTCTTTTTGGTAAGCTCTGGAAATCTCTGCTTCGTAGAAGGAAATCTTCTCATCTGCCGAAAAATAATGACAATAGTGGTGCACGTTAGACAGTATGAAAAAATTAAATACATTTATGCATGTTTTTACTTTTAGCAGTCATGCTAAAAAAAAAGGTGTAACCTGAGGCTGTAAGCAAACTCGATTCCACAATCCACATTGAAAAAGTAAATACGGGCCTTTTTATTTTCCAAACTCTTCAGGTGTATGCTTTGAACAATCATGTGGCCTCAAAGGCGTCTTCTCGTACTGCGCAACAAGCTGCGAGGTAGCATGCGCAAAACTGTAGACATTGATGTACAAACTGGTTAAGTTACATGGTTCAGTCTAACTTTCCAAGGACTAGAGTAGCAGTAGAGATGAGATGAGCTTGGGTACCATACCATAACAAATGAATGCTAAATGTGTAGTAGTGAGTTACTTACTCTGCTGTTCTAGGCAATGTGGACTTCTACTGATTACGTTGTACTTAACTGTTTTGCAGAACTCCATTCTTGGTGAACAAGTACAATGGGGGCTGTGCATCCATCTAAAAAGGTGTACTTATTTCTATAGGTGCAGAGCCGGTACCATCCACCAGTGCCGACGGGGACAGCGGGGCAGCGTCAGCAAAGGCGATCCCGGAGGGGACAGGAGGACCAGAGGCACCTACACCAGCACCAGTGGGGGAGGAGCCAACAACAATGGGCGATGGTAAGTTACATTCAATAGTGATCCGCATTACTTGGTGGGTGGGGAAAACTTCCTCACTGTACTCTGGTATATATAATGAACTTGAAGTTCTACTGGACAATAACAATATATGACGCCACCTTTATTTGTCATTACCAAGCTTAGCATTACCACCGGCGACAATTGATAAAATAACAGGCCTCTTCTATCTGACTACAACTCAGCTGTGAAAGGTTGGTGGCAGACTAAAAAAGTCTTATCCACAACATTACATGAACGCGATGGTTTAACACTAAGGAGATTGATTTTAAGTATGATGAAAGGAGCAAGGAAAAAGCACCAATCATATAATATAGAAGGATACTTTGGAATCAGCAATGCAGGTGGCTGATAGCAGTCGGATGCATGGGTTGTTGTGGAAGCATAGAAAGGGGAAAACACAGCTGCCTGCGTGGGTGGGAGACACATCCAATATTGGTGGGTAGTGGTAGATAGTGTCAGCAGCGGTGTTTTGGTCAAACCCAAAGGCAAGGGAAGGAGGGGACGACTGGATGCATTCCGGGTCGTTGCTGGCGAAACACAAACCACCTAAGGTTTGTTGCGCGATATAAAGAATGATAGTCTCTACTAGACATTTACTAGTACTAGCTGGCCCCTGTTAATTAATGTTAGTTTGAGACTTTCACTGTTCCCGGAAGCACAGAGTATATGATTTAAAAAAACGAGATATGAAAAAGACAGGTGTTCGTATGTGTGTGACCGTTGAAGTACACCCATGCTATGCTACTAGGGCAGGCATAATGCCGTGCCAAAAAGACAAACAAATTAAGTATATAAGCCGTAGAATGTTCAAGATAGATAAAACACCATTTTTTGTACTCAGCTTGCTTGCTAGTGCTACTGTACTGTGCCACTATGTGTTGAATAAATTTTGTGTTCTTGATTTGCTGGGATTCAGGATTACAACAATTCTGTCTCTTTCTTTATAGTTACTCCTTCAAAACCAACGAGAAAGGAGTTGGCAGTCCGGGCCCGGCAGCGGAAACTGCAGGCCATCGTTGAGGCCTACCGCCGGCTGGTGGCTCAGGCCGAGGAGGAGGAGGAGGCGGCAGCAGCAGCTGCTGCCTCTTCCAATGCCCCGGCCCCCAAGCCTGCAGGAGTACGTCGCCGTGGTCAGGCAGCTGCCCGCCGCCAGATTTTTACAGCATCGCCCACCCCCCCACAACAACATGCATGCCAATGTAGGTGCCGTCAGTTCCAAAGAAAGATTCTCCTCCGGGTAGCGAGGCTAGAGGGTGAAATAGAGGAGCGTGTGAAGGTCATTGTTGATAAACACTTAAAAGCCTGCCGGCTTTGAGATGGACCCTGTTTGTTTGCCCCTTTTTCAATCCTTTTGTTGGTGGGTGGGAATTGGGTGTTGGGGTTGCATTGAACGTGGAAATTTGGTTGGGGTTAGGGGAGGCGGGTAGGGACAGCTGTGGGGTAAGATTTAATATATATTTTATTTTTGTATCATCTTTATTTATATTATTTTCAAATAAACGATAAACGAGACACAAAGTTATGTTCAAAAGAAAACATTTGAAGTTCATTTGCGTTTCTTGGGGGGGGTGGAGGGGGGATTGTTTCATCAAATAATGTACGTTGTGCAACATCGTAAGGTTTAATTGGCCATGCAGGTCGGCGGACAGTGCTTTCTAATAAAAAAATATATTGCCCACATCTTTAACATGCGGACAGATAGATGCGGTAAACCCTCACCGAGTTATATTTGTAGTATTAGAAGAACTACCAGTCTGTCTTGCGTTATACCTCACAGCAAACTTATCTTACCTGTGATTGCTGATGATGATTTATGATGAAGTGTGGCACTGCAAGGGCTGCATTTGTTTCCCAAGACAATGGAGAAGAATCTGTGGTTCTGAACTTCTGTGATAGTACTAGTAGTAGACAGACCCTGCCAGTAGCATTTTGAGACAAAAAGAAAGAGGAAGTCATTTGCGTGACAGACAATGTGTGGGTAGTATAAGTAAGTACAGTACATTACACAACTGACCTAATATTGCAACTGCTAAACTGAAACAAAACAATGGTTTTGGGGACTGGAAAGTAAGTGCAAGAGAAGATAAGAAGTTCAACTGTAGTTGTAGTACTCACGGCAACGTCAAACTTTTCTAAATCATAATGCTTTAAACTTAAACCCAAACAATTACGCCAATTCATTAGATGTATTCGTTGTTTGATGGTAATGGTAAATTAATTGCCATTATACACAGAGCTTGATTTTGGAAGCCGAAGAAGATCCTGGCCATGCCTTGTTGACATTTCACTATTGTTGCTTTTACCACATCTGCCCCAGCAAGCGCGTGATCAAATTGTTGGTGTATATTTAATGTAAGAAACATCACACCTCAATGAAACCACGCAGCCCGGGGGAAGAGGGTTAGGGTTTGTTGAATGGATGGGTACGGGGGTTTTGGGAAATGTTTGAGAAAGAAAAACAGTACGAATATAGACAACAAAAGCAAAACAATGAAGACGATGATTTATGATGTTGATCCACTACCCAATGAATGTAAGGAATAAACGTAAGAAAAGGAGACGCTGAATATCCCTCTTGGTTTCCCGCCATGCAATTGCTTGATGATGAGGATTAGTGGTAAGGGTGAGTTGATGCTCATAGTATAATAGCAGTGGGTGAAAAACGTCCAGCCTGAAAAAGAAAAGGCAAATACAAAAGAATGTGAATGACCTAAACAAATTGTAATACAGTAAAGATCAAAAATACTACAAGAGGAGTAGTCATATGAGAGGACTTTCAGACTGAGGCGGCTTGGATACAATATGTATAAGTCTACTAGTTGCACATCATTATTAATCTAGAAGTACAAGAAAAGACAGGGGCCAGCACAGAACAGGCCCACGACGACAACACACGGTCACCCGTAATACAAACTGCGTTTCCCTAAAAATTTCACAGAGCCACAGAAAGGCGAATAAAAAAGCAACCTACCATTTACAAAATTAATCAACAAACTCATTGCGTCATTCTCAGTCATCAATCATACCACTATTGTACTCTACCACTGCACAGTGCACACACATGTAGTAGCCTGGGTCTACTGTGCTGTGCCTCTTATTTGTATTTATTACCTTGTATTCCACTCCAAGAAACATCGTACATCAATCAGCTCAGATCCAACTGCCTGACAGCAACCATCATTATCAGGTGTGGCACGTCAAGTCCAACAGCAACAGCAACTCAGTCTGTAGTGAGTGATTACGATAAATTAAGTCCTGACTGCATCTGTGTAGTAGTAGGAACAAAAGTGCGTAAATAATTTATATTATTAAATTAAATGGAAAAATTGGCTATCACGTGAGTCTGAAGTTACTAGTATACTTCAACTCCATGCACATTTGCTCAGAGTCAGCAAAACAATACATCCAATGCAATGCATGGCATCATTCATTTAATATACCTGTCTTGCTCTTCTCTTTCACTGTCAGATGATTGATCACAGATGCTGCCGAGCCTTTTAAAAGTAATGCGAGTCACAACAAGTTGACTTCAGTTGTGGATGCCTGCTCAAGTTTCTTTTGACACTGAAGAGTAGTCTATGAATGCCTGCTCAAGTTTCTTTTGACACTGAAGAGTCGTCTATGAATGCCTGCAGACAGAAGTGGTAGCCTTAAGACTCAGTAAGGCAGTGATGAGTTGCAGATTCCAAATGAAATAGAGGATGGCTGTAGTCATGTACGGTACACTTGTTATGGAGGGACTGTTAGAGGCTACATTATTGTTATTGTACTATACTCCATCTACAACATCCAATGTATGGCTGGCAAGATGGAATTGTATTGACTTGAGTGGGAGTCAAGAAGATGGAGCAAGACTCTGAGGAGTGCAGTCAACATGGAACATAAATGCACAGGCGTGCAACTCCAGGAGGTAAATAAAAAGATACAGTGAAAATAAATGCACAGGCGTGCAACTCCAGTAGGTACATAAAAAGAATCAGTGGTGGGGATGGATTTGGTTGTGGTTTTTATTAGCAGTTTTGCACCAGAAAGCCATTGTTAATAAGAAAATAAATAACACAAATAAAGGAAGGGAGAAAGTAACAATTTAAAAGCCTATTTGTCAGGGAAGAGGAGCTCGTCCTCAAACTCAGGGGGTTCAGACAGAAGTAGGTCTTGTAACACAGTAGTGATGATGTCTTCGGACTCGCTTTCTTCATCCAGCTCTGATTCACGTACAGTATAGTCTGGTGGTATGAAGTGTTGATTCATTTTTATCATTGTCAGCCTCTCCACGCTTTTGGGGGAGAGACTGGTCCTTTTCGATGTCACAATGGCACCAGCAGCACTGAAAACCCGCTCAGAAGGGACACTGGCTACAGGACAAGCCAGATACTTTATCGCCAGCCTGCTCAGCACTGGCCACTGTCTCCTTCTTTCATACCAATAGACCAATGGGCTTTGCTCCATGAACACCTCTGTTGTGTCATCCAGATAGGCCCGAACCATCCGCTCATTGTTCATTGGTGCTCTGCTTTGCTGGTCCTCTTTCCCCTTTGCAACAGCAATGGACTTACCCATCCCTTTTTGTAGAAAAAAAGCAGTTATGCTTTTGGTTGTGTCTGCTGAATCAGATCGTGTAGGTGCTGCTTTTGGTACTGTTGGTGCCCGCTGGGAAGCAGACGCACTGCTCTCACGCTCTGATGAACTTGCCTCAGGAGGATGGCCTGGAGTACTTTGACTGTCCTGGGCTGGCACTGACAGGCCTTTAAGTAACAGCCGTTCGGTTTCTAAATCATTAGCTTCCACAGCTATGGAAGTTTTGTAATTTGCAACATCCCTATCTGAAAAAGGAATTACTGCGCTACTGCTGACAAACAATTTGTACCGTGGATCCAACATTGTTGCAGTTATGTAATGTTGATCTGACACAATCCCTTGAAGCCTTGCATTTACAGATAAGCGGTTGGCTAAGGCCTTGGCCAAGGTACATGCATCAACTTTTTCTTCGTCACCTTCGTATCTTTCACAGACCTCCTTCAGCTGTTGCTCTAGCATGTACAACAATGGGATGGCTTGGCCCATAGTACAGTCCTCCCTGCTAACTGCACGTGTGAAGACCTCAAAAGGTTGTAGCATCTCTGTCAAGCATTTAATGATGTCCCACTACCACATCTCAACGGTCAGGGTTTTAAGATTAACAGTAGGATCCCCTAATCTTCTTGACATGACATAAGCATTCAGTGGTATGTACTGCTCAAAGAGACGCTCAAGCATGAAATAAGTAGAGTTCCAACGTGTTGGGACCTCCTGGATCAGTGCTTTGACTGGCATTCTATGCTCACGCTGAATGACGCGTAGCAGCTTCCGTGCTTTAAAAGAATGGTTAAAATGTGTGCATATTCTTCTGCAGATGGTCAGTATGTTGCTGACTTTGGCTTCAGTTTTCAGAAAGTCTTGCACGACTAAGGTAATGCAGTGGGCCAAACAGGGTACCCTGAAATAATGTCCTTCTCTCATTGCCTTCACTACATTACTGCCATTGTCGGTGGCAACAAAACCAATCTTAAGGCCTCTTGGTTGCAGCCATTCAAAGACCTTGCTGTTAAACTCTGACAAAATGTTTTCAGCAGTATGATTTTTCTCCATACCAAACATGGCTACAGTTGCATGTCTGCAAGTATCATTAAAAATCCCAGCAACGTCAAGGCCTGAAGTTAACTTGTCTTTAACACCTGCAAAAGAGATCCAGTGTGCGGTGATGCACATATAATCTGCTGTGGCTACGCGACTGCTCCACATGTCTGTTGTCAGGTGGATACAATGGACAACACTCTGTTGTAAGGCTTTCCCAATCAATTCCAGCACGTCGTGGTGTAGTGCTGGAATAGCAACTCTTGCAAAATAGTAGCGACTGGGAACATCCCATTTTGGGGAGAGTGTTGCCACTAATTCCCGAAATCCCACTGCCTCCACAAATGAAAATGGGAGAAGGTCGAGTGCCAACATTTTTGCAAGTTTCGCATTATACAAACGTGCTATTGGGTGGTTCCGCTCGTACTTTCCCTCCTGCCTAAACATGCTAGTAATGGTAAGCTGATTGGTATTTCTTTCTGTTATGCTAGACGGACCACCTTTTAACGCAGACTTTGCACTCCTTGGTGTCTCCGGCTGACTCTGGTGCCACTGAGAAGTTGCTGATGCGGAGGATGTGAACTGCACCACTCCAGTGCTGGCGACAGGGCTCATTTGTATACCACTCCCAGATAGAAGGTCATCGTCTGCCTCTTCTTCCTCCTGGTAAACCATGAGTGGACCTTGTAGTACTGTATCCCCACCAACACCAGTGCTGACATTTTTTAAGCTTGCAAGGTGGTTCTCCCACTGGATTACGTGTGTTTTTTTCAAATGGGTCGTTTGGCCTCCAGTACCATAGTTTGTACCAATGTTACCACGACTAACATTGGTATGACAAATGGTACATATAGCAAAGTTCTCCTGATGGGGGTGAACCGTAAAAAAATCCCACACTGGGGAGGTAAACTTTTGTCTCCTGCCCTAGGAAGAGGACCCACTTCCAATGCCGGATGAACTGGAGGATTTTTGTTGAATTTCCCTATGTGACAGCTCAGTACTAGTACTGCCACTACCTCCTTCTGTTGAGGTGGCGCTTGTGCTGGATGTCGGACGCTGCCGGGCCTTCGCTGATGAAAAAATGGGAGCTGGTGTTACTTTGGGTGCTGAGTGTGTAGGAGTTATACGTGCTACCTGCTCATCACTAATCGCAGCCCTTCCGGATAGGGTGAAAATGTTGGTCTCTACATCCTCTGCACCAGGAATAACGCTCGTGATGATAACAGTGTCAGACCCGTCTTTATCACCAGCAGTATCCTGCTCACCTACATCGACCTCCATTTCAAGCCTTGGTGGATCCTTCCTTTTTCCTAGCCTGGTCTTGGGATGTCTCTCCTTTGAATGCTCAGATACTTTTGGATGCCACTCCTCATCAAGGTCATCTGAAGGGATGCTTGGCGAAGAAGTCGATGCACTGCCACCACTAACCCTCCTTTTCCTTGGTAAATTGAAAGACAATAGATCACCTCCAGAAGTGGCTTCCTCTTCTTCTTCCTAGGAATGAGGCTCTACTTCCTGAACTGCCCCGACTTCAGGAGGAACAACTACTACTTTTGCGTGCGGAGATGGTGGTTGTTGTTCTTGAGGAAGTACTATAGCGGGCTGTGGTTCTTCAACAACTACTATTGTGGGATTTGGTTGTTGTTGTTGAACAACTATTGTGGGCGGTGCTTGTGGTTGTTCAACAACTATTGCGGGAAGTGGTTGTTGAACATCTAGTGCTGGCGGTGGTTGTTGAACACTTTCATCTTGCAAGGATTGTGTACTACTTTGGGACAGCGATAAGTTTAGTTCAGGCTCAGTATCACTGCTTTGTAACACTAGGCTGGCTACCTCTTCGACCCTCATGTGCTTGGCCCTGGGTTGGTGGCTTGGCCCCGTTAATGCGGATGTGCTGGCCCCAGCTTGCACCCCGGACACCGCTGCTGCAGGCGTACCTTTTGGGGGCCCAAAAAAGGTTTTGGGGTCCATACCACACTTAAGTGACACTTCCTTTTTCTGTACCTTCTTCTCAGCAACTTTCTTGGTGGTGGAGGACCTGGTACCTGCTTTCTTAGGGCCCATCTTCTTCTGATGTCAGCACACAGCAGCACTCAGTAGCACAAATTGCAGAGATGCGTGGTGGTCAGATGAGTCACATGCCACACGTGGCGTACAACTGAAGGACGTCCGTCTGGCAGTAGAACGGGCGATGGATAAAAACAAACAGCACCTCCTCAGTCTTTCTTTGTGCACCTACAAGCAAAGAAGACAGAACAACATCAGTCAAACAAGCAGTAAGCCAACATGAACAATTGAAAGACACACAGGCCAATGTATAGAACACAAAACAGAAGACTAATACTACCAGCACCACAGCTCCCAGCCACATGAAGTCCAGAAAGAACCAATAAAGTCAAGTGGGCCTATATACCAATATGGACAGAAAAAGGAGGATGCATGCTACACATGACAGGTTAATGCAAGGAATAAAAAAAAAACCCATGGCTAAGAGGTTGGAAACCTACACCGCAAAAACACATACAAGGCGCAAAAACACATACAAGGCATAACATTATTACACACACAAAAAAAGTTACCTACACCCCTGCCCAAACAACACATTTAGGAATGCAATGCCATACATACATGCACTAATGATGTTAATTGAATAGACCAAATAGAAACAGCTACATAGAGCAGCCCCGCTAACTACTACCTCTGGGACTCTGGCCTACTGTCAGATCAGACCAAAAGCAGGGAGGCCAATGACAAATTCACAAAGGAAGTACCTACAAAATGGCCGCCACCACATGGCCTGGCCACCAACAACAACATGGCAGAATCATCACAAAGGAAGTACACACAAAATGGCCCCCACCACATGGCCTGGCCACCCACAACAACATGAAAAGAAAGAGAAGACAGACAATAAAAGCCTATGGCAAAGGGACAATGCTTAGCTTCACAAAATGGACACACCACTGCCCAAATTGGTCACCCCACCCATAAATATGAAATCATTACATAGAGGACAGAAAGAAAGTGGAAGAGGTCCATGCTCCAATAAGACAACACTACAACTAAATGACACCTAAATGAGGACTTTTTGTAGCACAAGAAACAGATTAAACATTTTCGAGGAACTTTTATGCAACTCGGGACATATTGTTCGTAAGAATGCAAAATCGGCGTGTTCGGCAGCGCGAATTGAATGAAACGTCGTTATCGCGTTCCCGAGCCAGTACATTGAGCGCGCGAACAAGACAAAAAATGTAAGGTCGCGTGTCCACACTGTGCGACGTTACCAAAAGTACGCGAGCTGTATTCCTAAGGTTACCTACTGGCAGGGAGTGCCCTATTAGTTACACACAAGCAACCAAAAGCTGAAAGTACCAACATAAAAAAAATGTGAAGCAATCCAAAGCCATACACGATGTAATTAAAGATACAGCACAAAAAGAGTTGATTAACTTTAATGCACCTATGGCTGTGACTAGTAGTACCTCTGCCCTACTGCCAGACTAGTCAAAAACCTTGGATGCCTATGGCAAAAGCACAAAGGAAGGACACACATAATGGCCGCCACCATAGGGCCTGGCCACCAACAACAACATGGAAAAATCACAAAGCATGTATACCCAAAATGGCCTCCACCACATGGCCTGGCCACCAACAACAACAAGGCAGAATCATCACAAAGGAAGTACCTACAAAATGGCCGCCACCACATGGCCTGGCCACCAACAACAACATGGCAGAATCATCACAAAGGAAGTACACACAAAATGGCCACCACCACATGGCCTGGCCACCCACAACAACATGAAAAGAAAGAGAAGACAGACAATAAAAGCCTATGGCAAAGGGACAATGCTTAGCTTCACAAAATGGACACACCACTGCCCAAATTGGTCACCCCACCCATAAACAAGAAATCATTACATAGAGGACAGAAAGAAAGTGGAAGAGGTCCATGCTCCAATAAGACAAAACTACAACCAAATGACACATAAATGAGGACTTTTTGTAGCACAAGAAACACATTAAACATTTTCGAGGAACTATTATGCAACTCGGGACATATTGTTCGCGAGAATGCAAAATCGGCGTGTTCGGCAGCGCGAATTGAATGAAACGTCATTATCGCGTTCCCGAGCCAGTACATTGAGCGCGCGAACAAGACAAAAAATGTAAGGTCACGTTCTCACACTGTGCGAAGTTACCAAAACTACACAAGCTGTATTCCTAGGGTTACCTAATGGCAGAAATTGACAGATTCGTTAAACACACCCAAAACCTGACATACCCCACACATAAAAATAAGATTTTCTAAATCAAACCAAGCCATCCATGATTTTCTAATTAAGGGTACACCACAAAAACAGTTGATTAACTTTCATGACCCTATGACTAGTACCTCTGGCCTACTGGCAGAGTAGGCCACAAGGTTGGAGGCCTATGGCAAGAGCAAAGTGGCTGGGAATCATAAAATGGCCGCCAACACATGGCCAGGCCAACCACACAAAGTTAATACAATGAACTCAAGCATGCCTACACACTAACTACATGGAGTACTAGGGTCAGCTATTGGCTTAAAAAAAATAAAAACCATTTAAATTACACAAACAGAAATTCCACAACAGACATTGGTATTGCATATTGACCATAATCCAATGCCAGCCATGATGTTTGTTTACAAACTTGAATACAAATTTAAACACAGACCACAGAATTATGATTTTACCCATGGGTACCTCTCTATGTAGCCTGGATGAAATTTAAAAAGAAATACAAGTTGGGACCTCATAAAAGTACAGGCCCCCATCAATAATTTAAATCCAGGAATGAATGAATACTGTAGTTAAAAAAATCACAAATCAAACAAACTCAAGTCTACAACATCATACTCACTCATACATTACTGAAACTTACTTGAAAAAGAGAATTCAAAATCCAAAAGTCCTCAATAAAATCCAAGAAAAAGCAGTAATGCAGCCAACACACACAGAAAGTGATCCTTAAAGCTCAAAATCCAAATGAAAGTGAGCACCTCATGGACAAAGCACTGGGAGGAGCCTGGTGGACAGGAACAGGAAGTTGTAAACTCAAGAGCCCTTCCTCCTTAATCTTCAAAAATAGAGTAGAAACAAAAAGAGGACTCCTTCCCCCCAAAAAATACAGCCAAAGGTACAACTTTAAGGGGTTTCTCACTTTTTGGCTAACCAAAATGGTAATTTATTATTATGGTTTAACTTTTAACATGCTCGCGAGTTATTCTGTGCAAGATTGCAGGTTCTGCGTGTTCGGCAACTCGATCTTACGAACAAGCATCCTCGCGCGTCCTTATGACGCTATCGCGCATCCAAATGACGTTATCGCGTTCGCACAGTCGCACGGAATGGTGCGGGATGGTTTACAAACATGGTGGCACACGCGACCGGGAAAAAGCGAACGCAGAACTAAGGTAAGACATTGCCGCGCACGCGATAATGTTATTCAGCGCGCGAGAACTACGCTACGCACCGGATCGCGGAGTAATCGACAGCTACGCGTACTCCGCGGAACGCGGAGTTGCCGAAACTCCGCAAACTCCGCGAACAGAGCATAGTTCTTCGCCCAGGGTTATCCATAACCACAAGGTCTCTTTAAAAAAGCTTCCGTTTTGTCAGGAGAAGGTGACCTATTTAGGTCATCTCCTCTCGAAGGAGGGAAGGCGGCTCACCGTGGATCGTGTAGCCGTTATCAATGCTATGGCGGCCCCACGGACATAAAAGCAGGTACAAGCCTTCATAGGTCTAACCTCATACTGTAGACAGTGGATTTCCAATTTTTCGGCCATGGTCAAACCTCTTCTTGCCCTCACCACTAAAGACATATTAGACGGTTCCTTTCCATGGACTAGAGAGCATACGCAGGCCTTCCAGGATTTAAAAAGAGCTCTGCATACTGCTCCAGTCCTCTGTACTCTTGATTATAACAAACAATATTTCTTTTTGTACATGAGACAGGCGGCTGTGCATGCGCTGTTTTGACCCATATATTTGGAGGTCACCATCGGCCATGTGCCTATTTTTCAGCTACCTTAGATCCTGTTGCGAGGGCTCTCCCAGGATGCCTACGGGCGACAGCTGCGGCCGCACTCATGTCCGTCAGAGTGCGGGGATCGTCATGAACTCCCCCATGACTCTGATGGTTCCCCATTCTGTGGATACCCTCCTTAATAACACCAAGACACAGTACCTCACTAGCGCACGACTCACAGGATATGAATTGACACTCTTTTCCAGCCAAATGAGCATCAAAAGATGCACTGTACTGAATCCCACCACCTTACTCCCACTGGATACTCAGGATGCCTGTTTAGATCCACATGACTGTATATTGAGGACAGAGGAGGAGACGAAGGGACGGGTTGACTTATAGGATACCCTGATAGCAGACCCTGAAGGTACACTGTATGTGGATGGATCATGTCTCAGAGGGCCAGATGGTAACACATCAGCCGCCTACGCCCTGCCCTTACTAGAGCCTGTGAGTTAAGCAAAGGACTAACGGTTAATATCTATACTGACAGTATGCCTCTGGGGTTGCTCACAACTTTGGGAGACTGTGGAAAGAAAGGAAGTTCCTTACTTCACATGGGACGAAAATTCAACATGGCCCCCTAATTCACTGATTATTAGACTCCCTGACATTTCCCAGAAAGGTAGGTATTATAAAATGTAAAGCTCATAAGAAAGTGACGGATGATGTTGGAAAAGGTAAAATGCCCTGGCTGGCCAGACAGACATCTTTTAAGAAAAAGGAAGGAATGTATGGTTGAAGATACAGTACAGAGTGTGATCGATATTCAGTCTCATGCTACCCCTGAGGAGCTGAGGATGTGGACGGAGCATTTAGTGGTAAAGGAAATAGATGGTTGTTGGGCCCATGTCACTTTGGAGAGACAATGGGTGTTGCCCGACAGTCATATGCTACCGGTCATAACGATGGCCCATGGCCCTGCTCACATTAGGGCAAAATGGATATGTAAGTTGCTGGAACCCACCTGGTATAACTCTAAGACACCAGCATATGCTGAGTGGATGGTCAAAGCATGCATGATTTGCATTTATACAACCCGGGAAAAGGTAGAGTAACCCCTGGAGGAGGATTCTCTCCCCCTACTTTTCCTTTCGAAGCCCTCCAGATGGATTACATCCAGATGAACAGATGTAACAATTTGTAATACATCCTGGTGGTGGTCTGTACCTTCAGCCGATGGGTGGATGCCTACCCTGTCAAAGACTGCACCGCTATGACTACCGCCAAAATACTATTGAAAGAATACTTCCCACGATGTGGTTTCCCCGTTTGGTCTGGAGTACAACAAGACACACTTTACGGCTCAAATAATGGAGTATGTCTGTTCAGCACTGGGTATGAAACAAAAATTTCATGCAACTAACCACCCCCAGTCAGCAGGTCTAGTGGAGGTGTACAATGGCATCCTAAAGACAAAACATGGCCACGATTATAGCCGAGACAGGTGTCACTTGGTTGATGCTCTGCCCCTGGCTCTGCTGTCTGTCAGGACAACGGCCCATACCAGGAGAGGACTATCTCTCCATGAGATTGTGTTCAGGAGGCCAGCCAATGTGTGGGGTGTTCCAGGGCCCCAGAAACTGTCTGATGTTGAATACCCTGTGTTGACTGATTATCTGTACAGTTTGACTAACACCTTTTGTACTCTTTACCACAAGGTGCATGAGGCCATACCTGATAAAAGCAAGGGCCCAGGACACGTTATCCAACCTGGTGACTGGGTTCTAATTCGCAACTTTCAACATACTAAGAGCCTCGAGCCCGGCTGGACACAGCCCCGTCAGAGGTGTTAATGGCCACCCGCACTGCCATGAAAGTTGAAGGATGGAAGTACTAGATCCATGCGACACACTGTAGATGAGTGCCTCTGCCTCTCCCCTATGATCAGTGGGTGAGAGAAGGACAAGGAGACTCAGAAACAGAAACAGTCCCGATGTTTGTTCCCTTCAGCGACGCAAGATTACATTCTACATCTACGGAAGCTGAGAGTGACAGTATACTGAAGGGAAAGGTGGAACACTCCCCTCACTCTGCTCAGCATCAGGAACAATTATTCCCCGACCATACTGTTCCTACTTCTACACGATACAACTTGCGTTCCAGAAGGAAGGCTTGCCCTTGACTTCGCCCAGGTACCTGTAGGCTGTAGGGCTGTGATCTCCCGGCTAAGACCGGTGCTGGTGTGTCTGTCTAAGGTATGCCCCTAGGGCTCTTGGCACCTGCATCCAATGAAGCAATCACTAATCACAGACAGCTGCTAGTGGTCCCTGGCTTAGTACAATGGCAGCTGTCCAATACACCCAAGTCCAGAAAGGATATGTCTGTCTCCTACATAGCAAGTGCTTTGTGGCCCCCTTGGTGATACTGTTTGTCTCAATCATCTTGTCTATTATCGGTTGGATGTTACTGATCTACTATCCTGTTACCCCACCAACTCCTACCTCGACTCCTGCAGAGCATCAGTATTTCACTTTACCCGCCCACGAATTACCCTGTTGTGCATAATTTTTAAATAACACCATTGTCCAGATGTTACATCATCATCAGCTGATCATAAATACTTCGAACTGTTGAGTATGTGGACTGATGCGGCATGCTATAACAAAACCTGTCCTATTCTTTCCTTATCCTTTTTCCATTTCTGGGTCCTGTCTTGCATGGTGGATGTTGATGCAGGAGGCCTATACTGTCAATGGTACTGACAATTCTGCCCTTGGAACATTTTGAGATGACTTCTGGCGAAACTGGTCTGGCAATACCAATACCCCTTTTTGCCCGACCGGCTCATCAACATTGCTATTACCAACAAATTAACTCGGTGAGATGGTGGTATTTAACTCAACTTCTCGACAAAGATTTACCAAATTTCGCACCAGAAGGCTATCACCTGATGTACGAAACACATGTTATAAATGTGCGGACCGTGTCTGCATCCATGGCTTGGAAACGAAGAAAGTTGGTGCTAGTATCTGTGACATCATTAAAACTTTAAACTCTACGCCTCCTCCAAAGTTGGTGGCGTCCCCCAACACTTATTTTATCTGTGGCACAGCGGCCTACACTTGGCTCCCCCGTAGCTGGTCTGGTACCTGCTATCTGGCCTTTCTCCTTCCACCAACGTATTCTACCCATGGAGATTACCACCTGTTGATGAAGGGCGCTTTGCGTGGCTCACGTAGGGGTGTCATATTGGCTGAGGATACAGTAGGCCAGGAACCCGGGGACTTCTTTAAGGGGTTCCTTCGATTCTGGGGCCCCATGGCAAACAGTCGGGCTATACGAGGACTGACCAGGGTCCTTGAGGCCACATCACAGGGACAGCTGGTGCCCTCTCCAACATCACTGCAGAGCCACAGGCAAACCGCCTTGTAACTCTTCAAAATCGTATGGTCCTTGACATCATCCTCGCTGATCATGGTGGTGTGTGTAAATTGATTGGCTCCAGCTGCTGTGTGTATATTCCAGATCACGCACCCACAGTACCCTCCTGGTTGTTTCTGCTGATGTCTGATGACACTCTGACTGCCACGACCACCCTGCCCTTCCTGCTCCTTGTGGTTGAGCCAATTTTAAAAAAGGGAACAAAGAATTGGCCTCACCACCCTCGGACTGAGCTCCTGCACACACCCACCCTGTTTTGCAAGACTTGGTCACACCGCCGTCCCAGAACTTGTTTCTTTCACATATCCTGCTGTTCAAGATCTGTCTGTTCTCTCACGTACATATCCTGTTTTGCAGGACTTGTCCATAATCTTTTGTACCATCTGTTGAAGCACCGTCCTGCTTGAACAAAGAATGGCGTACCTGCATTCTGACTCGGGGGCGCCAGGCCTCTATCCGAACTCGTTTCTTGAGGTTGGAAATGTGTATATATGGCCTCTAAGCTGCGGAGTGAAGCAGCAGCCTCCCCTGTCTTGTCTCCGATGAGCTTGGGACTCTGTTCCATAGCCCGGGCTATTTGAATAAAACATGGTTCCTCCTGCAGACGAAGGCTCCTGTGTCTCCTTTTTTCTATATAAGGAGGGTATGGAAGACTTTGGTGGTTCCCCCGCCACCAGGACCCAGTAAGAGGGTATAAACAGTTCTTCAGAAGTGAATGCTGGAGGCTATAAATCTGTCTTTATGTCACCTTATGTTACAGAGTGGGATTTGGATAGCATGCATTCATATTGAAGGCAGCCAGGCTGACAGTTGACTGTATTTGTTAGTACTGTGATGTCAACAGATCAGCTTTTTGAGCCAATGGATCACACCGTTGCTCAATGAAATGAAATCAATGTAAATCAAATATCTTTTCAACTTTTATTTGCATGAGAATGGATGCAGTTGGTAACAGTACATGCCATCTTCATCCATCCCACCAGTTTAACCTCCTATTCTGCCTCTACCTGTGCCTAACTCTGCCTGATTAGACACCTAAATCCAGCTTTGCCACCTTAGAGGGTCACCTTCTCACCTTTCGCATTATAAAGCTTCACCATCTGCTTACCGTTTTTTATGATAGGTGATCTAGGATTACTGACACCTTATACATTTGTCGACCCTGTACAGTGCTATGCTGCCTTTTGGCTAGAATTGCACTATTAAAATGCCACATACGCCTCTATCCTTAGTACATAAACCAAGAGCTATCCGAAGCTAACTTTGTGGCCTTCAGACTTCACAAGAACCCTAAATGATTATACCAATCGGAGTAAAGTAGGAAGGTATATCAAAGATATACGTTTTGGAAACAATGCTGTCAGTTAACATGATTGTGGATAGAATGATTTGGGTGATTTTAGTGCACAGAGAGGAGGTAAAGCTTCCCAAAAGAAGGGAATACTGTATACTTATTGGAATCATTGATGCTACATTCATTACCTGTGTGTAGCTGATTCTTTTTTTGTATATATCTGTGTGTTGTCACATCCTGTGCTGCTGTCAGTTCAAAAGGGCACATGATGTCACTTCCTGTGATGTCATCAATGTTAAAAAGGATGTCACTTCCTATGATGTCACAGAATAGGGTCACAGGACATGTAATGACACTTCCGCTACCCCTTGCATTTTGGTGAATCGACGTCTATGAAAACCAGTAGGGCAGACATTTATGGGTAAACAACGTTTGTGCATACAATGCATGCAAACAGCGTTTGTGAGTGTCTTTACATTTGTCCATACATTAAACAGGCCTGTTAGCTTTTGCAAAGATTGTTTGGTTGGTGATGAATAATTGAAGGGTAGGTGACTCTATGAAGTCTGTGGAAATCCCTTTGCTTGTTTGGATGGAGACAATGGGGGTCATTAGGATGACGGGCGGACTTTGCCTGCCCGCCATCCTATCGGTAAATGGGACTGCCCGCCATAAGGGCGGGGGTCCCTTGGGGGACATTAGGATGTGCCCGTGGCAGTGGCGGGTGCATCCTGCATTCCTGTCATTGTGGCGGGCGGTGCACTCAGCACTGCCCGCCACAATGCCAGGAAGGCATGTTGTGCACTTCCATGCACAAGATGGCAGGCACTGCGCAGTGCCTGCCATGTTGTGCATGGAACTGCTGGGGGGTACCATAGGTACCCCCATGTGCACCCCCCACCCCTCAGGATCACTGGGGGCTCGCTACAGGCCCCCAATGTCAAGAACCACCTGCCTGGGCATGTCCCCGCCCGTATACAAATATGGATGGCAGTGTCTACCAGACACCACCACCATATAGACTGATTTTCCGCCCAGTAGGCAATCCGGCAGATTGCCTACTGGCGGAAAACAAGCGGACGGTCTTCCCATCCACCAGGGTCCCCCCCGCCATGGTAATGTGGCGGGGGGAATGGAAGCGGGCAGAGGTTTTTGGCGGGCGTATCGCCACCGCCATACTGGCGGTGGCAATCCGTCCGTCATCCTAATGGGCCCCAATGAGTCCAGGAGTGTGAAACCTTCCAAATGAGAGGGTGGGGTGTCTTATTAAGCATTCACAGTTGCACCACAACTGACCACAGCATCAAGCTCTAGTGCCAGTGATCACTATGAAGAGCTCAATTTGGCTTCAAAATAGTGGTAAAGATGTATTCAAGCAGTACACTGCGCTTTATTTTAACACCTAAGGAGTGAAAGACGCTGTCAATGTCGGTGTTCTAGTGGATTGGTTTCCCTTCGAGAGCTGAGGCCTCCATCTTGTCCGAATTCTTAACTCCAATCCAGTCTATAAGTTGCATTTAGGCAGACAGCTTAGTTTTTCTTACGCATGTTTCAGTTTCAGTACATTCAGTGCAGCAGTTACCATCCTCGGACAGGATTGCTGCTGACATGCTCATTTGTGACAAATTAAACGTGGATAAGGAGAACAAAACTGTTTTATGATTCGCTGAAATAAAAATTACTGACAGAGAAAGAGCCATGTTAGATACTCAGTGTATATATGCAACAATGGTTCTGTAGGGAAGAAAAACAATTGTTTTGTTTGTCCTTATGACAGACGATATTTGTAGTATTGCTTCAAAATTACAAATATCGAAAGAAACTAAGCGAACACACCATTTCCTGTATATTTCATTATTTTATAAATCATTAATTCTACAAACGACACAGATGTACAAATACTTTGAGGATTGTCCAAAACAGAAATCATACAAAAACAAAAACAAACAATTGGCTTACACGTGATTAAGTGCATGAAAGTGAAACCGTGACATTTACTATACTTCACAACTAAACATACATAATGACAATTAAAAAACAGTCCAAAGATTTCGTGAAGTGAAAGACCCCGGAAGAGAGAATACCCTTGAGGAGTGAATTTTGTCACATGTTGACGCGCCCTTGGTCCTCACTATAGGTTGCAGTGAAATCTTATTAGGCCTGGATTTACTGAAAGCTCTGTATGCGACCATATCATGTAGTCCCCACGGTATATCCCTAACAATTTCCCCCACCGCAGCCTCCTATATGTATCTGTCCGGTCCCCTCCCACCAGAGTTGCAGTCTTTACCTTCCTGCCTCTGGCCATCATCGGACACTGATTTCGGCTGTCTCAATATACCCCCTCATGTGGTATGTATTCAGCCCGGCACCATCCTTCCCTGCCTTCGACAGTATCGACTGCCTACAGAAGGAGAAGCGGCCCTTTTAACAATAATATCTGAATTGATGGACAAGGGCGTAGTGGAGTGGAGGAGACACGTGGTAATATCTGTAACAGTCCCATTATTCCGGGTTTTAATAATCCAATGGAGATGCTCTCTCCCCTAAAATATACAGATTTGTGATTTACCTGAGAGCCCTTATCAAAAGAACAAAATAACAATCTCCCAATACCCTGTTGTCCCCGACATTACAGCCCTCTTGACGATGGTCCCTTCTGACGCCACTCACTTTTCTGTCATAGACCTGAAGAACTCCTTTCTCAGTATTCCTATACATCCTGACAGCAGACATATTTTTGGTTTCTTCCTTGGTGGGCGGAGCTTTAGATTTTGCCTCGCCCCTCAAGGCTTCACCGAGAGCCGCAGTATCTAAAGTCAAGCTTTACATAGTATGTTGATAACCTCCTCATTACTGCAAATTCCGCCCCGACATGTAAAGAGGCTACTGTTTGTTATGCCACCTTGCCATCCATAACCACAAGGTCTCTTTAAAAAAGCTTCAGTTTTGTCAGGAGAATGTGACCTATTTAGGTCATCTCCTCTCAAAGGAGGGAAGGCAGCTCACTGCGGATCGTATAGCCGTTATGAATGCTATGGAGGCCCCACGGACATAAAAGCAGGTACAAGCCTTCATAGGTCTAACCTCATACTGCAGACAGTGGATTTCCAATTTTTCGGCCATGGTCGAACCTCTTCTTGCCCTCACCACTAAAGACATATCAGACAGTTCCTTTCCATGGACTAGAGAGCATACGCAGGCCTTCCAGGATTTAAAAAGAGCTCTGTGTACTGCTCCAGTCCTCTGTACTCCTGATTATAACAAACAATATTTCTTTTTGTACATGAGACAGACAGCTGTGCATGCGCTGTTTTGACCCAGATATTTGGAGGTCACCCTCGGCCATGTGCCTATTTTTCAGCTACCTTAGATCCTGTTGCGAGGGCTCTCCCAGGATGCCTACGGGCGACAGCTGCGGCCGCACTCATGTCCGTCAGAGTGCGGGGATCGTCATGAACTCCCCCTTGACTTTGATAATTCCCCATTCTATGGATACTCTCCTTAATAACACCAAGACACATTATCTCACTAGCCCACGACTCATAGGATATGAATTGACACTCTTTTCCAGCCAAAATAGCATCAAAAGATGCACTGTACTGAGTCCCACCACCTTACTCCCACTGGATACTCAGGATGCCTGTTTAGATCCACATGACTGTATATTGAGGACAGAGGAGGAGACAAAGGGACAGGTTGACTTATAGGATACCCTGATAGCAGACCCTGAAGGTACACTGTATGTTGACGGATCATGTCTCAGAGGGCCAGATGGTAACACATCAGCCGCCCACGCCCTGCCCTTACTAGAGCCTGTGAGTTAATCAAAACAATAACGGTTAATATCTATACTGACAGTATGCCTCGGGGTGGCTCACAACTTTGGGAGACTGTGGAAAGAAAGGAAGTTCCTTACTTCACATGGGACGAAAATTCAACATGGCCCCCTAATTCACCGATTATTAGACTCCCTGACATTTCCCAGAAAGGTAGCTATTATAAAATGTAAAGCACATAAGAAAGTGACGGATGATGTTGGAAAAGGCAAAAAGCCCTGGCTGGCCAGACAGACAGCTTTTAAGAAAAAGGAAGGAATGAATGGTTGAAGATACAGTACAGAGTGTGATCAATATTCAGTCCCATGCTACCCCTGAGGAGCTGAGGATGTGGACGGAGCATTTAGTGGTGAAGGAAATAGATGGTTGTTGGGCCCGTGTCTTTTTGGAGAGACAATGAGTCCTATTGCACCCTCGGAGACCCGTTTCACAGAGATCACCGCCTCCACGCGTTATTATCCTTGAAAGCATCGAAAGAATCCGAAGACCCACGCTGCAGTGTTTACTAACCGCAAGATAAAGCGAGAACACTTTCAGCCGGCACAGCGTCTGTCAATATCAAGACGGCGCACCAGAAGCGTTTCTGCTCATGAGCACTGCCCCGTGTTTTGGATCATAAGCAGAACAACGCTGCTATCGGATTTAAACTAATCAACTCGAAAAGCTTTCCTTCGGTTGCCACCAGTAAACGAGAAACTAAATATTTTAGGTGCAACCGAGGGACGCCCTCTTTTAACCCATTCTGAATCATTTTACCTCGTGGAGGCGGCGTTATATTGTTACTACTTATCAGGTTTATCGAATAATTAAGCTTAAATCTGAGTGCTGCATCAAAAATAAAGAACAAATAGACCAATGCTGTATGACAGATGAAAACTAAAGAGAAAATTTCCCTCAACATTTTAACTGAACCATTTAGAAAATACCAACTTCGCAAGTCAATTTTGAGTTGCTTTCAGCCATAGGGAGTGTTTTAAGTCTTGATAAAGGCGCTGGACGCCGAAACGCGTTGACATTCAACTTGATACACCGCCTCTCTGGAATCCGCAAAAGAAATCTATATATGTTTTTTATTACGTTTTCTTGTTTATGAACTGTAATCTTACCTTGTATTGAAATATATGCATTTTTATATTGTCTTTGTTTAAAAATAAAATCTATTTAGTATATATAAGTATTATAATCTTTTATTGGAAACTGTTACTTCCCTTTCCCCCCCCCCACCCTTTTCCTAGTTTTTGTCCTGTAACCATTGCGAAGGTAATCTAAAACTTCCGCCTAGGCTGTTTTTTCCATTGTGTAATTTCCCTGACCTAGGGGTAAGATTCAATTGTGTATACAGGGAACCCTTGTTTTAAGCAAGTGAGACAATGAGTGTTGCCCGACAGTCATGTGCTACCGGTCGTAATGATGGCCCATGGCCCTGCTCACATTAGAGCGAAATGGATATGTAAGTTGCTGGAACCCACCTGGTATAACTCTAACTCTAAAACACCAGCATATGCTGAGAGGATGGTCAAAGCATGCATGATTTGCATTTATACAACCCGGGAAAAGGTAGAGTAACCCCTGGAGGAGGATTCGCTCCCCCTACCTTTCCTTAAGAAGCCCTCCAGATGGATTATATCCAGATGGACAGATGTAACAATTTAAAATACATCCTGGTGGTGGTTGACCGATGGGTGGATGCCTACCCTGTCAAAGACTGCACCACTATGACCACCGCCAAAATACTATTGAAAGAATACTTCCCACGATTTGGTTTCCCCGTTTGGTCTGGAGTACAACGGGACACACTTTACGGCTCAAATAATGGAGTATGTCTGTTCAGCACTGGGTATGAAACAAAATGTCATGCATCTAACCACCCCCAGTCAGCAGGTCTAGTGGAGGTGTACAATGGCATCCTAAAGACAAAACATGGCCACGATTATAGCCGAGACAGGTGTCACTTGGGTTAATGCTCTGCCCCTGGCTCTGCTGTCTGTCAGGACAACGGCCCATACCAGGAGAGGACTATCTCCCCATGAGATTGTGTTCAGGAGGCCAGCCAATGTGTGGGGTGTTCCAAGGCCCCAGAAACTGTCTGATGTTGAATACCCTGTGTTGACTCATTATCTGTACAGTTTGACTAACACCTTTTGTACTCTTTACTACAAGGTGCATGAGGCCATACCTGATAAAAGCGTGGGCCCAGGACACGTTATCCAACCTGGTGACTGGGTTCTAATTCGCAACTTTCAACATACTTAGAGCCTCGAGCCCTGCTGGACACAGCCCCGTCAGGTGTTAATGGCCACCCGCACTGCCATGAAAGTTGAAGGATGGAAGAACTAGATCCACGCGACACACTGTAGACGAGTGCCTCTGCCTCTAACCTATGATCAGTGGGTGAGAGAAGGACAAGGAGACTCAGAGACAGAAACAGTCCCGATGTTTGTTCCCTTCAGCGACGCAAGATTACATTCTACATCTACGGAAGCTGAGAGTGACCGTATTCTGAAGGGAAAGGTGGAACACTCCCCTCACTCTGCTCAGCATCAGGAACAATTATTCCCCGACCATACTGTTCCTACTTCTACACGATATAACTTGCGTTCCAGAAGGAAGGCTTGCCCTTGACTTCGCCCAGGTACCTGTAGGCTGTAGGGCTGTGATCTCCCGGCTAAGACAAGTGCTGGTGTGTCTGACTAAGGCACGCCCCTAGGGCTCTTGGCACCTGCATCCAGTGAAGCAATCACCAATCACAGACAGCTGCTAGTGGTCCCTGGCTTAGTAAAATCGCAGCCGTCCAATCAGACCCTCCAGGATTTCGCGATTTCGCGGTTTGCCGCGAAATCTGCACTTTTGTAAAAATGCCGCGATTTTTACAAAAGTGCCCGCGAAATCAGTACTTTTGTAGAAATCGCGCAGCATTTTTATAAAAGCCGCTATATCCTGGGGGGTCTGAGTCAGAAGGCTGTTATGCGTCATACTCTCGGTGACTAATGCAGTCTTAAAATCACACGGACGAGCACTTTATTTCATATTTGATTTTTAGCTTAAAGACACTGGTTTCCATCATTTTGAAACAATCAATAGGTGCATTCCATTTAAGAGAAAATGTTGCACTATTTCGAATGTTGGTCTTTTGATTTATCTGTGTTTTAGTCACAGTTGTGCAGCTGCTATCGCCTATTTCATATGCTTTTTTGTCGGATAAGAGATTCCGCTCGAGGACCACTTATGCAGAAAGTTCACCAGTTATAAATAGGGGTGGGCGTAGTTCGCGTAGCCACACTCCGCAAAGCTATGCGAAGCCGTTCTCGCACTACGCGACCTTCGCGTAGCTTTGCAAGCTTGCGTAGTAGCTTGCCGGTCCCGTTCGCGAGCCGTTTTTCTTGCTCGGGAGTGCGTAGTGCGTGTTCGGAGCGCTGTCTGCGTGTTCGGGGGATTGTAGCGTGCGACCTTACCCATGTGGTGGGCTATGGGCGCGGCCATCTTGTCTTTTTCAATTGTCCTGCCCGCTTGCGTCCCCTACTTCCTCTTCCGGGTCGCGAATAACGCGTTCGCGCGGTGCACGTCTTGTTCTGGAACGCAACAACTTGTTTACACTGACAAAGAGCGTGTTCGCGTGAAATCTCGCGCGAACTTACCCACGTGGTCGCGATGGGCGCTGCCATCTTGATTTTCACACTCTATGCTATGGTTCTGGGCCTAGTTTTCTATCCACCTTATAACTGTGCAATCCTTACCTCTTTTCACAGTTTTTCTTACTTTTTTTACTTCTCATCTATTTCTCTCTGTCCCTAAGTTTATATTTTGCATTTTATTTCTACTTTTCCACCTTTTTTTACAGTTTTATTTTACTTCTTTATTTAAGCTCCTACTTCTTCCCCCTAACTTTCTTTTCCACCTCCACCTCCACCCCAGAACCATGGCAAAGGGGAGCAGCAGAACCGGCTCGAAGGGCAAGGCACCTGCGCCCAAGAGCCGGCTGCCTTGTGGCAGAATGTGACCTGCAGGGGTGCAGGCCCGGAATCTTTTCGGGGAGGCGGAGGTGGCCGCCCTGGTTATTTTTCATCCAGCGCCACCTCCCCTTGACCTTGGCAGCAGGCGGCAGGCCAGGGTCCGGTTACCTGCCAGAGGAGCATCACCGCCGGTGGGCAAAGGTGCGCCGGGCAGTCTACCGTCGCTCAGAAATCCAGCGCACCCACCAGCAGGTGGCCCACCGGTGGGCAGACATTCTGGACAGGGAGCAGGACCTGTTGGACCTGATAGGTGTTGAAGTCGTGGGGATTGGTGAGTAGCTAGTAATATTAATAATTTAATATATATTATAGTAGTACAAGTATTGTGTATAATTCTTGGATGAATAAGTAACACGGTTACTGGTGCGCTTTGTTACATTGCCAATGAATTCAGTCTCAAATTCTTCTGTTATTGTATGACACAGGTGCTGCTCGCCACTTCTCTTACTGGTTTGTAACTTAGCGCTAGCTTGGGCTGCTGATTATTGATGTTAGAGTTTTTAGAGAATTTAAGTTAGTTGATGCTATTGCTAGAGTCTAGTCCCATTGTCCTTTAGTGAAATAGTGGTGGATGGATAGTATTACTTGCTTCATATTTTTAAACGGTCTGCATGACGCCTCCTCTGTCACTGAATGCTTAGTTAGTTCTTATTTACCCCACCCCTCCATAGAACCGGTTTGAGTTTGTTTACTGAGTGGTAGGCTTAGCACAGCAATAGCATGGTCAGGTGAGTCAGTAGCAGTTCTGACGCAAGCAACCAACAGTTATGTGTATGTACAAATTTATGCATGTGTCCTCCATCTCATCATCTATGCATGTTTGCGGGTAAAAATAAAATTGAAATGCTGACTTACTGAACAATTGGCCCATCTGGATTCTTGAATAGGTGGTGTAGGTCAGGTGGTACTGGCTTCGTTAGTATTCTGCAATCAGAATGTTTATGGCACATTTGATTAGTGTTCTATAAGTAGACGGTCTGTGGATCTTGCAAGCCAGTAGTCATTTATACTTCAAAGTCAATTTTATTGATATTGTTGTTCCCTAAAATGTTTGAGAGGATTTTTGAATGAGATCTTTGTATCACAGCACTTAATGCTTCTCTTTCTTTATTATTTCTTACATGATCAGCACAACCCAAGGGCAAGAAGACGGGGTCCGAGTTGGCGGGACAACCACAGGAGGAGCGCTCCTCTACCGCGGATCCTGCTGCTGGCCCTAGTAAGTCCTACAGTGCTTATATTATTAACAATTATATTTCCTTAACTTTTTAACGCACCTTATTTGTTCTAACCTATTAATCCTTCTTAATTCAATGTTAGCAAAACCTTTTTTGGTCTTACATTTGTTTTCCAAATTTTGTGTAACTATCCAATGCCATCCCTGACTTTCAGTTCCTTCAAACTGCCTCTGGCCCTAGAGTCTCTGTGCTACTACTATTAGACTGTTTGTAGCTAAGCTTGCCCTGTTGGCCACTCTTTAGTTAAGGTATTCTTTTGAATAAAGCTGTGATAGAATAGCTGTAGCCATTGGGTCCACTCCTGTCTTTTGCGTTGTCCTCTGTAATCTCCAGACTCTCAATTCCCACCAACAAAAATGCACAACCAGATGTTTGCCTACTAATTTTCTGTTAAGTTAGTATACTTCTACTACTGTTGTGGTTATTATTATTCTCTCTCTGCACATACACAACTATGTACAAGAAGAAAATAGGATGTTGTTGATGTTGGTGATAGGGAGGTTGGACCTTACACCCTGGTCACAGAACTCAGTCAGAAGAACCCATAATCCAAAGACCGTCTAGTCTACCTACCTAAGTGTCTCGGTCATAGTCAATTGTCCCACTCCCGACCCCCACACGAAGATAGTTAGATATACCCAATGATTTTAATACACAACCCACGCCAAAACAGAAGAAGAAGAGTAGAAGACCCTTTCGCTCACTCACTCGTTTCAGTCCCCAGCACCCCAGACACTGAAAATATACCACAGAGTCTACGTGCAAGTTCAAAAACTTTAATTTTTGTAATAATTAACAAGCTTTTTATTGTTGTAACTTGTAAGTATTTTAATGAAAAACATCCTGCTCCACCATGCAAAATGAAGAAGATTAAATACTGTACATTTTGTACATCTAGTGCACGATAGAGAAATGTGTGAATTGTGGGAGACCTCTCTCCATTGAACGTATACTGTTAGTGGTTACACATGCATCTTTCGAAAGCTCTGCAAATCCCTTGTTTCGTAGAAGGCAATCTTCTCTTCTCATCTGCCTATGAGAAAAATGTTGCACGTTAGTCAGTGAATACAACTATGCCAGTTTTTAGCAGTCATCACATGGCAACAAGTGCAACAATATGGACTAACAATACTGGTTTGTCAATTGTATGCAAGACTCATGTGGCCTCAATAGTGTCTTTCTTACTGTGCAACAAGCTGCAAGGTAACATGGGCAAAGCAGTAGACACAGATCAAAAAATGGTTATATGGCTCAGGCTAACTTTCCAAAGACTATAGTAGGAGTAGATTAGATGACCCTAGGGACCATCTAATAAATTATAACAAAACTCTGTCTAATGTGACTGCTGTACATTGGACGCAATTTGGACTAGTTACACTGTCAAAACGATTCTTGTTGTACGTAACTGTTTTTTCAATCTTCCTTCCTGGTGAAAAAAGTACAACTAGTAAAATAGGGGGAGGTGTGCAGGCATCTAAAAAGGTGTACTTGTTTTTATAGGTGCACAATCAATACTAACCACCAGTGCCGACGGGGCCAGCGGCGAAGAGATTGCCATCCAGGAGGGGACAGAGGGCGCGGCACCTGCAGGAGCATCAGTGGGGGAGGAAAGTTCAGCGGTGGGCGGTGGTAAGTTATATTCATTACTTATTTGCATTACTAGGTGGATGGGAGACATTTTTTTCCTCACTGTGCTATGAGACTTATTAGGAAAGTATGAATTTGAAGTTGTACTGGACAAAATACAATGGTTGAAGAAGACACCCTTTGTAGCATTACCAGTTTGAGTTGAGTAAACAAGGCCTCTTCCATCAGACTCCAACTCAGCTGTGTAACTTTTGGAGAAGACTAAAAGTCAGATCAGATGACCTGAGGGATGTGTTGAACAAAAAGGGAAAGAAGTGAACTAGGGTGAAAGGAGGAAGGACTAAAGAGATGTAACAATAAGACAAACTACCATAGAAGGATACTTTGTAAGGTTCATTCACATGGCTGATATGAATCGGATACATGGGTTGTTAAAGGATGGGTAGAACTGCAAGGTCAAAGAAAATGCAGGCCTGGTTGGGCAAAAGAATATGGGTGCATGGATACAGTGGATAGCAAGAATCATGAGCGGAGTTTGTGTCAATGAAACCCAAGGCAAGGAAGGAGTGGACGCATGGGTGGTTGCTGGTGAAAGTGAAACCAGGTAAGCCGATAATAAAGAATGATAGACATTGACTTTTAATGGGTGGATGCCCCCTAAATGTATTTGTACATTCATCATAGGTGAAGACTGTCACTGGAAGCAGAGTCTTACTTTGAAAAACTAGTAGGATACAAAAAAGACTTTTGTTCTTCTTATGTGTACTCAAGGCCACCCAGTACTAGGGCAAGTATAATGCCGGAAAAAACTTCAACAAATGCTACAGGCAGGGGAAGCAGGAGGACAGATTAGATAGATACTAAAAGTTGACACCAATTGTATGTACTGCGCTTGGTAGTGCTACTATGCCTCAATGTACTGTTGAATTAATTATGAAGAGTTTCAGTTACAATTCTGTTTCTTTTTTTATAGATACTCATACTCCTTTCTCAAAACCATCGCGGAAGGAGTTGGCAGCCAGGCCCCGGCAAAAGAAACTGCAGGCCATTGTGGAGGAGTATCGCAAGCTGGTGGCTGAGGCTGAGGAGGAGGAGGAGGAGGCGGCAGCAGCAGCTGCTGCCTCTTCCAATGCGTCAGGCCCCAGCAAGGCTCCACCTGCAGGAGTACGGCGCCGTGGCCAGGCAGCCGCTCACCGCCGGCTTTTAACATCTGCCACCCCCACACACAATGGATGCAAATGCAGGTGCTGTGCTTTTCGGCAAAAACTTCTCCCCCGGATGGCCCAGCTGGAGGACCAATTAGAGGAGCGCGTAAAAATCATTGTGGACAAACACCTTAAAGCCCGCCAACTGTAATGGACCCGGACCCTGTTGATTTGCCCCTTTTTTAATACTTTTGTTGGTGGGTGGGAATTGGGTGTTGGGGTTATTTTTGTGCAACATTCTTTGGACTTGGACATTGGTTGGGGTTAGGGTGGGGATAGGGGTGGGATAGGAGGATATTAATTTTATACATGAATAAATGTTATTTATTTTCAACTTATACAGATATGATATGATGTTGTTTTGTGGTGGGGTTACTGTTGTACGTCACAAGGTTTACTCTAGATGCAGGGCAGCGGCCAGTGTTTGATTGAAATACTTTATTAACTGACCACATGTGTAACATGCAAACAGATCGATGCTGTGCCCCTCACTCAAAGTTATATTTGTCCTATTAGTACTACCAGCCTCTCTTCCAGTATACCTCCCAGCAAACTTCTCTTCTTACCTGTGATTGATGTTGATTACTTTTCGCACCGCAAGGGTTAGTTGTCAGGGAAGAGGAGCTCGTCCTCAAACCCTGGTGGTTCTTCTGACAGAAGTAGGTCCTGTAACCCAATACTTATTTCTTCCGACTCGCTCTCCTCTTCCAGCTCTGATTCACGGACTTTGTAGTCTGGTGGTATCAAGTGCTGGTTCATTTTTATCATGGTTAACCTCTCCACGCTTTTGGGCGAGAGACTGGTCCTTCTCACAGTCACAATGGCACCAGCAGCACTGAACACATGCTCAGAAGAGACACTTGCAACAGGGCAAGCTAGATACTTTATCGCCAGCCTGCTAAGCAGTGGCCATTGGCTTCTTGTCCTATACCAATACACCAATGGGCTTTGCTCCATGAACACCTCTGTTGTGTCATCCAGATAGGCCTGGACCATCCGCTCAATGTTCATTGGTGCTCTGGTTTGCTTGTCCTCTTTTTGCTTTGCGACAGCAACGGACTTCCCCATCCCTTTCTGTAGAAACCAAGCAGCTATTTTTTGCTTGTGTCTGATGAATCAGATCCTGTTGGTGTGGTTGGTGTTATTGTTTGTGTTGGTGACTGCTGGGAAGCAAACGCACTGCTTGCATGCTGTGAAGAAGACCTTGACTCTGTAGGATGCTCAGTAGTACTTGCACTGTCCTGGGCTGGCACTGGCAGGCCTCTAATTGAGAGCCGTTCGTTTTCTAAATTAGTGGCTTCCTTGGCTATTACAGTTTTGTACTTGGAAACATCCTCTTTAGAAAAAGGAATTACTGCATTACTGTTCACAAATAATTTGTACCGTGGATCCAAAATTGTGGCAGTAATGTAATGTTCATGTGACAAAATCTTATTTTGAATCCTTGTATTCTGAGATAAGCGCCTTGCTAAGGACTTTGCAAAATTATATGCTTCACGTTTTCCTTCCATACCTTCGTACGTTTCAGACACCTCCTTCAGCTCTTGCTCAAGCATGTACAACAGTGGGATTGCTTGGCTCATAGTACAGTCCTCCCTGCTGACTGCACGTGTGAAGACCTCAAAAGGAAGTAGCATCTCAGTCAGGCATTTAATGAGGTCCCATTGCCACATCTCAACATCATGTCTTTAACAGCATTATCCCCTGATCTTGTCATGACATATTCATTGAGTGGTATGTACTGCTCAAACAGCCGTTCGAGCATGTAATACGTAGAGTTCCAACGTGTTGGTACCTCCTGAATGAGTGCTTTGACTGACATTTTATACTCACGTTGAATGACCCGTAGCTGCTTCCGGGATTTAAAAGAATGATTGAAATGCGTGCAGATTCTTCTGCAAATGGTCAGTAAGTTGCTGACTTTGCTTTCACTTTTCAGAACCACAATGTTGATGCAGTGTGCCAAACACGGGACCCTGAAATAGCCGCCATCGTCCATGGCCTTAACTACATTACTGCCATTGTCGGTGGCAACAAAACCAATATAGAGGCCTCTTGGTCGCAGCCATTCAAAGACCTTGCTGTTGAACTCCAAAATGTTTGCAGCAGTATGGGATTTCTCCATAGCAAACATGGCTACAGTTGCATGTTTGCGAGTATCATTAAAAATCTCAGTAATGTCAATGCCTATAGATATCTTGTCTCTAACACCTGAAAAAGAGATCCAGTGTGCAGTGATGCACATGTAATCTGTGGCTTGGGCACTGCTCCACATGTCTGTTGTCAGGTGGATACTATGCACTGCACTCTGATTCAAGGTTTTTCCGAGCAATTCCAGCACGTCTTGGTGTAGTGCTGGAACAGCAACTCTGGCAAAATAGTAGCGGCAGGGAACATTCCATTTTGGGAAGAGGGTTGACACAAATTCCAGGAAACCCATTCCTTCAACAAAAGAAAATGGGAGAAGGTCCAGAGCTAACATTTTAGCAAGCTTAGCATTGTATAAACGTGCTATTGGGTGGTTGCGCTCGTACTTTCCCTCCTGCCTAAACATGCTAAGAATGGTACGCTGCTTGGTATTTTTTTCAGATTTGCCCGATGCAGTACTTCGTGTTGCAGACTTCGCACCCGTACTCCTTGGTGTCTCCGGGCTCCTCGTACTCTGGTGCCACAGAGATGTTGCTGATCCGAAGGATCTGGGTTCTACCACTGCAGTGCTGGGGAGTGGGACAGGGGTACTTGGTGTACCACTACCAGATAGAATGTCTCCCTCTTCTTCCTGTGTGTTCCAAGGACCTTCTACTGCTTCCCCACCAACATTAATGGTTCCAGCTTTCATGATACGTAGGTGGTCCTCCCACTTGATTGCGTGGTGTTTTTTCAAATGGGTCATTTGGCCTCTGGTACCATAGTTTGTGCCAAGCTTACCACGACTAACAGAGGAATGACAAATGGAGCATAAAGCAATGTTGTCCTCATTTGCGCTAACTGTAAAGAAATCCCACACTGGGGAGCTTAACTTTTGTCTCCTGCTAGAGGTGCCACTTCCAATGCCAGATGAACTGGAGGTTGTGTGGTGAACTGCACTATGTGGCTGCGCAGTAGTACCACTACCTCCTTCTGCTGAGGTGGAACTTGTGCTGGATGTAGGACGCTGCCGGCTGTGTGCAAATGTAAAAATGGAATCTGGAGGTAGTTTTGGTGTGGCCTGTGTTGGCGGTATGCATGCTACTACATCCCTAGTCGCAGTCATTCTTGATAGGTTTAAAATGTTGGTCTCCATGTTCTCAGGGCCAGGAGTAATGCTTGTGATGACTGGGTCTGACTCATCATCACCATCATTATCATTATCCGGCTGCTGAACATTGCACTCCATAAGTGGTAGGCTTCCTGGAACCTTCCTTTTCCCTAGCCTGGTCTTCTTGGGATGTCTCTCCCTCTCATGCTCAGATCGTTCTGGCTCCCAATTGAGATCAAGATCATCAGAAGGGATGCTTGGCGAAGAACTCAATGGACTAACCCTCCTTTTCATTGGTGGGGATTTGGAACCCAATAGATCTCCTGCAGGATGTGCTGCCTCTTCTTGCTCTGCATCAGGCTCAATTTCCTGAACTGCCCCGACTTCGGGAGGAGGAACAACTACTATTGCCAGTGGTGGTTCTTGAACAACTATTGCAGGCGGTGGTTGTGGTAGTTGTTTTTGTTGAACATCTACTATTGCGGCTGGTGGTTGTGGAACTACTATTACATGTGGCGGTTGTGGTTGTTCTTTTCGCTGAGCATCTACTATTGCAGGCGGTGGTTGTTGAACATCTACTATTGCGGGCGCTAGTTGTTGTTCACCACTTTTCTGCTGTGTTCCCTCTTGCGTGGAATGTGTACTACTTTGCGATAGGTTCAGGTCATGCTCAGTATCACTGCTTTCCAACATTAGGCTGGCTACCTCTTCCCCACTCATCTGCTTGGGCCTGAGGTGGTGGCTTGGGCCCACTGATGCGGAGGTGCTGGCCCCAGCTTGGCCCATGGTCACTGCTGCTGCAGGCGTACTTTTTTTTCTCCCAAAAAAGGTTTTCGGGTCAACACCAGACTTAAGTGGCACTTCCTTCTTCTGCTCTTCCTTCTTCTCAGCAACTATTTTGGAGGACCTGGTACCTGCTCTCTTTGGGTCCATCTTCTTCAGATGTCAGCAGCAGCACTCAGTTGCACAAGTTGCTGAGAATGATGTCTGGTCAGGTTAGTCACTCACACCACACGTGACGTAGTACAGAAGGACGTACGTCTGGCAGTAGAACAGGCGATGAATGATGACAGACACCTCCTCCAGTCTTTTGTGCACCTACAAGCAAAGAAGGCAGAACAACATCAGTCGAATATGGATTTATTTTAGCTTTAATTACTACTAGAAGTATTAGTACATCCAGTAAGAGTAAGATTAGAAAAGACTTAAAATGCAAATGTAGTGGAAGTGGAACTTGTTTATCCATAATTTGTGCATCATGAATGCAGCATCAGTGACCTGCAGCAGATAGCAATGGGGATGTGAACAGTAGTAAGCCAACAGGAACAATGGCAAGACACAGGCCAATTTGTCAAAAACAAAACGGCACACTACTACTACTACTACCACCACAGCTCCACATGGGCACTCATCACAGGTACATGGGTAAAGGGCAAAGGCCAGAAAAAAATAAACTCAACCAGGCCTATATCCCTCCCTATATGGCCAGAAAAAGGAGGATGCATACATCACAGATTAATGCAAAAAAGAAAATCCCCATGGCTACAAGGTTTGAAAGTTACACAACAACACAAACAACAAAGGCATTTGGAGTTTTCCAACACAAAACACAAAAGAGCAGATCAAGTCTGAGAGAGGTGTGTGCCTGCAATAGCAGCCGTGTGGTACTAATGGTGAGTATGTGAAACAAAGGGTACCAGACATAGAAACTATTGGAGGCAGGAGGCTGAAAAAATTCCCATCAGACCACCCATGTGGTGGAGTTTGCGTCACGTGGGAATTCATGATCATGATCATGCCATCCCTGGACCGACCAATTAGTGCTGGTACGGGAATAGATGTCAAAAAAATCCTAAAGTGATGTGAGTTAAGAAAGTGCAGTGCTCAAAAAAACACATAATGATTAAAATTGGCTACCCAGACCCAGACTCCAAAGGACGTGCAAACTAGAAGTCCGAGTGTCAAAAATTAAAAACACGCTAGGTAGTGAGACTACCCTATGGCGCTAGGCAGTGTGGCCGACATGTTTCAGCCTTAAGGGCATCTGACCCGGCTTTCTTCAGGACCTTTGATAACAATTGTAGCTACTGCAATTACAAATGAGATGTCATCGTGAAAAACATGTACTTGAAAAGTTACATCTATATCAGAAATTTGAAATACTTAAATGTCCACTGGAGGAAAAGTAATAAATCTTCTTCCTATCAGAAAAACCAGAAAGACAATATGTCAAGCGATACCAAGTACCACATAAACACTATAGCACACACACAGAAAAACAACACAGACACACCTGCATGAATAATTTACATTCTGCATTCGAGAGAAGCATAATAGCTTAATCACATTGAGGATTTTCTCACGGTGATACTCACCCAGCTTTGTGTGGGTGATGGCCTCACCTCACCCGGCAACCGCTCGGGAGTATGAGGCCCCGCTCTGTAGTGTAGAAAAAGGCACAGTAAGCACACAACTTTACCGTGCCTGACCAATTGCTCTACACTTAAAATCCAACAGACGTGTGGTAGTTACCCCTCTGCCGAGCTCAACACCGACAATCACCAAAAACTTACAAGGAGGGTGTGGGAATCGCACATTTTTTGTTGTTAATCATGTTGTAAATCAATGCCCTAATACCACTGGATGCCTCTGGGTAACTTTATTTGAAGCGATACATTTACAACCATGGCCTATTCTGCAACCAAGGTGCCTAGATATTGGATAGCTGTGTTGACATCCACCCTTAGGTAGCTACCTGAGCCTATCTCAATGCTAAAATAATTGACTGCAAAGAAATATCAGGGAGCAAGGCCACCACCCCAACGAGGAGTAGTGGGGGCGAGGGGCCTCATTGGTTCTTCTTTCTATGGCTGACTCAGTAGGAAAACCTGCTGAGCAGAGCTGCACTACAGTGAAGTCAGGCCCTAACCGTCTTACCTATCCGTCGTGCCTCAGAACTGATGGCAAGCGGAAGTGGAGGTAGGCTGCAGCAAAGTTCTTCCTCCTTAAATAGACACCCCCAGTGAGGCAACGAGTCCTCCAAACTGTACCGCTTAGGCAGGAAAGGGCAAGGTCTCGTGGGAGAGACCACTAGCTTGTAGCGCATGCGTGGAGAGGTGACAAACACTACTCTCTGGCGCATGTGCAGACAGCAGTTCACACAAACTAAAAAAGTTAGCCGTGTAATATTACGTCGTGTGACCCGCAGCACGTATGAAATGTCGATTAAATAGTCTACTTTTTTAATGGATTAATTCCAAAGGCAAATTAGTGGTTTTCCTAGATGTGAACGTCTAGTTTTCCCCCAAAGAGTTAACTAGTTAACTACACCCCAAACACCACATCTGAAAATTCAATGCATTGCCACCCATGCCCTAAATGATGTTAAATTCAACAGACAAAATGAAAACCGCTACATCAAGCATCCCAGCTGACTATCTCTGGGACTCTAGGCCTACTGGCAGAAAAAGTTCACACAACTTTGGAGGCCTGCGGCAACCAGGATGGAAGGTCACACAAAATGGCCGCCTCCACATGGCCGGGCCAGTGCCACCCCCAAAAACAGGAAAAGAAAGAGAAGACAGACAAATAGACAATACATTCCTATGGCAAAAGGACAATGCTTGGCTTGGCAACATGGCCGCCACCAAGCCGCCCACATGGTCAGGCCACCCTCAAACAACAAGGTACATAGAGGACAGAAACAGTGAGTGGTCCATGCTCCAAAAACTACGAGCAAATGACAACCAGAGGAGTTTCTATTAGCAAAATGAACAGCATCTATATTTTCAGGAACGTTTTAGGCAACTCGAGAGATATTGCTCGCGAGAATGCAAATTCGGCGTGTTCGGCGGCGCGAACTGAACAAAACGTCGTGATCGCACCCCGAGCACGCACACTGAGCGTGCGAAGACGACAAAAACTGTAAGGTCACGTTGCAGCACTGTGCAAACATACCAAAACAGTACAGGCCTCCCCCAATAATAATATTTAGGAAAGATTAAGAAGCACAGAAAAGTGTAGTTAAAAAAAACAAAAACATTTATACAGCACCAATTCTCAAACTTACTTGTGAAAGAAAAGTTCAAATCCAAAATTCCTCAATAAATCCAATTAAATGCTATGATGCTGCAGACAAACACAAAGAGTGATCCTTCCAGCTCCAATTCCAAATGAAAGTGAACACCACATGGACAAAGCACTGGGAGGAGCCTGGTGGACAGGAACAGGAAGTTGGAGACTCAGGGGCACTTCCTTTCTCTTGAAAAAAAGAGTAGAAACAAAAAGAGGACTCCTAGCCCAAAAAAAAACCAGCCAAATCACAATCTGAGGGGTTAAATGAACATTTTAGAGAACATTTCAACATGCTCGAGAGATATTCTGTGCCAGATTGCAGTTTCTGCATGTTCGGAAACGCGATCTTACCAACATAGCGCTGTAAGAAGATCGCGCGTCCTAATGACGTGGTCACGCGTCCGAATGACGTAATTGCGTTCTCACAGTTGGGTTGGATTGTGCGGCCGGATTCCAAACATCGTAGCGAAAGCGACCGGGAGAGAAAAGCAAGAAAGTGAACGCAGAACCACGGTAAGTCATTACCGCGCACGCAAGAATGCTATTGAGCGCGCGAGGAAGAAAAACTACTACGCGATGCTGTAGATTGCGAAGTAGACGACAGCTTCGTGCTCTCCGCGAAGTGCGAAGTTGCCGAAACTTCGCAAACTCCGCGAACGGAGCGTATTTCTCCGCCCACCCCTAGTTATAAAGCAATAGTTTATTGCCAAAAACGGCGACAGGGATCGGACACAGAACAGCAGACAGGTTCACTGATCGTCCATTATACATGGCCCCTGAACATGCACGAGAATCGAACCAGAGAAAGACTGCCGCCTCCTGCTCGAAAGAACAAATCCAAGTACGGATGTCCTGAAGCACATGCAATTCATTAATTTGTCAACAAACGGGGAAACACGAGCACCTCTACACGCATGCCTTCTGGTCCGAGCTCTCAGACATATATGGGAAATATTTATGCCAAACCATAACGTTCTGGACTGTACCTATTAATAAAAAAGCAATCCCACAGACCTAAATATTTATTACGTGTGCCAGTTAGTGAACATAAAGTTAAGGAATGGGAGACTGACACAGGCGTTTTTGACATTGATAGCTGTGACTGATTTACTTGTAATACTAGACAGAGACCACTGCAATTGTGCAGTAATAGGAAGTCAAATAAAGAGCGCTGTCTGAATCACGCGACAAGGAAAGGAACCTTATGAAGGCAATTATGCGCCATCGTTAACTAGCTTGAGGGTGATCAGGGTAGGGCTGGAGGGCCAGAGCTATGCCATATGTCCAGGGTAACCACTGTTTATGCAAATGCATCCCACTGAAACTAATTAGATGAACATTTATTTTGTGCTGGAATCAAGTTTTTTTTGGAGAAAGGACCCAATCCATACTCTTCAGAATATTGTTCATGACTAATGATTGGCTTGCAAGCAAGTTCGAGTACTTTCTTTACATATTAATAACATGACTTCGATAGTTTCCATAACACGTAGAATGCGGTGCTCAACAGAAAACCAGTCTATGTGTGCACAAGTTTTCTTGTACGGATCACAGGTATGTTTGAAACCTGTGTTCTGGGGGTGGTTGTGATGTGTGGTGGAATATCAGAATTACAATGGCGGGAAAGAGGTTGTTGTTGCCAGTACAAACTGTGCTTTCATTTCCTCATCACTTCTCAGTATGACGAGTGTCTCTGCCACATTTTCCGTGCCTTCTTCTCCTGTCCGTGTGACACGGCTGGCATTGGCACGGGCCGGCTTCTCCCTGCATCACCAGTATTTAATGTCCCACAATCAGTACATAGAAGAAAGAAACGCTTTAAAATGTTTTCTAGATACCTTAACGATCCCTGAATGATAATTAAAGTTAACAAAGACAGAAGAGAGCATGGTGAAAATGAATGCAGGCGGTTTTATGCAAAGTTACATTAAAGTATCTTGTCCGGGTGATTGCAGGATCTTTAAATGTGAAAACATGGACAGTATTTTACGTTGGCAAAGGTGGCAAACCCAGCAACACCAGTGGCGGCTGATCCACACACCCCCCTCTCCGGTGGCACCTTTGGGTGTGTCTCCTACTGCCAAGCCCTGCTGTGCAACTTCGATAAAAGCTGGTGCTGCTGCTCGCTCGCAGCTGCAGAACTGGCGCCCAGAGTCCTTCGCAGTACACCGTCACCCACCCTTTTATTTATTTTAAAAGTTTTATATAGCGCTAGCTTGACCCGTAGGTATCAGGGCGCTTTAATTACACTACTTCACTTCCAGCAGGATCACAGAACTGAAATGTTCTGTTAGAACATGCGGTAGTTCTCCATTGCAACTGAGACACACATGTCCAAAACTACAAACTTGAACAAGAAAACATTTCCACATATGTTTCGTTCTTCTGCGCTCAGAGAATGTGTAACCTCCTGATAAAGCACTTCTTCATAAAAATGCGCATCTCCCGGCTCCAACATTAAAATAGATGCCTTATTTTCTTAAAAGCGTAACACATGAAATAAGAATACCGTGCTCTGCAGCCCAGAGGTTCAGCCGGCAGTTGTACAAAACCGGATGAATTTAATTCTCCTTATTTAATGCGACCCAATATAATTGCATCCTAGACGCTAGCAATTACAGGCCGGAATTTTCTGCAGGAGGCACATTGAGAGATATGTTAACTGTACTGTTAAGGGCTTATCATTATTTACCCTTTTTGCATTCTGCTAATCTCCGATCTATGCCCTGCTTGACAGCTACTCACTCTCCACGCTATTGAGCCCTTTGTTGTAGGAAAAATGGCCAAATAAAATGCCGCAAAATTGCCGCTAAATTTCCAGATTTGTGCCGCTAAATTTCCATTTTTGTGCCGCTAAATTTGCTAATCCATGCCGCTATATCCTGGGGGTCTTCCAATACACCAAAGTCCAGAAAGGATATGTCAGTCTCCTACATAGCAAGTGCTTTGTGGCCCCATTGGTGACGCTGTTTGTCTCAATCATCTTGTCTATTATCGATTGGATGTTCTGATCTACTATCCTGTTACCCCACCAACTCCTACCTCGACTCCTGCAGAGCATCAGTATTTCACTTTACCCGCCCACGAATTACCCCGTTGTGCAGAATTTTTCAATAGCACCTTTGTCCAGATGTTACATCATCATCAGCTGATCATAAATACTTCTAACTGTTGAGTATGTGGACTGATGCCGCATGCTATGACAAAACCTGTCCTATTCTTTCCTTATCCTTTTTCCATTTCTGGGTCCTGTCTTTCATGGTGGATGTTGATGCAGGAGGCCTATACTGTCAATGGTACTGCCAATTCTGCCCTTGGAACATTTTGAGATGACTTCTGCCGAAACTGGTCTGGCAATACCAATACCCCTTTTTGCCCGACCAGCTCATCAACATTGCTATTACCAACGAATTAACTCGGTGAGATGGTGGTATTTACTCAACTTCTTGACAAAGATTTACCAAATTTCGCACCAGAAGGCTATCACCTGATGTACGAAACACATGTTATAAATGTGTGGACCGTGTCTGCATCCATGGCTTGGAAACTAAGAGAGTTGGTACTAGTATCTGTGACATCATTAAAACTTTAAACTCTACGCCTCCTCCAAAGTTGGTGGCATCCCCCAACACTTATTTTATCTGTGGCACAGCGGCCTACACTTGGATCCCCCGTAACTGGTCTGGTACCTGCTATCTGGCCTTTCTCCTTCCACCAACGTATTCTACCCATGGAGATTACCACCTGTTGATGAAGGGCGCTTTGCGTGGCTCACGTAGGGGTGTCATGTTGGCTGAGGATACAATAGGCCAGGAAGCCAGGGACTTCTTTAAGGGTTTCCTTCGATTCTGGGGCCCCATGGCAAACAGTCGGGCTATACAAGGACTGACCAGGGTCCTTGAGGCCACATCACAGGGACAGCTGGTGCCCTCTCCAACATCACTGCCGAGCCACATGCAAACCGCCTTGTAACACTTCAAAATCGTATGGTCCTTGACATCATCCTCGCTGATCCTGGTGGTGTGTGTAAATTGATTGGCTCCAGCTGCTGTGTGTATATTCCAGATCACGCACCCACAGTAAATGATGCCATCCAACGTCTGCATCACCTTTCCTCTGAAATTCATCAGGATGAAGGCAACTGGTCCCTCACAGGCTGGATCTGGGGTCTCCTTTCCCAATGGGGATGGAGGGTCCTCATCTTCCTTGCCTTGGGAGTAGCTGTCCTAGTCTTCTGCTGTTTGTGCATTCAGTGCCTGCCAATGCTCTGTGCAGTGTGGGTTCAGCCTCTCAAGCCTCAACCTCCTAACATTCACAACACCAATATGAAGATGATGCTCCAAGAAGAAACAGATGATCTCATGAATATCGACTTTTTCTAGAGTATTTGCTACTCAATGGCAAAAGGAGGGTCTGAGGAAAAGTGTCCTTCTTGTCAGCATTTATTTTGTGTCAGGACTCCATTATTTTTGCATTGCCATTTCGTGTCAAACACCTCTGCACGACCCTCCTGGTTGTTTCTGCTGATGTCTGTTGACACTCTAACTGTCACGACCACCCTGCCTTTCCTGCTCCTTGTGGTTGAGCCAATTTCAAAAAAGGGAACAAAGAATTGGCCTCACCACCCTCGGACTGAATTCCTGCACACACCCACCCTGTTTTGCAAGACTTAGTCACACCGCCGTCCCAGAACTTGTTTCTTTCACATATCCTGCTGTTCAAGATCTGTCTGTTCTCTCACGTACATATCCTGTTTTGCAAGACTTGTCCATAATCTTTTGTACCATCTGTTGAAGCACCGTCCTGCCTGAATAAAGAACGGCGTAACTGCATTCTGACTCGGGGGCGCCAGGCCTCTATCCGAACTGGTTTCTTGAGGTGGGAAATGTGTATATATGGCCTGTAAGCTGCGGAGTGAAGCAGCAGCCTCCTCTGTCTTGTCTCCGATGAGCTTGGGACTCTGTTCCATAGCCCGGGCTATTTGAATAAAACGTGGTTCCTCCTGCAGATGAAGGCTCCTGTGTCTCCTTTTTTCTATATAAGGAGGGTATGGAAGACTTGGGTGATTCCCCCGCCACCAGGACCGAGGAAGAGGGTATAAACGGTTCTTCAGAAGTGAATGCTTGAGGCTATAAATCTGTCTTTATGTTACCTTATGTTACAGAGTGGGTTTTGGATAGCATGCATTCATATTGAAGGCAGCCAGGCTGACAGTTGACTGTATTTGTTAGTACTGTGATGTCAACAGATCAGCTTTTTGAGCCAATGGATCACACCATTGCTCAATGTAATGAAATCAATGTAAATCAAATATCTTTTCAACTTGTATTTTCATGAGAATGGATGCAATTGGTAACAGTACATGCCATTTTCATCCATCCCACCAGTTTAACCTCCTATTATGCCTCTACCTGTGCCTAACTCGGCCTGATTAGACACCTAAATCAAGCTTTGCCACCTTAGAGGGTCACCTTCTCACCTTTCGCATTATAAAGCTTCACCATCTGCTTACCATTTGTTATGATAGGTGATCTAGGATTACTGACACCTTATACATTTGTTGACCCTGTACAGTGCTCCGCTGCCTTTTGGCTATATTTGCACTATTAAAATTCCAAATACGCCTCTATCCTTAGTACATAAACCAAGAGCTCTCCGAAGCGAACTTTGTGGCCTTCAGGCTTCACAAGAACCCTAAATGATTATATCAATCTGAGTAAAGTAGGAAGGTATATCAAAGATATACGTTTTGGAAACGATGCTGTCAGTTAACATGATTGTGGATAGAATGATTTGGGTGATTTTAGTGCACAGAAAGGAGGTAAAGCTTCCCAAAAGAAGGGAATACTGTATACTTATTGGAATCATTGATGCTACATTGATTACCTGTGTGTAGCTGATTCTTTTTTGAATATATCTGTGTGCTGTCCCATCCTGTGCTGCTGTCAGTTCAAAAGGGCACATTTATTTATTTATTTATTTTGTGTACTTGTAGAGCGCAGTCCTGTCACCCAGAGGGCATCCTGGCGCTTTGAACTTGAGCGGTTGCACTATTCGCTTACTCAACAATTTTAGGAAACAGATGCGTTTTTAACGCTTTCCTGAACGGGAGGTAGTCCCTGTGGCTTGATGTCACTTCCTGTGATGTCATCAATGGTTAAAAGGATGTCACTTCCTATGATGTCACAGAATAGGGTCACAGGACATGTAATGACACTTCCGCTACCCCTTGCATTTTGGTGAATCGACGTCTATGAAAACCATTAGGGCAGACCTTTATGGGTAAACAACGTTTGTGCATACAATGCATGCAAACAGCGTTTGTGAATGTCTTTACATTTGTCCATACATTAAACAGGCCTGTTAGCTTTTGCAAAGATTGTTTGGTTGGTGATGAATAATTGAAGGGTAGGTGACTCTATGAAGTCTGTGGAAATCACTTTGCTTGTTTGGATAGAGATAATGGGGGTCATTAGGATGGCGGGCGGACTTTGCCTGCCCGCCATCCTATCGGGATATGGGACTGCCTGCCATAAGGGTGGGGGTCCCGTGGGGGGACATTAGGATGTGCCAGTGGCAGTGGAGGGTGCATCCCTCATTCCTGTCATTGTGGCGGGCGGTGCACTCAGCACCGCCCGCCACAATGCCAGGAAGGCATGTTGTGCACTTCCATGCACAAGATGGCAGGCATCGCGCAGTTCCTGCCATGTTGTGCATGGAACTGCTGGGGGGTACCATAGGTACCCCCATGTGCACCCCCACCCCTCAGGATCCCTGGGGGCCCGCTACAGGCCCCAATGTCAAGAACCGCCTGCCCGGGCATGTCCCCGCCCAAATACAAATATGGATGGCAGTGTCTACCAGACACCATCACCATATAGACTGCTTTTCCGCCCAGTAGGCAATCGGGCAGATTGCCTACCGGTTGAAAACAGGCTTCCCGTCCGCCGGGGTCCCCCCCACCATGGTAATGTGGCGGGGAAGGAATAGAAGTGGGCAGAGGTTTTTGGCGGGCGTATCGACACCGCCATACTTGCGGTGGCAATCTGCCCGTCATCCTAATGGGCCCCAATGAGTCAAGGAGTGTGAAACCTTCCAAATGAGAGGGAGGGATGCCTTATTATGCATTCACAGTTGCACCACAACTGACCACAGCATCAAGCTCTAGTGCCAGTGATCACTGTGAAGAGCTCAATTTGGCTTTAAAATAGTGGTAAAGATGTATTCAAGCAGTACACTGCACTTTATTTTAACACCTAAGGAGTCAAAGACGCTGTCAATGTCGGTGTTCTAGTGGATTGGTTTCCCTTCGAGAGCTTCAGCCTCCATCTTGTCGGAATTCTTAAGACCAATCCAGTCTATAAGTTGCATTTAGGCAGACGGCTTAGTTTTTCTTACGCATGTTTCAGTTTCAGTACATTCAGTGCAGCAGTTACCATCCTCGGATAGGATTGCTACTGACATGCTCATTTGTGACAAATGAAACGTGGATAAGGAGAACAAAACTGTTTTATGATTCGCTGAAATAAAAATTACTGACAGAGAAAGAGCCATGTTAGATACTCAGTGTATATATGCAACAATGGTTCTGTAGGGAAGAAAAACATTTGCTTTGTTTGTCCTTATGACAGACGATATTTGTGGTATTGCTTCAAAATTACAAATATCCAAAGAAACTAAGGGAACACACCATTTCCTGTATATTTCATTATTTTATAAATTATTAATTCTAACAACACTGATGTACAAATACTTTGAGGATTGTCCTAAACAGAAATCATACAAAAACAAAAACAAACAATTGGCTTACACGTGATTAAGTGCATGAAAGTGAAACTGTGACATTTACTATACTTCACAACTGTACATACATAATGACAATTAAAAACCAGTCCAAAGATTTCGTGAAGTGATAGACCCCGGAAGAGAGAATACCCTTGAGAAGTGAATTTTGTCAGCTGACAGATCCTCCTACCCCCTTCTCAGAAATAGACGCAGGTCTTTGAACCCTGCAGGTTGTCCGGTCACATTTTAGTCCTGATGAAGACCCGAGCTGGTTGCGTAAAACAAGCACCATAACATAGGGTTGAAACATCGACGTAATATTGCCCATCAGTCCCTACTAAGATTCAACCACAACTAGAAAATTGTAATAGGGTTGTAACCAATGTATAGTCATTTTTGGAATGGTTTTTAATTGTCATTATGTATGTTTAGTTGTGAAGTATAGTTAATGTCACGGTTTCACTTTCATGCACTTACTCACGTGTAAGCCAATTGTTTGTTTTTGTTTTTGCATGATTTCTGTTTAGGACAATCCTCAAAGTATATGTACATCAGTGTCGTTTGTAGAATTAATGATTTATAAAATAATGAAATATACAGGAAATGGTGTGTTCGCTTAGTTTCTTTGGATATTTGTAATTTTGAAGCAATACTACAAAAATTGTCTGTCATAAGGACAAACAAAGCAATTGTTTTTCTTCCCTACAGAACCATTGTTGCATATATACACTTGGAACCCAGGTTCTGAGGGTCACAGGGCCACCCCATTATAACTAATGATGTGAGATACTCAGGCCGGAGAGAGGGCCATACTATGAAAAGCACTCTCTACTGTCTTTCTGCAGCGGTCCTATACACCTCCTTTTCTTTTTTTCAATTCTAAGCTGTGAATTTGATTTTTTGTGGGGAATATTATTGGCGGCTACACAGCTAGAAGATCACCTTCGCACGGCAACGGAAGAGATGTCACAAGCCCTTACATTCCTTCCCAGCTCACCCTCTTTCCTGCAATGCTTGGAGGTCTTCCCTGACTTATACCTAAATATGCCTCCAAGTTATTAAGCTCTTGGCTGCTAATGACAAGGGTAACTCGTCATGCACTTTTCATTGATTTCAATGGAAATTAGATAAATAGTAAAATATTGCCTTAGCAGCCAAGAGGTTAAAAGCCAATAGAAGGCAATGTTTCTGCTTGGTGGCGAAATGGGCAGACTATTTCCTCACATGGTTATTCGTTCACTATTACCTTTCCTGCCAAACGTTTTGTGAAGTGGCAGAGGGGAGTGGTAAAAATTTCCCAATCTTTGCCACTCCCCTAAGCAGCAGGCAGATGCTAATAGGTTAGAGGAAAGCCAAGAGGTGGGAACCATAGAAAGTAAAGAGTGTTCTTGCACCGGCAACACTGCTGTTCTGGTGCTGTCCTTTGATCTTTGAGTTTGCAAAGATGGTGTTTTGTGTCACATAGGGGTAGCCAGGGGTCCCAGCCGTTGTCTTTGGTGGTCCCTAAATGGCATTGAACTGCCCATATTATCTAGGTCACTGACAACTCGCTTCAAATTAGAGATTTTATTGGCTCTTGGCTAGCCTCCCTAAACTTAAACTATTGTGTAAAAAACAGGTTTTCCTGATGCGTCTTGCCTAACAAGTTCAAACTCCAGGTTAGGGGTGAGCGCAAAATCCGTTCCGCTCGCGGATTTTGCGAATTTTCGGTAAATTCGCGATCCGCGAACTCCCACGAATTTACCACGAATTCGCAAATCCGCGAGCGGCGGATTCCGGGGGCAAAAGTTGAAGCCTGGCTAGCCTGTTGTTACTATTTTACGATGGCGCCGGCAAGCTGCCAGCGCCATCCTAAAATACTTACTAAGTTAGCTTCAACAGGAAGCTCTAATAGATCAAATAAAGCAGGTGCTCGCACCTGCTTTATTTTATCTATTAGAGCTTCCTGTTCAAGCTAATTTAGTAAGTATTTTAGGATGGCACTGGCAGCTTGCCGGCGCCATCGTAAAATATTTACAACATGCCCTTCCTGTGACTTCAGTGACTCATTCATCAGCCCAAAAACAATCGTGAGCGTCGTCGAGGCAGGTGTGCCTTCTTCCCAAATCTACCGTGGAAAATCAGCTGTGATGCTGGATAGAGGCCTTTGCATCCTTGACTTTCACGAGCGCAATACCCGTGCTGTTCCTGTGACCAGGAGCTTCTTTCTCTTCATCTGCTGAACTGATCTTTCTCTGACCTTTTATACACACAAGAAGCATGTGAACTCGCATGAAAGCCCTGCCCGTTTGGCCCCGCCCACACACTCGCGGTTTGCACCGTCTTCCCGCCATTCACCCACTATGATGGACAGCTCACTCAAGGGACCCCTGCGCCCTTCGGGCGCCTGACTTTGGGCCTGGAAGCCCCCCCCCCACACACACTCGCAGTGTGCACCGACTTCCCACCATTGAGCCACTATGATGGACAGCTCACCCAAGGGAACCCTGCGCCCCTCGGGGCGATTGCATAGTAACACTCACATGGCCGCTGAAACTAGTTGAAGCTGAAATGAAGTGACTCATTCAGCAGGGCAAATCCGCGGATCCGCAAATCCGCCGATTTTGCGGATCTACGATCCGCAAATCCACAAAATCCGCCGATCGTGGATCCGCAAAATCCGCCCATACCTACTCCAGGTGCAGTTGGACCAGGGAGCAGCCTCATGGCAAACCAATGAAGCTCGAAAAATGTTGCACTGCGCGAAATCTCACCAGTTTACATATGCATCATGAAACTCCTTGTCTCTATGTAATATGGGTGATACAAATTGTTGAGGAGTTAGATGGATCCCCTTTCCTATACAAGTGCTGTGGAATAGGCCTTCTTCACCAATTGGGAATCCAGGATTACGCTACACGGGACATAATAGCTCCTGAGATACCTGGGCCAAACATTGATGTCTTGTTTAAAGGGGGCTGTGTGCAGAACACTGGGGCCCAGAGCACAGTCTGTCCTACTTGAGTCAGTAATTCTACCAGAATCCTTTGCCAGAGAGCTAATGATGTAAGAATTCTATATAAGAATTGGCGGTTTCGAAACCCGATTGTATAATGAGTCAATGTGTCGCACCCAGGCTGCATTTAAGACAATTAACTAAATTATTCAAAAATTTCACAAAACGTCTTGAGTCATTCTTCTTACAGTTGGTAAACAAATGAAGCATTTTATTGTCAATATAAACTTGTTTTTGAAGTTGCCTTTTTAGTCTTTCAAGGACTTTGAAAACCAACAGTTCCAATCTTTTTGGTTATGGTTTTTATCAGAGATTATTTTGAGGGATACACTGCTTAATGATGTAAATCATCAAACTTATGCCATCCCATTTTTATATAAAGCTGTCTTTGTGCACTGCGTGCAGGTCTTCAAATCCTTGCTTCTCAGTACACAGCTGTTATGAAATCTGGGTGCGTCTATTTACCCTCAGTGCTAATGGGACAGAGCAGGAAAAAGAAGCAAACGATGATACAGCTCAGATAACATCTAGGAGCAGATGCAGACAGAGCCTGAAAGAGAACATTTAGGTGTGGAGGATGAAGATCTGCAAAGGAGATGGAGCAAACAGGATACACAAAGTTTAAGACTTTGTATCAGAGAAAAAGCGCAATTATAGGATAGTCCACCTGAAAGCTCAGACCTAATGTCTTTTGGAAGAAATTGGGTTATTAGTTGAGCGGTGGAAGTCCCAGTCAGACAACAACCCCAATCCTGGTCAGGGTAAACCACAAAAGTCAAAAAATTAACCTGTACTTATCCCTCTGAAAGCTTGGCACAAACGCAGTCAGGCTTAACTTAGATGCAAATTCTAAAGTACTTATGCAGTCTACAAAGAGTAATAGGGTGAAAACACTACACAATTCCAAACCAAATTAGAAAAATAGAGTATATTTTAATAAAATAAAAAGAGACTGGAACAACACAGATTCATTCAGTAGAACTGGAGATATGGAATTGTAAAGTTTTAGGTAAATATAGTAAAAAAATTCACAAAGCGCCACTCACGGTCATCTGATCTGTCTAGACCAGGGGGAAGTCACTAGTTCAAGCCAACTGCGATGGGTTTCACGCATATGCAACTGCAGAACATTGCTAATTTGATGGAAATAATGAGGGCTGGAAACTAAAGAAACTTCAGTTTGGATACCTTCTGACAAGAAATGAGACCATAGAGCAAAGTCTGCTTCAAGGTAATATCTCTGAAAGGGAGACTTTTATTAGCAGGCCCCATGGTTAGCTAGCCCAGAATAATGGGGAGGTTCCAGGCTGAAGAGCTGTGCAAATAAGGAGACTTTTCAGGTAGATCCCTTTATGACCTTTCAAACTATAGGGCCCTTCTTGGAGGAGGAAATTTAGGGTCCAGGTTTCAGAAGATGACTGCTTCGGTGTAATGGACACAGGTGCATCTTCAGGGCATCCCATAGCAAGTTCATCAACTAGAATACCCAAGTATTCGTCTTCCAGTTGCCCACAATTTTTGAGTAAAAATCTACTTTAGCATCTTCAGGGCACCACATAGCAAGTTTATCCACTGGAACACCCAGGTATACAGTATCCAGTTACCCTAGTTTTAAGTAAAAATCTACTGTTGAATTGACAAGGCTCAGGAAAAAACCATAAGAGTGTTCTTCAGACACTGATCCCACGGGTCCAACTAAAAGTCTGCAAGAAGTCTTGACTGGGCCCCTTCAAGCTGGGAGTAAACATTACAAAGGAAAAGACAGTGCAAAAACAGGTAAGCAGACACAAGCGTAATTCTCTGAGAAAGTAGCAATATGGCGTCTAGGATTCTGATGTTGTGGCCTTTCATTGAATACATCCCACATATCATGTATGAAAGTAATGAGAGATGCAAACAGTGTGTGCCCTGGTCATGAATTAAAAGTATAAGTTTGGTGGATGACACAGTTCCTGTAAAAGATAAGGGAATTGAACCCCATGTGTCAACATTCCCATCCATCACATAAGGCTATCTGCTTACAGGGACTGTAACTGATCCCTCGCCAAAGTCAATGAATGACTCTGAAGCACCATCTAAAAGTAAGCTTTGCTTTAGGCAATATATCATGACGTGTTGGGGGGGGGGGGCAGCTTAGATTGGCTCGATGTAAATCTTTACTCCTGAGAAAGTACCAGAGAAATTAATATCGTAATTGTAGGTGGGAGATTAATACATCATACAATATCTACAAGCACCGCGATGGCTGTACTCTACTTGACATGATTATCGTCACAATGTGAGAGAGAGTACTTAATACTTTTGAGCTAGAAATTAAGGGTAAAGGGCATTAGGCCAAGCAACACTTTGCAACCTGATGGCATATAATAAATGCCAATTAGTGCAGATTTTCTCCACAGCCATAAAGTCCAATTATCAAATAAGACCTATTCAATATTTTCTGAATCCAGCTCTGTGGAACAGTGTGAATGACTGACTTTCTAAAAGAGGTGAGAGTGCTCAGTAATTCAACTTTTTACTTATTTGGAAAAAACATAGCCCAGCCTACTGACTCTAAATTATGCCTTACACCCCTGTATATGCACTGAAAGTGATTTACTATCTTATTTCTATAAATGTAAGCATTCATTGGTTGTATAGTTGCCACGATCAATCAGTCAGCATGGTCCACAAACCCCATATTTGGTATGTAGACTGATGGGCTGAGGCAGCAACATTATTACAGTCACAAGCATGGATTGATGCAGGGAGAGTGACAGTTTGCTGTGCTTCATTGTATGCGGCCAAAGGATACAGTGACAACAACCCAGCCGATTCATCATATAATGCCGAGGTGAATCAGTCCAAGCCTGAGTTTCTGAAGACCCCATTTTATGAACTGTTTTAACAAGCTGAAGTCACAGCCTGGTGCGGAAACGAAATACCTGAGGTTACAGAAAAGTCATCTCCATCTGTTCCAAGTAATCTGAAGTTACTGTGACCTGACTCGCAGTACGGACCAACATAGAGACTTCTAAAAAAATACGCTGATCAGCTCAGGAGATGATGTGAGCAAACCATCAGCTTCCTTCATCTTCACAATATATGAATCTTTTCTGTCTCTCCCGACCAAACAAACCAATTTTACTTAAGCCTGTCAAGATCCCCCTATATCCGAGTGGCACCCTCTTTTTATTAACATTTAAATTCCCGATTAGTTAGGGATTGTAATCATTTCCCTCTCATTGTCGGCTTTATGAAAGATTAAAGGTGACTTTCAGCCGGTAGTTTGTTTTACAGCTAACAGCAGGAAGGATGCTGTGGTTTACAGTTCCACTTTTCCAGTGATAAGTATCGCTAAGTCCAGGTGTGCATAGATAGTTCTGTTGGCTAAAAACAAAGGACTGGTTTAAAGGCATCTGGTATACATTCTGAGTGGCTGAAACCGTACCTCGACACCAAGAAGCATGGTCCTGACATATTAAAATTCCTATTATGAAGTCGTAAATTGCATCAAATAATAATTTCCCAATTGCGATTTTCTGATAGAAATCTATTAAAATGCATTAATTAGAAATGGGTGCATTTTGCACACAATTTTCTACCGAATGCACCGGTATTTTGTGAACCAAATTAGGGGGCCGATTAGGATGGCAGACGGACTTTGTCCGTCTGCCATCCCGTCGTAGGAAGGGACCATCCGCCACAGGGTGGTAGGTTCCGTTTGACGAATCAGGATGCACCCGCCACAGTGGCGAGTGCATCCCTCATTTTTAACATTGCGGCGGGCGGTGCTGAAAGCACCGTCCGCCACAATGCTAAAAATGCATGTTGTGTGTTTCAAAGCACAACATGACAGGCACCGCGCGGTGCCTGCCATGTTGTACTTTGAAACGCAGGGGGGTACCATAGGTACCCCCCATGTGCACCCCCCAACACCCCCTTCACCCTGGGGTCCCACAATGGGTCCCAAAGCAAAGACCGTATGCCTTTTCACGGCATTGCCGCCGTGGAAATGCATAGGACCGCCGGCATCTTAATATGGTTGGCGGTGTCTCACAGACACCATCACCATATGTAAGCATATGTAAGCGGCGGATGGTCTTGCCGTCCGCCGCGGAGTCCCCCGCCATCCTAATGTGGCGGGGGGTCATTTCTGTGAGGATGACGGACGGATTGCCCCAGCAGGGCCAGCGGTGGCTACCGCCGTCCCGGCGGGGGCAATCCGTCCGCCATCCTAATCGGCCCCTATGTACTAATAGGTGGTTCACAAAATACTGATTCGTATTGGGTCGCAATTTGACCCATCTCATTAATATGCATGAGGTAGGTCGCAAATAGAGACCCTATATGATTGCTTAAAGTCACAGGCATAGTGGCATGCTGGGGTCAGCAGACAGACCACCATGCCTGTGATTACTTTTAAATAAAGCAATCTTTTTTTTAATATACAGCTCGCTAGCATTTAGAAAAGAAAATGTACACTTTAAAAAAAAAGAACATTTAGGAGCAGGCAGTGGTCCTAAGACCACTGTCTGTTTGTAAAACATGTTTTTGTTGACATTCACAAAGGGGAAAGGGGCCCCTGGTTACCCCTTCTGGTTTGCCAATGCTTACAAGCACTTTTGATTTGGTGGTAAAAAATGTATGTTTTGCGACAACATTTTAGTCGCAAAACATTAATACATAAGCTATAGAATCTGTATTGAGAAAGAATGCCCTTTACAGGTCCCTTCCAAAAACAGATTCTGTATTTATTTTAAAACCAAATTGCAATTCTCTAACATGTTACCATGGGCCACATGTGCATAGACTTCTATTTGCGATTTCTAAATAGGGATTTTTTGTGATTTGCTCTTAGGAAATCGCAAACAGCGATGTACAACACTGTTTTTACACTGTTTGAGATTCTCAGTCGGTCGCAATTGACCTACCTCATTAATATTCATCAGGTAGGTCGTAATTTTCGACCTATTGGGATTAAAAAAAACACAAGGATTGCAGGCCAACATTTCTGTGTTTAATTTTAAATAAAGCAAAAGTTTTTCTTTTTAAATGCCGCCCATTTTCCTTACGTTGGTGGTAAAATGCAAATGTTTTGTCGCCGCATTCCGGCTGCAAAACATGAATACATACCCTTCCGATTCGTAGTTAGGAAGGGAGGCCTTTAATATACCCCTTCCTAATAATGAATCGCTAACTCATTTTGCGATTCGATAATAGGCACGGACACTGGAATTATGCAATTGTGTGGCAGCAGAAAATGTTTGCACAATTATACATTTTTTGCATTTGCCACATAATCCATCATCTGCAGCATAATCTGCAGATGTAAACAACAACAAAATTTGTGCCTTGCTCAAACGGTTCAAAAGTTATTACAAATGCGACAACACATGTTGCCGTGAAGTGGAAGGCCCTTTGTAAAGCTGGACTGGTCACCTATCTGTTGCTTATTGCTATAATTGGATGTTAAACTGGTACTACTGAGGTGCAGCCAATGCCCACAGAGTGTTACAAAGTTTAAAAATGGTAAAAAATGAAGCAGTACAATAACAAAAAATGCAACATTATGCTGCATAATTTGCCTATTCTTGCTGCATCATTTACGCAACCCTGTCACATAATTTGGGCCTCTCCTGCACCAAAACATATCAGACTTGCAGTATTTTCAAAATAACAATACTGGCAAGACATTTAAACTGTGCCATCTTTCCATAGAGTTGTTGTTTGGGATTTCCCATCTAAAGTGCTCTGATAACAATTCCACTAAGTTATTACAAACCTTGTTAGTCATCTTCAAATGGAGGGATAAATTCAACTTTTCCAGATATCTCCATAGTCATACAATAAGTGTGACGCATTTTCCTCAGTTGGCATTGTAAAAAAAGCTCTGCTTTAATGTTTCATAGTCCTCAACCTAATATTCAAGAGGAATAAATGTAACAGCTGCTCATTGGTAGGTGTGGTGTTAGCCTAGAGCTTGTATTTTAGTAAAATTATTGGGTTATTTCAGCCATTACCTTTCTTCCATTGTTCTGTTGTTGCGTCATTTACATTTTTGTTCTGCCTATCACAGAATAAAGCATGGAGCCCAGGTTAAGCAAACTTCAGCCACTGGATTAACCCACACTGAGTGACAAATTTGTGCTCTTGTAATATGCATACATTGTAGTCCCCTTGAGACTGGTAGGGTAATGTGGAGATCCCCTTGCACTGCAACCAGTCCCTCTCTGCTGCTTGCAGTGAGCCACATCTCATGCAGACACTGAAAGTGCCAATCATCTCTGAATGGGCTTTAAAACTAATGAGAAATGGCAAACCATGTATGTGTGCAAATACATGGGTGGCCATCTTTCAATAAGCTTTAAAATCATTTAAGGGTTTTTTGCAAAACATTTGTAGGGAACGGCCATCTTTTGTGTAATGTCCCCCCAGATATTTGCCTTATCTGTATTTCTGTCTTTTGTACTCTGTGCACTTTACCCCTACTAACCAGTAGCAAAGTGCTTTTGCTCCCCATTTAAACATGGCTGAGTCAACATTCTTCTAAACGGTACATTTAACTCACCTGTAAGCTCCTAGTATATGGGGCAAAGTGCACCCACTGCATTTTTTTAACAGAGTTTTATACAGTGCAAATGTGACTCGAAGGTATCAGAGCACTTTACATGAGCACCAGTTGTGTTACAGATGGACACATTCATTTTTGTTGGGCACTGGGAGATAAAGTGATTTGTCCAGAAACACAGGATGTTGAGCATCCCTTCTAAGACTCGAACGCAGTTCCCCAGCTTCAAGGTCGACCGTTCTTGTCGTAAGACCACATCCTCTCCCCTTTGTTTTGCCCTCACTCACTGATAGTACAAACATTGCAGGAACGAAGAATACCCATTCCTTTTCCCGTGTACTAATCACTCCAGCCCATAGAAAAATAAATAAAGGAAAGAGCAGAAGAATACACTGGGAGAAGGTGGGAAAAACGGAGAAAAGAACACAAGACAAAGACCTAATCTCCTCTTTTTGGCTGAGGACAATTTCCAAGTTGAGTACTGGCAGCTTTAGGAAAGAAGAAAAGAAACAAGAAGAGTATTAGCAGCAGTAGGAACGAGTGCCAACACCATACACACAGTCCCCAACAATCATCCACTGAAATTCATAGTTAGCGTTGCTTACCCCAGCAAGATCAACGTTTAATCCTTAAGGAGTGGATGATGACCAACAGAAGTTCCGTATCCAGACTGTGGTGTAGAGAAGATTCAATACAAGAAAATTGCTGTCCCACCAATTCCTCGCGGGAAAAAAACTAAAATGTAAAAAACCAGCACTTTGAGAACAAATATTAAGGGATCCCTTTGATACAAAAGATAAGAACAAGTGTGCTTCGTAAGTAGCATCAAAAAACCCACAACGAGGTGGAGGGAATACAAAAATGGATCAGGCGCCAAAGTGTGCGAGACGGAAATGACTCCGAGTTCTGCAATGTCGCTATTATCCAGGCGTGTACCAGAACAAGGGGCATCAGAGCAGACAGAGCAAAAGGAAAATGCCACTGAAGAGCGTCGAAATCCGTCCAGCAATCTGGCTGAAGGACCAACAAGAAGAGTGATTCCAAGGACGCTGACCGCGAAGTCCTTCCGGGGTGAAAAACGGAAGAGATACCAAGCACGGAAGCACTGGCGAGCTTCGATTAAATACCTGCCAAGTGCTCATGCGCATTCTCCACAGCTGCACCCACCACCTCCCACACCAGAAGGGAAAGCATCACCATGTCAAGACTGCCTAAAAAGTAAGGAGACAAAAAACACAGAGCCACTCCCACGACTACCTAACTACAGGTCATAACACCCACATCCTCACCTTGAAGTTAAATGCCAATAGTGTACTGCAGGAGCCATTGTGCCTCCACTACAGTAACAGTGCAAAATGACTTCAGGCCTACCATTGTAGCCTATCTGTAGCAGTGTAAAAATTACAATGTGACGTGTCAATATTAACCAATTTAACAAGTAAAAAACCTTCCTATGTAGGCCTTCTAGCCAACAAGGCAGGGTACATGGCATTTAAAAGTAAAATATGTAGAAATGTAATATTAACAGGCCCTTACAGTGGTGAGAACTCAAAAGCTATTTTCACTGGAGGAAGCTGACTGGCCCACTGCAAAACACTGCAAACAATATTAAGAATTAATGTTGCTATCTCAGCATAGGGACCAGTTAGAAAAAAATATTCTGCTAATCTTTTAATATTTATTTTAAAAGGCCAACTCCATTGTGAAATCAGATTTTTAAGAAATGTAAAGGAAAAGTAACTTTTAGAATGTTATCTTTTAACTGCCTGAAACCCCTAAATGCTCATTTACATTGACCTTCCAGCTATCACTCAGCTGATGAATGAATGGCCCAGGACAAGGTGTGAAAACGGGTCACAGATCAGAAGCATAGGCTTTAGTGTAGCAAAGTGTTTTGTTCCTCTAGTAGGATGGTCAGCTGGTGTGGATCCCCATTGTGAGCATCATGTCCACAGATGGGCACTTGTCAGATCCATGTAGACTGTGAGAATATAATATGTAAAGAGACAATATATGGAAAAATGGTGCACTAACTTTGAGTACTCAGTGGAACAATAAACATTTCATCTTTCCCCCTGACTGTCCCTCTGCTCACCACACTGAATAACAGGTACATAGAGCGGAGGACACTTAAGAAAACAGGAAGCAGATGAGAGAATTTGGCTGTCACAAAGTTGGCTCTCAGCTGTGTCTGTGGTTGCTTCAGAAGACTGGAGAAAGGTCATGTTTCTAGCTTCTCATAGTTAATTTGTCTGGCTAATAAAAATGTCAATATACTGGGCACTAGTAAGCTCATAAGTCACTATAACCAGCCTGGGTGTAGCACTAGGTCACACTTTACTCCACAATTTAGACTGTAGTGAAAAAGTTGTTAATGTTTACAATGTACAATTGCAGATAATGTTCTGCACATCCATGTTTTTTGTTTCTCCACATAGTATATTGCTCGGTTTTCAGTGCTCAGACTTTAGTGTGACAGAGTTCCATCAAATAGTGCTCTTTTTAATGATCAATATCAGTGTTCCTTCAAGCAATGCTCTAAAACACTGTTTTCAATATAATTTGGAAAGCTTTAGAATAGCATGAGGTCACTGCACTAACCTATTTTGTTGTTTTTATTCTTAGCGTTCTTGTGCTGTGAGTATTCCTGAAGCAAAGAGAGGTGTGGGCTCCTGACACAGTTTAAATGCTGCCAATGTCTAAGATTGCTGCCACTTTTCTTGGGATTTCAAGAGATGTCTCTGTCCACTGATCATCCGATGCAAAGTGGCTAGCTTGCTGGAGATGGGCAGGAGTGAGAGCTCCTTCCATTTTGGCGGGCCTCCGGGTGAGGACTGTAAATATCGATGTTACAATTATCAACGGTACTTTGGGGCTGATTACGATGTCTGCCCACCATCGTAGCGGTGTTTGGGACCGGCCACCAGACATGCGGCCATCCCACCACTGTGATTAGGATGCGCCATATTGGTGGGCGCATCCAGTGCTTTTAACATTGCCGGCTGTGCTGCTGGCTGCAGCACCGTGCGCAATGTTAAAAGTGCTTGCACTGCATTTCCCTTCACTACGTGAAAGGCACCACACAGTGCCTGCCACTTAGTGCATGGAAATGCAGGGGGGTACCTCCCCAACAAGGGGGGCCCACAAAGGGCTCCCAAAACCAATCCCAGCAAACCCAATCCCTGCCGGCCTTTTCGATGGCACCATGGAAAGGCCTTTCCTATACCCACATCCTAATTTGGAGGACCGTGCCTGCTAGGCACTGCCAACATTTTAGGGTCCCTGAACCGTCCACCAGGCAATCGGTGCGAGTGCCTTTGGTAGTGGAGCGGTGGACGGACTTTGCGCCTTTCGCAATACCCACCGCCATCCTAATTTGGAGGTGGGCAATACGCTTGGTGATGGTGGAAGGACAGCCACCGCCGGCCCGGCGGTGGCGGTCCTTCTGCCATCATAATGACTCCCTTAGTTTCTAAGTCATTGGTGCCATTATATAGTGTTTTTCTAACTATGGGCCTTAATATGAGTCTGATGGTCCACAGACTGCCAGACTCACGGTGGCAGTCTACCGACTAGAGCAGTCAGGCCACCCTGGACCACAGCAACCGCCGCAATCGTCAGGGATCAGCTGTTCCCTGGCAGTTGTGTTTCGGTCCGGAGGCCACAAGATGCTTGGCGGGACAGTCCCGGTGCTGCCAAGCATATTAGGAGTTTCTTTTCTGCCATGAAAACCAGGACAACAAGGAAACAAAGGCCTCACACCAAGTGGATGCACACAGGGGGTGGGCACAACATTTGGCCCCCTGTGTGCATGCACCCCAGTATCTGCACGGCATGGATGCAGCAGTCAATGCTGTGCAAGGACTTTGTTCCAAGTTCCCATTGTGAGGCCTATTTGATAGGCACTGCCATGGGAATGCCAAAGAACCACCCACCAGACCAGGAGAAAACTGCTCATATGATGTGCAGTTTGTATACAGGTTCTACGGTATGGGACCAGGGCAGTCCTGCTCCTGCACAACCAAACTCAGAAGAAGGCCCATTATAGTATCAAAGCTTTAAATATTTACTACATAATATCACGTTTTTAATGTTATTGGTAAGTGTTTTTTCACGATAATAATGTTTAATTTCCTTAATTTTGGAACTGTTTTCTAATTGATTGTTTTCCTTTTTTATTTAAATAAAATTAGGATGCTGGGTAATGTATGCATTTTGGATATATAGTGTTTTGGATTAAAATGTTATTTTATTTGTTATTTATGAAAAAATAGATTGCAAAAAATATATCTTTTATTCTTTGTTATTTTTCAGGATGTTTGATTTTATAAGGATTTGGTAGGGACTGTTTAAAATTAGTATTTAAAATTGTTATTAAATCCAAATATGTATATATAATGTTTATATTCCTTAATTAGTAATTAAAATATAAATATTTAGATTATGTTTATGTTCTCATTTTATGTTTCATTTTTCTGGTTGCACATAACTGTTTTATATGGTAGTTTTTTAAAATAACTATTTTAAAATGTTGATTGAATTTTGCTAAAATGTTTTTATGTCTGGTTTTACCACAAAAAGGAACTTTTTTAATAAATATTTTCCAGTTTTTAGCCTGCTGACCATGGTGCAGGCGAATTAATAAGTGGGCGGGGTTCAGACGGCCCCGGCCCGTCCTATGCACACGGCCACTGTGATGTTGGACGGCCAGGGGTCGTCCTGATGAATACAGGCCTCAGCAAGGCCTGCGAATGCAAAGGGTTTGCCCTTCTGTGCACGGAGTCCTCAGACTACATAAAGAAATTGGCACGGAAACTGGAAATACAAAAACAAAGTTTAATAAACCTTTAAAGGTGGTACTACAGCCCACACAACACTCTACAGTATTGTACAAGGTAGCACAAAGAACTCAGACATGCGTCCCCTTTTATACACAAAGAAGGGGCTCATAAATAGGCGGATACAGCTCAAAACATGATTTACGACCATATAAGGACATTTCTTGAACATGATCGATACATGGGTGGAGTTAACGCTTCTTGAGACCCGCCGAAATGAACATTCCAATCTACGCTAATCAGAGACAGATGTGACTCCTACTGAGCATGCGCTAGACGTACAAGGAACTATTTATAGCCTGTTGCTGGGCAAACTCCAGGGGTGACAATCAGTGAGGTAGGACTCGCCTCGTGGCGAGCACATGGCAGAACGTATCCTACAAGATGGACGCCAGAAAACAAAATGGAGTCTGGCCTTATTTTAAGTACGGGCGGGAAAACTAGAACAAAGACACTATAGCATGTCTTCAGCGAATGCTTAAAACTATCGCTGTTTTATTTGCGACAGACGACCCTTTCAGCTTTTGCTGAAGACATTAGGTTTTCTTGGATAATCTAAATACTCATCGTTTATATCGATGCTCATCATTTCTGCTATCTCTTTTTTCTGATAGGCAGCCTCTGCAACGGATTGTTTATTAGGCACACAAAATGAAACACAGAAAGAACATATAATTGGACTACATTGGATACATACACAACATATGAATAATGTGGCAATAACTATACAAAGTCCAGTGAGAACCTTCCAACCCCATGTGGAAATCAATGTCCAGAACCAGCCTGAAAAGGTCCAAGACCCATTTTCAACATGTATATCAGCTGCAATTTTGTGTAATTAATTGATGGCTTTGTACACAGAAGGAGTATGGTCAGGGATGAAGACACAACAACTACTCCCAATAATTCTACAAGCCCCACCTCTGTCTGCTAACATTACATCCAAAACCATTTGGTTCTGTAATGCAACAATCCTAGTAATTTGCAGCTCTTCTGTAAGATTTCCAAGGGCTGCAGCAGTTTGATTAGTAACAGCTTCCACTACTCTCGTTAATCGCCGTATCTTACTACTGTTCAGAGCAGCTCCCACAAAGAAAAACAATCCTAAGTTGAAATCTATATACTGCTGCAGACTGGTATCAGTTTGATCGACATCATCAACAGACAAAGTTCGCTTGTATCTGTTTACAGTCACATTGTTCAGTAATTTCAAATCTTTATGATACGATGCAGGTGCCAGGAATACAGGTGGTAGTAAAAATTATACATAACATACTCCGGACCATCCAGCTGGTAATCGATAATAGCCTTTGTTTCCATATACAAAGTAAGTATTATGAGAGGCTAGGAACGTGCTATCATTCAGACCATCAATATTCAATACAACAATACAATCACTAACACCTACAGGGATATGGCCTACACTTTTGTACACATAAATCTGCTTGTGCTTGGGCCACAGAAATCACGAACTTCTCTTTTCCAACAGTGTCTCTAGTGTTCGTAAAGATATAAGGCGTTGAATCATTGTCCGGTCGATATTCTTCCCACTCCCATATAGTTCCGTTGGCTAGTGGATAGCCTTCCTTATCTTGATGGCATTCTTTATTCAGTCTGAAAAGCAGTCTACCCACTGTGGGTTTTCTCGTAGCAAAAAGCAAAGTATACCATGCTCTACAAGAGCCATTATGAGAGAAAGGGAGAGGTATGAACGGTGTTCCCCCTTTCTTTTGGTGCGCCGGCATCATCCCACATATCCAACAGTTCGTGGCATTCGTAGCAACGTGGGTATGATGCAGCATCTGAATGAAAGTGTTATTCAAATACGACTGTCGATGTTTCAACTTTTGATATGGAAGTGTATAGAAGAAATGCTCATCTGGGGCTGGAGTAGAAACAACGTATAGTTCACGGGCAGGAGCTTTGTCCTCTACAAACCACGTGACTATAGCAACAACTGCTACAACAGCAATGAAACCTACAAAAAAAAAATCTTCTTCTTTTCCATTCGAACAAATGTATGCACAGTATCTTTGTGAAACTAAAGCGTTGTCAGAACTCTTACCCCTAGGTAGCCATTGATTTCTTCACCAGCGGGCCAAGACGGGTGTCACTACACTAATGCAGGGCTGATCCCCCCCCTTGCCTCATCGGCTCTCCGTTTCACTGACCTAGGTACCGTTCTGACAACTTCTCACACAATTGCAGGTTCTTTTCTTGGTCGCAGATTATATTTTCTTGATCCAGGGATTGTCAGGTCCGGGAAGAACTCCTCAGATTCGTCAGGTACCACAGCACGGCCTCTTTCTGCAGTCAAGATTTCTCGATGGTCGGTCAATACAACAGGCTCCACCAGGTCAGGTTGCACCTTCCGGCAATGGATGGAATGGATCCAGTTCTTCCGGTTGGTGACTCGGACAGCTGTTCTTGTAGCGAGGAGAACCTGCTCGGGACCGCACCACCTCGGCTCCAGACTGCTCGACCTCTCAAAGGACTTCACAAGGACAAAGTCACCAGGCCGGAGATTATGGCCTTCTCCTGTGGACCGGTCCGGGAGTGCTTCTCGAACCTGTTGATGAATGGAAACCAAACTATCAGTTAATTGTGCCAAATAGTCATTCATTAAAACACAAGGTACATCGTACACTGAGCTTGGTTTGGGCACCCCCCATATGTTCATAGGGCGCCCAAAAACGATCTCATAGGGTGTTAGGCCCATCCAAGAATGCGGTACTGATCTGATAGACAATAATGCCAAAAGCAAAGCATCTGGCCAAGTCAGAGAGGTAGAAGCCTGTATTTTCGCTATTTTGAGCTTCAACGTGCCATTATACTTTTCCACCAATCCTGCTGATTGTGGGTAGAACACTGCATGAAACTTTTGCGTTATTCCTAATCCTTTCAGGACATACTTAACAACGTCCGCCACAAAATGGGGCCTGTTGTCACTCCACAACAATCTGCAAACACCATAGCGAGGAAAGAATTCTTTCAACAGCACCTTGGCAGTAGTCATTGCAGTATTATCCTTCGTAGGGTATGCTTCAATCCATTTGCTGAATGCACAAACCACAACCAGGACATAGTTTAGATTATTACAGCGTTCCAGCTGAATATAATCCATTTGCAATACTTCAAAAGGTGCAGTAGGTGTTGCAAATCCTCCTGCTGGAGTCCGTGTCCCTTTTCCTGGATTATACTTAAGACAAATCATGCAGGTCTGTACTACTCTCTTTGCGTGCTAGCAATCTCTGGATGCTCCCAAACTTGCGCAAGCAATTTCACAATTGCCGAAGCTCCAACATGTGCTAGCCCTTGTGCCATCTGAACCATAGGTTGTACAAAGGCTGTGGGTAACTTCCACTTATCCATCTGTTTATTCCTCCAACAACCTTCATCATCCAATTCTCCATCCTTGGACCATTGCTCTCGTTCTTTGTCAGAAGCGGTCTTTTGTATCTCTAACACCTCTTCCCTAGCATCGTGCCACTGCTCAGCTGGTGACTTCACAACATACATCGGAGTGGAGCCAGGCTGCATCGCAGTTTCGCGTGCTACTCGATCTACAAAAGCATTTCCTTGTCCCACCTTATCTGTCACTTTCTTGTGTGCGCAACATTTCACTATAGCTATCTTCTTTGGATAGGTCAACGCAGTCAAGAGATTATGTACTAATTCTCCATACATTATTTGTGCTCCATGTGATGTCAGAAAACCCCTTTCATTCCAGAGCAGGCCGAAATTGTGCGCTACTCCGAAAGCATAGCGGCTGTCCGTATAGACATTCACACATAACCCTGCACTAAGCTCCCATGCTCGTGTCAACGCTATCAGTTCTGCTGCTTGTGCTGATTTCTGCGGAATGCGTGCTGTCTCCACTATTGTGCGTAGCGTAGTAATTGCATTTGCTGCTGAGGTAGTCCCATCTGGTAACTTTAAACAAGACCCATCCACCCACAGCTCTCCATCCACATCTGTAAAAGGCGTATCTTGCAAGTCAATACGACCCTTTGTCTGTTCCTCAGTCACAAAGACACAGTCATGTGTCTCTTGCACCTCAGGCCGAGTCACTAGAAAGGGCAACAACGTGGCTGGATTCAGTATTGCACATCTCTTCAATATAATATAAGGAGCCAACAGTGTTAGCTCGTATCCTAATAGACGAGCACTAGTTAGATGCTGCGTCTTCGTTTGATTCAAAAGGGCATCGATAGCATGGGGGGCCAACTCCAACAACTTATGAGATAACACAATCCCTTCACTCTGACGTATTGACAAAGCTGTGGCTGCAACTGAGCGATGACAACCAGGCAGTGCTCGAGCAACAGGATCAACCATTGCCGAGAAGTATGCACAAGGTCGCTGTTTGTCACCATGCATCTACACTAACACTGATAATGCGCATCCATCGCTCTCATGTACGTACAATGTAAAAAGCTTCGTGTAATCAGGGGTACCTAAAACTGGTGCTGAGCAAAGAGCCTGTCGTAATTGTTGGAAAGCATTCTCACACTCATCTGTCCAGGGAAGGGGAACTGGAGTATCCTTTGTCAAAAGTGCTAACAGTGGTTTAACTATGTATGAAAACCCTAATATCAACTATCTACAAAAGGAGGTGAGACCCAGGAAGGCTCGAACATCTTTCTGCGTGGAGGGTGCTGGTGTATCCAAAATGGCTTGAATGCGATCTGGTGTAAGTGCACGCCCCTCCCTAGACAAAAGGTGACCTAAGTAGGTTACCTTTGGTCTACAATATTGCAATTTCTTTTTCGATACTTTGTGATTGTGCGATGTAAAGAAAGTAAGCAAAGACAATGTACACTCTTCACATTGTTCGGGGGTGTCGGCTGCCAACAAAATATCATCGACATATTGTATAAGCGCCACACCTTCAGGTAGAATGAAAGAATCCAATTGCCGTTTCAATGCTTGACTATAAATGCTAGGACTTTCAGTATAGCCTTGAGGAACCCTACAAAATCTATACGATCTATTATTCAAAGTGAATCCGAAAAAATATCGGCTGTCAGGATGAATAGGGATCGAAAAGAAAGCGTTCTTCAAGTCTATAACAGAGAACGTTGTTGCAGTTGGCGGGACCAGAGTAAGAAGTGTTGTAATGTCAGAAACCACTGGGTATTGAGGTATCACTATCTTATTAACCTCCCTCAAATCGATAATAAATCGATAGATCCTAGTGTCAGTGTCTTTCTTCAAAATCGGTAGTATAGGACTGTTACACACATTGTATGGAACTTCTTCAACAACCCCTACTTTAATCAGATGCTGCACTGTCTGTATGAGAGCCTCCTCCCCTCCTGCGAGATTTGATACTGAGGCAGGCGCAGCAGCACAGCTCCCTCCTTTACACTAATGTGTACCGGGGGGATGATCATCTGTCCCACATCAGTATCCGAAGTAGCCCACAGGGTACCTGGTAAAGAGGCCAATGCAGAATCTTCGTTAATCGTACACACCCTCTCCATTGTCGGATAGTTGTCATTTAAGATAACACGTACTCCCCCAGGGGAGCATCGTATCGTAGCCCGAAAATGCTTGAGCATATCCAGGCCCACAATGTTATCAGGCGTGTTCGGGGAGAGAAAAAATTTACATGGTGCAACAAACTTGTCTACATAAAGTGCAAGAGGTTGTGACAGTGGGCTAAGAGAAAGCGTTCCATCAAACCCTATAGATGTAATTGTTAAGCCAGACAGGGGAGCCCTCGGAACCAATTTTTTAGACAAAGTGCTATGAGTAGCTCCTGTATCAACCAGGAACCGATCAGTAGAACCCAAAACATGTGCTGCAATATAAGGACCCCTACGATCTACTGGCACTTTGACTGATTCCATACCCCATCCTACGCAATCCCATGCATACTGTGAATCGTGATGTTCAGGAGGTGCATACTCAGACATTTGATATTGATTTCGTCGATCAAAAACATTAGACCCATCCTGTGGCCGTGTACTAGAGTCAAATCTAGCTCGATCATTTGTGTTGCCCCTAGGGCCTGAAGAACCTCCCCTAATCCTCATTGGTCCCTGCCCACGCTCTTGCCGTTGTGCGCACAACAATGGACACTCGTTCGCCCAATGGCCGCTCTGCCTGCAATATGCACACTGGTCCCGGGCCAGATCAGTGCGGCCCACGGAAGAACCAGGAAAATTCCGACCGCCCCTTTCATTACCTCTACGAGGCGGTCCATACACTTGTGCTAACATAACCTTTGTTTTTAAATCTTTAGATTTCTTTTCATCATTACCCTTCGCTTCTAATTCCTGACGTTCATAATACTGAGCCATCGTCAGGAGGGATGCCGGTGACGAAGTGGTCCAAGAGCTTTCACTCGCTTTTAATCGAGCTGCTACTCCCGTCAATAAATTCGAAACATACTTGTCAACAAAAAGATGTCGACCCGTGTCGTCCGTAAGCGACTGGCCGCTGAAATCATGAAAAGTTTCCTCAAATCGTGTAAAGAAATCTGAGACCGGTTCATCTGCTTTCTGTTTACATGACGCTAACATAGTCCAATCAATCTTTTTAGGAGGAATAATCGTTTTTAATTTAGTCAAAATGGCAGCAGGAAGATCTAAAATTGACTGGGGTGGTTTTTGTGCGGGCTTCCTGTCTCTATCCTCATCTTCAAGATCCACCCATCTAGCCTTAAAAATTACAAGATCGTCCACCTTTCGTACAGATCTACACATATCTGGGGTAATTTAAGCCCGAAAAATAGATCAATATCGGCCAGGGTCATAGTACAGGAATTTAGGGCCCCCTCAACTTCCTCATAAAAAGCGGCAGGATTCTTTCGTGGATCAGGTAATGCAGCTTTTAATGCCATAACATCTGCTCTATTCCAAGGAGTATAAACCCAGTTATAGATGAAATACCCTCTAGCATCGGCAGACCCCGTATCCGGACTAGTACCTGCTCCTTTAGGAGGAACGTACAAAGGTGCTGCTTCCCGCATCGGTTTAACATGCAGTGCATCAATTTTATCTGAATGAAAAATGGATGACTGCTTCCCATTGCCACTCGGATTTGTTTTCTCCTCGTCCGCTTTCCTTTTCCGCGCTTTATCCCGTAGCTGAAACATCTCATCCCGCAATGCAAACAGCTGTCGAACCGCGTCAGGGACCTGAGAAGGAAGAAGAAAACCTTTACGCAGATCTTTGGAATCAGCTACCACATCATCAGGTTCAAGAACATCGGAATATTTCCGAAAAGCTGCCACTACTTCATTAGAAAGAAACTCAGTAAAGTATCATTTCTCCCTATCCTGCCATACTTCAAGATCTTTCAGTAACTCTGCAAGGGAAACGGTATCCTTGTTAACCCGATAAGCAATCTTTCGAAGTTCAGCCATACGGTCGTCCGATAACATGGACCGCGTATCTACCTTCTGTGCGGGCGGTCCAGAATCCTGATCTCCTCCTCTCGGAGCAGACGGGCCAGCGTACGGGGGTGGAGAACGATCTAATAACAAAAAATCATCATCATGTTTATTAAGGGCAAGATAAAGAGGCTGTCGAACAGCATACTGTCCAGATACTTGCAACCAACGTTCTTTTCCCTGTTTCTCTTCTGATTCCTTTGCTTTGCGCTTTTTCGACTCTTGTGCTCTCTCACGTTCACTCTTTCGTTGCTCCTTCTCAATCAGTGCCTGCTCACGCTTCTCTCGCTCTCGCACCTCTTTCACCCACATACGTATACACTCGAACAGGTCTTGCCTCACTCGCCGCTTGCACATGCACTGCTCTACATACTCAATTTTCCGCAAATCAAACGATCCATACAGAGGCCATCGTAACTCAGGATCCTTTTTGGTATATTTCCTCCATAACGTGCTGTACATTATAGTGGAAAGACCAAACTTCACATACATATCCCTATTCGGCGTCCCTTCCGGGGGAGCCGCCTGTGATTCTTCAAGTATTAACAGATCACTTCCAAAACAGCAGCACCACTTACGGAGTGCGCTAAAAACAGGCATGTCAAAAATAGTGCAGAATATGCAATATTATAAGTAAAAAAAATGGCACTTAAAACGTTGCGCATCTCAAATCCAAAGTTCAGGAGAAATATCTCCACATTGCCTGCCTATATGTGTTGCAACGCATATATCTTCAAATTCAAACCACACAATATGACTAGTCACTTCAAACAAACAAACAAATTAGTCGCGGCAAGGGTATCCTAAAACTGCCTTGCCAATCAAGACTACCAAAAGCTCGCAGCTTACTAATCAAGAGCGTCCAGATTCCAACTGCCAAGTTCCAAATTCGCCCAAACGGCCACTACGCGGCAAACCGACAGAAGAGGTCTCAGTCGAGGACCGGCGCTACCCAGATGGTCAGATCGGAAGGGAAGGAAGAATACCTCGGGATGCCAGGACTAAAAGGCACCGCTGGCAGTGATCACGACCCCGGCAAGGTTCCAATCCTTCGTCACGACCAGTCCTTCGAGCATCCGAGTCGCTGATGAGCCCCATGTGACTGGCGCCAATTGATGAATACAGGCCTCAGCAAGGCTTGCGAATGCAAAGGGTTCGCCCTTCTGTGCACGGAGTCCTCAGACTACATGAAGAAATTGGCACGGAAGCTGGAAATACAAAAACATAGTTTAATAAACCTTTAAAGATGGTACTACAGCCCACACAACACTCTACAGTATTGTACAAGGTAGCACTAAGAACTCAGACATGCGGTCCCCTTTCATACACAAAGAAGGGGCTCATAAGTAGGCGGATATAGCTCAAAACATGATTTACGACCATATAAGGACATTTTTTGAACATGATCGATAGATGGGTGGAGTTAACGGTTCTTGAGACCCGCCGAAATGCACATTCCAACCTACGCTAATCAGAGACAGATGTGACTCCTACTGAGCATGCGCTAGATGTACAAGGAACTATTTATAGCCTGTTGCTGGGCAAACTCCAGGGGTGACAATCAGTGAGGTAGGACTCGCCTCGTGGCGAGCACAAGGCAATGTATGGCATACAAGATGGACTCCAGAAAACAAAATGGAGTCTGGCCGTACTTTAAGTACGGGCGGGAAAACTAGAACAAAGACACTATAGCATGTCTTCAGCGAATGCTTAATACTATCGCTGTTTTATTTACGACAGTCCGACGCATGGAACGGATTAATTTAAAAAAAATGTGTTTGTTATACATGTAGCATATTTGCTAACATAGATTACATAGATTAATGTTAGATATTATGGGCCTTATTAGGATGACGGGCAGACTTTGCCCGCCCGTCATCCCATCGTAAATCGGGACCGCCCGCCATAAGGGCTTGGGACCCGGGGGTACTATTAGGATGTTCCTGCAACAGTGGCGGGTACATCCTGTATTTTCAGCTTTGTGGCGGGCGGTGCTCTTTGCACCACCCGCCACAATGCTAAAAATGCACTTTCACATTGTAATTTACAAAGCGGCAGGCACCGCGTGGTGCCTGTCGCTTTGTAAATGACAGTGTGCACCCCCCACCTGTACTTCACTCTGGGAGCCCGAAGGGGGCCCCCAGAGTGAAGACCGCATGCCTTTCCATGGCGACATCGCCTCCGTGGAAAGGCACTGAAAACTAGACATCACAATATGGCTGGCGGTGTCTGTGTCTATTAGACACCGCCACCATATTATTCCTTTTCCACCCCGGCCGCAAGGCAACCGTGGCGGAAAAGCGGTGGACGGTCTTTCCGTCCGCTGTGGTTCCCCACGCCATCCTAATATGGCGGGGGGAAATCTGGTTATGATATCGGGCGGATTGCTTCCGCCACCTGGCGGAGGCAATCGGCCCAATATCATAATGGACCCCTTAGTTTTCTCAAATAAATGTAATTATGTTAATTTTGAAGGTTTTTTTTATGATTGATTTTATTTGGATGCAATTTTATTTTATTTAGTGATATACAACTGATATTATAATATATTTTATTGATTAGTTTGAAATGTGGAAAGTAAACATGATCCCCCAGAGACAAACATTTTCTACAATGTCATTTATTTTAGATTGGGAATATTTCATTTCTCCCACACCATAGTTCAATAATTTCCTTAATGTTGCCTAATTACTTCAATCTCTTTAAAGTCGAAGACTTTTGCTAATGTTGGTTGGTTTGGAGTGGAAATAATACATCTGACCGATTCAGAGCCTTACACTTTAACCTAATGTTGCTTAGTTTGGAGTAGGATTACTAAATGTACCTCCCCTGAAAGTCTCACGCTTCCCTAATGTTGGAGTGGAAATGTTAAATCTAGTGGAAAATTAAATCTACCACAACACTTTCCCTCAATGGTGTTTAGTTTATAGTGGAAGGAGTAAATCTGAAATCACCCCAAAAGTCCAACACTTTCCTCAAAGTTGCTAAGTTTGGGGTTGGGTTTTTGTAAATCTGACTCTCTAGAGCCCAAAACCCCAGAGTCCAACACATTCTCCCTGTGTTGTTTAATTTGGATTTGCATAATTACATTTCTTCCCTACCCTATCTGAGTCCAGCACTTTCCCTAAATGTTGTTTAATTTGGAGGGGGGATAGTAAATCTGACTCCCAACATTTCGAGAATCCAACATTTATCCCAAAAGTCACTTAGGGGGTCATTACGATGGCAGAAGACCTGCTACAGCCAGCCGTGCCGTGGCGGGCCCACCCCCATCTGACAGTCATTTTCCCCCCGCCTTCATAATATTGCGGGGGAAAGTTGCTGTCAGATGGCGGAGGGCTCGTCCTAGTACCGTGGCAGTAGCAAAGACCGCCCGCCATGGTTCTGTAACAGGCAATCGTACCGATTACTTGGAGGAACAGTCAGCATGCGTCCACCAAATTACAATGGTGCTGAAAACTAACTTTTCCATTAAGCTGAATCCGCGATGGAAAGGATGGCGGAGATTGGATTTGGAGGCCCGTTGCGGGCCACCCTTGTTTTGGGGGTGGTGGTTGTGCACTTGGGCCGATACATTTCCCTGCAACAGGTGCCAGGCACCGTGTGGTGCCTGACACGTAGTGCAGGGAAACACACCACATGGGTTTTTGACATTGAGGCGGGTGCTGCAGCCAACAGCACCCACCATAATGTTAAGGTTGCAGGATGCAACTGCCACAGTGGCGGTCGCATCGTAATCGGGGTGCGGGACTGCCGCCTTATAGGGGGCTGGTCCCAGTTCCCTATTGATGGTGGGCAGACTCAAGTCCGCCCGCCATTGGAATGATCCCCTTAGTTTGGAGCAAGAGGGTAGCCTGAAAAATAAAATGCCCCCACTTTGAACCACATAACAGTAAATATGCAAGCAAAGTTAGAGATCCTGACCATTCCTATGCAACCTTTGAAAATTATTCCACCCTCTACAGTGCATAAAATAATTAAAAATTATGCTTTTACAGCACAATTTTTAAAGAATTTGGCCAAACAGCTGCATGTTTACCAGACTTTCCTTCTTGCTTCCTTCTTTCTACCCTGTCACCCTACAATTAAGCTTTACTTTGTTATATTGTCTTTCTTTCCTTTAAAAAAAAACATTTTTATTGCACGAATGTTGCCATTTTATCCAATCAACACAAGAAGACAGCATCTGATCATTATACCACAAAGAGCATAAAAAAACAAAATTAACTACAGATTCCTTACATAATAGGAGCAAGCCCATGAATCAGGTCTAAGGGCATTATAATACATCATGAAGAAATGATAGCATCTAATATACGATAAAACTATATTTAACATTGATTCAGTAAAATAGACGGTTCTACCCAGTGTCTTTGCTATATACAAAATAGAAACACGGGGTCACCAAACAGCATACCATAGTACATTGTGGGTTTATCCCTGCATGTAGTAAAGAGAGACATTGAGGACAAGAACACCCTTTATTTATTCCACGACCAGACAACTCTATCCGTCTTGCAGCTCGGTTATCCATTCTATAAAGGGAACCCAAATTTGGTTCCCTTTCTTCCTGACTTTTCTCAACTTGCAAGAATATAGCGAGAGCTCTAGATTGTAGATGCCCAATAATCATACTAGCTATTTATTTAAAGAGGGCAGAGATTGATCGAGCCAGGCTGATGCAATACATAATCACAATGCAGTCATGGTGAAGACCATAAAGAGCTAGGCAGAACTTGGGACTAAGCATGGGCGGAAAATCCGTTCCGCTCGCGGATTTTGCGGATTTTCAGTAAATTCGCAATCCGCAAACTCTCGCGAATTTACCGAAAATCCGCAAATTCGCACGCAGCAGATTTTTTTTTCTTGGTGATACAATTTTGCGGCGTGCGGCGTTCACTTACCGTCATTCAGCGTTTGCCGAGTTGTTTTTCTCGATATTTTGCGAGTGCTGCGCCATTTTGGATCTTGCTGCGGGATCCCGCTGGAGTTTGGCGACCGCGATTACGTAATCGCGGCTTGCCACCTTGCACAGCACGTATCGCGAGAGTTCGCAATTGCGAACACGTAGATGCGGCGAGCAGCAACAATCTCACACTCGCGAAATTACTAAATTTGAAATTCTTCACGAGAAATTCACCAGCAAGCAGCATAAACCTTCTGAAAAAGATGATTTTTATCAGAATAACTCCACAGGTTGACATTTGCCTGCACTTTTTTTTGCAAGGAGTCCATTTTTGGGGGGGGGGTGGGAGGAAGGAAGTGCCCCACAGTATCCAACTTCCTGTTCCTGTCCAGCAGGCTCCTCCCAGTGCTTTCTTTATGTGCTGGTCACTTTCATTCGGATTCTTGACCTGGAAGGATTACTTTTTGTGGATGCTGCTGGATATTTGGATTTGAGGCCTTTTTAACTTTCTTTGGATCACTTTTAGATTAGAAATTTCACAAGTGAGTTTGTTTGGGGCATTACAGTTGCTGCAACTACAATTTTGAAATTTTCGATTTTTGGGCTGTTGTTGGGGCCTTTTGACCAGGGGTGGTGAGTGGTGCATGGGCCTAGTCTTTCTGTGGGGTGTCTTGAATTTAAACATCATGGAGGGCATGGATGGCATGGGATTGTGCTGATTTTTCGATTTTTTGGGGTGTTCATGGGGACAGGCCATGTGGGTGGGGGCCATTTTGACTGCTGGTACAGGCATGCCCTGGCCATGTGCTGGGAGGCAGGGGGCCATTTTGATTGCAGGCAGTGTTCTTAGGTCTGCAACCATTTTGCCTAGCTTTCAACCATTATGCACAGGGGTAGTGAGTGTTGCATGGGCCTAGTCTTTCTGTGGGGTGTCTTGAATTTAAACATCATGGAGGGCATGGATGGCATGGGATTGTGCTGATTTTTCTGTGTTTTTCGATTTTTTGGGCTGTTGTTGTGGCCTTTTGACCAGGGGTAGTGAGTGGTGCATGGGCCTAGCCTTTCTGTGGGGTGTCTTGAATTTAAACATCATGGAGGGCATGGATGGCATGGGATTGTGCTGATTTTTCTGTGTTTTTCGAGTTTTGGGCTGTTGTTGGGGCCTTTTGACCAGGGGTAGTGAGTGGTGCATGGGCCTAGTCTTCTGTGGGGTGTCTTAAATTTAAACATCATGGAGGGCATGGATGGCATGGGATTGTGCTGATTTTTCTGTGTTTTTCGATTTTTTGGGGTGTTCATGGGGACAGGCCATGTGGGTGGGGCCATTTTGAGTGCTGGCACAGGCATGCCCTGGCCATGTGCTGGGAGGCAGGGGGCTATTTTGAATGCAGGCAGTGTTCTTAGATCTGCAACCATTTTGCCTAGCTTTCAACCATTATCCCCAGGGGTAGTGAGTGGTGCATGGGCCTAGTCTTTCTGTGGGGTGTCTTGAATTTAAACATCATGGAGGGCATGGATGGCATGGATGGCATGGGATTGTGCTGATTTTTCTTTGTTTTTCGATTTTTTGGGCTGTTGTTGTGGCCTTTTGACCAGGGGTAGTGATTGGTGCATGGGCCTAGTCTTTCTGTGGGGTGTCCTGAATTTAAACATCATGGTGGGCATGGATGGCATGGGATTGTGCTGATTTTTCTGTGTTTTTCGATTTTTTGGGGTGTTCATGGGGACAGGCCATGTGGGTGGGGGCCATTTTGAGTGCTGGTACAGGCAGGCCCTGGCCATGTGCTGGGAGGCAGGGGGCCATTTTGATTGCAGGCAGTGTTCTTAGGTCTGCAACCATTTTGCCTAGCTTTCAACCATTATGCCCAGGGGTAGTGAGTGGTGCATGGGCCTAGTCTTTCTCTGGGGTGTCTTGAATTTAAACATCATGGAGGGCATGGATGGCATTGGATTATGCTGATTTTTCTGTGTTTTTCGATGTTTTTTGGGGTGTTCATGGGGACAGGCCATGTGGGTGGGGGCCATTTTGAGTGCTGGTACAGGCAGGCCCTGGCCATGTGCTGGGAGGCAGGGGGCCATTTTGAATGCAGGCAGTGTTCTTAGGTCTGCAACCATTTTGCCTAGCTTTCAACCATTATGCCCAGGGGTAGTGAGTGGTGCATGGGCCTAGTCTTTCTGTGGGGTGTCTTGAATTTAAACATCATGGAGGGCATGGATGGCATGGGATTGTGCTGATTTTTCTGTTTTTTTCGATTTTTTGGGCTGTTGTTGTGGCCTTTTGACCAGGGGTAGTGAGTGGTGCATGGGCCTAGTCTTTCTGTGGGGTGTCTTGAATTTAAACATCATGGAGGGCATGGATAGCATGGGATTGTGCTGATTTTTCTGTGTTTGTCGATTTTTGGGCTGTTGTTGGGGCCTTTTGACCAGGGGTAGTGAGTGGTGCATGGGCCTTGTCTTTCTGTGGGGTGTCTTGAATTTAAACATCACGGAGGGCATGGATGGCATGGGATTGTGCTGATTTTTCTGTTTTTTTCGATTTTTTGGGCTGTTGTTGTGGCCTTTTGACCAGGGGTAGTGAGTGGTGCATGGGCCTAGTCTTTCTGTGGGGTGTCTTGAATTTAAACATCATGGAGGGCATGGATAGCATGGGATTGTGCTGATTTTTCTGTGTTTGTCGATTTTTGGGCTGTTGTTGGGGCCTTTTGACCAGGGGTAGTGAGTGGTGCATGGGCCTTGTCTTTCTGTGGGGTGTCTTGAATTTAAACATCACGGAGGGCATGGATGGCATGGGATTGTGCTGATTTTTCTGTGTTTTTCGATTTTTTGGGGTGCTCATGGGGACAGGCCATGTGGGTGGGGGCCATTTTGAGTGCTGGTACAGGCAGGCACTGACCAGGTGCTGGGAGGCAGGGGGGGCATTTTGAATGCAGGCAGTGTTCTTAGGTCTGCAACCATTTTGCCTAGCTTTCAACCATTATGCCCAGGGGTAGTGAGTGTTGCATGGGCCTAGTCTTTCTGTGGGGTGTCTTGAATTTAAACATCATGGAGGGCATGGATGGCATGGGATTGTGCTGATTTTTCTGTGTTTTTCGATTTTTTGGGGTGTTCATGGGGACAGGCCATGTGGGTGGGGGCCATTTTGAGTGCTGGTACAGGCAGGCCCTGGCCATGTGCTGGGAGGCAGGGGGCATTTTGAATGCACGCAGTGTTCTTAGGTCTGCAACCATTTTGCCTAGCTTTCAACCATTATGCACAGGGGTAGTGAGTGTTGCATGGGCCTAGTCTTTCTGTGGGGTGTCTTGAATTTAAACATCATGGAGGGCATGGATGGCATGGGATTGTGCTGATTTTTCTGTGTTTTTCGATTTTTTGGGCTGTTGTTGTGGCCTTTTGACCAGGGGTAGTGAGTGGTGCATGGGCCTAGTCTTTCTGTGGGTTGTCTTGAATTTAAACATCATGGAGGGCATGGATGGCATGGGATTGTGCTAATTTTTCTGTGTTTTTCGATTTTTGGGCTGTTGTTGGGGCCTTTATGACCTGGGGTAGTGAGTGGTGCATTGGCCTAGTCTTTCTGTGGGGTGTCTTGAATTTAAACATCATGGAGGGCATGGATGGCATGGGATTGTGCTGATTTTTCTGTGTTTTTCGATTTTTTGGGGTGTTCATGGGGACAGGCCATGTGGGTGGGGGCCATTTTGAGTGCTGGTACAGGCAGGCCCTGGCCATGTGCTGGGAGGCAGGGGCCCATTTTGAATGCAGGCAGTGTTCTTAGGTCTGCAACAATTTTGCCTAGCTTTCAACCATTATGCCCAGGGGTAGTGAGTGGTGCATGGGCCTAGTCTTTCTGTGGGGTGTCTTGAATTTAAACATCATGGTGGGCATGGATGGCATGGGATTGTGCTGATTTTTCTGTGTTTTTCGATTTTTTGGGGTGTTCATGGGGACAGGCCATGTGGGTGGGGGGCAATTTGAGTGCTGGTACAGGCAGGCCCTGGCCATGTGCTGGGAGGCAGGGGGCCATTTTGAATGCAGGCAGTGTTCTTAGGTCTGCAACCATTTTGCCTAGCTTTCAACCATTATGCCCAGGGGTAGTGAGTGGTGCATGGGCCTACTCTTTCTGTGGGGTGTCTTAAATTTAAACATCATAGAGGGCATGGATGGCATGGGATTGTGCTGATTTTTCTGTGTTTTTCGATTTTTTGGGCTGTTGTTGTGGCCTTTTGACCAGGGGTAGTGAGTGGTGCATGGGCCTAGACTTTCTGTGGGGTGTCTTGAATTTAAACATCATGGAGGGCATGGATGGCATGGGATTGTGCTGATCTTTTTGTGTTTTTCGATTTTTTGGGGTGTTCATGGGGACAGGCCATGTGGGTGGGGGCCATTTTGAGTGCTGGTACAGGAAGGCCCTGGCCATGTGCTGGGAGGCAGGGGACCATTTTGAATGCAGGCAGTGTTCTTAGGTCTGCAACCATTGTGCCTAGTTTTTAACCATTATGCCAAGGGGTAGTGAGTGGTGCATGGGCCTAGTCTTTCTGTGGGGTGTCTTGAATTTAAACATCATGGAGGGCTTGGATGGCATGGGATTGTGCTGATTTTTATGTGTTTTTCGAGTTTTTAGTGTGTATAACTGAACTGATGTTCCTCTGTCTTCCATTGCTTTTAGGTGCACAAGACTCAAGAGAACCACCAGTGCCAGGAAGAAGTCCTGCAGCGGTGTGTGTGTGCAGCATAACGTCACGCGACGTCACGTATGGCCACAGACAACTCTGCAACTCGTGCAACTGGGGCCTGCTGTTCTGACCTCTGAAGAAGATGGCCCAAAAAAAGTTCCCCGTAGCTCCTCTAGCAAGAAAGTTGCCAGTAAGGAGCAGAAGAAGCAAGTTACCAAGGAGACTGGTGTGCCGCCCGCCACATTTTCTGGGAGTGAAAAAAAACAGTACGCCTGCAGCAGCAGCGGGATCTGCTGGGGACCAAGCTGGGAGCAGCACCCCCGCACCATTGGGCTCAGTGCCACCACCACTACGACCACGCCAACTTAAGTCCAAGCCCTTGAGTGCTGCAGAGGCACTTAGTCTTGTTGTTCAATCACCATCGACCAGTGATGTTGGCTCATCGCAAGAAAGTAGCAGCAATGTCCCTCAATCAACACAGGTTGTTGTAACTCATCTGACGAGTGTTGAACAACCACAGCCGCAACAACAACCACATGTGCAAGTACAAGCCCAAGTACTTGTGGAAGGAGAGGCAGCGCAAGGAGATGCGCAAGCAGAGGTGCATGGAGGGTCACAAGTGCCCACAATTGTTGTTCCTCCAGAAGTAGGGGCACATCAGGAAATCGACAATCAAGTCGAGGTATCATTTGAAGAAGCCACTCCTCCTGATGATCATTCATTGTCTTCCTCATCCCTAGCAAGGAAAAGATCAAGGGTGGTGTCTACATCTTCTTCAAGCCCACCTCCTTCTGAGGATATGGATCAAACTTGGGAACCACCATGGCGGTCTGAGAGTGAGGCACACCATGATCTGACAAAGGTAGTTAAGCGTAAAAGGAAGGTCGTCGAAAGTCTCATAGTTATGAAGTGTGATGAGGCTCAACAAGAAGTGGTGGATACTACTGCTGATGAAGACTCTCACGACGACGACCCAGTCATCATAAAGGTCACTGCAGCCCCAGTGGGCATGCAGCAAACAGACATTTTGACCCTAGCCTGAGAAGCTGCTGAGCGTGATGATGTTGTCGACGAGGAGGCAATGGAAACACCACAATCATTGGAGTTAACTAGTACACCAACACATACCTCTTCCATATTTCTTCCACGCCAGAAGGGACTTCCATCCACCTCGACCTCAATTAGTGGTGGTGAAAGTGCACAACGTACTAAAGTTCGGCAATCCACATCCTCCACTTCATCTGGCATTAGCAGCATGACCACCACCACCAGTATCGCCGCCTCCTCCGGCCCCCACAGACATTTCAAGTCCGCAGTTTGGGACTTCTGTAGTGTTTGCTCAAAAAAGGAAAACTTCGCCATTTGTAGCATTTGTAAGCATGCAGTTAGTCGTGGTAAGTTTGGTACCAACTATGGTACCGGAGGCCAGAGAGGTCATCTTAAGAGACAGCACGTTGTCCAATGCTTTGCGCACCTAAAGGAGATCAAGGAAGCCCGAATTGCAAGTCAAGAAAACGTTGATGTTTCATCTGATGATGACGAGGAGGAAGAAGTGTCAAACACTTTACTTACACCCAGTACCCCTGTCAGCAGCACACCCCATGTGAGCCACACTAAGAGTGTGGGAGGGAGTGAGAGAGCAATGCGAAAAAGTTCATCAGCGAGCCTAACTGGGTCGAAGAAGTCATCATCATCATCATCCCATAAAAGCATGGTCCAGGGCAACATTAGAACCATGTTGTTTTCAGCAGCGCCATATGATCGCAACCACCCACTGACGCGTCTGTATAACACTAAGCTGGCTAAAATGCTAGCTCTGGACCTTCTCCCTTTTTCTTTTGTAGAAGGGGTTGGTTTTCTTGAATTAGTGGCAGCGCTCAGCCCTAAATGGAAGGTTTCTAGCCGGTTCTATTTTGCCAGAGTTGCGGTTCCAGCACTACATGAAGATGTGCTGGAGGTGATTGGGGCAGCTTTGCAGAAGAGTGCTGTTCACACTATACATCTGACAACAGACATATGGACCAGTGGCGCAGGCGCTGATTACATGTGCATCACTGCACACTGGGTCTCTTTTTCAGGGGTTAAAGCAAAGCTAAACGCAGGTGTTGACCCGGACCAAGTTTTTAAAGCTGCTCGGAAACATGCAACACTAGCCATGTTTGGCTTGGAGAAACGTCATACAGCAGAAAACATTTTGAATAAGTTTAACACAAAGGTCTTTCACTGGGTGTCCCCAAAAAAACGCCAGATTGGTTATGTTTCCACAGATAATGGCGCCAATGTAGTTAAGGCCATGGAGCTGGGTCCCTATTTTAGAGTGCCGTGTTTGGCGCACTGTATAAACCTGGTTGTTAAAAAATTCTTGAGTGATGAAGACAGACCAGCGTGCGAGTTAGTGGCCACCTGCCGAAGAATGTGCAACCATTTCAGCCATTCTTTTAAGGCCCAGAAGCATCTGAGGAGCCTGCTACATGAACGTTGAATGCCAGTGAAAGCACTCATCCAGGAGGTGCCAACACGTTGGAACTCAACCATCTACATGCTTGAGCGTCTGTATGAGCAGTATACGGTACTCGATCACTATTTCTTAACACTGGGTACAGCTCAGAAGGACCTGAGGCTAGATGCGGCGCAATGGAACCTAGTTAAAAGCCTGACAGACATGCTTTGTCCTGTTGAGGTCTTCATGCGTGCAGTCAGCAAGGAGGACTGTAATTTGGGAAAAGCTATCCCATTGTTGCGCATGCTAGAGCACCAACTGAAGGCGGTGTCTTCTATGTTTCAAAAAGATGAAAAAAAGCAAGACGCTTTTGTTTTGGCGGAGAAATTATTAGAGCGCCTACTTGGTGATGAACGTCTTAAAATGATCCACTCAGAACAGCATTACATTTGTGCTACTATTTTGGATCCACGCTACAAAAAGGCGCTGGCAGGCCGAGCATTCTTTCCTTTTGATGATGAAGATGTTACAAAGTACAAACGTTGGCTAGCTTTGTCAGCCATGAGGTTTGAAAGAGAACGGCAGCAAATTGAAGGAAAAGGCAGTACATCAGTATCAGCAGACCATCCCCAGTCAAAAGAATTCACTTCTGCACTTGTGGCTGTGGCACAAGTGACCTCTCAGCCGTTAAAGACACCGGCAACTGGATCATCTGCACCAGACACAACAGTAACATTGGATGCAGAAGAGGATTGGCTAACTTGGCTTGGGTTTGGTTCTCAAAAGGTCACAGCAAAAAGTAAGCAAAGTGGAGGAACCTTGGAGGACCTTGAGTCGATGGTGCAGGACTATCTGAATGACTCAACAGAGGTCTATGTTAATGCTGACCCATTGGCGTATTGGCATGGGAAAAAAGAATTGTGGGCACAGATCTCCAACCTGGCTATAAACTACTTGTCTTGCCCACTCGCAAGCGTGTCTTCTGAACGTGTTTTCAGTGCTGCTGGTGGAATTGTAACTTCCAAACGGACCCGCCTCTCGCCCAAAAATGTGGAGAGGTTAACAATGATCAAGATGAATCAGCACCTCATACCACCAGATTACAACGTACAAGAACAAACGCCGGATGAAGACGAGGAGGACAGCAACTTAGATGAGGGAATTTGTTCTCGGTTAGGTGACACTGACCTACTCCTGCCTGAATTCGCAGAGTATGAGGACGAATTCTTATTCTTATTCCCTGACACCGAGTCCTGAAAATGAGCCAATGAATCAATTACTTTCTTTTTCATTCTATTTCACTTTTATTCCTGTGTGTCTGTCTTTCTTTGTTTTGCACAGTTAATATAATTAAAACTTTAATCACCTAATCACAAAAACAAGCCCATCAGCAGAACTGTCTTCACTTGTTTGCTTATTGATTTGAAGGTGCCGCAGTCTGCATTCCTCAGGTTCACAAGTTCACAAGAACATGCTCCTCTATCCTCCTCCTCCAGACTCCTATTTCCCTCAAAGCAGAGGGCTGGATTACGCCCAATGAAGAAAGACTCTGCACTTGTGGGGGTGTTCTACTTCTTTGCGGGTGAGTTGGCGGGTCTTGGGGCCATTGCTGGGAAGCCCTAATACTGGATAAAAGTGGTTTGAACCAAATCGGAGGCGAAAAATATTTTTGCGTTTTTGCTGACTTGCTTGCCTTTGAGGTGCTCTTTGGGGGGGTTCTGGGTGTTTGTGGGTGGGTTTTGGGGTCTGGGAGCACTGCTGGGACAGTCTAATTTTGATTGCATTTGCTTTTCAGGAAATCCGTGGTGGAAAACGGGAGTTATGACCTAGCTGCACAGCGCGTTTGGACCGAAGGCCGATAAATATTGTAAGTATGAGATTTTCCTTTTTGGCTGTTTGGGGGTGTTGTGCTTTTTTGCGGGTGGGTTGGCGGGTCTTGGGGCATTGCTGGGAAGGTCTAATACCAGATAGAAGTGGTTTGGACAAAATCCATAAGGAAAAGCCTTTTGGCACTTTTTGTAACATAGGGTTAGCCCTAGCAGCAGGATTGCATGTGTTTCGGGGTGTTCTAGATTTTTGCAACTGAGTTCTGGGGTCTTAGAGCACTCGTGGGAATGTGTAATTTTGGTTGCAAGTGATTTGAAGAAAATCCATGGTGGGAAAGGGGGGATTTGGCATAGTTAAAGAAAGCGTTTGCCACTATTCTTAACTTAGGGCTCGTTAGGGTTAGCAGTATTTGTATTGCATGTGTTTGGGTGGGGGGCTGTTTGTGGGGGGATTTGCGAGTCTTGGAGCGATGCTGGGTATGGATACTTTTGCTTGCTTGCAAGTGGTTTGAATACAATCCACGGTGGGTAAGGGGGCATTTGGGCCTACTTTTACTTTCAAAGTACGTTTTGTCACCAGTTTTCTACTAGGCCTCGTTTTTTGAAATCTGATTGGGGGTCTGAAGGACAGGGTTTTAGAACCCAGCGGAGTCAGGGAGAACGCCTGGTACCTTCGAGGTCCCCTGTCTTGGCAAACAGAGACACAGGATACTTCCTTATGACGTCAAAGACCAAAGTTTATTGGTTGCAACCAGGAACAGAGATCTACGAAGCACACACGATTGGTTCGCCAGAGACTGCACAAATTCAGCAAGCGGAGCATGGTCTTTTATGCCAAAAATCAAGCCTCAGGCAACTTTTCAAATTAGCATTAAGTGCATACAAACTGACCAATGACAGTGTAACATTTTGAAAGTAGCGTATAACGACAATCTCAGCCAATCCCATCTTCCGTTGTCCAGCCCACCAGAAATGACCAAGCAAATTCCAAGTTTCCTGTTCGATCAGGCCGGACAAACCCATCATAAAACCTTCAACCCAAATCAATGATTATGTCGTAAAGGAAAGGCAGAAACAGATTGGAAGTGAGATAGAAAGGTGGGAGCAGTGTACCATAAACTCGGGCACGTCCTGCTCTTTGATCTTAATCAGACCAGCTGCTGAACAAGGAACTGGCTTAACGAGGTCGGCCTCGGGCAAGGAGACAGTTCGGCCAGGTCACTCAAAAGTCAGCTAAGGCATACGTGTCTCAAGGACTCGTTCGGCCACAGTTATCGGGCCTATGTGAGGGCGACCATACAAAATGGCTGCCGTACACAAAATGGAACCCGGAGGTTCAAACTAAATCCTCAAATACGGAGTGTTCTCTTATATCGATTCATACGAAAACACTCAGATACGCTGCACTCGCCATTTGCGGTCTGCTGACACCAAAATCGTCCATTTCCGACGACTTTTGTTGAACGGGTTCGGAACCATCGAACCTCATTCGCAAACCACGGAACTACAGGTCTTCTACATTTTTGCGACTGGCTTTAGTAAGGGTCTGGGTGAGAGCACTGCTGGGAAGGTCTAATTTTGTTCTAAAACACAGTTTCCAATACACCTAGCTTGAGGGGAAAGATCCGCTAAATTAATTTGCCCATACTTATTTATCCTTCAAAAGGAGACTCAGACAGAGTACGCACTTTCAAAAATATTGTGTGACTTTTTGCACTACACAGCGTACATACCTTATATTTATTTATCAGTGGTGTTCTAATATCACGTCCTGTTTTTCCATCAATAATTACAGGCCGGGTTTCAGTCTGTGCAATGGGAAAAAAAGGATGAAGTCAGGCTTCACATTAGCAAGCCGCAATTTAGCATCCGCCAGGTAGGCAGTGGACAGGGTGTCTTCTGGTCACACTCACCAACATTGATGGACGAAGCGTCAGCTGGAATGGAGGAGTGTCGCTAATAAGAGGAATGGTTTGAAGCGTTCAACTTACTTACCAAATTCAACAGGACAACTACAACAACATACAGATACAGTATCCATTGTTTTCTTCTATGAGTGTGACTGCATTTCTTGGATCTCTCTCTGCTTCCAGATTGATCCATACAGCCATTCTATAGGTTTTACTTCAGCTATTTTTTAAACCTAATTTAATGTAAGAAGTGTTTGTCTGAGTGCAGAGACAGGCAAGTGAAAACGCTGCAGCCCTGTACTGTCGCATTCTGTCATTCACGGTTGTCGAAAGTTTTCAGAAACAATGCATGCAGTAGTGCATGCAGTTCCTTTATGTCACTTAAAAGATTTATGGTTAGCTTTGTACCCAACAATTTCTTTATCTTCAATTATTGTCCATGCTGTGCTTTTTTTTCTTCTCTCAACAAAACCTACCCAAAAAGAAACCCCCATTCCCATCCATTTTCCAAACCCTAACCCTCTTCCCCCGGGCTGAGTGGATTTGATTGATGTGTGACTAAATGACAGCAATAATTCCACACACTTGCTGGGGAGGATAAGGTCATAGCAACAGGCTGGTGAAGGAATCCGAGGATATATTCTAGACTTACTCAGCTTCAGTACTATTTCTTGCAGTAGTAGCCAATGTCAAAGAAATTCAACGCAAGTACTAGTTATACTTTCAATACTTTACCATTTGTTAGGCTACATTGTGGCACTGTTCTAGTGTACTGTCACCTGCTATATTCTCTATCTGTAATGCTCCAGTAAGGATAAAGCAGGTTTCATTTTCTTTTTTTCCATAGGCATGCAACTGCCACTGTGTCACACCACTAGTACCACCGCAATGAGGAAATTTCATCCGCCCAGGATTGACAACATTAATCGCCATTTCCTGTGGAGCCAGCCCTGGGCCTAGCCCTACTTTCAAACACAAATTACAGGTAAGATAAGCGTTTGGTGGGAGGTAGTATAATGGAGTATTAGGAGAGACGAGAGATTGACGGTAGTACTACTAAAGTCCTAGGACTCTTGAATTCACTCACTCTGTGAGATGCACTTAGTGTTGAAAACATTTAGCCATTTACACTTAAAGGAAGAAAATGACACAGACTTAAGTTTCAGGAAAACAAACTTTCTGTTAAACCCCCACCCACCAGACTCAAAAGCAGTAAAAAACAGGTATGCTCAGATAAAGTTTCAAAAAGTATATTTGTGTAGCCCTAACAAAATAATATCCCGCAAGACCCTCCCTAACCCCAACGATTGTCCTTCAAAAGTCCCAAAAACAACCCAACTCCCAATTCCCACCCCCCAAAAGTCTCTAAAAAAGGGGCAAGGGACACTACGGCAGGATGCTGTTCACTTTAGCGGCCAGGGCATCATACTCCTTGCGGAGGGTGGCCTGGTCGGAGCGGAGGCCCTCCACCAAGGTCTTATATGTTAGGACCTCCTGCTCCAGGTAGGACACTCTGAGGCATAAGCGGTACTGGCGTGCCTTGCAACTCCTGTGGGGGGCAGCTGCTGTCTTTGCTGCTCGGCGGTGGCAGTTGGCTTTGGTAGCCCAGCTCCGTACTGCTGGAGCACTGCGCTGGCTGGCAGCCCGTGGGGGCACGGAGGAGGATGCAGCTGTCCCAGTGGATGTTGTACCAGTAGACTGCGTGTCCTCCTCCTCCAGGGCCACCAGCCGCCGATATTCGGCGACAGTGGCATCCAGCCTCCGTTGCCGGGCCATTCGAGCCCGCTCCTTCCTTGTTGGTTTTGTTGATGTGGATGGAGCAACTATATGAAGAAAGAAAGACTTAGGGGGTCATTATGATTGCGGATTTTCCGCATCCTCGGGGCCGGCGGAAGAAATGTGAAAAAAACAGAAAACAATGTAATAATTTGTGACTGTCTACTCTAAAGTAAAAATGTCCCTTTTTCTAGGGAAGGCTGTTGTCTTGCTGCACTTTTTGGGACAACTGATGAATGCTTGCTTTTTATTTTTAACACGCACCACTTTTTCTCCTAACAGACAGAAGCTTGACTTCTAAGAACACGAGCAAGATCAAGTTCAAACCAGGTGAGAGCTCGGCTCGACCACAAGAAATATGTTCAATTAATCGTCAGCACTAAGCACTTTTCCATTTTCAGTAAAACGTTTAGTTTTATGACAAACTTGATTTTAATAAATGTGTTTACTTTTAAATAGCTTTTAAACCTAAATAGACTCTGTGGTTTTTGGTCCTCCAGACTAGAGTGGCTGAGCTAAAGGTTTTGCAATTTTTGCAAGCATGAGTCCGTGCCTCTGACACTTCTTGACTCTGACTCCGTACTCTTGTCCTGCGTTGGATAATCATCATTGGGGATCAATCATCGGTGACTTTGGGAGCTAAATGACTCTGCCACACTATCTAGTCAGTAAGGAGATTGGGGGTTCAACTACAAAGTCTGTTATCACTGAGGTATGTGGAAAGTCTAACAGCGCCTATTATAATTGATAAGCTAAGCAATGCATTATTTAGTGTCCATAGTTCTGTTTGTGCAGATTTGTCCCTGCAACAGTAGTAGAATGGATTGTCCTCCTATCCAAACCAAAAGTAAAGTAGTATCCTATTCTTGGTGGTCATTCACCTTTTTATTATTAGCAATTGTCAAAGCATAAACATTTAGAAGACTTGAAAAGACATTATGGACAATCCCAGAGGACTGCACTCAGTGCATAGAGCTATTGCTGACTAGAATGGGAGTCCAATGGAATTGCCAAATGTGCAATCTTAGTTAGCTACACAGACAGACTAATAAGAATAATCTAGTAATACCACAGGGAGTCATAGTCGAGGCAGGATAAGAATTTAGATACAGTCTACAAGAAGATCAAAGACGATTTAGAAAAAATCGAATGAGGAACGCTAGGAAAAAATAGGTACTCTATATTAAAATTAAAACTTACCGGGGCCAGCAAAGGAGCCCTCGCCTGCCCGATCCTGGCCTGCATCCTGTTAAACAGCAGCCTCCTCCTCCTGTGTCCTCTTGCCCCTGGGGGGGAGCTGATGTACAAACTGAAAGAAAGAAAGACCAGAAAACATGGATGATATTTGTCAACCAAATCAAACATTTCAAAAGAACAATAACAAAATATTTTGGCAAAATAGCAAATAGACAACTATTCCACGGGATATATTGACCGACCTCATGTGGTCTACTACGTTATTAGTATTGCTTGATTTGCACGCAAAGTGACAGACAAAGTCCATCGTGATTGCAGATCAGCGACAACACTAAAAAGTCCCAGCGCTTGGTCGTGATTTGGCGGGCGTCAAGAAGCAACTGGCCGCAATTAATAAGCCTGGTAACCCGAAGAAGGTAATAGGCCCGGCATTGCCGGGAGTCGTCCCCGAGGGTAGAGGGAAACGGGTCAAGAGGAGGGCGGTTGCAGGGGAGGTTCCGGTCCCTGAGGTGCCCCCGGTCATCCCTGCCATACCAGCTGATGCCCCAGTACCAACCCCGGACGCGGGTCAACCGATTCCGGTTGTGATTACGCCCGCTAACGATGATGATATGCCTCCTGAATTGGCCACCCAGTTGGCCGCATGGCTAAATAAGAAGGCAGGGGGTGCTACGGCGCCCGGAGACACGGCCGAAGAGGCCAAATTACTAATCCAGCAGTTGCGGCAGTCGCGAGATGCCGCGAAGGCGAATCTCCCTCTTGTTTCCCCACAGGTGACACCGGAAGGACCGGCAGCTGGTCTCGTGAAAACGGCGGGAACAACGACCGTACCGGGTAAGCTCGCTTTGCCAGTGGCGGGGGAGGGCTCATTACCCTCAAGGCGGGAGAGGGTGGTTCAACATATCCCGTTGGCCACGAAAGAATTGATATGGGCAGACAAGTATGTCAATATGTTTTCGTTGTTGACTGACCATCGCGAGATGGAATATGCTAAAACACAGAAAGATTTGTGGCACCCGAGCGTGTGGCGCGCCAAGATGGCGGAGTTCAGGGTAGAGGAGACGATAACGAATTGGGCGAAGGCCTTTGCAATGTTTACTGCGATTATTGGTGAACGTAAGCCCGAGGTATTGACCGAACTGTCTTGTTATCAGGCACGTATAATGGATTTTTATGAAATGTATGAGGGGGACGAATGGAAAGGTTACGACATGAAATTTCGTAAAGCGAAAGAGTATGATTCCTCTCTGACATGGGATTGCCTGGACTCAATTTCTTGGCATAAGCAGCTCCTGCCTGGGACGGCAGGGACATCCTCGCCGGGTGGGAATGGGTCGGGAGTTTCCCGCCAAAAGCCCGCGGTGCCCTTTCGAGCGGGCACCGGTGGTGATCGCCAGCCGAAAACCGGCGGGAATGGTGGAAAGCGGGGGGTCTGTTGGGGCTTCAATAGAGGCAACTGTAACAGACCGCAAGGTACATGTAGGTTCAAGCATGTGTGTGCGGGTTGTGGGAATTCCTCACACCCGGAGAGTTCATGCAGTTCGAAAAACAGCGGGTCGGGAGGTAACGGGGGGTCCAAGCAAGACTGAGGTGGATCATTGTGTACAATTGCCTACTCCCGTTGATCTTATGGCTATGACTCCTTGGTTAAACAAATACCCTGATTATGTCTCTGCTGGGGTGTTGAGGAAGGGATTCTTATATGGCTTCCACATCCCGGCGGGGGATTTTCGTGGGGAACCTTTTTGTAAAAACCAGCTTTCGGCACAGCATAATCCAGGTGTGGTGGAGAGAAAAATTGCTAAAGAAGTGAGCCTGGGCCGAGTGTCTGGGCCTTTTCAGCGCCCGCCAGTGGCGGGTTTCATCTGTTCCCCATTAGGGGTGGTCCCCAAGAAGGACCTGGGTGAGTTGAGGCTGATCCATAATCTGTCTGCTCCAAGGGGTTTCTCGGTAAATGATGCTATTGACCCAGAAGTTTGTTCGGTGCGGTACGCATCATTCGATGATGCCGTCACCATGTTAAATCGCCTGGGCCCCGGGGCGCTGATGGCGAAATCAGATATCGAATCAGCGTTCCGGTTGCTCCCGGTACACCCACAGGATCAGCGCTTGCTAGGTTTTGCGTTCCAAGGGAGTTATTACATGGACAAATGCATGCCGATGGGTTGCTCCATTTCTTGTGCCTATTTTGAAAAATTCAGCTGTTTTTTAGAGTGGGCATTCATCGAGGCCACAGGGCATAGGCATGTTATGCATTATCTAGATGACTTTCTGTTCTTGGGGGCAGCCGGCGACAGGAAATGTGCGCTGGCGCTACAGGACTTTTGCATCCTCATGAGGGAGTTTGGAATGCCATTGGCACCAGGTAAGACGGTTGGACCATCTACTTCACTGGAGTTTCTGGGAATTGAGCTCGATTCTGTGGAGGGATGTTTCCATTTGCCAGTGGGAAAGGTAGCTAAATTTAGGGCTTCCCTGGAACTTTGCCTTAGTAAGAAGAAAGTGACCCTGCACCAGTTACAGCAAACAGTGGGTCACCTTAACTTTGCCCTAAGAGTGATACCAATGGCCCGCCCCTTTTAACGCTCTATTGCACAAGCTATGGTTGGTCTCAAGGAAGGACACCACCGCACGAGACTGTCTGCAGAGGTTCGCCAGGATATGCGCATTTGGTTGGCATTTCTGGCGGACTTCAACGGTCGAGTAATGTGGAACAAGCCGCCATCGTCTTCGGACGAGCTGGGTTTGTGGACTGACTCAGCGGGGAGCGTGGGATTTGGCGCCATCTTTGGTAACCGATGGTCGGCGCAAGCATGGCCGGCGTGGTGGCATTCCTGCGGTCTCACAGGTAACATAGGGTTCCTTGAGCTATTCCCTATTTTGGTTGCTCTGATGGCATGGCCGGACGAGTTCCGAGACCGCTCTGTGGTATTTTGGTCTGATAACATGACTGTTGTCGAATGCATTAACAATCAGGCAGCACGCTGCAAGTGGATCTTGAGATTGTTGAAGGAAGTTGTGCTGCTTTGCATGAGACTGAATGTACAGTTCAGGGCGAAACACGTGCCGGTGTACTGAATCATGCGGCTGATGCACTCTCTCGTTCACATATGCAGGCGTTCAGGGGTTATCTACCTACAGCGGACCTAGCAGCGGCACCATTCCCCGAAGCACTCTGGCTAATCGGTGCCCCGGATTACAAGACCTCGTGGCAGCAAGCTTAGCCCCCCGGACGAGGAAGGCATACGAAGGAGCGTTTCGTTCCTATTGTGCATTTTTGGGTCCGACAGGGATTCAGAACTGGGGTCAGGAGGATTCCTTCTTAGGGTTCCTGGTAGCACTGCACAGAGAAGGCCGATCAGCGGCAACGGCCAATAGACACAGGGCGGCCATCTCATTCATGGCGCAAGTGCATGGCATCAAAGACCCAACAGGTTACTTTTTGGTGAAAAAAGCCCTTCGCGGCTGGCAGCGCCTCGAGGGTCGCAAGCAAGACGAGAGGCGCCCGATTGGCTTAGAAAGGTTGTCCCTACTCATGGAGAAACTAGTCACAACTTGCTCCTCCCAATTCGAAGCAGTTCTGTTCCGGGCAGCTTTCGCATTAGCGTTCCATGGGGCTATGCGGGTGAGCGAACTGGTCGCAAGGAATAAGAAAGATGTGATGGGAGGCTTGTGCAGGGATCACATCCTAATTAGGGGTGATTCGTTGGTAGTCACGATAGCTAGGTCCAAGACTGACCAGGGAGCTATGGGAAACAGTGTTGTTGTCCAGCGCGTGCAAGGGTCCCCCACGTGCCCGATAATGTGTATAGAGCAATACTTGGCACTGAGGGCGGATACATGGGGGGGGAGTTTGCTGAGGCACATCGATGGCACCCCACTGACAAGGTTTCAGTTCCAGAGGGTGCTAGCACTGAAAATCGCTGCGGCGGGCATGGACCCGTGCGATTTTGGAACCCACTCCTTTAGGATAGGGGCTGCTACTGAGGCTACAGCCAGGGGTCAGAGTGCAGAGGAAGTAAAACAGTTAGGACGATGGTCCTCGAATTGCTTCAAGAGGTATGTGCGATTGCACATGTTGTGAAGTCAAGTGACAGGCACTCACGCTTCTTGTCTTCTGTTTGATTTACAGTTTCGCGAGCATGTCATGCGGGGCGGAATTTGCAGTCGACCCAGTACCGGGGGACCAGCGGTCATGGATCACCGTCTGAGGAGAGAATGGTTTGGGTCATGGGCCACTCATATGTGAGGCGGGCCGGGGACGTATTCAAAGCAGGTGACGCGACTCGCGCAGCAGGGGAATACGGGTACAGAGTGGCCTTCCACGGAAGGGGCGGGCTCTGTATTGACCAATTCGAATCTTTTGTTGAGGGTCTCTTAGGGCGGCAGAGGTCACCGCCATCTGTAGTCATAGTACACCTGGGGGGCAATGACTTGGTGACACTGGGTAGACGAGTATTGCTCGAGCAAGTTTTGTCTTCCGTTAGCTGGTTGGCAAAAAGAATCCCGGGGTGCACAATTGCCTGGTCCCACATGATTCCCAGGAAGGTATGGCGGGGGGCCTTTGAGTGTCAGCACTGAACCATTCGGTGAAGAAGGTTAATAACAAAATTGGTAGATTGTTTCACTCTGCGCAGTTGCATAGCATTCCTCATGGATGTATTCGGGGTGATCACATGTATCTGAATGATGGGGTTCACCTGTCCCGGGAGGGGAATGTTTTACTCATAGGAGACTTCATAGCATGGCTAAGGGGTTTGAGGAAGCATGACCTTTAGGAGGAGTTTGGGGGGGCCGGATAGCCGGTCAACTATCCGACCTGTGGCCGTAAGGTCATGATCGGTGAGCAGTAATTTCAAGGTCCCTAGAGGGGGGCGCCACCCACTATGGATGGGAGCCCCCGGGGGGAGGCGGCCATTGGCCCCTCCCACTGGGAGGCGGCACCCACTAAGGATGGGTCGCCTAAGGGGAGACGGCCATAGGCCCCTTCCAGGGGAGGAGGCGGCTATATGCCCCCCCTATGAATTTCCCGGGGCCCGGTTATCCGCGACGGCGGATATGATAGAGAGTGTGGGGATGGGGGGGCAGTCCACGCTGTCCTTCCTACAGATACCTCACACGGGAGCTCGAACGACCTTTAAGATGGCGTCGAGCGGAAAGGGGGGCCCCCAACAAGACAAGGGAAATTAGAGTTGGCAACGAGGGAACAGTCCTCTGCGCGGCCGCCACTCACACCGTGAGGGCGAGAGTTTTTGGTAGTAGGGATCTGACACCGGTTAAGACCTTGCGGTTGGCCCTTAATGCTAGGATGTACAATTTTCATTTAGAATGTATGCATTTGCAGGATGTTAGACTCGGCTAGGAAACCTTTGTATTAGAGATTTGTTAAGGTTAGCCAAAGAACATGTCTTCATCGAAATGTAATAAATGAAAATTGTACATGATTATGAAACTTTTATTTAATGTTTTAAATTTTGTTTCATATTTTAATAAATACGGCCGGGAGGGTGACTCCCTCCCGCCTTCCAAAAGTTCAGAACTGTGTCCGACTTCCCATCCTTGGGGATTGTGTTGGGAGGGGGTGACGGGCATCCCGGCCATATGAAGTAGTGTCTGTAAGCCTTTCTTTGTTTGCGAAATTAAAATAGTATCATCCGCGAAAAGTAGCGCGGGTACCCTTTCTCCATTTAATTTTGGGGAGTCATTATTGCAGCCCTCCAGGTGTGCAGGAATATCATTCACAAAAAGGGAAAATAATGTGGGAGCTAGAACGCAGCCTTGACGGACACCACACTCAATCGGTATGTTCTGAGTTAGCTCCCCATTGGGACCCCATCACACTTTGGCAAAATTCCCAGCATGCAACTCGATTATCTGCATCAACAAACAGTTGGGCAAAGCTGCCTTGTGTAAGGACCTCCAAAGGAGATCTTGTGGCACTAGATCGAATGCCGCTCTAAGATCTACAAAGGCTACATATAAATGACCTTTTTTGATGTGAACGTATTTCCAGTAAAGACAGCAGAACCTAAAGACTTGATTGATTGTGCTAACTTTACTCCTAAACCCAGCTTGAAACTTCGTGAGGACTTTCTCCCTATTACCTAGCTGTCGCTAACACCAGTTAGCAACAGCTAGTAGGCGATAGCGACCATCTTGGGCCCCACTTTGCATGTCAGTGATATTTATCACTAATGACATGCAAAGTGGGCGTGCCAAGATGTTAGCGACTGGAAACAGTCGCTAACATCGCTATCTCCTATTACCAACTTTTGGAGATATTCGCGCTAAGTGCGAATATCTCCAAAAGCTAACACCTGCCCTGAGCAGTTCTTAGCCATGTTATCCAATGGGAAGTGGATAACATGGCTAAGAGCATTAGCTCGGTAATGCATGAATATCGCGGACTTTTCAGCGATATTCATGCATTGCGGCTGATTTTTATCGCATTTGCGATAAACCTTGGTAATACCAAGGTTTATCTGCAATAAAAATCGCCGCAGCTCAGCTGTAAATTTTTGTCTCTAACCAAGCAATAGCGATAATTATCGCTATTGCTTGGTAATATGCCCCATTGTTCTCTTCTTGCCACTCAGTTATCCGGGATAGGATATGTCTCGAGTAGATTTTTGGGAGAATGTCCATTAGACTAATCGGTCGGTAGTTTGAAGGTTCCGACCGATCGCCCTTTTTAAAAATTAAGACAATCTCGGCTCCCCGCCAACTTTCTGGAAACTCAAGACTACGAGATAACATATTGCACAAATAATTTATATATGGTGCCCAAATCTTTAGGTCATGCTTATAAAGATCCCCTAGTATCTTATCTAATCCGGGTGCTTTTCCACTTTTCACTGCATTAATGGCCGCCTCCGTTTCCTCTATTGTAAATTCCAAATGCTCGTTAGAAAAAGTGAGCCATGGTGCCTCGTTACTAACATCAATAGTGTTATCATCGTATTTTTTGTACAATGTCGTGAAGTGATTAACCCACGTAAGTTCATCTAGGTAAACATCTTTAACGACTCTCCCTTTACGTTTCCCGTTAGCAGCTAATCTCCAGAACCCTACGGTGTCATTTGCCTTTGCTGCAGCCAGCATTTCTGCCCAACTATGTTCCTCCCAGTCCCTCTTTGAGGCAACCTGCACATATTTGTTAGCTGTTCTTGCTAGCCTAACATCCTCTGGGGATTTTGTTTTGATTGCCAACAATAGATTCCCCTTTGCTTCCCTACAAGGTTTGCCAAACCATGACTTGCTTTTGGACGAATTATGCAAATTTTGCTGGCTTTTTTTAGGCATTTTGGTGACTAATATTTTCAGTGCTGCAAAGAACTCATTGTGGAGAGCAATAAAACGTTCAGGTTTATCTACCTCAGTTGGGAGGTCTATGAAGGCTTCAAAGCTCCTTGCAAGTTGTGAATGCATTTCTGCGAGGAGATCACAGTTCTCCAGTATGTGGGGCCACTTTAGTGCTCGTCTGTTGTTACTGACGAGAATCTCGTCACTTGGGCCACTATGTGTATTTAATGGCAACACATTCCCCACCCCCAAAACAACCATGCTTCTATCAGTAGGTCCAGGGGATAGTGATCACTCTCTATCCTTTCTTTCACCTCCAGGTCAATTATATTCTCCCAAATAGACATTGAAACTATTACAAAATCTAAATTACTTTGACATTTCTAAAAAACCCACTTTTTCAAGAAATAAATGTAAGACGGGAGACGTCCATTACAAGCCCTAAGGCCATATTCCGCACACAACTTCACTAGCTGGACTGCCAAGGCAGTACATTTAGCAGGTTCATTTTTATCCAACAAGGGAATGTTGTTGGCCAGATCTTCTTCCTCAAAGACATCACTTAGCCCTGGAACAGGTTCATAGTTGCAATTTTGATCGGCAACTATGATAATGGCATCTTTGCCAACTATTCTCCCTAGGAAGGAATCCGGTATAGCCAAGGTGGCTGATTCTTTGGATGCGGGAGCAGGTCTAATATAAATGTTAATTAGGAAAAGTGATTTCCCTTCACAAGATATAATTTTTAGTGCCAGTATGTCCAATGACCCGGTGTCAATTACTTCAATCCGGATCCTTAAAGTTACTTTAACCCAGATGATTAGGCCACCTGATGGCCTTCCCCTTATAGAGGGTGTTGCTCCAATTCCGAATGATTTGTAGCCTACTCTATGGGGTATATCAAGGGTCTACGATTCTTGGAGTAGGCAAAAATCCCCAGAATCAATATAATTTGCCCAGTCGGGGTCAGCCAGATTTTTAGCTACTCCAGCTATGTCCCATGATATTAATTTTATGGTCTTATCGTTGGGAGAGCTTAATGATAATGACTCCGTCTTGGGTACGCTTATGTTTAAAAAGGCAGTTCTCAAAGATTGGTGAAAGTAACAAGGACCCCCTGGGTAGTATAGATCTATAGACTCCTAGGGCAGGGTAGCAACAGGTGCGAGAAAAATTCCTAGGACATCTAAGAATTTGTGTGAACAATCAGGTCAGACCAGTGATCAAGAAGGAATAAATATATTGATTAAAAATATACTTTTTATAAAAACTGTTAATTTTTTGATTATTCCTTCTTGATCACTGGTCTGACCTGATTGTTCACACAAATTCTTAGATGTCCTAGGAATTTTTCTCGCACCTAGTTCTCAAAGATTGCTCATCCTGCGAATTCTGTACAACATGTATTCTATTTTGCTCCCCCTGCATGGTGGTGCCATTTGTACACCCTAGATTATGTGTTAGTCCCTTGGGCACAATCTGCCACCAATACTCCTTTGATGCTAGTTGTACTAGCATTTCGAGTGCTCCCAGGGCCGGCACCTATACTGAGGTCGATGTTGTGTTCTACATCCCCATTCGCTTCTATGGACACTTCAATGGGTCCTGCCCTATTGCTGTTAGCGAGGGTCAGACTATGCATGCTTGAACTGTATTTATTGATGATAGTGCCTATATTGGTTGCTATACTGCTGACTGTCGGCTTCAGTCAGTCTACTGCATCCAAGCAGCTGAATATGTTAGAGGTTGGTGCCCCCATCCATTGGCTTGGGTTGCCCAGGCTCCCTCCATTAAACCCACCCTGAGCATGATGGTTAACCAAAGTCCAACTTCCACCACCCTCTGTGCACTTTATCCGTGGATAGAAGAACGAGAGTGTTTTGGTATTAATTACAGAACTTCCATCATAACAATTCCCGGAACATATATAATGCACAGTGCGTGGGTCTTCGAATGTAACGACCACACAGTCGCCATTAATCGTTTTTCTTATAGGACCTATCTTTGGTACCCTACAAACCATTAGAATTTTACTCTTTATGTGCTGGGGTAGGGGCCTCTCTCCATTTAGCCAATGTGTAACTTTGTTTTTGAGTATCCAAAAAGTCTCTTCCTGTTGGTTACATAGCTCAGGGACCCCTGTCAATACGATAACATAGGGACTAGCATCTGGTGGTAAGTTGATGTAACCTCCCCTGGGTTTACTCCCGGTTGGGTGCCCTGTCTGGTTATTCTGATTGGGCTTAGTGGCATTAGTGACAAGTACTGAGGTTTCTTTAGCTATTGGGACAGAGTCTACAGGGTTAGCCATTTTTAAATTTGTATTGTTAATATTATTACTAATATTGGTGTTATTGGCTTTATTTGCTTTGTTTGCTTTATTTGTTCCCTGTCCCTGAACCAAAGGCTGGGATTTATTCGCATTTGTTGCTGGTGCTGATGTTGATAAAACAGCACCTGCATTGTGATTGGACGATGGTCCCACTATATTGAGGCTTGTCAATATGATGATACTTTTTTCGACCTCAAGTAGCTGATTTTCCATACGTGTCAGTATGATTTCCAATGGGGTTAAGAGTTTCTTTAGGATTTCCCCTGTGTTCTTTAATAGGATCCCATTACCCTCATCAGCGTTCCCAGCTCTATTGTCTCCCATCTTACTCAGGGTTGGGGAATCTTGCAGACCCTCTTGTATGTCTAAGTCTACCACTGTTTGGACCTCGCCCTGATCACTGGGTGCAACCTGTACGACAGGGGCTGTTCCTTCCTCTTCTTGGTTTAGAGGGTCCCTATTCTCATGGGCCTTTGTAACCTTTACTTTTTTCCTTGCATTTGTCTGGGTGTTGGCGCGTTTCCGTTTCGGTATGGCGCCCTCCTTCCTCCCACGTAGTTGATTTATAGTAGCCTCTTCTCCCCGAGCCTCTGGCTCTACTGTTTCGTCTGGTTTGTCATCCATTACAATAGGTCCTGAGGGGAGTACAGAATCTTTGGACACTTGACGCGACTCTTGACTAGCGGGTGGTGTCTGAACATGTGAACCCGGGGTATGGTGCACCTCTGCTAGCGCCACAATGAGGGCAAGGCCGTCGGCGCGTTCTGGTGTTCTAGTGGATGCTATATGGCCCAAGGATGATCTTTTGGTCATTGCCGGGTCCTGTGACATTCTTCTGGCCACTGCTAGATCCAGTGATACTCTTTGCTCCATTAGACTTATACCCATATCTATTACTGAATTTGTTCTAGTGATAAAGTTATCAAGAGTGCCTGTTAGTTGGTTCCCTCACTTGCTTTCTCGAGTGGCCATCCTTATCAAGGTTAACTCTATAGAACTACACAGGCAAATATATGCAACAGTTATATATACAGTACATACGATATGGAGACCTCAAATATCTAACGCAAGAGGGATGGCCCGGTCCGGTCTTGATCGGTCTGGAACGGGCTAGAACGGGCCCGCCCTTGGCTTCGCCCGGCGCCGCCCCGCGAGCGTCCCGCGTGCGCGCGGAAGGTGATGCTTAAGTGTGTAGAGGGAGGTTGGGGCAGGAAGAGGACCAATGCGGCTGATCAGCGCCGCACTGCACGCTGGTCCTCGCAGTCCCGCCAACAGTCCAGGGGTCTGGCTCTCCCTCTGCCAACAGTTTCCTCCCCACGCCACACAGGACGAGCGGCACCCGTGCAGCGGGGGCCGAGAGAAGTAGTTGATTATCACGGGGATGCTCTGCAGTTTCCAAAGCACCCCAGCAGTTCCAGCGCTACTCCCTCGAAGCTAGAAAATGCAAACAGCACCAGGTAGGCGTTGTCCGTAAAAGAGTTTTATCAGCACGGGAGGTGGGGGCGGGAAAGGGACCAGCTGCGGCTGATCAGCGCCACACTGCACGCTGGTCCTCGCAGTCCCGCCAACAGTCCAGGGGTCAGGCTCTCCCTCTGCCAACAGTTTCCTCCCCACGCCACATAGGACGAGCGGCACAGGTGCAGCGGGGGTGCGAAAAGTAGTTGATTATCACGGGGATGGTCCGCAGTTTCCAAAGCACCCCAGAGTTCCAGCGCTACTCCCTCGAAGCTAGAAAATGCAAACAGCACCAGGTAGGCTTTGTCCGTAAAAGAGTTTTATCAGCACGGGAGGTGTGGGCGGGAAGAGGACCAGCTGCGGCTGATCAGCACAGCACTGCACGCTGGTCCTCGCAGTCCCGCCAACAGTCCAGGGGTCAGGCTCTCCCTCTGCCAACAGTTTCCTCCCCACGCCACACAGGACGAGCGGCTCCCGCACAGTGGGGGCTGCGAGAAGTAGTTGATTATCACGGGGATGGTCTGCAGTTTCCAAAGCACCCCAGCAGTTCCAGCGCTACTCCCTCAAAGCTAGAAAATGCAAACAGCATGTTTTATATGAAATGAGGAACTACCCCTCTTGTTGTATGTACTATGTTTACTGTACTTTGTTTATTGTACTTTTATGACCTTTTATGACCTTACGATCGAAATAAAGTTTCAAGTTTCAAGAACGAAAAACAACTACACCAAAATCTATTCCAAACATCCCGCGATAGATGTAAGAACAAAACTTTGCAATAAATAATTGAAATAGGCTTCTAAAAAAAATGATAACATGTTTTCCTTTACATATAACAGATTCAACTTCACTAATATTGCACCTAGAAAATTCAACACAAAGATTTACGTACACAACAACAATAAAATATAACACAAAGTAAGTATATGATTTAACCAATAAATAACGTAAATTATTTAAAAGTAATACATTTAATAAAATAGCAAAACTTAGATAACAAATGTTTTTTTTAATAGCTTCCTCAAAAATCAACAAAACCACACCATCTACCAAGGACACTCCTTCAACTAAAAAGAGTAAGTATATTTATTTAATTGCAAATCAATTAAAATGAACATTAAATAATATATAAAATGCAATTACCTAAAATTACAACGTTTTCTTTTATGTTTCACATATTATACTCAACAATAACTCCAACCAAAATCCCCAAAACTAACATTTGGGGCTTTATAAGGATGGCCGGCGGTCCTGCACCGATAATTAGGATGGGACCCCCACCCTGGCAGTCGCATCCGCATATTTGATATTGCGGCGGGTGCTGCTGTAAGCAGCATCTGCGCAATGCCAAAGTGTCTTGTTGTCCATTGCCATGCACAACGTGCCAGGCACAATGTAGTGCCTGCCACCTTGCACATGGCAATGTAGGGGGGTACCTACATACATACATAAACAACAAGTGGATAAACATTAACAATCGAAAAAAAATCCATCACGAAAATTACATCAACACACATGTAAGTTTATTTTGAAATATATTAATTATACAAAATGTTTACTGTTCAAAATCGTATAATTAATAAATATATATACATATATTCACAGATATGCCAAAAAAGAAGAAACAAAATTCATAACTTCACAAAAAGGAAAGTTACTTCTGTGTTACGTGGGATAAACTTTTACACAAGAGAAAATGACTGGAAACAAAACAAATTGAAAATGCAGTAAATATTACTCGCACTCTTGCTATGGGAGAGCCACTACAATAAAAACCAATGTAATAAATGTCAAAGAAAACAAGCATCCCCCAATGTAACTGAAATTCAGGTTAGAGATGCTCTCAATCAATCAGAGAAGCAAGTACCAGCTCCTAACAGACAAGTAGCCAAATACTTTAAAACGTGTCAACTAGGGTACCTAAATATATCACAGGACAGTTAATATCTATCCCCACTCTGAAGAGATTAATTGCCCAAATTTAGGGGCCCATTAGGATGTCGGGCAAATCGCCTCCACCTATCCGGCGTTAGTCACTGACGGCCCGGAGGAGGCTCTCCGTCCGCCATCCACACAACAAAGACCCCCACCATATTATGATGGCTGGAGGGTCCACGGCAGACGGAAAGACTGTCCGCCGCTTTTCTGCCGGTCGACTTATCGACCGCCGGAAAACAAGGTTAATATGGTGGCGGTATCTGCAAGATACCGCCATCCATATTACAATGCCTGCGGAAATGTGCCTTTTCATGGTGGCACCGCCATGGGAAGGCATGTGGTCTTTGCCTGCAGGGGCCCGTAGCTGGCCCCCAGGATGTTGGGAGGTGGGGGTGCACATGGGGGTACCTATGGTATTATCCTGCATTTGCATGCAGAAGGTGACAGGCACCGCGCGGTGCCTGTCACGTTGTGCATGCAAATGCACAACGCGCATTCCCAGCATTGTGGTGGGCGGTGCTGTGAGCCCCCACCCACCACAGTGCTGGGAATAGGGTTTGCCACCGCCACCGTGGCTGTGGCATACTAGTGTTAGGTGCTGGACCGCCCCCTTGTGGACGGTCCCACATTCCGTTATGGTGGCGGTTGAACTTTGTAATAGGCCTCTAAAAGAGCACCAGATCAAACACCACCCACACCCCCAAACTTTTTGCAGAACTACAAATGTTACCAGAATACACCATCACCCACAATGAAGAGAAATTCCTTCTACATGACGACAGTCATAAAAAATGAATTATCATCTTTGCAACAAACAACAAATTACACAAACTTAAAAACTACGAACTGTGGATGATGGATGGCACATTCAATGTTTGCCCCAAGCCTTCTTATTAACTATATACTATCCACAGTGAATACCAAGATACTAACATCTCCTTTATATGCGCACTACTCCCTAATAAACAATACACCACATACATAGAGCTCCTAATATTATTAAAGCAATGCACCAACAAATACGTTCCGCAAAAAAAAATCATTGATTATGAACAAGCAATGATTTAATCAATTTCAAAAATATACCCACACACTGCAATATATGGGGGTCTACTATGATGTTGGGCAGATCGCCACTGCCTGCATGGCGGTGGCAATCTCCCGACATCATCCCCCGCCCGCCTCTCATTTCCACCGCCATATTATGATGGCGGGAGATGGTCTTCCTGTCCACCGCTTTTCAGCCCGGTCGACTCGTCGACCGGACGGAAAAGGGTTGAATATTGTGGCAGTGTCTGCTAGACACCGCCATCCATATCACAATGTCAGCGGGAAACAGCCTCAGGATGTAAGGGGGTGGGGGGCCCATGGTGGGTACCTATGGTACTCCCCTGCATTTGCATGGATGATGTGGCAGGCACCGCATGGTGCCTGCCACGTTGAGCATGCAAATGCACAAATGCCTTTTTTGCATTGCAGCAGGTGCTGCTGACAGCACCTCCTGCCGCAATGCAAAAAATGCAGAATGTGCCTGCCAGTGTGGCGGGCGCATCCTAATTGCACATACGGGACTGCTGCACACATAGCGGGCGGTCCCATTTCCTGGGGCGATGGCGAATAGACCCCAAGGTTGCTATCACCATTTTAACCAAAGTATCTGCAGACACCTACAAAAATCTACTTTAAGTATAGATTACGCCACCAATAGTAACTTTGTCTACTAAATTAAAAAATTAATATCCCTGGCCTTTGCACCAACAACTGAAGTAGCAAACCATTATAATCTACTTCTTGAAAGCACCTTCTATCAAGTAAATGAAACTAAACTAACTCCCTTCCTAGACAACTTTAAAGACACTTGAGTGGGAAGGCTACATAGGTCAGGTAACCGTAGACAACCCAAGTTTCAAATACCTTGGTGGAACGTCTATGACAGCACTTTAGCTCAAAAAGCTAAAACCAACAACACAGTAGGAGGATGGCGTAATGCCTTCCAAGCCACAATAGGAAGAGGACAATAAACCCAACATTAACGTATAGAAGCTATCAAAAAAGAACAAAGCAATCAAAAGCTAAGGTTAGAGCGAACCCTAACTAAAATCGGCCCTAAACTAAGTAAACAAATAGGAATGATGTATGAATACCTACAACACAAAACTATACTATTTGCAAACACCAAGGGGACCATTAGGATGTCGAGCAGTGGCACCATCGCGGTGCTGGCGGGCAGAAAAAAGCCTTCTTCTGCCCCCGAGCAGCCGGAAACACGTCCCCCATATTAGTATTGCAAAACATAGGTCTGTTCCCGTCTGCCGCTGAGCGACGTGCACCGCCATCAAAGTGCACCCGCCACTGTGGCGGTGGGAGCCAATGGAGACTCACCGCCGTGCGGAATGACGCCCGGCCTGCTCTACAAATTAGGATGGCCCAAACAAGCAGACGCACTGCAGCAGAGACACCGCCCAACCAGAGACGGCGGAAACTCGACAGCGGAGCGGGATAGCAGAGACCCAGTCAATACCACCTGGTCACGACCGCTATGGACCGAGCTCTACATGTGTTTCCGGTGCTGTACCTGCTACAGCACTATCAACTAATGGGCCGCCACGGGCGCTACCACAGGTACAAAAATTCACAAATACAACACACAACACATGGGCTGACACAAAAAACCATAACAGACACCCTGCTGGGGGCAGCAACACATCCACAAGGGCACCCGCATATGACCCACCTGCCACCAAGTCACCCCACTGCATCCTGGACACACATCGACCGCGTACATGCAGCAACGTCCTGGTCTCGGTCACGTCACAGCAGCAGTCAACACATGCGCACAATGCAGATGACAGGGCCAGGGCAAGGCATGGGCAGGGCACAGAGACCACAGGGACACACCCCCTCCAATCACACATCAACACACCCCATCAAGTCACAGGTCAGGTGCCCATCCTGTGCACCCCCAAGCACACCAACAAGCAACAAGCACAGCAACAAGCATGCTCAATAGACACCCTGCACCACAAAACAAACAACCAGGAGTGGCTGACAAGGAACACACAACACCAGTGCCTCACACACTGAATGCTGCCAATACTTGCCAACACAATTTTTCTACATTCTGTCCATCAACTGTGTTTTTTGCAATTTTCACCCCGAGTGTGCTGGGTATACTCAGACGTGAGTCCCAGGCTCTCCACACCACTGGAGTCAAGCTATCCAGGCTGATGAAGGCTGATAGCCAGAAACCGGTCCTTGGATGCTTGATTCCGGTCTGGGAAAGACATGGCTTGGTAGTTCGGACTGGACTGTTCCCACGAGGCACAGGGTCAGAGCTGATTTGCATATAGCCAGTGTCTAACCCAGGGTGGTGTGGAGTGCAAAAAAACGATGGATTTAGGCCCAGATCCTTGTACTGGGGTGAATGTATGACATTGTTCTACATTCTGTCCATCAACTGTGTTTTTTGCAATTTTCACCCCGAGTGTGCTGGGTATACTCAGACGTGAGTCCCAGGCTCTCCACACCACTGGAGTCAAGCTATCCAGGCTGATGAAGGCTGATCGCCAGAAACCGGTCCTTGGATGCTTGATTCCGGTCTGGGAAAGACATGGCTTGGTAGTTCGGACTGGACTGTTCCCATGAGGCACAGGGTCAGAGCTGATTTGCATATAGCCAGTGTCTAACCCAGGGTGGTGTGGAGTGCAAAAAAACGATGGATTTAGGCCCAGATCCTTGTACTGGGGTGAATGTATGACATTGTTCTACATTCTGTCCATCAACTGTGTTTTTTGCAATTTTCACCCCGAGTGTGCTGGGTATACTCAGACGTGAGTCCCAGGCTCTCCACACCACTGGAGTCAAGCTATCCAGGCTGATGAAGGCTGATAGCCAGAAACCGGTCCTTGGATGCTTGATTCCGGTCTGGGAAAGACATGGCTTGGTAGTTCGGACTGGACTGTTCCCATGAGGCACAGGGTCAGAGCTGATTTGCATATAGCCAGTGTCTAACCCAGGGCGGTGTGGAGTGCAAAAAAACGATGGATTTAGGCCCAGATCCTTGTACTGGGGTGAATGTATGACATTGTTCTACATTCTGTCCATCAACTGTGTTTTTTGCAATTTTCACCCCGAGTGTGCTGGGTATACTCAGACGTGAGTCCCAGGCTCTCCACACCACTGGAGTCAAGCTATCCAGCTGATGAAGGCTGATAGCCAGAAACCGGTCCTTGGATGCTTGATTCTGGTCTGGGAAAGACATGGCTTGGTAGTTCGGACTGGACTGTTCCCATGAGGCACAGGGTCAGAGCTGATTTGCATATAGCCAGTGTCTAACCCAGGGTGGTGTGGAGTGCAAAAAAACAATGGATTTAGGCCCAGATCCTTGTACTGGGGTGAATGTATGACATTGTTCTACATTCTGTCCATCAACTGTGTTTTTTGCAATTTTCACCCCGAGTGTGCTGGGTATACTCAGATGTGAGTCCCAGGCTCTCCACACCACTGGAGTCAAGCTATCCAGGCTGATGAAGGCTGATAGCCAGAAACCGGTCCTTGGATGCTTGATTCCGGTCTGGGAAAGACATGGCTTGGTAGTTCGGACTGGACTGTTCCCATGAGGCACAGGGTCAGAGCTGATTTGCATATAGCCAGTGTCTAACCCAGGGTGGTGTGGAGTGCAAAAAAACGATGGATTTAGGCCCAGATCCTTGTACTGGGGTGAATGTATGACATTGTTCTACATTCTGTCCATCAACTGTGTTTTTTGCAATTTTCACCCCGAGTGTGCGGGGTATACTCAGACGTGAGTCCCAGGCTCTCCACACCACTGGAGTCAAGCTATCCAGGCTGATGAAGGCTGATAGCCAGAAACCGGTCCTTAGATGCTTGATTCCGGTCTGGGAAAGACATGGCTTGGTAGTTCGGACTGGACTGTTCCCAAGAGGCACAGGGTCAGAGCTGATTTGCATATAGCCAGTGTCTAACCCAGGGTGGTGTGGAGTGCAAAAAAACGATGGATTTAGGCCCAGATCCTTGTACTGGGGTGAATGTATGACATTGTTCTACATTCTGTCCATCAACTGTGTTTTTTGCAATTTTCACCCCGAGTGTGCTGGGTATACTCAGACGTGAGTCCCAGGCTCTCCACACCACTGGAGTCAAGCTATCCAGGCTGATGAAGGCTGATAGCCAGAAACCGGTCCTTGGATGCTTGATTCCGGTCTGGGAAAGACATGGCTTGGTAGTTCGGACTGGACTGTTCCCATGAGGCACAGGGTCAGAGCTGATTTGCATATAGCCAGTGTCTAACCCAGGGTGGTGTGGAGTGCAAAAAAACGATGGATTTAGGCCCAGATCCTTGTACTGGGGTGAATGTATGACATTGTTCTACATTCTGTCCATCAACTGTGTTTTTTGCAATTTTCACCCCGAGTGTGCTGGGTATACTCAGACGTGAGTCCCAGGCTCTCCACACCACTGGAGTCAAGCTATCCAGGCTGATGAAGGCTGATAGCCAGAAACCGTTCCTTGGATGCTTGATTCCGGTCTGGGAAAGATATGGCTTGGTAGTTCGGACTGGACTGTTCCCATGAGGCACAGGGTCAGAGCTGATTTGCCTATAGCCAGTGTCTAACCCAGTGTGGTGTGGAGTGCAAAAAAACGATGGATTTAGGCCCATATCCTTGTACTGGGGTGAATGTATGACATTGTTCTACATTCTGTCCATCAACTGTGTTTTTTGCAATTTTCACCCCAATACTTGCCAGCACATACACCCACAAACAAACACACACCCTGGGTGTAGCCATAAACAGAACACACACACACAGAGGGATGCCTGAACAGATGCCTGCCCAAAAACAACACACAAACAATACAGGAACACACACAGAACTGCATCAGAAACAGAAATACAATGTCAGCCAAACTGTGGAAGGGCAAAGGGAGCACAGACACAACAGGAGTGCACAACCTCATCACACAGGAACAAAACACACTCAACATACCACAAATCACACACGAAGTGCACCAGCACAGAACTACACTGCCACATGAAACCAATCACAGATGCACATGAAATCAAAAATGAACAAATACCACAGGACATCAGGGGATGCACATCAGGCAATGCCAAGGTCACATACACACAGCACTGTATGCACAACAAGCAGTGTGTGCACAACAAGCAGAACAGTCACACACAGACATGACTGACACAACTCAACACACACAACACTAATCAGTACAGCAAAAACATAACAGCACACCCAGGAAGTGAAGCAATACCACAGCCAACACACATACATCCAACACAACAACAACAGATGCACTACTCTGGGATACAAGAGCACAACTATCTTGACCAGAGCAGTGGGCAGCACACACAGCTGAAGTGCACATGAGCAATCATGACTCATTAATAGCACAAGAACAGCACACATAAACCATTGGGGCAATATCCAGAGTGAAACATCACTCTTGGCCCAAGAACTGCACCACAAAGCACAATCTCACAAATGAAGTGAAGGGAAGACACACACATGTAAACCAAGGGGACAGCTGACATCAAAGTGAACTCACTTGCTTGTCAGTAGTAGACATGGAAGGGGTGTACCATACACAAATAGAGGAAGTACAGACCCACAATGGGTAGGCATAAGTGACACACATAGGGGATGGCATCACACAACACACACCATGCCATACAGGAGGAGAAAAGGCACCATGTGCACGCAATACATGAGAAACACTACCACTATGGCAGTGTGGAGCAGCAGGGCCACACAGTCTACACAAACACACTCAAGACACATTGATGATCAAACAAACACAACACCGATACGCAAGTCACACACTTTGCACACTCATGACCAAAACAAGTGACCAAAACAACAAGGAGGAGTCAGACCAAACAGCATGGACACACCAACACACTGCACAGTGCACAACAGACAACTCACACATGTGCATACAACCATATCCACAGGGCACAACAATCCAAACAACAGGCACACAACTCTTGGGTGACACATGTGTGTCTTTCACAATCCAGGGGCACACACACACATCCACACCCACTACAAAGTCACACCCTTCACATTGCACACCTCTTGACTACCCAAGAGCACACATCTCATGTAGGCCATGGGACCAGGACTAAGGGCCAACACAGGATGACCATACACATACACAGCTGCCGCTCGCTACAGAGGAGAGGAATAACACACATACATCATGACAGTGCCCAGCTGGCATGCAAACTTGTGCACAGCATCACACCCTGTGCTGGCAGTGTACCTCAACCTGACATGTGAACAATGTACCCAACAATAGCAAACCACTAAATAGAGAACTGCATGACAGGTAAAGGAGCCATCACAGATAACACTAGTATCTGAATGGCTTGAAGACTCTGTCACCCCTGTTTAAAAATGTATTGCGGGCAAAGATCGTGGCAATGTTGAAGTAACACATAGAGCATGGGGCACAGGCAACCAAATGTACACACCAAAATAACTTTAATCAGCAGGGACACTGACAAAACAGACAACAGGAGTAACTGTCTTTATTCACATATTTCACAGATGGGACAGTAGAACAACAGTAGACCAGAGCAAAGCACTAAGGGGCAGATTTATGTTAACTGGCGCATCCCCAGGGATGCGCCAGTTAACATGCGCCACAGTGCGCCACAGCTCCGCCAGCCATGGTGCGCCGCATTTATAATGCAAACAAAACAGGTGATGGACCGAATGTGGATCAATGTCACACATTCATCCCAGTCAAAAGATCTGGGCCCAAATCCATCGTTTTTTTGCACTCCACACCACCCTGGGTTAGACAATGGCGATATTCAAATCAGCTCTGACCCTGTGCCCCATGGGAACAGTCCAGTCCGAACTACAAAAGCCATGTCCTTCCCAGAACGGAATCAAGCATCCGAGGACCGGACCGGTTTCGAGGTAACACCTCTCATCAGCCCGGGCACAGGGTCAGAGCTAATTTGCATATCACCATTGTCTAACCCAGGGTGGTGTGGAGTGCAAAAAAACGATGGATTTGGGCCCAGATCTTTGGACTGGGTTGAGTGTGTGACATTGATCCACATTCGGTCCATCACCTGTTGTGTTTGCATTTATAATGCGGCGCACTATGGTGCAAAAACGGCACAGATGCGTGACGCATCTGTGCCGGAAATGTGGCGCATTGCTGAAGTTGCGTCGCAAGCGCGACGCAGCTCCAGCAAGGCTCGGGGTGCCCCATTTTAACAATGCTGCGTCAAGACCTACGCCTGCTTCAAGCAGGCGCAGGATTTTGACGCAGCATTGGCTTAAAAGTGACTGAGTGAAATCTCATAGATTTCACTCAGCCACTTTTGCAAGGCGCACCTGCCCCGGAACGCCCACCCTGCGCCTGAACGCCCACAAGCGGCACAGGGCTTTACAACGTGACGCATCTGCCTAGATGCGTCACGTTGTAAATCGTTTGTAGGGATGCGCCACGTTTACGCCATCTTGCGTGACGCAACAGCGGCGTAAACGTGGCGCAAGGGCCTCATAAATCTGCCCCCAAATGCTGATCATATGCAAGATAATTTGCCCAGACCAACTCCATACAGGAAGGCCAGTGTCCATGGCAGGTGGCACAGCAAGTACATGAGAGGCTGCACAGGTGAGACTCCAACACAGCAGAGCAACAGGGCCAGTGTCCAGGGCACAGGTAAGAGTACAACACAGCAGAACAACAGAGCCAGTGCCCAGGGCACAGGGGAGATGGGAGAGTCCAACACAGCAGAGCAACAGGGCCAGTGTCCATGGCTGGTGGCACAGCAAGTACATGAGAGGTTGCACAGGGGAGATTCAGACACAGTAGAGCAACAGGGCCAGTGTCCATGGCAGGTGGCACAGCAAGTACATGAGAGGCTGCATAGGAGAGAGTACAACACAGCAGAGCAACAGGGCCAGTGTCCATGGCAGGTGGCACAGCAAGTACATGAGAGGCTGCACAGGAGACAGTACAACACAGCAGAGCAACAGGGCCAGTGTCCATGGCAGGTGGCACAGCAAGTACATGAGAGGCTGTACAGGGGAGACTCCAACACAGCAGAACAGCAGGGCCAGTGTCCAGGGCACAGGGGAGAGTCCAACACAGCAGAGCAACAGGGCCAGTGTCCATGGCAGGTGGCACAGCACGTACATGAGAGGTTGCACAGGGGAGATTACAACACAGGAGAGCAACGGGGCCAGTGTCCTGGGCCCAGGTGAAAGTACAACACAGCAGAGCAACAGGGACAGTGTCCATGGCAGGTGGCACAGCAAGTACATGAGAGGCTGCCCAGGGTAGACTCCAAAACAGCGTAGCAACAGTGTCAGTGTCCAGGCCAGGTGGCACAGCAAGTACATGAGAGGCTGCACAGGCAAGGCCAACACAGCGGGGCAACAAGGCCAGTGGGCAGGGAGAAGTGCAGAGTCAGGACATGAGAAGCTGCACAGGCAAGGCCAGAACAGGAAGGCCAGTGGGCATGGCAAAGTGCAGAGTCAGGACATGAGAAGCTGCACAGGCAAGACCAGAACAGGAAGGCCAGTGGGCATGGCAAAGTGCAGAGTCAGGACATGAGAAGCTGCACAGGCAAGGCCAGAACAGGAAGGCCAGTGGGCATGGCAAAGTGCAGAGTCAGGACATGAGAAGCTCCACAGGCAAGGTCAGAACAGAAGAGAATGACAAGGCCAATGGGTAGGGAGAAGTGCAGAGTCAGGGCATGAGAAGCTGCACAGGCAAGGCCAGAACAGCAGTAAATGACAAGGTCAGTGGGCATGGCAGAGTGCAGAGTCAGGACATGAGAAGCTGCACAGTAAGTGTGTTTGACTGTACCCTTCCATGGCCAGCAACACACCCAGGTTGTAAACAATGGGCAGGACTAGCACACCTGTATGAGAGACAGGTGTATGAGGGGGACTGCCATGCACTCGTGGCTGTCAGGCGGACTTGGAACTGGCTGTGTGCCCAGTTCCGCAGGACCACTTGACTGGGGAGACAGAGGCCCAGGTGATGTAGGGCTATCAGTGGCTTGGCAAGCTGGAGGGCTTTTTGGACCTGGTGGTGTAGTGGCACGTGGAGGCGGGGACATGCAGACCTGTGATACAGTGTGGGTGGGAGAGGTTGTTGGGGTGCCTTTCCACTTCTTGGGAATGTGAAATGGCTTTCCTGTACTGGGGTTAATGGAAACTGGTGATGACAGAACAGGCACACAAACCAACAAAGCCGTTTCAGGTGCAGACACCGGCACTCCCTCTGGTGATGTGCTGGACCCTGCGGGACGCTTTGTCTGGCTACGCCTCTGGACCACCTTCCCCTGTTTGCCAGGTGTCCCCCCTACAGTGCCCTCCTTTGCCTGTTTGTCAGGGGTAGCCCCTACAGTGCCCTCCTTCACCTGCTTTACTGGGCTTGGAATTGGAGTTGATGTGGTGGGGGAATGTGGCCCTGAGCCCTTCCTAGGTGTACCCTTGCCAGACAATACCTCCTCAGTGGGCATAGACACTGCACGCCTAGCTCTGCGTGAAGTTTTAGGGCCTGGAGAGTCCTTCGCTGGTGAAGCCTCTGAGGCATGGGAGCCTGATGCCTGCTTCTTTGCTTTTTCGGCCTTGCTCTTCCCTGACGAGCTCTTGTCTTTGCATTCTGGGCTGGCTCTGTTCTTCTGTGGGGATGGTGTCTGTGGACGGGACTGCTTGGATTGTTTCTGCTGGGTGCTCCTTGTGCTGTATCGTGGCTGGGAACCGTGGTCACTATCATCCGATGTGGCCACTGACTAGGGGATGGACAAAGGCCCTGGAGCATTAATGAGAGTTTGTGCCTGTTGAAGGGCAGACATCACTGTGGATGACAAAGCCTGGACTGTACGGTGTAGCCCAACCACGTCAGAGTGTATGCCCTCCATGTAGGCAACCACCTGGACTAATTTTTTGTCATGGTCACTGAAGGCATTAAGCAGGGTTGTCTGGCCCACACAAAGCTGGCGCAGGAGCTCTACACCCTCAGCACTGAGGGCAGCAGGGGGGGGCGGGTGAAGGCTCAGCAGTGCCGGGTGTGAATCTAACTTGTCCCCTATTACTGACACAAACACGGTCAGCACCAGAGGAAGTGGATGGGAGGCTGGCCACTGGCCGCTGTGTGGTAGAGGATGATGCATAGTCCTCATTCCCTGTGCCAGCCAACATGGATACATCACAATGGCATCAGATGATGTAGTACTTTGAGTCTCAGGCATGGATTCCTCCTGCATACTCCGGTCCCCCTCAGATGCGCTGATGGGCTCGGTGTCACTGACCTCCGGTGCAGCTGTAGTGCTACCCTAGCCACCACTGGTTTCCAGCTCCTGTTCCTCCGTGCCCACTGTCGATTTTGCATGAGAGAGAGATGCAGGGTTGTGTTAGTGTCAAAAGTAGGGGAAATGATCAGTGACACAGTGTCATGGACCAACATCTATCAGTACAGTTCAATACACAGACTCATTACCAATTGTAATCTCCATCCATCACAAACTGGGGTAAACCTCACAAGGGCACTCTGCATGGGCCAAACAGATGTGATTGCATGCATTTATGAGGGCGTAAAGGGTCCCTGATAATCTCACACACATGCAGGATGACTGCACTGAACCCCCTCAGTGGCTTGCACACATCTCCAGTCCTATGCATATCTGCCCACTACATACATCACATATCTACCTGTGTCTGTGTGTAGAATCACTGTGTTCATGACTAGGCAGCATTCAATGAGCATGTCCTGTGAACATATGTGTATGTAACGTGTGTGGCATCGGGGCACATGGACTCACCTACAAAATAGACATCTACACAAGTGTGGTTGTGTGCAATTATACAGGGCTGAGATGGTGCATATCTTTATTTTAGTGCAAATGAACAAGAGTAGGGACCCAGTAAGTGCAGTGATGTCATCTAGTCTTGGTGGGTGGGCACTGGGCATAGTCTCTGGGTTCACACTGAGTCGGAAAACAGGGGCACACAGAGACAATCACCCAAGCAATTGCTGTCCTGGCACCTGCATGTCCAACATCCTGTGGCTCGGTATGGTTGACAATGTAACACACTACACTGAGACATACTACTGCAGGCAGGGTAAACCGTGACTTTGGGACACACACACACCCTCGCCCTGGAGACAGCATGTTTGTCAGTGTATGACACAACCCCACACACTCAGGCATATGCTGCAGCAGTACAACTACATGTCTGACTCCCCCGCCCTACACCTCCCTTTACGATGACTTACCACAACATTGGGTGCGCCATACACCCTTGGGTACTGTGCCAGCACCTCATCTACAAGTACCTCCAGCTCCTCGCTAGTGAATGGACTGGCCCAGATCTTCTCTGTCCTCGCCATCCCTGTAGACATGGAACACCTGTGGTGGAAGTGGGCGGTGAGGGGTCCCAGGCAGCAGGCTCTGGAGACAGCAGCAGGAGAGGGTCCCAGGCAGCAGGCTCTGGAGGCAGCATCAGGAGAGGGTCCCAGGCAGCAGGCTCTGGAGGCTGAAGCAGGAGAGGGTCCCACGCAGCAGGCTCTGTGAGCAGTGGAAATGTGAGGCTCACTCCCACAGATTCATAGCCCCCTGGGATTGTTTCTTAGGTGCCAAGCTGCAACAATTGGTTGTCCAGGTCTGCCTCTTTCAAACCCATCCAATGACCGCCTCCACCATGGCGTAGCAAGCTTTCCGCGATTTTCAAAACTGCATCATGCCACCGCAGTCATCGCTTGCATTGGCTTTAGGCAATGCTCCATGGCGGTGATACACCGAAGGGGCCCGGGGTGCGCTACCGCGATGGTGCATCTTTCAAACTCAACCAATGACTGCCTCAGCGGTGGCAAGGCACGCCTTCTGCGATTTTCAAAACTGCATCATGCCACCGCAATCATCGCTCCCATTGGCTGTAGTCAATGCTCCATGGCGGTGATGCACCGCAGGGGCCTGGGGTGCGCTACCGCGATGGTGCATCTTTCAAACCCATCCAAGGATCGCCATCGGGGTGGCGGAGCACGCCTTCCGCGATTTTCAAAACTGCATAATGCCACCGCAATCATTGCTACCATTGGCTGTAGGCAATGCCCCATGGTGGTGTCACACCGCTGTGGCCAGGCGGTAGCTACTGCGATTTGGGTGGCGGAGCATGCCCACCGCCATCTACCCATGTCTCTATGCCAATGACTACCGCACTTGTGAAGGGGGAGGTGCTCGTGTCACACTGCCATGTCCAGGCGGTAGCTACCGTGATTTGGGTGGCGGAGCATGCCCACCGCCATCTACCCATGTCTCCATGCCAATGACTACCGCACTTGTGAAGGGGGTGGTGCTGGTGTCACACTGCCAGGGCCAGGCAGTAGCTACCGTGATTTTGGTGGCGGAGCATGCCCACAGCCATCTACCCATGTCTCCATGCCAGTAACTACCGCACTTGTGCACTTGTGAACGGGGTGGTGCTGGTGTTACACAGCTGGGGCCAGGCGGTGGCTACATCGATTTGGGGCACACACAATGGAAATGTCCATTGTGAACACTTCTACAGTACACAGTGGCAACATGGTTAAGGGCACATCATCGTGCACACAATGCCATTATTCCATATTATCCACAGGTGGACGCACGTGCCCTGGTTGGCTATGTGTGATGTACATTGGTCTGTGGTTCATGACATGTCAATTATGCATTTGATGGTTGATGATCTGTGACAGTGTTGTAGTGGACTCAACAATGTATAACCAATCAATATGATGTGGGTCATTGCTGACCTTGGCGAGGCTTGTCTCACTGTTTGGTGTTGTTACTTACTTGTGCTTTCATAATTGCTCATGCACACAACTGACAGTTTGCCGCCCACTGTGATCATTGTGTTGTTGATGTGTGCCAAGTTAACATGATGCATTGAGCTGTGACAGGTACAGCAGATGAGTATGAGACAGTCATGTTCATTTTACACACATTGGCTGGATGGTACGCTACAAGGCGTGTACATGTGAAATGTGGGGTTCAGTATATATGCATTCACATTGTCCTATGTGTTGTTTGAGGCACTTGTGTATGGTAAATGAGAGGTGTGCCCCCTGTGTGTCTCAAATGTTCACCCACGTAACCTGGTGTGTCATGCATTTCTCATGGCAGTCTTTGTTTTTCCATGACATCTTTAACGGAATGTGCTGAGGGCATCTCATGATGGTCGTCATTTACATGTGTCCATTTTCTTCTCAACTAGGAGGAGGCCTAATCTCCTACGTCACTTGACACTGCTGGAGGACATGGAGGATGTTGTGATCATTTGCAAATTCTGCCTTGACAGACCTACCCTGAAAATCCTTTGTGATCTGTTGGAGCCCCACCTGCAGCCTCGTCGCCACTACCCAACAGCTTTCACACAAACGTACAAAGTGATGGCAGCCCTCCATTGTTTTGCAACTGGTTCCTTACAGGAGACTGTGGCTAGTGCTGCAGGGATGTCACAACCCATGCTCAGCATGGTGCTGGGGGATGTTCTTGCAGCTATGATGATCTATAAGGATAGATACATACAGTTCCCCAGGGGAACAGAATTGGCCATTGTGAAGGGAGACTTCTATCCCCTTGGGCACATCCCCCAAGTTGTTGGTTCCATCGATTGCACCCATGTTGGTCTGGTGCTACCACAGGCGAGTGAGCACATTTTTAGGAATCAAAAACATTATCACTCAATCAATGTGCAGGTGGTGTGCATTGCGGACATGACCATATCGTATGTGTGTGCCAGATTTCCCGGCTCAGCCCATGACTCGTACATCCTGAGGAACAGCATTGTGCCCTGGATTATGGCAAATCTGCTCCCGAGCATGCTTGGATTGTGGGTGAGTATGCCTAGTCGTACGGCATGCTGTGTGTGTGACCTGCTGCCCTCTGCCTGTGCAACATTGCAATGTGTGTTTGTAGTTTCCAGGTGACTCTGCATATCCCAGCCGTCCATGGCTGTTGAGCCCACTACGGAATCCCAGGACCTCGGCTGACATCAGGTACAATGAGGCCCATGGCAGGACCCGTTGTGTCATTGAGCGGACTTTTGGCCTGCTCAAGTCAAGATTCCGCTGCCTTGACAGGACTGCAGGTGCACTGTCATACTCGCCTGGGAAGGTCTTCAAGATTGTTGTGGCATGCTGTATGCTCCACAACATGGCCATTCACAAGGGGATTACCCTGCTCCTGGATGATGGTGAGGACCCAAGGACACCGCCTGTTAAGGGACCTAAGTCCAGTGATGAGGACTGTGGAGAGGAGGGAGGAGATGACATGCGTCAACAGCTCATCACCAGCTACTTACTTCAATTGAAGGTGGATGACGATGTACAAATTGTACATTGTCTGGTGTGATTGCTGTCGTGAACAGATGGTACAGACAGGCACATGTAGAGTCACCTGTGTGTGGAATGTGGCAGTGACATTTCACCTGTGAAAGTATACGGAACTCTGTTTGTTGACACTTGTTGCACATTGTGTTATCTGCCTGTTGACTTATGTAGATGGTTGGTGTTGTGTTATGTCTGTGATGCCACACTCATGCCAGTGACTGTTGTTCTGTTGTGTCTCCCTAGGTGCCTCAAAATTATCCAGGCCTACCTACTGTACATCTTTTGGATACATTATCGACATTTTGAACACTGTAAGTATTGCAATAAAGACAAAGCTGCACCAATTGAAGTGTGTAATTTATTATATTTACAAAGTTGACATGTGAGGGGTGCGGGCAGATTTACATGAAGGTGGTGATGGAGCAGTGAGTTGACAGTCATGGTAAATGAAATGTAAGAGTAGACACCACATGGATGTGGTGACCCAGTCCAACAGACAGGTGCCATTGACAAGGCAGTGTGGGGAAGGACAGTCCAAACAGTCAATGTAGTGGGGAAGAGGGTTGCCATCAGGGCTGGCTCAGTGACTGGTGTTTGGCTGGTGCTTTGCCTCCAGAGACTCCCAGGCTCTTCTTTGGTCACCCCCTTGATCGCTTGGCTGGGGGCGACCCTGATGCATGGCCAGCGGCTTCTGAGGACTCACCCCTCTTTGTGGCCTCAGGGGAGGATGGTGCACTGTCATCCTGCAAATTGAAAACAACATTGGTCATATGCAAAAAGGAGATACAAGAGAAATAAATATAGACTCAATGGATTCTATATTGGTTAGACTTGTCCAGCCGGACATAGGTCTCAATGTTTTACTTCAGGAAAAATAGACAAAGGATTTCCTTCGACAATTCAACTCTGTGGGGCACAAGCCTGTACCCTACTTAAACACATCCAGATTTGTACATAAGGAAAACAGTGAACAAAAACAGGGCGTTTAGGCAAAAGGTTCAAGGTTCTGTGATAGCAATTAGAACAGATAATCAAGAATGCACCTTTACATATACATGTCGCATGGTATACATTATGTATAAGGTACATATAAGGTCGACGGCGTTTCGATCCCACTACTTATTCATGGGGATCATCATCAGGACATTAATTAATGCCTAATTAATTCAAGCCTCTATATAGGAATATTGGCGGAATCCCAGAATCGGGAGCCGGGGGGAGCGTCAAAAGGATGTTTTGATCGCGTTGGGCAAGGGGAAGCCGGTTCAGTCCGTTTTTCAGTCTTCCATGCACTGTCATCCTGCAGCACAACAGATGGGGGCGGAGGTATTGTATGGAACGCAGGCCTGTCCCTCAATTATGCCACTTGATGGCCCATGAGGTCCACCATTTGTCCAATGCGTGTGTCGATGGACCTCATCAGCAGAATGAGCACACGTAATAGTTTGTCAGACCGGCCACTTTGTCCCTGGATCTGTTCGTAAGGCTTGATGACTCTGTTGAAGTGGTCCAGGGATGGTGTGCCAACCTCCTGAGGTCTGGGGGTGACCCTGGCCATCCCCCCTGCCCTGCTCCCACAGACCTGTTCCCTCACCACTGTGGATCCCCGCACACTCTCCCTGCCGTCCACAGTTGTTGGTGTGGGCTGGTCCTGGGACAGGAAGGGTGCTGCAGGTGGCACTGGTGGTGGTGGTGGTGGAGGCACAGGCCATGACTGCAGGGATCTGCTGTGCAGTTGTTGCAGCAGACATGGGGGTGGGGAGGATGGGGGCCTGGCACACCAGATGGGACGGTCTGGAGCTCATCGTACAGAGTATCTTGGGATTCTACATCCGAGAGTCCATGGACCGGGGGTGAAGAATGGATCTGCTGGTCGTTGTTGTTGTCCTCAGCAGTGAGTTCTTCGTCACCTGTGGATTAGATGGGGAATGGTCAGTGTTGGGCACTGTGCAAGTATTCTGTTAGCTGTGTGTCATCCACTGTCTGTATACTACACAATTGAGAGATCTTCACTATTTTTATTAAGTGGAATACTGTGCCTCATTACATGATGCAGAGGTACATCAATTACTCGTACATGCAGGTGTCGATGCATTGCATGCAATTGGTGCTGTGTGTGGTGATGCAGGTCTCCCACCCACAAACAGCCATCCAGTGAAGATGGCTTCCAAGTGCTCCTGGGTGGGGGATGGCTCTATCCTCCTCAGGTGTGGGACAGGGGGCATGGAGGAGTAGGAGTGCAGGCCTTCCTCCCCCAAATAGGCCTCACAAGCAAGATGGCTACCTACCTGTAGGGTGAGGGTGGACAATGCAATGGCTTCCAGGTGCTCCTGGGAGGGATGGGGTGCTCCATGCTGCTGGGGTGTGGGACAAGGGACATGGTAGGAGTATGAGTGTGGGCCTCCCTCCCCTAAACAGGCCTCCCCAGCAAGATGGCTACCTACCTGTGAGGTGAGGGTGGACAATGCAATGGCTTCCAAGGGGCTCCTGGGAGGGAGGGGGGTGTTCCATGCTGCTGGGGTTTGGGACAGGGGGCCTGGTGGGAGTGGTAGTACAGGCTGACTGTGCTCATGCTCCCATGGTTACATTGCAAAAGATGTTTAGGGTACATGGAAATGGGTGTCTGTTGGATCTGTGGGACAGGTTTTTTTGGGTGTGTGGTGCAGATGGATGTGATTTGTCTGGTGTGGTGTGTGTTTTTAGATGTGCAATACAGTACATATCAATGAGTTGTTTAACATTTGCTTGTACTTACCAGCCTCCACTCTCCCGGATACTCCTGTGAGACTCTCAGGATGCAGTATGGCAAGCACCTTCTCCTCCCATGGTGTGTATGTTTTCGGTGGAATGGGAGGGCCACCGCCAGTCCGGTCTGCCAGCTCCCGGTTCTTGCTTCTCCTCTCATTGACAACCCTCTTGAGATCACGCCAGCCCTTCATGATCATCTTCTTGGATCGCGGGGTGGTCCCTACTGCATTAAACCTTTGTACTATACTTTCCCACATTTGTGTCCTTGTGGCTAATGTTGTCTGTTGGACTAGGCTACCAAACAGTTGTGGTTCCACTCTGACTATCTCATTGACCATGTCTGTCAACTCGCTCTGTGAATTTGGGCATTTTCTGTGATGCCATGGTGTGTGGTGTTTGAAGTGTTTGTGAGTGCAGGGGTTTGGTGTGTTTGTGTGAGGTGTGTTATGTGCTGGGGGATTGTTGGTGCTGGTGTGATGGTGGTGGTGGTGGTGGGTGCTCTGTGTTGTCTTGCCTCTCCTGTCAGGTCTGAGATGTGCCCTTCTCTTCTGGAGTGTTGCAAAGGATTGTGGTCCGTGAAGGGGCTGGTTTTACACTCAGCTGTGTGGGTGTGTAATAATGGGGTTTTGCTGCCAGATGTGTTGTGGGAGTTGTTCGGGAAAATGTATGTTTTTGTTTGGCATTTATTTATTTCATTTGGAAATGTTTTGTGTATTTGGGGGGCATAGCTACTTTCTTGTGTGCAATGTTTGCCTTTGTTGTGGTGTTTTTGCATCGACCACCATGTTTTGTGAGGATTGTCCGCTGCAGTGGCCATGCTGCAGCTCTCCCACTGGCTCTCCAATTCACTGCAGTGTGCGACTGCGGCAGTCGGAAATAGTGGTTCGTACCGCGGGACCATCAGGGATATACTAATTTCCCGTGCGGTTTCTCCGCTTTGCTTGCTGTGGGTTGAAGCTTTTCCGCTGCATTTCCGACCGCCGCAGTCGGTTTTTGGACATCACCGCCCGCGTAGGGTTGTTTTTCATGGCCCGCTACCGCCGCGGTCAGTCTTTTTTGGCGGTTGGTCCTAATTTGACCGCCGGTTTATCCGCGGTCCCGGCGGGCGGTTGTTTCCCGCCTCCTTGGCAGTCGGGGTGGTTTTCCGACCGCCATCCTAATGGGGCCCCAAAGGTCTAGAATACCTAGGCATGACAGCTAAATCTATACTGTAAAGAAAAAACAATGCTAAACACCATAAGCACTTTAAAATCTCCAAACATTTAAACAACATACTTCTACTCTTTTTAATTATTAATTATAACTATGTCATGTAAAATGTAAAAAATAACACATATATGACATAACATAATTATTAAAATAAAAAATAAACCAACAAATCAATATAACCAAAACATTTCCCACCCATAATAATAAAAAATAACTTACAGTTATGTAGTAGTAGACAATCCTAGAAATCCAATAAATCCATACAAGATAAATCGAAAAACAAATTAATTTAGAAAGAGAACCCCCCCAAAAATGCAAACATACAACTGTAGAAAAAAAGCTCCAACGACGCAATCCTCTCAAAAACAAAATCCTCAAAAACCCGAAAATTAGTTCACAAAAACTCAGCAAAAATGTAACTATAGAAAAAAGGCTCCAGCAACGCAATCCTCTCAATACTGAAACCCTCAAACACCCAAAAAAAAGCTTTAAAAAAACGCTCTAACAAATCCGAACAATGAAAGGAAATGTAAAACAACTTGTTTTAACTAAACAAAACACATTTTCCTTTTTTATTAGAAAAAAAATGCGACAACACCACCATCCGTTCACAATCCGGAAAACCTTTAAAAAAAAAACACCCACCCACAATAACACATACAAACCCACAAACATTAACATTAACTATAAACACAAGATAACAGAATTAAACAACACATAACTAACACAAATAACACTCTACTCCCATCCAACACTTACACCAAACAAATAAAAGACTACCAAAACAATACCTTACAACCCAAAAATGAACAAATAATGTTCTAACAAATCTAATTACACTACCACTATCTCGCCCCTACACTAAAACTACCTTAAAAGTATATTATATCAAACTTACCTTAAGCGACGAAACGCGGCTCCCAATAGTAAGGTTCTGTCTTCCAAAATGACCTAAAAACTAAACAGATAGATAAAAAAGTAAGGAAAGTAGAAATAAAATGGCAGCGTAAATAAAAATGGAAAAAATACTTAGGGGTTGATTACAATGGATGAAGGCCCGCCACCGAGAACCTGTCGGTAGTGGGTCCTCCACCAATGCAGTGCGAATTTCCCCCTGCCATATTATGATGGTGGGGGAAGCGATGGGGAAGTGTGGCGGTTGGGCGGCTCCGACAGGATTTCCTTTTCTGACCGCCTGTCGGAGCAGCAACATTGCCCATCATTGGGCCAGTGTCTGACAAGCAATGCAGTTGGGATTATGATATCCCTTTCCGGTGGGAGTCGGAAACTGATTTGGGAGCCTGTAACGGGCTCCCCTTCATCCACTGGGGGGCAACTATCCCTGCACCATGTGGCAGGCTCCACATTGGGCCTGCCACGTAGTGCAGAGATATGCAAGTGCCTTTCTTTGCATTGTGGTGGGGGCTGTTAACCACATCCCCGCCACAATGCAAAGTATAGGTGATGTGGACACTGTGGTGGTGGTCGCATTGTAATTCGGATTGTTGGGAGGCAGCCTCATAGGCGGCCAGTCTCAAATCCGAAACAACCGGGGACAAACTGAAGTCTGCCTGCCATTGTAATGAGGCCCTTACTACCCATAGATAGGAATGTAGAAATGTTTCTAAAATGCTAAAAAATGATGTATATTTTTTGTAAAAGAAATTACAACTGTTCCAAAAATCTACCAAAAATTGTCAAACATATATTTAATATTGCATGATCAAACAACAATAAAATATATTATTTAATATATATTAAAATGTCTGTTTATTTCATGTACTGTAAATTTCCAAAAAATATTAAAATGTATAAATACAAAATATATGTTAAAAAAAATATATTTGCTATACAATTTGTAAACTATTTCATATATTAAATATTATTTTAATACAAATAATATTCAATAAATCAAATAATAAAATATACACATTTTATAATTGCATTAAAAAATAAATGATATAAAATGTATTAAAAAACTGTTTAAAAAATGAATACAAATGTTTATTTTTTGTCATAAAAATAATAAACAAATTCAAATTGTTTATAATAAATAAACAAAAAATATATTTACTTTACTGTTACATGACTATACTTGAAAAACCGCCACCATCGGAGGAACCCTCATCTACCGACCTCCTGGATCCAACTGCATCACGGACATCATCTCCCCACAGGCCATCACAACCACCAACTACTCCCTGCTGGAAGACCTCAACTTCCACTTCAACAACCAACTGGACCCTAACACCACATCCCTCCTGCACAACCTCCACAACATTGGACTCGGCAGGATCATGACCAAGCCCACGCACTCAGCAGGACACCCCCTCTACCCCCTCTTCACTACAGGAACCTCCATCACCTTCAGCCACACCACTGAACTCCCATGGACCGACCATCGTTGTGTCCACTTCACCTTCAGAACACCCACCATCCACAGACAACAGCACCTGCTCCCATGAAGAAACTGGACCAAAATCACTGACGACCAGCTCACCTCCTCACTAAACAATTCCACCTCAACCATCACGGAAAACGACGACCCCAACACCGCAGCCCAAAACCTGCAAAGATGGATCTCAGACAGCGCCAACACCATAGCCCCCCTCAAGACAAACAACAATACCCACGCCAAGAAAGACAGATGGTATACCACTGAATTTCAGGAGTCCAGATGCATTTGCCGCTGCCACGAAAAGGTCTGCAGGAACACCAAATCCACAGAAGCCCACATCCTCATAGCCGTCACCAACGCCCACCATCAACTCATCAGAGAAATGAGGAAAAAAGCGATTGAAGACAGAATCTCCACCCATGCGCACAACAGCAAGGAACTCTTCAACATCATCAAGGAGTTCGCCCAACCCTTCAGCGAGTCTACCAACATTCTCCCTCACAAGAAAACTGAGACAAACTTAGCACCTTTTTCCACCGCAAAATCAAGAGCATCTACGACAACTTTGACGAAGACAACCAACATATTTAACCCTCACCAACCACCCCGACACCCGGAAACCAGCAATTGACAATTGGACAGCCCTCACCACTGAAGACACACTGAAGACAGTGAAGTCAATCCACTCAGGGGCCGCCACGGACCCCAGCCCCAACCAAATCTTCAACAGAGCTGCCAACACCATTGCACCCATGCTACGCCACACCATCAACTGCTCCCTGGTGACCGCCTCATTCCCCGATGACTGGAAACATGCCATGGTCAACCCCCTCCTAAAGAAACCCTGAGCGGACCCTACCGACCCGAAAAACTACAGACCCATTTCCCTGCTCCCGTTCCCAGCGAAAGTCATTGAGAAAGCCATCAACAGCCAACTCGCCACATTCATTGAAGAACACAACATCCTCGACTCCTCCCAATCTGGCTTCAGAAAAAAACACAGTACGGAAACCGCCATCCTCGCCGCAACAGACGACATCCGCACCCTACTGAACAAAGGAGAAACAGTAGTCCTCATCCTCCTCGACCTCTCAGCGGGGTTCGACACAGTCTCTCACCACACCCTAATACGAAGTCTCTACGATGCTGGACAACGCCCTCGACTGGATCAGCTCCTTCCTTTCCGGCAGAACGCAGCGTGTCAGACTCCCCCCTTTCCTATCAGACCCTACACCTTCCACCTGCGGAGTCCCCCAGGGCTCCTCCCTCAGCCTGACGCTCTTCAACATCTACATGGCTCTACTCGCCCCCATCGTCAGAACCTACGGAGTCAACATTGTGTCATATATGCAGATGACACCTCAACTCATCCTCTCCAGCAAGCCCAACCCCACCAGACACAACTTTCGAGAAAGCATGGAAGCTGTCACCAAATGCATGAAAAATAGCTGCCTACAACTAAACACCATGTAGAAAAAACAATGTCCCAACCGGTAGCAATCAAAAGGCAGTTTAGATATGTATGCACAAAACATTACATAGGAAGGAAACAAGGAGACTCAAGTGGTTAGTGCATGGCGTCACCAAGTGCACCAAAGGCACTTGGTGACGGAGTGATATATATGCAAGTGAATTCACATGAATTTTCTTGTACAGTGCTGCCCTCAACTGTATTTCCATGTGTAAATATTTCAACAAATTGGTGAATTACAAGCCATGCACTAACCACTTGAGTCTCCTTGTTTCCTTCCTATGTAATGTTTTGTGCATACATATCTAAACTGCCTTTTGATTGCTACCGGTTGGGACATTGTTTTTTCTACATACTGTATACCCAGTCCCAGCATGGTCTATGGGTCTTACTCCTGTTCTATATCACTACAACTAAACACCAACAAAAAAGAAGTAATCATCATGGGCCCAAACCCCAATGCCTGGAACGACACCTGGTGGCCCCCCGCCCTCGGAAACCCGCCAACCCCCATGGACCACGCACACAACCTGGGAATCATCCTGGACTCTGAGCTCTAAATGGACCGCCAGATCAACTCTGTCTCATCTTCCTGCTTCCACACCCTCTGCCTCCTTCGTAAGACCTTCAAATGGATCCTTCTCGAACACCGAAAGACCGTCACTCACGCCCTGGTCACCAGCAGACTCATTCTACACCGGAATAAACAAAAACCTCACCTGCAAGCTGCAGAACATCCAGAACACCGCTGCAAGACTGGTCCTCAACCTGCCAAAACACTTGTAGCACCTGCGCACACTCTATTGTCTACCCATCAAGACGAGGAAGACCTTCAAGATACTCACCCACGCACACAAGGCCCTCCACGGCACCGGACCAGCATACCTGGACAGCCGACTCAAATTCCACGCACCCCAAAGGACCCTACGATCAGCCCAGCTCTCCTACACCGTGGTCCCCCGCACCAGAAAGACCAGATTGGGAGGCCGCTCCTTCTCCTTCCTCGCAGCCAAAGCAAGGAATGACTTTCCACTTCACCTCAGACAGACAACATTGCTGCCCATCTTCGCAAGAGACCTCAAAACCTGGCTCTTCGACAGACCCCCTCCTTGATGGAATGGCACCTTGCGGGTGAGTAGTCATGCTTTAACAAACCCCTAAATGATTGATTGATTCTTCTCCCCAGGGTCCAACACTTTCCCCAGCGTGGCTTACATTGGATTGGGCATAGCAAATTTGACACCCCGGACTCCAACACTTTCCTTAAGGTTGATTAGTTAGGAGTGGGAAAAGTCAATCTGATTACCTTCCCCAGCGACCATCACTTCCACCAAATGTTGCTTAGTTTGGCCCAGGAATATTAAATCTGCTAAATAATAAATCTATTAAAAATAAATAAATTATCATACAATGCCATAGTTCCACATTTTCCTCTGTGGTGCTTTGTTTGAAGTGGAAATAGTGAATATACCCTCCAGAGCCCCAAAATCTCCTCTGTGTTGCTTAGTTTGGGGTGCGCTTAGTGCATTAGGTCAAATGTTCCCTTAACACCCATAATTCCACGTGTTACCATATTATACTTACTTTGGTCTGTAAATATTAGTTTAAAACTTTTTGTAGTAAAATAAAACATGCATTCTTTCATTATTGTAACTTTTATAATTTAGGGGCCTATTATGATGGTGGGTGGACAAAGTTTGCCCGCAATCATAACGGAATGCAGGACTGTCCGCAAGGGGTGCGGTGGTCCTGCACCTGACATTAGGATGCCACTGCCACCATGGTGGTGGCAAAGCCTATTCCCAGCACTGTGGTGGGTGGTGCTCACAGCACCGTCCGCCACAATGCTGAGAATGCACGTTGTGCATTTGCATGCACAACGTGACAGGTGCCACGTGGTGCCTGCCACCTTGTGCATGCAAATGCAGTGGGGTACCATAGGTACCCCCATGTGCACCCCCACCCCCTCGACATCCTGGGGGCCCGCTATGGGCCCCTGCAGGCAAAGACCACATTCCTTTCCATGGTGGCAACGCCGTCATGGAAAGGCACATCTCTGCAGGCATTGTAATATGGATGGCGGTGTCTTGCAGACACCGCCACCATATTAACCTTGTGTCCTAGCGGAAAAGCGTCGGATGGTCTTTCCGTCCGCCGCGGACCCCCCAGCCATCATAATATGGCGTGGGGTCTTTGCTGTGTGGATGGCGGGCGGATCTCCCCCACCGGGCTTGCAGTGACTACACCGGCCCAGCGGGGGATCCGCCGGCCATCCTAATGGGCTCCATAGTTTCCTCAAGGTAATATACACATTTTAAGCAAAGCCATTTTTTAAAAACTTTTTTATTTGTCAAAAAGAGGAGATATTGTAATCATACATTCAAGTAAGATACATAAAAAGAAAAAAAGAAAAAAAAAAAAAAAAGGAGAGATAGAACAACGATTGAAATCATATAGCATATTCATAGCATACTCATATATAACATAAATAGCAACAATTGGCACAAGGATATATACAAAAAGTTTGACAATAGCATTCCTTGCTGAGCTGCTTTTCTAGGCAATACATTCATTTACATAATTTCTTTGTTTGAGAGCAAGATATCTTAAAGCTCTCCTACTCTATGACCCCCCACACAGATCTATATTTACGAAGAGCCTGAACTCCCCTAACTTTAGCCAGAGCCTTCTCTCTTTCCCCAATTTCTTTAAGAATTAACCACCATTCCACCTCCGTAGGGGGTTTAGAAGAGATCCAAGCTCTAGCTATTGCTAGTCGTGCAGCAACAATCAATATTGACAATATAGGACCCTTCTGCCTAGCATCTCCTCTATATCCTAACATCCTCTCTGTTATTGACAGTCTAAAATCCCCCCTAATCTGTTCGAGATAGTCACCAGAATCTTATCCCAGAACCCCTTCAACAAAGGGCACAGCACAAACCTGCACAATATCTGTTGAATATTGCCCGCATTTAGGGCAATTCTGACGGGCCCTTCCCTGAGCCCCCCCCCCATACATTCCCATCGTGAGACCATCAAGCAATTTTTTCTGGTGTATAATAAAGACGACACAGTGACCGAAATTGCTGCAACTGTAGGTTAGTTGAATATACAAATCGAGAAATATTATCAAAAGCAACCTTCATGTTGTCAATAGTAATAGCCTCCCCCAAATTCTCACTCCATTTAAGTGCCAGTTTCTCACACCCATCTGTCCTGTTCTGACACAGCATTTGATATGCCTTGCCATAGATAAATTCCCACATACTAGCCCCACTAACCATCCGTATTTCTAACCTCCTAACCAAATGGTCCCTAACCTGCAGATATTTAAAAAAAAAAAGGGATTGTGGTATATTAAATGTTACGGCAAGGTTCTCAAATGTCTTCATGCCATTACTATCAAACAGTTGTCCCAAAAAGTGTACCCCATATTTGGCGCATTGAAGGGCAGTGTTATCTTGATAAATGCTGAGCAGCATTGGATTACCCCATATGGGAAGTTTACTATGCATTAAGGGGAGAGAGAGTCTGGTCTCAATATTTTTCCATATATAAGCAGAGTCCCGCATAGTCGTAAACCGTACGCGTTTAAAATAGTTGGGGTCAATAATGCAATAGAGAAACAGCCTACCCTCAGCACCCAAAATCAGCCACTGCCAAGCCTCAGTTAGCTCTGGATTCAAATAGTGAAGTAGTGTGGCTCACTGGTTAGAGGCGGCAGACCCGAGAGCAGAGGACGGCCCGGGACCAGGGTTCGATTCCCGGCGCGGCAGGTTTCTGGACCAGGGTCAGCGGACTCGATAATTCTCTCGCCTTGGTGCCCACTCTGATCAGCGATCACACTCGGCAACTCTGGGCATTAGCTTGCCTCATCTTCACTAACGGCCCCACCAGACCGCCGGGGATGCCTGGTCTCACCCTGGAGATACCCATTAAGGGACAATCTCTCAGGGAAGCCAGGAAGGGTTTCGCAGTGGTCGAAGCGCCTTGGGACCCTACGGGTAAGTAGTGCGCTATATAAATGCCAATACATACATACATACACAGAAGACTCCGCAAGCGGCCAACAAAAGCCGAAAAAAATAGAATTTAAAATCGGGTAGATCTAGCCCTCACTGGTTATTTGGAAGTTTCATTAATCCTACGGCTCTTCTTGCTTTCCGATACCCCCAGATAAAACTACTAAGAACGCTGTCTGACTTTCTAAAAAAACATTCGGAATACGCAAAGGAATAAACCTAAAGAAATAAAGAAATTTGGGGAGTATCTTCATTTTAATGACATTGCATCTGCCCAAGATACTCAGTGAAAGTTTATGCCATGTCTTTAAATGTTTTTCAACTTTATTCAATAAAAAAACATAATTTAGAGAATATATTAACTCGATTTTGGAAGAGATTTGTACCCCAACAAGTAGCCTTCTCACAAACACCCTGGACTACATCCTCTGGCTGAAAATTTAACAGGACTTGAGTTTTATTCTGATTTAACTTCTACCCGGAAAAACACCCAAAGCGTTTTGCCTCCCTATCTATGTGTTTTATAGCCTCCTTTGGTTTCTCAGTAAACATAGCTATATCGTCGGCAAATGCCGTCAGCTTAAGGAAGCGTTGCTCAATATTCAACCGGAGGATCCCATTATTAGCCAAAAGTGTCCGAATAAGTGGCTCTTTATAAAGAGCAAATAAAAGAGGTGACAGGGGATAGCCCTGGCTCGTACCGCACCTAATAGAGAAAGGGGTGGTTTGAATATTAGAATAGAGTAATTTGGCTTTCGGCTTTATATTTTGTGTTACTAGTAGGTTATTTTGTGTGTAAATGTTAAGATTAGTAAAGTATAGATGTCTATATTATGTCTTTTAACTGCTTTGGTGTGGTGAATGACCTACTTTCACAGTGCTGTGGAGATCAATGGGTAGTCCACCATATTGGAAAAGAAATGTTTCTGGTGAAAACATCAAAAACATTTTCTTTTCTGAAATGAAAGTAGGCACACAAGGGAAGAGCTACTCTCGCATTTTTGTTTAGCTGTGATGTGCAAAATGCACAGCATACTGACATCACAGCAAAACATAAGCTTTCACTTTTTAGCAGTTCCAGGGGGGCATAACTCTGCCACCCAGAGCACCGATCAATATTGGTGAGACAGCACTGAAAATGGGACAATGGTCCTTTTCCAGCGCTTACTCTCCCTTGTAGATCTCTGCTTGGGGATCGCATTGGGCAAGTGGTCCACAAGCAGAGATGCACTCCAGTAGAACCCAGCAATGTTTTCTTGAGGGAAGGGTGGCTCCCATGGCCATGGGCTGGTGCTCAACCCAACCCAGGCAGATCAATCTTTTCTGTCCGCCTTGGGGTACCCAATCTGCCCCCGGTGGAAGCAGGAAGCCCACAAGACACCACTGAATTTTTTACTGTACTGTTTGAGGGGTGAGGTCTCCCTGGGCATGAGCCAGTGCACCCTCCTCTCCTGGACACAATAGTCTTTCTTCCTGGGGAGCAGATAATCTGCCCAGCCTAGGTGGGTAGAAAGTCCACTAGATAACCGGGGATATTGCTGAGTCGAATATTTGGTATGGAGTGGTTCCCTTGAGCATGGGCCACTGCTTTTCCCACTCTGGGTCACAACAGTCTTTCTGCCCCTCCACCCATGTGGGTGGATTTATGATGGTTACCCCAATTTCCTTCCCTGGGGGAGTAGAAAGGTCACTAGAACACAGCAAATGTTTTATATACTGTTTTGGAGTGGGGAGTGCTGCCCGGGCCATGGGTATGTGCTCTCCTCTCTAACCCTGGCCATATCAGCCTGTCTAACTCTCCAAGGGTCAACATGAGGTGCTTATCGCAATTCTGCCCCGAAGGAGCAGGAAGCCCACAAGAACACCATGGAAGGGTTTATTTACTGTTTTGGGGTGGGAAGCAGCCACCCCTGCATATGCCGCTGCTGGCTCTCCGGATCAGGCACAACAGTCTTTCTTCCTCTCATGGAGGGTGACTAGGGGGGTTTACCCCAATTTGCTCCCCATTGGGGACAGAAAGACCATTGGGCACTATGAAAAAATGGCCTAAAAAAAGGAGTGGAAAAAGCACGCAAAGAATCAGGCTGTTGCACCCTCTTCAAACCTGGCCCCAACATTCTTGCTGCTCCCCCTTGGGGAACACTGGGAGTTTTCTATAATTCTGCCCTCAAGGGGGGGGGGGGGCAAAAGGCCTCGGAATGCCAGGAATACAGTTGTATATTTTTAGCAAAATAAATGTGGGTGTGCTGCCCTGCTGTTGGGCCTTTTCTCATCCCTAAAGCCCCAAATATCGTTCTGCCCACCTAGGACACAGAGCTTCCCCATCCCCATGGCAAGTCCGTCGCTTTTGGCAATTTCAGTTCACCATCATTTACTCTCCCCTGTGGTGTCCCCCAGGGATCCTCGCTAAGTCCAACACTATTTAACATCTATGTGTCGGACTTGGCGAGGGTCATTAAATCCCATCACCTGGCGGTGAAATCCTATGCTGACGACACCCAGATTGTGTTGGCTATTAACAAAAACGGAGACAAAGTGGCTTCCAATTTTAATTTAGGAATGCTTGCAATAAGTGACTGGATGTCCACAAATTGCCTGAAACTTAACTCCGATAAAATGGAGGTTATGGTGTTTGGTAATCTCTCCCCAGCCTGGTCACCCACTTAGTGACCTGCTGCTCTTGGACCTCCTCCGTCCCCAGTGGCCAAGGCAAGAAATCTGGGGGTCGTACTGGACAGTAAACTTACCCTCATGCACCATGTTAACGCTGTGGTGTCATCCTCATTCTATACTATGAGAATGATCAAAAAACTCCTTCCTTACCTTCCCATGAGTATGGCCAGGACTTTGGTCAGTGCATTAGTGATATCTCGCATTGATTACTGCAACGGGCTTTTTGTTAATGCTCAGGAAGGAGTCCTAAAAAACTACAGTTGGTGCAAAATGCTGCAGCTAGATTGATCACTGGGACCCCCAAGTTTACACCTATTTCCAGCACTATTAAACAGCTTCACTGGTTGCCAGTAAGGAAAATAACTAAATTTAAGGCACTTTGTATTGCCTATAAAGCAATTCACTCCCTAGGACCTGCTTTCCTAAAAGATGCCTTTTGCCCTTATACCCCAGTAAGATCCCTCCGTTCATCCACTGCATGTCTTGTGCAGGTCCCAAGGATTAAGAAAGTCTTGTGGGGTGACAGGTCCTTTATAGTGACTGCCACCAAACTTTGGAACAGCCTTCCATGCCAAATTAAAACCTGCACTTCTCTTCTCTCTTTTCGCAAACAGATAAAAACATGGCTTTTTAAACAGTAATCATTTCATGGACAGCATAGTGGACCCAGAGTGCCGAGACTCCCTTTGGGTATTTGTGCGCTTAACAAATTTCCTAAAATAAATAAATAAAAAAAGTCAAAAGACATTTGAATTCTTTTGGAAGTAGTTTTGAAATTTGGGCTAGCAAAGTTGAGGTAAATTCAAATTTACTTGCTATGATAAATGCTGTATTATTTGGACTTGGGCGCTCGACCACTCTGGGAAAACCCACTAAGCCTAGACATTTCTGAAAACTAGACACCGAGGGAAGTTCAGGGTGATGTGACTTGAAAGATTTCCACTAATTCTTTCAACCCAGACTTCACAGCAAACTTAAAGGTTTGACTAAAATCACGCATTATCTACCAATTGTAGTGAGGTAAACTTCAGAGATCGGCTCTCACCCACATTATTCCTTCCACTAAGCATTCCAACACTTCTCCTGACAAAATTGGGACCCCAATTATGTGTCCGTGCTTAGCTCATGCAATGGGGGTAGATCAAACAAGGGGCCATACAAGGCTCACATGACCTCTATTTCTGCCATATGTGCTGGGTTATTTATCTTAGTTATATATTTCACTTGATCATGCATAGTGATGGGCCTTCCAAAGGAATCATTAAAAAAATATGAAACGCATTTCCATAGGCTACATTCATTATGTGTCACCTAGATAACAGGAGTTTCCCTGTGATTTTGTAAAATATATTAAACAAATTATATATTTTCTAGGAGTTAATTCAGTAATTAATATGATATATTTTACACGTTTTTTATGGTTACTTTCATGTATAGGTTGTTTTCTTTTTGCTGTGTTTGTGCCTTCTGTTTCTTCACTTTGGCTTTTTGGGATTTTCTTTTCTTTATTTTTACTGTCTTTTAAGTGTGAGAAAAAGAACTGCATTCTGGAAAATATTTTTGGTTTCATTTTAATGATTGTTATATTTTAAAAGTTGTATTTTAGTGATAACATGTTTACATTATTTAAGTAATTTTACTTAATTTTTGTAGTAGGATTCTGGACTTTTTTACAGTGTGGCAGGCTTCTGTCTTCTTTGTAGGGACAAACACAAACATGATAGTTTTTGTGTTTCGATTATAGAATATTGTTAATTCCTTCTTTAAAGTTTATCTTTTGTATTTGATTAGCCATTAGACATTTTTGGGAAACTTTTCTTCTATTGAAAATGCTAAATAATTAGTATGTCTTTTTTAGGTATATTTATTTTGTTTGTGATTTGTATAACTATATATGAATTTATTTTAATATTTTGTGCCCATTAGGATGTAGGGCGGATTGCCAGCATGGCGGTGGCGATCCGCCCTACATCCTAGCCTGCCCGCCACCCATTAGTATGGTGGGGGGACTGCGGCGGACAGGAAGACCGTCCGCCGCTTGGCACCGCGCAGTACCTGCCATGTTGTGCATGGAAGTGCACAACATGCCTTCCTGGCATTGTGGCGGGCGGTGCTGAGTGTACCGCCCACCACAATGCCAGTAATGCAGGATGCGCTCGCCACTGTGGCGGGTGCATCCTAATCGCCCACACGAGACCCCAGCCCTTATGGCGGGCGGTACCAATTTCCCGAAAGGATGGCAGACGGACAAAGTCCACCCGCCATCCTAATGACTCCCTATATTTCTTAATAATTATTTTTTTATGTTTGAGATAGTAGTTAAATATGTGTTTTGTATTTAGTCTACCAATGTTTTATGAATGTCAATATGGAAATAATCGATTTTATTGCATTCAATAATTATGTTGTTTACATAGGCTCAATTCAACGTCGATATTGTGATTCTCAATATTTTTTTACTAAATATTTTTCAACCAGAATACTTTGGTGTTCAATATTCAGTACCATAATCATTACTGTATTCTCCTTGTGGAAATGCTCACTGCTGCACTTCTCTGTCCAAACTGCCAAATATGCAATATTGGCAAGAAGCTGAAATGCCTGTTATGGAGCTGACACAAGTTTTGAGAATCCCTCACTGATTAGGTATACTTCTTGGATGAAATTGGGAACTTGTCTGACCATATATCAGTCAATTTGGGGGGGTCAACAAAGTAACATCGCAATAAGATGGCAATCGATACTATCAGGGTGAGTGAGTGACTCACCAAAGGAGTTTGATTTTCTGTTTTGTTAATTCTGGATTCTGAAAAACTGCCAAACTGGAAGAGAACAAAGGGAGAGGGCATATAACAATAAGTCTTTATTCATGAAGTGGTTCATAGTGGTGCACTGCATTACTTACTCCATTCAACCATTGCTTGCAACACACTTTTACCTAGAATTTGTTTTTGAAAAAAGTAGATGAAGATTTACACAGAGTAAGTATAATTATACACGCGCAACAAATGAAGTTGAACTTGCAAACCCTCAAAAGAAATGAAAACCAAATTGCAAATTGAAAGTGCGTAATTACTAGTGCTCATAAATATGTATGTGTGATGTGTTGATATATATAACTATATATTCTATATATTTCTGGCATCTAGAGGACTTCTGACACCCCCCCCCCCCCGAAGGCAGAATAATAGTAAACTCCTATTTTGCCCCCAGGGGGAGAAGAAATAATGTTGGGGCCTGGTTTGGAGAGGGGGCACAGCCTGATTCTTCGTGGGCATAATTTGTTTATTCAATAAAATTTTATCCACACTGAGCATGAATTGATTAACATCCAGGCAACATGTAACATTTCCCCCTAAAAGGATCAAAGACGATGATTCGCCTCCTCTGCTCCTCGCATCGGGTCATCGGCATTGACGAAGCCTCTATCCAAGGTACTTTTTCAGTGTGCCAAGGCTGGTCCATGAATTCGACCCTTGCTCATTCACTGTCAGCCTGAACTTTGGATTTACCCTGGCCAAGCGTGACCAGATAGCCCACGTTGACGCTTTATGACTCTAAGCACTAAGTAAGTAAGTAATGCTTTATTGATTGAATAATTAAATCTTTACAAAAGGGCAAATATTTCATTATGCACATTTTATATCATTACAATTGCCTTTTAGATAGCAGTAAGTCTTTAAAATTATATACACTCATTATTAAAACTGCTTAAATAAAACAACTTCATATGTTTAAGAGTTTCTGGAGAATATAATCATTATAATAATCAATGTTATATTTGTTCTGATTTTATCCATACAATTGTTAAAAATGTTGTCAAAGCAGAATTAATGGGAACATCGTCTGGGCAAAGACATTGAATCAATGCTTGTCTGCAAGTCCTTATCCCTCTTTCATTAAATAACCTTTTTAATAATGTTAGTCTTTCATTTTTTAGTTCTGGACAGAGGCACAGGAAATGTATAATATTTTCCTCTCCAGTTTGCACAACCTACACAATATGTTGTATTCGAGTTTTTTCCAAGGTAGTGCATGGGATTCTCCTGGCCATATTCCAAATCGTGCTTTGATGAAGATCTGTTTACTTCTCAACGACCATGCCGTGTCCAGATATTGCTGAGGCCTCTTTTTTTTATAGCCATTTATTACGGACCATGCATGTTTCCTTTTAACAAAGGTATCTTTATCGCTTATCAATGATAAGTAATCTGTTGTTTTATTCACAACTTTTTTAAACGATGCCTGGGTTATGGTAGAGGTCCAAATCCCCCTAACCTCAAATTCGTCCAGAGCCTTGTCCAGATATTTCCATGCGGATGATTTCTTGTTGCCTTCAATTTCTTTCCATAAAAGCTGTGAAATTAAGTTCTCCTTATCATTTTTCACTCAGTTCCATACTTTAATTATATGACCCTTTTGTGCGAATAGTTGATTATTCAAGCCGAATTCCAACGTAATTTGGGCTTGTGAGGCGTTTTTTGGTAGGAGAAAGAGAGATCGAAAAGTTTTTGAGATAGCGTTGTTAATAATTATTGCATCTTTTCTGTTTAGGGCCTCATGCCGTAAGTTGATGATGGTAACAATTTGGCCGATATTACCTTAAGAAGTGGTTGATGAGTAAGATTAGTTGTAGACTTTTTGATTATCCCAAATGCACCTGTTAAAGCAATTGCTTTCCTGGTGATATCAAGTTTCTGGTGGCTGAAGTTACCAGTGTCGTTAAATATAACTCCAAGGTATCTAAATGGTATTAACTTGTTCCATGTTCTCCTTTCCCAGGAACCATTTGGAATTAAACTTCCGTCTTGAATTTTTTGTAATAACCATAACTTTAGATTTGGATTCATTTATTACCATATTATTTTCTGTCGAGTATTCCTGTGTACGTGTTACTAAACTTTGTAAGCCCACCTTTGTGTTACTTAGAAGGATAACATCATCTGCATAGAGTAGGTTCGATATATGTTTATCGACAAGCTTAGGTGGGTGTTAGACCTGACATCATTGGCCTGAGTCTCTCCTCCATTTTTTTCTGTTTGCCTCCACTGTTTACGATGTTTTTGCTGGTATATTGCTTTGGGCACTGTGCCACTGCTGATCAGTGCCACAGTGCAAGTGCTCCCTATGTAAAATTGCTGTATTGCTTGAATTCCATGTTTGGCTTCTTTGGTTTACTGTCAGTCTAGTGCACCAGGAGTGCCAGGGCTTGTAAAGACAAATGCTGCTCGTGGGCCTGCAGCACATGTTGTGCCACCCACAAGAGCGGCCTAGTAAAAGTATGTCTACAGGTCTGCCATTGCCAGACCTACGTGCAGTCTGGTACTGTCACGCAGACTGCGCAAGTACACCTACTTGCCAGTCCCTAAACCTTCCCTTAACTTCATGTTAGTCACCCCTATTGTAGGCCCACGGGCAGGGTGCCTTGTAAGCATAAGGTAGGCCAAGCCTGACAAGGTTGGCATGTCCTAATAGTGAATTACAGCCATTTTCGTTTTTCACTATTGTAAGGTAACCTGCTCTCCATTAGTTAGAATGGGCTGCCAGGATTATTAATGCTATAATCCTAGCTGGCTCGGGGAGCATGGTGCAATGGCGAGTTTGGTATCCCTGAACTCTGGGTTTAATAACGCATCCGGTTGTGTGGATGGTTTTTGGACTCTGGGTTTGAAAATAGCACTTTTAGAAAGTGGCTATTTTCTTGTTTAACTATTTCTGGTTTCTGCTGGTTTGGTGTGTGTGTGACAGGAGCTGGGTGGCTCCAGAAGTCTGAATGAGTCAGTGTGGGGGGAGTGGTGCATTTGCATTGAGAGTAGGGAGAGAGTAGTTCCTGATAGCCTGCCCTGCCTGATGAAATTCTGGCTTCACCTCCTGCCAGGCGACTGATGACTCTGTGCCTGCCAGGGACGATCCTGGCCCCACCTCCTACCAGGAGGCCGATAGGTTTGCTCCTGCCAGTGACAATGCTGGCTCCACCTCCTGCTGGGCGTCTGAGGACCCAGCCCTGCACAGTGAATAGGTCAGGTGCCTCTGCCTGGCTACACCCACAACAAACCCAGGATGAGGGAAATTCCCCTGCATGGACAAAGGGATCAAAGCCAAAAAGGGGTATAAGAGAAGCACCCCTGAACCAAGAATATAGATCACTTCTGACAAGGAACCCTGAACCAAGGACAAGAAGCCTGCTGATCCAAGGACTTGCCTACCCCTTCTGCCAGTGTGCTGTTCGCTGGGGGGGAATCCTGCAGTTGCTTCTTTATTTTTGCCAAGGAACCAGGAGAGAGGAACTGTGTGTGTACTCTCAAGCTTTGCTAAAGAAAATCTCCAAGGGCTGAAAGAGTGCCAGCCTCCTGTTGAAGTCACAGGGCTAAAGGACTTCATCTGCTAAAAGTGCTTGTTGCTGGAACCTGAAAGTCCAGCACCTCTGAAAGAATCCAGCAATCTCGACGCCGACGGACGCCGCCGAATCCAGCTCGACATCGTGAGTAACGGCTCCAGTGTCCCGCTTCCTCGACGCCGGCCGCCGGGCCCGATCGACGCCAGCAGCAATGCCAGTGAGTAGCGAGTTCGGCTCCAGCTCCAAGTGACCCCGTGTCTGCACCGCTGCTGATCGCATCGACTTCGAGCCCTCTCGAGGGCGTGAGCGCTGCTCATTCTTGCAACATCATCATCGAAATCGACGGCGATGCCGTATCCTGCTTTGCCTCGGGAGCGCTGCTCCTGCCTGACATCTGTCGATGCCGCTGCAGGTCGCCCCGACTCCGAGGCCCGATCGACGCCGAAGACGCGGCGCCGGACATCTCGACGCCGCTGATCATCGTGTGCTTCGCTTTTCCAAGGTACTGTGTTGTGGGGGGTCTGTGCGACTCCGGGCTCGATGTAGCGCTCCTCGCGGTCGACGCCGAACCTTTGGATTAACTTTGCCTCGACGTCGTGTGACTCCTGTGCGGGTTACATTGTTGCCAAGAACCGTGATTTAAAGAAGAAGAGTTGCTTTTGTTACAAAAGACTTTGTGCTAAGAAGAAACTACACTTCAACTATTATTTTTCCTTCCAAGAGTATTTATAAGATTGTGGAATATTTTTGTCGTTATTTGGTCTTTTGCTAAGCCTTATATAAAAATCCTTATTTTTATAGTACTACTGTGTCGTGTCCATTTGTAGTGTATTCACTTTATTACTGTATGTGGTCATAAATTCTTAACGCACTGCCTCTGAGATAAGCCTGTCTGCTTTGCCAAGCTACCAAAGGGGTGAGCAGGGGTTATCTAAGTGTGTGATCCCCTTGCCCTGACTAGAGGAGGTGAGTCCCTATTTGTCAGAAGTGTATACCTCTGCCAACTAGAGACAGCCAAGTCTAACAGTGGGTGAGCATTTATGTTGTTCAAGGCCTCCGTCAAATCAGCTCAAAATAAATTAAATAATAAAGGAGCCAATACACACCCTTGCTTCAATCCACCTAGAGTTGGTATTTCCTTGGTTAATGAATGACCATTACCGATATGTACTCTAGCCCAAGTATTTGTGTGCAGAAGACGGATAAGGTGTATTAACAAGGAAGGAATCCCTTAAGTATGTAATTTTTCCCATAGGCGTTCTCTGTCTACACAATCAAAAGCTGATCTAAAATCAACAAAGCATAAATACAAAGGTTGCTTTTTTTGTGATTGCTTTGTCGATTAAAACAGATTCCAATTTCCAATTTAAAACATTTATAGAGTGCAACGTGCACTGTACGGTTTCTTGGCGCTAGTGGAGGGTTCGGCAACAGAGGCAAAGTAGAAACCCGTCGTAGAGCAGGAAGGGGGAGTTACACGGAGAAGGCCTGTTTGAAAATTAACGTTTTTAGGTCTTTGCGGAAAGAAACATAATCAGTGGCAGAACGAAGGTGGTCGGGGAGGGAGTTCCAGAAAGTGGGGGCTAAGGTAGAAAAGTTGGTCCCACCCCACTTTTTACGTTTGAAACGTGGGATTTGAAGGAGAGACTTGGAAGAAGAGCGAAGCTCTCTGGTGGGGACGTATTCTTTTATTAGCGAAGAAATGAAGGCGGGGGCAGTGCCTTGGCGGGCCTGGAAAACCATGCAGCCGGTCTTAAAAAGGGAACGTTCCTTAACAGGAAGCCAGTGGAGCTCCCTGAGGAGGGGTGTGGAGTGGTGGTAACGTGGGAGACCATAGACCAACCGGGCAGCCTGGTTCTGGACCATCTGGAGCCTCCGCAGGCTGTATGCTGGTATGCCGTTGTAAAGGGCATTGGCATAGTCCAGCCACGATATTACCAGTGCGGCCATGATCAACTTGACTGCCTGGGGGGAAAAGAAGCGGGAGACAGTGCGGATAGTTCGGAGGGTGAGGAAGCAGGAGGAGACTACAGAGCTGATTTGTGAATGGAGGGTGAGCTGGTTGTTCATTTTGACACCCAAAGTTTTGACCATGGTTGAAGGAGTGGGGGCGGGACCAAGGGAGGAGGGCCAGAAGAGAGAGTTCCAGGGACTGGAAGAACCACCGGTGAGAACCAACTCGGTTTTATCCGGGTTCAACTTGAGATGGTTGTGGTTCATCCAGTCCCTGATGAATGTCATAGTAGACTGGAAGTTAGAGACAGAGAGGGGAGAGGAGGACAGGTCAAAGATGAGCCGGAGGTCATCCGGTTAATTGTACACGGTGACCTCCAGCTGCTGAAGTGCGAAAATGAGAGGAAAGATATAGAGGTTGAACAGTAAGGGGGAAAGAGAGGAACCCTGGGGAACACCACAGGAGACGGGGAGTGAGGTGGTCGTGAAGTCACCTAGCCGGACCGCCTGGGTGCGGTCCCTCAGGAAGGAGGAAAGCCACACCAGGGCTGATCCCTCAATTCCAGCCGCCTTGGCATGGGACAGTAAGATGGTGTGGTCCACCGTGTCAAAGGCGGCGGAGAGATCGAGGAGTATCAGCGCCTGGTGTTTGTTGTGATCCATACCCTTCCTGAGGTTGTCTAGGACCGATAACACGACTGATTCAGTCGAGTGCCTGGGGCGAAAGCCAGTCCCCCATTAACTTCAACGTGGGCGCTGAGTACCGCGGTGACATGGCGCTCCAGCACCTTGCCCAGATAGGGCAGCAGGGAAATGGGGCGGTAGTTGGCTGAGATGGACGGGTCGGCGCCAGGCTTTTTTTAAATGGGCACTATGGTGGCTGATTTGAGCGCAGGGGTCACAACTCCCTGCGCTAGGGAGCTATTGAGGAAAGTAATGTGGGGTTCAGGACAAGAGGAGTAAATTTGTTGCAAGATTCGTGCCGGACAGATGTCTGCCGGAGAACCCGACTTTACTTTGGGGAGTATCTCCAGAAATACTTCCTCAGTGAGGGGGGGAATGGAGGTGAGATGACATTGAACGGTGGGAGGAGAAGGATCGACAAAGGCAGATGAGGGGGGGGGGATGTTGGCCTTGATGGTTACGATTTTGTCCAGAAAGTAGATGTTAAGTTGGTCGCATAAAGGCTGGGATGGAGGGATTTGGGGTGAAGCTCTGTCGGAATAGGCCAGGTCATTCACTATACCGAAGATTTCCCTAGGTTTATTTTCGGCTGACATTATTTTTGTTGAAAAATAGGAGGTTTTGGCGACGAGAATTGCAGTTTTGTATTCGGCAAGTGATGTAAGATAAAGGGTTTTTAGTGAGGGGCAGTAATTTTTTCTCCAATGCCTCTCTGCCTGTCGAACGGTCAGTTTTAGCTCTTTTAGGTGGTCATTGAACCACCTGTTCGACTCCTTGGGTCGCCGGATGGAAATGCGACGCAGGGGAGCCACTGAGTCACAACCTCCAGCCAGCCAGGCATTAATGGTGTTGGCTTGAGAGTCGGATGAAAGACCAGAAAGGGTCGGAGTGGAGTTCCGAAGCAGGAAGGTCAAGGAGGGTAGATCAACTCTGTTCCAATTCCGTGCCCAGGTATTTTTGGCGTGTGGGACTTTGGATACCGGGTTGAGAGAGATGGAGAAGGAGATAAGGGCATGGTCGGACCAAGGACAGGGAGATACAGTCACCGGGGAAACTGGAAGGTTGAGGGACCAAACCTGGTCAAGTATGTGACCGTGTGAATGAGTGGGGACAGATATGTGCGGAACAAAGTTCAGAGAGAGAAGAGATTCAGTGAATTCTTTCGAAGCGGTGCACTCAGAAGGGTCCGAGGGCCAGTAATTAAAATCCCCTAACACCAAGACCGAAGCGTAGTTGACCACCAAGTTGGCCAGCAGGTCTTGAAATGCCGGTAAGAACAGAGAGACGAAGACTGGGGTGGGCGATACATTAGGAGGCAAGTAATAGGGGGGAAGAAGACAAGGGAACGGACTGTAAGGTACTCAGTGGAGGGGATGGGGGGAGAGGGAAGGGTTTGAAAGTTCAATTCCGACCGAGCGATTAGCGCCACACCACCGCCAACCCTGCCCGCCGGGCGGTCGGCGCGTAAGGCAACGTAGGAAGGGGGAGGGTAGCCAAGAGAACGGGGAGGGAAGAATCACAGAACCAGGTTTCGGTCAAGAGCAGTAAGTCAGGCTTCTCAGAATCGAGCAGGACGAACAGCTCATGATGGTGCTTGACCGCTGACCTGGTGTTGAGTAAAAGAACAGATAATGACGAAGTAGAAGAAGGGGGGTCAGGCGGGGGAGAGCATTGTAGCGGAGAAGCCGGCAGAGTGGGCAGCGATGTTGGAGTGGAAGAAGGGGCAAGCCCTAATGAGGCAATGTGCCTACGGACGGATTCTGAGAGTGGCCAGTGGCCTTGGAGGGTGGTAAGCTCCTCAGAAGAGTAAGATGTAAATTTGGCATGGAGTCGTGCCCCTAGCCCCGTCCGGCCGCGGACGGGCGCAGACGGGCTGCACACGTCCGCTGCGCGTTCTGTAGATGCACATTGAAATAGGAGGCCTCAAGGGCGGTAAGGGGGCGTGGCCTAGAGGTGGGCATGGCCAGCGGCGATGGAAGCCGGTGCAAGGGGGTCACGTGGGCGCTAGATCCGCTCCACAGTGCCCTTAAAGTGCGAGGTGCTTATCAGGATAAGAAAGTAAGTTTTAAAATCACATAAATCACAAAAGCGTCTACTCCCGGCTTTTCGCCTCAGGAGACAGAACCCAACAGAGCGCTAGCGTTTCAGCGCTTAAGAAGGGCGGGAAGGGGGCGTGGCCTAGAGGTGGGCGTGGCCAGCCGCGATGGAAGCCGGAGCAAGGGGGTCACGTGGGCGCTAGATCTGCTCCACAGTGCCCTTAAAGTGCGAGGTGCTTATCAGGATAAGAAAGTAAGTTTTAAAATCACATAAATCACAAAAGCGTCTACTCCCGGCTTTTCGCCTCAGGAGACAGAACCCAACAGAGCGCTAGCGTTTCAGCGCTTAAGAAGGGCGGGAAGGGGGCGTGGCCTAGAGGTGGGCGTGGCCAGCGGCGATGGAAGCCGGTGCAAGGGTGTCACGTGGGCGCTAGATCCGCTCCACAGTGCCCTTAAAGTGCGAGGTGCTTATCAGGATAAGAAAGTAAGTTTTAAAATCACATAAATCACAAAAGCGTCTACTCCCGGCTTTTCGCCTCAGGAGACAGAACCCAACAGAGCGCTAGCGTTTCAGCGCTTAAGAAGGGCGGGAAGGGGGCGTGGCCTAGAGGTGGGCGTGGCCAGCGGCGATGGAAGCCGGTGCAAGGGGGTCATGTGGGCACTAGGTCCGCTCCACAGTGCCCTTAAAGTGCGAGGTGCTTATCAGGATACGAAAGTAAGTTTTAAAATCACATAAATCACAAAAGCGTCTACTCCCGGCTTTTCGCCTCAGGAGACAGAACCCGGCTAAGATGTTGGTAGCTGTTCCTAGGCCTTCAATGAAGCCGGTTTGATTAGGCAGGAGAATGCTGTTGTTCCTTGCCCAGTCAGATAAAGTTGTTAACAAAAGCCCTGCAAATAGTTTTGCATCGGTGTCCTGTAGGGTTATTGATCGATAGTTTCCGGGCAACGCCCAATCTCCTTTTTTGTATATGGGAGATATTAAAGACCCTCTCCAGGTTTCTGGAATCACCCCTTTCCTGACTACTTCTTTGAAGACCCTGGCAAGATGTTCTGCCCATGTGTCAGGATCCTCTTTATACAGAGCAAAGGGTATACCGTTTGGCCCCGGTGCTCCATCTTTCTGTTTCTTTATGAGCTTGGCAACTTGTTCTTGTGTTATTTCGAGATCAGTTTCTTGCCTTGGAATTAGTTTTTCCTTCCATGAGCAGTGATCCCTAGGTGGACAGAGTGCATACCTCTGCTAACTAGATCCCATTTCTAACAGACATATTTTGAGAAGTGATCCCTTTAGGAAATTGCTTTCTTATGTTTCTCAGCGGATGTTCACATACGTTGTGATTCTGTGTGCATTTTTTCCTAGCAGGTGGGTGCACGCATTGTTTTTTCTAATTTTGGAGTTTTTATTTTGGTTTAATATTTACTACCAAGACCCTTCCCTTAAGGTCACTTTCTCTTTCACCATATTACTATATTTACCTCGTCAAATCGGTGATCATGAGGGTCTTTGATTCCATTTAATTTCTGTGATACTATCCAGAGAGAAGACCACTACCCAATTGGATAGAACACCAACTGGGTGTTTTTTAAAAGACGATATTTAAGAAACAATATTTTTGTCAGATGTTCGTTTGGAACACAATCTTGTGACATACAAACCTCATTGCAAAATGATATTATGCAGCAAGTAACGAGTTAGGATATCCATTCCCACTGATTCAGATAAATACAGGAACATTCCCCCATAGGATGACATGCCTCTGAACCACAATCTGAGAATGTATGTATGCTCTATGATAACTCAAGTCTGAGTGTTCATTCTATATTAGCTCTGATATGATACAGTGGTTGAATACCTAAAGGTAGTGAGTAGTTGGGGAAAGAGTTTATATGCAGCATCACCTGCAATAAAGGCATGTGGAATGCATTAGAGTTGGCACCCACAGAATATTGCTGCTATTCCCTTCATACATGCAGGTAAGGTGTTCATCGTGGGTCAATGGAAAGGGGATTGTGATGTGTGATTCTCTAATGCCATGGTACAGGTACAAAATCAGACACATATTATTTTGTTGTACTCATTAGGTAGCCACATGTTACCAAAAGACTCGGTAACTAAATTACATGCAATCATCAACTGGCAGAAGATTAAGCTATTATCTGAACCAGGAAAGGTGCCATACATAGGAATGAATCAGTCCCTGGTACTACAATGATCTTGCATGTTGATGGAATGTCAGCAGCATTAATTGCGATAATGGTGTACCCTTTGACATGGTGGAGGAAGTATCACATGTGTGCAATTCATTGCATTTCATACCCAAATGCAAATGGGCAATGTCATAGAGTTACAGAGGCACCTTTTGTCTGTCCTGCAGTGAATATGCCATAGAGATGTACTGCTGTAGTGTAGTGTTGATGCATGTCAATAACTAGCACAAGAATTGGGAATGTTAATGTTAAATGTTAATGTTAAATGGGCTTATATAGCGCACAGCTGCCCCAGCCAAGGGGCGTCCCGGCGCTTGCTGTAAGAGACGTGGAGACGTGAACAGAGGGAGGGGGCAGGAGAAGGAAGGAGACTAGCAAAAAAGGTGAGTTTTTATCGCTTTCCTAAAGGACTTCAGGTCCTGTATCCCTCTGATAGGGTCAGGGAGGTCGTTCCAGAGCTTTGCGGCCAGGTACTTGAAGGAACGGCCGCCCATCCTGGATAGTTTGATACGAGGCACTGTTGCCAGATTTTGGCCTTCTGAACGTAACGAACGACGGGGAACGTAGTTAGACAGGAGGGGGCTGAGCATGGGTGGAGAAGCCATTTTTAGAATTTTAAATGCTAGGCACAGTGTTTTGAAATGAATTCGTTTCTCCATTGGGAGCCAGTGGAGTTTAGTGAGAGTACTGGTTACAGACGTGTGGCGGGGGGTGCCTACCAGAGCCCTGGCGGCAGCGTTCTGTACTCGTTGGAGTCTAGCTTTTTCCGCTACGTTGGTCCCTAGGAGAAGGGAATTGGCATAATCCAATCTGGAGAGAATGGCTGCCTGTACTATTGTCTGACGGGTTTGGCTGTCGAAGAATCCAAGGATGGGTCTGAGATTTCTTAGAATACCGAAGCAGGTAGCTGCCACCTTTTTTGTATGTTGAGTGAATTTAAGGGCGGAGTCTACCCAGACTCCCAGGTTTTTTACACAGTCCTTGGGTTCCGGTGGCTGTCCTAGGTCTGCTGGCCACCAGTTGTCCCCCCAAGCTTTAGTGTTTTTTCCTACTACCAACACCTCGGTTTTTCCGGCGTTGAGCTGAAGGTAGTTCGCTGTCATCCATTCTGTGATGTCCACGAGGGTGCGTTGGAATTTTTGGGTACTAGGTCCACTTTCATCGTTTAGTGCCACCACCAGCTGAGTGTCGTCAGCGTAGGATACAAGCGATACTCCGTGTCTTCTGGCTACCTCAGCCAGGGGCTGAACATACACATTGAACAGGGTGGGACTAAGGGCCGAGCCCTGGGGTACGCCCTGTTCAATGGGACATTCCCTGGAGAGATGGGGGGGGGTGGAGACTCGGAAGGACCGGCCCGAGAGGAAGTCTCTGAACCATTCAAGGGCTAACCCTGTTACCCCGACCTCTTTTAGCCTGAACATCAGAACCTCGTGTGACACCGTGTCGAAGGCAGCACTGAGGTCTAAAAGAATCAGTGCTGCCGTTCCACCAGAGTCTAGAATGGTGCGGAGGTGTTCAGTCACACTTAGTAGGGCTGTCTCAGTGCTGTGGCCAGCCCTGAAGCCATGTTGAGACCAGTCTAAGATGTTATTAGATGTCAAATGATTGGTCAGGATGTTGTTTACATGGGCTTCTGCTACCTTGGCTGGCCAGGGGAGGAGGGATATAGGTCTAAAGTTTTCGGGTTTATTGGGGTCAAGTGTAGGCTTCTTGATGATAGGTGATATCCGGGCTTGTTTCCACTTGGAGGGGATTATACCAGTGGAGAAGGATTTGTTGATGATCCCTCGCAAAGGGCCTAAAACGATTTCATCTGCTTCTCGAAAGTTTTCAGGTTTGAGGGGGTCTGCTGGAGAGCCAGACTTGATTTTATTGCAGATTTTCGAAAAGTCTTCTTGACTAAGGGCCGGGATACTAGCGAGGTTGGGTTTGTTAAGATCATCAGAAGGGGTAAGTTCTGGGGTAGGGGGAAAGGTGCTGTATATTTTTCGGATTTTTTCTAAGAAATAAGAGGCCAGATTGTCACATAACGTAGGTGGGGAGTTTAGGTTTGCCGTTGTTTTTTTGGTGCTCAATTCTTTAAGAATTTTAAAGACGGTTTTTGATGCGTTGTGGCTATTTTTGATCTCCGTGGCGTAGTATGTTGCCCTGGTATTGCATATACTACGATGGTAGGTTTTTTGGGATTTTGTATATAGAATCTTAAGGGCGGGGTCATAGTTTTTTCTCCAGCATCTTTCCGCTTTTTTACATTCCTTTTTTAGTGCTGCAAGTTCTTTGTTATACCAAGGACTGGATTCATGGGTACGTGCTTTGATCCATTTAGAGGGGATCAGATTATCCAGGGCTTGGTTGATCCAATTGCAGAATTGGTCGTAGTCATGGTCAGGGTTTTCACTAAGTTGGGGAGGACACATGGTGAGGAGACCGTGGAAGTCCTCAAGACGGAGCTTCCTCCAGGGTCTTTTCCGAACCTGCTGGGAGGGAACATTGAGCAGGATGTTTTTACAGGGAATTGACATGGATACTAGATAATGATCAGTCCAGGTCATGGGGATGGGCAATTCGACCCGTGCATTGGTGATGTTCGAAAAGATGGGGTCCAGGAGATGACCACCTGTGTGAGTGGGGCCCTTTATGAGTTGGTCTAATTGTAGAGCCCCCAGGTCCGCTAGTAGAGTGTTGATTTTAGAGTCTCCCGTTTGATCAAAATGGATGTTCAGATCTCCAATATAGTGAAGTTGGCGGTATCAGTAATCTGGGAGCATAGGTTCTCAAGGAGTGAGGCGATGAATTTACCATCATTTCCTGGGGGTCTATAAATCAGAAAACCTATCAAGCTGAACTGAGGGTTGATTTTGATGTTGTAGCGTGTACATTCGCTATCTGAAATGTCAGATTTTGTTAGTTGGCATGTAAAATTTGTTTTGGTCATCACGGCGATCCCACCGCCTCTGGAGTTTCTGTTGAGAGTGTGAGTCGTATAGCCTGTAGGGGTTGCCAGGTTCAGTACGGAGTCCATGTCATCATACAGCCATGTCTCAGTGAGAAATAATATGTCCAGGGCGTGGTTAGAAACCAAGTCAGAGATTTCAGCATGATGTTTGGGCAAGGATCGGACATTCAAGTGGCCGATTTTGATTATTGGACATTCAGCTGTGGCAAGGGGGGCTTGCCGGTGGGGAATCAGGAGGGAGAACCCACATGAGCATACTTGGGGGGAGTCTATAAGGCAAGGGTTGAGGAATACAGTGATATTTCCTTTGAGGCACCATTGGTTACCTGGACTGGTTCATTGGACTGGAGTGGTGTGTGGGTCTGCCAATGGCAGCAGTGCCATGACAGCAGACTGTTACTGAAGTGAGTTGTTGCTCCAATTCTGCAGTCACATTCAGAATTCCATCTGGAGCAAATTGACATATAGCCATTTCCTCCTCCTCTGACATGACATAGGGGCTCATTCTGACTGTGGCAGGACCGCCACCACCGGAGTGGCGGTGGCGGTCCTTCCGCCATCACCTGGTGATTTACCCACTGCCAAATTAGGATGGCAGTGGGTACCGAGGTGGATGGAAAGTCCGTCCGCCGCTTTTCCGCCAGAGGTAATCGTACTGATTGTCTGGCCGATGGAGCAGGGCCACTAATATGCTGGCAGTGGTTGAAGTTGAAGTTAAAAGTTTTGTAAAGTGCTCGATTACCATGCGGTTTCTTGGCGCTGGGGGCGGAAAGACCCAGGGTAGACAAGGGAGGCCGCCTAAGGCAAAAAGGCACGAGAAAAGAGGAACGTCTTGAGTTGGAATAGACCTGATAGAAAATGGGAGGGCGTTCCAGAAGGGGGGGGGGCAAGGTGGAAAACCTCATGCCTCCAAGCTTTTTTCTCCTGAAGCGGGGACACATAGGAGAAGCTGGGAAGAGGAGCGCAAATCTCTATTAGGGACATAGCCTTTGATTTTGGAATTAATGAAAGCTGGCGCAGTGCCTGCAAGAGCCTGAAAAATCGTGCAACCCACCTTAAACAAGGAACGCTCATGGATTGGCAACCAATGTAGAGTTTTTAACAGCGGGGTAACATGATGAAATTTAGGAAGTTTGTGAATCTGTCGGGCAGCCTGGTTCTGAATCAGTTGTAGGCGCCGAAGTTCACATGCAGGAGCACCCGCGTACAGAACATTGCCATAAACAAGACGAGACATGATCATGGCAAGGAGAATAAGTTTGAGAGCCGCAGGAGATCTTGCGTATAGTACGAAGTGTCAGAAAACATGATGATACCACAGTACTGATCTGAGAGCGCATTGTGAGATCATTGCTGACTTTGATCCCCAGGGTTTTTACGGAGGCAGAGGTTAAAGGGGGAGAACCAAGGGAGGGGGGGCAAAAAGTAGAGATCCAGGGACTAGAAGTTCTGCCCGTAAGTACCAACTCGGTCTTATCGGGGTTTAACTTAAGATGGTTGTCATTCATCCAATCGCTAATTAAAGTCATGACAGTTTGAAAAATAAGGGTAGAGGCTGGGAGAGAAGAAAGATTAAAGATCAACTGGAGTTCATCAGCATAATTAAATACTGTGACCTCCATTTTTTGCAGGGCAGATATAAGAGGAAGAATGAAAAGAAGAGGAGAAATAGAGGAGCCCTGGGGACTCCGCAAAAAACAGAGCGTGTAGGAGCAGAAAAACCTGCCAGCTGAACAGCTTGTGTGCGGTTCTCTAGAAAAGAGGTGAGCCAGGCCAAGGCGGGTCCTCGAATGCCGGCGCATCCGACACGGTCGAGAAGAGTGGAATGATCGACCGTGTCAAATGCGGCGGACAGATCGAGGAGAACCAATGCCTGAGGAGAGTTAATATCTGCACTCCCTCTTAGCTCGTCCAAGACAGAAAGAACGACAGATTCTGTAGAATGTAATGGGCGAAAGCCTGCCTGGTGGGGAGCTAAAAAGTGACTTTCCTCAATAAAAGCACTAGGGAAGGTGCTGACATGGCTCTCCAAAATCTTTCCCAAGAAGGGAAGCAGAGAAATAGGATGGAAGTTAGAGAGAGAAGTGGGGTCAGCGCCTGACTTTTTTAGGAACAGGATTATTTTGGCTGATTTAAACAGGTCGGGGACAATTCCCTGCGTGAGAGAGTTGTTGAGGAGAGTCAGTGGGGGATCGGGACAAGTAGAAAAGATCTCTCTCAGTATATAAGCAGGGCAACTGTCAGAAGGAGATCCTTATTTAACCTTTGTGAGCAAAGTAGAGAAAGCTTCCTTGGAGATCATAGTAAATTGATCTAGAAAAAAGAGTTAAGCTGGGGTTGGGGACATGAAAAAGTAGGGGAAGGTGGGGGAATATTGGATTTAAATGGTTGCGATTTTTGTCGATAAAATCCTAATTAGGGGAGTCTCAAAGAAGTTGGGAGGGAAACGGCTTGAGAGTAGCTCTGTCAGAGGCAGCTAACTCGTGAACAATAGTAAATATTTCCTTGGGTTTATTTGCAGCAAGAAGAATCTTGGAGGAGAAATGTGTCGATTTTGCATGTAAAATGGCTCTTTTATAATCCTGGAGTAAAGTCGTGTACAGTAGTTTTAATGCAGGACAATATCGACGCCTCCAATGGCGCTCAGCCTGCCTAAGTGCAAGTTTTTTGTTTTTAAGCTCGATGGTGAACCATATGTTGGCCTTGTGGAGGCGTCGAGTTCTCACACATTTCAGAGGGGCCACTTGATCGCAGGCTGCGGAAAGCCAGCTGTTGATAGCAACAGCCTGAGAATGAGGAGAAGTGTCAGCTAAGTTAGGGGGTGAGGCTGAAAGGGAGGAGCAAAGTGTGACTAAGTCCACATGATTCCAGTTACGTACCCAGATATTACTGGGAAGAGGGGACTTCGTGTCTAGTCCTAGGTCAAGGGAGAAAGAAATAAAGAAGTGATCAGACCAAGAGCAAGGAGTAACCAGAGGAGAAGAGATAGGTAAGTTAGCTGACCATACCTGAACTAAGATGTGGCCATGAGTATGAGGTGGGAAGTGTATATTTGATGTAAAGTTCAGGTTGCAAAGCAGCTCTGTAAAGTCTTTGGACATATGGTCTTTATGGGGATCTGTGGGCCAAAAATTAAAATCGCCTAATACCAGAACAGAGGAGTTGTTGACCACCAGAGTGGCCAGCAATTCCTGCACTGCGGGGATGAAATGGGGCATAATCTGCGGTGGTCGGTAGAAAATGCACATGTAAGGGGGACCGCAAGAGAAACAGATCGAACGACTAAAAAATCAACAGCGGTAATGGGAGGGAATGAGAAGAGCTGAAACTGAAAATTGGAGCAAACAATCAAGGCCCCTCCACCTCCGACCTTCCCCTCGGGGCGGTCGGCGCGCAAGACGTAATAGGAATCAGGGAGGGCCACTAAAACATCTGGCAAAGAGTCAGATGAGAACTAAGTTTCGGTAAGAAACAGGATATCGGGGTTAACCGTATCTAGAAAGGTAAAGAGCTCAAGTTGAAGTTTAACTGCTGAGCGAGTATTAAGAAGATAAACTGATACTGCAGAGACAGGACAGTGGGCCAAGAGAGGCCGAAAGGAGGCCTCAGATGTAGTAGAAGACAATGAGCGAGCCGGTTGTTCAAGGTTTTGGGGAGGAGAAATAGTGGGGTTAGATTGTAGTATGTTCAGGTTTTCAATGCGTGTAACGGTCGGGACACTAAGCGGCCAGTTGCCCTGAAGTGCAAAGGGTTGTTTTGAGGAATAATTTAGAAAATGGGCATAGTGTCAGGCCACGAGCCCCAGTCGGCCGCAGACGGGCTTGCCTTTGGCATGCCTTCGGTGCGCCCACTGCACGCGTCGGCTGCGCGTGCGCATGGGCCCCGAATTAAGTAGGTCTGAGCACGGAAGCTAGAGTGCTGACCTGCGATGTTTGCCGAGTTAATGGAGGCAAGCCCGGAAGCCCTCCGAGCAATCGGCACACAGCTGTGTCGGACCGGGGCTAGGGATGAGACAGCTAGATATGGAAGCACAAAAATAAAAGAACAAATTTTAAAAATAGTAGCGTAGTCACAGGGAGCGTTAACACACCACACGCACAGCCAGCAACAACCCTCTACAACCGGGTACTAGTCGCGTCCGCTGCACATGTGCATGGGCCCCGAATTAAGTAGGTCTGAGTACGGAAGCTAGAACGCTGACCTGCGATGTTTGCCGAGTTAATGAAGGCAACCCCGGAAGCCCTCCGAGCAATCGGCACAGAGCTGTGTCGGACCGGGGCTAGGGGTGAGAAAGCTAGATATGGAAGCACAAAAATAAAAGCACAAATTTTAAAAATAGTAGCGTAGTCACAGGGAGCGATAACACACCACACCCACAGCTAGCAACCACCCTCTGCCACAGGGTACAAATCGTGTCCGCTGCGCGAGCGCATGGGCCCCGAATTAAGTAGGTCTGAACATGGAAGCTAGAGCGCTGACCTGCGATGTTTGCCGAGTTAATAGAGGCAACCCCGGAAGCCCTCCGAGCAATCGGCACACAGCCGTGTCGGACCGGGGTTAGGGGTGAGAAAGCTAGGTATGGAAGCACAAAAATAAAAGCACAAATTTTAAAAATAGTAGCGTAGTCACAGGGAGTGTTAACACATCACATGCACAGCTAGCAACCACCCTCTGCCACCGTGTACTAGTCACGTCCGCTGCGCGTGCAGGCCTTCCGCCATCACATGGTGATTTCCCCACTGCCAAATTAGGATGGCAGTGGGTACTGCAGCGGACGGAAAGTCCATCCGCCGCTTTTCCGCCAGAGGTAATCGTACTGATTGCCTGGCTGATGGAGCCGGGCCACTAATATGGTGGCGGTGCCTAGCAGGCACCATCCACCATATTAGGATGTGGGTTTTAGGAGGCCTTTCTATGGCAGCAATGCTGCCACAGAAAGGCTGGCGGGGCTAGGGTTTAAGGGTCCATTGTGGGCCCCCCTTGTGGGGGGGGGTGTTGCTGCACTTGTACCATGGTGCCCCCTGCATTTCCATGCACCAAGTGGCAGGCACCGTGTTGTGCCAGCCTTGTGGTGCAGGGAAGTGCGGTGCATTCACCTTTAGCATTGCAGAAGTTGCTGCAACCAGCAGCACCGACCGCAATGATAAAGACCCAGAATGCACCCGCCGGTATGGCGAACGCATCCTAATAGCAGTGGTGGGACCGCCGCATGTCTGGCGGATGGTCCCAAACACCGCTATCGTGGCGGGCGGACTTGAATAATGAGCCCCAAAGACAGTCATCCCCAATCTGCATATTCATCCTATCCCCTTCTCAGATACTGGTTCCTGAGTTTGAAGACCAGCATGAGAAATTTAGGAAACAATTTGGGTAAAGTGTTTTACCTCTGGTTTGATTTCTGATTTGGGCAAGCTTTATGTGATTGTTTTCTTCTTTTATGAGACATATCTGGCTGCTGTGCAAATGTACTCACTGACTCCTCTGCACTAATGTGTGTGTTACAGCTCAATTCAATATATATTTTCATGTGTATTGATGCTCAAGTTTGCAACTGTGTGTGTCTATATTGTTGACTTTATGGAGAAAGCTGTACGTGTCTCTTTTCGGCTGTTGTTCTGTTTGGCCCGTCATTGTATTGTAATTTTTGGACCTTTTTTTTTGGACCTTTTGCTGTCTTGATAGTTTGCATGGTGAATTACCAAAATATTATGGAAAAATTATTGTACTGCAAGAATATTGTGTTAAAAATATTGCCAACTCAATATCGTACGACAAAATACAGATGGTAAGTGTTAGAACCGGCTGTCTCTAGTTGGCAGAGGTATACACTTCTGACAAATAGAGACACACCTTTTCTAGTCAGGGCAAGGGGATCACACCCTTTGATAACCCCTGCTCACCCCCTCGGTAGCTTGGCAGAGCAGACAGGCTTATCTCAGAGGCTGTGTGTTAAGCATTTATGATCACATACAGTAATAAAGTGAATACACTACAAACGGACACGACACAGTAGTATTATAAAAATAAGGATTTTTATATAAGGCTTAGCACAAGACCAAATAACGACAAAAATGTACACAATCTTAATAAATACCCTTGGAAGGGAAAATAATAGTTCAAAGGTAGTTTCTTATTTAGCACAAAGTCTTTCGTATCAAAAGCAACTCTTCTTCCTGGAAACACAGTTCTTGGCAACAATGAAACCCACACGGGAGTCACCCGGCGTTGAGGCAAAGTTAATCCAAAGGTTCGGCGTCGACCGCGAGGAGCGCTACGTCGAGCCCGGAGTCACACGGACCCCCAACAACACAGTACCTTGGAAAAGGAAGCACACGATGATCAGCGGCGTCGAGCAATCCGGCGTCGCGTCTTCGGTGTCGATCAGGCCTCAGTAGTCGTCGATGTCGATGATGCTGTTGCAAGAGTGAGCAGCGCTCACGGCGTCGAGAGGGCACGAGGTCGATGCCATCAGCAGCGGTGCAGACACGAGGTCCTTTGGAGCTGGAGCCGAACTCACTACTCACTGGCGTTGCTGCTGGCGTCGATCAGGCCCAGCGGCCGGCGTCGAGGAAGCGGGACACTTGAGCCGTCACTCACGGTGTCGAGCTGGATTCGGCGACGTCCGTCGGCGTCAAGATTGCTGGTTTCAGAGGTGCTGGATTCACAGGTTCCAGCAAATAGCACTTTAAGCAGATGAAGTCCTTTAGCCCTGTGACTTCAGCAGGAGACTGGCACTCTTCCAGTCCTTGGAGATTTTCTTAGCAAGCGTGAGAGTACACGCACAGTTCCTCTCTCCTGGTTTCCTTGGCAAAAATAAAGAAGCACTGCAGGATTCCCCCCAGCAAACAGCACACTGGCAGAAGGGGTAGGCAAGTCCTTAGATCAGCAGGCCTCTTGTCCTTGGTTACAGGGTTCCTTGTCAGAAGTGATCTAAATTCTTGGTTCAGGGGTCCTTCTCTTATACCCCTTTTTGGCTTTGATCCCTTTGTCCATGCAGGGGAATTTCCCAACATCCTGGGTCTGTTGTGGGTGTAGCCAGGCAGAGGCACCTGGCCTATTCACTGTGCAGGGCAGAGTCCTCAGCCGCCCAGTAGGAGGTGGAGCCAGTATTGTCACTGGCAGGAGCAGAGCTATCAGCCGCCCAGTAGGAGGTGGAGCCAGTATTGTCACTGGCAGGCACAGAGTCATCAGTCGCCTGGCAGGAGGTGGAGCCAGCATTGTATCAGGCAGGGCAGGCTATCAGAAGCTACTCTCCCCCTACTCTCAATGCAAATGTCCCACTCATCCCACACTGACTCAGCAGATCTCTGGAGCCACCCAGCTCCTGTCACACACACACCAAACCAGCAGAAACCAGAAATAGTTAGACAAGAAAATAGCCACTTTCTAAAAGTGCTATTTTCAAATCCAGAGTCCAAAAACCATCCACACAAACGGATGCGTTATTAAACATCGAGTTCAGGGATACCAAACTCGACATTGCACCATGCTCCCCGAGCTAGCTAGGATTATAGCATTAATAATCCTGGCAGCCCATTCTAACTAATGGAGAGCAGGTTACCTTGCAATAGTGAAAAACGAATATGGCTGTAATTCACTATTAGGACATGCCAACTTGGTCAGGCTTGTCCTACCTTATACTACAATGCACCCTGCCCGTGGGCCTACCATAGGGGTGACTAACATGAAGTTAAGGGAAGGTTTAGGGACTGGCAAGTAGGTGTACTTGCGCAGTCAGCGTGACAGTACTAGACTGCACGTGGGTCTCGCAATGACCGACCCGTAGACATTCTTTTACGAGGCCGCCTTGTGGGTGGCACAACACGTGCTGCAAGCCCACGAGCGGCATTTGGATTTACAAGCCCCGGCACTCCTGGTGCACTAGACTAGGGACTGACAGTAAACCAAATAAGCCAAACATGGAATACAATCAATACATCAATTTAACATAGGGAGCACTTGCACTGTGGCACTGATCAGCAGTGGCACAGTGCCCAAAGCATTATACCAGCAAAACATTGTAAAACAGTGGAGGCAAACATAAAAAATGGAGGAGAGACTAAAGCCAATGATGTCAGGTCTAACACGTGTCCCCTCCAGCTGAAATGTGGGGAGAACTACCCTTGACCTAGGGAGTCCTCATCACTAAGGCGGAAAAATCTGGACAGACCATCAGCATTGGCGTGATCTGTACCAGGGCGGTGTTCCACCGTGAAGTCCATCCCCTGTAGGGAAATGGACCACCTCAACAGTTTCGGATTCTCACCCCTCATTTGCATCAACCATATGAGGGGCCTGTGGTCTGTCTGAACCCGGAAGTGAGTCCCAAACAGGTAGGGTCTTACCTTCTTCAGCGCCCAGACCACAGCAAATGCTTCTCTCTCTATCGCACTCCACCTTGTTTCCCTGGGAAGTAACCTCCGACTGATGAAGGCTACAGGCAAGTCTCGGCCCTCTTCATTCACCTGAGCTAGAACAGCCCCCACGCCATGCTCTGAAGCGTCCGTCTGGACAATAAACTCTTTCGAAAAGTCGGGTGCCTGGAGTATAGGTGCTGTGCACATTGCAGTTTTCAGGGTGTCAAAGGCCGTTTGACAGGCATCAGTCCAGATCACATTTCGTGGCTGCTTCCTGGAAGTCAGCGAAGTCAAGGGGTGCACAATGTTACCGTAATCCTTGACAAACCTCCTGTAGTAACCCGTGAGACCTAGGAAGGCTCTCACCTGAGTTTGGGTTTTGGGCGACACCCAAGCCAGGATGGTATCAATCTTGGGTTGCAGGGGGGCAACCTTGCCGCTCCCTACTTGGTGCCCCAAGTACACCACAGAACCCTGCCCAATCTGGCACTTACTGGCTTTGATTGTGAGGCCTGCTCTGCGCAGGGCCAACAAAACTTCCTGGAGGTGGCGCAAGTGTTCCTCCCAGCTGGCGCTGAACACTGCGATGTCGTCCAGGTAGGCGGCACTGAAATCCTCCAGTCCAGCCAAGACCTGGTTGACCAACCTCTGGAAGGTGGCAGGGGCTTTCTTCATCCCAAAGGGCATCACCCGGAACTGGTAGAGCCCATCTGGTGTGGAGAATGCTGACCTCTCCTTTGCCCCATCAGTTAAGGCGATCTGCCAGTACCCAGACGTCAGATCAAACGTGCTAAGGTACCGGGCAGCCCCCAACCGATCTATGAGCTCATCAGCTCTGGGGATGGGGTGCGCGTCAGTCTTCGTGACTGAATTGAGTCCTCGGTAATCCACACAGAACCGAAGTTCTGGTGAAGCACCAGGCGCTGCAGCCTTCAGGACCAAGACCACTGGGCTGGCCCAAGGACTGCTAGAGGACTCAACCACCCCTAACGCAAACATTTGGAGACCTCCTCCTTAATGTATGCTCTGACCTTGTCAGTCACCCTGTAAGCCTTGTGCTTCACAGGAGGGCTGTCTCCGGTGTCAACATCATGGACACACCAATGAGTGACACCCGGAACGAAGGAAAACAGATCAGGGAATTGTCCCAACAGTTGGCGACAATCCTGCTTCTGCTCAAGGGTCAGTGTGTCAGAGAGGACCACACCATCCACTGACCCATCTTGCTCTTTAGCACACAGGAGGTCAGGAAGAGGCTCACTCTCCTCCTCCATTCCAGCATCTGTAGCTAGGAGCATGCCCTCTTCGGACCTTTCTAAGTGGGGCTTCAAACGGTTGACATGCAGGACCCTCAAGGGGTTCCTGGGAGATTTCATGTCCACCAAGTAGGTGACATCGCTCTTCTTCTCCACAACCTTAAACGGTCCAGTCCACCTGTCCTTGAGCGCACAAGGTTCCACAGGGGACATGACCCACACTTCCTGACCAGGCTGAAGCTCTACCAGAGTGGCATTCCGGTCGTACCACCGCTTCATCTCTTCCTGGCTGGCCTCCAGATTTGCCTGAGCAAGATCTCTGAAGCGCCGAGTCCGGTTCCTAAAGGCCAGCATGTAACTGTATACATCCTGGGGAGGTTTCCCTTGAGATTGCTCCCAGCCTTCTTTGACCAGACTTAAAGGTCCTCTTACCGGGTGACCATACAAAAGCTCAAAGGGGCTGAACCCTAGATACTTCTGCGGCACCTCACGGTAAGCAAACAACAGGCATGGCAAGAGGACGTCCCATTTCCGCCTCATTGGTTCTTCAAGACCCATGATCATGCCTTTAAGGGTCCGGTTGAATCTCTCAACCAGCCCATTTCCTTGAGGGTGGTAAGGAGTGGTGAGCTTGTAGGTTACCCCACACTCCTTCCACAGAGACTTCATGTAATTGGAAATGAAGTTGGTGCCCCGGTCTGACACCACCTCTCTGGGGAACCCCATTCGGGAGAAAACACCCATCAGTGCCCGTCCCACCACGGGGGCCGTCACTGTTCTGAGAGGGATGGCTTCCGGGTACCGTGTGGCATGGTCCACCAAGACCAGGATAAACCTGTTGCCCAGGGCTGTCTTGGGGTCCAGGGGCCCAACAATGTCAATCCCCACCCGGTCAAAGGGGGTACTGACCACTGGAAAAGGTTGGAGGGGAGCCTTCTGCTTCCTTCCGCTTTTCCCACTTGCCTGGCAAGTGTGACAAGTCTTACAATGGATGTCTACATCCCTTCGCATCTGAGGCCAATAAAAATGGGTAACAAGCCTGTCATAGGTCTTGTCCTGCCCCAGATGTCCAGCTAACGGAACGTCATGAGCCAAACCCAGTAGGAAGGCTCTAAAGCGCTGGGGTACCACCAGCACACGGGCTGACCCAGGCTCAGCAGCCTTAGGCTCACTATACAGGAGGTTGTTCTCCCAGTACACAAAATGTGACCCTGACTGATCACCTGAGGTTTGGGCTGAGGCCTGCTGCCTCATACCCACAAGAGAAGGGCACACTTTCTGTTCGGCACAGAATTCCTCCCTGGAGGGACCACCATCCTGCTGCCAATGGGTCAGCTCGGGCAGGTCTCCCAGTTTGGCAATTTGTTCCCCTGTGGGCTCCAGGGCATCCCCCTCAGGGTCTACCTCCTCCTGGACCACGGGAACTACGGGGGCCGGTTTCCCGCACCTCCTGCCTCTTCTCTTCACAGATGGGTCCTGGGCCGTACTTTCAGGCTCCGGGACCCCATCAACACCCTTACTTGCTGTCATCGATCGAGTGGTTGCATACACCCACTCTGGCACACCCAACATCTTCAAATGCGTCTCCCTCTCCACCTTAGCCCAAGGGGAGTCTTCTAAATCATTGCCCAGGAGACAATCAACAGGCATGGCGGGCCTCACAGCAACCTGAAGAGTACCTGAAACTCCCCCCCATTCAAAGGAAACCTGAGCTACCTCACACTCTTTCAGGGAGTTGTCAGCAGCTATCACAGGGTAGAATGCGTGGGGAACCACCTGCTCTCTGGACACCAAGTGACACTTGACAGCTGTCACACTCGCTCCGGTGTCTCTGAGAGCTTCCACTCTATGGCCATTAATGGTCACCCACTGCCTATATTTATTAATGTTACTAGGCAGAGGGGGTGGAGGGACCATTTCCATGTCTCCTAGTGAGACCAGGGACATTTCTGCGGGACCCCTCTCACCAGGGACAACCATCTCCTCCCTTCCCAGGGCTACAGTCGCCAACTGACGGGGGGTGCACGCGGCGGTGCATTGGAATTCTTCATGGGACACTGGGGGTCATAATACCGGTGTCCCACCTGCCCACAAATGTAGCAGGTTAGGGGGCCCCTATGAACAGGTTTACCCGTCGGGCCCCTGGCTTCTTCTCAGGGGGAGGCTGGGAACCTTTCCCTTGGTTCCCTTGGGGATTACTTTGGGGCCCTTTCTGGGACTCCTTCTGTTTACCCTTGTCCCCCCCACTCTTCTGCTGGGGACCCTGCCCACCTTTGGCTGAGTCTCCCACTGGACCCTTGTGGACCCTGGTACTGACCCAGCGGTCCGCCTCCTCAGCAAGTTTTCTAGGGTTAGATATCTTGCTATCAATAAGGTGCTGGCGCAGCTCTGGAAAACAGTTATTAGACAAGTGCTCCCAAGCAAACAGATCATAAAGAGCTTCATAACTTTCCACTTTACTGCCCTTTACCCAACCATCCATGGCTCTGCAAAAAAAGACACATATTCAACCCACGTCGTACCAGGCAACTTCTTGCATTCTCTAAAAGCTTGTCTGTACTTTTCTGGGGTTAGGCCATACCGCAACATTAAAGCATCTTTCATATGAGCATAAGACATCCTATCCTCAACAGGCATGTCTAACAGGGTATCTCTCCCCTCATTCACAAAGCGACCCCACAACCCCGCTCCCCAATCCTTCTCAGGGACCCGGTGGGCCAACAATGCTAACTCATATGCTTTAAACCACTGGCCAATATCTTCATTCCTATGATAATCTTTTATCACATCTTTGGGAAAATAAAACCTACTTTCTGCAGGCCCAGATGGGATGCTGCCACCAGAGGGATTCAATTATAACTTCTTAGCATGGATGTCCAACTCCCTCAACTTGGTATCACGCTCCAAAGCTAACTTCTCTCTTTCAAAATCCAACCTTTTGGTCTCCAAATCAGCTTCTCTCCTACCTCTTGCATTTTCTAACTCCAACTGCCCATTTATCTTTAGCCTTGCCATTTCCATGTTGTATGCTCGCGCTTTCGCCCTTTCTTCTCTTTCTTCAGGGGAAAGACCTTTGGAGGAAACACTGCTACCGGGAGAGGACTCAGGCCCATTCGCTGGCGCCTCCTCTTCCCCTTCCACTGGCGGCACCACCACCGGATCAGTGGGATCTCTGGCCTCCAACCAGGCCTGCAATGCTTTGAGATATGTTTCCTTAGCCTTGAGACCTTTGGTAGGAACTTTAAACTTCTTGCAAAAGGATTTCAACTCCTCCAATCTGTAGACATTTATCTTTGCTCTATCAAATTCCTCCACAACAACAGGGGTATTGCTTCCGGTATCACTCATGGTCAAAGCTGGCAGTGTTCAAAAAATCAAGCTTCAGAAAAGCGGGGAACCAAAAATAGGATCCTTCCAAATTAGATTGTGGCTGCGCTATGGTCTGCTTTCACTATGTAGCGCAAACTAATCACTGCACATGGGTCATAAATGCAAAGTTCAAATCCTCACCGCTGACCCACCAATGTTAGAACCGGCTGTCTCTAGTTGGCAGAGGAATACACTTCTGACAAATAGAGACACACCTTTTCTAGTCAGGGCAAGGGGATCACACCCTTTGATAACCCCTGCTCACCCCCTCGGTAGCTTGGCAGAGCAGACAGGCTTATCTCAGAGGCTGTGTGTTAAGCATTTATGACCACATACAGTAATAAAGTGAATACACTACAAACGGACACGACACAGTAGTATTATAAAAATAAGGATTTTTATATAAGGCTTAGCACAAGACCAAATAACGACAAAAATGTACACAATCTTAATAAATACTCTCGGAAGGGAAAATAATAGTTCAAAGGTAGTTTCTTATTTAGCACAAAGTCTTTCGTATCAAAAGCAACTCTTCTTCCTGGAAACACAGTTCTTGGCAACAATGAAACCCACACGGGAGTCACCCGACGTTGAGGCAAAGTTAATCCAAAGGTTCGGCGTCGACCGCGAGGAGCGCTACGTCGAGCCCGGAGTCACACGGACCCCCAACAACACAGTACCTTGGAAAAGGAAGCACACGATGATCAGCGGCGTCGAGCAATCCGGCGTCGCGTCTTCGGTGTCGATCAGGCCTCAGTAGTCGTCGATGTCGATGATGCTGTTGCAAGAGTGAGCAGCGCTCACGGCGTCGAGAGGGCACAAGGTCGATGCGATCAGCAGCGGTGCAGACACGAGGTCCCTTGGAGCTGGAGCCGAACTCACTACTCACTGGCGTTGCTGCTGGCGTCGATCAGGCCCGGCGGCCGGCGTCGAGGAAGCGGGACACTTAAGCCGTCACTCACGGTGTCGAGCTGGATTCGGCGACGTCCGTCGGCGTCGAGATTGCTGGTTTCAGAGGTGCTGGATTCACAGGTTCCAGCAAATAGCACTTTAAGCAGATGAAGTCCTTTAGCCCTGTGACTTCAGCAGGAGACTGGCACTCTTCCAGTCCTTGGAGATTTTCTTAGCAAGCGTGAGAGTACACACACAGTTCCTCTCTCCTGGTTTCCTTGGCAAAAATAAAGAAGCACTGCAGGATTCCCCCCAGCAAACAGCACACTGGCAGAAGGGGTAGGCAAGTCCTTAGATCAGCAGGCCTCTTGTCCTTGGTTACAGGGTTCCTTGTCAGAAGTGATCTAAATTCTTGGTTCAGGGGTCCTTCTCTTATACCCCTTTTTGGCGTTGATCCCTTTGTCCATGCAGGGGAATTTCCCAACATCCTAGGTCTGTTGTGGGTGTAGCCAGGCAGAGGCACCTGGCCTATTCACTGTGCAGGGCAGAGTCCTCAGCCGCCCAGTAGGAGGTGGAGCCAGTATTGTCACTTGCAGGAGCAGAGCTATCAGCCTCCCGGCAGGAGGTGGGGCCAGGATCGTCCCTGGCAGGCACAGAGCCATCAGTCGCCTGGCAGGAGGTGGAGCCAGCATTGTATCAGGCAGGGCAGGCTATCAGAAGCTACTCTCCCACTACTCTCAATGCAAATGTCCCACTCATCCCACACTGACTCAGCAGATCTCTGGAGCCACCCAGCTCCTGTCACACACACACCAAACCAGCAGAAACCAGAAATAGTTAGACAAGAAAATAGCCACTTTCTAAAAGTGCTATTTTCAAATCCAGAGTCCAAAAACCATCCACACAAACGGATGCGTTATTAAACCCCGAGTTCAGGGATACCAAACTCGACATTGCACCATGCTCCCCGAGCTAGCTAGGATTATAGCATTAATAATCCTGGCAGCCCATTCTAACTAATGGAGAGCAGGTTACCTTGCAATAGTGAAAAACGAATATGGCTGTAATTCACTATTAGGACATGTCAACTTGGTCAGGCTTGTCCTACCTTATACTACAATGCACCCTGCCCGTGGGCCTACCATAGGGGTGACTAACTTCTAACATGAAGTTAAGGGAAGGTTTAGGGACTGCAAGTAGGTGTACTTGCGCAGTCAGCGTGACAGTACTAGACTGCACGTGGGTCTCGCAATGACCGACCCGTAGACATTCTTTTACGAGACCGCTCTTGTGGGTGGCACAACACGTGCTGCAAGCCCACGAGCGGCATTTGGATTTACAAGCCCCGGCACTCCTGGTGCACTAGACTAGGGACTGACAGTAAACCAAATAAGCCAAACATGGAATACAATCAATACATCAATTTAACATAGGGAGCACTTGCACTTGCACTGTGGCACTGATCAGCAGTGGCACAGTGCCCAAAGCATTATACCAGCAAAACATTGTAAAACAGTGGAGGCAAACTGAAAAAATGGAGGAGAGACTCAAGCCAATGATGTCAGGTCTAACAGTAAGTATATACTTTTATATATTTTTTATTTTCAAATGCTATTGTATATAATGTTGTTTACTTTAATACAGTTGAATGAAATATGTGTTTAATTAATTTAATATTTATTGGTTTTTATATCAGTATTTTCATAAGAATTTGTTTTTAAGATTTTAGTCTAGTTTGCAAATTGAATGCGTAATTTTAAAGTTTAGATTATTTGTAATTGTAATTTTTAATTCAGTAGCGAGTTGATGGGTTTGTAGTGAATTAGGATGAGAAGTTATTTAAATATAAATAATTGTTTTTTATGTCAATTAAATATTTATTTTGTAAATAATTAAATTATTTAATTGATTATTTGCTATTGTAAATATTTTAATATAGTTTGTGATTTTTGATGTGTAATTTATATTTTTTAAATGTAGTTAGTCATGTTTAGTTTAGTGGCTGATTACGTTTGCATTGGATGATACTGGGTGGTTATTAAAAATTTAAAATATAGTGTTATATTTTATGAATATTTTATTTAAATCAAAATACTAATTGGTAATTCATTATGTACATTTTTTCATTCATTAATTGTTACATTATTTGTCTTTGTAAGTAAATGTTAAGTTCTTGAGCAGTGCATTCAATGATGCAAAATTGAAAGTCTTCCATTTCTTATGTTTAATTCTATTTGTTTTATTTAATAATTCATTTACATGAACAATATTGTATATATTATTTTTTTATGATTGAAAGTTTTACTTTGGTTTATATATCTTTTTAATTTATTTTGTGATAGGAAATTTGCTTTTGTCTTTATCTGTAGTGATTTTTTTTATTTAACATATATATACATATTGTTATTTTGCTTTGTATTAAAAGGATGTTTTGTTGTTGCTTAGAAATTATAATGGCATATCTAACTTGTCCAAAGTACAACCTTTCTCCTACTGTTTCTAAGATTGAAGTAGGAATATTAAATCTAACTGTATAAAAGTCCAACACTTTCCCTGATTATTCTTACGTTGGGGTAGGAATAGTAAATCCAACCCCTTCAAAGTGCAACAGTGTTAGACTTGTCATTCTTAGGGTGATCTTTCCTGAAATTGTTTGCCTGCTTACCTCCTGTTTTTGTTGATTCTTTTTGTTGTCCTTAGGACTCTGAGCACTTTACCACTGCTGACCAGTGTTAAAGTATGTGTGCTTCTCCCCTTAACATGGCAACATTGATGTATACACAATCGGCATCTTTAGTTTACTTATAAGTGCCTTCTAGAGTGGTATACTATACCCTCAGGGCCTGTAAATCAAATACTACTAGTGGGCCTGCAGCACTTATTGTGCCACCAACTTAGGTAGCACATTTAAACATGTCCCAGGGCCCCCATTGCAGCTTGAATGCAGCTTTAAACTGTTAATTAGATTATGCAATATAACATCCATGACACTCGTTAAACTCTCATTTTGTTCCATATAAGCTACGTCTACGGTAAGCCCTAGATAGGCCCTAGGTAGCCCACAGGGTTGGGTGCATTTTAATTACAAGGTTGGACATGCACTTTTCAGTTTTACATGTCCTGCTAGTGAAAAACTCCTAAACATGTTATCCTATAGGATAACATTGGGTTGCCATATTACATTTAATAAGTGGTAACTTTTCTTTGGGACCAGGCATGTAGTTCATGCTTGGTACCTATTAAATTGTACGGGCAAATTGTATTTAATGGTACAGTTAGATTTTACATTACATTTTGAAAATGCCACTTTTAGAAAATAAGTTGGCATTTTTTTGACTCTAGCCACTTGGTGCTTGCCGCCTCTCTTGGGTCACATGACTCGGTGTAACTGATATTTATACTTTGTGAATTCCACACAGACAATCACACATTAGAAGGATTAGGTTGCCTGAATGGGCCATCTGCTGGCAGGTTGGAGGGGCTGAAGCTACACACAGCCCCACTTGCAACTGGATAGGCTTTCCTATGCCTTCACACAAATGGATTGTCACCTCCACATTGTCTTTGCAGCCAGATTTGAGCCAGAGCAAGTGAGTCAGGAAATTCCAAGCACTTCAAAGAGAAATCCCTCTTCAAAGGAGTCACCAGGTATAACAATTGGACCCTCAGACCCACTCTTCACTTCACTTCTGGATCTGCTGAAGGACTCGCAGAGCACTGCCTGCTTCTGCGCCCTGCTGTGAACTCGGCAAGACTGCTTTGGCGTACCTGGAAGGACTGCTTGAGTGCCCGAAGCCTGGCTTAAACCCTCAGGGGCCAGCCCTGCTGTTTGAGCCCTGCATATTGACCTGAACCTCGGACTACCAGAGTGACTCCAATGGCTAGTTTGCTGGAATCCTTTTCAGAGACACAGGGACACAAATGTTCCCACCATATTGAAACCACACCTGGGCCCAGCCTCAGTGAGTCTTAAACCCCCACGTGATGTCCCAATAGTCTTGGATCCTTCGTTGTGGTGCTAAATGTGCCCAGATAGCAAAACTCAAAAACTTGGCATTTAGAACATTTTTGGCTTAAAACCGCTCATGAGAATGGGGGTATACCGAGAACGACCTGATCGTCATCCTCACAAGGTGCAGCAGCGAATCCTTTTCTGCGGTTCTTCGCCGAAGGAGTATCCAAGCTATTGGAACTGTCTTCAGCTACAGCCTCCTGCCTTATCACACTGGTGCTTTACGACTTCCAAAAAAGAAACTAATTCCAACGTATAAATCTTCTCTGCGGCATCAACCCAAGGCTCACAGACAATGATGATTCCTCCTCGGACACTGACTGCAGCCTTGCCCCACTGGACTTTACCTTCTCAAAACAATTTTCTTTAAACTTCTTATAAGTCTGGAGGTAATCACCAACAAGGTCCAATCCACTTCTTCCATCTGACTCATGCTCCATTGTGGGTGGCCATATTTTGCAACTTTGACCTGGTCTAGTTGGACTGGATGTCCGCGCTTGGCACCTTGCTATTTTAGGAGCTTGATTTCACTAAAAACTTTTAAAATACATACTTCTGTTCTACTAATTGGATTATTGTCACTTTGGTGTCAAATTATTTATTAAGGTTTACTATATTTTTTTGAATAGGTGTAGGATTTATCGTGCGATGTGTTTTCACTTTATTACTGTTTGTGTACTGCATAAATACTTTACACATTGCCCCAAATTAAAGCCTGACTGCCTTTTGTGCCAAGCTACCCAGGGTTAAACACAGGTTAATTTTGTGACTTTTTTTTTAATTCACCCTGCACAGGATTGCAGCTGTTGCACGACCAGGGCTCACATCCCAGTCAACCAACAGCCCAATTTCTCACAAACTATTTCCCTACTTTTGCTCACTGTGGAGTGGGAATAGTAAATCCAACCCCTCTGAAGACTAACACTTTACCTACTATTACTTAGGTTGGATTGGGAATAGTAAATTAAACACCTCCTATGTCCAACACTTTCCCTGCTTTTGTTTATATTGGAATGGGAAGTGGAAATGTAATGCCACCAAAATCCAACACTTTGCCTACTGTTGCCTAGGTTAGAGTGGGGATAGTAAATCTAATCTCTCCAAAGGTCAACATTTTCCTTGCTTTGCTTTCGTTGGAGAGGGAATAGTAAATATAATCTCTCCATACTCCAACACTTTCCCTATTGTTGTTAAGATTGGGAGTAAGAATAGTAAATATAAGCCCTACAAAGTCCAACACTTTCTCTACTATTGCTGATACCCTAACAAATATATTAGTTTGGTAATTTTACCTTTAAATGTAAATAGTAATATGTGTTTTTAGAATTGTTTAAATGTTTGTTGTCTATATATATATTGCATACCTAATAATTCCAACATTGTATTTGGTGACCGTATTTATGACACAATATTCTTGTGTCACAATCCTTTTGTCGACAATATTTTGTCACACAACATGTTTGCAGTAGTATGTGTGTATGTTGTACTTGTGCCAACTGTTGGCAGAGAAGTTATTGTTCTATTTTTCATTTATGCTAGGATTGTCATTTCTCTGGCTCCATTGATTTCTGCTTGCTTCCACTGCATTGAAAATGATTGCCAGATGTGGTGCTGGCTTAATTCAAGTCTGGTCTGGAGTAAATTTGAAACAGGCTACTGAAAAACAAAACCTTCATGAACTTCAAGAAAGCATTTCTGTGAGTCTCTACCTGAGCCGTCAACAAATCAATGAGGCTACTACACAGTTCCTGAACATGAGCATTAACTTGCCATCAGCTGTAAGGCTTGCCATCGAGAACTCAATGAACAGCACCAGAAGTGAAGGCTGGGGTGTAAACAGTCAATTCCCTCTATGGATACTAGGGCTTCCCGCTGTGGCTGTACTAAGTCTGTAACATTCTGTTCATTCCTGTGAGCGGCTTGATTAAAGCCATATAGGGACCCAAGTATTAAATTACCACTGGTGGGAGAACCAACAACACAAACTGTATGCATGTGACCTTGTGCAGTATGCCTCTTCTTGGACTGAAACTGAAGCAGTGTAATGAAGGTATCCTTGTTTCCCTCGTGCTCTACCTCGTTATCTTTGGGAAGCATCCTAGTATCTGAAGTCAGTCAAAGACTTTCAGGCCCGGAAACACTACCCTTGTGCTAACTTAGAACTGACTACCCTCCAGGCACCGTGGATGTCACAGCACAATCAGATCCATTCTCTGCCTTCCTCCTACACATGTACCTTGCAGACCTTGAAAAAGCTACTGGGTTTTGGCTTGGAGCGAGCCATCCTCTATATTGACTATTGGTTACCAAGAGCATGCAAAGGGCCGAAGAAAGTGATGATTCCGGTGCCTTGGTCTGGTTTATGTGAAGTAACGGATGCATACTCCTTTCCTGATCTACTATGCCTTCACAAGACAAATAAATGTAGTAATGAAGTGAAGGGCTGCTAAACAGGAAACAAAAGACACGTTTGAAAAATACCTGAGGTCATTGAATCCAAACTTTGCATGAAGAATAATGGCTCAAGAAGGTCTCCTTTTGATATAACGTGCCTAGTTGTGAAGTGCACCTTCACCATGGTGGTATTTTTTGCATGTTGCAGTCCGAAACTTGTTCTGATTTTAACCTAACAAGCATATGCCCCTGTGTTAAAAAACGAGTTTGTCTTCAAGTGTGTCAGTTAAGTAGTTACAAAATTTCCCATGCCCTTTATCATTTTTAAAACTTGGGAGCCACGTTCCCGTTCTGCCTGTTTTTGAGCTTTAGTCGACAGCTGATGCATGCTGGACGTTTTCCGCATCTTAATTGAAGAGCTAATGTGTGCTCATTCCCGACAGGCACTTACTTATCCAGGCTAAAAAGCCAGAATTACATGAAGACTCCACACAAAACGATGGCCCACTTGTCAGACATGTAGAAGTAATTTATCAACGAAAGAGGTAAGTGAAAAAGACAGGGAAGAGGAAGAGATACAAAATGATGGGCATTTCCTAAGGAAAACATGAGGCCACCATGAATCTTCAAAGTAATGCTCATTCGAAAATTATGCAATGTCCATGCTCAGGTCCTCTGCAAAGATTCCTTAACCATGAACGAAGACTGTTCTCCATTGCTCATCATCTATAGTGGGGTATTTCACATGCTCTTTGATGTGTATGTCTATCTAACATCCTTAAGCTGCTTTGCTACACAGCCATAATGGTGCAGATGCAACAAAAAACAGGCTCTCTGCATAACCCCCAGAACTGCCTCGCATCCAGAGGCAGACGGAAATAAAGTTCTCAAACTGAATGCCTGAAAGTCTGAAATCTTAGGGCCCCATTAGGATGGCGGGCGGATCGAAGGCCCGACAGGGGCGATCCACCCGCCATTCGTGCAGAAATGACCCCTCGCCACATTACAATGGCTGGGGGGTCCGCGGCGGACGGAAAGACTGTCTGCCGCTTTTCCGCCCGGTCGACATGTCGACCGGGTGGAAAAGGGTTCAATATGGTGGCGGTGTCTTTCAGACACCGTGAACCATATTAGTATGTGGGTTTTGAAATGCCTTTCCTTGGTGTCATTGCCGACACGGAAAGGCATACGGAGTCTGCTTGGGGGGCCCACTGTGGGCCCCCAGAGACTCTGGGGTGGGGGGTGCACATGGGGGTGTACCTATGGTACCCCACTGCAGTTCCATGCACAACATGGCAGGCACCGCGCAGTACCTGCCATGTTGTGCATGGACCTGCACAACAGGCCTTCCTGACATTGTGGCAGGTGGTGCTGAGTGCATCGCCTGCCACAATGTTAGGAATGCAGGATGCACCCTCCACTGTGACGGGCACATCCTAATGGCACCCAGGGGACACCCAATCTTATGTTGGGCAGTCCCATTTTATGACGGGAAGGCGGGCGGACAAAGTCCGCCCACCATCCTAATGTGCCCCTAAGTGTTGGAAATAAAACGGGAATGCTAGCAGGACACTCTCTGGCCAGACTCCTCATCAGAAGGTTACACATCTAGGCTTCGCTAGAGTACAAGAGCTTACGTTTAATGACCAAATAAGCAAAGGCAGTGGTACTTGCTTCAACACCTTGCTGCTTCTTAGTCTTCAATAGCTTGTGAGGACTGAGGACAAACCCAGTGGGCAAAAAAAAATATTTTTGCCTGAGGAAAAGCCACAAAATAAACACAAAAGGTGTGTATTGAGCAACTTCTTACGGGTCCCGAAGATTGAAAAAGGGAATATTTGGTGGCAAATCAATAGTGGAAAAAAAAAATTTGCCCCCAAAAGATTTGGAACTCCACTCACATCTTGCCATCAATAAGAGCCATAAGTGTTTCTATTTCGCCTCAAACTCAAGAAACATACCGGTAATCACTGTGTTTTATAAGACCAAAGATTATTCATCAATCAAAATCATACATAATTTTTACCATCATTACTGGCCTAATCTGCTTCAAAAATATTTTGCCAATGGACACACTTTTTTCCTTCACAAAAACAAGCAAATGTGTCACTGTTTGCAAGATGGGGATACTATCTTGCAAAGGGAAACGCGGCTACCAAAGAGCAAACAGGCGTGTGGGCATTCACTTCCGTTTGCAGAATGCCCCACTTTGAAATGCTGACAGCCTATGCTCAAGCAAGGAATTTACTGCTGGCAAATGCAGAATTCTGATTTTTCAAGCCTGAAACACAATCATTGTATCATTTGTTCAATGAGATCTGGTGGCCAAGATGAGCACCACATGAAGAATAAAGGACGCCTTTACACCTGGTGCAATCTGAAAAATTCAATTATTATTCAAAGTTGCATGGGCTAGTACTTAACTTTGCTGAAATTAGCAGGTGACAATTTAAAAGTGTGCTGCTGCTGCTGCTATACTTCTCATGCAGTCCTCAGTTAAGGGCTTACAGCTGGCTTGGAAATAATGCAGTTACCTCTCAACCCCTAATGGATACAACCAGAAAAATTCAGAAGAGTCAAGAAAAAAGGCTACCTAATAGTTGTTCCATAAAGTTGTCGCAAAACAAGAAAACATGTAACATATTAAAGGAAATGCACACAAGAGGAACAAAATAACGTTTTATTTACAAAACAATCCAAATATTGGACAATGTAAACAAAATTCACAATATGTTCCCTCGAGCACTTAATGCAAGTGCTGCAGTCTTTAGAACCTGTGCTGCGTCACACCCTGCCTGACCCAGAGAAAGCCGATAGTCAGTGCTCCTAAATGAAACCCTCCTGGGACCAGTCTGCTGCAACAAGACGCTTCAAAGAGACATTTTCTCTAGGAGGGAATGTAAACTGCCTAAGCTGCTTTCCTAATGCAGGTCTATGCACAAATCAAGCCAAGCTGCCCTTTTTTCTTTACTTTTTCCTCCACACGAATTACTGTGCCAGCAAGCTATAATTACAAGAGTTAAATGTTATGAAAACGTAATTTTCTGCACTGGAAAAAAAGCACAAAGAAAATAGAAAAAAGTTATATTTGTGAATAGGGACTGAATACGTGAACCCTGTATTTTTTATACTTATAGATTTAGCTTAACACGTTGTCTGTCTTTAAATTAGAGGGAGGCAAGATTTAGTTTTAAACTATGAAGAGCCATCGAACAGACAGACTTCAAAAAGTCATGGGCACTGAAATTTATAAACATGGCAATCCTGAATGCAAGAAGAACATGCAAAAAGCTCAAAAGGTTAAATAGGAAAGGTTAATATGGGCAGGTATCGCCTTTCAAAAACTAAGTGCAGAAAACTGGAAAATAAGTTTTAGTATGTAAAATTGGTTTGCTGTGGAATTTGCAAAACACTCCATTCGCACTGCGTGCCGCATGAAAAAATAGGAATTAAATGTTTATCTTTAATGGCCATACGCCAAAGCTATCTGTCGTTTTATTGTTGGTGATCCGTATTATTCAGGATTTTTTTTAGGAGTGGTAGCTTCCTGGTCTACCAGAACTTATACATTTTGTTAAAAGTTGTGGGGTTGGGGCTAGGGAGGCTTGTGGCACCTCTAATAGAGAAAGAACAACTATATTGAAATAATGAAAAGGGTAAATCATTCCTGTCACTCGAGTCATTCCTCAATTTAGGGAGCTTTGCTCGTTCTCGGCAAGTAACATGAGCATAGATGGTAGTCACTGGAACTGGGGAAACCAAGTAAAAGCATCTTAAAGTGATGCAAAAAAAATTCCAAAAAAATTCTGTCTATGTGCTGCTGCCTTAGAAGCTGCAGCTTTTTCGTTGATGGGTGACGCACAGCACACTGCAGTGAATAGTTGTGGTAGGAAAACATACCACATTACCAGCTGATCCCATTTCCCCAGCCCTCCCTTCTGCTTCCGTCAAAGATCTCTGATCAGCCAGAGGTCAGCCCTCTGCATTCTAACAAACACTTCTCAAGCCAGATCTGCAGCTGAAAGAGCGAGTGCCCTGGGAAAACAGCATTACCAGCTGAAGTATTCCACGGAGGAGCCCACTGGCTAGCCAGAAAGCAAACAGAGACCAAAGCAAGGCAAGGAGTCAAGGAGTTCTTGTGCAAACGGTACTAAATAGCAGTACCATGCTGGCCTTCACAGGTCCTGCGAGTAGGTCATAAGGTCTACAGAAAAATCAAACTAAAACAGTGTTGGTCTGGCCTCCTTCCTTGACAGTGTAGTAGGCTTTTATTGATAGAACACCAGTTGGAGGTGGGCATTGGCCCATAATGTGACTAATAAATAGAAAGGACATCAAATAAAATTACATATTTCTTAGGCGTTTTCAAGAAACAACCACTTGTAATTATATCATTTATGTCATGTAATTGTAGATTGTCCAGCCAGGTGCGGGAACATTTTATGAATTGCACATACGTATACAACGTGAAATGGGATGACAGTTGAGTGACATTTTGTATACTAGAAACGTAACGGTTTTTCAAGGGTTGCCTTGTGTACTTCCAAACTGCAAGCTCCACCTGGAAAAAATATCGGTGTGCATTGCAGGAAAGCAGAGCTCCTAGTAACCCTTCCAGAACGTAACGCTCAGCAGTGGTCCCGGACTTCTTTTAACCCATGCTCACATTACAGACCATGGAGGTAGTCACAACAATGGTGGGTAAAAATATATGAACGGCAGAACATTAAAGTGGAAAGCTTCAACTAGTGAAAAAGTATCCATAAATGTACTCTTGCATCCCAATTCGGCCTACAGGTGATGGAACTGCAAATCAACTACTGTGCTACAACATCCAGCTGAAAACTAAAACAAAACAGCATTGTAATGCTCCAAGTGCTACATTTTATCTAGACCATAACACGTCTATGTATACATATGTGCACATGATATATAAATATATACATGCTATACATACACATAGACAGTCGTACAAATAAGAGCATTTCAAAACAACATTAATTTAACAAATGCATTTATCAAAAAATAAGGCATTTCCTCCACCGTTTATTCACAGGTTTACGTTCTCCCCTTACCCCATAACAAAAAAAACGTGGTCATTATTACAAATTATTATCTCTTTACTTTCAAATTTATTCTAAAGGCAACAGGCACTTTAAATAGTATCTTTGTGTGCAAATTAATTGTTCTAAGTGAACTTCCTCAATTGGGTATCTTAAGGTTGAAATCTTTGGTCTTCGAGTGTAAAATAGGTTTTGCAGCCATTTCTCATTGCACATTCATTCGTTATTGTGAGGAAAAAAACATTTTCGAATAGAGAAACTAAATTCGATTTGCTGCTTCGGAATAACTATGTTATCCCTTATTCTTGAACAAACCTGTCTTGTTAAAGCTTTCCGCTCAAGCAATAATGTGATCATCACACTGGCCCTCTTTGAAGCTGCAAGCCCCACATCTATCTGATATGCTCTGTATAGCAACTCTCTTCCTCTGTGCCCTTGATAAACACAAGGATATGTATGGTTGGCCCCCTGTAACTCTCCAAACTGTCTGCAAGTAACGCCCATCCGAGCAATTACAGCAAGCCCGTAATTTAATCACACCGGGCCCTTGTTCCTTTCAGGAGGACACTCTTTTTTTGTGGCCTACCTCTACTGCTCTGGGTTGGATGCCAACTGGTTGTCTGCTTTTTTCAGACCAATCATGCATTTGAAAGAAAACAAATGCCTAAACCCAGCTTTGACAGCGTGAGCGGACTCTCACTGCACGGAAATCAGAACCAATTCTAGGGAAAGGGTCGCCCTCTTCCACTTCCCTTAGATCTCCTCACACAGTGCCTTGCAGCCATTCTTAATTGCAGGGCAACCAAGTAGAGTAGGTGTGTTGCTGGCAAGCATAGACGGGCTGGACTTGGGCAATGTAGTAATTGCTAAAGTTTGCGTCCGCAACATATGGGGCAGGCTGGTAGTAGCAAGTCACATTGGCCACGTTGGGAATAATGTTCTGCTCTGCCAAGACACGAATGGCTAACGTAGTGATTAGGTTTAGTGTTTGTCTCCTCTCGTGGCCCATCAGGCAGACAGTGCTTTCATTAACCACGCTGTGCAGGGTCATCAGATAGTCATACTTCCGGTCTTCCAATCCAACAAAGTGATTCTGTAAATAGGCCTCGAGCTTCCTCTGCTGTTCCCCAATGTCTGAAAAATCAATGAAAAACCTTGAGCACATGTACCTCTGCAGAGATTTCATCTCAGTCTCTGAAGCAGCAGTGAAGCCCCTCACCAAGAGATTGCAGTACTTGAGAAGCCCACCTCCTCTTATTTCCTCAGGGTTCCTAGTGTCGATGGTCTTGTTGCAGAGGTGGTCGAAGGCCTGCTGGAAATCCCCATAGACACTCTCACCAATGATGGTGGGATGGAACGGTTCAGTCATTGGGTTCTCTGAGCATTCGTAGAAAAGCAGGAGAGAGTCAAGCTTGATCTGAAAAGAATCAACACTGAACTCAAATTGCCTCCTCAAAGAGTCCACAAACTTTAACTCCACATTTTTCCCATGGTTATTGGACAAGGAAATGAGACTCCAACGATCTGAGTCATTGCAAACTTTCACCATCTTTTGAACGTAAGCTTCCTGCAATTGTAGAGAGAAAGAGAAAAAAATAGAATTATAAGTAGTGTCTTTATTTGAATCTCTAGGTCTTTATCTTTTCTCCTGTTTGCAGAAACCCAAACATTGTAGTCTATCACTCTTAGGCATGCTCGGATTTTGGCAGCAATCTCCTCCCCAGATGCAGGACCATATTTGATGCTGCTAATGGGTATCTGGCACCTCGAGTGGGGGCCACCTAGGCCAGTCTTAACACAGCATCAAACCATTAAGAACAGCTGGTAAAGTTAAATAGGCTGCCCTGCATTGTTTATAAAATCAAACCTAGGGGTTTTGCCAAAGCAGCAGGCACATTCACTTTGTATTACAGCAGCAGGGCAGCTTCTGCATGCATTGAAAAATCTCTTCAACTGCTAAAAAGGTAGTTGCAAGGGTCCCTAAGAATCATTTGTTTAATGAAAACCATAAGAGAGATTGACCTTTGTTGTCATAACAATAGATGTGTTTTTCCATAAAGTGAACCAATGTGTCTGAGAGTGCAAAAAAAAGAAAGTAAAATATTATTTGTATACACTGTGCATGTATGAAATATAGAAATTAGTGTTGAGTGCAGTGATCAGGTGTACTTTACAGAAACACGAGTCCCTCTTCTATTGCAATTGAACCACTTTGAAGGAGCGGATAGGTGTAGTCTCCTCATCGCTGATCCCAGATGTGGTTGATGGAGTCTCAAAGCAATGGCTGAAAGGGGCTTGCCCAAACAAGCCACTCACTGCCTCAAGGTGGAAAGAGTCTGCTAGATTTATATTGTACACAAGTGGTAATGATGACATAAAAATAAGACTGAGTGCCATGAAGGCTCAAAAGTAATCACTAGTCTTTTTGCCACTATATTAGGTTCTGCACATTATCCGTGTGTGGATGGATAGATTGGTCAGGCCGTGCCACGCTGCCTTTACATTTAATGGCACAAGTGATGCCTGGACTGCTGGGGGAGACATAGAAATGTGAGCGCATCTGACTTCAATCTCTCCAGGCAGAAGGCACGCAGATTCCTGCATCACTGAGTCACTTCTGCCGCCCTATATTAAACTCGGGAGGCAGATCCTATTTCAGGAAAGAAAAGATATGACGTTTCAACAAAGTGTCGAAAGCTCCTTACAGTAAGCGCATTATCCGCTTGCAGGGGGATTGGAAATACAACATATCGCAGGAAGGCAATAATGGAAAATGCTTTAACAGTACTGTGTCGTGCAACTGTGTAAATAAGTTTATATTCGACGTCACTGATCTGCTGTCGAATGAACGCAGAAGCGAAGATTGTCTCGTTCTGAGCGCGCACCAAGAATAATTACCTTCGTGGTGGGATGAGGGAGTGTTGGGGTGCAAGGATTCATCGGACCTTCTAGTATCGGTCCACGGTATAGCATTTTGTTCACCATCTCAATTTAGCGGGCCAACCCCCAGGTTGCGCTTACAGTCACTGACGAATTCCCAACATTGTTTACTGAAGGATGTATATTTGAAATGAGCGTACATTACAAAAAGTCAGGACTACCTCTGTAAGATTCAGAAGGAAACAAGCGTCTCCGTTTATTGCACAGCCCTCTCCAGCTTCCCTCACATACATCAGCACTGTAAACTCCTACGCAGCAGCTGTCTGAGGCCGTGCTGTGTACTGATGTGGAGAAGCGCACCACACAACGGGGGAGTGCACCGTCGAAGAAGTCTGGTGGGCACCGAGTTGTCAAACGTCTGATTAATTAAGGCCTTCGACGTCTCAAATATGTGCCTTGTCAGTCTGTGCGCGGGGGGGGGGGGGGGCTTACGGGTGGTATGCGGTGTGGTAAAAGTCCCTGTGGGGTGGGCTGCACTGCAAGGGCGAGCCAGTCAGGTGAGCGTAAACTGAAAGCAGGAGTGCGTGCACGCAGAGAGCGCTAGCTCCGCTACCTGACGTCCGCACACCACAACCCTGTGAGAGCAATCGATGTTGTAAAGGCTGTGCAGAGTAGACTAGAAGGCGGAACATCAGTCCTGCTTTACTAGGCGTATAACTATTAACTATGGGGTGGCTTTGGGGTCCATGAATGGATGTATATCTGGCAATGGTGAAGAGAGCTCCGACAACTGTGTGGCACGTCGGCTTAGCTTATAGGGAAACGGTTTCAAGGCCCGGCTCTGCCATAGAAAGGGAAGAAATGTTCGCAATGGATAGGTTTGCAATCCAGTTAATATCAGGCCATACAGTGATCGTGAGAGAAAACACTTTTTGGTGACTGGCTCTCCTGAGAGGGTGAGAATATGTTTACCGTCTGAATACGCATCTGTTTTGAAAACTAACTCTGCTGGCAGTTGGATAGGCTACTTCCGATTCAGGGTGGTAAAGTCTACGAAGTGTGGGTGCGCTGTGGAGGTTGGGGGGGGGGGCAAGCTGTACTACCCCTGAGCTGAGCACGGTTCTGAAGGCTTTCTGTTGACTTGTTGATATAATGGCAGGGAAGCGTGTCATTGTGAGGGCTGGCTCTGGCAAGTGAGAGGGACTGATGTGGTTAGGTGTTAGCTGGGAGGTCAGGCCTGCCGTCATTGATAGTGGGGACTAGCTGTGCTGTCTCAAAGACCTCAATGCTTGAGGCAGTCCTTACCTTGAGGGTGAGCGGCGTGATCTTGTCTTTGTTGACGCCCTCGGGTAGGAAGTCCAGGAGACAGTCCAGCACCACGTCCTTCACAGTCTGGAACTCGGCCTGGCCGCGGAGCTCCGCGCAGAAGATGAGGTCCAGGTCCTTGTAGCCCAGGCCGCTCTGCTGGTGCAGGACGTGGCTGGCCGCCGAGCCGTTCAGTCGCACATCTCGCACGTGGATGCCGCGGTCCTCCAGGCGCCGCCGCACCGCCCGCACGATCTGCCTTGGCTGCAGTTCTAGGGTGGGGAAGTTTCCTCGGCCATGGATGGGGATGGTCTCGGCCAAAATTTGGTCCAGTCGTTGCACCTGCTCCCAGCTCAGGACGTTACACTGCCCACCGTCGCAATCCTCGCACTCCGGGTCTTGCCCACCCTCCGCGGGGGCACTGCAGCTCTGTTCGTCATCAGCCATGCCGAGGAGCCCCAGCAGCTCCACCGGTGCACCGTTCAGTAGCTCCTCAATACTGGCAGCTGTAGAATCCTGCTGTTCCTAAAAAATAAAAGTGAACTGTCAGTGAGAGGATCACTTGAATAACTGGTACAGCCACCCTTTCATGCTCTACTCCTGCCCCCCTGCCCTCTCCTCCGCTCGTGCTGTGTCCACACTTCATGTGCACTGCATGCACCACCCTATACACTCTATGCCACGCTCACAACCGGTCAAACGAGCAACCACTGGGTTTTAGACGTCAGCGCGAAATGCTCTGGTTGCATGTTAGCAGCAACTTGCAGGACCTCCTACACCTAGGTGTGTGAACTAATATTACATGTGCGTTGTTCTCATGATATACAGTGGAACAATCTCCTTATCCCAAATGCATTGCACTCCTTGAGTGCGACGTCTAGTTTGCCCACTGCCATTAAAACGGCCTCAAAACGTCAAGTGAGATCCACGGGGCTCGCTCGGGAAGCATTATCATATAGTCAAGCGCGCAGCCAGCACTCCTCAATGAGGATGGAAAAGCGAGACTGAGGAACATCCCATTCCGCTACTGGCTGGCCTAATCTGAAACGCGCTCCTCACCTGGGTGCTTCTGCTGCTGGAGTTCAATAGTGCCAGTTGCTACTCTCCTGCGATGCCAGTAGCAGAGTCTGATGCCGTCGCCGCCGCCTCTCACTACTTTATATATGAGGTTTCCACTGCTCGACCGGGTCAGGCGTCACCACGCGCCGACACGCCCCCTCATCTACATGACCGCGCCCAGCTCGCCAACTCGGAATGCCCCGTCTGTGCCAGAGCGTCTCCCTACTGTGGTCACGCCCATCCCTGCGTTCAAGCTCAGCCGCTGCCTGAGCTTCCGGCACTGGTCTGGTGGGCTCTGCTGGGTTCCTCTGCTAGAGGAGCAGCAGCACGGAAACGAAGGCTCATGCAACTCAACTTGTCAGAATGGTACAGATGTGCTTCTAGTCGGCGTTTGAGCAAAAAAGGTATGAGGGATATTGGAAAGAACAACCGCTTATTAAAGGGGCTGAGTGGGACCTCCAGTCCTAGCCTGCTGACCAGATACGGCTATACATACTTAACTTTGAATTAGCATCGAACGTTAATGCAGTAATATGACAAGGAGGGCGTCAGGGCGATGTGGAATAACGCCTACTCTTGTTGCACAGTTAGTATCAGGGTACACTTTGTAATAAGGAAGCTGGACGTCGGTGAGTGACCCGAGCATGCCCCTCCCCCCCCTCCCCCTCTCAGATGCACAAAACTTTTTTTTACATTTCTAGGAGCAAGAAAGATCCCCACCATCAAGTATAACTGGGCAGTGCGCAAACAGGGCAATGACAGGGAGCGGAGTACTGAAAGGACGCGCAACCTCCCCCAGGTGCAGCACTTGGAGTAATGGAACGGTCCGCTGACTCGTCGGCACCCTGTACGCAGCTGTGCTCTGCACGGATCGTGACGTCTCCTCCTGCGTCATCAACCAATGGGCTCGCACACGGAGGTGGTGCGTCACCGCAAGCTCGCACAGCTGTCGCCTCCCCCGCTCGAGTGCTCAAGTAATGGAAGTACTAGGTTGTCACCGATAACGCCGTGCTCCCTCTAAGCACAGCCGAAGTCGGGGGTCTCTTAACTCGCGGGGGTCTCTCTCATACTCCGCCGTCCTTCCACGATCACAAACTACACATAAACCGCCTTTCAAAATGTAGTGCGTTTCATTAACACAATATGCTCCGTGATTATCCTGTAGTGTTGTACCCATCTACCTACAATACATTTTCTAACTTAGTCGAAAGACGCCTTCTTCTAGGTGTTAAAACGTTTTTGTAGCTTTTCCCAGACATTAACCTTCGGGATAACCCTTCTTCCCTACAATGTATCCACATTACCACCTAGGTTTTCAATTTAAATGAACAATCTCTCATTATTATAGTAGCATTCCGCCGCCGTTCGATTGTCCAAGGGTTTGACTTTCCGAACTATCCATATGGCAGTCGGGAATCTGATTCGATTTTGTGATGGTGTGCGGTGGGTTTTCCGAAAACAACGCATGCTGTGAGGACAAGACTACACATTTTTACAACCTGTTGGAAAACAACGAAAGATACATTGTATAAGTCAAGTCTGTAGGTTAAATGTTTTTATCACCTAGTAATTCTGGCATGGGATAGTACAGACTGTGCCAACCCAGAAACTCATTATCCGCTGATACATTTGAATCAAAATGCATGGAACGCAAGCAAATGTCCGCTAATGAAACAAACCGGCCAGAAACAATCCACTTCTTTACTGGCCTATGAGATCGAAAAAGTTCGTTAGTACGCTTCATTGATAAAAGAGTTAGGTATCGACGCTTTCGACTGTGCCAATTAGCAGTGCAGCCGAATTTAGCAGAAAGAAACTCAGGGAGAATACCCTTCTGTAAACAACAGCAGGCGCTCCGAGAATGAGTATCATTCAGAGCTACCACAAAATCCTGAGCATGAGACAACAGCGACCCCTGCAGGACCCGAAATTACGTGCTCATCGCCGAGAAACCGAAAGGACTGAAGGATCACAGGGGCATATTACCAAGGGCCTTATCACCGCTTTAGCGGGAATTTTTCCTGCTAAAGCGTGGATAATTTTATCGCCCTATTACCTAGCTGTCGCTAACACCAGTTAGCGACAGCTAGTAGGAAATAGCGATCATCCTGGGGCCCACTTTGCATGTCAGCGATAATTATCGCTAATGACATGCAAAGCGGGCGCGCCAAGATGTTAGCAACTGGAAACAGTTGCTAACATCGCTATGTCCTATTACCTACTTTTGTAAATATTCGCGCTAAGCGCGAATATCTCCAAAAGCTAATGCCTGCCCAGAGCAGTTCTTAGCCATGTTATTCAATGGTAGGTGGATAACATAACTAAGGGGCATATTATCAAGGACAGGCGATACATTATCGCCGCTTTTATCGGCAGGAAACTGCCGATAAAGCGGCGATAATGGCCTTTGATAATATGCTCTATGAATTCCAATCGAAGCCCATGTTAGATGTGTTCACATCTAACATGGGCTTCGATTGGAATTCATAGAGCATATTATCAAGGCCATTATCGCCGCTTTATCGGCAGTTTCCTGCCGATAAAAGCGGCGATAATGTATCGCCTGTCCTTGATAATATGCCTCTAAGAGCATTAGCTCGGTAATGCATGAATATGGCTGACTTTTCAGTGATATTCATGCATTTCGGCCGATTTTTATCGCTTAGGAGATAAACCTTGATAATAGCAAGGTTTCTAAGCGATAAAAATAGGCGAGGCTCGGCGGTAAAATTATAACCGCTAACCAAGCTTAGCGATAAATATAGCTTATTCTTGGTAATATGCCCCCTAGGGGCATATTATCAAGGCGGGTGAAATGAAATTATCACCGCATTAGCGACCCTTTTCGGCCGCTAAGCGGCGATAATTTCTTCGCCCTATTAGCAAGCTGTCCCTAACATTAGTTAGCGACAGCTTTTAGGTGATAGCGAGCGGTTTGGGGCCGCTTTGCAAGTCAGCGATATTTATCGCTAATGACATGCAGTGGGCGTACCAAACCTGTTAGCGACTAAAAACAGTCGCTAACATCGCTATCGCCTATTATCAATGCAGGCGTAGCAATGGAAATATTTGCTCTAAGCGCGAATATCTCCAAAAGCTAACGCCTGCTCAGACCAGTTCTTAGTTATTATATCCAATGTGAGGTGGATAATATGGCTAAGTCCCTATTGGCGTTAATGAGTGAATATCGCTGTATTCTCAGCCATATTCACGCATTTCGCCGCTATCGCTATCGCCGGAAATGTGATCTCTTTAGAGATAAACGTTGCTAATAGCTCGTTATATCTGCGATAATATCCGGCGATGCTTGGCTATTAAAAAAAAAACTCGCTAAGCACATTTAGCTATAAATATTACTAGTTGTTGGTAATATGCCCCACTGATGTATGGGGCGGGTGATGGAGCAAATACACGCCTCCTCAAAAGAGTGGTAGGGGCAGATTCACAAGCCCCCTGTGCCACCACTACGTCACTTTTCATGACGTACTGGTGGCGCAGGGGGCTCCTCCATATTTACAAGGACAGGAAAAGCCACCCTGCGTGACATTTCCTCTCCTTGTAAATACGGCCCCTTTACACAAAGCACTGTGCGTGGAAGGGGTGTTCCAAAGGTGTTGCTGTGGGTGTTTCCACGCAACACCCATGGAACAAGACACATTCTCCAGATTTACGAGAAATTGCCAATCTCGAGATGCGTGTCAATGCTACGCCACCTAGAGGTGGCGTGGCGAGACGCAACAAGGAGAAATGTTTTCATTTCTCCTCGTTTTTTCCTCTTTCAATGCGTGCTGCATTCTACAGCATGCATTGAAAGAGGAAAACGCCTCTTGTGATTTTTTTTTTGTGTGCAAGAAGATGCCCCTTCCTGCACAAAAACAACCTCCCCATGGCGCAGCCATCCTTGCACCATGGTGCAAGGGTGCCTGCGCCAGCGCATGGCTGCAGTTTGTGCGCCAGCGTAGGGGAAGCACAGAGATGCAACATATTTTTGTAAATATGTCGCATCTCTGTGCTTTCCAAACTAAAGCAGCACAGCGCAGCAAAATGACTTGCTGCACCGCGCTGCGTTACTTTGTTGTAAATCTGCCAGAGTGTTTTGGCCGATTTAGTTTGTGAGAGATGTGGTTAGTTAGTACTAGATGTGGATGACTAGAGGCATCGCAAGAGATTGGGAGTAGTATATCTCAAAGTGCTTGACAATCGTGCAACGCCCATATGGCTGAAAGGGCTTTACATCCTCCCCCACCTGCTGTGTGTCTTGACCGCCCGCTGCAGCTTGAGCTTCTGTGTCATCCGGAACACAGAACCGTTTACGGGATAAGACGCACACGTCTCGTACTACAATTCCAGATGGCACCCTCAATTGCAGAGCTATCGGCTCCCATTACTCATGTCCCGAGTGGAAGACTCGCACATCTCTGCTAGGAAACGGCGCCCTCTGTATACTGAGTTACCTGCTCACTTTCAAATAACGTCTTGCTTACAGTCGTTCTGATTAACCCAATCAGTCTCTTTCATCTCAACGTCTTTGAGGAGTATTATGAAGGAGAATTTTCATACCAACATGTTCGCTTAGATCCACTTACCGCATATTGAACGTTCTACGTTTAACAGTTTAATGATCTCCCTTACACAGTATTTCTACGTCGCCTTTTAGAGTCCTGGGCCCTGCCGAGTCGGAAGTATCACCGGCGGAGCGACTTCCCTAGTGACATCTCTATCCATTATAGCCCTGAGGAGTCGCAGGAGGATAATCCCACATGCGACGAAACACGTGTCGGCTGGATTTCTCTAAAAAATATTTAAACACCATATTTCTCATGAACCATTTAATGAATTTTTGTCTATTCATATGCTTTGTTTCTAATGTACAAGTGTCCACACTGACACATTTTTATTATATAATTTTGTTGTGTGCAAGGGTATCTTGTTGAGAGCTTCTGTGGCATCGACTGGGCAGTGTCTGGAGTCTTATATCTACCACACCCGAGTTTTTCACAGGACTTTAAAATACCAATTTGGATTCTTGGTGAACTGATAAACAAGGCTTTGTTTCTTTTTTCATCTCTTCCGGTACCCCCTGGGTCCCTACTCTGCCTCTTCCTTACCTTTGTATTTTACTTTTACTGCAAAAGTGAGAATGCTTTTCATGAAAAGGCATATCACCAGTAGGGATGCCACCTTTCCAAAAGAAAAATAACTGTCATTTGTTGTTTAAAGAGCCTGCAAAGGCCTTGTTTAACTATAAATAGAGCTGTAAATAAAACCGTATGTTTTAGTTTGTAACCAACTTTTCTGTCTTAGTTTCTTTTAATTATTAGTTATGGATCATTAATGTGGTTCTAGAACACATTTAAGTGTTCTCTCTTTATATTTGCTGTTGGAAGTATGCACAGATAAGTGCTTATAAAAAACTGGGTTTAGGTGATTTTGCAGAATTTTGTATCAGCTAGGACATCAAAATACTGAGCTGACAGCCCTATTCATGAGTCTGAAAATTTATTGCAGGATCAGCACATTATTTATTTACCACCCTCCGTCTCTGATTGATACCACAATAACAGTATTTTTTTATCTGAAAACCTAAGCCAGCTGTTAATAACATGCTGAGTTACTCCAAGTGTCTGGGAATACATCCTGCATTCAGACAACTCACTCCTCGTTCACACTGCTCACCCTGCACTCATAATGGTTACACTGCACTAACTCTGCTCACCATGCACTCACGCCATTCACACTCATACTACCCTGCACTCACATAAGCTTACTGTGCATGCACATGACACTACTTGCCTATCTTTTTCACCTCTCACCCTACACTCACAGCAATCCTACTGCACTCACATTGCTCACCATTCACTCACGCCGTTACCCTGCCCTCACATCGTTCATCTTCTTCTTACCCTGCGCTCACACGAGCACACTACATTCACACCACTCACCATGCGCTCCCGCTGTTCCCCCAGCAGTCACACAAGAATAATCTTTCGCCTCTCACCCTGCATTCACAGCGATCATACTGCACCTCTCACCCTACACTCACAGCGATCATACTGCACTCACATTGCTCACCATCCACTGATGCGGTTACCCTGCCCTCGCATCGTTCATCCTCCTCTTACCCTGCGCTCACAAGAGCACATTGCATTCACATCACTCACCATGCGCTCGTGCTGTTCACCCTGCAGTCACGCAAGAATACTACTCGCCCTGCACTCATGTCACACTTCACTCTTGTCATACTTCACTCACCTGTCACTCTCACTGCTCGATCTGCAATATCACTCAAACAAGCACATTGCTAACCATGCATTAATTCTTACCACCCTAGATTTTCACTCACACACAAACTCATGTAGTCAGATCACTCGCTCTGCAGTCCTTCCTCTCACTACTCTCACACCGTCGCATTGCTCATTATGCATTCATATAGGCACTCCTGTCACTCACACAGGTCACTCTTCTCTCACATGGTCACAGCACTCATCCTGCACTCACACCATGCAAACAAGCAGATAACTCACCATGGACTCAAACCACTCACCCTGCACTTCCTCATCTCACCCTGCACTCACACGGACAAACCTCTCCACCTGCACTCATACAGACTCTCTGTTCACCATCCCTGCACACAGGACAATAGTCTGCTGGACTATCCCTATTGGGAGAGGGACATCCCATCACCCTGCACTAACTCCTCTCACCATGCACTCACCAGTCACTTTAACAGATCACCCTTCACTCTCATTGCACCACTCATCCTGCATCTACACCGCTCACACCACCCTCCTCTCACTCTGCACACACTCCTCTAACCCGACACTCACATGGGCCGTCCTCTCACATTGTATTCTTGTAGCTTACCTGACACTCACATTGGCACATTTTCACCCTACACTCGCACCACTCATGTTACACAAACTCACACTATTCACCATCACCAAGCACTTACATGAGCACACCTCTTACTCTGCACATATAAACATGACACAACTCTCATGAATATACACATATATCTACAAAGGCACCCACAGAATACATGCTCTTTCTTTTCATTGTACTAGATGCCTGCTTCATCCCATCTGTAACAACAAGGCCGGTGCAAGAGGGCAGAGTGGACTGAGGGTGTGGGATAACACAAGGTGGGAGAATAGGGATGAGTCTTTGGTGTATGGTGCTGGATTGCGGATCCTGTGACACCTTTAGCCAGTCCTGCCTTTCCATTCACCACAGTACTTCATTCTGGGAAATGTATTTAAAAAATAAAATTACATTGTAAGTAGGGTCTGAAAATCCCAAAATGCAAAGTGTTACTGGATAAAATCAATTGTTGCCAAATAAGTCAAGCATTTCATAAGATCAGATGGATGCTTTGATAGGATTACGTTATTCATGTTAGGCACACCCCCTCTGGAGAAGCACTAAATTCCTTGATTTCAAAGAACAACTTCATTTTGGCAGATGATATGGCTGCCACAGAGAACAGTGACCTTCCAACATTTATGAGTAGTTCTAAAGGGAGTACAATAGACTTTTTTTAATATCATCTAAACTGGTACCCTCCCTTATGGGCCATAAATACATGTATACGTGACCATAATCCTCCTAAATTAGCATTAAACCATCATATATTAAAACCACCAAAGGGCAACTATCAAAAATAAAGTATCCTAAGAATAAGGGCATCAAAATCAAACAGTCTAAGGTGGACCCAGAGGTTTTTACTAGTCAGATTGTGTCTCAAAATAGGGATAATTTTCTCATTTGTTTATGGAAGACATAGCGGTCCTTTCAGTTATAATGAGTTTTGATACTATCTGCAAATCTATCTCTGTTAAACTGACATCAAAGACACCTCCAGTGGTGTTATCCCCATGAGATGTTTTGATTTAGCTTGTTCTATAGCCCACAAGCAGGTGAAATTTTCACTTAAAAAACAATCATGGTCACTTCTAGAGGCCACAGCTGCAAGAATATCATATAAATATATTATTGAGAAAAGAAAGAGGGAGATGCATGAGAAAGCCTGAGAGGACCTTGCAGAAGCAGCTAGGTTGAGAGATAATGCTTCCATTTCTAACGATAATGGCATTACTCCTAGTCCTACTCCCTCGCCTTCCTTCAGTACAATTGAGGCCCCACCTCCCACCCAGACCCACCCCCAGCATAAAAACTCTGCCTGCCCCCACCTCCACCTGTACCTAAACAAGCTGAGCTAGCACTCAGATGAACCGCACCGGGTGGGAGGGAGGGTCCTAGAAGGAAGGTAAGGGAGTAGGACTAGGAATAATGCCATTATCGTTTGAAATGGAAGCATTACCTCCCGTCCCTCCCTCGCCTTCCTTCAGTACAATTGAGGACATAGCAAGCAGAAGAAAACAGAGGACAGCTGAGTGAGAAAGAACACCAAAATAGAAACAGTGCCTCAAACACAGCAGATCAACACCCCAGGAACCCAGCGGCCCAGAACAGCAGTCAAACTTTCTAGACACGCAAACTGACAGCGACAGTCAAACAGAGAGGGAGAAGACCAGGTTGCAGACCAACAGATCCCACAGAGGAACCCACCCAGCCGGACTTTTCAACCAGCAGGCACAACAGCAAAGCACACCGGACATCCAGCAATGCAGCCACCAAAGCCGCCAAACAGCGAGAGGAACACCCATGAACCCCCACAGGAGGAACCACCCCCAAGAGACTGGGGCCAAATCCAATGACCCAACAGAGTGGAGGAAGGCCAAACAACCTCCGCAACTGGATCAAAGCTAAACGAGAACCCACAGACAATCCAACACCCCCAAGCTCCGCGCAGAGGGGACGTCAACCAAAAAAACAAGGCCCAAAAGACAAGAGCCGCAACCGAGATCCCCAAGGGGACCATAGGGAGGACAGCCAACACCAGCAGCAAAGACCCTGTAGGGAAGGACCAGGCAATGCTGGGGGCAACAGACCCCGCCAACCCGCAAGAACACCAGGAGCATCAAGAAACCGGAGAGCCGCCCATAGCACCCACAGAGAGGACCCCGACAAACCTAGAAGAGCCCCATCCAGAAGGAATTGCCACACCAAAAAGAGGCCAGCCACCGAGGGAACAACACCCAGAGCAGAACCCCAAGCTGAAAAGGTCCACTCATGCCAAACACAGGACAGCGGAGAGGAGGACCGACGGAAAGGCAGCAAAGCAACCGCCAAACTGTCAGGAACCCCCAACCCAGCAAAGCCCAGTCACACCACCACAAGGCAGCATGTGAAACCCCCACACAGAACCCAGGGGAAGGGCCAGAAACATCAAAAGGAACGGAACCACAGGAAGCACCCACTCCCGAACGCCACAGAATTCAGACAGGAGAGGAGACCAAGGTGCCCCAGGCCAACGGGGAGTAACCAACAACCCCCAAGCACGGAGTCACCTGACCCGAACCGGACAGTCCCAGAGCAGTGGAAAAAGGGGGGGGGGGGAGGCACAAAGAAGACCCGAGCCACAGGAGAGGGAAAGCCAACAATCCCCCCTGAGCCCCGGGACTCGAGCGCAGAGACCAGATCCAGGCCACCAAGGCTCTCCCTGGATCAGCAACAGGACCACCACAGGGAGGCCCCAACAACCCACCAACAGGCCGGCCACACAGGGAAGGAGAGAGAAACCGTGGGAAGAAGCAAGGACCCAGCACAACAGATCCGCCAGCCCAGAGGCCACTCACCGAAGGCAGAGAGCCGACAGCCCCAGCACCCAGACCAGAGCCCAGATAAACAGGATGGTGGCAAACAAGGAACAAGGACCAGAACCTGGACCCACCCAGAGGGTGGACAGAGGACCACGCCCCCAGAATGCCAGACCAAACCAACACCTCAGGGGCCCTGCAGAGAGCCCCGAAAGAGCCCCAGGGCAAGCCCCCAACATCCGACAGCAGGAGGAACTCCAGGGGACTAGCAGGGACCAGCACCCCTGAACCCGCACAGACTCCAGCCAACCCCACACCCGGACAGGCCGGCAGCAAAAGCCACCACAAGCGGAGCCAGAGGAGGCAGCAAACAGTCAACCATAAAGTGACGCTACTAGAGACATTTGCTGTCACATCGCAGGAAAATCATCACTTCTCGCAGAACCCGCTTCGCGGGTCCCGCATCGTCACTGCTGCTATCACCGGACCTTGGGAGTTGTTGTGGGTGATTGACAGGGCTGCAGGGCTGCGAGCGCCGGGACCGGGACTCGATATCCCAGGAGTCCCGGCAACCCCGAGGCCGTCACACCAGGCCCGCTCTCCCTCATCGCCCGCCCCACTCTCACATCGTTTAAAGCTCTGCCTGCTGTTTTGTTCGTGGGACGCTACTGGAGACATTTGCTGTCACATCGCAGGAAAATCATCACTTCTCACGGAACCCGCTTCGCGGGTCCCGCATCGTCACTGCTGCTATCACCGGACCTTGGGAGTTGTTGTGGGTGATTGACAGGGCTGTAGGGCTGCGAGCGCCGGGACTGGGACTCGATATCCCAGGAGTCTCGGCAACCCCGAGGCCGTCACACCTGGCCCGCTCTCCCTGATCGACCCGCCCCACTCTCACATCAACGGCCCAACTTATTTAAGTATCTGCGAATCCCGCGGAAAAGGGCGGGCCCTCTGAGGCCCTCCAAGGCCAGAACAGGCCGGGCTAGGCATCTCATTTTCTCCTGCAGTCTCGTAAACCAGGAACACTCATACCTGGTGCCCCTTTGTTTCTTTATTTCTTCCATATTCACTTACATTATTGCCAAAACGTCTATTTTTGCTTTTTCTTATGGTTACCAGTACCTTTTACTACCAGCACTTTCTTGTTTGATTTTGTTATACATCATTGAAATGTCTTCACCCATTCCTAATTTGACTGTTGAGGGGAGAGCCAAACGAGGCACGTTAGATAATTTTGTCATTAGGTCGGTCTCCACGGTCGATAGGGACCTAGCCTTAGCGGAGCGACGTGCCAATAGGCGCCGCTCGATTGAACATATTAAGAACAAAAGATCCTCAGAGGGCCCCACTTTCTCAGGTTTGCCTCTGTTAACTGATAGAGCTGAAGGTCCTAAGAGCCCAGAGCCCCCGCTTGATTCCAGTATTCCCCTACTACTCCAGGAGAGGGTTACCCCCCCAGATTCTTTGGCTGTTTCCAATTCTGTTATCAATCTTTCCGCCTCGCTGGTCAGCATCCTAGATGAGGTGGAACTTTTGACAGACACCCTGCCACTAGTGACCGAGCCATCTCCCAAGATTAATAAACGGCCTGTAGATGCGGACGTACACCGCTGTCATGGTCCTCCGCCTAAGAAAAGGCGAAGGAAGGGACATGGCACAGCTAGGAAAAAAGCTACGTCCTCCCCCTGTACTAAGAAGCCTGACCACCTACCTTTAGGTTCACACTCTCCGCCTGTTAACACTATTCTTTCCCCAGATCAGCAGGGACTAGATTTATTGGGGAGTATTGAGAAAATGATCAGATCGTTTACTTTGCCCTTATTGGAAAGGCTCAAGAGGATAACTGTTCAGCTGGATGATCTAGAGAAAGTCTTTAAGGGGTCCCACAAGAGCACCAAGGGTTCAACTGGGGCACCCTCTGCCCCTACTTCCAGTATCGTCCCCCTGGCTCCTGTGCCCCATATCCAGGATAAATACCCCAAACAACCTAAAAGTATTGCGTCACAGGTTACTACATCTCCTGGACACGATACTAATAGGCAGGATAAGGAAGTTACGGGGCGTGTGACACCTAGTTGTCCATTACCCAAACTCTTAGTTGCAGATGTCACTGTTAAGCCCCACATTCCTAAAAGACATAGAGTCAATTTGCCCCCTGAAGCGGCCCCTTTTGTGGTAATTTTAACGGGTGTCCCGGTCTTAGAAGTAGGCAAGAGAGAAGACCAAGTCCAACTCAAAAATAAAGCCATTCACTGGCTAAAACAGAACCGGCCTCTACCCCTTCACTTAAATGGTGAAATACTTATGGTACGGCGACTTGCATGGTTGGGTCCCAGCCCAAAAAGCATTATAGGGGACATTGTTATAATCAGTTTTAAAGATAAAAGGGCGGTTAGCCACATTCTGAACTGGTCCTCCCTCACAGGCAGCAGCTCTATTACCCCAAGAGTTCTGCCTTATTTTTATCCCAGAAATGTGTTATGTCCAGTGGTGAAGCCAAGATCGTGGGTTCCCAACGCGGATAGTCTAGTTAGGCCATTTAGGCACCCGCAGGTTAACTGTATGAGGAGACAACGCTATCATCCTGAGGGCCATCATCATGCTCTTAGACCTCCATTTGCCCCGCCGTTTCTAAATCTTGCACATTCTGCCCATCTGGCCTATTCGGATCCTTGGAACCAGTATTTAAACGACCCACGTGCTCCACCCGATCCTTGGTCATTAAACCGGTTCAAAATTCCCCTCCATAATCGATACGATAGTCTGCGAGACTTGGACGGTGTGGACTGACTGAGTTGTAAATTCTCTGCACCAATTTGTTCGACAAGTTTTTCATCTCCAGCACCCATTGACAGCAGCCCAGATATTTTAGCTGGGCTGCGCCATGGAATTGCCCCAGTCATTGTCTCAGGGTTGCGCGATGAAACTGATTTAGCCACCACTTGTAAATTGGGCCCTGCTATCCCCGAAGTTCCTGATACCTGTACTGAAGTCACCACTTGTAATCCAGGCCCCGTTATTCCTGAGGCTCTTGATGCTAGTACAGTCAGGCAGATTTGTGATCTTCCTACTGTTCGTAGCAATATAGTAACAGCTGCTAATTCTAGTTTACAAGGGAATACCGAGTTTCTATTCTGGAATATTTCAGGTATTAGGGATAGGGTTTTGGATTTTTCTTGGGTTGAGTTCGGTAGTTCATTTGGATTTCTGTGTTTCCAAGAAACCTGAACCACTGAGCCTGTTCACATAAACGGGTATTGTTCTTTTCATGCTGCTGCTCTACCATCCAAACGTGGGAGGAACAGCGGGGGGCTCTGTATATTTATTTCGAACCTGCTGGGTGTTGAGAACATTAAGGTAGTCAAAGTGGGAACCTGCTATCAGATTCTATTAATTCGTTTGGCTTGTAAGGTTGATATCATCTTGACCAACATTTATAACAACTTGAACAAATGTTTAGTTGCAGATTTGATTTCTTCACTGAGCAAGGACTTATATAGGGCCATCACCCCAAAAGGGAGGGATTGTATTATTGTTTGCGGGGGGGGGATTTTAACCATAATTTGTGTGATCTAGTGGGGGGGGCTGTGGATTTACTGGGGCAGGTGTGGAAGTTTCATCCCCACATTTTTCCCACTTGGGTGGGCGCGAATCACTGAACGAATTGTTGGCATCCTTTAACCTAGATTTTGTAAATAGACTGTGCTCCCCTTGTGTTGATTTCAGTGCAACTTTTGTGGGGAGAGGGCATGGTACCATCATAGACTACATTGTTGCCTCTGAAAGTCACGCCTCTTGGTATACAGGCTACTCTACTCACCCTGTAGGGTTTAGTGATAATCTTCCCCTTTCCTTTGCCATCAAACTACCACAGGCCTAGCATAATACACTGATAGAAAGATTGTCATGGTTAAAATTCTGTGAAATGCCCAGACAAAATGGCTATGTTATTAAATGGAGTCATATTGATGCGGAGGCCATGCACAATAAGATTGTCAGGGGATCCCTTGCCTCAATCGAGAGGTGCTTAGATGCCGAGGCCTCCCATGAGGAACCCATGGCAGCCTTTGAGACTATCTCACGAAACATCAGAGACAGCTTGTCCCGAAAGGGGAGAGGTTCTATTTCTAGGCCGACGACCAACTCTTGGTTCGACGCTCCCTGTTCTAAGGCACATTCCCATCTCAAGGCTGCATTACATAAAAAGAACAGGGACCCGGCTGAGGTGGCTACTTGTAGAAAAATCTATCGTTTATCCCGAAAGAACTGCAAGAAAAACATCAAACAGGAGGCCTGGAACAATTTGGTTTCTGCTGCACAATCCAAGGATAGTGCCCAATTTTGGCGAGCAGTTAATGCACCTTTTTTTAACGCAACAAATAATGCTAGGATAGAGGTCGCCATTAGTGAAACTTCCTGGATCGACTTCTTCTCGGAAGTTTATAATTCAGGGGAGACCATAAAGCTAGTTGATATGGAGGGCATAGAAAAGGAGGCATCTCGGATTTTCCAAAAAGTAAACCTGGGAATTTCAATTGGCGAAATGTCCACCGTCATAGAGCAGAGTAGGGGAGGTAAAGCCCCAGGAATTGATGGGGTTCCAATCGATTTGTTCAAATACTCAGCCGACTTATGGTCCCCTATATTGAAGAGAGTCTGGGTTTTCTCAGGACCTGGTCTGATTCTATCATCATTCCCATTTTCAAGAAGGGAGATAGAGAGAGCCCCTCTTGTTATCGCCCTATCTCCCTTCTTGATTCTTTCATGAAGATTGTGGGAAGGGTTGTTTTGAATCGACTATTATCCTGGGTAGATGAAGCAGGAGTTCTATCCCCGGTGCAGTACAGATTCCGAGAAGGGATGGGTACTGTAGAACAGGTCCTGAACTTCACACTCCTCCAAGGGAAATACGTCCAGGCCAAGGCTGGAAAACTTTATGCAGCATTTGTTGACCTAAGTGCCGCATTCGACTGCGTTAGGCATGATCGATTGTGGAAGGTGCTGGAAAACCTTAAAATAGAAGAGTCTATTATTTCTTTTTTAAGGCAACTTCATGCTGGGGCAAAGGCAAGGGTGAGATTCGGAACCAGCGGTGAATGCACCAAACCCTTTTATGTGAAACGTGGAGTGAGACAAGGGTGCGTCCTTGCGCCTCTTCTTTTTAATCTATATACGAATGAACTAGAGGATGTCCTGGTGTCCAAAGTTATTGATTCACCCAGAATCAATTCCAAACAAGTAGTGTCCCTATTATATGCGGATGACGCTGTTATTATGGCTAGGACTGAGAGAGGACTGCAGTCAGCCTTAGACGCTTATATTAATTTTATGGAATCTAGGGGCTTGACTCTAAATGTTAAAAAAACCTACGCGATGGTGTGCACCAGGGGCAAGTCCAAAACCTGCAAACTGTTTGCACGCAGGGAAAAAGTGCAGACCACCAAAACCTTCTCATATTTGGGAGTAGTTCTTGAGGGTGGGGGACACTGGGGTCCAGCTATTAGGAGTAGAATCCTGTCGTTTAAAAAAGCTACTGCAGCACTCATGGCTTTCTCGCATACAATGGGAAAAAGACCCCCAGCAATCTTACTTAAGATCTATTCGGCCAAATGTGTCAGTACAGCCATTTATGGGGCAGGTGTCTGGGGTATCCTAGATACCAGGGAATTACAAACTGTAGAAAATGCTTTTTTAAGGTTTATTTTAGCTGTACCTTTTAGTTTATCTGTGTTTAACTGCCACGCAGAGCTGGGGGTCCGACATATCAGTGACCTGATTGCGATGCAACCAATATTACTTTGGCACATGGTCTGGACCACAGTCGAGTTAGAATTAAACAGAGAGATCATTCGTGATGTTATGGCTCTTGACAAATCTCACAAAATAGCGTGGTTATCTTACATTCAAAAGTTTTGTCTAGATATGGGGAAACTTTATACCGCTACAGAGGGGCTATGTAGGATCTCGAGGAAAGATCTAAAGAAAGATTGCTGGTATCATCTGGAATCCATGCGGCTAGGGGTAGAGTTGAATAAGGTTACGGTAGTGCGGCACCAATTGTTGCTTACATCGGCAATATGCAACCCTATCTGAACTGGTGCACCAGGGGTTTCGACAGGTTCTTACTTACTAGATTCAGATTTTAGATCTTTTTCCGCTTAGTCTCATTTCCTCATATCAATGACTGGTCAAAAAAGCTTATTAATTGTCCATGCGATGGGAGAGCTGAACAATCAACACTTCATGTGATTTGTTTTTGTGGTTTTCACCAAAAAGAGAGAGCCCGATGGATTAAACCACTCTTGAAAAAATATGGTCCCTGGCACCACTGCCGTCCAGCTTTACTGTATCTCCAGCTTTTAAACGATGAATTGTGTGTGGCCACCATGACTGGATTTTTAAAGAGTGTTTTTAGAAAAAGGAAACATTTAATATGTTCTTAAAACTATTGTATACACAGTCATTTTCCTTTTCCATGTATTGTTATATATGTGTACATTATGTATCGATTTATGATGATGTTGCTTTTATGATTTTATACTTTACAAAAATTGAATAAAGCTTTTCTACCACTTCTACTACTACATAAAGTGACGGCTGGAGAGCCACCAGGAGAGCTCCCCCCCCCCCCCCCCCCCCCCCGGACCCGGACCGACCAGGGCTGTGGGGGGAAAAGACCCCTGAGACTAACCCATCAGGATCCAGAGGGTCAGGCAGACAAGAAGAAAACGAGCCCCGGGAACCAGAAAGCACCCCAGAAGCCAGGAGCCCTGGCCCCCGTAGCCACAGGACTGCCAGAGGAGCCCCCGGGACAACAAGGCCGAAGCAAGCAAAGGAAGAGAGACCAGGAGCAGGCAGTACAAGGGAACATGGCCACACAAAGCCCCAAAATGAGCCTCCATGAACTCCAAGCCCCAATAGCGGACCAGAGAAGACATACCCCAGGTCACCAACAAACCTGATCCCCAGAAGAACCAACAAGGTCCCCCGATCACACTGAGCAAAAAAGACACTCCGGCTGCACACAGCAAGAGGACGACTGACAGAGAAGGATGAAGGAAAACCCCCGCATGAAGGAGAGCCATGGGAGTCACCAGGACCTGCGGGAAGACCCAGGGTGAGTGCCGCAGGCTGAAGGGAAGGACGCAAAACCAAAAGGGCGTCACCCACAGCGAACTGCAGAAAAGAAGCGGCGACTGGGAAACGGAGAGAGGCGTCCCCGAGATCCACGGCACACCAAAAGATGCCAAGAGGAATGACGGCCCGAAGGGCCAATGTAAGAAAGGGAAGGGGCCGAACCCAGGAGCAGACCCACAGGAGAGCCAGGACAGGCCGAAGCCGCCGGACACCCCTTCCCCCAGAAACAGAACGGAGAGGGCCCCAGGTCCAGGCTCCCCAACAGGAACTCAGCAGAACAACCACGTGGCAAGCAAACTGGGCTCCCCATCCAGAAGAGCCACCCCACGGGGACAGAACACTGGCACCGGAGGCAGTCGAAGCCCCAAACCCAGATGAACCCGCACCAAGACGACCCCGGACCCATGACCCAAAGTACACCGGACCCAGCCACCAGAAACGTACTACCGCCACTGAAGAAGAAAAGGCCGAAGACGACCACCCCATTTAGACAGCAGCAACAGGGACCCAGCCAGGCACGGCCCACAGGGGACGAGGCAGCCAGTGCGAAAAACAGGCCTAAACTGAACCCACCGGAAAGGCAGAGGAGACACCCACAACGGTGTCAAAGGAGATGCCCCAGGACATGGCACCCCAGAAAGGCAGGATGCCCCACACTAGGAAAGGCACGCAGAAGCCCCAAGGTAGCCAGAAGGACAGAGGACCTGCAGCCTACAGCACCGGATAGCCCCAGGTAGCCACCCATCCAGGCACGAACCAGGCCTGACCCCGCTGAACTGCAGAGACCAGACAAGATCAGGGGTGCACTGGGCGACATGGCCGGAGACCCTAACAGCCGCCGCCAAAGCCATGAAACCCCGCACCTAGGAGGGCGCAGATAAATCCAAGAACAGGCCAGTGCCACAGCACTAGTCCAGCAGAACAGCCGACCCGCCAGGCAGAGCAGCCAGGACAGAGTCCAACAGCCCAATGGGAGGAAAAGGGCGAACACTCTCAACAAGCAAAGCCACCAAAGGAAGCGAGGGACCCGCAGCACAGCAGGAAAAAAACCCTGATGCAAAAGAGGGCGTAAAGGAACCTGAAACCAATCAGGACCAACACAGCAAAGAAGGAATGCTTAGGGCTGAGGAAAAGAGAATGCACACAGCAGGTCCTGCAGGCAACCGACAAACAACAGGCAGCCGGGTAGTCCACAGTGGACAAAGTAGCAAGTACAATGCACACAATAGTGGAAACCGTATGAAACATATGTAACACAGCAAATACTGGTAACGCATGCCACTTCCACAGTACCATTCCCCACACTGGGACTGAAGGGCAAGCCCAACCAGGAGGGCCGGGAACACCAAGGAATAATCCCACAGGCCCTGCCCAGCACGGAAGAGGAAAACCCCGCTGACCAGCACAGGAGCCCAAGCACCCCCAACACACACACACCCCCACCGGAGTCAAAGGCAATGCCAGAGGCGGGAGAAGACCCAACAACTCAGGACCCAGATGGAACCTGCCACAGGATCCGCTGGACGAGGACGGGACAGACCAGAAGGCATCGGCCGAGCCCGCAAGCACCTGACAGAGCAGCCTCAACCAAGTCCTGCACCATCCACAGACATGAGGCACCACACCGCCTGCGAAGCCCATGCGTCCAGGGTGCCCCAGGGGGACTGGAGCCAAGCAGCAGCGGATGAGGACACCAGAATGCCCCCAACAATCTCATGCGACCCAGCGCAGCAAGCAGAAAAAAACAGCCCCCAGCTGCCCGAAGACAAGGCAGACAGACGACCACGCCGGTCAAGAGAAACAGCAAATCACTGCACCTGGTACTCCCAGACAGGAAAAGGAATAAACAACGGGTCAAAAACCTGGCCTACCAGGCCTCCGTGATGTGTGCCTTCCGGGAGCAGAGGCAACCAAGCAGGCCAGGAAACATAGCCCCAGCCACAGGAGGACCGTCGAACACTGTTGCGGTCCCCTGAGCAACCGCTCCGCCCCCCATACTAAGAAGGAGACCAGTAGAGGAGGTACCACCAGGAGAATGCTGCAGAGCGCTCCGCCGTTGCAGAGAACCAGACCAAAGACTCCCCGCCACCGCCACAGGGGCAGCTAAAAGGGACGTCTCACTAGGGAGATGGGGGTGGGTCTGGGTGGGAGGCGGGTCCTCAATTGTACTGAAGAAAGGTGAGGGAGGGACGGGAGGTAATAACGCATTCTGGGAGATAATTAACCATTCGATCTTTACTTGGCATGATGTAAAGAGGGTGAAAGTAATTATCCCAGATCTATGGGTGGCCCACTTCTCAGAAAATGTGGACCCTGGACCGAATTACTCTTCATCCACCCTTTCAGCAAACATTTTTTCTTAGCCCTGTGCCATGTTTACAATACTGTTTGATAATTTAAGCTAAGAAAGTAGTCAACGCTATTAGAAAATGCGCCCTCAAAAAAGCCCCAACCCTGATGGTGTCCATGCAGATATATTTAAAACCAATATAGACCTCTGGGTATTTTTCCTAACAAATGAGTTTAGGAGTACGGTGAAGGGTCAAACACCCGACTCTTGGAGTACAGCTACCATCAGCCTAGTGTACAAAAAGAGGATAGGCCCTCACCTTCATGCTACAGAGCAATTTCTCTTATAGACTCTAGCATGAAGCTCTTAGAGAGAGTTCTTTTGTCTCACCTGGAAACTTGGGTCAGAGAAAATAAGATTCTGCCTCATGTGCAATTCGGTTTTAGGCCAGGACTGGGGTCGATAGACCAGTGCCTAAACCTTTACATGGTTGCAGGGAAATACGTAATGGCTAATAAAGGAAGTTTGTATCTTGCATTCATTAACTTGTCTAGTGCATTTGACTTGGTGAACCGGTCTAAAAGTTGGAACATGATGGAAGGTATTGGGGTGGAACCAGAACCACTTGCCCCAATCAAATGTTTGCACCAGAATCTTACGGTCACAGTTTGTTATGGCTTACAGGGTGAAACTACTCCCAACATTAGATCATCACAGGGAGTGAGACAGGTTTGTATTCTTGCTCCCTTCTCTGTATAAATGGGATCCCTAAATATTTAGTTGAGGTGGGAAAGGATACCCCACAAATTGGTATTCAGTCTGTCCCAATCCACAAATTGGTATACAGTCTGTCCCATCCACCTGTATGTGGACGACACTGTACTGATTGCCAGTACTGCAAACAGCCTTCAGATTTTATTCGATTCATTTTCTTCTTGTATGGAAGATCTGGACCTTAAAACAATCATTCCAAATCATCTACAATGATTTGTAGTCCTAGTAGTACAGAAACCAAATCACACATTATGGGGAAACCCACTTAGAGCAAGTGACCAATTTGAATTACTTGGGACTTCTTTTAAATTCCTCCTTAAAATGGAACATTTCTTTAACCTGAAGACCACATTATTTTAAAAGTTAATATTGAGACATTTTTAAAATTTGCAAATAGGCTGGGCCATAAGGGAGATAACTCATCTGTATAAAAGTAAATGTGTTTCTGTAGTACTTTATGGAGCAGGTCTTTGGGGGGTTTCAAATGTAGCTATACATAAGAAGGTTAAAAGTTGCTTTATACATAGGCTTCTGGGTGATTCCCTTTGGGGCAACCAGCCTGATTTGCCATGAGTAAATAGGTCTCCCCGATCTGAAGGATCAGATGAGTCTTTCCCCTCTTGCTGTGGGTAAATATCTGGGGAAACGCAGGGGTGGCTTTGGTGAGATCTAGTTTTTTGGATTGTTTAGCACTGGGCAGGCTGGCACAGATCCCACAGTTAGTATATCTCAAGAATACATTTGAGGCCATAGGATTAGCTGAAATATTTGATAACCCTCATATGATATCCATTGGAAGCAAAAAGGTAGGTAAGAAATGGTATAACCACTGTGCAGATTCAATATTGCACAGTGCTCAGTCACTGGTTTTTTTAAGATATGTGTTGTATCAACCTGCAACAGCAATGAACATTATCTAACTTGCTTTCTGTACTCCACCCACGGATGTTACTTGATAAATTTTAGACTGAGTTTAATTAATTTTAATATCACCTTTCACCTGCCATGTGTGTGGTCGAATTTTTTACCTTTCTGCCTTTGTAATAATGTTGCTAAACAAAAAAAGCCCCATCTTATGTTGTTCTGCCCCTTACATAAGTATCCTAGGCATGATCCTTTGGTTCCTGTTATACGAAAATCATGTTTGAGAACCCATCAGAACCCATCAGAAAGGCCTGGTGTTCCTATAGAAATTAGGTATTTTAGAAACGTGCCCCGGAGTGTTTCATTTTATTAGTCAGGCCATAATGATTAGAAAAAAATTGGTATAAACTCATTTCTTTAAGATGCTCATTCTTTCTCCATTCTATATCTTTTGGACGTTTTTACGATGTGCAATGTTTTATTTATTACTCCCCATGTTCTGCTGCTATCTGTTTGCTATTCACTGAGACCTATGTTTTTACACTCTTTCCTTATGTGATTTGCACGATGCATTTTATTAGTTTGAAGGGGCGAATTGCTTTCATTTCTTGTGTTGTATGTGTTTTATGGCTAGTTGCCGAATAAAGATTTGTTTGGATTGGCTTGGTTTTGATATAACATGTTAAAAAAGTGGATTGGCTCATTTCCAATACTGTAACTGCTTGATCCCCATGTGAAACTAAATATAAGCACTGTACAGCTATTTTAAGGAAGTGCAATTTTCATTCACGTCATGCTCGTAACAAACATTGACAAGGCAATATATTAATATTTTTGAATAGTGTATGGAGAATATGTTTTTACTAAGCTTCACTAAAAGGCAGGACAGGTATAGCAGAAGCAGCAGGGCAAGTTTTTCTGGCACAATAAAAGCTGATTAACTAATGTAAGTGTGAGTGGTACTATGTTCTGTGTGAGTACGAGTGTGTCAGAGTACAAATGTACAAGAGTGCAAGAGATATAGCGAGAATGAATGTGTTAGAGAGAGCGTGTGTGTGCGCATGTGTTTGTGCGTGAGTGTATGTGCATTATGCATGGAGTTTGCTGCTGTTCTGGCATACCAGAGGTTATTCTTGCCTTATGGACAAAGGCAATAATAGCATATGGATGGGAGTTGTTACCTAAGCAAACTGCAGGCCTTGACATGCTTGTCTTAAGATCATCATTTTGTAGGGACTCAAACTGTCTTACTGAAAAATCTGCTAGCCCAGTCATACCCAGCTGCAGGGACACAGAACGTGTGCCACTACTCCTGGCCTTAGATCCTGACATAATGCACATAATTCTTAGCATTTGTAGTTGATCTAAGGCAGAAGTTTCAAACTGATTTTTGAGGTAATTCTTATTGTAAGATTTCCTGTACTCCTTTCATAGAGAGTGCCAATGGCAAAATGCTGGCCCTTGCATACTGGAGGGAATTTTTACAGATACTATGGTGTAAGCATCCATGATAAATATTGCATGTACTTCTTGCCATAAGGGCTCACCCATGAAAAAAATGCTGACCTTGATATAATGGAAGTCATTTCTGACTTATGATATTTGAAAAAAACGTGATGTACTCCTAGGAAAGGCCAAGCTTCCCTGGTGTACTATGAAAGTACTGAAATATTTCATGAATGTCCTATAAGGGTCTGCAATGTTGTAGCAAATTTGACCCCAAACGTTTTAACAACCTCTCTGGGGAGAAGCCCCCTCTCCCTTAAACCACCTACAAGAAATCTGTTAACTGGTTTTGCTTGCTGTAATTTGTTGGAAGTATCACATCCCACCACTTACATAGATCTTTAGTCTGCACTAGCGAGTAGAATTTGCAGGGTGTAGAGGTGCAGTTTAAGAGCTGATTGTGCACTGTTTCTGCAGTAAGCACAGGAACAAAGATTTTGTAATGAAATAAAAGCATTGTCTAATCGTAAAATGCTTACATTTAAAAAGTGGCTAAGCCTGCCATAAGCTATCTGTAATTTTCCCTAATTTAGAGTCTAAAGTAAGCCATGTGGTCTGGGCTATCCCAAAAACTGTGAATCTGGTACCCATGGCGTTTGGGAGAAGCATGTGTGCGGGCAGCTGTAGTTGTGAAATTAAACTGAGACGGTACATTGATGCAGCAGGAAGGATCCGTATGAGGCATGTTGGGGCTGCAGCAACAGGCATGTTCGCCGGGTTACTGGGATGGAAGGGAAGAACCAGTTGCTTATTCTTCATAGCACAAATGTAAATGGAGAAGAAAAAAACCTGTACAGATGTCTTTGTAGCATAATGTGGATGATTACATCCAGTTTGAATTATGGAACATCCCTAATGAAAACCTCTATTTGCTAATAGAATTAGCCCATCAACGAAAACGTAGTCCACAGTGTAGTTAATGCACATAGTTGGCATGTCATGATAGTTTAGGAATATTATTAGCCAATACTTTTACCAAATAGTAAAGAATTCTTCCCATTGCAGACTGCCACATCATTGTGGTTTTTTTGAGGTGACTTAACTTTTCATCAGGATCAAGCAGGAGTACGACCAGCACTGTTTCTTAATGGCAGCTCATGCCTTCTGTCCAATCAAATATTGCACTCAAGGTGACCAACAATTGGGCAAACACAAAGCCCCTCTCATAGGTGTGCTTCTTCAAGCTCTTTTTCTGTTCATCACATATGGTCAGATGACTGCTGCGACGTGCATCCAAACCTAAAAAATAAAACTCTGAATGTTAGAAGTTCTGAAACACATCTGTTAACTAAGGTTTTTTAAACAAAAGTGCATCACAACACTCTCGTATCTTCACATTTCCATACTGATACATGAAGGTATGTCAAGGGTTGCAGAGTGTTAGTCATTATCCAGAAACAGTGCAGTGGTTTTATCAGAGGCTGCTTTATTCAAAATCATATTTTTTTAAATAGAATCTTAGTGAGTGACTGACCGTGACTACAAGAAGCTAGGTAGTGCTCAGTGTTCTTGTCCACATATGTATCATTTATAGTACAGCATATTCATACAACATGTTAATGTTAATGAGACTTATTGAGCACACGAATACCCGGGGGTGTCTTGGTGGGATTGACTGAAATAATTCCTCCTAGATATTCGAGTTTGGAAAAGCCAAGTTTTTAACTTTTTCCTAAAAATGATGAGGAAGGCCGCTCTTCTAAGCTCAGCTGGTAGCTTGTTCCACAGCTTTGAGGTACCATAAGAGAGACTCCGGCCGCCCCAACTCGTGGTGCGTATTCTGGGTACTTTCATCAGTCTTGTGCCTGAGGACCGCAACTGTCTGGCCAGATGGTACCAGACAAATAGCTTATTGAGCGATAAAGGTCCTGTATTATTCAAATCCTTGAATGCTAAGTAGAGGGCTTTAACCTCTTCGCCGCTAATGACAAGGGTAACTCGTCATGGACTTTCCATTGATTTCAATGGAAAACAAACCAGCCTTCAAATAATGCCTTAGCAGCCAAGTGGTTAAACTTAATTTGTTTGGCCACTGAGAGCCAGTGGAGTCGGCGAATGTCCTTGGAGATGGAATCATATTTGGGGATGTTAGCAGCATTTGAGCAGATGTCTTTTGAATGGACTGGAGTTTTTAAAGAAAATGCTTGCACATGCTCAGGTAGAGACTATTACAGTAGTCCAGTTTAGCCTGGACCAATGCGGTAAATACCAACTTTCTAGAGTCGGTACGAAGTAAGGCATGATTTAATTTTTTTTTTTTTTACATAAATTGGGAGGTGGTGACAATAGCATTAGTCTGATGTGAAAGTGACAGCTTGTTGTCAATCCACATGCCTACATTTTTTGCCTTCAGCACATGTTTAGGTGCTTCGCCCATCTCAGCTGGTCACCAAAGATTTCCCATCTAGGTTTTAACTCACCAAAAATAATGACCTTTGTCTTTTCAGAGTTAAGCTTCAGGCAGCGCAGTCCCATTAATCTATTGACTTCTCTCATACAGTTCTGGTATTGAAGAGAGGGGGCGGTTTGTTTATTGTACGCTGCCACAACTATCTGGGTGTCGTCAGCGTAGGACCTCAAATTGAACCCACACTTCCGAATCAAAGGGGCAAGTTCTGCAACATATATATTAAAAAGATTTGGACTTAAGGATGATCCCTGGGGGACACCACAGGGCAGAACATAAGGTTTAGATTGGAAACTGTCCAGAGCAACTGTTAATCTCCTTTCTTTCAGGAAGGAGGCCAATAAGTTCAGTGCCGTTCCCCGGACCCCCATCGATTCCAGCCGTTGTTGCAGTAAATTGGGATCCACCGTATCAAAAGTGGCAGATAGATCGAGGAGGATCAGGTCCGCTGACCCTCCTACATCCATCACCGTTCTGATTCCCTCAGTTGCATTAATCAATGCAGTCTCAGTACTGTGTTCCCTGCGAAATCCATACTGAGAGTGGTCGAGAAGATCATTATTCAAAATTAACTGCGATAGTTGGTTGTTCATAATTTTTTCAAGTATCTTAGCCGGGAGTGGTAAATGGGCAATGGGTCGGTAGTTAGCTGGATTAGTCACGTACAGGTTTGGTTTCTTCAACAAGGGAAGAAGGAACAATCTTTCCATATGGAAGGGAAATTGCCTAGATTGAACATAGTGTTAAAAATCTGAGTAAGTATAGGGCTATCCACCTTTGTTCTCTTTTTAAAGACAGCAGGAGGACAAGGATCAGCTTGCAATCCAAATTTAGCTCCTACTATGTGCTTAGCTACCACATCAGAAGTAATTGAGCCAAATAAACATAAAAATTTCCCTGAGGTTCATCATACATGGTTGGTTAAAAAGACATTATAAATATCCATAACTTTAGATTTAAGAGCTGATGCAATAGACTCACAGAAATGTTGGTCCCATTTTGTCGCATCAGTCTTTGGCAGTGAGGCTAAATTGGTAACTATTTTGAACAGCTCTTTGGGGATGTGTGTGGCTTTCTCAATTTTTTGAGTGAAGTAGTCCTTCTTAGCAAGTTTTTATAGTTGCTTAATACTGTTTTCTATAACTCTTTTTCTGCTGTGTCGTAGGTATCTCTCCAGCGCCATTCGTTCTACGGCACAATTATTTTTCCTTACTTAAAGCATCCGAGAACGAGTGGGCCGACGGCATACCCCAGTTCCCTGGGGTTTTTCTGATAGGCACAGAAGTTTTTTATAGCTTCATTTAGCCGTTCAGTGAATTTAACTGCGTTTGAATCTGCACACAGATTAAAGTGAGGACGTGTTTCCTCTAAAAAAGTTTGAAATGAAGCCAAATCTATTTTGCTCCACACAGTATAAGTTGATGAGAGTTTTTTTGTCGTCCTAACTGACTGAATTTTAGGAGCTACAAGATTAAATTTAATTAAAAATGGTCTGTCCAAGTCACAGGAAGGACTTCTTTCAATAACAGTCCTACCATGGAGCTAAAAATTCAGTCAAGCGTTTGTCCTGCGTTACATTATATTTTTCCTAAAATAATATGGGCTCACTTATGGTTTGTTCACTCTGTACATGTTTAATGGGCTCCATTAAATGTGTTATTGCATTAATACTAAACTGATACATATTTATGCTTCAGTGTGTATTAATTGAACTAAATAAATATTCTCTCCAATAATTGCCCATGTAAAGACAGCAAACACCTAAAGGAATAGCCACTGCCCAACCTTTATATGGTGAGCAGCATGGATTTTAATTTTCTTTTCTTCCGGAGAACAACCCAGGAGTAAGTAGCAGGACATCCTGACTGGAGCCAGGATGAGACCTAATGCCTGCCTAGCTTCACAGTAACTTGCCCTATGTTCTGAAAAGCTGACCTGTGGCCTGAGGAGTAGACCGTGGTCAAGATATCTGAACATTAGACTGAAGGTTTGAACAGAGAGAGCTGAAGATGAACCTCAAAGTCACAAAAACAGGACTGCAAGAGGATTTCAGAGGAAAAGGGTCCTCCAGCCACAGTACCTGAAGTGGCAGTAACTTTTGACATCCTTATGCCTTGGCAGCACAGCTTTGCTGCTTGCCCTTGCTGTGAAAGTTCTTGTCCATCCAGAAGTTTTCAGGCAGCAATAAAAATGTCAAGATGACTCTAATGATTAATGTACCTACTGATGAGAGATCTGAATTTTGGCTAGTGGCAGTTTAGACTGATGGTAAAGTAGTGCTGTAAAGAATGTGTACCATGCAGATTACATAACTGAGTGTGAGTGAACTATGAGTAGCTCTATAAAATAATGAAATGTATGTCAACGAGAGAGGTGCACTGTTGGAGGGCGATAGTGAAGCAATTCATGGAGAAGGAGGTCATAGAGGAAGAGTGCCAAAAAGCCAGTTGTACAGGGCACCACCTGCACTAATGGCCCTTTCTGAGAGTGTTAGTCCCCTCCTCACAAAGTTCAGGTCTAGTTGTGCCCCTGGTGCTTGATATTGTGTCCTAAAGAGTTTCAGAATAAATGCTCATCCACAGGGCCTCCCTTTGCTCAGATAGCAGACTAGGTAAAACCAAACTTGGCGCACCTCGAGACACTCTTCCTCTCTTCTCCCCTAGCCTTTTTTAAGTGCTCTGTATAATAGGAGCTACCACGTCATAGAAAATATTATAGCTGCAGCACTGTTGTTTTTCTGCCTAACACACCTGTACCAGCTACATAAGCTTCACAATTATAACTGTTGCTATCTAGGCAGTTGATACCATTATGTTTATTACTGGTTAAGCAGAGAAATACAAATTCCCTTGAACAGGACTATATGGAATATGACAAGAAACAATCAAGGCCTAAATAACAGAAATTCATAAACAAAACAACAAATTAGATTTTTGTAAAAAAATATTACAATTTATTATGTATACATACAAGAATAAAATTCACACTGAGGTATTACATTAAACACCAGTAAGACATGCAATTAAAAGGCCATATCAACACAAGTAATACAATTTATATCATTCAATTATGACCCGCATAATTGGCACAAGAAAAGACAGAAACTGTAAGACATGAGAAATTGTGCAATACTATAAGTATATTCGGACTCCTGGTTAATCACATCGATGTCGTGTATGTGAAGATCTATATATCTGCAGTGATGAGGAAGTCATGAATTATACAAATTTTGGAAAGCGTTGACGCGTTTCGGTGGGATTTCTTGATTCTTGCCACCTTTTTCAAGACTATATACAATGTCTGTCAAAACCAGGGGGTCATACAATTTCCCTAAAATTAATATACAACATATTAGCAAAATTTATAAAAAACTTATTAACATTTTGCATTTCATTGATATAAGGTCACATGGATGTGGAACAGCATTTCATATATGGTCTATTCAATATCCTACCATATTAGCATCCCAAAGGTGAAACCTACCCAAATTGTCTAGGTTAAACAACTCATAAGCGATTTATAAAGGGGTAAAATCCAATTGGAAGCCGTATGAGCATATCTACATCTCTATATTATAGGCAGAAAGCAAGAATAGTGCCCTATGTGCCTACCCTAGTTTTATATAAATTATAAACAGTCATTCTATTATACTCTTACACTTTTACAACGTCTCTACAGATAATCTCTAGGTATTTTGAATTTGTTGTTAAAAAGGTAGCTTCTAAATTTTACGGTTCTTTGCCGAGGTGGTTTATAAAAGAGGGTAATCCCATTCAGGCCCTAATGGTCAAAATGAAATCCCATATTATTAGCAGTGAGCAAGAAAGCCAGATGGGCATACTTCACGTAGATGTCACTTGATTTAGGGTAATACATTTATAGTACTACATTCCCTCTAAAAATGGATCCTATAGGCATGTCAAAGTTTATTGTTTAGAGGACTTGCCTCTATGATAAAGAGGACTATCTTACCCTAATATGTGCTACAAAAACGCTGTGCCCAAAGTCGTATTTATTTATTATCACAGTTTAACATTATGCACGGGCTTGGAGCTTTCAACCCAGAAATACAATCTGAATTTTTTTTTTATACAGGAGAGGAAACTCTGCTGATGATTTATTTCCACTTGTTTATTGTGAACCTTAATAAAAAGGGTATACCTTTTAATTTGATCAGGATTTTTCCTTATGTTTCTTTTATCTTGTACTCTTTTACGAGTAAAACGTGGCTCACTTCGCCTTTTAAAGGATGTTTGGCGCCTTCTTGTAATTAGGATAGCCCTGAAGGAACATTAACAAAATATGTGTTTGAATTATGCTAAACAGTGGAGCTAAACTTAGTCGTTTAATTAACCTGAAAGCGGATGTCAACAGGCGTACCTGTATTCGGGTTGTAGATAGAAAAAGGCAAAGGCAATGAAGTGACGGGCTGAAGCACCGGCTCCTTTAAAGCGTTGTTGGAGGCACAGCTCTGTTGAGTCTGTGATACTCGACCGCGGAAATAGACCGCTGTTAGTTGAAAAGGAGAGGAAGAATCAGATGGCACGATTCAATAGGAAAAACGCGTAGTCAGTCTTCCCAAAGTGAATTAAGACTCTATGCTACGCAGCGTGCAGCTTACCTGGGATATAGTATCTTGACGCCAAAATTTCTCTTGTTCGTAGCGTTACCCTAGCTTGTGTCACACTCCGCCAGGTTTAAAAAGCCTGAGCCCAGGATGGGATTGGTGCGAGATTAGCCCTATCTGGATACGATATGCTCCAGCCGTAAATTTGCATATAAGGAAACCTCCCCCTATTGGATAGTCCACAAAGGTTGGGAGACGGATACGCACTCGTGCGATTGCGAGTGTTTCTTTATGGTCCGCTAGTCCCCGAATACATTTTTTTTTTATAAAGTGCACTAGCGAGTGTGGATAGGTTCAGGTTTCAAGAGAAAGAAATCCGAAGGCCCTCGGAATGTTGCCTTAATGCAAGACATCGGGTTCTAGTCTGTTACATTAAACTACGGAGGCATAAAGTACACAGACTCCCATGGAAATAAAACTTGTTTTGTAATCCACTTCGAGAGATTCTAAATTATCGTTTTAGGAAATCATAAAATTACCGTGTCAACTGCTAGAATCCTAATTTAACGGGCGAATCAGGATAGAACGTGGTGCCCTAAATAGAAAAACAACGTAGATGGGAGCTGGAACGAATCGTACCAACAAATGTCTACAAATTACGGGGAGAACTCGAGACGTATTTACAGGGATGGATGAATTACTGGTTAAGAACATAACCTCTTTCCCTTGCTATCATGCATAACTTAAACCTGTTTGCCAGTGGAGTGTTGTAAAGGTGAATAACTTTACGGAAACAAAGAGTTTCTTTCATGGTGGCGATTTATTATAAATAGCAGTAACCCACGGGGTTGCTTCCATGTCCTGTGATTTCCAGTCGCAACTGACTAGCAGTAGCATTTGGAACCCACAGAGCGGGTGAGCAGCCACAACAGGTATTACTTGGGTAGCTGCATAAGCATAAGTTGTTAAATTTAAAGTAAACACAATTCCATCTCCTTCCCCTTTACAAAAGAACAAGAAACTTTATACACGTATCTATTGAAGGAAAAGGTGTTTATACATTGCAGGCAATGAGACCCTGCATGAAAATTCTAGTTACAGTGTTCATCTAATTTTGTATTGTTTCCCCAATAGCTAGACATTTATCCATCACAACCTCTTGAGGCTCATCTCAAGGAGCAGAATGCAAAGCTGTAAGTGCATTACAGCAAATAGCAAGATCTTGTTCTTCACTCTGATTTGCAAGATGTGCCGCTAAGGAAACACTAATATTCCAGACGGAAGAATCTGCATTGGAGAGAAGCTAAATGTGAGTTGTCTATAAAATGTTCATGTTTTAAATTTTTACCTTGCATGATCCTTCTTGCCTGATCATGTGTAAGCTTTACCAGTCACTTCCTTCCCCACTACCCTTTCTTTTCCAACAGCATAGAACCTTTTGACACTTTCAAGACTTGAACAGGTGATGAGAAAACATATATCCCTTTTTTAACCTTTTCCAATTTTAAATTCCTGAATTTTTACTCTGTGTCCGAATAATATTTTTGTAGTGACTGATGTTGAGAGATGGTGTGTACACTTGGGGCCTTATTGCGAGTTTGGCGGTTCAGTGGACTGCCGAACCAGCGATGGCAGTTCGACCACGGTGAGCTCAAGTGTTTGCCGGCTGTATTAAGAGTTGTTCTAACTGACTTTGAGGAGACTGCTGCTGGACCACTGACACCACCAGCCCACTCTGAGCACGGCGGCTATGAGGCTGTGGAAGGCTCAGACCACCAGTGAAACCGCCCACCCATTTACCTGTTGCTTTACAGCTGGCGGGACTGTGGCAGTCCAACCACCACATCTGAGATGGCAGAAAGGTAGGGATAAAAGGCCAAAACTCACATCTACTCATCTTCTTGCGACATGTAGCCCATTGTGCACGTCCTGCTGCTGCTCTATCTGCTTGACTACATGGATGAAAATTAGCAGTAAGTGATACAACTACCTGTTGCCATAGACTCCTCTGCAAAATGAAGCCCCGCCATGGACCATGCAAGAGAGGTCGGGTCCCTAAGTAAATTGTACATACACTGAGACCCTATCTGGGATTGTTTCTTAACAATCATCTCAAATACATCTGTAGAATGACCTCGTAGGTTAAAACATTTGTACTGCACAGACACATTGTACACAAATGGACACGTGTTTGCAAATTATTTAAAGCGATAATGATGTGTGCATTTACTGTTCCACAACTCCACCTCCTCATTAATATCACAACTATTTATGTCTGCCACACTTAACTGTTGTCCTTTCTCACTTGTCTGCCATGTCACCACTTATTTACACAGTCATGCAGCTTATCATTTCTCAAGTGTTGCTAAAATGACATTGAACTAACTGCAACTACCATGAGACCCTGTGACTCCAACTATAACCAATATGCTAGATTCTCTTTACCCCTTCTCACTTCTCTTCCATGTCACTACTAAAGTTCACTACACATACAGGTTTCCATTACTGAAGCTATGCTAAAATGAGACTGAAGTGACTACAACTAACACACGCCCTTGTCACTCCAACTGTGACCAAGATGCTGTACTGCTTTTGCCCCTTCTCACTTGTCTCCCATGTTACAACTGATGTTAACTGTTCATGCAGGTTGCCATTACTCAAGTGTTGATAAAGTGAGACTGAAGTGACAACCGCTTCCATGAAGCCTTGTCCCTCAAACTCTAACCAGTATGCTACACTACTATTGCTCCTTCTCACCTGTCTTCCCTATTATTACTGATCTACACTATCATGCAGCTTACCATTTCTCAAGTGTTGCTAAAGTGACAATGAACTGACTACTACTAACAAGATGCCTTGTGTTTGGAACTCTGACCAAGATGCTAAAGTGAATGTGACACACTCACATTGCACACATCCCAGCTCCTGTTGTGAGATAATAGACATATCAGTGTTACTGTGAATACTTGCCCGGATTGTGCTTTGTGTTGAACGCTGCTGCAGGGACCAGCAAAACTGCGTTTTTGCCCGCCCGCCGCCCGCTCCCTGAATCCTCATCTGCAGAGGCAGAACCGACGAGTGGAGTGCGGCGCAGGGACAGGAAAACTACCATCCCCAGCATCCCTAGCGGCACCGGCCGCGACAGTTTCGCGCCAGGAGGCGCAGAAATACGGCGTCACCCCGGTCGAGGGGGTGTTACTGTGAATACTTGCCCGGATTGTGCTTTGTGTTGAACGCTGCTGCAGGGACCAGCAAAACTGCGTTTTTGCCCGCCCGCCTCCCGCTCCCTGAATCCTCATCTGCAGAGGCAGAACCGACGAGTGGAGTGCGGCGCAGGGGCAGGAAAACTACCATCCCCAGCATCCCTAGCGGCACCGGCCGCGACAGTTTTGCGCCAGGAGGCGCAGAAATACGGCGTCACCCCGGTCGAGGGGGTGTTACTGTGAATACTTGCCCGGATTGTGCTTTGTGTTGAACGCTGCTGCAGGGACCAGCAAAACTGCGTTTTTGCCCGCCCGCCTCCCGCTCCCTGAATCCTCATCTGCAGAGGCAGAACCGACGAGTGGAGTGCGGCGCAGGGGCAGGAAAACTACCATCCCCAGCATCCCTAGCGGCACCGGCCGCGACAGTTTCGCGCCAGGAGGTGCAGAAATACGGCGTCACCCCGGTCGAGGGGGTGTTACTGTGAATACTTGCCCGGATTGTGCTTTGTGTTGAACACTGCTGCAGGGACCAGCAAAACTGCGTTTTTGCCCGCCCGCCTCACGCTCCCTGAATCCTCATCTGCAGAGGCAGAACCGACGAGTGGAGTGCGGCGCAGGGGCAGGAAAACTACCATCCCCAGCATCCCTAGCGGCACCGGCCGCGACAGTTTCGCGCCAGGAGGCGCAGAAATACGGCGTCACCCCGGTCGAGGGGGTGTTACTGTGAATACTTGCCCGGATTGTGCTTTGTGTTGAACGCTGCTGCAGGGACCAGCAAAACTGCGTTTTTGCCCGCCCGCCTCCCGCTCCCTGAATCCTCATCTGCAGAGGCAGAACTGACGAGTGGAGTGCGGCGCAGGGGCAGGAAAACTACCATCCCCAGCATCCCTAGCGGCACCAGCCACGACAGTTTCGCGCCAGGAGGCGCAGAAATACGGCATCACCCCGGTCGAGGGGGTGTTACTGTGAATACTTGCCCGGATTGTGCTTTGTGTTGAACGCTGCTGCAGGGACCAGCAAAACTGCGTTTTTGCCCGCCAGCCTCCCGCTCCCTGAATCCTCATCTGCAGAGGCAGAACCGACGAGTGGAGTGCGGCGCAGGGGCAGGAAAACTACCATCCCCAGCATCCCTAGCGGCACCGGCCGTGACAGTTTCGCGCCAGGAGGTGCAGAAATACGGCGTCACCCCGGTCGACGGGGTGTTACTGTGAATACTTGCCCGGATTGTGCTTTGTGTTGAACGCTGCTGCAGGGACCAGCAAAACTGCGTTTTTGCCCGCCCGCCTCCCGCTCCCTCAATCCTCATCTGCAGAGGCAGAACCGACGAGTGGAGTGCGGCGCAGGGGCAGGAAAACTACCATCCCCAGCATCCCTAGCGGCACCGGCCGCGACAGTTTCGCGCCAGGAGACGCAGAAATACGGCGTCACCCCGGTCGAGGGGGTGTTACTGTGAATACTTGCCCGGATTGTGCTTTGTGTTGAACGCTGCTGCAGGGACCAGCAAAACTGCGTTTTTGCCCGCCCGCCTCCCGCTCCCTGAATCCTCATCTGCAGAGGCAGAACCGATGAGTGGAGTGCGGCGCAGGGGCAGGAAAACTACCATCCCCAGCATCCCTAGCGGCACCGGCCGCGACAGTTTCGCATCAGGAGGCGCAGAAATACGGCGTCACCCCCGTCTCACGGGACGCGAGCGGGACGCCGGGCGAAGCCCGGGCAAAGGGCGGGCCCTCTGTGGCCCTCAGTGGCCGAGGTAGGCTGGGCTGGGCCCGGTCTTTTTCATTTTCGTTGTTATTGTTGCTATTCATACTATATACTTCTGGCTGCTAGAGGAAGTAACACTTTGCGAAGCTAATAAGTCGCTTCTTTTCTATCTTCCACCGGTGAGTTATTGCTGCATCTCCAGAGCTTTATTTATATTTTTACGAACATTGTATTATTCTGTGAACTCCTTTTCTGGGGGTAAACTATTTGAAAAACAACGAACTGTGGGAAAAGTCTGCAAAAGATGTCTAAAAAACTTCGCTCAGGAAGACTAGTGGGAGGAAGATCTGGTGCTAAAACAGTTACCAATCCCACGCGAAAAAAAAATCCGTAAATAATCCACCGTTGAAGGGTCAATGCCAACTCTTTGAGTTATGGGATAAACCTGTGGATAAGAAGTCTAATACAGCTGTAAAGGAAGCTCTCCTTTCTGCGGCTCAGGAGGAACTTACTCAAGTTATTACTAACTCTATGTCACCATCCTTGATGACCGCGCCACCACAAACAGCAGCGGTGGTGACTTCCTGTCTTGTTCATCTTGAAGGAGAGGGGGAGAGTAAGCTTGGCGTTCTTGCAACAGAAGGAAAACTAGAGAATCAACCACTTATGCCTCAAGCTCCTTCTGTGAATGACAGGTTAGGTGGGGAATCCTCATCATTATCTATTGATCTTGAACTTTGTGGCCGCTATGTAGATGCAGCTAGTTTGGAGGCTTTAGAACCCAATAAGCCTTCTGGGGGTGCTACTCCCTCTGGGCTAATGTTATATAGTAGTACTCCCTCGTTAAATGGATAGGACATGTCTGATCTGTTAAAAGCTTCCAGGAGTCCGGGTCTTAATCTTTCTGGTATTTGTCCTACAGCTGAAGCTTGTAATAAACCTATATCGGAATCTTTGATTGCTTTGGAACAATTATTAGCCTCCATATTATTTCTCCTGGGGAAATTTGTAGGCAGCTCGGATTGTATCCTGGACTTAGTTACTCAAATACTGAAGACATTGCTACAAAAAACACCAGAAACGAGGAGTGTTCCCTCCCCCAAGGCCGAATCTAGCTCTCCTAAGGGGAAAATAAACGCGCCTATATTGAATTCTGGTATAAAAGCTGGAGTAATAGTTCATGAAATGCATACTACAGTCCTGCCTTTAACTGCAGTGCCCAATTGTGTTAAGAACTCTGTTCTCGAGATTGAGGAAGAAAACAAATCTATCTCTGGCTCCAAAGTGGTTCAAGATCTATTTCCAATTTTCATGTCGGAAAATAAAAAAGAACAACCTGAAGATAAACAAGAAGTAAAGGTAAAAAACGGTAAACATAGAAATAATAAAGGGAATAAAAGGAAACCGATCCGAAAATACAGGAAGAAAAGACAACAACGGATAATCTTCCAAAACTCTATAGTCTCGTCTGAGAATGAAGAAATAGACTCTGATCCAACTTCTATGTCCTTAAAGGTGGATAGTGAATTTTGTCCACCAACGACTGTGGAAGATTTACCGCAAAAGGAGGGTCCGGTCCCGAATATTACTCCATCGGTAGCGATAAGAGCCTCTAACTTACATCAACTCGGGCCCCTTAACCCTTTGGCCTCTCCTTTTTCTCTTGCACCAGAGGTTGGAGATCGCCCCCCTCCCTCTCTCCAGCCAAAAAACTCAAAGGCTCATGTGGACACTCGTGTGCTAGACTTTTTACCTTTATTTGATGCAGACTTACCCTTAAACAGAACATGGCTACTTAAGCGCTTTAGCGAGATGGAAAATCTTCACCCTATTCAATCTAGGGACATTGAACTAGTCTCTTTGTTTGGTGGAGACAGGGTCTCATGTATAAGGGTTAAATTCTACTCCACAATTATTGTAAATTTGATATTGCAGCAAGCTGAGAATTTCCAACGTACTGGTATTGATGTTCTCCCTATTTTCAATCTTGGTAACACCCACCCTTCCGATGGGATGACACTAAAGGGTGATAAACAAAATGGGACAGCTTCTCCACTTAGAGACCTGAAGATCTGGGTGTCTAAAGGGAAACGTTCGGTCTCCCAGGTAAAGCCACTTCCACTGCTTCAGAACTCCTCCTTAATAGAGGATAATAATCGGTGGAATTGGCTGCACAGTGCTTTATCTACTAAGACCACAGATAACCCCAAATTGTTTCACCATCTTTAACACCCCATTGAAAATTATCTCTTGGAACGCGGCAGGGATTCATAGTAGCCCAGAGAAATTTGACTTTCTATTTTCTCTGGGAGCAAATGTGATCTGCATCCAGGAAACATGGTGTACTATTTTGCTGGATGTTTTAAAGGATTTCTATGTTCTGCAAGTGCCAGCTGCCCCATCCAAGAAAGGTCACGCTAGGGGGGGAATTGCTTGTCTATTATCAAATAACTTGCAGTGGAGATTCTCCCATTATACTGACCCAAGTAATCTTTTTCAAGCTATAACAATAGCAAACTTGTCTAGTAATTCAAAAAAGGCATCCGTTGTAATTATTAATGTGTATATCCCTCCAGAAGAGCGTTTTAATCCTATATTGAAGCAGGTATTTCGATATATTGGCCAAATTAAAAACGTACCATCCCCTCCGGAAGTTATCCTAGTAGGAGATCTGAACTGTAAAATTTCCAATGCTAGTCTGAAGCTTTTCAGAAATAAACCCAAAGAAGAGGCGCATTTTGTACCCCAATCCCTCTTCCCAGATAAAATAGTGACTAACAAAAGAGGGAAGATTCTGCTAGAAGAACTAGCGGCAGTTGAGGGAATTATATTAAATGGGAGATTCCCGTCTGATGTGCCTGCTAAATTTACACATAAGTCACCTTTCGGGTCCTCCATTCTTGATTATGCAATTTCGGATTATGGTTTGTTTCCCTGTATTCAGGACCTTAAGATAATCCCAACAACTCTGAGGGATCATAGTATAATGCTCATAACTATTTCTTTAAACCCTCTGCCCACTGTGCCATGGGCCCTTAACGGCAGTGACGCGGTTTTCCATGCTTCCACGGGAAGATGTTTTTGGAATCCCTCTGCCATTAATGGGGTGCATGATATACTATGTAAGACTCTATTATAATTAAATGAGTGGCGTGGTTTAGAAATAGTTAATTTTGAAAATCTTATGCGAAATATCATTTTAGATGTAAAAAAAGGCTACCCGCCCTAGAAATGGGGTAGTTGTGCCTAGTACACTACGCATCCTGAACAAAGAAATAAATAAACTAGTCCGTGAGCAATATTTAGATAGAGTTATGGAACGTGAAAAAGAAATCTGTAGGTTAAAAAGAAAGAGATGCAGACTAAAGGCGAAAATAAAAAAGGAGAAGGAAGATACAGTTTGGATTAACTTGAGGGAATCAGTTGTTCATGGTAGGATTAGAGAATTTTGGGCAATAATTGGGAAAGGATGCGGTACTAGAATAAGTCCTTGCCCCATCCCTATAGCTGAAGAAGTTTGGATTACTTATATACGGGACCTCTACGCAGGGAATGGTATTCCAGGTGAAGATATTGTCCTAGCTGCAACGCCTGAAGGACTCATTAATTATCCCACAGAGGAATCAATTGAAATAGCCATAAGGAATATGCGCGCCTCCGGTGCAATGGGTCCCGATGAACTCCCTATGACCGTCTTGAAGCAGGATCCCTTAATGTGGAGTAAAATCCTGTACCCATTGTTTAACGCCTGTTTCTTGTCAAATACGGTACCTGCCTCCTGGAGGGGAAGTATTTTGGTCCCTATTTTTAAGAAGGGAACTAGGGACAGCCCCAGTAACTATCGTTTGATCGCCCTCCTCGACTCTATCGGAAAGGTTTTTGAGAAATGTCTCTTAAATTTTCTTTCCGATTGGGTCGAGGAGAACAATATCTTGCCTCTTGAACAAACTGGCTTCCGTAGGGTGCACGGTACTCTAGACAACCTCACCACTCTCCAGGTGGTAACTGATAAATATGTGCAGGTGAGAGGGGGGGTGGTCTATGCGGCTTTTATTGATTTCTCCACAGCGTTCGATAAAGTGGATCGTAGAACGCTGTGGAGAAAATTGGCAGCGCTTGGTGTTCCATCCTATCTTTTGGAGCTTGTTCGCACACTCCATACAGAGACTTGGTGCAGTGTCTTGCAAGGGGGCGAAAGGGGGCTCTCCCATCAAATTTCTTCTTTGAATGGCCTAAAACAAGGCTGCCTATTGGCTCCCCTTTTGTTCTCCTTGTATACTGTAGACCTGCCTGTTGCCTTGTCTGTCAGTGAAGGTATTGCTCCGGTGATTGGGGGGACCCCAATATCTTGCTTGATGTATGCCGATGACGTCCTTATTTTAGATCTGACTCCCAAAGGCCTTGCAAATCGGCTATATGCCCTTCATGATTTTTCTGTTGCTCATTGCATGAAGATTAACATTTCCAAAAGCAAAATTATGTGCATAGCCGGGAAAAAGAAGTGCCGATCTGAAAATTTTGGTTGGTATATCGGCGATCAAAAACTGGAGGTGGTTAAATCTTATACTTTCCTGGGGAAAATTATTGCGGCTAACTTGAGCGAGAGGCCTCAAATTGAGCATAGTTCGCGCAAAGCCCTCGCCCATGGCAAAGGTTTAAATTCTCTGTATCAGGCCACTGGGAAAAGGCACTTTTTGTGTTTACTGGAGGTATATAGGTCCAAAATTCCCGCTACGATACTATATGGTATCGAACTTATAGAGATGAAATATTGGGACTTTTGCCATAAGATTGAGGGGAAACTCTTAAGATCCCTATCTTCTCTGAATACTGCGTGCCCTTTGGCCGCTTGCAGGCTCGATTTTGGTCTCAGGAGCAGCTGGGTACAGGGATTATGTGCCCTGGTAAGATGGGTGGCTTGCCTGGCTAGAGCTGAACTGGGGACGATGAGAGCTCTCCTTAAAACTGAATTACTGGGTAATTTTAGGGAGTTTTCACAACTTGTAAGGAATTTTAGAAAAGCTGTAACTCTTCTAAAGTTAGATGAAAACACTTTGTTTTTGCACTCTCCCTTACAGTTAAAACTCTTATTAAAACAGGCCTCGTGGGAACTGTGTTTTCAGTCAGATAAGAATATAATTTATGGAAAAAGGGTAGTAGAACTTCTCCTTAATTCTTACTCGATTAAATTGGCCCAACCATATGTTACATGGAACTTGCCGCATGGTATTCGTAGATTATGGTTTCTTTTACGTTATGATCTATTACCTTTAAATCTACTTTTATCCAAATGGTACGGTTCTTCCCCTATGTGCAATTTATGTAACCTGAGCACCCAGGATCGCATGCATGTTTTATTGATCTGCCCTGCGCTTCGCATATTGCGTCTCAAATGGTTAAAACCTATTTGTCTTCGTCTGGGCATTTCTACTCTGAACAGCTTTCTCCAATCACTTTATTGGCCTCCTAATGAAATGTTTTGTTTCTATATTTTTAACTTTTTCAAAGGTTTTTTAGCTATTTATTAATATGTTTCTGGAGATGTTTGACATTGCTTCCTGTTGTAGATTTGTCATCGTATGTTATTTTGTATTCAAATGTGTTTTTGAATGTCTTTACTTTGATATGTATTTGTTTTTTCCTTTTATCACTGTGAATTTTTATGTGGCCCTCTTAGAGAGCCAAAACATAATAAAATAAATTGAATAATAGACATATCAGTATGGATGTGCCATTAAAGTGAAACACACCTTCTCTGCTACAACTCTGTAGTTGACTCTCACACATCACCCTCCTGAAAAAGCAATGGCATTCAATGGGATTACATAGAATCAGTGTGAGAAATATTCTAAGGGCACAACGCAAACAATGTCTGCAGGATAGCTATGAGTCTATCAGGGGAAACCTGAAAGGCTGGGGCACAGTACTATCTTTTTACATACCTGACAAACTCCATGGGCATTGGACCTGGGAACTGAAGTATATTGGGAACAACCAATTGTATAGCCTAGTTCCATGCATATGTAGGCAATGGGTAAGTGCAATGTATGTAAGCAAACACTGCACTTACAGCACATGGCACACATCCAGATGAGGTAGCGACATGGTACACCTTGCAAAATAGACACATGTCCATGCAGAACTAGACAAAGGTATGACAAGTTGACCCCTTCTGTTAGAAATGGGGGTCTCTAGTTGGCAGAGGCAGACACCTTTGTCCAAATAGGGATCCTTGCTTCTAGTCATGGTAAGGGGATACTTCTTTAAAACATAATATATAGAGGGGTTGCACACCTTTTTTCATATTCTTGCTAGTTTACATCCAATTATGTTCTTTACAACTCAACTATTGGGTGCTCACCGGAAACATGCTCAGCCCAAACGTCATGTGTTAAACTGCAGTGAGAAGTCAGAACTGAACTGAGAATGTTTACTTCTAATGATTAAGCATGGGCGAATTTTGCGAATTCGTGATCCGCGAATTTTTCGGATTTGCGAATTCGCAATCCGCAAAATTCGCGAATTCGTGCAAATTTGCGGATTTTTTTATTTTTGTGTATTCGCGGGGCACTTTGCGTGTTCGCGGGTGTTCGCTGGGCGCTATGCGTGTTCGCAGGGTTTTTTTTTGCCTGGTTAATCACTGCCACCCTCTCGTTTTTTATGCCCTTCTGCCCTCTGTACCACTCGTTTCTGTGCCCTTCTGCCCTCTGCCCCACTCATTTTTTATCCCCTTCTGCCCTCTGTCCCACTTTTGTGCCCTTCTGCCCTCAGCCCCACTTAGAATGGCGCCGGCAAGCTGCCAGCGCCATTCTAAAATAGCTACAAAGAGCTTCAACAGGATAAGATAAAGTAAAGCAGGTGCTCGAGTTGAAGGTCAAATTAAGTTACATAATCATAAATCACCCCAAGTTTGGGGTGATTAATGATTGTGTAACTGAATTTGACCTTTAACTCGAGCACCTGCTTTACTTTATCTATTAGAGCCTCCTGTTGAAGCTGACTTTTGTAACTATTTTAGAATGGCTCTGGCAGCTTGCCGGCGCCATTCTAAAAGAGTTACAAAAGTCAGCTTGAACTTTTGACCCAATCCGATCCGCTCGCGGATTTTGCAAAAATCCGCAAGTGGAACGGATTTTCCGCCCATGCTTACTAATGATGTTACCATTACAATAACTTAAGCGTTTTTTATTACGAGGACATTGATTATGTGAATATTATGCACGGGACAGAAGCGCCGGGCAGAGACATTGAAGGGAATGATGCATTATGGGTGTTGGAGTATCTAAAGTGAGTGAGGGTGTACCGCACGACCAGGTGATTACCACGTGGTCAAGTGTGGGAGGAAATTGGAGAGGAGGGGGGGATTCAGGGTTTAAAAATCAGGTGAACCGCGAAGTGGAGGATTATCTTGTTTTTGAGTGAGGAGGATAACAGACTGTTTAGCACGATGAAGGATTGTTAGCAGGTATGTGAGAAACTCCAAAGCAAATAGGGGAATGAGAAGACAGTGGAGGCGGGTAAAATAACGGGAAGGTTTCAAAAGAATAGCTAGTATCGAGGGAAGGAGTGTGATTGTGAGTGAATTGAAAATCAGTGGCACAGACGGAGGAACATGCGGTCAAGTGAAGGGTTAGTGGGGAGAAGATAAATGCATCAAAGGGAAGTTGTAGTATTGACATTGGTGGAGTAAGCGGGGATGATTTGAAGGGGTGCTATACATGCGGGTTATTGAAAAGTAAATACTTGATGGTGAGCAATATGTAATGAGTGTGTTTGGAGTAAAAGTGCAAGAGATGTATACACACTTGGTCTATGAAAAAAAATGACAGGAATAATGATAGTAATGTACGAAGAATAAATTGTGTACGATAAAATGGATGTTATATTAATACAGATGCATATTGTAATTTTCAGTTACCCCTGACGAAGAGCCTGATTGTCTTGAAATGCATTTGTGAATAAACTGCTTTTTATGAACCTGGCTCTAATACGTGTTTTTGAAGGAGGTTCGGAAGGCCCGTCTTAAGCACACGAAACCTGGAAAATTGTCTTTTTCTTGCATGTGGATTGGAACAGTGTAAATGTGCATAAAAAGGAGGATAACTAAAGGACAAAAAAGAGAGTAAGAAGTAAGAAATGATAAAAGGTTAAGAAAATACAGACTGCTGAATGCAGTACACAGCTGTGCCATCGGTTTGGGACCTAGTGGTGTTCCATTTTGGATGTGTCTAAGGGGATACTTCTTACCTTGTCCTACACTTAGGTAGACTGGGGTAGAACTAGTTAGAGAATGCATCTTATGAGTACTCACATTTTAGCCTATGTTATTTATGTATATGAATATATATGTCATAGCGAAAAGATAATGCTAGCGCAGTAATATTTTTTTTCTCCTGCTTACGCTGTACATATTATATCTCGCATACTATCTTATGATTGTAAAAGCACATATCTCTTATATGAGAAATAAGACTGTTCAATAAATCCTTTTTATTGAAACGCCCGTCTATTCTTTCTGTGTAACTCTGCAGAAACTAAGCATACACGATTAGCGGAGTGAAACTGTTATCTATTGTTTCCACGATTCTGAGAGTGTTCGGATTCTAAAGGGAATCAAAGCTGTTATGTTTATGCAGTTGCCTGAAAATACTCCCTTCTTGTTTACAAGGAGTTTCTAGTGGCCTCTGAGTTAGCGGTAAGCATGGGCGAATTTTGCGAATCTCGCGTTCGCGAATTTTGCGGATTTGCGAACTCGCAATCCGCAAAATCCGCGAATTCTCGCGAATTTGCGGATTTTTTTTTTTGTGTGTTTGCGCGGGTTTCTGCCAGTTCGCGAGGGTTTTGTACAATGTCGCAAATTGCGAACTTACCTGTCGGGTCGCAAGTTTCACGAACTTGTTGTTTCTACGTGTCCAGCCTGTTTGGGACACTCTTCTTTATCACTGCCACTCTCTGTCACCACTGCCACTCTCTGACTACTCATGCCACCCTCTGGCCCACCCATGCCACCCTCTGTTTCATCACAGCACCCTCTGGTTGTCCAGTCAGTGTACATTATTGTGGCAACGCAAGCACACCTTCCCTGCCTCAAGTGACCTGAATTAATTTGGGGCTGATTAATGTGTCACAGAATATTTTTTTAGCTGGCACCTGCTTCCTTAGTGCTTCCTGATTAGTGAACTTTTGCACTTGCTAAGTGCTTTCATTGTTGCAAAATTAGTTACAACACCTGCCCTGCCCCAACTGACAATAATGAATTAGGGGCTGATTAATGGATTTGAACTGCCAGCCTGGCTCCTGCTTGTCTCCCTTAGCTGTAATTCAGGACCTTTGTGGCATATGTGTAACTATTCTGAGGTTCAGAGCAGGGTCACATAATAGTTGCAACTGGCAACTGAACTCTGGAGGGGCCCCTCAGCAAGCACTACAGGAAATGGCTACTAATGATGAGCCTGAACTTTTGAACCTGGTAAGTAGTTTCAGTTTTGATTAGATCGTATTTCTGCAATTTTGCACTTATTCGCGGGGCGCGAAGTTGTACTGGGAAGCCGCGAACTCACGCGAACAGTGCGAGCAGTGCGAGCAAAATCCGCTGCTCGCAGATTTGCGGATTTTGCGGGAGATTCGCGAATCTCGCGGATTGCGAATTTCCCGAAAATCCGCAAAATCCGCGAGCGAAACGGATTTTCCGCCCACACCTAGTTAGCGGGCACACAAAGTAATTAGGTTTAATATACTTGATAAGGGCATACTGACCTCAGTCCTATGCCAAACCTATAGTGTATATTATTGCAATACCCACACCCTATTAGGGAAAAAGGAACTACACTATACTGCCACTTTTGAAGAAACCCAATCTGGATCAGGAGGACCCCTTCAGCTATTGACCCATATCAAGGCTGCCGTTTCCAGCTAAGATCATTGAAAAATGTCTTAATGAAGACTGTCCGCTTTCCTTGCGGAGGGTGACATTCTGGACCATTTGCAATATGGTTTCCGGGTTCATCACAGCACTGGATTGGTGCTAATCACGGCCACTGAAGAGCTGAGGCAAACGCTCAACAGAGGGGGGAGCACTGCCCTTATCCTGTTAGATCTCTCAGTGGAATTTGACACGGTCAACCACGATGTGTTGGTTGACCGTCTCGCCTTGCTGGAAATTAGGGATAAAGCGCTCCTCCTACTTAGCTTCTTCCTTTCTAACAGAGTTCAATTGGTGGCACATGATGTATTCTACTCCCTAACATTCTCACTCCCTTGTGGAGTTTCACAGGACTCATCATTGAGCCTCACCCTTTTTAACCTGTATGTCACCCCCCTGGCCAGGCTTGTAAGAAGCTTCAGCTTTACACTGGTATCTTACGTGGATGACACACAGATAATAGTGTCCATTAACAGATCATCCTCTGACACTGCAGCTTGAGTAAAAGACTGCATGAGCCATATAAGGAAGTGGATGCAGGATACCGGTTTAAAGTAAAACACATCCAAAACGGAAGTCATGCTCTTTGGCAACACACCAGTTAACTGGTCTGACAGATGGTGGACGAATCCTATGGGCTCTCCTCCGACACCCGCCAACAAAGTAAAACATCTTGGAGCTCTCTTCTACACTAAACTGTCCTTGGAAACCCAGCTCAATCACACCACATCGGCTAGCTTTTTCATTCTTAAAATCCTGAAAAAAGTACTACCATTTATTCCACTTGAGCTAAGTCACAGCGCTAATGGCCTCCAGGCTGGACTATTGCAATGCCCTTCTTACTAGTGTATGGAAGCGTAGCATACATGGACTCCAGATGACTCAGAACACCGCAGCTAGACTCCTGCTTGGGCTCACTTGCTACCATTCGGTCACCAAGCCTCTCGCACACCTACACTGGCTGCCCATTAGCAAACATATTAATTTCAAATCATTATGTATTGCGTTTAAGGCTACACATGGCCTTGGTCCTTGGCCCTTGGCAACTGTTGCAACTTTTTAAACCCTACGTCCCACCAGATCACTTAGATCCGTGGTACTCATAGTACGGCCCACGGGCCGTCAGCTGCCCTGCAGGCCTTCATTGGCGGCCCACAGCCTTGCCTTGCCATTTCTACATTTCCAGTGAGGCCAGCAGTAAACACAGAAGATGACTGCAGGAACATACGTAGTGAATACGTATTAAATAGGTATTCACTACGTATGGTCCTGCAGCCATCTTCAGTGCTTACTGCCGGACTCTGTGATGTCATGGCACCAGTGGAAAGCTTCCCAAAAGGACCTTTAAAAGTCATCTGTAAGCACTTTCACCGCTGACTTTTAAAGGGCCTTTTGGAAAGCTTCCTGTTTGGACAGAGAACGAAAGAGGCACAGATAGATATAGACAGGCCCAGACAGATATAGACAGATACAGAGAGAGGGACAGAGACAGATAAAGACAGAAACAGATGGAGACAGAGACAGACAGAGATAGAGACAGAGACAGACAAACAGAGAAAAACAGAGCGAGACACAGAGACAGATAGAGACAGACCGAGAGATTGAGACAGAGACAGATAGAGACAACAAATAGAGACAGACAGAGACAGGGACAGACCGAGACAGATAGAGGCAGCGACTTCTAGAGACAGAGACAGATAGAGCCAAAGACAGACAGAACTAGAGACAGAGCTAGTGACAGAGCTAGAGACAGAGAGAGGCAGGGACAGACAGAGACAAATAGAGACAGACAGAGACACCCGATAGAGACAGAGACGCCCGATAGAGACAGAGACCGATAGAGACAGAGACCGATAGAGACAGAGACCGATAGAGACAGAGACCGATAGAGACAGAGACCGATAGAGACAGAGACCGATAGAGACAGAGACCGATAGAGACAGAGACAGATCAAGACAGCGACATCTAGAGATAGAGACAGATAGAAACAAAGACGGATGAGACAGAGACCGAGCTAGAGACAGAGAGACCGGGACAGACAGAGACAGAGAGATAGAGACAGATAGAGAAATCAAATGGAGACGGACAGAGACAGACAGAGACAGGGACAGACAGAGACAGAGACAGAGCTAGCGACAGAGCTAGAGATAGAGACAGATAAAGACAGAGATAGAGACAGACAGAGACTGACAGACAGAGACAGAGAGAGACAACAGGTAGTGACAGACCCAGAGACAGAGACAGATAGAGACAAAGACAGATACAGAGACTGAGAGAGATAGGGACAGACCGAGACTGAGACAGATAAAGACTGAGACAGATAAAGACTGAGACAGATAAAGACTGAGACAGATAGAGACCGAGACAGATAGAGACCGAGACAGATAGAGACCGAGACAGATAGAGACCGAGACAGATAGAGACCGAGACAGATAGAGACCGAGACAGATAGAGACCGAGACAGATAGAGACCGAGACAGATAGAGACCGAGACAGATAGAGACCGAGACAGATAGAGACCGAGACAGATAGAGACCGAGACAGATAGAGACAGAGATAGATAGGGAAAGAGCTAGAGACAGAGATAGAGAGAGAGACCAGGACAGACAGAGTCAGATAAAGACAGCGAGAGATAGAGACTAATATAGATAGAAACAGATAGTGACAGATAGAGACCGCTGGATACATAGACAGATAGAGACAGAGATAGAGACAGAGATAGATGGAGACAGAGACAGACAGATATAGAGAGAGAGGTAGGCAGAGATAGTTAGAGAGAGAGACATCTAGAGAGAGAGAGAGAGAGAGAGACAGCTAGAGAGAGCGAGAGAGAGACAGAGATAGATAGAGATAGAGAGAGAGAGCGAGATAGATAGAAAGAGAGTGAGAGAGAGAAAGAGAGTGAGAGAGAGAAAGAGAGATAGAGATAGATAGAGAGAGAGAAGAGAGACAGAGAGTGAGAGAGAGAGATATAGATATAGAGAGAGAGACACAGGTATTTTTCTTTGCTCTAGCCCCGTCTCCCCACTGACCCCGCCCCACCTGGGAGCCCTGTAAATTTGGCCCCCAAGAGAAAGTTTGTGAGTACCCATGACTTAGATCATCAGACAGTGGCAACCTGATCATCCCCAAGCTACACAAAGTTATTTGGGGAGGAAAAAGCTTTGCCTACACCACTTCCAAACTTTGGAACACCCTGCCTATTTCTCTAAAAAAAGAACCCAATTTACTGAAATTCAGGTAGCACCTAAAACCTTGGGTCTACTACTGTCCCTCCATCTCTACCTCGGCCTGCCTACCCTTGTTAAGCGCCTAGACACCTCTGGGTACTTGTAGCACTATATAATTTCTTGATTTAATTTCATAGGTGCTGATTACTGTCACAGTGACTACATATATCAGTTTCACAGGTTTGACTTTCACATTGTTTCACCCGTTTCGGACAATAGTGATTGATAATCCTTGGCCAATTCCATTGTCTATCAGGGCACCACAATTAGTTTTCACTACACTTTTCAGATTTCCCACGCATCTTCCTGCCCTGATGGGGCCCCGGTATCACATTGATGGTTGAAACTTCATTAGCATATGAAACAAACAAACAAGGAAATTGGATATTGGTCTAACAGTTGCTCATTAACCTTGTTGTTTGTTTAATATACACATAACGATTGGATTTATTTTTCCCCTTCACTTATCTAGTGACAAAATGGGCTGTTGTTTTCTTTGTTACTGGGATGCACTACACTTTTAGAGAAAAAAAAATTGTGGTAAAAATTGATTCTATGTTAAATGAGCTATCTTTCATATATGGTGATCTGGAGACTGAATTATTTCTGTGCATTAATTGCATACAGTCAAACTGGCTGATACATGAAGAATGAATTGAATTATACCAATAAGAACCACTTTGATTTAAGAAGTCAAATAAGCCAAGGATTCCCATAGGTTTAAGTAGGGCTCTTGTTTCATAGTGCTTTTCTTTCACAAGGAGCACAGCCACATTTTAAAGTGGTTCCCTTCAGTGCCGGTTGTACCGTGGTATTTTTTCCTTTATTAACAACAGAAACACACTTTTGCCTTCAGCCATTGTTATTAGTTCACAAACAATAACGTTTATCAAAAACCATGACAAAACAAAGCAAGCATTGCTAAAGGGCTGGAGGTCAATGCCAGATTTATTGGCTTTACCAATGCTTGTTACAGCATTGAATCTGAATATTGTCAAATATAAAGTGTCCCTCTTTCTCAGACAAACCTTGATCTCAGTCAAGATTATATCATAGTTAGCTCCTTTACAGTTCTTTCAGGACTTAAAGCCTCTAAATCCTGAAATATCTCACAAATGAGAACTCTAATTACAAATGTCGAAGCATTCACCTTATATTCTGAATAAGACCCAACCTCACTAACACTTTCAGTTCTTTCTCAGACCTAACATAGGATGGGATTTTGTCACTTTCTGAGAACAGAAATTCTCCCGATGTTGGACAGTGTTAAAACTGTAGCAGCCACCGTAGAACTGAAAGCCAGGTAACTGAGGCAGGATGGTCCTGCTAACAGTCTGGAGCATTAGAGAGATTTTTCTGAAAATGTTTAAAGACCCAATGCAGAATGGAACTTTGGGAATATTCAGCTAGGTTACCATTTGTATTTCAACTCCTAGGGCTAGATGTAGGTAGAATAGATTTACCGATTTTTAATTACCGAATTTTACCGATTCAGTAATGAAAAATCGGTAAATCTAAGGGCTGGGTATGTAGGTATTCCAGATGTGCTGGAATACCGAATTGGAAGAATTCAGTATTTACCGATTCGGTAAATACCGAATCGGTAATGCCCATTCATTCGTATGGGCTTTGAAGCCCACAGGAATGAATGGGCATTACCGATTCGGTATTTACCGAATCGGTAAATACCGAATATCACAAGGGTGCAGGGGGTGTCACTTTGACACCCTCTGGCACCCCAAAAATAGGCATGTGCGCCATGCGGCACACAGACATGCCCTAAGGGCTTGTCTGTCTGTCACATGGCTAGGTGTGCATGCACACATGTGCATGCACACCTGAATTCGGTATTTTAACACCCAATTGGATTGGGTGGTAAAATACCGAATTTGTAGGGCCTTTGGGACTCAGAAGAGTCCCACCTACATCTGGGAATTACAGAATCGGTAAAAATACCGATTCGGTATTTTACAGATTCTGTAAATTTACTGATTCGGTAAATTTACAGAATCTGTAAAATCTGGCCCCCTACATCTCAAGATGCCAAATACCGGTCGGAAACGGCCGAATTCGGCCGTTTCCGACCAGTATTTGCCACCTACATCGGGCCCTTAATGTTTTCTTTGACATCCTCAGGACAGCTCAACTACAATTGAAACATTTTCTGTTACATACTACAACAGCTGCTTGGTAACGGAGTATCGACAAGTCATAGTGTTTTTTCTCTTTCCCTATGAAAAATCTCATTGTTCATAAGACTATGTTTACATGACTTAAGGAAGCTACGTAATTTGAATTACTTAATTTTCCGGAATTGTATTGTTTTTACCTACTACATCACCTTCATCCCATCAGGAATAACCAATAGGACATTTTTGGGGATGCCAAGGTGTTTCACCTTGGTAACTTATGGAGTATAATTGCTCAAATTTTGGAACTGAACTTGGCTCGCCCCCATTTTGCAGCACTGAACATTGACAGCTTGAATATCTGAGGACTACAGTGAACTGTGATGGAACACTGCAATCTGCTGCCGACCGGTGTACTAGCACAGTTTGAACCTTTTCGGCTAAAGGGTTCACGTCATGCTGCTGTGATTTGCTGTTACAGCGACAGACTGAGACAGATTTACTGCCTTTAATGAACTGGAATGGGTCACTTGGAACTTACTGAACTTTGCTATGGGTTTGTATGAGGCGCAACAAATTTTCTATCAACTCATATGCTGTAGAAGTCCAAATCTGCCTCGGCTGGAGAAGATTTTTCCTATTGTTGTTGAATCTCCAAGGATTAATATTATTTTATTAAATCTATTAGTTATTATAAGGGCTGTGAGTTTTTATCCTGGATGTTCTTTCATATGATTCAATAACTAAACTTTGAAATTTAACTAAACTTTGCTGATTCTGACTCATTATCTCTTTGTTGATTTTGAATCACTATGGGCCCGATGTAGGTAAATCTAATTTACCACTTCTAAAATACCGAATCATACCGATTCGGTATTTAAGAAGTGGTAAATTAGAGGGGGGGAAATGTAGGTAATTCTGATTTGGTAAATACCGAATCTGTAAGATTCGGTATTTACCGATTCTGTAAATACCGAATCGGTATCCTCCATTGATTCCTATCGGCCTTGAAGCCCATAGGAATCAATGTGGAATACCGAATCGGTATTTACCGATTCGGTAATTACCTATTCTTGCAAGGGTGCAGGGGGTGTCACTTTGACACCCTCTAGCACCCCAATTACAGGCTTGTGTGCCATGTGGCACACATACATGCCCTAAGGGCATGTCTGTGTGTCACATGGCACAGGTGTGCATGCACAGATGTGCATGTACACCTGGATTAGGTATTTTACCACCCAATTGGATTGGGTGGTAAAATACCGACTCCTGAAGGCCTGTGGCACTCTTCAGAGTGCCACCTACATCTCTATTTACCGATTCTGTGCATTTACCGATTCGGTATTTTACCGAATCGGTAAATGTACAGAATCGGTAAAATTACCGAATCTGTACTTATGTAGCCCCCTACATAAGAAAACCGTAATACCGGTCGGAAACGGCCGAATTCGGCCGTTTCCGACCGGTATTAGGGCTCCTACATCGGGCCCTATGTTCGTTAATGCATATTTCTGATTGTAAGGAGTAAAAGTTTTGACAATAGCAATTATCCAATTCCTTGTCCTCATTGGATTATTGCCCATCCTCTGAATATCAAGTCCCTTCCAGCACAAAAGAAGATCCATTGGTGGACCGAGAGATTTGACTTGGTAGCTAGAGGGGAGAAAGGGTAATCTAGTGAAAATATAGTGAATACTAATAACTCATGAATACACAAAAATATATGGACCCAGAGTAACGCTATACCAAGGGCAAGTCTGAAACCTTGGTGAAATCCTGATGGAGGTCATTGGAGGACTACTCTTGCTGCTTCTCAAATGAGAAGACACATTTTGTAGCACCAGAGACAACAAGCATTGGCATAGCCAATAGGTCTCGCCTTTGGAACATTATAGGTGTTTAGTTATCCAGTACAATATCCTTGGTGCAACAACATCAAGTGTTGCATGGCTAAACACTTATAAGGTCCCAAAGGCAAGACCTATTGGCTATGCTAATGCTTGTTCTATGTGTGGTGAATTAAACTTGCACTGATGCTGCCTGAACTTTATTTTATGTGCGAGTGAAGCGCGAACTGCTCCTGCCTTCTGCTGTGCTTGTTCAATGTGTGCGTTAAACTATGCTTATCTGCTTCTTGTCCCTGTTGTACCTGTTTGGGGCACGAGGAAAGCATGTCTACTGCATGACAATGTGCAAGTGTCTCAAGTATTCCCTGCTTCTGCCTATCTAAGAACTAGTACCTGAACAATTGAAATACGTTTTGTGAATGGGAGCATGTGCCTCTATTTGCAAGTGAGGGAAGTATACACTTTGTGCTATCCTGTGGGCAGTGTTTAATTTGTGAAAAATTAAGTGCAAGGGACCTCATCATGAGGGCACTACAGACTACTCCACCCCTTGCCCCTGCCAGCGCTGCCAATGACAGCACCAAACTAGCTACTAACCTTCACACTCCTACAAGTGTGACAATTCAGACTATTTCAGGACCCCACAGCTATGAGATTAGCATGGACGGCAGGTCATTGTCGTTTTTAATGTATATTGAATTAGTAAACAACTGTTGTTGTGCTCACTCTAAATCGTACAAACATCCCACCATGTGGCAGACTGTCATAAGTGCCTGAGCTGTCATTTAAGTACTAGTGCCGAGCACCGGAAAACACTGGCTCAAATTAAGCACTGCCGGTGGGTGAATTGTAAAAGAGGAGAATAATGTACTTCAAAACATTATATTTAGGTATAATGCCCAGTTCAAGAACAACGTAATATTAAGACAATAGATTTGCTGGTTGAGTTCTTTTGTTCCTGTTTTTTGAGTATCAGAGGATGACAGCCAACAAGTGCCCCACCCCCTAGTTGCTTATTGGCCTTGTTAAGGATGTTCAAAAGGTTGACAGCAGTTTCATCTAGTCCTATTTCCTCAGTATTAGGCGATAATGTAATAGGATAAAGCAGTAGAAGCCTGTTCTGAGGGTAGAGGGGCCCGCCCCACCTTTTTGCAAACATGAAGAGTGTGTGTTAGTCAGGCTGAGCAAAATCCAGCCTGACAGGCACTTCATGTTTGGGTCAGGCAGCCAGGTGCTGTACATGAGACAAATGCGCAGTCACCTGGCAGCCGAGCCAAACTCTGCCAGGCTTAATTTTTCACAGCACTTTGAAAAGTGCTCAGAGGTCCTCCTCCTCATGTGGGAGGCGATATAGATAGACAGGGGCCTCGGTGCTTCAGTTTTAAGCCCTAAGTGCCCAGGCCTGACTGTTCATCAGTGATATGAGGAAAGTAACTCCTAGGCAATTAAACACTTCAAACAGACACAATAAATGTCATCATTTAAGGTGCAATAGAAAGAGAAATGCAAGAGAATGAGAAATATGTAGGGACTATATTTCCACTTTAATAATCAATCATTAAAAACATCTTTATCTAAAAAAGACATAATGTACAATATATCATTATTTGTCATGAAAACCATTCATATAAACACATTTAAAAAGTTGCAATATTATATGCCTTTGCGCGTTTAGGCGTATTCAACGCCTTCCTCAGGAGTAGCCACAACTTTATCTGTAAATGATAAAGAATGCATACTCAATGTCCGTACATAATACATTATTAACTCTATACATCATTTATTTAATCATTTACAGTCTCTAATTAAAACAACAATTTACCAACAATTTACCAAATCAATTGTATTCTCACTTCTAGCAGATGCAATCACAATCTGTTGCTACATTATCCTTATATATGTATATATATATATATATATACATATATATATATATATATATATACATACATATTCTTATATATACACATAACATTGCAATATAGTTCTGAGTGCTCATGTACAATTATAGATTCTTCAATAGTTAAACATTATAGTAATACCCACTTTGTGAAGATTCAAAGGATAGGAAACATAAAGGATAGTAATAATAGGGGCTGTGCCTATTTTAATCAAAACATGTTGATGATATTGTATTAATAAACTTACTTTCAATTCTGCAGTAGGGTCAGTTTAAGTGTGCTGGAACACTGAACCTTTTTTATCCCGGTTTACAAAGTATAAAATCGGTAATGATACCAGTATTGACATTAGGCATTCCATATAACTTTGATCTTACTCGTTGTTCTATATATATTTTCATTAACCTCATTCTCATCCTCATTTACGATAAAACGTTGGGCTCTATCGCTATTATTTTAAGTGGTCATGAACTAATAAAACTCATCACTAATGCAAATGGAGAATATTCAACCAATACCTGGTATTACTGTTGTGAATCCAAATATAAAACTGTAGGAAACTTTATAGCGATGTGTCGATACCTCCTCTATTTCCGAATATATATCGTCGTTTTTCTATAACCTAGTAAGAACATAATATGGAATTATTTTATTACAACTAATAAAGATTTCAACGTAGAAAGGGAGATTTCATATAAATAAAAAGTCGACTATAGATTACTTGATAAAACGTTTTTAGCTGATAATACGCGTATAAACCCACCATGGATAGCGAATATATATCGTGAGAGGAGCGGATTCTTAAAAACTGTATGTTTGAACAAAATATACAGTATACATTATTTTCAAATACCGTGCGACATAATTGCCTACACATGGCTATATTCTATCATTTATAAATCCCATTAAGTTTACCTGTGCGTTATAGCAGCATCTGTATTAAAATTCTGTGCTGGAAATGGCTACCGGCGTCTTGTCGATTCAGGATGTAGATTTCGCGGTAGACATTCTCTACGGTTAAATACTCTATTTACCATCACGTCCTACATCATGTGACGCGGAAGTAAAGATCCGTATGTGTGGCTGATCCTTCAGGTTTTTATGTAACCCACACAGGTTAGCAACGGAACCATATATATTCCGCTATGTAACCATATCTATTTAGCTAAATTTATTTATGCCGAATGTCTAACAAACAGACATAGTTCTCATCTACAATATTTGAAAACATTTTCTCGTAAATAGCATCATTAGTCACGTGGTAAGGAAGTGACGTGCCAAGGGCGATGTAAACAAGGGACTAACCTCAAAATCACTATTTCACAGAAAACGTGTAATAGTGATAAATACATTTGTTTTCTAAGAACTTTATTGATACTGTATTTCTTAACAAAAACAGATTACTTTATATCTAAAATCATTACATTCTATGCTGAATTTAATTATGTGCCAAAAGAGTCCTATTGTTATCGTTATGTAACGTCCAAGAGTATCTCACGCCAATATTATGAGTATTAAACACTCTAAACATAGAATGTGTCTATCAGTGCCCCACATGATATTAAATTATATCGGCTGAAGGCACCAATCACTTATATAAAATAACAAACAAGGGGTCCATTAGGATGTCGTGCGGTTGCACCACCGCGGTGCTGGTGGGGCAGAAAAATGCCTTTTTCCGCCCCGAGCTGGGGAACTCACATCCGCCATATTAGTATAGCAAAACATAGGTCATTTACCGTGTGCCGCGGAGCGACGCGCACCGGCATCAAAGTGCGCCCGCCACCACGGCGGTGGGAGCCAATGGAGACTCACCCCTGTGCGGAATGACGTCTGCACCGCTCCACAAATTAGGATGGCCCAACAGGCAGATGCACCGCAGCGGAGACACCGCCCAACCAGACACAGCAGAAACTCGATAGCAGAGCGCAATAGCACAGACCCAGTCGTCACCACCCGGTCATGAACGCCATGGACCCAGCCCTACATATGCATCCGGTCATGTACCTGCTACTGCACTACCATCAATTGGGCCTCCGCGGACGCTGCCGCAGGTACGCTAATACACAAATACAACACACAGGCTGACACAGGGTCCAACTCCACCACATACACCCTGCTGGGGGTCACAACACATCCACAAGGGCACCCCTACATCACTCACCTGCCAACAAGTCCCCCCTCTGCATCCGGTACACACATCAACCGCGAACTAGCAGCAACGTCCCGCTCCCGGTCACGTCACCGCCGCGGTCAACACATGCGCACAATGCCCAAGGCAAGGCCACAACAAGACATGGGCAGGGCACAGACACCACAGGGACACACCACCCCCAACCACACATCAACACACCCCAGCAAGTCACAGGCCAGGTTCCCATCCTGGGCTCCACCATGCACAGCAACAAGCACAGGAACAAGCAAGCATAATACACACCCTGCACCACACTACAGACAACCAGGGTGACAGCCACTGCAGGAGTGGCTGACAAGGAACACACAACACCTGTGCCTTACACACTGAAGGCTGACAATACTTCACAGCACATACACATACAAACAAACACACACCCTTGCTGTATCCACAAACATAACACACACACAGGGTAGCCTGAACAGATGCCTGCACAAAACTACACACAAACACCACAGGAACACACACACAGCCCCAACATAAGCAGACATACCCTGCCAGCCAAACTTTGGAAAGGTAATGGGAGTACAAACACAACATCACTGCATAACATCATAACTTACCAACAAAACACACACCACATACCACAAATCACACAAGAATTGTACCTACACAGAACTACACTGCCTCATCAAACAACCCACACATGCACATGCAAGCACAAATCTACAAACACCACAGGACATCAGGGAATGCACATCAGGCAATGCCAAGCCCACACACCCACAATACTGTATGCACAACAGGCTGTGTGTGCACAACAAGCACAACAGCTACACACAGACATGACTGACACAACCTCAACACACACACCACAAATCAGCACAGCACAAAAACAACAGCACACCCAGGAAGTGAAGATACACTACAGCCAACACACAGACACCCCCACACAACAACAACAGGATGCACCACTCTGGCATACAAAAGCACAACCAGCTTCACCAGAGCACCGGGCAGCACATACAGCTCAAGTGCACAAGGGCAATCTACACTGATGAATAGCACAAGAAAATCACACATAAAACAATGAGGCCATGTCCAGAGCGGAACAGCACTCTTGGCCCAAAAACTGCACCACAAGGCACAGTCTCACAAATGAAGGGATTGGGAGGCACATACACTTGTAAACAAAGGGGACAGCTGACATCAAAATCAACTGACTTGCATATCACCATTAGACATGTGAGGTGTGTACCATACACAATTAGAGTGAATGCAGAGCCACAATGGCTAGACACAAGTGGCACACATAGGGGATGGCATCACACCACACACCATGCCATACAGGAGGAGAAAAGGCACCATGTGCTTGCAGTGCAAGAGAAAGTCACACACAATGGCAGTGAGGAGCCGCAGGGCCACACAGTCCACACAAACACACATTGATGATCAAACAAACACAACACTGATGTGCAAGTCACACACTTTGCACACTCAGTAGTGACAAAAACATTAATGAGGAGTCACACACAACTGCATGGACACATCCACACACTGCACAGTGCACAACAGACAACTCACACAAGCGCATACAATCATTCACATAGGGCCAAACAACAGGCATATAACTCCTGGCTAACACATGTGTGGCTATCGCAATCCAGGGGAAAACACACATCCACACCCACTACAAAGTCACACCCTTCACAATGCATACCTCATCACCACCCAAGAGCACACATCTCATGTATGCCAGGGGACCAGGACTAAGGGCCAACACAGGATTACCATACACATACACAGCTGGGCACATATACAGGAATAACACACATACATCATGACAGTGCCCAGCCTGCATGCAAACCTGTGCACAGCATCACACCCTGTGCTGGCAGTCTACCCCAACCTGACATGGCATCAACGTAGCCAACAACACAAAACCACTCAAAATAGAACTGCATGACAGGTAAAAGAGCCAACACAGATAACACAAGTATCAGTGTCTGAATGGACTGAAGACCCTGTTACCCCTGTTTAAAAATGTGATTCGGCCAAAGAGCTTGGCAATGTTGAAGTGACACATAGAGCATGGGGCACAGGCTACCAAATGCACACACAAAAAGATCTTTAATCAGCAAGTACACTAACGAAACAGACAACAGGAGTAACTGTCTTTATTCACATATTGCACAGATGTAATAGTTGAACAGCTGTACACAAGATCAAGGTACAAAATGCTGAACAAAAACAAGATATCATGCACAAGCAAACTGTAAACAGGAATGCCAGTGTCCATGGCACAGGTGAGACTCTAACACAGCAGAGCAACAGGGCCAGTGTCCAGGGCAGGTGGCACAGCAAGTACATGAGAGGCTGCACAGGGGAGACTCCAACACAGCACAGTAACAGGGCCAATGCCCATGCCACAGGTGAGACTCCAACACAGAATAGCAACAGGGCCAATGTCCAGGGCAGGTGGCACAACAAGTACATGGGAGACTGCACAGGGGAGACTCCAACACAGCAGAGTAACAGGGTCAGTGGCCATGGCACAGGTGAGACTCCAACACAGCAGAGCAACAGGGCCAGTGTCCAGGGCAGGTGGCACAGCAAGTACATGAGAGGCTGCACAGGGGAGACTCCAACACAGCAGAGTAATAGGGCCAGTGCCCATGCCACAGGTGAGACTCCAACAAGGAATAGCAACAGGGCCAATGACCAGGGCAGGTGGCACAGCAAGTACATGGGAGACTGCACAGGGGAGACTCCAACACAGCAGAGTAACAGGGCCAGTGACCATGGAACAGGTGAGACTCCAACACAGCAGAGCAGCAGGGCCAGTGTCCAGGTCAGGTGGCACAGCAAGTACATGAGAGGCTGCACAGGCAAGTGGAGAGTTGCAGTGAATGACAAGGCCAGTGGCCAGGGAGAAGTGCAGAGTCAGGGCATGAGAAGCTGCACAGGCAAAGCAGAACAGCAGTGAATGACACGGCCAGTGGCCAGGGAGAAGTTCAGAGTCAGGGCATGAGAAGCTGTACAGGCAAGGCCAGAACAGCAGTGAGTGACAAGGCCAGTGGGCATGGCAAAGTGCAGAGTCAGGACATGAGAAGCTGCACAGGCAAGGCCAGAACAGCAGTGAATGACAAGGCCAGTGGCCAGGGAGAAGTGCAGAGTCAGGACATGAGAAGCTACACAGGCAAGGGGAGAACTGCAGTGACCGACAAGGCCAGTGGCCAGGGAGAAGTGCAGAGTCAGGGCATGAGAAGCTGCACAGTGAGTGTGTTTGACTGTACCCTTTCATGGCCAGCAACAAAACCAGGTGGCAAACAATGGTCAGACTAGCACACCTCTATGAGAGACAGGTGTATGAGGGGGACTGCCACTCACATCTGGCTGTCAGGTGGACTTGGAGATGGGTGTGTGTCGGGGTCAGCAGGAACACTTGACTGGGGAGACAGAGTAACAGGTGAGGTAGGGCTAACAGTCGTCTGGCAAGCTGGAGGGCTGTTTGGACCAGGTGGTATAGTGGTACGTGGAGGTGGAGTCATGCATACCTGGGACACTGTGTGGGTGGGAGAGGTTGGAGGGGTGCCCTTCCACTTTTTGGGAATACAAAATGGCTTCCCTGTCTTGGGGTTAATGGGAACTGGTGATGACACAACAGGTACACACACCAACTGTCCTGCATCTGGTCCAGACACTGTAACTCCCTCTGGTGATGGGCGGATCCTGCAGAACGCTTTGTCTGGCTACACCTCTGGACCCTGCTTGCCAGGTGTCCCACTTACAGTGCCCTCCTTTGCCTGTTTGCTAGGTGTCCCACCTACAGTGCCCTCCTTTGCCCCTTTGCCAGGTGTCCCACCTACAGTGCCCTCCTTTGGCCCTTTGCCAGCTGTCCAACCTATAGTGCCCTCCTTTGCCTCTTTTCCTGGTGTGGCCCCTACCGTGCTCTCATCCACCTGCTTCACTGGGCTTGGAATTGGAGTTGATGTGGAGGGGGGATGATGGCCTGTGCCCTTCATAGGTGCACCCTTGCTATACAACACCTCCTCAGTGGGCACAGACACTGCATGCCTAGCTCTGCGTGAAGTTTTAGGGTCAGGAGAGTCCTTTGCTGGAGATGACTCAGAGGTTTGTGAGGCTGATTTCGGCCTTGCTCTTCCCTGACGGGCTCTTGTCCTTGCATTCTGGGGTGGCTCTGCTCTTCTGGGGGGATGGTGTCTATGGGCGGGACCGCTTGGGTTGTGTCTTCTGTGTGCTGGTACACAGACAAAATATCGAGTTTTAAATTTCGATATACAATAATATCGAAGTTTAAATATCGATGGGACAAAATATCGAAGGTAAGTAATATCGACAGTCTTAATATCGATATTAGTATGATATCAGTAATATCGAAGTTTTAAATATCGATGTCAATAATATCGAAATAAATAACTTCGATGTTACTAATATCAATTTTTAAATAAATTTAGTGTATATTATATTGTATTTATTATGTTTTATTATTTATTTTTAATGTAATTTAATTAAATATTGTCTTTTACTACTGTAGCGGGTTGTGGGTTTATAGGGGAATAGGGTGGGAAGTAATTTAGTTATGTTAAATTAAATATTAATTAGTAGGAATTATTAATTAATTAATTGAGAATTAATTTTTAATTAATTTTAATTGATTAATTGATAAATATGTTCTGTAGCGGGTTATGGGTTTATAGGGGAATAGGGTGGGAAGTAATTTAATAATAATTATTTAATATATATATGTTTGTACATATTTTAGTTAATAATTAATTGGTAATTAATTTATATTAATTAGTGAATTAATTAATATAATTTTGTACATATTTTTAATTATTAATTAGTTGGTAATTAATTAATATTAATTAGTTAATTACATTAATTATAGTAATTTTTTATATATATAATTTTTTGTTATTCTTAATTAATTGGGAAAAATAATATTAATTATTACATTAAATTAATTACAGCTAATGTGCTAATATATTTACTTTAGTGTTATTGTTAATTAATAATTAATTGGTAATTAAATAATATTAATTAATTTTGGGTAAAGGAGTATTTTTAGGGTTCAGGGTCAGTTTTCAGTTTTTGGGTAAAGGGGTATTTTTAGGGTTCAGGGTCAGTTTTCAGTTCTTGGGTAAAGGGGTATTTTTAGGGTTCTGGGTAATTTTTCAGTTTTTGGGTAAAGGGGTATGTTTAGGGTTCAGGGTCAGTTTTCAATTCTTGGGTAAAGGGTTATTTTTAGGGTTCAGGGTCAGTTTTCAGTTTTTGGGTAAAGGGGTATTTTTAGGGTTCAGGGTCAGTTTTCAGTTTTTGGGTAAAGGGGTATTTTTAGGGTTCAGGGTCAGTTTTGGGTTTTTGGGGTACAGGGATATTTTTAGGGTTCAGGGTCAGTTTTGGGTTTTTGGGGTACAGGCGTACAGGGTAAAAACAAAATAAATTACATTAAATCAATTAAATAACATTAAAAAAAATAAAATTACATTAAATTATTAAGTGTTTTATTTATTTTAAATGTATATGTATTAGTTTTAATTTTGTTGTAATATTTTTATTTAATATTTGTAAAATTATATGTATTTTAAAATTATTTTTACATTATTATTAATACATTTAAAAAAATGATATTTTTAATTCAGATATTTTTGTACTACGATATTATTTTTTCGATATTTTTTGTACTTACCTTAATGAAGATATGATTCCGATATTTTTGATGTCGATATTTTTGTGCCGATATTTTTGTATTTCGATATTCTGTCTGTCGATATTATGTCAGACATTCCTGTGTGCTCCTTGTGCTGTATCGTGTCTGTAACGCATGCAAGCCGTGTTTACTGTCCTCTGATGTGGCCACTGACTGGGGGGTGGACAAAAGCACCTGAGCAGGAATGGGAGCATATGCTTGTTGAAGGGCAGACGTTACTGCGATTGACAGACTGGACTGCACAGTGGGGCCCACCCACGGCAGAGTGTTTGGCCTCCATGTAGGCAACCACCTGCCCTAATTTCTTGTCATGGTCACTGAAGGCATTGAGCAGGGCGGTATGGCCCACACAAAGCTGGCGCAGGAGCTCTACACACTCAGCACTGAGGGCAGTAGGGGGGACAGGTGCAGCCTCAGCGGTGCCAGGCGTGAATGTAAGTCACCCCCTCTTACGGACACGGGCAGCACCAGAGGAAGTGGATGGGAGGCTGGGCACTGGCCGTTGAGTGGTAGATGATGTAGCCACACAGCACAACACCTTGCCCGTGGATGAAGTGTACCACACACAACTTGACATTCCCACACCTATCATGTCCCAACACCCATTGCCACTGACAGGCCTTCAGGGAACCTGATTGGAGAACACAAACACCTTTTAGGACATGACAGTCCACAATGCCAAGTAGGCCATACCAAGCACCATGTGGTACTCTGGGGCACCTTGTTGTCAGACGTGTGACCCTCAAGAATCATGGAGCATGCAAAGTCGGAATACATAAACTCACACTCAGATAGTGGACCATTATGGTAACCCCCCTAATACATTTCCCACACCATCACAATGCATATTGACCATGTGGTTCCCAAAACCCCTGGCTATGATAAAGTACAGCAGGGATTATCAGCCTTATAAGAGCTGTTTGGCACAATGCCTGACACTAGCACACATCCCGGTAGCCACTTACATTACACATCACTGCACCACCCCGCAAACATGATGTGGCTCACCATTACCACTGGCTCTATACACATGCATCCACTCCCAGGCAATGTCACCCTCCCAAAATACTCACCCCTGCCTTGCTGGCGATGCTCCATCAGACGTGCATCCAACTCCGGATTAGTCACTGCCACTATGCGGAACATCAGTGGTGTCAAGTTGCGCAGTGCCAGACGCCCAGTGCGCCGTTGCAGCCCCAAGTCATCTCGGCCACGTTTATCGCCAGAGAGTTGATGTCATCCCACCTCTTGTGGCAGTGGGTGCGTTGTCTGTTGGATACCCCCAGGGCCCATACCTTTGCAGCAATGGCCCTCCACACGGCCTTACGCTGGTGTACCTTGAGCTGCAGGTATAGGAGAAAAGTAGGGTAAGTGACCAGTTACACAGTGTTATGTACCAACATCTATCACAACAGTAGCAATACGCAGAGTCCGGGCCAATTGTAATCCCCCTAATTCCCAAACTGGGGGACACCTCACAAGGGAACTCTGCATGGCCAAAATAGTTATCATAGTATGCATGCATGAGGGAGTAGAGGCTACATGCCAATCACACACACATGCAGGATGACTGCACTGAAACCCCTCTGTGGGTTGCACACATCACCAGTTCCATGCATGTCTGACCACCCCCTGCCCAACAGCACCCTCAATGATAACTTACCACTACATTGGGGCCACCATAGAGTCTCGGGTACTGTGCCAGCACCTCGTCCACTAGCACCTCCAGCTCCTCGCTTGTAATTGGGCTGGCACGGATCTTCTCAGTTCTTGCTATCCCTGTGGACATGGAACACCTGTGGTTGAAGTGAGTGGTGAGGAGTCCCAGGCAGCAGGCACTTCTAGCAGCAGCAGCAGAGGGTCCCAGGCAGCAGGCACTTCTGGCAGCAGCAGCGGAGGGTCCCAGGCAGCAGGCACTTCTGGCAGCAGCAGGAGAGGGTCCCAGGCAGCAGCAGGAGAGGGTCCCAGGCAGCAGCAGCAGAGGGTCCCAGGCAGCAGGCATTTCTGGCAGCAGCAGGAGAGGGTCCTGGGCAGCAGCAGCAGAAGGTCCCAGGCAGCAGGCACTTCTGGCAGGAGAGGGTCCCAGGCAGCAGCAGCAGAGGTTCCCAGGCAGCAGGCACTTCTGGCAGCAGCAGAGGGTCCCAGGCAGCAGGCACTTCTTGCAGCAGCAGAAGAGGGTCCAGGCAGCTGGCTCTGTGAGCAGTGGAAATGTGTTGCTCACTCCCACAGATTTATAGCCCCCTGGGCTTGTTAGTGAGGTGCAAAGCTGCAATTATTGGTTGTGCAGGACTGCCTCATTCAAAAGCATCCAATGATTGGCTCCGCGTTGGCGGAGCACGCCTTCCGTGATTTTCAAACCTGCATAATGCACCACAATCATCGCTTCCATTGGCTGTAGGCAGTGCTCCATGGTGGTGAGGCACCGCAGGGGCCCGGATTGTGCTACCACGATGGTACATCGTTCAAAAGCATCCAATGACCTGCTCCGCGGTGGCGGAGCACGCCTCCTGCGATTTTCAAAACTGCATCATGCCACCGCACTCATCGCTCCCAGTGGCTGTAGGCAATGCTCCATGGCGGTGATGCACCGCAGGGGCCCAGGGTGCGCTACCACGATGGTGCATCATTCAAAAGCATACAATGATCGGCTCCGCAGTGGCGGAGTACGCCTTCTGCGATTTTCAAAACCGCATCATGCCACCTCCTTCATTGCTCCCATTGGCTGTAGGCAATGCCCCATGGTGGTGTTGCACCGCTGTGGCCAGACGGTAACAACCGCCATATGTGTGGCGCTGCATGCCCACCGCCAGCAACCCATGCCAATCTCTACCGCACTTGTGTAGGGGGTGGTGCTGGTGTCACACCGTCACGGCCAGGCGGTAGCAACCGCCATATGTGTGGCGCAGCATGCCCACTGCCAGCAACCCATGCCAATCTCTACCGCATTTGTGTAGGGGAGGGTGCTGGTGTCACACCGCCGTGGACAGATGGTAGCAACCGCCATATGTGTGGCGCTGCATGCCCACCGCCAGCAACTCATGCCAATCTCTACCACACTTGTGTAGGAGGTGGTGCTGGTGTCACAATGCCGTGGACAGACGAATGCTACCGCCATATGTGTGGCGCAGCACGCCCACCACCAGAAACCCATGTCTCCATGCCAATCTCTACCACACTTGTGTAGGGGGTGGGGCTGGTGTCCCACCACTGTGGACAGGCGGTAGCAACTGCCATATGTGTGGCGCTGCATGCCCACCGCCAGCAACCCATGGTTGCACGATATGTGTGATGCACATTGGTCTGTGTTCCTGCAATGTCACTGATGCATTTGATGGTTGATAATGCCTGACAGTGTTAAGCTGGTGTCAATAATGTGTAAACAATCAATGTGTTGTGGGTCAGTGCTGACCTTGGCAAGGCTTGTCTCACTGTATGGTGTTGTTTCATACTTGTGCTACCATATCATGCACACAAGTTTACCATCTAATGTGATCATTGTGCTCTTGATGTGCGCCCGCTTCACATGATGCATTGAGGTGTGACAGGTACAGCAGATGTGTGTGAGGCATTCATGGGCATCTAACACACTTTTGTGGATGGTACGGGATGTGGCGTGCACATGTGGAATGTTGTGTTCAGAAACTGTGCATTTGCATTCACATTCCATTATGTTTATGGCACCTGTGTATTGAAAATGGATTGCTGTGTCCTCTGTGTGTCTCAAATTTAAACACATGTAACCTTGTGTGCCACGCTTCTCACATGGAATGTTAAGGTTTTGCGTGACATGCTTAAATGTATGTGCTGAGTCCACCTCATGATGGTTGTCATTGTCATGTGTCCATGTACATCTCAACTAGGAGGAGGCCAAATCTCATACGTCACCTGACAGTGCTGGGGGACATAGAAGATGTAGCGATCATCCGAAAATTCTGCCTCGAAAGAGCGACCATGAAGACCCTTTGTGATCTTTTGGAGCCCTACTTGCAGCCTCGTCACCACTACCCAACAGCCTTCAAACCCACATACAAAGTGATGGCAAACCTCCACTTTTTTGCAACTGGTTCCTTCCAGGAGACCGTGGCCGGCGCTGCAGGGATGTCGCAACCCATGTTCAGCATGGTGCTGAGGGATGTTCTTGCAGCCATGATGAGATATAAGGATTGTTACATACATTTCCACAGGGAAATTGAATTGCCAGGTGTGAAGGGTGACTTCTGTGCCCTTGGGCACATCCCCCATGTTGTTGGTGCCATTGATTGCACCCATGCCGGTCTGGTGGCACCACAGGCCACAAAGCATATTTTTAGGAATCGCAAACATTACCGTTCTATAAATGTGCAGGTGGTGTGCCTTGCGGACATAACAATTTCACATGTGTGTGCAAGATTCCCCAGATCTGCCCATGATTCATACGTCATGAGGAACAGCATGGTGCCCCGGATGATGGCTAACCTGCATCCCGATCATGCATGGATTGTGGGTGAGTATGCCCAGTGATATGGTGTGCTGTGTGTTTATGACCTGCTGCCCTCTGCCTGTGCAACATTGCAATGTGTGTTTGTCATTCCTAGGTGACTCTGCATATCCCAGTCACCCATGGCTGCTGAGTCCACTGAGAAATCCCAGGACCCCGGCTGACCTCAGCTACAATGAGGCCCATGGCAGAACCCGACGTGTCATTGAGCGGAATTTTAGCCTACTCAAGTCAAGATTCCACTGCCTTGACAGGACTGGAGGAGCACTGGCACACTCGCCTGGGAAGGTCTGCAAGATCATTGTGGCATGCTGTACGCTGCACAATATGGCCATTCACAAGGAGATTCCCCTGCTCCTGGATGATGGAGAGAAACCAAGGCCCGCCCCTGCCCAAGGACCTGAGTCCAGGGATGAGGACAGTGGAGAGGAGGAAGGAGTTGACATTTGTCAACAGCTCATCAACCGCTACTTCACTTGAAGGTGTGTAAAGATGTACGACTTGTACATTGTCTGTTGTGGTGGTTGTTGTTGTTGTGCAGGGCTATCTGCGGATGGTACAGACAGGCACAAGTTGAGTCACCTGTGTGTAGGAAAGGTAGCATTGACATTCCATATGTGGACGTATTCTGGACTCTATTTGTTAACACCTGCTGCACATAGTCTTGTATGCCTGTAGTCTCATGTGTATGTTTTGTGTAGTCTTATGACTGTAATGCCACAATGACACCAGTGACTGTTGTTCTGTTGTGTCTTCCTAGGTGCTTCAGAATAATCCTGCCCTACATACTGTACATCATTTGGACACATTATGGACATTTTCCAAACTGTAAATATTACACTAAAAACGATACATCACAAGATCTGGTGTGTCAGGTTTTGTATTTGCAAAGTGGACTGTTAAATGTTCTCTTTCATGTTTTTTACACTGTACCTTTAAGCTCTTGTTATTTTTCTTTGAGTGTTCTTTAGAACACCTCTGGCTTCTAGACATCAGGCCAGTTACTCTGTTCCTGTATGCCAAGAAGCTGCATTCTCTGTTGCTGTGCTGCTGACATTAAATCTTCTCAAAAACCTCAAGTTGTTCCTGTGGATTTTATAACAAAATTTGGTGACGAGGGAAAAAACACCTTTTTTATTTGGATATACAGCAGCACAGGTGTGGAGTTATTTATTGAAATCTTCAATTCTAAGAGTGAACCTCTAGAGGATTGTTTTCTCGTATTCATGAAGGTATTTAATTCAAATTGAAGAAATCGCCGTGTTCAAGACTCTTACCAACACTGAATGAGCGATTTTCAACAAATTTGAGGTATTTTGGAAAGGTATTTAGCTTTGAATTATTTGCACTGGCTTCTGGAGTGTGCTTCCACCCTAACGACTCGAGACCCAACATCCGTCACTGCGCCTTGTTTCAGGCGTCATCGGAGGAAGAACGGTACCGGGTGTTGCTGTTCCATTGAGGCGTCACACTTTGGAAGCAAGAAGCAGCGCGAGAGTTAAGTTTAACCCCTTCCATGCTCATGACGAGCTCAGCTCGTCATGAGGCACAGTTGAGCTGTGCTGATGACGAGCTGAGCTCGTCATGAATATAGCCTAAGTACAATTTCCAGCACAGGCGAAAAATAACCACAGCAGCGATGTGGTTAAGATTACGCTGCTACGCTCAGTGCGCAATGGTGTAATTACGCTGCGTGGGAGCAGCGTGGCAGCCATTTTGGATGTATTTTTTCGTTACCATAGCAACATTTCACCGCAAGTTGGTGATTTCGATGCATGATATGTTGCTTGGATTTACGAAGCGACTTTCAATAGAAGTAAGTGTTCATTGACTTGAAATACTTATATACGACGTGAAGGAACTTGATATTGACATAACAAAGAAGTTTGGTTTTTATTTTGGTCACTTGTACATGATCTGGTTCTGGGATGCTTTCAATATAAACATAAGAACAAAATTATATATTTGCAATTAGCAAAGGAATACATCGGTTCTACAGTGTAATACCCTTCAGAATTTGATTCCATTATAACCATATTTATTGTTTTATCATATTTACAACATGCCTTCAACTACATGAAGGCTATTGATGGCGAACGCATGGGTGCGGAGAGAAAGAAAAGTATACTTTTACACTGCTTAGGTTCTGAGGGACAAATGGTTTTTAGGGCTTTACCTCCCATTCCACCTGCGGATGGTGAAGGTGAAGGTACTAATGTCTATAAGGAAGCACTTCTTAGGATTGAAAAAAGATTTAAACTTGTTTCAATATAGCTCTTAATAGATATAAGTTTTACACTCATGCACAACAAGATACAAAATCCACAGGAACAACTTGAGGTTTTTGAGAAGATTTAATGTCAGCAGCACAGCAACAGAGAATGCAGCTTCTTGGCATACAGGAACAGAGTAACTGACCTGATGTCTAGAAGCCAGAGGTGTTCTAAAGAACACTCAAAGAAAAATAACAAGAGCTTAAAGGTACAGTGTAAAAAACATGAAAGAGAAAATGTAACACATCTCTCTTCAATAAACAGAAATAAACAATAACAGGTTATGAAACATAGTCATCAAATTTCCTGGGAACAAATCTTGGTTGATCAGAAGTCTTGACTCTGGAAGCAATTGAACCCTTTGCTGCTTGTTGAGTACAAGGATACAAAGACTGATGAACAGTGGGACATTTAGCAACACGTTTGATGTTCCGCAACTTGCCATCTTGGGTAATAACACTATTGCTAAACACTCTTACCACTTTTATTGGTTTGCCAAACTTATCAGAACATTTTGTTATTAAACCAGGTCTTTTGATCCTAACTAAATCTCCCACTGCAAAATTGGGAGTTCTGACATTCCACTTATTGTCATACCACAATTTGGTTTTTGCTTGTTTATTCTCAACTTTCTGAGCAGCCTGTTCAACCAATTCCTTTGAAAAAGATTTATTAGAAAATGTATCCCTGAACCACCAAGGACAAATAGTTGAAGCTGGATCACGTCCCTTGAGAAGACGGAATGGACTAACTTCTGTGGTTGAATGGGGAGTAATTCTATAAAACCAAAGTTTTTCTCTCAAAATGGTTTTCCAATCAGTACCCGACTTACAAACATCAGCAATGAACCCTTTCAAAACCCTATTAAAACGTTCCACTAATCCATTTTCATGTGGTTCATAAAAAGACACAGTATGATGTTTAATGCAATGTAATTTAAGGAATTCTCCATCTCTAATGAGGTAAGTTGAACCCCATTATCAGTGACAATAGTCGTAGGACAACCTTCTCTGGAAAAGACTTCCTTAAAATCCTCTACCACCATGTTAGTAGAAGCAGATGAAACAAACTTAACTTCTGGCCATTTAGAATGGTAGTCTACAAGTACAAAAACATAACGAGAATCACTTGGAAGACACAAAAATGGACCAGAGATATCAAAAGCTAATTTTTTTCAGGGAGCAGTAGGCCAAGAGGTTGTCTTCAAAGGGGGAACACTGACTTTTAGCATTTTATCATTTCCCATGCAAACAGTACACTCTCTTACTTTGTGATCAACCAAGCGATCTAGACCCGGCCACCAGAACTAGTTCCTTATTAACCTTTTCATGGCCGACATTCCTGGATGAGATCTATGTGCCACATCCAAAATCATATTTTGCATGGAAAGGGTGGTACACATTTACCTGACTTGAAAACCAAATTGTTCTCAAGTTCTAATTCATTGGATACATTGAACATTGGCATAAAATCCTCTTTTAAATGCTTTTTATCAGGCCATCCCTCTAAAATATATTTTTTGATGGCCTGTAAAGTAAGATCTTGGTTATCAGCAGATTCCCACATTTTCTCAGAAATTTCACCAAAAGAAGTTGACAAAACATCCTGTAAACAAGTATACAACTTCAGTATCATCCAAAATTTTGCTATCTGAAGTTAAACACGGATGGCGAGACATAAAATCTGCAACTACATTTTTTTTCCCTGGAAAAAACTCAGGAGTGAAGGAATATTCCTGAAGTCTAGAAGTTAACCTGGAGATGCTTGCCGTGGAATTCCACACTCCACCAGGAGAAAGAATATTTACTAACGGCTTGTGATCCATTCTCAGCACAAATTTACTGCCCCAAATAAAATTCCTGAAATGTTCAGTCGCCCACACACAAGCTAAAAGCTCTTTTTCTATGACCGCATATCTACGCTCCGTTTCATTAAGAGTGCGAGATGCAAAACACACATTCCACTCCTCCTTACCCGACCTTTGAGACAACACAGAACCAGCACCATACATACTGGCGTCAACCGTGATTACACACATTTTGTTCAGACAGAATGGTCTAAGGGTAGGAGCATGCAAGATCTCTGACCTAATGAGCTCAAAAGCCGATTGTTGTTCTTTTTCCCAAACAAAAGAATTCCCTTGTCTAAGAAGCTTCCTGAGGGGTTCCATCTTAGTTTCAAAATTGTTAACAAATTTGCTATAATATTCGCACATACCTGCAAAGGACAGTAACTGATCTCTATTAGTAGAAGGAGGAGCTTCACTTATGCCATCTACATTAGATCTTTTAGGTACCACACCATTCCCTGATAATGTGTGACCCAGATATTCAACTGAAGATTGGAATATTTTGCATTTACTAGCCTTTAAGGTCAAACCACTCTCTCTCAATTTCTCACATACACAACGTAAATGTAGCACATGTTCTTCATTACTACTAGAAAAAATTAAAATGTCATCCTGAAAACACTTTATAAAATGATCTACATCTCTAAAAATATTATACATGACTCTTTGAAATACCGAGGCTGTCGAAGCCAACCCAAACGGCATTCTTGTATACTGAAAAAGGCCTTGAGGGGTAATAAAGGCTGTGAGGCATTTAGAATCATCAGTAAGGGGAATTTGGTGATAAGCCGATCTTAGATCGAGAGTGGAAAAATCGTTAGCACCTTCTAGCATCGAAACTACCTCATTTTATTTGGAAGGGGATGACAGTCAACAATTATAGCCAAATTTAGAGCCCTGAGGTCCACACACATTCTCAAAGATTTCTCAGGTTTCCTAACCAAAACAATCGGAGAAACCCATTCCGCAGAGTCAATGGGTTCAATAATCTTTTCTAAAACCAAGTCATGTGATGTTTTTTTGAGATCTTCCCTAACATTAATAGGCACACCTCTTAACCTTTGTTTAACAGGGACCACACCAGATTTAAGTTTAATTTTATGAGAATAATTTCGAATCATACCTAACTTGTCTGAAAACACATCCTTAAATTCAGATTTTATTAACTGAGTTCTTTAATCATTGACAATAGAGGAAACATTCTCAACAGCAAAAATTTCACCAAGCATAACCGGATCTTTGGCACGGGGATTTAGTATAATGCCAAATCTCCATTGATCCTTCCAACCAATCACATTCACACCTTTAAGTGCAACATACAGTTTAACCTCAACACATCTGGATTTGAAAGTAATTTTCACAACAAAATAACCTAACATCTGTACCCTTGAACCATTGAAACTCACCGCACAAATCTCAGACGGAAGGATGTCTGAGAAGTTTAACACCTGTCCTAAACGCTCATCAAAATACTCCTTAGTAATTATCGTCCAAGATGAACCTGAGTCAGCCATAAGGTTAAGACTTACACCCAAAACAAACATTTCACAAATAGGTTTCTTAATAACCTGACAATCAACAGAAGCATCAACCATAGAAATTTCCTCACTAAGATAAAACACAAAGCTCTTATTCTTTGTAGCACAATTTTCTCCACCATCACAAACACAACTACACCCTTTAGAAAGTTCCTCTGTAACAAATGCTACCTTACTTTTACGATTTTGAACAAATTTTCTAATGTCTCTACATACAGTTGAAAAATGTCCTAATCTCCCACACTTCCTGCATTCTTTATTTATAGCAGGGCACCCAGCATATGAAGCAACATGCATCCTACTGCCACATTTATAACATATTACAGATTTATCAAACCTCTTAAAATTCACAGGATTATTCAATCTGTTGACATTAAAAGTAGGATGTACGTTATCATTAACATGCCCATCTTTATGTTTAACCAAACAAACTCGATCAGGAGAATCTGACTTGTTAATACTATGTTTTTGAACAGTGAGTATCCATTTCTCAGACTGCTCTAAAGATTTCGTGATAGCAAGAGCCTCAGACAATTTCGGATCCCCAAGTTCCCAAAGATGTTCTTGAGTTTTTTTGTTCCTAACATGAACAATGATTTGATCTCTCAAAATTTCATCACACATACTTTCAAAATGACAATGCATGGATAATGATCTTGGACATATGAGGGGTGCGAGAATATTTACATGAAGGTGGTGAATGGGCAGTGATTTGACAGTCATGGTAGATGAGATGCAAGGGGGCAAGTAGGAGAAATCCTCTCCTGGGAACCGTGAATATTGAGTTAGCAGACAATCGGAGGGTCAACAACAATTCTGTAAGTAAAATAGACCCTGAAACTGTCCCTTATTTACAGGTAGTAAGACGGCACGAGAGTCCCCAACGTTAGGAGGCTCATGAGGCTCAAAAGATGGAGTAAACAAGTATGCATTTACAAAGGCTCTGATTACCCTCCTCATAACATTATGTCCCAGAATCACAGTATTCCTATCAAATAGGGCGTGTGTTTTATGTTTGATGTTTGTATGTCTTGTCCTCGTTCTTCTTTTTTACAGGGCACACCCTCACAAGTAGAATGACAACATTTGTCTAGTGATCGCAGCCCACACACTATATATATATATATATATTTTTTTTTTTTCTCTTCAGGTCACTGTGCTATGAAACTAATAAGGATCGGATTGCAACATCACTATGTTTTTTTCCTCCTTCCTTCCTTAGGTTGTGCAAATTGCAGAACACATCGATATTAATATTGTAGGTACATTTATGCCTGCATCACATTTCACTTTTCTGTAAAAATTATGGATTTTGAGTAGAAAAAAGTGAGTACGGTGGGGATTTGTGCACCCCATCCTGAAGGAGTTCCACTCCGAAACATGTTGACGCACACAGGAGGTGACGTACATTACATTACATAAACACCTCTAATCTCATCTTTTTAACAGTACCAGCCCGGGGGCCCATTAAAATTATTTTGAGTCCACCCCACGAGCCAGGTACTTTTTAATGTATCACTCACTTTATAACCCCACCACTCACTCACATTGTCAAATAACCCTCACATGCACCACGCATAGTCATCGAAGTGAGTGCTCCCACGTAGTCGTAGGTAGTAGCACGCCGCATCCCATAGAGGGGTGCGAAGACCCCAATGATGAAGCATGACACTAAGGGTCCTTTTGGTGTGTGAGGGGTATTTTAAAATCGCTGTGTGCTCCCCACCATAGTAGGGAACACTCTATATTTACTGGTGGATTCTTGTTGTTTATTCATATCTAGCTAGGGAGAACGAATCCACACGATTACTCTCTCTCCCTTTATGTTTTTTTCAGATGCAAGAGTAGACACCACATGGATGTGGTGACCCAGTCCAACAGACAAGTGCCATTGCCAAGGCAGTGTGGGGAAGGACAGTCCGAACAGTCAATGCAGTGGGGAAGAGGGTTGCCATCAGGGCTGGCTCCGTGACTGGCGTGTGGCTGGTGCTTTTTCCTCCGGAGACTCCCAGGCTCTTCTTTGGACACCCCCTTGATCTTTTTGATGGTGGGGGGCCTGCTGAATGGCCAGCAGCATCTGAGGACTTGCCCATCTCTATTGGCGCAGGGGAGGATGGTGTACTGTCATCCTGCAGCACAACAGAAGGGGGCGGAGGTGTTGGTTGTGATGCAGGCCTGTCCCTAAACTTGCTGGGCCATGAGGTCCCCCATTTGACCAATGTGTGTTTCGATGGACCTCATCAGCAGGATGAGCTCACGTAAAAGTTCTTCTGACCGGCCACTTTGTCCCTTGACCTGTTCATATGCACCGATGACTCTGGTGAAGTGGTCCAGGGATGGTGTGCCAACCTCCGGTGGTCTGGGGGGGACCCTGGCCCTCCCACCTGCCCTGCTGCGATGGACCTGTTGCCTTGCCACGGTGGCGCACACTCTCCCTGCCCTCCACAGTTGGTGTTGTGTCCTGCTCGTCCCCTGGGACAGGGAGGGTGCTGGTGGTGGTGGTGGTGGTGGTGGTGGCCGTGGCCGAGGTGGCAGTGGTAGAGGCACAGGTCATGACTGCAGGGGTCTGCTGTGCAGTTGTTGGTGCAGCAGACATGGTGGTGGGGAGGATGGGGTCCTGGGACCTACTGGGCCTTGGCACACCAGATGGGCCGGCCTGGAGCTCATCTTCCAAACTGTCCTGGGAGTCAACATCCAAGAGTCCATGTACCGGGGGTGGAGACTGGTTCTGATGGTCGTTGTTGTTCTCAGCAGCAAGATCTTCATCACCTGTGCATTAGATGGGAAATGGTCAGTGTCGGGCAATGTGCAAGTATTCTGTTAGCTGCATGTCATCTGCTGTCTGTACACTACACAATTGAGACAACTTTTGTATTATTGTTGTATGCAATACTGGCTGTTATTACATGGTGCATGAAAACACCAATTAATCATACATGTCCTGTGTGGATGCATTACATGCAATTGGTGCTGTTTGCAGTGTTGCAGGTCTCTCAACTAGAAACAGCCAGACTTGTGATGATGGCTACCTACCTGTTAGGTGAGGGTGAACAGTGCAATGGCTGACACATACTCCTGGGTGGGGAAGGCATCCATGCTGCTGGGGTGTGGGACAGGGGGCATGCTGGGAGTAGTGATAAAGACCTCCCACCCCCAAACAGTCCTCCAATACAATATCGCTACCTACCTGTTAGGTGAGGGTGGACGATGCAATAGCTGACACATGTTCCTGGGTGGGGGAGGCCTCCATGCTGCTGGGGTGTGGGACAGGGGGCATGCTGGGAGTAGTGATACAGGCCTCCCACCCCCAAACAGTCCTCCAATACATGATGGCTGCCTATCTGTTAGGTGAGGGTGGACAGTGCAATGGCTGACACATGCTCCTGGGAGGGGGAGGCCTCCATGCTGTTGGGGTGTGGAAAAGGGGGCATGCTGGGAGTGGTAGTACAGGCCTCCCACCCACAAACATGTCTCCCAGTGAGGATGGTTGCCTACCTGTTAGGTGAGGGAGAACAGTGCAATGGCTGACACATGCTCCTGGGTGGGGAGGCCTCCATGCTGCTGGGGTGTGGGACAGGGGGCATGCTGGGAGTAGTGATACAGGCCTTCCACCCCCAAACAGTCCTCCAATACAAGATGGCTACCTATCTGTTGGGTGAGGTTGGACAGTGCAATGGCTGACACATGTTCCTGGTTGGGGGGGCCTCCATGCTGTTGGGGTGTGGAAAAGGGGGCATGCTGGGAGTGGTAGTACAGGCCTCCCACCCACAAACATGTCTCCCAGTGAGGATGGTTGCCTACCTGTTAGGTGAGGGAGAACAGTGCAATGGCTGACACATGCTCCTGGGTGGGGAGGCCTCCATGCTGCTGGGGTGTGGGACAGGGGGCATGCTGGGAGTGGTAGTGCAGGCCTCCCACCCCCAAACATGTCTCCCAGTAAAGATGGCTGCCTACCTGTTAGGTGAGGGTGAACAGTGCAATGGCTGACACATGCTCCTGGGTGGGGAAGGCCTCTATGCTGTTGGGGTGTGGGACAGAGGGCATGCTGGGAGTGGTAGTGCAGGCCTCCCAACCCAAACATGTCTCCCAGTAAGGATGGCTGCCTACTTGGTAGGTGAGGGTGAACAGTGCAATGGCTGACACATGCTCCTGGGTGGGGGAGGCCTCCATGCTGCTGGGGTGTCAGACTGGGGGCATGCTGGGAGTAGTGATACAGGCCTCCCACCCGCAAACATGTCTCCCAGTGAGGATGGCTGCCTACCTGTTAGGTGAGGGTGAACAGTGCAATGGCTGACACATGCTCCTGGGTAGGGGAGGCCTTCATGCTGCTGGGGTGTGGGACCGGGGGCATGCTGGGAGTAGTGATACAGGCCTCCCAAACCAAAACAGTCCTCCAATACAAGATGTCTACCTACCTGTTTGGTGGGGGTGGACAGTGCAATGGCTGACACCTGCTCCTGGGTGGGGTTGGCCTCCATGCTGCTGGGGTGTGGGACAGGGGGCATGCTGGGAGTTGTAGTGCAGGCCTCCCACCCCCAAACATGTCTCCCAGTGAGGTTGGCTGGCTACCTGTTAGGTGAGGGAGAACCGTGCAATAGTGTTTGGGTTGTGCAAGGAAGTACTTATCAGTGGGTTCCCATTTGTTTGTACCTAACAGCCTCCGTTCCTCCAGCTACTCCTGTGAGACTCTCAGGATGCAGTATGGCAAGCACCTTCTCCTCCCATGGTGTGAATGTTTTCTGTGGGATGGGAGGGCCACTGCCAGTCCGGTTCGCAAGCTCCCAGTTCTTGCTCCTCTTCTCCTTGACAACCCTCTTGAGATCATGCCACCGCTTCATGATCTCCTTCTTGGATCGCGGGGTGGTCCCTACTGCATTGACCCTTTGGACTATCCTTTTCCACATTTGTGTCCTTGTGGCTAATGGTGTCTGTTGGACCAGGCTACCATACAGTTGTGGTTCCACTCTCACTATCTAATTGACCATGACTATCAACTCACCCTCTGATAATTTTGGCATTTTTTGTGCTGCCATGGTGGTTGGTGTTTGCAGTGTTTGCGGGTGCGGTGTGTGGTGTTGAGCTGTGAGGTGTGCTGGGGAATTGTTGGTGCTGGTGTAATGGTGGTGGTGGTGGTGGTGTGTGTGTTGTGTTGTTTTGCCTCTCCTGTCAGATGTGGTGTTTGGCCTTCTCCTCTGGAGTGTTGCAAAGGATTTTGGTCAGTAGAGGGACTGACTCAAGTCAAGTCAATTTATTGTATAAAATTATTAAAAATTATTACAAAAAACATTTCTAAAAAGTTAAAAACACATATGTAACTATTACTTATATTAGAGTCTGTTGATCATATGAAGAATAAAATGAAATATATTTCAGTTTTTTGCTATAATTCCCTGTTCGGCTTGCTGTAGGATGGATTGGGCTTTCATGATATATTTAACCCCCCTACATGCCAACATGGGAATGATCCATCTAGCCATCGAATTACTGCTTGCCTACATGTCCGAATGTTCAATTTGTTAAAAATGTCCTTTAAAAGCCGTCTCCTCAAATCATTAAGCGCCGGGCAAGCACATAGTAAGTGAGTTAATGATTCATTTTGATATCCACATAGACGACAATGAGAGTCAATGTAATAATTTTGCCAGGATGGTAACAAGTCCTTTGAAAACTGTAGGCCTAATCGATGGTTTATATATCTTTGTTTTAGGAACCTATTGAAATGACTTTCCAGATACGTCTGTGGCTTTATCCCGGAGTATGAATTTATCACAGTCCACCCGTGTCGTAGTTTTGCTGTACTTTGTTTTATCTTCCAGATAGGATTCCCATTTGACAGCATTGTTTGTGATTTTGTCAAAGGTATTTCTATCGGGCATTGAGGCCCAGGTTTCTTCAATTCCTATACAGATCAGGGATTGGGACAAAAAATCTCCCCAACTGTTTTGCACGTGTTGTTTCTGATGAGTGGCGATTTCTTCCCAACACAGGTTATCCAGTGAGCCTTTTTCCGACGTTCGTAATTTGTGGCAGAGTTTCACAAAGGTTCCCATACTGCGAAACTTCTGGTTCAAAAGGCCAAATTCTAGACGAATCTGCTCCAGGGCTGCCGATTTTGGGAGGTTTAGGGTGATTTTATATATCTTTGTTTGTAAACTGTTTAACAGTCCCGCTTCCTTACCACACCAGGTGACCAATGCATATGACAAGGTGGGTAGGGAGTGTGTTTTCATCACTTCCAGCAGATGTCTGTAGTTTGGGCAGCTTAGTTTTTTTTGCAAATGTCGGTATGCGTAGATCAAGGACTATGTTTTTGCTTTTAGATCTGTTTTGTGTTCTTTGTTCGTTTGGCCTCGCCCCAGTTTCAGACCTAAGTACTTATAGGATGTTTCCTCCTTTATTGGGGTACTATTTGCGTACCATTTGAATGATGTCTGTTTTGGACCCATGATGCGGACCACTTTGGTTTTGTCTTTATTTAGTTCCAAGCATTCGTGTTCCAAATAAGTACCAAGTTGTTAATCATCCTTTGCAGGCCTATTGGCGTTTGACTCAGAACGACAATGTAATCCGCATACTGCAGGAAGGAGAATGGGATTTTTGTCAGATAGGGAGGATGACCTTTCCCGACCTCCATGTGACTGATGATGTCTGCCATATATAGGTTGAATAAACTTGGTGCCAGTACACAGCCTTGTTTCAGGCCCTGTTGTGTTGTAATTTCGGCTGTGACGCTACAACCGTCTCCCAATTTAACTCGAGTCCAGGTGTTACTATACAAGGTTATAATTGCATTCAGTAGTTTCTTCGGGAGGCCCCATGATCTCAGTTTTTCCGACAGGCTGGTTCTATTCACCCTGTCGAAGGCTGCTCGCAGGTCTATAAAACAAGCGTACAGTCTTGTCTTCCTTTTTTCTGTTTTTTCTTTCAACAGAGACAGGGTTGTCAGGTTTGTTAGTGTACCGGTTCTAGGCCGGAAACCCGTTTGGAACATTGGTATTATATTTGTGGTTTCCATCCAGTCTTGAAGTTGAGATAGTAAGCATGACCCATATAGTTTTGCCTCCACATCCGTCAGTGAAATCCGCCTATAGTTCCCAGGCTCATTGTGATCACCTTGTTTGAAAATTGGATGAATTACAATCCAGGATCTGGGCAATTTTTGTTGGTTGTAAATTGCGTTAAAAAGTGGTGTTAAATATTCTGCCCAGAATTCAGGTGAGTGTTTAAAGATGGAGTTTGGAAGCCCATTGGGACCCGCTGCCCCCTCTTTTTTCAGGCGATTTATAATTGTTTTTAGCTGGTCTGTTGTTACTAGGGTTTTGGGAACTATATCTACTAATTTTTCTGATTTACTAGTGAGAGTGTTTTCAGATTTCCTTATGTTCCCATTGTCACAACCCGAAGTTATCTTTGAAGTTTCTTCTGGTGGTCTATTTCCTGTTCTTAAGATAGTACCCGCATGTTCAGAGTTTCTAGTGAAAGTTTTACAATCTGATATCAATGCCGGTTCAGACCTTCTGCCCTATCGATAAACATGTTTTTGACATGTTGGATCCACTTACATTCTCCAATGCCTGACTCCTGTCTTAGGGTATTACCCTTTGTCAATTTGTTGATGATACCCCAAATTTTCGGGCGTTTTTGTGTTTCCCGGCAATTAGTAATTTGGTCCAGATTTCTTCTTGGTATGTTGTTTTTGCGTTACTCAGCATGGTCTTGTATCTTTTCCGCATGGCTTTCAATTTCAGCTTGTGTGTTTTTTTTCCACTTTTTATTATTAATACCTGCTTCCGGACTTCTCGTGCGCTTTCCCTTTTTCCTCTCTCAAGGTAATATTATACCAAGGCTTTTTCCCAGTTCTGAATCTTCCCGCAATTTGATTTGTGATTGGGGGGCATCTTGTTACGACTTCACATAGGTATTCCCATGTTTTTATTGGGTTTGCTTTTACTTCCGGTGTTAGTCTGAGCAGTTCGTTTTTGAATTTATCCATTGTTGGTTTTATTTCCTTTCCTCCCCATTTCAGATTACGCAGATTGAATTTTTTAGTATACTGACTGCTGGTGTTTTGTTTTTCCGTCTTACTGACCAGCATATCATAGTAGAGGGACTGTATTTATACTCAGCTGTGTGGGTGTGTCCAATAGGGCCTTCGCTGTGAGGTGTATTGTGGGTGTTGTCCTGGGAATTGTAATTTTTATTTTTTGCGTTTGTTTTATCATTGGTATGCGTTTGATGTATTTGTGGGGCATGGCTACTTTGATTTGTGCTCAGTTAGGCATTGTTGCGGTGTTTTGTCTTCGTCTACCATGTTTTTCATGTACCGTCCGCTGCGGTGCCATGCTGCAGCTCTTCCGCTGTCTCTCCCATTCACTGCAGTGTGTGACCGCGGTGGTCAGAAACAGAGCTTCGTACCGCGGGTCCATCGGGGAAATCCTAATTTCTTGGCGGTGTCTCAGCTATGCTTGCGGCGGGGTGTAGCTTTTCCACTGCTTTTCAGACTGCAGCAGTCGGTTTTGGGTCGTCACCGCCCGCGTCGGGCGGTTTTTGTTAGCCCGCTACCGCCGCGGTCGGTCTTTTTTGACGGTTGATCCTAATTTGACCGCCGGTTTATCCGCGGTTGTTTTCCGCCTCCATGGTGGTCGGGGTGATTATCTGCCCGCTATCATAATGGGGCCCCAAGTCTTCTTTTTATGATATCTTCAAATAGTGTCTAGCTGTTCTCTGTTTTATTATTTTATTTACTTCCTCTAGTGCTTCCTTTATTTATATTCACTCAACCAAGACTCTGAATTTTTCTTATTAATTCCAATATCTAACCTCTCCTACACTCATTTATTTTCATTTTACTACCCTTCTTAAGTTTCTTCTAAAGAAAGGTTCATGGGTCTAATAATGAACTTTCCCCTATTATGGTGGAACCTGTCTTCCTTCATAATGTTTGTTACAACAGTATAAAATCTTCTATATCTCCAAAATTTCAAATTATTTAATTCTCCCATGGTATATCACCGTTTAGTCCATTTTTAAACTGCTCTTCAAAACATTTTATTTAGGTATAATGCCCAGTTAAAAAATAGCATATTAAATCAATATATACAACAGAAGAACGTAATAATAAGACCATAGATTTGCTGGTTGAGTTCTTTTGTTCCTGTTTTTTGAGTATCAGAGGATCACAGCCAACAAGTGCCCCACCCCTTCGTCGCTGCTTGGCCTTGTTAAGGATGTTCAAAACGTTGAGAGCAGTTCCATCTGGTCCTATTTCCTCAATATTAGGTGATAATGTCATAGGATAAAGCAGCAGAAGCCTGTTCTGAGGGTAGAGGGGCCCCGCCCCAACTTTTTGCAAACATGAAGAGTGTGCGTCAGTCAGGCTGAGCAAAATCCAGCCTGACAGGCACTTTATGTTTGGGTCAGGCAGCCAGGTTCTGTACATGTGACAAATGCGCAGTCGCCTGGTTGCCAAGCCAAACTCTGCCAGGCTTAAGTTTTCAAAGCACTGTGAAAGTGCTCGGAGGTCCTCCTCCTCATGGTGGGGGAGGCGATATAGATAGACAGGGGCCTGGGTGATTCAGTTTTAAGCCCTAAGTGCCCAGGCCTGACTGTTCATCAGTGAGGCCTCATCAAAGAGTGGGAAGGGGTCAGCAGTCTCCCAGTCCCCATCCCACTCTGTGACAAGTAACTGACGGCTGCCTCCTCTCCCTGACTGACACATAACAAGATCAGCCAATGAAAGGAGGCAGCAGTTGCAATCCTCCAGGACCCACCAAGGCTTTTCTTCCGTCACTCAGTGACGGTGCCACGGTCTGGTAAGATTTTCTTCTAAATGTTTGGTGCAAGTGATGTGGTTATGAATGTGTATTTGTGTGTGCGTGCTGTGAATGGTTGTGTGTATGCGCTTGTGAATGATGGATTGATGTGTGCATGGTTGTGAATGGATTGGCATGAGTGAATGTGCATGTAGAAGGGTAAGTGTGAGTGTGATCACTACTGGGATAAAGGCTTGGAAACCTCTGGTCCTGTCTTGCAGCTAGCAGTGCTCAGGGTTAGGAGGGAGCCCCACCCTTGTGTATTCACGTCAAATTCTGCATCTCTTGATAACAAAGGCAATCACCAGAACCACTTCAACCCAAGGCCCTAGCTCCTGATTAATTCTGTGAGTGAATGCCTTCAGTTTCCACAGAGCCAATTGATTTCACGAGCACAAAGTCTACAAACAGAAGTAGAGACAGTTCACTTCATGTCCTATGCTGTGCTACATAACCATCTCAATCACATCACCTGGGGGCGAATATGGCATAGGGAGCAGGGGAGAATGTTAACAGCTTAACTAACACAACAAGCACAAAATCTAAAACTCACGGTTTCCAAGGTCTCGAGGTGCCTGCTGCCGCTGGTCTGTTAGGAAACCTCACTCTGAATTCCAAAACAGTAAGCAGCCGAAGGAGGGGAATCGGTCTGGGAATTCCTTGAAGGGTCACAGGTTTGCCGTGACATCACGCAGGAAACTGATTCACTTGCAAAGAGGAGGCACAGACGAAGGCCTCTCCCCTGGAGTCAGAGAGAGGGCCATTGAGACACTCCATGACTGAGCTACAGACCGCATTGGGTCAGTGCTTAATTTTTAAGAGTATAGGCGCGGGGGCAACGTACATCCTTTAAAAACACTGGCGAAAGCCAAGATCACCGATGCTGAACAGAAAATCTGCCCAGACTTGATTCTCCCTCTTCTTCACCCACCCCACACTTCCTGACCTAATCCTCATTTCTCTCACTCCTGCGGGTTCTTATTTGTCCCTGCTCTCTCCCTTCAACCCTGTTTTCCTTTTTTTTTTAATGAAAAATAAGTCCGGTCTTGTTGGTGGCCAGCTCTGGCAGACTAGCAACCACCGGCACTGGTAAAACTTCTCCAATGGATAAGTATATTAAACGCTGTGCATGGAGGTGTGGCTAAGCTGCACAATTTGAACTGTGTCATGGGTTCTAATCACTAATGTCTTCTTGGCTAATTTGTGAGATCTAGAAAAAATCTTCAATATTAATTGCATTAAATTCACTGTATGTCTCAGATTGTGAGCAGTTCAGAGAAGTGATTCACTTTGGGCTGCCTCATATGCAGGCACATTCATTCATTACAACCATCACAGTCTTCAGTCTCCACTCGATGTTGTAGGTAATCTGGCCCTGTTGGGGGTACAAATCCAATCTGACGTCTCGCCCAGATCTGGTATCTGAGGCACCAGACCATCACAGGACATCCAATGAGATTACAAGCCAAACTATCATGTAATCCGAATCACATTCATAAAAAGAAGGGAGTTGGTTTAATTGGGCTTTTTCTGGAAAATTGAAGATTGGGTAGTTTTGTTTTTGAATTCGCAAAGCAGCAAATTTTTAGTCTCGAAGATGTTCACTCTTGTCACTAATTAAAATTATTTAATTACAAATGTATTCCCTGTTTAAACGTTTCTTGGGAAAAGTTGTTTTGGGAAAGGTGTGTTCTAAAAATCTGTTTGAAAAAAATCTTCCCCTATTAGTCACATTGCTTATAGTTAGGACTGAAAGCATTTTAATATTGTTTTTAGTATAACCCAAGTCATTAGGTACTCTTTTTTTTTATCAACTACTGATAGTTAACATCTGGAGACGGGTGGACCCAACTAGATTTCAACCAATGACTTTATTGTAACATAAACATAGTCAGAGTGAAGGTATTAGTCCACCGAGTCAAATTATTAGCAAAAAGTAAATTTTACGCAGTAACGGACTCCCGGGTAGAAAGTGAGAGCAATGTAAGTACCAATCCTACTAAAATTGATCTTTTTGAAAAATGTATAATACATAATGATAAGGGATCTAGAATTAGTGCATAAAACTAGAATGTAGTAGTAAAATGTAGAATGTAGTACGTCCAGAAGGCACTTAGGCTTGAGAATAATCTGGAAGCAAAGAACCTAGACGGAGCAGAGGTCACCACGAGCCACAAATGTCAGCAAGAGCAACAGAAGCCATTCAAGAGTCACAGAGGTAATCTAAAGTCAGTAAAATGTGCAGACATCAAAAACCACGTGAGTACATCAAGGGCCACAGACACAGTGATAGCCACAATAGTCACTGAGAGCCACGGAAGCATTGAGAGCAACAGACGTCATCAAAAGTCATCAAGACTCACAAAAGTCCACAAAGAGCCACTGAAACTTCATGAACCAGGAAGATATCAAGATCCACAGAAGTATCAACAGCAACAGAAACACTGAAAGCCGCAGAGGCATCAAGAAATACAGAATTCTGGGCGAATCACTTAATCTCCCAGTGCTTAACAAACAGGTACCAGCGCGCGCACCTCGCGCGGCAGCAGGGGGATGAGGGGGACCTGCATGATTCCCTTGCAGGAGCGATAATTGCTACCATATGGTGCCGCTCGCTCCCGCAAGGGAATCACCACATGTGCACGCGTTGCCATTGAAGGTAATGGAACACGTGCACGTTTTTGGCTGAAAAGCCGAAGCAATTGCAAAAGATCTTTTGCCTAGGCAGCGCATGCGCGCTTCCTAGGTGAGACCTAAAAAGAAAGGTGGACATCTTGTTGCCATGCATAGCTTATACCTTGCCAGGAAATAATAACCTTTGAGTGGCAAACATTGCCCAAAATTTATCTACTATTATATTTTTCAGTGTCTCGTCATTCTCACTTGACAAGTCAACTTAAGTATGGTAGTTGAGGTGACAGACTTGTGTGGGCTCTAAACTATACTTATTTTCTTGCCTTCAATTATTAAAATTGTGCTTGGTTTTTGATTGCCTTCAGCTATTTGTGTAGAAGCTGAATTGGGCTATTGTACCGCTGCCTTCTTCTCAGCAAAGTCAGTTTGGGAAAAAATGATTCTCAAATAAGTTTCCTATATAAGCAATCATAGATTTGCTCTCATGCCCCTTTTCATTTACCAGAAATCAAAAGTTGCTTCTCTGACCACCATTTTCCAAATTGTCCTCATTATGTATGGCTTTAATGTTATTTTCAGTTGTATTATTGATGCCTTTTGACTTTTCAGCTGCCTGTTTGTTATTTTGTTACTAGCTTCCAATTTCTGTCGCTAACCCCTAAATCCATCCAACTTATTATCAAAGCTCTCTAAAGATCTATAGATGAGGATACCTCACCCGTGCTTTTCCCAGGAGGCTTTCTAGTGCTGAAATTGATTTCATGTCTCTACCATGCTTGATAACTAATGTTTTTTGATTTCAAACTGCCCTTTATCCGGTATAATCCGGACAAATGGATGTCAGAGGCCTATCTTTTTTTGCATTTATTTTGTCATTTGAATACAAACAAAATGTCCATGTTACAGTACATTTGTTTAACCTTCAACTCGGGTACTTTCCAGAATGTGAAGAGGTAAGCTAGAAAAGAAGGAATGAGAAGGCTTGGCCTCAGAGAGGGGGATGAACAGGCACGGGCGGAGTGAGTGAAAGAATCTTAAATAATCCAGATATGATTAAAAAGATTTAATGTAAATAACAGCACAGCAACTGGAAGCAGTCATACCAGCAAAGGAGCCAAGTGCAACTGCTGGCCAGATGTCTAAGATTCTACCTCCAGATTCGAATGGAACTGGAATGTACAACAAATGATAACAAGGTATCTTTATACACACAAAGTGAACAGTGAGCTTTAGAGGTAAGGTGCAAAGGTCATGTTGTGGGCACCAGATATGTACAGGGAAGGGAGGGGGCAGCCTGATGCCTGCCCCTGGAGCAGCAGTCGCGGCTATAGCATGGGTTTAGGGAGCCAAGATAGCCACCTGGCAGCCCGACTACTATCATTGTTCCTCTTGCCCAAAGGACAACCATATTGGAGGAATGTTTCAAGCTTTTCAGGCCAATTATGGATGAGTCGCTCATGTGAGGCCATTTTATACATTTCTTTGAGCCATTCCTCGTGGCTGGGTGGATGTGAGGAGCACTAGTGTCGAAAAACACAGATCCTTACTGTCATTAATGCTGCATGAAACAGCTTGCGTTTATGGTTGGAAAAAGAAGGGGAGTCTGCTGTGTCATGGAGCATGATCAGGGAGCGTGACATCGGGATGGGGATCGCTACTGTCCCACTCATCGTGGATGTGACATTCGCCCAAAAGATTCGGACGCCAGGGCATTCATATAGTGTGTGCACCCTGTCGCAGTTGCAGCACCAGCAATTAGAATGAAGCAATAACTCTGCCACTTTGAGGTTTGCTGAAGTCCAGTGCCAGTTATGTGTCATTTTGAAGAGGCAGAATTTCCTTCTGTCCTCTTTCACTCCTCAGCTCAGGTTGTCCAGTAACTCAGCCCAACCCTCCGCCTCATATTGCATCTGGAGACTAAACCAGTGCAAACTCTCTTTCAAGTTCTGGAAGAAGCCAGCACACTTGGTAACCCCTAGGTCAATTTGTTCAAATATTGATGAAAATTGCTCGCTCTGGAGGGCAAATGTTTGTGAGTTCAAGATACAGTTTCTCAGTATGTGTGGCTCCATGTTGCCTTTTGCTGGGATGTGCTAGGTGGATTGTACTACTGAATATCAACAGCCAGAATATTCTAGAACAAGAATACTCCCACTTGGTACCATTTGTTCCGCCACAAGCGGGTTTCGCTCCTCATCTACAGATTGCCTCACCCTGAGTGGCAATTCTACAATGTATTTTGCACTTGATCCTATGACTTTGACTATATCTATGACCTATGACTGTACTCAACATTAATATTTGTTTGTTGTTTATATATGCTCATCTATATCCTTTTGCGATGTCATGTTCCTCTTTTTACTCTAGTACTTTGCTTATCACTGTTGCTGTTACTGAACTACTGGCCTTACTCTTTTTGTCCTTGATCATCTGTAAAGAGCTCTGATACCTGCCTGGGCCATGTCCGCACTATATAAAACTTTATATAAATAACAACAGAATATTTTGGGACAAAATATTGACAGTAAATTGCATATAGGGAAGTAGAGATTTACAGTTCATGACTATACTTTTACATATCTTGAAGACCTATAGATTCCCAAAGTACATATATGGGGAGTTTTTTTTTTAATTAATACATTTTTTTATTTGTAGAGTTTTAGGTAACTCGACCCAAGGGCATCAGAGCGCTTCACAGTGTATACATGGTAGCAAATGTGTAGTTTACATATAATATATTGGGGTAGACATACAGGCCAAATTGCAGTACATGGGCGATATGTAAGAGAGTATAGGGATCAGTACCAATACATTTCTGAGGTAGGCACAAATGGCAGTACGTAAGAGAAATAAATGAATGTTTCAGCGTCAGTGGCCTATACAGTAAAGAGGTAGCGACAGCATGAATGAATATATAACAATATGACAATACTTGAAATCATTTGCAATAGATAACATGAGGAGTAAGTAAATAAACATATGGCCAAACATTAACTTTGGCTTGCAACGTGCGTTGGCAAAATATAGAAAGACATTAGGAACATTAGCTGGACCATTTTTTGGGTAGAACATTTACAAAATTTCTTTGCTGAGCAAACAATAATCAATATTTCAAGTCCAAGATTATCCTAGCAAATGTACATATCATTTATAGGTTTTTAAGTGTCCGACTTTATATCCAAAGTGATGTATTCAAATTCAAATTCAAATTCAAAGATAGCTTTATTCGGTATTTAGCAAACACCATAAAAGCAGACAATACAAAATACAGTCAAAAACACGACATTAGAAACTTGGGTATTAAAAAGAAATCACTACAACAAATACACTTCGTTACACTTGTCAATCAATTAATCTAGTCTTAAAAGCCATAAAATCTTTTCATAAAATACGTTTGGTACGAAAATGAATTCATTGGGTTGGTAAAGCGGTTGAGGTAAATATAACATATTTATGTATTATATGGTGTTATTAGGCACAGAATAATACTCATGCAAACCCTCAGCTTTCTAATCGCTTCTCATGGTTCCTCTACATTTTATAATAAACGACAAAAATTTTATCACCACTACAATAGTAAGCTCATCTTGGAGCAAATACAATCTATGGAGGGCAGTTTTACAACTTCTCAAACCCCACAGCTTTAATAATGGTAGCAGGTGTTTTTTCCTCCCCCACTGATAATACTGGCAGAAAAGGATACAATGTATATTAGACTGGGTGGCTACTCCATCACACGGGCATTTGATCAGTTTCCCAGACCAGTCATTTGGAACAGGGAACGTTATTAGCCTGAAAAAAGAATCCGTTCTCAATCGTGCTAAAAGCATTCTGTGATAACATGAAAAATTTGGCGCCAGATAAGGATGAAGGCCACGATCATGGAGGATCTGGCGATGGGCTACGATGGTAGACTTATTCCCATCTAGATAATATCTCCTCTCCTCCAAAAGACCAAGGCAAGTCTCTTTTAATACTTTTTTGACATTTGGGCACATGAGGTTGGGTTTGAAGAGAATTCTGGTTGACCGATGGAATTCAAGAATTTTTTAACATAGGCCAGCCATGGCTGCTTAGCGCCTTTAGCTTGCTGCAGGCAATCATAAATTACTTCCCTATTGAATGTCGTGTCCTCGCATGTCCAAATCTTGTACCACAGCATGACTGGCGCTATTTTTATCAGATCACTAATATGGGATCTGTCAAGTTCATTGTGGCATATGGTAGTAGATGTGGAACGCGGGACTCCTAAAAGATACCTCAGGAAAGCATTTTCCGCCCTTTGAATTTGAGAGCTATCTGCAAGTCCCCAGATCCCCGCCCCATAGACAGCTGTAGACACACATTTTGCTGCATAAATCTTAAGTAGTGTGTCTACCGGTTTCCCGCCGAGTTTTTTAGCAAATTGCTTGACCGCCCCTATTGAGCGGGCAAAGGCCAAGTTCCGGGAGGTAATCGCTGTGGACCATGTCCCCCTATTGTTAAAAATAATACCCAAATAAGAAAAAGTTTTAGACATTGCTATCTTTGAATCATTAACAAAGGTTTTGCAATCAGGAACTTTTTTACTGGTGGTACATGACATCGTGAAAGTTTTCCCCACGTTTATTTTTAGGCCTCTAGAGCTCATGAAGGTTGCAAAGCCCGTTAGTGCCTTTTGGAGTCCCCGCTGTGTGCGGGCCATGATCACCGCATCATCGGCGTATAACAATAGTGGGACTGCGAGACCATTTATCTTGGGGTAGTCCACCTCCAGATCATTCAAAAAAGCTGCTACCTCGTTGATATACAGGTTGAATAGAAATGGCGCAAGTATGCAGCCTTGGCGAACACCCTTTGCTATGGGAAATTTTCTAGTTTGCTCGCCATTATTGCCAAATCTCACCGTGGCGCCTGCATCTCTATACAACTCCTGGATAAAACTTAAAATATTTTTATCTATCCCCATTGTGGTCAAGGTTTTCCACAGCATTCCATGATCCAAACAATCAAACGCCGAAGTTAAATCAACGAATGTTAGGAACAGATTCCCTTTTTTTGTTTCAATATATTTATTCATTATGAGGGACAGGTTTAGACCCTGCTCTATGGTTCCCAAACCCGACTTAAAACCATATTGGAATTTTGAGAGTATCCCATTACTCTTGGACCAGGTTTGTAATTTGGTTAGCAAACACCCTGCCTGCTACTTTCATTAGGTTATCTAACAAGGAGATGGGGCGATAACATTTTGGGTCTTGTCTGTCCCCTTTTTAGGTCTCGCCTAGACGAAAGCAAAAGCGAAGCTTTTGCTGTCTATGCGAGACAACTTATGTTGCCGCTTTTCTGGGAATATTGTGGACATCAGACTGTGACGAGCCTGTCCTCCTGGAGATTGCAGCTCGTGAGCGCGCACGTCGCGTCGCCCTGCCTGCTATTCGCATTCACACAAAGGCTCCCGCACGCATGCGCACATACACACACTGCATACACACACACGCACCCCCCAGACTGTGACGAGCCTGTCCTCCTGGAGATTGCAGCTCGTGAGCGCGCACGTCGCGTCGCCCTGCCTGCTATTCGCATTCACACAAAGGCTCCCGCACGCATGCGCACATACACACACTGCATACACACACACGCACCCCCCTTTAACAGACAAACGCGCAGACAGACACACGCACGCACAGACACACTACAACAGACACACGCGCACACCCCACCCCCACTCACCTCTCCTCCTCCGCAACACACTCACCTGTTCTGGCGGTGCTCGGCGTGCCTCTCGGGCGGCGGTTGCGCTTTGCGGGGCACTCTCACCACATGAGAGACCCGCCTTCTTCATGCGCCCGGCCGCTCTTCACCCGGTCCCCCATCTCGGGACCGGGACTCGATCAGGAGCCCTCGGGGCTCCTCGAACAGTCTCTTCTCTTTGCGCCGCGATGGGGGCGGGACTTCCGGTTGGGGCCGCGCTGCGATTGGCCGGCTGCCCAACCGCTTCCGGGTCGTCGCAGGCAGCGCGGCGGCCCAGCGGGAACTTGTTTATCTTTTTTTTGCTTCGACCTTGCTTTGATCACAACACTGATTTCAATACAGATTGAATGTGTACGATAAAGCAGAGAAGACGAAGAAACTCTTCTTAGAAAGATACTGCAGTAAAAGGAGTCTCTGAGCTAGCTCCTGCGCAGAAGATTGGAAGTGCAAGCATGCCACAAAGACCAGTGTCTCGCCTTGGAGTCTAAGAAGGAGAGTTGCGAGTTCGCTCTTAACACTAACGTCTTTCCGCCGAGCATGAGCGATTCCTGTTCAGCTAAATCTGATTTTCTACAAAGATTAGAGTCCGATACCAAAAAATGATTCGCTCTAAGGATCGTTAAATGCAAGGTCTTGGTGAGGGGCTTTTTTCCATTCTGTGCAGTTTTAAGGAGCTTTGTTGCTCTGTTCTATATCTCTTCATCTCCGAACCACTTGCACATTCGACACTGAAAAACAAGGATGAAAACCCGAAAAGAGATTTCCCAGCGGAGGTCAGACCAAGTGAGTGTCACTGTAGCATTGTATATGATTTAGCAGTCATTTACAATCAGCAAAGTTTCTGAACCTTTGATTATAGCTTTATATATTTTTATTCCCCATGTTGCACCGAGCGAGCCCAGATGGTGCTCCCAAGAGAGCGCCGATAATGATGCCACGCTTGCCCATCTGAGTTGTGATGAGTCCCCGCACACAATCTTTTTTTTAAATGTATTCATATATTAAATGCATTGCTGTTCCTCAGGCCGCACCACATGGGCTTCGGGCGGGTTACAGCCTAGTAAGGTGGGATAACGAGCACAGTGCATTACACTGTGACTGTTTGGTTAGTGTCTGATATTCTCAGCATTGGGGAGAAGGGTTACCGTGTATTCGTCATATTTATTCACCTGTCTTGGCAATATCTGCCTAAGATGAGTGCCTTGCCTTCAAGTGTGTCCTGCATGGCAGTGAGTTATTGTTGAGTGTTATTTCCTCCGTTAGAACATTCAGGAGTTTTGGGGTCCAATGCGGGGATGTGTTTTTTCAGAGCGTTGCTCTTCCTCCTTAGACATTTTCAGAATCAGGTATGTTTTGTTTCTGTGGTGCGCGCTCCTGCAGTGATCACAAGCATGTCTTTTAAATATGTGGGAATTCATTTCCGTGGGCCCTCACTCTCTGCTCCTGTTACAGCTCTGTAGTACCACGCTCGTGTGTGGACACTCACAATAAGAGTCTGTTTTCCAACAGTGTCTTCCGAATTTCAAACACTTGGCACTACAGCTCTGCGACGCTGCCTTCCTGTCTCTTTCCCTGCATTTCTCTCTCCGTTCCTGCCTTTCTCTCCCTCTCTCCGTTCCTGCCTTTCTCTCTCTCTCTCCGCTCCTGCCTTTCTCTCCCTCTCTCCGCTCCTGCCTTTCTCTCTCTCCCTCCGCTCCTGCCTTTCTCTCTCTCTCCGCTCCTGCCTTTCTCTCTCTCTCTCCGCTCCTGCCTTTTTCTCTCTCTCTCCGCTCCTGCCTTTCTCTCTCTCTCGCCGCTCCTGCCTTTCTCTGTCTCCCTCCGCTCCTGCCTTTCTCTCTCTCTCCGCTCCTGCCTTTCTCTCTCTCTCCGCTCCTGCCTGCCTTTCTCTCTCTCTCCGCTCCTGCCTTTCTCCCTCACTATTCCCGTCTTTTTCTCTCTGTTACCGTCTTTTTCTCTCTGTTACCGTCTTTTTCTCTCTGTTACCGTCTTTTTCTCTCTGTTACCGTCTTTTTCTCTCTCTGTTACCATCTTTCTCTCTCTGTTCCCGTCTTTTTCTCTCTCCGTTACCGTCTTTTTCTCTCTCCGTTACCGTCTTTTTCTCTCTCTGTTACCGTCTTTCTCTGTTACCGTCTTTCTCTGTTACCGTCTTTTTCTCTCTGTTACCGTCTTTTTCTCTCTCTGTTCCTGTCTTTTACTCTCTCTGTTCCTGTCTTTTACTCTCTCTGTTCCTGTCTTTTTCTCTCTTCCTGTTTCTTTACTGCGCCTTCTTTTTTTGCCGGCTGCCCTATACCCCGGGGAGCTGTGGACAGAGGCACCGGTCGTCGGCCTCCAAAAACTGGCCTACAGTGACCCAGACTCCACCCCACTCACACCCCACCAGCCGGGAAATGCCTGCTGATATAAATGGCCAATCCATCCTCTGCGAGTGTGTCTTGTAAGGGCACCCAGATTTTTCGGCTGGAACTCGGCTCGGCCCACAATGTGAAAAGTGTTTTGGCCGCAAACAATGACGTTTACTTAGGTTGTTTCAGTAGCAATCGCTAGTGATGCAGCTGTGGGGAAAGTGGCACGTTATGATCTATAAAATAAAAAGCTGAGCTTGCAAAAGAGAAGTTTGCAGTACAGGCACGGGTGCACAGGCCATGGTTTGGGGGCAGGAGAGGTGGCGGGAAGAAGAAAATAGGGTGGACGTTCAATCTAATCAGTTATTTTTCATTAATTTGCTTTGAATTTTGCAATTTGATATATTGACCACCTTTCTATATTGCACATTTAACACTATTGACTCTTCAATCTACCACTCTTTACTTTTCAATGGTTGGAACATTTCAAGCAGCATCTTTGCGGCATGCGATTAGCGCATCAGCAGAAGCTCCCCGTGGGGTCCCAGTCACAGAGAGGAGCTGGCGCAACAGCCAAGGGCCAGGAAAGTGAGGCTCATGGAATAGAATGCGAGTGCTGCACCAACGAGACGAGAGCAGTGTGCGTGCCTGTGAGTGCTGAAGAACACAGTAGAGCATGCCGCCGAGCTAAATGGTTTTCAGACAGTGACCGTCACGGCACTGAGGCAGAAAAGCAAAGTAATTATGTATCAGAGCAGGAGACGGAGTGAATTAGCCTTAAGGAAGAGAGAGCAGAGGACCCTTGTAACACTCTAACGTGACAGCAAAGAGAGGTGCCTGCTGCGTGTAACTGTGAAGGGGGCACCTCCAGAGCAGGCTTAAGCTACGTACACTAGGTATGGGCAAAGGAAGTAGGGAAGCTGCAGCATCTCAAAAAAAAGGTTTGGGGTTCAGAAAATGCTGGAACGATAACAAGCATTTGAAATGCAATTGGTCTCTCATTTACGTGACTTTAAGCTATTGACATTGTAAATAACAATACCTTTTATTTACGTTTTGGATTTTAAAACACAAATAAAAGGCATTGTCATTTACGTTTTGGATTTTAAAACACAAATAAAAGGCATTGTCATTTACAACGCCAATAGCTCAAACTCTCACAAGGGCGAGACCTATTGCATTGCAAATGCTTGTTTAAATATTGGGATGACTATTGCTTCATTCCATGTATTGGGAAAACCTAGTTTGGTGTAAGCATTCAATACATTTGCTAGTAAGGGGGCCCAAAGATCTACGTTCCCTTTAAACAAATCAATGGGGACTCCATCAGGTCCAGGGGCCTTTAAACTCGCACTCTGGCAAATCGCTTGTTCCACGTCTACAGGGGTAAACATTACTTTTAGTGGGAAATTTCCCTGAAACGGTAGAAGAACCCTTTGCCCCGCATCCATCTCAACTTGTGGGATCGAAGCAAGTGATTCTTTCTTATAGAGGGAGGTAAAATAATTAACCCAAACATCTTCTGATATGCCTATTTCCAGGGAGTCTACCTTCCTATCCAGAAAGAAGGGGGCATTAATTTCTTTCCAGAACGATGTATTGTCCCTTAGCGCGCTTGCCTTTATCAGGGCTTCCCAAGCTGCATTTTTGAGTTCTTTCTTTCTGGTTAGAAGGGTCTGCTTATAAGCTTGTCTAGCCTCCTTAACTCGGCCGCTATCCCTAGGGACGATCTTTAAGGCCTGTAATAGGGCTTTGTGTGCTTTTGTACAGGCTCGATTGAACCAGCCATGTAATCTCGTGTCTTCCCCTAACTTTAATTTTTTAGTTAACTTGGCATTTATTGTGGCTTTGATCCCTTCATACGCCTGTATTATTAGCTCGGGGTTGGTACTTGGTTCCAAACAGGTGGCAAATTGTCTAGATTCTTTCTGCACCAGGTCTTTCAGAAAGTTTGTGGGTTCAATTTTTGCCCATTTAATGGCGTAGCCATTTTTTCTGGCCAGCGCCACTGAACGACCATGAAGTATATTCATAGTACTTATTTTTTGGGTCCACGATTTCCCTAGACTAATGGAAGTGCTGATAGGAAAATGGTCGCTTATTGCTAGATCCTCCGTATCAAAACCCCCCACCCAGCCTTGATTCCTGTTAGAGACTAAAATAAAGTCAATTACAGTGCCTGCCCCATGGCCAAAAAAAGTTGTCTCGAACGCTACGGGTGGCTGACAAAGTTCATTTGCGAAGGCCAAATCCCACTCATGCATGAGTTGATTTAACAGATTGCCCCCTATGGAGTGTTCAAAGTGTGTAGTAGGATCCCCTTTTAAGTCAAAAATGCCACAGTTTTTTGTTTGACTATAGGGGCATAAGTGACAATTAAAATCCCCTGCTATAAGTAAGCAGTCTGCCGCCTGCCCACCTCTCGTTACCAACTCCGCTATTAAGGTTTTAACCTCAACTTTTGGCGCGTTGTTATAAAGATTGATCAGGAAAAAGGAGCGCCCATTTGATTTAATAAACAGGCCTTGTAATAAGCTCCCTGCGCCTGCTTTTGGTCCGCTTGCCTCATGCATACTCTGTTCTATATTACAGAGGTTAGAGGTGAAAATACACAGTCCCCCTGAGCCTCTGCCTCGGTTGCCTTGAATCGAGGGAACATAAAAAGTGCTAAAACCCTCGATATGGGTCTCATCTAAGTCCCAGCACTCCTGTAGGCAGATTATGTCCTGCCTTTCCATAAAAGTTAGGAATAACTGGTCCCGCACTTTTTTAGCCAGCCCAGCAATATTCCATGATGTTATTTTTAACGAACATTTCCCCTCATTGGGTGGACTGGATTCTTCCTGACTAGTTAGTGGGACATTACCCACGGGCAGGGCTCCAATCTCATTGTGAATTTGAATCTTAATCTTATCTACTGTGCTCAGATGTGAATGCATGCTGGTGGTTTCGGTTGTGGACTCAAGTCCACTCTCCTTCAATGGCTTACTAGGTTTTTCTGTTAGACGCTGGCCTGACAAATTTCCACCACCCGTGTCATGATCTGATGTAGTCTCTATCATCACGGGATTAGTGTTTTCTACCTGGGGAGAGACCTCATGGATCTTAAATTGGGGGGCTAAGATTTCTGATACCCCTGTAGTGACCTTTATTGGTCAATCGACCATGTCTAAGCAGTCGTATCTGTTCCTTGTAGGAACCCCCCCAATAATCAGGATTTGGGTTACCTCTGCTATGGTACCAGGGGCGAGAATCCCAGCCTCTGTTCCAGTGATTATTGCTGTTCCTGTTTCTACTTCTATTGGTGTACCCCACCTGCGTCCAAGGCCAGTCTTGGACTTCATCCCAACCAGTTGTATTACCATAATTGGGAATATTTAACGGTGGATAGAAGAAGGAAAGACGCTGTACGTCAACCCCCCCCCCTTTTTTCGAGCGCTGGCCAAGAAGAAATATAGTCAACCATGGCAGGATCGTCACAATTGACTATAACACAGTCACCCTGTAAGCTTTTTTTCGTGTCCCCAATCCAAAACACTCTTCTAACTGAATTTATTCTGCTATAATGCGATGGCTGTATGGGTCTGTTTTGACTTAACCATTGCAGAACTTTGTTCCTTAGTGACCACGGGGGCTCATCCGAGCCGTCCGGCAGTTCTGACACCCCTGTTAGGACGACAGTGTACGGGGTAGCCTCAGGTGGCAGATGGAACGGCCGCCTGAACCTAGTGCCCGTCCTCTGTTTTCCCTGAGATTGGAGAGACTGGGTTTTTTGTGATTTGTGTGAAGTCTCCTTTAAATTAGCTAGCTGAGTATTTAAAGCCACAAGGGCTGGGGTGGGTTGCGCATTATCGCTGGTGATATCGGATTGGCCCTTCCCCTCTACAATTAGGGGTTTAGGGGTATTTTGTGGGTTTGGTTTCACGCTTTTAGTAGTCTGGGTGTTTACTTCTTTATCTTGTACACGGGGCTTTGGACACGCAGCTGGTAAAGTAAGTGATTGAGCCGGTTTAGCCGGTTTACTTGGCTCTTTGGTTTTCCCCTCCCCCGTATCTAGGGTGCTCAGTGACTTCTGAGTGAATGCAGGAGTATTTAATTTAGCAAGTTGTTTTTCAATTATCCTTATACTTTTTTCCAAGGGTTTCAGATGGTATTTTAACAATTCCCCCATGCTATTTGTAAGAAAGTCATGTAGTGTCACACATGTGGTGCATGGTTTGTGTATACCACCTACAGCACCTAGTGCATCTAGGTTCCCCAGTGGCGCAATGTTCTGTGGGGGCATGTTAGGGACCACTCTATTGGTGGATGGGGGGGTTTGCAATACTACAATATTGTTACTATTCTTATTCAGGTTGCAAGGATTCACGCAGTTAGGAGGAGCCGATGTGCTCTCCTGTATAATCAACCCCTTGCTTAACCTCTTGGATATGGCACCCTCCCTTTCCCCCGTGGAGTTAGGTTCTAATGCCATGTCTTGATTGTGTAGGAGTTGTAAGTCCGGTGTTTTTTCCAAGTCCTCCACAGAATCAGATCCTAATGACAATTGTGTTGCTGACAGGTCCACAGTATTTGGAACTGTGTGAACTAGTGCACTTGCTTGATTCAACAAGGGAGTGATCGGACCCTTGTGAATTGGAGTTTGTGCTAGAGCCAAGGGGCCCATTGACGATCTTTTTCTAGCAATCTCCAGTTCATGTGACACCCGTCGATCTATCAATTGGATGGTATTATCGATAACTGCATTGGCCTTGTTTAAAAATAAGTCAATGGGTCCAGTTATGTCAGTAGTTTTATCTGTCTTTTTACTTCTAGTGGCTCTACTCATGATCGGACGCTATGCGTCTCAGACTACACAAAGATGATAGGGCAAAAACAGACTGGTCTCTCTGTTGACTAGGATATGGGTGTAAGTCCCCGCAGTTTTTTCAGAACAAGTCTAAGAATGAATAGGAAAAAACACAAATACCGTGGCCCAGTCCAGTCCTGCACAGTCTGTAACGGGCTGAAACGGGCCCGCCCTTGGCCCGGGCTTCGCCTCGCGCTTCTCCTCGCGCGCGTCCCGCGTTGCGTGTGATGCGGTTCAATTTGAGGGGAGGTTTAAGGGGCGTTACCGCCGGGGGAAGAAGCACCAGGTGGAAGAAGCAAAGGCTTCTGGTCCTCGCAATCCCCCGGTGCAGGCAGCCAATGGAAATGGGGTCAAGCGCTCGCTGGGAGCTGGTAGGCACTCCGTCGACCACTGAAGAGCTCCCACCAGCGGCGCGACCTCCGAGGAGTCTGGACACAGCTGAACAAGATTTGCACGGAAGTCGCCCTTCGTTCGGCAGCAGCAGAGAGATCCGTCAGGTATGTGAGCGGCACCCGCGAAGCGGGTGTCGCGAAAAGTAAATAGGCAGCAGCAGGTGGAGGGCGTTACCGCCGGGGGAAGAGGCACCAGGTGGAAGAAGCAAAGGCTTCTGGTCCTCGCAATCCCCCGGTGCAGGCAGCCAATGGAAATGGGGTCAAGCGCTCGCTGGGAGCTGGTAGGCACTCCGTCGACCACGGAAGAGCTCCCACCAGCGGCGCGACCTCCGAGGAGTCTGGACACAGCTGAACAAGATTTGCACGGAAGTCGCCCTTCCTTCGGCAGCAGCAGAGAGATCCGTCAGGTATGTGAGCGGCACCCGCGAAGCGGGTGTCGCGAAAAGTAAATAGGCAGCAGCAGGTGGAGGGCGTTACCGCCGGGGGAAGAGGCACCAGGTGGAAGAAGCAAAGGCTTCTGGTCCTCGCAGTCCCCCGGTGCAGGCAGCCAATGGAAATGGGGTCAAGCGCTCGCTGGGAGCTGGTAGGCACTCCGTCGACCACGGAAGAGCTCCCACCAGCGGCGCGACCTCCGAGGAGTCTGGACACAGCTGAACAAGATTTGCACGGAAGTCGCCCTTCGTTCGGCAGCAGCAGAGAGATCCGTCAGGTATGTGAGCGGCACCCGCGAAGCGGGTGTCGCGAAAAGTAAATAGGCAGCAGCAGGTGGAGGGCGTTACCGCCGGGGGAAGAGGCACCAGGTGGAAGAAGCAAAGGCTTCTGGTCCTCGCAGTCCCCCGGTGCAGGCAGCCAATGGAAATGGGGTCAAGCACTCGCTGGGAGTTGGTAGGCACTCCGTCGACCACGGAAGAGCTCCCACCAGCGGCGCGACCTCCGAGGAGTCTGGACACAGCTGAACAAGATTTGCACGGAAGTCGCCCTTCGTTCGGCAGCAGCAGAGAGATCCGTCAGGTATGTGAGCGGCAAGTGATGTATTCTCCTTATTGACAACACCAAGGTATGTTGTTATAGCATCATTTTCATTTATTTCAGTCTGGTTTACATCAATCAAAGATACAGCCAACACGTGTTTCGTCTGGCATTCATATCATGCCTTTCGACTTCTTCAGGGCCGCAAGCCAAGAAGATAATAGTGTTTTACAATTCAAAGTTTGAAACACTGAATAAAACATACTTATAATAAAGGGAGAGGTTCAACCATGTGTGGGGTCAAACTCAAGAATAACCATGTGATTTGTGTTAGGCCAATTGGAAAGTCACCTAAATGTAAGCATACCCTGGTGCTAAGAAAACACAAGAAGAAACCCACAAGTCCCAAACTTGTTAGAGATTAGAAAATGAAAATTACTTTTACCAAAGTAAACATTTTCTGCAACTCAGATTTCCATCCGTATAACCGTGAGTCACACCCTAAAATGACAGAGGACACCCCTCAGTTCCGCCATTTATAACAGTTACCATCTTCTAAAATATGTTAAGAAATATGGTGATATAGCACCATATTTATCCGAAAGGCCAAGTTTAACCTTTCGGAAGGGTACGACAATTACTAATATGGTGAGTCCGAGTTACCCCGCAATTACTAAACCTATGCAGCCAGGGCAGTGGTAACATATTTAACCTTTAGGTTTTCATTGTTGTGGCTTCTGCAGTTGTTGTAGATGGGCACTAAGAAGATTGTGTACATTTAGGTGACATTTAAATGACTTTCCAATTGGCCTAACACAAATCACATGGTTATTCTTGAGTTTGACCCCACACATGGTTGAACCTCTCCCTTTATTATAAGAATGTTTTATTCAGTGTTTCAAACTTTGAATTGTAAAACACTATTATCTTCTTGGCTTGCGGCCCTGAAGAAGTCGAAAGGCAATCTCAATCAGCGCGCCGTGTTCCAAGTCCCCCCACAGGGGGGTACTGGCGCCGGGCAATACAACGCGGCTTCCGAACTTGCCGCTCAAATGCCAATGAAATTCGGCTTTGGATCCGCGGGGGTGAAGGCGGCGGTTGCGGCGGGCGAAGGCACGGCTGGTATTGCGTTTGCACCGCTCGGGGAAGCCGGGACCGGAAGTTAGAGAACGAGCATCGAGAAGGTCCGAGGTGGGGGGTCCAACGGGAGTGCTGCAGTCGGGCGGACACAGAAACAGAGGGAGTGGGATGATTCCTATACAGTAAAGAGGTAGCGACAGCATGAATGAATATATAACAATATGACAATACTTGAAATCATTTGCAATAGATAACATGAGGAGTAAGTAAATAAACATATGGTCAAACATTAACTTTGGCTTGCAACGTGCGTAGGCAAAATATAGAAAGACATTAGGAACATTAGCTGAACCATTTTTTGAGTAGTGCAGCATTGTTTTCAGTTGGTACTGAAAATCTACACTTACTTACTTGGTGAAGTTTTTTTATTTGATGGCGCCTTCTTTATGGTTGCACCATCAGCAGATTCAGTATCATAGGTAGAGGTCCTGTTTCTCCGATCTCAATGCTGGAAATGAACAGCACAGTGAGACATTGCAGCAGCCACTTTTCTTCAGCAGTTTCAGCCTTCGGTGGTAGAATTGTTGTTGATACTTGCAGAGTTGCAGGGAATGATGTGACAGTGACATAACAAGTCCCTTCAGTGGCACTGCAGGGATGCCAGATGGCGCACTGTTGCTTGGCTTTATTGATGCTTCATGTGGCTCACCATATGAACTGGTTAAAAAGGCTGAGTGAGCAGTCACTGCTAGTACAACTTGGCTCTATTAGGTGTTCCACACTCCGAGAACAGAGGTGGGCTTCCACTTCTGGATCGTTTCTCCTCCTGCAGGGCCTGACAATCGCCTTCTTTCCCTAGCAGGCAGACAGGCAGGTGGTTAGATACTAGGCACATCCACATCTTCTCCAGCTAGCTGCACAGACTTCAGGTGATATCCCCACATCTCTGGAATACAGGCTGTCTCGCAGACACAAGGTTCGGATCACAGCAGTTCACACTCAATAAACACACTGGATGTCAGCGCACGTGTGTGAGTGTCCCATCTAAGCTAATCTTTATGCGAATGTGGACGGTAGGCCACATTCATCCTGAACCCAAACAGTTCAGTATTATTAAATTCACAAAAATTGATATGCTGCCACCACTGCTTCATGTCAACAATCAGAACATGAACAGTATTTTCATGCCAGTGAGGAGGGCAGGCTTGGTGCGCTCCTCCAAGTCATAGAGCATGTTCTCTGCCTGTCACCATGGACAGGCCTAGGCATCATGCAAATGATAGATTAATGTGTCAGCTGGGCCAGCAGAAAGTCAAGATATCAGTCTCATATGCATCCTGGTCGTTCAAGGCAGGGGTACACACTAATTTACTGTGCGGGACGCTCCAAATCCTACACTTCATCATTGGATTAAGCATTCTATTCATTTGTTTTTTTTAGAATTCTTAGTAGCACCGACAAGGATTAATGCCTCTGTCAGCCAACAAAACTCCATGTATACATGAATTTATACCATTTTATACAGAAATCATCTGCTTTAAAATCTGCATGTTATCATATGCAGCTGTCATATTGGTTGGGGGGGTCACAGGATCAGGCAAACATTTATTATCCGCCAGAGGCCCACTAGTTGCTTCAGTCAGTCCATCTCAAGGTTCCAGAATCTAAATCATGTTTACAACTTTTCCCCCAATTGTCTCATGCTTTTTTCTGATCTACCAACAAGTATTTAGATTGCACTGCTCTTAAAACATTAGGATGATCTGTTGTATCCCTATTATAGGCTGATATGTATTCTCATTTAGCATGAAGTCCTTTCCATTCCAGCATCTTGACCTGGTGTGGTTTGTTGTGCAGGATAGTTTTGATGGAAAGAGGGCAGAACCTGAGTGAGAGTGGGGTCAAGAGTGGAGCTGGTAGGTTTAACTGCATAGTAGTAATTCTTGTTCTGTTGCATCCTTTTGTTTTCACAGGTTCCTTTCCTTCCTGACCATTCTCAACCTTTCCCTGGTCAGGACAGGGGGCATTCTTAAGGACAACGGCTAGAATATATCTTGATGCTTCTCAAAGAGTAAGTCTGGATCTAGATATGGCCTACTAAGGTCAGTCCTGACACTTTGTAAAATAGCACAGATCTATAGGCATCAATTGTAACTTGCAAGGTATAAGTCTGAACCTTTTCAGGCTTTAACACGAGGGATACAGGGGCTGTGGCCTCTGTGAGATCGTTTCAAGGCTGTTTAAGTGTAGATTCACCCTTACTGAGTCCTTTGTGAGATTTCCTGAGAGACTTTACTTCAATGAGTGGGAAGGAGCCCCAATGAACTGCTTAATCCAACAATTCAGCACTGCTGTCACTGTTGTAGATATCTTACCATGTTCATAATGTACTCTGGTGTATGTTCATTTGAACGGCTATGCTGTGCAGTCGTGACTGAATCAACAAAAAGCCTTGTGTCCTCTTTCTATCTTCTCTCAACACTAGTTGGTAGTTCAGAATACATCAGCAGATTCAAAAACGTGGCCCAAAACCTTGCCCTCAGTGGTTCCCCTTTTTCTGTAACTCTATTTCTCCTAATTTTATACAGGTGACAGTCCAGTCCCACTTGCATATTTAAATCTATTCTTACCCACAATCTGTCATGTGTAAGTTATGTCCATTTTCTGAAACTATATGTTTTAAATACTTTCAGCTATTTTTCCCTATACACAAATATGACTTTCTCCTGTAAAACTCTATGTAAAATATGTTTATGTGTGCCAAGTGTAAACTCTCAGATGCCCATGTGGCTTGGTTCACACTTAATAAAAACTAAAATAATGATGCATTTAATTATTACAAATGTGCCTTTGCTCTCTATTTATATTATGATCTTGGAAACTTGAAGCTTACCATTGAAACCTGTAGCCGCTGTTAACGCTCTTATTAACCCCTCAACTGCTGGGACTTTTCTTCCCCAAATGCTGAGCCCTTGTTCGGCTATTTGGGGTAGTTTGCGCTTTAGGCCCCATAACTTTTTTTCTACATAAGGTATCCGCACCAAATTTGCTTCCTTCTTTCCCAACACCCTTTGGATTATAAAGGTACATGGGGTGTGTGGAATCCCCTGGAGGAGACTAAGAAAATGGGCAAATATAGATAAATTTTGATTCTTTCAGCTTTTTCCCTAAAAATGCATCAATGAACAGTTTGCTGTGCTAAAGTCACCATCTTCCTAGCTTTCTGGAATATGCAGAGCTGTAGAAAAGGAACCATTTTTTTAACTACAGTTTTGGCATTTTTCAAAGAGGAAGCCCATTATTCCTATTTGTTGTGCTCGTAACCTACTTCCAGTGTGAAATCCAGGGGCGAACCAGGAAACCGATAGATATCTGAAATGTAGGCAAAATTCCAAATTCAGCAAGGGGTCATATGTGTAGATCCCTCAATGTTTCCCCAAGGAAATTAATTTTTTAAAATAAAGAAATATTGAAAATGAGTAGAAAAAAATGGCCATTTATGACAACATTTTCATCCGTAACTTTTTGTCACAATGGCTGGATTTACAAATATAATGTACATAACGTCTGCTAGGCTATTCTGGGTTTGGGGTTATACATGTTTTGTAAGTTCTCAAAGAATCCAGTGTACCGAGGGCCATCATCTGTGCTGCATCGTACAATTGTTTTTCATTGTGTATCGAGTATAGACCAATTCACATGGTGAAATGTGTAGAATGAAAAATTAGTATCAGGAAAAAATATGTATTTCTGAAATGGGCAAAGCAATTGCAGTTTAGGAGCAATGGCTATTTGTACAACTCTGAATTTTTAAGTATCCATACTAGCATAATATTTACAGTGTATTATTCAAAATGTCTTCTTTCTTACACACTGGTTTATATTTGAAAGGCACAAATGCAGCAAAATCCAATTGGTAATAACAAATGTTCTGCTGTTATATGCTCCAACATGTCTTCGATAAAATGGTACCTCACTTGCATGGGTATGTTTAGTGCCAGCGACAAGAAACGGGTGGAATTCACAACAAGGATGCATCACATTTTTCCTCAGAAAACTCAACCGTTTCTTTCCAATGTGGATAGCTGTGAATTTTGGACCCTAACTCATCCTGCACGTAGGGAAGCCTTGCAAACCTGTAGATTTTTTTAAAATTAGACAACTAGAGAAATCTAGGGTGGGGTGACTTGTGTTGCTCTCACACGGTTTTTCTACCCACAATCCCTTGCAAACCTTAAACGTTGATGAAAAAAACACATTTTCTACACATTTCTGCTGAGAGCCACAAAAATTCCTTCCAAGCAGCATTCCCTCAAGTCTCGCAATAAAAATTGTACCTCATTTGTGTAGGTAGGCCTAGTGTCCTTTACAGGGAATAGCTCAAAATGCAACATGGATACTCACAGTTAATCACTCTAAACTTACCATTTTTCTGCTATGTGGGTAGCTGTGGATTTTGGGCCCTAACTCAGCCATATTTGAAAACTAGGCACCTGGGGGAATCAAGGGTGGGGTGACTTGCGTGGTTCTCCCCAGGTTTTTTGTATCCAGAATCCCTTGCAAACCTCAAACCTTGACTAAAACACACATTTCCTCACATTTCTGTGTTGAAAGCAGCCCAAAATGCATCAAGGAGACACCACATTTTTGACTGCAAACAGATGCTTTTTTGCAAAGTGGGTAGCTGTGGATTCTGAGCCCTAGCTCAGCTGGCACTTAGGGAAACCCAGCAGACTTGCATATTTTTTATGTTTACATTTATTGTATTGGTTTCAATGAAAATCACAGGCATTACAAAGTAATACGGAAGCCACCAAAATAAGCGGTAAGCATTCTGGATGATCTTTTCCAACAGGCTAAACATAAAACTCTTGGATTTCATAGCCCCTCGGTGGCAGTGGGAAGCGAAAAGCTATCATACAGCCTGTTTATCAGGAACAACCATAAGAACGAAAACCAAACGTGCCCCCCACCCCCAAATCTCCTCCCTCCCCAACCAGTGTGTCGGATTCTCAAAGTATAGATGTTAGCATGCACAGCGCTCTCATCGAGTTCCCTCTGCGGGCCCAGGAGGGTCATTCTTGGCATCTGTCAGGCGTATCAAACAAAGGTATCTGGGGCATGTGATTACGTTGAATTCTTTAGAAAGGAGTGCAAGCAGTGGCTGCCAGACTGTTTGGAATGATGCCGTTGATTGTCTGAGTGTGGCTTGGATACGTTCCATTCCCATAGTGAACCAAAGTTTATGCAGCCACCCCGTGTGAGTAGATCGGGTGTTTCTTCCCCCAGAGGGATAAGATGTGTTGGGATGCAGCCCATGTGGCGTCCTCGTACTGATTTCAAAGGGAAGGTGAGTGTGTTTGGAAGACCAAGGAGGGTGTAAGCTGGAAATTTTGGGATCTCAGTGTCAAATGAACTATCTATGTCGTTGGGTACTGCTGTCCAATACTCCCTAACTTCTGTGCAGTCCCAGAGTAGGTGAGTCAGGGTGCCCTTTTCCCCACAACCCCTCCAGCAGCATGCGCTGCTGGTCGGATTGCCTCTGTTCAGCCTCACAGGGGTGAAGTACCAGTATGTAGCTAGTTTCACCGCCATTTCTCTGCCCGCGGCATTCCGCGTTGTGTGGTTGGCCCTGTAGTAGACCAAACGCCATTCATGATGCAACAGTGTCCTCCCCAGCTCCTCTTCCCAGCGTCTCTGCCCCGCTGCGTGGTGTATCTCGGGGGGGGGGTTGAGCATCTTATATAACTCTGTGATAAGGCCCTTCTCTGATTCTTTTGTAACCAGCCATTTTTCAAAACCAGTCATGTACCTACCAACTAATGGGGCTTGTTCGGGGTGTGCGAGCCAATGCATGCACTGGAAGTACTGAAAGAGCTGTGGCGAAATGATATCATATCCCCGAGTCAGCTCCGAAAGGGGAAGAAAGCCTTGTAAATCGAAGAGATGGCCAGCCGATCTACAGCTAGACCACCGCCACTGTGGAAATGCTTGAGGGTCAGTGCCAGGCGGGAACCCGGGTTGTCCCAGAGAGGGGTGAGCGGGGAATGGAAAGTTGTGAGGGCCTGTTTAACAGCAACCGTGTCCCATACTCTCAGGATGGTGCCGGTAATAGGTGAATTCTGAAGGTAACGTGGCCTGTGAGATCGGTGTAGGAACGGTATCCTACACAGAGACATCTGTGCCATGGCCCTGTCTTGGAAGAGCCACCTCTTATCCGATTCTGGTCTGTACCACTTTACCAAATAGCGCAGTTGTGCTGCTTGAAAGTATTGTTGGAGATTAGGGATCTCCAGGCCTCCCTCGTCCATCCCTCTGTATGCCAGTTGCTTATGTAAGCGTGGTCTCTCCCCCCCCCCATATAAAATGCTGGAGAGCTGATTGTAGGTTTGCAATAGTCCCGGCCGGTGGGGACACTGGAATAGTCTGAAAAATATATAAAATCTTGGGAAGGGCCGACATTTTCACCGCTGCAATCCTTCCTAACAAGGAGAGCAGTTGTTTGGTCCAGCGCGCCAGATCTTTATGGATCTGCAATGCGAGGTTGGTGTAATTGAGGTCAACCATCTTCTCCGTGGACGGAGAAAGGGTGATACCCAAATACGGAAGTTGGGGCTGCGTCAATAAACCCACAATACCCCGGTGTGTCATGGGTAGAGCGTGCATTCTTGCCCAACAGCAGAATCAGTGATTTCCCTCTATTCATCCGGAAGCCGGACACCCTTCCGAAGGATTCCACTTATCCCAGAAACGCTGGTACAGCGCTCTGTGGATGATCAAGAGCAGCCAGAATGTCGTCAGCATTTAGGCCTATAGAATGCAGTTCCCCGCCGAACGGTATGCCCCGTATGTTCGGATTATCACGTACCTTTTGTGCCAGCGGTTCTACATAAAGCGCGAACAAGAGAGGGGAAAAGGGGCATCCCTGACGTGTACCGCGTTGAATTTCAAAAGGGCTGGATCGTAGGCCGCATAGGCGGACCAACCCCTGGGGGCGATGATAGCAACTCGCAACCCATGCTTGGAAGCGTTCACCCACTCTAAAATGCGTCAGAACCTTCTGCAGGAAACCCCAATCGACACGGTCAAACGCTTTTTCAGTGTCGATAGCCAGTAAGACCGAGTCTGATTGATGAAAGTGGGTTTTATCGACCAGATCTAGGAATCGCTTAGTATTGTCACTACATTGCCGACCCGGGACAAAGCCTGATTGGTCCAGCTCAATAATTCCGGGTAAACAAGATCCAAGCCACGCCGCCAGTCCGCCCGTAAACAGCTTGAGATCTACGTTAAGCAAGGAAATGGGTCGAAATGCCGAACACTGTGTAGTGTCCTTGCCCGGTTTGGGCAGCACTACGATCTCCGCTTTTAGCATGTCCGATGGAATGGAACCCGGGCCTTGGAATGAATTAAAAAGCCCGAGTGAGTATCGGGGCAAGTAGCGGGCAGAAAGTTTTATAAAAGCCGTCGGAGAAGCCGTCCGGGCCAGGCGATTTTAGGGGTTTGAGGTGGGATATTGCTGCTACTACCTCGTCAAGTCGGATGGGAGTGTCTAGTGTGTGCTAGCTCGCTGAGGTTAGCACAGTAGTGGCAATACCTCTCAGATAGGCATCAGCGTCCGCTCCCGGGACTGTTTCGGCACTGTACAATGAGGCGTAATAATTGCGAAATGCCTCCGCGATCTGCGCCTCGTTCCAAATTTCATCCCCGTTCCCATCGCGCAAGGCCAGGATTTTTGAGCGTTGGACCTTTGCCTTCAGTGCACTGGCAAGGAGGCAACCAGTCTTGTTCCCTCCTATGTAATAAGTATGTCGCAGGCGGAGGGCTGCATATTCGGCCCTATCGATGTCTAGTCCTGCCAATTGGGCTCTAGCCGCCTTCAATTGCTTCCAGACCCTGGGAGCCCCAGTGCGACTGTGGACCCGCTCCAGCTCTGCCACCGCAATAAGTTCGCCGCGCACCACCGCCTTCAGGGACCCCCCACAGTGCTGACACTGGCATCTCTGGACTATCGTTGATTGCTAAATACTCGGTGATGCACTTATGGAGTTGCCGAGCTATGTCTGCACACTGCAGGAGGGGTTCTCTTAATCTCCACCCACCCGGGGGCCTCCCAACCTTGGGGACTCCGAGTGTAAGCTCCACCAAATCATGATCAGAAATAGCCGCCGGAGTGATGCACACGTCTACTACCCTGGCCTCCAGCTCCGAAGAACCTATAAAGTGGTCCAATCTAGCATAGGTGCGGTGTACACGAGAGTAGAAAATGTATTGTGACATTCCTGGGTGTTTAGCTCCCCACAAGGCCACTAACCCTCTTTGCTGCAGCCATTCTTTGCCTGCCCCGGAGATAGTGCCAGCACTACCATACCTGTGCCCTGACCTTTCTTTATCAGTGTCCATTACTAAATTACGGTCCCCCCCTTGAAGCAGAAGGGGGTCTGAGGAGCGCAACGCTTCCGAGAGGGCGTTCCGTAGGAATGGCTCTTGCCCCGTGTTTGGTGTATACAGAGACCCCATTGTTATCTGCTGGCCACCCACTAATATGCTGTGAGCTAACAGTCTAACTTTGATCTCCCCCACCTTATCCTTGACCTGCCCTCGAAATTGTTTAGACACCAGAATCGCAACCCCTGCTTTTTTCTCCCGTGTGGTGGAGAAGAATTGGTGGGGAAATGCGCGGGACCTCATCCTATGCCAGTCTTTCGAAAGCAGGTGAGTTTCTTGGATCAAAAAAATCTCTGCCCTGAGTTTTCCAGATAAGAAAGCGCCGCCCTCCACTTAATGGGATTGTTCAGGCCTTTTACATTTAGAGTAAAAATTCTTAAGGTGGTATCTGTCATCCTGAAAGCAATGGGTAGCATGTGCTAGGTGAATTTAGTGACATTCCGTCCTGTCACATGTTTGAGCCCTGCCCCTTCCAACACACTGGTCCCAGGCCTAGCAATACTCAGTTCATGCCTGTGTTAACGTTACATGGAGGAGTGTGTGGCAGTGGCGACCTCGTTGGCCCCCCACCCACCCCCCCTAGACCTGCGTGGTCTCAGTGCAAAGAAAAAAAACCGCTGCATCAGTTCAACGCCGCTGTGTCATTGTCGCTGGGTCTGGTTTAAGATTGGCCTTGGGCGAACGTCTGCCTCCCAATCGCTGCCATCCATCTCGCGATGTTTGCGGTGACTTCTCCATCTTTGAGTCCCGGACGACGTCAATGCCCAGCAGGGCACATGTGTCCCGTGGAGATCTGAGCTGATGCAGGGCTCCTTTCCATTTAAAGATTAGCCTGAAGGGGTGATCCCAGGAATGAGGAATCCCTTTGTCGCGCAAGAACGTTGTCGCTACCCTATAGGCCTTCCTCTTTTGCAGGGTGATGGCCGAAAGGTCCTGGTACAATGCCACTGGGGAGCCTTGATATTGGAGATGCTGTTTCTGGTGTGCCTCTCTCAGGATTTTTTCTTTCAAGGGAAAGTCAGGTAGGAAGGCCAGAATATCAGGTGGGGGAGCAGTTGCTTGGCGCTCCAGGCCTACCCTGTGCGCCCTGTTGATGCGGATTTCAAAGTCATCGGTTTCCCCCAAGATCTCCCGGAACATTCCCTGCAAAAAGTAAGCAACACTGTTCCCCTCTGCTTTGGATGGGACGCTTCAAACTCTTATGTTGTTCCTCCGAGAGTGGTTCTCGAGGTCTTCCGCGCACGCCTGAATATCGACTTGTTGCTCACGGAGGCCGATGACTTCTTGCTGCAATTGTTCTACCTCCTCGCTCCTAGTCTGTTCCGCTTCCTCCACCGCCGCCACTCGTTCCCTCAAGCCGTCAACATCACAGCGCAGTTCACAGTGCTCTCCAGCCATGTCCTGTTTTAGCATCTGGAAGTCCTCTCGCAAGGAGTTAAATAGAGTCTCCAAGAACGATTTAGTGATGGGGGGGCCCCTCCGTCCTCCTGCCCTGTGGTTTCTTTCGCCGCTGCTGGGGATGGAGGGCCCTTCTCTCCCTTAGGGGTACCCTTGACCAACATGTCCATTATGGTGCGTCCGCCCCTGCGTCCCACAGCGGCCATGATGCACCAACTGTTCTAGCCCTGGAGAGCCTCGAAAGCTCATCTACTTGAAGGGGTCTACTCTGATAAAAACGTGCCCACTTGGTGCCCAGGCAATGCGGGCCGAAGTCCGGGCCCCCAAATTGTCTTCTGCGCTGCACCGGCCAAGCGCCCCATCTACTGTTGAGCTCTGGGTATTATGGAGGGTAAGCGCTGCGGGGATCTGCTCCAAGCCCCACCCGCAGCAAGGCAGCGCAGGCTCAGCCTCACCCCCACAGAGTCCACCTGGGCCAGGTCCGGCACCAGACCTAATGTGTCCCATCTGGCCCAGTCACCACGCTGGCGAAGCGCTATGAGCACCGGGCAAGCACCACTGTTCCTTTCGCTCCAGTCCTCACCCTCTGGGCATAGGCCCCTTCTCGACGGGTAATCACGCGCAGTCAGCAGCTCTGCTCTCCAGGTCATGCCCAGATGTGTCCGTCCTGCCACCCAGGTCTCTCACCGCCCCTCCTTACCGGTTTCAGTACTGCAGGCAGACTAGTCCTTGTAGGCCCCAATGCCTGGAGCTCGATTTTCGCGCTGCCCAGGCGGGCATTCCCTCAACCGCCGGCCAGTCCCACCTCAGCTCGCCTCGCCGACAATGCGCTGCTGCCTCTTGTCCCACCTCACCGATCCCCGGGCCGCTGGTTGTAGCTCCGGCGGGCTAGCGTGCGTCCACTGGATGTAGGCCTCAAGTCCTAGGGCTCGATTTTCACGCCTCTTAGGGTGGTGCCGCCACTGTCCTCGGCTGCACGCTCCGCAGCTCACCTCGCTCACAAAGCGCTGCAGTCACGTGCTTCCCCACCGGCTCCTGTCTTCGGCTCCACCCGGCGCCCTCACGGTAGGCGTCCTCCTGGTGAGCCACCTCGGCGGAGACTCGTCGCGGATTACTCCGTGTTCTTAGCCGCCATTACACCCCGGCACCAGGCGGGACCCCACTCCGCGAAGAAAAGGGTGTCGCGTGGGGGTGGCTCCTCTTTCTCTTGCCGCCTAAAGGATGGGCACCAGTTGCCCCCGTGCTGCTGGGCACAGTTCACTCCAGCCTGGGGGCTTAAATGCTATTTGAGGGTCACAACAGGGATTCGGGCCGAGGAGCCTCACAAACTATCTTAGCCACGCCCCCTTGCATATTTTTTTTAACTAAAAACCTGGGGGAATCAAGGGTGGGGTCACCAGTTATTATTTACCTAGAATCCCTTGCAAACCTCAAAATTTGACTAAAAACATTTTCCCCACACTTCTGTTCTGGAATGTCCTGGAATCTGTGGGGAGCAACGAAACCTTCCACCCAGCATTCCACTAAGAATCCCGATAACAGGAACGACTTCAACCAAGGTCAATGGGAGCCCTTGCAAGGGGACTCCTTCTGACCTTGGTTTGATCCGTTCTTGTCGCAGGCACTAGGCTAAACCGTATAACTGGCACCACGGTTTTATAGGCACAAGTGGAGCAATGCTGTGTGGTAAGAATTTTGTGGATTCTGGAAGATTTCCTCACAGAAATGTGATGAAAATGTGTATCTTTAGTTTTAATCAAATTTTGAAGTTTGCAGAGCTGGGTTCCTTTCTGAGGCCCTTCCACTCAGAGGAGGAAGCATTAAAATGCAGTGTCTCACAGGGCTCTTCATTAAGCCCTTTCCTTTTTAATATCTACATGGCAACCCTGGCATTTCTAGTAGAGTCATTCGCCATCAAAATTATCTCCTATGTCGTGATACACAACTGTGGTTGTCTTATGAGGGTGACTTTGTCTCTGCTAAATGATCCATTCCTGTTGTGGGCACTAGGCTCAACCATATAACTGGCACAGTGTTTTTATAGGCACACGTGGGGTAACCCTGGGTGTTAAGAATTTTGTGGATTACTGTGGATTCTGAAAGTTTTCCTCACAGAAATGTGAGGAAAATGCTTGTCTTTAGTCTTAGTCAAATGTTGAAGTTAGCAGCGCTGGGTTCCTTTCTAGAGCAGTGAGGACAATCGGTTTAGATGAGGCCCTACACTCAGAAGAGGAAGCATTGAAATGCAACGTACCACAGTGCTCGTCACTGAGCCCTACCCTTTTTAATAGCTATATGGCAACCCTGGCATTTCTAGTGGAGTCATTTGTCATCAAAATCATTTTGTATGCAGACAACACACAACTGTTGTTTTCTTATCAGTGTGACTCTGTCTCTGCTAAATAAACAATTGCATCATGTTTGGTAGCAGTAATGGACTGGCTTGGATCAAATTTCCTTCAATGCAACCTGAAAAAAACATAAGTATTGCTGTTTGCCCAGATCCTATTCTGGGAAGGACTGATACCTGACCAAGCAGACCACTCCCACCAACAGACGTTGCTAGGAACCTGGGAGTAATGCTTGATACTCAGCTCTCCAATAAGGCCCAGATAGCAGCAGTGGTGAAATCATGTTTCTGAATCCTACGAATGCAGAATACATTCCTGGAACTCCTGCTTTTGAAGGCATGGATAACAGTAGTTAGCACCGATTTTGTCCAGAAGGTACTGCGTCAACGTACTTTCCTGGTGATTACAGAATATCTCTTGGACCACCTACAGATGGTGCAGAAGACAGCAATATGGCTGCTGCTCAAATTGTCTAAACGTTCTTCTGTGTCCCACTTTAGGGAACAACTACACTGGCTGCCAGTCTGAGAGAGATTGACGTTCAAAGCCTTAATAATGGCGTATAACATCTTTTACAATACTGGTCCCAGATATCCGGCTTCAGAAAAAACCACAGTACGGAAACCGCCCTCCTCGCCGCAACAGATGACATCCGCACCTTACTGGACAAAGGAGAAACAGTAGCCCTCATCCTCCTCGACCTATCAGCGGCGTTCGACACAGTCTCCCACCGCACCCTAATACGCAGACTCTACGATGCAGGAATCCAGGACAAGGCCCTCAACTGGATCTGCTCCTTCCTCTCCGGCAGGACGCAGCGGGTCAGACTCCCCCCTTTCCTCTCGGAGCCCACACCTACCACCTGTGGAGTCCCCCAGGGCTCCTCCCTCAGCCCGACGCTCTTCAACGTCTACATGGCTCCACTTGCCCCCATCGTCAGAACCTACGGACTCAACATTGTGTCATACGCAGACAACACCCAGCTCATCCTCTCCCTATCCAACGAGCCCAACAGCGCCAGACGCAACTTTCGAGAAGGCATGGAAGCCGTTGCCAAATGGATGAAAAACAGCTGTCTACAACTAAACACCAACAAAACAGAAGTACTCATCATGGGCCCAAACCCCGACGCCTGGAGCGACACCTGGTGGCCCACCGCCCTCGGAAACCCGCCAACCCCCACAGACCACGCACGCAACCTGGGAATCATCCTGGACTCCGAGCTCAAAATGGACCGCCAGATCAACTCTGTCTCATCTTCCTGCTTCCACACCCTCTGCCTCCTTCGTAAGACCTTCAAATGGATCCCCCTCGAACACCGAAAGAAAGTCACTCACGCCCTGGTCACCAGCAGACTCGACTACGGCAACGCACTCTACGTCGGAATAAACAAAAACCTCATCCGCAAGCTACAGAACATCCAGAATGCCGCCGCAAGACTGATCCTCAACCTGCCAAAACACTGCCACATCTCCCAGCACCTGTGCACACTCCACTGGCTCCTCGTCGAGGCGAGAATCACCTTTAAGATGCTCACCCACGCACACAAGGCCCTCCACGGCACCGGACCAGCATACCTGAACAGCCGACTCAAATTCCACGCACCCCAAAGGACCCTACGATCAGCCCAGCTTTCCTACGCCGTGGTCCCCCGCACCAGAAAGACCAGATCGGGAGGCCTCTCCTTCTCCTTCCTCGTGGCCAAAGCATGGAACGCCCTTCCGCTCCACCTCAGACAGACAACATTGCTCCCCATCATCGCAAGAAACCTCAAAACCTGGCTCTTCGACAGACCCCCTCCTTGATGGAATGGAACCTGCACCCCCCCACCCCACCCACCCCTAGTGCCTTGAGACCCTTACGGGTGAGTAGTCGCGCTTTAACAAACTCCTGATTGATTGATTGAGATATCTGAATGAGAGTATCACTGAATACTGCCCAGGTAGGGCCCTGCACTCCAGGAATGCACAGCTGATTGATGTCCCTCATTTTAGAAGTAAGCTGGGGGGCCTTATTCGTGGTACTGGTAGCGAAGCTGTGGAACCAACTTCCACTGCATCTAAGAACCCTTACAGATGAAGCAAGTTACCGCAAAGCCCTGAAGACCCATCTGTTTAGGCTATAGGTCAGCTCCCAGTTTGGTTTCCACTGTAGCACCTGAAAACCCTCGTTGAGTAGCTGTGCGCTTCATAAAATCAACAATTCAATCATTTGTTCAATGTGGGTAAGAAAATGTTGTGCGTTGCATGCTAAGCACACCACCCCGGACTCACTCGGATATATAGTTTTCAGAACTGTGTAGGTCTGTTAGGTTTGTTCAAATGGCAAACTAAATAAGCAGCCATCCACCATTGCCAGTGGGACGATATTGGGAGTTAGCAACACTCTCCTGGCCCTTATGTAAAAACAACACACAAAAGAATCAAATGTCCTCTCGCTTTCTATTGGAATGGAATCCTTTAGTCTGCAGGGGAGGAAAAAGACTGTTGAAGATTTAGGGGTGAGGGTGGAGCCTGATGTTTGGATGAGCAAGACCCACCTCATTATTTGATTAAAAAATATGTATTTGTGCCATACAGTGGGCTTAATGCCCCCCAGGGGCAAATGGGGACACACTGCTCCGGGAGGTGGGAGGACGGAGCAAGAATGGTTTGCCCCTTATGGGGTGGAGAGTGGCCAATGACAGACTGTAACACTAGCACCATTTTATTTTTCCTCAAATGCAACATCCCTGGTGTCAGGTGGATTTTCTACCCCCCCCCCATGGGCAAGTTTGGGGCAACCTCCCCTATTGAGGCAAGCCTCCTGTCTGCTCACAGGGGGAGTTGCAAGATACATTTGGTCCCAGTGGGTCAGGGATTCAGCTCTATGCCAAGGCAAGCCAACCTATCATTTTGTTTGTTTTGCCATATTTTGAAATCCCTGGCATCTAGTGGGTTTTCTGTCTCTGGGAGGGGGTGGCAGATTGAGGGAGAATACCCTATCCAACCCCAGGAGGGGCAGAATGTCTATTTGCCCCCAGGGTTGGAGGAGAACGGTGGGCTGCTCCCCCTCAAACATTATTGCTTGAATTCAGTCACTAGTGTCTAGTAGGATTTCTGCTCCCCCGGAATCAGATTGGCAGTAATTACTGCTACCTACCCCCCAAGTGGGGTACAAAAGACTATTGCCCTATTTAGTTAGGCTGGGGGCATAGGTATGCCCCTGCTAGGTAGTCCCCACCCCTACATTAAAAAAATAATTCCCTTGTTTCTAGTTGGCTTTTTGACCCCCTGTGGGACAGATTGGGGTAATTACCCATCTACCCCCCAGGGGAGGCAGAAAGACTGTTGGCCCATTTACTTAGGGTATGGGCATGGCCATGCCCATGCTGGGAAGCCCCCATCCGTATATTCTTATTTTAATAAAAATCCTGGTATCTAGTGGCCTTTCTGTCCCAGGGGATCAGATCAAGATAATTACCCACATCTACCCCCAGGGAGGGTATATTGGCTATTTCCCTATTTTAGTTGGGGTGGGGGCAATGCCATTTCCATAGTGGACAGCCCCAACACCTATATTTTACAAAAAACTTTTTCTAGCAGCTAGTGGGCTTCTGCACTCGGTGGTAGATCAGGGGTAATTATTCACATCTACTCCCCCAGGCGACAAGAAATACTATTGCCCATCTACTACAGTTGGTGGCATGGCCATGTCCGTGCTGGGCAGCCTCCACCCCTATACTTTTATATGAGAAAAACTTCACAATATCTAGTTGGCTTTCTGCCCTCGTGGGGCCTTTAGAACACTCCCCAGTGTCAATGGACGATACCCACACTAGGGAGGGAGTGTGGCTGTCGGCCATAAAGGAATTAAAGAATTTGTGATTTGATACACAACAATCAGACCTGTCTGAGTCTTCGTAAGACTTAGTGAGTCTTTGCAAGACATAGCCTTAGTACTAATAAGGAAATTCTTCACAAGACTTTAAAGTCAAAATATTTACAAGGCCATGAAAAGCCAAGTAGGGTGGCTTTGCGTGGTCTTGTAAATATGGAGCAGCACACAGTGCCACCGGTGCGTCAAAAAAAGAAGTGATGCCACCCAAGGGGTTTGTAAATAAGTCCCAGAGTATAAAGCAGATGACAGAGTAGTGCACAGTTCAAAAGGCAGGGAAATCTAAATCAAGACCAAGTAGCAAAGAGTGTGCTCAGTTTCAAAATTATGAACAGCCTGGCACATGAACCAAATAGGGCACATTTTATAGGTTTAGCAGTGAAATCCACACACTCGACATGGTGTGACATGAAATCATAGGGCTTGGCCAACATGCTTTAAAAAAAAAAAGTGTATTGTTTTTCTGCATAAACATAACCAAAACTGGCTCACTTGAGTGGCTCAGGAGAGCCCATTGAGTCCTAAGTATAGGTCAGCGTGGTAACCAATCTTAGCTTTAGGGTATACGTACAGATATAAAACAGTGAAGTCATAACCCCCCATAGATACTACTGTATAACCGTAAACATATCTCTCCCCAGACCTTTGAAAGTAGGTTTTCCCCTTTTTTATCTTCCCCAGGGAGGCAGCCAGTAATAACAGGGATCAGAAATGTTTAACACCTGTGATGCACATGTCGATGAATGGCAACTTTTATCGTGCTTGATGGGGAAACCCTGTGACTTATAAACAGCTTTTCAAATGTGCAATATTGGTCAATATCCAGTGTCCACGGTCCTAACGTAGGGGGATGCCGTGCTCTTGCTTGCCTAGCGATGTTGTGCTTAGCTATTACATAACCAAGTCCAATAAAGACACAGACTGCTTGGGTACCACTTTATTTCTCCCTAAGACCTGGCATGGCAAGCTTGGGTGAGAGGTATCCCAAGGTAACAATCATTAATTGTTGAAATATTTTCCAGTATGATTTATGTCAGGGCATTCCTAGATCATTTGGAGTGTGCCACACTGTGGTGCATTGACATCTGGTGCAGGTTGTTGAGTGTGTAGTGTGCATTTCGTCTAATATGTAATACATTGTGTAAAAATAATTAACTTGAATGAGCCTTAGCTGGGCAGATATTGTGTAAGGAGCCATTCTGGCTTCCTACCATTCATCGTCAATAAACTCATCAAAATGTAACTCCTGCTCCCTAAGCAAGGGAATCATTGGGTTCGCCACATTCGCAATTAGTGAGCGGTAGAGCCTGGATATGCTACCCTGTCCATGTGGTTTTATCCTCAACTTAGCCTTCAGTTGGTTGTACTCAGGCAAATGCAGAAAACTGCCTTTGAGGGGGGTTAGTACATTCTTCAGAGGAAACAGAAGAATTTAGATGTATGCAGGAGTAGTTCGGATTGGTATTTCATACAGTCTCCCTTCCATATGCCTTTCAATTTTGAGATACAAATGTTGATCCACCCCTTGACTTCAAGTATATGGGCTTCAGAGGTGAGGAAGTGCCCAACAAAAGAGAGATCTTTTGAATGAGTTTCTCTTCTCATGTCTTCTAATTATTTCTAAGGCCTTGTGCCATGAGGTCAATATATATATATATTTAGTGTGGACAGGTATTTTGGTACCTTAGTTGGATAAAAGGCATGTAGAACACGTCCATTCTAATCTAGGCTGGGTACAGTATATCACCAACTATCCAGTCAATAATTAGAGCAAGATGTGCAGCCCAGTAGCAGAATTGTACATCCCCAATCATATGTTGACTGCTGACATTTTGTAATGGAGATGCTCAGTTGCCCATCCACCTATAACAATTTCCCAAGGTTCGAGAACAGAGTAGTAAAAAGGAAAGGGAGGGATGATGTATGTAAAGTTCTGAGGTGTATATATAAGGATTTAGGGAGTGCAACACTTTTAACAAGTGCTACCCTGCCCAATACAGAGGGTGCAAGAGTCTGCTACCTGCAAACATATATGGCAATCTGGGCTATAAGTGGGGGGGGGGGGAATCGAAGTCCCAAGTCAATTGAGGGTATTCAGGGGAGAGTGCTTATAGTGGTGTAGTTAGATTTGCAGTTCAGGTTGCCATGACACATCTGTGATTGGGTCTGCGAGAGGTATAAGGGCTCATTTATCCCAGTTTACTTTTAGGGATGATGCAGAATCATATACCAACAGTAGCTTAAAGAGTTGTGGGTGTGTTAGTTGCGGTGCTCAGATTAAGGCGAGCATAAAGGGGGGGCACTGTCCTCAGGGTGATTATCCCATTGGAACACCTCCATATCTGCACATTTCTATGCAGCTACCACACAGAAAACTTAATGGCCAAGGCAAGAAGAAAGGGAAAAAGGGGGCAACACTGCATTGCGCGCCTCTCCATTGGAAATGGACTGGAGAGGACTCTCACCCTAGCCAATGGATTTGTATATAGAGTTTTGATAAATTTCAAGAATGAGTTGGACAAAGTTCATTCTTTTAAGACCTTGAAATAGGAACGGCCACCCGATAAAATCAAATACCTTCTTGAAGTAAAGTAGGAAAAGGGCATGGGGACCTTAAAGCTCCCGATGTTGGTCCCTAATTGAATGTAGTTGCCTAAGGCAGTGGCGGGTTCCTATGCCTGGCATGTAGCCTTTTTTTATCTCTATCATTCAAAGGACTTATATGAGCCTATGTGTTAATACCTTGCCATATATTTTGGATTCAACATTAATAAGTGAGATACAGCAGATGAGAACGGTCTGGTGGTTTGCCTGGCTTAGGTATCACCACAATTGTGGCACCTCTCAGCTCTCAAGGGAAGCAACCTTTTTGGGACACCTCTGCTGCTAATTAGTGATGGTGGGGCATGGTCAAAGAGAGGAATTTGATAAAACTCGACTGGGAAGCCATTAGGCCCTGGAGTTTCCCCGGATTGAAGAGCTGCTGTGGCTTCTTTTATTTCTTGCAGTGGCATAGGACGGTCCAAGGCTGATTGGTCTGTGGAGTTCAGCCGAATAATTGGAAGGTCAGCAATAACCGGATGGTCAAGTTCGGCTTGTGGGGGTATGTGTCTGTAATTGCGTCTGCAATAATATTGCACACACCATCGGTGATAGTCAGAACAATCCTGGATGTTGATTCTTTTGCAGCTAACCTGTGGAGGAATTTACCAAATGTATTGCCAAATTCATATATTCGGCTTTGCGAAGCTAACCATATCTGCCCGACCGCGAACAAGGTGGCTGCTTTAAGTTGGAATAACATGCTGGCAAGCTTCCTAATTGGGGATGTGGATTTAGTGTGGACTTCCTCTTGTTTCAGATGCATCACTTGAGTTTCAAGGGCGACGACTCCGGCTTCCTGGCTTCATCGTTGTGCTCTGACTAATGCAATGATCATTCTTTTAATCACCTCTTTAAAGGTTTTTCCTAGAGTGGTTGCACTAGCAAAAACAGTGAGAGATCCTACTCTGAAGCACAGTCACAACTTTTGTGTACATTACTTCCGTAGAGGGTAGGAAGAAGTAGTCAAGACTCAATAAAGAATTGTGTGCTGATGAGTAATAAGTGTGACTCCCATCTTTTGCCCAGCAGGCATGCCATGCATCAGGTAGGCCCATAGTAGCAACCAAGTTAAGCAGGCCAGCTGACCGGTGGTTCTTGTTAGGGCTCAAGAGTCACACATCCCTGCATTTGACCATGAAAGCATTTAAATCTGAAATTATGAGCCTACCAAGTTGTGCGTCAGTGAGAGTCTATTTGAGGGCTAATAAAGTAGTGAGAAGGAGGGGGAGTTGAATAAACACTTAGCAAGGACCAACTCTGGTCATTCATAACCCCCATTACCATGACGTAACTACCCTGTAGATCTTCATTACATCGACCTGGAGCTGGGCAGGTTAAAGTAACATGTAGGTTAGCTGCATATCTTTAAGCTTTTGTTTGACATCAAGAAAGGACCTGTGCTCCTGCTGAACCTTAAGGGAGTAGTCTGAGAAGATCATGATGGGGTTGTTGCCCAAGGGTGGTACAGTTATCTTCCATACCTCTAGAAGGCATCCTGGTCCCTGTAGGTAAGGAGATGAACTATAAATGGGCTTGGCAGGGAGCTCGGAGGTTGCCAGGTCACCAGCGAGCAATGCTAATGCTTCATCATGAAACACCGTGAAAGATCGTCCACTGAGACCCATGATCAAAGTCATAAGGTGATTAATTGAGCTTGCTGAAATCTATTTTTCACTTCTGGCATTCCCACAAATCGAATGTTGTTGCAACAAGAGTGTCCTTCTGCATTCTCTACCCGGTGTTCCAGTTCACTGTTAATTTGTAGGAGTCATGTGAATTGTCCCTGGAGCGTTTGTATTGTTTCTTCTGCTTCGGAGATCCTACCCTCTGCTTCTCTCACTCTGTAGAGGTCTCGATAAAGAAGGGAGAGTTCCAGACTGACCTCACCAATCCTAGTTACCAGGGAGGAGCGAGGGTCTACCATGGCTTGCAGAATCATGTTTATATCTAGGCTCGCTATCACTTCCTGGTCCTCTCATTCAGAATGGGATTCTGTTGGCTTGGTAAATATCTTTTAGATGGATTGTCCACCTGTTGGGTGGTGTTTTCCTTTCACATGGCACACCCCAGTCAGGCTCACCTGGCACGTTGCTGTTGCCATCAACATGGGGTAGTTTCACTGATCTGTCAGCACTACTGGCAAGATATTCCTAGGGCCCTGGATGTGCATAGTGGAGTAGAGAACATTTTGGATCCCCCGAGGAGGGACATTGTGAACCCCTTGCTGTGAGCCAGAATGAAGGAACCCACCTTGCACGTGGTATATCTAAGACGGATGCATATGTAGCTCAATGGAGTTTAAGATGGTGCAGATAGGGGTGTTGCTCGAAAGTCCATGTCCCCATGTTTCCACAGACAAATTCCTGGAAGTCTCAGTTTCCCGTAAGTCGTCAGGCGGGGTGCAGAACAACAACAAGGTTCATTCAAAAAGGAGCCACACTCATAGGGCTTTCGTTCCCTGACACTTGTGAAGCCCTGCTGCTCGCCTCAAATGTTTTTGGTGGGATCGGGGCCCAGAAAATGTGTCCTCTATGGTGGCCACTTCTAAAGACTTATGCTGGGCCTTCAAGTGAAGTCACTACCTCATCTCCGTTGCTGCAAATAATACAATCTGTGGGGTCCTATAGGGCCCACCAGCAAAGCTGGTCCGAGCCCATCACCAGAGGCAAGAATGGGCTCTACAACGACAAGGGAATGGCCTTGAGTCCTCGGCTTTGTGGCATCGGCACAGGCTGTGCCCGCAACATCTTCACAATGCAATCCTGTCAGGTGAAAGCCGGATACCTGGGTGATGACCTCTTTGACATGTGTGGCTTGGCTACAGTTCTCGCACCTCTCACCCACTCAGCCTTTTCCACTGCCACCACCTCAACGCTGAACCCTCAGACACCATCTTGACGTCGCAGCCTGGGTCCACAGTCCATCAGCATATTACCTTACCACCTAGAGTGCCACCAAAAACAGGTCCCCATGAAAAGAGCTGTAACTCTGGGATACATGGCGATATGTAGGAAGGATGCTGGAGTATGTCAGATTATTGGTGTAGCTGCACGTGCTTGGGTTTAATGCATGTTCTTAGCCAGCTTGACAGGCCACACCCCCAGATTAACAATGTTACACATGAAAACACCAATCACTGTTCGAATACACACTAAACATCAAATAGGAAACATTTGTGAAGACCTATTTTGCTGCATATTCATAAACAAAATATGCATAACAAAACAAGAGGAAGTGACTATGCATTTCATAATGAATTAATAGAATGGCTATCTGAATCAATGAATGGCCGTTCAAGAAAAAGGAGTAATAGGCCTTGACATTGTTAGAGACAAACAAATCAGCTTCCTCATGAGGAAGGGACATTAATACATTTTTATTTGATCGGCACTCAGACACCACGAAGAGCGCTTCTATGTGACCTATTTTCCTGAAATGGAAAATCAAAGAAACATGCACATGCAAAAGCTTGTTCTTTGCTAAATAAAAATCCACATTTTTTCTGAATGGATGTCCATGCAAGCTAGCTGCGCCTTGTCTTTGACTGGGGCCTGGTTATGCCAACTCAAACACATCTGATTTAAGCATTAAATAATTCTAATTAATAAGAACAATCATACACCACACATACTGAAACTAGTCTATGTGAGCAAGCAAGCACATATGAAGCGCTTTCAGGGTAGTTGTAGTAGTCCTTTCTTCATTTTCAGATATACAAAAAATAACAGTGTATTCTTACATTGTAGTCGAGTGCCAAAATCATCCATATTCTCGTCAGTGCCCTGCCACCTGGTGTTAAAGTTGAATGTTTCAAGGTCATTGTGACAGTGGAGATTGAAGTTTTCATTCAGGCATTTCAGCAGACCTTTGTTTGTCTAGATCTATTCTCACGGGAAGGTAACAGACATATCTTCAACATCATTACTCATTACGTTGTTGAGAAGAGCCTCCTGAGTATACTTCTTGCAGATGCTTTTAGAAAGTGTTCTAATCGTCTGCAACATATTTCTTCCTCTAGGGCCCAGTGTTAGGCAATCATTTATGTCAAATAGGAGCATGACTGTGGAATATAGAGCTACGTTATTGAAGAAGAAATCCCAGCAGAGGTTGATGCCCTTATCTTATTAGAAATCTCTACTTTCTCCATTACTGTAATTTGCAGTGATATGTCTATGACAAGAGTGTCCTTAAGTGCAGCACATAACACATTTGACTGGGGCTGCCTGAAGGCATAGGCCCTTGCCAGAGTTTGTCCTTATTCATTTTTCCGTATCATAATATTTTATTAGATTTTTTGTGGATAAAGACAAAACAAAAAATTATACATTGCTGGTATATATAATAAAATAATGGGAACATCAAAAATATTTATAGGAGAGTAGGGTCTGCTTCCTATGGTTACCCCCACTTTTTGCTGTTATTCTCTGGTTTTTCGACTTTAGTGTGGCTGTGGACCTGCTAATCAGGCCCACAGCCCAGCTGTTCTCTCTCTAAACTGATACCATGTACTTTAGGTACATACCAGATTGGTTACTGGGTCTCCCTTGTGAGACCCTGTATAGAGTACCATAGGTACCCAGGGCATAGGTGCACCCTAGGCCTACCAGGGGCTGCAGCATGTATTGTGCCACCCCTGTTTTGCCTTCAAAACTGAGACCACAGGTCTGTTCACACAGCCTGGGTAAGGTGGTGTAATCACCTCTTACTTAGATATAGTATACCTATATCTATATATACATATAGACACATATACACCTATAAGTCACTCCTATGGCAGGCCTTAACAATCCTGGAGGCAGAGTGCTTGGTTTTATGTGAGAGGGTGCCCTAGCATGAGCTGAGCTCCTCTGCAGCTTTCAGAACCATCTCCTTATAGCTGTTCTATGTTATAACCATACCCTATACTCTTAAGTGCATTATAATCCTCACAGTTAATGCTAACTTTGGTTTGGCTTTATCAAAAGCTGTCGTGTAAGGTGTCTAACACTTTGGAATATTACCCCCGCCACCAGTTCTGGCGGCGGGGGTAGCATTCCACCCTTCCAGAGGGAGAAAACATGTAGTTACTGGTTTACCCGGTTAAAGTTAAACGCGAACTGGTAGTTTCTCATTGCGAGCGGTCGCGAGCATGCGCAACCACTCGCAATGAGAAATCTGACCTCCCCGCTTTGAGAATCTTGCCGGGATGTGATTTTGCTTGCTCGCGGTCGCGAACATGACGTTGAGGACCGAGAACAAGAAAAAATAACCGCTGCACTACGCGTGTTCACACTGTGCTACGTGCAGCTCACGTAGTGCGAAGTTGCGCAAACTTCGCAGACTACGCGAGCGTAGCGTAGTGCTTTGCCCAGGGTTAATCATAACATTTGCAGTTCCAACAAAGTGAGGAGTCTAAAGGTTTAGCTTTAAATAATTTATAACGATTCCATTAGACAATTAAATAAAATAAAAGTGTGTCTTAGAGATAGTGATACAGGAAACCATCGGAAGAATTAATGGCCCATATTGGCCTCCATTTAACAAAAAATTCTGGGAGAGTTCTGTATTCCAAAAAGTGAATAAGATGGTAAAGTTTGCAGCACATGTGCAATTAAGCTGTTAGTACGATTTGGAGACAGTATGTTGAGGTGCAGAAAAAGCTTTAATACAATTTGCTAAATCCGGGATTTTAATTTGGGGTAGCATATTTGGGAAGGTGTTAAGCAGAGAGAATTTCATATTTAAGGACTTCGGTAATGGGTAACTTGAATCTGGTCTGTAGTTCAGAGAAAGATAATAAAAGCATAATCTTCATAAATATCCTGCAGGAAGAAAATGCCATCCGACATCCAAAGTTTTCAAAATGTGATTGTACGGTTAAACTTTAATGTAGGATTGACCCAAAGAGAAATCATAGTAGAATCTGAAATAAATGATGAAAAACATGCATCAAATGGGGAAGAATTAAAAAAATTCATTTGAATTGGACATGGACAAAAGTGATTGGAGAGGAAATGGTGATACTAAGTTGAGTTCAATCATTAACAATTTATGGGAATAGCTAGGGTCCATGCAAGTGAACCAAAGTAAACCTTGTTTTAAAATAAATGCCTTATGGAATTTGAAAAAATTGGGTATGCCAAATCCACCATTTAGTTTAGAAAGGTTAAGTTTAGTGTAAGCAATATGAGGGGGCTTATGGTTCCAGTGAAAAGTTGAAATAAGCGTATACAATTGTGTAAACTGAGAGAGGCAAATGTATGGGGATCATAGATACGGTATTGATAAGTTATATAAAACAATTGGAGCTAATACCATTTTAATGGTCTCAAGTCCCCCCCCCCATGATATATGTAGTGTGGACCATTGATGAATTTCAGCTATAATTTTTGTAAATACAATTTCACAGTTGAGAATAATGGAGTGTTTTAAGGAAAGTGAAAATGTATACCTAAATATTTAATTTTCTCTTTTTGCCAGATAATTTCAGTATTATCCAATATTGAAGGTGTGCAGTGGACGTTCAGGGCAAAATAATTCTGTTTTATGAGTATTCAAGGTACAACCAGAAACAATAGAATATTCATGTATAACATTTAAAACTGCGGGTATACATGAGGTAGGGTTACTAAGATATAGTAGGACATCATCTGCATAGGTAGACGTTTTAAGGTTAACAATACCTTCGCTATCAACGGAATTTTGAATAGGGGAAAGAAATAAAAAAAAAGCAGAGGTGACCATGGACAGCCTTGTCGTGTTGCTCTATAGAGAGAAATGGGGTTTGAAAATTGACCATTAATAAAGAGTCGAGCAGAAGGGGAGCCATATAAAGTTGATACCATTTTTATAAAATTATTAACAAAATTAAAAGAAGATAGCATTCGAAAAACACATTGCCAATGAACTTTATCAAAAGCTTACCCCGCGTATAAAGCAAGGAGGCCAGCAGGAGGGGTAAAGGTAGAGGCCTTATTAATAACATGAAAGAGGAGTCGTTTGTTATTAACAGAGAATCGTTTTGACATAAAACCAGATTGATCTATGTGAATAAGGGACGACAAAGTCTGAGCTAAGCTTGTAGCTATGATTTTTGCAAACATTTTACAATCCTGGTTTATTAGGGTAATAGGACGATAATTTGAAACTTTGGTGTGATGATTATCCGGTTTAGGCAAAACTATATTTAAAGCTTCCGTAAAAGAGCCTCCGAGTAAACCAGATTGGGTAAATGTAGTGAATAGATGATGCAAATGTGGGGTGAGAATATCAGCAAAAGGTTTATAAAATTCTGCAGAAATGCCATCAGGGCCAGGAGGTTTTTGGGGTTAAGTGATTGAATAGCAATTAGAAGTTCATCTGTAGTGATATGGTTGTCTAATTTGATTTTATCAGGCTGGTAGAGTTGCAGTAGATTGTCAGAAGTTAAAACATTGACAATAATTTGAGGGTATAGAAGATTCAGGCTACAGTATAATGAATAGTAAAATGTAAGAAATTCTTCAATAATATCTGGGGTAGACACAACAACAGTACCATTGTGTCTGTGTATAGTGTGAATTTGATTTCTATTTTTCTTGATGCAGAGATAATTATCTAAAAGTTTTCCTGACTTGTTCGCGTTAAAAGCAAATTTAGCTTTCTGGTTAGCAATTTGAATACTGGCTCTTTTACTCAACATTGAATTATATACATATCTACATTTTTGCACTGTGGTTTTGAAAACAAGATTTTAAGAAGATATAAATAATCGTTTAAACTTTGCAATTTGTTTTTCTAAGTGCAACAACTTGTTGTTAAACGTCTTATTTTCGTGGGTCATTATAGAAATAACAATCCCTCTTAAATAAGCTTTAAAAGCATCACATTTTATAATAGGGGAGGTAACATAATCGGGATTATGTAAAAAATATCCATGAATAACTTTTAAAATTGTGTCTTCATGAATGTCTTGAAGGACAACATTTACATTCATATGCCAACGGGAATGAGAGACAGAAAAATTACCAGTTTGTAAATGAAGAAAAATTATTGCGTGGTCCAAAATTTCAGTGCTTACAAAAGCAGGTTGAGGTATAAACGTCACTAAGTCTCTAGACATAAATGAATAATTTAAGTGTGAAAGAAACGTATGAGGATTGGAGAAAAAGGTGAATTCTTTCTGGGTAGGGAAATGTAGTCTCCAGATGTCAACCTACTTAGTATTTTTAAATAACGTTCTGATTGACAGAAATGCTTTGGGAGTTGTAAATTTGATCAAAGACAGTATATCTAAAAGAGGGTCACTAATCAAATTCAATTCGCCCCCCATAATTGAGGGGGGCGAACTCTTCCCAAGTTAAAGAATTTCAGAGATAATACGGGACCAAAAATTCATCTGCTGTTGGTCATAGATAATAATTAAGTGCAAAATCGTATCACCAATTTCAACTTTGACTAAAGGAAATCTACCTTCAGAATCAGATTGCTTGTCTAACATTTGTAATTGAAAATATTTGGAAAAAAGAATAGCAGCGCCATTCTTTTTACCTAGCACAGGGGAGGAGATAATCTGACCAACCCATTTCCTTTGCATGTATACTAAATTGTTGTCATCAACGTGAGTTTCTTGTAATAAACAAATGTCAGCTTTTTACCTATGTAAATAATCTAAAATCTTTAATCTTTTAACTGGATATCGTAAACCTTTGACATTCAAGGAAACAACTTTAACTTTATGAGTACTAGCCATAAACTATGAAGCGAAACAAGAAAAAGAAATAGAGAAAGAGTAGAAAAAATAGAATATACGAAAGAAGTATTATAAGAGACCAAAGAAGTAGCCATGGAACATAAAAGACATACAGTTAGGAAAAAAATGTATATACAAAATAGAACATACATAAACAATTAAAGAGACACCAACGTGCATATAAGAAGAGAGGAGAGTTGTTCACCCTTGCTTAGAAGAATATCATACTAATAACAAAAATAACAATGACTTAAAAACTAAGGTACATATGAACTACCATACAGGTAGTAGAATATAAAATAGTAATACTATCTAAACAACTACAAGTTGAAGAATCACGTGAGTCTATTGAGAGAGGAGAATGATTATCAAGAAAAGTTTGGAGGTGTTCCGGACAGTGAAAAGATTTGGAGATGTTGTCTTTCTGAATACCCATGGTGGATAGATCGAAGAGTCCATATTTGAAGCTAGAGTTTCTCAGTTGTGGTCTCAGAGCTGCAAAATCTCATCGAATTGCAACAATCTCCTTAGCCAATTCTTGATGAATGAAAATCTTCAAGCCATTAACTAGAAGAGGAGGGATTTCTTGAGTTGCTTTCCAGATAAGGATGAGGTGATGATGGCGCAGAACCTTAAAGATGATTTGCCTGGGTTTAGTTTTGGCCTGGTTTACAGTGAGATGGAATACGATGTGATAACTTCAAATTGAATAATTTAGGCAATGCATTTTCAAGGTATTGTCTGCAATCATTCCCTTCTATATTTTCAGGCAAATTAAAAATACATAAGTTATCTATTTTCTAACTCAAGCGATCTAGTTTTAATAAAGGGGATTTTTGTAACTATTGGTAATAGCTTTTAAGTTTTGGTTATAACGTCATGCAGCTTGAGCTCATTATCTGCAACCTTCATTGAAAACTGGCTATATCTTTCCGTATATTTTTTATTTCAATGGCAATACTATCTGTATTTGATCCAACAGCCTTCAATCCCTTTAAAATAGTAATAAGGGAGAGTTCTGATGTATCTACTATCTACCACTTTTGACTTAACAGGCGGGGAAGATACTGTTTGTTTACGCTTATTTGTTGAAGATTTGCATTCCATACTCAAAGAGATTAAATATATACTGGCAGAAATGTGAATAACAATGTACAAAAGTAAATAGGTATGCCAAACCGGTGCAGCACCTAAAACCAGCTGTAGGAGGATACCCAGGCCAAAGCCGTGCCATCTCCAGATAAAAAACTCTGCCTCCTTGACAGGAACTTGCGAGCGAAGTTGAAGGAGGCCTCTGTAATGAAGAGCCAGCAGCCAGAGGAGTCCAGAGATCATCAGCCGCACCAAAAACACCAACAAAAGCACTTCCTCATGAGCAGGTAAGAGATTTTGATAGCAGGAATTAAGTTAATCCTAAAATCCGGCTTTTAAAACCTCGTCGTTATGACGGGTGAGCCGGAGCTTCAGCGGCGAGCTGCCATTTTGAATTGTGCGCTTGTGCACATCTGCCGTCCTGTGCCCACTTTGTGCAGCGCCAACCATGCACAATTGTTTACAATGTCATTGTTCAGTGCATTTAAGAAGTTGCATCACTCATTCGTGTTCCTATCTGTAGTTTAATGTAGTACCTATCATTCAGCCGGCTTTATGTTGACAGCTGCTGAAATGGATACAGGTGCAAAATGTATGGCTGTCTGTCGACACACCAAAACACCAATAATACATATTGACCAGGACAACGACATGTTGCCTGTTATTGAGATGGCTTCATTCTTTTACACTAAGGGCAAATCGTCTGACCTCAAAGTGGCCATGCACCTCTTGCAGATTCTCACAAGATATGAACAGGGCCAGAGGAATAATGCGGCTGGAGAGGGCCAAGATATGCAGCAGGGTTGAGTAAATAATGCAGCAAGTAAAGCCAATTTATGTAGCATAATACTGGCCATTTTGTAATACTATCACTTCATTATTTCATCATTTTTAAACTTGGTAACCCTGTCTGGGTATTGGTTGCACCTCCTTAGAACCCATTCAACAACCAAATATAGCACTATGCAACAGAAACATGACCAGTCCAGCTTTTCTAAAGGGCCTTCCACGTCGCAGCAACACGTTTCACTCTAATTTAGAAACTTTTGAACCGTTTGAGCTAAAAACAAATTGTTTTTGTTAAAATCTGCAGATTAGGCGTGGCTTGGGTGCCGCGCAAGATGGCCGGCTAGGTGCTGAGCTCCGCCGCACCGTTTCACATCACAGCTATTTTCCCGATGTGAACGGGACTGTCTCTGCGCCTCTTTGCCGAATCTTCTATCGGAGCTTTGGGGGAACAAGCGGAGTGGCTTTGCGGCTTTCGGAGTGCCGCTCTTCATCTGTTTCCGCGATGTTCCTGTCGCTCCTCACGGAGCCGCCATCTTAGATGCTCCTCGAGCTGCCGGACCTCTGATTCCACAACACACCAGGACGACCTCTACTGCCATGTGTAATTCGGCAGCAACGGCCCTGGGGGTGAGCAATTGAAGTGTTCGGTGATTTTTTCCTACGTTTTTACTGCTCTCTCTGTTCTGAGGAGTGTTTGCTCACGCTCTACGTCATGGCGCTTCCCCTGTGAGACCAGCTTTCTTCAGACGCTTTGCCGCCTCAGGGCTACTCACTGACAGTGCACCCCTGCTGTTCTTCATAGCTTTTTAATGACTTTCTGACTTTCTGTTCATTTCATTACGCCTCAGGTGCCTCATGATACGCTTTCCCTAACTGCCATATTCAGCGCTCTCTCTCTTCAACATTGCCAGCGTATGCACCATTCAATTCACTGGCGCTTTCTAGCGCAACTTACAAACGCTTCCTCAGGGGGATAATTCATTTTATCCACCTCATGATATGCCACCTTTCGGTCCTATATTCTTATTATCTATATACTACTTGTTCATGCCAAGTATATATTTTGGACCCGATAAAGGTGTTTTGGTGCACTCTGTCATGTTCAACTAAAGCCTTCAATGCTACTACTTCTTTCTTATTGGCATTTTTCACAGTGCTATCTATTTGGAGCATCTTGTATTATATAAGCGCCTGGCTTACCTTATGCTAAGATGACCTTCTGAGACACTGCCAACGCACTTTTCTCTACTTCTCAGTGCATTGAGATTAGTTGTTGACTGAAGTAGGAACTTCCTATGGTGACATTACGCAAACCTAAATTTGTCTTTGCTTCCTCTGTGAGTACTCCGGTGAGTTCTTCAACTGTTGCGTCTACATCGACTCACTCTGCAAAAATGTCGACTTCTTCCTCTCAGCGAACCCCTTCGGGTCACTCATCTTCCAGTAGAACCTCTCCACCTGCTCCATTCGGCAAGCGTCTTAAACAAAATTCTCCTACACCGGAGGACCCCTCTTCCTCATCTCCTATTGATCACATTTTGGAAGAACTTTGTGCAATGCGTCCTTTTGTCGAAGAGACAAGCAAGAATATGCAGCTTTTGAAGGACAAATGGGAGTCCATGGATGCTCGCCTTTCTTCTGTTGAACTACAGATTCCTGAGGTTCAATCAAACACACAACGCATTGTAGCATTAGAAAAGACTGTCCTCTCTCTACAGAAACATACGGAGGATTTGGAAAATCGCAATAGAAGAAACAACCTTCGTATTTACAATTTACCAGAAAATCTTGAGGGTGACAATCCAGTGACTTTCTTTACCTCCTTCCTACCGAAACTTTTGGACATGCCCCCATCTACGTCCATCAGTATTCAAAGAGCTCATAGACTAGGCGCAAGAACATCTTCATCGACTAAACCTCGTGGGGTTATTATCCTATTTTTGAAGTTCACAGATCTTCTCTCGATCCTTTCAGCAGCGAGGAGCAAAAAACAATTGACTTGGCAAGGTCAGCGAGTTTACTTATCTCAAGATGTCTCTAATGCTACTGCCTCCAGACGTAAGGAATTTCTAGCAATGCGTCCTTCTTTGCGATCCCTTGGAGCAAGATATGGCTTATTTCACCCTTGTACCTTCAGAGTCACTTATCGGAATAAGACTTGGTCATTTCAAGATCCTGGTGAACTAAGCAACTTCATCTTTTTGCAGAGTGAGGAGGGGATGGAAGCATCTTCCTCTCCTTCGAACAGTGGCTGAAATGTTTCTGTTGTATCCATGTATTGCTCTCTAGTTGTTTTTCTCTGGTTCATGTACTCTTCTCTACTCCTTCTCTTAGTTTTCTCAATCTTCTCATCTTGGTTATCTTCTTTTTCTTGTGTCTCCTTGCGTATGGTCTACATAAATCTTATTTCTGATTTCTGGCTATATACCTTGTGTCACATGTTCCGTATGTTAATAATTATCTCCTTTTTTCCCCATGCAGATATGTGTCGGATGCTCCCTTCACCATCTTGTTCCATCCTTTGTTCCTTTTTTGTGAGGTCTCGGTGTGGTTCTGCTCCTGTTCCTGGTCTACCCGTCTTGTAACGCATCACTACCTCCCCACTTCCCCTTTGTGTATCTCCCCTTTCAGGTATGTTCATTACAGTCATCCTTTTGGATTTGTACTGTCTTCTATGCTTTCTCTCTTTTCTTTCTTCTCCTTCCTTTGCTGACCCTCTTTCCTTTCCCCTAACTTTTTCCCTTTCCCCTTCTCTTCTTCCTCCTCCTCCTATTCTTCCTTCTACTCTTTTAACGGTTTACATATGTTTTACCCCCTAAAGTTGGAATTACTGCTTGTGCAGTATGTTTTTGCATTTTTCAATTTTGAACAGTTTATTATTCTTTCACCTTCAAAGTTGTTTCATGGAATGTGAAAGGATTTAACCATCCTATTAAGCGGCAGAGAGTACTTTCACACCTCTCCTCTTACAATCCTGATATTGTTCTTATTCAAGAAACCCATCTTTCAGATATTGAATCTTTAAAGCTAAAGAGATTGTGGGTTGGTACTGTTTTGTTCTCTCCTGCTTCTCATAAAAAGAACGGTGTTGCTATTTTGATTCACAAACGTCTTAATTGTAAAGTACTTCTTGAAGAAAAGGATGATGAGGGTCGTTGGATTTTAGCTAAATTGCTAATTAATGCTATCCCAATTAGTTTGTTCAACGTTTATGGCCCTACATGCTTTGACTCCTCTTTTTGGCCCTCCATTACAGCAAAATGTATTCAATACAAAGATGAATCTTTCCTATTAGGCGGAGACTGTAATCAGATTATCGATCCCTTTTTAGATCGTAAATCCTCTGTTCGTTTCACCCCTCACAAGCCCCATAAACAGTTTCTTGACACTATCACTCAGGTGCATCTTGTGGACTCATGGAGACTCACTCACCCAGATATTATGGATTTTTCTTTTTTCTCTCCTCCTCATGCTTCTTTCTCTCGTCTGGACTATATTTTTCTATCCTCATCTTTATCTCAACACCTTCTATCCTCTTCTATTGAACCTATTGTTATCTCTGATCATGCTCCTATTATCACTGTATTTGATCTTCTTCCCCCTACTCCTAAATCTTCTCGCTGGCGCTTTAATTCTTCTCTTCTTGCTGATCCTCTTTTTTCCTCCTCTTTTCGCTCTTTTACTTCTGAATTTTTCCAACTTAATTCTAAACCTGACACCCCTCCTCATGTTCTTTGGGATTCCTTCAAGGCCACAGCCCGCGGATTTATTATCGACTTTGTCTCTAAAAAGAAGAAAAAGTTCCTTCAAAAACGTAAAGTTACCCTTGCGCACATTAAGTCGTTAGAGCATCAATTCTACACTTCTTCTCCAAATCATATGTCTCCTGAACTTCTTAAGGCTAAAATTGCTTTTAAAAAACTTACTACGGATTCAGCTTCCTCTTTTCTTCTCCGGAGCAGTGCACAATACTATGGAGGTCGCAATAAATCGGGTAAATTACTAGCTAACTATCTAAAATCGCGTAAAGAACGAACTAACATAGATTCTATCTATTCCCCTTCTAATGTCCTTGTACATACAGATGCAGAAATTTTGGAGCAATTTCACTCTTTTTATGAATCGTTATACTCTCCTGAAAATCCCCCTACCCCAGAACTTCTTCAATCTTATTTTGAGAACCTGCCTAAGCCAGATACCTCCCAACTTAATTTTTCGGACATTGATACTGATCTCACTATTTCTGAATTATCCACTGCTTTGTCCTCTCTCACTAAAGGAAAAACTCCAGGACCTGATGGCTTTCCAGTTGAATTTTACTTACATTTCTCCGATCTTCTCTTACCCAAACTTCTCTCTCTTTTTCAGTCTTTTTGTTCTGCTGGTCTGGCCCAAGGCTCATTTCAAGATGCTACCATATGCCTTATCCCTAAAGAAGGTAGAGATCCTAAATTTTGTAAGAATTATCGTCCTATATCTCTAGTTAATGTCGACTATAAGATTTTTGCAAAATTATTAGCTCTTCGCCTTGACCCGCTCATGCCACATCTCATCGGAAAAGAGCAATGTGGTTTTGTTAAGGGCCGCCTTACCTCGGACAATTCCAGACTCTTCCTTAATGTTTTAAGTAAGGCCCCCTCGCTCTCGATCCCCCTTGCAGCCATCTCAGTCGATGCTGAGAAAGCCTTTGATCGGGTTGACTGGTCTTTTCTAATGGCTTCCCTGAAATGGCATGGCTTCAGTCCTAAATTTATCTCCTATATTTCCGTAATTTATTCTATGCCCAAGGCTTCCGTTCTCATCAATGGTCACCTCACTTTCCCATTCACACTTCAACGTGGAGTTCGTCAGGGCTGTCCTCTGTCACCTCTTTTGTTCATTTTAGCTCTTGAACCCTTCCTATCTTCTATACGTAACAATCCCTCCATTTCTGGATTCCCGTATGGTGATCATCATCTTAAATTATCTGCCTATGCTGATGATATTCTTTTATTCATTTCAGACCCTGCTACCTCCGTTCCTTCTTTATTAACTGAATTTGAAAAATTTTCCTTGGTTTCAGGCTATAAAATAAATTCTGATAAAACAGAAATTCTTCCTCTTACTAAATTTTGCCTTCCTCACTTTTTCACTTCTACCGGCTTTGCTTGGAATCCTAAGAAAATAAAATATCTTGGTGTTCTTTTTTCTAACTCTATCTCCTCCTCTATTCAACTTAACATGAATGCGGTCATCTCTAGAATAGATTCTTTACTCTCCTCTTGGAATCCTTTATTTCTTTCCTGGTGGGGGTCGTCTGGACTCCATCAAGATGATGATTGCCCCGATTTTAATCTACTTATTGTCCATGCTCCCAATCCGTATCCCAGCGCTCTACTTCCGTCGCATTGACTCTGTATTGTCCAAATTTCTCTGGAAGCAGAAAAAGGCTCGTATATCTCCCTCAACCCTTCAAAAGTCTAAATCTAATGGTGGGACCAATTTTCCAGACTTCCGTCTCTACCATAAGTCCTTCTCTCTTCGCCAAGCTTCTCGCTGGTTATCAAAGGATATCTCCCCTTTTTCTCCCCTTTGGCTCTCTGTTGAACATGAATTATTACTCCCTTATTCTTTCCAGGAGGCAATTCGCTTCACTGCTAAAGCTCCATGCCTTAACCCCCTCCTATTTAAACACACTTCTTCTCTTTTGCGGCCTTTGGTTTCCTCTTTCTCTGTCTCTCGGTAATCCTTCTTATTATTACCTATCTGGTACAATTCACTCATTTGAATACATAATAGACCTATCGCCTGGCCCTCGTGGAGATCGAAAGGTATCATCTGGGTGCGTCATCTTTTTGATGGATCATCTCCCTGCTCATTTCCTCAATTTCAATCTCAATTTCACTGCCCTTCTTCTTTTGCGAAGAAATATTTCATTCTTATGGAAACCATCCTTGATCGTTACTATTCTCTTACTTCTGAAGTTTTACCTGCCTCGTCTCCCTCTCTACTTACCATTCTTTCTACTATTCCTAAAGCTTCCCTTATTTATCGATATTTCTCAGCTCCTGATCCGGATCGTCCCAAATCAAAATTGGAACTTTCTTGGGAGAAGGATTTAGGTTACTCCTGGCCGACTTCTCTTTGGGACAAGCTCTGGGCCAGGTCCTTGAAGATTTCCCGTACTGCCTCTCTTACTCAGTCCCTATTTTTCTTCTATCACAGACTTTATCTTTCTCCTCTTTCTGTCTCTCGCTTTCTATCCTCTTCTGTGGCTAATTGTTGGACCTGTAATGCTCCTAATGCTGATCTTTTTCATCTCTTCTTCCTCTGTCCCTCAGTTCGACTTTTTTGGACTCAGATATGGTCCCGTATCTCCCGTATCTTTAGCCTCTCTATTCCTTTTTCCACCTCTTTCGTTTTTCTGGGTAGCCTTTCAGAAGCTTTGGAACTCCCTCCACATTCACATGGTCTCTTTGACCTTATGCTGGCCCTTGCACTACAACATATTGTTTCTAACTGGAAATCCCTGAACAAACTGTCCCTAATTTGCTGGTGGAATCTAGTATGCCATTCACATAGACTTGATGTTGCTTTTGCGTCCTCCTGCAAACCTTCTCGAAATGTTGAACTCTATTGGTTGCCTCTCACCCTATATTTGGATCAATCCGCCAAAAAGACATACTCTCCACTTTCCTCTGACAATTTCAAACCCCCTTGAGCATCTGTACTCCTGCTTGCAGTTTATGGTGTTTTCAATTTCACTAATGCAGTTTTTAATCTTTCTTCATGTTTTTTCTAAGGTTCTTTTTTAGGTATTTGCTGAACATTGTGTATTTACTGTACTTTATTGCCAATATTCATTGTGTTTATTTTTATTCATTATTATATGATATTAGCATGGGTTTTATTTCCCTCCCTTCCCCTCCCCCCACCCCCCCCTAAAAAACTTCAAAATGCTTTGCTTTTTCATTGTGCCACAAGCTACTTCTGTTTGGTTTCTCCCGATATTTAACTTTTTTCTTGTTATTTGCTGATGTCACCTTATTGTAATATCTATTTTTACCTTAATAAAGCTTTCAAACCTAAAAAAAAAAAAATCTGCAGATAATGTGGCAGATGATGGATTATGTAGCAAATGCGGCTCATCTATAATTATGCAGAAACTGCCACAGACGCACAATCGCATAATTCCAGTGGCCCTGGATATGAATGACAAATGCATGGTTGTGCATTGAAGCAAAGATGGCTACTCACAATTGTGTGCTTCCCCTCGAGCAGTTAAGTCAGGGGGGTCGTGCCACCAGTAATCAGAGAGTCAAAGTATAGCCTGTGTGGTTGGTCTCTCGTAGGTGAACGGTGTACACATTGGTCCTGTGTCTTCAACGGGGTCTCTAGCAGCACTACAGGTGGTACATACCAGTGCAGGGCACTCCAGATGCAAGCACATGGTGCTTACTAGCACCCAGCCTCACCGGTGCCGAAGCAGGATCATTTGGTGTGCATAACACCTCAAAAATATTATTGTACAGAAAATCAGCAGGTAACCCAAGCAGGGCAGCAAGTAGATAAGGTCCGAGTGCGGGACAGCTGACAGTTTCTCAGTGAGTGAGCACAGTTTGGGACCCATAACGCTGAGGCTTACAATCGCCTCATCACCAGTTGTGTGGACCCCAGGTCACAGAATGATGCACACATGATGAGGGGGAGCACAATACTTGTTTGGCTCTGGCTGTTACAAATGCTGTGAGTTCATCTCCCTGCTTGTCTGCCCACTTGGTCTATTTCACAGAATCTGACCCTCCCCTGTCACTGCTTCTCCTCTTCCTTTCTTCTCCAGTTAAGAAAGCAGATCATGATACCTTCACAGCCCTCTGCTAATCACGACATGACCGTTCTTAAGAGCTACACACAACTTAACGTTTCTGTAGACTTCTCGACTCAGAGAACCTGCCAGTTTGACAACATTAAGGGGCATATTACCAAGCAATAGCGATAATTATCGCTATTGTTTGGTTAGAGACAAAAATTTACCGCTGAGCTGCGGCGATTTTTACCGCAAATAAACCTTGGTATTACCAAGGTTTATCGCAAATGCGATAAAAATCGCCGCAATGCATGAATATCGCTGAAAAGTCAGCGATATTCATGCATTACCGAGCTAATGCTCTTAGCCATGTTATCCACCTCCCATTGGATAACATGGCTAAGAACTGCTCAGGGCAGGTGTTAGCTTTTGGAGATATTCGCGCTTAGCGCGAATATCTCCAAAAGTTGGTAATAGGAGATAGCGATGTTAGCGACTGTTTTCAGTCGCTAACATCTTGGCACGCCCACTTTGCATGTCATTAGTGATAAATATCACTGACATGCAAAGTGGGGCCCAAGATGGTCACTATCTCCTACTAACTCTTGCTAACTGGTGTTAGCGACAGCTAGGTAATAGGGAGATTTTATCTCCGCTTTCTTGGCTTTTAAAGCCAAAAAAGCGGAGATAAACCCCCTTGATAATATGCCCCTAAGACTTTTATGAGACAGCTGCTGAAAAACGGAGTTATGAGAACTAAACCATGGAGTGTGGGAGGCCTTTATCACCTTTAGGTCAAATATCTTAGCCTATTCACATTTTAAGTGCCCCTTACCATGTCTAACATCTTGTAAATGTGTTTTTTTACAAGAATGGTGTCCCTAGTATTGATTTCATTGGTAAACAAATCTGTTAGCTAGAGAATCATTGAGAAAAAGCCAGAGACATGTTAATTAAATGCTTGGAGCTTTTCTACTGCTCAGACATTAGCGTGGGCAAAGGTGGCAGAACTCCTTCCACATATCAATCTTTACTAGATGTAAAGTATTTTAAAAGCCTTAAAACATCTTGATATTAATGGAACTTGTTTTGTTTTGGCTAGTCGATTTTTTTTACCCCTTAGAACTATAACTATGGAAATGTCTGATTTTGATCTTCAGGTAAGTTATCAGAAACGTATCTGATGTTTGGCTGTGCCAGTGGAGATTTACTTTGATTCTTAGAAGTACATTTGCATCCATGAGAGACGCTCATTGCAGATTTGATTTTAATTAGTAATTACACGAAAGAAGATAATTACACAGAGACAGATCTGGTCTCTGTTACTTCTGCTGTGTGATCCTTGGGCACTTTTCATCCCAGGTTGTAAATTAAAATAGTGCAGAGAAATATGAGTTTTGGACTTCAGATTTTGTGTACAAAATGTACATGTTTGGGATGCTGCCAGCATATCAGATAAGAGTAATGAATATCACCAGCATCCTTCAAGCAAAGCTGAGGGCAGTTCCACTTCACCCAGAGTGTACATATACAGGCACGAAATGTAGGTGGCCCAAGAAGGGACGGATTTTTCTGCGCATTTCATTTTTTCTGGTGGATTCTGTAATAGATTAGATTTGCCATTTGCCTGGATAGTAAAGAAGCCTATATGCAACTGTATGAATAGCAGCTGTGTATATATGAACCACCAAATACATCTTAAAGTGTTAACGAACAGAGAAAGATTAACAAGGTGTCCAAGGTTTTTACTACATTACTCGCTTGCCATTGAATAGACATTCTATGTAGAATGGCATTGTAAACTTTTTCGGTCCTTTGTTTGGAGTGGTAATCCGTCAAAATTGGCTTTAAACCACTAGCATTTAGATCTTGCTCATGACGCACGCAGAAACAGTAGGGCTCCAATCTAACTCTAACATGGCTCTGTATTTTTCTGCCTGTAAAGCCTTTCTTTTTCTAACAGAAAAACCCACAAACTGTAATTACTCAGAGGGAGCATAAAATCACTGGCCGTGACTGGAATAGAAAAGAGAAGTGCTCTCAGTGACTGTAACCAAAGCTGGACTGGCAGACAGAAGGCTCACAATGGCTAGGCCTAATATAGGATAATCATATATTCAATTTATTCTGGTTTCTTTTCTAGTAGGCTGTCTCCTTTGATACCTACTCACCACCCCTCCCACGCACGATTTTCTTTCTCGTTTCTGCCGGTCCAACCCTGTTGAGATTACATGCGAAATCAACATTGTGTACACAGTGGGCATCGCTTGAGTGAATCCCGCAATAGTAATTAGCCCTGCCATGTTACCTAGAAAGTACATCTGTTTAACTTTCCTGAGTTGTGTGGTACTGTATGAATGCATTTGCACTTGGCGGACAAGTAGTGCAAACACAGAGATAATGAACTCACGCCCCACATGAGATTTCCCGTGCAGATTGGCTAATGCACTTAAGTCCTGACCTGTATAATACCTGCTATTTTAAACCGGTGTTTTCCACGATGGCGGCAACCTATAGTGCTAAATTGGCAGTTGTTTTGTCTGTGTGTCTGTATTTACTTCTAGCATATGACTACGAGAAAACCTTAGATTTCCTCACACCTAGATTTGTTTTTCGATTTGACTTATTAGTCCAGAGGGAAGCACGCTGCAGGGGTAGAACACCCGATTGGAGGAGAGGATTCCATTCACAGTAAACGCAGCTACACTTGGACAATCCTATTGGAACACTGACTGAAGCCTCAATACATAATCTGTGATAGGAGAATGACAGAGGAACCACAAGGTGGTCGGTACACCATTTAATTTAACTTGCCTGTTCAAATGCACTCGAAACATAGTGAAAAAAATAGTACAGTTTGCCAGCGGTGTAACAATGTGCCAGGGGTCCCACTGCAAGTTAGGGTATGGACTTCCAAACAATTGCTGTGTAGTACAGTACTAAAATGATCAGAGTTTGGGGGTGCCTCTGGGTCTAGTACCACTGCACCTGCTACCCCACTTATAGCTACTCACCTGCAATTCACATATGCTTTAAAGTCGTCATGCCAGATAGGTATACATAAATCGATTGTTGGCATGTCCTATTACCTAAAGTAAGAGGTACCACATTAGACTAACCCTGGGCGGTGAACTCCGCTCCACTCGCAGAGTTTTCCGCACTCTGTGTGAAGCGGTTCTCCAAAAGACTCAGCTCTGCATAGCAGAGTGGAGTTTTTTTCCTCATTCGTGCTCGTCAAGTTGGTGAGAGCAAATGTGGAAAATCAACCTCCCGGCCAGATTCCTCAACTTGGCCGGTCGTATTTCTCATTGCGAGTGGTCGTGTATGCTCGCGACTACTCGCCTTGAAAAACCTCCCGTTCACTTCAAGAAAGCTGCAGCTCGAGTAAAAAATCTACTCGAGTGGCAGAAAGGAAACAGCGCCCGCTTGTGCTGTGCATGGTGTAGTTCGCGATGAATGCACAATGTGGACAAACACTGAGTGCTGAAAATCACAGCCATTTATCTAACACACTCCGACTCTTGCGGAGCTCCGTGTATTGCGGCAGAGTTTTTTTGCACTTCGTAGAGTTTCAGGCTTACATTAGACCACCTTAAGACAAAGGCATGCAAAACTAAGCAGCACTAAGAGGTAAAGTTATTAAGAGATAAAGACACCCACTAAATCACTGACAGATTATCAGAAACAAAAATATTGGGTGGGCACAATATTGTGTCTAAAATATCAAGGAGGTAACTGCAAGTAGGTAAGTACATGTTTACTATTCTTAACGCCACATCTATGTACCTTGAAGATATATATATCATCAAGGTCCATATATGTGGAATTATACATATTAAAAGTTTACTTACATATAGAAACTCACCTTCACAATATTTTAGTCCTCAATATTCTTGACACAATATTTTGTCCCACATTATTTTTGGTTCCAACATAACAAAGGATCACTGACAGAATATCTGAACCAAAAATATTTTGTGGACAGAAGATCATTTCAAAAATATTGAGGATCAAAAATACAGAGAAGGTAAATGCAAATAGGTAAGTATAGATTTACTATGAACTCCACATCTACAATCCTTGAAAACGTATATATCATCAAGGTACACATATGTTAAGTTACATATCATAAAAGTTTACTTAGCTATCAAAACTTACTGTGGCAGCTTCTCGGTTAAGGCAGAGGAGCGTCGCCCGCCCTGCAGCAAGTGCACCAGGTGCACACAGAGTAATAAAATGGTCATTACCATTTTATTATTCTGTGTGCCGCCGGCCGATCTAGTGCAAGCGTGATGGTGGGGGCTGGGCAGACAGATTCCTGCATATTTCTGGATGACTGTTCGGTACGCTTGACAGATTGGCATGCTGCCTACAGCCAGCTAATCTGTCATGCACACTTTAAAGCCTGCAATCTCAGTGCTGTAAAACAGCAGAGGGATTGCAGGCACAGGCCCGGTCTCAAAATGAGCACTGGGTTACCCAGCCCCAACTAATCCTGGAGCTGCACAGCTCAATGATTGGTTGCATTGGTATGCAGGAAGCAAACCACCTTCCTTCCTGCTGATCGTCGGGAGAGGGGAGCCGAGAAAGTCAACAATATTGGTGAATTTTATGGTGCGCTGCGCCCTATCGATTTTCACAGTTGCTACCCATCCCTGGAAACTTACCTACATGATATTTTTGTCCTCAATATTCTTGAAACAATACTTTGTCCCACGTTATTTTTGGTTCTGATATTTTGTCAAAACACTGCATTGGATGATGCAACCCACGTTGTATCATGCAGTGCGTTGTCCATCTTCAAAGTATTGAAAGATATGTTTCCATTGCTTTCTAAGCTTTCAAAATACTCACTCCAGCAGTGGCAAAAGTCAATTGCATTGCTCGGCGAACATTGGTAAGCAAGATTAATTGGCATTGCCAATGATTGCGTTTATTATTGTTGTTTTAATTGATGGTGCCTTCAGTCTTGATAGTTATGGGTACATTTTTAAATGATGCTGCAAAACAATTATAAGTGTTTATATTTTAAGTTAATCTTTTTGTTTTTAAGCTTACAATCTGCTTTATAGAATAATGTGTTTTTGTATACACTACATACTGAATATATTGTATTGTTCACGTGCAATCTAATAAACTAATAAAGATTGAAAAAAACCATACATGAACTACTCCATTTAGCATAATTGTACTTCGGAAATGACTTCTATATGTGCAAGTTGTCATGACAAGCACAACTTGCCAGTAAAACGATGCTCCTGCTGACCAATCTTCACCAGCCCGAGGAAGACCCTTTTTTCATGCATTTTATTTGTATAGTAGTCCACACAGAACTGCAGTTACTGCGATCTATTATGCACATATCAGGCATCCATTTCAGAGTGCCAAATTGCCCGCCTAAAGCATGATCCTGCTGCTAGGGAAGGAGAATTAGCAATAGCGCAAACTATAATTTTACCTTGTGGGCTTCAAAATGCTTGTCCCGCAGCTTCAGAAATTGATTATATCAGGGCACAGTGACTTCGTAGTTGCAACAGTGATAGTATAGGTTGAGAAAAGCGACATTGTTTTGTCCTCTTCAGAGCTAGGGGGAGGGCACCCAGTAATCAAACTTTGTCACAAGTAAGGAGAACTCTATTACAGCTCTTTGAACAGCGCTCCCTTGAAAATACTAAACTTTGGCAACAACCACTCCCCCTGGGGCGCCTCTCGGAGGCCCTCCGAACATAGCCCCAAATCCACCCCTGCAGACCAGGCCAAGAACATCGGGAGCATCCTGGACACCATACTCTCCATGAGCAAACAGATCAACACCATCTTCTCATCATGCTTCCACATCCTGCGAATGCTACGCAAGTTTTCAAGCGGATCCCACTGAACACCAGACAAACTGTCACCCAAGCTTCTATCATATCACATACCTTGCAGCCAAGACATGGAATGCCCCCTGGAATACCTCAGAACCTCTCCCTCCTTCATGGATGTCCAAAGGAACCTCAAGACAAGGCTCTTCCAGACAAAACAGGCATGATCTCCACCTCCCTCCCCCCATCAGGTCTGCCCTACTCAGCTATTTCAACAGGAGCCAAGAGGGAGAAAAAAGAGGCAGGGTTGCCCTCCACTCATAAATTAGCAATACACCAAAACCCTGTCCCTTAGGCGACAAATATATCTCTTTCTTACTGCAGAAAGAGTGTATCCCATCAGTTTTCTTCTGCTACACTCCCTCTCATTACTATTTTGTCTTTCAGGAGTGTTCTCTGTATATCTTCCTTTATTTAAAATTTCAAATACGAACGACCTTTTTGATGACTGCCCTACTAAGCGCCTGGATATCCTCACAAGTGATTAGTCGAACTCTACAAATTCACATAACATAACCATTTCTTTTCCGGCGTTGCACTTTTTACCATTTTTTTGTGAGTACCCTCCCCTGGATAGAAGAGAAACCAAAAGTTTTTTAAAGGGTTATTATGGAAAAAAGGTTCTGTCTACACGAAGCCATCTAGGGGCAGGTGGCACTGCTTGCAGGTGCAGGGGAGGGGTTAGATGGGTGGATGCAGGCTGCTATTTAAAAATAAAATAAAACAATCAAACTTACCTTGCCGCCGCCTGCCCCGCATCTTCTTCCCTGCTCGCCTGTGTCCAACTCCGGGTCGGAACAGGAAGCAGACAGCCAGCCTCCCACTCCTAAGCAATCACGATGCTGCAGTGCAGCGTTGTGATTAGTCGTAGCACCGGTGGAGCGTTGCCCCACTGGCAGGAGCAGCAAAGAAAGGAAAAAATAAAATGATAATAACATTCCGTTGCCACTGCCACTGGCTGCCACTGAAGCCATCCTAATAATTTGGTCACAAATAAAAATTAAAATGAATTTAGAGGGACCCGTGTCACAACATGAACGGGCATTGCAGATCATGATGTAGAACTGCTACACTTTGTTTGGTTTCCCATTGTTTGTGGCTAAATTGCAATTCCAAGAAAATGCAGTATTCTATAATTGGGGCAAATGGCGGACAAAAGTCACAGAAACATGTTGTCCTTTATGACGGCAAACTTTGAAAAGTGAAAGAAACGAGTTGCACAGTCCATGTGCCTATATCGTGGATGTTGTTTCTTGATTAACTGGAAAACAACCTCTTGTTTTAGACTTGCACTTCTCCTTACATGATTGTGTGGGCTATTAGTTCCAGGACTGATTTCATGTTTTGTCAGCTAACTTACGTTTTACGCATCTTTGAATCGCTATTTATGGCTGCAACCTTAGAAGCATAATAATTGCTTCAAGATATGAAAGACTGACCGTTGATCAAAAGCTGCAGGGTTTCTTCCTTGTGGCTCTGTGGCACTGCAGAACATGTATACACAGTAACCAGAGGTTTGAAAACAGCACCAAAAGTATTCAGCTGGGTCATCTGAGCGAAGGGCAAAAAGAGCAATGGACGACTCCTTTGGTGGCACCCTTGTTAGGTCTGAACCAGACACCTCGTTCTGCTGCGCAACAGTATCACAGGTACCTGATTACTGGTAAGAACCGACTTGATCATCCCCAAGCCTCTATTTCCGCCCGAGTAAATTTGCATTTGAATTGCTCCCTGGTGACATGTCCTTTGGAATGACGGCATTAACCATTTACTTAAATCACTCCTGGTGGAGAGCGGGATTGTGCATCTGAGTCACTCCCTTATGAACTCCGAGACTATGCATTCGAGTGATTGCTATCCGTCAATAACTGTGACCCCGTGAATTTTACCCACTCTCTGTGTAATAAAGTGCATTGTATGATTTCCACCCTCCATATTGCCACATAGCACATCCCCCTAAAAAAATACCTATTCTCTTGTGTCCTGCAAACACATTTTGTTCCACCTTAGGCCTATCTACACCAACATATACTGCCTTCATCTTGCCACCACCTCTTTCTCATTCTAAAAATATGCAGTCTGCATCCAAACACGTCAATATCTGATCTGCTGTTGCATCAGCCATCTCGACCTAGAATCCCTTCTCATCACTGAGCCCTGTTTCATCCCCACATGCTCTCCATTATCAGTGATGTTTTCCCACAAGTCTTCGGCGTCATCCATGACCCCAGCTAATGTAAAACTGATGAAGTCCTCACCATGATACATAAGAATCGCAGCTAAGGCTCTCCACTCCCCGTCAACATCATTGGAATGTCCTGATTACTTACTGGTCCTACTCGTCCTCGACCCAGTCATTACACACGAGGAAGTATCCAATCACTGACAGGAAACAAAATAGGAAACGCTTGCTAACTCCACCCACCATCCTGCTAGGGGCTATTATTCCATCCAGAACACAGCACTTCCTGACACACCAAGCACAACAAACGCCTGATACAGGGAAAGTGGGTGGTAATTATGACTTGGTCAGGGACAAGTAGGACTAAGAGTAATGAGGACTACCAGTAAATAATTAGGACATTACCTCTATGTCCCTCATCCTCGACCCAGTCATTACGTGTGAGGCATATCAAAGCAGACCCCACAAAGGGAAGGCCTTTGGATCACTGGTAGAAAAAACAGGAGAGAAGCGCACCACAGTGAGTTTAAATTCATAAAAATACCTAAACAAGGAACATCAGGCTCCACAGCGTTCAAAACACTACACCCAAAATTCAAACTGTCACCAAGAGCACAATTCAACCTGTAATGCCTAATAAAGGTAGACTCAGAAGCCCAAGTCCCAGCACAACAGATTCCATCTAAAGCCAACCCATTAAAGGTGGCCCAGGACGCCGAGATCCCTGTAATGGATCAGGCCTGGGCACCTGAAGTACACAGCAAAACCAGAGCCCTGATAAGACTAAGAAATAGCGGTCTTGATCCAATGACCCAGGGTCAGTGGAGAGGCAGCCTTTCAACCGCCCGCCAGACCAAAAGACACAAACAGATTGTCGGAAGCACGAAACACAGCAGACCTGTCTGCATACACAGACAATGCACGCTTCAGATCCAGAGTGTGCAACAACTGTTCCTCAGGAGAAGAATGCACAGGGTAGAAAAAAGTCAATACCAACTCCTGAGAAGTATTAAACATTAGTATTAATATTTGGAAGAAACCCAGAATCCAAACGTTACACCACAGCATTCTCGATGAACCCCAAAAAAGGGAAAGCAGAAATTTCCCCCAACCCCCTGGCCAAGGTGATGGCCACCAGGAAAGCCACTTTAAAAGACAAGAACTTCACATCCATATATTACAAAGGCTCAAAAGGAGAGAACTGAATAGCACGCAGGACCAGAGAAAGATCCCAGGCAGGCACTGAAGAATGGACAGCAAGGGAGGAGAGAGAAAAGCTTCGAAACAACCTGTACACCAACAGGCCGTCCCAGAGGACAAAGAAGCCAGATCACTGAAAGTCCGGTCAACAATCAACTGGCCGTTCAAAGTACAGAGAGCAAAACCCTTATAGAACACATCCAAAATGAACTGCAGAGTGTTAGAGACAGAATAAGAAGTAAAGGATAGAGCAGGAAGAGAGCAGCTCTTGTGGAAAGAAGACAAAAAAGCATCCAACCAGCACCAGCGCGCGATTGATAGGTCAGCCACATGACCTCCAGTCAAACGCTGCCTGGCATGTATGGAATGTAGTTACTGCATGGTAATAATCGCGGGTAGGAGTGAGGGGGACACACGGGGAGGAGGCGGGGTAAATAATATAATAAAGAAAAAACGTACCTTTCCGCTGGCCAGGTCCCGTATTTTCTTGGCTCCAGTTCTGCTCAGCGCCTGCTCCTGCTTACCTGCCTCCGGCACAAACAGGAAGCAGGCAGCCGGTCTCCCCTCCCCTAAGCCAATACCAATGCTGCAATGGCAGCATTGTGATTGGTGGGGACACTGCCCAGCCAGAGGCTTACGGGGTGGCCATTTTCTCCATGTAGGATGCATTGCAGCCTGCATGGAGAAAGGGCAGAGTGTACATGACTGGATTGGGTGGCCCCAGAGGACCGACCAAACAGTAATTGTGCCCTCAATAGTTGGCTCACCACTCTTCCCTGCTCGCAGAGCAGCCCCGCCCACCCGAAACCAAACCCTTCTGTTCTGCTTTCTCGCATTGGAGAAGCAGAAACATAAAATGGTAGCTATTACCATTTTATGTTTCTGCTTCTTGCACTGCGAGAAAGCAGTGGGGGGACGTTCCTCTGCCCTCAAGGAGGAGCCACCCCTGATGGAATGCAGGGAATGAGCAATCTCACGTCAGGCTCCAGTCCGAGGATGCCCGCCGTCATGCTACGTGCCACCCTAGCAGGGCACTGTAGACACCACAAGCAGGCCTACACCTCGGCGAGGGCCCCAGCCACACTGAACATAGTGGAGCCCAACTCAGGAAAGGGCAACTTGCAACATGGCCCAGCCATGCAGACAACCGGAATACAGCTTCTGATTGAAGCCAGAGACCAGGCATAGATGCTGCCATAGCCATAAAGTGCACACGTGCACCACTGCGGAGAACCCAAAGAAATGCTGACCTGGAGCCCAACGAAGCCAAGAAAGCAGGTTTTCCGGAGGCCACACAATGCGTCCGGACATCCAACAGCTCCCATGATGGTCTCCAGGCAGTCCCAGAGCTCATTAGAAGGAGAGGCTGTAGACGACAATTCAGAGGTAAAAGCCAGGTAGTCACCTCTGCATCCCATCCCGCCAAATGCGATGCAGCGTGCGCAATGAAATTCTTTTTTATTTATTTGTTTGTGTACTTACCTCTGTGCAGTTGTATTCCAGAGTTCACTACCCTCCACCCCGCCCCTCCCTCACCCCACGTCAGCGCCTGGCGGCACTCCTACCACGGGCCACTACTGACCTGATGCCCACTTTGAAGTGGAACAAACGTCAGGTGTTTTCCTCCTGCAGAAGGGCCTAGACTTTCCTGCCTCCCTGCCCTGGTCCGCAGGCACAATAGGCTAGTGTGAAGATTTTTGTGTGTCAGAGAGTGGAGTCAGTGATGGGTGGTTCTAGACGTAACACTTACCAAGGTGGCAGGGCAAGTTAAATACCAGGCTGTTAAAAGAATGAGATCACATAACTACACAGGACAGGAGAGAAACAAGAACAAGGTTTGATCAACGTAAGGGATGTACTGGTATACGAATAAGAGTTCTCTTAGTAGCTGAAGGAAAGCCCTTTGGGCTGACACCAGTAGCTCTTAACAACAGTCCTACAGCAAAGTCAGAGTTGGGGTTACTGTTATAAAGACTGTTGTACTCAGTGCAAGTTGGAATGAGACTAATAACAACACTGAGACAGGAAAGACTCCAAAGGACCTGGGTGCATTAACAGAAGTCTTTCTCTTTTTGTTGTCCTCATTTAAATATAATATGCTGATTAATTCAAGAGACTGTAACCCTTCCAAGTGTCTGAAGGATACATTTTTAAATTTCCGGTCTGGTTACACCCCCACAGAGGAGAAAGGATACCTCATATCTCCAGAAAAGCACCTTTGTCTACATGTCTGGGTTTCGACCTTTGTCTTGAACATTTAGCGGCCGGTATAACTCCCTACTTCGGAGGGTGGCCATACAGACCAGTCCCCTGGACAGTTGTCTGTTGCATATTATTTAATCATATGACTTGGAAATCGTGGATTATAAACCAAAACATAGCAAACGATGAAAGAAAGAAAAAGAGAACAAAACTTGCGGCCCTTTACTCAAACAGGTGATTCTATATATGTCTTGCCCCTGTCTCGACCCAATAGTCCCAAATTTCCCAAAATGTAGTCTTTTTCAAGCGTTTACTAGCTTGGTCCAAAAGAGGTACTCTCTGAATGGAATGAATCCATTCTTCTTCCGTAGGGGAGCATGATAATATCCATTTAATACAAAGCTCCCTACGAGCGAATAAAATCAAGATGAATGATAAGGCTTTGTGATTTTTTGTTAATGCTCGTTCATCAACTTCCCTAGGGGGCACCCCAAAAATTACTGTTAAAGTTGTTAATTTCACTTCCAGCCCCATAATATCAGAAATGGTCTTACCCACTTTATTCCAATATTGAGCTACCTGACTGCTCCAAAACATATGAACCTCATTGGCTTCATCTCCTCCACATTTAGGGCATCTCTTGGTCACTTGGTTTCCCATTTTCGATAGCTTTTGGGGAGTCCAATAGGCCTTGTGAACTGTAAAAAGGTGATTTTTTTTTAAAGAAGCAGCATTTACACTTGACCAAAGGAGAGACATAGATACTTTCCCAATTTCCCAATTTCCCAGGAGGAGTGTGGCTCAATGGTTAGAGCAGCAGACCTTGATGCAGAGTTCTGGTCAGGGACCAGGGTTCGATTCCCGCCTCGGCGGGTCTCTGGCTCATAAATTCCGCTGACTGGATATTCTCGCCTCAGTGCCTATTCTAATCATGGGTCCCACGCTGCAACTCTGGGCAATAGCTTCCTTAGCCTCCACAACGGCCCCCTACAGCGCTGGGGATGCCTGGTTGCACCCCGGGGATGCCCAGGAGTGGACATTTCACGGGGAAAAGCCAGGAAGGGTTCCCTAGCGGTATGAGTACAGCGCCAGGACACACTGCTTGCCGGGGTATCAGTGCGCTTTACAAATACGTCTACATTTACATTTACATTTACAATTTTTCCAAATCTTCATCTGGCAGGTCCTTGTTCCATATTTCCATAAATGAGGCCTGCTCCTCTTCTCCACTCTGAATAAGTATCCAGTACCACTCTGCCACTTCTTTTTTTTATTAATGTGTGAACAGATCTTTAATGCCAAGTTAGAGTTCCCTTTTTAGTTCTTTTTCTATTGTTTTTGTCCAGCTTAGCAATTGGTAATATTTAAACTTTGAGACTTGATTTCCGGTAATAGCTGATAAATGTGGCCATGAGATGAGTTAGGCATCAACTATAAGTTGTCCCCAAGTATTCATCCCGCATCTTCTCAAGGGGGCCGCCAAAACATCTGTCATACATAGTGGCAGCCCGGGGGAGTCCCAAACTGGGTTAATGTCATTATAGTATGGAATTTTTAATATTCGGCTCACTTGGGGCCAAAGCTTTGCTGCTGATTTCGAAATCTTCAATTACTTTTTTTTTTTTTATTTGGTTTGACCAAATTTTAGAAGATAGCACCCAGCTTTTTGAATATTATCTCTAGAAAGGGCTTTGAAAAGGGGAGAGAAGTTAGAGTCCTCCAACATCAATTGATGGAAATTCTTTATTTGAAATGCACACATATACAGATATAAGTCCGGACTTGCGATCCCTCAATATTCCTTTTTTTTCTAAGTTTCTTTTGAAAGATCCACGGACATTTGTTCCCCCATATAAAACTTGAGAAGGGCCCCTGGACTTTCCTGAACCAGAGTTTTGGAAACTCCAATGGGATATTATTAAACAAGAAGGTTTATTTTGGTAGAAGTGACATTTTTATTAAATTGGAATTGCCAAGAATGGAGAGACACAGAGCCCCCCAGGATTGTAACTGGGAGCTTACTTCTTTTGTTACTCTATCAAAATTAATGTACGCAATTTTATCAGTATTTTGAACTATCTGGATTCCCAAATATCTCATCTCCTTTTTTTCGTAGACACTATTAAAATGTGTATTCCCCTTTAATAGCTCAGTTTTTAGTTGATTAAGGAGATATCCTGAGACCTTTCCAAAGCTTTATGTTTCTAACCTGATTTCTGAATAAGACTTTTCCAAATCTCCTGTAAAGACAATTAGATCATCTGTGTATAGCCCGATTTTTTTCTCCCATCCATTACAATTGAAAGGGATAATTTTCTGAGAAGCTCTCAGTTTGCAAGGCAAAGGTTCAATATACATATCAAAAAGTAATGGTGAGAGGGGTCAGCCCTGTCTAGTCCCTCTACCGATCTGTATTGCTCTAGGTAGCTTCCCATTAACCAAGATTCTTGCTGAGGGATTCTTATAGATGGCCTTGATTGCTGCCAAGCATTTTTCACCCAGATTAAAGGACTGTATTACTTTGAATAGGAATACCCAATTGACTCGGTCGAATGCCTTAGCGGCGTAGGAATGTCATTACGGCTAAAGGGGACTTATATCTTTGGGCCATATCTATAGCACCAATCAAATCATAAGTTAACTCACTAAGTTGTCTCCCCTTCATAAATCCCTTTTGATCAAAATAGATAAGTGGTCCTATTACTTTGTCTAGTCGTTTAGCAATAATCCGTGTATAAATTTTATGATCACAGTTCAAAAGTGAGATTGGTCGATAGGATTCACATATGCGTGGGTTTTTATTAGGTTTTTAAAAGAATTGTAATTGTTGCCTCTTCCCAGGATGTGGGGGGGGGGGGGGGTTTCACCCTCTATGAAAGAAGAGTTAAATAGTTGTAGGAGGATAGGTGTTAATTTCTCCTTTAATATATCATAGATCTCATTTGGAATGGAGTCAGGTCCTGCTGCTTTCCCCTTTTTTAAGGAGTTGATTACTTGGGTTACTTCCTCTAACCGTATGGGGCAGTTTATTAGAACTTTATTTTCCTGTTGGAGGGTAGGGAGGGACACCTCTGCTAAAAAGTTTTCCACAGTGGTATCCTCGATAATCGTGTCCTCTGTATATAATTTTTTTTTAAACTGGACAAATGCCTCCTCAAATTCAGCATCTTCTGAAACTATCTTGTTAGTATCTGGGCATCGTATATATTTTATCCAGTTTCTCGTCTGGTGAGTTTTTATTTTCCTGGCGAGGAGTTTACTACAACCCTCTCCATATTCATGGTTTGCAAGTTTGCTGGCATCCCACTTTTCTTTTATAATAGTTTCTACGAAATCCGCTAATTTATGTTTAGCGGAAGCTAAATTGCTTAAAGTTATAACATTCTCCTGATCTTCCTAAAGTCACTCGTGTAGTCTATGAATCTCGTCTTCGAGTTTTTTAGTTTCCTCTTTTATTTTCTTTGCTTGTGTGCAAGAGATAGCTAATAGCAACCCCCTCAAGAAAGCTTTATATGTGTCCCAAACTATTTGAATTAGCGCAGAATTTAGGTTGATATTAAAAAACTTTTTAGTTTCTGTTTTTAATTTTTCAATTATATTATCTTCCAATAATAGTGCTCGGTTAATAGTGCATCTTCGAGGTGCTTATGCATTAATAACCGCTATTTTTAAGATGACTTGCCGAGTGGTCCGCCAAATGCTCAGTGGCATGACTAACTTGACTTGTGTTTCTACCTACTATTGCGCTAACTAAGAAGAAATCAATCCTTGACTTATGTCCCCATTTTTTATTCTGAAAGGTGAACTTCCCAACCTTGGTTTTAGATTTAGTGACCATGTCCCTCCAGATGTCTATTAGTCCTATGTCTAACATTAGTTGTCTTAACGCTCTTCTCATTTTTTGTGTGCTTTATATAGCTCTATTTGATGTAGAGTCGCTACTTGGATTTAAGACCAGATTAAAATCACCCCGTAAGATGGTATAGTTGGCATCTGTTAGGTGAGAAAGCAAAATATACAAGGGTCCCGGGTCATCCAAGTTAGGGCTGTAATAGCTTCCTAAAGTCATCCCAGTCCCATTGATTTTTAATTTAGCAACAGCCCATCTCCTCGCTGGATCAACTATACTTTCACTCAACACAGCCAATGCCGTTTTTTTATTAGTATAGCAACTCCTTTTGTTGTATAAGATTGATTAGTACAAACACAGTATTCAATCCATTTCCAGTGGAGAAGTGTGGCTCAATGGTTAGACCGGCAGACCCTGATGCAGAGGTCTGGCCCAGGGCCAGGGTTCAATTCCTGCCTCGGCGGGTCTTGGGCTCAATTTCCTCTGACCTGATAATTCTCTCCTCTGTGTCTATTCTAATCATGGGTCCCACTCTGCAACTCTGGGCAATAGCTTGCTTAATCTCCACGACAGCCCCAACAGCGCTGGGATGCCTGGCTTCACCTTGGGGGTACCTAGGAGTGGACATTTCACAGGGAAAATCCAGGAAGAATTCCACAGCGGTATGCGTACAGCGCCAGGAAACCCCATTGGGGTATAAGTGCGCTGTACAAATTCATTTAATTTCATTTTCATTTCAGTTTTATTAAGATCAACGACCATCCCTCTCTAAGTAAATGAGATTCTTGTATCAAAATAATCTTACACTCTGATAGTCTAAGGTATTCCAACATGTTTTCCCTTCTACGGGGAACCCTCAAACCATTTACGTTCCAAGTCATGATTTCCAGGTCATTTACTCTGATCATTTACTCTGATATTTTTAAACATGAAAACTCAAGTAATTTTCATGTAGTATAAAAAGGGCCTCTTTTGTGTTTAGGGGAAACCTCCCTTACTACTATTTAGAGGAGCTTCTCTAATTTTTAGGCTCTGTCTCTAGCATGACTTCCGTAGCGCTTATCTGGATGAAGAACTCTTTATCTGATTTATCAAGGTGTTTGCTTCAGCTGGATCTTTATAAGTAAACATTTTATTGCTCCACATGACTTTGAGGGAAGGGGGTAAGTGTAAGTTTGACGTTGCGCCAAAATTTTTTTATTCCTGCATTGATTTCCCTAACTCCCATTGCCTTTCTTGAGTAATGTGGGGAATATCTGATCTATTACGGAATGTCCAATCAGCCTTCTTATAGGTCCCTACTTTCAGGCCTCCTGCCAGGATTTTCCCCTTCAAAATCTTCCTAGGTTTTTTCTTCCCAGGTTTTTTAAGGTAGGGATCACGATGAACTTTTTGAATGTCCTCCTCCACAATTTTCTTATCAATATCTGCATTAGTTTCTGCCAGAAGATTAATACTAAATGATCTTATATCCTCACCTTCTGCGTTTTCGGGAACATTCAACAGTCTAATATTATTCCTTCTTGCAGCATTTTCCAAGCTCTCCGGTTTTTCTTTCCGGATGTTATCCTCTCCCCTTAGTGCCTGAATATCTTGCGAATTTTTCCCAACATTCTTTGTTGTGTCTTCAACTGCTACTTCCATAACTCCGACTCTGTCTGAGCTGGCATTCATCTTATCCTCAAGGGTTTCACAGACTGATTGCATCTTCAATTGATTACTTTCCGAAACTGCAAACATTCGGCAAGTAGTGTAGTTAGTAGCCCTTCTGTGTGAAATGACGCCTGCTTCTCGCATACTGCGCCTGGAGAACATAAAGAGCTTGATTCATCTAATATAACTCCCTTTTCTATCACTGTAGTATTTGTGGAGGGGGAGAGGGATTGTAGCAAGTCTTCTGCAGCCTCACTGGTCTCCTGTCTAAGTGATTCATATCTATTCTCTAGAGGTAGAGGCTCCATCTCCCTTGTAATATTATTTTTCAGAGTTTGGAGTTAAGTTTGTTTTAAAGCAGGCGTGCTACTTTCCACCGCTACTGAGTCTGAAGTAATGTGCATATTTTCTTGTTTTTAGACCTTTTACGTTCTTTTTTTTTTGAGGGAGTATTAGCATTAGTATTCAGGGCTTTTGGCTTTGAGACCGGTTCAAGCACTCTTATTTTCTTTTCCTTTGAGAGTGTCTCCTTAGTGGCTACCTGTAGAGGCTCTTGATTCAACACCACGGGGGAAGAGTTCTTTGCCCCAGATATCCCTACTCCTAAGGGTATATCTACTAACTTTATTTAACTCTGTGTGTGAGCTCCCCTCCTTGCCTTCTGGTTCCTCTACTTCCTGTTCCAGGTGCAATTTAGGCCCCCAATCTCTCCCCCTTCTCCTTACCGGGATCATTGATGTAAGCCATGCATTAGGCTCAGCCCCCCCATAGATCGGCCTGCTCTCTTCCTTCTTTAGTTCCTGATTTTTGCTGGGATTTTGCTGGTTAACCCTGAGATAGAGCAATTTGGTTTTCCCAGAGAAATAGAAACACATTTGCTGGTGCTGAGTTTCTCCGTAAACTAACTCTGGCCGAGATGTTTCTTCCTTGTCCTAAACCAGCTGCAGCCTCTGATCAGCGAACTCTGCTAGAGGTCAGACTCCCTACTGCTGCCACCTCTGCGCGTCGGGGCACCGAGCACCGACTGCCCCAGCTTTTCCCCACAGAGAGAGACTCCACCAATCCCCTACACGGAGTGTGCCCACTCCTAGAAGCAAATGTAGAAAAAGAATAAAAAACAGCCAAAATCAAACAAACGCTCTAAGCGCCCGATGCCGGCTGCTGAGCGCCTTCCTCAATGCACCTGCTCCTCGAGGCTCACTCCGAAAAATTCATGCCAGGAAGGCATGAGTGCTCCGAAAAAGAAAGAAACGCCCCAAATCCTACAGTCGCGCCCCGCGTCCTTCACTCCCTGGAAAACACCGCGGCCCCCCGGCTCACCGCACACTCAGCTTCAAGCCTTTAGCTTCAAACACACCCGTCAATGGCTCGGCTCAGCGTTTCTCAGCAGCCCACCTTGACGGACAGTGGGTCCCGCCTCACGGTGAGCCGGGGACAGCGGTGAAGGCAGCGAGTCGGCGTCAACACTAGTGTCAGGATGGGGAGAAGCCATATGTGATACCAAGAGAAAGTTGTATAATAGTCTGACTTCTTTACTCAGTCAAAGTCTGCATTTCTGTTAAGATCCTGTGCTTCGAGTTCAATAATTCATTGGTGCAAGCGAGAGACCTGCAGCACAGTGCATGTGAAAGCAGTCAAAGTCCATCCTCCAGCTCTCTGCCTGAAAGAGTGCACAGCGGTTCCAGAAAGCTACCAGTCGGCAGAAAAAAAAAACGGAGTGGGACGTGGATTAGAGTTTGATTCATAATACAATAGGGATTCATGCAAGGGAGCACATGGGCATGCTGAAGGTGGTATGCCAGAGTTCCAAGTATATTTAGATTAATTCTAAAGTCAGGATACTCTCCAGCGATCATGGTTGAGTAAGGCAATCAGTATCATAATGCATTAGTCGTTGATAAGTAAATCCTGTAATAGAATATGGAGTGGATCCGATTTTCAAGAGAGTTTGGAGAGTCTTTGAATGAACGCTTAAGTGCAGCATATGTTCAAACTAGTGTGCTCAATTGTAGTAGGCTCACAGAAGGTCCTCAAGTATTGTCACCCGGTGGCTGGATCGAAGGATCCTGACGTGTGTGAGCTGAGCAGGGTCTTTTGAAGTGCAAGTGGGGCTGTTCACAGCTCCGCCCCATCCTACCTTGGATAGTCCCTCCTGCGAACACCCAGGCTCTCTATTGTGTGGCTGTCCGGTAGGAATGCACAAAGGCCAACTTCAGCTAGTAATGTGACCCAGGAAACAGACTGCAGAATCAAATGGTTAGGACAGGAAATGCCAACTTTCTAAAAGCCCCAAATAGCATGTGACTTCCATGCCAATCTGTCGAACTGCAAAATTGAGGAATTTTTCCCTATACAATGAGCAGCTCAATACCGTTTTAACAATGTTTGTCTTCGGTACACCAATAGTTGTCCATAGGTTTACTTAATGCTTCATGTTGAAAAATCACTGCGGAGACAGCATATTGCTACCATGATTCTTTATTCTGAAATTTCAAATTAATACTCAGTGCCCATCCAGGCCTTCTGTAGCATCACGTTTCAAATTAATAATTCATCACAGTAAGTGCATGTATTTCCACCCAATGCATTTCGAGCCCAGTGGCTCTTCGTCAGGGGTCACTGAAACACAACAAAGAAAACAGCTCAACTCTCTGCTAAATGTGAAATCCATGTAAATTAAACCAAAAAATGACACCTCATCTCTACCCTCCCAAAAATCACCACCCCATCATCGCTGCAGTGCCTCCCACACCATAACCCTTTCTACAAGGGGCATTTAAAGAATTGCGACTTAAAATCTGACTTTACCGTTAAAGAAGAATTAAAATGATAATTTCTTAGGCACCAAAAATGAAAGTTCTACATGCAAGCAAATGTTATAAGATAACCCAATCTCATCCTATGGGAGAAGTAGGCCTCACAGAAGCGAAAAATAATGTGTGAGTTTTTCACTACTAGGACATGTAAAACTCCAAAGTGCATGTCCAACTTTTAAAATGCAATGCTACCTGTACTATGGGCTATTTATGGCCTACCCTAGGGGTGACATATGTGTATTAAAAAGGGAGTTTTAGGCTTGGCAAAAGGGTTATTTTGCCAAGTTGAAATGGCAGTTTGAAACGCCATACAGGCTCCAATGGCAGATCTGGGACATGTGTTAAGGGACTACTTAAAGGGGTGGCACAATAATTGCTGCATGTAATGTAACAGACCTGGGTATATGGTTTACCACTTTGCTAGGGATTTATAAGTATACTAGCAGCCCGCCCCGGCCTTGCCCGGGGCAGAAAGTGGCTGGGGGCAGCATCGCAGTAGGAGAGGCGCAGCAGAGCGGCCGCTTCTGTCCACGCTTTGTTTCCCCCGACGTCCTGACTTTCACTCTCTGTTCATGGCCCCCGCCCGTCCCTCGCTGCGCACCCTCGGCTGCTTGACTTACCTCTTCCGCCGCTCCTTCCCGCGCTGCTGTGTTTACCGCTCCACTGCTCCCCTGCTTCTCGCCACTCCTGACCACTTGTCCGCTACCTTATCTGCCGCTCCTACCCGCACTGCCACTGCTCCTCCGCTTCTCGCCGCTCCTTTCCGCTTGTCCTCGGCAGCTCCTCCCCGCGCTCATGTCCTCCGCTCTTTCTGTTGCTCCTGAACACCGCTCCTCTCCGCGCTCCCGATGTCATCATGCAGACGTCGCGGGCGGCGCTACTTTTTAGGGACTACTTTATTTTTATTCGTAAATGTTTTAAATAACGTATATTTTTTATTTTTATATCGCCTATGTCCTTCTGCTTGCCCTGCGGTTTTCATAGAAGTCTTGGGTGTTTAGATTGGTGGTGTACTTTTCGAGTTTACCTGGCTCAAAGGACAGACTTCTCTCTTTATAATAGTAGTATAGATTGAATATGCCAGTCAGGTGTAAGCCAATTTTACCATGTTTTAGTGAGAGAGCACACGCCCTTTAGCAATGGTAAAGTGCAGGAGTCCTAAGGCCAACAAAAACGAATGCAGAAAAAAAAGAGGGGAGACGGAATAACGTTTGGGGGAAGACCTCCCTAAGGCTGACAAGTCTACCTACTGTCACCATGTCCACTAGTATCAAATCCCTCACTCTAACCATTAGAGTTCTAACATTTCTAACTTTAAACTGTAAATAATCAACATCTGATTCAAGACTTCCCATCCACCCTGCAAACTGGTGCCCCAGTTGGAGACCGCCCAATTACCAAACTACAGTCAAAGGCCTATATAAAGGTTTTATAGGTATGTTTTAACTGACATTTTCACCTTTAACTTTTGTTTTTTTTCAGTGAATTACTAAGGTATTTTAACGTAAAGTATGATATTATTACCATACCTAACTATAATGTCAATTTAACCTCTGTTCTTTTAGGTACATTTCTATTTTTTTTCAACCTGAAATAATGTTATTTCATAACAACAAAAAAAACCCTATCTAACCTTCTAATATAATGTCATCTATATGTCAACAAAAAATATATGAATGTGCATATTCATATGTATTGTACTATATAATATTCGATTATCATTTCAAATAAAGATATACATCTTCAAAATTCAACACATATTCCCAACTATTCTGGATATAGTTCTTTTTAGTAGCCCCTGCATTTATAAAAAAAACACCAGCATTACTGACTCATTCATTCACGCACTTCTCTCATGCTCACTCATTCTTCTACACAATCATTCATTCACACAAAACAACTTTACGTTCGTATTTGAAGGGTTTATATACTGCGTTGATTTCACAACTTCCTACTGTCATACATTTCAAATATTGGCAATATATTGTTTTACAGCAATTCAGTATTAATGACAAATCAAATTTTCCTTTTAAATAATAATAAAGCAATAGAATTTTCAGCAGTGCAATTTTATCCATCCAGTTGATATTTTCATATATACTGTGGCTCTAGATCAATGATACTCAAAGTATGGCCCAGGGCCTGCTTGCGGCCCTCTTGACCTTTACACGCTGCCCCCTTACTGAACAGCAGCACGAGCTGCAGATTAGTAGTTGCGGAGCACTGTATTCAGAATGGTAGACAGTCAAAATATCGAGTTGGAAATATCGACTTACCATAATATCGAGTCTGTAATATCGAAGGAGCATAATATCGAAGGCAAGAATATCGTAGGACAGAATATCGACCCAAGGTAAGTAATATCGAAATACTTAATATCGATGTAAGTAATATCGAAGTTAGTAATATCGATAGCATATATATCGATGTTAATAATTTCGATGACACTAATATCGATATTTGTATTATTTTATAGTTTTTTATTATGTATGTGTTATATGTTTAATTTAAGTATTTAAAATAATTACTATTATATGTGTATACATTTTCTATAATAATATAGAAATTTATAAGGAAATTTGATGTTTTAGTACCGGAGCGGGTTGTGGGTTTATAGGGGAATAGGGTGGGAAGTAATTTAATTATGGTAAGTTGATTAATAATTAGTAGGATTAATTAATTAATTATAATTATTTGCTAATTAATATTGATTAATTGGGAAATAATTAATTGATTAATTGATATATATTTTCTGTAGCGGGATGTGGGTTTATAGGGGAATAGGGTGGGGAGTAATTTAATAATAATTAATTAATTAATATATGTTTTTAAATATTTATAACTAATTAATTGGCAAATAATTAATATTAATTAGTTAATTAATTAATATAATTTGGTACATATTTTAAATTAGTAATTAATTGGTAATTAAATAATATTAGTTAGTTAATTACATTATTAGAGTAATTTATTTATATATATAATTTTTAGTTACTGTTAATTAATTAATTGGGGAAAATGATATTAATTATTAAATTATATTAATTACAGCTTATGTGCTAATATATTTACTTCTTTATTGTTATTGTTAATTAATTATTAATTGCTAATTAAATAATATTATTTACCTTTGGGTTAAGGAGTATTTTTAGTGTTCAGGGTCAGTTTTCAGTTCATGGGTAAAGGAGTATTTTTAGGGTTCAGGGTCAGTTTTCAGTTCATGGGTAAAGGGGTATTTTTAGGGTTCAGGGTCAGTTTTCAGTTTTTGGGTAAAGGGGTATTTTTAGGGTTCAGGGTCAGTTTTCAGTTCTTGGGTAAAGGGGTATTTTTAGGGTTCAGGGTCAGTTTTCAGTTCTTGGGTAAGGGGGTATTTTTAGGGTTCAGGGTCAGTTTTCAGTTTTTGGGTAAAGGGGTATTTTTAGTGTTCAGGGTCAGTTTTCAGTTCATGGGTAAAGGGGTATTTTTAGGGTTCAGGGTCAGTTTTCAGTTCATGGGTAAAGGGGTATTTTTAGGGTTCAGGGTCAGTTTTCAGTTTTTGGGTAAAGGGGTATTTTTAGGGTTCAGGGTTAGTTTTCAGTTCATGGGTAAAGGGGTATTTTTAGGGTTCAGGGTCAGTTTTCAGTTCATGGGTAAAGGGGTATTTTTAGGGTTCAGGGTCAGTTTTCAGTTCATGGGGAAAGGGGTATTTTTAGGGTTCAGGGTCAGTTTTCAGTTCATGGGTAAAGGGGTATTTTTAGGGTTCAGGGTCAGTTTTCAGTTCATGGGGAAAGGGGTATTTTTAGGGTTCAGGGTCAGTTTTCAGTTCATGGGTAAAGGGGTATTTTTAGGGTTCAGGGTCAGTTTTCAGTTTTTGGGTAAAGGGGTATTTTTAGGGTTCAGGGTCAGTTTTCAGTTCTTGGGTAAAGGGGTATTTTTAGGGTTCAGGGTCAGTTTTCAGTTCTTGGGTAATGGGGTATTTTTAGGGTTCAGGGTCAGTTTTCAGTTTTTGGGTAAAGGGGTATTTTTAGTAAATTAATTATTAATACTTATTGTTCAGTACATATATATTATATCTTTACTGTATATATTTTTATTTATTAATTTTAAACATTATTAGATACTTTTAAATATGTATATTTTATTTATTAGTGTTATATACTTACTTTTACATTTATATATATTAAAAAAAAATCGATATTTTTAACATCGATATTTTTTACAACGATATTATTTTTTCAATATTTTTGTACTTACCATGTTGTAGATAGGATGTCGATATTTTTGCCCTCGATATTGTTGACTCGATATTCTTGTAGGTCGATATTTTTGTAGTCGATATTCTGTCATAGATCCATTCAGAATACAATGTCAAATAAACAGTCAAGCATTTATTAACCTACAAATAAATGCTTGCCCGTTTATTTACAATTTTTTAGACCTCCTTATGCAATCCCTGACCCAACCATACCCTCTATTGCCACCCTGCTGGCATCAGTGCGGCTCTTGGTCACATCACAGACCGTACATCGTGGCCCCTGGTCAAATGTCTGCGAGTACCAATGCTCTAGATAATGCTGTCAATGCTTATTTCATTGTGAAACGCCTTCATTAGGACTGCCACATTCTTAGACCCCACTTCACATCCCGTTCACCTGCAAAAATAAATACAAAATCCTGCTGACCTGCACAAATTTAATAAAATATTTAGCAACCTATCAAATTAAAAAGGCAAAATATGCCTACACCTACCCTCCACCGCCAACGGTGAATCCTTGCCTCAAGCCTAAATAATGTGCAAACGTATAAAACAGTGCTACAAGATAAAGAGTGAGCTTATAAGGAGGGATATTCAACATAGTGACTGGTGTATTATTGCTAGAAACTAGAACCGAACACAGAAGAATAGAGGAAAGGCAGGAAACAACTTTTCCTACGCAAGCCTACCAATGAATAAAGAACTTTTGCTCAGTGTTCTCACTGTTTAACCACAAATAGGTCAAGTTAGATATTCAAAATGTCTATGTCCTCATTGTTTATGCCATAGATGGGCTAGGTTAGGGTATTCAAAAGATCTTAAGTGCCTTTGGGTCCAGAAGAACCCATCCTCTGAGACAGTTTTCTTTAATTAAGGGGAAGGGGTGCACAGCATTCCTCCTCAAGCTTCTTTGGGTCCTGGGGACCTCCGCCCCTGGAACTGTTTGTTATTTAAGGGGTGGGGTCTGTAGTCTCCACCCTGAGCCGATAGTGGGCCCAGGGACCTCTTCCACTGGAGCCAAAACATACATTTAAAGTGCAGGGTGGTGCGTTGCCCCCTCCATGAGCCGCTGCAGGCCTCAGGCACCCTATCCCAGGAAGCCCCCTTGGAGTCAAAATTGGTGCCAGAGAACCCACCCCTGGAGCCTTATGTGGTTCCCCAGTGCCCACCTAGGGTACCCACAAAATGCTATGTTGGTGGCCACAGTGACAGACAAAGGGCCGTTGTGGCCCCACCAATTCCATGCATGCAACTATCCCAGGTGCATCAGAAGCACGCTTTGCTCCCACTTTGAGGGAGCAGTTGCTTTTGCTTGCTCCCTCCGGGCAGGAGCAATTTGGGATTCCTTGCCTGCAACAGTGTGAGCAGGGAAACACATGACTGCTCCCACCCGGTGGAAGCTTTTTTGAAGATCCTGCCGGGTTGGAGCAGCCAAACCCTCCCTGCCCATGCTCATGCAGGCAGAGAAACCCCGGGACACTGTTAGTGAGTCAAACCCAGGGGACAGGTTTCCTGGGGCCTTTCCAGAGTCGGGGGTGTGCCCCTTTCTGATTATGTTGACCCCGGATGATGGGCTACAGAGGCTAAATATCTAAAGGCTCCCACCCCATAGACCCCTGTTGCCTAGAGGAGCAGGGTGTCCCTACCCTGCCCCCGTATGTACATGTTTTGAAAAAAAGTTCAACGAGTCGGCATGCCACAGCATCGCTGATGTGGTGGCAGTCAATCAGATCTAATTTTAAGATTTGTTGGCTCTGCTGAACCTCCACAGTGTGAAATATACAACGCTTTTGAGGTTTAATTACTCAAAAACTACTCAACAGATTTAGACCAAATCACAAAAGGCACGTGTAGGAAATTGGGTGACTGGTTGAGGAGGAAGAACCCTACTCACTCAGCAACCACAATTTGTGTCAGTATGAACCACAAGCAAATCACAAATTAACCTGTGCTTAACCTTCTAATAGCTTGGCACAAAAGCAGTCAAGCTTGACTTAGAGGTTGGGAGTAAGGTATTTATGCCTCACTCCAAACAATAATAAAGTGAAAACACAGTACAAGAAAAATCCTGTCCTAATTTATGAAAATAGAGTAAAATGTAATAAAATTATTTGAGACCAAAATTGCAAAAATCCAATTAGTAGAGCAGAAATATGCACTTTTAAAGATTTAAGTGAAAACAGTGCTTAGAAGCACAAGGTGGCAACTGTGGCTATCTGGGTAGAATAGGCCAGGACAAAGTCACAAGTTCAGGCTGACCACGAAGTGCGGGCCATGGACAGGGACCAAGTTAGAAAAAAGAACCATAAATCTGGGTTGCAGAGCGTTGCGAGGTCCTCGCAGAGGATGAGTTGTACAGCGTTGGTTCTGATGAGCTGTGTGACTGTGATGTGAGGTCCAGCAGCATGAAAGATGGGACCCCCTCAAAAATTCATTTGCGACCAAGGAACAGAGGGGAAGAGAGAAATTTGTTCTAAGAAGTTGTTCCTTCAGTGGTCATATATATCAATAGGTAATGTACATCAAATCATTAAGAAAGGTGACAGAATTATATAAGAATGTTTACTTTATCATAGTTTTTATTTTCATTTAATTAGGTTTTTTTCTTTCAGTTTTTCATATAAAAAAATACATGAATAAATACATTTTTCAAACTCGAATTTGTTGCTTTTTTTAAAACACACATTATTATTAACACACCGGTATTAACACACGATTATGGTAAACAATTAATTTCTAGGTAGCCCACCTGATATTGAATACTCAACTCAGTTCGCAAACATACACACATGCATACCACAACCACACTACCAAAAGGGGAAAAAAGGGAGAAACTATGTGTTGATTGACAAGTTCACAAGTTGTCAAGTTCTAAGGTCTCAGAAGGACTCGAGACCCCTGCACATGATCGGTCGACGCGCGTTTCGGTGGGTAAACCACCTTCCTCAGGACCTTTTTTTCTCTTGTGGATCAAAGATATCAGGGGACCTAAAAAGATTTATTTATATAAGAAAAGACAAAAAGTATATCTGTCACCAAACCTTCTCTTAGTGATTTACAAACACAAATACCAACACAACAATATAAAACATTGTTTAGATCTGGCATGGCTATTCCTCACATGGCTGATAATTATATAAAGGAAGAGTGCATTAAAGCCAGTTATTCTGATGTTGAGGGATCGAGAATGTATAATTTATTATGATGTGGATGGGAAATAATTTGGATATAAGACTCTAGTCGCCTGAGAATGAAAAGGGGATATTACCCGTATTGTTTAACTGAGATCCCTTTATACTAATTTGAAACACAGGGGGCATTGTCATATAAACCAAGACATGGTACTACTCACGATAAAAGATAGGCCAATTCGTGTTCCTTGAGTACTCAGTTGCTAGGTTTTGGGACCGGGTATTTAATATGAGAAACCTGTATGGAGGAAACAATGCTCCTTATTCTAACATTTATAGCTAAATTTGTACAGCATATAGTACCCTAAGGGTGATCAATCTTACCAATTTTTGTTCCAAGACAAGGTACAATTACTCCAACCTGTTCTGAGATAATTATCTGTTCTCCAGGGAGTCATGTGATGTGAGGTCCTGCATTGGGATGAGTCACACAGTGGCTGTTCAATTGAGCTATGGGGATGCAATATGAGGTCTTGCTTCGAGATGCATCACACAGCAGTGGTTCTGAGGGTCTACGGCTCTGTCATGCAAGGACCTTCATCGAGATGCGTCACACTGTGGTAGTTCAGAGAAGCTGAGAGGCAATGCCTCGCACTGCACTTTTTTTGCATGAACCACAGCTGGGCAGGCAGAACACCTTCAGGCCCACTACCGAGGCTAATGCTGGAGATGGCTTCAGGAATTGTATGAATGAGGTCACCAAATGGATGGATGGGAATTGCTTAAAGCTTAACTCCTCTAAGACGGAGGTGATATTATTTAGAAATAATCCGTCTTTAAGGACACCTTTATGGTGGCTGTCCCAACTGGGCCCTCTCCCCACCCCTGTGGCAACGGTAACAAATTTGGGGATAATGATAGAAAGTAAATTGAAGCTCGTAGAACAGGTGTTCAATGTAACATTAGTCTTTTACTCCCTAAGGCTAGTGAAAAAGATTGAAAAATTCTTTCCTTTTGAGCTTCTCAAAACTGTCGCCATCTCATTGGTATTGGGGAGACTGGACTATTGTAACAACCTCTACTCTAATCTACGGGTCTCCTCTCTTAAGAATCTTCAGATGCTGCAAAATACTGTGGCTCGCTTCTTACTAAAAATTCCCAAGTCCCAGTCAGCTAAAATGAGCATATAAAACCTACACTGGTTTTCAGTTAGACAATGGATTGTCTTGTAGGCATGACTACAACACAACCCTTCATGGACAGGGCCCTCTCTATTTCAGGAAACATTTGAGATGGCATGTCCCCAGTAGGACTCTCCATTTGGCTTCTACAAAAAATTGGTGTAATCTGCCTTTCAGAAAACCATGATAAAGCCAGGTTCCGCGACCTGAATTTAACTACGAACCCTGGGTCAATGGGTTTTTGTTACCTGCTGAAAAGTCTAAAGGGGTGAAAAAACGAATTTTAGGGAATTCAACAGTCTGTAATAACCATGGCTCAAAAGGATCACCTGCTCTGAGCTCCAAGTTAGTGGGTTTATTACAAAGCCAAAAACAACTGAATGTGCAAGCACCTCAGAACGAGGTTGTAATTGTACATAGGAACTAATGCAAAACCACACCAACAAGTGAGCTTAATCCGATGAATCATGTAAAGAATGAAAAGTTCCAAACACAGAACAAAAGCAAGGACTGCTCCAATATATGAGTCAGACCTCCTCTGTGGTTGAAAAGTGAAAATCTTTAGGCTATCCCTACTCTATTTCTAAAGTGACATCCCTACTTAACACCTCCCAGGCAAGTTCGGTTAAAGGTGTCAGCTCCTAAAGAATTCCTAAGAAGTACACTCACGTTGTATGGGTCAAGAAGCCAAAGCTACAGAGCTCGTTTTAAGATGCTCTTTCCCGATCGATCTCCTTACCCCTTCTCCTAACTCAACCTCCTGGACATTTGAAAAATGCAAAGATGTAAAACAAACCCACAGATCACCTTATCTCAACGGACACCTCTCCTTGGTAGTTTTCCACTGTCTTACACACTCCTTCCAGTGTTCATCTTAATGACCTTAATTTCCAGACCTCCTCGGTGAGAAAGAACATCGACTCCCAATTATCGGCCTTCTGTTCAAAATGTATCTTCTCTCCTCCATGCCTAAATCCTAAAACAAAAGGCGTTAGTTTTAACTAACAAAGGCAGCTTCTTCCACCTGCAACTGAATAGTGAGAACAGAAAAACCTTGCATGCACATGAAATTCGCTGACTACCTCCAAATGCGAGAGCTTACCCGGGAAATTTCATTTGCAGGCCTACACAGATCGGCCAACATAAGAATACGCGAATAGGCCTTTCATATACACAGCATGAACATTTCAATTAGGCCTTTAAACATCAAATTATATGCACAGGGTAACAATGATTTGCTTTGCAAGCATCTACAATTATTACACATTAAGCACAGTCATTACACGTGCAGACTTTAACATGGTGCACCTTTAAATCAAAATGCACTACATTTCACATAGGCTTCTCATCAAGCAATTGCAATATACTAAAGGTTACAGTTCCCAACATAAAGGCCATTTCATTTCATTGCATGGCACAAAATAATTTTTATCCATTCACTTGCACATTCGATTATCACAGCACATTTTCTATTTGCCTTATGCCACTTGTAAATTCTCACTAGTCTCCACAACATAATCACACCAACCACCACTATGATAGGCTTCAAGATGTATCCAAGGAATCCCATTCCAAGGGATGCAAGCCAACTTCCTACCTTTTTCAAATCCTTTTCCCACCTTGTCCCAAACTCCTTCTGTGGCTCAGTCAAACACCTATTGATAGATTTCAGTGATGTTACTTATATACTTCTTCAGATCTTTACTATTATCAGGTATATAACTACAGTACTGTTGAACTTTCAGCATTTTACAGACTCCGCCCTCTTTTGCCAGTAAAACTTTTCAAGCAAGACGGTTCTGTATCACCATAGCTCTTATCGACACCATCTCTCCATCTACAAGCAACAACGGCTGAGCTGTATTTGCTGACAACGTTTCCACAATGGTTGATTACTTTCTAATCACACACCCATGTGAAACCTGTGACATACTAACCCACATACATGCAATCTTGTATACTTACTGTGAATGTAGTAGTTATATGGGATATCTCGTTTGTTTCTGTTAATAGTGCTCCTGGATAAAGGGCTATGGAGCCCGAAATGCATTGGAGCGTTTGAGAATGAACTTAAATATAAGTTATAAATGAAGTTTGATGAAATATTGACATTGGATATGAACATAATATCTAACCAAGAAACTTATAGTGATGAATAAATGAACATTATATATCAAACTTATAAAGGAGTCCTTGATTGAGAACCTATGGTGTGCCCAAACACAGGGATGCGTTCACAGTGAACGTACGCACTACTTTGAAGTTTACTCAGGACACAGCAGGACTGCTCTGTCACCTGTTGGAGCACCCGACCTACATGTGAATACTTGATACTTTAGCAATTCTTAAGAGAAAATAGGCTGTACACGTCCACCACATTTACTTGATTCTACTTTCTAATCTTGACATCATTCAACAGCATTCCCAAACTTGGTATCAATGCTCCAAAAACGTCTCTCACGATCTCATCTGCACTTGCACCTCGCTTCCTTCTAGGGTGTAATCCACTATCCAAAAGTCCTAAATCCTCCTCATGATACATTGTTGGAAGCACCACTGCTGTATAGCACGTACCATACCAATTCAGTGGCAATCACACATTGGCATTTTTCCCACATACAAAATACACGTTTGGAACCACTTGTACTACATCCTGCAAGAACTTCTTCACTATAGCCTCAATAGTCAGCCACCAGACAGCCACACAGCCCACAAGAACGCCACCTGCAGACACCACCAACTCATCAGGACTGCCAAGAGGACCGCCTTTAAGGACCGCTTAGACAACAGCACACACAATTCCAAAGAGCTCTTCAGCATCGTGAAAGAACTCTCCAACCCCAGCTCCAACACCAATGACATCCCACCATCACAAGACCTGTGCGACTCCCTAGCCGCCTGCTTTCAACGCAAGATCACCGACATCCATGACAGCTTCAACTCCGACACCCCCGCACCCACCACCGAGTCCACCACCCCTACGACCACCACCTACACCAGCCGCCTGACCACCTAGTCCAACGTCAGCAACAAAGACACCATCAAGATCATGAACTCCATCCACTCCGGATCCTCATCTGAACCCTGCCCTCACCACGTCTTCAACAAAGCCAGCACAACGATTGCGCCCAACCTCCGAAAAACAATCAACAGTTCCTTCAAGACAGCAACTTTCCCGAAAAGCTGTAAGCACGCCGAGATTAATGCCCTTCTGAAGAAGCCCAAAGCAGACCCCAAGGACCTCAAGAACTTCCGGCCCATCTCCCTGCTCCCGTTCCCAGGAAAAGTGACAGAGAAGATTGTCAACAAACAGCTAACCCGCTACCTCGAAGACAACAACATCCTGGACCCCTCCCAATCTGGCTTTCGCAGCAACCACAGCACCAAGACTGCCCTCATCTCCGCCACTGACGACATCAGGATCCTGATGGACAAAGGATAAACAGCCGCCCTCATCCTCCTGGACCTATCGGCAGCCTTCGACACAGTCTGACAACAAACCCTATCAGCAGGCCTCCATGACGCTGGAATCCAAGAGAAGGCCCTGGCCTGGACCACATCCTTCCTATCCGGCAGAACCCAGAGCGTCCGCCTCCCACCCTTCCGCTCGAAATCCACCGAGATCATCTGCGGCGTCCCACAGGGATCCTCCCACAGCCCGACGCTGTTCAATATCTACATGTCGCCCAATTCGCTCGACAACATAACCTCAACATCATCTCCTACGCGGACAATACCCAGCTGATCATATCCCTCACCGAAGACCCCCACACCGCCAAAGCCAACCTCCACAGAGAAATGAAGGTCGTAGCCGACTGGATGAAGGACAGCAGACTGAGGCTGAACTCAGACAAGACGGAGGTCCTCATTCTCGGACCCACCCCATCAGCCTAACACGACTCTTGGTGGCCCACATCGCTAGGCACAGACCTGGAACCCACATACCATCCACGCATCCTGGGGGTCATCCTCGACTCCACCCTCTCCATGACCAAGCAAGTCAACACCGTCTCCGCATCCTGCTTCAACACCCTCCGCATGCTCCGTAGGATCTTCAAATGGATCCCTCCCGACACGAGAAAAACCGTCACCCAGGTACTCATCACCAGCAGACTCGACTACGGGAACGCCCTCTATTCAGGAACAACAACCAGGCTCCTGAGACGACTTCAACAAATCCAGAAGGCCTCGGCACGACTGATCCTCGACGTCCCCCTATGCAGCCACATCACACCCCACCTGAGAGGCCTGCACTGGCTTCCCGTCAACAAGAGGATCACCTTCAAAATCCTCATCCACGCACACAAAGCCCTACACAACACCGGACCCACATACCTCAACAACCGTTTCAGCTTCCACACCCCCACCCGAAACCTCCGCTCAGCCAACCTCGCCCTCGCCACAGGTTCTTGTATCCGGAAAACCACCACCGGCGGCAGATCCTTCTCCTACCTCACCGCCAAGACCTGGAACTCTCTCCCCACCAGCCTACGACAGACTCAGGACCTGCTGGCCTTCAGGAGACTCCTCAAGACCTGGCTCTTTGACAAGCAGCAGCACTCCTCCCCCCCCAGTGCCTTGAGACCCTCACGGGTATGTAGCGCACTTTATAAATGTAGTGATTGATTGATTGATTGATAGTGAAAATATGATCACACACACTCTGTCCCTCAAAGACCTTATCATAATAGGTCTGGACTTGTCTCACACACAACTTCCCTCTCTGCTCAAAATGCAATGTATTGAACCACTACTCCCTTTCGCTTTATGTGCTAACTCCTCCTTGGTCCATTCAACTTTTCCTTCTTTGTCATAGTGATTTCCTGTTAATTTTCTATATCTATTATTAGTACCCAGAGTCTCTAGTTGGCAACGGCATGCACCTTTGTCACATATGGACCCTTCGTCTATGTCAGGGCAAGGGAGTTACAAGCTGAAGATAACCCCTGCTCACCCCCTTGGTAGCTTGGCAAGAGCAGACAGGCTTGTCTCAGAGGCAGTGTGTTAAGCATTTGTGAACACATACATTTAATATAGATGAACCACTACAAACGTACACCACACCGGGATGTATCAAAAATAAGTATGCTTTATATATTTATCACAAGACCTTAACGACAAAAATCCACAGTACAAATATGCTTTACAGTTGCTCAAATGTAGGCTTTAGCTTCAAGTGTCTCTGGCAACAGATAACCCCAACGAAAGTTATCACTTCAATGTATAACGGAGCTCTCGGGGTACAGGCCGCCTGCGAGGAGCGCAGCGTCGGGCCCAGAGTCACACCTGGACTCTCATGGGACTGTACCTCTAGAAAAACAAACAAAGGCTTGTCTCGGTGTCAGGAGATGCGATGTCGTGTGGCACAGGGTAGGGTCGGTTTCTTGCTTCAGGGGAAAGCGATGCGGCGGGCCCCGGAATGCGGATGCAGACGGTTGGCGGAGGCGGTCCGTACCGGAGAGGAAGTGACATTACGCAGTGCCGGCACCACAGGTCATTGCTGATGTCTTTGAGTCAATGAGTGCTACAGCGCTCTGGCAGAGGGGCAGTACAACTCCTGTGGTCTCCAGGTGCTCTTCTTCTGCAGAGGGTCGTCTTGTTTGTTCCCAAAGTGATCCTAAAGATCTGGGGTCGAGGCCCAAAGTGTCTAAACCAGCAAACATCATAAAGGAGGCAATCAGTCAAAAAGAGGAAGGGAGACCCACGCCAATGGTGCTAAGTCTAACATCAATCTTCTACTTGATCTATACATTTCTTCTCTACATCTGTTAATGAGCATGTTAAATTGTGACGATGTGCCTACGCTGTATCTAAAGTTACAGTGGGTATGAAATACTTCCCTTTTTCTATCTTCGTGCTTATAATAATGATACTTCTTCAAATGTTTATAAGCTGGAACCTCTGAAAGCACTACATCATAATTGGAAAAATAATACTCATAGTGACCCTTATAATAAAACATACTAAGCAATAAACTACATGTAATACCATACGTCAAAGGGAGATGATGATATTGAATACCCTCCTCTACACACGCAGGCAATTGCATACACACATAGCAGTCTCTCACATCCATTGGATTCACATATTCATATAGCAGCTTTGCATATGCATTAAGCGTGTAATCGCCTCTAGCTAAATCTGCATGCAACATATGACTAGTTTGATCTAGCATAGCTTTTTCAGCCCTTCCGATACCCTCTGTTGCGCTAGAAGTAGTAGGTGTGGATGTCCCTTGTACTCCCACTTCCTCATCTTCTGCATCATGTGAAACTTTTACAGACACAATAATAACTACTGCTATTACAACTATCACCCCTACTATGAGTACACCTATCACGCATTTAGACCTACGTTCGAATTTCCTGACTCCATTTTCAGCCTGTCGGTTTAGTTCAGCAAGAAGAGAAACTAGAGGTCTCTTTTCCTTCACCTCAGATTGCTGTTCAACCAGTTCAAACACAGTTCATTGAACCACTGGAAATTCTTTCACAGTTCTTAACTCCGATTTTTATCTACATAGTTCAAAAAGACTTCCTTAGCCCTCTTTCTTCTTCTACAGAAAAATCCCTATGTTTATTATTCTTCCACTAGGACCTAGGTTATCTTCTTTAACACTTATTTACAGTTCACAATTCAATCACAGTCTCTTATAAGCTCACAACCTAATTCAATCTATACACGCTGCTAAATTTCAAGACGAACAGCTGCAATCTCCTGAGCTGGTGGCTGATATCCAAAGGTTGGAAAGGACAGTCCCTGAAGGATTAGAATCCGCACTCGGCTCAAAATCAGAGGTCTCAGGACTGTTATTTTCAGTACTCCTATTTCTCACTCAGGAACTATCAGTACCACATTAATTTTCAGCTTGTGTGTTCTTCTGATCACTTGCGAAGACCTCAGTTTCCCGGTCCCCACTACTCCCGACATCAGTAACCATATATATCCACTCCAGGGCAGCGTATCTCTGGCAAGGCACTCTTACTCTCCTTGATCTCTTTGGAACTTCCTGGGCTTGCTCTGCCTCACTCGGTTCAGATTTCGATGTCTCCGACACAGGAGCAAGATCCCTTTAGGGAACCAGTCTTAAATTCAGTCTCCTTTGTCTCCCAGGTCCGATTCTTCGGCAAGTTCATCTCTTCTCCTCTGCACCTGACCACTTTGCGCACCAGTTCTTTCAGCTGAGTCTGACTCTATACCATTCGCAACGTTACCTTCTCCCTCAGAGCCAATACCTGGGTCTTGTGTAGCCTAAGCCCCTCAGCTTGATCTGGTGGGTAATCAGCTTCATCAGCAACCCCCATAGCTTGGCTTGTCCTCTCAAATGGCCTGGCTGGCACAGCTGGATTTTCTTCTGCGAGAGGAGCTGTTTCTTCCAGGGGTTATGAAACTCTGCGACAATTGGAGGTGTGAATCTAGTTCGGCAAGCCTCTGCACTTCACTGCTGTATTTGTCACCAGAATCACCTGGTAAGGGCCTCTCCAAAAGGTGTCAAGGCGACTCTTCCGGGTCACCTTACTCCCTTCTCCGAACTCAACCCCTTGGACACTGTCTCTAATACAAAATGCAAAGATGTAAAACACGCACACAGATCATCTCATCTCAACGGAAACCTCTCCTAGGTAGTTTTCCACTGTCTTCCACACTCCTTCCAGTGTTCAGCTTGATGACCTTGATTCCCAGGCCTCCTCGGTGAGAAAGAACATCGACTCTCAATTATCGACATTCCATTCAAAATGTATCTTCTCTCCTCCATGCCTAACTCCTAAAACAAAAGGTGTTAGTTTTAACTAACAAAAGCAGCTTCTTCCACCTGCAACTGAAATGTGCGAACAGAAAAAACTTGCATGCACATGAAATTTGCTGACTTCCTCCAAATGCAAGAGGTTACCAGGGAAATTTCATTTGCAGGCCTACACAGATCGGCTAACATAGCAATACGCGACTAGTCCTTTCATATACACAGCATGAACATTTCAATTAGGCCTTTAAACATCAAATTATATGCACAGGGTAACAATGATTTGCTTTGCAAGCATCTACAATTATTACACATTAAGCACAATTAGTTATTACACGTGCAGTCTTTACCATGGTGCACGTTTAATTCAAAATGCACTACATTACACATAGGCTTCTCAATAAGCAATCCAACTTAAAGGCCATTTCATTTCCTTGCATGTGCTGAATTAATTGCTATCCATTCACTTGCACATTTTTATTATTACAGCACATTTTTTAATGATCAAAGTTAATACAGCACAAGAATATATGCGGATACAAACTATCCATGATTATTTATGATGCACCCCTAAAATTTTTAGAGCACCATCATGCTCCATCAACCACATGGGGAGGAAAACGCTTTTTTAGGTCAGCAGCTCTTCTGCAGAACAGCCTGCCTATTGATCTCAAAACAGTTCCATCCCTGGCTAGGTTCGGGAGAGTTCTACAAGCCTGGCTCTTTGCACAAACTTAGCTGTGTTTCTCCATTCCTAAACTAATCACTCGGTTACAGGAGACTAATTCACACCTTCCTATGGAAACTAGCGCAAAGTCACCTAAGGGCATTTGTTTGCGCTTTAGAAAATATTTCATTCTTTCATTCAAGAGTCCAAGGGTGGTACCACTTGGGGTGCAAAACCTATAGCAGCAAGAGTCCAGGTGCTAGGTTCAAGGTGGTTGGAGCCTTTTCTGTTCCTGAGGCTCTGATCAGGAGGTCAGATAACTAGCCTTTGGAGTCACTCTGGTGGTCCCGCTTCCAGGATGCAGGTCTCGTCCTTCTCTCTTAGGTAACAGGGTAGCAAAGTAGCATTCATTCTTGCAGAGCGGCGCAGCAGTCCTTTTGACTCTTCCTCAGGTTCAGATGAGTAGTTAAGATTTGATTCTGAGGGTTCACTATTTATGCCTGGTGCCCACTTTGAAGTAGGAGAATGTTCTGGAAGATTTTACCCCCAGAGTTGTCTGGAACTTCCACCCTCACCCCAACTTGTCTGGGGACACAACAGACTAGTGCCAAACCATTTGTGAGTGTGCTCAGGCAGAGGCTTTGTGGTGTGTAAGTGTGGTAGGTGACAGCCCCTCCCCCCATCAAGTCAGGGATGGCCTATCCTGTCAGCAATAGCACTTTTTGCTGCTTTGTCTTACTGTCTGGGAGCAACGCACAAAGACAGTACTGCCATCTACACCTAGTCATGTGGTCCAGAGTAAAGGCTGTTTTGATGAGAAAATTAAAAAAAGTCTTGCCTCTCTACCCCAACCGAAGTTGATTCCATTGAAGGTGATAGGGGTAATTCTCCCCCTCTGATGAATCCGTCCTCGGATCCACCTGCTCCGCACCTTGATTCCTTCGGTCCGGTAACCATAGAAGAGGTAGCTGCGATATTTGCCTCAATCAAGAGTGGCTCCCCTAGTGACCCGGTCCCCATGCGCTTTCTCAAGAAAGTCACCCATACCATTGTTCCTCCGCTTACCGCTCTTATCAACGCCTCTCTACTCCAAGGAGAAGTCCCCCCCAGCTGGAAAGCGGCTGTCGTTAAAGGGCTTCTTAAAAAACCCTCCTTGGACCCTGAGGACCTAGTAAACTATAGGCCAATCTCCCTCCTCCCAGGGAACAGTAAAGTTACGGAGAAATTAGTGAACAAAAAGCTGTCACTATTTTTAGAATCCAACAACTTGCTCAGGAGCTCCCAGATGGGCTTCCGCCCAGGTCAGGGCACGGACACCGCCCTCCTGGCGGCAGTGGAGAAGGCCAGAGACATTCTAGACACAGGAGGATCAGTGGCCAGTGATCCTCCTAGATCTCAGTGCGGCCTTCGACACTGTCAATCACCAGGTTCTAATTCAGTGCCTGGGAAATATCGGAGTGAAGGGCAAGGCTCTGAAATGGCTTTCATCATTTCTCAGCCACCGTTCCTTTCAAGTCTTGGAGAATGACAGCCGCTCCTCTGCTATTCCCCTCCGGTGTGGAGTGCCCCAGGGCTCGTCACTGAGCCCCACGTTATTTAACGTGTACATGTCCCCACTGGAGGAGGTGGTCACCCCGTTTGGAGTGACAGCTGGTGGTAACTCTCTCCCACCCCAATCAAGAACCCTCCAACCTCCACAGCTGTCTCTCCAAAATACATGGATGGATGAACAACTCAGCACTCAAACTTAATGGGTCTAAGACTGAAATTTTGCTCCTTGGACAAAAAGGGCCCTCCCTGCCTCCCAACATCTGGCCCGCCTGTCTGAGTGAACCCCCGGTCCCCAAGACGGAGGTCAAGAGCCTGGGAATATGGCTGGAGAAAGACCTAACCTTCAGAACCCAGGCAAAAAAAACAGCGGGTATCTGTTTTGGACTCCTTAGGTCATGTAGGAAAGTGCTCCCCTTGCTGCCCCCCAACTCCCGGAAGCTGTTGATCTGGGCCTTATTATGTCGAGGTTGAACTACAGTGATGCTATTTACCTAGGAGCCCCCGAAGCCACTTTCAACACCCTACAGAAAATCCAGAATGCCGCTGCCCGACTGCTCACTGACAACCGGCCTTGAAGAAACTTCACTGGCTGCCAGTCAGAGAAAGAGTGGTATTTAAGGCTCTCTGCCTGGCACATAAACTCCTCCATAATAAAGGCCTTCCCATCCTTAAAAGCTGTATCACTCCCTACAAACCTACCAGGGCACTCCGGTCAGATCACGAGAACCTCACCGTAGTACACAGAGTGAAAAAAGCCTGTGCTGGTGGACGGCGCTTTTCTGTGAATACGGCGAAGCACTGGAATTCTCTACCTCGGAAATTGAGAACAGAACCTAACCTCCTCCACTTCAGGAAATCTTTGAAAACCCTTCTTTTTCCCTGATCTCTTTGAACAACCTTGACTTCTGCTTCCTCTTGATTTACTAGGTCTAGCGCTGGGATGCTCACGAGTTACTGCGCGCTCTACAAAAACCTTAAATAAATAAATAAATAAAAATAAAAATAAAATAAGTATCAAATGGTTAGGACAAGAAAATGCTTACCTTCTAAAAGTAGCATTGTCTGAATTGTGACTTAAAATCTGAGTTTACCATTAAAAATGGTTTTAAAATACAATTGTTTAGACACCAAACTCGATATTCCTACCTGCTCACCATTGAACGTTTTCACTTATTAAATGCAATAATTTAACTCAGTGTTTTCCTATGGGAGAGGCAGGCCTTGTAGTAGTGAAAAATGAATTTAAGAGTTTTTCACTACCAGGACATGTAAAAGTTAGAATACGTGCCATGGGTTTTAGCTTTTAAATATAAGACATCCTGTCCTATGGGCTATATGTGGACTACGATAGGGTGCCATATGTATTAAAAAGGAAGGTTTAGGCCTGGCAAAAGGTTTTGTTTGCCAGGTCGAAATAGCAGTTTGAAATTGCACACATAAGCTTAATTGGGAGACTTAAGGAGTACTTAAGTGGGTGGCACAATAAGTGATGCAGGCCCACAAGTAACATTTAATGTATAGGCCCTTGGTACATGTAGTACCAATGTACTAGGGACTAACAAGTTAATTACATTTGGCAATAGGGTGTAAGCCAATGTTATCATGTTTTAGGTAGAGAGAAAAACACTTTTGCAGTGGTTATTAGTGGTGAAGTGTGCAGAGTCCTACGGTCAGCTAAAAAAAGTCTGCAAAACCAAGAGGATAAAAGGTGAAAAGTTAGGGAAAACCATGCTAAGGTTGTTAGGGCCAGCAGTACACTTTCTGGACCTAGAGATCTAGCTTTGTGCCAGATTCAGTGTAAATCAGTTCACCAATTAGGGCTGTAGCTATGTCTAAATGAACTATGGAAAAATGAATGGGAACAATATGTTTTGGACCCCACTTTTCTCTCAATTCCTGCTTGATGTATCACCCTAAACCTTTCCAGTTAGGAGCTAATGTGGAAGAGCATGTGTTTTTGGAAAGTTTCATTATGATTCATCAAACGGCAGCAAAGTCATTTGGAAAAGGAAAAATGTCTTTCCTACTGAAACACAATTCTAACTATAAATAACCACCTTCAGTGTTGGGTAGTAGTAAAGGGAGGTAAGGGTAACTTCTAAGAGTCACAGGATGATGTCATCAGTGATGTCATCACTGATGTAATTTGAGATGTCATCAGTGATGTCACTGACCATGTCATGAGTGATGTAATATGTGACGTCATCAGCAGTGCATTGCAGGGGCGCGAGTTATAGTTAGCTGAACTAACTATAACAGGGGAATTTCTCTGGTTTTGTATGAGTGAAATGTCCAACTAACTATAAAGCCCCTGAAACCTATGGCTTTTTTCAGTGAATTTCTAAGGTTTTTTAAATACTAATTTCTAACTATAACGTGCCTGAAACCTGTTTTTTTTTAGTGAATTTAAAAGGTTTTTTTAAATGCTAATTTCCAACTATACCATGCCTGAAACCTATGGTTTTTTAAAAGTGAATTTCAAAGTTTTTTAAATGCTAGTTTCTAACTATGCCTACAGAGGTAGGACATGTGAAGAAAGTAGAAAAAAATGCACAGAAAGTAAAAAAAGAAATGCAGAAAGAATCAACAGAAGTCCACAAAGATGAAAAAAGTGCAGGAAGAAGAAGAGATGTACAGAAAGAACCAACAGATGTGCAGAAAGTCCTCTTGTAACAACAACGTTTTCTGACGGGTACTGATGGTAACTGCATCTGACTAACCAGGCCTAGAGCCAGTGCTATGTTAAAAGACACTTAGAATACAGTGAAAACACCTATATATACAAGGGAACACTATGCGTTGGGGTACCCCTATGAGAACCATGACCTTCTCTTTAAGACCCTAGTACATAATAGGGCAGGGGGGTTAAAACTACCTCTTAAAATGTGCCACAGAGTACGTTTGCACACCGGTGAAGGGAGCGGGGTACCTGAGGTGACAAGTGTGCAAACACGCCTTGTGGCTGTTTTAATTTGGGGGATAAAGTCCCCTTGAGTCCTGAGTGTCCCTTGGGTCCAACTAGCCCACCAAGTACCTTCAGTAAGCACCTCAGAGCTTTAACCTTTAATACACACACTCAAAAATAGAAACTAACATTTTCACAACAATGGACATACCAATAACACTTACAACACACCTATTCAATAATTCCAAGATCTACACCCACATCCACTTGTTCACCAACATTCAACAACAGTCTTATACAGTCACTTCTACATGTACTACCTCATCATATGTACTCATACACCTATACATCTTGTTATACACCGACACTCATACATAGAGTTTCTAACACACATAGTCACACATGTAAAATATCAAACATCCATTTACTTGAATATACAGTTATACACACACCACCACACTTACTTCTACAGAAACTTACACATACTTACTCTCTTAAACCATAACATAAAAACATACTTATTTATACAGGAACTCTTCCAATCCCTCACTCTCACTTATACTCATTAATATATACAAATACTGACATATACTAGTTTAAAACATATGTAGTTACTCATAAAGACACTATTGAGACAGTCATTCACACACTAACACACACATATCCACCCATACAGTCCTGCACACATGCTGTCTTCAACTCATACAAACATGGACTCATTCATGCGTCTATGTGCTAAGTAATACTCCCCACCGAACCATACAGACACTCAGACACTCCTACTGATACTCAAAAAAACAACTAATAACCCATATCCACAAATGTATAGCTACTCACCAACCCATGCAGCCACTTGTACACAAAGTGAGAGACTGATACAGATATTTACATATTTAAACATTACTTGCAAACCCATGTATTCACTAAGATACACTTAATCAGTCAGTTATACAATCAATTTTACATAAAAATAATCATCCATTTAGACACTTACATACCCATTTAATTTTTCCATTGAGCTTGAGATATACATATAAAAAACATATTTAATTTTCAGAAAAACACGCATTCACTGGATGATGTCACCAGTGATGTGATCAGTGATGTTATTTGAGATGTCATCAGTGATGTCATGAGTAATGTAATATGTGACGTCGTCAACAGTGCATTGCGAGCACGCAAGTTATAGTTATCTGGACGTACTATAATGGGGACATTTCTATGGGTTTGTACGAGAGAAATGTCCAGCTAACTATAACGCCCTTGAAACCTATTTTTTTTTAAGTGAATTTCTAAGGTTTTTTAAATGCTAATTTCTACCTATAACGTGCCTGAAACCTATGTTTTTTTCCAGTGAATATATATATATATATATATATATCTAAGTATAACTAACTATAATTATCTACTGTCAGTCACCAGTAGATAGTTATAGTTAGGACATGTTGCCATAGGAAAAGCGTATTTTCTTTTCTCAACATCTTTGCCGGTTGACAAATCTTCGCGAACTTTTCAAAACTAGTGGCCCGCTCCGGTCAGCTCCTATCCTGAAAGTTTTGGGGTGATTTGGAAAGCATGGCCCGAGAAAAAGGAGGTCCCAAAACGTGTTTTCTCTATGTTAATTTCCATGGGAAACTTTAGACAAGGCTACAGCTGGAATTGCACCAACTTTGGCAAAAAGGTAGCCCTTGGTTCAGAAAGAGCCCTTTTTGCTAAATGGTGTAAAACTGTTCAGTAATTCCTGAGAAATTTGAAAAAGAAAAAGTTTCGCTGTATAGGGATGCGGTGGTGTTGCGACCCCTCCCGAGAACGAGCTTCACTGTGATTGGCTGCTAACACTCCAAACCAGGAAATGTTGGCAGCCATCTTGTGAAACGACTCACAAGAAAACAGTAAAACAAAGTTGAAAAACAAGAAAAGGAGGCAGGGTAGAAACATCCTGACCCCCAGGTCCAAAAAAAGTATTTTTTTTTTTAAATCAGCAGAATTCACGCTGGGGTCACGAAACCCACCAAAATAAAAAATGAAGAGCTTCATTTAATTGATGCCCCTGGGTGGGCCAGGTCCAGGTCCCGTGAAGTAGTGTGGCTCACTGGTTAGAGGCGGCAGACCCGAGAGCAGAGGACGGCCCGGGACCAGGGTTCGATTCCCGACGCGGCAGGTTTCTGGACCAGGGTCAGCGGACTCGATAATTCTCTCGCCTCGGTGCCCACTCTGATCAGCGATCACACTCGGCAACTCTGGGCATTAGCTTGCCTCATCTTCACTAACGGCCCCACCAGACCGCCGGGGATGCCTGGTCTCACCCTGGAGATACCCATTAAGGGACCATCTCTCAGGGAAGCCAGGAAGGGTTTCGCAGCGGTCGAAGCGCGGAGATACTCCTCCGGGAGTCGATCCTAGCGCTATATAAACTTGCAATGAATTAATTAATTAATTAATTGCCAAAAAACATTAGTGGGGGCCCACGGGAGGCCCGCAGCCTGGTGACTGCCCCCTCCCCGGGGCTATGTTTATAATATGTAGGTGGGCAAGCGGCCCTCCCGCTGCCCTGGGGACCGCCATACCAGATCTTGTTTAATTTGTGGGGGGTCTCCAAGGCCCCCCAAGCCCCAGGGCTTTTCTCAAATATTCACAATGGCACACGGCCCCCGCAGCCCCGGGGACCGTCACTGCTTAAGTAGGGAAGTGCCTTCAGTGCTGGTGACCGTCTCCGCAGGTAGTGGGGACTCTGCGCTCCGCGTCATGAAGAGGCCTGCAAAGGCAACTATGGGGGTTAGGGGCACTTACAGCGCTGGGAACCTATGGAACATAAGATTATTGGACCCAGACCATACGCTGCCTTCAAGCTGGTGAGTCTGAGGTGACAGGCAATAGTACTGGTAAACAGTACAGTTTTGCAGTAGTTGGCCGCCTTGGACCCACAGCACTTAAGGGAAATCCTTCCCCCAACACGTAAAGTGCCAGGAGGGGTGCCTGCACAGTCTGCCTTGAGGGGGTGTGGCCTCACCCTGAACCACTAAAAAGCACTAGTACAAACCTACGGGGACATTTCGAGCTTTAGTTTTGGGGTAATTGACCTCCATAGACCCACAGCACTTAAGGGGAATCCTTCCGCCAACCCATAAAGTGCCAGGAGAGGCGCCTGCACAGTCTGCCTCTTAAGTGCCGCCCCCACCATGCCAGTCGCCACCTTCCCTGCGAACACCACCAGCGCCAACCACCTGACCTCCTGGGCCAACATCAATGACGACGAGACACGCAAGGTCATGAACTCCCGCCAGACCGTGCCCACACCACGTATTCAACAAAGCAGGTGCAGCCATCGCACCCCAACTACGAAAGGTCATCAACATCTCCTTCAAAATAGCGACATTCCCGGAAAGCAGGAAACACGCCGAAATCAACACCCTCCTCAAGAAGCCCAAAGAGGACCCCAAGGACCTCAAGAACTTCCGGCCCATCTTCTTGCTCACGTTCCAGGCAAAGGTCGTCGAGAAAATCGTCAACATGCCACTGATCCTCCACCTGGACCCATCCCAATCAAGATTCAGACACAACCACAGCACCGAGACAGCCCTCATCGACGCCACAAATGACATCAGATGCCAACTAGACAACGGCGAAACATCAGCCCTCATCTTCCTGAACCTGTCGGCCGCCTTCGACACGGTCTGCCATCGCACTCTAGGAACACGCCTCCAAGAAGCCAGAATCCAAGAATAGCCCTGGAATAGACCACATCCTTCCTGACCAGAAGAACCCAGAGAGTCCGCCTCCCACCCTTCCGTTCCGAAGCCACCAACATCATCTGTGGCGTCCCCCCGGGCTCATCCCTCAGCCTGACGCTGTTCAACATCTACATGGCCCCCCTCGCACAAGTGGCCCGCCAACACAACCTCAACAACATCTCCTATGCCGACGACACCCAACTCATCCTCTCCCTCACCAAGGACCCACTCATCGCCAAAACCAACCTCCACAACGGAATGAAAGCCGTCGCGGACTGGACGAGGAACGGACAGCTGAAGCTGAACTCGAACAAGACGGAGGTCCTCATCCTAGGACCCACTCCCTCAGCCTGGGACGACTCCTGGTGGCCGACCACAATTGGAACAGCACCAACACCCTCCGACCATGCACGCAACCTAGGCTTCATCCTCTACTCCTCCCTCTCCATGTCGAAACACATAAACACCGTCTCCTCCTCCTGCTACAACACCCTCTGCATGCTCTGCAGGATCTACAAGTGGATCCCGACTGAAACAAGAAGAACGGTGACACAGGCCCTCGTCAGCAGCAGACTGGACTACGGCAGCGCACTCTACGCAGGAATCTCAGCCAAACACCTACGACGACTACAACACATCCAAAACGCCTCTGCCCGACTAATCTTCAATGTCCCCCGCCTCAGCCACCTCACCCCCCACCTGAGAAACCTACACTGGCTCCACATTGACAAGAGGATCACCTTCAGTCTCCTCACACACACACACAAAGCACTCCACAACGCCGGACCAGCCTACCTGAACAGCAGACTCAGCTTTCACATCACCACCCACCAGCTCCGATCCTCCAGACTCACCCTTGCCGCCATCCCCCACATCCATTGCACTACCTCCGGAGGCAGATCCTTCTCATACCTTGCCACAAAGACCTGGAACACCCTCCCTACCCACATACGACAGACCCAAAACCTACTTGCATTCAGAAGACTCCTCAAGACCTGGCTCTTCGAACAGTAGCAACCCCCCGCATGCCTTGAGACCCTCATGGGTAAGTAGCGCGCTTTACAAGTGCTCTGATTGATTGATTGATTGATTGATTGATTGAGGAGAGGTGCCTGCACAATCTGCCTTGAGGAAGCATGGCCTCACCCTGACATGCTGAAAAGCGGTAGTGCATACCCAAGGCTCAGGACATTTTGAGCTGCAGTTTTGGGGAAGGTGACCTCCTTGGACCCACAGCTGCCTTGAAGGGGGCATGGCCTCACCCTGAAGCACTGAAAAGCGCACATGCAAACCCAAGGCTTAGGATATTTTGAGCTGCAGTTTTTGGGTAGCTGACCTCCTTGGAGCCACAGCACCCAAGGGGCATCCTTTCCCAACCCATAAAGTGCCAGGAGAGGCACCTACACAGTCTGCATTGAGGGGGCGTGGCCACCCCCTGACGCGCTGAAAAGCACAGGTGCATATCCAAGGCTCAGGACATTTTGAGCTGCAGTTTTGGGGTAGCTAACCTTCTTGGACCCACAGCACTTAAGGGGAATCCTTGCCCCAACCCATAAGTGCCAGGAGAGGTGCCTGCACAGTCTGCCTTGAGGGGGCATGGCCTCACCCTGACACACTGAAAAGCGCTAGTACAAACCTACAGGGACATTTTGAGCTGCAGTTTTGGAGAAGGTGACCTCCTTGGACCCAAAGCACTTAAGGGGAATTCTTCCCCCAACCCATAAAGAGCCAGGAGAGGCGCCTGCACAGTCTGCCTTGAGGGGATGTGGCCTCACCCTGACGCTCTGAAAAGCGCTAGCGCAAACCCAAGGCTCACAACATTTTGAGCTGTAGATTTGGGGTAGCTGACCTCCTTGGACCCACAGCAGTTAAGTGGAATCCTTCCCCAACACGTAAAGCGCCAGGAGAGTCTCTTGCACAGTCTGCCTTGAGGTTGGATTGACTCACCCCGACTCTGAAAAGTGCTAGTGCAGAAGAGACCATTTTTTTTTTACAAACACATTTTTGTGTTTATTGATTGAAAAAATAAAGAACGTACACCAGTCAGACAGTCTAACACCCCATAAGTCCAAGACATAGAAAAGAAAAGCAGCCCCATAAGATTTTACAGACAATAACAAAAACACATGGTAGTACAAAGTTGAGCATTCCCTTCATGACTACTCTGCCACCCCCACCCCCACCCATTTCCCCCAAATCCTACGGTACTTCTTAGGACATCCACGAGCCTCGTACATGACCTTCTCCTGTGCGGCACACCAATCAACCCCAGTCCTCCAGCGTCCAACGCACTGAGTCTCTTTTTGCAACCACCATTGCCGTTGTGTAAAACAATTTTTCGTTCCATGACCCATCCAGCCCGTCAGTGATACCCAAAAGCATGAGTTTCGGTTCATGGAGGACCTCCCACCCCAAACCCTCAATGAGTTCCTCCTCAATCTCCCCCCAGAACCACTCCAAGCAGGGACACTCCCATACCATGAGGAAAAAATCAGCGGAAACAAAACCACACCTGGCACAAGAGGAGGTTGGGCTAAGTTCGGCCCGGTGAAGCCATGTCGGGGTGAGATATGCAGCATGTAAGTAGTAATATTGCACTAAGCGCAGTCTAGCAGAGGACGTGACCGTCCTAGAAGCCATAAGGGCATCGCACCAGTCCTCTTCATCTAAGGTGCCTATCCAACCCTCCCATTGAGCCCGTAATCGATCCAAGGAAGTGAGAGCATTATTGATCAATGTACGGTAAATACGGGAGATGCCACCCCTCCCCAGGTCACCGAACATTATCTGAGCCTCAAGTGGACTGTGATCAGGAAGGTGCGTGCCAAGGTGTGAAGAGTGTGGTGTAACTGCAAGTACCTATAGAATTATGACCGGTGTAGGGAGTACCTACCTTGAAGGTCCTCAAAGGTCTGCATGTGATCCCCCACCCATACATAACCTAGCTGCGAAATGCCTAACAGGTCCCAGGCTCTAAACCCCTGTAGTGTGGTGACATTTCTGAGACAGGTACCCTGCCACAAGGGAGTACATTGGGTTAACGTGTGCGTCCATTTGGTATGGCGCAAAGCAGCCAGCTAGGCCAGCAGCACAGAGCGTGTCACCTCAGGCAAGCGGGAGGGAATAGGGGCCCCGTATAGCAGAGACTGGATCTTGGCAAAACCCAATTCAGCCAATTCGAGCCTGAATGCCGGGTTGACTAACCCCCATTGAACCAATCATGTATGGAGAGAAGCCGCGTGGCCAAATAATATAGGTATAGATGGGTCATCAGAAGGGACCATTTTTTAACTCAAGTAACTATAAAGTGAAGACTGGTGGAGAGATGGACTGCGGGAGGGGAAGAGGGGGCACAAGAATAAAAAAGTGAATGAAGTTAAGGGGCCAGTATCCATGGACGGATACAAATAAGGACATGGCAGTCATAAATACTTCATGCATCCCAAAGCGAGCAGCGCATGGCTGTCTCGTTGAGACATACAGCATATACTATAGCAGGGAAGCTTTGTTTAAGCACCGCCTACTCTCCGCCCATCTTTTGGATTGGCTTACATCTTAAATGCTGCATTCTTATTGTTTTTCAGCTTGTTAGTCCCTCCTCCTGACGGCCATGTCCTCATCTGTTGCCTTTCTTAGCTATCAGCCGAAGGCTTTAAGTGGGATTAAAAAACTATAGGTTCTCTCTAAGGGGCGTGGCCGATGTAATTAATGGCATGGCTGAAAAACGCCTAAGCTAAAAATCTGTTCTTAACATAGTGGGCCGCCGACTGGCATTTTGCTGCTTCTGGTATTGTATCCAGATATGTAATACAATAAACTAATATTACACCTACAACAAGCCAGGAGAATTGCTTTTGTCAATAATTCTTCGTTGCATAAAATAAGCAACAACTATGGATTTGTTGTATATAATAATAAAAATGCTTCAGTTGTGAGAGAACTATATTAAAACAGAGCTTTGGACTTCACTGTTTGCAGCTGAAAGGCAATATTTCTGTCCAAATGATAATACCTGCTGCAGTTTTGCGCTTCTCAGCCTTTTGGCTAAGATCAAGTGTGTGTGTGTGTGTGCTGACTTTCCCTCCATGGTAAAGAACAGTAGGTTTCAGGGATGTTATAGTTAGAAATTGGCCTTTAAACAACCTTTGAAATTTACAGAAAAAATCATAGGTTTCAGGTACGTTATAGTTAGAAATGAGCATTTAAAAAACCTTAGAAATTCACTGAAAAAACCATAGGTTTCAGGGACGTTATAGTTAGTTGGACATTTCACTCATACAAAACCCGAGAAATTCTGTCGTTATAGTTTGTTCAACTAACTATAACTCGTGCCCTGCAATGCACTGCTGATGACTTCACATATTACATCATTCATGACATGGTCAGTGGTATCACTGATAACATCTCAAATGACATCACAGATGACATCATCCAGTGACTGTGTGTGTGTATAGCCAGTAGGTATATATAGTTAGGATTTTTTTCCTATGGGACTTTTGAAAATTCTATGTCCAATAACTTTGGCGTTTGTGGACGGAATCGGCTGAAATTTTCAGGAAAATTGCACATTTTGTTCTTGAGCAGCCCTTGAAAATTTGGGGGGGTTTCGTCAAGGGAGGGCCGAGAAAAAAGGGGGGTCCCAAAACGCGTTTTTCCCATGTTAATTTCCATAGGGCGTTTGGCCTCACTTTTAGCTCGAACGGCTGAATGGATTTGCACGAAACTTGGCAAAATTGTAGGGACTGTTAGCCCGATGTGCCTTTGCTGGGTCTCAATATATGTGCTCCAGTGGATTTTGAGAAATTAACGTTTTAAAAAATTTATATATCTGTGACAGCGTCCCGGGTAGCGCTCCAGATCGCGTACTTTTCGCATCACGGAGCTTTGCGAAGCGATGCTGATTGGCTCTCCGGTGTCTGTCAACATTCTAAACAGTCCGGAGCGGCCGCAATCTTGTCTCTCGGTGGGATCGAGAGACAAGAAGAGGTGAAAAACGAAGGGGGAATTTAATGAAAGGGGGCAAGGTAGACCCCTCTTGACCCCCTAGGAATGATGTTGGGGTTATTAAAGGGTCCCGTGGGGAAAATTAAAAAAATTTGATTTTTCACGGTAGAAGCGTTTCTCGGTTCGCAAATTAACGGCAGAATGGATTTGCACGAAACTTGGCAAAATTATAGGGACTGTTAGCCCGATGTGCCTTTGCTGGGTCTCAATATATGTGCTCCAGTGGATTTTGAGAAATTAACGTTTAAAAAACAGGTATATCTGTGACAGCGTCCCAGATCGCGTACTTTTCGCGTAATGGAGCTTTGCGTAGCAAAGCTGATTGGCTCTCCGGTGTCTGTCAACATTCTAAACAGTCCAGTGCGGCCGCCATCTTGTCTGTCGGTAGGATCGAGAGACAAGAGAAGGAGAAAAACGAAGGGGGAATTTAATGAAAGGGGGCTAGGTAGACCTGTCTTGACCCCCTAGGAATGATGTTGGGGTTATTAAAGGGTCCCGTGGGGCAAATAATAAAAATTTGATTTTTCGAGGTAGAAGCGCTTCTCGGTTCGCAAACTGGTAGCGAAACGTGAATTTGCCATTTTGTGTTTCGATTTCATTAAATTACTAGGTATAAGGGGGTACGGGAGACGTATCCTGACCCCTTTTGTTTTCTGAGGGTGGCTGAGGAGGCTCATATATGTTGATACATGTCTTCCAGCGGCTGTGCGTGAGCGTTTTTTTTTTTGTTGCGTGACGTCTGTTAACGTTCGATTCGATGGAAATCAGGAAGTGTTGACCGCCATTTTGTCACTGCGAGTAAATATTTTGTTTAAAATAATTGTTATAAATTAATCCTTATTGATAAACATTGTCTGCGCCATCTTGTCTTTTTTGCAATGCCACACTTTTGTTTAGCACAGCAGCCATTTTAGATGCCTTGACCAGACCCACTCTCTGCACGCCGCCGATCCTCAGCATGGCTCCTCACCCTCGCAAGCATCTCCCCCACGCACTGGTCACCCCCGCTCTCTCTCTCATGCATGGGCCAGAAACCTCCTCCCATGTGCGCTGCTCTTCCCTGAGAATCACACCCTGTGCCCGCCCGACACCACCCTTTCACCCTATTCACTACCGCACCCTCTGACACTCTTCTTCCTCTGTGTCCGATTGTTCAGGCCGGTCCCAGGCTATCACCCAGCCCTGCAGATGTAGTTTATGGCCCCAGCTGTAGAGAATCACCCCTCTTCAAAGGAGTTACAGTAGATCTGTCACACCACACGCGTTCCGACTATCTGATAACCATCCTGTATTGTGCTTGGGGAGGGGATTCTCACTGTGAGGGTGTGTGGGACCGAGCCTGAAGCGGAAGATTCCAGGGATGCCTCTTTGTACATCAAAGTTTTTACAATTATGTGTCACATTATAAATATATAGTACTCCAACAAAGTAGGATTATAACACTTTAATAACTTTTAAATATATAGAACGCAACAAAAACAGTAAATACATTTAAACATTTTTTTGAAAAAAGAAGCAACAATGGTCAGTAGCTGTGTTTTGTGCGAATAGTCCCAAGGCAGCACAATGTGCTGAGTTCTGGAGGGCACCCAGGTGATGTTACCTGGGTGCAGCACTGGTTTTTGGTATCCTACAATGCAGCTCCGAAAAACGGCGTGGGGCGTCCCGGGGGGTGCGCGGGGAGGCCTTGTCAGTAGCGGTCTGTTGTGCGAATAGTCCCAAGGCAGCTGAACGCGCTGAGATGTGGATGGCATCCAGGTGATGTCCAGTAAGTTGTCCCACTGGTTTTGGCATCCTACAATGCTGCTCCGAAAAACGGCGTGGGGCGCCCCGGGGGGGGGGGGGGGAGGCGGCGTGAATGGGTCTCCCCAGGTGGAAGCTCGTCGGCTGTACTGGGGCGCCCCTTTACCGTTTCAGTTGCCATTCCGCCCGCTTTTGCTACACTGTGCCTCATCTGCCATTCAGCTGTTTCTCGCCCGCTCTTGCGGCTTCAGCGTCTCGCTCACCATGTAGTTGAGTTGCGCCCACTCTTGCGGTGCAGCGATAGGCGGCTGCCACAGGAGTCTTAAAATGGCGGACGGCTCTTCGGATTTGGGCCTGGTCCACTAACATGGCCCTGGGACACCTTGGAACTCGGACGTCCCCTGAGCCTTGAAGATTTTACAAAAGTCTTGGGGGCTCCCGACTCCTGCAGGCTTCCGGTGGGGAGCGGCTGCCATGATTGCTCGCGGAATGACCACGACGGAGCCGCGAGATGGTGGTGCTCTCAGGCTGACGCCAGCTTTAGTCTGAAATATCTAGAAACAAGGTGAGGCTTTCATCGTTTGGGAAAAAATTTTTTTTTAATCCAATGAAAAGTGATATTTTTAGGTCATTTGATCAAGCCTTTCATCATTAGGAAACCAAAAGTAAAATGAACCAATGAAAAGTTTTATAAAGAAGTCACATGACCTGTTATGCTTACGTTACGCGCTGCTATAAAAAGCGTAGAAAATCCGTTGGCACGTGAGGCGGCGTCAGTAGCGGACCGATGTGCGAATAGGCCGAAGGCAGCACAACGCGCCGAGATCCGGATGGCACCGAGGTGGTGTCCAGCAAGTTGCCGCACTGGTGTGGCCATCCTACAACGCTGCGCCGAAAGTCGGCATGGGGTGCCTGGGGGGGGGGGGGAGGTGGCGCAAACTGGCCTCTCTCGCCTCCCCAGGTGGAGGCACCTGATGCGGCGCCCCTTATCTTTTCACTCGCCGTCCCGCAGAGTTGCGCCCGCACTTGCTGCTACAGTAGGCCGAAGGCAGCACAATGCGCCAAGATCCGGATGGCACCGAGGTGGTGTCCAGCAAATTGCCGCACTGGTGTGGCCATCCTACAATGCTGCGGCGAAATTCGGCGTGGGGTGCCCCGTTGGCCTGTGAGGTCGCGTCAGTCAGTGGGGGCTGTTTGAGAAAGCAATGTGATGCTGTGCGTCGCCCCCAAGATGGAGGCTCCTCGGCTGCAGTGGGGCGCCCCTTGGTGTTTCACTCGCTATCCAGCTGAGTTGCGTCCGCACTTGCGGCGACAGTAGGCCGAAGGAAGCACAACGTGCCGAGATCTGGATAGCACCGAGGTGGTGTCTAGCAAGTTGCCGCACTGGTGTGGCCATCCTACAATGCTGCGCCGAAAGTTCCATGGTCCGGCGGAACTTTTTTCCTTTTCCTTTCTGCATCTTGTCCCACAATCCGTTTAACCTTTAGACACAATCAGGTCCCTGAATGTGTGCAGGGGGACGCTATTGATTGAATCAAAATGGCGGCTTCACACAAAGCTGACTCAAGCGTTGCTGGTGATGTTATACAGACAAAAAATGGTTTTCAGTTTGTACATTCTTCAGGATTTTTCCATCCAAGTCTGCTTGAGAGTTTGTAGAACAATGGCTTTAGATCTTGCCCTCCCCTCTTTTGACTGTTGGTCTTGTTGCCTATGTCTTCTGTTGTCATTTAACTGAACCTTTTTTGACTGCCGAAAGGGGTTCTGGTCCGACCGCTGGTTGGTGGAGATATTTTGACTATATCCTGGACCTGCCCGGCCTCGCCCAAAATGGCGCCGGTATAAATGGGACTCGTACCTCCTTGTTGTGTACTGGTTGCACAACCTTGATATCACGAGATACGTATGCAGTTTTGAAGCACATGGCGGGCGGGAATGAGAATTGATTGAATATTTCGACATCCCTATTGATATTAAGTTCTGATGTGTTATTGATTACTGTACTATTGAAAGTTTGAATTAACGTCACCCATGGTACTTGCCCGCAAATGTATATCTAGATAATTTTATTGTAAGTGGCCCTGTCGTATTTTAATTACAAAATGTACGTCCACCGATTCCGCAACTGTTAGACACCTTAGTTCTTGCAACCTAATGGCCCGCTCGTTGCGTTCCTCTACAGTGTAAATGTTTCCTCATCATATACGATTCCAGTTTGCTCCCTGGCCGGCCCACGTGGTTATAGGCCCGTATTTGTATACTGACATTTTCACAATAAAGGTTTTTAAAACAAAACATGGTAGTAGTATTTACATTGGTAAAGTTTTCAATTTTAGTCACTGTTTTCGAATCAGTAAAAGGCAAGTGAAATAAAGCAGTCCAATTACATGATGGATAAAAGGTATAATACGCAGGAATGCAGTAAAGATAAATGGTCAAGGGCTGTTGTGTTTTTTACTCCTGCAACATAAAGTGATCGATAAGAATCTGATATTCGGGCGTATCGGCGACTAAGACAGCAGGCCGAGCATCTTTTGCTCAACGGCTCCGTCATGGGACAAAGAAACGCCCTTTTGCTAGAAAAAATAATATATATTTTACTTGCAGGACAGTTGTAAATTTTCCGGGAAAATACATTAGCCTGGAACATTATAACATATATGTTTAAGAAAAAATAATGTTCGAAAGCAATAAAAAGCGTAATTTTTAGGTCATATGACCAAGCCTTTCATCATTAGTATAACAAAAGTAAAATGAACCAATGAAAAGTTTTATTAACAAGTCACATGACCTGTTATGCTTACGTTACGCGCTGCGCGCCGCGCCCCGGATCCCTTCCGGGAAGCTGCGCTTCGCGCACTGGAGTACTTCCGGGTGCGCTAACGCGGCGTGTCATATAACGCATTACGCGACAACGTAGGTCCAGAATATAGTCAAAATGTCTCCACCAACCAGCGGTCGGAACACAACCCCTTTCAGCAGTCTAAAAAGTTCTGTTAAATGACAACAGAAGGGACAGGCAACAAGAACCATCAGTCAAAGAGGGGAGGGCAAGTTCTTCCCTACCGAGTCACGTTGGGGCGCTACCGGAACTGATCGAATTGGTAGTCTACAGTGTTTCTGATGTTTCAGACTGAAGCTGGCGTTAGCATGAGAGCACCATCATCTCGTATCTCAGTCGTGGCCATTCCACGAGCAATCATGGCAGCCGCTCCCCACCAGAAGCCTGCGGGAGTCGGGGGCCCCCAAAACTTTTGTCGAATCTTCAAGGCTCAGTGGACGCTTTCGAGAATGGGGCCCAAGCCCTAGCAGACAAGCGTCCGAGTTCCAAGGTGTCCCATGGCCATTTTAGTGGACCACGCCCAAATCTGAAGAGGCGGCCGCCATTTTGAGAGTCCTGTGGCAGCCGCCTATAGTTGCATCGCAAGAGCGGGAGCAACTCAACTACATGGTGAGCGAGACGCTGTAGTCGCAAGAGCGGGCAGTAAACAGCTGAATGGCGGAAGAGGCACAGTGTAGCAAAAGCGGGCGGAATGGCAACTGAAACGGTAAAGGGGCGCCCCACTACAGCGTGTCTTCAGGTCAAACAGATTGTGGGATAAGGTCCAGAATGGAAGAGTCATCAAAAGGCAAAAAGTTCCGCCGGACCCCGGGAGCCGGCCGCCTATGTCGGGGGCGATCTTAGGCCACGCCAGGGCAACACGACTTGGGGAGGGGGCAGAAGTCAAGCGCACCCTCCCAGTCCGCGCCACCACACCGTATGTTGAAAATCTGAAGCCATCGTTCTACAAACTCTCAACCAGCCTTGGATTAAAAATCTTGAAGAATGTACAAACTGAAAACCAGTTTTTGTTTGCATAGCATCAGCAGCAACGCTTGCTATCAGAATGCATGAGTTTCATGCTCGATCGATTGAGCTAGCCGGATCAGGCAACAAAAAGTATAAAATAGTTATGTAAATAGTTATTTAATAAAATGTTTTACCCTGTTACTTTGCTGGTGTGTTGTATATATTTATAATATTTGCATAGAGTTTATCGTTATTTTGGGCGGGGTGGGTGGCGGAGCCGAGCTGTCTTGCAGCCATCATGGTGTGGAGCTCTGTTCATCTCACTAGTTTCGTATTTCTCATGAAGGGTTGTTCCTAATGTTTCTATTTTAGCGAGGTCAAAAAGAGATCCCAATAGTGGCCTACTGATTTTGCTCGATTATTTTTTTTTTAACACGATTTTTCACTATCTGCAAAGACTAAACAGAGTATTGCGGCTTTGTGCTTGTTAGTAAATAGAGAATGAACCAAAGAGAATAAATTCTAAAATAGTAAATGCTTGGATAACAATCAATCAAATGGAGAGACAAGCAGGCACGACGGATTACAACGGGGCAAAGGCCTGCGTTAACTACCCTTCACTATCTGCAAAGAGAGAGTACTTCTAAGAGAAAAGAGGGGGGGGGCAGCGTTTAAAGCACATCAGCGTGCATAAACACGAAAATGTTTTTACCTATCACGTACTTGACATTTGACAGCTTTTGATATTTGTTATTAAAAAACCATTGAAATTCAATGAAAAAACCATAGGTTTTAGCCCATATATAGTTAGGGATTAGCATTTTCAAAACCCTATTTTACTCGCATAAAACCATTGAAATTCGCATATATAGTTAGATGCGCTAACTATATATCGCGCACCCGCAATCCACTGCTGATGATGTCACATATTACATCATTCATGACATGGTCAGTGACATCACTGATGACTTCACTGATGACATCTCAAATGACATCACTGATGACATCACTGATGACATCATCCAGTGACTGTATGTTTCTGTAAAGTAAAATTATGTCTTACATATTGAAGAATGAGTGGATGTATAAGTGTCTGGAGGAAGGATTTAGTAGGTGCATGACTGACTGTATGAGAGAATAATTAAATGTGTCTCACTTAGTGCATGGGTTAGTGACTAAACTGTCTTAATTTGTGCATTATTATGTCTGTTGTTATGTAAACTGCTGCATGTGTTGATCAGTAGCTATATGAGTAACTATATGGGTTATTGATTGGTTGCCAAGGTATTTGTATGGGAGACTGAGTATGTGTGTGGGTGGCTGGGAGGTGTATGACTCTGTGCATAGATGTCAGAGCAGTTGATTCACTAGATGTATGGGTTCAAAAGTGCAAGTGGAAACAGCTGTATGGGCAGTTGACTGTGTGCATGAGTGTATTGGTGAATGAATGGATATCTCAGTGCTACATGTCAAAGTAAGTACATATGTAAAACACAGTCCATGTGAGAGTTGACATATATAAATAACTGTGCATAAGAGCTAGTGAATGTGTGAGTGGCTGTATGGATCATTGTGAACTTGTATCAGGGATTGTATAAGAGAGTAAATATGTGTTAGTATATGTTTTAATAAGTAAGGTATGTATAACTGTATAGTTGAGGGAATGGAGGTGTGATTGATTCTTTGCATGACTGACTAGGTGTGTGAGTAACTCCATGGATGAGTGACAGTCTGTGAGTGTCTGTTTACACTTATTGTATCTAAGGTTATATTAGAGTCTGAAGAGATTCATCGTTTTATCACATGAATGATATCATCAATGATGTTATCAGTGATGTCATCAATGATGTCATTTGAGATGTCATCAGTGATGTTATCAGTGATGTCATTTGAGTTGTCATCAGTGATGTCATTTGAGATGACATCAGTGATGACATCAGTGATGTCAACAGTGATGTCATCAGTGATGTCATTTGAGATGTCATCAGTGATGTCATCAGTGATGTCATTTGAGTTGTCATCAGTGATGTCATCAGTGATGTCATTTGAGTTGTCATCAGTGAAGTCATCAGTGATGTCACTGACCATGTCATGAATGATGTAATATGTGACATCATCAGCAGTGGATTGCGGGTGCGCGATATATAGTTAGCGCATCTAACTATATATGCGAATTTCAATGGTTTTATGCGAGTAAAATAAGGTTTTGAAAATGCTAATCCCTAACTATATATGGGCTAAAACCTATGGTTTTTTCATTGAATATATATATATATATATATATATAAATATATATATATATTACCTACTGGCTATCGCCAGTAGGTATATATAGTTAGGATTAATTCCCTATGAGATTTTTGAAAATTCTATGTCTAATAACTTTGGCGTTTGTGGACGGAATTGGCTGACATTTTCAGGAAAATGGCACATTTTGTTTCTGAGCAGCCCCTAAAAATTTGGTGGGGTTTCGTCAAGGGGGGGCCGAGAAAAAAGGGGGGTCCCAAAACGCGTTTTTCCCATTCATTTTTCCATAGGGCCTTTGGCCTCACTTTTAGCTCGAACGGCTGAATGGATGTGCACGAAACTTGGCAAAATTGTAGGGACTGGTAGCCCGATGTGCCTTTGCTAGGTCTCAATATATGTGCTTCAGTGGATTTTGAGAAATTAACGTTTAAATCAAGATATATATCTGTAACAGCGCTCCGGGCAGCGATCCGGTCCGCTTACTTTTCGCTTATCGGAACTTTGCGCGCAGAAAGCTGATTGGCTCTCCGGTGTCTGTCAACATTCTAAACAGTCCGGAGCGGCCGCCATCTTGTCTCTCGGTAGGATCGAGAGAGAAGAAGAGGTGAAAAACGAAAGGGGAATTTAATGAAAGGGGGCAAGGTATCCCCCTCTTGACCCCCTAGGAATGTTGTTGGGGTTATTAAAGGGTCCCGTGGGGAAAAGGAAAAAAAAATGATTTTTCACGGTAGAAGCGCTTCACGGGCCGCGAACTGGGCCGCAAACTGGTAGCGAAACGGGAATTCGCCATTTTGTGCTTCGTTAATTAAATTACTAGGTATAAGGGGGTGCGGGAGACGTATCCTAATCCCCTATGTTTCCTGAGGGTGGCTGAGGAGGCTGATATATGTTGATACATCTCTTCCAGCGGCTGTGCGTGAGCTTTTTTTTATTTTGCTGCGTGACAGTCCGGAGCGGCCGCCATCTTGTCTCTCGGTAGGATCGAGAGAGAAGAAGAGGTGAAAAACGAAGGGGGAATTTAATGAAAGGGGGCAAGGTATCCCCCTCTTGACCCCCTAGGAATGTTGTTGGGGTTATTAAAGGGTCCCGTGGGGAAAAGAAAAAAAAATGATTTTTCACGGTAGAAGCGCTTCACGGGCCGCAAACTGGGCCGCAAACTGGTAGCGAAACGGGAATTCGCCATTTTGTGCTTCGTTAATTAAATTACTAGGTATAAGGGGGTGCGGGAGACGTATCCTAATCCCCTATGTTTCCTGAGGGTGGCTGAGGAGGCTCATATATGTTGATACATCTCTTCCAGCGGCTGCGCCATCTTGCCTTTTTTCCAATGCCACAATTTTGTCGTGCACGGCATCCATTTTAGATGCCAGGCTGGTCCCAGGCTATCACCTACCCCTGCGGATGTAGTTTATGGCCCCAGCTGGAGAGAATTCAGACATGCCAACCCTCCCGATTCAGGCGTGTGACTACTGATTTTAGTGCTAGTCTCCCGCCTCCCGATTTCTGCAAGCAAAAACCCGGGGGCATATTACCAACAACTAGCGATAATTTTTGTCTCTAACTTGTTTAGAGACAAAAATTATCGCCGCACATCGGCGATTTTTATCGCAGGTAAACCTTGCTATTATCGCAGAAAAGTCAGCGATATTCATGTATTATCGAGCAAATGCTCTTAGCCATGTTATCCACCTCCCATTGGATAACATGGCTAAGAACTGCTCAGGGCAGGTGTTAGATTTTGGAGATATTCGCGCTTAGCGCGAATATCTCCAAAAGTTGGTAATAGAAGATAGCGATGTTAGGGACTGTTTCCAGTCGCTAACATCTTGGTACGCCACTTTGCATGTCATTAGTGATAAGTATCACTGACATGCAAAGCGGGGCCCAAGATGGTCGCTATCTCCTTTTAGCTGTCACTAACTGGTGTTAGCGACAGCTTGGTAATAGGGAGATAATTTTATCTCCGCTTTCATGGCTTTTAAAGCCAAAAAAGCGGAGATAAACCCCCTTGATAATATGCCCCACGATTCCTTGGGGGTTTCAGCTGACAGGGCTTGGTATTGTGTTACATGGTAATTTTTCCAGGAAACGTCAGAGGGTCGATGCAGGGGTTCTAGAAGAGGTGATAAACCATTTAAGCCTCATGAACAAGCGCATGGTCTTTTAAAGATTTGTGAAGTACTCGGGGCGGCGGTGTGTGTGTGCCCTCTTTTAGGAGCGGGCGGGGAGGCACTGCCAGCAACTTGCCAGGTCAGATAGTGTTCAACACGTGCATCACCCTTTCTCTGCCTGCTATTGCGCTCCATGCTTCGGAAAGGTAAGAAAAAGAACGTGCATTTGAGTTTGAAATGTCCGATCCTGCAGCAGCACACTTCCAAAGCCCACACATGACAATAACCCGATTCAAGGCCCCATTCACCCGTTTTTTAAAAAATAGATAACACTCCAACAAAGTAAGATTATAAAACTTTATTAACTATTAACTATAACGAACGGAACAAAAACTAAAAACATTTAAACATTTTTCAACACAAAAAGCAACAATGGTTAGAAGCTGTCTTTTGTGCGAATAGTCCCAAGGCAGCACAACGTGCAGAGTTCTGGACGGCACCCAGGTGATGTCGCCTGGGTGCCGCACTGGTTTTGGGATCCTACAATGCAGCACAGAAAAACAGCGTGGGGCGTCCCGGGTGGTGCGGGGGGAGGCCTCGTCAGTAGCGGTCTGTTGTGCGAATAGTCCCAAGGCAGCAGAACGCGTTGAGATGTTGATGGGACTGTGTCCAGTGTCACATGGCTGACACAACATGTACGACAGGCACCCAGGTGATGTCCAGTAAACTGCCGCACTGGTTTTGGTATCCTACAATGCTGCTCCGAAAATTGGCGTGCGGCGGCCCGGGGGTGGGGGAGGCGGCGTGAACGGGCCTCCCCAGGTGGCGGCCATCTAGCTGAGTTGCGCCCGCTCTTGCGGCTACAGCGTCTCGCTCACCATGTTGTTGAGTTGCTCCCACTCTTGCAGTGCAGCGATAGGCGGCTGCAACATGGCTCTTAAAATGGCGGACGGCTCCTCGGTTTTGGGCCTGGTCCACTGAAATGGCCCTGGGACACCTTGGAACTCGGACGCTTGCCTGCTAGGGCTTGGGCTCCATTCTCGAAAAGCGTCCCCTCAGCCGTGAAGATTCTACAAAAGTCTTGGGGGCCCCCGACTCCCGCAGGCTTCCGGTGGGGAGCGGCTGCCATGATTGCTCGCGGAATGACCATGACGGAGCCACGAGATGGTGGTGCTCTCATGCTGACGCCAGCTTCAGTCTGAATGATCCAGAAACAAGGTGGGGCTTTCATCGTTTGGGAAAAAAAAATGTTCTAAACCAATGAAAAGTGTTATTTTTAGGTCATATGACCAAGCCTTCCATCTTTAGGAAACCAAAAGTAAAATGAACCAATGAAAAGTTTTATAAACAAGTCACATGACCTGTTATGCGGCATAGGGCTACAAAAAGCGTAGAAAATCCGTTGGCACGTGAGGCGGCGTCAGTAGCGGACCGATGTGCGAATAGGCCGAAGGCAGCACAACGCGCCGAGATTCGGATGGCACCGAGGTGGTGTCCAGCAAATTGCCGCACTGGTGTGGCCATCCTACAATGCTGCGCCGAAAGACGGCGTGTCCAGCTGAGTTGCGGTCACTGTTGCGGTACAGTGACTCGAACGCGCCGAGATCCGGATGGCACGAGGTGGTGTCCAGCAAATTGCCGCACTGGTGTGGCCATCCTACAATGCTGCGCCGAAAGACGGCGTGTCCAGCTGAGTTGCGGTCACTGTTGCGGTACAGTGACTCGAACGTGCCGAGATCCGGATGGCACCGAGGTGGTGTCCAGCAAATTGCCGCACTGGTGTGGCCATCCTACAATGCTGCGCCGAAAGACGGCGTGTCCAGCTGAGTTGCGGTCACTCTTCCGGCACAGTGACTCGAACGCGCCGAGATCCGGATGGCACCGAGGTGGTGTCCAGCAAATTGCCGTACTGGTGTGGCCATCCTACAATGCTGCGCCGAAAGACGGCGTGTTCAGCTGAGTTCCGGTCACTCTTCCGGCACAGTGACTCGAACGCGCCGAGATCCGGATGGCACCGAGGTGGTGTCCAGCAAGTGGCCGCACTGGTGTGGCCATCCTACAATGCTGCGCCGAAAGTCGGCGTGGGGTGCCCCGTTGGCTTATGAGGTGATGTCAGTAGTGGACTGATGTGTGAATAGGTCGGAACCAGGACAAGGCGCCAAGATCCGAATGGCAAGTCCTGGATGTTGAGTGCCTCAGTTGAGAGTTCTGAGCAGTGCTTGTAAGACTGTCTGAAGCTTATTTGCACCTGCTGCAGCTTCACTATTGCCCTGGTGTGGCCAAAGGTGGCACATGACATAGGCGGCCGGCTCCCGAGGTGCGGCGGAACTTTTTTCCTTTTCCTTTCTGCTTCTTTTCCTACAATCCGTTTCATCTGAAGACACGACCAGGTCCCTGAATGTGTGCAGCGGGACGCTATTGATTGAATGAAAATGGCGGCTTGACACAAAGCTGACTCAAGCGTTACTGTTGATGCTATACAGACAAAAATTGGTTTTCAGTTTGTACATTCTTCAGGTTTTTTTTTTCCATCCAAGTCTGATTGAGAGTTTGTAGAAAAATGGCTTCAGATTTTCCACATACTACTCTTCAACATTCTTCCTAAATGTAACAATGTGAAACTCACTAGGAGAATGGCTGTTTCTGTTTCCTTTCAAAATGCTGCCAACACTATTTTCTGAATGGAAGACACCATCTTGTAGCATAAAGGGCCGAAAGGGGTTCTGGTCTGGCCGATGGTTGGTGGAGACATTTTGACTATATCTTGGACCTGCCCGGCCTCGCCCAAAATGGCGCCGGTATAAATGGGACTCGTAACTCCTTGCCCGCAAATGTATATCTAGAAAATGTTATTGTAAGTGGCTGTATCGTATTTTAATTACAAAATGTACGTCCACCGATTCCGCAACTGTTAGACACCTTTGTTCTTGCAACCTAATGGCCCGCTCGTTACGTTCTTCTACAGTGTAAATGTCTCCTCATCATATACGATTTCAGTTTGCTCCGTGGCCGGCCCACGTGGTTATAGGCCCGTATTTGTATACTGACATTTTCACAATAAAGGTTTTTAAAACAAAACACGGTAGTAGTATTTACATTGGTAAAGTTTTTACTTTTAGTCACTGTTTTCGAATCAGTAAAGGCAAGTGAAATAAAGCAGTCCAATTACATGACGGATAAAAGGTATAATATGTAGGAACGCAGTAAAGATAAATGCTTAAGGGCAGTTGTGTTTTTCATGTCTGCAATATAAAGTGATCGATAAGAATCTGATAATCAGGCGTATCGGCGACTAAGATAGCAGGCCGAATCTCTTTTACTCAACGGCTCTGTTATGGAAGGAAGAAACGCCCTTTTTCTCGAAAAAGGAATATATTTTACTTACAAGACAGTTGTAAATTTTCCGGGAAAGTACATTAGCCTGGAATATTATAACATATGTTTGAAAAAAAAATATTGTTCGAAAACAATAAAAAGCGTAATTTTTAGGTCATATGACCAAGCTTTTCATCATTAAATTAACAAAAGTAAAATGAACCAATGAAAAGTTTTATTAACAAGTCACATGTCCTGTTATGCTTACGTTGCGCGCTGCGCGCCGCGCCGCGGATCACTTCCGGGTGCGGTAACGCGGCGTGTCATATAACGCATTACGCGACAACGTAGGTCAAGAATATAGTCAAAATGTCTCCACCAACCAGCGTTCGGAACACAACTCCTTTCAGCAGTCCAAAAAGTTCTGTTAAATGACAACAGAGGGGACAGGCAACAAGAACCATCAGTCAAAGAGGGGAGGGCAAGTTCTTCTCTTCCGGGTCATGTTGGGGCGCTACCGGAACTGATCGAATTGGTAGTCTACAGTGTTTCTGGATGTTTCAGACTAAAGCTGGCGTCAGCATGAGACCACTACCATCTCGTAGCTCCGTCGTGGCCATTCCACGAACAATCATGGCAGCCGCTCCCCACCAGAAGCCTGCGGGAGTCGGAGGCCCCCAAGACTTTTGTAGAATCTTCACGGCTGAGGGGACGCTTTTCGAGAATGGGACCCAAGCCCTATCAGGGAAGCGTCCGAGTTCAAAGGTGTCCCAGGGCCATTTTAGTGGACCAGGCCCAAAACCGAAGAGCCGGCCGCCATTTTGAGAGTCCTGTGGCAGTCGCCTATCGCTGCACCGCAAGAGTGGGCGCAATTCAGCTGGATGGTGGGCAAGACGCTGTAGCCGCAAGAGTGGGCGCAACTCAGCTGAATGGGACAAGGTTCAGAATTGAAGAGTCATCAAAAGGCAAAAAGTTCCGCCGGATCCCGGGAGCCGGCCGCCTATGTCGGGGGCAATCTCAGGCTACACCAGTGCTATAAGACTTGGGGAGGGTGTCGGAGCCAAGCGTCTTCTCCGAGTCCATGGCCATCACACCGCCCCTCAGGGGCCTCCGTCAAGCTGTTTAGGAAGGTAACATATCACATTGTTTTCTAATGCAGTCAGGTCCACAAACGACATTCACTTACTTTGAGAATAGTGAAGCTGCAGTAGGTGGAAATAAGCTTCAGACAGTGTTACAAGCGCTGCTCAGAACTCTTAACTATGGCACCCAACATCCAGAACTTATGCTATTTGAGAATGGCAGTGACATCGAAGCATCTCAGGGACCAAAACCATTAACGTACTTTCACGTATGAAAATCTTACTTGGGGAGGGGGCAGGAGCGAAGCGCCCCCTCCCAGTCAGCGCCACCACACCGTATGTTGAAAATTTGAAGCCATCGTTCTACAAAGTCAACCAAACTTGGATTAAAAATCTAGAAAAATGTACAAACTGAAAACCAGTTTTGGTCTGCATAGCATCAGTAGCAACGCTTGATTCAGCTTTGTGTCAATCCGCAAATTTGATTCAACAAAGCACAGACATTCAAAAAGGCTCAAATTCAGAACTCTAAACTATGGCACCCAACATCCAGGAGCTTGCCATCCGGATCTTGGAGCCTTGTGCTGCTTTCGATCTATTCACACATCGGTCCACTACTGACATCATCTTATAAACCAACGTTATGTAAATATTTTTTTAATAAAATGTTTTACCCTGTTTCTTTGCTGGTGTGTTGTCTATATTTTTAATATTTGCATACGGTTTGTCGTTATTTTGTGCGGGATGGGTGATGGAGCCGAGCTGTCTTGCAGCCCTCATGGTGTGGAGCTCAGTTCATCTCACTATTTTCGTATTTCTCATGAAGGGTTGTTCCTAATATTTCTATTTTAGCGAGGTCAAAAAGAGATCCAATTAGTGGCCTACTGATTTTGCTCGATTACTTTTATTTTTTTTACACGATTTTTCACTATCTGCAAAGACTAAACAGAGTATTGCGACTTTGTGCTTGTTTGTAAATAGAGAATGATCCAAAGAGAACCAATTCTAAAACAGTAAATGCTTGGACAACAATCAATCAAATTGAGAGACAAGCAGCCACGACGGATTACAACGGGGGTAAAGGCCTGCGTTAACTACCCTTCAGTATCTGCAAAGAGAGAGTACTACTAAGACAAAAGAGGGGAGGGGGGGGGTGCAGCGTTCAAAGCACATCAGCGTGCATAAATACGAAAATGTTTTTATTTATCACGTACTTGACATTTTTAAGCTTTTCATATTTGCTATTAAAAAACCAATGAAATTCACAGAAAAAACCATAGGTTATAGTGGATATATAGTTAGGAATTTGCATTTACAAAACCTTGAAAATTCAATGAAAAAACCATTGGTTTTAGGCCATATATAGTTAGGGATTTGCATTTACAAAACCTTATTTTACTCGCATAAAACCATTGAAATTCCATATATAGTTATAAGCGCTAACTATATATCGCGCACCCGCAATCCACTGCTGATGATGTCACATATTACATCATTCATGACATGGTTAGTGACATCACTGATGACATCACTGATGACATCTCAAATGACATCACTGATAACATCACTGAAAACATCTCATTTGACATGACTGATAACATCACTGATGATATCATTCATGTGATAATACGATGAACCTCTTCAGACTCTAATATAACCTTAGATACAATCAGTGTAAACAGACACTCACAGACTGTCACTCATCCATGGAGTTACTCACACACCTAGTCAGTCATGCAAAGAATCAATCACACCTCCATTTCCTCAAATATACAGTTATACAAACTTTACTTATTCAAACATATACTAACACATATTTACTCTCTTATACAATCCCTGATACAAGTTCACAATGATCCATACAGCCAATCACACATTCACTGGCTCTTATGCACAGTTATTTATATATGTCAACTCTCACATGTACTGTGTTTTACATATGTACTTACTTTGACATGTAGCACTGAGATATCCATTCACTCACCAATACACTCATGCACACAGTCAACCGCCCATACAGCTGTTTCCACATGCACTTTTGAAACCATACATCTAGTGAATCAACTGCTCACACATCTATGCACAGAGTCACACACCTCCCAGCTACCCACACACACTCACTCAGTATCCCATACAAATACTTGGGCAACCAATCAATAACCCATATAGTTACTCATATAGCTACTTATCAACACATGGAACAGTTTACAGAACAACAGACATAATGATGCACAAATTGAGACAGTTTAGTCATTAACCCATGCACTCAGTGAGACACATTTAATCACTCACTCATATAGTCAGTCATGCACCTACTAAATCCTTCATCCAGACACTTATATATCCACTCATTCTTCAATATGTAAGAGATATTTTAACTTTACAGAAACATACAGTCACTGGATGATGTCATCAGTGATGTCATCAGTGATGTCATTTGAGATGTCATCAGTGATGTCATCAGTGATGTCACTAACCATGTCATGAATGATGTAATATGTGACATCATCAGCAGTGGATTGCGGGTGCGCGATATATAGTTAGCGCTTATAACTATATATGGAATTTCAATGGTTTTATGCGAGTAAAATAAGGTTTTGTAAATGCAAATCCCTAACTATATATGGCCTAAAACCAATGGTTTTTTCATTGAATATATATATATATATATATATATATATATATATACATACATACATATATATATATATATATATATATATATATATATATATATATATATATATATATATATATATATAGTAGTAGTAGGTAGTAGGTAGGTAGGTAGTTTCAAGATTCAATACCACTTTATTTTGATTAATTAAAATCATAAAAAGTACAGTATACAAATCGATTTGGAAGTAAATAGAATACAAAAAAACACATTAAAAAGAGCACAATTTTAAAACACATGTAGGTAGGTAGTTATAGTTAGGACCTAGTAACCATAGGTAAATTGCAACATTCTATTGCCAATAACTTTGGCGCCGATTGACGAATCTTCGCGAAATCTTCACAACTTATGGCCCGCTCCGGTCCTCTCCTATCTTGAAAGTTTTGGTGTGATTCGGCAAGCGTGCTGAGAAAAAAGGGGGGTCCCAAGAGGTGTTTTCTTCATGCAAATTCCCATAGGAAACTTTAGCCGCGGCTACAGCCCGAGCTGCTGAATAGAATTACAACAAATTTGCCAAAAAGGCCCTTGGTTCAGAAAAAACTCTTTTTGTTACATGGTGTGAATCCATTCAGTTGTTCCTGAGAAATTAGAAAAAGAAAAAATATTGATATCTGGGCAGAGCCTAACCACACATGTCATCGTGAGATCTTATTGGCCATCTTGGGACCAATATACATGATAGTACCCCATTGAAATGCATTGTAGTGAATCGAAGATTTTGAGGGTTACCAAAAGGAGAACTATAAAGGGTGATAACAGACTTTAGTTACATTAGAATTCATTTGTTGATGGTACCATACTAATTTCAGGAATTGTGGTGTGTTCTAAGGTGATTTTACCCTGTGAAAAACCTTCTGCTGGGATATCATAAATCATGTTTGAGAGAAAACTATTTTCACATGCTTGTCCTGTAGATTTTTGGAAGGTGATCCAGAAGCTAAAATGAGAGCATATTTTCTGTAAATTCACATTAACTTTCTCAGTCATGTGAGAATGAAGTATGCCATTCTCAGTAAAACATGTACATCCAAAAAGGGCAGAGACTTTCAGTTGATTCCTTTGTGTTCTACTGCAGCTTCCCAGAGTGTTCTAAAGAACAACTAGAGTGCAAACAGCCTGTCAAAACTATGGCACACCTGAAGCCATCTTGATTGGAAAAAATTGGTAACACTTAAAACATTTAATTTAAAAAGGAACAGAATGATGGGGTTCATTTTGTAATAGAAATTATGGTTAGCGCTGTAGAAAGAAAAATTAGAACTTGTTTCAAGTGTGATCTCAAATATCTTCCTGTTATATTTCAACAGGAGCAGCCTGTCAGTTGAAGCCTTTGTGTTCTACTGCAGCTCCTCAGAGTGTTCTAAAGAACCACTAGAGAGCTAACAGTCTTACGTATGACAAACTGATAGCACACCTGAAGCCATCTTGATTGGAATAAACTGGTAACACTTAAAACATTTAATTTACAAAGGAACACAATGAGGGTGTTCATTTTGCCATAGAAATTATGGATAGTGCTGCAGAAAGAAAATGTAGGGCATGTTTTAAGTGAGATCTCAAATCCTCTTCTATTTCATTAGAAAATTCGGACATGCCGACTGAAAAAAGCACTTTCAATACCAGCAGTAGACTTCTAGTTAACTCCTGGGTGAGCAGTAGCTTTACTACAGTGATCTAATGAACAACTAGAGTGCTAACATTCTGAATTTATGGCAAATGTGTGACACATCTGAATGCCTTCTTGATGGAATCAAAGTAAAAAACTGAAAGCATTTCCTACTGAGGAGACTGCAGTAAATGAGGAAATAAGGAAACTTCATAACAAATAAGTCTACCAAGATGGCCACCAGAGAAAAAAGAGCCCATGTAACACAAATATCACCCAGATGTAGCCCACATATTGCCCAATGACAGAAGTGTGCAAAACACTTTTTATTTTAAATTTTTCCGCAGTTTTATATAGTGCAGACTGGTCAGGTATTGGAGTGTTCCATCTTACTTGGACTCCTTGTTGCGTATTTTGTACAAAGTACATGAGATTGATCTTGCGAAACATTGAACTTTACGGTTCTGGTGACCTGAAGTTGCTCTGAACCGGGCTTTGTAACATCCGTTTTTACCTACTGGTTTTAATTAATTCTCACTGTATTGTATTAGGAAAGAGGATTTACTGTTTTTATGTACACTTTTATGATCTATGTTTCTAAATCAGATCGAATTAAGTTTAATTAATTTATGGCAGGACGGAGGTGAGAATTATGCATATCTTTCCTCACTTTATTTGCATAGCAGTTCAAAGAAAATGTAAGACAACATTCATTAAACAAAAGACTACACAACCCATGAACAATTAGGGGGTAGTCTCCAAGGCAACTATAGTCCAATCTTATCACAGCCCATCGTATATAATATCATGATGTCCCTTCCGCTTCCTCTTTCTTCACTGCTTGTCAGTTACATGCATTCCTTACATTCTTGGCTTAATCTGACGTTGTTGCTGTTTGTATAGCGGTTTCTTGTGCAGGTTATTAGCATTATTGCCTTGGTATTGTTTCATATTCCCTGTGCAGCAGACTCATGCCCGAGTGCATTCTCCCCCTCGCAGTTTCTCCCGCTGTGCGCTCTGCGCGCTGTGAGATCCTGTCAGGCGCATCTGCTCCGAGTGAGGCAGATCCGTCAAGCACTCCCGCTGGCCTGTACGCGCATTTGGGAATCCGGTCACTCCTTTAGTGTCTGCTTGATTCCCGACCAACCCTCGCCTAATTTTGACACCGCTATGCTGTGATTTCCCCACACGCCCATGTAGTGACCAGCCTCACCTGGTGGTGGAAATTGGCATTGTGCTTCAGTCCATTCTTGTAACAGCTCCAGGGAAAGCCCAGCTGTTGGAGCACAAGCGAGGGGGCTGACTTAAGGATTTTAAGGGCATTTGTTCTGTGCTCACACCCTCTGCTATCATGTCTTCTCCAGAAGACCATTTTTACTCCTCCTACCAGGAAGTGGAGGATGAATGGCCCCCCCAACTTCTCCATCCAGCAGTGGACCAAACCCTCTCTCAGGCTATTTCTAATCACTGGCTCCTCTTAGGGATCAGGTTGATAAGCTGGTGAAAAGCATCCCTGGGGTGTTCAGTTACCCAGATCTGGTGGTGGTTGGTCCCAGTAGCTCCCAAATGGGGACTAAAACTAGTATATGTGAGTATTGGTGTATATAAGTGAGTATATGTGAGAGTGAGAGATTGAAAGAGTTCCTGTACAAATAAGTAGATGTTTCTATAAGTGATTGTTTAAGAGAGTAAGTATGTGTAAGCTTCTGTAGAAGTACGTGTGGTAGTGTGTGCATTACTGTATATGTAAGTAAATGGATGTTTGATGCTTTGTTTGCATGTTGGACTGTGTATGTGAGTAACTCTATCGATGAGTGGCGGTGTGTAGCAGGGTGTATAGGTGTATGAGTACATATGATGAGTAAATACATGTATGAGTGACTGTAAAGGGACTGTTGGTGAATGAGTGGATGTGTGTGTGGATCTAGGAATTACTGAATAGGTGTGTTGTAACTGGTATTGGTATGTCCATTGTTTTGAAAATGTTAGTTTGTATTTTTGAGTGTGTGTATCAAAGGTTATATTAGGGTGAGAGGAGGTCTGCCACTCTATCACAAGGATGATGTCATCAGTGATGTCATTTGAGATGTCATCAGTGATGTCATGAGTGATGTCACTGACCATGTCATTAGTGATGTAATATGTGACGTCATCAGCAGTGCATTGCGGGCGCGCGGGTTATAGTTAGCTGAACTATCTGTAACAAGGGAATTTCTATGGTTTTGTACAAGTGAAATGTCCAACTAACTATAACGCCCCTTAAACCTATGTTTTTTTGTTTTTTTCAGTATATATATATATGTATATATATATATATATATATATATATATATATATATGTATATATATATATATATATATATATATATATATATATATATATATATATATATATATATATATATATATATATATATATATATATATATTACCTACTGGCGGTCGCCAGTAGGTATATATAGTTAGGATTTTTTTCCTATGGGATTTCTGAAAATTCTATGTGGAATAACTTTGGCGTTTGTGGACGGATTTGGCTGAAATTATCAGGAAAATGGCACATTTTGCTTCTGAGCGTCCCCTGAAAGTTTGGGGGGGTTTCGTGAAGTGGGGGCCGAGAAAAAAGGGGGGTCCCAAAACGCATTTTTAACATTGAGTTTTCCATAGAGCGGTTGGACTCACTTTTGGCTCGAACGGCTGAATGGAATTACACAAAACTTGGCAAAATTGAAGCTATGGTTTGCCCGACGTGCCTTTGCTATGTCTCAATATATGAGCTCCAGTGGATTTTGAGAAATTAACGTTTTTAAAAACAGATATATCTGTGACAGCGCTCCGGTTAGCGCCCCGGTTCGCGTGCCTGATGCGTAACGGAACTTCGCGAAGCGAAGCTGATTGGCTGTCGGGTGTCTGTCAACATTCGAAACAGTCCAGAGCGGCCGCCATCTTGTGTCTCGGTAGGATCGAGACACAAGATGTGGCAAAAACAAAGGGGGAAATGAGCATAAGGGGGCAGAGTACATCCTCCTGACCCCCTAGGTTTGATGAGGGGGCTTTAAAAGGGCCTCGCGGGGTTAAAAAATAATAATTTTTATATCGGTTTTTTTTGCGGGGGGAGCGCTCGGTACGCGCACCGGGAAGCGGTCCTGGAAGCGTAATATTGGGAAAATAGGATGAAAGAATGTTCAAATATTGTATGTTTATTGATTGTTCTTTTTTTTATTTTTATTTATTTTATTTAAGTACCAACATGTAGGTACCAATGCAGAGTCTAAAAATAAAAATACAATGTTTCCTTTGTAGATATCTTGCATGTTGTTTCAGAAGTTATTGTGGTATATGGAATTCATAGCGTAGTCTGTCAGGAAAGCAGAAACACCATGGAGGCAGGACATGATAAAGAGATGTTAAATACACATTGGAGATGATATAGTGGAAGAAAGGAAGTAACTATGAGCAAACTTAAAGTTGCACAGTATATTTAAAGTCTAATTTTACATCATAATCAATTTGCTACTAGTTTAAAAAATACATATAACAATGAATAATGTCTCAAACTATTTTTGAATTATTATATATAAATTTATTTTTCTGATTTGTTTTCAAAATTAAAAAGAACTTCTAATATTTCATTGTCAGAATTTGTCTCATTTTCAATTAAGAAATCCACAGATTCAACACATTGCAGAAGTTCTATGTCCATTGATTCATCAAAGAATTCTGATTAATTTTCTGTATCTTGGTTGCATTCTGCAACAATTTCCACGTTATTTTTTTTCTCTCCTTCCATTTTTGTGCTGTAAAATGAATTTTAAAAAAATATATCAGTACAGATAGGGCACTGTTGGGTTTAAGTACAGACAGGTAGTTTGGTTTTTTAAACAGTGATTTTTTCTTTGGGCTGTGTATGGTATCTTGGTTGCATTCTGCAACAATTTCCACGTTATTTTTTTTCTCTCCTTCCATTTTTGTGCTGTAAAATGAATTTTAAAAAAATATATCAGTACAGATAGGGCACTGTTGGGTTTAAGTACAGACAGGTAGTTTGGTTTTTTAAACAGTGATTTTTTCTTTGGGCTGTGTATGGTATCAGACTGTAAGTAGAAATATCAAAAAATGTATGTGATAAAGTCTAAGTCAATTCTTAATTATACAAGACAAGCCTAACTCCATCCATAACTAAAACAGAGAAGTCTATCTTACTCTATAAGTATTACAGAGGGATAGTATATAACTATCAGAAAATGTTTTCCTAATTAACTTTAAGTACAGAACATACTTCAGTTTTTAAAATAACATCTTACCTTTCAAATAGAAGTTTAAGTTCTCAGTTGAAATGCACTTGATATGTACTTCAAGAAGTAGTAGTCAAAATTGCTGTGTTTCTCTCTCTTTCTTTATATATATTCAGGTACATAACCAATCAAATGTCATGAAATAATAGAAGATATTGAAAGTAGCATTTTGATTGGTTGTCAATTCTAACACTTCATAAGTGTTTTGGTTAGGTAATTTACCTCAGGATATTTAGTCAGGCTTACAGCATAATTTTCTCAATGGAATTCCATCAAATTTGGGGAAATGGTAGGGACTGCTATGTAGTAGGGGCTATTCTATATTTGATGAAAGTGTCTGTAGTGGTTTTTCTGTAAATTACTTTCCCACTTTTTTTTATCGAGCGCTTACCAGTGCGCTCCCCGGTACGCGAACCGGCAGCGTTACGGGAGTCCTCCATTTTGAGTATCGGTAGAATTGAGACACAAAATGGAGGACAAACAATGTTCGGAATGGGTAGAAGGGGGCACGGTAGACACTTTGTGACCCTCTAGGTTTTCGGAGGGGGGATTAGGATGCTGATACATGCAAAAATAAAATGTAAAAAAAAGTTAAACATTTCGCGGGCGGAGCGCCCGGTACGCGCACCAGTAAGCGAACCGGGGAGCGTACTTTGGTGAAGAAAAAAAAAAGTAAGAAAAAGATAAACGTTTTGAATAATCAGAGGTAGGGTAGCTCTGAAAAGAGCTATTGGGTTCTGTCGCTAATTTAGGTACCTGCAAGTATGTTCCAATGCACACTTTTAAATAAAGGACGAATATTCTATTCCCTTCATCTGGAAAGTGCACATCATCTCTTCTGTAGATGTCTTGAATGTTGTAACGCAATAATATTTACTATTAAAAAACCATTGAAATTCACTGAAAAAAACCATAGGTTATAGACCATATATAGTTAGGAATTAGCATTTACAAAACCATAAAAATTCACTGAAAAAACCATAGGTTATAGACCATATATAGTTAGGGATTAGCATTTACAAAACCTTATTTTACTCGCACAAAACCATTGAAATTCGCATATATAGTTAGTTGCACTAACTATATATCACGCACCCGCAATCCACTGCTGATGATGTCACATATTACATCATTCATGACATGGTCAGTGACATCACTGATGACATCACTGTAATTCAAATAGTGCAATATAAATATTGAAATCTTGTCTACCTCTTGGAACAGTGTGAATGATGGAATGGAGAAAAGGTAGGAATCCTGTAGCCACAGGTGAGAGACACGTCTCCTTCCTTTATTCCTGTAAAAGTTAGAGAGAGATACGTGTAAGAAATGTATGGTATGGTGGAAAGTATTCATCAAGTACACACCATATCTGGTGATGTTTCCCAGTACACTGGTGTCGTGATGTAAGAACAGTATGGACTGACACAGTGCGATCCTATTTATTCAGTTTGTAAATGAATGGCCATTTCATCATCACAATTGTGTCCTTTCGGAAAATGGGCACACATTCCTACAATGTATTTAGACTAGTCTTAGTCTCAGAACTCTATTCCTCCTCTTGCTTTGGGCAGTACTTGTTCTATTACATAATAGAGTAATTTCGAATAGTCTGAATAGTGATGACTAGCAAAATAACGGCAATGGGATTTTGTTTGTCCCTATTAGTGATTGCCCTCATATGCTCAAGGACATGTTTTTTGGCCATATGTGTCGTGCTTCCCACGTACCTGAGTTTGCAGGGACATTCAAGTACGTAGATCACGAAATTACTAGTACATGTCAAAAACTGAGTTATTGGTTTCATGGTGTTAGTACTTGTATACAAAAATTCTTTCACCATTTTGCTGTTCCCGCAGGCCTTGCAATGGCCACATGGGAAGAATCCCTGTATATCCATTTTTTTTCTGGCTTGGTTATCTGGTAAATCACTATGTACAAGCAAATCACGTAAATTTCTCCCTCTTTTATATGTAATTCTTGCTCTTTCTGGCAGATTTTCACCTATGATGGGATCGCTTTTGAGAATACCCCAGTGTCGGTTCTTCACTTTTTTTACATTACCCAGACGCCCTAGCGGTGGAACACGCCGCCACATGCAATTCCAGCGCCAGGAGGCACTTCAAAAGGACTCCAGCACCGGTGGAGCGGGGGGACTAAAGACATTTGGGGGCATACCTTGGTGGACCAGCCTACAGGGACCAGCGCAGCTCCATCGCTCCCCTCCGCCGCCGCAAATCCAGACCAGCGGCCGCAGTGCGAGGGGGGCGTTTCGGACCAAAACTACATTACCTAGACGCCTTAGCAGCGGAACACGCCACCACATGCAATTCCAGCGCCAGGAGGCACTTCAAAAGGACTCCAGCACCGGTGGAGCGGGGGGACTAAAGACATTTGGGGGCATACCTTGGTGGACCAGCCTACAGGGACCAGCGCAGCTCCATCGCTCCCCTCCGCTGCCGCAAATCCAGACCAGCGGCCGCAGTGTGAGGTGGGCGTTTTGGACCAAAACTACATTACCCAGACGCAATAGCGGCAGAACACGCCGCCACATGCAATTCCAGCACCAGGAGGCGCTTCAAAAGGACTCCAGCACCCGCATCGCGGGATCGCGCGCGGGTCGTCGCCGGGAGAAGCCTGGGACAAGGGCGGGGCCATCTGTGGCCATCAGGGGCCAGAGAAGGCCGGGCCGGGCCACCCCCCTTGGCTCTGCCAAAAAATGAGGTTAAGAGGATAAAGCAACCACCGGGGATCATCTATATGTACGTCTGGGCCTTCCCTAAGGGACTCTACATTGCCTAGTAAGAACATTTTAGGTGTTTGTTGCTGCACTCCTATTAAATATATAAAAGCCAGATACACCATGACTTGTAAGGGGGCTCCCAAAAATACAATCTCCCAGAGGGACTCCCTTAAGGCAGCGGTCTTCAATCTGTGGGGCGCGACCCCCAGGGGGGTCGTGGAGTCCTGGGAAGGGGTCGCAGATTCTGCAGAGTGCAGTTCCTGGCATTGGGCTGATCGAGGGTGCTCACCGGCGGAGGCCTAATTCACACCGAGGTGTGAAAAACATCAACACCTCATTAACAAGTAAAAGGTCTTTTAAAGACCTGTCAAGTACTTGGGTGTGGCTGTGTGTGTGTCCCTGAAGCTGTTACAGCCGGGCTCACATACACGAGCTGGGGGGGGGGGGGCTGGGGGAGTGGCTGTAATGTAGTCCTTTGAATTCAATGGATGTTGCGCACCTGGAGCTGTGTGTCCCGTGACACGTCCCACGCCCCCAGCAGGGAGGCACAGAGATGCCCTCCCATGAGCGGGAAAGAAGAAGGAAGACGATGCAGAGAGATACTGATCCCCCCCCATGAGAGAGGCACAGAAAAGGTGGGTGGATGAATGATAAGTAGATGGATGGATGAAAGGCTGAAGGATGGATGGATGTGTGAAAAGGTGGGTGGATGAATGAGTGGATGGATGAATGAAAGGGTGGATGGATGAATGATGAATGTATGGATGTATGGATGGAAGGATGAAAGGGTGGATGGGTGAAGGATAGATTGGTAAAGGATAGATGTATGGATGGAAGAATGAAAGGGTGGACGGATGAAGGATGGATGGATGAAAGGGTGGATGGATGGATGTGTAAAAAGTTGGGTGGATGAATGAAGGGTGAATGGATGGATGAAAGGGTGGATGGATGAATGATGGATGGAAGGATGAAAGGGTGGATGGATGAAGGATAGATTGGTGAAAGATAGATTGGTGAAGGATAGATGTATGGATGGAAGAATGAAAGGGTGGACGGATGAAGGATGGATGGATGAATGGGTGGAAGGATGGATGAATGCTGGATGGATGGATGTGTAAAAAGATGGGTGGATGAATGATGGGTGAATGGATGAATGGATGGATGAAAGGGTGGATGGATGCATGATGGATGTATGGATGGAAGGATAAAAGGGTGGATGGATGAAGGATGGATGTATGGATGGGAGGATGAAAGGGTGGATGGATGTATGGATGGATAAAAGGTTGCATGGATGAATGATGGATGGATGTGTGAAAAGGTGGGGGGGCGAATGATGGGTGGATGGATGAAAGGGTGGGTGGATGGATGTGTGGATGAAAGGGTTGATGGGTGAAGGATGGATGTATGGATGGGAGGATGAAAGGGTGGATGGGTGAAGGATGGATGTATGGATGGGAGGATGGATGAAGGATGGATGTATGGATGGGAGGATGAAAGGGTGGATGGATGTATGAATGGATAAAAGGTTGCATGGATGAATGATGGATGGATGTGTGAAAAGGTGGGTGGATGAATGATGGGTAGATGGAAGGAAGGGTGGATGGGTAAAGGATGGGTGAATGGATGGATGATGGATGTATGGATGGATGTGTGAAAAGGTGGGTGGATGAATGATGAGTGGATGGATGAATGAAAGGGTGGATGGATGAATGATGGATGTATGGATGGAAGGATGAAGGATGGATGTATGGATGGAAGGATGAAAGGGTGGATGGATGGATGTGTGAAAGTGTGGGTGGATGAATGATGGAGGGATGTGATGAGGTCTAACAGGCGCATTTATGGTTGTCAAAAGTTGATGATGAGGAGTACCAGTTTCTAGAAACTTTTGTCGGAAGGGGGTCCTTACGCCTAAAAAGGTTTTACAAGGGGGTCTCGGCATCAAAAAGTTTGAAGCCCTCTGCCTTAAGGGGACATTGGACCACTACCTAAATAGGGCAACATTGACCATTGATCGTGAAATAGAAAAAACAGAACAACGTCTCTCTATAGATATCACATCTAGTAAGCGATCTCCTCTACTGTCAGTTGACGCAGCACAAAACTCTTCTTTTTTGGAGGATCTAAACAAGATGTGTAACATGATGTACGCTCCTGTGGGACAGGGAAGTGGGCAAATTAGCGTTCCAACCCGCCCTACAGTAAACACAATTACCCAGTCTAGTACACCATCTCAATTAAACGAAACTCTCCTGGGTACTCCCCTCTTACTATCAGCAAAAGATAACATGCAACCGATAGTGCTCCCTCAGGTCCCTTCTGTCAAAATAAAGCAAAATGGGGCTAAACATACGGAGAGTTCAGCAAAACATCAAAAACTTGTACTCAAGCCCCCCATTGGCTACTACCACCACCCCTAAAGCACCCAAAGGCACGTTAAATACTGGAAACTATCCTGCACTTTCCCCACAGGCAACTCTATTGGTCCAGATTGAACACCTGGTTAAATCTACATTATCCCCGCTGATAGGAAGAATGAACAGCTTAGGAGAAAGGCTCACGGGTATAGAGGGAACGACTAAGGCAAATTTGCTACTCATAAAAAGCATGGTAGGACCTAAGCAATTACAGTCGCTAGCTGCCACCGAAGCGCCCAAAGCTACTGCACATAGTATTACTGTCCAAAATCAATCACTAGTCCCCCATATGTCATCTTCAAATACTCAGAAAGCAGCCTTAAAACCTGTAATAGTACCGAGTTCTGCTCCTATAGAAGGGCAGAACAAAGAACCTACATTCCATGAGGGGACAGTTGTTAACCAAGGCAATATACCAAGAAAAATTAACCATATACACTTACCACCGGAGGCCGCCCCATTTGTGTGCATCCTCTCGGGAGTGCCTGTACTTACAAATGGAAAAACCGAAATGCAACAGGAACTAAAAAATAAGGTATTGTTCTGGTTAACAAAAAATAGACCCCTGCCACCTAACATTGATGGAAGAATATTAAGTGTTAGAAGAGTGGGTTGGCTAGGACCCCTCCCAAAGGATATAGACGGAGACTTGGTATTAGTAAATTTCAGGGATGAACATGTCGTCCCATATCTCCAATCCTGGCAGCCACAAATTGGAGACGGCCCTATTGTAACATGGGAACTGCGTGACTTTTATCCTAGTACATCATACTTCCCATCGCTAAGATCAAATGCAGAGAGTAACTACTCGATGGGCAGTAGAGGCCTTGCATTGAGTGGCATAACATACCCACTTCCAACCAATTTGATTTTCCTTCTGGTTTATATTTATAGGATTGAATGGACATGGACATTACCCCTTAGGAACTCCCTTATTGTGCGCCTAACATGTAATGAACTATAACCTATGTCACCCAGTCCTCGTAGACCCAAAGAGGTTAGATATCATTTTATTCGCTGTAACAGTTTTTAACAAGTTTTATATTTTTATATTGCGCAAGTCTATCATCTTGGATGTTTTGTAACAGTTTGTTCAGAAGGGAAACATGTCTCATTTAAGAAATCTTTTGTAAAAAAAAAATTCTTTGTTTATGAAATGTTATGTTATATGCTTTTATGGTTATATGTATAACCAAATAAAGTACTTTGATTGATTGATTGTATTTGTTTCGAATTACCATTATAGGTCATAATGATCCAAGACATGTTGGTGTCTTTTTTACTTTGATATTCTTGTCTAGCAGTTTTTAAAATCTCACATCTTTCTACGTCATTGATTCTTTCTATGGCTTTTTTTAGGACCCAACTTGGATATCCTCTATCACGGAAGCGTTCCATCATGACCCAAACACTCAAACTTTTCAGGCTTTCTTTCCTGTGCATGACCCAACACAATCTCAACATGAAAGATAATTTCAACTGAAATTTAGCTGTGGGGCACTCCTCACCGACTAAGCATCCCTCAGCAAGCATAACACATGTAGTTTCAGACTATGGTCGATGTCTCCCCTGATCTGATGTCCGAGTTGTGCAGAGAGAGTACCTCCTACAACCTGCCACTGTTTTCCCTGCACCTCCTGAGAGCAGCTTCTCTCCTAAATGCTGAAATGCTGTAAACAGATACACAGGGCACCAAAAACATGTGCATTGTATCTGTGTACAACATACTGCATATGACCTCTGACATCATTCAAGTCAGGCAGGGATGTAACTAGACTCGAACTTCGGGAGGGGCTAGCAGGTCAACCAATTAAGCGGGCCTAACACTTCAAATAATGGGGTGCAGCCTTACTTAGAGCCAAAACAAGAAAATAGAGTGATACATTTGAATTTAAACATTTGGCTAAACCTAATATGGTTTGCAAAAAACATGTTTTAGTGGATTTGACAATGCCTAGAGGCTACTGACGGAAATCTTTAGAAAGGGGATTTGACAACTGAAAGGAAGCTTCTACAAATGTCAGTAGAAAGCATTCAATAACCAGTTTTCCCATAGTTATTTCAAGATGAATATGCTTTTCCCAATTCTCAAAAAAATACCTTCTGTAAAAAAAACAATGAACTCATGAAATATTCTTTATTCCATCTCCAGAAAGAAGCTCTGGTGTGACTACTGACCAAAGTGCCTTTTAATTCTGCTAATCAGGAAGTTGCAACATATGCTTGTTTGAGGCCGCAAATGTGTACCTATAACGTACAGTGTCAGAGTTATGATGCTTTTGAAAGACCCAGGCTTAGTTTGACCACAGAATAAGGTTTCACAATTATTTTTCTGCTTAACTACAATAGTTTGAAGGGGCAGGACACAGCAGTGCAATTTCTTCATAAGTAAAGTGCATTTGCATAGATGCCATCCTCAAGGAAATCTACACAAGGCATACATTATAGCAAATTCTACATTTGTATTACAAGGTACTCTAGGAAACTGATTATGAAGGCATTTGTTTTAGGTAGCAGAAGTATGCCTCTGGTCAGAAACATTTTAAGTTCAGCCTTCACATAGCCAAGCTATATCTCTCAGTCTACCCATAAGGTAAAGCGGTCGACACCCGAGCTATAACTCTGGCAACAATACTCCATTACCAAAGGAAGCGAGCCACAACCCATCATATCTACTCGATTTGCTCTGAAATTGACACCAACCCTTCATTTAGTGTCTGAGTTCGCCCATTAAATATACTGAACTCCGATACATCCATTCAGTTGAATTATTACTTAGAAAGCTCAACAAAATTCCTAAGGAATCTTAGTGCTGAACTAAAAATATCATAACAGATTTGAAAATATTCAATTAAGTAGATGGATTTTAACAGTCTTCCTCAATACAGAATTGTCCTCTATTTTGCACGGGCTATGATGGGGTGCATTCAAAATATATTAAACAACAATAGATAAAAAACACTCTTTCCTACACCCCCACCCCTCCAACTGAGTCTTTAAAATCGGGGGAATGCTAGGAAGAGAGACGAGCATAAATGAAGGGATGGCCTAGATTCGGAAGCAAACACGTAAGCAGCACGGGGTCTATTTCATTCCACGGTGTTTGGGCAAATCAGGTTGTCTTATAATTGGCTAGTCAGTAATTTTAAAGGGTGCTTGGTAGCCAATATTTTGTTTTAATTCATAGGTAATTTGAGGCACCATAGTGATCAAGATTCATTCCTTTTGAGAAGTAATGCAAGGGTAATATCAACTGAGTTTTGTAGTTTGTCCTAATCGAAACGTAAAAAAAAGGTTGGCACTAGGTACATTCTGATTACAGATTAGTAAATATATAGTTAACACACTTGTTTTATCTTAAGCACTAAATGGGGCAGATTTACTAAAACAGAGGGGCATATTACCAAGCAATAGCGATAATTATCGCTATTGCTTGGTTAGAGACAAAAATTTACCGCAGCGCTGCGGCGATTTTTACCGCAAATAAACCTTGGTATTACCAAGGTTTAACGCAAATGCGGTAAAAATCGACGCAAAGCATGAATATCGCTGAAAAGTCAGCGATATTCATGCATTAGCGAGCTAATGCTCTTAGCCATGTTATCCACCTCCCATTGGATAACATGGCTAAGAACTGCTCAGGGCAGGTGTTAGCTTTTGGAGATATTCCCGCTTAGCGCGAATATCTCCAAAAGTTGGTAATAGGAGATAGCGATGTTAGCGACTGTTTTCAGTCACTAACATCTTGGCACGCCCACTTTGCATCTCATTAGTGATAAATATCACTGACATGCAAAGTGGGGCCCAAGATGGTCGCTATCTCCTACTAGCTGTCGCTAACTGGTGTTAGCGGCAGCTAGGTAATAGGGAGATAATTTTATCTCTGCTTTCTTGGCTTTTAAAGCCAAAAAAGCTGAGATAAACCCCCTTGATAATATGCCCCATAGTGCCTTGTGAAGTTCAGAAATTGTATTTACGTTCCAGCACAAAACTTTAACTTCAATGGGAAACAACCCTGACGGTATGCCGTGTAGTTCTTGTGCTGCTTTGCATCAAGGTGGCATCCCATGAGTGTTACATTGGCATTCGCTTGCAAACACCCATGGTTTTTGATGCAAAGCCCTGTCTACTACCAATGGTAGTCTCGGCCTTGTGCCCAAAAAATACGCTATATCGAGGCAGGCATCAAAAAGAAGAAAAGTGTTTATGCCTCCTGACTTTTCCCACATTGCATGTGTGTTGTACAGTACAGCACACATATGAGAAAAGTTTTAAAGTACACCTCAGCATAGAATGTTTTACTGGAAGGGTAGGTAACCTAGACTAGATATCCTTCACCCATGTGTACATAATGGTGCAACGATGAGTTTGCGGTGTTAGACAGCCAGTTTGTACGTCTTTGCTTAAAGAGAGACTATGAGCACCATATCTTTGTAGAAATGGCGGTTTCCTCCTCTCTCCCTTTTAGCATAGCAACTTTGGTTGGTGTGTTGCGTTAAAACCTAAAATCCGGCCCTAAATCTCTTTGCACATTTTGCTGCTGACTATCATATGCTGTGCGTAATACAATTATAAAATAGTACATTGCATATTCACTATGCATTCTGTCATAGGCTGGGACCTCATACCACTATAAATTCATTCACTACTTACCAGTGCACGAGACATGATTTAGTTCTACAACTGTCCAGTTGCACACAGAGACATCCTCAGTGAACACATTAACCGACTGAGATGTCTTAACATTTAATAATGCATTCCCTACCGATTGCTTTAAACGTGTTATACTTATTATGTATGTATTTGAATACAAAATGCAAACAAACATTATTTTTTGCAGTTTTAATTTGGCGCAAAGTTGGTCCAAGGGCATTAAAGCAAACACATAAGCAGCATGAGAACCAGATTAGGATCCCCAGTTCCAAACTCAGCAACTCTGGCCGTTAGGCGACATCCCCAAGTTGCAGAATGTATTGCTCTTTTTGAGCCACCACTATGCCTTTGGTCCTGTTAAACTTAGGATCGCAGTTTATTTGTGCACTTCACATTCTTGATCATTAGTGAAGCAGTTCCTTTGAGCCTTTTCCTGAAGCCTCAGCTCTAGGCCTGCTCAGCAAACAGCAGGTGTTGACTGGTGTGTGTCTGGGAAGCTGCAACAGTCCGTGCTAGAACCTAGAAACCGAGGACACTCGATTGGGGGTTGGCAACTCGTTCTGCTCAAAGGGCAGTGCATTTTTGTGGAAAATGGAGCGGCTGATTTGAAGCCGCTCCGTGTTTTTACATTGTAGGTGGTGACTGCACCCACCCACAAGGGCATGTCTGGAGAGGTCCATGGGACCCCCTTTCCTCCACCAGAGGGCTGCAATCAGGGGGCGCACTGACAGTGCGCCACCTTTTAGGTGGCACACTGTCAGTGCACCCCATGACAGCTTCTTTGTCTCTTCGCCCTCATCTGTAATACGGTGCGGGCACAGAGGGATTTCCTCATTTGCATGGGGCCACGCCCCCATTCAAATTAAGGAACGCCCTCTGAAGATAGCGCTGGTACTCTATGTGTGTCAAACCTATCGGTTAGTATTACAGAAGAGGAAGCACAAGTGTCTGCGTCCCCTTCTGTATTACCAAAATGCCACAGGGGCGCGCAAAGTGGTCTCTATTGCCCGTTGGGCCACTGGGGCACTTCTATAATACAGGTCATGTGCTGACGGACTGACCCTCGCTCTTCCACAGGCAGCCTCATATTTAACTTTAACACATGTCAGGGGTAATGTGTCCAACACCCCTTGGAGGGTAGAGAGGTCCTATGAGCGAGGGTGGACCGATACATCCTCCCTGTGATATACTATTAAAACAAAGAAGTATCCCATCTGAAGCCGCCACAGCTCCTTAGGAAGGTCAAAGCTGGGGGACCACTAGTACGCCAAATGACAGCACACCCACTATTATGGGTAGGAAGAAAAAGTGACCCTTTTCTTTATATAACCCTCACCCACTCTAATAGTGGCATGCTCACCCTCACTCCTAATGGTCAGTGTGGATGGTAATTGTTATTAGGAATTACCATCCACATGATTCAACAAGCATTTACAATGCAATGGTCTCGGCATTGTTAAAGTTAGAGCTATTGCCATTGCTCATGACATTATTTTTATTTATATTTTTGTTTTTAAAACATATAAATAAATGGCATTGTCATTTACATTGTCAATAGCTTACTCTCGTAAATGAGAGACCTATTTCATTTACACCCACACACAGAGCCACACACAAAGCCACCCACACACACATACAGATCCACCCACACATAGCCACCCACACAGAGTCATTCACATAGAGCCACCCACCTACATACACAGAGCCACCCACACACGCAGAGCCACCCTCACACAGGCAGAGCCACCCACACATAGAGCCACCTACAAAAAAAGCTACCCACAGAGCCACACACACACACAGCCACACACACAAAGAGCAACACACACACACACAGAGCCACGCACACAGAGCCCCCCACACACACAGAGCCCCCACACACACACGCCCAGACACAAACAACATCTCCTTTTTGTAAAAATTGGCTAACAAGTAGCCCTTCAATGCAGAATTGTTTAAACTAACAGGCAATGACAAAAGCTGACTTACACTAATTATGGTAATGTCTATTTTATCTTTGTATGTGTCTTTTATCCATGTTGTTTGTGTCTTGATGACTGTTACCCTGGGACATCCCCTGCACAAATAAGAGGACTACCATGGTTTGAACAGGTGACATCTGTATCAAATAATTTTCATTTTTCCACTTTAGAGCAGTAGCAAAAAACTTAGGTCCTGAAGAAGCGGGAGAAACTGTGAGATCTTTAATTTACCACAGAAACATGTCGACCATTACATCGGGCCAGTAACTATTAGGTCTATTTACTGGCTATTTTGCACTGAATTGCTTTTAATTTTGGAAGTGGACGGCACCAGAATAAAATTAATTTGCGTTCACTATTCAATTTTATTATAGAGCACTTTCTTTTTCTTTCCCACAGCACTTTCTTGCACTGATTTCAGTTACTAATAATATTCCCCTTCAGTCCTTTACCTAACAATAGGAGCCATTTCCACAAAAGGTGGCAACAACATAGATTCTCCACTTTGGGAAGTGGTTCAGATGATGAAAGGGGGGTTAAAGGAGAGTAACTGATGGATATGTTCCCATACAGTGTGATATCCTGTTGTGTGCTTTACTAATACACTTAGAGTGCACTTCTGGTCATCACGACACACCTAGACACATAGTTGACCCACAGTTATTCTTCTTGTAGTATATATTGTGTAGAGGGGGTAGTAACTGTGTGGTCGGTAAACATCCCCTGGGACCCTCGATTTATCTGTTTGTTGTTATACTGAATCACATTTATACTAAGTGATAAGGTAGTTCGCGGAAGTTATACCAGGGTTAATCTCGAACAAAAATACACCTATATATGTTTTGGCCATATCCAATAAAATCACACATACTAAACAAAAGCAAATTCCCCATGCTTACTAAAACAAATGTGTTCTTGTAGAATATAACTAGTGCTTAAGCATGGGCGAATTTTGCGAATTGGTAATTCGCGAATTTGCCGATTTGCGAATTGGCAACCGCAAAATTCGCGAATTCGCGCAAATTTGCAGATTTTTTTATTTTTGCGTGTTCGCGGGTGTTCGCGAGGCGCTTTGCGTGTTCGCGGGTGTTCACGAGGCGCTTTGCAATTTCGCGGGGGGGGGTTTTGCCTGCTTAATCACTGCCACCCTCTTCTTTTTTATGCCCATCTGCCCTCTGTACCACTTGTTTCTGTGCCCTACTGCCCTCAGCCCCACTCATTTTTTGTCCCCTTCTGCCCTCTGTCCCACTTTTGTGCCCTTCTGCCCTCAGCCCCACTTAGAATGAAGCCGGCAAGCTGCCAGCGCCATTCTAAAATAGCTAGAAATAGCTTCAACAGGAAGCACTAATAGATAAAGTAAAGCAGGTGCTCCAGTTGAAGGTCAAATTAAGTTACACAATCATTAATCACCCCAGGTTTGGGGGTGATTAATGATTGTGTACCTGAATTTGAGCAGGACCTGCTTTACTTTATCTATTAGAGCTTCCTGTTGAAGCTGACTTTTGTAACTATTTTAGAATGGCTCTGGCAGCTTGCTGGCGCCATTCTAAAAGAGTTACAAAAGTCAGCTTGAACTTTTGACCCAATCCCCGTTCGCGGATTTCCGTTCGCGGATTTTGCGGGAAATTCGTGAATCTCACGGATTGCGAATTTACCGAAAATCCGCGAAATCCGCGAGTGGAACGGATTTTCCGCCCATGCTTACTACTGCTCATAAAAAGCGCGCTTATGCCTGAGGATCTAATTAAATTAAGAGAAAGTGCAAAAACACACACACAAACACTTACAGGGTAAAAACCTAGCACATTACAGTGCTGAACTATAATAAACCATGGCTAGCAATTTGATAAGTGGGCGTTGTTTGTTAGTTAGCACCGTATATGCCATACCCGTTTACCTCACACATAAATGTATAGCGCTGCCTAATTTTTAAACATAATTCCAGTTTGTGCCCAAAGAAATTTGCTATCCAAGCTACTTTTCATGCCAAACACCAGAATCAACCCTTTCGTGTCATTGCTGAGCTTTAAATCGCATTAGGCTGAATAAGAAGAGAGTTGGCGGCAGTGACACAAAATCCAGTCCTGTCCATCTGTTTGCACGTAGCTTTGGATGCGCTTTCATTTTCACACCCGATGCCAAGCATCAGCCGCGCTGAATACGTCACACAACGAGTGTCTGTTTACAGTTTTAAAGGCGTGTAAGGCACTCGTCTTTCTGTGTTTTTTGTACGAAAAACACAGACCCAGGAACAGAACGAGACACACCAGGAGGAAGAGACACAGGGAGAACAGATACGGAGATGAAGGGGTATTAAACATAGAAAGGCAGATAACATCAAGCAGATAGGGACAGAGACGCGCAAAATAAGGAACACTGTGGCAGACAGAACGTGGAACAAAGGGAAAAAGCTAAGGAAATACATCAAATACCGGCAGACAGGGGTGGAGACACGAACATAGGCAGGGACAGAAGGCGTAAAGAAAGCACTTACCCTCGGTAGCTCCGGCAGGAAAGCGGACCACGCCACAACACCAACCATCTTTCTCCGAGGCCAAGAAGAAATGCCTCGTGGAAACGCACTGTCATTTTGGGATTCGGGGGTGTGCTTTTCGTTCTCTCCTCTTCCCATTCGCTGGAATGTAAAATTCCAGCCAATGGGAAGAGGAGAGAAAGAAAACAAAGAAAGAAGCGAAAAAAGACGCCCCCAAATCTGACAAAGACGGGGCTTGAACGGAGTGATGCCCTTCTCCTCTAATGGCTTACCTCCGTTTAGGAAGCCAGCCAATGAAGAAGAGGGGCGGGTTCAAGCCCCACTCTAGAAAACATTAAATCTCGGAGCGAGACTGCGCAAGCGCAGCCTACAGTCCGAGACCTAAAAACTTGGAAGGGCGGAGTCCCTGTGCCCAGCAGCAGCAGCTGTCTCTGTGGCCACATTTCCCAAAACCGTTTGCAAATTACGATGTACCTCGTTAATACTCAAGTGTGATTGCAATTTCCAAATTATAACCAATTCACAAATATTTCCTAGTTAGGCATATCTAATTCTGCATGCAATCCACAGAATAAGGTGATTCACACCAGTTGTCCTAAATCAAGGTGCTTTGCCCAGCACGTTAGGCATTTAATACAGTACTCATGCCTAAAGTTAGCAGGTACGTTGTATTTTACTATTTTGACATGAATTACCATTTCTTTTTCAAGAAAAATGATTCCCTGTTCCTGCCCTCGCACTGCATAGTAGCAATACGCTGTTTTATGTAGTGCAAAATACTGCATAAGTGCTGTTTTTAGAGGGGTAAATAACGAAAGTAGTTAACTATTAGCCAATTTATCGTACTCAGTTTACCCACCTCTGAATGATGGAAAGTTTGTCTGCGATGCCAAGATTCACCTTCCATAACTGTGCATTTTTACAACAGTGAGTGTTAGCTGAGTGAGTTATCCTCCTGCCCTCTACATACAATATTTCATTTTTCCTCAAGTATTATAGTATGCCAGACCTGAATTCAGCGGCAAGTTAGATTTGAAGATAAATGTTCGAAATCTATTGTTACATTTCAGTCATGAAGTTAAGATTGTTTAGCTGTTGACCTCAGTTGCATTAGATTTCCCTTACTGCTTTCTTGACAGTTCCCATGGAATTCCCATTGTCTCGAAGTTAGTGTGAACTTAAGTTTGCTTAATGTATATGCATGAGTGTGCACTAAATGTCCACGCCGGGTTGCACGTGTGCTTTATATCCGGGTAAAGAAGGCTCCTAGTTTACGATTATTATTGATTTTTCCACATCATACAATCCGAAACAATCTATTTCACTGTATGTATATATTTTTTAGAAGAAAGACTTTACTGACCCCTAAAATGGCATTGAAACAGAGGATACTCCTTTTTGTGGTCACAACTCTGACTCGGAGTGTTTGCTACTGTAAATCTAGCCATAAAACCCTATTGTCATCCAAGATTGAGTGCACATTTATCAACATACTGACCATGGTAACATGCAAGTTGCAGCTTCATTTTTTCACCGAGCAAAAAAGAAATATGCATCAATACTAATAAAGTGAGAAAAAATACAGATTGGAAAAAATGCGGACAAAATTGTAAAAAGAAATACACACCAAACAACCCGGAGTTCAATGCGTAAACTTTGCCGTGTACATTAGGTATACATTAGTGTTGTACCTGGAGGAAGCACTTGAATCTGATCCGTTTTTTTATACGACAGCAGAGCTCTTACCATAGCAGAGACAAGGTTTTTGTAAATCTACACTTTCTTATCTCTTTCTGTCGTAATCACATGTGCTGTACTGCCTAGTAAATTGAATTTCAACTAGACACTTCCCTGAATGCAATAATTCTATAATGTACCACCCAGCATGTAAAAAAAAAATGTGAGACCCTTGTTTATCCTTACACCTATATTCTGCATACTTTCACGTTTTTCATCTTTTTTTTTTTTTTACATTAAAGCAAACAGCCTCCAGGCCTGACCTTTTGCTGCCTCTCTTTCTCTGAAGCAAGCCTTTCAAACTTCCCTTTAGCAGCGATAAGATAATGCGGGCTAACAGTTCTTTAACGAAATAGGATTAATTTGCAGGACGCTAGCCGCTTACTTATTTGCTGACCTGTAAAGCTGTCTAAGAATCAGGTCGCCTGAGATTATAGACCTCGATAAAGTTAGAGTAAAACAACAGCAAGTAGGATTACAATATTACGAAAATAACACCTAAGGGTAAGGATGCAGCATGAAAAATATGTTTGTACATTATCACTATTATAGATGAAGTCAGCCACTGTGTTGGCTTCTCGTTTTTAGAAGACATTATATTAAACATATTATACCATTAGCAGAAATATCCATGCAGGGGGCCATATTCCTGCTCTAATATTGTCCGTTGGAGATTTTAATCAAATATCAGAATCCTTTTTGGAGACCATGTACAATACGTCATCATAATCCCCGTAGTGTGAAAGCCTGAGGCTAGCTAATATGATTCATGCTGTCATTGTCGTGAGCGCGCGGGGCTGGGAGCTCTATTCAGAGACTCCCTTGGGCTTCCTGTGTATGAACAATGCAGAGCACATTCTGAACACTGCTCATGGTGTACTCAAAAGAAGAAAGAACTCCAGGCGCTCGGATACCCGCCATTTCCACCCTATTTTCCCTCTCCATCGACTGCATTCATGTCAAGGTGAAGTGCGCGCAGGGGATTAGTTTCGCAGATAATTTTTTAGCTTATTGTAAACTTTTAATTCGACCTATTGCAGAATTTAGCAGGAACTCTCGCAAGTAAAAGTTTGCTACTGTTCCTTAAGCTTCAAACAAAAGTGTAGGGAAGGCGAGTTATCCTTACCATAGCTGGGTCGATTCTTCCTGTACCTGTGGTGAAGAATCCATCCACTGTGCATCACCTGGGAAATCTATCTACATCCTGGGACTATAAACCAAGGTGTGGGGATGCAGTGAAAAGGAGCATCTACTTAGGAAAGGACATTAGATTCAAATGCTGTAGTTGGTACGGCAGATCCACTCACACCAAAAAAATCCTTTGTTCGAGAAATTCGAGATATGTCTCCAGAAAATACTGTTTTGCAGTTCTGCATATTTTCTCTAGTCGTATGCACCGATGTAGTGACTTCTATATCATTTGAGGTACTGAAAAGCTGCAATTTCATATGTTTAGTAGAATTATTCATTCATGCCAAAAAAGATGCGCCTCGGTTATTCCTTTGTCTATTACTTTTCTGAATAATCCCCCCCCAAAAAAAAATCAGTTGTTTACGAATTGTTGCATCTTCTTTACACTAGCCCACCTTCCCTTGATTATTCAAACCCTGCCATATATTACTGGTTTGCAAGGAAATCTTTGTTTAGATGTTTTTGGAGTATGATCCTTTTTTTTCATACGCTGACGACACACAGATTTTTTTTACTCTGTCATCAGAACAAAAAGCCAGGAGGCAAGAAGGCGACCGACTGACAATGTTGGAGGACGCTCTGCTGGGTCTCCCCTCACTCAAGGATTCCTGATGTCTGCGTTCGCTATTCTGACAGTGGACGGTCCTGAACTTCAATTGGTGGTATAATCTCCCCTCTATAATCTCACGAAGTTTACAGAGAAATGCAGTAAATACTAAGCAAAGAATGCGGCTGAAATACTTTGTTACGAACCATCAGGGATCGTCTTCTAAACCTGAACTTCGATTCACCCGCGAGGACGCTGTGACCGCTCTGTCATCGCTGAGGGGATCTGGCCTGCGCTACGTGTTTCCGAACCTGCAGATGCGGCAGACTGGCAGAGGAGTAAGCAAGCACCAGTTTCAGCTTCAGTACATACACATCCTTTCTGGGGTCAAGCTAATTTCCTCGCATCAACGGCATCAACGGCAGCTTGCTGGAGAAGCGAGAGCCCGTACAGACTGGATACGGTGGATACAGGGTTGCAGCTGTTCCCGAAGTATTAAATAAGTAAGGATGACCGGCAGGGGAGCGAGGGTTGGTAAATAAAAAACTTTGTCTGCTGCCTCTCAACCCCAAGGTACGCTGGCTGTCACCCGCCAGAAGAGAATGGAGATCCCAACAGTAAGGGCAGAATACGCCAGTCCTTGCTTCCGTAAATTTGACTGCGGCAGATAGCGCATTTGAGCATGCAAGCGATGCCCAGAGAAGTGCCGCCACTGCAGGCATGGGTGCTAATCCTCTGCCAGTCACTGGTAATTACATACCTCAAGCACCCTTAGCATCTGAAGGAGAGCAACATGATGACAACCCCAGGACGCTTGATAATCAGGATAAATTCTTCTCTTTAACGGAAGAATCAGACATGTCGGACATCAGTATATCACTCTCAAGTGGGGAGGAAGGACTGCAGTGGTAAAGTAGCCCTAGTTCGGACGCACAGAGAGATAAACCAAGTACTAAAAGGCGTCTTAAAAATAAAAGCAGTAGAGACCGACTCCCAAAAGAGAGTGACATGTTGGAGAAAGAGGGTGCGGTGAAATTGAAGTGGGATTACAACAATACCGCCCTTACCCTAGTCACAGATACCACACCAGTCACTTTAAAAGCCGGGTCAATGAAAGAACCAGCACTGACAGATATCTTGCAAACCATTAAGGCGTTTCAAGAGGAGCTAAAGGTGGACAGTCGCAGATCTCGTCTAGATGCAAAAAAGCTGCAAGGGGCGGTTAGAAAGGTTGGAAGAACTTGCTCTGATATTGCCGAACGAATGGCTATGGTGGATGAAAGGACAAAACAGTTGGAAAAAAATGTGGTCACACTGCAGACACAACATGAAGAGCACGAGGGGTTGGTAAAAGATTTAATGTGGAAGATGGAGGAGCATGAAAATAGACAGAGACGCAATATTCTCCACTTTCTTGGGATTCCAGAGGGAGCTGAGAAAGACGATCCCAGCAAATTCATGATAAACCTGCTCAAGGGGGCTTTGCCAGAACTACAAACTTGGGATCTAGATAGAGAAATCCAGTGAGCCCATAGATTCCCTCTGTTTTCCGGGAAACGCACGACAACGCCACAACACCCTCGTGCTATGCTGGTATTCTTTGTGAATGTCTTACTCCGCCAAACACTCTTTGACTTGACAAGACCCAATAACAAGCGAACATTTGAGGGGGTAACTTTCTTCACTAGGCCCCATTTTGAACATGCCACGGTGGAGCGCAGGTGGCAACTCCGGCAATTGTTTGAGCCATTTCAAAGACAAGGAGCTGAGGTTTATCTACAAAATCCGGCTAGGCTTAAAGTGGTATACAAAGGGGCCATTTGTAGCTTTATCTCCGAAATCCAAGCACAAAAATACCTATAGGAACTGTCTAGTCATAAGTGAAACTGTTGATATTGTTCCTCTTGAAGGGAGGGAAGAGGTTGAAGCAAATGAGGGAAAGCTCCAATCAAGCTTGGTACTGATGAATCAAATGATTAATAAATGTGTGGGGGAGGGCGAGAGGCAATAACAGCTATGGAAATCCTCTTAGGCCTTCTCTACGTATATGGGGGGAGGATACCGCTACTAGAGATGAGGAAAAAGTATTGTTTATAGTAAGTTTGTTCTACCATGGGCGATGGGAGGAGCTCAGCTGGCTCACGGGGCTCTGCACGTCGAATGTCAAAGTCCTGGCTTTGCCAGGTAACCTCTAAGGGTGGTGGTAGGTGGGGGGGGGAAGGGTGGGAGGGCTGGGTCAGACAGGGTGTCTCAAACTTCACAAATTTCACAGTAGGGTGTAATAATCTAATTTGGTATGACGATAATACCAGGGCTCAATATGTGTCATGGTATTGAGTCTGGGTATGAGTACGGTCTAAGGAAGAAATTAAAATGGGTTTGCTAAGGGTCTTATCAATGAACATTTGCGGACTGAATGATAGTAGGAAAAGACAAATGGTTGCTGCTGGATTACAGGCCTGGGGAACAAATGTGGTATGCTTACAGGAAACGCATGTTGAAGGCGCACAAATTCACATCTTAATATCACTTGGGTATAGGTTGATCTGTGCCTCTACCCAGGCTGCAAGAGTCCGGGACGTTGATATCCTTGCTTAGGGAAGTGGGCTTGTTTTTAGTCGCTCGAAGGCAGACAAATTTGGTCAGTGGGTCAGTATGGGAAAGGACAAAAACTGGACGATCTATGAGAGCAACAATGATGATCCTTCAGTACTGGACAAGATCTCAAATGAACTTATGCACTGGCCATTACCCCTTATGGTTTGCGGGGACTTTAATATCAATCTCCCTGTCAACTGGTCTTTGAAAGATAGTTGGCAGTATAATGGTCACAAGCCTAAAGTATTTAGAGCTTTGAAATCTTTTTGCAGCATGCATGGCTTAGTGGATGGTTGGCAGACTATAAACTCTAATGACCCCAGGTTTACATTCTTTTCCAACCCACATCTTACACACGCAAGATTGGACTATGTACTAATGTCAAACTCAATAAAAACTAAATGTGACCTGAAAAAACTCTTGAGAATCCTTTCGGATTATAATCCACTAATATTTACCATAGAAATAGGTTTTGATAAAAGCATCCCAACAGCATGGACATTTGAGAAAACTTTGCTTTTAGATGACAATTGCTATAGACACATGAGGGAGTGGAATCCGAAGTTCTTAGTAGACAGTGTGGGAAGTACATCACTCGAAATAGTTTGGGATGCGCTGAAATCCGAGATCCGTGGGGAAACACTGCAATACTCCTTAAATACCAATACACAAGATAAGGAAGCTATGCAGAAGATGCAGGAAAATTTAAGGCAGGCAGAGGAGGGGCTGATTAGGATGACAATGGGAAACATATCCGGTGGGAAGGAAGCCCTTGAGAAGATGCAGAACCAAGTGGCAAGTGATAAAGCTATAATTATGAACGTCTTTACCGACAAAGCGGTTAAAAAAGCTATATGAAATGAACAAACAAATTGGACACCAACTGGCAGTACGCACAAGGCAGCAATTACATCAAATCTGATTGGGGACATTCTTGATTCTTATGGGAATCGAGTATCCGACCCAGAACATATTAGGCTTTCAGACAGTTTGATCAAGCTTTATGTACAGAAACTGGGAGGGCCAACCAGGGAAACTGGGAGGAATACTTAGATAGTGTTAGCTATGAGAAATTCCAGGATGAGGATGCTGTTCTCCTAGAGGAAGCCCCAACACTAGATGATCTTTTAACTACCATCAGAGAATTACCAAAGGGGAAAGCAACCGGGCTAGATTGCATCCCTCAGAGTTCTATGCTGTTTTCTTAAACCAAATGAAAGATCTCTTATTAAATCTTATTCATCACATTTTTAAAGGGGGATCAACTTCAAAATAATGGTTCCGGGCGAAAATAGCCATCTTCCCTAAAAAAGAACCCCCAGAACAACTCGGCTCATATCGGCCCATCACTCTTATTAATTCGGACTCTAAAATATACTCAAAAAATTAAGGCTAACAAACTAGCGCCTATTCTCCACAAGTGGTAGCTCAAAGCCAACATGGCTTCATACCAGGCAGATCTACTATCAACCACATTCAACGGGTGATTATCCTGTTTGACGGTATGGAGGTTACAGGAGACCCTATGGCGCTGGTTCTGCTTGATGCAGAAAAAGTGTTCGATAGGGTCTCCTGGCCCTTCCTTTGAGCTGCCATGGCCAGACTGGGCATAAGGGAAGGGAACATACAGGCAATTCAAAATCTACATGTGAACCCAAGGGCGGTAGTCATGGGAATGGCGGCCTAAATGTAAATGTAAATGTAAATGTAAATGTACATGTATTTATATAGCGCAAATCGCCCACATCGCAGGCATCTATGCGCTTGCTTAGGGAACCCGTCCTGGTATTTCCCTGTGAGATACCCCGGCAGGGTATCCACAAGGTGAAAGCCAGGCATCCCGCCGCGAGGGGCCGTTGTGGAGATTAAGCAAGCTATAACCTAAGCCTAACCGACGAACTGAAGATTTCACGAGGAACTCGGCACCGCTGCCCCTGCTCTCCATTGCTTTTCGCACTATATATAGACCCATTCATCCGCAAACTAGAAGAAAATGATGTAATTAAACCCATAATCTCACAGGACTATGCCACCAAAACACTTGCATGTGCGGATGACATTGCAATCGTGACAGCCAAACCTAATACTGCCATGACTGCTATTGAAAGAGAGGCGAATCAGTTTGGCCTGGTGTCCGGATATGCCTTTAATAAAAGCAAAATACAGATTGTGTTAAATAGGAATAGCAAAATGCGGGATGCACAGGTGGTGGAACAAGCTACTAACCCTGGGCGAAGCACTACACTACGCTCGCGGAGTTTGCAAAGTTTGCACAACTTCGCACTACGCGAGCTGCACGTAGCACAGTGCGAACACTTGTAGTGCAGCGTAGCGTAGTGCAGCAGTCATTTTTTGCTTGTTCGCGGTCCTCAATGTCATGTTCGCGACTGCGAGCAAGCAAAATGACATTCTGGCGAGATTCTCAACGCGGGGAGGTCAGGTTTCTCATTGTGACTGGTTGCGCATGCTCGCGACCGCTCTCAATGCGAAACTACCAGTTCACTTTGAGAAAGCTGCCGCTCGAGTAATAATCTACTCGAGCAGCAGAAAACTACAGCTCGCACTGTGCAAGATGCCGTTTTCAATGATTGCACAGTGCCGGATGCTTGTCCGCACTGTGCAATCATTGAAAACGCATCTTGCACAGTGAGAACATGCTACTACGCAGCTCACGTAGTGCTAAGTGAAGTTCGCGTAGCGCTACTTCACGAAATACGCCCACCCCTACAAGCTAACTACCTGGGAGTTAGTATTACATCTAATCTGGACAAACTGGTTGATATAAACTTGAAACCGATGCTACCTTCCATACAGAAATGTCTTCAGCGCCTCGACAACTTGCACCTTTCTATCATTGGAAGAGTGAATGTGATCAAAATGATCGTCTTCCCTAAAATTTTATATCTTTTTAGGGCAATCTGCCTGGAATTTTCATCCTTGTGGTTTAAATCACTTGAAAGGATGTTTTCAAATTTTGTCTGGGCATACTCACAGCCTCGGCGGGCATATAAACTTCTCACATTACACAAAGATAGAGGAGGACTAGCCCTCCCTACTCTAAAAGCATACTATTGGGCAACAATGTTAATATATAGTAATGAACTGTTACAAAACAAAACATCCAAGGATTGAAGGAGGAGAGAGATACGCTCACACCTTCTATATTTCAACTACTTCTAGGACGAGAGAACAGAGGGTATTTTTGGCATCACTTACATGATAGCTACCACAAGAAAGAAAAATGTAAAACATTACTCAGTGGATTCAAGGTATGGAAGGCCGTAAGGAAAATGATGGGTATAGGGAGATGGTCTTTTTACACTCCCCTAGAAAATAACCCAGTTCTCCCAGAAATTTGTAACGATAGTTACATGCATAAATGGTTGGAGGCGGGCGTGGTACAAATAGGCTGTTTTAATTCCCCAGAGGGGTTACTGTCTTTTGAAGAGCTGAAAAACAACTTTGGGCTGGCCTGGCAAGACTTCTCCAAATATCTGCAAATTAGGGACTTCTTGTCATGCAAAGTTGGGGGGCGGGGGAGCTTTAAAAAAACAAACTAGTGGAGACTTTAATTCACGATAAAAAAAAATATCAGGGGGATTTAATCACTTATTAATACACAATTTCCGGATGATTTGCTAAAAATATCACAGAAATGGCAGGAGAAAGTGGGAGTATCTGATGAAGAATTTAACTATGCTTTTTCAATGTCACAAACAATTCTCCTATCAGCCAAATTACAGGCACAATTTTTTAAAACTTGTTTCTTTCTATATTATACCCCGGATAAAATAGCTAAGTGGAGAAGTGGAAAAAGCACATGCAGTCCTAAGTGCAGGTTGGACAGCGCTGATTCAGTGCACATCTTCTCTACCTGTGAAGAGTTAAGATCTACCGAACAAGAAATTGAGAAGTTTCTATTAACAGTATTATAAAGCCCGAGAGTTTTAACTAGTAACGTTATACTACCTGGGGCAGCAAATCCTAACGCTGCTCTAGCGGGACATGAACTTGTATTTATACCTATGGCTGTTTTTAGACTATGCATTGCCTCTGCATTACTAGACTCTGCTGCTCCCTCCTTTCAACAATGGCTATCAAGATGCCTGGCAATCTCAAATATCGAAACTGCCATTTATAAACGAAAGGGTAGAAGGAGACGCAAAAGAGGGTAAAATTTGGTTTCCCTTATTAGAGTGGTGCCAGCTGCAAGGCAGGACTTGAATCACTGCACTTTGAATCTAAATTAAAGATGGTACCAATAATGATGTAATTTTCAATGGCAATTATTAATTGAAATGTATTTGTTATGAGATAATTTATAAAAACGAATGTGTATTTACAAACATTCTTGTCTGGCTGGTGGGTGGTGAAGGACTGGGTTCTTTTGGACCCAGCGGTGCCAGGGCACAACACCTGAAACCTTCGTGGGTAACCTGCTCCGGCGTACAAGTCACAGAGACACGGGACACTTCCTTCGGCGTCAAAGAGTCAAGGTTTATTTACTGCAGGGAACACAGAAGTCACAGGAAGTACATCGAGTGTAGTTCGGGGAGACTGCTTCAAATTGTATTTGTGGATCGCTCCTTTTATACAGTTTTTACCCATAGGATAACATGATACACAATAGTTTACAACCTGGTTCCCACAAGTCGCTCTCAGAGGGGTCGCTTTGGTCACTTTGAAACATACAAGGTCCGGAACATAAGTGCGGAAACATTTGGCGGTTCCCAACTGTAAAAACCCATCTTCCCACCATTAGCAAATTCCAATCAGCAGTAAAGTAGATCAAAATAGGAACGAAGACAGGTGCAGAGGAAGACGGAGACAGTAGGGAGATCGGAAAGGGTGTAAAAAGGGGAGGTATCGAGAAGCACGAGATACAGGCATCAAAGGGACGTGCCTAATGAGATGCACGGCTGAGACAATAAGTCCGTGCGGCAAGATGAGCCTCGAGCGGCGTCATCTGCCTTACAGCAGCAACCCCCTCGTCATAAAGACACTTTCAAAGAACATGTGTCTTCCGCAAATATCTTGGGAGTCCCAGGGTCGCGAAGCGGACAGCGTCCGTTCGCTGGCTACTTGAGGGCAAGAGACAAAATGGATGCCGTATCTAAGATGGAACCCGTGGGTACAGATGAAAAACCCACATAGCAAACGAACGGTTTAAGTTAGCACAGCGAAACTGCGCACACTTACTAAACTCGTCATTTGCGGTTCATAGATACCAGACTCGCCCATATTCGTGCGAGTCGAAAACACCACTTACAATTGTCACGGAACCTCAGACGCTCCTTTTGCCCTCATGTAGGCAAGCACTAGTCGGAATCATATTCGATATTCATCAGACCATCAAGATGTCGTTGTAGCATAGCTCTGTCCGATCGAGTCCCCTCGGTAACAGATGGTTGTCTCATACACGTTGTAGCACAGAGGCCACATAAGGCAGGACCACACTGCACGCAAAGGCAACACGTGAACAGGAACACTACCACAACCCCGATGATCATCAGAATCTTCCAACCCCAAGTCGACATCAGGCCCCAAAACCAACCAAGTAGCGTCCAATCCCCTACATCCACGTGTATGGATTCGGAGATCTTATGCAACTTCGAGATGGCTTGATAGACAGTAGGAGCATTATCTGGAATGAAAATGCAACAGCTCGAATGGATCACTTTACATACCCCACCGCGATCTGCTAAGACAACATCTAAAACCATACGGTTTTGTAATGTCATAAGTCTCTCCGCCTGAAGTTCTGTGGTGATATTACCAAGGGCACTGGCAGTAATATTAGCTGTCGATTCTACCACTCGAGTCAAATGTCTCAGGTTCCTACTATTAACCATAGGTCCCCAAAACGGGAGGAAACCCTTGAAAAAGTCTCCTGCCTCTTGACCGGCAGAATCCTCTTCGCTAATTACGCCTCGTACAACTCTAGTCTTATGATAATCGGCATCTACAGTAAACGTCGGAGGCAACAGATTTGCAACGAAACATGATCCCATGAAGTCTGCGGGCAACCATGTGTATGCACGATCATGACAGATAAAGTAGGTACCCTTGGCAGCCAGAAACACAGGGGACGGGGACATTGGCAGAACGTAACTTTCAGTGCAAGCACTTACTCCAAGTGAGGCTTGCGAGCCACGACCCACAAGACAAAGATTACCAGTGTGGGGTACGACCCATATTGGAGACGAGCTTTTGAGCTGCTTTTCATTAGTGAACATACTATATTCCCCTCTACTTAGGACCCTATAGGCTTGTACTTCTTCTTTAGGGATAAGAAAAGGATCATGGATCTCATCTTCCATATCCTCTATAGCCATCGATAGCAGCCTCTGATACGAGGTAGGACCAAAGTTGGGGGAACGTTGTTCTTGAGTGGGGTGGAAACCCAGTGCGCTTCGAAACATTGTTTGGAATGCTCGAGCTGACCCTTGGGAACTATACGGTAACACCAGATATGGAATTCCCTTACCCGTAGTATGTGGCATCAACCCACACACCCAACAATTAGTAGTGTTAACCACTAACTGATGCTGATGGAGGAGCTGGATAAAGGAATTATTGCGGAATTCTACACGTCTAGCCTGCTCGTGTTCTGGTAACATGTGAAAGGAATGAGGAGAAGCAGTAGAAGTAAGGTTAGGGTAAGGGGTAGGAGTAGGAATAGCAAGGAAAAAGTAAGACATAGTGTAATACACCCCACCCGCCAAAAATGCAGAAGCGGTCAAAAACAAAACAAACAATTGGGATACAAAACATTTCGTACGACTAAGTTTCTGCAGCTTGACTCTATACGCCTGAGCTCCTTCCAAATCATTTAGCTTCGAAAATGCCATTTCCCTACGACCGTCCGCAACGTTTCTTGACGCACTTCGTTCTGTGCAGCAATAGTCAATCCCCAGGAGTTCCTAGGAACCGACGGTCTTTAACCTAGCGTCAAGACCTACTGTCCAGAAGGAAGTACGCGCGCGGCCCTACGGCCCTCAATACACAATATATATTTATTTAGCACAATATTTCTCAGCTGTGGAAGGAAAAAGATACAAGGAAGAAGCTTGATATATATATATATACAAAACAATTTTCAATGATACGAATGTTCAAAATTTGATCATGGGAAACGAGGATATTGCAGTTATCAATCTCAGCAAAGCAAGCAGATTTTATTTGTCCTTAGTGTGAGATCTCAAAGAATATCGATGTTTCCCTGGACGTGTCTGCTCGTCGAACAAAAGATCTGTTGAAGAGACAGCGCCCTGCTGATCAGTTCGTTGATCTGGTCTTGAGTCTTTTGCTGACAAATGTTCAACAGTGGCTTTCTGCTGCGCTGAGGGTTCTCCAACAAGTTGTGCGTCGCTAAAAGGTACAAACGCCGGCAATGTTTCTGTTTCTGTTGACGCGATGCCTTTCCTTATCCACGGGTCTGCCGGCAAAGGAATAGGGACTCGCTTACAATGGGTAGCATGTACCCAATTTTTCCGCCCCTCAAGACGAACGGCAGTCCTCGTGGCCAGGAGCACCTGGTAAGGTCCGGTGAATCGGGGGTCCAGATTGTTTTTTCGTGAGAAGTTACGAGTAACCACCCAGTTCCCGGGCTGGAGCTGGTGGCCTGGACCCTCCGTCTGCGTCGGCAAGGCGTCGTAAACCTGTTGATGAATTAACCTCAGTTTAGCAGTCAAGTCATGTAAGTAATCAATCAACATCGGAAACTCAAGATCAGAGAATATTCCTGGCCTAGGAACCCCCCACACATTCGCAGGACGGCCGAACACTATTTCATAGGGACTAAGCCCTATTCGGGAGTGTACAGTCGCCCTAGTTGACAGTAATGCTAGAGGCAAAGCATCAGGCCACGAAAGTCCAGTCGTAGCTTGAATCTTCGCTAATTTCAGTTTAAGGGTGCCATTGTACCCTTCAACCAATCCAGCTGACTGGGGATGATTGGCGCTATGGAATTTCTGATTAATTCCAAGGCCCTTACACACACTCTTCATCACACTTCCAACAAACTCACTTCCGTTATCTGACCACACGACTCTAGGCATTCCATACCGAGGAAAGTATTCCTTCAGTAGGATTTTCGCAGTAGACAAAGCAGTATTGTCTTTGAGGGGATAGGCCTCAATCCATCGGGAGAATGCGCAAACCACAACCAAAACGTATTTCAGGTTATTGCATCGCTCCATATGGACGAAGTCCAATTGGATCACCTCAAAGGGATACGAAGGAGGAGCAAAACTGCCAGGAGGAGTTGGGGTTCCTTTGCCAGGATTGTACATTATACACACCATACAATTCTTCACCAAACGTTCAGCACACTTAGTAATTCCATCATTCTTCCACACATCAGCCAGCAACTTGCAAATACCTTTCGCGCTAATATGTGCTAACCCATGTGCCATTTGCACAACGGCCAGTACATACGCATCAGGCAACATCCATCTTTTCTGATCCGATAAATCAATCCAGCAACCATTCACATCCAACCTTCCCGTACTTTCTTTCCATTTCATCTTTTCATTGTCGGTGGCTTCATTCTGAATTGCTTTCACACTCTCTATGGTATTTTCACACATACTTGATTCTGTAGGCCACCTAACCGAGCTTGTCACATACATTCGTGTGCTAAGGTTCCGAGCAGTCTCCTTAGCAATCTCATCTGCAAACGCATTACCACGACCAACATCATCCGTCACTTTACGATGCGCACTACACTTAACAATTGCAACTTGAGCAGGCAAAGTCAATGCATCCAAAAGATCGTTCACAAGCTGGCCATGCTGTATTTTCGTGCCATGCGACGTCAAGAAACCACGCTCTCGCCACAACCGTCCAAAACTATGCGCTACACCGAAAGCATACTGACTATCGGTGTACACATTCACACGTTTACCTTTTGCTAATACACATGCTCTAGTGAGAGCAATCAGCTCTGCAGCTTGGGCAGAATTCTGATTCAATCTCGCAGTCTCAACAACAGTATTCAATGTCACCACAGCATAAGCAGTAGTCACATCACCATTCGGCAACTTAAAACATGACCCATCCACATACAGGGTGCCATCCGGGTCTTCCAATGGGGTGTTTTTAAGGTCCACACGACCTTTTGTTTCCTCTTCTGTCCGCAAGTAACAGTCATGTTCTGCTACTTCATCTGACTCTGCACTAACTGGTAACAAAGTTGCCGGATTTAGGACATTACAACGTTTTATCTGAATGTGGCTTGCCAAAAGTGTCAATTCGTACCCAGACAACCTCGCACTCGTCAAGTGCTGAGTTTTCGTACGATTCAAAAGAGTATCGACTGCATGCGGAACCATCACCGTAAGCATATTATCCATGACCAATCCTGCTGATTGTCGGATGGAGACCGCAGCTGCCGCAGTTGCTCTCAAACAACTCGGCAATGCTCTAGCTACTGGGTCTAAAGTCGAGGAAAAATATGCGCATGGACGTTGCTTACCACCAAAAGGTTGCGTTAAGACGCTCAAAGCACAACCTTCCCTCTCGTGAACATATAACGTGAACGGTTTACTGTAATCAGGGGTACCTAACACAGGAGCCGAACACAATGAATCACGTAATTCAGAAAAACTTTTCTGACATTCTTCCGTCCATGGTAAAGGAGTCGAAACATCCTTGCACGTAAGAGCCACCAATGGTTTCGCTAGCAATGAAAAATTAGGAATCCACTGCCTGCAGTACGACGTGATACCTAAAAAGGCACGCACATCTCTTTGGGTTTGTGGCACAGCCATGCGTGCAATCGCTGCAATTCTCTCTGGGGTCAATCTCCTTCCCTCCTTTGACAATAAGTGACCTAGGTAGGTTACTTCTTGACAACAATATTGGAGTTTAGAAGGTGACACCTTGTGATTTAACTCACAGAGATGCTGCAGCAACGACACTGTAGCAATTTTGCAAATATCCTGAGTATCAGCAGCCACCAGTAAGTCGTCGACGTATTGGATTAAAGCCGCACCAACCGGCAACCTAAACGCATCTAGTTGACCCTTCAAAGCTTGACTGTAAATCGATGGACTTTCACAGTAGCCCTGAGGAGCGCGTTTGAACCGGAAGCTACGTCCACCAAGAGAGAAACCGAAAAGGTCCCTACTCTCTTCGGCAATCGGGATGCTGAAAAACGCATTTTTCAAGTCAATCACCGAAAACCATGATGCAGTAGCTGGAATCAGAGTCAGTAGCGCCGTGATGTCAGGCACAACAGGGAATTGAGGAACCACAATTTTATTTACCTCCCGTAAATCGATAACAAAACGATAAACAGGCGGTTTGGTAGGATCAGTACGTTTAAGAATGGGCAGTACAGGACTATTGCACACGTTTCCCCGAGTTTCTTCAATGACATCTTTCTCGATCAAATCATAGATGATCGCTAACAAAGCTCGTTCACCATCAAGGGAGATACGGTATTGGGGAATACGTGGCAATCGCACATTAGATTTCAACTGAACAACATAAGGGGAGATATCAAGTAGGCCCACATCATTTGGACCCGTCGCCCACAAAGACGCAGGAAGAGAATCCAATTCCGGTGGAAGCTTATCGAGAGACAAGTACATGGGAGAGACTACTCTCTCTCCTAACGTAAGCTTTACACCCGCAGGAGAACAATACAAAGTTGCATACAAGCGCTTAAGCAAATCCAGACCCAAAAGATTTTCGCCACAACCAGTAGACAAAATCAGTGGAGCTTCAAGCTCACGAGGCCCAATTTTAAGGGGCAAAGGGCGCGAAACTGGATTGCTAACGGGGGCGCCAGAGAATCCAACGGAAACATTTGTTAAGCCAGACAAAGGTGCGCCAGGGAGTTTCGAATGCATGATAGAACTTTTCGCTGCACCAGTGTCCAACAGAAAAGGCTCAACGACGCCCGATGTAGCAACTGCGACGTAAGGCCCCCTCTGATCAACCGGAACTGATACCACTCCCTCTCCTTGTCTTTGGCTGTCCTAGTAATTACTATCGTCAGTTCCCTGATCGACGTAATAATCGTCTACATTGTACTGCGCAGATCGTCCTTGCGATGATCCACGTTGATCGAAACAGTTATTAGAATTTGATGAATGGTCAGAACGATCATTCTGGGCACCACGACCTCTACCACGTGATGCGTGCTGTGCACCACCACGGCCTCCTCTAGACGAATTACCACCACTACGGTCATTTAAAGCAGGACAATTGAATTTAATGTGTCCCTCCTGTCTACAATAAGCACATTGATTGTACCCTAACGAAGATCTTTGGAGAGAGGAATCATTACGCGGCTGCGATCTATTCGATTGTGACTGCGATCTATTCTGCTGAGGCGCATTCTGATTAGAACGCGGCGGATATGCTTGTTGTAACAACACTTTAGTTTTTAGCTCTTTCGTTTTTTTATCGGCACGATCATTTTCCTCTTTTTCTCTATTTTCGTAATATTGTGCCGTAGCCAATATCTGAGCTGAGGTAGAAACGGCCCATGCACTTTCTGAATTCCTTAATTTATTGCTCAAGTCGGGCAATAAGTTTGACACAAACTTATCCACAAACAACCTCTGTCCACCCTCAGTACCCATATCCTGTCCACTATGATCAACGAATGCTTCCTCGAACCTCGTAAAGAAGTCCGAGACACTCTCATCTTTCTTTTGCTTACAGGCTGACAACTTATCCCAATTTACCTTCATAGCTGGCATAAGCGTTTTCATTAATGTAATGATTCGCTGAGGAAGTTCAGCAATCAACTGATCGGGTTTAGTAGCAGCCACTTGTCCAGCGTCTGCCGCTGTAATGGCATTCCAATCACCACCTAATTCATTTGCGTGATCTTGGTGACGAATCTTCGCCCATACCGGTTGTGGTACGATATTACCGAACAACATGTCGATATCGGCAAGATTCATTATCGTAGCGTCTACGAGCTGCGATAATTCCTTGTAATACCCAGCAGGATTTTTGCGAGGATCGGGCAAAGTTTGTTTCACCTGAAGCACTTCCGATCGTTTCCATGGGAGGTGTATCCACACTCTCTGGAAATGTGCCGGAACTGGCTGGGCAGCAGTATTATCAGCTGGTATCCAAACTGGCGGAACTTCACGCATAGGATATTGGCCAGACTCGGTTTGCTTTTCAATGTCCTCAACGAACAATGCATGAGGAATAGGAGCGGGACGAAGAGATAGTAAGTGCTCAACGGCACGTCGAACATTAGTGTCGACTATCAGTCCAGTTGCGAACTGGAGCCGAAGTTGCGACAGGGCGGACAGCACCTCGTCAGGCGCATTAACCACTATCTGATCATGTAAGAACTTGCACATTTCATCAAACACATATCTCTGAGTTGGTATGTTGAATTGATCAAACGTTTCGAGGACAACACGAGGTGGATTTCTAACAGGGTTTATCATCCAACCCATCGCCATATTGTATAGCGCAACACGTTCTCTATTACCAGGAAGCTGGCTACGTCTCTGAGGACCATCAGAACCAGCAGACCCAAAAACAGGCCCGAGCGACTGGAAGAAGTTTGTCGCAATGGGAGAATTACGATTACGAGTAGAGGGAGAAGAATAAGACACAGGACTAACAAGAGAAGGAGTAGAGACATTAGCAGCAACAGGGGTTAACAACACAGGAGCAGTAGCGGGAACAGGAGTATGTGGAAGCGGAGGAGCAGTAGGAATAGAAATAGGCAAAGGAGCAGGAACAGGCGGAAGAACAGGTACGGCAGGGACCACAGGAGCTGCGGTACCCTGTACGTACGGAGGTGGCGACTTCATAAGATAGGACATTAAAGAATCCTCAACTGCCTCTTCCTTCTTATCCGACTCCGTAGGTAAAGCAGGATAGCACTTGTCTATTGGACATACGCTGTAATCTCTCAAACACTTCCTTATCCTTATCCTCCTTATCACGCTGAAACTGCTCAGCTTTCTTCACTATAGTAGCAACAGTATCTCGCTGACTACGTTTATTTTGTCTGATCTCTTTCTGTCGGGCTTCTTTGCGCCACAACCGAAAGGCATCAAACATGGCCGGCCTTGATTTTCGTTCGAACAACTTTATTTCCAAATTATCTAAGATCGACGCTTCGAAGCTACCGTGAGGTGGCCAACGAAGATCGCCGTCTTTCTTTGTATATTTTATCCAATAATCGTTAAAAGCAATGGGGCCTAGCCCATGTTTGCTATATAAATCATAAGTAGGAGTTCCAACCGGAGGTATCGGACACGAGTCCTCCAGCAGGGAATCCGCACCACAAGGTCTAAAGCAACTGAACAAAGTACTACGACCAGGCATCTTGCACACTAGCCGAGTTTCACAAACTTCAAGGGTTACGGGATTTCGGGATTTACCAAGTCCCAGCAAAGAGCTAAACCCTCGGTCTTTGGCGGCTGCAGTCGTCAAACAAATACAACAACAACAAAGTACGCTAGCAAAGTGTCACCGACAAAAACACTCACACAGCGTGTACAACAAAGACACCCGCTAAAGTGTCTACAACAAAAACACTCGCTAAAGTGTTTACAACAAAGACACTCGCTAAAGCGTCTACAACCAAGAACTCTGGGAGCGACCCACAAATACTTAACTCAAAGATCAATGGCGTCCTCAGGAAGGCCCGTCAATCGTCTCGCTATACCAAGGTCTACGCCAGGCGCCAAAACAGGTCTACAGTCAGGGCAGCAGTCCGTCGCAGCCGTTAGGAGGCGGGAATCTTCGCGGGAAAAGTCTTCGGGCCACTTATTTCGACAACAGGATCGATGAAGCGGGGTGCACCTTCCCTCGGAGATTTCACACGAAGTTCCTCACGATCGTCGGGCTTGGACCGGTACCACTGATGCGGCCCCACGTTGGGCGCCAACTGAAGGACTGGGTTCTTTTGGACCCAGCGGTGCCAGGGCACAACACCTGAAACCTTCGTGGGTAACCTGCTCCGGCGTACAAGTCACAGAGACACGGGACACTTCCTTCGGCGTCAAAGAGTCAAGGTTTATTTACTGCAGGGAACACAGAAGTCACAGGAAGTACATCGAGTGTAGTTCGGGGAGACTGCTTCAAATTGTATTTGTGGATCGCTCCTTTTATACAGTTTTTACCCATAGGATAACATGATACACAATAGTTTACAACCTGGTTCCCACAAGTCGCTCTCAGAGGGGTCGCTTTGGTCACTTTGAAACATACAAGGTCCGGAACATAAGTGCGGAAACATTTGGCGGTTCCCAACTGTAAAAACCCATCTTCCCACCATTAGCAAATTCCAATCAGCAGTAAAGTAGATCAAAATAGGAACGAAGACAGGTGCAGAGGAAGACGGAGACAGTAGGGAGATCGGAAAGGGTGTAAAAAGGGGAGGTATCGAGAAGCACGAGATACAGGCATCAAAGGGACGTGCCTAATGAGATGCACGGCTGAGACAATAAGTCCGTGCGGCAAGATGAGCCTCGAGCGGCGTCATCTGCCTTACAGCAGCAACCCCCTCGTCATAAAGACACTTTCAAAGAACATGTGTCTTCCGCAAATATCTTGGGAGTCCCAGGGTCGCGAAGCGGACAGCGTCCGTTCGCTGGCTACTTGAGGGCAAGAGACAAAATGGATGCCGTATCTAAGATGGAACCCGTGGGTACAGATGAAAAACCCACATAGCAAACGAACGGTTTAAGTTAGCACAGCGAAACTGCGCACACTTACTAAACTCGTCATTTGCGGTTCATAGATACCAGACTCGCCCATATTCGTGCGAGTCGAAAACACCACTTACAATTGTCACGGAACCTCAGTGGGGGGGTGAAAAATTGTTGTATAAAAATCTGAATAAAGATATTTTGTTTTAAAAAAGAACAAGAAGCCTGCCCGAAGAGGTTATCTCCTGGCTTGGTCACATTGCCATCTGGATTAATGTCAACTTCCAGAAATTAAATGGAGACAGGAGGGAGGTTCTGATACTGGGCAGGAATCCTCAGCTCTGGGGTCCCCAACAATGGTCTTCCACTTTGAGCACTCTCCCTGAACCAGTCAACACGATAAAGAGTCTGGTCTTCTGGTTTAATTCGAACTTGTCTATGAAGTCACAAGTAGCCAAGGTTGCATCTTCCTGTTTCACCATAATGAAATGGCTCAAAACGATCCTACGGATACTTCCCTTTTCTGCTCAGAGACCTACCATCCAGGCCATGATACTATCTAGGATAGATTATGGCAACATCTTATATCTGGGGTCTTACAAGTCAGTAACCAGAAGTCTTCAGATGATTCAAAATGCTGCAGCTTGGCTTTTATTTCAGCTTCTCAAATACTCTTCTGTGTCTGGTCTCCTCCGTGATCTTCACTGGCTCACAGCGGATATGCGCATCAACTTCAAGGCTCTCAGCTTTATGTACAAAATCAAGATTAATTCATGACCACAATTCCTACAAAAACTGCTTGTGCCTTATCAACCTTCCCTCACAATGCATTCCAGTAAGCAGTCCCTCTTCTCAGTACCCCAAATCAGATGTTCTCAAATGGGTGGCCGCTCATTCTCTTTCCTAGGTCCCAAGATGTGGAACACATTCCCTGAGCCTATTAGAGGCTGCACTTCACTCACCTCTTTTCGTAAGAAGCTCAAAACGTGGTTATTTTAGGTCTTATTTCTAGGCAATTGTCACCTGTCCTCAAGCGTTGTGAAACCTTTTAGATAGCTATGTGCTATATAAGAACTTCAATAATAATAATATTAATGGCAGGTACCCAAACTAATTTGTAAGATGTCTATTAACTATAGAAGAGAGATCAGGTTGTACGTACACTGGCATCAAAAAGGTAGAAGTATTTTGATGTTGCTACCACCAACCCGGGTATTTTCTTTCATGTTTTTCACGAGGTACATGTTTTCTTGTTTGTTCAGTTCTTTTTTAATGTTTTTTATTTATTTTAAAACTTTAGAACCATGGGCACATGACCAATTGTGTCATTGCATATACAGATTAGCATCACATGATGTACACCATACAGGAAAAAAACATATGGCAGTTAAATTTGCGTATGACTACTCAAGCTGGTCATTTTTCTGCATGCCAACAGGCACCCTAAGCAGTCATTAGATCGAATCTTCCCGTGTCTGTAGTGCACCACAATGTAAAGGTTCAACAAAATGTATCCTTCAATGTTATTCATGACAAATCACCGTGCAGTTTATTCACTCTCAACTCTAGAGTGTACTCCCCCGTCAGACGCACACGCATGTTACTAGTGTCACACGCTCCAATGCATCCCCACAGCACCTATACTGACCCCCTTAGGAACTATGGTATGATAGGTTCAGCTTCCTCTAACTTCAGGTAGGCTGCAAAGGAAGCCACCTAATCAATTGACATTGGGTGGGTATGCAGATTCTCGTGCCCATCGTCACTGAGCACGGTTTCTACTTCCAGCGTTCAACTTCCCCCTTCCCTCAGATAATTTCCAGTGCATTGCAATCGCTTGTTTGGCTGGAACCAGAGTTAAGTTCAAGAACTTTATTGTATCTATTGCCGATCGCATGATAGGGTAGAAGCCTAGAAAGCATATTTCTATCTTTAGGAGGTCAGTACATTGGAGAGTTTGCTCCAGCTCGCCCATCACCTCCTGCCAGAAGTGCACAATTTAGGGGAAAGCCCATGTCATATGCTTGAAGTCAGCACCTGGTGGCTTAAAAGCTGGGGCCCACTTTATCTCTTGTCCTAAAAATCTTGATCAGTTTGTTCCGCATGAGATATGACATATGGAGGTAGTTGCACTGAGTGTATTGGAATCTGGGGTTATGCGACACTTTTTGCGCATGTCCCAGGATCCCAAGCCATACCTTGTCTTGCATATTGTGATCCATCCCATCCCCTCACCTCTGTCTTAAGATAGTTAAGTCTGCTTTTGCCATATTTAGTGCTGACTTGTAAAGCCAGGGCCCAGGAGACCTATTTTTGACTGTGCCCAAAGGTGAAGAGGGCCTGTAATACTTAGTGTGTCAGTGATTCCTGCTGGCCTTTGTTCCACAGTGCTTATAGTGCACGCACCACTGCTTCAAATATCAGGAACTGTGAGTTCAGTAGGCCCCCCCTCGGTAGTGAACTTATCGCATGGTTTCAGCTTTCCTTCCTCATAACAGTCTCCTATTCTGGGCAATTCTGCCTCCATCCACAAGTTTAACCTACATGCGATGAAGAACCCACCCCTGGTGGTGGTGGTTTTGGTAATAATCTGTGCGCTCGTTTGTGAAAAAAATCTGGAACAGGCCCAGTGGGGCAGGGCTCTCTCGAATCCATTGTTCAAGGTAGGTAACCATTTCAGTGCCCTCTATCATCTAGGGGAGGCCCATGACCCACACATTTTGTACCTGCTGTGACCTTCGACAACTTCTACCGTCTTGTCCAGCATTGCAACCTTGTCAGCTAAGGCAGCCATCTGGACTCTCAGCTAGTGCACCAGGGGCTGAAATCTATTTAGGGTGGACCCGTTGGATTGCACCTTGCCTGCAGCTTCTAGCGGTTGTCACACAAGATACTGGAGGTCAATTCCCACTCAGTCTTTGGGGTGTAACTTGCCTGGCTCCTAGATGGCCGCAAGCTAGAGGAGCTCTGTCGGCTCGGTCACTATCTTACATAATCCTGCTTCCTGATTGAAGCTTATTTGCTCTACAACAGTGGAGGAGACTTCCCTTTGCCTACTGAGGTGCCGAAAGAGATATTGGACTCCTACCTCCTCAGCTGGGGCACAGTGATCGGGTTGGTGGCGACGCATGTGCGGAGCTTGCTGTGACAAGGAGGCCCTTAACAGGGTGTCTAGCTCGGTGGATGGGCCACGGGCGAGTGGTGTGTAGCCTGTAGGATGCTCTGGGAGCCCCTGAGGAGCCGAGGCTCTGCTGCTCGTGGCAGGTGCGCAGGGGCTGTGGGCCCTTGCTGGGCGAAGAGACCAGGGCTTTTGATCGAGGGGTGCTCTCTGGTGGCTACCTGTGGCTGTTGGCATTCCTCCGTTGCCTGCATGAGGACTGTTGCTGCCATTGAGGTCTGGGGTGAGTGTGCTGACTGCAGCATGGTGTTGGCCAATTTCTGCTGCTGCCCCCGTGGGGTTCCGCCACCCCCCCCCCTCCCTTGCTGGACATAATCCTTTGCAGAGTGCTGAGGTCTCTTTGCCAACAATCAGCAGCTGTTGGGGCTATCACAGTAATTTTAGACCAACTAGGACTGGCTGATGTCTGGAGACAGAGATTCCCAGATACAGCTGGATATACTCATTACTCAGCTAGCCATGACACGCACACACGCATTGATTACTGCCTGGCCTCTCGGTCGGTGCTACCACAAGTTAGTGCATGCAAAGTCCTCTCAAGGATATACTCTGACCATGCTCCAGTCATTTTGGAGATTTTTCCCGTTCTCGTTGATGGACCCTGTATGTAAGTCAGAATTGGCACAGCTCATCGAAACGTTTTTTGAGATAAATGTAAGCTCTGAGGACAGCTTCGCTACAATATGGTAGAGGTTTATGGTGTACATCAGAGGTATGACATTAGCTGAGCATGCAGGGGTGCTCCAAGCCTTACAAGAGAGATTGGCAAGAATTGAGAAGGAAAAGGCTAGTCTCGATCAATCCTACCCACTAACATGTGACACTGCATTATTAGAAGGGATTAAAAAGGCCCAAAAGGACTTTCATGATACTGCGGATGGGGAGGTTAAACATTTACGGAAATACTCAACAGCCAGAGTATACGGGGAGGGGGACCGGCCTGAGGCCACACTTGCGAGGCTTGCCCGACCCAAGAGGGAGGCTGCAGTGATTTTTGAAATTATAGACGAGAGAGGGCATAAACTCACAAGTCCTGGGGAGGTTGCTGATAGGTTTCATAGATACTATACAGACTTATACGCATCTAAAGCCACTCCGAAGAAGAGTTGATCTGAAAATACCTAGAATACATTCAAATGGCATGGCTCTCTTATTCACATAGGGAGCACCTTATGGCACTGCTTCACTCGGACAAAATACGTGCAGTACTTTAGACAATGTGTTCTGGTAGTGCCCCTTGCTCTGCTCACAGTGACTCACATTTTTATAAAGCTTTCGAGGAAGATCTTATCCCACACCTAACAACCCTGTATGAGGAAATGGCTTACAGGGGGAGATGCCCCATTCTATGAGGGAGGACCTCATCATTACATTGTTGAAACCTGGGAAGACCCTGGATGTCTGCTCCCTCATACAGGCCACTGCCGCTTTAATACGTAGACACAAAGATTTTTGGCCCAGTTGATTGTGCTTTTAGTTAAACCAGAGCAGGCAGGATTTGTCGCAGGTTGCAACATTACATACAACCTGCGCACTATGTTTGGGACTATTCAAATAATAGACCCTGAGGTTAAGGCTGGGGTGCTTTTTTTGATACCAAGAAAGCTTTTTACTCGGTAGTGTGGGGTTTCCAAAAGGGAGTTCTGAACAGAATGCGGGTAGGCGAGGTGTTCCTCCGACTGATCATGGTATTATATACAATGATGTGTGGCAGAGTTCAGGTGGGCAACGCTGTCTCTAGCATTATTAATAGATCTCGGGGTATTCAACAGGGTTGCCCACTTTCCCCATTGCTATATGCCCTCATGGCAGAACCACTACTTTGTGCGCTTAGGTAGTACCACGGCGACAGGGCTATGCGCTTCCCTGATTACCCCCTTATTGTGTCAGAATATGCAGTTTATACTTACATTTATGTACAGGAGCAGAAGAGGAACCTCAGTCCCATGCTGGCGGAGGTCACGCAGTTTGGGCAAGTCTCGGGGCTTCGCATAAACCGATCTAAATCTATTATGTTCCCCCTGAGCCCTTGCACGACTCTGGTGACTTCCCCCTGCAATGGTCTGGTGACCCAATTCGTTATCTGGGGTTCCAAATTCATACTAACTCTGAGATAGTCCTCACTCAAAACTATAGTAAGGCCATTTCTAGGCTTGAGGATGATATCAAAAGGTAGATTAGGCTGCCCCTCTCATTGTTGGGATGCATCTCAATAATGAAAATGGTCGTCCTGCCTAGATTCCTTTTTCTGTTCACAAATGTACCCATTATTCTACCGAAGAGCATATTTACCTTAATGATCAAACCTGCAAAGGCAGGCAAACAGCCCAGGGTAAAATGGGAGATGCTGACACTACCCTACTCTTCAGGTGGTCTAAATGCTTCAGATCTGGAACTGTATTATAGGGTTGCGCAGGCCTCGCATGCATATGTCTCGATGCATGGACTGGAGGAAATTCCACACGGTTGTATCGAAAAGGTGGCTGCTGACCCGGGTCCCTTGCCCCAAATGACATTCCACCCGCCCAAGAGTAGACATGGGGTCATATGCTCCTTGCAGGCCACAATCCATGCATGGAAATTCCTACTAGATAGGCAGGCGGGGGCTCTGTTTTACTCTCCCCTATTCTCTTTAAACTGGTGAACGTGGTTCCTGACAGGCACTGAACCTGAAGTCATCAGAGCACTAGAAAACTTGGGTATATTATGGCTGGGGGACTTTTTTATGATGGAGTAGTTCGTAAGTGGTATGACGTTCCTAAAGAGGGGGTAATCACCACAACTTTGGACCATTACAAATATCTCAAGGCTAGACATTCTTGGCGCGAATATTAGGGGATGATCTCCAGGAACCGGAGGAGATGCTATCGCTTACAAATATTATACAGACCAGTACTCCCTAAAAGCTGGTGACCAGGATGTATGGGTTGCTGCAGGAACTTAGGAGGTCCTCTTTGCTGAAATCACATCAGGACTGGCAAGAAATGTGAATGTTGAAATTGATAACAAGAGTTGGCAATATTGTTGCACTGTCACTAAGTGTATTTCCTTAAATAGCTGGCGCAGGCTCATTCAGTTCAAGTATATACATAGAGTGTATTACACACCAGAAAAACACTGTAGATATGGCTTGAGGGAGACTGTGGCTTGTCATAGATGCCCTGCGCAGACAGCTGGGTTTTTGCATGTTGCATGGTACTGTCCGAAGGTCTTGAGCTTCTGGGAGGGAATATTTCACAAGTTGAGTGTGATTAAGGAACATTCACTTAAACCTAGTCCCTCACTTGCCCTGCTTGGTCTGGATAAGGAAGTCAATGAGGCCATTAGAAAACTGGTTGCATTTGGTCTACTGTTGGCAAAACAGAGAATTGCCGTGAGTCGGGGAAGAAACCCTATACCTACGATTTGTGAATGGACAGCAGTTATGCTTTATTGCAGTTCCCAATCTGATGTATATAGTGAACTGTTGCCACCTCAGAACCGCCCCAGATGCTTCTGGGGATTGTATCAACACTCTTTGGTGAGCAAGGAAACAGGGGAAATTGAAGCAAACAAGTAAATAAAATAATTAAAAAAAATTCCCACTCAGTCAATTTTCATTTCCAGGACCTCCCATGTGGCAGTCATGGCTTCCAGGATGTGGTCCAATTGATCAGATGTGCCCCCCATTCTTGCCTGCCGCTAAGGGCTTCCTGGGATTCCTCTGTGTGAGACAGGGTAGTGTCTGGGCTGATGTGGGGGCCACCCTGTGATCCCTCATTGACCGAGTTACGCCTATTTTGGAATTTGGCTCGAAGTTCATAGTGGAGTCCAGTTTTGTTGGAGTCCACCCTGAAGTGTCACAAAGCCCATACTACTTCCTCTCTGTCATGCCCTGGAGGCACTGTGCCCCCCAACAGTATAGGGTCAATTGCCCACTGTCAGAGCTAATCATTGCCAGGCCAGTAACTTGGTTTCCACTCCGGGATTCCTCTCCTCCAGATGCAGTGTGGCCCAGGTAGTCAGTGCAGTGCAGTCTCAGACTCCTGTACTATTCCACAGCCTTCCTGTGATCCTGGCCGTAGTCCTGGAATTCTGGGTTTTTGGTGTGTGTCACTGTCTGAAGGTGGTGTGCTCAATCAAGCGCCTGCCGTTTCACAAAGCTCTGCTTGGCCAGAAGTCTACCTGCAAGCCTTCGGCGCTCAGGAGCACCGCTTACACCATGCAGTGCAGACCCCAGTCCCTTAGCTCATGCCCTTCTGGACCACTGCCCAGTCTTGATGCCCCATGGGTTAGGGGTCGTTGTGGTCACAGCAGGGCCTGCACCCTTGAATACATATTGCACTGCTCTGCTTTGTGTGGCCCGGTGTCTCTGCCTCCCTGCTAAGTTTTGCAGGTGCCATCTTGCTGTGGCCCGGGAAATGCTGCTCAGGCACATGTCTGCCCAGGGCAAATGAGCTGTGGGGACGCAATTAGGGGCACTTATGGCCCCTCAGGATCTCCTAGGGATGCAGGAGCTTACTAGTGAGCCACCATATTCCTGCTTGGTGTAGCCATGCCCCTTGGTAGTTTAGATTTAAGTTTTAAATAATATTTTCAAATAAAGAATATATTGAGATTTCTATACACATTTTTACTTTATCAAAGGTATCTTTATTAAGAGTCTTTACAAAGATAGTCTTCTACAAATTAACAATTTAGATTGCCTGTCCTTGTAAATTAATTCTGACCTTCAATTCATCCAAATATTTCAACTTATTTATTACTCTTACCATATTACAAACTCATATATAATTTTTTTCCCCAGGTAAGAAATTGGGGTTTATTGGTTGAGAGAGGTTAAAGCCCCAATCAGGCAACAACCTCCATCCTTGTCAAGGTGAACCTCAAAATTCACTAAATTAACCTGTGCTTAACCTTCAGGTAGATTGGAACAAAGCAGTCAGGTTTAACTTAGAGGTGATGTGCAAAGTATTTATACAGCACAAAAACAATAATAAAATGAGAACACAACATAAGAAAAGTCCTTAACCAATATAGATTTTTTATAAATGAAATATACCAGAACAACAAAAATCCAATCAGGGGAACCGGAGATATGTGGTTTCAAAGTTTTAGGTAGATATCAATCAATCAAACAGGGAATTGGGAAGTTCCCTACTCACCCGGGATGGTCTCAAGGCGCTGAAAGGTGGGGGTTGCAGCTCTGTGTCAGCCAAAGAGCAAGGTCTTGAGGGCTCTTTCTGAAGGTGTGCAGAGTGGGTAGATACAGTGCCTAAAAGAAGAAAGCACCACTTGTGGTCGTGTGGTTGCAATAGACTGGGGGAAAGGCACAAGTTCAAGCTCACTGTGATCGAGCATGGGCCACATACAGGAACCAGGCTAGTACTACTGAAAAAAAATTACCTTCTCAAAGTTCAGCGGGGAGAGTTTTGTTTGCGATGGGGAGGCTGCAAGGAGCAGGAGCATTGCAGATAGTTGTTGTTGCCAGTCATTTCTGGTGGTTGCTATTGCACAAAGAGTTGGGGTCATAGAAAGCCACCAAGTCTGGGCTCAAGCGGGCCTGTTCATGGTCGCGAAGAGACCAGTACTGCAGAATTTCACCCTATTTCAAGGAGAAGCTCAAGTGATGCCAGCTATGGGACCAGGATCTGGAGCAGCACCTCTTGAGAATCAAAATCTCACTCCAGCAGAGGCCAGCAGGGCTCAGACAGGTCCAATTCCAGGTCCAGGCAGGTCCAGTACCACAGATCAGTTCGGCACTTGCAGGGAGGCCTCTGGAGCTTCCTCTGTCCCTGTAGCTCAGGCAGGAGGCCAGCCAACTGACTTTTAGGAGTCACTCAGATAGCCTGGGATGAAGGTAGCAGGTAAGTTTTCCGTCTCAGAGAGCAGGGCAGACCTCAAGCAGCATGACAGTCATCTGGGGCCCTCAAGCAACAGGGCGGTCCTCTAGTTGCAACACGGGAGTCCTCTGGGAGCAACAGGGCACTCCCCTGGGAAGCAAGGCAGGCCACAAGCAGATGGACAGTCCTCTGAGGAACAAGGTAGTCCTTCTTCTGTAGTGTCCACAGATCCAGGAATGTACTGAAGAGTGGGCCAGGAGATCCAATATTAATATCTGGTGCCAGCCTTTGAAGTGGGGGGATTCCCTATACTATCCCCACATCGGGTTCTGGAAAGTTTTTCCTTTCCCCTATCAAGGCTTCAAGAAATTTGAAGTGACAAAAGACAGAGTAGACCTGGTGTCAGATTCCTTTGCGTGCGCAGGTGGCAAAGCACTTTGAAATGTCATTTGGTCAGGGCACTGCTCTGCGTCAGCCATTCTGGTGGGATGGCCCATCCTTTCTACACTAATCCCGTTTTGTGTAACTGTGTGGAACGAATACACAATGTCCAACAACAGTGACATTCACAGTCACGTGTCCCAGGATTCAGACAGAAGGTCCAAATGGTTAGGACAAGAAAATGCCAACTTTCGAAAAGTGGCATTTGCAGAATTGTGATTTAAAATCTGATGTTACGATTAAAGAAGTTTTAAATTGCAATACATTTGAGTATAAATATGTAGTAATTTGACCAGAAGCAAATAGCTGATTAGACAGATTTGTTCAGATTACAAGGTCGTGTAGCACACAGGATACTCCACCAGGCTCAGCAGTTGAACGTCTCTCTGTATGCATAACATTCCATCTCTCTAAACAAAAGCAGTAATTAAGCAACCACAACATTCCACAGTACTACAGCAAATTTGACTAAGTATAACATCCTACATACCTTCCCTTGTCCTACAAAATGAGTTAAATTAAACAAAAATTAACAAGAGAAGAAGAAAAAGAAAAACAACAAAATTATAAACAATAGCACATTATCTAAATGAACAGCCTTTCAGGAGGCGCTCAAAAAGGGGCATCACTTGCTGGGGTGTGGGTGTTCCTTTCGGCTGCACGGAGTCCCTTACCAGATCACCGCTGCTGCTGCCCGGGGAGTTGACTCGCCACCGCCGAATTCCTTTGCCGGTGCTGTGGCCTGCCTGCCTGCCCAGAAAGCTGCCCTGCCATCGCTTGTCTCCTCCCCCCGCCGCAGCCTCTGACCACCTGTGCTGCCGCTGAGTGGGGGAGTTAGAGACTACAGCCCCCAGAAGCCTCCGTGACCTGACCGGAAGTCGCGTCGAGGCTGAGCGCGCCAGGAGGCGCTCAAAAAGGGGCATCACTTCCCGCGTTGCGGGACGCGCGCGGGCGGGCGCCGGGCTAAGCCCGGGCAAAGGGCGGGCCCTCTGACGCCCTCAGAGGTCAACAGTGGTCGGGCGGGCCACTCATCTAACCCTCATCCAAAGGTGAGCCAGTTGTCTCTATCATGGGGAAACGTAACACTACCATTACTTCTACCAGCACAGACACACAGGCTACCGCAGATCCTGCACCTTCCCAACTCTCTTTTGAGAGTCTATTGGACAATGCCTTTAATGAGATTGCAGAGACTGAGAGGAGGCTGTCATTGGGTTCCCTTAACATCAGCCAACCTACTATCATAGTCAGTCCCAAACATACCATGCCTCTACTCCCAGAACTTATTGTGGTGAAACCTACCACTGTGGTCAGCTCATCTGAATCACCACAAGAGGGAAATACCCCTGATATTGCTACTGATATTGATCTTGATCCCGTGTCGCAATCAGCGCCACCCCCCACAACTACGAATACCGAGACCACCGAAGCGAAACGTAAAAGGGGTCCAGCTAAGACAACAATAAATAAGAGGAAGCAGCCCCCTAGGACTAACGACCAGCCAACTCCACAGAGCATGTGGACTAGGGGGAAGAAACAACAAACAAGGGTCCCAACAGTATGTTCCGACTCAGGGGAACATTGTGGTACTGCTACACCAAATGAGGAAACAAATTCCATCTGTACACAGACTGACTTCCTTAACGAAAGCACCCACCAATCTAAACCAAAGGGAAATCTCATAGAGACCATTGCTGATACAATTTTTAAACAATTAGAAGGTCAAATGATCAAACAATTTAATATTATTTTTAAGAGACTTGATAGACTGGAAACCCTCGTGAAAAACGGTGAAGCTAAGAGGAAAGGTACGGTTTGCCTAGACCAAATTAGAAGCAAATGCCTGTTAAAAGACTTGGAGGCTATTACTAGCGCCCTATCTAGCGGAGGTCCCACCATAAACTGTAATCCAGCTATGGCTAAAGGGGCCAAAGGGGCATCTAACGCTAGTACCCCCTCTATATCTACATTACCACCGGTGGAAGTAAATACAAGGCAAAACCATTCTGCCTCAACTCCATTCCTTTACCACCCTCCGGTCTACCTAGCACCACAAATAACACTCAGAAGAGTAATCCCCCCAGAGGCATAGCCAAGCAGAAGGTATCTCCCAACCCTGGCCAGCATAGGGGACAACCGGAGGACAACAGGCCGATAAAGCATCAAGGTCCTGCTTTACATCTTCCTCCTGAGGCTTGCCCCTACGTTTTGGTTTTGGCTGGTATACCACCACTTAGGGAGGGTCAAGGAGAATCCTGGGTCAAGTTACATAACAAATGCATTGACTGGTTAACTAAACATAAGGGGGTCGGCTATGATATAACCAATGAAATTCTTTCTACACGCCGGGTGACCTGGGTTGGACCTCTGTTCAAAAACATCAACGGAGACTGTATCACAATCAACTTTAGGAACACGGGCACAGTAAAATTCTTATTAAATAGGAATTATACCCAGTACGGTCCAACAACTGTGGTGACCCCCTTACCTCTGAGTTACTTTTACAGACCCCCACACAGAATGTTGCAACCACCCCCCTTGTTTCCATTACATAATAGATTTTCGGCACTTTCTGACCAGGGCACTTTGGACTGACTGCCAGCCATCCAGGAAGATCCAGCTGCAGTGGTGCCCGATGCTGAACTTCCGTAGAGAGTAGAGTCTGAGGTGTTTTTGATACCATCCGACTTTCCCCTGCCTTCTAATGTACAATGCGATCCATTGGCTAACCCAACAGCCATTGCCCTGGTGTCTGTCCAGGATGTTTGTCCACGGCCTGACGAGGACTTGTCCATTATAAGTTGGAACATTGCCGGGCTGAGGTAAAAATGGAAATTAAAGCCCGGAAAGATTGGTTAAACCACTATGATGTCCTAATGTTTCAAGAAGCTTGGTGTATAACCCATTTGTTATTTGAAGGGTATAGTTGTTATAATAGGATTGTACCGGCCCCTCCCTCAGGCCGTCCTAGAGGGGGTTTATCGATTTGGGTAAAGATAACCGCAGAGGTAAAAACAGAAACAAAACAAATTAATAACCCAAGTTTTATGGCACTGATATACACAAGAAGGGTAAAACTATGTCTGATTAATTTCTACAACAATGATTTTACATCCCACCCTAATTGTAATTTCTTAGACCTGTTTAATTTTATTGATGAAATAGTGGAGGTACGGAAATATGGGAAGTTTGATGGCATTTGTTTAGGAGGGGATTTCAATGCACACATTTATTCAAGAAACCCCCCTTGAAAGAGAGGTGTAGAACTATCCGATCTCCTTGCAACCAGAGAACTCGTAAACTCTATGGAGTTTGCCGGAACTGGTACAAGCACTGCCCCGGCCCCACTTACATCCGTCATGGGAGCGCAACAACAATCGACTATATATTTTTTTCGCCCTCCCTTGCTGATGTTTTATTAAAAGCTGAGGTAGTGTGTAACGTATACAGTGATCACTATCCAATTGTGATCTACCTGAAATCATTAGGGGGAAAAATGTCACATAGGGAAGTCGGGGCAACAAACTTGGAAGCCTCGACGGATAAATTAAGGGTTGTTTGGAGGGGGGTGGACAACAGGGCTGTTTTGCCAGTGTGATTAAGAAACATCCTGTATTGATCTTGGACTGTCTTGCCATTGATAGCTGCGGGGGCAACATGATTAAATCATTCTGTGAACTTTGCTCCGCAATAAAAAGCGAGATCTCCAAACCAGCATCTAGGAAAACTGAGGGAGCCCCAAAATGGTTTGATGCCTCTTGCTCAAAGGCAAACCGGGATTTAAGGGCTGCACTCATGGCCAAACCGCGGGATATTTCCCGGGTAAGGTTCCTGAGAGCAAGGTACAAATCCACCTTACGCACTAGATCCAATGAATTAGTTAAGGATCACTGGGAATCCCTTGTACGTACGGCTGCCCTAAAAGATACCCCAGGGTTTTGGAGGGAGGTAAAGAACTTAAGATCTCTTGGTTCAAATATTACACCAATTAACTGTAACATCATAGGGCCTGTTTGGGTTGACCACTTCTCGAAGATCTATGCTGTATCTGGCAACCCCGCAGTAACCCTTCCCCCTCCTACTCCTTTGAACATTACATTGCTTGGGGTAGAGGATGCCATCGCAGAAAGTGCCGGTAATAAAGCCCCTGGCCCTGACGGCCTTTCTATTGACCAACTACAATGTGAAATTAATTTTTGGGCCCGCTGCTATGTAATGTTTTTAACAACCTAACATATGAATCTATCCCTGAAACATGGCCCAGCAGTACTATTGTACCCATTTTTAAAAAAGGCGACAGGCTGGATCCCGGGTGCTACCGCACAATATTATTAATTGATAATACCCTGAAAGTTTTAGGTAGGGTAATTTTTAAAAGAATTAGATCTTGGGCGGAACCTGAATTTAATAATGGCTAAATATACCATCGCTAAAAAATCCCCCTTATATTTTGGTTTCATGGATTTGAGTTCTGCCTTTGATTTCGTAAATCGCTCCCGTTTATGGTCCGTCCTACTTAATTATGGTTTAGATGATTATTTAGTTTACTTTTTTTCTTACCTTCATAGCGACCTAAGAGCCCGTGTGCGTATTAACCACACTGGCGAAGTCTCCAGTGATATTTTAATCGGCAGGGGGGTCAGACAGGGTTGTGTTCTGGCCCCTCTGCTTTTTATTTTATACATTAATGAGCTGAGTAGATCCCTGAGTACTCTAACAAAAGATATACCGTATGTAAATGGCACTCCCATACCCACCCTCCTTTACGCAGATGATGCGGTCCTAATGGGCCGCACTCCAAAGGCACTGCGTATTTTAATTTCAGGCTTTGCTAGTTTTATGGCTGACTTAGGTTTAATCACAAATTTTAAAAAATCCCTTATCATGACCTGTGGTCCGAAAGAGTATAAAATTGTTGAGATTATGTCAGGGGAAAACGTTTTAAAAAGCACCTGCACTTTCCCATACCTGGGGCTGATGTTTTCTAACACTGGTTCTTGGCAACCACATGTTTCCTATGCGAGGAATAAATTAGGTAAAGCGATCAATTCAATAATCTCTCTGCGCCAACCTAATCATGCTGATGAGATTATGCCATTATTAAAGATCTATCAAACCCAATGCATCCCTACAGGTACCTATGGCGCAGAGGTATGGGGACATACACATTGTCTCCATATCCAGACAGAAGAAAATAGATTCTGTTGGAAGGTGTTGGGTGGAGTTATCTGTGCCTCAAATTATATATGCCATAGTGAATTAAATATCCCTTATATAGAGGACTTTGTTAGATCAAAGTCGGCCCTTTTCTGGTTAAAGATATGGATGAACCCTGCAGCCACATTGACACATGATATAATCTCAGACTGTTTAAAATGTGACAGGGCACATTGTATACCGTGGTTGAAAGCCGTGAATGAATGTCTAACAAGTGTAGGGCAAGGACATCTGTTTACATCTCCCAATCTCATAGACAGTTCACATATGGCCGGGATGCCCGCCACCCCCTCCCAACACCAATTCCCCAAGGGGAGGAGACAGACACTGGTTTGAGCTTTTGGAAGGCGGGGGGGAGTTACCCCCCCGGCCGTATTTATTAAAATATGAAACAAAATTTAAAACATTAAATTAAAATGTTTCATGAATTATGTACAATTTTACTTTCGTTACATTTTTGATGAAGACATGTTCTTTGGCTAACCTTAACAGCTCTCTAATACAAAGGTTTCCTAGCCGAGTCTAGCATCCTGAAAATGTATACATTCTAAATTAAAATTGTACATCCTAGCATTAAGGGCCAACGGCAAGGTCTTAACCGGTGTCAGATCCCTACTACCAAACTCCCGCCCTCACGGTGTGAGTGGCGCATGCGCAGAGGACTTTACCCTCGTTGCCAACTGTAACTTCCCTTGTCGTGGGGGCCCCCTCTCACTCGACGCCATCTTAAAGGTCGTCCGAGTCCCCGTGTGAGGTATCTGTAAGAAGGACAGCGTGGACTCCCCCCCTTCCCCACACTCTCTTCCGCCGTCGCGGATATCCGGCCCCCGGGAAATTCGTAGGAGGGGCATCTAGCCGTCTCCCCCCTGGGAGGGGCCTATGGCCGTCACCCCCAAGATGACCCATCCGTAGTGGGTGCCACCTACCCGTGGGAGGGGCCAATGGCCGCCTCCCCCCGGGCGCTCCCATCCATTCTGGGTGGCACCCCCCCTAGGGTCCTTGAAATTACTGCTCACCGATCATGACCTTACCGCCACAGGCCGGATAGTTGACCGACTATCCGGCCCCCCCACACCTCCTAAAGGTCATGCCTCCTCAAACCCCTTAGCCATGCTATTAAGTCTCCTATGAGTAAATCATTCCCCTCGCTGGACAGGTGAACCCCATCATTCAAATAAAAGTGATCACCCTGAATACACCCATGTGGAATGCTATGCAGATGCGCGGAGCGAAACAGTTTCCCAATTTTATTGTTAACCCTCTTAACCGAGTGGTTCAACGCTGACATAGAGAAACCCACCCCGCCAAACTTTCCTGGGAATCATGTGAGACCAGGCAATTGTACACCCCGGGAGCCTCTTAGCCAACCAGCTGACTGCCGACAAAATGTGTTCCACTAACACTCGTCTTCCCAGTCTTCCCAAGTCATTGCCCCCCAAGTGTACTATGATTATAGATGGCGGTGACCTTTTCCGCCCTAAAAGACCCTCCATAAACGATTGAAATTGGTCAAAACAGAGGCCTCCCTTCCCATGGAAGGACACTCTAAACCCGTATTCCCAGATGCGTGAGTCGGGTCACCTGCCATGAATACGTCCCCGGCGCGCCTCACGTATGAGTGGCCCACAACCCATACCACTTGCTTTCCAGTCGGTGATCCTCGACCGCTGGTCCTCCGGTGATGGGTTGATCCCAGATTCCGCCCCGCGTCACAGGCTCGCGAAACTGTAATTCAAGCAAAAGACAACAAGCGTGAGTGCATTTCATCAGTCTTTTACAACATGTGCAGCCGCACATACCTTTTGAAACAGTTCAAGGACCAACGGCCTATCTGTTTTACCTCTTCTGCACCCAGACCCCGAGCCGTAGCCTCAGTAGCGGCCCCTATTCTGAAGGAGTGGGTCCCAAAATCGTATGGGTCCATGCCTGCCTCGGTGATTGTCAGTGCTAGCACCCTCTGAAACTGAAATCTCGTCAGAGGGGTGCCATCTTTGTGCCTAAGCAGGCTCCCTCCCCATGTCGCCGGCCTCTGTGCCAAGTATTCCTCTAAACACTTTATCGGACAAGTGGGGCACCCTCGAGCGCGCTGCACAACCACACTATCCCCCACAGCATCCTGGTATGTCTTGGACCTAGCTATCGAGATTAGCATCGAATCACCCCGTATTTGCACGTGATCCCTGCAAAGGCCTCCCTCCATATCTTTCTTGTTCCTCGCCACGACTTCGCTTACCCGCATGGCCCCATGAAATGCCAAGGCGAAAGCTGCCCGGAACAGAACTGCTTCAGAAGGGGAGGAGCATGTCTCATCCAGCTTTGCTAAAAGCCGAGACAATCTCTCTAAACCAATCGGGTGCCTCGTATCTTGTTTGCGACCCTCCAGGCATTGCCAGCCGCGAAGCGCCTTTCTGACTAAAAAGGAACCCGTTGGATCCCTTATACCGTGGAGCTGTGCCATGAATGATATGGCCGCCCTATATCTGTTGGCAGTCGCGGCTGATCGGCCTTCTCTGTGCAGTGCTACTAGGAACCCCAGGAAGGATTCCTCCTGCCCCCAGCTATGTCTCCCTGCCGGGCCCAAAAAGGCGCAGTAAGAACGAAACGCTCCCTCATAAGCCTTCCTCGTCCTGGGCGCTAAGCTGGCTGCCATGAGGTCTTGTAATCCGGGGCACCGATCAGCCACAGTGCTTCGGGGAACGGTGCCGCCACTAGGTCCGCTGTGGGTAGATAGCCCCTGAAAGCCTGCATGTGTGAACGAGAGAGTGCATCCGCTGCATTATTCAGTACACCCGTCACATGTTTTGCCCTGAACTGTACATTCAATCTCATGCAATGTAACACAATCTCTTTCAACAGTCTCAAGATCCACTTGCAACGGGCTGCTTGCTGATTGATGCACTCAACCACAGTCATATTGTCCGACCAAAACACTACTGATCGGTCCCTGAAATCGTCTGGCCATGCCAACAGAGCCACCCAAATGGGGAACAGCTCCAAGAACCCAATGTTACCTGTTAGGCCACTGGAGTGCCACCACGTCGGCCATACTTGTGCCGACCATCGGTTACCAAAGATGGCGCCAAATCCCACGCTCCCGGCTGAATCGGTCCACAAACCCAGTTCATCCGATGAAGCTGGGGGTTTGTTCCACACTACTCGACCGTTGAAGTCCGCCAGAAATGCCAACCAAATGCGCATATCCTGGCGAACCTCTGCCGACAGTCTCGTGCGGTGGTGTCCCTCCTTGAGGCCTACCATAGCTTGTGCAATGGAGCGGGAGAATGGGCGAGCCATCGGTATTACTCTCAAGGCAAAGTTAAGCTGACCCACTGTTTGTTGTAACTGGTGCAGGGTCACTTTCTCTTTGCCTAGGCATTGCGTTAAGGATGCCCTGAACTTGGCCACCTTCTCTATTGGCAAACGGAAGCATCCCTCCACTGAGTCTAGCTCAATTCCCAGAAACTCGAGTGAAGTAGATGGCCCCACCGTCTTACCTGGTGCCAATGGGACGCCAAACTCCTGCATGAGAATGCAGAAATCCTGCAGTGCCTGTGCACATATCGCATTGCCTGCCGGCCCCAAGAACAGGAAGTCATCTAAATAGTGCATCACTTCTTCATGTCCTGTGGCCTTAGTGAATGCCCATTCTAAAAAACAGCTGAACATCTCAAAATAAGCACAAGAAATTGAGCAACCCAAAGGCATGCATTTATCCATGTAATATTTCCCTTGGAACGTAAATCCTAGCAAGCGCTGGTCCCGTGGGTGTACCGGGAGCAACCTGAATGCCGATTCGATGTCCGATTTCGCCATCAGAGCCCCAAGGCCCAGGCGATTCAGCAGGGTCACAGCATCGTCAAACGATGCGTACCGGACTGAACAGATATCCGGATCAATGGCTCCATTCACCGAAGCGCCCTTCGGAGCCGACAGATTGTGAATGAGTCTATACTCCCCTGGGTCTTTCTTCGGGACCACTCCCAGAGGTGAACACACGAAATCCGCCACCGGCGGGCATGGGAAGGGTCCTGCTACCCGCCCCAGGCTGACTTCTTTGGTAATTTTTCTGGCTGCCACTGCAGGGTTGTGTTGGACGGATAGCTGATTTTTACAAAAGGGGGTCCCCTGAAAATTTCCCGCCGGGATGTTGAAGCCATATAAGAAACCATTCCTCAACATATGATATATGATCAGGGTATTTGTTCAACCAGGGAGTCAAAGCCATGATGTCAACGGGTGAAGGGGATTGTTTACCTAGCATCACCTCACTCTTGCTTGGACCCCCCCTTTGCTCTCGCACCACCGTTCTTGGATCTACAGCTACTCTCCGGGTGTGAGGAGTTCCCACAGCCCGCACAAGCATGCCGGAACCTACACGCTCCCTGGGGTCTGTTACAGTTTCCTCTGTTGAAGCCCCAACAGACACCGCTCTTGCCCCCATTTCCGCCGGTCTTGGGCTGTGATTCCCCACCGGCGCTTGCTTGAAAGGGCTGTGCTGGCCTTTGCTGAACTGTCCCAGGCCCGGTCCTGCCCGGCGAGGACGTACCTGCCGATCCAGGCAATAGCTGCCTGTGCCACGATACCGTGTCGAGGCAGTCCTATGTCAAAGTAACATCAAACTCTTTAGACTTTCGGAATTGCATGTCATATCCTTTCCACTCATTCCCCCCGTACATGTTATGAAAATCCATGATCCTATTCTGGTAACAGGATAGCTCGGTCAACACTTCAGGCCTACGCTCCCCCATTACTGCCGTAAATATCGAGAAGGCCTTCATCCAGTTCGTTACGGTCTCGTCGACCCTAAATTCCGCCATCTTGGCCCGCCATACGCTGGGGTGCCATAGATCTTTCTGGGTCTTTGCGTATTCCATCTCACGATGGTCGGTCAATAAAGAAAACATATTCACATACTTGTCCCCCCATATCATTTCCTTGGTGGCCGCTGGGATGTGCTGGGCCACCCTCTCACGCCGCGAAGGCACTGAACTTTCCCCCACCATTGGCAATGAGTTCTTACCAGGTTCAACCGCCGTGTCTGTTGTCTTTTCCAGGCCAACCGTGGTTGCTCCTGGCGCCACCTGTGGGGAAATAGAAGGAACATTCGCCGTACCGGCTTCCCTCGACTGCCGTAACTGCTCGATTATTAATCTTGCCTCCTCGGCCGGATCCCCCGCAGCCACTGCCCCCCCTGCTTTCTTTTTAAGCCAGGGCAATACTGCCGCTAACTGAAGAGCCAGTTCCGGGGGCATCTGATCATCATTAACAGGGGTAATTACAACCGGGATTGGTAGACCTATATCTGGACTTGGTACCGGGCTGTGCGCCGGTGTGATGGGGGCGGATGGGGGCACCTCAGGAACCGGATCCTCCCCGGAAACCGCCCTCCTCTTAATACACTTCCCCCTACCCTCAGGGACGACTCCCGGCAAGGCCGGGCCTATTACCTTCTTAGGGCGGCCTGAGGGGTTGTTCTGGGCCGCTAACTGCTTTTTAACTTCGGCCAAACCTCGACCGATCGAATCAACTTTCCCGAGTTTTCGGTCCATGATTGCCATTCGGTTCGACAAGGTGCGCAGTACCTTCTCCAGCTCGGAGCTCTTTCCCGCTTTTTTGCCGGCCATAGCTTCGTTTACTCCGCTCAAGTCGATCAACGAGGTCCCAGATCCTCCGAACTCTCGATAACTAAAAGGGAAAAAACAAGATTACAAGTTCTCAAAATTGCCGCTTGTTCCGTCGAGGGCTCACGAGCAACGAGTGGTGCAGCCTTCAGAGCACTGGAACAAGAGGACGCTTCTTTGAATTCCCACTCTTTTATCCGTCTGCGGGAGGGCGGGGACCCTCCTCAGGTACGCCCACGAGGCGCGGTCTTCCGGGTGGGTGTCTAGGACAACCCCTTCTGGGCGGGAAGGGCGTGCTCCGGCTACGCCGCTTTGGGCATACCAGTCGAACCACGCCCCCCGCCCAAAATGGTTTCCCGGGGGGATCGGGGCACCCATCCATACGTTCGGGGGGACCGAGTGGTCTTCCCTTTCCATAAGACTCTGATTCAAAGGGCTCTGTATAACCTCTATAGGGAAGAGCAGGAAAGGAAAAACATCCCAAAGTGTACTGTTGCAAAGTATATGGGCCACCTGGAGCCCCCTGCTAGTTACCCTGCCCCGCCCCAGAAATATCTACGTTTAAATCTCGGTAGATGGAACAGGAGCTTACTGTTCCCTTTTCGGGACGGGAGCATTGTAAATCTGCTAAACTTCCCTTTGGGCTATAATAAACATCTGGAAACCTTAGGTTGTCCGTGTAACCCGATCATGAAACAAAGTCTCATGCATTTTATGTTCTTTTGTGATTTTTATAAATTGTTTACTGTCCATTATTTAATGCCATACTGTCGGAAATACGATCTGTTAGATTTTAAGATAGCGTTGAGGAACTTATTAATGTTAGGATCGGATGAAATAATATTTAGAGTGAGTTGTTTCCTCAAAGCTGCAGTCCGCTCGCAAGCTACTTTGCACATTGACTGATAAAATTTGCACATCGCACTTTGCACTTTATATCGTTTACTAATTTGCACATCTGAAATTTGCATATACATCTGTACTGATTTTATTCTTGTTTTTGTCTTACACTTCAAAGTTGTCGCTATTTTTAAATGATCCAAAAAAATTTTTATTACATATATTATTCTCTTTTAATATGTACCTGCATTGTTGTAGAACTAGATAGACTACATTTTTGGTTGTTTATTCTTGTATTGTAAATTCTTGCCATTGTATTTGTTATGCACTTTTATGGATGTTTTATTCCGAATAAAGATCTTTGACTTGACTTGACTTGACTAAATGAACAGGCAAAATACATTTTCTCGAACTTCTTCTTACCCTTTCGTAACTTAGTGGAGAAGAGGTATTCGGACCACAATGTATGGTGTCTGGTATATCAAAACTATGTTGATTAGAACTCAAGACGTCATTGTGATGGATGAAATAATTGTGTTTGGTGGAATTCAACACAGAATCATTATGTTTGGTGGAATTCAACACAGAGCTGCGAACAACTTTGGAAACTTTCTCAAGATTCCACCAGTGGCAACTTTCAACCTGTACAGCATTTGCATAAACGTTAATTACACGTTGTGGCTCACCAAACTTACTTTCACCCTTCCTTGTGAAAACGGGAGACTTAACTCTAACCAAATCTCCTACATTGAGAAAAGACATTTTAACCCCTCTTTTTTTGTCAAACCAAACATTCTGTTTCTCTTGTGAATTGGTTACATTTTCTTTGACTTTACACATCAATTCCTCAACACTAGTAGTAGACCTGAGTAAATTCCCCATCCAGGTCTAAAAGAATTGTTGGCATTTCTTCCTCTCATGAGCACAAACGGTGAGACCTTGGTGACAGAATGAGGTGTAGTTCTATAAAACCACATCATATCTTCAAGGGCTCATTTAACATCATGATGACCAATCTTCAAGGGCTCGTTTAACATTATGATGACCAAATTTGGCCCACTTCACACAATCCCCAACCACCCAGTTCATTCTTTCCACGAGACCGTTGGTTTGGGGATGATAAAGTGAACTCTTGATGTGTTTGACAGAAACAGATTTGAGAAAACTTTGGAATTCATGACTAATAAACTGTGTTCCATTATCTGACATTACAAATTCAGGAAATCCTTCTCTCAAAAGACGTCACTGAGAAAATCAATGATAGCTTTAGAATTAGCTTCCTTAACCAATCTTATTTCTGGCCATTTTAATGTGTAATCAACTAAAACTAAGATGTATTTGAAGTGACCACAAAGGATATCATATTGGCCTTGTACGTCAATCCCAACTTTAACCCACGGCTTATCAGGACATTCAATGGGTTTCAAAGGAGGGGTACTAACTTTTAATGACTTATCCGAAGAAGAATAAACAACACAGTCTCTCACCATATTCTCAACTTCGCCATCCATTGAAGGCCCCCAGAAAACATCTCGAACATGACGCTTAGTAACAGTTGAACCTAAATGTCCTTCATGTACATGTTTTAAAATACCAGGTATGAGAGAAGACGGAGGGATATGTTTCTCACCTTCCAATAACAAGCCATCTTCAATAGTTAATTCTTGACTGACTTTTCAAAAAGGTTGAAGTAAAGGTGAAAGAACCTTCTCGCGTGGCCAACCTTTGGCAACCAAATCACAAACATCTCGAAGAATAGAATCAGAGAGAAAAGCTGATCTCCAATCTTCCTCAGATCCTATATTGTGACAAGGATATCTATTCCAGCAACAAAACAACCTTCGCAATCTTCATTAATAAGGGCGTCAAATTTAACATTCTCTTGGTCATTATCACTAATCGGGAATCTAGACAGGAAATCAGCTCTTAAGTTTTGTCCGCCAGGTATGTGCCTGACTTCAAAATTGAACTGTAACAGTTTGGTAACCATCCTAACTATCATGGGTGTAGAATACTTGCTCATACCATCACCAAGAATGTTTACAAGGGGCTTATGATCTGTGAGAAGAGTGAACCTCTTGCCCCAAACATATGAGCAAAATTCTTCTATTGCCCAAGAACATCCCAGAAGTTCCTTCTCAATAACCGATTACTGATGTTCAGCCCCTCTGAGTACCCTGGATGCAAAAGTGATGGTGTGTTCTGCTCCATCTATTTTTTGTGTCAGCATGGCACCTAAACCTACTTGACTAGCATCAACAGTTTTGAAACAATCATGGGCAGGATCAAATGGCTTTAGAGCTTTACAACGAGCTAAAGACAATTTAACAAGTTCAAGAGCACTCTCACAGTCCTTTCCCCATTCAAAAGGTACACCTTTCTTTAACAGTGTTCTAATGGGCCTAACGATACTTGCGAAATCTGGAACAAATTTAGAGTAGTACTTGCAAAGCCCAAGTAGTGATTTAACTCCTGATTTATCCGTAGGGGCAGGATCATTAGAAATTGCCTCCAACAGTCCTGGTTTGGGACTGACCCCTTCTTGCGATATGATGTGGCCTAGATATTCAACCTTGTCACAAGAGAACTCACATTTTTCGGGTTTGAGAACTATACCACTATCCCTAAAGAAAGATAAAACTTTATCCAATGTTGCATCATGGGAAAAATTGTTGTTACCAAATACCAAGACATCATCCTGAAACACTAAAACAGAATTTAAGTCACGAAGAATATTATTCATGATCCTTTGGAAAACGGACGCCGCTGAGGCCAGTCCGAATGGCATCGTACAATATTGATAAGTGCCTAAAGGGGAAACAAATGCTGTGAGATGCTTTGAGTCTTGGTGAAGGTCAACCTGGTGGTAGGCGCATGCCAAATCTAATTTGGAGAAACATCTGGCACCCTTGGTGGCTGCAAAAAGGTCAGAAATCTTTGGAAGGGGATGGGAGTCAATCCAAATTTCCTTATTGATGGACCTCAAATCCACACAAACCATAAGTTGACCATTCTTCTTGCGGGCAACTACCAAAGGGGTTAACCATAAAGATGACTCAACTGGTTCAATAATGCCTTTGGCACATAGCTCCTTTAATTCCTTCTCCAAATCAGATCTAACACTCAAATGAACACCCCGAAGCGTGTGTTTGACTGGAGTGGCATCTTTCTTGACAACAATTTTATGTTTGAAACCCTTAACTTTTCCGAGAGAATTGCTAAAGACAAAAGGATATTTTATTTTCCATTTTTGTGTGATATCATTGCAACAATCAGCAACTAGAACTTGTTTTAGGGTTCTGGGTCTCAGGATAATTCCGAATAAACCCTGGGGAAACCAACCAAGAATGTTCAAACCCTTCACTGCAACGTACATTTTTCCCTTGACACACCTCCCTTTAAAATACAATTTGTCTTCAAAATATCCTTCGTAAGAAACAGGGGAGCGATCAGGAGGAAGAAGCTTGATGGAGTCACCCCACGTTTCCTCAAACAAATTGTTGGTGATCATGGTGATCCGGGCACCAGAGTCAACCAACAATGGAATAGTTTTATCTCCAATACCAATGTCTACAATAGGATCTCTATATTTAGAGGGGTCACCCTGGACTACCTCTAATGTAGAACCAATCTGAACACATTCATCCCCCCCTCCCTTATAACGGAAACAATTTCTGTATCACTTTCACCATCAGATTCTACAACACAGGCAACAGGTGTTTTAGTATACTTTTTCTTGAGACAGATCTTTGCAAAATGTCCTTCTTTCTTGCAATAATTACAAGTGAAAGGAATAGCATGGCACTTTCCGTTTTTACCATAGGGAGGATTACCGCACCTAATGCAGAGATTAAGATCAGGTTTGTTGAATTTAGGAGAAACTTTAGGAAAAGTGTTTTTAACTTTACATGTGACTTTAACATTCTTTACAACATTGATAGAGTCATTGGTCTTCCCAGTAGGTTTGTCTTCAAGTTCTTTCAAAGAAGACATCGAGGTTTCAATGCTTTTGGCAATCCTTAGTGTTTCATCAAGAGAGGGATCAGATAATGATAAAAGTTTTTGCCTAATATTCTTATTCTTACATTGGCAAACAAACTGGCCCTTAATAAGTTGTTCAGTGAAATTTTCGAATTTACATACAGCAGCTAAACGTCTTAAAACAGAAACATATGTATCAACATCTTCATCCTCGCTTTGTTTTCTTTTGAAGAACTTATGTCTCAAAACAATGAGACTGGGTTGTTTATCAAACTGTTTTTTGAGTTTCTAAACAGTACTATTAAACTCATCAAGATTGTTGCTTTCTTCAGGAGTAAGGTCAGGTAAATGTTTGAAAATGGATCGGCCTTCAAAACCTAAAGAGTGAAGTAATAGGAATTATTTTCTTTCTGCAGCATATCTCAAAGCCCCTATTGCTCCTAAATATGTCTCAAAGGCATCAAACCTTTTTCCCCAAAGTACAGGTGGTTCACCTGGAGACTCTAAGAAGGAGGGAGGTGGATTAACTGCTTACATGGCAAACATTGTATATGTACTGCAAAAAAAAATATTCTAGAAAATGTGGCTTAGTAAATATTATATAACAACAATGGGCCTGATTCTAATCAGTAAGGCTGAGTCAACCAACCAAACAACAACCAAGGTGCCGATACTGATAACAATTTAAACAATTAGATAAATGGTGCAAGGATATCGAAACCAGGCAGCCATAAGCACATTAGTAGCCTTTTATTTTCAAATGTTCACAATTTTTTCAATAGAAAGACATATACAGGGAACATAATTATACAAACAATTTTCATACAAAAATATATACAAATACCATATAATGTACACCTTTTACAACCTGCAATTTACAATCACTATCATACAATTACAACCACACTATTACATCTATCTATATACAATCAAACAATCAACATCCACACCACAAAGTCCTTTTGGACCAATATGAATTATTCAATTAGAATAGAGACCCTTACACCTTCCAAACACACCATTAATAAATACCTATTTCACTGCATGCATAATGTTACAGCATATAATAATCATCAAACATTTACTAGAATTAGCATGCCCCACAAGATGTTAAATTCAATTGTTTGGTGGTGTAAAAGGAAAAGGTCCTTTTCATTTTAAACCACCAAACAATTGTATTTAAGGTGAACATTATATGGTATTTGTATAAATTTTTGTATAAAAATTGTTTGTATAATTATGTTCCCTGTACATGTATTTCTATTGAAAAAATGTGAACATTTGAAAATAAAAGGCTACTAATGAGCTTATGGCTGCCTGGTTTCGATATCCTTGCACCATTTATCTAATTATTGAAATTTTTATAAGTATTGGCACCTTGATTGTTGCTTGATAGTAAATATTAAGCATAAATATTTACACAACCAAAAACAACTCCATGAAAATTTATTATCATAAGAAGACTCCTAGAAATAGTGGTGTGTACGTCACCGTTCGATGTGCAATGTACCAGTAAATAATGGTTACTAAAATAAAATTATGGTGTGCGCATCCCCGCGATGAGCAAGACATGTGTGAAAAACAAATGCTTCAAAAAAGAAAAGTGACTGTGGTGTGCACATCACCGTGTAATGAGCACTATAGAGAACGACACGCTGTAAATGTTGCCCCAAAATGTTTTTTATGGTGTGCGCATCACCGCGTGATGAGCCTAATAATCAGTATAGGCGCTGCAAAAACAAAATTCACTGTGGACTTAATGGTGTGCGCATCACCGAGAATGTGAGCACTGACAAGCGAATGAAGCAAGGTGTAAAATATCATTGTAAACTTTAAAGGTGTGCGCATCACCGTATGTGTGAGCGCTGTGATGAGCTATATCGTTATGAACTTTATGGTGTGCGCATCACAAAAGAAACTGTGGTAGCCTCAGTGGAACGCAAACCATGCGTTGACTTTCCATTGCCAGGTGATTGAAACACACACATTAATGGAGAAAATGATGCTGACGCCTAGTCCGCTGTGATTACGCTGACGGCATTCTGCTGGCAGGAAAAAAGATAATGTCACTGAAACGCAGGCTATGCAAAGATGGCGCTGCTTGCAGAACGGAGAGCGTCACAGTAAAAGAATCAGGAACGAGACAATGCTTGTGACAGTAAGTGGTGGTTAGTTCCCTAAAGCTCAAACGTAAATACTATGAATGTTATAAGTATTTTCAATTCGCAGCAATATAATTGAAAATACACGTGGAGCGCTGCTGAGCCATAACATTTTGAAATAGAACAGTAACAGTGAACAGCGCAGAAACGCCCTACCAGTCACTTGGCAGTAGACATCAGCCAGTTGAATGCTTGAAGAGAAGCAAAAATATCTTGATGAAAGTAGAAGGAAACAGGCAGTGCTGGATGGTAGTAAGCAGCAAGGATAACAACTTGAGTAGGTAAAAAAATAACCGAATTGAAGGGTCACTGTCACTGTTGTAGCTTGAAATTGAAGCACCCTGGGTTCTTGAAGATTAGACCAAGTAATCAAAATCGTCGCCAGTAATTTTGTAGTGATTTGACCGGAGGCAAATAGCTGATTAGACAGATTTATTCAGATTACAAGGTCGTGGAGCTCACAGGATGCTCCACCAGGCTCAGCAGTTGAGAGTCTCTCTGTATGCATAACATTCGATCTCTCTAAACAAAAGCAGTAACTACGCAACCGCAACATTCCTCAGTACTACAGCAAATATGACTAAGTACAACATACTACAAAATAGCACATTGTTTTTCTGTTCCCAATGCAAAGTTAGCACTTATTAAATATAATAAGGTATCTCAGTGTTAGTCAATGGAAGAGATAGGCCTTGCAATAGTGAAAAATGAATTTAAGGGCCTGATTCCGATCCTGGATTTTTTTTTCCATACTAATAGGATTTGTAGTTTTTTTCCATACAAATTGTACAAGTCCCTTCCAAACCGTGAAGTACGATTCGTACGGGAAAAATACATACAGATCGGCCCAATCCTTACAAATCGGATCGGGAAAAGCTGTACGACACTGACTTGTAAAAAAGACCATACAAATTGTAAAAAGGCTGTCCAACCCGTCAAGTATGATTCGTACCAGTTTGTCAGCATACGATTTGAATGGAAAATGGCCTATATACAGGGAATGACTCGTACCAGGCAACGAAGCGAACCCCTATACGCCTCATACCCTGGTATGACTCATTCTGGGGGTACGACTCATACCGGGGTATGGGTCGTATAGAGGTATGAGGCGTACAGTGGTCCCCCCACATGCGAGGCATGTGTATGGTGCGTACACCAAAATCGCATATGTACGCACCGTACCCCAAAATCGCCCGTGTACGCACCGTACCCCAAAATCACGTATGTACGCACCGTACTCCAAAATCGCCCATGTACGCACCGTACCCCAAAATCGCGTATGTAGGCACCGTACCCCAAAATCGTGTATGTACGCACCGTACCCCAAAATCGCCCATGTACGCACCGTACCCCAAAATCGCGTATGTATGCAACGTACCCCAAAATCGCCTGTGTTCGCACTGTACCCCAACATCGCGCATTTACACACCATACATACGTGATTTTGGGGTACGGTGCGTGCATATGTGATTTTGGGGTACGGTGCGTAAATACGCGATTTTGGGGTATGGTTCGTACACAGGTGATTTTGGGGTACGGTGCTTGTACGGTGTGTACACGACCAGTACCCCTTCATCGCATATGTACGCACCGTACCCCACTTTCCGTGTCATCTGTACGCACTGTGCATACGCACCGTACCCCTGTATTCATGGGGTGTACGACGCGTACATGGGGGGGTCTGTCTCGCACTGTTTTAGGGGTGTACAAGGCTTTTCCCGCACTTTTTGGCTCTTGTAAAAAAAGAGCCGTACAGCATACCGTTTGTATGAATCGTACTTGCCGGGTTGTAAACTGCTGCCGGGAATACATGGGAACGTAGAGTACAGAGCAATCCGAATCGGAATCGCTTGTATATACGAGTTGTATGGTCTTTTTTACAATTTGTATGGAGTGCGTCTATTTTACGGATCATACTTCCTAGGTTGTAGGGGCCTCCTTACAAGTACGAGTTGTATGGAGAAAACGCTCCATACCACGGTTTGTACAGCGTTTATCCAGGATCGGAATCATTACTAGGACATATAAAATTTAAACCCACATGTCCATCTTTTTAAAAACAATTCTTCCTCCCCTTCGAGCCTTCAGGGCTTACCTTAGGGGTTACTGTTATCTAATAAAAAGTAAGGTCTACATCTGACAAAAGTTTATTTTTGCCTGAGCCTTGTTTTAAAAGGATACTGCTGTGGATGTCAAAGTTAGTGCTACAGGCTCACTAGTAGCATTTAATTTACAGGCCCTGGGCACATGTAGTATAATTTATTTGGAACATACAAGTAAATCAAATGTACCAATTAGGTGTAACAAAGGGAACAATCACAGTGAAGATAAGAACTCATTTAATGGGGAACTAACTGCATTTTATGGAGAGAACTAGTAGACATCTTTCACATAAAACTCTGTCACCAACCAACTTCCCTCCCCATAGCCTGTTGAGGGAGCAGTAGGCACCCCCCACTACAGGTGAGTATTTTTCTGTTGCTGAAGTTTAACACTTCAGTTCTGTGAGGTAAGAATAAAAACTTGTGAAGCACTTCGAACGTTTTCAAGGATATCAAGAGTGCTTGAGAAAAAAATAGAGAATGACACAATTCAAATAATGGCAAGGCGATACAGCTGTCTGCATTATTCTTTTTTTCATATTCACAACGTTTTGTACCTAGCGCTACAAACCCCATCCTCTAGATGTTTACTAATCCCATCAAGGTAACATTTACTTTCCTAGAAAATGAAATGTAAGTCAAACATCGACCCTCAAAGAAAAAAAGTATTGTAATCCAGGTTGAGACTTTAGAATGGAATGGAAACTGCACAAAAAAGAGGGGTTCTGCTGATTTTCTTGGGAAGCAAGCTACCAATGATCTTTTGTCAGCATCTAAAACCACAGCTGTCAACATTCTGCAGTCAAAATGTATTTCCCTGGAGACTAAGGCTACTTCCTCGCCTTTGTAGTGCTCTGATCTCGTGAAACCAGATCACATATCACATCAAATCTTGTTGGTAATACTGACAATGATATTGGTAATGCTGACCCACCCTTTTAGTATATTTAACACCTTTGCTTGTGACTTAGTAATGGTGAAACTGACTTCAATTGGGCCTTAGAAATGGAAATAAATAAAGAAGGACTGAAAGTTTGGTATTCCTCCCACTTCCTCTGCACCTCCTCCGTCTTTGCTTTCTGACCTGCTGTGGAGCTCTATAATATGCTGCATGTGCACTTTGTTTCTTATGAGCAGCCATTCCTCTTTCTCTGCATTAATTATTATAGGATTTACTGAATGGCACTAGCAGAATTACCACACATTATTGTGTAGAATTAGGGTTTCTACTTTTCAGTTAAAACCAATTATAACTGATAAACCCCACCAAAAGGAAATTTTAATTTTCAATGGAAAGTGCAAAACATTGGATTTTGTGGTGCTTGTGCACTTAAATTAGTTCAGCTCTTTTCTGTGATGGACACCATACTGTGGTCCATGGTAAACCACTACCCTTGACACCTTCGCCAATTCTCCACGGTTTATAGGAGCTACTTCTTCTAACTCCCCATCCCTGCCATTTTTGTTGTATGACTCTTCACATCTTGTTTCAACGTACTATAGCTTGCTGTGCTTCATTTAATGACCACATGTCTAACTATACTTGTTCTTTCTGCATAAGATCAGTGCATGCAGGATAACTGACCCAAAGACAAAGAAAACCTCACTTGTGCATCTATCAAAAATGCTGTAAATGGGCACAGTAGGTGCAGCACTGCTTTCAGTTAAACAGAGGCCGGATGCCTGACAGAAATCATCGATTAGCAGTTCTCAAGCTGACTTGCACATAAAACGCAAGATCCTGTAGGGACGACCAAACAATATAAAAACAGCACAATGAGAAGAATAGATTCATGAAGAAATACAAAACTTGCTATGCGATCTTTCTACATTCAGCAGCTCAACATCTATGTTTTGCTTGTTTACCTCAAACTACCAAAGCCTGTCTGCGGGTAATTACGTTTCTTTACTAAATTAGTTGTGTTTTTTTATAAAGCAGCACAGTTGTCTGTCAGTATAGTTTATATAGCAAACAGTGTCGAATAAATAATTAATCACCAGTCCTTTTTCTTATGACCAAGGAGAGCAGGAAATGGCAAGATCAAACAGTATAATACATTTAATATATCATGATGACTTGTGATAAAGCAGTGAAATGTGACACCGGCTTGCAATAATGGAGTACAGAACATCGCTCAACATATAGCTCAGGTTCATAATAGAAAATCATCTGTCTGCTGCCCACTGTCATTTGACTAAAGAAAAGGGAGGCAAGATGGTGTGTTAAATGTTCACCATCAGCCTTTTGTCTTGTGCAATCAAATCGTGGTGAGGCTCATACATATCTCTAGCTGTGCACATCCTTGCCATTGGGTGGGTCTGGCCTGCTGCGAAAAGAAGTGTGTGCTGGGAAATGAGACAGGTAGGAAGGTGAGAGTAATAATGAGCAGTTCATTGGAATAGAATCTTCAAGGGAGGGTGGAAAAGGGAAGTTAACTGAAGCGAAAGGGGGAGAGGGAGGTGAGGGTAGGTAGTGGAGAGGAGGGGAAAGGAAGGGAAGTACTTTCAATAGGAATAAACTAGACAAATAAATAATTAAAAGCACAATTCTCTAAAGGCACGGGGAAAATATTGTCTATGGTACAACACCAGGAAGTAATTAAAATTAAACTTCTTTATAAGCAGTGGGAGTGAACTGTTCTCATGTTTTTAGGGTACAAAAGCAGAAGTAATTAAAATAAATGTTCTCTATCAGCACTGGAAATGTACTGTTCTCGTGATTTCTTTATGGTACAAAAAAGTGAACAATGATAACAAGTGCATTTTGTAAACTGGAAAACGACTGGAAAACAAAGAAAAAAATCATCAGAAATCACATCTATTATAAAGTAAGAAGAACAGGAAAGCCTATGAATGTACAAGAAGGGACTAGGAAATTGGTACATAGAACTGCATAGTGATGGAATGAGAGCGACATATACAGGTGTCATGCAAACTCATTGTTTTCATTGGTAGCCATTTTTCATCAGGAGTCAGATCAATAACATCCTAATTCAGACATTGAGCTGTGCGTGCTACACCTTTTTCATATTACAATGATTCATTGAATGCAAAGAATTGTCAGCAATCAAAATAAGCTGCTGCAAACAATTAAGAGTAGTGAAAGAAGTAGAAAGAGCATGCTGCTCTTCTGGTTGCTAAAATAAAAAATGTATTATAAAGGAAGAAATACGAAAATAGAAAACAGCACAAACATATGTGTTTAGCACATTGGAAAAGCTCAAACCAAAGTTTCTCATCTTGTATTATGTCAAGAAAATGAAAAATAAAGATTTATGTGGTCAGCTTACTCCGTGCATACCAGGCACAATGTTTTATTGTTTTGTCTTGGGCTTTAATTTAGCATCTTTGTAGTCTTTCTTTGCTTCACGTAAGCATTCCATTTCATAACAATAAATTGCAGAGGAAACTTCCATAACTCGAAACACAACACCAAGGAAATGATTTCTGCAAAGCATTTATTAATAGGGCAAGTAGATTTACATGAGTACTCTTTTATGTACTCTTACATGCTTTTGTAAATTAGCCCTAACATATCCAACTCCCTATTAGTAAAAGTGGAAAGAGGGCACAGTCCTTTCTATTTGTAACCAGTGAATATGAATATGTACTGATTAGTCCCATTTTTTCCAATTTTATGTGTTTTGGGGCCTATTCATGTGAATGGAACCCTTTACTACAGATGAAGTGCTCTGGTAAAACTAAGGGGCATATTACCAAGGGCCATTATCGCCTCATTAGCGGGACTTTTTCCCGCTAATGCGGCGATAATTTCATCGCCCAATTACTAAGCTGACGCTAACACCAGTTAGCGACAGCTTGTAGGTGATAGCGGGCATTTAGGGGCCCACTTTGCATGTCAGCGATAATTATCGCTAATGACATGCAAAGTGGGCGTGCCAAGATGTTAGCGACTGAAAACAGTCGCTAACATCGCTATCTCCGATTACCAACTTTTGGAAATATTCGTGCTAAGCGCGAATATCTCCAAAAGCTAACGCCTGCCCTGAGCAGTTCTTAGCCATGTTATCCAATGGTAGGTGGATAACATGGCTAGGAGCATTAGCTCGGTAATGCATGAATATTGCTGACTTTTCAGCGATATTCATGCATTTCGGACGATTTGTATCGCTTAAGAGATAAACCTTGAAAATACCAAGGCACCTAAGTGATAAAAATAGGCGAAGCACGGCGGTAAAATTATTGCCGCTAACCAAGCATAGCGATAATTATTGTTTATGCTTGGTAATATGCCCCTAAGTGTCATGTTAGTATTAAAGAAATGAAGGTACTGAATGGCACTGCTACCATGTATGGCCATAGCAAAGAAGCCAAGTAGATCCTGAGCATATATTCAGCTCTGCATTGTTACTGACTGGTGATCATTCAAAAAAGGGAAACGATTGAATGGGCTGGAGACTTAAATATTTTATGACCCGGTGAAGGTGATTTCTGAAACCAATCACCAGTGATTGATTAAACATTCACATTATTAAATACCCTTCCTCAAATTAGATTTAATCAACAAAGGTTCTAAAGCAGAAACCTGCATTTGTGCAGATTGTCCATCCCTGTTTCTTTGTGTTTGCCCCTCTATGTTTGCATGCATGGCGTGATTGTATAATATGTTTTGTGGGACTGTATTTGTGCATGTATATCTGTTATCTATGTAATATCTGTGTGTCTATGCCTCCCGGTTTTGGATAAGCCTGGGCGGAGTTTGCATAGGAGCGCTACTCGAATCTCTGCAAAGCAGTAAAAAATCTATACTATGCAGAGTTCCATGAGCTTGCGGAGTTCCTTTTTTCGCATGCTCGCGCATGCTCGCAAGACGTTTCAGACGTTCAGCAATGCGGATTGCGTGTTCGGGGGTAAATATCACGCAAACTTAACCATAAGGCTGCCAATGGGCGTGGCCATCTTGTTTTTCTACTCTTTGTATTGTTCTGGGGCCTGTTTTTGAATCCTCTCAATTTTTTTCAATCTTTTTTTTCTGAAACTTATTTCTGATCTTTTCTATTTATTATCTATCCCTCTCTAATCCTAAGTGTAAATTTTGCATTTTATTTCCACTTTCACTGCGTTTTTGTACAGTTTTTCTATTACTTGCTTTTACTTACTTGCCTACTTCTTCTGACTTTATTTTTTACTTCTACATTTTCTTTTCCGTGCCCCTCCCCAGAAGCTAAGGATTAGGGTAGTGCGACCAGGAGCCGCCTTCCTTGCAGAAGGTGGCAGCCGGAAGGGGTGCAGACCCAGGCCTTATTCTCAGAGGTGGAGGTGGACGCCCTAGTTTTTTTTTGTTTGTACAGTGCCATCCCCCTTAACCTTGGCAGGAGATGGCAGGCCTGGTTCCCACTATGGGATACAGGAGTGACACCGGTGGTGGGCGAGGGTGCGCCGGGCAGTGTTCCGCTGCTCTGAGGTACGGTGCACCCACAACCAGCTGACTCACCTGTGGTCCGACATCCTTGACTGGGAGTAGGACCTTCTGGACCTGCTCGGTGTTGAGGTCAGGGGGAGGGGTGAGTAACTAATTATAGTGCTATTGTGTGTTCTGTTCTGTGTTATTGCGAATATTATGTCTTTCCGAAATAGCAAGAATACTGCTACTGCTTACATATCTGCAAGTTATGTTTAAGAATCTTATATTATGCGATTGTTTTTCTTCTAGATAGTTGCTTGGCGCTACTAATCTTACTTGTTTTCAAATTTGTGCTAATGCTAGTGAGACTCCTTTTCTTTGTCCTGTCACTAAGATAGTGGTGGTAGGTAGTTATTATTATAGTTACTTAGTGTTAGTTGGTAATTTTTTAGCAGTCCACGTGACACGTCCTCCGTCACGTGCTCCTGACTCCAGTCCTTAGTAGAACCTTTTGTACTTTGTTAGTGAGTAAATAATATAGCAACTCAGCACATCAGCAACCAACTAACAATTGGTGTATGCAATATGCATGCGTCCATCCGTGCATTTGTGAGGACTAAAAAATGGAAATGCAGACTAAGTGAACAATTGACCCATCAAAGGGGGTTGATACATTGATTATTGCGAATGAGATTGGAACTTAGAAGAAGCAAATATAATTTTTGGCACTTCATTCCAAAGTCTTTGGAATAGGCGGGCTAGGTGGTACTTAGGTTTAGGATTCTGGATCGGAATGGAGTACTGGAATAATAAATAGATAGGAAGGTCCGCAACCGCGATACTACTAGTCAATCTGATTAGATAGGTACATTTTATTCCAATTGTCGTTTCCTGTCAACAAATCTTTCTTGAGCGTTTTAAAAAGTATTATTATTTGTTTCACACCAATTCATTTTCTGTCTCTTTATTATGTCTTACATGATCAGCATCCATGGGCAAGAAGACAACCAGTTCTGTTGAGGCGGGAGCTGGAGGAGCATCCCGGGCCAGGATCGCTTCTCCACAGATGGCTTTGCTGCTGGCCCTGGTAAGTCCTCCTGTTATTAATAATTATATTTCCCTAACTTTTACTGCACCTTAATTTTTTAAACTATATATTTCTGTTTCCTAATTCTAATTCTTACCAAATATTCTTTGATCTATCTGTTTCGAAATTCTTGTTATCCCTGCATTACCTAGCTGCTTAGTTATTTATTATATATCTTGTGTCTGTTTTTTACATTCATCTAACTGCCTCTGACTCTGTTGTACTTCTATTATTAGTCTATCTGTAACTTGTTTTATAATATATTCTGGTTTTACAGTCAGCTTTCCTTCTCCCCTTATATTTTGTGGACTGCCTAGTGGTGGTACTGTATGACTCAGAGAATACATTGTTCCTTTACTACCACTAGTACTACTACTCTGCTGTGCAGATTGCATGCCCAACTAAAGTATTTTAGGCATGTTTGTTGAGATTAGAAGGCTTACTTTTATTTTCTTCCGATGCTCAATCAGTAAATAAAATGATGGTCACATTGGACACCCCAATGTGGTGTATTTTTACTTTTTCTCGTCTAGGCCTACTACTATTATTATTACTTTAGCAGCAGCAGTTGATTTTGAACAACTGATTACTGTGCACCTTGGCTGGAAGGAAGTATGAGGAGGAGGTGGGCACAAATATATTTTCCAACCAAGAAAGAGGACTCAAGTCGAGACTCGAGAGACCTCATGTTTGATTGTCTGCCCAGTTGGCCACTCTTTTTCTTTTTAAAAAGTTTTAGAAATCAGATTTACTAATAGCTCTAGCCACTGAGTCCAGTTCATTGGGTTGTCCTCTTCTTGAGAGGCTTTTCGAAAATTGCCACCAACAAAATGCCAAACAAGATATTTTAATATTTTTGATACTACTGTCTACTCTACTCTAGTACCCGATTTGTACTAGTGGTGTGTGTGGAATATGTATGTATTGTATTTTCAATCTTGCTAGTATAAATAAAAAGGTAGAGGCGTATAAGGCATCTAAAAAATGTGTAATTATTTTTCTAGGTGTGCCGACCACCAGTGCCGGGGTCAGCGTGGAAGGCGACGCCAGCCAGGAGTCAGCAGATGCGGCAGATGCAGTGGTGTGTGAGCCAGCAGCAGTGGCAGGTAGTGATAAATTATATTCCTTACTTACAATACAATACACACTTGCTGCAAGGGTGTACACTGTACTGTTGAAAGAGACTAAGGGGCCCATTAGGATAGCATGTGGAAAATCACCTCGACCGCCATGGAGGCGGAAAACAACCGCCCGCCTGGACCGCGGATAAACCGGCGGTCAAATTAGGATCAACCGCCAAAAAAGACCGACCACGGCGGTGCCGGACCAACAAAAACCGTCCGACGCGGGCGGTGATGACCCAAAACCGACCGCTGTGGTCGGAAAAGCAGCAGAAAAGCTTCACCCCGACGCAAGCATGGCGGAGACACCGCACGGGAAATTAGGATTTCCCTGATGGTCCTGCGGTACGAACCGCTGTTTCCGACCGCCGCGGTCGCACACTGCAGTGAATGGGAGAGACAGCGGAAGAGCTGCAGCATAGCCACCGCAGCGAACGGTACATGAAAAACATGGCGGACTAAGCAAAAACACCGCAACAATGCCTAACTGAGCACAAATAGCCAGAAAACACATACCAATGATAAAACAAATGCAAATAAAAATAATTAAATTTCCCAGGACAACACCCACAATACACCTCATAGCAAAGGCCCAATTGGACACACCCACACAGCTGAGTATAAATACAGTCCCTTTACTGTCCACAATCCTTTGCAACACTCCAGAAGAGAAGGCCAAACACCACATTTGACAGGAGAGGCAAAACAACACAACACACACCCCACCAGCACCACCACCACCATTACACCAGCACTAAAAATCCCCCAGCACACAACACACCTCACACCTCAACACCACACCTACCACATACACCCCTGCACCCACAAACACTGCAAACACCAATCACCATGGCAGCACAGAAAATGCCAAAATTCACAGAGGGTGAGTTCACAGTCATGGCCAATGAGATAGTGAGAGTGGAACCACAACTGTTTGGTAGCCTGGTCTAACAGACACCATTAACCACAAGGTCACAAATGTGGGAAAGGATAGTGCAAAGGGTCAATGCAGTAGGGACCACCCCGCGATCCAAGAAGGAGATCATGAATCGGTGGCATGATCTCAAGAGGGTTGTCAAGGAGAAGAGGAGCAAGAACTGGGAGCTGGCGAACCAGACTGGCAGTGGCCCTCTCATCCCACAGAAAACATTCACACCATGGGAGGAGAAGGTGCTTGCCATCCTGCATCCTTAGAGTCTCACAGGAGTAGCTGGGGTAACGGAGGCTGGTAAGTACAAACAAATGGCAACCAACACACTGATAATTACGTCCTTGCACAACCCAAACACCATTGCACTGTCCACCCTCACCTAACAGGTAGGCAGCCATTCTCACTGAGAGACATGTTTGGGGGTGGGAGGCCTGCACTACCACTACCAGCATGGCCCCTGTCCCACACCCCAGCAGCATGGAGGCCTCCCCCATCCAGGAGCATGTGTCAGCCATTGCACTGTCCACCCTCACTTAACAGGTAGGTAGCCATCTTGTATTGGAGGTCTGTTTGGGGGTGGGAGGCCTGCATCACTACTCCCAAGCTGCCCCCTGTCCCACACTCCAGCAGCATGGAGGCCTCCCCTGCCCAGGAGCATGTGTCAGCCATTGCACTGTCCACCCTCACCTAACAGGTAGGTAGCCATCTTGTATTGGAGGACTGTTTAAGGGGTGGGAAGCCTGAATCAATACTCCCAGCCTGCCCCCTGTCCCACACTCCAGTAGCACGGAGGCCTCCCCCACCCAGGAGCATGTGTCAGCCATTGCACTGTCCACCCTCACCTAACAGGTAGGTAGACATCTTGTATTGGAGGACTGTTTGGGGGTGGGAGGCCTGTATCACTACTCCCAGCATGCCCCCTGTCCCACACTCCAGCAGCATGGAGGCCTCCCCCACCCAGGAGCATGTTTCAGCCATTGCACTGTCTACCCTTACCTAACAGGTAGGTGGGCATCGTCACAGGTCTGGCTTTTTCTGGTTGTGAGCCATGCAACACTACACACAGCACACATTGCATGCAATGCATCGACACAGGACATGTTTGAGTATTTGATGTTTTCATGCACCATGTAATAACAGCCAGTATTGCATGTAACAATAATACAAAAGTTGTCTCAATTGTGTAGAGTAAAGACAGCAGATGACATGCATCTAACAGAATACTTGCACAGTGCCCTACACTGACCATTTACCATCTAATCCACAGGTGATGAAGATCTTGCTACTGAGGACAACAACGACTAGCAGAGCCAGTCTCCATCCCTGGTACATGGACTCTCGGATGTTGACTCCCAGAACAGTTTGGGCGATGAGCTCCAGGCCAGCCCATCTGGTGTGCCAAGGCCCAACAGGTCCCAGGACCCCATCCTCCCCACTACCACATCTGCTGCACCAACAACTGCACAGCAGACTCCTGCAGTCAAGGCCTGTGCCTCCACCGCTGCCACCTCGGCCACCACCACCACCAGCACCTTCCCTGTCCCAGGGGACGACCAGGACACAACACCAACTGTGGAGGGCAGGGAGAGTGTGCGAGGAGCCACCGTGGCGAGGCAACAGGTCCATGGCAGCAGGGCAGGTGTGAGGGCCACGGTCCCCACAGAACTCAGGAGGTTGGCACACCATCCCTGGATCACTTAACCAGAGTCATTGGTGCATATGAACAGGTCCAGGGACAAAGTGGCTGGTCGGACGAAATTTTACATGAGCTCATCCTGCTGATGAGGTCCATCACAAATGCATTGGTCAAATGGTGGACCTCATGGCCCAGCAAGTGACATTGCTGAGGGACAGGCCTGCGTCACAACCAACACCCCCACCCCCACCCCCTTCTGTTGTGCTGCAGAAGGACAGTGCACCATCCTCCCCTGTGCCAACAGCGAGGGGCTAGTCCTCAGATGCGGCTGGCCATTCAGCAGGCCCCCGACTCCCAAAAAGATCAAGGGGGCGTCCAAAGAAGAGTCTGGGAGTCTCCGGAGGCAAATCACCAGCCACACGCCAGTCACGGAGCCAGCCCTGATGGCAACCCTCTTCCCCACTGCATTGACTGTTTGGACTGTCCTTCCCCACACTGCCTTGACAATGGCACTTGTCTGTTGTAGTGGGTCACCACATCCATGTGGTGTCTACTCTTGCATCTCATCTACCATGACTGTCAATTCACTGCCCATTCACCACCCTCAAGTAAATATTCCTGCACCCCTCACATGTCCACTTTGCAAATAAAAAACCTGTCACACCAGATTTTGTGCTGTATCATTTTTAGTGCAATATTTACAGTTTTGAAAATGTCCAAGATGTGTCCAAATTATGCACAGTATGTAGGGCAGGATTATTCTGAAGCACCTAGGGAGACACAACAGAACAAGAGTCACTGGTGTCATTGTAGCATCACAGACATAACACTACACAAAACATACTCATTAGACAACAGGCATACCAGACTATGTGGAGCAGGTGTTAACAAATAGAGTCCAGCATATGTCCGCATATGGAACGTCAATGCCACCTTTCCTACACACAGATGACTCAACATTTGCCTGTCTGGACCATCCGCAGATAGCCCTGTGCAACAACAACAACCACAACAGACAATGTGCAAGTCATACATCTTTACACACCTTCAAGTGGAGTAGCGGTTGATGAGCTGTTGACGAATGTCAACTCCTTCCTCCTCTCCACTGTCCTCATCACTGGACTCAGGTCCTTGGACAGGGGCAGGCCTTGGTTCCTCTCCGTCATCCAGGAGCAGGGGAATCCCCTTGTGAATGGCCATATTGTGCAGCCTTCAGCATGCCACAACGATCTTGAAGACCTTCACAGGCGAGTATGACAGTGCACCTCTAGACCTGTCAAGGCAGCGGAATCTTGACTTGAGCAGGCCAAAAGTCCGCTCAATGACACAATGGGTCCTGCCATGTGCCTCATTGTACCTGATGTCAGCCGAGGTCCTGGGATTCCGTAGTGGGCTCAGCAGCCATGGAGGGCTGGGAAATGCAGCGTCACCTAGGAATGGCAAACACACATTGCAATGTTGCACAGGCAGAGGGCAGCAGGTCACAAACACACAGCACGCCATATCACTGGGCATACTCACCCACAATCCAAGCACGATCGGGATGCAGGTTAGCCATCATCCGGGGCACCATGCTGTTCCTCATGACGTGTGAATCATGGGCAGATCCGGGGAATCTTGCACACACATGTTAAATCGTCATGTCCGCAAGGCACACCACCTGCACATTTATAGAATGGTAATGTTTGCGATTCCTAAAAATATGCTCAGTGGCCCATTGTGCCACCAGACGGACATGGGTGCAATCGATGGCACCAACAACATGGGGGATGTGACCAAGGGCATAGAAGTCACCCTTCACACCTTGCAATTCTGCTCCCCTTGGGAAATGTATGTAACGATCCTTATATCTCATCATGGCTGCAAGAACATCCCTCAGCACCATACTGAACACTGGTTGCGACATCCCTGCAGCGCGGGCCACGATCTCCTGGAAGGAACCAGTTGCAAAAAAGTGGAGGGCTGTCATCACTTTGTAAGTGGATGTGAAGGCTGTTGGGTAGTGGCGATGAGCTGCAGGTGGGGCTCCAAAAGATCACAAAGGGTCTTCATGTTCGCTCTGTCGAGGCGGAATTTTCGGATGATCGCTACATCCTCCATGTCCCCCAGCACTGTCAGGTGACGTATGAGATTTGGCCTCCTCATAGTTAAGATGTACATGGACACATGTCAATGACAACCATCATGAGGTGGACTCGGCACATACCGTCAAGCATGTCACGAAAAACCTCAAAATTACGTTACAGATGTGTGGAACACAAGGTTACATGGGTTTAAATTTGAGACACGCAGAGGACACAGCACTACATTTTCAATACACAGGTGCCGCAAATGTAACAGAATGTCAATGCAAATGCACAGTTTCTGAACACGACATTCCACATGTGGACACCACATCCCATACCATCCACAAAAGTGTGTAAGATGACCATGAATGCCTCACACACATCTGCTGTACCTGTCACACCTCAATGCATCATGTGAAGCGGGCGCACATCAAGAGCACAATTTTCACAGTAGATGGTAAACTTGTGTGCATGGGCTAATATGGTAGCACAAGTATGAAAAAACACCATACAGTGAGACAAGCCTTGCCAAGGTCAGCACTGAGCCACAACACATTGATTGTTTACACATTATTGACACCAGCTTAACACTGTCAGGCATCATCAACCATTAAATGTATCAGTGACATTGCAGGAACACAGACCAATGTGCGTCACACATATTGTGCAACCACCTGTGCATGAAAACAATAAATGGCATTATGTGCACAATGATGTGCCATTATACATGTTGCTGCTGTGTACTGATGCAGAGTGCACAATTGAATTTGCCATTGCATGTGACCAAAATCGCGGTTGCTACCGCCTGTCCACGGCGGTGTGACAGCAGCACCACTCCCTACACAAGTGCAGTGACTTTGGCATGGGTTGCTGGCGGTGGGCATGCAGCGCCACACATATGGCGGTTGCTACCACCTGTTCACGGCGGTGTGACAGCAGCACCACTCCCTACACAAGTGTGGTAGACTTTGGTTTGGGTTACTGGCAGTGGGCATGCAGCACCACACATATAACGGTTGCTACCGCCTGGCCACGGCGGTGTGACAGCAGCACCACTCCCTACACAAGTGCGGTAGACTTTGGCATGGGTTGCTGCCGATGGGCATGCAGCGCCACACATATGGCGGTTGCTACCGCCTGGCCACAGCGGTGCGACACAGTCATAGAGCATTGCCTACAGCCAATGGGAGCGATGATTGCGGTGGCATGATGCAGGTTTGAAAATCACAGAAGGCATGCTCCTCCAACACGGAGCCGGTCATTGGATGCTTTTGAATGATGCACCATCGCGATAGCGCATCCCGGGCCCCTGCAGTGCATCACCGCCATGGAGCATTGCCTACAGCCAATGGGAGAGATGATTGCATTGGCATGATGCAGGTTTGAAAATCGCACCGCGGAGACGGTCATTGGATGCTTTTGAACGATGCACCATCGCGGTAGCGCACCCCGGGCCCATGGAGCATTGCCAACAGCCAACGGGAGCGATAATTGCGGTTTGAAAATCGCGGAAGGTGTGCTCCGTCACCGCGGAGCCGGTCATTGGATGTTTTTGAATGAGGCAGTCCTGCACAACCAATATTTGCAGCTCTGCACCTCACAAACGAGCCCAGGGGGCTATAAATCTGTTGGAGTGAGCAACACATTTCCATTGCTCACAGAGCCTGCTGCCTGGCTGGGACCCTCTCCTGCTGCTGCCAGAAGTGCCTGCTGCCTGGGACCCTCTCCTGCTGCTGCCTGGGATCCTTGCCTGCTGCTGCCTGGGACCCTCTCCTGCTGCTGCCTGGGACCCTCTTCTGCTGCTGCCAGAAGTACCTGCTGCCTGGGACTCCTCACCCCTCACTTCAACCACAGGTGTTACATGTCCACAGGGATGGCAAGAACAGAGAAGATCCGTGCCAGTCCATTCACAAGCGAGGAGCTGGAGGTGCTCATGGACGAGGTGCTGACACAGTAACCGAGGCTGTATGGTGGCCCCAATGTAGTGGTAAGTTATCATTGAGAGTGCTGTTGGGCAGGGGGGGTTAGACATTCATGGGACTGGTGATGTGTGCGACACACAGAGGGGTTTCAGTGCAGTCATCCTGCATGTGTGTATGATTGGCATGTAGCCTCTACGCCCTCATGCATGCATCCTATAATAACTATTTGGGCTACGCAGAGTGCCCTTGTGAGGTTTCCCCCAGTTTTGGAATTAGGGGAATTACAATTGGTCCTGACTCTGTGTATTGCTACTGTTGTGATAGATGTTGGTCCATGACACTGTATAATTGGTCACTTACCCTACTTTTCTCTCATACCTGCAGCTCAAGGTACACCAGCGTAAGGCCGTGTGGAGGGCCATTGCTGCAAAGGTACGTGCCCTTGGGGTATCCAACAGATGACGCACCCACTGCCACAAGAGGTGGGACGACATCAGCCGGCTGGCAAAAAAATGTGGCCGAGATGACCTTGGGGCTGCAACCGCGCACTGGGCGTCTGGCACGGCGCAACTTAACACCACTGATGTTCCGCATGTTGGCAGTGACTAATCCGGAGTTGGGTGCACGTCTGAAGGAGCATCGCCAGCAAGGCAGGGGTGAGTATTTTGGTGAGGGTGACTTTTCCTGGGAGTCAATGCATGTGTACAGAGCCAGTGGCAGCGGTGAGCCATGTTATGTTTGTAGGGTGGTCAGTGATGTGTCATGTGAGTGGCTGCAGGGATGTGTGCTAGTGTCAGGCCTTGTGCAAAACAGCTCTTACAAGGCAATCATCCCTGCTGTGCTTTATCATAGCGAGGTGTTTTGGTATTCACATGGTCATTCTGCATTGTGATGGTGTGGGAAATGTATTAGGGGGGTTAACATAAGGGTCCACTATCTGAGTGTGAGTTCATGTATTGAGACTTTGCATGCACCATGATTGTTGAGGGTCACACGTCTGACAACAAGGTACCCCAGAGTACCACATGGTGCTCGGTATGGCCTACTTGGCATTGTGGACTGTCATTTCCTAATAGGTGTGTGTGTTCTCCCATCAGGTTCCCTGAAGGCCTGTCAGTGGCAATGAGTGTTGGGACATGATAGGTGTGGGAATGTCAAGTTGTGTGTGGTACACTTCAACCACGGGCAAGGGGTTGTGCTGTGTGGCCTAAACATGGCTCAGTCATGGCAGGTAATCAGTGTTGCCGGCACTGTTGTGCAATGTTTATGCAGAGTGTGGTGGTCAGCATGTTGATTTGGGCATCCCCTGTATGCATGGTTTAATTTGCTTTGAACTGATGATGTCATTTATACAACCCTGCATCTCTCTCTCTCATGCAGAATCGCCATTGGGCACAGAGGAACAGGAGCCAGGAACCAGTGGTGGCGAGAGTAGCACTACAGCTGCACCGGAGGTCAGTGACACAGAGCTCACCAGCGCATCTTAAGAGGACAGGAGTATGCATGAAATATCTGTGGCTGAGACACAGAGTACTACATCATCTGATGCGAGTGGTGATGCATTCATGCTGTCAGGCACAGGGGATGAGGAGTCTGCTACAAGAGCTACCACTCAATGGCCAATGCCCAGCCTCCCATCCACTTCCTCTGGTGTTGCCCATATCCGTAGGAGGGGACGAGTTACATTCACACCTGGCACTGCTAAACCTGCACCTGTCCTCCCTGCTGCTCTCAGTGCTGAGTGTGTAGAGCTCCTGCGCGAGCTTTGTGTGAGGCAGACCGCCCTGCTCAATGCCTTCAGTGACCATGACAAGAAATTAGGGCAGGTGGTTGCCTACATGGAGGGTATACACTCTGTGGTGGGTGGGCTCCACTGTACAGTCCAATCTTTGTCATCCGCAGTAACTTCTGCCCTCCAACAATCACATGCTTCCATTCCAGCTCAGGTGCCTTTGTCCACTCCCCCAGTCAGTGGCCATATCAGAGGACAGTGACCACGTTCACATGCGTCACAGACACAATACAGCACAAGGAGCACACAGCAGACACAACCCAAGCGGTCCCGCCCACAGACACCATCCCCCCAAAAGAGCAGAGCCACCCCAGAATGCAAGGACAAGAGCTCGTCAGGGAAGAGCAAGGCCGAAAAAGCAATGAGGCTGACATCAGCCTCACAAACCTCTGAGGCATCTGAAGCAAAAGAGTCTCCTGACCCTAAAACGTCATGCAGAGCTAGATGTGCAGTCTCTGTGCCCACTGAAGAGGTGTTGTATAGGGTAAACCTAGGAATGACACAGGCCCACATCCCCCCACCACATCAACTCCAATTCCAAGCCCAGTAAAGCAGGTGGAGGAGGGCACTGTAGGGGCCACCCCAGGCAAAGAGGCAAAGGATGGCACTGTAGGTGGGACACCTGGCAAAGTGGCAAAGGAGGGCACTGTAGGTGGGACACCTGGCAAAGGGGCAAAGGAGGGCACTGTAGGTGGGACACCTGGCAAAGGGGCAAAGGAGGGCACTGTAGGTGGGACACCTGGCAAAGGGGCAAAGGAGGGCACTGTAGGTGGGAGAGGGCACTGTAGGTGGGACACCTGGCAAGCAGAGTAAGGTTGTCCAGAGGTGTAGCCAGACAAAGCATTTTGCAGGATCCAGCACATCACCAGAGGGAGTTCCAGCAACTGTACCAGATTCAGGACAGTTGGTGTGTGCACCTGTTATGTCATCACCAGTTCCCATTAACCCCAAAACAGGGAAGCCATTTCATATTCCCAAAAAGTAGAAGGGCACCCCTCCAACCTCTCCCACCCACACTGTGTCCCAGGTCTGCATGACTCCACATCCGCGTGCCACCATACCACCTGGTCCAAACAGCCCTCCAGCTTGCCAGACAACTGATATCCCTGTTTCTCTGTCTCCCCAGTCAAGTGTTCCTGCTGACCCCGACACACAGCCTGCTCCAAGTCCACCTCACAGCCAAATGTGAGTTGCAGTCCCCCTCATACACCTGTCTCTCATAGAGGTGTGCTAGTCCTGACCATTGTTGCCACCTGGTTGTGTTTCTGGCCATGGAAGGGTACAGTCAAACACACTCACTGTGCAGCTTCTCATGTCTCTGCACTTTTCCCTAGCCACTGGCCTTGTCATTCACTGCTGTTCTGGCCTTGCCGGTGCAGCTTCTCATGCCCTGACTCTGCACTTCTCCCTGGCCACTGGCCTTGTTGTTCACTGCAGCCCTCACCTTGCCTGTGCACCTTCTCATGCCCTGATTCTGCACTTCTCCCTTGTTGTTAACTGCAGCTCTTTCCTTGCCTGTGCAGCTTCTCATGCCCTGACTCTGCACTTCTCCCTGGCCACTGGACTTGTTGTTCACTGCAGCTCTCCCCTTACCTGTGCAGCCTCTCATGTACCTGCTCTGCCACCTGTACTGGACACTGGCCCTGTTGCTCTGCTGTGTTGGACTCTCACCTGTGCAGCCTCTCATGTACTTGCTGGGCCACCTGCCCTGGACACTGTCCCTGTTGCTCTGCCGTGTTGGAGTCTCCCCTGTGCCAAGGAATCTGGCCCTGTTGCTCTGATGTGTTGTACTCTCACCTGTGCCATGCACACTGCCCCTGTTGCTCTGCTGTGTTGGAGTCTCCCCTGTGCCATGGACACTGGCCCTGTTGCTCTGCTGTGTTGTACTCTCACCTGTGCCATTGACACTGGCCCTGTTGCTCTGCTGTGTTGAGTCTCCCCTGTGCCATGGACACCGGCCCTGTTGCTCTGCTGTGTTGTACTCTCACCTGTGCCATGGACACTGGCCCTGTTGCTCTGCTGTGTTGGTGTCTCCCCTGTGCCATGGACACTGGCCCTGTTGCTCTGCTGTGTTGTACTCTCACCTGTGCAGCCTCCCATGTACTTGCTGGGCCACCTGCCCTGGACACTGTCCCTGTTGCTCGGCTGTGTTGGAGTCTCCCTTGTGCCATGGACACTGGCCTTGTTGCTCTGCTGTGATGTACTCTCACCTGTGCCATGGACACTGGCCCTGTTGCTCTGCTGTGTTGGAGTGTCCCCTGTGCCATGGACACTGGCCCTGTTGCTCTGTTGTGTTGTACTCTCACCTGTGCCATTTACACTGGCCCTGTTGCTCTGCTGTGTTGAGTCTCCCCTGTGCCATTGACACTGGCCCTGTTGCTCTGCTGTGTTGTACTCTCACCTGTGCCATGTGCACTGGCCCTGTTGCTCTGCTGTGTTGGAGTCTCCACTGTGCCAAGGACGCTGGCCCTGTTGCTCTGCTGTGTTGTTCTCTCACCTGTACAGCCTCTCATGCACTTGTTGGGCCACCTGCTCTGGACACTGTCCCTGTTGCTCTGCTGTGTTGGAGTCTCCCCTGTGCCATGGACACTTGTCCTGTTGCTCTGCTGTGTTGTACTCTCACCTGTGCCATGGACACTCGCCCTGTTTCTCTCCTGTGTTGCAGTCTCCCCTGTGCCATGGACACTGGCCCTGTTGCTCTGCTGTGTTGTACTCTCACCTGTGCCATGGACACTGGCCCTGTTGCTCTGCTGTGTTGTAATCTCACCTGTGCCATGGACACTGGCCCTGTTGCTCTGCTGTGTTGTACTCTCACCTGTGCCATGGACACTGTCTCTGTTGCTCTGCTGGGTTGGAGTCTCCCCTGTTTAGCCTCTCATGCTGGGCCACCTGCCCTGGACACTGTACCTGTTGCTCTGCTGTGTTGTACTCTCACCTGTGCCATGGACACTGGCATTCCTGTTTACAGTTTGCTTGTGCAGGATATCTTGCATTTGATCAGCATGTTGTACCTTTTTCTTGTGTACAGCTGTTCAACTATCACATCTGTGCAATATGTGAATGAAGACAGTTACTCCTGTTTTCTGTTTTGTCAGTGTACTTGCTGATTAAAGATATTTTTGTGTGTGCATTTGGTAGCCTGTGCCTCATGCTCTATGTGTTACTTCAACATTGCAAAGCTATTTGGCTGCATCACATTTTTAAACAGTGGTAACAGGGTCTTCTGTCCATTCAGATACTGATGCTTGTGTTATCCGTGTTGCCTCTTTTACCTGTCATGCAGATATCTTTTGAGTGGTTTTCTGTTGTTGGCTACGTTTTTGCCATGTCAGGTTGGGGTAGACTGCCAGCACAGATTGTGATGCTGTGCACAGGTTTGTGTGCAGGCTGGGCACTGTCATGATGTATGTATGTTATTCCTGTATATGTGCCCAGCTATGTATGTGTATGGTCATCCTGTGTTGGCCCTTAGTTCTGGTCCCCTGGCATACATGAGATGTGTGCTCTTGGGTGGTGGGGAGGAGTGCAGTGTGAAGGGTGTATTTTTGTAGTGGGTGTGGATGTGTGTGTGCCCTGGATTGTGATAGCCACAGATGTGAGCCAGGAGTTGTATGCCTGTTGTTTGGATTGTCCTGCCCTGTGTAAATGATTGTATGCACTTGTGTGCGTTGTCTGCTGTGCACTGTGCATTGTGTTGATGTGTCCATGCAGTTCAGTGCGACTCCTCATTGTTGTTTATGTCACTTATGAGTGTGCAAAGTGTGTGACTTGCACATCAGTCTTGTGTTTTTTTGATCAACAATGTGTGTTGTGTTTGTGTGGACTGTGTGCCCCTGCAGCTCCTCACTGGCATTGTATGTGACTTTTTCTTGCATTGTAGGCACATGGTGCCTTTTCTCCTCCTGTATGGCATGGTGTGTGGTGTGATGCCATCCCCTATGTGTGCCACTTTTGCCTAGCCATTGTGGCTTTGCATTCCCTCTGTTTGTGAATGGTACACACCCCACATGTTTAATGGTGACATGCAAGTCAGTTGATTTTAATGTCAGCTGTCCCCTTTGTTTACATGTGTATGTGCTTCCCCATCCCTTCATTTGTGAGACTGTGCCTTGTGGTGCTGTTTTTGGGCCAAGAGTGCTGTTCCACTCTGGACACGGCCTTATTGTTTTATGTGTGATGTTCTTGTGCTACTCATCAGTGTGGATTGCCCTTGTGCACTTGAGCTGTGTGTGTTGCCCAGTGCTCTACTGTCTTCAACAAAGCAGACTCCATCATCGCACCCCATCTCCATGATGTCATCAACCGTTCCTTCAACTTTGCTACCTTCCCAGAAAGCTGGAAACATGCAGAAGTCAGCGCCCTCCTGAAGAAACCCACAGCAGACCCATCTGAACTTAAAAACTACCGCCCAATATCCCTCCTCCCATTCCCGGCCAAAGTCATTGAGAAAGCCGTCAATAGCCAACTCGCTGCCTTCCTCGAATCCAACAACTCCCTCGATCCCTCACAGTCCGGCTTTCGAGCCAAACACAGCACATAAACCACCTTCATCGCAGCAACAGACGACATCCGAACACTACTTGACAACGGAGAAACAGTGGCCCTCATTCTACTCGACCTCTCCGCCGTCTTCGACACTGTCTGTCACAGCACCCTCATACAACGCCTCAGCAACATCGGCATAAAAGGAAAAGCCTTGGACTGGATCATCTCGTTCCTAGCTGGGAGAACTCAGAGAGTCTGACTTCCCCCCTTCAAATCAGAGGCCACCGAAGTCATCTGCGGTGTACCACAAGGATCATCTCTCTGTCCCACCCTCTTCAACATTTACATGAGTCCACTCGCTTCCATCGCGCGTCAACACAACCTTAACATCATCTCCTACGCTGACGACACCCAGCTGATCCTTTCCCTCACCAAAGACCCCAACACCACCAAAACCAATCTTCACAAAGGCATGAAAGAAGTAGCCGTATGGATGAAAAACAGCCGCCTAAAACTTAACTCAGACAAAACGGAAGTGCTCATCCTAGGATCATCCCCCTCTGCCTGGGACGACTCATGGTGGCCTTCGGATCTGGGCTCAGCACCCATACCCACAGACCACGCACGTAACCTTGGCTTCATCCTAGACTCCTCACTCTCGATGACCAAGCAAGTCATCGCCGTCTCATCCTCCTGCTTCAACGTACTTCGTATGCTCAAAAAAATCTTCCACTGGATCCCCGCCGAGACAAGAAAGACTGTCACCCACTCACTGGTTACGAGTCGACTAGACTACGGAAACACCCTATAAGCCGGAATTACAGCCAAATTACAGAAAAAACTCCAACGCATCCAAAACGCATCAGCGAGACTCATTTTGGACATCCCTCGCCAAGATCACATTACCAGCCACCTGAAAGACCTCCACTGGCTTCCGGTCAACAAGAGAATAACATTCCGTCTCCTCACCCACGCACACAAGGCCCTCTACAAACTAGGACCCGAATGCCTCAACACTCGACTATCCTTCTACACACCCACCCGCCAACTAAGATCCCCCAATCAAGGCCTCGCCACAGCTCCGCGTATCCAAAGATCCACCATGGGAGGTAGATCCTTCTCCTACTTGGGAGCCAAGACCTGGAACTCACTCCTCACTCACCTCCGCCTTACACAGAAGCACATCTCCTTCAGAAAAGAACTTAAAACCTGGGTATTCGATAAATAATGAACCCCCTCCCCAAGCGCCTTAAGACCCTCTGGGTGAGTAGTGCGCTATATAAAATCCTGAACTTGAACTTGAACTAGCTGGTTGTGCTCGTGTATCCCAAAGTGGTGCATCCTGTTGTTGTTGTGTTGGGTGTCTTTGTGTTGGCTGTGGTGTATCTTCACCTCCTGGGTGTGCTGTTGCTTTTGTGCTGTGCTGATTTGTCGTGTGTGTTGAGGTTGTGTCAGTCATGTCTGTGTGTAGCTGTTGAGCTTTTTGTGCACACACTGCCTGTTGTGCATACAGTGTTGTGGGTATGTGGGATTGGCATTGCCTGACGTGCCTCCCCTGATGTCCTGTGGTCTTTCTAGATTTGTGCTTTCATGTGCATGTGTGGTTTGTTTGATGTGGCAGTGTAGTTCAGTGCAGGTGCAATTCTTGTGTGATTTGTGGTATGTTGTGTGTATTTTGTTGGTGAGTGATGATGTTGTGCAGTGATGTTGTGTTTGTACTCCCATTACCTTTCCACAGTTTGGTTGGCAGGGTATGTCTGCTTCTGTTGAGGTTGTGTGTGGGTTCCTGTGGTGTTTTTGTGTAGTTTTGTGCAGGCATCTGTTCAGGTTACCCTGTGTGTGTGTGATATGTTTGTGGATACAGCAAGGGTGTGTGTTTGTTTGTGTGTGTATGTGCTGTGAAGTATTGTCAGCCTTCAGTGTGTGAGGCACAGGTGTTGTGTGTTCCTTGTCAGCCACTCCTACAGTGGCTGTTTCCCTGGTTGTCTGTAGTGTAGTGCAGGGTGTGTATTGTGCTTGCTTGTTCCTGTGCTTGTTGCTGTGCATGGTGGAGTCCAGGATAGGCACCTGGTCTGTGACTTGCTGGGGTGTGTTGATGTGTGGTTGGGGTGGTGTGTCCCTGTGGTGTCTGTGCCCTGCCCATGTCTTGTTGTGGCCTTGCCTTGGGCATTGGGTGCATTAGTTGACCGCAGTGGTGATGTGACCAGGAGCGTGACGTTGCTGTTAGTTCACGGTCGATGTGTGTCCCAGATGCAGACGTGTTGTCAGGTGGTTGATGTAGGGGTGCCCTTGTAGATGTGTTGTGACGCCCAGCCTGGTGTCTGTGGTGGAGTTGGACTCTGTGTCAGCCCGTGTGTTGTGTGTTGTATTTGTGTATTAGCATACCTTCGGCTTCGTCCGCGGCGGCCCAGTTGATGGTAGTGCAGTTGCAGGAACATTACCGGATGCATATGTTGGGCTGGGTCCATGGCGTTCATGACCGGGTGGTGTCTTCCGGGTCCGTGCTATTGCGCTCCGCTATCGAGTTTCCACCGTGTCAGGTTGGGCGGTAACTCCGCTGCGGTGCGTCTGCCTGTTTGGGCCATCCTAATTTGTGGAGCGGTGCGGACGTCATTCCGCATGGCGGTGAGACTCCATTGGGACCACCACCGTGGTGGCGGGTGGACTTTGATGGCGGTGCGTGTCGCCCCGCGGCGGACGGGAAATTACCTATGTTTTGCTATACTAATATGGGAGACGTTAGTTCCGCTGCTCGCGGGCAGAAAAAGGAGTTTTTCTACCCCGCCAGCACCGCGGTGCCACTGCCCGACATCCTAATTGACCCCTAAGTTGTGAACAATGGTTGAAGTAGACACCCAGGCTTTTTCTTAGCATTAGCAATAGCATTAGCGTCAGGAGTTGAGTATTTAATGACCTCTTCTATCTGACATCAACTCAGCTAGGAAAGTTTTATGAAGAAGACTAAGAGTCCGATGACCTTGATTGATGGATTGAACGAAAAGGGAAAGAAGGATGGAAAGAGGAAGCAAGGGTGACATGTAATATATGACTGGCAGAGAAGGACGTGTGAGTGAAGGAAAGGGGCCCAGGATGCATAGTTGGCTGATAGGAGGCATGGGTGGTTGAAGGATAGGTATAAGTTGAAAGAAAGGATCTGCCTGGGTGGGTGAAACTGTATGGGTGATAAGATCCCTCAGTGGGGTTTGATGGGTCAACCTCGAAGGCAAGCAAGGCAGCATGGGTGGTGGTTTAAAAAAAATTACAAATATCTATTGTTGGTGAAAGGTTTGTTGAGAGATTAAGAAGAATGATATCCATGTTTAGTGTTGAACTTGCCTTTGTAGAACAGAACCTTGATGCCAAGATAGTGTTCTGATTGTTAAGTTTTAAATCAGGAGGGCAGCTGGTATAGATGCTACCGAGGGGAGGTCTGGCCTCCTGGTGGGCTTAATAAAGAATATCTTACCTGTTCCTGCATGTGTCTTGTGGCTTCCTTCACAATATTTACTTTGAATGGATGGATGCCTGGATGGTATTCAATGATAGAATAGGTGGAGAATGTCACTGGAGAAGACAATATGAAAGAAAAATAAACTGTGCCAGTGTAGCAAAGCCAATGGTGAAGATAAGAATAAGATTAGAATTTTAAAAAAGAATACTAGAAGAGCAATGCAATGATAAATGGAAAATCACTGGGAAGAGAAACTAGGACTGTTTTTTTTCAAGGTTTTTGATTCAAAGTTGTATTTCAGTATACTCCCTGTACTTTCAGTACTTTGCAAGCACAACATATATATTGTGTATGTATGTACCCAAACCCACCCATTATCAATCACCTCCCTCAGACTCCGAGGCCCACTCCCTACCTATGTCATTTTGACCATGTTAGCCATGGGTGGCCTATCGGCTGCATGATTACTCAATCAATCTGTAGTGCCTCATGTTGTCCCATATATAACCATTTAGATCAGATATTATCTGTCTTGTTGTAGTAGTCAGGATGAAAGTAAAATTGAGCAGTTGCCATTGATGTAACAGAGTATGGCCTTAATAGAAAAATAAGATAATTGTGTAGTTGTAGACTACAGCTGCCCCATCTGCAGACAGTAATTAATAACGTGAGTCTGCGACATGAGTTTGTCTGTCTAGGGCGCAAGCTGACTGAGATGGCATGCCTACATAGTTTATTTAGCTAAACAAGAGAGAGAGGTAGAAGATTTGTCTACTTCATAGTGCCTAGTGCCTGACACTCCCACCAATGTTAGATACTGAGGAAGTGGTAGGACACCACAAATGTTATGTACTGTGCTTGCTAGTGCTACTGTGCCACTATAATTTTATGTCTATAATTATTTTGCATTCTTGTTTTGCTAAGAGTATTGGTTACAATTGTCTTTTTTCTTTCTTGCTATAGCTACTCATTCCCAACCAAAACAACCAAACAGGAAGAAGTTAGCAGCCATGGCCCGGCAACAGTAGCTAGAAGCCATCCTCCAATGCCCCGGGCCCCAGCCAGGCCCCCTCTGTGCCTCCAGTGGTACGGCACAGTAGTCTGGTACCACTGCTGCCCACCCCTGTACATGCAACTACAAGCCATTTAAGTGCTGCATGCTCCTCCATATGGCTCACATAGAGGAGCAAATAAACACCCTAGAGAGGAAGATCCAGTGAGCCAGTCACAAGAACTTTGTCGCCTTGACCCCTTTTAAATCTTTTTTTGGGTGGGAACTGGGAGTTGGGGAAAAGTTGGGGTGTATGAACATTAGACTCTTATGATGGACATTGGTTGGGGTTAGGGAGAGGTGTGGATCAGGCGTTGTGGTTTTTCTTCGTTAGTTTATTTGTTAAGGAAATGATGTATTTATAGTTGATTATGTTTTGAGGTGGGTTACTCTTTTATTTTACACAGTTTCCTGTGCTGCAGCAGGGCCACAACCACTTTTTTGAAATAATCTGCAGATAGTGTAACACACCAACAGATGGATACTGTACCCTCACTTGTGACTTGTCCTACTAGTACTGTCAGTCTCTCCTCTTAGTCTATGCAGTCTACAACTAAAACCCCTACGGACTAGGAAGGGTGTGGGAGTGTGAATTAATTATTTCATTTCTATATTAATTATGCCTCGCCCAATCTTCTTTTCTTACCTGTGATTGATGTTTATTTATACTTAGGCGATTGCTACATGGTGATGGTTTGGTTTCCCACGGTGCTATGGTTGTCGTAGTAGTAGACACTGACAGTAGCATTTGCAAAAAAAGAAAATAAGACAGTTAGTCACCTGGGGGAGACTAGGGAACAAGTAGTAGAAGTGCAGTACACAAGAAGACTGCCAAACAAGAAACCATGATGATGATAAGCAATGCTAAAGTAAAATAAGCCAGAATGCCTGGAGGGCTAGCCTAATACGAGTTACAAACTAAAGTCGACTTGAGCTATGATGATAAAGCAGACAAGACCTCGTAACCTTTAGTGCTGGAACTAGGATGATTGATGACTTGATGCTGGCAACCAATTATATCATTATGATGGATTATGTTCCTCTGGAAAATCAATTTGAATATCGAGTACTGTGCATGGGTGGGCAATCTACTATTGCTAGTGTGGGTTAAAGTATATATACTTAGAGCAGAAGAAGATCCTCTTGCTGCCTTAAGTTAGTGTTGCTTTCACCACATCTGCCCTAGCAAGTGTGTGATCAATAATTGGTGTACATTTTATTTAGTCACACCTCAATGTAAATCACACAACCCGAGGGTTAGGGTTTGATGAATGGTTGGGAAGGGAAATTGGAGAGAAAGGTTTTGACAAAGAAAAGCACTATACATGGACTACACACAATCAGCCGACCATCATAAATCTGTTAAGGGAGAAAAAGGAAATGCATGCATGAGGATGACTTGATGAGTAGTACTGGACTAGTAGTACAGGTCGGCAGTATATTATTAATTATTATTATGCAATTGCCTTGCCTATCTGCCCCCAGAGAGACCCAAGTTACATACATTTTATGTTCTGTGGGACCGGGCTTCCTTTTAAAGCTAGCAAAGAAAATTAAAATATATCTGTCGGAGTCAAATATAATCGTAATGATTGAAGGGAAAAAATTAATCAAATGAAATGATAATGTTATTGTAAAATTGGGAGTTGCATCTCAGCATTCTTCTTGGTCCTTCCTGGGACTCTCTGTCCGTCAATCTTGGGTGCCTGCCTGGCGGATGTGGTTGATTAAGGTAAGTGTGAGTTGTTTTCCCCAGTATAGCACAGGGTAAAGGCAGGCCTTTAAGTGAAGATGGAAATACAAAAAGTATATTGAAAATCAAAGAGCATGGCTAAATAATGTCTACTCTGTTTCCAGCAGTTACCTCCAACAACAGGAGCAGGCCCACCCACCCAACCTCCACTTAGCTTAGATTTTGAGCAGGACAGCACTGAGCACACATACTCACACACACAGCAACATATCATTTTCCAAATTAAGTAACAAAATCAATGCAGCACTGTTGTTCACAAAACCGCACTCTCCTCCACCACTACACAGACATGTAGGCCTGATGTTGTTGCTGTTTATCTTTTAGGCCACTTCATGTAACTCCTGACCTATTCCATCAATCATCTCCGATCCTACTGTGAATATGGTATGGTCATGGTGTCCAACTCTGTAGTGTCCGAGTGAGTCAATCAATCAAATTTATAAAGCGTGCTACTCACCCGCTAGGGTCTCAAGGCGCTGGGAGGGGTGGGGTCCGCTACTACTCGAATAGCCAGGTCTTCAGTTGTTTCCTGAAGGAGAGATGGTCCTGGGTCAGCCGTAGGTGGATGGGGAGGGAGTTCCATGTCTTGGCCGCCAGGTAGGAGAATGATCTTCCTCCGGCGGTAGCTCTGCAAATGCGTGGGACGGTGGCGAGGGCGAGGCTGGTCGAGTGGAGCTGGCGGGTAGGCGTGTAGAATGTGAGGCGGTTGTTGAGGTACTTGGGGCCCAAATGGTGGAGAGCCTTGTGTGCATGGGTGAGGACTCTGAACGTGATCCTCTTGCTGACGGGGAGCCAGTGCAGGTCTCTCAGGTGGGCAGAGATGTGGTTGTGGCGGGGGATGTCCAGGATGAGTCATGCAGAGGCGTTCTGTATGCGCTGGAGTCTTTTCTGTAGTTTGGCTGTGGTTCCAGCGTGGAGGGTGTTCCCGTAGTACAGTCGGCTGGTGACGAGGGCCTGGGTGACCGTCTTCCAGGTTTCGGTGGGGATCCACAGGAAGATCTTTCGGAGCATGCGCAGGGTGTTGAAACAGGATGACGAGACGGCGTTGACTTGTTTGGTCATCGTGAGGGAGGAGTCCAGGATGAAACCTAGGTTGCGTGTGTGGTCCATTGGCTTGGGGGTGGTGCCCACGACAGGGGGCCACCAGGAGTCGTCCCAGGTGGAGGGGGATGATCCCAGGATGAGGACTTCCATTTTGTCTGAGTTCAGTTTCAGGCAGCTGGTCTTCATCCACTCTGCGACGTCTTTCATTCCTTCAAGGAGGCTGGCTCTGGCGGTAGCGGGGTCGTTGGTGAGGGAGAGGATCAGCTGGGTGTTGTCTGCGTAGGAAATGATGTTAAGGTTGTGTTGGCGTGCGATGGCTGCGAGGGGGCTCATGTAGACTTTGAAGAGGGTGGGGCTGAGCGAGGATCCTTGCGGGACGCCGCCTAAAGGCCCATAGGAATGCATGGGGAGTCATTCCTTATTTGCGATTAGCGATTAGCTAATCGCAAATGAGATTGCGATTTCAAGGGTGCAGGGGTGTACAAAGGACACCCTGTAACACCCCTGAAATGTCAAATTACACAGATGTTACACACACACATGTCCAAAAGACATGTGTGTGTGTAACAAGCAACTAAGAAAAATGCTTTTAAAAGCATTTTTCTAAGTTTTCGCTATTTACCACGAGGTTTGACCTCGCGGTAAATAGCGGCCCGAAATTGCGATTTCGCAATTTGAAAATGGATGATGAATTGCATTTAAGGAATCTCAAATAGAGATTCCTTAAATGTAATTCCTCGCAAATTTGCGAATTCGCTACTATCGATTTTTGCATTTGGGATGATGTATCCCAAATGCAAAAAATGCGCTCGCAAAGGACCAGATTCTAAGAATCTGGCCCTTTGCGAGCGCAATTCTCCTTCATGAATCAGGCTGTAAGATGGTTGTTGTGATTCGAACCAGAAAGACAGTGACACACACAAATAATAAAAGAAAATAATATTCCTTAGCTATATCTGTTTGGTGGGCTTCTTTTGGGGTGTCAACACAAGAAAGAAAGTAACTCGAAAGCCTAGTTGTCAGGGAAGCAGACCTTGTCCTCAAACTCTGGTGGTTTACCCAGAAGTAGGTCACCTATCACACTACTTCCATGACCTGAATCGCCATCATCATCTTCCTGCTGTGATACTTCAGGTATGGTGTAATCCAGTGGTATAAAGTGCTGATTCATTTTGATCATGGTTAACATCTTCATGTTGTGGGGTGAGAGACTGGTCCTTCTCACTGTCAGAACGGCACCAGCAGCACTGAAAACACGTTGGGGTTTTGATCAAAATAGACATCTATTGGGTCATTAAGGTAGGCCTGGGCAATCTGTTAAATGCTCATGGGTGCGCCTCTTTTCTAAGCCTCTTTTGCCTCCTCCTTACTGACTTCATGTGTGAAGACCTCAAAAGGTAGTAGCAACTCTGTCAAGCATTTAACTAGTCCAATTGGTCCATCTCAATGATCATGCCTTTCACAGTAGCATTCCGTCTTTGCATGATATATTCATTGATTGGTCTGTACTGCTCAAACAGACGTTCAAGTATGCAATAAGTGTAGTTCCAACGTGTTGGCATGTCCTGGATGAGTGCTTTAACTGGCATTCTATTATCTCGTTGAATGATCTTTAGCTGCTACCGGGCTTTAAAAGAATAGCTTAAATGTGTGGAGATTCTTCTGCAGGTGGTCAGTAAGTTGCCAACTTGGTCATCTTTTTTAAGAAAGTTTTGAACAATGATATTAATGCAGTGCGCCAAACACAGGACCCTGAAATAGCCACCATGGCCTTAACTATATTACTGCCATTGTCCATTGCAACAAAACCAATGTTAAGCCCTCTTGGTAGCAGCCATTCAAATACCTTGCTGTCAAAGTCTTCCAAAATGTTTGCAGCAGTATGAGATTTCTCCATGGCAAACATGGCTACAGTTGCATGTTTCCGAGCGGCATTAAAAATCTCAGCAGTGTCAACACTGCAGATATATTTTATCTAACCCTGACAAAAGAGATCCAGTGTGCAATGATGCACATGTAATCAGTGGCTTGGCAACTGGTCCAAATGTCTGTTGTCAGGTGGAGATTGTGAACAGCACTCTGCTGCAAAGCTTGGCCAAGTAATTCCAGCACGTCGTGACGTAGTGCTGTAACAGCAACTCTGGCGAAATAGAACCGGCTGGGTACCTTACATTTCGGGAAGATGGTTCCCACAAATTCAAGAAAACTCACCCCTACCACAAAAGATAAAGGGAGGAGGTCCAGCGCTAACATTTTAGCCAGCTTTGCGTTGTACAAACGTGCCATTGGGGGGTTGCGTTCGTACTGCCCCTCCGTCCTAAACATGCTGAGAATGGTATCCTGGATTTTTTTATTTTCTGGTGCCACTGATGCCGGTGACGTCTTGATGCCAGTTGGTATGCTCAATGAACGTTTGTCTTGCCTTGGACCCCTTGGTGTCTCAGATTGACTCTTGTGCCATTGCAATGTTGCTGATGACGATGTGGGCAGTACTACTGCACTGCTGGGGGCATCGCTGCTTTGTGTACTAGAGAAAATGTCTCCCTCTCTTTCAACTTCTACTGTGATTGGTTCTTCCTCTTCATCCCCACCACCAACAACATGTGCAGTTTTTTGGCCCCTAGGGTGCGCCTCTCACTGTTTTGAGTGGTGTTTTCTCAGATGGGTTATTTGGCCTCCGGTACCATAGTGTGTACCAAGCTTACCCTGACTGACACCTTGTCCACAAATGGAGCATATAGCGATGTTCACCACCTTCTTGCTAACTGAAAAAGTCCCAAACTGGGGAGGTCAATTTTCTGGCACTGCTGGTGCCACTTGCACTATCGGATGAACTGGTAGGTGGGTGTGATGTTTTACTCTCGGGTGGACCTACTTCTACTGAGGTGGTTGTGGTGGATGTATGTCGCTGCCGGCAAGATATGGAAGCTGTAAGTGGTGTTGGTGGTATCATCTGTGTTGGGGGGTATCGGTGCTACATCTCTCACAGCAATTTGGGATGGGGTAATGTCAGTCTCCACTAGGGCTGACTAATGTCCATGAGGACTCGCTCATCATCATCCTCCTCTTCTACATCTAGCTCCATAACTCTGAAGACTTTCCTGGAACCTTCCTTTTTCTAGCCTTGTCTTGTGGCGTATCTCACTGTCAGACCGAGGTGGCTTCCAAGTGGCATCTAGATCATCAGAAGGGGGGCTTGCAGAAGAATCTGATGGACTAACCCTATTTTTCCTTGCTGGGGAAGTGGAAGACAATGAACCTTCTGAAAAAGTGGTTTGCTCTTCTTCTTCCTCTGCAGGAAGCTCGATCTCCTGAACTGCCCCAACTTTGGGAGGCACAACTACGGTTAGGGGTGGTTGCGGCTGTTGCTGTTCACTTATCTGACTTTCCTGCATTAATTGGGTACTACTTTGTGATAAAGATAAGCCAATTTCAACATCCCTGCTCGTCGGCGTTGGACTCGTGATTAGACTAGCTGCCTCTGTGACAGACATGGGCTTGGGCATATGTTCGTGGGGGGGTCCATTGATGCGGGGGTGCTGCTCCAAGCTTACTCCCCGGACACCACTGCTGCAGGCGCAATTTTTGGTTTCCCAAAAAAGGTCTTGGGTGACATATTGGTCTTGGTAAGTGGCAGTGTAGCCATTTTCGAGACTTTGACAATAACAAGGGCTTTCATGGTTGGTGTACTGTACAGTAAACTCGAGAAGGATAGGAAAGAAGAACAACAACAAAAATATAAATCTAAGGGACCCGGTTTGGCATTGTGCATCATGTTGGATGCAGCATTCAGGGAGCTGCCGCTGACAATGGATGGTAGCAATAAGCCAAGAGGAACAAAGGAAACACATACAGGCCTACATCAAAAGAAGTAAAGCACACTAACTGCCACCACAAAATGGCCATCAGACACATGTCCACTCAGAAGTCACAACAAAAACAAGCAGGAGACCTGGAAAAGAATAAACTCAATTACTAACCTCTCTGCCGCCACCGCCACGAGTCAGCCAAGCAGCAGAGAAGGCTCCAGGGGACGCCGCCGCCACCGCCAAGAGTCCCAGGGCACCGGACTCCGCGCCGCCGCTCCGGGAGACCACAAATCCCGGCAGGCCTCGCGGCGGCGCGTACACAGTGACGCGGGTCGCGCTCCAGAGAGCGCCAGAGGAGATTAAAAACAGGAGAACCCCGGCAAAGCGGGGGAATTACTAACCTCTCTGCCGCCACCGCCACGAGTCAGCCAAGCAGCAGAGAAGGCTCCAGGGGACGCCGCCGCCACCGCCAAGAGTCCCAGGGCACCGGACTCCGCGCCGCCGCTCCGGGAGACCACAAATCCCGGCAGGCCTCGCGGCGGCGCGTACACAGTGACGCGGGTCGCGCTCCAGAGAGCGCCAGAGGAGATTAAAAACAGGAGAACCCCGGCAAAGCGGGGGAATTACTAACCTCTCTGCCGCCACCGCCACGAGTCAGCCAAGCAGCAGAGAAGGCTCCAGGGGACGCCGCTGCCACCGCCAAGAGTCCCAGGGCACCGAACTCCGCGCCGCCGCTCCGGGAGACCACAAATCCCGGCAGGCCTCGCGGCGGCGCGTACACAGTGACGCGGGTCGCGCTCCAGAGAGCGCCAGAGGAGATTAAAAACAGGAGAACCCCGGCAAAGCGGGGGAATTACTAACCTCTCTGCCGCCACCGCCACGAGTCAGCCAAGCAGCAGAGAAGGCTCCAGGGGACGCCGCCGCCACCGCCAAGAGTCCCAGGGCACCGGACTCCGCGCCGCCGCTCCGGGAGACCACAAATCCCGGCAGGCCTCGCGGCGGCGCGTACACAGTGACGCGGGTCGCGCTCCAGAGAGCGCCAGAGGAGATTAAAATCAGGAGAACCCCCGCGTCGCGGGACGCGAGCGGGACGCCCGGGGCGAAGCCCGGGCAAAGGGCGGGCCCTCTGTGGCCCTCAGGGGCCTGAAGTGGCCGGGACGGGCCATCTCTCTAATCACGCCTGCACTCCATTTGCTCTGTAGACTAAAGGGGCAGTAACCACTGTTCCAAGATGACCAAAACAAGTAAAACTCCGATGGCGACAAGATCTACCAGCAGACTAAAAACAGTGAGTACACCTTTGCCCACTATAACCGCTATAGATAAAATGCTGCAAAAAACTATAAATGTTGTGGCGGATGCCATTCAGGACACTGAGAGGAGACTCTCCTTGACACCTAACCTATGCTTCCCTGATCTGTCTTCACATACTACCAATGACGATCAAAACTTGGATGACACCTTCTCATCACAGGAGTCTCTACTAATACAATCGTTCTCGGAATTACCTATATCACACATTAAGGAAAAACCCTCTAACTCTTCCTCCTTGGAGTTATTAGCTAATAATCAGGATAACAGTCTTATGATTTTAACCAACATCGCAAAAAATGACCAGCAGACAACGGATATCCCCTTGATATCTGAAGTTCACACCAAGGAAAATGCCTTACCGGTCACTGCCTTAACAGAATCACAATCACTAAAACAACACAAATCTCCAAAGACCAAACGGAAAAAGTCTAGAACTAAATTCCCTATGAGGAAAATCCACCTTCTTTCAGGTAAACCTAAACGATCACTCAAAGACATGTGGCAGAAGAAAAGTTTAGTGGAACCCATTGGTCCAAAACGAGGGGGACCCCTTCCAACCTCCCCAGAACTATACGACGCAGTTGGAAACACTAAGTCCAATTCAGGTATTCCTGTAGTTAATGAGGAAACAGGACATATTGACAAGAAGAGTACCTCGAGTTTCCCTTTCATGAGAGAGATTGAAACTTTAATTAAAACACTTCTTCAACCTATTAGTCACCAGATTGATACCATAGAAAAGGCTTTGAGTAAATTTGAGAGGGCTCAAAATGATATATCTTCTAGTATCCTTAGACTGCTTAAAACAACTAACACGCCTACTATCTTTGTTCCCTCATCAACAACACTTAATGTAAAAAATTCAAAAAAAGTAGGCAACTCAGTAAAGAATACAGGACAACAAAATAAACGACAACCACAGAGCCTACCCATAACAGACCAAACACTAAAATCTCAAACAGTCCCCAACCTCACTGTGAATACAACGACTTCTACATTCAATAAACCAAATAACCAAACAGACGAGGATGATGATGACAGTGAGTGGGCTACAGAGGGACATCCACCTAATACAAACACAGGTGCACCTAAGAACAAAAATTGCACGGCCCCCCCTAAAGTTAACACCCAACCAAAAGAAACAGGAGCACATCCCACTAAACCTATCACAACAAACTCACTATCACACATCAACCTACCTCCACAGGCCAACCCCTATACGATAGTCATGATTGGGGTGCCCAAAGTTGATGACAACAGGGAGGAAACGCGGGAGGAATTGAGGAACAAAGTAATGCAATGGCTTTCTACACACAGGCCCCTCCCTCCAAATATAATAGGTACCATACACCAAGTTAAAAGAGTAGAGTGGGTGGGCACACGTTTCAAATCCACAGAGGGTGATTGCATTGTGGTCACCTTCAAACATCTAGGACCGGCAAAATTCATTGCAGATTGGAGGAGCCCGGGGACAAACAGCTTGATTAGGACTATGGGTTTAAGCTATTTCTATCCAGCTCGTTCAGATACTCATAGGAACAAATCCAAATATAACTACACTCAAGAAGGACGTTATATGACACAGCCAAATTTCCAACCCTGGCTGGCCCCTGCCCCACCCCGCTTAGATATTCCACTGGGTTTAGAACCTCACCCATACACTTACCCATGGGGAATCAAAACATACAACCACCAACCAATAAAAATAGCTGAACGACAAGGGCGCGGTTTTCACCGTGCCTATAACCATGCTACTGTACAATTTAATTAATACGGGTTTCCTACGGCCAACAGATACGATGCTCTCTACAACCACGACCAATTGGATGAGGTTGATTGACTGTCATCTGACCCATTTCTTGATTCACTTTCTGATAAGACAAGCAATCCTGCAGAAAGCAAGACCAACTTAATAAAAACATCTAATCCCCATGTGGTTTGTTTACCAAATACCATCTCTACGATGAGATCAAGCTACATAGTTAGCCCCCGAGCAAATCAAGCTCATGCTCCTTCAGTGGACGAAGTAGGTAGTCCACCTATAACCGTAGCTTCACAACTTTATACATCACTTGAAAACATAAGGTCTAAACATGAGACAGGGACCAACCCAGAACCGTGCCTCCTCTCCAATATAACACCTGCACCCAAATCAGAGCATATTATTTCCAACCCAATTAAGATACTGTCCTGGAACATTGCAGGATTGGCCTCTAAAATCAACGACCCGTCATGGGTGGACTTTGTCAAGAAGTACACCATCCTGTGTTTCCAGGAAACCTGGCTGATAAATGGCAACACCTTCATTGAGGGATTTCAAAGTTTTTTTGTCCACGCATCCCCTTCACCCAGTGGCAGGGCAAAGGGGGGCTTGGCAATATTCATCAGTCTGTCCCTTAAAATGCAGATTAATCGTGTTCAGTTGGATAGCAGGAGTATCCAGATCCTGACACTCAGAAGGGGAAAGAAAGGCATAACTCTGATTAATTTCTATAACTCTGTCGCCAATCTAAGTGACTGTAACATCGACAATCTTGTAAATCACCTAGCTGAAAAATGGACAAAATGCCACAGGACAAAATACTTCTCGGCGATTTTAATACGCATATTTGCGGTAACCCTCTGTTGACAACTCTGGGATCGTTGGGCTGTGGACTTAAAACAGGTCCCCACTTCACACACTGCCATCGCGGATCAAAATTGAACACCTTAATGGATTCCACGAATATGATCATGGCACTATCATTGAAAGAGGACTCCTTCACCTTCGAAAATCCAACCTATAAAGGATCTGAATCAGGGTCTATCATAGACCACATCCTTCTTTCTGCTGGTGTGGTCCAACAGGTTCTAAAGTTTGATATCCTTGTTAGCATTTACAGTGATCACAACCCCCTACATCTTGAGCTACAATGCGATTCTTTTGTACTCCAAAATAATATCAAGGACCCAGGGGTACTTAAGCCGGTTAATAACAACCGCCGCTTGAAATGGAATCTGATAAATAGTGACAAACTGTATGAGACCGTTGCTAAAGACTGTGAATCTGAACTTAAGCTTTGTGCCACAGACTCTGCTCCACCGGAATCCGTTCTATCCGCCTTTGCAGTGGTGTCCAAAAGGATAGAACAATTTTTGACCGTAACCGCCAAGGGAACAACTGCTCAATACCCACGATGGTTTGATCATGCCTGTTCTTCTGCAAACCGTAAATTAAAAGCTGCTCTTAAAAGCAAGCCGAGAGACTCAGCGCTAGTTAAGGCCCTTCGAGCAGATTACAAAAATGCACTTGCTTTACGCAAAAAATCTATAAAAACTAAAACATGGGAATCCTTGCTCGACCCCTCAACTTTGGGCAACAGCTCAAAGTTTTGGAAAATAATCAATAAACCTCTCTTTGACGACCCGACCGCTGAAAGTCTCGGCACAGTCATACCAGAGAATGACTGGATCACCCATTTTGGATCTATCTTTAAGAGCAAAGCTCCACAGTCAATAAAACCACCTCATCTCCCTGAAAGCAGCTCCCTACATTTTTCTCCTAAAGAAATTGAACTAGGGGTTCTTGGTCTTTCTAGCAACAAAGCCCCGGGCCCTGACGGTCTTCCACCAGACTTATTTAAATCTAACATCATCTTATGGGCTCCAATTCTCACATCTGTCATTAATGCCGGGGTTGAAGTAGGAGCCCCTAAATCCTGGGGAGCATCCACTATCGTCCCGGTATACAAAAAGGGCGACAGAACAAAAGCAGCCTGCTATAGACCAATCTCCCTGATAAACTCTGTTGCTAAGATAGTGGGAGGGGTACTCCTAAACCGGCTGAATGCTTGGGCTAAACAAAATAACATAATGACCCCTGCACAGTATGGATTCAGACCGGGACATGCAACAACTACACAGTGTCTGAACCTATACCTAATAAGTGGTAAATACACCCAAGCAAGAGATGGAACTTTGTATATGGCCTTTATGGACCTTTCTTCGGCCTTTGACTGTGTTGATAGGAGCAAATTATGGGAAATCTTGCAAAACATGGGCATCGAAAATAATCTAATCAATTTTCTGGCCGACCTACATAATGACACACGTGCTAATGTACGTTACACAAAAGACTTGAAAGTAACGAGAGACTTTAATATCAACCGGGGAGTCAGACAGGGCTGTATTTTAGCACCTTTCCTTTTTAATTTATACATTAATGGACTCGAAGATCACCTGGTAAAAACCGACACGGACTATCCTCGTATTGGGAAAACAGGGGTGCCGGTCCTGCTATATGCGGACGACGCCGTTTTGTTATCCAGAACCGCACTCGGACTTCAAAAGTTATTGGATTCTTTCTTTCAATTCATGTCCTCACGTGGCCTGAATATTAATAACTCCAAATCTTTTGTTATGACGGTTGGAATAACCCCCAAAAAACGATACCCCTTTTCAGTCAATGGGGAAAGCATACCGCTAACAAAAACATTTTCCTATCTAGGAGTACTATTTGACCACAAACTCTCATGGGGCCCTGCTATAATTAAAAAGAAAGGCGAGGTACTAAGGACCAACTCTGGAATATTGGATTTTGCACGCAAATTAGGTAATACCCCAGTGTCCGCCATAATGAAACTATATCAGGCAAAAAGCGTTGCGGTGGCATGTTACGGTAGTGAGCTGTGGGGTTTCTTACCAGCAGAAGCCCTGATACCACTAGAAAATAACTTTCTGAAACAGGTCCTGAGCTTACCAAAAAGCACCGCTAATTTCTCTGTACATGAGGAACTGGGCACACCGTACCTAGGAGACAAAATTGCCGCAAACCCCCTGCTTTGCTGGTTAAACTGTTGGCGCAATGTATCTATACCACTGACTCATAGCATCCTCGCTGAAGCCCTCACTTGGGAAGGACATCTCAAGATACCCTGGATGAAATATATTAGAAATTGTTGTAAAGACCTGGGTAGATTGGACCTATACCTAACACCCCAGCACACCACAAAGAATGATGTTGATTTTGTAAAAAACACTTTTATGCTAAAACGACAACTTGTCAGGGAAGACACCGAGTTAAAGAAGTCCAGCGTCAGGAGCCACACACTAACAAAGACCTGTGTGTTCTGCGAACCATACTTATCATGGAACATATCTAGATACGAGCGCTTTCTGTTGAGCAGATTCCGATTTGGTCTCTATCATTTGCTTTTAGCTGTGCCGAGTGGAGCCCATAGAGGCCAAGTGTTGCCAGCTTGCGGCTGCGACAACTTGTCTCCGCAAGACCTGGCTCACTTTTTATTCCTGTGTCCTTATTATTCGAGTCCAAGAAAAATGTTTTTAAAACCTTTGCTTAAAAAGTTGAATTTTGTACAGATTGAGCCTGCACTTTTATACCTTCAGATGTTGCACGACGACAGCACTTTTTTTACCTGTAAGTTTTTAAAAACAGCCCTGAAGTTTAGACTAAGTATGGAAGGATGATTCCAAGATGATCTGTGCTAAATATGAAATCATGTCTTGAATAGGCACATTTATACTGGACTACTGCATTCTTTTAATTCTCTCGTGAATTGCCTATTTTTAGAAATGTTTATAAAAATTTTCTTGAATGAATTGTATAACAATGTACTTATGTGCTTTTATGACTGCTTTTCTGTCAGTCGAATAAAGAAATTTTTGATTTGATTTGATTTGAATAAACTCAAGCAGGACTATATGGAGATCGATACAGCCATTACAACATGACCTCTGGCCACTTGGGGAGGCTTAGCCAAGGCAAATGCTGGCCCACTATTACAAACACATTCACATACTGGCCAGGCAAAGGAGGCATGCTAAACAATACAGCTTTAATGCAAAAAAGCCCAAAACGAAAATCAACAGGGCTAAAAACGGTTTGCAAGCTAACACTACACATATCCAACAAATGCATTTATTTAACACACATGAAAAAAGTGAAATACCCAAAAAACACATTTTGCATTTCAATCCAATGTAATCTATGCCCTAAATGATGTTTAAATTCAACAGACACTACAGAAACAGTTGTTTCATGCTCCCATCAGTAGCTCTGGGCCTATTGGTTGGAAAACCCATTGGTAGACTAGGCCACATACTGATTCAATTAAAATCAAAAATATTGCAAATGTATTAGAAAAAGTAGTGAACTGTGCCAATTGTTTACTGGATAAAAGAAGAACAAATTGCATGCAAAACAACTACCAGCAAAAAGGCATGGCCACCACAAAGAAGGCTTGCAGTCCTAATGCAGTAGCACACTGGCTGCCCTTTCACAAAATGGCTGCCAGACACATGGCCAGGCCACAACAACAAGAAAGGGAAGACAGACAATGCACACTAACTACCACTACAAAATGGCCACCAGCCACATGGTCATTCACAACAACAAGAAGCAGGAGGATTGGAAAATAATGAACTCAAGCTGCCCTAAATAGATACAGACTTTACAATATGGCCCCTGGCCACATGGGGAGGCTTAGCCAAGGCAATTGCTGACCCACTATTACAAACACACTCACACACTGGCGAGACAAAGGAGGGGTGCTAAACAACACAGCTTTAATGCAACAATGACACAAACTCAAATCCACAGGGCCAAAAAGGTTTACACAACAGCCATGCACATCTAACAAAGGTATTTATTTAACAGAAATAAAAAAAGTGAAATACCCCCAAAAAAACACATTTTGCATTTCAATCCAATGTCATCCATGTCCTAAATGATGTTTACATGAAACGGCCACCACAGTTGTTTCATGCACACATGAGTAGCTCTGGGCCTACTGGCTGGAGGGCCTCTTGACAGAATACTGGGCTAGTAAATTAAATAAATATAGCAAATTGATTTCAAAAGTTGGAGAAAATGTAGTGAACTGTGCAACATGTTTCCTTTATAAAAGAAGAAAAATTATTTACAAAAAACAATTAGGACCCTACTGAGACTACAGGCCACCCAACACAATAAATTGTAAAAAAAAACTATGAAAAATAAAAAAAATTAAGTGCAATGCCCCAATCAAACAAACAACACCAATTTTCCAACTTACTTGGGAAATCTCACATTTTAAAGTTCTCAACTCCAATCATATATGATGTATCAGACACAGAGAGTGATCCTTCCAGCTCCAAATCAAATGGAAAAATGAACAGGAGATGAACAAAGCACTGGGAGAAGCCTGCTGGACAGAACAGGAAGTTAGAGACTCTAGGGCACTTCCTACCTCTTGAAAAAAAAGAAATAGTATATCCAAATGTCAATCTGAGGATTATTTTGTAATCCAAATCTTTATTTCAAAAAGGTTTTGATGCTGCTTGGGAGAGAACCTTCTCCAGATTGCAGATTCCGCTTTTTCTGGATTGCGTTCTTCACAAAACATCCACCGGAAGTCTGATGGCACGCCCGAATGATGTGTTCACGATTGCAAACTCTCAAGGTACCATGCGGCTGGCTAGCAAATCTCGTGGTGCTCGCGAATGGATGGGAAATCTCCTCAGCGATCGCAGGCACACGGTAGGTTGCTCCCACGCGTGCAAAAATGCAATTTGGGTGCACGAAAACAAAAATAACTCTGCTCTGTTGCGACATGTTGAGTTTTCTGCTAACTCTGCATTCCATGCAGAGTGCAGAGCTGCCAAAAATCCGCTAACTCTGCAAGCGGAGTGGAGTTTTACGCCCAGGGTTAATTTTGGATGTATTGAACAGGATCTCCGAGGCTTGCTGTTGCATCCCTCAAAGAGGGTACCATCTCCAAATCTCTGCCAGATCACAAATGCTTACCTTTTTGCCCCTCATCAGTATATACCTACTTATATCTCCTGCTTTTTCCATCCTTCTCTTAACAACTATTTTTTCTTCTGATTACACGTTGCCAACCATATGCATCTCTTTAGTTCTCTCTTCCTTATATTCTTCTGGCACATCACTTGGAGCCTTAGAGCAATATAAAATGCTATACAGGCAAACAGCAAAACACATGCCTCTTACTCTGTGTTTATGGGTGATTGTGTCAGATGATATATATGTATTGGTGCCTGTTGCTCTGTTTGCCTGGATGCATGTTTGTACATTGACATATGTATTGGTTGCTGTAGGTGTATTGATCTCGGGGGAAATGGATTTCGACCAATATGTGAATGCATAATGTTAGAAATTGGGTTACTGGTTGACTGAGGTGTGAGCAATGGTCAAGCAGCAGCCACAATCTTGTTAGAGTAACAGGCAGGCACACTCTAAATTAACCTGTGCTCACCCTCTGGTAGCTGGCACATAGCAGTCAGGCTTAACTATGTAAAGTATTTGTGCAACACTTCAAACAGTAAAAGAGTGGAAAAAACACACAAAAGATCCCACACCAAGTTAGAAAATAGAACTGACTTTAATAAATAAAACAAGACCAAAATGACAAAAATCCAATTAGTAGAACTGGAGATATTGATTCTTATAGTTTATAGTGAAAAATAGCACCAAAAAACAAAAAAGCGCTATTGAGGAATATCTGGGTGTGCTGAACTGGGACTGGGCAAACAAAACAGGTGATGGACAGAATGTGGATCAATGTCACACATTCACCCCAGTCCAAAGATCTGGGCCCAAATCCATCGTTTTTTTGCACTCCACACCACCCTGGGTTAGACAATGGCGATATGCAAATCAGCTCTGACCCTGTGCCCCATGGGAACAGTCCAGTCCGAACTACAAAACCCATGTCCTTCCCAGAACGGAATCAAGCATCCGAGGACCGGACTGGTTTCAAGGTAACACCTCTCATCAGCCCGGCTAGCTTGACTCCAGTGGTGTGGAGTGCCTGGGACCCACGTCTGAGCTTCCCCAGTGCACTTATGGCGGTAATTGCAAACAAAACAGGTGATGGACAGAATGTGGATCAATGTCACACATTCACCCCAGTCCAAAGATCTGGGCCCAAATCCATCGTTTTTTTGCACTCCACACCACCCTGGGTTAGACAATGGCGATATGCAAATCAGCTCTGACCCTGTGCCCCATGGGAACAGTCCAGTCCGAACTACAAAAGCCATGTCCTTCCCAGAACGGAATCAAGCATCCGAGGACCGGACCGGTTTCGAGGTAACACCTCTCATCAGCCCGGCTAGCTTGACTCCAGTGATGTGGAGTGCCTGGGACCCACGTCTGAGCATCCCCAGCGCACTTATGGCTGTAATTGCAAACAAAGCAGGTGATGGACTGAATGTGGATCAATGTCACACATTCACCCCAGTCCAAAGATCTTGGCCCAAATCCATCGTTTTTTTGCACTCCACACCACCCTGGGTTAGACAATGGCGATATGCAAATCAGCTCTGACCCTGTGCCCCATGGGAACAGTCCAGTCCGAACTACAAAAGCCATGTCCTTCCCAGAACGGAATCAAGCATCCGAGGACCGGACCGGTTTCGAGGTAAAACCTCTCATCAGCCCGGCTAGCTTGACTCCAGTGGTGTGGAGTGCCTGGGGCCCACGTCTGAGCATCCCCAGCACACTTATGGCGGTAATTGCAAACAAGACAGGTGATGGACAGAATGTGGATCAATGTCACACATTCACCTCAGTCCAAAGATCTGGGCCAAAATCCATCGTTTTTTTGCACTCCACACCACCCTGGGTTAGACAATGGCGATATGCAAATCAGCTCTGACCCTGTGCCCCATGGGAACAGTCCAGTCCGAACTACAAAAGCCATGTCCTTCCCAGAACGGAATCAAGCATCCGAGGACCAGACCGGTTTCGAGGTAACACCTCTCATCAGCCCGGCTAGCTTGACTCCAGTGGTGTGGAGTGCCTGGGACCCACGTCTGAGCATCCCCAGCGCACTTATGGCGGTAATTGCAAACAAAACAGGTGATGGACAGAATGTGGATCAATGTCACACATTCACCCCAGTCCAAAGATCTGGGCCCAAATCCATTGTTTTTTTGCACTCCACACCACCCTGGGTTAGACAATGGCGATATGCAAATCAGCTCTGACCCTGTGCCCCATGGGAACAGTCCAGTCCAAACTACAAAAGCCATGTCCTTCCCAGAACGGAATCAAGCATCCGAGGACCGGACCGGTTTCGAGGTAACACCTCTCATCAGCCCGGCTAGCTTGACTCCAGTGGTGTGGAGTGCCTGGGACCCGCGTCTGAGCATCCCCAGCGCACTTATGGCGGTAATTGAAAACAAAACAGGTGATGGACAGAATGTGGATCAATGTCACACATTCACCCCAGTCCAAAGATCTGGGCCCAAATCCATCGTTTTTTTGCACTCCACACCACTTGATTACGATGCCGGTTGAACGTTTGTCCGACCGGTACCGTGGCGGTAGCAGGACCGCCTGACTAGCTGTGAGCAGTCCTACTACCCTTATTAGGATGTGACCGCTTTCAAGGTGGTTGCAATGTATATATTTTGTATTGCGGCATGTGCTGCAGGCTGCAGCACATGTCGAACTCAAAAAAATACAATTTAGAAACATCCCTGCACTATGTGGCAAGCACCATAGCAGAGAAACAGGGGGTAAAGTCTCTTTCCGCCTGCCTTTTCATGGCGGGTGAACTGCCATGAAAGGTATGGTGACCAGGCGTCCCAGATTTGCCAGGACGGTCCCCGTTTTTCACCAGCTGTCTGGGCAGATTTCGAGAAATTGAGCTCATGTCCCGGTTTTTGGAGAGGATCGATTAAAACTGGGGGAGGTATTTTTTTTATGTTTTACAAAGCGGGGATAGTTGGCAGTTGTTCCTAGAAAGCACCTTAATTTACAGGCAAGCTACTGGGTTTAAAAATTGCATCTAATGCATGTTCTTACTTCCTGTTTTGTAATTCTCTGCTGAGAAGCGCTGTCCTTCTGTGAGCTTGCTTGACGTAAAATTATAGTCCTTCCTCTATTTTTGTGAAATATCCCAGTTTTTTGCTTTAAAATTCTGGTCACCCTAATGAAAGGGGAGGCAGAAAGGAGAAAGTGCAATCCCTACTGTGATGCCTGAGCAGGCACACAACTAATGTAGCGATTGCAGTCCCTCCGACGGTCCCACGGGTCCTTGAACCCATCAAATGTGTGGCAGATGGTCTCTCCACCAGCCCACCCTCCTCCCACCATAGTAATGCGGCGGGCGGATCTGCAGGATCGCCACCAATGGCCTGATGCTGCAGTACCACTACCATAGTACTCATCCCAAAGTCACAAGTTCAGGTCCACTGCAATAGAGCAGTTACAGTGGCCCAGTTAGGTCCGCTGAACAAAGTACCTTATATCCATGTTGCGAAGCGTTCATGAATCTGTGTCAATATTGTGTTGTGTATTCTTCAATATTTTCATCAATACTTTTTTCAGACAAGATGGTTTCAATATTCAAGATCATATGAGACGGCACTACCGGCTTATTGTTGCAGCATGTAACTGTTTATAATTTTCTACAAATAACCATGATGACATAAACCCAATGCTTTTGTGACAGAGCCCTTCGTCAGGGCTAACTGTAATGTTAGAAATTGAAACAACATATCACTCAATTAACCTTTTCAGTATCCAGTGCATAACTTCCGTTACAGAATGTTAACACTTAAACCCTCCACCAAAACATTCAGTTGGCATGGTAACCTCAAGCTCAGTGAATACTGATATGAGATAACCATCAGGATAAACATTACATTTACATTGTAAGAAAGAAACCTGAATGGCCTATGATAGTGCCAAAATCCACCGGTATCATAAAAAGTGTGCCCCATGTGGGTCAATTATAAAGGCAAATGAATGCTTTGAACCAGAAGCCTCGGTGGGAAAGAAATCCTGTCAGGAATAACCAAACACTAAACTCACTGTGTGTTCATCATATAGTCAAAGTCAACTGTTGCATAAAAGAATTGGTACGTGAACACTATGTCTTAATAAAACTCAGGCCATGCCCGACCACTACAACACCAATGTGTCAAACGAAACTGTATGGAAGAAATAATTAAAGTAAAAATTAAGCTGCTACTCTAACTCCAAAAACATATCATGCAAATAACATTAAAACTGTTCAATGTTCCTTAAAGGTTTAGTTTGCCAGGTCTACACGGCATTGTAAACTCCACACACAGGCTCTTCAATGGCAGGCCTGCAACTGGGTTAAAGGAAGTGGGTGGAACAATCAGTGCTGCAGGCCTACTCCTAACATTTAATTTACAGACCCTGAGCACATGTGGTGCACATTACTAGGGACTTATAAGCAAATTAAATATGCCAATTGGGAATTAACCAATATTTCCAAGTTTAGGGGAAGGAGCACAAGCACTTTAGCACAGGTTAGCAGAGCTAAATTTCGCAGAGTCCTAATACCAGCAAAAATGAGGCCAGAAAAGTGGAGGAGGAGGGTAAAAGGTTAGGGGGGACCACCCTAAAGAAGGCAGGTGTAACACATATGAATATGTGTGCCATCTATGTCAAAGTGTGAGTGGATCATGTGAGTGTGTCTGAATGTATAAATGAACTATACAAAAATAAGTAACAGCTGCAGGAGCAACCCGAGGATCCAATTGGAATGGGGTATAATTTATTCCAAAACAACAACATCTGATAAGGTGCAAATATGTATATATTTATTTCACACTTCAGCAAAATACTTAACCAATGCATTGTTATATGCATTTAATTAGCAAATGGCGAATATGGTCCAAAGTATGTGCTGCTTAAACAAATTATGGCCTTATTTATGAGGCCCTTACGCCGCTGTTGTGTCACTTTTCGTGACACTGCGGCAGCGTAAAAAATGTGCCACATTGCATCATATTTACAAAATGACGCATCTAGGCAGATGCATCACTTTGTAAACCTCTGCGCTAAATTATACCTGCGACAGGTATAATTAGGCTTTCCTGTTTTCGTTTTCTAGTTTTGGTAAATTATGGTGGGGTTTTTCAGTTTTTTTCAATACCTGAAATAAACTGTGGTTATCAGTGGGTACACAGTACAGAGGGGCATATTATCGAGGGATTTATGTCCGCTTTTTTGGCTTTAAAAGCCAAGAGAGCGGAGATAAAATTATCTCCCTATTACCTAGCTGTCGCTAACACCAGATAGCGACAGCTAGTAGGAGATAGCGACCATCTTGGGCCCCGCTTTGCATGTCAGAAAAATGTATCACTAATGACATGCAAAGTGGGCGTGCCAAGATGTCAGCGACTGGAAACAGTCGCTAACATCGCTATCTCCTATTACCAACTTTTGGAGATATTCGCGCTAAGCGCGAATATCTCCAAAAGCTAACACCTGCCCAGGAGCAGTTCTTAGCCATGTTATCCAATGGGAGGTGGATAACATGGCTAAAAGCATTAGCTCGGTAATGCCTGAATATCGCTGATTTTTCAGCGATATTCATGCATTATTGCCGATTTTTATCGCATTTGTGATAAACCTTGGTAATACCAAGGTTTATCTGCGATAAAAATCGCCGCAGCTCGGCGATAATTTTTTATCGCTAACCAAGCAATAGCGATAATTATCGCTATTGCTTGGTAATATGCCCCAGTGTTTTTCCTGTGTTTATGGAAGGTTTTGCTTTTAATTATAGCTTGCTTCCTGAACTGATGGTGCATGTGTATAGATAGCATGTTTACTGGGTATATGAGGTCAAAATACATTTTTACAAATCAAACTTATTTTAGTACACCATACAATACTTCTTTAGTGAGTCTTTGGTCATGCTTGTAAACCTCTGCACTAAATTATACCTGCGACAGGTATAATTAGGCTTTCCTGTTTTCGTTTTCTAGTTTTGGTAAATTATGGTGGGGTTTTTCAGTTTTTTTCAATACCTTAAAAAAACTGTGGTTATCAGTGGGTACACAGAACAGTGTTTTTCCCGTGTTTATGGAATGTTTTGCTTTCAATTATTGCTTGCTTCCTGAACTGATGGTGCATGTGTATAGATAGCATGTTTACTGGGTATATGAGGTCCAAATACATTTTTACAAATCAAACTTATTTAGTACACCATACAATACTTCTTTAGTGAGTCTTTGGTCATGCTCTCCTTCCTATGTACACTTTAATCTGTGAAAAGGCCCTCTCAACATTAACACTTGAGATGGCAATGCTAAAACAACCAGTACACAATTTTCTAACTCTGGCCAATGACATAGATTTCCATGCCAATACTGGTGCACCTGAAGATTGTGATTGTCTACGACATTTCCTGCAACATATGTGTTGAATAGGGCACATATGCCCTCAGTTATTGAAGTGGTCAAAAATGAAGCAGTACTTTTCAAAGTCTGGAGAAAATTCAGAAGGGATCTAGAACTTGTGCAGAGTACCTCAGTGAAGCTTCATTAACTTCAAATGTCATGGTTGGTGAAGGGACATTTCTGTGCATCATTGCAAGCCTTTTCCCATAGACTGTAAAATAAAATTTCCTGAATTGCTCCTCAACATTTCTTAGATTAAACAAGTGGCAATGATTCTAAAATGGAGCATGTTGCAGTGCCAAAGTCACTAATAGTGTTGCCCAGCCTACTCTCAAGGAGATGTTTCACATCTACACCAATTACGCTGAACACTTGGTAGACAAGGGTGTTTTCAGACTCTAGTATTTTGATTAAGTCCACTACAGCAGTCATGATTCCCTGTAAAAACCTAAGCATGTAGTAGACTGTACTTTTTTCACATCGCTTTCAATATGTGACCAAAGATTATCACATTTCTTGCCTTTGGCATCATCACTAAGCAAAACGGTCGCCACATGGATAATATGGTATTCACAGCCTCTAGGACTGAGAACCAACGGCTAAATGACAAGGTTAGGAAGACTCTTCCTTTGATGTCACACAAAGCACAAAATGAAAAATATTTGCATTTTAGATCCCGGGCCTATCGAAACAGTGTACCAGAAAAGACTACAAAGTCAAAAGCATTCTTCATTAACTCTGAAGATTGTAAAGATGATTTCAGGTCACCATACAACTTTTTCATACACGTAGCTAAATTACTGTAAATACAAACAATATCACTCCAATCTTTATTGAACCTGGTAGGAACTTTTTCCAGCAGCATTCCATGTGACACTGCGTTCCAGGTTTACCTACATCTGGTGTCATGTTTCCACCACTATCTCAGGTGACAACATTCTTTTCACATATACCTGTCACTACACCTTGCGTTGAATGTTTAAAGCCTGGCATGTTTGGCAGTTCACCTACAATCAATACTGACTTGCTAGACCAGGGGGCTAATGTATCGAAGAGTTTCAGTCATTCTCTGTCTGTGGGTAAATATGATGATACATATTGGGTAGGGGTGGGCGGAAATTATGTAATCGCGTTACGCAACTCTTCGTGAAAATGTCAGAAATCTCCGCAAACACGCGGAAATATCTTAAAGATGCGGAAGTGCTTTTCCAACCTGTTCATCAAATTTTCTGCATGATTGCCTTGGAAATGTCTCGCCAACTTGCCCATGCGGTCGCTTATGGGCGCGGCCATCTTGTTTTCACTTTTCCCGCCCACTCGCGATGCTTATTTCCAGTTCTGGGTCACGCAATGCGTTCTCGCACCCGTTCGCGATATGTATTTCCTGTTTGGGAACGCTATTGTGTGTTTGCAACGCTTTTTGCGTGCTCGGGGGAAAATAATGCGCAAACTTGCCCACGCGGTCGCAATGGGCGCGGCCATCTTGTTTTTCACTCTATTGCTATGGTTTTGGGGCCTGATTTTTAATCCTCCCTCTATCTTTGCAATCCTTTGTTTTTAGCAACCTTTTTTTGATCTTTTTTATTTATTATCTCTGAGACTATTTTCCTGATTCTGTATTTTTTGTTTTTGTATATTTTTTGTGTGTTCGTAACTACATTTTCAATCTTTTTCTATTACCTGCTCTTTTCATTTCTTTTACTTACTTTTTTAATTTTTACCTTTTCTTTCCTTTTCTTTCCCGCCCCGGCCTGTTCCAGAACCATGGTAAAGGGCCACAGGGCTCGTCGTAGCCAGAGCCGTGTACCCACAAGGGGAGCAGGGACGGGCCTTATTTGGGGAGGTGGAGTTTGCCTCACTGGTTTTCTTTGTGCAGCGCCACCTTCCCTTAATCCTGGCAGCAGGCGGCAGGCCTGGGTCTGGGTGCGGGCTCCGGAAGTGTCAGCAGCATTGGGGAAAGGTACGCCGGGCAGTGTTTCGCTGCTCTGGTGTCCGGCACACACAGAACCAGTTGACGCACCGGTGGTCTGTTATCCTGGACCGAGACAGGGCCTGCTGTACCTGCTAGGAGTGGAGGACCCGGGTCTTGGTGAGTAACTATTTAATTATTACTACTTTGAGTCTGTTCTTCTGCTCTGTGTTATATATTGCGAATATCTTTTTTCAGACCATCTAGAATGCTGCTGCTTACATTACAGATTTATTACGTTTAAAAGTCTTCTGTGATTGTTAAGACACAGGTGCTCAGCGCTACTAATCTTACTTGTTTGCAACTTTGCGTTTGCGCTCGCTTACCGTGATTATGTAAGAGTTTATTTTAGTGAACTTAAGTTAGGTAATGCTAGAGTGACTCTAGTCCTTCCTTTGTCCTGTCACTAAGAGATAGGGGTGGACTGATACTTAGGTTTAGTTACTTATTAGTATGAGTTTGTAATTTTGTAGTGGTCTACGTGACGTCCCCTCTGTTACGTCAAGTGCTGCTAGTGCTTACCCCAGTCCTTAGTAGAACCTTTTGTAGTTTGTTCAATGAGTGGTAATAGGCTTAGCACTAGAAGAACATCAGCATCAATCAATTAACCAACAATTTGGTGTATGCAAAAATGTAGTGATGTGTCCTCCATTTATGCATTTTTGAGGACTAAAAGAAGTGGAAATGCATACTTAATGTACAATTGGCACGCCTGGAATAGGTGCGCTAGGTCAGGTGGTACATACTACTTAGGCTTAGTTAGTATTCAGGAATCCTAATGGAAGACTGGATTAGTGTTGATAAATAATAAGTAGTCGATCCGCGAATCCCCGATACTATTTGTTGGCCAGATGAGATAGTTCCATTTTATTGCAATTGTTGTTTACATAAATGTTTTTTTTACCATCCTTTAACAATATTTTATTTTTTTCACACCAATCATCAATGTTTCTCTATTTCTTATATCTTTCATGATCAGCACCCAGGCGCAAGAAGACAGGGTCTGAGTCGACGGGAGCACAAGAACAACACCAGGGACAGGAGGACCACGACGAGGGCTCTTCTGCTGGCCCTAGTAAGTCTTCTTGTTTTTAATATTATTAATTCTTATTCCCTAACTTTTACTGCGCCATATTTTTTCCAAACTATTGTTTCTGTTTCCTAATGCTATTTTTTCCCAACAATTATCCTTCGATTCAGACTATCTGTTTCTAAATTCTTGTTATCCCTGCCCCTAACTGCCTCTGCTATGAGGACTCTCTGTACTACTACTATTAGTCTGTCTGTAGGTAAGCTTGCCCAGTTGGCCACTCTTTATTTAAAAAAAGGTTTTAAATAAAACTCAGATTTACCAGTTGCTCTAGCCATTGAGTCCAGTCCTTTGGGTTGCCTCTTGTATTACTTCAAGTCTTATTGATCTTGAGTCTTTTCGACAATTCCCACCAACAAATGCCCAATCAGATTTTACTATTTTGATAGGATAGGACATACTACTACTGTTGTAGGGATTTGCACATACAGAACTTTGCACAAGAAAATAGGATGTTGGTGATGGTAGGTTGGACCTTCCTCACACCTCAATCAGAAGTTCAGAACCTACCACAATCCCCTGCCTGTCTAGTTATAGTAATGTCTCGTCATAACTATTAGCTCTCCAAACCCTCCCCCCAAAGATACCCAACAAGTAGACAACCCAGAACATAACACACCTGACCTCTCAGTCGTTAAAGCAATGCACATGCACACCCTTCCTTTCCCTCACTCACTCATGTAAGTCCACACCAAATACCACCGAGTCTATGTAAGTTCAAAAGTTTTATTTTCAATTGACAAGCTCTGTACGTTGTTCTATAATGCAGCACCAACAGGAAACTGCATAACATTAAAACAATAAACATTGTTACACTTATTTACAGTTACAACAACTACAAGTCCATAGAAAAAAAATGGGAAATCATGATAACTGAACAGTGGTAGAAGAACCATTGTTCAGTTCAGAAGTTCAGAAGTTCAGAAGGACGGGCGAGATTTAATATTTTTGACTGACAGAGAAGGATACGTGTGATGCATGCTGGCATGCATAGGTGGCTGATAGGAATCAGATGCATGGTTGGTTGAATGCCTGAAAAACTCCCACAAATGTTAAAGCCCAAGGAAGTGGGAGGATAGATACATACCACAAATGTTATGTACTGTGCTTGATAGTGCTACCATGCCACTTGTCTTACTGCTTTTCTAAGAGTATATTTTACAATAGTCTTCTTTTTTTCTTTTTGATATATAGCTACTCCTTCCATGAGGAAACCTGATCAGAAGGAGTTGGCCGCCAAGGCTCGGCGCCAGAAGCTGGAAGCCATCCAGCGGGAATATCGCTGACTGGTGGTGCTGGAAGAGGAGGAGGAGGAGGCGGCAGCAGCTGCAACCTCCTTCAATGCCCCGGGCCCAGGGCCCCAGCCACCGCCCTCCAGTGGTATGGCACCACCGTCTGGCAGCCGCCCACTGCCGCCCTTCCTTCAGCATCATTAGTGCCCCCCCACTGTGGCTACAACTGCCGCACTGTGAAGTTCCGTGTCGCCCTTCTTGAGGAGCAAGTGCGTGTCCTCCAAAGTCGATGCCGCAGAACCTAAAGAGACCCTGTTTATTACCCCTTTCTTATTTATTCTTTTGGTGGGTGGGAATCGGGCGTTGAGGTTTCGCGTTTTGGACAATTAGGTTGGACTTTTACTTGACGGACATTGGTTGGGGTTAGTGAGAGGGGTGGGTCAGGTTTTGTGTTTTTTTTACATAGTTTGTTTTTGTTAGGGTTATTAAATCAATATTTCTACTTTACATACAATGTTGTTAATGTTTTGTGGGTGGGGTTACTGTTTTACATCACACTGTTTCCTTGCTGGTGCAGGGCCACCCATAGCTACTGTTTGATTTAAATATTTGGCTGACTTTGTAGTCTATGCATTCTTTAACTGGAGTCAAAGGGATGTGTGAATTGATTGAAAACATCTCCATTATTAATTATGCCCCCCCCAAACTTCTCTTACGTTTGCTTGATGTTTAACTTAGGCGCAGCGATGGCTGAATGGTGATGATGGTTTCCTTTCCTAACATGCCATGGTTGTGGAGGTAGTAGTAGTAGTAGTAGACACTGACAGCAGCATTTGTAAAAAAAGAAAATGAGACCGTCAGTTGCCTGAGAGAGCCTGTTCGAGGAGTAGTAGAATGAAGTACAGTACAGAACTTACTGCGAAACAATATTATGCAAAAATATTTTACAACAAAACATAATGGTGGTGGGGATAGCCTAGTACACAGAGTTACAAACTATAGTTGTGTTGAGTCACTTGACTATGCCTACAGTACACTGGACACAAGCGTAACCGTTAGTGCTGTGTAGGAGGATGACAACAAATCCAATCGATGCCGGCAGTTAATGTGGATGGATAGATTCCTTTGGTAAATAAAAATCATCTCACAAATATACTGCTCATGGGTAGGCAAGCAGAAGACGATCCTCGCCCTGCCTTGAAATTGAAGTACTGTTGCTTTTGCCATATCTGCCCCAATAGGCATGTGATAAATTATTGGTGTACATTTAATTTAGTCACACATCAATAAGTCACACAGCCCGGGGGAAGAGGGTTAGGGTTTGTTGAATGGATGGGAAGGGGGTTTGGGGAAAGGTTTGAAAATGAAAAACAGTACGCATGGACAAACAACAAATGACAAACTCTGTAGACTACCATATCCATATCAATATGTTAAGGGTGAAAAAGGAAATGCATGCATGATGATGAATGATAAGGAGACCTGTATTACTTTTACATATAGCAAAGAAAATTTTAAAATATCTGTAGGGATGAATTATAAACAGAGAGCAAACCTAATGATAATAATACCAAGAAGAAGAACACACTTTTGTAAAGATTGTAGAGAAAAAATGAATCAAAATATTTAAAAAATGATGAAAGTTGTTACTGTTATTGTGTTATCCTGGTCAAAAATGCGGATTTGCATCTCGGCATTCCTCTTGGTTCTCTCGTCCATCAATTTTGGGTGTTGTCACTGCCTGCCTGGCAGATGTAGATTCATTGGTTAGGTAAGTGTGCATTGTTTTGCTAAGTATAGCACAGGGTAAGGCCCGGCCTGTAACTGTAGTTGGAAAAACAAAGGGGATATTGAGAAACAAAGTTTAAATCATGCACAGGCGCATGTATGCTTCATCTCTACTCTAGTCTGTTTCCAGCTTTGACCTACAACAACAACAGGACAGAGCAGGCCCACAGTGCCGGCACGCTTAGCACATCCTCCTTTTAGTGTACATTTTTTTAAAGAGTTGGAGAAAGCACATATCCAGCAACATAGCATTTTACAATTTAAGTGGATAAATCAATGCACCGCAGTCATACCACCGCTACACTCGACTCCACTGCTACACAGACATTAAGGTCTGCTGTGGTTGTTGTTGACTTGTTTCCCTTTATGCCACTCATGAAACGTCCTGACTTATTATTCCATCAATCATCTCAGATACTTGTACTGGGTGACTGTGAAAATCGGTCAGCAGTAAAAGTACAATTTTGTTATTAAACAACAAGAGTAGAAATCCAAAGGCAGAATGAACAGGAGATGTACAAAGTACTGGGAGGAGCCTGCTGGACAGGAACAGGAAGTTGGAGATTCTGTGGCACTTCCTCCCTTTCCCCCATTTTAAAAAAGGACTCCTTGCACAAAAAAGGACAGCCAAATGTCAATCTGAGGAGTGTTTTTCATCCAAATCATCATTTACAGAAGGTTTTATGCTGCTAGAGATGATATTCTTCTCCAGCTTGAAAATTTTACGTGTTCAAGTTCTCGAGCTTCACCACACTTCCGCCGGATGTCGATGTCGCATCCAAAATGATGTGTTTGCGTTCTTAGGTTCTTTGTCGAGTTGGATATTGAAGTGTTTGTGTCCTCACGCTCTCGCTCGCAGTGGAGAATGATGTGTTCAAGATCTTATACTCTCGCAGTGTCTGATGGCGAGACGAATGACGTGATCGCGAGATAGCGCAAACGGCTTCCAACATCTCGTGGAGCACGTGAACGGATAAGAAAACTCATCGGCGAATGCGGGGATCCCGGTAAGGCGATCGCGTGCACGAGAAAGTATTTTCAAGGCGCGAGCATGGACAAAATCTCCCCTATGCTGCAGATCTCGGAAAGGTTTGCATTTTCGCACTCTCTGCGGAACGCGAAATTGCCAATATATCGCAATTTCTGCGAGCAGAACAGAACAGAATTTGACGCCCACCCTTAATATTGGGAAAGATTCTTATGAAAACCACCATTTTACCTATCAGTGAAATCAAAAGTAGCCAAAATATCAAATATGATTTGGATATTTCCTGATTCTCTACAGTTTTTAAAATAACTAAATAAAACCTAAAACATGCTTCGAAACTCTGCATCTTTAGACCAAAGATCATAAAACTTAAAAAAGCAGAAGGAAGAAGAGACAATATTTTGGTTGACATCCCTATATAACAAAATTAAGTTTTTCTTGATGTTGCCTTGTAAAACAAAGTTGCAGTGCCCCTTTAGGAAGAAATAAAGAAGACTCTTTTACTCATCTTTTCCTTTCTTTGAATGGCACTTAGTTTGTGGTTGTGAATGTGTTTTTTCAGTGTTTATATGTTTACACCGGTGATGCCTATTTTCTTTTCGGTGGGGTTTTATCAGTTTTTTAGGTTTAAACCTAAAACCAGATAGCTTAGGTATAATGTATGGGGGGTGGGCGTCCAGGTGCAGAAAAGGCTCATAGAAGTGTTGCAGTGAAATCTATGAAATTTTACTGCAACGCTTCCATGACCTCACTTCATCAAAACTTTACACCTGCTTGGAGCTGGTGCAAGGGGTGACATAGGCCTTTTCAAAGGGGGCTTGCCCATGTGAAATGACACATTGCTAGAGTTGCGTCTGTTTCCAGACACACTCCAGCAATCCACCATTTTTGTGCCGTCAGATACATTAGGATACCTGACGTATCTGACAATCCTTCGGACATGGAGCGCCATACAGTAAATAAGGCACATCCATGGTGTTGCAAGGCAGATGCACTTAAATGTTTTACCGCATTGGTGTGACAATTTTCATAAATAAGGCCCTCTTTTTTTATCAGCTTATTTGTATAAGTAGCATACACATTGACTGATTGAAATATTAGGGTGCTCGTTGTTTTTTGGTGCACTATACAAAAGTCATGCTTATTTGCTTTGTCATTGCTTGTGTTGTGAGTTAAATAATGACAAAATTAATCTTAATTTGAATCTTTAGACCACAAAACAATAACAAAATTTGAAATATGTCAACCAGCTCAGTAGTTAGCAAGAGTCCTGTTCTTGCAAAAATTTACCTCACGTGCAAAAATAAATAAACAATGCGGCACCAACCTGAAAATAGCAGACATCAAATAAGTTGTGTAATGTAAGAACAGATTCTAACATTCACACTCCTATCTCACATGGAAGGTTATATCTTCCTCCCTAGGAAGGAGTAATCCTCTCACTACCTTGCCAATTTCATGATTCTTCGTAGTAATGAATGAAACACAATTCAGCACAAGAGACCATTAAATAAGAACTTTAAAGTAACAACACATCTAAGTGACAGAACCTTTTGCAACAGTGTCAACGTTTCTATAATTGTACAATATCTTTTATTAACTCACAAAACAAGCTGCAAATGTGCTCTCTGTTTAGCTTCAACCAGAAGTGTAAATATTGCTTTGAAACATCACATTGGTAGGGAAAGTGTGTGCAAAGTCTTGCACAAGTGGAAACAGAAAGTGAAAGAGAGGAGACATTGGTAAAGCATAGCAGATAGCAGGGACATCTTTAAAACTCAAATGCATGTTCGGAATTAAACTAAGCATGGGCGAATTTTGCAAATTCGCAATCCGCGAATTTGTGGATTTGCGAATTTGCAATCCGCAAAATTCGCGAATTTGCGCGAATTTGCGGATTTTTTTATTTTTGCGAGTTCGCGGGTGTTTGCGGGGCACTTTGCGTGTTCGCGGGTGTTCGCGAGGCGCTTTGCGTTTTTGTGGGTTTTTTTTTTTGCTGGTTAATCACTGCCACCCTCTCGTTTTTTATGCCCATCTGCCCTCTGTACCACTCGTTTCTGTGCCTTTCTGCCCTCTGCCCCACTCATTTTTTGTCCCCTTCTGCCCTCTGTCTCACTTTTGTGCCCTTCTGCCATCAGCCCCACTTAGAATGGCGCTGGCAAGCTGCCAGCGCCATTCTAAAATAGCTGCATATAGCTTCAACAGGAAGCACTAATAGATAAAGTAAAGCAGGTGCTGGAGTTGAAGGTCAAATTAGGTTACACAATCATTAATCACCCCAAGTTTGGGGTGATTAATGATTGTGTAACTGAATTTGAGCAGCACCTGCTTTACTTTATCTATTAGAGCTTCCTGTTGAAGCTGACTTTTGTAACTATTTTAGAATGGCTCTGGCAGCTTGCCGGCGCCATTCTAAAAGAGTTACAAAAGTCAGTTTGAACTTTTGACCCAATCCGTTCCGCTCGCGGATTTTGCGGGAAATTCACGAATCTCGCGGATTGCGAATTTACCGAAAATCCGCAAAATCCGCGAGCGGAACGGATTTTCCGCCCATGCTTAAATTAAACTAAACTTATTCTAAAGCAAGACATGAGGAAAAGGTTGGCATTAGTCATGTCTGCCCTGTGTTTATTTACAGTGTCAGGTGGTGGACAATGAAATTGGTGGGGTGTAAAATATGTTCTCAGTTCCACAAAGTGAGCAAAGAGTATCCACATGTCCAGAGGATTACTGGAGTGGTGGTGTATGTGATCCAGTACTTACATCTAATGGTGCCTTTGAAGTAGAGGAGGCTTCAAAGACATGCCTTGGAAGTGAATAGGGGTCCTCCCTTCCTCCCATGGCTCCAGACTCACTACGGGAGGGGGCATGCAGCCCTTTGTTTATGGACAAGACACAGCCTATTCTGGTGTAAGTGAGGCTGGTTTAAGCTCCTCCCTCCCATTCAGCCAGTTATGGTTCATCCAGTCACACATTAGCTCCCACTGTGTGTGGCTGTCTAGGAAGAATACACAAATCCCAACTGCCAACTACACACAGTCATGTGACAGGCGTCAGGCGTCAGGCACAAAATTGTTAAGACAAGAAAATGACAGGTTTGTTGTTGCATTGGCCATTCATAAGGAGAGAACCAATTTATTGTAGTGTTATGTGAAGGTAATTAATGGTACCTGTTTGGGAAAGTGAAATTCAGAACAGACTTATTTTGTTTAATTGATTTTGTGTTTTTTTTAATGTTTATATATTTTTGTTTGTATCCAGTGGATTTTCATAAATCGCATGTGAGGTGGGATTAATGTACTGTAAAGACATGATATGTGTGTATTGTACTTCTGTATATGATTAATTATGAATCAATTGATATGAATGTTAATAACAAATAAATGGTGACCACTGTATTGATTATAGTGTTCACTAATAACAGTAAGTTTGTGTAAAAGAATAGTCAGTATTGGTATTGTTCGGTTTTGAGATTTTCAGTGGCTCAACCTTACTGGTAAAAGTGCCCAACACCTGTTTTGTCAACATTCTAAAAGTGGCATTTTCAAAACTGTAGTTTAAAATCCGACTTCCCCTTAAGTTGGATTTTAAATTAGTATTCCAGAGACACTAAACATGAAATGGTTATCACTTCCCATTTGGAAATTACACTTATAAAATATTATAGGGCAACTCCAATGTTATCCTATGGGAGATACAGGCCTTGTAGTAGTGAAAAATAGATTTTCACTACCAGGACATGTAAAACTTAAAAGTACATGCCCAACGTTTTAAATAAATTGCACAGTCTCTTCGGACTGTCCTGGTCTACCCTAGGAGTGACATATGTATTAAAAAAGAAGGTTTGGCCTGCCAAAAATGCTCAGTTTGCCAGGCCAAAATTGAAGTTTTTAAATGCACACACAGGCTCTACAATCACAGGCTGAGATATGTTGAAAGGACTACTTAAATGAGTTGCACAATCAGCACTGCAGGCCCACTAGTAACATTTAATTTACAGACCTTGTGTATATGGAGTACCACTTTACTAGGGACTTCAAAGTATATCATGCTAATTAGGAATAAGGCAACATTACTATGTATTAATGAATGAACACATGCCTGGCTATTTACCGGTAAACTTCATCACTCTGAGTACAGGTCTTCTTCACCTCAGTCCTTACTGCAGTCCTCTGCTCCCACTAAAATTGATTACCTTAAACAACCAGATAAATTCACCCAAATTACCACCCCTATTCTAGCATGCCATATAGGTGGAAGCCCCACCCACCCAAATCCCGACATATTCAAGCCCAGTAGAATCAAAATGCCAGATGGGACCAGGGGCGGTAATTCAGGACTGAGACAAAGAAGACCTGTACTTGGAGTAATAAAGTTTACTGGTAAGCAATCAGGCATTACCCCCTCATACCTCTCCCTCATCCAGGCCTTACTGCATGAGGCAATGCCCAAGCAGACACATTTTGGTTCAACAAGAACAAACCACAAAACAAGACACCGACCCATAAGTCAATATACAACATCAGGTGTCTATTCAAACCATAACACAAAAGTCAGACATCATGTACCAAAGACAAAACATGATCTGCAAAAGAGGTAGAAGAATTATGAAGGTATGAGGGGGTACCCAAGTAGCAGCACAACAAATATCATGGAGCGAGGCACCCTTAAACGCTGCCCATGAAGCAGACATTCCCCTAGGAGACCTGCCCTGCACAGAACCTAGCAGTTGTTGACCCACAGATTCATAAGCCCTTCTAATAGCCAATTTAAGCCACCTAGATAAGGTAGCCATGAAAGGACTTTAGTGGAGAGGTCAAAAGTAATAAACAAAGAATCTACTTTATGAAAATACTCCATCCGTGACACATAAATGGATAATGCCCTATGCACACAAGGGTATGCAACTGGAACTGATCCTCTGATGCAGGAACCAGACCAAAATTGAAGTTTATAACTGCAAACACAGGCTCTACAATCACATGCTGAGACATGTTGAAGGGACTACTTAAATGAGTGGTACAAACAGCGCTGCAGACCCACTAGTAACATTTAATTTACAGACCCTGTGTATATGGAGTACCACTTTACTAGGGACTTCAAAATATATTATGCTAATTAGGAATAAGGCAACATTACTATGTATTAATGAGTGAACACATGCCTGGCTACTTACCGGTAAACTTCATGACTCCGAGTACAGGTCTTCTTCACCTCAGTCCTTACTGCAGTCCTTTGCTCTCACTAACATTGATTACCTTAACCAACCAGATAAATTCACCCAGTATGACCACCCCTATTCTAGCATGCCAAATGTACCTTCTCTGTCAAAAATGACTCCCAGGTATTTGTACTTGCGTAACTGTGCATTTGGATCAGAAGCTGCTGAAGGCCGATATAGGTGTGACTGAGTAGTACGATCAGAAGCTGCTGAAGGCCGATATAGGTGTGACTGAGTAGTACGGTGGATGGATGAAGAGACAAAGACATAATAAATCATACATTTGCAAAATATATGCAAATTTAAGACAGAATAATAATTACCCAATGGTGAAACAGGAAACCCAACCCTCTGGCCAAAGGACTGGTGGAGGTGTTCTGATTAAGAAATCACAAGAGAAAGTCTATAGGACAGGATCAGGACAGGATAAGACTTACTAAACTTCTCCAGAACCCCAACGCATAGGAAAGCATCCCTCTCTTACTCTCTCTCTCTCCCTCCTCGATATTCTTCTGCAATCTTCAATCTAATCAGGTTGTCTTTCAGGAATGAATCTTCCCAGTCTGTTCTCTTCCAGCAACAGCTCTCACTCAGACTTCTCAGCAAAAAAAAAAAGCAATCTCCAGCAGCACTCTCTTAATCTTTTGGTTTTCCTGCATGTCCCACCTTTAAAAGTTGCAAATATAAGTGGATAACGGACTGTGATTGGACAGGGGCAGGGGAGTTGTCATCACCTCATGCTGTCATGCTCAATTTCTTAACTAATTCTTTGTTTAGCAAAACCCTTCCCCTTTAGCTCATTTATTATTCTGCCTTATCATTTTCTCATGTGTCTGTTGTATCAATTTAAACCATTTTGCAATAGAATTCTACAGTTGATGAATGCATTCACACAGCGACTTGTCCTTGGCTCTTGGCAGTCTGTCAACGATCCGGTCAGTGGGTCAAAATTTTGGAGAAGTGTGGCTCAACAGTTAGAGGCGGCAGAACCGGAGGCAGAGATCGGCCCGGGACCAGGGTTCAATTCCCGACGCGGCCGGGTGCAGGACCAATGTCAGCGGGCCCGATAAATCTCGCCTTGGTGCCACTCTAACCATGGGGTCCCACGCTGCAACTCTGGGCAATAGCTTGCTTTATCTCCATTCCGGCCCCATCACCGCCGGGGATGCCTGGCTGCACCTTGGGGATGCCCAGTAAAGGGACCATCTCACAGGGAAAGCCAGGACGGGTTCCCCAGTGGTACAGCGCTGGGACGCTTCCGGGTAACCACGCGCTCTATAAATTCAACATTCATTCATACATGTCCCAGCTGGCGTACATCTTCACTGCCATCTTTTTCATTGGCTTAGCACATTAGGCCCAAACATACACTATTAATAAAGGAAACATAAACAGATGGTCATTTCTCAAATATGTGATTGTCACTGTTCACCAACACCTTCTACGCTATCCCATTTTAAGTTCTCTTTCTGAAGCAAAAGCATTAGCATATGGCTGGTACGCAGTGCCTCAAGACCTACAGTTAGTAACTCTTGCGCATACGTGAGAGTTTTCCCTCTCAAACGGGTTAGTCACATGGTTATTTACGTAGTTCTGGTTTGCAGTTTTATGCGGGATTCCGTCGCGTTACAAATTATTCTTTGTTATTTAAACGTGCTTAAAGCTCTTTTCCCCATATGTGAAGGTTGTGCGTATGTGATTTTTCATTTCTTTTTCTATTCTAGTGATTAGTACTTGTTAACGAGAGATTGATCAGAGCAAGTTTCGTTTTTCTAGAATCCTTGCTCCATCAATCCCCCCTCTGATGGCATTTTAGAGCCATCATAAAATACCCATCATTACCAAGTGCCAACTTTATCATTTAGTCGTGGTATCTACATTGTTCTCTGCACATTCTTTATTTCTCTCTTTTGTGTTCTTTTCTTTCATCTTGCCATACAGATTGTCTCTCATTTCCTCTAGCTTGATTTTCTCCCTTTTTCTCTTTCTTCACATCCTTCTATTCTTGATTTCAATCACTGATCCAGTTCTCATTTTTCTCTTGCAACATTTATAGGTCATTATTATCATTAATGTCACCAATAGTATTGTAATTACGGGGATAAATATTTTCCCTATGCTTAGAGCTCTTTTCCCATATGTGAATGTTGTGCGCATGTTATTTTCATTTCTTTTACTATTCTAGTGATTAGTACTTGTTAATGAGAGATTGATCCGAATAAGTTTTGTTTTCTTGAATCCTTGCTCCATTGGGCCAGCCATTGTAAAAGAAAATCATCAGTTGAGATAAGCTTAACCAGCAAATACCCACAAAATACGGTGGAAATGGTCCCTTAGAAAATAATAAAACCAACACAAATATTAATAGCAAAACTATTCATCACATTTCACAAACCAGCAACACAACAATAAAAGAATCAAAGAATGATAGTGGATGTTTCAGCCCAAATGTAGACTTGACTAGGGCCATCATCAGGACAAAGTGTTGCATAGACATTTTGGTGAAAAACAACCTAGACAGGAAAAATGGAGAGAATATTAAAAACTGTTGAATACACCAAAAGTTATAAGGGAATGAAAGGAGTCTCAAAACACAATCACAGAGTGTATAAGCGTGTCTGGAGAAAAGAAATTAAATAAATAATAAACATGGTGGCACGATCACAGTCCACAACGTGGTCTTGCACCTAAGTGAATGTTAATTCCATAAATCACAAGCCAAACAAAGAGGAGACTCACCATGTGCCAAGTAGTCATAAGAGTCATAAGTCAATATACAACATCAGGTGTCTATTCAAACCATAACACAAAAGTCTTGTACTTGCAAAAGATGTGGGCAGTCTATCCAAGGAGTGAGTATAATGATAAGCAAATGAGCCAATCATAGTAGGTACCACCTGATCAAAAACATAAACAGGATTAGGACTGACAAAAGTCAGTAAGTATGTGTGGTTCCATTTTTACAAATGCATAGTGCCCAACAGCAATTGAGTACAAACACTTACTCCAAGGGGATCTCAATATTCAACCACGGAAGTCCACAAATCAAAGAAAAGGGGAGAGGGAGTTCAATGTGCTTAGGCAGAGTCTCGAACTTCCACTAAGCCACTCGTATTATGCAGGCCAGCGTACATTTAACTTGGGAACGAGGTACCTATTGTGCAGCAAATGCACCTAGTAATAGAGCATAGTTTGAATTAGTGGTCATATAAACAACAACGTGCAAAGGTATAACTAGCATCACTAATGCCAACACTCAAGGGTCACAACTTACTTTTGATGGCCGATGAAGGCACCAGCAACGGAGGGCCCTGAGGGTGGGGGTTCATCTGATAGAAAAGACCACCAAGTTGCTGAATGCTGAATGGCAATGTATAGAGAAATGATCACTACACCCATGTGGACCTGAGCTGGCATGTACTGGACTGGAAGACCATGAATTGATTTGCTGCTATACTTGTGGACATCAGTGATGTATGAGGGTAGGGATAATTTATCCAGCCACAATGTATCAAGCATGAAAAGCGCAAACCTGTCCCACCGCATATCAAAATTGGAATGCCGCTACACTAACGGATGTGAGATACAGAGATAGGTAGAGAAACAGTGTACAGTCATGAAGAAACCGGCGCCGCACACTCACCTGTGCTACAAAGCCAGGAATTTTGGTTAATGCAGACAACAAATGCTGAAACTAGACCTATTATTTTAATTATCAAAACAACAACTGCACAATACAATACAAAAAAGGGGCTAAAAAATAGGTTGCCAAAATTTTGAGTACTAGGTTTATTCAATAACCAATGATATCTCGCCTGGCTGACTGCATCAAGGGAAGAACCATTGACTTCGTCTTAAAAACCAAGGGGCAGATTTACAAGCCCCTTGTGCCGCCATTGCGTCACTTTTTTTTGACGCAACGGGGGTGCAAACAATGGGGCCAATTTACAACGTGACGCATCCAGGGAGATGCGTCACATTGTAAAGCCTTGCGTCAAATTATACATGCGCCAGATACTTGATTTGTGTGTTTATATAGCGCTTGAATCACTCTCAGAGGGGTATCCCAGCGCTTGCAGACTTACAGAAGTAAGCTGTCATGTAAAGGCAGATCTAGAAAAGGGCAGTTTTTAGAGCCTTCCTTAATTTCAGATGGTCTGGGCACTGCCTTAAAGCGGTGGGAAGTTGGTTCTACAAGGAGGGTGTCGAAGGCCTTTCCTCCCGTCCTTGCTTTCTTGACCATGGGGATCTTCCGCAGAGATTTTGAGCCAGAGCATAGGTCCCTTTGGGGAGTGTATTGATGAAGCCTCTCCACCAAATAGGTTGGTCCATTTCCCCATATAGCCTTGTGGGTCAAACAGCAAATCTTAAGTTTCACTTGTTTACGCACAGGTAGCCAGTGGAGCTGTTGGAGGAGGGGAAGTGAAGCTGTTCTGTATGGGGCGTTCAAGGTTAAACAAGCTGCCGTGTTTTGTACTACCTGAAGGCGGTTCAGAGAAGACTCATTAGCCGCAATCAGTAGGGCATTACAGTAGTCTAATTTGCCCAACACAAGGGTTTGAATGAGGGTCTTTCGCAAAGAATCAGGAAGATAAGCAAAAACTTTTCTCAGTAGGCCAAGTACATGAAAGCATGAGCCAACGGTGTGTATCACATGCTCTTTCATGGTTAAGGTATGTTCGAGACACATCCCTAGGTTATTTGCCATTGTTTTTAGTGCTAGAGCCGTTCCCAGCTCTTTAGGCCACCATTCCGGTGTCTATAACAATGGGGCCTCTCCAAAAAGCATGATTTCAGTATTTCTGGCATTCAGCTGTAGAAAGTTGTTTCTCATCCACTGTGTGATAGCCAGCATGCTGGAAGAGAAGGAGGCTTGGGCTGTCTGAGAGGTTGTATTGAAGGAGAATGTGAGTTGGGTGTCATCTGCATAGGATATTGGGATGAACCCGTAGCTCCTCAGTAGTGAGGCCAAGGGGGCAATGTAGATAATAAACATGGTTGGGCTTAAACATGAGCCCTGAGGCACTCCCTTGGTCAGTTCTTTCCTGTTGGAACAGTATGGCCCCAGATTAATGGTCTCGGAGTGGTTGCTGAGAAAACTAGTCATCCACTGCAATGCCACTCCACCAATCCCGGCTTCCTTCAGTCTCCTGAGCAAAGTCTGGTGGTTGACTGTATTGAATGCGGCGTAGAGATCTAATAACACCAGGAGAGTAGATTGACCATTATCTATAGCTAACCTGATATTATCAGTAACGGCCACCAGGGCTGTTTCTGTGCTATATTTTGGCCGGAAGCCCGATTGGGATGGATCAAGGTAGCCAGCCGATTCGATATGGTCAGATAGATGTTTATTAACATGTTTTTCCAATACTTTGCTCAGAAAAGGTAAAAGGGAGATGGGGCGCAGATTTGAGAGATCTTCCATGGAAGCTTTGGTCTTTTTTGAATTGGAATGATCTGTGCTGCGTTCCATGTCAATGGTAGGTGGCCTTCTTTCAGCGATAAATTCAATAAAGAGCAGATTGGATCTAACAGCTGTTTGGCAAGAAAGGCTGATATTCTTGCAGGTAAGATGTTGAGTGGCGAGCTGGATTTTACCTTGCACATTAAGGTTTCTGTCTCTTCCTGGGATAAAGGGGGGGGGAACTCAGCAGTGATTTAGTCTTGGGACTTGGCGAGGATACCATAGTAGTGTCTGCCAGCTGTGGACTGCTTGCCGTGGTGATCTTAATGTAGATGGTGTCGATTTTCTGCATGAAGAAACCCTTATTTTATCACAGAGGGACTGAGAGAAGTTTTCTTCCCGATCACAGGCTTTGGTGTTAAGAAATGCTTTCAGGATCTGGTACAGGGTTTTTGGAGTGTTCTCTGCTTGGCTTAGTTGCTGAGCTATATGGGTTTTTCGAGTCTGCTTTATGTTTTTGTGGTAAAGAGTGAGGGCTAACCTATATTTCTCTTTATCATCAATAAGATGGGTATAATTTATGCAGGCTGGGTGTTCTGAAGCAAAAGCCATGTAGAACGGGCGCAGTGAAATTTACAACATTTCTCTGCGTCACTCTACGCCTTCACTGCATCAAAATCCCTACGCCTGATCAGACCCGGAGTAAGGAATGACACAGGGCTCTTTGTATGGGACTCACCTATCTGTTGTGGCACATAGCTGGAGTTGCATCACTTTCATGAACAACTCCAGCGATGCATCACTATTGTGCCAACAAATGGGTCAGTATTGTAAATACAGCGCATCCATGGTGACGCAAGGACATTTGGTACTGGCGCAAGGAAACTGACGCACCTGTGCAGATGCGTCAGTTCCTTGTAAATCTGTCCCCAAATACCCCACAACATGGGAGTATCATTGTACCGAGACTGATGGAACACATTATTCAAGTTCCAGAGTAGCCAGCACGGCAAGCGCAAACCTGAGCTAACGCGTCTCAAGTCACTGTGCTGAAAATGAAGTGCCGATGGTGGACATGCAGCTTTGTTTGCCATAATTTGACAGGGTATGCTCAGACGTGAGTCCCTTGCTCACTTTGCCACTGGATTCAAGCAAGCCTGGCTGAAGACGGCTGCAATGCCAGAAAACGGTCCTAGGACGCTTGTTTCCGGTCCAGGGAAGACATGGCTTGGCAGTTCGGGCTGGACTAATCCCATGAGGCACAGGGTCAGACTGATTTGCATATGGCAATGTCTGAACTGGGGTGGCAGAGTGGGCTAAAGAACGGTGATGGATTAAACCCAGATCTGTTGACTTGGTGTGAGTGTTTGATTGGTTCAGATGCTCCGTCCATCACCACCCCTTTTTGTACCGCTTTGTTCGCCATAAGTGGGCAGGGTATGCTGAGACGTGAGTCCCTTGCTCACTTTGCCACTGGATTCAAGCAAGCCGGGCTGAAGACGGCTGAAATGCAAGACACCGGTCCTCGGAAGCTTGTTTCCGGTCCAGGGAAGGCATGGCTTGGTAGTTCGGGCTAGACTGTTCCCATGAGGCACAGGGTCAGACTGATTTGCATATGGCCATGTCTGAACTGGGGTGGCAGAGTGGGCTAAAGAACGATGATGGATTAAACCCAGATCTGTTGACTGGGTTTGAGTGTTTGATTGGTTCAGATGCTCTGTCCATCACTACCCCCTTTTGTACCGCTTTGCTCGCCATAAGTTGGCAGAGTAAATGTATAGGCATTTATATAGCGCACTACTTACCCGTAGGGTCCCAAGGCGCTTCGACCGCTGCGAAACCCTTCCTGGCTTCCCTGAGAGATGGTCCCTTAATGGGTATCTCCAGGGTGAGACCAGGCATCCCCGGCGGTCTGGTGGGGCCGTTAGTGAAGATGAGGCAAGCTAATGCCCAGAGTTGCCGAGTGTGATCGCTGATCAGAGTGGGCACCGAGGCGAGAGAATTATCGAGTCCGCTGACCCTGGTCCAGAAACCTGCCGCGCCGGGAATCGAACCCTGGTCCCGGGCCGTCCTCTGCTCTCGGGTCTGCCGCCTCTAACCAGTGAGCCACACTACTTCACTCAGAGTATGCTCAGACGTGAGTCCCTTGCTCACTTTGCAACTGGATTCAAGCAAGCCGGGCTAAAGACGGCTGAAATGTCAGAAACCGGTCCTCGGAAGCTTGTTTCCGGTCCAGGGAAGACATGGCTTGGCAGTTCGTGCTGGACTGTTCCCAAGAGGCACAGGGTCAAACTGATTTGCATATGGCCATGTCTGAACTGGGGTGGCAGAGTGGGCTAAAGAACGGTGATGGATTAAACCCAGATCTGTTGACCAGGTGTGAGTGTTTGATTGGTTCAGATGCTCTGTCTATCACCACCCCCTTTTGTACCGCTTTGTTCGCCATAAGTTGGCAGGGTATGCTCTGACGTGAGCCCCTTGCTCACTTTGCCACTGGATTCAAGCAAGCCGGGCTGAAGACGGCTGGAATGCCAGAAACCGGTCCTCGAAAGCTTGATTCCGGTCCAGGGAAGACATGGCTTGGCAGTTCGGGCTGGATTGTTCCCATGAGGCACAGAATCAGACTGATTTGCATATGGCCATGTCTGAACTGGGGTGGCAGAGTGGGCTAAAGAACGGTGATGGATTAAACCCAGATCTGTTGACTGGGTGTGAGTGTTTGATTTGTTCAGATGCTTCGTCCATCACCACCCCCTTTTGTACCCAAATACCCCACAACATGGGAGTATCATTGTACCGAGACTGATGGGACACATTATCCAAGTTCCAGAGTAGCCAGCACGGCAAGCGCAAACCTAAGCTAACACGTATCAAGTCACTGTGCTGAAAATGAAGTGCTGCTTGTGGACATAAGGGATAAAGATGGATAGGGATACACTTTGAAACAACCAGCGAGTGCAAGTTATTTATAAGTGCAACAAAGACTACAAATTATGGTAAACATAATCCAACAGCTTAACCCCTTCCACACTCATGACGAGCTGGGCTTGTCATGGCGTAGCCTCCTCGCACGCTGATGCCGAGCCCAGCTCGTCATGTATAGTGTGATTTCCAAAATCCCAGCATGCGAGCAAAATAACGCTAGCGCGCATGAGGTTAAGAGCTGTCAAGGACATATAACAATAGAAGTTGGAATAAAACCAGCTAAATTGAATGAAAGAACAAAAATGACTCGGGAAACAACATGACCGTTGTTGGGTGATCACTGGTATGCCCAATCATTAAATAAAAGACAAATACCTCACCAATATAGCATTGCTGTACTTTATGTTCCTCAGCAAAAGTTCACTTGAGTTGTTCTTCTGTTTCAATCTCTCTTCTGTTCAGCGTTGTAGTTATATAAGAAATGCAGCCACCTGCACACAATCAATATTGATGGATAGGTTTTTATGTCAGGGCCGCTCATGGACACAATTGTAGTGATGGACTTTACAAGTATAATTTAATATCTATCAAAGGACTCAACATTTCAGGAGCAGCATACATAAACAGCCTTCCTTGTAGTTCGTCAATCGTTTTCCCTCACACCAGCTCTCTCCCCAACATTCTAAGTTACATCAGAATCTACCTGGTGGTGCGGAGTAACATCAGGGACACTGTATTACAACAGTATATTTTAATTTACATCACTACAATATTCATGTCTGAACACCACCCATGACACCTAGGCCTAGATGTAGGTAATTTTATTTTACCACTTCTTAAATACCGAATTTTACCGATTCAGTATTTAAGAAGTGGTAAAATAGAGGGGGGGGGAGTAGGTATTACAGAATCGGTAAATACCGAATCGTTAAGATTCGGTATTTACCGATTCTGTAAATACCGAATCGGTAATGCCCATTGATTCCTATGGGCATTGAAGCCTATAGGAATCAATGGGCATTACCGAATCGGTATTTACCGATTCGGTAAATACCGATTCCAGCAAGGGTGCAGGGGGTGTCACTTTGACACCCTCTAGCACCCCAAACACACGCATGTGTGCCATGTGGCACAAAGACATGCCCTAAGGGCATGTCTGTCTGTCACATGGCATAGGTGTGCATGCACAGATGTGCATGCACACCTGAATTCGGTATTTTACCACACAATAGGATTGTGTGGTAAAATACAGACTCTTAAGGGCCTGTGGCACTCTTAGGAGTGTCACCTACATATGGATTTACCGATTCGGTAAATATACCGATTCGGTGTTTTACAGAATCGGTATATTTACCGAATCGGTAAAATTACCGATTCTTAAAATAACATGCCCCTACATCTGAAAACCCTAATACCGGTCGGAAACGGCCGAAATCGTCCGTTTCCGACCGGTATTATGGGCTCCTACATCTGGCCCCAAGTGTAGAGCACTTTCTTATGGAGCCACAGCACCTTCTGCTGGTCCATAACGTAAGCTAGCGGCATGCCTTTTTTGCTGGTAGCGACCAATGTCTTTATCCCTATTATTAGATTAGGCTCTCCCCTTGATCCAGAGCCTACTCTCATATTGCACCTGACCTGTGCTACTGTAGGGCCTGCCTTAGCCAAACTCTGTAATCACTCTACCAGGTTCTGAGATAAACGAGCCAAATGCAAAATTTCTTAATTTGTCGATTAATGATTTCTATATTTGATAAATCCCTTCTTATCCAGGTTTAAGGTCTTTCTGTCAGAAAATCAATGCAGAATACATCTTTTATATAGATGGAATTTCTTCCTCAGAGCATTTTTCTCTACTCTTTTTCATATGGTCTTCTTGGGAGTTCCTGCCGATCGCCCTCGGAAAGAAAATCACAGGTAAGTTTCTTGCCTATAATTTAGCAATCAACTTTCTTCTTTTCCTATGGTTTCTGCTGCATTGCCAATTATACATTTAAGTAATCTCTTAATTTCTGATCATATTTCTGCTCTCTGTCTTTTTGATATAAAACTGATCTATTTTTCACCAGGCTTCCTTTACCAACTGAAAATGACCCTTTTCATTATTTGTTACTGACTTCTCTTTTCAGGGTATAATTTTGCTTCACTCCTTACGTCAGAATAAAAACAAATGTAAAGAGAAAAAATAGATGCTTTCCAATTTATGTAATATATCACAAAAATAGGGGTCATCCTGCTTTTTCCTGGTCCCGAGAAACCAAAAGAAAAAAAAACTGTCTTCAGCAGTATAACTTTGGGTGCATACATTATGAGGAGAGTGAGTAAGGTTTGGGGTGTACTTTCAGTATCGGGTTGGGGTTAAAATTCTCAATTACTTTCCGATTGTCCCTAAAACCTGCCCCTTTAGTACTCGCACACTTTCATGCACCTGTGATAGCCATGCTCCCCCAGGAGTGTGGCGTGCTGTTTCCCTTCTCCTGGTGGCCATGCCTATAGTGCCTAGAGTTGGCGTCTCTGTCTAGTGTACCACTGTTACCAGTCCTTAGGCAGGGGAAGGACGAAGCCTCGCTCACTGTCAGGTCTTCCTCGGTTCAGTTACGACACCGATTCAGGGTTTCCTGCTCTGGTGTACTAGACGAATCCTTTAGCGGTTATCTCCTTCTCCATTAGGTGTCCATACGTGCGCTTCTCTCTGTGTCCTCCCCTCCTAAGAATTTTTCTGGTCCTTCTTCTCTTTCCACTACCTCATCCGGGCCCTAAAAAATGAAAAGTCCCTATTTTGTTTCCACTTTTTCTAGCTCTTCCCTATTGGAGACAGACAAATATTTAACTCTTTCACATCCTTCTCTTTTAGATGGTGATGGTGGCGGCAACCAGAGAATATTTTCAGGAGAGTCATCTACCTCCATTTCTCCCTGCATAATCTTGCCATTTTGACACTCTCTATTATCTTCCCCTTTGTCAATGCAGCTGAAAATAGACGTTGGTACTTCTGCTGAAAAAACAACTTTTAGCTGATCTGTTGGTTCTCAGTAATTTCCTGTCTTATTCTCATCTTTCATTTCCTACAGTGACTGCCTTAAAAGGAGGTCACCTGTCTGATATCATCCTTGTTGTTGGCCATGTGCAATCAGAATTCTGTTAATCAAATTGTATTGAGGTCTCCGTCTGGGATTAAAAAAGGATAATCATGGATCAAGACAGCATTGAACCATTTAACCTGTTAAAGCTCACTGCAGTATCACATGCCATTGGTGGAGAAGGGACTTTAAATAAATATTTGATTTACAGTATCAATTCTATTACTCATCCGGAGGAAAGTCCCCGCTCATTACTGGGTACAGGGGCCGAAAGATCTTGGAAGCAAGAAGAATTAATCAGGAGCTGAAATTAAATCTATCTATTCATCATAGTTCGATTATCATTACGTTTATGTCAATGATGAGATTTGATATGAGTTTTCCAAGTTTTATTAAAATATTTTAGTAAGTATATTTTTATTAATAAGTTCACAAAATAGACAATTAATTAATCATTAATATTACAATACAGAACAAATGCATAGAGTGTTCCATATACGTAAGTCTCTATTCTAAATCTAGAAAATGAGAGAAAAGTATTTGTTGAAGCCTAGAAAGAGTTCCAAATCGAGAGGTTAAAGCATAATCTTTAATCAGTTCTAAACCAGTCAGCACTTTCCATAAAGAGAGGTTCAAGAACTCACCAGAGTCTCAGAGCAGCATAGTTTCAGGCAAGGGAATTGAATTGATCTCTCTGAGAAAATCAAAGAATAATCTCAGCAAATGGCTTTGCAGAGAGCCTTAATATAGTCTAAAGAAGAATCTCTCCTTCCTACTCTAGGAACACATGCTAATATAACATTTTGATATCTATCACTAAGATAAAATGTGCATTCTTCTGTCTTCTCAGCCAATCACCACACAGGGAATAGGAAAGCCTCCGTCATCTAAGCGATTCAGGACAAAGGGCTTACAGACAGTAGGGGCATCAATACGATGCCAGTCGGACAAGCGATGACCAGCATTGTTTCAGAAATGGGACTGCCCGACAAGGAGTCGAAGGTCCTGCTACCCTGATAATGATGCGACCAGCTTCACGACGGTCGGAAAGTGAATATTTCCTATTGTGGCTTGTACTACGAGCTTCAGAACAAGCCACAATCGGAAATATGCACTTTTTAAACATCCCGCATGCTGCCACAATATGCAGGTATGTATGGCGGGCACCACAGTTTCCCCCCAGGGTCCATAGCAGAGGTCCAGAAGGGACAGGTTCTCAGCTAGGAGCCCCAAAGGTCCCTTTCTATCTGCTTTTCTATGGTGGACGGCAAGAGCATTGTAATACCTACAGCGGTGCCTGAGCAGGCACCACCCCTATTGTAGGGATTACTGTCTGTCCGACTGTCTGAGGGGCTCCTTGAACCCATCAGATGGTCCCTCTGCCCGCTGCCTCTGACCACACACATTGTAATGTGGTGTTCGGACCGCAGCAGCAGATGTCGGGCGGATCGCCTCATACGAGCTGTTGGAATAAACCTAGCGAAACATCTCATAAACATTGTGCAAGTTGAAGTTAAGTTCCCACTGTTCTTTTTTACTACAACACAAAACAGTTCATGGTTAAGTCTCTACATCACACAGAATGCAATTCTCACACATTCTAACTTGTGAATGTTGCTTATGAAGTAACGTTTTTCCATTAGTTCATGTTCAGTTCAGCATTTTTGTATCATTCAAAGTCAAGCATCTTTCATTACTGACACTCCTGACCGTAGTTCAGTGAAAAGGAAAAGGAAAAAATGCATTCAGAAATTTTTCTAACTTAATTTATGCAGCTATGAAAGCTGAGTGCTCTTACTTTGTCTTTTAAATGTGGCTTTTTGTTTTGAGGCCTAAATATTATTTTTACATGTAAATTCCATTATATTTAATCTACTAAAAATGCTCTGGCAGGATTCTTCTTTCTTATTTTGCAAGTATGTAATCTATTTTAACTTGATTTGACTGAATGTTCTCCTTTTTCATCTGGATACTAGTCCAAGGCAGTTATTCTCCTAATTTTCATTCATCCTTCAAAACCATTACCTGGGGGTAACTGAGGGTCCTTTCCTTCCTAAGTGCCACTTTAGACATCATAACTATAGCCTCATTCCCTCTTTCCATCTCTCCTTCATAATCTCGCAGATTACACTAAGATTATTCTCTAACATGATGCTAGCTTTGAACAATTTCTTTCTAGTATCATGTTTATTCTGTTTGCCTGCACTTTGGATATTCCTAAATAAGAGAATACCACAAAGCCTTTCTTTCCCTTAAATTGTGGGATCTCTTTTTCATTTCAAAAGGGTCTTCATCATCACAAAGCAGGGGCATCAATTTTGATAAGCTATTTCATCTTCCCTTGAAGATGGTACTTCTTTATTTCTCTTAGGTTAGTATTTCTTTTCCACTTATGACCAACATGTGTATGACTGTCTTACTCTGCATCTTAGTTATTTGACTTCCTCCTTACTTCTCTTATTAAAGGGTTGTTTCTGCAGATGGGTTTTTCAAAAGACACATGTCTTCCTTATTTATTGGGAAGTTGTGTGGATAGGTTCTTCTAAAGAGGCACCTCTTCAGATTTCTCAAAGATGCGAGGTTATCAGTGAGTCTTACAAATTCACAAAGGCTTTTGGCAAAGTCTTGGGGCCAGACATAAGAAGGTCTGGTTTAGTGCTTTAGTCATTCTCACCTTTTCATTTCTAGGATCCAACATATTTTTCTTCTTTAGGGTTTTGATTCCCTCATGTGAGTAAGAGTTAAGGGGTAATTTAGCTTTAGGCAGGCAGGATACACCAGCACAAAACGTCAGGCAGACTGTCATGTTTCCATTGGCAGAAACCTTATACTGATTGTCCATGGGCCACTAAGAAAACTTACAATATCATCAGAGGAGCCACACTGCTCGCAGATCCTCTAAAATCCTAAAGATCCCTTCCAGGCAGATGCACATCTCTAGGTATGGCAAATAGCAGGCCTCCTGCTATACCTCTAGCTCCCTCAATAACACTGGGCTGATAACTACAGTTATATGAAGTAACTCCGGAATTATGATTTTTTTTTGGTTTTTATTGCACTTAGTACATACTGGGTGTGATAAAAACAAAAAATTCCTTCGTTATATTTCAGGAGGTCAAACCTACTGGATTTGAAAGGGAGAAAAAACAGTAATTACCAGGAAATCAAGATTTTGGTGTAGTAAGCACCAAAGCCTGCATGCCATGCCCCATTTCATGGTCGAAATTTATAATAAGAGAGAATTCACATCCAATAAATTCCATACACCTCGATGCCAGAATTTATTGATGAGATAATTATTGCATCAACCTGGCCAATTCATAATGAGGGACTATTTTTTTAAAGTATATGATGGTGCTACGTGGCATCTTGAAGTTCATTCTGGCTTCCCGGGATTACCAGTGTAGGGGTAAATTGTTCTGACATTTTGGCTCGCTGTGGATACATATCAAATAGTACTTAATTGAAACTAGATTTTATTTAGGGAGTCCAGCTAGTATAGAAATTCCACCATCTGGGTGTACCATAACCTAGACTTGATAGTATGTATTTAGTTTTTGGATGGGATGGAGGCTTTTCTGTTGAAGAGGAGCTGGAATAAGGTTCTTTTTCTGAGTTGGAGATGTGATAACATTATGAGATATTTTAGTCTATGGTGAATCACATGGAGTCTGTTGTGGAAACCAAAGGTGCCCAGGTATGTGAGACTCAGCAGTCAATTGTGTATTGCTGGTTTAGATGTAGTAGAGGAGGAATTCCATTTCACTAGGGTTGAGTTTCAGTGTGAAAACATTCAATAATTGTAATTAATTTTCCAGGAAAGTTTTCATTGTGGTGATGTTAGACAGATTTGACATCTTAAGATAGACTTGGTGCTGGATGCACTCTAGTGTGTTGTTACTCTATTTGTTTGTAAAATTGGTCCGATAGGTTCATTGTATAGATTAAACAAAATAAGGAGAGGGCTTGATCCCTGAGATGCCCCAGACAACAGAGGTTGTGGATGGGGAAGGGCAAGTTAGAAGACTGGTAGAAGCAAATGCAGGAAGGATGACGGAACACTGTTTCAAAGCGAGTAAGACAGTGATGGAGTGAGAATGGAAACAAAAATGTTTGTATACCCCTCGTAAAATCACTTCCCCATAACAGTAATATGTAATAATCGTGTGGTTTTAAAAATAATAAACATAGAATAGAATGCACACACACACAAATACACGTGGGATAATTATTTGCTTACGTTGCGAATCATAATTTACTAATTAAGTGAAATTGTTACACTAATCTCGTGCACAAATGTCATAATTTAACCAAAATCTGTATGTATTCGCTTTCTGTATGTCTAAATGTGGCATAAATGATGGAGAATGGTGAGTAAACCATGCTTATTTGTTTCTAAATATGCTAGGTAATAACTAACTGGGTTACCTTAGAATGGGGGGAGGTAAACAGAAGGGCTATACATAAAAAATGAACGTTTAATTGTGTTTGTTTCTATAATAGTACCCATTATGGCATATGCAGCCTATAAAAAAATGGATGTTTTCCGCGACTCCGAGTTTGTGATGATGTACGCATGCGCGACTAAGCTCGAGAGAAGTGCAAGCATCCTGTGCCTGTACAGCGTGGGTCAAGGACGGCGTGGCCTGAATGTTCGAGCTGGTGCCAACAATTTGAATGACCGCATCGTGAGCATGGGAAAGTAAAGAGAAATAACAAATTAAAGGAAACAAGTGGAAAGGACTCCTAAAGGACAGTTGAGACTTTATTTTTTGACTATAACGGTGACTTTGCGGAAATATGGACAATGAGGAGATGAGGTGATGTTCATCCACCCCTTGATTTAACCAATCAGAAAGAATGAAATACCCCAAAAGATACGAGTTTTAGAAAGATGAGTTAGGTAAAAAGGGTATAAAAGAGGACGTTTGGAAGTAAGAAAAAGCTTGCTTTTCGATTTTAGTTCGCACCACGACATGCTGTCAGATCGATGAATTTTTATGGTGCAAGAACGTTGAAATTTTTCTGGACTTTAACTTTTGAATGGGTGCGGAGTCCTGATGGGATGTGAACATAAGGAAAGAATAGAGAGGTGGTTTTTGGGAACTGTTCTGTCCTTATGCTGATGTCCGTGTCCTGAAATCTTGGTAATATAATTTTTACTTATTTTCCTGAAACTGTTATGCTGATAAATATAATTTAACTTCTTTTTCTCTCTAGGTTATTAATGTTTAAATTGATAATTCAAATAGAGAGAATAAAAGTAAGATCATGCTCGGAGATTTAATCTTTAAAATAAAAATTAAATAAATGGAGATTTAAGCTGGTCTTGTTGTCCATTAGTTAACTTCTACTAGCAGATCCATTGACAATAATGGTGGGGTGTTTTAATGTTTTTTTAAAAAATAAAATCATGGTATTATCAATAAACTGCAGATGTATATAGTGTATACATTTTAGTATGAAATAAGACACTCCGCTAAAATCCAGCAGCTCTCCGCTAGTCTTCACCAATCCGGGGAGCAGGGTGAATGTGTGTAGAAATGACTCACCGTGTTATGGGCCCCACTGACGAGTAATGTGAGAATAGCTCCTTAGGAGTACAGTGATGGTTTGCAGGTAATTTCTGGAGTTGTGCTGGATCAGCAGCCAGACAAAAGAAGACCTCCAGGGACAGATAGGAAGTAGTACAATTAACAAACCAATAACAATAGAATTGTTCCCTTCACAGCACAATCAGAGGAAGATAGAGAGCCCTCACAATTTCAACCAGAAACCAGCAGTCTTCCTGTCTTCCCCTCTTTTCTAGTCTCCAGTCCACTGGACCACCACTGCCTCCACTAACTTGACTCATGAATACTAGGTACCATGATAATATAAACAGAGAGTAAAAATCCCTCAACTCTACTCCTGTGTGGAGGTCATTGCCTAAATTGCATTTGTGATGCATGTGGAAGACAATTTTTTCTGTTTAGTTGCAGCTGCGCCTTTCCTATTTGGACCTCATAGTCTTCAGGCAACTCTCAATCAATTAATCAATCATAAAAATTGTATAGCGCGCTACTCACCCGTAAGGGTCTCAAGGCGCTGAGGGCGGGGTGTTGCTACTGCTCAAACAGCCAGCTCTTGAGCTGTTTCCTGAAGGAGAGATGGCCCGGGGACAGCCGTAGGTGAGTGGGGAGGGAGTTCCATATCTTGGCTGTCAGGTAGGAGAAGGATCTACCGCCGACGGTGGATTTCCAAAAATGAGGGACGGAGGCGAGGGCTAGGCTGGCTGATCGGAGCTGGCGGGAGGGTGTGTAGAAAGTGAGGCGGCTGTTGAGCAACTTTGGGCCCGTGTCGTGGAGAGCCTTGTGTGCGTGGGCGAGGAGTCTGAACGTGATCCTCTTGTTGACGGGGAGCCAGTGCAGAACCCTCAGGTGGGCAGAGATGTGGCTGCTGTGAGGGATGTCCAGGATGAGTCGTGCTGAGGCATTCTGAATGCGCTGGAGTCTTTTCTGGAGTTTGGCTGTGGTTCCAGCGTAGAGGGTGTTCCCGTAGTCCAGACGGCGGGTGACGAGGGCCTGGGTGACCGTCTTCCTGGTTTCGGTGGGGATCCACCGGAAGATCTTTCGGAGCATGCGCAAGGTGTTGAAGCAGGATGATGAGACGGTATTCACTTGCTTGGTCATCGTGAGGGAGGAGTCCAGGATGAAGCCCAGGTTGTGCGCATGGTCCGTTGGTTTAGGTGCGATGACCAGGGCAGGGGGCCACCAGGAGTTGTCCCAGGTAGAGGGGGATGGTCCTAGGATGAGGACTTCTGTCTTTTCCGACTTCAGTTTCAGACGGCTGATCTTCATCCATTCTGCAACATCTTTCATTCCTTCCTGGAGGTTGGCTTTGGCGGTGGCGGGGTCGTTGGTGAGGGAGAGGATCAGCTGGGTGTCGTCGGCGTAGGAGATGATATTGAGGTTGTGTTGGTGAGCGATGGCTGCGAGAGGGCTCATGTAGACGTTGAAGAGGTTGGGGCTGAGAGAGGATCTTTGCGGTACGCCGCAGATGACTTCGGTGGCCGCGGAACGGTACGGGAGAGACGGACTCTTTGAGTTCTTCCGGCGAGGAACGAGATGATCCAATCCAGTGCCGCTCCTTGAATTCCGGTTTTGCTGAGGCGATGTGTCAGGGTGGGGTGGCATACGGTGGATGAGGGCACCTGTTTCCCCGTTGTCGAGCAGGGACCTGATGTCGCTGGTGGCTGCGATGAGGGCGATCTTGGTGCTGTGGTTTGCTCGGAATCTGGACTGTGAGGGGTCGAGGGATCCGTTGGTCTCAAGGAAGGTAGAGAGTTGTCTGTTGACGATCTTCTCGATGACTTTGGCTGGAAAGGGGAGGAGCGAGATGCAGTGGAAGTTCTTGAGGTCCGTGAGGTCCGCGGTGGGTTTCTTCAGGAGGGCGCTCAGTTCGTCGTGTTTCCAGCTCTCTGGGAAGGTGGTGGAGGCGAAGGAGCTGTTGATGACGGTTCGGAGATGGGGTGCGATGATAGAGTCGGCTTTGTTGAAGATGTGGTGTGGGCATGGGTCGGTAGTGGAGCCGGAGTGTTCTTTTTTTGGTTTTGCTGTAGTGTTTACTGAGAGCAGCGATAAACAGCATCAAATTGTGTTCTCTTTCTCTCTGTCATATATTTTATACCACTCTCTTGGTCCTCCAATGGATCTTGTTTTGTGCAGCGAGGGGTTGAATATAAGCAACCCAATATTCATCTGATGAGGTATTGGATAACTAGACTATAAACTGGCAATCAAACTCAAGTAAATTACCCTTAATACAATACTATAAATGTAAGGGATTATCACAGCAAGCCAAAATCATACACACCAAAAGCTTGTTTAAAGCTGCACAGAATATTAGAATTAGTATTTGTTGCTCTAAGGTCTCTCTAATATGATCTTGCCCGATCATTGATAAAAGCCACATTTAGAATGTGCATTCACTGGGATAGAAATGATCATGATAAATGAGTCAATATGGAAGTTTAGTAAGGTTAATCAAAGATAATAAGGTAAAACAAGTGCATCAGTAATTTTGCATCAGGTAAAAAAGATAATTTGGCCAGATTCTTAATAGATGTACTGGAGCTCAGAAGTTCAGAAAGGGAAATGAATCATTGCCAGTTTAAGCAGTCTCTCAGAAAGTAAGAGACCACTAGATGCATATGGCATTTGCTTCAGTTCGAAAAGAAAGCTGCACCAGGCGAGTTCGAAGATTGCCAAGGAAAATTCCAAATCTCCCCAATGTATAATCAGCAATCCATCCATCGTGATAAGCATGTGTATTTGTGCCAACCAGAAATTTTTAAGCAGCTCTCTCTTGCTCAGCGGCATCACCTACACCCCTCTGTTCAATTCGGATGATATTATATTCTTAAAGTTCCAAGTGGTGACACCTCTTGGAGTCACTTCATCTGATCAGACCACTCACTTCATTGGTCAGTTCGCATAGGAGTTTCAGGCGACATAAAGAAGACACAAAATGTAGGGAAATAGGTGAGACAATTACGCAGTCCTTAAGAGATCCACCATGTGAAACATTAGAAAAATTCTCCTTTAGCAAGAGCACAGAAGCAAGTTCAAGAGGACAATTTCCCAGGCAAATTTTCAGAATTGTATTGGAAAATGTAGCAAAGTATCTTGTTCCGTACATGAGAACTCAGAAAAGAAAAAACTGTATTATTGGTTATATCGATGAATTCTCTCACGAGCAATAGTAGATTCAGCAAGTCAAAAGACCTCACTTTTCAGTCAGGCCTACCTACATTTGAGCTAATATAACATGAAACATATGCAATTATTAAGCATACCTTCATAGGAAACATAAATATGTCATGATTCCAGTGTAACTCTGCTGCATTTGAAAACATTTAGCATGGTTACAAATAACATGTGAGTATGATGCACATCTACTTTTTAGTTGTATTAATATCAGTAGATGTGTGAAATACAATCTATGAAAGTTTCCTGAAAGCACAATTAATTCGGAATGTGCAACACCTACTTTTCTTTTGTCATTTCGATTCACGTGTTCACTTACATAAATGGGCAATTTTTGTAAAGGTGACCATCATAATCAGGATTATTCATAATATTTAATACATTCTTATTAGTTATACACATATGAATGGAAACAATGATGATTAGGGGTAAACTTCATAACGTGAGAGCTCACCATTTTCACATTTCTACCACATGTTAATGAATAATAGTATCTCGCCGATAAATCACAGTCTACATTATTTACTCAAATTATAATATCTAGTCTAAACCTTCTCTGCATGCTTTTATGATGATGTAACAAAAATGTAGTTTGTCTTGTCATGTCTTTGTGAACACGTATATTATTTTTCTCTCAGAAATGTCGTAATTCGGTTTCTTATGTCTTTGAAAGTTTAAATGTGATTAATTCTACAACAGTTTCATCTGTTCGTCTTTTGTTTGGTCACAACTTAAGCTGCAAGTGCAAGTGGATGGACTTCATAGACATAAATAGTTCTATATTTTATCTAGGAAGTTAAATATACACCTTCACCACTCCTTGTAGGTACTCTTATTCTTAAAGTAATTATGGTACCTCCCAAGGACTATGTATCTTCTATTTGGTCACACATCTTTGATTCCAATCCTAATGTTCTTGGAACTGTTTTTTCCTAAAGATGGTCTGACTTTTTTCCCAACTTTATTAAACAGTTTTTCAGGTATATACGTAATGAATACTGTAATTGGAGTGAACCAACTGCACTCAATCTCCAATTTAATTGTATGAGTAACATTACACATTTACATGCTTAATGTAAATCACTCCAGATTTTATCCCTGAACAGATTAAACCATGAGCCTTTGAGTCATTACATAATTACCTACTCATTTAGCTGTTATGTCTATGTCTGAGCTAGATGATTCTGAAGAGGAGCTATGTCTGCATAGGTTTGATCTGTGTAGATTTGCATACATATGACCTCGGCCAGCTCTGAGTACTATGTTTTTAAATATGTGCAGAAAGATGCCCAAATCGTGCTGAACTGGAGAGTTTTTTAATGGAATATAGCTGTTTGATTTTCTTTGGCATACATACATCATAGTTTAAACTGCTACATATAACCAGGGGAGGATGAATGGGAAATTGAAAACCTTCCTGCTACGAGTATGGGTTACAAGTTTGCCTGTGGTTGTTCTCATTGGGTATTCAGAATCGTCCACAATATCGCAAAGGTCTGCCTCCCATGACATCATCTACAGCTGGGTAAAGCCAGTAAGGTGTCTATGATTTGCCCATCCCCATTTCTTTATTGCAATTCTCTGGGACCTAGTATTGTACAAACATCATGTCCCCTCCAGTGTAATCTTCCTCTTCAGGCATGACGCGTTTCGGTCTGTGCCTTCATCAGATGCCTGCTCCATCACAGCAAATCCCGGCAGGCACCCGCAAAGTAGTCCCAATCATTCTTCCATTGGTGGATGCTCAGGTGGGTGGAGTAAAGTCACGAACAGTACTGTAGTTGCGTAGGCAGACTGCAAGTACCAGCATGCACCACTCGCGGCTTGCAGGTAAGTTCCTTTCTCCCAAACCCTGTGTCCTGTGGTGGGCCCCGAGCGAAATGAGAGCGTGGGTTGCGGATCTTGGCAGGTAGAAGCTGGTGAGTTAAACTGTCCTCCTGGGTCCCCAACGCTTCACCCGCATTTGGTCCAAACTCAATGTCGGCCTGAGAGAGTTGATACAGTAATCCCAATCCCTCCGTGAAGTCACGAACTGCCAGAGTGCAGCGGCACTTTACTGAGACTGGATGCGGTGGGTTAGAGCCTGTCCAATACCTTGGAGTGAGAGATTTTGCCGAAGCTGTCCTTGTGGCTCTTCCCCTAGACAATTCGGGTCTGCTCCAATGCGCCCAGGACTGGCGCGGGATTATGTCACGAAAGACTCCTTACTTGAAAGAATCGGAGAGACACAGCGGGGAATACCAGAAGAAAATTTAATATCACGGAAGCCATGGCATGACGCGTTTCGGTCTGTGCCTTCATCAGATGCCTGCTCCATCACAGCAAATCCTGGCAGGCACCCGCAAAGTAGTCCCAATCGTTCTTCCGTTGGTGGATGCTCAGGTGGGCGGAGTAAAGTCACGAACAGTACTGTAGTTGCGTAGGCAGACTGCAAGTACCAGCATGCACCACTCGCGGCTTGCAGGTAAGTTCCTTTCTCCCAAACCCTGTGTCCTGTGGTGGGGCCCTGAGCGAAATGAGAGCGTGGGTTGCGGATCTTGGCAGATAGAAGCTGGTGAGTTAAATTGTCCTCCTGGGTCCCCAACGCTTCACCCGCATTTGGTCCAAACTCAATGTCGGCCTGAGAGAGATGATACAGTGATCCCAATCCCTCTGTGAAGTCACGAACTGCCAGAGTGCAGCGGCACTTTACTGAGACTGGATATATATATACATTACCTACTGGCGGTCGCCAGTAGGTATATATAGTTAGGATTTTTTTGAATAGGGATTTCTGAAAATTCTATGTTGAATAACTTTGGCGTTGATGGACAGAATTGGCTGAAATTTTCAGGAAAATGGCACATTTTGTTTCTGAGCGTCCCCTGCAAGTTTGGGGGGGGTTTCGTCAAGCAGGGGCCGAGAAAAAAGGGGGGTCCCAAAACGTGTTTTTAACATTGAGTTTTCCATAGGGCGGTTGGACTCACTTTTAGCTCGAATGGCTGAATGGATTTCTATGAAACTTGGCAAAATTGTAGAGACTGTGTGCCCGATGTGCCTTTGCTAGGTCTCAAGATATGTGCTCCAGTGGATTTTGAGAAATTAACGTTCCAAAAAATATATATATCTGCGACAGCGTCCCGGTTAGTGCCCCGGTTCGCGTACCAGACGCGTAATGGAACTTCGCGAGGAGAAGCGGATTGGCTCTCCGGTGACTGTCAACATTCTAAACAGTCCGGAGCGGCCGCCATCTTGTCTCTCGGTAGGATCGAGAGACAAGAGGTGGAAATAAACGAAGGGGGAAATGAATGAAAGGGGGCAAGGTAGACCCCTCCTGACCCCCTAGGATTGATGTGGGGGCTATTAAAGGGCCCCGCGGGGCAAAAAAGTAAAATATTTTTTTTTTCGATTTTTCATGGTGGAAGCGCTACCCGGTACGCGAACCGGGTAGCTCACCGGTAGCGTAACGGGAGTCCGCCATCTTGTGTTTTGGACGAATTTAGTCACAAGATGGAGGATAAACAATGTTGGGAATGGGTATAAGGGGGCACGGGGGACATATCCTGACCCCCTAGGTTTTCTGAGGGTGGCTGAGGAGGCCCATATATGTAAAAAAAAAACACCTTTTTTTTTTCAAATTTTCGCACGGTTAGCGCCCGGTCCGCGCACCGGGTAGCGTTCCGGAAAGCGTAACAAGGGGAAAACCAAGGGAAATAGTAAAATAATATTTTAGAGTGCTTTGAGGTAGGGTAGCTCTGAATAGAGCTGTTGTGTTGTGTGGGTGATGTAAGTACCAACATGTAGGTACCAGTGAAGAGTCTAAAATTCAATGTACACCGTCTCCTCTGTAGATATTTTGGATGTTCTAATATGGGTTATTTAAATGTAAATGTGTGGAAAAGCACTTCATGCTTTAAAGCAATTGTATTTTTGAACTGATTGTTCTTTCCTCTTAGTCCTCCTCTTTGTTTTTTTTCCCCACACTCTTCTTCAGCATGATAGTTGATAAATTCGTTCCCTCAAAAATGTATATACATAAAAAAATTATATTAAATACATATAAAATATATTTTTCCTTTAAAAGAAGAATACATTTTACAGCTTTTGATATTTGCTATTAAAAAACCATTGAAATTCACTGAAAAAAACATAGGTTATAGACCATATATAGTTAGGAATTAGCATTTACAAAACCTTGAAAATTCACTGAAAAAACCATAGGTTATAGACCATATATAGTTAGGAATTAGCATTTACAAAACCTTATTTTACTCACACAAAACCAGATGTTTTTGGTGTTGAGTTTTCCATAGGGCGGTTGGACTCACTCTTAGCTCGAACGGCTGAATGGATTTCCACAAAACTTGGCAAAATTGTAGGGACTGGTAGCCCGATGTGCCTTTGCTATGTCTCAAGATATATGCTCCAGTGGTTTTTACGATAATTAACTTTGAAAAATATATATTGGGCTACATTGGGCTATATATATGTTAGAGCCCAAATGTAGCCCAATGTAGCCCAATGTAGCCCAAAGATGGCCACCAGAGACAAAAAAAACCAAATGTAGCCCAAATATCAGCCAGATGTAGCCCAACTATAGCCCAATGATAGAATGTCCCAGAGTGTTCTAAAGAACAACTAGAACGCTAACAGTCTTACTGATGACAAACGTATGGCACACCTGAAGTCATCTTGATTGGAATAAAGTGGTAACACTTAATACATTTAATTTGAAAAGGAACAAAATGAGGGGTTTCATTTTGCCATAGAAATGTTATATATATATATATATATATATATATATATATATATATATATATATATATATATATATATATATATATATATATATATATATATATATATATATATGTATATATATATATATATATATATATATTCACTGAAAAAACCATAGGTTATAGACCATATATAGTTAGGAATTCGCATTTACAAAACCTTATTTTACTCACACAAAACCATTGAAATTCCATATATAGTTAGTTGCACTAACTATATATCGCGCACCCGCAATCCACTGCTGATGATGTCACATATTACATCATTCATGACATGGTCAGTGACATCACTGATGACATCACTGATGACATCTCAAATGACATCACTGATGACATCTCAAATGACATCACTGATGACATCACTGATGACATCACTGATGACATCTCATTTGACATTACTGATCACATCACTGATGATATCATTCATGTGATAATACGATGAACCTCTTCAGACTCTAATATAACCTTAGATACAATCAGTGTAAACAGACACTCACAGACTGTCACTCATCCATGGAGTTACTCACACACCTAGTCAGTCATGCAAAGAATCAATCACACCTCCATTTCCTCAACTATACAGTTATACAAACTTTACTTATTCAAACATATACTAACACATATTTACTCTCTTATACAATCCCTGATACAAGTTCACAATGATCCATACAGCCACTCACACATTCACTGGCTCTTATGCACAGTTATTTATATATGTCAACTCTCACATGTACTGTGTTTTACATATGTACTTACTTTGACATGTAGCACTGAGATATCCATTCACTCACCAATACACTCATGCACACAGTCAACCGCCCATACAGCTGTTTCCACATGCACTTTTGAAACCATACATCTAGTGAATCAACTGCTCACACATCTATGCACAGAGTCATACACCTCCCAGCCACCCACACACACACTCAGTCTCCCATACAAATACTTGGGCAACCAATCAATAACCCATATAGTTACTCATATAGCTACTTATCAACACATGCAACAGTTTACAGAACAACAGACATAATGATGCACAAATTAAGACAGTTTAGTCACTAACCCATGCACTCAGTGAGACACATTTAATCACTCACTCATACAGTCAGTCATCCACCTACTAAATCCTTCATCCAGACACTTATACATCCACTCATTCTTCAATATGTAAAACATATTTTAACTTTACAGAAACATACAGTCACTGGATGTTGTCATCAGTGATGTCATCAGTGATGTCATTTGAGATGTCATCAGTGATGTCATCAGTGATGTCACTGACCATGTCATGAATGATGTAATATGTGACATCATCAGCAGTGGATTGCGGGTGCGCGATATATAGTTAGTGCAACTAACTATATATGGAATTTCAATGGTTTTGTGTGAGTAAAATAAGGTTTTGTAAATGCGAATTCCTAACTATATATGGTCTATAACCTATGGTTTTTTCAGTGAATTTTCAAGGTTTTGTAAATGCTAATTCCTAACTATATATGGTCTATAACCTATGGTTTTTTCAGTGAATTTTCAAGGTTTTGTAAATGCTAATTCCTAACTATATATGGTCTATAACCTATGGTTTTTTCAGTGAATATATATATATATATATACATATATAAACATATATCATCTGTATATCTATATAAATACAAACATAAATGCATGCATACATATACTTATATGCATACAGATGCATGTTATTTACATGAAAGTTGAAAAAACACTAATAAAAGCAAAGCTAAAAAGCCACCTCATTACAAACAGAATGGCTTTAACTTAAACGAGGGCGAGATCTATTGCATTTTCAATGCTTGTTTACTTTGGTTCCATCAAGAAGGCATTCAGATGTGTCACACATTTGCCATAAATTCTGAATGTTAGCACTCTAGTTGCACATTAGATCACTGTAGTAAAGCTACTGCTCACCAGGGACGTCTGCTGCTGGTATTCAAAGTGCATGTTTCAGTCTGCATGTCAGAATTTTTTTAATGAAATAGAAGAGGATTTGAGAAGTCACTCAAAATAATCCCTAATTTTTCTTTCTGAAGCACTAATCATACTTTCTATGGCAAAATTAACCCCCTCATGTTGTTCCTTTTTAAATTGAGTGTTTTCAGACTTACCACTTCATTCCAATCAAGATGGCTTCTGGTGTGCCATACTTTTGTCATAAGTAAGACTGTTAGCGCTCTAGTTGTTCTTTAGAACACTCTGGGACATTCTGTCATTGGGCTATACTTGGGGTACATCTGGGTGATATTTGGGCTACATTTAGGCTCTTTTGTCTCTGGTGGCCATCTTGGGAGACTGTATGTCAGAATTTTTTAATGTAATTGAAGAGGGTTTGAGAAGTCACTCAAAATGTGCCCTAATTTTTCTTTCTGCAGCACTAATCATAATTCATATGGCAAAATATACCCCCTCATTGTGTTCCTTTTTAAATTAAATGTTTTAAGAGTTACCACTTTATTCCAATCAAGATGGCTTCAGGTGTGCCATACCTTTGTAATAAGTAGGACTGTTAGCGCTCTAGTTGTTCTTTAGAACACTCTGGGACATTCTGTCATTGGGCTATACTTGGGCTACATCTGGGTGATATTTGGGCTACATTTGGGCTCTTTTGTCTCTGGTGGCCATTTTGGGAGACTGCATGTCAGAATTTTTTAATGAAATAGAAGAGGATTTGAAAAGTCACTCAAAATGTGCCCTAATTTTTCTTTCTGCAGCACTAATATTACCTTCTATTGCATAATATACCCCCTCATTTTGTTCCTTTTTAAATTAAACGTTTTAAGAGTTACCACTTTATTCCCATCACGATGGCTCCAGGTGTGCTATACCTTTGTAATACGTAGGACTGTTAGCGCTCTAGTTGTTCTTTAGAACACTTTAGGAGCCTGCAGTAGAGCACAAAGGAATCAACTGACAGTCTCTGTCCTTGTTGGATGTACATGTTTTACTGAGAATGTCAGACTTCATTTTCACATGACTGAGAAAGATAATGTGAATTTACAGAAAATATGCTTTCAGTTTAGCTTATAGATCCCCTTCCAAACCACTGTGGGAAAATCATGAGATATTAGTTTTCTTTCAAACAATATTCATGATATCACAGCAGAAGGCTTTTTCACATGGTAAAATCACCTTAGAACCCACCACAATTCCTAAAACGAGTATGGTACCATCAACAAATGATTTATAATGTAACTAAAGTCCTAAAACCCTCTATTAACCTCATAGCTGCTTTTACACATTCCTCCCCAGTGCTGCGCTGTCCATTAGAACTAGTGCTGAATGGACGTTCAATGGTCGTGCGCAGCACTGGGGAGGTAGCGCTGCTGACGACCATTGGCCGTCAGCAGCACTTAAGGGGTTAACTACAATGCTTTTTAATGAGGTGCTATCATGTATATTGGTCCCAAGATGGCTGCCAACACTTCTTGGATGAAGTGCTGACAGCCAATCAGATCAGATGTGTGGTTAGGCTCCGCCCAGATATATATATTTTTTTGAACCTAAATTACTCAAAATCCACTGGAGCACATATATTGAGACCTAGCAAAGGCACATCGGGCTAACAGTCCCTACAATTTTGCCAAGTTTCGTGCAAATCCATTCAGCCGTTCGAGCTAAAAGTGAGGCCAACCGCCCTATGGAAATTAACATGGGAAAAACGCGTTTTGGGACCCCCCTTTTTTCTCGGCCCCCCCTTGATGAAACCCCCCCAAATTGTCAGGGGCTGCTCAGAAACAAAATGTTCCATTTTCCTGAAAATTTCAGCCAATTCCGTCCACAAACGCCAAAGTTATAAGACATAGAATTTTCAAAAATCCCATAGAGAAAAAATCCTAACTATATATACCTACTGGCGACCGCCAGTAGGTAATATATATATATATATATATATATATATATATATATATATATATATATATATATATATATTACCTACTGGCGGTCGCCAGTAGGTATATATAGTTAGGATTTTTTTGAATAGTGATGTCATCAGTGATGTCACTGACCATGTCATGAATGATGTAATATGTGACATGATCAGCAGTGGATTGCGGGTGCGTGATATATAGTTAGTGCAACTAACTATATATGCGAATTTCAATGGTTTTGTGTGAGTAAAATAAGGTTTTGTAAATGCTAATTCCTAACTATATATGGTCTATAACCTATGGTTTTTTCAGTGAATTTTCAAGGTTTTGTAAATGCTAGTTCCTAACTATATATGGTCTATAACCTATGGTTTTTTCAATGAATATATATATATATATATATATATATATATATATATAGTCAGTCTGTCAGTCTCTACATTTCCTCATTCAATTCAATGGTAAAGAGGATTGGTTCTTCATGGACTGTTCCAACTGCTTCCAACAGATGAAACTAGGGTAATACATTTATTATTCACTATAGCTTTTTATAGCCTTCAATTTCAGCCGGTCTGCATGTGGTTCATGTTGATTCTTCTATGTCTTTGATGTCTGTTTGTGTTGATCTAACTTCCGATAGGTGTTCTTTGGTGTTGGACCTGGCCATTTTTGCAGGGTTATCTCCAAACTTTATGCCTTCCTACTGTATTTGTATTACTGTTTTTGTTGGCTTTAGAACTCTGGGCACTTTACCACTGCTATTTAGTCCTAAAGTGCTGTGCTCTCTCCTTTAAACATGGTATGATTGGTCTACACCACTTTGGCATATTTAATTTACCTGTGAGTCCCTTGTAAAGTGGTATTCCATATACCCAGGGCCTGTAAATTAAATGCTACTAGTGGGCTTGTAGCATGCTGGTGCCACCCGCAGAAGTAGCCTTTTAAATTTGTCTCAAGACTGTCACGGCAGGGCCTGCGTGTGCAGTTTACTGCCATAGTGGCAAGAGGAGTTTCAGGCTTCGCAAGTAACTTTAAATGACAGGTTTAAAACTTCCCTTTTTCTACCTATAGGTCACCACTAAGGTAGGTCATAGGTAGCACTATGTGCAGGGTGCTGTGTAGGTAAAAGCTAGGACACGTGCCTTCATTGTGTGGCAAGTCCTGGTTGTGACAAACAGCATATTTGGTTTCTCACTGCTGTGAGGCCTTCCTCTCTCAGTGGTTGCACTGGGAATTCCCTGATGTATTTTTCAGTGGTAATTTCGGATCTGGAAGGAGTAGTGTTGCCATGTTTGGTGCGTTTGAAGCAGTGTTGATAAATCCTGCTTAGTGGTGAAGGTGGATTTTTCATTACTATTTTAGAAATGCCACTTTTAGAAATTGGGGATTTCTATGTGCTTATGACTCTTTGTGCTTTGCAGCCTGAGTGCAAGCCACATCTAGGCTAGAGTGACAGCTGAGCTTGTGCATACTTTCCAGACACAGGAAGAGATGGGTGAAACAGGGTTGGATCTGCATTCATCTGCATACTGATTGGTCTTCCTGGGCTGGGAGAGAGGGAGGTGAAGCGCACTTATATTTGTAAAGGCTAGGCCCTGCCCTCACACAAAGGGCTTGTTTACCCTCTACTGATGTCTGAGCCAGAGCTGGAATTGAATGGGGTGTTGTGCACTTCTTGAAGATGTTTTGAAGTTACCTCCACATCAAAGACATTTTGAGTATAAGTACAGGGGCTCTTACCCAATGATTTTAGACACTGTGTGGGACTTGTAACCAGATGCTTGCGGCTCAACCTGCTGCACCTTGCCAGAGGACTGCAAGGAAGAACCGCCAATTGGACTGAATTTGTTGTTGTGCTGACCTGCTGCCTGCTGGGCTGAGAGAAGGACTCCCACTTTGCTAGAACGACCACTGTGCTGGCCTTCCTGCCTGCACATTGATTTTGGTGCCCCCCTTAGCTGTTCCCCAGGGGCTGGTTGGCTACTTCCCACTACCCCTGTTCATTTGGAAGCCTGGGGATTTCCTTCCTTTTTGGTCCCAATCTGTGCCAAGGAAGAAGGGCATGATGAGCACTGTGTCTTCTCCTGTCTCATCCTGTGCCAAGAACACTATTTATTTATTTATTTATTTATTTGCAAACTTGTACCGCGCTGGGAATCGACTCCCTGAGGAGTATCTCTGCGCCTTTGGCAACATCAGAAAGCAAAAAGCCCTGTCATATATTGTTAGATGCTCAACCAGACTAATAATTAAACAGGAAAGTTTTTAGTTTTTTCCTGAAGGGAAAGTGTTCCCTACATGATCTGATTTCGAAAGGAAGTTCATTCCAAAACTTCGGGCCTGCTACTGATAGAGCCCTTCCTCCTTGTCGTGTCTTCCAGAATCTGGGGACGCATAGTAATTCACGGTCTCCAGATCTCAGAGATCTTGCGGGGATGTATGGGATGAATTTCTTTGTTAAATAATCCGGGCCTTTACCAGAAAGGCACTTGTGGATGATGCAACAAGTTTTGAACATCACCCTTTGTTTTACCGTGAGCCAGTGGAGTTTATTGAGAAGGGGTTTTGAAGGAGTCCGAGCCGGGGCATTGAGAACAAGGCGTGCAGCCGTGTTCTGCACAACTTGAAGTCTGGCAATGATCCCCTCATTGGCAGCTAGCAGTAAACCATTACAGTAATCCAGTCTACTCAGCACGAGCGACTGAACTAATGTTTTCCTGGTGGTATCAGGTAACAGGGGAACACCCTTCGGAGAAGCCCAATAACATGAAAGCAGGAGCTTACTACTTGAGTAGCATGATGTTTAAGGGTGAGCTCCTGATCCAGTTTAACTCCTAGATCTTTCACTACCACTTTGGGCTCAGGGACTGGGCCTAGATCCCGAGGCCACCAGTCAGGAGTCCACAAACGTTTGGCTTCCCCAAAGAGCATCACCTCCGTCTTGGAGACGTTACACTGAAGGAAGTTTGCTGCCATCCAATGTGCCACTTCTTTCATCCCCTGGGCAAAGGAGTTATGCACTTCAGGAGTCATGATTTTAAACGGAAAGAGGAGTTTGGAGAGTGCTTCATGGGGATTTGAATTTGGCCCGAGGAGAAATGTATGGTGAGAGCTGCATTGTCCTCATTTCCCCTTATGCCTGCTGTCAGCGTGGGTTGAGATCTGTGTCATCAGAGAAGCCATGCAGCCTTTCTGCTCCGCCCCCTCTCATGGCTTTGCTACCTTCTATGACTGCACCAGGAGTGAAGTGTTCTTCTCCTCTAGGAGAAGAGGCTGGAGAGAAGAAGTACAGAGTAGCTGTAAACTATTTCCGTTGTGACCAGCAAGCGCAGATGAAGCTGCATTGCCTGCCAACCTTCAGCAGCTAGTTTCTTGCCATCCCCAGACTTCATAGAATTCTGTGAGGCCTTCCCTGCTGTGGGTGGCTCCCTGTGTTTGGGCCTGCTTAAAGCAATGGTTTTCAAAGCATCACATTGCTTCAGCAGCTATATCATGCCTTCGTGGGTAGCTACCGGTCACTGTTTGCTATGCAGGGGACCCAGCAACGTCCCCCCACTGAAACCAGCAGGGTGTATGCCCCCGCCCCGTGCTCGCACATATCTTTGGGACACCACGGTTCAGCTGGCAGGACTCCTCCAGGGAGGTCCCAAACCAATTGGAGTTACTAAACACTGTATCCCTGGTAGTAAGAACACAGGTGTGCCTGTACGCTACGCTGGCAACCTAGGTTCTTGCCTAACCTGTATGAGAAGCACTGGTGTGCTGTATCTAAGTGTCCATGGCATTTATGGTGATGCCGTGGTGATTCATATGTTTTGTATCTTAAATACTGCATTTTTGACCCTGATGTGAAGATGTATGTTGTGGTTATGCCTTATACCAACAGGATAGTGAATACTCTTTCAGGAGCTACATAATATGTACAGTAATGGTGTCCTTCATGATGTATGCAACCTAACATGTTCTCTTATTTCATTCATTGGGATGTTTTGAAAATTGCTTGTTGGCAAAGTAATGGATGATTCATGTCGTTTTGATCTATGTCATGTGCACAAAATATGTTTAGCATTCCGTCCATTATCTTTTTCCTGTTGAATTTTTGCCCTAAGTGGGAAGATTATGCCCAGACATACGTCCCGTGCCCGCTATTCCACCGATTTCAAGCTAGTCTTGCTAATGAGGGGGTGATACCCTGAAATCGGTCTCAGGAATGGTGTGGCAAGCAAACAATGGATTAAACACAGATCTGTGAGTCGGGGTAAGTATTTGACAATGTTCAGCATTCCATCCATCATCTTTTTGTGTTGCATGTACGCAATATATGCATTATTTTCTATAATCCTGTGTGGTGTATTTATTGTGTCATAGTTGTGAGTATGTTGAGCAAAAACTTTGCACATTGCCTCTTGGATACACCTGACTGCTCATGCCAAGCTACCAAGGGGGTGAGCAGGGGTTATCTTGTGTGTGTAACTCCCTTATCCTTACTACAGTGGTGGGTTCTGCCTTACGTAGGTGCATAGCCTAGCCAACCGGAAAACCCATTTCCAATACCTGGTTGTATGTTCTCATGTATTTTCTCATGGTTTTGTATGCATGTGGGCAATGTGTGTTGTTATGCACAGGAAATACTGGGGGTCTTAAGCCCTTGTGTACTACACTTATTACACCCTCGTCCCAATGTTTCTCCCCCACACTCACCACATACCCCTCCTTCCTCCCCCTTCTACCCCTTACCTTAAACCTCTTTCAAAAACCATATATGCCTGACACATTACATTTACGAGAAACCTCCCCCTTCTCAACCTCTCTCCACACTTCCCACCCACCCCCCTTAAAATCCATTTCTTCGCAGCTAAATTCAACTCTTAACTCACCTTATTCATGAACCATACCTGCCAGCCTGAATCTGTTAAATTAACCTAGCTGAATGTGTATTGTATAACAATATGTTACGACATCCTCTTAATGCTATATCGTCTTGCTGATCATCGTTTATCTGATCTCTCCTATAACCTTTACGTTCATTATGTTATTTCTGTATATTTTTTACCTGATTGCTTTTTTGATACACTTGTCCTGTATTCTTGAATATCTTACCTACTATGTTAAGCGCTCTGATACCATTGGGTGAAAACAGCGCTATATAAAACTTCAATAAATAAATGTATGTTGCCTTGATCTTCAATCATTAGTGCCGTCCCACTTGACGGATATTGCACACCAATGCTAGCTTGTTTGGTTACTTAATTCGACTTGTGCATATGGTTGTGGTTTGTGGCTGGAAATGGAAAGGGATTTGTATATGAGAGTCACATATGCCATACTGAAATGTTGTGCGATAATCGTGTTTGATTCAGTAGTTTTGCTGCATAATGTTCTGGTTCCTGTGTGCAGTCTATTACCCATAGTCATTTGTTTGCAGTTGTACTTTGGTTGATGTATGTGATGATGCCAAGAAAAGCTAATTTACATATTTGCCATTGTGTGAACAAGTAGGGTACTCAAGGGCATAATTAAGGGTGTATTTTTGTGTGTGTTTTTCTGCCCTGTGAACATTTGTGATATCTTTGCTCGCACTTCATATAAATGTACAGTTGTTCCATTATTTATATGGTGATGGAATAACTTCTTCAGTATTATACAATGTAGCAAAGAGGAGAATCCGGAATCAGAGCACTGATCTTCCGGATCCATAGTTGGAAACTCACATACCAGTCCAAGGTTCTTGCCACAGACTTTAACATCTATGTTACACATTGGGTTTCTCGTTGGCAGAGGTATGCACCCTGCGCAAGCAGGAACCACAATCCTAGTCACGGTAAGTCAGAATACACACTAAATTATCCTGTGCTCACCTCTTGGTTGCTTGGCACAGAGCACTCAGGCTTAACATAAGAGGCAATGTGTGAAGTATTTGTGCAGCGCCCCATACAAAATCATAGTAAAAACAACACAGAAAGACTCCACCCCAGCTTAGAAAAATTGATTGTGATATTATAAATACAGCAATACCAAAATGACAAAAGCCCAATGTGAAGAAGTCGAGATATGAATTTCTAAAGATTAAATGCAAAAATTAGTGATAAGAAGCAAGTAGTGCCTAAAGAGTGAATTGGTTGTGCTTGACTGGGACAAAGTCACGAATTCCAGCTGATTGCGATGGAGCACAGGCCAGATACCGGACCCACGCAGCCCCGCGGAACAAAAGTACCTTGATCCTGGCTGCAACAGCGAGATGCAACAGTGATTCCCATGCAATTGATGTGTGCGCTGAATTTCTTCAAACAACTGCGGCAATGTGTTGGTTCCATGAGCGAAGCATTGGTTCAAAAGTGTGGCAGTTCTGAATTAGATGCATTGGGTTTGTCGACAGTGTAGAGATGATACATTGATCTTCTCCCCTTAATGGTGGCGATGTGTTCATTCCGATGCAGCGACTCAAAGTGCAAAGTGCTAGTCTCGCAACAGCAGAGATGCAGCAATTCTGCTCTCACAGTGAGGATCAAGCAGTTCCACTGGGCCAAACCCCTGGGTCCACTTCCAAGGGTCAAGGACTGGGTTGGTACCACATGGCAAGACAGGCTCACAAGCAGATGAGTCCAAGGGTTGGAACAGGAGGGTTTGAAGTCGTTTATGTCCCTGAGACTTAGGCAACAAGAGGCAAGCCATCAAGCCCTTGGAGTCACTATGGATTGAAGTGATGCAGGTTCAGCCCTTCTCACTAAAGCAGAGAGAGAGAGAGAGAGAGAGAGAGAGAGGCAAAGGCAGCACTGCAACACAACAATGCAACAATTGAGCAAATAGCAGTTCCAGCAACATGACAGTCCTTGAGTGGTGAAAAGGTCTAGTAGTGCCAGAGGTCCAGTACTTATACCCAGTGGTGCCTTTGAAGTGGACAAGACTTCAAAGAAGACTCTGAAGTGCTCAGAGGCTCTTCCTTTCTGCCCTGGCTTAAGACACACTACAAGAGACTAATCAATCATTTGTGTGGGGAAAGTGCACAGCCCCTTCAGGTGTAAGTGTCTGCTCCTCCCTCCCATCCTGCTCCGGATGGTCCATCTGCATACAGATGTTCAATCAGGCACACCTACCCTTCCTTTGTGTGTGGCTGTCTAGAGGGGAATCAGGAAGCAAGCTGGCATCCACCCAAGATATGTATTATGGAGAAAGGCAGAAGGAACCAAATTGCTAAAGTAAGTAAATGCCAAATTTCTAAAAGTAACAAGAGCAAAGATGGAAGAATGCACTCCTTCCCTTTGTTGGTAGCAATTAAATCAAACTTGATGTCGACATTATTGTGAATTAATGCATGCGAACAGTCCGTGATCTGTCTCAACGATCACTGTTCTATGAAAGAGTCGCCCAAAAGGAACGCACTTGCGCTCCTGCCTGTTGCACTGTGAAAAAAACAGGAATATTTCCAGTTCATAAACAACTTTTTAATCTCTTATTTTTTAATATTTTTCATATTCAAGGTAAACGAAACTGTAATCAAAACCTTCATCCAAAGTTCATCCAAACTTACAGCATCACGACAAAAACAGCTTAATTGCAGCATGATTTATTTGTTTTACTTTTTCAAATGTCTCCTGCATGCCCTCTGGGCCTTCAACATGAACACATTGGGGTGCACATGAGGAGGGTGGGGATTGGTACATGCGTAGTGTCATGGGTTGAATGGAGACAGCATTTGTTTTACGAAATCACGTTGGAAGCTGTTTCTTCAAGTGTTTGAACTTCCATTGGATTAGGGGTCACGGGGTTAAAACACACCTGTGTCGGAGGAGAAGCTACGAACGCGTCCAAGATGGCCGTTTGAGCTTAGGGCTCCCGAGACCCTCGCAGACCCGGGGATTATCCTGCTCAGTATCCTGCTACCGGACCACGAGATTCGGTGCCGGTGGAGCCGCGATCCCGGGCGCTACAGATTGCATCCTGATCTGCCGCCAGGTTCCGGAGTAAGGGGTCACGGCAGTTTGAGGCCTGTTCTTCATGAACAACAACCGGGGCCGATAGCGGAAGTGACCTGCTCGGCCCCATGAAATTGGCGGCCCGCTTCCTGTGCCCCCCCCGCTGAGCTCTCTATTGCTCGCGACTCCCCACAATGTCTGGGAGGCGAGTGAGGGGACAGTGGGGGGCGCGCCCCGTGGTGGTGTTGCACTGGAGCTGCTCTTTGAATAGCAGTTGCCCGTAAGGCTGAGGGAAGCGAGGAAAGGCCCTTCTGAGGCCATGGACGCATAAAACCCGGCTCGTCGCTGCCTGCCCCTCCTGAGCCGACGCCAGAGGCTGCTTTTGTTGAGAGGGTGCCAGTGATTGCTGCAGACGAGTGCGGCGAAGCTGCGACTGCCCCCTATGAGCCGGCTGGAAGCTCCATTGAGGCGCCCTTGAGCGTACCACTATATTGGGCAGCTGTGACCGGGCTGGGCGCCTTGGGCTGGGCTTGACGACCGCTCTTTTGTGTCTGGCCGCGGTGCTGTGTCCTGGTGTGAGGCGGAAGCAGTGCTGACCTCCTGCCGCGGACTGCACTGTGGATGTGTTGGAATCTACACCTGGGCAACCTGTCCGGTAGCCGGTCCCCGCCCTGTGCTGAGTGATGCTGCCCCGATCACCTGCTTACTGGTGTGGATGCTGGGCGGGGGCTGTGGCATTGGCCGCACCTGGGTGTGCCCTGCCACCTCCAGAGCCTACCGGAATTGATGGCGGGGACTAGATTGAGACCTGGGTTGTGACCAGGATTGGGGATGGGGGCCGGACAGTGGACTGGCCCAGGGCCAGAAATAACCGTGGTTGCTGGGCCAGGGGTCTCCATCCTGTATCCTAGCCATTGCGCTGGGCGCTGTGTGTTTGGCTTTGTGTGTTGAGGGACTGGTGCCGATTGGAGGACCGCTGTCTGCCTGGGACTTGGGTTCAGACAGCGGATGACTGGCGGCACTGGGTGAACAGGAGAGATGACGCTGTGCCCTGTGAGGTGGTGGCTGGTAGTTTGGCTTCATCCGGGATCGCTGTGGTTTTTCGGGCTACTGTCACCGGTCTTTCACAATGGGGGCGAGACCTGAAACAGAAAAACAGCAATCTAAGGCGGCTAGAGGAGCTAGATATACGCAGGCCATCAAGTTGGACCGCTACACGCAGCCCAGGGGATCGCCGACGGGGCTCAGGAAATCACAAGATGGGACTGCGGAGTCATCGGCCGCAACGAAGGAGCCCAAGCTGCAGGATGTGATGGCGGCAATCAACAGGGTGAGGACCTCTCTCGGTAAAAAGATGGAGTCCTTGGATCATAAGCTTGACGCGGTTACTATAGAGGTCAACTTAATCCGTGCGGACCTCACCAAGACCAGTGAGAAGGTAAAGTCACTTGATATCAAGACGTCCAGTCTCACCGATGATGTGGCTTTGTTGCAGTTTGAGGTGCGGGATCTCAAGACCGCAAGTGACATCGCCAGTTGCAAGTTGGACGAATATGAAAGGAGGGCCCGTAGAAACAATGTGCGTATTATTGGAGTGCCTGAAAAAGCAGAGGGACAGGCCGCCGACCTTTTTGTCGAGGACATTATTCTCAACCATGTGAAACCCAAAGGCCTGTGAAACTTTTTTACTGTTGAAAGAGCACACAGAGTTCCGGAAGGGAAGTCGCGCCCTGGGGCATCCCCCGGCCGATGATCTGAAGGGTGCTTAACTTTCGGGACAGGGACGCTATCCTGCAGGTCTCCAGAACTGGGGGCCCTTTGCGGTGTGAAAATTCGACCCTAAGTTTTTTCCCGGATTTTACGCAGGCGGTGCAAAAACAACGGCAAACTTTCCTGGGTGTTAAAAGGAAACTTCGGGACAAAGGCCTGAAATATGCCATGATGTACCCTGTCAAGTTGCGAGTCGAACATGCAGGCAAGGCGTTTTCTTTGATAATCCTGAAATCGCCTCTGACTGGTTGGAGATTATCTTCTCTCGAGATGAGCGACGGAGTGGTGATGAAGACGAAGGTGCACAAGAGCAAGAATAAGGACTGACATTGTTGCAGGTGGTGTTGGGTCAGGTTGAGGGTGGGATTGAGCCGAGCGGGATGTGCAGCCGGGTTAGCTGTTAGAAATGGCATCAACAGGTCTGATGGTTATGCTGGGGTAAGGCGGGGAATCGTGGGTAGTACTCCTTCTCAGAGTTAACTTTTTGATAGTTCAGTAGTTAGATTATGGGGCGACAGGCACACTGCAAGTTGGGGGAGGACACATACCGTGAGCAGGGGTGCTGGGTGGGGGGCGGTGAGTGGGGTTCGGTTGGGGGTGGTATGTATTTTTTTTGTATTGTTTGTTTTTGTGTGTCAAGGCATCGAATTGGAGCGTGGTAGTTGGCTGGGAGGCATTGAATTGGAATGTGCTCAGTGGTTGGGGGGTGATCGCTCCATCTGTGTTTTTGATGATGGGGGATAGGGAACTAAAGGTATTGAGTTGGAATGTCAATGGGTTGGGTGATAAAATTAAACGTAGCGTGGTTCTTCAGTATTTTAAACAGGATGCTCCTGATGTGGTATTGTTACGGGAAACCCACTTGGTCGGAAATGCATGTAAAGCGATGTATAGGATGGGTTACAGACTAGTGGCGCATGCAGGTTTTACTGCAGGCTCTCGGGGAGTAGGAATCCTGACTCGTAAAGCGCTCCCATTGGTGATCGATTCTGTTATTGAGGATGATAGGGGCAGATATGTTGGTGTGGCAGGTCGCTGGGAGGGGCATGTTCTGTCATTGTTGTCTGTGTATGTGCCGCCTGGACTGCAAACTCTAACTTTTGTTGATTTGGGAAAGGCTCTGCTAGATCTCCTGAGTGGACTGTTGATCTTGGGGGCGACTTTAACACAGTCGTTTCTGGAACTCTTGACAGACATCCCCCGAGAGATGTGGGACGCGCTCATGGCTGGCTACCTGACTTCCTCGAGACCATTGGTTTGGTTGATGGTTGGAGACTGCTCCATCCGGATCAAAAACAGTATACCTTTCACTCTGGGGCTCATGGTAGCATGTCTAGACTGAATTATTGTCTTGTCCCAGCTGTTTATGCGTCTTACGTGTTGGAAGCGATGCACCTCGCAAGGGGGATATCCGATCACTCCCCGCTTTGGTTCCGTTATGGTGTGGCCTATCGTTCTGAAGGTAGAGTGGCCCCCATAAATCCCTGCCACTTACGCAATCCCAAAATTAGAGGAGACCTGATTAAGGCATTAGACCACTACTTCCTTGAAAACGAGGGATCAGTGTCCTCGTCCGTTACTCTCTGGGAGGCTTTCAAGACTGTACTTCGGGGTCAGGCTCTCTCTCTCATAGCAGGAGCTAAGAAAGACGGGAATAAAGAAATTGTTTTGGGGGAGGCTCAGATTATGGGCCTAGAGGGGGAGCTGGAAGGGGAGGTGACTCGTGCTGAGCAACATGTCCTTAGTCTCAAACAGCATGAGTATAAAACGCTGGTTACGAACAGCGCTAATGCTCTAAGTTGAGAGCAGCAAGGTCGGTTGTAGGATGTCGGGGATAAAGCTGGGAAGCTTATAGCTTGGCTGGACAAGAAGGATAGGGAAGATCGGGTTGTCCCGGAGCTTGTGACGGAGGACGGGCTCCATCTCACTGATCCCCAGGCTATAGTTGATAGCTTTGCTCAGCATTTTCACAATATGTATACATCGGTCTCGGACCCCGCGGAGGAGGATTCCCAATTGATGCTGCACGACTTGCAGCTCCCGTGTTTGTCTAGGGAGGACCGGGATTTTATGGATAGTGACCTTACTACGGATGAGGTGGCCTAATGGGATCCCAATTGAGCTTTACAAACTTGGACCCGATAGGATTTCCCCCTACCTGCGGCGCATGTTTATTGAAGCCCGGGAGAAGGGGAAACTGCCCTGATCATAGGGTAGCCTCTATAGTGTTTATTCATAAGGAGGGTAAACCAAATTCCTGTTGTGCTTCCTACGGGCCTATCTCGTTATTAAATGCGGAACCCGAGATCCTGGCTAAGATCCTATCTGCCAGATTGATCAAGGTAATCAGTGGATTGATACACCCCAATCAATCAGGTTTTATCCCCCATAGGAATACGGCCCTCAATCTTCGTCGATTGCATGGGGTGCTCGCCAGGGCTCACACCCTGGTGGAACCCACTGTAATAGCATCGCTTGATGCAACAATGGCCCTTGATACGATAGAATGGCCTTACCTGGGGGCAGCCCTTGCTAAATTTGGCTTTGGCTCTGATTTCATCCACTGGGTTCGCTTGTTGTATACTGAACCCCTTGCCCAATTAATCGTGAATAACCGGGTCTTGTCGCCATTTAGTCTTGGAAGGGGCCCCAGGCAAGGTAGCCCCCTTTCTCCCCTTCTGTTCTCACTGGCTATGGAACCGTTGGCCGCCTGGATCCGCTGGGAGCCCTCAGTTCGGGGTCTCCAGTGGGCGCCACAGTGGGAGGATATAATTTCTTTCTATGCTGATGATATCCTGCTTTATTTGGCCTCCCCTAGGAGATCCCTTGATGCAGTTTGTGACGTATTGCCCTCCTTCGGAAGGAACTCGGGGCTCTCTATAAATTGGGGTAAATTGCAGTTATTCATTCTTAGTGGAGACGCCCCGCTTCCCCCGCGAAACTGCCCGATCCAAATAGCTACAGATGGGTTTAAGTATTTGGGGATATTTATCTCCTTGGACCCTGCATTCCGATATGCTAGGAATCTCCTTCCCACCTTGGTTCAATTGCGCAGCGATGTTGCCGGCTGGAAGAGACTTCCTCCTTCCCTGCTTGGGTGGGCGACTCTCTTTAAGATGATGTCTTTGCCCCGCTTTCTTTATGCCCTACAAAATACGTTAGACGTTGTGCAGCGAGTTACTTTCGAGAGGTTGAGGGATTACAACGTAGTCTTTTGTGGGAAGGCAAACCCCGGATCGCATTGGCTAAACTGACTCTCCCGTGGTATGATGGCGGGATTGCACTCCCTGACATTCGGCGATACTATTGGACTGCATAACTAGCAGCCATTAACCTTTATACTTATGGATCCCCGACTGACCCTGGATACACAATTGATAGAAGGCTTCTCCCTGGGGGTTCCTATAGTCGTGCACTGTACGCCAGGTCGGTGGGGAGTGGTTTGAAAGGACTGACTAGGCATGCGGTATGGATTTGGCGTTATGCTACCAGCTCTTTGGGATGGAGGGACCGCTTGACGCAGGCTACCCGGCTTTTGACTCCGAGAAGTTGGGCAAGCTTTGGAATACAAAGGGCTTTGACAAGTGGGATCTGATTGAAAGTGGGATCCACTATTGGTGTGGTTTTGGTTAAAGGGAGGATTAAGACATTTGCGGAATTGCAAACTGAATATAGATTGGGGACAACGGAATACTTTCGTTATGCGCAGGTCAAACATGCGTTGATGGCGGCACTGAGGCGGAGGCAGACCTCTCCGAGGCGTCTCCTCTGGAAGACAGAATCTAGGATAGCCACCTGCCCGAAAAGACCATTTCCTTGATTTATAAAAAATTGATAAATCATAGGGCGGATCTCCTGACAGAGCTAAGGGACAAATGGTCCAACAATGGTATTGAACTAGATGATGAAGACTGGCAAGCTGCGGTCTCCTCGCCGAAGGTGGTCGTAATCCCAGCCCGCCTGCGCCTTGTTCAGCTGAAAATATTGCATAGGGTTTATGTCACGGGACCCGCCTGATTCGGATGGGACTATCGGAGACTGGTCTGTGTAGACTAGGTTGTGTCTCTATAGGTACTTTCCTTCACATTATTTGGGAGTGTCGTTTTGTGACCGAGTATTGGAGTGGGCTACATGATGTCATGCAAGAGGTTCTGGGAGTTGTGTTGCCAGAAGCACGAAGATGCCTCCTGAATATTTGGGAACCTACGAATCTAAATGTGGCACTGATCAAATGGGTAACGTTGGGTAATATGATTGCGAAACGGAATATAGCACAGCGGTTGGGGTGCGGAGAGCGTGCAGGCTGTTGAAGAATGGATGGAGAACATGGGTTGGTGTATGTTCCGAGAAAAAACTGTTTATGTGGTGAGAGGCCGCCCCCGTAAATGGATACCTGTGTGGGGGCTGTGGAATCTTTATAGGGGGGACATTTGTGTGCCACCGGTAGAATCGCCCATTGATATCCCTGCCTCGCCGTGATTGTTGATGAATATGTAACATGTTTCCCTCTTTTCCCCACCCTCTCCTTTTGTTGGACTGTGAGCACGATGGGAGATTGTCTCCCCCATGTAATGTTAACATTTCAGTTTGGTTTTTGATGCCTTGTGTTAATAAAAAGAAGTATAAAAAAAACCACACCTGTGTCTTTGAGAGCACATGTTTATAAAAAAACGTTTGGAAAGGCTTGAGTTAAAATGAATGCTGGCTGTGGCGAATGGAGATGTACTTTAGGATGAGCCTGCTGGCTTCGGCTCTGAAGGTGATTTACTAGCTTATAAATCATATTGCACTAAAGGGGTTTGTCCCAGTCAAAGTGGGAGCTTTATGGATGGCTTTATTACGGGATGTTTCTTATATTAGGATGGGTAAAGTCGCGGGATGATTATTATTTTCTGCAAGGGATAATGGGGTGGAGGGATAGAATTGGTATTTTGGAATTTAGGTTTATGATTGTCATCAAGGGTTAATACAGGGCTAAATGATTGGGGTTTTGAAGTTTTATTCACTTTTTTATTTCTATTTTTCTGTGTTAATGTAGATATCTTGTTTTGCATACATCTTGTTTTGTATAGATGGTTGAGACGTCTGTTTCATAATTGTTTCAGTGACCCCTGACAAAGGGCCTTTGTGGCCTGAAATGCATTGGGTGATTAAAAATGAATGTCTTCAATGAGCCTACTTGTCGTGCATGATTTTTTTCAATGTGTTGCTGTTGAAGGCCCAGAGGGCATGCAGGAGACATTTGAAAAAGTAAATCAAATGAATCATGTTGCAATTACGCTGTTTTCGTAGTGATGCTGGAACTTTGGATGAGCTTTGGATGAAGGTTTTGATTACAGTTTGGTTTATCTTGAATATGAAGATAATTAAAAAGAAGAGATTAAAAAGTTGTTTAGGATCTGGAAATATTCCTGTTTTCGCAGTGCGACCGGCAGGAGCGCAAATGCATTCCTTTTTGGCAACAAATTTCTAAAAGTGACATTTGCTAACCTGAAATTTAAAATCCAACTTCATCATAAATTGCAATTTTAAATTATGAGTTCAGTAACACTAAACTTGAAATGACAATCTCTTCACAATTGGGAGTTACACCTAAAAGATGTTATAAGGTAATCTCAATGTTATCCTATGGGAAAGATAGGCCTTGCAGTAGTGAAAATGAAAGTATGAGTTTTTCACTATCAAGACATGTAATGTTTAAAAGTACATGTCCTGCCTTTTAAATACACTGCACTCTGCCCTGTGGGTTATACAGGACCAAACTTAGGGGTAACGTATTTGTATAAAAAGGTAAGGTATATTTCTGGCAAGAGGGTTTACTTCCCTTTATCGTTTAGAGAGAAAGGAAGACTCCGCATCCACCTCTAATACTACATCATATCACATGCTGACACACATATTTACCTATCTAAGCAACTTCTGCATCAATGGGTGATGTGAAGAGGGTTTACGTGTTTACATGGCATTGTGAAACTGCACACACAGGCTCTGCAGTGGCAGTCCTGAGACATGGTTATGCGGCTACTTGTGTGGGTGGCACAGTTAGTGCTGCATGCCTACTAGTAGCATTTAATATGTAGGCTCTGGGCTCATGTAGTGCACTTTACTAGGGACTTATAAGGAAATTAAATATGCCCATTGGGGTTGAACCAATATTACCATATTTTGGGGAGACAGCACAAGCACTTTAGCACTGGTTAGAAGTGGTAAAGTGTGCAGAGTCCTAAAGCCAGCAAAAATGGAGGGAGACGTGCAAAATGTTAGGGGAAGACCGCCCTTAGGCCGTCAGGTCTAACTGTCTAGATAATTGACCTATAATGCGCCATATCTGACTTAGTATTTCTATTACTGAAGATCATTGTGCTGTTGCTTCTTCACGTGACATATTTTCAGCATTTCTCGATAGCATCTCAAGTAGTAAAAACATGTTTTGACAATGCTGATAGACGGGCGGTGGCTGGCAGCCTCTTGGTTTTTGTCAATGCTTGCCTTATTATGCCATAGTATCTGAAAAACCTTATTGTTTCAGGACCTGCCATACCCTCGACGATATAAAATAAGGTGGCTAAAAAATAAAAAGGCTTTTTCTTCTCGGAAAGCACACATTGCTATTATAGTCCCTGGCACTGAAGGGAACTAATTTGGCCTTAAATCATAAAGGTAAATTACAAAGTTTTGGTTATTCACAAACTACAAGTGTAGTTTATATGTAGTATTTTTACGACTGCAATGACTGTCCAATCTTTTTATGTGGGGAGTTCTCCACAGTCGTAAAGATAATACACATAACACTACATTTGCAGTTTGTAATTCGCAAAAAAATAGTAAACTTGTCCCAAAAATGTAAGTTTAGCTTTGTGAATATGCCCCTTTCTGTACATATGCGCTGTTTGTGACAGAGTAGAATGCCTTCACTATCAGTTATCTAATGGATTAATCGGGATGACCCGCTGCTCCGTGCTTTATGCTGTAGTGGGTTGAAGATAGATGTGAGTCACCCAACAACAGGCTAATGCTTGAGATGACTGAAAGCCCCTAGAAGTATATCATCTATACATTATTTTTGTAAAATCAAAAGGCCTTGGCTATCGCCAGACCTAAGCACATGGGGGCAGATTTACAAGCCCCTTGCGCCTCTTTTGCGCCGCCGTTGCGCCACTTTTGTGACGCAGCGGCGGCCCAAAAGATGCACCATGGTGCGGGCTATTTACAACGTGACGCATCTGGGAGATGCGTCACGTTGTAAATCCCTGCGCCTTAAGGAGGCGTTCTGGTGCAGGGGGGGGCAAAGGGGGGCAAAGGGGGCCATTCCGGTGCAGGAACGCCTCCTAAAAGTGGCTGAGTGAAATCTACAAGATTTCACTCGTCAAAACCCTGCACCTGCTTAAAGCAGGCGTAAGGCTTGATGCAGCATTAGTAGAATGGGCCCCCCAGAGCATTGCTGGAGCTGCGTCGCGCATGCGACACAACTCCAGCAATGCGATACCTTTACCGCACAGATGCGTGACGAATCTGTGCCGTTTTTGCCCCATGGTGCGCTGCATTGTAAATGCGGCGCATCAAGAGTAGCGGAGGCATGGCGCACAATTACTGGGGCATCCCTGCTAATTTGCAGGGATGCACCAGTAATTGTAAATATGCCCCAATGAGTTTAGCTGGTGTTTATCAAAGTCATATGCTTTGTCTCTTTCCTATTTGAAAGATAATGTCAAGTTAGCCTTCAACAGCATTGCTGTACAATACAATTTAGTGAAGTAGTACTTGACCTTTTTACTGCCATTTGTTCACAAACATTAAATTGAATTGCGTCAGTCGATTGTCACAAACCCAAGTCTTTTACCATTTTCAATGAAATATTCGGGGACGGTGAAAAATTGAAGTAGATAAGATTACTTATAAATCAACTAAATCAAATTATGTTTTCTGCTAATCAGATTTTCGAGTCTAAACACTTGTGCATCACTTTCAAGGAGAGAAAACAGAATTAGCCCCCCTTCCAGGAGAGATACAGTAAGCATATACAAAGGACGGCTTTTGGGAGCCCAAGTTTGATTCCTTCTGCCCAGCATTGAAGGCATTGTTGTATACCTTAACGTTTAAACAAACCACTGTGGATTAATTTGGTAAGAGTGGGTTGCAGATACTTCAAAGAATTGTAAGGCGAAACAGAGAATTTTCTTTACCGCACTAAAAACATTCTATGAGGAAAGCCAGCAGTTTAAAAGAGATTTGTCATGAATGACTATTATGTGTTGGTACCAAGGAGTATTGTTTTGCATATTACAATTCTTGGTGCAGGCAGTGTTGAAATTCTGATAATGTCTTTTTGAGTCTTTAGACTGCTAGTACTGATAGGAAATATTATGCCCTCCTACGCCTCATAAATTGACTTGATATGTGTTTTTAAGGTGGTCCCAGCGATAAAGTATAAATATGATTCTGGACACTGCGCTTTTGGCATGGAGGTGGACGGCAAAAATGACCCACAGGAATATGCAACAGCATAAAAGAACGTCCTTTGCCATCCGGTTTTCAAATGTTCTGTTTACTCTGGGCATGTAGAGGCTAAATAGAAACAGACTAAATACAGAACTACACAGTTGTCAGAGTTGCGTAGAGGTTCTAATGTCTAACCAGGGTCTTTATTTTCGATAGAAATAGAAACTTATGTCTAACCAGGGTCTTTATTTTTGATAGAAATAAAAACATCTTAATTCAACAAACCATCAAATTACCAGGGAAAAATTTCAATGCTGGGCACATACATTACACACTGTGTTCTCATTACGAGTTGACTCTTGATTTCGATGGGGCTGGGAACATTGCGGACCTCTTTGCTTTCACGGTGAGATTGCAGCTGCTGCAAACAGCTACATTTTTTAATGTGAAATTCAAGGGCTCAATGAGGAATTACTGGAGGAACTGGGCCTGAAAATATTGAATCCCACAGCAATTCATCATTTCCTATTTGGGTCCAACTCATAATGGCTTGGTTTTCCCCAATCTGGGAGTTGCTGGTATTCCAGTATCAGTAAATTTGGGAATTGGGAAGCACCTGCCCATTTTCTGGTGTGCCCGTAATGTGGGCATGTTAGGAGTGGGGGTCTCTCGCTAGCAATGGTCTGCACCTTGTCCAAGTATAGACCCTTCTTCCTAGTCAGGATGAGGGAGTTACACTTCCAAAATTACCCCTGCTCACAACAATGGTAGCTTGACTTGAGCAGTCAGGCTTATTTCAGAGGCAGTTAGTAAAGCATTAGCTCATATCTCATAGTAATACAGTGAAAACACTACAAAAGGACACCACACCAGGCTTAGAAAAATAGCCAATATTTATCTGTGTAAAACAAGTTCAAACTATAAAAATCTAGCTTTCAGTTATTCATGATACACTTTCTTTCTTTCTTCCCAGTCCCCCCTTTCTCTCCTTCATTTCTCTTGCTTTATTATGTATTGTTACCTTATTTCATGATTAATAACATTTTCTTGAACTTAAAAGAATATCAATAATAAAAAAATAGACTTTTGAAATAGTTCATTGAAGTGTATAGCTCCTTCTGGGGCTACCAGGGTGGTGTGAAACCAACAAATCTCCTGGATCCAGCTGACCATGGTGGTGCGTCCCGCTGCAGTGTCGGAAGACCCTCAATCAATCAATCTATCAGGGAATTGTAAGCCGCTACTCACCCATAAGGGTCTTAAGGCGCTGGGGGGGGGAGGGTAGAGGGGAGGGTGCCACCCTGTTCAGTCAAAGAGCTAGGTCTTGAGGGTCTTCCTGAAGGTGTTCAGGGAGGGGGGCGCGTCTGATGTCTGCCAGTAGCTCGTTCCAGGTCTTGGCTTCGATGTGGGAGAACGATCTTCCGCCTGCTCTGGTTTTGTGGATGGGCTGGGTTTTAGCCAGTGCAAGGTTGGATGATCTCAGGTTTCTTTTGGGTACGTGGAAGTTTATTCTGTTGTTGAGGTATTTGGGTCCGTCGTTCTGCAGGCATTTGTAGGCGTGAGGGAGGATTTTGAAGCAGTCTCTCTTCTCCACGGGGAGCCAGTGGAGTCACCGCAGGTGTTGGCTGATGGGTCGTGCCAGGGGATGCCAAGGACGAGTCTAGCTGTGTTGTTCTATATTGTTTGCAGTATGCAGAGTAGGGACTTGTTGATGCCAGCGTAAAGTGCATTGCCAAGTCGAGTTTGCTGGTGATGATTGAAGTTTTTTCGGAAGATGCGGATGTGTTGAAGCAGCTGGAGGTGACGGCATTGACCTGTTGGTTCATGGCAAGTGATGAATCAAGTACAATGCTGAGGTTCTTGGCATGGTCTGTGGGGTTAGTTGGGCTTCCGAGGGTGGTGGGCCACCAGGTGTTGTCCCATGCTGAAGGGGTAGTTCAAGGAAGAGGACTTCTCTCTTCTCTGCGTTGAGTTTTCGGCAGCTGTTGGTCATCCAGACTGCCACTTCTTGCATTCCTCTCTGGAATTTGAGTTTTGCAGTGGTGGGGTCTTTGGTGAGGGAGAGGATGAGCTGGATGTCATCAGCGTAGGATATGATGTTGAGGCCGTGTTGTCGGATGATGTCTGCGAGGGGGTCCATGTAGATTTTGTAGAGGGTCGGGCTCAGAGATGACCCCTGTGGGACTCTGAAGGTGATGTCCGTGGGGGGTAGAGAGGAAGGGTGGTAGTCTCATCCTTTGGCTTCTTCCGGTGAGGAACGAGCGGATACTGTCTAGGGTAGTTCCTTGTATGCCGACGTTGTGTAGTCTGGTGATTAGTGTACGGTGAGAGATGTTGTTGAAGGCTTCTGACAGGTCGAGGAGGAAGAGGGCCACGGTGTGGCTCCATCCCAGGACAGTGTGGATGTAGTCTTTGTCAGCGAGTAGGGTGGTCTCGGTGTTGTGGTTGGCTCGGAATCTGGATTGGGACGGGTTGAGGACTGCATGCTGTTCGATGAATCGTGTCAGTCCCTCTTGACTGTTTTCTCTGCCACTTTGGCTGTGATGGTGACAAGCGAGATGGGACAGTAGTTTTTGAGGACTCTGCTGTCGGCTGTGGGTTTCTTGAGCAGGGGCCTGACTTCGATGCGCTTCCAATCATATGGGAAGGTGCCTGTTTTGAAGGTGGTGTTGATGGTGTGTTGCAGTTTGGGCGCAATGGTGTCTGCTGCTCTGAGGTAGATGTGCAGGGGGCAAGGGTTGGTGGGTGCCCCCGAGTGGATGACTTTAATGGCCGCAGTGGTGTTCATGGTGGTGATTAGTGGAGTGGCTGATGTTTTGGGGAGGCGTGGTCTGACTGAGGTGTCTTGTGGGTGGTCGGTGAAGTTGTCGTAGAGTGTGCTGATCTTGAGGTGAAAGTAGGTTCTGAGCTTGTCGCAGAGGTCTTGGGATGGGGTGATGTCTGCGGCTTCGCTGCGTGGGTGGGTGATTTCCTGGATGACGTTGAACAGTCCTTTGGAGTTGGTGGAGTTGATGAGGATTTTGTTGTGGAATGAGGTTCCTTTTGGTCATTCTGATTTGGTTGTGGTAGTCCAACATGGCATCCTTGTAGGTATAGTAGCTGTCAGTTGTCTTAGTATTCCTACAGTTCTTTTCCAGGCGGCTGCAGGTGCACCTGGCTCCTTGGAGGTCGGTGAGAACCAGTCGGCTTTTCTGAGGCGTTGTTTGCCAGGGGTGCGTAGCGGGGAAAATTTGTCTGCGCAGTTGGAGATCCATGTGTGGACTTCTCTGGCTGCAGTGTTTACATCTGATGCCCAGGTGTGGTTGTCTCAGGAGTGGGTGGAGTTCAGTTGCTCATTGGTGAACTTACTCCAGTTCCTTCAAGGTGGGCGTGGGGCTGGTTTAAGTGCTTTGGGTTTATCGATGGTGAAGTGGATGCAGTGGTGGTTGGTCTATTGTGTGGCTGAAGTGGATGCTGTTTCCTGCAGCGAAGATGGGGTTGAGGGTGTGCCCTGCCCTGTGCGTCGGTGTGTTGACGAGTTGGTTGAGTCCGATGTTGGCGAGGTTGTCATGGAGGATGGTGGAGTTCGGGTAGCTGGAGTTGTCGAGGTGGAAGTTGAGGTCTCCAAAGAGTATGTAGTTTGTTTATATGATGGCGTGGGTTGCGATGATGACAGTGATGGTGGTGGCGAAGGGTGTCCTGGGGTCTGTAGATGAGTGTCCCACGGAGTGTGGTCTTAAGGCTGGTCTTGATCTGGAAATGCAGGTATTCAGCAGAGGAGAAGGTTTCGCTGGATGTGGAGAGGCAGAGGGTGCTTTTGTGGACTATGACAAGGCCTCCTCCTGGGTGGTTGGGGTGGTCCTTCCTTTGGATATTGAAACTATCTGCAATGGTGGTGTTGATGTTGGGGGCGGAGGAGGCGTTGGTCCAGGTCTCTGTGAAGAAGGTGATGTCGGGTGAGAGAGAGTTGAGTAGGTTCCAGATTTCCAGGCATGTTTGTCTACGAATCGCACGTTGAGGAGGATGCAGCTGAGGGTATGGTCGGTGCTGGTGGTGTTGAGGGTCTGGGGGTGGTGAAGGTCTGGTGGCAGCAGAGGCAGGAGACCTGGTCGTGGGTCATGTTCGGTGACGCCTGTTGGCACTATGTGTGTCTTTTGCGATTGAGTGCGAGGAGGATGTTGGTGTCATAGCGATGGATGGTTGGAGATCCAGAGTTCCTGGTGCTGGCCTTTTGTTTTGGCCGACCATGGTGGGGCGGGTCAGCTGCAACAGAAGTTGAGGCTGCGGTGTGAATGGAGGCGTGCGGTGCTCTTAGGTTGCGGTGCAGGCAGTTGCTCGGTGGTGGTTGTCCAGCAGTGTCAATGAGACCTGGGATGTGGTGTGGAGTGGGGTGGTGCTCGTCGTGGTGCTAACAGTCACAGTGCAGGCATCGGTGGCTGGCAAAGATCTGGGATTTCTGGGCTGGCATTGATGGCCCGAGGTTGCGGTGTGGACTGGGCTGGTGCTTCAGGTAACTTACGAGCAGTGACCTCAAACCACGGTACAGGCAGCAATGTCAGCTGGCAGTATTGTTGTCAGTGAGACTGGGGCGAATGAGTAAAGCAAGACAGTGTGGAGTGCGGAGTGCTGTGCCCACATGTCGTGGTGTAAGTGTAGCTTAGTGGCAGCTGTGGATGTCTTCATCGGTGAGACCAGGGTTGCGGTGCGAAGTGTTGCAGTACCCTCTGCTGTGCCTTCAGGTCACGGAACCACCAGTGGTCTTGGTGACGGAATCGGGATGCGGTTTCCCTCTGTGGCAACTGGAACTGACGGTCCCAGAGGTGATACCCAGAGGAAGGCAAAGTCTTTGCTGTTACTGAGACTTCTTGAACAGGGGCAAGTTCTACTTCAAGCCCTTGGAGATACACAGAAGAAGAAATTGTAGAATCTTCAGTCCAGTCGTTTCCCTGCCCAAGACAGAAGGAGCCACTGTAGGCCAACACAGAAAAGCACACAGCAAAGTGGCAGTGCCTCCTCACAGTTTCTCCGGCTCGTCTTCTTGGCAGGTTTCTTTATCCCAAAGAGTTCCAAAGTCCACATTTCCTTTGATGTTCTGTTGTTTTGTCACAAAGTTTTCCTGGCACCCATATTCCAGTTCTGTCCTGCTCAGGCCAGGTTCACTCAAAACATCAATGGGGAGGGAAAGAGAAGCTGTGATCCACTCGGCTTCCAATGGTTAGTATAAATATCAAGAAGGGGGGAGAGTGGAACACTTGTCCTGTGTCACCAGGGTCTCAAATAATGTGGCAGAGCATTGTTGTAAAAAACCCTCATATACGGACACAGGCGTTGGGCGGTATATGTTGATTCTCCGCCTTTGTGTACCGTAACAGCATGATCATTGGGTCTTTTCCTGTGTTCGTTATGTTTAAGACCAACTGGGTTGACAGTAGTGGCCGGAAATCAAATAATGGGCATGCTTTTGCTTAAAAAAGTGAGTTAAAATTCCTAAATTCAAGTTTCATGGTGACCATGATGACCACGATCACCAGTGCGATAGACCAGTAACTAAGTCTATACACGCATGCCATTGTTTTTAGTTTCCTACTTCACATGCCTCAAGAATAAAACACATGAGACTTGAATTTAGGAATTTTAACTCACTTTTTTAAGCACAAGCACGCCCATTTTTTGAAGACACAGTCCATTCAGGTGCATGTGGAAACTCTTCCCATCACTCAGATGCAGGGCAGACCCATCAGCCAAGCTATGAGTCACCCCGAAAGACAGGACACACCTCAATACCCTTTGTGTCCCTTTCTAATGTGAATGCACAAACTGGCTCCTATCAGTCTAAAACCCAGACAGCGAATGTACGGACAGGCAGAGGCACATAGATGGTTAGACAAGAAAATACCCACTTTCTAAAAGAACACACAATATAAAAATTATCTTTACTAAAAGAAGTATTTTTAAATTCTGAGTTCAGGCATACTAAACTTAATTTCCCTACCTTTTCCCAATGGACAATTAGGCTTGTAAGATGTTACAAGGCAACCCCATGTTAATCCATGGGACAATAGTGAAAACAAAAATGCACAGTATTTCACTACGTGGATTTGTACCTGTACATGTCCTACCTTTCACACACACTGCACCCTGCCCAGAGGGGTACCTTGGGCCTACCTTAGGGGTGTCTTGCTAGTAAGGAAAGAGAAGGTTGGGGCCTGGTAATTGGGGGTACTGGCCAGGTCGACATGGCAGTGAAAACTGTATGCAGATACTGCGAGTGCCAGGTCTGAGAACTCTTTGAAAGGCTCCTTGTGTGGGTGGCACCATCAGTGCTGCAGGCCCACTAGCCACGTTAGACGGACAGGCCCTGGGCACACACAGTACACTGTACTAGGTACTTAGTAGTAATTAAAAAAAGTCAATTATGGAAACACCAATCCATAAACACCATTTACAGTAGGAGTACTTGTACTTTAGTACTGATCAACAGTACTAAAGTGCGCATGGTCCAACAAGACCAGGATATACCTGCCGCCCATGGCTGTTTAAGGGTCCAGGGGCCCCAAAATGTCCTTCCCCACCCTCTCAAAAGGAGTGCCTACAACCGGAAAAGGTTAGAGAGGAGCCTTACACTTCTTCCCACTCTAACCACTTACCTGCCAAGTTTGGCATGACCTACAATGAGTATCTGACTGCCTTCGCATTTGGGGCCAAAAGAAGTGGATGACAATCCTGTCAAAGGTTTTGTCTTGCCCCAAATGTCCTTCCAAGTGTATGTCTTGAGCCATACACAGTAGGAAGGTCCTGAAGTGCTGGGGTACCACTAGCACATGGGCTGACCCATGCTCAGCGACATTAGGTTCGCTGTATAGCATACCATTCTCTCAATAGATCGAGCGTGACCCAGACTGATCATTAGCTGCCTGGTTTGCAGCCTGCTGCCGCAGACATTCCAGAGAAGGGCATTCCTTCTCATCCCTGCATAACTCCTTCCTGGTTGGACACCTTTCTTGCTGTCAATGGGTCAGCTCAGATAAGTCCCCCAGTTCAGCTACTTTTTCCCCTGTAGGTACAGTGGCGTCCCCTTCAAAGGTCAGTCTCATCCTGGACTGTGGGTACCTCAGGATTGGATTTCCCATAGCCCTTGCCCGTACCCTTGCCCTTACTTTTGGCATGCACCTGGGCTGCTGTTTCAGGCTCCAGGTCCTCCTGATAACCCTTTCTGGCTTCCCTGGACCGAGTGATCATGCATGCCCACTCCGCAACTCAAACATCTCCAAGTGTGACCTGAGCTCAACATCCTTCCACAAGGACGGCTCCAGATTGTTACCTAGCAGATGATCTACAAGCATGGTAGGGCTCATAACCACCCTCAAGGGACCTGAGGCCCCACCCACTCAAAGGGAACCTGCGTCACCTTACATTGGCGCTCTGAGTTGTGTACAGCAACTACTTGGTGGAATGCTCCACGGACTACTTGCTCCTCAGATGCCAGGTGACACTGGACTGAGGTCACACTGGCTCCACTATCTCTGAGAGCTTCTACCCTTTGACCGTTGATGGTCACCCAGGTGCTGTGCTTCTTAGTGTTGGCAGGTACCTGACTTCCCTGGACCATCTTACTGTCCCATAGTGAGACAAGGGTCCTTCCTGCAGGATCTCCACCGTCCTCTGGTAAACCCTCCTCCCCAAGCGCCACACTTGCCATCACCTTAGTTTGTCCACCTGTGGGTGGCTGGGCAATCTGGAGGCATCTAGAATCCCCCTTCATGTGGCCCACCTGGTTACATGCATAGCACTTACAGGGTCCCATCTCCGCAGACTTTCCTGAAGAGACCCATTTCTTCTTTTCTCCTGGGGGCATGGATTCTTAGACTGAGGACTAGTTTGGGGCCCTTTAGAGAACTCCTTTTCTTTATATTTGTCCATCACCCTCTTCTTTTGGGGGCACTGCCCACCTTTGGCAGAGTCTCCCTCATACACAATATTGGGGACCCTGGTACTCACCCAACGGTCCACCTCCATATCAAGCTTCCTGGTATAGTCAGCTTTCTATCAGTCAAGTGCTGGCACAGCTCTGCAAATTGTAGAGCCCCTAAAAATCTGTCACATTACTGCCCTTCATCCAACTATGCAATGCTCTGCAAAAATCTAAACAGTCTAACCAAGTGTGTGCATAGGTTTTCCTACTGGACATAAACTGATCCCTGTACTTGTCAGAACTGTCAGGGGTGAGCAAATACCTTGTGATAAGGGCCACCTTCACATCAGTGTAGGTGAGGTTACACCCCTTATCCAGTGCTTACAAGGTGTCTCTCCCTTCCTTTGAAAAGTGGTTTCCCAATCCTGCCCCAAATTCTTCTCAGGGACCCCATTCATGTGGATGGCTGCCTAATATGCATGAAACCACCTCTGTATGTCATCTCCCTTCTTGTACTCTCTTCCCACATTCTTGGGAATGTGTACTACTCTATCTGAGTTCACTGGGGTATTGCTGCCACCATCTGTGTTGGACCTACTCTACTGATCCAGCTCCTTTATTCTATGCTCATGGTCTAACATCATTCTTTTTTCTTACATTGCCAGCTTGAGCCTCTCCACCTCCATTGCATCTCTCCTTGCTTCCCTTCAGTCCTCCAGCTCTTCTGGGGACAAGCCACGGCTGCCTGGTGTGTCCCTCCCCTCCCAAAAGCAGATCAGCCCTTTGAATAGGCTTCTCAGCCTCCATACTAAGATTTCCAGACTGCCCACTAGCCTCTCTGTCTGCTACCCAGGCCTTCAGTGCCTTTTGTAGCTCCTCTTTCCTGGTCAGGCCTCTGATTTGTACTTTCAGGGTTTTGCAAATAGCCTTCAATTCCTTCACATTTTAGGTTTCCAACCTTTCCTCCTGAAAACAAGTCACTTCTAGGGATGCAACTGATGACCGTATTGACTAAGGCATGATGCATTAGAAAGTTTAAGCTCAACAAAAATGGCAAGATCAAAAATAGACCAAAGGAAAACAGTGCATGGTATGTAGTGGTCTGCTGAACGGTAGTAGTGTACACCAATCACTATGTCAAGTACAAATGCAAGTCCTATCCTCACAGTTGACAACCAGTGTTAGAAATGGGGGTCTCTCGTTGATAATGGTTGGCACCTTGTCCAAGTGGGGACCCTTATTCGTATTCAGGGTAAGGGGGATACACTTCTAAAATAACCCCTGCTCACCCCCTTGGCAGCTTGGCATGAGAAGACAGGCTTATCTCAGAGGCGTGTAAAGCATTTGTGCATGATTACAATAATACAGTGAAAACTCTACCAATGGACACCACACCAGTTTAGAACAATTAGTAATCGTTTTCTAAATCAAACAAGAACAAACAAAAATCACAATACAGTAATAAAAATATGACTTTAAAAAGGTAGAAACAGTTCTTTTCAAACAAATTGCAGATGCAACAATTTCAACACAAGCTTCCTTGGATGGTCAAAATCAAAAGCAAGAACAGTTGCAGGGAAGGTGATGTGTTGGTTCCTTATGCACAGGGAAGGTGATGCGTTGGTTCCTTACTCCAGGGGAGGTGATGCGTTGGTTTCGTTTTTTGCAGGGAGGTGATGCATCGCTTTCTTACTACGGCCCCAGCATCCTTGTAGACTTGGCGCCCCGTTGTAATGCGTGAGGATCGGGGATGCATCAGTTCTCGATGCAGCGGTGGCAACAGCACTTGTGTTGATTTCTTCAGTAGCAGTCCCATGATGCGTTGGTTCTTGCAGCTGCACAGAAGGACCTGTGTCAGAATCGGTGCGATGATATCAGCCTTAGTAAATTAATGCACTCACTGCGGCTTGAGGTGATTTCTCAAGCCGCGGGCAGGCTCGAGGTCTGTTTCTTTGGCGATGCACCAAAACAGGTACGGATGCATTGTGCTTCTCTTTGTTGCGTTACTTTTCCAGCTCCTAATAGCAGGAACAACCTTCAGAGGCCTAGAACAGTAGCAGGCACCTCTTAGCAGTTCAAATCTCACAGCAAGGGAGTTCAGGGGAGCTGGGGGTGAAGTCTTTATATCCCTGAGACTTCAAATACAGGAGGCAAGCTATACTTTAAGCCCTTGGAGATCTTCTTCAAGCAGGGGACACAGATCACACACCAAAGTCCTTGTCCTTTACCTGGCAGAAGCAGCCACTGCAGGCCAACCTCAGACAGCACACAGCAAAGGGGCAGTACTTCTCCTCAGTTTCTCCAGCTCTTCTCCTTGGCAAAGATTCCTCTTGAATTCCAGAAATGATCTACAAGTCTGGGCCCCTCTTTTTATAATACAAAATCCTTTGTTTTCTGTGGCAGAGAAGCTCTTTGCCTAGCCAAAACGTGTTCTGTTCTCTCTGGTGCAGCTTCCTGGCAGGAGGTAGAGACAGTATTGTTCTTGCAGACCAGGCTGAGTCAGGTGTGAAAGAAATCTCCTCCTCCTACTCTGAATGCAGCCCAGGTCTATTCAGCCCAGCCATGGCTCACCCTGGAAAGGCAGGACACACCTCAACCCCCCAAGTGGCTGTCTGAACAGAATGCACAACCCCAGGCCCTCTCACTCCAAAGCCAGACAGTCAATACACAACCTAGCAGAGACACACTGGATAGTTAGGCAAGAAAATACTTACTTTCTAAAAGTGGTATTTTCAAACTCAGAATGTAAAAAATCACGCTCCATAAAAGATGCATTTTAACATTCTGAGTTCAGCCATATGAAACTTTATCTTCAAATCTTGTTCCCATGGGCAGTTATGCTCATAAGATGTTATGAGCAAACTTCCTGTCATATGGTTACTACGTTTCTATATATTGTGTTAAGTTAGCATGAGCTTATTAAATGTTTAAACGCAATATTTTATTTCAGCTTGAGTTTGCACACGACACCTACTTGTTATTGTAGCTTTCAACCTAGACGAAAGATGTGATTTATTTGAGAATAATATGTTATTGCTCTAGTATCAGCCGTGCTTGGTACACTTGGTACAACTGTCTGCACACCGAGAACTGCACACTCTAAGAATAACCTAACACAAGGTTGCTGAAGGCCTGATCCTCGTACCACGTTAGACATAACACAAATAATGTTGCTGCCAACATTGGGCTCTACGCGGGTTTAAGATAGAGTTACAGGGAATGAATCGACACACTTGATGCTTCGCATGCAGAGAGCTGGTAGCTGTTGATGTGATCTACTCCTACTGAGAATTAGAGGTATGGGCCCGCCCAGCTAGAACCCAAAAGAGACCTTCTTAGATATAATATAATATACTGAATAGGGTGCGCGAAATATAGGTGATACAGAATTCTATAGATTTTTGCATCATAACATGCTATCACCTTTTGCTTATTATGGATTAGTGACGATGCTGCTAACTCTGATTTTTATAATATGTATGTTGGTATTATACAAGATACTGCGTTTGAGAACTTTGCATTGAAAAATAAACATTTCAAACTTGCACGTGTGTTCTTTGCCTCCCAGTTTCGGTTTGTAATGATTATATAACGAAAGAGTGTTCATGTGTTCCACGATACCTGAGGTACCCTAAGTTCATGTTCTGGATTGTCTAAGTCATTGGGAAGTAATTACTACTGATGAGACACTGTAGCTAGCTTGGTAAGGGGATTTCTAAAACAAAGGTGAGGTTTGGGTCACCCTAACTCACCCAGGTTCTAGATCTCTGTGCACAGTTCTGTGGGAGAACAGAAACCCTGCTACATGGCGCCCATACGTTGATTGGCCTTATATCATGACACTCGAGTAGTATATCATTCAAACCTTAACACCTTCATTCCCGTTTCCGGAAAACGGCAGTGTCGGAAAAACCTACCTATTTTTGAAATAGGTCTTTTTCAAGCTTGAATCTATCTGTAAACGGTTCCTTTGAATTACTACCCAGTCGTGCTATAAAGTAATTTTATTTTTCACTTTCCTGTGCTGACATGGCACAAGCCGTGGACATCCCGCAGCATAGTCGCATTGCGGTGCGTGACCATTTGCTGGCTTATGATGTTCCAGTAGTATGCTTGGCTGTTGTTCTGGTGGTGAGTGAGGAACATGCTTACCCGTACGAACTGTTTTATTCGTGGGTGACCTTTCCGCCGGTGGACGCTAATTCTGGTGTGTTCCATTCCTACACTGCTTCAGCTGTATCGGTTGCGTACGCTCCGTACAGGGCACTGGAAGTTCCTATTGATGCTTGGCAGCATGGAGTTTGGTTTGGTGGCGCCCTACCACACGCTTTAACCACTCCGAGGTTAGGTCCTTTATCCATTCCGGGCACACCTTGGCCCGCTTTGGCTGGATTCACTCCTCACCCTAATCGCGCCATTTGTAACGTGGGAGATCTGCGCCGACTTCATGAAGTTGCGGTGGAAGTGATTAGAGCGCTTGTTCATTACACTAGCCGTAATGTTCAGGACGCAGCCCCTAGGGGTGCACAGCTTCGTGCAGAACATGCTGGTTTGAAAATCAATCCGGTCATGGTGAATTCCGTGATGGGCAAAAAGCCGCAGGACAAGGATGATTTTCCGTTCTGGCTTGCAGAGAAATTCGGCCAGCTTGAAGCTGTGTTTCCTAATACGAGTCCCGGTGATAAACACCGGATTCTTACACTAAGTTTACCGAAAGATTTGGCGCCTGAGCTTGTTGACTGTGAGACCTGGGGTAAGACTTTTGCAGTGGTCTATTCGAGGTGCTACGGCACCACGTCTGTGACCAATCTGGGTGCGGTCCTTAAACGTGTTCAGGATGAACACGGAACGGAGTCGGCGGTCGAATTGGGTATGCGCCGGTGTGGCTCCTTTGATGTAGTTTGCGATCTGATCCTTGCAAATGTCAAGGGAGATGCAGTGAACTTTCAGGTGGCTAACGCTTTGGCGTTAATTCCCGAGGCCGAGAGACCCCGTCGGTTGGCAAGGATCATTGTGGCCGCTTATAAAACGGTTGGCCGCAATGCGAAGGGGCTTAAGGCTTTTCCTGATAAAGAGAAAAAGCAGCCCCAGAGTCATTCATCGGAAACTGGTGGTCAACAAAAGTCCAAGAAACAAAATTGGCCTAAAAAGCAGAATCAGGGTAAGCAACAACAACAACAAACACAGGTTTCTGCTCCTGCGTCTCCGTTGCCTGCGCAGTCGGATCGTGTTTATGATTTGCGCGACCGCGCGATGATTAAATCGCCTGATAGGTTTCAGGCTTCTGACCAACGCTCTCCTCGTTCCTTTCAGGACTCATCGGCTCCGTCAACCGGTGGAGGAGGGGGCAGCAGGGGCCGGGGTGGCCAGCAAGGACGTGGTCAGCCCCGCCCGCGTACCGGTGGAGATCAGCAAGAAGGCTCTACGCCCAGGAGACCACAGTTTGCTACGAAGAAAGTCGCCGCCCTGACAGCGCATCGATATGCCCCAGATAGTGAGAACGCGGCTTCGGAATCTGACGTGGGCTCTGACCTTGCTAGACAGCGCGGCGGAGATTACCATAGTGAGAGAGGCCCTCCGTCCACTGTTGAAGGTGACAGCGACTGATACTTATGTTGTAATTGAAACAGCTGATACGCATGTTGCTCCCCCTGAACGTCTTTTTGAAATTGTCCTGTTAATTGAAGGTGACATGCAGCGAACTGTAAAAGGGGTATTTTGGGAAAATCTCTCGTCTACTTATGACATTTTGCTTTCGGAGGCTGACTGGCCCCTACCTTTTGTTCTCGCAGCTCCGCGAGGGGAGGAGGTAATCCTGCCCAGTTTCGCGCACACTGTACCGAGAGTGGAAGCGCTGCATTTTGCAGAAGAGTGGGCTCTGGTGCTTGCGCCGGCTGTGTACCGCAATCAGTGTGGCTGGGATAAATTGTCACCAAGCCACGAGATTCCTTTACGGTCTCAACCGCAGCCTCAACCTCAATATCCCATACGGCGTGAAGCCAAAGCTTCAGTCGCGGCTATCCTTGAACAATTGGAATATCAAGGTGTAATTGAAACGTGTGTGTCACCGATGAATAACCCACTTTTTACTGTAAACAAGCCGGACGGCTCATATCGTTTGGTTTTGGATTATAGGCATTTGAACTCGCATTGCCGTAACTGCGCAGTACAGAATACACATGGCTCTGCTTTAGTGAATAGTCTTGAGCGTAAACGGTTCAAAACCACGCTTGACATTTCCAATGGTTTTTATGCCCATAGATTAGATGGTCTAAGTTCCCAATGGACCAGTTTTACATGCGGCGGTGTGCAAAAAATGTTTCGGCGTCTCCCAATGGGCTATAAGAACAGTCCTGGAGTATTCTCCGCCCGCATTGTCTCTCTTCTGGAGGGCATCGACCCAGTTGCTTGTTCGTATGTGGATGACATTTATCTCACAGACGACGATCTTTGGGAGCATCTGTGTCGAGTAAATAGCATAATTTGTAACTTTGCAGACATTGGTTACAAGTTTAACTTTGCAAAGTCGCACATTGCAGAGTACACAGTGTTGTTTCTCGGTTACGAGCTTAACAACGAGGGAAAAGGGTTAGCCCCTCACTTCCTGGAGAAATGCGCACAATTGCGCTCTCCGACAACACTGAAAAAATTACAGTCTTTGCTGGGATTTTTGAATTTTGGGAGAACTTACATTCCGGAATATGCCCAGCGTATCAAGCCTTTGTATGCTTTGATACAACCATCTTTCTCCAAATCATGCTGGCTGCCTGAGCATTCGGCCATTTTGCAGTCTTTGCAGGCTGATTTGCTCGCTTCTGAATACTTACAGACTCGTGATAACCAGACCAACCTGGTGATAAGAATTATCCCTGGGGCGGTGGGTTTCACGTACCTGACTTTTAATGAAGGTGATACAGTACCTATTGCTTACAAGTCACACTTGTACACTTCGGCTGAATTGCGCTTTTCCACTGTGGAGAAAGTTTTAACGGCAGTGCAGATGGCAATTCTTAAGGAACGTGCCCTGTCACAAGGAAAACGCATGTTGGTTGTTACCCCGTGTCCTGCCTTAGAGGCAGTTACGAAAGCCAGTGTACCTAATTCCAAAGCTTTGCACCCTCGGTGGATTCAATGGGCTGCATCCTTGACATCCCAGGATGTCACGTTTATTTTTGACGCCACTTTACAGTCGCAGGAGTATTTACAGTATGAATTTGTTCATCCTGCTCCTTTAGCAATGCGGCCGTTGGAGGATTTCCATTGCATCATTTACACTGATGGTTCGGCGCAGGTTGCGCATGGCTCTAAACATGCCTACGTTTCCGCTTGCGCCATTGTGGTCGGTGCCATGGTGAACGATGAGTTCAAGTCCAGTGTCGTGCACACGCAGACGCTTGGGGACTGCACCGCACAATTAGCAGAGCTTCGTGCTCTGATGCTTGCATTGGAGTAAGCAGATCCAAGTGTGACGACTTTGATCGTAAGTGGCTCTTACTACGGTGTCCAGTCTTACAATGAGAACTTGTTCTTTGGATTCAGAATGAGTTTCGTGATTCCAAAGGTAGCACAATAAAACATAAAATGATCTGGGTCCGAGTGGCGGAACTTAAAGAGAAGTTGCCACTCGTGTTTGTGATTCATACTCTCGGTCATCAGCGCGTGGGGGTCCACGCTGTTGGCAATTCGCTTGCTGATGAAGCAGCGAAGTCAGCGGTATCAAAATAATTAGTTGCAGCGGTCACGAGGTCCAAAAGCAAGATAGATGATGACATATTGGCAGCAGTTGCTGCAACAGAGAAGGGAAGTAAATATCCTGCGGAGTTCCCTTCTAAATACACATACCACTTAAGTCCCGATAAGGTTCCTTATGTGAAAATCCCTGATGTTGGCGAACGTCAAGTTCCCAACTCGGATCGCAGGGCTACTTTGATTACAGCGGCTCATGAAGGTGTGGCGTCTGCGCATGCGGGCGTCTCAGCCACTGTAACTCAGCTACAACAGAGGTTCTGGTGGCGGGGACTGTACAAACAGACGCGCGATTATGTCCTTCAATGTGACATTTGCCAGCCGATTAAGCCTTCGACTGCTGCGCGTCCGCCTCAGACACAGTTGTACATCTCGAATAAACCGCTTGGATTTGTTTATTTGGATCACTGCGGTCCCTTTTCTTCTGATACTGCGTACAAGTACATCTTAGTAGCAGTTGATTCATGCACACGCTTTGTGTGGGTATGGCCACATCGGAGCGCTGATTCATGTACTGTCATTAAGGATTTGCGAGTCTTTGTGGGAATTTTTGCCTGTGGTACCTTCCATTCGGATCAGGGTCCGGCTTTCGCCTCTAAGGCGTATAAGGATGCTATGGTTTTGTTGGGGGTCCAAGTCAAATTTTCGAGTCCCTACAGACCCGAGGGCAATAGTGTAGTTGAACGAATGAACCGCGACTTAAAGCAATCTTTGACAGCTCGAGTTATAGGCACTGGCAGAAACTGGTTAGCCCACCTCATAGGCGTGCAGCGTGCACTTAATAATCTCCCTAGAAGGTCTCTGGGTGGGCGGACCCCGTATGAAATGCTCTTTGGTATCAAGATGTATGTCCCTGACCTCGATGGGCTTGGCTGCAAGGCCCAGGCCACGGCCTTTGACGTAGATGAACATTGCAATGTTTTACAGAATCTACAAAAGACCAGAGACAGTCTTGCAAAGGAACATTTGCCCTCCACATCGGATGATGCGCTGCAGATCCCGGTAGTTGGCTGGCTACCCCAAGTTGGAGAACTGGTTCGAGAGAAGATCGATAACAAGAAAGAGTTTGGTCCCTCATATCGTGCACCGGTTCGAGTTCTTGGAGTGAAGGGCACAAGAACAGTCATTTTACCACCACTTCCAGGTCGTAAGGAAAACAGATTTATTTCTATTGACAATGTCAAGACACACAGGGTGGCCGATTCTTCATAGCATGACACCGGCTGTTTCCTGTCCTTCCATGGTGAGGCACTCTGTGCTGGCTATTACATCTGGTGTAGAACATGAGGTGTCTCTCGAGATGCCTGCCATATCCAGTCCTTTATTAAATACTATTCCTGTAACTGACATTGATGAGTTAATCTACACTTATCCTGCTGATTTATCGATGCCTGATTTGCATACCCGTTTGGCCGACCAGTCCAGATTCTCTTTTGACTCTGTTTCGGAACCTTCAAAGAAACCCTCAACTATTGCAAGATATGCCACGTTGTTTAAAAAACATTTTTTAATTCCCCCTTGGACATACATTTGGTTGATCCTATTTTAATTTTATCTTTTTATGTCAATTGGTTTTGTGTTTTATTTTTTCCGCCTGATTGATTGTCACTACGTTAAAGAAAGAACAGGAATTCGATACCTTAATGGAACATTGGCCCCTCTTTCCTCTTCACATTCAGCGCACAGACTGAAACGAAACTTAAATACAGTTAACATTACTGCTTGGCCTGTCCTTGATGGGATTGTGTGGGATGCGGTTAGGTTTCAGATACATGGGCCCACGGAAGTGATTAATGTTCCAAATGTGCTTAGAGTAAACATGGGAGATGTGATTAAACAAAATATACGTTCTGATGATTGGGATATTCAGGCCGTAGAAGCATTATTCTCTGATTTGAAATATTATGCTGCCTTCGATGCTGAGGATCTGTATTTAGATTCTATTAATTATGGTGATTTGTTTTGTTTTCAACACTGTGGTTATAATTTTTTGCATAAGACAAATTCAAGGAGGGTTGCTGTAAATTATACACAATGGGAACATTGCCCTGCTCCATTAGGTGGCATCTCCAATACGTTTCTGAAAAAATATACTTATTTCACAGACTTTAATCAATCTAATCCCGAGTCATTTTATTTTAAAATGACACAAAAGTCCATTTCCAAAGTTAGACTTACCGATACAAAATTACTGTATTCGAAGTCCTTTCTAGACAGGTTGGCTGTGGATGGCTACGAGTTTTGGAAAGGAACAATTGACCTTAAATCGGTTTGGGGTACCAAGGATTGGCAGGTACAAGGCACTGAGGCTTTGCACTGTGCATGTCTCATCCCGAATCACATGTTGTTTTTAAATTCATCCATTTTCCAAACAACATGCTTTGGATTGGCTGCTTCTAAAAAATTAAATACACCAACCATCCCAGATTTAGAGGAATATTCAGGTTGGGGTAACTTTACTGAATTGTCCATTCATGAGTTGCAAGCTCTATTGCACAATTCATCCTTTAACATTTCCAGTTTGGATTCCAAGGGTTGGCTGATGTGGCATAGGAGTGCTGATTCTTGCCAACGTCGTTTTCTAGGTTTGGCTGAAGGGTTCACAGAAGTCAGACCCGACCCCCGTTTTGAAGAATATTATACTGTCACGACTTATTCTGTGGGGAAGCTGTGTCAGAATTGGTTGCAACAGTCCACATTAGCTGCAGTTAAACTACATCTGTCTCAATTGAATGATAATGTGGATTTGAATGATTTTATAAAAGGCCCAGCTAAAGGGAGATCTAAACGGTGGCTTTATGCTATTTACAATGAAATTTGGAAAGTTTCCCAAATTGAGGCTGCTAAGCGCCTGAGGGCTATTGATCAAGCAAATTTAGAAAAAGTGCTTGCAGTCGTCGATAACAGTATTAACACGCTTTCTTCCCGAATTTACACGTTGAACAATATTGTGTCTTCTGTCGTTGACATTGTACATGATGAAGTGTCCGTGTTATATCATGGTCAAAATCAATTGCGTTCTGTGATGCAGTTTGCTTGGACACTACAGACTCTGAAGTCTGGTCGAGTACCTTGGAATTTTATGAACGTTTCATCACTATTTGCCCCATTTAATTTGACTGAAAAACAGCGCATGCTTTCAATGAGAGATGCATCATTTTCTATGTTACACATTGAAAAATTAGAATCCTTGCCCTTTTCGGTGGCTTAGGTGACTGCTGCTACATGGCTTATCCATGGTGTTATTACCTTGCCTTTTGCTCTGTATAAATTTACAAATTGTATGAAATATATGGCTATAGGGCGATATGAACCATTAGGCAGTGCTTTCCTCCATGAGACATGGTCTTTACCATACACTTACAGATGCCTAAAGGAGGGGAGTGAAGTGAATCTGAATGGTGAAGAATGTACACAGTCGCCTGACCGCTCATTAATATGCAGACACATCCAGTTGCATGGTTCTTGTATTCAAGACAAGCCTAATTTGGCCTGTGTTTTGAAGGGGACACCGGTTCCTGCAATAGTTCCCACGTTCACGTTATTGTCCAACGGTAGTTATTTACTTTGAATAACGAACTGTGTTGTGGGTTACAGGTCGGTATCGCTTATGTGGTTACCGTTTCAGAGAGGGTGGTTTGTTGCAAGAATGTGTTATATCCGCCCACGCATGGGAATTCAGATGTTTCAATTTGGCCACGAATACCAACCTTGAAGGCCGAGTTCAATGGTTTAAGCCGTATAAGAGCCCTATTGTCTCAGAAGCAAGTGGCCCTGAGCTCTGCCCGCGAAACTTATGTCCTTCACATAGCTAACACACGCACAGAAGTGCAGGCGCTTTTAAATACTGATTTGCCTTTTCATTTCTCCGAGCTGGTTCATCAAATCTTCAATGCCTCCTCCACAACAGGTCTGGCACATTTTTTTTAAATTGGTTAGCAGTGGTCTCGTGACTACATTTGAAAAAGTATTTGGTATTATCCCTGCGTTCTTTCATTCTATATTCGCAAGCGTGTTTGGCGGATTTCCTGTTTTGCTGGCTTTGGCTGCAGGCGTTCTGGTGATATTTTGCTTTCTAAAACATGGATGCCCATCCTGCGCAAGAAAACGCTCAGCCACTACTGATGCAGTTTCGCAACCGGATGCTTGATTACTATGGCTCCTTGCCGCTTGCCACTTTAAGCACGGCTTTTGGATTATCGTTCAGATTTTCCTATTTCACATGTGTCCAGCCTGTGTTTCATTGCCTGAGCTGTGATTTCGACTGGGCCATTGATTTGTGTCTCTGCTTACCGACTTCTCCTGACGTCGACTTTAATCAGCTGATGAGCCCCGTAGTTGCTCACGAGTTGGTTTGTTCTGGCGAAAGGGTTATGGCTGTGGCAGCGATGCATGGACTAATGGGTCAGTGGGACATATTCGCAGCGGCGCATGACTTTCTGGCACATAGCGTTCTCGAGAACCCACTGAGTTGTCCTCTGATGTTGCTAGAGGAATCGGTGTTGGAGGAGCACGTATGTTCTTTCCCATTGCTTAATTGGATGGCTGAACTGTTTTCGGATGATGACAGTGATTTCATGTTGGAAGCTGTAGCTACCTATTTTGCATATTCATTCAACCCATGAGTGACTTTGAAGACTTTCATTATTAAGGCACGTGACTTTTTAGTAATTCTGAATGGTGCCCTTTTTTAATACGAACATTCGACTTTCGTATGTTCTGGGCCTATGAACTGGGAGTAGGCCTTAAGTTCGACTTTTTATATTTTTGTGTGGCCACTGTAGGCATTCATACATATTTTTGATATTAAACTTTTATATACATTTACATACATTTAGCTTGGCTCAATATCATTGAACTCTGCTTTCATGTTTTGCCTCTCATAGGGTATTGGCTTATATTTTCTCTTTTTTAACCGTCCTCGGATCATTGGGGGGGTGTCATATGGTTACTACGTTTCTATATATTGTGTTAAGTTAGCATGAGCTTATTAAATGTTTAAACGCAATATTTTATTTCAGCTTGAGTTTGCACACGACACCTACTTGTTATTGTAGCTTTCAACCTAGACGAAAGATGTGATTTATTTGAGAATAATATGTTATTGCTCTAGTATCAGCCGTGCTTGGTACACTTGGTACAACTGTCTGCACACCGAGAACTGCACACTCTAAGAATAACCTAACACAAGGTTGCTGAAGGCCTGATCCTCGTACCACGTTAGACATAACACAAATAATGTTGCTGCCAACATTGGGCTCTACGCGGGTTTAAGATAGAGTTACAGGGAATGAATCGACACACTTGATGCTTCGCATGCAGAGAGCTGGTAGCTGTTGATGTGATCTACTCCTACTGAGAATTAGAGGTATGGGCCCGCCCAGCTAGAACCCAAAAGAGACCTTCTTAGATATAATATAATATACTGAATAGGGTGCGCGAAATATAGGTGATACAGAATTCTATAGATTTTTGCATCATAACATGCTATCACCTTTTGCTTATTATGGATTAGTGACGATGCTGCTAACTCTGATTTTTATAATATGTATGTTGGTATTATACAAGATACTGCGTTTGAGAACTTTGCATTGAAAAATAAACATTTCAAACTTGCACGTGTGTTCTTTGCCTCCCAGTTTCGGTTTGTAATGATTATATAACGAAAGAGTGTTCATGTGTTCCACGATACCTGAGGTACCCTAAGTTCATGTTCTGGATTGTCTAAGTCATTGGGAAGTAATTACTACCGATGAGACACTGTAGCTAGCTTGGTAAGGGGATTTCTGAAACAAAGGTGAGGTTTGGGTCACCCTAACTCACCCAGGTTCTAGATCTCTGTGCACAGTTCTGTGGGAGAACGGAAACCCTGCTACGTGAGGATGGATAGCCTTTCAAATGTGAAAAACGAAATTGGCAATATTTCACTATCAGGACATGCCACCCACATCAGGGCATGTCCCACCTTTCACATACACTGCACTATGGCCAAAGGAGTACCTTCGGCCTACTTTAGGGGTGACTAACATGTAAGGAAAGGGATTGTTGGGCCCTGGCAATGGGTGCACTTGCCAGGTCGACATGACAGTACCAAACTGCACACACACACTGCAGTGGCAGGTCGTAGTTGCATTTTCAGGCTGCTTATGTGGGTGGCACAATCAGGGCTGCAGGCCCACTAGCAGCATTTCACTTAAAGGCCCTGGGCACACACAGTGCACTGTACTAGGGGCTGACTAGTAAAACAAATATGTCAATCATGGAATCACCAATCCATAACAACACTTTACAGGGAGTACTTGCACTTTGGCACTGAACAGCAGTTGTAAAGTGCCCAAAGCATCTAGACCAGCAAAAACGAAGTCCAACACACAGCAAAATAACAGAAGGTAAAGGCAAAAATACTGGAGAAACCCTGATGCCAGGTCTAAGACAGTATGTAAAGCATTTGCATATAACTCACAGTAATACAGCGAAAGAGCTACAAAAGGACACCACACAAGGTTTAGAAAAATTGCCAATATTTATCTGAGTAAAACAAGACCAAAACTATATAAATCCAGCATACAGTTATTCAAGAATATCAATAATTAAAAAAAAACAGACTTTGGAAATAGTTCCTTGAAGTGGATAGTTTCTTCTGGGGCTACCACAGCAGGGTGAACCAACAAACCCCTCAGTTCCGGCCGACCGTGGTGGTGCGGCCCAGCTGCGGTGTCGGAAGACCCTAAAACAGTACCTTTTCTTTCGGAGGTTGAGGCTGCAGTGTGAATGGAGCGGTGATGTGTGTGCTGCACTCAGCAAGCAGTGCAGGCAGTGGCTCCTTGGCAGTCATTGGTGAAGCCAGGGCTGCGGTGTAGAGTGGGGCAGTGGTCGTTGTGGTTCTGACAGTCACGGTGCAGGCCACAGTGGCTGTAAAAGATCTGGGCTTGCTGCGGCTGGTGTCAATGGGCCGCGGCTCCAGTGTGGGCTGGGGCGGCATAAGTTGTCATCGGTGAGACCAGGGTTGCGGTAAGAAGTACGGCAGTGCCTTCAGGTCACGGAACCACCAGCGGTCTTGGTGATGGGGTTGGAGTGTGGTTTCTCTCTGTGGCAACTGGAACACAAGGTCCAAGAGGTGGTACCCAGAGGAAGGCAAAGTCTTTGCTGTTCCTGAGACTTCTTGAACAGGGGGCAAGCTCTACTTCAAGCCCTTGGAGATACTCACAAGAAGAAACTGTAGAATGTTCAGCACAGTCCTTTTTATTGCCCAATACAGAATCAACCACTGTAGGCCAACAAAAGAAAACACATTGCAAAGTGGTAGTGCCTCCTCACAGCTTCTCCGGCTCTTCTTCTTGGCAGGTTTCTTGATCCCAAAGAGTTCAAAAGGTCTGGGGTCTGAGCCCCAATATTTATACCATATTTCCATTTGACATTATATGGTGTTGGCACAAACAAAGTTCTCCTGGCACCCATTTACCAGTTTTGTCCTGCTCAGGCCAGGTTCACTACAGGAGGTGGAGACACAATTGTGGAAGGCAGACACAGTCTATTCATGTGCATGTGGCAACTCCTCCCACCACTCTAGTTGCAGGACAGACCCATCAGCCAGGCTATGAGGCACCTCTGAAAGGCAGGACAAACTTCAACCCCCTTTGTGTTCTGTCTAGTGTGAATGCACAAACCAGCCCCTGTCAGTCTAAAACCCACAGAGCGAACACAAGAACAGGCAGAGGCATATGGATGGTTAGACAAGAAAATACCAAAGTTCTAAAAGTTTTTTTTCAAACATATAACATACAAATAATCTATCTGAGTTCAGGCATCCTAAACTCCATTCCTCCAACTTGTCCCAATGGACAGTTAGGCTTGTAATATGTTACAAGGCAACCACCAAGGTAATCTATAGGACAGATAGCTTTTCTATAGTAAAAACAAAATGCATAGTATTTCACTATCAGGACATGTAACATGCACCAGTACATGTCGTACATTTCACACCCACTACACCGTGCCCACAGGGGAACCTTGTGCCTACCTTAGGGGTGTCTTACGTGTAAGGAATTAGAAGGTTAGGGCCTGGTAAGTGGATGCCCTGGCCAGGTCAACATGGCAGTAAAAACTGTGCGCAGACACTTCAGTGGCAGGTCTGAGAACCCTTTGAAAGGCTACTTGTGTGGGTGGCACAATTAGTGCAGCAGGCCCACTAGCCACATTTGACTTACCGGTCCTGGGCACACATAGTGCACTGTGCTAGGGACTTAGTAGTAAATCAATTATGGAAACACCAATCCATAAACACCATTCAAAGTAGGAGCACTTGCACTTTAGTACTGATCAGCAGTAGTAAAGTGCGTAGTAACACTAAACCAGCAAAAAAGTTGTACAGCACACCACCAAAACCAGAAGGTCAGAAATAAAAAGATTGGGGAAATACGTCAAAAGAATCCAGGTCTAACAGGGCCTATGTATGCTATTCACCTGTACTACTAATCTCAAACACTCTGTTGTTAATTATTTTATCTCTAATAAAAGAGAGAGGGATCCTACAACCAAAGGGATGGAGTACCACAATAGACTTTCGCCAAACAAATATTCCCTTTGGGACACCTTACTGTTGGAACATATATTCTCAAGACACATGTACACAGAAAACAAATATTAACATGATACTCTATTAGTGATACTCTATTAGTGAAGCAAAATTTAAAAATAGACAAACTTATAAGAATATGCTGAACAGTTTATTAATATATTACAAAATAATTAAAAATATGATTAAAAACAGAGGACAGACAATTAAAATAAGGAAATAATCAAATTCCTACTTGGTAAAAAGGAGGTACCAAACAAAATCAATTCAGCAAAGCGTCAGAATTGCCTTCAATTAGTATATAGCACAATCCTCCTTTTTCTTAAGCATCAACGCGTTTTGGCGGACCTTCTAATAAAGCCACCTTCATCAGGTATACATATATTGTCTTCCCAATTAATTCTCTCGTAAAAAATGCTCAAAATCTATATTTCAGGGTAGGCACCTCTTCCGTCCTTCAAATGCCACACGTGTTGCGAGAAGAAATATCTCTAAAACAGCAGCCTTGCACACTGCTTATATATGCACAAATCCAGGATCGATATCTCTGGGTAAACCGCATATGGATATTGACGGTTAAAATGACGGTTGCTGTATAAAATCTTTATGCTAAATTCAGTACTATACACGCAGTACGTATATCAGACCTCCGTTCAGGTTCTTTCATAATAAAATGCCACTGTGATTATCGAGACGCCGGCATCCCACGTGTGGTTCAACCCCAGCATGTACACCTGTATACCTGATGAAGGTGGCTTTATGAGAAGGTCCGCCGAAACGCGTCGATGGATTTTGTAGTGGAACATCCGACCACCGAATCAGGTTACACCACAGTTCTTACAATCGTGGACCACCTCTCGAAGATGGCTCATTTTGTACCACTGAAGAAATTACCTTCGGCAGCCAAACTGGCAATGGTATTCTTGCAAAATGTGGTGCATCAGCATGGCATTCCCTCTGTGGTGATAACAGAATGGGGTTCACAATTCTTACCTCTTTCGCGCATGTGCTTAACAGTTTCCTCACTTCCTGGTGACGGGCGGGTTGCTGTCTAGTTCCGCGATCGGAACCGCCTTGGCTGAACACAGCGCTTCCAAGGGCATCTGCATAACTACAGCGGTTCCTACCGGTTCAGCGCTTCGAATTGATGCATGTTCCATGCACTGAATGCCTGCTACAGACACGGACTTCACGTCAGGTAATCCGAGGTCGAGCTGGTTCTGCTGCCTCGTTCATGTTTCAAGACCCGCTATTGCCTCTGGCGTAGGTGCTCTTCATACTCATAGCCGTGGGTTTCCTTGGAGTGTGTCGAGCTGGGCCATTCATTGTCCATTAGACGTGACACTCTCTGGAACCTGGGCCCCTGACCCTGAACCACGCTTGAGCGCTTGTGTGCCTCTTTCAAAGGTTGCGCTGGAACGCTTTGTCTTTGTGTTAGCTAACCGCGCTGGAGTGCTATACCCTTGTTTGGGCTGGCTAACAGCGTAGGAGCGCTTTACCTTTTGTTTTTAGCTGACTGCACAGGAGCGCTTTACCTTTGTTTTTGCAGACTGCGCAGGAGCGCTTTACCTCTGTTTTGGCAGACTGCGCAGGAGGGTTTTACCTCTGTTTTGGCAGACTGCGCAGGAACGCCGCTTCTCATTTCCATAGTAAAGATGACTTCTAGACACATGGCGCTTTCAAGTACAAGGTAGATAATGTTCTGCATGTGTGTAAGAGGTGAACGTTGGGGAGATTTATCTGTGCCTATTATAATAGGGTCTCCCTTTGCCTTCCTTACCAGCCGGGAGTTAACGGTCAATCCCCGAGCCAAGTGACGTCCTCCTCTGGTCATCAGGACCCCATTCCCATCATCTTTAGCTTACTCCCCCGGTCCTGTCTCCATCCTGGTTGGTTCACACTCCTCTACTGGGGTAAGATGGGCACGGGGCGATAGCTCCTGTCCTTTCTGTGAGATTACTTCAAAAGCAACAGGGAAGCCTTGTGGGGTACCTGACATCTAGATAGGATAAGTACAATTCACTTGTCTGATAACCTGTGCTCACCCCCGGGTAGCTTGGCACAGAGCAGTCAGGCTTATCCTCAGGGCAAAGTGTAAAGTATTGGCACAATACCATCCTCGCAACACACTGAGTACACTATAAAAAGACTCCACACGATATGTATAAAACACTGGTCTTTGTATTACACACACCTTGAAATCAAATGACATACACATTGGATATATACTTTAGAGTTATATGCAATTATCGAACTTTCCCATTAGCAGCAGAACAGCATGAACATATATGTACTAGTCATAGGTATTTACTTTCCCCATTATCCCCTCAGGCTTAAAAGCAACATAAACCCATGTGCGTAGTCCCGTGAGGAGTTCACGATCCAAGCAATCCCTCCCACATCAAAAGCAACAGAAACATATATGCAGGCTGTTCAGAGGTATTACACTTTCCCTCTATCACAGTAGCATTAAACACAACAGTCCCAATATCTCATACTCCGTACAGTTATAATGGTCAAGAAATCACAGGTTTTGACAGCGCCTCGTGACCCAGTCTATCTGCCACTTAGACTACACCAGCCAACTATACACGAAGGACCCACTTGTGACATTATGAATAGATTGTCGGGACCCCCTTAAGCAGAAGGAAACAGCTACATGTTTTTTCTCATCCATATCAGGCCTTCACAAGTGTGGGATAATTCTCCCCTGTTGACAAAAGGCTGTAACACAATAAGCTGGTGCACTTCCAAACTGGAGAAATTTTTCCTTCCAGGCAGAAGTGTAAGCTGCAGTTGCCCCAGGCAGTCAGTCACAGGTGTACACAAGGCACAACGAGGCCCCTCGGGTCCAGTCACGATAGTCTTAACAGAGTACCTTGTGGTGTGGGTCAGTTGGAAGAGAACTGGCAACCTCGGAAATCGGCCGAGATGTCAGGCACTGTCGTCCGTCCTCCCAAACTATAGGTCAGAGACAGTCTGTGATTCCAGCTCGGTTCCAGTGGACTCGGCAAACGTCCCCCAACACCCCAGGGATACCACACGCTATGGAGTGCGAGCCAGCAAAGGCTTTCAGCTGCAAGCATGGGTCCCTCAGACTGGACAAACTTCCCCAACCCTCCTCGAACTCCTCACGTTCTGGTACCCTAGGTGGGCCCCTGATTCTTCACAAGAACACTTCTCTGTGCAATGTGATTATGGCGTACGTCATGACTGTTCTTGGCCCAACTGAGGATTGCTTCCACCTGTTTCCACCATACCCTATGCAGTCCTTACAATCTCGTAGAAATAGGGAGGTCCTTTCTGTTCCTGGGATCTCTGGACAGGTAACCAGCCAACCGGCCCTTGGAGAGTTCATAGGGAGCCAGACCACGACTGTTGGGAATTATCTGTGGCCAGCAACATCAAGGCAAAATCCAGCAAGTGATAGTCTTCTTCCTGGAGCATGACAAGCCCGAGGTACCACAAGGCTGTGGATAATCGAGTTGCAGTCCATCCTGCCCCAATGGTTTATCCTATTGATGTCCCAGTGTCTAACCAGCATAGTATGGTTCCAATCCTATAAGCATCTCTAACTAGTAAGGAAAGAGCCCCAGTAGTTATACCCACCTTACTGAACACATCATCTGATGCCATTCACTACCAGCGCATGTAGCACATCTTTGCCAATGCCTGTCTCTTCCCGACACCGCACCCAAGGAGTACTCTGATGTAGAGAGAATTGCAGAACCTTTTCAAGTAACTTTTTAAGTGCCACGCTGAATAACAGTACCCTGCATACACAGGCCCCGCTGGGGCAAACCTGTGGCAATTCTGAAGAACTACCACTGTGGGTGGCACAACCAGTGCTGCAGGCCCCTGGAGGAGCTTTGAGCTACATGCTCTAGGAATATGTCTTTACCCCTAGAAAAGGGACTTTCGCTAACTCAAATCAGCAAATCATGTATACATCAATCACCAGTATGTATATGACAAGCTAGCGCTTTGGCACTGAATTGCAGATTCAAAGCGCTCAAGTCCTATGCCAGCAAAACAAGGTCGAAACAGGAGGCTGGAAGCCAAAAAGGTCAGTGGAGACCACGCCAAAAGATGCCTTGTCTAACAGTTTGTAAATAATCCCTTTGCTCCTGACAGATTTTAGCAAATGATTCAAAGCTAACGAGTTAAGTGCCTCACTCTTGAAAATGACTTTGCATGCTCTGCTCAGCCTCAAAATGAGATTCTGATTCATCCAGCAGTTCTGGATAAAGATCACACATCTTGCTAAGTTTCAGGCACTCAACTCTTGATGGACCCTAGACAAACAGCTTTAGATATACCAATCCATGACTCTCATGGTTCTGGATGGAAACCAGGTGCCCAAAACTCAGAATAAAGCATGGGTTCATTCAGATAAAAACAAGACCTGAGTCCCTGGGAATGGTCACACACATTTAGCTCTGAGTAAATTTCAGGTTTGTTCAGCTTTGGATGATGAAAGGACATTTTCAGATAGCAGACTAAATCCCTGATTTAGAGTTTGGCAGACAGTCTACTCCATTACATATATGACTGAGTACCCTGTCCATCAGACTCTGGGTCCAGTCACCCTTTTGAAGTCAGGCATGCCAACAGCTTTCCATCAGTGGTACACCTACTGTATCCATCAACAAAAAGCTTACTCTCATGGCCTGGCCAAGTGCTGCTGTCAGACTCAGCATCACACTGACTGCACTATATGGGGAAGAAGGTCTGATTTTCTTTTCTCTCTCTGTCTTTCACTGCCAGGAACAACGTGGCTGTGACAAACTGAAAAATAAAAATAATATTCTTCCCCCACATCCAGGGAAAAACTGTGTGAGTGTGGGAATCAGTAGGGGAATGTTTTTCAAAAATAAACTTCCACTTTGGAAAAGACAAACTTCCATTTTATGAAATAAGAATGTTTGAGGGACATGGGTCAAAAATGTCGATGGCCATCCACCAAACATTTGATCCCTTCAGAGGAAACTCTGTGATGGAAGTTGCTGTGAAGATACAGATATCAGTGATGCTTCGGCAGAGATCCCGAAAGGGTAACTAGACAAAATATAGAGTAAAAAATATCGACTTACATAAACATCGACTTCAAAATATAGAATGGACATAATATCGAATGGACAGAATATAGTCAACAAAAAAATCGAATTTAAGGTAAGTAATTTGATATTGAGATTCATAAATATAGAAAGTCAAAATATCGAAGTATGTAATATAGGTATTAAATATATCGAGTTTTTAATATTATTGACTTTTTTAAAGTGTTTCGTGTGTTAGTATATGAGTCAAAAGTGTATATTTATTTTATAATTTAATTTAAGTAATGAATTTTATGTTATTCAATTTTTGCATAATTTAATTCTGTAGCGGGTTGTGGGTTTATAGGGGATTAGGGTGGAAAGCAATTTAATTATAATTAATTAATGTTTAAATTTATTTATTGGTATTTATTTTGAATCAATTGTTAATTAATTTTCATTTGGTAAATAATTACATTTTAATTGGTAATTAATTTTACTTAATAGATCAATTGATAATTATGTTAATTGTACTAATTTATTTTCTGTAGCGGGTTGTGGGTTTATAGGGAAATAGGGTGGGAAGTAATTTAATTATAATTAATTAAATAATTTATTTTATTTATTGGTATTTATCTTGAATTAATTGTTAATTAATTTTTATTTGGTAATTAATTACATTGTAATTGGTAGTACATTTTTATTAATTGATTAATTGATAATTCTGTTAATTTTATGAATGTATTTCCCGTAGCGGGTTGTGTGTTTATGGGGGAATAGGGTGGGAAGTAATTTAATTGTCATTAATCAAGTATTTTAATGTATTTATTGGTATTTATTTTGAATTAATTGGTAATTAATTTTTAATTGTTAAGTAATTAATTGTTAATTGGTAATTAATTTGTATTGATAGGTAATGAATTGCAATAATTAATTTTTATTTGTATTTTTAATTGATTCATTATCATATTATATTACATTGGTAATTACTTTTAATTAATTGTTTATAGGTATTAATATTTAATTGTTTTTTAGTAATAATGATGTTTTTACTTACCTACCGTTGCACTCACTGGAGTAGGAATAGTATTTTTTACCACTACGCTATCCAACGCTTTCCCTACTGTTGCACTCACTGGAGTGGGAATAGTAGTTTTTACCTCTACGCTATCCAACGCTTTCCCTACTGTTGCACTCTCTGGAGCGGGAATAGTAATTTTTACCCCTACGCTATCCAACGCTTTCCGTACTGTTGCACTCTCTGGAATGGGAATAGTAATTTTTACCCCTACGCTATCCAACGCTTTCCCTACTGTTGCAGTCTCTGGAGTGGGAATAGTAATTTTTACCCCTACGCTATCCAACGCTTTCCCTACTGTTGCACTCACTGGAGTGGGAATAGTAATTTGTACCCCTACGCTATCCAACGCTTTCCCGACTGTTGCACTCACTGGAGTGGGAATAGTAATTTTTACCCCTACGCTATCCAATGCTTTCCCTACTGTTGCACTCTCTGGAGTGGGAATAGTAATTTTTAGCCCTACTATATTCAGACTACACCAGCCAACTATACACGAAGGACCCACTTGTGACATTATGAATAGATTGTCGGGACCCCCTTAAGCAGAAGGAAACAGCTACATGTTTTGGCTCATCCATATTAGGCCGTCACAAGTGTGGGATATTTCTCCCCTGTTGACAAAAGACTGTAACACAATAAGCTGGTGCACTTCCAAACTGGAGAAATGTTTCCTTCCAGGCAGAGGTGTAAGCTGCAGTTGCCCCAGGCAGTCAGTCAAAGGTGTACACAAGGCACAACGAGGCCCCTTGGGTCCATTCACGATAGTCTTAACAGAGTACCTTGTGGTGTGGGTCAGTTGGAAGAGAACTGGCAACCTCGGACATCGGCCGAGATGTCAGGCACTGTTGTCCGTCCTCCCAAACTATAGGTCAGAGACAGTCTGTGATTCCAGCTCGGTTCCAGTGGACTCGGCAAACGTCCCCCAACACCCCAGGGATACCACACGCTATGGAGTGCGAGCCAGCAAAGGCTTTCAGCTGCAAGCATGGGTCCCTCAGACTGGACAAACTTCCCCAGCCCTCCTCGAACTCCTCACGTTCCGGTACCCTAGGTGGGCCCCTGATTCTTCACAAGAACACTTCTCTGTGCAATGTGATTATGGCGTACGTCATGACTGTTCTTGGCCCAACTGAAGATTGCTTCCACCTGTTTCCACCATACCCTATGCAGTCCTTACAATCCCATAGAAATAGGGAGGTCCTTTCTGTTCCTGGGATCTCTGGACAGGTAACCAGCCAACCGGCCCTTGGAGAGTTCATAGGGAGCCAGACCACGACTGTTGGGAATTATCTGTGGCCAGCAACATCATGGCAAAATCCAGCAAGTGATAGTCTTCTTCCTGGAGCATGACAAGCCCGAGGTACCACAAGGCTGTGGATAATCGAGTTGCAGTCCTTCCTGCCCCAATGGTTTCTCCTATTGATGTCCCAGTGTCTAACCAGCATAGTATGGTTCCAATCCTATAAGCATCTCTAACTAGTAAGGAAAGAGCCCCAGTAGTTATACCCACCTTACTGAACACATCATCTGATGCCATTCACTACCAGCGCATGTAGCACATCTTTGCCAATGCCTGTCTCTTCCCGACACCGCACCCAAGGAGTACTCTGATGTAGAGAGAATTGCAGAACCTTTTCAAGTAGCTTTTTAAGTGCCACGCTGAATAACAGTACCCTGCATACACAGGCCCCGCTGGGGCAAACCTGTGGCAATTCTGAAGACCTACCACCGTGGGTGGCACAACCTGTGCTGCAGGCCCCTGTAGGAGCTTTGAGCTACATGCTCTAGGAATATGTCTTTACCCCTAGAAAAGGGACTTTCGCTAACTCAAATCAGCAAATCATGTATACATCAATCACCAGTATGTATATGACAAGCATAGCGCTTTGGCACTGAATTGCAGATTCAAAGCGCTCAAAGTCCTATGCCAGCAAAACAAGGTCGAAACAGGAGGCTGGAAGCCAAAAAGGTCAGTGGAGACCACGCCAAAAGATGCCATGTCTAACAGTTTGTAAATAATCCCTTTGCTCCTGACAGATTTTAGCAAATGATTCAAAGCTATTAAACGAGTTAAGTGCCTCACTCTTGAAAATTACTTTGCATGCTCTGCTCAGCCTCAAAATGAGATTCAGATTCATCCAGCAGTTCTGAATGAAGATCACACATCTTGCTAAGTTTCAGGCACTCAACTCTTGATGGACCCTAGACAAACAGCTTTAGATATACCAATCCATGACTCTCATGGTTCTGGATGGAAACCAGGTGCCCAAAACTTAGAATAAACCATGGGTTCATTCAGATAAAAACAAGACCTGAGTCCCTGGGAATGGTCACGCACATTTAGCTCTGAGTAAATTTCAGGTTTGTTCAGCTTTGGATGATGAAAAGACATTTTCAGATAGCAGACTAAATCCCTGATTTAGAGTTTGGCAGACAGTCTACTCCATTACATATATGACTGAGTACCCTGTCCATCAGACTCTGGGTCCAGTCACCAGTTTTGAAGTCAGGCATGCCAACAGCTTTCCATCAGTGGTACACCTACTGTATCCATCAACAAAAAGCTTACTCTCATGGCCTGGCCAAGTGCTGCTGTCAGACTCAGCATCACACTGACTGCACTATATGGGGAAGAAGGTCTGATTTTCTTTTCTCTCTCTGTCTTTCACTGCCAGGAACAACGTGGCTGTGACAAACTGAAAAATAAAAATAATATTCTTCCCCCACATCCAGGGAAAAACTGTGTGAGTGTGGGAATCAGTAGGGGAATGTTTTTCAAAAATAAACTTCCACTTTGGAAAAGACAAACTTCCATTTTATGAAATAAGAATGTTTGAGGGACATGGGTCAAAAATGTCGATGGCCATCCACCAAACATTTGATACCGTCAGAGGAAACTCTGTGATGGAAGTTGCTGTGAAGATACAGATATCACTGATGCTTCGGCAGAGATCCCGAAAGGGTAACTAGACAAAATATAGAGTAAAAAATATCGACTTACATAAACATCGACTTCAAAATATAGAATGGACATAATATCGAATGGACAGAATATAGTCAACAAAAAAATCGAATTTAAGGTAAGTAATTTGATATTGAAATTCATAAATATAGAAAGTCAAAATATCGAAGCATGTAATATAGGTATTAAATATATCGAGTTTTTAATATTATAGACTTTTTTAAAGTGTTTTGTGTGTTAGTATATGAGTGGAAAGTGTATATTTATTTTATAATTTATTTTAAGTAATGAATTTTATGTTATTCAATTTTTGCATAATTTAATTCTGTAGCGGGTTGTGGGTTTATAAGGGGATTAAGGTGGAAAGCAATTTAATTATAATTAATTAATGTTTAAATTTATTTATTGGTATTTATTTTGAATTAATTGTTAATTAATTTTTATTTGGTAAATAATTACATTTTAATTGGTAATTAATTTTACTTAATTGATTAATTGATAATTATGTTAATTGTACTAATTTATTTTCTGTAGCGGGTTGTGGGTTTATAGGGGAATAGGATGGGAAATAACTTAATTATAATTAATTAAATAATTTATTTTATTTATTGGTATTTATCTTGAATTTATTGTTAATTAATTTTTATTTGGTAATTAATTAAATTGTAATTGGTAGTACATTTTTATTAATTGATTCATTGATAATTCTGTTAATTTTATGAATGTATTTCCCGTAGCGGGTTGTGTGTTTATAGGGGAATAGGGTGGGAAGTAATTTAATTGTCATTAATTAAGTATTTTAATGTATTTATTGGTATTTATTTTGAATTAATTGGTAATTAATTTTTAATTGTTAAGTAATTAATTGTTAATTGGTAATTAATTTGTATTATTAGGTAATGAATTGCAATAATTAATTTTTATTTGTATTTTTAATTGATTCATTATCATATTATATTACATTGGTAATTACTTTTAATTAATTGTTTATGGGTATTAATATTTAATTGTTTTTAAGTAATAATGATGTTTTTACTTACCTACCGTTGCACTCACTGGAGTAGGAATAGTATTTTTTACCACTACGCTATCCAACGCTTTCCCTACTGTTGCACTCACTGGAGTGGGAATAGTAGTTTTTACCTCTACGCTATCCAACGCTTTCCCTACTGTTGCACTCTCTGGAGTGGGAATAGTAATTTTTACCCCTACGCTATCCAACGCTTTCCGTACTGTTGCACTCTCTGGAATGGGAATAGTAATTTTTACCCCTACGCTATCCAACGCTTTCCCTACTGTTGCAGTCTCTGGAGTGGGAATAGTAATTTTTACCCCTACGCTATCCAACGCTTTCCCTACTGTTGCACTCACTGGAGTGGGAATAGTAATTTGTACCCCTACGCTATCCAACGCTTTCCCGACTGTTGCAGTCTCTGGAGTGGGAATAGTAATTTTTACCCCTACGCTATCCAATGCTTTCCCTACTGTTGCACTCTCTGGAGTGGGAATAGTAATTTTTAGCCCTACGCTATCCAACGTTTTCCCTACTTTTGCCCTCACTGCAGTGGGAATAGTAATTTTTACCCCTACGCTACCCAACGCTTTCCCTACTGTTGCACTCTTTGGAGTGGGAATAGTAATTTTTACCCCTACGCTATCCAACGCTTTCCCTACTGTTGCACTCTCTGAAGTGGGAATAGTAATTTTTACCCCTACGCTATCCAACGTTTTCCCTACTGTTGCACTCTTTGGAGTGGGAATAGTGATGTTTACCCCTAGCTATCCGGCGCTTTCCCTACTGTTGCACTCAATAGAGTGGGAATAGTAATTTTTACCCCTACGCTATCCTACGGTAAAAATATTGTATGTTTTTATCAATATCATGTGAATATATATTTATGTTTAGAAAATTAAATTGTATGTTTTTTTTGCTTAAATTAATTGTTTTATAATTTTAAGGTTATTTAAGTTTTTTTAAGTATGCTTTAGTTAAATATTTTTAATATTTCATTTATTTTAAATTACTTTTATGACATTTACAAAAATTTGATATGATATTTTGACTAACTATATTATTTTTAAAAGATATTTTTGATTCGATATTTTTGTACTTACCTGTTTGTAGATAGGAATTCAATATTTTTGTAGTCGATATTTTATCTTCAATATTTTTTATGTCTATATTTTTGTACTCAATATTATTTCAGTGATCCCTCTAAACACGACAGTCCTCTATCCTTCAGGGTGGCAGAGTAATGACCATCGCCACTCTGATGGAAAGAGTAAAGACTGCCATAAAATAAATCGAGCTCTTAATCATGGGGAGGAAGGACTTGTATGCACAATATTTGTATTATTAGATCCAGGGGGGGGGGGCATTGTAACTCTTCAGGCCATTGGGAATATCAAAGCAACCACGTTCTTTTAGCTGTTATTAAATACCAATTGTGACAACACAAAAAGATGATGAACAAAATGCTGAACATTGTCTAATTTTCACCCCAGTCACATATCTGGGTTAAATCCACAGTTTTTTGCTCACCACACCAGCCCAGTGTGAACCTAGCCATAAGCAAATCAGTCTTGACCAATGTTCCCTCTATTTTCTTTCCTCTGTGGGTGGCATTGTATGGTCTCTGTGCACTGCAGCCAATGTTATGTGCGCCAACATATGCACTTACCATGACACTCTCTAAATCAAATAAGGTGTCCATAATGCTCACCCTTTTTTATCAATTTAATAAAGATGAGCAATTGTTTCACGAGAGCACAAAAATACTGTAGTTCCCTTTCTCTAAGTCCTATTTATCACAGTACAGGATGTATCTGTAGACATAAGTATACTCAAGTTAGTGTCAAAATTAAATTCATGATTCCAGGTTATGTTCCTCAGCTAACTCTTTAGGGAGTCCTGCTTTCTGTTTTTACCATCTTACCTTATACTTTGATGTAGATAAGTTTTCAGGTTGGTGTCATTCCTTATTAATCGATTTCAATGCACTGCCAGGGTTTGCTTTTAAAATCCGCAATAATATAATACAGCTCTAAGTATACATGCCTAAGCCTAATGAGTTGACCTGTTGTTTTGCATACTATAATAGACCCACCTTTAAAAATGGAGCTTGATGTGATCCATTAAAAATCTCAAATCATTTCGATCATTTAGGGTTTGTACAAATTGGCCCTTTATCCAGATGGAACTGAAAGAGACCAAGGGGGTAATTAATAAACAAAATGTTTCTCTCCTACTACCAGAAAAGTGACCATAGAACTCACATTCCCCATCTATTCTTCCTATCATAACAGTGCCAGCGCTCCATTCTAGAAATCCTGTTCAAGGCAAAGAATTGTATACATGTTGAAACCGGAGGCCCCCATTATTGTTCGGGAACCCAGGACCAAGCAGGGAGTCTCTCCTGCAACCAACTAGTCTTAGACCTTTGGCCTCACAAGCAAGTGAGACTGATAGTGCTTGCTGTAGCTAACCGAGTGAGTTAATATCAATTACACATTATTTGTTTTTAGAAGCAGCACAATCAGCTACCTCGGTGCCAGTCGTGTTGCAGTATATGCTAGTTCAGAGTGCTGCTCAGGTGTTGCTACAGGCTCGAGGCTGCCGGCGTGCTGTGTGTTACCAAGTGTGTGCCTGAGACTGCCTTTCTGAAATGCCCGGGGCTCAGTGTATGCTGCTGTCTGCCCCTGTTACTGGAAGATATGTGGGTTTCAGAAGTCCTCACAAGGTCCAACTCATAGGCGAGACCTAAATAGCATAAAGGAAATGTAACCAACCTCTGTGAAAACAGTAGAGTGGAAGGCGAACCAATCAAACCTGTGCCGGTCAGTACACCACTTCCTGTATGTAATTCCCTGTGTATTGGCAATAAGTGGAGATCTCTTCTCAGAGTGCAGTCTCTCAACCATGAGGGCATAGTTTTGCACCCTGAGTTAGAGGATAAAGGGCAGAGATTCTGCATGTAGGAGGGAGACATCACACGTAGTGGAAAACCCAGATGTGATGAACAGTGACTAAATACAAAAAGGAATGTTTTATGTATCTAATATGTGTATGATTATATAAGATATTTACTGTTTGCCATAAACCATGAGGATCGCGACTAAGGTACCGTGGGTTTCATTCGACTAGAACTTCTTCAGGGCTTATTAAGTATTATAAAAATTATTTCAGCAACCCTTGATCTTGTGGGATATTTCTTATTGCATGAACTCCAAGTATGCATCATCTCTAATGACTGCTGCCCTCTCCAGGCCAGAGTAGGATGTTAAACAATTAAATTATAGTCTCACTTGAAGTTCATGGCACTATCAATCTCCTGCAGGAACAAGGAATGATGAACAAATCTTTTTGTTATCAGTAAGCCCTGAAGAAATGCAAGTTGAATGAAATGCGATGGCTTCAAGCCGGTTTTGCCATAAATGAATGATGACCAATAAAAAAACTACTAAATATTACAACGGACCATTGTGTGCTTTTATGCTTTTCAACCAGCACGATTAAATGTATTTTACATGTGTAATTTGGAGACACCCATTCGTATATAGGAGTTACTAAGAAGAGCGCTTCAATCTGTCCGAGGCTGGCATGCAGTGAGGGGCGGTTTCTCTCAGCATGTGGACGCAAGAGGAGGCATTCCTTAACGTAGGCACTGCTCCCGGCCTGCTAAATATATACCACTTTGCACTGACAGAGCTAACTGTCTGAACAGCACAAAAACACAGGAATAAATCCATGCAAGCATCCGAGGCTGCGACAACAGCTTACATAACAAGATAAATGCATGCGCTAAAAGGCACCTACAAATGCCACGTTCAGTCCTGTCAAGTATCACGCATCAGCCGTGACGCTCACGCATTTCAGTGCGGTGTTCAGCATCACTGCATTGAAATGCATTGTCATGCATTTTGCCACCCTCAGCCCGTTCCTCCAGCAGCGCCTGTGCACGGACTCTCTGCTGCTCCAACGGACGTGCTGCTGCCTGGGCTGAGTTCCTAAAGCGTTAAACCGATCTGCTCTCAGCTCTGCGGAGTGGCTGAGATCGCTACAATGCATCTCTGCACTCTGCCTGGCAGCTGCCTGCTGTGTTTCCTACAAACAATAAATGCTGCAATTGGCGCCGGCACGCCGCACGGCTTTACACACACTCACACTGCTCCATGTATGGGGGGCTGCCCTCTCAGCAGTCGATACTGCTGTCAATCACTGTCTCACACCATGGGGGCCGGGATTAATCCGGATGTGCGGTAGAGGGCTGTCACGTCCGGAGGAAAAGGAACTAGGCAGAAGCGGGACTCCTCTGGTAGAGCACAAGACTCGACTGTCCCATGGCCCCAGCACTCTGAAGCAGGGCACTGCATAGCTGCCAAGGTTTCAGATTGCTATGTGTGACATTTTCATAATTTTGGTGTAATTAGGAGTGACATTTCAACGACTGAGTGGCACTTTCTTGCGAGCAAAATCAAGCAATTTAAACGAGTGCAATTTACCACCCTGTAACAGTGACCCTCAAGTCTCCAGTACCACTCTCTTACATGCTTTTGTTTTGTTTTATAGAGCTACTCTTACCATTGTAGGGTGGCAGAGCACTTTACATCACACAGAAACAACGAATCCCAAGTGTATAAATCAGTGTATAGCAAATGTTACATAAGAGGTGTAGGAAAAAAGTCATAGGGCATTCATACTGGATATAGTTTGAGTGCTTGATTGTAAGAAGCACAAACTCAGAATGGGTTGTCTTTACTAGTAAGAATTAATTTCCACTCAAATGAACCTTTTTTGCATTATTTGGATAATTAAAAACCATGAGAGAAATCAACTCTAACCTACACCTTTGAGTTTCCAAACTGTTCAATATTACGATTTTCATTTATAAATTACAACTAATAAATGGATCTCTCTGACAAAAGCAGTAACCCACTGAACTATTTACATTATATGCATTTCTGTGATCTGCATTGTGCACGTGCTTTGCAGCAGGCATGTTAACCCTCTGCGCTACTTTGTAAGTCAAAACTTCCACTAGAGAAAACTCAATCGATCCCCAGAAAGTCCGTTAGTCACCAGAGTTCTCTTGAAATTTTGAATTGTTGCCTAAAACTTGCTGGGTGCAGGAAACCTGTCTGGTGCCATTGGAATGTGACAGATACATCGGCGGGCGTGGGATATTAGGTGACACGAGGTCACTAATGCCAGTAAAGGTGGAAAAGGAGGTGGGTACATTACCACCGATCCGGGAGAAGGCCTGGGTGGCCTGTGGGGATGAGTCTGCAATACCATGTGGAAACTGGTGGCGTCAAAAGAGGCATTCAAGTGAGCATAGAACAGCAGTGCACACCGATCATGTGTGACAAGGTTGGTGCGTAAACCTGTCGTTACCAAACATTGCTCCATTTGTGTAATTTGGACTGGGGGGAGGGTTGTTTAAATGACTCGACACTGTGCACTGTAGTGCATTTGTTGCTGCGCTGAACCCCTTTGGATCTGTACCCCAATGAGGTAGTCTGCATCTTGAGTTTTCAGCTCAATGCTGTTTCCCCTACTATTGAGTCTAACACTGCCAAGTTCCCTCCTATCTCCCCAAGGAATGCCCTACTGGCCGATGCCCCATCCTTCTACCCATGCCAGCGCTCCTTGGATCCCATCTGAAGTCAGAGAGGCTAAGGGTGACTTCCGTATGGGAGTTTACTGTTGGGTCTCACACCTTCGATACCCTCCATCTTCCTTTCACTTAACTGCTGCTCTCCACACACACTTCTAATATTAGTGATAGTTTTCATGCTGCTCAGGCATCTCTATGTTGGGTGAATCCGCCCCTCCGTTTATAGTGCTGAACGTGAATGCTGTGTCATTTTAAAGTAAGCCACATGAATTCCACGTTCAGTAGTGACAGAGGCATGCTCACGTTCTTCCACGTGGAAACGAAATGAAAATGAAATACATTTTAACAACAAGGCTGCAGCTAAATCTGGAATTAAGAAATTTCTGCCCGCACAAAGCACTTAATTATATGTCTGCGACACAGCCAGACGGAGTTCAAAATCGAGGACCCCATATAAGAATGTCCTACTTTCTTTCTTCCCTAATCAGTAAATAGGAGATCATGTCAAAGTAACCCAGGCAATGATGTAAGTCAGACAGGGGATATTCTTCGAGCACCAGACAGATGCCCAACCAACCCTCCTCCACTTAATAAACCATCCATATTGTGCTTCATTCTCTATTAAGAGAAGATATGCAGCACCAAACACAGCGTGCGCTTTTAGGTTATTCTAAAAGCACACGCTGTGTTTGGTGCTGCATTTCTTTCATTTTCTCGAGTGCGTCTGTGGGGCTCATTGTTTTGATTTTGTTTAAAGCATTCATGTTAATCGCAGCTCCTGATGGGCTCTGCCATTAACACGATTACTTAAAAAAAGCAAACAATGAGCCCCACAGACGCACTCGAGAAAACAAAAGAAATTTAGCAAGTGCTCCCCTCCCTCCTTGGGAGGGAGCACTTGCTAAATACCTCTTCAAGTTTAAAATGCCCAATTTTCGCGCTGCAGTGGAGGCGCCAATGCTCTCGGGGATGTGTGTGCGCGCCACACACTCAGCACTGCGCGCTCGGGGGCACTGATGTGCACGCGCGCTCAGGCGCGCGGGTTCGAGGGAACACTGGTCTTGACCCTGGTCCCCATGGGAACAGTCCAGCCCGAACTGCCAGGCCAGGTCCTTCCAAGGACCAGAAAACAAGCCTCCGGGGATCGGTTTCGGGGTATCACCCCTCATCAGCCTGTCTAGCTTGAATCCAGGGGCTTATCAAGCATGGGCGAGATAGGCCTTGCAGTAGTGAAAATTGAATTTGAGAGTTTTTCACTACAAGCACGTAAAATTACATGTCCTACCTTTTAAATGCATTGCTCCCTGCCCTTTTGGATATCCAGGGCCTACCTTATGGGTGACTTATATTTGTTAAAAGGCAAGGTTTAGGCCAGGCAAAAAGTTTATTTTGCCAAGTCGAAGGGGCAGTGTAAACTGCGCATACATACTCTGTAATGGAAGGCAGGAGCCATGGTTAGAGGGCTATTTAAGTGGGTGGCGCAATGAGTGGTGCAGGCCCACTAGTAGCATTTAATTTATAGGGCCTGTGCACATGTAGTGCACTTTACTAGGGACTTTTAAGTAAATTAAATATGTCATATGGAGAGAGTACTTTAGCACTGGTTAGCAGTGGTAAAGTGCACAGTCTTTAAGCCAGCAAAAACAAAGTCAGAACATGAGAAGAAGATAAGCGAAATGTTGGGGGGAGACCACTCTAAGGCTGTCAGGTCTAACACTGGCCAATACAATGGTTTGCTGTGCAAACACTTCACTTGAAGACATTTTAATTTGTGAAAATGAAATGCACTAACTACAGGAAACTGTGATATTAAGTTGGGGGATGAATACCCCCCTGAAGTAATAACCACAACCTCTTTCAGAGAGAACCACTAAAGTCACTAAATAAACCTGAGCACCACTCTCTGGTAAGAATCTCCAAGGGGTGAATTTAATGGTAAGTGATCGAGCGCTCACTATATGTTGTGTCTGCGTATACCTTTGCAGTGTTATCTTGAGTTGCTGAAAGGGAGGAGGTAATTACCCTTCACCTACCCACAAACAGGACCTAAACAAAGAATCCTAATAATATTCAACCATATCCCTGAGCACACACTTTATGTGAAAAAACACAATTGATTAGGTTATTTCAATACAAATGCAATCAATATTTGTTGTTGTCTTTATTTTCAATCTTCATTAAGCCTCTAGCCAACAGGTGTTTCGTCGTGTCAGGATTAAACCACAACTGCTTCAGGGCTAAAGTACACAATAAACAACACCATTCTGGTTGCAGTGTGCCTGCATAACCCAGCCCACTGTACCTGAGACATAATTCTGTTATTTATTAACATTATGTTATGTTTGTTATGTTATAGAACATTTTATTACGCGCTCTGCTACTACAGAGTATCCTGGCGCGATATGTAAGCACTAAACTGACCCAATCAAAAAAGAAGTGGAAGTGAACATATGGAAACCCATGTTCAAAATCTCTATACAATTCAATCATCTTTGATTCGTCATGATTATATCCTTATGTTCCTGTACATATACCCACATTTGTATTGAAATAACCTAATCAATTGTGTTTTTTCACATAAAGTGTGTGATCAGGGATATGGGTGAACACAACTCTCTGGTAGCTATAGCACAGAGCTGACAGACTTAACTTAGAGGCAATGTGTAAAATATGTATGCACTAACAAAACAGTAATAAAGTCAAAAGACAACATAAGAAAAATCCCATACCAATTTAGGGAAATAGAGTTAAGGTTGATAAATAAAATGACATCAAAATGCAATAAAAGAAACGGGAATTATCATTTTTTTAAATGTGAAAATTGCTCCAAAAGGTATTAACCACCAACCACTGTCTTCTGGTTTCTCTTGACCGGAACCTAGGTGCGGGTTAAGGCAGACCACAAAGGAGCATGGGTTGGATAAAGAAATCAGGTCCCACCCTTTCTGAAGTTTTACTTTCAGATGTTGTGTCTGAAATGGAAGTCAAAAATCAGAATCACCCAGAGTAGACCCAACTGGGTATTTTAGGCTCCTTAGCCCAGTGAAGATTTCTAGCTTTAGACTAAGAGCTCAGAGAATTCCAGTGGTTGAAGGTTACAGGCTGAAGTCGACAAGTGCTCCACGGGCTGGTTACCTTGTCCACGAGGTCCACCTGAATCAGATTTGCTGCTGTAGAAAAGCGCAGAGCGGGAGCAACCCGAATCTTTGACCCCACAACAGTGCACCCGTGTTGCATTGACAGGTCTAGTTTAGGCCTTGGGCAAATTTTAAATGCACCAAATTAATCAGAGTAATTTTGGTAATTTCTGATGCAAAATTAGCTAAAGTTCCATATGTAAACACATTCACATAATTATGAGCAATTTGGCACACAACTCCTACTATAGGAGAACAGCAACAACAAACGTAGGGCCTGTTTTAGAGCTTAGTGGTCTGACCACCGGCCCATTGCAGTGGCGGTAACTGAGTACTCCACCGAGCTGATGGTCTTCCGCCCACCGTGTTTAGATGTAGACGGCGGTGGTCTTCTGTGCTGGCGAACCACCTGCCATCTCAATGGATGTTCCCATTGAACTAACAGTGTCCTGTCACCAGAGTACTGACGAGTGGCGACTGTGATGGTGGGGAGATAGGTGAGTGTTTTTATTTATGTAAAACACATATATCTTGTGAATGTGTACATATGTGTAAGTAGGTTATGTGTAGTGAGCATTTTTTGTGTATTCTGTATTACACCCCACCAACTTACACAAACCTTGCAATGTATATCCACACACCCCAAAGCACTACCTTCAGGTCCATCATAAGGGGGTGGTGGTCTGTCACGGTCAAGGTGCAGCAGCTACGTGGCACCTGAGCGGAGGAGTAGAGGATGAAATCACAGGCTGTACCCTGGAAGAAGTGGAGTTTTCACCTCTTTTTGTGATTCCGCTCATTCAAAATAAGAGGGATTCCCACCGGAATGGCCACATCCAAATCAAGAAGGTGGGATCCTAGCAGAAGTCCTGCTGCCGCCTCCAGCAGTCTCTTTCCTGCCGTAGGGATGGGGAGCCAAGTCCTGGCGGAGTCGGCGGGACCTCAGCGGTCTTCTCTCTCATTACCAGCCAACATGTAAATTGGATGGGCAGGCCTGCCAGGTAGGGGGGAAGGAAGACTGCCAAAAAGCCCACTTCAGGCCTGATTTAGATCTTGGCGGTCCGACTGTCGACCTGCAGCAGCAGCAGGACTCAGTACTCCACCGAGCCGACAGTCTTCTGCACCCCATATTTAGATGTACGTGATGCACAAAAGACGGCTGCAGCAGTGGTATTCTGTGCCAGCGAACCGCCCTCTGTTACCGTCTCGATGGCAGGGTCCCACCGAGCTGATTAGGATGTTCCCATTGGGCTAGCGGTGTCCTATCGACAGAGTACTGATGGGGGCAATAGTGGTGGTGTGGAGACAAGTAAGTAAAAAATGTATTTACATAAAACACATATATGTTATGTATGTGTACATATGTGTATTTAAGTTATGTGTAGTGAGCATATTTTGTACATTCTGGAATGCACCCCACCAACTTACACACACCATGCAATGTATACCCGAACACATCAAAAACACCTTCGAGCCCATCAAATTGGGGTACCAGTCCATAGTGGTCAAGGTGCAGCAGGTAAAGGGGGACCTGGACGAAGGAGTAGAGGATAAATTCACAGACTATACCCTGAAAAAGGTGAGTTTTCCCCGTTTCATCTGAATCCGCCGACTTGAATTAGGAGGGATTCATTACATTATTTGCTCCATGTTACATTCAAACGGTCTAGAATACATCATGCTTCACGTTATTACATCTCAAATTCTAGTACTCCATGTTATGACGACAGAGGATTATGCGTGATGTAGACTACACGTGTAATTATAATGTGCCCCTACAAACAAAATGTGGTTTCTGCTACAGCTGTGCTAAGGTGTGTGACTGGTCACGCCAGCTGAAATCAGCACCTGCGCTAAGGAATTGGGAGGAGAGTGCCATTACATCTGTGAAAATGGCGCTCTCCTGCTCTCTCCGAGTCACGCAGCGCAGCCTCTTTGAGGGCTGCGTCACAGTCCATAATGGTTTTCAGAATCTGGCCCTTGATGTCATCAACACGTGTTCATATCACAAATTATTTAAACAGGTGGTCCCGGAGAAAATATTTAAAGACCAAACGGAATTCAATCCCCAAACTGACTCATACATAACAAACAAAAATCATTGGTCATTAGAATGAGAACATATCTACTCAGACAGCAAAAAACTAAATTTGTGTTAGTCAATAAGGTCCCTACAAAAAGGACAACATCCCATCAATCCACCGAAGTGGTATGTATCCTCATCTGGGATGTCCTGTCGACTTGTAGGGAGCTTATTGACCAACACAAATTTAGTTTTTTGCTGTCTCAGTAGATATTTTCTCTTTCTAATGACCAACGGTTTTTTGTTCGTCATGTATGAGCACGTGTTCAGCCAGGAATCATTCGCAGGGCCTATGAGCCTACCGTCTTAATAAACTGTCAGTGATAACTCAGTTACCATGTTTCATGATCATCTTTTTGGTCACAGATATATCCACAGTTTGGCTACGAGGGTGGAAGATACACCTTGTCCACAAAGCAAAATTCATTGGCATGGCACTACTTGACTCTGCACCAATCATACAAACGCAATCTAACTGGAAAGGTGTCTCCATTGCTGCAACAAACTAACCTTGATGTGAGTGGTCTTAAATCTATCACCCCCTCACACTTCTCTCTGCACTGGGAAAATTACTGGAAAACCTATAATCAGACATCTGTCTGCATCTTCATGAAGGAAGAGATACTCTGGGCCCCTGCCAGCTGGGTTTGTTTCTGTCCTGGGAGAGTTACAGAAACTTCAGTCCCAATAATAGCAGACAAACTCAGAACACTCCTAGATGAGTGGCCATAGCACCTGTAGTGACCCTGTTACAGGTTTTCGCCAGTTAACAACGGAAGTTAAAACATGAGAGTATGCAATTTCACAATGTATCATTTTTTTAAAAAACGCATAGCCCTTTCTTCACTGTCCCATTACATTCCTTGCATATTGCCTCCCTGCTGCTTCCAAGGACATTCTAAGTCATAGGTGTATGGTTGATAATCTGCTTAGAAGGCACAAAATGTAGATATATAAAAAATAAATAGATCTCACAATGAACGACCACAGCAGCCACGTTAGCCATGCAGCTGTGTTGTGGCTCATTTTTGAGAATTTACTATATCATAGTGCAGAGAATTTATAAAAAATCTTACAGGCGCCCAACATACAGGATTTTTTAATGACCTGCAAGGGATGCCGAACTCCATTTAGTATTACGTTTTTATAATGATCTATAGGGCAGGGGAGAAAACCAAAGGTCTGTATCTGCTTTTCTCCTCCAGATATGCATAATAGTATTTCTACCATGTCTATGGTGGGAGGAAGAGGGGGGACCCAGGGAGAGCCGTGCGCGAGCCGGTCTCTCCCTGGGTAGGTTTGCGCTGAGAGGCTGGCCACAGGTGGGGATTAATTAGAGATGGACAGAAGTTATATATAGGGCTAGTTTAGGGAAGGAAAGGGCTTTACCGGCGGGAGGCAGGCGGCGGTGTTTGTTTTGCCCCACCCACCCTTCTCTCTTTTTTCCCTTTAGGCCTTTTTTCTTATCAGTGCTTTAGGTACTAATTTTGTTTTGTAGGTTTGCCACGCTACGACAGATTGAATTTTTCCTTTTGTAGGTGGGTTTTTAGTGGGGGGTGGGCAGCCTGGAGCGGGTTGGTCCATCCTCAAAGGGCAGGTAAAGGAAAGGAGGGGGTAGTACAAGAGTTAGTTGCCTTTGGTTTGTTAGGTTTTACTTGTTGGGGGTTTATGCCTTAGTAAGGTTGCTCAGTGAGCTGGAAGTTTTGGGTTTAATAAATAATTACATAAATGAAATATGTTGTAAGATGTTTTGGTTTCACACCTGTCTTAATAAAGTGGCCTTTCTTGCTTACTAGGAAGTTGTGGACAGTGAATTCTTGCGCGACTAGAATATAAGATGGCTGGAGGCAAACACTAATGTCTGAACGAAAATGGCAGGATAATTTATAAACCTGCCAATCAAAGGAGCATATACGTTTGTTAATTGATCTAGGGTCAGAATTAAAGTAATTTGCAATTTGCTAAATGTTGGTTGAGTTTTTCAATTTGATTCCCAGCATGATGTGTGTAATGCTGCCTCTTGTCAATGTATAAATATCCACATTTTGATATCTGAAGGTTCAAAAATAATGTAAATATAAAACATTGTCTACAAAATATGATATGTACCATTCTAAAGATACCATACTGGGATATAGTCATAGAGTTGGCTGTCTTGTTGCAATCTAGGTCAGAGATGTCAGCTGTTCATGTTTTGTGTGCTGCCTGTTACATTTTGGTATTTCGTAGCTCTGTATATTACAGGTGGCATGACTTAACCGACTCATTCATAGTCACTTTGTGGATCTCAGAAAGATGAGTGCATTAGCATTTGAAGCTGTACCTGCTGCTTGCACACAGATCTCATGAAACCCTGCTTAAGGTTATTGACTCTCTAGCACAATATTATATTCAGCATGCTCTTGACCTTTCCAAGCTTGGCCACGGCCTGTGAAACACCCTTTTCAAATAGGCTGAGCTATACCCAGAGTTTATTTTTGATAAGAATATGAAAGGCTTCCTTTATTGTTAGCAAACATGCGTTATGCTCTGTCAGCCTGCTAACACGGAGTTCCCTGCTCCAGCCGAGAAGGGAGCGCATGCCAAGTCCTCCACACAGGATCTTCATGATCTCCAGGATGTAGGCGTGCACCTTCGGAATGTTTGTCGTGACGCATGTGGTTTGCCTTCGTCAGACGGCCACTCTCACTGAACTCAGTCTATGACACCTAGTAACCTCTACAACAAATGCACCTTTATCACCGTTGTCATTTGAAGCTGGTGATATTGGCCTCGCGGTCACACCCACTGCTGAAATCTCATTTCAAATTACCTCCCTGCATGAACAAGGGTTTTAGCAAGGGATCTGAAAACTTCTGGTCACTCATAATCAGGCCAAATATTCAGGTCAATATAGAAATGGGCCTTCCAGAAAACACCGATACACGGACTCTAGGAAGCAAGCACATACTATTCAGTTGTCATCCAGATCTACAAGAGGAACTGTTTTTCTCGCACTCATAACCAGATTCCGTCTAGTCGGCAGTTTCCGGAGTGTTTTTCGCGCAGGTTTGGTAATATTCCTCCCAATATAGCTTTTGAAGTTTCTGTCTCTTTTAGTATCAGAAATGCATTTGAAAGGCGCTTGCTGTCAATAACGAGGCATCGAAGCTCTTTGTAGCTGGTGTGTACCCGATAGCAGTCCTTTATTAACGTGCTGCCTCCATTATAGAAGACTTGAAACCAACAATACAGCGGCGCCTTACTCTGTGTTGTAAAAGTCTCGAAGAGCTTCGGAAACGCCAGTGGTGTGTTCATCCCATTCAGCAGTTAACTTGTTACCTATATAAGAGACATCTTCGGAGGCCTCCATTGCCAAACCTGCAGCGATTCGTGCCGGATTATGTGGGCATTGAAGGTCAGGCTGAGAGAAAAACGATTTGTACATATTTCTTTCGTGATGACTTAATATTTATCTATTTTAGGGGTTTTTGTAAAGTGTGGCACGCTTCTGTCATCCATTTTAGAATACACTGCATAGGGAGAGACTACATGGTAGTTACACATTCACCCACTATAAAATGTTGCCTCATAAACATAATGCACCACGTGGCCCCTTGAATGTTACTAAAACCTCTGTTCAGGTCTACCACGTAGGGAGTGCTTGGGTGAAACAAGCACCGCCATCACGGGGAAGCCAAATAGTAGATGCTGATATGGCCAGGCACGGCCTAGACCCCCTCCTCCCTTCTCAGTACCCCAGATAGTAACACGTTTACTACTAGAATTGAGTTTTTGGGATTAGGGAGTCGTGAAACTCCCTGGGCGTATTTATTAACATAACACTTTTTTCAAACACATTTTTATACATTATTTACATAATACGCCGTTAACATTAGATTATGTTGATTACATTGGTAGGTACAGATTTCTGATTCCAGTGACCTTGCAAGAAACTCCTGATTTAGGTGACGACTAACAGGTTTAGGGCATCAGATCATTTTCATTGCAGAATGACAGGACCCCTGAGTTCCGTGGCCTTTGATGGCAATCAAGTGCAATTCTCATTTGATGGGTAAACTTGTCAACCCTGGCAAGTAAACAAGTTGTGGTTTCTGAAAAGCAGCAGTCCGAGGCCTCTCTGCAGGTTCTGAGGTCCAAGTCCCTTAGGGCCGGGCACAGCAAACGACGAGGATCGCTGGCCAGCTTTGAGCAGCAGCATAAAAGGTGTAGCCAAGATTCTCTGTGGTAATTACATAATCAGCAGGAGATGATGCTGTCAGTACGTGCCCATTTTGGATTAAAATACAAAGGGGCAGATTTATGAGTACTGACGCATCTCTGCAAATCAGCAGGGATGCGCCAGAACTGATGCGTCACGCAATTCCCTCCTTGCGGCACCACAGATGCGCCGCATTTACAATGCGATTCAGAAAAGGGGGTGGTGGTGGTAATGAACAGAGTGTCTGAATTAAGCAGACCACTCTTACCCAGTCCAAAGATCAGGGCTTGATCCATCGCCGTTTTTTAGCTCACTGCACCATCCCAGCTCAGAACCTGGCTACATGCAAATTAGTCTGTTACCGTCCCAGTGCATGATGGGAACAGGGCAAACCAAACTACCAAGCCAATTCTTATACTGGGAAGGAAACAAGCTTCCAGAGACCGGTTTCTGGCATTTCAGCCGTCGTCAGCCCGGCTTGATTGAATCCTGATGGTGCAATGAGCAAGGGACTCACATCTGAGTATACCCTTCCACGCTTATGGTGGACAAAATGATTCAGAAAAGGGGGTGGTGATCAACAGAGTGTCTGAATTAAGCAGACCAATCTTACCCAGTCCAAAGATCAGGGCTTGATCCATCACCGTTTTTTAGCTCACTGCACCATCCCAGCTCAGAACCTGGCTACATGCAAATTAGTCTGTTCCTGTCCCAGTGCATGATGGGAACAGGGCAAACCAAACTACCAAGCCAATTCTTATACTGGGAAGGAAACAAGCTTCTGGGGACCGGTTTCTGGCATTTCAGCCGTCGTCGGCCCGGCTTGCTTGAATCCTGATGGTGCAATGAGCAAGGGACTCACATCTGAGTATACCCTTCCACGCTTATGGTGGACAAAATGATTCAGAAAAGGGGGTGGTGATGAACAGAGTGCCTGAATTAAGCAGACCACTCTTACCCAGTCCAAATATCAGGGCTTGATCCATCACCGTTTTTTAGCTCACTGCACCATCCCAGCTCAGAACCTGGCTACATGCAAATTAGTCTGTTCCTGTCCCAGTGCATGATGGGAACAGGGCAAACCAAACTACCAAGCCAATTCTTATACTGGGAAGGAAACAAGCTTCCGGGGACCGGTTTCTGGCATTTCAGCCGTCGTCGGCCCGGCTTGCTTGAATCCTGATGGTGCAATGAGCATGGGACTCACATCTGAGTATACCCTTCCACGCTTATGGTGGACAAAATGATTCAGAAAAGGGGCTGGTGAAGAATTGGCTTGGTAGTTTAGTCTGCCCTGTTCCCATGATGCACTGGGCCAGGGACAGACTGATTTGCATATAGCCAGGTTCTGAGCTGGGATGGTGCAGTGAGATAAATAACGGTGATGGATCAAGCCCTGATCTTTGGACTGGGTAAGAGTGGTCTGCTTAATTCAGACACTCTGTTCATCACCACCCCCTTTTCTGAATCGCATTTACAATGCGACGCACCATGGTGCAAGGAAGGGCAGATGCGTGACGCATCTTGTGGTGTACGGGCGGCGCATTGCTGGTGTAGCATCTCAAGTGCGACGCAACTCCTGCAATGTACAGAGGCCACCCATACATAACGTGGTGCGTCACTCTGTACGCCTGCTTCAAGCAGGCGTAAGGGTTTGACGCAGCAGCCTCGTAAAATTGACTCAGTGAAATCTTGTAGATTTCACTGCGTCAGTTTTACGGGGCTTTCCTGGGAGGGAATGCCCACCCTGCGACAGAACGCCCACATGAAACCTGGCGCAGGTTTCATGTGGCGCAGGGCTTTACAACGTGACGCATCTGCCTAGATGCGTCACGTTGTAAATAGGTCGCAGGGATGTGCCTCGTTTTGGCGCTGTTGCGTCACGCAACGGCGGCGTAAACGTGGCGCAAGTCCGTCATAAATCTGCCCCACTATCTTGAGGGCTAGGAGGCGCAAGTGCAGAATTTTCTTTTTTGCCTGAGCTGAAAGTGAATCTTGCAAATATGGTTGAACTTTGTCAAGAGTATATGACTTTTCCATGGCCAATGTGAGGGAGTTGTACCGGAGTGATGAATGATCCAGTTCAAACGAGATGGTCTGGACTTGGCGCTTTACAGCTTGGGCCCTGGCAGAATACGGAATTTCCTGAAGGGACATGCTCTCGATTTTCAATAGGTCTATTGCTTGTTCCGGCTTGGAGTGCCATGGGGAGCCCGCTACCCTGAAAATAAATTTTAGAAAATATTTGAGATTGTTTTCAGGGGCTTTCAGTACTCTGATGGGATATTTCATTAGGGGGCCCTGTAGTACCAACTCCGGGCGGTTCAAACCTATTTCCAGTCTTAGCCTGGTGTTCCTTGCTTGTCTAGGAGCTTGTAGCACAGTCTTGTAAGATTTCATCTGGGCCGCATTGATGATTTTCTCAAGTGCTCCTGGGAAGGCTAGATGACCATACATGATTGCAGGAATCAGTTTTGCCCTAAGTACAGTCCGCATAGGTTCTGTAGATGGACTAACTAGGCGATGGCTTAGACGTCTGAAAAGACAGGATTATTTTGTTAATTCTCGTGATAACTCCTTTATGTGTTTGGCTGCAGTGGCCCTCTCCGACACCCATACCCCCAGATAATTGTAGGATATAGCTGTCCTGATTCGGTGCTCACCCAAAGACCATGTTGCTTGTTTTCTGTGGGGGTATTTACCAAAGATTACTATCTTGGTCTTGCTCTCATTGATCTGTAGGCTATTTTCCTTGTTGTATATTGCAAGACTATTTTATGCTCCTTGGAGCCCCACCCTGGTGTGGTCCATGACCACTATATCATCCGCATACTGGAGAGTTCCCAGGGTCAACTTCCCCACTCTCGGAGGTCCTAAGCTGGCATCTTTCAGGGCTTGCCCCATGTCTGCAGTGTACAAGTTGAATAGTAGGGGGGCCAAAACACAACCCTGCTTTAGTCCATTGTTAGTTTCAATTCTTGGTGTTACGATTGTTGGACTTAATTTGACCTGGACCCATGTCCCCTCATAGTGGGCTTTTATAGCTTTTAGCAGGGTTTGAGGGATTCCCCAAGATTTGAGTTTTGCCCATAACCGTCTTCGATTGACTCGGTTGAAGGCCGTTGAGTAGTCTATGAAGCAGCAAACAGGGGCAGCTTGTTCCTCAATACGGCTTGCTTCGAGAGGTAAGAGAGCGCTATGATATTGGCCATGGTAGAGGTGTTGGCCCTAAAGCCAGTCTGAAAAGGCGGGAGAATACCGTTCTTGTCCACCCAGGCCTCTAGGTCCCTTAGTAATAGGTGGGCATAAACCTTGGCTTCTATGTCAAGAAGGGCTATGAGCGTATAATTAGCCGGGTTCGAGTGGTCTCCCTTCTAATGTATTGGAAATAAGACCGAGCCTTTCCAGGATGTTGATAAAATTGGTGTAAAGAATGAATAATTGTATAGCGGGGTAAGTATGGATGCAAAAAAGGCAGGGGCGGCTTTGAAGACTTGGGCGGGAATACCGCTTGGGCCAGGGGCCCCATCTGCTCTTGTTGCCCTAATGTACCTTACAGTCTCGTCCACTGTATAAGTGACGGGCTGACTGGGCACTGTAATATCTTTCAGCGAGTTCTGAGTTTTAATGGTTACAGCTGCCACCTGCGACCACTCTGAGCTGAGAGAGCCCCTCTTATTTGCTCCACAAGTGTACAGACCCTTCACATACTGTTCCCACACGTTGCCTGCTACACTATTTTCCTTGCGCTGGCTTCCAGAGCTCAGACTGTTGATGTATCGCCATAGCTTGCTATTGTCTTTTTCTTTAATTAGGAAGAATACTTTACACCAGTTCTTTTCTGTGCGCTGTCTTTTCAACTCCCAGACTTTCTTCTTATAAGTGGCTCGCAAGGCAGGGATAGAGGGCATCTGAGACAAGTAGATATCTTTCTTTTTTGCCTTGATTGCTTTATTAAGGTCTTGTTTGCTTAGTGTCAGGCTCCACGGTTTTCGACGTTCTGACCACGATTGATTTGAGGGTTGGTTGATTCTTGATTGGTTGGTGTTACCCAAGTTCTTCTGTAAATCCATTGTCAGTATTTCCCAAAAATGTGTGATGTTCTTTATATCTTGTGTCTTTAGTTCCGCCTCCCTTTTGGCTACATAATCCAACAGGCTGTGACTGAGGTTGGCTGTCCATTTTATTCTTTTGAGGACTAGAGGACAATCATCGCCTGTGGTTGCTCCAATTGTTTCCTGGGCTTCCACCTGTTCCCGCACCAGAATAAAGGAGGCGCAGAGAGGCCTGTGGTCGCTTTCGTCTCTGTCGTCCACAGTGAAGTCACATAGTTTGTGGGCCTGCCCTTCATTGATGAAAATATAGTCAATGGTGGAGACATTCCTGAAAGTCGAATTAGGGATCCATGAAGGACGGCTGATTTTTTTTATCCCATGAGTGGATTGTAAGTTAAAGTTTGTGAGAAGTGAAATCAATGGGCCCGACTTCTTCCCATTACTGGGTGGGAGAGGGATCTGACCCAGACCTCTTGTGTTGAAGTCTCCTGCAATTATCACCTTATGGTGCTCAAATCTGATGAGTATGTCTTCCAGAATGGTGGTGAAGGATTCCATGGCCTGATGCATTTGAAGTTTAGTTGGGTTAATGTAACAATTATTTAATAACAGAGGATGAGGCTGTGGTCCCGTTTTCAGCCCCTCTTTTAAAATGGCTTGAAGGTCAGATGACTCTACTTTTATTTCTTTGATTTTCAATTTGCAAGCGTGACTCAAAAAATGGATAAGCGCCAAGACGGGCATCCAAAGATGGTCCTTTTGGTTGCTGTTATGTAATGTTCATAGAAGCCGCCAATTGGGGTGGATGACTTTGCCCAGGTCTCCTGAAAGCACAATACGTCCCCCTTTGCGAGATAGTCTAGTGTGGCCTTGTCTCTAAAGATGTTACTTAACACAGCAATGTTCCATGAGATAACGGTTAGCTTAAGATCTTAGCCACTAATTAAGTTTGAACATCCTCTGTTTTCATTGCCGTATATTTGATTAAGGACCCTGTCGCCATATATCCTTCATATGGGCCAGCACTTGCTGGGGCGGCTGCACTCTTCGCTGCATGTCTCTGTGCGAGATATTGATTTTTAGCGGGGTTCTTGGTCTCCCTGTTATCGCACCCCCACCTAGGCTTTTATTCATTGTACCTTTGAGGACCGATGTAGATTCTTGCTGATCATAATTGGGCGTAAGGACGTGTGGATATTTTGGTGCACTGAGGATGGTAACTTCAGTACCCCATTCTGCGAGATGTGAAGATTCCTTGAGGACTACATGTTGGGCCTGCTGTTGTGAGAATCCGACCAGAGTGGAGTCACCATGGGTATCCCTCTCCAGACTTCTAAACTTTACCCACTCTATGTTATCTGAGGGGATCTGTGCCAAGGATTCAATATGGCCAAAGAGGCAGACAATGTTAGACCTGTTCAGAATGTCGTAGGAGCCTTTGGCTGTATATCTGGGAGTAAGCATCACCTCATGTATTGCAGGTTGATTATTACGCTTGCAGTGACTGCCCTTCTCCCCGGGTGGTGTACCACCCACATTTAATGTGTTTTAACAGATGTCTCCTGGCTGATGTCTGCCTGTCACCCCGTTTGGCGGTTCTGCCTCTATTTGTTCTACTTGCGGTTCGTCCTGGTTTCTTTTAGGATATTTTGCAGTCCTGTGTTGTTGCTCCCAGCCTGGGGAGCAAAAGGCCCTATATTGTGTACAGGCTTCCTCCTGTAATGTGCTCTGCTGAACTTCCTCATCATGGGTCCTCGCTAAAGTTTGCCCAACTATTTGTGGGCCCTCCCAATAGGTATTCTGTTGACTTTGATCCTCCCCTGGCACGGAGTGTTCTTCTCTTGTCTTCTTGGCCTTGGTTACCTGTTCGAAGTTAAAAATGGGGAAAAATGGCGTTGAGCTGTTTATGTTCTCTGTAGCACCAGAAGTTGGTACTGCTGGTCATATTTGTCTTATATTGGCTTTGGATTTCCTCAGTTATTTCTTCAGCTTCTTCTTCGCCCTCCTTGACAGCGGTGCTGCTGCCCCTGCCACTACTCCATCCACCTTCTCCGCCGGGGAAGCAAGACCGTGTGAAACTTCGATAGTTGTGTCAAGTGGTAGGGCCTTGGAGTCCCCATTCCCTTGTGCTTCTGTGTTGTTCTCATAGCTTGGCCCAGCTGGTGGCTCCTTGGATACGCAGCTGTCTGCTGGGAAATAGTTGGTAATTTCTGGTGGCGCCGTCTTCACAGCTGATGTCTTTGGGATTGTTTGTTCTAAAGGGAACATCTCCCTCTGTCCCTTGGCAAATGCCAGCATGTCCTTTAATACTTTCGGTAGCCCTGACCATTTTTCTATTATGGCGGCACAGGAGGTAGTGTATGCTACGTTGGCAATATGGACTTCCAGAGACGCCTCTAGTTTTGCCAGCTTGTAGTCTATGCGCACCAGGTGCTGAGCCATTGACTGCAGTAAATCAATTTGTACTTCTATCTTAGTAGACTGCCATAGCAACGCCCTGGCCATTGTGTCCTGTACTTCTCTTATTGCCGACAGATTTAACTCTTTGAGAGTAGCCTCTTCCATTGCATCTTGCTGATCTGCTGGGCCCATCGAGCTCCAACCCTCTGTCTGGAGCGTTCTCAAGTCAGTGGTTCTTCCAGGATTTATTGGTGTTGCATCCAGTGTTCATTCGATGGACTGCTCTAATTTTTGCAGGAATGAGGTAGTTAAGACATCTATTCCTGGGGAGGTTGTCTTCTGATTTACCCAGGGTGTCGCTGTTGGGTTTGTTCCATTACATCTGCTCATTGGAGGATTAGACGCAACCACCTCCTTATGCTCATCATCCTCCTCCTCTGTGGGCCACTGATGGATATTAGCTGTGATCCATATTGGGCTTTTCGCCCTGGCAGACCGCTTAAGACTGGTCTCAGGACTCCCAGCTTTCTGTGTGGTGGCAGGCTCACAGAAATAGTGCCCCCTCTTACCCATGTTGGTCTTTGGGATACCTGATAGTTTGGAGACGGTCTCTGTCTCCACTTGCCCCTCGTCCGAGACTGTTGGACCACTGGAGGCCTGGAAGAAGTGAGTGATGAGTCCTTGGGGAGGATGTTACCATTGATTAGTTCCTGAGATTGTTGGGTAGTTATACTCCTTGTTATCCTTCTTTGTGCAGAACCTGCCGGATCAACCTCCACCTCCATACCTGGCCCTGTCTTTTTAAGCGTCATCTTTGAGCGCCAGCGTCAGAGGTTCTGGAGGATTCTATTCGGTGCTATTCAGTACTTGTGGACCCCCTGGTTAATGTGTGTCAGCTGTACTTGATTTAAAAGACTAGCTCAGCGAACACCAACCAAGACTACAGCACCCAGAATGCATTAGGTTGGCAAATTGATGCCAGAGTCTGGAAGCGGGGTTCGTGGTAATATTGAGTAGACTGTGTCTTTATATTTGCAGCCTTATGAAACACTTGGCAAGGGAGTACAAGAGTCAAAGTGCCGGTACAAGGCCTCTGTAAAGTCTCTATAAGCTGCTCTGACCCCCAGAGTCACGACCCCTCTAGCAAAATCTCCTGTTGGATATTCAGGCTATAAGCTATTGTGTATTTTTTTATCTATGGAGTCCCTTGGCTCTGTTGATATCCTACCTGGGCGATGCCTGCTGCAAAAGGAAACTGCCAATAAAGCGGCGATAATGGGCTTGATCATATGCTCTATGAATTCCAATCGAAGCCCATTTTAGATGTGAAGACATGTAACATGGGCTTCAATTGGAATTCCACAGAGCATATTATCTAGCCCATTATCGCTGCTTTATCGGCAGTTTCCTGCCCATAAAAGCGGCGATAATGTAACGCCCTTTCTTGATAATATGCCCCTAAGTTCTTTGTAACTAAGGAAGTGAGTGCTCATTTGTGTGCTCAGAGGACTGCTATACAACCAGAGTTGCTGTCTGACAGCCTGCTTTCAAGAAGTGAGGCAACATCACTTTATATTCTCCATACTGTAAGAGCTGTATACCTGACCTGATGTACATATACATCAGCTTGATTGCTGAGAGAGGGAAGGAGACAGTGAGGCGAGTTGCAGCATGGCTCCATAGCATAGGAGGACTTTTGATATCTAACTGTGTATCCCCGTGATGGTGGGGTACAGTCAATATTTTCTGGCGAGAATTATGACGATTGAACCGCAAGATTGCCCAGGACAATTTGTGACTGTGCAGCATGGCTTGTACTAGGCCATAGTGCCCAGAAGAAGCAGGGCCTGAATTAGACTACATCAACCCGTAGTCAGGGTGGTGCACAACCTTGAAGAAACCATGTGGTGCATGGCCGCATCTCCAGCACCTGTGCAGGGTTGCACTAATCCCAGAGTAGCTGTGCACCTGTGTGATTCAGTTATCTGCTGGGACTGCCATCCTTGCTCACGAGACCACTACCTACAGTCATCAAGGATATACAGCAGAAGCAACCCTTGAAACACATGTGCTGAGCAATCTCCCACATTCAACAAGGAGACCCCAATGGAGATGCCTACTCACACACTTTCCCTCCAGAAGCGGAAAAGAAGTGGGTGTACGGAGACAAACCAAGTGGTTGCCAGAACGCATTGATGCACAAAAGGTGTTAAGAACTGAGCAACTGAACTAAGTAAGAACTTAGCAATAAAATTGCAATAGACTGAGTGCAGCTTATGATACAAGGGGTGGGCTTTATCTGAGCCATAATGCAACTATTGTATTAATCCCTCAAGGAGAACAGCCTAAATCAGAAAGATGGGTGAACTGGGGAGAGATAGCAGATAGAGACACAGCCTCACCGCAACAGCCAGGACACTAAATTGCACTTTGCAAATATTGTTTGTGTAGCATTTGATTCTAGTGCACATTAAGTCACTTTTCATTCTTGAAAGTAAATCACTGGGTTTGACTGGAATGTATTATGCTGTTGTGTCGTTGTTAAGTCCTAAGAAAGAGCATCCCCACACTACATCCATGAAAATCCATTGCTATCACTTCAGCGTCAAATGCTAAAGTGGTTGTACTGTACCCAGTCTGCAGAGCTGTAATAGGAGAAACCCTGAGATATCAAAGGCATATAAACTCAACCCCCATGGTTGAGGTCCAGTGAGTTCTGCTTGCCCGTGGACACCTGAACAGGATCTGCCAGTAGACGTAACAAGATGGATGATATTTTAGGGATATCACAGTTGATATGAATAGTTATAAATGACATGAGACAAGATATTTCTTTGTTGGATCTTTAATTGTTCAGGAAGTATATAACAAGTATTTTCATTCAAATTCCATCAACAGCTGCTAGATGGTCAGGAACCTTTTATCTAATGGTATAGGATTAGCACACATGCTTAACATTTGGTTAGTGGAAAGAGAAGGTCTCTGACATTCTATTGTGTAGTTTCTGTGATTTAGCATGGTCAAACCTGAAATGAAAGTTGCTGAATATAATTTTCATCTAAATATATATATGCGCCCGATTCACAGAACTAACTTAAGACAAAATCCTAAGCTTACTACTTTTTGTATTCACAGAAGTTAGGATTTTGTCTTAAGTTTGTCTTAAGACAGTCTTAAGAAAAATCCTAACTTAAGTCTGTCTTAAGTCAAACTTAAGACAAAATCTTAACTTCTGTGAATACCGAAAGTAGTACGTTTAGGATTTTGTCTTAAGTTAATTCTGTGAATCAGGCCCATAGTATTATTGGGTAGCTACCCTCAGTGGTTGAAATAGGCTTAAAGAACTAAACATAGACAACGATCAGGTAAACAGAAAAGAATGACTTCTGCAGGAGTACAAACTAAATTTCATCCCATTATTTCATAGGATTGCATGTCACATTTTGTCACTTCTGCTACTTGTGTGCAAGCAGTGTCTTTTTTAAGAGTAACTAGAGACAAATATAACTAGCTTGTAAAGCTCACACCCTTACTACACAACAGATGGGTAATAGGTCAGCCCCTCTGACGTTAGTTTTTAAAATGTTGGTCGTAATGTATGAAGATTTTTCTCAAAAACAGGCACACTGCCATCAAATTGATACAGTAGGTATAATGTTCATCATAGTGAGCTGCATCCTGTTTCTTATTCATGTACGCATCTCTCTTGGAACTGCCACTTGTAGTCTCTCCCTGATCCCCACGGTGCTGCCAGCATCTTACTGTGATGGGGAACTGCAGTATCGAGGGCTGGACTGGTGTTTAATTTCATCTGGCATTTCTCCAGTGGGTTGGAGCCATTGGAGGCCAGTTTCGAAAAGCCCTGTCCACTGCTGTTGTCCCTGTAACTTCCCTCACCTTCCTGAGGATAATTGCAGCAAGCACAGGGGACTTCTAGAGATAGAGGGAAGCTAGAGAAAAAAAGATAAGAGAGGGAGAAGAGAGTGTAGAGAGAAAAAAGAGAATGATTTTATGGTAAGAAAGATACATTGAGTAGAGGAAGGTAGTGGGCTGGTTTGAGCATTTTTTCCAGAACTGCTTTTGGTTCCCCAGTCTGGCCCCGGCAGCATTTGGGAAATCTTCTGAAAACCGGTGCTGATTGGCATTAACGATCAGAAGGTGGCTTCTTGACTAACCCATGGAATGCAGAAACATATATAGAATTGCTACTGGTGTTGGAGCCATAGGAGTATGTGTGTATGCTGTGTCCGATCTCCGACTCTTGCACCTAATTAATGACTCCCACTTAGCCAGTGCTGCTAATGTAGTGAAACTTCATCTCTGGCTGCAGCTTGATGTACTGTGCGGTATGGTACTGGAGACATAAACTGAATGGTTTATTTATTTATTTAAGCAATTTGTAGAGCGCAACAAATACCCGTGGGTGTTTCGGCACTGAGGAAGTGGATAAAGGTATTCAGGCAGACTGCCATTTATTGAGTGAATAACCAGGGGGCATATTACCAACAACTAGCGATAATTATCGCTATGTTGGCTTAGCAGCAATATTTTTATCGCCGAGCTGCGGTGATTTTTATCGCTTAGGAACCTTGCTATTATCAAGGTTTATCTCCTAAGCGATAGTCAGCGATATTCATGCATTACCGAGCTAATGCTCTTAGCCATGTTATCCACCTACCATTGGATAACATGGCTAAGAACTGCTCAGGTAAACAATATAGGAGGGGTGTGGAATGCACTCCTATTCGTACTGTCTTTGCTCAGGGGCAGGTGTTAGCTTTTGGAGATATTCGCGCTTAGTGCGAATATCTTAAAAAGTTGGTAATAGGAGATAGCGATGTTAGCGACTATTTCCAGTCGTTAACATCTTGGCACGCCCACTTTGCATGTCATTAGTGATAAATTTCACTGACATGCAAAGCGGGGCCCAAGATGGTCGCTATCTCCTACTAGCTGTCGCTAACTGGTGTTAGCGACAGCTAGGTAATAGGGAGATAATTTTATCTCCGCTTTCTTGGCTTTTAAAGCCAAAAAAGAGGAGATAAACCCCCTTGATAATATGCCCCTAGGTCTTTAGCAGCTTCCTGAAAGAGAGCAACTTTGGGCATGCTTTGATTTGTGGGGGAAGGGAATTCCATAGTTTTGCAGTGGCTACAGTGAATCTTTTGTCTCCCCAGGAGAACTTGTATGTACGGGGGACCGTCAGGAGATTGACAGAAGAGGATCATAGATTTCTGCAAGGTGTTTGAGTGGACAGGGCTCTCCTAAGATAGATGGGACCTGAGTGATGGATTTCTTTATAGGCTATACATAGTGCCTTGAATTTAATGCGGGTGGGAATTGTGAGTCAGTGTAGCTTTTTCACCACTGCAGAGATGGGTTGGTGCTTAGGGGTGCCTGTGATGATCCTGGGGGCAGGGTTTTGTATCAGCTGTAGTTTGCTGATGACCTTTTTCTGTTCGTTCAGGAGAAGTCCGTTACAGTAGTCTATTTTAGTCATTACCAGGGAACTTAACAAGGTTTTGCTTGTGTTGGAGGGAAGGAATGGTAGCAGTTTTTTGATTACTCTTAGTGTATGGAAAGTGGAGGAGGTGATGGAATTTGCCTGACGCAAGGTTTCTCACTTTCGGTACTGGTGGTATGGGGGTGGGGGGGGGGGGGCTAGTTTAGTAGGCCACCAGGAAGGGGACCATGTGGGGAGTAGGTTGCCGAAGATCATGACCTCCGTCTTATCCCAGTTTAATTTTAAGTAGTTTTTGGCAATCCAGGAGCTGATGGCGATCATGCCTGCTTGGAAACTGGCTGCTATTTCTCCTCCATTGTTGTTGATAGCTAGCACCAGTTGTGTGTCGTCGGCATAGGTGGTTAGCCCCATCCCATGGGCTTTGATGGTTTTGGCCAGGTCCGATACATTGATATTAAATAGTGTCAGACTGAGGGAAGGTCCTTGTGGCACCCCACATGTTTTGCATTTCACTTATGGCTAGGGCCAGCTTAGTGCAGTGTGACCAATCCAGCTGCACTTGGCACTGTTTGCAGAAATAACATGCATTTAGAAGCACTGGCTGAATAGATCCAGTAGCATAAGATTAGGCCTCACAGTCCCACTGTGTGGGTGGCCCCTTAGCTCCAAAGGGGCCCCCTCAGGCACTGTGCATGGGCAGCGAGCCTCTGGCCTGAGAGGTCTTGACTGGGTCCAGAAGGGGACTTTGCGGTAGGGCCCCCTAAAGTTTTGTTAAGCCTCTGTAAATTTCCTGTGTGTCCTGGAGTTTTCAAGCGACAGTAAAAATGTCTATATAACTCTGGTAATTAATGGTCCTACTGAAGAAGGATCGGAGGTTTGGCTAGTGGCAGTTATGATTCATCATAAGGTAGCCCATATGGTTAATATACCTGCTGCAAAGAATGCGTACCAGCAAACTGCATGTTATAGGTTAGAAAAATGTGTTTTTTCCCCTCAGTGTTTCATTATGCCAATGTTGACAAAGAGGATACCTTTGGGTTGACCTATATTCTCATTAGTAAAGCCAACACTGTAGTGGGACTGAGCCTTGCATTCATATAGTGTTAAGTTAGCATGAGTTTATTAGAAGTTTAAACGCCATTTTGCCTTTTGCTTTCTTTTGCACACGGCACACAAGTTAGTTATTGTTTAGAGTTAGGCTGAGTGTTTTGCTTCACATGAGAATAACTTGTTTTTCTATATTGCTAGACTTGCTTCATAAGCTTAGTCTGAACAGTGAGTGCCGAGGCCTTCAAGGTTATATCAACACTGTTGCTGTTGTTTGAACTGATCAGCGCACGTGCTAGACATAACATATATGCAGCTGTGGACAGCTCAGATACTGGCACCTTTAATAATACACTGTGTAGGCATGATTGAACACACTTGGAGAACATTCGTATGCTGAGAGCTTGTGCAGAACTCAATGTTATTCAGTCCTGCTAATCTTTGAGGTATCGGGTCGCCTATGCAAGCCTAAGAGACCTTCTTTAGTTATAAAACAACCTACTAGCAAGGGAGGGTGAAATATAGGTATATATTTAACCTGTTTCCATTTAGCATTATAACATGCTTTCTCCCTTTGTATTTTATGGAATAGTAACTATGCTGACAGTCTTATTTCTTATCATATGTCTGCTTGTATTAGCTAAGATGCTGCACCTGAGATCACGGCATTAAAATAAACATTTTAAACTTGCTCGTGTCTCCCTTTACTCCCTATTCTGGACTGGTATGAAAGTATAACGAAAGAGTGCTCATGTTTCCCACCTTACCTGAGGTATCCTAAGTCGCATGTTCTGGGTTGTCTAATCATTGGTTACTTTGCTATAGGACGAAAAGCTAATGAGACACTGATGCTAGTCTGGTAGGGAATTTGGGGTACTAAGGTGAGTTTTTGGTACACTCTAATTCACTGAGGTCCTGAGTCTCTGTGTACAGTTCTGTGGCTGAGCAGAATCCCTGCAACAACACCAATCACATAGATGCGTTTTAAATCCTGCGTGTGTGCTTCTCCAGACCAAACACACTAAAAATATTCTGCCACTAGTACGAGTTACGTGTCATTTCCTACACTTTGTAAGCCTCCTTGTCTTATGTAACATTTTCTGCAGACTGATTTGCACATGTATGTTTCTTTGTTTCCGAAGAATGGGTTGATTATGTTACCTGCTCCAAAACCCTAGACTGGTATGAGTAGTGCTATTAGGGAAATGAAATGGATGTGAGGTAGGGTCTATGTAGAGATCAAGGGCACTATTGGTGGGTGGTTGTGAGGGAATATGTTGAGAAGTAGGTAATTGGGGGCACCAAAAAAGATTCTCGCACTGCGCGCCACCAGCTCTAAAGCCATCCCTACCCGCTGCCATAGGCTGATTTTTTTTGATATTTGAAAAGCTTTATTTGATATTACATTGCATATAACATATAAATATGAGTGAGTTATTGATCAATTAAATCCAAATATTAAGTCAAAATGGGCAGGAAAATAGAGAACAGTGATAACATCATTCAAGGGAGTTTAACATTTTCAGAGGTTAGAGGTGAGTTATTTTTTTAGACAATCTGATTTAAATAGGTAGTAAGGGATAGCCAGACGAGATCTCTATTGACCATTGGTTTACAGGAGGCAAAAGCAACATCAACTCAATGAAAATGACAAAGGCTATTCCACCAGTGTTGTGTGGAAAGTTTTGTGAGGGTTTTCCAATTGAGAGAAATGTGTTGGAAGGCTAGAGCAAGCATGAATTCAAGGAGACCGTGACTATGTGAGGGAAGATCTAAGGGATCAGAGAGACTACCAGTGAAGAGGAGGAGTATAGAATACGAGATGGAAAGGTTAAACAGGTGGGAGACATATGACCAAACCTTCCACCAAAACTCAGACACTGAAGGACAGAGGAAGAGAAGATGTATAAGATTAGCATTAGAGGAACCACAAGTCCAACAGCTAGAATCAATAGATGATGAGAAACAGGCTATAGAAGCAGGGGTAAGAAAAAGTCTGTGATAAAGAAAGAACATAGATTGGGTAAGAAAAGCAGAACGAGAGATTTTTAAAGATCTAGACCAAAGTTTATCCCAGAAGATGATAGACGATTCGCATCCCAGATCAGCTTCCCTAGAGAGTTCCAATTTAGATTTAGTTCGGTCTGGATTGGGGGCTAAGAAATATTTGTATATAAGGGAGGCTTTGGGTAGAGAAATTAGTATTTTAAGAAGAGAGTTTTGGACATTAGTAGGGGATGAAGAGGGAAGGGAATAGTAAGCGTCAAGAGTAATCGCCATAAGAATAGTAAATGTTTCTAAAAAGGAACGTGGGCAATGGAATAAAGCTTGGAATTGGGGGGAGGAACATGGTGAAAGGCCATTAAAAAGATGTTTAACCCAAAGAATACCTTTTAATCTCCATGCTTTCCAGAAGATAGGTCTGTTATTAAGGAGAATAAGGGAGTTGTGCCAAATAGAGGAATCTAAAAAGGATTCCTGAGAGAGAGAATTGGGTTGAACCAAAGGTTTCAAAAGGGAGCAAGTGTGTCTAAATAGGGGAAGGGAAGTATGAGGGGTTTTGGCACAGAAAACCATAACTTCCTTGAAAGAAAAGAGTAATAATATATTTTTTTCAATGGAGAGCCAGAGGGAGGTAAGAGGGGAAGGATCAGATATGAGCCATTTCGAAGCCTGATGAAGGGAAAAAGATTTGTGATAGAGACAAAAATCCGGAAAGTTCGCACCACCTTGCAAAGAGAAGACAAGGCGATTCTGGCTTTTTTATTTTTCCAAAGAAATTTAGAGAGGCAGGAATCAATACGCTTAAAGTAGACGGCAGGAATGTGAATGGAAAGTGTATAAATTAAAATAGGAGCAATCATCATTTTGATTGAATCTAACCGGCCCCACCAAGAAAGAAAAAGGGGGTTCCAAGAAAAGAGAAATTTCTCAATTCGAAACAAAACTGCAGACATATTTAGTTTAACTGAAGAAGCAATGGAATTGGAAAACCATATACCTAGATATTCAATTTTCGGACTGTTCCAAGTGAACCCAGTGGAGGAAAAGGAAGGGGGAAGACAACATTTTGTGAGGGAGAATTTCTGTATTATCCAAATTAATTTTGTAGCCAGAGACTTGCGAAAAGGTGTCAAATTCAAGTGATAAAGGGGGAATAGAGGATTCTGGAGCAGAAATAAATAAAAGAATATCGTCCGCATGTGCAGAAAGTTTCAGCTGTTGGTCACCATAAGAAAATCCGGAAATGGAGTCATTAGTAGGAATAGAGATCAGAAAGGGTTCAAGAGCTAGGACGAAAAGAAGATGGGATAATGGGCATCCTTGACGAACGCCTCGTTGGAGAGGAAAAAAAAATGAGATTAGGCCATTGACTAATACCGAAGCTTTAGGAGCAGGGTATAGTAAGGAGATAAGGGAGATCAGTTTAGGACCAAAACTGTGCCATTGCAGTGAGGCAAATAGGAAGGACTAGTCTACTCTATCAAAAGCTTTCTCCACATCAACAGAGATAACCGCCAGAGAAGTGGAAAGGGAAGGAATTTAATTAAAACTTTAAGGAAAAGACTGGAATTGTCAGAGGTATGTCTACCCTTGACAAAACCACATTGCTCCTTATCGATGAGATGAGGCATGAGGGGATCTAATCATAAAGCAAGGGATTTGGCAAATAATTTATAATCAAAATTAACCAAGGATATCAGGCGATAATTCTTACAAAATCTATGATCTCAACCTTCTTTATGAATGAAGCAGATTGTGGCTTCTTGAAAGGTGCCATCTGTCTTACCAGCTAAGTAAAATGAATGAAAAAGTGTTAAAAGTTTCAAGAGTAGTAATTCAGAAAAATGTAAATAAAATTTAGCAGAAACACCATCTGGGCTGGGATTTTTTTCATTTGGGGGTGTATTTAAGGCAGTGGAGAGTTCATTAAGGTAGCCGTATTCGCAATTTTTACGCACTGGACGAATTTCTTCCACTAAATCAGCATTTTGCAATGAAGTGAACAATCAGAAACAAAGGTTCAGAAATAGGGGATACCCCACAGACATCATTGAATGGGTTGAAATTAGGATGTTGGCAACACCTGAGCTGAGCTGAGCTGAGCTGAGCTGAGAATGAGCTGTTTTGTCCAAAGATGCATCCTAAACAAAACAGAAGGGTGTTCGTAACTAAATATTCAACCATGTCAACTCAAATCAAAAATATTGTGAATACACATTGGGAATTACTCAAATCTGATGAAGATTTAAAAGGGTTGTTCAATGACTAACCACTTTTTGCATACACCAGAGGCAGAAATCTTAAAGATATGGTGAAATCAAAAACCACAAACAAGTTAGTAAGTAAGCATCCAGGACCAAAAAGGTGCATGAATTGCATCCACTGCAATAATGTAATCACAGGAGCTTCGATTTTACACCCCCAAACAGGTAAAACAATTAAAATTCGTTATCAAACAGACTGCAACTCTTCTTTTGTAGTCTAAAGCATAAAATGTCCCTGTGGAAAACTATACGTAGGAAAAACAGAGAGAAAAACGGGAAGTATTACTGTGAGGACCTTGTGAACAGCGTATCTTCATTCCAGGTATTGGACTGAGGCAACTATTGGTTTAGTATAGCATTTGTTACTAGCCACAATTGCTGGAATCTGAATGCATTTCACATTTGTTTCTCCAGATCACATTGCTGAATATTCAATTGGCCCCAGAATAATTGACTTAAAACGGAGGTCATCCAGGTATTTAAGATAAATTTTGATCTAGTATTATATAGCAGCTTTAGCTATTACGTGATAACTGAGCATTACAGGTCTTCTGTACAATTTCTTAGGTATTGTCAGTTTTTCTTGCTGGATAATCATCGTATTTGATCAGGACAGTTACCAGTTGCAGGTAATGAAGTTTATTTTCTACAGCATTATTTTACTGTACTTACGTCTTGAGTGTCATTTTAGAAGAACTCATATTGATCACTGCTTGCATTCATAGGTTGTGTAACTGCTCATTTTTAACATTGTGACTTCAAATATTCTCAGTCACAAGACAGGATTAGATTGTTGGTAAGCTATTTCCAATGTTTTAGGTGTTTTATATTTCTATAAGTTCACACTCACTAATCTTGTTGGTGGAGGTGTTTTTTGTTGTCTATTCACATCATTACAGTTTTTCAATCATGGTTGTTACAAAACGATGAGGTTCAATTGCATTGAACCACTTTGTATGTATTGAGAAACATTTACGATAATATTGTATTTATTCTTTTCAGTTCCCCTAAAGAAGGGATCCTTTTAATCCCGAAATGCAGTGGGAATCTCAACAAACTGAATGTTTAAAAGACTTGTATTGTATGATTTGCACATATATGTTTTTGAACTGATAATCAATGTATTTTATTCTCATGAATAATCAAATGACCATAAAAACAGACATTATAATTATTATGACCAGTGTCAAAAAATATAAACTTTCTTCTTGATTAAGAACATTTTGAGTACTGTTTATGTATTGTTTAAATTTACTGAAAATTGTAGTACAATAAACTGAGTTAATATGAATGCGAACATCTTGTAATGCACCCAAACACAGTTCTGTGACTCAACATCTGTCACTGAAGAGGCGTTTTTGATTGGCTGCTGATACATAATTAACCCCCAAACATGTGACATATTTTCAAAGGAGCTTTCAGTTCAGCTTCTGTAATGTATTGTATTTACCAAAAGATGATTACAAGATTCTGACTTTAGATCTTTTTTCTCCTCACAAGATGAAAGCATGGATCTAGTTGGTACACATATGGCCTCTTGTCACTTTTCTGTGAGCAAGCCCAGCAAAAGAACTATGCACAAAGTCACAGACAACATGTACCAGACATCAAGAAGCCCTAGGCTAACTTCCAATAGAACATGCTTGGACAAAACCAATATATGTTGCCTTTATCTGTAAAAATGTAGGGCCTCATTTATGAAAAGTGACGTATCGCTGCGTGAAAACACCGATGTGCCTCTTTTCATTGGGCCCTCCTTGCGATACCAATGATGCGTCACATTTACAGTATGATGCATCATTGCGCAAGGACTTACAGATACGTCAATATTTCTGACGTATCTGTATGGCGCAAAAGTGACGCATTGCTGGAGTGTGTCGCAAAGTTACGCAACTCCAGCAAAGCATCATTTCACACGGGGCAAGCCCCATGTGACAGGGCCTGTGTCAGTCTTACGCCTGCTGTGATGCAGGCGTAAGATATTGATGCATTTGCACCCTAGAAGTCCTAGAATCTTATAGATTTCACTGTGTCACTTCATACGACCCTTTCTTGCGTCAATACGCCCCCCTTGCATGCATTATACCTGGCGCAGGTATAAGGTGGCGCAGGGGTTTACAAAGTGACAAATCTACCTAGATGCGTCACTTTCTAAATATGGCGCAACAAGGTGCATTTTTACGCCACTGGTGCGTCACAAAAAGGGACGCACCGGCGGCGTAAAAGTGATGCACAGCCTCATAAATGAGGCTCTTAGAATTTAGATTATTGCAACAAATGTATCAAGTGGTAGATACTGTCACTGTCACTTTTCTATAATGTGGCTAGCCATTTGTATTGCATGAGGCATGAAAAAATAATTTCCTAGTGAGTTTGTGTTTTTTTTAATAAGATAGTCCCCACACAGTGATTGGTATAGTGTTATTTGCGTTTCTGCTTGAGCAACTTTGGGCTTTGGGAGCAAAATTGTGGTTCATTTCAGTTTTTCCCGTTTTGTGCTGTTTTTCTCTTTCACTTTGTGAATTCTCCTTATCTTTGAGTCTAACCTTTTACACTTTGCTTTTGATGGATCGCTCTGATTCCATGGGATTTTCTTTTATCCTATATCTTCATCTAGGAACCGATTTGACTGTTGTGCTTCCATTTCTGTGATAAATTGGGTTGTTCATTGAGTGGGGTGTTAACCCTGCTCAAGCAACAGCCACAAAACCTGTCAGGGTGAATGACAATAATCACAGAATTAACCTGTTCTTCACACTGTCTTAGCTTGGCACAAAGGCAGTCAGTCAGGTTTGACTTACAGGCAATGGCTTAGGCTGACAAAGGTGATTGATTGTTGAACGGAAACGGAGCCTGGGAAAGGGCTCCATTCAACATTGTTTGCTGTATTTTAAAAAAGTGTACTGAATTTTGCTTTCAATGCACTGGAGAGCACTTGGGAAAGGGCTCTGACATCTTTTAGACTACTGTTCCGATCTGCTTTTAACACTTGCATCTTATGCACATATTATTTTAAAAACCTGCGCACTGTACTCTAAATACTTCTTACCTCTCACTCGGCATCCTCCCCGGTCCAACACAGATTGTTCCGGTTGTCTGGAGGGAGGCGCCACAGACAAGAAGCGGGACTTGATCACTTCCCTCCCTTTCCTGACGGGAGCATAGCAGTCTAGCTACTATAGTATAAAATGCATATGCCTAGACAGACGCGCAGCAGATGCGCAGCAGACGCGTGCAGCGGGCGCGCCGCTGACACACCGAAGGCGCGCCTAAGACATCGCCAGGAGCAGGAATCCCTGCCGGTTTTGCCCATACTCAGTTCAAGAAGGTGTAGTCTCCTCATACTTATCCTAGTGGGGAGTTGATTGAGATCTAAAACGGCAATACAAACAAAGTAACAGCTAATAAGGCCGGCCCCACTCCTACTGAAGTAATGGGACCTTTTCCTGCTGTAACTGTCAATACCAAAGCACACTCGCCCGCTCCCAGAGAACCAATACAGAAATGAAGCAGAACTTTGGATCTGATCACTATTGCACAGAAAGTATGTACTCTGCCAGATCAGATAGTAGCGAAGACTTGAACTGCTTTCTGGCCAATGTAAGGTCTCTGCCAACATATGGGACCTGCTGTCTTCCACTAACCCCCATATAGGGTTCCTAACAGAAACTTGGACAAAACCACACTCCAAGCCAGACATAGTAGTAGCACTCCTTTATGGCTACCACATACGAAAACTAGATAGACCACACAGGACTGGTGGAGGAATAGCCATAATCTACAAAAACCCTGTCCCTTTCTCCATTCTAGACCAAGAAGCAAAGACCAGCTGGAAGTACTGTTTTTTAGTATGAACTTACATCACAACCTTAGCTGGAAAGGAGCTGTAGTAAATTGCCCACCAGGATAAAGGAGGCTTTAACTCACTACCACCGCAATGTAAAAAAATCACATCGCAACCACTCTTGAACAAGCAGGGAGCTCTCTGAAAATCCTAAAATCCTATCAAATCCTAAAACATTCACAAATCCTAAGGCCTGCAACACGGCATTAGCCCCATCCCAAACGTTGTGCGACAACATTGCTAGCCATCTAGGTCCAAAAATTGATACAATCTATAATAAAGTCACCTCCATGATAAATCCTCAAACTAACCTTGAATTTGAACTCCTGCACATCCCCCCTATATCTCAACCGCAAGAGAACTTCCCATTACTCACAACAGAAGGTACAGAAACCCTTTTAAAGTGTGCAAAATCAGGTTCCAGACTTGACCTCATCCTTGCGAAAATAGCCGCCACTCTGTCCAAACAACTAGCCAACCCCATTTGCGATATGCTAAGTAGCTCTCTGAGTAAATGAGCCCTCCCTCTAGATTGGAAAGAAGCACAGATACTTCTGATAAGAGAGAATCCCAAAATTTGGACTAAAGACATGACCAATTATCGACCCATCTCTCTCCTTCCCCTCCACACTAACATTTTTAAAAAACACAAATATACACCTCTCCAACTTCATTGAATTCACTAACTGTCTAGACTCCTCACAATCCGGATTCCGTCCCAGATACAACACAGAATCCACTCTGGTAGCATTCACACACAACATCAGGATGCTGTTGGATAAAGGTCAAGCGGTGCTTCTGGTGCTGCTTGACCTTTCCGCAGCATTCAACATCATATCCCACAAAATTCTACTCCGAAGATTGGGTGACATAGGCATCACAGGAAATGCACTGAAATGGCTGTCCAACTTTTTGTCCGACAGAACACAGACCGTTAACCTAGGTCCATATCATTCTAAGACCACCAAGGTGACCATGGGAATACCACAGGGCTCATGCTTGAGCCCAACCCTGTTCAACATTTACGTCACTCCCATGGCGAGACTGTTGAGGAAATTGGGATTTATCCCCATATCGTACGTGGATGACATCCAATTACTCCTCTCACTTGACAAATCCAGCCCCAATATTCAAAACACCTTCGGTGAAGGAATGAAGACCATAGCAGAATGGATGAAAATTAATTTTCTCCAACTCAACGCTGCTAAGTCAGAGATAATGTTATTTGGTGATGCCACTGTGAAATGGTCTCCAAGCTGGAGGCTAGAGTAATTGGGTCCCACCCCATGTCCAAAACAGGTGGTAAAAAACCTTGGAGTCCGATTGGACCGTAAACTTACGCTGGGAGACCATGTCTCTTCTACTGTCGGAGCTTGCTTTCATAACCTCAGCATGCTCAGAAGGATGTATGTCGATACATCGCGCACCATTACATTGCGTGCGTTTACCACGCGTATTTTACATCACAAAGTCCTTCACATCGGCACCTTTCACATCGAACGTTGTTGCAACGCCAATGTGTTGATTGCTATTGGGCAGTACTTAACTTCGCAGACCATGAAATCGCACGTCCCGACAACGTGTTTTGTTTTTTGTTCCACTCTGTTTCATGTGTGAACTACTCTTTTATCCTACTGAAATGAAATTGTTTTCAAAAAGACAATAATAAATATCCCATTTCGGTGCATATTTAGCCAGCCACGCATTTCCCAGAGTGTGCTTGCTACCCAACCTATAAGGCACCTGGACCACCCAAAGCATTACCAAGCGCTATGTAAATACTATTACTGTTCGGGATAGTCTGGTCCGCTATGCATAAAATGTGATTGGCTTTATAATTTTGTTTCTAAAGTGCATTTTATATCAGTGCGTATTTAGCCAGCCACACATTTGCCAGAGTGTGCGTGCTACCCGTCCGATAAGGCACCTGGACGCTACCCAAAGCGTTACGAAGCGCTATGTAAATACCAATACTGTAGGGGATAGTCTGGTCCGCTGTGCATAAATTGTGATTGGCTTTAACATCTGTTCCCTAAAGTGCATTTTATATCGGTGCATATTTCTCCAGCCCCACATTACACAGATTGTGCATGCTACCCGTTCGATAAGGCACCTGGACGCCACCCAAAGCGGTACAAAGCGCTATGTAAATACCATTAAAGTTCGGAATAGTCTGGTCCGCTGTGCATAAAATGCGATAGGCTTTATAATCTGATTTCTAAAGTTCATTTTTCTTTTCTGCTGATGATTTACAACCTGATTCTTAAAACATAATTAGTTTTTCTTTTTAAACTGAGTTCATGTACGTAATGAAACAAGGTATTTGTGAATACATTTATTACAGCTGGCTCCTCCCGTCTACAAAAGGTCCTGAAATGATAATGCTCCAGTTCTGATAAATGTGTCAAGTAAGGTATTAACCGTCTGCGCGACACATTTTTTATCTTTATCATCACATTTTTCATTTTCGTAGAGTTGCAGAACTAATTGCTTTCTGTTCATGACCAAACGTACCAGTCATTCTCGCACCCTGGTAAATTGAAAATTGAAACTTTTCAGCCCAACTAATTAATTACACACATTTTGTTTGTGACTATTTCGGGACGCGCCACCCCATTCCTGCGATGCAAGTAATTTGTGATGCATGCTACCTCATCCCAGCGATGCAATCGCCAGCGATGTATAAGTAGCCGGGTTGTTGTAGCATGCTTTCCGAAAGCATGTGTTGTAACGTAGACCGCGATGTAAAAGTCGCATTGCGATAGCAGCGCGAACAAATACATTTGTTGTAACAGGTGTTTCCCGCTCAGAAGAGTCTTCCCTTTCCTGCCACTATCTTCCAGGAAAACCTTGATTCAGGCACTAATCTTAAGCCCCTTGGATTACTGTAACACGCTGTTGATCTCATACATCGAAAGTGCCAAAAACAGACTCCAGGTTGTCCAGAATATTGCGGCTTGACTGGTTACCAATGCCCCCCCAAGAACTGCCTCCCTCCCTATGCTTCATAAATTACATTGGTTACCCATTCGGAAAAGGATTACATTTGAAATATGCTGTATGGCACATAAAGTCGTAAACAGATCAGGCCCCAGCTTCCTAAATGACGATTTTGTTAACTATGTACCTTCCAGACCCCTCCGCTCCAGAGCCAAAGCCCTGATACTAGTCCTGCTCTTTAAAAAAAAACACCAAGGTGGTAAGGTCTTCTACCATCCTGCCCTACTCTACTGTAACTAACTCGCTTTACACCTGCACCAATGCACAGATTACCTGGCTTTAAGGAAACTGTTGAAAACATTGCTGTTCTAATCATTTCTCCTCAGCACTCTTAGGTGGTCCTAGCGCTGAGATACCCTTATGGGGAGATTAAAGCACTCTATAAACACAAATATAATAACAATAATAATATTAATATAAAGTATCTATGCAACACACAAACAGTAATAACGTAAAAACACGACACAGGAAAAATCACACACATATTTGGAAAAATAGAGTACATTTTAATAAATTAATTGACACCGCAATAACAAAAATCTAATCAGTAGAACTGTAGTTACTAATTTTTAAAGTTTAAGATGAAAAATACTGCCTAACCCAGACATCTAGTTGCGCAAGACTCAGCTAAAGGCAAACAATAGGGCTGACCATGGTGGAGAGCAAGTCGAATGCAAAAAGTGGATTAAGGCGCGGACAGAGCTTGCCTATGTACTCAGAAGAAATTTTGACAAAAAGTCTCTGAGAATGTAGAAGTTCAGCTCAGTAAGGGTGGGAGGTGTCATCGTCTGGGAATTGCTGCACAAAGTTGGGGTAAATATTCAGACTTAAGGCCTGATTTAGATTTTGGCAGATTGGTTACTCCGTCACAATGGTGACGGACATCCCATCTGCCGAAATATAACTCCCATTATATCCTATGGGATTTATATTTCAGGATGGGCTATCTGTCACAGTTATGATGGAGTAACCCTTCTGCCAAGATCTAAATCAGGCCCTTGGTCTCTTTTTTGGGAGTTGAAAAACTTCTGTTGGGATGACGCTGTAGCTGACGAAAGTTCTACAAGACTGCATACCCCTTTGGCTTAACAATATTTGCTGTTGCGGGGTAGAATGTAGCAGGAGCTGCTGCCAAATCATTCTGGATGGCAATACAGCTTGGGCAGATAGACAAGCAGGTTGGTCCTGTTCCCCTCTCGGTTCTCAGAACAGTTTTTAGCCAAACATTTTCTAAATCCCAAGTTTCAGATTTTGGCTATCTGAGCACCTTTAGCTCTCCATCAAGGGTCCGGGAATGAAGGGGCACCACTTTCGGGGTAGGACTTACTCAGACTGGGTCAAGATGCAGGTTCAAATTGGTTTGGGCGTTTCTGTCCCAGAGACTCTGATCAGAAGGCTAGCCAACTAGCTCTTGAAGTCATTCTGGCAGTCCTGGGTTCAAGTAGTCAAAAAGGGCTCAAGTAGCAGGTCAGGCCTCAGAGAGTTTAATGCAGTCTCCAAGCAGCAAAGCAGTCCTTCTAGGTGCAGCAAGGTAGTCTTGTGGAGTACATAGCAAGCCCCAGCAGCAGGCAGTCCTCTGATAGTTCCTCTGCAAGTCCAGATAGTGAACTAAAGAGTGGGTCTGGGGTCCTATTTTTATACCTGGGGCTTTCTTTGAAGTAGAAGAAGTTTCTAGAGAATTCCCTTTAAAGAGCTTGCTGTTTCATTCGTTGCCTTCCCTGGCTTCTGGCTGTTTGCATGAACAATGCAGCAGTGTAGGAAGCTGGCTCTGTATATATTATTCCAAAGTGAGGTATAGTTTGCACAGAGTCCATTGGATCCCTAAAAGCTAACAGAGGTAAAAGTAGATAATACCTTACTCTCTATTTGTGGTAGTGTGGGTGAACAGTAAAATAGTTACTTAGGTTTCCATACAAATACTACTGAGCACAACACTTTTTCAGGGGAAAACAGTCAACACATCCTATCGAGAAACATGTGGTTATCGGTATGCAGGTAAGTAAATTGTGTTGGTGGTTGAGTTACTGTGGTTAGAACAAAGGTTCCCCCAGGGTCAAGGATGCACTCAAAGAGCACCTTCAGTGGCACTAGGGTGACCAGGTGCATAGTGCTGACGCCCAATGCTAGCCAATGGGGCTAGGGGGTTGTCGGTTGGTGGCTGCTCTTGGGAAAGCCATGGGGTTGAGGGAGAAAAGCTCCTAGGGCTAACCTCAGGGCAAAGGGGGTCCAAGGTAGCAAACAATGTGCACCCACAGCGGCACATGGGTGACCTGGTGCATGGTGTTGGATTGGCATCGGGTGCCCTGTTGTTTTCAATGGGAGATCTCCAGTCGGAACAAAAACTGGAGGTTCAGGCAAAGAGGCTACCTGGAGGCGACCACTGGTTGGAGAGGTAAGTTGGGATGCTGGGGGTTGCCTAGACACAATTGGTTGGGCCATCCAAGGCCATGAGGCGTCACGTGCAGGGGTGTCTTTAGGCGTCTGGTTTCCTAACCAGCTCCGGTCGCGGTCAGGGGGACCCTCCAGATAGAGGCTACAGGTGTCGTCGAGATGTTCAAGGTAGATCAGGGATCACCATATCCCAGATCAGGATCTTGGGGAACATCCTCGTAGTGTTGGGCCACTCAAACTTGGGACATGGGTGTCGGGTACAGAGTGGTGCAGACTTGTGGATTCGGCTTGAGTCAGAGTCTAGATCTTGAGCAAGTCAGTTTCTCACGGGAGACAGAGTCTTTGTAGGGAAGGCCGGGCAGGACCTCCGGCTTCTGGGGGGCTGTTGGCTGCAGGACATGCCGGGATTCAGCTGGAGCAGGTCAAGGTCGGGACGGGCCGGTATGGCTGGGGTCAAGGCAGTTGGTGTCCTCCTCTTTTTCCTTCAGCACTGCTCTTCAGTCCTTCTTTTTCTTCTTCTTGCTTGTCTAAGGAGGCTCGAGGCTTGCCCTAAGTACTAAATACTAAATTTAGGCTTGTTTCCTGCAGGTACTGATCAGGACCAATGGGTCCCTTCCTTGGGGTGGGTACATCCCCTATTATGCCACCCTACGGTTGGAGGGGGGCATAAGCCTCTCTCTGGTTGACTGAGTCCCCTCATCTTCCAAGATGGTGGGGATTGAGAATTGTGCTTTGCCTCGCCTTCCTCACCTGAGGGCTGCGGTTGGCAAAGGTGGACACACTTCTCCTCCTAGCTTCGTTTTTCTGCCGATTCTCCCTAACAAAGTGGGGGTTAGAGCCGGGGGGGGGGCACTTGCTGGGAGCAGCAAATGGCTGGGTCAGCACACAAAGGTGGCAAGCCATTGAAGCTTCACTGTTGTTTACCATGCCCATCCTTGGGGAGGAGGCTAGTCACCTCTGCCCAGGATGTGCTTCATTTCAGGACCCAGAGAGCGTGAGACTCTTGAACCAGGGGCCAAGAATCATGTCTGGAGGTGGCAAATGGCAAACAGACACTCAGTCAAGACACTGAAGTTAGGTATTTTTCCAGGGGCATTATTAGATCCCACACTGGCATCAGTGTGGGTCTGAAGAGCTGAGAAGTGTGATCCTAAACTTCCTAAAATTCAGTAAAGCCATTATGGTGCTGTGCAGTTTGTAATGACAAACTCCCATACCATATACTCTTTATGGCTTTACTGCACTTACAATATATAAGAATGGACTTAGACCTTGAAGGCGTACAGGGCTCTTGTACCGTCACCAGTGGCATTGTGCACCCAGCTAGAGAGGTGTCTTACCTAAACCATAGTCAGTGGGTCCTAGGCATGGTACACAGGTATGTGTACCATGCTGACTCTTCACTTGCAGAGTATTTGTGTTAAGGTACAGGGCCTCTAAGGATGGCACAATATGTACTGCAGTCCTTAGAGGCCTTCCCGGGACACAGTGCCCTTGTTACCTTTTACAAGAGACTTACATGTTGACAGAGAGGTGCCAATTGAGGGTGCAATAGTACAGTGTTAGGGAAACAACACAGGTCCTGGGTACCTCGTTAGCAGGAACCAAGACCACAATTTGTCAAGGAGCATCAACATCAGGCAAAAAGTGGGGGGCAACCATGCAAACAGGGGCACTTTCCTACAAGCAGTGATGTATCTTTTGTGTGAAGGCAGGGCACATCCTATTCAGTTGCAAGTGGGGCTGTGTCCAGCTCTGCCCCACCCCCCATCCTGTCAGTGATGGGCAATCCAGGCATACTTAATCCCTCTATTTTGTGGCTGTTTGGAAGGAATAAATGTAGTCCAAATGCCAACTTCACCCAGTCATGTGACCTAGGAACAGGCTGTGAGCACCAAACAGGGCAGCAAAATGCCAACTTTCTAAACGTCCGACTTTACCACTAAAGAGAGCTTTGAATTACAATTTCTAAGACATCAAAAATGAACTGTTTACCTGTTCCCAATCAAATGTTTGCACTTATTAAATGTAATAAGGCAACCCAATGTTATCCTATAGGAGAGGTAGGCCGCACAGTAGTGAAAAATACATTTTAGGGTGTTTCACTACCACAACATATGAAACTTGAAGGCACATGTTCAAAGATTTAATTAAAATGCACCCTGACCTCCGGGGGGTTGCTGAGGGCATACATTGGGGTTGACTTGTATGCAATGAAATGGGGGGCTTAAGGCTTGATAAGGGGGTCGAATTGGCAGTTTAAAACTGCATTCAAGCTGCAATGGAAGGCCTGAAACATGTTTTAAGGTACTACTTAAGTACTTGGCGCAATAGCTGAAGCAGGCCTATTAGTAGAATGTACTTCCTGGCCCTGTGTATATGATAATCAACTTTAATAATTACTTACAACAAAATCAAATATGGCAATCAGGTGTAAGCCAATGTTACCTTGTTTTAGGGAGTGAGAACAAGGACTTTAGCACTGGTTAGTGGTGGTGATGTGCAGAGAGTCCTAAAGCCATGGGTTCAACATTTTCTCCTTCTTATGCAAATCTATATATGGGCAATTTTGAAAAACTGCACCTGTGGACGACCTGCCCATTAGATATCACACAACACATTATACAGTGGGAAGGCTATATTGATGACATTTTTGTCATTTGGACACGTAATGACACTGAACTGCAAACCTTTTTCCGGCATCTAAACATGAACAACTACAATTAACACTTAACATACCATGTGGGTGAGAAAGAAATAGACTTCCTAGACGTGATAATTTACATTGACGGTGATAAGATAGCCTCCCGAGCATTCAGGAAGGCCACAGCATGTAATTAAATTTTGCATGTGACTAGTGCTCATCCCTAGACACAGATTTATGTGATCACTTTAGGAGAAGTTACACATCTGAGACTAGACAAACTGGAACACAGTTTTAAACAGAGAAGCTACCCCTCCAAGTCCTTATCACAAGCGGGAAGGAACATTTTGAAAAGGGAACAACAATCTTTATTTTCCCCCAGTGAGAAAAGAAAACAGCTGGGAGACAAGTTGACATTCATCTCGAAATATAGCTGACAGACCCATGAGATATATAAAGTTTAAAAAGAAATTGGCATCTGTTATGGCTAGACCCAACACTGTGGCAATTCATCAGTTAACATCCTGGCATTACACATCAGAGGCAACACAGTATGCAACATTCTATGCTCTAGTTGCATACCTGCAATAACTCAGACTTGCAACAAGGCATGGTTGCCTCAGAAATATAAGGGATTTTTTCAAAATGTTCACAATGTAACATTTGTCATTTTGCTTTGAATAATACCAAGAGTTTTCAGTACAACACTCAGAAAAACCACCCATCAAACAGTTCATTAACTGTATTCAATTTTGTGATTTACAGCTTGGAGTGTCAATGTGGTATATTTTACGTAGGCAGCATTATTAGGCCATTGAAAGAACGCATTCAAGCACACATAAGAGCTATCAGGAACCATCATTTTAACTATCCATTTACCATGCATTACAATATGTTTCATGCCACTTCAGAACTCATAAAAATATGGTTCCATGGCATAGCACAAGCAGACCACAACCTTAGGGGACGAGACAGAGCATTATCCCTTAGAAAAATGGAAACCAAATGGATCATAATGCTACGAGCAGTTGATTTGGGTCTTAATGTGGACAGGGAACTCCATATGTTTTTGACATGATTAGGAAATCTATGTCATACTGAGTTCCTAATCTTGTATTGTAATAATAACCACATGATAAAACTACTTGGTATACATTAGTGTATATATTGAATGTGTTGTTTATTGACCAGTAACTACAATTTGTAGAAATCTGTAGTGCACAGTTGTCGTTATACATGCATTAGTTTACTATTATATTCATTAATGGTTAGGAACGGTTATCATAAGGACTGTGCCATTATGATACTTAATTAATTAATGAATACTTGCACAGTATGCGTCCATGAAGGACTATGTTAAATCGACGCAGCTCAAATATATACTCTTCGGATGCACCCTCTGTATTTTCCCATTTTCTTATTCTCCTGTGCATCATGCACAGTCCCTACAACCTTTTCTGACTGCACTACAATGTGATGGTGACAACCTTCTGAATGCAATTTATGCATCATGCATTAGGCATAGAACTTGTAGCCATACTCGTTATCTGTACACAAGGAAAAAAGGCTACATTTACAGAGTATGACGTAACATACTGATTTTCATAGGCTGTAATTTTTAAATTGCTTAGGTTGGATTCTTGGGATGTAACCGTTGGATTCTCCCATTTCACATTAACAGCTTATAATGTACTCAATACTTTTCATGACCCAACAGCGATGTGACGGTGACAACCTTCCAATTCATTTTTGGATGTGACATTCCAGACACACACCGCATAACTCTCAGTCTTCACTTGATTAAATATACTACGGGCAATATTTTTCCTATTAGGATGACACCATGCTCATTTTGCACATATGTATTACAGACCATAGTTTTGTTTTTAGCTGACCTTTTATTTAACAATTCTTCCTACATTTGAGAGTATTATATACTCAGTGTTTTTCCACTTACTCCAAAATGGCTGCAGTAATTCTAGATTCCAAAGTGTCATATTTGTGTCCCTCCTTGTTTTCCAGTACACCACTGTGTCATCCTACATGTAAATGGAACATGTTTTCGGCAGGTCCACCTCTCACGCACACTCATGGGAGACCGGATCAGGTAGCATTAGTCCAAGCTTAATAGAAAGTTGATGCATTAACTGTATATACACGCGACTGGTATCATATCTCGGTCTCTGGGGAGCCCGACTTGATGGGTCATTTACTTTTTTCAAGCTCACACATGAGATATTCTTGTTGGGAGAACCATTGCTTATAATAGTTGTTTTAATGAACTTATCTTCCATGTACACAGCAAAGCATCTGGGGTGTCAGGCTTGGTAGGTTTAGGATACTTTAATTTAATGTTAATTTTCATAAAAGTTAGTTCATGCCACTTGACGACTCTGAGTATCAACGATTAGACAGCATCCTGTCATCCCCTACATGACTGTAATTTCATAGTCATTTTTAGGGAGGAGCTTACTTTGGACTCCAGCGCTTATTAATTTGGAATCTTGTCCCTGACACTCCTTACAAGCACTTAAGAGGTATGATTCCTTTACATGCAATCCACTCTTTAATCCAAGAACCTAAGAATGTAGCCATACTAATGTTCTCTGTTTTTGTTAACATAGGGTTACATTTCCTTTTTTTTTATTGAAATCAGACATGATACAGTAGGATGATTTGATGAAGAAGACTATACAAGTGGTATACTAAATAACCAAAGGAAAACATAAACTTCTTGCATTATCATTTCCTTGTCATTCGCTATGAGCATGATACAGTCTATTCCTTTATCCGACCTCTTGTCTATTTCGTTCCTCTATCCAGACAATAAGCGGTTTCCAGACTTTCATATTTTTCGTCATAGTTTAGAGCCCTTTACATTTATACAAAGCAATTTCCTGTTTCCCAATAAATATTAACCGATTTAACCATTGATAGTATGTTGGTGGTTCGGAATCCTTCCATGCAGTGGCAATCAGGAGACGTGCTATTGATAGACTTAAGAACACAAAATCCCTTTTTGACACATCAAATTGCATCCTTGCATCGTAGCGAAAATAGCATTAATGTAGAGGAGATCTTAACATTTCTCCCCAATGTCTGTGCCATAAACATCTCAATCCCCGTTTTTAAGTTATCTAATTTTGCACAAGAATAAAACATATGTATCATGTCAGCTGGTCCATTTTGACATCTAGGGCAGCCATCTGATTCTCTTTTTGGCCATTTAAAAAGTTTTGACGGTGTATAGTAAAAACTATACATCGTTTTATAATGCTGAGCCTTTAAGTTAGATGACATAAAAACATTTTTACCTATCTCAAACACCACATCTATATCAAACTCCCCATCGCTTAATTTGCTTGACCAGTTTGCTTGTGTTCTTTCCAAATCATTGGGCATGAATTTTTGTAGCTCCTGATAAAAACCTTTTATTCTGTTCTTAGGATTGCTCATGAGCTGGAGTATTGGTATCGACCCAGAGCTGATACTCTCTTTTGAAATGCCTCCTATGCAATTCCTAACCTGTAGATATTTGAAAAACTTTGCATGCCAAATTTCTGTGCAATTTCTGTAAACCTCATCATTTCTTGATTTGAATAAATATCTGTCAGCATTACAATCCCCTTTTTCCCACTTTCTAGCCATATCATCATATATATAATTGGGCGCAGGAGGTCAGAATGCCAAATTAATGAATAGTTGGTAAGCCTGCTTATCATACAGGTTTTACCTACCCTTCTCCAGATTTTAATTGCACAGTCAATACATTTGTAGCCTTTCTTTTGATATTTTATCAGGTCATCTGGATGCTGAAATATTCCGCCTATGACTTCCCCAATTGCCAATTCATAGATACTTGGTACTCCAATCATATTATTTTGCATACTCTTATGATAATACAAACTACCTAGATGTTGCCGGGCCGTAGCCCAATAATATAGCTGTATATTAGGAGCATTCCACCCTCCCCGATCAATCGGTTGGCTCAGATATTTATAAGCACATCGAGTTTTCTGATAGCTCCAAAAAAAGTTAGTGAACATCCCCTCAATTTTCCGTATCTTTTTTACTGTTAATTCTATTGGGATGGCCCGAGTTAAATATAACATTTTAGCAAAGATTTTCATTTTAATTACATTTATCCTGCTGATTATTGTAAGGTGTAAATGGTCCAGTCGTTTCATCTCCCTATTGATCGAGCCCATCACTGGATCTATATTTTTTGTCCAGATATCGCCAGCTTTGGCTATTGATCTGACTCCTAAATAAGTTGCTGACTTTTTTACTCGAAGATCGTGTAGGATACAGTGAGGGGAGTAGATGATTTGTGTCTTTGAGCTATTTAAAAGATATCCTGATCTCCTCCCAAATTTTTCTGCCAGCTTTTCTTTCTACCTCTGCAATGGCTTCTTGTGGGGCTGGTGTTATCAAGGCAATGTCATCGGCATATGCCAATATTTTTGTCTCCTGCCTATGAAAGACTACTGGTTTAATTATAGGATTATTTCAAATCAGGGAGATAAAAGGATCCAAATAAAATGCGAAAAGGATTGGGGAGCACGGGCAGCCCTGGCGAGTACCTCTTTCTATCTTCAACCTGTTAGATGTATGGCCCATTATCTGAATCTTGGCATGAGGGTTATAATACATAGCCTGTATTACCCGAATAAAGCCTGGTCCAAAGCCTCTCTCAACCAGTTTATCACACAGGTAGCCCCAAGCCACCGGATCAAAGGCTTTCTCTGTGTCTAGGAGGACCACAGCCACCGCTCTTTTCTCTATCTCAGCAATGTCTAATATTGATATTACTCGCCGTGTGTGGTCTGTGGTCCCCTAGCCAGGAACAAAGCCATGCTGCCAAGGTGAGATAATTGCAGCAATGTTCTTTTGTAATTGGGTGGCCATAACTTTCGAATATGTTTTTGCATCTGCATTCATAAGCGAAATCGGACAATACGACTAGGGGAGTTCTGGGGGTTGGTCTTTCTTAAGAAAGAACAACGTCTGTGTCCTGCCATGACATTGGGGGTATTCCACAATATTGAATATCTAAAAATAGGTCTTGCATAAGAGGTATTATTTGTACTGCTAGCATTTTATATAGCTCAATTGGGATTTTGTCTGGTCCAGCAGCTTTACCAGATGAGAGAGACGATAATCCAATTGTACTTCTTCTAGGGTAATTTCCTGCTCTAGTTCTTGAGTCATTTTGCTATTTATCCTGGGAAGGGATATACCACAGTTATCAATATCTTCTAGATCATCTTGCTCCCCTTGGTACCCTACCGAAGATTCTGCCTGATATAAATTGCTATAGAATTTCTCGAAGATTTCAATAATCTTCTCAGGATCTGATACTAGTATACCATTTAGATCTTGCATTTTTGATATATTATTTCTAGCACTTTTTTGTCTCGTTCTTAGAGCTAATAATCTCCCAGTTGTCTCTCGATATTCATATAGCTCCTTACGATATACCTGGAATTTTTGGGCCACTTTCTCATGGAAATGCTGATTAATTTCAGCTTTGACCAATGCTATCTTAGATAGATGTTGTAGTAGTATGTCTTCCGCAGCTCCATTACAGATTATTTGTACATGCTCTGATTCCAATTTACCTAATTTTTTTATTAATTGATCCGTCAACGAACCCTAATATTTCTTCCCTCAGCGCTGCCTTATACGAATCCCACACCACTACTGGGGATGCGCTAAATCTATTACAATCTATAACAATCAAAGAACGATTGGGTCCATTGTTTGATATGTATACAAAACTTTTCGTCTAATAGTAGCTTTCTATCAAAAGTCAATGAAGTTTGTCTATTTAAATCTTGAGCTTCCCTGATTTCCAAAATTAATGGATTATGATCAGAATAGAGTTGTAGAAGTTTTATTATATCCAAATTATCTGACTATTGTACAGGGGCCCAAAAATAATCCAGGCATCATTTTGTTTGTGGGGATGTGAATAATATGTAAAGCCTAGGTCATTTTGTTGTTTCTCTATCCAGATATCTGCTACCCCACAACTAGTTTTAAGCGAAGAGAGTGCTTTAAATACTTTAGGCTTCCTCCCTATGTATATATTATCAGCATTACTCCCACCCAAATGTATATTGAAATCATCGCAGATAATCAAAGAGCGTGACCACTGCGCTAGTTTCACCTCTAGCTCCTCCCATATATTAGGATCGTCAAAATTTGAGCCATTTATAGTAACAACAGTAAAGCCCAGTGATACCTCCATTATGTCCCAGCGACTCCATTTGTCTGCTTTTGTTTGGTGAACTGCACCGGTCCGGTGTTTAATATATGTAGCCACACCTCTCGTTGTTGTTGTTTGGGTGAAACACACTGCTAGGTTATACCCTCTGATTTCAAAACATGTTTTGCTGGCCCATGGGATGTGCTTCTCCTGTAAACACAGGACGTCTGGAATCAACATAGTAATTATTTCAAAGACCTTTGCACGTTTTGCCTTATCATTCAGACCACCAACATTTGATGAGTAGATCCTAAATGTACCCATATTTTCCTATTAGGCATACCTTATATATCTATTGCCACTGATTATGCCATCTTTGCCTGGTGCGAAAATTTCAAAAAACAATTTGATGGACAGAATGTAGATCAATGTCTTACATTCACCCCAGTACAAGGATCTGGGCCTAAATCCATCGTTTTTTGCACTCCACACCACCCTGGGTCAGATAATGGCTTTATGCAAATCAGCTCTGACCCTGTGCCCCATGGGAACAGTCCAGTCCGAACTACAACAGCCATATCTTTCCCAGACCGGAATCAAGCATCCGAGGACCGGACCGGTTTCGAGGTAACACCTCTCATCAGCCCGGCTAGCTTGACTCCAGTGGTGTGGAGGCTCTGGGACCCACGTCTGAGCTACCCCAGTACACTCAGGGAGAAAATTTCAAAAAACTATTTGATGGACAGAATGTAGATCAATGTCTTACATTCACCCCAGTACAAGGATCTGGGCCTAAATCCATCGTTTTTTGCACTCCACACCACGCTGGGTCAGATAATGGCTTTATGCAAATCAGCTCTGACCCTGTGCCCCATGGGAACAGTCCAGTCCGAACTACAACAGCCATATCTTTCCCAGACCGGAATCAAGCATCCGAGGACCGGACCGGTTTCGAGGTAACACCTCTCATCAGCCCGGCTAGCTTGACTCCAGTGGTGTGGAGGCTCTGGGACCCACGTCTGAGCTACCCCAGTACACTCAGGGAGAAAATTTCAAAAAACAATTTGATGGACAGAATGTAGATCAATGTCTTACATTCACCCCAGTACAAGGATCTGGGCCTAAATCCATCGTTTTTTGCACTCCACACCACCCTGGGTCAGATAATGGCTTTATGCAAATCAGCTCTGACCCTGTGCCCCATGGGAACAGTCCAGTCCGAACTACAACAGCCATATCTTTCCCAGACCGGAATCAAGCATCCGAGGACCGGACCGGTTTCGAGGTAACACCTCTCATCAGCCCGGCTAGCTTGACTCCAGTGGTGTGGAGGCTCTGGGACCCACGTCTGAGCTACCCCAGTACACTCAGGGAGAAAATTTCAAAAAACAATTTGATGGACAGAATGTAGATCAATGTCTTACATTCACCCCAGTACAAGGATCTGGGCCTAAATCCATCGTTTTTTGCACTCCACACCACCCTGGGTCAGATAATAGCTTTATGCAAATCAGCTCTGACCCTGTGCCCCATGGGAACAGTCCAGTCCGAACTACAACAGCCATATCTTTCCCAGACCGGAATCAAGCATCCGAGGACCGGACCGGTTTCGAGGTAACACCTCTCATCAGCCCGGCTAGCTTGACTCCAGTGGTGTGGAGGCTCTGGGACCCACGTCTGAGCTACCCCAGTACACTCAGGGAGAAAATTTCAAAAAACAATTTGATGGACAGAATGTAGATCAATGTCTTACATTCACCCCAGTACAAGGATCTGGGCCTAAATCCATCGTTTTTTGCACTCCACACCACCCTGGGTCAGATAATGGCTTCATGCAAATCAGCTCTGACCCTGTGCCCCATGGGAACAGTCCAGTCCGAACTACAACAGCCATATCTTTCCCAGACCGGAATCAAGCATCCGAGGACCGGACCGGTTTCGAGGTAACACCTCTCATCAGCCTGGCTAGCTTGACTGCAGTGGTGTGGAGGCTCTGGGACCCACGTCTGAGCTACCCCAGTACACTCAGGGAGAAAATTTCAAAAAACAATTTGATGGACAGAATGTAGATCAATGTCTTACATTCACCCCAGTACAAGGATCTGGGCCTAAATCCATCGTTATTTGTGGAGTGCAAAAAAACGATGGATTTGGGCCCAGATCTTTAGACTGGGGTGAATGTGTGACATTGATCCACATTCGGTCCATCACCTGTTTTGTTTGCAAATCTTTGCCTGGTGCAGCATACCCCTTCATATATCCGTCTGTATCTGTCTTATTTCTGTCTTTTTTCTTTTCTACCCATCCACCCCCTACCCCGGCTACCCCTATTACCCACCCTCATTTTCCACCCTTCCATGACCTCAGCTCTCCTCTCCCCCCTCACCACCGCCACCATCCCTAGTGCCTTCCCTCCCCTTTCCCCACCCACCCTCCACCCTACAACTAAGGAAAAAGTGCTTATGGCCCTTAGCGATGAAGAGAGACTTTTCTCCAGCCTCCACTCTACTCAGGCTCTTTAAACCTTAGCCACCGCATTTTCATCACTACCCCCTTTTCTGAATCGTTTTTGGCCACTATAGGTGTGGCAGGGTATACTCAGACATGAGTCCCTTGCTCACTGCACCATCAGGATTCAAGCAAGCCGGGCCGACGACGGCTGAAATGCCAGAAACCGGTCCCCGGAAGCTTGTCTCCTTTCTGGTGAAGAATTGGCTCGGTAGTTTAGTCTGCCCTGTTCCCATGATGCACTGGGCCAGGGACAGACTGATTTGCATATAGCCAGGTTCTGAGCTGGGATGGTGCAGTGAGCTGAATAACGGTGATGGATCAAGCCCTTATCTTTGGACTGGGTAAGAGTGGTCTGCTTAATTCAGACACTCTGTTCACCACCACCCCCTTTTCTGAATCATCTTTGCCTGGTGCAGCATACCCCTTCATATATCCGTCTGTATCTGTCTTATTTCTGTCTTTTTTCTTTTCTACCCATCCACCCCCTACCCCGGCCACCCCTATTACCCACCCTCATTTTCCACCCTTCCATGACCTCAGCTCTCCTCTCCCCCCTCACCACCGCCACCATCCCTAGTGCCTTCCCTCCCCTTTCCCCACCCACCCTCCACCCTACAACTAAGGAAAAAGAGCTTATGGCCCTTAGCAATGAAGAGAGACTTTTCTCCAGTCTCCACTCTACTCAGGCTCTTTAAACCTTAGCCACCGCATTTTAAATATCAACAATATTAATATATTATTATTCATATTCTATCTTCTATAGATTCCTCATTATGCTGCCCCTGTTAGACATATAAACAGCTTAATATTATATAATATTCAGAGTTCTTATTTTCAGATATTCCTATCTTAAGCACATTAGTATTTCAAATTTCAAGAGTGTATTTAGACATTTTTGAGCTTGTATCTCTGATATAAAAAAATGTGTACGACCTTTGTACAGTACTTTTAGAGTTGCTGGGTTCAGCAGGAAAGCTTGTGCACCCCCTTCTTGAAAGGGAGTGATTAGTTGCCTTAAATCCCACCTCCTTTCCACAGTATGGTGGCAGAAGTCAGGTCTCACAAAGAATTGGAATCCTTTCCCTTGTCGTTTCCTATTGGGCCTTGAGAGATCATATAGTGCCTCCTGTGCTAGAAAGTTATTGAAATTGATCAATATGGCTCTAGGATATTTTGCTGCTGAACCTTTTTTTCCCTCGGACAGCTTGAATGGAAATCTGTGGGCTCTCTCTGGCTCGCTGTCCCAATTCCACATTGTTAACTCCGGAAAGATCTCCACAAAAAGTTCCTGTACAAACTTACGCACATCTGTCCCTTCCGCCCCCTCAGGTGTATCCAGTATCCTGTGATTATTTCTCTGGAGTCGATTTTCTAGGTTGACCATTTTTAGTTGCATATCCTCTTGGTCAGATGGGATCATATCTATATCAGTCTTTTGTATCGTCATTTGATCTTCTATTGCTGATATCCGCTCTTCCACTGCAGTTATCATTTCTGAAAATTCATTGCAGGTCCTAGCAATTCTCCTCACTGAATTATTAAATTTACAGCAAGCCGTTTGTGTCTTCTGGCTTTCTGAGCAAGTTTCTGCTCTTTGTTCCACTATTAGTTGGTAGATTATGCTCAGTGATATCTCTTCGGTATTGCTAGGTGTTGGCAATAAGCCTGCCGAGGCTCCCCCTCCTACTCCCTCTACTGTCCCGGGGGTAGGTTCAGGATCAGCTTGCACCTCTGGGGAAAGAGATATTTCCCAGGCTATGCTTTTTCCTGTACCAGCTTGTGATATGTGTAATGTTAGAGTCCTGTGAGCCGCCATTTCGTAGTGAACTATAGGGATATTTGGGTCCTCTCTTCGGATGTTGAATCCATAACTGAGTCATTCTGCTCACTTGCCAGACTAGTTATTGAGCCATCTAAAGACTCAGCTTTTTGTCCTTTTTGTCCTTCATCGTGCTCCTCATCTGAGCTATCTGTATGATCCGAAAATGAGAGAAAAGGCTCGCTTGAGTCACTCTCACAGATTAATTCCACCCCTTTTTCTAAACTCCGTCCAGACCCTATATTCTGGGTGCAGCAGGAATCCAGCGATTCAGTGGGCTGTGTTATTGATCTTGTCATCTGGTCTCCCTTTTTTGCTTGCCTCCCGGCTTGTTCCTTCTCTGTTAATTTCACAGTTTCTAATTGGTTTGTTATCTCTGTTAGGAGAATTTGCTGACTCTCTGCAGTTTGCGCTGTTTCACTTTTATCCTTCTTAGTTGAAAACATTTGAGGAACTTTCTTATTTTTTCCTTCCTTCGGGTCCACATTAGTGTTTGAACAGTTCATCCCCCCGACAGCACCTTCCAGGGCTCTTTTCCTGCTACTACCTCCTATTTGAGGGTCCTGAAGCCGATTACCCAGATCGGTATCCGTAATTCCTCTGCTCTATCCACCTCTTGCCTTTTTTGGTGGCATCTCTGTGTGTCAGTAAGTAGGATTTTTTTTTAGAAAGCACGTAGGTTAATTCATGTAGTGTCCCCTTGTGCTCCCTTATGCCCAGTGTTACTCGCTGATTGTCAGTCTTGATTTACCCTTTCGATTCTAAGAAAGATCGCAGTGTTTCACATTTAGCTATCCAGACTTAAATGTTCAATGTTCAATGTTCACAATGGGCCACTCTTTGAAGAATAATTATCCATATATCAGCACAACAAACACAGTAGCAGAAATCAGTTGCTCCCCGAAGTTTTAGCATTGCCTGACAGATCATATCATCATTATATAGTCATTATATAGTCATTTGTCAATTTGTGCTCACCGCAAGATTGTCTGCAGTCTGCAGGATGCTTTCCAACAGGATACCGAGCATTTGTTACCCACACTCCAAGGATCAGAATTCATCTATCAGGCTGCTGTGCCCACTAAGCTCTAAGCTCTAACTCTGGGCTCTCTTTCTGCTAACTGCTTGCAGAGCCCTGCTTTACCTGTTTTCTCCTGTACCAGGCTAATCGCATGGCTCTGCAGCCCCAGGGAGTGAGACGACTGCACCAGCGCCACACCCGTGGAGTCCGCGATGTTCATGTCAATCTGGTCAGCCCCACACTCCGGCACTCCCAGGTCAGTTGCGAGCAGTCATAGGACAAAACTCAGGTTTGGGTGAAATTGCGGTATGATTTCCGATTGAGCTGCCGCTTATTGTTTTCCTCCATGCAGAATCACCATCTTTCTCCGTTTTTCCATATCAGGTAGAAAGGAGCTGTAACAGAGCAAGCCTCTCACTCGTCCCTCGCGGATGCCATCTTTTCCCAATTCTGAACATATGGCTACATTTCCAAGGGGATAGAGATAATTCACTCACATCCAGATCCTTTGATCCAATGTTACTTGTGCATAAGACAGTGATAGACTTTATATCCCCCCTCTTTCTAACTTTTAAGGGTATTTTCTCAATCACATGATATGTGCTAGATCTTCCTTCTCTTACAGAAACATGGATTCCAAAATACCAATCTACCATTTATCCTCTTCTTGTGACATGTATGTGTAATTGTAACTACTCTATGGTGAATTGATGTATAAGGACCTTTGAAAACAATTTTTGTGCCAGACTATATTTCCTTTTGGACTACTTCCTTGAACTTATGAAGGTTGGTCTGACAACAATTACATTATAACGTGCAGTAATTTCTTTCTCAACTCTTGGGCCACCAATGGAATGATAAATAACATCACTTTCTTTTTGTCAGGGTCTTCTTCACAGCTCATACTTCTTCATGGTTTTCACACTATCCTCACCATCTTTTTCCTCATTTCTTAGGATTTACCTTATTCGGAATATTTAACCTGCATTAATCTCCCACGTTAACTCTGGAAGTATTCTTTGCTTGTCCCTGCACTAAGAACACTATTCTAATATTTTTGAGCTTATCACAAACTTCACCTGCACCTCATAATTCAGGATGGATCACTGACAGAATATCGACGTCATAAATATCGACCTACAAGAATATCGAGTCAACAATATCGAAGGCAAAAATATCGACATCCTATCTACAACATGGTAAGTACAAAAATATCGAAAAAATAATATAGATGTAAAAAATATCGATTTTTTTTCTTTTAATATATAAATGTAAAATTAAGTATATAACACTAATAAATAAAATATACATATTTAAAAGTATCTAATAATGTTTAAAATTAATAAATAATACATATATATTAATAATACATTAATTAAATATATACAGTAAATGTATAATATCTATGTACTGAACAATAATTATTAATAATTATTTTACTTATTTATAAATTAATAAAATATATTCTAAATTAGTAATACATTTACAAACATAAAACAATAAATAAATAAAATGTAAGTAATATAAAAAATAAAATAAACATTTAATTTTTTTACAATTAATCATATAAAACGTTGGATAGCATAAGGGTAAAAATTACTATTCCCACTCCAGTGGGTGCAACAGTGGGAAAAACTGACCCTGAACCAAAAAAATATCCCTTTACCCAAGAACTGAAAACTGACCCTGAACCCTAAAAAGACCCCTTTACCCAAAAACCCCAAACTGACCCTGAACCCTAAAAATACCCCTTCACCCAAAAACTGAAAACTGACCCTGAACCCCAAAAATACCCCTTTACCCAAGAACTGAAAACTGACCCTGAACCCTAAAAATACCCCTTTACCCAAAAACTGAAAACTGACCCTGAACCCTAAAAATACCCCTTTACCCAAAAACTGAAAACTGACCATGAACCCTAAAAATACCTCTTTACCCAAAAACTGAAAACTGACCCTGAACCCTAAAAATACACCTTTACCCAAAAACTAAAAACTGACCCTGAACCCTAAAAATACCCCTTTACCCAAAAACTGAAAACTGACCCTGAACCCTAAAAATACCCCTTTACCCAAAAACTGAAAACTGACCTTGAACCCTAAAAATACCCCTTTACCCAAAAACCCAAAACTGACCCAGAACTCTAAAAATACCCCTTTACCCAAAATCCCAAAACTGACCCTGAACCCTAAAAATACTTCTTAACCCAAAATTAATTAATATTACAATTAAATTACTTCCCACCCTATTCCCCTATAAACCCACAACCCGCTCCAGTAGTAAAACATATAATTTACTTAAAAATATACATAAATTATCAATTAATTATTCAATTAATCAATTAAAATAATTAATTGCCAATTAATATTTAATTGCAAAATAAATTAATCATTAAAAAATAATTATTTAATTACAAATAAATTACTTCCCACCCTATTCCCCTATAAACCCACAACCCGCTCCAGTAGTAAAACATAAAATTTACTTTTATATATTTTTTATTTATAAAAACATATTAAACAAATATTATAACAATTAATTTAAATACTTAACTAAAATTTCTAACACATATTAGTAAATCGAAATTACTGACATCGATATATATGCTATCGATATAAGTAATTTCGATATTACTTACCTTAGGGTCGATATTCTGGCCATCGATATTCTGGACATCGATATTCTGTCCCTTCGATATTGGCAACTCAATATAAGTGTAAGTCGAAATTAAGGATTCGATATTTTCACTGATTACCATTCAGGGGATCACTGACAGAATATCGACGTCATAAATATCGACCTACAAGAATATCGAGTCAACAATATCGAAGGCAAAAATATCGACATCCTATCTACAACATAGTAAGTACAAAAATATTGAAAAAATAATATAGATGTAAAAAATATCGATGTTAAAAATATCGATTTTTTTTCTTTTAATATATAAATGTAAAATTAAGTATATAACACTAATAAATAAAATATACATATTTAAAAGTATCTAATAATGTTTAAAATTAATAAATAATACATGTATATTAATAATACATTAATTAAATATATACAGTAAATGTATAATATCTATGTACTGAACAATAATTATTAATAATTATTTTACTAATTTATAAATTAATAAAATATATTCTAAATTAGTAATACATTTACAAACATAAAACAATAAATAAATAAAATGTAAGTAATATAAAAAATAAAATAAACATTTAATTTTTTTACAATTAATCATATAAAACGTTGGATAGCGTAAGGGTAAAAATTACTATTCCCACTCCAGTGGGTGCAACAGTAGGAAAAACTGACCCTGAACCCAAAAAATATCCCTTTACCCAAGAACTGAAAACTGACCCTGAACCCTAAAAAGACCCCTTTACCCAAAAACCCAAAACTGACCCTGAACCCTAAAAATACCCCTTCACCCAAAAACTGAAAACTGACCCTGAACCCCAAAAATACCCCTTTACCCAAGAACTGAAAACTGACCCTGAACCCTAAAAATACCCCTTTACCCAAAAACTGAAAACTGACCCTGAACCCTAAAAATACCCCTTTACCCAAAAACTGAAAACTGACCATGAACCCTAAAAATACCTCTTTACCCAAAAACTGAAAACTGACCCTGAACCCTAAAAATACACCTTTACCCAAAAACTAAAAACTGACCCTGAACCCTAAAAATACCCCTTTACCCAAAAACTGAAAACTGACCCTGAGCCCTAAAAATACCCCTTTACCCAAAAACTGAAAACTGACCTTGAACCCTAAAAATACCCCTTTACCCAAAAACTGAAAACTGACCCTGAACCCTAAAAATACCCCTTTACCCAAAAACTGACCCTGAACCCTACAAATACACCTTTACCCAAAAACTGAAAACTGACCCTGAACCCTAAAAATACTCCTTTACCCAAAAACTGACCTTGAACCCTAAAAATACCCCTTTACCCAAAAACTGAAAACTGACCCTGAACCCTAAAAATACCTCTTTACCCAAAAACTGAAAACTGACCCTGAACCCTAAAAATACACCTTTACCCAAAAACTAAAAACTGACCCTGAACACTAAAAATACTCCTTTACCCAAAAACTGAAAACTGACCCTGAACCCTAAAAATACCCCTTTACCCACAAACTGAAAACTGACCCTGAACCCTAAAAATACCCCTTTACCCAAAAACCCAAAACTGACCCTGAACCCTAAAAATACCCCTTTACCCAGAATCCCAAAACTGACCCTGAACCCTAAAAATACTCCTTAACCCAAAATTAATTAATATTTGAATTTGAATTTGAATTTTAACAAATTTGTAGAGCGCGCTTATACCAAGACGGTTTCATGGCGCTAGGTAGCAGTGATTCAGTGGACAGGGACAGAGACTAGACTGCAAGGGATCTGGAGAACAGGAAGGTCTTGAGATGTTTGCGGAATTCCGCATAGGAGGCAGAGGCTCTGAGGGCAGAAGGGAGAGAGTTCCAAAAAGATGGAGCCAGGACCGCAAATCTTGTCCCTCCGGACCTCTTCTTCCTGAAGCGGGGAATTGTCAGGAGGTGAGATGAGCGGAGCTCTCTGGCCGGAAGGTAGGGTGATATGAATATTACAATTAAATTACTTTCCACCCTATTCCCCTATAAACCCACAACCCGCTCCAGTAGTAAAACATAATTTACCTAAAAATATACATAAATTATCAATTAATTATTCAATTAATCAATTAAAATAATTAATTGCCAATTAATATTTAATTGCAAAATAAATTAATCATTAAAAAATAATTATTTAATTACAAATAAATTACTTCCCACCCTATTCCCCTATAAACCCACAACTCGCTCCAGTAGTAAAACATATAATTTACTTTTATATATTTTTTATTTATAAAAACATATTAAACAAATATTATAACAATTAATTTAAATACTTAACTAAAATTTCTAACACATATTAGTAAATCGAAATTACTGACATCGATATATATGCTATCGATATAAGTAATTTCGATATTACTTACCTTAGGGTCGATATTCTGGCCATCGATATTCTGGACATCGATATTCTGTCCCTTCGATATTGGCAACTCGATATAAGTGTAAGTCGAAATTAAGGATTCCATATTTTGACTGATTACCATTCAGGATATCAGTTATTATCCTTCATTCCTTTTTTACTGTATAGTAATTTTATCTTGTCATGTTGCAATCTTACAGCCTTGAAAAAGTCATGCTAGTGACAAAACACATGTCAGCTGTGGTTGTCAAGCAAGAATCTGTACAAAGTGGAATATATTCAAGAAACCAAGAACCTTTTTCTATATGTGAATAAACTGTATTTTCATTGAAATACTATTCTTACTGTGTGGATTTCACATATACACTAAACTGTAGGAGTGCTTAAGTTTTTGATTTCTTATTGTAAACAGGTGTGGTCCTCCAACCCACTTGTTAATTGCACCTAGGGTAGCAAGGTGTTCAAACTCTTTAGAACCAATCATTCTGCTGGAGCAGGTCCAGGTCAGCACAGGCCTGTAGGGCTGGGGCCAAGGCAGTTGATGTCCTAAATTTCTTCCTTCATCCCAGATCTTCGGTCCTTCTTCTACTTGCTTGTCTGCAAGGTTTGGGGTTTCCCATAAATACTGAATTTAGGGTTGTTGCAAGTAGGTACAGGTCGAGATCAATGGTCCCTTCCTTGGGGTGGGTACACACCCTAATATGCTACCTTCCAATGGGAGGGGGCTTAAGCCTCACTCTGCTTGGCTGGCTCTCCCCATCTTCAACATGGAGTGAACTGAGAGTTGTGCTTTGTCTTGCCGCCCCCAACGGAGGGGGTGGGGCTTCCTAAAAGTGGGCACACCTCTCCTCCTATCTTGGTTTTCCTTCCGATTCTCCCTCACAAAGTGGGGGTTGGAATTGGTGGAGGGCAGTTGCTAGAATCAGCTAATGGCTTGGTCAGCCTACAAAGGCGGCAGGCCTTTGAAGCTTCCCCTTCGTGGACCCTGTCCATCCTGGGGGGAGGAGGCTAGGCACCTCTGCCCAGGATGTGCTTTGTTTTAGGACCCCGAGAGCAGGAGGCTCTCACCCCAGGGGTCGAGAACCATGTCTGGAGGTGGCAACTGGCAAACAGCCAGTCAGCCAAGACACTAGAGTTAGGTTATTTTTCAGGGGCATCTCTAAGATGCCCTCTGAGTGCACTTGGCATTAAATCCCACACTGGCATCAGTGTGTGTTTATTTGGATGAGAAGTTTGATACAAACTTCCCAGAATTCAGTAAAGCTGTGGAGTTCGTAATGACAAACTTGCAGACCATATCCTCTTCATGGCTTTACTGTACTTACGATGTCTGAGAATGTGCTTAGACACTGTTGTGGTACAGGGCTCATGCACTTGTAACCTCACCAGTGGTATAGTGCACCCAGCTAGAGACACATGGATGTTGACCCAGGAGAAGACTGGTTGATTACAATGGACATAGAGGCTCTGTACACGAGCATTCCTCAGAGACACACTCTAGCCGTTGTGGAACACATACTTCAAGAAAAGGAATGGGACTTCATCATTCCTCGTAGTTTCACAAATTTGAGGAAGACTCCATATACAACCTGGAAAACTCCTTCAGACAACAACTGAAGTTGTGGCAACAATACATTGATAACATCCTCATCGTCTGGCATGGGGACCACCAATACACTACCGACTTCTATGAGTGGGTAAACACAAGAGACAAACATCTCAAATTTACTTGCACCATCAATAAGAATGAAGCAGTGTTTTTTGGACCTCATGATCACCTTGAGTGAAGAAGGACCGAAAGTACACAACAAACCTACTGACAAAAACAGCCTTCTTATTTACGATAGATTTAATCCAAAAGCACTTAGCCAGAACCTCCCAGTGGGTCAATTCCTCCACTTGAGGAGGAACTGTTCAACATTAGAAGATTATGACCTTCAAGTGTAGAGGTGGGTCTCAGCCTGGCCTACCAGTGCTATGGGGTTCACCCTTCTCTGCACGCAAGTCCTCAGACCAGTAAATATAAGTTGGTCCGGAAACTGAAAGGTAAAAAAATGTATTTATTAAACCTCATGAGGCGGAACTACATTCACACAACACCCTTCGGTAATGTATGAAGCAGCACAAGCAGTAGAAGAACCATGGGTCTTTTATGCCCACATAGGAGCTCAAAAGAAGGAGGTACAAGCACACATAGGAGAGTTACATACATAAAGGTCATACAGAAATTCACAGTCAACAAAGATCGAGGAGTTGATAGTTGCTCACCTCAGTAGAAACATCCTGACAGTAACAGACCTAAACAGGTGCCTGGGCAGCTGCACACTCAACTGTGCATGTGAAGAGTAGCAGAGGCTAAGTATAGCCAGTCCTTTGAGCAGAGCACAAGGGTAAACAACTGAGAAGAAGGAAGGAGCACATGACGAGCACATGGCAGACAATATGGCTGCTGAAAATAAGATAGCTTCAGCTAAATGCTAACATCGATCGCTGCCAATTTTCCACACAAGCTCAAATTCTAAAGGACAAGTTGATCCAACGCCACTACCCAAAGAAAATGGCACTGAGAGCTAAAAAAAGAACACGGAACAACAATTGAGGGGTGTTGCTGGAGCATAATGAGAAACAAGAGAGTGACAAGATAGTGTGTGTCACGACATACACCCAGATCTCGAACAGAGCCCAAAACATCATTCGGAAACATTTGTGTATACTGAACAGGGCAGGAAAGCAATGGACCACACCAATCTTTGCTTTCAAAAGGAACTCAAACATCTGTGACACCCTAGTCCACTCCAAAGTTACACCATCTCTAGCACAGACACAAACTACTTTGTGGGATCAGAACAGACCCGTCAGCCACTATCCTTGTGGAATTTGCGTAGCATGCCAATTAACTTACTCTACTAAAGAGGTTAACATCAATACAGACAGACCATGAGTCTTCAACAATCTGACCAATTGTAACAGCGAGAATGTGGTTTATCTAATAAAATGCCCCTGCAACCTCCTATACGAAGGCATGACACTACGTAAAGTAAAGGTCAGAATTAACGCACATGCAGCACCATAAGTTTAAAAAAAGCAACACAAAGCTTACACAACATTTTCTGGAACAGGGACATTGCAACAAAGACCTTGAGTGGGTTGTGCTGGAGAAGATGCATCCTGGCAGTCCTACTTTACAGAGGAAACTGCACATACGAAAACAGAGGTGGGTGTACTGCCTAAAATCTAGTGACCATGGTTTAAACTATGAAATACCATGGCTCCTATGAGTTAAATCCATATAATACAGTGACCTCATGAATAAACCAAGAAATCAGACCAGAGATCATTACTGGTCAGCATGTTCATATATAAGACGGCTCAGAATATGGCTCCCACTGTCCATCCACTGCACCCCCATAACCAACTATGGGTGCCATTAGAAGCTCTATCTTCTCCTTTCTTATAGTCCCTTACCTCTATGTCACTCTTAAGAGCGTTCTTTATGCATGTTTATTGAGAAATGGAGCATTTATTTTTTTCTGCTCCTTTTTTGATGTGGACCACACGCTCTTTAACTTAAGCACTTATGAAGAAAAATCTACGTGTGTTTTCCATTTAACATCCTCACCCTGGGCAAAGGCATTCTAAGGGTAGTCAAATACGGATGAGCATACCACTTTCTGCCCACACTCTTTCATGGCTGTAAAACACAGGCGCGACACACGGAACACTTAAGTAGTCGTTTGTGCATCCATCATTCATGAAACATCAGAGCCGGATCAGTGCGCAAGATCTCATCATTCTGATAACTACAGTCACATTTTAGATGCGGACAGCGGAAGTACGATGCATTACAAAAGCGCCTGACTCAGTTTCTTACGATTCCCCAGGTGCATTCCTTTGATAGGTTAATGAGTCAATTAACCACCGAATTGCTCATGTATATATTGCGCTGCTTTGCCAAGCCATTGACCAGTGGGGAAGCAGTGAGAAAGGTCCTTAGGAGCATCAAGAGGGACGCACCTTGATGTAGTAAGGGGATGAATGGATGTCTGATTGAGTTACTTGATGAAACAAGCAACCAGTAAGGATAAGAGTGAGTGTAACAGCATGCATTTCTCTAACTTTTACCTTTTTAATTCTCTCAAAATTAACTTGGCATCTAGAGTTTGACTACAGGGGTTCTGTAGTGTAGTTCTTATATTCCCAATAGGCTCTGCGCATTGGAATAATATACCCTATAGATATGACATAGGACTGAGGTCAGTATGTCTCAATCGAGTATACTAAACTTTATTGTGAGTGCCAGCTAGCTCAGAGGTCACTAGAAACTTTCTTGAATACACAAGAAGGGATTAGTTTCTGACAACTGCATAAACATGAAAACTTTGTTTCCCAAGAATAAAAATGTATCTTCAGAGTCATGAAAACAATAGATAACTATTTTACTCAGTCAGTCGTGCATGCTTCGTTTCTACAGAGTTGCATAGAAAATAGAGAGAAAAGGGGTTTATTGAACAGTCTTCTTTCTCATGAAAGAGAGGTGAACTACTACAATTGTTAGACAGAATGCAAAGTATATTGCGTACAGCGTAAAAGGTAGTATAAAATAATACTGTAAAAGCATTGTCTGGTACTATGACATTTAGAAATCAATCAGTGACACTTATAAAGCGCGCTACATACCCGTAGGGTCTCAAGGCGCTGGGGGGGGGAGGTGCCGCTACTGCTCGAACAGCCAGGTCTTCAGCTTCTTCCTGAAGGAGAGGTGGTCTTGGGTCAGGCGCAGGTCGGTCGGGAGGGAGTTCCAGGTCTTGGCGGCCAGGTAGGAGAAGGACCTTCCTCCTGTCGTTGCTCTTCGGATGCGGGGGACGGCGGCGAGGGCGTGGTTGGCTGATCGGAGGTGGCGTTTGGGAGCGTAGAAGTTGACTCGGCTGTTGAGGTAGCTCGGGCCTTGGTCGTGTAGGGCTTTGTGTGCGTGGGTGAGGAGGCGGAAGGTGATTCTTTTGTTGACGGGGAGCCAGTGAAGGTCTCTCAGATGTCCGGAGATGTGGCTGGTTCGTGGGATGTCGAGGATGAGTCTGGCTGAGGCGTTCTGGATCCGCTGGAGTCTCTTCTGGAGCTTGGCGGTGGTGCCGGCGTAGAGGGCGTTGCCGTAGTCCAGTCGGCTGGTGACGAGGGCCTGGGTGACGGTCTTTCTGGTCTCGGTGGGGATCCACCAGAAGATCTTCCGTAGCATGCGTAGGATGTTGAAGCACGCCGAGGAGATGTTGTTGACTTGCCTGGTCATGGAGAGGGAGGAGTCCAGGATGACGCCCAGGTTTCGTGCATGGTCTGTCGGTTTGGGTGCGGTGCCCAGGGCGGGAGGCCACCAGGAGTCATCCCAGGCGGAGGGTGAGGAGCCCAGGATGAGGACCTCCGTCTTGTCCGAGTTCAGTTTCAGGCGGCTGGTCGTCATCCACTCGGCTACCTCTTTCATCCCTTCGTGCAGGTTGGCTCTGGCGGCGGCGGGGTCGTTGGTCAGGGAGAGGATCAGCTGGGTGTCGTCGGCGTAGGAGATTATGCTGAGGTTGTGTTTGCGTACGATGGCCGCGAGGGGGCTCATGTAGACGTTGAAGAGGGTGGGGCTCAGAGATGATCCTTGGGGGACGCCGCAGATGACTTCGGAGGCCTCTGACTTGTAAGGTGGTAGGCAGACTCTCTGTGTTCTTCCGTCGAGGAAGGAGGTGATCCATTCCAGCGCCTTGTCCTGGATGCCGATGTTGCTGAGGCGCCGTACTAGGGTGCGGTGGCAGACCGTGTCGAATGCCGCGGAGAGGTCTAGGAGGATGAGGGCCGCTGTTTCTCCATTGTCCATCAGGGCTCGGATGTCATCGGTGGCGGCGATGAGGGCGGTCTCGGTGCTGTGGTTGGCTCGGAAGCCGGACTGTGAGGGGTCGAGGGATCCGTTCGTCTCGAGGAAGGCGGCCATCTGCTTGTTGACGGTCTTCTCGATGACTTTGGCTGGAAACGGGAGGAGCGAGATGGGGCGGTAATTCTTGAGTTCGGTGGGGTCCGCTGTGGGTTTCTTGAGTAGAGCGCTGAGTTCGGCGTGCTTCCAGCTCTCGGGGAAGGTGGCTGTGTCGAAGGATGTGTTGATGATGTCTCGCAGGTGGGGTGCGATGACAGCGTCGGCCTTGTTGAAGACGTGGTGAGGGCAGGGGTCGGTCGGTGATCCGGAGTGGATGGAGTTCATCGTGCGGATGGTGTCTTCGGTGCTGATCGGGGTCCAGGCGTGGAGGGTGGTGGTGGGGGGGGGGTGGTTGTTCGGTCATGGTGTGCGTTGGTTGGTTGTTGAAGCTGTTGTGTATGTCCGCGATCTTGTTGTGGAAGGATGAAGCGAGGGAGTTGCAGAGGTCTTGCGATGGGATGATGTCGTTGTTTCCTGCGCTGGGGTTGGAAAGCTCTTTCACGATGTTGAAGAGTTCCTTGCAGTTGTGTGCGTTGTTGTCCAACCGGTCCTTGAAAGCTGTTTTCTTGGCGGCGCGGATCAGCTGGTGGTGTTTCCGGGTGGCAAGTTTGAAGGAGGTCCTGTTGTCCGGTGTCGGTTCCCTTCTCCAGACTTTCTCGAGGGCTCGGCAGTTCTTCTTGGAGCTCTTGAGTTCGTCGGTGAACCAAGGGGCCTTCTTGCTGCCGGGTCTGCTAGGCGGGGTCCTCAGTGGGGCGAGTTCGTCCGCGCAGTTGCTGATCCACTTCGTGAGGTTGTCGGCGGCCTGGCTGGGGTTCGCTGAGCTGGCAGGAGGGTGCTGGCTCAGGGAGGTGGCGAGCTCGTCTGCTGTGATCTTGTTCCAGCTTCTGCGGGCGGTCTGTTTCTGGTGGTGGTGGGTCGTCGTTCTCTTGAAGGTGAAGTGGACGCAGCTGTGGTCCGTCCATAGAAGCTCAGTGGCGTGGCTGAAGTTGATGTCTGTGCTGGAAGAGAAGACTGCGTCGAGTGTGTGTCCGGCGAGGTGGGTGGGGGTGGACACCAGTTGCTTGAGTCCCAGGTTGGCGAGGTTGTCGAGCAGGGTGCTGGTGTTGCGGTCGTTGTTGTTCTCCAGATGGAAGTTGAGGTCTCCCAGGAGGATGTAGTCAGCGGAGGGGAGGGCATGCGGGCTGACGAAGTCGGCGATGTCCTCGCTGAATTGCGTGCGTGGTCCCGGGGGTCGGTAGATCAGGGTGCCTCTGAGGGTGGTGTTCGGGTTGGTGTGGATCTGGAAATGCAGGTGTTCGGCGCTGGTCAGGGTGTTGTCGGTGCTGGTCGTGAGACGGATGGTGCTCCTGTGGACGATGGCGATGCCTCCTCCCAACTGGTTGGCGTTTCGGTCCCTCCGGACGATCTTGTAGCCCTCTGGGATAGCGATGGCGATGTCGGGAGCTGAAGAGGTGTTCATCCAGGTCTCCGTGAGGAAGGCAACGTCAGGGGCTGTGGCGTCTAGGAGGTTCCAGAGTTCGATGGCGTGTCTGTGGACAGAGCGGGTGTTGAGCAGGATGCACTTGAGGTGGGTGCTGCTGGTGTTTGACTTGGCGGGTGTTGGTGCGAGGCAGGTCCGGGTGCAGGAGAACTTGCAGGCGTGGCAGCTGAAGGGACCGTGGGTGCGTCGTGGAGTGGCTTGGTGGCACTCTGGGAGTCGGCCGGTGTTGAGTTCGTTGAGGGTGGCGGTGGAGTACGTCAGGTGGGTCGGTCGGGGTCTTCGGGGGCCAGGGGTCCTGGCGCTGGACGCGATACGGTCGCGGACGGGCGCAGACGGGCTTACCTTTGGCGCGCCTTCGGCGCACAATCGGCGCGCCCGCTGCGCGTGACCGCTGCGCGTTCGCACGGTCGCCATTTAAGGCGAAGTGCGCGGGTGGGCGGAGCAGCTGGGAGGCGGGAGCGGGGAGGGTTACAGAAGAGAAAAAGGGGCGGGGACAAGCGGCGGTGGCGGGAAGGGAGGGCGGGGGGCGGCTAGGTAGGCGGACAACAAGGAAGGAAGGTCAAAACACGGGCCAAATAAAATTCGGCAACACAGGCACAAAAAATCGGCAAAACAAGGAAAAAACAGAGGTTAAGCACAACAGGCACAAATGCTTGACAAAACAAGGCAAAAACAATCCCCGCAGCGGAGGCAGCCGGCAACCGGCAAAACGAGGCAGCAGCGAGGCAGAGGGCAGGCAGGGGCACACGCAGCAGCTGGTGGCCGTGCGGCGCGGGGGTGTCCCACAAACACATACATAACTAACACAGGCTAAAATACTCAAGTGGTGCTTCTACAATACGCATACCCCAATGTACCTAACCTAGGTCTAGTTATGTTATGTTATGTTATGTTATTGGTTTTTGTACCGCGCACAGCTGCCCCAGCAAAGGGGCGTCCTGGCGCCAGGAAAGGTATACACAACATCACAGGACGCAACTGAAACAGGAAGTATTAATTAAAAAGAAAGGTTTTGATAGCGCGTCTGAATAAAAATAAATCCTCCATAGCTCGGATTTCACTGGGAAGAGAGTTCCATAATTTGGCCGCCACTACTCGGAAGGAGCGGCCACCCATCCTGCTTAGCAGAAAGCGTGGAACAACAGACAAATTCTGACCCATCGATCTCAAGGATCGAGAAGGAATATATGGGGTCAGTAAGTTCATTAGAAGAGGTGGAGCCGTGCCTTTCAAAATTTTAAAAGCCAGGCAGAGCACCTTGAACTCGATCCGCCGAGCAACAGGCAACCAGTGGAGCGATTGCAATGCTCTGGACCCTGAGCAACGCCTGGGCAACCCTAGTACCGCTCTTGCGGCGGCATTCTGCACTCGTTGCAACCGCATGAGTTCTGCCTTGTTCGTACCTGCTAATAGGACACTGGCATAATCTATCCTAGACAGTACAGAGGCCTGAACCACAAGCTGTCTAGTAGGGGCAGAAGAATTTAAGCACCGGCCTGATACCCCTGATTATGCCAAAACAGGAGGCAGCCACCCTCTTAGTTTGGCAAGTGAAACTCAGTGTGGGGTCCAGCCATACCCCGAGATTTTTTATCTCCATAGCAGGAGGGGATCATTCCTAGCTCGGGGGGCCACCAGTTGTCTTTCCACCATCCAGGTTGCTTCCCAACCACCATCACCTCGGTCTTCTTTGTGTTCAATTGGAGACAATTTTGATTCATCCAATTGGCCACCGCACGTAGCCCCTCACAAAAGTTGAGGGCGTCCACAGCTGAGTCCCCACTTAGTGTGACCGCCAGCTGCGTGTCATCCGCATAGGACACCATTGTCAGGCCCCAGCGTTTGACTACCGCAGCCAGCAGACTCACATATAGGTTAAAAAGAGTGGGGCTCAGAGATGATCCCTGTGGGGCTCCCAAGGTGAGCGGGTGAGAGGTGGATTTGCCAGGTGGTATCGCAACCTGAAAAGATCTGTTGGAAAGGAAGGAGCGGAACCACCCTAGAGCCAAACCCCTGACCCCAGCTTCCTCTAACCGCCGCAACAGGATCTCGTGGGATACCGTATCGAAGGCGGCACTCAGATCTAACAACAGGAGTGCCGCTGTTCGTCCGGTATCCAGCACGGAGCGCAGATGTTCAACCATGTATAACAAGACAGTCTCCGTGCTGTGGCCTGCACGAAATCCATTTTGCGTGGGATCCAAGATGTTGGCTTTGGCAAGATGGTCGGCCAGGATCCTATTCACGTGGGATTCGGTGACTTTAGCAGGCCACGGCAGCAGTGAGATGGGGCGATAGTTCTCGGGTTTTATAGGATCTAGGGTAGGCTTTTTTAGGATGGGTGTAACTACCGCTTGCTTCCACTTGGTGGGCACCATCCCTGAGGCCAGAGACTTGTTAATAAGGGCCAACAAGGGTGAGCGACATGTTGCCTGCATGTTTTTAAACTGAGCTGGTATGAGGGGGTCTGCAGGAGAGCCAGATTTAATTTTTTGGCTCAATAGATCAAAACCCTCCTCAGAAAGGGGGGCCAGCATATCCAAGGTCATAACATTGCCCTTTGGACAGACATCTAAGTCCAAGTGGTGCACAGTAGTTGGAAAGGTGTGGTAGATTGCTTGAACCTTTTGGACAAAGAAAGAGGCCAGACTCTCGCAATGAGGGTCTGTGCAAATTTCTGCTGCAGAAGCCCTCTTAGTTGTCAGGTCTTTTAGGACCTTGAAGATTAGTTTAGAGGGGTTAGGGCTGTTCCGAAACTCCTGCGCATAAAATGCAGCCCGCGTTCGACAGACCGCTCTGTGATATGCCTTGGATAAAGTAAGGTAGCAGGTTTTGCGTACGGGATCATAGGCTTTCCTCCATTGCCTTTCTGCTTGCCTACACTCTCTCTTGAGAGACGCCAAGGTCTCATCATACCACGGGCTATGGGCCTTAGTACGGCACTTGGAGCGTACCAGAGGAATGAAAGAATCCAAGGCCGTTCCAATCCAATTGCAGAATGAGTACGAGGGAAAAAGTAAGTGTGGTCTTTAGCATAAGTTTAGTTTTGCCAAGAGTTGCCAAAGGTTTCTCTTTGTTCTAATCAGCTCCATACCTTAGAATGAGAGAGGTTGGTATCTCTTTCACTGACTCTATTTCCCAACACCCTGCAAAGGAAGTCAGAAACAATGGAGCTAGTTTTCTCGGCAGGAGATGACAGTTTCTGGTCAGTGCGTCAGCTGGAGAGTAGGCGTCCTTCGGCATTTGCTGTATAGAGCTGCGTTGTGCAAGTAGGGAGTCGAACTGCACCAAACCACACCGTGCTTTGCTATAGCAAGTCAAGGTATATATTTTTACCTTGAAGGTGTTTAGGAATGCCAGCTTTGATGTAAAGTCGAGCATATGAGCGTCATGGATGAACCCCTAAGGAATAGTTGTTCATGCATAATAATGCGTTTATTGGAGAAATCAATATTCAGGCTAGGGGAAGTCCCTTCAGATTAAGAGTCTGGTTTTCCAAGAAATCGTTGTGACGCAGATGAACGGATGGAAGTAGCCATGCCTGTATTTGGGCTGCATGGGCTATGCCTAAATAAGGATGAATTTCTATGCCTATATAAGGGCAATGTGAATTATACCTATATAAGGGCATGAATCGGGAAAATGCTTCCTTATGTACGGCATTACTAAGTTCTAAACACGTAAAAAATATCTAAACATTTAGGGGCATATGTATCAAAATCCCATTTTGCGAATCTCAAATAGCGATATTTTGTGATTCACAGTTTCAGATTTGCAAAACGGGATGTATATAAAAAATCGCTAATGTTTGTGATTTCTTAATAATTGCAAAAAAACTTAGAATGTTGAATTGCGATTCCTTATTTGCGAAATTCGCAAATTAAAAAAATCGCAACAATTGGAATTTGCAATACAGGTGCAGCTTTATGACATCACAACCAGGAAGTGGGAGTGATTTGCTGCACCTGTTTGCCTGAGCCACAGTTAGAGGCAGTTTGGAGACTGTGAGGAGGCTGCACAGCATGCCCCTCAATGGAGTCTCAGAGGCCACATGAGGGCAAGGAGGGTGGGGAGAGGAAAAGAAAACATACATTTTCAGACAAAGAGCAGGAGGTGCTGATAGAGGAGATGGTCTGCAGCCATGAGCTCCTCTTTGGGAAAAAGCTTTGAAAGTCCCAAAAGCAAGGAAAAGAAAAAATTGGTTGCAAATACAAAAGAAAGTCAATACTGTGGGTGTGACTCATTGTACCATTGAAGAACTGCGCAAGAGGTGGTACGATAAGAACTAAAGGTCTAAGGAGAGGGTGGCAGCCAGGCTAAAAGAGTCAAACAGGACAGGGGGAGGAACATCCACAGCGGCACAGCCAACACCCAATGAAGAGCTTGTGGAGTCCACTCTGCTGCCTGAGAGTATAAGTGGTGTGGCTGACATGGACAGCTCTGACCCTGCCTCCAGCAGTCAAAGTAAGATGCATGGCAAATATTTCTGCACACATCTCATAGCATGCACACTGTCTAGAATGTGGAAAATAGGAACACCACATGTCACTCCGGTCCACTCCTTACAGTACACAGAGCAATGCATAATGGAAGTTGTAGTGGGATGTAGGACAGTGTGTTCATGACACATAGGAAATCATGTTTAAAATGTGGGTTACAGATAAGGGAATAAGACAGTGTCAGAAGTCAGACAACACAAAACTTAGAAACTTTATTGAGTCCCACATGCAAACAAAGTCAGAAACTCATGTGTCCCTCTTTAACTCCACAGCACAATACAGGGCACTCAATGACAGTGCAGAGGGAGATGATGCACAAATTCCTTTGGACCAGTCTGATGATGGGGACTCCAGTGAAGACACACAGCACACAACCATCACGAGCAGGAAGCACACACATGTGCCACCACTGGCTCCATTGGAGGATGACTTACACGCCACAGGGGAGGCACGTGAGAACAGAGAGGCAAGCCAGGGTGTGTCACACATCCGTAGACAGGAAAGACCACAAATCAATGTGGCAGCAATGGAAGCACGGAGGTCAGGGAACAGGAGCAGCACTGCCACCGAAGAGTCTGGAAACCAACATGCTTGAAGTACAGCCCCTGCAACAAAAATCGTTATGCTCCATTAACAGGCAGCTGAGCACCCTCAGCAGAAATCAGCGGTACATGGGGGAGGGCATCATGGTCATGGCAGGTGCCATACGTGACCTATGTGACACACTGAGACAAAATGAAGATGCCAGGGACAGGGCTGACCAAAGTGCAAACGCACGTCTTCACAACTACACAAAGGCGGTGAATCGCCGCTGCACCACCACCAGCAACTTCACCCGTCGCAGCATTACAATGCAGCTGCAAATGTCACACTGCTGCTAGGACATTGCGCAAGGGCTGGAACAGGTAACAAGTGCAGTGGAACAAATGCAAACCGCCAACTCCGGTAGCAGCACACCCATGGTCTCTGGGGAGAGCGAAGAGACCTCAAGTAGGAGTAGCAACACAACTACATTGCCTGATGCACGACGTCGCAGTGGCAGACAAGGTGCATTACCTAGGCAGAGAACTGAGGCCACTCAGGCTGGGCACCGACCAGCAACAATCCGTCACCGGAGGAGGTGAACTGCACATTATTAAATTTGTGGCAAGGGGTGATGCAACCCAACAAACAGATTGTGCACATTCTTGGGGAGTACCTGCACTGTGTATAGCAACAGTTTATCTTTGTGATGTGTGAATAAACACATTACATATTTCAAACATCATTATGGCTCATCATTTTCATTTCTTACCTAGAAGTAGTTTTGTGTGATCTCTGTCTGTCTCTGACATCAGGCAGCTGCCCCTACTCCAGATGCTGCCCTCCCAGGGGGAGGTGGGCAATCGTCATCAGATGTGTCTGTGTCGGTCATATCAATTGTGCTGCCTTTCCTCATAGCCATGTTATGGAGCATTGCGCTGCTTGCAACAATTTTACTGCATGTCTGAGGGCTGTATTGCAGTGCTACTCCACTTTTGTGCAGGCACCTGAACCGGCTCTTTAGGATTTCAAACGTACGCTCTATGACGCTGCACGTAGGTCTGTGTGCCCTGTTGTATCTCCTCTCCCTTGCATTGGCTCAATCCAGGTACTGGGTCAGGATGAAGTCCCGCACTGCATAGGCACTGTCACCTGCAGGGATACAAATAATACGTAAGTCAATGTCCCGCCCCCCCAAGATATGTAGTGGATGGATGTATGTGTGCCATTCATTTACCTAGCAGGTATCCCTCTCCAAAGTCTCCAGCACTCAGACATCTGTGTATCCCACTATGTCTAAAAATGAAAGAGTTGTGTGTGCTGCCAGGGTATTTTGGTACAATGTCATTGATAATATACTTAGCAGTGCGCACAATCTGTACATTCAGGGAATGGTAGCATTTACGGTTTCTGTACACATATTCAGTTGCTGCTGGGGGTGTGAGGGCCACATGGGTCCCATCAATGCAGCCAATGACGCGGGGGAAACGTGCAATCGGATAAAAGTCAAGTTTGGTTTGCTGTAAAGCTGCTGGGTTTTAGGGAAGTATATATGTTGTGAAAGCCTCAGTAGCATTGCATCTAGAAAGGCATGGAAAAAGAGAGACAGGGCACCCTCCAACCTCTGCTATGACTCCTTGAAAACTCCCTAAGGCCAGTAAGTGCAGTGAGCACAGGACCTGCACATGGGTGGGAATTGTTTGGGTCCTGTGTGTTGGGTGTTCCAAAAAGGGTTTCAGCTCCTCAATCAGGTCCAAGATGGTCTGTTGGTGCAGCCTGTACTTCTCATAGATGTCCTCTTCAGTCTACTGGAACAGACTTTCCTGTCTCATTCTCCTCTGAGCAAGGGCATGGATACGCAGCCTCCTGGCTATCACATATAGTGCTGCTGTAATGTACTTCCTATATTCCCAATAGGCTCTGCACATTGTAATAATATATCCTATAGATGTGACGTAGGACTTATGTCTACAAGGTCTCTATCGAATATATTAGACTTAATTGTGAGTGCCATCTAGCTCAGAGGTCACTAGAAACTTTCTCAAATTCACAAGAAGGGATTTAGTTTCTGACAACTGCATAAACATGACAACTTTGTTTCCCCAAGATAAAACTGATCTTCAGAGTCGTGGAAACAATATAAATAGATATTTCACTCAGTCACTCATGCATGCTTCGTTTCACCAGAGGTGCGAGAAATAGATAGACGGGCGTTTTCAATAAAAGGATTTATTGAACGATTGTCAGAAGCAGTACCTGAAATATCCAGATCTCCGTGGGAGCGAGCGGCTATCTTCGACGATGCTAATTTCCGAATTCCCAAACACCCCTGCACCCGGATTGCTCCAAGCCCAGGAATGGAAGGGAAAGGGGAAGTGGATAACAAACAACAAAGAGAGTCTTCCACACTGGTGTCTTCGTAACTACCTCTGGAAGGAGTGGCTGGGGAACACCTGCAACAGGGAGCAGAACATTACTAACGTTCTAATAAATCATGGGCGACACACTCTCTCACTCTCGACTCTCCTCAATCATACCTGGTTATCGTGTGGAGTTAGCTTCTCTCTTACTGAGTCCCAATAAGTCATGTGAGGGTTGGTACTCTTGTTGCTTGTGTAGAGCGGTAGAAAGGCTGATGCGAAATGTAGAGGTGGTAGACAACAGTATTACCATATGCATATAATATATACTCTCATTTACTTGTCGAATTTCGTGAACAGAGTGAAACACTCAAAGTCTTGTCACAAACTGGATCGAGATAGTTCTGAACAGTTCGGAAATTCTATTCACAGGAACGTTCTAAGCAGATGACTGGACCAACAGGCACTGGGCAAAGATAGTACCAGCAAGTCTGGAGAATGAAATGTTCTTACCGCAATTCTGAGTAATGCGGGAGGTACTTGCCCACTGGAACGAAACCCAGACGAGGAGCGCTTGACAGAAAGAGTCCGCACAGCCAGACACTGGCCGCGGCGAGGCAGGGGCACAACGCCCGGAATGCAGGAATCCACGGGAACGGAACGTAAACACGCTCCAAGGGTTCCGGAACTGAGTCTCTGTGAAAGCTGACTGGAAATTGAGGGAAACTATGAAGGAACGCGGTGAATTGACAGGAGCCAAACTCAGGGCGTCTAACTGCTGGAAAGGGACAGTTGAAGTGCGCCACATAGAACGTGCGGAATTAGGAAATGGCGGACTGCTGCAAAAGGCTAGAACGCTAACCGCATCGAAATGGCGGCACAAGCCGGAGGCGAGCTACACCTCCGACCGACAGTGGTCATGAGCTAATTTCTGCAGGGAACCCCAAAGTGGAAACAGCCTCCAAACAGGAAATCTTCCCCTTGCTGCTGGGACTGACAGAGGTCTCTTAATGAGGGTCGGCATAGTCCTGACAACGATCTTCTTTCTCAAGCATAAGAAATGAACTGCTACAATCATAAAACTGGCTGCAAAATATAATGCATAAAGTAGAAAGAGTAGAATAAAATTTTACTGTAAGAGCATTGTATTGTTCCTAAACCATAGATAAATACATACATAAATAACAGAGGCTATAAGTACTCAACTGGTGCTTCTAAAATACACCTACCCTAATATACCTAACCTAATCTTAGTCCGAGGGAAGAAGTAAGTGAGGTGTAGTATAAATGTACTATTCTTTGCCAAGAATCTGTCCAACATTTCTCTTAGGGTCTAATCAGCTGTGTACCTTGATTTGGATTGAAGATGGTCAGGCTCAGGACTCGATTTCCCAACAACCCGCAAAGGGTAGCTTGGAAACATTGGAGCTAGATTCCTTGGCAGAAGAAAAGACAGCATCTCTCTCAGTGTGTCAGCTGGAGGGTCAAATGTATGTGTCTTGTAAAACACACTGCCGCCCTGAGGCGTCATGGCGCTGAGACCGCTGGGGAACCCGTCTTGGCTATCCCTGTGAGATGATCCCTACTGGGTATCTCCAAGGTGAAACCAGGCATCCCCGGCAAATGCGGGGGGCCGTTGTAGAGATGAGACAAGCTAATGCCCAGAGTTGCTGAGTGTGATCCCGGGTTAGAGTAGGCAGTGAGGCGAGAATTATCGAGTCCGCTGACCCTGGTCCACGACCCTGCCGCGTCGGGAATTGAACTCTGGTCCCGGGCCGTTCTCTGCTTCCGGGTCTGCTGCCTCTAACCAGTGAGCCACACCACTCCACTGTGTAGCAGGGCCCGTCGGGCAAGTAGATAGTCGAACTGCTCCAAATCACTGTGTGTTTACTATGGCAAGTGTGGGCATATTTATACCTTGAAGGTACCGAGTTTGACGTAAAGGTGGACATAATACCGTCATCAAAGAGTCTCAGTTCTTTGAAAACTCCATGAGTTCTTGGACAAGTCAGTTTTCGAGCAAGGGGAAGTCCCTATCTGCTGAAGCCGAGTTTTCCAAGAAATCGTTGTAGATTTTCAGAACTAGTGGAAGTAGCCCTGCCGTATTTGGACTGCATGAGCTATGTCTAAATATGGTTATGATTCTTATGCCTATATAAGGGTATGGTGATTTATACCTATATAAGGGCATGAATCGAGAAAATTACAATCGGGTCCTAAAATGGTAAACAACACCCACTCAACGTTATCATGTTCACCTAAGATCAAGCACTAAAACATATAATCTAGAGCATGTATTTACAATCCAACCCAAAAATACATAAGATGCATTCGAAAATGGTTGTACACAAAAAATGAGCATTTGTACAGTACGCACTTGAAAGGATGGATTTAATTGTAAGCATATGATATGATATTAGTAATGCTAACCGAATGAAACACAAAAATTATATTTATGAAATGGCTCTTAGTTACAGAAGTAAAATCAAGACCATCCCATAGCAGAATATACAACCTGTTTTGGTGTTGGTATGCGTATTAGGTCAATATTGTTCCTAGGAAGTATTCAAATAATTCTTGTTCTCTAAGAATAGTTCTACTTTAAGCAGATTGCTTTGTGACAAAGTTCATTGTGTTTTGGAAAAAAAGTCAAATCAAATCGTAGAAGGAGAGAAACAAAAAAAATAGAGTTCAGAAGTTTTCTGTGTCGAAAAAAGGGAAGGTCGAATTTCAGATTTCGAAAGAACGATGTGTGCTAACTTCAAAAGTTATTCTCAGTGTCAGGAGAAAACATTAGGTCGTCAAGGTTGGCAAAGAAATAGTCTACCACAGTAGATAAAAGTTTAACCACTTCATTAAGAAGATCAATTGTACACAGATCTGAAACATTGTCGTCAGCGTCAGTCGTATTAGCAATGTTCGTAGTAGATGGTACCTGTGTGCCTGTTGATCCGCGTATCTCACCTTCAGCTGTAATTGCCGGTGAGATCTCAACTAATGCCGTCATCAGGATTGGTAGCCATTGGGGCCAACACAATACATGAGCCTTTACCGGACTCAGTAAAGTGTCAACATCCGTTGGCATTGCTGATGGAAGTGTTATACTGATATCTTACACTCATTCCTCTCCACAAAGCAGGCATCGTAGAACATGTAAGATGCAATCTTGCCAGATTGGTCTGAATGACAGGAACCATGTGGTATTAAGATCTCTTGAATGAGCCAAGCAAAGGATCTGTGTTATTCTTTCACAATACTGCATGGCAAGGAGAGCATTCTCCATGGTAATTTGGGTATTGCTGGAGGCCGGACTTGCCATAGCGGAGCAGGAGGAATAAAAACAGGATCCCTGCTACGAGTCCCAAGATGAGAGGCAGGCGACCGAACACAGAGTGCACAAAGTTAGGAAAAATGCCCAGGACTGCTTCAAATGGTGTTAACAGTCCTGAAAAAATCTTCTTAAATACATGTACAATACCGTTGGTATCAGACATGTTTAAGATACGGCCTAACATTTCTGCGAAATGTATTAGGCAGTTTGTTGATAATAATGCATGTATCACTGCAGAAGACATTGCAACTTGCAGATCATACGCCTCTCTGGACGAGGTCAGTGGCACAGTTTTTTGTAAAAGAATGGCTTTCATTCTGCTTAAAGTATCAATTTGTATAGAAGAGATGTTCAGTGAAGGTCATAGTGGCTACTCCCCATCTGTCTTAGTTTTTGGAAACGATACTTGCATACATCAAGTGACCCTGGCTGACACACTAACAAGATAGTCTATTCCTGGCATCATTCCACAACAGCTGTGATCATTCAGCATTATGTAGCTTTCATTGGAAAGCTGCCTAAGAATTGGATCTATCACTGCTGCCGGGGAACCCTGCAGGTGGCATGATAAGTTGTTTGACGAACCCTCACAGGCTCCATGTAAATTAATGCCTTGACACAGAAGTGTACCGCTTAATGTGTTTTTACAATTACTTCCACTAAGAAATACCTCCTTTCCCCTACTCCAACATTTGTGTGTGTATGGTAAATCCCAGGTCAACTTTATGTATTCTTTACCAAACCTTTCATACAGGTCTGCTGGTATGTGTTTGAAGCAATATTAAAACTGGAAAATCATCACTGGTATCGTGATGGTGCCATGTATTATCCATCAACTGATGGTTTCTCAGAAACGGTCAATAATAATCTCTCCAGTTATTTCTATGCTCAGCACCGTGTAGTCTGCTCCCCTCTGTGCCAGAGAGATTTGTTTATCTGTAAGGTTAAATACAGTAAATAATGACGTAGTGTTGATTAGACGCCAAGGCACATAGCCAGAACGAAGGTTTTGTAACATCCAGCCTAACAGCATTATAGAACGTAATTGAGACTGGCCATGTTGTAACATTAGCAAGTCCTGTTCCATTATGTCTATGGCAGAGGACACAATGCTGTCCAAAGAATACATTCTGGACGACAGCGCTGTTAATCCATTGTCAACTACAGATAGTGCTTTCTCTAGATTATTACGATCACTTTCTCGTATCCGTTCTGCAGTTTCCATTTGCGTGACTTTCCAAGCTTCATTGTAAGCAGCGTAAATATCGGCTTATATGAAAGGCTTATGGCGTGGTTTGCGAGGTCCAAGTAAGAATTCTCACAAGTCAACGCCATCTTTAAGTAAAGTTAAGTGTTGTTTTATATCTGGGAGTGTGGATTTTTGTAGCCATTCAAGGCACAGTTTTCCTACACTGTAAGTTGTTATTATTCCTGCATGTTGATTCTGGACATATCTTGGATCTGGCCAAGTTACTGTAAACCCTTGTGTCTTGTTCATGAATCTATCTTGACAGATATTTGTGCCTGTGGGCCAGATTAACCATTTTTTCCATTCAGGATTACTTCTGTTTTGTTGTAAAATATAATTTACGTCTATCTCCTCATCTGTAGTTCTGTTACTATCAGGTGGGGGCTCAGGTATGGACGGTTTGTTTAAATCTTTTCTCTTAGCCAGACCAAGACAAGATGTCTGTTGAATAGTCTAATTTAAGAACAGCATTTGTTCTGGGATGATGCAGGCTCTAAACAATGCTTCTAAACCTTGTACCTGCCAGTCTTTTGTGCCCCAAACTGTTTTTTTTCCCAATGCTGTCTTTCCAAAAGTCAAAGCCTAATGTGGACAATTGAGCATAAAAGGCCGCAGAATAAATCTTTTTAGTATTTGTCAACATACTTTTCACGCCTGTCTTATTAACATTTTTAAAGTTAAAGCTTTCTGGATTTGTGACATTAAAACCTGTAAAGTAAGGACATTTTCTATAGAATGTTTTAGAGCTACCTATTGGAGGTGTCGGACAATGTTCCCATTGATTATAAGTTAAAACATTTCCAGGGTTTGCAGATTTGTGCAAATAATGATGACCAAAATGATTAAAACAATACATTTCTTCATAATTTGATGAACCTTCTAAGTATTCATGTTTTGCTAATTTTGCTTTCAAAAACAAATGGAGGAGTACCCCCGTTAGGCTATTGAAAATAAGCCTCTGGAATCAAATGTATTGTGGTGCACATAGTGCCCCACCAACCAAGGACACAAGTAGTCCTTTAAGAAGACCCCTCACTCACCAACCTGGGTGGTGACATGCTTCATCATCGGGGTCCCACCCCGAAGGCTGAATGCCAACAGGGTATGCTTCGACACCTGACTACAGTGGAGCGGGTATTTTTTCTTTTTTTACATGTGCAGTGAGATATTTTTAAAATTCTCACACTGGCTCACAAAGCTATAAACGGTCGTGGTCCCGCCTACTTGCGGAAACAATTTAGTCGTTACTCTCCCAACAGACCTTTGCGCTCGGCCGCTCAACATCTGCTGCATGTCCCACGTTTCCGGCGCTCCCGGCTGGGAGGGCAGTCGGTTGCGGTCAAAGCAGCTTCTGCCTGGAATAACCTTCCTTTATTCTTGCGAGCTACCCTGAACTTTGGTCTTTTTAAAAAAGCTTTGAAAACCCATCTGTTCAGGATGGCCTTTTAGCTGTTCCCCATAGTCTACTCTTCTTTTTCTGTTTCTTTCTTTTTTATTTTGTGCCAGGATACTCCGGCAGTAATTGAGCGGTAACAAAACAGCATAATAATAATAATAAATAATAATATAATAGAGCAGACAAGACAACACGCTTACTCATTGAGCGCACACTTGGAATCCTAAAGTCCTGCTCCCGCGTCATACACAAGTCTGGTGGCACACTCCTCTACAGGCCAGCCACATTCTGCAAAATCATAGTGACCTGAGCCATCCTGCACAACATTGCATTGCAGAGTTTACTGCACAACATCGACATTGAGCCTGACTCTGACGAAGACTCAGACGATGACCTAGATCCACTACAGGGGCCGCAGGAGGGAACCTGTGCAGCTGAGGGATGTGCACAATGCGCAGAGATAACAACCAACTATTACATCATGGAAATTAAACATCACACATGGGGTAGTGCTTGGTGCACATCTGAGTGACCACCTTTTATTCAAATTACTAGCAAAACCGAAGAAAGATAAATGTAATAGGGCAAAATGTATGCCAAACACATGTGAACTGTGAGTGATGTGCACATATGTTTTGTGTAGTCATCAGCGCTCAGTACAGAATGCCAACGAAGTGCGCTGCAACTTCCATGAGGCATTGCCTTGGTGGGCCAAACACCTCAATGGAGTATTTCATGTTGTGATGTATTTGATGGGGATTGACTAACATCATGGTGTGGATGGTAGATAAGGGGAAATGCTTTACCATGGCTACTGCCTGCTGGGATGGAGGAGTCAATTTCCACAACGCTGACAACACTCTCCAAAGCAAGGGTCCCATCGATCAGCGTCCTCATGGCAGTCAGTAGGGGGTGTTCCAATAGTCCTCCTCCAGGCGAATGCCCTCTGCCATCATACTGGCCAGCTTCTCCTTGGTTCAAGAGTGAATATCTACCCACCACTTCCATAACTCAGTGATGGTCTTCTGTGTCACCCCCAGGGAATCAAGTATCACCTTCCAGATGGCGTTTTTCTGGGCCTTGGAGTCTGAGAAAGAGGCCTTCACAAATAGCTGTACTATGTTCTCCACACACTCCCCTGTTAGGACCTCCAACTCCATCTCCAAGAATTGTAATTCCCTCTTCCTGCTTCTCTCAGCTTCCTTCCCATCCTCTGCAGCCATTGTGTATTGTGCTGATGCTCTCCTGTGTTTGCAACAGTGTTTCTGGGCTGCACCCTGCTTCTAGTAGATGTGTTAGACCTTTAGCTGGTGGCCACAACCTGTAATTATCCTTCACCTGAGCTCTGACATTATCAAACTGTTTCCAGCTGTATTTGGACCTCTGCTTCCTAAATTGCAATTGGCTGTTAGGAAATCGAAATTTAGCAATTTCTTAAATAGTGATCTCTTAATAGCGAATGCGAATCCATAGAAATCGCTATTAGGAAGTCACAGGGTCCGTACATACCACTTTGCTACTCACAAGTAGCGATTTCTATGAATTCGCTATTTTGAAGTTGCAAATTACAAATTTCGAACATTTGGCACATCGTGTATATTATGTGAAGAAGCACAAGAATACATTATTCACATTGCCTGCCTCTAAAAGAGCAAATAGTTTTTTTGCGCAATACTTTTAACCAATTGGCTGTGCAGACATGTAGAAAAACCGTAAAATTTAGCAGAATTATCAACATTCGCACCTTCTGATGAATACAGTTTCATGGGTGAGTATAATATAGAAAATAAGTTGGTTGTTTGGTGCTATAATAGGTATTCAGTCACCATACTACCAAGGGAGTCAAAGGCACAGGATCCAATGACCTAGTGGACCCTAAGCATCTGACATTTTGCGCTGATTCAGGAGTTTACAAAGTCTCTGTTCCTATAAGGAGAGTACTGGTTTTTCATAGGAGATTACCAGGTCACATAACACATCTTGCCTCTGATATTTGGCATTGATTGAATTACCCACCTGTTTTACTATATGGTCTTGCAGGGTGATGTGACTCACTTATTTTAGATAGTTTTTTTACTAACTCACCGATATATATTTCAGTTTCCTGGTGTGTCACTTGCAACACATCAGAATTATTTTATGAGCATTCATGTAGTCAACATCACGAGATAGCTGTGTTCCAGGTTGTTAGATCTGGGGGTCTCTAGTTGGCAATGGTATTCACCTTTGCCAACATAGGGACCCTTACTTCTAAGTCAGGAAAATCGGATTCCACTCCTTAATAACCCCTGTTCACCCCCTTGGTAGCTTGGCGCGAGCAGACAGGCTTATCTCAGAGGCAGTGTGTTAAGTATGTGTGAATATAAACAGTAATACAGTGAAAACACAACAGATGGACACAACACAGGTTTTATAAAAATAAGTATTCTTTATATAGACTTAAACACAAGACCACAAACGACAAAAATCCACAATACTACACTTAAGATTACTTAAAAGATGATTAAAGTCTCTTAATTCAAGTTGTTGGTAAATGCGAAAAAATTCTCAGCAAAGTACCTAGATGGTCAACTCAAAGTGAACAAAAGGCTCGCGAAAGGGGAGATGCGTTGGTTTAGTGACCCGGGGGAACGGTTGCGTCCTTCCTCAATGCTTGAGTAGATTAGGGGACTCGTCGTGAGCCTTACCAGTGCGGAGGTGATGCGTATATTCTCAGTAGAGCCTTACCGGTGCACAAGATGGTGCCTTGATGCGATGCGATGACGATGCGAGGACGCCCCAGCAGCCTTGCAACGACTCTGTACTCTGGAGCAGCGACAGGCCCTGCGACATGCTTCTCCGGTGATGCGATGGCAACTCTCTTAATGGCGTCATGCTTCTCTGGTGATGCGACAGCAGGCAGCATCGATGAATACACACTTCCATGGAGATGGGACGAAGGCACGCTCCTCCGGTGTTGCGATTATTCCAGCTGCGACGGCGACCCGCATCTTCTTGATGCGTCGCTATTCCAGCGGCACACAAGTGACTGGCGTCAGAATTCCCAGCAAGGAAATTCAGGAAGGAGCGGGAGGTGAAGTCTTTTGGCCATGAGACTTCATCAGGAGGCAAGCACAGTTCAAGCCCTTGGAGAATATTCTGGAAATGAAAGTCCCTAGAAAGTTCCTTCTTCTTTCCCTTCCCAACCACTGCAGGCCAACCCAACAAACAGCATATTGGCAGAGGGGCAGTACAACTCCTACAGCTTTCTTGGTTCTTATCCTTGGCAGAAAGGTTTCTTGTTCTGGAAGTGATCTCATTTCTTGGGATCAAGATCCCAATATTTATACCCCAAAATCATTTGTTCTCTGAAGGCAGAGAGGCCTCTGCCTGGTCCAAACCAGTTCCTGAGCACTTTGTTTACATGACTCTCTTCTTCCTTTCACTGTGCAGAGCAGAGACATCAGCCGCCCTACAGGAGGTGGAGCCAGGACAGGGGAGGGAAGAATATTAAAATAAACTTTACTAAAAGATGTACTTTATTGTTCTGAGTTTAGGCATACTAAATTCAAATTTCTACAGTGTTCCCTGAGTCAGTTAGGATTATAAGAATGTAATAAACTGCCCATTCTAGCCCAGGAGAACAGGTAGCCTTCAATAGTGAAAAACGAAAATGGCTGTAATTCACTACTAGAACATGCTACACACATCAGAGCATGTCCCACCTTATACTTACAATGAACCCTGCCATTGGGCCTACCATAGGGGTGTCTAATATGAAGCAAAGGGAAGGTTTAGAGACTGGCAAGTGGGTGCACTTGTCCAAGTAGACACGGTAGTGCTAGACTGCACACAGGCCTTGCAATGGCAGGCTTGAGATGCACTTTACAAGCTACTTCTGTGGGTGGCACAACCATTGCTGCAAGTCCACCAGCAGCATTTGATTTACAAGCCCTGGGCACACATGGTGCACTGTACTAGAGGGGGGTGGATACAGCTCTGGAGCACTCTGCTGACATGATTCCTCCTCTCGTCTCACAGTGCAGGGCAGAGACATCAGACAAGCCACAGGAGGTGGATCCAGCATTGTAGAGGGATGGTCCAGCCCTATTCAGGTCCCAGGTGCAACTCCTCCCTCCCATCTAGTTGCAGATCTCTCTATTCACCACTGAGCTGCCCCAGCCTGTCTCCGGGAATCCCCAGTCATGTTACTCACAAACCCAGACAAGGAATACACAACCTAGCAGAGGCAGTCTCAAATTGTTAGGCAGGCAAATACCTGCTTTCTAAAAGTGGTGTTTGCAAACACAGAATATTAAAATTAACTTTACTAAAAGATGTACTTTATTATTCTGAGTTCAGGCATACTAAATTCGAATTTCTACTGTGTTCCCTGAGTCAGTCAGGATTATAAGAATGTAATAATCTAACTGCCCATTCTAGCCTAGGAGAGCAGGTAGCCTTCAATAGTGAAAAATAAAAATGGCTGTAATTCACTACTAGAACATGCTACACACATTAGAGCATGTCCTACCTTATACTTACAATGCACCCTGCAATTGGGCCTACCGTAGGGGTGTCTAACATGAAGCAGAGGGAAGGTTTAGAGACTGGCAAGTGGGTGCACTTGGCCAAGTCGACATGGTAGTGCTAGACTGCACACAGGCCTTGCATTGGCAGGCTTGAGACACACTTTACAAGCTGCTTCTGTGGGTGGCACAACCAGTGCTGCAAGCCCTGGGCACACATGGTGCACTGTACTAGGGGCTGACAGATAAATCAAATACCCCAATCATGGAATAACCAATTAGTACATTAATTTAACATAGGGAGCACTTGCACTGTGGCACTGATTAACAGTGACACTGTGCCCAAAGCATAAAACCAGCAAAAACATATCAAAACAGTGGAGGCAATCCGTCAAAAATGGAAGGAAGACTCACGCCAATGATGCCAGTTCTGATACAGGTCTTTTTGGTAGTGAAGTGGACAGAGACATTTGTCTTCTTTATTTACCTTGCTCAGGTTGTATCTGGTCTCACTGGTTTTAGAGACTACATATGAATAAATCTGCTAATTGGATAGCTATTATGGGACATGTAATTTCCTCAACTTTGGTTATGACCCCAGTTCCACTGACTACGATTGCATAACAGATCATCTGGACATCTCGCTTTCAGGCCTTATTTACTTAGAGTTTATAGCTACACGTCTCTGAATCTATTTCTTTACAAATAACCTTGAAGAGTCACCTGTGTGATGAAACACATGTTGGCTGTGTCTGTGAATTGTAACAACACTTGCTTTTGTGCTGAATACTTCATGTAAATACAGTAAATTGAATTTGACTCAATCTACAGGCATCCTTATGTTTATAGACTTAATACATGTTCTATTGGACTTACCTATGATTGCTTTGGTATCTACTTGTTTCTGATGTATGTTATGTTATGTTAATTAGTTTTCTAATGCACGCAGCTACTCCAAGAAGTGTCCCGGCGCAAGCACAGAGGGACTGAGAGCACGTCCATACTAAACAAAAAGATGACTTTTTAGCAATTTTTTAAAAGCCACAGGATCTTCAATATTGCGAAGCGCAAGCGGCAAAGTGTTCCAGGCCTGGGCCCCAGAACGGTGAGGGAATAGCCACCCAGCCTGTGCCGATGGAAGCTAGGAATCTTTTCCAAGGGAAGAACGGTGGAGCAGGCAATCTCCCAGGAACATAAAAAGAAAACCGTTTCGGCATTTAGGTTGGTCCAAAGCCTTGCAGGGCACGATGGGCAATGGTGATCGATTTAATTTTCACCGGGCCACCATAGGAAGCCAATGAAGAGAGCGGAGATAACCTCGCATTCTACTTCTTAAAGGAATCTCTCCCAAAAGCCATGCCGCCGCATTTTTGAACCACCTGAAGTTTGTTAAGGGAGTATGCCGGAATCCCCACATAAAGCGCATTAGCATAATCCAGGCGGGAGAGAATGACGCACGGACTCATTCAGACAAACAGTGATTGAAACTTTGATTCCGGAAAATGTAGTTTTGAACAGCTGATTTGCCAAGTACATGGGTTTATTTAGAAAAAAATTGTTGAGTTATTGAATCCTTGAATTTGAAAAACATTATCCTGAGTACTTGTTTTTAAATTATGTGTGTTTAGCATAAACTAATTGGGTAATATATTCAGGAAAGAGCTCTGTTTGCATAATATTTAACATAATCCTTTATTGTATATATAATTCGATTGTAATTCATGATTTTAGAAGTTGTATATGTAAACATGTAATGATTTTAGGCAATTTGACATGGGTAACGTAATGATTTTAGGCAATTTGGCATGGGTAACAAATGTCAGTATAATTGTATTGATCAGATCAGAAACTTTATTCGATTATTATCAAATAGGATCATAAAAGTAAAAAAAAAATAATAGATAAAGTTTTAAAAAATACACCAGTAGCCAGGATACCATGACATTACAGAGATTCCAGGAATACCAAAGAATTATAAAAAAAATAATTACATTCATTATGAAGTTCAATGTGTAGATTCACAGTTTCAACATTAAAATACAGGTTAAAATTAATTATAATAAAACATTAAAAGAAATCTTAAAACAGTAAAACACCAAGGCCTGACTAGTGTCCCAAGGGCTTTCTTGTTTTCAGACAGGCCCATAAAAAAGACGCTACTTCAAAACAGACTAGGGGGTCAGGAAGTGATTTTAAAAAATACAATGTCAACCCTACATTGTTTGGAATTATGGAGCTTTAGGATTGGTAAGACGTTTATGTTCCTTTCTGTCTGATAGATGCCACAGAAGAATGTTAAATGAAGGCCAGATTGGGGTGATTTCCTGTCACGGGGACAATGGAGCAGCTCAGAATGGTTAAACCTTTTTCGCTGGGAACCCAAGCATCAAAGGTATCATATTTAGGCGAAATCGCAGTAATATGTATTTGTGTTGTAGTATTGGGATATCATCTGATTTAGAAATAACCTCCCTCTAAAATGGAGGGGACTAACTGGTAGGTGAGAACTGACTTTTTATTGTAGTTCTTCTCCCTCCGGTAATATTGAACCTTAAATATAAATGTGTCCACTACCCTTTGTGTTGAAGTCAGTCTACAAACTGCTGGGTTTTTTAACAGGTCTGACATCTCCATAAGGTTCAGTTCTGCTTCTACATGGTTTAACCATTTGATCCTTCTATAGTTTTCTAATCTTAGGCAATCCCTTATTAGATTTTGGGGTAAAGAGACTGTGTCCCTGCACCAGATAGAATGACACATCAAGATAGGGGCTAATCTAATTGCATCTGTAATATAGGATAAGCCCAGCTCTGTATGTAATATAAAATCTGTGCAGAGTTGTGGAAGAGACTCCAAAGACTTAAAAAAATTGTTTTCAATAGATTGTAGACAATCTACATGACCTTTACCCCAAACACCGGCCCCATAAGTGACCGCAGACTTGGTTTTAGCATAGTAAGCTGTTTAATTGTATTGAATACCTCAGAATTGGAATCCAGATTAATTGATTGCCATGAAAGTGATCTCCAGGAATGCTATCTTGACCATGTGCCTTCTTTTGGTTTTGTGACAGTATTCGCATTGCACTTCAGATAAGGTGATGACGGAATACTGGCTTATGGTTTGTAACCAGGCTACAGTGGTACCTGCTGTTTTACTTTTGTCACAAGGGGTTGAGAGATATAACTTCTTCAAACGATTGAGCCATCCATTCAATTAGCCTAATAGACACTAGTGGGTGGTGTGAAGGAAATGTGGTGGGTAGCATGGGGGCAGTGAGGGGAGACAGGACGGGGGCAGCATGGGGAGCCTGCAACAAGCAAAACAGTAGAAAAAACGCACCTGCTGGTCAGCTGCTTGCTGACCTTTTCCTATGGGCACAGGTTGAATCTCCCAGGTCCCCCTGCGGCCAATCCCGAGGCTGCTCTCACCATGAGAACAGTGTCGGCATTGGGGGGAGCTGGCTTATTTTGTGCTCCATCAGGAGGTGGGAAAGCCTGTGCCTGCTGATCTCTCCAACCAGCAACCAGCTGGGTTGAAGAGATGTCAAAATGCATGATGGCTTGGCCAGCCTGAAACTGCAGGCCAAACCTCATGCACACTGACAGCAGGGCCTACCACTCCTCATCCCCCTGCTGCAGTGCTGTGGCCCCACCCCCCAAGACTACAGGAGAAAACATAAACGATCTGCTTTTTATTTTTTGTTTGCCTATTCAAACGAAAAATAAAACGCAGATCATTTTATTTGTGAGGCAACGCTCTTCCGCCCTAGCAGATGAGCCTCTGCTGCTAATAGATTCTTCTAGAATGCTTGGCTGACTTCTGTGGCCCCAAGTTACAATATCCCCATTTTTTTACTGCCATTCAAAGAAGAAAACCCTTTTTCAGACCATCTTAAGTCTTTTTCTGCCTAGTCGCTTCTTTCTTATCAACGCTTTCTTATACTTGACTCTTGCATTTTTTAGTTCTGAGCCCCTATGAGATCTGCAGCATTTTCTATTTAGTAGGCGGAGTATTGATTTTGAGCTCATGCATTCATCATCATTCCTATCCTAATAGAGGTCAAACTTTTTTTCATCTAGTTGGGACAGAAAAAAAACAGCATGGTTTTGGTAATCATTTGATGAAAAAAATGGTAATGCATTGAAAATTGTGGCTGTCTTTGGAGAGCAAGATCCCTTCCAGTTCACTCGTGACAGAATGATATAATGTCGGAGGAATACACTTACATAATTCACCCTTTATCACCTAAATGTTTTCCTGCTGTATTGGGGTATATACAATTCTTCCCATGTCTAAGTCTGTGGAGGAGATGAAATAGTATTTTGATATTCATGCAAAACTTGCAACAAATGGATGGTGGTTGCTTTTCCAGTCAGTCAACCATAATTATATGCCAGGCTTCCAGGTTCAGCGAAATATAGTTGATCAGGCATGCTCTATTGCCTGACTTAAAAGTAAATCATGCTGAGCGGTCGGATGGTATAAGGCCAGTTGGATGACAACGCCTACTTAGTTGGGCAAGAACGAGTACAAGAAAGGAGAGCTTCTATCCAGGCATGAGTTGGATTAATGACGGCGTGATCCGTCATGGCAGGAGATCCAGATTGGTTACCCTGCCAAAGAAGTGCAAATAATGTATTCTCTATGCCACATACTTCAGAAACTTGACAGACTAGCCTAACCTCGCTCCATGACGCATCACACTGCCATGAATTCAACTCGTGTCGGCATAGAAGCTCTCCTTTCTGTACCGGCATGAGGTTTGCATTTCCTCTGCACACGATTTTTAAAAGAAAAGACAAGGCTGTCGTCCTCTCAACATTTTGGGGCATATTATCAAGCCTGTGCGCTAAAATTATCGCCGCTTTATCGGCCGAAAACGGCCGATAAAGCGGCGATAATGGGCTTGATAATATGCTCTGTGGAATTCCAATCGAAGCCCATGTTAGATGTCTTCACATCTAACATGTGCTTCGATTGGAATTCGATAGAGAATATTATCAAGCCCATTATCGCCGCTTTATCGGCCGTTTTCGGCCGATAAAGCGGCGATAATTTTAGCGCACAGGCTTGATAATATGCCCCATGTTTAGCACCTGACGATTGGCCTGTCCTGTAAAGCGTGCCCGAAGGACATCGACACGCGTTGGTTATATTTATTATGAGAGCAGGAGTGCCACAATAACATATGACGGGGCATATTATCAAGGGGGTTTATCTCCGCTTTTTTGGCTTTAAAAGCCAAGAAAGCGGAGATAAAATTATCTCCCTATTACCAAGCTTTCGCTAACACCAGTTAGCGACAGCTAGTAGGAGATAGCGACCATCTTGGGCCCCACTTTGCATGTCAGTGATATTTATCACTAATGAGATGCAAAGTGGGCGTGCCAAGATGTTAGAGACTGAAAACAGTCGCTAACATCGCTATCTCCTATTACCAACTTTTGGAGATATTCGCGCTAAGCGGGAATATCTCCAAAAGCTAACACCTGCCCTGAGCAGTTCTTAGCCATGTTATCCAATGGGAGGTGGATAACATGGCTAAGAGCATTTGCTCGATAATGCATGAATATCGCTGACTTTTCAGCGATATTCATGCATTTCGGCCGTTTTTTATCGCATTTGCGATAAACCTTGTTAATAGCAAGGTTTATCTGCGATAAAAATCGCCGATGTGCGGCGATAATTTTTGTCTCTAAACAAGTTAGAGACAAAAATTATCGCTAGTTGTTGGTAATTTGCCCCATGACATTCCCCTACTTCCTAAATGACAATGGGACAACAAATAGTAAGTGATTTTAGGAATATTACCACACTCTTCCCTGGCACTACATTCATTGACATTAAGACTATTTATTAAAGGACTATGAAAATGACCACTGAAAAAATCGATTAGGACACAGCAATTTTTTTGTTTGTTTAAAAAAAAAAAGCTGGTTTCCATTAAGTTATTTATACTTTTTATGGGTATTTATTGGTGAATTTATATCTTCAGGCATAATATTCACTTTACTGCGTCAATCTTTCTGCATGTTAATATTCATGTAAATGTATGTCAACAAGAACATATTTAGTGCTCTTACACACTTTAAATAGAACCATTGCTAAAAACCGGAATAATATCGTTGTGTTCTTCAAAATTATCATATATCAATGTTTTTTTTTGTTTCCTTAAGGTTTGTCTTTGATTCTTCCCCCTAGTGCCTCAGCAAGATCATACCCTGTTCTTGGTATACTTTCTTCAGCTGTGAGGCTGTTTCTTTCTCTCACTGAACTAGAGTCATTTCCACAGGTTACCACATAATGACATGCACTATGCATGGTATTGTTTGAAGTTTCAAATTGGTGAGTTGTGAGCTTTAAGCTCTATGTGATCTTTGTGAAGAGTGGGGTATAGGTTGTACATTTTGTCAATGCTACCATCTCGTGTGGCGAAAAGGCAAAAATGTTAATTCCCATTATCTTGAAGGAGTCTACATTGTCTAGAATCAGACTGCTGATTTTGGTGTTATAAAATTTAGTACCGGTAAAGACCTGACGACTGTTGGTGAGACTTACGAATTTAATTAAGCTGATGTCCTTGTAATTGACCTGGCATGGTAACTCGGACTGGACTGTTAATTTTGGAGCGGGGTCAAGACTGATTTACATATGACTAGGTCCAACCCAGGGTGCATGGTGGGCAAAAGAACGATGAGTTGGATTGCTACCCTGAGTGATTGCCAATGGTTAGACAAATTACAAGTATTCCTCCCCTCACCTTTTGTGTGTTTGTCAAATAGATGCAACAGTGGCTTAGGATCATATACAGTCTACAACACATAGATAAGCTCAGTTAATACGATATTTCATAGTGGGACTTAGAAATAGATCAATGACATCCAGATATAAGGCTCTTGCAGTTTCATGTTGAATAATCTCCCTTGATATAGCAGGATTGAAATCCATGTTTTTTCACTTTTTATTCCCGCATCGGAGGATAGGGCATAGCCTTGGTCAGTGTGGTTCGATTTTATGGCTTGCATTGCACTGTTAGCAGTGATTAAGGTCGATAAATAACATAGGGTACCTCATTTGGGTATACAATAGGTGCTACAGGCACAAATTCCTAACACTAGTTGGGGAGGATGGAGATTGTTGCGTGGTCCCCTAGGTTGGCTGCGAGCTATTGTTTTAGTTATTAGTTACTAACACCAATCCATAAATACGTGGACGCTTTTAGTTGTAACGTCCTATTCTTGTGTGCTTTCCTTCACTCTCTTGTATGGTTTGGCAAGTGGACGGAAATTCTCTCCATCATTTTTAGTAAATATAGGTTACATGTAGGGGTAATTCTTTCTGTATGTGATGCATTGCCCCCATGTACCCTATAGAGGGTAGAGGCCTTGCTATGAATCTCAGATTCATGGTACATCTTACATGTTTGTTCCTTGAACAACTTACTTAGAGAATATACGTTATCCATGGACGTTTGATGCATTTTCCTTCCTTTACCAAGTTTTACCTTATGATTTTGATTAATATTAAGATGACACACACTATTTGCTGCGTTTAGCGGTGTGGTGGATGTTAAGGATATATATATGTATGATCTGCTAGCTCATTATTATCGCTATTGCCTGTTTGGTGAAAAAAGTCTGAGCAAGTTTGCGATTAAATTGAGTTTGTTGCCACCTTTTCACCCTTTATTACATTGGGGCTTAACTGAGCATTGCTTGAAGTTCAGGTGTAATTGAAATGGTAGCTTGTGTTGATTTATGCAGACCCATATGGTACTTATATGCTGCACTATCTCTGTTTTTGCTGGCAAAAAGCATCAGTACCTCGGTTACAACGGAAGAAAGATGATTGTTCTCGGGGATCGTTCTCTCCAGCAAAGACAAGGTGGAGTTTAAAATTATGTGTATTACATGCATGGTCTCTAAGGCCATTTTGGCCTTGCCGCCATTTGAAATAGTAGATAAATAAAATAATGCTGAATTGGAGTAATGGAAATATCCGACTCGATATTTAGAGCAAGAGGGGACACGCTCATTGGCAATGAAGGAAACTCCTTCATGATGCAGGGGTCACCAGAACAGTTGTTCTCTTCTGAGAATATTGAAGAAGGCTGTACTGTACCGGGAGCTTTTGCAAGACTGAAAACTGAAAATTGAGAAACTGCGTCAGTAAGTGTATAGTCCAATGACTCTGGGTAACTGGCCAATGAGGTGCTAGATGCATACTTGTTCTTGAAAACATTGAATTCCCCAGCCCCTTGATGGGTTGGTGATGAAATTACATTTATCATGTCAAATTTAGATGTAGCCATTGGAATTACTCCCTTATTATTTGTGTATCGCCCCATGAAGTAAGGGTTGAAAGAGACTTTTCTTTTCAGACTCCAAGACTGATGGACTTTAAGGCAGTGCGACTGGTGCAGTCGCACTGGGCACTGACCTGTGGAGGGGGGCGCTGTGACCTCAGGGGTCTGTTTTTAGCAATATCTTATGATGGGAGAGATAAGGGGCACTTTTGCAGGTGGTAGAGGGAGAATCCGAAGAGGTGGTCATGCGCTGTGGTGGCGACAAAAGTGATTGTCGCACAGGGCGCCATCAGCCCCAAAGCCGGCCCTGACTTGGGCGAGCAGAATGACTGTTGTTTACAGTGTGAATTTCACCCAGTGTCTCGAGTACTCACTGTATTGATAATATGCCCTTATGAATTTCCATAGCAGCCCAGGTTAACACCAGAACCTGGGCTGCTATGGGAATTCACAAGGACATATTTTCAAGCCCATTATCGCAGTTTTAGCGTCAGTTTCCTGGCGCTAAAGCAGCGATAATTTTATCGCAGGTCTTGATAATATGCCCCTTAGTTCTAGATTCGTAATTGAAATTCTCAAACTTTCCTCATTTCCCCTCAGGCAGTTAGCTTCGAGGTGCTTCAGAAAGACGTTTTACCCCATGGGAAAAATGGGCTCTGACCCAGGGTCCCGGCCTTTCAGGGGGCGCCATGCCAGCTGGGTTCAGCATAGAGTCTTGCCCTGATGACCTTGAATAGTTCCAAATTGTTTTAAATTACATTTTACTTTAATTTATTTTTAATGTGGAAGTGTATTACCGACATATTGAAGAGAAATGTGTTTAGGTAAAAATGCAACACCCATAAAAAAAGCTTCTTTTAGATCAAAAGAGGACCTCACATATGAGAAATGGGAGGTTATCTCAGAGATTATTTTCAGTAATTATAGTGAGCTGTTGCTGTGTTACAACATTGAAAACACACCTCTTTATCCCTGACTATTAGACCTAAGCTCATTTAGAATTTAGAGGAGTGTGCTTGTACACTGTCAGTGACCTGGCCAAAGAGGGCAAGAAAGAGGTGAAACTGTTTAATAAATTCAAAGCTGTTCTGAACAGGTGCCCCCAAGATACGTTTGGCCCAGGGCCCCCAAAATGCTTAAGATGCCCCTGCTGAAGGCTCATAAATAGGCAGTGATCCTGGAAGGATGTCTTAACATAGAAGGAGAAATGGCTCTCTCCGTAGCTGTAGGGATCTGTGTGTATGCCTTGGACCCTGGTCCACAGGCTACGGCAATTAGCTTTTTAAATACTCTTGCTAATTACCTTATTGACAGCAGCCAGGGCCGTGCTTTTATAATGGATGTATGACGTTACAACGCATGCTTTTAACATGCATGCCTTTACAACGCAGTTTTTACATCGCAATCCATTACAACGCATAGCGCTTTGGGGTGCTGGATAGTGAAAAGTTAAATTTTCTATTCCAACTCCAGTCCCCGTGGACACTAGGGAAGGTGTTGAATAGAAAATGAAACTTATTCCCTATCCTAGAGCGCCCCCAGCGCAATACGTTGTAATGGTTTGCGTTGTAATGCCTGCGTTGTAATGGTAGTGCGTTGTAGAAGTTTCGTTGTAAATGTTGCTCACCTTTTATAATGGTCATACTGTTGAATAACCTAATAGAGCAGCTTTATAATAAATTACTCCTCTAACAGTAAAACTGAATTGAGGTATTTTACTGTAATTTGCCCTAAAAAATGGAAAACAAATCAGAATGAGTGCTGAGGTAATAAGTGCTTACGCAATAAGCCCAAGCAAAGTACAAAATTGTACAAATCAGTTTCAGCCGACTTAATTGGCCTTTTGCTGTCTAGTGATATTCAGTTAAAAAACACCACGAAACAGTAAAAAGGAGACATTAATATACAAACAGACTGCTGCTAAGTAGGTTTCACTTTATAAACTACAAAATGTTCTTATAGGCTCCTTTGTGATGCCTATATTTTACTAGCATTGTTGTTGATCTTAGCTTCTGCGGTCTTGCTGTTCTATGACTTGATACCGGGTTTTAACTTGACTCCTGTCAGGCCACAAGCCACACCAGACATTGCCCTTCTGCCTGTCTTCCACACTGGCCCATATACACCCTCACAGAAAAGCGAGCCACCCTGCCTGCTCACCTTCACCTGGTCCCCTTATGCGGCCTACCCAAGCACCATGGTCACCATCAAAGGAGACTACTGACAGCAGTGGTGGTGATCTCCTGGGCAGTGTTCAATTGTCCACAAGAGTGAACTGATGAGGTCAGCAGGGATGGCCAAAAAGGTCAGAACAGCAATGGTAGTGTAGTATCCAATTACTCTCCTAAACGCAACTTGTGGTTGAAGTATTTACTGAAGATCAGCAGACAACTTCTCTGTAGTACAATAGGGCATAAGGGAGCCCAACAACTGACTTACATTCAAATGAATGCACATCTAATTTGTAAGACAGAATGAACACACAACCAATCATATGACAGAGAAACTATACATTATTGTAGTGTATCATTAACCAATAGAAAGGAAGACCACATGCCAACATGCTGGATGCCACAGGTAGCCCATCTTCCTAACAGCTTGGGCCCTGAGAACGGGCTTTCATCTTTGCGGCCCTGCAGCACAGTAGAGAGTTGGGAGTGCAGAGCAAGGTGGTAGGTAGAGGCACGACCATGCCAGACGCTTTTGAGAACTCAGAACTAGGAAAATGTCCCTTTTTCAGAACATGGTCATGGATCCACGTTAAGAGGGAGTCTAAGAGGTTGAGAACATGGTCAGGCATCCACCTTAAGGGGGAGTCTAAGAGGTTGAGCACACCATCCACACAAATCTGAATCTTAAAAGAGTGCATCATCAGAAGCAGACAAAGGAGGTGTAGAAGCAGTACGAGAATCCTCGGGTTGTCTGAGAAAGTTTGAAGGATACTTTCTACTTTCAAATAAAAGGGAGATCTCAAAAGTCTTCGCTTTTTTGGTTTCAACTATTTAAAGCCCTTAAAAATCAAGAGGCCACAATCTTAAAAGGGGAAAAAGAATTTGAAGATGAAGGTAAATAGCAAGCTTTAAAAGCTTGCCAATTGAAACTTAAAATATGAAAAAAGATAACCCTTTATGAGAACCCTCCTGTAGAAATAGCAAATCTTGAGGACAGACACTTTGCATTATTACCAGTGCCACTTTGTTGCTGATGCGCTTCTGGGTGCAGTGTTTTGTGCCAACATTAGGATGGCCATAATGAAACACTTTGATATAGGCGCAGATTCTGTAGTTCAAGATGCCACTGCATGGGAAGCTTTCATTCTGTGTGTCCACTAGTTAATTTTAACTAGTGGTTGCTTGTATGGGCTACCCACCACTCATTTATGGGGACTAGACCTTATGTATCCTCAGCAGAGATTTCCAAAGAGCAAGAATGTGAAAAACAAACAAATAAGAAAAAAAGAGGAAGGGAATAACAGAAAAAATGTCATAAAGGGACAAAGCCGGGAGCAGCAGCAATGGGATAAAGGGGTAGAAAGTGTCTAACAGTAGATTTGTAAGACTTTTCAGCATTAAGGTGGTCTTTCCCAAAACCTTTTGCCTTATTCCTCCTGTTTTTGCTGAATACGTTTTGTTGCCTTTAGGACTCTATCCACTTTACCCCTGCTAACCAGTACCAAGGTGTTTGTGCTATTTTTTTAAACTTGGTAAAATTGGCTTATACCCAATTGGCACATTTAATTTCCTGTAAATCCCTAATAAAGTAGTACTCCCTGTACACATGGCATTTAAATTCAATACTACTTGTAGCTCTGCAAAAGGAACAAATGATGGGCGGAATGACGAACAGTCACAAAGATCTGGGTGTAATCCATTGTTCTTTTGCTCACCATGCCCTCTTAGTTTTGATCCAGCCATATGCAAATTAGTCTTGACCCTGTTAATCATATGAATAGTCCAGCACAAAGCATCCGAAGCCAGGTCCTCCTTGGACCGGAGACAAGCATCCTGGGACCACTTTTGGGTCATTTAGCTGAACAATTCAAACAGTTCACCCACAGTCACAAAGATCTAGTTTTAATCCATTGTTCTTATGTTTACCACGCCATCCCAGTTTGGACTCAGCCATATGAAAATCAGTCTTGGCCCTATTCCACATGGGAACAGTCCACCCCGAACTGCCATGGCTGTTTCCACACTGGGGTGCCATGGTGAGAAAAAGAACGTTGGATTAAACACAGATCTTTGTGACTGTGGTGAATGTTTGCATTGTTCAGCATTCTGTCCATCAATTGTTCCTTTTACTTTTGTCATCCTAAGTTGGAAGTGTATGCCCAGACGTGGGTCCCATGCTCATGGTGTCAATGGATTCAAGCTAGCCTTGCTGATGAGGGGTGATGCCCCGAAACTGAACCCTGGATGCTTGTTTCTGGTCCAGGGAGGATCTTGTTTGGTAGTCGGGCTGGACTGTTCCCATAAGGAAAAGGGTTAATACTGATTTGCATATGTCTGGGTTCAAACTGGGGTGGCTTGGTGAGCAAAAGAGCAATGATTTAATCCCAGATCTTTGTGACTGAGGGTGAAAGTTTGCATTGTTCAGTATTCCGTCCATCAATCATTCCTTTTGCTAGTGGGTCTGCAACACTGATTGTGACACCCACATTCGTAGTCCTTTAAAAATGTCTCAGGCCTGCAGTTACAGCTAGTGTGTGCAGTTTTATTGTGTCATTTATACCTTAAGAAATAAACCTTTTGCCCGGCCTAAAACATTCTTTTTAATAGATATAAGTCAAACCTAGGGCAGGCCCTAAACAGCCCATTGGGCACGGTACAGTTTACATAAAAAGTTGGACAAATACTTCTACTTACATATCTTGGTAGTGAAAAACTCTTTGTTTTTCACTACTGCAAGGCCTACGCCTCCCCTATATTAATGTTGGGTTACCTTATCATATTAAATAAGTGATCATTTTAAATTGGGATCAGGTGGGACGAGTTTGGTGTCTAAAGAATTGTAATTTTAAACTGTCTTTAATGGTAACGTCAGATTTTAAGTCCGAATTCTGAAAATTCCACTTTTTGAAAGTTTGCATTTTCTTGTCCAAATCATTTGGTGCCTGCAGTCTGCATCCTGGGTGTTTGGCCTCACCCTCTCTGCAGGGTCCCTTTAAAACCTATTGCCTTTTACCCTCCACTGTTTGCTGAATGTGTTTTATGTTGGCCCTTGGACTCTGTGCACTTTGACACTTCTAACCAGTGCTAAATTGCCTATTGTCTTTCCTATAAACATAGTTTAATTGGCTTACACCCAATTGACATGTTTAATTTACTTATAAGTCTCTAGTAGAGTGGTATACCATATACCTAGGGCCTGTGGACCTGCAGCATTATTGTGCGACCCACTTAAGCCTCGCTTCAAAACATGCCCCAGTCCTGCCGTTGCACCCTTTATGCAGTATTAAACTGCCATGTTGACTTGGCATTAATAGGCCCCTTACCAAGCTTTATACTCCCCTTTTATGACATGTAGGTCATCCCTTAGGTACGGCCTAGGAAGTCTATAGGACAGAGTGCAGTGTAAATGGAAATCTGGATATGTACTTTCAAGTTTTGCATGTCCTGGTAGTGAAAACCGCCTACATTCATTTTTCACTACTGTGAGGCCTACCCCTCCCATAGGATACCATTTGGAACTCCTTATTACATTTTATAAGTTGTAATTTCTAAATGGGAGCTGATTGATATGCCATGTTTGATGTCTATGAAATTGTAATGATATGCCCTCTTTAATGGCAAAGTCACAATTTTCATTACAATTTTGAAAATGGCACTTTGAGAAAAATCCTTAGCTTGTCCACCAAACTGCTGCTCTGCTTGTAAAAGTGGAATATCAAAGTGAACCATGTCATCCGTTGTAAACCAGTTTAATCTGGGGTAAACCATCTAGTAAACTATATTTTCATCCATCTCTGCATGTCTTCATAGAATCACTCCGGACCAAGTATATATATTTAATATAGACCAAGTCTATATTAAATCATACACTTTGTAGTGACCCTGGTTCTGGGCATTAGACAAGAACCATCAAAATGTGATAACTTGCACAGATATGTTGCAGTATGAATGCTTGTGAAGTATGTATGTGTGGTTTGACTGTTGTTTGTTCGAGACCTGGTCACATATAGATCATTTAATGAACTTGTGAATTATTTTTCATGTTGCTAAATTGTGTGTATAAAGAATGATTTTTTTGTACTTTTTTAATGATAACAATGTTTAAAAGATATAACAAAGAGAAAAAATTAGTTTAAACAACAAATAAAAAAGATAATGGAAATAAGAAACATGTGCGTTTGTGCTTTGTTATGCCCATGCTATAATTTGAAGTTAAAACCCTTAAAGAAATAAAGAGGTCACAAGTGAGTTTTTGTTTATAGTTGTTGTCATATCAAATTTCTTTCCCCTCTTCTCCCTGACCTGCAAATTAGTACTTTAGAGGGGGCCCCATTATCCTCATAGAGTTTATAGAATCACTCCGGAGACAGCAATATTGACCAGAATGCTTTATTTACGGATATTCAAATGCCTTCTGACACCCATCCAGGTTTATACATTGGCACGTGCCGTCAATCAAATTTCGATGGGGACATCTAAAATTCCCCAATGCATTTCGAACAACTATGTTCTTTGTCAGGGGTTTGCTGTAAAGAAATCTGAAACAGCTCTTTAACTGACCGATCAAATGTGAACTCTCTAAATCTCAAAAGATTTTATCAACAGTTGCATTAATCCCAACTTAACCTCTATAATTCTCCCATTGCCATTAATATAAACAAAATATGAAGAAAATAACACCAACCCTCCCAAGTTTACCCTCTACATAAAAATAGCAGTTCTCCTTTACCTTAAACATGTCGGCATACTCAACCTTTCCATGTTACGCTGTTAACTAAAAGATCAAATGCCATTCTCTCTCCCCAATTGGCTCCGCTTATAATTGGCTCTCGCACAGGTGCCAAATCCCATTTCTGAATTTAAAAAAAGACCCTTGCTCCAAACTCACTTACGCGTGCACATTTACTAAAACAAAATCCTATAGATACCATAATGCATTTTACCCACTAGCAGAAGCAAAGAAAAACCTCCTAACTCATGACCCCATACTTAAAAAACGCTCACTGCACATGACTGTGAACATGAAAATTTTGCATGACATAAATAAAAAGTTACATGCCGTGACCTACACAATATTAAAAAATATCAACATGCTAATAACACAGAAGAAAACAAACGTCATGTTGTTAATCCAAATACAAGTTCATACAGTCAGAGGCTGCTCCCATGTTCTTTGATCTGTTACCAATCAGTATACAATCAGTATCCTTTGTGAAACACTCAACATTTTTGCTGTTTCACTGTCTCATAGATTATGCTTTTTAAGTGGTCTAGTAAGTTTTTTATCATCCTTGTAAACCGTTTGGGGTGCATGCTCGCGTAGGGATGATTCATGAAAGTGCAAAGCAAGAGAAGTAATAGCGGCTGTACAACTTCCTTTGTGCCTTTACGTTTTTCTGGAATTGACCAAAATGTTTGCGTGCAAAACAGCGCTGTGGATCATCCCACCACAGCATATTGTAGATACTGCCATAAAGTGCCTTAATTTGTGCACCAAGCTGCTGCACTGCTTGTACAAGAGGAATATCAAAGTGAACCATGTCATCCGTTGTAAACCAATTTAATCCACGGTAAACCATCCAGTAAACTATATTTTCATCTATCTCTGCATGTCTTTATAGAATCACTCCGAAGACAGCAATATTTACCAGAATGCTTTATTCACACATATTCAAATGCCTTCTGATGCCCATCCAGACTTGTACATTGGCACGTGCTGTCAATCAATTTTCGATGCGGACATATATAATAACCCAATGCATTTCGAACAACTATGAGGCATATTATCAAGGGGGTTTATCTCCGCTTTTTTGGCTTTAAAAGCCAAGAAAGCGGAGATAAAATTATCTCCCTATTACCTAGCTGCTGCTAACACCAGTTAGCGACAGCTAGTAGGAGATAACGGCCATCTTGGGCCCCGCTTTGCATGTCAGTGATATTTATCACTAATGACATGCAAAGTGGGCGTGCCAAGATGTTAGCGACTGGGAACAGTCACTAACATCGATATCTCCTATTACCAACTTTTGGAGATATTCGCGCTAAGCGCGAATATCTCGAAAAGCTAACACCTGACCCTGAGCAGTTCTTAGCCATGTTATCCAATGGTAGGTGGATAACATGGCTAAGAGCATTTGCTCGGTAATGCATGAATATCGCGGACTTTTCAGCGATATTCATGCATTTCGGACGATTTTTATCACTTAGGAGATAAACCTTGATAATAGCAAGGTTCCTAAGTGATAAAAATCGCCGCAGCTCAGCGATAAAAATATCGCTGCTAAACCAACATAGCGATAATTATCGCTAGTTGTTGGTAATATGTCCCGCGGTTCTTCGTCAGAAATTTGCTGTTAAGAAATCGGAAGCAGCTCTTTAACTGACCGATCAAACGTGAACTCTCTAAATCTCAAAAGATTTTGACACTTGCATGAATCCAAACTTAACCTCTGTAAATCTACCATACTTCCTGTCACCTCTCCATTGACATTTGTAGTGACCCTGGTCATTAATATAAACAAAATATAAAGAAAATAACACCAACGCTCCCAAGTTTACCCACTACATAAAAATAGCAGTTCCCCTTTACCTTAAACTCGCCGAGTCTGGCATACTAGACCTTACCACGCCACACTGTTAACTAAAAGGTCAAACACCATTCTCTTTCCCCAAATGGCTTCGCTTATAACCGTCTGTCACACGTGTGCCTAATCCCACTTCTGCTAGTGGGTAAAATGCATTATGGGATTGGTAGGATTTTGTTTTAGTAAATGAGCACGCGTAAGTGAGTTTGGAGCAAGGGTCTTTTTTTAAATGTAGAAATGGGATTAGGCACACGTGCGAGAGCCGGTTATAAAATAATTTTTTTGATAAAACCCCCGCGTGACTCTTCTCTGTGTGCCCCCACGCCCTCCCACCCACGTGTCATACCGGCCGCAAATGCTCTTTGCACTATGCTGACAACCTCCTTCGTTGCACTTCCTGCTTCAATGCAAACGGGATTCTTGGCATGGACTTGAGAAGGTAAACTTCAGCGGGTCTGACCTGGTGACTGTATCTGACCTGCGCTCCATAGCGGCTGCCCTGAAAGTTTGACTTTGCCATGGTCCAGTGCAACCGAGTATCCTGAGTTTGTGCTTTTTGGTGCTATACTCACAAAACGTCTTAAAAACTCTGGTCTCCAGTTCCACTGATTGGATTTTTGTTGTATTTGTCTTGTTTTATTTATTACATTCTGCTCTATTTTTCTAACCTGTTGTGGGATCCTTGTGGTTTGGTGTTGTCACTGTATTACTCTTTGAAGTGTTGTACAAATACTTTACACGTTGCCTCTAAGTTAAGCCTGACTGCTGTGTGCCAAGCTACCAGGGGGTTGAGGACAAGTTTATTTAGGGTTTGATTGTGCCTTACTCTGGCAAGGATTGTGGTTGCTGCTTGACCATGGCTCACACCCTAGTCAACCAAGAACCCAATCTTTCCCACTGGGTCACATGCTTAGGTGTAGCTGGCAGTTGGTCTGTCTGCATTACTCCCAGACAGTAAGACAAAGGGAGAATAGGTTTTGCAGGATTGGCCATCTCTGACTTGATAGGGAGGCAGAGCTGCCACCTAGCACACTTGCACATCAGAAAGTGTCAGCACACTCAAAACTATTCTTTTTTGCCCACAGACATGCTGGTGCAAGGGCGGGGAGGCAGGGAATTCGACACACCTTTGTAGGAGGATATCTCTAGAAATGTATTCTACTTTAACACTGGCATCAAGGATAAACAGTGGACCCTCACACCCAACTCTTCAGATCACCTGTGAGCCTGTGGACTGTGCCAGGAAGGCGGCTGCCTAGCTGGGAAGTCAGTCCTGCAGACCTACTTGCTGACTCAGGATTACTTTACTGACGCAAGGCCTGCTGAATCTGCACCATGACTTCTCTGCTACTGTGAGCTGCCATGCTGAATCCAGTCTGCCTATTTGGACCCCAATGCCCAGTAATTCTCCAAGGCTCAGTTGGCTGGTCCCCTGATCAAAGCCACAGAGATGTAACAATCTTCTTCAACATTTACACATCTCCATATAGCACAACACTGTTCACCATCAAATCCGGCCCAGCATGACACAGCTCGCCCACAATGCTGACACATCTCAGCACAAGGCCTCACAACCACTGATGGCTTCTTTTGTGCCTACACAGGCAGACACAGACAGCGCGCAACGTATCCCGTCCACATACGCCGATGCATTGCACCTCAACTCCACGCCAGCCCTACCAGCTTCCTCGACGATGATGCAGGACCTCTCATCACAGCTACTTGTCAATTGTTATCGACTTCGCCGCTGCACAATGCATCTAAACACTGGACCTTGCACCGCAGCTCCTTTTAGACGGCTCCTCAACAACATACAATGTACCTAGATTAAAGGACTTAACATATCTGCGATACATTCTTAGTGAAGTGAACTCAGCCCTGTATCCTGCCAGCATTCCATCATGGCCAGCCTGAACTTGTGACTTGAACCCAGTCTACAATGACCAGATAACTACGGTTGATACTTTCTGCTTGTTAGGTTTTGATTTTCACAAAATGATTAAAATTGCATATTTCCGGTTCTACTCATTGGATTTTTGTTATTTTGTTGGCAAATCATTTATTACATTTTACTCTATTTTTCTAAATTAGTGTGGGATTTTTCTTTTGTTGTTTTTTCACTTCATTACTGTTTGTGTACTGCATAAATGCTTTACACATTGCCTCTAAGTTAAATCTGACAGCTTTTGTGCCATTCTACCAGTGGGTTCAGCAGGTTAATTTGGGGTTTACTTGTGTTTCACCATGAACAGAATTGTGACCTCTGCTTGAGTAGGGTTTGATCCCCCTAAACCAGTAACCCAAGTTCTCACAGAATTATAGAGGCCTGAGGTGGATTCCAGACTGTGAAACCTTGGTTTTCAGAGTGCTGCATTTAAAAACACTGGCTGTGGCTTCTGAGCAGAGTTTTGGGGACCAGCCTTTATTCTATTACAAATTAAGCACTGTATACATCCATGGGATTTTGATCTCCAAGCAATCTAGCATGTTGCAGTCGATCCAGACACAACTATATCAGACTCAAAGCATAATCAAGTGCCTCTATGACTAGCATACTGAGGAGAACTCCAAGAAAATACTAAAATACATAAATAAAAAATGTCTTCTCTATCATGAGGCAGCAGCCTGTAATGTTACATTTCTGGGGAAAAATACACAAACATGGAAATATTGGGAGAGAGAAAGGCATGGCAGAACTTTGCCCTGGGTCTTGAGGCAAAAAAAACAAAGGCACAAATTTCTCATCAACCTAAACTCCAAATGGGAGGCTGGCCCGTTCCGGCATCGATATACATATTGAAAACATTACTTGATCACTTTGGTAGACTCAACTTCACATGCCCCACTACACACAGCATAAGCATGGCCCCTTATTTGAAATAGGTGGCACTTGTCTGGATAGAGGACTGTATGCCCCCTACTTGAACCTCTGAGCAAGGAGGACATAATCGAAACCATTGATTGCCTTGCTGGTGGTAAAGCCTGTGCCGTGATGGCCTACTGTTAAATTTTACATGGCTTGAAAATACATCATGGCCCCATTTCTACTGACCGTCTATGAAGAAGTTCTGGAAAGTGGATCCCTGCATGTGTTCACTAGAGAAGCTTTCATCACCCTTTTACTTAAGCCTAGTAAAGACCCAATAACTTGTGTTTCCTACCTACCTTTGTCCTAATTAAACATCAGCAAGAAAATCCAGGTCAACATAGATACTAGACTTATGGCTCTCATAGATAAGCGTATCCTCACAGACCAGTATGGCTTTAAACCTGAGATGCCCTCTGCAGATTCTGGACTTTGAAAAGGAAGTTGGTTCACTAGAATGGTTGTTGGCATTCACCATAATTCAGAGGATCGGCATTGGCACCCATGTCTTCTGCATTTAACATCTACACACTGCACTTTTGGACAGGTGTGGTATTAGCAACTGCCCTTAGGGTAGATTTCATATTAGCAGAGGCACACAAAATGGGTGCCACCTGACTTTACTTTCTAGCCATTTCTATAGAACCCCTTGCAAAACACCCCAAGAAGCTTCATTTGAAAAAAAAAGTATTGCTTTTCTTGCTGGGAAATGTCACATTTTTTGTAGATGATATTATGCTATAGTCAACAAGCCAGCACCAATCTGCTTGGGCTACCAGACAAGATCCGCCAATCTGGATCTCTTTCAGGCATTAAAATAAATTGGAGCATATCAGAGTTGCTCCCACTTAGCCCTGCTGCTAGGGAACCCCAACTAGGCTTCCTGATGAGTCATTAGTGAACTGATTCATTGCGCTACCTTGGCATCTATCTTGATCAAGATAAAGACGCGGTTTTGCTAGACAACTATGGCCCTGTAATTAAATCAATTGCTGTACGGGTGGGGCGCTGGATTAAGAGATCCCTGCCCTTTGGAAGATAGAAATGCAATTGTTAAAATGGACATACTTCCCAAATTCTTTTACATTTTCATTATTATCCTAGTCCCCTGCATCAAGACATTCTTTTCCAAGTTGGGCCCATTTATTTCCAGACTAATCTGGGTTGGGGGCCAATCACATGTGTGCTTCTATTGAAGAATGGAAGATTTCCATCCCAGGGTTTTTAAAATAATGTTCTGAGGGCATTGATATCGCCCACCCACACATCTGCCCCATCAACTCATTGAAGAGGATCAACTAGAATCAGATGTTCTAAAAATGGCATTGGCAAGCTCAATGCACACCGCTCTAATATGAACTGATCAATGGACGTTATGTGAGTGGTATGTTATGGAGAGAGATGTCTCACTTCCTGACTTGTATTTCCCGCATATGCCAATCTTGGATACCCTGCAGTCCCTCTGTCATAGGAAAGATTTGTCACGAAGACTCTGTAAGAGGGACCTCTTCCCTAAATGCATTTTTTTTTAACTTTAGATCAGTTCAATGAGGGTCATCCTGCTACATCACTGATGATTTCACACTGAGGCACATGCTGCAGGAGCTATATATCCAACATTCTCTAGTGAATCCTTGGAATTCACACCGCTCACTATCAAAATTCATACACCCATGACTCGCAGATAGGTATCGAATCTCTATTTGTCCTACACCTCTGTTGCAACAAACATGCCCCACCCGTTGCTTTGAGGTTGAATACGATGTCAGTCGGAAAGGATTTGAATCAGATTCAGGTCTGCCTAATTCGATTTGGAACCCGTCGGTCCAATCAATTCGGAAAGCTTTCTGAAAGACCCATTAAGATGTTCAGACTTTTTGAGTCGGTTCCAACTCAGTTCCAAATGGCATTTGGAGGTACCAAGTCATACGGAGCTGACTTGTACGGGTCAACGGTCCAGGTTTCTAACCTAGTGGTTACAATGTTAGATTCGGACAGGGTTCCGAATCAGCTGTTCCAATAAGGATTATATGTCAGAATCTGACTTTGGGAGCCCGTAGCAGGCCCCCCTAGAGCTTGTTGTTCTAGTCTGCAATCAGTGCTGGGTGATGGTGTGGAACCACGTCTTCCTGACTTTGATTAAAGTGGAAGTGCTAATAAACGTTCCTCCCAGTTGGGATAAGGCTTGCATGTCTCTGGTTTCCCTGCCATGCTCTTGCAATACATATTTAGATGCACAGGCCAATTTCGCCACCTTGCCTTATTTTGCAGGCCTCCTTACCACTGCAGTCTTAGGATTCACTAGAATTTCTGTATTGCCTTGACTTCAGTAGCCACTGCTCTTGCTGACTGGAGCTCAATCACAGTGGCATTAAGTGGTACATGCCTCAGCATCATCATCATCAGTGTTAGACCTGACATCATTGGGATGAGTCTCACTTCCATTTTTGATGGATTGCCTCCTCTGTTTTAATATGTTTTTGCTGGATGTATGCTTAGGGCACTATGCCACTGCTAATCAGTGCCACAGTGCATGTGTTCCCCATGTTAAATTGATATCCTCATTGGATTCCATGATTGGGTTATTTGATTTATCTGTCAGCTCCTAGTACAGTGCACCATGTATGCCCAGGGCCTGCAAATCAAATGCTGCTGGTGGGCTTGCAGCACTGATTGTGCCACCCACAGAAGCAGCTTGTAAAGTGTTTCTCAGGCCTGCCATTGCAAGGTCTGTATGCAGTCTAGCACTGCCATGTCGACTTGGCCAAGTGCATCCACTTGCCAGTCCCTAAACCTTCCCTTTGCTTCATATTAGACACCCCTATGGTAGGCCTAAGGGCAGGGTGCAAATGGGGGTGGGGTCGCACACTACTCACACACCGGCGGTGTCGCCCCTAAGGACTCTGGTCAATATAGTAACGTGTTCGCGATGCATCATCTTTCAATCTTCTGCTATCCTCGCTGTCTTCGCCATCCCTGGACACGTGTTTTGGGGTATCACCCCTCGTCAGCAGGAATAGGCCGTGTTCTGGGGTTGCGATGGCTGCCAATATCTGCCAGGTATAGTACCACTCCGGTGTGTAGGTGCCGTATCCCAGGCTCGTCAGCCCGAGGCTCAAGGGAGCTTAAAGTTTCAAATGGGGGTGGGGTCGCACACTACTCACACACCGGCCTTTGAAGATGGTGGCTTTATATATCGCTCAATAAAACTGAATATTACTTGGTTTCTATTAGCACTGCTTTTCTGTTAGAACAATTTTGGTTTCGAACCCTTGCTGTTATGATATTGTGCCTACTGTGCCATAATTCACCAAATCATTGTTTTCTCCTATAAATGTGCAAACTGTTTATGATCAATTTTCACTTCTGTGGAAAATTCGATCTTTAATAGGAATTTTTCATTTCAAAGTTACTACCCAAGAATTAGATTTTTCCACACTGATTGGAAAAAGCTCATGTAGGATTTTTCTCACTTACATACTCTTTTCTTCTACCTATTCTGATTACTGTACATGTAGTAGATAGTAAAGGAGTCATTGTTACATTTGAGGGTCTCTAGTTGGCAGAGGTAGGTACCTTTCACCAAATAGGGACCCTTGCGTCTAGTCAGAATAAGGGGTACACTCCTAAAATAACCCCTGCTCACCCCCTTGGTAGCATGGCACGAGCAGACAGGTTTATCTCAGAGGCAGTGTGAAAAGCATTGGTGAACACATACAGTAACCCAGTGACAACACTACAGATGGACACCACACAAGTTGTAAGAAACTAAGTATTTTTATATAGATGTAACACAAGACCACAAACGACAAAAATCCACAATTCTGTACTTCAAAAAGGGTAGAAATAGCTCAGTTCTCTTAAGATGTAAAATGCGACACTTTGAGTTCAATGTACCTTTGGATGCGTAACACTATACAACAAAAGTTTTGTAGAGAAGGTGATGCACCGGTTCCTCAAACGCAAGAATAGTGATGCGTTCTGTCCCTACTGATGTGTAGGGGATGCGTCGGTTCTTCTTGGCGTGGGGAGGTAATGCGTCGGTTTCTTACTGCGCTTCCGCGGCGATGCGACCAGCAGTATCGTGATGCGATGAAGATCCAGAGCAGTGAAGCAAAAATGGCATCTTCTCCTTGATGCGACATGATGCGTGCAAGCCCGACGGCCGTGCGGCGACTTAACAGTTCTTCTTGGCCGCGACAGGCCCTGCGACATGCTTCTCTGGTGATGCAACTGCATCTGATGCGACGGCGATACTCCTCTCCGGTGATACCAGATGCTTTGGAAATGCAATGCGACAGCTGCAGCGGCGACACCCTTCTTCAGTAATGCGACGACTGGGGCTGCGGTGGCGACATACTTCCTGATGATGCAATGGTGTCGGTAGCGACAGCGGTACTTTTCTCTGGTGATGCGAGGTGCTTCTGCGAGGCGAAGCGACAGCTCCAGTGGCGACACCCTTCTTCAGGGAAGCGACGACTGCGGCTGCGACACGCTTCTCCGTGAGTCGTGCTCCCAGCTCCTTGCTACATGCAGTCCCTCAGAAAGCCCAACACAACTGTAGGCACTTCCAAAGAAATCGTGGGGAGCTGGTGGGTGAAGTCTGTTGTCCCTGAGACTTCAGCAGGAGGCAAGCTCTATCTCAAGGCCTTGGAGATCATTCACAGGTTGAATGAAAGTAGTACAAAGTCCTTTCTCCTTTCTTTGGCCATCAGGCAACCACTGCAGGCCAATCCTCCAGACAGCACTCAGTTTACGGATAGTCTCTTTCTCAGTTCCTCTGGTTCCTCTCCTCAGCAAAGTTTTCTTCCTGTGTCCCAAAAGGGATCTTGGTCCCCCTTTTTATACACAGTTCCTCTTTGTTCTCCGAAGGCAGAGAGGCCTTTGCCTAGTCCAAACCAGTCCTTGTCAGACCTGGAGCACTCTGTTTACATGACTCCTTCTTTCCTTTCACAGTGCAGGGCAGGGACATCAGATGCACCACAGGAGGTGGAGCCAGCATTGTGGAGGGAAGGCACCGCCCTATTCAGGTCCCAGGTGAAACTCCTCCCTACCATCTGCATGCAGATCTCTATATTCAGCCCTGTGCTGACCCAACCTGCCTCCTGGAATCACCCAGCCCCTGTCACTCAAACTCCAGACAAGGAATGCACAGCTTAGCAGAGGCAGGCTTGGATAGTTAGGAAAGAAAATACCTACTTTCTAAAAGTGGTATTTTCAAACACAGACTGTTAAAACCAACTACACTATAAGATGTATTTTATCATTCTGATTGCAGGCATACTAAACTTGAATTTCTACCTAGTTCCCTGAGTCAGGATTAAAAGATGTAATAATCAAACTGCCCATTCTGGCCTATGGAGAACAGTTAGACTTGCAATAGTGAAAAATGAAAATGGCTGTAATTCACTATTAGGACATGCCACACACACCAGGGCATCTTCTACCTTTGACCTACAATGCACCCTGTCATTGGGCCTACCATAGGGGTGACTAATATGCAGAAGAGGGAAGATTTAGGGACTGGCAAGTGTGTGTACTTGCCCAGTCAGCATGGCAGTAACAGACTGCACACAGGCTCTGCAATGGCAGACCTGAGACACCCTTTTACCGGCTGCTTCTGTGGGAGGCACAACCACTGCTGCAAGCCCACCAGCAGCATTCGGTTTACAAGCCCTGGGCACACCCAGTGCACTGCACCAGGGCCTGACAAGTAAACCAAACCAGCCAATCATGATGTCACTAATCCATACATCAATTTACCATAGGGAGCACCTGCACTGTGGCAATGGACAGCAGTGGCACAGCGAGTGCCCAAAGCATCTATAACCAGCAAAAACACATGAGGCAACAGCAAAACAATGGAAGGGAGACCCACGCCAAGGTGCCAGGTCTAACAGTCATGTATTGAAGTTATTGCAGTACTATGATAACTATTCAAACTAGTGAGAACTAAAGAAGAGTGGAACTCGCACAGCTTGTTGTTCAAAAAGTTGTAAGTTATAAAGTTCTGTAGTGTGCTCGAAAAGGAATTCGCTGTCTGGCCAAACAGTGAAAAATCCGCAGGAACTAATACATTGCTCCCCCTCTTGGGAGAGAGCACCTCTGAGCACAACTGGAGGGGACCGGCAGGTCTTATTCTATAAATCTGAGGGTTAACCAAAAGTTCATTACAAATGTACGAAAATGTTCTTCCAACAATCACAGTTTATTAAACTCATTGTAAATTCATGATTTAAGTTGAATCACTGGATAGATGGTGTTCACAAAATGTTTTAGATCACTAATGCGTTGTAACACATAATCACACATCCCGATGCATTTCGGGCCACGCCCTTCCTCAGGGGTTTACTCTACAACCAAAAAACAGAAATAAAACATATCAACTCTGTATCCTAGTTCCAACACACAAAACTAAAATCTAACACATTTCCCCATTGCATGGTATAAAATGACAAAAAGTGAAAAAGAAAGACTATCAATGGAAACCAAGAGGTAAGCGGAGTAACAATACCAGTAAAATTACGGACGGGTCTATAATTATCATGAGAGCCTACTAAGTCCCAAACCACCAAGTGATCACCCAGTGGGAGTGGCAAACTGTGTTCAAGGAAAATATATAAAACATATATAAACATTCGTGATATACGTGGTAAGTTCAGATAACGTGTGATGTACGAACCGAAGGCTCGACAAGCGGTTGAATCATTGAAACAGTGAGGTCCCGAGAAGGGTACTTACTATAACGTGACTACGCTCGAACTCCGCGGAGTTCCGCACCGTGAACGATCAACCAAGCTAACTGCTGATGGACTAGGTTAAAAGTGCAAAAAGAGTAGACAGAGAGGATGGACTAAAGAGAGAAAAGGCCTTTCAGGTGGTCGCCATGATGTAACAGGCAAAAGAGTGGGAAAAGAGTGGGAAGCGAAGTGAATAGAGGAGAACACATCGGCTGAAAGTAAAAAAAGAAAGTACATGAATCAACAAAGATGAACCAGGTCAAAGTTAGGGTAAAGATTACAAATAACATAGAAATTCCATGCGGTCATTTAACCCATGGGGCACCATTGTGGACATAAATCGGATCCAAAAGTTCTCTCTCTTAAGTAAGGTGTTCTTGTTATACGCGGTGACCTTGACTTGCTCCAACACTTGGAATTTCAACTGGGCCACGCTATGTCTGTTCTCATGAAAATGTATCGCCACAGAAGATTTAAGGTTCTGGGTTCGAATGTTACTCTTGTGTTCCAAGATCCTGGTACGGATCTTTCTTTCAGTGTGCCCTATGTAACATTTCCCACAGGGGCATTTCAGTAAATATATGACGTTGCTGCTGTTGCAGGTGGCATTGACTCGGAGTTTTATAGGATGTCCCTTCATCGGGTGGTTGGTCATGTTACCAGAGATGCTGTTATTACCATTACTACAATTGTAACACGGTTAAGACCTTTGTAGGTGATCTGTAAGTCTGGTTTGCAGGGCTGGGTGAGTATTTCTTTCACATTTCTGCCTCTGGTAAAGGCAAACATCGGAGGTTGGTTGAACAGACCTTGAAAGTCAGGTTCCATTGTGAGTATAGGCCAATTTTTACGAATGATGCGTTGGAAGTGGTTTGAGATCACTGAATACTTGTCCCTCAGGAGATTAATGGCACGGGTCTATGCGAGACCGTCTGACCACCTCACTGCTCCTCATCATCCAACGTAGACGGGGGCCCCAGCCACCTCCGCTTCAGTTGTTTGGTATGTTCCAACGCCGCTTTGGGATTAGTGAACAGTTTGGAGTCTCCATCTTGTCCAATGCGCAGGCGAGCGGGATATAATAGCATATAGGACACCCTCTGACTGCAGAAACTTCTTCACCAGGCTGAACTCCCTTCTCACCGCCTGCACAGCCACCGTGAAATCAGGGAAGAATGCCAGTGAGTTACCCTGATGTTCAATGGTGCTTTTGTCTCTTGCCATCCTCAAAATTTAATTCCGGTCCTTATAGTTTAAGAGTCTCACGATTATAGGGAGAGGAGGAGTCCATCCTCCGTGGCAGAGACCCGCTGTTTTACCTCCCCTATTCTGGTATTCTGCTTCTCCAGCTGCGCTGGCATGTGATCCAGTCAGTGATTCACTGCCGCCATAGTGCCTTCAATAGATTGCAGGCTTCGCTGCATCACCAATAGTGTCGGCTCAAGAGTGGATGGGGCCTATCCCTGAGTGTCTGCCTCAGAGTCTGATGTTGCTTTTTGGTGTGTCTTGCTAGACTTTAGTGCCTCAAACGTGAGACAGGGTTGGGATTTATTTGTTTTGCCTATTTTTATATAGTGTAATAGCAAATCCAACCCCTGCAAATGAGCTGTATTGTATGGGCTTGTGCAGGAAGAGGCATCGCGATCCAGCACCCTGCGAGTGCAGAGAGCAGACTACCCCTCACCCAGATAGCCGCTAGACACCCTAACCCCAAGCTGGCCCACACCGCGAGTTGCTACTTTCTAGGGTGTAACCCCCCTCCGCAGCCTAGTAGCTTGTGATTGCCTGAGTACTACAGTTCATGGGCCACCATACCACAGTTAATGTCCATCTCGGCCCCCGGTAGTATGCGGTCAGCAATTAGAGTCCCAGTAGCTCAGCTCCCGATACTCCCTGGTTATCACCGCACTTTGTCAGGCAAAACTTTGCAGGTGCACACCCCAGGCCATCTCACAAAGCCCCAAACATCAGTAGTCCCACAATGCTGGGAGACTTGTCTTAGGCCGCCAGTCCCAGCTTACACGCTCTTCACTCGCGGCTTGTAGGCTGCAGCCCAGCACTTAGGCCTGCATCTGCCGCTGCAGCCGCAGGCCTAGACCAGACCGTGCCCACTCACGGGACCAAGTTTCACATGACGCTCTTTCACTGGGGAGACGGTGGGCCTTTAGAGTTGTAGCAACTCCCCTTCTGATGGCCGCCTGCAGCTCTCCTGATTCAGCGCACACACCGCAAGTTGTTTGCGGCTGCACTGACCTTCATTTGCACATTGTCTGGGGACCTCCTTCACCACAGGACCAGCAAGGGGTCGAGCAGCTGCCAATCTCAGACGAATCACTCCCTCCACACATCAGCGGCACACAAGGGCACAGCCTCACTCTCCGCCTGCACCGCTCACCAAGCCTGCCACCGGACCTTGCTAGCCGCCATGCCGCTCTGAGGACTTCCGGATTCCAGCTCTGATTGCTGCCATGGTCCGGGGTTCCGACAACCCACAGCAAGCGGCCGTCGATCAGATGTGAGGCACTCCCTTCACACTCCAGCCACCACACAGGGCACGATCTTGCTCTACGACCGCACCGCTCACTGAATGCGCTGCAGTCCAATGACAGCCGCAATTTTCCCCTTTAGGTGCCGTCCAAGTTCTAGCTCCAATTACTGCCCCGATCGGATGTTCCCAGCTCCCCTACCGCACTCCTGGGTTATTCAGCAGTCAGATCAGCAGCGTTTCAGACTCCAATGCAGCAATTTATGGGCAAATATTAGGCAGATTGTAGATCAGCTGGGCAGAGCCCCAGTACGGCGCAGCCATCTTGCCATGCGCCCTCTAGCGCCCCCTTATTGATATTCATGAGGCAGGTTTATTGGAACCCTATTAGGAATCGCTATCTCCAACTTCTATATTTTTAGACATTAGGAATTGTGATTTCCTGATTGCAATTAGCAAAGAATCACAATTAGGAAATTGTAATCACTAAATTCTCTACATAAGGTCCTTAGTGTTCCTTGGGCATGTGCAGCGTAGTACACAAAAAAGACCTGAGGTTTCGACTTAACCTTATATGTTGAAAGCTGCAATAGATACTAATTCTAACTTAATTTTAAAGCGCATTGTTTTGACAAGTAGAAAAAGCCTACACTTTCATACACATATGTACTATGTGGGATTGCTTGTACCACCTACATCCCGTTCTACCTGTATTTCCAATTGATTCCATCTGGCCGGTCTGCTTCACTCAAAGCAAATCGATTTATTGCCAGAATCTATCTTGAACAGGCATTTTATCCCAAAGCTAACCCTTCTTTGTGCTTGGCTTTAAGTTTTAAAAACCTCATTTAGGCATTTAGAAGGATGAAAAAAGAAGGATATGATGTAGAACTTGCCCAAGTAGTTTTTGTCTGTGACCACTCATGCGGTCCCTCAGTGTACAGCAAACAGTGAGCACCAGTGACCTGTGTTGGCACCAAGGGTCATAAGTGTTGAGAAACCTGACATGGCATGCATTGTTTAGTAACAGCATTATACCTGGGGTTCATGTTTTTCAACACAGCTAAATCCAAAGGACACAATTTAATTGTAATCACGAGCAACTGCGTGCACACCACTACAAATATGCAGTATCCTTGATCACTGCTCGTGTGCTTATCAGCAAGCCTTATAACTTTTCTTAGAATCCTAACGTCACAGTGCATATTTCCAAAAATGTCAAACTATTCTGTGATGAATTTTACATCATTTCAATATTCTAACTTGCACTAAAATAATTAAGATGCCTTCATTCTAATTGTACTTTTAACCTTTTTTATGTTGATTAACAGTTAACTTCATGTAAATCAATATCAATTTTATTTATTTCCCTAACAACTCCGTGGCACCTAGTCAATATTTATTTTGCTATTTACATATCGTCCCCGGTCTGGACGCTATATTCTTTGGGCGTTATTTATGAAGGACTTGCGCCGCCGGTGCGTCACTTTTAACATGGGAAAAAGTGACGCACCGGTGGCGCAAGGCTTTCATAAATGAGGCCCTTTGTCTTTATCTTGCACTGTGATTGTGTAATCCAACTTTACCCGTAGCTACAGCAAATTTAAAACTTGAGTGTGGCCACGCTATCTATTGAAGGCCACATGAAAATACCAGGTAGGCTGAGGATCAGGAGGCTGGTTCTACAGGTGGCTGGATGGAGGGATCATCAGCTCTGGGGCTTCTCAAACAGACATGAGAAAAACACATAAGAGAAGATTTACTAAGATGTTATGCTGTGTTTGTGTCTCCAAAGTCCTGCAAATCTGCGCAAAATCTATTTTTTACAATTTACTTTCCAGCGTTAAAATTGTTTAGCACTTGAAATAATGGAAAAGTAATGCGAAGCATAGCATAGCGCTGCTTTGCATTACCAAGGGTGGAGCATGGGCTTTCCATGCAACCACCCAATGTTTCTCACGTTAAACCCAATTTACTAAATAAAATAGATTGGTTTTAGCATGAGAAAACTGTGCTCTTTTCAAGTAGGCGCAAGGAAGGAGAAATGCTTTAATTTCTCCTTTCTTTTCCGCCTTTGCATGTGCTGCACTGTACAGCACCCATACAAAGTGGGAAACTTGTTAAAGTGAATCTTTGCATAGTATTTTGTACTGGAAGTGTTCTTTCCAGTACAAAACCTATATTACACTCACGGGGACACCCTTGCCCCTTGGCGCAAAAGTCTCCGTGACACACTGCAGCTAATTTCAGCGCCGGCGCTAATGAGAGGGGAGGAGAGTGCCTTTTTTTAGTAAATAGGGCGCTGTACTACTCTCTCCTTTTCCCATAGTGCAGCGCAGCATTTGCGGCTGCTGCAGTGCACTACGTGAAAAAACATGTACATCTCCCCCATAGTATTCTTCTACAGACAGAAATAATTTTCTACAATTCTCCTGGAGACTGTGGGACTTATTCGCAACATGTACTCAGTTCAATGGAGGACTGGTATGAATATATTTTCTAGGGTTATATTTCGTTTCCAGTCTTCCACCAACTTTGAGGATACCTCAAAGAGCTCGGATATCGTTCGGCATCTATTTACCCTGCCCCTCTTCCCGGACACTGTAAATGTAAATGTAATGTAAATGTATTGGCATTTATATAGCGCACTACTTACCCGTAGGGTCCCAAGGCGCTTCGACCGCTGCGAAACCCTTCCTGGCTTCCCTGAGAGATGGTCCCTTAATGGGTATCTCCAGGGTGAGACCAGGCATCCCCGGCGGTCTGGTGGGGCCGTTAGTGAAGATGAGGCAAGCTAATGCCCAGAGTTGCCGAGTGTGATCGCTGATCAGAGTGGGCACCGAGGCGAGAGAATTATCGAGTCCGTTGACCCTGGTCCAGAAACCTGCCGCGCCGGGAATCGAACCCTGGTCCCGGGCCGTCCTGGGCCACTGACACAGAGGGCTTTCTGTATTTCAGTTGTTTAGCATTAAATTAGTCTGATTTATCTTCAGAAATCTAAAATGTTTCCAAGGGGGGATTGCAGCTGAAAAGCCATAATTCTCATTTTTTTAAAAATCTTATGCCATTTCCAGCTTATCTCTTGTTTTGTTCCCTATTTTCTGCAAATAGAGCAATTTGCTTCGAGGGTATTGTGGTTTTACTAATCCATTAATTTCGATGTTTTATATAACATTGATCAATCCCAGGCAATAGATTATACTTAACAGCAAGCAAGCTTTTATTTGATATATGTGTGTGGGGGTGCTAGAGCAGACGCTTTCCTATCAATCAATCGATCAATCATTCAATCAAAGAATGCATTGTTTTAGTTAATTAAAACGGTTTTACAATAAGAAAGTTTTAAAAATAAAATAAAAATTAGCACCACTACTGTCCAAATATGGAGATGAGATTGTACAATATTAAAAGGAAGCCCTGTTTTGACATTCTTGCTATGGGTGACTAAAAATCCAACGTCCTGAGCAATGAACGTGGAGAGGTAAGTAAAGACCAATTAAAGTGCAAGGTTTGGATATTTAAGTGGCAGTTAAAAATAAATCAGACTGGACCTGAGCAAGATACATACTGGGAACGAGAATGGTTGAAGGTTGGCAGTGGGTCAACTTCTCTCTCAATGTGTTGTGTTTAAACTGAGAGACCCATTCCATGCCTGTTCCCTAGACCTCTAGGTCTCGCTGTGTAATAGTCCGTTATCAGTTTTTGAGAGAAGGTGGCAGACTTAGAATGTACAGGACAATGGTGGAGTAGGTCACTGAGCTCCTTGTTGTACTTGCCGCACCTCAATAGGGTTCTTGTATAAGTGGGGGAGAAGCAAATCGCGAAGGCCTCCAGGAAAGAACGAACTTCGGGCCATATTATCAAGCCCCAACGATAATTATCGCTAAGCGCACTTAGCGCTAGGATAATTATCGCCGGGTAGCGTGGATTTTTATCAGTGAGATAGAACGCTTATCTCAGAAGTGATAAAAATCCTCCCGCTAACTGCCAAATGAGAGATTATCGCTGGAAAACCAACGATAATCTCTCGAAGTTTGGCATTAGCTTGATGCTAGGGGCTCAAAAACTTAGCCATGATATCCACCTTCCATAGGATATCATGTCTAAGTCAAGAAAATGCCAGGTGTTAAAAAAGCAGCGCTAACCACGGTTATCGCTGCTTTTTTTTATCACTAACAGGGTTAGCGATATCCTTGATAATAGGAGAAATGTCGCTTAACAACATTTCTCCTATTATTTTTCTCTGGGACGCCCCCTTTGCATCTCATTAGAGATGCAAGGGGAAGCGTAGAGAAAAAGGGTGCTAACATGCGAATGTGCGTGTTAGCACCCAGTTGCTGATAGGGAGATAATTTTAGCTCCGCTTTCTTGGCTTTTAACCACTTGGATGCTAGGCGTTTTCCCCCTCCTGTGCTGGAAAATGCCATTTTAGTGGCACCATGACGAGCTCAGCTCGTCATCAGCACACGACACCCGTGGGTGATGACGAGCTGAGCTCGTCATCAGCATCGAAGGGGTTAAAGCCAAAAAAGCAGATATAAATCCCTTGATAATATGCCCCTAGATGCGGGAGAGCTTTAAGGAGCGAATGTCCATCAGGTGCCAGTTGGCCTTCCTATATTCTATACACTCAAATTGCTGTTCCAGGTTTCACTCCATGTTTCTGTACGCCTTTCCTTGGACTCGTTACCCTCATGCTTCATACTTATTGATTACTATATTCTTTCTTACTACTCTGTGTTACTTTGACTTCACATGATCCTGTCCTTCTTTCCTTTTCCATTTTTACCCCTATCTTTTCTCATCCCACTCTTTAAGGGGCAGGTTTACAATCACTGGCGCATCCCTGCATATCAGCAGGGATGCGCCAGTTATTGTGCGCCGCTGCTCCGCCAACCTGAATGCGCCACATTCACAATGCGGCGCACCATGGGGCAAAAATGGCACAGATGCGTCACGCATCTGTGCCGTAAAAGCGGCACATTGCTGGAGTTGCGTCGCAAGCGTGACGCAGCTCCAGCAATGCTCTGGGGGGCCCTATCTCCACAATGCTGCGTCAATCCTTACGCCTGCTTCAAGCAGGCCCAGGGTTTTGACGCAGCATGGGCCCAAAAGTGACCGAGTGAAATCTTGTAGATTTTACTCAGCCACTTTTGGGAGGCGTTCCTGCGCTGGAACACCCCCCCCCCCCCCCCCCTGCAATGTAACGCCTCCTTCTGGCTCAGGGCTTTACAACGTGACACATCTGGGAGATGCGTCACGTTGTAAATACCCCGCACCATGGTGCATCTTTTGTGCCACCAAGGCGTCACAAAAGTGACGCAACAGCAGCGTAAAAGAGGCACAGGGGGCTTGTAAATGTGCCCCTCTGTCTTTAGAATGTTTCTGTTTCTCTACCCCCACACTATTTTTCGTCTATTTTTACCTACACCTAACTTCCGTTATTTTCAACCACCACATCTGGAACCATATGCCCTTTTTTTATTCTATTTTGTTCTTCTATCACCAGCAAGCGTTAACTCTCCTCTCTTAACTGTCCTCATTGATTTTGATTCAGCCTGTCAAGTGTTTATATTGTTCATTGAAAGAGATATTGTTCTCAACTATTGGCCAGGCTTCTAAAACGCCGTATAGTGCATGTCAATCTAAAGATTTGGGTCCTGGCAAGAAATATGGGTGATATTCAAGTAGGCACCCATCAGATCAGAGGGATGAATCATCAATGCGCAATAGACTCATCTAGTCTAACATAAATAGTAGATTAGATTCAGGATAACATGACAACGCCTTTCTTCTGAGTATGTAGTGCAATTTGAGACGTCAAAGCTGGGATGACATTGATTCAATTCCGTATTCCAAATTATTACCGAAGGCTTTTTTATACCGCCTAGAGCTAAGAAATCTGAATAGCGATCAGCTTTGTTAATGCTTTTGCCTGGAAATAGTCTGAATTATAACCCACGCTGATTCATTATCACTTAATTCACACAGAGGACACACGACCTACACCATTAGAATCACCATTAGAATATACCCTGCTTCTCTAGCATGAGCAATTGTTATGGAGAGAAAGTTCTGCTTTTTACATATTTCCACCACTGAAGAGAAACACAAAACCCAGTTTCTACATGAGAAACTAAATGTCATCTTTTATCCATTGCTTGAAATAGATATGAAAGTTATAACTCCTGAGAATCTATCATTAGGGATGCATGAGTAGAGTGGCATTCTAATGAAATTCTAGGAAAATGTAATTCCCTTTCTTCTTATTTGAATTACTTATTCTCATGTATCTGTCCTCAGAGATGGCTCTAGGTTGGATTAACGGTATGCGCACACATAATGGTGCTCTTTCGTTATCTTCTTATTTGGTAAATGCTGTGATCTCCTACAATAAAATTATTAAAGATAATGCAATTAATTAGTCATGTTTTAATGATGCTATCTTAGCTCGAGAAACTTTGAATAATACATAATGCAGTCCCCCACGCAGTCCCCTGCAGCTATTCCATTTTAAATGTTGGATATTTTATTAGCAATACTTTGTAGTCATTATTTTGTATTTCCCAATGGTTTGCGGTATCACACGTTTTTTGTTATCTGTGGGCATTTCAGGATGACTCTCTTGCCCCTGTGACATGGACCTTCTAGTCTAGAAAACAAAAAACCTTTGTACTCAGGCACGCATTGCTAACAATCATCAATGAACGAGGTTCTAGAGTATTGCTTTGTATAGACATCTGCTGGGGTTTTCAGATGGCCTCTTTTAAAAATGTAGGGGCATATTACCAAGCAATAGCGATAATTATCGCTATTGCTTGCTGAGAGCCAAAAATTTACCGCTGAGCTGCGGCGATTTTTATCGCAGATAAACCTTGGTATTACCTAGGTTTATCGCAAATGCGATAAAAATCGGCCACAATGCATGAATATCGCTGAAAAGTCAGCGATATTCATGCATTACCGAGCTAATGCTCTTAGCCATGTTATCCACCTCCCATTGTATAACATGGCTAAGAACTGCTCAGAGCAGGTGTTAGCTTTTGGAGATATTCGCGCTTAGCGCGAATATCTCCAAAAGTTGGTAATAGGAGATAGCTTGATTAAAAAGCGGTTTCATTGTTGCCCCCTCTGGCCCCCTGCTTGACTACGAAGCGCGACATCTACCGACTCACTCCCACACCCCTGGTGACCCGGACCAGCATCAGCCGACTTAGGGCTGAGGCAGCGGTGTCCCGGGTGGGTTGAATTCTACAGCGGCCATCTTTGCTTGGGGAAGCGTCAACACGCACCCTAGCAAACAGTATAAAAAGGGAAGGGCATGTCTCCGCGCAGCGGACGCGCTGGATCTGCGCCGGAGTCGTGCCAGAGTCTTGCCCGTCTGCGCCCGTCTGCGACCCTGAAGTGGCCGAGGCCTTCCACTGCGTCGATCCTGTCATATATTCTACATTAAGGTATGATACGAAAACTTTACTTAATTTAAGACAACAGCATTGTGGCTTCCTGAATTCTATTCCCTCTGACCTCACCACCTTCACCTTCCCGTGTATGCCCTGTAAGTCCGACCAGGCAGAAAGCACTTCTATGACTCATTACCCTCTCCAAGTTAGCCCTAAATGGTCTCCAACCTCTAGCAAGAACATCACCATCAAAGTGGGCCTCATTAATTGCCGCGCTCTTGTTAAACATTCGCTGGATATAGCTCAATCCTTAACAGATAATTAATTGGGACATTCTTTTTCTAACGGAGACATGGTTAAGGGATGAAACTAACCCAGCTTTGTCCCTCGCCATTCCCCCTGACTATCACATTTTCTGTGCTAAGAGACAAAGCCCCAACCACGGCAGAGGTATTGCCATTATTTATAGATCACTATGGACCGTCTCTTCCTTTTCCTATACTCAAATAGAATCCATTGAAGCTCTCCCCTTCTGCATTCATCTCGCAGCAAATACCACCTTCACAGGTTTATTAGTTTACCGCCCCCCCCAAATCCAAAGCCTCCTTCCTTCCGGACTTCTTAGATTACGTCCTCCAGGCTAGCTCCCGCTATGCCAATTTCACTCTTCTCGGAGACTTTAATCTCCATGTAGAGGACGTCTCCGACCTCACGAGTACTAATTTTCTCTCAACACTTTCAGATGACAGTTTAAATTCACTGAACTCCCGTCCAACCCATAAAGCTGGTCATACTCTCGATCTCAAATGTTCCAACCTTGCAGACCTTACTACTGGCTATCCTTACCCGGTGATTTGGTCTGACCATTTCTTTATTCCTTTTTCCATTTCTTTTCCCCAATTAATAAAACCTCTAGTACAAGCTAAAACTCTCGGTCGTAACTGGAGCAAGATTTCAGTAGATAGCCTTGGGGTACAGCTTGCCTCCACTGCCCCAAGGGAGGCTATCGATTTAGACTAAAGGTTGAATAATTTTAACTGCTGGATCTCTTCTGCTATAGATTTTATTGCTCCTATTAGGCCTATTAAAACATTTTGTTCTGCCCCCTCCTCACCTTGGTACTTGGATGAACTCCGAAAGTGCAAGTCTGCCTGTAAACTCCTGGAGAGACGTTGGAGACTATCATACTCCCCTGATAAGAAACTGGAATATTAACTGGCCCTTAAAAACTATAGGAAAAAGATTATTGATCACAGAAGAATTTACCTAGAGGAAAAAATTAACAGAGCCCAAGGTTCTGCGAGAGAAATTTTTAATACTGTGAGATCTTTCACTGACCACTTGGCCCTCAAGCGACAGTCCCCGGTATCACAAACCCTCTGCAACTGACTCTCAGACTTCTTTGAGGAAAAATTGCCAACATTTATGATTCCATTCTATGCAAAAACAGTTCTGACCCTATTTATAATCCCACAGTTCCTCCAAATCTCTGCCCAGAACCTTCCCAGGTCTTTACAGACTTTGAAGCAATCTCCCTTGATCGTTCTCTGGCAGAGTCATTAAAGTGTAGATCTGGCTTGCCAACTGACCCCTGGCCGGCCAAACAATACAAAGCCCTGGCCCCAATCCTTAATCCTGTTTTGAATAGTATCTGGAATGACTCTCTAAGTACTGGCATTTTCCCCGATTAATGGAAACATTCACGTATTGTTCCCATCCTTAAAAAGGCTAACGCAGACCCTAACGAGACAGCCAATTACAGGCCCATTTCCCTGCTATCAGCCCCTGCCAAGGTACTTGAAATATTTGTACAACAACAGCTGGCGAACTTGTTTGAAGCTCACGGGTCATTCCACAACTCGCAACACAGTTTTAGACAAGGTTACAGCACGGAATCGGCGTTAATTGAGATGGCCGACGCCGTTCGATGGAAACTTGATGCAGGATCGAGGGCGGTGTTGGTGGTGCTGGATTTGTCGGCAGCTTTCGACACCGTCTCTCATCCTGTTCTTCTCGATTGTCTCCATTCCAAAGGCATCTAAGGCCAGGCCTTGAAGTGGGTGTCCTCTTTTTTATCCAACCCTACACAGGCGGTTTTCACCCCCCCTTTTACCTCAGAAAGTCGATCACTCAAGTGGGGAGTCCCTCAGGGCTCCTCCTTGAGTCCCCTTCTTTTTAATGCTTATTTCTCCCCTCTGGCCGAGCTGATTGCTCAATCTGGTATCAAAGCCACTTCATACGCGGATGATATCCAACTATTATTCTCTTCTGACAGCCTCTCCCAGTCTACATTTGATCCACTAAAAGACTGCCTGCGCAAAGTCGCAAGTTGGATGGACAATAACTGTCTCCGACTAAATGCCGGAAAGACAGAGGTCCTCTTCTTCCGCCAACCATATCCCCTGGATTCCATCTGTGGTGGCCGCAGGACTTAAGCATGCCCCCTACCCCTAAAGAATCCGTAAAAAACCTTGGAGTCAGATGGGACTCCAACCTCTCCTTCCACATCCAAGTTCAAACGGTGTCTGCCGCCTGTTTCTCTAAAATAAGGATGGTCAAAAAACTGATTCATTTTCTACCCAGTAATACTAGGAAAACCATTGTCCAGGCATTGATTACAACTCACTTGGACTAAGCCAACGGTTTGTATATCGGACTTGCTGCAGGCCTCTGCCACCGGCTCCAAACAGTACAGAACGCGGCAGTCCGACTAGTATGTGACATTTCACTCAGAGAACATATCTCCCCACATCGTAACTCGCTTTACTGGTTACCTATACAGAAAAGGGCCGAATTCAAAGCCCTCACACTGGCTCATAGGGCAATCAAAGGGAAGGGCTCTCCTTATCTTTCGTCCTGTTTGCGCCCCTACAAAAACATCAGATCCCTGGGATCAAGCTCCAAAAATCTTCTCACCATCCCGAGATTTAAAAAAATGCGCTCGGGAGGAAAAACTTTCCAAACATGCACTGCATCTCACTGGAATAAACTTCCGCAGACCATTCGTTCAATCCAGGAAGAATCCTCTTTTCGTAAGGCATTAAAAACGTATCTTTTCTGCTAATACTCATGGAGAAAGAGTCATCTCACCCTCTGGAGCGCTGGGACAACCCGTTGGGGTAGCTGCGCGCGATATAAGAGACACTAAATAAATAAATAAATCTAGCACACCATCTAATAACTGTGAAGTCTGGTTGTGCCAGAAGGGCTGGTCCTACAGAACAGCGTTTGGGCTACTTTTTGGCTGTTTATGGGCCTGTTTTATGGTATGCTGGGGCACTTTTACCCTAAACATTACCTGCAGCAAGCTCAAATACAAGTAGTGTTCCATACCTTGCAACACACCTATACAGCAAAATTGCCATTATTTTTAAATGTGGGCGATTTTCTGTGGTCTGGCATGACAGTGCCGCTGTCGCCAGACAATTATGTGGGACTAACCATGAGAGGGGTTTTGCCTCTGCCAAAATGTTAGGAGCGAGGAGTACAGGATTTGATTGGGCAGACGTGTGTGCTTCTTCTAAAAGACAGAGTTTTTTTTTACAAGCCGGTTGTGTCTCCAGTACTTTTTCGCATATTGATAGTGGGTAACCGGGGGCACACGGGGCTTGTAAATAAGCCCCTAATTGTATTGAACTCCTTTTGACAGTTGGAGGGTTTTCCTTCACCTGACATGGCCACTGCATTAAAATGTCTCAAAAGTGCAAAGGTGATGGCGTGCAGGATTATAAGCTCAATAAATTATACTCACCAGGGCTCATAAACATTCACACCTTTGAATCGGTAATCCTGCTTCTATTTCCTAGCCATCAGAATTTTATATTTTCAGGACTTATACCTATACACCATGACTTACCAATCCTTGTCACCTATATTATAAGTCCTAGGGATCGAAAAGGGAGTTAGAATAATGAGTAGTTAATCTAATATTTTACCTATCCTGAAAATAAACAGACTCAGGAGAAATTTTAAACACTTTATCTATGCAAGGTTTTCTGAGTCAGTGGCCACAATACAGTGACCATATATTTTACAAGCAAGAAAATGATTAATAGGATATAAAGTTTGCAAGAAATCACAGTAACACCTTTAGACATTGGTACCTGGGTAGGGTGAAAAAGGGAAATAGCAAATGGACATACCACATGGATTATATTTACCTAGGATGGTACGAGGACCAGTGTTCCCAGTAACCCGTGCGCGCACACGCGCGCACCTTGCTTACCACCCCTGCGCGCAGAGTCCCGAGGGAAGCTCGCACACATCCTGTGAGTGCTTTCACGCCGCCGCTTTTAAAACGCGAACGGCGCGAAAACGGTAATTCCGGCAGTGCCTGCCGGCTGTTTGTAGCCCTTTGTGAAAACATTTGTTAATTGCAGCCCCGTCATGCGCTGCAATTAACAAACATTTTCACAATGGCTCACAATCAGCTCCCAACCGCGCTCCCTTAAGAGACGACATTTAGCAAGTCCAAAGCATGGACTTGCTAAATGTCTTCTCTTAAGGGAGCGCGGTTGGGGGCTGATTGTGAGCCATTGTGAAACTGTTTGTTAAATGCAGAGCATAACGGGGCTGCAATTAACACATATTTTCACAAAGGGCCATATGCCACATACCTGCAAGACAATTTGGTTTGTGATGCGAGAGGGGAGGGTTGAGGATGAGGTCAGGAGACAGACATGGGCTGATAGCAAGACAGAAAAAAAAGACAAAACAGTGGAGATAGAAGAGGAGAAAAGAAGGAGGCAGGGTAAAGGCACTCCGGGGCAGGGGTGGCTGCTCGAGGCAGCCTCCTGGGTCCCAGGGATTCTCACTGGATCTGATGAGATAGTTACATGCAGACCCTTAAAATGCACATTCCCCTCTTAGGAGGCTGGCCCTGCTTCTCTTCCCAGCCCTGCTACAGCTCCCCGGGGAAGCACGTCACCGGCCCTGCATCCAATTAACCTGATAAATGAAAAATGTGACCCTATCAGTATCAGGAGTACATCCTTACCAGGGCCCTTGGGGCCAGTCCTGGCAGTGCTGGCATCAATGTTCCCAAGTCAGGGGCCCAATTCGGGGGCGGGATTCACTCAAGACAGGCCTTCCTGCCAGGCTTGGACAGGAGTGACAGGAAACAGCCTCCCGGCGTCGATGTTTTTAAAAATATTCCACATGGCCATCCAATTTAAGTCCAAAATCACGACGTGTAACGTTGTGCTTTTGCATAGCTGCCAAGGTTTCACATTGCTTATGTGTGACATTTTCATAATTTCAGTGTAATTATGACTGACATTCAACCACTATGAGTGACACTTTCTCACAAACAAATTCAAGCATTAAATACAAGGAGAGCATGAAAATATCAGAAATTACACCCATTTGAGCAAATAGAAACTCTAAGATGTTAAAACTGCTGTAAAGCACAGGTTCACAACATAATTTTGTTGATTTTCGTGGTTCTAATTTATACACCAGCACACATTGCTTTCTGAGGCACTGCACAATGTTCAGCCTCTAAGGCCTAGATGTAGGTAATTATATTTTACCACTTCTTAAATACCGAATTTTACCGATTCGGTATTTAAGAAGTGGTAAAATTGAGGGGGTGGATGTAGGTATTACAGAATCGGTAAATACCGAATCGTTAAGATTCGGTATTTACCGATTCTGTAAATACTGATTCGGTAATGCCCATTGATTCCTATGGGCATTGAAGCCCATAGGAATCAATGGGCATTACTTACCAAATCGGTATTTACCGATCCGGTAAATACCGATTCCAGCAAGGTTGCAGGGGGTGTCACTTTGACACCCTCTAGCACCCCAAATACAGGCATGTGTGCCATGTGGCACACAGACATGCCCTAAGGGCATGTATGTCTGTCACATGGCATAGGTGTGCATGCACACATGTGCATGCACACCTGGATTCGGTATTTTACCACCCAATTGGATTGGGTGGTAAAATACCGAATCTAAAAGGCATTTGGGACTCAGAAGAGTCCCACCTACATCTAGGAGTTACCGAATCGGTAAAAATACCGATTCGGTAAATTTACCGAATCGGTAAAATTTGCCCCCTACATCCCCAAAAACCCATTTACCGGTCGGTAACTGCCAAAATCGGCCGTTACCGGCCGGTAAATGGCCACCTACATCTGGCCCTTAATTTCTTATGTGCACAGTCTCTGGATTTAACAGCCTACGGCACTGACTTGCACATTGATATCAATCACCAAGCTCAAACACAAACTCTCACTCGCTGGGACTGTACCAGATGAACAAAGTCTCCAAGTATAGGTGTTACCTGTCAAGAGCAGATCGCACTCACCGTGACTGCATTATGCTCCATTAAGGCACCAAACAATATTTCAACCAATGCAGGCAATCAGGAATGCTATGCTCATCTGAGCTCATTCAATGTGGAATGTACTATAAAACAGAAATTGCCAGTGCAGATCTCACATAAACATGTCATTTGTATCGGTGTATGTGAACCCTTAGCATACTGCTGACCAGCCTTTCTAAACTTTGCCTTGGCAGCTTTCCGGCACACTCTCCTCAGCGGCCTCTCTGCTGAAGAGCACAATAATGAGTGGTGAACAGAATGGTGTGCCGTATTTATACTGCAGCCGCTTTGCTGACAAGGCAGCTAAACAACCCAGGGGTATCATGGATCTTGAAGTTACAGATGCCCACATTCTATTTTACAGGATTACAAGAAAATTAAAAGCATGTTGTGTCTATTACAGAGATGCTTACCAATGCCAGTCATTTAACTCTTGTTCCATAATGTGTGACTTTACATGTCAGTGCGGTGATGCGGACCACCACACTGAAATGACTTCGTAAAATGTGTGATGCATGGTACTTGACAGGTCTGGCCTGGGGAGAGTTTTCTAGAGAGACATGCACCTGAGTTTTTTCCAGTCCAACATTGATATATGGCTATGTCCTTCTGTGTGATCATGTGTGATGCCTGATTGCACTTGAGACGCTGTGGGCAGAGGTATCTAGATATCTGTTCACAGGAGTGTATGTCTCGGTCTCTTTTCATGATTGCTTGTAAACTGTGTGGATGAGTACATATATCCTTGTATGTGCTGGTGTCTTTAAGTGGCTGTCCTGCTAGGCTTTCCAGGTTCAGATGTGATGTGCTGCTATGTAATGGGCTGGTGTGTGTGTTTTTTATCCATCTGTATGCAGGTAAAATGCATCATTCTGAGAGTTTTACTACTGTACATGTATGTTATCTTGTTTTTGTATAGTTAATTAATCACCCATGTATGCCTGCACCCATGTGAACTACCTTAGCAGAAAGCATAAGTGTTATGTAAAACTTGGCAGAATTGGACGAGTTGTCCATTTGACGAGATCAGACTGCATTTCATATTGATCATAACCGAATTTGCTTTAAAACTTTTCATTCTGGGGCTGAACTCAGGCAAAGTATTCTAGTGGTAGTTTTCATAATATCAAGTCCCACAGTGAAAATTATGGTATGAAGATTATATACTCATTCTGCTTCCCTCAGGCGAATTTCCTCTGCCTTCCCTGTTTTCGAGCAGAAGATGATCCTTTCAGTTTCACTTTCGCATCTATCCAGGAACCAGTAATCCGAACGACCTCCAAATCTTCATTTTGATGATAAGAGAGAGCAGCTTTCCAGAGGAGCGAAAATTGGCATCAGGGGAAGTATGTATATATCTTGTCTCAGTGGGGTTGATGTCAGTACCTAGATTGATCCCTTTTGGCGATTTCTGTATTTTATGTCCACTTCAACTGTTGAGGCTTACTTGACGTGAAATTACACAAGTAATTGGACCGGCATCACTTGCGGCGCGCTAGCGCTAATAATAACATTTAAAGCACAATTTTAAGAAAGAGATACTCAAGTAAGACACAACTTACTTAGCATGGTGACTCGATGAGCGGCTATTGTACAGGCGGCAGCTTCGTCTTTTGCCCAGCAGCAGCTGTACGGGAAGGGCTGGTGTGCTTGGCCAACTCCAGCCGCAGTCGTCCATCCAGGATTTAGCTGATACTGCCGGTCGGGTCCCTAGTGCCCATGGCAGACCACCTGGCTCTGATGCTGGAAAAAGTGCACCCCCTCCAAGACACAAGGTGCCTGCTGTCCAGCAGCCATCATGCGGCCCCACTTGCTGAGGGAATCTGTGGTAGAGGTGGCCATTGGGGCCGCCAACAAACATTGTCGCACAGGGCGCCACCAGTGTTAAAGGCGACCCGGCTGTGCCTAGTTGAAGTTGGCTGACCAAAGTCCAATTGAACAACCTGCAAAGCACACGTCATTCTTTTGGACTTGCTGCATTTCTTTTAGGTATCACGTAAGTTAGAAATCTCTCTGCTTAGCCTAGTGTGCCGCCTGGCTGGTATTTTGTTGCTTCTTTCTGTCTGTGCATCCAGATATACAATACAACAAGTAACATTACACCTACAGCAGTAAAATCTTATAATGGTACTATCATTGGAGTCTTGTGCTTTTCTTGCCTGTGTAACCAATTCATGTCATGGCGTGGTTCTAAATTGCAAACCTGCCATAAGACCCTTAACCTGGCATTTTATGTGTGAAAATGCAGTCTTTTCACTTGTTTAAGCATGAGTTTAGAGTGATATTTGGCGCTGCACCCACACGCACGGTCTAGTTCTTGGCGCACATAACCATGGCTGCAGCGCACAGAGACCGCACAGTGCCGCACACAGAGGAATAAAAATTGAGAGAACATTGACGAGGACCAATTCCTGGCCACGGGCTGGGACAAAGAAAGGGCTCCTGACTAATCAGGTGACAACAGGACAGGACAGGTAGCCTCCACTAGTGCAACACCAGTGTCGCACCCCTCTCTCTAGGCCAAATTCAGATACCCCCATTGGGTAATCGATAACTCTCCCTCAGTAAATTCTTGATTCTTCTGACAGAGTGCTCCGCCAGCACCTCTTCTCTCGATCTCCTATAGCATGAGTTGGGTCAGTGACGGGTCAGATAATTGGACAAGTCGGACAATTTCTCTAACTAAGCCTACCTTAGTTATACCATTTCCAGGGCAATGTACCACCCCTAAATGTTGCAAATCTATGTGTTCTCCTTCAGTGATTGGTCAGAAAGACTAGGAGAGGTCATCACACCATACTAAGATGAGGTAATTTCTCATTGAATTATATTGATCAAGTTCCCGCCCATAATTTATTTTCCCATGTCTTTATTCCACCCACCAATATTATTTCATATTAATATACAAAGTTTAATAAAGTAGCAATTCTTCTTCCTTTTCCAGGTTTATAAGTTGTGGTTCCCAGACGCGTTGCCGTAAAGACAGTTCATTGGCAGCAGTTCAATGCCATTGCTTGAGGTCTTTCAGAGTTCTTGGCACATGCGCAGAGCGGATTACATATGGTGATTGAAGTCACCCTTCAGGCAAAAATCCAAGGTAGTAAATAAATGAATGCACTGTATACCACTTATCTTACTCTAGTCCCATTACTTTATATATACTATAGCATTATTAGTTAAGTAGAACGAACAAAGTTTACTACAAGAAGCAGCATGTGCTTTAGTATGAGTAAGCATGCAGCGGCCATCTTGGCACTAGTGCGCTGAAGCAAGAATTTCCTACCAACGCGACAGATACGTCACTACACGTAGATGTGGCGGACGCATGCGCAGAAAAGTTTCAGCGTTTTGGCGGCCATTTTAGGACACTCGGGTTACTGTTAGTAAAAGCACATAGGCAAGCTTCCCCTAGATACTAAATATGTTGTATAATGCAAATATTAGTAAACAAAACATGTTGATTAATTAGTTACAAGGTATTTCGAGAGGACTGAGTCCAAGCAAGTTTCTATACGTATGAAACCTTGCTCCATCAAAGGCACGCCAGCATGCAATAGCCCTTTAACATGTCATATTTTTTAATTTTACCTGCATTTCTGAATATACTGTTCCTGATATCTTAAAATAGCCTGGAAGAGGCTATGTACCAATGGCGTAGCTACCCCTTTCGCCGCCCGTGGTGGTGTCCGTGATTGCCGCCCCGTGATGGCTGCATCGAAGAGCGGAGTGAGGGTGCCGGTGGGATTCTTCTATTTTCCGCCCCGCTGCAGCCGATTGAAGGGGACAAGGGGGTGCTGGTGAGAGTGGGAGGAGGACACCACCCCCAAAACTTGTGCTGCCTGGGGCAGGCCGCACCCCTGCAAACCTTTGTTACGCCACTGTATGGTACAAAATGGTCCCTTGATCTTTGGTGTCCCTTCACCTCGTAATGGGTACATGCAGCCTTGTGTAATGTGATCGATATTTCTGCTCTTGCCAAATGCTTCTGTGTTATTGCATGAGGGTGCACCCCAGCTCTGATCCAGATCACCCACGCACTGGTCACAAGCCGACTGGACTATGGAAACACCTTCTACGCCGGAACCACAGCCAAATTACAGAAAAAACTCCAACGCATCCAAAATGCATCAGCCAGACTCATATTGGACATCCCTCGCCAAACTCACATTACCGGCCACCTGAAAGACCTCCACTGGCTTCCCGTCAACAAGAGAATAACGTTCCGTCTCCTCACCCACGCACACAAGGCCCTCTACAAACTAGGTCCCGAATGCCTCAACACACGACTGTCCTTCTACACACCCACCCGCCAACTAAGATCCTCCAATCAAGCGCTCGCCGCAGTTCCGCGCATCCACAGACCCACCATGGGAGGAAGATCCTTCTCCTACCTGGCGGCCAAGACCTGGAATTCTATCCCCACTCACCTCCGTCTCACACAGAACCACATTTCCTTCAGAAAGGAACGTAAAACCTGGCTATTCGATAAATAATGCACCCCCTCCCACAAGCGCCTTGAGACCCTCTGGGTGAGTAGTGCGCTATTCAAATTCCTGAACTTGAACTTGAACTTGAACCTCTGTAATTTGTGTGCTGTCCTAGATGATATTCTCTTATGCAAGATTTTGCTGTGCGTGGGGGAGCCATGAATATGCCCCTTCCAAATAACTTCCGTTTATTCTTTGCTGGGCCTCTGACTTTTGCAAAGGGTATTGTTACCATTTATGTGATGTGTACATACTGTGAACAGACATTGTGGGTACACAAGTGCAATTTTGAATTTGTATACATGCGAGTGAAGGTTTCTGGGATCATGTTATTGTGTATGTAACTGTGTGTGTGTATTTATATGTGACTGCACCTGACTGAGTGTTTCAAGGGCTGCCTAAATATATCCCTTTGGCTGCATACAGATGTGTATATCTGGGAAGGGGTTTCCAACTATGGGCCTGATAACGATTTCAGTTGGAAACTAAACCGCCCAACTCCTTATCTAATTTGGTTCCGATCGACATGCGGTCGGCGGTTCCGCCTGACCGAATATGATGCTCTGAACACCGTTCGGAAGGACTCCCATTGACTTCAAAGGAAGCCTGTGTTCCGACCGACAACACATGCTCCTATGGGGAGAATGGGTGTCTGCAGAAAAGTTTGCTCCCTGTGGTCAACTTCTGAAGCCTTGTGTACCCCTATGACCACAAATCGGAGGCTACAGAATGAAGGAGGGTCTGCTAGGGGCACCGAAAGTCTGTTTTGACAGCCTTTTTGTGCCGGACAAACTCAGTGGGAAAGGCTATCAGAAACCAACATCATATTTGGTCCATTGGAAAAGCTCTTTATAGAGCTGTACAAATTGGCTTAGACCAACTCAGATTCTTCAAATGCTGGTCAGAACGGATTCAGAATGACTGAACGGTTCCCCTTCTGACCGCGAGTATCGCAATCGGTCCCAACTGAGTCGAGCGGATGGGTTCCGACAAGGTCTAGGAGAATATGACTGTCGGCCCTGTCTGTGTATTTGGGCATGTGTGGGTATGCCTGCATATTTGTGTGGATATGTCAGTGTTTATGTACATGTTTGTAGAGCTGAAAGTTTGACCTGGCTCGAGTCAGAAGTATGACTCTGGCTGAGCTCAAAGTCCTCCTGGAACCTCAAGCCCAACAGAAGCTGAGCATTTACAGAAGATGATGTTGCCTAGTGGCTACAGCTGCAGTCCGGACACAATGGGGAGCCAGATTTAAATCTCCTCCTTGACTCAGCATGCCGTTAACTGCCATGTGCTGATACAGAAATAAAGTAACCTAGTCCGTGTGTTGTGAATCATTTTTATCTCCGTGGGCAAGGTTTCCACTGTTATAAGCTGCCAAAAATAAGATGTGAAGTCTTCCTGTCACCCACACTGTAATCACACCCTCTAAGCATTAAGGATAAAGCATTAACCTTTGACGTCAGAAAAAGATACCCATCTAGTGGCTAGATTGCAAAGTATTATATATATAGATTGCAAACTGGAATATCTGGAATCAATCCCAGCTTCATTGCTTGGCCAAACTGTGTGAGTCCAGCCAAATACTTGATTTCAATGGGCCCTTTTGAATTCATTATCACATAGCGAACACCTTCTAATACAAGAGTGCAGCATGTGTGTTGTACAAAAATCTCTCTTGTGTTTGATTTAACATCCTAAAATATTGCCCCAACCATAATAAGAATCTAGGCCACATGCAGGGTGAACATGACAACTGACTTGCCTTTTACCTCACTGTTGAACTTGGTCCTTTCTGCAAGATCACCCCCCAACTTTTTGCCTCCCCCCTCCTGTTTCCTGAATTTCGTTCTTGTTGGCATTAGAACTCTGTACACTTTACCATTGCTAACAAGTGCTAAAGTGCTTATGCTCTCTCCCTTAAGATTGTATGACTTAACAACTACTACCTAAACCATGACTTCCTGAACAACGAAAGCTAAACAACAAACAATGCTTACCAACTACTTTTTTTACAACGACTTCCTAAACCACGAAAAAAAGTTTAAATTAACCATTACTAATTGACGCCAGTATGCTATTTTAAATAAACGTGTACAAGCTGTGTCAATCAGGGAGCACAATCAAGCAGAGTGAGATGAAAGGTTGTGCTTATCTACTTATGCACCTAACAAGTGACAAACACAAACACATCAAGCTGTGCCCCTCTGCACAAGCACAATTAGACTTGTAAGGCTGAATTAGAACAGCTGTGGACTTTTGTTCCTACACGCAGTCTGCAGGGTGAGCTCAGAAGTTGCCCTCAACTGGCTTATTCCAGGGGGAGTTATTTTAAGTCCAAGTGGGTGACATGAAAGGGGTGGGCAGAACAAGCTTTGCATGACACTGGGATCTGAGCCCAGCTGCAGGCTTCACATGGGATTCGTGACACCTCTGCCTAATTCATCCGTGTGGAAAACATGTTAAAGCTGATCTGGCTATAGAGCTTTTCTATGGGAAATCTATCACCATAATTCAAAAATTGTAATAACATTTTAAAGAACAGCCCTACATGACAGTTCAACGGGCCCTGTCCTCAAGGCAGTACAGCTTGTAACATATTTAACCGCTGCAAGTAATATGTTTTGAAAACAATAAATTAATTTCTTACTTTTCCTGTTTTCTGAATTGTTTGAACCAGAAGCTTAAAAACATACTACAATTGTTTTTCAAAAGAAATAAACTCCCCTTGAAGGAAAAAAAAACAAAAAACCTGAGCTGGCTGCTGATTAAATCGCGGAGCCAGGGGTCACGGCTTCTGGCCTTCAGACCGAAAACTTCAAAGGCGACGGCCCAAATACTTCAAAACGGATTTCCACAGGCATAGTGTACTGAAATAAGTTCCTGCTGCACCATAATCCAAAAGAAAGGAAACAGGAATTCCGAAGATTTCAAAGTGTCTTTTAATCCATCCATTCAAGGCACATGTACAGTTGAGAATAATCTCAACCGCCACCCGCCATGCCTATATTCTCCACGCACATTTTAAACGATGCCATCCCACACATGGTGAAATTTGAAGTAGACACGAGCTCGGCAGCACTCGTGCCAACTTCAAATGACAACAATAACAGCATAATACACCTCCCCTTTTATTAAACAAGAATCTTTGAATTTAGTAGGTGATCTACGAATTCTTGGATTCCTAGTCGACCATGGTGGAGCAGGTATACATTGTTCTTCAACAGGTAATTCCGTGCACGAGTTGCTCACATAATTTTCATTCACATCCAAAAATACATTAGAGGCAATTCTATCACTAAGAGCAACCTTACCTTTATAAACTGAAACTCTATTAAATTCCATACACTCACATCCTCTACCCGTAAGCATTCCTAAACACTTCCACTACTCACACAGGATCCGACCAGATAGACAAACGCTTACGTATAGGACCGCCTTTCTTCAACCGTACTAAGTCTCTAACTTGGACAGAAAAGTTCCTAACAATTCTAGTTTTCAGCAAGTTATCTTTCATCTTGCTCTTGTAAGCATCCAATTTAGGACAAATTGCTTTGAAATCTATCTCAGCAATTTCTGCTTGTGCTTTGTTCTTGTTTGTTAACCACCATGGAACCAGTTTTGTGCTGGGTTTATGGCCTCCCAATAAATCAAATGGACTAATCGAAGTTACAGCATTGGGTGATGTTCTGTAAGATACCAGCATGGATTGTAAAGCTTTGTTCCAACACAGTCCACCCTTGACTGCTAACTGGATAGCCTCTTTGACAACCCTAATACATCTTTCAGTTTGACCATTATCTTCTGGATGGAAGACAGCAATCCTTTTGTGAGTAATACCACATCTAGTCAAATAATTTTTCATCTGTTTGCTAACAAACTGTGGCCCATTGTCTGTAACCAACTCTTGAGTGAGGCCTTCCCTACAGAAAATATCATCTAAAAATTGTAAAATGGCTTCTGAAGTAACTTCTCTGAACATCTTTATCTCAGGCCACTTTGAGAAATAATCAATTAACACCATCCCAAAAGAGTGATGATGCGGTAAAATACTAAACGGACCAATTATGCCAATGCCTAATTTGCACCAGGGCAAAGCAGGTAAATCCACCGGTTGTGGGGTAGCGGTTAAAATTTTAGCTGACTTATCACTGTTGGCGCATAAATCACAGAGTTTTACATGATGCTCAACATAGGAATTAATGCCTGGCCACCAGAAACTATCCTTCAATCGTCTCCTGATGATAGAGATATCAAAATGCCCTTCATGAGCAACATCAACAAACATTTTCCTGAGACCAAAAAGTGGAATAAATGTATCACCCCTCAGAATTATACCATTCTCTATAGCCAATTCATCACAAACCTTAAACTAACTAGACTCCCTATGAGCTCTCTTTCTTCTGGCCAACCTTCTAGTATGAATTCTTTCACCATTTTAAGTTCTTGATCCTTTGCCATCTCTTCATTACACAATTGCTCTTGAATAATGGCATTGTCATTAGACAACAAATTCACGTCACGCACAACATGTGCAACCTCACATTAATCAGTATCTATGCAATCTGATTCTAGACACCGAAGAGGCAATCTTGACTTGCAGTCAGCATGAACATTAGCTTTACCAGGGACATACTCTAGAGTATATTGGAAGTTTTGTAGTCTAGAAGAAAGTCTGGCCAACCTTGATGACAATCTACGCCCACCACCAGGTGACAATATATGAACCAAAGGCCTTTGATCAGATTTAATGGTAAATTTAGTTTCCCATAAAAGTGGTCTAAAATGTTCTCCCCCCCACACACATGCTAATAGTTCTATTTCAATTACTGAGTAATGTCGTTCAGATTCTCATAATGTTCTTGAGGCATAAGCTACAATTCATTCTTTACCCAATTCTTCTTGAATTAATACCGCACCTAAACCACAATTGCTTGCGTCTACCATTATAACACAATGTTTACCAATGACAAAAGGTTTGAGACATTGAGCTTTCCGGATCGTCGCCTGTGTAGTTAGATATGGAGCTTTCCGGATCGTCGCCAGTGTAGTGAGATAAGTTCCTGCTGCACCATAATCCAAAAGAAAGGAAACAGGAACTCAGAAGATTGCAAAGCGCCTTTTAATACATCCATTCAAGTCACAGATACAGTTAAGAATAATGTCAACCGCCACGTGCCATGCGTATATGCTCCACGCACATTTTGAAAGAAGCCATCCCTCACACGGTGACATTTGAAGTAGACACGAGCACGGCAGCACTCGTGCCAATTACAAATGACAACAATAACAACATAGCACATAGCCTTTTAATCACGTCTGCCTGGTGGATTTAGAGGAAGATGTGGCAAGGTTTAAAAGTGAAGGCAGGAGGCCGAGTGAAGTGCACGTTTCTGCACTGTCACGGCAGATTTCTCACACTTCAGGGAGCAATGAAGGTTACTTGCCTTTGTTGTGTTTTCTTGTAAACAGGCCAGCTGCACAGAGTGAATGAGTCAGCCTTTTACAAGTAGTAATTGCACATTGTTGGAAGGCTATTAACTCTTAGACGCAACTGTCTGCGTGTTACTTCAGTGCCCTTCCTTCATTTTCATGTAAGGATCTTGAAAACACTAAAAAGACATTATTTTGCCAATGTTTTCCTGTTTTTACTTCCTATTGACTAAAAGTCGGGCTTGGGTAGTGCTCGGCGGAGATGAGTGAGGTAACACTCCAACACTACTGAATCAAAGTGTAGATGAGGGGTGGGGGGGCAGAGAAAAGTAACATACCTCACAGACCTCCCGGATACAAACAAGACGTAAGCCTGTCGTGGACTTCAGAATATGTCTGATTCTTCGTTGTAAAGGACTTTGCTGAAAAGTTGTGGTTCAGGACTTCGTGGTTTCGGACTTTGTGGTTTCGGACTTCGTGGTTCAGGACTTCGTTGAATGTAAACCTTTGTTGTTAAGACTTCGTTGTTAAGGTAAGTCGTTGTTTGAACTTCATTGTTCAGAATGTTTCCCCTCCCTTAAACATGGTACAATTGGCTTATACATGATTGACATACTTAAGTTTCTAGTATATGGTAGTACATATACCCAGGGCCTGTAAATTAAATGCTAATAGTGGGCCGGCAGCACTCATTGCGCCACACACTTAAGTAGCACTTTAAAACATATCTCAGACCTGTCATTGCAACCAGTAGTGCTGTTACGCGCCTGGGCTAGGTACCAAGTAACAAAGCTGCACATTTTCTAAGATTGTCCAAATTTTGCACAGTACAATTTCTGCTGTGATCCTTTGCACATATTTGCGTGTGTGACAATGGGGGATTAGTTTCTCTGAAACGACTTCTATTTTCCCATCTAGCTTTGCTATCATGATGCCTTGAAAATCATTTACAAGGCCTTTTTATGCACAATCTACAAATGTCATTCTATATTCACCCACTGAGCGACAGGGCTATCTACATATCAATAACATTGCTAATCTATACGTACATCAAAAAGATGCTTTATATTATATATAATGAGTGTTAGAAATAGGCGTCTCTAGTTGCCAATGGTTTGCACCATTGTCCAAGTAGGGACCCTTCTTCCTAGTAAGAGTAAGGGGGATACACTTCTAAAATAACCCCTGCTCACCCCCTTGGTATCTTGGCACGAGCAGATCTTATCTCAGAGGCAGTGTGTAAAGCATTCATTTATGCACACATACAGTAATACAGTGAAAGTACTACAAATGGACGCCATACCAGTTTAGAAAAATAAGTAATCTTTATGTAAACCAAACAAGACCAAAACAACGAAAATCCACACTACAGTAATACAAATATGACTTTCAAAAGGTAGAAACAGTTCTGTTCAAAGCAATTTGCCGCTGCAACACTTTCAACACAAAGTACCTTGGATGCTTCAAAATCAAAAGCAAGAACAACAGTAGGGAAGGTGGTGCTTTGTTTCCTTACTCCAGGGGAGGTGATGCATTGGTTCCTTAGTGCCATGCAGAGGAGAAATGATGCGTCTGTTCCTTACTCCAGGGGAAGTTATGCATCAGTTCCTTACTGTGTGGGGAGGTGATGCGTCAGTTTCTTATTGCAGCCCCAGCATCCTTGTAACATTGCTCCCTGGTGTAATGCGTGAGGGTCGGGGATGCGTCGGTTTTCAATGCACCAATGGCACTTGCATTGAATCTTCAGCTGTGGTCCCACGATGAGTGGGTTCTTGCAGCCGCAAGCAGGGTTTGCTTCGGAATCAGTGCAGTGATCTTCATTTTGTTACTGGGGGCCAGTTTTGCAGCAGTGCTACAATATTGACCCCCTACAACAAAACAACAGCAGTGTTTCCCACAGGTACCACCCCACCTCCTCTCTGGGCTGGTCCAACTTAATGCCAGTGCTGGTTTGTGTTCCCAGTCCAGCCTTAGATATGAAGTGGTAAGGGAAGGCTATGTGCACAAATACTGGGAATTGCCATTCAGATTTAGATGCAGGAGTTGGGACACGGAAGTCTTTCTCAGTGGTTCAGACTGTGAGAATTCTTTGAGTGGATACTTAGTATGCAAGGACATTTCTCTTAATGGGGCAAGCAACGCATCAGTTGTGAACTTGTCTTGTTTTCTGAAGGGTTCACTGGCTGCCGTGATTCATCCGGTTTTCAATCTGCTCTTGAATTGGAGGTATTTGATGCTGAAAGATCAATGTTGTTGTGGAATTGAACCAGGCGTTTTATATCTGGTAATGGTTGATTTCATAGTCACATGTAGCGCACAAGTGCTGTTTCCACCTGCCCGAACAGTTATGGAGGCAACGGTATGGCCTATATGCTTTGAATCTCTGAGGAAACTGAAATCCATGCTTTTTGAAAAAGATGTGGCCTTAACATCAGCCAGAGAGGCATTTGATCTCCAGGTTGCATGGTCCTTGTCCGAGATACAGATGCTACTCCATACTAACTTCCCACTTCACTTTGGGGAGCTGGTCTGCCATATCTTTAATATGTCTGATACAAAGGGAATAGTGCACTATAAAAAATATTTTGGCTCTGGACTGTTTAGCACCTTCCATACACTCCGTATTGGGAAGCATTTTTGGAGGTCTCCCGCTTGTTCTGCTACTTGTAGTGGTTATTTTTAACTTAATTTTATTTCCTCCGCAATGGACGTCTCAGTTCAACCTGGAATGGAGACAGCACTGGCTGTGCAACGATGCTGTGAGTGCATGCTACACTGCTTCAGCACACCTTGGTTTCGAGATCTGAATGAGCACTGGTTCTTCTCCTTCAAGCCTGTTTGGCTTCACTGCATCCTACCTGTATTCTGCTGCCTGCTTTACAGCTATGAATGCATATTGGATCTATAACTTGGATATGGGAGTTGCACCTCTGGTCATTGAAGAACTGATGGACCCCTTAAAGGCCCTTGAGTATTGTTACCCCCAGCGTACTCTATTTTTTTTTTTTTTTTAAGACCAACGGTCCCAAACTTTATTCGGTTTCACAGATAAGCCAGTAGTTATTCATACAGTGTCAGGACAACGGATTATTGCTACAAACATTAACCCAGCAGATAGTACATGTCGACATATCAGTTACACATGAGTGAAAACAAACAGTTGCTGGTGGAAGTGCATCAGTTCATAAATGACGGTGTCAGGAAATGACTCATGGGGCAGTGTCCGCGGTTCATAGCACTGCAACAAGGAACTAGCGTGTTCAAAACTAAAGGTCAACAGTCATTGTGTGAAATGGAGTTCCCTGGTCAATGTAGCAGAGGATAGAGGCAGCATCATACCCTCTGATGTCGTGTGGGTCGCTGGGTGCCCGCTTCCTAGTCCGGGACGCATCTGAGCAGCTTTATATGTGATGCAGACGAGGAAGGGTGGTCGGGCGTTATCAAAAGCATAGTATGAACGGCCTCTGTGTCAACCAAAAAGAAAGTGACTGGGTAGCCGAAAACAGGGGGGGGGAGGAACATTTCAATAACCGTTAGACTAGTAGTCGTGTGTGTGGTAGTGTATCTAGGATCCTAGCTGTGTGTGGTGCACCCTGTGTGGGTCGTGCAGGGGCGGGGACAATGGAGGAGGCGGCGTCGCCGCGGTCGTAGGGCACTAGGGGGGGGGGGCTGAGCGGCGGGGGGGGCGAGAGCGGCAGGGGACACCTCCATCGCGCAAGGCCCCAGTCATCGGGAGGAGGAGGGGGGAGGGGAGGCGCGTGGGACGGGAGGGGGGGAGGGGGGGGGAGAGGGGTGGTGGAGTCTGTGCCAGGTGCGGACAGCAATCAAGTGGTCCCGCTCTGTTCTGCGTCGAGTCGGTACTCAATGCCGGCTTGGGTGCACGCGCGGTGATATGCAATCAGGGCAGCGTCCCAGTCCTGGGCGATCGGGTATTTCCGTAGGCCCGCGGTTTCCTCTCTATGGAGTGATACACTCTCCGCACAGGCCCAGTTGGCGAAAGAGCGACGCCAGTCTGCAGGGCGCGGCGGGGTGGGACTCTTCCAACGCCGTGTGATAAGACGCTTGGCCGTAATGAGGCCCAAGTCCCAGAAGCGTGCCCGTAGCTTGGTCTGCTTGGTTCTCTTGTAGAGTCCCAATAGGCATACTTCCCACGTCGCGGGGAGGGTTTCGCCCGCGGCCGCTGTCAACATACCCGTGATCGCAGACCAGTAGGAGGTAAGATGAGTGCAGCTCCAGAGTGCATGTAGGAGTCCAGGAGGCCGCATCTGGGACATGCCGACAAAGTGAGCCCGAAGTAGCGGTTCAGTTTGTCCGGAGACAGATATGCACGGTGGATGATGTAGTATTGGATAATCTTGAATCGTGCGTTACGGGGAATGACCCTGGCGCCTGCTAAAACAGCGTTCCATTGGTTGTCCGTCCAGTCCGAGCCATGGTCGGTCGTCCATTTTTCCCTCAGTTTCTGGGAAGAAAATTGCGTATGGCTGTGCAAGGCTTGTGCGAGCCAGTGCACAATGTGGGACCCGTCTCCCATCACATGCAGGTATTGGATGAGTAGGTGAGTGGACGGCTCGTGGCTGAGGTCACCCCACGCCCTTGCCAGCTCGTGAAGGAGTCTGGCGTGCATCAGAAATTGACCCACCGATAGCCCTGTGTCCGCGGCCAAGGTCTCGAAAGGCAGCAGCTCTCCGTCGCTGTACAGGCCGCCCAGGTCATCCAGGTCTGCTGCAGTCCAGCTGCGCAGCTCGGCCGAGGACAGTGTGCCTGCGCCCAGGGGTGTCCCCAGCAAGGGTAGGTTCGGAGCATAGGGCACCGTATGTTTGGTGAGCCGGAGGCTCCGTGCGAAGCACCGCTTTGCCCCTGCTACATGGACCTGCGTGGGGGGCCGGCCCAGCGTCAGTGGGTGGAAAAGTGTGAGCGCCTGTACGGGGGATAGGATGGTATCGGCCGTGGCCGTATCCGCTAGGTTCTTACCGCTCAGCCAATAGGCAACCCACTGCAGCTGCGCTGCTAAGTAATAGAGCTCCTGATTGGGAACCGCTAGGCCTCCAGCGTCTGTGGGTGCATACAGGGTCTTCAGCGCAACCCAGGGTCTCCCCTTGTTCCAGATGAGGCGTCTGGTGAGGGTGTCCAGCCCCTTAAATATGCGCACCGGCACATACACTGGCAAATTAGTATAATAATAGAGAAGCCGGGGTAGCATTATCATCTTGGTCAGAGCCACTCTGGCTGGCACATTTAACGGGAGGGAGTTCCAGAATGTGACCTGGGCCGTGAGCGAGGAGATGGCCCTCACCAGGTTCTCCTCCAGGAGATCCATAGGGTCTCGATATATTAAGATCCCTAGGTACCTAAATACCGTCGGGTGCCATCGGAGTGTCTCCCCCATCATGCGTACATCGCACTGTGGCATCTCGCCATCGAATGCGTAGGTCCCTGATTTGGCCCAGTTGACACGGAGCCCCGACATGTCTCCAAACGTCCGAAAGGTGTCCGAGAGCGCCGCTGGTATGCGCGTGAGGTCTCTGACAAATAACAACAGGTCGTCGGCGTACAGAGACACCGAGTGAGTGCCGTCCGCCAGCGGAATGCCCCAGGTGTCTCCGGAAGTGCGGAGCATCTCCGCCAACGGCTCCATCGCCAAGGCGAATAAGATAGGGGAGAGGGGGCAGCCCTGTCTGGTACCTCTTCCAATACGTATCCTGTCCGAGAACAACCGTCCGGTCCGGACCCGGACCTCGGGTGCTTGATAGAGGAGTCCCACCATCTGGACGTAGGTATCCCCCAGTTCGTACTTCTCAAGGACCTGGAGGAGATACGGCCACTCCACCGAGTCGAATGCCTTTTCCAAGTCAAGCACAATGCATCCCGAGCGCGGCCAGGTTGGGGTCGCGTAACGTTGGATTCTGAAAAACCGGCGTAGGTTGTGGGACGTGCTCCGTGTGGGTACGAAGCCATTCTGATCAGAGTGTACCAGAGTGGGGACCAGTGGTGCAAGCCTCCGGGCCAGGGCCGCTGCAAGTATCTTGTAATCGGTATTGAGGAGCGCTAACGGCCTGTATGAACCGAGTTCGTTCGCTTCTTTACCTGGTTTCAGCAGGGAGACCACGTTGGCTTCGTTCAGGGACGCCGGGAGTTCAGCGTCTTCCAGCGCCGCCTTGTACATTTTCAGCAGTTCCGGTATTAACACCAAAGAGTAGGCCTTGTAGAACTCCGCCGGGAGTCCGTCGGGGCCCGGCGCCTTGCAATTGGAAAGAGAGAAAATCACCTCTCGCAGTTCCTCACCAGTGAGCGTGGCTCCCAGCTCTGCTTGTTGGGCAGCAGTAGCGGTCGGGAGCTGCAGTGTCGCCAGGTAGTCCGTGATCTCCGCTACCGTGGCTCGTAACCATGAGCAGTATAGGGATTTGTAATGCGATGTGAACGCATCATGGATTTGTTGCTGGGTATAGACCTCAACGCCCTGGGCTGTGCGGATGGATAGGACCGATGCGGATTGCGCGTCTTGTCGCACCAACCATGACAGGAGCCTGCCAGGCTTGTCGCCCGTGCTGTGGGTGCGTGCGGAGTGCGCAGCGAAGTTGATATTCTTTAGGCGCTCCATCAAAGCAGCGTGGTCCGCTCTGGCCGAGATGAGTTGGGAATCATCGCCCCCTATTGCCCCCCGCTCTTCATCCAGCAGTGCCTCTTCCGCCTGTATCAGATCTCGCTCTACTTGCCTACGTAGGCCCGCTTGTACACTGAGGCAACTGCCCCGGGTCACCGTCTTAAAGGCGTCCCACTCGGTTCTCGGGGAGGAGGTCGAGTCTACATTGTCCTCAAAGTACTGTAAGATCTTCCCGGAGATTTCCTCTCTGAATGGGGTGTCAAGCAGGAGGTCCGGTTGCAGGCGCCACGTTGGTACGGGCGGGTGCGGGCGCTTCCAGCCATATAGCAGCGTGTGTGGGTTATGGTCCGAGTGGGTCCGACCTAGGTAGTCAGTGTTGGACACAGAGGGGAGCAGGTCACGGGACAGCATGAATCTGTCCAGCCTGACATGTAGTGAGTGGGCTCCCGAGTAGTAAGAATACACCCGGGCGGTGGGGTTTCTGACGCGCCAGGCATCCTGTAAGTTCCACTGCGCTGCCCAGTCAAGGAGGGCCTTGGAGGTCGTCTGTATCGGGGCGATTGCTGCTGGGAGGGACAAGCGATCAAGGGAGGCATTCAACACTCAATTGTAATCCCGCCCATCATCAAGGGTACGTCCGGCCACGCCGCTATCGCTGTCGACAGTCGCGTGAAGAATTTCCCCTGTTCTACATTAGGTGCGTATATGGAGGCTATGACAATCTGCTGCCCGTCAAGTCTGCCCTGTATGAAGACGTAGCGTCCCTCAGTGTCAATATTGCTGTGTGTTAGTGCAAACGGAACCCCGGGCCGGACCCAGATTAAAGTCCCCCTCGCAAACGCTGAGAAGGTTGTGGCGAATATCTGTCCCCTCCATTTACGGCGAAGCGTGGCTACCTCAGTGGCAACTAGGTGTGTCTCCTGCAGTAGTGCAATCTGGATCTGATGCCTTTTAAGATAGGAATATACCTGGTATCTACGTGAGGGTGTGTGCATGCCCCTGACATTCCAGGTACAAAATTTAAACATAGCCATCACAGTGTTGATTGCGGCCAAGCGTCCATCTCCCCCCCTCGGTCCCCCACCCGCCCCGCCCACACCCGCACAGCAGCGGCGAATAGTGAGCATCGTTACCTCACGCCCCCTCCCACAGACCCAAGGATGCACGCAATAGCAAGTCCCCAGCGTACTCTATTGCTGATAAATGCATCCTTCGAGCCATCCCGGGATGCTTTGGCTCATAGTGAACTGGATACCGGCTCCATGATACGCTTACAGGATGCAGTCCCTCTCTCAGCGGCTGCTGCAGGAACTGGATGAAATCACCTTTGCTCCATAAACATGCTTCGTGGTGCGCCTCTGGGAATGTCATCTGCAGTTGTCTGAGACATCAATGCTGCGACTACCACTCGAAAGAAATAAACAATTGGCGTTTCCATGTGAAGGGTCCAATTTGGCCAGTTTTTTAAGCAAAATGATTCAAAACAATATTTTTTTCTGCTTTTCTAGGCACCACAGTTTTCTGAGTGCTTGGAGTTTTAAACACTATAATGATTTTTAATGGGTTTTGTTAAAGAGAAGCTTGCTTTTAGATAATATGATTTTAAACAGTGGTTTTAGACCTTTTTCAGTTTGCATTTCATTATGGCATCCCGCCTTTTCTAGATAGCATTTATATATCGACCCATAGTTTGTGGAGTGGGTGTTATGGGCCCGTGTGGACCTATGTAATGAAGCTGCACATTTTCTTACTTTGTCCTAATTTTGCAGAATAACATTTTGTCTGTGACCTTTTGCACATAATTGCACATGTGACAATGTTGGAATAGTTTCCCTAAAACAACCTCTGTTTATAAATCTAGTTTTGCATAACATTATCATTATGCCTTGAACACCATGCACAAGGCCTTTTTATACAAAATGTACAAATGTTCCATCTTCACCCAAAGGGCAACAGGGCTAACTACATATCCATAACATTGCTAATGTGTATATACAAAGAAACCTGGGGGTCTATCATCAAGACAAAGGTGTGTCTAAAGCCATACATAGTGTAGAACAACTGAATGTCTGTGCGGTAATTAGATGGTCTAGTTATATAGAGTATAGTAAACCAACGCATGGAACCACCAGCAACTTAAGGTGAAATCCAATATCCAGAGATGGATTACCATCAAAATCTTGTTGGTGATGTAGTTTTCTCATGTGGTCATCCACAGGGCTAGGCTGGTGTGTCCCTAGATCAATTGAGACTACAACCAAAACCGCCTGTCAGGACTGGGGTCACGCCCGCAGTCACTAGCCGACCATGCGTGGGATCACCAATTGGAAAAAGGTGCAGTGCAAAGGGTGAAGATGTGAAGAGAAAGTGACAATAAAAAGGAATAGAGGACTCACAGTAAAATTTAATGAGTGAAGAACCTCTTTCAATTTAAAAACCAGAACAGCGCAAAAACAGCAGTATAAACAAATGACTGCTTCAGGGCCGACATGTTTCTACCAGTAGGGGATACACTCCCTTGGCTTTCCTCAGGGCCTCTGTTCTTAAAAACTTTTGCTACTGCAAGTGTTCAAAACAAATCAACTCAATTCATAAATCATAAACAGTGACATATTTTAAAGGATATATTTCTATTCCTCCATGTCAGCTGGTGTGTGAATCACCTATAACACAAAATGCAAAGTGGTATGAATGCGCTGGTTATATAACACTATAATACCGTTAACAAAGAGCAACATCAGGTTCCTTACTCACCCTTCTTGACAGGGGAAATTGCCTCACCTCACCTGCACCAAGCTCAGAGTAAGGGAGGCCACGCTCTAAGGATAAGGAAAAGTAATCCAAATCAGGGAGAGGTAAAGCAAGGTTTAGCCTAACTTCTTGTTTGGAGTTACTAGAAAGTCCTCATCCATAGCTTAAAAAACTCACAACCAATCTCTAAAAAAGGGTAACGCCCAGCTATTCGCACTACAGGTAGGATAAGTAAAAGTAAACAAAGGGGTATCAAATCACCACATGTTAGGAAGTCTTAACATGGTCCCAGCACTCACCTATCCGTCGTTGCCCCAAGCTGTGTCTGAGGCTGGGGGAGGCAACGCTGGGTAAATGGAGTCCAGCTTATATGGGTGTGTTCTCCATTGAGGTGCCCCTATCAGCGCGAGTGTTGTTGCAGCGCTGTTTCTCTAGAGTTGGAATTGCACCAAAACTTGGTGCTTCTAGAAAGGGCACGCTATTGTATTTAGCTTAGCAAATGCATAAAGGATGTCATTCTGTTGCTCAATAATCGATCGCCAGGTTAGTTAATGGTTGCTAAATGAGACGCGTGATATCGCGAGGTCTCGGCAGAACTACAACCATAGAGATTGTAGTTCGAGCTACGATCGCTATCGGAACTACCAGACAAGGGAAATGTAGTTCTATTTCCAATTCCCAATGTTAGGCCAGTTATATTCATAGAATATAATTCAGATCGCCGTGGACTTTGGGAGTGCAAATACATATCTGTTATCAGCCACATAGAGGATAGTTACCCTTATGCTAATTAATTGCGCATTACCCAAAAATTTACGAGGTCGGGTTTAACCTCGCACAGGGAATATATGTTATTTGATCGTTAACCTTGTGCCAGTTTCTTATGCTCAGATCTTTCGCATGGGTACATTATGCTGTATCACAGTGATCGGTCTCAAAAGGTGGTTCCTGGTTGCCGATTTAGGCGCGAGTTCTCGCGAGATCTCGCCATGACTACAATGATAGAGATTGTAGTTCGTAAGCGTATGACTGGGATAGCTGATCATTAAACCAATGAAGTTTTAAACACTACGCAAGTGGTCTAACCAGGCCCTATCCCAATTGTGTGTGACCTTATCTCAAGCTAATCATAATATTCTAGAAAAGGTACTTGAAAAAAACAGATATAGCTATACACATAGTACAGTGACTAAGGAAGATGTAGTGTATAAAGCTAGTTTATGTATATTCAGCAGGACTACTAGACAAGTGTGTAATGACCATATAGTAAAGATAGCCAATCATAGGGTAGTCCATGGGATTTCATCGTTCAAGCCCCTGGAATCAGTAGATAATCTGAATATCCATTGTTGTTCCTTTACAAACAGAAATCTGGCTATGTCTCCAATATGAGAGGGTATAAATGGCTTCTCTAAAACTGTCCAAGTGAAGTCAGTTTCTTTATGATTTAGCTCAATGAAATGTTTCGTAAGTCTGGAAACACTTTTTTTACAGCGAAAAGCACTTTTGTGCTCCAACATCCTAGTTCGCACCTTTCTGGTGGTCATACCCACATATTTCTCTTGACAAGGACATGTCAGTAAATAGATCAGCTCAGAACTATTACAATTAGTAAAGTGTTTAAGGATCCACGGACGGTCTGTGCCTATATCAATTTGAGTGATTTTTTCAGTTTGGGGACACATAGTGCAGTTCCCGCAAGGGTGGTGTCCGGTAACTGCTGGAGTGTTCCAAAGGGTCCCTACTGTCCTCATCGGAGGATCTCTCGGGCGAGTATGTACCAGTCGGTCCCTTAAGTTGGTGGACCTTTTGAAGGCAAAGAGAGGGGATTCGATTCTTTCATCACCAAAGTTCAGAATCTTCCAGTTGTTCCTTACAATGCGTTGAAACTGGTTGGACTTAGTGTTGTATGTAGTCACCAGGGTTAGACGGTCTAGAGGTGGTTTATCAGCTTGGACCTCCAGTAATGCGTCCCGATGGTTGTTAGCTGCTCGTTTCAATGAGCGAGTGATCAGTTTTTTAGGGTAGTGTCGTGCTTTAAGTTGTAAGGACAAGCCTTCAGCGTGTTTCTGAAAGGTGGTGGATGTCGAACAATTACGTCGAACCCGTAAAAATTGCCCATAGGGCAAATTATCCCTCAGGGATTTAGGATGTTGGCTCTCATAAAGGAGCAACGAATTCCTGGCAAGAGGTTTTTTATAGAGTTCTGTTTCCAGACCAGTAGGGGTTGAAAAAATAGACAGATCAAGGAAGGGAATCCTGTCTTTACTTTTCTCCACTGTGAATTTCAGAAAACGATTCTGAGTATTCAGCCACTGATGGAACGATATGATTGACGCCTCATCTCCTCGCCAAATGACAAGGATGTCATCTATGTATCGTTTCCACCAGTGGATGTGGGGCCTGAAAGGGTTGTTAGGGGTCAAAACACATTCCTGCTCAAATGCATGGACATATAAGTTCGCCAAGCTGGGAGCAAAAAAGCTCCCCATGCTTGTACCAGACACCTGTAGGTATATGGACTTTTCATACCTAAAAAAGTTCTCTTTCATGGCGATTTTTGCTAAGGCCATAATGAAAGGAACTGGTGTTATAGATTCCAGATTGGCCTCTTCAAGGATACGCATGATGGTATCTAGGGTCTCATCCTGGGGGATGGAAGTGTAGAGAGACTCTACGTCGAGCGAGACAAGGAAATCAGTTTGTGTGTTGAAAGTAATATCTGGAATCACTCGTAACACATCTTTGGTGTCCTTCAGGTAGGTAGGCATGGTTTGCACCAGAGGCCTCAGAAAAAAGTCCACAAAAGATGACAGGGGCTCTAGGAGGGACCCCTGACCTGATATTATAAGTCTGCCCGGAGGTGGTCTTTGAGTTTTGTGGACTTTTGGCAAAGTATAAAAATAGGGCATCGTTGGACTACTGGTTTGTAAGAACTGTGCTTCATGTGCCGTAATCCAGCCCTCATTGAGAGCTTCCTCAACTAAGATCTTAATTTCATTTCTGGCACTTGACCCCCTTATCACTATAAAGCCAGCAGATAAGGGGGGATCAATAGTAGTGCAGGATACTTCCACTTACAGAGCAGAATGTATCCGCCAACTGAGTAACACACTTTCATATGTTCTCCTAAATGAAGATCCTACTGAGCGACTCACAAATGAAATTAAGATCTTAGTTGAGGAAGCTCTCAATGAGGGCTGGATTACGGCACATGAAGCACAGTTCTTACAAACCAGTAGTCCAACGATGCCCTATTTTTATACTTTGCCAAAAGTCCACAAAACTCAAAGACCACCTCCGGGCAGACCTATAATATCAGGTCAGGGGTCCCTCCTAGAGCCCCTGTCATCTTTTGTGGACTTTTTTCTGAGGCCTCTGGTGCAAACCATGCCTACCTACCTGAAGGACACCAAAGATGTGTTACGAGTGATTCCAGATATTACTTTCAACACACAAACTGATTTCCTTGTCTCGCTCGACGTAGAGTCTCTCTACACTTCCATCCCCCAGGATGAGACCCTAGATACCATCATGCGTATCCTTGAAGAGGCCAATCTGGAATCTATAACACCAGTTCCTTTCATTATGGCCTTAGCAAAAATCGCCATGAAAGAGAACTTTTTTAGGTATGAAAAGTCCATATACCTACAGGTGTCTGGTACAAGCATGGGGAGCTTTTTTGCTCCCAGCTTGGCGAACTTATATGTCCATGCATTTGAGCAGGAATGTGTTTTGACCCCTAACAACCCTTTCAGGCCCCACATCCACTGGTGGAAACGATACATAGATGACATCCTCGTCATTTGGCGAGGAGATGAGGCGTCAATCATATCGTTCCATCAGTGGCTGAATACTCAGAATCGTTTTCTGAAATTCACAGTGGAGAAAAGTAAAGACAGGATTCCCTTCCTTGATCTGTCTATTTTTTCAACCCCTACTGGTCTGGAAACAGAACTCTATAAAAAACCTCTTGCCAGGAATTCGTTGCTCCTTTATGAGAGCCAACATCCTAAATCCCTGAGGGATAATTTGCCCTATGGGCAATTTTTACGGGTTCGACGTAATTGTTCGACATCCACCACCTTTCAGAAACACGCTGAAGGCTTGTCCTTACAACTTAAAGCACGACACTACCCTAAAAAACTGATCACTCGCTCATTGAAACGAGCAGCTAACAACCATCGGGACGCATTACTGGAGGTCCAAGCTGATAAACCACCTCTAGACCGTCTAACCCTGGTGACTACATACAACACTAAGTCCAACCAGTTTCAACGCATTGTAAGGAACAACTGGAAGATTCTGAACTTTGGTGATGAAAGAATCGAATCCCCTCTCTTTGCCTTCAAAAGGTCCACCAACTTAAGGGACCGACTGGTACATACTCGCCCGAGAGATCCTCCGATGAGGACAGTAGGGACCCTTTGGAACACTCCAGCAGTTACCGGACACCACCCTTGCGGGAACTGCACTATGTGTCCCCAAACTGAAAAAATCACTCAAATTGATATAGGCACAGACCGTCCGTGGATCCTTAAACACTTTACTAATTGTAATAGTTCTGAGCTGATCTATTTACTGACATGTCCTTGTCAAGAGAAATATGTGGGTATGACCACCAGAAAGGTGCGAACTAGGATGTTGGAGCACAAAAGTGCTTTTCGCTGTAAAAAAAGTGTTTCCAGACTTACGAAACATTTCATTGAGCTAAATTATAAAGAAACTGACTTCACTTGGACAGTTTTAGAGAAGCCATTTATACCCTCTCATATTGGAGACATAGCCAGATTTCTGTTTGTAAAGGAACAACAATGGATATTCAGATTATCTACTGATTCCAGGGGCTTGAACGATGAAATCCCATGGAGTCAAGTCAAGTCAGAGAATTAATATAGCGCACTACATACCCAGAGGGTCTCAAGGCGCTTAAGGAGGGGTAGGGAATCACTTGTCAAATATCCACGTTTTAAGTTGCTTTCTGAATGCTAGGTGGTTCTGGGTAAGGCGAAGGTAGGTGGGAAGTGAGTTCCAGGTTTTAGGTGCCAGGTAGGAGAAGGATCTACCTCCCATGGTGGTCTTGTTGATGCGAGGTACATTGGCAAGGGCTTGGTTGGAAGATCGAAGCTGGCGGGAGGGGGCGTAGAAGGACAGTCGTGTGTTGAGGCATTCTGGTCCGATTTCGTAGAGTGCTTTGTGTGCGTGGGTAAGGAGCCGGAAAGTGATTCTCTTATTGACGGGAAGCCAGTGGAGGTTTTTCAGGTGACCAGAGATATGTTCTTTACGCGGGATGTCTAATATGAGCCTGGCTGAGGCGTTTTGGATTCGTTGGAGTTTTTTCTGGAGTTTAGCGGTAGTCCCGGCGTAGAGGGTGTTTCCATAGTCCAGTCGGCTCGTGACCAGAGCGTGGGTGACCGTTTTCCTAGTTTCGGTGGGGATCCAACGAAATGTTTTTTTGAGCATGCGAAGAATGTTGAAGCAGGATGAGGAGACGGCGTTGACTTGTCTGTTCATTGAAAGTGAGGAATCCAGGATGACGCCCAGGTTCCGTGCATGGTCTGTCGGGATGGGTGCTTTTCCAAGGGCTTCTGGCCACCAAGAGTCGTCCCATGCGGAGGGGGAGGTACCTAAGATGAGGACTTCTGTTTTATCTGAGTTCAGTTTCAGACGGCTGTGTTTCATCCATTCGGCTACTTCTTTCATTCCTTCGTGTAGGTTCGTTTTGGCGGTGCTAGGGTCATTGGTGAGTGATAGGATCAGTTGAGTGTCATCCGCGTAGGAGATGATGTTGAGGTTGTGTTGGCGGGCGATGGCCGCGAGGGGGCTCATGTATACGTTGAAAAGGGTGGGGCTGAGTGAGGATCCTTGTGGTACGCCGCAGATGACTTCAGTGGCCACTGACTTGAATGGTGGAAGGCGGACTCTCTGGGTTCTTCCGGTGAGGAACGAGGTGATCCATTCCAGAGCTTTTCCTTGGATTCCGATGTTTCTGAGGCGCTGTAGAAGGGTGCTATGGCAGACTGTGTCGAAGGCTGCTGAGAGGTCGAGGAGGATGAGGGCGACTGTGTCTCCATTGTCCAGTAGAGTTCGAATGTCGTCTGTTGCTGCGATGAGGGCGGTCTCAGTGCTGTGTTTTGCTCGGAAGCCGGACTGTGAGGAGTCAAGGGATTTGTTGGCTTCGAGGAAGGCGGCGAGCTGGTTGTTGACAGCTTTCTCGATGACTTTGGCCGGGAAAGGAAGGAGCGAGATGGGGCAGTAGTTTTTGAGTTCGGTGGGGTCAGCTGTGGGTTTCTTCAGAAGCGCGCTGAGTTCAGCGTGTTTCCAGCTTTCCGGGAAGGTGGCGGATTTGAAGGAGCAGTTGATGACGTCTCGGAGGTGCGGTGCTATGATGGAGTCTGCTTTGTTGAAGATGTGGTGAGGGCATGGGTCTGTGGGGGATCCTGAGTGGATGGAGTTCATCAGGCGGATGGTGTCCTCAGTGGAGATTGGGTTCCAGTCATTAAGGATGTTCGAGGGGGGTGGAGGTTCAGTAGATGGTTGGGTGGGTTGGTCTTCGGGTTGGTTGTCGAAGCTGTTGTGGATGTCTGCAATTTTGTTGTGGAAGAATGAGGCTAGGGAGTCGCAGAGTGCTTGAGAGGGGATGATGTCGTTAGAGTTGGCCGAGGGATTGGTAAATTCCTTGACGATGTTGAAAAGTTCCTTGCTGTTGTGGGCGTTGTTATCTAGTCGTTCCTTGAAGGCGGTTTTCTTGGCTTTTCGGATCAGTTGGTGGTGTATGCGGGTGGCGTTTTTGAAGGCGTCCTTGGTGCTGGTGGTTGGGTCTTTTTTCCAGGCCTTCTCAAGGGAGCGGCAGAGTTTCTTGGATTTCTTAAGATCATCGTTGAACCATGATGCCTTCTTGCTGCCAAGTTTGCTTTGTCGTTTTTTCAGTGGTGCTAGGATGTCGGCGCTGTTGGAAAGCCAAAGGGTGAGGTTGGTGGCGGCTTGGTCGTTGCTTTGTCGTTTTTTCAGTGGTGCTAGGATGTCGGCGCTGTTGGAAAGCCAAAGGGTGAGGTTGGTGGCGGCTTGGTCGGGGTTTGAGGAGTAGGCTGGGGGGTTTAGAAGAAGCGATGAGGAGATCTGGTCGATGGTGATTTTGTTCCAGTTTCTTTGCAGAGTTGGTTGGGGTTGGTTGTTGGGTTTGGGCTTGTTGTAGGTAAAGTGAACGCAGCTGTGGTCAGTCCAGAGGAGAGCCGTAGTGTGGCTGAAGGAGACATGATTGCTGGAGGTGAAGATAGGGTCGAGAGTGTGACCTGCGATGTGGGTGGGGGAAGTGACCAGTTGTTTAAGTCCGAGGTTGGCGAGGTTGTCCAGAAGGGTGGTGGAGTTGCGGTCGTTGTTCTTTTCAAGGTGAAAGTTGAGGTCTCCCAGAAGGATGTAATCTTTGGAGGGGAGGGCGTGTGGGGTGATGAAGTCCGTGATGTCCTCACTAAATTGTGCACGGGGTCCTGGTGGCCTGTAAAGGAGGGTGCCTCTGAGTGTGGTCTTGGGGTCGATGTGGATCTGGAAGTGAAGGTGTTCAGAGTTGGCGAGATTGATGTCAGAGCTGGTTGAGATGTGGATGGATTTCTTATGGACGATAGCGATTCCTCCTCCTTTGAGGCCGGTACGGTCCTTGCGTATGATCTTATAATCTTCTGGGATGGCAATGGTGATGTCTGGGGCGGAGGAGGCGTTCATCCATGTTTCTGTAAGGAAGGCGACGTCCGGAGAGATGGTGTCTAGTAGATTCCATAGGTCAATGGCGTGCCTGTGGACCGATCGGGTGTTGAGCAAGATGCATTGTAGGTGGTTGGGGTCGGGAATCTGAGGTGTGATCGTAGCGGAGATGTTGACGGTGCCGATGAATCTGCAGGAGTAGCATGAGAAAGGTCCATGGGTGTGTCCAGGAGCGGCTTGGACGCAGTTGGGGGGACGGCCGGGGTTAAGGGCTAGGAGGGTGGAGGCATCGTAGGTAATGCGGGAGGGCTGGGCAATGCGAGGGCCAGGGGGTCTGGCGCTGGGCGCGGGCTCGGCGCGGACGGGCGTAGACGGGCTTACCTTTGGCGCACCTTCGGCGCGACTGGGGCGCGGTCGCTGCGCGTGGACGCTGCGCGTTATGACATTGGTCATAAATGGATGGTGGAGGGGGCGGAGCGTGGGAGGGGCAGCAGCTGGGAGGCGGTGGCGGGAGGAGGGGCGGACCAGGGGAAAACAACAACAGAAAATGGAGGGTCAAAGGCTAGGGTCACAGCGTGTAATGAGAAAGAGCCTAAAGCGCACAAATAAGTATCAGTATAGCGGCAATCACCGTTATTTACTCAGCGAGGTCGCGCTTCAAATTAATAAATAAATTAATCGACAGTGCAGCGCGAGAAAATCAATGGAGCGACAGTGCAGCGCTGTAAATAAATAAATAGTTGCGTGCAGCGCTAGGCGAGCAGAGAGCGGCAGAGATGCAGGTCAGGAGAACAAAACGATACCAGCGTCTTGGGAAACAGGAGCGTGGAGGAGCAACCGGACTGAAGGAGGGTCCAGGCGGTCACAGCGAACTCAGGAGCGAGTAAAGGAATTAATCGTGGGTGGGAGGGGCAGCAGCTGGGAGGCGGTGGCGGGAGGAGGGGCGGACCAGGGGAAAACAACAACAGAAAATGGAGGGTCAAAGGCTAGGGTCACAGCGTGTAATGAGAAAGAGCCTAAAGCGCACAAATAAGTATCAGTATAGCGGCAATCACCGTTATTTACTCAGCGAGGTCGCGCTTCAAATTAATACATAAATTAATCGACAGTGCAGCGCGAGAAAATCAATGGAGCGACAGTGCAGCGCTGTAAATAAATAAATAGTTGCGTGCAGCGCTAGGCGAGCAGAGAGCTGCAGAGATGCAGGTCAGGAGAACAAAACGATACCAGCGTCTTGGGAAACAGGAGCGTGGAGGAGCAACCGGACTGAAGGAGGGTCCAGGCGGTCACCTGGACTACCCTATGATTGGCTATCTTTACTATATGGTCATTACACACTTGTCTAGTAGTCCTGCTGAATATACATAAACTAGCTTTATACACTACATCTTCCTTAGTCACTGTACTATGTGTATAGCTATATCTGTTTTTTTCAAGTACCTTTTCTAGAAAATTATGATTAGCATGAGATAAGGTCACACACAATTGGGATAGGGCCTGGTTAGACCACTTGCGTAGTGTTTAAAACTTCATTGGTTTAATGATCAGCTATCCCAGTCATACGCTTACGAACTACAATCTCTATCATTGTAGTCATGGCGAGATCTCGCGAGAACTCGCGCCTAAATCGGCAACCAGGAACCACCTTTTGAGACCGATCACTGTGATACAGCATAATGTACCCATGCGAAAGATCTGAGCATAAGAAACTGGCACAAGGTTAACGATCAAATAACATATATTCCCTGTGTGAGGTTAAACCTGACCTCGTAAATTTTTGGGTAATGCGCAATTAATTAGCATAAGGGTAACTATCCTCTATGTGGCTGATAACAGATATGTATTTGCACTCCCAAAGTCCACGGCGATCTGAATTATATTCTGTGAATATAACTGGCCTAACATTGGGAATTGGACATAGAACTACATTTCCCTTGTCTGGTAGTTCCGATAGCGATCGTAGCTCGAACTACAATCTCTATGGTTGTTGTTCTGCCGAGACCTCGCGATATCAGGCGTCTCATTTAGCAACCATTAACTAACCTGGCGATCGATTATTGAGCAACAGAATGACATCCTTTATGCATTTGCTAAGCTAAATACAATAGCGTGCCCTTTCTAGAAGCACCAAGTTTTGGTGCAATTCCAACTCTAGAGAAACAGCGCAGCAACAACACTCGCGCTGATAGGGGCACCTCAATGGAGAACACACCCATATAAGCTGGACTCCATTTACCCAGCGTTGCCTCCCCCAGCCTCAGACACAGCTTGGGGCAACGACGGATAGGTGAGTGCTGGGACCATGTTAAGAATTCCTAACATGTGGTGATTTGATACCCCTTTGTATACTTTTATTTATCCTACCTGTAGTGCGAATAGCTGGGGGTTACCCTTTTTTAGAGATTGGTTGTGAGTTTTTTAAGCTATGGATGAGGACTTTCTAGTAACTCCAAACAAGAAGTTAGGCTAAACCTTGCTTTACCTCTCCCTGATTTGGATTACTTTTCCTTATCCTTAGAGCGTGGCCTCCCTTACTCTGAGCTTGGTCCAGGTGAGGTGAGGCAATTTCCCCTGTCAAGAAGGGTGAGTAAGGAACCTGATGTTCCTCTTTGTTAACGGTATTATAGTGTTATATAACCAGCGCATTCATACCACTTTGCATTTTGTGTTATAGGTGATTCACACACCAGCTGACATGGAGGAATAGAAATATATCCTTTAAAATATGTCACTGTTTATGATTTATGAATTGAGTTGATTTGTTTTGAACACTTGCAGTAGCAAAAGTTTTTAAGAACAGAGGCCCTGAGGAAAGCCAAGGGAGTGTATCCCCTACTGGTAGAAACATGTCGGCCCTGAAGCAGTCATTTGTTTATACTGCTGTTTTTGCGCTGTTCTGGTTTTTAAATTGAAAGAGGTTCTTCACTCATTAAATTTTACTGTGAGTCCTCTATTCCTTTTTATTGTCACTTTCTCTTCACATCTTCACCCTTTGCACTGCACCTTTTTCCAATTGGTGATCCCACGCATGGTCGGCTAGTGACTGCGGGCGTGACCCCAGTCCTGACAGGCGGTTTTGGTTGTAGTCTCAATTGATCTAGGGACACACCAGCCTAGCCCTGTGGATGACCACATGAGAAAACTACATCACCAACAAGATTTTGATGGTAATCCATCTCTGGATATTGGATTTCACCTTAAGTTGCTGGTGGTTCCATGCGTTGGTTTACTATACTCTATATAACTAGACCATCTAATTACCGCACAGACATTCAGTTGTTCTACACTATGTATGGCTTTAGACACACCTTTGTCTTGATGATAGACCCCCAGTTTTCTTGTATTTAGATATTGTAATAGGGGAAATTACCTGGGCCGGTCTTTAAATTCCCTTAGACCCTCCAACCCTCGTTTTTGTTTTTGTTTAATGTATATATACAACCAAAGGATGCTTTCTAGTAAAAATAATGAGCATCTCACAAGATTAGCAAAGGAGGCACTTCAGCTGACATCGAGGGTCCCTGCATGCTGAGACTTTACACCCGCCAGGTAAGGGGTTAATTCGTCCCTTGGGGGGATTCTTGTCTTGACACTTGCAAGCACTCTAGGTACACGCAAAGTAGGGCTTGCATAGTAGGAATGCCCCTGATTACAGCCTTGTATCATATACCTGCATATATACACACTGTTTTAGCACCATGGACTGCATCAACTATTTACTCTTTTGCTGCTTGTAATCACTTTCATCTGCTTCTGTCGACTGATTATCGCAGCAAATGTATTCTATTCAAGAATAACATTGGTTCAATATATATATGGAAAAAGTCCCACTGTGTAGTCTCTGTATATTTCTCTGAGCACAAGTAAGCATGAGTGACTGAGCGAATGATTCTGATCTGTTACCTGGATCCCTGAGGTGTCAGGGTTGTCATGTTCAGTGGTTGCCAGAAATGATTTGTTCTCTGCTAGTGTTGCAGGACTTACAGTAGCACTGTGAGCTAGCTAGTCTCCATGCCATCATATCCTATGTGGGGGCTTGGATTCAGTCTGGGCACCTCACCCAAAGTTTATGTTGTCCAACAAACACACAGATTTGACGGATTAGTGGGAACTATATGGCAGTGAAGTTTTAAAACTGCCACTTCGAGCTGGCAAAATTAGCCTTCTGATATGCCTAAGCCTCACTCTTAAATACATATAAGTCATCTCTGAGGTAGGCCCTAAAAAGCCCACAGGGTGGGGCGCATTGTATTTAAAAAGTAGGACATCTGTTTTACATGTCCTGGTAGTGGAAAGTCCTACATTTGTTCTTCACTACTGTAAGGCTTAACTCTCCTATTGGATAACATTGGGTTATCTTATTACATTTAATAAGTTCTAGCTCTTGGTTTGGAGCAAGTAAAAGGTAGAAATATCATATTTGGACACAAGTGGATTGTAATTTAAAATGTAGTGGTAAAGTCGGATTTGAAGTCACAATTCCGAAAATGCCTCTTTTAGAAATGTAGTATTTTCTTGCCCTAACCATTTGGTGCCTGCTGCCAGTGTTCTGGGTCGAATATGTGTCATTATCCCACAAGACATTACCCCGTATACCATCACCCCACATTTTTTACAACGCAAGTGCAATTACTGCGCGATACCATCACTCTGCAAACCTTCACTCTGCATATGACTTTACCACGCATTCCATTACAATGCAAAGGCATGCTTGGTGAAGGCATAAACTGTGTGAAAGTGCTTTACCTAAAAATATATATATATATATTCTCTGAAAAAAACATAGGTTTCAGAGGCGTTATAGTTAGAAATTAACATTTAAAAAACCTTAGAAATTCACTGAAAAAAAACTAGGTTTCTTGAGTGTTATAGTTAGCTGGACATTTCACTCGTACAAAACCATAAAAATTCCTCCGTTAAAGTTAGTGCTGCTAACTATAACTCGCGCGCCCGCAATGCACTGCTGATGATGTCACATATTACATCATTCATGACATGGTCAGTGACATCACTGATGACATCACTGATGACATTTCAAATGACATCACTGATGACATCATCCACATGACAATCTTATAAACCTCATCACACACTAGTATAACCTTTGAACACTCACTATAAAATATAGAGTACCATATTTGATCTATGAGAAAGTGCTGCAGCGTGACACTGCAAGCCCTTTAGCTGCACTGCGCTGCAAACTTCCGAAGCACAGGGATGTGACATATTTACATGAATATGTTGCAACTCTCTACTTCCCTCTGCACTGGCGCACAAACTGCAGCCATGCGCTGGCGCAGGCACCGTTGCACCATGGTGCAAGAATGTCTGTGTTGTTGGGAGATTATTTTTGTGCAGGAAGGGACACCTTCCTGCACAAAAACAATTAGTAAAGGCATTTTCCTCCTTCAATGTGTGCTGTGGAATGCAGCACACGTTGAAAGAGGAAAAAACTGGGAGAAATGGAAGCATTTCTCCTTGTTGCGCCTCGCTACACCACCTCTAGGATGGTGAAGCATTTATACGTATCTCCAGATTTCCGATTTCTCATAAATCTTGAGATGTGTCTTGTTCCATGGGTGTTGTTTGGGAACATACACAGTAACACCCATGGAACGCCCCTTCAACACAAAGTGCTGCGTTTCAATAGGCCGTATTTTCAAGGAGAGGAAAATCTACGTAAGGTGGCTTTTCCTCTCCTAGTAAATATTGAGGAGTCCGGGGCGCCATCACTACGTCAATAAAAGTGACGTACTGGTGGCGCAGGGGGCTTGTAAACCTGCGCCATAAGTGCTTAGGTATTGAAGGAGTGATACAATGAGAACTTACAGCCTGATTCATGTAGGCAATAGCGCTCGCAAAAGGGCCAGATTCTGAGAATCTGGCCCTTTGCGAGTGCGATTTTTGCATTTGGTATTCATGATACCAAATGCAAAAATCGCTATTTAAGAAGTCGCAAATATGCGAGGAATAGCATTTAAGGAATCTCTATTAGAGATTCCTCAAATGCTATTCATGACACATCCTGAAATTGCGATTTAGCACTTTTGGGGCCGCTATTTACCGAGAGGTCAGACCTGTCGGTAAATAGCAGAAACTCAGAAAAATGCTTTTAAAAGCATTTTTCTAAGTTGCATGTTGCACACACACATGTCCTTTGGACATGTGTGTGCGCAACACCTGTCCAAATGTGCATTTTAGGGGTGCTACAGGGCGTCCTTTGGACACCCCTGGCACCCTTTCAGTCGCTATCTCATTTGCGAGTAGCAAATTGCTACTCGCAAATAAGGGATACTCCCCATTCATTCCTATGGGCCTCTTGGGCCATAGGAATGAATGGGGAGTATTTGCGAGTAGCAAATTGCTACTCGCAAATAAAGAACATGTAGGAATCGCTATTTTATTAGCAATTCCTACATGAATGCCGTTTTGCGTGTCCTCAATAGCGAGTCGCTATGATTCGCTATTAGGGCCACGCAAAACGGCCCGTACATGAATCAGGCTGTAAGTGCTGGATGGGTGATTGATGAAGTGCATGAGACTGACAGGGGGTATCCTAGGCTGCATGGGTACGACTTCAGTAGTTAGTGGAGTGTACCAATATTATGTATGTGCTTAAAGGTTTGTAGGGAATGTGCACAAAATATTGTACGTGTACTTGTGTTGGTGCCTAGGTAATTCTATAAGAACACCACTAGTAATTGGAATGATGACAGTGCTGCAAACACAGTGCACAGTTAATTTATAAGTGCTTAGGTATTGGCAGAGTAATAGGATAAGTAGATAGTGGTAGACACGTGATTAAAGAAGTGCTGCGGACAGACTGGGAGATTCCTAGACTGCATGGGTACTAATTGGGTATTTGGAAGAGTGTATCAACAGAATGTAGCTAGTTAGAGGACTACATGGATAGTGCACACACTATTGTTGCTGTACTTGTGTTAGTAGCTAGGCCTTTCGATAAGTTCATGACTAGTAACTAGAATAATTAGAGTACTGCAAACAGAGTGTATAGTGAATTTATAAGTGCTTTGGTATTGGCAGAGTGATAGGATAAATAGATAGTGCTGGATGACTAATTTGAAAAGTCCATGGGACTGTCAGGGGATTCCTATACTGCATGGGTACTAAGTAGGTATTTACAAGGGTGTCTCAATAGTATGTAGCTGGTTCGAAGTCTGCATGCATAGTGCACAGAATATAGTAGCTGTACTAATGTTTGTGGCTAGGCTATTCCTTAAGTACATGACTATTAACTAGAATGTTTACAGTCCTGCAAACAGAGTTTATGCTCAATTTATAAGTGGTTAGGTATTGGTGGAATCATAAGATAAGTAGATAGTCCCGGATGGGCGATTGGAGAAGTGCATGAGATTGACAGGAAGATTTCTAGGGTGCATGGGTACTACTTGGGTATTTAGTGCAGTGTAGCAATAGTATATTTGTAGTTATACGTCTACATACATTCTGCAGAGAATATTGTAGGTATATTTGTCTTAGTAGCTAGGCCGTTCCATAAGAACATGACTTATACGTGGAATGATTACAGTGCTACAAATACGGTGTCTGGTGAATTTATAAGTGTATAGATATTGTCAAAGTGATTATATAAGTACATAGTGCTGGATGGGTGATTAAAGAAGTACATGCGACTGACAAGAGAATTAAGAGAATTCCAAGGCACATGGGTAGTACCTAAGTATTTACTAGATTGTACCAATGGTATGTATGTGCTTAGAGGTCGGCATGCATAGTGTATAGAATGTTGTATGTATACTTCTCTTAGTAGGTAGGGCATTCCGTAAGTACATTTCCAGTAATTGGAAAGATTACAGTGCTGCAAACAGACTGCAAGGTGATTTTATAAGTGCTTAGGTATTGGTGGAGTAATAGGATAAGTAGATAGTGCTGGTTGGGTGATTGGAGAAGTGCATGAGACAGACAGGAGGATTCCTAGGCTGCATGGGTGTACTTTACTAAGTACCTGGTTAGAGGTTTATATATAGTGCACAGCTGAATGTAGTGCATGGATAGTCTTTTGATTACTTAATCTTACCTTCACAGTAGTAGATATCAAAATATTCTCAACATTTTTTATAGTTGTTTTCTATAATATAAATGTTAAAAGCTTTCAAACTTTAGAATTAGGATCTGTAGGTTTTGAAGGTTTTATTAAATTAGCACAGTTAATTAAAACCATTGCTATAGAGTATCAACATTAGCGCAATTATCGCGTTAAAAGCAAAATCAAGAAAACCATCAAGCTTTGAGTTCCTATACATATAACTAAAAATGCAATCTTGTAGTTACCATTGTAATCACATACAGAATTCAAAAGCCTAAAATAAAATAAATGAATACGGGAATACTAGGCCAGGGGATGAAAAAAGTCTGTGATGATTTTTTGGGGGGAAGGAACTTGAAGAGCAGGGGCCAAGGAGGGTAAAAAAAGATTGTCCAGGAGTCTCACGTATTTTCCAGTCCTTACAAGCACTTGAGTGTCTAAGGAAGTAAAGCACAGGGCCGATACCTCCCAACATGACCTGATGCCCCATTTTAAATATTAGGGTTTTAAAAGAAGTCTTCTGGGAGCGTCAAGGGAGGGACAGCAGCACAGAAGATGCAACCATGATTCGGACCTGTAGTTGCACAGTCTGCAGGCCCCATCCTCACTTGTTGGAGCCCATCCGTTGAAGGCAGTGGAGCGCAGACCTAGGAGACGCTTAAACATTATATTCTTCCGAGCTACTGCGTTCAGATTTTCCAAGAGGTAAGATTGAGGTACCCCAGGGAGGTATGAGTTATTCAGGGGGAGCAAGACAGTGGAGGTTTTTAAAGCCTGGGGGGCAGATTTACAAGCCCCTTGCACCTCTATTGCGCCGCCGTTGCGTCACTTTTGGGACGCAGTGGCGGCGCAAAAGATGCGCCATGATGCGGGCTATTTACAACGTGACGCATCTGGGAGATGCGTCACGTTGTAAAGCCCTGTGCCTTAAGGAGGCATTCTGGTGCGGGGGCGTTCCGGCGCAGGAACTCCTCCTAAAAGTGGCTGAGTAAAATCTACAAGATTTCACTCAGTCATTTTTGGGCCCATGCTGCGCCAAAACCCTGCGCCTGCTTGAAGCAGGGGTATGGCTTAACGCAGCAATAGTAGAATGGGCCCCCTAGAGCATTGCTGGAGCTGCGTCGCGCATGCGACGCAACTCCAGCAATGCGATACCTTGACGGCACAGATGTGTGACGCATCTGTGCCATTTTTGCCCCATGGGTGGCGGAGCTGCGGCGCACAATTACTGGCATGCAGTAATGCGCCAGTAATTGTAAATATTCCCCTGGGAGTCCATCCGATGGGAAATTTGTCTAACCTGCTTATTGATAACCTTTTTCCAGATTGTGTATAGAATAGTGTCTGTGGTTAGTAATGAGTTATCGATGTCTAGCGATCTTATGGCCTTTGTGATTTGACAATTCCATGGATTCCCAGCGCTGGCAAGGGTTTCTTTTAGCCGGGCTTTTAGGGTGTTGTCTGTGGCTCCAGAGGTTCAATGAGCCACCTGTGAGAATGACTTCCGTTTTGTCCGGATTAAGTTTGGGGTGGTTGCTGTTCATCCAGTCATGGATGAACAGCAATGTCATCTGGAATTCTTGATACAGACGTTTTGACCCAGAATCGATGCACGTGTGGTATAAACCTTGCTAGAGGGTCTATATAAGGACAGGGGTTGCGGAAGGTGGGGCAATGGATCTTAAATTGGTACTACAGTGTAGTAGGTATGTCTCAATAGTGGTAGATTTCTGAAGATGCAGTAGTGAAGTTACGTTCTTTTAATAAAAATGCTGTTGATAATAGGAGATTCACACGTGGCTGTATTAGATGGTGACTACTAGGCGCTGCCGAACTGTAAATGGTAGAACACAGGAATGTAGACTCTGTGAATAGCAAAAATGCGCAGAAAACAGGGGGTTCAACTGTGGTTTTAATCAAGAGCTTCTGTAGTTCACGGCTGAATCGAACGTAGTGGCGTTCATCGTCAGCTTGATAGAACAGAATCTGCAAAAAGCAGAGATTCAGCAGGAAAATTGGGCGGAGAGTTGAGATTCAACTATGGTTTTGAACAAACGACGTGCATGGGTCACCGCTAAAAAAAGGTGTTCTCCACAGCTCTGAATCTAGCAAACGCTGGAGTGTCAAGGAACGCGGGAGAGTTTTATCCGCTGGTTGCTTCTGCGATTTTTAAGCCGAAAATGTTGAAAGACAGGGTCGTGTGGCAGGGAAAGTCTTGAGTTAGTCAGGATATCCTAAATGGCACTGCTCATCGCTAGGCTCGGAAGGAATTCTTGAGCAGCGGTATGGGAGTTGTTAATTGGGAAGATTAGTTGGAAGTCATCTGGGTAGTAGAAAGTTCCTTTCCTTTAGTGCGTGAATCAGCGGGAGGAGGTATAGGTTAAACAGGTGGGGGGATAGCGAGGAGCCCTGGGGGATTCCACAGGTGTTTCCTAGGAGAACCGCTTGGCAGCGTTTTTAGGAAGGAACTTTTAAGTGCCGGTCCTTGGCTTCCTGCATCTCTGACACGGTCGATCAGGGTGTTATGGTCGACCATGTCAAAGGCAGCCGAGAGATCTAGTAGTACTAGTGCTTGGGGTGATTTCCCGTCCGCTTTCTCCCGCACGGAATCCTGGACTGCTAGTACCACTGATTCTGTGGAGTGAGCCGGACGGAACCCTGCTTGATGAGGGTCCAGATAGTCTGACTGCTCCAGGAAGGCAGATAAGTTTTTGGCTACATGTGCTTCAAGTAGTTTAGCCAGATAAGGAAGCAGTGAAATGGGTCGGTAGTTAGTGAGGGTCTCGGGGTCTGCTCCAGGTTTTTTTAAAGAGAGGAATGAGAGATGCTTCTTTGAAAGTATCAGGTACATGGCCCTGGGATAGTGAGTTGTTTAAAAGGGTCATGGCAGGCTCTGGGTAGGCCGAGAAGACTTCTCTTAGAATCCAAGGAGGGCAGCAGACTCTGAGAGAGCCTGATTTTAATTTGGTTATCAGGTCTGTGAAAACTTATTGGTTTATCATAGGAAATTGTTCTAGCCTTTGTGTGTTTTTTGGTTTTATTTCGCAAGTGGGTTTTGAGCAGAGAGGGATGCTGGCTTTGATCAATTTTATCTTGTCAATGAAGAAGTTATTCAAGGAGTCACATAAGGATTGGGAGGGTTTGATTTTTTGGACTACTCTGTCATGGTTTGATAGATCATTGGTTATGGAGAAGATGTCCTTCGATTGGTTTTTGGAGGTGAGGATTTTGGCTGAGAAATATTTGGTTTTCGCAGTTATAATCGTTTTTTGTAATGTTTAAGAGTGTTTATGAAGATATTCTTGTCTTCCGGTAAATATTTGTGTCTCCATTTCCTTTCTGCTTGACGCAAGGCAAGTTTTAGATCTTTTAGATCTGTGCAGAAGCATTTCTGGGCTGCATGGTGTCGTGGCCGTTGTGTTTTCTTAAGCGGGGCATGTTTGTTGCTGGTAGTCAGCAGCCAGTTTGTCAGGTTTTCCTTATTATTCCCTATGGTGGGTTGAGCGATGGTGATAGTATTGGCCAGGGTTTCCAGGAATTGACCTTTGTGAATGGTGTTCCAGCTCCTAAAGTACCCTAGGTCAGGTGGGGGGATTTTCAATTTGGCGAGGTTACTTATGGAGAATGAAATCAAATCGTGGTCTAACCAGATGCAGGGGCTTACATCTAGGTTTGTTATAGTCAGATTTGTTGACCATACCTGATCTAAAGTATCCCCTTTGATATGCGTGAGGGTTGTGATGTGCTGGCTGAGATTAACCGCCATATTCATGAAAATCGGCATTTGCGATTCTGAAATAGCGAAAAATAGCGAATCGCTATTCAGAAATCGCAAATCCGAATTCATGAAGAATTGCGATAAAAAAAAGCGATTCGCACGCGATCGCAAAATCCGATAGCGATCCGATCGAAATTGCGATTAATCGCAGATTAATCGCAATTTCGGCCTACCCGTGGCTGGACTGCGATCTCGCAAATAGCGATATCGCTATTAGCGATATCGCTATTTGCGAGATCGCAAACTCGCGAGATCGGGAAAACGGGAAGTCGCATTTCGAGCCCAGTGATGACATCACAACCAGGAAGCTGCCGGTTCCCAGCACCATTTTGCACATTGAGGCACAGAGACAGGGAGCACATAGAAGAGCTGCTGCACATCTTGGCTAGTAGAGTGATCCACAGAGCCACAACCCATACCATGGCTGAGGAAGCTGCACCAGGGACCAGCAGCTCGTCTGGGAGAAAGCGAAAGCTCAAATTCTCCGAGCAGGAGCTGGAGCACCTTATCGAGGGAGTTGTGGCTAACCACGACCAACTGTTCGGTGCCAATTCCAGGAGGGTCCCAGAAATGGAGAAGAGGCGCATTTGGCAGGGGATAGCCTCTGCAGTAAACTCGGTGGGAGTGGCGGCCAGGTCCCTGGAAGAACTTAAAAAGCGGTGGTACGACCTCCGAGGCCGTGCCAAGGAGAAGGTGGCGGCGCGCCTTGGGGAGTCCTCGGGCACAGGAGGAGGAGGTCCGACGGTACCACCGAACACCGCCCTGGAGGACCAGGTTGAAAACACCCTGGAGAGGGAGGCCTGTGTGGGTTTCACTGCACTGGACTCATCCGGCCCCACACAAGACACCCAAGGTAAGTGGCATGCGACTGCGACCCTGCCCCCTATGGATGTCCATGACCAAATAGGCTCCCCCAATGTCCCATAGGCATGTCATTGTTGCACATCAAGGAATGTCCTGAAGCATTGTGGGAGATGTAGTCTGGCCACAATGTAGTAGTACCACAATGCAGCCAGTCAGGTCCCAATGCACACAAAGCCACTGCCATTCAGGGAATGTCACCCAGCATGCATGTAGCAACTGCACGTCTGCCAGATGCATACAACTAATGGTCCTCCACTTACCCCCACAGGTGGCGATACCAGTGACAGTGACAGGCTGGTGATCGACGACAGCGTCCTGGAGGTGCCAACACCTACCCAGGCACCAGCCCCTTCCGCTGCAACTGTACCACCAGCAACTACCACCAGCAGCGTCCCACCTGCAACTGCTGCAGCGCCCTCATCCGCTGCCATGGCAGCCCCCATTGTGCTCCCTGCCACCGCTGCTCCTCCCAGAGCTGCAGCCAGGTCAGTCACTCCTGTGGCCCCTGCAGCGACTGCTACAGCCACACCAGCAGGCACACCCCCTGCGACGAGCACACCTGCAACACCGGTGGCCTTACCCCCAGCAGCTGGCGCCTCAACATCCGGGGCTGCGCCACTGTCCACTCAGCCCCCAGCCTCACAATCCGGCCAGCAGGGCAGGCGTGGCAGGTCACGCCAGCGCTCCGCAGCTGCTACCAGGCGGGCCAATGGTGATGGACAGGCGCGGCTCAGCATCGAGAGACGGATGCTGCGCATACACCAGCGCCAGGCACGGCAGCAGGGGGCAATTCACCTCCAACTATACAACATTGGCCGCAACGTGGCATGTGTTGCTACCCACATTGAAGGCATGAGGGCCGACCTGGCCGGTGTGGGCGATGGAATGGCCCGCATTGCTGCAGCCGTGGAGGCCAACACCCGTGCCATGAATAGAATGTACGGTGGCCAACGCCGGCACCACCGCCAACTGTTGACCCAGCTTGGCACCTACAGCAGGGCAAGCTATGTGTCGGCAAATGCCACATCCCTATTGGCGCGGCGCTGTCTGACACAGCAGCACACTGTCATCCAGTGCAGTGTGGACATGACGAGGGTGCTGGAGACCCTCACCACGGCTGTCGTGGCTCTTCACCCTCCACCTATTCCATCTGTTGTGGGGGGTGATGATGCGAGTGAGGGGGCGTCCAGCCTGAGCTCACAATCAGCCTCACAGGCCCCACTACCCACCCGCAGCACCAGGACCCCCCCATTGCCTGACGCCCCGGAGGAGGAAGGCCCTCAGAGGCGTTGTGGAGGGACACGCTCTAGGCACACCTAGAGAACTGTAATCACCACTGGCACAGGCTGAGGTCAAGCCTGGCAAGCACAGCAGTATGGCGTAATACTGTTTGTGGGACTAATTTGGCACAGACCCTTATATTTACTTTTGTGAATAGAACACGTACTTTTATTTTGAACTTTGGCACAGACCCTTATATTTCATTTTGTGAATTGAACACGTACTTTTATTTTGAACTTTGGCACAGACCCTTATATTTCATTTTGTGAATTGAACACGTACTTTTATTTTGAACTTTGGCACAGACCCTTATATTTCATTTTGTGAATTGAACACGTACTTTTATTTTGAACTTTGGCACAGACCCTTATATTTCATTTTGTGAATTGAACACGTACTTTTATTTTGAACTTTGGCACAGACCCTCATATATCATTTTGTGCATTTAACAAATACATTTATTTTCCTACACACATTAGCGTTGTGTCATCATTACATTTTGCATGCATTGTTGATTAGTGGGGTGATGGCAGTGGTTGTACTAGAAACTGTTCACTGTGATGTGGTTGCGACGTCTGTGCCCTTCTGCTGGGGTCTCCCCTTGTGCATGGCGCGCATGTGCAGGTGGCCGGTTGTCCCCCTCAGATTCACTGCCAGAGATGTCAACAGGTATCCGGCGCTTGGTTGCAATGTTATGTAGTATTGCGCAGACAGCCACTATGCGGCAGCACTTTGCAGGACTGTAATACATGGCCCCACCTGTCTTGTGCAGTATGCAGAACCTGCTCTTGAGCAGGCCAAATGTCCTTTCTATGCAATTCCTTGTCCGTATGTGAGCAATATTGTAGCGCCGTTGCTAGGGTGTAGCAGGGTTGAGGTATGGGGTCAGGAGGTATTCACGGAGGGCGTAGCCACTGTCACCTGAATGAGAGGAGCAGATGGTGATTGCCTGTGCTGCGCTGTTACATCTTTGCAATGTGACATTTCAATCAAAGTGTACTTACCAAGTAGGTGTCCTTCCCCAAACTCTCCCCTGACCAGCCGTGTGTGGAGTCCGCTGTGCCGGAAGATGAAGGAGTCATGGGTACTCCCTGGGTACCGTGAGACGATGTCAGTGATGTATGTCTTGGCATTGCAGACCATCTGGATGTTGAGGGAGTGGTAGCACTTTCTATTGCAGAACATATACTCCATGCCAGCTGGTGGGCAGATGGCGACGTGGGTACAGTCTATACATCCGAGCACATGTGGAAAATGGGCTACATTGTAGAATTGTAGCTTTGTCATGTCCAATTCCTGTTGGCTGGCGGGGAATTTGATGTGACGGTGTAGCTGGGTGAGCATGGCGTCAACAAAACTGTTGAGGCAGCGTGACATGGTGGGCTGGGATATTCCCCCAGCAGCCGCTACTACCCCCTGGAAGCTTCCGGAGGCCAGGAGGTGCAGGCTACACAATACCTGCACATGTGTAGGCACCGCATTGGTATGGTTTGTTGGGTGCTGCATCAGGGGGTCAAGGTCCTGTATTAGCTGCATTATCATTTCCCCATTCAGCCTGTATTTAGCATATATCTGCTCTCTGGTTTGGCCCAGCAAGGTGACCCACTGGCGGAATATCCTGGCCTGGATCCTGCGTCTCCTCCGTGCTAATCGCTGTAGCCTGCGACGCCTCACCACCATGTACATTCCTGGCATTGTGGGACTCCTAATGCTGCTGCTGATGGTCCTTATGTGTGATTGGTCAGGCCAGTACCTGTTGGTGATAGGACAACGGTTTTTTGAAAAAAAATTTCAATGGCTTTCATGGTTACCACCTGCTTTGAGTTGTCCTTATTTTGCGCCGTGCAAATAGCGATTTTTGGGCTTTTCGCTAATTGCGAATTTTCTTGAATGCCGATAGCGATTTATTTTGCGAATTCGCTATTATTTTCGCAGATTCCGTGGTGTGTCGCTATTTCCGAATCGCTAATGCTCTGCGGCAGGGATTCTGCGATTATATTAGCGAATTCGCTAATATGTGTTTGCGAATTCGCTATTTTCTTGTTGAATGCCGATTACGGAAATTGCGCCCGCATTTGCGTTTTCGCAGCGATTGCGGGCGCAATTTCACTTCATGAATCAGGCTGTAACAGCCAGATTCATCAAAGACCCATTTTGCGAGTCTTTAATAGCGATTCATAAGGAATCGCTATTACAGACTCGCAAAACGGGATTCATGTAGGAATCGCAAAATAAAATTCGATTCCTACACATTCCTTATTAACGATTAGCAAATTGCTAATCGCAAATAAGGAATAACTCCTCATTCATTCCTATGGGCCAAAAGGCCCATAGGAATGAATGGGGAGTTTTCCTTATTTGCGATTAGCAATTTGCTAATCGCAAATAAGATAGCGATTTAAAGGGTGCCAGGGGTGTCCAAAGGACACCCTGTAGCACCCCTTAAATGCAAATTTAAACAGGTGTTGCGCACACACATGTCCAAATGACATGTGTGTGTGTAACATGCAAAAGAAAAAAATGCACTAAAGTGCTTTTTACTCTTTTTTTGCAATTTACCACGAAGTCAGACTTCGTGGTAAATTGCGACCAAATATTGCGAATTCGCAATTTCAAATTGGTTGATGAATTGCATTTAAGGAATCTCTATTAGAGATTCCTTAAATCCAATTCCTCGCAAATATGCGATTTCGCTAATAGCGATTTTTGCTTTTGGGATGATGAATCCCAAATGCAAAAATTGCACTCGCAAAGGGCCAGATTCTCAGAATCTGGCCCTTTGCGAGCGCAATTCCGCTTGATGAATCGGGCTGTTAGTCTCATAAGTAGGTCAGTTAGTTCATCCGAGTGAGGTCCACCGGCTGGGTCATTAGCCCAGTAGTTGAAGTCACCAATAAGGAGTACTTTTGCATGGTTAGTTGTGAGGTGTGTCATCTGTTCGGTCAGGGTTTGAGGGAACTGTGGCATGCTCTGCGGTGGTCTGTAAAGTATGACACACACTAGCGGGATGGAATCAGACTCTAATGTAATCACTAAGTTCTCTACTTGTGGTAGTATAAGGGGGTAAGTACAGAGAATTTTAGGTTTTGTTGTATTATGGCTGCTACCCCATGTCCAGTTTTTTCCTGGTGGCGGTTGGCCTGAAGTATATAATAGTTGCTGGGTAGTGCTGCAAGGATATCAGGAGCGGAATCCTGTGTTAGCCTGGTTTCTGTTAGTAGTAAGATTTCTGTTTTTTTTGTCGTCAATAGGTTGTGTATTTCGATTTGGTGTCGGACTAAGGAGCGGGTATTTAGATAAGTCACTGTTAGGGGTCTTACTTTGGTTGTGGCTTTGAGGATCAATGTTTTTTACTCTGGGAGTTGGTGTTTACTGATTTCTGGCCATGAAGATCTTTTTTCCATTATCCCGTTGGCGGTTATGTTCGCCCAATGGCGCTGATCAATAGAGTATTTGAATAGAATGATTTCAGCTGGATTGCAGAATAGGTGATAGTTTGGGCATAGTGTATTGCCCCTTGCCCCAGTAGGTCGCGGACGGGCGCAGACGGGCTTACCTTTGGCGCGCCGCTGGCATGCCCACTGCGCGCGTCTGTTGCGCTTCCGCATGGTTACCGGCATTTATATTCCACGGCAGCCTCAGCCTCTCTCCCTCCTCTCTGATTGGCCCTCGGGTGGTGGCTCTACCAGGAAGAGAGTGGAGCTGGAAGGCGGCAGGTTTTGGCACGGTAAGTGGGTTCATTTTTTAGAATTCAGTGCATCATATCGCAGCTAAATAGTGACTTTCAGATTCAAGAAATACAATTTTCAAAAGTCTCACCATATCACTGAAAAACATAAATGAGTATCTCTCTACAGAACAATTTCCTCACCACATAAATTCGCAATACAAGCTTCAAATTGAAACCAAACACCAAAAATGATGTTTCATATTTTAACTATACCTCTTTAGACATTTATAAAAACTACTCTCATCACTAATACCTTAACTCAACATATACATTTCCAGTTTGAAATCAACACCTAAAAGTATGCACTATACTACTAATGTACATATCCATACATTAAAACGATCAGTCATAATTAGCAATCCCTTTTCCAACACACACATAATACTATGCAAAGTGTATATTAAACAACATTTAAACACATTACGGAAAAGTGCAATAAATATTTATTCAATACAAAATATGTGACTAACTTCAAATTTTATGAAATATATTTCATGTTTAAAAACAAAGGCACCACATACTACACCCCACAAATGAATAACTCACCTTTAAAATTGATTTGTAGATTATGAAGTATCTGAATCGCACACAATGACTATAGTGCACTGTTCTTAGCAAAAATAATAGCAATGTTTCCCTCTCATTCTGCACACATATACATGTAAATATCAAATCACATTGCTTCCCAGATTAATTTAGATTCTAAGGCACATTTTTATTGGTTACACATATCAACCCTTGCCAAGTGACCTCTAACTGAACCAAAATTGCTTCTGAAATTTCTGGAGTCGAGCCTGGCCGTGCACTCTAAGCGATGGAACAGTGGATCCAGACGAGACTTCAAAAGTATATTACAAATAAATGTTCAATTTTCTTTTCATAACACACTACTTCTAACCATACAAGAGACTTGGGAAATCTCACTGCAATTACATATTACTTTAATATTCATAAGATACACGTTTTAATGGCACACATAACTTTCAACGCTACCCCCATTCTGCTTAATGCCTGTTTCAGTAGTAACAGTTCATGGAACACACAACTGAATACATAGGTCACAAGTTCAGCACACAATGCTGCAAATTCAAACAACAAGTGTGCTTGACTTTTAAAAAAGTCAGCTTAACCTATCTAATTTACCTTTCAAACAGTTTTTACTCACCAATAAGAAACATGCTTCTTAAACACAGAAGCATGCACCCTATTTTTCACTCAATCATGTTCTCAAACAGCCAATCACGTCTCTTCTTTTTTTAAAACTGCATCTTGTCGACCATTTTAGGGAAAATGTCAAGATTATAGTATGGGGTCCATATACAACAACACTCTGTGTTTTAATATAGATGGCATCTACAGGAGAGATGGTGTACATTTCACAGATGAGGGAAACAGAGTCTTTCTCAACAAGTTTAGACTCTGCATAGGCACTCTCATGTAGGCACCAACATCTCCCAATAAACACATGGGCTCTTTTTAGAGCCAACCAAAATCCAAACATATAACCTAGCTTTATAAAAAATACACCTTACATTTTTTTGCTGGGAGTCATGCACCCAGCACGACTAAGAGTCGCACACCCCTCGTGTTCCCACAAGGTGTCATGCTGGGAGTCGCGCACTCAGCGCGCTCACACAAAGGGCCGCGCTGAGCGTCGCACTAGGGTCGTGACTCCAAATTATTTGTAAAAAAACCCACCTCCTACCACTAATTTCTATTTGCCCCAGGGACCCCATTCCCCGGGGCCATGGGGGAAGCCAAAATCCAATTCAGAGTTTGCTACGGTAGGGCAGGAGATGGGCTCCCGCCCTTCCGCAGCAAACAGCAGTGCCCCGGGGCGGGCACCTTGGGACACTGCAGGAGCAGGCCCTGTGAGGTGGCAGTCCCCAGGGCTATCAAAGACTCCAGGAGGAGGGCCCCGCGGCCCCCCTCCCAACAATTGCAAAGCCTTGGGGAGGTGGTGGTCCTCAGGGCCAAGGGTCCGTTATGGACCCCCAAATTTGAATTTTAGTGCCCCGGGGAGGTAGTGGTCCCCGGGGCGTGTGGGGGGGGTTTGAGCTCCCCACACTGGTATGATTTTAAAAATAAAAGCCCTGGGGTGGTGGTCCCCGGCTGCTGGGGGGCTGTAAGCCCCCTGCAAATATTTATGGTAAGCCTCCGGGGGCGGCGATCCTCGGGCTGCAGGGGGCCTCCTTGGGCCCCCGCTATTACATTTTTACATGCCCTGGGACCTGGCCCACCCGGGGGTTAAAAAATACCAAAGCGAGAAAGCCCTTGCTTAGTTTTTTTTAATTCTTTTGTTTGGATCGCGCACCCAGCGCGCATTCTGCTATTGTTTAAAAAACTATGCTTTTTTTGGCCCTGCGGGTCCTTGTGGGACCCCCTGAGCAGGCCAAGGGTGACAGTATGTTTCGAACCTGTCCCCTTTTCTTTCTTTTCACCTTAGTTTCCCTGTTTCCCTCGGACTCACTTCTACTGAGGCACTAGATGGCTGCCAACACTTCCAGGTTTGGAGTATTAACAGCCAATTAGAATAAAGCTTTTTTTTTTATTCTCTCAGCAACTACTGGACGTATTTACACCATTTAAAAAAGTTATTTCTGAAACAAGGGCTACCTTTGTGCTAAATTTGGTGTAAATCCATTCAGCAGTTCGAGCTGTAGCCTGTCTAAAGTTTCCTAACAGAAATGCATTTTTTTACCTCTTTTTTTTAATTTCTGAGGAACTTCTGAACAGACTTACAATATTTAACAAATAGAGTTCTTTCTGAATCAAGGGCTACCTTTTTGCCAAATTTGGTGTAATTCTGTTCAGCAGTTCGGGCTGTAGCCGTGTTTAAAGTTTCCTATAGAAATTACCATGGAGAAGACACGTTTTGGAACCCCCCTTTTTTCTCAGCCCCCGCTCGCCGAATCACCCCGAAACTTTTAAGGTAGGAGTGGACCGGAGCAGGCCATACGTTTTGAAAATTCCGCAGAGATCCCTCAACCTGAAGCAAAGTTATTGGGAAAAGAAAAAACACTTTTTGAATAGAAACAAGGTCCTAACTATAACTACCTACTGGCGACCGCCAGTACGTAATATATATGTGTATATATCTATATTCACTGAAAAAACCATAGGTTTTACAGACATTATAGTTAGGGATTAGCACTTAAAAAACCTTAGAAATTCACTAAAAAAACGTAGGTTTCAGGGACGTTATAGTTAGTTGAACATTTGACTCATATGAAACCAGATAAAATTGCCTGTTGTAGTTATCTGAGCTAACTATAACTCATGCGCCTGCAATGCATTGGTGATGACGTCACATATTACATCACTCATGACGTGGTCAGTGACATCACTGATAACATCTCAAATGACATCACTGATGACACCATCCAGTGAATGTGTTTTTCTGGAAAGTTTAAATATTTTTCATAGATATCTATGCCAAGGTGTATTGAAGAATGAGTGGATTTACAAGTGCCTGAAAGGATTATTTAGTAGGTGCATGACTGACTGTATAAGTGAGTGATTGAACGTGTCTTACTGAATGCATGGGTTAGTGACTAAACTGTGTGAAAGTCTGTATTAGTCTTCCAGCTAGTGTGTAAGCGACTGCAGGGGTTGGTGAGTAGCTACATGAGTGTCTATATGGGTTATTGATTTGTTGTCTGAGTATCTGTATGGGTGCCTAAGTGTCTGTGTTTGTGTGACTGTGCATATATGTCTGAGTGGGTGATTCACTGGTTATATGGATTCAAAAGTCCATCTAGGAAGGGCTGTATAGGTGAGTTAGTGTGTATATGGGTGTGTTGGTTAGTGAATGAATGTCTCAGTGGTATATGTGTGAGTAACACACATGTTTCAAGGCAGTATATGTGAGTGTTGGAATATGTAAATGACTATATGTGATAGTAAGTTTTTTGAAGAGTTAGTGTATAAATGAGTGTCTGTTTTGATCAGTGATTGTATAAGACAGTAAGTATGTGTTAGTATCTGCATAACTAAGTGATGTGGTGTGTGTATAAATAAAAGAGTTAATGTGTATAACTGTATACATGAGTAAATTGGTATTTGATTGATTCTTTGCATGACTGACTAGGTGTGTGAGTAACTCTATGGATGAGTAGCGGAGTGTTACTGTATGTCTAGGTGTATGATTGCATATTATAGTACTGTATTGATGAGTAACTGCATGTATAAGTGACTGAATGGGTGTACAGACCAAGGAAATAGTGGGTGGTATGTAGCATCATTATATACATCAGATTTCCACGTGAATGATGTCATCAGTGATGTCATTTGAGATGTCATCAATGATGTAATCAGTGAAGTCACTGACCATGTCATGAGTGGTGTAATATGTGATATCATCACCAGTGCATTGCGGGCGTGCAAGCTATAGTTAGCTCAACTAACTATAACAGGCAAATTTATCTGGTTCTATATGAGTCAAATGTTCAACTAACTATAATATCCCTGAAACCTGTTTTTTTAGTGAATTTCTAAGGTTTTTCAAATGCTAATTTCATATTTTAATGTTTATAAAACCTATATTTTTTCTATTACATTTTTCAATATTTCGGAACTCTATTATACTTCTTTTTTTTTACTTTAAAATGCATTTGTATGACTGTATTATTATGCTTAGATTTTTTACGAATATCACGTTGTACTTTGGTTTGACACCTGGTTCCTTTTCTTATTCCTATCAATAAAAATTTTATTGAACTTAAAAAAATGATGTAATGTTTTATATCTTCCCCCAAAAATATGTATCTCTTTTTTATTGTTGAGAAAACTGCACTCCCATACCAGTAGCGTACCAAGCTCCATCACCACGTGAATCCGATATCTACCACATTGCTAAACTCGTACATGATGCGCATTTTGTATCCGACGGGTTCATGACACCGCATCCCGCGGAACATCATGTACGCATGAAGTCACCTCAGCTGCTACTGTGGTATCTGACGGGTACGCAGTACCAAGTCACGCGTTATGTCATGTACGTATGGGGTTGCGCCCACTACACGTTGCGCATGCGCCGAGTGCACACCGCCAGGCACTGTGTTACGTCACAGAAGTATGGTGTTGCACCGGGTACGCCATTCCTTCTTTTTTTTGTCTCAAAAGTGTATCTAAATAACTTTAAACAGTATATGACAGCAAGCGATAATGTAACATATTTTTATTATTTATATATTTCTAACTGTAATAAACTTATATTATTATAATTATATTTTCTCAAAATCGTGTCGGGTGCGGCGTCCTAGCATGCTCGGTGTGCGATTGCCATGTGACTTTAAAAAAAAGCATTTGATTGCTTCATAACATTTCCCATTGTAACAGTTGGACGGCCCCACCCATTTTAGTCATTCTCTCTACAGTGTTTGATGAGAGACTCCACTTCACCTTAAACAGCTTTTTTGAAAAGTTTTTTTTTCTGTGTACACATATCTTATACTACACAAAACATGCAACGATCATCTTGATCAATATTCATGGTCTGTACATTAGACCTTCCTCATATGATGGCCATGCATCTGAAACATTGCATCATAAAACAAATGTGTGTTACAACGATGCCCCTGGTGTGCGTGCACATTATTGTGCTTCCTTTTGGCCTTAGTATTTATAGGCTCTAAGGAATATCATCAGCCATGGGCAGAGTGCACACCCTAGATCACATGTGACAAACAGTAAACAGTAATGTGTAGATTTGTATTGCTGTACGCTCTGCTGTCAGGCTTTACCAATATAGTAGTGAGGCATATGTGAGACTTTCAGATTCACGATTATCCTTGCTTGACTGTAATGAGCGGTAGCACTGTGTATGCCGTAGCCTCACTGCTGATCCTCCTTCCATCTGAGCACATTCACATGTGTACATTTCGTGATAGCAACACTTTTACCGCACACCATTGACATGCATGTCTGCGCATATCCGCAACCTTGACAATGACATGTAATGTTCGCAATTCAATGTTTTCGAACAGCATCTCATTAGCGATAGTTGTCGCCCTTCTGAAACATGCTACAATAATATAAATTGCGCATTCTGCGACGTCAAAACTACAAGAGAAACACACATAACTACACTTCCTGGCCAGGCAGGAACTAAACACCACCCAGATCCCCGGAACAATTATTCACACCCCTACGCTGGCCTGGCGTACGCAAGCCAAGCACACTTTGCGTATGTATAAATAGGATAATAATGACGCCACATGTCCCAGTTCTTCCACACTGCCTCAGGTGATATAGCCGCATCCACCTCGCATATCATAATACGTAATAAAAAAAGGGATCCATGAGGTGTACACCATCCTGCCAATCAACACTGGATATCAATTGTGAACCCCACTGCCCGTCGTTTTTTCAAAGGGATTCATGAGGTGTACAGCATTCTACAATCAACACTACAATGGAATTTTGAACACTGCTGCTGTAGTGTTTGCACACACAACAATAACGGCAGGTGAGCATTGGGCCTGGTTGCACAGCGGCTCCAATTGAGTGCGGGGCTGATGGAGGGGTGGGCTGCATCAGCTTGAGTGTGCAGGTGCAAACAAGCGAAGTACCCTGTGTAATGATGTGATCTCTGACCTCATTCAGTCACATCTCTGTCACATTTTAACCCCTTCGACGGTTATGACGAGCTCAGCTCATCATGAGGCACAGTGGAGCTGTGCTCATGATGAGCTGAGATCGTCATAACTGCTGCGGAACGCCCACGTGGGGCTAATTCCCCCCCTGTGCTGGTGTTCCATGGGAGTGGGCGGAGTCGTGACGAGTTCAGCTCATCATGAGCACAGCTCCACTGTGCAGCATGACGAGCTGGGCTCGTCACAAGCACCGGGGTGCCTGATCGCGACCCCCTTTCCCCTGCAGGGGATTTAGCCCCGGGTGGAAGGGGGTTAAAGACCTGCTGGGCCGTACTGTAGGCCTGAGCCAGCGGGCAGCACTGCTCTATAGACACATGTTGAGCACAGTGCTGTAGGAGGGGTGGGCTGCATCAGCCTGGGTGCGCAGGTGTGAAAAAGCGATGTTGCCAAGCGTAATGATGTGATCTTTCACCTCATTCAGTCACATGTCTGTCTCATTTTAAGGACCTGCTGGACCGTACTGTAGGCCTGAGCCAGCAGGCAGCGCTGCCCTACAGACACATGGGGTTGGCTTTTAGGGCACTGTAGTGAGCTCATTACTTTACGTGTACATGCACACAGGTTTCTGCCACTGCATTACACGCACACATTATGCTTCTAAGTTCTAGCATACGGTCTGTTCCTTTGTATTTGAATCCTTGTTATAACATATTATTTCTTAACCTTGAGTATGGTCGTGCACTCCAACTCCTCTGTGAACCACGATTACCACTAACAGTTGGTAGATCGTACTTCAAAAACTAAGGATGCACTCAACTGGTGTTTTCTATTAAGCTTGAAATAAACCTTCATTTACCTTCAGACGTTTCCACCATAAATTATTTCTCCCTTTTCAGACACTGAATTGACCAAAAATGAGCAGAGTGGGGGCTCACCCCATGATGATGCCCTTGGCATTTTGAAGCCTTCCATCGTGGTATCAAGACACCGTCTCCGAGTGGAGACCTGCTCTCCCACCTTACAAAAGTACTCCAAACTCGGAGCTTGCACCGGCACGTCGTTGGACACACCCATGGTAGCAGGTGAGCAGTGAAGCCTGGGTGCGCAGAACCTACAATTGAGCACAGTGCGGGGTAAGGGGGTGGGGTGCATCAGCCTGTGTGTGCAAGTGCAAACAGACAATGTGGTTGTCCGTAATAATGTGATCTGACCTCATTCAGTCACATCTCTGTCTTATTTTAACAACCTGCTGGACCGTACTGTAGGCCTGATCCAGCGGCCAGCACTGCCCTACAGACACGTGTTGATCACGGTGATGCAGGGGGGTACATCAGCCTGGGTATGCAGGTGCGAAAAGCAATGTTGCCCTGCGTAATGATGTGATCTCTGACCTCATTCCGTCAAATGTCTATCTCATTTAAAGGACCTGCTGGACCGTACTGTAGGCCTGATCCAGCGGGCAGCGCTGCCCTACAGACATGAGGCATTGGCTTTTGGGGCACTGTAGTGAGCTCATTACTAAGTTTATATACACACAGGCTTCCGCCACTGCATTACACGTGCTGAGGTTCTGTGACGATTTGAACCCGTGTTTTCAACATTGTCGTAAATACATAATATTGGTATCAGCGAACCGCAAATGATCCATTTAGCATATCCTGGTGTTTTCGCTATGCTACGAGCAAGAGTACTCCTGTTACAAACACATTTCCGATCTACCCATGGCATCCATCTTAGATCATAGCAGCCATTTTGTGTTTCTTGCCCTCACATACGCAATGACCTCTGATTACTTGATTTCGATTAAGGACACGTAGGCTTAGCCGGCGATTCACCTTTCTAGTGACACGTGCACCTTAGAACAGAACATGCTGTAGCTGCATGACTCGACAAAGGCTGCCTCCTCTGCCCGAGGCCAGCCTTGCTATACTGGTTCTCGTGTTCGTTGGCCTGATCATGATTAGGCGGCCGAAGCCGGTAGCCTTGCCCATTTACGACCCACAAACATCCCTTATCCTGCTTTTCTATCTTCTGCACCTGGCTCTGCTCCTTTCCTTCTGGGCCTTTATTAGGGGGAGGTAACGAAATTTACGATGAGGCGGTCCGGCTCTTGAATGAAATGTTGACATGGAATTGTGATGGAATAGTGGGAACCCCTCTTCGTAATGTTTGACATCAAATATTATCGACGATTCCTGTGCAACGCCAAATATTTATTGTTTAGGACACAAAGGTTTGGGAATGTACTAGCATTGTGAAGAATTCGCCTGAAGGCTAATATTTTGTATATAAGGAGCAACCCCTCTTGTACAAATCGAACAGGCTCCTAGACACTGCCCGTGTGTAGTTTCTGTGACTTCTGTATCCCTGCAGTAATAAACCTTTGGTCTTTGACACCACCATCGAGAAGCCCGTGTTTCTGTTTATTTGTGCACCGAGACAGGTGGAACTCCGGGGTCTTCGGGTGTTATCCCTGACACCTCTGGACGGAACCAAAAAGTCCAGAACTCCAATTGGCGCCCAATGTGGGGCGACGTCATTCGGTACCGGTCCAAAAGCCTGAAGAGTTCGAGAAGCTTCGTGTGAAGATTCCTGAGGGAGGCGCCCCACTTCATCGATCCCGGCATATCGCAAAAGTGGCCCGACGTTCTCTTCCATGAGGGTTCCCGTTCAGGACGGCTGCAGTGGTCCGTTGCCTTGACCGTCGCCCTGTCTTGGACCCGAGGTGCAGTCCTTAGTACGGCGAAACGTGACGGGTTTCTCCTTGGTGACGTCTTCAGTGCCTCAGTTAAGTATTTAGTGGTTGCTAATTGGTTACTTCGTAAGGGTTGTTTAAAATCCGTTTAGTTCTTGGTTTGGTTTGGTTTCGTAAGATTATCACTGGTTGTTCTGGTTACGATAATCTATTGGTGTAGTCTGGTATCGATACATTGGTTCGCTTTTGGTAGGCCTAAGTTCTTGGTTCGAGTGCACATTCCTGTTTGTGTTTGTTTGTTCTGTGTTCCGGATTACAAAATGGTAAGTCGGAAAAATTGTATGTTGTCGTGTTTTGGTTGCAACAGTGATTCCCGGTTGGAGGACTCATGTTTGGTTCCTCCGATTGGGACTCCTCTTTATGATCTGTATTGTAAGTATGGTGTGGGTCCTATATCTTATAATGAGGTGTGGGTCCGATACACTGAAAAAGACGGTGTCCTTAGTTGGCCACTGCATGGTAGTTTTGAACCTGAAGTTCTTGACAATTTAGAAGTGAAATTGTTTAAAAAGAAAGCCCGGCCGGCAATGTTTGATTCTTTCCGTTACTGGCGAAAAGAATCTAAACAGAGAGAAATTAAAAGGTTGAAGAAAGAACAGAAAGAGCAAGAGTTGACTTTAGAACAGGCGGCTAAGCAGCTGCAAGTCAACGAGTCTGAGAAGGCAATAGAGATAGCTACTAGAGAGCGTAATTTAGCGATAGACAAGTGCTATCCTGCCTTGACATCGAGTACAACTAAGATAGTAGAGGACCCCGAAAACGATCCTCTGTTGTCTTACTTGTTACAGTCACCCCCACCGTATGCACAGGGTACTACGGCTCCGCCTGTACCGAATGTTCAATTGCCGGTTGCTGGACAACCTGGTATTCCTGCTCCTGCCCCTCAGAATCAAGCTCCTGTAAATGTAAATGTACATGTATTTATATAGCGCAAATCGCCCACATCGCAGGCATCGATGCGCTTGCTTAGGGAACCCGTCCTGGTATTCTCCTGTGAGATACCCCGGCAGGGTATCCACAAGGTGAAAGCCAGGCATCCCGCCGCGAGGGGCCGTTGTGGAGATTAAGCAAGCTATTGCCCAGAGTCGCAGAGTGTGAACCCGTGAGTCGAGTAGGCACCAGAGTGAGAATTATCGAGTCCGTGGAATTATTGAGCCCAACCCCCGTCGGGGCGGGGAATTGAACCCTGGTCCAGGGACGATCTCAGCTTCCGGGTCTGCCGCCTCTAACCCCTGAGCCACACTTCTCCACTGTGGTTAATGTAAATGTTCCTTCGGCACCCCCTCTTCCTGGGTTGCCGACTTCTTTGCCTATACCTGTATCGCTTACACCTACTACTTCACAAGCTACCTTACTTGATACTCCTACTGTCCCTGTGCTATCTGTTCCAACTGCTACTGTGTTTTCTACATCTGCTAGTATTATGACTCCGCTTTCTGTTCGTCGAAGAATCACTGATTCTGTCTCTAACATTCTGTCTCCTTTCTATAAATCTTTAATTAAGACTCCTACTTCTGACTCTGTACAGAGACGTAGTCAGCTCCCAAGTACTGAGGAACGGGGAATATTAGATTCCACGGCTCTCAGATGGATTTCGAAGAGTAGAAGATACAGTACTAAAGTTGTATTGGATACATTTATGCAGTGGAACGAACCAACACAACGATATGTGTTCGACGAGATGTGCTCCCTTTTACGAGAAGAGTTAGAAGAAGATTACTCTGACTCGAGTTTAGAAGAATTGATTAAGATCCAAAAAGAGTTTGCTGCAGGTATGATAGTAGGTCAAAATATAAAAGAAGCGATGGAACTAATTTTAAGTTATAGGAATGATCCATCACTTCGTTCACCAAGGGACTTAGAGAAGAATAGTACAAAGCAGAATCGCCAATACCCAATGAGAGAGGTTCCACCAATTTGGCGCGAAGCTATACAAGCTGATGCAGTCCTTGGTATTGCAGCCGCTCCGGCGCAATTCCAGAGAGTGTGGATACACATTCCATGGAAGCGAGCCGAAGTGTTAGCAGTGAAACAGGCCTTGCCAGATCCGCGTAAGAATCATGCTGGATACTATAAGGAGTTAGCACAGACAGTTGAGGCTTGTGTAATGAATCTAGCGGACATTGACATGTTATTTGGGAATGTAGTTCCGCAACCAATTTGGGCTAAAATTCGTAAAGAGAATCATCCTGTTGCTCTAGGTGGTGATTGGGCTGCTATCATTGCGGCAGATGGTCAGCAAATAGGTGGTTCCAAACCCGAACCTCTAATTGCTAATCTTCCGGGTAGGATAATTGACTTAATGAAGACTCTGATGCCAACATTGCGCGTTAACTGGGACAAGTTGTCCGCATGCAGGCAGAAGAAAGACGAAAGTGTCTCCGACTTTTTCACGAGGTTCGAAGAGACTTTTGTAGATCACAGTGGTCAGGATATGAGCACAGAAGGAGGACAGAGATTGTTTGTCGATAAATTCGTACACAATCTGCTACCCGAGCTCTGCAATAAATTAAAAGATTCCGAGAGTGCGTGGGCTGTCTCTACAACTGCGCAAATACTTGCAACTGCACAGTATTATGAAAACAGGGATAAAGAAGAGAAAGAGAAATCAGATAAAAAAACTAAAGATTTAAAGACTAAAGTTCTTCTGCAACAAGCATATCCCCCTCGCATGAATCAGAATAATACACAGCAAGGGTCGTATCAAAGGACAGATTATGGTTCTCAGAGACCACAATACCAGTGGAATCAATGTGCGTATTGTAAGAAAGAGGGTCATTATAAGAATGAGTGTCCAGTCTTAGCGCAAAATAACGCAGCAGCAGCTCAGAGAGGTCGTGGTGGTTTTGTACAAAATTCTAGAGGTCGAGGACGAGGTGCTATGCCTCCACAAACGAACGATCGCCCTTCCAATCACTTTGATCAGCGAAATGGACAGTCTGCTCAACAGAATAGGTCGCAACAGTATCATGTCGAATACTATTGTGAAAATGATGAGGGATTTCAACAAAATGAGTACTAGGACAGCCATGGACAGAGAGAGGGAGTAGTATCAGTTCCAGTGGATCAGAGTGGGCCTTATGTCGCAGTAGCAACATCAGGTGTAGTCGAACCGTTTCTGTTGGATACTGGTGCCGCAAAAAGTTCTATCATTTATGCGAAACTCCCTGGCGCATCTTTGTCCGGCTTAACAAATGTTTCCGTAGGTTTTTCAGGCGCCCCTGTTTACAATCCCGTATCTGGTCCTTTGTCTATTTCTGTTGGACCGTGTCAATTGAAAGCACCCCTGATTTTGACGACAGGTTGTAATGAAAATCTGCTTGGTTTAGACTTATTAAAACGCCTATATGCGACATTGTACTGTTCTCCGGAAGGAGTACAGCTTACGTTGGGTAAACGAATCACCTCTCCGATGTACTTGTCAATGGATGCACTCCCGCCAGAGCTGCGTTCACTCCCTGACACTCTTTGGGCAATTGGTCCTAACGATGTAGGCCTTTTAGAAATACCACCATATGTTGTCACTTTAAAAGCAAATGTCAAATTTCCACGAATTCCTCAATACAGAATATCTAGTGAAGGCGAACGTGCACTTTTATTAATTGTGCAAGATTTGATTAAGAAAGGGGTGGTTGAAGAAACTAGAGGAAATGTCTGTAATAGTCCTGTATTGCCAATTTTGAAACGTACTGATCCTTCAAAGCCTCCAGTATATAGATTTGTTATCGATCTCAGAGAGGTTAATAAAATTGTGGTTCTGCAGTTTCCTGTGGTTCCAGATATTACTGCATTGTTAACATTGATTCCTGCAACAGCTACATGGTTTTCAGTCATCGACTTGAAGAATGCCTTTTTCAGCATTCCGATAGCCGAGGAAAGCAGAGATATTTTCGGCTTCTGTCTAGGAGGTCGAAGCTTCAGGTTTAAACGCGCTCCACAAGGCTATTGTGAGAGCCCATCCATTTACAGCCAAGCATTAAAAAGTCAGTTAGATTCTTTTGTACTTCCTCCAGGTTCTGCTCTAGTGCAGTATGTAGATGACCTTCTAGTGGCTGCCGATGACAAGGAAACTTGCAAAGCAGCTACGATTTCGTTATTGCATCATTTGTCTAATTTGAATCACAAGGTGTCACCTTCGAAAATGCAATACTGCTGCCAAGAAGTGACCTACCTAGGTCATCTCTTGTCAAAGGAGGGAAGGAAGTTGACCCCAGAGAGAATAAAAGCAATTACGCAGATGAGTGTTCCTCGCACACAGAGAGAAGTACGTGCCTTTCTAGGTATTACCTCTTACTGTAGGCAGTGGATCCCAAATTTTTCTCTTTTAGCAAAACCATTGGTAGCTTTGAATGGGAAAAATGTTCCGAGTCCGGTGCCATGGTCTGCTGAATGTCAGGAGAGTTTTTCTGAGTTACGAAATGCACTATGTTCAGCTCCTGTATTGGGTACACCCGATTACAGCAAGCCATTCACGCTCTATGTTCACGAGAGAGAAGGTTGCGCGCTGAGTGTTCTGACACAGAGATTCGGTGATAAACAACGCCCTTGTGCGTACTTTTCATCAACATTAGATCCGGTAGCTAGAGCGTTGCCTAGTTGTTTGAGAGCTACAGCGGCAGCTGCGGCTTCCATTGGACAATCTGCTGGTTTGGTGATGAATAACATGCTAGTGGTCATGGTTCCTCATGCTGTGGATACACTCATGAACCGAACTAAGACGCAGCACCTTACCAGTGCTAGATTATCTGGCTACGAGCTGACACTGCTAGCGAGTCATATTCAGATCAAAAGATGCAATGTATTGAATCCAGCAACACTGTTGCCGGCTAATCAAGAGTCGAGTGATTCCGAACCCCATGACTGTTGTTTCAGAACCGAGGAGGAGACAAAAGGACGAATTGATTTAAAAGACACTCCATTGTCAGATCCAGATGGCACGTTGTATGTTGATGGGTCATGCTTTAAATTGGAGAATGGTGATGTGACTGCTGCTTATGCAGTAACGACTTTGAGTACGATTGTGGAGACTGCAAGAGTGAGTCAGAATTCTGCCCAAGCTGCAGAATTAATCGCTCTAACAAGAGCGTGTGTTTTAGCAAAGGGAAAGAGAGTGAATGTGTTCACAGATAGTCAGTACGCATTTGGAGTGGCCCATAATTTTGGCCGTTTGTGGAAAGAAAGAGGTTTCATTACGTCCCATGGGAATAAGATTCAACATGGTCAGCTAGTTAACGACTTGTTGGAATCTCTAACCTTGCCGACTGAAGTTGCGATTGTGAAATGTAGTGCGCATAAAGCAATCACGGATGATGTTGGTCGTGGGAATGCTTTTGCTGATGAGACCGCTAAACAGACAGCTATAAATATGATGCAAAGTGTGTGTGCCGGTTTAGGGATCAGGCAAAAGTTTCACAGTGCAAACCATCCCCAGTCTGCTGGTTTAGTTGAGGGTTACAATGGCACCCTCAAACTAAAACTTGCTAAAATACAGGCATCCACGGGTTTATCCTGGCCAGACGCACTACCCTTGGCTTTATTATCCACGAGAGCGACTGTACATTCTAGAGTAGGGCTTAGTCCGTATGAAATTGTCTTTGGCCGTCCCGCTAACATTTGGGGAGTGCCAAGGCCAAAGGAATTCTGTTCTCTGGAATATCCAATGTTGATTGATTACCTTTACGACTTGACTGCTAAATTGAGTCTTATTCACCAACAGGTTTTCGATGCATTGCCAAAGCCACCGGAGAGTCCAGGTCATCAGCTGAAACCAGGTGACCACGTTGTGGTGCGCAACTTTGCGAGGACGAAGAACCTTCAACCCAGATTTGTTGGCCCCTACCAAGTGCTGCTAGCAACGAGAACTGCTATTCGTGTGGCCGGGTCGCAAACATTGGATACATGCGACGCACGTCAAACGTGTGCCCCTGCCACTTCCTTATGACAACTGGATTAAGAAGGGAATTGGTGCCTCTGAGTTCGAGCGAACACCCAAGTTTATCCCTTTCAGCGATGCCGAACTGATAACTGACACATCGAACTCTGACTCTCCTCCTGAAGCTACTTCTTTGACTCCTGAACACTTGCCCTCTGCATCAGAAGAAACTTTGCCCTCTGCGAACTTGAACATTGCAACATCTGCTGATAATACACTATTTCCAGACCAAACAGTTCCTGCAAAACTGAGATATAATTTACGATCTCGCAATTTGGACAAATAAAGCAGGAAACTGCCTATTTTACACATTTGAAATTTTAACACTTTGCCTTCAGCCAGGAAGTTTGCTATTGTTTTATTGTTTTTAAAATTGCCTTGCCGTCTGGGTAGCCGTAGGGTCGTGGCTGTGTACCTAGTTGATTCTGCGGGGGTCAGACACAAGGTCAATCTTTCTGTTCGTTCTGGGAACTCCCAGGGCTGATAGAGGCATTTTCATCTACGTACACATCATCAGTGGTCGCGTGTGGATTGTAGAAGATGGAGCTTCCTGCGCTGCAACGAGAAAATGTGATTTATGTTCGCAGAAACAGACTTTACAGAATTCTTCATAGCAAATGTTTTCTGATGCAATGTGCTATTACATTTTTAATTGTTTTGATAACGTTGGTGGGTGGAATCGTTTTTGGTATAAATTTAATTTTTATGCCAGTAACTACAGTACCTCCCCTTGATCCTGCTACCTCTACTGTTTCTTCTATGCACTCTTTTCACTCGTTTCCTGAACATGAGCAAGCTCGACACTCAGAATTTATCAATAACACTTTCGTACAGCTCTTGCACCAACACCAACTGGTGGTCAACACTACAGACTGCTGGGTGTGTGGCTTGATACCCCACACTATGGATAAAGGCATTCCCTATCTGGTTTTGCCTTTTAGCTATAATGGATCATTTCAGGCCTTTCAGACCATTTTTGCCTATGCCCTTGAAACCTATCCTCCGCGTCCACCACGTTCCACTAAATATAACTCTGCCAACAAAGCTTTAGTCCAGGGAATTATTGACATGATCAAGGACGTCAATAATACTCCATCTTACCCTAGAGACGAATTACGAGTATATTTGAGTTGGAACTCTACAGAGTATCGCCTTAGTTTGGGAGAAAGCAAGCGTAAAAGCTCCACCCCAATCTGGGTCGTACCTCACCGAGGTCAGGTCTGTTTGCAAGGAAATGGGAGAAATCCGAGAGCTCAGCTAGGGAGGAGTGAGTGCGTTGAGACTTACGTGTTTCCGTCTAACTCTTCCCCTGCCTTCCTTACTGCTAGGGGTACTTACTTCATCTGTCAAGACAGAGCGTATACCTGGTTGCCTGCTGACTTTTCAGGTTCATGTTATATTGCTCGATTGTTGCCTCCAACATACACTGCTTCTTCAGACTATCACAAGACCAGAGTAGCAAGAGGTGTTTTCAGCAAGGAAGACACCGCTGGTCAGGAAGCTGGAGACTTCTTCAAAGGTTTCCTTCCGTTCTGGGGGCCTATGGCCAATAGTAGAAACATACGTCAGCTAACACGGGTAGTTGAATCTACTATTACCGAAACTGCTGGTGCCCTTAGCAACTTGACAGCTGAGCTTCAGGCGGATAGACTCATGACGTTGCAGAACCGTATGGTTCTAGACGTAATACTTGCAGATCGAGGTGGGGTATGCAGAATGATCCAATCGAGCTGCTGTGTCTTTATTCCCAATAATGCTCCAACAGTCTATGAGGCGATCTCTAAGCTACACAAGATTTCCGACTCTATACATGTAGACAAGGGAAACTGGTCCTTCATGGAGTGGTTGTGGACTCTGATATCAGCGTGGGGATGGAAGGTTCTGATGATCATTGGTGTCATCTTAGTATTCCTATTCTCATGCTGCCTGATTATCCAGTGTGGTCCCGCTTTGTGTAGTCTCTGTGCTGCAACCTGTTTCAGAAAACCACCTGCGTTTGGAGAAAAGGCACGAGAAAGGATGATGATACAACAGCATGTCACTGACCTGATGAGCAAAGAGTTAGACTCTGACATAGACTGAGTAATTGCCTATGTAAGGGCAAAAGGAGGGTCTGAGGTTCCGTGACGATTTGAACCCGTGTTTTCAACATTGTCGTAAATACATAATATTGGTATCAGTGAACCGCAAATGATCCATTTAGCATATCCTGGTGTTTTCGCTATGCTACGAGCAAGAGTACTCCTGTTACAAACACATTTCCGATCTACCCATGGCATCCATCTTAGATCATAGCAGCCATTTTGTGTTTCTTGCCCTCACATACGCAATGACCTCTGATTACTTCATTTCGATTAAGGACACGTAGGCTTAGCCGGCGATTCACCTTTCTAGTGACACGTGCACCTTAGAACAGAACATGCTGTAGCTGCATGACTCGACAAAGGCTGCCTCCTCTGCCCGAGGCCAGCCTTGCTATACTGGTTCTCGTGTTCGTTGGCCTGATCATGATTAGGCGGCCGAAGCCGGTAGCCTTGCCCATTTACGACCCACAACCATCCCTTATCCTGCTTTTATATCTTCTGCACCTGGCTCTGCTCCTTTCCTTCTGGGCCTTTATTAGGGGGAGGTAACGAAATTTACGATGAGGCGGTCCGGCTCTTGAATGAAATGTTGACATGGAATTGTGATGGAATAGTGGGAACCCCTCTTCGTAATGTTTGACATCAAATATTATCGACGATTCCTGTGCAACGCCAAATATTTATTGTTTAGGACACAAAGGTTTGGGAATGTACTAGCATTGTGAAGAATTCGCCTGAAGGCTAATATTTTGTATATAAGGAGCAACCCCTCTTGTACAAATCGAACAGGCTCCTAGACACTGCCCGTGTGTAGTTTCTGTGACTTCTGTATCCCTGCAGTAATAAACCTTTGGTCTTTGACGCCACCATCGAGAAGCCCGTGTTTCTGTTTATTTGTGCACCGAGACAGGTGGAACTCCGGGGTCTTCGGGTGTTATCCCTGACACCTCTGGACGGAACCAAAAAGTCCAGAACTCCAGTGCACATTATGCTTCTAGCATGCGCTGTGTTCCTTTGTATGTGAACCTTGGTATAACATATTATTATTTAACCTTATGTATTGTCGTGCACTCCAACTCCTCTTTGAACCACGATTACCACTAACAGTTGGTAGATCTTACTTCAAAAACCGAAGGCTGCACTCAACTGATGTTTTCTATTAAGCTTGAAATAAACCTTCATTTACCTCCAGACGTTTCCACCATTAAATTATTTCTCTCTTTTCAGACACTGAATTGATTGAGCCAAAATGGTTGGAGCGGGTGCTCAACCTGGCATGATGCCTCAGCATTCTGACACCTTCCATCGTGCTATCAAGACACCGTCCCCAACCAGGGACCTGCTCTCCTACCCTAAAAAGGTACTAGGGATTAGGAGCTTGCACCAACACATCATTGGACACACCGATGGTGGCAGGTTAGCAGTGAAGCCTGGGTGCACAGGACTAACAATTGAGCACAGTGCGGGAAAGGTGCTGGGGTGCAGCACCCTGGGTGCACAGGTACAGGCAAGCGATGTTCCCGTAGCTAATAATGTAATCTCTATCCTCATTCATATGTTTCATTTTAAGGATTTGCTCGACCACACTCTTTCTCACGGACCCCAGCATCTTAGACAAACAGGTGATGGGACGTAAACACTAAGGGCTGAGTGCAATAGGCCGATGCTCTGTCTCCTCCTCCCTCTGTTCTTTTGACTCTCCCTCTCCCTCCCGTTCTCACTTCCACCCACTCTCTCTCCCTCCCATTCTCACTATCTTTCTTTCATTCGGACTACCTTTCTTTTCCTCTTCCACATGGCACACATACTTATGTTTCATTTTTGTCTTTCAGGTTTTGCACGCTGCTTTAGGAGGAATCCCACCCACGTATTTCATGTTATACTGTTGTTTGTTCTAATAAACTTGCATTTCCATTTATTTGTCCTGTTTTAATGAAGGTTATTTTTTTTCAAATAAATAAGTGAGTGTATAGGTCTTCTTTTTCTGACAACACTTGTCTGTAGTTTATTGTGAAAATTGTCTGTTTATAGGAGGTTATGAGAGAAAATATTTGTAATTTTGCTGTGCACCTACTAAATATAAACCTATAGACTATTACATAAATGAAGCCTGCGTAATTCTACAACTGCATGGGTTCAATGCGTGTATCACTTTATAACACCATGAGTACTGCCCGTGTGATTATAGAACCAATAAGGCACTGCCTAAGACCACCGCAAGTTCAGGGACTGCCGAGACACACCCTGCATATTTAAGTAAAGCCCCAGAGGGTGGCGATCCCCGGACTTCAGTTGGCCTCGAAGCCCTCCGAACAATTAGTAAACAATACCAGAGAAGGTGGCGATGCCCTAGGCTACAAAATGTCTCTGTGCTCATCCACGCCTAATATACATGTGACATTAAGATCCCCAGTCCTACAGAGACCCCGCAATATAATAATAGGATTAGCCACGGAACATTACCCACCAGGAGCCTAATTTAATTTAACGACTGAGACCCTGCTTTTTTTTCTTCCAATTTTTACCATCCAAATCCGCACTATTAAAGCGATTCAAAGTTTTCCTCCTCTCGCTTCAATGAGGCAAACAAGGATTTGCTATCACATATTGGAAACCATTCATCTGCCTTTTTTTAATAGCAAACATAAATGTCCCGCAGATGCACACCCCGGGACATTGTATGAGCTGCGCCTGGGAGGTCGCGCTCCCTAGGACCATGATGCACTGGTTAGTATAAACGCATACTAACACTGCTTACACAGGTGTAGTACTGCGACCAGAGTGTAGTGAAGAGGCAGAGGAAAAGCAAAATCTTACAATATAAATAGTACCAGAGGTTGGATGACATAGTTCAATGAGCCGACAACCCTGGGATGAGTGGAAACAGCTACACGAAGAAAACGGGTCTTCAGCACAACGGAAGCAACTTTGAAGTATTGGTGGGTGCTGCCTTCTTTTTACCTTCTTCCACTCGTCGCCAAATTTATGTAGTGAAGAGGCAAATAGCAGTGGATCCGATAATGAGATTTATTGCAGGAAAACAAGACACTTTAAACACCCACCAACAGGAGCCAGACAGCAAGGCAAACGTCTTCTCCAGCACCGTGTACAAACTCCCCAAGGTTCCCCTCATGACAGCCCTACATTCTAACATCACATACTTACATTCTAGTAGAATTACATACTAACATTCTACTATGTCTTACATTGGAATACTACACAGAGCACTTGACTTTCCAGCAATGAGCTCATGGTTTGATCCAGGAGTTGTAAGACCGGTAGGGGTGAGTAGTTTGCTTCCCACTCCCTGTATTATATAAACGCAAACTAACACTTCTCCCACAGGTATACTACAGTGCCCAGAGCACATCACTTTACAGCAATGAGCTCCCGATTTAAGCTCACGGTTTTAGTCCCCGAGACTTCAGACTAGTAGGAGAAAGTAGTTCCCTAACCAATCGCTATATACTATAAACGCATACTAACACTACTTACACAGTTATACTACAGCGGCTAGTATCCTACAGCGCCCAGAGCCCATCACTTTACAGCAATCACCGGTAGGCATGAGTACTTCACTTCTGATATGGTATAAACACCTGGTAGCGGTCAGTAGTTCGTTTCCCACTCCCTGTATAGTATCAACACTTACTAACATTACTTGCACGCGTATCCTGCAGCGCCCAGAGCCCATCCCTTTACAGCAATCACCTTGGTTTGATACCCAAGTCTTCACACTGGTAGGCGTGAGTACTTCGCTTCCTGCTTGCGGTATAGTATAAACCCACAATAGCGGTCAGTAGTTTACTTCTCACTCCCTTGATTGGTATAAACGCGTACTAACACTACTTGCCCACCTATGCTACAAAGACCAGAGCACATCACTTTACAACAATGAGCTCACGGTTTAGGCTCTCTGGTTCACTCCACCATGAACTGTAATAGTGATTTCCGTCCACGCTTCCCAGTGCCACTTGTATGTTGCTCCCCGTGCTCACTGTCTTGCTGGCCTGAGGCCTCAGCGTCGCGCCTGCTCCTCCTCATCCATGGGACATGGGAGCTGCTCCTGCTTGTGCTCTCCTCACTTACAGGCACATCCAGAGCAGCTGTTTGTGCAGTCTGGGCATTCAATAGCGCCTCAAGATCACTGGTCATCCGGCCCATGCCCCTAGTGACCTCATTGGTGTTTTGGGTCATAGCCTCCTGCATGTTACTGCTTCTCCTGCATGGCAGGGATGTAGCAGTGGCCAGGCGGTTCAACGCTTTATTTTGGCCATGAGCACGCTGCCTTTCCTTGCGCCTTGCCTAAAAATCAGTGTCTAGTTTGGTGCATAGCAGCTGCACCGATTGGCTAATTCTGCGCATCCGTGCTGCCATCTCTTTGTTTACTAGTACAAGTTCATTGATGCCCTTCCCTATTTCTCCTATGTTATTGTTCAGGGACCTCATTTGGCATTGGCATGCCTGGATGGCTCTTCCCTGCATCCTCTGTATTCTCACCATGCTCCCCTCCAGACCACGGAACACACTTGGACCCTCCACAGGTGCATCTGCTAGCCTTTCCTGGACTCTGCGGCGTCTTGCACCACCATGGCCCACCCCTGCACTATAGTGCGTTGTACCAGAGCTGACATGTACAGGCAAGTTGTGTGTTTCGTCCCCCTCCCTGTCAGCTGCTTATGACTCCATTTTTAGTAGTGGGGCCACAACATGCCTCCTGCTTGGTTGTGATGCAGGTGTTGTATCATGCTCTGATGCTGGCATTTCAGGGGCTGACAGCAACAGAGGGGATTGAGATCTGCGAGGGGATGCATGCAGCTCTGGAGCCATTTCTGAGTCTTGTGCAGGAGGATGCCTACTTGGTGCACCTGTGTCCTGTGGTATGTTCTGGGTAGTTGGACCTGCCTTCTGACTCTCCTCCCACTCTGGTGGTGTGCCTTCAGTCTCCTGCGAACACCTGCAAGACGTTTCACCTGTGGACATATGAGCGTACATTTGCTAAGCGCTACAGTTTCACAGTCACTTCAATTAAATATTTCTCACATTAGCTTTGTTCTCTATGCAATTATTTAGCTGACTTTGTGGTTGGTGTGCTATATGACATGTTCTTACATTTCCTGACTACATATACCATGATGCATTGCCCTTGTATAGAGCTAGCAGTGCTGGACTGGGGTTCACTTGCCCACAAAGGGTAAGGGTAAGGATGATGGTATGGGGGGAATGCTGTGCATTTGTCTTACCGTTTTGACTTGCAGCTCTGGCTGAGCTGTCTACTTCTTCCAGTCCGCAGACGCAGTCTGGTTTAATGGTTGAGGCCACTATCTCCTCCAGGTCAGTAAGGGGGGGTGCAGGGTTCTTGCCTCCGCCAGCTTTTGATGCCTGCTTGTGGTGTTCAGCCAATTTCTTTTTGGTTTGGCTCCTGAGGTCGTAAAATCCCCTTTTCAGGTCCTCTGTGTTTCTAGTAGTCACCCCAACAGCATTTACTTTGTCCAGTATGTCCAGCCAGAGTTTCCTTTTGGCAGATTCTGCCACAGTGAGGGACTGCCTGCCAAAGAGTTTTTGGTGCACCTTCACCACCTTCTCAACAAGGACCTGCAGCTCCATGCTGCTGAATTTGAGTTTCTTCCTCCTCCCAGGCTGCTCTTTTTCTTTGCTGCTTGCCATTTTGCAGTTTTTAAAGTGCACAAAACCCTTTCTGCTGCTCAGGGACTCAGCTCAGCTCCAACTGCCTTTCCAGAACCTTCCAATTAGTTGCAGCTGCCTCTGCAGCCACTTACTGGTAGGGAGGGGGAGGGTGGTAGCACCTGATTGGCTGTCTACTTAAATTACACTTTTAGCTGCTTTCCGATTCCGTATTTACCGATTCCGTATTTACCAAATCGGTATTTACCGATTCGGTATTTCCTATTCATTCCTATGGGCCAAAAGGCCCATAGGAATGAATAGGGAATACCGATTCGTTAATTTCCGATTGTCAGGTTCCGAATTTTTCCAAATCAGTATTTTTTACCTATTTTTTATCTACATACCATTTTCCGATTCTAAAATACCAATTTGGTAAAATTAGATATTTTAGAATCGGTAAAATTGGATTACCTACATCTGGCCCGAAGACCCTTCTCCCTGCCAAATTTGGGATAATTACGGTCACCCATTCGACCTGCAGCCTTGTCTAAAGTTTCCTATGGAAATTAACTTGGAGAAAACACATTTTGGGACCCCCTTTTTTCTCAGCCCCCCTTGATGAATCACCCCCAAACTTTCACCATAGGAGCTGATATGAACAAAGAATTAAGTTTGAAAATGTCATGAGGATTTATCAAACAACGCTAAAGTTGTAAGCAAAATGAAAAATGCTCTTCCTATGGAAACTAGGTCATAACTATAACTACCTACTGGTGACGGCCAGTGAGTTAAAAAAAAAATATATATATATATGTATATATATATATATACATATATATATATATATATATATATATATATATCATCCAGAACTCCTCCGTAGGAAGAAGAGAGGCCACACAAGGGGAAACAGTGAAGGCTTCTTTATTCGACACAACACCCACAGTGGCGAATGCATTTCGGCTTGAAGTCCGCCTTCCTCAGCGCCATGGGTGTAAGCACAGCTTAAGGCTCCTGCTCGACTTAAATTGTCTTTGCCTCTTCCTGCTGCTGGACACGTGACTCCGCCCCTTCAGGTGAGTACCAATCGCGTGACACTTCCTGCAGGCTGCATGTAGTGCGGTGCCTACAGGACCCAGAATGCACCAAACCTGGCCGTTTCTTGGTGTCTTGCGGGGGTAAGTCTTGTCCCAGCTAATCCTAGTGCCCCCAGGGGGTTTTTGCCGAACATCAGTTGCCTCCTCCGCTCCCCAGTCCGCAGCCACCTCCAGAATCCGGGAAACAAAATAGACGGGGGCAAAGTGGGATCCTCCACGCCCACACCGCAATCTAGCCGATTGCTACTCCGCCCAAACAACCTCCCAGGCTTGGTGGTGGGCCCCGGTCTTTCCCTTACCAGGGACAACAGAATTTCGCAGATGCGAAGACCAGCGTAGCCAGGGCCAACTGAATGCTGCGGGGACCTCTCGAAGCGCGACATCTGGCACACGCGCTGAAATATCATCCAGAACTCCTCCGTAGGAAGAAGAGAGGCCACACAAGGGGAAACAGTGAAGGCTTCTTTATTCGACACAACACCCACAGTGGCGAATGCATTTCGGCTTGAAGTCCGCCTTCCTCAGCGCCATGGGTGTAAGCACAGCTTAAGGCTCCTGCTCGACTTAAATTGTCTTTGCCTCTTCCTGCTGCTGGACACGTGACTCCACCCCTTCAGGTGAGTACCAATCGCGTGACACTTCCTGCAGGCTGCATGTAGTGCGGTGCCTACAGGACCCAGAATGCACCAAACCTGGCCGTTTCTTGGTGTCTTGCGGGGGTAAGTCTTGTCCCAGCTAATCCTAGTGCCCCCAGGGGTTTTTTGCCGAACATCAGTTGCCTCCTCCGCTCCCCAGTTCGCAGCCACCTCCAGAATCCGGGAAACAAAATAGACGGGGGCAAAGTGGGATCCTCCACGCCCACAGCGCAATCTAGCCGATTGCTACTCCGCCCAAACAACCTCCCAGGCTTGGTGGTGGGCCCCGGTCTTTCCCTTACCAGGGACAACAGAATTTCGCAGATGCGAAGACCAGCGTAGCCAGGGCCAACTGAATGCTGCGGGGACCTCTCGAAGCGCGACATCTGGCACACGCGCTGAAATATCATCCAGAACTCCTCCGTAGGAAGAAGAGAGGCCACACAAGGGGAAACAGTGAAGGCTTCTTTATTCGACACAACACCCACAGTGGCGAATGCATTTCGGCTTGAAGTCCGCCTTCCTCAGCGCCATGAGTGTAAGCACAGCTTAAGGCTCCTGCTCGACTTAAATTGTATTTGCCTCTTCCTGCTGCTGGACACGTGACTCCGCCCCTTCAGGTGAGTACCAATCGCGTGACACTTCCTGCAGGCTGCATGTAGTGCGGTGCCTACAGGACCCAGAATGCACCAAACCTGGCCGTTTCTTGGTGTCTTGCGGGGGTAAGTCTTGTCCCAGCTAATCCTAGTGCCCCCAGGGGGTTTTTGCCGAACATCAGTTGCCTCCTCCGCTCCCCAGTCCGCAGCCACCTCCAGAATCCGGGAAACAAAATAGACGGGGGCAAAGTGGGATCCTCCACGCCCACAGCGCAATCTAGCCGATTGCTACTCCGCCCAAACAACCTCCCAGGCTTGGTGGTGGGCCCCGGTCTTTCCCTTACCAGGGACAACAGAATTTTGCAGATGCGAAGACCAGCGTAGCCAGGGCCAACTGAATGCTGCGGGGACCTATCGAAGCGCGACATCTGGCACACGCGCTGAAATATCATCCAGAACTCCTCCGTAGGAAGAAGAGAGGCCACACAAGGGGAAACAGTGAAGGCTTCTTTATTCGACACAACACCCACAGTGGCGAATGCATTTCGGCTTGAAGTCCGCCTTCCTCAGCGCCATGGGTGTAAGCACAGCTTAAGGCTCCTGCTCGACTTAAATTGTCTTTGCCTCTTCCTGCTGCTGGACACGTGACTCCGCCCCTTCAGGTGAGTACCAATCGCGTGACACTTCCTGCAGGCTGCATGTAGTGCGGTGCCTACAGGACCCAGAATGCACCAAACCTGGCCGTTTCTTGGTGTCTTGCGGGGGTAAGTCTTGTCCCAGCTAATCCTAGTGCCCCCAGGGGGTTTTTGCCGAACATCAGTTGCCTCCTCCGCTCCCCAGTCCGCAGCCACCTCCAGAATCCGGGAAACAAAATAGACGGGGGCAAAGTGGGATCCTCCACGCCCACAGCGCAATCTAGCCGATTGCTACTCCGCCCAAACAACCTCCCAGGCTTGGTGGTGGGCCCCGGTCTTTCCCTTACCAGGGACAACAGAATTTCGCAGATGCGAAGACCAGCGTAGCCAGGGCCAACTGAATGCTGCGGGGACCTCTCGAAGCGCGACATCTGGCACACGCGCTGAAATATCATCCAGAACTCCTCCGTAGGAAGAAGAGAGGCCACACAAGGGGAAACAGTGAAGGCTTCTTTATAATTTTGCGGATCTCGCGTTCGCGAATTTGCGGATTTGCAAACTCGCAATCCGCAAAATCCGCGAATTCTTGCGAATTTGCGGATATTTTTTTTTTTTGTGTTCGCAAGGATTTCTGCTAGTTCGCGAGGGTTTCGTACCAGTTCGCAATTGCGAACTTACATTTCGTCGCGCAACGGTCGCGAATTATGTTGTTTCTACGTCTGGTTCATCATCACAGGTTCCCAGCACCCTCTGTTTCACCACTGCAACCCTCTGTTACATCAATGCCACCCTCTGGTTCATCATTACTGTAGATTATGGAGGGGAAAAGCAAGCACACCATCCCTGCTTCAACTCAGATGAATTAATTTGGGGTTAGTTTATTAATGTGTCACTGTTTTAAAATTCCAGTCTGGCACCTGCTTCCTTATCTGTAATTTTGCTTTCTGTTGCAGTGCATTTTTTTTCCCCAGGACCTTCTTTGTGGCCTACTTGTAGCTATTGTATGAGCCTGCTGTGAGGGTCAGAGCAGGGTCATACAATTGTTGCAACTAGCAACTGAATTCTGGAGGGGCCCCAGTCAGGAAGCACTACCGGGAATTGTTACTAATGATGAGTTTGAACTCTTGCCCCTGCCGAGTGCTTTCACTTTTGAAAAACTCGTTTTTCTGCAATTTCGCGGGGTTCGCGGGGTGCGAACACGCGCAAGATCGGATTCGGAAGCCGCAAATTCGTGCGAATATGCAATTTGTTTTTTTTGCGGCGTGTTAGTTGGCAAGGTTTAGTGCGTTTTTGCGAGCCGCTCGTAGCGCAAGACGCGAAGTTACCCTCGCGGTCGTTCAAGGGCGCAGCCATCTTGTTTGCCTGACGTATTTCCGTTTCCGGGCGCGAAGTGTAATCTCGCAAAGTCCGCGGTTTGCCAGTACAGTCTCGCGCGTGTTCGCAAGGAAAATCTCGCGCGAACTTACCCGCGCGGTCGTGAACGGGCGCGGCCATCTTGTTTCTCATTCATTGCTATGGTTCTGGGCATGGTCTTTGTATCCTCTGTCAATCTCTGCCATCCTTTGCTTGTTTGAAGTTTTTTTTTATCTATTTTACTTATTTCTATCCCTCTATTTTTCTAGCCCTATATTTTTGTGTTTACTGCTACTTTTGGTTAATTTTAAACTACTTTTGTAAACTCTTTTCTTTTCTTCTCTTCCCTATTCTATTTTCTTTATTCCTTTCCGCCCAGACCATGGTGAAGGGAGCCGGGAAGCATCCCGAGAAGGGGAAGGGTCCCGCACCCCGTGTCCGGCTCCCGTGCGGGCGTTTGAGGGGGGAGGAGGTCGTACCCAGGGAGATCTTTACCCCGGAGGAGGTGGCCCAACTCATTTTTTATGTTCAGCGCCGCCTCCCCAGGACCATCATGGGAGGCGGCAAGATCAGTGCCGGGTACGGGGCCCGGGAGCGCCGGAAGCGGTGGGAGAAGGTGTGCCAGGCCATTTACCACCACTCTCGGGTCTGGCGCACCTACAACCAGGCCACCCACCGCTGGACGGATGTCCTGACCCGTGAGCGAGATCTGCTCGACCTCCTTGGCCTTGAGATCCCCGGGCTTGGTGAGTAGTAGTAGCTATGTCTTTACTACTATGTTTTCTCCTGCTGTGTTATTATATTGCAAATTTTTGTTTTTTACCAAGAGCAATAATGCTGCTCATTACATTGTAGGTACATTTTATTTCAAAATCTTCTGTGCATTTCAGGTACACTGCTCTCCTTCTCAGTAGTGTTGCTACTATGCTTATTTGTTTTAGATTTTGTGTTCATTTCATTGGCCTGTGAAATTATGTATGAGTGTAGTTGAAAGAACTGCGCAATGCTACACACTAAGGTTCAGATTTTTAATTACCGGCGCATCCCTGCAAAGTTGCAGGGATGCGCCAGTAATTGTGCGTCACGCCACCATCACCCATGGTGCGCCGTATTACAATGCGGCGCGCCATGGGCCCAAAACGTCACCAAAGCGTTACGCATCTGTGCCGTAAAGGTGGCGCATTGCTGGAGTTGCGTCGCAACGATGGTGCAGCTCCATCAATTCTCTGGGGTGCCCTATCTCCCCAATGCTGCGTCAAGCCGTACGTCTGCTTCAAGCAGGCGCAGGGTTTGAGTCACGCATCATTGTCCTCAAAGTGACTGATTGAAATCTTGTAGATTTCCCTCAGCCACTTTTAGGATGCGTTCCTGCGCAGGAACGCCCTCCCTTGCGCCGGAACACCCCTATTGGCGCAGGGCTTTACAACGTGATGCATCTCCCAGATGCGTCACGTTGTTAATATACGCCGCACCATTGCGCCTCTTTTGTGCTGTCGCTGCGTCACAAAAGTCACGCAACAATGGAGCAAAAGAGCCGCAAGGGCCTTATAAATCAGCCCCTACAGACTCAAGTCCAGTCCTTCCTTTGTACACATGGCGATAAGAAGAAATAGTGGTGGTGGATTAATAGTTTGAGTATTTTAATGACTGGTGAATGTAGTAGGAAACTTTAGTGTTGTCGCTGATCTTCATTCACGATGGACTTTGGCTGTCACTTTGCATGCTGCGGACTGCTGCCTGCCAATCCTAGGCAAACCTTTTTAGTACTTTGTTTAGTGAGTTACATAGGGTAGTTTCCAATTCGACGGTCCGCAAATCAAGCAATACTAAAGTAATGACGTAGTCGACCACATGAGATTGGTCAATAATATATCCCGTGGAGTCGTTCCCTATTTGCTATTTCGCAAAAATATTTTGTTACTTTGTTAGTTCTTTTTTAAATGTTTGATTTGGTTGAGAAATAAATATCATCCATGTTTTCTGTTTTTCTTTCTTTCATGTTGTACATCAGCTTCCCCCAGGGGCAAGAGGAGGACACAGGAGGAGGAGGAGGAGGGTGCTGTTGTCGATGCAGGCCAGGACCGGGCAGTCGAGGGCTCCTTTGCTGGCCCCAGTAAGTTTTAATTTTAATATAGAGTACTTATTTTTTCCTAGCGTTCCTCATTCGATTTTTTCTAAATCGTCTTTGATCTTCTTGTAGACAGGATCTAAATTCTTATCCCTATGACTCCGTGTGGTATTACTAGATTATTCTTATTAGTCTGTCTGTGTAGCTAACTAAGATTGCACATTTGGCATTTCCATTGGACTCCCATTCTAGTCAGCAATAGCTCTATGCACTGAGTGTAGTCCTCTGGGATTGTCCATAATGTCTTTTCAAGTATTCTAAATGTTTATGCTTTGACCATTGCCAACAATAAAAAGGTGAATGACCACCACCAAGAAATAATAAGATACTACTTTACTTTTGGTTTGGATAGGACAATCCATTCTACTACTGTTGCAGGGACAAATCTGCACAAACAGAACTATGGACACTAAATAATGCATCGCTTAGCTTATCAATTATAATAGGTGCTGTAACTGTTAGACTTTCCACATACCTCAGTGATAACAGACTTTGTAGTTGAACCCCCAATCTCCTTACTGACTAGATAGTGTGGCAGAGTCATTTAGCTCCCAAAGTCACCGATGGCAGAGGCACGGACTGCTTGCAAAAATTCGAAAACCTTTAGCTCATCCACTCTAGTCTGGAGGACCAAAAACCACAGAGTCTATTTAAGTTTAAAAGCTTTATTAAAAGTAAACACATTTATTAAATTCAAGTTTGTCATAAAAGTGAACGTGTAACTGAAAATGGAAAAGTGCTTAGTGCTGACGATTAATTGGACACATTTCTTGTGGTCGAGCCGAGCTCTCACCTGGTTTGAACTTGATCCTGCTCGTGTTCTTAGAAGTCAAGGTTCTGTCTGTTAGGAGAAAAAGTGGTGCGTGTTAAAAAGTAAAAAGCAAACATTCATCAGTTGTGCCAAAAAGTGCAGCAAGACAACAGCCTTCCCTGGAAAAAGGGACATTTTTACTCTAGAGTACACAGTCAAAAATTATTAAATTGTACACTTTTTTTCACATTTCTTTCTTCCTCCTAGACCAAATATTATATAGTAGTGAGTGGTGTATTCTAACATTATTAAATGTACTTTGTAGGTGGAACATCTGGAGACGGGGCCAGCGCGGAGGTGGTGGCATTGGACGAGGAGGACAACTCTGGGGAGGAGGCGGTGCAAGTGCCGGAAAAGGACATGCCTGTGAGGGTTCACACGGTGGTGGCGGGCAGAGGTAAGCTATACATTCCTTAGTCATTGAGATTGAAGACTGCAGAGTGTGCTTTCTGCACGGGTGTATTATAAAAAAAGCAGGTAGTAGCCTCCTCTAAATGTACTTCGACTGAGCTGTGAAGTTTTTGGCGAGAAGAATCCCAATCAGATCTGAGGTGAACTTGATGGATGGGATGAACGAAAAGCGAAAGAAGGGTGTAAGTAAGTGTGGAAGCACGAGAAATGTAATGATGACTGGCAAAGAAGAATGATATGTGTTTGCTTGGTCCCCGAGGTGGCTGGGAAGGTAAGAAAATGGTATGGTGCATGGCTGGGTGAATGATGAAGCAAGGATGGGTGGAAGGAGAACAGCCTGGGTGGGTGAGACAGAAACTGTATGTGTGCAATATACTTTGAATGGATGGATGCCTGGATCATTCATGGTACTATCTGACTCTTAGATAGCATATGTGAATCTAGAGAGAGTAGACGGTCACTGGATGAACTAAGTGTTACTTTGAAGAGCATGTAACACCGCACCCGCACGTCCGTTCCAGTGTAGGAAAGGCAAGGAAAAGAAGTTGTAACGTTGTCCAAAGACTACCATGAATAGTAGCAGTAGTTTGTATTGCAACTGCAAGCACAGCATATATCCAGTTATTACGGTGGGCACTCCCTACCTCCCTTAATAACTTTAGTTTAGTAGTAGTACGTCATTCATGTGTGGGGGTATCACTGTTCACTCAATAATAAGCAAAGCACCTAAAGTCATCCCATATGTCATCAAATACATCCCATGTGAAGTGATAGATAATCAGATAATTTAGCTTCTTCATTTTCCTTTTCTAATACTCATTTGCACTGTAGGGTGAAAGCTAAATTAATTAAGCAGTAGCCCTTTTAACAGAGTATTCTCAGTGCCACCCGTAATAGAAAAGTAAGAGCTTCACCACCTGCATGTACTGGACCGGTACAGTAACGCAAGTCTGTCTCACTCACCATGGTGTGCGTCTGTTTTTCTCGGGTGCAAGTTCACTGCGCTGGCATTATGCCGGCTTGCATAAGATAACGTACCAATTTTCCTAAACAAGAGAGAAGAAGAAGAATAAGAGTGGTGTACTGTCATAGTCGACTGTAATAGAAGTCCATAGTGCTCGTAGAATTTGTTCCTTAAACTCCCACTAATGTTAGAGCAAGGATGAAGAAGTCGGAGGTTACATAGATACTGTCCTCAATAGTTATGCACTGTGCTTTCAATTTGCTACTTGTACTGTGACAACTTTCTGCTCAATCATTTTGTGTTAATCTTAAGGAGCATTGGTTACAGACTATGTCTTTCTTTTTTCATGTAGTTGCTCCTTCCAAATCCAAGACACCATCAAGGAGGAAGGAGCTGGCTCGAATGGCCCGGCAACGGAGGCTGGATGCCACTGTTGCTGAATATCGGCGGCTGGTGGCCCTGGAGGAGGAGGAGACGCAGTCTGGAACAACAACAACGTCCACTGGGACAGCTGCCTCCTCCTCCGTGCGGGCTGCCAGCCAGCGCAGTGCTCCAGCGGTACGGAGCCGGGCTACCAAAGCCAAACGCCACCGCCCAGCAGCAAAGAAAGCAGCTGCCCCTCACAGGATTTGCAAGGCACACCGGCGCCGCTTATCCCTCAGACTGTCCTACCTGGAGCAGGAGGTCCATAATTATAAGAACGTGGTGGAGGGCCTCCGCTTCGAACTTGCCACCCTCCGTAAGGAGCATGATGCCCTGGCTGCTAATTCCAACAGCACCCTGCCATAGTGTCCCTTGCCCCTTTTTTAGAGACTTTTGTGGGGTGGGAATTGGGAGTTGTGATTTTTGGGGACTTTTGAAGGACAATCGTTGGGGTTAGGGAGGGTCTTGCGGGAGATTCTTTTGTTAGGGCTATAAAAATATACTTTTTGAAACTTTATCTGACCATACCTGTTTTTTACTGCTTTTGAGTCTGGTGGGTGGGGGTTTAACATAACAGTAAGTTTGTTTTCCTGAATAGTCCTAGGACTTTAGTAGTACTACCGTCAATCAAATCTCTCGTCTCTCCTAATACTCCATTATACTACCTCCAACCAAACGCCTATCTTACCTGTAATTTCTGTTTGCAAGTAGGGCTAGGCCCAGGGCTGGCTCCACGGGAAACAGCAAATAAGGTTGGCAATCCTGGGCGGATAAAATTTCCTCATAGCGGTGGTACTAGTGGTGTGACACAGTGGCAGTTGCTTGCCTATGAAAAAAAGAAAATGAAATCTGGTTTGTCCTCCTGAGCAATACAAAGGTACAATACAGAATATAGCAGGTGACAGAAGTACACTAGAACAGTGCCACGTTGTAGCCTAACAAATGTTAAAGTATAACTAATTCGGTTGAAGTTCTTTGACATTAGCCATGGGTCTTTGTCAAGCAGAGTAAGAATATATCCTCGGATTTCTTCACCAGCCTGTTGCTATCACCTTATCCTCCCCAGCAAGTGTGTGGATTTATTGCTGTAATTTAGTCACACATCAATCAAAACCACACAGCCCGGGGGAAGAGGGTTAGGGTTTGAAAAATGGATGGGTACGGGGGTTTTTGGGAAAGGTTTTGGGAGACAAGAAAAAGTAGCACAGCATGGACGAACAATTGTGAACATAAACAAATCTTTGGGTACAAACCTATCCATCAATCTTTGAAAGTGCATACACTACTGTAACTGCATGCATGTCAGTTAAAAGTAATTAGTACTTTCGACAACTGTGGAAGAAAGAATGCGACAGTACAGGGCGTGGGTGGAAATATTGATAACTATATTCAACATAAGGTCTCTGTAGCCAGATACCTGAGAGCCTTGCTGGTCACTATAAATCCATTCACAACAACACTCAATGGGGTTGGTCTGGAAGGTGTCAGGTTTACTCCCCGTGATCCAGTCGATGCAAATATGGTTCCACCTCCAAATGTCACCAACACCCAGAAGTGTAAACACAGGGTGTTCGAGGCATTAGGCGGGGGAGAAAAATAACAAACTAAAATAAAAAATGTGGGATGGGTAAAGGTAGGGTCAGCAGGGAAAGGATACCTGTAACAGAAGACAAGACAGGCATCAGTGAAGTGCTGTCCTAACATACAAGGGTACTCTCATATAGTCTCACTAAATAGTCTGCAAGTCTCCCGCCTACTCATGGGAAATGTAGTTTCATAGTACGGTAGGCGCTTAGGGGCTGCGTAACCTGACAGAAGGTATAGTAGATAGAAAAGGAGAAATTGCTTTTTTTCTAGGTGTCCCCTCACTCACCAGGGTTGCCCCTTGGTGACATGCTTCATCATTGGGGCCATCCCAGTCCTCTACGGCCTGGGGCGTGCTGCGACTTGCGAATTACGTAGGAGCACTTACAAATGACTATGTGTGGTGCAGATGTGATAGTGGAGTGGACTAAGTGATGTGTTAAGGGATCAATGTAGAAGCAGAGAGAGAGCCAAGAAATGCAGTCACAGTCAGAGAAAAAGGCAAGGGATACTGTATCTATGTGGTTGTAGTGGTCCTGTTGGAAGTGGTAAGTAAGTTGCCCGCAGAAAAAAAATCCTCCTATTAGCGGCACTCCTCCATTGCAGCCGACGCTTCGTCCATCGATGTTGGTCACCAGAAGACACCCTGTCCACTGCCTGCCTGATGCTGAATTGTGGCTCGCTACTGTGAAGCCTGACTCCATCCTTTTTTCCCCATTGCAGAGACTGAAACCCGGCCTGTAATTATTCAACGAAAAACAGGAAGTGATATAATATTACAACACCACTGATAAATAAATATAAGGTATGTAGGCTGTGGAGTGCAAAAAGTCACAATTTGTTTTTCCTAGTAGACAGTACAATGTTTTTGAAAGTGCGTACTCTGAGTCACCTTTTGAAGGATAAATAAGTATGGGCAAATTAATGTATCGGATCTTGCCCCTCAAGCTAGGTGTACTGTAAACTGTGTTTTAGAACAAAATTAGATCTTCCTAGCAGTGCTCCCACCCAGACCCTTACTAAAGCCAGTCGCAAAAATGTAGAAGACCCCCAATCAAATCTCAAAAAACGAGGCCTAGCAGAAAACTGGTGACAAAACTTACTTTGAAAGTAAAAGTAGGCCGAAGTACCCTAATTACCCATTACCCACCGTGGATTGCATTCAAACCACTTGCAAGCAACCAAGCAAAAGTAGCCATAGCCAGCATCGCTCCAAGACTCGAAATCCCCCCCACTCAAACACATGCAATAGAAATACTGCTAACCCTAACGAACCCTAAGTTAAGAATAGTGGCAAAGGCTTTCTTTAACTATGCCAAATCCCCCCTTTCCCACCATGGATTTTCTTCAAATGACTTGCAACCAAAATTACACATTCTCACGAGTGCTCTAAGACCCCAGAACTCAGTTTGAAAAATCTAGAACACCCCGAAACACATGCAATCCTGCTGCTAGGGCTAACCCTAACGAACCCTAAGTTACAAAAAGTGCCAAAACTAAAGGCTTTTCCGCGCGGATTTTGTCCCAACCACTTCTACCCGGTATTAGACCTTCCCAGGAATGCCCCAAGATCCGGCAACCCACCCGCCAAGAAGCGTAACACCCCCAAACAGGCCAAAAGCAAAATCTCATACTTGCAATATTTCTGGGCCTTCGGTCCAAACGCGCTGCGTAGCTAGGCCATAAGTCGGGGTTGGCACGACGGATTTCCTGAAAAGCAAATGCAATCAAGATTAGAGTGTCCCAGCAGTGCTCCCAGACCACGAAACTCACCCGCAAACAGACGGAACCCCCCCTAAGAGCACCTCAAAGGCAAGCAAGTCATCAAAAACACAAAAAAAATTCCGCCTGGGATTTGGTCCAAAACACTTTTATCCGGTATTAGAGCTTCCCAGCAATGGCCCCAGAGCCATCAACCCAGGAGAAAACGAGTAGAAGACCCCCAAACAGCCAAAGAGCAAAAGTACAAAAATGGGGACTTAGTCACTTTTTCACAAATTTCCCAAATCACTCCGCGCGCGCTCTGCAGCTAGGCCCTAAGTCCCCTCAGCCACCATGGATTTGCTTCAAACCTCTTGCAAAGTAAAGTATATATAGCCAGCAGTGCTCCCACACCACGAAACTCACCCACAAACACCAGGAAGCCCCCCAAACAGGCCCCCGAAAACGCTACATAGAGCAAAATGTCAGAAATAGCCCAAAAAAAAATCGGCCTGGATTTTGTCCCAACCACTTCTACCCGGTATTAGACCTTCCCAGGAATGCCCCAAGACCCGGCAACCCACCCGCCAAGAAGCATAACACCCCCAAACAGGCCAAAAGCAAAATCTCATACTTGCAATATTTCTGGGCCTTCGGTCCAAACGCGCTGCGTAGCTAGGCCATAAGTCGGGGTTGGCACGACGGATTTCCTGAAAAGCAAATGCAATCAAGATTAGAGTGTCCCAGCAGTGCTCCCAGACCACGAAACTCACCCGCAAACACCAGGAAGCCCCCCAAACAGGCCCCCGAAAACGCTACATAGAGCAAAATGTCAGAAATAGCCCAAAAAAAAATCGGCCTGGATTTTGTCCCAACCACTTCTACCCGGTATTAGACCTTCCCAGGAATGCCCCAAGACCCGGCAACCCACCCGCCAAGAAGCATAACACCCCCAAACAGGCCAAAAGCAAAATCTCATACTTGCAATATTTCTGGGCCTTCGGTCCAAACGCGCTGCGTAGCTAGGCCATAAGTCGGGGTTGGCACGACGGATTTCCTGACAAGCAAATGCAATCAAGATTAGAGTGTCCCAGCAGTGCTCCCAGACCACGAAACTCACCCACAAACACCAGGAAGCCCCCCAAACAGGCCCCCGAAAACGCTACATAGAGCAAAATGTCAGAAATAGCCCAAAAAAAAATCGGCCTGGATTTTGTCCCAACCACTTCTACCCAGTATTAGACCTTCCCAGGAATGCCCCAAGACCCGGCAACCCACCCGCCAAGAAGCATAACACCCCCAAACAGGCCAAAAGCAAAATCTCATACTTGCAATATTTCTGGGCCTTCGGTCCAAACGCGCTGCGTAGCTAGGCCATAAGTCGGGGTTGGCACGACGGATTTCCTGAAAAGCAAATGCAATCAAGATTAGAGTGTCCCAGCAGTGCTCCCAGACCACGAAACTCACCCGCAAACACCAGGAAGCCCCCCAAACAGGCCCCCGAAAACGCTACATAGAGCAAAATGTCAGAAATAGCCCAAAAAAAAATCGGCCTGGATTTTGTCCCAACCACTTCTACCCGGTATTAGACCTTCCCAGGAATGCCCCAAGACCCGGCAACCCACCCGCCAAGAAGCATAACACCCCCAAACAGGCCAAAAGCAAAATCTCATACTTGCAATATTTCTGGGCCTTCGGTCCAAACGCGCTGCGTAGCTAGGCCATAAGTCGGGGTTGGCACGACGGATTTCTTGAAAAGCAAATGCAATCAAGATTAGAGTGTCCCAGCAATGCTCTCAGACCACGAAACTCACCCACAAACAGACGGAACCCCCCCTAAGAGCACCTCAAAGGCAAGCAAGTCATCAAAAACACAAAAAATTTTCCGCCTCGGATTTGGCACAAACCACTTTTAGTGCTTCCCAGCAATGGCCCCAGACCCGTCAACTCACCTGCAAAGAGGTAGAACAACACCCCCACAAGTGCTGAGTCTTTCTTCATTGGGCGTAAACCAGCCCTCTGCTTTGATGGAAATAGGAGTCTGGAGGAGGAGGATAGAGGAGCATGTTCTTCTGAACTTGTGAACCTGAGGAATGCAGACTGCGGCACCTTCAAATAAATTAGCAAACAAGTGAAGACAGTTCTGCTGATGGGCTTGTTTTTGTGATTATCTGATTAAAGTTTGAATTATATTAACTGTGCACAACAAAGAAAGACAGACACACAGGAATAAAAGTGAATAAGGATGAAAAAGAAAGTTATTGATTCGTTGTCTCATTTTCAGGGCTCGAAGTCGGTATCACGGTCCAGGAATAAGAATAAGGCTTCGTCATCATACTCTGCGAATTCAGCCAGGGTGAGGTCAGTGCCACCTGACAGAGTAGAAATTCCCTCATCTATGGTGCTGGCCACCTCCTCTTCATCCGGCACGCTCTCTCGTACTCTTATATCTGGTGGTATGAGGTGCTGATTCATCTTGATCATTGTTAACCTCTCCACATTTTTGGGCGAGAGGCGGCTCCGTTTGGGAGTTACAATCCCACCAGCCGCACTGAAAACCCGTTCAGAAGACACACTTGCGAGTGGGCAAGACAAGTAGTTTAAAGCCAGGTTGGTGAGCTGTGGCCACAATTCTTTTTTCCCATGCCAATACGCCAATGGGTCAGAATTAACATAGACCTCTGTGGAGTCATTCAGATAGTCCTTCACCATCGACTCAAGGTCCTCCTCCAAGGTTCCTCCACTTTGCGTAGCTCTTGCTGTGCCTCTGACCTTTTGAGAACCAAACCCACGCAGAGCTAGCCAATCCTCTTCAGCCTCCAATGTTTCTGTTGTCTTTCGTGCAGATGATCCGGTTGCCGGTGTCTTTAACGGCTGAGAGGTCACTTGTGCCACAGCCACAGGTGCAGAAGTGGATTGTTTTGACTGGGGATGGCCTGCTGATGTACTGCCATTTCCTTCAATTTCCAGCCGTTCTGTTTCAAACTTCTTGGCTGACAAGGCTAGCCAACGTTTGTACTTTGTAACATCTTCATCAGCAAAAGGAAAGAATGCTCTGCCTGCCAGCGCCTTTTTGTAGCGTGGATCCAGAATAGTAGCACAAATGTAATGCTGTTCTGAGTGGATCTTTTTAAGACGTTCATCACCTTGTAGGAGCTCTAATAATTGCTCAGCCAGAAGCAAAGAGTCTTTCTTTTTGTCATCTTTTCGAAACACAGAACACACCTCCTTCAGTTGGTCCTCCAGCATGTACAACAATGGGATAGCTTTTCCCAAATTAGATTCCTCCTTGCTGACTGCACGTGTGAAGACCTCAAAAGGACGAAGCATGCGTGTTAGGCTTTCAACTATGTTCCATTGCGGCCCACCCATCCTCAGCTCCTCTATACCCTCTTTCAAGAAATATTGATCGAGTTGCGTATACTGCTCATACAGACGCTCAAGCATGTAGAAGGTTGAGTTCCAACGTGTTACCACCTCCTGGATGAGTGCTTTCACTGGCATTTGACATTGATATAGCATGCTCCTCAGCTGCTTGCGGGCCTTAAAAGAATGCCTGAAATGCTTGCAAATTTTTCGGCAGTTCTCCAATACACTGTACGCTGCACTGCGTTTCTTACCCAAGAATTTTTGGACAACCAGGTTTATACAGTGCGCCAAACACGGCACTCTGAAATAGTAACCGTCCCTCATGGCCTTAACTATATTGGAGCCATTGTCCGTGGAAACATAACCAACCTTGCGTTTTAGTGGGGACAGACAGTTAAGGACCTTTGTGTTAAAGACATCCAAAATGTTTTCTGCTGTGTGACGTTTCTCCAAACCAAACATGGCTAGTGTTGCATGTTTCCGAGCACCTTTAAAAACAATGTTAGTGTCAACACCTGAGTTTAGCTTTGCTTTAGCCCCTGAAAAAGAGACCCAGTGTGCAGTGATGCACATGTAATCAGCGCCTGCGCCACTGGTCCACATGTCTGTTGTCAGATGTATAGTGTGAACAGCACTCTTCTGCAAAGCTGCCCCAATCACCTTCAGAACATCTTCATGTAGTGCTGGAACCGCAACTCGGGCAAAATAGAACCGGCTAGGAACCTTCCATTTAGGGCAGAGCGCTGTCACTAATTCTAGAAAACCAACCCCTTCTACAAAAGAAAAAGGGAGAAGGTCCAGAGCTAGCATTTTAGCCAGCTTAGTGTTATACAGACGGGTCATTGGGTGGTTGCGTTCATATTGCGCTTCTGTAAACAACATCTTTTTAATGTTGCCCTGGACCAATGATTTACGGGATGATGATGATCTCTTCGACCCAGTTACGCTCGCTGATGAACTTTTCCGCATTGATGTCTCACTCTCTCCCACACTCTTAGTGTGGCTCCCATGGGGTGTGCTGCTGACATGGGAACTGGGTGTAAGTGAAGTGTTTGAATCGTCTTCTTCTACCTCCTCGTCATCAGCAGATGACAAATCAACGTTTTCATTACGTGCAATTCCGGCTTTCTTGACCGCCTCTAGGTGCGGAAACCATTCGACAGCGTGCCTTCTCTCAAGATGACCTCTCTGGCCTCCGGTACCATAGTTAGAACCAAGCTTACCACGACTAAATCGAAGCTTACAAAGGCTACAAATGGCTACGTTTTCCTTTTTTGGGCAAACACTAAAGAAGTCCCAAACTGGAGACTTGAAATGTCTTCGGGGGCCGGAGAAGGCGGCGATACTGGTGGTGGTGGTCCTGCTGCTAATGACAGATGAAGTGGAGGATGTGGATTGCCGAACTTCAGTACGTTTTGCACTTTCACCACCACGAATTGAGGTCGAGGACGAGGTGGGTACCTTCTTGCGAAGAAATATGGAAGCGGTAGGTTTTGGTGTACTACTTAACTCCAAATCTAATGATTCCATTTCCATTGCCTCCTCGCCGACATCATCATCACGCTCAGCAGCTTCTCGGGATAGGGTCAAAATGTCTCTTTGCTGCATGCCCGGTGGGGCTGCAGTGACCTTTGTGATGACTGGCTCGTCGTCATCGTGAGAGGCTTCATCACCAGCAGTATCTGTCACTTCTTGTTGAGCCTCATCACACTCCATAGGTTTGAGTTTTTGGACGACCTTCCTTTTACGCTTAGGAGGTACCGGTGTCAGATCATGGTGTGCCTCTGCCTCACTGTCAGACCGCAGTTGTGGTTCCCAAGACAGATCACTTGCACCAGAACGAGGTGGGCTTGAAGAAGATGTAGACACCCCCCTTGATCTTTTCCTTGCTAGGGATGTGGAAGACAATGAATGATCATCAGGAGGAGTGGCTTCCAATGATACCTCAGCTTCATTGTCGATTTCCAAATGTGCCCCTACTTCGGGAGGAACAACTATTGTGGGCACTTGTGAACGTCCATGCACCTTTGCTTGCGCATCTCCTTTTGCTGCCTCTCCTTCCACATGTACTTGGGCGTGTACTTGCACATGGTGTTGTTGTTGCGGCTGTGGTTGTTCAACACTTGTCAGATGAGTTACAACAACCTGTGTTGATTCAGGGACATTGCTGCTACTTTCTTGCGATGAGCCAACATCACTGGTCGATGGTGATTGGAGAAGTACACTGACTGCCTCTGAAGCACTCAAGGGCTTTGACTTAAGTTGGCGTGGTGGTGGAGGCACTGAACCCAATGGAGCAGGGGTGCTGCTCTCAGGTTGGTCCCCAGCAGATCCTGCTGCTGCAGGCGTACTTTTTTTTTTGCTCCCAAAAAAAGTGGCGGGTGGCACACCAGCCTCCTTGGTAACTTGCTTCTTCTGCTCCTTACTAGCAACTTTCTTGCTAGAGGAGCTACGGAGAACTTTCTTTGGGGGCGGGGCCATCTTCTTCAGAGCAGGTCAGACAGCAGGCCGCAGTTGCACGAATTGTAGAGTTGTCTGAGGCCAGACGTGACGTCGCGTGACGTTATGCTGCACACACACACCGCTGCAGGACTTCTTCCTGGCACTGGTGGTTCTCTTGAGTCTTGTGCACCTAAAAAAAATGGAAGACAGAGGAACATCAGTTCAGTTATAGAGCACAAAAAAATCGAAAAACACTGCAAAATCAGCACAATCCCAATCCATCCATGCCCTCCATAATGTTTAAATTCAAGACAACCCACAGAAAGACTAGGCCCATGCAAGACTCACTACCCCTGGGCATAAATAAAGGTTGAAAAGTAGGCAAAATGGTTGGAGGCCTAACAACAAAGCCTGCATTCAAAATGGCCACTTGCCTGCCAGCACATGGCCAGTGCCTGTAGCTGCACTCAAAATGGCCACCAGCCACATGGCATGTCCCTCCCCATGAACACCCCCAAAAATCGAAAAACACTGCAAAATCAGCACAATCCCATTCCATCCATGGCCTCCATGATGTTTAAATTCAAGACAGCCCACAGAAAGACTAGGCCCATGCTAGACTCAAATACCCCTGGTGAAAAGGCCACAAGTACAGGCCCAAAAATCGAAAAACACTGCAAAATCAGCACAATCCTATTCCATCCATGGCCTCCATGATGTTTAAATTCAAGACAGCCCACAGAAAGACTAGGCCCATGCTAGACTCAAATACCCCTGGTGAAAAGGCCACAAGTACAGGCCCAAAAATCGAAAAACACTGCAAAATCAGCACAATCCTATTCCATCCATGGCCTCCATGATGTTTAAATTCAAGACAGCCCACAGAAAGACTAGGCCCATGCTAGACTCAAATACCCCTGGTGAAAAGGCCACAAGTACAGGCCCAAAAATCGAAAAACACTGCAAAATCAGCACAATCCTATTCCATCCATGGCCTCCATGATGTTTAAATTCAAGACAGCCCACAGAAAGACTAGGCCCATGCTAGACTGAAATACCCCTGGTGAAAAGGCCACAAGTACAGGCCCAAAAATCGAAAAACACTGCAAAATCAGCACAATCCCATTCAATCCATGGCCTCCATGATGTTTAAATTCAAGACAACCCACAGAAATACTAGGCCCATGCAAGACTCACTACCCCTGGGCATAAATAAAGGTTGAAAAGTAGGCAAAATGGTTGGAGGCCTAACAACAAAGCCTGCATTCAAAATGGCCACTTGCCTGCCAGCACATGGCCAGTGCCTGTAGCTGCACTCAAAATGGCCACCAGCCACATGGCATGTCCCTCCCCATGAACACCCCCAAAAATCGAAAAACACTGCAAAATCAGCACAATCCCATTCCATCCATGGCCTCCATGATGTTTAAATTCAAGACAGCCCACAGAAAGACTAGGCCCATGCTAGACTCAAATACCCCTGGTGAAAAGGCCACAAGTACAGGCCCAAAAATCGAAAAACACTGCAAAATCAGCACAATCCTATTCCATCCATGGCCTCCATGATGTTTAAATTCAAGACAGCCCACAGAAAGACTAGGCCCATGCTAGACTCAAATACCCCTGGTGAAAAGGCCACAAGTACAGGCCCAAAAATCGAAAAACACTGCAAAATCAGCACAATCCTATTCCATCCATGGCCTCCATGATGTTTAAATTCAAGACAGCCCACAGAAAGACTAGGCCCATGCTAGACTGAAATACCCCTGGTGAAAAGGCCACAAGTACAGGCCCAAAAATCGAAAAACACTGCAAAATCAGCACAATCCCATTCAATCCATGGCCTCCATGATGTTTAAATTCAAGACAACCCACAGAAATACTAGGCCCATGCAAGACTCACTACCCCTGGGCATAAATAAAGGTTGAAAAGTAGGCAAAATGGTTGGAGGCCTAACAACAAAGCCTGCATTCAAAATGGCCACTTGCCTGCCAGCACATGGCCAGTGCCTGTAGCTGCACTCAAAATGGCCACCAGCCACATGGCATGTCCCTCCCCATGAACACCCCCAAAAATCGAAAAACACTGCAAAATCAGCACAATCCCATTCCATCCATGGCCTCCATGATGTTTAAATTCAAGACAGCCCACAGAAAGACTAGGCCCATGCTAGACTCAAATACCCCTGGTGAAAAGGCCACAAGTACAGGCCCAAAAATCGAAAAACACTGCAAAATCAGCACAATCCTATTCCATCCATGGCCTCCATGATGTTTAAATTCAAGACAGCCCACAGAAAGACTAGGCCCATGCTAGACTCAAATACCCCTGGTGAAAAGGCCACAAGTACAGGCCCAAAAATCGAAAAACACTGCAAAATCAGCACAATCCCATTCAATCCATGGCCTCCATGATGTTTAAATTCAAGACAACCCACAGAAATACTAGGCCCATGCAAGACTCACTACCCCTGGGCATAAATAAAGGTTGAAAAGTAGGCAAAATGGTTGGAGGCCTAACAACAAAGCCTGCATTCAAAATGGCCACTTGCCTGCCAGCACATGGCCAGTGCCTGTAGCTGCACTCAAAATGGCCACCAGCCCCATGGCATGTCCCTCCCCATGAACACCCCCAAAAATCGAAAAACACTGCAAAATCAGCACAATCCCATTCCATCCATGGCCTCCATGATGTTTAAATTCAAGACAGCCCACAGAAAGACTAGGCCCATGCTAGACTCAAATACCCCTGGTGAAAAGGCCACAAGTACAGGCCCAAAAATCGAAAAACACTGCAAAATCAGCACAATCCTATTCCATCCATGGCCTCCATGATGTTTAAATTCAAGACAGCCCACAGAAAGACTAGGCCCATGCTAGACTCAAATACCCCTGGTGAAAAGGCCACAAGTACAGGCCCAAAAATCGAAAAACACTGCAAAATCAGCACAATCCCATTCAATCCATGGCCTCCATGATGTTTAAATTCAAGACAACCCACAGAAATACTAGGCCCATGCAAGACTCACTACCCCTGGGCATAAATAAAGGTTGAAAAGTAGGCAAAATGGTTGGAGGCCTAACAACAAAGCCTGCATTCAAAATGGCCACTTGCCTGCCAGCACATGGCCAGTGCCTGTAGCTGCACTCAAAATGGCCACCAGCCACATGGCATGTCCCTCCCCATGAACACCCCCAAAAATCGAAAAACACTGCAAAATCAGCACAATCCCATTCAATCCATGGCCTCCATGATGTTTAAATTCAAGACAACCCACAGAAAGACTAGGCCCATGCTAGACTCAAATACCCCTGGTGAAAAGGCCACAAGTACAGGCCCAAAAATCGAAAAACACTGCAAAATCAGCACAATCCTATTCCATCCATGGCCTCCATGATGTTTAAATTCAAGACAGCCCACAGAAAGACTAGGCCCATGCTAGACTCAAATACCCCTGGTGAAAAGGCCACAAGTACAGGCCCAAAAATCGAAAAACACTGCAAAATCAGCACAATCCCATTCCATCCATGGCCTCCATGATGTTTAAATTCAAGACAGCCCACAGAAAGACTAGGCCCATGCACCACTCACTACCCCTGGTCAAGGCCCCAACAACAGGTCAAAAATCGAAAAACACAAAATTTTACAAAAAAAAAAAATCGAAAAACACAGAAAAATCAGCACAATCCCAATTCATCTATGGCCTCCATGATGTTTAAGTTCAAGACAACCCACAGAAAGAATCAGTCCACCCACCACTGAGTACCCCTGGGGAAAAGGCCCCAAAACAGCCCAAAAATCGAAAATCCCAAAATTTTAGTTGCAGCAACTGTAATGCCCCAAACAAACTTACTTGTAAAATTTCTAATCCAACAGTGATCCAAAGAAAGTCAAAAAGGCCTCAAATCCAAAGATCCAGCAGCATCCACAAAAAGTAATCCTTCCAGGTCCACATCCGAATGAAAAGTGACCAGGAGATGGACAAAGCACTGGGAGGAGCCTGCTGAACAGGAACAGGAAGTTGAAGACTATGGGGCACTTCCTTCCTCCCACCCCCCTGCCCCCCTCCCCAAAATGGACTCCTCGCTAAAAAAGTGCAGGCAAATGTCAAACTAAGGAGTTATTCACATAAAAATCATCATTTCTAGAAGGTTTATGCTGCTTGCTGGTGGATTTCTTGTGCAGAATTGCAAATTTATATTTTCGCTCGCCGCATCTCAAATCTCGCAATTGCGAAGTACCGCGAGACGTGATCTCGCCGTACTCGCGTTGACAAACTATCGCTGGCAAGCCGCGATGACGTAATCGCGCTCGCCAATTCCCGCGGGATCACACAGCAAGATCCAAAATGGCGCAGCACTCGCAAACTATCGAAAAAAACAACTCGGCAAACGATGATAAACGCCGCGCGCCGCAAAAATTGTATCACCAACGCCGCGCGCCGCCAAAAAAATCCGCTGCGTGCGAATTTGCGGATTTTGCGGGAAATCCGCAAATCTCGCGGATTGCGGATTTCCCGAAAATCCGCAAAATCCGCGAGCGGAACGGATTTTCCGCCCACGCTTACACAACACCCACAGTGGCGAATGCATTTCGGCTTGAAGTCCGCCTTCCTCAGCGCCATGGGTGTAAGCACAGCTTAAGGCTCCTGCTCGACTTAAATTGTCTTTGCCTCTTCCTGCTGCTGGACACGTGACTCCGCCCCTTCAGGTGAGTACCAATCGCGTGACACTTCCTGCAGGCTGCATGTAGTGCGGTGCCTACAGGACCCAGAATGCACCAAACCTGGCCGTTTCTTGGTGTCTTGCGGGGGTAAGTCTTGTCCCAGCTAATCCTAGTGCCCCCAGGGGGTTTTTGCCGAACATCAGTTGCCTCCTCCGCTCCCCAGTCCGCAGCCACCTCCAGAATCCGGGAAACAAAATAGACGGGGGCAAAGTGGGATCCTCCACGCCCACAGCGCAATCTAGCCGATTGCTACTCCGCCCAAACAACCTCCCAGGCTTGGTGGTGGGCCCCGGTCTTTCCCTTACCAGGGACAACAGAATTTCGCAGATGCGAAGACCAGCGTAGCCAGGGCCAACTGAATGCTGCGGGGACCTCTCGAAGCGCGACATCTGGCACACGCGCTGAAATATCATCCAGAACTCCTCCGTAGGAAGAAGAGAGGCCACACAAGGGGAAACAGTGAAGGCTTCTTTATTCGACACAACACCCACAGTGGCGAATGCATTTCGGCTTGAAGTCCGCCTTCCTCAGCGCCATGGGTGTAAGCACAGCTTAAGGCTCCTGCTCGACTTAAATTGTCTTTGCCTCTTCCTGCTGCTGGACACGTGACTCCGCCCCTTCAGGTGAGTACCAATCGCGTGACACTTCCTGCAGGCTGCATGTAGTGCGGTGCCTACAGGACCCAGAATGCACCAAACCTGGCCGTTTCTTGGTGTCTTGCGGGGGTAAGTCTTGTCCCAGCTAATCCTAGTGCCCCCAGGGGGTTTTTGCCGAACATCAGTTGCCTCCTCCGCTCCCCAGTCCGCAGCCACCTCCAGAATCCGGGAAACAAAATAGACGGGGGCAAAGTGGGATCCTCCACGCCCACAGCGCAATCTAGCCGATTGCTACTCCGCCCAAACAACCTCCCAGGCTTGGTGGTGGGCCCCGGTCTTTCCCTTACCAGGGACAACAGAATTTCGCAGATGCGAAGACCAGCGTAGCCAGGGCCAACTGAATGCTGCGGGGACCTCTCGAAGTGCGACATCTGGCACACGCGCTGAAATATCATCCAGAACTCCTCCGTAGGAAGAAGAGAGGCCACACAAGGGGAAATATATATATATATATATATATATTTTTTTTTTTTTCTTTGTACATAAACTGTGAAATCTCTGTTTAGACAAATTTGTAAATACCTGTATCATACACATTTTGAATTCAAGCCCATAAAGGGCCTCACAACGAAAATGTACATTAATGGTGAAATCTCTGTGTAGACAAATGTTGTCTAAAATTAGGGGATACACCCCTATATAACAAGCTACATGAATCCAAATGAATTCAATTTCAAACACACATACATAAAATGGTACATCATATTGAAAAATACATAATGAATAGAGCGTGCACAATAATAATGAAATGTTTTTGTTGTCAACGATTTTAATTTTGCACTTGAGCACTTTATTTTCGCTGTTTTAACCAATGTGGAATCTTTGTAATACTACACTACAAGATGGCCGCCACTTCCATTGTAATTTACCATCTTTTATGTCGATGATATGAAGAAGTGCGGTGGGTTTAAAATGGCGATCGTATGTTTGCACAAACTGACACTGACGAAGCTTTTTTGTGAAACGCGTCTGTCGGGGGTGAAGGGGGTTTGAAAATAAATAGACTTTAACATCTTGACACCGGAGTGCTTGCAGTTTCTTTCGACCGGAATGGTTGGATTGTGTGGCTGCATCTTAAGCGTTTCACCAGTGCTGGCTATAAGCACCCGGGACGCTGCGGAGCGACGGTGGTGAAGGACCTGTGCTCAAATTAATTTTGGCCATCTGCCCCGAGGTTAACTGAGCGGAAAATTAATAAGGAGGGACGGATGTCGACCTCCGGGAAAAGAACATTGTAAAAGCGAAAAGGAGAACTGGTCAACTGCAAATCGTGAGGAGATGAACGGAGGACGCCGACGGCCGGTGGGTGCCCGACGAACGCCGACAGCGATTGCGGTGAGTGACTTCAGCATGCTCTTGTAAACGCTTAACAAAAGGGATACGCTCTTCCTCTGTCCCGTATGGTGCAAAACCAACTTTTCAAACCCCCGCAAAGAACGTGTGGAATGCCACCGCCCCGAAAGTATAAAAAATAAGCAATTGAACACTCGAGAACTGTTACAATGGCACCCATGGGAGAACTCAAGGGAGATAGGGAGGCGGCTGCAAATGTAATTTTCATGTCGGTAATAGATAGACCGACAAGCACAAACGTCACCCCCATGCCAACAGCAGTAACCACCAATCTTAAAAGCCTGTTTCAAAAACTAGAAAGGCTACAAGAACGAGAAGTAAGAAAATGGTGGGAGGTTACCTCCTTTGAAAGATGCATCAACTGCAATAGAATCCCCAGGGGTCTTCGCAGTTATACAATCCCTTCATATTAAAATCCTGACCCAGCCCTTTTAAAGGATTGGGCGGAATACACTGCAGTCATCAAAGGGAATGGTCAGAATGCATATCAAATATGCTTGGATCGACCGTGAAAAATGCATTAAAGACATAGCTGACCTGGAGGAAATTATTGCAAAAGAGAAGGACACAAAAGCCAGTGATGAGCTAAGAACTGCTATGGTAAAGAGACTTAAGGAATACAAAATGGTAATACGCAAGAGGAAACAGACAAAGTTCCAAAGGGACGAACAGGACTATCTGTCAGGCAGGATTCTAACATTTGCATGTAAATTTGATGCCACAAGAAAGAGACTCGCTCAAGGCAATGGACAAACAACTGCTATTGATACTGAGGAGTCAGAAGTAGAAGTATCCGATGAGGAACAAAATGCAGCCCCTACAACCAAAGAAAAGAAAAAGCGAAACCTTTTTTCAACGAGTACCAAGTAATGAAAGAGACCCATTAAAAACCACAATTAAGGAACCATCCCCCTCAACAAAACCAAAGAGGAGGACGAGGCGGGGGAAGAGGCACATGGGGAGGTTCTCAGGCGACAACCACCCGGATGGTCACACGGAGTGCCTCCAATCGAAAGAGAAGATAACACTAATGGAAGAAAACAACATCATCAATCTGTCTAAAAGGAATCTGACGGTTGATGAAATCAAGGTATTTAAGAAAGGCCTCAGCTTTTGTCCGACGAGTGAGTTCAATCTAGTGGACACAAAAATAGACTTGTTTAGATATATAAGAAAATTGAAATTCAAAAAGATCTTGTTACAACATCCAAGAACAGGGCATGAAACAGCAAGCCCAGAATTGATAGAAACAACATTAACAGAGGAAACAACAGAAGATAATCTCCTGAACATCTTGTTGACTCCCACACAAGAACTACAAAATCAGGAGCAAGACTCGGAGATGAACAATGGAACATCTATAACACAAGTCAGAGATCCTAGCAATTTAAAGAACAAATCAAGAAAACTGCCTAATGCATCCCACGATGCGATTGATGTTTTCAGTGAATCTATAACGGCAGATTTGGAAAGAATGGCTAACAACAAAATGGATATGACAACATCTAATATCACAAGAAAGGAATGGGAAGCAATCAAATCTCTTCGGAATGATAAGACGATTGAGATTAAGCCCTCAGATAAGGGTGGGAACATTGTTATTTTTAGCAAGGAGAATTACGAACATGAGGCACTAAGACAATTGAGAGACATAGAGTGCTATGTTATGGTAAAGAGAGAACAATATGTAAAGAGCACCATAGAATATGACACACTTTTGAATCAATGGAAAAATGATGGCATGATCAGCTCAGAGGAATACTCTTTTCTCCACTGCGATTCCCCGGTTCTTCCCACTTTCTACCACCTGCCTAAAATCCATAAAAATGCCAAAAGACCACCAGGGAGGCCGATTGTCTCGGCAATAGGCAGCCTACTTGAGAATACCTCTCGCTTCATAGATACATACCTCGCCCGATTGTGAAGGATTTACCCTCCTATGTGAGGGACACGCAGGACTTCCTTCGCATTATAGACAGCGTCTCTGGGGAACAGGATATGTTATTAATAACACTAGATGTTGTTAATTTATACACATCCATTGACCACGAAAAAGGATTGAGCGCCACAAAGTAGTTCCTTGATAGGAAACATGAAAAATTCCGGGCACATAGTGAAATAATTTTGTGTATGATGAGATTTTGTCTGTACAATAACGTTTTCCTTTTCTCTGGCCAGCTGTACAAGCAGATCAGGGGTACTTCAATGGGCTCGTGCTTCTCTCCCAGCTACGCAAATTTATTCGTGGTCTGGTGGGAGAAGCACGAAGCTTGGGGAGGCAACAATGAAATGTGGAATGAGAGAATCTTGATGTGGACAAGATATATTGACGATCACTTTATTGTTTGGCGGGGAGATAGAACCTCGGCTGAGAAATATATCTCCACACTAAACAATAATGATCTGAACCTGAAATTCACCAGTACAATTAGTGAAAGGAGTGTATGTTACCTTGATTTAGAAGTATTTGTGGAAAATGATAATCTCCACACCAGACTCTATAGGAAGCCTACGGCAGGCAATGCCGTGTTACACGCGGCTAGCCACCATCCTAGGAGTCTGATCAAGAACATACCATATGGTGAATATATGCGCCTCAAAAGGAACTGCTCAGCTGAAACAGATTTCCGAGATGCCCAAAAAGATGCTAGCAATAGATTCCAGGCTAGGGGCTACTCTAATAGTGTATTACAACAGGCAACCGTGAAGGCAGAAATCATCAACAGGAGGGATCTCCTATTGGTGAAGGAGGCACAGAATGAGAGTGATCAGGTCAGAATGATCACCACATTTAACATCAAATCAGGTGATCTTGTCCATGCTTTCAAGAAAAACTGGCACATATTACAAACAGACAACATCTTAAAAAAACATCTATCTGATAGACCCATGATCACCTATCGAAGATGCCTGTCCATATCAGACCACCTGATCCACAGTCAATTCTCCCCCCAACTGAATCCTCGACCACTAGCAGGATCAAAGGCTTTTTCCCGTGCTTGCGCTGCAAAGCCTGCAAGTATAGTAAGAAAGTAAAAGAATAACCAGGAAGATCTGGAGAGGGTAAACCTAACAGGGTGATCACGAAACATCTTAACTGTACCTCAGAATTTTCAGTATATTGTCTGGAATGCCCGTGTAAGAAGCGTTACATAGGCAGCACCATCAAACCCACAAAACTGAGAATCCTGGAACACCTGAGGGCTATCGCGAAAAATGACAAGACCTATCCGGTAGCCCGTCATTTTGCTGAATTCCATCAAAGCAACAGGGATTTACTCAGTTACTACTGCATAGACCAAATCACACGGTCAGAACGTGGTGGGGACAGGGAAAAAGCACTCCGCATAACAGAGTCTAGGTACATTATGGACCTCAAAACAATGACACCGTGGGGCCTCAATAATGATACAGAAATGTGGGTACACCTATGAGGCATTTCTGGGAACAGCCCTGATTTCACTAACTGTCAATGTAGATACAGTTCTATTGTCTATACTTGCACGACTCCCAGGTCAAGCCTTGTAAATATGTAAATACATGTGCCATACACATTTTGGATTCAAGCCCATACAGGGCCTCACAACGAAAGTGTACATAAACTGTGAAATCTCTGTGTAGACAAATTTGTAAATACCTGTATCATACACATTTTGAATTCAAGCCCATACAGGGCCTCACAACGAAAATGTACATTAATGGTGAAATCTCCGTGTAGACATATGTTGTCTAAAATTAGGGGATACACCCCTATATAACAAGCTACATGAATCCAAATGAATTCAATTTCAAACACACATACATAAAAGGGTACATCATATTGAAAAATACATAATGAATAGAGTGTGCACAATAATAATGAAATGTTTGTGGTTGTCAACGATTTTAATTTTGCACTTGAGCACTTTATTTTCGCTGTTTTAACCAATGTGGAATCTTTGTAATACTACACTACAAGATGGCCGCCACTTCCATTGTAATTTACCATCTTCTATGTCGATGATATGAAGAAGTGCGGTGTGTTTAAAATGGCGATCGTATGTTTGCACAAACTGACACTGATGAAGCTTTTTAGCGAAACGCGTCTGTCGGGGGTGAAGGGGGTGTGTAAATAAATAGACTTTAACATCTTGACACCGGAGTGCTTGCCGTTTCTTTCGACCGGATTGGTTGGATTGTGAGGCTGCATATATATATATATATATATATATATTTTTTTTTTTTATATAGATAAGTGCAAATTTATTTAGTTCCCTGCAGATTAAGTCGCAAAAGGTTTCGGCTCCGTGGAGCCTTGATCACATGACAACGTGTAAAATCACAGTGCTCATATCTAAAGTGACAGTGTTTAATTGATTAAGACCCCGTGATTTGCTGCAACATGAACATAGAAGAAAGATTTGTGAGGTCGGTTGCCTGACCATCTAATACTCTCAGCTTTTAAAGTTCTACACAATAAATAAACACATTGTGCAAAAATCCCAAATAAATCAATGCTCATGTTGATAATGAACAATTGTTGTAATTGAGCTGTGCCAGCCTAATATAGTCGTGCTGGGATTGTGTGTTATTCATCACATTATCCTGGTCATCCACCACTGAGCATGTCATATCTCTCGGCTTTAAAAGTTCATACACAATAAATATACAGATTGTGCAAAAATCGCAAACAAATCAATGCTCATGTTGATAATGAACAGTTGTTGTAATTGAGCAGTGCCAACCTAATATAATCGTGCTGGGATTGTGTGTGTATTCATCACATTATCCTGGTCTTCCACCACTGAGCATGTCACATCACCACTGATAGCAGCCACTTATTTCACATAAAATTGATTGAAATAGCTTCAACATATTAATACATATAGTTTGCTAATCAACATAATGAAATTATGCATCCATTTGTGTACAATACTGTTTGTTGCAATCATGGCATAAATGCCTCTATTGATTGGCTGCTATTATTTATGATAAGCTACAACCTGGTATCATGTAAAGTGCAAGCATGATGATAGTGCAAATTGGCAAAGTAAACGTATTATAGACTTAAAATATCTGGATGCCTCACTGCATCCCTATTGCACTCAGCCACAGTATATAAAATGCTCAGACAATGCTACAGTGTAAAACACAATGTAAACATAATACACATAGGCTAATGTGGGTGCCCATAAAGTGCAAATGTGTTGTCAGTGCAAATTAGCAATGTAAACATGCTCTTGAATTAAAATATCTGGGTGCCTCACTGCATCCCCATTGCACTCTGCCGCAGTATGTAATATGCTAAAAAAATGTTGCTACAGTATAAGATTGCGATGTACATATAATACACATAGGCTTATGTGGCTGTCCAACCCCATATATATTGCGGTTCCTGTGGTTCGTAGGTTAAATACCCGTGAATGTTGGCTGCTCTGATTAAGTCCTTCTACACAATACTTAGGTAAAGTGCAAACAAAGATGCATCAATGTGCAAATATATAATATATGCTTAATGCCAGCCCCCACTAATATCTTGAAATCTATTGGCATACAACTTTTTCCTAATAATGACAGTTATGTAATGCTTGAGGGTCTGTAAAAGTGAATTAATAGTGTCCTTAACTCTTTATATATGTGTCCTAATAAGTGAAAAAAGATTAAAGTGAATAGTCAATATATAAAAAGTTACGAACATGTTAAAAAAAGTTAAATCTAAACACATTTCATCATCAGTACTTCATTCATTTCAAAGAATCACATTGTAGTGTTTTCCAGGTTTTCAGACAATTCCTATTCTCCATGATGTACATACTCAACTCGTGACTGAAAAATTATCACAGATACACTTACTGAAATGATAATCCCAGCTGAAGATATCCTAAACATTGAAGAGATTGGCTATAAGAGTGATTCATAATTTGATCCGAACATAAATACCTAAAACCATAAATTATTGTCATTAAGGTAATGCCAGCCAGCTACCTTACTACGATAAAAACCATTCTATGCCTATCATATCATCTGTGATACTATAACCTAAAGGCAAACACGTGTACATATCTTCAGTCACGTTAAGCCCCCCTGGGTGCTTGGTATCAAGATTTAGGATGTATCTGGTTTCAAGCTTGGCTTCCCTGTCCCCTCCTCGTCTACTGGCACTGACTGCATTGATTACATAGTATTAGAGGCCTCTGTTGTCTCATTGGTGCAAGTCTCTAAAATGCCTAGCCACCGGATAGGTATTGTCCTGGTTGGCTATCGCTCTCAAATGTTGAAGTATGCGTTAATGGACCGCCAATTTTGTGCTTCCCACATACCTCAACATTCATGGACATTGCAGTATGTAGATAGCGAATTCTGTCTTGCAAGTCAGTACTTTGGTAATGCGATGTTCGTTGTTACTGAACCCATCCTTATATGTTTTCATATTGATACCATGTACACATGACTTGCAGGTCTTGCACCTAAAGAAGCCACTATTGGTCTGCAGCCACAATGTTTTTTCAATAATTGCCGGACTGGTGTCCACCAGCCGGTCTTTCAAGGAAGGGGCCTTACTAAAAGTAAGAGAAGCTCTAAGAAGTAGGGTTGAACCAATGATAGGATCATTTGGGATAATGGGCCAATTACAATTAATAATCTTGTAGATTGCTTTATGCTGCCTGCTATACCCAGTTAGAATCCTAAAGGTGTTGTTTGCTGTCTTAGTTTGAGCAGGACTAGTCATGACAGTTGTACTTTCTGTTCGGATATCATTTTTGTATCTGTCCAATAAGTCTTGTCTGTTGTGCCTCATAGATTTAATACGGGCACCTTTAATTGCCTGTCCCGAGTATCCACTCTCTAGAAACCTGCACCTGCTGGCATATTGCGCTGCCTCCAGATCTTGAGTGTTGCTGCAGACCCTCCTAATGCGCAGCATTTCACCCTAGGGAATGCTGGCAATTAGGTGTGCAGGATGCACACTGCCAGCATTCAAAATGGTGTTCCCTGCGGTGCTCTTGAAGTACAACCTGGTTTCCATTTTATTATCCTTAATATACACCTCAGTGTCTAAGAAGGCGACAGAGGTTTGACTCATGGCTATTGTAAAAGTCAAATTGTACTCATTGTTGTTAATGTCTGCAATGAACTCACTAGCCTGCTCCTTGCTGCCTCTCCATACCACAAATAAATTGTCAATAAAACTAAACCATGCTATCACAATGCTTTCAAAGACCTATTGGTGTTTAGCTTTGAGGACCAGTTCCTCCCAAGCCCCATGTGAAGACAGGCGAAACTTGGATAGAAACTGGCCCCCATTGTCACTCCTTGTAGCTGTCGGTATAAAAGGTTATTGTACATAAATACATTATTTTTCAGACAGAATCTGTAGAAGCATAGTGTTGTGTTCCAAGAAGTGATCAAAACGTTGTGAAAGATAGTGTTCGACTGCAGCTAGTCCATCTGCATGCACAATACTAGTGTAGAGAGCAGTCATGTCAAGCGCCATCATCCAAAACCCTTCTGCCTATTCAATTTGCTGGATTTTGAGCAATTCCTTGTGAACTTTTGGAATAAAATAAATCAAGGACGTCACTGGGTTTTCAACTTTAAGGTATTTAAATTCATCTTCAGTAATCATTTTTTTGCTTTTCCATTTGATCAGTTTGTGTTGGTACTCAGATTTAATAGTTTTTAATGTTACTGTGTTGATTCTTTCATAACATTGACGATCATTCAATTGGAGGTAAGCCTCTTTGGCATAATTGGTCCTTGTCATGAGGACGATGTTACCTCCTTTGTTACTTCCCCGAATGATAATTTACTTTTCTTTAGACATTTGGGACACTAATGCTTTATGCTCTATTTATGTTTGTCATAAATCCTCTTCTGTGTACAAACCTTTCTTTGAAGGTCTTTTAGTTGTTTGACCGTATTTTTGTGGAAAATGTCAATAGCATCTCGTGGCACCAGGGGGTTGAAGACTGATGGGGGTTTAAAGGGAGTTTTTGATGTCAGTAAATTTACAGGTGTAGTGATCAATCTTCCCTCACCAACCTGTTCCTCACATTGATTGTATCCTGCACCTTCTGTTTCCCATAATTCGACTAATACCCCTGGTATGGGCATCCCTGGTATGGTGGTTGTACTGGTTTTAGTCGACTGATGAGCAGTGTTGATTTTGTTTGCTTTTAATGCATAATATTTACGGAGTTTGAGTTTCCTCACTGCTTTATATAGGTCACATCTCGTGGTTGCATAGTTGAAATTGCATGAAGGAGCAAAAGAAAGACAAGTTTGAGGATCTTGTATTCTTCATCAGAGAGCTGAATAGGAGTTAGATTCACAATTGTATGATTTGTGTCATAGCTTGCAGTTATTCCTTGGCTGCCCATAAGCCCCTGCCTCTCCTCTTTTTTTAAAATGATGTTCCTCTTCCTTGCCCTGTACCTTTGTCTTCACTTGTAGTTTGCCCATTGTCTTTGTAATTTCTTTGTATTCGCGGCCTGAGCGATTCCATCGTTTCCTGGCATAAAAAACTTTTCTCCTCTCCAGGTGAGGGTTTTGCCAATTGACCTAACGCATTTTCATTGCGAAGCTCGGATTTAGATTCAGTCCCAGCTCCCGAGCTGACCGCTGATACAGAGGAATCAGTTTGATCTTTAGATTTCCTGTTTAATTTGGGCTTGGAATGACTTGTAGCAGATGGTCCTCGTAGGTCATCATATTTTTTTGAAAACGTAAAAATTTGACCTAACTCGTAATCATTGCTATCACGCTGAAACCTGTACGTTTTCCTCTCCATGATTTTTGCTTCCTCTTTCTTGAGCCGTATATTCACATGGTCAGCGACTGGCTGCCGCCCCCCCCCCCCATCTGACCACACCAACACCTGACACATGAACATGAGACCTGGTTATCTTTGGAAGGCGGGAGGTCGCAAGACCCCCCGGCCGTATTTATTAAGATATGAAATTAAAAAAGGTTTTTAATTGCATGGTCAACAATTTATACAAAAATCAGCAGGACATTAGATACAATATTGTCAACAAGTTTGAGAGGCTAACCTTAACAGAAACTCTAATACAGATTGTTTCCTAACCGAAGCTAACATCCTCATCTTGATTTTTGTATACTACATTTCTGGCCATATGGCAAGGTCGCTAACCGGTGTCAGGTCCTACTAGCTGCGCCTTACCTAGAGATGTGCGCATGCGCAGCCGGGCCTGGTAATTACCCGGTCTACGCCGTGAACTCCATTTACCCACTAAAGGAGGGCCCTTACTCTGCGCCATCCGGTGACGTCATAAGTATGCGCGCGCGGGGTGGCTACCAGCCTAAGGAAAGCGTGACTACTCCAACCCGCGCCCCTTTGAAGCACCAGTTACCTTGCCCCTGGAGTTCTTGGAGTGGCCAATGGCCCCTCCCCCTGGACGGGAACCTCCCATGGATGATGCCCGCCCCCTCAGACCTTAAAATAGCTGCTCACTGGTCATGACCTTACCGCATGCCCCAAACCTAATAAATACGACGACCTAGGAGAAAATTCTAATGACAACTACTCTAGCTAGCACATCAAAACATCAATTTAAAGCTACAAAGGGAAGAAAGTCCTAAGCACAATAGCAATATCATAACATGTTTCATCACAGTTCACTAAAAGGGGGAAAAAATTCCTAAAGAAAGCATCACCAGCATAATATACAAACCAGACACAGATCACTTAAGCATATCAAGGATATCAACAAGCACCTACAGATTACGCTTAAACTAGACATAAGACAACATCAACCATTTAGTTTCAGGGATGGTGGGTGGGAAAACAAGAAGCCCCGAGCGCGGGGCACAACACGCTGTGGAGGAGCGTCCAGGGAGAAGAGGGTCTCCTGGGCGCTCCCCGCTTCTTTATCCACAAGGGGCTGGGTGGGGGTGGCTATGCCCCCCACCCAGCCCCTCCCGGCACGCCCGCCCTTGACCCGGACATCCTACAATGGTATCCGGGTCAGGGAGGGCACCAACCAATCGGTGGTGGGGCGCGCCCAGGAGGGCACGCCCCACCACCGAGGGGCACAAAGGGAGGGGGCGATCGCCGCGCCGCCATGCGGGCGGGGGGGCCAAGAGCCCCCCCTTTTCACATGGTCAGCGACTGGCTGCCGCCCCCCCCCCCCCCATCTGACCACACCAACACCTGACACATGAACATGAGACCTGGTTATCTTTGGAAGGCGGGAGGTCGCAAGACCCCCCGGCCGTATTTATTAAGATATGAAATTAAAAAAGGTTTTTAATTGCATGGTCAACAATTTATACAAAAATCAGCAGGACATTAGATACAATATTGTCAACAAGTTTGAGAGGCTAACCTTAACAGAAACTCTAATACAGATTGTTTCCTAACCGAAGCTAACATCCTCATCTTGATTTTTGTATACTACATTTCTGGCCATATGGCAAGGTCGCTAACCGGTGTCAGGTCCTACTAGCTGCGCCTTACCTAGAGATGTGCGCATGCGCAGCCGGGCCTGGTAATTACCCGGTCTACGCCGTGAACTCCATTTACCCACTAAAGGAGGGCCCTTACTCTGCGCCATCCGGTGACGTCATAAGTATGCGCGCGCGGGGTGGCTACCAGCCTAAGGAAAGCGTGACTACTCCAACCCACGCCTCTTTGAAGCACCAGTTACCTTGCCCCTGGAGTTCTTGGAGTGGCCAATGGCCCCTCCCCCTGGACGGGAACCTCCCATGGATGATGCCCGCCCCCTCAGACCTTAAAATAGCTGCTCACCGGTCATGACCTAACCGCCACAGGCCAGCATTGTTAACCGACGATCTGGCCTCCCCCTACCTAGACCCAAATCAGCAAGCTTGTTTAGCAAAACCCTCTAACCAGGCCCAGAGATTGTTAGACCACAAAACATTCCCCGCCTCAGTCAAGTGTACTCCATCCCCTAGGTAATACTGTTCGCCCCAGATACACCCATGTGGAATCGTCTGCAACCGGGGGGCCCGAAATAGTTTGTCCAATTGTGTGTTGATCCTCTTTACCGAGTGATTCAACGCCCTAACCGAGTCCCCCCCTCGCCACTGCCACCGAGGGATAAGTTGCGACCATATAACCGTGCAACCCGGGCAAGTCCTGGCCACCCACCCCGCAGTGGAGATGATCTCCTCAATAAGGATGCGTCTTCCCAACTTGGCCGAATCATTTTCCCCCAGGTGAAGTATCACCACTGACGGGGGGGCGGGCTGTTGAGCTAAGAGTCCCTGGAAGAAGTCCCTGAACTGGGTGAGACATAGACCCCCTCTCCCGAAGAATGAAATGTCAAACCCCTTTTGCGCGGCCCTTTTTCTACGGTCTCCTGAAAGAAAAACACATTCAGCACGCCTCACATACGAGTGACCCATGATCCAAACCATTTTCTTGTGTTGATCCCGATGCTTGTTCCATGATGGCGTAGATCGTTGATGCCCGGTGGAGAGTTCCTCCCCTGCGTCACAGGTTTGAGAAACTGAAAAGAACCAAAAACAAACCGGGTGTGAGCACCATCCTGTCACAACATGTCAATTCGCACATATCGTTTATAACATTCAGAGGACCATCTCCCAATTTCCTTCACATTTTTAACCGGGAGGCCCCTTGCCACTGCCTCAGTTGCTGCCCCAATCCTAAACGAGTGAGTGCCAAATTCCTTGGGGTCCAGACCTGCCTGTCTGATTGTCAGCTCCAAGACCCTTCTAAACTGGTACCTGGTCAAGGGCGTACCGTCGGCGTGACACAACAGTGCACCTCCCGCCGTGCCCCCTCGCTGTTTATGGAAGATTTCCACATGAGCAACCGGGCAGCAAGGATTGGCACGGGCTCGATGGAGCACTATGGTGTGACCCCGTGACTCCTGGTCGGTTTTGGATTTCTGAATTGTCACCCACATGGTATCCTCCCTGATCTTTACACAGGCCCCTTGTAGGCCGCCCTGCTGATCATGTTTGGACGCTGCTACCAACTCACCAATTCTCAGAGCCCCATAGAAAGCCAGGGAAAATGCAGCTTTGAACAGAAGTACCTCCCACTCCGAGCTACAGACACTGTGCAGTGCCACCAATAAAGATGTCAGCCGTGCTAGCCCAATGGGCCTTCTTTTATCGGCAGGGTGACCCTGTAAACGGCGCCAACCCCTCAAGGCCTTGCGCACCATAAAGGTGTTAGTGGGGTCTCGCATGCCCTTAGCCTGCGCAAAGAAGGAGACCGCCGCCCTATGCCTGCTCGCAGCCGCTACGGAGCGACCCTCCCTGTGCATCCCTTCTAAGTAGGCCGCAAAGCTGTCCTCCTGTGCCCACCTAACCTCCCATTCCTGCCCCAAGAAAGTACGGTAAGACAAAAACGCCCCTTCGTAAGCTGTCTTGGTCCTGGGGGCTAAGCTAGCAACCACGAGGTCCTGTAATCTGGGGCACCAATCTGCCAAAGTACTGCCGGGAAGTGAGCCGGAGAGGGGTCTGCTGCAGGAAGATGTCCCCTGAAAACCTGCATTTTAAAGCAAGAGAGGGAGTCAGCTGCATTATTGAGAATGCCAGGGACATGCTTGGCTTTGAAGACCACATTCATTTTCAAGCATTGCAACACAATTTCCTTTATTAGGCGCAGTATGAAAGGACAGCGCGCCCCCTGTTGGTTTATGCACTCCACCACAGTCATGTTATCTGACCAGAACACCACTGATTGATTACATAGGTGTTCGGGCCAGACCTTCAATGCCACCCAGATTGGGAAGAGTTCAAGGAAGCCAATATTGGTGGTCAAACCCCATGCTCTCCATTCTTCCGGCCATCGTTGGGCGACCCACTTGTTCCCCAGGATGGCGCCAAAGCCCACACTACCAGCCGCGTCTGTCCATAAACCCAACTCTGCTGATGTGGTGGGAGGACCGGGCCACACTACCCTGCCATTGAAATCCTCCAGGAATGCCATCCATATGAGCATATCCTGGCGAACCTCAGATGACAACCTCGTGCGGTGATGTTTCTCCCGTAGTCCCTTCATTGCCCGGGCAATGGAGCGTGAGAACGGGCGTGCCATAGGGATAACCCGCAGAGCGAAGTTCAGTTGCCGCACCACCTCCTGTAATTGTTGCAAGGAAACCTTGTGTTTGCGTAGGCATTGTCGTAGCGCTGCTCTAAACCTAGACACTTTGTCCTGGGGCAACCTGAAGCATCCTTCCACTGAGTCAATTTCGATACCGAGAAATTCCAAGCAGGTGGATGGCCCAAACATCTTCCCCGGCGCTAGCGGGACCCCAAAAGCCCACATGAGCACGCAAAATTCCTGCAGTGCCCAGGCACACTCCTGAGAGTCCGCCGCACCTAAGAAGAGAAAATCATCCAGATAATGCATGACCTGCTGGTGGCCCGTCGCCTGTCTCATGACCCATTCTAGAAATGAGCTAAACATCTCGAAATATGCACATGATATGGAACAGCCCATGGGCATGCATTTATCCATGTAAAACTTGTCTTCAAAAGTGAAACCTAGGAGATGATGATAAGCTGGGTGGACTGGGAGGAGACGGAAAGCAGATTCTATGTCTGACTTCGCCATCAGAGCCCCTGTCCCCAGGGCATGCAACAGGTCTACCGCCTGGTCAAATGAGGCATATTTAACACTACAAATCCCTTCATCAATCGCATCATTCAAAGACGCTCCTCTGGGCGCCGACAGGTTGTGGATCAGTCTAAACTGGCCCTTCTCTTTTTTGGGAACTACTCCTAGTGGTGAACACACAAAATTGGGGACGGGCACCCTCTCAAATGGGCCAGATATCCTGCCCAGAGACAGTTCTTTGCTAATTCTTGCCGCCACCACTGTAGAATTGAGTTTCACTGACAGTTGATTCTTGCAATGGACGCTACCTGTGTACCCCCCTGCCGGGATCCTAAAGCCTTGGGAGAAACCTTCCTGAAGTAGTGTGGCTGCTGTGTGGTCCGGATATCTATTTAACCATGGGATCATTGCCAGAACATCTACAGGCGTGGGGGTACCCAACTTGTTTGTACTACACTGGCTTTCCTCTTCCCCTCTGACCATGGTTGCCCTGCTTGGACCTGCAAGATGATTCTGGGTGTGAGGGGTGACCACAGGCCCCGCATGCATGTTTAAATCTACAGGTGCCCGGGGCCCTTGTGCAGGTGCGCTTATTAAAATCCCAGCACACCCCTTTCTTCTCTGACCCGCCGCCCCTATTCCTACCCGGGACCTCACCCGCTTGGGGTGGCCGAAAGGGCTGTTGAGGTCTGGCGGAAAAAACCTTGACTGCACTGGTAGACTGGTGGGGGGGCGAGCTCTCTGAGAATTGCTGATGCCATGACATAGAGTCAACCTTGTCCCATGTCAGTGATGGATTAAATTCCAAGGCTTTCCTGAAATTGACATCATACCCTTTCCACGCATCCCCAGAGTACTGTTCACTCCACCCCACAATCCTGCTCTGGTAGCACGCCAATGGCGCCTGCACATTGGGGGGTCGTTCTGCCTTGATAGCTGTGAATACTGCAAAAGCCCTGATCCAGTTAAGCTGAGTTTCCTCCACCCTAAATCTAGAACACTGTACCCTCCATTCACTTGGATGCATCCACTCCTTTAGCGTCTTTGCATGCTCCATTTCCCTATTATCAAGCAGTAATGAATAAATGTACACATATTTATCAGCCCAAATCATCACCTTCACAGTCTGTGACACATGTTGTGCTAAATTCTCACTCCTGGAGGGTATAGAACCATCTCCTAAGAGAGGCAGCGCCACCTCCTTACCATTTCCAGGCACCTGGGCCGGCTGCCCACCATCTCCGTTCGGTTGGGCGGCACTGGAACCTGCGAGGGAAGAAGATGAGGGCACTGCAGTACTGTCAGCCACCGCTGCAGATTTAATCTTTTCCACCAATTTTGCAGCTTCTGCGGCATGATCTGACGAAGCCGGTATCACCCCCCCCTTTTGTAGCCACGGCATCAAGGCCGTTATCTGAGATACCAGTTCGGGAGGGGGGTTGAGTCTAAATTGCCTGCTGGGACTGCCGGCGCCACCGGGGGCATAACCAGTGGCAGAGGTGCAGGAGGCACGGGCGCTGCCGGTGGCGGCAAACCCGTAAGTGGAATTGGCACCACGGGTGAAGGGGTAGGCCCGGCAGGGGTGGGCACCTGCGGATTGACAGGGGCTGGCACTGCAGGAACAGGAACATTTGGCATAGGTGCCAGAGGAGCTGGAGCCGCAGGAACAGGTATAGTAGGTACCGGAACTAACGGCTCCGGGGGGGTGGGGCATTGTACCTGGGCTTCTTGGCCTTAGACCTCTTAGGCGGGGTAACAAAAATCCCCCCTTGGCAAGGGGGCCGCCCTCTGGCGAACAGGCCTACCCGATGGGCCAGGGGCATCATCAAACCTCTCATTAAAGCGGGCCTCTAATTCATCAATTTTCCCCAATCGCTTGTTAATGTTGCTCATTTCCAGCATCATGGTCTGCATCATAACCTCCATCCTGGACCCACCTTTACCACCCCTTGGCCCTGGCATGTTCAAAATCACCAAGAACTGCCTACACTCCTAGTGATACAATTGAGCGTACTTGCGCTTTGTACCTTCACCAGATGGAGGATGTCCAGGGGGCTGTAAGCACCATGCAACGGCGGCCGCAACACCACCGGCTTATCCGGCTATGTCAGGGGTGAGTAAACCTAGTGTAGACCCACCCGGCGGCAACCAGGAGCGATGAAATGCTAGCCCCCCGTTCTCCTCTTACCGACCAATCCTGCGTCCTCGCCGCCGGTATTGTGTCCACAACCGCGTCCTACGTCCACCTCTTTGAGCTGATCAATTAACTGCAGCGAGGTTTTCTTTAATTGCCTGCAATAGAAAAATTATCAGTACCTGGGAGTATGAGGCTAAAGCAGTTGTTGAAACCAGCGCCTAGAGAGGGTTGCAATACCTGGAAGTTTGACCCCCTTTTTAATCCCCCCACCTCAACACTGTCTTTGCCTGGATGTCTTTAACAATTGAAACGAACAGCCCAGGTTTCCGTTTACAAATAGGGGGGCAAATTCAAACAATCACACTGGTAGAAAGACCCTTGTTCCCTAATTAAAACGACCCCAAAATTGCAGTCATTAAATCAATGGCATCCACATAAATTCAAAAGTACATAATATTCAAAAGCACTCTTTCCCCAGGTCTCCCATCCAGGTGCTGCCCTGATCGACCCTGCTTCGCAACCTACACAGCTCCACTCCGTGTAAATGTTCAATTAAAATTCGACCCGTTTAGCCAACAAAGATTGTGGTGCTGAGCGCGCGAAAAACAAAGAATGCATGCGGCGCTTTGCAAATTTAAAGAACACACCTCCCCGCGCTAACTCGTGTGGCGGGAAATACTTCTATTGTGCCCCGATCAAATCGTGTTGCATGAAAACATGAAAAAACGCTACACCATGAGTCACAGCACCCGTAAATCAGCTCCTTAAATTGCACTGGCCGGCTGATCCCCGATGCGGCGCCCACCCCCGCAAAATACCTCCGGCTCGCCGACTGCCTCGAGAAACCTGTGACCCGCTCCGCCGCCGCTCCGTATACCGGTGACCTGGGATCCTCCGATTGACCGACTCACGGCGCCGCTACAATCCCACTCAGCTCATCGGCCCTGGAACCAGCTCCTGCATGTAAAACTTATCCGATGTCGAAGCCTGTAATAAAAATAAAGAAAATGAACAAAAACAAGAAGCCCCGAGCGCGGGGCACAACACGCTGTGGAGGAGCGTCCAGGGAGAAGAGGGTCTCCTGGGCGCTCCCCGCTTCTTTATCCACAAGGGGCTGGGTGGGGGTGGCTACGCCCCCCACCCAGCCCCTCCCGGCACGCCCGCCCCTGACCCAGACATCCTACCATGGTATCCGGGTCAGGGAGGGCACCAACCAATCGGTGGTGGGGCGCGCCCAGGAGGGCACGCCCCACCACCGAGGGGCACAAAGGGAGGGGGCGATCGCCGCGCCGCCATGCGGGCGGGGGGGCCAAGAGCCCCCCCTTTTCATTTCATTAGTGAGTTTTGTTTTTTCATCCTTTCCCCCCATTGTCTCCAAATGCTCATATAATGTTGCTATCTCTGTAAGTAATTGTGCTCTGTTGATGTCAGCATATTTTATTAGTATTAGGACTAACCGACGAGAAGCTTCTAAATTACTCTCTGCCCACCCTCTCATTAACTCCGGATTTGGATTTTCGTAACTGGGAGCAGTTAAAATACGTAAGCCCCTCGGAATGCGATTGACGTCTATGTACCTTTGGAGGGACTTGGACTCCCATCATTTGGCTTGTTCGCTTTTTCATTTCTTTTCTAGTATTTTGAATATATATTTTAAAGTACTGTTGTGGTTACTGGTATCTTCATTTAATCTTCCCTGTATGTTGCTAGGAAAAGGTAAGCTGTCGGAAAAAATAGTTAATGCTGTTGCCTCCGGATCCTTAATGTTGTCAGCCGACATTTCTGCAATAAGGTATACTGAGGGGCGACTTATCCTCAATTGATATGATAAACAACCAGAAGAGCGCCCATGTGCACTCAACTCTCTAACCCAAAAACCTGCTTACTACTGAGCCACCGTGTCAAGGTTTGTCTCCCAATGTTATATATATATTCCTTCAAACGCAATTAGAACAAAAGCGTGGCTCACACTTTCTCATATATTTCAAATCACTTTATTCTGCTCCCCTTGGCAGACAAATGCGTTTCGGCCATGCTTAAGGTGAAAATAATGCTTTTTCAATGCTCATTCAATTATAAAGAACCACAGGACTCACTGTGAGTAAATAACTTTCTCCAACTGGGACTCGATATCCCAGCATGCAAGAATACTATACTGAGGCACTGAACATGACCCACTGGAGGTCGCTGCATGATTTAAAGCTGATTGGAGTCACCTGTGGGTTTATTGAGCTGCCCAGGAAGAAGAGGATAGAGTCCTCGAAACGCGTCGGCATAAGCTTTAAGCCTTACCTGTAATGCAACATGTTGGCTTCGTGAATTAAAGCCTGCTGGTTCCAAGTGCTGGGTGTGCGTCTTTAAGCTTTTGGGCTCTTTTGGAATGCAAAATGATGTACACGGCTGCCCTGCCGGGAAAGTCTGCACCATCACCACAACTTGAGGAGAGGCTGCGCGGCGAATTGGAACTGAGCCTTAGCCGCGATCAGCACAGCATTTGGGAAGCTAATTTACCGGCATTGCAATGGGGGGCCTACTTAAGGTGAAAATAATGCTTTTTCAATGCTCATTCAATTATAAACAACCACGGGACTCACTGTGAGTAAATAACTTTCTCCAACTGGGACTCGATATCCCAGCATGCAAGAGTACTATACTGAGGCACTGAACATGACCACTGGGGGTCGCTGCATGATTTAAAGCTGATTGGAGTCACCTGTGGGTTTATGGGCCGCCCAGGAAGAAGAGGATAGAGTCCTCGAAACGCGTCGGCATAAGCTTAAAGCCTTAACTGTAATGCAACATGTCGGTTTCGTGAATTAAAGCCTGTTGGTTCCAAGTGCTGAGTGTGCGTCTTTAAGCTTTTGGGCTCTTTTGGAATGCAAAATGATGTACACGGCTGCCCTGCCGTGAAAGACTGCACCATCACCACAACTTGAGGAGAGGCTGCTCTGCGAATTGGAACTGAGCCGTAGCAGCGATCAGCGCAGTATTTAGGAAGCTAATTTACCTGCATTGCAATGGGGAGCCTACTTAAGGTGAAAATAATGCTTTTTCAATGCTCATTCAATTATAAACAACCACGGGACTCAATGTGAGTAAATAACTTTCTCCAACTGGGACTCGATATCCCAGCATGCAAGAGTACTATACTGAGGCACTGAACATGACCCACTGGGGGTCGCTGCATGATTTAAAGCTGATTGGAGTCACCTGTGGGTTTATTGAGCTGCCCAGGAAGAAGAGGATAGAGTCCTCGAAACGCGTCGGCATAAGCTTTAAGCCTTACCTGTAATGCAACATGTTGGCTTCGTGAATTAAAGCCTGCTGGTTCCAAGTGCTGGGTGTGCGTCTTTAAGCTTTTGGGCTCTTTTGGAATGCAAAATGATGTACACGGCTGCCCTGCCGTGAAAGTCTGCACCATCACCACAACTTGAGGAGAGGCTGCGCGGCGAATTGGAACTGAGCCTTAGCCGCGATCAGCACAGCATTTGGGAAGCTAATTTACCGGCATTGCAATGGGGGGCCTACTTAAGGTGAAAATAATGCTTTTTCAATGCTCATTCAATTATAAACAACCACGGGACTCACTGTGAGTAAATAACTTTCTCCAACTGGGACTCGATATCCCAGCATGCAAGAGTACTATACTGAGGCACTGAACATGACCACTGGGGGTCGCTGCATGATTTAAAGCTGATTGGAGTCACCTGTGGGTTTATGGGCCGCCCAGGAAGAAGAGGATAGAGTCCTCGAAACGCGTCGGCATAAGCTTAAAGCCTTAACTGTAATGCAACATGTCGGTTTCGTGAATTAAAGCCTGTTGGTTCCAAGTGCTGAGTGTGCGTCTTTAAGCTTTTGGGCTCTTTTGGAATGCAAAATGATGTACACGGCTGCCCTGCCGTGAAAGACTGCACCATCACCACAACTTGAGGAGAGGCTGCTCGGCGAATTGGAACTGAGCCGTAGCAGCGATCAGCGCAGTATTTAGGAAGCTAATTTACCTGCATTGCAATGGGGAGCCTACTTAAGGTGAAAATAATGCTTTTTCAATGCTCATTCAATTATAAACAACCACGGGACTCAATGTGAGTAAATAACTTTCTCCAACTGGGACTCGATATCCCAGCATGCAAGAGTACTATACTGAGGCACTGAACATGACCCACTGGGGGTCGCTGCATGATTTAAAGCTGATTGGAGTCACCTGTGGGTTTATTGAGCTGCCCAGGAAGAAGAGGATAGAGTCCTCGAAACGCGTCGGCATAAGCTTAAAGCCTTACCTGTAATGCAACATGTCGGTTTCGTGAATTAAAGCCTGCTGGTTCCAAGTGCTGAGTGTGCGTCTTTAAGCTTTTGGGCTCTTTTGGAATTTAAAATATATATATATATGTATATTTATATATATATATATATATATATATATATATATATATATATATATATATATATATATATATATATATATATATATATATATATATATATATATATATGTACATTACCTACTGGCGGTCGCCAGTAGGTATATTTAGTTAGGATTTTTTCCCTATGGGATTTTTGAAAATTCTATGTCTAATAACTTTGGCGTTTGTGGACGGAATCGGCTGAAATTTTCAGGAAAATGGAACATTTTGTTTCTGAGCAGCTCTTGAAAATTTGGGGGGGTTTCGTCAAGGGGGGGCCAAGAAAAAAGGGGGGTCCCAAAACGCGTTTTCCCCATGTTAATTTCCATAGGGCGGTTGGCCTCACTTTTAGCTCGAACGGCTGAATGGATTTGCACGAAACTTAGCCCGATGTGCCTTTGCTAGGTCTCAATATATGTGCTCCAGTGGATTTTGAGAAATTAACGTTCAAAACAAGATATATATCTGTAACAGCGCTCCGGGCTGCGCTCCGGTCCGCTTACTTTTCGCGAAATGGAACTTTGCGATGCGAAGCTGATTGGCTCTCCGGTGTCTGTCAACATTCTAAACAGTCCGGAGCGGCCGCCATCTTATCTCTCGGTAGGATCGAGAGAGAAGAAGAGGTGAAAAACGAAGGGGGAATTTAATGAAAGGGGGCAAGGTAGACCCCTCTTGACCCCCTAGGAATGATGTCGGGGTTATTAAAGGGTCCCGTGGGGAAAATAAAAAAAAAATGATTTTTCACGGTAGAAGCGCTTCTCGGGCCGCGAACTGGGCTGCAAACTGGTAGCGAAACGGGAATTCGCCATTTTGTGTTTCGTTTTAATTAAATTACTAGGTATAAGGGGGTGCGGGAGACGTATCCTGATCCCTTATGTTTTCTGAGGGTGGCTGAGGAGGCTCATATATGTTGATACATGTCTTCCAGCGGCAGTGCGTGTTTTTTTTTTTTTTTGCTGCGTGACGTCTGTTAACGTTCGATTCGATGGAAATCAGGAAGTGTTGACCGCCAATTTGTCAGTGCGATAAAATATTTTGTTATAAATGAATCCTTATTGATAAACATTGTCTGCGCCATCTTGCCTTTTTTCCAATGCCACAATTTTGTCGTGCACGGCAGCCATTTTAGATGCCAGGCCGGTCCCAGGCTATCACCTAGCCCTGCGGATGTAGTTTATGGCCCCAGCTGTAGAGAATCCAGACATACCAACCCTCCCGATTCAGGCGTGAGACTACTGATTTCAGTGCTAGTCTCCCGCCTCCCGATTTCTGCAAGCAAAAACCCGGGGGCATATTACCAACAACTAGCGATAATTTTTGTCTCTAACTTGTTTAGAGACAAAAATTATCGCCGCACATTGGCGATTTTTATCGCAGATAAACCTTGCTATTAGCAAGGTTTATCGCAATTGCGATAAAAAACGGCCGTAATGCATGAATATCGCTGAAAAGTCAGCGATATTCATGCATTATCGAGCAAATGCTCTTAGCCATGTTATCCACCTCCCATTGGATAACATGGCTAAGAACTGCTCAGGGCAGGTGTTAGCTTTTGGAGATATTCGCGCTTAGCGCGAATATCTCCAAAAGTTGGTAATAGGAGATAGCGATGTTAGGGACTGTTTCCAGTCGCTAACATCTTGGCACGCCCACTTTGCATGTCATTAGTGATAAATATCACTGACATGCAAAGCGGGGCCCAAGATGGTCGCTATCTCCTTTTAGCTGTCACTAACTGGTGTTAGCGACAGCTTGGTAATAGGGAGATAATTTTATCTCCGCTTTCTTGGCTTTTAAAGCCAAAAAAGCGGAGATAAACCCCCTTGATAATATGCCCCACGATTCCTCGGGGGTTTCAGGTGACAGGGCTTGGTATTGTGTTACGTGGTAATTCTTCCAGGAAACGTCAGAGGGTCGATGCAGGGGATCTAGAAGGGGTGATAAACCATTTAAGCCTCATGAACAAGCGCATGGTCTTTTAAAGGTCTGAGAAGTACTCGGGGCGGCGGTGTGTGTGTGTCCTCTTTCAGGAGCGGGCGGGGGGGGGGGGGCACTGCCAGCAACTTGCCAGGCCAGGCAGTGTTCAACACTTGCATCACCCTTTCTCTGCCTGCTATTGCGCTCCATGCTTCGGAAAGGTAAGAAAAAGAACGTGCATTTGAGTTTGAAATGTCCGATCCTGTAGCAGTACACTTGCAAAGCCCACACATGACAATAACCCGATTCAAGGCCCCATTCACCCGATTTTTTGAAAATATATAGCACTCCAACAAAGTAGGATTATAAAACTTTATTAACTTTTAAATATATAACGAACGGAACAAAAACTGTAAATACATTTAAACATTTTTTGACAAAAAAAACAACAATGGTCAAAAGCTGTCTTTTGTGCGAATAGTCCCAAGGCAGCACAACGTGCTGAGTTCTGGACGGCACCCAGGTGATGTCACCTGGGTGTCGCACTGGTTTTTGGTTTCCTACAATGCAGCTCAGAAAAACAGCATGGGGCGTCCCAGGTGGTGCGGGGGGAGGCCTCGTCAGTAGCGGTCTGAAGTGCGAATAGTCCCAAGGCAGCAGAACGCGCTGAGATGTGGATGGCACCCAGGTGATGTCCAGTAAACTGTCGCACTGGTTTTGGTATCCTACAATGCTGCTCCGAAAATTGGCGTGGGGCGGCCCGGGGGGGGGGGGGCGTGGGGGAGGCGGCGTGAACGGGCCTCCCCAGGTGGCGGCCATCCAGCTGAGTTGCGCCCGCTCTTGCGGCTACAGCGTCTCGCTCACCATGTAGTTGACTTCTGCCCACTCTTGCAGTGCAGCGATAGGAGGCTGCCACAGGACTCTCAAAATGGCGGACGGCTCTTCGGTTTTGGGCCTGGTCCACTAAAATGGCCCTGGGACACCTTGGAACTCGAACGCTTGCCTGCTAGGGCTTGGGCTCCATTCTCGAAAGCGTCCCCTCAGCCGTGAAGATTCTTGGGGGCCCTCGACTCCTGCAGGCTTCCGGTGGGGAGCGGCTGCCATGATTGCTCGCGGAATGACCACGACGGAGCCACGAGATGGTGGTGCTCTCATGCTGACGCCAGCTTCAGTCTGAAACATCCAGAAACAAGGTGGGGCTTTCATCGTTTGGGAAAAAAAAATGTTCTAAACCAATGAAAAGTGTTATTTTTAGGTCATATGACCAAGCCTTCCATCTTTAGGAAACCAAAAGTAAAATGAACCAATGAAAAGTTTTATAAACAAGTCACATGACCTGTTATGCGGCATAGGGCTACAAAAAGCGTAGAAAATCCGTTGGCACGTGAGGCGGCGTCAGTAGCGGACCGATGTGCGAATAGGCCGAAGGCAGCACAACGCGCCGAGATCCGGATGGCACCGAGTTAGTGTCCAGCAAGTTGCTGCACTGGTGTGGCTATCCTACAATGCCACGCCGAAAATCGGCGTGGGGCGCCCCGTTGGCCTGTGAGGTCGCGTCAGTCAGTGGGGGCTGTGCGTTTCCCCCAAGATGGAGGCTCCTCGGCTGCAGTGGGGCGCCCCTTATCTTTTCACTCGCCGTCCAACTGAGTTGCGTCCGCACTTGCGGCTACAGTAGGCCGAAGGCAGCACAACGCGCCGAGATCCGGATGGCACCGAGGTGGTGTCCAGCAAATTGCCGCACTGGTGTGGCCATCCTACAATGCTGCGCCGAAAGACGGCGTGTCCAGCTGAGTTGCGGTCACTCTTGCGGTACAGTGACTCGAATGCGCAGACATCCGGATGGCACCGAGGTGGTGTCCAGCAATTTGCCGCACTGGTGTGGCCATCCTACAATGCTGCGCCGAAAGACGGCGTGTCCAGCTGAGTTTCTCCTGCTCTTGCGGTACAGTGACTCGAACGCGCCGAGATATGGATGGCACTGAGGTGGTGTCCAGTAAGTTGCCGCACTGGTGTGGCCATCCTACAATGCTGCGCCGAAAGTCGGCGTGGGGTGCCCCGTTGGCTTATGAGGTGATGTCAGTAGTGGACCGATGTGTGAATAGGTCGGAACCAGCACAAGGCGCCAAGATCCGAATGGCAAGTCCTGGATGTTGAGTGCCATAGTTGAGAGTTCTGAGCAGTGCTTGTAAGACTGTCTGAAGCTTATTTGCACCTGCTGCAGCTTCACTATTGCCCTGGTGTGGCCAAAGGTCGCACATGACATAGGCGGCCGACTCCCGAGGTCCGGCGGAACTTTTTTCCTTTTCCTTTTTGCTTCTTGTCCCACAATCCGTTTCAACTGAAGACACAACCAGGTCCCTGAATGTGTGCAGGGGGACGTTATTGATTGAATCAAAATGGCGGCTTGACACAAAGCTGACTCAAGCGTTGCTGTTGATGCTATACAGACAAAAATTGGTTTTCAGTTTGTACATTCTTCTGGATTTTTTTTTCCATCCAAGGCTGATTGAGAGTTTGTAGAAAAATGGCTTCAGATTTTCCACATACTACTCTTCAACATTCTTCCTAAATGTAACAATGTGAGACTCACTAGGAGAACGGCTGTTTATCTTTCCTTTCAAAATGCTGCCAACAATATTTTCTGAATGGAAGACACCATCTTGTAGCATAAAGGGCCGAAAGGGGTTCTGGTCTGGCCGATGGTTGGTGGAGACATTTTGACTATATCTTGGACCTGCCCGGCCTCGCCCAAAATGGCACCAGTATAAATGGGACTCGTAACTCCTTGTTGTGTACTGGTTGAACAACTTTGATATCACGAGATATGAATGCAGTTTTGATGCTCATGGCGGGCGGGGACGAGAATTGATTGAATATTTTGACATCCCTATTGATATTAAGTTCTGATGTGTTATTGATTACTGTAGTATTGAAAGTTCGAATTAACGTCACCCATGGTACTTGCCCGCAAATGTATATCTAGATGATTTTTTTGTAAGTGGCCCTGTCGTATTTTAATTACAAAATGTACGTCCACCGATTCCGCAAATGTTAGACACCTTAGTTCTTGCAACCTAATGGCCCGCTCGTTACGTTCCTCTACAGTGTAAATGTCTCCTCATCATATACGATTTCAGTTTGCTCCGTGGCCGGCCCACGTGGTTATAGGCCCGTATTTGTATACTGACATTTTCACAATAAAGGTTTTTCAAACAAAACATGGTAGTAGTATTTACATTGGTAAAGTTTTTACTTTTAGTCACTGTTTTCGAATCAGTAAAAGGCAAGTGAAATAAAGCAGTCCAATTACATGATGGATAAAAGGTATAATATGTAGGAACGCAGTAAAGATAAATGGTCAAGGGCAGTTGTGTTTTCCACTCCTGCAACATAAAGTGATCAATAAGAATCTGATAATCAGGCGTATCGGCGACTAAGACAGCAGGCCGAGTCTCTTTTACTCAACGGCTCCGTCATGGAACGAAGAAACGCCCTTTTTCTCGAAAAAGGAATATATTTTACTTGCAGGACAGTTGTAAATTTTCCGGGAAAGTACATTAGCCTGGAATATTATAATATATATGTTTAAAAAAAAAAGTTCGAAATCAATAAAAAGCATATTTTTTAGGTCATATGACCAAGCTTTTCATTATTAAAATAACAAAAGTAAAATGAACCAATAAAAAGTTTTATTAACAAGTCACATGACCTGTTATGCTTACGTTACGCGCTGCGCGCCGCGCCCCGGATCACTTCCGGGTGCGCTAACGCGGCGTGTCATATAACGCATTACGCGACAACGTAGGTCAAGAATATAGTCAAAATGTCTCCACCAACCAGCGTTCGGAACACAACCCCTTTCAGCAGTCCAAAAAGTTCTGTAAAATGACAACAGAGGGGACAGGCAACAAGAACCATCAGTCAAAGAGGGGAGGGCAAGTTCTTCTCTACCGGGTCATGTTGGGGCTATACCGGAACTGATCGAATTGGTAGTCTACAGTGTTTCTGGATGTTTCAGACTAAAGCTGGCGTCAGCATGAGAGCACTACCATCTCGTAGGTCCGTCGTGGCCATTCCACGAGCAAACATGGCAGCCGCTCCCCACCAGAAGCCTGCGGGAGTCGGGGGCTCCCAAGACTTTTGTAGAATCTTCACGGCTGAGGGGACGCTTTCGAGAATGGGACCCAAGCCCTATCAGGGAAGCGTCCGAGTTCCAAGGTGTCCCAGGGCCATTTTAGTGGACCACGCCCAAATCTGAAGAGCCGGCCGCCATTTTGAGAGTCCTGTGGCAGTCGCTTATCGTTGCATCGCAAGAGCGGGAGCAACTCAACTACATGGTGAGCGAGACGCTGTAGTCGCAAGAGCGGGCGGTAAACAGCTGAATGGCGGAAGAGGCACAGTGTAGCGAAAGCGGGCGGAATGGCAACTAAAACGGTAAAGGGGCGCCCCACTACAGCGTGTCTTCAGGTCAAACGGATTGTGGGACAAGGTCCAGAATAGAAGAGTCATCAAAAGGCAAAAAGTTCCGCCGGACCCCTAGAGTCGGCCGCCTATGTCGGGGGCGATCTCAGGCTAAACCGGTGCTATAAGACTTGGGGAGGGGGTCGGAGCCAAGCGTCTTCTCCGAGTCCGTGCCATCACACCGCCCCTCGGGGGCCTCCGTCAAGCGGTTTAGGGAGGTACCATATCACATTGTTTTCAAATGCAGTCAGGTCCACAAACGACCCTCACTTACTTTGAGAATAGTGAAGCTGCAGTAGGTGGAAATAAGCTTCAGACAGTGTTACAAGCGCTGCTCAGAACTCTGAACTATGGCACCCAACATCCAGAACTTATGCCATTTGAGAATGGCAGTGACATCGAAGCAACTCAGGGACCAAAACCATTAACGTACTTTCACGTATGAAAATCTTACTTGGGGAGGGGGCAGGAGCGAACCGCCCCCTCCCAGTCCGCGCCACCACACCGTATGTTGAAAATCTGAAGCCATCGTTCTACAAACTCAACCAACCTTGGATGGAAAAATCTAGAAAAATGTACAAACTGAAAACCAGTTTTGGTCTGCATAGCATCAGTAGCAACGCTTGCTATCAGAGTGCATGAGTTTCATGCTCGATCGATTGAGCTAGCCGGATCGGGCAATAAAAAGTATAAAATAGTTATGTAAATAGTTATTTAATAAAATGTTTTACCCTGTTTCTTTGCTGGTGTGTTGTATTTATTTTTAATATTTGCATAGGGTTTGTCGTTATTTTGGGCGGGGTGGGTGACGGAGCCGAGCTGTCTTGCAGCCCTCATGGTGTGGAGCTTTTTTTACACGATTTTTCACGATTTTTCACTATCTGCAAAGACTAAACAGAGTATTGCGACTTTGTGCTTGTTTGTAAATAGAGAATGAACCAAAGAGAATCAATTGTAAAACAGTAAATGCTTGGATAACAATCAATCAAATGGAGAGACAAGCAGGCACGACGGATTACAACGGGGGTAAAGGCCTGCGTTAACTACTCTTCACCATCTGCAAAGAGAGAGTACTACTAAGAGAAAAGAGGGGGGGGGCAGCGTTCAAAGCACATCAGCGTGCATAAACACGAAAAAGTTTTTACCTATCACGTACTTGACATTTGACAGCTTTTGATATTTGCTATTAAAAAACCAATGAAATTCACTGAAAAAACCATAGGTTATAGGCCATATATAGTTAGGAATTTGCATTTACAAAACCTTGAAAATTCACTGAAAAAACCATTGGTTATAGACCATATATAGTTAGGGATTAGCCTTTTCAAAACCTTATTTTACTCACACAAAACCATTGAAATTTCATATATAGTTAGTTCCACTAACTATATATCGCGCACCCGCAATCCACTGCTGATGATGTCACATATTACATCATTCATGACATGGTTAGTGACATCACTGATGACATCACTGATGACATCTCAAATGACATCACTGATGACATCTCAAATGACATCACTGATAAAATCACTGATAACATCTCATTTGACATGACTGATCACATCACTGATGATATCATTCATGTGATAATACCATGAACCTCTTCAGACTCTAATATAACCTTAGATACAATCAGTGTAAACAGACAGTCACAGACTGTCACTCATCCATGGAGTTACTCACACACCTAGTCAGTTATGCAAAAAATCAATCACATCTCCATTTTCTCAACTATACAGTCATACACACCTTACTTATTCAAACATATACTAACACATATTTACTTTACTCTCTTATACAATCCCTGATACATGTTCACAATGATCCATACAGCCACTCACACATTCACTGGCTCTTATGCACAGTTATTTATATATGTCAACTCTCACATGTACTGTGTTTTACATATGTACTTACTTTGACATGTAGCACTGAGATATCCATTCACTCACTAATACACTCATGCACAGTCAACCGCCCATACAGCTGTTTCCACATGCACTTTTGAACCCATACATATAGTGAATCAACTACTCACACATCTATGTACAGAGTCACACACCTCCCAGCCACTCATACACACACACTCAGTTTCCCATACAAATACTTGGACAACCAATGAATAACCCATACAGTTACTCATATAGCTACTGATCAACATATGCAGCAGTTTGTAGAACAACAGATATAATGATGCACAAATTAAAACAGTTTAGTCACTAACCCATGCACTCAGTGAGACACATTTAATCACTCACTCATACAGTCAGTCATGCACCTACTAAATCCTTCATCCAGACACTTATACATCCACTCATTCTTTAATATGTAAGACATATTTTACCTTTACATAAACATACAGTCACTGGATGTTGTCATCAGTGATGTCATCAGTGATGTCATTTGAGATGTCATCAGTGATGTCATCAGTGATGTCACTAACCATGTCATGAATGATGTAATATGTGACATCATCAGCAGTGGATTGCGGGTGCGCGATATATAGTTAGTGGAACTAACTATATATGAAATTTCAATGGTTTTGTGTGAGTAAAATAAGGTTTTGAAAAGGCTAATCCCTAACTATATATGGTCTATAACCAATGGTTTTTTCAGTGAATATATATATATATATATATATATATATATATATATGTGTATGTACATATTACCTACTGGCTATCGCCAGTAGGTATATATAGTTAGGATTTTTTCCCTATGGGATTTTTGAAAATTCTATGTCTAATAACTTTGGCGTTTGTGGACGGAATCAGCTGAATTTTTCAGGAAAATGGCACATTTTGTTTCTGAGCAGCCCTTGAAAATTTGGGGGGGTTTTGTCGAGGGGGGGCCGAGAAAAAAGGGGGGTCCCAAAACGCGTTTTTCCCATGTTAATTTCCATAGGGCGGTTGGACTCACTTTTAGCTCGAACGGCTGAATGGATTTGCACGAAACTTGGCAAAATTGTACGGACTGTTAGCCCGATGTGCCTTTGCTAGGTCTCAATATATGTGCTCCAGTAGTTTTTGAGAAATTAACGTTCAAAACAAGATATATATCTGTAACAGCGCTCCGGACTGCGCTCCGGTTCGCTTACTTTTCGCGAAACGGAACTTTGCGATGCGAAGCTGATTGGCTCCCCCGTGTCTGTCAACATTCTAAACAGTCCGGAGCGGCCGCCATCTTATCTCTCGGTAGGATCGAGAGAGAAGAAGAGGTGAAAAACGAAGGGGGAATTTAATGAAAGGGGGCAAGGTATACCCCTCTTGACCCCCTAGGAATGTTGTTGGGGTTATTAAAGGGTCCCGTGGGGAAAATAAAAAAAAATGATTTTTCACGGTAGAAGCGCTTCACGGGCCGCGAACTGGGCCGCAAACTGCGTGCGTGGCGTCTGTTAACGTTCGATTCGATGGAAATCAGGAAGTGTTGACGCCAATTTGTCACTGCGATAAAATATTTTGTTATAAATGAATCCTTATTGATAAACATTGTCTGCGCCATCTTGCCTTTTTTCCAATGCCACAATTTTGTCGTGCATGGCAGCCATTTTAGATGCCAGGCCGGTCCCAGGCTATCACCTAGCCCTGCGGATGTAGTTTATGGCCCCAGCTGTAGAGAATCCAGACATGCCAACCTTCCCGATTCAGGCGTGAGACTACTGATTTCAGTGCTAGTCTCCCGCCTCCCGATTTCTGCAAGCAAAAACCCAGGGGCATATTACCAACAACTAGCGATAATTTTTGTCTCTAACTTGTTTAGAGACAAAAATTATCGCCGCACATCGGCGATTTTTATCGCAGATAAACCTTGCTATTAGCAAGGTTTATCGCAAATGCGATAAAAAACGGCCGCAATGCATGAATATCGCAGAAAAGTCCGCGATATTCATGTATTATCGAGCAAATGCTCTTAGCCATGTTATCCACCTCCCATTGGATAACATGGCTAAGAACTGTTCAGGGCACTATCACTGACATGCAAAGCGGGGCCCACGATGGTCGCTATCTCCTTTTAGCTGTCACTAACTGGTGTTAGCGACAGCTTGGTAATAGGGAGATAATTTTATCTCCGCTTTCTTGGCTTTTAAAGCCAAAAAAGCGGAGATAAACCCCCTTGATAATATGCCCCATGATTCCTCGGGGGTTTCAGCTGACAGGGCTTGGTATTGTGTTACGTGGTAATTCTTCCAGGAAACGTCAGAGGGTCGATGCAGGGGTTCTAGAAGGGGTGATAAACCATTTAAGCCTCATAAACAAGCGCATGGTCTTTTAAAGATCTGTGAAGTACTCGGGGCGGCGGTGTGTGTGTGTCCTCTTTCAGGAGCGGGGGGGGGGGGCACTGCCAGCAACTTCCAGGCCAGGCAGTGTTCAACACTTGCATCACCCTTTCTCTGCCTGCTATTGCGCTCCATGCTTCGGAAAGGTAAGAAAAAGAACGTGTATTTGAGTTTGAAATGTCCGATCCTGTAGCAGTACACTTGCAAAGCCCACACATGACAATAACCCGATTCAAGGCCCCATTCACCCGTTTTTAAAAAAATTTATAACACTCCAACACAGTAAGATTATAAAACTTTATTAACTTTTAAATATAATGAACGGAACAAAAACTGTAAAAACATTTAAACATTTTTCACCAAAAAAAGCAACAATTGTCAGAAGCTGTATTTTGTGCGAATAGTCCCAAGGCAGCACAACGTGCTGAGTTCTGGACGGCACCCAGGTGATGTCGCCTGGGTGCCGCACTGGTTTTGGTATCCTACAATGCTGCTCCGAAAATTGGCGTGGGGCGTCCCGGGTGGTGCGGGGGGAGGCCTCGTCTGTAGCGGTCTGTTGTGCGAATAGTCCCAAGGCAGCAGAACGCGCTGAGATGTTGATGGCACCCAGGTGATGTCCAGTAAACTGCTGCACTGGTTTTGGTATCCTACAATGCTGCTCCGAAAATTGGCGTGGGGCGGCCCGGGGGGGGGGGGGCGTGGGGGAGGCAGCGTGAACGGGCCTCCCCAGGTGGCGGCCATCCAGCTGAGTTGCGCCCGCTCTTGCGGCTACAGCGTCTCGCTCACCATGTTGTTGAGTTGCTCCCACTCTTGCATTGCAGCGATAGGCGGCTGCCACATGACTCTTAAAATGGCGGACGGCTCTTCGGTTTTGGGCCTGGTCCACTGAAATGGCCCTGGGACACCTTGGAACTCGGACGCTTGCCTGCTAGGGCTTGGGCTCCATTCTCGAAAAGCGTCCCCTCAGCCGTGAAGATTCTACAAAAGTCTTGGGGGCCCCCGACTCTCGCAGGCTTCCGGTGGGGAGCGGCTGCCATGATTTCTCGCAGAATGACCACGACGGAGCTACGAGATGGTGGTGCTCTCATGCTGACGCCAGCTTTAGTCTGAAACATCCAGAAACAAGGTGGGGCTTTCATCGTTTGGGAAAAAAAAATGTTCTAAACCAATGAAAAGTGTTATTTCTAGGTCATATGACCAAGCCTTCCATCTTTAGGAAACCAAAAGTAAAATGAACCAATGAAAAGTTTTATAAACAAGTCACATGACCTGTTATGCGGCATAGGGCTACAAAAAGCGTAGAAAATCCGTTGGCACGTGAGGCGGCGTCAGTAGCGGACCGATGTGCGAATAGGCCGAAGGCAGCACAACGCGCTGAGATCCGGATGGCACCGAGGTGGTGTCCAGCAAATTGCCGCACTGGTGTGGCCATCCTACAATGCTGCGCCGAAAGTCGGCGTGGGGCGCCCCGTTGGCCTGTGAGGTCGCGTCAGTCAGTGGGGGCTGTGCGTTTCCCCCAAGATGGAGGCTCCTCGGCTGCAGTGCGGCGCCCCTTAGCGTTTCACTCGCCGTCCAACTGAGTTGCGTCCGCACTTGCGGCTACACTAGGCCGAAGGCAGCACAACGCACCGAGATCCGGATGGCACCGAGGTGGTGTCCAGCAAATTGCTGCACTGGTGTGGCCATCCTACAATGCTGCGCCGAAAGACGGCGTGTCCAGCTGAGTTGCGGTCACTCTTGCGGTACAGTGACTCGAACGCGCCGAGATCCAGATGGCACCGAGGTGGTGTCCAGCAAGTTGCCGCACTGGTGTGGCCATCCTACAATGCTGCGCCGAAAGTCGGCGTGGGGTGTCCCGTTGGCTTATGAGGTGATGTCAGTAGTGGACCGATGTGTGAATAGGTCGGAACCAGCACAAGGCGCCAAGATCCGAATGGCAAGTCCTGGATGTTGAGTGCCATAGTTGAGAGTTCTGAGCAGTGCTTGTAAGACTGTCTGAAGCTTATTTGCACCTGCTGCAGCTTCACTATTGCCCTGGTGTGGCCAAAGGTCGCACATGACATAGGCGGCCGGCTCCCGAGGTCCGGCGGAACTTTTTTCCTTTTCTTTTCTGCTTCTTGTCCTACAATCCGTTTCATCTGAAAACACGACCAGGTCCCTGAATGTGTGCAGGGGGACGCTATTGAGTGAATGAAAATGGCGGCTTGACACAAAGTTGACTCAAGCGTTGCTGTTGATGCTATACAGACAAAAATTGGTTTTCAGTTTGTACATTCTTCAGGATTTTTTTTCCATCCAAGGCTGATTGAGAGTTTGTAGAAAAATTGCTTCAGATTTTCCACATACTACTCTTCAACATTCTTCCTAAATGTAACAATGTGAAACTCACTAGGAGAACGGCTGTTTATGTTTCCTTTCAAAATGCTGCCAATAATATTTTCTGAATGGAAGACACCATCTTGTAGCATAAAGGGCCGAAAGGGGTTCTGGTCTGGCCGATGGTTGGTGGAGACATTTTGACTATATCTTGGACCTGCCCGGCCTCGCCCAAAATGGCGCCGGTATAAATGGGACTCGTAACTAGTTGAACAACTAGTTGAACAACCTTGATATCACGAGATATGAATGCAGTTTTGATGCTCATGGCGGGCGGGGACGAGAATTGATTGAATATTTCGACATCCCTATTGATATTAAGTTCTGATGTGTTATTGATTACTGTACTATTGAAAGTTCGAATTAACGTCACCCATGGTACTTGCACGCAAATGTATATCTAGATAACTTTTTTGTAAGTGGCCCTGTCGTATTTTAATTACAAAATGTACGTCCACCGATTCCGCAACTGTTAGACACCTTAGTTATTGCAACCTAATGGCTCGTTCGTTACGTTCCTCCATAATGTAAATGTCTCCTCATCATATACGATTCCAGTTTGCTCCGTGGCCGGCCCACGTGGTTATAGGCCCGTATTTGTATACTGACATTTTCACAATAAAGGTTTTTAAAACAAAACATGGTAGTAGTATTTACATTGGTAAAGTTTTTACTTTTAGTCACTGTTTTCGAATCAGTAAAAGGCAAGTGAAATAAAGTAGTCCAATTACATGACGGATAAAAGATATAATATGTAGGAACGCAGTAAAGATAAGTGGTCAAGGGCAGTTGTGTTTTTCATTTCTGCAACATAAAGTGATCGATAAGAATCTGATAATCAGGCGTATTGGCGACTAAGACAGCAGGCCGAGTCTCTTTTACTCAACGGCTCCGTCATGGAACGAAGAAACGCCCTTTTTCTCGAAAAAGGAATATATTTTACTTGCAGGACAGTTGTAAATTTTCCGGGAAAGTACATTAGCCTGGAATATTATAACATATGTTTAAAAAAAAATAATGTTCGAAAACAATAAAAAGCGTAATTTTTAGGTCATATGACCAAGCTTTAGATCATTAAAATAACAAAAGTAAAATGAACCAATGAAAAGTTTTATTAACAAGTCACATGACCTGTTATGCTTACGTTACGCGCTGCGCGCCGCGCCTCGGATCAATTCCGGGTGCGCTAACGCGGCGTGTCATATAACGCATTACGCGACAACGTAGGTCAAGAATATAGTCAAAATGTCTCCACCAACCAGCGTTCGGAACACAACCCCTTTCAGCAGTCCAAAAAGTTCTGTTAAATGACAACAGAGGGGACAGGCAACAAGAACCATCAGTCAAAGAGGGGAGGGCAAGTTCTTCTCTTCCGGGTCATGTTGGGGCGCTACCGGAACTGATCGAATTGGTAGTCTACAGTGTTTCTGGATGTTTCAGACTAAAGCTGGCGTCAGCATGAGAGCACTACCATCTCGTAGCTCCGTCGTGGCCATTCCACGAGCAGACATGGCAGCCGCTCCCCACCAGAAGCCTGCGGGAGTCGGGGGCCCCCAAGACTTTTGTAGAATCTTCACGGCTGAGGGGACGCTTTTGAGAATGGGACCCAAGCCCTATCAGGGAAGCGTCCGAGTTCCAAGGTGTCCCAGGGCCATTTTAGTGGACCAGGCCCAAAACCGAAGAGCCGGCCGCCATTTTGAGAGTCCTGTGGCAGCCGCCTATCGCTGCACCGCAAGAGCGGGAGCAACTCAACTACATAGTGAGCGAGACGCTGTAGTCGCAAGAGCGGGCGGTAAACAGCTGAATGGCGGAAGAGGCACAGTGTAGCAAAAGCGGGCGGAATGGCAACTGAAACGGTAAAGGGGCGCCCCACTACAGCGTGTCTTCAGGTCAAACGGATTGTGGGACAAGGTCCAGAATAGAAGAGTCATCAAAAGGCAAAAAGTTCCGCCGGACCCCGGGAGCCGGCCGCCTATGTCGGGGGCGATCTCAGGCTACACCAGTGCTATAAGACTTGGGGAGGGGGTCGGAGCCAAGCGTCTTCTCCGAGTCCATGGCCATCACACCGCCCCTCGGGGGCCTCCGTCAAGCTGTTTAGGAAGGTAACATATCACATTGTTTTCAAATGCAGTCAGGTCCACAAACGACACTCACTTACTTTGAGAATAGTGAAGCTGCAGTAGGTGGAAATAAGCTTCATACAGTGTTACAAGCGCTGCTCAGAACTCTGAACTATGGCACCCAACATCCAGAACTTATGCCATTTGAGAATGGCAGTGACATTGAAGCAACTCAGGGACCAAAACCATTAACGTACTTTCACCTAGGAAAATCTTACTTGGGGAGGGGGCAGGAGCGAAGCGCCCCCTCCCAGTCCGCGCCACCACACCGTATGTTGAAAATCTGAAGCCATCGTTCTACAAAGTCAACCAACCTTGGATTGAAAAATCTAGAAAAATGTACAAACTGAAAACCAGTTTTGGTCTGCATAGCATCAGTAGCAACGCTTGCTATCAGAGTGCATGAGTTTCATGCTCGATCGATTGAGCTAGCCGGATCGGGCAATAAAAAGTATAAAATAGTTATGTAAATAGTTATTTAATAAAATGTTTTACCCTGTTTCTTTGCTGGTGTGTTGTCTATATTTTTAATATTTGCATAGGGTTTGTCGTTATTTTGGGCGGGGTGGGTGACGGAGTCGAGCTGTCTTGCAGCCCTCATGGTGTGGAGCTCAGTTCATCTCACTATTTTCGTATTTCTCATGAAGGGTTGTTCCTAATATTTCTATTTTAGCGAGGTCAAAAAGAGATCCAATTAGTGGCCTACTGATTTTGCTCGATTACTTTTATTTTTTTACACGATTTTTCACTATCTGCAAAGACTAAACAGAGTATTGCGACTTTGTGCTTGTTTGTAAATAGAGAATGATCCAAAGAGAACCAATTCTAAAACAGTAAATGCTTGGATAACAATCAATCAAATGGAGAGACAAGCAGGCACGACGGATTACAACGGGGGCAAAGGCCTGCGTTAACTACCGTTCACTATCTGCAAAGAGAGAGTACTACTAAGAGAAAAGAGGGGAGGGGGGGGTGCAGCGTTCAAAGCACATCAGCGTGCATAAATACGAAAATGTTTTTATCTATCACGTACTTGACATTTTAAAGCTTTTCATATTTGCTATTAAAAAACCATTGAAATTCATCAGTGAATGTCATCAGTGATGTCACTGACCATGTCATAAATGATGTAATATGTGACATCATCAGCAGTGGATTGCGGGTGCGCGATATATAGTTAGCGCATCTAACTATATATGGAATTTCAATGGTTTTATGCGAGTAAAATAAGGTTTTGTAAATGCAAATCCCTAACTATATATGGCCTAAAACCAATGGTTTTTTCATTGAATTTTCAAGGTTTTGTAAATGCAAATTCCTAACTATATATCGACTATAACCTATGGTTTTTTCAGTGAATATATATATATATGTGTATGTACATATATATATATATATATATATATATATATATATATATATATATATATATATATATATATATATATATATATATATATATATATATATATTACGGCTCAACCTCCCACGAGCCTGGTGTACTCATGGGCGGGTGACGTTCATGCAGGGTGCTCCTGCATATCCAATGAGCTTCACACTCCTACCGGTCAAAACTCCTCCCAAGGATCACAGCAGTCACGAGGGCAGGTTCAAAGCTTTATTAAACGAACCTTCGGCACATACGTGTTTCGGCTAAACTGCCTTTGTCAATGTTGACAAAGGCAGTTTAGCCGAAACGCACCGGTGCCGAATTTTTTGATATATTTTTATATATATATATAAAAAGTTCTAGCAAGAGCTTTTAAGAAAACAGAGGATCGTTCAAGGGAATCTTTGTTAACTTCCAAAAATATGTCTGCTATCAGTGACAATGAATGCCCACGGTTAATAACTACATTCAGTAAGCAAGAACGTAAAATGAAATCCATCGTCAAAAAGAAGTGGTCAATTATTATGACTGACGGTGTATTAGCTAGCAGATTACCAGAGTCGCTGTCTATTACATTTAGGCGGGCAAGATCAATGAGGAACCAATTGGTCAAAACAAGCCCCGAAATTAACACTGAGGGGACACATTTTCTGCAGAGGAAGGGTTTTTTCAAATGCTCGTCATGAAGAGCATGAAGATTTGGCACAAATACGACCCATTAAAAAAACCCATTTTCTGACAAAAGTATAGCCATCAAGGGAAGCTACGGATGCCGAACTGAATATGCTGTTTATATTCTGGCATGCACATGTGGGCTGCGCTACGTTGGTAGTACGAAGCTACAGGTGCATGCCAGGATATTGCAGCATCTCAGGGCAATTGCCAACAATGACCCTGCCTATCCTGTGGCAAGGCATATCAAAACAACACATAATAATGCTCTAAGTTGTTTGTCCTATTTTGTTATAAATGCAGTAGCACCCTTGCGCAGAGGGGGAGACAGGGAGAAACTGTTAAGGAGATTGGAAACTCAAACTATAATCGAGTTAGACAGCAAGCACCCAAATGGGCTTAACAGTACAGAAGATCTGCATTACTGTTGGTAAATTATATGAATATGGAGATTACGCATAGTAATTATTCTGGAGGTCTTTTAAACTAGATGTCTTACAAATATAATGAATCATAATACAATTAAGAAAGATCACAATAATTTAAACTTTCTTTTCGCTATAATGAAAAATAAAAATGAGAGGGAATATAGCCTCTCAAACAAAAAACTATTGTGATTAACTTTTGGGTATTTTTTAAGGATATATTTCTGCACTTCACTTTAAGCACTTTATATTTCATAAGCACTTTAAGCAACTTCGAGCAACTATAGAATATTGGCAGTAAAATGCATTCATGCAGTGAAAAGAATACGAAAGTGTAATTTTGGAATTCAGACGAAATTAAATGAAAGTTGGTGTGCAATAAGTTATTTCATATTTTTTGTGTGTACAAAGACGCACGTTATGAGTTATTAAGCTATATACATCTGCCTTATGTAATTTTATTATGATTGATATATTTATGGTTTTAGAATTATTCATATATGGTAAATGAAATTTGGACAGATTAGCAAAATATGTACATATCATGAAATTACTTTTATGAAAATTAGATGCACAGTATTACTTGCAGCGATCGTTTTATACAAGAAATACTGAATTTATTCAGTTATTTGTAACATATAGGCATTTAAGCCGATTAAGAGTATGGCAAGATATCTCAGTCCATTGTTTACATAAGCAAATTGTTTACGTTTTTTTATATACCTTACAAATCAATGAAGGTATATTTAATTAGCACTGTTTTGCAATAAGAGGCAAAAGAACAAGTATGTTTTCTATGTTCTTTGCTTAATGCATAACACTTGATGTGTGCACGGTGGGCGGGCAGTTTGAAACTAAGTTTAAAATGCCTCATTTGCTGCTAAAAACTTTGGTGTGAGCAAGAGCACGGCTGTGCTTGAAACGCATTGCAGCGGATTCCTGCCTGATTCCTGTGGTCCGTCCCTTCATTTCCGATGTCCGGGTGTTGAAGGATTGTTGCTGTCATATATATATATATATATATATATATATATATATATATATATATATATATATATATATATATATATATATATATATATATATATATTCTCTTCTAACTGTGAGAGAACAACTGCTGATACATAGCGGCTGGTTCTGTCGCCGAGAAAAACGCACCGCCTCCAAGAGCGCCGTCAAGTTTCCCCGCCTGAGAACCAAAACTTGCCTGTCTTGGACAAACCGAAAACCAGGGGAAGCAGGCTGCCGCCTGTCACCGGAGTAGGGTCAGGATCCCTGCGCAGTCCCATTAAAGACTGGGAAGCCTTCTGGGAGGTATTCAGCCTGGAAACTGAACACTTGCACGTTCCAGAAATGCTAGTGATGATCCATCCAACCCTCGCGCAGACAGCTGAATGTTAAACACTGCAGGAAACAGCATGCCGAGTCAACCAACAGATGGAGGGGACTAACAATGCTGCAATAAGTTTTCCTGCCAGTCGTCAATGGCAATCTGCTGAATTGAGGAACAACACCCTCTTTTTGCATCAAAGTGAGTGAAGAGACGCTCAAAACATATGGGACTCCAGATACCATAATGCCTAGCACACCGCCCTGATGGGCGTCCACCAGAGGTGTGGCATAAATGGGAACAAGATCACCTGGACCCATTCGCAAGCTCACAAGGACCGAGGCAACACCTCTGAAGAAGTTTTTGGAAAAAACGAAACGCGTCAGGTGCCTCAACACTGCAAGAATAAAATGCTGTTAGCAAACTGAATACCGTGTCCGTCTCCCATTCTCTTCTAACTGTGAGAGAACAACTGCTGATACATAGCGACTGGTTCTGTCGCCGAGAAAAACACACCGCCTTCAAGAGCGCCGTCAAGTTTCCCCGCCTGAGAACCAAAACTTGCCTGTCTTGGACAAACCGAAAACAAGGGGAAGCAGGCTGCCGCCTGTCACCGGAGTCAGGTCAGGATCCCTGCGCAGTCCCATTAAAGACTGGGAAGCCTTCTGGGAGGTATTCAGCCTGGAAACGGAACACTTGCACGTTCCGGGAAATGCTAGTGATGATCCATCCGACCCTCGCGCAGAGAGCTGAATGTTAAACACTGCAGGAAACAGCATGCCGAGTCAACCAACAGATGGAGGGGACTAACAATGCTGCAATAATTTTTCTTGCCAGTCGTCAATGGCAATCTGCTGAATTGAGGAACAACACCCTCTTTTTGCATCAAAGTGAGTGAAGAGACGCTCAATACATATGGGACTCCAGATACCATAATGCCTAGCACACCGCCCTGATGGGCGTCCACCAGAGGTGTGGCATAAACGGGAACAAGATCACCTGGACCCATTCGCAAGCTCACAAGGACCGAGGCAACACCTCTGAAGAAGTTTTTGGAAAAAACGAAACGCGTCAGGTGCCTCAACACTGCAAGAATAAAATGCTGTTAGCAAACTGAATACCGTGTGCGTCTCCCATTCTCTTCTAACTGTGAGAGAACAACTGCTGATACATAGCGACTGGTTCTGTCGCCGAGAAAAACGCACCGCCTCCAAGAGCGCCGTCAAGTTTCCCCGCCTGAGAACCAAAACTTGCCTGTCTTGGACAAACCGAAAACCAGGGGAAGCAGGCTGCCGCCTGTCACCGGATTCAGGTCAGGATCCCTGCGCAGTCCCATTAAAGACTGGGAAGCCTTCTGGGAGGTATTCAGCCTGGAAACGGAACACTTGCACGTTCCAGAAATGCTAGTGATGATCCATCCGACCCTCGCGCAGAGAGCTGAATGTTAAACACTGCAGGAAACAGCATGCCGAGTCAACCAACAGATGGCGGGGACTAACAATGCTGCAATAATTTTTCCTGCCAGTCGTCAATGGCAATCTGCTGAATTGAGGAACAACACCCTCTTTTTGCATCAAAGTGAGTGAAGAGACGCTCAAAACATATGGGACTCCAGACACCATAATGCCTAGCACACCGCTCTGATTGGCGTCCACCAGAGGTGTGGCATAAACGGGAACAAGATCACCTGGACCCATTCGCAAGCTCACAAGGACCGAGGCAACACCTCTGAAGAAGTTTTTGGAAAAAACGAAACGCGTCAGGTGCCTCAACACTGCAAGAATAAAATGCTGTTAGCAAACTGAATACCGTATGCGTCTCCCATTCTCTTCTAACTGTGAGAGAACAACTGCTGATACATAGCGACTGGTTCTGTCGCCGAGAAAAACGCACCGCCTCCAAGAGCGCCGTCTAGTTTCCCCGCCTGAGAACCAAAACTTGCCTGTCTTGGACAAACCGAAAACCAGGGGAAGCAGGCTGCCGCCTGTCACCGGAGTCAGGTCAGGATCCCTGCGCAGTCCCATTAAAGACTGGGAAGCCTTCTGGGAGGTATTCAGCCTGGAAACGGAACACTTGCACGTTCCAGAAATGCTAGTGATGATCCATCCGACCCTCTTTTTTGCATCAAAGTGAGTGAAGAGACGCTCAAAACATATGGGACTCCAGATACCATAATGCCTAGCACACCGTCCACCAGAGGTGTGGCATAAACGGGAACAAGATCACCTGGACCCATTCGCAAGCTCACAAGGACCGAGGCAACACCACTGAAGAAGTTTTTGGAAAAAACGAAACGCGTCAGGTGCCTCAACACTGCAAGAATAAAATGCTGTTAGCAAACTGAATACCGTGTGCGTCTCCCATTCTCTTCTAACTGTGAGAGAACAACTGCTGATATATAAATATATATATATATTACTGAAAAAAACATAGGTTTCACACACGTTATAGTTAGGAATTAGCATTTTAAAAACCTTTGAAATTCACTGAAAAAACCATAGGCTTCACACCAGTAATAGTTAGCTGGTCATTTTGATCATACAAAACCTTTGAAATTCCCCTGTTATAGTTAGTTCAGCTAACTATAACTCGCGCGCCCGCAATGCACTGCTGATGACGTCACATATTACATTACTCATGACATGGTCAGTGACATCACTCATGACATCACTGATGACATCTCAAATGACATCACTGATGACATCATCCAGTGGATGTGTATATTTCTGAAAAATACATATTTTTTATATATGTATATCTAAAGGTCGATGGAAGAGTAAATGGGCAAGTAAGTGTCTAAATGGATGACTTTTTTAAAAAAAAATGATTGTATAACTGACTGATTAATTGTATCTTAGAGAATACATGGGTTAGTGAGTAATGTTTGAATATGCAAATATCTGTATCAGTCTCACACATTTTTTTAATAAGTAGCTGCATGGGTTGGTGATTAGCTACATGAGTGTCTATATAGGTTATTAGTTGGTTTTTTGAGTATCATTATGAGTGTCTGAGTGTTTATATGGTTTGGTGGGGGATATTTCTTAGTACATAGATGCATTAATGAGTGACTCACTGTTCATATGTGTTTTGAAGACAGCATGTGTGCAGGACTGTATGGGTGGATGAGTGTGTGTATAGGTGTGTTAGTGAGTGCATGACTGTCTCAATACTGTCTTTATGACTAAGAACATATGTGTTAAACTACTATATGTGAGTATTGGTGTATATAAGTGAGTATATATGTGAGTTAGAGATTTGAAGAGTTCCTGTATAACTAAGTATGTGTTTCTAGAAGTGATAGTTTAAGAGAGTCAGTATGTGTATGTTTGTGTGTATAGCTGTATATGCAAGTAAATGGGTGTTTGATAGTTTATATGCATGTGTGAGTATATGTGTAGGTAACTCTATGGATGAGTATCGGTGTGTAACAGGATGTACAGGTGTATGAGTACATATGATGATTGAGTACATGTATGAGTGACTATATAGAACCGTTGGTGAATGAGTGGATGTGGAAGAAGATGTTGGAATAGGTTGTTGTAACTGGTATTGGTATCTCCATTTTCTTGAAAATTTTTGTTTCTATTTTTGAATGTGTGTATCAAAGGTTATATTAGAGTGAGAGGAAGTCTGCCACTCTTTCACAAGGATGATGTCATCAGTGATGTCATTTGAGATGTCGTCACTGATGTCATGAGTGATGTCACTGACCATGTCATGAGTGATGTAATATGTGATGTCATCAGCAGTGCATTGCGGGAGCGCGCGTTATAGTTAGCTGAACTAACTATAACAGGGGAATTTCAAAGGTTTTGTATGAGTGAAATGACCAGCTAACTATAACTTGGGTGAAACCTATGGTTTTTTCAGTGAATTTCAAAGGTTTTAAAATGCTAATTCCTAACTATAACGTGTGTGAAACCTATGGTTTTTTCTGTGAATTTGCAAGATTTTTAAATGCTTATTCCTAACTATAACGTGGCTGAAACCTATGTTTTTTTCAGTGAATTTCAAAGGTTTTTTAAATGGTAATTCCTAACAATAACGTGGCTGAAACCTATGTTTTTTTCAATGAATTTCAATGGTTTTGTAAATGATAATTTTTAAATGTAATAATTGTTATATTTTTCATACTGATTTACTACATTATTATAAATTATTTATTTTTAGATATATTATTTGTTCAATTACATTACATATTTTTAATATAAATTTTAAATAATATGTTTTTACACCTCTCTGCAACGCAGCCCCCTGGCGTTTTTGCAGAGTGGGAACTAATTCCCCTTGCATACTGGGGGTCCCTGGGGCCAACTAGCCCACCTGGAACCTCCAGTATGCGTCAGGGCGCTGCATTGCAGAGAGGTGTAATGAGGCCACACCCTTTTTTACACTTCTTTGCAATGCAGCCCCCAGGCGTGTTTGCAGAGGGGGAACTAATTTCCCTTGCGTACCAGTGGTCCCTGGGGGCCAACTAGCTCACCTGGAACCTCCAGTATGCGCCTGGGGGCTGCAATGCAAAAAGGTGTAATGAGGCCACACTCTTTTTTACACCTCTCTGCAACGCAGGGACGGGTGCATTTGCAAAACTAATTCCCCTTGCATACTAGGGGTCCCTGGGGGCCAATTAGCCCACATGGAACCTCCAGTATGCATCAGGGGGCTGCATTGCAGAGAGGTGTAATGAGGTTTGCCCCTTTTTACACGTCTCTGCAATGCAGCCCCTGGGCGCGTATGCAGAGGGGGAACTAATTCCCCTTGCATTTTAGGGTTCCCTGGGGGCCAACTAGCCCACCTGGAACCTCCAGTATGCGCCATGGTGCTGCATTGCAGAGAGGTGTAATGAGGCTATGCCCCTTTTGACACCTCTCTGCAATGCAGCCCCTGGGTGCGTTTGCAGAGGGGGAACTAATTCCCCTTGCATTCTAGGGGTCCCTGTGGGCCAACTAGCCCACCTGGAAACGTCCAGTATGCGCCAGGGGGCTGCATCGCAGAGAGGTGTAATGAGGCTATGCCCCATTTTTACACCCCACTGCAACGCAGCCCCCTGGCACATTTGCAGTGGGGGAACTAATTCCCCTTCCATACTGGGGGTCCCTGGGGGCCCAACTAGCCCACCAGGAGCCTCCAGTATGTGCCAGGGGGCTGTGTTGCTTTGCCCTGGAGGGCAGCCTCCCCACTTCTTTATCACTATGCCCCCTGGGAGGTAATTTAAAAAAAAACATACCAGGTTTCTTAAAAAAAAATGTTGGGCCTTGGGGGTCCTTGTGGGACCACCTTGGCAGGTCTAGGGGGTCAGGGTGTTTCTCCTGCCCCCTTTTTGTGTTCTACACGTTTGTTTTTCTGCTTTCTTGTGCCTCGGTCTACTCAGCACAAGATGGCTGCCAACACTTCCTGGTTTGGAGTGTTGACAGCCAATGAGCATACAGCTTTCTCGGAAAGGAACGCGCACCGTACGCCTACCGTACGCATACGTACGCGGACCCGTGCGCGCACGGTACGCGCACCACATGATTTTTTGTTTTTTTTTGTTTTTTTGCCTTTGGGGTCCTTGTGGGACCCCTTGTGCAGGCCTAGGGGGTCAGTGTGCTTCTACCCTTCCCCCTTTTTGAGTTCTGCACGTTTGTTTTTCTGCTTTCTTGTGCCTCAGCCTACTGAGGCACAAGATGGCTGCCAACAATTTCTGTTTTAGAGTGTTGACAGACATTGGCAGCCAATCAGCATGCAGCTCGCGCACACGAAGGTCCGCGCACGTACGTGTTACGTGCGCGCATGGAAAGCGGACCCGTGCGCGTACGGTGCGCGCTTATAGATAGATATATTTATTTTCTTTTGGTTTTCTCAGGAACTACTGGAGGGATTTACACCATTTAAGCAAAAGGGTAATCTGCGAACTGAACTCTACCTCTCTGCCAAATTTGGTGTAATTCCGTTCAGCCGTTCAAGTTGTAGCCATGTCTAATCGTCCTATGGAAAATAACATGGGGAAAACACGTTTTGGGACCCCCCTTTTTTCTCAGCCCCCACATGACGAATCCCTCCAAAACTTGCAGGGAAGGAGCGGAGCGGAGCGGGCCATCTTCTTTGAGAAATTCGCAAAGATTCATCAACCAGCGCCAAAGTTATTCCCAATAGAATGTTGCGGATTTCCTATGGAAACTAGGTCATAACTATAGCTACCTACTGGCGACCGCCAGTAGGTAATATATATTTATTTATTATATATATATATATATATATATATATATATATATATATATATGTATTACCTACTGGCGGTCGCCAGTAGGTATATATAGTTAGGATTTTTTCTCTATGGAACTTTTGAAAATTCTATGTCTAATAACTTTGGCGTTTGTGGACGGAATCGGCTGAAATTTTCAGGAAAATGGCACGTTTTGTTTCTGAGGAGCCCCTGAAAATTTGGAGGGGTTTCGTCAAGGGGGGGCCGAGAAAAAAGGGGGGTCCCAAAACACGTTTTTAACATTGAGTTTTCCATAGGGCGTTTGGCCTCACTTTTAGCTCGAACAGCTGAATGGATTTGCACGAAACTTGGCAAAATTGTAGGGACTGTTAGCCCGATGTGCCTTTGCTGGGTCTCAATATATGTGCTCCAGTGGATTTTGAGAAATTAACGTTTTAAAAACAGATATATCTGTCACAGCGTCCCGGATAGCGCTCCGGTTCGCGAACTTTTCGCGTAACGGAACTTTGCGTAGCGAAGCTGATTAGCTCTCTGGTGTCTGTCAACATTCTAAACAGTCCAGAGCGCCCGCCATCTTGTTTCTAGGTAGGATCGAGAGACAAGAGGAGGCGAAAAACTTAAGGGGGAATTTAATGAAAGGGGGCAAGGTAGACCCTTCTTGACCCCCTAGGAATGATGTTGGGGTTATTAAAGGGTCCCGTGGGGCAAATAGAAAAATATTGATTTTTTGCGGTAGAAGCGCTTTTACGGTTCGCGAACCGGGTAGCGAACCGGGACGCGAAACGGGAATTCGCCATTTTGTGTTTCGATTTAATTAAATTACAAGATGGAGGAAAAACAATGTGAGAAATGGGTATAAGGGGGTACGGGAGACGTATCCTGACCCCCTATGTTTTCTGAGGGTGACTGAGGATGCTCATATATGTTGATACTTGTCTTCCAGCGGCTGCGCGTGAGCGTTTTTTTTTGGGGTTTTTTGCTGCGTGACGTCTGTTAACGTTCGATTCGAAGGAAATCAGGAAGTGTTGACCGCCATTTTGACACTGCGAGTAAATATATTGTTAAAAATAATTGTTATAAATTAATCCGTATTGATAAACATTGTCTGCGCCATCTTGCTTTTTTTCCAATGGCACACTTTTGTCGTGCATGGCAGCCATTTTAGATGCCTTGACCAGACCCACTCTCTGCACGCCGCCGATCCTCAGCATGGCTCCCCACCCTCGCAAGCATCTCCCCCACGCACTGGTCACCCCCGTCTTATGCATGGGCCATAAACCTCCCCCATCTGCGCTGCACATCCATGAGAATCACACCCTGTGCCCGCCCGACACCACCCTTTTACCCTATTCACTACCGCACCCTCTGACATTCCTCTTCCTTTGTGTCTGATTGTCCAGGCCGGTCCCAGGCTATCACCTAGCCCTTAGGATGTAGTTTATGGCCTCAACTGTAAAGAATCACCCCTCTTCAAAGGAGTTACAGTAGATCAAGGCCCCCACCCAATGAGATCCGTCACACCACACGCGTTCCTACTATCTGATAACCATCCTGTATTGTGATTGGGGAGGGGATTCTCACTGTGAGGGTGTGTGGGACCGAGCCTGAAGCGGAAGATTCCAGGGATGCCTTTTTGTACATCAAAGTCTTCACAATTATGTGTCACATTAAAAATATATAGCACTCCAACAAAGTAGTAGGATTATAACACTTTAATAACTTATAAATATATACAACGCAACAAAAACAGTAAACACGTTAAAAAAAATGTTTTTAAACAGAAGCAAAAATGGTCAGTAGCGGTCTGTTGTGCGAATAGTCCGAAGGCAGCACAACGTGCTGAGTTCTGGACGGCACCCAGGTGATGTCACCTAGGTGCCGCACTGGTTTTGGTATCCTACAATGCTGCTCCGAAAAACGGTGTGGGGCGCCCCGGGGGGGGGGGGGGGGGGGAGGCGGCGTGAACGGGCCTCCCCAGGAGGAGGCTCGTCTGCTGTAGTGGGGTGCCCCTTTAGCGTTTCACTTGCCATTCAGCGGTTTTCCGCCTGCTTTTGCTGCACTGTGCCTCGTCAGTAGCGGTCTGTTGTGCGAATAGTTCCAAGGCAGCAGAACGCGCTGAGATCTGGACGGCACCCAGATGATGTCCAGTAAGTTGCCGCACTGGTTTTGGCATCCTACAATGCTGCTCCGAAAAACTGCGTGGGGTGCCCCAGGGGGTGGGGGGAGGGCGGCGTGAACGGGCCTCCCCAGGTGGAGGCTCATCTGTTGTAGTGGGGCGCCCCTTTACCGTTTCAGTTGCCATTCCGCTCGCTTTTGATACACTGTGCCTCATCCGCCATTCAGCTGTTTACCGCCCGCTCTTGCGGCTACAGCGTACTCGCTCACCATGTAGTTGAGTTGCGCCCACTCTTGCGGTGCAGCGATAGGCGGCTGCCACAGGACTCTTAAAATGGCGGCCAGCTCCTCGGATTTGGGCCTGGTCCACTAAAATGGCCCTGGGACACCTTGGAACTCGGACGCTTGTCTGCTAGGGCTTGGGCCCCATTCTCGAAAGCGTCCCCTCAGCCTTGAAGATTCTACAAAAGTCTTGGGGGCCCCCGACTCCCGCAGGCTTCCGGTGGGGAGCGGCTGCCATGATTGCTTGCGGAATGGCCACGACGGAGCTACGAGATGGTGGTGCTCTCATGCTGACGCCAGCTTCAGCCTGAAACATCCAGAAACACTGTAGACTATCAATTCGATGAGTTCCGGTGGAGCCCCAACGTGACCCGGTAGGGAAGAACTTGCCCTCCCCTTTTTTGAGTGATGGTTCTTGTTGCCTGTCCCCTCTGTTGTCATCTAACGGAACCTTTTTTGATTGCTGAGTGAGAAAAAAAAAGGTGGGTCTTTCATCGTTTGAGAAAAAAAATGTTTTAATCCAATGAAAAGTGTTATTTTTAGGTCATATGATCAAGCCTTGCATCGTTAGGAAACCAAAAGTAAAATGAACCAATGAAAAGTTTTATAAACAAGTCACATGACCTGTTATGCGGCTTTGGGCTATAAAAAGCGTACAAAATCCGTTGGCCCATGAGGCGGCGTCAGTAGCGGACCGATGTGCGAATAGGCCGAAGGCAGCACAACGCGCCGAGATCCGGATGGCACCGAGGTGGTGTACAGCAAGTTGCACTGGTGTGGCCATCCTACAATGGTGCGCCGAAAGACGGCGTGGGGTGCCGGGGGGAGGCGGCGCAAATGGCCCTCTTCCGCCTCCCCAGGTGGAGGCATCTCATCTGCAGTGCGGCGCCCCTTAGCGTTTCACACGCCGTCCAGCAGAGTTTCGTCCGCACTTGCTGCTACAGTAGGCCGAAGGCAGCAGAACGCGCCGAGATCCGGATGGCACCGAGGTGGTGTCCAGCAAGTTGCCGCACTGGTATGGCCATCCTACAATGCTGCGCCGAAAGACGGCGTGTCCAGCTGAGTTTCTCCCGCTCTTGCGGTACAGTGACTCGAACGCGCTGAGATCCGGATGGCACCGAGGTGGTGTCCAGCAAGTTGCCGCACTGGTGTGGCCATCCTACAATGCTGCGCCGAAAGACGGCGTGTTCAGCTGAGTTGCGGTCACTCTTGCTGCTACAGTACGCCGAAGGCAGCACAACGCGCCGAGATCCGGATGGCACCGAGGTGGTGTCCAGCAAGTTGCCGCACTGGTGTGGCCATCCTACAGTGCTGCGCCGAAAGACGGCGTGTCCAGCTGAGTTTCCCCCGCTCTTGCGGTACAGTGACTCGAACGCGCCGAGATCCGGATGGCACCGAGGTGTTGTCCAGCAAGTTTCACTGGTGTGGCCATCCTACAATGCTGCGCCGAAAGACGGCATGGGGTGCCCGGGGGGGGGAGGCAGCGCAAACAGGCCTCTCCCTCCTCCCCAGGTGGAGGCACCTCATCTGCAGTGGGGTGCCTCTTAGCGTTTCACTCGCCTTTCAGCTGAGTTCCGCCCTCTTTTGCGGTACAGTGACTCACCCGCCATCTAGCTGAATTGCGGCTATTCTTGTGGTGCAGCGATAGCCGGCTGCAACAAGACTCTCAAAATGGCGGCCAGCTCTTTGGATTTGGGCCTGGTCCACTAAAATGGCTCTGGGACACCTTGGAACTCGGACGCTTGCCTGCTAGGGCATGGGCCCCTTTCACAAAAGCGTCCCCTCTTTTGATTGATTGTTCTTGTTGCCTATTTCTTCTGTTGTCATTTAAAGGAACATTTTTGGACTGACGAAAATGGTTCTGGTCCGACCGCTGGTTGGTGGAGACATTTTGACTATATCCTGGACCTGCCCGGCCTCGCCCGAAATGGCGCCGGTATAAATGGGACTCGTAACTCCTTGTTGTGTACTGGTTGCCCAACCTTGATATCACGAGATACATATGCAGTTTTGAAGCACATGGCGGGCGGGGCGAGAATTGATTGAACATTTTGACATCCCTATTGATATTAAGTTCTGATGTGTTATTGATTACTGTACTATTGAAAGTTCGAATTAACGTCATCCATGGTACTTGCCCGCAAATGTATATCTAGATAATTTTATTGTAACTGGCCCTGTCGTACTTTAATTATAAAATGTACGTCCACCGATTCCGCTATTGTTAGACACCTTAGTTCTTGCAACCTAATGGGTCGCCCGTTACGTTCTTGTACAGTGTAAATGTTCCCTCATCATATACGATTCAAGTTTGCTGCCTGGCCGGCCCACGTGGTTATAGGCCCGTATTTGTATACTGTCATTTTCACAATAAAGGTTTTTAAAAAAAAACATGGTAGTAGTACCTACATTGGTAAAGTTTTGAATAATAGCCACTGTTTTCGAATCAGTAAAAGGCAAGTGAAATAAAGCAGTCCAATTACATGACTGTTAAAAGGTATAATACGCAGGAACACAGTAAAGATAAATGGTCAAGGGCTGTTGTGTTTTCTACACCTGCAACATAAAGTGATCGATAAGAATCTGATATTCAGGCCTATCAGCGACTAAGACAGCAGGCCGAGCCTCTTTTGCTCAACGGCTCCCTCATGGGACGAAGAAACTCCCTTTTTCTCGAAAAAGGAATATATTTTACTAGCAGGACAGTTGTAAATTTTCCGGTAAAATACATTAGCCTGGAACATTATAACATATATGTTTAAGAAAAAAAAATGTTCGAAAGCAATGAAAAGCGTTATTTTTAGGTCATATGACCAAGCCTTTCATCATTAGAATAACAAAAGTAAAATGAACCAATGAAAAGTTTTATTAACAAGTCACATGACCTGTTATGCTTATGTTACGCGCTGCGCTCCGCGCTCTGGATCGCTTCCGGGAAGCTGCGCCTCGCGCACCGGAGTACTTCCGGGTGCGCTAATGCGGCGCGTCATATGACGCATTACGCGACAACGCAGGTACAGAATATAGTCAAAATGTCTCCACCAACCAGCGGTCGGAACACAACCCCTTTCAGTAGTCCAAAAAGTTCTGTTAAATGACAACAGAAGGGACAGGCAACAAGAACCTTCAGTCAAAGAGGGGAGGGCAAGTTCTTCTCTACCTGTTTACGTTGGGGCTCCACCGGAACTGATAGAATTTGGGCGGGGTGGGTGGCGGAGCCGAGCTGTCTTGCAGCCATCATGGCGTCGAGCTCAGTTCATCTCACTAGTTTCGTATTTCTCATGAGGGGTTGTTCCTAATGTTCCTATTTTAGCGAGGTCAAACAGAGATCCCATTAGTGGCCTACTGATTTTGCTCAATTCCTTTCGTTTTTTAAAACGATTTTTCACTATCTGCAAAGTCTAAACAGAGTATTGCGACTCTGTGCTTGTTTGTTATTAGAGAATGAACCAAAGAGAACCAATTCTAAAACAGTAAATGCTTGGATAACAATCAATCAAATGGAGAGAGAAGCAGGCACGACGGATTACAACGGGGGCAAAGGCCTGCGTTACCTACCCTTCACTATCTGCAAAGAGAGAATACTCCTAAAAGAAAAAAAGGGGGGGGCAGCGTTCAAAGCACATCAGCGTGCATAGACACGAAAATGTTTTTACCTACCACGTACTTGACATTTTAAAGCTTTTCATATTTGCTATTAAAAAACCATTGAAATTCACTGAAAAAACCATAGGTTATAGACCATATATAGTTAGGAATTAGCATTTACAAAACCTTAATTTACTCACACAAAACCATAGAAATTCGCATATATAGTTAGTTGCAATAACTATATATCGCGCACCCGCAATCCACTGCTGATGATGTCACATAGTACATCATTCATGACATGGTCAGTGACATCACTGATGACATCACTGATGACATCTCAAATGACATCACTGATGACAACATCCAGTGACTGTATGTTTCTGTTAAGTTAAAATATGTCTTACATATTGAAGAATGAGTGGATGTATAAGTGTCTGGATGAAGGATTTAGTAGGTGCACGACTGACTGTATGAGTGAGTGATTAAATGTGTCTCACTGAGTGCATGGGTTAGTGACTAAACTGTCTTCATTTGTGCATCATTATGTCTGTTGTTCTGTAAACTGCTGCATGTGTTGATCAGTAACTATATGAGTAACTATATGGGTTATTGATTGGTTGCCCAAGTATTTGTATGGGAGACTTAGTGTGTGTGTGGGTGGCTGTGCATAGATGTGTGAGCAGTTGATTCACTAGATGTATGAGTTCAAAAGTTCATGTGGAAACAGCTGTATGGGCGGTTGACTGTGTGCATGAGTGTATTGGTGAGTGAATGGATATCTCAGTGCTACATGTCAAAGTAAGTACATATGTAAAACACAGTACATGTGAGAGTTGACATATATAAATTACTGTGCATAAGAGCCAGTGAATGTGTGAGTGGCTGTATGGATCATTGTGAACTTGTATCAGTGATTGCATAAGAGAGTAAATATGTGTTCGAATATGTTTGAATAAGTAAGATGTATATAACTGTATAGTTGAGGAAATGGAGGTGTGATTGATTCTTTGCATGACTGACTAGGTGTTTGAGTAACTCCATGGATGAGTGACAGTCTGTAAGTGTCTGTTTACACTGAGTGTATCTATGGTTATATTAGAGTCTGAAGAGGTTCATCGTATTATCACATGAATGATGTCATCAGTGATGTCATTTGAGATGTCATCAATGATGTCATCAGTGATGTCATCAGTGATGTCACTGACCATGTCATGAACGATGTAACATGTGACATCATCAGCAGTGGATTGCGGGTGCGCGATATATAGTTATTGCAACTAACTATATATGCGAATTTCTATGGTTTTGTGCGAGTAAATTAAGGTTTTGTAAATGCTAATTCCTAACTATATATGGTCTATAACCTATGGTTTTTTCAGTGAATAAATATATATATATATATGTGTGTGTGTGTGTGTGTATACATGTTTTTATATAAATATTATATATATATATATATATATATATATATATATATATATATATATATATATTATATATATAGTTTAATTTTTTTTAAATACCCACTAAAACCCATATATGTCCATTTGTATCCCACAAACTAAACTTCCCCATAATTGTAAAATTACCCTTACCACCTCAATACCCAAACTCACCTAATCTTAAATTAACCTTGGCACCCCAAAACCACCCTTTACCCAAAAATTGCCCTGCACCCCAAAACGCTAACCCAACCTGACCCATAAAAATACCCCTACACCCCAAAACCCAAACAAACCCTGAAAACTAAAAATACCCCTGCACCCTAAATCCTAAACCCACCTTGTACCCTAAAAATACCCTTTCACCCCAAAGCCTAAATGCACCATGAACCCTAAAAATACCCCCTACACCCCAAAACCCTAACAAACTCTGACCCCTAAAAGAAAACAACCCCCAAACCTAAATGCATGCTAAACCCTGAAAATACCCCATGCACCCCAAAACCCTAAAAATACCCCAGTACCCCAAAACCTAAGCAGGCCCTAAACCCTAAAAATACCCAAGCACCTCAATACCCAAACATACACTTAAAGTTAACATGACCCCTGAACCCCTAAAACAAATACCCTTAAACCCAAAACCCTATACTTAACTTATACCTACATATAAAAAACATATGCTTTTACCATTCATGCATTTACAAAGAGTTTCGCTGTAAATGCATGCGTGGTAAAAGCAACAGTGTTATACAAGTAAGAGACTGAGAGACCTTTGCCCCGTTTTACCTACCCTCTGTCATCACACGATGGAGCCCTTGGACCTAGGTCCATGCCCTCATTGCTCATTTAGAGGAAGTTGTTTAGCGCCCGTTGTCCCTGACTCTGAAGCGACTCTTGTTAAAGGGGGTCTCCTAAACTGCAGATCCATCAGCAAACACACTCTTCAGCTGTGGGATCTCATATTGGATGAGGACTTGCAGATATTGTTCTTAACTGAGACCTGGCTGGGAGAACACTCTGATCCAGACATAGTGGACACTATCCCACCAGGCTACACCCTCCACAGACTTGATAGGATAAAAGGTAGGGGAGGCGGTATTGCCATCATCGTCAAACACCCTCTCGAGTGTATTCTAAAGCCAGTAAAAATTGATGACAGCGAAGCAGGCGAATTTAGCATTAAACTGGCTCAACACGAGACTATCTCGGGCATCCTAATATATAGACCTCCTGGGTCCCTGGGCAACTTCCGTAGTAGCCTACTAGAATGGGTTGCTCAGACCGCAATTAAACACAATAAGGTTTTGGTGCTGGGTGACTTGAACCTACACCTAGAGGATCCCGTACAGAAGGAGGCAGAGGATGTTCGTCTTGTCTTACAAGAATTACAGCTCAACCTGCTAAGTGTCGCAGCTACACATCAGAGGGGTCACTGTTTGGACCCTATCTTTGCGAGCTGGGATATGATAAAAGTACTCACCCCTTGTCAGCTCCCTTGGACTGACCACTTCCTGGTCCCTTTTCAGTGTTTTTCCAGACTGCTAAGACTATTGACAATGGAAAAGGAAATACTATGAAACGCAAATGGAGACAATACTCCAAAGAAAACTTTATAGACGCCATCCAGAAAGCACAACCATTACGTTCCACGGATAGTGATCAGGCGAACAAGGACTTTAATCTACTTGTATCTGCCACCTTGGATGAGCTACCTCCCATGTGCAAGGGTAAAGCCAGAGAAGGCAGACAACGTACTGCCCCATGGTTCACTACCGAACTCCAGCAAATAAAATCTAACTGCAAAAAGCTTGAAAGGAGCTGGAGAAGGAACCCGAGTAAACAAGCAAAAAACAGTTATAGCTCAGCACACCGGAGCTATCAGTATGCGGTGCGTAGAGCAAAAGCCAAATACTTTCAGACTCGTATTGAGGATGCCGAGTGCTCCTCGCGAGAATTGTTCAAAATTTATAAAGAAATATCTTTAGTCTCTAGCTCTAATACCCCTACAAAGACCTCCAAGGAGGGATGCAATAAAGTCGCCGACTTTTTCTCCAGTAAAGTCAAAAAGATTTACGCTTCCTTCTCTCAACAACCAGATAAGGGTATAGATTTTATAGCAGACAGCTCACAGGCAGCCCCTGATTCCTCACTACTAACTTTCGATGTCCCCGCAGCTGACAAGCTAATAAAGATATGTCGAAGTGTGAAATCTGGCTCCCCTAATGATCCGGCTCCGGCCTGGGTCATCTCAGAGGGCCTGACAGCCCTGGAACCTCACATCAGACACGTCCTACAAACCTCCTTTTCCACTCAACAGGTCCCGATGGAGTGGAAGAAGGCCATAGTACTGCCAATAAGGAAAAAACCGAATGTAAGCTTGGAGGTGCTAGAAAACCTTAGACCTATTTCCTTATTGCCGTATGTGGCGAAGGTGGCTGAGAAGGTGGTTAATGCTCAGGTCACAGAGCACCTGGAAAAATGGAATTTACTCCATCCCTCACAATCAGGATTTAGGGCGGGCTACTCCACGGAGACGGCCCTCCTACGAGCCACTGAGACTTTAAGAGCAGGGGCAGATGCAGGGCATACTATGGCCTTGATCATGCTCGACCTAAGTGCGGCTTTTGACACCGTAGCACATTCCATCCTGCTACGGTGTCTGAACAAAGCCGGGGTCGTTGGTCCTGCGCTGTGCTTGTTGCAATCGTTTCTGACGGAAAGATGTTTCCAGGTACAGCAAGGGACATGCCGCTCAGTGGAGATGTCATTAGACCAGGGAGTGCCTCAGGGCTCAGCTCTGAGCCCCACTCTTTTTAACCTATACATGGCCTCCCTGGCGAAAGTTGTACATTCTTTTGGGGTGGAATTGGTGTCGTACGCTGACGACACCCAGCTGCTGATCTCCCTATCGCAGAACACCTCCAACACCCCTAACAACTTTAAATCCTGTATGCAGGCACTAGCAGAGTGGATGGATGCCCATTGTTTAAAACTCAATGGCTCTAAAACAGAGGTGCTGGTGGTAGGGGGTAAAAGTGAAAACTGGTCGGCTGAATGGCGGCCTTCATGTCTGGGCCCCACCCCCATACCATGTCAGGAGGCTAAGAATTTAGGAATCTGGATGAATCCCGCTCTCTCATATGATGGCCACATAAGGCGTCTTGTGGGCAAATGTTTTGGAGTACTAAAGACCCTAAACAAAACTCTAGACCTCCTCCCTTTATCGGCCAGAAGGACACTAACGCAGGCACTGGTGACCTCGCGGTTAGATTATGGCAACATCCTGTTCCTTGGGGCAACCGAGGGCAGCATAGGTCGCCTACAAGTCATACAGAACTCCGCCGCCAGACTGGTGTTAAGAAGACCCAGGAGAGCCAGCTCGAAAATGGCGCTGGATGCGCTTCATTGGCTGCCTGTGAAGAAGCGTGTGCTTTTTAAGTGCCTCCTCTTCTGTCACCGTATCGTCTGGGACAGGTCACCGACCTACCTAAAGGATCTAGTCAGCCGATATGAACCAACTAGGACCCTCCGTTCGGAGGGTACCGGACTGCTGACAGTCCCCAGGATTAGGAAGGCTAGAATGGGTGGACGCTCCTTTGCGCTCCAAGCAGCTCAACAATGGAACAAACTTCCCCCTGCTATGAGACTGGAGAGCAGTGAAACGCGGTTTAGGGCTTTGCTTAAAACACATCTATATACTGCATAGATCCTGGGCTTGTCTGCTGTTCCAATGACAGCTTCAGCGCGGGGACACGCCGTGATGGCGTTACTGAGCGCTCTATAAGCTCTTTATTATTATTATATAAAATGTAATGCCATGTGTTGTAATGGCATTGCGGAGTATTGGTAGTTGAGTTTTCATGGTAGGCCGGTGATGGTATGCGGGGTAAAATATTTGTTGTAATGGTGGTTTACCTCTGGGTCAAATGACTGCGAATAGCTTAGCTGCTGAGATCTTTGTATTCCGCACTGGCAGTGAGACAAAAGGGGACCAGGTGTTTGCAGTATGGACCAACCTGCCTGGTTTGCTGGGGGTGGAAAGGAACCTGACATTAGTCTTTTGTCACCCCAGACGTCCTGGAGCCATGGCAGGGGAAGGGAGGAACTTTCCAGAACCAAATGTGGGGGTAGCCTAGATGATTCCACCCCTTCAAAAGCTTGCACCAGGTATAAATATTGGACCCTCTGAGCAGCTCTTCAGTACGCTCCTGGACCTGTGGACATTACAGAATAAGGACTGCCCTCCCACCAGACGACTGCCCTGTTCCTGCCAGAGACCTGCCCTGCTCCTTGTAGACTACTTTATCTCTGAGAAGGAACACTGATCATGCTTCCTTTATCGCTGGCTAACCTGAGGGACTCCAAGGGTCAGTTTGCTGACCTCCTGTCTAAGCAACAGGAATACAACAAGTTCCAGAGGCCTACCTACAACTCCCCACCAGACCTGCTGCAGTGGACCTGCCTGGACCGTCCTGAGCCCAGCTGGTCTCTGTTGGAGAGAGTTTTCTGATCCCTAAGAGGTACCTCCCGAGCTCCTGGTTCCTTGGCTGACATCAGAGAATACTCCTCACTGCCTAGCTGTGGGTTACATCTGAACCGACACAGTACAGTGCCACTAGGCAAAGGACCTTGCATCGGAGCTCCTCATAACACTTGATCAGCTGCCTGATCAAAACTGACACAGTGTGACGCAAATCAAAGTAGGGCTTCGCATCACCAGCTCCTAATTTGCGGCCTCATCATAACGGATGCAGTGTGACGCGAATCCTTGCACCAAGAACATGAGGTTCAATTCTCAATGGGACTAGCCTGGCCCTGTGTGTGACCTACACTCTATCGCAGTCGGCCTGAACTTGTGATTTTGTCCTGCTCCAGTGCAATCGGATAGCATCAATTAGTGCTATGTGGCTCTAACACCAATTCTTACCTAAAACTTTGAAAATACATATCACTGATTGGATTTTTGTTGTTCAGATATCATTCTTTTTATGATACCCAAATTGATGTGGTATTTTTCTTGTATTGTGTTTTCAATTTGTTACTGTTTGTGCATAAAAACTTTACACTTTGACTGCCTTTGTGCCAAACTACCAGTGAGTTAGGCACAGGCTAATTTAGTGACTTTGGTGGTTAACCTTGAAAAGAATTGAGGTTATTGCCTGAGTAGGGATTGCACCGCCCTCAACCAAAACTACTAACTAATAGCATTGTTGTCAGGCACATAGAATGTTTCTTAGAACATGTTTAAAAACTCTTCCTTTTAATAAATGCCTCTCAATACAGAGATATATTCTAATGTACTAATGTGACACACCTCATTACTTTACATACACTTTTTGAACTTATAATAGGCTATCATATTTTATTTGACATTTGTTGAATAATTTACATACCATATATTTTAAAGGACTGGATCGACGCCTGCACAGGCTCCTAGAACAAGAGCTGGCCCTGTTAATGTGTTGGCATGCCCACCTCTATGTGTTTGCAGCTGCGATAATGGGCTTGATAGTATGTCCTTAAGAATTCCAATAGAAACCCATGTTCACACCAGAACATGGACTTCTATTGGAATTCTCAACAGCATATTATGAAGTCCATCATCGCTGCTTTAACTGCAGTTTTCTGCTGCTAAACTGGCGATAATTTTTAACGCTATTCTTGATAATATGCCCCTCTATCTTCCTGTGTCTAAAAAATAAAAAAATATGACCTTGTGCAATGTAATCTTAGGCTCATGTGGAGTGCTCTAATGAACAATATCCCCCAGCTGGAAGACCATCTCATGAGCCTTTCCACTGTTCTTTTCTTTCACATCAATTATGGACAACTAGACTTTTTTGTGGTGTTAGAACGTCTGAAGTTTATCTGCATCTTAACTGGTACATACGTCATCACTATGGCATCACTATAACATGCTCAGCTCCTGCTTATCATCCACTTCAATGTAACGCATTCTGTTCATAATTGGTTATAAAGTGTACATCTTATCTTTATTCCATATTAATAACCATAACTTGCACAATCCTGCAATGCATCCTCCTTACAGCTATAAAATCTTGTTAATGGTTGTTCTAAATCACGTTTACTGCTGTGATCGCTCTTCTTCTGTTGAATACTTGGTACAGTGAGTTGCAGCTTCGAAGCTTCCCTTGCTACCGAAGGTCCAGTGCTTGCGGCCCCTTGGCCATGGCTAGGCTGCAAGTGCTGTGTCCTCCAAGCACTGACCAAATCTTATTCCTTTGTTTGTCTTCAACTGTCCCTGTTGAGTGGCATCCCAAGGACCTTGTTCAGGCAATTGTCCTTTTACGTCCTTGGGTGAAGATATTTATTGTTAAACCTTGTCACTCCTCGCCACTTTAGCAGTGGTTTACTGACCTACGACAGCTCCCCCCAAAGCTAAGAGAAACACAGCAGCGTGAGGGCCCTTACATTGTTCTGGAGGAACGTTTTGATCCCTTAGCTAGGTGAACCTGGGCATCTGCATGATAACGTGACATCCTCAGATTTATGGGGGACTGGTTCACGAATTCTCAAGGCATGCCCTTACGGAAGATGCTCCTTGTTCTGCTCGTCTTTTGCCTGGATCTCACTACTGCTCCCTAGTACAATGCTCTTCGCCACTCATATCGCGTTATGATTTCAGATCAATTATATCTGCTGGGAGCACCAATTGTGATATGGTTGTCAGATCTGCCTGGATGGCCTCCAACAGGGCTTTTTTCCCATCGCAGCGAGATTGTTGTTCCCAATAAAGTACCACCATGGCAGAGTTCCTGTGTGCCTTTTGCGCACCCAATACCGCTGGAAGGACCTGGCTCCACCTCATGCCTGGTTTGTCCTGCCATATAACCCTGGTATTGTACAGGCATATGCCACCATACTACTTCCCAGTACCAGCCCACTGATGCGCCCTTTAGACGTGTGCCTCTAAAGGGAAACAACCAGAGGGAGTTTCCTGAATTTGGTGATCTTGAAGCAGCACTGTACACACCAGAGATGGTGCTTTTCGTATGTCTTGCACTTAGAAAAAAAACCCTATCAGCAGCCATGTATTTCATAGGAATGGCTTGTGGAAAGAGCACGGGGCATATTAACAAGGGCTTTATCTCCGCTTTTTTAGCTTACAAAGCCAAAAAAGTGGTGATAAAACCACCGCCCTATGTACAAGAGGGTGCTAACATGCATAATGGCATGTTAGCACCCTTTTTACTCCTCCGTTCCGCTGACCTCGCTCTCGCCACAGTCCTCTGCATCCATCGCACCACCTGCAGAGGGAATTCCTTCTCCTTTCTTGCCTCCAAGACCTGGAACTCCCTCCCCACCAAACTACTCAAGACCCAGGACCACCTGACCTTCAGTAAACTCTGCAAGACATAGCTTTTTGAACAGTAACTCATCACATTCCCCGCACCTCCCCCTCCAAATCCAACTCCAACTCCACCCTCCAAATCCAACTCCAACTCCACCCTCAAATTCAAACTCCACCCTCCAACTACACCCTCCAACTCCACCCTCCAACTCCACCCTCCAACTCCAACTCCAACTCCAACTCCACCCTTCAACTCCACCCTCCAACTCGACCCTCCAACTCCAGCCTCCAACTACATCTCCACCCTCCAACTCCACCCTCCAATCGACCGTCCAACTCCATCCTCCACCCTCCAACTCCACCCTCCAACACCAACTCCACCCTCCAACTCCACCCTCCAACTCTAACTCGACCCTCCAAATCCACCCTCCAAATCCAACTCCACCCTCCAACTTCACCCTCCAACTCCACCCTGCAACTCCACCCTGCACCCTCCAACTCCACCCTCTAACACAAACTCCACCCTCTAACTCCACCCTCCAACTCCACCCTCCCACACAACTCCAACCTCAAACTCCAACTCCACCCTCTGAATCCAACTCCACCCTCCAACTCTAACTCCACCCTCCAATTTCACCCTCCATCTCCACCCTCCAACTACAACTCCACCCTCCAACTCTACCCTCCAACTCTAACTCCACCCTTAACCCTCCAACTCCACCCTCCAACTCTATTCTCCAACTCCAACTCCACCCTCTAACTCCACCCTCCAACTCTAACTCCACCCTCCAACTCCACCCTCAAACTACACCCTCCAACACCAACTCCACCCTCCAACTCCACCCTCCAACTCCAACTCCACCCTACAACTCCACCCTCCAAATCCAACTCCAACTCCACCCTCCAACTCCACCCTCCAACTCCACCCTCCAACTCTACCCTCCAACTCCACCTCCACCCTCAACTCCAGCCTCCCACTACATCTCCACCTCCAACTCCACCCTCCAACTCCAACTCGACCGTCCAACTCCATCCTCCCACTCCACCCTCCAACTCCACCCTCCAACTCCACTCTCCAACTCCAACTCCACCCTCCAACTAAACCCTCCAACTCCACCCTCCAACTCCAACCTCCACCCTCCAACTCCACCCTCCAAATCCAGCCTCCAACTCCACCCTCCAACTCTACCCTGCACCCTCCAAATCCACCCTCCAACACAAACTCCACCCTCCAACTCCACCCTCCCATACCAACTCCACCCTCAAACTCCAACTCCACCCTCCAACTCCAACTCCACCCTCCAATTCCACCCTCCAACTCCACCCTCCAACTACAACTCCACCCTCCAACTCTACCCTCCAACTCCAACTCCACCCTTAACACTCCAACTTCATTCTCTAACTCCAACTCCACCCTCCAACTCCACCCTCCAACTCTAACTCCACCCTCCAACTCCACCCTCCAACTACACCCTCCAACCCCAACTCCACCCTCCAACTCCACCCTACAACTCCAACTCCACCCTCCAACTCCACCCTACAACTCCACCCTCCAACTCCACCCTCCAAATCCAACTCCAACTCCACCCTCCAACTGCAACTACACCCTCCAACTCCACCCTCCAACTCCACCCTCCAACTCCAACTCCACCCTACAACTCCACCCTCCAAATCCAACTCCAACTCCACCCTCCAACTCCACCCTCCAACTCTACCCTCCAACTCTACCTCCACCCTCAACTCCAGCCTCTCACTACATCTCCACCTCCAACTCCACCCTCCAACTCCAACTCGACCGTCCAACTCCATCCTCCCACTCCACCCTCCAACTCCACCCTCCAACTCCACTCTCCAACTCCAACTCCACCCTCCAACTAAACCCTCCAACTCCACCCTCCAACTCCAACCTCCACCCTCAAACTCCACCCTCCAACTCCACCCTCCAAATCCAGCCTCCAACTCCACCCTCCAACTCTACCCTGCACCCTCCAAATCCACCCTCCAACACAAACTCCCCCCTCCAACTCCACCCTCCCATACCAACTCCACCCTCAAACTCCAACTCTACCCTCCAACTCCAACTCCACCCTCCAATTCCACCCTCCAACTCCACCCTCCAACTACAACTCCACCCTCCAACTCTACCCTCCAACTCCAACTCCACCCTTAACCCTCCAACTTCATTCTCTAACTCCAACTCCACCCTCCAACTCCACCCTCCAACTCTAACTCCACCCTCCAACTCCACCCTCCAACTACACCCTCCAACCCCAACTCCACCCTCCAACTCCACCCTACAACTCCAACTCCACCCTCCAACTCCACCCTCCAAATCCTACTTGGCCCATGCTCTGGGGAAGTACTAAACACAAGAAGAGGCATGATGCATGCATGCCATGAACAAATGAAGACAAAGGATATGAGACCAACGATGGAGCAAGCAAATGGGAAACCTATGGGCAGGCTAAAGCCCACAGATGAAATAAAACATGGCTGAAGCCCACAGATTAAACACAACATGTCTCTTTAAGACATCCGAGACCTAAGAAAAATCTGAAGTACCAGTTGCTTCATCAGGAACTGGTTATTTGAATCATAAGTAAAGGATAATGGTTAATAGTGCACACAATTGTAATGTGGGCTTGATACTATTTAAGGGAGTGGTGGCAGTTAGGTTCCATACTATGTAGTCAGCCAAGGACGGTGCAGGTAAGAGCGGTGGGAAGGTGGGGCCGGGTTGGGGGGGGATTCGCAGACGACCATGGGGTAAAATTAAATAAAGAATAAATTTTCTCTTGTCATCGTCTGTTGAAACCCACACCTGGCTCCACCGCTCTTGCCTGCACGGGCCGCAGCTGCGTCCATGTACTCCAACTCCACCCTCCAACTCCACCCTCCAACTCCAACTCCACCCTACAACTCCACCCTACAACTCCGACCTCAAACTCTACCCTCCAACTCCACCTCCACCCTCAACTCCAGCCTCCCACTACATCTCCACCTCCAATTCCACCCTCCAACTCCAACTCGACCGTCCAACTCCATCCTCCGACTCCACCCTCCAACTCCAACCCTCCTAACTCCACTCTCCAAACTCCAACTCTACCCTCCAACTAAACCCTCCAACTCCACCCTCCAACTCCAACCTCCACCCTCAAACTCCAACCTCCACCCTCAAACTCCACCCTCCAACTCCAACTCCACCCTCCAACTCCAACTCCACCCTCCAATTCCACCCTCCAACTACAACTCCACCCTCCAACTCTACCCTCCAACTCCAACTCCACCCTTAACACTCCAACTTCATTCTCTAACTCCAACTCCACCCTCCAACTCCACCCTCCAACTCTAACTCCACCCTCCAACTCCACCCTCCAACTACACCCTCCAACCCCAACTCCACCCTACAACTCCAACTCCACCCTCCAACTCCACCCTACAACTCCACCCTCCAACTCCACCCTCCAAATCCAACTCCAACTCCACCCTCCAACTGCAACTACACCCTCCAACTCCACCCTCCAACTCCACCCTCCAACTCCAACTCCACCCTACAACTCCACCCTCCAAATCCAACTCCAACTCCACCCTCCAACTCCACCCTCCAACTCCACCCTCCAACTCTTTCCTCCAACTCTACCTCCACCCTCAACTCCAGCCTCTCACTACATCTCCACCTCCAACTCCACCCTCCAACTCCAACTCGACCGTCCAACTCCATCCTCCCACTCCACCCTCCAACTCCACCCTCCAACTCCACTCTCCAACTCCAACTCCACCCTCCAACTAAACCCTCCAACTCCACCCTCCAACTCCAACCTCCACCCTCAAACTCCACCCTCCAACTCCACCCTCCAAATCCAGCCTCCAACTCCACCCTCCAACTCTACCCTGCACCCTCCAAATCCACCCTCCAACACAAACTCCACCCTCCAACTCCACCCTCCCATACCAACTCCACCCTCAAACTCCAACTCTAACCTCCAACTCCAACTCCACCCTCCAACTCCACCCTCCAACTACAACTCCACCCTCCAACTCTACCCTCCAACTCCAACTCCACCCTTAACCCTCCAACTTCATTCTCTAACTCCAACTCCACCCTCCAACTCCACCCTCCAACTCTAACTCCACCCTCCAACTCCACCCTCCAACTCCACCCTCCAACCCCAACTCCACCCTCCAACTCCACCCTACAACTCCAACTCCACCCTCCAACTCCACCCTCCAACTCCACCCTACAACTCCACCCTCCAAATCCAACTCCAACTCCACCCTCCAACTGCAACTACACCCTCCAACTCCACCCTCCAACTCCACCCTCCAACTCCAGCCTCCAACTACATCTCCACCCTCCAACTCCACCCTCCAACTCCACCCTCAAACTCCACCCTCCAACTCCAACTCTTCAACTCCACCCTCCAACTCCAGCTCCACCCTCCAACTCCAGCCTCCAACTCCACCCTCCAACTCCATCCTCCAAATCCAACTCCACCCTCCAACTCCACCCAGCAACTCCACCCTCCAACTCCACCCTCCAACTCCAGCCTCCAACTACATCTCCACCCTCCAACTCCACCCTCAAACTCCACCCTCAAACTCCACCCTCCAACTCCAACTCTCCAACTCCACCCTTCAACTCCAGCTCCACCCTCCAACTCCAACTCCAGCTCCCAACTCCACCCTCCAACTCCATCCTCCAAATCCAACTCCACCCTCCAACTCCACCCAGCAACTCCACCCTCCAACTCCACCCTCCAACTCCAACTCCACCCTCCAACTTCACCCTCCAACTCCACCCTCCAACTCCACCCTTCAACTCCAACTCTACCCTCCAACTCCAACTTCACCCTCCAAGTCCAACTCTACCCTCCAACTCTACCCTCCAACTCCACCCTCCAACTCCAACTCCACCCTCCAACTCCAACTCTACCCTCATACTCCACCCAAAAACTCCACTCTTCAACTCCACCCTCCAATTTCACCCTCCAACTCCAACTCCACCCTCCATATCCACCCTTCAACTCCAACACTGCCCTCCAACTCCAACTCCACCCTCCAATCCACCCTCCAAATCCAACTCCACCCTCCAACTCCACCCTCCACGTCCACCCTCCAACTCCAACTCCACCCTCCAACTCCACCTTCAAGTCCACCCTCCAACTCCAACTCCATCTGCCAACTCCACCCTCCAACTCCACCCTCCAACTCCACCCTCCAAATCCTACTTGGCCCATGCTCTGGGGAAGTACTAAACACAAGAAGAGGCATGATGCATGCATGCCATGAACAAATGAAGACAAAGGATATGAGACCAACGATGGAGCAAGCAAATGGGAAACCTATGGGCAGGCTAAAGCCCACAGATGAAATAAAACATGGCTGAAGCCCACAGATTAAACACAACATGTCTCTTTAAGACATCCGAGACCTAAGAAAAATCTGAAGTACCAGTTGCTTCATCAGGAACTGGTTATTTGAATCATAAGTAAAGGATAATGGTTAATAGTGCACACAATTGTAATGTGGGCTTGATACTATTTAAGGGAGTGGTGGCAGTTAGGTTCCATACTATGTAGTCAGCCAAGGACGGTGCAGGTAAGAGCGGTGGGAAGGTGGGGCCGGGTTGGGGGGGGATTCGCAGACGACCATGGGGTAAAATTAAATAAAGAATTAATTTTCTCTTGTCATCGTCTGTTGAAACCCACACCTGGCTCCACCGCTCTTGCCTGCACGGGCCGCAGCTGCGTCCATGTACTCCAACTCCACCCTCCAACTCCACCCTCCAACTCCAACTCCACCCTACAACTCCACCCTACAACTCCGACCTCAAACTCTACCCTCCAACTCCACCTCCACCCTCAACTCCAGCCTCCCACTACATCTCCACCTCCAACTCCACCCTCCAACTCCAACTCGACCGTCCAACTCCATCCTCCCACTCCACCCTCCAACTCCACCCTCCAACTCCACTCTCCACTCTCCAACTCCAACTCTACCCTCCAACTAAACCGTCCAACTCCACCCTCCAACTCCAACCTCCACCCTCAAACTCCAACCTCCACCCTCAAACTCCACCCTCCAACTCCAACTCCACCCTCCAACTCCAACTCCACCCTCCAATTCCACCCTCCAACTCCACCCTCCACCCTCCAACTACAACTCCACCCTCCAACTCTACCCTTCATCTCCAACTCCACCCTTAACCCTCCAACTTCATTCTCTAACTCCAACTCCACCCTCCAACTCCACCCTCCAACTCTAACTCCACCCTCCAACTCCACCCTCCAACTACACCCTCCAACTCCAACTCCACCCTCCAACTCCACCCTACAACTCCAACTCCACCCTCCAACTCCACCCTACAACTCCACCCTCCAACTCTACCCTCCAAATCCAACTCCAACTCCACCCTCCAACTGCAACTACACCCTCCAACTCCACCCTCCAACTCCAGCCTCCAACTACATCTCCACCCTCCAACTCCACCCTCCAACTCCACCCTCCAACACAACCCTCCAACTCCAACTCTCCAACTCCACCCTCCAACTCCACCCTCCACGTCCACCCTCCAACTCCAACTCCACCCTCCAACTCCACCTTCAAGTCCACCCTCCAACTCCAACTCCATCTGCCAACTCCACCCTCCAACTCCACCCTCCAACTCCACCCTCCAAATCCTACTTGGCCCATGCTCTGGGGAAGTACTAAACACAAGAAGAGGCATGATGCATGCATGCCATGAACAAATGAAGACAAAGGATATGAGACCAACGATGGAGCAAGCAAATGGGAAACCTATGGGCAGGCTAAAGCCCACAGATGAAATACAACATGGCTAAAGCCCACAGATTAAACACAACGGGCCTCATTTATGAAAAGTGACGCATCGCTGCGTGAAAACAGCGATGCGTCACTTTTCACTGCGCACTCCTTGCGACACCAATGATGCGTCATATTTAATGTATGACGCATCATGTCGCAAGGACTTACAGATACGTCAGTATTTCTGACGCATCTGTAAGCGCAAAAGTGACGCATTGCTGGAGTGTGTCACAAAAGTGACGCATCTCCAGCAATGCGTCCTTTCACATGGGGAAAGCCCCATGTGAAAGGGCTTGCGTCAGTCTTACGCCTGCTGTGAGGCAGGCGCAAGATTTTGACGCAACCGCATCCTAAAAGTGACGCAGTGAAGTCTCATAGATTTCACTGCGTCACTATTACGAGGCTTTTTGCGGGGGAACGCCCCCTCTGCATACATTATACCTGACGCAGGTATAATGTGGCGCAGGGGTTTAAAAAGTGACGCATCTACCTAGATGCGTCACTTTTTAAATATGGCGCAACAAGGCGCATGTTTTACGCCGCAGATGCGTCACAAAAAGTGACGCATCCGCAGCGCAAAACTGACGCAAGGCCTCATAAATGAGGCCCAACATGTCTCTTTAAGACATCCGAGACCTAAGAAAAATCTGAAGTACCAGTTGCTTCATCAGGAACTGGTTATTTGAATCATAAGTAAAGGATAATGGTTAATAGTGCACACAATTGTAATGTGGGCTTGATACTATTTAAGGGAGTGGTGGCAGTTAGGTTCCATACTATGTAGTCAGCTAAGGACGGTGCAGGTAAGAGCGGTGGGAAGGTGGGGCCGGCTTGGGGGGGATTCGCAGACGACCATGGGGTAAAATTAAATAAAGAATTAATTTTCTCTTGTCATCGTCTGTTGCACGGGCCGCAGCTGCGTCCATGTTCTTCAACTCCACCCTCCAACTCCACCCTCCAACTCCAACTCCACCCTACAACTCCACCCTACAACTCCGACCTCAAACTCTACCCTCCAACTCCACCTCCACCCTCAACTCCAGCCTCCCACTACATCTCCACCTCCAACTCCACCCTCCAACTCCAACTCGACCGTCCAACTCCATCCTCCCACTCCACCCTCCAACTCCACCCTCCAACTCCACTTTCCAACTCCAACTCCACCCTCCAACTAAACCCTCCAACTCCACCCTCCAACTCCAACCTCCACCCTCAAACTCCAACCTCCACCCTCAAACTCCACCCTCCAACTCCAACCCCACCCTCCAACTCCAACTCCACCCTCCAATTCCACCCTCCAACTCCACCCTCCACCCTCCAACTACAACTCCAAGCTCCAACTCTACCCTCCAACTCCAACTCCACCCTTAACCCTCCAACTTCATTCTCTAGCTCCAACTCCACCCTCCAACTCCACCCTCCAACTCCACCCTCCAACTCTAACTCCACCGTCCAACTACACCCTCCAACTACACCCTCCAACTCCAACTCCACCCTCCAACTCCACCCTACAACTCCAACTCCACCCTCCAACTCCACCCTCCAACTCCACCCTCCAAATCCAACTCCAACTCCACCCTCCAACTGCAACTACACCCTCCAACTCCACCCTCCAACTCCACCCTCCAACTCCAGCCTCCAACTACATCTCCACCCTCCAACTCCACCCTCCAACTCCACCCTCAAACTCAACCCTCCAACTCCAACTCTCCAACTCCACCCTTCAACTCCAACTCCACCCTCTAACTCCACCCTCCAACTCCACTCTCCAACTCCAACTCCACCCTCCAACTAAACCCTCCAACTCCACCCTCCAACTCCCACCTCCACCCTCAATCTCCACCCTCCAACTCCACCCTCAAACTCCACCCTCCAAATCCACCCTCCAACTCCAACTCCACCCTCCAACTCTACCCTGCACCCTCCAAATCCACCCTCCAACACAAACTCCACCCTCCAACTCCACCCTCCCATACCAACTCCACCCTCAAACTCCAACTCCACCCTCCAACTCCAACTCCACCCTCCAACTCCAACTCCACCCTCCAATTCTACCCTCCAACTCCACCCTCCAACTACAACTCCACCCTTAACCCTCCAACTTCATTCTCTAACTCCAACTCCACTCTCCAACTCCACCCTCCAACTCTAACTCCACCCTCCAACTCCACCCTCCAACTACACCCTCCAACTCCAACTCCACCCTCCAACTCCACCCTACAACTCCAACTCCACCCTCCAACTCCACCCTACAACTCCACCCTCCAACTTCACCCTCCAAATCCAACTCCAACTCCACCCTCCAACTGCAACTACACCCTCCAACTGCACCCTCCAACTCCACCCTCCAACTCCAGCCTCCAACTACATCTCCACCCTCCAACTCCACCCTCCAACTCCACCCTCAAACTCCACCCTCCAACTCCAACTCTCCAACTCCACTCTTCAACTCCAACTCCACCCTCCAACTCCATCCTCCAAATCCAACTCCACCTCCAACTCCACCCAGCAACTCCACCCTCCAACTCCATCCTCCAGCTCCACCCTCCAACTCCAACTCCACCCTCCAACTTCACCCTCCAACTCCACCCTCCAACTCCACCCTTCAACTCAAACTCTACCCTCCAACTCCAACTCCACCCTCCAAGTCCAACTCTACCCTCCAACTCCACCCTCCAACTCCACCCTCCAACTCCAACTCCACCCTCCAACTCCAACTCCACCCTCATACTCCACCCTACAACTCCACCCTTCAACTCCACCCTCCAACTTCACCCTCCAACTCCACCCTCCATATCCACCCTTCAACTCCAACACTGCCCCCCAACTACAACTCCACCCTCCAACTCCACCCTCCAAATCCAACTCCACCCTCCAACTCCACCCTCCACGTCCACCCTCCAACTCCACCTTCAAGTCCACCCTCCAACTCCAACTCCACCTGCCAACTCCACCCTCCAACTCCACCCTCCAACTCCACCCTCCAACTCTACCCTCCAACTCCACCCTCCAAATCCTACTTGGCCCATGCTCTGGGGAAGTACTAAACACAAGAAGAGGCATGATGCATGCATGCCATGGACAAATGAAGACAAAGGATATGAGACCAACGATGGAGCAAGCAAATGGGAAGCCTATTGGCAGGCTAAAGCACACAGATGAAATACAACATGGCTGAAGCCCACAGATGAAACACAACATGTCTCTTTAAGACATCCGAGACCTAAGAACAATCTGAAGTACCAGTTGCTTCATCAGGAACTGGTTATTTGAATCATAAGTAAAGGATAATGGTTAATAGTGCACACAATTGTAATGTGGGCTTGATACTATTTAAAGGGGTGGTGGCAGTTGGGTTCCATACTATGTAGTCAGCCAAGGACGGTGCAGGTAAGAGCGGTGGGAAGGTGGGGCCGGGTTGGGGGGATTCACAGACGACCATGGGGTAAAATTAAATAAAGAATTAATTTTCTCTTGTCATCGTCTGTTGAAACCCACACCTGGCTCCACCGCTCTTGCCTGCACGGGCCGCAGCTGCGTGGATGTACTTCCAGAGAAAACGTGTTTGAATGTTCTTTTTCTTGAAAACATGGATGTCTAGTAGAAGATTACATGAGCTGACATAGTCAATGGGCCAGGTATTGAAGAGCTGAGAAGTGTAAAGTGCACTATGCACCCTGCATTATGCACTACAGTTAAATATGCTATCGACTTCAATAGGAAACGATTTGAGGCAGATCAGGGTGATGTGGTCAAATCGAGTTCTTGGTATGAACCTTGCAGTAGCCCAGAGGACAGCCATGTGAGGGCCCAGATGAAGTTCAACCAATAAACTAAACTCGCTCCACCTTCATGAAGCAATATTTCCAAGAGAAGCTGCCTAATGTAAAAGGTTATCACTAAAAGTGAACTTGCATATATGGCCAAGAAATGAAATATCTTATGAGGTCAGCGGCACACTGGAACAAATTGATAAAAACAGCACAGATCTTCATATCACTTGTTCCCCCAGGCTTTGGAAAAACACCAACATTAGAACTGCCCTCACCCAGCTGCAACTCAGAATGGAGAGAAGACTCCCTACTTTAGAGAATATTACTTCTTCACGTTAGGAATGAAACCCCCACGCAATATTTGCATCATTGTAAATTATCCTGCATCATTCTTATGAACTATTTCGCAGGGGTTATTGCTCCACTGCACTGCATCCAGGTGTGCACGCTACAAATACTCAGCCATTTTTATATGAAAAGTTTTAATTAGCGCTGGCTAGTTCTGCTATTCTTGCATACATTGATACTAGCTGGTCATATACATTACTAAAGTAGGACACACAACAATGCAAAATATTTGTGAGTACCCAGAACCATGCATTTCACAAGATCAGGCCTCACCATATGCCGCAACCCTAAATTTACAAAAAATATTACAGAATTTGTTCTTGCTAGCAGATTGTACTAAGTTCAAAGTTCCACTTGTGGGTGTAACTGCAGATCTTTTAAATCAAATTAAACATGTGTGTGGTTGCAGAGTACTTTTCAGATTAGGTGAGCAAAATAAATTGTGAATCCAACCATTTTTTGATGTTAGATGGCCCTGTATCACATGTGTTTGGTATAACAGTATTCAAGCACTGCGACTGTACATATGTATTTGCAGAACTCCCAAGGATATTGCAGCATAGATTTGCAAATTTTGCAGCACAAAAATTGGAATTTTGCAACACAAAAATAAAAATGTTGCAGCATTATTGTGGCACCTTATTTTACCTGTAATCATTGCTTTTCAGTCTTAAATCAATGGAAACGTTGTTAGCAGAGTATTCCACTTTCAAATAGGCATGTTTAAAGTGTCTGAGAGTATTTGTTTGCTGTGCTAAGCCCCCGAGTGCTGTAATGACTGGCACCAACATTTTTCTCATGTTGCTGCAGCCAATCAGTTAACTTGTGAGACTATGACTTCCGCAGGAGCGATATGGCCCAAGGGAAATAAAGATCTCAGGGCCAATCATAACTCTATGCTATTAAAATGACGTGCCTGCGAGAGTCTAAGACACTCTTGTGAGCCTAAGTGAACCCCTTCTGGGTCCCAAAACAAGAAGAGAGTGGATACGTTGGTACCCACCGCTGCTCCATGCTTTCTGTCTACTCTCGCTCGAGAACAGGTTACAGACACGCCACGTGACCAACTCCACCCTCCAACTCCAACTCCACCCTCCAACTCCAACCTCCAACTTCACCCTCCAACTCCAACTCCACGCTCCAACTCCAACTCCACCCTCCAACTCCACCCTCCAACTCCATCCTCCAACTCAACCCTCTAACTCCACCCTCCAACTCCACCCTCAAAATCCACCCAGCACCCTCCAACTCCACCCTCCAACTCCAACTCCACCCTCCAATTCCACCCTCCAACTCTACCTTCCAACTCCATCCCCCAACTCCAGGCTCCAACTCCAACTCCTCCCTCCCACACCAACTCCACCAACCAACTTCAACTCCACCCTCCAACTCCAACTCCACCCTCCAAGTCCCCCCTCCAACTCCAACTCCACCCTTCAATGCCACCCTCCAACTCCACCCTCCAAGTCCACCGCCAACTCCACCCTTCACTCTCCAACTCCACCCTCCAACTCCACCCTCCAACTCCATCCACCAACTCCACTCTCCAACTCCAACTCCACCCTCCAACTCCACCCTCTAACTCCACCCTTCAACTCCACCCTCCAACTCCAACGCCACCCTCCAACAACTCCACCCTCCAACTCCACCCTACAACTCCAAATCCAACTCCACCCTCCAACTCCACCCTCCAACTCCACCCTCCAACTCCAGCCTCCAACTACATCTCCACCCTCCAACTCCACCCTCCAACTCCAACTCGACTGTCCAACTCTATCTTCCAACTCCACCCTCCAACTCCAACTCCACCCTCCAACTCCACCCTCCAACTCCAACCTCCACCCTCCACCCTCCACCCTCCACCCTCCAACTCCACCCTTCAACTCCACCCTCCAACTCCAACTCCACTCTACAACTCCACCCTCCAACTCCATCCTCCAACTCCACCCTCCAAATCCACCCTCCAACTCCAACTCCACCCTCCAACTCCACCCTGCAACTCCACCCTGCACCCTCCAATTCCACCCTCCAACACAAACTCCACCCTCCAACTCCACCCTCCAACTCTACCCTCCCACACCAACTCTACCCTCAAACTCCAACTCCACCCTCCAACTCCAACTCCACCCTCCAACTCCAACTCCACCCTCCAACTCCAACTCCACCCTCCAATTCCACCCTCTAACTCCACCCTCCAAATACAACTCCACTCTCCAACTCTACCCTCCAACTCCAACTTCACCCTTAACCCTCCAAATCCACCCTCCAACTCCATTCTCCAACTCCAACTCCACCCTCCAACTCCACCCTCCAACTCTAACATCTCTTACTAAAGACCCCCTTAGGCTTGGGCTTCTGAATTGTAGGTCCCTGCCTAAACACGCATTACAAATCCTACATTTGATTGAAGACACTAACTTAGACATCCTGTTTCTTACCGAAACATGGACGTCGGCTGACTCAGACTTTGACTTAGTCAATGTCCTCCCATCCGGCTATTTCATTCAGTCCCTCCATAGACCACTAGGAAAGGGAGGTGGCTTAGCTATAATCCACAGGGAGAAGCTGTCTTGCAGAATAGATAAAGGGCCCATCCAAGATGCAGAAAGCTGTTATTTTCGGATCCAGTCATCGCCGAATCATTCCCTTTCGGGCATTCTGGTCTATCGCCCCACGGGGACAATAAAACAGTTTTCCACCTCCATTCTGGACCATGTTCCCGTCTTAGCATCATCCTCTCCCAATTTCATTTTACTGGGGGATCTGAATCTTCATTTTGACCTGCAGGAGGAGAAAATAGCATCTGACCTGAGATCTGAACTTATGACAGCTAACCTCAGGCTCCACAATCTGGAACCTACACATGTGAAGGGACATTTGTTGGACTGTGTGTTCTCTAATATCTCACATCTTCAGACGAGCCCTCCTCTCCCTATGCCCTGGTCGGATCACTTCCTGGTGCCGTTTGAATTGAACTTTATGAGGGATCCTCCTCCTCCTCCCGGTCCTAGGGCACCCCGTACCTATAAGAGAATCTGGTCACGACTATCAACTGAGAACCTCTCCCTTATTCTTGAACAATCAGTCCCCCCATCTGGATGCGATCCTCTGGTAGCCGATGTCGCATTCCATGACTGGCTCCGCCAAGCATTAGATATTGAACTACCTCTCAAAGCCATTTCAAATAAAAGGAGCGGCCCCAAGTCCTCCTGGTACACCCCTGAATTGGGATGTATGAGAAAGAAATGTAAAAAGCTGGAGCGAGAATGGCGGAAGAACTGGGCGGCCTCCAAAAAAGACAACTATCGTGAAGCCATGAGAGCATACAAGGCGGCCCGCAATTTGACCAAAGCCGCCCATTTTGAGGAAAGAATCAGAATGGCAGGTAACTCCCCTAGAGAAACTTATCAGATCCTTAAGGAGCTTCTCACTGTCCCCACTCCCCCGGTAACTCATGAAATAAATTCTGATAAATGCAATCAACTGGCCCAGTTTTTTGACGTCAAAATACGGAACATCCTAGCCAGTCTTCCTCTGAGTACCGGTAGGGTAGACAAAGCAGTCCCGGAGGCCGCATTGGATGGAAAGGTGTTTGATAGCTTCTCCCCCATCTCAAAGGAGGCTTTTTGTGAGGAGCTTTCAGCTCTGAAGAGCGGCTCCCCTTTGGACCCCATGCCCATTCGGATCCTCAAGCAATTCACGAACATCATTGCAGGCCCAGCAATCGATCTGCTGAATGCCTCATTCACCCATGGCATTGTACCACCTAGCTGGAAGCAAGCCATTGTCAAGGCCCTTTTGAAAAAGCCAGGCCTTGACCCGGCTGATCTGGCGAATTACCGTCCTATCTCGCTTCTGCCCGGGCTGAATAAGATCACCGAGAAGTTTGCCAATCGCCAGCTTTCGCACTTCCTGGAATCCAATGATCTACTAGGTCGGACACAGACGGGCTTTCGGCCTGGCCAGGGAACCGACTCGGCCTTGATTTCAATGGTGGAGGAAGGCAGATGCATCTTGGATTCGGGAGGATCCGCTGCGGTGGTCCTCCTGGATCTAAGCGCTGCATTTGATACGGTTGATCATAATATCCTGATCAACCGTTTGGGGAAGATTGGAGTGAGAGGGTCGGCCCTCAAATGGCTCGTGTCGTACTTGAGTGGCCGGACTTATCAGGTCTGCGAAGGCAATCTTCGATCTCTGCCTACCCCCTTCAGTGTGGAGTACCGCAGGGCTCTTCATTGAGCCCTACGCTTTTTAACATCTACATGGCCCCACTGGAGGCGGTGGTTTCACCCTTCGGGGTGAAAATTGCAACCTACGCAGACGACACTCAATTGATCGTCTCGCTGTCCCTCTCGGAAAGCCATGGGGAAAAGTTTGCATCATGTTTAATTAACATCATGTCATGGATGTCGGATTCCCGGCTCAAACTAAACGGGACGAAAACGGAGCTGATGCTTCTTGGCAATCTGTGTACAACACTTCCCAAATCCATGTGGCCGGATAGTCTAGGTGCCCCCCCAGTTCCCAAAGAAGCAATAAAAAGTCTAGGGGTCTGGCTAGAACCTGAACTGTCAATGACCACTCAAGCTAAACGAGTGGCAGGGACTTGCTATGGACTGCTCAGGTCAGTACGGAAGATCCTCCCGCTACTCCCTGAAAACTCCCGGAAACTACTGGTGCAAGGATTAGTCATGTCAAGGCTGGATTATAGCAATGCCTTATTCCTTGCCTCACCAGAATCCACTCTGAATGTGCTCCAAAGAGCTCAGAATGCGGCTGCACGAATGCTCACTGGTACTGCCAAAAGATCATCAGCTAAGCCTGCTCTCAAGGCCTTGCATTGGCTTCCAATCCGAGCTCGCATAAAATTCAAATCCCTCTGCATCGTGTTTAAAGCTTTGCAAGGATCAGGCCCTCCAATCCTTAGAGACCTGGTGCGCCCTTACAAACCTACGTGAGCCCTGCGCTCGGATGATGGTAATTTTGTGGTGATACCCAGAGCCAAAAAGGTGAGGTCCGGCGGTCGCCGGTTCTCTATTAATGCAGGCCAACTATGGAATGCTCTACCGAGGGCCCTGCGGAAAGAATCCAATCTAGCGAGATTCCGCAAAGCATTGAAAACTTATCTTTTCCCCCTTTAGGCTTTCTCTTCAGTTGTATTTGGGTGGTGGTCCTGTGTTTTGTTTTAGCGCTGGGACGCTCGAGGGCAGCCATGCGCTTTATAAATCTCTTTTCATTTAATTTCATTTTCATTTCATCTCCCTCCAACTCCACCCTCCAACTACACCCTCCAACTCCAACTCCACCCTCCAACTCCACCCTCCAACTACAACTCCACCCTCCAACTCCACCCTTCAACTCCACCCTCCAAATCCAACTCCAACTCCACCCTCCAACTCCAACTCCACCCTCCAACTCCACCCTCCAACTCTACCCTCCAACTCCAACTCCACCCTCCAACTCCACCCTCCAACTCCAGCCTCCAACTACATCTCCACCTTCCAACTCCACCCTCCAACTCCAACTCTACCCTCCAACTCCACCCTGACACGCAAAATCCACCCTCCAACTCCAACTCCACCCTCCAACTCCACCCTCCAACTCAAACTCTACCCTCCAACTCAAACTCTACCCTCCAACTCCTCCCTCCAACTCCACCTTCCATCTCCAACTCCACCCTTCAACTCCAACTCCACCTTCTAACTCCAACTCCACTCTACAACTCCACCCTCCAATTCCAAGTCCACCCTCCAACTCCAACTCCCCCCTCCAACTCAAACCTCCAACTCCACCCTCCAACTCCAACTCCACCCTCGAACTACACCCTTCCACTCCACCTTCCAACTCCACCCTCCAAGTCCACCCTCCAACTCCAACTCCACCCGCCAACTCCAACTCCACCCTCCAACTCCACCCTCCAACTTTACCCTCTAACTCCACCCTCCAACTCCAACTCTACCCTCCAACTCCACCCTCCAACTTCACCCTCCAACTCTACCCTCCAACTACAACTCCACCCTCCAACTCCACCCCCCCAACTACAACTCCACCCTCCAACTCCACCCTCCAAATCCACCCTCCAACTCCACCCTTCAACTCCACCCTCCAACTCCACCCTCCAATTCCAACTCCACACTCCAACTCCAATTCCAACATCCAACTCCACCCTCCAACTCCACCCTCCAAATCCATCGCCACCCTCCAACTCCACCCTCCAACTCCACCCTGCAACTCCACCCGCTAACTCCACCCTCCAACTCCACCCTCCAACTCCACCCTCCAACTTCACCCTCCAACTCCACCCTCCAACTCCAACTCCACCCTCCAACTCCACCGTTCAACTCCAACTCTACCCTCCAACTCCAACTTCACCCTCCAAGTCTAACTCCACCCTCCAACTCCACCCTCCAACTCCACCCTCCAACTCCACCCTCCAACTCCACCCTTCAACTTCAACACCACCCTCCAGCTCCAACTCCACCCTCCAACTCCACCCTCCACGTCCAACCTCCAACTCCAACTCCACCCTCCAACTTCACCCTTCAAGCCCACCCTCCAACTCCAACTCCTACTCCACCTGCCAACTCCACCCTCCAACTCCACCCTCCAACTCCACCCTTCAACTCCACCCTCCAACTTCTCCCTCCAACTCCACCCTCCAACTCTACCCTCCAACTCCAACTCCACCCTCCAAGTCCAACTACACCCTCCAACTCCACCCTTCAACTCCAACTCCACCCTCCAACTCCAACTCCACCCTCTAACTCCACCCTACAACTCCACCCTTCAACTCCACCCTCCAACTTCTGCCTCCAACTCCACCCTCCAACTCCACCCTTCAACTCCAACACCACCCTCCAGCTCCAAATCCACCCTCCAACTCCACCCTCCACGTCCACCCTCCAACTCCAACTCCACCCTCCAACTCTACCCTTCAAGTCCACCCTCCAACTCCAACTCCACCTGCCAACTCCACCCTCCACCCTCCAACTCCACCCTCCAACTCCAACGCGACCCTCCAACTCCACCCTCCATATCCTACTTGGCCCATGCTCTGGGTAAGTGCTAAACACAAGAAGAGGCATGATGCATGCATGCCATGGACAAATGAAGACAAAGGATATGAGACCAACGATGGAGCAAGCAAATGGGAAGCCTATGGGCAGGCTAAAGCCCACAGATGAAACACAACATGGCTGAAGCCCACAGATTAAACACAACGTGTCTCTTTAAGACATCCGAGACCTAAGAAAAATCGGAAGTACCACTTGCTTTATTTGGAACTGGTTATTTGAATCATAAGTAAAGGATAATGGTTAATAGTGCACACAATTTTAATATGGGCTTGATACTATTTAAAGGAGTGGTGGCAGTTAGGTTCCATACTATGTAGTCAGCCAAGGACGGTGCAGGTAAGAGTGGTGGGGAGGTGGGGCCGGGTTGGGGGGATTTGCAGATGCCCATGAGGTAAAATTAAATAAAGAAATAATTTTCTCTAGTCATCGTCTGTTGAAACCCACACCTGGCTCCACCGCTCTTGCCTGCACGGACTGCAGCTGCGTGGATGTACTTCCAGAGAAAACGTGTTTGAATGTTAATTTTTCTTGAAAACATGGATGTCTAGTAGGAGATTACATGAGCTGACATAGTCCATGGGCCAGGAATTAAAGGGCTGAGAAGTGTAAAGTGCACTATGCACCCTGCATTATGAACTACATTTAAATATGTTATCGACTTCAATAGGAAACGATTTGAGGCAGATCAGGGTGACGTGGTCAAATCTAGTTCTTGGTATTAACCTTGCAGTAGCCCAGAGGACAGCCATGTGAGGGCCCAGATGAAGTTCAACCAATGAACTACATTCGCTCCACCTTCCTGCAGCGATATTTCCAAGAGAAGCTGCCTCATGTAAAAGGTTATCACTAAAAGTGAACTTGCATATATGGCCAAGAAAGTAAATATCTTATGAGGTCAGCGGCACACTGGAACAAATTGATAAAAACAGCAGAGATCTTCTATCACATGTTCCCCCAGGATTAGGAAAAACACCAACATTAGAACTGCCCTAACCCGGCTGGAACTCAGAATGGAGAGTAGACTCCCTACTTTAGAGAATATTACATCTACACGTTAGGAATCAAACCCCACGCAATATTTGCATCATTGTAAATTATCCTGCATCATTCTTATTAACTATTTCACATGGTTATTGCTCCACTGCACTGCAGCCAGGGGTGCACGCTACAAATACTCAGCCATTTATATTTGAAAAGTTTTATAAAGCGCTGGCTATTTCTGCTATTCTTGCATACATAGATACTAGCTGGTCATGTACATTACTAAAGTAGGACACACAATGCAAAATATTTGTGAGTACCCAGAACCATGCATTTCACAAGATCAGGCCTCACCATATGCCGCAACCCTAAATTTAATAAAAGTATTACAGAATTTGTTCTTGCTAGCAGATTGTACTAAGTTCAAAGTTCCACTTGTGGGTGTAACTGCAGCTCTTTTAAATCAAATTAAACATGTGTGTGGTTGCAGAGTACTTTTCAGATTAGGTAAGCAAAATAAATTGTGAATCCAACGATTTTTTGATGTTAGATGGCCCTGTATCACATGTGTTATGTATAACTGTATTTAAGCACTGCGACTGTACATATGTATTTGCAGAACTCCCCAGGATATTGCAGCATAGATTTGCAAAATATGCAGCACAAAATGTGAAATTTTGCAGCACAAAAATAAAAATTTTGCAGCATTATTGTGGCACCTTATTTTACTCGTAATCATTGCTTTTCAGTCTTAAATCAATAGAAACGGTGTTAGCAGAGTATTCCACTTTCAAATAGGCATGTTTAAAGTGTCTGAGAGTATTTGTTTGCTGTGCTAAGTCCCCGAGTGGTGTAATGGCTGGCAGCAAACTTTTTCTCATGTTGCTGCAGCCAATCAGTTAACTTGTGAGACTCTGACTTCCGCAGGAGCGATATGGCCCAAGGGAAATAAAGGTCTCAGGGCCAATCATAACTCTATGCTTTTAAATTGACGTGCCTGCGAGAGTCTAAGACACTCTTGCAAGCCTAGGTGAACCCCTTCTCGGTCCCAAAACAAGAAGAGAGTGGATGCATTGGTACCCACCGCTGCTCCATGCTTTCTGTCTACTCTCGCCCCAGAACAGGTTGCAGACACGCCACGGGACCGTATTGAATGAGATGACTTATTTTGAAAAAAAGATATCATACTTTTTGGAGATATACTTAAACTTACTTCTGTGAATGGACAACCAATATTTATTAGAAAACTTGATTTTAAAGACTTTGCTACCAGTGCGTCCTGCTTGGACCACGCATCATCGCAGACTCCACAGAACCTTGTTGCTTCAGGTGCAACTAACTCTTTCCACCACTTATCATTGCTGCATCCGCCGGGAAACCCACTGCGGGTAGCTGTGCGCTATTCAAGTACAAAAACATTTACAATGACATTCACAACTGCTAAATTACCAATATTGTGCAGCCGTAATCAATGTCACGTAGTCATGGGCTCTTGCTAACCGCTGCCTACTACCATCACCACATGGCCGTATTCTGGCAGAATTAAACTGATTCTTCATTCATTATATGTAAAGTGCAGTATGAAATAAAGTAACCTCCCTCAAACCTACACAAAATCGCCACTTGCCCTTACTAAGCCAGAATTCACAAGACAAAAAACATTACTATCAGTACGTTTTGCCCGGACCACACATCATCGCAAGCTCCACAGAACCTTGTTGTTTCAGGTACCACTAACTCAGTGGAAACCAAACTAACTATAACACCTATCAAAACCTACACAAAATCCCTTTAGTATGCTTCCTACAAAAATATATTTTATATCACTTATAGATGAAGTTGAATAATCAAATGCACGTAGCATACATGTTCGATCTTCCACTTCTACTATGATTGCTGATGATGCACTCTACCCTAAGATGTACACTGCGGTCAGCATGGTTTACAACTTCAATTCACCTTTACATCTACACTATAGACAGTACGAAATTCAACCTTGGTTTATTTAATGCCCAGAAAATTATACTGTATGTATTCAGATTTAGTTTAAAAAAGTGAAAAAAAGCATTGCTCTATAACTGTTCTGATTACTAGCTTCCATATACACTGTGCACAGTAGAGTTCACAACTTGAATTTACCTTTTCATCTACACTACAGACAGAATTAAATTCAGCCTCGATTAATTTAAAGCAGAGAAAAAAATAGTGCTGTTACACTGCTAGTACGCGCAAGCTCCTTCAATCATTGCATTCTGTGAATTATGATAACAAAGAATGTAGAAAATTGTGGCAAAATGTACCTGCACCACCGGAAATACCAAGTAATTCTGGGACATCACGTTCAACATTGCCACCAAACATACGTACCCATTTTGAGAAAGTTAGAATGCACTACATGAAATGCAATAGTTTAATTTTTTATGGAGAGCAATCAGTAGACCTAGTTTATAGTGCAATTGATAATCATCAATGCTAGTTTCCCCCCTCCCCTCAAAGTTCATATAGTCCAGTATGCAACAGTAAATGGTTTAAGTGTAACTCACTCAGACCACGCATCATCGCAGGGTGAGCACAAGATAAACACCAGATGTACCACTAACTCAGTACACCGTAAATAATCACCATATGTCCTTGTTAAGGCAAAATTCAATAGTCTAAACACATTTTTACCAGTGTGCTTTGCCTGAACCACCCATCATCACAGGCTCCACACAAACCGCACCTACTTCAGTGCACCACAACTCATGAACCCTTTAGGATAGAATGTTCTGTACATTATTTCACATACAATGTTCTTACCTTTGTACAACACTAGTCATAAACTGTTATGATTAACTATCTGTATATGATATCATGAATACTATTCTATTTGTAACATTGTGTTTCCTACAGTAGTAAGGGTAGTGGAGGGGGTGTACACAGGAACCTCAGTTCACCAAAATGCCAGTGGTGGAGGAAGTGACATCACAGGCCATTTAACTTTTACTTTCACTCACACACACATGCTTACAGATAAACACATTCTCTCTCACACACACACTCACTCTCACTTAAACACATTCTCACCCGCAAGAACGAACACAACATATATTTTAAAGCATTTTTACTTACTTCAACTGCCACCGAGGGTGAAATTTCTGCTAACAGTAATCTATTGTTTGCAGGTAAAGAGACCTAACAACCTAACAGTGGTACCTCCTCAGGGTCAGCACCTAACATAAAATAGCCCAAAATTATGATTAATATCCCTACTGAATTCACAGGGGTTCGTGTGCACACTGAATAGCAAGCACCCACTGTAACAATGCTAGTTCCCTAGGGAACTGAATCAAAACATAACAGCACAGGTGCACCCCAACATACTAACATGTGATAAAATAAATATAAGGTACAATTCCAATAAATCGCAGAGATAGAAATTCCTTGATTTGGTTTCTATATTTCAATTGAAAAATGGAGCACCATACAGCCACCGCGTTTCGTCCCAGAAAGTGACTTCTTCATGGCTGTTAAAAACAATCATATAAACAAACATATATAAGCTACATATGAAAAACACATATATAAAAATATATACATATGTACATGAGATCATTAAAAAGGCCCAACAAGACTCAACACCATATTTTTCTTTTTTAACAGTTTCTAATTGATGTTGTCTTTGTCTAGTCAGGCCTGTTGGAAAAAGCAACATATACAGACAGACAGCGTAAACAAAAATTAGTATTGAGGTAATCTATTTGCATCCTTCATCTCCATGTTGGGTTACAGGAACCCATTTTCTTAAGACATGATCAAAAACATCAGAAGAACTTAAATATTTAAAGAAAAAATCAAGAGGGAGGGTGGGGGAGTAGAATGTAGTAATACCAGAAGAGAAAAAAGTATTTTTTAAGAAAAGTTTTTAAAGAGATTTAAAGGAGTTTAAAAAGCGAAGTGATGAAGGAGTAGGAGGACAAAGAATAAACTTAGTGGATTGAGAGAGGTTATATATATGTGAGAATAGCGTAGTTGTTTAAATACAGAAAGTGTGTGAGGGGAAATTATAAGAGCCGTAAACCCCCCATCTGTCTAATCTGATCCTCAGCCAAGGAGAAGGAAAAATCAAGGCCATATCTGGGCAATAGCCACCACAATTCACCATAATTTGTTAATGTATGGTCTGACTCAGCAACAAACAAAATAATGATGTATAAGCAATGGAAACAGAACTCTAGAAAGTGTATACCTACCTCTTGTAGGAAAAGACTTCAACTAAAGATAATAATGGAAGATCTAAGATTGTAACACCGCAATAACGGAGAGGCTTGTCTCATCAAATCTATGAAAAAGTATTAACATAATCAATATTCCTCTGCATAGTACCGCGAAAGTTGGAATTTTTAAAGATGTGTCAGTTTGATAGATAATAACACTTACTCAAGACAAGTGGTCCAATGATCGTCTAGTAACAAATTAATCTGCTGATTTCGAAGGGTATAGTATATACAAGTCCAAAGTATGAGACCTGTGCATAATCATTGGTCTGTGGACAAAAAGGATTGAAAATATTAATAATGGCCCCCTATGGAGTCAAATCTCTTCACATGACCCAATATATATAAAATCTACGCTCCAACAAACTCCTAAGGTCCGTGCAGATACGATTCCAAAGGAGGTGATGCAGCCTTCCAAATATATGAGAAAGCGGTGACTTCCCAAGTGAATAGTGCAAGATGAGAGACGTCATAGGTGACATAATCCCACAGTGGTCCTTGTGTCAGCCATAATAACCAAAAAGAGTCCCCAATGTATTTTAATGGAACAGCAAGGTCAAAATTGGAGGAGACCCCCTAATAGCCCATAACAGAGTTAACCATTTAGCATATAATTTAGATGCGTCACCCCACAGAGCGCAGTCAGTCATAAATAAGTCCTATGTATAGGTTTTAATGCCCAAATCTAAAAAATCAGAAAGAACATAATAAGACTGTACCCCGTGGCTTTGGTATATGTGCCTAATGCCAGAGAGAGAGAGATGAGACAAGCAACATTGTAAATAAGTGAAGCTAATGTGTCCCGGCATTCATGTTCCTCTAACGGCTGGACACTTGGCTACCAGTAATCACATAAGTCCATCCTCAATGAGAGCGTCCATAAATATATAGCCTGCTAGTGGAGATATTATCTGTCCTGCCAAGACCTCTAACAGTCACTCCCCTACTCATGATAAAGGATATATAATACACAGATGCCCATATCTTCATGTAAACTAACACAATTACAGAATAACCAGGCAGTTCAGTAGAGTTGAGGATAGGCGATATGAAACACCCCATCCTAGTGCAAAGCTACAGCATCTGTGGTGCAGCTTACCTTGATAGTGACGACCTGCAACGTCAGGATCCATCCAAGGACCGCGATGTGTCCTCCGGAAATGAGTGTAACCGAGTGCTCTGGCAGGGTTTAAATAGCGCGCCATACTGGGTAAATGATTGCACCTGGGATCTACGTTAATGGTGAGGTCCTACTAGGTCATGTGACCTAGTAAGCCCGAGTGGTGGCCATTTTAGAATTGAAAATAAAGTAGGGTAGGTATACAAAAAAGAGCAAAAGAGGTGTATAATTTGTATAACCTCAATCCATAAAGCATTATAATAGGGAATAAAGGGACAATCGACCAAAAACTTTAATGATTTCATGTACATAATATTAATAATAATAAGTCCATTTGTAAAGCGCAATGGTTACACTAATGCCAGTGTGTCCCCGTGCTGCGGTAAATTCAGCCAGAAATCAGAAGCCCAGAGCCCTCACCCAACTATACTTGAGGAAAGAGAAACGTTTTTAATTTTTTCCTGAAATATCTCTCCTGAGTCTCCATCCGGAGCTCCGTTGGGAGGGCATTCCATTGTTTAGCCGCCAGTAGTCGGAAAGACCAACTACCCATCCTGGCCTTTTTGATAGTGGGAACGCATACCAAGCCACCCCACCTGACCTCAGCTGACGTGTGGGAACATACGGGAACAGGGGTTCAGACAGATACAGAGGGGACTTTCCCTGCAAGATCCGGTGGCAGACGCAGAGTGCCTTGAAAGTGACTCTTTATTTTATCGGGAGCCAGTGTAGCGCAGCCCGAGCTGCCTTAGCCGATGACCTTCTCGGGCGCCTCAAGATAAGGCGGGCTGCTGTATTCTGCACTCCCTGCAGACAGAGCAAGCATTTGGCTGGTGCACCTAGATAAAGAATGTTACCATAATCTAGGCGCGATGTCACCAGCGCATGGACCAGAGTCTTCCTAGCTACCACAGGTAGTAGGTCCAAGGTTTTTCCCAGGACCTTCAGAATCCCAAAGCAGGCACCTGCCACCCGCCTAGTTTGATAGTAGAAAGAAAGACTGGGATCCAACCAAACTCCCAGGATTTTTGCTTGCACACGTAGGTGTCACCCCCAAGTCCTGGGGCCTCCATGCCGATGACCACACAGTCGGGGCCCGGCCCACCACCAGCACCTCAGTCTTGTCGCCATTCAGCTTCAAGCAGTTCTTAGCCATCCATGCAGCCAATTTTTGCATGCATGCCCTGAAGCTGGAGGCAGCTAACTCCGGTGCCTGCGTCAGGGATACCACCAACTGCCTGTCATCAGCATAGGATACAACCCGGATCCCAAACCCCTCTGCTATCTCCGCCACGGGAGCTACATAGATATTAAACAGGGTTGGGCTCAGGGTTGAGCCCTGCGGCACTCCCTGGTTCAGCTTGATGACCCTGGAGTAGTATTCCCCATGTCTCACCTGGAAGCACCGATCCGACAAGGAAAGATTTTAACCAGTCCAAGGCACTACCAGACACTCCACCCTTCTTCAGACATTGCACCAGCATGTGATGAGCTACAGTGTCAAAGGCGGCACTTAGATCCAGCTGCATCAAGGCCGCCGTTTGACCTGCATCCACAAGTTGCCTGATGGATTCGGTGGCAAAAGCAAAGCTGATTCTGTCGAGTATCTGTCTGGAAAGCTGGACTGGGTGGGGTGAAGAAGATCATATTCCTCAATGTAGGCCGTTAGTTGTGCATTCACCACTTTTTCAGCCACCTTTGCGAAGTATATGTATATATTTTTATATATGTGTTTTTTATATGTATCTCATATATGTTTGTTTATATGTTTGTATTTAAAAGCCCTGAAGATGCCCCTTTTAGGGAAATGCGTCGGCTGTATGGTGCTGCATTTTTCTATTGAAATAAATAAACCAAATCAAGGCACTTCTCTCTGCGATTTATTGGAACTGTACCTTATATTGATTTATCACATGTTAATATGTTGTGGTGCACCTGTGCTGTTATTTTTTGTAATCTATTGTTTATCACAGTAAAATAGAATAAAAAAATATTATTCGTGCTGTTTGCTGTTTCTTTTGGGGCTAATTTTTGCTACCGGTGTATGTAGAGAACTTTCCCCGAGGCCGGGCTTGGCTCCGCCCATCACGCACAACGAACGACTGGCTGGGCTTGGCTCCGCCGGTCCAACTACAGACTACAACCCCCAGGATCCTTAGGGGCGCGACGGCGTGATCAGGAACCACGCCAGGAGGTGCATAAAGATTCGACAAGGGCCGAGTCCCCTGGTGTGCTGTTTGCTGTTTGTTTTGGGGCTGATGTTTGCTACCAGTGTGTGTAGAGAACTTTTCCCGAGGCCGGGCTTGGCTCCGCCCATCCCGCACAACGAACGACCGGCCGGGTTTGGCTCCGCCGGTCCAACTACAGACTACAACCCCAGGATCCTTAGGGGCGCGACGACGTGATCAGGAACCGCGCAAGGAGGCGCATAAAGACTTGACAGGTCCCTCATCCCGCGTGGACGCGCGTGGGACACGCCGGTCTAAGCCTGGGCAAAGGGCGGAGGGGGCAGGGCTGGGCCACCCCCCTAACGATTGGACATTGGACACTGGACATTGTCAGGTACTTGGGTCTTCCCATTGTTCGGTGTGGGGTGTTTGTATTATCAAGTGTTGTTTTCCCTATGCCAATGACTACTCGCTCTGGGAAAAGCATGCGGGGGGTTGGGTATATAAGTGGCACAATGCATCAATTTATTACCCGAGCTTTTTTGGTGATTGAGAAAGAGATTGTAATTACCGAACGCCGGCTTTCTCTTGAGGCCCTTAGCGACAAGCATTCCTCCCTTGGGCCTTTGGCTCTTGCAGCCTCCCCGGTTCACACAGCTGTGTCTTCTGGCTCAGCGCCTCCTAGTGCTGACCAGATTAGATCTGGCACCATAAGGGCCAGTTTGGATAGATTAAATGCCTTAGAACTTCATAGACTCTCGGTCACCCAGCCACATCGAGTGTCGAATGTGTCATCTGCACTCCATGCTCCCTTGGAAATCCCCATCTATCCTGAGATTGCTCGTGTTCAACCTGCTGTAGTGCCCATTAAATTGACAAGAGTAGCTCCCTCTAAGAGGAAAAGAACTACAAGTTTCCATAGGGGTAATCATCCAAAACTGCCTAAGAAGCCCAGAGGTAACTACACTAGGGGCGGGGCGAAACCTATGGGGGTGGGGGCTGAGACGAGACTTATTCAGACAGAGACCCAAGGGACTTCTTCCGCTGATGGCCAATTGCCTTACACTATTCCTGAGCGGGAGAATGCTATTATAAAACCGAATCCCTCATCCAGTACCTCACCTGAATACCTCACCTGAATTTCCCTCTATTGTAAACATCGAGAAATTAATGAAATCCCTCATACTCCCGATACTTGAGCGGGTGAAGGTTTTGACGGAGAGGCTGGATAGATTTGAGCAAGCCACTCTCGACAACTTTTTCTCATTCAAATCTCTCATAAAATTACATTCTAAAAACCGGGAGGACGGGTTTGCAAGGCATGCAACCAACCGGGTGGACTCCCCTGCCCAGGGGCATTCTCCTCCTGTGGAGGGGAGTGCACCTATTCCATCCGAGGTTGTACCTGGGGCAACTGTGAGTGAGGGAGTAGCCGTGGAGGGTGGCCCTACTTGTCCCACTCCCTCAACTAGCTTGAACCATAGCTTGAATTTGATTAAAGGGTCTCGAGGCCCTTCAAAAAATTATCTTCCCCAAATTAATTGCACCAGTAGCGGAGGGAATAGTGGGGGTAAGAACAGCACCACACCAGTCCCACCAAATGTTTTGGCCCCGACAGAGAGGGGAGTCAGTAATCCCATCCCAAAAAATCTTCCCTGTGTTAATCTACCCCCTGATGGTTTGCCCAATGTAGCAGTGCTCACCGGGGTTCCCCAGCTGAGGAAGGGTAAAGGGGAAATGTATGACGAACTGACAAACAAAGCTATGTTCTGGTTAAGGGAAAACAGACCGCTCCCTAGATCACTGGATGGGAGGGTCCTCCACGTGAGATGAGTCAGGTGGGTAGGATCCAGGCCTAAGGACACGAGGGGTGATTGTATCCTGGTCAACTTTGGGGATGTTGGAGTAGTTAGGCATATTTGCAACCCTCTGTTTAGTTAGGGTACATTGGGAATAAGCACACAGAATCTTAGCTATTTCCACCCCGACCAGCTAATCATCATCATGTTAGCCCGCCAACTGGGGGGGGATGGGAGAGTGGGTACCAACTACATGATCTGTATCCTACAAGGTTGCCCCTGTTGAATTTAGGCCTTGGTCCCATCAGGCCTGGGTGGGGTTATTGACCTGATGCTGCTCTTCTTACTGAGTGTCTACCTGCTGTAACCTCTGCATTCGGAAGTTGTAGGGGGTCTAAGCAGAGATTGAGACAAAACTTTGTTTTTCCTCTCGAGTCCCCCCTCCTCTTCCCCTCAGCCCCAAGTCTGTACCTGTTTGTTCCCCGCTTGGAAATTACTGTGCATCAGTGGAGTTGGAGGGTAAAATACAGGAGTCCGGCTCGTGGCATAATATGTCTGCAATGCAGCCACCAGTAGAACAAGTCCTAGCAGACAGCAATGTGAAGATCGTGAGCTGGAATATAGCAGGCATTACCAAAAACCTTGATCTCCAAGACTGGAACACCTTCATTGAATCCTTTGGGATATGTATTTTACAAGAGACCGTGGCCCTTATTTATGAGGCCTTGCGTCAGTTTTGCGCCGCCGGTGCGTCACTTTTTGTGACGCACCAGCGGCGTAAAATATGTGCCTTGTTGCGCCATATTTAAAAAGTGACGCATCTAGGTAGATGCGTCACTTTTTAAACCCCTGCGCCACAGTATACCTGCGTCAGGTATAATGTATGCAGAGGGGGCGTTCCCCCGAAAAAAGCCTCGTAATAGTGACGCAGTGAAATCTATGAGATTTCACTGCGTCACTTTTAGGACGCTGTTGCATCAAAATCTTGCGCCTGCCTCACAGCAGGCGTAAGACTGACGCAAGCCCTTTCACATGGGGCTTTCCCCATGTGAAAGGACGCATTACTGGAGTTGCGTCACTTTTGTGACACACTCCAGCAATGCGTCACTTTTGCGCTTACAGATACGTCAGAAATACTGACGTATCTGTAACTCCTTGCGCAATGATGCGTCATACTGTAAATATGACGCATCGTTGGTGTCGCAAGGAGGTCGTAATGAAAAGTGACGCATCGCTGTTTTCACGCTGCGATGCATCACTTTTCATAAATGAGGCCCCTGGTGCTTGGAGCCTTGTTATAAGGTTGGTTATTCCACGTACTTTGTTCCTGCAATCTCCCCCTCTGCTGGTAGGGGTCGCAACTCAGGAGGCCTTCTTATCTGGGTTAGCATTTCCCTGGGGTGTCACATCAAGTTTAAAGACACAAAGTCTCCTGACCTACTGATATTATCAGTTAGGGGGCCCAATAGAGGGCTTACCCTGGAGATATTTCGCATCTATGCTAGAGGCCCTAATGGGGGCTTACCATCCCCAACTTTACATGAGATTGAAGATGAACTCAGCCAGTGTTCCCGGACATGTATGTTATGGTCGCTGGTGACCTCAACTGAACATTTGAGCCACTGCAGCTGACGACATTTTGGGCACTTCAGATGAGGATGCCAGGAGGGGTATTCCTTCCCTAGAAATAGCACCTTTAAAGAAATGGTCCCAACGGGCAATTCAGCTAAATTCGATCTCTATGCACTTTGTCTAAGGGCGGTTAATGGTAGATCACTTTCAGACCCCTCAGGTGCACACACGTTTAATAGGGTTGACCACTCGTCAAGAATTGACTACATCCTCTTAGACTACAAGCTCTGGGCCCACATGCGGGATATGGAAGTGTTACCCTCTACGGACAGTGATCATAACCCTCTATCTTTCTCTCTGTCCCCTTTATAGTCACTATCATAAAGCCTACAGGTACCACCTGTGCAGCGTACAACTGGGGAAGTATGTCCTGCTAACTGTGGGAGGCGTCTGAAATGGCGCAAGGTCGCCCTGGACGAGGGGAAGGTTGAACTTATAGGGGTGCTCCTGGAAAACGCTGTAACTCGGCTGGCGCCCACCACCATGCATCCCCCGGAGGTATCATAGCTGTTTTGTATTATCACCAAAGCCCTGCGAGAATTATTCTTAACCCGTAGTCGGGGTCCCCCAACTAGTGGCGGCCGTAGACATGAGGGCACCCCGGGGTGGTACTCCACGAAATGCAGGCAAATGAAAAGAGCACTGGTGGAAGCAGTTAAACTTAAGAGACCGGGATTGATCCGGGTTGCTAAGAAGGATTAAATGAAGCCAAGAATGATTGGGAGGATCAGTTCTGGTGTAAACTGAAGGAGGCCAGCGCAGGGCAGGATCCCAAGGGTTTTTGGGATATAGTAAGTGCTAAGAATAGGCCACTTGACACCCTTATAACATGCAACATCACTGAGGAGGTGTGGTTTAATCCTTTTTCTCTCCTCTATACTGGTAACTCGGATTTAAAGGAGAGGCAGACAAATTTCTCTTATTTGGTCCCATCTGGGTTAAGTGACGACCTCGCTTTCACTGCTAAAGAAGTGGTGAGTGTGATTAAGTCCCTAGTCCCAAATAAAGCAGCACGCCCTGATGGGATCCCAGGGGACTTTCTCCGCCTAAACCTGGAAGAGTGGGGGAGGCTCATCTCGTCCCTGCTTAACAATACTCTTTTAGGGGCGGCAATCCCTGAATCATGGTTGGGAGCTGAGGTCGTGCCCGTTTTTAAAAAGGGGAGTCGGGACGATCCAGCTAACAATCGGCCTATAAGCTTGATAGACTCCACTCAGAAGGTCTCAGGCAAGTGGTTCTGGGCAGGATACTACAGTGGGTTGATGATCACAAAATCCTCTCTGATTACCAAGCAGGGCTCAGGTATGGCTCAGGTATGGTACAGGAACTATTGAGCAGTGTTTCAGACTGCTGCTCCTTTATTGGAAGGTAGTTGTACTTGGGAAAGGCAGTCTTTATCTTGCCTTTATTGACTTAAAGACTGCTTTCGATTTGGTGCCCCGGGACAATTGTGGAAGGTTCTGTCTGTTTTGGGGATGCCGCCCTATTTTGTGTCCCTATTGGTGAAGCTCCATTCTGGAAACTTCGCACAGGTGAGATGGGGCAGGCAGGGCCAGAAGACTGCCAGAATCTCAGTGAACAGGGGAGTCCGCCAGGGTTGTCTTCTTGCCCCCACTCTGTTCTCATTGTATGTGAACGGAGTGGTGGAGCATCTTCTGGAGATTCCATCTGATTCACCATCCCTGGCGGGCAGGAGAATACCAATCCTCCTGTTCGCCGATGATACCCTCCTAATTTCAAAATCCCCCATGGGCCTACAGAGACTTCTGGATAGTTTCCAATCATTTTGTGTTAGTAGGGGTTTAATGATCAACACTGAAAAGACAAAGTATTTGGTACTGAACCCACCTAAAAAGCTTGAGCGGGCTCCCACGCTAAACATGGTTCCCCTGGAAAGGGTTAAGGAATTTGACTACCTAGGCATTCGCCTATCCGACTATGCGGTGGAACTCCCACCTCAATAAGATACTTCTAGGTCACAAAAGGGTGGTGGGGGCCTTACTTAAAGAACAGCGGACGTACTCCCTTAAACCCATTGCCCTGTGCTAGACATCTATAAGGGGAGAGGTGTCAGCAGCACTTTATGGGGCTGAGCTCTGGGGAACCCATAATATTGACCTGCTATCCTGTTCAGAAAATAAATTCCTGAAGGATATAATGGCCCTCCCCCAGAGTACTCCAACGCTCCTCCTGCTCTTAGCTATGGGATGCCGCCCTATTAAAGATCTATTACTTTGGGCCCGCTTGTGGAGGGTGCCAGAACTCGCTAGCTATGCGGAAGGCCTAAAAGAGGTATTGACGTTGCCGGGGGTGGTCAAAAATTAGGTGGCTCAGGGACGTCAAATCCCTGCTTGGGGAGTTGGGGCTTAGGGAGGCTTGTCTATCTAGATCAGCCCCCCCTAAGTCTGTCCTCAAGAAGATTTACTGGAACTGGGTGGACGAGAGGAGTAGTTCTGACCCCAAACACTGTAGAACAACCAGTGAGTTCCTCATGATTAAGGATATGCCTTCCCGTGAACCATATCTTGACCTAATCTCAAAATGTAGAGATAGGGCCCTGTATTTTAAATTCAGAATAGGCATGCTTCCGGTAGGTGAACTAACTGCCCGTTGGAATATTCCGGCCCAAACCTCACCTTTTTGCCCATTCTGTGTATTTAGGGTTGAGTCTGTTGCCCACCTTCTCTTTGAATGCCCTGCCTACAAATTTCCGCGAGAGAGGTGGTTAAAACCTTTGTGCAAGGAACTGGGGACCAGACACCACATAGTCGCTATGCGTATCTTGAAGTCTGGTACCCGGCCCTTGTTCGTGTGTGGTATGGCTACGTTTTTAAGCTGGACATGGCTGATTAGGTTTAAAAGATTTAATGAAATTACTTAAAGTAGTTGGAATCATAAGGCTGTATGAAACTGTTTAATATTGGCCACTATGTTGGACCTTCTTAATTAACTTATTGTTGCTGTGTATCTTTTTTAAATTATGTGTATGTATTTTTATCTGTGTTATGTGATGCTTTTTAAGATATGTTTTTATCGAAATTAAGCCTATTGACTATTGAGTACCATTGAGCAATAAAAAATTGACAGGAGACAAGGAAAGTGAAGTGGAGCCGCAATCGACGTCCACATGGACCAGCTCCTGTGTTCCTGGCTCTGATTTTGCCCCCCACTGAGGCCGGGGTCAAGGGGCAAGCCCGGCGCCGCAGCTACGAACTCTGGCGACCCTGAAATGCCGTACCTGGGTGCACTTTAATTAATCTATGAATTGGGCATTCGAAGCATATATGGGGAAATATGCACAACGCGCATTAATTAATGCATATGTTTCAGGCTTTTTATTTTCTTTGTGTGAGTCGGACCCAATCTATTTACTTCTTATGACCTTCATCCCTTCATCGCTTACCCATTGGCATAAAATATCATTCATAGCCTGACAGAAAATACCGGCTGACAGTAAAGACTTCTGCCCCCTTGAAAGATTCACTAACCGCTGTTAACTAGCAGCGGCTACTGCACAGTACTCCTATTCACAGCGAATGCAGCACAGCCATCCAAGTGTTGCTCACAGTCACAGACACACTGTAATTCGGTACCTGAAAGGCGCTGTCAAAAGTACAACCAGTGATTTTATACGAGAGGAAACACCCTGTAATTTGCTGCTGGCATAACCAATCCCTGGATTTTAATCTGTTCCAAAAAAAGTGTGTATTTAGAGAGAAGGATCTAAAAAATATTTAGACAACAACAAACACTGGCTAGACATTCCACCGCATCCAAAGCAATGTGCAATTTCAAGGGTCTATTTAAACCCCTGTTATTTTTTCGCATAACTCCCAAAAAGCATTTTTTTTGTTACAAAAAAATGTACATTCGACGAGATTCTAGCCAGCTGAGTCTCAAACTGCAGGTATGCACATCTCGATTGTTTGTTTTCAGTCACTGTTACCCGAATGAGTTCGTTGCACACTGGAAACTCTTTCTTAATGCCTGTATTTACACATACTGTGGAAAAGTAGGTTCTGCAAAGGTTAGGCGTGCTGTGATTTTATCTTTTATTTAACTAAAAGGATTTGTTGATTCTAGTGAATGGAATAATGCTCCCTGATACACCGTAGGCTTCTGGAGCCAATCTAAACATCAGAAAAGCTGCGGAACAATCAGATGGAAAATAAGAACTCACTGCCTACCTATTTTTCCTAATGGACCTGCTTAGATGGATACTTCATTTACTAATTAAATAACAGTGCTTCGTATTTTTTTGTTGGTGGAAACATCAATACTTTTGGCAATCTGATTTACACGTACAGTACATTATAATTGAACACTCCACAAAAGATAGAATCTGGGAAAGTGAGACACTGCATAGGCAGACCCCTGGGGGCAGATTTATGAGGCCCTTGCGCCACGTTTACGCCGCTGTTGCGTCACGCAAGGTGGCGTAAATGTGGCGCATCCCTACGAACGATTTACAATGTGACGCATCTAGGCAGATGTGTCACGTTGTAAAGCCCTGCGCCGCTTGTGGGCGTTCCGGCGCAGGGTGGGCGTTCCGGGGCAGGTGCGCCTCGCAAAAGTGGCTGAGTGAAATCTATGAGATTTCACTCAGTCACTTTTAAGCCAATGCTGCATCAAAAGCCTGCGCCTGCTTGAAGCAGGCGTAGGTCTTGACGCAGCATTGTTAAAATGGGGCACCCCCGAGCCTTGCTGGAGCTGCGTCGCGCTTGTGACGCAACTCCAGCAATGCGCCACATTTCCGGCACAGATACGTCACCTATCTGTGCCGTTTTTGCACCATGGTGCGCCGCATTATAAATGCGGCGCACCATGGCTGGCGGAGCTGTGGCGCACTGTGGCGCATGTTAACTGGCGCATCCCTGGGGATGCGCCAGTTAACATAAATCTGCCCCCAGGAGAAAAAGGCACTAGGACTAGGTGGTCTTGCGAGGAAGGCCAGTGACAGAGAAGGATAGGGGTGGTAAGCTGCGGGTAGGGGGTAACACAGGGGCAAGGAAGACTTGTGATGAGGAGCCACTGTCAAATGAAAAATTGGAGACTGAGGTTTAATAGGAAAAAGACAATGTGGGCACAGGATGCTAATAAAGATACAATCAGAGAGGCACCATAAAACGGACACAGAGACATATATACTTGAATGCATAAGAAGACCAAGGCGCTTCCAATTTCTTCACATGGGGCCTCATTTATGAGAAATGACACATCGCTGTGCGAAAGCAGCGATGCGTCACTTCTCAGTGCGCACTCCTTGCGACATTCCTGATGCGTCATATTTAATGTATGACGCATCATTTCGCAAGGAGTTACAGATATGTCAGTATTTTTGACGTATCTGTAAGCACAAAAGTGACGCATTGCTGGACTGTGTCACAAAAGTGACGCAACTCCAGCGATGCGTCCTTTCACATGGGGCAAGCCCCATGTGAAAGGGTCTGCGTCAGTCTTACGTCTGCTGTGAGGCAGGCGCAAGATTTTGAAGCAACGGCGTCCTAAAAGTGATGCAGTGAAATCTCGTAGATTTCACTGCGTCACTTCTACGACCCTTCCTTGCGTCAATACGCCCCCCTTGCATACATTATACCTGACGCAGGTATAATGTGGCGCAGGGGTTTACAAAGTGACCCATCTACCTAGATGCGTCACTTTGTAACTATGGCGCAACAAGGCGCATTTTTTACGCCACTGGTGCGTCACAAAAAGTGACGCACCAGCGGCGTAAAAGTGACGCACCGCCTCATAAATGAGGCCCATGGTCTGTGACTCAAGGATAGTAGTGACTGATCACAGACCAATGACAGGAAGGGAAATAGAGACATCCACACCGTGACTAGGGACATTGAGACACTCGTGCAGGCAAAAAGAATGACAGGAACACAGCGAGAGGGGTACATTAACACAAACACAGGAACTCGGAGGCACAGGTGCTGAAACTGATGCATGGGAGACACAAGGAGTATATCACAACAGAAAATACCTGGGGGTCAAAGAAAGAAGAGAGTTTGACAGTAGGAGCCACTGTACCCAATGCACACAGAACAGTGTCAGTGAGAAGTGATAGTTAGTAGATGGTCAAGTCGAGACTCAAGAGTACAAGGAGAAAAATATATTGTTCCCATCAGAAGCCACACTGTACCGCCCTTGTTGTCATCATATGGGATCTCCTTACCCAGGAGACAAGACGGCCGGTAAGCATTACCGTGACCGAAATGTAGTATGAGAGCAGAACAGCAGAATGTAGTAGTGGCTAATGAAAAAAGCAGTGTATGGTGTTTGGAGTGGAAAAGTGAAGGGTACTAAAATTAGGTGAATGGGTGGAAAAAGAAATTTTATTGGTAACCCCCAAACCCTAAGGTTAAAAGGCAGGTGTGGGTGCAGGTTTTAAATAATAACCGCACTTATTAGTGGTCGACATGTTTCAGCATATCATAAGATTTTCTTGATGCATTCCTCAGGACCTATAAATAATACACTACTGCTTTCAAAAGAATAAATAAATTATGAAGATATCACCTGGACATCCAGGCGTGCTCAACCGTATACCTTGCGTGTAGGCTGAGAAGCTTCACCCCACCTGGCTGCAGCGCAGGTAAAAGGAGCACCGCTCCGACCGTACTGAAGACTGCCTGGAGACGCCGACGGTCAGAGCGGTGCTCCTTTTACCTGCACTGCAGCCAGGTGGGGTGAAGCTTCTCAGCCTACACGCAAGGTATACGGTTGAGCACGCCTGGATGTCCAGGTGATATCTTCATAATTTATTTATTCTTTTGAAAGCAGTAGTGTATTATTTATAGGTCCTGAGGAATGCATCAAGAAAATCTTATGATATGCTGAAACATGTCGACCACTAATAAGTGCGGTTATTATTTAAAACCTGCACCCACACCTGCCTTTTAACCTTAGGGTTTGGGGGTTACCAATAAAATTTCTTTTTCCACCCATTCACCTAATTTTAGTACCCTTCACTTTTCCACTCCAAACACCATACACTGCTTTTTTCATTAGCCACTACTACATTCTGCTGTTCTGCTCTCATACTACATTTCGGTCACGGTAATGCTTACCGGCCGTCTTGTCTCCTGGGTAAGGAGATCCCATATGATGACAACAAGGGCGGTACAGTGTGGCTTCTGATGGGAACAATATATTTTTCTCCTTGTACTCTTGAGTCTCGACTTGACCATCTACTAACTATCACTTCTCACTGACACTGTTCTGTGTGCATTGGGTACAGTGGCTCCTACTGTCAAACTCTCTTCTTTCTTTGACCCCCAGGTATTTTCTGTTGTGATATATTGAGCTAAGGGGCTTATATCTGGTTGGTCGGTAAACTTGCCCTTAGACCCTCCCCACTTGTTGTTGAACGTGAGACACAAGGAGTAGACAAGGGGCAATGAAAGATTGGAAATGGGAGACATCAGGTCTGGGATACCGTAAGACCAGGAGGCATTGAGATTGGCCATTGACACTGCATTGACATAGACATGTGGACAGCGAGACACAAACACTGACATGAGCTGATTGACATGACGCATGGGCAGGGATATGCATCTACAACACAAAGAATAACACAAACGTAGAGAGGGAAGCAGTGACTTAGGGAATAGTCCTTTACAGGGACAAACACAGGCACAAGAATATAGAGGCACATACATAAACTGAAAAACAAATGAACCAAAATATGACATGAAATCCCTGACACACCAGCAACTCCATCCACAACTCATCAAAAGCCTGGCAGCTCTCAGCACCCAGAAGCTAAGACATTAAGAGATCTTGCATTTGACCCTTAACCTAAAATAAACTCATCTACTACACAGATGTGCTTTATTGCCTCACTGCCATCAGCATACACACATTAACACATGATCTTACTACTGTATGGTCTACACACAGGCAGCCATCTCCTTTATCATATTAAAAGCTATTCAGTAAAATATTACTTTCCTTGATAATGCAAACACTCCTTTCATTTCCATGGAAAAGACTGCTTTAATAGAACAGGTCTGCATTTGCAAGCAATGGCACCACAAAATGCAGCAACAGTTCACTGCCTTACTAATATATTAGAGTGCCTAAGATACCACCATGCTTCAAAGTCACTGAACTCCAATATATCACACGTACGCAGTCATATTTAAGATCTGTAAACTGTAACACTTTTTCGAGTACCATTCTTATTGTGTTATATTATGGTATGTTAAACGTGTATTTGTAAAGCGCACTATCACTCACAAGGGTATCCTGTTGCTGAGCAGGTGTGTGTTACCTAGCCCTGACTATGGTAGATTGAAGGTTCTGATGCGATGTAGGAGGTTATTTCACGCATAAGAAGATCTTATTCTGTGTATGCATTAGATGTGTGCGAGGAGGAGGCTTTCAGAGCAGAGGTGTCTGGATGATTGGTGGAAGGAAATGTGACTGTTCGGGTAGGTTGGACCTGAATTGTGCAGTGTCTTGAATGTGTGTGTGAGAAGTTTGAATTGAGCGTGTTTGTGTATTAGGAGCCAATGTAGTTCCCTGAGGTGTGGCGTGATGTGAGTTCTGTCTGAGAGGTTGAGGATGAGTCTGGCTGCCAAGTTTTGGATGGTTTGTAGGCACCTAGGGAGCTGCTTGATGATCGCGGTGTACATGGTGTTCAGACAGTCCAACTTGTTGGTCACTAGGGCTTGAGGGACAGTTTTTCTATTGTTGCTTGGAAACCATTTGAAGTATTTTCTCGCTATCTTTAGGATGTGGAAGCAAGAAGCAGGGACGGTGTTGACTTGTGCTATCATGTACAGTTTGCTGTCAATGATTATTCTTAGGATCCTAGTGTGTGATGTGGGTGTGGGTCCGAGTTCGACTGGCCACCAGTTGGAGTCCAATGGTCCTTGCTGAAGATCGCTACTTTTGTCCTATTAGTCTGGAGCTTAAAACAGTTGGCTTTCATCCAGTTAGTCACTTGGGTCATGCAGGCAGTGAGCTTGTGTTGAGGTCTTAACCAAGAGGGAGAGAGGATGTTGATGTTGAGTGTGCAGATGACATTGATAGAGAGATCATCTATGCATTGAAAAGGGTGGGGCTGTGCGAAAAATCTTGAGGCATTCTACAGATGAGGTTACAGGCCTAAGAGGAGTAAGGTACCAGGATGACAGCTTGTGTTCTATCCATTAGGAAGGAGCAGACCCAGCAGTGAGTGAGTCCTTAAGGTGCCAATCTTGTGCAAAGGCCTGATGAGGATGGGGTGTGAGACCAAGTGAAATGCTGCAGAAAGGTCTAGGAGAATAAAGGCTGTCATGTCTCCTGTGTGAAGGATTATGTGGATGTTGCCTGTGGCAGCAATGTGTGCTGTTTCTGCACTGTGGTAGGCCCTGAATCCAGACTACATGGCATTAAGGAGCTGGTATTGCTGAGATGGTTAGTGAGACTATGGCTGATTAGTTTCTCCAAGACCTTTGCCGTGTATGGTAGGAGGGAGATAGGTCTGTAGTTGTAAAGCATGGCTGGGACAGTAGAAGGTTTCTTGAGCAGAAGCATGACCGTGACATGTTTCCAGGTGTTCAGGAATGTGACTAAGTTGATGGAGGCATTGCGGATGGATGCTAATGCTCTCCTGATATGTATGAGTCCTTTGGCGAAGGAGTATTGGGTGCAAGGGTGGAACCCCTGAGTGGATGGTCTTCATGACGACAGTGATTTCGATGGTGGAGATTGCAGGCCAGAAGGTCAGGGTTCATTCAACAGTCATAATGGGAAATTGAGTTGCAATAGTAACGGGGTCCTGTTGAGAGTCGATGTTGCTACATAATAATAGTAATTTTGTTACAGTAGAACTCGGACAGGTTGCCGCAAATGTCTTGTAAGAAGGTGATGCTGCTGGAGGTGGCATGAGTCATGGTGAAATCTTAGCTAATGACGAAGATTAGCTGCCATTGATGTGATCTGCAAGAGCTATGCACTTGGGGGCATATTCACAAGGATCTATTGCCGAATTAACTGCACTGCAGACTAGCCAAAGTCATGATACATTTACCCCACCCTTCACAAGCAGGTGCTAATAGCCCACAGCACCAGTTTTCCCACAATAGCAGCTGCAAAACAAATTGCCACAGAGGACCACCCCAACTATCGCTAATGAGATGCAGAGTAGGCTTTCCCATGCCAAATGCCGTGACAACACCACACCTCAACATTCACAATGACCAGCCAGATCAGCGATAAGAACTCAAAACATGCGATAAGGCATGTTAGCAGCAGGTAATTTACACCTGCTCTGACCTGGTGTAAAGTCAGAACAAAGCCTGCACCACAAAAGGGGGCACATCCACGCCTCAAGACAAACAGAAGCCATGGAGCTACTGATCATGCAGCTTGGACACCAAAGAGGGTCACAACACCCATCCGGCACCACCCGACCACCACAGAGGCAGCGCAGACAAAGACAGCGGCCCCCAGGAAACGCACCTGCCTCACAGGCACAACATCTAACAATGTCACTGTCCACTACACGCTGAAAGGGACAGCAATCCAATGCATCCTGGCCGACCTCTCCCAACAGGCCAATGGCTGTGCTGCACCTGTTGGCCCCTGGCACACACCAACCAACACCCGCCGGAGTTGGCGTAGTCCTACAACCAGCCACATCCAAGTCCCCCCATCTGTCCTGGACATCACCAACACCCTGGCACACCAGACCCTGTACGTCCAACACAATGCGCAGGAACCGCTGGAGACCAAGCATGGAGAATACGCCATAGCCGGATGCACGCACATGTTGGGGGCAATCCAATGCACACATGTTCCACATGTGCCCCTGGTGACACAACACACAATGAGCGCAACTGGAAGCACACATCACACATCTATGTGCAGGCAACATCAGAACACTGTGGGACTTACAGCAATGTTGCCTCCAAATACACAGCCAGTGTGCATGATCTCTTCACCCTCTGACAGTCCATCAGCAACCATCCTTCCCAGGATGGGACCAAGGGAAATGCACAGCCCCTTGGCAAGTTCCCAATTAACACCCCACTCACCTCAACTCCACAACCATGCAATAAACAACTCTGGCAATGCACACGTCACAAGTTCACAACCACCATGCACAACAACATGCCCACCCAACAGACACGATAGAACAACTTACAATGGTAATCTGGGAAAGCCGTGAACATGACCAATCAACATCAAAACCAACAGCTGATGGACAGAATTATTATTATTATTATTATTATTGCATTTATTGAGCGCACAGCTACCCGGAGGTTTCCCGGCGCTTGCCTTGGGAACCCGTCCTGGCTTTTCCCTGTGAGATAGCCCCTACAGGGCATCCCTAAGGTGAAAGCCAGGCATCCCGCCGCAGGGGGCCGTTGTGGAGATTAAGCAAGCTTAATGCCCAGAGTTGCAGAGTGAGAACCCATGATTAGAGCAGGCACCGAAGCGAGAATTATCGAGTCCGTGGACATTTGAGCTCAAGACCCTGCTGCGTCGGGAATTGAACCCTGGTCCCGGGTCTGACCTCAGCTTCCGGGTCTGCCTGCTCTACACCATGAGCCACACTTCTCCACATGAAGAACAATATCATACATTCACCCCAGTACAGAGAACGGGGCTAAATCCATTGTTTTTTTGCACTCCGCACCACCCCAGTTCAAACATGGCCATATGCAAATCAGCCTTGACCCTGCGCCTCATGGGAACAGTCCAGCCCGAACTGCCAAGCCATGTCTTCCCTGGACCGGAATCAAGCATCCTAGGACCGGTTTCTGGCTATCACCCGTCTTCAGCCAGGATAGCTTGACTCCAGTGGTGTGGAGAGCACGGGACTCCGTGGCACAATTCTACTTTGAGTCCCCCGAGAGGGACTCTAACGTCTATGGGGGCCGTTTAGATTGGTAGAGCGGCCCGGAAGGCAGCAGGCCGCTCCCAACTTACCCCACAGTTGTTCTTGAGCACAGCGAGGCTCCACCGTGTTGGTCCCATTGTCTCTTCAGCTGCCCAGCACTTAGTAGGCAGCTGCTCCGTTTAGGCTTTGCACATCTCTCCTTTGGCTGCCTGCGCAGCCTGCCCTGACTTTCTGGACACAGGGTGTCCTAGTCCCTGAGAGGCCAAGTTGGTCTAGGGACAGTTCTGTTGTTGTACCCTTGCATGGGGTACGTGTTCTGGCCCTATGTGATTTTAGCGCAATTGGTGATTTACCTGCCTAATGTGATTTCTGCATCATGTGTAATGTTTTATACCTCTGAAGGTATGTGATGCTTAGGAGGTTGTTTTTCCTAATATAGGTCCTACTAGTGAGTTCATGATTCCCTGCGTGATACATGCCTAAGGTGGTTAGGGTTGCAGAGGTGGTACTTAACTATTACCAGTGATTACTGGTTGTGTGCTCTATTTTCTATTTTGTGCTACAGTTAATATTATTCTATGTTCTACAAAGTGCTATTTCTAACAAGTATTCTAAAATCTACATTTGCATGTTCCTGACAGTGGCCCATGTGGCCCTGACCAGTACATATATTTATTTATGTATTTATTATTTGAATTTGTTAAGCGCGACAGCTACCCAAAAAGGGTTTCCTGGCGCTGGACAAGCAGATTCTATTAAATCTCCGTTTCAACTACAAAAGAGTTATTGATTAAAGAGCCAGGTTTTAGTGGCTCTGCTGAACTGCACATAGTTAGTTTCAGTTCCAATATGCAATGGCAAGGAGTTCCACAGAGTGGGGCCTAACAGAGTAAAAGATCTACCTCCCATTCTGGCTAGTCTAATTCTAGGCACTATAAAGTAGGCCAAATGGGCAGATCTCAAATTCCGGGAGGCTACATCAGTGTGAACAAGGGACTTAAGGTAATGGGGGGCCAGGTCAGTTTTAATTTTAAACATGTAGATCAGTGTCTTAAATTTGATACGGCTATCTATTTTAAGCCAGTGAAGACTCCGTAAAGGGCCTGAAATATGACTAGATCGAGGTAATTTGCACAGCAATCTTGCTGCTGCATTTTGTACCAATTGCAGTCGCCCTATTACATCTTTCTTTGCCCCTAAGAAGAGAATGTTACCGTAGTCTAAGTGGGAGGTTATGAGAGCGTGGACTACGGATTTTTGGGAGTCATCTGGCAACATCCAAAGAATTTTCTTTTGCCAGCGCAATATGACAAAACATGTGGCCGAGACCTTGTTGACTTGATCTTGCATTGTCAGTGATCTATCAATCACAAAGCCTAGATTGCGCACATGATCTGATGGAAGGGGGAGCGGGCCCATTTCAGCGGGCCAATGTTTAGCAGACCATAAGTCATGTTGCCGGCCCAGTATTAGCACCTCAGTTTTCTCGCCGTTGAGTTTTAAAAAATTAAGATTCATCCAGTCAGCAATTCTCCTCAACCCTGACTGCAGGAGAGATGGCGAATCCTGAGCAGTGTTTGAGAGGGAGAATACGATCTGGGAATCATCGGCGTAGGTGAAAAGTGTAAGGCCTTCTTGTTCTGCTATGTGTGTTAGTTGGCTAACAGACTGAGCCTTGGGGTACACCATAAGGAAACATGTGTAGTTTAGAGGTTGAAGAGTTAGAGAAAATTTGAAACGTACGTTTCTCAAGAAATGAGCTCAGCCAACCCAAAGCTGGTCCGCCTACGCCCACATTAACTAATGTTTTATTGAGAATGGGATGTGAGATGGTGTCGAAAGCGGCACTGAGATCTAATAAAATCAGTGTCACTGTCTCACCTTTATCCAAAAGCCTTCATAGGTTTTCTGTAAATCCCTGGCAGGTTGCCTCTGTGGAAAATCCAGAACGAAAACCAGATTGTGAAAAATGGAGAATACGATTATCTTCAATAAACTGAGCAAGATGGTAGTGGATGTGCTTTTCAAGAATTTCCCCTGTAAATTCTGCCTGTGCCTGTTGGCACATTGTAAAGTGTGTGGGCCCGATTCACAGAATGAGCTTAAGACTCAATCCTAAACTTACTACTGTTTTGGTATTCACAGATTGCACTTACTACTTTTGGTATTCACAGAATGAACTTACTACTTTTGGCATTCACAGAATGCACTTACTACTTTTGGTATTCACAGAATGAACTTACTCATTTCGGTATTCACAGAAGTTAGGACTCCTATCTTTAGGACTCCTAAATGCCTTCTGTGAATACCAAAAGTCCTAAAATTGGGATTTTTCATAATTTAGTAGTAGTAAAGTTAGGACTCCTAACTTTAGGACTCCTAAATGCCTTTTGTGAATACCGAAAGTCTTAAAATTGGGATTTTTCATAATTTAGTAGTAGTAAAGTTAGGACTCCTAACTTTAGGAATGCTAAATGCCTTCTGCGAATACCGAAAGTCTTAAAATTAGGATTTTTCTCAATTTAGTAGTAGTAAAGTTAGGACTCCTAATTTTAGGACTACTAAATGTCTGCTGTGAATACCAAAAGTCCTAAAATTGGGATTTTTCATAATTTAGTAGTAGTAAAGTTAGGACTCCTAACTTTAGGACACCTAAATGCCTTCTGTGAATACCGAAAGTCTTAAAATTAGGTTTTTCTCAATTTAGTAGTAGTAACGTTAGTACTCCTAACTTTAGGACTCCTAAATGCCTTCTGTGAATACCGAAAGCCTAAACATTAGGATTTTTCTCAGTTTAGGAGTCCTAAAGTTAGGAGTCCTAACTTTACTACTACTAAATTGAGACAAATCGTAATTTTAGGACTTTCGGTATTCACAGAAGGCATTTAGGAGTCCTAAAATTAGGAGTCCTAACTTCTGTGAATACCGAAATGAGTAAGTTCATTCTGTGAATACCAAAAGTAGTAAGTGCATTCTGTGAAAGCCAAAAGTAGTAAGTTCATTCTGTGAATACCAAAAGTAGTAAGTGCAATCTGTGAATACCAAAACAGTAGTAAGTTTAGGATTGAGTCTTAAGTTCATTCTGTGAATTGGGCCCTGTGTTTTTATCTAATGTGTTTGGTACAATACAAAGGCTATTTTTATACATAACCTTGTGTGGAGTTTTCATTGTGGTGGGCCTTGGGTGTCGTTGCTGGGGGTGCGTGCGCAAACACTTGACTTACATTGCCTCCGGGATAAGCCTTACTGCTCGCGCCACGTTGCCTAGAGGGTGAGCCGGGGTTATCTTTGGCGTGTAACTCCCTTACCCTGATTAGAGTGGTGGTTTTTGCCTGGATTTGGCGCAAGCCTCAGCCAACTGGAAATCCCATTTCTAACATTGGTTGGCAGCGGAAGGGATCCGGATTTGTGCTTGCGCTGTACCACAGCGGCAACTGGCTGCACCACAAAACTCTGCATTTTTAGATAAATCACATTTTGGGAATCATGGTTTCTAAATTGTTCTGAATGTCATTTCTTTGGAAATGTGTTTCTTGTGGACTGTGAGTTAGGTGTCACTAGCTCTGGGTGGTTTCTATCCCCTAAGTGAGGTTTGAATTTTCTGGATTCACCAGAGGGTGGGATCAAGTGGTAGCAGTGTAATAGTGTCCAGTACTTTGTCCCCCGCCCCGCTCCCAGTGTTTGGTACCTAAGTCACGTGTGGTTAGGTTGAGAAATCAGGGGCGGTAGAAACTGCCTTACCAGTACGAGGGGGGGTTGTGTGTGGATGAATGGTGTGTGGCACTAGGCAAGTGAGTGTGAGTTCTCTGGGATAGGGAGCTTGCTGAATTATTATTTTTTTAAATTGTGTACTCTTGTGTTAGCTCAGACCCCTAGGTTCCCTGTGTTAAACTTTTCCTTAGAACGTCCGCCAAAATGGAGCCTGCTTTTGATTTCTGTGGTCTGTTTAGATACAGTATGGGAGAGTTGGTAAGGTTCTGTGAAGAGAGAGACATAGAGGTTGGTGAATCAGACACCCCGCCCGAACTTAGGAGCAGCCTGATCCTCTGGCAAAAGGGTCAATGGGATCTTGAGCGCAGTGAGGAGGGAGAAGGTGACACTGCATGGGCACCAGCAGATAGAGAAGACCCCATACATAGGGAGTCCCTTGCTGGGTCCAGTAGCGGAGGCAGTGCCTCATCCCTTTCTCTGTCCCCAGAGGAGAATAGGAAGTTAGTCTTAGAGGAGAAAATGGCATTATGGGCTCATGAGTTGAGTCTTAAGACGTTGGCCCTTGAGCAACAAAAGCTAGAGACTGAAAGGGTCTTAGCGCAGGAGAGGAGCGAGTAGACTGAGAGGGCTTTCGCCAGAGAGAAATTAACTCTAGAGGGTAGATTATCCCCTGCACGCAGTTTGAATTTTCTGGACTCCTCAGAGAGGGTTGAGTCCAGTGGTGGCAGCTATATATACTTCAGTGCAGGAAGTCCCATTCCCAGTTCCCCAAGATTGGTACCTGTTTCCCAAGAGGAGCAGTATAGGTTGAGATTCAGGGGCAGTAGGAAACTGTCTCACCAGTCTTGGAGGGGGTTTGTGAATGAATGTCAATATGCACTGTCTGTTTGGTTAGAGGTTCACACGGAATCTGATTATATCAAACTGTTTGATCAGGTTCTCAGAGAGCAGGTGCTCAGTAGTTGTTTGTCAGGGTTGCGCCAACGCCTGTTGGAATATGGGTTGACTGATCCAGAAACCCTTGCAGAGGAAGCAGAGCGCTGGGAAAGGGCAAGAGGTTCTGCAGAGTCATTGGTGAGTGATTCCGAAAGTAGTGGTTTAGGTATCTTCCAGCCCAGCAAGGTGGAAGAGGCTCAGAGTAGCCCAGCTTGGTCCCATTATAGTGAGGGGGGTGCGACTGATGACCCTAGCCTGAGTAGTGAATAGGAAGGGTGGCTGAGCACATCACAGTGCTCCAAAACCAGCTGTGACTGGTTTTCCCCCTACCCTGCACCCAAGGACAAAGGATTTACCTGTATAAAAAGGGGCTGTGTCCCCTTGCAAAATGTTCCTTGCTGATGTCATTTTGAAGGGGGGCCTGCTACTGCTGGGCACCATTAGGACCACCACTGGGGATTGCCTCCCTGCCTAGGAGGACCCTGTGAGCTGGCCCCTGGGCCCAGCCTTGCCCCCCCACCTCCTGAAGGACTTGTTGCTGGACTTTGGGGGCATTAGCACATGAGAGCGCTGTACCTTTACCTTTCTGAGGCCCTACAGTGCCTGGGAGCTCTGGATTTGCCCCTAGCGCTCAGAGCGCTTTATTTTCACTTTGGCCGACGCCCACGCCACATATTGCCGTGTTCCTGCCTTCGAGGGCCCCTGGCAGGTGCCCACCCCGCCAGGGCCATTGTGTCCGGTATTATATACGGGAGCTCACCCCGTTTTATTCCTGTCTCAACCCAGGAGCCTACCCTGTACTTTCCTGAGGAATCGCCGCCATGAGTTAACACGCCCCTGGAGCCTAGGGGCTGGTTCGAGGGCCACGCTGCCATTGGCTGCCACCAGAAAAATCGTCGCGCTGCCATTGGCTGCCCCAGGAAAGCAGGAAGGAGGACGGGAGCCCACTCCTCCTCCATATGACGTGCCGCGAGAGGAGTGCGGCTGGGTGCGAGACTCCCCCGGGCCGGAGAGTCCCAAAGCCAAGCAGAGCCACCAGGAGAAGCGGGAGCCTGACGGAGATGCCGCCCCCCTGTTGCCGGTGAGTGTGGGCGTCTCGTCAGGGCTCATAGTATAGAGCGGCCCCGGAAGGCAGCGGGCCGCTCCACTCCTTACCATTCCTTCTACGGGCCACGAGAGGCTCCGGGCCATAATTGTTGTTTCTAGTTCCCCCCCAGAGGGACTCCCACGAGCTTGGGGCATTGATTATAGCAGAGCGGGCCGAGCTGGCAGCGGGTCGCTCCTCCATCATCCCGCAATTTTCCTAAAGCCCACGAGGGCCCTGGGGCATTCCAGTTGAATTTCGAGTCCCCAGAGTGGGCCTCCAACACTTTGGGCCCCACCATTGTTTTCAGAGTCCCCGAGGGGGACCCCAACGCCGGGGGCCAGTTGGTCTTCGAGCCACAGAGGCTCTGTGGCACAATTCTACTTTGAGTCTCCTGAGAGGGACTCCAACGTCTTTGGGGGCATTTTTGATTGGTAGAGCGGCCCCGGAATGAAGCGGTCTACTCCCACCTAGCCCCACAGTTGTTCTTGAGCCCAGCGAGGCTCCACCGTGATGGTCCCATTGTCACCACAGCTGCACAGCACTTAGTGGGCAGCTGCTCCGTTTAGGCTTTGCGCATCTCTACTTTGGTTGCCTGCGCAGTCTGCCCTGACTTTCTGGACACAGGGCGTCCTAGCCCCTGAGAGGTCAAGTTGGTCTAGGGACAGTTCTGTTGTTGTACCCTTTCGTGGGGTACGTGTTCTGGCCCTATGTGATTTTTGCTCAATTGGTGATTTACCTGCCTAATGGGACCTCTGCATCATGTGTAATGTTTTATACCTCTGAAGGTATTTGATGCTTAGGAGGATGTTTTTCCTAATATAGGTCCTACTAGTGAGTTCATGATTCCCTGCGTGATACATGCCTAAGGTGGTTAGGGTTGCGTAGGTGGTACTTACCTATTAGCAGTGATTACTGGTTATGTTCTCTATTTTCTATTTTTGTGCTACAGTTATTAATATTCTATGTTCTACAAAGTGCTATTTCTAACAAGTATTCTAAAATCTACAAGTGCATATTCCTGACAGTGGTCCATGTGGCCCTGTCCTGTACATATATCCCCTGTAAATTCTGCCCGTGCCTGTTAGCACATTGTAAAGTGTGTGTTTTTATCTAATGTGTTTGGTATAATACAAGGCTATTTTTACATAACCTTATGTGGAGTTTCCTTTGTGGTGGGCCTTGGGTTTTGTTGCTGGGGGTGCGTGCGCAAACACTTAGCTTACATTGCCTCCGGGATAAGCCTTACTGCTCGCGCCACGTTGCCTAGTGGGTGAGCAGGAGTTGTCTTTGGCGTGTAACTCCCTTGCCCTGACTAGAGTGGTGGTTTCTGCTGGCTTTGGCGCAAGCCTCAGCCAACTGGAAATCCCAATTCTAACAGTAAGCATAGTGGGATGGCCCGACATACGCCAGGCCAGTGTAGGGGTGTGAATAAAAAGCAGGTAGCCCTGGGCATGGTCCTCTTCTGGAAAGCCCAACAACTCTGCCAGGGCAGCGCCTCCTACCCTGCCATGAGGCCGATGACGTCCTCGTTAGCAGGAATTGCCTGAGATCCTGTGTGCCTGCCATACCCCTGACTGCTAGCCACGCACCTGTCAGGCTTGAGCCAACGCATCCAGGCCACACTGATCTGCATCCGACACCAGCGTGTGTCATAGAGGGCCCACCACGTGCCTGTGTAACCATCAAGCCCGAGGCCCGAGAGCCGGCTAGCCTTTTAGGCTACTGCTGTCCCCCTGACGCTGGCCCACATTACTCCTTCCTCGTTGACATATTCTACCAGCGTCCTCTGCGGCCCAGTCGGTCCCATATGTGAAACTGTGTCCTGGCCCCTGAATGGTAGTGACCCCAAATTCAGGACAGCGGCCACAGCACCAAACTCCCTTCGATCTGTGAGGCATAGTTTCATATGCGCATCTTTTGACACGAGGTGGCACTAACCCTGTTCAACGCCATCCGGCGACTCTTGCTGCCACAAACCCTGTGCAATGCCATCTGGCAACACGTGCTGCAACAAACCCTGTTCAACGCCATCTGGCGACACGTGCTGCCACAAACCCTGTTCTACGCCAGCTGTCGACACGAGGATGAGGGACCAGGACTACCCTGCGAACCAGTAGGTTTCATATCCAGCACCTAGTTGCGATTCACGAATGGCAGAGTCCACACCATTGGTCGCACGGAGAGGAGTAATAGGAAGATGCAGGTCAGTCTCGACAAAAGCCGGGTCACAGTCACAGAGGTGACCGAATACGTGGTGCCACTGAACCTGAACTACGCAGGCCGGTAGGGCCACCAACATGCCGACAACAGGTCAAAGAGTCATGATTCAGCAATGCCGGAGTTCATATCAGTGTCCCGGCATCATCGCTGACTGCACCCTCACTCAGCCCCGGTACGACTTAGTCTGTTCCCTGACATTCATGGACACTCTCTGCTCAAACTGTGGTGGCGTTTGAGCCTATGGACTAGGGGGCAGTTTTCATCCTCATGTAGCTGATACAGAATTGGTGGTGTCAACGGGGCTGTCTCATTCCACTCCTCCATTTGCTGCTTCTGGATAAAATCAAACCTTTTGGCTTCTTGCCCTGGAGGACACCTTCCACTCTCCCCCGAAATACTCCGAGACAAACACCTCGGACAGTGATGAAGATCCACTCAGGTCGCATGGCCCATCTGACTGAACCACAAGTCACCGTCCTGCGGCTGGGTGCCTGTGCTGGCCACAGTGCAATCGGGGCCACTAACTCGGTGCTGGTCCTGTCCGGGACCCCTTCTGTAGAGAAATTGGCTTGCCCCTGAGGGGTAGGCCTTGGGGTCATCAACACCATTGCTCTGTGGCCTTGCGCTGTACATAGCCTCCTGGCCTAAATGCATCAAACCAGGGCTCACACACCAAAGCGAGTCCAGACGGGTCCGGATGACGCATCACTGCAGGAGGCACACGCCACCACCACAAGGACCACCTCCAACTGCCATCTGCCAGAGTTGAATTGGTGGTCTGACAGACTTTGGAGTTGCTCAGGCCTGTCGTGGATGCCATCATCGGCCTGATACCCTGCTCAGCACTCCAGATGCCAGTGGCACAGTGCACCACAGGCCATTGTCCGTTGCTGATTGTGTTTTGTGCTGTGGAGCGGTTGCGCAGGTATGTCACCTCAAACAGTGTGGGGGCCCTGAGACGTTGATGGGGAAGATGATGCAGGTCTAACACACCCCACTACATCTGCATCAGCATCAGGAATATATTGAAGGGACACAATCCAAGACTTTTTCTTCACATGAGCACGCTCATCTCCAGTGTCCAAAGCCCAGTGCACTGCAACTCACGGACACTTCTGTTTGCATGTTGGCTGTCCTCTGGACTTTCTCATACTTACTCCATGTTGCTCAACAGTTGACTCTGTATAGCATGTGTTTCTGTTGCAGTGGTGTCCAATGTTCAAGTGGTTGCCAGCACGAAACATTCCGTGCAGATTGGCTTACACTCACACCCCATACACATTCACCACAGGGATCACTGTACATGTGGCCCTGCCAATAAAGGGGCCGGGCGCATGTGCCCGTAGCCAGTTCAACACGATATCTGCCTGTGTCCCTGTGGTCTTGTAGTGTATGCCTGTGGGCCCTGGGCCCTACAACATTACATTGTGCTATGTTCATCTGATGCAGACATGTCACCGCAGGCAGCAGGTTGGAGCTTGGACATGTAGCTTTGTCATCCACCACTCAATTTGTAAGGGGAGTGGCCAGGGCTGTCTTACGCACAGCCAACATGGGTGTGTGACTGCTATTTGTGCGCCCCTGGGCATGATTCTGTGCTGTGAATGTGCATCTGCACTCTTACAGCCTGATTCATCAAGCCGAAATCGGCTCACAAAGGGCCAGATTCTGAGAATCTGGCCCTTTGCGAGCTCTATTTTTGCATTTGGGATTCATCATCCCAAATGCAAAAATCGGTAATAGCGATGTCGCAATTTTGCGAGGAATTACATTTAAGGAATCTCTATTTGAGATTCCTTAAATGCAATTCATCATTCATTAAAAAATTGCGAATTCGCAATTTCGGCCCTCTATTTACCGCGAGGTCAAACCTCGTGGTAAATAGCGAAAACTTAGAAAAATGCTTTTAAAAGCATTTTTCTAAGTTGCATGTTGCACACACACATGTCCTTTGGACATGTGTGTGCGCAACACCTGTTTCAATTTGCATTTAACGGGTGCTACATGGTGTCCTTTGGACACCCCTGGCATCGTTTAAATCGCTATCTTATTTGCGATTAGCTAATTGCTAATCGCAAATAAGGAATACTCCCCGTTCATTCCTATGGGCCTTTTGGCCCATAGAAATGAATGGGGAGTTATTCCTTATTTGCGATTAGCAATTTGCTAATCGCAAATAAGGATTGTGTAGGAATCGCAAATCTTTTTGCGATTCCTACATGAATCCCGTTTTGCGAGTCTGTAATAGCGATTCCTTATGAATCGCTATTATAGACTCGCAAAACGGGTCTATGATGAATCAGGCTGTTAGTGGGGTGTAGGTGGGCTATGAAGGGTGATAGACCCCTACATATGTGTCCTGGTTTGCATTCCATGGGTTCGGCTCCCTGGGTGAAGTGTTGTGAGCCAGCTGTGCTTGCAGGTGCTTCCTGTTGTGTGGTCTGTTGCAGGCTCAGTGTACACCCCTGAGTTGCTTGGCTGGACAGGTCCTGGTGGGGGGTTGCGTGTGATATCCATGGGCTGTTGTAGGGCATCGATGTCGAAGGTGTGGTGGTCCTTTCCATCATCACTGAGTGTTGTGTTATGTGATCTACTGGAGGTGTTGTGTGCCCCTCTGCGATATGAAGGGAAGGTGCGTGTGGCATTTCTGTTGGCATATGAGTTGGTGCATTGTGCTGGTTTGCATGCAGACTGTATGGCAATGTACTTTGTGACTGTTTGGGGGGTGCTGGATTATACTGCCTGACAGTGTACATTTGGACTACATGATGGCAGTGAGGTTGTACGCGTACATTTCCATTCCACTGTTTCCGGCACTGTCAGATGTAGTGGGTATGTTTCAGTGCATTTGGGGAGCCAGTTGTGTCCTCTGTTCTGCGGTGTCGGCTATGTGCATTGTTCCACGTTGCCGTCAATGTGGGGTGCTAATCATGCTATGTGTGTGTGCTGCAGTGTGCCAAAGGGATCTGGGACATGATCCTGGGTGTTTGTGGGCTTGCAGTGTGCTAAACCTCATTGTGCATGTATGCCATTGTGCCCATCTCCCCCGGTCCACCCAGTCCCTGTTCGTGACACTCCCTGTTGATGTTGTGTCAGGTCTTCTCGAGCTGTGTCTGTACTCCCTATTCCTTGCACCCTCTCCACACTGATGACTGTGAGTTGGGTTTCCTCCAACTCCTCTGGGGGCGCTGGACTGCAACCTCCTGTCGCCGTTGCTGCCTTCCTGTTGGCAGAGGGGTGGTGCCTGGTATAGGTAGTCACATCATGCTGGCGCCTACTGGCCTCCTGGATTGGCCTCCTTGGCACTCCGACTGCAAATCAGGTGGTCTGCTAATGGGTCATTTGCTGGTAGTGTTCTGTCACCTCCATGACGCTGGTCTTGTTTTCCAGTGGTCTAAACCCCGTCTTCCTCTCCATCTTCTCCTTGGCCTTCCCCGACCCCGTTGTTCCCTGCTGGTAGTCTGTGGGGGTTATGGGGTTCGAGTTGGTCTCTGCGCTGGGTCAGGGTGCTTCCATGTTGCTACGTGCTTTGGCTTGTTTCTGGTGTGTTTTTTCTGTGGTTTTTATGGTGCATTGTCCCACCAGAGCATGGGATTTGCAGGTCTGTGGCAGATTTTTGCAACTTTTTGTACCACGTTTGGCCTCATTGCATGTTTTTTAGCTTTCGCATATCGCATTCTAGCCGCGTGGTGTTGATTTTCACGTGGACATTTGCTGCGTTATCTGGTGTCTATCACATACTACTGCCTTTTTGTGAATTCCACATTGACACCAGGTTATTTTCCGGTGATCGGAAGCGATGTTGAAAGCTGCATTACGCTACTCTTGCGGTAGTTATCACACTTTTTTTTTAATATACCCCTTGATGTTTCATATCTGCTGGGGACATCATCTTAGGGCTGATTGGAAGATGTCTTTTTTTTGTGTTGTCTTGACTTGTTGTCCATTTGTACTTCTGTTGCTTGCAGTGGTTTTCTAGCAGCCCAAGCCCTAGCCCCCTTACTTGCACGATAAATGTTTAAAACCCACCGCTGTTGGGCGGGCCCTTTTCCCGGAGTGTGATCGGTCCGTGGCGGACATCTTGGGAGAACCTGGGGACATTGCGTGTTCTAGTTGTCAGAAGGACGCTAGAAGGCTTTAAAAGGTGGGAAAACTAGGCGTCCTGTCTTTTCCTGCTATTATCGTGCGTTACGCTTGCATTGCGGGTGGTCCCTGACTCAAAAGCGGCCACTCGTACATTTTAAAAAATCCTGTTCTGCTATTTGCGTTAACTTTTATTTTGGCTGCATTATCCCGTGATTTTATTCCCTAGCCCCCTTACTTGGACGATAAATGTTTAAAACCCACCGCTGTTGGGCGGGCCCTTTTCCCGGAGTGTGATCGGTCCGTGGCGGACATCTTGGGAGAACCTGGGGACATTGCGCGTTCTAGTCGTCAGAAGGACGCTAGAAGGCTTTAAAAGGTGGGGAAACTAGGCGTCCTGTCTTTTCCTGCTATTATCGTGCGTTACGCTTGCATTGCGGGTGGTCCCTCATTCAAAAGCGGCCACTTGTACATTTTTAAAAATCCTGTTCTGCTATTTGCGTTAACTTTTATTTTGGCTGCATTATCCCCTGATTTTATTCCCTAGCCCCCTTACTTGCACGATAAATGTTTTAAACCCACCGCTGTTGGGCGGGCCCTTTTCCCGGAGTGTGATCGGTCCGTGGCGGACATCTTGGGAGAACCTGGGGACATTGCGGGTTCTAGTCGTCAGAAAGACGCTAGAAGGCTTTAAAAGGTGGGAAAACTAGGCGTCCTGTCTTTTCCTGCTATTATCGTGCATTACGCTTGCATTGCGGGTGGTCCCTGATTCAAAAGCGGCCACTCGTACATTTTTAAAAATCCTGTTCTGCTATTTGCGTTAACTTTTATTTTGGCTGCATTATCCCCTGATTTTATTCCCTAGCCCCCTTACTTGCACGATAAATGTTTAAAACCCACCGCTGTTGGGCGGGCTCTTTTCCCGGAGTGTGATCGGTCTGTGACGGACATCTTGGGAGAACCTGGGGACATTGCACGTTCTAGTCGTCAGAAGGATGCTAGAAGGCTTTAAAAGGTGGTCATGCTGACGCGCAGCGGACACGCGCAGCGGGGACGCCGGATTACCGCCGGAGTTAGGCCAGAGTTCAGCCCGTCTGCGCCCGTCCTCGCTGAGGACGGGCAGGACGCTGGACTCTCTCACATACTAACACAGGTATCCTATCATTATTCCTTATCGGAGCTATTAGCTCTCAAACCTCTCCGCCTGCCCTGCACTCACAAGTTCTCACCGGAAGGTGTTTTGCATTCTTCACGCTGTCACACTTGCAAATCGGCGGTTCTACCTTCTATATCCCCTAAAAGGAGTTCCAGAAATGCTTCTACTCCTCCTGGGATTTTGACGACAAAAAAGGGATTCCTGATTAACGCTAGGTCCCTCATCAAAAATAACATTGCATTTCATGAGTTCGTGGCGGACAGACAACCGGAATGGATGTTTGTTACGAAACATGGGCCTCTGAGTCGTCGGGCCATGACTTACTGATGGCCATCCCAGAAGGCTTTAAACTGTTCCGACAAGATAGACTCAAACGCAGAGGGGGAGGACTGGCCCTTTTATGTAAATCCCCCCTGCCGTGCACGATAAAATCCTTGTCCGTAGCCTCGGATCCTTTTGAGGCTCTTTATTTTTCTATTTTATGTGCCTCCTCGGTTTCTTTCCCGGGAATCCTCATGTATAGACCCCCTGGATCTAGAGCTACCTTTACTGAGGACCTTTTGAGAATTCTTGAACCCTACTTTGGTAAATCTCATTTGACTATACTTGGGGACTTTAACTTTCATTTAGATAACCTAAGTGATACAGACACCGTTAGGCTGGTGGACTCACTTGCAGCCTGTGAGTGTATCCAACTTGTTAACAACCCGACCCACCTGGCGGGTCACATCTTGGACGGAGTATTCACTAATGACGCAATACTCTCTGTGGATACTCCGGTGCCCCTAGTCTGGTCAGATCATCTGGCTGTTCCTCTCCTGATGGCCTATCCTTCGGCAGTAATATCTGAACCACCCTCCAATACCAGAGGTCCGAAAAGGAGTTTTAGGAACATTACTAATGATGCCCTTTCTCCATATATAGAGAAGAGTAGGCACTCTCCCCTGGGAGATGTGGATGAAGCAGCTGAATGGTATTCTGATTCCATCACCAAAGCGGTTGAAGAGTTGGCCCCTCTATCTTATAGATATTCAGCCCGTCGCAAGCCCTCTGCCCCGTGGTTCACGGAATCACTAAGACTTCTCAGACAAAGCTGCAGAAGACAAGAAAGAAAATGGAGGAAATCATGGGACCCTACTGAAAGGGAGGTCCATAAGGGTCTGCTAAGAGACTATAAAGCTAGCGTCATTGGGGAAAAACAGCAGTATTTCTCGAATCTCACTTCCTCCCTCACCTCCTCTAGGGAGCTCTTCAAGATTGTCGACTCCCTTTGCTCCCTTCAGGTGCCAGACCCTGTTGAGGGCTCGCAGGAGCTCTGTGATAGCATATCAGAGTTTTTCTTCAAGAAAATTGAGGATATTTATCTTGCCCTGGAAACTCAGAGAAATCTCTTGGGAGATCTCTCTCTTCAAACCCTGGTCAACTTGGAAGCTTGGCCTAAAGACCCCTCCAAGAGTCTTACTGATTTCCCGCTACTTACCCTTGAAGGACTTGAGCTTTTGCTTGATCGGACTAAATCCTCTTCCCCTCTGGACCCTTGTCCTCTGAAGACCCTGAAGGAATGTAGATCCACACTTCTTCCGCCTCTCTTGGAAGTGATGAACGGTGCCATAACTCAAGGCACCTTTCCCTTAGTCTGGAAGAGGGCGATAGTGAAGCCTCTGCTTAAGAAGCCCATGCTGGACCCGGAACAGTTGAAGAATTTCAGACCTATTTCACTGTTACCTGTTCCAGCAAAAATGCTTGAATCTCACCTTAATCTTCATCTCTCCACCTTTCTGGATTCGTCTGGGTTCCTTGATAGCTCCCAGCACGGATTCCGAAAGGCTCATTGTACGGAGTCAGCTTTGACTATGGTGGTAAATAACATCCGCATGAAGGTGGATTCAGGCCAAACCACGGTGCTGGTCCTATTGGACCTCACAGCAGCCTTTGATACCCTGTCTCCCTCTACTCTTACATCTCGGTAGAGGGAGGCAGGGATTGCCGGTTCGGCTTTGAACCTCCTGCACTCCTTTCTACATCATAGAGAGCAGAGAGTCATGCTTGCCGATTTCCTTTCCCCTGTCAAATCCTTGCAGTGTGGGGTGCCTCAAGGGTCGGCCCTCAGTCCGACCCTATTTAACATTTATGTGGCCCCCCTTGCGAGGTTAGTAAAATCACAGGGGATGGAAGTGGTGTCATACGCCGATGACACACAAATCATGGTGTCACTGACCCACTCGGTTTCCACCTCCGCCACCAACTTCAGGATCTGTATGCAAACAGTCTCGGACTGGATGCTCCAGAATTCCCTGAAGTTGAATGGCGACAAAACCGAGATCCTGGTCTTTGGTAAAGACCAGGATGTCTGGTCTAGTGAGTGGTGGCCGTCAGCGCTGGGAACCTGTCCATCGCCCTCCCAGTCAGCTAGAAACCTAGGCGTAATTTTTGACACCTCTCTGTCCATGACTCTACAGGTCAATCGAACTGTGGCTACCTGTTGGGGGGTCATAAAAATCCTTAAGAGAATTCTTCACTACCTCTCCCCTTCAGTACGTAAGCAGACGGTGGTGGCATTGGTGGGTTCCAGGTTGGACTACTGCAATGCACTTTATGCAGACTCCAACTAGGGACTCATTCATCGACTTCAGGTCGTGCAGAACGCGGCTGCTCGATTTGTCCTTGCACTGCCCAATGCATCCTCTAATACAATGGCCAGAAAGAGACTACATTGGCTCCCCATACATCTGAGGATCTCCTTTAAGATTTTATGCTTAGCATACAGAGCTCTGGCAGATGGACCGCCGGATCCCCTAGGTGCCCTGCTGGCTCGTTACTTGCCCTGCAGACCTCTCAGATCCTCGGAGATGAATCTGCTGGTGGTTCCTCGTGCCAAAAGGGTACGGTGGGGTAATAGGGCATTTTCCATTGTAGCCCCCAGACTGTGGAATTCCCTTCCCCAAGAGATTAAGACCCAACCATCTCTGTCCCTTTTTAAAAAAGCGCTGAAAACCTGGTGTTTTATCAAGGCCTACCCACAGTAAGAGTATACTTTAATAGCTGGTATCTTTTGGTTAGGCGCCTTGACGCCCATTGGGCTTAGTTGCGCTATAGAAATTTCTTTTCATTCATTCATTCATTCAAGATCCTCTCTCTACAATTGGGCCTGCAGTTGGGCTCTTGCCTTTGGGCTGTGCTTGAGGAACACAAAAGGTGTCAGCAAATGCAGTGGTCCAGCTGTTGAGGATTTTAATGACTTTCAACATTCACTGGTGTGTTTGGGCTAGTGCTTAGAGAGGGCAGAAGCCCACTCCTCTTCTGAGATGCTTCTCCAGCTGCAGCTGGTGGTTCTGGTGGTAGGTCTGTGATGGTGCAGGATGGGTATGCAAAAGCTGATGAGGGCGTGGTCTGACTAGGTCATAGTCGTTGGCTTATCGACTTTGTTGCTGCTAAGGAGAAAATTGGGTCCAGTGGGTGTCTGGTGGTGTGGATGGGTTCAGTAATGTGCTGAGTGAGACCAACATTTCTGAGGTTTTCTAGAATGGCCATAGCGTTTGGCTCAGTGTGGTGTTCAAGGTGAAAGTTAAGGTCCCTGAGAAATATGAAGGTGCTGCTGCCTCGCTCTTCTTTCACCCATGCCCTTCAAAACATCAACCCACCATTTTCTGCACATCACCTGCCTCCCCAGAGCAATTTTAAAACTTTGTATTCCTCTACTTTCTTACCTTTCAGAAAAGCCACCACCAACTGCTTACCAATCTTAAATGTCTCTTTGTAGTTTACCAATTACTTTCCATGTATCACCACCACAAACAAAAAAGAAAAAAATACAGGATAGCAATACTCATACCTTTCCCCATCCAGTGATCTGTCCATTTTTCCACAGTCCATCTCCCATCCTAAAAAATACCAAACTCCCCTTTACCTGCCACATCTGAATATGTTTCCATTTGCCACTACATTAAATCACTGATAGGCCATTCAAAAAGGCAATCCAGAATATTAGATTCATGCTCAATCATACCCCCAAGTGTACCATGTGAAGCAGCATAACTACTCCAGACAAGGAAAAACAAATCTACAAAATGTTCTACCTTTTCTCAACTCTCAGCAGGAAAAATGTAAACGCTCCAACAGATCTTGCATTTTTCTCAACTCCAATCTACTTGCATCAACCTTCTTTTCCAGTAACAGTAACAACACTCCAATTTTTGTTGATAATCTAGCTTTCTTTCTCCACTTGTCTAATTTCACACCCAAAAATGTGAACACCTGACTCAAACCTTCCATTTATTTTGGTGCCACTGACACTACGAAATCAAGTATGATGCTCTGTATGCTTATTTGCCCTTTTTCAATTGCTTGTACCTTCCTGATCATTAAAAATAAATTATCCAAATAATGTGTGATATCCTAAAAATCTGGCTGCCCACTGACAACCCATTGCAAAAAAGTACTGAACATTTAAAACAATAAGCATGAAATGAAACACTCCAGAGGTAACATTTTGTCCACAAATATTGTCCCTTCATATTGGATATTTAAAAAGCTGAAATCATGTGGGTGAACCTGCATAAAACGAAATGAAGATTTAATAACACACTTTGCAAATCCATCCTCAGTTCACAGCCTCTCACCATGCAAACTGCATCCTGAAGAAGAGCGTTGTGTATTGATATGTCCTATGGCTTAAAATTTTGCTCTTAGTATTGAAATTGATTAATTAAGTAAAAATCTAAATCTCAAAATATCCGATAGGATTTATATTTCAACAAATATGATTTACGTCACCATTGTTTTGTAGCAACCCGATATCTAAATTGAGCTGTAAGTTTGGTAGAGGCCAATGATAACAAGCATTGGCAAAGTCATCACGTCTATGCAAGAGCTATTGGCCCTGCCAATATGTTTTAGCCATGTTGTCCACCAGCATGGCTGCTGTTCAGCATTGCTAAAAGTTAGTGGCGTAAAGTAGAGAAGAGTGGAGTGTTGTAAAGTGGAGCAGATTGGAGTGTTGTAGAGAGTAGTGGTTTGGCATAGAGTGGAATGAAGAGGAGTGTCATGGAGTGGCATAGAGTGGAGTGGTGTAGAGTGTTGTGGAGTGTCGTGGAGGAAGTAGGGTGTCATAGAATGGAAGGACATAGAGTGGAGTAGAGTTGTGTGGCGTGGGGTGGAATACAGTGTCAGAGTGGAGTAGAGTGTTGTAAAGAGAAGTAGCATAGAGTGTTGTGGAGTGGTAGAATGGTGCAGAGGGTGTGTTTAGAGTACAAGCAAGTGTTGTAGAGTAGAGTGATATGTAGTGGAGTAGATTGTGGTAGAGTGGAGTGGCATGGAGTGTAGGAGAGTCGAATGTTGCAGAGTGGAGTGTTGTAGAGTGGGGTGGCATAGAATGTCAGAGTGGAGTGGTATAGAGTGGAATTGAGTGACATAGAGTGGTGGTGTGAAGTAGAGTAGAGTGGTGTGTCATAGAAAAGAGTGGAGTATAGTGGCATAGATATGTGTATTGAGGGGGTGAGTAGAGCGTTGCACAGTGGAGTAGTGTCGTGAAGTGGAACAGAGTAGTGTAGATGGTGGTAGAGTGGAGTGGCATAGAGCGGAGTATAGTGTCATAAAGAGGAGTAGATTTTAATGGAGTACAGCATCATAGAGTGAAGTGTAGTGTCAAAGAGTGGAGTGTCGGCTTTGAGTAAAGTGGTAGAGTCCATTAGCATAGAGTGCAGTGACATAGAGTAGAGTAGCGCAGAGTAGATTGCAGTGGCATAGAGTGCAATGGCATAGAGTGGAGTGACACTGAGTGGAGTAGAGTGGCGTAGAGGGCAGTGGCATAAAGCAGAGTGGTTTAGAGTGCAGTGGCATGGAGTGCAGTGGTGAAGAAGAGATTAGAGTGGCATAGAGTGGAGTGATGCAGAGTAGATTAGCATAGAGAGCACTGGCGTAGAGTGCAGTAAAGTGGTGTAAAGTTAGAGTGGTGCAGAGTAGAGTGCAGTGGCATAGAGTGTAGTAACATAGACTAGAGTGGCATAGAGTAGAGTGGCATAAAGCTCAGTGGCGGAGAGTGCAGTCTTGCAGAGTACGATGTCACAGCACAGTGACCTAGACTGCAGTGACATGGAGTGCATTGGTGTAGAGTGCAGTAGTGGCAAAGAGTTCAGTGGTGCATCACAGAGTGGGGTAGAATGCACAGGCATAGAGTAGAGAAGGGCTGAGTATAGAGGCGCAGAGTGAAGTGGCATAAAGTGCAGTGTCATAGAGTGCAGTGATGCACAGCAGAGTAGGGTGGCATAGAGAGGATTGCCATAGATTGTAGTGGTGTAGAGTGCATTGGTGTAGGGTACATTGATGCAGAGTGCAATAGAGTGGCATTGAGTAGAGTTGTGCAGAGTACTGCAGTGGCACAGAGTAGATTGGTGTGTAGTCTAGTGGTAGAGAGTGTATTATTGCAGAGTAGAGTGTCAAACAGTGCAGTGGTGTAGATTGCAGTGGCATAGAGTGCATTTGTGTAGAGTACAGTGGTGTAGAGCAGTGTGGAGTAAATAGGGTAGTGTGGAATGGTGTAGAGTAGAGTGGTGTAGAATGCAGTGGTGTAGAGTGTTGCAGAGTAGAGTACACTGATGTACAGTGCAGTGGTGTAGAGTACAGTGGCATAGAGTGCAGTTGTGTAGAGTGCAGCAGCATAGAGTAGAGTGGCAAAGAGTGCTATGGGGTAGAGTGGTGTGGAGTGGCAGAGGGTAGACTGGGTGGCGTAGAGTAGAATCGTGCAGAGTGGAATGGAGTGGCTTAGAACAGATTATTTCAGAGCAGAGTGAAGTGTCATAGAGTGCAGTGACATAGAGCACAGTGTCATAGAATGCAGTGGTGCAGAGTAGTTTAGAAGGATTGGTGTAGACTGCAGTGGCAACAAATGCAGCGTGGAATAGTAGAGTAGTGTTGGGTAGAGTACATTGGCATAGAGTACAGTGGTGTGAAGTAGAGATGTGTAGAGTGGGGTGGTACAGAGTAGAGTGCAGTGATGCAGTGTGGAGTGGAGCAGAGTGGCATAGTGTGGAGTAGTGCAAAGTAGAGTTCAATGTCATGGAGTGGTGCAGTGTAGAGTGGAGTGGAGTAAACTGGAGTATGCATGGTGTGGCAGTGCACAACCCATACAGACAACACATTGGCTATCCCTTGGTTCTTTGTAACCCAAAGAAAACTTTATTTAAAGCCCCTCTCAAATGTCTTTGCAGCATCTCTATCTGCATATTCTGCCAACCTTTTGCACTACCCCACTATCTGTACTCGAGTAGTTGCACTCCCCCTTGACTGCTTGCCCCTAGCTTATTGTACCTGTTCCCAAAACCAATGTGCTGAGAAAAGGACCACTGGAAATTTTGCCACATTCATCTCAGTACTTCAAGGACTTTGGGCATGCTGGTGCTAATTATATAATACCAACACACACATCACACCAAAAACTGTCCATTTGCAAACAATCCCACCCCAATCTGGGTGTACCACTCAAAAACGGGCCAGTTCAGCAACCTACAGACTATATGATTTGTGAATTATTGTCTCTGCTACAGTAGGAGTAATCCATTGCAGCCACAATTCACTATCTACATCCTCACAGTGCTTTCCAGGTTTCATCAACAATTCTCTCTATAAACTCTCCATCATAACTGAATTGAACTATACTGCCGAAATCTAACTGTGCTTTCCATATGACATTTGTATATTTATATAAAGCAACACAAACCATTTATTTCGGAGCTCATTCTTACTTGCATAAAAGAAGAAAGTTGAAGTCTAAGGGAGATATTTACAACTAAATGTCGGAGCGCATTGTTACGCTAAAATTGGTGATGCCTGGCATTTTTAAAATGCAGGGATGGGCTGTATTTACAAAAAATACGGCACACCCCTGTGTTTCCCCTTGCGCTGGTGCTAAAAAAGTGCCAGTGCGGCAACCCTTGTGCCATGTTACAAGGGTGTCTGCACTGCAGGGGCAATTGTTTATGTGCAGAAATTGTCCCTGAGAGGATTTATGTAACAAGACACCTTCCTGAAATAAACAATCTTGAAAGGCGATTTGCACTTTCCATTGTGCTGCAGAAAGCAGCACACATGGAAAGAGCAAAAAACGAGGAAAAATTCATAATTTCTCCTTCCATCACCAGTCTAAAACCAGGTATTCCCTTGCCTTAGTTTTTGGCGCAGCCTCAGTCTTGAAAATATGGTGCAGCATCAAAAAACAATGGGTGTTGTGGCAGAACCCCCACTGCCACACCCATTGTACACCTCTTTTAGGCTAAGTGAAAAGGGGCATTATTTACAAGGTGGCGTTAAGCCACGTTTAATAGCTTAACAATGCTTTGTAAATAAGGAGAAGTGGAAATTGCCACCAGAACATCGCTAAAAGTACCTCTCTGGTGGCGATATCCCCTTGTAACTGTGCCCTAAAAGTTTCTACTGCCACTGGTACCTTTTGTCTCTTTGCCAGTTTCCATTCCAGCCCATTTCACACCTACTTTGCCTGAATCTCCCTAAGTAAAAGCTTATAAATATTCACAGATTTTATTTTCTATATGCTTCTTTTAATGCTCCCCATTAAAAATGAATACCCATGCCATTATCATCCCTGTAAATGAGCATTTCTTTTTAACATATGTATTTCCCCTTCTTTTTTATCACCCTTGAACTTTTCATCTCTAGTAGCAACCACCTCACCATCTTTAGCCAAAACCACATCCTTTTCCTCTTCTTTATATTCTTTTTTATCATCTTTCTTATCCTCGTCCCTGGACATTCCCACACCTTTCTCGTTGGCTCTTTTAGTTATTGTGATACTCCTCTTCTTTCCCCCACAGTCACCTTGCCCCAAAAACTTAACCTTTGCCAATGTCCTTCTCTATTTCTTGTTCTTTACTTTGATAGCTGACTACAAGTTCTTTTTAATTGTGTATAATGTTCTCAGCATTGAAACAATGACCACTTTCTTTTAATCTTGCCCATGTTTCTTTTTTCTCTTTCGATCTTGTATTCCAGGTTCCGTAATGCACCACATTTTTTCCCAATACCATCAGCCCTTGACACCTCTCATTCCCTGCTCTTCCATCATTTCCAATTCTCACCCTCGGTTTGCCTGCCCTCTCGCCAGTCCACTATTTCCCAATGATCAAAGTCCATGTTCTCTCCCTTATAATCCAACTTGATCTCATCAACACTCAAATCCATTCATTCTTTTGATACATACTTTTTACCTTTACCTGAATTTTCATCAGCCACATCCTTCATACTCCACAGCTTTCTCCTGTAATCACCTTTTAAACTCCAGTTGGGACTGGGAAGTGCTGCCTTGAACTACTCCCTCTCTTCAATCATATGCTCATAAGCTGCCCTGGACTCTGCCAGTAGCCAGAAATGATCACTGACCTCCTCACTAGAGACAGACCTCTTGTCTCTTTTTAATCTGGTACCCAAATCCATCTAACTTTACTCTTCTTCAATCAATCAATCAGGCTTCTTGTAAAGCGTGACTACTCACCCATTAGTGTCTCAAGGTGCTGGTGAAGGGGGGTTTGCGATTCAGTCGAAGAACCAGATCTTGAATTCCTTCCTGAATTTAGACAGTGACAGTGATTGCCTGAGGTGTAGAGCCAGGGAGTTCCAGGTCTTCTCAGCGAGGCAGGAGAAGGATCTTCCGCCAGCCGTGGTTGGAATGTGATGTTCTACAATTCTGCCTTTACAAAGATGTCCTTAATGAGGGCTGTCTAACAGTTTCTTCTGGGTCCGGTTCTAAATTGCTCCTGTCCTCTACATTCTTTTACTGCCTCATAGAGCCCACACTGTTTCCACTCGCTTACCACTTGCAGATTTCTGTCTAAACCTGGGTGCCATACAGGACCCTCAACTCTACAACTTCATAATCGGATCCATATTTATTATTTTTTCACGTAGCAAGCCACTTCTCTGTGCTGCTAAAAAGTGAAAGGGCGTGAAAGTTCTGTATTTAACATGATATGGAGTATTCTTGTCCTTTACTAGCCCTGGCTCACTTCTAGCAGCCTAATGCCAATGCGCACACACTTGCGTCATGGTGCAAGGGTGCCTACATTGTAGGCAAGATTGTTTTTGTGCAGTAAAGGACTCCGTCTGTCAGGTTTACCAAGGCACTCTTACCTGTTTGGTCTTGACTCTTACCTGTAAGACGCTTGGTAGTGTTTCGCAGAGACGTTATGGGCCAAACTCCCAGAAACCCTATCCTACAACCTGTGACTTATCTTAAACACTAAAGGTTGGTAATAGTAGTTAGGGAGGAGGGCCGGACTTGGACGCTAATGGAATTTCTTGTAGTCGACCTGCGAAGCAACAAGAAGCGCCCTTAGAAAATATTCTACAAAGTTTGTCTTTAGCACCTTTTGTGCTAACTACAGACTAAGTTATTATTCTTAAAGTCAAAAGATTCCTATCTGTGATCTACTAAGGTGGGCTTCACGTCCAAGATGTCGTCATGATTGGCTTTTCAGTAGTTGGGGAAGTTGTCGGTTGGATTGAAGTTCTTTTGGAGTAAATATTGATTGAATCAGTAAAGAGTCAATTGTTCTGGGACAAAACAACACAATTAAATAATGAGTATTTTCCTTAGTCTTGTCTCAAAATCTATCTATTGCTAACAGTATTTCTAATAGATTGTTATACCATCACACTTCGGACAGTGGACCACTCAAAGAAAGAACAAGGCACCAAATCCTAGTATCACCAAGTTTGTTTACAAAATCCAGCGTGCTCTTTCCCAATGCTCCCTGTCCCAAGAGTATCACCCAAAGCTAGGGTAAAGAGTCAATTTTTGTCCAGTGTGGAAAAGCACTGCTATACAAGTTGGTCTCATCCAGTTATCAGAGACTATACAACTTTTCTAGTTTCTTCATATATAGACGCTGAGTCGTGATGTATAGTTGCAATATTCATTTAATTATCCATTTTAGGAAAAAACATCAGCCAACGCGTTTCGTTCTGAAACCAGAAATTCTTCAGGGCGCAGTAGTTGTATCGAGGCGTGTTTAAGTATTTAATCTCACTGGTTAGCGGAGTCTATTGAACAAAGACTTATATGTCTTTTAGCTTAGCAGGCAGCGGAGATGGCGGCGTTTTGAAACAGTAGGACGCCGAGAGTTGATATATTGGGATCAACATACTAGGTAACTACCATAAGGACACTTAGCATTTTTGGAACGAATACGAGGCATAATATATCAGTCACACAAGACGGATTTTCCTCGCTTAAGATAAAGCTTCTTTAAAATATATATTAAAACCCGTTGGAAAACCAAGGATTTCCGTTTTTTCCGAAATATTTTCAAAACAGGAAGATAAAGACTAGAAAGTTAAGCTAAAAGACATATAAGTCTTCTTTCAATAGACTCCGCTAACCAGTGAGATTGGAAACTAAAACACGCCTCGATACAACTACTGCGCCCTGAAGAAGTTCTGGTTTTTAGAACGAAACGCGTTGGCTGATTTTTTTTTCTAAAATGGATTATTAAATGAATATTGCAACAATACATCACGACTCAGCGTCTATGTATGAGGACACTAGAAAAGTTGTATAGTCTCTGATAACTGGATGAGACCAACTTGTATAGCAGTGCTTTTTCACACTGGACAAAAAGTATTTCTAATAGATTCACTTTTGTGGACTCACTTGTTCAATCCTTCACTCAAATGCTCCTCACGACAAACACCTTCTGAATTGAATTTAAATAAGAGCAAAAAACATACAAACTTTCTTATGTATTATATATGCTTCAAATGTTCACAAATATCCATAAAGTCTTTAAGTTCAAATCTCCCTTTTTCTTTTTAAAAAAAAAAGGAAAGTTCCAAAAATTGTTCTTCTTTCTTTTTCAAAGTACCTCTCTTGCGATGGGCGCCTGAAGAAAATAAGATTGTACTTAGCTTTGTTTCTCTTCTCCTTTAAGTTTCATCTTGCAGGTATGAAGCGAAGTTGAAGACTCTGGGAGCCAGAAGAAAACCTGAGAGTTCCCTGGAAAATGAAGACTCTCAGCGCAATGTTTCCCCAAAGAGATCCTGAAGGCTAAGCAAGTCCTAGAGCCTGGGTGTGGCCTTAAATACCTGTGCCACACCCAAGCACGTCCTTCGATCCAAGCACGTATGGGCGTCCTCAGGCTGTGTTCAAGAAATTACGCAGCGCGAGAGAAGCTGCATACGCAAGTGTTTTCTTGCATACGTTTCCCGTTTTAAAAGGCGGAAGACAAAGCATGTGCATACAAGTGTCCTCGAGGGTTTTTCAAATTGCCTGAAGTGTGAAACACTCTCTAGGCCTCATTTATGAAAAGTGACGCATCGCTGCGTGGAAACAGCGATGCGTCACTTTTCACTGCGCCCTCCTTGCGACACCAATGATGCGTCATATTTACAGTATGACGCATCCTGGCCGAGGAGTTACAGATACGTCAGTATTTCTGACGTATCTGTATGGCGCAAAAGTGACGCATTGCTGGAGTAGGTCAAAAAAGTGATGCAACTCCAGCAATGTGTCCTTTCAAATGGGGCAAGCCCCATGTGAAAGGGGCTGCATCAGTCTTACTCCTGCTGTGAGGCAGGCGTAAGAAATTGACGCCTTTGTGTCCTAGAAGTGGCTCAGTGAAATCTTATAGATTTCACTTTGTCACTTCTATGACCCTTTCTTGCGTCAGAATGCCCACCCTGCACACATTATACCTGGCGTAGATATAATGTAGCGCAGGTGATCACAAAGTGACGCATCTACCTAGATGCGTCACTTTGTAAATATGGTGCAACAAGGCACATTTTTTACGTTGCTGGTGCGTCACAAAAAGTGACGCACTGGCGGCATAAAAGTGACGCGCGTCCTCATAAATGAAGCCCCTCTCTGTATACCGAGCAAGCAAATTACTACAAACATCTCGGTAAATGCTTTTGCCAACAATCATTGATAAAACCAAGCACAATATTGCTTTCTTTTCCCAAATAAAACCACGCAAATCATGCCCATGTTCCCAACTTGCACACTGTTGAACAACCCAGAATCTCCCAACACATTAACACTTTGAGATGAAAGATGCACAGGATGGGGAGGTTTATTGGGAGCAATATGTAATCCTCATTATGTTTACATGCAGTGCTTTATGTTGTTAAAGTTTTAATAGTTGGTGGTTGGTAGGGTAGATTCATGACAGTACCCCCCTCGTAGAATTCCCCCTAAGACTTCAGGGACTGGTTTTGGTTTATCAGGATAACTGCTACAAAAAAAGTTCAGAACCTTTGGAGCATTCTGTAGATTGGCAAGTGGTTCCCAGGAACGTTCTTCTGGGCCATATCCCTTCCAGTCCACCAAATAAAACAACTTACCCTTAATCCGTTTAGAATCGAGTACAGATTTAACTTCAAATTCTGGAACCCCATCTACCTCAATAGCTGGGGGACCGGGTAAAAGTCTTGTGTTGGGATTGAATGGTTTCACTAAAGAAACATGAAATACTGGATGAAAACGATATTTTGAAGGAAGAGTTATTTAACAGTAAGAGGATTAAGTACCTTTTCTATAACAAATGGGCCTACAAACCTTGGGCAAAATGTTTTATGACTCTCAAGTTTTAAATGTTTAGTAGACAACCAAAATTTATCTTAAATTGAGTAAATTGGTGGTTTAACACTGTGTTTATCAGCAATTATTTTTTGAGTTTCTTTTGCTTGGGCTAAGTGATGTTGAGCTTGCTGTTGTATTGTCACTAAATGGTTTACATAATCAGTAATAGTCGGAATTGTAGTGAAAATGTTATCTAATCCCATGACAACTTTGCGGTGAAAACCATGAGCACAGAAAAAAGGAGTCATTCCTATGGAAGAATGATCTGTATTGTTGTAAGCAAATTCCATTGTCCATAAAATATCTGACCATTCTTGATCACAAGTGGTTAACATACATCTTGCAAATTGTTCTATAGTTTGATTTGTGCGTTCTGTTAAACCATCTGTTTGGGGATGATAACTGGATGAAGTTCGCACTTCCATGTTCAAAGATTTTCCCAAGTCTTGCCAAAAGTGGGAAATAAATTGGGACCCTCTTTCCTAAACTACAATAGGTAATTCCATGTAATCTCACAATTTCTTTTCTGAAAACATGCCGAAGGAAGTTTCTTGAAAGGAATAAAATGAGCCTCCCTTGAGAAATGGTCTACAACAGTTAAAATTGCGGTGAATCCAGCTTTAGTACGAGGTAATTCAACAATGAAATCAAGAGAAATAGTATGCCATGATTGAGGCGGTATAGGTAGAGGTAAAAGCAAACCACTGGGAGCATGATGTACTGCTTCGTTCTGAATACAAATAGTACAAGTGTCAACAAAACGTTGGATATCTTTAAATAACTGATACATTTTAGAGATTCCAGGATGGACTGACAAAAGTGAATCATGAAATGTTTGAAAGACTCGGTTTTGAAGTGACGCAGTAGGCACATAGATTTGATCATTCATATATAATAAATCATCTCTTCATTGCAAAAGTGGATAGATCTTTTTCCATTCATCCTTTGTTTTTGTTTTAAGCGCAGCTGGAATGTCTGATAATACATTAGTATCAATAAGACCTATCTGGAAATGTTCTGCAGGTATGATAGGATGTACTTTTTCTTGTTTTGTATTCATTTCATCACTTATACCTATTCTAGATAAAAAATCAGCTTTATTGTTTTCTTTTCCTGGATGGTAAGTGAAGATAAAATCATAGTCATTTCAAAACAATGTCCAGCGTAATTGACAGGCAGACAAAGCTTTGACAGATTTTAAAGTTTGTACATTTCGGTGGTCTGTGTAGATAGTTACCAGGTGTCGAGCGCCTAGCAGATGGTGTCGCCATTCTTTGAATACAGCTTTAATAGCTAATAACTCTCTATCAGCTATGGCATAATGTTGTACTGTGGGAGACAATTTCCTTGAATAATATGCAATAGGATACATTTGTCCTGTATCTTTGTGTCTTTGAGATAGTATGCCTCCTATAGCAAATTGAGAGGCATCTGCTTCTACTATGAAAGACTGAGCAGGCTCAGGATGTCTCAAGACAGGGGCTGAAGTGAACTGATTTTTTTAGGTTTTGAAAGACTAGTTCAGCTTCTGTATTCCATTCAAATTTTGTATTTTTCCACAAATGTTTTGTGATAGGAGTGATTATTTTGGAAAAATTCTCAATGAAACGCCTGTAAAAATTGGCATATACCAAAAAACTTTGGACCTGTTTCACTGTCTTTGGACTTGGCCATTCTATTGTTGCTTGTACTTTTTTAGAATCCATCTCAATTCCAAAAGGACTTTCTTCCAATTTTACAAACAATGAAATTGTAAAAGCTGTTGAAGAATGGCTCTCACCTGCTTTACATGTTCAGACTTATTTTTTTAATAAATAAGGATGTCGTCTATGTAAACAACACAGCATATGTCAAGAAATGATCTCAAAACCTAATTTATAAAAAACTGGAATGCTGCTGGAGCGTTACAAAGTCCGAAGGGCATGACTTGATATTCAAACAACCCAAATTTTGTACGGAAGGCTGTCTTCCATTCATCACCCTTACGGACTCTTACTAGGTGGTATGCTCCTCATAGATCCAGCTTAGTATAAATGGTTGCATCCTTTATCTGATCTAATAATGTTGGTATCAAAGGTCACGGATATCTATTTTTTACAGTAACCTTGTTGATAGCGTGATAATCAATGCACAAGTGAAATTCTCCCCCTTTTCTAGGAATAAAAAAGAGTGGGGAGGAAACTGGAGACTTAGAGTGTCTTATAAAACCATTCGCTAGGTATTGATCGAGATATTTGCGTAAATGCTCATTCTCTTTCTCTGCCAGCGCATAAATGCGACTGCATGGTAACGTTGCTCCGGGCATTAAGTCAATATGACAGTCATAGTCTCTGAGTGGTGGTAATGTGTTTACCTTGTTTTTGTTGAATACGTCTACTAAATCATTATAGTCATCATGAAATCCGTTGAAAATCAAAACGCTTTTAGACTCTCTGGGAAAGTCATAACCTTGTATAAGAAGTTCTGAGATTGGATGTTGTTGCAAACACTTAGTATGACAATAGTCTGATTTGAATAATATTGTTCTGTGTGTCCAGTCAATGTAAGGGTTGTGGAGTACCAACCATGGGATTCCTAATATCAATCAAAACTGAGGAGCACCAATGATATCAAAAGATATCGCCTCACAATGTGTTGAAGCACAAGTCATGTTTAATAACTCAGTATGATGTTGTATAGGACCTGATGTTTATTCCTTACCATCTACAGCTCGTACAATTTCCATAATTTCTTTTACAATTTTTCTTAAACCTAACTTAAGGAATAATTGAGTATCTATAAAGTTGCCTGTAGCTCCTAAGTCAATTAATGCATCCATGGACCAGGACCTCCTTTTATCTTTTTGAGATTGAAGTAAGATTCTTATGCTAAGCTGGCAATGGGAGGCTGTTAGAGTCGTGGAGGCCAGACCGGTTTGTTCACTTGGTAAATTGACCTCTTTATCCACCAAGTTTTTTAGTTTTCTGACTGCTAAGTTGTGACTACATCACCAGTCTTTATCTTATATTTAGTAGGCTGAGTTGGACACTCCTTAACAAAATGTCCTGTTTCCCACAATACAAGCATTGATTTAACTTTCTACGTTTTTCCTTTTCTTCTTTAGTTAGTGGTCCTTTGATGGTTCCGATTTGCATAAGTTCTACCATATCTAATTTAGTAGGTGACTCATTCCTGATACTGGATTTCTCTTTAAACACAAACATCTAGTGATCAGACTTCCCTTTCTCACCTTTTCTTTCTGAAATACGGTGATTACGCTTTACGACAAGATCTATAAATTCCTCACAATCAGTAGGAGGATCCAAAATGTGCATAACCATATCCTTTAGTTCATCCTTTAACCCCCGATAGAATAAGGAAACCCGCTTTTCTTCGGGCCACTCAGTCTCAATTACCAATCTATTGAATGTTGAAATGTAACAGATCTGAAGTTTTCTGTTTAAGGTTAAGTAATTCATGATCTGCTGATTGCACAAACACATGTTTTGCAGCAAAAAAACTTAATGGTGTTCTTAAAGCGCCGAAAGTCATATAAGATCGGGTCATCTATTCCCACAAAAGGTACTGACCATAAAGCTGCATCTCCTCCTAAATATGACAGAAGAAAGGCTCATCAGGAAAAGTGGTGGGTTTTACTACAAAATGTACATTACTTTGATTTAAGAATATTGTGAATTTATTACAATCCCCATTAAATCTTTCTGGGGTGCCAGAGGTACCGTAACTGGTGTAACCACCTGAATCTGAGTCGAAGCTGAGGTTGCGGGAGTAGCAGTTCCACTATACACTGTTTGCATCGCTGGATGGAAGGTGGGTGGTTTTAATATCGGTTTACTTTCTGATGGAAGACTCAAATTGGATGGACTAATGGTTTGCATATTGGTTTGCAAAACAGAGATGTCTCTTCGTAATTCAGCATTTTCTGATTTAATTTCTGCTAACATTGTAGCAATATCCTGTAAAGACACCTGCGGAGTTTATTCCATAGCGTCTGAGCGAAACAATGTACCTGGGCTTAGCCTTCTGTCAGGTTTACCAAGGCACTCCTACCTGTTTGGTCTTGACTCTTACCTGTAAGGCGCTTGGTAGTGTTTCGCAGAGACCTTATGGGCCAAACTCCCCGAAACCCTATCCTACAACCTGTGACTTATCTTAAACACTGAAGGTTGGTGATAGTAGTTAGGGAGGAGGGCCGGATTAGGACGCTAATGGAATTTCTTGTAGTCGACCTGCGAAGCAACAAGAAGCTCCTTCAGAAAAGATTCTACAAAGTTTGTCTTTAACACTTTTTGTACTAACTACAGACTAAGGTATTATTCTTAAAGTCAAAAGATTCCTACCTGCGATCTATTAAGGTGGGCTTTATGTCCAAGATGTCATTGTGATTGGCGTTTCAGTAGTTGTGGAAGGTTTTGGTTGGATTGAAGTTCTTTTGGAGTAAATGTTGATTGAATCAGTCAAGCGTCAATTGTTCTGGGACAAAATAGCAAAATTATATGATGAGTATTTTCCTTAGTCTTGTCTCAAGATCTATCTATTACTAACAGTATTTCTAATAGATTCACTTTCGTGGACTTACTTGTTCAATCCTTTACTCAAATGCTCCTCATGCCAAACACCTTCTGAATTGAGTTTAAATAGGAGCAAAAAAATACAAATTTTCTTATGAATTATATATAATTTAAATGTTCATAAATATCCATAATGTCTTTAAGTTCAAATCTCCCTTTTTCTTTTTTTAAAAAAAAGGAAAGTTCCAAAAATTGTTCTTCTTTCTTTTTCAAAGTACCTCTCTTGCGATGGGCGCCTGAAAAAAATTAAGAATGTACTTAGTTTTGCTTCTCTTCTCCTTTAAGTTTCATCTTGCAGGTATGAAGCCAAGTAGAAGACTCTGGAAGCCAGAATAAAACCTGAAAGTTCCCTGGAAAAGGAGGATTCTCAGTGCGATGTTTCCCCAAAGAGATCTTGAAGGCTAAGCAAGTTCTAGAGCCTGGGTGTGTCCTTAAATACCTCTGCCACACCCAAGCACGTCCTTCGATCCAACCACGTATGGGCGTCCTCACGCTGTGTTCAAGAAATCACACAGCGCAAGAGAAGCCGCATACACGATTGTTTTCTTGCATGCTTTTCCCGTTTTAAAAGACGGAAGACAAAGCATGTGCATACAAGTGTCCTCGAGGTTTTTCAAATTGCCTGAATTGTGAAACACTCTCTCTGTATACTGAGCAAGCAAATTACTACAAACGTCTCGGTAAATACTTTTGTCAGCAATCATTGATAATACCAAACACAATATTGCTTTCTTTTCCCAAATAAAACCACGCAAATCCTGCCCATTTTCCCAACTCGCACACTGTTGAGCAACCCCAAATCTCCCAACACATTAACACTTTGAGGTGCAGAATGCACAGGATAGGGGTGGGTTTTTATAGGGAGCAATATGTAATCCTCATTATGTTTACATGCAGTGCTTTACGTTGTTGAAGTTTTAACAGTTGGTGGTTGGTAGGGTATATACATGACACCGTCCTGCAGAAAAACAATCATCGGAGACATTTTCCTCTTTCTCTGTGTGCTGAAGAATGTACCACACGTTGCATGAGTAACAAACAAAGAGGAATAAAGATTTTGATGCATTCTCAGGTCTCCCATTAATGGTAAATCTGGGAATGCACTACAATCCATGGGTGGATGTGTGGGAACACCCATGCTCCAACCATGGAACGCCTCCCTGGGGCAGAGTAATGCAAGGCAGCGATTTGCACTTCCTTGTGTCACTCTAGAATATTCAAGCTATGCAGGGCCACACAAGGAGGCCTTGCGTGACTTGATAAATCTCACTTAGATTTTGTGTTGCTCTTGAGCCCTGTGTGGTGCAAGGGTGACACAAAAACCTTGATAAATCTGGCACCTAGAACTTTTATTCATACCATAGTTAATTTTATTTTATGTTCCTTTGCCTTCTTACGTATCCACCTAGGCCTAGCTACAGAAAAATCTCCTATTTCTCCAAGCTGTGCTTATGACTTCAGCCAAAAGTCTGTGTTGCACACCACTCTAACACCTAACCAAATACTGCCTTATTACAACTACCAGTCCCACCTTCTGCTCTGTAGAGCTGGACCTCTGCCCGAATTTCCTGGGGGTGAGGGGTTCCTTGCCTTACATGTCGACATTTTGCGCCGCGTTAAAACATCCTTAACGTAAAAACGTACATCTCATGTACCATGGAAATATAATGGGTATGCTGTCACAAAGCTTAAATATAAGATTTATGTTTGTATTTCATATGTTTCAATTTCAAAATTCAAAAGATATAAGTAAGAAGTCCACCAACTCTTGCTGAACTAAGGACATTTAAGTACTAAATGAGAGTTCGTTATCACGGCTCCTAATGCATCTCACAATGTGGCCCAAGGGTCAGTAGAATGCATCCCCTGCACATACGAGGAAGGAAAGAAGGGAGGACACTCAACCACAATGCAAGCAAAACAGCAGCGTGAAGATTCCATGCTGTGCTCAGTATCAATGTATATTAAAGAAATCATCCATGTTTCACATTTATAAAAGCAATCTCACATCGAGTCTCTTTTGTCACCGCATACAACTACAAAGTGATTTACGTTACACTCTAATGTGCATTTTTTTGAGTCAAAAGTTGTAAACAAAAGGACAGAGAAAGGGCAGGAATGTGGCATATTTAAGTCAATACGGTGAATTCCTGCCCTTTCCCTTGCGCGGGCGCCCTATTTGTTGCTTAAAACCAACTCAGGCAGCCGTGCACTATCGTACGTTGTCAGGAGAATTGTTCTTGTACAGGAAACTGCACATTCCTGCACAAAAACAACCCCCTGAGGCTTTTTCCTCTTTGCAGAATGCAGCAGACATAGATGAAAAAAACTAAGAGACATAAAGTTATTTACTCGTTACACCTCACCTGGGGAGGCTTAGGTTTGTAGCACATTCCTAGGTCTACCACTTCTGGTAAATGTGTGAATTCATCAAAATCCATTGATGTTGCATGAGAACACCCATGCAACACCCATGGAAACTCCTTGCTTGCACATAATATTGCAATGCAGCGATTTGCGCTGTGCGGCATTACTTGAGATTCATTAGGCCATTCAGGGCCACGCAAGTCCTTGTACGTCTGGAATTGCGTCAAAGACCATGCGAGTCGTGTGGGAACACCCAACCCCAATCCCCATGGAATGCCTCTCTTGCTCAGAATAAGGCAACGCAGTGATTTGTGCTACGTTGCATTATTCCATATTTGTGAAGCCATTCAAAACCACGCAAGGTAGCTTTGTGGGGTTTCATAAATATGATTTGGGGCTTTGCATTGTGCATATACCACTTAGTATAGTGCAATCATGATGCAAGACCCTCACAAATATGCCAACAACTGAACTATGCTTCTTTACATTGCCATCTCATCTGACCAGTGCAAATCATTGTGCTGCCATTATTGATTTAGCTAATTGCAATTACACATGTAATAGTACTGTCTGCTTGAAAAGTGTTTACATTTGCTTGACTCCTGGGGCAGAAAAAGTGCTATGGCAGATCGAAGGCATCTGCGCCATTGGGCACTCAACCCTTGATTTTATAGGTACAATTCCTATGACTCCCCTTACCCAAAACAGAGCTATGGTGAAAGATGATTAGAGTGCCAATATCTTGCTGAATGAAAATGAGGAAACTCCCAAACTCTTGCAGTGCAGTGGGTCTAGGAGCTTTTCCTTCCCAACTTGTTAGAAGATTTTGTGCATTGGGTTGCAGTTACATTTTCGTATAAGGCAGATATGCAGTGTGGGACCCTGTCTGGCAGTGACTGCTACCACCAACAATGGCCTAGCTTACAAAGCAAACCTAGGTTAGTAGGGAGCACCATTAACTACAAGAAGTCAAAAGTGTTGCAGGCTGACTCTTGGCCCTTCTGAAGTCACCACAATTATTTATTATTTATATGAACTTGTATTGCGCGCAGCTACCCTCAATGGGTTTCCCGGCGCCAGAGATAGATAAGAAGAAGAAAACAAGCAGATGGCCCAAAACGAGACATGCACTCCAGGAAATTAATTGAATAAAAAGGTCTTCAACTTTTTTTGAAAGGAGAGGAGATCAGTCTCGGCTTTCAGAGCTAGCGGAAGAGCATTCCACATCTTTGGGCCAAGATAAGAAAACGAGCGGCCACCCATTTTGGCCAGTTTATTTTAAGGGAACGAAAAAATCGCCACTAGTAGAGGATCTTAAAGCCCGACCAGGCTTATAAACTTGAACCAGGCTCTGCAAGCATTTTGGTGCAGAGCCCTGCCTGATTTTAAAGAGGAGGCATAAGGTTTTAAATTTTACGCGGTTCGCGACTCTAAGCCAATGAAGGTCAAGTAAGGCCTGAGCTGCGGAGGATCTTCGGGGTACATTACACAACAAACGGGCTGACGAATTTTGCACCACTTGCAGCTTGTTTATAGTGGCCTTATCGGCCCCAAGATAGAGCGCATTCCCATAATCAATACGAGAAATCACGAGGGCCTGGACGACAGTTCTCCAGGTGGAGCAAGGCAGCATCCATAGGATCTTTTGCAACCATTTTAAGGTGGAAAAACAGGTTGCAGCGACCTTTGTTACCTGCTGTCTCATAGAGAGCCTGTCATCTATGAGAAAGCCAAGGTTGCGGGCAACGGATGCTGGCTTCGGCAGAGGACCCATGTCACTGGGCCAGTGCCGAGGACCCTACAGATCTTTATTCTTGCCCAGGATAATGACCTCGGTCTTGTCACCGTTGAGCTTGAGCAGATGGTCGTGCATCCAAGCAGCAACGCATGACAGGCCAGTTTTTAAGGCAGATAATTCATGGCCCTCACTGCTGGAAAGAGAGAACACGATCTGTGTGTCATCGGCGTACGAATAAATCGGCAACCCGGCGTCCTCCACGATAGTAGCAAGGGGTCTGATATAGATATTAAACAGCAAAGGGCTGAGAATCGACCCCTGGGGGACGCCGTATGCCGATGAATAGACAGCAGATTCAGCTTTTGTCGAGAACACCTGCAAGGTGCGCTCACCTAAAAAGGAGGCAATCCAGGCCAGCGCAGATCCAGCAACATCAAGGGAGCGGAGAGAGTCAAGAAGAATGGAATGAGACACGGTATCGAACGCTGCACTCAAATCCAAAAGGATGAGTGCAAAGGTTTCCCCGCGATCGATACCGTGTCGGAGCCTCTCCGTCACCCCGAGGAGAGCGGATTCAGTGGAGTAGTGTGCGCGAAACCCGGATTGGGACAGATGGAGATATCCCCGTTCTCGACAAACGAATTAAGCTGAGTGTTCACATGTCGTTCCAAGATTTTAGAACATGCAGGCAGCAGGGATATGGGCCTGAAGTTGGATAGGTTGGAGGTGTCCGCACCGTTTTTTTCCAGCAAGGGAACAACCATGGCCTGCTTTCACTCCTGCGCCAGCAGGGACTCTGTAAGAGAGGTATTTAAGAGTCTAATTAAGACTCTCCTGGGCTCAAGGTCCAATAGTTTTAGAATTTTCATAGGAACAGGGTCCTGAGGGGAGCCTGACCTAATACTGTTCAGGCATGATAAAAATTAATGTCATTGAACAGCAGCCAATCGTGAATATACATTGAAGGAGAAGGAAGAGGACTGCTAAAAGTAGTCACCGTTAGAGGTTCAGCAAGTGGCGGAGAAGTATTCAGAGATTCATGGATACGCTCCACCTTAGAAATAAAAAAGTCTGCAATGGCATCGCACTGTGGTTTATTTATTATTATTATTTATTGGTTGCAATTGGGCCTGGGAACAAAGCAATGGTACTCTAGTCTTAGTAGTCAAATATCAGTCATATCATTTGGATCTTTCGCATATGATGTAGCACAAAATCCATTTTCATTTGTAGGGGTGCATTATAATTCACACGTGTAGAATGTATCTGCATATAATGTTATGTTGTGTTAACCAAAGTGTTTGGATCTTGTAATGTAATAACATAAATGTGATGTATTGAGGCCACTATGTAGAATACGTGAAGAATTAATGTGGAAAATAAAACGTATCCATCAGAAAAAACTAACAGAAACACTCATGTTGGGCAACTGTCAACCATTTATTACTGAATGTGTTTATTAATCATGTTATTTTGTATGTAGGAAAGAATATTAATATAATGTGCCTTATTTTCTATGTAGTTTCTTAAAGCTCATGTTCTATTTCTCTTATGTTAGCTGACTCTTGTAGGCCTGAAATACAGTTTCCCTGAAATAAGAATTAATATTTAGAATTTCTTGTCCATGTTGGATTCTGTTCTTTCTCACGTTTGTGTTGCAAGTGGAAGAAGGATCTTTGTTAGATAGAATGTTAGGCAAGGAGAGAAGAGGATACATTGGGAGTTAATGTTGATAAGAGAACTGTTGTATTTTCTCAATGGAGAAGTCCTGGGAATCTAGGTCATCCTGTTACTGTTCGGGAGCATCGCCATCCTGTAGAAACTACCTATGATAATGTTGCCTGATCGGATGGCGCAGCCCTGAAAGAATTGGTTAAGACACCTGTAATATTGGAACATTGCATGCTGGGAGAGAGCCCCACTTCTTCTTTGCCTTTGGAGAGAGAGAGCATTTTAGAACAAGCTCTGTCTCAGTTGCTTCATGCTACCTGACCCATTGAAGTGGAAGGACTTCTAAGGAAGACTCCACAGACTGACACACTATCCTGCCCCGAAGAATGCTTAAGTAGGGATGTCAAGTTAGTGCTAGTGTAGGGATAGATAAATGCTTTATTTTCACCAACCCTCGATGCAGGGAAACTGGGACTCATGTTTTCTGATTTTCAGCATCCTAATTCTTGAACTAATTGTTTTGTGCATGCTGCACTGCCTCAACCTTATTCTCAGATTTGGCTTTATGTTAATTCTGATTATTTTCTACACCCTCTTCTTGAGGTGTCTGTAAGTTCAGTTATTTTTGGCTTTGTAATAAATCGACTAACCTTACTTAGCAGTCTGTGGTTACTATGGGTCTAGAGAAACAGTGATTGATTTGTTTGACATTGTTAACGATGTCTCTTCCCTCCACATTTTCATGCTGGAAAAAAGTTCCATCGACTTGAGGTTCTAGAGCAGATCTAGAACACACAAGCTCAGCTCCTTCACTTACATACTCCACTCCCTCAAAGATTATACATTGCTAGTTTGTTCTGGAACTGCAGTGTTTGCTAGACCCCCTGACACTAAGAACTTAGCCAATGTGCCAGCGTGAATATGAAAGCCTGGAACCACTCCACACCCCACTGAGAAACATTTGAGTGAAGTCTGTTTCAGGTAGCGATCAATCAAATGAGGCATTACAAGAATAGGTAATGAAACTGTTAATATTGATAAATGCGATGTTGATAGACACCATTATACATGGGCGTGTAACAAACTCACCTCACTGTTGTTAAACTCACTGAATATGACCCCCTGCTCAATCCTGAGTCAGAAATACGTAGTCAGGCAGGCCCTGTACCCTGGGCCCAAGCAACGGATTGACATATCACAGATGGGGGGTCAAGTAACCCTTCGACAAATACGCGAACAGGAAAACTAAGATCGACCCCACAGACAGGCAGCAACACCACAATGGTCTCAGAAGATTGCCCCCCACTAAAACACATTTGGTCGAAGGGGCGCGCAGTGGGCGTGTAACAAACTCACCTCACTGTTGTTAAACTCACTGAATATGACCCCCTGCTCAATCCTGAGTCAGAAATACGTAGTCAGGCAGGCCCTGTACCCTGGGCCCAAGCAACGGATTGACATATCACAGATGGGGGGTCAAGTAACCCTTCGACAAATACGCGAACAGGAAAACTAAGATCGACCCCACAGACAGGCAGCAACACCACAATGGTCTCAGAAGATTGCCCCCCACTAAAACACATTTGGTCGAAGGGGCGCGCATTCCAAAAACATCATAAAATGAGATGCTACACTATGTTAGGAACATTCAGCCAATCAGAACACCGCATGCATACTACACACAGTAATCACACGCTCCCCATTTTGGGCATCTTAATACACACTCACTAGCTCCTTATTGTATTCACGCAGGATCGAGACCCACCTGTCTTTCTTATCAAGTGACCAAATTTATGACTATGTGACTAGGCCCAGATTCCTGCCCTAAAAAGAATGCACAAGATGCTTTAATACACTTTGTGAAATATATTAAATGATGGCCTTAACCAATGTACTTTGAGACAGTCTTCAGGCCCCAGCTTTGTTGCGTGCTCTCCCGGCCCTTGCGTTTAATTAAACCAACTATTTCTGTTTTGCCAAACGCCTCGTATTTCATTTGTTCATTAAGAATCAACACACTCAATACAACTGGAAAATGAAGACTGCATTTTAAAGATGTATTTTAAAATCCATAACCTAGTCTCTGCACATGTGTTGGAAACTGTGTTACAGGTTGAGAGTTTGGTATAGCCCTGCTCAAACAGCAACCACAATTATTGTCAGGGTGAAGTCACAAGCATACCCAAATTAACCTAAGCTTAACCCTCTGGTAGCTTGGCAGCAAGCAGTCAGGTTTAACTTAGAGGCAATGTGCAAATTATGTAAGCAGCACCACACAAGAATACTCCCACACCGATTTAGAAAAATATAGTATGATTTAATAAATTGTTAGCAACCAAAATAACGAAAATCTAATCGATAGAGCAAGAGATATGCCATTTAAATATTTAAGTGAAACAGGCCAACTGTGGTTATCCGGACGTGACGACTGGGACAAAATCATAAGTTTAGGCCGACTGCAATGGAACGTGGGCCAGATACAAAGACCAAGTAAGGGCTGCTGAAGAAAGTACCCTAAATCCTGATTGTGGAGAGGTGTGAGATCCCACGTCAAGGATGTGTTGCACAGCAGCTGTTTTTAAGAGCTGTGGGGCTGCGGTGTCGAGGATGCTGTTGATGAGTGGTTTGCGATGTGAGGTCTGGCATTGGGGATGTGTTGCGCAGTGGTGGTTATGAAGATGCTGCAGGAGTGCAATGTGAAGTCCTGTGTAGTCCTCGAGGATGCAGTAGATGAGGGTCTTGCAATGTGGTGGTCTGCATTTAGGATATGTCATGCAGCAGTGAATCTAAGGAGGCTGTGATGTCAAGTCATGTGCTGGCACTGCATTGTGCAATGTCAGTTCTGCAACAAGGCTGCAGGGAGATGCATTGTGCTTCATCAGTTCAACTCACGGGCTGGCAGAGCACCTTTAGGGCCACTTCAAAGGGTCCAGGACTGGAGTGGCATCACTTGAGTGGCAGGAATCACAGCAGAGAGTGTCCAGGTGTTGGGTTGAAGGTGGATGGAGCATTATCTGTCCAGAGGCTCTGTTCAGGAGGCTAGTCAACTAGCCCTTGGAGTCACTCTGTTGGTTTTGGGATAAAAATGTAGGTCTAGTCCTTCTTACTCAGGTAGCAGTTGTTGATAGCAGGACAGCAGGGCATCAGAGTAGCAGTCCTTTTGTCAGAGTGGCACATCAGTCCTTCTAAGTATTCCACAGGTCTAGAAGTGTACTGATGAGTTGGGTCTGAGGGTACATACTTTATACCTGGTGCAAACTTTGAAGTAGAAGGTTTTGGAGGTTTCAAGCCCCAGAGGTATTAGGAATTTCCTGCCTCCACCCCAGAGGTCATTCTTCAACAGCTATCATTTGTTCTTACTAAATATAAGCATTCCCTCTGAGCGTTTGATAAGAAAGAATTATTATACCTGGCCCTTTCTACAGGGTCACCCCAAACGTTTTGCCTTATTCGTCCATTTTTTATCTTGTTTCTTGTTGGCCTTAGGACTCTGTGCATTTACCATTGCTAACTAGTGCTAAAATGTGTGTGCTCTCTCCTTTAAACCTGGTGAAATTGGCTTACACCCAATTGGCACATTTAATTTACTTCTAAGTTGCTGATAAAGTGGTATACCATATGCCCAGGGCTGGTAAATTGAATGCTACTAGTGGACCTGCAGCACCTATTTATCCACCCACTTAAGTAGCCCTTTTAAACATGTCTCAGATCTGCCATTGTTGCCTCTGTGTGCCTCTGTGTGCGGTTTTAAACTGCCATTTTGTCCTGGCAAAATAAACCGTTCAGGGGTGCTATCTTGGGACTGAGGTTTATTAAGAGGCTTATAACTGCACTGGGCATGGTGTTGATGGGGTCCTAGTGGGGACAAAGAATTATGCACTTATTTACTGCATGTAGGACATCACCCACTGTAATCCCACATTGAAGGCAAGTTGGATTGGCTGCCATATTCATGTACCATAATTGTTGTGTGGTTAGGTATAAGTGATGTAAGTATTTAAATTGTACCTAGTTGAATCTCACAGTTATTGCCGAGGAAATCCTCCCATCTCTCCAGCAATGCTAAGGAGGAGTGTGGAATATTAATTACTAGTGATTTATATATCCCGCCCCTATTGAGAGGGAGAACTAAGCCAGTGGATAGATGGACGTGTGTCGCCACTGAGGAGTCTGTGTCAGAATGGTCCCCTCTACGAGCACAGTTCTCTACCAAGCATGTATAATAGGTTCCCTAATTTGTGTTTAACAAAGTGCTGCAGTGTTTTTGTGCATCGTCTGTAGAGACGGGAAAGACCATTATAGTATAAGAGTCGTACCGGATGTTGCCTTTCATGCAAATAGTACAAAAAATTAGATGCCGATCTCAAACATTCAAGAACCTGTAAATGAGTGGTCTAACAAGGGCTCCCAGAGGTGTTTCATGGCCCAAGGCTTGATGAACACGATCCAGTTGCAAACAACAAAAAGCTCCCATGCAGGGATGATAGTGTTGAGCCAGGATTTTAGGAGCTGGCCAGGATCTAGGAATTTGGTCCCTCACCCCTCTGAGTTTTCCCACAAAACTCCCATGGGTTGTGATGCATTTCCAGATTTACAGTGACTTGTAAACCTGGGAATGTTTCAAAACATTACGTGTCCCAAGGTGAGGCATAACAAGAAGAAATAACTTGTTTTATCCTGTTTATTCCTCTTTCCATGTGTCCTGCATTCTGCATTGTGCAAGGGTGCCTGCATTGGCGCTAGGCTGCCGAAACAGCACCCGTGCATTGGTTAAGGACAGGAATGCACCATATTGGATAAATACAGTGCATTCCCTCTCTTTCACTTTAATGTAGAGGAGCGCAGATGAGACCCTAGGTTTGCTGGACTCAAGTGGGCACTCCATCTGTCTTCTCTGTATGCTGGCCGCCACCATTTTGGTTATCGCAGTGGAGCAGCTCAGATCTGCTCCATTTGCATATGGTCCTTGCCTGTCTCGAAACAGTGAGGGGGGGAATCAGCAGGAGTGGCAATATCAGTGTCGGGCCAGTATGAGCTGTGCATATTGGTGTATGTTGTGGGAATTTGGGGTATTATAAGGGCAGTGGCTGAAATACTTCTAAGATGCATGCCTCATGTTGACTGCCTAATGCCTGCTCTTTTTTAATAATTACACCATATATACAAAAACACAGACAAAAAATGCCTATCTTCATTCAATGCTTGAGGCACCAGTTCTGATATAAAACCTGCAAACAAGCAAGGGGCCGTTCAGTATTTTTGCTGGCCTGCTTGCTTGATTATGCTGGAACCTTCTAACTCCGAGGGTCAAAACTCAGGTAGACTTTATCTACAATTAAAGTCCTGATGTGCCCTTCCTGAATCTTGTTCCAGCATAGAGTCAACGCGTTTCGAACCCACGTATTATTGAGGGGTTTTCCTCAGGACCTGGACTGGAAACTGTCCTGTACTGAAATGTAGCATTGACGGAGCAACAGTATTCTCTCTCTCAGGGGCACTGTAGTTCTGTATTTCTTACGGTAGAAATGTTCTTCGATGTTTCAAAATTCTAGGGGCAATGCCCGATGATGTGTGCTCATGGACAGAGGAGGCGCAATTGGATCACGATGGTCAGGGGAGTATTAATTCATGATCCTGCCGGGTGTCCGCTCGATGTTCGGCATTCGCGACGCGGAGAGACACACTCAAAGACCATAATAGGCCCTAGTTGGCACGACACTAGGGTCACTTGAGGAGGCTCAGTGCTCGGCTGGGAATAAATGTTGCCAAAGTGGGCGAGCCATAACTCATCTGGGATAGAGCATTCCAAAATTTGGTTTTCCATCCCAGAAAAAAAGGGCTGATTGATGATGGTGTAAAAGCGGCCAATAATACAAAGGACGCTTCGCTGGAATAACCATACAACATTTATTAAGTTAAGTGGTTAACCTGACGACCTCAGCCACAGCCTCTCTTCGGAGTCAGCTTCTCACACCCACCCCCGGAGCTCGCCTTGGAACGCTGGTCGCGGTGACATTCTAAGTGATGTCACCGCGAGGAGCTCCATTACATGCGAGCCGCCGGGGGGGAATACAGGTGGGATATACCACACATCCCCCTCCTCTGCGGAATGAAACATGAGGATTAACAAAAGAACAATAGTATTGCAGAGCATCACATCATAACATATTGATCAAAATATCTGGGGGGTCTGGTCACTCTCCTGCTAGACCTACCACCTGGGTGCGGGACCGGCAACAGCTTCTTAGTGTTAGAACCTTTGCTCTTCCCCACATCACCTTCACCCTCCCCTTCACTATTGGAGTCATGCCCGGGTGGGTGAAATCTCACTACTCTTCCCAGGTTCCAGATCTTCCCCTCTTGAGTCTTCACAGCATTCTTGAACAATTTGGTGATCTTGGTTGGACTACTGTATCCTGACCAACTTGCTCTACCAGTAGGGGTTCTGATCTTGATGTTATCCCCTACTTTGAACCCGGCCTCCCGTGTTGATTTGAGACGGTCATATCTTTCTTTCCTTTCCACCATGGCTCCCTCTTGTTTCTCCAGGCTTTTTGCTTCTTTGGAGTGATCTGACCATCCCTTGTGCCACCCCATCCATCCTGGGGATAGCTTGGTGTTCGGTACTCTTGCCCGGAGCAACTCGAAGGGGGTGACCCACGTTGTTTGGTGCGGGGTGAACCTGTACGCTTCTACCCGCCTCCATATTTCTTCCTTCCAGCTTAAACCACTAGCCTTGGCTAGTTGAATGCTTTCCTTGAGGGTTTTATTAAAACGCTCGATCATGCCGTTGGTCTCGAGGTGATACAGAGCACATCGTTTGTGTGTGATACCTCTCCCCTCCAGGAAGTCTTCCATCTCTTTAGAACATAATTACACCCCATTGTCTGTGAGTAGGCTGCTGGGTAGCCCTTCCCTGACAAACAACTCTTGCATGAACTCGATGACGACCTTGGTTGTGACTTCACTCACTAGTCTCACCTCCGGCCACCTAGAATACATGTCCATGAGCACCAGAATATACGGCGTGCGCACTTCTCCCGTCAATGGACCCACAATGTCCAGTGCCAATTCCTCCCAGGGTCCTGACGGTGGCGGCCTGCACACCATTGGAGGTGTCAGTTGTTTCAAGATTTTGTCACTGTTGCTGCACGGAATGCAGTCCCTAATTTTCCTTTCAATTGCAAGGTCCATGCTTGGCCACCAGTAGTTCTCTCTCAGCCTTTGCTTCGTCTTGGTGTTACCCATGTGGCCTTCGTGGGCTATCTCAACTAGGTCCCCTCCCACCGACGCAGGTGGTACTAGACTTGTTCCCCTGAACAGGCATTCATCGACTATGGACAGCTCGTCTTTGACAACCCAGTACGGCCGCAGAGTCTCCTCCCTTTTATCTTCGTGTTTCCACCTGCCCTTTGTTCTTTTGCACACCTCCTCCAAGATTTCATCTTCCTTCATTGCATTTTTCCATGTTTCTTCTCCTAATGCCCTCTGGATTGCGCAGACATTTTCCATCTGATGTTCATCCGCTTCATCATCCGCCCTGTCATGCGTCTCCTTTGCATCCTCTTCTTTTACGAGTCTTGACAAACTGTCTGCTGCAAAATTACGCGTTCCCGGAACGTACTCGGCGCAGAAGGTGTATTCCTGAAGACTGACCACCCACCGCCTGATCCTGCTGGAGATGGCATCTAGACCCTTCTTGCTGAAGACTTCTACCAACGGCTTGTGATCAGTACGCAGCGTGAACTGTGTGCCCCACAGGAAGTCTCTGAATTTTCCCAATGCCCAGGATTCTACCAGAGCCTCTTTTTCGATCACCGAGTAGTTGTTTTCAGACTTCTGGAGTGATCTAGAGGCGAACGCTATCGTTTCTTCACCGTCGTTGCCTACTTGAGTGAGGACTGCTCCCAGCCCTTTTGCGCTTGCATCTGTGGTGACCACTGTCGCCCGGTTGGTTATGTAGGACTTTAGGCTGGGGACTTCTGCCAGTGCCCTCCTTACATCTTCAAACTTCCTCTGACACTCCTGACTCCAGTTGAACTCTGTCTCTTTCTTTATAGCAGCCTGATGGCGTATGTTCTTCCTGCAAGGTTCCGTATGATTTTTCCGTAGAACTCTAGCATTCCCATAAATGACTTGATTTCGTCCTTACTTGTGGGGGGCATCAAACTTACAATGGTGTTCTGCAGCTCGGCCTTGGGGCAGATTCCTTCGGCTGTCACCTTGTGTCCCAAAAAGTCTAATTCTGCGCAGCCAAAGACACACTTTTCTTTTTTCACCGTTAGTCCTTGTGACCTGAACCTTCCCAGGACGCGTCTCAGCCTCTCATCATGTTCTTCATGGTCTTTTGCAAATATCAGCACATCGTCCTGATAACACACGACGCCTGGGATGCCTTTCAAGATGTTCCTAATGAGCCTCTTTCTCTGTGTGCTGAAGAATGTACCACACGTTGCATGAGAAACAAACAAAGAGGAATAAAGATTTTGATGCATTCTCAGGTCTCCCATTAATGGAAAATCTGGGAATGCACTACAATCCATGGGTGGATGTGTGGGAACACCCATGCTTCAACCATGGAACGCCTCCCTGGGGCAGAGTAATGCAAGGCAGCGATTTGCACTTCCTTGTGTCACTCTAGAATATTCAAGCTATGCAGGGCCACACAAGGAGGCCTTGCGTGGCTTGATAAATCTCACTTAGATTTTGTGTTGCTCTTGAGCCCTGTGTGGTGCAAGGGTGACACAAAACCTTGATAAATCTGGCACCTAGAACTTTTATTCATACCATAGTTAATTTTATTTTATGTTCCTTTGCCTTCTTACGTATCCACCTAGGCCTAGCTACAGAAAAATCTCCTATTTCTCCAAGCTGTGCTTATGACTTCAGTCAAAAGTCTGTGTTGCACACCACTCTAACACCTAACCAAATACTGCCTTATTACAACTACCAGTCCCACCTTCTGCTCTGTAGAGCTGGGCCTCTGCCCGAATTTCCTGGGGGTGAGGGGTTCCTTGCCTTACATGTCGACATTTTGCGCCGCGTTAAAACATCCTTAACGTAAAAACGTACATCTCATGTACCATGGAAATATAATGGGTATGCTGTCACAAAGCTTAAATATAAGATTTATGTTTGTATTTCATATGTTTCAATTTCAAAATTCAAAAGATATAAGTAAGAAGTCCACCAACTCTTGCTGAACTAAGGACATTTAAGTACTAAATGAGAGTTCGTTATCACGGCTCCTAATGCATCTCACAATGTGGCCCAAGGGTCAGTAGAATGCCATCACCTGCACATACGAGGAAGGAAAGAAGGGAGGACACTCAACCACAATGCAAGCAAAACAGCAGCGTGAAGATTCCATGCTGTGCTCAGTATCAATGTATATTAAAGAAATCATCCATGTTTCACATTTATAAAAGCAATCTCACATCGAGTCTCTTTTGTCACCGCATACAACTACAAAGTGATTTACGTTACACTCTAATGTGCATTTTTTTGAGTCAAAAGTTGTAAACAAAAGGACAGAGAAAGGGCAGGAATGTGGCATATTTAAGTCAATACGGTGAATTCCTGCCCTTGCGCGGGCGCCCTATTTGTTGCTTAAAACCAACTCAGGCAGCCGTGCACTATCGTACGTTGTCAGGAGAATTGTTCTTGTACAGGAAACTGCACATTCCTGCACAAAAACAACCCCCTGAGGCTTTTTCCTCTTTGCAGAATGCAGCAGACATAGATGAAAAAAAGAAAGAGACATAAAGTTATTTACTCGTTACACCTCACCTGGGGAGGCTTAGGTTTGTAGCACATTCCTAGGTCTACCACTTCTGGTAAATGTGTGAATTCATCAAAATCCATTGATGTTGCATGAGAACACCCATGCAACACCCATGGAAACTCCTTGCTTGCACATAATATTGCAATGCAGCGATTTGCGCTGTGCGGCATTACTTGAGATTCATTAGGCCATTCAGGGCCACGCAAGTCCTTGTACGTCTGGAAATGCGTCAAGGACCATGCGAGTCGTGTGGGAACACCCAACCCCAATCCCCATGGAATGCCTCTCTTGCTCAGAATAAGGCAACGCAGTGATTTGTGCTACGTTGCATTATTCCATATTTGTGAAGCCATTCAAAACCACGCAAGGTAGCTTTGTGGGGCTTCATAAATATGATTTGGGGCTTTGCATTGTGCATATACCACTTAGTATAGTGCAATCATGATGCAAGACCCTCACAAATATGCCCACAACTGAACTATGCTTCTTTACATTGCCATCTCATCTGACCAGTGCAAATCATTGTGCTGCCATTATTGATTTAGCTAATTGCAATTACACATGTAATAGTACTGTCTGCTTGAAAAGTGTTTACATTTGCTTGACTCCTGGGGCAGAAAAAGTGCTATGGCAGATCGAAGGCATCTGCGCCATTGGGCACTCAACCCTTGATTTTATAGGTACAATTCCTATGACTCCCCTTACCCAAAACAGAGCTATGGTGAAAAAGATGATTAGAGTGCCAATATCTTGCTGAATGAAAATGAGGAAACTCCCAAACTCTTGCAGTGCAGTGGGTCTAGGAGCTTTTCCTTCCCAACTTGTTAGAAGATTTTGTGCATTGGGTTGCAGTTACATTTTCGTATAAGGCAGATATGCAGTGTGGGACCCTGTCTGGCAGTGACTGCTACCACCAACAATGGCCTAGCTTACAAAGCAAACCTAGGTTAGTAGGGAGCACCATTAACTACAAGAAGTCAAAAGTGTTGCAGGCTGACTCTTGGCCCTTCTGAAGTCACCACAATTATTTATTATTTATATGAACTTGTATTGCGCGCAGCTACCCTCAATGGGTTTCCCGGCGCCAGAGATAGATAAGAAGAAGAAAACAAGCAGATGGCCCAAAACGAGACATGCACTCCAGGAAATTAATTGAATAAAAAGGTCTTCAACTTTTTTTGAAAGGAGAGGAGATCAGTCTCGGCTTTCAGAGCTAGCGGAAGAGCATTCCACATCTTTGGGCCAAGATAAGAAAACGAGCGGCCGCCCATTTTGGCCAGTTTATTTTAAGGGAACGAAAAAATTGCCACTAGTAGAGGATCTTAAAGCCCGACCAGGCTTATAAACTTGAACCAGGCTCTGCAAGCATTTTGGTGCAGAGCCCTGCCTGATTTTAAAGAGGAGGCATAAGGTTTTAAATTTTACGCGGTTCGCGACTCTAAGCCAATGAAGGTCAAGTAAGGCCTGAGCTGCGGAGGATCTTCGGGGTACATTACACAACAAACGGGCTGACGAATTTTGCACCACTTGCAGCTTGTTTATAGTGGCCTTATCGGCCCCAAGATAGAGCGCATTCCCATAATCAATACAAGAAATCACGAGGGCCTGGACGACAGTTCTCCAGGTGGAGCAAGGCAGCATCCATAGGATCTTTTGCAACCATTTTAAGGTGGAAAAACAGGTTGCAGCGACCTTTGTTACCTGCTGTCTCATAGAGAGCCTGTCATCTATGAGAAAGCCATGGTTGCGGGCAACGGATGCTGGCTTCGGCAGAGGACCCATGTCACTGGGCCAGTGCCGAGGACCCTACAGATCTTTATTCTTGCCCAGGATAATGACCTCGGTCTTGTCACCGTTGAGCTTGAGCAGATGGTCGTGCATCCAAGCAGCAACGCATGACAGGCCAGTTTTTAAGGCAGATAATTCATGGCCCTCACCGCTGGAAAGAGAGAGCACGATCTGTGTGTCATCGGCGTACGAATAAATCGGCAACCCGGCGTCCTCCACGACAGTAGCAAGGGGTCTGATATAGATATTAAACAGCAAAGGGCTGAGAATCGACCCCTGGGGGACGCCGTATGCCGATGAATAGACAGCAGATTCAGCTTTTGTCGAGAACACCTGCAAGGTGCGCTCACCTATAAAGGAGGCAATCCAGGCCAGCACAGATCCAGCAACATCAAGGGAGCGGAGAGAGTCAAGAAGAATGGAATGAGACACGGTATCGAACGCTGCACTCAAATCCAAAAGGATGAGTGCAAAGGTTTCCCCGCGATCGATACCGTGTCGGAGCCTCTCCGTCACCCCGAGGAGAGCGGATTCAGTGGAGTAGTGTGCGCGAAACCCGGATTGGGACAGATGGAGATATCCCCGTTCTCGACAAACGAATTAAGCTGAGTGTTCACATGTCGTTCCAAGATTTTAGAACATGCAGGCAGCAGGGATATGGGCCTGAAGTTGGATAGGTTGGAGGTCTCCGCACCGTTTTTTTCCAGCAAGGGAACAACCATGGCCTGCTTCCACTCCTGCGCCAGCAGGGACTCTGTAAGAGAGGTATTTAAGAGTCTAATTAAGACTCTCCTGGGCTCAAGGTCCAATAGTTTTAGAATTTTCATAGGAACAGGGTCCTGAGGGGAGCCTGACCTAATACTGTTCAGGCATGATAAAAAATTAATGTCATTGAACAGCAGCCAATCGTGAATATACATTGAAGGAGAAGGAAGAGGACTGCTAAAAGTAGTCACCGGTAGAGGTTCAGCAAGTGGCGGAGAAGTATTCAGAGATTCATGGATACGCTCCACCTTAGAAATAAAAAAGTCTACAATGGCATCGCACTGTGGTTTATTTATTATTATTATTTATTGGTTGCAATTGGGCCTGGGAACAAAGCAATGGTACTCTAGTCTTAGTAGTCAAATATCAGTCATATCATTTGGATCTTTCGCATATGATGTAGCACAAAATCCATTTTCATTTGTAGGGGTGCATTATAATTCACACGTGTAGAATGTATCTGCATATAATGTTATGTTGTGTTAACCAAAGTGTTTGGATCTTGTAATGTAATAACATAAATGTGATGTATTGAGGCCACTATGTAGAATACGTGAAGAATTAATGTGGAAAATAAAACGTATCCATCAGAAAAAACTAACAGAAACACTCATGTTGGGCAACTGTCAACCATTTATTATTGAATGTGTTTATTAATCATGTTATTTTGTATGTAGGAAAGAATATTAATAGAATGTGCCTTATTTTCTATGTAGTTTCTTAAAGCTCATGTTCTATTTCTCTTATGTTAGCTGACTCTTGTAGGCCTGAAATAGTTTCCCTGAAATAAGAATTAATATTTAGAATTTCTTGTCCATGTTGGATTCTGTTCTTTCTCACGTTTGTGTTGCAAGTGGAAGAAGGATCTTTGTTAGATAGAATGTTAGGCAAGGAGAGAAGAGGATACATTGGGAGTTAATGTTGATAAGGAGAACTGTTGTATTTTCTCAATGGAGAAGTCCTGGGAATCTAGGTCATCCTGTTACTGTTCGGGAGCATCGCCATCCTGTAGAAACTACCTATGATAATGTTGCCTGATCGGATGGCGCAACCCTGAAAGAATTGGTTAAGACACCTGTAATATTGGAACATTGCATGCTGGGAGAGAGCCCCACTTCTTCTTTGCCTTTGGAGAGAGAGAGCATTTTAGAACAAGCTCTGTCTCAGTTGCTTCATGCTACCTGACCCATTGAAGTGGAAGGACTTCTAAGGAAGACTCCACAGACTGACACACTATCCTGCCCCGAAGAATGCTTAAGTAGGGATGTCAAGTTAGTGCTAGTGTAGGGATAGATAAATGCTTTATTTTCACCAACCCTCGATGCAGGGAAACTGGGACTCATGTTTTCTGATTTTCAGCATCCTAATTCTTGAACTAATTGTTTTGTGCATGCTGCACTGCCTCAACCTTATTCTCAGATTTGGCTTTATGTTAATTCTGATTAATTTCTACACCCTCTTCTTGAGGTGTCTGTAAGTTCAGTTATTTTTGGCTTTGTAATAAATCGACTAACCTTACTTAGCAGTCTGTGGTTACTATGGGTCTAGAGAAACAGTGATTGATTTGTTTGACATTGTTAACGATGTCTCTTCCCTCCACATTTTCATGCTGGAAAAAAGTTCCATCGACTTGAGGTTCTAGAGCAGATCTAGAACACACAAGCTCAGCTCCTTCACTTACATACTCCACTCCCTCAAAGACTATACATTGCTAGTTTGTTCTGGAACTGCAGTGTTTGCTAGACCCAGCGTGAATATGAAAGCCTGGAACCACTCCACACCCCACTGAGAAACATTTGAGTGAAGTCTGTTTCAGGTAGCGATCAATCAAATGAGGCATTACAAGAATAGGTAATGAAACTGTTAATATTGATAAATGCGATGTTGATAGACACCATGATACATGGGCGTGTAACAAACTCACCTCACTGTTGTTAAACTCACTGAATATGACCCCCTGCTCAATCCTGAGTCAGAAATACGTAGTCAGGCAGGCCCTGTACCCTGGGCCCAAGCAACGGATTGACATATCACAGATGGGGGGTCAAGTAACCCTTCGACAAATACGCGAACAGGAAAACTAAGATCGACCCCACAGACAGGCAGCAACACCACAATGGTCTCAGAAGATTGCCCCCCACTAAAACACATTTGGTCGAAGGGGCGCGCAGTGGGCGTGTAACAAACTCACCTCACTGTTGTTAAACTCACTGAATATGACCCCCTGCTCAATCCTGAGTCAGAAATAAGTAGTCAGGCAGGCCCTGTACCCTGGGCCCAAGCAACGGATTGACATATCACAGATGGGGGGTCAAGTAACCCTTCGACAAATACGCGAACAGGAAAACTAAGATCGACCCCACAGACAGGCAGCAACACCACAATGGTCTCAGAAGATTGCCCCCCACTAAAACACATTTGGTCGAAGGGGCGCGCATTCCAAAAACATCATAAAATGAGATGCTACACTATGTTAGGAACATTCAGCCAATCAGAACACCGCATGCATACTACACACAGTAATCACACGCTCCCCATTTTGGGCATCTTAATACACACTCACTAGCTCCTTATTGTATTCACGCAGGATCGAGACCCACCTGTCTTTCTTATCAAGTGACCAAATGTGACTAGGCCCAGATTCCTGCCCTAAAAAGAATGCACAAGATGCTTTAATACACTTTGTGAAATATATTAAATGATGGCCTTAACCAATGTACTTTGAGACAGTCTTCAGGCCCCAGCTTTGTTGCGTGCTCTCCCGGCCCTTGCGTTTAATTAAACCAACTATTTCTGTTTTGCCAAACGCCTCGTATTTCATTTGTTCATTAAGAATCAACACACTCAATACAACTGGAAAATGAAGACTGCATTTTAAAGATGTATTTTAAAATCCATAACCTAGTCTCTGCACATGTGTTGGAAACTGTGTTACAGGTTGAGAGTTTGGTATAGCACTGCTCAAACAGCAACCACAATTATTGTCAGGGTGAAGTCACAAGCATACCCAAATTAACCTAAGCTTAACCCTCTGGTAGCTTGGCAGCAAGCAGTCAGGTTTAACTTAGAGGCAATGTGCAAATTATGTAAGCAGCACCACACAAGAATACTCCCACACCGATTTAGAAAAATATAGTATGATTTAATAAATTGTTAGCGACCAAAATAACGAAAATCTAATCGATAGAGCAAGAGATATGCCATTTAAATATTTAAGTGAAAAAAGTGCATAGAAGGAAAAAACAGGCCAACTGTGGTTATCCGGACGTGACGACTGGGACAAAATCATAAGTTTAGGCCGACTGCAATGGAACTTGGGCCAGATACAAAGACCAAGTAAGGGCTGCTGAAGAAAGTACCCTAAATCCTGATTGTGGAGAGGTGTGAAATCCCACGTCAAGGATGTGTTGCACAGCAGCTGTTTTTAAGAGCTGTGGGGCTGCGGTGTCGAGGATGCTGTTGATGAGTGGTTTGCGATGTGAGGTCTGGCATTGGGGATGTGTTGCGCAGTGGTGGTTATGAAGATGCTGCAGGAGTGCAATGTGAAGTCCTGTGTAGTCCTCGAGGATGCAGTAGATGAGGGTCTTGCAATGCGGTGGTCTGCATTGAGGATATGTCATGCAGCAGTGAATCTAAGGAGGCTGTGATGTCAAGTCATGTGCTGGCACTACATTGTGCAATGTCAGTTCTGCAACAAGGCTGCAGGGAGATGCATTGTGCTTCATCAGTTCAACTCACGGGCTGGCAGAGCACCTTTAGGGCCACTTCAAAGGGTCCAGGACTGGAGTGGCATCACTTGAGTGGCAGGAATCACAGCAGAGAGTGTCCAGGTGTTGGGTTGAAGGTGGATGGAGCATTATCTGTCCAGAGGCTCTGTTCAGGAGGCTAGTCAACTAGCCCTTGGAGTGACTCTGTTGGTTTTGGGATAAAAATGTAGGTCTAGTCCTTCTTACTCAGGTAGCAGTTGTTGATAGCAGGACAGCAGGGCATCAGAGTAGCAGTCCTTTTGTCAGAGTGGCACATCAGTCCTTCTAAGTATTCCACAGGTCTAGAAGTGTACTGATGAGTTGGGTCTGAGGGTACATACTTTATACCTGGTGCAAACTTTGAAGTAGAAGGTTTTGGAGGTTTCAAGCCCCAGAGGTATTAGGAATTTCCTGCCTCCACCCCAGAGGTCATTCTTCAACAGCTATCATTTGTTCTTACTAAATATAAGCATTCCCTCTGAGCGTTTGATAAGAAAGAATTATTATACCTGGCCCTTTCTACAGGGTCACCCCAAACGTTTTGCCTTATTCGTCCATTTTTTATCTTGTTTTTTGTTGGCCTCAGGACTCTGTGCATTTACCATTGCTAACTAGTGCTAAAATGTGTGTGCTCTCTCCTTTAAACCTGGTGAAATTGGCTTACACCCAATTGGCACATTTAATTTACTTCTAAGTTGCTGATAAAGTGGTATACCATATGCCCAGGGCTGGTAAATTGAATGCTACTAGTGGACCTGCAGCACCTATTTATCCACCCACTTAAGTAGCCCTTTTAAACATGTCTCAGATCTGCCATTGTTGCCTCTGTGTGCCTCTGTGTGCGGTTTTAAACTGCCATTTTGTCCTGGCAAAATAAACCGTTCAGGGGTGCTATCTTGGGACTGAGGTTTATTAAGAGGCTTATAACTGCACTGGGCATGGTGTTGATGGGGTCCTAGTGGGGACAAAGAATTATGCAATTATTTACTGCATGTAGGAAATCACCCACTGTAATCCCACATTGAAGGCAAGTTGGATTGGCTGCCATATTCATGTACCATAATTGTTGTGTGGTTAGGTATAAGTGATGTAAGTATTTAAATTGTACCTAGTTGAATCTCACAGTTATTGCCGAGGAAATCCTCCCATCTCTCCAGCAATGCTAAGGAGGAGTGTGGAATATTAATTACTAGTGATTTATATATCCCGCCCCTATTGAGAGGGAGAACTAAGCCAGTGGATAGATGGACGTGTGTCGCCACTGAGGAGTCTGTGTCAGAATGGTCCCCTCTACGAGCACAGTTCTCTACCAAGCATGTATAATAGGTTCCCTAATTTGTGTTTAACAAAGTGCTGCAGTGTTTTTGTGCATCGTCTGTAGAGACGGGAAAGACCATTATAGTATAAGAGTCGTACCGGATGTTGCCTTTCATGCAAATAGTACAAAAAATTAGATGCCGATCTCAAACTTTCAAGAACCTGTAAATGAGTGGTCTAACAAGGGCTCCCAGAGGTGTTTCATGGCCCAAGGCTTGATGAACACGATCCAGTTGCAAACAACAAAAAGCTCCCATGCAGGGATGATAGTGTTGAGCCAGGATTTTAGGAGCTGGCCAGGATCTAGGAATTTGGTCCCTCACCCCTCTGAGTTTTCCCACAAAACTCCCATGGGTTGTGATGCATTTCCAGATTTACAGTGACTTGTAAACCTGGGAATGTTTCAAAACATTGCGTGTCCCAAGGTGAGGCATAACAAGAAGAAATAACTTGTTTTATCCTGTTTATTCCTCTTTCCATGTGTCCTGCATTCTGCATTGTGCAAGGGTGCCTGCATTGGCGCTAGGCTGCCGAAACAGCACCCGTGCATTGGTTAAGGACAGGAATGCACCATATTGGATAAATACAGTGCATTCCCTCTCTTTCACTTTAATGTAGAGGAGCGCAGATGAGACCCTAGGTTTGCTGGACTCAAGTGGGCACTCCATCTGTCTTCTCTGTATGCTGGCCGCCACCATTTTGGTTATCGCAGTGGAGCAGCTCAGATCTGCTCCATTTGCATATGGTCCTTGCCTGTCTCGAAACAGTGAGGGGGGGAATCAGCGGGAGTGGCAATATCAGTGTCGGGCCAGTATGAGCTGTGCATATTGGTGTATGTTGTGGGAATTTGGGGTATTATAAGGGCAGTGGCTGAAATACTTCTAAGATGCATGCCTCATGTTGACTGCCTAATGCCTGCTCTTTTTTAATAATTACACCATATATACAAAAACACAGACAAAAAATGCCTATCTTCATTCAATGCTTGAGGCACCAGTTCTGATATAAAACCTGCAAACAAGCAAGGGGCCGTTCAGTATTTTTGCTGGCCTGCTTGCTTGATTATGCTGGAACCTTCTAACTCCGAGGGTCAAAACTCAGGTAGACTTTATCTACAATTAAAGTCCTGATGTGCCCTTCCTGAATCTTGTTCCAGCATAGAGTCAACGCGTTTCGAACCCACGTATTATTGAGGGGTTTTCCTCAGGACCTGGACTGGAAACTGTCCTGTACTGAAATGTAGCATTGACGGAGCAACAGTATTCTCTCTCTCAGGGGCACTGTAGTTCTGTATTTCTTACGGTAGAAATGTTCTTCGATGTTTCAAAATTCTAGGGGCAATGCCCGATGATGTGTGCTCATGGACAGAGGAGGCGCAATTGGATCACGATGGTCAGGGGAGTATTAATTCATGATCCTGCCGGGTGTCCGCTCGATGTTCGGCATTCGCGACGCGGAGAGACACACTCAAAGACCATAATAGGCCCTAGTTGGCACGACACTAGGGTCACTTGAGGAGGCTCAGTGCTCGGCTGGGAATAAATGTTGCCAAAGTGGGCGAGCCATAACTCATCTGGGATAGAGCATTCCAAAATTTGGTTTTCCATCCCAGAAAAAAAGGGCTGATTGATGATGGTGTAAAAGCTGCCAATAATACAAAGGACGCTTCGCTGGAATAACCATACAACATTTATTAAGTTAAGTGGTTAACCTGACGACCTCAGCCACAGCCTCTCTTCGGAGTCAGCTTCTCACACCCGCCCCCGGAGCTCGCCTTGGAACGCTGGTCGCGGTGACATTCTAAGTGATGTCACCGCGAGGAGCTCCATTACATGCGGAGCCGCCGGGGGGGAATACAGGTGGGATATACCACACATCCCCCTCCTCTGCGGAATGAAACATGAGAATTAACAAAAGAACAATAGTATTGCAGAGCATCACATCATAACATATTGATCAAAATATCTGGGGGGTCTAGTCACTCTCCTGCTAGACCTACCACCTGGGTGCGGGACCGGCAACAGCTTCTTAGTGTTAGAACCTTTGCTCTTCCCCGCATCACCTTCACCCTCCCCTTCACTATTGGAGTCATGCCCGGGTGGGTGAAATCTCACTACTCTTCCCAGGTTCCAGATCTTCCCCTCTTGAGTCTTCACAGCATTCTTGAACAATTTGGTGATCTTGGTTGGACTACTGTATCCTGACCAACTTGCTCTACCAGTAGGGGTTCTGATCTTGATGTTATCCCCTACTTTGAACCCGGCCTCCCGTGTTGATTTGAGACGGTCATATCTTTCTTTCCTTTCCACCATGGCTCCCTCTTGTTTCTCCAGGCTTTTTGCTTCTTTGGAGTGATCTGACCATCCCTTGTGCCACCCCATCCATCCTGGGGATAGCTTGGTGTTCGGTACTCTTGCCCGGAGCAACTCGAAGGGGGTGACCCACGTTGTTTGGTGCGGGGTGAACCTGTACGCTTCTACCCGCCTCCATATTTCTTCCTTCCAGCTTAAACCACTAGCCTTGGCTAGTTGAATGCTTTCCTTGAGGGTTTTATTAAAACGCTCGATCATGCATTGGTCTCGAGGTGATACAGAGCACATCGTTTGTGTGTGATACCTCTCCCCTCCAGGAAGTCTTCCATCTCTTTAGAACATAATTACACCCCATTGTCTGTGAGTAGGCTGCTGGGTAGCCCTTCCCTGACAAACAACTCTTGCATGAACTCGATGACGACCTTGGTTGTGACTTCACTCACTAGTCTCACCTCCGGCCACCTAGAATACATGTCCATGAGCACCAGAATATACGGCGTGCGCACTTCTCCCGTCAATGGACCCACAATGTCCAGTGCCAATTCCTCCCAGGGTCCTGACGGTGGCGGCCTGCACACCATTGGAGGTGTCAGTTGTTTCAAGATTTTGTCACTGTTGCTGCACGGAATGCAGTCCCTAATTTTCCTTTCAATTGCAAGGTCCATGCTTGGCCACCAGTAGTTCTCTCTCAGCCTTTGCTTCGTCTTGGTGTTACCCATGTGGCCTTCGTGGGCTATCTCAACTAGGTCCCCTCCCACCGACGCAGGTGGTACTAGACTTGTTCCCCTGAACAGGCATTCATCGACTATGGACAGCTCGTCTTTGACAACCCAGTACGGCCGCAGAGTCTCCTCCCTTTTATCTTCGTGTTTCCACCTGCCCTTTGTTCTTTTGCACACCTCCTCCAAGATTTAATCTTCCTTCATTGCATTTTTCCATGTTTCTTCTCCTAATGCCCTCTGGATTGCGCAGACATTTTCCATCTGATGTTCATCCGCTTCATCATCCGCCCTGTCATGCGTCTCCTTTGCATCCTCTTCTTTTACGAGTCTTGACAAACTGTCTGCTGCAAAATTACGCGTTCCCGGAACGTACTCGGCGCAGAAGGTGTATTCCTGAAGACTGACCACCCACCGCCTGATCCTGCTGGAGATGGCATCTAGACCCTTCTTGCTGAAGACTTCTACCAACGGCTTGTGGTCAGTACGCAGCGTGAACTGTGTGCCCCACAGGAAGTCTCTGAATTTTCCCAATGCCCAGGATTCTACCAGAGCCTCTTTTTCGATCACCGAGTAGTTGTTTTCAGACTTCTGGAGTGATCTAGAGGCGAACGCTATCGTTTCTTCACCGTCGTTGCCTACTTGAGTGAGGACTGCTCCCAGCCCTTTTGCGCTTGCATCTGTGGTGACCACTGTCGCCCGGTTGGTTATGTAGGACTTTAGGCTGGGGACTTCTGCCAGTGCCCTCCTTACATCTTCAAACTCCCTCTGACACTCCTGACTCCAGTTGAACTCTGTCTCTTTCTTTAATAGCAACCTGATGGCATACGTTCTTCCTGCAAGGTTCCGTATGAATTTTCCGTAGAACTCTAGCATTCCCATAAATGACTTGATTTCGTCCTTACTTGTGGGGGGCATCAAACTTACAATGGTGTTCTGCAGCTCGGCCTTGGGGCAGATTCCTTCGGCTGTCACCTTGTGTCCCAAAAAGTCTAATTCTGCGCAGCCAAAGACACACTTTTCTTTTTTTACCGTTAGTCCTTGTGACCTGAACCTTCCCAGGACGCGTCTCAGCCTCTCATCATGTTCTTCATGGTCTTTTGCAAATATCAGCACATCGTCCTGATAACACACGACGCCTGGGATGCCTTTCAAGATGTTCCTCATGAGCCTCTGAAACACGGCAGCCGCCGAGACTAAACCAAAAGGCATCCTTTTGAACTTGTACGCGCCCATGGGTGTCACAAACGCTGTGAGTTCTTGCGACTCTTCGTGCAGTTTGATCTGAAAGTAAGCCGAGGTGAGGTCGAGGGTGGAGAACACTTTTGCCCCCTCTAGCATGCTCTTCATCTGGGTGATGTTCGGTAGCGGAAATCGATCGACCACGACCTCTCTGTTCAGTGCTCTCAGATCGATGCAGAGCCGAACCGACCCATCCTTTTTCTTTGCGGCCACTATGGGTGCCAACCATTCCGTCGCTTCCACCGGTTCGATGACTCCTGCCTTGCATAGTTTCTCCAGTTCAGACTTCACCTCTTCTTGGATGGCAATTGGAAGCTTCCTGACCTTGGCCACGACTGGCTTAGCGTTCTCCTTCAACTTTATCTTGTGACAGTAGTTTTTTAAGCATCCTAGCTCATCTCTGAATACTTCTTTGAACTCAGACACTACGTCTTCCTTTTGTTCCTGTATCTCCTGTATCAAGGTCTGTGGATTACTATAAGGATTGAGATAGACCCCCAACTCCTTCTGTGCTTGCCACCCCAAAATGTTATCCCAGACTGTAGACACATACACCTTGGACACTGTTGACCTGTTCCTGTATTCTATTTTGTCCCAAAAGTACCCTTTCATTGAGATGGGGCGGCCCTCATACCCTCCAGGTCTCACATCCATTTTCCTCAAAATTATCTTCCCTTTGGACACACAGGCGAATTCTCTGGCATTAATGATAGTTATTCTAGAGCAGGAATCGAACAATGACTCTAACTCAGTGCTCCCCACTTTTATGGTGTCTTTGGGGCTGCTGACCTGACCCTCATCAACCTGCACTGCAATTTCTTCACACATGGTGTCATTACAGCTTTTGACCTGACTTTCGTTAACTTGCATCACAATTTCATCACAGACTACGTTCGTCCTGTCTCTACTCTGTCTACTGAACCCTTGTCCACTCTTGCAAAACTGCTTAAAGTGACCTTTCTTTCCACACTTGTTGCATGTGAACCTGAGGGCGGGACACTCTTTGTCATTGGCTAGATGCCCCTGCTTGCCACATCTGTAGCAGGTGCCCTTGAGTGATCCTCCTACTCTGTTTTCCTTCTGCTCTCTAACCGTTACTTACTGGCCTTTGATCACAGGCACGGCCTCGCATTCGGTCACCACTTCACTCACGATAGGCTTTTCTTTGTTTCTTTTCTCCCCAGTGTCTTGCTTTATTTCCTTGACGCACTGCAACATGTGCTCAACTTGTTTTGCTATAATTAAAACCTCCCTCAAAGGCGGATCATCCTTAAGCCATAGCTCCTCACGTACACGTTCCATTCTGCAAGCTAACACAAACTGATCCCGTATCCTTTCTTCACTTGCACCACCAAACTTGCATGTCACAGCTAGTTTCCTTAACTCAGAGACATCTTCAATAGATTCCCCCCCCTTCTGTGCTCTCTTCCCAAAATGGTACCTCTCCATTATGGTGCTCGTCTTAGGGAGGTAATGTAAATCCAATTTCTTCAGACTTACTTCTAGCTCATTGAGGCCCCTTGCTTCCTGCGTCCCTAAATCAGGAAGGTGATCTAAAACTTCTTCCCCTTTTTCCCCTAGGTAGTATGATTCTAATGCTACCTTCCTTTCTAGTCCAAGGTTTGGCCCACACACAGTGGCATAATTCAAGAACACTTTCTTCCACTTTTTCCATTGAATGCTAGGATCACCTGGGTTAGTCAGGAAAAAAGGTGGAGGAGTCACACTCTGCATGGTATCGTGTACAGAGTGCTATAGCAACAAAAAACCCCAAACCGTGTGTGTAATGCTAGACTACCATGAAAGGTGGGAACAGTGCTAGGTACAGTGTCACAGAGCGCTATAGCAACAAGAAAACCAAAACACTGGGTAAATTGCTAGTCTAATGTGTACAGATGGGCACAGTGCTATTCTCAACCCACTAGCATAGTAAGGTACAAGGAATCAATCACCACACATTTCCTATCGTGAGCCTTTACCACCCTAGAAGGCACAGTGGTGAGCAAGCCAGTCCATGGGGATGCAAATCATACACTAGAAGGTGTGTTTCCTTAGAATAGCACAGGGCAATCCTGTACAAGCAGTGAAGGGCCCACAGTTACGATTATTTGTTCCGCCGAGGCGTCTAACACAGCCAACACCCCTCAGTGCAGAATGCCACAGGCCTGTGAGGGGAATTCTGCACAAGTTCCAAGGTTGCACACAGTCTTTGGTTCACGAAGTCATGGCGTCAATTCCAATTACAAAGCGGGAAAATCGCAAAGGTTATGCTTTATAATCGTGCGAAACAGCAGGGGATGGTGCGCTGCTTACGCTGCCAGCGCTTCACCTAGTGCACCAAGATACAGCGATGATCATTTAAAGTGAGTCCTGGCGCACTGGCGGCTTCCTGTTGAAGGCAATGCGATCGCTATTGAAGGCGCGGGGCTGGCCTGGCAAAATCACGCTGTGCTGTCACTAATCCAAGTTACATTAGCTTTCTGCAGACATCACAGGCCGTACAGTGCACCTCCTGCTTCCCTTCCTTGGCGCTACGCTGCACAAGAGTTGGACATGGGTTAAAATAGTCCGCTCACTACGTTTCCGTGACTGCCTGTCACGAGCTCTCCTCAGAATTCTCTTGTGGGTGTAGGAACTGCGCGCCTTGCTCTTCCATGCCAGCTGGCTGTCACATTCCGGTTTTTAATTGATGCAGCTTGCGCTTCACTTCACATCTCGGCAGACACCCGCTACTTCGTTCGCCTCACACGCTTGATTGACCCCAGTCGCAAGTTCAATTCAGCCAGTTCGTTACTCGTGGGTTTAAACACAGCGAGCCACGGACAGCTGGTGGGCGTACCTTACTTCTAGCTTCAATGTAGACGGGAACTTTTCTTCCCACCGACCTGCAGTCGCTTTTCCACACAGTCCTTGCTGCACTTCAGACTGCCACGGGATCGTCACTTCTTCTCCCGACTCCGCTGTTGTTCCTCATAGCGATAATTCCTTTGCGACACCGTCTGCCTCAGGAGCGTTGAAATATTTCTTTTTTTCCGTCAGCTGTCACCTTCCGTTTTTTCATGCGTGTTGAGGTCGCAGCTTTACTTGTCCTCGTCGCCAGTGTAAAAGCGGCCAATAATACAAAGGACGCTTCCCTGGAATAACCATACAACATTTATTAAGTTAAGTGGTTAACCTGACGACCTCAGCCACAGCCTCTCTTCGGAGTCAGCTTCTCACACCCACCCCCGGCGCTCGCCTTGGAACGCTGGTCGCGGTGACATTCTAAGTGATGTCACCGCGAGCAGCTCCATTACATGCGGAGCCACCGGGGGGGAATACAGGTGGGAGATACCACAGATGGCCAGAACTTAGCACTATCTCGCAAGGCCTCTTCTGATAACAATTCAGTCCAAGCTTCACTTTTAATCTGGCATTTACGGGCATGAATAGTTTGTTTGTATAACTTCCGTAGTGTTACTATTTGTGCTCTATCTCTTGGCACTTCTTTCCGAGCTTTGTGAAGGACAGAGTGTGCTTTAGAACAGTTGTGATCATACCATCTTTTGCCTATTTGGCTGCCATTATTATTTTTAGCCCTCAAATCATTATTAACTTGTTGACATATTACATGAAAAGCTTCAACAATCTCATTGTTAGACGCTAAATTGTCCAAACATATTCCCACCTCCTGTTCATCCTTGCTCAGAACATTATGTAAGAAATTTTCCGGAATCAATTTAGCCCATTTAAGTCTTCTGCCCCGATCTTTGGGTGACAAGTCCGTAGCGGTTTGAACATGCTTCTCTTTAAAACTGAGAAACCTCCCTGTAACCACCTCTAGAGTCACAGGGTTATGGTTGCTAAAAACAGAGTCTAATACCCTGTAGTTTAAAACTTCAGACAAAACTAAAGAAGACAAGAAAATATAGTCAATAACTGTTCCAGTAAGACCACCCTTAAATGTAATTGGTCTTGGTCCACGAACACCACATCCTGATTCATATAAATTCAGGGAGGCCAGGAGGTTCTCCAGAGCTTCACCTTGCTTAGGATGTTGGAAGTGTGTTGCACTGGCGGCTTCCTGTTGAGTTTGGGGGCCCCTCGCTATCTTCCAAAATTCACTCTAGGCTGCATGGATGGATGTTAAAGTCGCTCATAAGGAAAACCTCAAATTGTTCTGTTTACATCTATAATTGTCAAAGAAATCCTCTAGTGACACTAGGTGGTGATTAAGACCAGCACTATCAGGGGAATTATAAAAATTAATGAATAACACGGTAGGGAGATTAGTGACTGACAATTCAACGATTAGGCAGTTATGGGAACCAGAGTCCAACTGTTTAAGCACTCCATTCATATTCAGTGATATTAAAAGCGCCAAACCTCCCTTTGGTATACCTATCAATCCCGGGATAGCCGGGGTGCTAAAAAGGACATAGCCATCCAAAATAAAACCATGTGTTGTATCCCAGGTTTCTTGGAATGCTAAAATATCATATGATTTAACTAGGGCCAACCAGTTTTCATCTTGCAGTTTGGATCTAATACTGACAATGTTCCAGCTAAGGATTCTACAGACATTATCTCTGGGTGGGTTGGGGTCAATCACCTCTTGTGTGTCCTTTAATTTGTTTAGTCATTCGATCTCCTCCAAAGAACTGAGAGGGGAAAAACGGTTGGACAGATTTAAGCCCCCACTCTGTGGGTTCGCTAGACCCTGCCCCTGCCAGGCACCATGTTGTAACGGGGGAGGATGAGAGGTGGTAGAATCCAGCATAGAGAGCCTGCCGAAATCACCACACCCCCGGGTAGAATGTACTTTCCTTTCTGAGACACTTCGGGCTAGGGGAACAGTAATTACCTGTTTGATGTTTCTTGGGGCATAAAAATAACCCAAGGGTTGTTATGTTATGTTATGTTATTTGCATTTTAATGCGCACAGCTGCTCCAGCGAAGGAGCGTCCTGGCGCAGGGAAAGGTAAACACAACACAACACTAAGTCCAGTAACAAAAAAGAAGAACATTAAAAGCAAGGAACATTTAAAACAGGAAGGTTTTCAGAGCCCTACGAAAAGATATTAAGTCATTCGAGAGGCGGATTTCCAAGGGGAGCGCATTCCAGAGGGTTGCAGCTTTCACGCGGAAGGAGCGACCCCCCATCCGACTAAGTCTAAAACGAGGGACGACCACCAAGGACTGTCCAAGGGATCGTAGTGAGCGGGTAGGAACATAGGGAGAGATCAGTGTATTGAGTATCCCGGGTGCCAACTCTCTCAGAATTTTAAAAACCAGGCAAAGAGCCTTGAATTGGATACGCTTGCTTATCGGGAGCCAGTGCAGGGACCGCAGAGTGTTAGAGGTAGGGCAGGTTCGAGGCAGACCAACCACCGCCCTAGCCGCCGCGTTCTGGACTCGCTGTAAACGAAGAATCTCGGCTTGGTTCGCTCCTAAAAGGAGTGAACTGGCGTAATCCAGCCGCGAGATGATCATTGCTTGAATGACCAGCTGTCTTGTAGGAGCATCAAAGAATCGCAGCAGGGGTCTTAGCCCGCGTAATACTCCAAAACAGCAGGCCGCCACTCTCTTCGTGTGAGTCACAAAGCTTAGCGTGTGGTCAAGCCATACTCCCAGATTCCTGAGTTCCAGGACAGGGGCCGGCGCTGATCCCAGCTCTGGAGGCCACCATTCGTCCCCCCAGTGGTCCGCTTCCCTTCCAACGATCATCACCTCTGTTTTTGTCACGTTCAGCTGGAGACAGTTGTTATTCATCCAGCTGGCCACCTCTCTCAGTCCACTTCGGAACCTGAGGGCATCCTGCTTGGCATCCCCGCTGATCGTAACCGCCAACTGAGTGTCATCAGCATAGGAGACCATGGTTAGGCCCCATTGCCTGACGACCTCAGCCAGCGGCTGCACGTACAGATTAAAAAGCGTGGGACTCAGCGAGGAGCCCTGAGGGACCCCCAGGTCCAAAGGATGGTACTTGGACTGAAATGGAGGGGTGGCAACGCAGAAGGAGCGATCACTGAGGAAGGAGCGGAACCACTGCAGAGCTGAACCACAAATGCCAATGTCCTGCAGGCGGTGTAGCAAGATGCGATGGGAAACAGTGTCAAAGGCAGCGCTCAGGTCTAGTAAAATAAGCGCTGCCGTTTGACCTGCATCGAGCACACTCCGCAAATGCTCAACCATTGCCAGAAGGGCCGTCTCAGTGCTGTGGCCAGCACGAAACCCATTCTGCGTGGGATCCAGGACATTCACTAGGGTCATATGCTCCGTGAGGGCCAGATTTACATGGGCCTCCATAACCTTGGCCGGCCAAGGGAGCAAAGATATTGGGCGGTAGTTTTCTGGTCTCGACGGATCCAAAGATGGTTTTTTTAGGATCGGGGAAACCACCGCTTGCTTCCATTTGGCAGGGACCAGGCCAGAGGTCAGGGAGAGGTTAATCAGAGAGCACACTGCTGTGCGTCCCTGAAAAGCAACGTCCCTGAAAAGAGCAGATCTTACCGGGTCTGCAGGCGATCCAGACTTGACTCGCAGGGCCCACTTAGCAAACTCCTCATTAGAGATGGTAGGAAGGGAGTGCAGCGATGGACAGCTGCTAGAGCCGCTCCAGGGAATCACTGGAGACAGTGTGCTCGGAAACGCCTGGTAGATTTTCCTGACTTTGTCCAGAAAGAAGGTGGCTAGGGCTTCACAGTGGGCGGTGGAACTGTCCAACTGTGGGGGAACTCTCTTTGCCATCAGGTCTTTTATGGTTTTGAAGATGGTTTTGGTCGGGTTGAGGCTATTTCGGAATTCGGCTGCGTAAAACGCCGCCCGGGCCCTACATATAGCTCGGTGGTAAAGCTTAACTAAGGCCAGGTAGATGGATTTCTTGTCGGCATCGTACGACTTACGCCACTCCCTTTCTGCCCGTCTGCAAGAGGACTTCATTGCACGCAGCGCGCTGTCATACCAGGGGCTAGCCTGCCGGGGACTGGACTTGCTGGAAATGATAGGTACCAGGACGTCCAGCGCCCTGGTAATCCAGTTACAGAACAGGTCATAGCCCGAGGTGGCATTCAGCAGGGGACCTAGAGGCTCAGCACCCATAATGCGGTGAAGGTCCTCTAACCTGAGTTTGTTCCAGTGGCGTCGGGGTATCCGCAAAGGAGGTGGTATAGTGGGATTGGCAGGGAGGGGAAGCCAAGCAGACACCAGATAGTGGTCAGACCATATCACAGGATCAACCGCCACAATCCGGACATCCGACAGAGTCGTAAAAAACGGATCAAGAGTGTGGCCGGCCACGTGTGTAGGCTGAGAAACAAGCTGGGTCAACTGCAAGGCCTCTAAGTCGGCCAAAATACCACTGATGGCCAGAGACTCTAACCTATCAAAGTGGAGATTTAGGTCGCCCAAGATAGAAAAATTTGCACAACCACTAGCCAATAGGCTCACAGCCTCCGGAAAGGCACCTCTAAAAGCTACGTCGCTGCCTGGAGGGCGATAAACAACCATCCCTGACAGGGAGAACTGAGGGCTGATAGAAACCTTAAACAGCGCACTCTCACATCCAGCAATCTGCAAGACCGTCCAGGTACATGTGAAGGCGGATTTGATAAATAGGGCGATCCCTCCACCTCTAGAATGGCGGTTAGATCTGAAGCATAGATAGCCCGGAGGACATGCAAGATTGACTATAGCGTCATCAATGTCTTGTAGCCAGGTTTCAGTTACAGCCAGCAGATCTGGTGTCTTATCCAAAATAAGATCAGCCACAGACAGATGGTGTTTCACTAGAGATCTGGTGTTCAGATTTAAAAATCGTAGACCAGATCCCAGGCTACCAGGCAACGGAGGGAGACCGGGAGGAGCTCGTGGGGCGGGGGAAGTGGCGAGCTCGCGAATACCTACAGGCTGGTCCAATGACCATCTGTTGCAAGCACACTGAAACGGGCCACACAGCGGATGGTAGGGTGTGGCAGAGCAGCGTGGGAGAGTATCTCTGATGGCAAGAAGCGAGGCACCGGAATAAGTAATCATCCTGACAAGCCGACAGATAAGGGCACACGGATATACACAAAGTAGAGATAAAAGATAAAATCCCCGGCGTACCGCGCGTACTTAGCGCGGACGGGCGCAGACGGGCAGACTCTGGCTCGACTCCGGCGCGAGTCAGGCGCTACCGCTGCGCGTCACCGCTGCGCGAGCAGAGTGAGCTTTAAGTAGCAGCTCACCTGGGCTACAGAAAGCGCTAGAGCGCTCGAGCAAATGGCACAGGAGGCAGAGACCACCCCAAGATGGCGGCCAAGCGCCACGAGGAAGCTAGCAAAAACGGTGAAATTCCGCGAAAAAACGCGGTGGGGGCACAATTTAAAATGCAAGTATGTGGCCAAATAAAATAAACTAGTAAAACGAGTCACATATGCAAAATTAATACAGAAGTCAAAACGAGCTTTTTAAAACAAGTAAATAAGCGGCGCACGCTTAAATGCTAGCCAGTACAGCGCGCATGCAGGCACCTTTCCCAAGAGTGAATAGAGGGAGAGCTCGCCTTAAGTAGCAGCTCACCTGGGCTACAGAAAGCGCTAGAGCGCTCGAGCAAATGGCACAGGAGGCAGAGACCACCCCAAGATGGCGGCCAAGCGCCACGAGGAAGCTACCAAAAACGGTGAAATTCCGCGAAAAAACGCGGTGGGGGCACAATTTAAAATGCAAGTATGTGGCCAAATAAAATAAACTAGTAAAACGAGTCACATATGCAAAATTAATACAGAAGTCAAAACGAGCTTTTTAAAACAAGTAAATAAGCGGCGCACGCTTAAATGCTAGCCAGTACAGCGCGCATGCAGGCACCTTTCCCAAGAGTGAATAGAGGGAGAGCTCGCCTTAAGTAGCAGCTCACCTGGGCTACAGAAAGCGCTAGAGCGCTCGAGCAAATGGAACAGGAGGCAGAGACCACCCCAAGATGGCGGCCAAGCGCCACGAGGAAGCTACCAAAAACGGTGAAATTCCGCGAAAAAACGCGGTGGGGGCACAATTTAAAATGCAAGTATGTGGCCAAATAAAATAAACTAGTAAAACGAGTCACATATGCAAAATTAATACAGAAGTCAAAACGAGCTTTTTAAAACAAGTAAATAAGCGGCGCACGCTTAAATGCTAGCCAGTACAGCGCGCATGCAGGCACCTTTCCCAAGAGTGAATAGAGGGAGAGCTCGCCTTAAGTAGCAGCTCACCTGGGCTACAGAAAGCGCTAGAGCGCTCGAGCAAATGGCACAGGAGGCAGAGACCACCCCAAGATGGCGGCCAAGCGCCACGAGGAAGCTACCAAAAACGGTGAAATTCCGCGAAAAAACGCAGTGGGGGCACAATTTAAAATGCAAGTATGTGGCCAAATAAAATAAACTAGTAAAACGAGTCACATATGCACAGGTCTTATACCAGTGTTTCTGAGCTCAGACCCATCACAGAACAATCTATCCGCTAAATCCTTCTTGGTGAAATTTACAACAATACAATCCCCCGACAAAGTTTTAGGTTGTTGTCCTAACCAGCCGACCCTTCTAACCATATTGATAAAGGGTTAAATATCAACATCCCCACTTGAATACTGCCTGCACCATTTCCTGGTTGTGTCTAATAGATCTGCAGTGGACTCACTACAATTAGGTTCTAAAGGAGGAACCCCTGTCAGCACTGCTACAAAAGGGGCAGCCTGTGGGGGAAGATACAGTTTAACCTCACTAGGTAAGGTGGACATTTTTTGCCTGTACAGCTTGATTTTTATGTGTAGACTTTATATTTGCAACCAGGCTGCTGAGAGAAATGACCCTCCCCATGTTATTATCAAGTGACCCCGAGATGGCGGCTGATGGGTGTTGGGTCTGGGGCACAATGGTTCGAGGAGTGTTGGGAGGGGCATCAGACTCCACTCTTTCAATATTCCTACAACCACAATTATCAACAGTGTTGTGTTGTGGAACAGAATGTTGATTTTGGTTGCGGTAATCCTTTATGAACACATCAATAGTCTTGCACCTTTTGAGTAGGCCTGCCACGCATGTATTTAATGAGTCAACAATGTCTTTGGTCATGCCCACCAACAGAGGTTCAATACGTGCGTTGAACAACTCTTCCATCTTGTCTCCCAGGTTATTTACAATGTCCTGGACTGGGTCTTTGTTGGGGTGTTTGGCCTTTCGAACACATTTCTTGGCACTATTTCGACTTACCAAAGACTGTGGTCTGCTAGGGCCTGGAACCTCTGTACACGATGACTGAGGAATGGAGGACAAAGTGTGCAGGGGGTAATTGTTCATCTCAGTGGGTGGGTGATGTAGAGTTTGAGTTTGAGTTTAAAAATATTTATATAGCGCACTTTCACCAGTGGTTTCATGGCGCTGCAACAGACAGATCCCCAGAGTAGGAGTAACAGAAAATAATAGGAAAGAAACAGAAACAGCAAGTGATCTAGTTAAAAGATTTAGCAAATAAATGGGCTTTGAGTTTTTTCCGGAATTGAGGGTAAAGAGTTAGACATCTAAGCTCCAAAGGCAGGGAATTCCACAGGACTGGGCCAAGAGTCGCAAACTTCGATCCTCCCCATTTCTTCCTCCGGAAACGGGAGACTGACAACAGGGATTGCGTGGATGAGCGTAGTTCCCTAGTTGGAACATAGGGAATGATCTCAGATGTTATAAAGGCCGGGGCCGCGCCCAGTCGTGCTTGAAAGATGATAGAAGCAAGCTTAAACTGGACGCGTTCACGGACAGGGAGCCAGTGTAAGGATTTGAGAAGGGGTGTTACGTGGTGGGATTTTGGAAGATTGAACACCAACCGTGCCGCCTGGTTCTGGATCAGCTGCAAGCGCCTTAAACTATATGCAGGTATACCTGCATATAGGGCGTTGCCATAATCCAGGTGGGAAATAACCATCGCCAAGATGATCAATTTCAAGGCATCGAAGGAAAAAAAGCGGGATACCTTGCGGATGGTGCGTAGTGACAGGAAAGAAGAGGACACCACAGAACTAACCTGGGAGTGAAGAGTGAGCTGAGAATTAAGTTTGATACCTAAAGTTTTAACTGAGGTAAAAGGGACCGGGGGAGAGCCTAGGGAAGAAGGCCAAAAAAGTGAAGACCAGGGACTGGAGCAACCACCCGTCAACACCAGCTCGGTCTTATCCGGGTTAAGTTTCAAGTGGTTGTAGTTCATCCAGTCCCGGATGAAAATCATAATAGACTGGAAGTTTGAGATGGAAGCAGAGGAAGAAGACAGATTGAAAACAAGTTGGAGGTCATCCGCATAATTTATACGCTGACCTCCATTTGCTGCAACGAAAAAATAAGGGGGGCAATATAAAGGTTAAACAAAAGAGGTGAAAGGGAGGAACCTTGGGGGACCACGCACTGAACTTTCCGGAAGTCCGCAGAAAAATCACCCAGGCGAACAGCCTGGGTGCGGTCCCTCAGGAAGGAGGATAACCATACCAGGGCGGTACCCCCGATCCCCGCCGCCCCGACGCGGGAAAGTAAGATGGTATGGTCAACCGTGTCAAAGGCGGCTGGGAGATCGAGGAGTAGTGAGTTACAACGGGGTAGACCCTGAGAACTCCTTGACCTAGATCGAGGAGGACCAAAGCCTGGGCCTGGTTGGTATCCATTCCCTCCCTGAGGTTGTCAAGGACCGAGAGTACTACGGACTCCGTAGAGTGTCCGGGGCGGAAGCCGGCCTGGCTGGGAGCCAAAACCCCGTACTCCTTCACAAAAGTGCTCAAAGACCTGGTAACATGGCGTTCGAGCACCTTAGCCAAAAATGGTAGGAGGGAGATGGGGCGATAATTGGCAGGGACCGAAGGGTCTGCGCCAGGCTTCTTTAAGATGGGAACAATAACAGCTGTTTTCAGTGGATTGGCTACAACCCCCTGGGAAAGAGAACTGTTGAGGAAGTGGAGAGGGGGGTCTGGACAAGTTGTATAAATGTGGCGAAGGTTGTGCGCGGGGCAAGTGTCCAATGGGAAGCCAGATTTAACAAGGGGAATTATCGAGGTCAAGGATTCCTTAGTCAGGGGGGGAAGGGCATCGAGTTGTCCCTTAGGTGGAGGACACTGAGGGTCAACAAAAGTCGGGGGGTGAGGGAATGTTGGCTTTGATAATAGCAATCTTCTCGATAAAGAAATTATTTAAGGAGTGACAAAGGTCCTGGGAAGGGGAGGGCTTAAGAGATGTCCTATCGGAGAATGCCAAATTGTGGACAATCAAGAAAATTTCCCTCGGTTGATTCTCAGCTGCTAGAATCTTTGAGGAGAAGTAGGCCGTTTTTGCAGCCAAGATGGCCTTCTTATATTGAGCCAGGAGAGTGGTGAACTCAGATCTGAGTAAGGGACAATAATTCCTCCTCCAGGCACGCTCGGCTCGGCGTACCGCTAGTTTGATGGTCTTAAGATCCTCGTTAAACCACAAGTTGGCATCCTTCTCCCGCTTTGAAGTCACCCGCTTCAGCAAGGCAATGGAATCACAGCCTGAGGAGAGCCAATGTTCAATGGCAACGGCCTGAGAAAGAGTGGATAGGCCTTGTAGGGTAGGGTAGGAAGAGGTTAATAATGCAGATAGATTCTCCGGATCCACTCGGCTCCATGAGCGGACCCAAACATTCTTTGGGAGCGGGGGCCTATTGGTAGGGTTAATGGGAAGGGTAAACGAAATCAAGTGATGGTCAGACCAGGTGCAAGGTAAGATGGACAGGGAGTCTACTGGACAGTTCAAGGACCAAATCTGATCTAAGATATGTCCTTTGACGTGAGTGGGAGAATGAACATGTGACACAAAATTGAGGGATTGAAGTGTATCTGAGAACTCTCTTGAGGACGGACATTCCGCTGGATCTGAAGGCCAAAAGTTAAAGTCTCCCAATAATAAGATGGAAGAGTTATTGACCGTAAGTGTGGCCAATACCTCCTGAAAATCAGAGAGAAAGAGTAAGGGTGACTGTGGGGGACGGTAAGTGAGAACACAAGTAAGAGGGGGAGTGGTAGATGTAGTACGAATGGCAAGGTACTCTGTTGTGGCGATATCTGGCAAAGATAGAAGTTGGAAGGGGAGGTCAGCCCGGGTAATGACCGCTACGCCACCCCCGGTCCTACCAGCAGAACGGTCTGCTCGTAGAGCATAGTATGGAGCAGGGAGAGTGGCCAATAAGGCAGGGAGAGAATCCTCACTAAACCAAGTCTCTGTTAGGAAGAGGAGATCAGGTGCGTAAAGGTCCAGCAGCACCGACAGTTCGTGTGAGTGGGCCACTGCTGACCGGGTGTTAAGATAATAGGCCGAGAGAGTCCTAAGTGATACTAGGCTGGCATCCTCTCTGGGAAAAGGAAAGGGAATGGGGGGAGTGAGAGGGCGGGAAGATAAAGAAGCGGGGGACAGATCAAGTGAAGATATGCGAGAGCAAGTGGAGGCGGGCAAAATGCCACGGGCCCTGAAGACTGCGGAGTTGGGAGGAAGTGTAAGTGATGATTTGAGCAGAGTGACGTTCCCCTAGCCCCGGTCGGCCGCGGACGGGCGCAGACGGGCTTAACTTAGGCGCAACTTCGACGCGCCTTCGTCGCGCCCGCTGCGCCCGTCCGCTGCGCCGCTGGAAAGGAGGAGCCATTATGTAGGGACACATGAGGGAAGAAGGTCAAAGGGGCGTGGCAGGGGGTGGAGGAGCCAGAGAACTGCCGCGCCGAGCCCAGACCCGCCCAAGATGGAGGAGCCGCCCGTCCCACTCCGAGAGCCAGGCAAGGAGGGGGCGATCAGCGGAGGCAGTCTGGGTCGCGTGCAGGAGAGAGGGCAGCCAGGGAGGAACTGAGCGCTGGGTCCGGAGCGCTTATGGCAGTGCAGATGAGCAGGTGAGCAAAGTCTAAAAGTCACAAGTAAAAAGAAACGTTGCTCATGGAGAAGCCTCGGGAGGTCTGCAGGTTAAGGCGAGCAGATAGGAATGAGCCTTTAACTGATTGCCAGGGGGGGAGGAGCCAGAGAACTGCCGCGCCGAGCCCAGACCCGCCCAAGATGGAAGAGCCGCCCGTCCCACTCCGAGAGCCAGGCAAGGAGGGGGCGATCAGCGGAGGCGGTCTGGCGGTCTGCAGAGCCTCTATGGAAACTTAGTTGGGCTCTGGTGTGATGGTATTATTTAGATCAGGCAATCTCTCTTCTGTAGCCAACCTTTCGAGCCCCAGCTCTTTCTCTGCGATAGCAATTTCTTGATTAATGGACCCCACAGACTTTAAGTAAGAGATAACGGACTCAGACTTACGTGGAACTTTTTTAGCGTCTTTTCCCCCAAGGCTCTCATTACTCATCTGTTTTCGCTTGCCCATTCTGACTTCTTAGGGAATTGTCCCAGCCAGGCCTCCTCTGGCCTCTGATGGCCGCAGATGGCCCCGCCCTTGTCCCGGGCTTCTCCCGGCTGCTCCCGCGCGCGCTCCCGCGCGCGACTCGCGGGGTGAGAGGCGTTCCCTCCTGTTAAGATGCCTCCGGGCGCTTGGATGACGTCACACTTGCGCCGGCAGCCTGGGGCAGCTGGGTCATGTAGTTTAACCCAGCGGCGGTGGCGGCACGGCGGTCAGCGCGGGCAAGCAAACAGGGTCCCGGGTCCCCACAGTGTGACTGGCTGGTAGCGTGGATGGCGCTGAAATGCCGTTTCCCTCATGGCGCGCTGGTACGAACAACTGTGGCCCCCAGGAGCTCAAGGGGCTCCCTCCTGTTAAGGCGCCTCCGGGCGCGTGGTTGACGTCATGCTCGCGCCTAAAGCCTGGGGCAGCTGGGTCATGTAGTTTAACCCAGCGGCGGTGGCGCTGCGGTCAGGGGGGGCAGACAAACAGGGTACTGGGTCCCCACAGTGTGCCTGGCTGGTAGCGTGGATGGCGCTGAAATGCTGTTTCCCTCACGGCGCGCTGGTACGAACAACTGCGGCCCCCCAGGAGCTCAAGGCGCTCCCTCCTGTTAAGGCGCCTCCGGGCGCGTGGATGACATCACACTAGAGCCTGCAGCCTGGGGCAGCTGGGTCATGTAGTTTAACCCAGCGGCAGCGGCGTTGGCGGCGCGGCAGTCAGCGCTGGCAGGCAAACAGGGTCCCGGGTCCCCACAGTGTGACTGGCTTGTAGCGTGGATGGCGCTGAAATGCTGTTTCCCTCACGGCGCGCTGGTACGAACAACTGCGGGCTCCAGGAGCTCAATGCGCTCCCTCCTGTTAAGGCACCTCCGGGCGCGTGGAAGTTGTTGAAGGCTGCTTTGTGAGTGACTCTGTCAGAGGGGTCCTTAGTGGCGCACCACAGCTTCTTCAGTCAATAGCAGCTGCACTTTGTGGTTCTGAGCTCTGGGGTGTACCAACCGGCCTATTTGAGGTTTTGTTGACTTTTGCTGGTTTTAACTGGGTGTCTCTGTTAAACCACTTGGTGATCAAGGAGGAGAAGTTCTGGACACCCTGCTCAAGGTCTGTTGACCTTTCAGATTTGGTGGTGCTGTGGGCCTGCGTCAACTGAGGTTCATTACCTTGCCCCCCCTGCAGTGGGGAGCAGTGGTGCTTGGCGGTGGTGTGCTGTGTGTCTGAGATGGTGAAGAGGATGAAGGCATAGTCGGTTCAGGTGAGTTCACTTACTTGCGTGAATTTGACTTAGTCTCTGGGTGTAAAGATGGAGTTGAGTGTGTGTCTGTCTTTGTGCATGGGTTTGGTGACCAGTTAGATAAGGCCAATGTTGTTTAGGTTCTCCAAGAGGGTGATGGTGTTGCCGTCGTTGGGGACATCAACATGGAAATTGAGATCGCCGAGTAGGAGTTAGTGGAGAGAATCAATGGGTAGGAGAGCGATGAGGTTGGAGATGTCATCTTATCGTGGCCTTGGCATTGGTCTGTAAGCGGATGTTGCGGTTGGTGGTGCATCCGATGGTTTCCCTGAAGATGAGGGCGATACTCCCACTGTTCTTGCTTGTGCGATCTGGATGTATCATCTAATAGCCTTCGGGAGTCGCAATGGCAATGTCGGGGTTCAAGAAGGGGTTGAGCCATATTTCCCCTTGAAGGCAACATCCAGGGCTAGGGTGTTGATGGTATCCCTGATTTCCATGGTGTGTTTGCAGAGGGAGTGGGTGTTGAGCTTAATACACTTGCACAGTTCCTGGTTGTTCATAGCATTCTGATTGGGAGCGGTGCGGGCCCGTCGACGTCCGATGTGGTAGACAAAGTGGCAGTGGCAGCAGGTGAAGGGTTGTTTGGTTGATCACGGGGAGACCATGAAGCAGTTGTGGTTGCCGTGCACGGGGTCCAGGGCCAGGAGCTCCTCTGAGGTATAGTGGTAGATGGTGAGAGGACCAAGTGACCTGGCACTGGGCATGATCCGGGCGTGGATGGCACACGTGATCTTGTCTTTGGTGTTTGTTTAGTGACCCTGCTGAGAAAGACACACTGCAGCTTCCATTTAGTGGGTCCTGGGGAGGGAAGGGAGCTGGATGGCAGGAGGCGGAAAACGGCAGGAAGGGGGCAGAGACGAGAAGAATTGGCTAAAAATAGGGGGCAGAAACAAGCAGAGAAGGCAAAAATAGTGGCAGAAATGTTCAGAAAAAGGCAAGCAAAGAGGCAGAAACAATCAGAAACAGGCAGACAAGCAGGCAGAAAGGATCATAAAAAGGCAATCAAGGAGGCAGAAATGACCAGAAAAAGGCAAACATGGAAGAGAAACTATCAGAAGAGACAAACATAGAGGCAGGACAAGCAGAGAAAGTCAGAAAATAGCAGGCAGAATGAGTGGAGAAAGTCAGAACATAGCAGGCAGAACAAGCAGAAATAGAGCAGGGGAGGTCTAACAGAAGGCAGCAGATGATGGTGGAACTGTGGGTAGGGTGGACAGGAGACTGTCACAGGGGGAGCTGGTACAAGAACCTGCTCAATGGGGTCGTGCTGCAGGTTCCATTAAGTAGGTTCTGGGGGGAGGGTGTGGTGCTGAATGGTGAGAGAAGGAAAATGGTGGAAGGAGGGAAATGGTGGGAAGGAGGCCGAGACAGGCAGAAAAGGCAGAGAAGAAAGGGTAGAAACTAACAGTGGTGGCAACAATAGAGGCAAAAACAAAAAATAGAGGCAAAAACAATTGAAAAAAGGCAAACAAGGAGCCAGAAACGATCAGGAGGAAGGTAAACAAGGAGGCTAAAAAGATCAGAAAAAGGAAAGCAAGGAGGCAGAATTGAACAGAAAAAAGCAAACAAGGAGTCTCAATGGATCAGCAAAAGGCTGACAAGGAAGCAGAAATGATCAGAAAAGGCAAACAAGGCGAAGAAACGATCAGAAAAAGGCAACCATGGAGGAGAAAATATCAGACAAGGCAAACAAAAAAGGCAGACCAAGAAGAGAAAGGCAGAACAAGCAGGAACAGAGATGGGGAGGACCTTCAGAAGGCAGCAGATGATGGGGAAACTGTGGGCAGGGTGGACAGGAGGTTGTCACAGGGGAGCTAGCTGAAGACCTGCTCAATGGGGTTGTGCTGTGGGCTTCATTAATTAGGTTCTAGGGGAGGGTGCAGAGCTGAGTGGCAAAAGGAGGGAAACAGGAGGAGTAAGGAAATGGTGGGAAGGCGGCTGAGACAAGCAGAAAAGGCAAAGAAGAGAGGGTAGAAACTAGCAGTGAAGGCAAAAATAGAGGCAACAATTATCAGAAAAAGGCAAACAACAAAGCAGAAACGATCAAAGAAGGACAAACAAGGAGGCCGAACAATCAGAAAAGGCAAACAAGGAGCAGGAATGGTCAGAGAAAGGTGAACGAGGAGGCAGAAATGATCAGAAAAAGGCAGACAAGGAGGCAGAAATGATCGGGAAAGGGCAAACAAGGAGGCAGAAAAAATCTGAAAAGGCATAAATACATAAATAGATGTAGGACGAGTAGATAAAGGCCAAAAATAGCAGGCAGATTGAGTAAAAAAGAAAGTAGGGGAGGACCAACAGAGGGTAGCAGAGGGTGGTGGAACTGCAGGCAGGCTGGACAGGAGACTGCCACAGGGAGAGCTGGCACAAAGCCCTGCATTTTAATCCCCATTATAAGGAAAAAAACTTCTGTGGCAATACAAACATATGACCAAGGTGGAAGAAGATATCTGTTGTGAAACCAGCAGCAAGCAGACACCATCTGTGGTGCTGATTTAGGATCTGATCTGATCAACTGGTCTAATAGCGCAAAGAGAATCCCGCCAAATCAAACCGGCTTCTGGAAAGCGAGCGGCACAATGACAAACATCTTATCACTCTCGCTGCTAGCCGACGATTACTTACGAAGGAAACAGCAGCTGCATCTCTGTTTCATTGACCTAAAGGCGGCCTTCGACAGCGTAGATCGAAATATCTTATGGAGGAAACTGCGCAGTTGGAATATGCCGGACAAAACACTCAGAGGAATCCTGCTTCTTTTTTCCAACACATGGATGGAAGTAAAATTGGGGGACAGCAAAGGGCTTAAGCAAGACTGTGTTCTGGTCCTTCACCTCTTCAATCTTTTTATGGCAGACCTAGCGCCAAGTCTTAACAAGATTTCATCCCATCCACCCAAATTAGGCTCTTTACCTCTAACCCATTTATCCTACGCAGACGATGTCTTACTGATGAGCCTAACTAAGGGCCTCATTAGAATTGCGGATAATCCGCATCCTCCGGGCCGGCGGAAGTCACAACCGGCCCGGAGGATGCGGATTATCCGCTGCGGACTGGAAAATGACCCCGCCAGATTAGGATGGCTGGGGGATCTATTTTCCATCCACCGCTTTTCCGCCGTGGTCGCCTTCCGACCGTGGCGGAAAAGCTCTAACATGGCTTCCGGTGTCTATCAGACACCGCCAGCCATATTACGATAGCTGCGGTCATATGCCTTTCCATGGCGGCATTTCCGCCGTGGAAAGGCATACGGTGTTGTCTTCGGGGGCCCGTTGCAGGCCCCCAGGGGTGAAGGGGGAAGGTGGGGGGTTCACATGGGGGTACCTATGGTACCCCCCTGCCTTTGCGTGCATGAAGCGGCAGGCACCATGAGGTGCCTGCAGCTTCGTGCACGCATAGGTAAACATGGTTTTTTTAACATTGTGACGTGTGCTGCTTCTAGCAGCACCCGCCGCAATGTTAAAAATACAGAATGTGACCGCCAGGGTGGCGGTCACATCCTAATAAGCACGGAGGGACCGCCGCTGCCCCTGCGGACGGTTCCTCCTCCTCTGGGGTGGCGGACCGACGCAGGTACATCCGCCATCCTAATAGGCCATAAAGATCGGCCTTCAAAGGTCACTTGAGGGATTGGCGGAATTTATAACCAATAACAATCTGGAGATAAACAGCACAAAACCAAAACAATGCTCATCACCAGACGACAGACAGCCAATCAACATACTCAATTGGAGGGAAAAAAGATAGAAGCAATGCCTAATTATAAGTACTTGGGCTTTTACTTTGACAATCGACCAGGGCCGGACTGGCTACCGGGCAGTTGTGTGTCCTGCCGAGCAGGGGGATGCTTTCGTTGATGGGGACCTGTGTGTGCAAAACGAAATTCGTTTTGCTTTTATTATTTTAAAGCGCACGCACGTTCCCATCAACGAAATAAGCCCAAACAACAGAGAAATTTTTCCCCAGCTCGGCAGCACACAAAACTGCCTGGTAGCCAGTCCGGCCCTGCAATCGACACAATCAAAAGCAGCAAAAAACCTATATTGTCCAGAGAGCAAACGCCCTATCATTCACTTTTAGGTCTCTAGCAAAAAAGCTTAGGGGCCATCATACAAACCCCTACTGGCAACAATAAAAGCTAAGGTGCTAGCGATGCTGTCATACGGCAGCATAGCCCTCCATGGGAAATACGTGGACCTGCTGAACAAAGTACAGACGGCCATCTACAAATCAACCTTCCAAATCAACCAGGGTGCTTCACCAGCGCATACCAGATTAGAATTTGGAGCACTAAATGAAACACTGCGAAGGAAGTATGCAACTATCAAGCATTGGTATAGTTTGAAACAGAATACAGCAGGTTCAGAATTGCACAAAGCCTTGTGGGACGAAATAAAAACTGACACAAAGTCCCCATGTAATCAATTCTTAAACAAAGCCTTAACAGACACCTGTACAAGAAACCTTTGGGAAACTAATCTGCCTTTAAGCAAGCCATAAATAAGTCAGCAAAATTCCACTCTCTTCTAGCTGACAAAACCACCTTCAGCACAAGAAAACACGCCTGGATGGTTATATCCAAATATAATACACTCACTACAGCTCCATATCTAACAATTACATTTCCGGTCCACAGAAAACAACAGCTAATGGCGCTACGCCTGGGAACATTTTCATCTACCATGGACCAACCTTTTTGGGTCCATGATGGTCCCAAAGTCTGCAGACTATGTGGGAGCAGTAAGGAGGACTTCATACATCTCGTCTGCATTTGCCCGAATTTAGCCCATACACGAGGCATCTTCCCAAAAAAGCCATGAACGACCGAGGCATAAGAACGTGCAGATCGGCGATCATGGCTACCCGAAATCCAACTGATACTCGTTTGAATTGCCTATTAATAAAGTTCCTTCTGGCTCATGTACATGCTCTGAAATGTAACCCGCCACCTAGCCTAGAAAAGGGTAATAGGTCGGCCGACCCTGCGGTAGAGGGCTCTCCCGAAACATAATACAGAATAGCACTAGAACATCGGGTGGCATATTTACATGGAGCAACAAATGCTTTTTATCAATTTTAAAATGGTATTGTGTATATTAAAATGTCAAATTTTTAAAAAGAAAATATTTGCACTAGAGACAGATAGTTTTAGGATTCAGGGAAACAGAATGTAGACAAACATTAAGAGTTTCATCTGTAGCACTTGATTTTTATAAAATGTATTGTTATGGTTTTATTTAACTGAAACAATAAACTTTTCTAATTCTTAAAAAAAAATCTTCTTCCTTCTTCCGTTCCTGCTCATTATTTTTGCTGCTTGTAATGCTGCTTGGTCTGGACAGCTAGAAGGTTATTTCTGGTCTCCATTCTTTACTTCCTGCTGGATATTGTATTCTGGAGCAATTCTAGACTCACATATACATTCTGATGTAATAGTTTGTTTCCAGAAAAATTTGACCTTTCCAATGCATGAAGAAACCCCTACACGCAGTGCCAATAAGACCTACTCTTGAGCAATATAGGATTAAGTACAGCAAAGCATCATTCACATAATATAGCATTATTCCATATTGTGTGTTGTAATCCCTGTGATGATCATCTACTGCCTGTATATCAAGGCTACACTGGAGATGAATAGGCCAATTGTAAAAGAAGATCATGGTGCAAGGGAGAAACCGTGCTGTATACTGCACTGGATGTGAATAGCAGGAGACAGCTTGCTATTGTGCTGAACCCTGGGAATGAGTTAGTATACAGACAGATTGGATGAGTTAGATCAGGACTAAAGCAAAATCTAAACTGAATTTGACAAAAAACTCCAATGACCTTACTGAATCTAAAGTGGCTACCATTAGCACTCTCGAGGCAGCAACTAATCACTTCAACCAATCGATGATTATTATAAGGTGTCTAGTGGTTCAACAGAAAAACAGCTTGATCTAGGGAGATAGATAGACAGATAGACAGATAGATAGAGCTATAGATAGATACATATTGAAGTTGAGTACAGAAAGGATTGAAATTATTGGCCTAGATCTCCTCAAAGTTTGCTGAGGACAGTAATGCAGGGCTCACACCTGTAGAGCCTCTCCGAAAGGCATTCTCAAAAACCACTCATATTTTAAGGTAAACATACTTCATAGAGCACAGTCAACTGCTCTATGGGGCCTTGCCAGATGCCAGACTGTGGATTGCTAGTAGAACATCTGACAAACTAATTTTGGTCTCTGTAGAAAAATGGGCAGTGCCCAAGTGGAAACTAGTTGACCCAAAACTCTACGTAACACAATTGGATTAATGAATGACTTCTCGGTGCATAGTTATCTACATGGTTGTGTTCTACGAAATCCTAAACATACATACAAAACGTACTTGTCAAATTAATGGATTTAGAACTCCATAATCGTATTTTAATTCACCTTTCAAGCACTATTGAGATAAGAGCCTGGTCAGACACTGTGCAGAGAAGTATTATTCAGTCACTAAGCATGTGGGAAACTTCCTCGGATGCTGGAAACTTAATTATGAAGAGTAAAATATTTAATGAAATGTCTCAGTATTGCAACCATGATAGACATCCGCCAAGATGTAAAAATGCAGTAAAGCATTTATTAGAACTGCCAAGTTGAATTCGGGGAGTCGGCAATGAACATTTGCGTGAGCTATTTAGAATAAAGTTCTTGCCCGTTATGACCCTCAGTATTTAACAAGCACAAAAAAGATGTACAAATATTTTAAAGAACAGTGGCAAATCAAAATTAGGCACAGAGCCACAGCAGGAAACTATTGGGATGATTAATGTAGTCTTTGGACCACTGCATACTTCTCATTTGAATTTTTAATATAGTAGTAGGAAGTAAAAAAAGTATATACTTCTGATGGCAATTGAAATGCCTTTGCATCTACGGTATAGGATGAAATATATTTAATTATTCCACAAGGTACTACTAAGCACTGATGGTCAACGTCTAGGAGAGCGCTCTGCTGGAGCATGAGCAGATCCATCTTCAGTCTATTAAGACTTACCCAGATCTTGATGGGATGGTACAGTCCCCTAAAGTTCCACAAAGGAATTACAGGCCAACAAGGTTGTAGGAGTGTAATTTCATATTAAAATAGTGTGCTTACTCTAGGATTACTTTAGTTGACATGACTAGGCAGCATCAGGCTGCATCCTTAAAATGAGTTCTTGTTTATTTTTCTGCATGAGCCCTGAATGTTAATTTTTTCATTCTGTTTCAGAAACTCAGTTTAAGTCAGCTGCAAATCATTGTCTGTTCTTGCATGTAATGAATATTGTTTCATTAGCTTCACTGGAGAGGATGTTCTGAAGCATGCAAGGCCAATTCGATAAGACAGGCCGATATTACTAACGTGAAAAAGTGGTTCATTGTTTTTCTCACACATGTTGCACTAATAACACATTATGTACACTGCCATTCGACACAGGTATGTGGTATTTTAAAATAATAATATGTTTGGTGCTGTGCAAGTAACATTCAGTACTGCACATTTACTCCATGTCAGTCTAAGAAATAATGGGGCATATTACCAAGGGCCCTATCGCCGCTTTAGCGGGACTTTTTCCCGCTAAAGCAGCGATAATTTTATCGCCCTATTACCAAGCTGTCGCTAACACCAGTTAGCGACAGCTTGTAGGCGATAGCGGGCATTTTGGAGCCCGCTTTGCATGTCAGCCATAATTATCGCTAATGACATGCAAAGTGGGCGTGCCAAAATGTTAGCGACTGAAAACAGTCGCTGCAATCCTATCGCCTATGATCAGCACAGGCATAGTTTTGGAAATATTGGCGCTAAGCGCGAATAAATCCAAAAGCTAACGCCTGCCCTGACCAGTTCTTAGCCATGTTATCCAATGAGAGGTGGATAACATGGCTAAGAGCATTGTCACGGCAGTGCCTGAATATAGCTGTACTGACAGCGATATTCACGCATTTCGCCTGTTTTTTATCGCTTCTGAGATAAACCTTGCTAATAGCAAGGCATCTCAGCGATAAAAACAGGTGAAGGTCGGCGATAGAAATATTCCCGCTGAGCCAACTTAGCGATAATTATCGCTAGTTGTTGGTAATATGCCCCAATGTGTGTTGAGTTTGTCTAAACCATTATGAAAGCTGTGCATTTTGGGATACAGCCAGACAAGTTATGGGTCTCCAACTAGTAGCTTGTGAGCTAATGTAACTCTCCAGCTAGATATGAGTAGCTGACATGTATACAGCCCAGCTTATTAATTTAGACGTATTTTGCTGGGTTGAATTATTATACATATAACAAAATTGAAATTATACAACACTAATAATATCAGTAGCTCTCAATGTGTTTCATTGAGCATGAGTAGATCTCAGTACAGAAAAGGTTGGAGACCGCTTTTGCTTGCTGCTTAGGACGGTTTAGATGTGGTCCAATTTACTATTATTTGATGAGCAGGCAGAATTGTTTACAATTTGCTTTTAGCTTCAAAACAGTGAGGGTTGGCCACAGCTTAGCATAGGAATTTGAAGGAGACAGACCTTATGCCAGTCTCCTTGACACTATGAGAGGACTAGCTTATGTTTTTGCTTATGATTTCAATATGCTACTTCACTTGATCATTAACTAACTTTTGATTTCTGTAAAGATTACTTTGATTATAGCATAAATTAACAGAACTGAGATCAGTAACTCCAGCTTTTTCTTAATGTTATTGGCCGAATATGTCTGCTTATTGTATTTCCCTCCTGGGCGCCATTGTCCCTCATTCTGTCACCATTCCAGTCTTTTTTTTCTCTCTCTCCTCCAGATGTTGATATTGCTTTTATGTTCTTCCTCCCATCATACTGTAAAGCGCTCTGATATCCTTCGGGATCTTGTTCGTGCTATATAAAACGTTATGAATAAATAAATAAATAATAAATGTGACAGCAAGATTCTCCATTTCCTGCATCTAGACCCCATGAAATTAGATGATTTTGGTCATCCACAAAAACAAGCATGAAATAGATGCAACAGAAGTAAGCAGGGAGAAGCAGCCATTTCTCTGAGGAGTGGATTGGTAAACAACACTAGGCTCAACTCTTAGTGCACTGCCTCACTCGCCTCCACTTGGCAACCCAACAACCAGTTGTTATGCTCTAACCACAAAAACAGTGAACTAATCATTTTAACCTGTGCTAGAGGTCTCCTTAAACCGGAAGTTCTGAACTTCACTTCACCCAACAGATCTTTGGATGACCCAATAGGATGGGAATTAAAAACAACAAAAGAGTGTTCAGAGCTCGTCTGGAAGGACGGGTTTCAGAGCACAGAGAGAAGAAAGTAGAAACACCCTCTTGGTGTTTATGGAAAGCCCTCACTCACCGACCTGGTCGGGGACACGCTTCATCATTGGGCCACACTGGGAATGGCCGAGTGCCACCCCAGTGTGCTTCAACGCCAGATTTACTGCGGAGCGGGTTAATGTGAAGTTGTGAGTGGCTAAGTGGTTGTGTCTTTCAACACAATTTGAACTTCACCAGGTGTAATCTGGTGTATTTTGCAACCTTCTTTAGAGGCCTTTGTTTTATTGGGTCAAATCTTTTTCTGGCCTTTTGTGCCACTAGCGAAAAATGCATTTAGAAACTGATCTAGTAGCTGTCCACCGCATAATTGAGTCCTGATCCCTGTTATTTTGAAGTTTGACAAATATCAGGTTAGGGTTAACCCCAGAGAGTGATTTTGGGAATATTCACTTTACAATGGATAGGTCATACAGGGATGCCTCAGATAACAACTGACCCACCAGGGACTCAATACAAGGTTCAAGAGGTCAATGCTAATTGCCCTTATCTGCCCTTAATATGAGGATGTTTGATTAGCATGCTCTTCCTGTGTGGTCCTCTGGTCTATCGTCAGCTGTTTTTAGACCGTCTATGCTCATGATGGCATATGTAGCAGAGCCGATCCAGTTTTCACTTCCTGTTTTCCGCCCAAAAAGTGAATCAATGAGGGTCTGCTTGCAATACAATTTCACAGTGACATTAATTACTATTAATGCAGTGAGAATTTGAAAATCATGATACACAACACACTTATATTGAGAGCACACGAAAAGTTTTTAATTTTGCATTACATGCAATAGATAGGGATAAATGAAATAGAGACAAGTGTAGTAGAAGTAATGTAAAAGTGTGCTTTTAAACAATGAGATGAAGGAAACATATGTAGAATACCATTAATACATTTAAAATAAGGTGCACTAATGAAACATGCTCATGAATGGAAGTTTGTGTTAAAATGAAGTGGCTTAGTAATATCGTGCCTACCGCTAATATGCGCCCTTTAGACTAATCGGTGCAAAAATATGCAAACAATCTTGAACTTTTGCTAACTTTGGACTTTGGCTACAGTTGGTGGCATATGGACTGAGTTTTATGCTGAACTTTTCTTAGATCTTATTCATACTTTGCTATGGACTCTCCCTTAATGGACTCTAACTGAATCCCTTCCATCCCTTTAGAGATTGTGCTGTTAGTCTATGAGTTATCCTTCTGTCTATTCGGTAGTCAGACTCTGACATTCTGTGGCTATGATTGTTGTGAAAAGGCCTGCTTAAAAGCTTGGCATAGTTATTAAAATTGTTATATTCCTAACTGAGCTGCTAATGCAATTACTGATTATGATGAACGTTGCATCTAAAATACAATAATACATTCATTCCAAATCTTCTTGAGTCTATTATTGAGTCTTGTCTTTTAGAAATGGAAGGTGCACCAGATATGAAGTCAAAATCATACATTTTAGTCCAATAATTCACTTTATTGGTAACAGGATTAAAAATGGTCATCGGCCAAAGCGGTTTGTTCCTTTGACCCAAGGAACTACATCAGGGCTCAATATATCAAGTGAAATGTGTTGTATTGCTTTGCGTTGTTGTGACAGCTACGTAGTATCTCAAGTAGTCACCCCATAGTAAGGGTCAAAGAAATCTAGTCCCAGTTCTTAATCCGGGTCTTCTGTATCCCGATGACGGCAAGTATGCCATAGTTTCATCGTGGTGAAAGAGTTCAGAGAATTTTCATGAATTAACCGCATTAGATTGTGAATACAAATTGGAATAAACATTACATTTGTATAAGCTTTTAAAAAAAAAGATGAGACTGCATTTGTGAAAATGAAAGGAGAAGTACCACCCAAAGAAATATTGTCATGACGAATAAATGATTACATCCATGTTTATGGCTTTTATTCGTGCACATACTTACTGATAAAGACAGGAATGAAATGTCCCTAGTTATGGGACATTTAATTTGAGGATTTTGGAAAAATTTAAGAAGGAGTCTATATGAGAGGAAAGATCCCGTTAGACCAACTATAATTGATGCTTTAAATACCTGGGTGCATATTGCTCATCAGAAGGACAAAAAGAAAAACCACGGGAGGTATAGAAGAACTATGTATCCTTATGCAGAAGCTAGATCGGATGCACAACAGGAATTGTGGAGAGCAGATGAAATACACGGGACAAGATTGTATCAGTTGTTAGAGATTGAGGAATATGCAAGAGAAAAGATAAAACGAAGAATTGAGTGACAGATAAGAGAGAATAAGGAAGAGAGTGGCATAGGCGACAAACTCTTACATGACTTATTGTTAACTTGTCGACCACCTTATAATTAGTTGCCAAATAGAGACCTTATACAAGTAAATACACATGGGGGGGTTAAATGCTCCCTTGATACCCAAAATTCCAAAAGAACCAATAACTATTTCACCTGTCGGTGGGAGACCAGAGATGCCAGTTCAAGTAAATGTGATTGATTCAAATACTCTAGCTTCTTTAACTGTTTTCATTACTATTGGACCAGTTATACCCTTTTACAAGTCTTGGTCACAGGTGAATACGATTCACAATTTGACTACACCTACTGGATTAAATGCAGGGTAAAGTGAATGATTCATAAGCTGATGGTTTTGAATCTGAATAATGCTTCTTCTGCAAATGTTGTCACTAAATCAGAGCCTAGTTGATTCGATGCAGAGAAGGCAGTAAAGATTCCCAACATTTTATTGTCTCAAATCAAATGTAATTTGTCAAGTGAATGTTTATGCTCCTGATATGACTGTGCCAGAATGGGTATTCCAATTATGGATAATTCCCTGCTGAACATACGATCTGGGATGAGTACCGATTTTCAAATGGAAATCTAAATTTAAATAATATGGGAGAAGAATCAGGGTTTACTCCTCAGGAATTCAATTAATGTATTAAAGGAGAAGGCACCCCGAAAGATCAGAATTCTGCAGGGGTTCAGTTTTAGTACCAGTTTCCCCAATAAATACAGACCCATTTAATTCTTTGGCTAAAAATCCTTTTGACAATTTAGATTCAGTTGCAGGTCCAAGTTAAGCTTAAAATGTAATTCAGAAGATTAAAACAATCATGGATATGAGCTGATTAAAAACTGAATTACAAGAAATGACTGAAGGGTCACTTAGTTCTTCAAGATAAGAGACTTTTCAGGAAGATTAACTAATGTTCCTCTGTAAAAGTATCACAAGGCTATCAAATGTGACTTATTAGAGATAATTTGAATTGGCTCAAAAAAATGGAATAGACATTAGAGAGTCAAAGATGTTACGGATCAGTTACAGGATGTAATTTTCTGATAAGTACATGAGAGCTCCAGGAAAGAAACTACAGATAATAGGGATGATGACATTAATTAGAAAATGAGAAAAATGAGAAGGTTGATGGTCAAAGAAGAAGCATGTGAAGTAAGTTTGAGAGCAGACACCATATGATCTCTTAGGTGGTAGAATAGGGGATATAGAGGAGGAGGATATGTTCATGTACCATGGAACATACATGACATTTTCACATGTATGAATGATTTCCCTAGGTTACAAGGAAAACCAGTTGAATGGTATAGGGAAGTCAAACTGTGTGTGAAAATGTCTAAAGTTTTGTGGATTGATCTGAATACACTATTTGAAACTGTGGTTCCAGCGGATTTGCTGTGGCTTGGCCAGAGGGAGAGCCTCAAAGAAATAGAGAACAGATGCAACATCTCCATAGGTAATGAGAAATACCATCAGGCGAAAACTCACCTGAAGACTATGGTCTCTCCTAAAGAGATTGATTGGATGCAGATTGACAAAGTGACCCAAGAGCTGAAAGAATCAGTAAATGTTTGTTATGAAAGATTAGTACACATATCTAAACAGTATGGTGGATCAGACACTCTTGCAGAAAGAAATTCATGACAATTTGTTTATAAATTTGTTATGGGTTTGAGACATGAGATTTCTGTAAGGATCAGACTACAAATACCCTGTTGGCAGAGTAAATCTTTATATGAAATACTGGGGCATATTATGAAGCAGTTCGTTAAAAATTATTGCTGTTTTAGCGGCAGAAAACTGCCGCTAAAGCAGCGATAATGAGCTTGATAATATGGCCTTGTGAATTCCAAGGGAAACCCATGTTATGGTGTGAACATGGGCTTCTATTAGAACTCTCCAGGGCATATTATCAATCCCATTATCGCCGCTTTAGCTGCAATTCTCTGCCGCTAAAACTGCAATAATTTTAACGCCCTGCTTGATAATATGCCCCATTGTGTTCTGCAAAATATTGTTCAGATGATATTGATTTGAGGCACAAAAAAATTAAGGAGAAATTAATGCTTACACAGATAAAACCAATTCAGAAAGGGCAGAATTCAATGGGTTTTGAAAACACAGAATGCAGGGTGTTAATGGAACTGTCCATCACAAGGTAGAAGTCGTGGGAGTCTGGTGGATCCTAAAACAGGTATTGAGGTGTCACTTTTGAAAAAGACAAATCCATATCACGCTTGCGGTAAGCTGGGACATTTACAACTTGAGTGTAAGGCTGTTTGGAATAACATAGATAAACAGATACAGAATGTGGATTATGTACAGTCTCAAGGTAATAACATGGGACAGGCTCAACAGATGCAAGGACAGAGAATGCAAAGTTCTAATGTAACACAGCAAATGCAAATGTCGCAAGCTCCAATGTCACAACTGAATGTTCAGGTACAAAGATACCAAGCAAATTACAATTCTTACAAGAATCAGAATGTAGCTCAGAAGCATTTGATTGAGCTGGATGCCAATGATTCAGAAACCTTCGCATGACTGTGCAATTGGTGCAGCCTTTGAGGTAGACCAGAGTGGTCCCTATGTCAATGGAGAATTAGATGTGAATACTATATAATTCCTTGTAAACACTGGCGCTACCCGCTGAACTGTAAGAACAGCAGATGTTCCAAACCTACACCTTTTGGGAGAAAGTGTCCTAGTTGTTGGAGTTACTGACAGAAAGATATTAATCCGAATTTCAGAGCCAGTGACTGTTAAAATTGGATCCTTTGGGGATCATCATCGGTTTGTGGTGTGTGATACAAGTCCGTTGAATTTGCTTGGACGGTATTTACTTTGTGAAATGAATTATTTGATTCATTGAACACCCAGAGAAATTGAGTTCCATATGAATGACAAAGACCTGGTTTTTAAACTTGCGCAACAGAAAACAAGTGTCACGATGTATCCTCTCCTGAAACGTGAGGATATGCCTGAAGATTTGAGAGAGACAGTTCTACCTGAAGTCTGGAACTTTACAGGTTAAACTATTTGTCTAATCAAAGGTGTTGATCTAGTCCCAATTACAGTGAAATAAAAAATGCAGTGTTTCTTGGAAAACCACTATATAATTTGTCTCCAGATACAGTTACTGGAATTACTCCTGTGATTGACTCAATCCTTCAGCAAGAAATTCTGAGAGAAATCAGAGGTAGTCCATGTAATTCAACTATCATGGCTTACAGAAGACGAATAGCCAACTATTGCAGTATGCATGATTTGCACAAGGTGAACACTATTGTGGTTTTATGTTGTCCTGTGGTACTGAATCCAACTGCCATTTCATTTCAAATTCCATGCGAGGTCCAATGATTTTCAGTCATTGTCCTGTGTCTGCCTTCTTTTCGATTTCATTGCATGAAGATAGTCAATTTTTATTTGCACTTCATTTCAGCAGCCATGTTTGGTATGTTGCTGAGTTCCACAAGGGTATACAGAAAGCCCTTGAATATTTAATCAGATATTTTAAAAGAATCTTAAAACTCTTACAATGCCTAATCATTCCATGTTAGTTGAGTACGTCGATGACTTACTGGCAGCGTCAACAATTAGAGAAGCATGATACTATTGCTTTACTGAATCCTTTGGTAGAAAATTTACATAAAGTATATCCAACTAAGCTACAATTTTGCAAAACTGAAGTCCAGTACTGACAACATCACATTGAGAAGGGAGTGAGGAAAGTTTAGCAAGAATGAATTTCAGCAATTCCTAATATGAATCCGCCAACTACTCAAAAAGAAGTCTGCATGTTCTTAGGAATTGTGGGCTATTGCAGACAGTGTATTCTGAGATTTTCCTTAACAGCCAAGCCTCTTCAAAGGCTGATACACAAAGATTTGTCAGATCCGGTACCCTGGGATAATGACTGCATGACAGCTTTCACAGATTCACAGAGCTGTGAAAGAGCCTTTGTAGAGCACCAGCTTTGGGAATGCCTGATTATAATAAGTGCTTTGTGGTGTTCTGCAATGAAATGGAAGGGTGCGCTCTTTATTTTTGACACAAATACATGGTAGCAATCATAGGCCTATTGCATACTTTTAACCAAACCTTGATCCTGTTGCAGTTGCTTTGCCTGGATGTCTGGAAATGGTTGTAGCCACATGTGTGAATCTTAAAAAAAGTGAAAGTATTGTGATGGGTCACCCACGGACAGTGTTTGTGCCTCATTCAGTGGGAATACTGTTGACCTGTATGCGGACACAGTGTTTGACCAACAGCAGCCTGACTAAGTATGAATAAGTTTTGTTGGGTGCAGAAAATGTGACTTTAAAAAGATGTACAGTGCTGAATCCAACAACCTTGATGCTGTTGCCAGATAATGAGAGTGTGATGGATGAAGCAGAAAATGAATTTTTAGATGTGAATGAGTTGTGCACGAAACCTCGTCCGGATATTTCTAAAGAGCCATTGCCTGAATTTATTGTTTGTTGATGGATCTTGTTTGAGAGACAATGAAGGAAATTTGAAAGCTGTCTGTGCTGTGTGTACAGTGGGAAATGTGGTGGAAGCATCCTGGCTGCAAGGAGTGATTTTTGCGCAAGTTGCAGAGCCTATAGCTTTGGCACAAGCATGCACTATTTCAGAAAAGATTGAGCTATAATTTACACTAATAGTTAGTATGGCTTTGGAGTCATACATGACTTTGGGCAATTGTAGTCACAGCATCTTCTGGTTCACCTATAAGGAATGGAAAGTGTGTAAGGAACCTTTTGCAGTCTCTACAATTGCCTACCCAAATTGCTGTTGTGAAGTGTGTTGCTCATCATCAAGGTACTGAGCATGTTACAGCTGTTAACCGGTATGCAAATGAGAGGGCGCGATATTGTGCCTTGAATGCACACAGATTCAATTAAGAGATTCTGAAAAACACGTCTGACGTTACTGATTTTACCTTGAAGTTATCAACTTCAAGGACCTGAGAAAAGGACAGAAAGATGCATAATGAAGTGACAGAAGCAGAACGACAGGTTTGGGAGCAAGCAGGTAGTACCAAAAGAGAGTTGATTGTCACCATTGGCAAGACATTATTATGGCTCTGCACATGTTGGGATATATGCAATGAAGCACCTTTTTCAAAGGTGTTGTACATTTACAAATTTAGAGCTACTGCAGAGACCTTGTGTCACCTATGTGTGATATGTCAGCAACAAAACCCAGGAAGAAGAACACAGGTTGTCATAAGTCATAATGGTTAATCGAATGCAGATAGACTTTGTAGAAATGCCTCCTAGTAATGGCCTGAGAAATGTTTTGGTCATTGTTTGTATATTTTCTCAATGGGTTGAAGCCTATCCAACTGAAAGGAATGACGGTTTGACTGTGGTTAAGCTTTCGTTAAGGGAACTGATTCCACAGTTCAGATTTACGGCTTCTCTTGAGTCAGACTGCAAAACTCATTTTAACAGTGAGATCTTACAAATGTTATGTACAGCACTACAGGTTGAGGGTTGAGCAGAAGCTTCATTGGAGTTACCAACCAGAGGCTTCCGGGTCGGTGGAACAGATCAATGGCACAATGAAATCTAGACTGATGAAAGTATGTGTTCCTACATCTTTGAAGTGGCCAGATGCATTGCCTCTTGTGTTGATGAATTTGAGAAGTACTCCAGACAGGAGAACAGGACTAGAACCAAAGTGAGCATGGAATGAGTGATGAGGATGTCAGCTAATCTCACTAATGTATTATTCAATATTACAGATGATCTTAATATGGACTACTGCAACGGCTTGAGTGATGTGGTACATTTTATTCCTCACCAGGTTGAAGAAGCTGCCCTTACGGTCCAACAGGAGCAGAGCCATTACCTCAGTCCTGCTACTGGGTAACAGTTAAGAAGCGAGTGCTAAAAACATGCCTGGAAGATTGCTGGGAGGGACCTTTTCAAGCAATACTTGTCACCAACATCACAGTGAAGTATGGGGGTCTCCTGAGCTCAATACAGTCAGTTCATACTCACAGATATGACAGCACCTGTTCCTAATATGCCGGTGGTAACAGCCTAACAGGTGGATCAGATTAGCCAAGCTGTTAGGGACCAGCATGCTACTGGGACAGCACTCGTTTGACCTAAGGGGGGTTTGAGAGAGTCAACTGTAAGTGCTGAAAGGTCACATTCAGGAATGTTGATTTCTAATGGTATAGACTTTAACGAAGGGCAAATTGCACAGAGAAAGTGAGTTGTACCTGAAGATTGCTGCCCCAAAAGAGGTGACATTTTGAGAGGCTGCCTGACCGCTGGATAAGTACCACCAATGATTCCTGAAAGCTTTGAGCCTTCAAACCAAAGTGGCACAGATAATTAGGCAGCAGCTGTAAGGAGATCAAAAAGAGCAAAGCTAGCAAGTGAGAGGTATGAATCTCATGCATGGACTTATCTGGCTACTAACGAGTGGGAACAGGAATTTTAAAAGTTTTTTGCTAACAATGTCTGTTGACTTGAACCTCCTTGAAGGGAAATGTGTTATTGATTTGAATTTCAATTTGGATGTACCAATTAAGGGACTGAGAGTTCTTTTTTAATGTATTCATTAATGATGATGATATGGGAGTATCTCCATACATGAGAGGATTTTACCTTTGCCATAAGTTTCTTTGAGGAGAGACTTTTGCTGAAATTGCTCAAACCATTGCTGTTATTTTTGATTTTCTTTAGGTAAAGGTCTGAATCTTGAATAACCAAGTGTAGCAGGAACACGGTAAAAGTGTGCTTTTAAACAATGAGATGAAGAAAACATGTTAGAATAACAATAATACATATACACAAAGTTGCACTAATGAAACTTATAAATGGAAGTTTGTGTTAAAATAAAATGCCTACTAATATGGTGCCTATTGCTAATATGCGTCATTGAGAAAAATTGGTGCAGAAATATGTAAACAATGAAATATAAACTTGGTATTGGATAGAATGACATAAGAGATGTGATAAAATATGAAAACATTCAAACAAGATTAGGATTTTGAACTGTGATAAACTTGCATTTATGAGAATAATGCAAAACTTTTTTTTGGGTGCAAATAAGTGTTTATTCAGCACTCTACCATTCTGCCATTATATATGCAGACCAACAGCAGCCGCCGTGTGAGGGACATCGAGAGGGCAAAAGACTACCTTTCCCAGCTGCCCTTGCCCCGGGACCGGAAGGGAGATCCAGAAACAGCGCGCCAGGCGGCGCTTAAAACCAAGGCTCCACATCGGTGGAGCGAGGGTCATATCTATCCTGTAACCCTTGCTGGCTCACCGTTTTCTCTCTTTGAATTGGACCTCGGACCTCGGACCTGTGTGGGCATTCCGCTCCCCCTCCGCCGCTGCATACCAACAGCATCCGCCGTGTGAGGGAGAGCGAGAGGGCAAAAGACTACCTTTCCCAGCTGCCCTTGCCCCGGGACCGGAAGGGAGATCCAGAAACAGCACGCCAGGCGGCGCTTAAAACCAAGTCTCCACACCCGCGTCGCGGGAGCGCGTGGGAGTGCCGGGCTAAGCCCGGGCAAAGGGCGGGCGCTCTATGGCCCTCTGAGGCCAGAGGAGGCTGGGCTGGGCCACCCCCCTAACTTTCCTCCTGCACTGTAGAAGGTACTCATATATTCTTACAAACATCTTATGCTCCGATTCCCCCTTACCCTAATTGAGTGGATTATCCCCAGCACTATCTAAGAATAGATAATCATCAAGTGTCATTTATACATTTCTGAACTTGAGCAGCATGAGGAAGGTAACTCAAACCACCAGGATGCCCACCATAAGGTCCAATACTAAACAGAAGGGGGTCACCCCTCAACCAGTTCCCACACTTACAGCGATTGACATAATGTTGAAACAGACTATAGGGGCTGTATCTACTGCAATAGCGAACACAGAAAGGAGGATGTCCTTACCACCGATGACAATTGTCCAAGACCCACAAGATGTAGTAGATGATCCTCTAGTAGCCACCGTAGATGTAACTGATGATCTAGATTTAAGTCTCGGTGTTACCTCCTCATTCACCGAGCTTCCGTTTGCTCAGGCCCCCACTGAGTCAATAGGGGATATAGAAAATACTCAGCCCAATTTAAGCACTTTGTGGGGTAGAGAGAAGGTGAACTCAAGCAATATAGAGTCAAAAAGAGCCAGTGAAGCTCGCGTACACAAGAAAAAAAAGGGCCAAAATAACAAGCTAGACCACAACTTAGTGGCTCCAATCACCAATTCTACATCAGAAATACCTTGCTGGGTGGCAAATAGGGTAGCCGATCTCAAGGCAGACCTTGAAGATACGATCATCGCCCACATTAAACCACTTATGTCAAAAATCGACAGACTAACATCCCTAATAAATAACAAAGGGATGGGTTCCACTAGGCAAGTGGAAAATGATGGCACATTAATTAAAGGGGGGTCAAAAGGGGGTACTCCTAACAATACATTAAAAGATAAGGTAACACCAGTCAACCAATCCACAGCTAATAGACCTAAGGAAGTTATGCAAAATAATATACCGACTGTGAAGAAAGCCCCTGCATCCCTGAACCCCAGTGCATCCAGTACCATCCCACAGGTCCAATCGAAACAAGGAAATGGAAATCTCTCAGCCTCAAACGACAAAACCGGCCAAAAATCTAAAGAAATTATAAGTACAGACACTCCCCTATTAAAAAATCAAGCGGAAAAGGGAAGGTTGGCTCGCTTCCAGACAATTAATCTTCCACCGGAAGCTTTGCCTTTTGTGGTTGTACTGACAGGAGTGCCACCCCTGAAAGAGGGAATAAAGGAAACACAAATTGAACTAAAAAATAAATGTGTGCAATGGTTAAAGTTAAATAGACCCCTACCTCCAAATATTTTTGGGGAAATACTTACGGTCAGAAGAGGGGAATGGATAGGCAGAAGTATAAAAACAATAGCAGGGGACATTATAACTATCAATTTAAGATACACGGCTGCAGTGAATTATATATGTAACGCACCCCCTAGTGGAACTAATACACAAATCCACCCTTTACATCTCTCATATTTCTACCCGACCATACCCCAAAGACAAATGCAGAGAAATAGAATACCTATGAGCAGGGCTTACCAGCTAGCACCCCAGCATAGATTTCATCAATGGCAAACGCCCTGGCAAGGTACCCCAGATTATGATCCTTTTCTACCCCAGTACGTGCACTGGAATAGGTTCTGTGCACTGGACGAGGTGGACTGGCTTACACCTGAGGAAACCAGCACTCTACTATCTGACACGAGATTAGATGAGGAAGGGCCCATAATGACGGAAATCTCAGCTTTATGCCCCCACCCTACTTCTGTTTTAGTGTCTAGCATTGTTCAGTCCACACCTTTAACTGTGTTTATGCCTTCAATTGAATGTCTGGGCCCTCAAAATAGTAATGGTTATGATCCCAAGGGTTTATTAATGATTCTTAGTTGAAATCTAGCAGGTATTCACAGGAAACTGGGCTCACCTGAGTGGAATGCTCTGGTGGAGGCGCATAAGATCTGTTTGTTCCAGGAGACTTGGAGTTTAGAACCACTCCATCGTGTTGGCTATGTCACATATTTTGTGCCCGCAGTAAAACCTAGAAATGGGAAGGGACGCCCTTCGGGGGGCCTTCTCATCTGGGTAAGCATCTCCCTCAATTGCCGCATAATATCTAATCAGATCAATAGCCCAGATATTCTAGGAATTTCCTTGAGAGGTCCCCGTAGGGGGTTAACCCTCGATTTGTTTATTATATATGTCAGAGGTACTAAGCATGGGTCTATGTCCCCGATAGTAACCACCCTTGAAGCAGAACTCAGAGAAAACATTGGGGGTGCCCAAATCTTAGTTGCGGGAGATTTTAATTGCACCTATGAGCCACTCTCAACAGATGACATTCTGGACCTGGGTGAGGATCACATTAGAAGGGGTATTCCAGCCCTAACTATTCCCCCGATCAAAAGATGGTCCCAAAGTGCGATTCAGTTAAATGCTCTGACATTGGAGTTTGGCTTAAGAGCCACAAATGGTCGTACTACTTCAGACCCCATGGGTGCTGCCACATTCAATAGAGCCAATCACACTTCGAGGATTGATTACATTCTGCTAGATTTTACACTTTGGGGATTAGTGCAGGATATGGTAGTTCTACCTACTGTAGAAAGCGATCATAATTCGCTTTCTTTATCTCTTAAAAATCCTTGGCCTAACAAATCAGCTGAAATGTCCCCTAAGCAACCTCACAAAATCTCTGTTTCCTCTTGTGGGAGACTCTTGAAGTAGTATAAAATTTCAGCTGATGAAGCTAAACTTAATATTATCAATGAAATGCTTATGGCTTCACAAACGGAGTTGGATACTATCAATCCGGCCTTGCTAACTGGAAGGGTAACATCTATCTTTGAGGACACACTTAGGTCTATAGGGGACATATTTTTGAAAAAGGTGCGTGTGGGCAGGAATATGGCAACCCGAAACTCTAGGGGCAAGCATGATTGGTACACATCATGGTACACGCATGCAAAATCTCTTTTGATTGAGGCTGTTAAAGGCAAATCACAAGCCCTGATACAGGGAGCTAGGAAAGAGCATAAGCGAATATTGGCAAGTGCAAAAAAGGAGTGGGAAGAAGAGTATTGGCGCACTTTAAAAGAGGCAAGCACTAACAAAGACTCAAGGCGTTTCTGGGATACAATCAGAGCCAGAAACAGACCAGATAGTGATCTCATAACGTGTAACATCACTAGCCAAGTGTGGGTTAACCACTTTTCCAAATTATACACTCGCCAATCCGGACATAACATTATAGATATACTCAAGGATGAACAGGGCTGAGAGGTGGCTCCAATAAACCCCGACCTTCCGACAAAAAGAGTTGAGTACGCTACTGGTACTATTATGTCCCAAAAGGATTGGGAGGCAGACCTAGTAGATCCTGACTTCTCAATAAAAGAAGTAGAGTATGCCATTAGTACCATTATGCCCCAAAAGGCGGCCGGTCCGGATGGTATTCCCGGGGACCTGCTGCGTTCAGATATCCCGAAATGGGGGAATTTTATTCACTGCCTGCTCACTGCCATCTGTAGGGGTGCACCGATTCCCACATCCTGGAAAGGGGCGGAGGTCGTCCCTATTTTTAAAAAAGGTGCTAGGGACGACCCGTCAAATTATAGACCCATAAACTTGTTGGACAAAACCCAAAAGGTAGTCGGCAAGGTATTGCTGGTTAGAATATTGGAATGGATTAACGAAAACAACATCCTTTCTGATTACCAGGCAGGATTTAGAGTAGGTACCGGCACAATTGAACAAGCTTTTAGATTGATGTTAGTGTATTGGAAGGTGGTGGTCATAGGCAAAGGCAGTCTTTATATCGCATTTATCGATTTAAAGACTGCCTTTGACCTTGTACCTAGGGAGACTCTCTGGAGAGTCCTTACCGACATGGGGATACCACATTACATTCTATTGTTACTTGTAAGGCTTCATGAGAATAGCTTTGCCCAGATAAGATGTGGTACAGTGAGAGAGAAAACTAGCAGTATCCCGGTAGAGAGAGGGGTTCGCCAGGCATGTGTTTTAGCTCCCACCCTTTTCTCTCTGTATATCAACGAAGTGGTCGAGCATCTGCTGAAAGATCCTTCAGATGAACCATCCCTGGCGGGGGAGCGCATCCCCACCCTCCTCTTTGCGAATGATACGCTCTTGCTATCTAAATCCCCAATGGGTCTTCAAAAACTCCTCAACAACTTCCAGACCTTTTGTGCAGAACGGGGCCTGGTAATCAATACCGACAAAACGAAATATCTTGTGATGAATCCCCCTAAAAAACCTGTACGTCCCCCAAAGTTGAATCACAAGCCCTGATACAGGGAGCTAGGAAAGAGCATAAGCGAATATTGGCAAGTGCAAAAAAGGAGTGGGAAGAAGAGTATTGGCGCACTTTAAAAGAGGCAAGCACTAACAAAGACTCAAGGCGTTTCTGGGATACAATCAGAGCCAGAAACAGACCAGATAGTGACCTCATAACGTGTAACATCACTAGCCAAGTGTGGGTTAACCACTTTTCCAAATTATACACTCGCCAATCCGGACATAACATTATAGATATACTCAAGGATGAACAGGGCTGGGAGGTGGCTCCAATAAACCCCGACCTTACGACAAAAAGAGTTGAGTACGCTACTGGTACTATTATGTCCCAAAAGGATTGGGAGGCAGACCTAGTAGATCCTGACTTCTCAATAAAAGAAGTAGAGTATGCCATTAGTACCATTATGTACCTTTGGGGAGGGTAGATGTATTTGATTACCTAGGCATCCGTTTGTCGCACAATATGCAGCGGGCCCCTCACTTAGACAAAATGCTGCTAGCCCACAAGAGGGTAACAGGGGCTCTCCTGAAGGAGCAGCTCTCCTGTGCTATTAGACCTATAGCCCCCGTTATTGAAATTTATACAGCAAGGGGAGTTAGCTCTGCTCTTTATGGGGCAGAGCTATGGGGCTCATGTAATACCAGTGAATTGTCAAGATCTGAGAGGAAGTTTTGTAGTGCCATTATGTCACTTCCCCAAGGTACTCCTATGGCCCCATTAATGCTTGATTTAGGTTGCCGACCTATTGGAGATTTAATAAAGTTCCGGCCCTTACTCTTATGGGCCCGGCTGTGGCGAGTCCCGGAGCTTGCCAAATATGCGAAAGGGCTCTCTGAAATAATGGCATTACCAGGGTGGCACAGAATAAAATGGTTGAGAGATATAAAATCCCTCTTGTGTAACTTGGGCCTAAGTGAAGCCTGGGCAAATAGTTCTTCTCCACCAAAGGCAACACTCAAGAGTCTGTACTGGAATTGGATTTTGACTCAACGGAGTACTAACCGTACATTGGGTAGACTTACGGAGGACTTTTTGAAATTCAAGGACTTGCCAATTCGGGAACTCTACTTAGATATCATTGAGAAACCATTTGATAGGACCCTTTACTTTAAATTCAGAACTGGGACTCTTCCTCTGCATGCTTTTACATCTCGGTGGAAACCGCCAGCACAGACCACAGAGTTTTGCCCCACTTGTATATCTAGACAAGAGACAGTGGCACATTTTCTGTTTGAGTGCCAGGAGTATGCCCGACCAAGAAGAAGATGGCTTAAGCAATTGTGCCGCTTGTTGGGGACTAGGCACCACATTGAGGCACTACGCATTCTAATGTCGGACTCTCGCCCACTGTATGTCTGTGCCCTTTCTAAATTTTTATCATGGGCCTGGTGCATTAGAAGCAAAAGGCTTAAATAAAATGTTTAATTCTTTTTTAATTAATCATTTATGATATGCTTCTTTTATCTGAAAATTAAAAAAGTAATTAAATTGCTGTATCTTCCTTTTTCTTTTAAAAAAAAGAAAAATGAAATTGTGTGTTTTTACTGTGAAGCTTTTATGATCATTTTTATCGAAATAAAGCCTTTTTGACTTTGACATTATATATATATATATATATATATATATATATATATATATATATATATATATTCACTGAAAAAACCATTGGTTATAGACCATATATAGTTAGGGATTAGCCTTTTCAAAACCTTATTTTACTCACACAAAACCATTGAAATTTCATATATAGTTAGTTCCACTAACTATATATCGCGCACCCGCAATCCACTGCTGATGATGTCACATATTACATCATTCATGACATGGTTAGTGACATCACTGATGACATCACTGATGACATCTCAAATGACATCACTGATGACATCACTGATGACAACATCCAGTGACTGTATGTTTCTGTAAAGTTAAAATATGTCTTACATATTGAAGAATGAGTGGATGTATAAGTGTCTGGATGAAGGATTTAGTAGGTGCATGACTGACTGTATGAGTGAGTGATTAAATGTGTCTCACTGAGTGCATGGGTTAGTGACTAAACTGTTTTAATTTGTGCATCATTATATCTGTTGTTCTACAAACTGCTGCATATGTTGATCAGTAGCTATATGAGTAACTGTATGGGTTATTCATTGGTTGTCCAAGTATTTGTATGGGAAACTGAGTGTGTGTGTATGGGTGGCTGGGAGGTGTGTGACTCTGTACATAGATGTGTGAGTAGTTGATTCACTATATGTATGGGTTCAAAAGTGCATGTGGAAACAGCTGTATGGGCGGTTGACTGTGCATGAGTGTATTAGTGAGTGAATGGATATCTCAGTGCTACATGTCAAAGTAAGTACATATGTAAAACACAGTACATGTGAGAGTTGACATATATAAATAACTGTGCATAAGAGCCAGTGAATGTGTGAGTGGCTGTATGGATCATTGTGAACATGTATCAGGGATTGTATAAGAGAGTAAAGTAAATATGTGTTAGTATATGTTTGAATAAGTAAGGTGTGTATAACTGTATAGTTGAGAAAATGGAGGTGTGATTGATTTTTTGCATAACTGACTAGGTGTGTGAGTAACTCCATGGATGAGTGACAGTCTGTGACTGTCTGTTTACACTGATTGTATCTAAGGTTATATTAGAGTCTGAAGAGGTTCATGGTATTATCACATGAATGATATCATCAGTGATGTGATCAGTCATGTCAAATGAGATGTTATCAGTGATTTTATCAGTGATGTCATTTGAGATGTCGTCAGTGATGTCATTTGAGATGTCATCAGTGATGTCATTTGAGATGTCATCAGTGATGTCATCAGTGATGTCACTAACCATGTCATGAATGATGTAATATGTGACATCATCAGCAGTGGATTGCGGGTGCGCGATATATAGTTAGTGGAACTAACTATATATGAAATTTCAATGGTTTTGTGTGAGTAAAATAAGGTTTTGAAAAGGCTAATCCCTAACTATATATGGTCTATAACCAATGGTTTTTTCAGTGAATTTTCAAGGTTTTGTAAATGCAAATTCCTAACTATATATGGCCTATAACCTATGGTTTTTTCAGTGAATTTCAATGGTTTTTTAATAGCAAATATCAAAAGCTGTCAAATGTCAAGTACGTGATAGGTAAAAACTTTTTCGTGTTTATGCACGCTGATGTGCTTTGAACGCTGCCCCCCCCCCTCTTTTCTCTTAGTAGTACTCTCTCTTTGCAGATAGTGAAGAGTAGTTAACGCAGGCCTTTACCCCCGTTGTAATCCGTCGTGCCTGCTTGTCTCTCCATTTGATTGATTGTTATCCAAGCATTTACTGTTTTACAATTGATTCTCTTTGGTTCATTCTCTATTTACAAACAAGCACAAAGTCGCAATACTCTGTTTAGTCTTTGCTGATAGTGAAAAATCGTGAAAAATTGTGTAAAAAAATAAAATTAATCGAGCAAAATCAGTAGGCCACTAATTGGATCTCTTTTTGACCTCGCTAAAATAGAAATATTAGGAACAACCCTTCATGAGAAATACGAAAATAGTGAGATGAACTGAGCTCCACACCATGAGGGCTGCAAGACAGCTCGGCTCCGTCACCCACCCCGCCCAAAAAAAACGACAAACCCTATGCAAATATTAAAAATATATACAACACACCAGCAAAGAAACAGGGTAAAACATTTTATTAAATAACTATTTACATAACTATTTTATACTTTTTATTGCCCGATCCGGCTAGCTCAATCGATCGAGCATGAAACTCATGCACTCTGATAGCAAGCGTTGCTACTGATGCTGTGCAGACCAAAACTGGTTTTCAGTTTGTACATTTTTCTAGATTTTTCCATCCAAGGTTGGTTGAGTTTGTAGAACGATGGCTTCAGATTTTCAACATACGGTGTGGTGGCGAGGACTGGGAGGGGGCGCTTCGCTCCTTCCCCTCCCCAAGTAAGATTTTCATACGTGAAAGTACGTTAATGGTTTTGGTCCCTGAGTTGCTTCGATGTCACTGCCATTCTCAAATGGCATAAGTTCTGGATGTTGGGTGCCATAGTTCAGAGTTCTGAGCAGCGCTTGTAACACTGTCTGAAGCTTATTTCCACCTACTGCAGCTTCACTATTCTCAAAGTAAGTGAGTGTCGTTTGTGGACCTGACTGCATTTGAAAACAATGTGATATGGTACCTCCCTAAACCGCTTGACGGAGGCCCCCGAGGGGCGGTGTGATGGCACGGACTCGGAGAAGACGCTTGGCTCCGACCCCCTCCCCAAGTCTTATAGCACCGGTTTAGCCTGAGATCGCCCCCGACATAGGCGGCCGGCTCCCGGGGTCCGGCGGAACTTTCTGCCTTTTGATGACTCTTCTATTCTGGACCTTGTCCCACAATCCGTTTGACCTGAAGACACGCTGTAGTGGGGCGCCCCTTTCCCGTTTTAGTTGCCATTCCGCCCGCTTTTGCTACACTGTGCCTCTTCCGCCATTCAGCTGTTTACCGCCCGCTCTTGCGACTACAGCGTCTCGCTCACCATGTAGTTGAGTTGCTCCCGCTCTTGCGATGCAACGATAAGCGACTGCCACAGGACTCTCAAAATGGCGGCCGGCTCTTCAGATTTGGGCGTGGTCCACTAAAATGGCCCTGGGACACCTTGGAACTCGGACGCTTCCCTGATAGGGCTTGGGTCCCATTATCGAAAGCGTCCCCTCAGCCGTGAAGATTCTACAAAAGTCTTGGGAGCCCCCGACTCCCGCAGGCTTCTGGTGGGGAGCGGCTGCCATGTTTGCTCGTGGAATGGCCACGACGGACCTACGAGATGGTAGTGCTCTCATGCTGACGCCAGCTTTAGTCTGAAACATCCAGAAACACTGTAGACTACCAATTCGATCAGTTCCGGTATAGCCCCAACATGACCCGGTAGAGAAGAACTTGCCCTCCCCTCTTTGACAGATGGTTCTTGTTGCCTGTCCCCTCTGTTGTCATTTTACAGAACTTTTTGGACTGCTGAAAGGGGTTGTGTTCCGAACGCTGGTTGGTGGAGACATTTTGACTATATTCTTGACCTACGTTGTCGCGTAATGTGTTATATGACACGCCGCGTTAGCGCACCCGGAAGTGATCCGGGGTGCGGCGCGCAGCGCGTAACGTAAGCATAACAGGTCATGTGATTTGTTAATAAAACTTTTTATTGGTTCATTTTACTTTTGTTATTTTAATAATGAAAAGCTTGGTCATATGACCTAAAAAATACGCTTTTTATTGATTTCGAACTTTTTTTTTAAACATATATATTATAATATTCCAGGCTAATGTACTTTCCCGGAAAATTTACAACTGTCCTGCAAGTAAAATATATTCCTTTTTCGAGAAAAAGGGCGTTTCTTCGTTCCATGACGGAGCCGTTGAGTAAAAGAGACTCGGCCTGCTGTCTTAATCGCCGATACGCCTGATTATCAGATTCTTATCGATCACTTTATGTTGCAGGAGTGGAAAACACAACTGCCCTTGACCATTTATCTTTACTGCGTTCCTACATATTATACCTTTTATCCGTCATGTAATTGGACTGCTTTATTTCACTTGCCTTTTACTGATTCGAAAACAGTGACTAAAAGTAAAAACTTTACCAATGTAAATACTACTACCATGTTTTGTTTTAAAAACCTTTATTGTGAAAATGTCAGTATACAAATACGGGCCTATAACCACGTGGGCCGGCCACGGAGCAAACTGAAATCGTATATGATGAGGAGACATTTACATTATAGAGGAACGTAACGAGCGGGCCATTAGGTTGCAAGAACTAAGGTGTCTAACAGTTGCGGAATCGGTGGACGTACATTTTGTAATTGAAATACGACAGGGCCACTTACAAAAAAATCATCTAGATATACATTTGCGGGCAAGTACCATGGGTGACGTTAATTCGAACTTTCAATACTACAGTAATCAATAACACATCAGAACTAAATATCAATAGGGATGTCAAAATATTCAATCAATTCTCGTCCCCGCCTGCCATGAGCATCAAAACTGCATTCATATCTCGTGATATCAAAGTTGTTCAACCAGTACACAACAAGGAGTTACGAGTCCCATTTATACCGGCGCCATTTTTGGCGAGGCCGGGCAGGTCCAAGATATAGTCAAAATGTCTCCACCAACCATCGGCCAGACCAGAACCCCTTTCGGCCCTTTATGCTACAAGATGGTGTCTTCCATTCAGAAAATATTGTTGGCAGCATTTTGAAAGGAAAGATAAAAAGCCGTTCTCCTAGTGAGTCTCACATTGTTACATTTAGGAAGAATGTTGAAGAGTAGTATGTGGAAAATCTGAAGCCATTTTTCTACAAACTCTCAATCAGCCTTGGATGGAAAAAAAAATCCTGAAGAATGTACAAACTGAAAACCAATTTTTGTCTGTATAGCATCAACAGCAACGCTTGAGTCAGCTTTGTGTCAAGCCGCCATTTTCATTCAATCAATAACGTCCCCCTGCACACATTCAGGGACCTGGTCGTGTCTTCAGTTGAAACGGATTGTGGGACAAGAAGCAAAAAGGAAAAGGAAAAAAGTTCCGCCGGACCTCGGGAGCCGGCCGCCTATGTCATGTGCGACCTTTGGCCACACCAGGGCAATAGTGAAGCTGCAGCAGGTGCAAATAAGCTTCAGACAGTCTTACAAGCACTGCTCAGAACTCTCAACTATGGCACTCAACATCCAGGACTTGCCATTCGGATCTTGGCGCCTTGTGCTGGTTCCGACCTATTCACACATCGGTCCACTACTGACATCACCTCATAAGCCAACGGGGCACCCCACGCCGACTTTCGGCGCAGCATTGTAGGATGGCCACACCAGTGCGGCAACTTACTGGACACCACCTCAGTGCCATCCGGATCTCGGCGCGTTCGAGTCGCTGTACCGCAAGAGCGGGAGAAACTCAGCTGGACACACCGTCTTTCTGCGCAGCATTGTAGGATGGCCACACCAGTGCGGCAATTTGCTGGACACCACCTCGGTGCCATCCGGATCTCTGCGCGTTCGAGTCACTGTACCGCAAGAGTGACCGCAACTCAGCTGGACACGCCGTCTTTCGGCGCAGCATTGTAGGATGGCCACACCAGTGCGGCAATTTGCTGGACACCACCTCGGTGCCTTCTGGATCTCGGCGAGTTGTGCTGCCTTCGGCCTACTGTAGCCGCAAGTGCGGACGCAACTCAGTTGGACGGCGAGTGAACAGATAAGGGGCGCCCCACTGCAGCCGAGGAGCCTCCATCTTGGGGGAGACGCACAGCCCTCACTGACTGACGCGACCTCACAGGCCAACGGGGCACCCCACGCCGATTTTCGGCGCGGCATTGTAGGATAGCCACACCAGTGCAGCAACTTGCTGGACACTAACTCGGTGCCATCCGGATCTCGGCGCGTTGTGCTGCCTTCGGCCTATTCGCACATCGGTCCGCTACTGACGCCGCCTCACGTGCCAACGGATTTTGTACGCTTTTTGTAGCCCTATGCCGCATAACAGGTCATGTGACTTGTTTATAAAACTTTTCATTGGTTCATTTTACTTTTGGTTTCCTAAAGATGGAAGGCTTGGTCATATGACCTAAAAATAACACTTTTCATTGGTTTAGAACATTTTTTTTTCCCAAACGATGAAAGCCCCACCTTGTTTCTGGATGTTTCAGACTGAAGCTGGCGTCAGCATGAGAGCACCACCATCTCGTGGCTCCGTCGTGGTCATTCCGCGAGCAATCATGGCAGCCGCTCCCCACCGGAAGCCTGCAGGAGTCGAGGGCCCCCAAGACTTTTGTAGAATCTTCACGGCTGAGGTGACGCTTTCGAGAATGGAGCCCAAGCCCTAGCAGGCAAGCGTCCGAGTTCCAAGGTGTCCCAGGGCCATTTTAGTGGACCAGGCCCAAAACCGAAGAGCCGTCCGCCATTTTGAGAGTCCTGTGGCAGCCACCTATCGCTGCACTGCAAGAGTGGGCAGAAGTCAACTACATGGTGAGCGAGACGCTGTAGCCGCAAGAGCGGGCGCAACTCAGCTGGATGGCCGCCACCTGGGGAGGCCCGTTCACGCCGCCTCCCCCACGCCCCCCCCGGGCCGTCCCACGCCAATTTTCGGAGCAGCATTGTAGGATACCAAAACCAGTGCGGCAGTTTACTAGACATCACCTGGGTGCCATCCACATCTCAGCGCGTTCTGCTGCCTTGGGACTATTCGCACTTCAGACCGCTACTGACGAGGCCTCCCCCCGCACCACCCGGGACGCCCCACGCTGTTTTTCTGAGCTGCATTGTAGGAAACCAAAAACCAGTGCGACACCCAGGTGACATCACCTGGGTGCCATCCAGAACTCAGCACGTTGTGCTGCCTTGGGACTATTCGCACAAAAGACAGCTTCTGACCATTGTTGTTTTTTTTGTCAAAAAATGTTTAAATGTATTTACAGTTTTTGTTCCGTTCGTTATATTTAAAAGTTAATAAAGTTTTATAATCCTACTTTGTTGGAGTGCTATATATTTTTTAAAAATCGGGTGAATGGGGCCTTGAATCGGGTTATTGTCATGTGTGGGCTTTGCAAGTGTACTGCTACAGGATCGGACATTTCAAACTCAAATGCACGTTCTTTTTCTTACCTTTCCGAAGCATGGAGCGCAATAGCAGGCAGAGAAAGGGTGATGCAAGTGTTGAACACTGCCTGGCCTGGCAATTTGCTGGCAGTGCCCCCCCCCGCCCGCTCCTGAAAGAGGACACACACACACCGCCGCCCCGAGTACTTCACAGATCTTTAAAAGACCATGCGCTTGTTCATGAGGCTTAAATGGTTTATCACCCCTTCTAGAACCCCTGCATCGACCCTCTGACGTTTCCTGGAAGAATTACCACGTAACACAATACCAAGCCCTGTCACCTGAAACCCCCGAGGAATCGTGGGGCATATTATCAAGGGGGTTTATCTCCGCTTTTTTGGCTTAAAAAGCCAAGAAAGCGGAGATAAAATTATCTCCCTATTACCAAGCTGTCGCTAACACCAGTTAGTGACAGCTAAAAGGAGATAGCGACCATCTTGGGCCCCGCTTTGCATGTCAGTGATATTTATCACTAATGACATGCAAAGTGGGCGTGCCAAGATGTTAGCGACTGGAAACAGTCCCTAACATCGCTATCTCCTATTACCAACTTTTGGAGATATTCGCGCTAAGCGCAAATATCTCCAAAAGCTAACACCTGCCCTGAGCAGTTCTTAGCCATGTTATCCAATGGGAGGTGGATAACATGGCTAAGAGCATTTGCTCGATAATGCATGAATATCGCTGACTTTTCAGCGATATTCATGCATTGCGGCCGTTTTTTATCGCATTTGCGATAAACCTTGCTAATAGCAAGGTTTATCTGCGATAAAAATCGCCGATGTGCGGCGATAATTTTTGTCTCTAAACAAGTTAGAGACAAAAATTATCGCTAGTTGTTGGTAATATGCCCCCGGGTTTTTGCTTGCAGAAATCGGGAGGCGGGAGACTAGCACTGAAATCAGTAGTCTCACGCCTGAATCGGGAGGGTTGGTATGTCTGGACTCTCTACAGCTGGGGCCATAAACTACATCCGCAGGGCTAGGTGATAGCCTGGGACCGGCCTGGCATCTAAAATGGCTGCCGTGCACGACAAAATTGTGGCATTGGAAAAAAGGCAAGATGGCGCAGACAATGTTTATCAATAAGGATTCATTTATAACAAAATATTTTATCGCAGTGACAAATTGGCGGTCAACACTTCCTGATTTCCATCGAATCGAACGTTAACAGACGTCACGCAGCAAAAAAAAAAAAAAAACACGCACTGCCGCTGGAAGACATGTATCAACATATATGAGCCTCCTCAGCCACCCTCAGAAAACATAAGGGATCAGGATACGTCTCCCGCACCCCCTTATACCTAGTAATTTAATTAAAACGAAACACAAAATGGCGAATTCCCGTTTCGCTACCAGTTTGCGGCCCAGTTCGCGGCCCGAGAAGCGCTTCTACCGTGAAAAATCATTTTTTTTTTATTTTCCCCACGGGACCCTTTAATAACCCCGACATCATTCCTAGGGGGTCAAGAGGGGTCTACCTTGCCCCCTTTCATTAAATTCCCCCTTCGTTTTTCACCTCTTCTTCTCTCTCGATCCTACCGAGAGATAAGATGGCGGCCGCTCCGGACTGTTTAGAATGTTGACAGACACCGGAGAGCCAATCAGCTTCGCATCGCAAAGTTCCGTTTCGCGAAAAGTAAGCGGACTGGAGCGCAACCCGGAGCGCTGTTACAGATATATATCTTGTTTTGAACGTTAATTTCTCAAAATCCACTGGAGCACATATATTGAGACCTAGCAAAGGCACATCGGGCTAACAGTCCCTACAATTTTGCCAAGTTTCGTGCAAATCCATTCAGCCGTTCGAGCTAAAAGTGAGGCCAACCGCCCTATGGAAATTAACATGGGGAAAACGCGTTTTGGGACCCCCCTTTTTTCTCGGCCCCCCCTTGACGAAACCCCCCCAAATTTTCGAGAGCTGCTCAGAAACAAAATGTGCCATTTTCCTGAAAATTTCAGCCGATTCCGTCCACAAACGCCAAAGTTATTAGACATAGAATTTTCAAAAGTTCCATAGACAAAAAATCCTAACTATATATACCTACTGGCGAGACGCCAGTAGGTAATATATATATATATGTGTATATATATATATACATATATACATATATATATATGTATATACACACACACGCACACATATATATATATATATATATATATATATATATATATATATATATATATATATATATATATATATATATATATATATATATATATATATATATATATATATATATATATATATATATATATATATATATATATATATATATATATGTATATACATTACCTACTGGCGGTCGCCAGTAGGTATATATAGTTAGGATTTTTTTCCTATGGGATTTCTGAAAATTCTATGTCGAATAACTTTGGCGTTTGTGGATGGAATTGGCTGATATTTTCAGGAAAATGGCGCATTTTGTTTCTGAGCAGCCCCCGTCAAGGGGGGGGCCGAGAAAAAAGGGGGGTCCCAAAACGTGTTTTTAACTTTGAGTTTTCCATAGGGCGGTTGGAATCACTTTTAGCTCGAACGGCTGAATGGATTTACACGAAACTTGGCAAAATTGTAGATATGGTTTGCCCGACGTGCCTTTGCTATGTCTCAATATATGTGCTCCAGTGAATTTTGAGAAATTAACGTTTTTAAAAACAGATATATCTGTGACAGCGCTCCGGTTAGCGCTCCGGTTCGCGTACCTGATGCGTAACGGAACTTCGCGAAGTGAAGCTGATTGGCTCTCTGGTGTCTGTCAACATTCTAAACAGTCCGGAACGGCCGCCATCTCGTCCCTCGGTAGGATCGAGAGACAAGAGGTGGAAAAAACAAAGTGGGAAATGAGCATAAGGGGGCAGAGTACATCCTCCCTGACCCCCTAGGTTTGATGAGGGGGCTTTAAAAGGGCCCCGCGGGTCAAAGAAAAAAAAAATTATTATCTTTTTTTTTGCGGGGGGAGCGCTCGGTACGCGCACCGGGAAGCGGACCGGGAAGCGTAATATTGGGAAAATAGGATGAAAGAATGTTCAAATATTGTATGTGATTGTTATTTTTTTTTTATTTTTATTTTATTTAAGTACCAAGATGTAGGTACCAATGCAGAGTCTAAAAATAAAAAAACACCGTATTCTTTGTAAATATCTTGCATGTTGTTTCAGAAGTTATTGTGGTATGTGGAATTCATAGCGTAGTCTGTCAGGAAAGCAGAAACACCATGGAGGCAGGAGATGATAAAGAGATGTTAAATACACATTGGAGATAATATAGTGGGAGAAAGGAAGTAACTATGAGCAAACTTATTATGTAACACAAACAAGTTGCACAGTATTTTTAAAGTCTGATTTTACATTATACTCAATTTGCTACTAGTTTACAAAATACATATAAAAATGAATAATGTCTCAAACAATTTTTGAATTGATAAATAAAAAATTATTTTTCTGATTCGTTTTCAAAATTAAAAAGAACTTCTAATAATTCATTGTCAGATTTTTTTTCATTTCCAATTAGGAAATCTACTGATTCCACACATTGCAGAAGTTCAAAGTCTCGTGATTCATCATAGAATTCAGAGTCAATTTCTGTATCTGTGTTGCTTCTTGCAACAATTTCCAAGTTAGTTTTGTTCTCTCCTTCCATTTTTGTGCTGTAAAACGAATTTTTTAAAAATATATCAGTACAGATAGGGCACTGTTAGGTTTAAGTACAGACAGGTAGTTTGTTTTTTTTAAACAGTGATTTTATCTTTGGGCAGTGTATGGTATCAGACTGGAAGTAGAAATATAAAAAAATGTATGTGATAAAGCCTAAGTTAATTCTTAATTATACAAGACAAGCCTAACTCCATCCATAACTAAAACAGAGATGTCTATCTTATTCTATAACTATTACAGAGGGATAGTATATAACTATCAGAAAATGTTTTCCTACTTAACTTAAAGTGCAGAACATACTTCAGTTTTTAAAATATCATCTTACCAATCAAAAAGAAGTTTAAGTTCTCAGTTGAAATGCACTTGATATGTACTTCAGGAAGTAGTAGTCAAAATGGCTGTGTTTCTCTCTCTTTCTTTATATATATTCAGGTACATAACCAATCAAATGTCATAAAATAATAGAAGATATTGAAAGTAGCATTTTGATTGGTTGTCAATTCTAACACTTCATAAGTGTTTTTGTTAGGTAATTTACCTCAGGATATTTAGTCAGGCTTACAGCATAATTTTCTCAATGGAATTCCATCAAATGTGGGTAAATGGTAGGGACTGCTAAGTAGTAGGCCCTATTCTGTGAAAGTGTCTGGAGTAGTTTTTCTGTAAATTACTTTCCCACCTTTTTTTATCGAGCGCTTACGGGTGCGCTCCCCGGTACGCGAACCGGCAGCGTTACGGGAGTCCTCCATTTTCTGTATTGGTAGAATTGAGTCATAAGATGGAGGACAAAGAATGAACGGAATGGGTAGAAGGGGGCAAGGTAGACACTTTGTGACCCTCTAGGTTTTCTGAGGGGGGATTAGGACGCTGATATATGCAAAAGTAAAAAAATTAAATTTTTAAAAAATTTTGCGGGGAGAGCGCCCGGTACGCGCACCGGTAAGCTAACCGGGGAGCGTACTTTGGTGAAGAAAAAAAAAACGTTTTGAATGATTAGAGGTAGGGTAGCTCTGAAAAGAGCTATTGTGTTCTGTGGCTAATTTAGGTACCTACAAGTAGGTTCCAATGCACACTTTTAAATAAAGGACGAATATATTATTCCCTTCATCGGAGAAGTGTACACCATCTCTTCTGTAGATGTGTTGAATGTTGGAACGCAAGTTATTGTTGTATATTAAACCCATTCCATAGTCTCTCATGTAAGCAGAAACAGATGTATTCACATGTTTCTGTGCTTTATCAAATTGTGGAAAAAAAAATATTTTGACCACTTACATTTTTGTCTTTGATATATATTGGAATATACCAAGGCAGTTTGGGGAAAAAGTGTCATTTAAAAGAAGAATATATTTTACAGCTTTTGATATTTGCTATTAAAAAACCATTGAAATTCACTGAAAAAACCATAGGTTATAGACCATATATAGTTAGGAATTAGCATTTACAAAACCTTAAAAATTCACTGAAAAAACCATAGGTTATAGACCATATATAGTTAGGGATTAGCATTTACAAAACCATATATAGTTAGGAATTAGCATTTACAAAACCTTAAAAATTCACTGAAAAAACCATAGGTTATAGACCATATATAGTTAGGGATTAGCATTTACAAAACCTTAATTTACATGGATGAGTGACAGTCTGTGAGTGTCTGTTTACACTGATTGTATCTAAGGTTATATTAGAATCTGAAGAGGTTCATCGTATTATCACATGAATGATATCATCACTGATGTGATAAGTAATGTCAAATGAGATGTCATCAGTGATGTCATTTGAGATGTAATCAGTGATGTCATCAGTGATGTCATTTGAGATGTCATCAGTGATGTCATCAGTGATGTCACTGACCATGTCATGAATGATGTAATATGTGACATCATCAGCAGTGGATTGCGGGTGCGCGATATATAGTTAGTGCAACTAACTATATATGCGAATTTCAATGTTTTTGTGCGAGTAAATTAAGGTTTTGTAAATGCTAATCCCTAACTATATATGGTCTATAACCTATGGTTTTTTCAGTGAATATATATATATATACATATATATATATATATATATATATATATATATATATATATATATATATATATATATATATATATATATATATATACAGAAACAACTCCGAACAACATCCGATTCACACAGACAGGCGAAGAAGGAGACAGACCACAGGATCTGGCTAGACGATATTATTTATTCAGGTGATATCAGCAATGACGCGTTTCGGGCCCATGAGCCCTTGTTCACATACTGGTCACAGTAACCATGTTATATTTTTAAATGTTCAAAAGTGCACGCCCCCAACCATCACATTAGAGGTCATGTGACCATCAAAAGTGAAGAAATACTGTCATCCTGCACTCAAAGCTTTTCCATTTAGCAGATGCCGAGATACATCTCTGAAATAGGAATCTTTACATGTGCAATTGAAAGTTAAATCACATAAATATACAAAATTATGTATAAAAACTATAAATTACATATCATAGTGTAATTTGGAGTAGCAGCCCAAATGCACATTACCTAGAGTATAGATCATAGACCTATCTGTATAAATACATATGTAAGAACTCATATTGGGGATGAATCCAGAATTTAGGCAGCTAACCCTATCTTATATGAATTATCAATTGCATGATTTACTTTGTTAATCGATTTGACAGTATCTGATGGTTGGCATTATTTCTTAAAGTGCAAAAATCTATTTATTTCTAAGCAGCATTCATAGTTCTGTGCAAAACTGTGCAAAACTAGTGTAAAACTTTGTATAAAGTGCATACTGTATGATAACATTTAATGTATTAATATTAATAACAATAAAATAGCCATTGCTAGATCCTATTGTTGAAATCATATACATTTTTTTTTAATTCACCATAACAGTTCATGGTGCAAAATACGAGGTGAAAAAAATGTACATGTAATTATAATCTTCTTGTTATTTCATATATACAAGCAGCTATATATATATACACACATATACATATATATCTATATATATTCATTGGGAAAAACAAAGGTTACGGGCGTTACAGTTAGGAAACACAATCAAAAGAACCCCAGCAACTCACCGAAAAAACCAAAGAGCACAGAGACGTCATACCTAGGCCGACACCCCACCCATACAAAAACAGAGACACTCAGCAACCACAGTTAGCCGAGCCAACCACAACCCTCGCCCCGCAATGCACCGCCCACGACCCTACACACTACACCACCCATGACACGGCCAGCGACACCACCGATGGCATCACTCATGACATCCCAAATGACAGCACCGATTACACCACTGATTACATCATTCAGTGACTGAGTGTTTTTAAAATGTTTATGAGTGTTAAAATATATTTACCAATTTGTGTTGTTGAATCATTGGATGTATGAGTGCCTGTATCGATGATACAGTGGGTGTGTGACTGACTGTATAAGTGAGTGATTAGATGTCTATGTGAATGTATGGGTTACTGACTCTGTTGTCTGAATGTCTGTATTAGTCTGTCAGATGGTGTCTAAGTGGCTGTATGGGTTGGTGAGGAGGTACGTGTGTGGCTGTGTGGGCAATTGAATGGTTTGAATACCTCTATAGGTAAATGATTGTCTGTGTGGGCGGGTGAGGGTTAGTGTGAAAGCCTGCACCGATGAGTGAGTGGCTGAGTCAGTGGCTGTATAGGTTAGTGAGTGTGTAAGTGAAGGGCTGTATAATTGACGGGTTATGTCTATGGCTGCGTTGGTTAGTGAATAAATGTGTCAGGGGTATATGGGTGTGTTGCTGTATATGTGAAAGGCAGTATAGCCATCAGCGATGTCACCGACCATGGCATGAGCGATGCAACACGCGAGGCCACAAGCAGCGCACCGCAGGGGCGCAAATCACAGCCAGCCCAGCCAACCACAACCGCTGAACCTCCCCATCCCAGCACGAGCAAAACATCAACCCAAATACAACCTCTCTGCAACCCCTGGCCTCCTCAGTGAATCTCCAAGGCTCCTCCAATTCTATTTCCCAACTATAACGCCCTTGAAATGCCCGTCTTTTGCAGCGAATCCATGAGTTTTTTTTTGTCAAATCTGTTTTTATTGTTTTAAGATTACACTTGAGAGCGCAACTATCACATGTGGTAGCTCAGAGTTATGCACAGGTATTCAACAACACGTTAGCGCATGGCCATGGTGTTATACAGGCGCATAAAGATTGCTGTGAATCGAACAACGGGTGCTCACCCAGGAGCTAACTATGCTACTTTTCACCTGTCCTGGTGAAGTCTTTAAGGCCACTAGTGAGGGCTGATGTGTCAACTTCTCAACTGTCTGCATAGTCCAATGCTGACCCTGCATTTTGGGCATACAAACAGATGGTATACATTTGAAACAAGAAACAATAACGGTAGCAGAAGAAACTATTTGTACATTTGAACTCCCTCACACTTTCCTTGGTATTCCCACCCTCCGCCCCGATCTAACTGGCACCCCCTCATCTATAGCTGCGCTGTGATTGCCTCCATGCCCTAGGAGAGCAGAGGCAAGGTGCCACCAGGTTATCCTGTCAGTAGAACAGCCTGTGGTGTGCATCCACCCGTGTGATCTTCTCCCGCACCCTCCGCATGGCTCGTGTGTTCCTCAGTGTCCGACCGCTGTAGCGCATCAAGCATCCACTCCCAATGGGCCGCTATAGGTTCCTTCCGTAACCCCAGCGTTTCCTCCCTGCAATTGGCAGTCCACTCTGCCGTAGCCCATGCCTGGAATGGGTTACTCCATGCTTGCTTACAAGGCGGGTCCTGCGCCTTCCATCTCCTTGTAAGAAGGCGTTTTGCCACCACTAGCCCCAGATCCAAGAACCGGGACGTCACCTTATCTTTGGGGGACCTTTTGAAATGATGCAGTATGTACTCGGGCCAGTCAAAAGGTATAGTTCAGCCTGTGCAGCTCTGCAGCAGCACACTGATTGCGCGCCAGTAAGTGTCCAACCCCGGACAGCTCCACAGCATGTGCAGGAACCCTGACCCCAATTAACTGCACCAAGGACAGAGCGCGTCATTACGATGAAAGTACTTGTTAATCAACTCCGGTGTAAGGTAAGCTCTGTGAACAATTAAGAGCTGGATTTGGCGGAATCACATGTTTGTGGGGATGTGCACGGGGCCTTTAAGGATCAATCCCATTCCTTGTCTACTAGTGGTCGCCCCTGGTCCAGTTCCCATTTGCACCTAAGTGAGCCCAAGCTAACAGCTGTGTGTTCCCTCAGCGCTACCGCAAACCAGCGGACCAGGAGCCTACCTCTCACCATTACATGCAGATACTGCATAGTTAAATGCTCGCTAGGCTCCGCGCTCACATCTCCCCACCAGGGGGTCAATTTTGCTATTAGAGAGCGGTGTACTAAAAACCCTCCTGGTGGAATCCCCTCCTCTGTTACTAAGGACACATATGTCGAGAGCTCCCCATCCTGATATAAGTTACTGAGTGTATGAATGTCAGCCTCCCACCATTCTGTGAGCATAGAAGCTGTGAGCACCCCTTCGCCACCAGGCGAGCCCTCCATGGGTTTAGCCGGCGCATAACGGATAATGTTGCGGGTGAGATATAGAGCCCTTCGGATGCACTTGTATGCCACTGCTAGGAGGAGCAGAGTTGGACGTGCAATCACAGCAATGAGGTGGAAGAGTCTGGTTATGCGCTCTAATGAGTACGGCTGCAGTGCTGTGGCCGTATCGTCTCTACCTCTATCCGCCAGCCAACGAGCAACCCACTGCAGCTGAACGGCTAGGTAGTAGTGCTCAAAACAAGGAGCAGCCAGGCCTCTCCGAACTGTCGGCAGATATAGCTTCGCCAGCGCCAGCCTGTGTCTAGAGGTGCCCCAGATAAAGTCCTGCAGCATCTTATTAAGCATGTTAAATAAGGGTGCCGGAATAAATACTGGCAAAATGACAAAGTAGTACAGGAGGCGGGGAAGCATGACCATTTTGGCTAACGCCACTTTACCCGTGGTCGTCAGTGGGAGCGTGTTCCAGAAGCATACCTGTGACCTGAGCGCCGCGACCGCCCTCCCAAGATTCCCATCAAATAATCAGTCGGGTGGTGGTAAATCTGTATCCCCAGGTAGCGGAAGGTATCTTCTTTCCACTGGACCCGTGTACCCCCGAGGCAGTATCCCGGATCCGCATTCCCAGCACTGCAAGCGTAAAGGCAGGATTTACTCACATTTACTCAGAGCCCTGAGGTAAAGGCAAAAGTGTGTAGCAGCTGGGTCAGTTGCTCAGGGATGTGTTCCACGTCCCTCACAAACTCCAGCAAATCATCAGCATAGAGTGACACCTGATGGACTGCGTCTCCCATTGGTATACCGTCACTGAGAATTGCTCGTATGGCTACGGCTAAGGGCTCAATTGCCAGTGTGAACAGCAATGGGGAGAGCGGGCACCCCTGTTGGGTGCCTAGGCCCACTACCACCTCTTTGGAAATGTAGGGGCCCAGACGCACCTTGTGGTATTTTTGTATAGCAGGTCGACCATGTGGAGGAACCCCATGTCCAGCCCATAGCGCAGCGCACTGCGGACAGGTAGCCCCACGCTAGGCAATCAAACGCCTTCTCCAGGTCTAGGAAGAGGCACCCCACTCTGGGCCACTACTGTGCGGCCTCAGCTGCCACCCTGAAATACCTCCTGAGTTTAAATGAAGTGGACCTCGCAGGGACAAACCCATTCTGATCAGCATGGACTAAGTGGGGGACCACCGGCGCTAACCGCTCCGCCAGCACCTTTGCGAAGATATTATAATCCACGTTGAGCATTGCCAGGGGTCTATATGAGCCTAGTGTCGTGGGGTGCCTATCAGGCTTGAGCAGGGAGACCTGGAATGCCTCCAACATGGAAGGGGGCAATGATCCTTCTTCCACCACTGCATTGTACGACCTATGTAATAATGGCACCAGGGATTCACGGTAAGCCTTATAAAACTCAGCGGGCAAGCCATCCGCCCCGGAGTTTTCCCAGAGGCCATTGACTGGATCGCCTCCCCAATTTCCTCTAATGAAAGAGGCGTATTAAGCAACTCCTTCTGCTCCTCAGAGGCTGTGGGCAGCTAGATAGAGTCCAGGAACTCCTCTAGGAGGTAACGGGGGTCAATTCACTTGGCCCTATATAGCTGTTTGTAGTGGTCTGTTAGGGCACAATGGATTTCGCGTTGCGTATACACCAGTTTTCCGCCCTCTGTGCGGAGCGCTCCTAACTGGGCACAGCGCCCCTCCTGTTTGTTCAACCAAGCCAGGAGGCAGCACGCTCTATCTGCTTTGGCATGCGTTCTGGCCGTGTGTGCCGCATAGTTGTGGCATCTCAACCGCTCCAAAAGCTCTGCATGTTGGGTGCAAAGGTCTCCTAGCTTGTGTGAATGCCTGCCCGCTCCCTCCCCTTCCCGCTCATAGCGCAATAATTCAGCTTCGAGGTGCGCAAGGGAGACTGAGAGCGTCCTGCCTATGTTCCACTTGGCTCCCAAGCAATGCCCCCGGACAGCCGCTTTGTGGGCGTCTCACTCTACCTTTGCACTGCTCGCCATCCTTTCATTGATGTCGAAAACAGGAGAACAGCCGTGGCCAGGGACGAGCGAAACTCTGAGTCCTCTACCGCACTAGGCTGGAGGCGCCACTTGGGCACAGGCGCATGACCCGCCTCCCAACCAATCTACAACCACAGAGGGGTATGATCGGAGTGCTTCCTCCCTAGGTATTCTGATTGCACAAGTAGCGGGTGCAAAGACTGGGAACCCACTATCCTGTCCATCCGGACATGCAAGTCATAAACCGCAGAATAGTAGGAATAAATTCTGGATGTAATATGTGCCACAGGTCCTGCAGCGCCCAGTGTGAGAGCCAGTCCTTAAGCGCTTGCACGTTGGACGCCACCTCTGCGGCACACAAGCGCTTGTTCCATTTCTGGAACCTATAAAAAACCTTTTTTGTGACTGTATACCACCTTGTCTCTTGTTCATCTTATACATCGGTGGCTACTGTGTGAAGTGAAGTATGATTGTTTATGAATGTTTGTGTGAGTGTTGGTGAGAGTAACTACGTGAGTATGGGCCCTGTCTAGTATTCATGTTAGGAATGTGTTTTACTGTGTTTTTATAACCTTAAATTGTCTAAGAAAATGAGAAAAAAAGAATGAATTGTCATAACGTATAATAAAATATATTTTTATATAATTCCTTCTACTATGTGTCTTTGAAATATCCCCTTGGGCTCAGAGTGATACATACATTTTGGACCTCTTCTAGGCCCTCCATAATATCCCTTCAGCAGGTTCCTTCTGCTCTTGAACCACCTCCATGTCTCATCATGGGACCTACTAGCAGCGGTGGACAGGGGTCTCCTTTGAGCAGCAGATCACGGTGGCTCACCTCTGATGCGGTCACGTCAAGGCTCCGTTCTACATTGTAGAGCGTAGGGGCGGGTCCGCAACTAATCCCCGGCAGCCTCACCACTCCGTCTGAGGCCCCGGCAGCGGCTGTTACCTCCCATTGCAGTTCACGCGCTTTCGCCCCCTGCGCCGTTCTGCTCCTCCGGGCTGCAGATCTCCACTCAAAGCTGCATGCACGGGAAACTGCTGGGTTGCATTGGCTCCCCACTGCAGCCCCCGCCCGGTCCCGCTCAGTACGGACTCCAAGGACACCTCAGCAGGGAAATAGCAGGATATACAGGGGTGAATAGACAGAGCACTAACAGCTCGCGTCCGCCATGATAGCTGACTGGCCACGCCCCCCTAATTTATATTAATGCAAAACTTTTGTGGTAGTAGGATATTCCTAACATTAGACATTTTCTTGTAATAATATTTGTGAAAGTTTATGTATTATATGTGAACTGATTTAAATCCATACCAATTAAGGAATTAAGGTGGAGATAAGGTTTATTTGATTTAAGTATGCAATGCTAACACAAAGCCTTCTTTTGAGATGCTTTTCACTGGTATTTACCTTTCCCCTGCTTCATTACAATTGATCGTTTTTTGCAAATTGTAAATTAACTTATTTGTTATGTACACTACAGTAACTTGTCATATTTAATTTCTTTTTCAAATGTTCACATCAAAATATTCCTGTTGAAATAAAATTCTAGCAATGACCATAAACTGCAACTTTATATTTCTTTTTAGCAATGTTAGGCCTCTGTGGCCTCTCAAAGCTTCATTTCTCACGGCAAGCATGGCTCGATGTTTCAATCATTTTAGGTGACATGATGTGACTATAAGCCATGTGTCGGTCTATCACTGGTGGTGTGATACTACACCTGTAGGACTTTACCACAGAACTAATAAAAGAAGAAACCCCATTCCTAATATTAGACATTTTCGTGTTATAATAATTGTGAAAGTTTATACAGTATATGTGAATTGATTTAAATTCATTCCAATTAAGGTAGAGTTAAAGTTTATTTTGTTTAACTATGCGATGTTAATTAACTTCAATGCCTTTTTTTCGTCCTCCTTTAACAACGGTATTGACCTTTCCTCTGATTGAATACAAAAGGTCGTTGTTTGCTAAATAAAATGTGCCTTGTTTGTTCTGTACACTACAGTCACTTGACATATATATTTCATTTCTTTTTCAAATGTTCAGAACAAAATGTTGCTGTGGGAATAGAATTTCAGCTATGAACGTGAACTGCATATTTCTTGTTTAGCAAAGTTGGGCCTATGTGGACCCACAAAGTTTCATTTCTCATAGCAATCAGGGGAAATTAGCTGGGTGTTTCAATCATTTTAGATGACATGACATTACCATAAGCCATATGATGGTCTTTTGCTGTTGGTGTGATACTACGCCACTAGGACTTTACCAAAGAACTTCTAAAACGTATAAAAGAAGAAACCCCAAAGGAGGGGCAACGCAACACATACTCCGAGGCGTATGTGCAGACGCATGCAGGCACCATTGGCCTTTTTATGCACACAGCTTACAGACTTTTCTTTCGAGATGCTTGCAAATACATGCTACATTGCATTACAGATTTAGAATGATGCTATTTGCTTTTTTAACTTTTGCTAACTTTGGACTGCCTAGTCTATGCTACAGTCGGTGGAATATGGGCTGAGTTTTTTGCCGAACCTTTCTTAGATCTCATTTATACTTTGTTATGGACTCACCCTTAATTGATTCTAATGGAATCCCTTCCATACCGTAACAGATTAAGCTAGTCTATGAGTTAATCTTCTGCGTATATTGTAGTCAGACTCTGTAATTCTGTGGCTATTACTGTTTTGAAAACGCCTGCTTAAATGCTCGGCAAAGGTATTTAAATTGTTATATTGCTAACTGAGCTGCTTAAGCAATTGGTGATTAAGATTAATTTAGCATCTCTTATGTAATCATCAATTCATTCAAAATCTGCCTGAGTCTATTATTGAGTCTTTTTGATTAGTCATTTGATTTTACTTATCTTTTAAATGCATTGTAGAAAGAATCAGCAAGCCCTGATGGAACATCAGGTGTTGCTTCTCTTATTCTGTGTAGTGACTGCTAGTTATTAGTATGCATAATTCTTACTTGTCTTAACTTCTTCAGGAGGTTGGTATTTCCAGTTGCTATCCTTTATATTTAGTGTAAGGTCTTGAGAGTCGTGTATCTAGATCTGATTTCTAATTTGTGAGTTGGCTGTCAATTAATGGTCCTCATTTGACAGCTAACAGTGAGATTAGACATCCTAATTTCCACCCATCCTATCAGAGGAGTAAGATTAATTTGAGGATCATTGCTTCTATGGTTAATACATTCAGATTGAGCATCTAATCGTAAATGGTCCAGTATGATTGGTGGAGTAAATGAGTGTAGAATAATTACCAAACACAACCAAATGGTATGTATAAATTGAAAAACAGTTCTGCCGGATCACTATGGAAGTCAGCACATTTCCTATCATTTCGTTTCAGTCAAAAGCAGGGAAGGATATTTTTTCATTCAGTGGCTGGTCCTGCTGTGCGTTTGTTGGGTATGCAGTAATGACTGAAGCATTGCTGTGGTGTAGCAGGGGGAAAGGGTAACTTGGAGGAGGTTGCCCAGAAACACAGAAAAATCACTCAGTTCTGTTTTGTCCTAGGTTGCATGTCCTAGGATGCATGGTCTAAGATGAAAGTGATCCTAATTATGAGTGTTTACCACTGCTCAATGCTCCACGCTTCAACCAAATTAGATATGAGGCTTGACTGAGTAATCTCTATTGCTAGTTCCAGATAAGTGTACTGTTAAATTTTAGGGGTAGATTTATGTTAACTGGCGCATCCCCAGGGATGCGCCAGTTAACATGCGCCACAGCTCCGCCAGCCATGGTGCGCCGCATTTATAATGCGGCGCACCATGGTGCAAAAACGGCACAGATGCGTGACGCATCTGTGCCGGAAATGTGGCGCATTGCTGGAGTTACGTCGCAAGCGCGACGCAGCTCCAGCAAGGCTCGGGGGTGCCCCATTTTAACAATGCTGCGTCAAGACCTACGCCTGCTTCAAGCAGGCGCAGGCTTTTGACGCAGCATTGGCTTAAAAGTGACTGAGTGAAATCTCATAGATTTCACTCAGCCACTTTTGCGAGGCGCACCTGCCCCGGAACGCCCACCCTGCGCCGGAACGCCCACAAGCGGCGCAGGGCTTTACAACGTGACGCATCTGCCTAGATGCGTCACGTTGTAAATCCTTCGTAGGGATGCGCCACGTTTACGCCGCCTTGCGTTACGCAACAGCGGTGTAAACGTGGCGCAAGGGCATCATAAATCTGCCCCTTAGAATTTAGTAATTTGCCTTGCAACTATTAGCTTATTAAATATAATGAGGTTTTCGTCCACTTAATTCTGTTTGGTTTGTTTGTTTTTCAGCCTGGAGAAGGCTGCATTGTGCTGTAACACACATGCTGGTTGTACGCCAATGCTGGCTGTTCAAATATCCATGATGTTATGTAACACAGGATGATGCATTGGATTTTATATGTGATGAACTCTTTTTAAGAAAATAAAATCAAAGGCTTGTTATAGCCAACAAACTAATAAAATATAATTTATATAAGTGTTGGTTCCTCATAAAAGTTGTTCTTTATATTTTGAGGTAAACCAGGGAAGGTATCTGCCGTACTGTGAGGCCACGGGGCAGGGGATATTATTTCCTATTTTCCTCTTCATCCTTAACTACAAACGTGCAACCACATCTCAATAAAACACATAGATATATTTTGACTTCTAGTACATCATTAATTGCATTTAAGATATGATATCCAGGTAATTTTGGTATTTAGTTTTGTGAAGCTCCAGAATACAGAGGTCTTTGGTTTCTTGGTTACACACAATCCATAATGTTATCAATTCATCCGCAGTGTTCACCTTTAAAATGGAGGAACCATCTTTGTCGACAACAACACACAGTTGATTTTGCAGTGTATTTACAATGAACTTTCTGTGTCAACAGAAAATGAAATCCTCTGAAGCAGTGTATCCTGTTTTTGCCTGTCAGACAGTCCAGGAACAGGAAGTGGCCGTATCCAAGCGCCAGCACTTGTTTGCACTCATAATCTGAATTATAATAATGGAAAGCAGGCAGGATGCCATTTCATGTTGAAAACTGAAGGAGCTTTCTATTGAGGATGATACTTTTTCTTTCGCCAACAGAGTTTATTCCATATAAATGTAAACTAATAGAAGTGGAAAGTGTGCATATAGTAAGCAGTGACTGGCAAGAGATGGACTCAAACGACAATGAATCTGCAGCTCGATTCTATGCACCCCCATCGGCCTAAATCGGTAATGCCTTCACTAAACAGCAAAACACAGTTGTAGTAGTTTCTTATACGCATGTTGTTTTTTCATTCTCATAGTCCTATGATGTCATTACCATGGCAATAGAATGTTACTGTTTGAATCTAGGAGGTGATCAGTTCCTGGAACTTGTGGAGATAGATGAACAGTCAATAAAGTACGTGCTCTTACACTTGCCTTGTCTGGTGTAATCACTACAACAGTGCCTTGTATGATCTTGCTTTATTCACGTGGAATTAGGAATGCTGGCAACTATTAATGGATTCCTGGGTATTACTGCATAGGTTTTGTATGTTTGAAAGGTTATACAGGCTGTCAGGTGCTATGCTTCCTTTTCTGCCATCCATGGTCTTTTCCGCAGCAGAATGTGGATAATGTACTTTGGATTGAACACTGTGAAGTCACTGATTCTGTGAGCACCTTTATCTTGTGAAGATGCAATATTCTTATCATGGTCACTGCCTGAGGTAATGTACATCGTTCCTGAGAGGACACAGACAGGGTCGGATTTGGACAGAAAATAGGCACAGGCTCCAAAATAAAAGTATCCTCCACTAGTGAAACAGATAGCAATTGTGCATTGGCAAAGTCAACAGGTGTAGCTTTAATGTGCTAACACAAGGAAACAGCATTTATGAACGCCTGTATTTGTGCTTGCTATCGGACTAAAGCCCAAAGTTTTTTTTAATATGAAAACATAACTTTGGAAAAACAATGGATAGAGGCCAATGGAGAAAACAATGGGAAAATAAACACAGAGGAAACACCCGGAAATAAGCATTAAGGGAAAGTCAATAGGAAAGATGCAAAGGGAAAAAACAGAGGGGTAGACACAGGGGAAAAAACAAAACATAGATGAAAAGTCTCAACGGGGATGATACAGTCAGGAGAACAAATACTGTGGATAGGGCAAAGTGTGGACAACAAGCAAGGTACAAGATATTGTTTCATGGTAGGTCACAAAACAATTCTGTGAATGCCTGCCTGCAATGTTTGAGGTTATAACTGATACAAATTTATATCAACCAAAAATATTTTACTAAAGGCAAAAAGGGCAGACTGCCAGCACAAATCATCGTAAGAGAGTACCCAAGACACAAGCCAGCAAGTACAAATCTATATACAAAAGGGAACGGCGTATGGGATCAAAGTTTTCTGAGAGTTTAACAAATCAAATGTTCATCCTCATTGAACAAACACATAATTGTTTCTTCTTTTCAGTCCATCATGAGATGGGAGCCATAATGTAGTATCCAAAATAGTTTTATTGTTATTTTTTAGAGATCTCAACCCAGTCCAGTCAACGCGTTTCATTCTGAAGAGGACTTCATTATGGTCGATCAATCCTTTGTGTTTGCCATTTCAGATAATTTTGCAATAGACCGGGATACAGGGTGTTTGTAGAATGAGTCCCTCATAAGTAGGCTCTGTGAAAACCACAGAGCAGTGATATAAGTTTATCCCAGGAGAAGGCAGCGGATTCCTGGGACCTTCATTGGCAAAGAGTACAACAGGGCTAGAAGTACCGGTTTCCCTTAGGCACCGGAAGCCAATACTACAGTGCTTACGGGGAGCAGCCAGCCAGGGTGCAGGATTACATGACCTGCAGAGGCTGTCTCTTGCTTGGATGGCTGGCTTTGTCAGGCATCGCACCGCTCAGAGGGTTGATGCAGGTGGCAGTGCCCCACTTCCCGTGGATGACATCATGGAGGAGAAGCCTCAGACAGTTGCGTCGGTTATGTTGAGGTGAGCACAAGTCTGAATCAGGAAGGCTCCCACCACCACGGATAGGGTAGTGGGGAGCCTAAAGTCCTCTATTATTTCTGCTCCACACTGAGCTGAGTCTATTCCTGTGCTAGTAATATTCTAGAGAGCATAAGACTTTTAATATGATCCTCAGGGGTTCATGTCTGTTTTCAGGAATGTATAATTTCACTGTTCAGCCTTCTTCAGTGCAGCTCAGAGTTGTCACGGGCGGCTCTGAGCGCAATGGTAAGGGGTTGGACTTCTAGAGTGGCTGTGAAGGCATGCAAAGGTTGTGGGTTCTGATCCCACCAGCGTAGTTATAGGATGAAGGGCTCCAATTAATTACATCTAAGTTAATTTAGAAGTCCTAAATTCATGCAAGGAATTTGCCAGGCAGTAAACCTATAGACCATTTTACCGTGGCTCTGCTGCCCAATTATCTAGTGGCGGAAAACTCAGTGTTTCTTTTTGAAAGGTAAAATTGTGCTTTTCAAAGGGCAAATGTATTTGTTTTAGCCCCCGTTTTAAAGCCTTGCAAAAGCAGCCAGTCTCTTGATGTGTTCTTGAAACCACTGCAGAAAATACAATGTATATGGGTCCATTGCAACGGGACAGCTGATTACGTTAAAACAACCACTCACTCAGAATCATGGGAGCGGTGCACTGGAGCACAAGATGATTTGGCATTACAATACTGACTACTTAGGGTATTTTCAAGAGAAATAAGGCCACGCTTCGGATTAGTGTAGGAATATTTTAACCTTCAGCACTTCCAGTGTGATTGCGAGGCACCTAACTCACAGCCCTTGAGAGGTCTACTGATAATTCTGTTCAATGGGGAAACACTTTAAACTTAAGAAGTGGGGTTTGCTAAAATAATATGGCAATATTTCTACTGCAAACATTTCAATCTAAAATCTGTCTTGTGTTTCTTTAAAAAAAAAAAGTTTTAATATGGTAGTTTTTTAGGTCTTGGGCCTAGCGTCACACTGCGTAAGCAGTGTGGGCGGAGCCCGAGATTTTATGACTTCAATGTGGGGCTTTATTCCGCCTCTCTCTTCCATTGGCTAGCTCCATAAATGGAGGCTAGCCATTGGAAGAGATGGGTATCTGTTACTCTTTTCCCCGCCTTGACGCGATTCAAGGGCGTTTCTGGCTCTTTTTTAAAGTCCCGCCCCCTTTCTCTCCGTCACTCGGAGGTAGGCGTTTACTCATTTCCCCCGATCGTCCAGAGATCGTCCTCGGGTGAGTATTTGTTTTACATGCGATCTATACAGCGAGTGCAAACTTAAAAAAAAAACACCTGGTCATTGTTGCTTTGCTCCCGTCTTTCCTTCCGCCCTCCCAACACAGATGCGGGCTCAGTACAAACTTCTGCGAGGCTCCCGACGCGATTCGGGGGAGTTTCTTGCTTTTTTTTTATCTTGGTATTTAATCTTGACGTCACTGCAAGAACACGCCCCCGAATCTAGAAAAATGCCGGAGCTTTGTGGCAGCCATTTCAGGCCGACCGCCGCCGGAACAAGTTCAGGTGAGTGCTTGGGTTTTTTTTTCCCCGCTGTCCGTGTGCCTGGAGTTTCTTTATTTTTCTTTTAATGTGAAAGACGTGTACAATCCTGGGTAGGGAACTGCAAATTTTGGAGGTTATTAGAATGAGAATGGAATACGGAATCCTTGATGGGGAGTTGTGGCCTTAAGGTTTTTCCAAACGTAGCGGTGTCGGAAGTTATTTCGGTAACTGTAATACAGGTACTTGCAGCTATTAAGTCACACGCCTGTTAAAACTGGCTTCATATGGAGCACATTGCTTTTTTGGCACACTGATCAGGAACTGCAGCCACAGTTTTAAGTAGAAAGCGGTAGTATGCGAATAAACACGGGGAGTACATTTTGATGCCTTGCTATTTTGCTCATCCTGCATTCTATAATTTGTAAAGTTTGTGTAAGTCTCTGTACGTGTATGAAACTTGTGTAACATTGTGTAATGTTTTGCTTGTTCTCAACCTGCCGATTAAGTAACTCTTGTGTAATATCGTGCATATATTTAACATGCGTGATGCAACACTTTATATTGTCAAGCGCTTCGACGCCGATGGGCAGGATGCGCACTATTTAAAATTGCGTAAATCCGCAAAGATGGAGGTGGGGGGAGGAGGTCACCAGATGCTTCTGTGGGGGGGGGATGTCTGACGAGGCCATCCTGAACAAGTAGGGCCAGTTTTGAGATCTGCCTGCCCTCCCTTGCTTTAGGGCACAAACACCTCCTGGGCTTTTACATACTCCTCTCAAAGAGGGGTGGAGAGGTGGGAGGGCGAACTCCTATTACCCGTTCACAGCACCCTGCAGTGCCAAGCCTGCCCAGAATTACCTGGTGCAAGGGGGCGGGACTCTACAGAGAAGGGCCTGTGTGTGTGCAGAGAAGGCCCAGTCTCTGCCCGCCTCTTTCCGATGCCACCCGGACTTACGGCCAAGGTAAAGGGTCTCGCATATCCTGGTTTTTTAATAAAAAAATCTCGCTTCTCTCCCGGCCGTGCCGCCCCCTGCCCCACGGGTCACCAAAAACTTCACTCGCAACTTTCCTTCATCCAGAGAGCACTTCTGTGATGAACACAGGAGTACAAGGTTATTTATTTATTTAGCGCTTAGTACCCCTGACGAGGCGCCCTGGTTCGATTGTTTCGACTCTGAATGCACATAGTTTACAGTGTCTACTGTGCCTTTTATCAAAGCGCTCTGACGTCAGCTCTGACTACACGCGCACTATATAAAAGAAAATAAACATTTCTGCAGGGTGAATTTCTGGCCGTCCCTCAGACTGACCCCGCCCTCCACTCGTTCCCAGCGAGCAAATAAAAACACACCCACTGTGCAGGCTTCCAGCACAGAGGCCAAGCAATGAATGAACAATGCTTTCCCTAACGCTTGCTTGCCCCACGTTTCCACAGCAGCGTGCTGCCTGCCATTGGTTGTGAAGGGTGAAAAGTGACTTGCCACGGAAAGCACCGGGTAGATAGACCTGGACTAAAAGTACCTGAGTAAAAAGCACCAATAGATGTTTTTTGTGTGCTATCAATTGCATGACTTTGTAAAAGATAAAAAGTAATTGTTTTTTATGTATATCTTTTGTACGTTTAATTGTACCCATAAGGGACAGTGGTGCAGTAAGGCTTGTGTTTATTTTAAATTAAAATGCCCCTTTTGATGGATGTTGGCTTGAGTGCAGTCTAGATGGATTTAAGCAAGCGTCAGACATTGTTTCGCATCGTAACTCATTCTCAGGGGACGGCCATACAGCACTGGGGCATCTGGAATTCACACAGTGCCCAATTCAAACTCGGGGACAAAGCCAGCCCAGTAAGAATGTCCGACTAAGCTGAATGTTGCACACAGCAGCAACAGGCGCCTTGACCCCATGGGCTATTCTGCCTCACTCTTGGGTCCATCGCATTGTATGGTTTCACACAAGCCTCGACTTTTTTTTGATGTGCAAATCTTCCCACCTTGAACCCCATTCACCACGTAAATTGCTTCTATCATGTTGATTGTTAAGGAGGAAGGGGGGACGTGCAGTGTAAAGAAAAAGGTGTTCGTTTAAGTGGTTTTCCCAAAAACACTACACACAGCAAAAAAAGCAAAAAAAAAGTTTAGCCATACAAAACAACATTCGCTCAAATCGTTATTAAACACACAATCCCAGAATGAAAGTTTTCGATGCCAAACACCTTCCTCGCGATTGCTTCATTGGAAGGGCTGGAGCCACCCCTCTGTCTGTCCTGGATCCGTGCAGGGTGCCCTCTCTCTCAGTGGTGTCCTCCACCTTGCTAGGCACCGTGGCGCTGTTTACATCGGTCATCGAAGCGCTAGAATGAACTAGTGCTGGATACGGACAGATGCGATTTAAGCAGCAGTCTGTCTGTTAACTAACCGGTCCAATGACATTGAATGTAGGTAAACGTAAACAAAAAGCTGAACAAACTTGCGCGTTCTAGACAACATGTCTCAATCTAGATCACGTTTACAAATGCAGGCGCCCATGGTGATTACACAAAGTGAAAGAAAGTGATCAGACGCTGTGTGTACCAAAGGCAAATGACGGGGACGAACAGCTGAAAACAGTATTTATTGTTATTCGCATCCTGAAAGCTGCGGGGTACACAGACAAAATATCGAGTTTTAAATTTCGATATACAATTATATCGAAGTTTAAATATCGATGGGACATAATATAGAAGGTAAGTATTATCGACAGTCTTAATATCGATATTAGTAATATCGAAGTTTCAAATATCGATGTCAATAATATCGAAGTAAATAATTTCGATGTTACTAATATCGATTTTTAAATACATTTTGTGTATATTATATTGTATTTATTATGTTTTATTATTTATTTTTAATGTAATTTAATTAAATATTGTCTTTTAGTACTGTAGCGGGTTGTGGGTTTATAGGGGAATAGGGTGGGAAGTAATTTAATTATGTTAAATTAATTATTAATTAGTAGGAATTAATAATTAATTAATTGAGAATTAATTTTTAATTAATTTTATTGAATTGATTAATTGATAAATATGTTCTGTAGCGGGTTATGGATTTATCGTTAGTAAACACACAATCCCAGAATGTAAGTTTTTGATGCCAAACACCTTCCCCGCGATTGCTTCATTGGAAGGGCCGGAGCCACCCCTCTGTCTGTCCTGGATCCGTGCAGGACGCCCCCTCTCTCAGTGGTGTCCTCCACCTTGCTAGGCACCGTGGCGCTGTTTACAACGGTCATCGAAGTGCTAGAATGAACTAGTGCTGGATACGGACAGACGTGATTTAACCAGCATTCTGTCTGTTAACTAACCGGTCCAATGACATTGAATGTAGGTAAACGTAAACAAAAAGCTGAACAAACTTGCGCGTTCTAGACAACATGTCTCAATCTAGATCACGTTTACAAATGCAGGCGCCCATGGTGATTACACAAAGTGAAAACAGTATTTATTGTTATTCGCGTCCTGAAAGCTGCGGGGTACACAGACAAAATATCGAGTTTTAAATTTCGATATACAATTATATCGAAGTTTAAATATCGATGGGACATAATATAGAAGGTAAGTAATATCGACAGTCTTAATATCGATATTAGTAATATCGAAGTTTTAAATATCGATGTCAATAATATCGAAGTAAATAATTTCGATGTTACTAATATCGATTTTTAAATAATTTTTTTGTATATCATATTGTATTTATTATGTTTTATTATTTCTTTTTAATGTAATTTAATTAAATATTGTCTTTTAGTACCGTAGCGGGTTGTGGGTTTATAGGGGAATAGGGTGGGAAGTAATTTAATTATGTTAAATTAATTATTATTAGTAGGAATTAATAATTAATTAATTGAGAATTAATTTTTAATTAATTTTAATTAATTGATTAATTGATAAATATGTTCTGTAGCGGGTTATGGGTTTATAGGGGAATAGGATGGGAAGTAATTTAATTATGTTAAATTAATTATTAATTAGTAGGAATTATTAATTAATTAATTGAGAATTATTTGTAAATAATTTTAATTAATTGATTAATTGATAAATATGTTCTGTAGCGGGTTATGGGTTTATAGGGGAATAGGGTGGGTAGTAATGTAATAATGTTTAAATAATTAGTAATTAGTAGGAATCATGCATTAATTAAAAATAATTGGTAATTATATTTAATTATTTTGGTAAATATTTTTAATTAATTGATAAATATGTTCTGTAGCGCGTTATGGGTTTATAGGGGAATAGGGTGGGAAGTAATTTCATTATGTAGAATTAATTATTAATTATTAGGAAGCATACATTTATTTTTATTAATTGGTAAATAAATTTAATTAATTGGTAATTAATTTTAAATAATTAATTAATTGATAGATGTAATTTATAAGTTTGTAATTTAAGCCCCTACGCTATCCAACACTTTCCCGACTGTTGCACTCTCTGGAGTTGGAATAGTAATTGTTACCCCTACGCTATCCAACACTTTCCCTACTGTTGCACTCTCTGGAGTTGGAATAGTAATTGTTACCCCTACGCTATCCAACACTTTCCCTACTGTTGCACTCTCTGGAGTTGGAATAGTAATTGTTACCCCTACGCTATCCAACACTTTCCCTACTGTTGCACTCTCTGGAGTGGGAATAGTAATTTTTAACCCTACGCTATCCAACACTTTCCCTACTGTTGCACTCTCTGGAGTTGGAATAGTAATTGTTACCCCTACGCTATCCAACACTTTCCCTACTGTTGCACTCTCTGGAGTGGGAATAGTATTTGTTACCCCTACGCTATCCAACACTTTCCCTACTGTTGCACTCTCTGGAATTGGATTAGTAATTGTTACCCCTACGCTATCCAACACTTTCCCTACTGTTGCACTCTCTGGAGTTGGAATAGTAATTTTTAATCCTACGCTATCCAACACTTTCCCTACTGTTGCACTCTCTGGAGTTGGAATAGTAATTGTTACCCCTACGCTATCCAATACTTTCCCTACTGTTGCACTCTCTGGAGTTGGAATAGTAATTGTTACCCCTACGCTATCCAACACTTTCCCTACTGTTGCACTCTCTGGAGTTGGAATAGTAATTTTTAACCCTACGCTATCCAACACTTTCCCTACTGTTGCACTCTCTGTAGTTGGAATAGTAATTTTTACCCCTACGCTATCCAAAACCTTCCCTACTGTTGCACTCTCTGGAGTGGGAATAGTAATTTTTACCCCTACGCTATCCAAAACTTTCCCTACTGTTGCACTCTCTGGAGTTGGAATAGTAATTGTTACCCCTACGCTATCCAACACTTTCCCTACTGTTGCACTCTCTGGAGTTGGAATAGTAATTTTTAACCCTACGCTATCCAACACTTTCCCTACTGTTGCACTCTCTGGAGTGGGAATAGTAATTGTTACCGCTACACTATCCAACACTTTCCCTACTGTCGCACTCTCTGGAGTGGGAATAGTAATTTTTACTCATACGCTATCTAAAATGTATTTAGCTTTTTTATTAGTATTATGTTGTTATTAATTGTTATTTATGTGAATATTTTATGTAAATAAATGTATTAGTAATTTATTACATTTGTATTTGTTTGTAAGTTATGACAATAATTAATTTAGAGTTATTATTAATGAAAAATATATTATGTATTATATATTTATTGATATTAATTTGTATTACAATATGTATTAATTTTAAATATTATAGTACATTTTTAAATATGTTTATCACATTTATAAGTATTATTTTGTTAATATTACATTTTTATTATATTAAAAAAAACGATATTTTACAAAAAACGATATTTTTGTCATTCTATATTTTATTTTCGATATATTTGTACTTACCTTGTTAGGGATAGGATTCCTATATTTTGGACTTCGATATTTTTGTTCCGATATTTTTGTATATCGATATTTGTGTTATCGATATTTTGTCAGACATTCAAGCTGCGGATTGGTTTCACACAGGGGAACGCGCCTCGAAGTGGTGGCTTGCAGCCGGGAGCCCCTGGTTTTCAGAAGCCCGCCCCATGGTCTCACGGGAGCCATATTGGCAACCTGTGGAGCTTGGAGATAGTTCGGTGGGTTAAAGCGCCTGCTGCAGAGGTGCTGTGGGTTCGACCCCCTCAGAACCGACCTCGACTTTCATCCTTCTGAGATCACTGTAAGGCCAGTGGATGAGCACTATTCAAGCGCCAAGAGGGCGGCGGGCGCTACAGCAATGGCCAGTGTTATCTGTGTTTAATCTCACTTTCATTGTGTACTCGGATGTGATTTCGGACTGCAGTTCTTCACCAGGGAGAAGATGCACCTCTCAAGCCCGAGGGAGACAAGACTTTTACTTTGGGGGGGGGATTCATTCATGGGCGAGAGCTCCACAGACAAAAAAGCATTTACATGTGCCTGCACAGGGAAGGGCGCGAATTCCAAGGAGGGGGCTGGGGCGATTCATTACTGAGCACAAAGACGTTTGGTTGGCCAGGGGGTGAGATTTGTATGTGTAAAGGGTAATTAACAGGTTTGCCAGGGGCGGGAGGGCAGCGTGAAGGCAACGTTGCAAAGTCGGAGGAAGTCACGAATCGGCCCTCTTTAAAGCTTAGAGCACAATCGCCGCTGGGGTAGAGGAGACGTTGACCATTGACACCTGCATGCAAGGTCTTTCCTTAAGTAAGTCTGCGTATGGGAGAGACCAGATAAAGGGCAACCGTGTGATCTTGTCCACTATTGCCACCCAGGGCTTATGGTGACATCATAAACCACAAGGCCAAAGGTCGAGTAGTTTGTAAATATCACCAGGCCTAGAGATGGTAGCCCAGGACAACATTACACTTTACCCATTATTTGTATATTTTATTTTGCTTTCTTTTGGGTAGTGAAACCGAACAAGTGATCGTCTTCAAGGTGCAGCTAACAATGGGCACTGTTTAGAATTGGAATATTCAGGTTTTGTTTGTCTTTCGTAAATGAATTGTTGATAAAACAATGGACAATAGTGATGGACGCTAGGTTTATGCCTCTGTTCCCTGCATGTGATCCGGTTTTTCGTGCCTCTGTTCCCTAGGGCATTACTGGACAGAGAGCTGTGTGTGGTGCTGTCTGTGTGTGGTGCTGTCTGTGTGTGGTGCTGTCTGTGTGTGGCGCTGTCTGTGTGTGGCGCTGTCTGTGTGTGGCGCTGTCTGTGTGTGGCGCTGTGTGTGTTTGTGTGTGGCTCTGTGTCCGCTAATACTCTCTACTACTCTCTAATGCTCACTTATTGCCATTGTAAATGATACCATTTATTTCTGACCATTGCATTGTAAATGCTTGTTATTAAAGTGTAAAGTGCAAAGTACAATGAATGTCATAGATAGCAAGCAATTATAACAACTGAGAAGAAGGCGAGGCTTACAAAAGAAAATATTTAAAATTTGGTAAGCTGTAATGATCTATAACTATATATGTTTGTTAGACAAATAAGAATACTAACAGTCATGTAATATGGAATGTCAAGGAGGCTTCAAAACTTCTTGTTCTGCAGGAGTTTGCATTTTGTGACGTTTTGCATTGCTATCTATGTGTGACTGGGGACCATAATAATAATTGCTTCATAGGGACAGAAGCAGGGTACACATAGACTGTATCTAATCTATTATAGCAGACAGCAAACCACCAAGCTTGGAAAGACAATTTGGATAGATCCTTCCAAATTTTGGTGATTTGTTGAAATGCAACTGCTATGAGCAAGTCAAGAATTTGTATGCTTGAGGAGCAATTTTCCCAATCATCTGACACGGAACCCAAGAAGATGTCAACGTATGAAAAAGGAGCTTTGTAATCCAAAATTACGACTATTTGTTTCCAAACTTTCTCCCAAAAATCATGAACGTAGTGACAAGTGAAGTGTAAGTGTTTTAAGTTGGCATGTGCTAACGAGCAGGGCCAACAAGCATCTGAAAAATCATTGTTTAATTTATGAAGGGTTTTAGGAGTGAGGAAGAGCCTATTATATATATAAAAAAGTGTTTGACTAGTGTTGGATGCTCTGGAGGTTTTCCAGAACTTAAACCAGATTTTAGTCCAAGTGAGAACTGACCAATCTTTTTCAAAGTCTTGTTCCCAAGCTAATTCTATATTAGTCTTATCTCTAGAGTTATTGGACTTGCGTAGATAAGAGTAAATGGTGAAAGCTCTAGGATTTGCGTGAAGACGATTACAAAAATGATGAATATTCTGGGATATATGAGGGGGAGAGGATGGATCCTGGTTAGAGGCATGGCATAAGGCAACATATAAGGATTAGTATTTATTTTGGAATGACGGAGGAAAGTTAAATCGAAGGCTGGCTTGAGGGAAAGACATTACTTTGATATTTTCAAATAATTGATTTACCCAGATTAAGCCCTTTTGTCTCCAAGTTTTCCAGTAGTAAGGCTTACGCTTGATCAAAATAAATGTATTATGCCATAAAATTGACTTTAGAAATGTGTTGAGATTATTAAAAATAAATGATAGAACCGATTCTAATAATCGGCTTGAGTGTTTAAGAATGGGAGTCGATGTATGCTGAGATTTGCCTGTGAACAACAAGTATTCCTGAACAGAAAAGGGGGACAAATAAGATTGTTCAAGTGATATCCAAAGAGGTGGAACCTGCAGGGAATCTAATATCCAACTGGAAGCTGGCACAACAAAAACGCTTCGTGATATTTGGAAAAATCTGGAAAATTAACTCCTCCCTCTGCTTTGGGATGCATCCATTTTAATAAAGACATGCAAACTCTTTTATTGCCCCAATGAAAAAAAACAGAGTATGGAATTCATTTTCTTAAAAGATTCAGAGGGTAAAGCCATTGGGATGTTAGAAATAATGTAAAGAATAACAGGAGAGAGCATCATTTTAATGGTATCTAAACGTCCCCAACATGACAAATAGAGTGCCACTTGCCCATCAAATCAGACAGGTTTGACAAACATTTCTCTTTATTCATGGAGCTGAAGGTATTATTTTTTTATTTATTTATTTTTATTTTATTTAAGAAGTTTTATATACCGCTAGCCAGTCCCGGGGGTATCAGAGCGCTTTACAACAGATTATAAAGCAGAAATCACACAATTTATTTATTTATTTATTTATTTATTTTTTATTTATTTATTTATTTATTTATACCATTTGTAAAGCGCGCTGTTACCGAGCGGTGCCCTGGCGCTGGAATGGTATCTCCCCAAGGTGACAGTCCGGTTCTAAAGGCCAAAAAGACAGGTTTTGATATTTTTCCTGAAGGCCATCAGGTTGGTAATTCCAGGCGGTGGAAGTTCCAGAAATGAAGCTTCTGCCTCCCCATCGTGCTTTCCTAATCTGAGTTGTCTTCACTAGCCCTTTGTTGGCCGACCTCAGCTGTCTGCCTGGCGTATACAGTTGGAAGTGCCGTTGGAGAAAAGATGGACCGAGTCCATGAATGGCTTGGTACACAATACACAATGATTTAAATTGCTAATAAGGCAAAAGAGTACTTGTCGGATTCGGAAGTCAATTAATTGACGGAGTAAAATGTAAACCTAAATAATTTATATGATTGGGATTCCTAGTAAAATTAGAATTGATCAAATCTTCTTTGAACGTAAACTTGGTCAGGGGCAGGAGCATGCATTTATTGCCATTTACTTTATATCCAGAGACAAAAGAATTTGAATTCACTTATTGTAGAAAGGCTGGGATGGAAGATTGAGTGTTTGAAATAAATAATAAGATATTGTCAGCGTATGCAGCAGGTTTCACTTGTAATGTATTAGAATTAAAACTGTGTATTCCCTGATTTTAATGTATTTTGGAAAGGAAGGGTTCTGAGGCTAGTTTGAAAAGAAAAGGGGGCAAGGAGAAACCTTGCCTCACCCCTCTGCCCAAGGTGAAATAAGAAGAAGTAGTACTGTTGACAAAAAACTCTGCTTTAGGATTTGAATACAGGAGAGAAATCAAAGACATTGGGGCATATTATCAAGGGGGTTTATCTCCGCTTTTTTGGCTTTATAAGCCAAGAATGCGGAGATAAAATTATCTCCCTATTACCAAGCTGTCGCTAACACCAGTTAGCGACAGCTAATAGGAGATAGCGACCATCTTGGGCCCCACTTTGCATGTCAGTGATATTTATCACTAATGAGATGCAAAGTGGGCGTGCCAAGATGTTAGAGACTGAAAACAGTCGCTAACATCGGTATCTCCTATTACCAACTTTTGGAGATATTCGCGCTAAGCGGGAATATCTCCAAAAGCCAACACCTGCCCTGAGCAGTTCTTAGCCATGTTATCCAATGGGAGGTGGATAACATGGCTAAGAGCATTTGCTCGATAATGCATGAATATCGCTGACTCTTCAGCGATATTCATGCATTTCGGCCGTTTTTTATCGCATTTGCGATAAACCTTGTTAATAGCAAGGTTTATCTGCGATAAACATCGCCGATGTGCGGCGATAATTTTTGTCTCTAAACAAGTTAGAGACAAAAATTATCGCTAGTTGTTGGTAATATGCCCCATAATTTTTAGACCGAATCCAAACCATCTGAGAGACTGAAAAAGGAAAGGCCAATAGACTCTATTGAATGCTTTCTCTGCATCCAATGCAATTGCCGCTAAAGACTCTCAGGTATGGGAAGACTTAAATAGAATGGCAAAGAATGCCCTGGTATTATCTGTAATGTAGCGACCCTTAACAATGCCTGATTGTTCCTTACCCAGACGTTCTGGTAGGTAGAAGTCCAATCTCAAGGCCAAGGCCTTGGAGAAAATGTTGTAGTCTATGTTTACAGGGCGAAAGGTCTATAATTAAAAAATAGCGCAAATCTTTACCATCCTTGGGAATGAGGCAAATCAAGGATTCAAGAAAAATCCAGAGGCTTCTCCAGTTCGTAAAAAAGAAGATATAATGCTTGACATTTTAGGGAGGAGTAACTGAGAGAAGTGTATAAAAAATTCTACAGTGAATCCATCTGGACCCTGAGCTTTGTCTTTCTTACGTGTATGTAATGCTTTATGCAATTCGTCTTGTGAAATGTCCACTTCTAATGAATCAAAGTTTAGATGTGTGTCAAAAGATTTTGGAATAGTGGAGAAATATTCTGTGATTTGAGTGCCTAAGGCAGAGGTATCTGGTGTGTATAATGATTTGTAAAAATGATTATATTCCTCCATGATCTTGAAATCTTTATATTTAAGAATCTGTTGGGAGTCTAGAATTGATTCAATGTTAAGTCTATTGTGTTTGACCTAAGGTAATTTGCTAGAAGTTTGACTGATTTATTCTACCCCCCATAAAATTGTGCACTGGATTTTAAAAGGTATAATTAGGCATTTTTTGTAGATTCTTTATTGAATTTAAACTTGGAGTCAATGAGTTCAGCTAAACAGTCTTTTGATTTAGAAGTGAAGTAGGAGTGTTCCAATTCCTTTATTTTTGCGAAGAGGTCAGTAGATTTTTTCTGGGCAGCATGCCTATTCTTGGAGACATAATTAATGATTTAGGGCCAGATGTAGGTAATCCAGATTTACCGATTCTAAAATACCGAATTTTACCGATTCTGTATTTTAGAATCGGTAAATGGGATGTAGGTATTCATTCGGTAAGTATTACCAAATCGGTAACATTCGGTATATACCGAATTTGTATTTACCGATTAGGTAATTCCCATTCATTCCTATGGACCTGGAGGCCCATAGGAATGAATTGGAATTACCGAATTGGTAAATACTGATTCGGTAAAAGGGGGAACACATTGAAGGGTGGCAGGGTGTCACTTTGACACCCTGTTGCACCCCTGAATTGTGTTTGGGTGCACATGTGGCAGACATACATGCCCTAAGGGCATGTATGTCTGCCACATGCCACTGTAATAATTTGCTTCTTTTGGGGTTTTCGATATTTACCACCAACTTGTAGTTGGTGGTAAATACCGAATCCTAAAATGGGAAAAGCACTCATTTGAGTGCTCCCTACATTAAGGATTCAGTAATTTACCGAATCGGTATTTAAGAATTCAGTGATTTACCGATTCCCTAAATTACCGATTCGGTAAATTATCGAATCCTTAAATTATGCCGCTGCATCTGAAAAGCCTAATACTGCTTCGGTAATTTAGGCCGCTACCGACCGGTATTAGGCTTCCTACATCTGGCCCTTCGTCTCTTGCTGTTGCCTTAAAGGTGTCCCAAATAGTATGAAAAGGTCAGACACCTGATTCATTGAAGGTATAGTATTCATTAACAAAGGAGGCAAAGAAAGAAGTAAAGTTGGGATCAAGAAGTAGGGAGTTGTTAAAGTGCCAACGATTCGATGCATTGGGTTTGTTAAGAATATCTAATAGGATGGAAATTGGGGAGTTATATGAAATTTTAAATGGAAACAATGTCAGCGGATTGTAAGGACTGTGAAATATTATGGTAGATGAAAAAATAATTAAGTTGTGAATGGGTCTAATGCACCAGTGAAAAATAGGTATATTCTCTTATAGTGGGATAGCAAAGTCTCCAGGCATGTAATAGTTTCTGTTGCTTAACGGTTTGCACAATAAGTTTGCTAGCTTTGCTCTGTGTGACGGAGACTTGGGAACTACTGTCAATAAAGGGATCTATAATTTGATTACAATCTCCAGCCTAAATGAAATTATCATGGGGATGTTGTATAAGATTTTTTGTGAGATTAGACCAGAATAAATAATTGCCTGTGGTAAGAGCGTAGAAAGTAAATAAAGAGATAGGAGTCTTTCCAATCATTATTTCAGTAAACAACCATCGGCCTATATCACCAAATTCTTGCTAAAGTAGTTTAACATTTAAAGACTTATGGCACAAAGATTCCTATTCAGTGAGGTGGGTTTCCTGTAATAGAGCTTTGTCTGCACCAAGCTTAATTAGATGCGATAAGACATGTTGCGTTTTGATGGGGGAATTTAAGCCTTGTACGTTCCATGAAATTATTTTCAATGACATGAGAATTTCAGTACTAAAAAAAAATAAATTACAGTATGTATCTGATGAGGATAGCACAGTGCATACCTTATGATTCCAAATAGGAACATAAGAGTTGTAAAAACTAATTGAAAGTAAATAGTTTCATAATGAAGAGAATAGAAAGAAAAGAAAAAACCTTGATGAAGGATATATAGAAGTGACAGGAAGAAAAAGGTAGAAGAGGAGAAGATAAAGATGCAAAAATAAAAACAAAAATAGATACAGACAGAGGGATACATATACCTAAAAGAATTCCAAAAAGGGAGGGAGGGAGAAACCACCTGGAAGGACGGCACATCCAGACTCTGTAGATGTGACACACGAACCACCATAGTCAAAGAGATGTAAAACAATGAAGAGTAAAGAATTGGGATGCCTAAAGGGAGAGAAACAAAGATGGTATATCAACTTTGAATGCCAACAACAGTAACAAGACAAGACATTAGGATACTATATAAACAATGCAACAACATATTCTATGGCACTAATGAAAGGAACATTTTTGAGGTTCAGTGAAATCCTGAAATATTAATTTGAATAGGAGGTCGAAGATCTTGAAGTGTCCATGTTCTCTATTTTGCAAGAGTTGATAAAGCTTCTCAGTTTATCAGGATGTTCGTAGGTAGACACGTAGTTTCTAAAAGTAACTTTAAAAAGGCAAGGGTGGAAGATTCCAAAGTGGGCTCCCAAAGAACGAAGATCCGGCCTCATGCTTAAAAATTCCTTATGTCTATCAGCCGTAATCTTGCGGAAAAAACAAGGCGTGGCCAGATGAGGAAATACGAATATTTGACTTTGCAGCTGAGAGAACCTTGAGAAGGTCTGTATACTCCAAAAAATAAAATTCAAAATAACACCTCAAGGGTGTCTTGGAGAAGAAGCTGCAGCAAACAGGTGACCTAGTTGATGAGCATGTTGGATGTTTAGAGAGGTGTTTTCCGGACGTTTTAAGAGCTCTGGGAGACAATTGTTGAAGAAGTTGAGAGGGTCCACCGGCAAATCAAAAAAATTGTATATTATTTCTTCTCTTTCTGTTTTCTAACTTTTTGAATTGTTTTTGTAGAGTTGCAACTTGAGACTGAAGAGAAATAACATTATTCTCAGTTTCATTGAATAAGAGAGGTGCTGCGTTCCACTGCCACCAAACGTTCGTCCATTTGAGACCACTTTTCAGTAAGGTATTGTAATTTATTATTTGTGTCCTCCATTAAGGGCCGCCGAGCGTACATTTCAACTAGTAACAGATCTAGATCCTGCTTCACCCCAGAACTCCCGAGGCGTCTCCGGGAGCAACGCTGCTTTTAAATCACTGTGACATTTCTTTGGGATAGTTTTTACCCGCCTACCTGCTCAGCTCTTCAGCGCTTTGGACCTAGCGCTCCAGTCCTTCCTGGCTGCCCCTGCACGCGACCCAGACCGCCTCCGCTGATCGCCCCCTCCTCGCCTGACTCTTGGAGTGGGACGGGCGGCTCCACCATCTTGGGCGGGTCTGGGCTCGGCGCAGCTGTTCTTTGGCCCCTCCCCCCTTGCCACGCCCCCTGATCCTCCTCCCCATGTGTCCCCATATCATGGTTGCCCAGTCCGGGCCGCGCAGCGGACAAGCGCAGCGGACGTGACGAAGGCGCGCCGAAGTTGCGCCTAAGTTAAGCCCGTCTGCGCCCGTCCGCGACGGGCCGGGACCAGGGGCCATGCACTCTGCCCCTTCCTTGGCGTACACCCCAGCTCAACTTATGGCTCTTACCGCTGATTCCCCCCCTCCGCCCTCCCTCCTGCGACACCTTGACACACTTGGTATTCTTGTCTCTCCCCCTCCTCACCTGCCTCTGGCTCTTTCTAGTCCCACTCCACCCGCTGCTGATCCTTTCCTTGTTCCTCGTTCCCTTCCCATCCCTGCCCCTACCATAGCCTCTGCTTTACTGCTTAACACCCGCTCTGCTGTCAAACACCAGACAGCTCTCTTCAACCTTCTCACTACTGATTCCCCTGATTTCCTCTTTCTGACTGAAACTTGGTTTTCTGCCGACTCCCTTCCCGACCTCTTAGCCATTCTTCCTGACACCCATTATGCCCTCCGGGCTGACTGTCCGGACGGCGGGGCAGGGGGAGGGGTGGCGATGATCATTCGGTCGACCCTCAAATTTCAACTTCTTAATCACCCCCTCATATCCAATGTAGACTACCTTGCCCGCTCTCTCAATCTCTCTGCCCCCCTCACTGTCGTCCTTGTGTATCGTCCCCCTCAATCTATGCCTTCCTTTGTAGCCTCCCTTCAGGACCTTATGGCCACTCTTGTGGTCAACAATTCTTCCGTCCTTCTGCTCGGCGATTTTAATTATTGGCCGGGCGACCCTAGGGAAGACCTCCCCTCGAAAGATTTTTCTGGTACTCTCCAATGTTTAAACTTCACACCTCACGTCTCAGTCCCTACTCACGTCCACGGTCATACTTTGGATCAAATCTGGTCCTCACGCCCCATTGTCTCATCTCTTCTCACATCCCCATGCGTTTGGTCGGGTCATTTTTTCATTTCCTTCTCCATCCATCTGGGAGCGGTCGACAAGCCCCCCCTTCCGAAAAACATCTTAGCCCGCAATTGGAATCGGACCGATCTTGATTCCCTCTCGCTCACTTTGGCTTCCTCTGTTCCTAACCTCACTGATCTTCCCCTTGACTCCCAGGTCAACGCCATTGGCACATGGCTTTCCTCTTCGTGCGATCTAGTCGCTCCGCTCCGAAAGATCAAGGCGGTTCGTTCTCACGACGCGCACAAATGGTTCTCTCCAGAACTTAAAACACTTAAACTCGACCTTAGGCGGTCGGAACGCCACTGGAGACGGAACTATTGCTCTTCCTTGCGCGCCAAATACAAATCACTCCTTACTGAATATAAAAAAGCGATCCTAGCGGCCAAAACCGCTTACTTTACTGAGAGAGTAGCTCTCGCGGCCAATAAACCCCATGAAATTTTCTCTCTGGTCCATAATCTTGCCACCTCTGATCGCTCCACTCCTAGCCTGGTTCCCTCACAGTCCCTCTGCTCTTCTCTTAATGACTTTTTTATCGACAAGATCGTGAAGATCAAAGCCAACATTCCCACAGTACCTCAACCTCGTCCTACTTGTCCCTCCATCGGTCCCTCTTCCTCCTTCGCTCTTTTCCCTCCTATTTCTACCGATTCATTTTTAAAACTTCTGGTCAAAATCAAGTCTGGCTCTCCCGTGGATTGCACGCCAGCACGCATTCTCAAAACTCTTTTCACCAACTGTCCTGCCCCCCCTCTCGCTCTCCTCAATTCCTCTTTGGCTCTTGGATCTGTTCCCTCTTCTTTCAAATCCGCTGTAGTCCTCCCTATTCTAAAAAAAAAACGGTCTAGACCCTTCCCTTCCTTCCAATTTCCGACCCATTTCTCTTCTTCCCTACCTCGGCAAGATCCTTGAAGCCCATGTTACTTCCTGCCTCTCCACTTATATAGAGGAGAGTGGCCTTCTTGCATCCCATCAAGCAGGATTCCGCCCGGGCCACTCCACGGAGAAGGTGGTCCTCGCAGTCTTGGACGAGCTCAAGGGGAAAGCCGACTCTAATCTCCCCCAAGCCTTGGTCCTCCTCGATCTGTCCGCTGCGTTTGACACGGTTGATCATTCTATCCTTCTCGACCGTGTCAGCGCAGCGGGCATTCGGGGTGCAGCCTTTTCCTGGCTGGCGTCCTTCCTTCGGGACAGGTCCCAGGCAGTCCATCTCCCCGGCTTTTCTGCTCCACCCCGCTCAGTCACTTGTGGCGTTCCCCAAGGCTCTTCTCTTTCCCCTCTTCTTTTCAATCTCTATATTCATCCCCTCATCACCTCTCTTCTTGAGCTGGGGGTCTCTGTGTACAACTACGCAGATGACCTCCAGCTCGTCTTTGATCTTTCTTCTACTCCTGATTCCCTTTCCAAGTTCTGTTCCACCTTAATTTTCATTTCTGACTGGATGAGCGCCAACCATCTGAAGCTCAATCCAGACAAGACAGAACTTGTTCTCACTGGTGGTCCCTCCAACCCTTGGTCCCCTGCACACTGGCCCCTTTCTTTTGGTCCCCCCCCCGGTGCCTGCTTCCTCTGTCCGCACTCTTGGGATTAAGGTCAGTCATGACCTATCAATGTACAGTCAGATCAGTTCCGTGGTGTCTTCTTGTTTCCTTTCTCTTCGTTTAATTCGGAAAATTTCACGTTTTTTTTCTACCGATGCACTTAAATCCATAGTCATGGCCCTTGTCATCTCCCGCCTTGACTATGGGAATAGCCTGTATGTGGGCATACCTGCTTACGAATCCCGCCGTCTACAGGCCATCCAAAATCAAGCTGCTCGTCTCATCCTTTCCTTCCCTAAATCTTCTCACATCACCCCGGTTCTCAAATCACTTCGCTGGCTCCCTGTTCGCTTCAGATCCTTTTTCAAACTGGCCTGTCTAGCTTTTCAGGCTCATTCCCGCTCTGCGCCCCTGTTCATCACCTGTCTTGTTTCTTCTCATGTCCCTGTCCGCACTCTTCGCTCTTCTTCTCTGTCTCTTCTTCATATCCCTCGCTTCCGTAAATCCAGAACAGGGGGCACTCGATTCTCAGTCTTGGCCCCCCAGTTCTGGAACAGCCTTCCTCTTTCCATCCGTTCCATTCCCATCTACACTCACTTCCGCAAAGCCCTTAAAACCTTTCTTTTCTCTCAGGCATTCCCCTCTTAAATCTCCCTGGGTCCCCTCTGTTGAGTTCTGATCAGGTCCCCAGCGCCAGGAAGCCGCTCGGCCATCGTGCGCTTTATTAAATATTTTATTCATTCATTCATTCATTCATTCATTCATTCATTCATCTAGTGATATCATAGGAGGAGATTTTTCAGGGGAAGGTGGGTTTTTTTGGGGCATTTTGTGGAGGCCTTCCCTGATGCCGTCGAGCCAGAACTCATGTCAGATGAGGCTCCCCATATGATATCAAATTAGTAGAGTATCAAAATCTTCATGAAGTCACTTAAGTAAAATAAGCATTTGGTGCCTTATATAGGGAATGCCACTCAGCTTATTTATTTGAACAAAATATCATAGCCAAGCCAAGAGTGTCAAGAGTTCAATTTACCAGAAAGCGTTGAGGAAAGACATACCTTGGCATCTGCGGTATGTTGCAATTGTGAAAAAAAATTCAGTTTCACGTAATCTCCTCAGTGAAGTACATTAGGAGGAAGCAGCTGCAAAGCACACAAAGAGTTTAAATAGGGTCAGAGGCCAAAATTTAAAGACTAACCAGGATATGCAGCCCCAAATTAACATATAAATACAGAATATATCCCAATGTGAAAGATAGGGAAAAACTCAACAGAGCCCAAGATTCATAAAGAAGACATATGGTTTATATGTATGGATTCCCATCACTCGCCATACCTGGTAATTAGCTTCATCATTTAGGTACCCTTTTGTAAAGACTGACATTCTTGCTCCATAGATATCGGAGCTCTAGGATGTCGAAAGGTATAGTTGCCAAGATGAGCAGAATGTAGATTGTAGAGTGTATGGGACAGAAATAAAAGTGCAGTGTGAAAAAAGTGAAGTGAAAAATAAAATTGATGTGTAGACAGACTGTACATTTTATTGATGTCTGCTACGATCAAAAGTTAAAAACAGTGTTAAGGACTGGTTTTAACAAATAGCCGTCCTTTACAGAAGTGGTCCACATGTTTCAGCACTCAGCGGAAAAAAATAAACCATGTGCTTACATCAGGACCTCTATATACAATAAAGCTACTGCTGTAAGTGTAAGCTAAACAAAAGTTTTTTGCAAGCAAAAAAAGGATACAATGTGAGTCAAATTTCTCACAGTCCAGAATTACTCGTTGGCTCACAAGTGGTCTCGTGAGTATGGAGGAAAAAGCCTCACCCCACCTGGCAGCAGCTCAGGGCAAAGGAGGCACCTCTCTATCCGTCGGTACCTCTGACGGTCTTCAGAGCTGTCGGGGAAGTGGAAGCAGCTGCAATACAAAATGGCGACCGCTTCTGAGAGAAGAGAGAGCGCGCTCATCAGGATGCTCATAGACGTTATTTTGAGGGTATCACCACCCTCCTAGGACTACGTGCCACTCTCCGTACCTTCACCAGCCCATTTCGACTCGTCTGGAGTGTCAAGAACAGGGTCTGTTGCTCGAGGTCCATGCAGACCCAGCAGAGCTGCAGATGCGCCACCATCTCCCTCAGGCATCAAGCCACGCCCCCTTGTCTTGTGTTTCTTATGCACAGAATTTTCGTGATATTTTCTCCTCGGAGTTAGGCAGGCGTATACACAAAGTTATGTGAAGGTTTTGCATAGGTGCTGGCAATGATTTGGCTGTGGACTGGCCATTGTGGGGTCCCATATGTTATTGAATGGGGAGCAGGGTACACTCATTGCTGTTACTACAGCCTTGCTGGACCTGGCCCTTTTTGCAGACTTATCCCAAACTTTTTGCGTTATTTCTCGTATTTGTATTATGCTCTTTTTGTTGGCTTAAGCTTTACCACTGCTAATTAGTGCTAAAGTGTATGTGCTCTCTTTCTTTAAACATGGTATGATTGGTTCCGACCAGTTTTCTATATTTAATTTACATATAAGTCCCTTGTAAATTGGTATCCCATATACCCAGGGCATGTAAATTAAATTATACTAGTGGGCGTGCAACACTGCTTGAGCCACCTACGAAGTAGCCTTTCAAACCTGTCTCTGGCCTGCTACTGCAGGGCCTTCATGCGCAGTTTAGTGCAAAGTGGCATCACAAGCGATGACTTTAAAGGAAGTGGCATCAGATCTAAAGCCCTCATATATATGTGTAGCAGGGCTATCATGTCTATGTTTGAGCGCATTGTTTGGATAATAGGACAGTGAGCCATGGAAGATGATATGTGACTTTTACAAATTGCAAACCCCCAGTTTTCTGCAACACATCCTATACATTAATTTACAAACATTTAGTTTATTGTACATGTAATATGCACATGTTGATGTAAAGTGTTCTGACACCCTGCATTGGAATGAGTAGGGCTATACAAGAAAAAATAGTAGTACTTAAATTATTGTGAGCCTTTGTTTCCCCTCCCCTTCATCTGCATCAGGTGTGAGGCTCTTGACTGTCCCATCCAAGAGACTGAACAAAAGGAGGTCTGATGACTCCTCAAATTTGGCCTTAGTTATGGGCCCAGCAGGAGTCTTAAATAAAACAGCCCTAGTCCCCACCTGGACGTTGTTGCTTGTTTCAGATGGAAAGCAGCCAACGTGCAGGTGCTGCTGAAAGTGTCTAAGTGTTTTGAAATTTTTTTGAGGTCGGATCAGACCATACTACAATCCAACACACACTTAGATGGTTCAATCGCTTTCTTTTCAATCTCAGATCCCTGCCATTGGTTGAATGTCTTTATTCTCTATGCTTGTGTTTGTGCTGTCTTTTTTAGTATTTTAGTCTCACTATTTGAAAAGTAGAACCCTTCTACTGCTGATGTCATTTTACCACATTACAAGCAGCATTACATATACATAAGAGTCTTCAGCTATCATCATATTCTTTGATTCAGTATTGTCCTTCCTGCACGCTCTCCATGGCCTGTGCACAGATTTGTCAGCTTCTCCTCAGTGACTGGGAGCAGGCAAGATGGTGCATCGTGACTACAGATTGTTTCTCAGTTGGCACTGATTGGGGGATGGGGAGGAGGAGAGGAGGGCTCTGCATCACTGTGCCATGGGTCTCCACTTTCTCTGACTACTTGCATGTTTAGCTGGCAAGTTCATACTTAAAACAAGATTCAAAAAGATCTCTAATAGAAATTCGAATATTACAAAGAAAGTATATTAGAAACCTTCACAAAACAATATTGACATTTTCATGGGTTTAAATGCCACCCATTGGAATTTTGACTTTAGTGACATCTGTGGACTATGTTGTAATTTAAATCAGTACAAAATTGTAGCTGATGGGCATGTGCTGCCCTTAGGGTTCAATGTAGAATATGGTGGACAGATTAATCCAAAAAATTATGGAGTAACTTGTCTGGCAAACCTGTTTTCTGACCATGTTATTTAGAGATGGGCGGACCTTAGGTTTTTTGTCAACAGTGCCCCCACTGGCTCCATTGATGGAAAACTCTCTCTAATGGAGTAGGTGCCATCAGAGGAAGGATATTACAGGGGTCGCCCTATTTGAGGTGGACGGTAAAATGCCTTTTTTTCCTCTCCATCACTGCCAGGAAAAACCTGCCAGTGAGGAATATAAAAAAAAGGATATTAACATCTACACTTTTGGTAAAAACTTCCCAAGTGTGGAGTCAGTTGGTATTTGTTCTTTCTCACAAACACACTCCTTCCTTGGGATCTTCTTTCTGAAAACCCCAAAAAGTTTAAAGTTTGTTGAGCGACCATCAAAACACAAAAATGTCCCTCTGTATATTAAAGGAACCACTGTGACAGCAGCTCCTTTCAAGAGACAGAAATGAACACAGGGCCAGCCTTCTCCTATTGCTTTTGCCCACTTTGAAGGTGTTTACCAAACTCTCCATGATCCACCTAATGTAGTCGAAATATACTTTTGCAAAGTTTTGTCAAATGGCTCTAAAGTTAGTTTAAAACATAAAATTGCCATTCCAGTAGGGAGTTTGGTATAACCATAACTATAGAGTCACAACTGCAGCTCTCCAGTAAATAAATAAAAAGCAACTGTGACTTACTTCATAAATATGCATTCATGACATATCCATAAATTCGTTATGAATGTGCACGAACCTGTTCTTCGGCTTTAACTTCAGTCGTTTAAGCACCCTAAGTGGAAAGTTCATATCTTTGAATAGTAATTTTCTGAGGCTTTATGTTGAACTTTAGGAGCTTAACATAGAAAGACATTTATGTTTCTATTTCCATTCTTGAGTCTTGAATGTATATTGTGCACCCTTCAACGCACTGGGTTACACGAGAGGCCCCAGAAATTAAAATGCCAAGGAGCATATTACCAAGAACGGCGATACAATTATCGCCGCTTTAGCGGCAGAAAACTGCTGCTAAAGCGGCGATAATGGGCTTGATACTATGCCCAAGAGAATTCCAATAGAACAGGCGCGGGGCGTAGCCCCACTAAGCCCCATGGACCCACCGCGTCCTCACTAAGAACCAAATACAAATATTTAATAAAATCGCGCTACCTGCCGGCCGGGAATCCAGGAGACACCCGACTTTTCCGGAGTGCTGGGGAGAGGGGACGGGGGGGGGGAGAGGATGAGCCTGCTGCAGCTGCGCAAGTGGGTTTTGGGCACAAACATGCCGGCGCATGCGCAGATTGTTTCCCTGTGAATTTGCCCATAGAGAGAGGACCAGGGGGCGGGCCACAGCCCCCGGGGTTGCACAGGGCGACTGGGGGGGTGGAGCTCTCTCCCTACCTCGTACTGCGGCCTCTGTTTGTTAAGACTCCTTCATTTCCAGAGCCAATGTACACGGGGTGCTGTTGATAAAGACGATAGGGCAAAAAGATGAAAAACGAAACTTTACATGTATTGTAGTAAAATCATCCACTTTTTAAAAGACTGTCCCATGAAACCTGAAATCCAAATTAAAAAGTTATACAAGTGAAAGTCAGTACGTGGAAAAAGAGAAGGCCTATTAATGATTGAGGCCACACTTTCAAGTTCTCTATATGTAGTGTCCCGGATCTTCTTGACCCAAATAGTGCAAAAAGCACAGCAGCATTTGTTTTTGCTTATAGAGTTAGTTTGCAGAAAGGGCAAATATTAAGATTCAGCCAATGATTGAATCTGGGGCTTCTGGTAATTTTGTTGATGCTCATTTTACTAAAACTATAGGAATAGCTTTTGAAAATAAAACAGTTCCAACGCTAGATTAAACCCTTGGTGGGTAAGAATTGACACGTGGAGGTGTTTGGACAACAGGACGCAGGGATTATTTGAGATCTAATTGATGCCTTAACTTTGCTGTCGGCCATTAATGCTGTCACTGTGTGGATGGGTGGGTGGATGGGTGCATGGATGGATGCATGCATGATGGGTGGATGGATGTATGAATGATGGATGCAGGTTAGATGGGTGGATGCATGAATGATGTATTGATGGATGCATGGATGCATGCATGATGGGTGGATGCATGAATGAATGATGTATGGATGCAGGATGGGTGGGTGGATGGATGGGTGGATGCATGAATGATGTATGGATGGATGCATGGATGCATGTATGATGGGTGGATGCATGATGGATGGATGGGTGGATGCATGAATGAATGATGTATGGATGCAGGATGGGTGGGTGGGTGGATGGATGGGTGGATGCATGAATGATGTATGGATGGATGCATGGATGCATGCATGATGGGTGGATGCATGATGGATGGATGGGTGGATGCATGAATGAATGATGTATGGATGCAGGATGGGTGGTTGGGTGGATGGATGGGTGGATGCATGAATGATGTATGGATGGATGCATGCATGATGGGTGGATGCATGATCGATGGATGGGTGGATGCATGAATGAATGATGTATGGATGCAGGATGGGTGGGTGGGTGGATGGATGGGTGGATGCATGAATGATGTATGGATGGATGCAAGGTGGTTCAGGCTCTCTCGCTGCGGTGCAATATGCAAATTAGTTTATGCCTCACCACTTTCAAATGTCACCAGCCGCCCCTGCACTAGAAGCCTATGTTCACACCAGAACATAGATTTCTATTGGAATTCTCCAGATCATATTATCAAGCCCATTATCGCCGCTTTAGCTGCAGTTTTTTTACGCTAAAGCGGCGATAATTTTTAACGCTGTTCTTTATAATATGCACCTAAGTTCTACGGATGTCACAGTGACATGTTTTGCTGTACATGTCCATTAATATCTTCCTTTCTCTCTTAACTAAAACACAGAAGCAAATAATCAAGCTGTTTTAGCTGCTACAACGATGCTATGTCCAGAATGCAATAATACCAAGCAGCTAACAAAGATAACAACCTAAGAGGGGATATCAGAGATATTTTCAGCCACAACTAACTTACTGTATGTTGACTTAGCGAGATAAATCAGAAAAGCTTATTGCCCCAAACCTTTGAGTGTTCCGAATAAATTTGTGGTAGCCATCTTCTTTCCCTCTCCAATCCTTCTGAAGTGAGTGGCTTCTTTCAAGCTCTTAAGCAGCGGAAGTTCCTCCTGTTAGGTGGAGGAGCTTTGCTCTGCCTGCTGTGAGTGAAGCAATAAAACAACAAGTAAATTAATAAAATGGTGTTAATGTTCTCAATACCTTGGCACGGCACCAGCGAGTGTGAGGTTGGGGTCAAGTCCTTGATTGGCAGCAGCCTGGATGACATGAAAAATGCAGGGTGCACATGTCGGATTGGCCGGCTGTCTTTCAACAGCAAGCCCGACATTTGCACTTCTGCCCGCGCCAATCCAGTAGCTGTGTTAATATCCTTGAGATTGCAGACTTAGGCACCCAGTCGCAAAAGTGCTAGGTTAACCTGCTTTGTCCATTCATGAATCTTCTCTCATGCTGAAAACAGCATGGGAACAACTGCAGGATTGATTATGTTTGCATTGGTGGTGGACCAGACACCAGACTAGGGCCGTACTGGCCGTAGCGGACACCGGGCATTTCCCGGTAGGCCGCCAAGGCAGTGGCCGGTTTTAGATCCCTGGGAGCTGTTTTTGCTACCGGGGGCCAGTTTTGCAGCATAGCTGCAATATCGGCCTCCAGCAACAAAAGCAGCACAAAGCGTTCCGCTAGCAGCCCCTCCCTCGCCCCCGGGGCCAGCCAAGCTCTTTTGCGGGGCTGGTTTTGGTTCACAGGGCGGCCCTGCACCAGACAGAACGAGTCAGAGGTAGAGTGGGTGCCCTGGCTCGATGGAGAAAGTCGATAATCACTAGTTGGCTGAAGACTTTGTCTCATGTATGACCGAAATTCGGGGAAGAAAGCCTGCACGAGGCAAGTTACGATCAAGATGGAAGTTAAGTTACTCTGTTGTGTTGTCTTGGTCAATGGGTGTATACTAGTTTGTGTAGGTATTATAATTTGACTGAATTGGTGCTTTTAATGAGTTTGGCACAAGGTTAGAAAGGTGCAATATTCATGTTTTTTGTGTGATAGCTTTTTGTCTTCCATGATTAACCATTCTGTTTACAAAAAAGGTGCAAATAGCAAATAAATAGCAACCCAGAGAGCCGACAGGCTAAGAATTATTTTAAAAACTATACATATATACCTTTATTGCTTGGTTAAAACCATTACATTAAATTTGACCATACAAAAATGTTGGTTACCAGTGAAGTTGTAAAATGTCTGCTCAGTTAGCGAACCTGCAACAAGACCCTTAGCTCTGTGATATATCTTTTAAAAAAGCCTTATAGTTAAGAGATTGAAGCAATGAAAAGTACCATCCGAGGGCTATATATAACTTTTGAATTAGTCTGATGAAACTTTAGACTAAAAACTGTTCTCTGTGCAAACATAATTGGCGTTTGCCACTGTGGCAGAAAACACAGGGAATACTGAGTGCCGACTGTTCTTTACATCAGTAAAATGATCTCACGAAATTTGAAGGATTTCCACCTTGGCGTCCATCTGTAACTGAGCTTGCAGGGACGCTTGATGGTGAGAAAAGCTCAGGAGATTGATTCCTTGAAACTCAATAAGGCTCTGAGTCGACTCTTTGTTGAATGTGATTCTGAGTTGTTTTGTTTTATGCGTTTGGCTGCCACTCTCGGTCCTCACACTCTTCCTCTCTGCCCCTGCTGCATTTGTGACTATTTGCTTACTTGGTGAAACGTTGTTGTCCTACAGGAGAGCTGCAGAGACTGACTATTCAAAAGTGTTTATCACGGCGGGTCGACAAGATCTTGTGTGGGGTAACCACAGAGCTGGAAGTAAAAGTTATTGTCTCAATTGATGTTGAACTGTCTCTTTGGCACTGCTGCATAGTCAACAAAGATCGTTTTGCCAGGTTTGTTTCCATAATGGTACCTGATACTTTGTGGAAAAAACTCCCAGTCGGATAAGAAGGAGGGAGTGCTGTGTTGTTGGAGATATGTGACTTACGAGGTAAGGCTGCGTATCCCAGTTCCCATATGATCGTAGGACCGTCCACACATGTTTTTTCCTCATTGTCTCTGCTTTATCAATTGAGCAAGCTTGCTGTTTGGCTGCATTGTTGGGAATTTTTGGGATTGCTGGAAAGCTGATGTTTTTACCCCATATTTCAGTCATCTTGAGTGCAGTTAATGCTTGCTGGAGCACCTTTGGCCAGTCATTCCCGGTTCTGGGCTGGTTCTTTATTTCTGTCCAACAAAGTGCTGCCAGGGATTCTGGGTGTTCCGCTCTCAATCTCCAGCAGGGTTTGATAATTTCCGCAGACCTGACCAGAGGTTGATGGAATAGCCTGAAGTCTAGTCGGACCTGCCCCTGAGAAGTGAAATAGGGGATTCAAAAAATGTGTTTGAACAAGGTGGACTGCTATAGGTTCAAGAAGTTTGCGTCTTTTCCCTTTAAAAGTTCGGAGCCATAGTTGAGCTTTGGAAGAAACTTAGCAGCAATTACTTGTAAATGGTGGAAAATGATCGGGCAAACCCAGTTTTGTTCGTAATGTGTTGACTGCAAAATCCAGTTTGTTTTTATTATAATTTAACTCCAAGCATCTCTTTGTATTCCAACAATTTGGTTTTCAGACGCTAAAGGCCAATTGGAGTCTGGCTGCATAGGACAATGTCATCTGCATATTGTAGGCTTCTGACTGGGCGATTTGCTAACTTAGGTGGGTCGCTTTGGACTTCCGACAGACTTGCATCTAAATCTGCCATAAGGATTTTGAATAAACTGGGAGCAAGTACACATCCTTGCTTTAGGCCTCTGTACATCGGTATCATTCCAGTTGCCCTCTAGTCCTTGGCTAATTTTTTCTCAGACTCATGTTTGTGAGTACAGATTGACTATGGCACTGTGTAACTTTGCCAGGCGACCCCATTTAGCCGTATTTGGCCGTAAGTGATCTGTTGGGACCAAATTGAAAGCTGCTTTTAGATCTATGAAGCAGGTGTAAAATTTGGTGGAATTTTGTAAGGCTTTTCCTTCGAGGAGGCTCAGGGCCAAAGGTTACTCATAGTACTTCTACACGGTCTAAACCCTGTTTTTGTGACTGGAAGGATCTTGCTGTTGGTGACCCAAGCCTCGAGGTCCAAGAGAAGGTTTGAGGCATACAGTTTGGCTTCAACATCTATAAGCGCAATCAGTCTGTAGTTCGTTGTATCTGATCTGATGTCTGCTTTGAAAATTGGATGAAGGATACTGCCTCTCCAGGATGCAGGTATGTAGTTTGAAGTGACTTAACAGTATTGTTTTTTCTTAAATACACTTATTTGTTTTTGTTTCATAGAATCGTTTCGCTTACTGCAGACATCACTTTTAACCAGGGGCCTCATTTATGAAAAGTGATGCATCGCTGCGTGAAAACAGCGATGCGTCACTTTTCACTGCGCACTCCTTGCGACATTCCTGATGCGTCATATTTAATGTATGACGCATCATGTCGCAAGGAGTTACAGATACGTCAGTATTTCTGACGTATCTGTAAGCGCAAAAGTGACGCATTGCTGGAGTGTGTCACAAAAGTGACGCAACTCCACCAATGCGTCCTTTCACATGGGGAAAGCCCCATGTGAAAGGGCTTGCGTCAGTCTTACACCTGCTGTGAGGCAGGCGCAAGATTTTGACGCAACAGCATCCTAAAAGTGACGCAGTGAAATCTCATAGATTTCACTGCGTCACTATTACGAGGCTTTTTGCGGGGGAATGCCCCCTCTGCATACATTATACCTGACGCAGGTAAAATGTGGCGCAGGGGTTTAAAAAGTGACGCATCTACCTAGATGCGTCATTTTTTAAATATGGCGCAACAAGGCGCATTTTTACACCGCTGGTGCGTCACAAAAAGTGACGCACCGGCGGCGCAAAACTGATGCAAGGCCTTCATAAATAAGGCCCCAGGATCTTTGGCAGCTGCCGTCGGTGAGCAGCAATCCTCTGTTTTTAATTTTTATACCATCAGCTATCAAGTGCCCATTTAAATTATTCAATTATTTTTTCTACAGGCAATCCCCCTGGGAGAACCTATTGGTACATATTACTTGCATTGTTTGATCCATGTTTAAACTCCATCGTAGCATGGAGGAGTCTCCCTTTCTGCTACGACCAATTACAGACTGCTTTTGTCGCAGTAAGTCACAATCACTCCCTCCTGGGGGTTTGATCTCTTAGCACCACAACAAGCACAGTCTGACGTAGATTTATTTCTTCACGCAGTCTGTTCATGTTTGTTTAGACCTGAGGAAGAATCGCAGTGATGTTTAACACATGCCCACAGGATAAAAAATGTTGGGGATAACATGTATAATTCATATTCACGGCCAACAAGCCTAGAGAATGTGCCAGCAATTATATAGGCTATATGGCGTTGAGTTGTTTACAATCGAGAAAAACTGAAATTTTCCACTGAATTCTTTCTTTGTTTTATATTATCTTTATTTCAATAATGATTTTTTGTTGTTAGACTCATATGTCCACACTTTGTCACTTTGTCACTAAGTCACGCTTTTATGTACTTTTGTAAATTCTGGGGGTAACAGCCATTTATGAGACTTCATTTCCCAAATACTTGTACATCCTAGATGTATGACTGAGAATATACCAAGTTATCACAGTCTTTGGTGTGCTGTGTCTAATTCATTTTCAGATTCTAAGAGTGCCCGATGTTGATTGACACGAGCCCAGACTAGTAAACCTCTTCTGGACCCATTGTTGGTCCCTATATATAGGTGTATTAATAAAGCACCAATATCACACACAGCAATTGTGTCTCCCAGCAGAACACACTGTAGCTCTATAATAATATATACCATTGTTCACTCCATTATTATTAATGGCTCTTAGCAGTGATGGCCGACTTTCTCGAAAGCCCATTGAGTTGATTAAAGTCCACAGACTTTTGGAAAAAATCAACAGAATTCTTCTGAGGATTTCCTTGGTTGAAAGTGGCATATCCTTCCATTGAATTCAAATGTGCCTGTTTATTACCAAGAGAAGGTGTATCCACATGTATGTGATGAGCAGGACTCCTGTGATACCTATAATAACAGTCAGTTGTATTTTAGAACATGAACAATGGCTGAGACTGCTGATAAGCATCTGGTTGAAACGTCATCAGCTTCTCCACAGGAAGAGGAATTAATGGTGTGGAACTGAAGAAGCACAGCAAGGACTCCATTGGTATGGAACTGTTCACATATCACCCAAGAGAGAAGAAACTGAAAGTGAGGAGAGGTCTCTGTAAACTCTGTGATCAAAAACTGAGTGAGGGTAGAGAGTTGCCAAAGTGCATTCCTTAAGCAAAAGGAACAAATGATGGATGGAATGCTGAACAATGCAAACATTAAACTCTGGTCACAAAGATCTCAGTTTAATCCAAAGTTCTTTTGCTCACCACACCACCCCAGTTTGGACTCAGCCATATGCAAATTAGTCTTGACCCTGTTCCTCATGGGAACAGTCCAGGCCGAACTGCCAAGCCAGGTCCTCCCTGGACCGGAAGCAGGCATCCTGGGACCGGTTTCGGGGCATCACCCTTCGTCAGCCAGACTAGCTTGAATCCAGTGGTGCAGTGAGCATTGGACCCACGTCTGGGCATACCCTTCCCACTTAGGGTGAAAAAAGCAAAAATATCAAATGATGGACAGAATGCTGAAGAAGGCAAACATTCACCACGGGTACATAAAGATCTGGGCTTAATCCATCGTTCTTTTGCTAAAAACTCCACCCCAAGTGCATTCCTTGGCACTTTCACCATGATATGATACTTCACGTCTAGCATAAGAAGGAATATGTCAAGATCCTGGAAAACAGAAGAAAAAAAGAAACACCAGCAAGCTCGAATGCAGAGAGAGCACAACATTTAGCGAAAAAGGTGCAGCAGGAAGTGAATGAGAACAATCACTTACCTCTTTGCAATTTATTGAATCTAATGCAAAACCAAGATCTGAAGTAGAGAGAAGAATCCCAGGATTGTAAATTAGAACATGGACGATCGTTCAAATAATGTCATCAACAATATAAAAAGGTCACATTTTATAAGGGGCCATTTGCTGCCAGAGTTGTACCAAAATACAAAACAAATACAAAAAAGCAAATGGTAATAAGAGAAATCCCCCCAAAACATGGTTCTTTTTAGGATCACCCACAAAACCCAATGAAGAAATGTGTCTCTATTAACTGTTCGACCCTGAAAAGTCACCTGTGGATAGTTGAGTGGTTGGTTGGATCCTGCAGTCAACCTCGCTGCACAAAGCCAAAGATGGTGCATCGTGGGTGTGCCAACCCTAGTGGGCTGAGCACAGAGGCTGGAGGAATGCCAATCTCTTTGACCATCCAAGTAGAGTATGGCCAAAGGCTGCTCACGGTGGGGTTTGGCCACAAATACATTTCAATAACATTGTTAGTTTCTATTAACTCTTTAGTCCACCAGGGGTTGGTGGCAGGCCCTTTCACCAACATCCTCTCAGAAGAGCAAAAGGCAGTATTTATCCAGTGTTGGCCGACCATGGCATGTTAGGATCAGTTGGCCTCTTAATGCTGAGGCAAACACCATGAACAGCAGGGGTTGGCCATCTTTGGCGCATTGAGTAAAGGTTGTGCCTTTGGCTAGGCCCTGCCCCCCTCCTGTGTATGATCAAAGTTCCAGTGAAGGCCACATTACAGAAAAAGTATCCTGCAGAAGGTCAAAACTGTATACTTATAGCATGCATGCCTACATGTTGGACCTGGCTCTTTTTGCAGGGCTGTTCTCAAACTTTTTTTCTTCCTCCTCTATTTTTCTCACCTGTGTTTGTTGGCTTTAGGACTCTGGGCACTTTACCACTGCTGATCAGTGCTAACGTGCATGTGCTCTCTTCTGTAAACTTGGTATGATTCGTCTACACTGGTTTGGCATATTTAATTTACATATAAGTACCTTTGCTTGTGCAGCACAGAAGTAGCCTTTCAACCCTGTCTCAGACCTCTGTTACTGCAGGGCCTGCGTGGGCAGTTTTACTGCCACAGTTGCTTGGCATTTAAAGTTGCTTACCAAGCCTGAAACTCCCCTTTTACTACATATAGGTCAATCCCAAACTTGGTCCTAAATTACCCTGTAGACAGGATGCTGTGTAGGTAAACGGTAGGGCATGTGCATTAGTTGTGTGGCCTGTCCAGGTAGTGACAAACAGCCTATTTGGTTTCTCACTGCTGTAAGGCTGCTCCTCTCATATTTGCATTGGGAATTCCATGATATGTGTTTCAGTGGTAATTTGAAAAGAGTAGTTTGGCCATATTTGGTATTTTTGGAATACTAATGAGAAATCCTGCCTATTGGTGTAAGTGGACTTTTAGAAGTGGGCATTTCTATGTGCTCATGACACTTTGCGCTTTGCAACCTGACTCCAATCATTGACTGGTTTAAACTAACAGGTGATTATTTTGTGCAATCACTCTAGACAGTCACAAAGGGAGCTGAGTTGTGCCTTGCAGATCCTGATGGGTTGTCCTGAGCTAGAGTGATGGTAGGAGTTGTCACCTGCACCTGAATAGGGCTGTGCCTGCCATTCACATTGCTGTTTCCACCATCCTGTAGTGTGTCTGGAGTCAGGGCTGGGGATTGAGTGGAGGTGTTGTGCACTTTTAAAGTTTGTATTGAAGTTACCTCCACATCAGAGATTTTGAGTATGAGCACAGGCTCTGAACCCTGATTTTAGACAATGCTTGAGCCTTGTAACTAGATGTTGCTGGCTCTACAGACTGCACCTTGCCAAAAAGAACTGTTATGCTGCCAGGAGGAACTGCCATTGTACTCCCTTGTTTGTTGTGCTGACCTGTGGCCTGCTGGGCTGCAGGAAGGACTGTCTGCTTCTCTACAAGTAATCTGTGATCTGGACTGCTGCACCTATTCCTGCTTGGTGGCCCCAGTGACCTCCCAGGGCTTCATGACTTGCCCTATGTTTTTGAAAACTTACCGCCTAGTAAGCGCTTTATTCCTTTTGTTCTGGACCACAATAGAAGTGTGGTGAGCGCTGATGAAGGCTCTTTTTCTTAGGTACCGTGTGGCATGTGTTGAGTGCTCCCTGGTGCCCTCAGTTACAGGAATCTGCGTGAAGTGCTGCATGTTGTGCACAACCTGAAATGCATCCCTTTGCCCCCTCCTCCAAGGATATGTGAGGAGTCCTTCACTAAGTGCTGTGATAGCAAATCGCCCTTCCCTGAAATCAGCATGCGTCTTTATCTAAAACACGTTCTCCTTCCACAAGGGAGACTGTGACATACAGCATTAGTGGGACTGACTGAGGTAGCATTCCCCTGTGTTCATCTGTTGACTTTTTGCTGCTGAGAACCCCTCTGGTGAGCCCCCCTCCTGAGGAAGCCACTGTGCCGTTGCTGGCCACCGCCAAAGTGTATCCTCTACGGACTATATGGCAGCACCTCCCGCCCAGCCCATCAGCACAACTCTAGAGACAGATGCATTTGCACTGAGTGGACCAGAAGCGCTCCCGGTGAGTTGGTGAGCCTTCAGGGAGCATGGCAGTCCTGCTGGCCCCATTGACCTGAGCGGAGTGGCCAGGCCCCGCCTCATTTGTTTCAGCAGCTGCGCCATGTGTCTGTGGGCAGTTGCCCCTCACTGTTGGGGATGCAGGGGATCCAGTGAGTTCTCCCCATCAAATCGTGGTGAAGTGTGTGTATTTCCACATACCTTTGGGGACATTGTTAACCTCACTAGTCAGGTGAGAAGAAATCCTCAACAAAGGCACTGCTCAGCAAAGTGTGATTCATGTACTGGTATCTCTCCCAAAATCATCTGGATGATACATGTAATTTTGGGTCTTGTGGACACTTATTTCATTGGTGATGTATGGTGATTCAAATGGGTGTGCACATTACCTAACTGTTTCAGATTCATGCTCAGATGATTTGTATATGTTGTTTTTTCACATTACCAGGACTGGCATAGGATGCCTACCAGTTATGATGTGTGTTGAAACCTGCACATTGTGCTCTCATGTCATTGTTAATGTCGTTTGATGCCTTGCAATGACAGATTAACAAATATTGTTTTAGGATCTGCATTTTATGTACTGTAATTATGGTTTTTGTGACAAGTGCAACAAACTTTATTGCATTAACTGTGATGTTATGACAATTACCTAGTTGGCAACGTGATTTATGATTTATGTTGTTTGGTCTATGTGTTATATACAATATATGAGATATTTTTAATAATACTGTGTGGGGTCTCTTTTGTGGTGTTTTTATTGTGTCACGGTGTTTGTGTGTGTTGTGCAAATGCTTTACACATTGTCTCTGGGATAAGCCTGACTGGTCTGCCAAGCTACAAAGGGGGTGAACAGGGGTTATCTTGGGTGTATAACTCCCTTACCCTGAGTAGAGTGATGGGTTCTGCCTGGCTTAGGTGCACACCCTAGCCAACCAGAAACCACATTTTTAACACTATAATGTTTTACATTTTTATCCTAGCAGCATTCATGATACTTCTCCATGATGTTGAACTAGGGAAAGGCCTGTGGTCCCTTAACCATGCTCCCTGTGTCAATAGGCAGCCAAGGAAAGATAGCCATTTTAAATCACCAAATGTAAGCCATGTGCACAACAAAAGGTCACCTGAAGTGAGTGGGACAATGGGCCTAGGCCAGATACTGTGGCTTCCCCTGCTGCACATGACCGGAGGCCATGCACAGTGAGGCCTGACCACCTGTAGTAGGTTAGGCACCAAGCCCTACTTCCAATCCTGGCAGACAAGGCCGCTGGCCATGAACAGGAAGGGTTGATCAACCTTCGTGCAATGTTGGCTGGTCTGGGCTGAAGTTACGAGTTCTAAGTTGAATGCTGTTACATCAAAATTTACCATCACTGAAGAAATACATTTGAAGTGAAAGTATGGTTAGGATTGGTGACAAGACCTTAACATATGTTTAAAAATATCTCTCACATTCAATAAAAAAATCATAGTCAATGTACAGTTATGTTGGAAATGAAAACTAAAAAAACATAACTCATCGAATATGTTTAGCTCCACATACCGCAACCTTTCGCTGGCAGCTGACATTTGCAGCACATGGCTTTTGGAGAATGCGCTGCAGAGGTGGTCTGCAGTGCCTGGCCTTTGGGCAGGCCCTCTGCCCAACCCAGTACCGGCAGACAACCACGTCTGCACATGGCCTCTCACCATGGAGGTTGGCTGCAGGCCCTGAAAGTAACCAATTGCAGATACTAAGGGGCAGATTTATGATGCCCTTGCGCCGCAATTGCGTCACTTTATTTGACGCAACTGCGGTGCAAACAATGCGCCCTATTTACAACGTGACGCATCTAGGAGATGCGTCACGTTGTAAAGCCCTGCGCCATAAGGAGGCGTTCCTGCACAGGGGGGGGGGGACTTCCTGCGCAGGAACGCCTCTTGAAAGTGGCTGAGTGAAATCTATGAGATTTCACTCAGTCACTTTCAGGCCAATGCTGCGTCAAAACCCTGCACCTGCTTGAAGCAGACGTAGGTCTTGATGCAGCATTGTGTAGATGGGGCACCCCCGAGCCTTGCTGGAGCTGCGTCGCGCTTGCGACGCAACTCCAGCAATGCGCCACATTTCCAGCACAGATGCGTCACGCATCTGTGCCGTTTTTGCACCATGGTGCGCCGCATTCTAAATGCGGCGCACCATGGGTGGCGGAGCTGTGGCGCACTGTGGCGCACGTTAACTGGCGCATCCCTGGGGATGCGCCAGTTAACATAAATCTGCCCTTTGACTTTTGACCGTACATAGCAAGGTTTCGCCATAGGACCTGGCCTTTTGCCAGGTCTTGCACTTAACCCTGTACAGGTGGTCAACAGCAAACCCTGCCGTGCATATGCAGAGGAAGTGCATAGACAACATTTTGTAGTGTGTTAGGCACAAGCAACTCAGTGGGCATGGCAAAAGTCCATACACAGTATGTGTTGTCCATCCGTGTATTTTCGAGTCGGGTTGATGGTTAGTTCATGATGGGCGAATTTCACAATACTGATGCGTTTTTGTTAGTTTATGTAAGTGTACCATCATAATCATAGTTTTTATCAATATCAACACCCATAAAAGGAGAGATCTTGGCAGAGATATGTGGATAAGATGGTGGATCATTCTGGACTCATGCCAATAGCCCCCCAACACATTTTAAAGTAACTCCCCCGATTACAAAAAAATGCAACAAGAGAATTGTATTGCTGAAGGGAGACCAATTTTTCATGAAGCAGCTTACATTTTGCTATTAAATTTTGGGGCGTGTGAGTAACATTATATGAAATGAAATAAACTCTTTTCTGTAGAGCAATGACTTAAAAAATGGTGAAAACTTTTAGTTGTCTTGTACTTCTTAAGTCCTTGTTCTTGAGGTAGCAAATTCAACGGTGGAGCAACAAAAGAGAATTTCCATTTTAAAATTGCGATATGAGAACTGCTTATGCACACAGTGTATATGACTTTTTATCTCCGCGAGAAAAGATTTTCATAGGGAAATGTTCGGCAAGAGCCAACAACTGGTACTTAACTTTCTAACTGATACGACTATCTCATGTAAAAATAACCGTCTATTTATAGGGTCAAGTGACTTTCAAGTGTCTGTCAAATTGATGGAGTGCATAACAAAGATAAAAATCCATTAATTACCTTTTTGGCGTTTTTTCAGTTATCAGGTAGACCCAGACAGCAGAACCGTTTTATAAATGCACTAATTGATAAGCCGTCTTTTCCTTCTGTGACACTAATCAGCATATACTGACCTATTGTCACAGCCATCTCCCAACATGCTTCCCGTAGCTGAGGTACAATGTTTATCCACACCACTGAAAAAGCATGGGGTTCAATAAAACTTGCTATTTACAAGAATGCACATTAAATATGTTTTCACACATTTATTACTACAGTTCAAAGTTGAAAAACACATGGCATACACCAATCATGCATTTCCCTTCAGTATACTAGCACAGGAAATGTTGCAGCATGGCGCTGTGAGCAATTTTGCAGCGCTGTGTCATTTAGAAGATGCAGGGATGTGCCATATTCACAAATATATGGTGCCCCGCGGTGCTTTACCTTGCACTGGTGCTAAAAAGAAGCTGCCAAACGCAACACAGATACCCTTACACCTCACTGCAAGGGTGCCTCTGTTGCAGGAAATCATCCGTACAATGCAGGCACCCTTGCACTACAGTGTAAGGGTGTCTGTGTTTCAGGGAATTATTGTTTAAATGAAGAAAGGGACACCTTCATGCACATAGATACTCTTTCAAGTCGTGTTGCTCTTTCTATGTGTGCTGAAGAATGCAACACACATAGAAACAGTAAAAACAAGGAAAAATAAAAGTATTTTTTCTCCTTGCACCAATCTAACACCTGCTTTTAAGTGGCGTTAGTTTTTGGCGTTGCCTCGGATTTACACATCCTTGCAAATCTGGAGCAGCGTCAAAAAGCAATGGGTGTTGCAGTGGAACGCCCAAAGCAAAACACATTGCAAGCCCCTTTCATGAAGATATCTGTGTGAAAGGGGATGATATTTACAAAGCGGGGTTAAGCTACGCAAAGTGGCTTAACCCCTTCCGTGCTCCCGTCGGCCGTTGGCCGACCGGAGCACTCTCTACCCAGTGCTGCCATCGGCCAACGGCCGACAAAGCCCGTCCACCCTTTAGAACGCCTGCACCGAGGCGGAAAAAACGCTGCGGTTAAGGCGTTAATGCCCCTTTGTAAATATGGAGCAGGGCATTCCTCCACAAGAATATCGGTAAATATGACATCCCGGTGGCACAATCCTCTTGTCCATATGCCCCTTAATTTTGACACAAAGAAATTCATGAACTTTGCAAACCCACCTATAAGCAGGTTATCAGTTACAAAACAAAATTGCTAACTTTGTGAATACCAAGTTTGCATAAAGTTCATAACAGATAATGCTTTTGTTCCAAACCAAATCTGGGCAGGATCAAATAATATGGCTGACGCTTTCCTTAACATAATCACCTCAACTCCATCTGCTGTTGGGCCACTTTATGTTCCACACCTGTCGAATTTCCGCCAAATCACATGGGCCAAAGCATAAACGTAAATATTTGATCTTCATTCTTAGTGAAATCGAACTAAACATACAATCCTGAAACTGACCTGACTAAAGGAGTTAAAAACCAGGCTTCTACAATTCTTAACTAAGTTGGTCCCTATACATTGACTTCAGTCCAAAGGCATAAGTTGCTTAATTTACCCACTCTCCAAAGTTCCCCTAAATCTATATCATCTATGGTCTTTTCTAATGCTAAATGCCAAGATCATCCCTGGGTGCCAGATGATGAATTTCACTCCTGCCATAACTTTACTGACAGTTATTTTAGTTTAGCAACCTCGTCCCATGCCCAGAAGGGGAAAAGATCCACTTCCTGAGGGGAAAACTGATTTTGTAGAGAAAATGTAAGGTGAATTTGGGCTTGAGGTGAAGATGTCAAGTGTCTACTCAATGATAACTCAGTTTTCCAGTTCTTTAGTTGCTCAAAAAATGGGCAATGCCCTCTTATAGCTACTGTGACTTCTAAAACAGCGTGACACTGAGTAAAAAAACTGTGTACTCAGTACCCAAGATTTATTGGCTCTGACATGTATGTGGACTGAGCGAGACTAAGACCCTAGATCCCTATCTATAGAAAGTCATCATTAATGGAAGAGGAAACCTCACACACACTTTTTAGTGTCATGCTTTATCATAGGAGTTGTCTCTCCAACCTGGCAGTACTATACCACCAGGGTGGACTCAACCTCCTCAAAGACTGACAAGATAGGAGGGAGTTCTTGCATAAATCCTACTGGACAACCCCAGATAACCGGGGATCCAGCGGAATATTTAAAAATACCTTAGTGTGCCTGGGGAAAATATACCTTTATTAAGTGGGTCACTAGATATTGTTGAAACTAAAAATAGGTTGGGTAATAGAGTACAATGACTCACACCCAACTACTTGCCAACATGTTTCTGTCCATCATTAATAGCCTGTACGGTCTGGGGCATTCATCAGGGTGTGTGGATCCCTATGGGTGAAATACTCCTAAATACTCTTCTATTCAGACTAATTAGGTTTTTTAGTCACAGAGGATTCCTAACTTTGATCCCATTGCACTATCCTACCTGCTAGTGAATAATTTGAAATTAGCAACCCAGAATATAGGGGATACTAGCATCATGGTCACAGAGGAGGTGGGGTCCTCTATAGTCCCACATTCATCAAAAGGAGCACCCATCCTCATTACCTGTTCCAGTCCCCGCTCTGTGCTGTGGTATCATACTACAGCTACTGTGAGTTCTCACGTGGATGAATAAGTGTGTACGAGCAGGTGATGTGTTCTAAGACGGTTCACCTGAAAGAAAATACTTTCAGCATAAAAAACCCTCCAGGAAAAGGTGAGGTGTTAGGTTGATGATGGGCTTTCCAGATTCATTCCTGGCAATAAATAGTACTGAATACAGAGTTGAGCAAGACCAGGAAACAGGAGAACCACAGAGCAATTTACAGCATGGAACTAGAGAAAAAAGGAATGGCCAAAAAATGAATAGCAAGTAGGTGACTTTACCTTTGGAAAATACTTCTGACTGCATTGCAATACAGAGATAGGAAGACATCAGAGCCTTAAATTGTGAGAGATAGGACATGGGAAAAACAGGAACAAGAATAAACATCACAGTAGGTAAATACACCATGTTGAATTGGAAAATCAAACACACAAGTTTATGCAAGCAGTCATCATGGATTGTGCTGAAGGGTATAGTTAAAAAATGTGATTTCATAACACAAGCTTACCAGTAACCTCCACACGTTCTTCATTGTTTTTCTTTAAATGCCGCGGACTGGTGCTTCTAAATCTAAAACCATGGAAGATTGGGGAAACCAGAGGCCTTGGAGACCAGATGCCTCATCCCTGCCAGAGAAAATTGAGAACATGTTAGAGGAGGAGACTTCCATGCTTCAAAACTCAGGAACAACCCATGAGTACAAGTCAATGCCAGAAACCGTGAATCCCTTCTAAAAAAGTGGGCACACTAACTCTGAATGCCAGCAAACCACTGTGGCAACCGGAGCAATGGTCATATAGGAGATCGTTCCCCCGGCCACCAGAACACCAACTGCAACGTAGTCATTGTACTATTAAGGGACAGCAATATTCGATTGACTGCCATTGGTTTCAACACGTGGGACATCGCTCATGTTATTACCAGAAGTCCAACTGAAAAGCAGTTCTCATAGTAACAAGGTAGCATCATTCTTCCATCGACTGCTAATGGTTTTAATACGCTGGACACTGCTCCCCTAATCACCAGAACTCCAACTGTAAAGCAGTACCCATACTGACAAGGCGCTGAAACCCGCTCGAAATCTGATCTTAATACGCGGGACACCGCTCCCCTAATCACCAGAACTCCAACTGTTAAGCAGTACCCATACTGACAAGGCGCTGAAACCCGCTTGAAATCTGATCTGATCTGACCCCGCAGTTCCACACCGTTTAACTTTAGACTTTGTACCAAGGTATAGTCCCTCTCTCGTGCTGCCACATTAAAAGGCGGGCGTATCAACCAACCGGAGCAAGGCGGTTGTATTACAATTTCAGGCAGGCAAATGTTGTCAATTTTAGTCCTGATGATGATCCTGTATAATTAGAGCATAAGGATTGAAACGTCGACTGATATAGTGCTTTCACAACCTTACCATTGTGACTGATATAGTGCTTTCACAACCTTACCATTGTGTTTTACTTTCGTTGTGTCTAGCGCTGTCTGGCATACATTCTAATTTAAAAATCAAAAGTGGCCAGCACTGCTCTTTCTTTGCCTGTGAATTTTCTAATCTTTCTTCTCATTCTCCCTTACGTGTCGTGTGTCCTTCATGAGAAAGGTACGGGACTGTGCCATAAAACCATTTAAACAATTGTAAATTTAATTTGTTTAATAAATACCCTGTCCGTCTGGACAGAGGACAAATATCTTCCTATCATGGCCTATATTTCATTCACGTTTTTAAATTTTGATAAGCTAAGGACCCTTGTCTTCTAAAGCAAACCACTGTGGACACCAGCCCAGAGCGAGGCACATTCCAAAACAGATAGTAATGAGCCATATTTTAAAAGCCCCAGAACAAGTTTCCATTCTTTAATCTAAAGCAAGAAGAAAGATTAATAGAGCAACTTCACGAAAAAAGGTTTCAGAAATGAAATGTACCTGTGAGGGGGGATTGCAGAATGTGGCAAGACAAGATAGCAGCTCCTTAGAGCCCTCTGCTGCACTAAGGGACTGCTGGTCTTGGAGGGTTTTCTCCCCCTGTTCCCAGGGTGCTCCGTGTCAAAAACGCCATTTAGTGAGTTCGGCGATCACAATTACTTCAGGTGGCAGCACGCCTGCAATACCTTCTTGGCAGCCAGGAAATCAAATTTGAAAAATGATGGGATTATTTACAGAACTTACCCTTTATTGAGAGACTTTTGCTTATTGGATGTTTTTTAACCCCTTCCATGCTGATGACGAACCCCAGCCGTCATGCACTACGGTGCTCGTGTGCTGATGACGGCTGGGGTTCGTCACGGCCCGCCCCTGTTCGTGTTGTTTACAGCACACCAGGGGAATCGCGGCCGCATGGAAGGGGTTAAGCAAGAACATGTAGTAAATGTCTCTACAAGGAGTGTGCAGTACTTCTATAAATATTGTCACATTATAAGGTTGTTGGAGGGCCCCGGGAGTAGAGAGGCATTTATTAGGCCCTTATTAAGTCTAACTGCCAGCTTGTTGCTTTTATTCTTCCGCTCTCGGAATGTTTTATTTTCCGGCTGCCATTTTGTGAGCCTGGTACTTGCTATTACCTCAGGAATCAATGCGCCATAGTGCCTCCTCAGTAATAGGGCTCATTACTGCTGAATTAGAAGATTAGCTACTTAGCCCTAACTCGTCTTACATTTTAGGGCATTTTTCATATGCATTCAGATAAGTCTATTCAGTTTTGTGAGAGAATATTGGTTCACTTTGGTGGCAACTCCTCCTCCCAATAGTTTTCTCTGGATTGTTTTGTCCTTTGTGGATCATACAGTCGCATTTTTATCTAAGTGATCCTTAAATAATACATAGAATCACCTCTGTCTGCATTGAACATGGATTCGGTGCATTCAAATAAATCCCAAGGGTCTTCCCGTTCTAATGCTAATGGACGCAAATAATCTGTCGGCAACACTAATAAAAGGGTTAAAAAAGATCCTACGTCCCCAAAAAACTCACCCCTACCTTTGATCTAGGAGTATATTATGGATGAACTAAGAAACATTCATCCATTCATGATGGATACCACGTCGACGCTTCAGAGAATTGAAGAGAAATGGTCTAGACTGGACTTAAGACTTACAGACGTTGAACAAAGTATTAGTGATGCGCAGGATGTTGTCAATAGAGTGGATATTTTATCTAAAGAGGTCACTCAACTGAAAAAATCTTCTGAGGATTTGGAAAATTGAAACATACATAACAACCTGAAAATGTATAGTATTCCGGAAGGTTCTGAAGGCACTGACATGATTTCTTTTCTGAAGGCTCATATTACACAAATACTTGGACTATCAAAATCTGTTGATCTTAATATCCAGAGAGCCCACAGGATAGGTCCTCTCAATGCAGCTGCTTCAAACAGTCCACAAGGAATCATTGCCTACGTGCTTTTGTACTCTGATGTAATGGCGACCCTTACAGCAGCGATACATTGGAAACAGATGCTTTGGTCTGGTCACAACATTTTCTTCAGCCAAGAAGTTTCAAAACCCACAGCAATTTGCTGAAAAGAGTTTCTAGACCTCAGATCTGCACTTCTATCTATGAATGTTCGTTGCGGCCTTATCCATCTGTATTTATTCAAAGTAGCATATAAAGACAGAACCTTCGAAGATCTTGTAGGGCTCAAGAAGTTTATACATATGCACAAAGTAGAAGATATGGAACTTAGTAAAACCTAATTGCTCTCTCTCTTTTATTTCACAGGTTCCTATTCGTATCTTGTTTGACATTGCTGTTTTTGTTCCTATCGTTTATCTGTTTCGTTGTCTGTGGTCCGCTCAGTTGCATTGTCTCCCCAATGTATGGCAAGTCACTTTGCGCTGTATTGGTTCTGTTCCCTTTTCTTTAATATTGTTGTTCCATTAATTGTTGATATTACAACTATTTTTTCTCGGTGTTCCTCGATGGAGTGGTGTCTGTCCTTCTCATTCCCCCCTTTCAACATTATTGTCTTTTCTGTTTGTGATTGATATGGCTAAAGCCTTCTGGCTTTTTGTCACGTCTTTGCATATAAATTTCAGCAGAGGAGATTATGTACTCCTTTTTTCCTCCTGTCCCTTTCCCACTTTTTACCTTATTTCTTCTTCTATTTTCTTTCCTCTTTTTTCTTCAGTATATTACAGCAACCTTTTCTATTTACAAATTTGTTCTTGAGGTTCTCTACTATTTTCTACCTGGCCTGCTCGGTTTTGGAAAACATTTTGACTATTTTGTTTGCTTTTACCTCACGTTTTCTGAACTCCTCTAATTTTATATCACTTCCTTGTTAATCAGCATTTATGTATTTTTGGATTTGCATTACTTTCTACCATTTTTGTTTTGGTACAATAAGTCCTTTACTTATTTTAGGTTTCATTTATGTCTTGTTAAAATGTTTTACATTTTTGACCTGGAAATTCTTTTAGGTTTTTCTTCATGACTAACTTACGTATTGTGTCATGGAATGTCAAAGGTCTTCGTAACCCAGTTAAAAAGCAAAATTTCTTTCACTTATCAAAATTGAACAGTCAAATTGTTTTATTACAAGAAACTCATCATAAAGAACAAGACTTAACATATATTAAAAGACAATGGGTAAGGAGAGTTTTTAGCTCTCCCTCTGTACATAAAATAAATGGTGTCCTTATATTGTTTCATAAGTCATTAAATATTCAATTGTTAAACAAATTTAAAGATGATGGTGGAAGGTGGCTTTTTTAGAAGTAAGGAAAATAATACACAATTTATGATTTGTAATGTATATGGTCCAAATGGAGTGGATCTATTCTTTTGGAATGATTTTTCTTCTATGTTATCCTCCCATGTACCAGAAAACCTTATAGTTGGTAGAGATTGAAATCAACTTATGGACCCCTTTTTAGACCGCAGAACTCAAACCAAATTTGTGTCCACCAAAATGCAAAGAGTCTTTCAGAAAGCCATATCTGTTAGAGGGTTGGATGATGTTTGGAGAGCATCACACCCTGCTGTTTTGGATTTCACTTTTTTCTCTCTCGTCCATAGTTCCCATTCCAGAATAGATTATGTATTTTTTACCCAGCATACACTTCAATTTTTAACTCATGCAGAAATAGGTTCAATTCTCATCTTGGATCACGCTCCCGTTATTGTAGATCTTCACTATCCCAGACCCATTTCCCGCATTTGTAGATGGAGATTTAAGAACTCCCTTCTATTGGATCAACAATTCAGTTTTCCTACAAGAATTTCTTATAATCAATCTTCCCTCAGATACACAAATGAATATTTTCTGGGATGCCTTTAAACAATCGCAAGAGGTTTTATAATGGGTTTTGTATCTAGAAAAAAGAAAAGAGTTCTTAGGGATTCTATGGAACTGTTAAAGCTGATTAAGATTTTAGAGCATAAATACTTCTCTTCCTATGGTAATGATATGTTATCCAAACTCATTAAGGCCAAGTTGCAATACAGAAAACAATCCTGGGACAATGCTTGTGATACCCTACTTCGTTTAAATGCACAAATGTATAGGGGTCGGAACAGAGCTGGGAAATTCTTACAAATTACCTTAAAATGTAAAAACAGAAATCTAAGATCGTGGCCATAACAATTTCAACTCGGGTCCGGCATGTTAGTGACTCTAAAATTATTGAATGCTTTTATGAATATTATTCCAATTTATATACCCCTAAATTAGTCCCCTCTACTGAACAATTAGATACTTTTTTCAATCAATCCCTAAAAACCCAGATAGTAATGTAGACTTATCTTCCCTGGAAACTCCTCAGTCTGAACAAGCACTATTAAATGCCATAAATGAACTCCCCAAAGATAAAACTCCTGGGCCTGATGGCTTTACTGTATGCTTTTTTTTACATTTTACACAGATTTTAATTCCCAAGTTATTACTTCTTGTTAATCATTTTCTTAACACAGGATGGACCGAAGGCTCTTTTTACTCAGCCATGCTCTGCTTACTCCCTGAGAAAGATAAAGATCTGTCTCAATGTAGCAATTATAGGCCTATCTAATTGATTAATTCGGATTATAAGATTTGTGCTAAATTACTAGTTCTCCGTATTAATTCTGTTATCCCTGATTTAGTTGATATGCATCAGTCAGGTTTTGTAAAGGGAAGATCTATTTCAGACAACTCTAGAACTTTCCTTATTATCATTCAGTTAGCCGCTAAACTTAACTCTCTCTAAGCCGCCATAACGCTCAATGCCAAGAAGGCTTTAGATCGAGTGAATTGGAAATGTATGTTTGGTGCACTGAAACCGCACAGTTTTAGTCCTCATTTTATCCAATACATTAAGCTATTATACACTGAACCTTCTACCTCTATTTGAGTCAATGATAAACAATCCTACTACTTCCCCCTTCATAGAGGTACTAGGCAGGGCTGCCCTTTGTCTCCCCTTTTATTCATTTTATCACTGGAAACAATTCGCCGATCTCCTACATTTCCAGGTTTTAATTTAAAAAATCTGAATATATAAATACACAGCATATGTGGATGATATTTGACTATATATATCAAATCCCACTACATCCCTAACAGAGTTTTCACTATTAAACACATACCCTGTTGTTTCAGGTTATAAACTGAATATAGATAAGTCAGAAGTCTTGCCACTAAATAAATACTGTCTTCCTGATATGTTCAAAGACTCTGGTTACAAATGGAACTCAAAAGGAATTGGGGGCCAGATGTAGGTAAATTCTATTTCGCGAGTCCTTAATAGAGATTTTTACCGAATCGCTATTAAGGACTCGCTAAATTGAATGTAGGTAGGAAAATATTAGCGATTCCTTAATATTGCTTAATAACGAATCGGTAATTGAGATTTGTTATTAAGGAATACCTAGCCATTCATTCCTATGGGTTAGGAGGCCATTCACTATTTGGTATTACAGAATCGCAAATAGCGGGAGCTATTTCAAGGGTGCCAGGGTGTCCAAAGGACACCCTTTTGCACCTCTGAAATGTACATGTGAGCACATGTGGTACACATTCATGCCCTAAGGTCATGGATGTGTGCCACATGGCAAAAAAGTGCTTTTTTAAAGGAAATCGCTACTTACCACCAACTTGAAGTTGGTGGTGATAAGCGATTCCTTAAGGCTGAAGTGCACTTTTTTAGTGCTACTTACATTGCATTTAAGGAATCGGTATTTCCAATTCCTTAAATGTAAGTGCTAATTTCTGCGTTATCGCTCGGCATTTGGCCACCTACATCTGGCCCTAAATGTCTAGGTATCCTCTACTCTAATAATATTAAGGAAATAATTAAGATTAACCTTAATGAGATTATGATGAAAGGTAATGCACTAATAGAATGTTGGTCCCCTCTATTTTTTTCCTGGTGAGGTAGGCTGGCTATAATTAAAATGATGTTGTTCCCTATTGTTAATTTCTATTTGTCAATGCTTCCAATATCTCTTCTTCATACTTTCTTTAAAACCATTAATCTTTTTTGACCCAATTTTTATGGAACAAACGTAAATCTCGAATTGCTTTGCCCGCCTTCGGCAACCTAAAGATTCTGTTGGGGTTAATTTTCCTAACCTTAGAACATATCATTCAGCCTTCACATTGAAAGATATTTGAGTTTCCCTTTCTGAAGCTCATGCAGACTCATCAACAGTTTGGGGGGAAACAGAACATGCACAATGTTTACCCTTTGCTTTCAGGGATGCAATCCATATCACCCAACCCCCAAAAGGTTTTATTTCCCCAATACTTGCCCATTCTATAGCTATTATCAAACCTTTAGTCACCTCTTCCAATTCCATCTCTGAAAATATTTTATAAACCCCCATTTGATATAACACAAACATTAACTTAAATAATAGAAGCGATAATTTTTGTCTCTAACTTGTTTAGAGACAAAAATTATCGCCGCACATCGGCGATTTTTATCGCAGATAAACCTTGCTATTATCAAGGTTTATCGCAAATGCGATAAAAAACGGCCGCAATGCATGAATATCGCTGAAAAGTCAGCGATATTCATGCATTAACGAGCAAATGCTCTTAGCCATGTTATCCACCTCCCATTGGATAACATGGCTAAGAACTGCTCAGGGCAGGTGTTAGCTTTTGGAGATATTCACACTTAGCGCAAATATCTCCAAACGTTGGTAATAGGAGATAGCGATGTTAGAGACTGTTTCCAGTCGCTAACATCTTGGCACGCCCACTTTGCATGTCATTAGTGATAAATATCACTGAAATGCAAAGCGGGGCCCAAGATGGTCGCTATCTCCTATTAGCTGTCGCTAACTGGTGTTAGCGACAGCTTGGTAATAGGGAGATAATTTTATCTCCGCTTTCTTGGCTTTTAAAGCCAAAAAAGCGGAGATAAACCCCCTTGATAATATGCCCCAGAGTTCCTGGGTTGAAAGAGTGGATTAACAAGGGTATTATAGTCATCGGACCGTTAATCTCTAAGGGTTCTCCACTAGATTTCTCTGAGATCCAGGAAAAATATTGCATATCTACCAAATATGCTTCTTATTTTCAGCACCTTAAACCTCTTCTTCTCCTCTGCATATCTCAACAACCTGATATAGCTCCAGACTTGCAGCCTCCTCCTTTCCTGATAGACTTTTCCTCACAATCGATGGCCTCCAACCTATACAAATTATTGCTCAGTTCCTCTAAATTAACTACAAAGTCTAAAACAGAGCTCTTATGGGAATCAGAACTACATCAGGAATTTTCAGCACACACTTGGAAATCAATATGGGCCAAGATTCATACCTCGTCTTGTTCAGCAAGCACAAAAAAACATTATATTATTTTTACAACAGATTATATATCACCCCCATGAGCTTATATAAATTTAAACTCTTCCCTACTACTAATTGTTGGTCCTGTGCTCATGATAATGGTGAACTTCTACAGGTTTTTTGAATGCCCTCTTGTTAGAAAGCTTTGCTCACATATATGGGATAAATTGAATACAATTTTATCTAAATGTTTCCGTTTTGATGTCATACACATTTTTGGGAGGTTGCTTCCTCCCTTTAGATTTCTCAGCGCATGGTTAGGAAATTTGTTGACTTGATGTTTGCTTCAGCATTTCAAATAATCACCACTAATTGGAAAGATACATCTACAATTTCTTATATGGCATGGTGGAATCTGTTGTGTCATCATCATTGTTTGGATCAAGCCCATGCTACTTCTCTTCCATCAAGATTAAAAAAGATTTAATATGATCACCCCTTACTTCATTTTTATCTAGATGTACAACTTGAACTGTATCTATGGTTCGTAACTATGACCCTCCTTAATGTTTAGTATTGTTTATTTATTATCCATTTATAGTACCACATAGTTGTTAATTGCTCAGCTGTTTAACCTTAACATTACATTATAACTTCTCTTCTCCTTCTTTCTTCCCCGTCTCTGCTTTGTCTCTTTATTCCCATTTCTTTCTCTACTGTTCTTCTCCTTCAGTCTAATAAAATAATTAAAATGCACTTGTTTTAGCATCACAGTTATGTATTTCAATTCAAGTTTATTATGTTCATAATCTATTATTATAAGATATGTTTATTTTATAAAAATGTTATTAGTTGATTATCTTCCTTCTGTTATTAGAATGTTTTATTATTACATATTGCATATTCATTATTTGTTTGGATTGATCTTCAGATGTCTACTTTTATCTGATGTAATTGCCTTTTGTTCAATTTTCTTCTATAAAGCTTTGTAAAACTTTAAAAAAAGGAAATTGACCTGTGAGATAAGTAGATAATTGAGCTAATGCGATGGTTAAGCTGATGCATTATAATTTAGGGTGATAAATAACTCAGATGATTACTGCTTTCTCAAAACGTTACACCTAATATTTCTACCCAGCCTCATGTACTATTTTGGCATCTTCCGACACCCAGACATAATAACTTGCAATAACTCCTGAGGAAAACCACCTGGCTCGACTTTGCAATATTGTTATTCAGATGATTCTTCTTGTAGTATTTAGCCAAAGCAGTCAAAGTGTGCTATAATCCAATTTTTCTAAATTCAAGACAGACATTATATTTGGCATAGTATAGAATAAAAGTAAGTGCGCCCTGAAGCTTTAGTGAGTGAAAGAGAACAGGAGTGAAACCCATAAACCAAACTGGGACTGGGTATAGAGGATATATAGGAAACAATGTCCCACTGGGTATCAATGTCAAGGACAGTTTGAAAATTGCATACAATACGTATTACAAGGAAGGAAACACAAGGAGTCTCAGTACATTTGTGAAAAGGTTATTAATCACCAATTTGTTGGAAATGGGAAGCACAGTTAAAAAGCAGCACTGTACATGAAAGACATTCATGGAGCAACCCAAATAACACTTGGTGACAAGGTGATGACAAAGTGAAAGTGACGACGCAAGTGAACGTGGTGAACAGCGTGGTCGGCGCAAAGTGATTAGGAACAATCAGAAACAGGCTTCACATTGAATATACATAATTAAAATGTTCCAATTTGGCACAGTTATGAGCCTATAGTAGTGCGCCAAGAAATCGCGCTGTGTTTGTCGACGGCGTTTCGATCCTCTGCGATTTGGGATCCTCTTCAGGACAGGGTTGACGATGATTTGGAGTGCTGCATGGGGAAACAGTTAAATTAGGAGATCGGGCATGGAAAAGCGGTGGCCTAATTAAGGGGCACGGGTGTGAGCCGGGTGGTAGGGCAATTCACGGAGAATGAAAGAGCCAGATTAATAAAAGGCCTATCAGTGTTGGCGGTGGTAGGGCGCATGCAATTACTCTTGGTGCGGAAGGGAGGTTGGGCTAAGGTGGAGGATGAGGACAAGGGAGGTAAGGGCTAGCAGTAGCGTACCTGAAGTAAATGAGCGCTGACAGTGCGGGGGGGTCAGTCGTCCAATGATTGTAAGCCCAGGCGATCAGAGGTGAAGCAGTGATCTTGGCCGGGGGTTCCAGGTCTCAATGTGTTGAGCCGGTCGGGCGCCTAGAAATAAAGTCAAGATTAGGACGTGGAGAGAGATATCGGGCATAAGAGGACTGGTGAGGTGCCTCCGATATGTCGGTGAATCGTTGGGGAGTAGGTAGTATACCTGAGTTAATCTGGCGCTGGAGCCGAATAAATCCGTGGCGATGGGTTCCCGCGAAGGAACACGGGTTGAATGAGGTTGTCAAAGTAAACCAGGAAGTAACCATTGGGAGGGGCGGGGCCACGGGGTACGGGAGGGCGTGAGAACGGGGAAGGGGAGGGGAACGGTAGTGCGGGCAACGCCCATGGGCTGATTCTATTAACGTGAAGGAGTGGAAGGGGACGTAGGGTGGGTGGGGGAAGGGGACGGAACGCTGCGCTGTGGACTCATGATTAAAGGAGAAGTAACAAGTACACGTATTTTGAGCAATCAAGGTCACAGTTAGTTAACAATGCATAGACATTCACATCAAGGGTTGAAGGCGCAGTGAGGCATGAGTAATTGCAAGAAAAACCGCACAGGGGGTCAGTTGGTGTCTTAATAAGGCCAAAAAATTAAACTGGTAGTTACAGATAAACTGATGAATGGGCATAGGTCAGGATCAGGAAGTCTGAATGGTGATTCAAGTGATGACCGTGCTACTCCATTCATCAAAGGTGTTGAGGCCCCTATTTACAGAGTCTGCAAGTGAGATCCATTTACATTCAGCTCGGTTTAGGCGTAAGCTTATGTTGCCGTAAGCTTATGTTGTCTGGTCGGGAGTCTGAGATGTTCAATTACCTTCCACTGTAGGTCAATGTCTCGATGGCCTTTTTCAATAAAGTGCGTTACGAGGGGAGCTGAAAGAACCTGGCAATTGATTCGGCTTTTGTGCTGAATGATGCACTGTTTCACCATTTGGGTAGTCTGGCCAATGTAGAGTAGATCGCAAGGGCAGCGAATGGCATAAATCACGTTGGTAGTTTTGCAATTGGTATGACAAGTTAGTTCATGTCTTCTCCCATTATATATAAACTCTTTGGTGTTGTTAGTGAGTTCACATACACTGCATCCTTGGCATTTGAAGTGTCCACGAATTGGTGCCAGGCCCCAAGCAGATGTGATGGTATTTTTGTCTTTGGTGGTTTCTGGCCACGTAATGGCGTGTACCAAATGATTAGCAATGTTTTTGCCTCGTTGGTACGAAAAGAGAGGTGGATCCTGGAATTTCTTTTTAGATCTTAGCACTGCCCAGTTCTTTTTGATGATGGCACTTATTTTGTTGCTGTCTGGTTCAAAGGTGGAGACGCTTTTCCATGCCCGATCTCCTAATTTAACTGTTTCCCCATGCAGCACTCCAAATCATCGTCAACCCTGTCCTAAAGAGGATCCCAAATCGCAGAGGATCGAAACGCCGTCGACAAACAAAGCGCGATTTCTTGGCGCACTATCTATAGGCTCATAACTGTGCCAAATTGCAACATTTTAATCATGTATATTCAATGTGAAGCCTGTTTCTGATTGTTCCTAATCACTTTGCGCCGATCACGCTGTTCACCACGTTCACTTGCGTCGTCACTTTCACTTTGTCATCACCTTGTCACCAAGTGTTATTTGGGTTGCTCCATGAATGTCTTTCATGTACAGTGCTGCTTTTTAACTGTGCTTCCCATTTCCAACAAATTGGTGATTAATAACCTTTTCACAAATGTACTGAGACTCCTTGTGTTTCCTTCCTTGTAATACGTATTGTATGCAATTTTCAAACTGTCCTTGACATTGATACCCAGTGGGACATTGTTTCCTATATATCCTGAAGCTTTAGTGGACATGTCTTCAATTTTTCAAGGAACCAAGCTATGCCTGGCTGAAGAACCCTAATTAGGGCGAAAACAGTCCCGGGTTGCATGTGTTCTACTTCAGGGAGGACTTGGCCTGGCCTTTTGGGTTGTCCTGTTCTCATAAGGAGCAGGGTCAAGACTGATTTGTATATGGCTGGGTCCAAACTGAGGTGGCATGGTGGGTGAAAATCAATGGATTTGGAAGCAGCCTGAACAATTGCCAGTGGCTGAGATTAATTCAGCATTCCATCCATCACCTTGTTGTGTTTGCCTTTGATGGCCTAAGTGCACCGGGCATGCCCTGATGCGGTTCCTGGGCTTACTGTGCCACTGGACCAAAGCTATACCTGTCTGAATAACCCTAAAGGGGCAAGGCCAGGCTTGGGTTGCATGTTTTCTAGTTGAGGGAGGACCTGGCCTGCCAGACCGGGCTGTATTGTTCCCATATGGAGCAAGGTCAAGACTGAATGGCATTTATCTTTTTTCTCTCTTTTATTTGGTCTGGAAAAGTGGTCCCAGCGTGGGGACACACCAGTTATTGTAACCAGACGCTTTATAAGTGATATTATTATTATTATTATTATTATTATTATTATTATTATTTTTATTTTTATTTTTATTATTATTATTATTATTATTATTATTATTATTATTATTATATAGCTTGGTCTGAACTGAGATTGCTTAATGGGCGGACACAATGTATTGGGATGCAGCCTGAGCATTTGCCCGTGGCTGAGATTTCATCAACCATTCCATCCAACAGGTTTTTTAAGGTAGATACTATGTTTAGCAGATATTAGTTCAAGAGCAATGGGGCAAACCATAGGTGTAATTCCTAATGTCAGATTATAGCTATCACCTAATTTGACCTTGTATCAAGTGTCACTGTCTAATGACTTCATTTGCTTTTGTTATTTATAAAAGTTTTATACACCACAAACATGGCACACGGGGGTATCAGAGCCCTTTACAATAAAATAACATACATGGTTGAGGTGGTATACAAACAATCAAATTTGTCAAATTATGCAATAGCAATATAGAATATATACAAAACAAACATAGAGGACCCAGATTCTGTAGGACGTTGTACAATAGACAGTTAATGAACGTTAGGCGGTTGTGTTAACAAACATACATATTATAACTTCAAACAATTCAAAGTTGAAGTGCAAAATGTATAGATGACCAGGCGGACCCAAACCCAACTAAGCATTAGTTAACATACAGTTATAGAGCGGAAAGGGCTGTGATATAATTCGTACATACGGTAGACTTAGATAGTGGTAAAAGGATCTTAAAGATGCCTCAGCGACCTCCTATAATTAAAACTTAAATGAGGGATGAATTTGTTCATTAATAGTGTTTTTAATTCCTTTTTGAATGCAGTAAAGGAAGTGATACCACACACTAGAGGAGGTAAAGAGTTCCAGATCTTTGGTGCAATCCCTGAGAAAGCTCTACAGCCTGTTCTCTTCTTAGGAAGGATTGAGGTTTCAGAAGGAAAGTTCTCACACTTCGTAGTTGTCTGCATCCTCCAGACTTTTCAAGCTTTAGCGCCAAGTAACTGGGTGTATTGTTGTGAATTGCTTTGTGTGTCATGCAGGCTACTTTAAGGTGTTTTCTTGCCTCGTAAGGTAACCAATTCCGTGCTTTCAAGGTTAATGATATGTGTCTGTTTCTTTTGGTTCCAGATACCAATCTAGCTGCCGCATTCAATGCTGCTCTCAGTGGGGCCAACTTGTATTTAGGGAGACCACAGAGGGTGGTGCTTCCATGGTCTTATCTTGGCAGTACTATGGCTTGAACTGCAATTTTTAGATCTGCCTGAGGAAGGAAGGGTTTGAGTTTCCTTAATATGCTCATCTTGTGATTAGCTGCCTTGGTGGCCATAGAGATGTGCGACTGCATATTCAAATGTTTGTAAATGGAGATACCTAGGGATTTTGCTGAGTCAATGATGAGGGGGACACAGTCAAAGGAGGTTAAGTGTTTTAACCAGAGGTCTAGCTTTGGAGTGTGGTTTGGAGGTGAGAAGAGAATGAATTCCTTTTTTTTGGTATTCAACATCAGATGGTTGTTAGTGAGCCAACTTTGAGTGTTCAGTAAAATAGTGTTGCGGGCAATTAAGTCATCAGGCGAGGTGATTTTTAGATACAACTGGGTGTCATCAGCGTACAGGTGTTTTAGAATGTTCTCTGATTTCAGTGCATTCGCCAAAGGCTCCATTAGGAGGTTGAAGAGATGGGTGAAAGGGCAGAAACCTGAGGCACACCATGTTTAACCATGGAGGGTTGAGAGAGTAAATTCTTCATCTTAATTCTTTGTGATCTGTTATTCAAGAAGGCGGAGAACCATTGCAGCCTTGCCCGAGAGGCCCATTCTTCTTTTCAGTAGGGACAGAAGGTTGTCATGCTTGACCGTATCAAATGCGGAGGGCAGATCAAGAAGTATCAATAGGCATGATTTATTGCGGTCAAGCATTTTTAGTATATCATCCATAATGTGTGTGAGTGCAGATTCTGTGCTGTGTCCTCGGCGGTAGCCCGATTGGTGACAGTCTAAATGGTTATAGTTCTCAATGTGGTTGCAATGTGGTTGCATAATTGAATTCGTACACATTTCTTCAATAGTTTTGCCAACGTGGGGATGTTGGTTATAGGACGGTAGTTGTTAAGATCAGATAGAGAGGCAACAGCTTTCTTGAGAATAGGGGTGACCTGCCCTATTTTTAGACAGTCCGGAATGAGACCTTGACTCAGAGAGGCGTTTACAATTTGTGCCCATAATGGTAGGATAGATGTTTTTAAAATCTTGAACAGGTCAGGAGGCATGGGGTCCGCGAAATGATTGAAGGGGTTGGTTGCTTGAAGAGTGTTGTCAATAGCTTGTAGCGAGATTGTCGGGAAGGAGTGCCAAGAGGTGTTGTTTTTTTTTAGACTTCTCTTGGAATATTAGTTTGTACTTCGAATAAAGCGCCTGATTTATGGTCTTGGAACGTAGGTCGAGGGAGTGCCATCCTAGCTTGGATGTCTAGCTCAATGGTCCAAGTCCTTTCCTTGAAGAAATTGGCAAGCACGTCACATGTAGGAGTTGCCTGGTCATTTTAACTTAATAAAGTTAGTTGTATTACATGATTGTTGCTTGACGATTTCAAAGAGTATTTTTGGCCGGTTGACAGCTTGATTCAGCTGAGTTCTGAAAAGGTCTGCCTTTGCCTTAAGAATCTTACTATTGTAAGAATTCCTTAATCTTCTAAATTGCTCAAGGTCGACAGTGTTAGGAGCCGATTTCCAAAGACGTTCAGCATCTCTTAGTTGTCTACGCTCCAAGTTCAGGCCATCATTGAACCAAGGCTTGGAAATCTTAAAGGAGACATTCTTTTCCTGTATGGGTGCTGTGGCGCCAAGAATTTCGAGTAACGTGTCATTGTAGAAGGTTGTTAGGTGATGTACATCAGTTATGTCTGTCATAAGGTTCAGAGCGGAATCACAATGGTTTACCAAGGAGATGGGATTGATATCTCTTAAGTTCTGTTTCCATTGCCTTGAATTTGATGCTTTAAGCTGCAACGTTGGTAGGCCTCAAATCTCTAATTTGTCATTAGCTTTGTCTTTGGTAATTTTGAAACCTACACAACACACATAGAGCTCTGTATTTGGGAGGTATGAAGTGATGAACCAGAATAGACAGAGCAGCTCTATTGTTTACTATGGCACTTGCTGGATGGAAACCTGTTTGAAATGATGGGGGGTAATTTGTCTCCATATTCCATGTTTGAAAATCTCAAGTAGGGGAGCTTAACATTTGGCCCCTGTACCTAACAAAGTTATAAGCCAGTAACTACCACAGACAGTTTTAGAGTGTAATGTAACTGTGTAATACAGAGCCCTGCTAAGATTTAGGGTCATTAGCTGCAAAACAGCATTTGTTAAAGGATGCAAACATGAAACCCAGAACAGGGGATCAACCTTGACAAGAGCTATAGGTACACAGTTGCGCATTGGAGCTCCATATTATCCTCTTGCGCTGGAAAGATTGAGGGCGTGTTCTTCATTCACACATATGCAATCAAATCTCGTTCAATGTAAGAGAAGTCAGCTTTTTCACAATTAATGCCCTTTCATGGACGGGTATGACTGTATAACTAATCCGTTTTGTATCTGTGGAAGAACGGATGAATGTATTACATAGTGCCCCCTTATCCTCCTTACCTCTCTTTTCGTAATTGCAAGGAAGACATAGAGGAAATATATAATCCTTTCACATACTGTAGCAGACTGCAACTGGAACAGAATGTCTTTCATCCCTAGAGCCCTACTGTGCAGCCTATTTACAAGTCCGGAGCTTTCTAGAGGACTTCCCCTTGCAAATATGATTTAAACTCGCATTCTGATTCTCAATGCACTGCGGCCTGGTTTAAACTGTTGCTTCCAGTTTTGCACAGTTATAAATCGTAAAGAGCAATTTAAAATTCGAAAGAACCAAGCTTAAGCAGAAAAATAATTCAATAGAATTGATTTTGCCTCTGGCATTTTAATAAATAGGAAGTAATACATTCACAGAGCTCAGTATCTGAGCTATCCCCAAAGAATAAGTTAGCAAAGAGGTCAGTCAGTTGAGGTACTACCACTAATTACATCCTCCACAGCGGACTGACCCATCAAATCCTTTTTATTTTGGTTTCCCCGCTAAGACGCCAAATGCCAAGATCTGGCCTTTTGTAATTTCTGTTGTTGTACCCTTGACCTGAGACATTAGTTCGCTGTCAAGAAATCTAAAATGTAATGTCATTAATGTGAGAGAAAAGGCTTATGAAACAAACGATTAATCTGCTGCTGCTTCGTGATATTTGAAGTAACAAATAGAGTTATATTTTAAGTAACCAATAGAGTTATATTTTAAGTAACCAATAGAGTTAATATGGACTCCTCTTGTGAATCGCCCCTTTGCTGCTTGGAGTTCAAAGGTGGAACTTTTGGTGAGAGCATGTGGTCTCACTGCTATCGCTGCCGACTTTAAAGCTGGGAAACCAAGGTTCGTGCCTCTGGGCCGATTCTACATCTGGTGATTCTGGGCCAATCACTTGATCTCCCCATAACTACCAAAAAAAAAAAAAATATATATGTCCATGTGCAACGTAACTGGTACTCATGTAAAACGCTCCAAAAGCTTTGCTATCTAAATCTGCAAAAATAGAAAAAGTACGTCAGGCATCTATAGCAGCAACTCCCTACTTTGAATCAGGACAGAATATTCTGGAATAGTCCTGTTACTATTCTATTGCAATAGTTTATCATTCTCAAGGGAACTATATGGGAGATTAACATCATAATGTTCTGTAACAATAAATAGATTTTAGTAATGCCCAATTTTAGTGCATAAAGATGTTGCATGAGATGATAGATAGACTTTTTCTGGTAGGTACTGGGTGCATATACATGTTTATTATTTAGAATTTTGAATGAAGACGCCTGTTCTGAGAGCCATAAAAATAGTGACCCTGTATCCTAAAATGCATTTTTGTTACTAGATTTAATAGGAGGTAATTTAAAAAAAATCAAGCAAACACATTATTTTGTAGATAAAAATAAAAGTGTGTGCTTATCCAAATCATTTAGGGGCCTATTTACATTCTGGTTTGCTTTGGTCTTGCACCACGCAGTGTGGCGTAAGAGTGACACAAACCTTACATGTGATTTATGAACATATGCAAGACTACCTTGCATGGCTGTGAGTGGCCCCATAAAATTGGAGTAAGGCAACGCAGTGCAAATCACTGTGTTGCCTTGCTCTGCCCTTGGAAAGCGTTGCATGGGCATTGCGAGGGTGTTCCCACACAACTCCCATGGTTTTAGACACATTCCTAGATTTGGTAATGCGCCAAAAAAATACTCCATCCCAGGAGAGCTGTAACTAAAAAAAATATCTTTATTTCTCCTCGTTACTTCCTCTTTCTATGTGCGCTTCATACATAGAAAGAGAACTCTGCCTCTCAGGATTGTTTTTGTGTAGGAAGGTTTCCCTTCCTGCAAAAAAACAATCCAGCATGTAGGCAGGAACCCTTGCACATGTGCCTGCTTTGGCACTAGGCTGCCAAAAGGGTGCTGCCACCACACAGAAGAAAAGGCAGGAATTACCTTAAAGACAGCGCATTCCTGCCATTTCCCTGTCACACAGTGCAGCGCATCAAGTTGACTTGCTGGCTGCGTGGCTTTTTCATAAATAATCCCCTTACTATATACTGCAAGCTTCTGACATTCCAGGAATAGAACTGCAGACTCTGAAAAGGAGCTTTCTGTGGTGATGATGAAATATAAGATCTTACCTTTCAGATTGTTATGTGTTGTTTTTGCCCTCTCCGCGGCCATCTCCGGGACGCCCCTTCGCTGGGGCAGCTGTGCGCTTTATAAAATGTATTAACATAACCTAACAAAGGCGTGTCCGTAATTCGTTTCATTTTGTTCACTCTTTAGGACAACTGACGGCCAGCTCCAGTGAAACTCGCCATGGAAGGAGGAAGCATTCATAAAATTACATTGAATCGAAAGGCCCTTCATTTTCACCTTCAGGAAAGTGGACTAAAGGGATGCATCCATTAAAAACCCCACAGCCAATTCTTTTCGTAACGTTCTGGGCAGTCTTCTGGTGAGGCAGGACGTGTTTGCTTTGAGCGAACAGCAAAGCTCTTAGATTTTTTATTACATTTGTAAATCAAGCTATATAAATGCAATGTATAGCCTATGAAAATACTGTGCAAGTATGTTGTTTTGAATTTAATAGATGATTGGTTTGTTGCACAAATAATATTTGTAGTGCTTCTTTTGTACATAATATCATGATATGAATTTGTGATTTTTTGTGTTTGCTTCGTCCAGAACATTATAAATTATGTTTTATTAGAAGATGAGACAACATCTTCTTAAACTTTCAGACTTTCCTGCTTCTTGCTCTGAGAGGTCTAATTGCTCATGGTCCTTTTTCAATTGAGGTCTACATAGCATTAATTTGAATATTTACCATGTGTGTTGTGGCTACTTAATTTCTTGAAAGAACACAACATTTTGCATTAATTTGATTATGGTTTTGTGCTAATTCCTTAATACTAATGACTTTTGCTTTCTATAATGACACTATTATTTGCATAAAACTAGAGATACTGAGAACTGGAAACCCCTTGTTGTGCAGATTTTTGTAATGATCTGGGCTGAGAGTTTAAGTTCCGGATTCTTCCATTCCTGCCCATCGACCCTCCATAATAAATTAGGGGTAGAGTGTCAAAACATTTCCATTTCAGAAGAGGGCTGAAACTTACACTAATGATGTTCTTTTGTCGTGTTTATATCTAGGACCCTAATTCGATATTCCCGATTTATGCCCTTGTGAGGTTATAATCAATAATATCCTGATAAAGGCATAAGAATCAGATCCATATTCAGTAATAGCCCATGCAGTCCAAAGCACAGCACGGCTACTCCCATCGACTCCTAGAAAGCACAACGCGTTCTTTAAACAAACCAAGCCTCCAGCAGCCCGGGAAATCCCCCCTGCTTTTGTTTTGATTTGAACAAGAACTCCTGAAGTCCAGAAAGAACTGTTAGTTCTTAGTGACGTCTTATGTCCAACCTTACGTCAAACCCGGCACCTTCCAGGTATAACATACCAACAGTTGCCTTAAGCAAACACACGGTGGTTTGGAGCAGAGCGGCCATCTACTTGCCCGAGAGCCCAGCTGATGCGAGAAGCCCACGGAAGCCGCCCCTCCTGTTTGACGCACTGAGAGAGACGCTGTCTTTTTCTCCAGCCGAGAAAATCCAGCTCCGGTGTTTCCAGCCTACCCTTGCGGGTTGCTGGGATATCGAGTCCTGAGGAAAGAGATACCAGACCTCCCACATTCTATCACCAAGGTACGGAGCTGACTAAACCCTTAGGAGAATTCTTGATGCAGATTCTTGGCAAAACTATCCTAACCAACTTAACTTAAACTGCTACTAACTCATCCCTTCCCATGTATTAGGCTTAGGTCAGGTACACCGGGGTAGGCTTAGTTAGAAGCACCAGTTGAGTACGTTAGTCATTGTATTTGTGTATGTATATATTTTATCTATTTTAAAGTATCATATGGCTAAGAAACCATATCAATGCTTTTACAGTATTATTTCATAATACTACTTTTACTGTACGCACTTTACTGTACTTTAAGTATTGCAATTGTGGCAATTCATTTCTCTTACATGAGGAAGAAGACTGCTCAATAAATAACAACTTTTATTGAAAACGCCTGTCTCTCTATTTCTCTGCATTCTGGTGAAACTAAGTATGCACTGCTGACTGAGTGAAATAGCTGTCTATTGTTTTCACACGACTCTAGAGATACACTCTTATTCTGAGGGAGCAAAGTTGTCATATTTATGCGGTTGTCGGAAACTGAATCCCTTCTTGTCTGAGCCAGGGAAGTTCATCCCTCCCTATTCATTCAAGAAAGTTTCCAGTGACCTCTGAGCTAGCTGGTGCAAACCTAATTAAGTTTAACATGGTCAGTAGAGACCTAGATGACCTCAGTCCTACGTCTACACTGCTGTTTATGTTATTCGAATGCGCAGAGCCTATTGGGAAAATAGGAACTACACTACACTTTATGCTCAAATATTTCAGGGCAGTGAAGTGAAGACTCCTTCTGAGGTACGGATGGGTATAAGATACCTTTATTGTAACAACCCCAGATGGCAGTTGCACAGATGCGAGTGCAGGGAGGTAGCTGCCACAATTACAATTTTACAGCAGAAGGAGTTTAGAAAAATAAATAGCATCAGCACAACATCACATTACATTGTAATACCAAAGTCGAGAAGTTATTTTATAATTATTCAATTATTCTCTCAATTTAGTATGTTAAATGGCATATTATGAGGTGCAAAATAGAACTTTCTCCTCCTCTTGGTTCACCCCGATGTTTCCTGTGTTAGCAATTTTAAATTATCAGTCAGTCATCATTTAGTATTCGGTAACTAGTAGCTACTGATGGTACACTAACAATTTTTCATTTTGGAAAGCCTTCTTGCATAACTTTCAAACTGGTGGATATTGTGCAGTAAAAGAGGCACCTTTCTAGGCTTCCTTCTTTCAGCTGACTCTTATTAAGTGTCATGTCATTAATTGATTTAGCAGGGGGTGGGTACTCTGTTTGAATAAAGTAATGATTTGCTCCTACATCGCCACTTGTGCATATGATTTCAACGTTAAAACATTTTGCTTGCACTTTGAAATTTCGGGCAATTAATAAGCACCATGTGTCATTATTTTAGGTAGGTTGCTGATTTCTGGTGGGGAGTAAATTCTGTGGTGCAGAATCAGAGATATAGACACTAAAGTGACAATTTCTTCCTGAGATTACTTATTTTTTTCCAGGACATGATTTGTAACATTACTTAGAGGAAACATATTTACTTGCACAAATTTATTGTTCACTACTGTAGCAAAGACTTTATTCAACTCCCCTCTATTTTATTCTTAAGTAGAGGTTTTGTGTAGGTGGATTTTGAAGGAGGGCTTGCTTACAATTAGGCAGTTCTAAGGCTGCTGTATTAGGGTTCACTAATGTGTGTTGGCATGCCAGTGGGGGAAATGAATTTGAGAGACCACAGCAATCTGATTTTCAATTTGAGGCCCTTTACAATAAATCATTTGTGAGATTTTATATTTGGGATCGTCCAAACTTTCAACAGCAAGTTGAAATAGGCCCAGAGCACTTGTTAAGGACTGGTTGCTGTGGAGGTGTTTCTAGTTTCCTTCCTGGTTGCTAGAGGAAAGGGTGACTCCTCACAATTGTCAAGGGGCAACCTTGCATACAATATGCACAGGAAATCATCTTCTTAAGAGGCGGTGGCAGCTCCTCCGCCTTAACACACTGCTCAAATTCTTTTTCATAAGAGCATACGTTATTATCATATTATTTTTTCCCTTTGCAGTCAGTGACCTGGTGGGACTTGCTAGAGCAGGGGAAAGAGCATTTTGCACTCCCTAAGTGCTCATGACTGTTTGCCCTGCCTTCTTGCGTCTGCCAATCAGTCATGCACACTTTGCATGTTCCCCACCATGCTGCATTACACAGCCTAGTGAGGAACATGCACGGTCTCCCTGTCCCCGTCTGTGCGCCGTACCATGGTGCTCAGATCAATCACAATGCTGCATTGCAGCATTGTGATTGGCTCAGGGGAGCCTGTGTGCCCAGGTGGGTCCATCTGCTGGCCGGGACTGAAGACAGGAAGAAGGAAGATGAAGAGGATGAGGACGAAGGAGAGGCGATGGCTAGCCACTTCAGGTAAGTCCTTTCTTCATTAACTCCAACCCCTGCCACCCCACTACACCTGTCTGGTAGCAGCTGCTACTGTTAAGAGGGTGTCATTTAGGAGTTAAAAGCCACACAGGGCAGAAAACAAAATCTTGGCAATAATCTTATTCCTTAAATTAAGATAAGAGATGATACAGGAGTTGAAAAGTCAGGAACCGAAACCAGCGTGGCATCAGATTTATGAAAGAGCCCACCATAAGATCTTTCAGAAAAAACAGTTCAACAAGAAAACTGTTGCCAAAAAGGAAGCGAAATTATAGAAAAAATGCAGTTAAAGGTCTTTATGAATGCAATGAATAATTAGGGAATGAAGGCATCGTGACACATCCTTCAATAGCATAAGCCTTCTTATATACATTAGGTACACCACAAAAGAAACTCCGCACAAGGTTATATCAAAAATACCTTTGTATTACTCAAAAAACATATTGGAACGCAACCACATATATACACTGTGCCACTGGGCACTAGCAATGGCTTTACATGGGGATTATTACACTACAGGGCCAATCGGGCCACTGTCATAACCCTTAGGACTCACAAGTAGTGAAATAAAAGCAACCAGTATTTACTGGCAAAAGTACACTCAGCATAAACACACTATGCATAGGCATAATCAGCAGTGACCTGCAGCCCATGACCTGTAGAGAGCACACATTAGAATGTCAACTTTAATGTACATGGGGTGCCAACCTTGGCAATGCAATCGAACATACATGTGAGCATCAGGTATTAGGCATAGCCCTCATCAAGGAACCTGAATCACAATCCACAAAGAGAACAATGCAGTAGGGCACATATCATACACTCCTCATGCCCACCTTAGGCAACTGCCTCACGCCTAGGCACCTGACCTGTACCCCTATCTTAGGGCACAAATACAGCGGGTTGAGGGGAGGGCAACCACGTGCCTCTCTTGTGACTGCCACAGAATGTACCCGCCACCCCTGCGTCACAAGAAAGGGGGCAGGGGTGCAGCTCACCCATTCTCTCTTCCGGGAGCTTACTTGATGCTGCAATGAGAATGCAACTGTCCATGATAGTGTGGCACTGTTGAAATCAGGCCAGAAATGTGGAGCAATTTTACTCAGAAGCCTCTGTCGAGGTTTCACCCTGAGCTCCCCTCTCCTGTCCAGGTTTTCAGGACACTCACCAGCATCCCAGGTGAATCAGAATCCTTGGGAACCACCCCGTGGGGTCGAGCCCCCCAGTCTCTGTCTCCGAAGGCCTGGCAATGGTGTTCCTCCACGGATACCAGCGGGCCTCCCTCGTCTCTTCATTGTGGGGAATACACTGGGCTTTTCTCTGCTTCTACAAACTCCAGCAGACATGCAGGGCTCTCCTCCTCCTTACGGGGAGCCCCGCTCACAGTAAGGCAACCGCCGCCTGTCTTCATGCTTCGGCGCTACTTCCTCCTACTAGCCCCGCCCAAGGTCATGCTCTCCTTGCCTGACTTCTGGTTCTACAGTGACTCTCAAGATCCCTCGTTGCTACAGCAACTCGCTTGGGGGTTGCACTCAGCCTCGGGAACGGAGGAGGAAAGTTCTTTCCTGCCGCAGGCTACCCCCTGACGTCAGGAATTGCTCTCCAGTTATTCTTTGGGCAAAAGGGAATGCAGGGCTAGTGCCCTCAAAGGCACAACAACAAATCACTCTACACGCTTTTGGGCCCACACCAGGGCTCAGGTACACAGGGCCAGGAATCCTGCAGCGCTCCCAGCCCAGGCCCAGGGCAATCAAGGTGGAGCGCTTATCCCCAACATCAAACAGGGCAGAGCTGGGCCCAGGCAGGCAGGGCCTGCTCCTGATAGCAGGATAGGCTGGGGGGGGTCGCATTACAAAGGCAGCAAGGCCTTTGAAGCTCCCCTGCCACAGATGGCTCTTCCTGGCCTGAGGGAGGTGTGAATACCTCGCCCAGGAAAGGCTTTTTTTCCGGACACAGAGAGTAAAGGTTTGCACCCCAGGGGTCCAGAAACATGTCTAGTGGTAGCAGGCTGATGTGTACCAGTCAGGGAACCCACCAGAGGCTGGTCGTTTTTCAGGGGGCATCTCTAAGATGTCCTCCGAGTGCATTTTTCATAAAATTCCACACTGACATCAGTGTGGGTTTAATGTGCTCAGAAGTTTGATAACAAACTTCCCAGTTTTCAGCAAAGCCATTATGGTGCTGTGGAGTTTGTAATGGCAAACTCCCAGCACCATATACTCTTAATGGCATTACTGCACTTACAATGTCTAGGAATTGGTCTAGACACTGTAGGAGTACAGGGCCCATGCACCTGTACCCTCACCACTGGTATAGTGCACCCAGCTAGAGGGGTGACTGGTCTATGCTAGGCAGTGGGTTGTAGGTATGGCACACAGGGATGTATGCCATGTAGACTCACTTTGTTTTGCACACAGCCTTCAAAGGCAGTGTGTGAGTGTAAAGGTACAGGATCTCTAAGAGTGGCACAATAAGTGCTTCAGCACTTAGAGGCCTTCCCTGGTCACAGTGCCCTGGGTACCTGTGGTACCATTTACCAGGGGCTGACCTAGGGCCAGAGAGTGCCAATTGGGTGTATAAGGTACAGTTTTGGGGAAAGAACACTGGCCCTGGGAGCCTGATTGTCAGGGACCCAGGGCACATCAAGTCAAAGTGCATCAGTAGTCTGGCAAAAGTGTGGGGGAGGTTACTGCAACAGAAACCCAGCTTCTCAAAATAGTCCACTCTAGTTACTGCATAAAACAAGCCTGAAAATGTCTCTCAAAAGGGATTGGGTAATATTTACTCTAACCATTAACCAGAGGTCATGCTCTTACTGGAAACACTACAGCACTATCAATTACAATAGGTTAGTGCCCTTTCATTTCACAGGTGCTGCAGTACTTTCAATTACTTTTTAGAGCTTCATGTTTTTTACAAGCGGGTAATATCCATTATTTAACTATTTGCATTGCTTGGTTTTACTCGCAAGAAAGTTTCACTCAAGGTGTCACACATTTCACAGCAGAATGTCACCCTTACTTACAATGAAATCATAGAAATGTTGCACATAAACAAACTGAAAACATGGCAACAATGCTGAGTTTTTGCTCAACAACGCTTTGCATTGTGGAACCTGAAGGTAATATTTCCCATTATATTGAACTATGGCAGACGCTAGCTGGTGGGTCACCTCACATTCCTTTTGAACAAGATCCTGTGCCTCTGCCCCTCTTGGGGTGTTACACAGCATTGGATGTAATGGGGAGGGTCAGTGAAACAGAGCACTGTATACCCCACTTTTCTACTTTTAGTTCACCAATTTGGCGACAGGCACACTGCATTTTTAATTTCATGGGCAGTTTTGAGCCCAGAGTGCAGGGGAGCAATGAGGGGGGTAGTTGGGTGGGGGGATGTGGGTTTGATCATGTTTTTGATGAATCAGCAGGTATAATATGCCCCCTTTGAGAGGACTACACAAATTATCCAGGTTCCAAAGGGTACGAACTGGGAAAAGAGTATTAAGATATTGAGTTGGAACGTCAACGGTCTTGGGGACAAGGTTAAATGCTGTGTGGTGCTACAATACATCAGACGGCAGGCCCCAGATGTTATCCTGCTCCAAGAGAAACGCTTGGTTGGCAACTCCTGTAAGGCGTTAAACAGGTGGGGTTAGAAACTGGTGGCCCATTCAGGTTTCACCACCGGCTCCAGGGAGGTGGGCATAATGCTGAGGAACTCCTTCCCTTCTCCGTACATTCTGCCTAGTCGGATGACTGGGGTCGATACATAGCGATCACGGGACAATGAGAGGGCAACACGCTCACGCTCATGTCAGTCTATGTCCCTCCTGGCTTGCAGAGGAGTACCTTTAAGGATTTGGGCAAAATACTACTCTTGTTTCTGTTACAGCTTCTAGTGGTGGGAGGAGACTAAGCATGGGCGAATTTTGCGAATTCGCGATCCGCAAATTTGTGGATTTGCGAATTCGCGATCCGCAAAATTCGAGAATTTGTGCGAATTTGCGGATTTTTGTTTTTTTGCGTGTTCGCGGGGTTTTTTGCGTGTTCGCGGGTTTTTTGCGTGTTCGCGGGGTTTTTTGCGTCTTCGCGAGACGCTTGCATAGCGAAGTTACCCATGCAGTCGTTTATGGGAGAGGGAGCGAGAGAGAGATAGATAGATAGATAGATAGATAGATAGATAGATAGATAGATAGATAGATAGATAGATAGATAGAAAGAGAGAGAAAGAGAGGGAAAGAAAGAGGGAGAGAGAGAACGAGAGAAAGAAAGAGAGGCCGGATCTCTGAAGGGCCAGATTCCTGAGTTGCCCCTACAGAACATACAGCTTTTTATTTTTAGCAAAATGCATATGAAAATTGTGCTGTAAAGATCTCTTTTAGTTTAACCCCTCCTGACAACTCAAAATGGGTGTATTTGCCATCCTCTCCCTTCTTCCTGTTTTTTATATCTGTAAGTCCTTCCTGATGAGGTTTAATTCCTTGGACAGGTGCCTCATTGCCTACTTGTAACTATTCTCTGACCCTGCTTCAAGGGTCAGAGCAGGGTCAGAGAATAGTTGCAAGTAGGCAACGAGGCGCCAGGAAGCAATTAGCAGCAGGTGTCCAAGTTGAAGTTAATTTGTTTGTAACCCTTTTGTAAAAGGTTACAAAGAAATTACGTTTAACTTTTGCACCTGCTGCTGTAACCCTTGCTTGGCTGAAAATTGGTGCCGCTGATTTGCGGATTTTACCGCGATTTCGCGAGATTCGCGGATCGCAAAATCGCGGAAAATCCGCAAATTCGCCAGCGAAACGGATTTTACGCCCACCCTTAGAGGAGACTTTAATTCTGTAGTTTCTGGAACTCTAGACCGACACCCACCCCAAGAACTCTGACTTTCATATCAATGGCTGCCTGACTTTCTTGAGGCCTTGGGTCTCGCAGACACGTGGAGAACCCAGCACACTTTTCATTCAGGGGCTCACAACAGTCTCTCCCATCTAGATTATCTTCTTGTCCCCGCTTCTCAAATTGCGAACGTTCAAGAAGTCAGGCACATGGCCCGTGTCATTTCCGATCACTCCCCGGTATGGGCTCAATTGGTCGTGGGTCAGAAGAGGGTGGGTAAAATTACCCCAATTAATCCATGGCATCTCCATAACCCAGTAATCCTGAAAGCCCTACTCCAAGCCTTTGACCACTACTTTCAAGACAACGAAGGGTCAGTTGAATCCCCCCAGACCCTGTAGGAGGAGTTTAAATCAGTTATAAGGGGGAACGCATTCTCCTTGATATCAGGGACGCGAAAAGAGAAATTGAAGGAGCTAGTTGAGATAGAAAACAAAGTGCTCCGGATGTAGGAAGACGGGTGAGGAACTCACTCCGGAGAAGTTACATACCTTGCAACTTTAGAGGGATGAATATAAAGGGATAGCTACTCAGAGAGCCAAAGCTATGGGCAGGAAACAAGAAGGCAGGATATATGACCTCGGGGACAAGGCTGGGAAACTGATTGCATAGTTGGACAACAAAGAGTTGGCAAGCAGACTGGTGCCAGAGTAGATAGATGAGAACGGACAGACCATCACTGACCCCGAAAATATTGTTGACAAATTTGCTTCTCACTACAGCACAATTTACCACATGAGCACACCGTACACCGAAAATGATTCCCATTTACTACTCCAAGACATAGCACTCCCCACCCTGCAGGTAGAGGACCAGAGCCTAATAGAGAGTGACTTCACTAATGAAGAGGTAGCACGAGCAATCAGGAGTCTCCATTCAGGAAGGGCCCTAGTCCTAACAGCCTGCCGATCGCGCTCTACAAATTACGACCCGACAAATGAGCCCTGTACATGCATGCTATGTTTGAGGAAAGCAGGAGGATGGGGACACTCCCACTGGGCCAGAGAATAGCGACACTGGTCACCATCCATAAAGACAAACTCAAAATGATTGTGCCTCCTATAGGCCGATCACTCTGCTCAATGCAGAGCACAAAATACAAGCCAAACGTCTTGCAAACTGCCTAGTTAAAGTTATAAGTGGACTGGTGCATCCGGACGAGTCAGGGTTTATGCCCCACTGCAACACGGCATTGAACCTACGCAGAGTGCTTGGCGTGATGGGGAGACTAGCCACAATCCAGGAGGTGGCAATATTAGTTTCACTTGATGCCACCATGGCCGTACCTTTTTGCAGTATTTACAAACATGGGGTTTGGTCCTAGCTTGACTCAATGACTGCCCAATCCAAATCACTACAGTAGGCTTTTGATACCTGGTTATTTCTGTCACCCCAGATCATAATCTCCGGTCCAATCGCAACTTGCTCCCACCCTTACAAAGGTTGAAGCGAGGTATTTCTAGCTGGACGGCGCTCCCGCTGTCACTGCTGGGCAGAGCGGCACTCTTTAAAATGATGTCGCTGCCGCACTTCCTATATGCACTACCAACTACCCTGACGTGGTTCATGCACGATAATTCAGAATGATAGAGAGTCTGCAGAGGGACTTACTGTGGAATGGGCAACCCCGTATAACATTCAATATACTCACCCTGGGTTGATAAGATGGAGGAATCGGTCTTCCAGACCTCCAAAAATACTATTGCGCTGCCCACCTTACTGCCATCAATCATGGCATCTATTTTCGCTCTGATGACCCGGGATTTGCTATGGATAGATGGCTGCTGTCGGGAGGGAACTACAACAGGGCGCTACACTCGAAAACTCAGCGGCCCCCCAACGGGGCCGACTAAACATTTGGTTCAAATCTGGCATGCAGCGAACCAAGGCCTGGGGTGGGAGCAGAAACTTACTCTGGCAACTCCCCTAAGGGATACCGAGACAGAAGGTAATTTGTGGACATCGAAAGGGTTGGACAAATAGGATCTAATTGGGATCTCAAGAATAGGGGACTTATGGTGAAAAGGAGACGTGATAACGTTTTCCTCCTTACAATAAAAACACGACCTAGCCAACTCAGAATACTTTAGATTTCTGCAACTTCGCCATGCTCTACAGACACACCTACCAACTGGGTCCTCCCCTCCAGAGTCCTCCCCCCTTGAAGACAGGCTGCTCAACAGCGACTTACCAACAAAAGCCATTGCTTAACAATACTATAGACCCCCTCCAGCAATTACGAGGGATGTGGGAGGGAGACAGCTTAGAATTAGATGACGAGGAATGGAGGGAGGCAGTCACCTCCCCACTGGACGTAGCTATTTCCGCCAGACTGAGACTTGTCCAACTCAAAATATTACATAGAATTTACATCACCAGGTTTACTTTAGTCCGCATGGGGAAAACATAAACAGGGGATTGTAGAAGATGGTGCGGGCGGGAGGGCACTTTCATGCACATACTGTGGGAATGTGACTACATTCAGCAGTACTGACGCAAAAGACACAATATACTGAGTGATGTACTCGCACTCACTGTTCACCCCGAAGCGAAAAGATGCCTCCTAAATGTATGGGAGCCGACGGACCTGAATAGTAAAAGTAAGCTCAGGGTCACCTTAGGTCTAATGATAGAGGAGAGAAACATTGCACAAATGTTGGGGGCCACACAAAGCGAAAGCCTGGAAGGCGGACATGGACTGGTGCATGTTCAAGGAAAAATGGTATACATCGCTGCAACCCCCCAAGTGCCCCCCTTTTTGACTATCCACCAGCACCATAAATTATGTATTTCATGATGTGTGGTCATTTTATATCTGTAACACTTGTGATTATAAATGTATTTGTGACTTACCTCCTCTCTGCTGTAAGCTGATTTACCAATTCAATGTGTTTAATAAAAAATTTGAAAATATATATATATATTTCCTATTATAAGCGGAGTTAAAAACCCCAGGATGCAAAGTGTTTGGCTAAAAAGCCAAACTGGTTAAAAGTGACAGAAATTGCACAAGACTCCTTGGCAGCAATAGATAAGGCAGAAGAGGAGAATATAGTACATCCCAACTTCTTCGGTTACAATCAACAGCAAAACAATCTCTAGTTTAAAATTAATCAGAAACAGTACGTTGCGAAAATGAACAAGAATAGCGAAGGTGTGTGTCTCCTCACTCACCATTATCCTGTTGCTAGGGGAAGAGAAGAACACTCTGAACAAACAGAAAGCAATGACCACCAACCATGAGACATAGCAAATCTAACTGAGAAGCACACAAAGGTAAATATTATGAAGCATAGTTGGATGAGCTATTTTAGTTTGCTTCACACGAAGACCCTGAAAAAAGAATGAGTACGTTTGACAAAGAACGACGCTCCTCTCACCCAACAGCTGGACTTCCGGATAGAGGCATGACCATCCAATGAGGTTGTAAATAGTAGCAAATCATTGCGCTCCATGGAAAACAGAACATCTGTTCTTAATTTTAACACATGGTTTTCAACAACATTGCAAACAAAATGTTAAAATGAACAGCATACGCAGGGGTAGGTGGGGAGGGCATACAGATTTTGGAAGGAGGATGTTGAATTGTTCTTTAAAAATGCTTCACATACCTGTGCTGATGAAATAAAAGGCCTGTTTTTGATTGTGCTCAAAATCGAAAGGCAGTGGGAGCATCTGTGCGACCAGAGAGCCTTCCCATGCCTGTTTACAGATAGTCAGAGCACTGACAAGATAATAAAATGGAGGCAGCTATGGCACTGAGCAGGAACCCAAGAAAGAAATAGTCCCCCAAAGAGCATAAATACAATCAAATCATAATGATTCAGAACTAAGGGGCATATTATCAAGGGGGTTTATCTCCGCTTTTTTGGCTTTAAAAGCCAAGAAAGCGGAGATAAAATTATCTCCCTATTACCAAGCTGTCGCTAACACCAGTTAGTGACAGCTAATAGGAGATAGCGACCATCTTGGGCCCCGCTTTGCATGTCAGTGATATTTATCACTAATGACATGCAAAGTGGGCGTGCCAAGATGTTAGCGACTGGAAACAGTCCCTAACATCGCTATCTCCTATTAACAACTTTTGGAGATATTTGCGCTAAGCGAGAATATCTCCAAAAGCTAACACCTGCCCTGAGCAGTTCTTAGCCATGTTATCCAATGGGAGGTGGATAACATGGCTAAGAGCATTTGCTCGATAATGCATGAATATCGCTGACTTTTCAGCGATATTCATGCATTGCGGCCGTTTTTTATCGCATTTGCGATAAACCTTGCTAATAGCAAGGTTTATCTGCGATAAAAATCGCCGATGTGCGGCGATAATTTTTGTCTCTAAACAAGTTAGAGACAAAAATTATCGCTAGTTGTTGGTAATATGCCCCTTAGTCCCTGCTGCCTGGGAGGAACGAAAGAGAATAAGAAGGGACAAAGAGGCAAGACTGACCACTAGCGGGCAAGGATTTTTAAAGGACATGAGAAGAAGCAATTGGATGGCAGGGGGATGGCTTTAAGTACACAAGAGAAGTTACAATAGGCCTCAAATGCTCAACCAAAAAATACCTATAAGAGTATTTCCCTGCCAGGACATGTAAAACTTAAACCCTTCTACATATTAAATGTCATGTACCCTCCCTATGAGCCATTAGGCTCAACCTCAGGGTTGACTTAAAAATATTAAAAAGGAAGATTTAGGCCTGACGAAAGGTTTATTTTGCTGGGTTGAGATGGCGGTTTAAACCCTCACTGCAGTCTGCAAGGGCAGACTTGAGACATGTTTTAAAGGCTACTTTAATAGGCAGCACAATGACTGCTGCTGCTGCCCACTAGCATTTAATTTACAGGCTCTGCATAAATTTTCCAGGGGCCTGTAAGTAAATTAAATCTATCAATCAGGTGTAGGCCAATTTGACCATGTTTTAGAGAGAAAGGCCCAATGCCTAATTTGTAATAGAATGAGTGCTGGTGCCTGATGCTCTGCTCAGAAACCTGAGGCCAGTGCTTTTCAACCTTGGTGCACCAAATAGCAAGGCTGAATATTCTTGAATCTCCCTCATGCCTCTTCCATCCACTATCAGACACTCCCTTCCCCATTTTTCTCACTCGTACAGGTTCATGCTTTCTCCCTTTGTGAGAGCGTTTTCATCGTTCGTCTCCTAATTCTTTATTCTCTATGAATATTTTTTCTCTCTGGCTATCCTATCCCCAAACAATTGTGCTGATGAGGGCCACCAGCAGCCACCAGCACAAATCAAGCACTGGAAAGAGCCCTTTACTGCTGGTTAGCAAGGTAATATTGGACATAGACCTAAAAGCCTACATGAACTGATTCAGCATAGGAAGGCAGAAATCTGAGGTGACCCTCCAGCGAGGCCAGGTTCGACTCCATTGAATCACAGTTTCAAGACCTGGCAAGGCCAGCAACAGTGCTCAACAAGTTCATTTCTCTGAGTCCCATAAGAATGATAAATGAAAAAACTTGATAAGTCTCCTAACTCTAGAGCCTGCGTACTCTCTAAATCAAGGCAAACACTAGTAGCAATAATGACCCAGTTGGGCCTAGCGGATCTATGGAGAGAAAGGGTAAGCAATAAATTGGGGGTTTCTTTCCGGAACCTTAAATACAAGCATAAATCGAGAATCGACTATGCTTTCTTTAGTTATTGTCTTAAAAATTCACTGACGGAGATAGAATATCTCCCTTCCCACCTCTCCGACCATTCAGCTATTTTGTTTACTTTAAATTCTGGCCAGCAGATTAGACATGCTTCATGGTACTTTGATCGGATTATTTTATTAGAAGACGATGAAATCAGTTTTCTTTTAGCAGAGTCTAAATTTTTTTGGAGATCAATCTTGAATCTGCTGTTATAGCCACGCTGTGGGAGGCCCTGAAAGCATTTTTGAGAGGGTGTATACCTAACAGAGCCTCCCATAGACGGAAGATATATAGGGAGATGATAAAAACCCTTGAGCTGGAAATGAACTCAATTGAACAAAAGCTCGGCACCTCCATGGGTTCACCAGAAGAGCAAGGGAAGTTGGCTGAGCTGAAAAAACAGCTTGAGTACATTTTACAAGAAAGGGTTGCTAAGAGATGGGAAGCAAGCAAGATCTCTCATTTTGAATTTGGGGAGGCTGCAAGCAGGGTTTTGGCTTGGGAAGTTAAATCTGACCAAGCACAAAACTACATCAGAGAAATAAAACTGGAAGGTGAGGTAGCTTCCAGGATTTCTAATTCGGATATTGGGATCGCCTTTCTAGACTTTTTTCAAGGGATTTATAAAGAGGATATTATCGATGACCATGTGGCAAGGGACTCCTGGCTTGATAAAGTCTCTCTGCCGACTCTCTTAACAGCACAAAGTAACCGCTTGGAGATGGAAATATCAGAGGCAGAAGTGAGTAAAGCCATTGGACAACTTAAGCGAGGGAAGGCTGCCGGTCCTGACGGCCTACCAGGAGAGCTCTATCGTGTTTTAAGGGTAGCTATTGTTCCAACATTGACAGCCCTTTTTAACAGGATTCTCCTGAAGGGGGAGGCACCCCCAAAGTTGTGGAGCGAAGCAACCATCGTCCTGATTCCAAAACCAGGGAAGGACCCTGATGCAGATCCTACCGGCCAATTTTGCTCCTGAACAACGATTATAAAATCTTCGCAACTATCATGTCAACTAGATTGGGGAGCGTAATTGGCTCAATTATCCATCATGATCAAAAAGGGTTTATAAAAGGGCGTCAGTTAGCGGATCTCATGCACAAATTGGTGGGGCTATAGACATCGCCTCCACCTTCTCTCTTCCTGTAGCAACCCTCACTTTAGACGCAACCAAAGCCTTTGATGGGGTCAATTGGCCCTATCTGGCCGCGGCTATGAGAAAATTTAAATTTGTAGATGGCTTCTGTTGAGTTATTACTCTCATGTATAAGGCCTCATTGGCTAGGTTGCTAATTAATAATGTCTGACAGAGCCCTTTAAAATTACAAGGGGCACTAGGCAGGGCTGCCCGCTCTCTCCCCTTCTCTTCATTTTGTACATCGAGCCGTTTGCTCAGGTTTTGAGAGAAGAGGTTAATATCCCTTCTTTTAAATTCAAGGGGTGGGAGAGGTGGGTAGCATTCTATGCAGATGACATCCTCATTTTTACGTCTGATCTGGATCTATCATTCTCTATTGTTATTAAGAGGGCGGAGGAGTTTGGGCGGATATCGGGGTACGAAATTAGCACAAGTAAAATGGGAATAATGGCTTGGAACATCGCCAAAATACAAATTGATGTGACCTCCTCCATGCGTTATCTCGGAATTCGAGTCACTCAAGAGGTTAGAAACATTGTGCAAAACAACCTAGACCTGTTTTTTAACGAATGTCACAAGCTATTAAATTCCTGGGCCCATCTTCCACTTACTATACTAGGGAGGATAAGTTTAGTAAAGATGTCTATCCTTCCCAAATTTACATTTATCTTTAATACCATCCCCTTGGCCTTTGATGCTAAACAGCTAGATAAATGTCAGCGAGAGATTAATTCCTTTATCTGGAATTACAAAGCTACTAGATTGGCATGGAAGAAGTTGAGAAGGAGGAGGGAAAGGGGAGGGCTGGCACTACCCGACTTACAGTATTATGCATGGGCTTTTCAGTTGTCCCACTCTAGAATGCTTTTGAAAACACTCTCTAGCTCGTCAATAGGGATAATGTTTCAAGCCATGTTAGTAGGGGCGGCCCTGCCAATCGATGGATTTCTGTTTAAATTTGGGGACCAGAAATTTTTCTAAAAAGTAAAGTTAAAAATTCTTCAATCTTCGGCTAAAGCCTGGGCGAGGATTAGAAAGAGAATAGGGCTTTCTTACTTCTCAAATTTTGCACCATTGTGGAACTCCCCAGGTCTATCACAGTGTTTAAAGGACAGTTTGGCGACCCCCGTGAAGGATGCTGGGATTGTAAGATGGGGAGATCTGTTGGCAGGGGGGGTCAATGGTGACATGGAAAGAGTTACGGGACAGGGTAGGCCCCGGTCTATCCAGATTTCAACATATGCAGCTTGATAGCTGGGCTAGGGCCTTGTGTAGGAAAGGTATTTCTCTGGGGAAAGCTATTAACCTGGAACAGCAGTTGGTAGAGAGGCAAGGGGGAGGCAAAGAGGTTGCTCTCTACTTCCGGCAGTATTATGGAGGAGGTTGATGGGTATTTTACCCTCATTGAAGAGCTGTGGGGGGTGAGCTAGGCTTTCAGTGCGAGGAGTTATGGATAAAATCTTTTACTCTCCTTTATAAATTCGTTAAACCAGCATGGCTGAGGCGTAGCCATCTTTTTACGGTACGTCGTGCCTACCTCTCCCCTCTAAGGCTATCAAAATTCCAGCCAGGAAAGAGTTGTAACAAATGTAATCTCCCCGAAGCATCTGACATGCACATGTTCAAGGACTGCCCTTCCATCGGCATGTTTTGGGAAGAAGTAAAGTCGTCATTGGACTCTATTCTCAACGTATCATTGTCTATCACTCTGCCACTAATAATTTTCTGTTTAAATGAAAGCGTCACCGGCCAGGCAAGGTCTTTTCTTTTTTAAGCAATTCTTTTAGCAAGAAGGCAAATCTGTAAGTTTTGGGTTGACACCACGGCACCATCGCATTCAGGTTGGCTGATGTCTCTATATGAACCATCTAAGGTGGACTTGGCCAGACTATGCAGTAAACGAAATTTGGCTTTATGGGATTTATTGGTTCAGTGGAGATAGGGTTCCCGTGTTTTTTTTTTCTTTCCCCGGGTCCTATGGTTATGCCTACAACACTCCATGGACCTTGGGTTGTTGGTCCCCACGGATACTGTAATGGTCCAATAGGTTGAAAAATACCTTGATGGAGTAATTGCTAGCCCACACCCCTTCCCCCTCTTGTTTTCTGGATTCTTCTTCCGCCATTATGTCAATCGTGTCTTGGAATGGTAGATATTTAAAATCTTTTGTCTCTCAAGGTAGGACATGTAAGGTGGTCGGCGTTTCTTGAAAGAGGGTAAGGCAAATGAGGACAAAAGATACAAACAAAAAAAAAGGAATGATAAATTAAATTGTAAGGGTAGCAGACCCCTAAATACCGTCAATGTTCTTGCCCCATTTAGCTGGTCACAGGCCAAGCTTGAGTGTGCACAGGGTAGTGGCCAAACCTCAAACTAAATCATTTATGTTGTCAGTAACTCTCTAATGTTGATATTTTTTACAGATAAGGAAACTGTGGTATTGGCCAGTAGATAAAGTGATATGTCCAGGATCGCATAATTCAATCAATCTACTTATAACCTGCACTACTTACCTGTGAGGGTCCCAAGGCACTGAGGGAGTGGGTGCCGCTGCTGCTCTAAGAGCCAGGTCTTGAAGAGTCTTCTGAAGGTGAGCAGGTCTTGGGTCTGCAGCAGGTGGGTGGGGAGGGTGTTCCAGGTCTTGGCGGCGAGAAAGGAGAAGGCTCTGCCGCCGGAGTTGCTCGTTGGATGCGAGGGACAGCGGCGAGGGCGAGGCTGGAGCAGCAGAGCTGGCGGGTAGGGGTGTAGAAGCTGAGTCTGCTGTTAAGGTAGGCTGGTCCGGTGTTGTGAAGTCCTTTGTGAGCGTGGTTGAGGAGCTTGAAGGTGAACCTCTTGTCGACGGGGAGCCAGTGTAGCTCTCTCAGGTGGGGGGTGATGTGGCTGCGGCGGGGATGTTGAGGATCATCCGGGCGGAGGCGTTTTTTTTTTTTGCTTTGTATTTGTCACAGATGTTTTGCTGGGATTCCTGCATAGAGTGTGTTGACGTAGTCCAGCCTGCTGCTGACGAGGGCCTGGGTCATCGTTCTTCTTGTTTTGGTGGGGATCCACTTGTAGATCCTGCGGAGCATGTGAAGGGTGTTGTAGCAGGAGTAGGAGACGGCGTTGACCTGTTTTGACAAGGAGAGGGAGGAGTTGAGGATGAATCCTAGGTTGCGGGCGTGGTCGGTGGTTTTCGGTGCCGGTCACACCGTGGTCGACCACCATGAGTCATCCCTGGGGGTGGGTACGAGTATGAAGATCTCCGTCTTGTCCGAATTCAGCTTTAGGCGGCTGCTCCTCATCCAATCTGCAACACCCTTCATTCCCTCGTGGAGTTGGTTTTGGCAGTGCGTGGGTCTTTGGTGAGGGAGAGGAATAGCTGGGTGTCATCGGCGTAGGAGATGATTCTGCGGTCGTGTTGGTGGGCCACTTGGTGGAAGGGGGCCATGTAGATGTTGAACAGTGTCGGGCTGAGGGATGAGCCCTGGGGTACTCTGCAGATAATGTTGGTGGCTTCGGAACGGAATGGTGGGAGGTGGACGCTCTGTGTTCTGCTGGAGAGGAAGGACGTGGTCCAGTCGAGGGCCTTCTCTTGGATTCCGGCTTCATGGAGGCGAGTCTTTGGTGTGCGGTGGCAGACCGTGTCAAAGGCGACTGACAGGTCCAGGAAGATAGGGGCTGAGGTTTCGCCGTTGTCTAGTTGGCACCTGATGTCGTCTGTGGCAGTGATGAGGGCTGTCCTGGTGCTGTGGTTTCATATGAATCCGGACTGGGATGGGTCTAAGATGTTTTTGTCCTCAAGGTGGGGGGCCAGTTGCGTGTTGATGATTTTCTCGATGACCTTCGTCTGGAACGGGAGCAGGGAGATGGGCCGGAAGTTCTTGAGATCCTTGGGGTCCTCTTTGGGTCTCTTGAGGAGGGCACTGATGTCGGCGTGCTTCCAGCTTTCGGGGAATGCAGCTGTCTCGAAGGAGATATTTTTGACCTTGCCTAGTTGGGGTGCGATGGCTGCCTCTGCTTTGTTGAATACGTGGTGTGGGCAGGGGTCTGATGGAAAACCTGAGTGGATGGAGTTCATGAAATTGCGTTTCTCGTCATCGTTGATGTTGGTCCAGGAGGTCAGGCGGTTGGTGCGGGTGGTGTTTGCAGGGAGGATGGAGTCTGGCGTGGTCGGGGTAGACTTGGTGTTGAAGCTGTCCTGGATGTCAGCGATCTTGCAGTGGAAGAAGGTGGCCAGTGAGTTGCACAGTTCTTGTGATGGTGGGATGTTGTTGGCGCTCTGGTTGGAGAGTTCCTTCACAATGCTGAAGAGCTCTTTGCTGTCGTGTGCATTGTTATTTAGGCGTGTTTTGAAGGAAGATCTCTTGGCTAGTCTGAAGAGGTGGTGATGTCTGTGGGTGGCGTCCTTGTGTGCTGCGTGGCTGTCCAGTGTACGGTCGTGGAGCTATTTCTTCTCCCAATTCCGGCAAGCACGTTTGAAGGTCTGGAGCTCTTCAGTGAACCAGGTGACTTTCTTGCTGGTGTGGCTGTTAGAGGGATTCTTGGGCGGGGCGAGGGTGTTAACGCAGTCGTCGATCCACTGTCCTAGGTTGCGGGCGGTGGTGTCTGGGTCGGTGGGGTCGGTGGGTGGGTTCTGGGTGAGGGTGGTCGTCAGCTGGTCTGCTGTGACTTTGTTCCAGCAGCGGCGTGGTAGCTGTTGGGTGAGGTGGTGCATGGTGGGTTTCTTTAAGGTAAAATGGATGCAGCGGTGGTCCGTCCAGTGGAGTTCGGTGTTGTGGTTCAAGGCGATGTGGGTGCTTGTGGAGAAAATGGTGTCAAGTGTGTGACCTGCGGCGTGAGTGGGTGCGGTGACGAGTTGTCTGAGGCTGAGGTTGGCGTGGTTATCGATAAGGGTGGTGGAGTTTGCGTCGTTGTTGTTTTCGAGGAGGAAGTTCAGGTCCCCGAGGAGGATGTAGTCCGTAGAGGTGAGTGAGTGTGTGCTGGCGAGGTCAGCGATGTGGTGGATGAACTGTGCCCCGAGACCGGGGGTCTGTAGACGTGTGTTCCTCTGAGGGTGGTGTAGGGGTTCGTGTGGATCCAGAAGTGCAGGTGTTCGGCAGTGTTGAGGGTGTCATCTGTGTGGGTGGAGCACTGGAGGGTGAATTTGTGAACTGTGGCTATTCCTCCTCCGGTTCCTTTGGTGCGATCCCTGCGGGTGATCTTGTAGCCGTCCGGGATGGCTATGGCGATGTCGGGCGCAGAGGAGTCGTTCCAGACGGTCTCAATCAGAAAGGCGACGTTCGGGGCGGAGGCGTCGAGCAGGTCCCAGAGCTCAATGGCGTGTTTGCGTGCAGAGCGGGTGTTGAGGAGTATGCAGTGAAGGTGGTTGGGTCCGGTCTTGGAGGTTTGGTGGCTCTGTTGCAGGTGAGGCTGCAGGTGTGGCAGGAGAAAGGTCCGTGAGTGCGTTACAGGCTGCCTGGAAGCAGCAGTGAGCTCGGTCAATGTTGAGTGCATAGAGGGTTCTGGCATCGTAGCGGAGTCTGGTGTTGTGGCGTTCGTGGGGTTCTGGCGCTGGGTGCGGTCCAGGCCGGATGGGCGCAGACGGGCTTGCCTCTGGCACGCCTCTGGTAACCAGCGGCGCGCCCGCTGCACGCGTCCTGGGAGGTGAGAGGGAGGGGCAGCTGGGAGGTGGGTGGCAAACGGCGAATGGGAGCGGGGTCGGGCCGCAGGGAACGAAGCGGCGGGAAATGCAAGGGACACAGAAATGAAAAGGGGGCGGGCCGCAGGGGAGGCAGCGGCGGGACGATGGCGAAGAGGGAACAGAAGGCAAAATGTGCAAAAGAGCACAGGGACAATACAGTGGAGCAGACACGAAATACACTGATACAGTAAGCACAATAAGCACACTGAGCACACAAAAAAGAAAACCAAACCAGGAAGTACCAAGGTGGGGATCGGAAGTACAGCTGCTCAAGGGGCTCAAACACGCTTCAGCAGAGGCAGTAGGGAACGGGCACAGTCAGGTGGAGCTGCGCAGCGTGGGGAGCGACCTGCCTGCCAGGGACAGGGTTAAGGGTCGCCTGGGTTGAAAATCCAGTATCCTTGTTGTACACTCTTTAAAAAAGTAACCACTAAACCACATATTCCTCTGGTTCATACTCGAGCCCATTGACTTCCCGTAAGCTTTATGAACACTGGATGTGGAAATTCAGACACGGATAACCTGGTATACTAGGTCTTTCATTCACTCGTGATTGCCTCTGGATATCAGTGGGGTCAGATGGTGCCATTTGACCATTCTTACCCCAACTCACTTACAACAACCTCCAATATGGCTCAGAACCTTGACGAAAACATCACTTTTCCTTTCTTGGTTGGTCTGCCCTCTTTTCTCTTGAGTACCAAACCCCACAAAACATTCTGGCCCTTGCTTTTCATCACCTACATTTCAGGGTGTTTACTCAGACACAGCCTCTTTGAAATCAAGGACTCTTAGAACATCCCTTCACTGGTACAGAATCTTATTTTTCATCAGCATTGGCACAATTGAATTGGCTGTGTCTAGCAAACAGATGTAAACATTTATTTTTAAGCTCAAAATGAGTTTCCCTCTGTCCTTCTTTAGGAGATGGAACTCCTGTAAGAATGATGACATAGGGAGCAGAGGATGGTGGGAAGTTTATGGTGGGCAAATCCATTGCCTCCCTACCTCTCAATCTCGTTGTGTCCCCTTTATCATGGAGTGGCTCATTTGTACCCCCGTGACCAGATTCAGTGCCCCTTTCCTTATGGCCTTTCTCACACTTTTTTTTTTGTTTGGCCCTCCTGGATAGCGTTTGGGTCCCTGCTAGTAATAGTGGACTTCTCTCTGATCTTCGTGACTCCTGATTCTGCTGGATCTGCAATCACTTTGTCAATCTCGCTTGCCGGTTTAGAGGGCTTAGATACTATCCTAGCATTGCAAGAGCAATTAATGGTAAGTAGGTCCAGACGTGCGGATATGTGGGCAAGTTCCTCAGTCAAAATGTCTCAAATTGGACCGCCTATTGCTTCTAACATGGGAGTTACTCAAGCTGGTGGTGTCATGTCTGTTTACCAAAGTTTCCCCTCTGACACAATTGGCTCTGGCGAGCAATTGTTGGTCTTCTTACACTTCGCCCCAGCCCTCCTTGACTTGAATGGCTGTCTTGTGCAGGCAGGTTTAGCTGGACCCTTGGGGGCTCCCCTCCTAGTAGCGACTTTGGGGGTCAAGTCAATGTCAGACCCTGGGGACATAGTCAGTCCATGCTGTGAGTTTTGGGAGTCTGTGATAGTACTGATCAGTGGGAGATCTGGAGCAAGTGACAGTCTACGTTCAGTAAGTTCTATCTCATTTGCCACAACGCCAATTGCCCTTTGAAGCATCCAGTCAAAAGAAGTCTGCAGTAAAGAGGGGGGTACAAGCCGTGGTGGTGCATGACATAAAGCGATTGTGGTTTGTTCCCCATGATGACAGGGTTAGCTGAGTACAAAACTAGAGTCAATTTATTTTGCCTATACGGCGCAAAGGTGTGCCCTTCAACAGTTGTATGCTGTGTCGGGACCAAAAGAAGGTCGGACCGAACTATTAAAATAAATGCGGCTGAAGGAAAAATAAAGGGCTTGAGTCACTTAAGGTTTATCTTGTGATTTCCCTTACAGTTGTAGTTGGAGTCCAGCCCTAAATCCTCCTCTGCTTTATTTAGGTGCAGCCACGATGAAGCAGTCCATTTATAATGCCGGGTAAAATGGGGAAAAGCCAAGGGAGGGGGCCCAGCCCAGCCACAGCCAGCCGCAGATGGGTGCAGATGGGCCCGCCCTTGGCCCAGGCTTCGCGTGCGTCCCACGCTGCGGGAGCTATGAGTTGAATTTAAGCAACTCCGGGCACCAGAAGGTGGCGTCGGCCTCAAGGCTGCTGGGGCTTGCAGTCCCCTATGCCCCCTCCTCTTCACGATGCCTGTTGCCGGTCAAGAATGTAGGTGTCAGCGTCTCCCATGCTGCGGGAGGCGCAAGATGAATTTAAACGCCTCCAGGCACTAGAAGGTGGCGTCGGGCTCGAGGCTGCTGGGGTTTGCACTCCCCTATGCCCCCTCGTCCTCACGATGCCTGTTGCCGGTCGAGAATGCAGGTGTCAGCGTCTCTTATTTTAGCTTTTCCATCAGCTCTTTTCTTCACTAATTTCCTAGAATTTGTTTGGACTTTGAAATTGCTTCATCTTTGTAAATCTTCCATGGTGTCTCTTCAGATTGGGCTAAGTCTAAATGTAAGTTTTACCACACACTAACAGGTCCAGTATTCCATTGGTGTAGTGGTGGCTACATTTGAGATGATCACCTGAAAGCTATTGATTCCTACAACGTGTGTGTGGTTGAATTTGAGTCTGCTGCTGCAAAGGGGAATATCCGCTTGTCTCTGAAACACCTGAGATTCACCTCCTTTCCCTCTGTCATCATCAGATGCCACAGCCTCAACTCTCTTCTGCGCAGGGATACCTTTTATAATCACAGTCTTAAAAATCCCAGCATTCCCCATATTGCTGGACAAAATTCCAGGACTGGCTGAACGTGAATATGAATGTGCATCCGGTAGCCAGCTAGGTGTACTTGTTTAAATGTGTGCTAGTTGTGTGTAGTTGTTCCGTCTTGTGTTGATTTGCACTTCGGTGCCGGTAAAAAGTAGCACATTTTAAACATGATATTTACCCACAGATAACTTAAAGCAGAGGTCTTCAAACTTTTGGATGCCGAGACTCCCCTGTCAAAATTTCCAGGCTTAAGGACCCCTTCTGACTAAAATTTCTTGAACTTGGTACTCCTCATCACAGACAACCACAGACGCCCCCCGTTCCCAAATCATTTTTACGGTGGGGAAATATTTTTAAACAGTGTTTAGCAAACTAAGGGTTTGTGGGTGATTGTATTTCTGAGTCACAGGCTTACTACACAGTTCAAACAAAAAGTCTTCAAAAAGAATTGCCCAAAAATGCACAACAGTATTTTATTTTTCCTAAACAAAACATAATTTGACAAACTATTTGACACATTTCTGAACTAATGGGATGGGTGTACCTGTTTTTCTCCGCAGAGATTGTCAATTTGTGGATGTAGTTTTGCTACAGCCATCGTCAGGTTGTGCTCCACCTCAAGCCTTGAACAGTACTTAGTCTTAAATACTGCCAATGCTAAGAAACCATTTTCACATAAATATGACGAACTAAAAGGCAGAATAGTCTTGACTGCAATTTTTGACAAACAGGAATGTTCTTCAGACATTTTCAGCCAAAATTCCGCCAATGGGATTTTACTGAATTGCATTTGGAGAACGCGATCTCTCTGGACATCAATTAGGTCTTCCAGAAGGTGCAATGGGAGATGAGTACCTGCATCCACTAGAAAAGGTTGGAAGACCCAGTCATTGTCATGATCAATGTTCTCAGGAAAGTACTTTTCTAAACCACCCCTGAGAGAAGTCAACTGATTTCTTATTACCTCAGCAACACTTTCAAGTTCATAACCTGTGTCCTTAACAGCTTCTGATAAACATGGGAATTCCTCCAGCAGGCCATCTTTGATTAGTCTTTTCCACAACTCTAGCTTATTTTCGAAACAGATATTTTTTTGCACATTGTGAAAGATGTACTTTCAGCTCCTTGCAAAGACAAATTCAAGGAATTTAATTTATCAAGTATGTCTGCAAGGTATGCTAAAAGCACAAGTTAACGGTGCTTACACACCTGTTCTGCTTTATGTGGATCCAAATCTAGAAGGAATTGCGATACTTCATTTCTTAATTCAAACATACAATTTAGAACCTTCCCTCTGGATAACCATCGGACTTCAGTATGGAAAAGCAAACCATTATGATCAGCTCCCATTTCGGCACACAAAATTGCAAAAAGACGAGCTCTAGTGGGGTGATCCTTTATGAAATTAACAATTTTCACAGCACAATCCAAAACATCCCCAAGTTCTCTATCCATGTTTTGGACTGCAAGGGCTTCCTGGTGTATCATACAGTGGGTACATAGAATATGAGGAGCCACTTTTAACACTTTTGCTTTTAAGCCTGCCCTAGCTCCACACATGGAAGGAGCATCATCCGAAGAGATCCCAACACAGCTGTCCCATTTTAAGCCGTTGGAGCACAGGAAGTCATTGAGAATGTAAAACAGGGTTGATGCTGTTGCCTGTCCCCTGATTGGTTTACAGAATAAAAAATCTTCCACTATTACAGTTTTGTGGCAGTATCTGACATAAGCAATTAAATGAGCGTCCTTAGATAAGTCGGTCGCTTCATCCAATTGCAAAGCAAACAAACTCGATTCCAAGCGTGCAAGGAGTTGTCTGGATATCCTCAAACTTGTCAGAGATTGTGCAGCAAATTGTTGTGTCTGAGAGTGGTACCATTTTCCACTTCTCTGCCGCTTTTTCACCAAGCATTGTTCTGGCCACATCAAGCATTGCTGGAAGAATCACTTTTTCCCCATCAGTAAAGGGCTTTTGCTTTTGGCAATGTGGTACGCCACTTGGTAAGATGCTTTCAAGGCATTTGTTGGTGTGGAGACCACATTTTTCACAGTGTCTTTTAGGTGGACGATGTCTTCCAGCTTTCCGGCAAAATAAATCTGTATTCTTTAGTACCAGTGACCCGTGTTTGGTTTCCAAGTGGCGCTTTAATTTGTTTGGTTTCAGACTTTCATTAGCCACGGTCATGCCACAAACCACACACTGGGGGTTTATTTCACTATTTATGGTGACGCAGGTGAATCCAAGGTCCAGGTCGGAGGCATCATACTTCCTACTTTTTGCAGCTCTTTTCTCAACGTCTGTTTCGGCCTTTCATTTGAGTGATCTACCATCTTTTGGCAGCAGGAAACGATCCATGTCAAGTGTGTGTTTGACCTATGATACAAAATTTCAAAGTCCAACATTAATGATTACCACAGACTTGCTGCTGTATGCAGTATGGTTGTCATTTAAAAAAAAAAACTCTTTGCATTTCCACAGAAGTTTAAAAAATCTTCTTATTTTATCTGAAATGCGAATAATACATCAGGTTCCTACCACGTGCTCAAAACAGAAATTGCAGATGGCCCTGGCTTCCATTATGTGAGCTGGCTTTGTGGGCCATTACCAAGGTTCTCCTTCCCTTGAATGCGCAAATATTGATAGCAATAGGTAATATGGGTGGACAAAATGTGTAAAATCCACCGCCTACTTGTTAATGAGATTAAAAATCTGCTATTTGTGGCCAAATTGATTACTGTAGTGCTCTCTGTGTAGGATAGTCCAACTCATGACATCCTGACACCTTCTTCAAGAAAGGTAGAAGGACTCCAAGGTTGTTGTCTGTGTCATAATTGATCTCAGAAGGAAGACCACTGCTCGCCTTGCAGTGCTTGCTTGGAAACCCTGCCAGACAAGTGCAGGCTGTTGTGGCAGACTCTTGGTTACTCATTGATACATTATATTCCTCTATTGACTTTCTTGTCTTTGCTCTCATTTTCTATCTCCTTCCTTGCATTTACCTCTCTTTTGCATCTCAGTGAGCTATGAGGGATATAGTGCAGAGTGAACAATGAAGTTTATTTCGTGTGAGTGCAGTGTATGGGAGATTTTAAAAAGGGGCCCTTATGTGGACAGCGGGCTGTTTTAAACTTATAATTGATTGAGCTGTATATGTGTTTTACAAGGTATTGTAGACTGCATGCATTTGTGCTTCATGCAGACAATGTGTGGAAATAGCACAGAAATCAAGAGCACTGCCCTGACCAGCAACCCCTTTGGGCACTGCCAGACTGCCGTATAGGCAGGGCTACTGGAATTATGAGGCAAGTGAGGACCAAATTATGATGCAGTTTTAAACTTGTAAAGGCCGAGTTGTAGAGGTATTTTGCAAGGTATGGTAGACTACTGCACTTGTGCGTCCTGCAGACAATATCTATGGTAATAGCACAGAAATTAAGAGTAAAAACAGCCCACCAGACTGTAAAACAGATCAGTAAGCAGCAAAACAAAGCACACACACTGACCTGACTGGCCATCCCTTTGGGCACTGTCAGACTGCCCTATTGGAAGGGCTACTAAAATGGCAAGGGAGGACCAAAGTAGGCAGCAGGGTCAACTAAATTGTGTGGTAAGAAAATGTAAATAATACTATGTGATGTGCATATTTTGGGATACTACTGCTTCATTATTTTGACATTTTGTACACACAGTAACACTGGGCAATGGTTGACCTCATTAGTACCAGTTTATGAACAAAATACAGCAAAATACAGCAATGAACAACGTAAAGATGCCTAGTCAACCTTTGAAAAGGCCTTCCACTCTGCAGGCGCCACATGTAGAGGAGAGGCCAGGTGGTCATGGCTAAATTAGAGGAGGCAGTATCTACTGAAGGGCATCTGTCCTATGGAGCTGGACCTGTTGCAGTGAAACCTTCCACTTAACTGAGATGGAAAAACGTCTCTAATCTAATCACAAGAACTGTCACTGATAGTGCCCCAGAATCAGGAACCGGAGAGCAAACATGCACTGCTCTCAGGTGTATTACAAAACAGAGAGGCATGAAGGTCACCCACAGGAAAATTAAATATCAATGGAAGAAAACACAGAACAGCTTAAGACACACATGCGAGCTCTAGCTGACATCTGCCCATCTACCAAAGGGCTGTTCTGCAGTCTCATTGCTGGTCAGCCTTCTGCATGTACATCAAAAATATGTATTAAAATCTCTACTCAAGTAAAGATAATGTCCAGGCAGCTGCTAAACCTGGTAATATTCACAATGCCACACACACCTCTCAAGGAGACTAACAGAACTTAATCTGTGCCATGAATGGATCAGAGAGGAATCCCCTGTCCAAGCACACAAGGGGTACTGCAGGAGAAGTCCATCGGCCTTAGTGGGTCCACAGAGACCGCTATTTTGGTCTCCTGTCTGCTGCCCATGTTCCTGCCTAATAAGTGAACCCATGCAGATGGAACTTTATCTGAGGCAAAATGGATAGCTCACAGCTCATTACATCCGGAGTCCCTTACGTGAAGGCTGCAAGATTATTTAGAGTTAAGGGTGTTGCAATTAAAAACATTTTTTTTGGGGGGGTGGAGTTTTATATAGCGCTAACTAGACCCAAAGGTATCAGAGCACTTTACATGAGCACCTGTTACGTTACAATACGGACACATTCATTTTTGTTAGGCACAAGGAGATTAAGTGATTTGCCCAGAGCGTCCCTGCCAAGACTTGAACTCGTTTTCCTAGATCCGTGGTCGAACTCCCTAGCCATTAGGCCACATTAAAGGGCGTGAACGTTTGTGTAGCAGGAGAAAGCCCCATAGCCACAGAACTAATCTGCCATCGTACCCACGTACAGCTGTGATTTATGGGACTGGGAAAAGTCTTTGGAGGAGTGAACTAACCCGCCACCGTACCAACATACAGCCATTATCTACGAGACTGGGATGGCAGTGGAGGAGTGAGACTAGAACGCCAGGAATCCAGGCCAAGCTTAGCCTTGCCCATGCTCTGGCCTCGGTGATTCCGCCTGGGGTTTGTGATCTGTGGGCAGTTTCTGAGGGAAATAGGTTGTACTCTCGTTGGCCACAACAGATGAGGAGGTAGCAGAGGGATATCAGTGATATAGAGTAAGCACTTTTGATGGAATGTCGAATCCATTCTGGGGACATTAATAATTTCTGAAAAGAAGGCCTTACACGAGCCGTAATATTCAATTTCTGAAATGGAGTTCTCTTGAAACATTTAGGGATGACTACATATGGTGTTCCCAGAACACTTAACATAAGAGAAAAAAGCTAGCATAGATGGCAGAATTCACTTTAGACTGGCCCGTGTCACCCAAAATGCCCTACACCTTTGCCTAACCAGCTATTTGAAAGAAAAAAGGTATGACGACTTGAGGAACTATCTTCTAGAAGCAAACTGTGGTCACTCATGCTGAAGACAGGAGACACTGTCACTCATGCTGAACCAGGAGACACTGTCACTCATGCTGAAGACAGGAGACACGGTCACTCATGCTGTCGCTCACGCTGAAGGCAGGAGACACTGTCACTCATGCTGAAGACAGGAGACACTGTCACTCATGCTGAAGACAGGAGACACTGTCACTCACGCGAAGACAGGAGACACTGTCACTCACGCTGAAGACAGGAGACACTGTCACTCATGCTGAAGACAGGAGACATGGTCACTCATGCTGTCACTCACGCTGATTTGAGGAGACACTGTCACTAATGCTGAAGACAGGAGACCCTGTCACTCACCCTGAAGAGAGGAGACACTGTCACTCACCCTGAAGACAGGTCACCAGGCCGCATCCTCAACAGCCTTCACTGCAGCCAGACTCCCAGAGAGTGGGGAGGGATGGTACAAATGGACCAAGCACACACATCTGGGCTGTGTGCAGCAGGGTCGTGACCTTCACTTTACCTGTAATGGTTGAGTAAATTATGCCAAGGATTGGGTCCGGGCAACAGATAAAGGTAAGCACACCTTACATTGCAAAATGCCAACCCATGACTTCTCTGAAGGCGGTAATCCGAGACACGGGGAGGAAGACAGACTCTTCTTTTTCCAATGTGAATCACGTATGTGTTTCTGCAAGAGGAGGAAGGGGGCGCAGAAGAGAGCAGAGTGCAACTCCAGGGAAGGTTTACAATAAAGACTCTGCTTCTGAATTCGGATAAACATGTATTTTCTAATGTAGCGCTTGAAGCCACAGCAGAACCCTTTCCGCACCCCCCCCCCCCACACACACACACCCTGGCGCCATGCAACACTTACGGGGCAGTGTTGGGAATGAGAGAGCCTATTCTTAGTGCACTGTAACACAAAGAAGCCATCATAACGAAGCTCACAATGTTGGGGCTTAATGCACGAGGCAAGACAAAGACACTGGAAATCTACAGCACCAGTATCTATGACACTCACTCACAGCCCTCACACTCGCCCCATCCACACACAAACCACCCACAAACACCACTCAATTACAAACATGAATCCTAGCATTCACACACACCGATCAGGAGGAAGGCGGGGGAAAAGGCAGCCAGCTTACTCACCAGTTTTGGAAACTTCCGTCGCCTTGGAAACCAGGGACCATCCGGGATATCGAAATGCAGGAAGGCACGAGGAAAAAGGAGGAAGAAGCTTTGGTCGCCTTGGAGACCAGGGACCAGCCGAGAGATTGAAATGCAGAGGTAGCCACGAGGAAGATTCACAAAGAGGACACCAGCTACAACACAGCAGCAGCAACGAGGACGCCTAGGAAAGGGTTCAGGAGTGCAAGAGAGCAGGAACAAGATATTATTGAAGCACTCCAGAGGTGCATATTTTTGGCCCCAGTTCCTGGTTTGAATCCTGCAGTTTCTCTGATTGGAGGACAGTCGTCAATGACGTGGTATTCTTTGACAATGTCTTCCAATCAGAGTGCTCCTTGAGGTGTACTGCTCGGAATCCAAAACGTAGAGTAAACGTTTTGGATTCCAGATTGAAGCAGTTCAAAGCAGAACTGCGAAGGGTCGGCGCGACCTCCTTTCCTAAACTCCATGCCCCCTGGGGGTCATGCCCCACAGATTGAAGACCCCTGTACTAGAGTATATAAGTAGAATATGTTGTCAACAGGGCTCCTATATGTTTGTAAACCAATTTGCCCAAAAACAACGAGAGGGCACACCCCAGCACTTTTTGGTGTTTGAAGCCTCGCTGCAGTGCGTTTTTCTATTCCCGAAGTTCACAGTTGGCCTCTTCTGATTCTTTTGAGAAAATTGGTTTACATATATATTCACTGAAAAAAACATAGGTTTTAGGGGTGTTATAGTTAGCTAGAAATTTCACTCATACAAAACCATTGAAATTCCCCCGTTATAGTTAGTTGTACTGACTATAACTCGCGCGCCCGCAATCCACTGCTAATGATGTCACATATTACATCATTCATGACATGGTCAGTGACATCACTGATGACATCTCAAATGACTTCACTGATGACATCCAGGGAATGCGGTTTGGTTTGTTATTTAAATATGTATTATATATATATACACCAATCTGCATTGAAGAATCTGTGGATGTATAAGTGTCTGGATGGAGGATTTCGTAACACTGTGATTGACTGCCTAAATGACTAATTTAAAGTGTCTCACTAAATATATGGGATAGTGATTAAACTGTGTGAATACCTGTATCACTCTATCTCGTGTTGTGTAAACTACTACATAAGTTGGTTACTAGCTATGTGAACGTCTATATTAGTTATTAATTAGTTAAGTGATTATTTGTATGGGATAGTGAATGAATGTGTGTGTGGTTGGATGGGACGTGTGTGACTGTCCAAATATGTGTAAATAGTTGATTTAGTCGGTATATGAGGTTAAGACTGTATGTGGAAACAGTTGTTTGGGTAAGTAAATGTCTTTATGGATGTGGTGATGAGTAAATATATTTCTCAATGATATATGTCCAACAAACTAGAAATGTAAAAAGCAGTGTATGTGACAGTTGTTGTGTATAAATAAATATACCTAAGACTCAGTGATTGTATGAGTGACTGTATGGATAACTGTATCATTTTAATATTGATTTTAAAACACACTTTATGTGTATCACTTTATAACTTTATGATTAAATAAAGTGGTGTTTGTGTAAGTGTATATCTTAGTACATGTACTTACGTTCAATTATTTGCAAAAGTGATTAGAATGTAGGATGTGTGCAGGTGTGTAATGTTGATGTAGGTGTATAAGTATATTTAATAGTATTCCTTTGATCTTTGTTAGCATGTATGACTGAATCTATATGTGTTTAGATGTGTGCGTAAATGTAGGAATTACTAAGTGAGTTTTTAGAAACTTGTATTACTGTGTCAATGGTTTCAAACATGATACTCCATACTTTATAATGAGTGTTGAAAGGTTATGCTACTGTATGATGAGGTATATCAGTTTGTCACATGGATGATGTCATCAGTGATGTCATTTGACATGGCATCAGTGATGTCACTGACCATGTCAAGAATGCTGTAATATGTGACATCATCAACAGTGGATTGCGGGCTCGCGAGTTATAGTTAGTACAACTAACTATAACGGGGGAATTTCAATGGTTTTGAATGAGTGAAATGTCTAGCTAACTATAACACCCCTAAAACCTATGTTTTTTTCTGTGAATTTCTAAGGTTTTTTAAATGCTAATTCCTAACTATAACATATCTGAAACCTATGGTTGTTTCAGTGAATTTCAAAGGTTTTTTACATGCTAATTATTAACTATAACATGTTTGAAACCAATGTTTTTTCAGTAAATTTCAAAGGTCTTCAAAATGCCAATTCCTAACTATAACATATTAAAAACCTATGTTTTTTTAGTGAATTTCAAAGTTTTTTTTAAATGATAATTTTTAAATATAATATTATTGTTGTTTTTCTGAATATTTTTTAACTAAATTTTTTAAATCTTTCTATTTTTAGATATGTTATTTTTTACATTACATTTCACATATATTTTATAAATTTTTCTATATAAAAATGTAATATTTTATATTGTTCATGATAAACTTAAATTATTATTTTTAGTTTTTTTCCCTATTCTTGGAGTCGCGCACCCAAAGCGCACCCTACTCGTTTACTGCGCGAAACGTGTCCGCCATTTTAAGGTCGCTGTCTAGGATCCGTGTAGGGTGCGCGACGGATACAACTTTTCCAACGCGTTTGAATTGCGACTTGTGCACGACTTCTGGCACCTACGTGAGATGTACGTATTACGCGACGTGACAGACGTGCTGTAGCGCGTAACGTCATATGCATATCGGACGCGGTGGGTGCGCGACTCCCGCCATTTTGTTAATGTTGGAAAACTTATTTATATATATTTAATATAAATATTAAGACAAGAGATTATCTGAATATTCTTTAACTTTCTTAAAAAGTACATCACTTTTTATTGCAATTTCGTGAAGTCGCACTGGGTGCGAGCACAGTGTGAGTAGGGTGTGTGCTGAGTGCGCGCATCCTACGTGCATCCTACGCACACCCCATGTGACCTCAAAAAAAGCGATTTGATTGGTTAATTACACTTCCTATGTAAACTATTGAAGGACCCCACCCATTTCAATCACTCCTCTTAGAACTGTTCCTAGGAAAAGAGCTCCTGGGAACATCTTCTGTTCCTTTCTTGTTGGAGAAGACATACACCTGATTCAAGTATGGCTGCAATTCAACCACCATCCTCTGATTTAGAGCATTTTTCAGAGCAGGAATTTGTTGCAGAAGCTCCACCAAAAGAAAGATACACCAGTATTGTTTGACATTTTTTTACATTTCCTCCTGGATTGAAGAAAGTGAATGCGACCAAAGTCACCTGTCGCATTTGCAAGGCAATACTTTCAAGGGGAGACCCCACAAAGAAATACTCTTGTGGAATGACATGTATTGTAGCTGGAATTCCATTCTCCTACAGAACTGTGCATAGAGATTTGGAACCTCAGTGAATTAGGATGGCCTAAAACTCACCTCAGTACCCAAAATCCCCTTACCGAGCTAGCTACAGTGTCTCATTGGTCATAACAAACTCCCAATGTTTAGACAAACCAGAACATGAACTTAGAATACCTCAGGTATAGTGGAACACATGAACACTCTTTCGCTATATAATCATTTCAAACCAGAACGTGGAGTAAATGAGGACACGCGCATATTTGAAATATTTATTTACCAATGCAGGGTTCTCAAACGCAGTATCTTATATAATACAAGCAAACATATTATAAGAAACAAAGTTATCAGCATAGTTACTAGTCCATAGAAAACGAACAGTGACAGCATACTAAGATGCTGAAATGAATAGGAATTAACAACACCTATTTCTCACCCTCCCTATTTAGCATAGTATATTATATCTATGAAGCTCTCTTTTGGGTTTTAGCAGGGCGGGCCCATACCTCAAAATCTCAGTGGCAGAGGATCACATTAAGATTGCAGTATAGCTGAATGCTCAGGCAGCCAGCATGATTTGGAAAAAGTTGGTTGTATCAAAACATACAAAGGCTTGATACGCTGGGCATATTCCGGAATGTATGTCCTCCCGAAATTTAAGAAGCCCAGTAAAGATTGTAATTTTTTCAGTATTCTCGGAGCGCGCAGCTGTGCGCATTTTTCCAGGAAGTGAGGAGCCAAACCTTTACCTTCATTGTTGAGTTCGTAGCCCAGAAACAACACTGTGTACTCTGCAATGTGCGATTTTAAAAGTTACATTTGTAACCCATATTTGCAAAGGTACAAATTAGCTCGTAGCCCAGAAACAACACTGTGTACTCTGCAATGTGCGATTTTAAAAGTTACATTTGTAACCCATATTTGCAAAGGTACAAATTATTCCGTTGACTCGACACAGATGCTCTCAAAGTTCGTCGTCTGTGAGATATATGTCATGCACATACGAACATGCATCCGGGTCAATTCTCTCCAAAAGAGAGACTATGCGGGCAGTAAAAATCCCAGGACTATTCTTATAGCCCATAGGCAAACGGCGAAACTGTTTTAGACACCGCCGCACGTAAAGGAGGTCCATTGGGAACTTAGACCATCCAATCTATGGGCATAAAAACCATTCGAAATATCAAGCGTGGTTTTAAACCGCTTACGCACAAGACTATTCACTAGGGCAGAGCCGTGAGTATTCTGTACTGCACAGTTACGGCAATGCGAGTTTAAATGCCGGTAATCCAACACCAAACGATAGGAACCGTCTGGCTGGTTTACAGTAAAAAGAGGGTTATTCATCGGTGGCACACATGTTTCAATTACACCTTGATATTCCAATTGTTCAAGGATCGCCGCGACGGAAGCCTTGGCTTCACGTCGTATGGGATATTGAGGTTGAGGCTGCGGCTGAGACCATAAAGGAATTTCGTGGCTCGGGGACAATTTATCCCAACCACATTTATTGCGGTATACAGCAGGCGCTAGAGCCAGAGCCCACTCTTCTGCAAAATGCAGCGCATCCTCTTTCGAGACTGTGTTCGCGAAACTGGGGAGGATTACCTCCTCCCCTCGTGGAGCTGCGAGAACAAAAGGTGGGGGCCAGTCAGCCTCAGAAAGCAAAATGTCATACGTAGACGAAAGATTTTCTCAAAATATCCCTTTTATGGTTCGCTGTATGTCACCTTCGATTAACAGACAATTTCAAAAAGTCTATCAGGGGGAGCAACTCTTGTATCAGCTATTTCTATCACAACATAAATATCAGTCGCTGTCACTTTCAGTAGTGGACGCAGGGCCTCTCTCACTATGGTAATCTCCGCCGTGCTGTCCAGCAAGGTCAGAGCCCACGTCAGATTCCGAAACCGCATTCTCACTATCTGTGGCATATCGATGCGCTGTTAAAACCGTGACTTTCTTCTTGGCAAACTGCGGTCTCTTCGGCGTCGAGCCTTCCTGCTTTCCTGCACCGTTTTTCGGGCGGGGCTGGTCACGTCCTTGCTGGCCACCCCGACCCCTGCCTCCCCCTCCACCAACGGTCGCCGAGGCCGATGAGTTCTGAAAGGAATGAGGAGAGCATTGATCAGAAACCTGAAATCGATCAGGAGATTTAATCATCGCGCGATCGCGCAAGTCATACACACATTCGAATTGCACAGGCAACGGAGACGCAGGGCGAGAAGCCTGTGTTTGTTGTTGTTGCTGTTGCTTTCCCTGTTTCTGTTTCTTAGGCCAATTTTGTTTTCTTGGACTTGGGCTGAACTTCCGTTTCCGAAGCTTGTCCCTGGGGTTGCTGTTTCTCCTTAACAGAAAAAGGCTTAAGACCCTTACTATTGCGACCAACGGTTTTAAAAGCCGCCACAATAATTTTCGCTAACTGTCGGGGTTTCTCGACATCGGGAAGCGCCGCCAAAGTGTTCGCAACCTGAAAGTTCACTGCATCCCCCTTGACATTAGCAAGGATGAGATCGCAAACCACATCAAAGGTGCCACACAGGCGCCTACCCAACTCAACCACAAGACTCCAGTCCGTGATCATCTTGAACACGTTTAAGGACCGTAGGCAGCACAGCCATAGACGGAGTGCCGTAGCACCTCGCATAGACCGCTGCAAAAGTCTTACCCCAGGTCTCACAGTCAATGAGTTCAGGGGCCAAATCTTTCGGCAAACTAAGCATTAGAATCCAGTGTTTTTCACCAGGAGTCGTATTAGGAAATACAGCTTCCAGCTGGTCAAATTTCTCGGCAAGCCAGAAAGGAAAATCATCCTTATCCTGGGGTTTCTTGCCCATTACAGCATTGACCATCACGGGACTGAGTTTCAAACTACCCTGTCCATCCGGAAGCGCCGCACCCTCCGGGGGTCCACCCGGAAGATTACGGCCAATGTAGTTCACTAAGACTCCAATCACGACAATAGAGACTACATGTAGTCTACGAAGTTCAGCTAGGTTACAATTGCCGTGTAGAGGATGAGGAGTAAATCCAGCCAAAACAGCCCAACTCGCGCCTGGACGCCACCAAACCAAACTCGATGCTGCCAAACGTCAATAGGACCTTCCTGTGCTCTGTACGGAGTATATTCATTCGGTACAGCAGAGCGAGTGTATGTGTGGAACACACCAGAATTAGCGTCCACCGCCGGAAATGTCACCCACAAATAAAACAGTTCGTATGGGTAAGCAGCGCCCGCACTCCCCACCATTATCACTGCCAAGCCCTCAAAAAGTACATTGTAAATCCGCAAATGATCGCGCACCGCAATGCGACTATGCTGCAGAATGTCCACCGGATTGGCCATGACTGCACAGGAACGTAGAAAAACAAAGGAAACTTTGTAGCACAACTGGGTAGTAATTCAAGGAAACCGTTTTAGTAAGACCTATTTCACAAATAGGTAGGTTTGTTCCGACACCACCGTTTTCCGGAAGCAACAGTGAAGGGGTCAAGGATTGAATGATATACTACTCGAGTGTCATGATATAAGGCCAACAACGTATGGGTGCCATGTAGGAGGAATTCATATCTCCTACAGAACTGTGCATAGAGATTTGGAACCTCAGTGAATTAGGATGGCCCAAAACTCACCTCAGTACCCAATATCCCCTTACCGAGCTAGCTACACTGTCTCATTGGTCATAACAAACTCCCAATGTTTAGACAAACCAGAGCATGAACTTAGAATGCCTCAGGTATCGTGGAACACATGAACACTCTTTCGCTATATAATCATTTCAAACCAGAACGTGGAGTAAATGAGGACACGTGCATATTTGAAATATTTATTTATCAATGTAGGGTTCTCAAACGCAGTATCTTATATAATACAAGCAAACATATTATAAGAAACAAAGTTATCAGCATAGTTACTAGTCCATAGAAAGCGAACAGTGACAGCATACTAAGATGCTGAAATGAATAGGAATTAACAACACCTATTTCTCACCCTCCCTATTTAGCATAGTATAATATATCTATGAAGGTCTCTTTTGGGTTTTAGCAGGGCGGGCCCATACCTCAAAATCTCAGTGGCAGAGGATCACATCATCTTCCACCAGCTCTCTGCATGCGAAGCACCACCAAGTGTGTTACGTGTGTTTTCAGCAAAGCAATAAAAAACCCGCTCAAAGCCAGATTTTTGCAGCAGCTGCATTTGTGTTATGTCTAGGAAGGTGTGAAGATCAGACCTCACAACAACACTGTGTTGAGTTATCCTTGGAGGCTTCAGCACTCACTGTGCAGACAGTGTACCAAGCAAAGCTGATCTCAGAGCAATAACATATTATTTCTCAAGTAAATCACAACGCTCTTCTAGGTTGAAAGCTAAAATAACAATTATGTGTTGTGTGCAAAATGAAGCAAAAGGAAAAATGGCGTTTAAACATTTAATAAGCTCATGCAAACTTAACACAGTATATAGAAAAGAAGTAGCTATTTGACAGTATAAAATGTGGACGGCTGATTGCGTATGGGGAGCAGTCGGTGGATCTGGTGTGTCGAGCCGTTGACCACCACCATTGTTAGTTTTCTTTTCTCCTCTCCTCCCAGTTTTTAGTTCTCTTTTACAAGTTAACATTTTTCCCCTGTTTAATCGTTCAAAAAATCCCTCCAAAAAAAACAACAAATAGAAAAAAAAAGTTATTTTCAGAACTAACTACTCTGGTTAAAGAAAGAGCTAAACTAGTATGCTAGTGTGTGAGAGTTTAGATGAATGTATGTGTAGTGCATAATTGACTGTAAAAAAAAAATTCTGATGTGTGGTGAATGCATAAGTGCAGAATTATACAGAAGTGCTGCAGCATGACACTGTAAACTGTTTAACTACAGCATGCTGTGGTACTTCCGAAGCACAGGGATCTAACATATGTATATAAATATGTTGCAGCTCTGTGCTTCACTTTGCACAGCTGCTTAAACTGCAGCCATGTGGTGCCACAGGCACCCTTGCACCATGGTGCAAAGATGTCAGTATCATGCAGAGATTATTTTTGTGCAGGAAGGGACACCTTCCTGCACAAAAACAATCAGTAAAGGCATTTTTCTCCTTCAATACATGCTGTGTATTGCAGCATATATTGAAAGTGAAAAAATGAGGAGAAGTGAAAACAATTTTCCTCGTTGTGCTTTGCTATACCAATAGAAGGATGGTGTAGCATTCACAAACATGTCCGGATTTATGACTTCTGATAAATCTGGAGATGTCTCTTGTTCTATGAGTCTTCTGTGCAAGCACACACAGCAAAACCTATAGAACACCTTTTAAACGCAAAGTACTGTGTATGATGAGATTATATTTACACGGAAAAGAAAAGGTATACAGAATGCCTTTTCCTCACCTTATTAATAATAAGAAAGAGAGTTAATGGCTAGGCATATTGTTATTATAAGAGTAAATTTCTATACTGATAACAGAGAACAAGATACATTTACAACTACGTACGTTTTAGGGAACTGATAGGACATGTTTATATATTACTGAAGGGAAGGGATGCAACCGAATATGACATTTGCAAAAACACTGACTGACGAGGTTTAAGTTAAAGAGTTTCATTTATTTTAATTCTAAAATTATCAAGACCTCCAAAACAACCATATCAGTCTATTCTGTACTATACCATATATCTTGCAGACAGGTGTTCTGAAGCTGTCCCCTATTTTATACCTGTCTGCATTGGAATTTTCTGGCAGAAATCTAGTCCATCCATGTTCCTTTTCTTCAACTGTGTGGAAACACAGTCCATTGTGCATTTTAAAACGTACTAAAACTTACCTTAACAGCAATACAAGCAAAAAAACGTACACATTTTATTCACTTGTTTTTTATAATCTAAATGGTGGTAAATTTGATATTTTAAAATTAGGATCTGTAAAAAAAAAAAAAGTTGTAACATAATAATAAATTTTTAGTAGCACATCATAATTTTAACATTTTACAAAGTAATTTCTTTGCCGTTTTTGCTGTCCTCAGAATATATTGAATTTCACTAGAAATAGTGATTTCAATCGTACTCATCACATAACAGCGGGCAAAAAAAGAACAATCAATTAGATTAGATTAATAAAAAAATCCATCTATAGTAAAATATTAGATAATACAAATCACACATATATAAAATGATTACTGCTAGGAAAATGTTATAACTTAAATTTCTAAATACTATAAATGATGTCAATTAAAATTATACCCCGGGAAAATGTGCAACAAAAAGTCCATAAATCAAAGAAATACCTTTCCTTGAGGCCAAATTGTATTTTTGCAAACATTTTTATGTAAATTATCCAATGGTAATCCTAATAAATCATAATAATAAATTCCTCAGAGGCTGAATTATCTTCCTAAAACTTTGGCTTTAAAAATATTAGGTAGGAATTCAGAAGGCAAACATTGTTTGAAAACCAACTCAGCATCATTACAAAGGCTCCAGCCTTATTCACTTTTTAAATAGGCAGTTTAATGTCCAGATGTTGTTGAAGGACCACCATGGAAAATATTTGCTACTGCTACAAAAGTCCTTCCTGATATTGATAGTTGTGTAGCTACAAAATGTTTTATTAAAGTTTCCAATTTTCTTCTGTCACCCGCAAACACCACCAATTGATCCGATCCACCAAGAAATCAGCATTCAAGGATCGACTCGACAACAAAGCCCACACCAGCAAGGAACTATTCAACATCGTCAAAGAATTTACCTACCCCACCGCCGGCACCAACGACATCACTCCCTCCCAAGACCTCTGCGACTCTTTATCCTCTTTCTTCCACAACAAAATCGCCGACATACATAACAGCTTTGAAAACCAGTCCGATGAACAGCCCACTCCACCCACCTCCGAACCAAAACAGCACTCTCACAACCTTTTCGCCTGGAACCCAATCACCACTGAAGACACCATCCGCCTGATGAACTCCACTCACTCAGGATCACCAACCGACCCATGTCCCCACCACATCTTCAACAAAGCAGACTCCATCATCGCACCCCATCTCCGCGATGTCATCAACTGTTCCTTCAACTCCGCTACCTTCTCGGAAAGCTGGAAACATGCCGAACTCAGCGCCCTTCTGAAGAAACGCACAGCAGACCCCTCTGAACTTAAGAACTACCACCCCATCTCACTCCTCCCGTTCCCTGCCAAAGTCATTGAGAAAGCCGTCAATAGTCAGCTTGCCGCCTTCCTTGAATCCAACAATTCCCTCGACCCTTTACAGTCCGGCTTCCGAACCAAACACAGAACCGAAACCGCCCTCATCGCAGCTACAGATGACATCCGAACGCTACTGGACAACGGAGAAACAGTTGCCCTCATCCTACTCGACCTCTCCGCCGTCTTCGACACAGTATGTCATAGCACACTCATACAACGCCTCAACAATGTCGGAATACAAGGAAAAGCTTTGGATTGGATCATCTCGTTCCTCGCCGGAAGAACCCAGAGAGTCCACCTCCCCCCATTCAAATCAGAGGCCACCGAAGTCATCTGTGGTGTACCACAAGGATCTTCACTCAGCCCCACCCTCTTCAACGTATACATGAGTCCCCTCGCATCCATCGCGCGCCAACAAAACCTCAACATCATCTCCTACGCAGACAACACCCAGCTGATCCTCTCCCTCACCAAAGACCCAAACACCGCCAAAACCAATCTACACGAAGGAATGAAAGAAGTAGCCGAATGGATGAAGAACAGCCGTTTAAAACTTAACTCGGACAAAACGGAAGTCCTCATCTTAGAATCATCCCCCTCTGCCTGGGACGACTCATGGTGGCCACCGGCCCTGGGTACAGCACCCATACCTACATATCACGCACGTAATCTGGGCTTCATCCTAGACTCCTCCCTCTCGATGACCAGACAAGTCAACGCCGTCTCATCTTCATGCTTCAACATCCTACGCATGCTCAAAAAAATCTTCCGCTGGATCCCCACCGAAACAAGAAAGACAGTCACCCACGCACTGGTCACCAGCCGACTGGATTATGGAAATACCCTTTACGCCGGGACCACAGCCAAACTACAGAAAAAACTCCAACGCATCCAAAATGCCTCAGCCAGACTCATACTGGACATTCCCCGTCATGCTCACATTTCCGGTCACCTGAAGGATCTCCACGTCAACAAGAGAATAACGTTCCGTCTCCTCACCCACGCACACAAGGCCCTCTACGACCTAGGACCCGAATGCCTCAACACACGACTGTCCTTCTACACACCCACCCGCCAACTACGATCATCCAATCAAGCCCTTGCCGCAATTCCGCGCATCCACAGATCCACCATGGGAGGAAGATCCTTCTCCTACTTAGCGGCCAAAACCTGGAATTCTCTCCCCACTCACCTCCGACTTACACAGAACCACCTCTCCTTCAGAAAGCAACTAAAAACCTGGCTATTCGATAAGTAATGCACCCACCCTCCCTCAAGCGCCTTGAGACCCTCTGGGTGAGTAGTGCGCTATACAAATTCCTGAACTTGAACTTGAACTACAAAGATGCATCATTAAAATTATATATTCTCCATATGTTTGTGTAAATGATGTTGATAACATTTCTGATTTGCATTGGCTACACTCCATGTTTTGATTTGCAGCTTTAACTAATTTATTGAAAGACACTGATTTACAATCCGGTAATGTTAAATATAAAAATATTTCAGTGTCTACATTACTGCTACATGTATACATACAATTATCACAATAATGATCCCATTTATAACAAAGGCCAAAAATACTCTAAAAGTCTACACCTTCATTTTCCAAAACAGTAAGCATATACATTAAAAATTCCTGAGCATCTTGTTGGATATTTTGTGTAAATTGTATAGAACCAGAACATACATCCAAAAGATTACGAACATCAGAAACGCTTTGTATTTTACTTTTATCAGTTCTCAATTTTCCATAAACAGAATGAAACAAGGAAAACAAATCTTTTTTCCCAATTCTCCATAATTTGCTGTTGCAAACCTTCAACAAAAAAAACAACATTGACCACTACATTAGCATAGCAGTTGACACCAGAACTATTTTCAAACTGATAACCAACAATCTCTTCAACAGTGTCCTTTATCTTTTTGCTTGCAATTACATTATCTTTTTTTTTGCTTCTCTACACCTTCAGTACAGATATTCTCATACCTTCTTTTTCGACCAACCACACACTTTTCAAATACAGGATATTGACCTAAATTAGGAGCATATGTTCTTCTTAACCTATTATACTCTTTGACACAGTTGGCATCTGAAGTAACGTTTGTATCATCAAAATCAATAAAAAACAAACCAGATAATGTTCTAAATCGCGACAAAGCAACATATGCCATACCCTCTTTAAACCCAGTATTTCCAATGTTCACCAAAGCACTGTCAACACTTAAACCTTGAGATTTATGAATAGTCACTGTACATGCCAGAGAAACTGGAAACTGTTTTCTACGGACATATAAATCTTTACCAAGCATAAAACGAACTGAACAACAACCAATTTGTTTAACTTCTTCAATCTGATCACATTTAATTTTTATGAATTTAATACCATCTTTATTTTGTTAATTAACAAAATCACCAACTTTGTCCATTGCTCCATTAACTAAACCTTCTTCTACATCCAAATTATGCCTTACACTTATCTGACAGTTTCTACATGCACATAGATTCTTTTCTAAACCAGCAGTTTTAGATATTGATTTTTTGAAAGAATCCAATTTTGTCTTCAATTTTTCGGTCAAAATAATAGTGATTCCTTCATGCTCTATTTTATCAATGGCTTCCATTTTTAGTATTTCTTCATTTTCCAGTTTCAAGAGTTGTTCATTGAATATGGAACACTCACGCAGTGTTGGCATTAAGCAGGTTAGAGTAATCGAATCTGCAAAGCTTGTTTGCCATGATCAGTCAGTAGTCCAATTCTTATATCTTGGAGAATAGTTCCATAATCAACATCATTTGCCTGTCCCATATTTGTAATGAGTTCTTTGTATTCAAAATATGACCAAATGTCCAAGTTTCCAACACTACCCAGAGACTTTCAGGTGTCTTCATGCGCAAGTGTTTTAAATACTGGTTGTCCTTTTACACGAGCCCGTTGCAGTAGATCTCCAAAAACTATGACATATTTTCCTCCAAATAACACGTCATACTCTGTTTTAAGAATTTGCTGCATACTTAAATGCACAAAGGCTAGCATTAAGTTTTATACCATGCTTACCTCATCAATAATGAGAAGTTTCATTTTCTTCAAGACTCTTAAAACTTCACAACAAGGTTCTCCAGATAGCTTGTGGTATTCCAATTTGTATTCATGTTCTACTGGTAGCATTAGTAAACAATATAATGTAATTCTTTTAATGTTGTGTGCTGCCAACCCAGTTGGAGCAGTGACAACACAAGACAAATTCGACTGAGTTGTTTTCTGTAGATAACTTGTAATTACTTTAATGAAGAAACTATTTCCTATTCCAGCTTGTCCACTCACGTACATTTGGATAGGTTGAAATGACGTGCATGAGCATTCTTTCTTTTCACCAAGTAATCTATGGTCAATCTGTTATCTCACTTGCTCATATATTTGTTTTTGCTCAACATTTAGTTGTTCTTTCAAGTTTGCTAAGTTAGTTACATCTTCTTGAGCTTGATGTATTGCTGTTTCCACCTCATTCATGGCGATTGCTGTTTCATTTTCAACAATTGGTTGTCCTAGTGGATCTTGACTCAGCGCAGCAGAACTTTGACTTTCATGAGAACTGTCTCTAGCAATTTCAGCTGCAATTGTAGCTTCTTGATCAATTTCATTGTTCAACATTTTCACATAATTTGCAAAAGCACTGCATTGTGTGCTATCTTTACAAGCATTAAAGGAATCTTCATAGCTCTGGAAATCTCCAAGTAATATCAGTTCTGAACGCCATGGTTTGAATAGTTGTAAAAGGGCTAAATAGTAAAATTCCCTTTTATCAGCAGTGCCACAACTTAGCTTCCTGTGATTAATAAAACTTATTTTTGTTTGTTTTACCAAACATCCTTCGGAACCAATGACTCCATATTTTCCATCATTGATGTTCTCTGTAGTATTCCGTTTAAAAGTGTAGTTTTGTAGCACTTCATAGAGACACATGTTCTTAAGATGATGACTTCTGTTTGGATACATTGCGTCCAACATATTTGTTTTCAAAATATCTATACTTTTTGGATCTTTTTCTGCTAAATATTCAATTTTTTGTACAGATTTCAGTACTCGATTTCTCATTGCTGCAAGACCTAGACTCACATAAATTATTCTTCTAGATTTGGAGTGTAGACTTGCAGATGATAACTTATCTGAGCATTCATATGCTCCGATTTCTCGTTGCGATAACATCTTCAAACTGAAACTGTATAATTTCTTACTTAGAGTCTTTTCGTGAGAAATCTCTTCCCACATTTCTTTCAATTTCGTCTTTTCTGATTTTGTAATATAAGATGTTCCATATCGAGCAACAGCAATGGAATGGTCCGCAACATAATGAATATCCATGTTAGAATTCCACATGGAAAAAATAACTGGGTTATAGACATTTATGTATTTTGACTCTTAATTTTTTCTTAAGTTGTAGGTATTTTTTGGAGACTTTCTTGTGATAGTATGTCGCAAAGATGACATAAAACTGTTCACTCTTCCTTTCAATATTACAGGACGTGGAAATCCAAAATGACATTGGGTGTAGAACTTGTCCTTAGATTTGTACTTTCGTCGACAGTATTTTCCACATCAGTGGCTTTGCAATCGTAACACTTGTGCTCTTAAGTTGTTTTCTTCTGTGCTTTTGGTTACATATTGCATATTGTTCAATAAAACTCAAAACAGTATCATCCACATCTATTCTAAATTTGGGAGCGTCCTTAATCCATAACAGCATATGTAAATGAGGAGCACCTCTTGCTTGATACTCCTTTCTCCAAAAGAAATCCACAACTTCTCAAAGAGGAGGATTTTTTTCATTGAAGATAAAAGACATCAAAGCCTCAAATCTAAGATTGAAATACCTGCATACATTAACAGGATCCAAAGAGCACAATTCTCCAGGTGTCTTGTATTCAATATTTTTTATATTAGAATTTGCCTCTCGAAGAAATTCTAGTAAATCATCCCAAGCGTACTCAGCACAACTTAGGGTAAGGAACCATGTTGGAGTTCCTAAGTTCCGTACCATACATTTCAGTTCTCCATGACGATGGTACCAATATTCATTAGTGCCACGCTGACATGCCATCAAATTAATGAGCTGAGATTCTAGATGATCATCTCTCTGGTGCACTTTATCCATAACATCTTTTGCAGATACATTTTGCAGATGTATTCCAGTTTTTAGAATATGATTGACTGCATATGAAAGTCCAGAAAAGTCACTTTCAAACAAAAGATGAAATATATAAGGGATACATTATCAAAATCTTGGATCTTCTGCATAAAATCTTGTTTTCCGATATTCAGATGCAGAAATCTGAATAGGACGTTCATCATATCGTCCTCCTTTTTCAGTTGGGAACAACTGTGGAAAACAACGAGCTTCCAAGCTCTCTTCCCATACACTCATGGGAGTTCCTTTTTATTTTTTTTATTTGGAACAAGTCAATAGTGTTCCCTATCACTTCTTTTGAATAAAGTGGATGCACACTGTAATGTTCATAGATTTCTTCACATCTTAACATATCCACTTTTTCAATTTGTCCATTTGACGTTTCAGTATCTTCTACTAAAACGATTTCTTCTCCTACATAAACATTCTTATAGTATGTAATGTTTTTATCAAATTCAATGTTGCCTTTTGCACTTTCCTGACATCCATTAACTCCTGCCGGGTTTTTTTGTTCTTAGTCGGCACACCATTAACAAGAATAACTAGTGGTTCACTTTCTATACTCTCTACACCAATAGTTTCAATATTTTTCTTTAAATCTAATGGTAAATACACAACTCTTCCTTGTAATCCTCTTTGTAAATCTGAAGAAGGCAATTTACCTGTTTTAGGCTCCATACGAACAGTAGCCTGAAATGGAGGCACACATTGAATGAGAATAGACTCATAGGTGTTTAAATCTATCAGTTATGGAGGAATTGCAACCAACTCTAGGTTATTATAAACAGCTCTAGCGGGCATTTTCTTCTCTTCTAATTTGTTATAACAATATTTACAAATACACTGATCAGAATCCAAATCAAAACGATTTTCTACCAACAAATAAGTTGCAAATTCTTTCCATTTATCATTATTTTATTTTTCACTTTTTAAACACAGATCAACACTCCTAGTCTGATTTTTGTAGTGAGTTCGGCGACAACAAATACAAGAAATGTTTGGCCTTTTACCTGAAATCACCTTAAACTTTGTAATTTAATTTTGAACATTTTTTGTACAACTATGTTCAACATTCTCTACAACATTTTATTCTATTAATGTCTGAGTTTCTTCAGCTCTTCTTCTGAACCAAAGTACCAAAACTCAATATCATCACAAACCTTTTGCACGTCTGATACTGACCCAAGTAAAAGAGCACTGTTAAACTCATTTAACTTTAGTGCTGGACTTTTTGCATGATACAATCTTCTAACTAACTTCCGCATTTAAGTATGTTGTACTGCCAACATCCTGAAATGATGAAAAACACTTTGACACACTTTCCTAGAAAGACAAGTCAGAAATGACCATATAAACCAGTATGTTTTTTCACTCTGCAAGGGTCTAGTCCTTGCAACACCTTCATCTTTTGTTTAAAACTTTTTTCACAATATGCTTGTAAGAAATTGCGTAATTTATCAATAGATTCTTGTCGTACACGACAAATACTACTACAAGCCCAAGTGTACATTGGGGCTTTAGGATGTCTGTCTAGAACTTCATCAGCTATAACTTTTTCTGCATTTCTAGGAACCATTTGCTCTTTCTCATTTGGACAACCATTTTTCACCTCATAAGCTCCACCACTGGTGTCAACTGCAAGCAACAAATGATTGCTCTGTAAATAACTCTCTTCATTAAAAAAAGGCCCAGAACTTGAAGAGTGTTTCTATTCTCCTAAAAAAATATCACAAAAATTACTTTTGGTAATTACTCTTTTCCTCTTACTTATGGCCTTCATTAAATGGATTAGTTTATCTAGTGATCGAATTCTGTTTATCACTAAAAATAAAGAGTTTCCTCTTTACTTCAAAAGCCTATTCAACAATGGATTCGATATGCTTCTTCTTTTTATAAAATACTGTTCTCTTCCTATATTTATTCGTATCTTTCATCAAATTATGGACTACTCTGTTGTAAAATATATTTTTGCGCAATTCTTTATATTTATTTTCTCTTCTTTTACTATAAGCTGTATCCTTTGTTTTTACATTGCCTTTTTTCCTTTCCTATTTGCACTTTTTTAATGTTTGGAACATTTTCACTGCTTTGCACATTTGCATTTTTTTTTCTAAATCTAGTAATATTTTTTATGAAGTCCTTTGTGGTCTTATCAGAAATGTTTCTCTTTTTAGCCACATTATCTTGGTCTCCTAATACTCGAGGTTGAGATTTTCTCAAGTAAGTATCCTTTTTCTGACCTTTTTTCTTCTTTGTTTCTCCGGCATAACAACTTTATTTTAAGGATGATAAACAGTATCTGTAAAAAAATAAACACAAATAAGTATTTATTAACAATTTAAAAAAATTATACATTTTTATTACTATACAAACACATTTCATGTAAATTCTGACTAAGGCCTGAAGCATAACTGTGAAGCTGATAAGGACACTACATACATAATGCATAGCAGTTTGAAGCACTCCATAACAGTAGAACCTGAAGCACTGCATGACTACATGCACATTTACTAAATGATCACAATACTATAAGGAAAGACACTGAGTGAATTCATAATTGGTTCACTTTTCATTTAATAAATAGATTACTCATGGTACATAAACATTCCCTATGGTTTTGCAACAGTACAGATTTAGAATTTACAGAAGTGCACTGCTGTTTGTCTAGTGTAGGGAGTCGTGCTGGGGTACTGTTCTAGGGTAGTGCAGTGGTATTTCAGTAGTGTAGGAGGTCCTGTTGCCATAGATTTAAGGTTTAGGGTAGTGTAATAGTGTTTCAAAAGGGGTTGTGCTAAGGTAGTGTTTTAGAGTTTAGGGTACTACACTGGTGATTGGGTAGTATAGGTGGTTGTACTGGGGGTAGATTTAGGTTTTTGGCTAGTGCAGTGGTCTTTCTGTAGTGTAGGGGGTCCTGCTGGGATAGTGTTCTAAGGTAGTGCAGTGGTGTTTATATAGTGTACGGGGTCATGCTAGGGATAGTGTTTTAGGGTTTAAGATGTGTGTACTGTAGGGGGTCATGCTGGGGTAGTGCAATGGTGTTTGAGTAGTGTAGGAGGTCGTGCTGGGGTAGTGTTCTAGGGTAGTGCAGTGGTGTTTATGTAGTGTATGGGGTCATAATAGGGATAGTGCTTTAGAGTTTAAGGTAGTGCAGTGGTGTTTGTGTAGTGTATGGAGTTGTGCTGGAGTAGTGTTTTAGGGTAGAGCAGTAGTGTTTGGGTAGTGTAGGGGGTCATGCTGGGGTAGTGCTCTAGGATAGTGCAGTCGTGTTTGGGTAGTGTAGGAGGTCATGCTGGGGTAGTTTTAAGGTTTTGGATAGTGCACAGGGCCAGACTGGCTACCGGGCAGTTTGAAATGCTGCTGAGCTGGGGGCTGATTTCGTTCATGGAGACCTGCATGGTTAATCGAAATTCGTTTTGCTCGAATTATTTTGAAGCACACACAGGTCTCCATGAATGAAATCAGCCCCCACTGCAGTGGAATCAACACCCAGCTCGGCAGCATTCCAAACTGCCCGGTAGTCAGTCCGGCCCTGGTAATGCAATGGTGTTTGAGTAGTGTACAGGGTTGTGCTGGGTAGTGTTTTAGTGTTTTGGGTAGTACAGTGGTGTTTATGTAGTGTAGGGAGTCGTACTAGGGGTAGATTTAGAATTTAGATTAGGGCACTGGTGTTTGTGTAGTATAGAGGGTTGTGCTGTGGTAGTGTTTTAGGGTAGTCCAGTAGTGTTTGGGTAGTGTAGGGGGTCATGCTGGTGTAGATTTAAGGTTTAGGGTAGTGCAATGGTGTTTGGGTACTCTAGTGGGTAGTGCTGTTATAGTGTTTTTACAGTTTAGGGTAGTGCATTGGTGAATGGGTAGTGTAGAAGGTTGTGCTGGGGTAGTGTTCTAGGGTAGTGGGGTGGTGTTTATGTAGTATACAGGGTCATGGTAGGGAAAGTGTTTTAGGTTTTAACGTAGTGCAGTGGTGTTTGTGTAGTGTAGGGGGTTCTGATGGGGAATAGTGTTCTAGGAAATACAGTGGTGTTTGGGTAGTGTACGAGATCGTGTTGGGGTAGATTTAAGGTTTAGGGTAGTAAAGTGGTGAAAAGGTAGTATAGGTGGTCGTCTAGGGTAGTGCATAGGTCTTTGTTTAGTAAAGAAAATTGTGCTAGGGATAGTGTCACTGCAAGAGTACATGTACTTATATGTCTGCAAACACATAAAGCAACCACATCATTCTCTCTCAATTTTCCCAAATGGACCCTGACTCACAGTGTGATTCAAGACAAATAACAATATTTCTTATAACTGTAATAGTAGGATAGTACAGTGGTGTTTGGTAGTGAAAAGGGTTGTGCTGGAGTAGGTTTAAGGTCTAGGGCAGTACAATGCTGTTTGGGTAGTGGGGGAGGACGTGCTGGGATAGTGTTCTAAGGTAATACAGTGGTGTTTGGCTACTGTAAGAAGTCGTCCTATGGTAGATATAAGGTTTTTGTTTTTTGTTTTTTTCTTACACTACCCAATGGTGTTTGGGTAGTGTAAGAGGTTGTGCTGGCGTAGGTTTAAAATTTAGGGTCCTGCAATAGTGTTTGGCTAGTGTAGGAGGTTGTGCTGAGGTAGTGTTCTAGGGTAGTGCAATAGTGTTTAAGCAGTATACGGTGTCATGCTAGCGATAGTGTTTAAGGTTTAAGGTAGTGCAGTGGTGTGTGTCTAGTGTAGGGGGTTGTGTCGGAGCAATGTTCTAGGGAAGTACAGTGGTGTTTGGGTAGTGTAGAAGGGTGTCCTGGGGTACATTTAAGGTTTAGGGTAGTGCAATGGTGTTTGGGTAGTGTAGGAGTTCATGCTGGGATAGTGTTCTAAGGTAGTACACTGGTGTTTGGTTAGTGTAAGAGGTCATGCTGTGGTAGATTTAAAATGTAGGGTAGTCCAATGGTGTTTGGGTAGTGTAGGACATTGTACAAGGTTAGTGTTCTAGGGTAGTGCAGTGGTGTTTATGTAATGTACAGGGTCATGATAGGGATCGTGTTTAGGGTTTAAGGTAGTGCAGTGGCATTTGTGTAGTGCAGGGGGCCGTGCTAGGGTAGTGTTTTAGGAAAGTACAGTGGTGTTTGGGTAGTGTAAGGGATCGTGCTGGGATAGGTTTAAGCTTTAGGGTAGTGCACTGGTGTTTCGGTAGTATAGGAGCTCATACTGGGATAGTGTTCTAAGGTAGAACAGTGGTGTTTGGGTAGTGTAAGAGGTCGTGCTGTGGTAGATTTAAGGTTTAGGGCAGTGCAACGGTGGCTGGGTAGTGTAGGGGGTTGTGCTGGAATAGTGTTTTACCATTTAGTTTAGTGCAGTGGTGAATGGGTAGGGTAGGGGGTCATGCCGGGGGTAGATTTAGGGTTTAGGGTTGTGCAGTTGTGTTTATGTAGTGTAATAGATTGTGCTGAATTACTCTTTTAAGGTAATACAGTGGTGTTTGTCTAGTGTAGGGGGTCGTGCTGGAACAATGTTCTATAAAAGTACAGTGGTGTTTGGGTAGTGTAGAAGGTTGTCTTAGGGTACATTTAAGGTTTAGGGTAGTGCAATGGTGTTTGGGTAGTGTAGGAGGTCAGTCTGGGATAGTGTTCTAAGGTAGTACACTGGTGTTTGGGTAGTGTAGGAGGTTGTGCTGGGATAGATTTAAGGTTTAGGGTAGTAAAGAGGTGAATAGGTAGTGTGGGTGGTCATGCTGAAGGTAGTGTCACTGCAAGACTACATGTACTTTTTTGTCTGCAAAAACATCAAGCATGCATTCCAAATATTTCAGAACTGCATTTTACTATTAATACTAAACTCATTTTGGAAACACATAACCAATGACCATTTTCTAATTCTACCAAAATGTGAGAACACAATACAGTTTTTACCCAATTACATGTCGGGAAACACATGAATTCCCAAAATGCTTCTCTCAGAGTGATTCCTAAATGCACAGACTCACTGTGTGATTCTAGACAAATAACACATTTTCTTATAAATACAGTAGTGGGATAGTATAATGCTGTTTGGGTAGTGTAAGGGGTCCTACTGTGATAGATTTAAGCTTTAGAATAGGGAAATGGTGTTTAGGTGCAATAGGGAGTCACATTCGGGTAGTGTTCTAGCATAGTGCAGTAGTGTTTATGCACCATAGGGGATCATGTTAGGGATTGCATTTTAGGGTTTAAGGTAGTGCAGTGGTGTTTGTGTAGTGTAGGAGGTCATTGTAGGGTAGTGTTCTAGGAAATAAAGTGGTGTTTGGGTAGAGTAGGAGATTGTGCTGAGATATATTTAAGGTTTAGGGTAGTAAAGTGGTGAATAGGTAGTATAGGTGGTCATGCTGGAGGTAGATTAAGGGTTTACAGTAGTGCAGTGGTGTTTGGCTAGCGTAGGAAATCATACTGGGGTAGTGTCACTGCAGGACTACATGTACCTTTTCTTCTGCAAAAACATCAAGCATGCATTCCATATATTTCAGAACTGCATTTTACTTGTAATACTAAACTTATTTTCGAAACACATAACCAATGACTACTATCTAATTCTACCAAAATGTGAGAACACAATATGTTTTTAACCAATTACATGTCGGGAAACACATGAACTACCAAAAAGCTTCTCTGAGTGATTCCTAAATGGACAGACTCACTGTGTGATTCTACTCAAGCAACTCTATCTCTTGCTTTTTACCAAAACAGATTTACCACTCAACAAGACCTGATGTAACTCTACACATTTCACAACATGTTCTACTACTCATTAGTATAGAGTGCTTCTATTAGTATAATTCCTAAATGCACACAAGACTCACTGTGACACTCTAGACAACCAACACTATCCATTGCATTTTACCAAAACACATTTCATAGTGTAGAATGAGTACTGCAATTCAATGTAGAAACTTGAGTCATTTTTGCAAACAAATAAAAAATAACTGGTTTATAATTCTACCAAAACATAAGAACAGCATAGTTATCTGTCTGCAACCACATAAAGTACACAAATGCTTATCACAGAATGCTTTTTAAATGCACACACACTCACAATAAAATTCTAGAGAAAAAAAAAGTATTCCCTGCAATTTAGGTTGACAAACACATTAGTCTGATTAAAATAAAAATGCACCACATAAATTCCCTCACAAATTAATAACTCACCTTTTAAATTGTTTTGTAGAACAAGAAGTATTTCAGTCACACAGCAGATTTTCTTATACAGAATCTCTGTTTTGAACACCTCTCAAGAGAACCAAATAATGGCACAGTTTCCCTCTCATTTTGAACACATATACACCTTCACATCAAATCACATTGCTTCCCTCATTAATTCAAAAGCAAACACACATTTCTATTGGTTACAGATTTCAACCCTTTCCAAATGACATACATTTCAACCCTACCCCGAATCTGCCTTTTGCCTGTTACCATTGAAACAGTTCATGGAACACTTAAGTGAGCACACAAGTCTAAAGTTCATCACACAATGTTGCTAATCAAAACAGCAAGTGTGCTTGACTTCGCAATATACCAGCTCATCCTATGTAAAGTTCTTTTCAATCACTTTCTGATAACCAATAAGAATCATGCTTTTAAAAAACAGAAGCGTGTACCCTAGTTTTCAGTGTAGAATGTTGTCAAACAACCAATGATTTATTTTCTGTTTTTCAACACTGCATGTTATCCACCATTTTAGAAAAATCTTAGTTTTCAAACTGCCACTTCATTTACAGAGACCATCTGAGTGCATCCAGCCCTCCCTTCAAGATGCTTAGAGTGTGGATTGTGGGCCACAGTTTTATTTTCTGGAGCCAAAGGTACACAGAACAGAAAGGAATTCACAAAGACCTAGGTTTACCAAATGTAGACATTAAATGGATTGGACCGAGAGGGTTAATTTGGCACCAATTGATGCCATTGCATAAATCCTTTTTGCATCGCCAACACCCTGACCTCATAATTGTGCACAGTGGTGGCAATGACCTAGGCACTTTGACTGGGGTAGGTCTGGAAATGCTTATGAAGGACTCTTTTGGAGAATTTATGTCACTTTTACCCCAAACTGCCTTTGTCTATTCTAACATATGCAGCCAACGCGTACAAGTCATGCACCACGCACGCTGGAGACGCGTACACTATCGGTTAGATGCCGTGCATACATTTGTGCACACCAGGGGCCAAACTGAGCACCACGCTAGGTGCATGACTCCTAATTTTACCATAAATAAAATGTGCCCCTATTGGTAATATTTATTATTCCCGGGGACCCAATCCCCCGGGGCTTATGTAATACGTTGGAGACCGTGGGGGGAGCCCAAATGCCCCCACGGTCCCAGCCGGCTTCCCGCATCCTTCCGGAACTGGCATTGCTTTTCCTCAGTGAGAGCAGCTAACATGCTGCTCCCCCTGAGGAAAAGCAGTCTGCTTTCCTATTTGGAAGAGAGAGCAGGTTAACCTGCTCTCTCTTCCAAATAGGAGAGCAGTTTGCAATGACAGGGTGGGAGCCGTGCGGCTCCCGCCCTGCCATTGCAAACAGTAGTGTCCCAGGGGTGGGTACCCCGGGACACTGCAGGAGCCGGCCCTGGGGGTGGTGGTCCCCAGGGCCATTGAGGGCTCCAGGATTGGGGCCACCTGGCCCCCCTCGCACACATTAAAGAAGCCCCAGGGGTTGTAGTCCCTGGGCCTGGGGGGCCTCAGAGCCCCACCTCAATTAATGTTTCGAAGCTCGGGGTGGCGGTCCCCAGGGCTAGAGGGGCCTAAGACCCCACACCCTTTTTTAACAAGCCCCGGGGGTGGCGGTCTCCGGGGCTGTGGGGAGTTAAGTTACAGCCCTGGGGGTGGCTGTCCCCACGGCAGTGTGTGGGGGATTGGGACCCCCCAAACAATTTTTTTTAAATGCCCCTGGGATTTGGCCCCCCGCGGGCTAATAACCTTTAAACCACAGGAACCCGTGCTTCGTTTTTGCCACTGGAGTCAAGCTATCCTGGCTGAAGACGGCTGATAGCCAGAAACCGGTCCTAGGATGCTTGATTCCGGTCCAGGGAAGACATGGCATGGCAGTTCTGGCTGGACTGTTCCCATGAGGCAAAGGCTCAAGACTGATTTACATACGGCCATGTCTGAACTGGGGTGGCTTGGTGAGAAAAATAATGATGGATTAAACACAGATCTGTTACTGGGGGTGAATGTTTTGCCATTGTAAACATTCCTTCCATCATCTTGTGTGTTTTGCTATTCATCCTTTGTGGGAAGGGTATGCCCAGACGTGGGTCCCGTGCTCACTAAGCCACTGGAGTCAAGCTATCCTGGCAGAAGACGGCTGATAGCCAGGAACCGGTCCTAGGATGCTTGATTCCTGTCCAGGGAAGACATGGCTTAGCAGTTCGGGGTGGACTGTTCCCATTAGGCACAGGGTCAAGACTGATTTGCATATGGCATGTCTGAACTGGGGTGGCTTGGTGAGCAAAATAATGATGGATTAAACTCAGATCTGTGACTGGGGGTGAATGTTTTGCCATTGTGCAACATTCCTTCCATCATCTTGTGTGTTTTGCTGTTCACCCTATGTGGGAAGAGTATGCCCAGACGTGGATCCCGTACTCACTAAGCCACTGGGGTCAAGCTATCCTGGCTGAAGAACGCTGATAGCCAGAAACTGGTCCTAGAATGCTTGATTCCAGTCCAGGGAAGACATGGCTTGGCAGTTCAGGCTGGACTGTTCCCATGAGGCACAGGGTCAAGACTGATTTGCATATGGCCATGTCTGAACTGGGGTGGCTTGGTGAGCAAAATAATGATGGATTAAACCCAGATCTGTGACTGGGGGTTAATGTGTTGCCACTGTGCAACATTCCGTCCACCATCTTGTGTGTTTTGCTGTTCAGCCTATGTGGGAAGGCTATGCCCAGACGTGGGTCCCGTGCTCACTAAGCCACTGTAGTCAAGCTATCCTGGCTGAAGACGGCTGATGGCCAGAAACCGGTCCTAGGATGCTTGGTTCTGGTCCAGGGAAGACATTGCTTGGCAGTTCGGGCTGGACTGTTCACATGAGGCACAGGGTCAAGACTGATTTACATATGGCCATTTCTGAACTGGGGTGGCTTGGTGAGCAAAATAACAATGGATTAAACCCAGATCTGTGACTGGGGGTTAATGTTTTGCCATTGTGCAACATTCTGTCCATCATCTTGTGTGTTTTGTCATTTTTGTTTTTCAGCAGCGAAATGCGCGGATCCTACGGCCATCCCGCGATTTAAAAAAAAGAATAATAATTTTGCCCCGGGGGTCCTTCAGGGACCCCCTAAGCAGACCTAGGGGGTCAGGGTGTGTCTACCCTGACGCGTTTTGCACAAATATTTCACAGATTTCTTCAGCCTCGCTTCTACCGAGGTATAAAATGGCTGCCAACAGTTTCTAGATTTGAATGTTGACAACCACCTGACAGCCAATTAGCATTCAGCGCGTGATTGGGTGGATGCGCTTATGGTGCGCTCACGGTACACGCAGGGTGCGCGGATCCACTGTGTCCATAGATATATATGTACTTTTAAATGTCATTTTCTCTGAAACTACTGAACAGATTTACACCAAATAAGCAAAAGGCACGAGTCTGAACCAAGGGCTATCTCTTTGACGAAATTGGTGTAGTTTCATTCAGCCGTTCGGGCTGTAGCATGGCTAAAGGTCCTACGGGAAATTGCATGGGGAAAACACGTTTTGGGACCCCCTTTTTTCTCGCCCCCCGCTTGACCAATCAACCCCTACTTTCAGGGAAGTAGCCAAACTGAGCTGGCCAAAAGTTTGGAAAATTTCGATGAAGATTCATCAATCGGCGCCACAGTAATTGGCAATAGAATGTTGCGGATTTCCTAGGCATAATAGGTCCAAACTATAACTACCTACTGTCGACCGCCAGTCGTTAATATTATATAATATTATATATATATACATATAAGTGAAGGCTGATGCGTGCAGTGATGATAAATGAAGGCTCCTTAAACTATATGTGCCATATATACTGAATTATTTTTTTATGTATATATATGTAGGTATGGTCATTGAGTTTACCAATTATGGTCTAATATTTCTTAACCATGTGTGTATATATATGAAATATGACTCATTTACAGTTTAATTAAGACTTATATTTTTGTAATCATGTATATATGTATATAGAATGAAATCTATTTATATTTATATAAGACATTATAGGAACAATGACTACACTCAACCATTGCATTTTTTGCACATTGGAACCCTTCGGGCACTATGCCCTTTATCTTGACCTGAATGAATGAAGTATGTCTTCACTTTCCATGATTTTTTGAAAAAAATGCAATTTGCACAGGTGTAATCAATTATGTACTTGCACTTTAAAACCCTTGTTTGTGTTCATGACACTTTATGTGAGCAAGCCTCTTTCGAGGTGAAACGCGTCATGGCGATGTTGCAGGCTTTAACTTTGGCACTGAATAAACCACTCTAAGAAACTGCACCTACTTTGTGGTCTCGCTTCCTTCGTTGTTCTGCAGAAGGCGGAGTATACTGCGACCTTTGGATATATATATATATATATATATATATATATATATATATATATATATATATATATATATATATATATATATATATATATATATATATATATATATATATATATACATATATATATATATATATATATATATATATATATATATATACATATATATATACATGTCATGTGATCAAGGCCATTCGCGGGCGGAAACGCGTCATGGTCGACTTGTGTTTGGGCTCCATTAAAAGAATGTTTGCACCAGTCGAGGGTTCGTCTCGTCTTTGCAGGATTACTTTTCAAGACGTTGTATGCTTAAGGGAGACCTATTATCTCAGCATGTTGGGGGCTTGTAGAGAAGACTACAATCTATGTGGACTCTTTTTTACAAGAGTACGTCTGTGGACTCCCATCATATATGCAGGATTCCAGCGACATTCTAAGAAAGATCAAGGAGATTGAGTGGAATCCGGAATACTGGTTGATAACTTTAGACGTTACATCACTGTACACCAGTATAGTACATGTGGATGGGGTACAAGCAATCCAGTTTTATCTGGGACAGAGGACGATTGAACTGTTAGAACATAACAGAATGTTGATTGCCATGATTAGTTTCTGCCTACATAATAACTACTTTATGTTCCATAATCAATACTACCAGCAGATTAGAGGTGTCGCCATGGGGGCCTGTTTCTCTCCCAGTTATGAAACTGAGATCGGATGGATGCACAGCTCTTGTTTTGAAAGGTGAATACACAGTGTTAAGTGATATTGATTTTGGTTTTGAGGTGCTCCGCAAGGTGACGTCGAGGGCCCAACGGCGTCAAACAAAATGCTCAAAAGGTGAGGCTAGAGGGTCTCTAGTCTCATCCCTTGCCGGCACACATATTGTCGTCTTTCCTAGGTAACAAAAGACTTCCACTCAATGTATTTTGGTTTACGTTTCTTTATGTTTCATTGCAGTTAGAACTCCAGTTTTTCAAATTTGTTTCTTATATCATCAAGATCATTTTGAAAAATATTTCTTTCAGGCAATGTCTTTATGGTGTGTCCAATGCATTTCGGGCATTTACATCATGCCCTTCATCAGGGAATCGACACTGAAAACAATAGTGTAAACAGCCATTAGTGTGGCTCTTGGCTGTATGAACATATATGCAAATTGAATAAGCATTTAAATAAGTGTGGTATTCTGAATCATTGTGAAAAACTGTGAGCATGCAGTAAAGAAGGATTGTGCAATAATGCGTGATTAAGAATTATGTCCAGGATGTGTGGGGACTGATCGGGGTGTTTAAACACTGATGGTGGATATATGTGAAATCGACGTGTCACTTACATGCCTGCCTGCAAAGGTTGTTTGAAATCTGTAAAGAGATGCGAAAAGTGGGTCAAAATGATCTTGATGATATAAGAAACAAATTTGAAAAACTGGAGTTCTAACTGCAATGAAACATAAAGAAACGTAAGCCAAAATACATTGAGTGGAAGTCTTTTGTTACCTAGGAAAGACGACAATATGTGTGCCGGCAAGGGATCTCTCCCAGTTATGCCTGTATGCATATGGGCTACTGGGAGAGACAGGTCCTCTTCGGTGAACACCATGACATCAGCAAGAAGCACATCATACGGTGGTATAGATACATCGATGATGTGTTTCTAATTTGGCAAGGGACACAGGCAGAAGCTATCCAGTTCATTGAGAGGTTGAATTGCAACACCTATAACCTGGCTTTTACCTCAGACATCAGTCAGAGCCAGGCTCATTGTTTGGATCTCACCATCGAGATCAGTGAGGGTCACCTAGAAACAACTTTGTACAGGAAGCCTACGGCTGGTAATACGGTACTTCATGCTATGAGCCACCACCCGCCACACCTGATCAGGAGTATCCCCTATGGGGAGATGCTCAGGATCAGGCGAGTGTGCAGCACAGAAGTTCAGTGCAAACTAGCTCAGGAAGCCAGTAAGCAAAGGTTCCTAGCTAGAGGGTATAGGGAGAAATATTAGATGCAGCAATGGCCAAAGCAAATGCCCTGTCCCGAGAGGCCGCCCTGGTACACAAGAAGATGGTGAAACCCACTGCAAATGAGAACAAGCAACCAACCAGATTAATCTGGACCTTTAACAGGCAGCATGGGGCATTGAGAAAAATTGTGAACAAACACTGGGACCTAGTTAGGTTTGATCCAGTTATTGGCGAGCATATGCCAAAGAAACCTGCGATTACATTCAGAAACGCATACTCTATGCAGGATGCATTAGTAAAATCAAGTCCTGAAGTGATCGCGCCAAAGAACTGGCTAGCAGGGAGCAAAGGTTTCAGGAAGTGCTCTAGCTGTAAGGCCTGTTCACATGGAGTTAGTAAGACCGAATATATTACTCCATTCTCTCCTAAACCCCGTAAAATTACCAAACAGCTGACCTGCAAGAGTGAGTACGTGGTGTATGTGCTGGAGTGCCCGTGCGGCCTGCGATATGTTGGGAGTACCAAATTGCAGGTCCACAAGAGGGTGCTCCAGCACATAAGAGCCATCAACACAAGTGACGCCACGTACCCGGTTGCTAGGCATTTCAAGGAGTGTCATGGTAACAACAGTGCACTCCTCAGATATTATGCCCTTGATACAGTTGGTCCCTTGAGGAGAGGCGGCGACAGGGAGGGTATCCTTAGAGCTCTAGAGACAAAGTATATATTAGAACTGAATAGCAAGACCCCTTGGGGTCTGAACTCCACGGAAGATCTCCATACTTGTCTATGAGGATCCCCCCTGCTTAGTCTACCAGGCGCATGAAACATAGTGTACGGTTACTTTACCACACCATTCCATCAATTTATGCAAGGGCTCCTAAGATAGTTTTTGACCGCACGTACCAACCAAATAAGTATCATCAGCTGGTTGAGTTGTAGCTTGTCCTTTTCAGTCCGGTTCCAGGTACTATATTATGTAACAAACATCAAATGTGTAGGTTGGGAGCAGCCTACAATAAGATCATAAACCATTTGTATGTTTTTTAAGTTTTTGAATTTTCACTTATTCACTGATCACACATGAAATTGGACACAGTAAGCGTGTATATCAGATTATTTAGAAAACATAAGCACACTAGGAAAAAGGCAAATATAGTGTTTGTCAGTCATTGGGGGAAAAATATTATCTTTTTTGCCCCCCCTCCCTTTTTTTACACATCTGTTTCTAGCATGCCATACATATGCCAGACGGAGTGAATTAATTGGCGGCAGCTGATGGTTCATCTGTGGTAGACTGTTTTATCCGCTGACTTTTACTTGCATTTATCTTGTAAATATTATGAAATGATTTTTTTTTTAAATTGCAATTTTTATATATTTAAATTGTTGATAATGAAAAGCAAATTCGGATACATTTCAGCAGACATGTTATTTATTGGAATTATTATGTGTTCTTTTATTGGGATTATCCCAATACGTGCCATGACAAGTATGTCTTTTATGTTGTTTAATTTTACACGCCAGTGCCCAATCAAATGTCTTAAAACTTCAGCTTTTGCACTTTAAATTTTGCCCACGCCCTCCAGGGCGTCATGTGATCAAGGCCTCTGTGCAGGCCGAAACATTATGCTGGCGAATGTGCTATTAAACTAACAAACTCACCTGAACTCTGGGTCTTCATGTTCTTTGCTGTGTTAGTGTTCCGGTGATTGCGGACCTGGCCGATAGTTTTGGAACTTTGAACATTTGTTAGCCGGTTGAGTGCTTCTCCGGCGTTACAAGACCCCTCCTCTGCAAGCGGCTGAACGGCAGGAAGCTGTGACCCCTGGTGACCTGGAGGTCGTTCACTGCTCCCGTTAGGGAGAGACCGCTTCAGCCCCTGGACACCTTGCAACACTCCGGCATCTGAAATTGGGCTAGGCGCTGTGGGACGGCTGTCTCAGACCGTGCCCGACGCCCGTTGCAGCTCTGCGTGGAAAGGAAAGCCTGGTGGAGGAGTTTTTTTCGTGTTCGGCGGCTCTTTACATTTGGTGCCAGATTCTGTCGGACAGTGAGTACGCAAGATTGCGTTAGTAAATATCATTGAATCACTATGCCAGCAGGCGCTCGTAGAGGGAGGGAGGTGGCAGCCCTCAATGTGTTCGACGACTCCCCGGCTGGGGGGTCGGGTGTGGCAGCTACCATGGAACCGGACTCAAATGCAGGCTCCAGTGCCCGTGACAAATTTAAACAGTTGAAAAAACTCACAAAACGTGAGCAGTCAAAGTGGTGGGAGCATCGCTCCCTGAGCCGATACTTGGAAGTTAATCGCATTCCTCGGGGGCTGAGGGTCATGCTGGCCCCCAGCTATGAACAACCTGACCCCGAGATGCTCAGAGAATGGGCTGAGTGTAATTTGGATTCCTCTCGGAGGTTGGTGGAGATCCTAATTCGATATGCTGAATCTGACCGCAGAAAAATCCAAGTCCAAATTGAAGAGCTGAACAATGAAATAGAAAATTTGGGTGCAGATGTGGCTACAGAATGCACTAATCTCAGAGAGGAGATGCTGGTGCGGGTACAAAAGGAGGAAGATACCATCATTAAGAGAAACAATATAAGTTCCAAAGGGATAAGAATGGCTATCTGGAGGGGCGCATATTCACCTTTGTGCGCAAATATGACGCCATTAAAGCGGCCAAAACCAGAATATCCCAAATGATCCCCAATGTACAAAATGCACCACAGACAAGATCACCAGAAAGTTCCTCTAATGCGGAGCTGAGCTCTAACATGGATAGTGGTTCAGATTCAGATGCAGGCAGAAGCGGAGCACGATTGGGGTTTACCCGGTTTACCCTGGCACAGGAACTGGACTGTGTATGGCAGGACAGGCGAGACACTCTACGCCCCAGGGTACAGCCACAGCCAAAGTCAAAAGCCACAACACCAGGCGGAGAGAGCGGCGGCAAGCCAATGCAAGGCGCGAAACCAAAGAGAAGAAATCAAAACAGGCAGTGGAACAAAAAGTAACTGGTTTGTCAATAGCTTATAATTTTGGTCTCTCAGTAATAAATCTAACCCAGACGAAGCTATCGGATTTAGAATTGCATATGTTGTCGATGGGCTTGTCTTTTTGCCCACCGAGCGACTTCAATTACGCTGGAACGCGAATAGACTTATTTAAATTTACGCGCAAATTGAAGTTAAGAAAACATTTTTTCAATAGCAAGTCACGACACGTTCAACTATAAAGTCGAAAAAATGGCAAGCACACAGGAATCTGATTTTAGTGATTTTAATGCAAACCCCCCTTGACCCCCCCAAAAAAAATATATATATATACACATATATATATGAGACCTCATAAAACTGTTTACTTTTAAATGTCTATGTACGCATAAGTTAGAATGGAAACTTGAATTTCTTACTATATGTCCTAGATTATTTAACTGTCTGCAAACATGACCCCATATCCATCTGTCATTCCTTCGGGGATATTCAGCATTCATCTCCAGAAACCCCACCTGAATTGTCACTGGTCCATAACATAGACTAACTAGCATAAAATACGATATACATTAATAATTCGATCTCCAAATCAAGCTATGGATTGGATTATGAGACAACCTAGACATAACTCCTCACCTGTTAGTGCTATATCTGCTGTTAACCAAGTTTTCAGGATTTTCAAAAATGGCCTTCTTCTAATAATAATTTATAAATGAGGGTATTCAGTATTTTTACATAGTTCCTTCAGAAACAATACCATCCTTGTTCTCATTTGCTTGAAGCAAATCCCTTAGCAGGCAGAGAGATGGCAGAGGGTAACATAGGTAAAACTTTATTTGCATAGTTACTTAAAACCATTGCAATGCATACAATTAATACAACCATATTAAAATGTTCCATATTTAAAAGTGAATGCTCCCTCATGAGCGTCGCAACATGACCTTCAAAAGACGTTTCAATGTCAATACAATTTAAATGTCCCAGATGTTTTTGTCTTTACTGCTTGTGAGAGGTTGTAATCCACTGTAAGATTTATCCAATCACTTAGTAAAATTTCCCCCATAGCGCAATGGACTACAAAGTGACGAACAGTTTGGCATTTTTAAGCGAGCTGCTTCGAGAAATTTAACTAACCTAGTGTTCAGTTGTGGTGATGAGGGATCAAAGCATGCCAGGACAGCTTGTCTTCTTGTCCTGATACCTCTTTGATTAAAGCAAGTTTTTAGCAGCTGTCTCCTTTCTTGACACAGCTCAGTGCAAGTGCAGATTGTATGAATGATGTCGCCCGAGTCCTTATTGCACAGACTACAGAGAGTAAAAGCCTGCTCCCTTTTCCAAGGTGGAAGCTGCTGCGTAGTTGGTAACACTCCAAGTCTGAACTTTAAAAATTTTTGTTTTAGTATTTTTGAATATCCCAGATTAAAGTAATGTTGTGGGGCTAAGTGCTTATATGTGGCCAAGGTCATCCAGGCATGCGCTCTGAGCGAGATGGCAGAGGGAGAATATGTAACAGAAAGAACAACAAAGAATACTAATGAACCCACTATATAATTAGAGTAACTTATTGATGATACCAGAGAAAACCTTCAAGGCTCAAATTTAATAAAAGTGCAGGAAAGTAATAACACTTTTCTGGACAAAGGTGCAAGCGTTGAGCAGCCAAAAGCAGTAAATGAAGCTATATTTATTGTAAATGGAGAGAGCGAATGCATGAAGAATGTGGATGCCTATGAGAAAGTAAGTCAGTCTAACCTAGTCGTAAACCCTGCCAGGGAAGAGATTAACTGAGAAGACAGAGAACTAAGGAGTGCAAGACCCGCAATTCCACAGGATGAATGACCACTAAGAGTGACGAGGCTTGCACAAGGGGCAGATGTAGAAAGTGTAATCATCCCAGTTATAGGAGTTACTCAAATACGGACACTATTGGCATTCAGAGATTGTTATTTAATGAATCTCCGAGCGAACTTTGTTTTTTTCCTAACTTTAGTGGTGCCCTTTGTTACTTTAAACCTCAGCGTCCTGCTGTCCTTGATTTGCATGCCACAGATGCTGCAGACGAAAGATTACAATCTCTCTCTCTCAGCTACTTCGCTCTTGATTAGTAGAATTTCAATCTGCCTTTTTCCCCCAAACAATTTGAGTTTAGTTGCAAACACGTAGCTCCAGCCTTCCTTTTAAGAAAGGAAGTGCTGGTGTTGTAAATAGGCATCACCTTTAGATTTTATATATATTTTACTACAAACATGCATGTAACTCTACATTTGTTGTTTTGTTTCTTAAATAAAAAGGTTTTTTGTGTGCTTCTTACTAAGTATGGGCGCAAAATCCGTTCCGCTCGCGGAATTTGCGGATTTTTGGCAATTTTGTAATTTTTCTGCACCTGCTCAAATTCAGTAAGTTTCATCCCAAAAAATTATTGAGCATGTGTGCTTCCTCCCTATATCTACCGTCTACAATTAGATGTAATCCTTGATGGAGGTCTTTGCATCCAAGAGTCTCTTGAGCCCAATCACTGTGTACTTCCTGTGACTAGGAGGCTGCTTCCTTCTCATCTGCTGATCTGATCGGTCTCTGACCCTTTATAAACAAGAGGCATGTGAACTCGCATAGAAGCCCCGCCCGTTTGGCCCCGTCCCACACACACAGGGTATGCAACGTCTTCCCGCCCTTTCCCCCACTGTGATGGACAGCTCACTCTTCTGGCCCTTTACGCAGCCGTAGTGTAGAAAAAGCACTATACATTTATCCAACGAGGTAGCACTTACTTATTAGCCAGTAGAAAGTACTCCAGTTGAGTAGAGGTAGGGCACAACACGGTGGCATCTTCGTGGATAAATATGCAGGCAGGATTCAATCTGGCGCGATGCTCCTGTCACAAAACTTAAACCTCAACAGGAAGCACTTACAGATGTAAATAAAGCAGGTGCCCGAGTTAAAGCTCAAATTCAGTCACGCATTATAATCAGCCCAAACAACTAGTGAGCACGGTCTAGGCTAGGCAGGTGTGCTTCCTCCCTATATCTACCGCCTACAATTAGATGTAATCCTTGATGGAGGTCTTTGCATCCACGAGTTTCTCGAGCGCAATCCCCGTGTACTTTCTGTGACCAGGATGCTGCTTCCTCCTCATCTGCTGCTGTGATCGGTCTCCGACCCTTTATCAACAGGAGGCATGTGAACTCACATGGAAGCCCCACCCGTTTGGCCCTGCCCCACACACACTAGGGTATGCAACGTCTTCCCGCCCTTTCCTCACTATGATGGACAGCTCACTCGAGGGACCTCGGCGCCTTTCGGTGCAGTGGCAAAGTTACAGACACACGTGGTCACTGGAGACAACTCTTCTGGCCCTTTACGCAGCTGTAGTGTATCAAAAGCACTATACATTTACCCAACGAGGTAGCACTTACATATTAGCCAGTAGAAAGTACTCCAGTTGAGAAGAGGTATGGCACAACACGGTGGCATCTTCGTGGATAAATATGCAGGCAGGATTCATTCTGGCACGATGCTCCTGTCACAAGAATTAAAACTGAACAGGAAGCACTTACAGATATAAATAAAGCAGGTGCCCGAGTTGAAGCTCAAATTCAGTAACGCATTATAATCAGCCCAAACAACTAGTGAGCATGGCCTAGGTTAGGCAGGTGTGCTTCCTCCCTGCATCTACCGCCTACAATTAGATGTAATCCTTGATGGAGGTCTTTGCATCCACGAGTTTCTTGAGCGCAATATTGTGTACTTCTGTGACCAGGAGGCTGCTTCCTTCTCATCTGCTGCTCTGATCGGTCTCCGACCCTTTATAATCAAGAGGCATGTGAACTCGCATGGAAGCCCCAGCCATTTGGCCCGCCCCACACACACTAGGGTATGCAACGTCTTCCCGCCCTTTCCTCAGTATGGTGGACAGCTCACTTGAGGGACCTCGGCGCCTTTCGGCGCGGTGGCAATATTACAGACACACGTGGTCACTGGAGACCTAGGCTAGGCAGGTGTGCTTCCTCCCCATATCTACTGCCTACAATTAGATGTAATCCTTGATGGAGGTCTTTGCATCCATGAGTTTCTCGAGCGCAATCCCTGTGTACTTCCTGTGACCGGCCCAAACAACTAGTGAGCACGGTCGAGACTAGGCAGGTGTGCTTCCTCCCCATATCTACCACCTACAATTAGATGTAATCCTTGATGGAGGTCTTTGCATCCACGAGTTTCTCGAGCGCAATCCCCGTGTACTTGCAGTGACCAGGGGCTGCTTTCTTCTCATCTGCTGCTCTGACCCTTTATAAACAAGAGGCATGTGAACTCGCATGGAAGCCCCGCCCGTTTGGCCCCGCCGCACACACACTAGGGTATGCAACGTATTCGCGCCCTTTCCTCACTATGATGGACAGCTCACTCGAGGGACCTCAGCGTCTTTTTCGACGCGGTGGCAAAGTTACAGACACACGTGGTCACATATTTTTGTGCAAATCCGAAAGTTCGCAGATATTCCCGCGAATTCGCAGATTTATTTGCCATTTTGCGAGATTTCGCGGACCGCAAATCCCCAAAATTCACCCATACTTACTTCTTACTTTGAGGGAATAGCAGTACTTAGTAAAAAATACACACAATCAAAAAATATCGTCTTTCGTGTAGCTACGATACCAACTCAATTTATGTGTACCTACAAACACTCGGCTACAGCCGCTGTCCTAGTACATAACTTGCAAGAAATAAAAGGCCGGTGCTTTTATGAGGCAGCACCTTTACACTGTATTTTTTTTTAAATTGTCAGAACAAAGAGCATATAAGCTAAAAATGTAAACTGTTTTAATTGCAGGGTTTTTTCTACTGCTTACTGCTTAATTTGAAAGGAAACATGTGTATTATCAGACAACAATTTTCTGCTGCTGCTGAGCGCCACAACCCACCAGTTAATATGTAGCATTGCGCAATCTCTGTTTATTTTGAGACGGAAATGTGCTGTGGTTTTGGACAGGCAGCAGCTTCACGGCAAGTATTTTTGCCTGTTTAAAAAGACGACCATAGACCTGTTTTACCCCACCCTTTCTATTTACCAAACTATATCGAAAAACAGAGCGATTTACTTAGCCTTTCCAATGAGTGCAAATGCATCTGTGCCCTGCTAGCTTGAATAAATTAAACATGCCTGAAGTGTTCTTTTAGGGACTAACAGCGCTTAGGAGAAAATACACATGACCAAAAAAGTGCACCTAAAGTGGAGCTACGCTACAACAAAAAAAATGATGTGTACCTACAAACACGTGGCTACCGCCACTTTCATAGTGCCTAATTTGCTGAATATAAAGGTCCGGTTCTTTAATGAGGCAGCAGCTGTGTGTGTTTTGTTTACCCTGCTTAACACAAATGCTTAACACAAAACTCACGAGCAGGACAAATGGGGAGGGAATAGTGTTTAAAGGTTAAACTTGTATATGTGCAAATGTTAAAACATGTTTAATTGTGTAATGGTAATGTATATCCTCTAATTGTGGACGGAGCACTTAATATCTCTTTACACACGCAGAAAATATATGAAGGAAACTGGAGTTATGCTATTTATTGTATTACTGTCTAGCTATAAATATGTGGGTAAAGTCGCCTACTAGTGCTTAATTTGTCCCAAATGGAGATATGTGTTTTCAATAGGCAGCACTATTACATTGGGGCGTTTTAGTTTGCAAACCAGCTTTAAAAATCTGAATCTGCTTTCTAGCTCATAATTGTGGAAAAATATTTTTAGAAATATATTCACAGCATAAATAATTGGGAACTTGAATGGAACTATATTTTTTTTATAATTAAGGCTAAATATTTTGTGGTTTAAATTAGTTTATGTTTAGAATTGCACTATCCCTGCTTATTTTGTGATGGGAAAGTGCCGATGCTCTGATCTTGCAGCAGCTTTACCCAATCATTTTTATAGTTCAGCCTTTGTTAAAAACGTACATAGATGTTTTTTACCGCACACTTGATGCAATACATTTGTATACATTGTTCTATATATGTACCTCACCACTAATGTGTGTCTCACAACTCACACATGTATCCTCTAACAAACTTAGCTTTTACGCCCACCTATATGCAATACAAACGTCGAAACATTACGAGTAAAATAATGGGGTGATTTAATTCCAATGAGGGGCCTTATCAAGAACTTACAGATTTGAAACAGATGAAACAGGGTGTCTCTAGGAGTTGGCTAAAAAAAACGCACTAGAAATCGAAGCCCCAAGAAGAGACTGTTCACATTAATAAAGTTTCCCACCAACCAATATGGCAGTGCCAAAAGAAATTCAAGTGAGTGAGTGAGTACTTTCTTGTATAGCGCATGGCTACCCTTGAGCATCCCAGTGCTGTAAGACCAGAGGACGTTAAAAGACATTATTGAAATAAAAAATGTCTTTAGGCGCTTCCTGAAAGCCAGATGATTAGATTCATGCCTGATGTTGTCGGGGAGTTTATTCCATCCTTTGGCCGCTTGAACAGACAGCAGGCGGCCGCCCATCCGGGTCAACTTCACCCTGGGAACTACAAGCAGATTTTGTTGGTTGGATCTAAGATATCTAACCGATTGATGGCGACGAAACAGGTAATCAAGAATGGACGGGCCAACATTGTGGATGGACTTATGTGCCAAACACATAGTCTTGAACACAATCCTTTCCTGAATTGGTAGCCAATGAAGCAACCGAATTGAGGCCTTTGCTGAACATCGTTTGGGGACTTTCATAAGCAAGCGAGCTGCACAATTCTGCACAGATTGCAGCGTTTTTATGGTAGCTGCTGGTGCCCCCATATAAATAGCATTTGCATAGTCCAGTCGCGAAAGAATCAGCGACTGGACCAATACGTGTCTGGCTTCAAATGGAAGAAGATCTAGAACTTTTTTTAGAACTCGCATCAGTCCATAGCAGGTCACAGCCACCTTCTTAGCCTGATGTTGGAAATTCAGGGCGGAGTCCAGCCAGACCCCCAAGCTTTTTGTTTTGGTCTTGGGCACTGAAGGAGGTCCCAAAAAATGCGGCCACCAGGGGTCCAGGTTAATTGGGGCTTTGTAGCCCAGCAGCATAATGTCCGTTTTGGCCCTATTTAGCTTTAAAAAAGACGAGGTCATCCATTCAAGGACTTTGGTGAGACACGGGGTCAGGTTGTTGATCCCCTGATGCAAGGCATAGTCCCTCACCAAAGAAACAACCAGCTGCGTGTCATCGGCATAGGTGATTAGCTGGATTCCCCAGGGAAGCACCACCTCAGCCAAAGGTCTCATGTAAATGTTAAAAAACGTGGGGCTGAGTGATGATCCCTGGAGAACGCCGTGACTCAGTTGCAGCTGGCTCGATGACACCTCATCCTCAAAGACGGAGAAGCCTCTGTTCGATAGAAAGGAATGGAGCCATTCAAGGGCCAATCCAGAGACCCCTGCGAGACGTAGCCGATGCAGCTGGAGAGAGTGGTTTACAGTGTCGAAGGCTGCGCTGAGGTCCAATAGGACCACCGCAGCGCAGCCGCCCGAATCCACAATACCCCTAGTCGCCTCCACCACCGCCACCAGAGCTGTTTCTGTTCCTTGCTTGGCTCTGAATCCAGTCTGGGTTGAATGTAATGAGCCCGTAGACTCAACAAATGAAGAGAGGGCCTGTTTAACTTGTTTTTCAGCTATTTTGCTGAGACTCGGAAGCAGCAAAATAGGTCTGTAGTTAGACAGATCTTCCGGGTCCAGATTAGGTTTTTTTAACAGGGCCCGGACCTTTGCCTTCTTCCAGTTGGGGGGTACTACTCCTGAGGCCAGAGACGCGTTGATGACCTGCGTTATCACCGGACACACTGTTTCCGAAACCTGCTTAAGAACCGTCGGAGGAGCAACATCCTGAGGAGAGCCCCATTTTAAGTTGTTAAGGAGCCTTTCAACAATAGCAAGATCTAACAGCGAAAAGGCTTTGAGATCTCCAAATAAGTTAGGGGCTCCCCCCTCAGACCTTTCATTAGCACTCTCCATTTCATCTGGAGTATATGGAGTTGTCACAAAGCTAGAGTAGATGTTAGACACTTTGGACGCAAAGAAAACAGCTAGGTCCTCACAATGTTTCTGAGGGTCCAGAGCGGGACTGGTAGCCCTAGGAGTAGCAACCAGAGATCGAAAGATTTTAAAAATCTCTCTGGGGGCATTGGCTGCTTCCGAGATTTTACCCTGGTAATATGCAGCTTGCGTGGATTTCAATAATTTTTTGTATGATCTGAGGGATGCTTTATAAAGCAGAACAGGTTCTCGGATATTTTCTGTCGATCATCAGAAAGATTCAAAGTGCATACGTAAAAGAGGAAATTTTAAGTTTAAATAACGTAATAAGGGAAGCTAGGCACACAATCTACTGTACAAGCCGAGCTTGCCGAAATGCCAAAGTATGAACCTGCATTTCTTCGCCAATTAATCTCCACGCACACAAGCCGTAAATGCACACTTTCACCAGGCACACACACCATCTGTCGTCAGTGCATGCTTTCACCGGACACAAGCACCACCCACCGTCAGTGCACACTTTCACCAGGCACAAACACCACCCGCTGTTAGTGCACACTTTCACTAAGCACACACACCATCAGTCGTCAGTGCACGCTTTTACCGGACACAAACAGCACCATCCGTCAGTGCACGCTTTCACCAGGCACACAGACACCACCAGCCATCAGTGCACGCTTTCACCAGGCACACACCACCAGCCGTCAGTGCACACTTTCACCAGGCACACACACACCACCAGCCATCAGTGCACGCTTTCACCAGGCACACACACCATCAGACATCAGTGTATGCTTTCACCAGGCATACAAACCACCAGATGCAGTGCATGCTTTCAACAGGCACACACACACACCACCAGCCGTCAGTACACGCTTTCACCAGGCACACACACCATCAGTCGTCAGTGCACGCTTTCACCAGGCACACACACCACCAGACATCAGTGCACGCTTTCACCAGGCATACACACCACCGGCCGTCAGTGCACAATTTCACCAGGCACAGACACCATCAGTAATCAAAGTTCACTTTCACCGGGCACAAACACCACCAGCCACCAGTGCACGCTTTCACCAGGCACACAGACACCACCAACCATCAGTGCACGCTTTCACCTGGCAAACACCACCAGCCATCAGTGCACACTTTCACCAGGCACACACACCACCAGCTGGCAGTGTGTACTTCCACCAGGAACACACACCACCAGCCGTCATTGCACGCTTCCACCGGGCACACACACCACCAGACATCATTGCATGCTTCCACCAGGTACACACACCACCAGCCAGCAGTGCACACTTCCACCAGGCACACACGCCACCAGCCATCAGTGCACGCATCAATTGTTAACGCATCCACAATTAACTATTGTAGCAATCGCATTATGGCGCACTTTACTTTTAAACATATTCATCTAAAGCGCAGCATGCCACCATTGCTAAAAAAATAAATACACATTTTTTGGGCCTACAATTTATAGACTTTTGTTGCAATTGGTGTTGCAATATTTAGCAATTCCAACAGTTCAAACTTAATTAATGCGAGAACTATTGCATTGCAAATGATTGTCTACTTTGAGCTCCATGAAGGCTTTTATCAGTTTGAGAGCGCAGATAATATTAAGGTGGGACAGAGGCTCTGTTGCTGGTGAAGTATTTCCTGCTGCCTTTCAGTAAACTGCTGCAAACTATATAATCTATTTCACACCAGGCTGTTTTTCAAGGTAGCCATGAGTTCACTGAAGTCGCATTCAGCTAAGGCATACAGAATAATATTTAACAAAAAAAGATCTCTCGACTGGAATGTTTGTCTGTGCAAACGGTTCTGGCAAATACGGTGTCTGTTTAGGAATCAGTCATTTTCTGACCTGTGCTGACTTTATTGAATGGTGCTTAAGAGTACATGAAGTGAATGATTGCTTCTACACATGTATGATATATTAGTGCTACGCTGAGAGTAAAAAAAAAATAAAGGAGAGCCAATGGAAAATTCTAAACCATGGACTTTCAGAACAGTGGATATTCTCTGATTTACTGCCAATGAGTTTATTTTTCCAAAGTAGTTTATTAGGCAGCTCTCGGAGGCAGAGTGCAAAGTAATTCACTTCAAGACCCACAACATTCTTGTTGAGGCCTTGCATTGGCATACAGGAAGCCTGCTTGTGCGGCGAGTTTAGAGCCTGTAAAAAATCTGTGACAAATGGGGTGTTCGTCTTTCGTTTCCATTTCTGCTTTACCAGTACCCAGTCCCCTTTATCAAAGACTATTTCCTGGGCATGTCAGCATTGATTAGCATACACTTGTATTTTACTCTTTCAAGTAGCGCCGATGTCACAAAGCTTGTCAGTCTTCACTGACCGATCTTATGTCCATTGAGGTAGTTTTGTTCTGATGGCTCTCCCAAACAGCAAGGTCGCTGGCATATAGTTTACTTCAAGGTTATTCCTTCCATGAACGCTCGCTGAATCACCCTCTTGAGGGTTCCCATAAATCTTTCGACTACACCATTGACTTGTGTCCAGAGGGGTGTACTTTTTTGGTGTTTGATGTTGAGTTGTGTGTTTTAAAGAAACTCTTTAAACTCTTTACTGTTGAAGTGTGGGCCATTAGAGGACTTGAGGATCTCGAAGATACCCCAGGTGGCAAAGATGTCATCAATGCTTTCTATACCTTTATCATGAATTGTCAATGACCGTGTTTTCACCAAAGGAAAATGTGAATATTCGTCTATGACTACCAGGAGATGCTGTCCTTTTCCTAAAGGTCTGCAGAAATCAACTGTGATTCTCTCCCAGACATGGTCAGGAAGGTCAAACATTGTCGCTGGGTGCTTAGACACCTTGGGGGGCAAGCAATTACAAATGTGGCATGTTTTCAGTTCCGTTTCTACTCTCGAGGGAACTACACTCTATCTCTTAGTGCTCTTTTGGTGGCTACTATTCCAGAATATCCTTCATGGGCTAACTCTAGGACCCACTGCCTCATGCTCTCAGATATGACGATCCTCAAGGCTCTCAGTATTTTGCTTTCTATTGGTGTCTGATAACTCATCCTGTAAATTTTGTAACTTTTGGAATTCAGTATCATCTGCCAGCGGCTATGTGCTTACTCTCCATGATTGTGTCCAAATGAGTTCTTTGATGATAGTCCAGTGGCGGCTCCTTCGCTAAAGCGGAGGAGCGTCGCCTCACTGCCAGGAGCAGCAAAGAAAGGAAAAAATAAAATTATAATAATGGAATGTTATTAGCATTTAATTTTTCCTTCTGCTGTAGCAGTGCGTGAGGGGGCGGGGTGGAGCTGCAGCGGAGGAGTAGTAGAACACTCCTGTGCGCAATACCTGTTTTGCGCACACTTAGGCCACCCAAAACAGTCATGCGCACTCCCCTATTCTCCATGCAGGCTGCATTATAGCCTGCATGGAGAACATGCCAACCCCTACAGACCCTGACTGAGCACTGTGTCACGGCACTCAGACCAATCACAACGCTGCACTGCAATGTTTTGATTGACTTAGTGGTTGGATATTGTCTGCCTGCTTCCTGTCGTACTCTTGTAGCCTCAAGGCCCACCATTCAAGGCGAGGGGGCATCTCAGCTTTTGGGCTTTCAAAAATAGTGAGCAACGCCTGTTGATCCATGATGACAGTAAATCATTTTCCAGAGAGAAATACATGAAAATGTTCACAGGCCCAAACCACAGCCAAACTCTCCTTCTCGGACTGAGCATTCAGATTGCAGCTGTGTTGGGCAAGGATGTTCCACAACCCCACCAGGATCGCGTGACTTGAGTGTGTAGCCTCCGATCAAAGTAGGTCACATCAGTTGCATTCTCAATCAATTGTTTTATTTCTTTTTTTTTTTTTTGAAAACCTTTATTGTACCTTCATAATGTTACACAGCATGCCGCCTACAACCCCGAGGGGCCGGCCGCTAAACAAAAGGGGAAAATTGCAAGGACAGCCTTGTGGAAGTAGAGTTCATATATTGAAAAAGTCATTGTAGTGAAGGCATGCCACAGGGAAGAATGAAGGACGTCAGCACAATTATCATAAGGAATAAATGAGGTTTCATTTTCTTTTTTTCTAAAATAACAAAAAGAACAACAGAACATCGGGAAATCACAGTACGATCATTGACAATGTACATTGCAGGATAGGTACAGAAGCAGTCCGAGGATAGGATATAGTGTCGTGTTATCCAGGAATCAAAGTGGGGTGGGAAGAAACTACCACCCCTCCACAGCCCTCCCGTAGGACCTCCCCCCGCAATCAACCCCGTTCATTCCATCCCCTCATCCTCATCTGAGTCTAGTGGATCATCCTCCGGCAGAGGATCGCAGATGTCACCCTGGTAGGCGTTCCATGGGGACGAGACCTTGTTCCATTTGCCCGGACAGGCCCGGCTTAAGTACACCGCCCTTTCAGTGACCATCGTTCTATCCATGTTCATGCACCACTGTGATGTTGTCGGAAGGTCTGCCGCCCCCCAACGCTGCGCAATGTCCCGCTTCGCCACCATCATGCCTAGTGTCACCCAGAGGCGGCCATGCCGCGACAGGTCTGTTGGTTCCCATACATTGAGGAGACACCGCCGTGGCTCCGGAAGGACCGAGACCTCCAGCACCTGCGATATGGTACGCAAAACCTGGCGCCAGTAGTTTTGTATGCGCGGGCAGTCCCAGAAGGTGTGGAAGAAGGTACCCTCATCCCCGCAACCACGCAAGCAAAAATGGTGTGGAGTTCTGTGGATGTGGTGTAGCAGTGTCCTCGTGAAGTATACCCTATGAAGGACTTTTAGCTGAACCAGCCTCATTCTGGCCAATATGCCCGCTTCTTTGGGAGAAGCGAGAGCCTCATTCCATTCGTATTCATCTAGGGCGCCTACCTCACGCTCCCATCTGTCCTTAAGGGGTGTTAGAGGATCTGGTGAATTATTTAGGAGCTTACGGTATGTCAGGGACGTTGCTCTCTCCACCATGAAGTCAGTCAGGAGGCGATCCTCCAGCGGGGAGGACTCAGGGAGAGTCGATCCAGCAGGGATGGCGGAGAGCAGGGCATGGCGGATCTGCACGTATCGGTATGACTCGTGCGGTCCGAGGTCATACAGTTCTCTCAGGCGGGTAAATGAGATGACAGCTCCCTGCTCCCACATGTCCCCCACCGTGGAGATGCCAATGGAGTCCCAGCGTGAAAACCCCTTGCTGTTCCTTAAACTTCCCAAAGCGCGTGTGTCCCAGAGCGGGGTGAGCTTAGTAATCGTACCTTTCCATCCTAGCGCAGCAGTCGCCGCGTGCCAGGTGTCTACAGTGAGTCTAGTGGGGCCTATGAGCAGTCTCCGCTTCCTTGGATCGTAAAGCGGGGCAAGTATGTTATTAGTGCCTAATTGTGCCCTGTCCGCTTGGAACGCCGGGTCAGATTGTGGAGCATGCAGCCATTGGTTGATGGGCCTGAGTTGTGCTGCCCAGTAGTATAAGTGCAAGTTGGGAAGTGCAATGCCGCCCTCATACCAGCCCCTGCAGAGTTTAGCTTGGGCTATACGTGCAGAGCGATTGCCCCACAACAGCCCGGAAACCACAGCTGCAACCCTCCTGAAATATCCCGCTGCCACCGGGAACGGTGTGTTATCCAGGATGTACAGAAAGCGGGGCAGTGATTTCATCTTGTACAAAGCAGCTTTCCCCAGCATCGTCAACGGCAACCCAGCCCAGAAGTCTGCGTCTTGTTTGAGACGTTCCAGTGGTGGCATGAGGTTTAGTCGTTTGTGTTCGGAGGGGTCCCTCGTGATATAGATACCTAAGTATTTAAAGGAGGAGCCGGCCAGACGCAGAGGGCAGTCTGGCCCGATTGTCGGGGTGCTCCCTGCCAGCACATATAACTCCGACTTGTTCCAGTTTATAGTGTAGCCGGAAACCTCACCATGTTCGTTGCACAGGCGCAAAAGGGCCGGGACGCCACGCTCGGGATCCGTTAGATACACCAGCATGTCGTCCGCATAGAGGGACAAGCGGTCCTCCCATCCCTCCCTCCATTGAATTCCCTTGAGCAAGGGAGTTTGTCGTACGTGAATAGCCAAAGGCTCCAGGGTAAGCGCAAAAAGCAGGGGAGAGAGAGGGCAGCCCTGTCGGGTGCCACGGCCAAGCGGGAACGTGCGTGATATGTGGCCATTTGCCACCACATGTGCCACTGGCGCTGTGTAAAGAAGCTTCACCCATGAGATAAAGATCGGGCCGAAGCCCATATGGGACAGGACTTCAAAGAGGTAAGTCCACTCCACAAGGTCAAAAGCCATCTTCGCGTCCAGGGCCAGTATAACTGCACTATCGCTAAGTTGGTCCGCCCTTGCCAGCACCCCGTGTACCCTTCTAAGATTTAGTGCGGTGTTTCTGTGAGGCATGAACCCCGATTGATCTGGGTGGATAAGGTCGGACAGATGGGGCAATAGGCGGTTGGCCAGGAGCTTCGCCAAAATTTTGCTCTCTGCATTCAGCAGTGAGATGGGGCGGTAGGATGCGCACTCTTCTGGAGGCTTGCCAGGCTTTGGTATAGCCACAATCGTGGCCGTCCGCTGATCCAGCGGGAGCTGGCCCTTTTCACGACATTCTACGTACATCTTAAGTAGGTGGGGACAAAGGTCGTCAGTGCGTGCCTGGAACCACTCGATCGGAATGCCGTTCGGCCCAAGTGCCTTACCAGGTTTGAGCGCCCCTACGGCCAACCGAAGTGCGTCGGCAGTCAACGCCGCTTCCAGGTCGGCCGCGGCCTCCGGCCGCAGCGACGGAATATCTATGTCGCTCAGTGCACATTGGCCGCAATTACGGTAACCTCTCTTTCGGGAGTGTACACCTTTTCGAAGTGGGACGCTAGCGCCTCCACCACCTGATCGGGGTCAGTTAGCATTGTGCCATGTTCGTCCCTCACCTGTTGAATCCCCCTGGAGCTACCCCCTCTCTTATCAAGCCAGGCTAGCATCTTCCCTGCCTTGTCTCCCACATCGTACACCCGATTCTGTGTCTCAGTGATATGCCCCTGTACCGTGAGGCGTGCATGGTCAGTGTATAACTGCTGGTGGAGGGTAAGAGTGTGTGTCGTGTCTTCTGTGGGGTCAGCTTCGTGGGCGGTTGTGGCGTCGCGCAGTCGGAGCTCGAGAGCAGCGTGCTCAGCTGTTCGTTCCTTCTTATGCGCAGCTATTGAGCCTATAGCCTGTCCCCGCAATACTGTTTTATAGGCCTCCCAGAGAATCTCAGCAGAAGCCGCGGTGGGTTCGTTTTCAATGAAATACTGCTCTGTGGCCCTCCGAAGGGCCCTCCTGACTCTTGGGACCTTAAGGTAGGAGGCCTGAATGGGGTATATGCAGCGACGGGAGCGTGTCCGTGAGGTAATGGTGAGGGTCAATGGTGAGTGGTCGGAGATGCCACGAGGGTGTATGCCTACCTCATCTACTCGCTGTATCCCGTCCCACAACGCTAGGAAGCAATCAATGCGGGACAGACTGTTGTGGACTGTGGAGTGAAACGTGTATTGTTTAATCAGGGGGTGAACATGGTGCCAAACATCGATCAGCCCCAGTGCCTCTAGGAACTGCTGAAACCGGGAGGGACCCCCCGGCGGAGCGGAGCGGCCACCGGAAACCTGTCAAGCTGCGGGTCTACAGTTGCGTTGAAGTCTCCACCCAAGAGCATGTCACCGTCCGGGAGGGACAGCAAGAAGTCGCCCAGGGCCGGAAGCATCACCGAGTGTAGGGAAGGCGGGATATACACTGAGACCACCGTTAACGGGCGACCATCCCACTGCCCCACCACCGCCGCAAAGCATCCCTGATTGTCGGTTTTAGTGCGGAGCGTGATGAAGTGGGAGGATCTTTTGATCAGTATACCTGTGCCCCTAGAGCCAGTGGAAAATTCGGAGTGCACGAGCATTCTATACCCCCTCCTGTCCAGGGCCTTAGTAGCTCCCCCCACCAAATGAGTCTCCTGCATGAGTACCAAGTCTGGTTTATAGCGCTTCACTTCGGACAGGACTAGGCCGCGTTTTACCTTATCCCCTAGGCCCCGCACATTCCAGGAAAGAAGCCGGAGGGCGGAGCTACTTGTCTGCGTCCCATCCACCCTCATGGCATTGAGTCGTTCATCTGCCATCATCAGACATCAAACACATCATACACCCAGCAAGAATCATCAGTACCTGCAATAGCACAATACTAGTCAAAACACACTGTACAGTTCTTGATCAACTTAGCGAATTTCCCATAAAGAAGAAACAACCCCCCCCCTCCCCTTCCCACCCTGCCTCCCTGCTAAACGGACCTTCAACTGCCCGCCACCCCAACTCAGCAGAGCGCTTATCCCATTCCAAAAACAGAGTACTTGCGCGTCAGGGGAGAGTGTCCCCCAAAGCCGGCGGTCCCCTTGCCGCCCTCGGGATGTCCAGGCCAGAGTCCAAGAACGACGAGATAGAGCAATCTTTATGGGAGAAAATCCAAACAGTACATCGCCTGCGGTTCTCATTCACCCACGGTTTGATGTGCGGTCCACCGTGCGCCATCCTTCCAGCCAATCTCTCGCTGCCTCCGGAGAGTCGAAGAACCAAACCTTCTTGTCAGCCACCACACGTAGCCGGGCCGGGAACAGCATAGAGTACGGCAATTCCTGTTCACGGAGCGTCTTCTTCACCTCCAGAAAAAGTCCTCCTCCTGCGCGTGACTTCCGCCGTGTAGTCCGGGAAGAAGGAGATGCGTGAATTTTGAATCTGAATGGGTGGTGCCACCCTGGCCGCTTGGAGAATTGTGTCTCGATCTCTAAAGTTAAAAAGTCTTGCCAGGATGGGACGAGGGGTAGCCCCAGGTTTAGGTGTCCCACCGGGTACCCTATGGGCTCGCTCAACAGTAAAGAAGTTGGAGAGCCCCTTAGGGGCCAGCTGGTTCTTGATGAGGTCCTCCACGTACAGGTCCATGGCCCCTTTCGTTTCGGATTCCGGGACCCCCAAAATGCGGACGTTGTTCCGCCTGGAGCGCCCCTCGTGGTCATCCAGCTTGTCTTTCAAAAGTTTGTTGTCAGCCTGCAACTTTTCCATTGCCACCTGTAGATCGGAGACGTCTTCCACGAGTGATTTGGCCACCACCTCCACTTGCTTCACTCTTTCACCCATTTTCTGGAGGTCGGCTCGTATGAGGGTCACCTCGGTAGCGGTCGAGCTCACGGTCGCCTGAACCTGCTCCAGGGCACGCAGGACATCGTCCAAAGTAGCCTTTTTAGCCCCGTCGCTGTCCGCACCTTTGCCCAGAGACTTGCGTTGCTCAGGCTGGGAAAGTGCCTGGTTATCATAGGCAAATTTGCCGAGTTTCGCCTGAGCGGCGGTTTGTCGGAGTCCCTTCCCCGCCATTTTGGCTCGACGCCGGGCCACTCTCGGTGATAGGGGAAGTAGGCGTCCGGACGGAAAGTTCAGCTAGGCACAGTTCGGTGATCGCTGCTGGCGGGTCGGCCCCTTCGGCGGCAGGTCTGCCTCAGCTCCAGCAGGCTAGGGCAAGATGGCGGCTATCGCGCAGTAATTTCAAACTCCAGTCGTGGTTGAATGCCGCTGCCAGGCACTGCCCCACCTCGTCGCCGGAGAGTTAAGGTCGGGAGTGGAGTGTTCAAAGGGAACCCGCCGGTCCGGATGGTCGTTGGTGTCGGACTACGTCTTCGGCGGGTACTTCCTGTCGGCTGTGCCGGGGAGGGTCCACTTCCGCCCGGATGGAGCTCGGCCAGAGCACCACGGCTGCACTCGTGCCACCAGGCCGCACTGTGATGGAGGATAAGGTTGGTCTTTCTTCCTCTTCCTGGGGCGTGAAAGCTCCCAAATTTCTCCAGCAACCGCCGTTCGGTCACCGCACCCAGGACACCCCTTCTGGGACGAATATTGAGCGGATAGGCATGCGGATTGTTGCGGGAAGCCGCCTTGCTACGGGAGCCTCTCTAGGTTGCTGCCGCCATCATCGGCTGCTAGCCACGCCCCCCCCTTGTTTTATTTCTTTGAAGCTTTGATCACATTCAGCAGACTGTTGAAAAAGAACATTCCACTTGGTCGTCTCTCAATAGAGCACTCACTGTGAAGAAATTGCGAATTTATCTGAGCAATAACTGGCCATGACTAGAAAGGACCACAGCATGGTGACATCTTGGGGAAGGGCAAGTGGATGAAGTGCTTACAACTTGCCTATATCTGGAGGCATTCTCCTATCAGAGAATATGTGCCCAAAAAACTTTAATTTAGTTTTGTGGAATTCACATTTTACTACATTCAAAGTGAGGACTGCATCAGCAAGTAACTGGCATACTTGAGTAAGGGCTTTGTCTTGTTCTCTTTGAGTGCTTTCAAAATCCAGTATTTTGTCACTGTAATTGAAAGCATGTGTAACAGGTTGTATTACCCTGCAAATAACAACCTGAAATATCTCGGCAGCTGAAGATACTTTAAAACTCAGTCTTTTACATCTGAGCAAACCAATATGAGTGGAAAAAGTGGTACTCTGCAGTTCTCTTCTAGCTCAAGTTGGTGATACCCTTTGTTTATCTTGACACGGAAAAGACTTTAGCTCAGTTTAGTTGCATGATCATGTCCGCTGTATGGGAACAGAGTTTTTCTCCCTCTCAATGGCTTTGAAAGGCTGGCGCAGATCAACACAAATGTAAATCTGGGCGGTGAACTCCACTCCATGTTAACCAGAGCTCACAGAGTTCCTAAAAGCCCTGCTCCTTGAAGCAGAGTTTTTTTCTTCACTCGTGCTCGCCAACATCATGTAGGCGAGTGAGGAAGATCCACCTCCCGGTGAGATATTTCTTCATTTGAGCTCGTCAACATCAAGTTGGCGAGCGCGGCAAACCAACCTCCTGGTGAGGTTTCTCAGCCCGGCGGTTGCATTTCTCAATGCGAGTGGCCGCATATGCTTGTGACTGCTCGCGTTTAAATACCATCCATTCGAGTCGAGAAACCTGCCTCTTGGGTTGAAAATCTACTAGAGCACAGAAAGGAAGCAGCTCTCACTTGCACTGTGCATAGTGCCATTCACAATAATTTCACAGCGGGCACAAACACCTGTCACTGAAAAATACAGTGAGCGTCATTTCTTCTAACTCACTCTGCCACTTGCGGAGCTCCACGTATTGCGGCAGAGTTTTTTTTTCACTTCTTGGAGTTCCACGTTGCGGAACTCTGTGAAATCCGCCGCAGCTTACACAAATGCAGGCCGCTGCACTACTGTCTTTCTTTGGTACTACTGTTATGGGCAAAATATTCATTCATACTCCGCTGATTGTGGAATGTGCAATATGTCATGTTTTAGAAGTGTACCCAACTTTCTCTATAGCTTCTTGCAAATGAAAGGGACTCAGAGTGCCAAAGGGCAACAGGACAAACGACTTCATTGATATGGATCTATACTTTCTTTTTCATTAGTGTTCCCAAGCCATGAAACAATGTCAGGAATTGCCTCGTTGTATCAGGCTGAGCACAGAGGTTGTAGTTGAAGGATATTAACACCACATCAGCTGCTGTGGCAAAACTGAGTAAGCATGCACTAGATGAGGTTCCATGTAGAACATGAACGGTGGCTCGTTCTGGCATTATTTTGTGTTAGAATGCCGCTGTGAAGGACCCTTGGCTCTGTAACAGTTTAGAAGCTGCCCAGGTTTATACTTTTGAGTCTGAAGGTATGAGGTGTGGCATAGAAGAACGTTTCCACTGCCATGATACTAATCAATGCTCCACTGTCACAGATCAACGTTATGGGGTGACCGTTTACCTTTATGGTTGAACTATTTTTATTGAATTCAGCTCAGAAAACAATGACGTAATTCTTGGACAGTATTTGAATGAAGTTCAGTGTTTTGTTTGGTGAGCTTGTCCTAGACTTTGGTCTTCTTCATAAGAACCTAACCCCAAATGTGCATGTCATCTTTTGATGGACATCATCAGCAAGCACCCATCCTCTTCATTAGTACTTGATAGAGACATTGAAGAACCATTATATAACAAACTGGATGACAATTTACTTTGCTTGGTCTCTACTTGGCACAGTTAATGATGCATTTTGGTTTTGTGTGCCTGGCAAGAGTGTTTCCCGCTAGCTTTCACATCCATCTATTCTTTTCATCCTTACGCACTTGACTTTTCTTTAACTCTACACACAGTTATGAAATGGTTCTCTTTCCCACAACCTTTACAGATTTGTCCTAGGGCTGGACATTTGTCTTCATGGGGAAAGGAAAATCCATATCAGAAGCATAGTTTTTTTTTTTCAAGGATGTTGACTTACGTGCATCCATTTTGTGCTTAGTTTTCATGGCACACGATGATTTATTGTGCACAGTCCCTGATTCCATGTCAGCAACTTGTTGTTCTGCTTGTTCCTCTGCCTTCGCAGCCATCAACAAGTTGTCTAGACTGAGTGTCTCTCTCTACATGTGTCTTTCACAAGAATCTGAAAGGCAGCCATTAACGACTCTGAGGAGCATGGCTTCTTCACCAGTAAAGTCAGAGAATTTGCCATGTTTAACAAGTGCGTCAAGTCTTTCAACACACGTATTCATTGTTTCACAAGCCTTCTTTCGTGCCTTGTTGAAAATATACCTTTGATAGTCAACATTCACCATTGGATTGAACTTCACTTTCAGTGCTTCTTTCAGTTTTCTGTACAATGTTGTGTCAGTCTTTGAAACATAGTTTAGCACTTTTTTTTAACTCCATTTCCTGAAAGATTTTCAAATATTTGAGGATTTTCTTATCATCCTACTCCTCAAGCCATATATGATGTCAACAAATGTTTTAATCTATGCAGTCCACCTGGCATCAATGTTTTAGTTCTCGGCTATGTTGAATGCCAGTGGTAGAGTTAAGAACACTGCTGCTTTTCAGGACTTCATATTCAGTACTGTGTCCGATTCGTGGTGTAAGGCACGTCAAACAAAATGATCTAATGCCACTCAATTTCAACTCCAGTACAGCTGAACTAAATTAATTTCTGATAAATATGCTGGAATTATGTTGTGTGCAGGTTTAAATAGAAGTGTTGACCAACAATGAATAGAATTGAAAAAGATTGACAGGGATTGAAAAGGTAGCTGCAGGGCAAGCTACTCCTTGAGGGTCCATTGTGTCTGGATGGCTATCTGCCGCATGCACCAAGAGTCTGCACCTACTGCAGATACGGACACTGCCGATACAGTGACAGCGGGCATTGCTTCTCGGGTGCCTGCTAAGGCAGGAATAGTGGCTACCACAACAATCAAGTTCCTCTTGGGTTACAATTACTCCATGACTCCTGGACTTCACCCACTCGTCTCCTAGTTAAGCTTCCAATGTTTAGCAATTTCATCTATCTCTGCTTTTTTGGATATGGTTTCTGTTTGATTCTTGTTTGTGCAATCCAGGCCACCTTACCAGACAGTCTCACATTGTGAGCATTGTGGGCAGGGCTATAAAATGAATAGCTGCCAAGGTTTCAGAGAACTTATGTGTGACATTTTCATATTTGCAGTGTAATTATGAGTGACATTCAATGACTACGAGTGACATTTTCTCTTGAGCAAAATCAAGCAACGAAGATGAGGCAAACATTTAAATATCATAAATTTCACCCATTTGAGGAACGAGAAACCCTAAGAATATTTTAAAACTTCTGTAAAGCAACAGAAATGGAAGGCTACTGACCTAGTGAAAAGCAGTAACTCACAGCTAATCCTCATGAAAAAAAAATACAGTTTTGCAAATATGCGTGATTCATGTCAGTTGATATCCACTGTGAAAGGCTATATATTCTATGTTCCTACCTGCAAAATAATGTGTCTGGGCCCTTTGAAAAATCAATTTTTGCCTGAAATGCAACGCTTTTCAGCTGGGAGCCTTTGAATGACCGCTGCAAACCTTTGTCCCGGACCCCTTTCAGGCGGGGTTAGGAAAGAGTGGGCATTAGGTAGAAGCTGGCATCTGGTCTGCAGGAAGGTGGGTGAGCTTTGGCTTCCACACCTGGGTTTGTTTGCAGCCAAGCCTGCCACAAAGCTGCCCTGAGAAAGCTAACAACTGGGCCTCAGCAAACAGAGCATTGAAGGATGGATTTGTCCCAGCTTGGGGAGGACACGCTCCTCGGCCTCTGCTTGACCCTAATCACCCTCTGCAACTCCCCTTCTGTGGAGACTTTGTTTGGAGGGAGCCTACAGATGTACAGTGAGCTCCCAGAGTTTGCCAACAAAGGGCCTACACTCTTTTGGCCTACAACCAGGTTCTCTCGCTTCACCTCCCTGTGGTACTGAGCAAAGCACTGCATGTCAGAATCACGGCAGCACCGGCTGCCTCTTCACTGAGCCTGCTCCAAAGTGCCATGGCCAGCAAAACTCCTGCAACATGGCCACGAGTCCAGTAATCTGCGCGCATCATTAACTCCATTCTCTGCAAAGAAGCAGGCTTGCAACGTTTGCCTATACAATGATAAGGTGTAAAACATGCCTATAATGAAAGTGCAATGTATCATACCACACAGGCTCCGCGTGCCAGCACATTAGGACCACCAACTTTGAAATCATGATACCTCACAGGCTAGGCTGGGTACCTCCTTCGTCAAGGGCCGGGAAGAGCTAGACTGGTCCTGGCCAGCGTTTGCAATCCAACTCAAACCCCACCCGCGGCAATGCCGGACACCGGGCATGATTGAGGACAGATTGACTGTGCAGTCAGGAAGTTTCTGGACAGCTTCAAACCACTCCAGCCACCAGTCCGTGGTTCAGTCAGCCGCCAGTGGGGTCGGATTCATTGGAGTCACCAGATCGTGATTCTTACCAGCCCCAGTGAACTGTACTAGCTTACTTGATTGTCGGCAGCTGAGAAGCCGAACTTTCTGATTCAACTGCTGCTGTGGGCGACTGCAAACAAAACAGGTGATGGACCGAATGTGGATCAATGTCACACATTCATCCCAGTCAAAAGATCTGGGCCCAAATCCATCGTTTTTTTGCACTCCACACCACCCTGGGTTAGACAATGGCGATATGCAAATCAGCTCTGACCCTGTGCCCCATGGGAACAGTCCAGTCCGAACTACAAAAGCCATGTCCTTCCCAGAACGGAATCAAGCATCCGAGGACCGACTGCAGCAGGACTTACCCACCTATTACTTTGAGTCTCAGAGACTCATGCCTGACCTCACTGGCAGACTGTCAGTGTCTGTCTATCTGTAGTAGCCATTGGGCACTCACTAACTCCTCCTGGCGTCAGTGACATGTATCCCTAATGCAGCGCAGTGATTCAATTCCTAATGTCTGTTACACAGTGGTCGAAGTGGTGAATAAAAAGTAGGGGAACTGTGGGTGGAGAATAAGGGGGCAGGAACAACTGAAGATTGAATCAGTGGGCGGAGTCAGGGGAGTGGCTAAAAATCGTAAAACATACCAATTTTTTGTACGTTTAGAATTTCACTGACCAGTTACAGCTTATAACGTTATTTAATTCAAACAATGGCTAAACATGTTTATTTGAGGTTTAATTCAGGAAAAAGCAAATACTCATAGGGAATACAGTTTTATGTAAAGCGTGCAAAATATAAGCAGGAACAATGGCATGGGCGCAAATTCAGGATGGTGAGTGTAAAAATTCAGGGCAAGGGGTCAAAATTCAGGACAAAAATTCAGGACAGGAGGTCAAAATTCAGGACAAAAATCCGGGCACCAGGTATGCTTTGCAGACACATCAGTGGATGTCATGCAATGATATATAAATAAATAGGCAAGGAACATAAGTACAAGTCACTTCTCCTACCCCATAACCGTTCCTTCCCTGTCATTTCGTCTGCTCCGTCACCACTCCTGCCCGTTCATCGCTCCCGCCCATTCACCGCTCCTGCCCGTTCACCACTCCTGCCCGTTCACCGCTCCTGCCCGTTCAATGCTCCTACCCATTCACTGCTCCTGCTCATGCCTAATCACTGCTCCTGCTCAATCACTGCTCCTGCCCAGTCACTTCTCCTGCCTCGTCACTTCTCCTGCCTCGTCACTTCTCCTGCCCCGCACTTCTCCTGCCTCGTCACTTCCCCTGCCTCATCACTTCTCCTGCCCCGTCACTACTCCTGCCCCGTCACTTCTCCTGCCTCGTCACTTCTCCTGCCCGTCACTGCTCTTGCCCCGTCACAGCTCCTGCCCAGTCACAGCTCCTGCCCCGTCACCGCTCCTGCCCCATCTACCACTTCTGCCCCGTCCACCGCTCCTACCCATTCACAGCTCCTATACATTCACCGCTCCTGCCCTATCACTTATCCAGCCCTGTCACTTTGCCTGCCCCATCACTTCTCCTGCCCAGTCCACTGTTCCTGCCCTGTTCACTGCTCCTGCCCCGTCCACTGCTCCTGCCCTGTCCACTGCTCCTGCCCCGTTCACCTCTCCTGCCCCATCACCTCTCCTGCCCCGTCACTTCTCCTGCCCTGTCACGTCTGCTGCCCGGTCACTTCTCCTGCCCGGTCACCACTTCTGCCCGGTCACCACTCCTGTCCGGGCACCTCACCTGCCCAGTCCCCTCTCCTTTCCTGTTGCCTCTCCTGCCCCCTCACTGCTCCTGTCCCATCACTGCTCCTGCCCCGTCACTGCTCCTGCCCTGTCACCGCTCCTGCCCGGTCTCAGCTCTTGCCCGGTCACCACTCCTGCCCAGTCACCACTCCTGCCCAGTCACCTCTCTTTTCCTGTTGCCTCTCCTGTCACTGCTCCTGCCCCATCACTGCTCCTGCCCTGTCTCTGCCCTGTCACTTCTCCTGCCCCGTCACTGCTCCTTCCCGTTCACTGCTCCTGCCCCGTCACTGTTCCTGTCTGGTCAGCACTCCTGCCCGATCACCTCTCCTGCCCCATCACTTCTCCTGTCCCATCACTTCTCCTGTCCCGTTCACCGCTCCTACCCATTCATTTCTCCTGCCCCATCACCCCCTCCTGCCCGGTCACTGCTCCTGTCCGGTCACTGCTCCTGTCCGGTCAGCGCTCCTGCCCCGTTCACCGCTCCTGCCCCTTTCACCACTCCTGCCATGTTCACCGCTCCTATCCTTTCATTGCTCCCGCCCGGTTACTGCTCCTGCTCATGTCTAATCCCCACTCCTGCCCTGTCACTTATCCTGCCCCATCACCTCTCCTGCACCATCACCCCTCCTGCCCCATCACTTCTCCTGCCCCGTCACCACTCCTACCCGGTCACCACTCCTGCCCGGTCACCACTCCTGCCCCATCACTGCTCCTGCCGTTCACTGCTCCGGTCCGGTCAGCACTCCTGCCCGATCACCGCTCCTGCCCCATCACTTCTCCTGTCCCATCACTTCTCCTGTCCCATCACTTCTCCTGCCCCATCACTTCTCCTATCCGTTCGCTGCCCCTATCCATTCACTGCCCCTATCCGTTCACTACTCCTGTCCGTTCACCGCTCCTGCCTGGTTACCGCTCCTGCACATACCCAATCACCACTCCTGCCCCATCACTTCTCCTGCCTCGTCACCTCCCCTTTCCTGTTGCCTCTCCTGTCCCGTCACTGCTCCTGACCCGTCACCTCTCCTACCCCATCACTTTTCCTGCCCCTTCACTTCTCCTGCCCTGTCACTTCTCCTGCCCCGTCACTTCTCCTGCCCATTACTTCTCCTGCCCGGTCACCTCTCCCGCCCCATCACCTCTCCTTTCCTGTGTCCTCTTCTGTCCCTTCATTGCTCCTGCCCAGTTCACTCTGTGTATGACACTGACAAATTTCACACGGTGGCAAGTTCCCCACAGGACTCTGTCTGGGGTAAGCTCCTCTGTAATCACTAACTCAGCATGATATTCTAAAGGCAGAAGGCGGCGCATTGCCATTCGAAAGGGGATAATTAGCCTCAATCGGAATGACAATGGGCCGCCCTCAGTCTGTAAGAGCTCAGGGAGGGGCTGCTACAGCCTCTGTAGTTCAACAGAGAAGTGCGAGCCGCCCCTGGAACCTGAAAGAAAAAGTTATTGGGGCATATTATCAAGGGATTTATCTCTGCTTTCTTGGCTTTAAAAGCCATGAAAGCGGAGATAAAATTATCTCCCTATCAGCAACAGGGTGCTAACACGCAAATTCACATGTTAGCACCCTTTTTCTCTACGCTTCCCCTTGCATCTCTAATGAGATGCAAAGGGGGCGTTCCAGAGAAAAATAATAGGAGAAATGTTGTTAAGCAACATTTCTCCTATTATCAAGGATTTCGCTAACCCTGTTAGTGATAAAAAAAGCAGCGCTAACTACGGTTAGCACTGCTTTTTTTACACCTAGTATTTTCCTGACTTAGCCATCCTATGGAAGGTGGATATCATGGCTCAGTTTGTGAGCCCCTATCATCAAGCTAATGCCCAACTTCGAGAGATTATCGTTGGTTTTCCAGCGATAATCTCTCAATTGGCAGTTAGCGCGAGGATTTTTAACACTACTGAGATAAACCTTGCTAATAGCAAGTTATCTCTGCGATAATTTCCGGCAATGCTTAGCGTTAAAAAAATTGTTGCTAAGCATCGTTAGCGGTAAATATCGCTAAACGTTGATAATATGCCCCATTGTTTTTAAGTTGGACTATTCTTGCCGTCCCGGAATGAAAGAAGTAGGGGAACGGACTGAAATAATTATTAAAAGTAGGGGCACGCCGTGCCCTTCTGTTCCTGCCCACTTCTACCACTGCTGTTACATTGTAGCAGCAGTGCTAGAGGTCAGGTGGCCTTCAAGCCAGCCGGGAAAAGCGCACACCGCACACTGCCACTCCAAGCTTTCAGTAAAAAATGCTGTATGAGCACCCAGCGCTCCGGCCGCTGTCAGCCGAAGAGGCGCTAAATATGCTGAATTTGCATTTCAGTGAGGTGATGAAGACCACCACACTGATATGCGTTAGTCTAATGCCTAATGTGTGGTACTTGGCAGGGCTGGAAATAATAGCACAAGATGTGGGGAAAGGCATGAGTACAGCACAGCTGTAATGTGAGGAAGCACTGCCAGCAACAGAAGAACACTTCTTTCATTCCTTGACACTAGGCAGCAGCTCTCACAGATATGCAAAGAGCTTGCATCATCACTGCTATGATAGGGTGAGGCACAAGTTATGATTGCAATTGAAGGAGAACGTGTCCTCCAAAACTGGTAAAAAAAGGAAACTCTACCTTGCGCAAAAGGGCTGAGAACCCATGCCACTAAGGAAACACATATTGTGCACTTTTTTGAACTGCACCTAATCCCAGCACCGAACCTAGGGGCATATTATCAAGGACCGGTGTTAAAATTATCGCTGTTTTATCGGCAAGAAACTGCCGATAAAATGGCGATAATGGGCTTGATAATACGCCCTTGTTAATTCCCATAGAAGCCCATGTTCTGATGGTAACATGGGCTTCTATGGGAATTAACAAGGGTGTATTATCAAGCCCATTATCGCCATTTTATCGATAGTTTCTTGCCGATAAAACGGCGATAATTTTAACACCGGTCCTTGATAATATGCCCCCTAATCATTAAAACAAAAAAAATCAGGCAACAATAAAAGGGAAATAGAATGAAGAACAGATACATCTTGAAGGGGGACTGTGAAGCCCTTTGCATGCCTGAGGTAGGATTACTAGCTAAAAGGCACACAATTTAATAAATACACACAATTTAGATAGTCCTTGCTTGCTGAGGTGGTCGATTGGGTGGCTCTCCTTGACTTATAAAGTGATCTTAAATATTATTCCAGACAGCCTCAGAACCTCAGGAGACGATGGGAATGAGACATAGGTGGCATGGAGGGAGTGGACTGGGAGGTGGCCCTGGTGCATCCCCGAGTGGTGGCCATCAGGGCTCAGTTCTGCTTGCTACAATAACAATTCTCCACAGTAAATAGATATATAACTAGACACAGAGTTCGCAAAATGGCTGAAATTCCCAGAGCAGTCTTTTTATGATGTGGAGTCCCCAGAGGGTCCTTTTTTTGCATGCTATGGAAATGACCAGGTATCTGTACAGACGGTGAGGACATACTCAGGGAACTGGGAAACATACTGGGAGAACTGATCCAGCTTAATTCACACTTCATTCTTCCCGGGGCTCCCGGTGGATATTGATTTACCTTGCAGGTAATTGGAATTATGGGGCATATTATCAAGGGGGTTTATCTCCACTTTTTTGGCTTTAAAAGCCAAGAAAGCGGAGATAAAATTATCTCCCTATTACCAAGCTGTCGCTAACACCAGTTAGTGACAGCTAATAGGAGATAGCGACCATCTTGGGCCTTGCTTTGCATGTCAGTGATATTTATCACTAATGACATGCAAAGTGGGCGTGCCAAGATGTTAGCGACTGGAAACAGTCCCTAACATCGCTATCTCCTATTACCAACTTTTGGAGATATTCGCGCTAAGCGCGAATATCTCCAAAAGCTAACACCTGCCCTGAGCAGTTCTTAGCCATGTTATCCAATGGGAGGTGGATAACATGGCTAAGAGCATTTGCTCGATAATGCATGAATATCGCTGACTTTTCAGCGATATTCATGCATTTCGGCCGTTTTTTATCGCATTTGCGATAAACCTTGTTAATAGCAAGGTTTATCTGCGATAGAAAATCGCCGATGTGCGGCGATAATTTTTGTCTCTAAACAAATTAGAGACAAAAATTATCGCTAGTTGTTGGTAATATGCCCCTATGTTCCCTGGGCTAGTGGTTGCTAAGAGAGATATAGCACAGGGCTGGAAGGTACAAACACTGTCCACCAAACCGCAGTTGATAACAGAGATAGACGTTCATGGAGGCTGAAAAAGTGGTGTACACTGCCACAAGCTGTCCTCAGAAAGTCAGTAAGATATGGGGCATCTAGAGGGAATATTATGGATTGATAAAACCTTCCAATGTTCCAGGTGGAGGCTTCCGATATGGAACCACCATGCACAGAGCCTGGGACTGGACACTAAATCTAGCTCTCCCCCTTTGTGCCATTAGACTGTTCACCTCTCCCCTGCTATGATAGGGTGAGGCACAAGTTATGATTGCAATTGAAGGAGAACGTGTCCTCCAAAACTGGTAAAAAAAGGAAACTCTACCTTGCGCAAAAGGGCTGAGAACCCATGCCACTAAGGAAACACATATTGTGCACTTTTTTGAACTGCACCTAATCCCAGCACCGAACCTAGGGGCATATTATCAAGGACCGGTGTTAAAATTATCGCTGTTTTATCGGCAAGAAACTGCCGATAAAATGGCGATAATGGGCTTGATAATACGCCCTTGTTAATTCCCATAGAAGCCCATGTTCTGATGGTAACATGGGCTTCTATGGGAATTAACAAGGGTGTATTATCAAGCCCATTATCGCCATTTTATCGATAGTTTCTTGCCGATAAAACGGCGATAATTTTAACACCGGTCCTTGATAATATGCCCCCTAATCATTAAAACAAAAAAAATCAGGCAACAATAAAAGGGAAATAGAATGAAGAACAGATACATCTTGAAGGGGGACTGTGAAGCCCTTTGCATGCCTGAGGTAGGATTACTAGCTAAAAGGCACACAATTTAATAAATACACACAATTTAGATAGTCCTTGCTTGCTGAGGTGGTCGATTGGGTGGCTCTCCTTGACTTATAAAGTGATCTTAAATATTATTCCAGACAGCCTCAGAACCTCAGGAGACGATGGGAATGAGACATAGGTGGCATGGAGGGAGTGGACTGGGAGGTGGCCCTGGTGCATCCCCGAGTGGTGGCCATCAGGGCTCAGTTCTGCTTGCTACAATAACAATTCTCCACAGTAAATAGATATATAACTAGACACAGAGTTCGCAAAATGGCTGAAATTCCCAGAGCAGTCTTTTTATGATGTGGAGTCCCCAGAGGGTCCTTTTTTTGCATGCTATGGAAATGACCAGGTATCTGTACAGACGGTGAGGACATACTCAGGGAACTGGGAAACATACTGGGAGAACTGATCCAGCTTAATTCACACTTCATTCTTCCCGGGGCTCCCGGTGGATATTGATTTACCTTGCAGGTAATTGGAATTATGGGGCATATTATCAAGGGGGTTTATCTCCACTTTTTTGGCTTTAAAAGCCAAGAAAGCGGAGATAAAATTATCTCCCTATTACCAAGCTGTCGCTAACACCAGTTAGTGACAGCTAATAGGAGATAGCGACCATCTTGGGCCTTGCTTTGCATGTCAGTGATATTTATCACTAATGACATGCAAAGTGGGCGTGCCAAGATGTTAGCGACTGGAAACAGTCCCTAACATCGCTATCTCCTATTACCAACTTTTGGAGATATTCGCGCTAAGCGCGAATATCTCCAAAAGCTAACACCTGCCCTGAGCAGTTCTTAGCCATGTTATCCAATGGGAGGTGGATAACATGGCTAAGAGCATTTGCTCGATAATGCATGAATATCGCTGACTTTTCAGCGATATTCATGCATTTCGGCCGTTTTTTATCGCATTTGCGATAAACCTTGTTAATAGCAAGGTTTATCTGCGATAGAAAATCGCCGATGTGCGGCGATAATTTTTGTCTCTAAACAAATTAGAGACAAAAATTATCGCTAGTTGTTGGTAATATGCCCCTATGTTCCCTGGGCTAGTGGTTGCTAAGAGAGATATAGCACAGGGCTGGAAGGTACAAACACTGTCCACCAAACCGCAGTTGATAACAGAGATAGACGTTCATGGAGGCTGAAAAAGTGGTGTACACTGCCACAAGCTGTCCTCAGAAAGTCAGTAAGATATGGGGCATCTAGAGGGAATATTATGGATTGATAAAACCTTCCAATGTTCCAGGTGGAGGCTTCCGATATGGAACCACCATGCACAGAGCCTGGGACTGGACACTAAATCTAGCTCTCCCCCTTTGTGCCATTAGACTGTTCACCTCTCCCCTGGGGACCCTCCACCTCCTCATTGCGTTTCCCCATTCAATTTAACTAAATCGGAGGTAATGTCTCCAATGTACTTACACTGGTGACATGTTTCACCTGCTCTACATGTTTGGCTGTATATAAAAGTAAAAATCAAAAATCCATTCATAAAAACACATAAAGAACAATGGGGCATATTACCAACAACTAGCGATCATTTTTGTCTCTAACTTGTTTAGAGACAAAAATTATCGCCGCACATCGGCGATTTTTATCGCAGATAAACCTTGCTATTAGCAAGGTTTATCGCAAATGCGATAAAAAACGCCCGCAATGCATGAATATCGCTGAAAAGGCAGTGATATTCATGCATTATCGAGCAAATGCTCTTAGCCATGTTATCAACCTCCCATTGGATGACATGGCTAAGAACTGCTCAGGGCAGGTGTTAGCTTTTGGAGATATTCGCGCTTAGCGCGAATATCTCCAAAAGTTGGTAATAGGAGAGAGCGATGTTAGCGACTGTTTCCATCACTAACATCTTGGCACGCCCACTTTGCATGTCATTAGTGATAAATATCACTGACATGCAAAGCGGGGCCCAAGATAGTCGCTATCTCCTATTAGCTGTTGCTAACTGGTGTTAGCGACAGCTTGGTAATAGGGAGATAATTTTATCTCCGCTTTCTTGGCTTTTAAAGCCAAAAAAGCGGAGATAAACCACCTTGATAATATGCCCCGATATTTCAAGAGCAGGATAAGAGCTGCTATAGCAGGCAGCTCCCATGAATACATTTCTGTTTGTAAGGCCACTGCACTGGCTCAAGCAGCGCCACAGGAATCACACTAAACAATAAACATCCATAAAAATAAAAAATATTTTAAAAACTAAATAAATTCTATAACAGGTGGAATCCCTGTGTGACAGGAAACAAAACAGAAAATGAGGTGGGTTAGCTTTAATTTCGGGGAATGAAACAGGAGGTGAAGGTTACAGAATCCGGGGCGGCTTCTTTTCAGGGGAAAAGGAGGAAAGAGATGACAAAGAATTGAGTTTGAAAATCCTGTCCATGTGACGGGACATAAATCGTCATGTAAGCACTGGAATGAGGAAGACAGACAAGGATTCAATTAGAATATTCTGTTTATGAAAAATGGATACACGTGGCAACCGAAATAGTGGAATGGGTAGCCAAACAACTGTAAGTGAACACGTGAGTGCAATGCACAAAACCAGTAGGGATCGTTGAAAATATTCAAAATGGAATGAGACTGATGTCAAAAGTTTTCACATCAGGTTTGCATCCTGCAATAAGATTAAAGACCAGATGTATGTAGATAGCATTTTGCGATTCCCTAATTGCGAATCACAATGATTCGCAATTTGGAGATCGCAAAATGCAATGTGTGAAGGTGTATAGTGTACCTTCTGCAACTCCTAGGGAGTCGCAAATTACCTACCTCATGAATTTTAATGAGGTAAGTCGCAATTTAAAACCCCCTTAGGAATCACAACAATCAAGGGGATGGTGGCCTGCTGAGATCAGCAGACCAACATGTCTGTGATTGCTTTTCAATAAAGTATTTTTTTTGTAAACCAGCGCGTTTTCCTTAAAGGAAAAGGAGATGCTTTCCAAAACGAAAAATGAAATGTTTTCTGTTAATTTTTTCAGAGCAGGCTGTGGTCCTACGCCTGCTCCTAAAAATGGTTTTACAAACATTCACAAAGGAGAAGGGGTCCCTTGGGAACCCCTTCCTATTTGCAAATGGGTTACCATCTACTTGAAGTAAGTGGTAAAATGCGAATGTTTTGCGACCACAATTGCAGTAAGAAAACATTCATACATACCAATGTGATTCAGTATTAGGTAGGGACGCCCTAAACACCCCCCTTCCTAATACTGAATCGCACACCCATTTTGCAATTCGGTAACAGGTTACAGAATCGCAAAATTAGGTTTGCTGCATCGGAAAAACAATTTTTGCGTTTGCAAACATGCAGATTCTGCCAATCTGCCCGTTTGCGAATGCAAAAATGCGTGATACATCTGCCCCTAAATGCTTATAAAGAGGTAAAATTTGCATATATGAACCAAAGGAAAGTGTAACTTCTATAAAGAGCTGAGGAAGTCGAAAATGTACGATTATAGATGGAGTGAGGGAGATCACAAAGGACTGTCAACGTACTTGTCATGATGGGATTTGTAATTGAAAGTTGAGATCTTATGAAATGATGAGTGTATTCTTCACGAAAATGTTTATTCACTAATTCACAGTTAGTGTTTGGAAACGTGTGAAATGTGATTACTCATTTACAGAAGGAGAATAATGATGTGATGTGTAGCAGCTCCTATGCAATCCCAACATAGAAAACATTGATGTATTTAATGCCCTTGTTTTTATTGATTTATAGGATGGAACAATGCAATTTTCAAGGATTATCATAATGCTGGACAATTAAATGAAAAAATGTAAAAACAAAAGCTCATGAAGTATGGAAATTATAGTGATTTTAAGATAAATTAATTGAAACCACAGCATCTTTCCTAGAGGTTTTGGCCTCCTCTTTTACATCACATTTAAAGGCAAATTAATGATGTTTTTTTTACCTAGTAAAACAGGTAAATTCCTAAATTAGAACAAAAATATATGATTTGGTGAAATTGCATGCAGCTACATTTGCAACATAAACAGCACTGCATGAGGCTGACTTTCCTAGGTCCCCTATGCAATATATGACAATATGCTTATTGAACCTGGCAGCGTTAGCGTGGTATTCCCCCAAATATTTTGCTTTCATTCCCTTACTTTCCTGAACTCATTTTTGTTGGCATTAGGCCTCTGTGCACTTTACCCCTGCTAACCAGTGTTAAGAGCAACTGGTATGCATGTAATTGGCACATTTAAATTACCTTTAATTTCCCATTAAACTGTACTCTCTGTACACATTGCCTGTAAATTAAATGCTACTAGTGGGCATCAGCACTTCTTTTTGCCGTCTCCTAAAGTAGCATAGCAAAACATGACTCAGTGTTGCCACTGCATCCTGTAGAAAAGTTTTAAATTGCCATTTCGACCCACCAAAATAAACCTTTTGCCAGGCCTAAACCTCCCTTTTAATAATTATTAATCACCTCCTAGGTAGGCCTTAAAGGCTCATAAGGCAGGATGCATGGTATTTAGAAAGCAGGGCATGTGCGTTTAATTTCTATACATTCTAGTAGTGAAAAACTGCTAAAGTCGTTTTTCACATCTGTTACACTTATCTTTCCCATAGCCTAAAAGAGGGTTGCAATATTACATTCCAAAAGTGCTAACTCCAAATTGGGAGCTGATAGAAAGTTGATGTTTGCACGTAAAGGCATTCTAATTTAAAATCCTCCTTAGTGGTTAAATCAGATTTTAAGTTGCAATTATGAAAATGCTATCTTTAGAAAGGTAGCATTTTCTTGCGCAAACACGCTGTGCCTTCCTGTCAGTGTCCTGGGTCACATGACTACGAATGGCTCTGCTGTTGGTTTTTTTATTGATTCCAGACAAAGGAAACCTATGTGTGAGAGGAGAGAGTCTTCCTGACAATATGGCCACGGAGGAGCTGCCCCCTTTGCTGATTACATTTCAATGGGCCCTCCTTGCATCATACACAAATGAAGTGGACACTAGGCCTGCCCTGCCTTTGTCACCATAGACAGTTTGAAACCAGGACCAGGGAAGGAGAACAAACTGACCAGAACCAGTTTTGGGGTTAGGTCAAGGAATTCCTCCACACAGACTGGCACCAGGTATAAAGTTGTACAGTTGGACCTTCAGAACTACTCATCAAGACACTCCTGGACCTGTGGAAGATTCAGATTCAGAAGAAGGACTGCCTTGGTGCCAGAAGAACTGCACTGCTGCTTGAAAGACTACCTTTCTGCCTGAAGAAGGAAGATTGGACCTGCTTGTCTTGATCCTAGGCTACCCATTGTGACACCAATGGTAAGTTGTCTGACTTCCTGTGTGATCTACAGGGACACAACAAGCTGCCATAGGCCTCCCTACAACTGTCCAGCCGATCAGCTGGACCTGCCTGAGACTTGCTGCAGGCCTCTGCTGGGGTCCACCCTAATTCCCAAGAGGAGCCCCTCATGTACTGGACCCTTGGCAGGCATCAGTGAGAAGCAAAAAGGTGAAAGTCCTGAAATGTAGGCTCTGTGTGACCGCAAATGGACCTGTTCATCCCAAACTATGCCTAATGCGATGAATGCCAATGCCAAGCTCCGGTGGGACCTGCTCTTTGAGTTGGCAGCATCCATCTGCAACAACTGGCATTGCAAGACCTGCACTTTATGCAAAGAGCGACTGTCCACTATGATCAACAAAGGTGACACTCCAGTGACAACCATCTCTTTGTCTACAGCAGTGACTGACCTGCTTCTTGCACTGAAAGCCTACTTCTTGCGGCCTGCTCCAACTCAAACTCAACACTTCGCACTGATCTTGACAAGATACCTTTTCAGAGGAGCTGACCCGGTCCCTGTATCTGACCAGCACTCCATCGCCGTCAGCCTAAACTTGTGACTTCCCATATCTATCGCGACCAGAAGTAGACAAGTGGGAGTTTTCTGCTTCTTTGGGCAATTTTGACTTAAAGCTTTGAACTTCAATATCTCTTGTTCTACAGATTGTTTTGTTGTTGTTCTGGCATCATTTTATTAATTGATCTGTATGTGTTAGTTTGTACTAAAATATTCATAACTCAGGTTCTACTGCTTGGGGTTCTGTCATTTCGTTGTCAAATAATGTATTAGAATGCACTCAATTTTTATAAATTGGTGTGGGATTTTTCGTGTGTTGTATTTTCACTTTATTATTGTTTGTGGGCTGCATGAATACCTTAGACATTGCCTGTAAGTTAAGCCTGACTGATTTTGTGCCAAGCCTTTTGTGATTCACAACAAGGAATGTGGTGCTTGCTTCAGTGGGACGTCCACCTCTCTGTGCTTATTTGGCTATGCATAACTTTGTAAAATAACTTGAAAATACATATATAAACAGTAAAAGAAGGGCATCACATTTTTCCGTATTGGAGTTTTAAACATCAATGCATATATATTACCTACAGGTGGGCGCCAGTAGTTAGTTACAGTTAGGACCTATTTTCCGTAGGAAAAGCAGGGGCATATTATCAAGCCTGTGCGCTAAAATTATCGCCGCTTTATCGGCCGAAAACGGCCGATAAAGCGGCGATAATGGGCTTGATAATATGCTCTATGGAATTCCAATCGAAGCACATGTTAGATGTGAAGACATCTAACATGGGCTTCGATTGGAATTCCACAGAGCATATTATCAAGCCCATTATCGCCGCTTTATCGGCCGTTTTTGGCCGATAAAGCGGCGATAATTTTAGCGCACAGGCTTGATAATATGCCCCGTAGTTTTTTTGTTTTCCCAATCACTTTGGTGCCGGTTGACGAATCTTGGCTAAAATTTCAAAACTAGTGATCAGCTCCAGTCAGCTTCTGTCTTAAAAGTTTATGGGTGATTCCCCAAGCAGGTGCGAGAAAAAAGGGGGGGTCCGAAAATGAGTTTGCCACATGTGAATTTCCATAGGAAACTTTAGACATTGCTACAGCCCGAACTGCTGAACAGAATAACACCAAATTTGACAAAAGGGTAGGTCTTGTTTTAGAAAAAGTCCTTTTGTTTAAATGGTGTAAATCCGTTACGTAGTTGCTGAGAAATTAGAAAGACAAAAAGTTTAGATATCTGGGGCAGGGGTGGGTTCGCAAACCCTCCCGAGTATGAGCTTCACTGTGATTGGCTGCCAACACTCAAAACCAGGAAGTGTTGGCAGCCATCTTTTGGAACCAAGTCACAAGAAAACAGAGAAATAAAGATGGCAAACAAGAAAAGGGGGCAGGGCACAGACGCCCTGACCCCCTATGTACCCCTAGGCCTGCTGAGGGGGTTCTAAAGGGACCCCCAGGGCCAAAGAAAGCATGTTTTTTTAAATCACCCAATATGGTGCTGGTTGTGAGAACCCGGCTGAAAAAAAATGAAACATGGGCTCCCGCTCTTCTGTATTTTTAAGTCCCCAGGTGGGCCAGGTCCTGGGGGTAATGCCAAAATGTATAACCCCCCCAGTGCCGTTAGCTCTAGTGTCCCGGGGTGCCAACTAGCCCACCAGGCATCTCCAGTAGACGCCACAGAGTTGCTTTGCAGAGAGGTGTAAAAAGGGGTGTGGCCACAGACTACCTCTCTGCAACACAGCTCTGTGGTGCTTACTGGAGTTACCTGGTGTGCTAGTTGGGCCCCAGGGACCCTCAGGGTTCAAGGGGACTTAATCCCCCAACTCAAAACGCACCATGGGGGACGTGTGCACACTTGTCACACCAGGCACATCAGGCACCCCCTGCTTCAATAGTTGAGGGGATGGTGCCTGATGTGACAAGTACTAGTTGGCCCCCAGGGACCCTCAGGATTCAAGGGGAATTAATCCCCCAACTTAAAACCTGCCAAAGGGTGTGTTTGCACAGTGGTGGAGGACGGGGGTGGGCCCGATGTGACATCTGTGTACTTATGCAATCACTCCGCCAAACCCAAGCTCTTATAAAATCACCATGCACTCTCCTAGCAGCACTCTAATCATCCAGTCACTACCCATGTACTCGTGCAATGACCCAGGCACTAACACATGCACTGCTGCAATCCCCTGAGCACTATTGATGCAGTTCAGCCATCTCCTTGTCACTACCCATGCACTCCTCCAATCACCCAGCCAGTTCTATGTCCTTATCTAATGACTGCGCCAAAACACAAGCACTTATAAATTCACCATGCGCTCTCCTTTCAGTACTCTAATCATCCAGTCACTACCCATGTACTCATGCAATGACCCAGGCACTAACACATGAACTGCTAAAATCTCCTGAGTACTACTGATGCAGTCCAGCCATCTCTTTATCACCAACCATGCACTCCAATCACCTATCCAGTTCCATAACCTTCCCTAATCACTGTGCCAACACACAAGCACTTAGAAATTCACCATGCACTCTTCCTGCAGTACTCTAATCATCCAGTCAGTACCCATGTAATTATGCAATGACACAGGCACTAACCCATGCACTGCTACAATCCCCTGGGCACTACTGATGCAGTCCAGCCATCTCCTTGTCACTATCCATGCACTCCTCCAATCACCCACCCAGTTTAATGTCCTTATCTAATCATTGCTCTAAAACACAAGCACTTATGCATTCACCATGCACTCTTCTTGCAGTACTCTAATCATCCAGTCAGTACCCATGTACTTATGCAAAGACCCAGGTACTAAAACATGCACTGCTACAAATCCCTCCGCACTACTGATGAAGTCCAGCCATCTCCTTGTCACTATCCATGCACTCCTCCAATCACCCAGCCAGTACCATGTACTTATCTAATCACTGTGTCAAAACACAAGCACTTATAAATTCACCATGCACTTTCCTTGCAGTGCTCTAAGCATCCAGTCACTACCCATGTACTAATGCAATTACCCAGGCACTAACATATGCACTGTTACAATCCCCTGAGAACTACAGTCCAGCCATTTCCTTGTAACTACCCATGCACTCCTTCAATCACCCATCCAGTTGCATGTCCTTATTCAAGCATTGCTCCAACACACAAGCACTTATAAATTCACCATGCACTTTATTTGCAGTGCTCTAAGCATCCAGTCACTAGCCATGTACTCATGCAATTACCCAGGCACTAACATATGCACTGCTACAATCCCCTGAGAACGACTGATGCAGTCCATCCGATTCCTTGTCACTACCCATGCACTCCTCCAATCACCCAGCCAGTTGCATGTCCTTATCTAAGCACTGCTCCAAAACACAAGCACTTATACATTCACCATGCGCTCTCCTTGCACTACTCTAATCATCCAGTCACTACCCATATACTCATGCAATGACCCATGCACTGACACACGTACTGCTACAATCCCCTGAGCACTACTGATGCAGTCTAGCCATCTCCTTGTCACTACCCATGCACTCCTCCAATCACCCAGCCAGTTCCAAGCACTTATCCAATCACTCTGCCAAAACCCAAGCACTTATAAATTCACCAAGCACTCTCCTTGCAGTAATCTAATCATACAGTCACTACTGATGTACTCATGCAATAACCCAGGCACTAAACACACGCACTGCTAAAATCCCCTGAGCACTACTGATGCGGTCCAGCAATATCCTTGTCACTACCCATGCACTCCTCAATCACCCTGCCTGTTCCATTTTCTTATCTAATCACTGCGCAAAACACAAGCACTTATAAATCCACCATGCACTCTCCTTCCAGTGCTCTAGTCATCCAGTCACTATTTATGTACTCATGCAATGACCCTGGCACTAACACACGCACTGCCACAATCCCCTGAGCTCTAGTGATACAGTCCAGCCACCTCCTTGTCAATACCCATGCCCTCCTCCAGTCACCCAGCCAGTTCCATGTCCTTATCTAATCACTCCACCAAAACCAAAGCACTTATAAATTCACTACTGTTACAGTCCAGCCATCTCCTTTCCACCACTCATGCAGTCCTCCAATCACCCAGACAGATGTATGTCCTTATCTAATCGCTGCCTCAAAACACAAACACTTATAAATTCACCATGCACTCTCCTTGCAGTACTCTAATTATCCAGTCACACTCATGCAGTTCTCCAATCACCCAGACAGATGCATGTCCTTATCTAATCGCTGCCTCATAACACAAACACTTATAAATTCACCATGCGCTCTCCTTGCAGTACTCTAATTATCCAGTCACACTACACATGTACTCATGCAATGACCCAGGTACTAACACATGCACTGCTACAATCCCCTGAGCACTACTGATGCAGGCCAGCCATCTCCTTGTCACTACCCATGCACTCCTCCAATCACCCAGCCAGTTCCATGTCCTATCTTATCACTGCGTCAAAACACAAGCACTTATAAATTCACCATGTGCTCTCCTTGCAGTACTCTAATCATCCAGTCACACTACGCATGTACTCATGCAATGACCCAGGCTCTAACACATGCACTGCTACAATCCCCTGAGCACTACTGATGCAGTCCAGCCATCTCCTTGTCACTACCCATGCACTCCTCCAATCACCCAGCCAGTTCCATGTCCTATCTTATCACTGCGTCAAAACACAAGCACTTATAAATTCACCATGCATTCTTGTTGCAGTACTCTAATCATCCAATCACTACCTGTGTACTCATGTAATGTCATAGGCACTAAAACATTCAGTGCTACAATCTCCTGAGCACTACTGATGCAGTCCAGCCATCTCCTTGTCACTACCCATGCACTCCTCCAATCATCCAGACAGTTCCATGTCCTTATCTAATCACTGCGCAAAACACAAGCACTTATAGATTCACCATGCACTCTCCTTCCAGTACTCTAATCATCCAGTTACACTACGCATGTACTTGTGCAATGACCCAGGCACTAACACATGCACTGCTACAATCCCCTGAGCACTACAGATGCAGTCCAGCCATCTCCTTGTCACTACCCATGCACTCCTCCAATCACCCAGCCAGTTCCATGTCCTATCTTTTCACTGCGTCAAAACATAAGCACTTATAAATTCACAATGCGCTCTCCTTGCAGTACTCTAATCCTCCATTCACTATCTGTGTACTCATGTAATGTCATAGGCACTAAAACATTCACTGCTACAATCCCCTGAGCACTACTGATACTCTGCTTGTTGCGACCCATTCACACCTCCAATCACTCCATGTCCTTATCTAATCACTGCGCCAAAACACAAGCACTTATAAATTCACCATGCATTCTTGTTGCAGTACTCTAATCATCCAATCACTACCCGTGTATTCATGCAATGACCCAGGTACTCACACATGCACTGCTACAATCCCCCAAGCACTAATGATGCAGTCCAACGATCACCAATCACCCAGCCAGTTTCATGTCCTTCTCTAATCACTCCGCCAAAACCCAAGCACTTATAAATTGATCATGCACTCTCCTTGCAGTACTCTAATCATTCAGTCAGTAGCCATGTACGTATGCAATGGCTCAGGCATTAACAAATGCACTGCTACAATACCCTGCACACTAATTAGTATTCTCGAGTGAGTTCATCATTAACAAAAGGAAATAAAAAACATCATTTAGTGTGCACTACGAGACCCAGAAGGCCGCTTTGCGACCACGCACACTGAGGCAGGACCTTTTAAAACTGCGTGCACTCTACATCATCAGTACAAATGGAGGCCATTGAAGAAGGGATCATAATCCCGAAACCGGTCTGGCTGTGAACTCTGATGATGAAACCTTGTAAGCATCTCCTGCTGTCTGCTGCTCTCATAAAGAAATGGATCTAAAAATACCATGCTTGTGGCTTCTTCCTTTTCGGGGCTAAAGTTTGTGTGTATATATATATATATATATATATATATATATATCCATCCAACACAGGCTTCCATTCAATAGAACAGACGTCTCCGACACTCACAGGTTGCAGTGCACGTAATTATTTTAATCGGCAGGTTTTCCTGCTGATTAAAATAATTACGTGCACTGCAACCTGTGAGTGTCGGAGACGTCTGTTCTATTGAATGGAAGCCTGTGTTGGAAATAGTGGGTGACCGGGAGCCCTACTCCGACCCACTCGCGAACGGGACTGGTAATATACCGGAATCTTGAGTCGATATATATATATATATATATATACATATATATATATATATATATATGTATAAACAATCCCCGACTTCCAACTGACAGCACAAATCAGGACGCGAACAACATGGCAAGTAGTTTCTATTGCGTGATTTTATTCCACCAAACAGACATGACGCGTTTCGTCCGGAAATAACGTAGGGGCACAGACTGAGATAAAAGAGAGGGCGAGAGAGAGAGAGAGAGAAAGCACTCACAAAATCAGGACATTAAATAGCTTACAACCGCAGAGAAGAGTGCAGCACTTAATGTACTCGAAAATGCCTTTTAAAATTCCCCTTTGAGCATACCATTGAGCGAAACAAAGAAGTGAGGATAAAAGAGGTTTTCTCGCCGTCCTTATAACCATTTGGCAAGCTAAAGATAACAACATCTTGATGTGAAAAATGTGAGGTATGGCAAAAAGTCCAATTATTTTTGCTCAAGAGTTCCTGCACGCTTATATTCACAATAACTTTTAGAGGCAAATGCTTGTCAATGGAAAACTATATTTTCTGATTTTTATCCCAATCACAGTGATTACTGTTGTGTAGCTCACTGTTAATTTTGATAAAGGTGCCAAGGAGAATTTTACAATGCACCAAACAAACAATAATTCATCTGACATGATTCTGACTTCCTCTGTAGCCCTGGTGTCAAGTGGGAAAAACCAAGTGGGTCGGATCCCAAACAGCTGAGAATTTGCAAAAAACTGTCACAGACCACAAAATGTTTTAAACATCAAAAAACCTTCCATACAAACTGAATATATAATTCAGTAAAGATTTAGTTGAGATGCAACATTAATGCAAGCAAGTGCTTCCTATTCCCACTCAATTAGCGGTTGTGCAGATGATGGTTGTTGTCCTTACATTCTTGAAGTTGCTTTGCTAATTTGATCAGTTGTTGGATTCATCCATTAGTTTCTTCAGGAATAGGTTAATACTGTGTTTCATTGCTCCAGGAACAATACCCTGGATAGGGATGTGTTTAACCCAATGATTATTTTGGCCTCGAGTATTGGAAGGAATTGTTTCAAGCAGAACACAGGGCAAAGTTTGTTTGTCACATTGGACACCATTATTCTTTTCACCTTGACTCAAAATCTATGTCCTCATTGAAAAGTACTACAGATTCTCCTGAACCAGAAGGAGAGCTCAGGTAGTTCACCTGAAGCCTGTTCCAGAGCCCTTTCGATCACGCACCACATTACTTCAGCCTCTCTCGGATGTCACAAAAGTATCTAGCAGTCAGGGTCTCAACTATGATTTTGGACATCAGGTTTTTAGTTCCTTAAGTAGTATCTCCTATACAGATTTACTCAGATGTCTTCATTACAGGTTCAGGTTTCCACTCCACATTAAACAAAAGGGCCTGCGGTGCTTTGATGGACCCAGATGATAGTCTGGTTGTCTTACTGCATGGCTAAATCATATTCACTGCAAAGTTTAGCATTAACGAACTGCAAACTATTACCTCTTTGCAGGATGGTATGAAAAGGAATTACAGGAACATTTTTAAAAGTGATTTTTACTTTTAGCATAATGAGAAAATTCAGTTATTTCCTTGCAATACGAAAATATGGATGATAATGACTGCTTTGTGATATCACCTTATTGTTCACCGTTGTTTGAAATGGCCCTTTATGCTGGGTTATCCCCAAACCTTTTGCTTCTTCCTCCTTTATTTTTCCTGACCTGTGATTGTTGGCTATAGGACTCTGGGCACTTTACCTCTGCTGATCAGTGCTAAAGTGCATATGCTCTCTCTGTAAATTGGTATTATGATTGGTTATCCCTGATTGGCAGATTTGTTTCATCAGTAGGTCCCTAGTAAAGTGCACTGCGTGTGTCAGGGCTGGTGATTCAAACGCTACTAGTGGGCCTGCAACACTGGTTGTGCCACCCACATGAGTAGCCCTAAAATGGTGTCTCAGGCCTGCCACTGCTAACTGCCATGCTGACATGACCAGTGTCCCCACTGGGCAAACCTAACCATTCCCTTTCTGTACACATTGGACACTTCTATGGAAGGCCCAAGGTACCCCCCTGGGCAGGTTGCAGTGTATGTGAAGGGTAGAGCATGTACCACTGTGGGTGACATGCTCTGATAGTGAATTACAGACATTTTCGTTTTTCACTATTGAAAGGCTATCTTGCCTATAGGCTTTAGAGGGGAATGTTGTGTATAATGTGTACCTGCATATCTTCCCATAGGAGCAAGATAAACAATTAAAGTCTGGTATCCCAGAATTTAATAACACATCTTTTAGGAAGGATGGTTTTAAATCCTGTGTTTGAACACAGCACTTTTAGAAAGCGGCTGTTTTCTTGTCTGACTTTTCTGTGTGCCTTGGCCTGTTTTGTGAATTGACCGTCTGGTTTGTGAGTGACAGGGGCTGGGGTGTTTCCCAGAGGCTGAGTGAGTCATTCCTAGGCTGAATAGCTCCATCTGCATCTTGAGTAGTGGGAGGGGATAGCACCTGGGTCTGAATAGGGCTGTGCCTGCCTTGCGCAATGCTGGCTCCACCTACTGATGGGCGGCTGACGACCCTGCCCTTCTCTCTCAAAGGAAAGAAGAAGTCAAGTAAACAAAGTGCTCCAGGGCTGACCAGAACTGGTACTGACTAAGCCAAGGCCTCTCTGCCTTCAGAGAACAAAGAGAATATTGGTATAAAAAGGGCTTCAGAAAATTAGATCATCCTGGAATCAAGAAGGAACCTCTGCCAAGGAGAAAGCTGGAAGACTGAAGAGGAAGGACGGTTCTGCTGTGTGTTTGTGGGCTGACCTGCAGTTGTTTTGCTGCCAAGGAGAGGGGAAGCATTTTGGTGTTGCTGTGTCCTCTTGCTTGAAGAGATCTCCACGGGCCTGAGCAGAGAGGGCCTCCTGTTAAGAAGTCCCAGGAACAAAAGTACTTCACCCCCAGCTTCCCCCCTGAACTCTGCTGTGTTAGTTCTGACCTGCCTGGAGAGCTTGATCAATTTGTGGGGCCTCTGGAGGTTGTTTCCTGCTGTTTAGGGAGCTGGAAAAGAAGAAAAGAAGAAGATCTAAAATTTGCACGCATCGCTCGCTTGTGGAGCGCATAGTTGACAGTGCGAGAGAATTCCCGTCGCCGCGAAGATCATCGCAGCGCCTGCTGCCGCTGCAAGAACCGACGCATTGTTCGCTTGCGGAGCGCATCGAGTATTGTCGCAGAGCCTGTCGTTGCTGAGAGAAACCATTGCACCGATGCTTGCGGACCACATCCCGTCGCTGCGAACATCGTCGCAGAGTCCAACGCCATCTCAACGAGGGGCCACGGCAGAAGAGGATCAACACTGTGCAGCGCTTTGCCGCTGCACCAAAGATCGTTGCCTCCCCGAAGATTGTAGCATCGTGCCTGTGTGAGAGGCATCCTACCGGAGAAACTGCGCGCCGGAATCCACACAAGGTATCACATCGCTCCCACTATAGACCGGATTTGTCGCAACACGTCCGCTGCGTGCAGTGGGGCTGTCACATTGCCTCACCAGAGTCTCAGCATTGACGCATCGCTTGTTTTTCGACACTTCAGTTACCACTAAGAACTTTTGTCACACCTATAGGTTCTTTGGTCTAAAACTGATGCAACTGTGGATTATTTTGACGCAAACTTTAGAACTCTTTTAAAATTATATCTTTGAACTGTGTATGTTGGATTTTTGTCATTTTGGTCTTGTGTGTTTAGATAAAGATACTTTATTGTATCCACTTGTGGTGTTTTCACTGGGTTACTGTGAGTGTTGGTACAAATACTTTACACATTGCCTTTGATAAGCTTGTCTGCTCGTGCCAAGCTACCAAGGGGGTCAGCAGGGGTTATCTAAAGAGTGTATCCCCCTTACCATGACTAGAAGCAAGGGTCCCTATTTGGACATTAGTACCTACCTCTGCCAACTGGAGACCCCCAGACCTAACAGCCATATCTTATTTTTGCATGGAAATATCACAGCTTTCAAAACTATTAGCAACTTTCAGCTCTACCAACTTCACACACTTAAAGGTACATTTTAACAGCTGGCTCACAAGGCAACAATGTTTTTATTTTCCTTCTGTGAAAATAACACAAAAATCATATTGCAGTACTAAATCAGCAGAATGTATTATTTTTGTGCTTTATTTGGGGATCTCAGCTGCTGTAAATCTGCCCTCCACACTTCTGTTTTCCTCTGGCGCCAAGGCAGCTAAGGAAACTCCACAAAAATTAAAGGTCCAAGTAAAGGCGGTGGAGAATTAATCATGAAATTAGCTGAAGCTGCTGTCAGAAAAGCCCAATAGTGGAGAAACGTTAGGCCCATCTGTGCCAGCAGGTATGGGCACCAGAAGAGTACTACTCAAGTGCAGGCTCACTATCAATGCCCACAAATATAGCCACCGCAGCATGCTAGAAGCAGTTGGAAATACATTCAGTACTCTACCAATGGCTTTTCATAAAAGTTAGCCACCCTTTCTCTAGCTCCCTCCAACAGTATTGGTGGCCCTTACTACCCCTGACGAGGCGTCAAAGCACTTTTTGGTGAGTAGCACGCTGCTCCGGAACCAAAAATGATCAGTGGTGGATTAGTATAGTAAACTTTTAGTTAATTTGAGCTGTTGACATGTGAGTCTGTCAGTTGGATTGAAAAGGATAATGGGGGAGAGAAGAGGGAAGAGTCTATAAAGTGTTTATTGTGAGATCATAGTAGTAAGAGGAGGTTTACATTGAGTATTAGGTAAGATGGAGGAGAGAAGAATCTCTAGAAATGAATTAGGGAGAGATGTGATGGGAGACCAGCCCGTGAAAACTGGGTGTGGTGTTGCAAAAGATTTTGATAGTGTTACCTCTGCATCTTGATGGAGAGGGTGGAAGAGGCTAGGAATTTACCAGTGTTAAAATTCAAAACACCATATTTTGGTGGAGTTACTGTTATGGCTCTCCTCTAACTCAGATCTTTTTGTGGTGCCGTAATGCTTGATCACAGTGGTGGTACAGTCTTGGGGTGAAATTATACATTTATGAAAAGAGATAAAAAGATATCCAAAAAAAATGCCTGGCAAGATGTGTTTTTCTGGCTATGCTTTCACAGCTCCTTCAATAATGAGCTACAAGACAGGAATTCTAATCAAACTATACCCTTAATAGTTTGGTACTTTATGGTATAGTTACAATATTACAACTTGAAAATCTAGTGCATTACAGGTATCAAAGAGTCATTTTTATGATACTCTTTGTAATCTATAAACCGTGCATGAAAGGAAAATGTAAATTGAATATAAACATTTCTGCCCCACCCCCTCTGAAGCAATGATAAACACATCAGCAGAGCATGTGAAAAACAACTCTGTCACATTCCATTTTACACAAAGATGACTAAAATAATTATTGTGTCGTGAAATGTGATATATATGTCCATATTTCCACCTAAATTGTGTTGAAGAATCTTTGACAGCAGAACGCTATTATGGTGCGGGGAAAAGTAAACCACAAGGATTAAACTAATTGAACTGCAGTGCAATATTGAGTAAAAACAGATGCAGTATAAATGGCGCATTCAGTGGTAAATAGGAACTGTGCTCGCTCACAGTCACACGCGGGGCCATTAAGCGCTGAGGTCTTGCTGGTACCAAGCAATACCTAAGATAAATTTATCGAAAACACCACAGCCATAACACGCTTCCTGCTGATTGCTCATTTACCCATAATGAATGCTGTCATAGCAAAATCTGACAAACGACAGGGAAAGATCAGGATATTTTTTACCCTGACTGCCAAGCCCCTCGCCTCAGATTCTTCATTTATTAGGGCAATCACAGAGGTCTGGGTACTTAATATTGTTTTCACCAAATATGAAAATTATAGTTCTTCAAATTGTGGGGCGCGCACCCCCAGGAAGGCGCAACACCATCCCAGGGGGGGCACACACTCCACCCTAACATCTTACTTTTGTTGTCCTCCACTGTTCCCCGCGTTGCAAGTCTTTACCCATTTCAAATGGGAATTTCTTTTCATTAGTGAAGGTGACAGAGGGTTGGAGGGGGGAGGGAGGTGAAATCATTGGGCTCGCCGTGCCATGCTTTTGTCTGCTAAGTGCTAAGAGTTCACCGTCCCAGGAGGGGGTTAATTGGTGGAGCTGAAATGCTTCAGCTGCAGTGGGAAGGCAGTAAGCCTCCTCTGCTAAAGCCGAAAGCAAACAAAGAGACAGTCCTGTTCCTTCTTTTTCGATTTCAAAGCAGAGGAGAATCCTTGACTCCCTCTGCAGCTGAAATGACTGTTCCATAGCTTCCACGGTTTCAGATTGCTCTGTGTTACACTTTTATAATTTCAGTGTAATTATGAGTGACATTTGAACCACTGAGTGACACTTTTCTCGCGAGCAAAATCAAGCAGTAATGACAAGGGAAATGTATATAAACATTAGAAACTACACACATATTGGAGCATTAATTCATTTAATTCTAGACCGCCTTGGCTGCAGAGTTTACGTGAGTTATCAGATATTTAAAATCAATTTCTGTAATATCAAAATTTGCATTGTGTTGCTTGGCTTTTGAATTCCATAGGATAACTCTGTTATTTAATGACAGAATCATACATTGACTTGAAAGTCATAATTGGCTAAATATATTTACGAGCAAACTACATAAGAGCTTCAGAATATTGAATGGCTTTTAAATGTGACATATTGCTTACCGTTGTCATGCTGCCACTGGTATTCCTATCAGATTATATTTTCCGAAATTCAAATGCTTTGTATGATCGTGGCGGTATTTAATTCACAGTTCTTCTTACCCCCCATGCAGAGGCCTCCTTCCTGTCACCTCACTCAGGTAAACTTGTGTGCCATTCTGCTCACTGCTCACTGCCACTTGGATCGCAGGTGGAAAAGGCCTAATGCCACTATATGTCAATTAGATAGTAAAGACTGTGGGTCTTATAAAGTTATTTGCTGCCTCGTCGCCACTGTAGCAGACGCAGTGTCTCTAACATGCCAGCGGTGGCTGGGACGCCAAATCTAAAGTTGTCTGCTGTTAAACAGACCATACATACATGGTTAAAAGATACATCATGGCTGCAGGTCAGCCATGCCAGCATAGTGTTCTTGTCATCACTTGTGGTCCCTGATTGCAGGCCTCCCAAAGCAGAAGGTGGAGAGCACATCCCAAACTAAAGTCCCCCATGCTGTGATAGTGTTCTTCCGTGGAGTGGTGCTTTTCTGCCCTACTACTAATACTACACAAACCTAGTCGCAGCAGCGGATAAGTGTTTAAAAAGATGTAATTTATAACTACAGTTTAGTTAATAGATTACCTACTCTATCAGGAACTTAATAATTATTCATGATCGTCACTGGCCAGCAGCTGAGCCCGGATACGACCCAGTAGGCTTAGTCCCTCCCAGTCGCATGATATATTAATGCCACCGATGTGCCATCAGTCATGCTGCAACCAATAAGCACAGCAGCTTGCTGCACCCACTCTCACTGCGACTGCCCCCCTCCCTTTTTCCCCCGGCGCTGCACAGTGACCCTGACTCGTGAGCCAGCCAGCCTCTCTAGCCCTGACTTTGGCTGACTGGTGCAGGTGGGATCCGATACCACATTGGAACCATCCATGAGCCATCTTTACCGCAGATGGTCAACTGTGCCCTGCATTGACAACTGTGAAAATCCGCCGCAGCTGGCATTAGTTACTGTTGGAAATACCTCGGTCAGCTGCGGTCAGAGCGGCGAGTTCAGGAGGAGCAGGAGCTCCGCATTTTAAGTTAAAGAAACACAGGCGGCAGCCGGAGGACCGTTGGAAGTGACGCACATAGCCTAGTATTGTGAGTCTACTTCATCATTGGGCACTAACTGCAGTGACGTTGACACTTTAAGTTCGGCGCCACGTGTGTCAGCCCGGCCTGGAAGTGTGTCTAACTTGAATACTACAATTACATTGTAGCAGAACTAACGCGCAAGCCGCAGAGCTGCAAACAGATCTAGCAACATTATTTGTCGGATATGGCCCGTAATATGCACTTAGCGGTCGATTCCAGATTTTTCTCTCAGGTGGTGGGGGGGTCCAACATTTAAAATAATTCAGATGGTGGGGCTCAACCTACAAAAGTTTGAAGACCTCTGTCCTAGGGCAAGCCATTTGTCGTCAGCTGCTGATGAATGACTGCTTCATTACTGCAATAATTTATGAGAAGCAGGAAAAAGAAGCGCTGCACCTCAAGACTGAGAGCTTTCACTCAGATTAAAATAGAATAATTTCGCAAGGGCAATTTTTATTTCTGGAGCCGTGCAATTTTATTTTAAAGGACATTTTTATTTTCAATTTTTTTTTTTTAAACAGACTTTTTGCAAACCTATGATAGAAAAGCGGTGGTAGGATGTGCTCCTCTATCCCTCAACATCATTTAAAGTCAAACTGTCAACAACAATTTGCATAAAGCTATTACTTTCTGCCACAACTCTTGTTGTGGTTAAATATTTCTCATTTTGTACCAGAAAATCTAGAATATTCTGACCATACCACAACATAGGATTCATTTGCTGTCTTCTGATAGCAGTCAAGGAGCAGACTGTGACACAAAATGTAGAGTTTAGTGCTCAATCACCAGATTAAGGTCTGTGGAACTAACATATTTTTTTATAGTTCGTAGGTCTGACAAATGCCGTTTTCACATTTCTGGAATTTTCAGTGTATGGTGTTGGGGAAAATGTACCTGGTTTGTGTCAAGATTTTATAGCTCCTGCGCGGTGCCAATATTAATATTATTGCTACATGCCGTGTCATGCCCCAGCGCTGGAGTAGTCCTCTTTTAATTGCACAAAAGTAAACTTTTGAAAAACTTCATGTGTGGTTTTATAGTGTGGGTCCCGAGCATGCACCTTAGAGCGAGAAAAGCAGCGCCGAGATTAAAGGATATGTAAATATAATTTAAAAGACACAGGGGCGGGTCAGTCGTTATTGCCAAATCCCTTGAGTCATGTGGCTTGCAGGTGAGACAAACGGCCCGCCTGCCTTGAATGATACCTCGAGCAAGGCCTGGTAACTGGAAACTGCTCAGGCTTGAAATTAAAGTCCAAAGGAAAAAAAATCTCTTTCTTCCGCTCCAATCAGCGGCTTATGTCTTCAGATTTAAAACGAGATAACAAACATGAAAGGAGGCAGCAGGGGGAGGGGAGAGAGGAGGGGGCTGGCACCTGTTTCCCTTGTGGGAGCTAGCAGGAACCATCTGTTAATTACTAACAGATGGTTTTGAAAGCTCGCTCCCACATGGGAATCTCCAAACGTGCATGCGGCAATGCAACACGTGCGCGTTTTTGCCTGCAAATGTGAAGCAATGGCTAAAGGTCTTATTTCTGTGCAGCTAGGCTAGACCTAAAAAGGGGGCAGAGTAAAAAAACAGGCCCTCCCCAAATAATTTGTTTTCAATATTTTTGGCTGGGTCGCCCTGTTTGTGCAGGCTCCCATGCTTCGTCTTGTTTCTGTAGTGGGTGCCCATGGGGGCCATTGCAGCCCCGGGGACTGCCTCCTCCCCAGAGCATTATAATTTATGCACGGGGCATGCAGTCCCCTATAGCCCGGGGGACCGCCACCTCCCCGGGGCTTTATTATAGAAGGGTGGGGGGCCTTGTGGGACTGCCTCCTCCCCGTGGCAGAAATAACTAATGTGTGTGGGGGACTCAGACCCCCACACTGCCCCAGGGACCACCACCTTCCCGGGGCACTGTTTATTTAAATTTGGGGCTCCATTATGTACCCTTGGCACGGGGGACCACCATCTCCCCGGGGCTTTACAAATGATGGAGGGGGGGCTGCGCATCCCCCTTCTGGAGCACTTGATGGCCTTGGTGGCCGCCACCATCCCAGGCTGGCTCTTGCAATGTCCCGAGGTGTTTGCCATTTGCTGTGGCAGGATGGGAGCACAGCTCCCACCCTGTCATAGAAAACTCCTGCTTTGATTTTTGGAAGCGAGAGCAGGAAACCTGCTCTCACTTCCAATAAGCAAAGCAGATTAGCTTTTGGGCAAGGGGAGATGCATGTCAGCAGCTCCCCTTGCCCAAAAGCAATGCCGGCTCCCGCCGGAAGTGGGGAGCCGACAGGGACTGTGGGGGCATGAGGGCACCCCCCACGGTCCCCAACTTGAGGGCCAGTCACAGGGGGGATGGGGAAATGAGTTCCTCTTGTGTCCTGAGGACACCAGGAGCCGCGTTTGCAGAGTAGTGTAAAACGGGGAATGGCCTCAGACCACCTCTCTGCAATCCAGCTCTGTGGCACTTACTTGAGGTACCTGGTGGGCTAGTTGGCCACAAGGACTCTCAGGATTCAACAGGACTTAATTCCCCAATTTGGAACGCGCCAGGAGGTGAATCTGCAGAGTGGTGGGAAAAGGGGGTGTGGCTTGTTATGAGAAGTTAGAAATCCTGCTCTGTGGGACTTACTGGAAGTAATAGGAGGGGTAGCTTGCCCCCAAGGCTGACGTTGGGGGATAACTAGCCCTCCAGTCACATCCAGTAAATCCCTCACAGAGTGATTGCTAAGAGGTGTTCCGAGGCCACGCTCACCTTTCCCCACCGCTCTGCAAATGTGACTGCTATATTATAGTTAGAAATTAGCATTTAAAACCTTAGAAATTCACTGAAAAAAATATAGGTTTTAGGGACGTTATAGTTAGAAATTAGCATTTAAAAAACCTCAGAAATTCACTGAAAAAAACCATAGGTTTTAGGGACATTCTACTTAGGAATTAGCATTTAAAAAAACATAGAAATTCACTGAAAAAAACATATGTTTCAGGGACTTTATTGTTAGTTGGACATTTCACTCATATAAAACCAGAGAAATGTGTCTGTTACAGTTAGTAGAGCTAACTATAACTCGCGCCCCCGTAATGCATTGTTGATTACGTTACATATCACGTCACTCATGGCATGTTCAGTGAGATAACTCATGAAATCTCAAATGATATCACTGATGACATCATCCATGTGATCATCTGATGCACCTCCTCACACCCTAATAAAACCTTTCATACACCCACTCTAAAATACAGACTACCAATATCGAAACCATTGACAGATCAATAGCAGGTAGTACATACCGGCTCAGTTATTTATACGTCTACACACACATCCACTTACTAACCCATGCAGTCATTCATACACGCAGTCCTTGATCAATACAGCCTTTGATATATCCAGTCATACACCCATATAGACAATCACAAACTGCCACTCATCCAAAGTATTACTCAAAAACTTAGTCAGTCACCCAAAGAAATAATTACCCTGCCATCTACTCACCTATACAGTTATACACACACCACGTCACTTATTCATACAGATACTTACTGTCTTCAACAATTACTGACATAAGCACACACTTATTCATGCAGCCACTGTCACAATAACTCACTGTCATATATACTCACTTATATACTCCAACACTCACAAATATTGCCTTTCACATATATAGTTACACATAAACCACTAAGACATACATTCACTCACCAACACAGCTATATGTATACTCACTTACCAATAAACTCCTTAACACACACACTCATAAAAGCATACACCCAGTAAATCACCCACTCACACATCCATGCAGGGAGTCACACACCCCTCACCCACACAGACAACCAATCATTCTTCAATATACCTTGGCATATATAGATATAAAATTCTTGAACGTTTTAGAAACACTCAGTCACTGGATTATGTCATCAGTGATGTCATTTGAGATGTCATCAGTGATGTCACTGAGCGTGTCATGTGTGATATAATATGTGACATCATCAGCAGTGCATTGCAGGGGGTGAGTTATAGTTAGCTCTACTAACTATAACAGCAAATTTCTCTGGTTTTATACGAGTAAAATGTCCAGCTAACTATAACGTCCCTGAAACATATGGTTTCATTGTATATATATATATATATATATATATATATATATATATATATATATATATATATATATATATATATATATATATAGATAGATAGATATAGATATATATATATATATATATATATATATATATATATACTGCTCCAAGGTGTCACCCTCCTGTAAGAAGCACTCCGACACCAGTTTTGAGTACCAGGCTTCAATTCGGAACTCACACCATCCCGCTCCCCAATCCTTTAAACAGCGCTGCAAAACAAGAGCAAGAAAACTTGGTGCAGGAAAAGAAAGGCACAGCAATATCTGGCATGGGAACAAGAAGCCAGAACAACAAGAAGAAATGATAGAAGACACTACTCAACAACTCACGGTAATGAACCTTTCTTGTAGACCGATAACACCCACAGTAGAAGAGGTTTTGAAGTTAGGTTTTTCTTTTTGCCCTGATGCAACCTTAGACTATGCTACAACACGCATTGACCTCTACCAATTTGTTCGTAAAGTTAATTGCCATTACGAATATGCCCAGACTTGAATAGACTTGTTTCTATTCACCCGGAAATTGAAACTCTGGAAATATTTTAAACAGAAGGCGCTCAAAGAAAAGACACACAGTTCACCCATGGAGGTTGGTGCATCCTACCGAGATCCCACAGAGATGAGCATAAGTGGCCTCGAAAGTTTGGCTGTACTCGAAGACCTACTGGAAGAAGGTGGAAGCCAAACCACACCACCAGTGGATACAATAGGGAGGGGCACATCCATAGGTATAACCCAAATTAGTGAATCTAGCGCTTTCAAGCCAACCTCTCGCTTCCTCCCCCAAACACCGATGGATGCAGTGGATGTTTTTTCAGAAGCGGTTAGTCAAGACCTACAGAAGTTATCCAAACTTGAAGAATCTCATAAGGGTAACATCAAGTGGAATCTCTCATTCAAACAGAGAGAAGCCATAACTAACCTTGAACAAGACGACTCAATCGTGATAAAGCCTTCGGATAAAGGCGGGAACGTTGTTATCCAGAGTCGTGACAACTACTGTAAAGAAGCCCTGCGTCAATTACAGGACCGTAACAACTACATGCCTACGACGGAACATGAATATCAGGAAAGCATTCGGAACTACCACTCCCTTGTTGAACCTTGGTATGGGAAGGGAATACTAGGAAGGGAGGAATACCTATTCTTGCAGAATAAACAGCCGAGACTACCTAGTTTTTATCACCTACCGAAAATACATAAGGATGCCACTCAACCACCAGGGAGACCAATCGTGTCATCCATCGGAGGATTAACTGAAAAGATGTCGAAGTTTATTGACTCATTTCTGGCCCCATGGGTATCTCAGTTAAGCTCTTATATGAAGGACACCAAAGACTTCCTCAGGCAAATACAAGACGTGGAGTGGGAAGACGACTTGGTGATGATAACTATGGATATTTCGAGTCTCTATACGAGCATTAGACATCATGATGGGATTGCAGCAGTTAAGACTTTCTTGAACCTACGACCCGCCCGCTACCTGGAACATAGCAGAATGATTTTAGACTTTATATCTTTCTGTTTAAACAATAACATCTTTATCTTTCAGAACCAACGATATAGAGAGGTTAGGGGGACTGCGATGGGCACCTGCTTCGCCCCCAGCTATGTGAACCTTTTCGTAGGCTGGTGGGAGAAGCAGGTGGCCTGGGCAGATGACAAAACCCCATGGGTCGATAGGGTGATATGCTGGAGAAGGTACATCGACGACCTCTTCCTTATTTGAAGGGGGTCCGAACTCTCAGCACAGGAATACATCAGGGTTCTAAATCAAAATGATCTTAACCTACAATTTACCTATCACATGAGCAAGGAAGAGGTCAACTTTCTAGACTTAAGGGTTTTCGTTGACTTAGGCACCATCCAGACCGCCCTCTATAGAAAGGAGACGGCAGGAAACTCTGTCCTACACGGACGCAGCAGCCATCCGAACTCTCTAGTTAAAAGTATCCCCTATGGGGAACTGTTGAGGATAAAGCACAACAGTTCCCTTGAGAGAGATTTCATAGAGGCCGCACAAAGAAGCGTGAAACGCTTCAAATCTCGCGGCTACTCCAGAACCATCCTCCAACAGGCTGAATAGAATGCTAAAACAGTCGAAAGACAAACCCTACTGCTGGATAAAAAGGTTGGCACATCTAAAGGAGGTAGTGGCATCATCAGACTTATAGCAAACTATTCGGTGGCAGCGAATAAAGTCAAGGCCATCATGTCAAAAAATTGGGAGATCCTTCAATCAGATACCATAATTGGTAAGGATTTGCAAAAACACCCAATGATAACATTCAGAAGAATAAGATCATTGAAAGACAGACTAGTCACAAGCCATCTATCCAAGGAGAAGTCCAAAAGGGAACTGCATGCCATGCATGGCTCATATCCATGTGGGAAATGCAAGGCCTGCAGTAACAGCCAGAGGGTACTTACCTATCAGGTGCCACATAAGGATTCTAAAATCAAGATTAACAAGTTTATCACCTGCTCTACCACATTTGTGGTGTACTGTCTGAAGTGCCCCTGCAGACTTATGTACGTGGGGAGTAAAACGAAGGCAGTCAAGCTGAGAATCCTAGAACATCAACAGGCCATCGCCAATAAGGATGAGAGTTATCCGATGGCCGGACATTTCGCTAGTCACCATAATAGTGATAGGACTCTACTTAGCTTCTTCAGCTTGGACTGTATCCCTCAAGATATAAGGGGTGGAGACCTGAAACGTAGACTTAGACGCTTGGAGTCACGATACATTATCGATCTCCAAACTAAGTCACCAGGAGGACTTAATGCAGGGGAAGAATTACTATCACACTTATAGTGTGATCAAATGTAACCATATGAATTGAACTGTGTCACTGTCTGAGAATTTTTCATCTACTTAAATGTTTTAAGAAATTGAATTGGTATATAGTTTTGATCCTCCATGATGAATTAATGTTGGGATTTAATTTAATAGTGTTATGTAGGGGTCTGGTTAATTATGATTTACAGTTTCACTAATATGGCCATTCAGGCCTTAATCACTGATCTATTCATCAGAGGTTTTATTGGTTAGAATTCTCCAAAACTTCTTACCAATGTAGTATATTGATTGATTGTGCAATGTGACCGATGCTGATTTAAGGAAACAAGGTTTTAATTCTAAGTCAAATGAATTAGCCCATCCTGGGCTCAATCTAGACATTTATTAACCTAGTTTAAATTTTCAATGAAGAGGATTGCATGATTTGTTCAGCATTATGAGCATTGCTATGAAATTGGTTTCTTTTTGTTATTTGCGTTATTTCACCATTCAAAGATGGCGCTTAAGTTTGCAATAATTGTCCGCTTTCACTCTCAATTGTAAATGCCTTATTTTACTTCCGCCTTGCCGTCGCCAGCTGACACTGACGAAGGCAAGTGCTGAAACGCGTCTGTTTTATTTGATTTGTGCGCAAATAAACCAAACCTGGTTTATACTACTGCGAGTGCTGATTTTTTGCTGGTTCTCAACCTGCGGAGCTCAGATATATATAGGATAGCGGTTCAAGCGGGCGCAGACCTCCAAAGCCTCATTACGTGAAATGCAATGTTAAATCATCAGCCAGCACAAAGGTCCAGTGTCAGCAGTGCATTTTATTATGCAGAAAGTGCAAGAGCAAGTGCCCTCCCTGACGCGTTTCGCTCCGCGGACGGAGCTTGGTCACATGACGCGTCAGGAGTAGGCAGTGAGTTAAATCAGGATTAAAAGCCCAAGCGCCTAAAGAAACAGGCCGCATGGGTATTACAAAAGTGCAGACAAGCAATAAATTAAATGTGATGTCAAACAACAAAATACCCCATGTCAAATACATGTGCCAAAAAATGAATCAGAGCATAGTGCTCAAACAGGCCAAGTGTAACACATTTCAAAAATACAAAAGCGAGTTCATAGTAAATAACACAAACCCTCTCTGTGTATCCAATAGAAGAAGAAATGGTGATGTAATCAACCCGTCCACCCGTCATATAACAGAGGGACAAATGTAACAAACCCCAAAAGAAAATCTATTGCAAGTGCAAAATGAGGTTCCTAAACAAAACATAATAGCCTGATAAAATGATGATCATCACTAAATTGCTTGTATGTATAAATGCAGATAATTAGACCAAAAAATATACTGTTCAATGCATGGAATAAACATAGCAACAGAAGATTCTCTTACAGAAAACTGCCAAAATTCTCTCAATACAGAAAAGATACGCAAACTGAAATTACATCCAATATGCATATAAAATTATCCATAATTTTAAAGACGACTTTCATTTATAATTCATCAACAGCTATTTCATCTTAAAGTTCCAAATCAGAAAGTATGAATCACACAAACCATCAAAAATTTGAAGAAAAACATCAAAATGTAAGGAGCAAAATACATTTCAATAAAGACTCTGACAAAAAACCACAACTTTCACAGATAATGATGTAATTCATCAAAAGCATTTAGACCATTGGGGGATCTGGTATCGAGCAAAAGAATAAAAAAGGCTTCTCTTTGATGGAGAAGTTTTTCTCGATCACCACCCCTTCCAGGGTTAGCCACAGAGCACAGCAAAGTATATTTTAGATCTTTCAATTTTTTGTCGTGCACTGATTTGAAATGGCGTGCAACAGGGTAATTCATATCCGAATTGACTATGGCCCGTATGTGTTGCAGAATACGTTGGTAAGCTTGCAACTTAGTGCTCCCAATGTAGGATAAAGAACATGTGCAGGTTAATTGGTAGACTACAAAGTCACTGCGACATGTCAGATGTTCCCTGATCGGAATGACACGGTCACTAAAAGCAGATGTATAGTGAGTACCATTGACTGCAAAAGTGCAGGCACGGCACGAAGTACATCTATAAAAGCCAGGTTTGTTAAGCCAAGTGGTTTTAGGTTGAAGCTCTGGCTGTGTACGATCTAGAGAATCTTTCATGGAGGGAGCTCTCCTGAAAGTAATAGCCGGAGATTTGGGCAAAAATAGACCTAGAATTACATCTGTCAGCACAATCGGCCATTCAAATCTAATGATTTGACTAAGCCTAGAACTTTGGGCGCAATATGTAGTAATAAATCTTGCTGTTGTCACATTGGTCACATTAGTGTCTAGTTTGACTTTAGGGGTCAACAGTTTCTCACGTGAGTGTGCTGATACTTTATTTAAAGCCCGATCTAATACGGCTCTATTGTAACCCCTTTGAAGAAATCTATCTCTAGATTCTAATAGACACTGTTGAGGGACATCCTGATTGCTACATATGAGTTTGATTCTGATGAACTCCCCCAGTGGTATGCTATTGATAGTGTGAGGGGGGTGGGCACTGCAGGCATGCAAGATGGAGTTGCCCGCAATGCTTTTCCTGAAAGGTTTTGTCTGTATGGTGTTATTGTCAATGTAAACCAGGACATTCGAAAATTCAGCGAAGGTGGCTGAAATATTCGCAGTAAACTTGAGGTTCCTATTGTTCACATTGATCTCATTGACAAAGTCAGCTGCCAGAGCTTGTGATCCCTTCCAGACGATAAAAATATTGTCAATGAATCTCCAGTAAGCTAGTAAGTGGGGGAGCCAACAGGCATGGGTGACGCCAAGAACATGCCTCTCCCACCAGCCAACATGCAAGCATGAATAGCTGGGGGAGAAGCATGAACCCATTGCCACTCCGCGTTCCTGGTGATAAAAGTCCCTGCCAAACTGGAAATAATTGTTAAAGAGGCAAATGCGGATCATGTCCAATAACATGAGATTGTGATCACTCATAGTTGCCTCCCGGGAATCCAAAAAGAACTGGACAGCTTCCAAACCCTGGATATGGTTGATGCTGGTATATATATATATATATATATATAACTGCTCCAAGGTGTCACCCTCCTGTAAGAAAGGGGGGTGGTGATGAACAGAGTGTCTGAATTGAGCAGACAACTCTTACCCAGTCCAAAGATCAGGGCTTGATCCATCACCGTTATTTATCTCACTGCCCCATCCCAGCTCAGAACCTGGCTATATGCAAATCAGTCTGTCCCTGGCCCAGTGCATCATGCCCTGATCTCTTGACTGGGTGAGAGCTTTCTGCTTAATTCAGAGACTCTGTCCCTCACCACCCCTTGTTGTAAATATTTTTGTCCACCCTAAGCGTGGAAGGGTATTCTCAGATGTGAGACCCTTGCTCATTGCACCATCAGGATTCAAGCAAACCGGGCCGAAGACGGCTGTAATGCCAGAAACCGGTCCCCGGGAGCTTGTTTCCTTCCCAGTGTAAGAATTGGCTTTTGTAGTTTGGTTTGCCCTGTTCCCATCATGCACTGGGACAGGAACAGACTAATTTGCATACAGCCAGGTTCTGAAACTGGGATGGTGCAGTGAGCTAAAAAACGGTGTTGGATCTAGCCCTGATCTCTTGACTGGGTGAGAGCTTTCTGCTTAATTCAGAGACTCTGTCCCTCACCACCCCTTGTTGTAAATATTTTTGTCCACCCTAAGCGTGGAAGGGTATTCTCAGATGTGAGACCCTTGCTCATTGCACCATCAGGATTCAAGCAAACCGGGCCGAAGACGGCTGTAATGCCAGAAACCGGTCCCCGGGAGCTTGTTCCCTTCCCAGTGTAAGAATTGGCTTTTGTAGTTTGGTTTGCCCTGTTCCCATCATGCACTGGGACAGGAACAGACTAATTTGCATACAGCCAGGTTCTGAAACTGGGATGGTGCAGTGAGCTAAAAAACGGTGTTGGATCTAGCCCTGATCTCTTGACTGGGTGAGAGCTTTCTGCTTAATTCAGAGACTCTGTCCCTCACCACCCCTTGTTGTAAATATTTTTGTCCACCCTAAGCGTGGAAGGGTATTCTCAGATGTGAGACCCTTGCTCATTGCACCATCAGGATTCAAGCAAACCGGGCCGAAGACGGCTGTAATGCCAGAAACCGGTCCCCGGGAGCTTGTTTCCTTCCCAGTGTAAGAATTGGCTTTTGTAGTTTGGTTTGCCCTGTTCCCATCATGCACTGGGACAGGAACAGACTAATTTGCATACAGCCAGGTTCTGAAACTGGGATGGTGCAGTGAGCTAAAAAACGGTGTTGGATCTAGCCCTGATCTCTTGACTGGGTGAGAGCTTTCTGCTTAATTCAGAGACTCTGTCCCTCACCACCCCTTGTTGTAAATATTTTTGTCCACCCTAAGCGTGGAAGGGTATTCTCAGATGTGAGACCCTTGCTCATTGCACCATCAGGGTTCAAGCAAACCGGGCCGAAGACGGCTGTAATGCCAGAAACCGGTCCCCGGGAGCTTGTTTCCTTCCCAGTGTAAGAATTGGCTTTTGTAGTTTGGTTTGCCCTGTTCCCATCATGCACTGGGACAGGAACAGACTAATTTGCATACAGCCAGGTTCTGAAACTGGGATGGTGCAGTGAGCTAAAAAACGGTGTTGGATCTAGCCCTGATCTCTTGACTGGGTGAGAGCTTTCTGCTTAATTCAGAGACTCTGTCCCTCACCACCCCTTGTTGTAAATATTTTTGTCCACCCTAAGCGTGGAAGGGTATTCTCAGATGTGAGACCCTTGCTCATTGCACCATCAGGATTCAAGCAAACCGGGCCGAAGACGGCTGTAATGCCAGAAACCGGTCCCCGGGAGCTTGTTTCCTTCCCAGTGTAAGAATTGGCTTTTGTAGTTTGGTTTGCCCTGTTCCCATCATGCACTGGGACAGGAACAGACTAATTTGCATACAGCCAGGTTCTGAAACTGGGATGGTGCAGTGAGCTAAAAAACGGTGTTGGATCTAGCCCTGATCTCTTGACTGGGTGAGAGCTTTCTGCTTAATTCAGAGACTCTGTCCCTCACCACCCCTTGTTGTAAATATTTTTGTCCACCCTAAGTGTGGAAGGGTATTCTCAGATGTGAGACCCTTGCTCATTGCACCATCAGGATTCAAGCAAACCGGGCCGAAGACGGCTGTAATGCCAGAAACCGGTCCCCGGGAGCTTGTTTCCTTCCCAGTGTAAGAATTGGCTTTTGTAGTTTGGTTTGCCCTGTTCCCATCATGCACTGGGACAGGAACAGACTAATTTGCATACAGCCAGGTTCTGAAACTGGGATGGTGCAGTGAGCTAAAAAACGGTGTTGGATCTAGCCCTGATCTCTTGACTGGGTGAGAGCTTTCTGCTTAATTCAGAGACTCTGTCCCTCACCACCCCTTGTTGTAAATATTTTTGTCCACCCTAAGCGTGGAAGGGTATTCTCAGATGTGAGACCCTTGCTCATTGCACCATCAGGATTCAAGCAAACCGGGCCGAAGACGGCTGTAATGCCAGAAACCGGTCCCCGGGAGCTTGTTTCCTTCCCAGTGTAAGAATTGGCTTTTGTAGTTTGGTTTGCCCTGTTCCCATCATGCACTGGGACAGGAACAGACTAATTTGCATACAGCCAGGTTCTGAAACTGGGATGGTGCAGTGAGCTAAAAAACGGTGTTGGATCTAGCCCTGATCTCTTGACTGGGTGAGAGCTTTCTGCTTAATTCAGAGACTCTGTCCCTCACCACCCCTTGTTGTAAATATTTTTGTCCACCCTAAGCGTGGAAGGGTATTCTCAGATGTGAGACCCTTGCTCATTGCACCATCAGGATTCAAGCAAACCGGGCCGAAGACGGCTGTAATGCCAGAAACCGGTCCCCGGGAGCTTGTTTCCTTCCCAGTGTAAGAATTGGCTTTTGTAGTTTGGTTTGCCCTGTTCCCATCATGCACTGGGACAGGAACAGACTAATTTGCATACAGCCAGGTTCTGAAACTGGGATGGTGCAGTGAGCTAAAAAACGGTGTTGGATCTAGCCCTGATCTCTTGACTGGGTGAGAGCTTTCTGCTTAATTCAAAGACTCTGTCCCTCACCACCCCTTGTTGTAAATACCCTCCTGTAAGAAGCACTCCAACACCAGTTTTGAGTACCAGGCTTCAATTCGGAACTCACACCATCCCGCTCCCCAATCCTTTAAACAGCGCTGCAACACAAGAGCAAGAAAACTTGGTGCAGGAAAAGAAAGAAACAGCAATACTGGCATGGGAACAAGAAGCCAGAACAACAAGAAGAAATGATAGAAGACACTACTCACCAACTCACGGTAATGAACCTTTCTTGTAGACCGATAACACCCACAGTAGAAGACGTTTTGAAATAGGTTTTTCTTTCTGCCCTGATGCAACCTTAGACTATGCTACAACACTCATTGACCTCTACCAATTTGTTCGTAAAGTTAATTGTACAAATGAAATGGCACACCTCACAAACTAATGTAACAACCAGGAATGTAACCCCACAAGAATCTAATGATGGCACAGCACAAACACTAGTGATAGCTGATATCCCCACTCTTTTAGACATGCAAGATAGTTTTGATCAAATTCTGACATCTACCAACACACCCAATCCACTAAACCCCGAAGGTGATGACATCACACTAGAATCATTGTGTTTAACCACAGGAGCACTAGGAATGACCCATTTCAGAACCCCCTCCAGATTTGTGCCACAGACACCGAAAGATAACTTGGAGCTGTTCCACGAGACAGTCAGTAATGATTTACTTTAACTTGTTGACACAAGCCTCAGACATAAAAACCTGATGAAAGAGCATTGGGAGGCAGTTTCCACATTGCAAAAGGATGATAAGATTGTTATCAAATCATCAGACAAGGGGGAAACATTGTGGTGATGGACAGGGAGAAATACATACAGGAGGCCCTCAGGCAACTTAACAACTCAATCTGATATGAGCGAGTAGACAAAACCTACCTTAACACCCTACAGACCAGATACCATGGTTATCTGAACAACTGGTTTGACCAAAAACTACCTAACTGGGATGAAAGGAAATTCTTGAAGAATGATGCCCCTACTGCACCCACATTTTACCTACTCCTCAAAGTACACAAGGACACCACCACCAACCCCCCAGGACGCCCTATTGTATCCTCCAAAAATAGCCTGCTGGAAAAAACATCTGAGTATGTTGACCATTTTCTATTTCCTTACGTAAGGGATCTGAACTCATACTTAGGGATACAAAGGATTTCCTACAGAAAATTCACAACTTACACTGGGAGAATGAATAGTGGATGGTATGCTTAGACGTAGAGAGCCTCTATACAAGCATTAGACACTCAAATGGCCTTAAAGCATGTCAACATTTTTTAAGAGCTAGGAACATCAAATTACTTGAACAAACACGTATGCTCATTCAAATGATTGAAATTTGCTTGACTGAAAATGTTTTCATGTTTAATGAGAGGTGGTATAAGCAACTACAGGGCACTTCCAAGGGTACCTGCTTCGCCCCGAGCTACACCAATCTCGTGGTAGGCTGGTGGGAGGAGCAGGTACTCTGGAACGAGGAGCTTGAGCCATGGTCCAGTAACATAGACTATGGCTCAGGTATATTGATGATGTGTTCTTTGTGTGGGAGGGAAATGAACATGACCTTCTGGAATTTGTGACTCGACTGAATGGCAGTACCATGAACCTGAAATTTACTATGCAGTACAGTCCACAAAATATTGATTTCCTAGACATCAGGCTTACTATGTATGAGGGCAAACTGATCTATACAGAAAAAAGACAACAGGCACTTCTATATTGTACTCAGTTATCTGCCATCCACCCAACTTCAGGTGGAGTGTTCCTTACAGTGAGTTCTTACTCGCTAAAAGGAACTGCAGCACAGATGTTGCATATCAAAAGAACAAACAGGATATGATGAAGAGATTCAGGAATAGGGGTTATCCAGTAAAAATGTTACACAAAGGTGCCATGAAAGCTGATTCTATCAGGCACAATGACGCCCTCTACTCACCCTCCAAAACCACAGAGATGACAACTCGGGGACACCGGTCAGCTCTATCACCACCTATAGCACACAGACAGATGAACTCAGAAACATCATCAAGAAAAGATGGCACATTCTTACACAAGACCCTCTCTTGAAGGTGAAGCTAGGGCATTGGCCCGCAGTGACATATAGAAAAATGACTTCACATAAGGATATCCTAGTTAGCCGTCACTTGCACAAAAACAACAAAAACACTTTAGATCAGAGGGGAGGCGTCTATAAATGCAATAAATGCAAAGCATGTAGCCATAGTGACAATGTGAATGAAGTTACACTGAGGAGATCCAAAAAGAAGTGGAGAATCACTAAACCGATCACTTGTGGCACTGATTTTGTGGTTTATGCAATCACTTGTCAGTGCAATAAGTGGTATGTAGGATCAACCACTTTTCCAGTGAAGAAAAGAATGTTAGAACACTGGAGGGTGGTGACTAACCGCGATTTCAGTTACATCACCTCCAGACACTTAAGTGAGGCACACAAGGGTGACTCGAACAAGGGTAAATACTTTGGTCTTGCTACCGTTCCTAGGAATCCTAGAGGTGGTAACAGAGTTCAGGCCTTACACCGATTGGAATCCAGACTTATATTGCTTGATGACAGTATGTTCCCAAATGGCATAAATAATGACGACGAGTCAGTCATATGTACATTTGTAATCAAACAGTTAGCTTCCCGACAACCAGTTTATGAATCCCTATTTAATTATTACCAGAGCCTTACTGTTATTTTAACTTACTTTGCTTAAACCTATCTTGGTTATCCCATTTACCAGTTAATTGTTATTTTGTGACACTGTTATAGACGACATTGGGGTCATATGAATCGGAAAATGCTGTTTATCTTGATATCATCCAGAACTATATTAATTTGTTACTAGGAGTCTCATCGCAATATAGGCCATTGTAGGGAGAGGGTGGTGGTTACTTGCGCATTCTTGCATGAACAAACAATGCCTGTTACTGACCTGTATGTTTGTATTTTGACAGAGCATCACACTGACCCCGAATGAAGACTGGCCACCGTCTTAAGATTAAGAGCACATGAGAACCAGCATGTTCCTATGAACTTTCGTCTCTACTATACCGTCACTTACAAGTTCAGCCTTGGAAGTATTTCACCTACGAATAATCATAGTCCCTACCCTGGTCATCACCAGTGAGGACAGCACTTCCCTAGAGAATTTTAGTAAGGTACTATACCTCCACTCAGCTATCAACTCACACCTATTATCATTTGATCACTTGGGTAATTGCATGCCTCATCTGCGACTGACAATGGCTCCTAGTTACTCCTCCGTTTCAGCCCCTCTGATATGTCAATTTGTGAGCAAATGTACTATACATTGATGTCTGCCTTCACATACAGTATTCTATTCTAATGTATCACACAGCATTAATGTTTGTGCTTGTTTAATGACTTCCCTTGAAACTTTATCAAAAACTGTCAACTGAACATAAGATGATTGGCTTTTGCAAATATTTATTTTATTTCCATGCACGCTGCGCCGTGCTGCACTGTACCTTTAAGTATGTGGGAAATTCACGGAAGGTCATGTGACCAAGATCTCAGCCGAGTTCGAAACGAGTCTCCTGCGGTTTGCCAAATAAACCTGCTACATTCTTTGCATCTACAACCTGGTGTAGCTTGTTTTCTCCTGCAAGATCGTCAGGAATTTTTGCTGTATAGATATAGATATATATATATATATATATATATATATATATATATATATATATATATATATATATATATATATGATATATATATATATATATATATTCAATGAAAAAACCATAGGTTATAGACCATATATAGTTAGGAATTTGCATTTACAAAACCTTATTTTACTCGCATAAAACCATTGAAATTCCATATATAGTTAGTTGCGCTAACTATATATCGCGCACCCGCAATCCACTGCTGATGATGTCACATATTACATCATTCATGACATGGTCAGTGACATCACTGATGACATCACTGATGACATCTCAAATGACATCACTGATGACATCTCAAATGACATCACTGATGACATCACTGATGACATCTCATTTGACATTACTGATCACATCACTGATGATATCATTCATGTGATAATACGATGAACCTCTTCAGACTCTAATATAACCTTAGATACAATCAGTGTAAACAGACACTCACAGACTGTCACTCATCCATGGAGTTACTCACACACCTAGTCAGTCATGCAAAGAATCAATCACACCTCCATTTCCTCAACTATACAGTTATACAAACTTTACTTATTCAAACATATACTAACACATATTTACTCTCTTATACAATCCCTGATACAAGTTCACAATGATCCATACAGCCACTCACACATTCACTGGCTCTTATGCACAGTTATTTATATATGTCAACTCTCACATGTACTGTGTTTTACATATGTACTTACTTTGACATGTAGCACTGAGATATCCATTCACTCACCAATACACTCATGCACACAGTCAACCGCCCATACAGCTGTTACCACATGCACTTTTGAAACCATACCTCTAGTGAATCAACTGCTCACACATCTATGCACAGAGTCATACACCTCCCAGCCACCCACACACACACTCAGTCTCCCATACAAATACTAAGGTAACCAATCAATAACCCATATAGTTACTCATATAGCTACTTATCAACACATGCAACAGTTTACAGAACAACAGACATAATGATGCACAAATTAAGACAGTTTAGTCACTAACCCATGCACTCAGTGAGACACATTTAATCACTCACTCATACAGTCAGTCATGCACCTACTAAATCCTTCATCCAGACACTTATACATCCACTCATTCTTCAATATGTAAGACATATTTTAACTTCACAGAAACATACAGTCACTGGATGTTGTCATCAGTGATGTCATTTGAGATGTCATCAGTGATGTCATCAGTGATGTCACTGACCATGTCATGAATGATGTAATATGTGACATCATCAGCAGTGGATTGCGGGTGCGCGATATATAGTTAGCGCAACTAACTATATATGGAATTTCAATGGTTTTATGCGAGTAAAATAAGGTTTTGTAAATGCAAATTCCTAACTATATATGGTCTATAACCTATGGTTTTTTCATTGAATATCAATGGTTTTTTAAATGCAAATTTCTAACTATATATGGTCTATAACCTATGGTTTTTTCAGTGAATTTCATTGGTTTTTTAAAAGCTAACATCTGTAGCTGTAAAATGTATTATTCTTTAAATCCCAAAATATATATAGATATTTATTGATAATTTTTTTTTAATATTTTTTTCTTCGCTTCTAGTTCGCGAACCGGGAAGCTTTCCGTTAGCTCATCTTGATGCCGCGATCTAGTACGCGAACCGGTCAACGTTACGTTAGCGGAACAGTGACGCGCCGCGGAAGCGCGATGTATCACGTTATCGCGTAATGCGTCTAATGACGCGTCGCGTTAGCGCTCCCGGAAGTGCTCCGGACAGCGAACCGGAAGCGATCTGGGACGCGGCGCGCGCCGCGTAACGTAAGCGGAACAGGTCATGTGACTTGTTTATCAAACTTCTCATTGGTTCATTTCACTTTTGGTTTCCAAATGATGTATGACTAGGTCATGTGACCTAAAAATAACACTTTTCATTGGCTCAGAACTTTTGTTTTCCCCAAATCAAGTAAACTCCTCCTTATTTCCTCACTCTGACTTTCATCTTGGTGAGAGAAAGACCATTATTCAGAAGTTCCACAATGGCTTCCATTCTTGCTGCAGCTGGTGCACCCCCACCACCACCTCCACCTCCCCATAAGAAGAGAGGACCACCCAGTCAAATTATGACTAACAGAGAGGAGGAAGATGAGGAAGAAGAAGAAGAGGAGAGAGAGGGACAACAATTTGTTGATGAGTTGCCCCGGGTTTCTAAACGAAAAACCAGTTTCATCTGGCAGTTTTTCACCATCCCTCCTGGAACCAAGAAAGTGAATGCAAAATATGCCACCTGCCTCATCTGTGACTACAGATTATCGAGAGGCACAGAAAAGAAGTACAGTATGGGGAACTATACAATGCATCGTCACATGAGCAGGTGGCATCCCTTGAACTACAGCCGGGCTGAGTTGAGGGATCTTGAAGACAATCCGACGGCAACTCCTGTGGCAAGATCTACATCCACATTGTCTTTGACGGGAAGAGAGGCACAAGAGACTGTGCCAAACATCCAACCTAACTTCCAGCACATGAAGTTGTCTTGTATTTACTGTGGTGCTATGCTGTCATATGGCAACATGAGTGTCAACCTCATGAACATTGCATATGAAAATCATAAGTGCCCTAATGCACCCAAAAAGTAATTTTCTTTTTTTTTGCTCCAGTTGAGCCGTTTTGAAAGCCTGTTTTTTGTTGTCTCCCCTCCATAAAAAACACAAAAAAAACATAAAACAGTTCTAAAAATACAAAAAAATCAAAAAATGTTCAAAAAATAAAAAAAAAATATAAAACAACAAAAACAAAAAAAAACAGTTCTTTTCAGAACTACCTCCCCTTTCAAACAAAATTGCTAGAATGTTTATCACTCTGGCAAGCTCTATTTCTTTTGGTTCGCTTCAAGTTCGCTGACCGGTTCGCGAACTTTAAGCGAACTAAAAAAATATTTTTTTTAAAAAAAGAAGAGTTAGTATAAGGGAAGTAAACAGAGAATAATGTAAAAAGAAAGACAGCTAGAGAGAGTAAATGAGAGATACTGTCAATGACATCATCAGCAGTGCATTGCGGGTAAAAAGAGTGGAAAACATTTACCTTATAATTCTTGTTACCTTTTTTAAATATTTTTTCATACTTTCAATCTGTAAAACAAAGAACAAACATTTCAAAAAATATTAAAACATGTATTTAAAAATTAGAAAAGACAAGGGAAAAGGTTCAAAAACAAACAGTTTTTCAACAACTTTGACATTTACAGAAGTCTCTGCTTCTCTACGTCCCCTACACAATCCTAAAGATTTATATTCGAAAGAAACTGTATCTTGATATTGCTGAACTGAGGCCTATTTTGGAACATGATGTTTTTCTTGCACTGCTAATGTCTCACAATAGTGATGCAATAGCAGCGCAAAAAAGATGTAAAGTCATAATAAAATTGTGTCTAACATTGTAAATGATTGTTTTAGGATGCAAATAAGATGTGTGCTTTCAAGAGCTTTCTTTGAGGTGAGGCCTCTTTTTTTTATAAAAAAAAAACACTACCCAGAAGTACAGCACTCTAAGCATTAAAATTGATATTTACAGAACTCACCTTACCCATATGTACCACACATTTCTAAATGTATATCATAAGGACAAAAAGCATAACATTAATTATACATGTTAAATGGTTTATTTTTGCTGTTCTCAGAATGTATCAAATTTCACTTAAATCAGTGACTTGAAGGTATTCATCATGTAACAGCGGGAAAAAAAAAACACAATCAAAATGACTGTGTTTAAAAAACCCATACAACCTAAGAAATCTGATTTCAAAACTTCTTAAAATTAACTTACTTTCAATGACGTCGAAGGATCTCCTATAAACAGCATCCACTCTGTTGTGCTTTAAATATTTTCAGCCCGCCACTTTCTGAAAGAAAACCTCCATCGATACGTGAAATATGTTACATAGAAAAAAAACTTCTCTCATTATATCACATGTTTCCACTAGGCCAAATCATGTTGCCGCGATTCGCAAATCTTGTAATTCTTCCAATCAAATCCCGACATTTTCTATTTTCGCAACTTTCAAAAATAAAATATTTGAGATTATTTTCACAATCCTGGACTACTAATATCTTACTCTTCTTTGTCAGTCATGTTCTCCTTTTCCTATGACACTGATACTGCTTACTATGAAGCAGACTTACTTGCATTAGGTTTATATAGTTGAATTTTTAATCGAGACAGCATTGCAGACTTACATTCCCTCTACTTAAAATTTTGGTTTTAAAAACACCAGGTAAGAATTTTTAAGGTCAAACGGCAATTTTTTTTTGAACGTTACAACAGAATCATTACAGAATGACCAGCCGTTTCCAGACTTTAAGTAAGCTGTATAATGTCCTGATGTTGTTGATGGACCATCGTGATAGATAATTGCTACAGTAACAAAAGTCCTCCCTGATATTGACAGCTGAGAAGCCACAAAATTTTTTATTAAAGTTGACAATTTTGTTCCATCAGGCCTACATCGTTGCATCATTAAAATGACATACTGGCCATATCTACGTATAAATAATGTTGACATCATATCACATTTACATTGGCTACACTCCATGTTGTGATCCGCTGCATTTACTAGCTTATTAAAGGAGACTGATTTACTGTCTGGCAAAGTTAAATATATAAATCTTTCTGAGTCTACACTAGTAGTACTTGATACCATACAGTTCTCGCAGTCATGCTGCCATTGATAAGAAAGCCCAAACAGGTGATCTACATCTACACCCTCAACTTGCAATATATCAAGCATATACATTAAAAACTCCTGACAATCTTGCTGATTATTTTCAGAGAAGTCTGTTTGACCTGAACATTCATCTAACAGATAACGAACTTCAGACACACTTTCTACTTTTGTTCGATCAGTGCTACATTTCTCGAAAACAGAATTCAACAAACAGCATAAAATTTGTTCAGAATTCAACAGAATCTGTTCTTTTAAACTCTCTAGTGAAAAGAGAACATTAACCACTACATTTGCATAGCAGTTGACACCAGAACTGTTTTCAAATTGAAAACCGACAACATCTTCAACAGAATCCACTTTCTTTCTGCTAACAATTTTCGGTTCATTGACTTTTAGTCTTTTTGCAACAACCTCCCTACTATTACTGCTATTTCTACGTTTGCGGCCTACCACACGTTTCTCAAACAAAGGATATTGAGGCAAATGTGGCGCATACTCTCTTCTTAACCTATTGTATTCCTTAACACAATCTAGATCCGCACAAATGTTTGTGACATCACAGTCAATCAAGTACAATCCCGATAAAGTTCTAACTCGTGACAATGCCACATATGCCATACCCTCCTTGAACACAGAACTGCCAATATTCACCAATGCACAGTCTACACTTAAACCTTGCGATTTATGGATTGTCACCGCATATGCCAAGCAAACAGGAAACTGTTTACGGCGAACATATAAATCTTTAACAAGCAAAAACCTAGCAGAACAACGACCAATTTGCTGTACTTCCTCAATGCCATCAAATTTAATTTTTAAAAATTCTATTCCATCTCTATTTCTGTATTTCTCAAAATCAACAACATTACCCATTGATCCATTTACCAGACCTCTTTCTACATGTAAATTCCTTCTCAAAATAATTCGGCAATTTAAACACACATTCAAAGTCTTTTCAAAACCCGCTGTTTTAGATATAGTCTTCTCTAATGAATCCAATTTTGATTTCAAATTGTCTGACAAAATAATTGTTGATCCCATATGCTCTAATTTGTCGATAGCTTCAAGTTTCACAATCTCTTGCTTTTCTAAATTCAACATTTTGTTGTTGAAGATGGCACATTCTGCAAGAGTTGGCATGAGACATATCCCGGATTTCTTCTCAGTAATTTTCTGAAAAATATTCTCAGGCACAATATCTTGTTTGGGATACAAATTTGACAGTAACCGTGCATTTAAAGCTTCTTTCCCATGCTCGGTCACTTTTCCAATTCTAATATCTTGTAGAATATTCTTGTAATCTTCATCCTTTGCCTGACGCATATTTTGATGCAGTTCTGCATAATTGAAGTTTAACCATATATTGACGTTGCCAATGCTCCCTAGGCACTTCCTGGTATCTTCATGCGTGAGTATTTTGAACACAGGTTGACCTTTTACTGGTGTCAGCTGTAGAAGATCTCCGAAAACAATAATGTGTTTCCCACCAAATAAGACATCATATTCAGTTTTAAGTACTTCTTGCATTCTCAAATGCACAAAGGCAAGCATGACATTGGAAACCATGCTTACTTCGTCAATGATAAGTAGTTTCATTTTCCTCAAAACTCTTGAAACTTCACAGCAAGCATCTCCAGATAACTTGTTGTATTGTAATTTGTTGTCATGCTCCACCGGCAGCATCAATAGACGATGCAAAGTAATACCTTTAATATTATGTGCTGCCAGTCCAGTAGGAGCGGTGACAACACAAGACAGCGATGACTCAGTCCTTTCCTGCAAATAACAAGAGATTGCTTTAATGAGGAAACTTTTTCCAGTTCCCGCTTCTCCACTCACGTACAGTCGGACAGGCTTCAACGACGTACACGAGCACTCTTTCTTCTCATGACTTAATCCGTGCTCAATTTCCTTGGTAACTTCATCATATATTTTCCTCTGCTCAACGTTGAGTTGTTTTTCCAAGTCTTGTAAGTTAACTGAATCCTCCTGAGCATGTGCCATGGCTCTTTCTACTTCATTCATAGCAGTGGCAGCTTCATTTTCGATAATAGGTCCTCCAAGTGGATCTTGACTCAATGAAACAGAACTCTGACTGTCCTGAGAACTGTCTCTGGCAATCTCGGCTGCAATCGTTGCTTCCTGCTCAATTTCCAAAGTTAGCATTTCTTGATATTTAGAAAAAGCAGGACATTCTATGGACTCCTTGGCTGCATTGAAAGAGTCTTCGTAACAGAGGAAATCTCCAAGCAGTTCCTCTTCTGCACGCCAAGGCTTGAAAAGTTGCAAAAGTGCTAAATAGAAAAACTCCTTTTTTTCTGGAGATTCGCCACTTAATTTTCGATGGTTTACTAATTGGCATTTTCTTTGCTTGACCAGGCATCCCTCACTTCCAATTACAGCATACACTCCTTTCTCAATATCTTCTTTGATGTTCCTCTTGAATATATAATTTTGGAGAACCTCATATAGACAAATATTCTCAAGGTGACTGCTTCGATTTGGATAATATGTATCCAACATGTTGGTCTTCAAAATGTCGGTACTGTTTGGTTCCTTTTCTGCCAAATACTCAATTTCCCGAACAGGTTTTAGAACTCGATTTCGCGTTGCAGCAAGACCAAGACTCGCCCAAACGAGACTCCTGGATTTGGCATAGAGACTTGCTGAAGACAATCGATCAGAACATTCGTAAGCTCCGATTTCTCGATGCGACAACATCTTCAGACTGAAACTGTACAACTTCTTGCTGAGGCTCTTTTCATGGGAAATGTCCTCCCACATATCCTTCAGTTCGGTCTTTTCTTTTTTGGTGATGTAAGATGTCACATACCGAGCCACAGCCATACAGTTGTCAGCCACAAACTGTATATCCATGTTGGCATTCCACATGGACAAAATCACTGGGTTGTAGTCATTGATGTACTTGGACTCTTCGTTCCTTTTCAAATTGTATGTATTCTTGGGTGATTTCCTCGTCACATTATGTCGCAGCGAAGACATCAAACTGTTCACTCTTCCTTTAGAAATCACCGGTCGTGGAAAGTTGAAACGACATTTGGTGTAGAACTTGTCCTTGTTTCTGAATTTACGACGACAGTACTTTCCACAACGATGGCTTTGGAAACGTAGAACTTGTTCTCTTAGACTTTTCTTCTCCGTTGCGTTTGGAACAGCACACGTAGAATACTGTTCGATGAAATTCATCACTAAGTCATCCGGATCTGTTCCAAATTTAGGTGCATCCTTGATCCACAGCAACATATGTATATGAGGGGCACCTCTTGCTTGGTACTCCTTTCTCCAGAAGAAATCCAACACCTCTCCAAGAGGTGGATTCTTTTTATTTGTGATGAAAGACATCATAGCTTCAAATCTATGATTGAAGTACCTGCATACATTCACAGGATCCAAAGAACACAGTTCTCCAGGTGTCTTGAATTCAATGTTTTCAATATTTCCATTTGCCTCTCGTAGAAATTCAAGTAAGTCATCCCAGCCATACTCGGCACAGCTCAGAGTGAGGAACCATGTCGGAGTTCCTAAGTTCCTCAGCATACATTTTAAGTCACCATGACGACGGTACCAGTACTCATTAGTACCACGCTGACACGCCATGAGATTAATTAAGTGAGAATCCAAAATACTGTCTTGGACATTGACTTTATGCATAAAGTCACTTGCCGAGATGTTTCGCATCTGTATACCACTTTTTAAGATGTGGTTCACTGCATATGACAGTCCAGACAGATCGCTTTCAAACAGGAGATGAAACAAATAGGGAATGCATTGCCGAAACCTAGGATCTTCTGCATACAATCGTAAAGTCCGGTATTCAGACGCAGGAATTTCACGAGGTCGCTCATCATATCTTCCTCCTTGACCTGTGGGAAATAGCTGTGGGAAACACCGAGCTTCCAAACTTTCCTCCCAAACACTAATGGGACTCCCTTTGGCTTGTTTCATTTGAAACAACTCAATAGCATTCCCCATCACTTCCTTGGAATGCAAAGGATGAACACTATAATGTTCATATATTTCTTCACTTTTAGAGGCCTCTACTTTCTCAATTTGGCCAGCACACAAATCGCTATCCTCTTCATCACTTACTTCCTCTTCTGCAACATATACATTCTTATAGTACTTATTATTTTTCTTCAAATACACTGTTGCCTTTTTGACTTTCCTAACATCCACTAAATCTTGCCATATTTTCTTATTCTTTGTCGGAACCCCATTAACCAAGATAACCAGAGGTTCCTCTTCCACTTTTTCTATTCCAATTGTGTTAATGTTTTTGTTCAAATCTAGAGGCAAATAAACAACTCTTCCCTTTAATCCTCTCTGTAAATCTGCTGGAGGCAATTTCCCTGTCTTTGGCTCCATTCTTACAATAGCCTGAAAGGGATGGATACTTTGAATCAAAATAGATTCATAAGTATTTAAATCCTTCAATTCAGAAGGAATCTCAACCAATTCCAGATTATTATGAACTGCCCTAGCAGGCATCTGGTTTTGGTTTAATTTATTACAACAATAAGTACACACACGTTGATCCGATCCCAAATCAAAATAATTTTCTACCATCAAGTATGTGGCTAAATCCTTCCATTCACTATTATTTTCCCTTTCACTTTTTGCATATAAATCCACTACCTTAGTCTGATTCTTATAATAAGTGCGTCGACAACATACACAAGTGAAATTAGGCCTCTCACTTGATTTCATCTGAAACGTGGCAATTTCCTTCAGAAAATTATCTGTACTGGAAACCTGTACATTATCTTCCACATTACCCTCTACTTCAGGGTCAATTTGAACATTCTCATCTTTACTACCAAAGTAACAAAACTCAATTTCTTCACAAAGATTCTTCACATCTATTTCAGAACCATGCAAAAGAGCAGCACATAACTGTTTAAGCATAATTGCTGGACTCTTAGCATAATACAACATTCTCACTAATTTTCTCACTTTATTATGATGCACTGCTAGCATCCTGAAATGATGAAAAACACTCTGGCATACTCTCCTGGAAAGACAAGCCAGTGAATGACCACGCAAACCTGTCATTTGTCTCACTCTGCAAGGATCTAAATCTTGCAACAACTTCATTTTCTGCTTCAAACTTTTCTTATTAAATGTCCGTATAAAATCACATAGCAAATTGATGGAAACCTGTCGCACACTGCAAATAGAACTACACTTCCAAATGTACACAGGACCCTTAGGACGTCTTCCTAAAACCTCATCACTTAGCGCCTCTTCTGTCTCTGTTGTCACAAGTTGTTCTTTTTCAACTGGACAACCATCCTTCACTTCATAAGCTCGACCACTGATGTCAACTGCATGCACCAAATCATTATCCTGAAAATAAGTCTCCTCATTAAAAAATGCCTCAGAACTTGAACTATGCATCCATTCTCCAGAAAAAACTTCACAAAAGTTAGTACGATTTACTACTCTCTTCCATCTACTTTTTGTTTTGAAATCAGAAATTACCTTGCTTAGTTTCCTAATTCTATTGATTACCAAAATAAACAACTTTCGCTTGATTTCAAAAGCATGATCAATAATTTTCTCTACATTTTTCTTCTTCCTATAAAATGCCGCTTTCTGTTGGCCTTTCTTTTTAATATTTTTCAATAAATTAACTAATATCCTATTACGGAACATTCGTTGTCGAATGTCCCTAAACTGTTGTTTCCTTCTACTATCATGCACAGAGTTATCTCTTCCTCTACCAGTAACATTTGTGATGGGTCTCTCCTTTCCATTTAAATTACTTCTCTTTTTGTTAAGAGACACATTTTTTTGAGCAAAATTTTTTTTACTACAAATATTTCTTAAGAATGATTTCGTGCTCTTACCCGGACCTTTCTTGGTGTTTTGACAAGTATTTGGGGAAGAGGACTGCTGCAATAAAACATCATCCTGCTGTCTTTGACGTTTTCTAGCCTTTCGTATTCGACTTCTGGAAGGCATTTTCCAAACTATGAAAGAATCTGCAGTTGAATCTGTGAAAAAATATAATATAAAATGTTATTAACCACTATTACCAAACAGTAAATAAATAACAGTCATCTAAAACTTAATGCTGTACTAATTATTTAACATAGCAAATATTTTCCACCAGCACTGCATCACAAAAATGACACTCAATGGTACAAAACAGGCATACAACACTCATAAATCACTCCCTAATATTTTAAATCATTAATTCAGGATGACGATAAGATGTAGCCTATCTAAAGGTTTGTTTAGGCCCAGATCTTTGGACTGGGGTGAATGTGTGTCATTGATCCACATTCAGTCCATCACCTGTTTTGTTTATTTGAGGTGAGGCCAACACATGGTTGCAGATAAGATTTTCACTGAAAAAAAACCAAGGTAAAAAAACATGTGAAGGCCTACCAATGAAGTAAATCATTAAATGAAAACCAATACATTTCTGGAAATATGCACTACTAGTGCTTCATAAGATGTTTTGGATCATATTTATAAGTTATTTGAGTATCTAGTATGCTATTTTACATTCTTCATGGTGCAAATTTATTGTAAATACGCTCCCACCTGCGGTTGGCAAATTTAGATTTTGATTATGGGAGTTAGATAGGCATGTTAATAATTTCCCAAAAATGGTATATAACCCCAAACAACCTTTGAAGCAAATGCTCTTAGCCATGTTATCCACCTCCCATTGGATAACATGGCTAAGAAGTGCTTGCAAATGTGATAAAAAAAGGCCTGCAATGCATGAATAACGCAGAAAAATCAGCGATATTCATGCATTTTCCAACAAATGCTCTTAGCCATGTTATCCACTTCCTATTAAATAACATGGCTAAGAACTGCTCAGGGCACCATGAGGAACGCTTTCCATTTAAAAAGGGAAAAATAACATCAAAGACACTAAAATGCCTTCTAAATATGAACCCAAACAACCTATGAAGCAATGTGAAAAAAAACTGCCGCAATGCATGAATATAGCAGAAAAATCAGCGATATTCATGCATTTTCCAGCAAATGCTCTTAGCCATGTTATCCACTTCCAATTAAATAACATGGCTAAGAACTGCTCAGGGCCCCATGAGGAACGCTTTCCATTTAAAAAGGGAAAAATAACATCAAAGACACTAAAATGCCTTCTAAATATGAACCCAAACAACCTATGAAGCAATGTGAAAAAAACGGCCACAATGCATGAATATAGCAGAAAAATCAGCGATATTCATGCATTTTCCAGCAAATGCTCTTAGCCATGTGATCCACTTCCTATTAAATAACATGGCTAAGAACTGCTCAGGGCCCCATGAGGAACGCTTTCCATTTAAAAAGGGAAAAATAACATCAAAGACACTAAAATGCCTTCTAAATATGAACCCAAACAACCTATGAAGCAATGTGAAAAAAAACGGCCACAATGCATGAATATAGCAGAAAAATCAGCGATATTCATGCATTTCCCAGCAAATGCTCTTAGCCATGTTATCCACTTCCTATTAAATAACATGGCTAAGAACTGCTCAGGGCCCCATGAGGAACGCTTTCCATTTAAAAAGGGAAAAATAACTTCAAAGACACTAAAATGCCTTCTAAATATGACCCCAAACAACCTATGAAGCTCTAACAGTACATATCCTGAAATTTAATTCATTTCAAAATTCGTTTTTAAACACAGCATATAAATCAATTGTATACCTGCATTCATGAAGAAATGACTAAAAATGTCCTTGAGACACATGAAAGTGTTTTCTGGAATGCCCTAGCACCATTTTTGGGACACTATTAACATGGCTAGGTAACTCCCATAATCAAAATCTAAATTTGCCAAGCACAAGTGGGAGCGTATTTACAAGACACTTGTCCCATGAGGAACACTTTACATTTTAAAAGGCGAACACAACATCTTAGACACTCAAATACCTTATAAATATGGCCCAAAACAACCTATGAAGCTCTAGCAGTACATATCTAGAAATGTAATTGATTTCTTAAATCGTTTTTAAAAGCAACATATCTGTTTCAGCTTACATAACAGACCATGAAATGGCCTCCATGTATTACAATATCTTGTGTAACTGCATGCCAGAATGTTACACCAAATATGCAATTATAATTTCTCTTTGAAACTAATTCTATTAGTATATCACTAGAGACAAAACCACATTTTAAAAACACAGCTTTCTTCATCATTTTCTCCTTAAATCATACTATTCTCTATCTAAATTAAATAAATCTTTTCTCACCTTAGCAAATATTTTTTGAGTTTTGAAAACAGTCTCAGAAATACACCAAATTGTCTTCAGCAGAAGAAAAAGGATGCACTCCAAAGGCTGCAGCTATTGAAAGCACAGAAATACAGATATTCTTTTCACATATCTCTCATATTAGCCAATCATACCTCTTCCCTCACTTTTTTCAAATCAAAACCCTTCCCCCCTCTGCCCTGTCTGCCTTGTTTCCATAGCAACCACCTCCTGGAAGACCTCTCATGTTTGCAAATTCACACAACAATGTTTCAATTGAACTCTGAACTCTCAGTGCACCTGCGTATCCAGTGCAATCTTTCATTAAATGTTTCTTCCTTGACCATTCAAATTACATCTTTCAAAGAACACATCCATGCACCCTAACTTTCTGTTTTCAGAAATGGAAATGCACCAATCACTGCTAATGAATCATTAGCATTGTAAATCCACAGTTTTTTTTCTTTAGAAACTCCTACTGTTTCAACTGCCCTTTCATTACCACACTTCATCTGACTGCAGAACAACCTTCTTCCACCATGTTTAACGTCTGGATTGTTGGACATAGTTACATCCACTGGGCTCAAAGGTATGCTGAGAGCAGAAATTTACACAACCTCAATTTACAAGATGTGGAAATTAAGTGGTTGGGCCAAAGAGGATTAAAATGTCACCAATTGATACCATTGGTGAAAACCTTTATGCATTTGCCAAAACCTGACCTGTTAATAGTGCACTGTGGAGGTAATGATTTGGGCACTTTGACAGGGGTAGGTCTGGAAATGCTTTTAAAGGACACCTTGGAGCAATTAATGGCACTTTTTCCTCAAACTGCCTTGGTATATTCCAATATATGCCAAAGACAGAAATGGAGGTGGTCCAACCAATTTTGTCCACAAATTGAGAAAGCGAGGAAGCATGTAAACAAATCTGTTTCAGCTTACATGAGAGACCATGGAATGGGCTCTCTGTACAACAATAACTTGCGTTACTACATGCAAGATATCTACAGAGGAGATGGAGTTCACTTCTCAGATGAGGGCAACAGAATTTTCATTCTGAATTTAAGACTGTGCATTGGTACCTACTTATAAGTACCTAAATGTACCATAAACCCAAAAGCTCTTCTCAGAGCTACCCTACATCTGATCACTCACAATTATTATTTTTCTCTAACTTTTTTCACTAATTTTCCACAAAATTCGCTCCCCGGAGCGCTACCCGGTTCGCTAACCGAAAGCTAACCTCGCGGAATTTTTAAAAAAAAAAAAATTTTTCCGCACATATAAGCCTCCTCAGCCACGCTCAGAAAACCTAGGGGGTCAAGATAAGTCTACCATAACCCCTTCTACCCATTCTAAACATTATTTGCCCTCCATCTTGTATCTTAATGCGAACGAAACACAAAATGGTGGACTCCCGTGACGCTTAAGGTTCGCTAACCGGGCAGCTTCCCGGAAAGCGGTCCTAAAAAAAGGCGGGAAAGTAATTTACAGAATAACGACTAGAAACACTCTCACCAAATATAGATTAGCTCATACTACATAACAATCCCTTCCATTCTCACAAATTTCATTGAAATTCCATTTAGCCATTTAGCCTGTAGACCTCTCCAAGTACCGTGAGGTAAATTACTTCACAAAACACATCTGAATTGTTGGAATTGACAACCAATGAAAATGTTACTTTCATTTTCTACTTTTATTACCTGACATTTAATTGGTTATATACCTGTATATATATAAAGGGAGAGAAGGAAACACAGCCATTTTGACTACTACTTCTTGTTGTACCTCCTATTTCAAAAGCTTCAAAAAACTTCAACTTCTTTGTGAAGGTAAGTTATAATTTAATATATTGTGCACTATGACTTAATATAGTAGACTTTTTCTGCTACATATACACTATCCCTCTGTAGTAGTAATGTATTTAGATAGACTTCTCTGTTATAGTTATCAATGGAGTAAGGCTTGTCTTGGTTAAATCACATACACTTTTTTTTAGTCCTATTTCCACTCTCATACTATACACTGCCAAAAGATAAATTCACTGATAAAAACTGCCTATCTAAAATTAATCCCAACAGTGCCCTATCTCTACTAATATATATTTTTTTAATCCAAATTTCAGGCAAAATGGAAGGCGAGCAGCAAGTTTCATTTTCGATTGAACTGAAGGAGAGCAGCCAAGACAAACTTGATGACTTTATGGATGACAGTAGAGACCACGAACTTCTACAATGTGTTGAAGCAGTAGACAACTTGCTTCAAAATGAAAAACAATTACACCCTATAATAAATTATGACATTTCTGACAATGAAATGTTAGAAAATTTAATAAAGTATGAAACACAATCATAATAAAAAAAATAAATAAATAAAGAAAACAAAAAAAAACAAGAAAAACAACAAACAATTAACATACAGTATTAGAAAAGTCTTTCATTCTTTTATCCATAAAGTTCGCTGCCCAGAAAGCTATCCGGTTCGCGAACTTGGCGCTTACCACGCAAAAAAAAATTTTTTTTTTTGGACCCTCCTAGGCCCTTTTAAAACCTCCACATAAAACCTAGGGGGTCAACGAGGATCTACTATGCCCCCTTATGGTAATTTCCCCCTTTGTTTTGGCCTCCTCTTGTCTCTCGATCCTACCGAGAGACAAGATGGCGGCCGCTCCGGACTGTTTAGAATGTTGACAGACACCGGAGGGCCAATCAGCTTCTCATCGCAAAGTTCCGTTACGCGAAAGGTTCGCTAACCGGATAGCTGCCCGGAGCGCTGTTACAGATATATATCTTGATTTAAACGTTAATTTCTCAAAATCCACTGAAGCACATATATTGAGACCTAGCAAAGGCACATCAGGCTAACAGTCCCTACAATTTTGCCAAGTTTCGTGAAAATCCATTCAGCCGTTCGGGCTAAAAGTGAGTCCAACCGCCCTATGGAAATTAACATGGGAAAAAGGCGTTTTGGGACCCCCCTTTTTTCTCGGCCCCCCCTCCACAAAACCCCCCCAAATTTTCAAGGTCTGCTCAGAAACAAAATGTGCCATTTTCCTGAAAATTTCAGCCAATTCCGTCCACGAACGCAAAAGTTATTAGGCATAGAATTTTCAGAAATCCCATAGGGAAAAAATCCTAACTATATATACCTACTGGCGACCGCCAGTAGGTAATATATATATATATAGATATATATATATATATATATATATATATATATATATATATATATATATATTCAATGAAAAAACCATAGGTTTCACACCAGTTATAGTTAGGAATTAGCATTTAAAAAACCTATCAAATTCACTGAAAAAACCATAGGTTTAACACCAGTTATAGTTAGCTGGAAATTTTACTGATATAAAACCATTGAAATTCCCACGCTATAGTTAGATGGACTCACTATAACTTGCGCGTGCAATGCACTGCTGATGACGTCACATATTACATCACTCATGACATGGTCAGTGACATCACTCATGACATCACTGATGACACCATCCAGTGAATGTGTGTCTTTCTGAAAAATAAATATATTTTATATATGTATATGTAAAAGTTGATGGAAGAATAAATGTTTAAATAAGTGTCTAAATGGATGGTTTTTAAAAAAAAATTGATTGGTTAACTGGCTTATTAAGTGTATGTTAGTGAATACATATATTAGTGAGAAATGTTTAAATATTTAAATATATGTATTAGTGTTTCACTTTGTTTATAAGTGGCTGCATGGGTTGGTGAGTAGCTACATGTGTAGGTATATGGGTATGAGTGTTTGTATGGTTTGGTGGGGGTATTACTTATCACATAGATGGATGAATGACTGACTCTCTCTTTGTATGTGTTTTGAAGACAGCATATGTGCAGGACTGTATGGGTGGATGAGTGTGTATATGTGTGTGTTACTGCGTGAATGACTGTCTCACTAGTGTCTTTATCAGTAACTACATAGGTTTTAATCTAGTATATGTGAGTATTGATGTATATAAGTGAGTATATGTGAGAGTAAGAGATTGTAAGAGTTCCTGTTTAAATAAGTATGTGTTTCTATAAGTGATTGTTTAAGAGAGTAAGTATGTGTAAGTTTCCTTAGAAGTAAGGTGGTAGTGTGTGTTTAGATGTATATGCAAATAAATGGATGTTCAATAGTTTACTTGCATGTGTGAGTATGTGTGAGAGTAACTTTTGGATGACTGTTGGTGTGTAACAGGATGTATAGGTGTATCACTACATATGATGAGTGAGTATATGTATGAGTGATTATATAGAACTGTTGGTGAATGAGTGGATATGTATATAGATGGTGGAATTAACGAATTGGTTGTTGTAACTTTTATGTGTATCTCCATTTTTTGAAAATGTTAATTTCTATTTTTGAATATGTGTTTCATGGGTTACATTACACTGAAAGGAGGTCTGTCACTCTGTCTCAAGGATGATGTCATCAGTGATGTCATGAGTGATGTCACTGACCATGTCATGAGTGATGTAATATGTGACGTCATCAGCAGTGCATTGCACGCGCAAGTTATAGTGAGTCCATCTAACTATAACGTGGGAATTTCAATGGTTTTATATCAGTAAAATTTCCAGCTAACTATAACTCGTGTTAAACCTATGGTTTTTTCAGTGAATTTGATAGGTTTTTTAAATGCTAATTCCTAACTATAACTGGTGTGAAACCTATTGTTTTTTCATTGAATTTCATAGGTTTTTAAAATGCTAATTCCTTTGTATATCGAGTTTCTAACCTTTTTTTTTTTTTTACAATTTGCTGTTTTTTTTAAAGTATTCAATTTTTTTTATATAATTTTTTTCTTTTGCACTCTGGGTGCGCGCTCCGGGAAGCTTTCAGCTAAGCTCTCCGGTAAGCTTTTCCGTGAGCTCATCTGAAAGCGCACCCAGAGCGCTACTGTCGTTCGTGAAAAAAAATATGAATGAAAAGTTAATAATAATGCAAAACATTTCGTACCATACAAATAAAATTAGTTTTTTTTAATAAGGAAAATGATTATGCATTTCTGTAAAAGTTTGATGACGTCACTTCGGCGCGCAACGTAAGTGCCCTCGGAAGCGCCTACGTTCGCGGCGCGTAAACGCACGCAAAAGCGCCTACGATCGCGCCACGTTTGCGCCCCGGAAGCGCCTACGATCGCGCTGCGTAAACGCACTGGAAGTGCTCCGGAGCGCAGCGTAAACGCGTCGGGTCATGTGACCCTAAAATAACACTTTTCATTGGTTGCTAACAGTTTTTTTTTACAATGAATGAAATCCCCACCCATTTCCTTCACTTCTTCTTTCACTTTTGTGACTGAAAGACCTGCCTTTTTGCTCTTGCATATTTCTTGGATAATCATGGCTGCCAGACCATCCAGCAGTGAAGATGAGCCTGAATTCATTGATGAAGAGCCTCCTCAGCCGAAGGTCAAAGAGCATTTCATCTGGAAATTTTTTAAGTTTCCAGCAGACCAGAAAAAGGTGAATGCACCAAAAGTGGAGTGCAGGATCTGCAAACAGGTCCTGTCACGGGGTAACCCCCCAAAAAAGTACTCTTTTGGCAACTTTACCATGATTCGACATGTGGAGAGGAGGCACCCCCAGAATTTTGCCCGGGAAAGTGTCAGGGCTCTGGCACAAGAGGTTCCCAGAGATGGGGCCTCTACATCAACCGGAGGAGCAACTTCTTCTGGGAGAGAGCAATCGCAGGAGCAGGTGCCAAACATACAACCTGCATTTAACCATGGGGTCGTCAAATGCAGATACTGCAATCAACTCCTCACCTATGGGGAGCAAAGTGTCCTGCTCATGGTTCGAGCATTGGAGAACCATCGCTGCCCTTCCCACCCCTAATTTTTTTGTTTTCTTTTTGCCCCTGTTGAGCAGTTTCCATTCCCTGTTTTTGTTCCTGTTCAGTTAAAAGAAGAAAACCAAAAGTTCTTTTCAGAACTACCTCCAATTCTCATCAAAGAGCTATATTCTTAAAAAAATGAAGAGTAAGTGAAATATAGTGCATTGATAATTGAAAGGAGAATGAGTAAGAAAGAACAGAAAGGTATGAGAGGTGAAAGGAAGTGAAGTAGGAGGAATGAAAGAAGGTGAGTGTTAGAAAAGAAAGTTATGACACAGTGAATAAACTGGAGGCCTCATTTCTGAAAAGTGACGCATCGCTACGTGAAAACAGCGATGCGTCACTTTTGTGGACGCACTCCTTATGACATTCCAGATATGTCATATTTAATATATGACTAATCAATTCGCAAGGAGTTACAGATATGTCAGTATTTCTGACGTATCTGTAAACACAAAAGTAACGCATTGCTGGAGTGCGTCACAAAAGTGACGCAACTCCAGTAATGTGTCCTTTCACATGGAAAAAGCACCATGTGAAAGGTTTGCTGTGAAGCAGGCGCAAGATTTTGACGCAACAGCATCCTAAAAGTGACGCACTGCGTCATTATTACCAAGCTTTTTGCAGGGGAACACCCCCTCTGCATGCATTATACCTGACGCTATTTTTAAAAAGTGACGCATCTAGGTACATGGGTCACTTTTTAAAACTCTGCGCCACATTATATCTGCATCAGGTATAATGTATGCAGAGGGGGCAATCCCTCACAAAAAGCTTGGTAATAACGACGTACTGAAATCTATGAGATTTCTCTGCGTCACTTTTAGGATGCTGTTGCGTCAAAATCTTGCGCCTGCCTCGCGTCACTTTCATGTTTACAGATATGTCAGAAATACTGACGTATCTGTAACTCCTTGCAACATGATTCGTCATACATTAAATATGACACATCTGGAATGTCATAAGGAGTGCGCACAGAAAAGTGACGCATCACACCAGCAGTGTAATAAAATGTGCCTCGTTGCACTATATTTAAAGGACGCAACAGCATCCTAAAAGTGACGCAGTGAAATCTCAAAGATTTCACTGCGTCGCTATTACAAAGCTTTTTGCGGGGGAACACCCCCTCTGCATGCATTATACCTCACGCAAATATAATGTGGCGCTTGATTTTAAAAAGTGACCCATCTACCTAGATACGTCACTTTTTAAATATAACGCAACGAGGCACATTTTTTTACACCACTGGTGCGATGCGTCACTTTTCTGTGCGCACTCCTTATGACATTCCAAGTAACGCATTGCTGGAGTGCGTCACAAAAGTGACGCAACTCCAGTAATGTGTCCTTTCACATGGAAAAAGCACCATGTGAAAGGTCTTGCGTCAGTCTAACACCTGCTGTAAAGCAGGCGCAAGATTTTGACGCAACAGCATCCTAAAAGTGACGCAGTGAAATCTCAAAGATTTCACTGCGTCGCTATTACAAAGCTTTTTGCGGGAGAACACCCCCTCTGCATGCATTATACCTGACGCTATTTTTAAAAAGTGACGCATCTAGGTACATGGGTCACTTTTTAAAACTCTGCGCCACATTATATCTGCGTCAGGTATAATGTATGCAGAGGGGGCATTCCCCCGCAAAAAGCTTGGTAATAACGACGTACTGAAATCTATGAGATTTCTCTGCGTCACTTTTAGGATGCTGTTGCGTCAAAATCTTGCGCCTGCCTCGCGTCACTTTTATGTTTACAGATATGTCAGAAATACTGATGTATCTGTAACTCCTTGCAACATGATTCGTCATACATTAAATATGACACATCTGGAATATCATAAGGAGTGCGCACAGAAAAGTGACACATCGCTCCAGCAGTGTAAAAAAATGTGCCTCGTTGCACTATATTTAAAAAGTGACGCATCTAGATAGATGCGTCACTTTTTAAATATTGCGTAACAATGCGCATTTTTTTACACCGCTGGTGCGTCACAAAAATTGACGCACAGGAGGCGCAAAACTAGCAGCGCAAGGCCTTCATAAATATGGTCCTGGATTTTCCCCGTGCTTCGCCGGTGCGCGTACCATGCGCTTCCCCCGCGCAAAACGAAAAAAAAAAAAAAATTTAATGCCCCGCAGGACCCTATTTTAGCCCCCACATCAAACCTAGGGGGTCAGAGGGGGTCTACTCTTCCCCCTTATGGTCATTTGCCCCTTTTTTTTTCAAACCCCTTGTGACTCGATTTTACCGAGACACAAGATGGCGGCCGCTCCAGACTGTTTAGAATGTTTACAGACACCCAAGAGCCAATCAGCTTCCTGCACGCAAGTCGCGTGTCGCGCCTGGAGCGCACTCCGGTGCGCGCACCGGAGAGCGCCTATAGATAGATATATTTTTTTTAACCTAAATTACTCAAAATCCACTGCAGCACATATCTTGAGACATAGCAAAGGCACATCGGGCTACCAGTCCCTTCAATTTTGCCAAGTTTGCTGGAAATCCATTCAGCTGTTCGGGCTAAAAGTGAAATCGACCGCCCTATGGAAATTTACATGGGGAAAACGTGTTTTGGGACCCCCCTTTTATCTCGGCCCCCGCTTGACGTATCCCCCCAAACTTTCAAGGAAGGACCGGAGCTCGACGAGGCCATTTTCAGGAAATTTTCAGGCAGATTCGTCAACCGGTGCCAAAGTTATTCCAAATAGAATTTTGATATTTAACATTGAAAAAAATCCTAACTATAACTACCTACTGGCGACCGCCAGTAGGTAATATATATATATATATATATATATATATATATGGAACAATCCTCAGCAACCTCTCGCCCGGAGCCCAAATGCAGGAGACCGCTGCGCAGGAAGGAAGACGGAGACCTCAGGTGCAGTGAGCAATTTTCATCTTTATTGTACCCTCGAGGAAGCGGCACACAGCATGACGTTTCGGCCTACACAGAGGCCTTGATCACATGACGCACGCTGGGAAAAGGCAATATTTAAAGTGCTAATGTTAAGTGGGGATACATTCCAATTGGTAAGTTTGTGGTCACATGATGCACCTATTAATGGATACTGACAACAGACTTTGAATTACAACCACATCTTGGGATAATCCCTGGCTGACGTCATGTTGAACCGGTGGAAACTGTATCAGTAAAGTGCAAATGCAAATTCATGTATATACACACACAATGTAAACAAAGATTACTGGATAAATCCAATTGTGCAAATTGCAAACGATGCGAAAAGTGCATTGTGCTACATGAAGATCCTACTTAACACATGTATACTATATACAATATTTACTCTGTACAAGAGGTCATGTATAACATCTAAATAAGTTAATAAATACAAAAATATATCATAAATATGTAAATATATATATATGTTAAAACCATAACCCCACAGTGCAATATGAATAAATATACAGATAAGCACGACACCGTTCGTTTGGGATGAGATCTATAGTATGCAAGATTAATCAAACAGCATGAATGTTTCCGCTTTATACCCAGATCGCAGCATCCCATTTATTAAATGCACAACATTGTCTACACGTGCACTGAGCTGGATAGGAGACGGGCAGAGGAGAAGTTGACCCCTCCCAAGGGAGAGAGGGGAAACCATCGCAGCCTCTGCCCTACTCCCCTCCACTATGCCCATGAATTGCCTAGACCGACCACAACTCAGAACTAGATGTACCAAAGTGAATAGTGAATAACAAAAAGATAACCAAGTGCACTTTTTTTATGTGAAGATTTTTCAAACTTTTTTTGTGACTTTGTGACATTGTTTTCTCCTATTCATAAACAATAGATCGGGCTGATAAGTTCTTAAACAAGTGAGCAAAGTTCTTAGTACATCTTAGTGCAACCTAAGCCTAGGCTGCACCCCACTATTTGGAACCATCCAACCCTCTGATCTGTACAGTGTTGACGACACTAATCTCAATAAAAGGACAGACAAGTACACCACAGTACAGAAGCAACTACTGCTCAACAGGAGATACAGAAGACGGTATATGACAGTGTGGAATTGTCATAGACACGTGTAAAAATCTTCTGTAGAGTTCAGTCCCCCCGGAGCTCGACAGTCCATGTCCAGGATATACCTGGTTTCCAGTTTTCTCAGGGCCCCGTCCCTATCCCCTCCTCTCCTATTGGGACCAACACAGTCGATCGCATAGTAGCGCAGAAGGGAACTGTCATTATTATGATGTTCCTTGAAATGACGAGCCACCGGATATGCCGGGTCACTGGTGTTGATGGCCCTGATGTGCTGGAGTATCCTCTTGTGCACCTGCAGTTTAGTACTGCCAACATAGCGCAGGGCACACGGACACTCCAGCACATACACCACATATTCACTCTTACAAGTAAGCTGTTGTTTAATCTTGCGTGCCTCAGGAGTGAATGGGATAGTGTACTCTGTTTTGTTCAATCCATGCTGGCAAGCCTTGCAGGATGAACACTTCCTAAAGCCCCTACTTTTGCCTAGCCAATTTTTGCTGGTTAAAACTTCAGGGCTAGACTTGACTAGGGCATATATATATATATATATATATATATATATCCTACCACAGTTCCTCTGAACATAAGGATGCCACTCCGCTGGTGCAGTTTAAGAAAACTATTTATTTCGAAGTTGCACAATGTGTCCGGTTTCTTTTCGTTTTCCCCAACGCGTTTCAAAGCTCCTGCCTCTTCTTCATGGGTTCATTTTGGCAGCACGTGACTGAGCCAACCACAGCTGTTCCAAATATTGCATACACTCCCAAGGTAGGTATGCTGGGAGCTGGGAGCACCTTCAGTGAGGTCCGTATCGTGCCAAATTTCGAATGCCTTTCATTTTATTTACAGACCTCCAGTGGGCTCCAGACACACGATGTACCCCAATTGTGAAGCACCAGCGCTGATATGAGGCAGAGAAATCCCCGTTTTCCGGACACATTGTGCAACTTCGAAATAAATAGTTTTGTTAAACTGCACAGCGGAGTAGCGTCCTCATGTTCAGAGGAACTGTGGTAGGATATATATATATATATATATATATATATATATATATATATATATATATATATATATGTATATATATATATATATATATATATATATATATATATATATATATATATATATATATATGTTACACAAAGTGATCCTTCAGCCCTTTGGACGCGCTCAGCAGTGTGTGCTCTGCCTAGGGGTCGGATCCTGACCCAGGGAATTTTGGTAAACAAAGGAGGCGGCACAATCAGGATATCTTGGTTAAGCCTTTATTTCAAGACTATTCACCCCACCAACGCGTTTCAGCCTTACACGGCCTTGCTCACGGTTGGTTAGTCCCTCTACAGTGTTTCTATATATACTGACCCATAAACAGCCATTTATGAGGCATTATGGGATATGTAGTTTTTGTTACATTTTAGTGAAAAAAATTTAAATTAAAAGAAAAGAAAGACTTGGCATGCTTATGATTTCAACATGTTGTAAGTAACTTAATTAATGTCAAATGATGCAGGGTCTAGTACCCTAGTCTTTTCATGATGTTGCTGGTTTTGTGTTTAGAGAATATAGGGTGTAGTACCCTAATTTCTACTGAGGCTTTTAGTCCAGGTGAATATGCAGGTCTTCCCCAAAGTTCATCCCTCTCGGGTGTTTGGTGCGGAGTCTGATGATCATCCGCGACTCCATTTGTCGTAGTCTGCGGACCACATCACCTCCTCGTTCCATTTTGTCTAGAACTTTTGCCCCAAAGAAATGCATTTGCCTCCAATCTCCGTTTTGGCATGTGCTCATATGTTTGGCAGTGGCATATTGCATGTTGGAGTTTTTTACTGCTCTTATATGTTCCAAAATTCTTTTTTTCAACATGCAGGTCGTGCTCCCTACGTATTTCATTCCGCACTTGCATTGGATGATATAAACTACATTTTTGGAACTGCATGAGATTTGTTGTTCTATTTTCATGGACTTGCCATTCGGTTCCTCAATCATTCTCATGTGTTTGCCAATTTTGCAAGCCTTACAAGAGTTGCAGGGTTGAAATCCATTGCGTTGTGTATTTAGCCAATTCTGTTTCGGTCTTTCTTGGAAATGACTTTTTACTAGTAAGTTTTTCAATGCGGTGTTCTTTTTATATGTTATTAGGGGAGCATTTCCAATGGTGGTTCCAATGTCAGGATCTTTTGTAAGCACATGCCAATATTTTTTCATTATTCGAGCAATGTTTGAGCTCTCCTTGCTGTAAGTCATTATTAATCTTGGAGGAGCATTGGTTTCAGTTTTTTTCGGTTGTTCCATCAGTGTCTGAGTTCTTGTTTTTAGATCGATTTTGCGTTTGCATTTGTTTAACACTCTTTCATCATAGCCTCTCGCTCTGAATCGACATTTACTTTCTTCGATGACTTTCTCTGCTTCTTCAGGTAGGGAACAATTTCTCTTCAGTCTTGTAAATTCACCATACGGTATGCTCCGTAGGAGGGGTGCGGGATGAAAGCTTGTACCATGCAGTACACTGTTTGTGGCTGTCTTTTTCCGGAAAAGGGTAGATTCCAATTTCCCGTTATGTACATATATCTTGGTATCCAAGAAATCAATTTCTTTCACACTAGTATTACATGTGAATTTCAGTCCTACATCATTCTTGTTTAGTTTGTTGAAGTATATTTTGAATTGGTCATCCGTTCCATGCCAAATAATGAATAGGTCGTCGATGTAACGGACCCATAGCATTATTCGTTCCAGATCTTCTTGGTTGTCTTCATTCCAAGCAATGGTCTTTTCCCACCACCCCATCGTGATGTTAGCATAGTTTGGTGACAGAGAAATGCCCATGGCAGTTCCACAGATTTGTTTGTAAAGCTGTTTGTTGAACAAAAATACATTGTTTTTTAAGCAGAGATCAATCATTTGCAACAGCATATTTGAATGGTCTAGATATGTGATGTTGCGTTGTTTCAAGTAATATTCGCAGGCCTGCATTCCGATTTCATGGCGGATCGACGTGTAGAGTGAGACTACATCAATTGTTACTAAAAGGAAGTCAGGGTTCCAGGTCACATCCATTAGGGTTCTCAAAAAATCTCCAGTGTCTTTAATGTAAGATGGGAGGGTCTGGGCAATAGGGGCTAGAAATTTGTCTACGTAGTTTGAGATGTTTTCATCCAATGATCCACACGATGAAACTATTGGCCTTCCTGGTGGTTGATTTAGGGTTTTATGGATTTTCGGGAGAAAATATATACACGGTGTTATTGGGTGGTCAATCGTGAGATATTTTCTCTCTTCATCATCTATTAGACCCTTCTTGTGCCAAGTCTCCAAGTGTTCGTGTAGTTCCTTTTTCATGTTGTTAAAAGGATTCATTGTTAACTTTTCATAGTTATCCAATTGATTTAGTTGTCTCATAGCCTCCCCTGTGTAGTCAATTGTATTGAGAAGGACAATGTTGCCCCCCTTGTCCGCTGGTTTTATGATGATTTTATCATTATCCATTAGCGTTTTGATGGCTGCACGTTCTGCTTTTGTTAAGTTTTCGCGTGTCTTGTTCCTGGCTTTCACAAGATTGTCAAGTTCTTTTATTATTGCTTCTGAAAACATATCAATTTTGTTACCTGGTGATAGAATGGGATAATATCTCGATTTTCTTTTTAAGCCAGTGGCTGGTCTGGCATCTGTTGGAATATTTAGCTCCTCGAGAAATTCAGTTTCTGAGATAGAGGCTCCTTCCAGGTCAAACAATGTTTCAAAGCTGTTTTTCATATCAGGAATATCTGCAATGGTCTCGAAATGAACTGTGTCTGTATGCTCATTTTCATTGGTGACTGGTACCGTCTGGTTATTAGCATGTACTTTTGTGAGTTTCAACTTTCTGATATATTTATAGAAATCTATGCGAGTCTCCGTGTAATCGAAATGAGCCTCAGGACAAAAAGATAAGCCTTTGTTCAAGACACGCTGTTCTGTTTCTGTTAATTGGTGGTCTGAAAGGTTCACTATTAGGTTGGCCTCGGGTTGCGATTGCGTAGTGGGTATTGGCGTTTTTCTTCGTTTTGCCCGGCGGGTTTTTCTGGCACTGACATGGGGGTTGTTTGATTTTGCTGCCCCCTGCCTCTTCCTCTGTTTCTTTGGTTGGGGTATGGTCGAGGAAGAGGAAGGGGGAGACGACCATACCCCAACCAAAGAAACAGAGGAAGAGGCAGGGGGCAGCAAAATCAAACAACCCCCATGTCAGTGCCAGAAAAACCCGCCGGGCAAAACGAAGAAAAACGCCAATACCCACTACGCAATCGCAACCCGAGGCCAACTTAATAGTGAACCTTTCAGACCACCAATTAACAGAAACAGAACAGCGTGTCTTGAACAAAGGCTTATCTTTTTGTCCTGAGGCTCATTTCGATTACACGGAGACTCGCATAGATTTCTATAAATATATCAGAAAGTTGAAACTCACAAAAGTACATGCTAATAACCAGACGGTACCAGTCACCAATGAAAATGAGCATACAGACACAGTTCATTTCGAGACCATTGCAGATATTCCTGATATGAAAAACAGCTTTGAAACATTGTTTGACCTGGAAGGAGCCTCTATCTCAGAAACTGAATTTCTCGAGGAGCTAAATATTCCAACAGATGCCAGACCAGCCACTGGCTTAAAAAGAAAATCGAGATATTATCCCATTCTATCACCAGGTAACAAAATTGATATGTTTTCAGAAGCAATAATAAAAGAACTTGACAATCTTGTGAAAGCCAGGAACAAGACACGCGAAAACTTAACAAAAGCAGAACGTGCAGCCATCAAAACGCTAATGGATAATGATAAAATCATCATAAAACCAGCGGACAAGGGGGGCAACATTGTCCTTCTCAATACAATTGACTACACAGGGGAGGCTATGAGACAACTAAATCAATTGGATAACTATGAAAAGTTAACAATGAATCCTTTTAACAACATGAAAAAGGAACTACACGAACACTTGGAGACTTGGCACAAGAAGGGTCTAATAGATGATGAAGAGAGAAAATATCTCACGATTGACCACCCAATAACACCGTGTATATATTTTCTCCCGAAAATCCATAAAACCCTAAATCAACCACCAGGAAGGCCAATAGTTTCATCGTGTGGATCATTGTATGAAAACATCTCAAACTACGTAGACAAATTTCTAGCCCCTATTGCCCAGACCCTCCCATCTTACATTAAAGACACTGGAGATTTTTTGAGAACCCTAATGGATGTGACCTGGAACCCTGACTTCCTTTTAGTAACAATTGATGTAGTCTCACTCTACACGTCGATCCGCCATGAAATCGGAATGCAGGCCTGCGAATATTACTTGAAACAACGCAACATCACATATCTAGACCATTCAAATATGCTGTTGCAAATGATTGATCTCTGCTTAAAAAACAATGTATTTTTGTTCAACAAACAGCTTTACAAACAAATCTGTGGAACTGCCATGGGCATTTCTCTGTCACCAAACTATGCTAACATCACGATGGGGTGGTGGGAAAAGACCATTGCTTGGAATGAAGACAACCAAGAAGATCTGGAACGAATAATGCTATGGGTCCGTTACATCGACGACCTATTCATTATTTGGCATGGAACGGATGACCAATTCAAAATATACTTCGACAAACTAAACAAGAATGATGTAGGACTGAAATTCACATGTAATACTAGTGTGAAAGAAATTGATTTCTTGGATACCAAGATATATGTACATAACGGGAAATTGGAATCTACCCTTTTCCGGAAAAAGACAGCCACAAACAGTGTACTGCATGGTACAAGCTTTCATCCCGCACCCCTCCTACGGAGCATACCGTATGGTGAATTTACAAGACTGAAGAGAAATTGTTCCCTACCTGAAGAAGCAGAGAAAGTCATCGAAGAAAGTAAATGTCGATTCAGAGCGAGAGGCTATGATGAAAGAGTGTTAAACAAATGCAAACGCAAAATCGATCTAAAAACAAGAACTCAGACACTGATGGAACAACCGAAAAAAACTGAAACCAATGCTCCTCCAAGATTAATAATGACTTACAGCAAGGAGAGCTCAAACATTGCTCGAATAATGAAAAAATATTGGCATGTGCTTACAAAAGATCCTGACATTGGAACCACCATTGGAAATGCTCCCCTAATAACATATAAAAAGAACACCGCATTGAAAAACTTACTAGTAAAAAGTCATTTCCAAGAAAGACCGAAACAGAATTGGCTAAATACACAACGCAATGGATTTCAACCCTGCAACTCTTGTAAGGCTTGCAAAATTGGCAAACACATGAGAATGATTGAGGAACCGAATGGCAAGTCCATGAAAATAGAACAACAAATCTCATGCAGTTCCAAAAATGTAGTTTATATCATCCAATGCAAGTGCGGAATGAAATACGTAGGGAGCACGACCTGCATGTTGAAAAAAAGAATTTTGGAACATATAAGAGCAGTAAAAAACTCCAACATGCAATATGCCACTGCCAAACATATGAGCACATGCCAAAACGGAGATTGGAGGCAAATGCATTTCTTTGGGGCAAAAGTTCTAGAGAAAATGGAACGAGGAGGTGATGTGGTCCGCAGACTACGACAAATGGAGTCGCGGATGATCATCAGACTCCGCACCAAACACCCGAGAGGGATGAACTTTGGGGAAGACCTGCATATTCACCTGGACTAAAAGCCTCAGTAGAAATTAGGGTACTACACCCTATATTCTCTAAACACAAAACCAGCAACATCATGAAAAGACTAGGGTACTAGACCCTGCATCATTTGACATTAATTAAGTTACTTACAACATGTTGAAATCATAAGCATGCCAAGTCTTTCTTTTCTTTTAATTTAAATTTTTTTCACTAAAATGTAACAAAAACTACATATCCCATAATGCCTCATAAATGGCTGTTTATGGGTCAGTATATATAGAAACACTGTAGAGGGACTAACCAACCGTGAGCAAGGCCGTGTAAGGCTGAAACGCGTTGGTGGGGTGAATAGTCTTGAAATAAAGGCTTAACCAAGATATCCTGATTGTGCCGCCTCCTTTGTTTACCAATATATATATATATATATATATATATATATATATATATATATATATATATATATATATATATATATATATATATATATATATATATATATATATATATATATATATATATTTATTCCTGGATTCTCCTCGCCTCCCACTTGTCGACAGAAGTCACAGCACAGCAGCAGGTAAGTTTTTCAAAACTTTTATTATTCACACACCATGTGCAGGATGCAGCTCATCAAAAAACGGACGGCCTACGTGTTTCGGCTACTTTAGCCTTCCACTGGACCATAGAGTCCCAGGGATCTAGACCTTAACTTATAGTGCAATGTGAAAGTACCCTCTTTCATGTCTATTAAAAATCTAGACCAGCAACCTTGCTCATTTTATATGGCTTCATCTGAGCGCCATTTTTGCTCAACATTCCTGTGAAGTACACATTTTAACAAAAAAGTCTGGGCTTATGTATAGGTATGTACATATATCTACATAATTACACACATTGCATTTAATTTCAGAAATTCTCAGTGAAGTACTGAATATATTTCCACTGTTTCTCAAAATTCTCTCCATCAAACATGATTATATTTCTTTCTAGTCCGCAAAACGGTGCAACGTATATATACACTATTTGCAATTCCCAAAGCTAATTGCAGACCTCAAGGTGTTTATATCTGGGATCCTTAGCAATATCTTTTAAGGTAGAAGTGTATCCGTTGGGTTGAACATTGTTATTACAGGGTCAGTGTCATTTCGTTTTAGTAAAGTACATTCAAAATTCCATGATCCCAGAATATCTTAAACTCATTTAACCCAACACCAGATCCAAATGATGTTTTTACACCAATTTATATTTACAGACTGATGATGTTCATCCTCATCCATGTTTGATGTTTACTCATGTCGCAATGCCTGCCTATGTGTGCTACATGTCCCTTTACGACTTCCCTTGACTTCTCAAATTTGACGCCTATTTACAACTATTTACATGAATGGATCCAAAATGTCACTCTCAATCAGTTCTAATGTATTCCCATTGTTTCTAATTTCATAGGAGATGTACAAATAGTTCCGCATCCAGATTATGTCCATCTGGGTGTTCAGTTCCCATGCCAAGAATCATTCTGGACTCCAGTTTTTGCAACTGTAGAGTACGATCACCACCCCTCTCCGATGGTTTGCTAAGTTTGATCCCTGAATATCTTAACAAATCTGGATTGCTATTGTGGCATTTGGCAAAATGTGTGGCCATAGGGTAGCTTGGGTCTCTGTTCTTGATCGCCCTTAGATGTTGCAAAATTCTCAATTTTAATTTGTTGATTGTGCTCCCTATGTAAAATTTCCCACATGGGCATTGTAGCCTATAGATCACACATTTCGATTTGCAAGTTATATGATCTCTTATTTTCTCAATTTTGCCATTCCGTAATTTGTACTCTTTCAAGTTTGTGCCATGCTCACAGGCCTTGCATTTGGCATACTTCCAAAATCCCGGGGTTGTCAACCACGTTGATTTTTTGGGGGGATGTTCCTTCAGTGTTAGATGGCTTTGGGTTAAGATGTCACGCAATGAGGCAGATTTCCTATATGTGATGCTTGGATGTTGAGTCACTTGTTGTTTTAAGGTATTGTCCAGGAGCAGTATATTCCAATTTTTCTGTAGAGCTTTTTTCATATCCCTACTTTGATTTTTGAAATCCATAATCAATCGTGTCTCCGCCTCATCTCTGGTTTGCTCATCACTACCAAGGTTTTTCCTGCTGCCACCAGGAATCAGAAGGTCATTTCTATTCTTTTGAGCCACCCTGTTTTGTGCGATGCTAATGACTTCTTCAGGGTAGCCTCTTTCCCGGAAGCGTTGAGCCATCCTCTCAATCTCCTTTCTCATGTCGTTCTCTTCTGAGCAATTTCTTTTTGTCCGCAGCATTTGTCCATATGGGATACTCCATTTTAGGTTAGCTGGGTGTCCGCTATTAGCATGGTGTATGCTGTTACATGAAGTTGCTTTTCTGTGAATTTTGGAGCATAGCTTGTTATCGCTCTCATACATTTCAACATCCAAGAAGATGAGGTTGGTCGAGCTAATTGTGGAAGTGAAGTGGGGATTATATTCATTTTCCTCCAACGACTCAATAAATAATTGTAGTGTTTCCTTTTCTCCCTCATATATAACGAACAAGTCGTCAATAAAATGACACCAGAGTCTGATTTTTGATCCATGCTCCTTCTCTTTGTCCACTACTGCTGTTTCCGTGGTCCCATCAGGAGGTTCGCATATGTGGGCGCAAATGATGTCCCTATTGCGGTCCCCTGTTTCTGGAGGTACAGTTGCAGAATGTTCCAAATGACTTATGGACCTCATTACCAGAGATGTTTGACAACTTCAACACCATCTTTATGGTGTATTGAGGCGTACAAAGATGCAACATCAATGGTCACCATTTGGTAGTTAGTTTTCTATTCAATTTCTGAGATTTTACTCAAGAAGTCCATTGTATCCCTCAGGTAGGAAGGTAGGACAGTTATATAGGTCATTAAAATGATGTCTATAAATCTTGACGTTGTTTCCAACAATGACCCTATGGAACTGACAATGGGTCTTCCTGGTGGTTTCTTGAGGCACTTATGTACTTTCGTAGCAGTAATAGAATTGTCAGTTTTCAGGTATAGATATTCATTGAAGTCTATGAGACCTCTCTCCTTCCAACCTAACAACAGAGAGTGATATTCCTCCATCCAGTTTTCAAGTGGAATCACCTCTAGTCATTCGTAACGTTCCTCATTATTAATTGCCTATTAGCTTCATCAATGTAGTCTGTCACGTCTTGCACAACCAGATTTCCCCCTTTATCTGATGCTTTTATTATTAGGGTGGGGTCATTCCTCAGTTCAGACATTGCTCTATATTCTTCTGTTGTTAAGTTTTGAGTTCTGTCCCTTTCATTCTTGTGGTTAAAAGATTTGCCAGCAATCCTTGTTGTCTCTTCTATCATGACCTCATGGAAAAGGTCCATTTTGTTTCCTGGGGGAAGCTGTGGTCAAAATCTTGACTTCCTTTTTAAACCACTCTCACCTCCTACATTGGTAGGAGTTCCTGATTCTTGGCAGAATTCAATATCCTTTTGGATTGTGCTTGTATGGTCCTTTTGACTCAAGGATACTGTGTCCTTTATTGTTGCTAGTGTAACAATCGCTGGTAAATCCTTGTGTCGAATGGAGGATGTAGTTACCTTTGGTCCCACGTGCTCTGATTTTTTCTGGGGTTTTCTGCAAATAATTTTTTCAACTTCACTTTTCTGCAGAATTTGTATAAATCAATTTGTGTGTTGGGAACGTCCATATTTTTATTTGGGCAGTAGGAAAGTCCTCTATGTAAAAGTTTCAATTGTGTATCAGACAGCTCTTTACTTGAGAGGTTGATCACTATGTTGTCTGATACTGTTTGTTTGTTTGCTGTTAATTTTGCTTTCCTCTGCCTCTTTTTACTTTGCTCCTCTTACCACCCCTTCTTGTTGTGGCTTTAGTAGGGGTTTCTTTTGGGGTGTTTGCTGTTCCCTTTCCCATGTATTGATTCTTCCTCTTCCCCTTTGTCGCATGATCATTTGGGCCAACTGCATCTCCCCACGAAAATCCAAGGGTGTGGTGTTAATTTCTTCATCATTTGAGCTTATTTCAGAGCTGTCCACCACTTCTGTGTGCTCTGGTCCAGTCTTCATATCCATTGCTACATGACTCCTCAAAGTATCGTATTTCCGGGCGAATGTATATATTCGACCATTCGAATAGTCCAACCTATCCCTGGTGAATTTGTTGGCCTTGCGTTTCTCTACCTCCAGTTCATGCTTTGCTACCTTATTTTCCATGTTTTCAATGGTTTCCTTGTTTTCCTCCGATGAGGGAATGTCTGCGAGTTCTAGTTCTAGAGCTTCGATGATCGCTGTTATTTTCTCCAATTTTCTTTCCTCATGGATAATGAGAGTTCTCATTAATTTGAAAGAACATTCATTGGTGTCAGTTTGCCACAGTTTTATTAGATCTGCATCCAAGTAATTTAGCGTGGGCATGATGAGTATCCGCAGTCCCCTTGGGACTCTCTTATATTCGATGTACTTTTCCAGAGTAGTTTTTTCCCACCATTTGTTTATTTTTTAATATTTTCTGTTGTTGCTGTTCTCGTACTATGGTTTTGTTTGTCCTGTCCTTTTCTTTTTCCACCGTATTACCCCTTTGGTTCATGCTCTCTGCAGGGAGATTATCATCATTTAATAGCTCGCTTGCCCTCATCTGGGGACTTCTTGATTTGTTTGCCATGATCTTTAGAGCTTGGTTGCGATCTTTATTCCGATTGATGTAGCCTTTCCTGACTAGGTGTGCTTTTTTGTTTCGTTTATGCCCTGGTTTCACTGTCTCCCTACTCCTTAGGTTGGCAGGTTACCAGGTGTGTATGCTGCTCCTCGTGAACACTTAGTGTTCAATCTGCTCCCAAAATGCTGCACTGGCCCTTTAAGAAATTCCCCGGTCTTCGTTTGTACACAGACCTCGCTCTTCCGCTTTTTACTTTCTCAGGGCATCATGATGCAGTTGTTGCTTCAATGCAAACTGCCAAACACAAAATTGGATGCGGGATATACTCCTAGCGGTGTACAAGTGTTGAACTCACTCTTGATACGTAACCGCACTAGTCTTCCCGAATCCCAGTTACTTTGCCCACGGTTCGCTTACCGGCAGGTAGCTGCTGCCTTACACCGCCTGAACGCTGCCGCGTATCAGTAGCACAAAGCGAATCACCCCCCAGCCAGCGCACTCACCAGCGGGACTTCACCGGTATTTTCTCCACGACGTGCTTCTCACACACTTTCACAGTGTTCCATTGCGGCAGTTCGGCAATGGCAGCAGAGGTGTCGGTCGTTTATGCTCCTTTGCTCAGTCGACTGGAATCGATTCCAACCGCTTCCCCTCAGCTGAGAGTGCTTGTGATACACGCCCAGTCTGCGTGCCAATATTCCTGGATTCTCCTCGCCTCCCACTTGTCGGCAGAAGTCACAGCACAGCAGCAGGTAAGTTTTTCAAAACTTTTATTATTCACACACCATGTGCAGAATGCAGCTCATCAAAAAACGGATGGCCTACGCGTTGCGGCTACTCTAGCCTTCCACTAGACCATACAGTCCCAGGGATCTAGACCTTAACTTATAGTGCAATGTGAAAGTACCCTCTTCCATGTCTATTAAAAATCTAGACCAGCAACCTTGCTCATTTTATATGGCTTCATCTGAGCGCCATTTTTGCTCAACATTCCTCTCCCGTCCTTTAAGCTGCAGCGTCGTGTGGCATCACAGCAGGGCTGCATCACTGCAGCGGGACGCTTCTCGCGGCTCAGGCTGGGACGCTTCACATACATCAACAAGGGTGCCTGCTATGAGAAGGTCCACACAGGTGAGTAAAGTTCAGCAACTTATTTATTGAAGCAACAGCGGTGTCAAACAGCGTGCTGCCTTGCACAAGTTCATGACCTGCCCAACGCGTTTCGTGCACTGAAGCACTTTGTCAAGGGCTGCGGGCATCTTCAGCGACATCAAAGGCACAGCAGTTTCTTAACGCACTAATGAACACAAAGTCCCCGTCCATGTGGGAGTGGCCATCCACACAGCCCGATGGTCTTTGTAGTGCTTTGCTCCTCCTCTCGTGAGTTGACGGCCTTTGCGCGCTAAAATGAAAATGGAATAAAATCCCCAGTGGGTTGCGGTGAACAGTCACGCCATCTGCCCTGCACATGACATTCTCCAAAAGGCCTCTCCCGTCCTTTAAGCTGCAGCGTCGTGTGGCATCACAGCAGGGCTGCATCACTGCAGCGGGCCGCTTCTCGCGGCTCAGGCTGGGCCGCTTCACATACATCAACAAGGGTGCCTGCTATGAGAAGGTCCACACAGGTGAGTAAAGTTCAGCAACGCATTTTTTGAAGAAACAGCGGTGTCAAGCAGCGTGCTGCCTCGCACAAGTTTATGACCTGCCCAACTCGTTTCCTGCACTGAAGCACTTTGTCAAGGGCTGCGGGCATCTTCAGTGACATCAAAGGCACAGCATTTTCTTAACGCACTAATGAACACAATGTCCCCGCCCATGTTGGCGTGGCCGTCCACACTCACCTGTGTGGACCTTCTCATAGCAGGCACCCTTGTTGATGTATATATATATATATATTTATTCACTGAAAAAACTATAGGTTTCAGGCACATTATAGTTAGAATTAGCATTTAAAAAACCTTTGAAATGTACTGAAAAAACATAGGCACGTTATAGTTAGAAATGAGCATTTAAAAAACTTAGAAATTCATTGAAATTTTTGTTATAGTTAGTAGGACATTTCACTCGTACTAAACCATAGAAATTCCCCCTCTATAGTTAGTTCAGCTAACTATAACTCGCTTCCCCGCAATGCAATGCTGTTGACATCACATATTACATCACTCATGACATGGTCAGTGACATCACTCATGACATCACTGATGACATCTCAAATGACATCACTGATGACATAATCCAGTGAATGTGTGTTTTTGTGAAATGTAAATATGTTTTATATATGTAAATGTCGAGGTCTATGGAAGAATAAGTGGGTATATAAGTGTCTAAATGGATGATTTTCTTTGTGGGAAACTGATTGTATAACTGACTGATTAAGTGTATCTTAGTGAATACATGGCTTAGTGAGTAATCTTTAATGTATAAATATCTGTATCAGTCTCTCACTTTCTGTATAAGTGGCAGCATGGGTTGGTGAGCAGCTTCATGAGTGTCTATATGGGTTATTATTTATTTTTTTGAGTATCAATATGAGTGTCTGAGTGTCTGTGTGGTTCGTTGGCGGTATTACTTTGTGCATAGATGCATGAATGAGTGAGTCACTGTTTGTATGTGTTGAAGACAGCATGTGTGTTGGTGAGTGAATGACTGTCTCAGTAGTGTCTTTATGAGTAACTACATATGTTTTAAACTAGTATATGTGAGTATTGGTGTATGTAAGTGAGTATATGTGAGAATGAGAGATTGGAAGAGTACCTGTATAAATGAGTATGTGTATCTATAAGTGATTGTTTAACCTCTTCGATGCGGGTGACAAAGCCAGCTCGTCATGGGCGTTACCTGCGCTGCGCATATGACGAGCTGGCTTTGTCACGTAACGCGGGATTTTTGAAATTCCAGCGCGCAGCGGTAAAACCCGCTAGCGCGCATGCGGTTAAGAGAGTAAGTATGTGTTAGTTTCTGTAGAAGTAAGTGTGGTGGTGTGTGTATCACTGTATACGCAAGTAAATGGATGTTTGATACTTTCTTTGCATGTATGACTATGTGTGTAAGTAACTATGGATGAGTGGCAGTGTGTAAGTGTATGTATAGGTGTATGAGTACATATGATGACTGAGTGTATGTCTGAGTGACTGTGTAGGACTTTTGGTGAATGAGTGGATGTGTTTGTAGATCTTTGAATTAGTGAATGGGTACGTTGTAACTGGAATTGGTGTGTCCATTGTTTTTAATTTTTTTTTGGTATTTTTGAGTGAGTGTATCAAAGGTTATATTACGGTGAGAGGAGGTCTGACACTCTTTCACAAGGATGATGTCGTCAGTGATGTCATCAGTGATGTCATTTGAGATGTCATCAGTGATGTCATCAGTGATGTCACGGACCATGTCATGAGTGATGTAATATGTGACGTCATCAGCAGTGCATTGCGGGGCGCAAGTTATAGTTAGCTGAACTAACTATAACAGCGGAATTTCTATGGTTTTGTACGAGTGTAATGTCCAACTAACTATAACACCCCTGAAACCTATGTTTTTTCCAGTGAATTTCTAAGGTTTTTTAAATGCTAATTTCTATCCAAAACATGCCTGTAACTTATGTTTTTTTAGTGAATTTCAAAGGTTTTTTAAATGCTAATTTCTAACTATAACATGCCTGAAACCTATGGTTTTTTCAGTGAATTTCAAAGATTTTTCAAATTATAGATTCTAACTATGCCTACAGAGGTAGGACATGTGAACAAAGAAGAAAAACGCACAGAAAGAAGCAAAATAAATGCATAAAGAAGCAACAGAAGTGCGCAAAGACAAAGAAAAGTGCAGGAAGAAGCAAGACATGTGCAGAAAGAACCAACAGAGGAGCAGAAAGAGGCCTTGTTGCAAAATCATCCTGTGCCCACAACTTTTTCAGATGGCTACTGGTGGTAACTGACTCTGACTAACCAGGCCTAGAGCCAGTGCTATGCTAAAAGACATTTAAAATAAAGTGAAAACACTTACATACACTAGGGTACACTATGCGTTGGAGTACCCCTATAACTAGCATGACCTCCTCTGTAAGGCTCTAGTACATAATAGGGCAGGAGGATTAAAACTACCACTTAAAACGTGCTGTGGGGCGCGTTTGCACAGTGGTGAAGTGACATGTGTGCAAACACGCCCTGTGGCCATTTTAAGTTGGGAGATTAAGTCCCCTTGAATCCTGACAATCCCTGGGGTCCAACTAGCCAACCAGGTACCTCCAGTAAGTGCCACAGAGCTACGTTGCAGAGAGGTGTTAAAAGGGGCGTGGCCTTGACCACCTCTCTGCAACGCAGGCCTTTGGTGCTTTTTTTTAGGTACCTGATGGGCTAGTTGGCCCCCAGGGGCCCTCATGATTCAAGGGGAATAAATTCCCCAAATTAAAACGTGTCGCAGGGCGTGTTTGCACACATGTCACATCAGGCCCCACCTCCTCCCTTCACCACTGTTCAAACGCTCCCCGTGGCGTGTTTTAAGTTGGGGGATTAAGTCCCCTTGAATCCTGAGGGTCCCTGGGGTCCAACTTGCCCACCAGGTACCTCCAGTAAGTGCCACAGAGGTGCATTGTAGAGAGGTGTAAAAAGGGCCGTTGCCTGGACCCTCTCTGCAACACAGGCCTCTGGCACTTTTTGGAGGTACCTAATGGGCTAGATGGCCCCCAGGGGCCCTCAGGAATGAAGGGGAATTATTTCCTCAACTTAAAACGTGCCACAGGGCGTGTTTGCACACGTCACATCAGGCCCCACCCCCTCCGATCACAACTTGTGGCACATTTTAAGTTGGTGGATTAAATCCCCTTGAATCCTGAGGGTCCCTGGGGTCCAACTAGCCCACAGGTACCTCCAGTAAGCGCCACAGAGCAGAGTATTTATCAGTTATTCTAGAACACCTATGATTTGGTATCTAGATTGGCCGTCTACCGCCATGGGTGGGGTCTAAGTAAACCGCAATGTGCTTTACGATTTGCCCACTGGGGCTACACAGATAATATCGCAACTTTACCCATTGTGTACGGACTATTTATCAGCAGCAATCACTGCCACCCTGGCCCACTTGGGCATGATCTTATTTGTCTTGTTTTAACTTTGCAACATTGACAGATGCGGTTTTTCCTTTCACTTTGAGATTTCGGAGTGATGACATAACTAATATACACCTGGTTTGTACCTCTTTAAAGTTTTTTTTAAATTCCACTCGGAATGCTTTATTGTTCCATCTTTCCAGATACATGCCCCGGAGGTACTGTCAATATCGGGTTGTCTTACCAATGTAATCCTTACATGTCTACTTTATTTGTAACGGTTGATTATTTGAAAGCCATTTAATGCAATGTATCACGTATTTCACATATTTTATGTTCTTTTCATGCAAGCCTAATAATGTGAAAAAGTTAACTCCGCCCACAGCAACATCAGCTAGTCTGTTGTTTATTACCATTGGTATGACATGAATACCAGGTGACAATGTATTTAATGCCCTTTACTTAGTTAACTCGTTCTCGTGAGAAAGCAGGTTTACCTGCGAAACGTGTCGAGAAAAGCCTTTTGAAATGAACACGCTTATGCAACTTGAAAGTGGCCCGGACATCTTTTCTTGAACGAAGAAAGTGTATGGTTGGAGATATAGGGATTCGCTATCCCGTCTGAGGCCCGCCACTGGAAGCGGCAGGGATCCCAAGCGACTTAGTTTGGCTGGATATATATATATATATATATCTATATATATAAATATATATATACTGCTCCCAACATCCCCAGGCTCACAACCTGATAAGGAACGCAGCACTCCCGGGGGTGGTTTGAACTACGATTTTAATGGAAAACCCTCAGCACATCAAGACGCGTTTCAGCATAGGCTTTCGTCAGTTGTTGTACAAAGTTTGCGCAACTTCGCACTACGTGAGCTGCACGTAGCACAGTGCGAAGACGCGTAGTGCAGCGTAGCGTAGTGCAACGGTCATTTTTTGCTTGTTCATGGTCCTCAACGTCATGTTCGCGACCGCAAGCAAGCAAAATGACATCCCAGCGAGATTCTCAATGCGGGGAGGTCCGGTTTCTCATTGCGAGTGGTTGCGCATGCTCGTGACCGCTCGCGATGAGAAACGACCACTTCGCGTTGAGAAAGCTGCAGCTCGAGTAAAAATATACTCGAGCAGCAGAAAACTACAGCTCGTACTGTGCAAGATGCCGTTTTCAATGATTGCACAGTGCCGGATGCTTGTCCGCACTGTGCAATCATTGAAAACACATCTTGCACAGTGCGAACATGCTACTACGCAGCTCAAGTAGTGCTACGCGTAGTTCGCGTAGTGCGAAGTGCACTTCGCGTAGCTTCGCGTAGTGCTACTTCGCGAACTACACCCACTCTTATATATTACCTACTGGCGATATCCAGTAGGTACATATAGTTAGGACCTAGCTACCATAGGAAATCCGGAACATTCTATTGGGAATAACTTTGGCGCCGGCTGAGGAATTTGCATGTAATTTTCCAAAATTTAGGCCAGCTCCGCTCCTTCCCTGGAAGTTTTGGGGGGATTCGTCATGCGGGGGCCGAGAAAAAAGGGGGGTCCCAAAACGTGTTTTCCCCATGTTAATTTCCATAGGACGATTAGACACGGCTACAGCCCGAACGGCTGAACGGAATTACACCAAACTTGGCAAAATTGTAGGGACTGGTACGCAGAAGTGCCTTTTGTATATTTGGTGAAAATTGCTCCAGTGGTTTTTACGAAAATTAACTTCAAAAACACATATATATCTATATGCGCGCCTCAAGGACTTACAGCTATGCGTACCGGGGAGCGCACCCGGCGCGACACTGAAGTGCGCGAGCGGAAAGCTGATTGGCTCTCGGGTGTCTGTGAACGTTCTAAACGGTCCGGAGAGTCCGCCATCTTGTGTCTCGGTAGAACCGAGACACAAGATGTGAAAAACAAAAGGGGAAAACTATAAAAGGGGGCAGGGTAGAGACCCCCTGACCCCCTAGGTTTTATCAGGGGGGCCTAGGAGGACCCGGAAGGTAAAAAAAACTAACATTTTTTTTTAAAATTTTGCGGAGTACGCGCTGGTTGCGATGCTATGTACGTGTACCCTGAGCGTACCACGGGGAAAACCAGCAGAACACTCGTACCCAGTCAACACATCAGGGCTTGAGCCATCACCGTTTTTTAGCTCACTGCACCATCCCAGCTCAGAACCTGGCTACATGCAAATTAGTCTGTCCCTGGCCCAGTGCATCATGGGAACAGGGCAGACCAAACTACCAAGCCAATTCTTTTACTGGAAAGGAAACAAGCTTCCGGGGACAGGTTTCTGGCATTACAGCCGTCTTCGGCCCGGCTTGCTTGAATCCTGATGGTGCAGTGAGCAAGGGACTCACATCTGATCAAGTCCTGATCTGTTGACTGGGTACGAGTGTTCTGCTTAATTCAGATACTCTGTCCATCACCACCCCCTTTTCTGAATCGTTTCTCAGGAAAGCAGCATGCTCATTGGCTGTCAACACTTCGAACCAGGAAGTGTTGGCATTCATCTTGTGCTAGGTAAACCGAGGCACAAAAGAAGCAGAAAAACAAACGTGTAGAATGCAAAAAGGGGGCATGGTAGAAACAACCTGACCCCCTAGGGCTGCTCAGGTGGTCCCACAAGGATATTAACATATTTAAATATTATCCGCTAATAGAATTAGCATTTAAAAAACCTTGCGAATTCACTGGAAAAAACATAGGTTTCAGGCCTTATATAGTTAGGAATTAGCAAATAAAAAACCTTTGAAATTCACTGAAAAAAACATAGGTTTCAGGCCTTATATAGTTAGGAATTAGCATTAAAAAAACCTTGCAAATTAACTGAAAAAAGCCATAGTTTTCAGGCCTCATATAGTTAGGAATTAGCATTTAAAAAACCTTTGAAATTCACAGAAAAAAACATAGATTTCAGGCCTTATATAGTTAGGAATTAGCTTTTAAAAAACCTTTGAAATTCACTCAAAAAAAGTTTTAGGGGTGTTATAGTTAGCTGGACATTTCACTCATACAAAACCATTGAAATTGCTCCTATATAGTTAGTTGTACTAACTATATTTCGCGCACCCGCAATGCACTGCTGATGATGTCACATATTAGATCATTCATGACATGGTCAGTGACATCACTGATGACAGGGGGTCCTTTTGGGACCCCCTGAGCTGGCTTCGAGGGTCAGGTTGCTTCTACCCTGCCCCCTTTTTGAGTTCTACACATTTGTTTTCCTGCTTTCCTGTGCCTTAGTCTACTGAGGCACAAGATGGCTGCCAACTGTTTCTGTTTTGGAGTGTTGATAGACAGTAGCAGCCAATCAGCATGCCTTCCAGAGAAAGTTGCATGCTCATTGGCTGTCAACACTACAAAACAGGAAGTGTTGGCATCCATCTTGTGCTAGGTAGACCGAGGCACAAAAGAAGCAAAGCTCACAGCCCACACAGCTCTCACAGCCCACACAGCTCTCACAGCCCACACAGCTCTCACAGACCACACAGCTCTCACAGCCAACACAGCTCTCACAGCCCACACAGCCCTCACAGCCCACACAGCCCACACAGCCCTCACAGCCCACACAGTTCTCACAGCCAGCACAGCCCATACAGTTCTCACAGCCCACACAGCTCTCACAGCCCACACAGCTCTCACAGCCCACATGGCTCACACTCTCACAGCCCAAACAGCTCTCACAGCTCTCACAGCCCACAGAGACCTCACAGCCCACACAGTCCTCACAGCCCACACAGCTCTCACATCCCACACAGCTCTCACATCCCACACAGCTCTCACAGCCCACACAGCTCTCACAGCCCGCCTAGGTAGACCGAGGCACAAAAGAAGCAGAGCTCACAGCCCACACAGCTCTCACAGCCCACACAGCTCTCACAGCCCTCACAGCCCACACAGCCCTCACAGCCCACACAGCCCTCACAGCCCACACAGCCCTCACAGCACACACAGCTCTCACAGCCAACACAGTTCTCACAGCCCCACAGGTCTCACAGCCCACACAGCTCTCACAGGCCTTACAGCCCACACAGCCCTCACAGCCCACACAGCTCTCACAGCCCACACAGCTCTCACAGGCTTCACAGCCCACACAGCCCACACTCTCCCAGCCCAAACAGCTCTCATAGCCCACACAGCTCTCACAGCCCAAACAGCTCTCACAGCCCACACAGCTCTCACAGCCCACACAGCTCCCACAGCCCACACAGCTCTGGCAAAGATAATACCAGCAGAGAACAAGCAATGGCAAAGACAATAACGGCAGCAAGCAAACACTGGCAAAGACAATAACGGCAGAAAAAAAAAAGGCAAAGACAATAACGGCAGCAAAAAAAAAACACGGACAAAGGCAATACCAGCAGCGAACCAACACTGTCAAAGATAATACAATCAGTGGGGCAGTGGCACAAAAAATGGCACAATCAGGGGACAGAAGGCCCGACAAACGGCACAATCAGTGGGCAGAAGGCAAGAAAAAAACGGCACAATTAGTGGGCAGAAGGCAACAAATACGGCACAATCAGGGAGCAGAAGGCAAAAAATACAGCACAATTAGGGTGCAGAAGGTAAGAAATATGGCACAATCAGGGTGCATGAGGCAGGAAATACGGCATAATCAGGGGGGCAGAAGCCAAGAAATACGGCACAATCAGGGGGGCAGAAGGCAAGAAATACGGCCCAATCAGAGAGCATCTTGCTCCGGTCCAAAAATCGGATCCCTAGGGCTGCTCAGGTGGTCCCACAAGGATATTAACATATTTAAACGTTATCCGCTAATAGAATTTGCATTTTCAAAACCTTGCAAATTCACTGAAAAAAACATAGGTTTCAGGCCTTATTCAGGTAGGAATTGGCATTTAAAAAACCTTTGAAATTCACTGAAAAAACCATAGGTTTTAGGCCTTATATAGTTAGGAATTAACATATAAAAAACCATTGAAATTCACTGAAAAAACCATAGGTTTTAGGCCTTATATAGTTAGGAATTAGCATTTAAAAAACCTTGAAAATTCACTGAAAAAACCATAGGTTTCAGGCCCTATATAGTTAGGAATTAACATATAAAAAACCACTGAAATTGCTCCTATATAGTTAGTTGAACTAACTATATATTTCGCGCATTCGCAATCCACTGCTGATGATGTCACATATTACATCATTCATGACATGGTCAGTGACATCACTGATGACATCACTGATGACATCTCAAATGACATCACTGATGACATCACTGATGACATCATCCAGTGTCTGTGTGTTTTTGTAAAGTTTAAATATGTTTTACATATTGAAGAATGAGTGGATGTATAAGAGTATGGATGAAGGATTTGATTGTATAAGTGAGTAAGTATGTGTTAGTATATCTGTGAAAATGTAAGCTGTTCTGTGTTTAACTATATAGATGAAGAAATCAAAGTGTGATTAATTCTTTACAGGACTGACTAGGTGTGTGAGTAACTCCATGGATGAGTGGCAGTGTGTGAGTGTCTGCATAGGTGTATGAGTGCATATGATAGTGTTGTAATAATGAGTGACTGTATGTACGAGTGATTGTATGGCTGAATGAGTGAATGTGTGTGTAGACGTAGGAATCAGTGAGTGCGTATGTAGTAACTGGTATTCGTGTGTCAATGGTTTCAAAAATGATACTCTGTATTTAACACTAGGTGTAACAGAGGTTATATTAGACTGTAAGGAGGAGCATTGTATTATCACATGAAGTATATCATCAGTGGTGTGATCATTGATGTCAAATTAGATGTCATCAGTGATGTCATCATTGATGTCATTTGAGATGTCATCAGTGATGTCACTGACCATGTCATGAATGATGTAATATGTGACATCATCAGAAGTGGATTGCGAATGCGCGAAATATATAGTTAATTCAACTAACTATATAGGAGCAATTTCAGTGGATTTTTATATGTTAATTCCTAACTATATAGGGCCTGACACCTATGTTTTTTTTCAGTGAATTTTCAAGGTTTTTTAAATGCTAATTCCTAACTATATAAGGCCTAAAACCTATGTTTTTTTCAGTGAAAATATATATATATATATATATATAAAAGCCGGGACCCTTACTGCCACGGTGCACCTCCGGATCAGAGGCGATCCGGTTGGGAAAATTCCTCACAACACAGCAAAGCCACTGTGCACTCCTCTCAGAAACATAGTGCCATCAATCCAAAGATATGCTTTAAAGAAGTTTCATTATTTGTATCATAAGCCAAAGAAAACACCCTACGCGTTTCGGCGGAAACCGCCTTGCTCAAGGGTTCATTCTTTGCTTTCTGAAATGGCCATTTAAACATAGTACGTGCGTGTGACCAAAACGTGATATAGAAAGTGGACTGATATATAAACAAACAAAGTGTCGGCCATCTTGTAATTTGTAACATTACATCTTCTCATCACACCACAAGTTTTCAGCATAGAAAAGATTTATTTAGGAAAAACGTAATTACGTTTTTTAAGTTTTTAAGTTTTTGTGCCCAAAATATAAATACAAACACAAATATACTTTTTGCATGTTCCTAGTGTTTAACACATGTCGATATCTATAACATTGTGCCCAATCGCAGAGAGGAAGAAAATATTAACTTTATTGTTTGCCGCTATCCTAATTAATCAAGTATCAGTTAACAACAACTTATAGACCTCAGTGGGCCTTAAAACAATCAATTCTGGGCTTACTGCATCCCACTCAAATGTAGGTGTCTCAAAAAAGTTGTGCTATTTAAATGCGGGTAATTCCAAACAACATACATTTGTTAAATTAGAATACCTGCCATATGGGTTTCTAATTATTTCTGCAAACCTTATAATTACAAAAACACCTAAACTGAAATACAATCACAACCCACGCTTATTTCCTACATGTACGATTGAGCAGCATTATGAGAAAATAATAATATTATTAAGGAATCCCAAGTGGGTTTTCTTTCCAAGTCTGAAACTTCATTGCAATTCAATTTACCAAGTAGGACAATCAAATATTCAGATTTAATCTTCCTTCCTGTCAAAGGGCATATTTTGTACTCTCCTTCTAGTATTACCTGTACACAGGAAGCAAAAAATATGTAATGGGCCAACAAAAACTAGACCCAACAACACTACAAATACTATACAATATTAAAAACATGGTGACAGTGATCTAAAAACAAATTTGACACGGATCTCCTGCAGGAGGTGTTGAAATAAGAGTTTTGTAGAGTTATTCATCAACCTATTACAGCAAATTATGGTTGAGAACCTACTCAAAGACCATAAAATCTAAGAATCAAAGGCTACAAAAGATCGGGCTATTCACCTAAATACCAGGCCTTCTCTTCTTACGAATTTAACCCACCCAGAATTTTTGAATCAAGTTCTACAATGTATTGAGATTCTAACTGACGAAGTCTGCGAATCACAAAGAAACGCAATACATCACGGTTACTTTTGTGAAAATCTTCAAAGTGCCTTGCTATAGGTGACAATTTGTCCTTATTTTGAATAGCTCTCATGTGCTCAAGAACTCACTTTTTCGCTGGAAACATTGTACTTCCAACGTATTTCTTGGCACATGGGCACATCAGGACATAAATACAATGATCTGAAAGACACGTAAGATGTTTCTCAATAGGTTTTTCTATATTCGCTATGGGGTAGTAGACCTTTTTCACGTTGCAACTGTATTTACAAGCCTTGCAGGACATGCATGCAAAAAAAACCTGAATATCAGAACCAGAGTTTCTTGTTTTTGTCACATCATTATTACAAAGCTAGTCTTTTAGGGAATTCCCTTTCCTATAGGTAATGTTGGGATAATTGCCTACCACGTCCTCTACAGCAGATTCGGTTCTCAATATCTTTCAATGTTTCATGAGGCATTTACGGACCGAAAATGAGCTAGAATTGAAGGTGGTAATATACCTGATAGTATTAGATTCTTGTTTCTGATCAGAGGAAACCAATACCTCATCTTGATTATATTTAGATGCTCTAGAGTGTGAAGCTTGAATGCAGTCTAAGAATATTTTGGTCATACATTCACATTCTTTCTCAAAGTCGGTCTCAACATTACAATTTCTTCGAGCCAGAAGAAATTCCCCATAAGGGATACGGCTGATTAATTTGGTAGGAGGACTGCTCTCCGCGTGCAAAAAGGCGTTGCCTGCCGTTTTCTTACGGTACAGGCTTGAGATCAATTTGTTCTCCACCACCTTGATCTTTAGATCCAGAAATTCAACATTCTTAGCACTAACTTTACCTTCAAATTCTAGATTAACATCATTATTGTTCAAGATGGTAATGAATTCCAGGGCTTGTTCAGAACTCTCACACCAAACAATGAATAAATCATCAATATAACGCAGCCATGTGATACATGACTTCGGTACTGATCATAGACCATGGGCACCTGCCGCTCCCACCAACCCATAAAAAGGTTGGCAAAACTGGGAGCAAAACAGGTGGCCATGGCAGTTCCCCGTCTTTGTCTGTAGAACAGCCCATTAAAGGTAAAGAAGTTACTTTCAAGGCAATATCTGATCATTTGAAGAATTATCTCATTATGTTTGTAAAATAAGATGGACCATGATTTCAAATAGTATTCACACGCCTGTACACCATCGTCATGTCTGATCGAGGTGTACAGGCTGCACACATCAAGAGTCATCAGGAGAAAATCTTCCTGCCATGTGATCTCTTTAATCTTTTTTTAGAAAATCCCTATTATCTTGCAGATATGAGGGCAATGATGTGCCATCAGTGATGCCATCAGTGATGTCACTGACCTTGTCATAAATGATGTACTATGTGACATCATCAGCAGTGGATTGCGGTTGCGCGAGCTATAGTGAGTACAACTAACTATAACGTGTGAATTTCAATGGTTTTGTATGAGTAAAAAGTCCAGCTAACTATAACTGCTGGTGTCAAACCTATGGTTTTTTCAGTGAATATATATATATATATATATATATATATATATATATATATATATATATATATATTCACAAGGCTTCCTCCTCAGATGAAGAAGAATGAGGTGACACCGCGGGGCTCAGGATACACCATTCTTTATTGGTAAAAACATTGGGCATGACGCGTTAAGGAGGGTTCCTTTTTCAAATGCCCTTCTGTTTAAAAATGCCACTGTTGCTCGTAGTCCTCTTTTTAAGTCCTTTTATAGTTCCTATGCACTAAAATAGTGTAGGCTACCTCGAAAATGTGGCACGGAATCATCTCTGCCTCCACAATTGGACTGCATTTCCCAGCATGCAGTGTTTCTTACTTGCTGGCGATGGTTCAGTTTGTCAACATTTCTTTCTTTCTCCATTGAGCAGCTGACATGCCATGTTTTCAGGTAAGGACTGCAGCATCTGTTCAGGGCTTATTGGTGTTTTCCCTCTCGAGTCCCGCACTCCCAGCCTCGCAATTCTGCCCGTCGTGGAGTCAAGAATACCCGTAAAGTAAGGGCATTTCCCCATGCAAGTATGGACTGCAGGTTGCAGCTTGTTCTCCATTTCAGGCTTCGTGCGGGGCGGCCGGGGAGTCTCCTTCGACATTAGCGACTCCCAGAACACTTGCGGAAGGGCCATCCTCGCGTGTTGGTTAGACACGCTAATATTCCCAAGGCTTCCTCCTCAGATGAAGAAGAATAAGGCGACACCGCGGGGCTCAGGATACACCATTCTTTATTGGTAAAAACATTGGGCATGACGCGTTTCGGAACATCCATTTACACACTTATTTAAACATTTATTCTTCCATCAACCTTTACAAATACATATATAAAACATATTTATTTATATTTATATATATATATTTTTCGGAAAGACATACATTCACTGGATGGTGTCATCAGTGATGTCATGAGTGATGTCACTGACCATGTCATGAGTCTATTTCGGCCCCTGACAATCTGGATATTTACCAGGATTTGATGGTAGAGGACCTTAAAAAACTGTAAACTAATACCAACAAGAAAAGCCAAGCTATTGCATGACAAAATAAAAGTTATAATCTCCTGATTAAGAAACTGAAATCAGATGACAACCTAGTAGTGAAGCAGGCAGATAAGGGGGCCAACATTGTCCTATGGGCACGTGATAAATATATGGCTGAAGCCGAGAAACAACTCAGTGACACTGCCTGTTATCGAAAAACAAATATCACCACTATCAAAATGGCTTGGAATGACCTCAATGCCAAACTCATGGGCTGGCGTAGCTGTGGATTGATCACTATGGACAAATTTAAATTCCTCAAAAAGGAATTCCCTGTGATTCCCACATTTTATCTTTTGCTGAAGATCCACAAGGATCCACTAGTTCCACCTGGGAGACCGATAATATCGGCAATTGACAGCGCGACCGAAAACTTGTCCAGGTACATTGATTTCTTTTTACAGGAATGGGTTAAAGGATTGAACTCTTACATAAGAGATACAACTGACTTCTTGTGTAAATTATCTCAGCAGAGTTGGAATGAAGATTATTTACTTATGACATTGGACATTTGTTCTCTGTACACGTCTATCAGGCACATAGATGGCTTGAAGGCAACACAATTCTTTCTGGATAAACGCCCCACACATAACACACAGCACTACAAGATGCTTATGGGGATGCTGAATATATGTCTACAACAGAACTTCTTTACGTTTGGGGGCCAGGCCTATCAACAATTAAGAGGGGTGGCCATGGGGTCTTGCTTCTCCCCTAGCTTCGCGTGTTTACACATGGGGCTGTGGGAGGAGCAGACTTTAATGAGACAGCACAGAACAACAATGGAACAACATGCAGTATTGTACCTCAGGTATATTGATGATTTGTTTTTTATCTGGAGGGGTTCAATGAGAAGTGCTGCCGATTTTGTTGATAGGTTAAATGTAAACGACTTAAACCTTCAATTCACCTCAACGATTAGCAAAGTCTCAGTTAATTTTCTGGATGTAGAAGTATATGTTAAGAACAGCAAAATAGAAACCAAATTACACAGAAAGGTTACCGCTGGTAACACAGTGTTACACGCCTCTAACAGCCACCCTCGCCACCTTATTCACAGCATCCCCTATGGGGAAATGTTACGAATAAAGCGTATTTGTAGCACTGAGGAAGAATGTAAAACAGCTCAACTTCAGTGTAAAATGCGTTTCCTTGAAAGAGGTTACAGCCACAAAATGATAGATGAGGCCATTAAGAAAACAGCAAAACTGAGAAGAGAACAGTTACTAGGAGTTTGTCCTGTCCCTACTACTACAACTGAAATCACAACTACACCAAAAGAGAAAATACAGTGTAGGGCCATTGTCACATATAGCCAACAACATGCTGAGATTCGCAGGATTTTTTCTAAAAACTGGAATCTTGTACAAGGAGATCCAGTTATTGGTGATCTAGTGAAAAACAGACCAGAGATCACATTTAGGAAATCTTCCTCGTTAGGCAGTGCTATTGTGAGTAACACCTTAGACGTTCCCAAGAAGTGGTGGGAACGTATCACAGGTTTCAAAAAATGTCAAGTCTGTAAATCCTTTAAGCACGCCATCAACAAAACCCATTATACAAGTCCTTTCCATGATAAACCTATTGCCATTAGACAGAAGCTGGGGTGCAAGATGGAATTTGTGGTATATATATTAGTGTGCCCATGTGGCCTACAATATGTAGGGAGTACACGTCTTCCCGCCCACAAGCGCATCCTACAGCACCTAAGAGCGATCTCTGGGAAGGACCAAGCCTTTCCAGTAGCGAGGCATTTCGAGAAATGCCATCAAAGCAACCCAGACTTGCTACAATTTTATCTGGTGGACTCTGTTCTACCTTTGAGGAGGGGGGGAGACAGAGATAGGAAATTGCGTCTACTGGAAACCCGTTACATCCTCGAATTAAACAGCAAACAACCTGGGGGGGCTGAATAGCACGGAGGATCTTTATACATGTTTATGATCATGTGATAAGATCCATGGTGTTTCTTGCTGGCACTCACACAGTTGATGAAATGTTTTAAGATCTATGTGATTATGTTCGGCAGCCTGCACTTTAAATAAAAACTTTAGAACATTGGTTTTAATTTTAGTTGCACAGTCACTTTAATTTTAGTTTGCACTAACGACCCTCAGGGAAGTAACTAGTAAGATATATATACATTATATATTTCGGATAGTTACCACTAGGTATCATCTTTACCCACTTGGGTACTATTCATTTACACACCGTCATAAATCACTCATCTCCCATAATATCACATCACATATGGTGTAATACTTAGAGTCCTATCGAATGCAAATAGCATAAACAAAATAATAGATTTTGTCTAGGACTCATGAGGCTTAAATAATGGATTTTTTACCATGATAACCATTGTAAATAACTGTATATTTATTGTACATTATGTAAATATATGAATTCAGAAATAATTTTTTCAAAAACAAATGTTTTTAGAATTTCTCTAAACTGACATCTATGAATTTTTGCCTCTTTTTGTACATTGATTCCACAATTATGGTATTGATTGTTTACACATAATGTGAATGTAGAATGATTTCATTGACTTCCTTTGGGATGTGACTGTGGTGTAAATAGGGCACTGCGCCCTTGATGGCAATTTGATGTATACCCCTTTAATTTAAACAGGATGTACTACCGATCATGTGATCAACCATGCTATTTAGGTTACTTCCTTCCTTCTTTTCATGACATGTGATCAAGCCTCGGCTGAGGTGAAACGCGTCATGGCGACTGGTGGGCTGTTATTCATCACGAATAAAGAGCACTGAGAACGAGAGCACAGAGTCTGTGGCTTTACTCAAATTTCCGTTTTGCTGTGTGGCGTGGCGTGGGCTGTGCTGCTTCGGACAGAACGTAATATATATATATATATATATATATATATATATATATATATATATATATTCACAAGGCTTCCTCCTCAGATGAAGAAGAATGAGGCGACACCGCGGGGCTCAGGATACACCATTCTTTATTGGTAAAAACATTGGGCATGACGCGTTACGGAGGGTTCCTTTTTCAAATGCCCTTCTGTTTAAAAATGCCACTGTTGCTCGTAGTCCTCTTTTTAAGTCCTTTTATAGTTCCTATGCACTAAAATAGTGTAGGCTACCTCGAAAATGTGGCACGGAATCATCTCTGCCTCCACAATTGGACTGCATTTCCCAGCATGCAGTGTTTCTTACTTGCTGGCGATGGTTCCATTTGTCAACATTTGTTTCTTTCTCCATTGAGCAGCTGACATGCCATGTTTTCAGGTAAGGACTGCAGCATCTGTTCAGGGCTTATTGGTGTTTTCCCTCTCGAGTCCCGCACTCCCAGCCTCGCAATTCTGCCCGTCGTGGAGTCAGGAATACCCGTAAAGTAAGGGCATTTCCCCATGCAAGTATGGACTGCAGTTTGCAGCTTGTTCTCCATTTCAGGCTTCGTGCGGGGCGGCCGGGGAGTCTCCTTCGACATTAGCGACTCCCAGAACACTTGCGGAAAGGCCATCCTCGCGTGTTGGTTAGACACGCTAATATTCGCAAGGCTTCCTCCTCAGATGAAGAAGAATAAGGCGACACCGCGGGGCTCAGGATACACCATTCTCTATTGGTAAAAACATTCGGCATGACGCGTTTCGGAACATCCATTTACACACTTATTTAAACATTTATTCTTCCATCGACCTTTACAAATACATATATAAAACATATTTATTTATATTTATATATATTTATTTTTTGGAAAGACACACATTCACTGGATGGTGTCATCAGTGATGTCATGAGTGATGTCACTGACCATGTCATGAGTGATGTAATATGTGACGTCATCAGCAGTGCATTGCAGGCACGCAAGTTATAGTGAGTCCAACTAACTATAACGTGGGAATTTCAATGGTTTTATGTCAGTAAAATTTCCAGCTAACTATAACAGGTGTGAAACCTATGGTTTTTTCAGTGACTTTAATAGGTTTTTTTAACTGCTAATTCCTAACTAGAACTGGTGTGAAACCTATGTTTTTTTCAGTGAATTTCATAGGTTTTTTAAATGCTAATTTCTTACTATAACTGGTGTGAAACCAACGTTTTTTTCAGTGAATTTCATAGGTTTTTAAATGCTAATTCCTAACTATATATAGGGCCTCAAACCTATGTTTTTTTCAGTGAATTTCAAAGGTTTTTTAATAGCAAATTTCTATAGCTATGAAATTTAATATTTTTTTATAATGAATCCTATATTGTATATTTATGTAGTAATACTATTTTTTTTATGTATATTGTTCATGTTTTTTTTTGCCCTGGAGCGCTCCCGGTGCGCGTACTGGTGAGCGCACCGGTAAGCGCAGTCTTGCGGCGCGCCCCGGTACGCGTACCGGTGAGCGCACCGGTAAACGCTACAGCCACGAACGAAAACATCCTTGTGACGTATCGCGTAGCCGCGTCCGCGTAATACGCACGGCGTAAGCGCACTGGAAGCACTCTAGCGCATACGATCACGCTACGTAAGCATAGCGTAAGCGCGTCGGGTCATGTGACCTGAAAATAACACTTTTTATTGGTTCAGAACAGTTTTGTTTTCCAAATGATGAAAGCCCGGGTCATGTGACCTAAAAATAACACTTTTCATTGGTTCAGGACAGTTTTGTTCTCCAAATGATGAAAGCCCCCACCTTTTTTCCTTATTCTCACTTTGTCCTTTGACTGAGGAAGACCTGTTTGGAGACCTATTTGTACTTATTTGTACTGAAAAATGGCTACAGTAGCAGCAGCAGCAGGAGCATCTCAGCCACCACCACAAGGACCACCACAACACCACAGTGGTGGAGAAGAAGAGGAGGAGGAGGAGGAGGAGGAGGAGTGGCAGTGCCTGCCTGAGGATACTACCACATATAAGCCAAAGGAGCACATAGTCTGGGAGTTTTTTTAAATCCCAAGGGGCCTCAAAAAAGTTAATGCGCCCAAGGTGACTTGTATGATCTGTGGCACTGTACTTTCCAGGGGGAACCCTGCCAAAAAGTATTCTTTTGGCAACAACACCATGATTCGCCACATGCAACGCGGGCACCCTAACAACTATAGTGCGGCAGAGGTCAGAGAACTGACCAAAAACCCTCCCCAATCTTCTCCCAGCACCTCCCAAAGTACCCAACCCACTCCATCGGGACCAGAGACAAGGGAGATGGTCCCAAACATCCAAACCCATTTTGGAAAATTCAAAATTATTTGCATATTTTGTGGGCATACAATTTTCTATGGTGAGCAAAGTGTTAAACTCATCAACCGTGCTGGTGACAACCACAAGTGCCCAAAGAAACCTTAATTTTTTCCTGATTTTTTTTGTTCCAGTTGAGCCGTTTACAATTCCCTGTTTTTTGTTTGTCCCCATAAAATATCAAAAAAATATAAAATTGTTCATAAAAGCCAAAAAACGTACAAAATGTTCCAAAAAACAATAAAAAAATATAAAACAACAAAAAGAATTAAAAAAGTTGTTTTTAGAACTACTTCCAATTTATAAAAAAATGCTACATTTTTTAAAAAATCTGTCATTCTTTTTATATATATATTTTTTTAACCTAAATTACTCAAAATCCACTTGAGCACATATCTTGAGACATAGCAAAGGCACATCGGGCTACCAGCCCCTACAATTTTGCCAAGTTTGGTGGAAAACCATTCAGCTGTTCGGGCTAAAAGTGAGTCCAACCGCCCTATGGAAATTAACATGGGGAAAACACGTTTTGGGACCGCCCTTTTATTTCGGCCCCTGCTTGACGAATCCCCCCCCAAAACTTTCAGGGAAGGAGCGGTGCGCTGCGAGGCAAATTTCACGAAATTTCACGAAAATTTCAGGCAGATCCCTCAACCGGCGCCAAAGTTATTCCCAATAGAATGTTGCAGATTCCCTATGGAAAACAATCCTAACTATAACTACCTACTGGCGACTGTCAGTAGGTAATATAATATATATATATAAATATATATATATATATATATATATATATATATATATATATATATATATATATATATATATATATATATATATATATATATATATATATATATATATATATATATATATTCACTGAAAAAAACCATAGGTTTCACACCAGTTATAGTTAGGAATTAGCATTTAAAAAACCTATTAAATTCACTGAAAAAACCATAGGTTTCACACCAGTTATAGTTAGCTGGAAATTTTACTGATATAAAACCATTGAAATTCCCACGTTATAGTTAGTCGGACTCACTATAACTTGCGCGTGCAATGCACTGCTGATGACATCACATATTACATCACTCATGACATGGTCAGTGACATCACTCATGACATCACTGATGACACCATCCTTGTGACACAGTCACAGACCTCCTCTCAGTGTAAAGTAACCCTTGAGACACATATTCAAAAATAGAAACTGAAATTTTTAAAAAATGGACATACCTATATCAGTTACAACAAGCAATTCTGTACTTCCACTATCTATATACACATCCACTCATTCACCAACAGTTCTATATAGTCACTCATACATATACTCACTCATCATATGAAGAGATACACCTATACATCCTGTTACACACCGACATTCATCCAAAAGTTACTCACACACATATTCACACGTGCAAATAAACTATTGAACAACCATTTATTTGAATATAGAGTTATACACACACTTCCACCTTACTTCTACTGAAAATTACACATATTTATTCTCTTAAACAATCACTTATAGAAACACATACTTATTTAAACAGGAAATCTTACAATCTCTTACTCTCACATATACTCACTTATATACATCAATATTCATATATACTAGATTAAAACATATGTAGTTACTGATAAAGACACTAGTGAGACAGTCATTCACTCACTAACAAACACATATAGACACTCATCCACCCATACAGTCCTGTACATATGCTGTCTTCAAAACACATACAAACAAAGAGTCAGTCACTCATGCATCTATGTGCTAAGTAATACCTCCACCAAACCACATAGACACTCATACTGATACTACTAAAAATATCAAATAACCCATATACATACGCATGTAGCTACTTATCAACACATGTAGCCACTTATACACAAAGTGAAACACTAATATATGTATTTAAATATTTAAACATAACTCACTAATATTTATTTTTCAGAAAGACACATATTCACTGGATGGTGTCATCAGTGATGTCATGAGTGATGTCACTGACCATGTCATGAGTGATGTAATATGTGATGTCATCAGCAGTGCATTGCACGCGCAAGTTATAGTGAGTCCGACTAACTATAACGTGGGAATTTCAATGGTTTTATATCAGTAAAATTTCCAGCTAACTATAACTGGTGTGAAACCTATGGTTTTTTCTGTGAATTTAATAGGTTTTTTAAATGCTAATTCCTAACTATAACTGGTGTGAAACCTATGGTTTTTTTCAGTGAATTTCAAAGGTTTTTTTAATGCTAATTCCTTACTATAAGTTTCACTTTATAAATAAGACTGTTAGCACTCTAGTTGTTCTTTTTAACACTCTGGTACATTCTGTCATTGGGCTACAGTTGGGCTACATCTAGTTGAATTTTGGGCTACATTTACAATTTTTGATCTCTGGTGGCCATCTTTGGGCTACATTGGGCTACTTTGGGCTACATTTGGGCTACATTTTGGCTCTAACATATATTAAGCCCAATGTAGCACAATACATATTTTTATAAAGTTAATTTTTTTACAAACCACTTCAGAATAGGGCTACCTGTCTCTACAATTATCCCATTTTTTTTTTTTTAATTTTTGGGGGGAGCGCTCCCAGAGCGCGCCCCGGAGTGCGCCCCGAAAAGCGTATTTCTGAAAAGCGCCCCCGGGCGCGCTCCGGGGAGCGTCTCGTGAGCGCCAATATCGCAAACGAAAACATGATCGTGACGTATCGCGTAGCCGGGACCGCGTGATACGCACGGCGTAAGCGCACCCGGAAGTACTCGAGCGAATACGATCGCAAAACGTAAACTTCCGATGCGCTTACGCTGCGCGCCCCCGTGCGAGTAGCGTAAGCGCGTCGGGTCATGTGAGCAGAAAATAACACTTTTCATTGGTTCATAACAGTTTTAGTTTCATAATGATGAAGCCCCTGGTCTTGTGACCTGAAAATAACACTTCTCATTGGTTCAGGACAGTTTTTTTTTCTAAATGATGAAAGACCCCACCTTTTTTCCTTATTCTGACTTTGTCCTTTGACTGAGGAAGACCTGTTTGTTGCTCTCTCTACTTTTTTGCTCCAAATAATGGCTTCAGTAGTAGCATCAGCTGGTGCATCTGCCCCACCACCACCACCACCAAGAGGACCAGCTCCAAATTATATTGGTGCTCAAGAACAGGAGGAGGAGGAAGAGGAAGAGGAGGAGGGGAGAAGAAGATGGCTGCCAGAAGAAAATACACCTTACAAACCCAAACCACACATTGTTTGGCAGTTTTTTTCAATTCCAGAAGGGAAAAAAAAGGTGAATGCTCCCAAGGTGACTTGCCTCATCTGCAATGATGAACTTTCACGGGGCAACCCAAACAAGAAATATTCTTTTGGTAACTATACCATGATTCGGCACATGACAAGAAAACATCCAAACAACTACTCTCGTGCAGAGTTCCGGGAACTGGCCAGTAACCTCCCCCAGTCATCAAGGACCCCCTCCCAAAGAAACCAACCCACTTCCTCGCAACCAGAAACATCTGAGGTGATGCCTTGCATTCAGCCGAGATTTGCTGATTTTAAAATTACTTGTACTGCTTGTGGCAAGCTTATCTCCTATGGGGAACAAAGTATTAAGCTCATCGTCCTTGCAGGTGATAATCACAAGTGCGCCGAAAAGAAATAATTTTTTGAGTTTTTTGTTTTTTTGCTCCAGTTGAGCCAGTTTCAATTCCCTTTTTTTGTTTCTCCCCCTAAAAAATACAAAAAAATATATAAAACTGTTTTGAAAAGCCAAAAAAAGTTCAAAAAGTTCCAAAAACACAAAAAAAATATAAAACAACAAAAAGAAGAAAAAAAAAAGTTCTTTTAAGAACTACCTCCAATTTCTAAATAAAAACTTCATTTTTTTAAAACTCTGTCATCTTTTTCCCTCATTTTACGCTCCCCGGTGCGCTACCTGGTGCGCGCACCGAGCGCTTCCCCCGCGCAAAACGAAAAAAAAAATATATATTTTAAATGCCCCGCGGGGCCCTTTTATAGCCCCCACATCAAACCTAGGGGGTCAAAGGGGTCTATCCCTGACGCCTTATGGTCAGTTCCCACTTTGTTTTAGCCACCTCTTATGTCTCGATTTTACCGAGACACAAGATGGCGACCGCTCTGGACTGTTTGGAATGTTTACAGACACCCGAGAGCCAATCAGCTTTCCATGCGCACCTCGCGTGTCGCGCCTGGAGCGCACTCCGGTGCGCGCACCGGTGCGCTGCTATAGATATATATATTTTTTTGAACCTAAATTACTCAAAATCCACTGGAGCACATATCTTGAGACATAGCAAAGGCACATCGGGCTACCAGTCCCTACAATTTTGCCAAGTTTGGTGTAAATCCATTCAGCCGTTCGGGCTAAAAGTGAAATCGACCGCCCTATGGAAATTAACATGGGGAAAACGCGTTTTGGGACCCCCCTTTTATCTCGGCCCCCGCTTATTGTATCCCCCCCAAACTTTCAGGGAAGGACCGGAGCTCGACGAGGCCATTTTCATGAAATTTTCAGGCAGATTCGTCAACCGGTGCCAAAGTTATTCCAAATAGAATTTTGAGATTTAACATTGAAAAAAATCCTAACTAAAACTACCTACTGGCGACCGCCAGTAGGTAATATATATATATATATATATATATATATATATATATATATATATATATATATATATATATATATATATATATATATATATATATATATATATATATATACCTACTGGTGGTGATCAGTAGGCAGTTATAGGCAGTTATAGTCAGGACCTAGTTACCATAGGGAAATCGCAACATTCTATTACCAATAACTTTGGCGCCGATTGATGAATCTTGGTGACATTTTCAAAACTAATTCTTTATTCATATCAGCTCCTATGGTAAAAGTTTGGGGGTGATTCATCAAAGGGGGGCTGAGAAAAAAGGGATCCTAAAACGTGTTTTCTCCATGTTAATTTCCATGGGAAACATTTGACAAGGCTACAAGTCGAATGGGTGAACAGAATTACCCCAAATTTGGCAGGGAGAAGGGTCTTGGTCTAGAAATCACACTTTTGTTTATTTGGTGTACATCCGTTTAGTAGTTTTTGAGAAAATTGAAATATTTGGGAATTTTGCCATCTGATTGGTTGAGGCGTTACGAGCACAAGCTTGCTGCTGATTGGCTGCGAGTGGTGCGAGCGGTTGCAACTAGGAAGTGTTGGCCACCATTTTGTGATTCCGTTGAAGCGAGTAAGGGGAAAAAAATGCAAAAATGTGGGAAAGAGGAGGGTAAGAGCACTGTAACCTCAGTGGGGTGTTTAGGGTGTGCTATAGAGGGGGTGCGAAGCAAAGTATTCACCCCAGTAGTGTGAAAGTAGTGGGCTAAGGAAATTAAGTGAGATATTGCATAGAGTATGATACTGATAAGTTGAGGTGGTGCGGGACTCGGGGATTAAAGCGTGAAGTCAAACTGTGTGTCTTATGCTGTGAAGTGTTGTGCCCTTGTGATTGGTCTGACCACCACCCCATCACCTTCCTCCTGCCCAGCACCCACAAGATATGGACACCTCAACCTGTGATTCCCAAACGATGGGTTAGAGACACCAAGAATCTTGATCATGAGAAACTGGCAGCTCGTTGTGAGACCGACCTTCCCCCCTTCAGTGCAATTCAGTCGATAACCTAGCGGATCATTACTCCTCAACCATATTCAACATTCTAGATGACCTGGCACTACTAAAATTAAAAAGAACCCAGATCAAAGATCGAAATCACTGGTTCAGCGGATCCCTCAACAAGGAGAGGAGATCCCTTCGACAGACTGAACGTACCTGGAAACAACACCCTTCAGCAGCACATTTAAAGCTTCTCCGCCAGGCCAGGAATGCCTACAATAGGAAAATCCTTAACTCAAAAAAGAAATCTTCAGAATGGAACTGGAGAACGCCAAAAAAAGACCTCGCAAACTGTTCGACTTGGTCAAACACCAATCCAACAAACTAGCGAAAACCTCCAAAGAAATTCCTAAACCCCTAATAACAAGTAAGCAATTCTCTTCCTTCTTCTGCGATATAATCTCTGCCCTAGGTAACAAACTCAAATCCGCAACTCAACACCAAATTCGAAATCTGCCTGCTCTACCTCTTCTCCCCACGTTGTCCTCCCAAACCTCACCCAAAAACCTAGCACACTGTTCCAATTTTAAAATCTATGAGGAACACTCTATCACAAAAATTCTTGCCTCCTTAAACCCAAACAATCACTTCAATGATCCTCTCCTATCTAACTGCCTAGCTGCAGCTTCTCAAGCTATCATCCCTTTCTGGACCTCAATAATCAACGCCTCCCTCCTCCAGGGCTCAATTCCTGATTCGCTCAAGGCTGGTCAAGTTGTCCCCCTCCTAAAAAAAACAACGCTGGACCCTGTTTCCGCATACCCATATCTAACATCCCACTCCTAACCAAAGTTCTGGAAAAATGTGTGCAATAGCAACTGAGCCTACACATCAACAAATTTCACATGTTAGATGACTTCCAATATGGGTTCAGATCAGGACACAGGATGGAAACCACCCTCTTCCACATTGTAGATGACGCTCTCCAAGCCCTCAACCAAGGCAAAACCTGTGCCTTCGACACGGTTAACCATAAATTTCTCCTTGAGCGCCTCAAACTCAGGATGGGGTTGGAGGGCACCGTCCTTGAATGGTTTAGATCCTTCCTCCAAAACTGCTCACAAAGAGCCCTCATCAATGGTAATCAATCCGCCCCCTCTCCGGTTATGGTTGGAGTCCCCCAAGGATCAACTCTCTCCCCTACCCTCTTCAACCTTTACCTTGAATCCCTCACCGAGGTACTACGTGCAGCCAATATCTTCTACCATATGTACCCCGATGATACACAAATCTATATAAAAATGTCTTCCCCTGAGGACATTTTCTCCCTGAATGATGCCTTGAAGCTGACAGTCCACTGGCTCAATGCCAACCAGCTTAAACTCAACACAAACAAAACTGAATACCTTCTGATCTCTCCACCCAAACCCAATCCAGACATCCAGGGATGGATCAAGATCATCTCAGCACTAAACTGCCCTCCTACCATTGTTGACTCAGCGAAATCCCTTGGAATAAACCTGGACGGCAGCCTGAACATGTGTGGCCATGTAAACTCGATGGCCAAAACGGCTTAATTCCTACTGAGTTACCTAGGAAACCTAAAACCCTTCCTCGATGTGTCCGACCTTAAAACGACAGTACAGGCACTAGTCATTTCCAGATTAGAATATGGATGCTCTACTCTTGCAGGGCTACCCAAGAAATCTCTGGACCTATTGTAAAGCCTGCATCAACACCGCCGCCAGACTAATAACAGGCTCAAAGAAATTTAAACACATCTCTTCTGGCTTCCCCTAGAGGCCAGAATCCAATTTAAACTGGCCTGCATTACTCACAAAGCTCTTTATAACAACTCCCCTACATTCCTGGCACAAAAACTCGTAATATCAGGAGGTTCCAGAAACTCCCGCTCTGCCAAAGACCTACTGCTGCAACCTGCATGGTTCTGAAAAAAAAAACTACAATCGGGCCTTTACTGGAGCTGCGCCAAGGATCTGGAACTCTCTCCCACCCCCCATCAGAAGACTTCCGTCCTTGGCACACTTTAGGAAGGAGACCAAAATCTTCTTAATAGGTAAATACCATGCCTAATGAACACGTTTCAATATTATCTCTCTATTGAAGATACCGATTCCTGCACTCCTGGGCATTCCCCCAAGAGTTGAGATCATGTACGTTCTTGTACAATGTATCTACCTGTTTTAATTTCCTTCCCACATGTAGCCGGGATTTTAGACTATGTGTTTCCTTGCATTATGTATCCCCTATTTTACCCAATTGATCCCTCCCTTCCCTTGCTTCGTTCACCTCCCTTAATACTGTAAAGCGATCTGATACCCTCACAGTTCTGGTTCGCGCTCTATAAAACTATAAAATAAATAAATAAATGTGTTTATACCTACTAGGATGAAGTACTGACCGGTACTGGTGTGAAAGTCCTGGGGTATGGAAAATAGTGAGGTATTGTCTAGAGTGTCATGGAATTCGTAAGTGCTGGCCGACATTTTGTGATTCTGTTGAAGAGTAGGAGGAAAAAAGGGTGAACAAAGTAGGAAAGAGGAGGGTAGGAGCACTGTAACATCTGTGGGGTGTTTAGGGTGTGCTTTACATGAGGTGCAAAGTAAACTATTCATACCTACCGATCTGAGAGTGCTGGGCTACGAAAACTAAGTGAGGTATTGCCCAGATTGTGTGTCTGAGGATGTGAAGTCATGTGTCGTGGCCGCTGCACTACAGCTGTGAAAGTAGTATCAGCATGTGTTTGTACCTACTAGGACGAACTACTGACCCACACTGGTCTGAAAATCCTGGGGTACGGAGAATATGTGAGGTAGTGTCTAGAGTCTTATGCTGCTAAGGTGAGGTGCTGCGGGACTCGGGGATAAAAGAGTGATCCCAAATTGTGTGTCATATGCTGTGAAGTCATATGTTCCGGCTGCTGTTCCACATGTGTACAAGTAGTGTCAGCATGCAGTTACACCTAATCGGATGAACTTTTGTTTCAAACATTGTAAGTTGTGTATGGTGCTAAGGGGGTGTTATATAGGGACTGCGAAGGTAAGTTTGTGTGTATGAAATGAATTTGGTATTCGGAAAGTGGAAAGCACTGACTCCTACGGGCCTAATGGCACTGGGGGCGTAAGCTGAGGTGCTGCTGGAGTTTGGGGCAAAGCTGATGAACTACTGACCCCTATTGTGAACTTTTAACCTGCATGTGCCGTTAAATGTTCAATAAAATGTTGCAAAAGTATATTGTTAGGTTACAAAAAAAATTGATGAACTTTTAACCGGCAGGTGTCGTAGAATGTCCCAAAAAGTGTGGTGATAAAATAGGTTGAACTTGTGACCTGTATGTGGCGCGGAATATTAAGTAGCTTTTTGAATGGAAAATTCAAATGTAACCAATGGAGATACGTTTTGGAATGTTGTTGAAGGAATGAAGTATTCTGATTTGTTCTTTACAAGTATTTATGTGTGGAGCGACAGAAAAATGGTGCCATTCCTGGTTCCATTCTAGACCAAATTGGTGCTTTACGTGTATTATGTGACAAAGAAAGAATTGTATGTATGTGTGACATTTGAAATCTTCATACCAACTACAAAGGTGAGTTAGAAATGAATAAGGTGTGGTATTTGTTCTGTAGTAGTGATTAAGTATTTGAGGTGAGGTTTTTAAGTTTAAAAGTATTTTTTATTTCAAAGTAATATAGTGTTAGTAAAGTGTGGTGTTTGATAACAGTTATAAAATATACATAAAATGTGGCGTGTTGTTAAATAAGTACTTTATAAATGTTTTGGAATTTTTCACAAAGAAGAAGTGTAGTTTGTCATCTTTATAGGACTGTATGATTTTGAAAATGAGGTACAATGTTAATTTGGGTTTGTAATGTATACGGGCGAGATAAACAAAATGTTGCACGTTTGCAAATTATACTTTTTGTGAAAATAGTGGGGTGGTGGTAGAAGATGTATGTGTTATTAAGTTTAAAGCGACAAAACGAAACCCGGAAATGTTATGTCGGCAGGTTGTGGTCTCATTTTTGAAACTGAGAGATAGATTTGAATGTAAGTCGAGCTAGGCTGTTGTACTGTGAGGCAATCTACAGTGTTTGGAGATTACATGGAGAGGAGATGGAGATACGAAAAGTGATACATTCCTTTTAGATGTACGCTTCATTTGATCATAGGTTGAGATATAATATGAACATGGTTTTTTGTTTGCATTTGGGTATAGTTATTAGTTTTTGTAGTTTCTTACTAGCGATTAATAAAAAGGTAGATATACTAAAATATATGGTAGCAAACATATTAAGTATTGTCTGTTTTTATGGAATAGAAGTGGTTGGGGAGTGCTTCTTTAGAAGAGATGTTTTATACATGGGTCAGAGATAAGAAAGACATGAAAATGTGTGGTATATTTTCTGTATGACTTTGTTGACATTAGAGAACTACATGTGATTTTAAGTGATACTATTTGTTAGGCTGTGTCCTGTGCTGGATATATATAGGTTTTGAAGTGGTCCGGGTTTTACTTCGCTATCCCTTTTGAGACACTCGTCAATTTATTCATTCCATTTAATATCTTTAATATAGATACAGCATAGGGACGGTATATCAAATGTTTGGGAATTAGAACTTTGTTTACTCTCCCCATCCAATGCTATACACTCTACAGAGTGTTTAAACGACTTTAGTAACATATAGATGTCTAGCTAGTAAAGGTGGTGTAGTTCCACTGGGCCCATTTATATACTGTGCTATGGGATGGTTTATGTTTTACCCTCCAATTTGGATGTTTGAATACTTTTTGCTGATAAGTGTTCCCTGCAGACACTTGTTAAAATTAACACCGTATATGGGTATAGTGGCGCTACTGGGAATGGTGGGGGTTTCGGTTTGATTTTGTACGATTAACCCAGGATGGGGATGTAGGTGTGGGGGAGGTAGATATGTTGGTGATTAAAACACAGAATTTAGTAATGTACAGATGTCGAGCTACTAAAGGTGATGTAGTACCACTGGGAGCACTTATAAAGTGCCCTATGCCATGGGATATGTTTTAGTCGCAAATTTGCATGTTTTAACCCCTTCACTACGGCGGCTATTCTGCCGCAGTGCTAAGGGGGAGGGGGGCGGTGCGGCGCTCCCGTGCTCGTGACGGAACCGCTCCGTCACGAGCCTCGGGTGGGCTGTGCTTGTGACGGAACGGTTACGTCACGGCCCCGCACTTCAATATAACGCGCCGTACAGGCGCGGCGAGCGGGCCGTGACGGAACCGTTCCGTCACCAGCACAGCCCACCCGAGGCTCATGACGGAACGGTTCCGTCACGAGAACACAAAGGGTTAATACGTTTTGCTGATGAGTGCTTCGGGAGACATCTTTTGAAATTAAGCCGCTGTATGGCTATAGTGGCGTTTCTACGTTTGCTGGGGCTTTTTCTTTTATTGCATAAAGTTAAGCAATGCCGGGTGCTGAGGTGGTGTAGTGGTACTGTGTCTATTTATAAACTGTCTTATGGCATGGTATATGTTTGAGTTGCAAAATTGCAGGTTTTAATAGCTTTTGCTGATCAGCATTCCAGCAGACACCTGTTGTCATTAAGTTTATGTTTGGATATAGTGGCGGTAACTGGAGTACTGGGCCTCGTTGCTTGATTTCCTAAGGTTAATCAAGGGCATGGGTGGGGGTGGGGGAGGTGGGTATGTTGCTGATTATAACACGGACATTTGTAACGTGGACATGTGTAGTTAGTAAAGGTAAGTAGTTTCACTGGGCCCATTTATAAACCGTGCTATGGGATGGTTTATGTTTTACCCGCCAATGTGCATGTTTGAATACTTTTTGCTGATAAGTGTTCCAGCAGACACCTGTTAAAATTAACCCTGTATATGGGTATAGTTGCGCTACTAGGAATGCTGGGGGTTTCTAATTGATTTCGTACGGTTAACCAAGGGTGGGGTGGGTGTGGGAGAGGTGGGTATTTTGCTGATTAAAATAAAGAATTAAGTAACGTGCAGATGTATGTCGAGCTACGAAAAGGTGATGTAATACCACTGGGAGCACTTATAAAGCGCCCTATGGCATGGTATAAGTTTTACCCACAGATTTGCAAGTTTTAATACGCTTTGCTCATGAGCGTTCCGTTGAAATTAAGTTTGTGTATTGCTATAGTGTGTTTACTAGGTTTGGTGTGGCTTTTTCTTTGATTTTGAAAGGTTAAGGTAGGATGGGGAAGAGGGTGGTGCAGTGGCAGTGTGCCCATTTATGAATGGCTTTATGGTATGGTATTTGTTTTTCTGGCAAATTCCCATGTTTTAATACCTTTTGGTGATGCGTGATGAGTGTTCCAGCAGACAGCTACACAAATTACAAAGCATTTCTGTGGATATCGTGCTGATACACACTCTTGCACTGTGGTAGAAGGCAGCCAGCGTTGATGGCAAATTACAAATCTTGGTTCCATTGTAGATTTCAATGGAAGCTTACCCTGTTTATTTGTTACTATGGTGCAGTCAGGGTTCTAAAAGGGAGAAACAAGTGAGGGTGCTCTAAATGGGGGGTGGCAAAGCTCTTAAAGGGGTGTGGGCTATGCAAGTAGGGCCGTGGTCTAAATCAAGATAAGTATCATTGTGTGCTTTAGAAAATCCTCTCCAATAATCCTATGTTCGGAAAAAACATTCTTTAAAGGATTTCCCTTCCTTCTACAAAGTGGGTAACCTAGCATGATGTCTCCAGTTCTCAGTAGTGAGCAAAAAAAGCATGCGTACATCGATGTGCATGCTGTCACTGCAGTGCAATAAAAGAAAATTGAATATCTTTGAGAGGGCTGAAAATAGAACCCGATAGAGACCCGTTTGGAGGCTCCCTGAAAATAAGTGCTGGTCCTCAGACCCGGCTCAATTAAAGCCCAGCATCCGTTCATCCTAAGCACTGCGGCATTCAACTATCTTTTAATTGATGCATACATTCCTACTTTTGAAGAGAAGATCATTTCTGTAGAGACGACCTGAGGACACAGTGGGGAATATCAAGGCGACCTTTATTCACAATTCTGCAGGGCATAATGCATTTCGGCAGGTAAGCCTTCCTCAGATGCCTGTTGCAGTAGGTTTCACTCTGTTCCTCCTTTAAATATTTACATGCCCCTCCCATTGGCAGGAGTCTAGCTTGGCTCCCTTCATAATTATTCACAGCTGCTGACTTTATCTGAAAGACTCTGGTGCCCAGATTGCATCACTCCGGTAAGTATTTGGCAGCGGAGCCATGTTATGCTTAAGATAAGCGCTGTTGTGCCTTATGTCATGGGGAGGAAAGGGCTTGCTGTCAGCCGAGTGAATCCCAAAATTTAAGTGCTCTTTGCCGCCTCGGGTCTCCAACTTCTCAGCCACACATCCAGGAACCAGGTCGAGCCGTGACGAAAAGATGCAGTCACCTGATGTCCCCATGCAGTCATGGACTGCAGTTAGCAACGGCTTCTTTCCGGGCTCCCTTCGTGGGGCGGGCCTGTAATTACCAATACCTTGGTTGATTATGCCACAGTGCCAATATTATCACAGGCCACTTGCGAGATGGGTCCTCTTACACGCGCTCTTGGCGGGCGCGTGAAAATATGGAGAGAAGATCTTTTCTGTAGAGACGACCAGATGAAACAGCGGGGAGTATCAAGGCAACCTTTATTCACAATTCTGCAGGGCATAATGCATTTCAGCACGTAAGCCTTCCTCAGATGCCTGTTGCAGTAGGTTTCATTCTATTCCTCCTTTAAATATTTACACAGCCCTCCCATTGGCAGCAGTCTAGCTTGGCTCAGTTCATAATTATTCACAGCTGCTGTCTTTATCTGAAAGACTCTGGTTCCCAGATTGCATCACTCCGGTAAGTATTTGGCAGCGGAGCCATGGTATGCTTAAGATAAGCGCTGTTGTGCCTTAATTTCATGGGGAGGAAAGGGCTTGCTGTCAGCCGAGTGAATCCCAAAATGTAAGTGATCTTTGCCGCCTCGGGTCCCCAACCTCTCAGCCACACATCCAGGAACCAGGTTGAGCCGTGACGAAAAGATGCAGTCATATGGCATCCCCGTGCAGTCACGGACTGCTGTTAGCAGCAGCATCTTTCCGGGCTCCCTTTGTGAGGCAGGTCTGTAATTACCTATACCTAGGTTGATTATGCCACAGAGCCAATATTATCACAGGCCACTTGTGAGACGGGTCCTCTTACAAGTGCTCTTGGCGTGGGTGTGAAAATATGGAGAGAAGATCATTTCCGTAGAGACGACCAGAGGACACAGTGGGGAGTATCAAGGCGACCTTTATTCACAATTCTGCAGGGCATAATGCATTTCGGCACGTAAGCCTTCCTCAGATGCCTGTTGCAGTAGGTTTCACTCTGTTCCTCCTTTAAATATTTACACGGCCCTCCCATTGGCGGGAGTCTAGCTTGGCTCAGTTCATAATTAATCACAGCTGCTGTCTTTATCTGAAAGACTCCGGTTCCCAGATTGCATCACTCCGGTAAGTATTTGGCAGCGGAGCCATGTTATGCTTAAGATAAGCGCTGTTGTGCCTTAGGGTCATGGGGAGGAAAGAGCTTGCTAACAGACGAGTGAATCCCAAAATTTAAGTGCTCTTTGCCGCCTCAGGTCCCCAACGTCTCAGCCACGCATCCAGGAACCAGGTCGAGCCGTGACAAAAAGATGCAGTCATCTGGCGTCCCCGTGTAGTCACGGACTGCTGTTAGAAGCGGCTTCTTTCCGGGTTCCCTTTGTGAGGTGGGCTTGTAATTACCTATACCTTGGTTGATTATGGCACAGTGCCAATATTATTACAGGCCACTTGCGAGACGGGTTCTCTTACACGCACTCTTGGTGTGCGCGTGAAAATATGGAGAGAAGATCATTTCTGTAGAGACGACCAGAGGACACAGCGGGGAGTATCAAGGCGACCTTTATTCACAATTCTGCAGGGCATAATGCATTTTGGCACGTAAGCCTTCCTCAGATGCCTGTTGCAGTAGGTTTCACTCTGTTCCTCCTTTAAATATGTACACGTCCCTCCCATTGGTGGGAGTCTAGCTTGGCTCAGTACATAATGATTCATAGCTGTTGTCTTTATCTGAAAGACTTCGGTTCCCAGATTGAATCACTCCAGCAAGTATTTGGCAGCGGAGCCATGTTATGCTTAAGATAAGCGCTGTTGTGCTTTAGTGTCATGAGGAGGAAAGGGCTTGCTGTCAGCCGAGTGAATCCCAAAATGTAAGTGTTCTTTGCCGCCTCGGGTCCCCAACATCTCGGCTTACATCCAGGAACCAGTTTGAGCCGTGACGAAAAGATGCAGTCATCTGGCATCCCCGTGCATTCAAGGACTGCTGTTAGCAGCGGCTTCTTTCCGGGCTCCCTTTGTGAGGTGGGCCTGTAAGTACCAATACCGTGGTTGATTATGCCACAGTGCCAATATTATCACAGGCCACTTGCGAGACGGGTCCTCTTACACGCGCTCTTGGCGTGCATGTGAAAATATGGAGAGAAGATCATATATGTAGAGACAACTAGAGGACACAGCGGGGAGTATCAAGGCGACCTTTATTCACAATTCTGCAGGCCATAATGCATTTTGGCACGTAAGCCTTCCTCAGAAGCCTGTTGCAGTAGGTTTCACTCTGTTCCTCCTTTAAATATTTACACGGCCCTCCCATTGGTGGGAGTCTAGCTTGGCTCAGTTCCTAATTATTCACAGCTGCTGTCTTTATCTGAAAGACTCCGGTTCCCAGATTGAATCACTCCAGTAAGTATTTGGCAGCGGAGCCATGTTATGCTTAAGATAAGCGCTGTTGTGCCTTAGTGTCATGGGGAGAAAAGGGCTTGCTGTCAGTCGAGTGAATCCCAATATTTAATTCATCTATGCCGCTTCAGGTCCCCAAAATCTCAGCCGCACATCTAGGAACCACTTATATACATATATTCATCTGTTTCTGAACTTCTCTTAAGCATCTATGAGGCCACTCGCCTGTAGTAAGCACTGTGCCATTTATGCAGCCATACACCTATATATGTATAGATACATCTGTCCCAGAACCAATCCTAAGCATCTATCAGCCCACCTGTCTATCGTAAGTACTGGTCCCTGCATTCATTCATCCTTCCATCCATCCATACATTGATGCATCCATCCATGTATCTATCTATTGATGCATCTGGCCATGCACCTACTCGACCTTTTCAACTATACGCATTATACTCATTCACCCAGCCTCTTAAGGGGATGAAAAGGCTGGCGAAAAGCATTGACAGGCAGGTGTTTCTTATAAAGAACAACAAAGCTTTGAGTTGCTCTTTATGGAGCATATTTTACCACCCTTCTCTGGTGGTGTTTTAAACAAATGTACAAATGTACATCTAGCGAAAGAAATGTAAAGGAGCTTTTAAGTGTAAGACGTTAATTTAGAAACATAATGTTTTGTCGAGTTGTATTTAGGTAAACTGTTTTGCGTAGTTAACTGCTGTACAGGAATATTGGGCTTGGTTGACTGTAGTCTCTGGACTACACCGAGGTACAGCAGGCCCGAACAGTAAAATGGGGTCTTGATTACATGATTGAGGATGTCAGAAGTTAAGGTCTGTGATGATCTCTGTGTACCCCCTCCGATCAGGTGCAACCAACTTTAGGTCCCAACAGTGGAACAGTGTCTTGATCCCACAATGGACGATGTTAGAACTGCATCTGAGAGTGGAGATGAAGTTAATCCCTTCGACCAGGTGCACCCAACTCTAGGTCCCAACAGTGGAACAGTGTCTTGATCCCACAATGGACAATGTCCGATATTATTTGTTACTTCGTTTTCACAGAACTCCCTCTTTTGAGGTGCATCAGACTCTGTGATTCTGTAGTTAACTGCTGAACATGAATATTGGGCTTAGTTGACTGCTGCCTCTGGAATAAACTGCGGTACAGCAGGACCAAAAAGTGAAACCGGGTCTTAATGCTATGATTGAGGATGTCATAAGTTAAAGTTTGTGATGATTTCTGTACACTCCCTCTGATGAGGTTCAAGCAACTCTAGGTCCCAACAGTGGAACAGTGTCTTGATCCCACAATCTACAATTTCCAATATTACCTGCTGCTTGCTTTTCTCAGAACTTCATCTGTTGAGGTGCATCACACTCTGTGCTTCCATAGCTAACAAAGTGATACCAAAGGGGATGATGGACGGAGTGCTTGAGCAAATCAAACACTCACCTCCAGTCAACTGATCTGGGTTGAATTCATCATCATTCTTTAGCTCACTCCCCCACCACAGTTCAGACATGGCCATATGCAAATCAGTCTCACCTGTGCCTCATGGGAATAGTCCAGTCCGAACTGCCAAGCCATGTCTTCCCTGGACCGGAAACAAGCATCCTGGGTCCTGTTTATGGCTAATCAGCTGTCATCAGCCAGGCTAGCTTGATTCCAGTGGCAAAGTGAGCAAGGGGCCCACGTCTGAGCATACCCTGCCAACTGCGGGGGAACAAAGCGATAGCAAAGGGGACGATGGACGCAGTTATTGAGCCAATCAAACACTCACCTCCAGTCAACTGATCTGGATTGATTCCATCATCATTCTTTAGCTCCCTCCACCACCCCAGTTCAGACATGGCCATGTGCAAATCAGTCTGACCCTATGTCTCATGGGAACCGTCCAGCCCGAACTGCCAGGACATTTCTTCCCTGGACCGGAAACAAGCATCCTGGGATCTTTTACAGGCTAATCAGCCGTCAAAAGCCAGGCTAGCTTGAATCCAGGGGCAAAGTGAGCAAGGGACCCACGCCTTGGCATACCCTGCAAACTTAGGGCGAACAAAGCGATACCAAAGGGGAAGATGGACGGAGCGCTTGAGCACATCAAACTCTCACCCCCAGTCAACTGATCTGGGTTTAATCCATTATCATTCTTTAGCTTATTCCACCACCCCAGTTCAGATATGGCCATATGCAAAACAGTCTCACTCTGTTCCTCATGGGAACAGTCCTGCCCGAACGTCCATGCCATGTCTTCCCGGTACCAGAAACAAGCACCCTTGGATGGTTCCTGGCTAATCAGCAGTCATCAGCCAGGCTAGCTTGAATCCAGTGGCAAAGTGAGCAAGGAACCCACGTCTGGGCATACCCTGCTAACTGCTGCACATGATTATTGGGCTTGGTTCACACTAGTCGGTGGAGTTTACTGCGGTACAGCAGGTCTGAACAGTGAAATGGGGTCTTGATTCTATGATTGAGGATGTCATAAGTTAAAGTCTGTGATGATTTCTGTGTACCTCCTCTAATCAGGTGCAACCGACTCTGTGCTTTCGAATCCAACGGTACGTGGCTGTGAGGTGTTAATGACCACTGCCTCTCACCTAGACTGTTCACAGCGTTCACAATTTAGATCGAGTGGTGATTGTTTAATTACAGAACCCAGTAGTTAAGTAATTACAGCGTCTATTGAAGTATACACAATATTGTTTTCTTAGAACATTGGAATGTTTCATCCCTTGAAAATAATGGAGTCGCTCCGGGCTTATAATGGCTGGTATAAGCCTGGAGCTCCAACATTGCAATGTTTCTCTGTTCACAGCTCTGTTTTTGAACAAAGGCTTCAGGGAGCTTGAGGGAATTCCAATCCCCTTGTGCTCCCTTAAGGCTTTGCTTTATTTTTTTAGAACATTCTACCTTCTAGTGACAGTGGCAGAATGTTCTAATAGCCTTGTAGCTCTTCGTAGCTGGGCTATACAGGCTATTAAAGTCCCTCTCCCTTGTTAAAGGGCTTCACCTTTGGCTCGGGCCTTTTACGCTGGAGAGGGCCTTTAAGAGCCAGTATAGACTGTCATGGAGGGCTATAAGGCTATGGTATACTTGCTTGAAGAACTTTTTTTAGATGAGTTGTAGGTTTAGTAAAATGACCAAATTCATCTTGCGAGTCCAAAGGAACAGTAAATAGTGTAGACTGTGGACAGATGAAATCCCAATTTGAATTGTTTCGATTTATTTATTGTAGAGTTTTCTGTAATTTATGTTGTTGTATTTTGTGAAGAGGCAGTGAGAGAAAGTATTCATGGTTGTGTGTGTGAGTACTGTGTTCAGTTAACAATGCAGACAGTAGTGTTCACAATTCAGTTTGAGTCGCTATTGTAGATGATGCAGTCCTGTAAGAGAAGAGATTGCTGTAGTGTGCTCTGTCTGCACCAATCATGCACATCTTTGCAGGCTCTACACACGGTCTTTGTGGCTTCACGCATTGAAAACTGTGGAGCTCAAGTCAATGTTACGTACTGTGGGCCCTTGTGAACGCTCTCTCTGGTCTATACTGCAGACAGCAGTGTTCACATTTGAGATTGAGTTGGTATTGTAGATGACGCAGTCTTGTAGAAAAAGAGATTGGTCCAGTGTGCTTTGTTGGCACCATGCATACGCATCATCGCAGGATACTCACACGCTTTTTTTTTGCTTTGCGTGCGGCAAACTGGCCAGCTCAAGACAATGCCACATGGCTGTGGACCCTTGCTGAACGCTCTTTCTGGCCTATACTGCAAACTTCAGTGTTCACATTTGACATTGAGTCGGTATTGTAGATGATGCAGTCCTGTAGGAAAAGACATTGCTCCGGTGCGCTCTGTCTGCACCACTCATACGCATCATCGCAGGATACGCACACGCTTTTTTTGGCTTTCCGTATGACAAACTGGGCAGCTCAAGTCAATGCCACGTGGCTGTGGACCCTTGCAGAATGCTCTCTATGACCAGACTTCAGTGTTCACATTTGACATTGAGTCGGTATTGTAGACGAGGTACTCCTGTAGGAAAATACATTGCTCCAGTGCGTACTGTCTGCACTATGCATATGTATCATTGCACATGCTTTTTTGTTGCTTCAATTACGACAAACTGGGCAGCTCAAGTCACCTTACGTAGCTGTGGGTCCTTGCTGAGTGCTCTCTGTGGCCTACACTGCAGACAGCAGTGTTCACAATTCAGATTGAGTCGCTATTGCAGATGATGAAGTGTTGATGGCAACAGATATTGCTCCTAGTAAGGCCTGTCTGCAGCACGCTTCATCGCTGACTGTGCAAATAATGAATGCTTTTGATGTGGCTATGTGAGTACACTAGAACTGATGGAGCGTTTATGATATAATCCTTTTGTGTATTATTTCAGATTTATTGATTGTGTGTCAGTATACCACAAGTAGTGGTTCTTTTACGATAGAAGTATTTCTGTATTAATTCACATCTACTGTCCCTACCTTACTGCAGCACAAGTTATTGATTCTGTTAATATTGAATCTCTGTGTGTGATTCAATGATTACTGTTGTAGTTGATGCTAGCAGCAACCATTCCCTGAAGACTGGTTTACACTCACCCTACACCATCCAGCACAAATGTCACTGGATATATCACCCTGGTAATAAAAAGGAGTCAAGCGCATGTGCCTGTACCCACTTCCGCTATCTATCTGCGTCCGTGTGTTCATTATCTATGCATGATACTGTCTCTGGGTCGTACTATATTATGCTGTGCTGTGGACAGTGTATGCAACCATGTTACCTCTGGTATTGGAGAAAATTTCGGTAATGTAACTTTTAGCTGTATGTGTATCACAGGTGGAAGGCTACTTTACAGAGCATGAATATTGATGAAGATGATGGTTGCATGTTGTGTGCAGTGTATGATATGTGTATATTGCAAACAGTTTAGAACAAAGCTCTCTAAGCAGAAGAGGTGTGTCTCATGAAATACAGTACAGATATTGAGTAAAATGGGTGGCAGTTTTGAACTGTTAAAATGGGAAATGTAATGAACTAATGAAATGCTTTTTTTTATCGGTCGCATGATAATCGCGCAGCCAGTGCGCAATGAGACCGCACCCAATGTGATTTTGAGAAAATATATTTACTATAATATACCTTTATTACAGTTAGAAATATATAAATGTTTAAAATATTTCTAATTATCGCTTGCTCTCATATACAGTTTAAAGTTATTTAGATATAGTTTTGATACAAAAGAAAAGTGAGGGAATTGCGTATGCGGCTCGACACCGAACATCTATGACATAACAGAGGTCATGGCAGCGTGCATTCGTCCCAGTCGCAATGTGCAGCGGGTGCCACCCCATACGTACTTGACGTAATGCGCTGCTTGGTAGTGCGTACTGGTCGCATACCACAGTAGCAGCTGGCGCAACCTTATACGTACATGTTGTTATGAGGGACGCGGTGCCACAAACCCGTCAGATACGAAATGCGCATCATGTAATTGTGGTGGATCGGATTCGCGTGTTGATATAGCTTGGCAGACTACCGGTACGGGACTGTAGTTTTCTCCCAAAAAAAATACATATCCCTTTTTTGTGGGGAAGATATAAAAGATTACATAATTTCCGAAGTTTGAAAAAAGGATGATAGAGTTGTAAAATATAAAAAAAACAATTAGAAAAAATACAGGTTTTATAAATATTAAAATATGAAATTAACATTTAAAAAACCTTCGAATTTCACTGAAAAAACAATAGGTTTTACAGACGTTATAGTTAGGAATTAGTATTTAAAAAACCTTAGAAATTCACTGAAAAAAACATAGGTTTCATGGGTGTTATAGTTAGCTGGACATTTCACTCGTACAAAACAATATAAATTCCTCTGTTATAGTTAGTTCTACTAACTATAACTTGTGCCCCCGCAATGCACTGCGGATGATGTCACATATTACATCACTCATGACATGGTCAGTGACATCACTGATGACATCACTGATGACACCACTGATGATACATCCATGTGATAATCTGATGCATATACTGATGCTCTAATATACACTTTGATAGGCCCACTCTAAAATACAGACTACTATTTTTGAAAGCATACATACAACAATGCCAGATACAACATACCACCGAATATTTCCTAGGTCTAGTCGTTCCACTTCTTTCTAGTGCCACAAGCCTCTTCTGGCGCCATCCACGACCCGTTGAGGGCACCACCACCAAGAGCCCTCGCCAGCGAATCCCGGGATCTACGCAGTGCTATGGGGTAGAGCGCCATGCCGCATTACATGCGCTGGTCACTGCTCGACTTCCCACCTGCACCCAGCCAGAGCCCGCTATCCACTGGGGCTGTGTCACACTTACAATTCCTGGAAGGATCCGGGCGAATCCCGGGTCTGATCGTTGCAGCCCTGTCACGCCTCCGATAGTCAAAATGGCTCCGACCCCCATCCAGCGCCCGATCTCCATCTCAGCAGTCTCTTGGTTTCTGAGAGTCACGAACTGTGTTTGTGGATGATAAACTGGAAACGTTTCTGTGTCCAGCGTTACATTCACCTTTATCATTTTTTACTAAAGTAAAAATTCTCGAGGACTTGAATGAAGAGGGCGATGGCTGGTTTGCATTGGTGCACTCCGCCGCGGGCTCCACAGCCCTTCTCAGGCAGTGTCTCATACATAGTTACTCATCAATGCAGTACTATAATATGTACTCATACACCTATACATACAGTCACACTCTACCACAACTCACACACCTAGTCAGTCATGCAAAAAATAAATTACATACTCATTTACTCATGTATACAGTTATATATGCTCCTCAAGACCTGGCTCTTTGAGCAGTGACAGACCCCTCCCCCCCCAGCGCCTTGAGACCCTTCCGGGTGAGTAGCACGCTTTACAAATGCCCATGATTGATTGATTGATTGATACACACCAACTGAGTTATTTCTACACACACCACATCACTTATTTATGCAGATACTAACACATTCTTACTGTCTCATACAATCACTTATACAAGCAGACAATTATTTATACACCCACTCTTCAAATTTCTCACTCTCATGTATAACCATTTATATACTCCAACACTGACAGATACTGCCTTAAAACATATGTAGTTACTTACACATATTCCACTGAGACAGTCATTCATTCACCAACAGACCCATACACACACTACCCAACCCATACAGCCCTTTACAGATTAACGTTTGATTCCATACAACTAAGGAATCACCCACTCAGACATCTATGCGCAGAGTCACCCCCCCCCCGCACCAAAACACACAGACACTCAGGCACCCATACAGATTCTCAGACAACAAATCAATAACCCATATAGATAGGGATATATGATGTTACAACGCGTACTTTTAGCACGCATACCATTACAACGGATTTTTTACAACAACACTACAACACAGATACTATTACAACGCATACCATTACAACGTAAGTATAGGTAAGTATATAATATTAATATATAATTTTAAAATATAATGTAAATATTTATTTATGTAATATTTAATTTAATTATTTGTAATATAATATTTTATTAAAATTATAAATTAAATTAATTTTAATTTTATTTTTTGAAAATATATGTTAAAAATACCCCTCTACCCCAAAACCCAAACCCAGCCCTAAAACCTAAAAATACCCCTGTACCCCAAAACCCAAATCCAACCCTAAAACCTAAAAATACCCCTGTTCCCCAAAACCCAAACCCAACCCTAAAACCTAAAAATACCCCTGTACCCCAAAACCCAAACCCAGCCCTAAAACCTAAAAATACCCCTGTACCCCAAAACCCAAACCCAACCCTAAAACCTAAAAATACCCTATACCCCAAAACCCAAACCCAACCCTAAAACCTAAAAATACCCCTGTACCCCAAAACCCAAACCCAACCCTAAAACCTAAAAATACCCCTGTATCCCAAAACCAAAACGCAACCCTAAAACCTAAAAATACCCCTGTACCCCAAAACCCAAACCCAGCCCTAAAACCTAAAAATACCCCTGTACCCCAAAATCCAAACCCAGCCCTAAAACCCAAAAATACCCCTGTACCCCAAAACTCAAACCCAGCCCTAAAACCTAAAAATACCCCTGTACCCCAAAACCCAAACCCAACCCTAAAACTTAAAAATACCCCTGTACCCCAAAACCCAAACCCAGCCCTAAAACCTAAAAATACCCCTGTACCCCATAACAAAATACCACTAATAAATGTGTATAAAAAAAATAAACTTACCTATAATTATACTTACGTTGTAATGGTATGCGTTGTAATAGTATGTGCGTTGTAGTGTAATGCGTTGTAAAGGTATCCGTTGTAAAATGACCTGCATTGTAATAGTATGCGTTGTAATGGTAAGCGTTGTAAAAAATCCGTGGTAACAGTTACATACCATAGATAGTCATGTAGCTACTCACCAACCCATGCAGCCGCTTACACACCAATTGAGTGACTAATACACTTTCACACAGTTCAGTCACGTATACAGTCAGTCACGCACCTACTATATAATCCATTCAGGCAGGTGTAAATCCAATCATTCTTCAAACCACCTTGGCATAGATATATATGAAAAATATTTAAACTTTAGAAAAACACACACTCATTGGATGATGTCAATAGTGATGCCATCAGTGATTTTTAAATGCTAATTCCTAACTATAATGTCTGTAAAACCTACGGTTTATTCAGTGAATATATATATATGTATATATATATATATATATTACCTACTGGCGATAGCCAGTAGGTATATATAGTTAGGATTTTTTCTCTATGGAACTTTTGAAAATTCTATGTCTAATAACTTTGGCGTTTGTGGACGGAATTGGCTGAAATTTTCAGGAAAATGGCACATTTTGTTTCTGAGCAGCCCCTGAAAATTTGGGGGGGGTCGTCAAGGGGGGGCCGAGAAAAAACTGTCCCTACCTTACTGCAGCACAAGTTATTGATTCTGTTAATATTGAATCTCTGTGTGTGATTCAATGATTACTGTTGTAGTTGATGCTAGCAGCAACCATTCCCTGAAGACTGGTTTACACTCACCCTACACCATCCAGCACAAATGTCACTGGATATATCACCCTGGTAATAAAAAGGAGTCAAGCGCATGTGCCTGTACCCACTTCCGCTATCTATCTGCGTCCGTGTGTTCATTATCTATGCATGATACTGTCTCTGGGTCGTACTATATTATGCTGTGCTGTGGACAGTGTATGCAACCATGTTACCTCTGGTATTGGAGAAAATTTCGGTAATGTAACTTTTAGCTGTATGTGTATCACAGGTGGAAGGCTACTTTACAGAGCATGAATATTGATGAAGATGATGGTTGCATGTTGTGTGCAGTGTATGATATGTGTATATTGCAAACAGTTTAGAACAAAGCTCTCTAAGCAGAAGAGGTGTGTCTCATGAAATACAGTACAGATATTGAGTAAAATGGGTGGCAGTTTTGAACTGTTAAAATGGGAAATGTAATGAACTAATGAAATGCTTTTTTTTATCGGTCGCATGATAATCGCGCAGCCAGTGCGCAATGAGACCGCACCCAATGTGATTTTGAGAAAATATATTTACTATAATATACCTTTATTACAGTTAGAAATATATAAATGTTTAAAATATTTCTAATTATCGCTTGCTCTCATATACACTTTAAAGTTATTTAGATATAGTTTTGATACAAAAGAAAAGTGAGGGAATTGCGTATGCGGCTCGACACCGAACATCTATGACATAACAGAGGTCATGGCAGCGTGCATTCGTCCCAGTCGCAATGTGCAGCGGGTGCCACCCCATACGTACTTGACGTAATGCGCTGCTTGGTAGTGCGTACTGGTCGCATACCACAGTAGCAGCTGGCGCAACCTTATACGTACATGTTGTTATGAGGGACGCGGTGCCACAAACCCGTCAGATACGAAATGCGCATCATGTAATTGTGGTGGATCGGATTCGCGTGTTGATATAGCTTGGCAGACTACCGGTACGGGACTGTAGTTTTCTCCCAAAAAAAATACATATCCCTTTTTTGTGGGGAAGATATAAAAGATTACATAATTTCCGAAGTTTGAAAAAAGGATGATAGAGTTGTAAAATATAAAAAAAACAATTAGAAAAAAGACAGGTTTTATAAATATTAAAATATGAAATTAACATTTAAAAAACCTTCGAATTTCACTGAAAAAACAATAGGTTTTACAGACATTATAGTTAGGAATTAGTATTTAAAAAACCTTAGAAATTCACTGAAAAAAACATAGGTTTCATGGGTGTTATAGTTAGCTGGACATTTCACTCGTACAAAACCATATAAATTCCTCTGTTATAGTTAGTTCTACTAACTATAACTTGTGCCCCCGCAATGCACTGCGGATGATGTCACATATTACATCACTCATGACATGGTCAGTGACATCACTGATGACATCACTGATGACACCACTGATGATACATCCATGTGATAATCTGATGCATATACTGATGCTCTAATATACACTTTGATAGGCCCACTCTAAAATACAGACTACTATTTTTGAAAGCATACATACAACAATGCCAGATACAACATACCACCGAATATTTCCTAGGTCTAGTCGTTCCACTTCTTTCTAGTGCCACAAGCCTCTTCTGGCGCCATCCACGACCCGTTGAGGGCACCACCACCAAGAGCCCTCGCCAGCGAATCCCGGGATCTACGCAGTGCTATGGGGTAGAGCGCCATGCCGCATTACATGCGCTGGTCACTGCTCGACTTCCCACCTGCACCCAGCCAGAGCCCGCTATCCACTGGGGCTGTGTCACACTTACAATTCCTGGAAGGATCCGGGCGAATCCCGGGTCTGATCGTTGCAGCCCTGTCACGCCTCCGATAGTCAAAATGGCTCCGACCCCCATCCAGCGCCCGATCTCCATCTCAGCAGTCTCTTGGTTTCTGAGAGTCACGAACTGTGTTTGTGGATGATAAACTGGAAACGTTTCCGTGTCCAGCGTTACATTCACCTTTATCATTTTTTACTAAAGTAAAAATTCTCGAGGACTTGAATGAAGAGGGCGATGGCTGGTTTGCATTGGTGCACTCCGCCGCGGGCTCCACAGCCCTTCTCAGGCAGTGTCTCATACATAGTTACTCATCAATGCAGTACTATAATATGTACTCATACACCTATACATACAGTCACACTCTACCACAACTCACACACCTAGTCAGTCATGCAAAAAATAAATTACATACTCATTTACTCATGTATACAGTTATATATGCTCCTCAAGACCTGGCTCTTTGAGCAGTGACAGACCCCTCCCCCCCCAGCGCCTTGAGACCCTTCCGGGTGAGTAGCACGCTTTACAAATGCCCATGATTGATTGATTGATTGATACACACCAACTGAGTTATTTCTACACACACCACATCACTTATTTATGCAGATACTAACACATTCTTACTGTCTCATACAATCACTTATACAAGCAGACAATTATTTATACACCCACTCTTCAAATTTCTCACTCTCATGTATAACCATTTATATACTCCAACACTGACAGATACTGCCTTAAAACATATGTAGTTACTTACACATATTCCACTGAGACAGTCATTCATTCACCAACAGACCCATACACACACTACCCAACCCATACAGCCCTTTACAGATTAACGTTTGAATCCATACAACTAAGGAATCACCCACTCAGACATCTATGTGCAGAGTCACCCCCCCCCCCCGCACCAAAACACACAGACACTCAGGCACCCATACAGATTCTCAGACAACAAATCAATAACCCATATAGATAGGGATATATGATGTTACAACGCGTACTTTTAGCACGCATACCATTACAACGGATTTTTTACAACAACACTACAACACAGATACTATTACAACGCATACCATTACAACGTAAGTATAGGTAAGTATATAATATTAATATATAATTTTAAAATATAATGTAAATATTTATTTATGTAATATTTAATTTAATTATTTGTAATATAATATTTTATTAAAATTATAAATTAAATTAATTTTAATTTTATTTTTTGAAAATATATGTTAAAAATACCCCTCTACCCCAAAACCCAAACCCAGCCCTAAAACCTAAAAATACCCCTGTACCCCAAAACCCAATAACCCAATAATTTTTTATTAAACTTATTAATTAAATTAATTTTAATTTTATTTTTTGAAAATATATGTTAAAAATACCCCTCTACCCCAAAACCCAAACCCAGCCCTAAAACCTAAAAATACCCCTGTACCCCAAAACCCAAATCCAACCCTAAAACCTAAAAATACCCCTGTTCCCCAAAACCCAAACCCAACCCTAAAACCTAAAAATACCCCTGTACCCCAAAACCCAAACCCAGCCCTAAAACCTAAAAATACCCCTGTACCCCAAAGCCCAAACCCAACCCTAAAACCTAAAAATACCCTATACCCCAAAACCCAAACCCAACCCTAAAACCTAAAAATACCCCTGTACCCCAAAACCCAAACCCAACCCTAAAACCTAAAAATACCCCTGTATCCCAAAACCAAAACGCAACCCTAAAACCTAAAAATACCCCTGTACCCCAAAACCCAAACCCAGCCCTAAAACCTAAAAATACCCCTGTACCCCAAAATCCAAACCCAGCCCTAAAACCCAAAAATACCCCTGTACCCCAAAACTCAAACCCAGCCCTAAAACCTAAAAATACCCCTGTACCCCAAAACCCAAACCCAACCCTAAAACTTAAAAATACCCCTGTACCCCAAAACCCAAACCCAGCCCTAAAACCTAAAAATACCCCTGTACCCCATAACAAAATACCACTAATAAATGTGTATAAAAAAAATAAACTTACCTATAATTATACTTACGTTGTAATGGTATGCGTTGTAATAGTATGTGCGTTGTAGTGTAATGCGTTGTAAAGGTATCCGTTGTAAAATGACCTGCATTGTAATAGTATGCGTTGTAATGGTAAGCGTTGTAAAAAATCTGTGGTAACAGTTACATACCATAGATAGTCATGTAGCTACTCACCAACCCATGCAGCCGCTTACACACCAATTGAGTGACTAATACACTTTCACACAGTTCAGTCACGTATACAGTCAGTCACGCACCTACTATATAATCCATTCAGGCAGGTGTAAATCCAATCATTCTTCAAACCACCTTGGCATAGATATATATGAAAAATATTTAAACTTTAGAAAAACACACACTCATTGGATGATGTCAATAGTGATGCCATCAGTGATTTTTAAATGCTAATTCCTAACTATAATGTCTGTAAAACCTACGGTTTATTCAGTGAATATATATATATGTATATATATATATATATATTACCTACTGGCGATAGCCAGTAGGTATATATAGTTAGGATTTTTTCTCTATGGAACTTTTGAAAATTCTATGTCTAATAACTTTGGCGTTTGTGGACGGAATTGGCTGAAATTTTCAGGAAAATGGCACATTTTGTTTCTGAGCAGCCCCTGAAAATTTGGGGGGGGTCGTCAAGGGGGGGCCGAGAAAAAAGGGGGGTCCCAAAACGCATTTTTCCCATTCATTTTTCCATAGGGCGGTTGGCCTCACTTTTAGCTCGAACGGCTGAATGGATTTGCACGAAACATGGCAAAATTGTAGGGACTGTTAGCCCGATGTGCCTTTGCTAGGTCTCAATATATGTGCTTCAGTGGATTTTGAGAAATTAACGTTCAAAAAAAGATATATATCTGTAACAGCGCTCCGGGCAGCGCTCCGGTTCGCGTACTTTTCGCGTAACGGAACTTTGCGATGCGAAGCTGATTGGCTCTCCGGTGTCTGTCAACATTCTAAACAGTCCGGAGTGGCCGCCATCTTGTCTCTCGGTAGGATCGAGAGACAAGAGGAGGCCGAAACAAAGGGGGAAATGAAGGAAAGGGGGCAAGGTAGACCCCTTCCGACCCCCTAGGATTGATGAGGGGGATATTATAGAGCGACGCGGGGCCCAAAAAAAAAAAAAAATCCGATTTTTTCGCCGTAGAGACGCGTCTTGGTACGCGAACCGGGCAGCTAACCGGGAAGCTAACCGGCAGTGTAACGGGAGTCTGAGGTGAAGCTGATTGGCTGTTAACATTGTAAACAGTCTGGAGCGGCCGCCATCTTGTCTCTCTGTGGGATCGAGAGACAAGAGGTGGAAAAAAAAATGTGTAAATGAAGGAAAGGGGTAAGGTAGACTCCTCCTGAACCCCTAGGATTGATGAGGGGGCTATTAAAGTTCCCCGCGGGGCAAAAGAAAACAAAAATTGCGATTGCGGTTTTGTTTGCGCTGCAGAGACGATACGTCACGGTTATGCGATGCATCATGAGGCGTCTCACGGGCTACGTGATACGTCATGTAATAAAGAATATATTTTACAGCTATAGATATTAGCTTTTAAAAAACCAATGAAATTCACTGAAAAAACCATAGGTTATAGACCATATATAGTTAGGAATTTGCATTTACAAAACCTTGAAAATTCACTGAAAAAACCATAGGTTATAGACCATATATAGTTAGGAATTAGCATTTACAAAATCTTATTTTATTCGCACAAAACCATTGAAATTCCATATATAGTTAGTTGCACTAACTATATATCGCGGACCCGCAATCCACTGCTAATGATGTCACATATTACATCATTCATGACATGGTCAGTGACATCACTGATGACATCACTAATGACATCTCAAATGTAGTATGGGACCCTGCTCACCACGTTCTTAGACACGCCCAAGCAGTTTGTGTTTAGAGGACTGCATTAAGCATCATGCAGTTTGTTCATGGCGTCTTGGGAGTGTTACTACCAGCCCGATTTTTGATTATTCAAGGTTGAGAGGCTGATGTTGAGCGTGGTAGGGGTGGAACCAGCACTGTCCTGGACAAGGAGCTGTCTTAAAACCCTCACTTCCTCCGCTCGTCTCCCCGTACACAGTGTTCCTGGAGACGTCAATGTAGTAGCAGCGTTTCTCCATTAGTATGGGCTGTCAGAGGTCTTCCCGGTTCATTACAATGTCAATAACGGCTCAGGCAGAAACTCCAGATTGCGTGATAAAGATTTATTCAGAAAGCATGGTCCAGATGATGTATTTCGGCTGCTGACCTGCGGCCTTGCCAACATAAGAAATGCTGCCCAAAGTCTTCTCAGGTCTCAGTACCACTTGCTGGGCGCAGGTGCATCAACCAGAGCTCATCAGCTTGTTAGCTCAAGGGAGCATTTTCAGATAGGAGGGGGTGTGCACACACTTCCTCACCCTCCAGCACTCAGTTTGCACTGATGCTTCATAATAAATGCAGTGAATGATAACACTCTCTTTGGTGTCAGGCTTTAGTTTTTCACCATTGTGGGTGCAGCCAATGCTGTGTATCTCTAGACACGTTTTTCAGGATAATTGTCCTTCTTTAGTAGAGAGGAACACTTTTTGGGGGGTACAAATGTGCGCTTGTGAGAGGTACTGAGACCTGAAAGAATTGTGGCAGCCTGCTCAGAAACCCCAGTTCGAAGCTTTTTATCTCTACTGATGACGGATGATATCCAGAAACACGTGTCTAGAGATTTACAGCACTAACCTGCACCAACTTGGGTGGAATACTCCAGTAAATATTCAAGTAAGCATGTACCATGAACGGCATTTACCATAATGCTAAGGGGCAAACTGTGCTGGGAGGTGAAGCATTGTGCTCCCACTAGGTGGGGAACAATGGGGCCTAAGATGGAATCAGTCTCAATGATGCGCCATTGTCTATTAATATTAGATCTGATTGTTCTCTCTTCCTTGCTGTACGTGATGACCAATCAAGTGCCAACAACACCACTCGTATTTGTGTCAGGGGTAGCAGTGGCATTCTCCTGTTTCTGGTCAATATAACCCTCTCCATGCTTAAACTGGACTGTGTCCACACATGACAACCCTTACACACAGAGACCAGTCCGGGTTTATACCCACCAGAAACACAGCGCTGAATGTCTGAGGCTTCTTATAAGTGCTGGAGGCAGACTCATATAGGAAAGTGGTGGCAACGGTCTTTTCAGTGGATTTAGAGAAGGCATTTAACAGCCTGAAGTGGCCGTATTTATTCGATGCGATGCAGAAGGTTGGACTGGGAGATATGTTTGTGGGCTGGACAGATCTCTTATATTCCGACTCTACTGCTAGAGTTAAAACAGGTGGGCTAATATTGGACACCTGTAGAATAGGACGGGGTTCCTGCTCTCCACCCTCCTGTTCGCCCTGGCGATGGAGCAGTTTGCGGCTAGAGCTAGAACAGGCCAATACTATTAAGGGCTTAATGTTTTTCGGCAGATCCATGACATTGCACTTTATGCGGATGACCTACTGATATTCTTGCCAGATTTGGGAGAGGCTCTTCGGGGTGCAAAATAATTATTACAGGCTCTAGGCAGAGTAGCGGGGCTGAAGGTGAACTGGGCAAAGTCCTGTTTATTCCCAGCGATGGAGGGTAGGATAAGCCCACAAGAGACTGAGGGAGTGAGATGGGAGAATAGGAGCTTGATGTACCTAGCTACCCAGGTATACCACATTCATGGAGACATCCTGGAGGGTAACATAGGGAGAGCCATTACAGGAACCAAAAGTAGTTTTGACTTCTGGGGCTCTTTACCATTGTCAGTGGCCGGCCAGGTATCTCTACTTAAGAAGGTACCTCTGCTGATATTGTTGCATTACTTTGGGACCCTGCCAGTCTGGATACCAACGAGGTACTTCATCCAACTTAAGGCTGACTTTGAGGCCTACTACCTTTTAGCACAGTTACAGTGGATCACAAAGTGGGTGCGGAGTCACATCTGGGGGTTGAAGGAGACGAGGTAGGACTCCGTGGCCTTAAGAGTGATATCCCCATTTGTATTGAGGCATCCTGTTAGATTCTTGGCCCTCCCATTGGAGTTATGCACTGCCGGCAGTGTTGTAATAGGTGCCTGAGTCGAGCCAAAATTAGATGCCCTTATGCCCCAGAAATTCTGTTACTTATGTGCGAGGCCATGCCACATGGGGCCAGTTGGCAGAGATTTACGTTGTGGGTGGAATAAGGGCTGGTTACTATAGGAGACTTATATGAGGAGGGCCCAATGATCCTATTCAACAATTTGGAAGATCGATATGACTTACCCAGGGTGGACTTCCTGTTGCACTCCACCCTTACCACAGCCATACAAAAACACTAGGAAGTGGGACTCATTGAGCTACGGACGTCACTGGAATGCCAGTACCTGGTAATGGCGGCAGGTACTTTTAAGACGGTCACTTCTTTATACAGGCGAATAAAGTGGGAAACACTGCTACGCTTAACCGAGTTGCGATTAAAGTGGGAGGCGGACCTCAGTAAGGTTATTCCAGTGAAAAACTAGTGGGAGCTAGTTGAGAGGGCTTGGAAGAGCACCAGGAATGTCAGAGTCCAAATAGTGCCTTTTTATATTCTACACAGGGCATACATTACCCCAGAGAAGATTAATAAGTATTTTGAGTCCCAAGAAGCAGCTTGCCCGCAATGTAATAGGAAAGGAGCAGATTTCAAACATATGTTCTGGTCCTGCCCGCCACTGGGTAGATTTTGGGAAGAGGTAACTACGCTGTTGGCAGTTATTACTGACAGGGAAGTCGAGGCGTCTCAGGGGTACTGCCTGCTACACTGATTTTCACACATGACTAAAAACAAAATCACAAGAAAATTTCTAGATATGGTCTTAGTACTAGCTAAAAGGGATATACCCATGCACTGGAAAGCAAGACAAGGCCCAAATATAGCCAGATGGGAGAAAGAACTCATTAAGTGAGCAGAATGTGAAGAAATAATTAAGATGCAAATAGCAAAATGAACAGGAAGCAAGAATGCACTGGAAGCAGCAAGAGCATGGGAAACCTTAGTAGTACTACTCTGGACTCCAGATGATGCTAAAGATGAGGAATCGGTAGGAGAACCGCTGGTGGGGGTAGTCTAGGCCCTACATACCCCCGACCAACTTATAGACCCAGGGAGTTGGACAGCAACCCTAGTACTTTGCTGCCCTCATTGACCGAGGGTTGCTAAAGTGATACCTCAGACAATCATGAAACACAGCCTGAAGCAGAAGCTTATCCCAAATATGTAATTTGTACATAAGTGACACGCCTGGGGGGAGGGAAGGGAGGTGGGCTAGTTGGGGGGAGGGAGATTGACTTAGAGATTGAAGATATATGGAGCAATCCAATAAACAAACACAAATTGCTCCCGACCTTTGGTTTGCTGGGGGAGGAGGGAGGACTCATGATTGAAGCGAGGACCTATGTTCCTTTTGTTTTGTTTTCCTACTGAGATGTATGTATCGTACCTATAGGTGAAGATAAATAAGAAAATAAAAGATGCAATGTGGGTAGAGCAGAACATTAGCATGAAAAATAAAAGGTGTTTATGAGCAGAGGAGATGCTGACTACTAATAGGAGAAATGGAACTGAAGTTATTTCATTCTACTAGTCAAAAAACCTTTTGGTTAAGGAACACACAAAATCTCTTAACTACAGCTGTCGAGCAGTGCTGACAGAAATAGGCAAACACTTTGTTTTACTTTATTCACAACACAGGCCTTTTGCGTAACAAACAACCTGATAGAAGATGTGCTGATGTGTTTGAAAATATATCTCTATTATATTTTCTGGAATGCAGACCTCAAAGAGAAGAGCATACCCCACAACACATATTAGCTGCAAATAACCAATCAAGTGGAAAAATACCTTCTCTAATGCTTTGTTCATGTACTGGATGGCCTCTAGATATGTGAAACGCTCCTCATTAGTGACAGTCATTGCACCTGAAGGCCCTTGGCTGCATCTCTCATCAAAATCCAGCAGAATCAAATTCACCACGACTACACGCATCAAAATTAATTACTGAAATGTTCTTGAAGGACCAGCACCATAAGAGGTTCTTTTGACAGTACCTACCCATTCTTCTGATTCGCCAGCAAGGCTCTATGGAGTTCTAGGTCCCACAAATGTATTGCTTGTCGTAATGGACTACTCTTTGTTCTGCCTGACACTACACAACATGCAGTGCTTGGGCTCTCTAAGACATTCAATAGTCATGAGCCCCCCACATTTGCCATACAATGATGTGCTACACAGATTGATATGGTGGCACTCAATGACACCAGATTGGGCTCCATCTTTTTGGTAGACCATACTGCTTCTCCCATTTTTCCATGAAGCCTTTGAGGTCTGATGTATCTACCCCTGTTGGGAACACAATGGTATGGAAGCAGCCTTTTTATGGTTCACCAGATGAATGTTGTTCTCTTTTATAGGCACACAACTCGAACCCTTAATTTCATTTGTTTCCAAGGCCTTTTCCTGGTCATATGGATTTTGTCCAGTTTGTCTGCTTCAACTGTGTCCTTTTCTGTCCTTTGCAGCATCTATAGAATCACATACATTGAGGGTTATAAAATCATTGCGGCTCTAATTTATGGGGAGTCATTCAGTGGCGGCTCCTCCGCTAAGGTGGAGGAGCATCGAACCAGCAGTAAAAGACAGGAAAATAAATGATAATAACGCAATGTTGTTATCATGTTATTCTTCCCTGCAGCAGCAGCATGTGGGCGGGGCTGCTCTGCTGACAGAGCAGGGGATGAGTGGTGGCCACACTAAAGTGTGCATGATGCTTTGACTGGGCCTCTTGCGCCCTTTAGCATGTTCTCCATACAGGCTGCATTACAGCCTGCATGGAGAACATGCCCAGGCCCCATCTGAGCACTGAACCACGGCACTCAGACTAATCATAACGCTGCATTGCAGCATTGTGATTGGTTTAGGAGAGCCAAACACAAAGCTGCATTGCAGCATTGTGTTAGGCTCAGGGGAGCCTGGCTACTTCCTGTTCGTCGGAGGAGAGACAATGTGGGACACAGCGACAAGGAGGTAAGTGAATTTTTCTTTTTTCCAGTTATACCTCCTTACCCACTCGCTCCCCTCGACCACACCAGATCTGCGCTGGATGCCACTGGAGTGTCAGGGTCTGACCCTTGCGCCTACAGAGTCAGATATCAAGTCGTTTACACAGGGACTACAATTCCCAGAAAGCCCAACAAGGAGTGGCTTTAGGGTATTTAAGGCGAGCATGCACGTAAGACTATGTGCATAATTCTGCAAGCGAAACACGGATGGTGTCCTCACGGCTGCAGAACTTGGATTGCATCGGGATTGGTATCGGAGGATACAGCGGCTGATGGGCTCAGCAGGGAGAGACCCCCTCATTTCTCCAAACTCGCGGTCAGTATTCAGACAGGAGTTCTTTGCTGATCGAGCACTACAGTGAGCATTTAAGAAGGAAAGACTCTCAAATGAGTCTTCAGTTTCTGTGAGTCTAGTCTCCTTACACGGAAGCTACTTCTATGGCTGTGGCGGTAGCGTGACAAAGAGCAATTGTGTGTTCGTGCATGAAGGCATAGCACAGTGCTACTTCACCAGTAAGGTACTGTAGGCGATAGCACTGACAACTATTATCTTTTTATATTATTGGCTTGTTTTTCTTGGAGTTTGACTTTAAAGACTCCTGGATATCTTTGTTATATTCTTTCCCAGAGGAACTATGGAACTTTGGCTAATGGATACCTTGGGGGTTACTGTTGCATCCTTTGAGAACGTCAGGAGCCATTCAACTTTAGTGTTTGTTTTTTTAGACATTCTTCAAATTTTTGGGCATTGAGGAGACACTACTTCTATTATCTTTTCTTCTGGTTCTTCCTTTATTTTATGAGGAATTGCACAACAGGGTATGTATGTGGAAGGAAGGTGGTGTGAATGCAATAATAATATATGTGATTTACATCATAGGTATATCCTCCTCCTGTAGTGAGCAGTATCATTGCTGAGTATAGAGAGTTGATAAGGAACACGATGGATGTTGGAAACTGGCTTTTCAGGTACTACTTCTTTTTAGTGAGATCATTGGAGTGTAGCAGAAAAGTTTAGCATAATTTAATCTATGTGTTTTTTTGTTTTCAGGTATCCCCTTCCCTGCTGTTCCTACCCTAATTCCTTTCCCTCACTTGATCACCTCAATACTCTGTGTCTCTTGTGTCAGAGTTGGGGATATCGAGAGGTGGACCCCTTTGAGCATCACCTGGATCCCGTGGAGTACCTGTGGCCCTGACAGAATTATGCACCCACGAACATTACTCCCCCCGGTCCAGGTGATTTACAAATATGGCCTCCTTGGATGAAGTTTTACAGGCATTATTAGTCGTTCAGCAAGAGTTAGCAGCATCTAGAGCGAAAACAGCTGCACTTAGAGAAAGGGTGGAAAGACAGTCTAGGAACCCTTTTGATGTTTCCTCATCACAAATCCATATCCATGTTCCACCACCCATACCCTTTGCCAGCCCTGAACATTATTCTGGGGATCCCATGAAAATAAAGACCTTTTTAACACAAGTAGCATTGCACCTTTCCTGTAAACCTGCTTCCTTCCCCAACAACCATAGTAGGGTGGCATTTGCCATATTGTATTTAACCGGGGATGCTGCTAATTGGGTAGTCCCATTGGTAAAACATGACAATCCACTGCTATCAGATTGGAATGCTTTTTGTAGGGAGTTTGAAAGGGTTTTTGACCAAAGGGCAACCACGTTTAGTGCTGACAGGGAGCTGTTGGAACTGAAACAGTGAAAGCAGGATTTAGTTACATATTTAACGTCTTTCAACAGATTAATAGCTGAAACAGCCTGGCCAGAGAAAAAACGCATGTCACTTTACTATCAAGGTCTACTGGATGATATGAAGGACGTGCTGGCCCAGATTGATCCCCAACCCACTACTTACACAGACCTACATAATCTGACCTTATGCTTAGATCACCGTCTGGCAGAAAGGGGAGGGGAACATAGACGAGGTGACAGATCCTGTAATTACATGGACAGAGGCAATAGACCACATAACACATCCAGCGATGTAGGACCAGAACCCATGGAATTGGGGGCCATAAGAGCTCCTTTGACCAGAGCAGAGAGAGAGAGTCGCCGAGTACAGAGTCTAGGTATGTACTGCGGGAAGAGGGGTTATTTTGTAAGGGAATGCCCCCATAAACCTAAGGGCAGGGAACATTCTGTTCCAACAAGAAAGTGGCAACACCTACTGTTATAGTCACGGATAGTGAGGCATCGACTTTGGTGGCGGCAGAGGAAGATGCACCACAGAGACAGGAGGTCAGGTTACCTTTATTAGTGGCTATTGACGCAAAGGACACAGAAACCCATTAGGTACTCTCTATGGATCTTACATCAGGCTCACAGATGTTCCAAGTGTGGGTAATTGTTGACTCAGGGGCTACTGGGAATTGTATTGATACTGGGTTGGTTGATCGGCTCGAGTTACGACACATACCTAGAGAGACTCCTGAGAAGGTGTTCGCTGTGGATGGGAAACCCATTAAGTCAGGTTCCATTACGGAGCAGACAGGGAGAGTTGGATTTGTTTTGAAGGGGGAAGTGCAGGATCATGTTGAGGACATCACGTTGAACATTATTGAGGCACCTCAATATGAGGTAATACTGGGAATGCCATGGCTGTGGCAGCATAATCCTCAGGTTGACTGGAATAGGAAGACACAGACTTTCAGTCAGAGGGGTGTATATTGCACTGTTTACATACTCCTGGATCTCCTTTACTGGCGCTTACGCAAGTGTTCCATCTAGCTACTGCTGCAGAACAAGAAACAGTGCTTCCCTCGGAGTATGCTTCTTACAAGGATGTGTTCAAAAAAAAAAAAGGCAGAGAGATTTCCCCCTCACCGTACCTATGACTGCCAGATGGATCTGATACTGGGAGCCACCATCCCTTCTTACCGGGTATACGCTTTATCTGAGCCAGAGACAAAACATTAAAAAAATTAAATTTTTTGTAGCAAGCCTCAGCAAGGCCTGCCAGTGCAAAGGATTCACCCTTCTTTGCTCAGGGTCCTCAGACCAATAGTAAGAAGTTGGCACAGAAACTGGAATAGAAAACAAAGTATTTATTAAACCTCATGAGGTGGAACCACAACCATACAAGACCCTTCGGTAGTGTATGAAGTAGCACACTGACTAGAAGGAGCTTCGTCCTTTTATACCCACACAGGGGTTGAAATGAAGGCGGTACAAGACACAGAGTGTTGGTTTCAAATACATATAAGGTCATACAGAGAGTGTGCTAGCAACAAGTGGGAAGGGCTGACAGTAAGCTAATTCTGGTGGATACATCTCGACAGTTACAAGTTAGGAACAGCTGTAAGCTCTACTGGGCACGTGCAAAGCAAAGGAGGATAAATATATCCTGTCTCTAGGCAGATTTCAAGAGAAGTTTACAGGAAGGTAGGACAGAGAACATGGTAAGCACACGGCAAACAAAATGGCTGACAGGAATACTAAATGGATTCCATAAAAGGACAAGATAATCTCAAAATACAGGATGTCTTCTGCTAATGCTTAATCTAATCGCTGTTAATTTACAACAGACGACCCTTTCAGCATTAGTTGAAGACATTCGTCTGTCTAGGGTAATCTAGATCTGCATCCTGTACATTGATGTTCATCAACTCAGTAACTTCACTATTTAGCATTTGTTGTGCTTTTGTAATACCTCTTTTTGCAGGTATACAAGCAGTGATGCACAAGGAGTAAATCATGGGACCACATTGTATACAAGTACAGCATGTAAATTGTATCACCAGCCGTATACATAGAATAGTTAGTAGCTTCCAGTCCCAAGTAACAAAGAGTATCCAAATCCAGTTTGAAAATGTCCATGTACCAGTCTTTGGGTGAACGTCTGCACCAATCTTATGTAGCTTAGAGATTGCATCATAATCTCAAGGTGAGTGGTCTCTGATGAAAATGCAGCAACTGCTACCGATGATGCAGCATGCACCACCTCGATCAGCCAAAATTACATCAAACGCCATCCGATTTTGGAGTGCTACAATTCTTGCAATTTGCAGGTCTTCTGTAATGTTCCGAAGCGCCATAGCTGTCTGATTGCTGACAGCTTCCACTACACGAGTCAATCGTCTGATTTTTCTGCAACTCAATGCAGCACCCACAAAGAAAAACAAACCCAAATTGAAATCAACATATTGTTGCAGAGTGGTGTCCCTCTGATCAATCTTGTCAGTACTTTATGTTCATTTATATCTATTCTTAGAAATATTATTGTACAGTTTCAGATCACGATGATATGAGGCAGATGCTAAAAACACAGGTGGTAACAGAAATGATATATAACATACCCCTGACCAACCAACAGGTAATTGGTAATATCCTTTATTACCGCACACAAAATAGGTGTTGTGTGACGATATAAAACATGCTTTTGCTCTAGTTACAGAAATCACAAAAGGTCTAATGTTCTTCATATTCCTCACATTTGTGAAGACATATGGTGTCGAAATATTGTCCGGTTGGTATTCATCCCATTCCCATTTAGTCCCTTTAGCTTGAGGGTAACCGTCTTTATCTTGGTAACATTCTTTATTTAATTGAAAAATCATTCCACATACTGAAGGTTTTCCATAAGCAAACAAAAAGGCATACCAAGCTTGACATTAACCATTATGGGAAAACGGTAGAGGAATGAAAGGCACTCCTTCTTTCTTTTGATGTGCAGGTATCTTCCCACACACCCAACAATTGGTGGTATTCGTGGCATTATGTGTATGATGCAACATCTGGATAAAGGTGTTATTTAGGTAGGATTGTCGATGCTTTTGTTCATGATAGGGAAGCGTAAAATAGTTATGTTCCACTGGAACCGGCGTAGTGGCAACAAAAACCTGTCGAGCAGGAGCCACTTTCTTAACAAACCAGGGGGCATATTACCAAGCAATAGCGATAATTATCGCTATTGCTTGGTTAGCGTGAAACAATTTACGCCGAGCTGCGGCGATTTTTATCGCAGATAAACCTTGGTATTACCAAGGTTTATCGCAAATGCGATAAAAATCGGCCGCAATGCATGAATATCGCTGAAAAGTCCGCGATATGCATGCATTAGCGAGCTAATGCTCTTAGCCATGTTATCCACCTCTCATTGGATAACATGGCTAAGAACTGCTCAGGGCAGGTGTTAGCCTTTGGAGATATTGAGGGGGGGTTTCGCACTCCGACTCACCCACCAGCAGGTGTGCCCCAGGAGCATCATGGTCGATGCAGTCTCTTAATAGCGTGTGCGCTATTGCGTTGAAAGTGTGTCGTAGCAAGGTTGCAGCACCAACTCTGGACACCGGTGTTTCGGAATTCTTGTTCCTCGTCAGCAGAGTGTAGGTTTTTCGGGGTTAGCTGTGCAGGCTGCCAAGTGTTCTCAGGTATGTACCTCTCTGGCGCGGGTGCGATCTCCGAGCACGTCAGCTCTAGCTCGAGGGAGCCAATCAACTTTGAGGGGGGGGGGTTTCGCACTCCGACTCACCCACCAGCAGGTGTGCCCCAGGAGCATCATGGTCGATGCAGTCTCTTAATAGCGTGTGCGCTATTGCGTTGAAAGTGTGTCGTAGCAAGGTTGCAGCACCAACTCTGGACACCGGTGTTTCGGAATTCTTGTTCCTCGTCAGCAGAGTGTAGGTTTTTCGGGGTTAGCTGTGCAGGCTGCCAAGTGTTCTCAGGTATGTACCTCTCTGGCGCGGGTGCGATCTCCGAGCTCGTCAGCTCTAGCTCGAGGGAGCCAATCAACTTTGAGGGGGGGGGTTTCGCACTCCGACTCACCCACCAGCAGGTGTGCCCCAGGAGCATCATGGTCGATGCAGTCTCTTAATAGCGTGTGCGCTATTGCGTTGAAAGTGTGTCGTAGCAAGGTTGCAGCACCAACTCTGGACACCGGTGTTTCGGAATTCTTGTTCCTCGTCAGCAGAGTGTAGGTTTTTCGGGGTTAGCTGTGCAGGCTGCCAAGTGTTCTCAGGTATGTACCTCTCTGGCGCGGGTGCGATCTCCGAGCTCGTCAGCTCTAGCTCGAGGGAGCCAATCAACTTTGAGGGGGGGGGTTTCGCACTCCGACTCACCCACCAGCAGGTGTGCCCCAGGAGCATCATGGTCGATGCAGTCTCTTAATAGCGTGTGCGCTATTGCGTTGAAAGTGTGTCGTAGCAAGGTTGCAGCACCAACTCTGGACACCGGTGTTTCGGAATTCTTGTTCCTCGTCAGCAGAGTGTAGGTTTTTCGGGGTTAGCTGTGCAGGCTGCCAAGTGTTCTCAGGTATGTACCTCTCTGGCGCGGGTGCGATCTCCGAGCTCGTCAGCTCTAGCTCGAGGGAGCCAATCAACTTTGAGGGGGGGTTTCGCACTCCGACTCACCCACCAGCAGGTGTGCCCCAGGAGCATCATGGTCGATGCAGTCTCTTAATAGCGTGTGCGCTATTGCGTTGAAAGTGTGTCGTAGCAAGGTTGCAGCACCAACTCTGGACACCGGTGTTTCGGAATTCTTGTTCCTCGTCAGCAGAGTGTAGGTTTTTCGGGGTTAGCTGTGCAGGCTGCCAAGTGTTCTCAGGTATGTACCTCTCTGGCGCGGGTGCGATCTCCGAGCTCGTCAGCTCTAGCTCGAGGGAGCCAATCAACTTTGAAGGGGGGGGGTTTCGCACTCCGACTCACCCACCAGCAGGTGTGCCCCAGGAGCATCATGGTCGATGCAGTCTCTTATTAGCGTGTGCGCTATTGCGTTGAAAGTGTGTCGTAGCAAGGTTGCAGCACCAACTCTGGACACCGGTGTTTCGGAATTCTTGTTCCTCGTCAGCAGAGTGTAGGTTTTTCGGGGTTAGCTGTGCAGGCTGCCAAGTGTTCTCAGGTATGTACCTCTCTGGCGCGGGTGCGATCTCCGAGCTCGTCAGCCCTAGCTCGAGGGAGCCAATCAACTTTGAGGGGGGGGGTTTTGCACTCCGACTCACCCACCAGCAGGTGTGCCCCAGGAGCATCATGGTCGATGCAGTCTCTTAATAGCGTGTGCGCTATTGCGTTGAAAGTGTGTCGTAGCAAGGTTGCAGCACCAACTCTGGACACCGGTGTTTCGAAATTCTTGTTCCTCGTCAGCAGAGTGTAGGTTTTTCGGGGTTAGCTGTGCAGGCTGCCAAGTGTTCTCAGGTATGTACCTCTCTGGCGCGGGTGCGATCTCCGAGCTCGTCAGCTCTAGCTCGAGGGAGCCAATCAACTTTGAGGGGGGGGGGTTTCGCACTCCGACTCACCCACCAGCAGGTGTGCCCCAGGAGCATCATGGTCGATGCAGTCTCTTAATAGCGTGTGCGCTATTGCGTTGAAAGTGTGTCGTAGCAAGGTTGCAGCACCAACTCTGGACACCGGTGTTTCGGAATTCTTGTTCCTCGTCAGCAGAGTGTAGGTTTTTCGGGGTTAGCTGTGCAGGCTGCCAAGTGTTCTCAGGTATGTACCTCTCTGGCGCGGGTGCCATCTCCGAGCTCGTCAGCTCTAGCTCGAGGGAGCCAATCAATTTTGAGGGGGGGGGGTTCGCACTCCGACTCACCCACCAGCAGGTGTGCCCCAGGAGCATCATGGTCGATGCAGTCTCTTAATAGCGTGTGCGCTATTGCGTTGAAAGTGTGTCGTAGCAAGGTTGCAGCACCAACTCTGGACACCGGTGTTTCGGAATTCTTGTTCCTCGTCAGCAGAGTGTAGGTTTTTCGGGGTTAGCTGTGCAGGCTGCCAAGTGTTCTCAGGTATGTACCTCTCTGGCGCGGGTGCGATCTCCGAGCTCGTCAGCTCTAGCTCGAGGGAGCCAATCAACTTTGAGGGGGGGGGTTTCGCACTCCGACTCACCCACCAGCAGGTGTGCCCCAGGAGCATCATGGTCGATGCATTCTCTTAATAGCGTGTGCGCTATTGCGTTGAAAGTGTGTCGTAGCAAGGTTGCAGCACCAACTCTGGACACCGGTGTTTCGGAATTCTTGTTCCTCGTCAGCAGAGTGTAGGTTTTTCGGGGTTAGCTGTGCAGGCTGCCAAGTGTTCTCAGGTATGTACCTCTCTGGCGCGGGTGCGATCTCCGAGCTCGTCAGCTCTAGCTCGAGGGAGCCAATCAACTTTGAGGGGGGGGGGGTTTCGCACTCCGACTCACCCACCAGCAGGTGTGCCCCATGAGCATCATGGTCGATGCAGTCTCTTAATAGCGTGTGCGCTATTGCATTGAAAGTGTGTCGTAGCAAGGTTGCAGCACCAACTCTGGACACCTGTGTTTCGGAATTCTTGTTCCTCGTCAGCAGAGTGTAGGTTTTTCGGGGTGAGCTGTGCAGGCTGCCAAGTGTTCTCAGGTATGTACCTCTCTGGCGCGGGTGCGATCTCCAAGCTCGTCAGCTCTAGCTCGAGGGAGCCAATCAACTTTGAGGGGGGGGGGGTTTCGCACTCCGACTCACCCACCAGCAGGTGTGCCCCAGGAGCATCATGGTCGATGCAGTCTCTTAATAGCGTGTGCGCTATTGCGTTGAAAGTGTGTCGCAGCAAGGTTGCAGCACCAACTCTGGACACCGGTGTTTCGGAATTCTTGTTCCTCGTCAGCAGAGTGTAGGTTTTTCGGGGTTAGCTGTGCAGGCTGCCAAGTGTTCTCAGGTATGTACCTCTCTGGCGCGGGTGCGATCTCCGAGCTCGTCAGCTCTAGCTCGAGGGAGCCAATCAACTTTGAGGGGGGGGTTTCGCACTCCGACTCACCCACCAGCAGGTGTGCCCCAGGAGCATCATGGTCGATGCAGTCTCTTAATAGCGTGTGCGCTATTGCGTTGAAAGTGTGTCGTAGCAAGGTTGCAGCACCAACTCTGGACACCGGTGTTTCGGAATTCTTGTTCCTCGTCAGCAGAGTGTAGGTTTTTCGGGGTTAGCTGTGCAGGCTGCCAAGTGTTCTCAGGTATGTACCTCTCTGGCGCGGGTGCGATCTCCGAGCTCGTCAGCTCTAGCTCGAGGGAGCCAATCAACTTTGAGGGGGGGGGGGTTTCGCACTCCGACTCACCCACCAGCAGGTGTGCCCCAGGAGCATCATGGTCGATGCAGTCTCTTAATAGCGTGTGCGCTATTGCGTTGAAAGTGTGTCGTAGCAAGGTTGCAGCACCAACTCTGGACACCGGTGTTTCGGAATTCTTGTTCCTCGTCAGCAGAGTGTAGGTTTTTCGGGGTTAGCTGTGCAGGCTGCCAAGTGTTCTCAGGTATGTACCTCTCTGGCGCGGGTGCCATCTCCAAGCTCGTCAGCTCTAGCTCGAGGGAGCCAATCAATTTTGAGGGGGGGGGTTTCGCACTCCGACTCACCCACCAGCAGGTGTGCCCCAGGAGCATCATGGTCGATGCAGTCTCTTAATAGCGTGTGCGCTATTGCGTTGAAAGTGTGTCGTAGCAAGGTTGCAGCACCAACTCTGGACACCGGTGTTTCGGAATTCTTGTTCCTCGTCAGCAGAGTGTAGGTTTTTCGGGGTTAGCTGTGCAGGCTGCCAAGTGTTCTCAGGTATGTACCTCTCTGGCGCGGGTGCGATCTCCGAGCTCGTCAGCTCTAGCTCGAGGGAGCCAATCAACTTTGAGGGGGGGGGTTTCGCACTCCGACTCACCCACCAGCAGGTGTGCCCCAGGAGCATCATGGTTGATGCATTCTCTTAATAGCGTGTGCGCTATTGCGTTGAAAGTGTGTCGTAGCAAGGTTGCAGCACCAACTCTGGACACCGGTGTTTCGGAATTCTTGTTCCTCGTCAGCAGAGTGTAGGTTTTTCGGGGTTAGCTGTGCAGGCTGCCAAGTGTTCTCAGGTATGTACCTCTCTGGCGCGGGTGCGCTCTCCGAGCTCGTCAGCTCTAGCTCGAGGGAGCCAATCAACTTTGAGGGGGGGGGGGTTTTGCACTCCGACTCACCCACCAGCAGGTGTGCCCCATGAGCATCATGGTCGATGCAGTCTCTTAATAGCGTGTGCGCTATTGCATTGAAAGTGTGTCGTAGCAAGGTTGCAGCACCAACTCTGGACACCTGTGTTTCGGAATTCTTGTTCCTCGTCAGCAGAGTGTAGGTTTTTCGGGGTTAGCTGTGCAGGCTGCCAAGTGTTCTCAGGTATGTACCTCCCCGGCGCGGGTGCGATCTCCGAGCTCGTCAGCTCTAGCTCGAGGGAGCCAATCAACTTTGAGGGGGGGGGTTGCGCACTCCGACTCACCCACCAGCAGGTGTGCCCCAGGAGCATCATGGTCGATGCAGTCTCTTAATAGCGTGTGCGCTATTGCGTTGAAAGTGTGTCGTAGCAAGGTTGCAGCACCAACTCTGGACACCGGTGTTTCGAAATTCTTGTTCCTCGTCAGCAGAGTGTAGGTTTTTCAGGGTTAGCTGTGCAGGCTGCCAAGTGTTCTCAGGTATGTACCTCTCTGGCGCGGGTGCGATCTCCGAGCTCGTCAGCTCTAGCTCGAGGGAGCCAATCAACTTTGAGGGGGGGGGGGGGTTTCGCACTCCGACTCACCCACCAGCAGGTGTGCCCCAGGAGCATCATGGTCGATGCAGTCTCTTAATAGCGTGTGCGCTATTGCGTTGAAAGTGTGTCGTAGCAAGGTTGCAGCACCAACTCTGGACACCGGTGTTTCGGAATTCTTGTTCCTCGTCAGCAGAGTGTAGGTTTTTCGGGGTTAGCTGTGCAGGCTGCCAAGTGTTCTCAGGTATGTACCTCTCTGGCGCGGGTGCGATCTCCGAGCTCGTCAGCTCTAGCTCGAGGGAGCCAATCAACTTTGAGGGGGGGGGGGTTTCGCACTCCGACTCACCCACCAGCAGGTGTGCCCCATGAGCATCATGGTCGATGCAGTCTCTTAATAGCGTGTGCGCTATTGCATTGAAAGTGTGTCGTAGCAAGGTTGCAGCACCAACTCTGGACACCTGTGTTTCGGAATTCTTGTTCCTCGTCAGCAGAGTGTAGGTTTTTCGGGGTTAGCTGTGCAGGCTGCCAAGTGTTCTCAGGTATGTACCTCCCCGGCGCGGGTGCGATCTCCGAGCTCGTCAGCTCTAGCTCGAGGGAGCCAATCAACTTTGAGGGGGGGGGGTTTCGCACTCCGACTCACCCACCAGCAGGTGTGCCCCAGGAGCATCATGGTCGATGCAGTCTCTTAATAGCGTGTGCGCTATTGCGTTGAAAGTGTGTCGTAGCAAGGTTGCAGCACCAACTCTGGACACCGGTGTTTCGGAATTCTTGTTCCTCGTCAGCAGAGTGTAGGTTTTTCGGGGTTAGCTGTGCAGGCTGCCAAGTGTTCTCAGGTATGTACCTCTCTGGCGCGGGTGCGATCTCCGAGCTTGTCAGCTCTAGCTCGAGGGAGCCAATCAACTTTGAGGGGGGGGTTTCGCACTCCGACTCACCCACCAGCAGGTGTGCCCCAGGAGCATCATGGTCGATGCAGTCTCTTAATAGCGTGTGCGCTATTGCGTTGAAAGTGTGTCGTAGCAAGGTTGCAGCACCAACTCTGGACACCGGTGTTTCGGAATTCTTGTTCCTCGTCAGCAGAGTGTAGGTTTTTCGGGGTTAGCTGTGCAGGCTGCCAAGTGTTCTCAGGTATGTACCTCTCTGGCGCGGGTGCGATCTCCGAGCTCGTCAGCTCTAGCTCGAGGGAGCCAATCAACTTTGAGGGGGGGGGTTTCGCACTCCGACTCACCCACCAGCAGGTGTGCCCCAGGAGCATCATGGTCGATGCAGTCTCTTAATAGCGTGTGTGCTATTGCGTTGAAAGTGTGTCGTAGCAAGGTTGCAGCACCAACTCTGGACACTGGTGTTTCGGAATTCTTGTTCCTCGTCAGCAGAGTGTAGGTTTTTCGGGGTTAGCTGTGCAGGCTGCCAAGTGTTCTCAGGTATGTACCTCTCTGGCGCGGGTGCGATCTCCGAGCACCCGCGCCAGAGAGGTACATACCTGAGAACACTTGGCAGCCTGCACAGCTAATTTCGAAAAACCTACACTCTGCTGACGAGGAACAAGAATTCCGAAACACCGGTGTCCAGAGTTGGTGCTGCAACCTTGCTACTACACACTTTCAACGCAATAGCGCACACGCTATTAAGAGACTGCATCGACCATGATGCTCCTGGGGCACACCTGCTGGTGGGTGAGTCGGAGTGCGAAACCCCCCCCCCCTCAAAATTGATTGGCTCCCTCGAGCTAGAGCTGACGAGCTCGGAGATCGCACCCGCGCCAGAGAGGTACATACCTGAGAACACTTGGCAGCCTGCACAGCTAACCCCGAAAAACCTACACTCTGCTGACGAGGAACAAGAATTCCGAAACACCGGTGTCCAGAGTTGGTGCTGCAACCTTGCTACGACACACTTTCAACGCAATAGCGCACACGCTATTAAGAGACTGCATCGACCATGATGCTCCTGGGGCACACCTGCTGGTGGGTGAGTCGGAGTGCGAACCCCCCCCCCTCAAAGTTGATTGGCTCCCTCGAGCTAGAGCTGACGAGCTCGGAGATGGCACCCGCGCCAGAGAGGTACATACCTGAGAACACTTGGCAGCCTGCACAGCTAACCCCGAAAAACCTACACTCTGCTGACGAGGAACAAGAATTCCGAAACACCGGTGTCCAGAGTTGGTGCTGCAACCTTGCTACGACACACTTTCAACGCAATAGCGCACACGCTATTAAGAGACTGCATCGACCATGATGCTCCTGGGGCACACCTGCTGGTGGGTGAGTCGGAGTGCGAAACCCCCCCCCTCAAAGTTGATTGGCTCCCTCGAGCTAGAGCTGACGAGCTCGGAGATCGCACCCGCGCCAGAGAGGTACATACCTGAGAACACTTGGCAGCCTGCACAGCTAACCCCGAAAAACCTACACTCTGCTGACGAGGAACAAGAATTCCGAAACACCGGTGTCCAGAGTTGGTGCTGCAACCTTGCTACAACACACTTTCAACGCAATAGCGCACACGCTATTAAGAGACTGCATCGACCATGATGCTCCTGGGGCACACCTGCTGGTGGGTGAGTCGGAGTGCGAAACCCCCCCCCTCAAAGTTGATTGGCTCCCTCGAGCTAGAGCTGACGAGCTCGGAGATCGCACCCGCGCCAGAGAGGTACATACCTGAGAACGCTTGGCAGCCTGCACAGCTAACCCCGAAAACCTACACCCTGCTGACGAGGAACAAGAATTCCGAAACACCGGTGTCCAGAGTTGGTGCTGCAACCTTGCTACGACACACTTTCAACGCAATAGCGCACACGCTATTAAGAGACTGCATCGACCATGATGCTCCTGGGGCACACCTGCTGGTGGGTGAGTCGGAGTGCGAAACCCCCCCCCCTCAAAGTTGATTGGCTCCCTCGAGCTAGAGCTGACGAGCTCGGAGATCGCACCCGCGCCAGAGAGGTACATACCTGAGAACACTTGGCAGCCTGCACAGCTAACCCCGAAAAACCTACACTCTGCTGACGAGGAACAAGAATTCTGAAACACCGGTGTCCAGAGTTGGTGCTGCAACCTTGCTACGACACACTTTCAACGCAATAGCGCACACGCTATTAAGAGACTGCATCGACCATGATGCTCCTGGGGCACACCTGCTGGTGGGTGAGTCGGAGTGCGAAGCCCCCCCCATTCAAAGTTGATTGGCTCCCTCGAGCTAGAGCTGACGAGCTCGGAGATCGCACCCGCGCCAGAGAGGTACATACCTGAGAACACTTGGCAGCCTGCACAGCTAACCCCGAAAAACCTACACTCTGCTGACGAGGAACAAGAACTCCGAAACACCGGTGTCCAGAGTTGGTGCTGCAACCTTGCTACGACACACTTTCAACGCAATAGCGCACACGCTATTAAGAGACTGCATCGACCATGATGCTCCTGGGGCACACCTGCTGGTGGGTGAGTCGGAGTGCGAAACCCCCCCCCCTCAAAGTTGATTGGCTCCCTCGAGCTAGAGCTGACGAGCTCGGAGATCGCACCCGCGCCAGAGAGGTACATACCTGAGAACACTTGGCAGCCTGCACAGCTAACCCCGAAAAACCTACACTCTGCTGACGAGGAACAAGAATTCCGAAACACCGGTGTTCAGAGTTGGTGCTGCAACCTTGCTACGACACACTTTCAACGCAATAGCGCACACGCTATTAAGAGACTGCATCGACCATGATGCTCCTGGGGCACACCTGCTGGTGGGTGAGTCGGAGTGCGAAACCCCCCCCCCTCAAAGTTGATTGGCTCCCTCGAGCTAGAGCTGACGAGCTCAGAGATCACACACGCGCCAGAGAGGTACATACCTGAGAACACTTGGCAGCCTGCACAGCTAACCCCGAAAAACCTACACTCTGCTGACGAGGAACAAGAATTCCGAAACACCGGTGTCCAGAGTTGGTGCTGCAACCTTGCTACGACACACTTTCAACGCAATAGCGCACACGCTATTAAGAGACTGCATCGGCCATGATGCTCCTGGGGCACACCTGCTGGTGGGTGAGTCGGAGTGCGAAACCCCCCCCCTCAAAGTTGATTGGCTCCCTCGAGCTAGAGCTGACGAGCTCGGAGATCGCACCCGCGCCAGAGAGGTACATACCTGAGAACGCTTGGCAGCCTGCACAGCTAACCCCGAAAACCTACACCCTGCTGACGAGGAACAAGAATTCCGAAACACCGGTGTCCAGAGTTGGTGCTGCAATCTTGCTACGACACACTTTCAACGCAATAGCGCACACGCTATTAAGAGACTGCATCGACCATGATGCTCCTGGGGCACACCTGCTGGTGGGTGAGTCGGAGTGCGAAACCCCCCCCCCCTCAAAGTTGATTGGCTCCCTCGAGCTAGAGCTGACGAGCTCGGAGATCGCACCCGCGCCAGAGAGGTACATACCTGAGAACACTTGGCAGCCTGCACAGCTAACCCCGAAAAACCTACACTCTGCTGACGAGGAACAAGAATTCCGAAACACCGGTGTCCAGAGTTGGTGCTGCAACCTTGCTACGACACACTTTCAACGCAATAGCGCACACGCTATTAAGAGACTGCATCGACCATGATGCTCCTGGGGCACACCTGCTGGTGGGTGAGTAGGAGTACGAAACCCCCCCCCCTCAAAGTTGATTGGCTCCCTCGAGCTAGAGCTGACGAGCTCGGAGATCGCACCCGCGCCAGAGAGGTACATACCTGAGAACACTTTGCAGCCTGCACAGCTAACCCCGAAAAACCTACACTCTGCTGACGAGGAACAAGAATTCCGAAACACCGGTGTCCAGAGTTGGTGCTGCAACCTTGCTACGACACACTTTCAACGCAATAGCGCACACGCTATTAAGAGACTGCATCGACCATGATGCTCCTGGGGCACACCTGCTGGTGGGTGAGTAGGAGTACGAAACCCCCCCCCCTCAAAGTTGATTGGCTCCCTCGAGCTAGAGCTGACGAGCTCGGAGATCGCACCCGCGCCAGAGAGGTACATACCTGAGAACACTTTGCAGCCTGCACAGCTAACCCCGAAAAACCTACACTCTGCTGACGAGGAACAAGAATTCCGAAACACCGGTGTCCAGAGTTGGTGCTGCAACCTTGCTACGACACACTTTCAACGCAATAGCGCACACGCTATTAAGAGACTGCATCGACCATGATGCTCCTGGGGCACACCTGCTGGTGGGTGAGTCGGAGTGCGAAACCCCCCCCCCTCATAGCTTTTGGAGATATTTGCGCTTAGCGCGAATATCTCCAAGAGTTGGTAATAGGAGATAGCGATGTTAGCGACTGTTTTCAGTCGCTAACATCTTGGCACGCCCAATTTGCATGTCATCAGTGATAAATATCACTGACATGCAAAGTGGGGCCCAAAATGGTCGCTATCTCCTACTAGCTGTCGCTAACTGGTGTTAGCGACAGCTAGGTAATAGGGAGATAATTTTATCTCTGCTTTCTTGGCTTTTAAAGCCAAAAAAGCAGAGATAAACCCCCTTGATAATATGCACCCAGGTGATTATCTCCATAACCACTAGAGCAACAACAAACCCTACAGCACAAATGATTCGCTTGTTGAGCATTTTAGCAACAGTGATAATTTAATATTTCTGCAAACTCGTTGAAACAATCGTTGGAGCTCTTATCCCGTGGGCAGCCGCTGATTTCTTCACCAAAGATCAAGACGGGTGTCACTACACTACGCAGGACTGATCCCCCCCCTTGTCATATCGGCATTCCGTTTCCGCTAACCCAGGGCAGTAGCTCAACCTGTCTTTTTCAAAACTGCAGATTCTTTTCTTGGTCTCAAATCGTATCGCGATGCACCAGGAATCGTGTGGTCTGGGAAGACTTCCGCAGATTCGTCCGGTGAGATAGCTTGACCATTCTCCGTCTCCATAATCTCTCGATGATCAGTCAGCACAGCAGGTTCCACCAAGGTGGGCGATACATGCTTGCAGTGCGTGGTATGGAGCCAATTCTTTCGGTTCGTCACTTGAACTGCTGTCCTTATAGCCAACAGCACCTGCTCTGAGCCCAGATCATGAGTGTGGCACCGATCTTATGGGCAGCAATGCCAGAGGTAACGCATCTGGCTATCTTAAGAAAGTGAAAGCCAGAATTTTCGCTAACTTTAATTTCATAGTAGCGTTGTGCCTCTCCACTAATCCTGCTGATTGTGGGTGGAAGACCGCATGGAACTTCTGTTTGATCCCTAATCCTTTAATGACATAATCGACAACGTGCCCAATAAAATGAGGTCCGTTGTCACTCCACAAAAGTTTTCAAACACCATACCATGGGAAAAACTCCTTTAAAAGCACCTTGGCTGCAGTGAGAGCTGTATTATCCTTCGTAGGGTATGCCTCTATCCATTTACTAAAGGCACATAGCACCACTAGGACATACTTTAGATTGTTACAGCGTTCATTTTGGATGTAATCCATCTGCAAAACTTCAAATGGGGTAGTTGGTGTAGCAAACCCTCCAGTAGGAGTTTGTGTCCCTTTTCCAGGATTGTACTGCAAACAGATCAAACAGGACTGTACTACTATTTTAGCTGTGCTGGCAATCTCAGGAGGCTCCCAAACTTGTGTAAATAGTTTCGTTATTGCTAGAGCTCCAAAATGTGCAAGCCCATGTGCCATTTGAGCCATAGGTTGCAAATAGGCTGCAGGTAACTTCCATTTATTCATTTCTTTGTTGCGCCAACAACACTCATCGTCTAACATTCCTTCTTTGGACCACTGCTGAAGTTCTTGCACAGAGGCAGATCTCTGTATATCCAATACTTCCTCTCTAGCATCATGCCAACGCTCAGCTTGTGATTTTACTACGTACATAGATGTAGTGTTTCGCTGTATTGCAGTTTCAAGAGCTACACGATCTGCAAAGGCATTTCCTTGTCCTATCTTGTCAGTGATCTTCTTGTGTGCGGTAATCTTCATAATGGCAATTTTCTTCGGATATGTAAGTGCAGTCAAAAGATTATGTACTAATTCTCCATGCATTATCTGCATCCCATGGGATGTAAGAAAGCATCTTTCCTTCCAGAGTAGGCCAAAATCATAAACCACTCCAAAAGCATAGCGGCTATCCGTGTAAATGTTCACACATAAATCAGTACTAAGCTCAAACGCTTGTGTCAAAGCTATTAGTTCAGCTGTTGAGCCGACTTCTGTGGTATGCGAGCTGTTTCCACTACTGTTTCAAGAGTGGTGATTGCATATGCAGCTGAGGTTGTGCCATCCGGTAACTTCAAACAGGACCCATCAACCCACAGCTCCCCATCTACTTCTGTCAGGGGCGTATCTTGCAAGTCAATGCGACCCTTTGTCTGTTCCTCAGTAAGGAATATACAATCATGAAGCTTCTTTGATTGAGATTGAGTCGCAGGATATGGCAACAAAGTGGCCGGGTTTAATGTTGCACACCTCTTCAATGTAATATGAGGTGCTAACAGTGTCAATTCGTATCCTGTCAGGCGAGCGCTAGTTAAATGTTGCGTTCTAGTATGATTCAAAAGGGCATCCACTGCATGGGGTACTAGCACCAACAGTTTGCGTGACAAAACTATCCCTTCACTCTGACGTATGGACACAACTGTCGCTGAAACTAACGGAAACATCCAGGCAACGCACGAGCAACAGGGTCAAGAACTACAGAAAAATATGCACAGGGACGTTGCTTGTCACCGTGTATAGGTACTAAAACTGACAATGCACATCCATCTTTCTCGTGTACATAGAGTGTAAAGGCCTTCGTATAATTTGGTGTGCCTAACACTGGTGCAAAGCAAAGAGCTTGTTTCAACTGGTGGAAGGCATTTTGACATTCATCTGTCTAAGGAAGAGGAGTTGGAGTGTTCGTAGTCAAAAGTGCTAGCAATGGTTTAACAATGTGTGAAAAACCCAATATCCATTGTCTACAAAATGAAGTTAAACCAATAAATGCACGGACATCTTTCTGTGTGGAAGGTACTGGAGTGTCTAGAATTGCTTGAATGCGATCTGATGTCAATGCACGGCCCTACTTAGACAGAATGTGTCCTAAGTAGGTCACCTTCGGTCTACAGTATTGTAATTTCTTCCGGGATACTTTATGGTTGTGTGTGGCAAGGAAAGAAAGTAAGGACAAAGTACATTGTTCACACTGCTGAGGTATATCAGCTGCCAACAATATGTCATCAACATATTGTATAAGGGCCACTCCTTTAGTCAAAGTAAAGGAATCAAGTTGTTGTTTTAAGGCTTGACTATAAATACTAGGACTCTCAGTATAGCCTTGAGGAACTCTACAAAATCTGTACGACCGATTATTCAAAGTAAAACCGAACAAATATCGGCTATCAGGATGAATAGGAATCGAGAAGAAAGCGTTCTTTAAATCCACTACTGAAAATGTAGTCGCTGTCGGAGGGACCAAGGTAAGGAATGTTGTTATGTCAGACACTACAGGGTACTGTGGTACTACAATCTTGTTGACTTCTCTCAAATCAATGATAAATCTCTAAACTTTAGTGTCAGTATTTTTTTTAGAATGGGAAGAATCGGACTATTGCAGACATTATAAGGAACTTCTTCCACCACCCCCACTTCAATCAGGTCTTGTACAATACGTGTAAGTGCTTCTTCTCCTTCTCGAGAAATTTTATACTGAGGCAATCTCGGCAGTATAGCACCCTCCTTGACACTAATATGAACTGGCGGCACACCCATTTGTCCTACATCAGTATCTGAAGTAGCCCACAGAGTACTAGGGAGTGAAACTAGGGCAATGTCCTCTTTAACAATACAGGATCTCTCAATCATTGGGTGGTTGTCATTTAAAATAACCCGCACTCCTTCCGGAGAACATCGTATTGTGGCCCTGAACTATTTGAGCATGTCAAGACCCACAATATTGTCTGGTGTATTTGGAGAAAGCAAAAACGGACATGGAGCAGTAAACTTATCAACAGGAAGTGGTAGTGGCTGTGTCAGAGGGCTAGGGGATGATGTTCCATCGAAACCTATTGATGTAATAGTTAAGCCAGACAGGGGAGCCCTTGGAATCAAGTGTTTAGACGAGGCGCTACGATTAGCTCCTGTATCAACCAGAAACTGATCAGTACAATCCAAAACATGTGCTGTAACATAGGGACCCTTCTGATCTACTGGAACTTCAACTGATTCCTTACCCCATCCTGGGCAATCCTATGCATAAGCAGAATCTTGCAAATTAGACGGCTCATAGTCGGACATTTAATATTGATTCCGTCTGTCAAAAGTATTAGCCCCCTTTTGTCCACGTGTATTAGCTTCAAACCTAGCATGATCATGTGTATTTTCTCTAGGTCCTGAATATCCTAACCGATTTCTCACTTGTCCCCGACCACGTGAACCCTGCTGAGCACATAGCACTGGACAGTTAGAAATCCAATGTCCGAATTGTCTACAATACGCACACTGATCAATAGACAAATCTACACAAGGATAAGGAGGAAAAGACTTACCATAAGATCCAATTCCTCCTCTAGTATTACCTCTAGAAGGTGGTCCATAAACTTGAGCCATCATAACCTTTGTTTTTAAATCTTTAGATTTTTTTATCCTCTTTACCTTTAGCTTCTAATTCTTGTCGTTCATAATTCTGAGCTATAGTTAAGAGAGAAACCGGAGAGGAGGTAGTCCATGAACTTTCACTCGCCTTTAGGCGACTAGCTATTTCTGGCAAAAGGTTTGTGACATATTTATCGACAAACAGATGCCTACCCGTGTCATCTGTCAATGTCTGACCACTAAAATCGTGGAATGCTTCTTCAAAGCGTGTGAAGATGTCTGAAACTGATTCATCTATCTTTTGCTTACAAGACGCTAACATAGTTCAATCTATTTTTTAGGGGGAATAATCATCTTGATTTTAACCAAGATAGCTGCTGGATGATCTAAAATTAGCAGACATGGTTTCTGTACAGGTCTCCTATCTTTATCTAATTGTTCTATATTTGACCACAATGCCCCAAATACTACACGATCATCGACTTTACGCACAGTTCTCCACATATCAGGCGGTAATATTAACCCAAAAAACAAATCAATGTCAGACAAAGTAATAGTACAAGAACTAATGGCACCCTCAATTTCTTCATAAAAGGCTGTCGGATTCTTTCGCGGATCAGGCAATGCATTTTTAAAAGCCATGACATCTGCTCTATTCCAAGGAGTGTAAACCCAGTTATAAATAAAATACCCTTGCGCATCGGCAGAAGTCTCATCATCACTTGTACCTGCTCCTTTAGGAGGAACATATAAAGGTGCTGCTTCCCGCATGGGTTTCACATTTACAACATTCTTATCTGTTTCGAGCGTCGGAGCTCGTTCCATGTTGACTCGAGATGTATGTGCAGCTGCGTCTGCTGCCTTTTTCTCCTCTCGCAAATGGACTGCTTCATCACGTAGTTTAACCAGGCGTCTGATTGTGTCAGCCACCTGGGAAAAAACAAAAGAACCTTCACGTAATTGCCTACAATCAGCTGCTATATCAGCTGGCTCCATTGCCACTGAATGTTTCCTAAATCGCTCAACAACCTCTGTAGCCAATATCTCAGTAAAATATTTCTGTTCCTTTTCCGATCAATTCTTAATAGTATCTAGAAGTTCAGAAGCAGTGAGAGTACCACAAACGGCTTTTTTTGCGCCGCAAGATCTAATCTCAGAGCAGCGTTCGGTAGTTAACATCGAGCGAGTGTCTCGGGCTTTATCCTGATCTGTAGGAGAGTCCTCATCTGACTCAGCAGGAGCAGAAGGGAAAATATACGGAGGTGGAGAACGCTCAAATAACAAGAAATCATCTTGAGGTTTATTAAGGATAGGATAAAGAGGCCTACGAATAGCGTATTGGCCATTTACCTGTAACTGATGCTCCCTATCTTCCCTTTCTTTTATTTCTTTAATCTCTTTGTCTTTCATTTCATGCTTTTGCATGCACACTTTTACGCTGTTCTTTTTCAATCAAGACCTGTTCACGCTTCATTCGATCACGCACTTATATCTCCCACTTTCACACACAGTCAAACATGTCTTGCCTAGCCTTTCGCTTGAACATCTGTTGCTCCACATACTTGAATATTTCGCAAATCAAATGACCCATACATAGGCCAACGCAACTTAGGATCCTTGCAGGTGAATTTATTCAACAATGTGCTGTACATTATGGACGAAATACCATATTTAATATACATATCCCTATTAGGCGTCCCCTCCGGAGGGGCCGGTTGTCTTTCATCGAGTTTAAAACTGGTACCACTGAAAAAGCAACACATCTTACGAAGTGTGCTGGAAACAGGCATGCCAAAATAGTGCAAAACATGCAGTATTATAATCAAAGTAACGCTTAAAGTACTCTTCATACGTTGCGCCGTTCAAATATTCTTAGAAGTAGAGAAAAATCTCCTCATTACCTGCCTATATATATTGTAACACATATATGTTCATAATCATAGGACAAGTTCAATATTTGGCTAATACAAATGCCACAGTAAGTGTTTTTAAACTACCTTACCAATCCAAGGCTTCAAACTTACAACAAGTGCCGTAAAACGACTCTTACCAATCAAATGGCGTCCAGGTTTCTACTGCCAAGTTCTCAAATCGACCAAACGATCACTGCACGGCGAATCAACAGAAAAGATCTCAGTCGAGGACCGGTGCCACCTGGATGGTCAGATCAGAAAGAAAGGAAAAACGCAGTGGATGCCAAGACTCAGGTCTCCTCAGGCAGTGATCATTTCCAAAGCGGGATTCCAATCCTTCATCTTGACCAGTCCTTCGGGCATCCGAGTGGCCGATGAGCACCACGTTGGAGCGCCATTTTGGTGTAGCAAGCATCAGCAAGGCCTGCCAGTGCAAGGGATTCGCCCTTCTTTGCTCAGGGTCCTCAGACCAATAGTAAGAAGTTGGCACAGAAACTGGAATAGAAAACAAAGTATTTATTAAACCTCATGAGGTGGAACCACAACCATACAACACCCTTCTGTAGTGTATGAAGTAGCACACTGACTACAAAGAAGGAGGTTGGCCCTTTTATACCCACACAGGGGCTGAAATGAAGGCTGTACAAGACACAGACTGTTGGTTTCAAATACATATAAGGTCATACAGAGAGTGTGCTAGCAACAAGTGGGAAGGGCTGACATTAAGCTAATTCTGGTGGGCACATTTTGACAGTTACAAGTTAGGAACGGCTGTAAGCTCTACTGGGCATGTGCAAAGCAAAGGAGGATAAATATATCTCATCTCTAGGCAGATTTCAAGCGCAGTTAACAGAAAGGTAGGACAGAGCACATGGTGAGCACATTGCAAACAAAATGGCTGACAGAAATACTAAATGGTTTCCATAAACGGACAAGATAATCTCTAAATACAGGATGTCATCTGCTAATGCTTAATCTAATATCTGTTAATTTACAACACATGAACCATTATGTGGAGATTGGCTTCATCAGGCCTTCCCGTTCACCTGCAGCTTCGTCTCTTTTCTTTATTTCTAAAGCTAACGGGGATCTGAGGACATGTATCGATTACCGCATGCTAAATAAAAACACGGTACGAAATCGATATGCTCTTCCACTCATCTCTGTGTTTTTGGACCAGGTGAGAGAAGTGTAATTTATACCCGTCTGGATCTCAGGGGGGCTTACCGTCTGGTTCGTATTTGCAAAGGAGATGAGTGGAAAACTGCTTTTAAGACCTGTTATCGCCTGCTTGAGTATTTAGTCATGCCCTTTGGGCTGTGTAATGCCCCAGCAGCTTTCCAGTTCTTCTTAGACGATGTGCTTAAAGATTTTGTTGACAAATTTGTGGTGGTCAATATAGACGACATTGTGATTTATTCCAGGAATCAGGATATACATGTGAGACATGTGTCTCAGGTGCTTCAGAGACTACGGGACCATAGCCTATTCTGTAAGCTGAGTAAATGTGTGTTTCACGCAACCGAGGTGGAGTTTTTAGGGGTTATTTCGAGCCCATCTGGTTTGGTTATGGCCGAGAGGAAAGTGGAAGCATTACAGGAATGGCCGTTCCCAAAGAGTGTGAGAGAGGTGCAGTGCTTCTTGGGCTTTGCCAACTACTATCGTAGGTTTATCTCTCATTTCTCCCTTTTGGTTTCTCCAATCACACAGCTCTTGAGAAAGGGAATGCCTTTTTCTTGGAACTCTGAGGCCATGGAAGCTTTCACTTTCCAGAAAAATGCCTTCACCACGGCTCCTATACTAAGACGCCCCAAACTGTATGCACCCTTCATCGTAGGAGCCAATGCTTCGGATGAGGCGATAGGGGCGGTCTTGTCCCAAAGAGATGGACAGACGGGTCAATTACATCCGGTAGCCTTTTTGTCCAGGAAGCTAAATGCTGCTGAGGTCAACTACACAGTGGCCCAAAAAGAATTACTAGCCATAAAAAAGGCATTCCAGGAGCGGAGGCAGTATTTATGTAGGCTTAACAACCTGTTACCGTAGACACCGATCAAAGGAACTTGCAGTATATGAAAGCAGACAGACAACTTACGCAAAGACAAATGCATGGATGTTATTCTTTGCAGATTATGTTTTTTTGTTACTTTCCGTCCTGGGTCGGAAAACCGAATGGCGGACGCACTATCTCGTCAGGATGAAAGTACAAGACCTGGGCAAGGCATCACCGAAGCAATAGTTAGTGCCAACAAGGTGTTATGTGCAGTAACCTTGGACCATTTTTTAGATGAAATATCAGAACATTGATCCCTGGCTTGTTGGCAAAGATGGGCAGATCAGGAGACTTCTCGTACTCTTAAACATGGCATACCGTTGTGTAGAAACAGACTATATCTGCCCATGCTAGACCTTTGACTCAAAGCTTTCAATTGGTGTCACAATTCAGTCCTGGCAGGTCATCAAGGACGTACCAAGACACTACACGACGTACCAAGACATTACAACGACAATTCTGGTGGGAAGGATTCTTGGTTCAAGATGTAACACAATGGGTACCGCTATGTGAGACTTGCGCCCGTAACAAAAGTGGCACAACCAAGAATAAGGGAAAATTGATGCCTATGCCCACTCCTACACAACCACGGCACACCATTCGCTTACATTTCATTTTAAGTTTGCCAAAGGATCAAGGATACGATGCCATACTGTTGGTTGTAGCAGCCTAACAAAGATGGGACATTTTATCCCCTGTAAAAACTTACCTACAGCCAGTCAGATTTCTCAGTTGCTACTGGCTCATGTGGCGCGGTCACATGGGCTTCCAGGGGTTATTGTGTCAGACAGGGGAACACAATTCACAGCACGGTTTTGGCGCATGTGGTGCAAGCCCTTACAAGTTGAGACTGCCCTTCTGACCAGTTTACTCCCCCAGACGGATGGTCAGATGGAAAGGTTGAACCAGACCTTAAAGAAATACCTCTGTTGCTATTCCAGAGAAGCAAATGACTCATGGGTGTCCCAGTTGTGGTTGGCAGAATTGGCATATAATAACTCCTGGCATAGTTCTATCAATGAGACACCCTTCAGAGCTAAGAGCGGGTTTCATGGCAATGTGTAACCCATGATCATCCCTAGCGAGGTGGCTACCCAGCCAAATGTGATGCAACACATCAAAAAGATACGATCTGTGCATAAGAAGATGCAGGCCAATTTGGAGCAGGCTAAGCGATCCTATAAGAAGTGGGAGGATAAGCATTGAGGCGAAGAACCATTCTTTCAGCCAGGGTAGAGAGTATGGTTGTCTACCAGATATATCTGATTCAGGGTATGCAGCGTTTTTCATCCCAGGTACATATGGCCATATACTGTGCTATGTAGACTCAACCGAGTCGCGTATAAACTGAAACTACCCGGGCCCCTGCGAATCCATCCGGGGTTCCATGTCGGTCTGTTGAAGCCAGCTAAGGGAGCACGTTGCAGGGCTACTCCTCCAGTGTTCCGGAACGGCCAGTTGGAATGCGAGGTGCATCGTTTAATGGACTCCAGGTACTGTCAGGGGAGGTTATGGTATCTCATATCCTGGAAGGGATATTCTCCGGAGGATGATTCCTGGGACCTAGCTGTATTGTTTCTGCTCTTCGGGCTGTCCTCAGGTTCCACGTTCGTAACCAAAGCCTGGTCCTAGGAGGCGCATGGGAGGTAGGCGTACTGTCAGGGTCTGACCCTTGCGCTTACTGAGTCAGATATCAAGTTGTTTACACAGGGACTACAATTCCCAAAAAGCCCAGGAAGGAAGGGCTTTAGGGTATTTGTGGTGGGCACGCACACAAGGCTACGTGCGTAATTCTGCAAGCGAAACACAGACGGTGTCTTCGCGGCTACAGAACTTGGATTGCACCGGGATTGGTATCGAAGGATACAGCAGCTGCTGTATCCATTTTTGGCTCCTGCTGGGCTCAGCAGGGAGAGACCCCATCATTGCTCCAAACTCGCGGTCGGTATTCAGACCGAAGTTCTTTGCTGATCGAGCACTATGGTGAGGGTTTAAGGAGGACAGACACTTGAATAAACCTTCAGTTTCCATGAGTCTATTCTCCTTACATGGAAGCTACTTCTCTGGCTGTGGCTGTGGCGGTAGTGTGACAAAGAGGGATTGTGTTTTCGTGCATGAAGCATAGCACAGTGCTAATCGCCAGTAAGGTACTGTAGGCGATCGCACTGACAACTATTATCTTTTTTTCTTTATTATTGGCTTGTTTTTCTTGGCGTTTGACTGTAAAGACTCCTTGATATCTTTGTTATATTCTTTCCCAGAGGAACTATGGAACTTTGGCTAATGGATACCTTGGGGTTTACTGTTGCATCTGTTAAGAACGTCAGGAGCCACGACATTTTAGTATTTGTTTTTTGAGACATTCTTCTAATTTTTTGGCGTTGAGGAGACACTACTTCTATTATCTTTTCTTCTGGCTCTTCCTTTATTTATGGGGAATTGCACAACAGAGTATGTATGTGGAAGGGAGGTGGTTTTATAGAAATGCAGGTGGTGTGAATGAAGTAATAATATATGTGATTTACATCATAGGTATGTCCCCCTCCAGTGGTGAGCTGCTTCATTGCTGAGTATAGAGAGTTGAAAAGGAACACGATGGATGTTGGAAACTGGCTTTTCAGGTACTACTTCCCTTTAGTGAGAGCATTGTGTAGCAGAAAAGTTTAGCATAATCGAATCTATGTGTTTTTTATGTGTTCAGGTATCTCCTTCCCTGCTGTTCCTACCCTAATTCCTTTCCCTCACTCGATCACCTCAATACTCTGTGCCTCCTGTGTCAGAGTTGGGGATATCGAGAGGTGGACCCCACTGAGCATCACCTGTATCCCGTGGAGTACCTGTGGCTCTGACATGTAGTCATCCATGTGTTGTTCCCACCTTGGGATAAAGAAATTCAAGCCTCACTTGCTCGCTTGATGTTTTTCTGTTTAGAACACCACCAGAACAGGATGTTCTGGGTGTGAAGTTCATACTTCTGAGGGTGAAGTTATGAATTATCCTTCTGTTTGCCAACAGCACTACATAGACCCAGATTTCAGCCTGGCTCTCCAGCTTAAACATAGCAGCCTTTGCTTCTCCGGTAGACAGCCCAATTTCTGGCATTCCCACTCAGCACAGACCTCTTATTTCAAGCAGCATGTTGCCAGAAACACCAAAAGAGCTTAGTTCCAACTCTCCCTCTTGAAGAAAGTGAAGCAAGAGAACTTCAGAACAACAGTAATAGTGATAATTCTTACCATGGATGGACACCACACCCTGTTCAAGTACCTCCAGAAAACACCCTAGCACCCTTGAAACAAGTCCCACATTCAGGGGCCCTATACAGCAAGGGCTTGAATAAATTCAACCACTTAGCCCCCATGTTACAAGACCTACACTGCCTCCCCATTTACCCTGGATCATCTTCAGCATCAGCTGCATCTCTTATGGGGTCCACAAGAAGAACTCCCCAGTTCAATGGCAATCAAACTAGACACGTCGGGGGACAATACCAGACCAGGAGCCTTGACACTGCCACACTGAAGATTAAACACTGCAAGAATGGAAAACCGAAAAAACGTAAGCCTTCTCCATTTATGCTCCAAATGGCCTGGATTAGCATCCTTTTCGACATCAGATCAGTATAGACTCTCCTACAAATCAGAAAGAAAGCTGATGGCACACCTCTTTATGGAGCACTACCACTAACCTGACAGTCTATTCTTGATTGTCCGCCACTGGTCATAACTTACTGGGGCCTGGTACCCTGTTCTAATCTATGTTGCTCTCAAGGAAGGTCTGCACTTGACAAGCACACGTATTGTTGAAATAATATAATACCAAAGGTCTCAGGTGGAAGGGCTGCCATTGAGACATCCAGAGAGGTTCAAATACAATGTCAATCCAGTGCATTGCTAAGAAGAGGAAACAGAAGCCACTGCTTATTTCTCATTGAGCCTCACTGAGGTTTTTATGAAGTGTGTGCATTCAACATGTACACATCTGTGAGCTGTACTGCTGCGGGCCAGGACTACTGATGAGGAAGGAAGCCAGGCTAATGTGTCATTAGCAGGGAGCAGAAACCTTTGTCAGGACATTAGCTTCAGAACATCAACAAGAAAAGAGAATGGTAAGCAGCGAGAGAACGGATGAAAGAGCTACCCAAACAGGCCAAGCAACACCCAAATCTGTCAGAAAGCTGATGGCTAATAATCTGTCTCAGAAAATAGCTTTTCTATCGGCCTGTATGCTGAAATTTAGACGCCAAGAATGTGAATGAAAAACAAAGAAGCCATTAGCATAAAACAAACAAACCTAGAGGATAAGCGAATGTTAATCCCAAAATGTTGGCAGGTAATCACCCTTTGTATGATTATTAATGTGCTTGCGTTTGTGAGCTGGTGACGTTCAGTGCCTCATTATTCGAGAACAAAGCCCTGACAACAAGCTTTCCTAATCATTCATGAGGTCCCCGAGCATTAAAGAAAAAACCCATCCAAAACGAAAATGATCCTTTAAGCAGCTTACGAGTAAAGTGTACGAGCTAATCTGATTGCGTTTACATTTACAGCAGAGCCCATTTGCCAAGAGACAATCAACTAAGATTTCCTCCTGTGCATTACCCGTTTAATACAAATTAAAAGCTACCCTAAAGGGATGCGGCGGTCTGTCCCGCGGGGTAACTACAGGTTGAACACATTTCATTATCCCTTCTTCACCTGCTGATAAACAAAGCATTAAATAGACTACGTCTGAGAGGCTGCTGCACTTCCCAATATCTAATCTATTTCTTTCATTCATGGCCTAAATTATGTCACTCGACCTCTTGAGGTTCACTGCCAGAAGTAAAAAATACATCCTGGAATATCTAATCTTCAGACCTTCAATTTTACACTTCAAAAGCCAGAAAGACATTCATTGATGCTAAAGGGGGTGAATTGTAGCTTCTACTCGTGCTTCTGCGCATTACAAAAACAACATTTAAAGAACAAATAAATAAAATTCGTCGAATGGTTACATTTACGCTGAAGTTAATTTTCCGGAAAACGTAGATATCACACAAAACCAAATTAAATATATTATGCAAGCCAAACCGAGTTGCTGATCATGGGTGAAAACCTCACTTCCTGCACCATTTGATGAAGGGTGGAATGGTAAGTCAAGGATCGAGGGGCAGATTTATGATGCCCTTGCGCCGCAATTGCGTCACTTTATTTGACGCAACTGCGGCGCAAACAATGCACCCTATTTACAACATGACGCATCTAGGAGATGCGTCACGTTGTAAAGCCCTGCACCATAAGGAGGCGTTCCTGCGCAGGGGGGGGCGTTCCTGCGCAGGAACGCCTCCTGAAAGTGGCTGAGTGAAATCTATGAGATTTCACTCAGTAACTTTCATGCCAATGCTGCGTCAAAACCCTGCGCCTGCTTGAAGCAGGCGCAGGTCTTGATGCAGCATTGTGTAGATGCGGCACCCTCGAGCCTTGCTGGAGCTGCGTCGCGCTTGCGACGCAACTCCAGCCATGCGCCACATTTCCGGCACAGATGCGTCACGCATCTGTGCCGTTTTTGCACCATGGTGCGCCGCATTATAAATGCGGCGCACCATGGGTGGCGGAGCTGTGGCGCACTGTGGCGCACGTTAACTGGCGCATCCCTGGGGATGCGCCAGTTAACATAAATCTGCCCCTTAATATAGAAGTTTCCTTAAAGGTGGGTTAATTAATGTAAGGAGAACACACTCAAACTATGAAGACAAAAGAAAATAAATGACAGTTTCCCTGAGCTTGAGCTCAGGTTTAGATTTTCAACCTCCGTGAAATAAAATGGTGCATTTGGTAGGGTTTCCGGGTCAAGGGCCCAACCCCTATTCATTTCTTTCTTAACCTTTCCAGTAAAAAGTTTGCTTCTATAGCAGAGTTGAATATAAGCAGCCAAGGTTTCAGTTTTCTAAATGGTCTCTTTACAAGGTCCTTTTTGCAATGTCAGTTCATTTCTGATGCCTCACAGATAATCAGCACAGTTAAAAGAATAAACGAACATTTCCTGTGTTACTGGACAGGAAACCCACAGCTTGCAGTGGCAGTTGCCTCTGTCCTAACACCAAGGCTATCTTGCATTAATACGAGATCTCTGCTGATACAGCAGTTCAAGTTTCCATGCAACAACCGCTACCGTTCTAAGGCGTGGCAACAAAGAGATACTGGTGAACAGAAGGTTCTCCAATGTCAGTCCTGGAGGGCCGGATCCATGGCAGATTTTTAGCATATCCACATTTAGTTAAATATAGTTTTACCATAGCTGCACAAATTGTTAGTGCAAGAAGAGCATGATTTATTGTGAAGGCTGTTTGCAGTTCAATACTTTGCACAAACACAAATTCACTAAACCTTCATTGTGGAATATGGGGAGATTCAGCAGCATGTCTCATTGTGCACAGTAATGAGTACAGCGATACAATCCTGCAAGAGGCCATTCATTTTCACGGTTTGTCCCCGTCGCTAATGTGGAGCTTGACCTCTCACCATTGAGGTTATTGGAGTTGAAATGTGCTTAGAAAGTAGGATGATGCTGCCACATAAAGTAATTTGCGGTTGGAGGTGACCTTGCGACGAGGCTGTTGAGACCCCCTGCAGCTGGTGTAAAGAAGATTGATCAAACTGGAGCCAGTCATACAAAAAACTAATAGAAAATAACTTGGAGTCATGATTTGACCTGTTTTACACTCTTTACAGAAAATGTTGACTTTGAAGGAAGGACTTTGGCACTCATTCAGGTTCCGTGTAAACTCCGCAAGGTGATACTGGGACCAAAATTAATAATTCCAGCTGGTATCTTCCCATGAGGTAACAGTTACTTCCCCTGTACAGGTAATTAAAATTCCTACCTGGGAAGACTGGGTCGAATTCGGTTCTTTCATAGTTTTATGGCTGACCGTGATCTAGCCATAAACAATACAAAATCCTACATACTCCAGGTTGGGGGTCGTCCGAAGCTCAACTACCCCTTTGTGGTGAATAATGAAAAAGTGCCCATAACCACAACTTTCTCCTACTTGGGTGTTTTTTTCGATGGACATCTAAACTGGGGCGCCCTAGTTGAGAGGAAAAGAGGAGAGGTTACAAGGGCGAACGCCGTTATCTTCAGCTTTGCAACCAAAATGGGCAAGCGCCCAATTGCCGCAATGCTGAAGTTATACCAGGCGAAAAGTGTTTCAGTTGGCAGTTATGGCAGTGAGCTATGGGGATATGTGGTACCCAAGGGCATCCAGGTGGCAGAGAACAACTTTCTAAAACAGCTATTGGGAGTACCCAAAGGGACCTCAAACTTAATAACTCATGAAGAAACTGGGCTTCCATTTATTGGTGGCACCTTAGCTATGCGGCCTCTGCTCTTTTGGCTTAAGTGCTGGTTAAGTAAAGATCTTACCCTTAATCACAAGTTGCTTAAAGAAGCTTTGTCCTTGAATAATATGCTCAACATCCCCTGGCTAAAATATCTAAAAACCTGTTTTAAGGAATTGGGGCGGCCGGATCTTATTTTAAGTCCTGAAACGATCATCTTTGGGCATGTGATTTATGTAAAAAAAAAACTTTTCTCTATGGCAAAAATTAAAAAGAGATGGGGCAGACCTGGCAAAACCCAGTGTACGTAAATGTATGCTGCTTAAAACCGTTCCATTGTTGGGACCATATCTTACGTGGCCCCTCTCTCCCCATGAGCGGTTTCTATTAACTAGATTCAGGTTTGATTACTATCATCTCCTACTTGCTGTTCCGAAGGGAAGCCATAGAGGTCAGGTGCTGTCTCCCTGTGGCTGCGATGACTCATCTCCACAGGATTTGACGCACGTTATGTTCTTTTGTCACCACTATGATGTTCCCAGGAGGTTCCTTTTAAAGCCCCCTTTAAAAAAGATGAATTTTACTCAGGTTCGCCCAGCACTCTGCTTCCTGCAAATGCTAAAACCAGAAAGCACTTTCTTTGTGGTTGGTTTCTTAAAATCAGCACTGAGACCGAGAAAACGCTTCCCGAATTAATGGTTCTCCATATTGTTATGGTCATTGTTTTAACACAATTTTTTATCATAGCGTTTGTATACACTGTGTGGGTGCCAGTTTTAATATTTGTATGTATCAATACCCGTATTAATTATTTATAATTGTCTACGGTTAATGTACATGTTTTACAAATTGCCCCATTTCATTGTTGTAATGTTGCCTTCATGTTTTTTTACTCTTAAAACCGAATAAAGTATTTTCAATTGAATTGAATTGAATTCGGTTCTGTTTTTTCTGCTACCAGGGGGATCACACCCTAACATCTGCAAACAATCACCACCTGCCTGAAGCAGGTACTAAATGTTGCTAGGATTTTTTAGCTTGGCTGTGCAGAAGTAAATGAGCTGGCGGTTGGCAGGAGGGCAGAGATCTTTTGCTTTGGATGAGGGGTACTCTTTTTGCTGCCTTGATTCTGCTGCATGCCGTCTGGTGGGGGCTGGGCACTGCAGCTGCCATTGGTGATATAGTTCCCCATTAGTCGCTGGGTTTCATGTTTCCCGTTACCGAATGATCAGATCTTTTTTCCATGCCATGGCAGTGTAGAAGGTGGAATCTGACTACATGGTCGCCCCCACTTTATTTCTGGTGTTTTGATGGTTTTTGACTTAGTTTGGCTGGGATCCTGCTAATCAGGGCCCCAGCCTATCTGCTTTATTCTATAAATTGATTGCATGTACATTAGGGACACTCCAGATTGGTTACTGGGTCACCCTTGTGAGCCTCTAGTATATGATACCTTAGGTACTAAGGGCAGAGGTACCCCAGAGACCTACCAGGGGCTAAAGCATGTATTATGCCACCCCTGAGAAGCCTTCCAAAATGGCACCACAGGCCTGCCACTGAGGCTGGGTAAGGTGGGGCATGCACCCCTTACTAAGATATAGGCGACCTATATCTACCTTTAATCACTGACACATATAGGAAGGCAGAGTGCTTGGTTTTGTGTGAGAGGGTGCCCATGCATGAGCAGGACCCCTCAGCAGCTTTCAGAATCTATTCTCTGTAGCTGTTCTGTGATGCAGCCAGACCATATACTCTTAAGTGCATTATAACCTCGCGGTAAATGCTAACATTGGAATGACTGCATGGAAACATGTTGTGTTTGGTGGTCAAATGCATTGGAATTCTACCCCCCTCAACAGTCCTGGCAGCGGGGGTAGAATTCCACCCTAACTGGTAATAGTTTAAAAGTGCCCCAGCATCACAAAATGGATGCTGCAGCCACAGACACGAGTCTGACCTCCTGCTGCTGGATGAAACTCTGGCAGGGGAGGCCTGGACAATAGGTTTCCTGTCACAGGGAGGTGTAACCACCTTCCTAGACAGGCTTTAGTGTATTGCGGCTGGGTGGGTGCATTGAGTGAATGCTTTTCAGACAGTGCTGGGGGCACACTTGGTGTCCCTGTGCATATCCCAGTTCACACCGGTTACAGGGGGCTCAGCCCCTGCTCTGGTGCAAAACTGGACAAAGGGAAAGGGGTGTATCCACCCCCCACTTTGATCCACCCACAGGTGGGTCCCTTGAGTAAGTCCAACCCCTAAACCTATTATAAGTATAGGAACCCAGTCCTTAGGACTTTAGATTACCCTGGACGAAACTCTGCAACATATATCCTGAAACTTCAACATTCTATTTCAACTAGAAGACGGAACAATATCCCTTGGGGTCAAAGAGTGACTCCCCTGCTCAAACAGGCACCAAAGAAGCATCTTGCCAGTCTGCATTTCCAAGGCTCCCACTGGATTCCAACAGATTTGCGACACAGGACATGAACTTCCAGACATATCCAAGGCCGATACGAGATCCCAGCAAAGCTGAGACCCGCAGCCATCACAAGAGACATTGGACCGGAAGTCCTGGACACCGTGAACATTTGCAGGTGCATCAACTTCCCAAGCTTTCCCGAAGTTGTGCATTGGAGTACTCGTAGTCCAAGCACCAAGCACCATTTGCACTGAAGATTGTGGGCCTACACTCCACGAGTGTTCCGTGGGCCCGCTTCTAGCATTCCCGCTCAAGGCTTCTTTGCGATCCCTGTTCCGTCAACTGATGGGTCCCCACGAAGGTAACTCTTCTGGTTCTTGGGTTTTCCCGGTTGTTCCAGACATGCCCTGACTCTCCTCCAAAGGGTAAGTCCCTCAGACCTTGCTGGTCTGCACCGAAGCCAATTTCTGCTTTTTGCATGGGTTGCTGTTTCCAAGGCTTGTTGGGTCCCATCCAGAATCCAACACTACAGCACTCAACATCCTTTGTGGGACAGCTCGAATCAAGCTCCTGGTTGTTGTCGATGCCTCCTGGTTCTCGTGGCTGAAGAGTCAAGCTTCACCTTCTTCACCTGAAATCACCCGACATTGGTTGGCATCATCTCCTCGCCTTCCTGGTCATTGGCTAGTGACCCAGACTCTGTCCCCTCTGATTTCAGGTTTTTCTCAACTCCGATCCAGGCTTGGATCTATCCGGACACTTTTGACTTGGTCGCCTGCAGCACTTTCCGCAGCTCGCCATTAAAAACGATGACGAAACCCGACATACAAAGACACCTATGCACCCGGCTTGTGCGGTAACTCGAGTACTCTGGTGCTCTCGTGGGTATTGACTCTAGAATTACCTAGTTCTAAAGGGGTTTGGTCCAAGTCCTCTTCTAAGTGTCCTTCCTTCGTAATTTTCCAACCGCGACTTTCCCTTTAGAAGTACATGGTGATTCGCATCTGTGTCACTACCTTGGGTGGTTCCTGGTGGCCCCAGCGGTTCTGCAGGCTCTAGGCCTTACACCTATGTCAGTTGTGGTTCTCATACCACTTTCTTAGTATATGGTTTGTGAGGCCCCTAAGGTCTAAACGTATACTGTGCTAATTTACTGTGTGCTAAATACCTTTAACTGATGTACTTTTGCCTCTAGCCTCATAAAGAGACTAGAGGGATGTGTTTAGAATAAATACATATATTTTATATATATACCTGGTGTGGTTCTCCTTTCATTTTGTCATTCACGAGATTATAGACTGGCAAAACAAGCTGCTTTACATTCCTTCAAGACTTAGCCTGAAGGCTGGTCTCCACAGCTACCACTAGGATAGCTTTCTATAGAGGTTGTCTTTAAACCTACCACCAATAAGGGTCATTAGGACTGGTGCAACATCATATGCCAGGACAACTTCTCACATTGGTGTGCAGCGTGTGGGATTCCAGCTTGCCATTGTTTTACCAGATAATCTCAAGTGTTTGATCATTTGAAAACCACTAAAGGTACCAGAGATACATATAAATACATATAAATACAAGCTTTAATACAGTAAGTTCTACTGAACTTAGAGTTGTGTGTCAAGGGCTTAAGCACACCCTTTCTACAACTAAAGAGAGTCCAGTAGGTACCGAACTAGAGGAGGTAGTGCATACACTATACCTCACTGGTTATGTTTTCAGGGCCAGGACCTAGTGTGTCCTTGCCAGATGTCAGTAAATTACAGACATCTAAGTACGACACAATCCCTTTCTCTGAGTTAAGGGCTCTGTGTACCATGAGAAAACTGAAGACTGGCAAAGGCGCCACCACCCAATGCCTCAGAGAGGTATTCATTGTTAAACGATAGGGTAGGCAGTGGGGTGGGAGCAGCAGATGAGGAAAATCCCAGTGTCCAATCCCACAGTGTGATATTGGGTTCCCAAGGCCTACATGCTCCGCAGAAATACCCACTTACACCAAAAGAACTGTTGGCACGGAAACTGAAAAGTACAAAAGACAAGTTTATTAAGACCCCATGGGGTGGTGGTACATTCCTACAGCACCCTTCGGCAATTCAAGAAGTATCACACCGAACGTTGGTGTGAGTCCTTCTTTTATACAATTTACAGGTACTAAAAAGGTAGGCGGTACAAGGTTACAGAGTTTAGGTACATATATGGTCATTTTTGGATCACGGCCAACTCGTAGGAGGGGTTACAACTCCACTGGTCAGTTTTGGCGGAACATTCCTGAGGGGTGACTGGTCAGTTGGAACTGCGCATGTACAGGCTTGACCGTTACTAAAAATAGCCTGTTGCTGGGCAAACTTGAGTGGTCAGCGGCACGGACAAAGGACTACAGGGCATGCTGACCACGAGGCCGCTCATTCCTTAAGATGGCCGCCATAGTATACAAAATAGCGTTTTCGAATAAGGCCAAGTTAAGGGAAATAACGTGTAGCAAAGCTAAGCGCTAACCCGACCATTGTCAAATTACGACAGACGACCCTTTTAGCGTTTAGCTGAAGCTACCTCATAGTGGACGTAGTCGGGATACTCATCTTCGATGTCAATTGACATTATTTGAGCTACTTCTTTATGAAGCATCAATTCCTTTTGGGCAAGAGCTCGTCTAGATGGAATACAAGCTGATAGACACATAGAACATAAGGCAGGGCCACATTGTATACATAAACACACAAAGAATAGCATCCCAACTATGATACATAAAATCGTCAGTAGCTTCCAGCCCCAAGTACTAAGCATAGACCAGAACCACCCTGAAAGGGTCCATGTACCATTGTCCGGGTGTATTTCAGCAGCGATTTTGTGGAGTTTGGAAATTGCATCATATACAGATGGCGAGTTATCAGGCACGTAAACGCAACAGCTACTTCCGATAATTCTACATGCCCCCCTCGATCAGCTAGAACCACATCAAGAACCATTCGGTTCTGAAGCGTAACAATTCTGGATATTTGAAGTTCTTCCGTTATATTTCCTAATGCAAAAGCAGTATCATTAGCTACAGCCTCAACAACACGGGTCAATCGTCATATTTTCCGACTGTTCAAAGCAGCCCCCACAAAGGAAAACAATCCCAAATTAAAATCTACATATTGCTGTAAGGCAGTATCGGTCTGGTCAATGTCATCCAAGACCACAGCACGTCTAACTCTATTTAACACAAAATCATGATATAACACGTAATCATTATGATACATTGGAGGGGCAATGAATACAGGGGGCAATACGAAAGAGATATAGCATGTACCTAGCCATCCTAACGGGAGCTGATGATAGCCTTTATTACCACAAATGAAGTATGTATTTCGGGATGCCACAAATGATATGCCATTCGGACTATCAAATGTAAGTGTGGTGTTACATTCACTTTTCCCAACCGGGATTGTACCTTTATTACGTATACAAAGATCAGCCCTAGTATCTCTAACATTAATGACATGGGAACTGGACATATTAATGTTCCTTTGATTGCTGTAAATTCGGGGTGCAGACACATTATCGGGGCGGTACTCTTCCCATTCAAATCGAGTACCCTCAGCTCGTGGATAGCCATCCCGGTCATGATAACATATCTTGTTTAAACGAAAAAAAACACCCCCCCTTTTGTTGGCCATCGTAGAGTGAATAGAAGAGTATACCAGGCATTGCAGGAACCATTATGGGAAAACGGGAGTGGGATGAGCGGGGTGCCCCCTTTCTTCTGATGCCCAGGCAACATCCCACACACCCAACAGTTAGAAGTGTTCGTCATATCATGAGTATGATGCAAAATTTGAATAAAGCTATTGTTCAAGTAAGTCTGTTGGTGCCGTTCTTCATGGTAGGGTAAGGTGAAGTGAAAATGTTCAGATGGAGCCGGGGTAGTCGGCAGCAAATGTTCTCGTACGGGCACCACAAGTTCTACTACCCAGGCTATCACTGCTATCACAACAATTGTCAATACAAACAAGATGGCACCAAGAATTCTCTTGTCTCGTGATGCAGAAGACGTCATAGTTCAAGAGTTCACAATGTCTCAAATACACAACTACAAAAAATAAAAACGTTGGTGCTGAGCTCCGAGGTAGCCGTTGTTTTCTTCTCCGGGGTCAAGACGGGTGTCGCTACTCTTAGCAGAACTGATCCCCCCCCTTGAGATTCCCGGCTTCCGTTTCACAAACCCCAGAGCGGTAACCAACCAGTCTCGCACAAAACAAAAAATCTTCTTCCTATCTTGGCCGCAGATCGTAGCGCTGTCGTCCAGAAACGGTGTGGTCCGGGAAGGCTCCCTCAGATTCGGCTGACGTCACAGCTGGGCTCTTTTCTTTGTCCAAGATCTCTTTGTAGTCGGACAACACAGTAGGATTCACCAGATCCGGAGAGACACGACGGCAGTGAGTTGAATGCACCCACCGCTTTCTGTTGGTCACTCGTACAGCCGTTCGAGTCGCCAAAAGGACTTGCTCGGGGCCACGCCACCTCGGTTCCAAGCTGTTCGCTCTCTCAAACAACTTCACCATGACATAATCTCCAGGACGGAGATTATGGGCCTCTCCAATGGAATTATCAGGGAGCGCTTCTCGAACCTGTTGATGAATAGAAAGCAAATCATTTGTTAATCGTGCCAAATAATCGTTCATCATTATACAAGGCACATCATGTAACAATCGCGGCTTAGGAACTCCCCATATGTTCATAGGCCTTCCAAACACCACTTCATACGGTGTGAGGCCAGTTCGAGAATGGGGCACTGATCTAAGAGAGAGTAATGCTAGCGGTAGGGCATCCGGCCACTTCAATGACGTGGACACCACAATCTTAGCCAATTTCAATTTCAACGTGGCATTGTACCGCTCGACAAGACCTGCTGACTGAGGGTGGAACACAGCATGAAACTTTTGCTGGATCCCCAGTCCCTTTAGCACATACTCCTCAATTTTCCCAACAAAATGAGGACCATTATCGCTCCACAAAAATTTGCAAACTCCAAATCGAGGGAAGTACTCTTTGAGCAAAACCTTAGCTGTTGTCAAAGCTGTATTATCTTTCGTGGGGAAGGCCTCGACCCATTTGCTAAAAGCACACACCACCACTAAGACATACTTAAGGTTATTGCAACGCTCAAGCTGGATGTAATCCATTTGAAGTACCTCGAATGGTGCAGAAGGTGGAACGAACCCCCTTTTCGGAGTATGCGTCCCTTTTGCAGGATTGTGCTGTAAACATATCAAACAGGTCTGCACTACTCTCTTAGCAGTATTGGCAATCTCAGGATGCTCCCAAACTCGTGTTAACAATCGAGTAATTGCAAGAGCTCCAACATGTGCCAATCCGTGTGTCATCTGGACCATCGCTTGCAAGTAAGCTGCAGGCAATTTCCATCTCTCCATGTCCTTACTCCTCCAACAACCCTCGTCATCCAGTACCCCTTCTGCTGCCCATGCTGCAAATTCCGCTTCAGTCGCTGATTTTTGGATGTCTAGTATCTCTGCTCTAGCATCATGCCATTGCTCGGCCTGCGACTTCGCTACATACATGGGGGAGTCATTTCGAGACATAGCTGTTTGTTTTGCTATACTGTCTGCAAAGGCATTGCCTTGTCCCACTTTATCAGTGACCTTTTTATGTGCACTGCACTTAATTATCGCTACTTTCTTTGGGCAAAGCAGCGCGTTTAGGAGATCACGCACTAGTTCTCCATGCATAATGTGTACTCCATGAGAGGTCAAAAACCCACGCTCTCTCCAGAGTAAACCGAAGTCATGCGTTACTCCGAAGGCGTACCGGCTGTCTGTGTAGATGTCACACATAGGCCAGCATTCAGTTCGCAGGCTCTTGTCAAGGCTATCAGCTCCGCTGCTTGAGCCGATTTCTGTGGTATTCGTGCTGTTTCTACCACTGTCTTAAGTGTCGTGATCGCATATGCTGCAGAAGTCGTGCCATCTGGCAGCCTCAAACACGATCCATCAACCCACAGTTCCCCATCCACATCTGGAAGTGGCATATCCTGTAAGTCGACACGACCCTTTGTTTGTTCCTCAGTCAGGAAAACACAATCATGATGTTTTTCCTCCTGACCCTCTTCGACCGGATAAGGCAATAAAGTGGCAGGGTTCAGGGTAGCACATCTTTTCAGTGTGATGTGTGGCGCCAAGAGTGTAAGCTCATATCCTGTTAAACGTGCGCTCGTAAGATATTGAGTCTTTGTTTGATTTAACAGGGCATCTACTGCATGGGGAACTAGCACCAACAGTTTGTGCGATAACACTATTCCCTCACTCTGCCGTATAGCTACTGCTGTTGCTGCCACTGCTCGGAAGCACCCAGGTAACCCTCATGCTACAGGATCAAGAATAGCTGAGAAGTACGCGCATGGCCTCTGCTTGTCCCCGTGTGCTTGCACTAACACTGATAACGCGCACCCATCTTTCTCGTGCACGTACAATGTGAAAATCTTTGTGTAATCTGGTGTACCTAACACGGGTGCAGAGCAAAGGGCCTGTTTCAATTGTTCAAAAGCATTCTGACATTCATCTGTCCATTCAAGGGGCATTGGTGTAGTTTTGGACAGTAACGCTAACAAGGGTTTGATAATGTGCGAAAACCCCATAATCCACTGTCTACAAAAGGACGTTAATCCTATGAAGGCGCGTACATCTCTCTGAGTGCGGGGGACTGGTGTGTCTAAAATCGCCTGAATTCGATCTGATGTTAATGCACGCCCCTCCTTAGACAAAAGATGACCGAGGTAGGTCACCTTGGGTCTACATTATTGTAGCTTTTTCTTAGAGACTTTATGGTTGTTCTGAGCCAAAAAGGAAAGCAAAGCAAGCGTACTCTCCTCACATTGTGCATAAGTGTCTGCAGCCAACAGAAGGTCGTCGACATACTGTATAAGGGCTACTCCGGATTGCAGTTCAAAAGAGTCAAGCTGTCTTTTCAAAGCCTGGCTATAGATGCTAGGACTTTCAGTGTAACCTTGGGGAACACGACAAAATCTATACGATCTATTATTTAACGTGAAGCCAAATAAGTATCTGCTGTCGGGATGGATGGGAATGGAAAAGAATGCATTTTTAAGATCAATGACAGAAAAGGTCGTCGCTGTTGGAGGGACCAATGTAAGCAATGTCGTGATATTTTACACCACCGGGTATTGGGGGATGACAATTTTGTTAATTTCTCTTAAATCAATAATAAATCGATAGACTTTGTCGTCAGTGTCTTTCTTAAGGATCGGGAGAATACGGCTATTACAGACATTGTAAGGAACTTTCTCCACTACTCCTGCAACGATCAAATCCTGAACAATATGCGTCAGGGCAATTTCACCTTCCCTAGAGATCTTATACTGTGGTACACGTGGCAAAAGTACTCCCTCCCTAACAGTAATTCGAATAGGTGGAATAAGTATCTGTCCCACATCCGTATCTGAGGTCGCCCACAACGTGTGCGGGAGAGAGGCTAGTGGTTCAATTTCCTTCATTGTACAAAATCTGTCTGAATCTGGGTAATTGTCATTCAAAATAACCCGCACTCCCTCAGGAGCACAACGTATCGTCGCTCGAAAGTATTTGAGCAAATCAATGCCCATAATGTTATCTGGAGTGTGAGGTGACAACAAAAACGGACAAAAGCTGAAAAATTTGTCAATGCAAAGTGCAAGAGGTTGTGATAGTGGGCTGGGAGAGGGTGTGCCATCAAACCCTATACATGTTATCGTTTCGCCAGACAGGGGAACCCTTGGAACCAAGTTTTTGGACAAAGCACTACGAGTAGCTCCTGTGTCAACTAAAAACTGATCAGTAGAACCCAAAATGCCCGCTGATACATATGGACCTCTTTGATCTACTGGCACTTCAACTGATTCCGTACCCCATCCTACGCAGTCCTATGCATGTACATAATCCTGATGCTCCACATTCTCACTTTCCAAGATCTGATATTGATTTCGTCTATCAAAAGTATTTCGTTCATCCTGACCACGGCCCCCCGTTTCAAACCTACCACGATCACTTCCGCCACCTCTCGCTCCTGAATAATTATTCCTCGACCTTCCACCTCCTCGACCACTCTGACTACGCTGCTCACGAAGTACCGGACAATCTTCAGCCCAATGCCCAAACTCTTTACAATATGCACATTGGTCCTCCGCAATGCCAGTATGACCGTACGGCGCATTGCTCCCTCCTCGCCTACCTCTATCATTCCCTCTAGATTGCGCCCCGCGAACCTGTGCCAACATCACCTACGTTTTCAATTCCTTCGTTTTCTTATCTACACTTTCTTTAGCCTCTAATTCCTGCCGTTCATAATACTGAGCCATAGTTAACAAAGACGCAGGGGTCGCCGTGGTCCAGGAACTTTCACTCGATTTTAACCGCTTTGCAATTTCCGGTAGGAGATTAGCCACGTACTTATCAACAAACAGATGCCTACCAGTATCATCTGTTAACGATTGACCACTGTAATCATGAAACGCTTCTTCGAAACGTGTAAAGAAATCTGATACCGATTCATCTAGCTTTTGTTTGCACGAAGCTAACATAGTCCAATCGATCTTTTTAGCAGGAACAAGCGTTTTTAGTTTGGTCAAAATAGCCGTTGGGAGTTCTAAAATCAAATCACATGGTTTACATGCAGGTTCCCTGTCTAAGTCAGCCTGGCTTATCTCCTTCCAAGTTGCCCCAAACGTTGTTTGATCATTAGTTTTACGAATTGACCTCCACATATCAGGCGGAAGAATTAACCCAAAAAAGAGATCTATATCAACAAGAGTCATAACACAAGAGGAAATGGCCCCTTCCACCCCTTCATAAAAGGCGGCTGGATTTTTACGAAGATCAGGTAAAGCGTTTTTCAGTGCCATAACATCTGCTCTATTCAAAGGCGTATACACCCAATTATATATAAAATACCCCTTTGCATTTGCCGATGTTTTATCATCATCCATACCGGCCCCTTTAGGCGGAACATACAAAGGTGCAGCTTCACGCATAGGCATAACATGCACTTTAGAATTCTTATCTGAACCCAGGATAGAACACTGTTTGGACTGCTCCGTCGACCCCAGCACGGACTCCTTATCTTTTTTTCCTTCTTCCCGCAACCTGGACGCCTCATCCCGTAGCTGGAGCAGTTGTTTAAAAAGAGCATCGACATCTGCAAGAACAAATAAACCTTTATCCAAATTCTCACGATGAACCGACACAACCTTAGGTTCTAAAGTCTCTGAATATTTACGAAATCGAGTGACAACTTCATCTGCAAAAGTATTCAAAAAACACATCAATTCTCGTTCTGTCCATTTACTCCTTTCGGTTACAACGTCTGACACAGTTATATGATTCAAATTTAATTTTCTAGCATAACTACGCAAGTCCGCGGCTCTCTCCGCAGATAACCTGACACTTGACTTATCCGTCTTATCCGACTTATCCTGTTCTTCATCACCAGAATCTTCAGTCGGAGCTGTAGGCGGAGATCGATCTAATAACGAAAAATCATCAATTTCATTATTAAGGACAGGATAAAGCAGTCGTCGAATAGGAAATTGACCGGTCGTTTGCAAATTACGTTCCCGTGCCTCCCTCTCTTTCTTTTCCTGGGCCTCCTTTTCCTCAAGCTGTAAAGCTTTATCTCGAGCAGCCTTGCGCTGCTCTTTGTCCGCCAAGGCAACTTCGCGCTTCATACGTTCACGCACCGCTTTCTCCCACATTCGCACACAATCAAACATATCCTGTCTAGACCTGCGCTGAAACAAACATTGCTCCACAAACTGAACCTTTCGCAAATCAAACGACCCATGTAGTGGCCATTGCAACTCAGGATCGGTTCTAGTGTATTTATGCCATAATTTACTGTACAGTATAGGGGGAAGGCCGAATTTCACATACATCTCACGATTGGGAGTTCCCTCTGGAGGAGCTGGATGAGATTCCGTTAACCTAATTGTGGTACCATTTCCAAGACAGCACATCCCTCGGAGTGTGCTTAAAACAGGCATGTTCAAAAAGTACCACAAAAGCGTGATACCATAAAAATGGCACTTACAGTACTTCACACAAATGTGCCACTCAGAGTACAAACAAATTTAGAGAAACATCTCTACATGCCTGCCTATGTGGAGTGCACTACACATATATATTCAAAGTTCACAAAGTCAAAATGTTAGCTAACTCAAATCATAGTCACAATCATAGAACTTCAGTAAGTGTCCGTAGACTACCTTACCGATCACAAATCTTACCCAATCTCAAATATCCAGATTCCAACTGCCAAGGTCTTTAACCGAATCAGCCAAATGGGCACTGTACAGCAACGCAGACGATCAGGATCTCAGTCGGAGACCGGCGCCACCTGGAAGGTCAGATCAGAAGGAAAGGAAGAAAACACCGTGGGTGCCAAGACTCGGGTCACTCAGTGGCAGTGTACGCGTCCATGGCGAGTTTCCAATCCTTCGTCACGACCTCTCCTTCGGGCATCCGAGTCGCCGATGAGTCCCTTCGTGGTCGCCAATTTGTGGTATTGGGTTCCCAAGGCCTACATGCTCCGCAGAAATACCCACTTACACCAAAAGAACTGTTGGCACGGAAACTGAAAAGTACAAAAGACAAGTTTATTAAGACCCCATGGGGTGGTGGTACATTCCTACAGCACCCTTCGGCAATGCAAGAAGTATCACACCGAACGTTGGTGTGAGTCCTTCTTTTATACAATTTACAGGTAATAAAAAGGTAGGGGGTACAAGGTTACAGAGTTTAGGTACATATATGGTCATTTTTGGATCACGGCCAACTCGTAGGAGGGGTTACAACTCCACTGGTCAGTTTTGGCGGAACATTCCTGAGGGGTGACTGGTCAGTTGGAACTGCGCATGTACAGGCTTGACCGTTACTAAAAATAGCCTGTTGCTGGGCAAACTCGAGTGGTCAGCGGCACGGACAAAGGACTACAGGGCATGCTGACCACGAGGCCACTCATTCCTTAAGATGGCCGCCATAGTATACAAAATGGCGTTTTCGAATAAGGCCAAGTTAAGGGAAATAACGTGTAGCAAAGCTAAGCGCTAACCCGGCCATTGTCAAATTACGACAACAGGATTCAGACTCTGATGCTGACCAAGCAGGTGACAATGATCTAGACCCGGACAATCCAGCTCCTACTAGAGATGGAGAGGGATGCCCAGTGTGTCAGTTCTTTGTTCCCCCAGGTAGAGTTGGAAGTGTACCTAGAAGGCCCAGATCACCATCAGTGGAATCTGACCATTCTGACACATCTGTAGGGACCTCTGTCTCTTCTCATAGGAGGGACACCACCAAGGAGAAGAGAAAGCGTATCAGATGAGACTTGAAGAAGGTCAACTGAAAATAGGGAGACAGAAAGTAGCCTTAGAAAGGGAGTCCCTAAGAGCTTGAAAAAGCTGGGAAAAAAAGATGGGGCTAGATCCTCATGGTGGCAGCAACTTCCCTAGTGGTAGGAAAAGGTTTTATGACCATAGAAACTTAAGCAAGATTGTCCCTCTCTACAAGAGTGGGGATGACATCCACAAGTGGATAAATGCACTGGAGAGGGCCTGCAAAGTACAGAATAGCTTTCTATATAGGTTGTCATTAAACCTACCATCAATAACGGTTGTTTGGACTGGTGCAAGGTGCCCACTAGAATAGTGGACAGCATATGCCAGGCCAACTTCTCACAGGCAGCTCCTGGGAGGGCACTGAAAGATTGGTGAGCAGCATATATATTTCAAGCGGCCGCTCATCAAACCTTCTTGCTTTTCAAAAACAAACTCCCATAACAGGTGTTTTATTTTGCAAAAGAAGATTACTACTAACCCTAGGAGAAACCCCCAGGGTGTGAAGATCTTTAATAATTTTCTTGTGTTCAGTACCTCCAGGTTTTCTCTGGTGGTGCTGATAGAAAAAAAGAACATCAGGCTCTATATGGGGGCAACTTAAGGGTCTTACACCAATGGCCCCTACTCCCTTAGGTCACTGGTGTAGGTTTCCAGATCCAGCTGGGACACCCACCACTGTCTGAAACCTAACAGTCCACTCAGCTCATAACAGAGCAGGCAAACATATGGTTTGATGGACAGGGTACTCCGCCATGCTTTTGGCGGAGTACCCTTTCTGACAAATTCCAAATCAGGGGCATTGTGTGAATTCGATTACACACTTATTAGACCCAGCAGTTTCTGGCTGGCTGGGACGCATCAAAGCCAGACAGAATCCACTGTCCTAGATAGGGTGAGTATGATATACTTGTCAGAGACCCCAGTGGTGACTGCGCAGCGCTCGACAAATGCTGGTGGAGGTGGATGTTCCTTCTCACACCTGGCGGCCAAAGCTTGGAACGGCTTTCAACTGCCCCTCAGGACCACCTCATTGCTCTGGCAATTCAGGAGAGAACTTAAGGCCTGGCTGTTTGAATAGGCAGTTAACAACTCCAGGGAATTGAGACCATCACTGGTGATTTTTCTGCTACATGGGGGATAATAGCCCAACATCGACAAACAACTACCACCTGCCTGTAGCAGGTACTAAATGTTGCTAGTATTTTTTTACTTGGCTGTGCAGAAGTAAATGGGCGGGCGTTTGGCAGGAGGGCAGAGACCTTTTGCTTTCGCTGAGGGGTACTTTTTCTGCTGCCCTGATGCTGCTCCATGCAGTCTGGTGGCGGCTGGGCACTGTAGCTGACAATGGTTACATAGCTCCCCATTAGTCGCTGGGTTTCATGTTTCCCATCCCAGAATGATCAGATCTTTTTTCCATGCCATGGTAGCTCCTGGGAGGGCACTGAAAGATTGGTGAGCGGCTGAAACATTTCAAGCGACTGCTCAGCAAACTCCCAAAAATATGAGTTGAATTTGCAAAAGAAGTTTACAACTTACCCTAGGAGAAACGCTCTGGGTGTGAAAATCATTAATAGTTTTCTTCTGTGCGGTACCTCCTTTTTTTCTCTGGTGGTGATAGAAAAAAAGATTATAAGGCTCTATATGGGGGCAATTTATTGTTCTTACACCAATAGTCTCTACTCCATTAGGTCATTGGAATAGGTTTCCAATGGCAGATCCAGCTGGGGCACCCACCGCTGCCATAAACCTGACAGTCCACCAGCTCATAATAGAGCAGGCAAACTGCTGGTTTGACAGACAGGGTAATCCGCCATGCTTTTGGCATAGTACCCTGTCTGCCAAATTCCAAATCAGGCCCATTGTGTGAATCTGATTATATACTTGTTAGACCCAGCAGTTTCTGGCTGGCTGGGACGCATCAAAGCCAGACCGAATCCACCATCCTAGATAGGGTGAGTATGATACACTTATCAGATACCCCAGAAGTGACAGTGAATCGCTCAACAAATGCTGATTCACTGGAATGATGGAATGGCCTGCTGAACATGGCCATTCCCCTGCCTGTTAGACCACACCTGCAACCTCAGCATCACAATGGACAGCAAGCTATCTATGAAACAGGTAAAGGAAGTCTTATCTGCCTGCTTCCACGCCCTACGCATGCCCTGCAAGATCATCAGATGGCACCAGAAGGACCGTCAAGCAGCCCCTCATCACCAGCAGGATGGACTATGGAAAAACACTGTACGAAGGAATCACTGCACACCTCCTGAAGAGACTACAGACAATACAAAACTCAGCTGCAAGACTCATCCTCGACCTTCCCAGACAGACCCCCATAACATCCCACCTCAAGAAGCTTCACTCACTCCAGTCCAGAAGAGATGCCAGTTCAAGATGTTGACCCATTCATACAAAGGCCTGCGCAACAAAGGACCAGCATACATCAACAAACGGATATATGATGTTACCACGCGTACTTTTAGCACGCATACCATTACCACGGATTTTTTACAACGCAGGTCATTTTACAACGGAAACCTTTACAACGCAATACACTACAACGCAGATACTATTACAACGCATACCATTACAACGTAAGTATAGGTAAGTATATAATATTAATATATAATGTAAATAATTATTTTTGTATTATTTAATTTAATTATTTATTATTTAATTATTAAATAATGTTATTATTAAAATTAATTTTAATTTTAGTATTTGTAAATATATATTAAAAATACCCCTGTACCCCAAAACCCAAACCCAGCCCTAAAACCTAAAAATACCCCTGTACCCCAAAACCCAAACCCAGCCCTAAAACCTAAAAATACCCCTGTACCCCGAAACCCAAACCCAGCCCTAAAACCTAAAAATACCCCTGTACCCCAAAACCCAAACCCAGCCCTAAAACCTAAAAATACCCCTGTACTCCAAAACCCAAACCCAGCCCTAAAACCTAAAAATACCCCTGTACCCCAAAACCCAAACCCAGCCCTAAAACCTAAAAATACCCCTGTACCCCAAAACCCAAACCCAGCCCTAAAACCTAAAAATACCCCTGTACCTCAAAACCCAAACCCAGCCCTAAAACCTAAAAATACCCCTGTACCCCAAAACCCAAACCCAGCCCTAAAACCTAAAAATACCCCTGTACCCCAAAACCCAAACCCATCCCTAAAACCTAAAAATACCCCTGTACCCCGAAACCCAAACCCAGCCCTAAAACCTAAAATTACCCCTGTACCCCAAAACCCAAACCCAGCCCTAAAACCTAAAAATACCCCTGTACCCCAAAACCCAAACCCAGCCCTAAAACCTAAAAATACCCCTGTACCCCAAAACCCAAACCCAGCCCTAAAACCTAAAAATACCCCTGTACCCCAAAACCCAAACCCAGCCCTAAAACCTAAAAATACCCCTGTACCCCAAAACCCAAACCCAGCCCTAAAACCTAAAAATACCCATGTACCCCAAAACCCAAACCCAGCCCTAAAACCTAAAAATACCCCTGTACCCCATAACAAAATACCACTAATAAATGTTTTTTAAAAAAGATAAACTTACCTATATTTATACTTACGTTGTAATGGTATGCGTTGTAAAAGTATCTGCGTTGTAGTGTATTGCGTTGTAAAGGTTTCCGTTGTAAAATGACCTGCGTTGTAAAAAATCCGTGGTAATGGTATGCGTTGTAAAAAATCTGTGGTAACAGTTACATACCTCAACAAACACATGGCCTATCACTATCCAATCAGATCACAATGATCCGCCTCCCTCTTACTCACACCCCCCCAAATGCGTGAGGCAACAGAGCAGGATGTTCCTTCTCACACCTGGCGGCCAAAGCTTGGAACGACCTTCAACTGCATCTCAGGACCACCTCATCGCTCTGATAAATTCAGGAGAGAACTCAAGGCCTGGCTGTTCAAATGAACAGATCACCTCAAAGCAGTTAACCATCACGGGTGATTATTACACCTTACAAATACTTGATTGATTGATTGATTTGTTGATTGAGAACAACATCATTATATAGACCCAGTGAAGGGTACCATTAAATTAGCCGTAATAATGAATGATGATTGGATCACCCAGATCACGAAAACTGTTTGGGTCTGTAGGGTAACATGTAATGAGGCAACTGATGTAGCTCCATTTGTGATCATGAAGGGAAGGAAACCAAGATCATAATACAATCCTGGGTGGAAATTTACTACAGGTGTAGAGCATTGGTCTGTGGAAGAATTTTAGAACAGGATAGTGGAAACACATGATAAAAGCAAAGACTACTATGGACTACTATAATGCTACGCATGGAATGAAACCTGTAAGGATTTAGCTGGGAGACTGTGTGTGTGCAAAGAATCTAGGTTAGATTTGCAAGGTAAAGAATCAATTCTATGACCCAGAAGAGATTGTGGGGGTTTTACTTCATTTGGTTAAATTAAGGAATGATAAAGTGCAGAATATCAACAGGATTGCTGTCAGGGTTAAGAATGGTAACAAAAAAAATTATGCAGTGTGTGGAAGAGGATTTTGGCTGGCTTTCAAAGTTAATCAATCAGGGCTTTATAGAGTGCACTACTCACCCATGAGGGTCTCAAGGTGCTGGAGCGGAGAGTGGATTCAGGCAGCTCAGTTCATCCGAAAAGTCTTGTCTTGAGGCTCTTCCTCAATGCTTGCAGTGTGAGGGTTTGCCTGATGCTGAGGGGGAGTTCATTCCAGCTCTTGACCGCGATGTAAGAGAAGATCTGCCTCCCGTTCTGGCTCTGTGGATGCAGGGTTTTCGGCCAAGGCTAGGTCAGTAGAGCAGAGGTTTTTCTTGAGGGGATAGAAGGAGAGTCTTTCATTGAGCTATTGGAGTCTGATTTGTGGAGAGCTTTGTAGGCGTGTGTGAGCAGCTTGAAGTTCACTCTTTATTAGAAAGGGAGCCAGTGGAGGTTTCCTAGGTGCTGGGTGATGTGGGCTTGTCGTGGGATGCTGAGGACGAGTCTGGCTGTGGTGTTCTGGATTGTCTGGAGTACGTGGAGTAGAGATTTGTTGACTCTGGCATAGAAGGCGGTCCCGCAGACCAGCCTGCTGAAGTAAAAAGCTGTAAAGATTATTTTTGTGAAGGGGAAGAGTTTGTACCAAAGGAGGTTGTGCATGGGTGTATGATGCAAAGAGCCGTAGACAATGCTATGATTGCCTCTGGTGGTGTGGTGCAGGGTGATATTGAGGATATAGCTATTGCTTTGGATGAGGTTGCTGGTCCTAGTGGAGATCCCATGGAGGCAAATTGTTTTAACTCTAATCACAGCCCTAAGAGGAATAGGAAGCCTACTCATTGATTAAAGAACTGCATTGTTCTTAACAAATTGATCTCTATTTAACAGAGTACCTCTTTGGTGATTGTAGATCATTGTGAGGTGAACTCATTTTGCAGATACAATTCTGTACTGTCTAAGGGGGAGATTTACAAAAGAAAAATTCACAGCGGTGTCCCCCAAGAGGCTGTGCTGCATTGCATGACAAGGTGGGAGCAGGAGAGCACCCTATCTCCAAGGATATGGCTCTTTCCTCCCCTTTACCTTGCGCCGGTGCTGATTACAGCTGCTGTGCTCCGCGCACACACTTTAGCCATAGTGCTAGGGTGTGTGCATTAGCCTAGCATATGTTTTGTACAGGAAGGGTACCATTTCTGTACAAAATACGATGCTCAGACACATGCAAAGTTTTCCCCACTTTGTATGTGTGTTGCACAGTGCAGCATGCATGCAAAGTACGAAAGGGAAGGAGAAAAGAAAGCATAAACTCCTCTGTGTGCCTACTTGAAAAGGGCGCAGTTTTCTCGGGAAAACCCAAATCTATGTTATTTAGTAAATTGTGTTTAGAGTGAGAAACTTTGGGTGGTTGCATGGGAACGCCCATGCTAAACCCTTGGCACGCCCCCATGGCGCAAAGTAATGCGAATCAGCGCTATGTGCTGCTTTGAGTTACTTTTCCGTTATTTCCAGCACTAAACAAGTTTAGCGCTGGAAAGTAAATAGGGTAAAAATGATTTTGAGCTGATTTGCGTCACTTTTGTAATGCAAATACAGTGTAAAATCTTAGTAAATCCCCCATATGTGTGCTGTATTATTAAGTTATTACAACACAGCTTTCGAGCTGGTGTAGGTACCGTTGAGCAGGGCCTGAACCTGTCCCTTTTAGTCATAAAATATACTCGGACCAAGGTGGGGAATCTGTTTTTAGCTTTCGTGGACCTCACAGCTGCATTTTACTGCGTGGTTCACGATAAACTTTGTTCAATGTTGGACACAATGGGGGTTGATTCACAGGTTATTTATTTTCATAAACATTTTTATAGCGACGCTAAGGCTCGTGTGCATTGCGGTCTGCAGGGAGAACGCACAGCTTCCTTTCCAATTAATAGCGGAGTCAGGCAAGGTTGTGTCCTTGCTCCATTTCCTTTTAACCTGTACATGATTGGCCTGGAAGAGGCTCTCCTAAAAGACAATCATGACTTTCCCCAAGTGGGCAAGGGTCAGACTAATTTGCATATAGCCAAGTTCTGAGCTGGGATGGTGCAGTGAGCTGAAAAACGGTGATGGATCAAGCCCTGATCTTTGGACTGGGTAAGAGTGGTCTGCTTAATTCAGACACTCTGTTCATCACCACCCCCTTTTCCGAGTCATTTTTGTCCACCATAAGCGTGGAAGGGTATACTCAGATGTGAGTCCCTAGCTCATTGCACCATCAGGATTCAAGCAAGCCGGGCCGAAGACGGCTGAAATGCCAGAAACCGGTCCCCGGTAGCTTGTTTCCTTCCCAGTATAAGAATTGGCTTGGTAGTTTGGTCTGCCCTGTTCCCATGATGCACTGGGCCAGGGTCAGACTAATTTGCATATTGCCAAGTTCTGAGCTGGGATGGTGCAGTGAGCTGAAAAACAGTGATGGATCAAGCCCTGATCTTTGGACTGGGTAAGAGTGGTCTGCTTAATTCAGACACTCTGTTCATCACCACCCCCTTTCCGAATCATTTTTGTCCACCATAAGCGTGGAAGGGTATACTCAGATGTGAGTCCCTAGCTCATTGCACCATCAGGATTCAAGCAAGCCGGGCCGAAGACGGCTGAAATGCCAGAAACCGGTCCCCGGTAGCTTGTTTCCTTCCCAGTATAAGAATTGGCTTGGTAGTTTGGTCTGCTCTGTTCCCATGATGCACTGGGCCAGGGTCAGACTAATTTGCATATAGCCAAGTTCTGAGCTGGGATGGTGCAGTGAGCTGAAAAACGGTGATGGATCAAGCCCTGATCTTTGTACTGGGTAAGAGTGGTCTGCTTAATTCAGACACTCTGTTAATCGCCACCCCCTTTTCCAAATCATTTTTGTCCACCATAAGCGTGGAAGGGTATACTCAGATGTGAGTCCCTAGCTCATTGCACCATCAGGATTCAAGCAAGCCGGGCCAAAGACGGCTGAAATGCCAGAAACCGGTCCCCGGTAGCTTGTTTCCTTCCCAGTATAAGAATTGGCTTGGTAGTTTGGTCTGCCCTGTTCCCATGATGCACTGGGCCAGGGTCAGACTAATTTGCATATAGCCAAGTTCTGAGCTGGGATGGTGCAGTGAGCTGAAAAACGGTGATGGATCAAGCCCTGATCTTTGGACTGGGTAAGAGTGGTCTGCTTAATTCAGACACTCTGTTCATCACCACCCCCTTTTCCGAATCATTTTTGTCCACCATAAGCGTGGAAGGGTATACTCAGATGTGAGTCCCTAGCTCATTGCACCATCAGGATTCAAGCAAGCCGGGCCGAAGACGGCTGAAATGCCAGAAACCGGTCCCCGGTAGCTTGTTTCCTTCCCAGTATAAGAATTGGCTTGGTAGTTTGGTCTGCCCTGTTCCCATGATGCACTGGACCAGGGTCAGACTAATTTGCATATAGCCAAGTTCTGAGCTTGGATGGTGCAGTGAGCTGAAAAACGGTGATGGATCAAGCCCTGATCTTTGGACTGGGTAAGAGTGGTCTGCTTAATTCAGACACTCTGTTCATCACCACCCCCTTTTCCGAATCATTTCCCCAAGTGGCAGCACACCTATCCCAGCCCTTTTAAACGCTGATGATGCGGTACTGATGTCCCGCACCAGTATTTGACTGCAGAGGCTGTTGGATAGCTTCTCAAAATTTATGTATGAGATCGGCCTAAGAATTAATTCCTCTAATGCCTTCACTATGCGTTGTGGCTCGAGTACTAAAAACCCTAAAAGTATGTTTGTGTCTGATCAAAAGGTAGGGGTCACCAAGAAATTTTCATATTTGGGCATTCTTTTTTGCCCATAATGACTCCTGGTCACAGGCGGTGGCGGACAAAAAATTGGCACTACTACGCATTATGTCCGCCCTTAGAGCCTTTGCGATTAAGCTCGGGTAAAGACCACTGGACCCACTTATTAAAATTTATAAAGCTAAGTTCATGTCTGCAGCAATCTATGGGACTGGGGTTTGGCGACCTGTTGATTTGCTCCCCATTCAAAGAGTAGAAAACTCTTTTTTAAGGGATATTTTATCTGTCCCTTATGGTACCTCCGTGTCCATATGTCATGCAGAGTTGGGGCTCTCCTTTGTTTCAGATTTAATAAAATTCGAGTAAGTGCTATTATAGGCACAGACTCCGGTCAAAGGATGAGACAACATTAAATAGAGATACATTTTGGATGTTTGGAAATTGGATAGGGCCTCGAGAATTCCTTGGATGAGCTATGTGCAAAAGTGTTTTCAAGATCTCGATCACCCTGAGTATTTTACCAACCCCAGTACCATAAAGCAGTTAACCAGGAAGGAATTAAAACTAATGGGTCTGTCTCTACTTGACTCTGTTAGGCTGTAAAATGAAATTGTAAAACATACAGTCCTGAATAATTAATTGATTTTAACTACTTTTAATATTCAACCCTACCTTACCGTGGTCCTAAGTGATTTCGATAAGTTCCTCGCTTTCGTTTGGGAATATTCTACAGATTAGTTACCCTGCCTAAAGCGAACAACTGGTCCCAAACTTTACAGTTGTGCCCTTGTGATAACAGCTCCAAGCAGACATCGATCCATGTTATTCTCTTCTGCAAAAATTACTTGGACGTCAGAAGAATGAGCATTGTCCCTTTGTTAAAACGGTTTGGCCTTCGTCAATGTCGATCTGCTCTTTTGGTATTAAAACAACTAGATAATGTCCACATTGTTTTCAGTATGGTCACTTATTTGAAACAAGTCTTGCGCTTAAGAAAACAACTGTCTTCATCTTAATCTTCTTTTTTCATGAATTTCAGGAAAGCATGTAAAGTTTAATAATTTTTATCAAGTTGTCTAATTGTATATTATATGTATTTTTAACATGTGTGAAATGCTACTATTGCGCTTCTATGATTGTTTGTTTACAAACAAATAAAGCTTTCTTGACTTGACTTGAAGTTATTGTGCCTATGTATTTTATACCTTAATGGATATATAGTTTAGTCTTTGAGAATGAATATTTTTTTGTTCCAATTGATTGATGTATGTTTATAGTGTGGACAAAGGGGGGATGAGTTGTGCCGCTTAGCTAAGTATATTATGGAATGTTTTTCTTTGACTGTGTGTATTCTATTCAGGGCAGTCGGAGGAAGGAGAGGAGTGTCAGCAAGGTGTTCATCAGAAATATTAAACACTTATCTAAATACTTGGATCCCCACTTTTTTACTACGCAATACCAGGTTATGTAGCCTTCACTTGTATCATCTAGTGGAACAGTCAAAAAATTATTTTGCTTTGAATAGAGAGGATTGATCAGAGTGTTTAATATGTATTTAGAAAGCTACAACCCACTTTCCATTCTGGTACCCCCGCATCCCCCACTGCCCACTTCCTTCATCATCACCACCCATTTTCTAATGGCACCACCCACTGCCTGCATGTGCAATGCAAAAGTCAAAATGGAACGAGTAAGTGTTTGAAAGGGTTCTGTCTCGGAGAATTGTTTTTGTTTTTAAATGGTGCCACGTAGTGCTTTTTTTAGCCCAATTTCCACTTACATTTTCATAAAGCCCTATGCTATGAAAAGGTATTCAAATATTCCATTACTTTCATGCAAGAGCGTAAAATATAAGTGTGTTCTTGCTGTGTGTGGGTTCAAAGACCCAGCCTTAAAATTCAAGATCATCCATGACTAATATTGTCTGCTCAGACAGAGGTAATAAGTCACCCCTAACACTTACATTTTGATCTGCGACAACCCTTCATTTATTAAACTTCCCAGATATGTCAGGAGCAAGGGTGTTACTCTGCAAAACATGGGTCATATCATGCAGAGGTTCCGCACCTGCACACTGGTGTGGAAAGGTAATGCTCATGTGTTTCACAAAATGGTGCTGTTGTTTAGAGCAGAAGTGGTAACTTAGTAACACTGTACATCACAAAATAAACTGCAGACAACAGAGCTTAGAAATACACAGAAGAGTTGTGGTGACATCTGCTATCTGTTTTTGAGTTCTGCTGCCTCCAGCTGGTGGTCTAATTCACATTGTTACTGACTGACCACATTGTAGTGTTGTGGGCCCTAGGCCCACATGCTGCACAAAATGACCACACTGACACTGTTGTGGGGTACTGGAACTGGCCCAGGGCACGTGTGCCTGGTCCCTTTTATTGGCAGGGTCACCTGACTGGTGACACCTGTGATGGGTGGGTGTGCCGTGTGGGATGCAAACAGAGGTGGAACACTAGAACGTGTCCAGCAGGACACTTCATCCCTCCCAAACTTTAATGAAAAATAAACAAACTAAAAGTCTAACCTAATAAGAAAACAATCAAACCATACAGCATCAATGAATCTCTTCAGGCTATCTGTTGGGTGGTGCTGGAGCTCTGTACCACACAGTCAGGGAGCTTTGGTCCTCCTCGGTGATGAAGTTCAGATCCTGCTTGGTCTCGCGTTGTTGGAGGCTATTTACAAAGTTCAAATAGCGATGCATCAGGCGTGGTGGTGGAGTCCAATTTGGAGATTTTCTTGCAGGCCCTCATGCTCCGGTGGACAGCTAACCTGCATACATGGATGATGACCTTAGTGGATGAGGGCCTTCCTTGGAGGCGATGATGCTTTCCAGTTCCCGATAGCCAAGCAGTTCAGACTTGCCTCTTCTGCCTGGACTCCCCTCTCACAGGAGTCTCCTTGAGTGCCTTCCTGCTGGGCTGCCATGGGACTGTGTGGACTGTGTGGGCCTTGTGTAGGCCACACGAAGGCATCAATGAGGAATTGCCAACAGGACCACAGCCAAGTCGCTCATGTAACTGCAGAGGGTGGTGTCTCAGTCTGTGTCCTCTCGCCTTCAGGATTCCGGTTCTATGACTTCCTCAGATGGTCTTTGGGTGACTAATCTCCAACTGAGGCCTCCATGCTTCCTGGTGCCTATCGTGGAGCTGGTGTCGATGCATCTCTTCAATTCATATTCCCTTCTCACCGGAACTCCGTTGAGGCCCTTGCCCCTGGATTGCCACGTAACCGCTTGGGCTGTGCAGGCCTTTCATAGGCTGCGCTGAGGGGCAGCTGCAGAACTCCCAACAGGGCCACGGCCAAGCCTTGTGTAACCCCATGGGTAGATACTCCAATGGTCTGGTATGATCTTCTTCAGCAGGCTTCAGGTTTACAGGGTACACAAAAGGTTCCTGGGTGGCTAGCCTCCCACGGTGCCAGGAGTGCCTCTTTGAACTCCTGATGTCTCGTGGGTTTGGATCCACTCTGGTGGTGCGATGCTCTTTAGATGTTCTCGGTAATGATTATGATGCACCTGGAGGATGGATGCAATAATTTTCTTTCAATTGGGCAAATAGATGGTGAACTCTTGCTTTTGTGGACCTCGTTGAGTGAGGAGGACTCGAGGAAGTTCGTGGACACTTACGGTTGTCTTCAGGCAGGTGCACTTGCTAGATGTGGTGCCATTGATGCCAAGCAGCCGGGTGACAGGTGAGTAGACAGTCGCACTGTGAAGCATGGGGCCTGGAAGCAGATGGAGCTTGCTGGCGGCTTACTGTTGGTCCTCCCGCGAAGCTGTCTCCAGTGACGTCCCTGCACCCCGGTAGCTAGCTTGTGCTGATGAGCACCATCTCCATTGCTGGCATGAGTCCTCCATCCTGTCGCTCTTCTCCTTTTCCCTCTTACGTGCCTGTGGTGGTAGTTTGCCCTGGGGTGTTGTGCCACTTTCATTTTAACCTTCGCGGAGTGGCGTCACGACCGCTCTTCTCCTTCTTTCGACCAGGTTCATTAATCGGATGTGATGTCCTGCCACATGTCTCATGTTTAAGCCACATAGACATCTCGCTGGTCGTGCCTGGTTCTTGGGACAATCTTTACTTTGCTGCTAATGTAAGACATGCTTCTTCTCTTTGAGGAACTCTTGCAGGCCCCTTCCCCTCCTCAGGGGTTTTCAAAGTGCTCCTCTGTTATGATGTCAGGTTACCCCTTCGCTTGAGGGCGTCGCGCTTGTGCATCGAGGCTGCGTCATTGTGGCTCTTAATCCTGCCTCTGTTCAGGCATGCATGGGGGGGTCGGTCACTTCGAATGATGTGCTCCTTGCTTGAGGTGCGATGTGGCATCTGGCCACGTGTCGCCTGTCGATGGAGCACATGTTGCAGTGGCAGCTTGCCATGTGGAGTGTGCGAAACTCCTCTTACCTGTCTTGGGCCTCTTGCAACGCCGTCTTGAGACAGCGTGAGGGACGACACTCTGTGTTGTCTTAGGCCCACTGCGGGGCTTCGCTGGTGCAGTGGAGTACTGAAGCAGGCCCAGGGCATGAGCGCCCGCCCATTTTACTGGCAGGGTCACATGACCGGTGACGCCTGTGATGGGTGGGGGTGCAGTGTGGGGTGCAAACAGAGGTAGAACACTAGAACGTGTCCAGCAGGACACCAAATACATGTACTGTTAACAGTGCGATTTTTGTGCAATACAGATGATTATCTCTGTTGTGTGCAATTTGCAGGCGCACATGTTCATGCTGTGTGCTGTCTGGTCATGGTTTCTTCAAACTGCCACAACTGTTTTAAGAGGGTATGACTCCTGCCCTACAACTAGAAAACAACAGACTATTTAGGGCAATTACACCACAGATCGGCAACAGGACTACCCACAAATCTTCACTGCTAGCAACAGAAACAGGGCAGCAAAAGGAGACCGTAAGCGCTATGGGGCATATTACCAAGCAATAGGGATAATTATCGCTATTGCTTGGTTAGCGTGAAAAAATTATCTCTGAGCTGCGGCGATTTTTATCGCAGATAATCCTTGGTATTACCAAGGTTTATCGCAAATGCGATAAAAATCGGTTGCAATGCATGAATATTGCTGAAAAGTCAGCGATATTCATGCATTAGCGAGCTAATGCTCTTAGCCATGTTATCCACCTCCCATTGGATAACATGGCTAAGAACTGCTCAGGGCAGGTGTTAGCTTTTGGAGATATTCACGCTTAGCGCGAATATCTCCAAAAGTTGGTAATAGGAGATAGCGATGTTAGCGACTGTTTCCAGTCGCTAACATCTTGGCACGCCCACTTTGCATGTCATTAGTGATAAATATCACTGACATGCAAGTGGAGCCCAAGATGGTCGCTATCTCCTACTAGCTGTCGCTAAATGGTGTTAGCGACAGCTAGGTAATAGGGAGATAATTTTATCTCCGCTTTCTTGGCTTTTAAAGCCAAAAAAAGCAGAGATAAACCCCCTTGATAATATGCCCCTATGTTGCTTGAATTCCTCTGCTGGCAATGGTATACCAAAGCAATTCACTTATACCCAGCTCTACAGTGAGAAAACGTGTCCCAACAAGAAGACTCTAATGCCTTGTACACCTACAGCAACCTCTCATGAATAATAACACCGGGCTGCTTACTGACAACTCATCTAGTAAGGTGGCTCCAACTGAAGTAATGCAGGCACAAGTCAATGAGTGTATTTTCGAGTAGTACAGACTAGCTCGATTGGTTTATATTTATAGTCATTGTTTGAACTTCTTTCTGTAGCACCCAAGAAACCAGTAAGTTATACATCATGGTGATTCACAATCAAACCTTTCCCAATAACTTCCGGGACATCACAGGCATATCAAGTTTGATGCTGGACGTTGCTGCATCCGGCCTGAGCCCAAGGCGGCTGCACGTGCACTAATGCTCTATAATAATACTGCTTCGTAAATAAATCAGTCGTGTGGATTTATTTACAGTTTACAGATGAGTACTACTGATAAGTGATAAGTACACTTTGCATTAATGCCCATCAATAAACGTTTGCTCGTTTTTAGGTCTCGGGACCGATAAGCTGCGAAGCAGCTTCCGGTCCGGAGATTTAATGTTAGTTAGTAGGGCAGCTTAGACCCGCCTCTCAGCTCCGTTCGCTTCCATTGGCTGGCTTCCTAAACAGAGGCTAACCATTGGAAGAGAAGTGAGTCACTCGAAACAAGCCCCTTCTTTTTTGGATTTGGGGGCGTAAGTTTTGCTGTTCTTTAGACAGTGACATCGTCCGTCACTCAGGACAGCAAAACACACGCCCCGAATGCCAAAATTACCATGCTTTCTCCGAGGCATTTCTGCTTTGCCTCGGAGAAAGACAGTGGTGGTTTTCAGAGCTGCTCTGCTCATCCCCCCTCCCTCCGCACGCAGCTCTCCTCTGTCCCGCTCCCCCCCCTCCGCAGCTCTCCTCTGTCCCGTTCCCCCCCTCCCTCTGCCCGCTGCTCTCCTCTGTCCCGCTCCCCCCTCCCTCCGCCCGCAGCTCTCCTCCATCCCGAAACGTGAATAACATTTGTGCAATCCTCAGATAAACAATGAGCCTGAGCAACAGAGGCGTGAGTCAAGATGTACAAGGGCGATACGAGTGGCAGGTTCTCCGGTCAATGGGGCAATTGCAAGCACCAGACCAGGAAATGCGTCTCTCGTGCGAAAAACAAGCTTTAGCAGAAATCTTTATGCAACTTCTTGGATGGAATGCACGTTCCAGGCATTACATGATTTTCTCCTCGCACAAACACACGGTGAGTCACAGGTGTAGTACAGGTTTGCAGACAGGCTCTGAGTGGCGGGTTGTTGTGGTCTGACTGCGTGTTTGTATGTTTCCAGTGAGACTTTGCCGCAGGCCAGGCTCAGGGAAGCATATCCTATTGTTACGAGGCTGGACGCCCGTTAGGCTTAGCCAGAGGAAGTGGAAGTCACTGCTCTCCGTGGCTTGCCACGCGATACGGACGCTACCACCCCTACTGTTGCTGATCTCAGGGGTCAGGACCGGAGGCATCGGGTAGAGAAAGCCGGCAGGGCCCTTAGAAACGTGTTTATTTCCTGTGGTATCCACTGCTCCTCATCTGCTAGCACCTGAGCAGTGACTAGGAGGCTGCTAGTGGATGAGGTCAAGGGTCAACTCTGTAGTGACATAGTAAAGTCCCTTTGCATGACCCCTCGCTCATTACATCTTGGATTTTTCCGAATCAACGTATTTATGAAAGGGAAGAGAGGGCTTTAATGCACAGAAGTATAATCCACCAAGCACTACTCCTGGTCGCAATTATTGAAGGTGAGCTCACAACTAAACCAAAGAGCTAGAATTCGACCTTCGTGTTTGTGCAAAATGCAAACCACTACTTCTCCGACCTCAAAAAAGATAAGAATTAAACAACTCAATAGCATTTGTTTAATGACCATTTGAAGGGTGAAAGGCTGAAACGCATCGGGGTTAATAGCTGTGACGTGCAGATTGAGATATAGTCAGTGTATATCCAAATCACTGAGTTATTTTATTGTCCTCGTCTGGGTATCTGAAGGTGGAACACACACCACGTCTTGAAGATACTCTCTCAATGACATGTAGAAAAAGAAAAAGTGATGGGTGGAATTCTTAAGTTAACCCCAACCACTGGTAAGTACTGATTTTTTGTGCCTACTATACCACTCCAGCCATAGACCATCGCATGCAAGCCAGCCTTGGTCATGATCCAGTAGAAACAACAAGCACTGAACTGCCACCCTTGACCTCATCCAGATGGGACCACTATGGTGTCAGACGATTTAGGCCTAACCTGTGAGATGCAACTTGGCCAAAGGCACAGTGAGCACAGGCCCACAGATGGGGTGCCTGTTGCACTTAGGGTGTCTCACCTAGACAAACAGAAAGGTGGATGGTGGAATGCTTAAATTATTTGCATCTGCTGGTAATTAATTAAAGTCACACTACAGGCCACTGCTTTTTAGGTCGAGGGACCTATAAGCTGCGAAGCAGCTTCCGGTCCGGAGATCTTATGTTTTGGAGTAGGGCACTTTAGACCCGCCTCTCAGCTCCGTTCGCTTCGATTGGCTGGCTTCCTAAACGGAGGCCAGCCATTGGAAGAGAAGGGAGTCACTCCAAACAAGCCCCGTGTTTTTCGGATTTGGGGGCGTAAGTTTTGCTGTTCTTTAGACAGTGACGTCGTCCGTCACTCAGGACAGCAAAACACGCCCCCAAATCCGAAAAATGTCGGAAGCTTGAGGCCGCCATTTTGCTGCTGGTAAGGTTGAGGTAGGCTGCTCTCGCTTTCCTCGTTTCTTTTCCCCACTGTTCCATTGATTTTCCTTTGTCTCCTTCTTGCTATTTCCCTGCAGACTCCCACCTCCCTACTCCCTTTCGCTCTCACCCGTCCTCCCAGTCCGTAGCTCCCTGCTCTGGCAGGCTCCCTCTTGGCGCTTCTCGTCCTGCGCGCTCCTCTCCCCTGTAACCTCCCACCTCCCTACACTCTCACTCCCAGCTCGCCTCCATCCAGTCTCCCTCCTCCCTCTACCCTCCCGTCCCCAGCAGTCTCTCAGAGCGCTTCTGGAAACGAGTGATTACTGCTGCTAAGGAAGTGCTTCTTGCTATAAGTGATATCGAGCTGAAATATGCGGGGCCTCCAGCCACAAACCACCTTTCCAGCTGTGTTTTCAAGTCTGCTGGTTTTGTGCTTCATGTTTTCCCAGTGCCTTCTAGGGGTTGTTGTGCTGGCTTTGCCTTTCCCATTCTGCAGCTTGCTGCTTATCTCGGGAGGGCGGTGCCAGGGATGATAGGACGGTTTCTGGTTGGTTTGCCGTTCGCTGCAGCTGGTGCTGCTAGCCCTGTCTGGGAAGGGAATTTCCAGCCCTGTGTATTCCCCGTCCAGGGGCGGTGCTCAGGGCTGCAGGTTTTAGAACAGATACAGTGTGGATGTAACCTGCTCCTGCTATTAAAAAAAGTATTTTCTGTACACGCGCTCATCCGTACTTCATGCTGCAACCATGTGCCACGGTGCTCAGTGGTGCAATCCTAGAGGTGTGGGTGCTCACGGCCCCAGGGTAATAACTCTCTCCTGCTCACTATCAACTACTCACTCTACTACTATACTACTTACTCTGTGTGTGGGTGCTAATGCAATAGGTCTTGCATCTGCAAGCAATTAAGCTATTGGCAATATAAATGACAATGCCATTTATTTATGATTTTTAAAAAAAGAAATGTCATGAGCAATGCCAATAGCTCTACCTTTAATAATGCCGAGACCATTGCATTGTAAATGCTTGTTAATTCTACTTCTCACTGCTAATTAAAGGTGGGTGAGCCGCTGAAGGCTCAAGGTAGGCTCCAGCCATAGAGAGAGATGCTTGGCCCTGGCTCAGTACAAGGTCCTCCTGGCCCCTCGAGCGAAGAAACAAGTCAAGCCTGCCTCCTTCACCAAGAACACTATGCTAATCCCCAGCAGCAGAGAAGGTGATATCCATCACTCCCACAGATTTGCAAATGGGCTCATAGTGAGAAGATCCTGCAGAGTGCTCTGACATTGCATGGAGAGGAAGTTTACCGCTGTTGTAAAAGTAGACAATTTGAAATATAACTACCACTCTGTCTCCTTTAAAGCACTTTCTGACTTTTAGAGCGCTTCACAGGGTCTTGATGGTCCACCCATGTGACAAGCTGCTCGTGCCTCCTGAAGGTAATGAAAAATGCAAAAAGCCTGTGTTGTGTGAGCCCTGTATGAAAGTCAGCTTGCTACCAACCTCTGTTCTTGTGTCAGGTGAAGACTACCTTAGTGGGCCTTCCACTAAGCGTCCCTAGGTCTTTTGTTTTGTTGATGAATTTTTAGGCTTTAAAGAAGGTTTTGAGCCTCTCCTGACATCAGTTTCTTTGTTAAGTCAGGAATAGCGGGTGATATCAGGATTAACATAGAGTATCTGGACTACGCTCTATTTACCGTCCTACCTTTTTCTGGTGAAAAGAAAACCCTCTTGTTTCCTCTTGATTTGGCATGTGATAGTGTGTATTTACCAGTCTACTGATATAGGACCTCCAAAAATTAAATACAAGGCATTAAACTTTGATTTTAAAAAAAGGGAGCAAGAAAGGCATACCCCGCATAGTGGCTGAACTGCAAAATATGATGCATTGAAACCTGGGAATAATCTAGGACTTCTATTACTTCATCATGGCATTTGACAGCACACTGACATGTATCAGCTCAGAATGTACACTGCGCTACATCATCTGTTGCACATGGTTTATGAAATGAAGATAAATTCAAGGAAATTGGGTTGATGCTTTATTCAATCGAAGAGCACAGTACAAGTAATCCAGCAAGATCAGCATCAAGGAATAACTGACTCTTACAAAGGATGCACATCAACATGACATGTATAACATTCCACATTCAGTAATGACATAACTAGAATGTGTATGATTAAAGGAACAGTACAATAAGTAAGCAACACAACACATCCCCCTTTCTAATAATAAAAATAAAAAAAATAAAGAACAAAGAAAGCATACATTAAGTGGATCAAAACTTTTCCAATCATATGCAAAATAAAAAAAAGAAACTACTACCTATTGTTTGTGATATAACCCTTAACTATTGTTAGTGATATAATCTTTAAGCCACAGAGGAACCACCCTCTTCCTTGAGGAATGACGGAGAGTAGGATCCTCACAAGTAACAGAACCATCTTCCATAGGAGTGACAACCGAATCTTCAGAGATGTTGCTAGAAGACTCTAAATTATCATTTTCAGAAACAACCACACTAGAATTAGGAATATCACTCGAACTAGGACAACTAACCACTCCAGAATTGTCAATCAAATTATTGTTGCCACTAGAACCATCAACATCCAAATCTTCTGGTTTCCAAAGGGTGTTAGAAACATCAGGCCTAGAAGAACAACTCAGATTACATCTGGCAACTCTACTCAAACTCCAAACTTTCCCATTGCTAAGTTTAACAGAATTCTTCAAGACTTCCATTACTTGAAAGGGTTCAGAAAAAGTAGACTCGCCTTTCTGTACCTTAAAAGGTTTTTTAATTCTAATCCAATCACCAACATTTATCTTGACCTCTTTTGATCCATGCTTCAAATCATGATATTTTTTACTTTTGTCATGGACCTGTACCAACCGTGCCTTGACTAAGTCCTTAGAATAAGGCTCAACTTCACTTGAAAATAACCAAGTAGGGATAGTTTTAGAACGTGGGTTCCTACCCTTCATTAAGACAAAAGGGGAAACCCCAGTAGAATCATTAACAGTAATACGGTAATTCCAAACAACTTTCCCAACTTGAGTTGGCCAATCCAGATTATTACTAATAGAAAGCTGAATAGTATTCTTCAATACCCTATTAAAATGTTCTACGACACTGTTACCACCAGGATTATAAAGAGAAGTTGTCCTATGCCTAATACCAAGTTTACTGAAATATCTTTTCGTTCTTACAGACAAGAACTGAACACCATTATCGGTGAGAATGCAAGAAGGGATTCCCTCTGTAACAAAAGTCTCATCCAGGAAACTTAAAACAGAATCAGTATCTGCTCTCTCTACCACCTTAACAACGGGCCATTTAGAAAACAAATCAATGAGGACAATCAAATACCGATGAGAACCATCCTGTTCTTGAATAGGGCCCATAATGTCCACCGCAACAGATTCCCAAGTAAACTCAGGAGAAGAACACTCCAACATAGGAGGACGAAAGGTACGCAAAGTTTTGTCTGCAGAAGCACAAATGACACAATCTCTAACAATCTTTTCCGTTTGAGAATCACAACCAGGCCACCAGAATACATTCTTTACCAATGATTTAGATCTCACAATCCCAGGGTGACCCTCATGGCAAAGTTCAATGATTCCTTCACGCAAACCACTAGGAGGAACAATCTTCTCACCCCTTAATAAAGTCTCATGAGCAACTGAGAGGTCAGACCTAACTTCCCAAAAAGGTCTTAACACATCATCCAACACATCTTTTTTATCTGGCCCACCCTCAACTGTGTAGGAAATTACTTTCTGTAAACATTCATCAGCCAAGTACTCACTACTCCATTCTTCCCTGCTGAAGACTGAAAGACCTTCATCATGAACATAGGCTATTTGTAATTCATTCCAATCGTTATTATCAACTTCCTCTAACATTACAGGCATGGTTGACAGAAAATCGGCAAGAACGTTGCTTTTACCTGGCACATAAACAATCTTGTAAATGAAGTTCTGTAACCTCATAGAAATTCTAGCCAGGCGAGCAGAAGCATTGATAACCCCTTCTGTAGTCAAAATCTTAACTAATGGTTTGTGGTCGCTGCGTAATAAACACATTTTACCCCAAATGAAAGACTTGAAATGATCTAACGCCCAAGCACAAGCTAAAGCCTCCCTTTCTATTATAGGGTACTTTTCTTCACAAGGAGAAAGAGATCTTGAAGCATAGGCTATTACATTTTCCTTCCCTTTCTCATCTATTTGCACCAAAACAGCTCCAAGACCCTTGTTACTAGCATCAGTAGTAATTACGTTCTCCAAGGATGGATCGAAACTGTGTAGAGCAGTGGCCTTAGCAATAGCGTTCTTAATATTCTTGAAATCTTCATTACAAGATTTAGACCATTCAAACTTCACACCCTTCTTTAAAAGTTGTCGAATATTATATGTAACACTCGCAAAATTAGGAACATACTTAGAGCAAAACTCAGCCATTCCTAAGAATGACTTAATGTCGTCTTTACTTGTAGGAACAGGAGCCTCAGAGATAGCTGAAACCAAAGAAGGTTTTGGTTTAACACCTTCAGCATCAATGATATGGCCTAGATAAGTTACACTCTTCTGAGCAAATTTACATTTAGAATGTTCAACGGTAAGGCCCTTGCTTTCAAGAATATTCAATACTTTATGTAGTCTTGACAAATGTTCATTTTCATCATCTCCAAAAACAAGAATGTCATCTTGAAAAAATCTGACACCTTTTTCTCCCTTAAATAATTGATACATTAGTCGTTGGAAAACTGCAGCCGCCGAAGCTAAGCCGAACGGCATCCGTTTATAACGGAAGCAACCAAAGGGTGTCACAAAGGATGTAAACTTCATTGATTCAGGGCACAGAGAAATCTGGTGGTATGCAGACGATAGGTCTATAGTAGAAAACCATTGTGCATTACCAAGACTAGAAACCATCTCATTGATTTTAGGAAGTGGGAACTTGTCAACCACAATATTGCTGTTTAAATACCTCAAATCCACACACAATCTGATTTTACCATTGCTCCGTCTCGCGACGACAATTGGCGAAACCCATTCACTCGCTTCATTTGGCTCAATAATGTCAGTAGAAACAAGTTTATCCAGTTCTTTGCTGACTTCATCTCTTACCAAAATAGGAACGTTCCTACATTTATGTACCTTTGGACAAGCATCATCCTTCAATATAATCTTATGCTCAAAACCAATTAAATTTCCCAAAGTTTTACTAAAAACTTTCGGAAATTTGTGTAAAATATCATCAGTAACAACAGAACTATCATCCACTACTAAAACTTGTTCTTTACTGTTTGGATCTAGAATAATGTGAAGTTGTTTTTGGTCAAACCACCCTAAAACAGGTGGTCCTTTCTTAGAAATGTAAAGCTTTCCCTTACATTCTCTTCCTTTGAATCTGAAAACAAACCAACGAAAACCCAGGGTAGAAATAGGTTCTCCCATATAACCTTCAGGGTGGATATCCGATGGCAATAACTTTTCACCAACATGTTGGATAAAAGAAGATTTCCACATTTCCTCATTAACAATGGTATAAGGTGAGCCCGAATCAGCATAGATTTTGACAACTACTCCACCAATACTCATTGTACAAATAGGTTTGTTAACCATGTCCTCATCTCTTATTCTTAAAACTAACTTATCATGAACATTCATTACCAAATTATCTTCTATGTCGTTCTCAAAATTTTCTTCCTCATCAATGTCATTTACAAAATTTACTTTACTCTTCTTTTTCCTGTTACATGCTTTTGTCAAATGGCCTTTCAAACCACAACTAGAACATTTAGCTTTCAGGCCAGGACATCCTTTGAAATCAGCTAAATGTTCCAAACTGTTGCATCTGTAACACTTAGGTTTAAAATTCGAGGAAGATTGAGGATGTTTAGTTGAAAAAGATTTGTTGTTAGAACCAAAAGATTGTCTAGAGTTATAACTAAACCTCTTTTTTTCAGTAGCATTCACCTTGCCAACCACTTCATTAGTCGGTGCACTATTATCATTCTTTATAACGTTTTCTGCTTTGCGTGCAATAGCAAGAATATCATCTAAAGGAGAATCCCCATTAATCCATAACCTATCCTGTATAGAAGCATTGTAAGAATGCATAACAATTTGGTCTCTAATTAATTCTTCTTGTAGTACACCAAATTTACAGTCTAATGATAATTTTTTAAGGTCAGCAAGAAAATGATCAATGTTCTCATCTTTAGTCTGTTTTCTTGAAAAAAATTTGAATCTTGTTACGCCAATACACACTTTAGGAGCAAAGTAAGTGTCTAAATGTAAAAGCGCTAACATATAAACATTCAAATCACCTGGAAAAGAGGGTTTAGTCATAGTTTCATATACCTTTAGTCCAACAGGACCTAAAGAATGAAGAAGAAGTCTCTTTTTTTGAGCATGAGACATTTTTCCATCCTCATCCAATGCATCTATATAGTTACAGAAATAAGGCTTCCATTCCAACCACTTAAGTGGTGGTTCACTACCAGAAACCCAGAATGCCTGAGGAGGGCTAATGTTGTAATTAGGTTGAGTCATCATAAATTAGAAAACCTAATACCACAATAATTTAAAATCAAAAATGTGAAGTAATGCTGGATTAAGTACTTTAAATATTATCACTAATTGTGCTATTACAAAAACTTATAATGTGCTTATACCTGTTAAATAGTGTCACACTAAATTAAATCATCACTGTAATGAATACCGTAAAATAAATAATTATATAGAGAAATAAAGAAAGGTGTGCGAGTCACCGTTGATGGTAACGCGCTGATGAAGTTGGAGAAGGTGTGCGAATCACCGTTGATGGTAACCCGCTGATGACGGTGGAGAAGGTGTGCGAATCACCGTTAATGGTAACCCGCTGTTGAAAATTGTTTAATCTTCCCTCCGATTCTTCAAAGATGGTAATGCGCTGATGTAGATTGTTAAATCTTTCCTCCGAGTCTTTACGAAGGTGTCTGTGACTTCAGGTTTAACCAAAATGGCCGCCACAACGTGTTACGTCACACGCAATTACCCAGCATTCAAAGCGGAACGTCGGGGCGTCGAGGTGGAACGTCAGTGCGCCAAGTTTGAAGATGAAACAGAAGGCGAAATGTTTACTTTTGAATATGGTGCGAGCTTTGGAGCGAGCTGTGGTGCGAGCTGTGACGCGCTAATGGCAACAACGGTAAAGCGGCAACAACGGTAAAGCGCTTCTCTCCTTAATTTACAATTAGTCACGCCAACATTTCATTTCCATTAAGATTCATAGTTAAAATCCAACAATGAAGGAGTTAATGTAAATCCTTTGTTTTTGCTCGAAATAGCTCGGTATTTAAAAACACATGCAGTTTCAAAATGAACAGCGCTATAAAATATGCTCAAGCACCTTAAGATTAATCCAAAAGTAATTAGTCAATAAATAGTTGGTATATTTACCAAGGTAGGTAATTGTCATCAGAGCTCTTTAACGTCCTTTCCAGTCCATAGAGGTAAAACAAAAAAAAATGTTAAAATCAGGTTGCAGTAAGTATCCCGCGCAGGTTCTGCTCTTCTAATCCCGTCGCCAGTGAAATGAAGATAAATTCAAGGAAATTGGGTTGATGCTTTATTCAATCGAAGAGCACAGTACAAGTAATCCAGCAAGATCAGCATCAAGGAATAACTGACTCTAACAAAGGATGCACATCAACATGACATGTATAACATTCCACATTCAGTAATGACATAACTAGAATGTGTATGATTAAAGGAACAGTACAATAAGAAAGCAACACAACAGTTTAATAGACAATATTGTTGCTCCATAAGGAATAACAACTTCGGGCACATGACAATGGTCTTACCTATTTATTCACTAATTGCATCGTCTTTAGGGCATTTCTGAGACAAACGTGTACTTTCGTTTATGTTTAGAAATGTTCTCTTGTATAAAATGTTTTCTCTAATTTGGCATCCTGCTCATCATGTATCACACCCTGGCTCAGCTGGTGGCACTATTGTCTCCAAAAGGTTATTAGCCACTCTGCCAGGTAAGGCAGCACTCATTGATCCAATATAAGTAGGTAAACACAGAAGAAGAACATGTCCTACTGGTCCCAAGCAGCCACCCTCACACCAAGGCATTTGCAGGTCAGGCAACTAAGATGTCAAAAAGTCAACCAATGCGCCAACGCCCAGCAATTAACATTCACTATTGCAGAGCCAGCACCGGAGATTGCTGTATGACCATGCCATGGATAGGCTGGCATAGAAACAGAGCAGTTCAGCATTTGCTAGTGGTAGCATCTTAGGGCTGATTTTAAGATGTCTTTATTTGCTGTGTCTTAACTTGTTCTTCATTTATGCTCCAGTTGCATTCAGAGGCATTTACTAAGTCTGAGTCCCTCTGTGTACCAGCTGGCCTGTGGTCAGGCTGTTGCCTTTGAGTTGCACTGGAGGGGAGCCATGGAGTCTGTGCATGTAGTGATCCAGCTGTTGAAGTTTTTAATGGCTTTCAGCAAGTCGCTGGTTTTCTCGGGCTGATACGCAGTGAGAGTGGAAGCCCTTTCCTCATCTGAAATGCTTTTTCAGCTCCAGCGGGGAAGTTTCTGTGATCGTAGGTCTATGATGGATCAGTATGGGTATGCTGAAACCAACAAGGGTGTGGCCTGTCCAGGTCATAGTTTGTGATTTGTCAACTATATGTTGCGGATGGAGGAGAAAATTGAGTCCAATAGGTGTCCAGCTGTGTAGATGGGTTTGGTAACGTGCTAGGTGAGACCAAAGTTTGCAAGGTTTTCTACAAGGACCATAGAGTGTAGTGTAGTTCCTAGTTTCCCACTAGGCCCTGTGCATTGGAATAACATAAACAGTAGTATCGACGTGGAACTGCGGATATTCCAGGCCTCCACTGACTATGCTAAACTTAATTGGGTTGTGTTACCAACTAGCTCAGAGGTCACTGGAAACTTTCTTCTCTGCATAGGAAGTGATCAGCTTCCTTGGCACAGACAAGAAGGGATTCAGCTTTCCAACAACCGTGCAACATGACAACTTTGCTCCTCAGATCAAGAGTCGATCTCTAGGGTCGTGTGAAACAATAGACATAGATTTCACTCAGTCAGTCTAGTGCAGTTTACTTTCAAGAGATGTAGAGAATAGAGAGACGGGCGTTTGTCAATAAAGGGTTAACATTTATTGAACAGTCTTTCTTCTCGTACAAGAGAAATGTATTGCCACAATTGCAATAATTGTTATTATAAAAAGTGCGTACAGTAAGATAAGTATTGCGAAATAGAACTGTAAAAGCATTGATATGGTTTCTTAGCCATACAATGGTTTAAAAGTAATAAAACATATATACAGTCATATATACATTAGGCTAACATACTCAACTGGTGCTTCTAACTAAGCCTACCCCAGTGTGCCTGACCTAAGCCTAACACGTGAAAAGGGGAGTAAGTAAGTAGCTTAAGTTAAGTTGGTTTTGCCAAGGTTTGTTTCAAGAATTCTCGTCTAAGGGTTTAGTCAACACCATACCTCTGAATAGAATGATGGAGGATTGGTATCTCCTTCAGGGGTCTCTCTCGATATCCCAGTCACCCGCGAGGGTAAACCGGAAGCGCCGGGACTGGATTTCTCTGCACGAGAAAGGCAGCGGCTTCTCTTCAGCGCGTCGAGGAAGGAGGGGGGACAGCGTCCGCGGGCAGCTGGAATCTGCTGGATGTCTTCGCAGAGGGACGTCTGTTCAGCTCCTTAAGCGTACTGCACCATAGTTCGCGCTGTAGCGGCGATAATGGTAATCAGCAGCTTCACCACCACAGGATAGCAGGCTGCAGCGACAGAGTGCTAGATTTACCAACACAGGGTCATGCAGGCAGCTGGCATCAGCAACAGGCAACGAACTCGCATTGCTTAAGGCAACGTTGGTAATATTTATACCTGACAGGTGCCGGGTTTGACGCAAGTTTGCTGGACATAAGACGTCAATTAAAGATGTCACTAGGAAGTGACAGTTATCAGTTGCTCATTAGAGTTCCATTACTAATCAAAACATAGCAAGCGGGGATTTCCAGGTTTGCTAAGTTTTTATCTTGTTGAAGAACTCGGAGTGTTATCTAGGAATATCAGATAGTGACTGCTGCTCTGTCATTGCACTAATTGGTCGCAAAGGAAGTAGCAGAGAGTCATGCTGGAATGTGGCTCTGTTCGTGTGAGGCCAGAGATGACTTTTCAGAAAATCGCACTTGAACGGTTATGCCAATATAGGGAATAAATGGATTTATAGCCGAATAGGGGCATAAGGTCACAGTATCGATCAGGAACCTAGATAAGCACGCAACACCCACTCCACGTTTTCATGTCCATCAAAATTACTAAAACTAAGCAATAAGATGCATGTGTAACATTGCCCACCCCAAAATACATAAATGCATTCGAAATAGGCGTACTTGTAATACATGGAATTTAGGTACTGTACGTTTTTTAAAGCATAGTAATCATTCAAAAAATTATTGCATTTGAAATCAGTGAACGATTATGCAAAAGGAATTACACATGAAGTATCTCTGACAGAAGAAAGGCGAGATAAATCATCACATAAAAATGCATTGTAATAACATGTGTGCTAGAGGCTGGTGTAACGTTGTTATGTCTCTAGATGTGTTTAGAAATAGAAGTGTGAAGCTTCTGTTCTCTAAGAATAGTTTTTACGTTAAGCAAAGAATTTGTTCGTGCCAAAAAAGGTCAATATCAGAAAAATTGTCCAATTCAAAGAAAATAGATTTCCAAAGCTCTTGGCAGTTTTTGTTGATCAAAACTGAAGGCCGAATTCAGAGTTCATGGGAACGCTGTGTGTCGGAAAGCTTCTCAAAAAGTTATTGTTTCTCTGTGGGTGAGAACATCGTATCAGACAGGCTCTCAAAGAATTGGTCTACAAATTCAGGTGATAGTTCAACCAAATTAGATAGCGCTGTAACTTGGCAGGTGTGAGAATGATTGCTGTCATCGAAGGCAGGACCAGCAATGCTCACTGAATGTTGTACCTGGATGATGTTGCTTTTGTCACTCGCTCCACTGTTACCACTTGGCTGTAGTACAGGAGTCTCCACGAATGCCGTCATCAGGATTGGTAGCCGCTGGGGACAACACAATGCGTGAGCCGTTATTGAACTGAGAAAAGTATCGACGTCCATTGGTACTGCTGATGGAAGTGAAAGACAGATGTCCAACACGCATTCATCGCCGCAAAGCATACACCGTAGCACAGGTAAAATGCAATTTTGCCATATCGGTCTGAATGAAAGGAACCAGGTCATGTTTAGATCTCTCAGCCTGGCCAATCCGAGGACGTTAGTTATCCTGTCCCTGTAGCGCATTGCTAGGATTGTCTCTTCCATTCCCATGGGAGCTATGTCTGAGCCGAGGCTTGCCATAACGTAGCAGGAGGGTCAAAAATAGAATCCCTGCGACGAGTCCCAAAAATAATGGTATGCCGCCAAAAATGGAGTGCACAAAATTAGGAAAGATTCCCAAAATTGCCTGGAAGGGTGTTAGCAGTCCCGTAAAGACTGTCTTAAATATGCCTGGGATGCTTGTTGCACTAGACATGTTAAGGAGTTGGCTGAACATTTCTACGAAATGCACGGGGCAATTTGTTGATAAAAGGTCATGAACCTCAGTAGCTGTCCTTGCAACTAGAAGATCATACGTCTCTTTAGATGACGTTATAGGCACTGTTGTCTGTAAAAGTACAGATTTCATTTTGCTTAATGTATCAATTCGTATAGAATAGAGATTCAGACGAGGCCAGAGGGGAGTCACTATGTCTAGAGGCCCGCTCGGGAACAATGCTTGCATACAACATTTGACCATGGACGTTACTTGTACTAGATAACTTTTCCCTGGCGTCAGGCCACAACATCTGTGATCCGTTCTAAGAATGTAACTCCCGTTCGAAAGTTGCATAAAGAAGGGCTCTATCTGAGTTGCAGGTGTGACTAGCTGGTGGCATGAAAGGTTGTTAGAATTTCCATCACATGCTCCGTGTAAATTAATACCCTGACACAAAAGTATACCGCTTAGTGAATGTTTACAGTTCTCACCACTAAGAAATACATTTTTGTCACTGTCACTATAGCAAGAATGAGTGTATGGTAATTTCCATTCAGATTTTACATATCCTTTACCCAATTGTTCATATTGGCCAGCAGGTATGTACTCAAGGCACTTTTTAAATCGGAAAGTTGTTATCGGAATTGTGATAATTCCGTGTATTATCCATTCAATGACAGGACTCTCTGACATTGTCAATGGTAATCTCTCGAGTTTTTCGATGCTCAGGATTGTATAGTCTGCTCCTTTCTGTGCCAAACTGATCTGTTTATCAGTAAGGTTAAAACTGGAAAATAATGACGTCGTGTTGATTAAACGCCAAGGCACATAGCCTGAACGAAGATTTTGCAGCGTCCAGCCTAAATCTATAATAGAGCTTAATTGAGATTGGCCATGTTGTAACATAAGCAAATCTCTGTCTATAACATCAAAGGCAGAGGATACAATATTGTCCAACGAATATATTCTGGAAGACAGAGTCGTTAACCCATTGTCTACCACAGAAAGTGATTTTTCCAAATTAATACGATCAATTTCTCGTATTTTTTCAGCAGTTTCAATTTGCTTTACTTTCCAAGCCTCGTTGTAAGCAGCATAGATACTGGTCGCTATGAAACGCTTTTGACGCTGTTTGCGTGGTCCAAGAATGAAATCACGCAAATCAGCACCATCTTTTAATAAAGACAAGTGTTGCTTAATTTCAGCCAGTGTGGATGTAGTTAGCCATTCTAGGCAGAGTTTCCCTACACTGTATGTTGTTATAATCCCTGGATGTTGTCTCTGGGAGTATCTAGGGTCTAATCTGGTCATTTTTAACCCTTGTGTTTTATTCAGGAACCTATCTTGACAGCTATTTGTGTCTGTAGGCCAGATTAACCACTTTTTCCAATCAGGATGTGTTCTGTTGAAATGTAAAATTTGTGACATGTCTAACTCAATATCTGTGGTTGCATTCTCAGGTATTGGCTTTGGTATAGACGGTGTTTTAAGGTCTTTGATCTTAGCTAGGCCAAGACAAGATGTTTGGTGTATTGTGTCATTTAAAAATAACATTTGTTCTGGTACCATGCAGGTTCTAAATAGTGCTTCAATGCCTTGCACCTGCCAATCTTTTGTACCCCAAATTGTTTTCGTTTCAATATTATTTTTCCAATAATCAAAACCAAATGTCATCATTTTGTCATAAAATGCTTCTGAATATATCAATTTAGAATTTGTCAGCATTGTTTTCATTCCTGTTTTATCTAACAGTTTGTAATAAAACGTTTCTGCATTACTGGTGTTAAACCCTGAGAAGTATTTGAATTTCTCAAAAATGCTTTAGAACTGCTTTTAGGTGGTGTAGAACAATGTTCCCATTGATTATACATAAAAACATTTCTAGGCTGTGCAGATTTATGCAAGTAATGATCCCCATAGTGGGTATAACAGAATAACTGCTCATAACTAGATGAACCTTGTAAATAATCATGATCTGTGAATTTAGCTGACATTACTAAATCAGACATCATGTCATTAATACTGTTAAAGTCCCAATCATCAGAGAATGTACTAGGTGTCACAAAGTCACTTAAGGAAACCTTTAGTTGATGAGGATACTTCAGGATTTCGACCGGACCATATATCTCATAGTCTGTTTTCTCCCATACTACCCCACCAGGTATTGGAATTGCTGTGACATTTACTGTTGACAGTTCTCTTTTCTTCACGTGGGATGATCTGTGTGGTTTCAGGACTAGGTTGATGTTCTGACTTGCTGTGTCCATTGTAATATATTTTCCTTCAATGAATTTTCCCAAACAAAGTACCATGATGAGCCAAAGCAGGAGGAAAAATACACCTAGACCGAACCAGAACTCTAGCCAAGGGGAAACAAGGTAGATTTCTTTCAGCTGATGAAAGAGTTCAGTTGCTTTTTCTTTCAAAGACTTTTTTGTTTCTGGCATCACTTCGGGGTCATTTAAATCTTCAGAGAAGTTGTCGAAGTTGATGAAATAACCAGAGGCAGTTCTGTCAATTGATGGGATTGTTCTTTCAATCTGTCTCTCGGTAGCATTTTCTGATGCCACATCATTGTAGACTGGTGCTGTTTCTTGACGAACTGTTTCAATCGGTGTTTCAAGAGGCACGAGTTCCATGGCATTATTGCATAGTCCTTCATTGTGCACTGCAGGCTGATCGAATGTGATTAGTCTTTCAGTTTGAACCTCTTGGATTGTTGCAAGTTTGGGTATTCTGTTGTTTCTTGGGAGTCCACTGGGCCTACTGTTGATTATAGGCCACATGCTTGTGGTTTTACCAGATCGATGGACACGACTCTGTTCTCCTTTTTACCAGCAAGGGGCGGTAGCACAACTGATCTTGTTCCGGTGACTGCTAAGACAGGTACTGCTTTTCTGTAAGAAGGCCCAAATTCCTTCTTAACCGCGATCTTTTCTCTGACTAGATCCCCAATCTTTGGAATCCAGACAGGCCTTGCTGGGGCTGTTGCGGGTGGGCCTCGTCAGTGGTACTTGGCTGTTGCTTTAACTTTATGTTGCTTAAGGATTTTCTTGTTTCATTCAGTTCCTGTAAAACAGCCAAACGGTCTTTTACATCAAAGTGCGTTGTTTCTTCTTGTACCACTGACATCTGACTATCTAGGTCCTGATCTCGCATTCTAATTCCGAACAATAGTTCGGATGGGCTGAAACCTTTTAGAGAATTTCTTGGCATGTTGTTAAGACTAGTCTGGACACTTATTAAATGTTTGACCCACCCAGCGCCTGAACCTAATACCTTCGCTGTTATAGATTGCTTTATGTCACGGTTTTTTCTTTCTACCACACTATTCCCTTCGGGGTGCGACAGACAAGAATACCGCAACCCAATTCCCATGCTAGCCATGGCCTCCTTATAAGCTCGAGAGCTGAAAGCAGGACCCTGGTCAGAATGGAACGTGGTAATTGCGTATATGCCGATATTGACTCGCAAATCTTTTATAACCGTTCTAGCGTCAGCCGAGCGCTGGAGGCCTCATTTTTTAAGTGCTTTTCGTCTTAACTGTTAATAGGACGCAGGATGGGGTGTAGGCAGCGTTACGCTCTTTCTGACTGGTAGCCGGTAGCAAGGTTCGCTACTGCGATCCCTATTACAGTTTTCACAGTTGTTTGCATATATTTGGTGTTCTACACTCATTCCCGGCCACCAGAATACTGATTGTAATTCAGTCAGTGATTCCTTGATCTCTCTGTGCCTAAGACCCAAACCCATATGTGCGTCTGCTATTAAAAATATTCTCCTGTTCGTGTTTGGAATTACTCTGTCCCCCACTCCAGGGATTCGAGCAAAAGGAACGGAGTTTGCATCGATTATGTATGCATAATTGAGTGGATAGTTTACGGGTAGTGCTGCACAGTCGCCTTTTACGGTCGTTTTTACTGCCAGCATGGTTTCCCCGTCTATGTATTTATCTGTACGCTTTTTTGTGGCTACGGAAGCCGGTTTAGTTGCTTCCGTTTTGGCTGTATTAGCCAATGAATTACCTGCAACGTGAACGCCATCACGCTGAAGACTCTGTGCGTGAATCACGTGAGTCTTTTGTAGTTCTTTGTATAAAAGAGCTACCTCGTTCCAGAGCAATTTATGCTTTATTGTGGCACCTGTGTCATCTTTGTAGTCGTTTTCGATCCAACTCTGCAGTTTGTTATTGTAAGAGTTGACGCAAAAATGAGAATCGCACACGATAAGTGTCGGGAATTCACGTTCTGCATTTTCTAGCGCCATCTTTAAAGATCTGATTTCAGTTCTCTGAACCGAACAGTTTCTTACGGATTCAGTTTTTGTTACCTTTGGTCTGAATTTACCGCACAGCCAACGACCTTTAATGATCGCACATGCTGCATCGTAGGATTTTCTCTCTACGTTGAAATGCTGTACAAAGCTATCTGTATAGATTATACAGGCGTATTGTGGGAGAGGCAGAATTTCGATTGGCAGAGGATATTCTTCTTCATATTCTAAATCATTCAGTTCTTCAAATTGCGGGGCGAAATAGTATTTCACGTCTTCCGCTCCTAGAGAATCTATGCACTGTATCCATTTCGGATCCAGTGACACTGTAGGCATGTATACTGGGCTGAATAGCGCTTCGAAGGCGGATTCTGCTGTGAGGATATTAATCCTTTTGCCGTGTGCTAGTTCTCGTTCATTTGCTAATGCGATTTGCACTGCTTTCACAGTTCTTTCTGTGTGACTGAATGTTTTTTCTGCTTGTGTGTACAAGTGAGATTTAATTGAAATTGGTACCTTTTCTCCCTCATTAGAGGTTAGGTACGTGAACCCGCATCTTCCTGGGATGACTCGGATTACAAGATCACGTGTGTTGTCACGTGTATCTAATTTTGTTTTTGCTAACATGTCTGTTTGCAGTGATCTCAAAATTTCTGTGTGTTTTTGAGTCCAATTGATTTGTTCAAAATCAGGTTTAATTAGTTTGTAGAGAGGTTTAACCCTCTCTGCGTAATTTAGTATGTAAGTTCTTCCGAAATTCAGAAAACCTAGAATGGATTGTAAATTCTTCAGCGTTTTTGGAGCTTGGAGTACAGCGCACTTCTCTAAGAAGTTGTCCGCTAGGCTTTTCCCTTCACTTGATAATTCGTACCCTAAAAACAGTACTGTCAGATGGGCAATTCGAGACTTTTTAAAGTTGAATTTGTAACCCTCTGCTGCGAACCCAAGTATAATGGTGTTCACTCTTTTCAAGTGAGTATCCAAGTCGTCGTCTGTGAGATAAATATCATCTACGTAAGATAATGCTTCATCATCATAGATTTGTAGTAACTCTGTTACTCTAGCTGACAATAGTCCTGGGCTGTTCTTGAACCCCTGTGGCAGTCGACAAAAATTTTTCTGCGACCCAAATGCAGAGAAAGCGGTCAAATATCTGCTTTCTGGTGCAATGTTTTGACAAAAGAAACCATTAGATATGTCTAATGTCGTTTTGTATTTTTTCCTAACTATGTTATTCATTAGGGCTGCACTATGCGAGTTTTGTACTGCAAAGGTTTTGCAACATGTATTAAGATGTCTGTAGTCCAAAACTAGACGATATGAATTGTCTGGCTTGGAGACAGGAAACAAAGGATTGTTCATTTGAGAGGTGCATGTTTCAATCACCCCCTGGTATTCAAGTTGATCTAATATCTCCCTGACTTGTTTTTTAGCTTCTTGCTTTATGGGATACTGCCGTTGGGCAGTTGGTTCACTTTTTAGTTGGATTTTGTGAGGAGGTGAATCCTCATCCCATCCTACATGATTTTTATATAATGCAGGTGCCTGGGCCTCTGCCCATTTCCTTGCATATGTATATTTTTTGTGAATCGGAATGTGATTCGAGAAGGCAGGCATAATCACTTCTTCGCCTCGAGGGCACTCCCTGACAAACTCTGGGGGCCAATCTTTTTCAGCTAACAGAATATCATAGCCTTTTGAGAGCTTATCCTAAAATAGACCCTTAATTTTCCTAGTCTTATCACCCTCCATACGCAATGTTATTTCGTATATTTTATGGGGCTCGCTAAGTCTGGCGTCGGCAGTTTCAACTTGAATGTATTCATTCGTGTCCACTGTCTCCAGATGACTCATCAAGATCTTGCGCGCTATACTGATTTCTGCTGCACTGTCCAACATTGTCAATGCCCACTCCCCGTTTTTCAACTGTGTCCTCAGTATTCTCGGCATGGTTGATTACTCTAACACTGGCTACCTTCTTTTTCTGAAATTGAGATTTCTTATTTTGAGCAGGTTCCTTGTCTTTGGACTTGGTGTGCTCTCCTGGGTCTGACCGTCCTCTTCTTTCCCAATTCTGTGGAAAAGATCGAGAGGGACGTGTATCAATACTTTGATATCTATCAGGTTTTTTCAGATTATCCCTATTTCTAAGGTTATATCTTTTCTCAGAGGGCTCCCGTTGGGGAGACTGGCGTTCTCGAGTCGGAGTTCTTTCCCTCCGTCGAGGAGACCTTCCTCTGGACTGGAAAACTTTTTCCTTGGGAGTGGATTGTTTATTTCCATCCCAGCTCTTTTTAGGAGTGTTTGAATTATTTTTAATAAATAATTTTTCAGGATTTTCGAGCAGTTGGGGCTTAACTGGTTTTCCACCCAAGCTGTCCCTACCTAATTCTTCATAGCATTTCTCTATGATTTTTGCTAGCTCAACAGGATCTTTTATATCTGTTTCCTTCAACTTCTGGCGAATCGCCACAGATGCTGCTTCTCCCTTTATGTTGGCTAATAATATAGCCGTGACCTGCTTGAAGTCTTTCAGTAATTTCATACCTAGATTTAAAGCGGGCTCTGGACCGAATTCATTTTGAATCTGTTTTAGCACTTCTGGTATTACCGCCATAGACGGAACACCGTGTGTTTTTGTGTAAATGGAAGCAAAGACTGTACCCCAAGTGTCACAGTCCTCCACGTGTGGTGCGATTCCCATAGGAAGGCAGATGGTCAAGATTCTGTGTTTCTCAATAGGGGTAGTATCAGGAAATACTGCCTCTATTTGAGTGATTTTCTGGGCTAACCAGAAAGGAATTTGTTCCCGTTTTACGGGTGTTTTACCAAGACATGACTGTATGTTCTGTGGTGTAATTTTATTTGTGTTCCCCTGATGAGGGGTCAGCTGTGGTGTATTAACAGCTGGCTGGACTGTTGCAGTCCGCATTACATATTGGACTAATTGCCTATGTATTTTTATTAATGTGTTTAGCTGTGCTAACAGCTCTTCTCTAGACATTTTTGCAATGTCAGGATGTGGTGTGTAGCTGGCTAGAACCGGCCACGTGGCTCCTGGTCTACCTAGTGGACCGAGCCTGGTAATGTGATCATTGTGTTTTAGGGCGCCATTAAACCAGAGCAGGTGCTCTTGAAATTTAAGTGGGATTTCAATCTCCTCGAAAGGAGCGTTCTCTCCCGGAGGTTCCTCTATTTTGTAATAGTGAAACTCTTTTGTTATAGCGTTTACCGCTGGAAAGTTTATCCATGAATAGAATACCTCTGTCTGCCGATACTCGTGAGCCTCTATCACAAAAATTACTGTACCCCCTTGTGGTGTCAGTCCGTTTTCTATAAGTTTTAAAGTTATAGATCTTCTTAAGTGGACCGGGATGATAATAGCATCCGGGTCTGTGTATTCGGGACCTTGCTGAGTCGCATCTGCTGCGGCCCCAGAGGTTCCGTTATTTTCTACTGACATTGTATAAATGCAGGTTTCGCAGAGTAGGTCTCCAAGGAGACAAAGATTAGGTGCACAATATTTTGGAACACTGTATCCTTCAACGTTGAATAAACCAGAGCTTTACATAGGAATCTCTTCCTACTAAGGTCAGGCGGATTTTAACCTTTCACCCACTCCAGACGTCTATTGGAGTATTTACGGGAGAAAGGGATGTGAAATATGCACGACTGAGTTACTCTAAAAGTCTTGCGTTAGTTTATCGCCTTACCAAACGTTAGGGCGCCATGTAGTGTAGTTCCTAGTTTCCCACTAGGCCCTGCGCATTGGAATAACATAAACAGTAGTATCGACGTGGAACTGCGGATATTCCAGGCCTCCACTGACTATGCTAAACTTAATTGGGTTGTGTTACCAACTAGCTCAGAGGTCACTGGAAACTTTCTTCTCTGCATAGGAAGTGATCAGCTTCCTTGGCACAGACAAGAAGGGATTCAGCTTTCCAACAACCGTGCAACATGACAACTTTGCTCCTCAGATCAAGAGTCGATCTCTAGGGTCGTGTGAAACAATAGACATAGATTTCACTCAGTCAGTCTAGTGCAGTTTACTTTCACGAGATGTAGAGAATAGAGAGACGGGCGTTTGTCAATAAAGGGTTAACATTTATTGAACAGTCGTTCTTCTCGTACAAGAGAAATGTATTGCCACAATTGCAATAATTGTTATTATAAAAAGTACGTACAGTAAGATAAGTATTGCGAAATAGAACTGTAAAAGCATTGATATGGTTTCTTAGCCATACAATGGTTTAAAAGTAATAAAACATATATACAGTCATATATACATTAGGCTAACATACTCAACTGGTGCTTCTAACTAAGCCTACCCCAGTGTGCCTGACCTAAGCCTAACACGTGAAAAGGGGAGTAAGTAAGTAGCTTAAGTTAAGTTGGCTTTGCCAAGGTTTGTTTCAAGAATTCTCGTCTAAGGGTTTAGTCAACACCATACCTCTGAATAGAATGATGGAGGATTGGTATCTCCTTCAGGGGTCTCTCTCGATATCCCAGTCACCCGCGAGGGTAAACCGGAAGCGCCGGGACTGGATTTCTCTGCACGAGAAAGGCAGCGGCTTCTCTTCAGCGCGTCGAGGAAGGAGGGGGGACAGCGTCCGCGGGCAGCTGGAATCTGCTGGATGTCTTCGCAGAGGGACGTCTGTTCAGCTCCTTAAGCGTACTGCACCATAGTTCGCGCTGTAGCGGCGATAATGGTAATCAGCAGCTTCACCACCACAGGATAGCAGGCTGCAGCGACAGAGTGCTAGATTTACCAACACAGGGTCATGCAGGCAGCTGGCATCAGCAACAGGCAACGAACTCGCATTGCTTAAGGCAACGTTGGTAATATTTATACCTGACAGGTGCCGGGTTTGACGCAAGTTTGCTGGACATAAGACGTCAATTAAAGATGTCACTAGGAAGTGACAGTTATCAGTTGCTCATTAGAGTTCCATTACTAATCAAAACATAGCAAGCGGGGATTTCCAGGTTTGCTAAGTTTTTATCTTGTTGAAGAACTCGGAGTGTTATCTAGGAATATCAGATAGTGACTGCTGCTCTGTCATTGCACTAATTGGTCGCAAAGGAAGTAGCAGAGAGTCATGCTGGAATGTGGCTCCTTTTCGTGTGAGGCCAGAGATGACTTTTCAGAAAATCGCACTTGAACGGTTATGCCAATATAGGGAATAAATGGATTTATAGCCGAATAGGGGCATAAGGTCACAGTATCGATCAGGAACCTAGATAAGCACGCAACAAGAGTTTACATCTGTGTAGACGTCTAGGTAAAAGTTAAGGTTTCAAAAGAGGATGAAGCTGCTTGCTTTTATAATGAGGGTTGCGATGAAGTCTGTGATGCTGCCAGAGAAATTGGTGTTTGATCCAGGCGGTCTGTATACGAGGGTTCCACCCAGGAAGACGTTGATTGTGATGTGTATCTTAAACATGAGGTGTTCTATGTAGCTGGTTGGGGTGTCCATGTAAGTGGTGCAGTTGATTATAACTGTGAATATGATGGTGCCTCCAACTCCATGCTTGTGCAAATGGTCTTGCCTAGCAATCTTGTAACTAGTGGGATGGCAGAAGTGATCAGGTGCCAAGGTTAAGTTTAGCCTTATTTCTGTTACACGAAGCAGGTCCGGATTGTATTCATTCAGTAGGTCCCACATCTCCATGGCATGTTTGGTGGGAGAGCGAGCCATTGAGCAGACTGCATATGAGTGTGGCATGTGGATTAGGTGGTGTTTGGTCTGTGTGAGCAAGTGGGGTGATGTGTGCTGTTGGTGCATGTTGGTTGTGGGGGAGTGCATAATAACTTGAAGGAGTCACATGTGGCTGTTGGCAGCAGTGCAGCAAGAAGCAGCTAGGCTTAAGAGCATGGAGGCGATACAGCAGGGAACACCAAGTTCACAGCTCTTCCAGATCACATTGACACCAGCACTAACTGTAGCATGGAAACCGCTGTTCAAAGCACGGCTACCATTAAGAACATCCATTCAGGGGCTTTATCTTACCTTTGCTCCAACCACACCTTCACCAAAGGACTCCTACCAATCACTGAAGCAGTAACATCCATCCTCAATACTTCCATTGACTCAGTCACATTCCAAGAAACCTGGAAACAAGCCACTGTCATGCTCGTACTCAAGAAAACATCTGTTGACCCAGCCATTCTTTCCAATTACAGGCCCATCTCCTTCCTACCATACTCATCAAAGTTCTTATAAAAACTAATCAATTGATGCCTCACTGACTACCTCGGCAACCACCAGCTCCTCAATGCATGCAGTCTGGATTCATACTCAACAACAGTACAGAAACAACACTCATTGCCACCACAGACAACATCCACATGATCCTTAACAGTAGAGGCATGGCAGCTCTCATTCTACTGTACCTCTCTGCAGCATTTGACAGTCTCACACCCCCTCTTTATCAGGCACCTGCATGAGACTTGCATCCCAGGACCCGCTCTGCACTGGATCTGCTCCTTACAAGATAGAACACAAGTTGTCAGCCTGTCACATTACTCCTCAGATGCCCGCAAAACTCCTCTGCAGAGTCCCTCAATGTTCATCATTCAGCCTCATAATCTTCAACACATACATGATCCACTGGCCAATGTCATCCACGCACGTGACATCAACATTCTCTCCTATGCAGACATCATGCAACTCATACTTTCCCTCGTGAGCTAGACCCCCAACACAAGAAACAAGTTCACTGCCTGCATGGCCAAAGTCGCTAACTGGATGAAATCCAACTGTCTCCAGCTCAACAATGACAAGACAGAAGAGTGGTGATTGTGGCAAGAACAACTCACCATGGGACTCCATCTTGTATCAGACCGAACGTGGATCCACACCCAGAACCCATGCCTGGAACCTCAGACCATTCCTCAATAGAAAACTGGACATGACTGCAAAAGTCAACGCCATTAGTGCATCCTGCTTCCACATCCTGAAGATGCCGATGAAGATCTTTAACTCCTTTGACGCAGGGGTAATTGCCCCGCTGGGATGGTGAGTGGGGGCGTGCGCACAGCGCCCCGTTGCTCATGACGCAGCACGGTGGCGTTGTGCTCATGACGAGCTGAGCTTGTCACGGCCACACCGTTTCTTTAAAACGCTCAGCACAGCGGGAGAATTATCCTCGCGTGCGAGCGTTGCGGCCGTTATGACAAGCTCAGCTTGTCATGAGCACATGGCAACCGTGGCTCATGACGAGCTGAGCTCGTCATGAGCACGCAAGAGGTTAAATGGCTCTCAGGCTTCAAAAGAAAAACTGTCACTCGCCCAAGTCACCAGAAAGTTGGACTATGGTAACTCCCCCTACGCCGGGGTTATCAAGCAACTCACTAGAAGACTACAGACCATCCAGTCCTGAGCAGCCGAAGTCATCCTCAACCTCCCACATAGAACTTAAGTTATACTACACCTCAGGGAACTACACTGGTTCCCAATATACAACCACGCTCAATTTAAACTCCTAACACACATATTCAAAGCACTCCACAACCCAGGTCCCACCTACCTGAACAGTTGTATCTCGTTCCACTAACCATCCAGACACTTCGGCTCCGCAGGACTTCTACTCACCAACATTCCATGCATACACAGAAGAAGATCAGGAGTACGAGTGTTCTCTGACATTAATCCTAAAGCATGGAACAACCTCCCTCTCTACAACAGAGCCATCTCCTCTCTTCTTGACTTCTGCAAGAAGCTGAAGATCTGAATTCTCAATTAACCAACCTACCATAGGTAAGGCTAGTCACACACACCCACTAAGGACCAGGACAGCCTTGTGGGTGATAGATTCGTTTTACAAATACACATAACATAACATCAGTGTGAAATTCTGGGGCACAGGCACGATGCTGCATCTGTAGTCTCCAGCTCCAATACCTTGCATTCTATCCGGGACTGGCAGATCTTGTGCACTGCCAAAATAGGGAAACAAATAGCTCTGGCTGCCTGGCTGTATATGGGCATTAGCAGGTAGTATGTTGGGGGCAAACTGTGCACAGAAATCTACTAGTCTACTAGTCTTCAGGTTGGTGACATACTTACATGAAAAATGTCCAATGGCAAAATCAAAAAAACACAAGGACCTGGGAGGGTTGCAGGCTTGTAAAGACAGACAAACCATCCTTCCGTGTACCATCCAGACTCCAATAGGATCTTAACAGTACATTTTGTGGTGTTCAATTATTTTATAGAAAATAACTATATAAATTTGTTAAGCAGGTTAGTAGTGTCAGAAGCTTCAAAAAGAGTCCCAGTCACCAAAGTGAGCCCCAGTGGGACCCACCATCACAAGTTAACCACTGGATGAGCTACAGTTTTGTGAAAAGGGGCTTTTTGTGAAAAACAATACATCTGACTTGTTCACTAGTAAACTATATCTGTTGGTTGTGTGCTATGAATAATATGCTGAAGAATTTCCATGCAGCATCCAACGTTGACAGTCCGCACTAATGGTGGTATGTAATACATGATGATAATTCTGAATATAATACATGGGATTCTGTGATATATGTATAAACATCAGTATCTAATTTATTTATAATCAGAGATTTGCGGTGCACCTAGTCACCGATTATAATGCAAAGACATCGGAGTTCAACTATTATAAGTTATTTGAGTTGACTTCTGGAGTCACAGTGCCTGCTACCAGAGTCAGTAGCTGAGGTGAAAGGCAGGTAAGGACACGGAGATTAATTGAAGCAGCTGTTTAAGAAGAGAAAAGGAAGTTTGCTTATTTTTTTTCTGCTCTATTTGTACATATTACAATGACAAGTATGTTTATTTTTTGCACTCCTTAGATAGAGGAAAGCTAGACTCTTTCTGCATGTTTGTACACATTCCGAGCTACTGCAGGTTTTTGGGTTTTTTTAAAAAAAAACTGACTTGTATTGAACTGTTTCTAAAATCTGTTTGCAAGAATATCCATCAGGTTTTTATGTGTTTAATTTTGCACTAGAGGTTTTATTAATATTATTATTCATGTTTGTAAACATGCTCCCTCTTTCATATGAAAGAGCGACATGCCAAGGTTTTAAGTGGTGTGTGGGAAAGATGATGGTATGGTCATGTATTCTATGGGATAAATTACCCCTGGCGCTCATAAAAAGGATATTGCAAGTCAACTAGAAGTTCCATAACCTTCAAAAAGGAACTTGGGCTTCGGCCTTGTTCCTCTACATTGTTATAAAACTCCTCAGTGACTTGAAATATCCTTAAAATATGTGGCTGGGGATACTTTATCCCTTATATATTTTAGTGGTTGTCGAAGAAATTCACATTTTTTAACTTTTAGGATAGATACTATGCTTTAGATGGCAAAATAGTATAAACAAACAACTAGTTATTAATTTATCCAAATACTATAGTAAGAATATCATCATGTCTAACAAAACATTGTGAATTGTGCGGTATACTATAATGCTGCTGAGTTTCTTTGTTATTAAAAAGATAACCATATACAGTTTCTAGACTACTACACTTGAAATGTGACTACTGAAGACAAATATGATAATAATGAATTCTGCACAACTAGGAAATACAGCATTAAATCGAAACAACTGTTGAGCGATAAACATACCACAGTACAAGCTAATCAACTGTTTATACTGTATATACTACACATTTTTACCTCTACCAATCCAACTTAAAATACTACATCTGAATTACGAACCTCTAGAAAACTAAATATTGCAACACTAACTAATAGTGCTGTTCTAATGCTAACCATTACAGCTGTTTCAGTACAGAAATCGACAACTAAAGCATGTATCAAAGCAACTGAACAATAATGTTACATACTAAAGAACATTTTCGAATGTAGGGCCCGATTCACAGAACTAACTTGAGCCAAAATCCTAAACGTACTACTATTTTGATATTCACAGAAGGCACTTACTCATTTTGGTATTCACAAGAAGGCACTTACTCATCAAGGAGTGCACTTACTCATCAATGAGTAAGTGCCTTCTGTGAATACGAAAATGGTAGTAAGTTTAGGATTTTTACTGAAGTTAGTTCTGTGAATCAGGCCCATTGTACTAGCACCTCACACAACTCTAATTTAAGTGTTAATGTTGGAACTATAATATGTAGTCTATTTAATTTATTCTATTTAATTATACAAATATTGCAGTATAGAAACTACAGACTTTCTCACGAGGAATTTTATGACTTAATGAACATTCTTAATATGTTATTATGTTATACTGCATGCAGTTTTCAAAATGGTCTCTATGGGATCACTTGGCAAGTTCCTGTCAGTTGATAAACATCTTTGGGTTGATCTGGCCTTCATAAACTTTTCATCAAATTTACAAGTGATTTAGAAATTATACTTATGTTTGACTTTTTTCGTAACGTTGAAAGAAATGCCTCTGTGAGCATGCTTCTGTGAAAGTCAACAAATACCTGTGCTTATCAACTACTGGCTGAATTCTCACAGTACCTGATCAATGTGCGTGGACACAGACCTACAATGGTTTTACCATAGTGATTGCCCAGCCATAAAGTAGGGAGCCAAGGTGATAAAAACTACCACTTAACAGTGCCTTGCTATGTTCCACCCAAATATCCTACACTGATATTGTGTATTTGTTAAACCTAGCAAAACCACCCATTTTGCCAGGACAACATAGGGGGGGGAATTGTATTAAGGTGCACTCAGCCTTTTGTGCAAATCAAACTTTCAGTAAAATCAAAACATGGTTCTATGTAAAACATATCTTTTGTAAGCATAGAAGAGGACCCTGTTTATGTTCCTTATGGTACAATATAAGTAAACTTGTTTTCTAATGATCTTAACTGTATAAATGGATACTGACATAACAGCATTCATTTGATCCTCAAATGGCAGTTTATCATCAAATACAATCCCTACATTCCTTACTTTTCTAGCCAGGGTCAGTAAAGGGCCAAGTGCTTATGGCCACCAGCTAGGAGACCAGAGAGATATCAAGCCACGCAAGGCCTCATTGTGTGGCCCTGTGTGGCTCGATAAATGTAAAGTAACTCAATGCTGCACAAATCACTCCTTTGAGTTACTCTGCCCCAGGGAGTCATTCCATGGGTGGAGCGTGGGTGTTTCCACATATCCACCAATGGATTTTCGTGCATTCCCACATTTAGCAAAACAGTTAAACCTGGGATTGCATCAAATTGTTATGCCTCCCCAGGGGAGGCATTAGAAGGAGCAATATATTTAGTTCTCCGTGTTACTTGTTCTTTCTATGTGAGCTGCAGTCTGTAGCACGCATAGAAAGAGGGAAATGCCTCAGGGGATTGCTTTTGTGCAGGAATGTGTCCCTTTCTGCACAAAAAACAATCCTTCTTACAATGCAGGCACCCTTGAACCATGTTGCTAGAGTGCCTGCGTTGGCACTAGACAGCACATGGTGCACCAGTGCATGGAAATGACAAGACAGTATAATGTTAAATACAGTGCAATACTGCCCTTTCTATATCACAAGGCACATCAAGGTGACTTGCTATGTGGCATGGTAACTTGCTATGTGGCATGATTTGTTAATAAATATGTCCCAAGTATCTGGACATATGAAGCGTCCACTCAATACTGATAACTCTCCCCTGGTGTTTCAGCTTTACCTACAGATTACTGCTATACCTGCATTCATGCAACTGTAGCTGGGCAAATAAATATATATATGGGCTTCGAAGATTGTTTCATACCATCGAAGGGTAGTAACTGAACACAAAAGGCTGCACAACACATATGATGGCAAGATATGGGCTTTATTAGCATATCAGGACTACTCCTGGGCATATAGAGCTATACTTATTTTTATGTAGCACTTCATACTGCCATTTCATTTCCTCTAGGCACTGCAAATAACAGGAAATACTAGCAGACATGTTAATATATTCATTGTGTTGACTTCGTGGGGGTATAAGGTAGAGTTGGCTCCAGTGGTCACAGAAGACATCAGCTGTTATGTAGTGTGCACCAAGGCATGTGAGCTACCACACAACATTAGATAATATTATCTTGGCATATTTACTATGAATGGTGCACTTTGTAAAGTATAACAAGTTGCAATAAGTGGCTGCAGAATCTTGTTAGCAGAAGAGGGATATGATTGTAGAGGACAATTAGCAACAGATACTGCTCTGAAGGTGCAGGGTCATTCTTACATGCTTCTTTAGAAGCCAGACATTACAGTCGAAATCCTTGGGCACTTTCATTGTGACGAGTTTAATGGAAAGATCTAAGGTGGGGATAGTCACTGGATTCTGCCACTTGCCATGCAATGAGTAGGTGTTGGAGACTGCTCTTAGGCATCTGTTCAGTTAGAGGAACATAACTATTGGTGGTTGCAGAGCATTCTCTGTTTAGGAATGGAGAGGAATATTCAATTTTGAAGCAAAATTGAGATTTTGTTTTCAAAATTAATTTCAACTTCGCTCTGTGGGATCAGAGTTCCTCCCAAAATGTGGAACCATGAACTTGAATTGATTGGCTGCTGGATGCTGAGTAGGTTTAATGTTAAGTGTCTTGCTTGCGATTAGAAAAAATGACAGAAGACATGTATTAGTCACACCTTAAGATCTAAGCAGAATAACTTATTTGTGTTCTTTTTATGTTATGCAATTAGTCAACTTCCTTCTAGGTATGGATTATGTTAAAATGGCATTTAGGACTAAACATGGAGGACACTGCCTGGTATTGGACACAGTTTGGAGTATTGACAGTAAATCTTTTTGGAGTCCAGCGTACAAGAATTGCAGCAATCCAATTAAGAGGCTACCAATGGATGGATTCAAACTATTTTTTGAGAGAGGTGCAAAAATGGGAGGATCCACCTGAGGAAGAGTAAGTGATGGCGTGCCTTCTGAATGACTGCAGTGGCTTGTGGTGTAGAAGAGAGATTGCCATTGAACAGAAAGTTTAAAATATATCTCTTTTATACTGGCCCTGCAGAGGGCTTTTGCTTTGGGTCAGATGTCACAAACTGTCACATCTGGGGCCTGAGAACCACAGATCAGGGCCTGCAATGGACCCTGAAAATCTCATATCTATGCTCTATTCTAGAGCTTCAACATCTATATTTCCATACCCCGTCTTTGCACCCCCATACTCATTGTTGGAATGGCCCTTTTGGCAGGTTCACCCTGAAACTTTTTGCATTTGCCTAGCCTGTTTCTGTAACCTGGCGTTGGTGATATTAGGCCTCTGCGCACTTTTTCACTGTGGTCCAGTGTAAAGTGCGTGCGCTCTCTGTGTATGTGTGTTGAGAGTGGCCTGTCCTCCCATATGAATACATGGGGATATGTGTGTCCATGGTAGCTCCTGATGTGTGCAGAGTGCAGGGTCGAGTTTGGTATGTGCAAACTCGAGAGATTAAATGCTGCGCAATGATGTGTGCAGATTTATTGTGTCTAGTGGATAAGTGCCACTTCTAGAAGTTGGCATGTCTGTGCAGTGAATGTGAATTGACTGTCTGGACTGTGATTGGCTGGAGCTGGCTGGTGTGCTTGGCTCCAGGAGTCAGGATGGGTCTGCCCGGTGGTGAATGGAGAGATCTGCATGTTGATAGGAGGGAGGAGTGCACATGGGACCTGAATAGGGCTGGGCCTTCTATCCACAAAGCTGGCTCTACCCCCTGTGGTGTGTCTGATGTCCCTGACCCACCCTGTGAATAGGCAGAGGGGATGAGCAAAACAAAGTGCTCCAGAACGAGTTGCATCTGGTTCGCCCCATGCCAGCACCTTTGGAAACAAAGGATTTGGTGGAGAAAAAGGGGCTGTGACCCCATGAAAAATGTTCTTGTTTTTCAACTTGAAACTACCAGGGGCGTGCTGCTGCTGGGGCCCAGGGGATGGCATGCCTTCCTGGGCCCTGCCCAGCCCCTGGATGCCTGGAGGAATTTCCTTGTGGGGAGCTGTTTTGCCCCATCTTTGCTGCCCAGGACCTCTGGGACCTTTGACTTTTATTTTCCATGTCCCTGGCTCTTCCTGCGCTTTATACCCCTCTGGGAGTGCTTTACTTTAAACCCTGCAGCGCTGGGCTGCAGCGTGTATGAGGGATTTCCCCTGTCTGGGGATCCTCCCCTTCCTTGGGCTCATCGCGGGTGCCCACCCCGCTTATTGTGATACTTTATAGCAGGTGCCCACCCTGCATTATGGTCATGTGCTTTTTATTTTAAATTATAGTGAGTTCCCACCCCGCTATTTATTTTGTCAACGGAGGGATCCTACCCCTCAAATTCTGTCACCAAAGGCCGCCGCCCGCGGCCTGCCTGGTTGTGGCCGCCGGACAGAAGCGGAAATGACGCTGCGGCCAACCAGAGGTTGTGGGCAGTTGGTGTGGGGCTCCCGTGAGCTGATGGGAGCCCCGAAGTGTACAACGCGGGAGGACGGGAGCCCATCCTGCTTCCCGAGCATGGCAGCCGAGTCCCGGGTCTCAAAAAGAGGGGGCCCGGGTGTAGAGGAAGGCAGGGCTCTCGTACGGAGAGAGAGCCCCACCCGCACCGCCGCCCGGAGGAGCCCCCGCCTGAGGAAAGGAAGACCAGTGAGTGAGAAGGGCTGGGGGGGTTCCGTAGGGGCTAATGTTGGTGCCGGAGAATGGCACAATGGCAGGGTGTTTTTAGGGCAGCCCCAGATGGCAGTGGGCCGTCCCAATGATTTGTTAATGATTTCCTGAGCCCGAGTGGCTCCAACAGGGGACATTTTTGCCTCAAGAGCCCCGAGTGGCTCCACCATTGGGCATGTGCTTTTTCTAAGTGCCAGTGTGCGCAACAGTATTTTGGGCGCAAGTCCTTTTTCCCTAAGTGGCGCAAAGTGGTCTAAGGAGCCTGTGTGCTCCATGGGGCAGAGTCTCAGCAGAGCCAGATGGCTCCGAGGCCCGCAGTATTTGTTCTAGAGCCTAGAGGGCTCCAACTTTTGGCACATTTTTTGTTCTAAGAGCCTAGAGGGCTTCAGCCTGTGGCGCAGTTTGTCCAAAGGGCCAACGAGAGCCCATGCCGCAGTTAATTTTTCCAGCTGCCCAGCAAGTAGTGGGCAGCTGTACCGTTTAGGTTCTTTCTTTCAGGGGACCTGTTCTTTGTGAACCCAGGAGTGAGTTGCACTCCCTTCGCCCTACCTTGGCCTCCACAGCTGTGCAACACTTAGTGCCAGCTGCAGCGTTTAGGCCTCCAGTTATTATTCTCAGCTGCCCAGCAAGTAGTGGGCAGCTGCAACTTTTAGGTTTTGGCGCAGTGGCGCAACCTTGACCTTCGCTGCTTATGCAGCAGCCCTGACTCTCTGGACATAGGGCGTTTGAGCCCACTTTTAAGATGGCCAGTTGGCCAGGGGGGGATTTTTACATTTATAGGGCGCAGGCCCTAATTTGATTTATGAGCTATTGTGATTTATGTGCTAATACTTTTGGGTGCTAGGAAATTTATGGTGTATAGTAGGTTTTGCACACCCTGTTTTGATACCTCTAGATATGGTTTATGCATAGGAGGTTGTTTTAACTGTTTAGGTTTGTGTTAGGGAGGTTATACTTCCCTGTGTGATTTACGCCCCTAGTGTAATGTTTACTTAGGTGGTGAGGGTCAAAGGTAGTTAGACTTGTGGGATACTGTGCATGATGGATTTCATGTCACAGACTGTTGCAAAGTACAGTGATTATCAGTGTTTACTGGCTGTACGTACTGTGACCTATTTTTACTTGTATGTGTATGATTTAGTTCACTTTTACCAAGTTATCTATTTTACTATTTCTTTACCAAGTGCTGAGTCTGACAGTGGCCCACGTGGCCCTGTCATGTGTAAACAATCCCTTGTAAATATTGCCCATGCCAGTTGGCACAATGAATATTGTGTGATTACTATCTGATGTGTTTTGAGAATACAAAGGCTGTTTTTGATATAACCTTGTGTGGATTTCCTTTTGTGGGGGGCCTGGGATGTTGTTGCTGGTGGGTGCGTGCGCAAATGCTTTGCACATTGTCTCCGGGATAAGCCTTACTGCTCGTGTCACGTTGCCAAGGGGGTGAGCAGGGATTATCTTGGTGTGTAACTCCCTTGCCCTAACTAGGGTGGTGGTTTCTGCCTGGCTTTGGCAAAAGCCTTAGCCAATCAGAAATCCAAGTTCTAACACTCATCATCCCGCCATCCTCAGGGTAACTTGTTGCAAGACCCTTGCCCCAGTACTTTCTCTTGCCACCACTTGCACCATTTTACTGGCCTCCTCTAAACTGTCAACAAAGTTCTGCCCTGCCTCGGTTAGACAGATTCTAGATCTTGAAGGAAACTTGTTAGAATTTGGACCTCTCTCAATAGGACATCAGCCATCTTTGAAGCCATCCTTTTTAAACCTTGCCTAAAACCAATGCCCCATTATTGGTTTTACATCTTCAATGGAGAGCAGTTCTCTGATCCATCCTCCCCCACTTTCTGCAACCACTTGCCTGAACGGATTTTATTCCTTGTCCAATCTTCCCAGAGACAATCATCCAAACTAATAGTCTAATAGGCTGTATCATTAGTCACAGGACTAATGATACAGCCATATTATAAAAAAGCAACAAAAAAAGCAAATCAATGTAGTGGCACATTTCCCATTAATAGTGGTTCCCTTCTTAACCAACAAGAACACCATACTACATTGTGCCTAACATTGCTGACTTCAAGTTTCATAGTATCTAACCTTGCACAACTTTCAAACTACAGCAAGAGGAAGACTTTATGACTGCTACAAGTGCTATAGTACCGATCTCTTGAAGTCTCTGTAACTCAACACTACATGCCAGGTGCAGACATTTAGGGACTCATTTATGAGGCCCCTTGCGCTATTGGAACGTCACTTTTTGTGACGTTCCATGGCGCAGAAGCCTGCGTGATATTTATCAGGCAGCACTAAGCCACTTTTTTAGGCTTAATGCTGCCTGATAAATATCAATCCCTTTAACGCAGTGTTCAGCGTTAAAGGGGCGTGCAATGGGTGTTGCTTGGGGCTTTCCCCGCAACATCCATGGCTTTTTGACACTGCCCCAGATTTACGAGAAATGGTAAATCTGAGTCAGTGCCAAAAGCTGATGCCTCCCCAGGGGAGGCGTAAGGGAGGCGCAACGGGGAGAAATGTCTTTATTTCTCCTTGTTTTTCCTTAACTAACATTTTTCCTTATCCTCATGCGCGCTAGCGGAATTCTGCTCACACGCTGAGATTTTCAAAACCGCACTTTACGTGACGAGCTGGGCTCGTCATCAGCGTGCGAGGAGGCTACGCCATGACGAGCCCAGCTCGTCATCAGCGTGGAAGGGGTTAAGAACACCATGTGTGCTGCATTCTGCAGCACACATAGAAAGAGAAAAAGCCAATTTTGATTATTTTTGTACAGAAAGGTTTCCCTTCCTGTACAAAAATAATCTTCCCCGCAATGCAGGCACCCTTGCACCATTGTACAAAGGTGCCTGCGTTGTCACAGGCAGCCCATTGTGCACCGGCGCAGGGGAAAAGGACAGGAATGCGCCGTATCTTATAGATATGGTGCATTCCTGCCCTTTTCTTTTGCCGTAGGGAAGCCCAGCAGGAAGGCCTGCTGCGCTTCCCTATGGCAAAAACTCATAAATGAGGCCCTTACTATTCAAGCTTAACCAAGCAATTTCGAGGAACTCCTGCTTATGTCATCAACAAGTCTTATGCACTGCACTATGCCAATATTGTGAATGAAACTGTCCATGTCAAAGTACTAAAAGTAATGCCTTAGTTTATACGTTGTATTCAAAGATGATTATTGGACTAGTTGGGACACGAGTGGTCCATGGGATTTTATCCCCAATTTTGCAAACAGTATCTATGGACCACCTATTAGTTCTCTCCCTGATATCTGTTAGAGTTTATAATGTAAAGTATATCACACGTATAGGATAGTCACAGGGCAATATGCCTCCTTGATAGAACAGATAGGCCCTCAGCAGCTCCCCAGATACAACCCCATCACTCTTTCCTCTGTACTGTGGCCTCTTTTAGCTTCCTTAACACCTGCATCAAGGCCACAGCTTAGTAGGCTTGAATCTCACACCAGGCAAATGCAAAAGGAGTTGGGTTCACTGGGGCCAAGATCCAAATCTAGATTTTCAGATTTTCTGCCCATTAAGATTTTATCAGTTTAACTACATCCAACTGTTGAAACAGTTTTAGGCCAGTCCTCACTGGGTGTTATACAACTGACCACTCTTCTAAATACAATTAGATCCTGATAGTAAGTACATGCCCCTCACAGTTAATTCAGAATATGAAGAAAGAATTCCCAGCAAAAATTAAGTAATTGAGTTGTATTCAGATGTTATCACCAAGCTCTAATCTCAGCAACACTTTCAAATCTCCTCACACACCATTCTAATCTTACATTCCAAATGGCATCAGGGAAGAGAAGACATCAACCAGGGAGAAGGGGCAGGGAAAACAGGAATGGGTCGAAGTAATGGAGCAAGGCACATTGTAACACAACTTCCTCTGTATGGGATAAACGTCAATTACTATTGTAAGAGAACCACAATCATGAAAGAAAATCATGAGACTGATAGTGTGTATTCTACAACCACATACAATAATTAGTTCATTACATGGTCTTTGTGCCATGAAGGATTATGTTAAATCCTAGAATCCCTAGCAGCAGGGTTGCAAATCCTAATCCTAAACTCTGCTTAGTTCAAACTTTTTGTAGAACACACAAAAAAGACTTGCACCAAATGGTCAATGGAATGTGGATGGCATCTATGATATAGCTAGTGCAAGTGCTATGTATATTTATATGTATGGTTTGGTAGTTCTAAGACACAAAACAAACTGGTTAGCAATAGAGCACTTGTACAGGTGGTAATCCCCAGTGCAGATACATGGGAGGAGGGGGCAGAGAGAGGGGATAGAGCTCATAGAAGAGGTGAGAAGCCAGCCTATCTGAAGTAGTGCTCCTTGAAGAGTAAGTGGGGAGTTTTCAGTTTCTTTATATATAGTAGGACCGTTGATGCTGTTCTGATGTGGATAGGGATGGTGTTCCAAACCTTGTCACATGCAACAGACAGCAGAGTCGCACATCATGGGAAGAGTGCAGTAAAAACCTTAAATATGGGCGGACCGGGGAAAATGTATTGGTCAAGTGGTCTACCATTATGGATAAGGTAACCAAACAATTGGAAATTCCAATCCTTGTCAGTAGCCTCTGTCAAATAAAGGAAAAAGTATCCTCTTTCTAACAGAGACTTGTATATTCTGTTGATGAAATTCAGCAAAAATCGTATAGTGTCTTGAAAGGACTCATAGACAGTTGGCTTTATTGAAATAAAATCACGGGGCTAAATAATTGTACTGCCTGGAAAACACCCCCTAGGTGAATTTCTCCAACATGACCTCAACATTTAGGGGCAGATTTATGAGGCTGTTGCGCCTCATTGCGCCGCAATTGCGTCACTTTATTTGACGCAACTGCGGCGCAAACAATGCGCCCTATTTACAACGTGACTCATCTAGGAGATGCGTCACGTTGTAAAGCACTGCGCCATAAGGAGGCGTTCCTGCGCTGGGGGGGGGGGTCGTTCCTGCGCAGGAACGCCTCCTGAAAGTGGCTGAGTGAAATCTATGAGATTTCACTCAGTCACTTTCAGGGCAATGCTGCGTCAAAACCCTGCTCCTGCTTGAAGCAGGCGTAGGTCTTGACGCAGCATTGTGCAGATGGTGTACCCCCGAGACTTGCTGGAGCTGCGTCGCACTTGCGACGCAACTCCAGCAATGCGCCACATTTCCGGCACAGATGCGTCACGCATCTGTGCCTTTTTTGCACCATGGTGCGCCGCATTATAAATGCGGCGCACCATGGGTGGCGGAGGTGTGACGCACTGTGGCGCACGTTAACTGGCGCATCCCTGGGGATGCGCCAGTTAACATAAATCTGCCCCTTAATGTTCTACTTTACTCTAAAGGGTTGGTGGAATTTTTAAAAAAATGTTTAAGGATTTATGTAACTAAAATGGTGTTCCCATTACAGTGGGAGAGGGAAATTGTCAGCAAAATATCGCATATTTGCATTCTACATTTATAACCATTTGAATTAAAACCATATATTTCCTGCAGACTGTCTCGGAAGGGATTTGTAAGTATTGGGCACTCACTTCTAGCACACGTCCTGCCCTCACCCTACAATGAAATTCTGCCGTCGTTGTTGGCAGCTACCATGGCCAGGTGGTATGCTGCTGGCACGCTCAGCCCACTTCATGCCACCGTCACCGTGCGGTCCTGTGTGAGTCATGCTCACCACTCCTTAATTTAACATTTTAAGCGGGAGACTCCCCTCACTTGCTGATTCCGTCCACACGCCTGGCGTTAATCATTTATCGGGTCGCTATTCTGTCTTATCTGAACTTTACCCGTCATTGGGTTCTGTTTAGTAAGAAGCTCAGGGACAGTCTGCCATTTCGGATTCATGCAGATGCTGGAAGCATGTACATATAATGTGTGTTTATTATTCGGATGTAAATCTGAGAAATGCTATAAAGATATTGCTTTTAAACAGGATAGCTTTAATTCGATTCAGTAGTACTTGGTTCGTTGTACTACATATCCGTTTTGTTCCATCATACGTTTGCAACACACTTCCTGAATGCTGATTTACAGCAGCTGTGTTATATTTCACATGTACTATATAAAATTCCCTGAACGTGCCTGCATGAATAGTGGCTTATGTAGAGCACAAGAGTTAAGGCGATGCAAGGTGCTTTAAAAAAAATGCATGGCACTATGTACATCAGGAAGAAAAAGAAACATAAAACTGCTGGAAAAAGCAATTTGCAATGACATTAAAGTCAACCAATATTGTATGAAAAACCATGATTCTGTTTTCGAACAGAATATGGTTGGAAGAAGAAAGTGATGTTCACATCCGTTTCAGCTCGAGATTTTCAGAATGAAAAAAAGATAGTGTAAAACAGACGTTTCTATTTTATATCTACTATGTTCTGTATCTCACCTGCATAAAAACATTCGTTTCCACAACAACTGGGTGCATTAACTGATAACCAGTTCTTTCCTTCAAATAGAGTACTTCTCAGTTGATATCTAGAAGCTGTAAACGTTCAGTCGCCCATTACGAAAATCAATATTGATTTTTTAATCTGATAGCCTTGTGAGGACTCTGCGCGATTGTTGGGAAGGCCGTGTAATTGCATAAGATTGCACTACAGTACAGACATTGCTGGCACCAGTGCATGAATGGTTTGCATCCCTCCCCACTAAGGTTGCAAAATCTTAAAGAAACATCCATGGAAGTAGTGGTACAGGGTGCTGCAGCGCCCCAAAATAACCATGCTGAAGTTCAGCAGGTGAATGAACAATAAAGATTTCTTTAAATTTAGTTTTTATCTTGTTCCATTTGCTGTGAGTTAAAATACAGCGGCCGGGTGCCAGGCTATGTCTTCTGACAAATTGCTGTTTATTCTTTTAATATGGATTTTGGTGTTCACTTTTCTTTCTCTGAGTGCAAACTTCGAGGACACGAAGGTAGAAGACTTTGCAAAGTGAACTCTGGCAATATTGCTGGGATACAGGGTGTACATGGAAAGGCTGTAGGATGTCAGTTTGGTTCTAACACTCAACATTTAAATACCTGTAAATGAAGTGTACATATATTAAAAAAATATATCATCAGTTAGGAAAGCACAAATGAAGCACATTGTTTTGTAGTTCTGAAGTGTGATGGAAACAATGATTTTATTAGGATCAAAACAAATCAAGCTGCTTTACTTAGTGATGTGCAAATTATACATTTGGGGAAATCCAATTTACACACATTAATTGTTTGCTATATAGGTTTAGAAGTAATTCTGCATGTCAGTGCAAATTGTTTGGGCAATTCAATGGAAAATGAGCTGTGCGTAAATGCCAGTGTGCTTCCACACTATCCTTTAGTGATATATTTGTGACAGTTCGCGCCACAATGCTCCACTGGCTACATACCACACCCTTAACACCTTCCTGCTGAATAGGTGAAAGTCATTTGCTAAATTTGTTCTTTGTGTGATGCTTGGAGTTTTTCAAAATCCCTATGACTTCAGTGCTGTAACATTGGGCACCCTCACTCTGAAAATGATTCCATCACTACTGAGAAACAATAAGGTATTAGAAACAATTCCAGAGTTCTGCACAATTCAACAAGCAAGCAGACAGAACATGCTCACATGGTCATCCTTTTGTCTTGTTGCAGACTTAATCCATCCACTTTTATTAACTAGGCATGTACAAGTGAGCACTGACACAGGCAGGACAATCAGATTTTTTATGGAATTCTCGATTCGCTTGCCACTTTTCAATTATTTAAGATGCTTTTGTTATGATGTGCAAAGAGGTTGATGCATCAGGTGGTGTGGTCCTAGTATTTATGTCCCTGGGTCAGGAATGATGATGAGGTGAAGTTTCCATATTTGGTGACTGAAGTGTTTTATGTGTTAAAGTTATATTGGGTGTTAGTTGGTGTTAGCTCTTGGGTGACGTAGACAGAGATGCATCGAGCTGGCCAGTGTTGCTAAATAATGAACTTTTTTTACTGAGATTATGGTTTCCCATACTTATTCATGTATTTACCGGGAAGCACATGGCTTGGTCAACTATACAGATCATCTAAACTTCTCAATTTGAACACTTACAGCGAAGAACTTGGGACTCTGATAGCACTTCTGCAGCCCTTTACCTTTATCATCACCAGTACAAGATTTATCGTGCCCTGAAGAAGCCCTTGCTTGGGGCGAAACACGTTGGTTGCATCTGATTGTAGTAGTTTTAAGATTGAAAAGAAAAGAAAAAAGAACATTCAAGCAATAATTGAGTCTATGGAAAAAATGTCTAACTATACTGACAGTTGCTATAATGTTGAACGGATCTGTTTTGGAATATATGTTGCCTCTCATCTCTTTTGTTTATTATGTATGATGGATGACCACTTGGCAAGTGATCATTTGGGGTTGGCAATATTGGTGTGGAAATACATATTTATTGGGTGGTGCAGTGATTAAGTCCACCTAGCTGCCATTATTTCTTCCACATACTTAAACCACATGCAGTGGAAATATGCATAATGAGCTATGAAGGTTCAGCCTGCTATGTTCTATAATGGGCTGCAAATCTCTGGTTTGCTATATTGCAGCTGCAACCCGTGCAGGTAAGAGCTGTGGGCCGGTTGGGGGGTATTTCGACAGACGACAAGGGAAAATTAATTATTTATTTAATTTACCCTCGTGGTTGTCTGTCAAATCCCCCCCAACCCGACCCCATCGCTCTTACCTGATGGGCTGCGACTGCTATATTGGCGACAAGTGATGTTGTGATCTAAACCCTCAGGTGCTCTTTACAAAAGAGGAATTAAAGGAGATGAAGACAAATTGCAAGGAACCCCTAGAGACATTTACCATACCAGTGCCTTTTGTAATCAGGCAGTCCGGTATTAAAAAGAACATATGGAGAAAGAGAGAAACAAGCATTGGCAAAACCAAGTCCCTGTAGTGTCCCGCTTCTCAGCTCAAAATCCTGAGCCTGATTCAGTTCAGGCAGAAATATTTCTTGAGCCGGGAATCAAGCTGCTTGTGGACACACCAGCCAGCCTCCAAAACCAACTTACTGCTACATTCATCATACAATGTTCTTAGAACAGATGCCAAACTGATTCTTCACTTTGTGTCAAGAGCATGCATGAACAGAGTGTCACATTCGGAGTTGGTGAATTAGAGATACTGCATGGTATTTCACTTTTATAATTAACCAATGATAAGCAACAAGATGTAGCAGCGAATAGTATAAAATCATTGAAGCAGGAATATAATACTAATGACAATAGTCTTAATGTAAAACTAAAAAATAAAATGAAATCAGTTTGATGATGTGTGGGGCCCATTCCTATGATTGATTGACGACTGAGAGCCTTATCATTGATATCACTAGATAGCTGTACGATATGACATCGGGTACATACTCGCAGAGTAATTCTCACTGGGAGGAACTAACAGACAGGCATAGTTAGCCACTATATCACATGATACAGGTACTTGAAATGGAGCTAAACTGGAAGATGAGGAAAGCTCTTAGGGGCATATTAGCAAGAACCTAGTTAAAATTATTGCAGTTTTAGCGGCAGAAAACTGCTGCTAAAACGGCGATAATGGGCTTGCTAATATGTGTTATAGAAATCCAATAGAAACCCAGGTTAGATGTGCAGGACATTTACCCTGGGCTTCTATTAGAATTCTATTACGCATATTGGCAAGCCCATTATCGCCGTTTTAGCAGCAGTTTCCTGCCGCTAAAACAGAGGTAATTTTTAAGAGGATCTTGCTAATATGCTCCCTAGATTCTCAGAGTATAGATGACTGGTAAGTGGGAGGAGAGACAGGGGTTGGTGAGCATTTTATGACGTGAACTTTTGTGACACCACTCCTATATGTTAGTGTGAAATGTATGTATTAATGTATTTCTTTATTCTTTAATACAGTGATAAGACTAAACATGATTTATATTTTCAAACCTGCCAAATGAAAATCCAGACTTTTTAGATTGGAAGGTGTAGTCTTTCCTCTTATATTACAAACAAATAAAGAAATATAAAAAAAGAAATCAGTAACATACCAATGAACAGAAAATACTTTATTTAGATAATCAAGTCCATTAAAGTGCCAAGTGCAAGTTTAAAAGTACACTGAAAGAGATCAACAGCATAATGCACAAATTTAGCCTTATATAAAAAAAATTCAAACGTATATCAAAAATATATATGTTTAGGGAATTTATGATATGAAAATAATTTCACAACACCTAGGGGCGAGAACGCTAAGGACGTGTCATAGTGGTCAGTACAGATGTGTTTAAAAACGATGTACATTTTGACCATTTTGTTATTTAGCTGACACACAAGGATTTTAAAGGTGACGTTTTAGCTGAGAGCCATTGGCTCTGTTAAGCCTGGAATTTACTTGGGGCTGAGTGCAGTTTAAAAGATAATTATCAGCTTCAGGAATAGTTTGTGCCCCTTCTTTGATTATCAGAGGTCTCAGAAATCTTCTGCGTTCCTCAAGTAGGGTGGGACAAATGCAGAGCAAGTGGGATAAATGTCACAGATTAGAGGATGGCCGGGATACCCTTGGGGGAAGTTGGTCTGAAGATGTAAAGCAGCCCATCCAGAGTTGGCAAAATTTGGTTTTGAGGTAAGATAAAAATGGTTCCGTAATATATTGTTCGTGGCCTCTTTGGTCATAACCACTGAGAACTAAAGAAGCAAATTCTCTTTTTTGCAGGCCCGAAAGTCTGATGCAAAGGATTTAGGGGCATATTATCAAGGGGGTTTATCTCCGCTTTTTTGGCTTTAAAAGCCAAGAAAGCGGAGATAAAATTATCTCCCTATTACCTAGCTGTCGCTAACACCAGTTAGCGCAGCTAGTAGGAGATAGCGACCATCTTGGGCCCCACTTTGCATGTCAGTGATATTTATCACTAAGGACATGCAAAGTGGGCGTGCCAAGATGTTAGAGACTGAAAACAGTCGCTAACATCGCTATCTCCTATTACCAACTTTTGGAGATATTCGCGCTAAGCGCGAATATCTCCAAAAGCTAACACCTGCCCTGAGCAGTTCTTAGCCATGTTATCCAATGGTAGGTGGATAACATGGCTAAGAGCATTAGCTCGGTAATCCATGAATATCACTGAATTTTCAGCGATATTCATGCATTGCGGCGATTTTTATCGCATTTGCGATAAACCTTAGTAATACCAAGGTTTATTTGCGGTAAAAATCGCCGCAGCTCAGCGGTAAATTTTTATCACTAACCAAGCAATACCGATAATAATCGCTATTGCTTGGTAATATGCCCCTACATTTTTATGTTTTTGTTCAGCGCTGCTTTGAACTGAGGGTGCACAAGACCTAGAATCCACACTCTACTGCACCCCTCTATCGAGCCAGAGGAGGTTTTTTAAAGATCCTTGTTTAGCTGAACTTCTTAATGCATGTAATTTAAGAGGCAAGCTCTTTCTGTGAGAAGTTGGTCACTCAAGGAGAACTCCATCCTGATTTGTGCTCAGGAGGTGTTATGAGGGAGGTTAAACAGTGATCGAAATACTGCGCTCTGTGCGATGTTCAAAAAGGTTCGCAGGGAGATATTCTCAAGAACCCGTGTTTGCACAACGCAGTGTATCGCAAGAAAATTCCCAACCTGGCAGCACCCTGCAATAGTAGCAGGATTACGTGCCAAATGACCGCATAAAAATAAACGCAACGCACAAAAAATACAAAACACGAAACCCCAAAAAGTTGCAATGCCCCAAATTGCGATCCGAAAATCTGTGAAAACCAGCGGCAGGCCTGCAATTCCCACGCGTCATGTGGGAAAATGCACTATAAAAGAAACAAGAAACCCCCACCAACTGCAAAACCAAATCAAACTGCCTAGCACCATTGTACACTAAGACCAAGTGCAGAGGAAAACCCGAACCCCACAAGCCCCACAGAGGACCAGCCAGGAACCCAGTGTACGGGGAAGGGCAAGGGGAAGAGGAAGAGGAAGACGGGGTTCAGTCTGCAGGAAGACTAGATTATCGTCACTGAGGAGACAGAACACTACCAACAACTGTTTGTCACCTCCGCTGCTGCACTGAAAACCCAAACGGAAAGATTGCAGGCCATTGTCATCAACGTCAATGCAGTCGAAGTGTCTAGGAGGACAATGGAGGAGGTAAAGAGGCACTGGCATGACGTGCAACGCCAGACCAAACAGAAACTCGCCACCAATAGGAAGGCAGCAATGGTGAATGGAGGTGGGAGTCCTGCACCACAAGAGGAGCTGGATGATCTGGAGGAATTGGTGTCCACAGTCACCAGTGTGGAGACAGTGGCAGGAGTTGGGGGACTGGACACAGCTCAATATGACCTGACCCAACAGCAACATGGTGAGTAACGACCAGGGACTGGGGGAATGGGGGGAGGTGGGCACAATGACACACATGCACACAATCATGTGTAGCACACTGCACACGCACAATGATAGCAAGGGCCAGCGAAATCAGAGCTGCAGGGGCGACTCTCCCACAATGCAGCACACACACATAACAATCACAGCACATCAACATTGAAGGCAATGTGGTACAAAGTGCAACACCTACACCACAGGACAGAGGACACAACAGGTTCCGCTTGTGCATGGTAACTGGCCACCCAGATCTGGAATTGCCTGGCACTGTGTGATGAAAATGTACAAGTACAATCTCACATCCGTCATGTAGTCGAAATGTCCACTGTCTCCCATCAAATAGCCAGCTTCTCCAAAACAGTCACAAAGTACATTGTCATGCAGTCTGTATGTGAACATTTACTAAGCGACAACATACATGGGACACCCTGTTAACCAGCATCTCCCCTTTACGTTGCAGAGGGACAATCAACACCTACTGCAGAGCAGACCAAAAATCTCATCAGTGATGATGAAGAGGAAAACCTGCACATATGCACAAACACCCTCCAATGGCTAATGGACAGCCTCCGCACACCACCCCCAGGAGCAGGGCAGCCCATCTGCCTCGAGTTGACCCCACCCCCTGCACAGACCACACAGCAGGAAAAACACATCACCACAGCTGTCACTCAGGATTCCCCCTGAACATGACATGGAATTCCAATGCTGTGTGTTGAGCTGCCAGTTAGAGATGTCTGATCAGCTGTGGATGGGTTTTGAGCTCGTGGCAGCCAAACTCGATGCCATACGTGGGTGTCTGAGTCCCATCAGGGACACTTACAGTCCCTAAAGGACAACCACTGTCTGCACCATGCTCCCCGACAATCCTTGGCTGACATCGCTGTAGCCATTACTCGGATACAAGAACTGTCTAGTCAGACAGGCACCAGCAAGGTCTGGGCAGAGTTTGCACAGATGCGCAGGACAATGGAGATCATGGAGCAGATGCAGGCTGGTAGCTGCAACAGCTGCACACAAAAGAGATGTAACTGGGATCTTCCATGCCTTGCAGTTCCTCATCTTGTCATTGCTGCCACTGAGCCTGTCTCAGATATCTGCAGCGGGAACTCTGAAACACACACCTCCAACCCCTGATGTGTCAGTAGCACACAGTGATGCACCCCTATCACCTTCGCACCCTGATGTGTCAGTGGCACACAGCGATGCAGCTATTACACCACCAGACAAACCGGACACAAAAAAAGTATCAGAGGAGTAAGATGTGGATGGTAATTACTGTGGGCCCGATTCACAGAACTAACTTAGGAAAAAATCCTAAACTTACTACTTTTGGTATTCACAGAAGTTAGGATTTTGTCTTAAGTTTGTCTTAAGACAGACTTAAGACAGACTTAAGTTAGGATTTTGTCTTAAGTCTGTCTTAAGTCTGTCGTAAGACAGACTTAAGACAAAATCCTAACTTCTGTGAATACCAAAAGTAGTAAGTTTAGGATTTTGTCTTAAGTTAGTTCTGTGAATCGGGCCCTGTGTGAAGAAGGCGATAGTAGCAACCATCCCCACCCTATTACCTGTCCCTGCCTGATTCAGCCCTATGCATCATGCAAAGGGACAACACCTCCTACTGACCCGCGGAACATTCTGCGACATTCACTTGGATCCCGACATGGACTCCCATATCTTCACTGGTTGCCAATTACACTGCAATCCTGCTGCGGACTGCATCCTCCCTCTTCCAATTCACTTGTGTTTCCCCTAAGGACTCTGCTTGGCCTACCACTGGGCTACCATGTAATGTGGGCTTGGCATGGCCATGTACAGCTCCAGCTCCGGCATTCACCAGAATGTGAATAAAACATTGGAAATCACACAGATGTGTCATGTCTATGTTCAGTCAAGTATGAAAGTATGGATGGATGTAGGGACATTGATTGCACAAGAAGGTACACCCTGGTAAATGACATCAATGAGCATCACTGACCTACATGGCCAATTAGATGACTGTGAAGGTGTGAACTAGCTGGGGCCTCATTGAACATGAACAACAAGCTTGCAACCCCCCAACGTAGGCACCAGGCCTGGGCGGCAAATTCTGTTCCGCTCGCGGAATTTGCAGAATTTCGGTAACTTTGAGTTCCCCGGAGATTGCCCAAAATTCTGCGTTCTACGAAAATTTTTGCTTGTTCTCGTTCTCAAAATGCGTGTTCGTGAGGTATTTCTCCCGAGCATGCAAACAGCGATTGCGAACAGGAAAAAAGCAACGCGAACAAGCAATTCCGCATGTTTTTTACCGTTTTGCAGAGATTTGCGTAACGCAATTACGCAAATTCCGCCCACCCCTAGTAGGCACACGTCCATGTATGAAATAGGGCTGTATGTAGAAAGGAAAAAATTGGTTTCAGGCTAGAAGTGGTGCCCTCCATCACATGTGACAACAGAGCATCACTTTGCATACCTACTCACACTTCTGTGTGGACACAACCTGTTTTGATGTATAACATTGCTCCAATGGCCAAAATTTGGACACCATACTCACAATGCTGAAGACACGTAAGTGCACAGGTCTGCCGGCAACTATCCCAAACACAATGTCTGGCTCACAGAGGTGGAGCTGGCAAAAGGGACCCTCTCCCATTGTACATGCGTCAGTCAGTCCCTCCCTGTGTAGGGACAATGCTTATTGTGGCACATGATTTGTCAATCTGATCAACACTTATCACAGCTTCATGGGCAATCTATTCCAATAGTATGTTGTTGTTGGGTTCAAGGAACACCAGGGTGAGCAACAGGTCTGGGCAGATGTCCACAGTCCCCGCCGTTTCACGAATCTGTACCACAGCCCAATAGGGAAGCGCCTCGATGTGGTCACTGCACATGAGGAGTTGTGCAATCTCCCATGCACAACTGCCAGCACACATGCCAAAGATCAGTGCATCCCATGCACTGGTATCCCGGTGACACTCTTGTTCGAGGGCCAACAGGGGGTGCACTGTCAAGTCATAATCCAATTCTGCTACCGTTGTGTTGGATAGGCAGACTTCCATGGGACACTCGAATGTGCATGGTCAACAGTGGAACCTGGGTTGGATGCAGGTGACGTAGACAAGACGGAAACTCAGACAGAAACTGATTTGCAACACTGCCATTGGCAGTGATCCCAACAGATGCAGCATTCTTGCACCGTACAGTTCTAAGTGACAGGAGTTGTGCATGTGCCCGGGATGGCCCACCATTGCGTTTGTGGTCTTGTAGCACAGGCAATCCTCAGCACGGCTGCTGTTTGGTGGACGATATCCCAGAGCTCTGGGCAATGAGTTGTATGAGTGTCCAATGTTTGGGCGTATGGGTTGTTTTTATCCAATGTGTCAAGGGCATCTCTTGCAGGCGTAGCTCGAACAGGGACAAGTGTGTGTGGGGTGTGGACATGTTGGTCTTTCATTAACGCAGTTCGTGGTGTGGGAGTCATGGGAGTCTGGTATGGTATCTCACTCAGGGTGTGCCAGCCGCATTCAGGACCAAGGTCGGGGGTTTGGTTGTCATTCCTTCCGCCTTGTGTATTGAGACAAAGGAGCTTTCATACCTAATTTTAGTTTGACTACTGCTTGCATTTCTTATCTGTGTTGTGGCCTTCATGCTGACTTTGATGCCAGGCCTAAGATTTGAGGTGCACCAATTACGTAACACACACAGAAGTTGGCATGTTTGAATGTGCCAAGGGCCCAATTGGCCTTGCGCTCCTTGTTCAGTCTCTCTATTTCTCTCTCTTTCTCTCTCTCCCTTTCTTCCTTTTGATGGGTGCCTGACACACCTTCATATCTTGGATATTGTCTTGCAGGCTGAGACTTATAGATTTTCCAGGGATGCCCTGCCATGACTCTTCAAAATAGTTGTTTGAAGACAAATTAGCATGTGATATTTTGTTTGGACTTTCAAAAGTAAATGAATAAATCAGGTTTTCTATACTCACATTTATGTTGATTGTTGTAATTGTGCGACATCAGGTACATCTGGGAATTACCGAATCGGTAAAAATACCGATTCGGTATTTTACAGATTCTGTAAATTTACCGATTTGGTAAATTTACAGAATCTGTCAAATCTGGCCCCCTACATCTCAAGATGCCAAATACCGGTCGGAAACGGCCGAATTCAGCCGTTTCCGACCGGTATTTGCCACCTACATCGGGCCCCTATTCTCTTACTAGAGAATAGGCTTTGAGTAATCTATAAAAAAAAGCAAGATAACATAAAAATGATATTATCTAACTGGAGAAAAACTTACGAGTTTGTCAAAAGTATGTTGAGAAACTGGAAGGTTCTTGAAAATAATACAAACCTAATGGAAATTAATAAAAGTAAACCATTATGTGTCAATCCAAGAAAAGGAAATATAAAACAAAAGGCAACAAGAACAGAGATTAAGAACTCTGAGCATCAATATACTAATAGGAAAGTGTTTTGAGCATCATATAAATTAATAAGAAAGTGTATGGAACATATATGTGCCTTAGTTGTACACAAAGTACCAGCAGTGTAAAAGGAAACATTGACAACAGGGAAGAAAATACGAGTACAATACTAAGCTACCTCGTTAAAAAAAGTGACTATCCTGTTAAAATACCCCTGTAGTAAAACCTATGTGGGGCCAACCATGAGCACAATAAATACCAGAATTTCAGAGCACTAGTCAGACATATATGAACATGAAGTGAAAAATCACCTGTGGACAAACATTTTAACCAATAAAAACATATCAGCCAATTGAAGCATAAAATAATTGAACTAAGACAACCATCATATAAAGGAGGCAACATACAAAATATTTTAAACCATGAAGTATACCGAAAAGAATATCTGGGAATTAAATATCCTAAAGGGATGAGTGAGGCTGGTTTGTTTAATTGGTATCTTTGAACAGCAATATGAAATGTACTGCCATGGTAAAAATGAACTGAACAATTTGTATACCTTGATTTGTTAAAAAATGTATTTTATTATCTGCATGCAGGAATTCATAAATATGAGAAATATGTAAGCAATATCATGTTAGATGATTACAATTGAAAGTGAAAGATCTGGATGACAAATTAATCATTATGCTGTCAATAGATCATTTTGCTATTTTACCATGTAGTGGATACAATGTAAGCATTATAGCTGAGTGTACACTAACTACAATAAAAATAGTTGAAAGGTTCAGCTTGTTTATGGATCACAAATAATTAGGGAGAGATGTCTTAGTAAGCAAAATTTGTGGTGCACATGTTGTATAGTGATATGATTTGACATAATAGGAAATACAAGATAGTGTATTGCTGTATCAAACCGTGTCAGGTGACAACACTGCATCACATTATTACATGGCTTGCATATAGTCCATCTTGACTGGTATAAAGAGAGGGGAGATGCACAGCGGCTAGTGGAGGGTACACTGTAAATGAGCAAATCAGGAAAGTTACAGGCATCTCAGGAGATTAAAATGGGAACTGCATATGAAATGATACCCAAGTATGAAAGCAATGAGTTGTAATATTTAATGTGTTATATATTGCGATATAGTGTTTCTCAATAAATTAGACAAGGCTGAAGAAGGAGCTAGAACCCTGAAACACTTTGGGAGAGAAATTGTAATCATTGTATGAATTATATACTTTAACAACATGGGTTTTTCGATTGGCACAAATAGTTTGCTAATGCTACATGACAATAATTGTAAGACTTAATCTGTATGAGCCCCTGTGACAAAGTTTACCTATGTGAATAGTATAACACATGTTATTTCTGCACATTTGAGCTAATACTTTGGGGCATATGTACATGGGGATTGCACCACCAGAATGTCACTTTTTTGATGTTCTGGTGGTGCAATGCCCTGCACCATATTTACAAAGCAGCGTTGAACCAATTTGCCTGGCTTAATGCCACTTTGTAAATATGGTACCCTTTCACAGAGGTATCCGCATGAAAGGGGCATGCAATGAATGTTGCTGTGGGCGTTCCACTGCAACACCAATTCTTTTTGATGCTGCCTCGAAATTGCAAGGATGTGTACATCTGAGGCAGCGCCAAAAACCAACGACATGAAAAAGCAGGCATTAGATTGGTGCAACAAGGAGAAATACTTTTATTTCTCTTTGTTTTTGCTTATTCTATGTGTGCTGCTTTCTGCAAGAGCAAAAGGCAATTAATGATTGTTTTTGTGAAGGAAGTTGGCCCTTCCTGCTCAAAAACTCTAACTAAATAATGGTGATTTGCTACTTCTATGTGTGCAGCAGAATACATAGAAGTAGCAAATCGCCATTATGGATTGTTTATGTGCAGGAAGGGAAACCTTCCTGGACATAAACAATCATCCATGCAACACAGGCACCCTTGCACTATGGCGCAAGGGAGTCTTTGTTGGCACTAGACAGCTATTTTTAGTGCCAGCGCAAGGGAAAACATGGGGTGTGCTCTATTGTTGTAAATACCGAGCATCCCTGCGTTGTTTAAATGACACAGTGCAGCTCTGCAAAATTTGCCACAGCCATGCACCATTTACCTCTACGTATGCAAGGATGTCTACTTCTGAAGCAGCGCCAAAAACTAACGACATGAAAAAGCAGGCATTAGATTAGTGCAACAAGGAGAAATACTTTTATTTATCTTTGTTTTTGCTTTTTCTATGTGTGCTGCTTTCTGCAAGAGCAAAAGGCAATTAATGATTGTTTTTGTGAAGGAAGTTGGCCCTTCCTGCACAAAAACTATAACTAAATAATGGTGATTTGCTACTTCTATGTGTGCAGCAGAATACATAGAAGTAGTAAATCGCCATTATTGATTGTTTATGTGCAGGAAGGGAAACCTTCCTGGACATAAACAATCATCCATGCAACACAGGCACCCTTGCACTATGGCGCAAGGGAGTCTTTGTTGGCACTAGACAGCTATTTTTAGTGCCAGCGCAAGGGAAAAGATGGGGTGTGCTCTATTGTTGTAAATACGGAGCATCCCTGCGTTGTTTAAATGACACAGTGCAGCTCTGCAAAATTTGCCACAGCCATGTACCATTTACTTCTACGTATGCCCCTTTGTGTCCTCCCCCCTCAGTTTAAACTGATTGCTTAGCTAGTAGTCTACCTACTTCCTTTACCCTTTTGCTACCTTCCTATTATTATTATTATTACATTTCTTATATAGCGCCAGAATCGACCCCCGAAGGGGTATCTCCGCGCTTGCCTTGGGAACCCGTCCTGTTTTTTCCCTGTGAGATAGCCCCTACAGGGCATCCCCAAGGTGAAAGCCAGGCATCCCGCTGCGGGGGGCCGTTGTGGAGATTAAGCAAGCTTAATGCCCAGAGTTGCAGAGTGTGAACCCATGATTAGGTCAGGCACCGAAGCGAGAATTATCGAGTCCGTGGACATTTGAGCTCAACACCCTGCCGCGTCGGGAATCGAACCCTGGTCCCGGGTCTGACCTCTGCTTCAGGGTCTGCCTGCTCTAACCAGTGAGCCACACATCTTCCCTCCTTTGGGAAGGGTGTCTATTTTAGATATCAGATTGCCTAAACCCGCTCTCTTTAGAAGGAGTGCAGGTAAGGAATGCCTAATCTAAAACTGGTATTGGTCCATCTAGGGTGGGATTCTGTCAACATTATGGGCCTGATTCCGATCTCGTACGGAAGCATACTGACCGACTCGGTTCCAGAATGATTTCCGTACAACTCGGATCGGGGGAGTCCGCCCGAATAAGTATGATGCATCTGTATGCATCTGTATGCAATTCGGCCGGATTCCAAATGACCCAGTGAAGGGGGGTCTGCTACGGGCCCCCAGAGACCAATTATGGCAGCTGTTTCATTGCAGGTAAACTGAATCGGAAAGGCTGTCGGAATCGGTCATCGTACTCGCTCGTTCAGAAACCAAGTAAATAGAGCTGTACGAATAGGCTCCGAAAAAAGTCTCGACCTCTCGGAATGCGTTTCTGAACCGAATCTGTCAGCCCTATTGGTTACCAGGCATCATACTTGGTTGTTCGGAACTGGGACGAAGTCGGTCGGAAACAAGGACTCTGGATCGGATTCGGCAGACCCAAATCTGATTCGGAGCCCTTCGACTGAGATCAGAATCAACCCCTATGTGTACAAAGTATGGTAAAAGCATTGCTGGCCATATAGTGAATTGGGTTAAGGGCGCTGAGTAATACAGTAAGCACTTTCCATAAGAACCTTCCTGTCATACTGAGCATATACAAAGTTTTAACAGGAAATAGAAAGAGCCTTAAAATAATACAGTACCAGAACAATGGCAGACTCTCCTGAGCTGTCACTCACTAGAAATATTTACAATATTTATAAGAATTTTGTATTATTGGTCTTAGAGACACCAAAGAGAAATTGAGATACCATCTGTCACATGAAGGATAGAATTATGGTTTGCTATCCAGCTGCTCCATCCGTCTCTTTTATCTGATTTTCCAAATTGCAGATGAAGAAAAGGAAGATAGAGGATGGAACTTGTACATGTCATGAGCTTACCCATGTCGGCTGATGAAGCTGCTGTCTTAGGTGGCACACTGGCAAGTCTGCCTGCATGCAGTGCAGTGCCAGTCAAAGGAAGGAGGATGAGGTACAAGGGGGGGGGGGACAACACTTTAGTGCCCGCTGGCTACATGGATCAATTGATGTCCGATTTTGATCATCATTCTGGTAATGCAAATGCCACTGAAATTGACCCAGAAGCTTTACTTAAGGGTTGCGGCCAAATGATCATGGGCAATTGGGATATATCTGTGTGGAATGCAAACTGTTTATATTGGCTTTGTTGGACAAATTCTGTGTGGCCGGCAAAGAAACAAAGAATCCATCAAAACAAACTGAATGCCTCTACAAATCCAATCTTTCCAACAAAGAGTCTGAAAGAGAGGCAGAGGTAGACACGGAGGCAATGGAGCTGGGAGGAGCCAGGGGCAGAGATGGGAGGATTTTACTCCATCACAAAATACCTCATATTTCAATTGAGGTCAAGTATGACATAGAATGGATGCAGTGAAGGTCCATCAAGTTTCCTTCATGATTGCCTGGGGAAAGGAAGGCTCCTTCTAGTAGCCAAGGTGGTAACCAGCACTGCATATGATAGATGTCAAGTGCCTTCTTGGGAAAATCCCATTTCAGAGGAAAAAGACACAAATGGTAGTAAAAAATACTTTTTGGCAATCTTTTTATTTCATGATTGAAGATGAATGTATGCAGGTGTTTAACTGCCCCTAAATACATTTGAGAAGGAGCATATAACTAGAAATCCAAGACAGAGAAATCAGAGACAAAAACAATAACAATTCAGCAATGAGCATGACAAATAATAGAAGAAAAAATGCATTTCAACATATCAATTTTGTGTCAGTGGCTCTCTATATTTGTTGCAAAAATCAAATGACTTCACAAGAATTAAGTTTGTTGCACCATGGATTGGGAACTTCATTCAAGAAACGCTGGAAAAGCCACCTCTATAGAAAGAGTTTTATATAAAGCTATTCAAACCATATCAAACGAAAGACCACTACTTATCTTATAGCATTCCTCAGGTTTATGAGGTAGAAAAGCAACTTTTGGTAAACTCCATTTTTTTTTGTGCTAGTGATGGTGCTTTTTGCATACATTGAAAAGGAAAGCGTTGTGTTCTTTTTGTTAAGGGAATATTCTTCTTCCGCTTTTGATATAATTGTTTCCCCTAAAAATATGTCTGATGTTTTAGGGCAGGTATCCTCCTCTTCATGGTTTCACATTAACCTGCTAAAAATATAAGATATAAGATGTATTTGCTTCAAGTATCTCAATACCCCTGCCAACTGAAAGCAGAGGCGGGCATTCATCCTGTTATTATTGTACTACAGAGGAAAGGTATGTTAGCTATCACTGTTAATGTTTATAAAACTCCCATTGTTCCTTTTAAGAAACCTGGTAACAACCTACAGTTTCATGCAAGATCTCCCAATCATTGATAATTTTTTTCTGTTACCCAGTGTTCATGTTGTTCCAAATTCTCCCATAATACATTTGTGTATGCAAAACATGACATTTCCTGTTGCTTATTTATGTTCTGCTTTCAGTTCTGTACTTGTACATCATGGAGGTAATTTCCTTTCTGCATTCACATTTTTGAGGTCCCAAACTAAGTGGACCACACCTCAAGACAGGTATAGCTTCACATTTTCAATAGTCCTGAATATGTATTTAGACACCTTGGTCTTTCCCTGTGGATCTTCCCTCATTAATTATGCAGCTGACATGTTGATTACTTCAAATTCTTGGGACAAATGCAAACTTCATTCATTTTATTTGGTCACTAAACTGACCACTTGTGGATATAAGGCCTCTAGAGAGAAATACTAGTTTTGTTTACCCTAAGTCTGATATTGAGATCATGACATCTCCACTTGTGAATGCACCTGTCTATCAAACACATTCAGGTTATCTGTAAGTTACCCCACCCTGGCTCAATTTCTCATCTGGGCACCTTCTTTGGTATGTAGGGCTGTTGCTGTCAATGGATTTCAGGCTGTGCTGCTAATGTCAAAAATTCCCTTTAGGATATCATTAAGACACACACTCCTGAGCCTTGGCCTCGGTCCCATGGAGTAAAACACCATGTTATCCCTGAGTGTTAATGCAAGACCATGGTGCTCAATAGAAACCCATTACTTATTCCACTCTTTGTTAAAGCATGTGTGCAATCACGTAGTTGTTTTCTAATTAAATTTTTATTAAATGTCATGAAAGTATGTGAACATTTCATGAAATCATGCTTCCATATTGAAAGACGTGCATACCTCACATAACAAAGTGTCCAACAGTACCTGCAGCAGAATGATACTAGCAGAGAACGTTCTTTGGCAAGACATTTCCTGTGTGAACCAGCCTCTTCCTGGTATCTTGCAAGACTTTTTTTATGTGAGGTGTGTACTTGCTTAATATAAGTTACTCAAAATTGTCTAAAGTGACATTTTAAGAATATTTGCCAGATCTGCATAATGTGAAACTTGGGAATTTCAAGACTTTTGCAAATATAATTTATATTTTGTCCAGGTGCTCTCTTAATAATGTTGCAGTATCTGACAACATTGTGCAAGGATCATTGCTTACTTTTGCGGTGGCTCAGGTTGTTGTTGATGTTGCTGATCTATTATTAACTACGAAAATGCTGAATACCACTTAATGTATACGTTGTCAATGAATGAGATCCTTTGGTTGTCTGCCTCCCATTTTACATGATTATGATGCCTTCTGTAGAGCCCTGCCACATTGTCAACTGGATGATTTTATCCTCATCAATGCGCACCTTGCTAAATCTCAAATTGACCTCGCTGATGCACCATTTACTGTGATATTGTGTTTTTTGCTGATGATTCATGCCTAAAAATCAATGAATGGAATTTGTGTCTGGATATGCTCTATGCACTCATAATCAAGTTGTGTAGAGTTGATGTTTACCTCAAGTAGTTTCTGCATGACTAGCTTTACTGATTCCAAATATGCATTGGTGTTTCTCACAACGTTGGGTTCTTGTGGTGGAGATTTCTCACCTCTCTGTACCCCACTAAAGAAGGAGCCCTATGTAAGAAAACGTGCTTGGTGCCCTTTTATTGCTATGAGAAGTAGCAATAGTTAAGTGTGCTACTTCTTTAATCTACGTGTTCTGTGGGAATGTTCTTGCTGATAATGCTGCTAAGTATGTCACTGCATCTCCCAGTCATGATGTGGCATGGTGTTGGGCTCAATCTGCTGACTCCTTCATACCCACTTCAGTCTTGTTGTTGTATAGGTGTCCATAGTGGAGGAAGAAGAGACACTTTGGAGGCATTATGAATTCTTAAGTCACAAGAATGGTTGAGGGTGTGGCAAGAACTGTAAAATAGTTACTCCTAGAGCACCGCTTCTCAAACTGGTCCAACTGCATCATAGTTTTGCCCATGTAAGCAGGCACTGCATGATGTGTGCTGCAAATACCCATTGGTTGGAAACTTGTTTCCCATCCAATGTTCAGCTGCAATGCCACTCAAGGGCTGTTTTTCAGGACTACATTATTGATAAGTGTCAAAATCAAGTATGATGTGCATCCTGCCCCTTATTGGCCTAGTGTACACATACAGATGTTCTTCATTCAGCTACCCTACTGTTGTTCATACTTGTATGTTTTGGGGGTGGTTTGCATGTTCTCAGGGTGGAGTTAGGACTACCCCTGTTGCCGGACTGATGCTGCCACTGACGCTAAAAGATTGACTTGCAACTTTGTCCTCAGGTTTGGAGTTTCACATAAGGTTGGAAGTGATGTACGAACTAACTTTGTGGCGTATTAAGAGGGAGAGTGAGGACTGGAAAGCCAGCCCATATCCCCAGGGATAAGTTTATATGTATCAAAATGGACTAGCTAATAGTGACTTGTAGCTCTATTCTCTGATATGTCTTGTCAGTAGGCACCTGTTGGGTGTCTTTATAAAGCCCTCACCCACCAACCTAGTTGGTGGCATGCTTCATCATCGGGCCCACCACAGTGACACCTAGTATGTCCCGGGTGTGCTTCGACGCCTGATTACAGCGGAGCAGGTATATCGCTGAAAGTGCAGTGTTGTGAAAAGGTGGAGTGAGATTAAAATGGCTTGGCAGGGGTCCCAATACCCGAGGGTTAAATTAGACTTTAATTAATGGGCCCCTGTCAGCGGTTAAAAACAAGGCAGTGTGGATGCGTTGGTTGCGGATTACGACCTCCAGCATCCTGTGTGGGTCGACATGTTTCAGCCTGTGCCTTCTCTATGCTGGCTTTCCTCAGGACCGTTTTATAAGTGCTGGTGCATGTTAAAAACTTATTTTAAAGCAGTGAGTGTTAATTGACTAAGTGTTGCACTCACTAGGGTGCTCTATATGTTAAAGGAGGGGATTCCCTCCTCAAGCATACCTGGACGAACACCGGATATGACGTAGACATGACATAGAAGGAGAAAAGACATTAGCATATTGCACAAGTCTGAAAATTGCTGTTTGTTTAAAGTGCTGCGTGTAGGAACTCTAAACGGCAAAAGTGTAACGGTACTGCTGATACCGTTAGTCTAGATAGGCGGTTTCTAAATGGCGTGGTGACACTAAGAAACGGAGATTCAAACAAACAAGGTGGAGTAAAGAACGTGAGGTCAAAGGTTCTCACGCTAGCAATTGGCCCACAATGCTTCCTGGAGTGTAGCGGCAGGGCGTATGACTCTGGAATACAAATATGGGACCACCGGGGTATAGGAACCTGTGGGAGAAGAAACGCTTACCCGGTCGTAGTGATGGTTGGACAGCATACTCACAAGACTCTCAGTCAGGAACTGCGGGGAACCTGTGTGTCGTGCTCGCACTCTGGAACCTTTCTGGTGGTAGCGGTCTGTATTTATGTGGGAGTTGATTGGTGCGGATTGTCAGCACCTGTTGGGGAGGCAGCAATAGAGAACAGACTACCAATCTGTTACGCGGGCTGAGCGTGTGTGTAACTGAGACAGAGCGTAATCGTGCATGCGCGCCTGCCATCAGGGTCCGGTTTAAGTTTACGCTCTGCGCATGTGTGTGCATGGGACAAAGTAGGTCCGCGCATGTAGTGTAGTGAGCTGTCAGGGCTGAGCTTCCCATAATGGAGAGTCACGCTGGACTGAAATCACTGTACACAACATTGCTAGTTCAGTGTTACCGCCAAGGGACAGTGGCATCAAGCCCGCTGGGCTAGGGATAATAGATCATGAATTGTGTGTAATGACCAGTGGGTCCATAGGGGCAGGTGTGATGAGGCCAGGCTGTGGGTGCTTGGATCAGGAGTTAAAGAGTTTAAGGAGTTCCATGGGATGGAATCGTTGAGGCCTTCCTTGTGTAAGGATAGACGGTAGATCCATTGCTGTTCTTTTTGTAGCAGTTTTCTCTCATTGTCATTCCCTATGTCGAGGAATTGCTCGAGGACTGTCCAGTGAAGGTCATTGGGCGTATGGTTGTGTCTCAAAAAGTGTTATGTGAGTTTGCTCACACTTTTCTTACATTATACGGTGCTCCTGTGCTCTACTACTCTTGTGCTCACTTTACGTGTAGTCATGCCGGCGTATCGCAGTCCACAAGGGCATGTCAATAGGTAAACCACATTCTTAGAGTTACAGTTGGTGTGAGAACGTTGAGTCCAGGTTTTTCCATGTTCTAGGTCTAGTGTTTTGGTGTGACATGTAAGGTGACAACTAACTTTGTGTCATCTGTGTTCCAGGAAATATGCAAAGTCATCAGGATCTGATAATATTTCAAATAAACTTACAATCCTGAGTCACCAGGGAGCTTGGAGCAGTATAATGGGACAGGCTATGCAAGGAAAAGTAGCTCAAATCGCCTTGCAGGTTATCCTTAGTCCTTGTGTCGATTTCAATCATTCTTAACAAACGAGTTAACAGGTTTATTTAACATTTGGCAGACAGGATACTCTGCACAAACCTGGCAGAGTACCCTTTCCACCAAACCTTCATTACACCGCTCTCTTTAGAGTTAGGGAAATCTCCAGTTGGCCGCTGTTGAAGCCTCTATTTGTTCCTCTGGCAAAAACCTTTGAATAAGAGCCAAATTGACATTGGGCCATTGCTTAAAGTACCTCAGACCATCCGCACTAATTAAGATAGATGTTCCAATGTACTTTTTTCTATTTGGATCAATCAGTAAAAAACTACTATCCCAAACAGGAAAGCAAAATAAATGCCCCTTACATGCTAGGAGAAAACCCCCAGCATATCAGGGACATTTCCTTTTTGTTTCTCAAATACAAACTCCAGGCTTTGGGTATTTATTTTTTTGGGTAACACCATCATTTGCTGAGCATCCTCCTTCAATATGGTGCCAATTAGAAAACCTTCAGTGCCTTCAATGTTAACTCTGCAAAGCAGCTCTGCTATGTCAGAGAAATCTCTGCTTGCCTGGTGGAGATCTCTATATATGGGGGTTGGGCTTCTGCAAGAGAAGAGGAGTAAACCCCTCTTCTACCCTAGTGGACTGACTGACCACCATCAAATTCTAATAATAACCTTTTCATTGAGCCTGAACAAAATTATATTGGTTAGATATGGTTCACTCATTCACTGTCTTCAGCATTATTAAATATGCCCTTGCTGGTGTGATTCTGGAATATGCAAGTCTCCATTCTCAGGTGCAGGTAGTTCTGCCACCAGCCCATCCAAAGCTCACTACAGTTTGCTGCCTGGTGACTAGGTCCATTTCAAGGCCCACCAATTAATGTCATCACTCACACCTGGTGATTAGGTCAGCTCCACGTCCTGTTAATCACCAACACAGCTGTCAAGTGCCCTCTAAATCCACACATTGCAAATGGGCTCAAAGGAAACTGCGACAGCTAAGTAAAGAACTCCTGCCTCCACAGGCACAATAAAGAGAAGCAATGAAGATGCAGTCCTTCATCCTGGCTACACCTGCCACATCCAACTCCAGTATTGGGAAGTCTCAATGCAACCTCATTCAAAGCTGGGATTGTCTGAATCCCTGTGCTTTAAGCCTGTTTGGATAGTTCCTCAGGGGTCAGTAGATGGTGGGCAATAGACAAAGTCAATGGAATGGTGCGTTCCTTCCTCTTGAGAGGTGAATGATCTGGCTACAAGTACAATGCCATTCTTTAAGTTCTGGACAAGTACTTGCCAGATCTGAACCTTTCACCATGCTGGCTGTGCTTTCATGTGCCCGCTGATTTGAACAAAAGTGCATCCATAATCCCAACTTCCTTCCAATGGGAAGAATAATATGTTGCTGTGACAACCTATTTCTTTATTGCCAGTTTACTACTAAATGTGATAACTACACAACCAGTGTTACTCTGAAGGATGTGACTGTGCCTTTGCCTAATTATCTTTTCTTGCTCTGCATCTGGCTGCTGCCATTAGGAGATTTGTTTGAGAAGAAGGAAATGGCAGCATATTCATGGAACACATTGAATAAAACATGACAGTAGGCCCGCTCATGGACCCAATACTATTTTTACCCAAATGAAGACATTGGGGACTATTTGTTGTGTCTGAAATTCAATTTACCTAACCGGTGTTTCAGACAAAACTGGAACCTAATACATATTTATCAACAGAACTTATATCTGCTTGCCAAAAAAATGGTTGTCAGGTTCCTGCTTTCCTGAATATGTCAGGCCTGCTATTACACTCTAAGACACACACACTTCTGCATAGGATTTGAAGGAGAAAATATTGATCTCTAAAACAAGAGGCATCTCTGCTATCTTGTTTCTGATGGGATAGACTTGTCCATCAATGGGATTTGATGAGTTGCTAGGGTATTGAAGGTATGGTTAGTTTGTCTACATATTCTCATTAACTTATACCTAACCATAGTGGCACAGAACATGTTATTTTACAAACCAGGATGGGTCTGGACTTCATTTTGATGTCTAAGAGTATTACATATGTCATAGTGGGGGGGGGGGAGGCAATGGCTGCAGCAGACTTGCTAGCGTTTCATGCAATGCTGTACAGCAACTATAGTGGCTGGCCTGCCTTGCCTGAAAGGGACAGAACAGTCAAATATCTACTAAGACAAGGGATACAGGGTGTACATGGAAAGGCTGTAGGATGTCAGTTTGTTTCTAACACTCAACATTTAAATACCTGTAAATGAAGTGTACATATATTAAAAAAATATATCATCAGTTAGGAAAGCACAAATGAAGCACATTGTTTTGTAGTTCTGAAGTGTGATGGAAACAATGATTTTATTAGGATCAAAACAAATCAAGCTGCTTTACTTAGTGATGTGCAAATTATACATTTGGGGAAATCCAATTTACACACATTAATTGTTTGCTATATAGGTTTAGAAGTAATTCTGCATGTCAGTGCAAATTGTTTGGGCAATTCAATGGAAAATGAGCTGTGCGTAAATGCCAGTGTGCTTCCACACTATCCTTTAGTGATATATTTGTGACAGTTCGCGCCACAATGCTCCACTGGCTACATACCACACCCTTAACACCTTCCTGCTGAATAGGTGAAAGTCATTTGCTAAATTTGTTCTTTGTGTGATTCTTGGAGTTTTTCAAAATCCCTATGACTTCAGTGCTGTAACATTGGGCACCCTCACTCTGAAAATGATTCCATCACTACTGAGAAACAATAAGGTATTAGAAACAATTCCAGAGTTCTGCACAATTCAACAAGCAAGCAGACAGAACATGCTCACATGGTCATCCTTTTGTCTTGTTGCAGACTTAATCCATCCACTTTTATTAACTAGGCATGTACAAGTGAGCACTGACACAGGCAGGACAATCAGATTTTTTATGGAATTCTCGATTCGCTTGCCACTTTTCAATTATTTAAGATGCTTTTGTTATGATGTGCAAAGAGGTTGATGCATCAGGTGGTGTGGTCCTAGTATTTATGTCCCTGGGTCAGGAATGATGATGAGGTGAAGTTTCCATATTTGGTGACTGAAGTGTTTTATGTGTTAAAGTTATATTGGGTGTTAGTTGGTGTTAGCTCTTGGGTGACGTAGACAGAGATGCATCGAGCTGGCCAGTGTTGCTAAATAATGAACTTTTTTTACTGAGATTATGGTTTCCCATACTTATTCATGTATTTACCGGGAAGCACATGGCTTGGTCAACTATACAGATCATCTAAACTTCTCAATTTGAACACTTACAGCGAAGAACTTGGGACTCTGATAGCACTTCTGCAGCCCTTTACCTTTATCATCACCAGTACAAGATTTATCGTGCCCTGAAGAAGCCCTTGCTTGGGGCGAAACACGTTGGTTGCATCTGGTTGTAGTAGTTTTAAGATTGAAAAGAAAAGAAAAAAGAACATTCAAGCAATAATTGAGTCTATGGAAAAAATGTCTAACTATACTGACAGTTGCTATAATGTTGAACGGATCTGTTTTGGAATATATGTTGCCTCTCATCTCTTTTGTTTATTATGTATGATGTATGACCACTTGGCAAGTGATCATTTGGGGTTGGCAATATTGGTGTGGAAATACATATTTATTGGGTGGTGCAGTGATTAAGTCCACCTAGCTGCCATTATTTCTTCCACATACTTAAACCACATGCAGTGGAAATATGCATAATGAGCTATGAAGGTTCAGCCTGCTATGTTCTATAATGTGTGTAAAAGAGAATGGCCAGCAAGGGGTTTTGTTTTTTCTAGGATTTTTACAGCACCGTTAGGACTTGTTAAGGTTTAATCACAGTACCTAAGCATGAGTTCAATCAGTGGCTGTTGAATTCAATTCAAATGAAACAAAAAACATAAGATGTTACCACACTAACAAATTTAGCCTTATATAAAAAAAATTAAAACGTATATCAAAAATATATATCTTTAGGGAATTTATGATATGAAAATAATTTCTCAACACCTAGGGGCGAGAAAACAAAACCCCTTGCTGGCCATTCTCTTTTACAAACCTTGCCCGAGCCCGCAAGGGTATATTGGGTTGCTCACCTTTTTTTTATAATGTTCTATAATGGGCTGCAAATCTCTGGTTTGCTATATTGCAGCTGCAACCCGTGCAGGTAAGAGCTGTGGGCCGGTTGGGGGGTATTTCGACAGACGACAAGGGAAAATTAATTATTTATTTAATTTACCCTCGTGGTTGTCTGTCAAATCCCCCCCAACCCGACCCCATCGCTCTTACCTGATGGGCTGCGACTGCTATATTGGCGACAAGTGATGTTGTGATCTAAACCCTCAGGTGCTCTTTACAAAAGAGGAATTAAAGGAGATGAAGACAAATTGCAAGGAACCCCTAGAGACATTTACCATACCCGTGCCTTTTGTAATCAGGCAGTCCGGTATTAAAAAGAACATATGGAGAAAGAGAGAAACAAGCATTGGCAAAACCAAGTCCCTGTAGTGTCCCGCTTCTCAGCTCAAAATCCTGAGCCTGATTCAGTTCAGGCAGAAATATTTCTTGAGCCGGGAATCAAGCTGCTTGTGGACACACCAGCCAGCCTCCAAAACCAACTTACTGCTACATTCATCATACAATGTTCTTAGAACAGATGCCAAACTGATTCTTCACTTTGTGTCAAGAGCATGCATGAACAGAGTGTCACATTCAGAGTTGGTGAATTAGAGATACTGCATGGTATTTCACTTTTATAATTAACCAATGATAAGCAACAAGATGTAGCAGCGAATAGTATAAAATCATTGAAGCAGGAATATAATACTAATGACAATAGTCTTAATGTAAAACTAAAAAATAAAATGAAATCAGTTTGATGATGTGTGGGGCCCATTCCTATGATTGATTGACGACTGAGAGCCTTATCATTGATATCACTAGATAGCTGTACGATATGACATCGGGTACATACCGCCACTCGCAGAGTAATTCTCACTGGGAGGAACTAACAGACAGGCATAGTTAGCCACTATATCACATGATACAGGTACTTGAAATGGAGCTAAACTGGAAGATGAGGAAAGCTCTTAGGGGCATATTAGCAAGAACCTAGTTAAAATTATTGCAGTTTTAGCGGCAGGAAACTGCTGCTAAAACGGCGATAATGGGCTTGCTAATATGTGTTATAGAAATCTAATAGAAACCCAGGTTAGATGTGCAGGACATTTACCCTGGGCTTCTATTAGAATTCTATTACGCATATTGGCAAGCCCATTATCGCCGTTTTAGCAGCAGTTTCCTGCCGCTAAAACAGAGGTAATTTTTAAGAGGATCTTGCTAATATGCTCCCTAGATTCTCAGAGTATAGATGACTGGTAAGTGGGAGGAGAGACAGGGGTTGGTGAGCATTTTATGACGTGAACTTTTGTGACACCACTCCTATATGTTAGTGTGAAATGTATGTATTAATGTATTTCTTTATTCTTTAATACAGTGATAAGACTAAACATGATTTATATTTTCAAACCTGTCAAATGAAAATCCAGACTTTTTAGATTGGAAGGTGTAGTCTTTCCTCTTATATTACAAACAAATAAAGAAATATAAAAAAAGAAATCAGTAACATACCAATGAACAGAAAATACTTTATTTAGATAATCAAGTCCATTAAAGTGCCAAGTGCAAGTTTAAAAGTACACTGAAAGAGATCAACAGCATAATGCACAAATTTAGCCTTATATAAAAAAAATTAAAACGTATATCAAAAATATATATCTTTAGGGAATTTATGATATGAAAATAATTTCTCAACACCTAGGGGCGAGAACGCTAAGGACGTGTCATAGTGGTCAGTACAGATGTGTTTAAAAACGATGTACATTTTGACCATTTTGTTATTTAGCTGACACACAAGGATTTTAAAGGTGACGTTTTAGCTGAGAGCCATTGGCTCTGTTAAGCCTGGAATTTACTTGGGGCTGAGTGCAGTTTAAAAGATAATTATCAGCTTCAGGAATAGTTTGTGCCCCTTCTTTGATTATCAGAGGTCTCAGAAATCTTCTGCGTTCCTCAAGTAGGGTGGGACAAATGCAGAGCAAGTGGGATAAATGTCACAGATTAGAGGATGGCTGGGATACCCTTGGGGGAAGTTGGTCTGAAGATGTAAAGCAGCCCATCCAGAGTTGGCAAAATTTGGTTTTGAGGTAAGATAAAAATGGTTCCGTAATATATTGTTCGTGGCCTCTTTGGTCATAACCACTGAGAACTAAAGAAGCAAATTCTCTTTTTTGCAGGCCCGAAAGTCTGATGCAAAGGATTTAGGGGCATATTATCAAGGGGGTTTATCTCCGCTTTTTTGGCTTTAAAAGCCAAGAAAGCGGAGATAAAATTATCTCCCTATTACCTAGCTGTCGCTAACACCAGTTAGCGCAGCTAGTAGGAGATAGCGACCATCTTGGGCCCCACTTTGCATGTCAGTGATATTTATCACTAATGACATGCAAAGTGGGCGTGCCAAGATGTTAGAGACTGAAAACAGTCGCTAACATCGCTATCTCCTATTACCAACTTTTGGAGATATTCGCGCTAAGCGCGAATATCTCCAAAAGCTAACACCTGCTCTGAGCAGTTCTTAGCCATGTTATCCAATGGTAGGTGGATAACATGGCTAAGAGCAGTAGCTCGGTAATCCATGAATATCACTGAATTTTCAGCGATATTCATGCATTGCGGCGATTTTTATCGCATTTGCGATAAACCTTAGTAATACCAAGGTTTATTTGCGGTAAAAATCGCCGCAGCTTAGCGGTAAATTTTTATCACTAACCAAGCAATACCGATAATAATCGCTATTGCTTGGTAATATGCCCCTACATTTTTATGTTTTTGTTCAGCGCTGCTTTGAACTGAGGGTGCACAAGACCTAGAATCCACACTCTACTGCACCCCTCTATCGAGCCAGAGGAGGTTTTTTAAAGATCCTTGTTTAGCTGAACTTCTTAATGCATGTAATTTAAGAGGCGAGCTCTTTCTGTGAGAAGTTGGTCACTCAAGGAGAACTCCATCCTGATTTGTGCTCAGGAGGTGTTATGAGGGAGGTTAAACAGTGATCGAAATACTGCGCTCTGTGCGATGTTCAAAAAGGTTCGCAGGGAGATATTCTCAAGAACGCGTGTTTGCACATCGCAGTGTATCGCAAGAAAATTCCCAACCTGGCAGCACCCTGCAATAGTAGCAGGATTACGTGCCAAATGACCGCATAAAAATAAACGCAATGCACAAAAAATATGAAACACGAAACCCCAAAAAGTTGCAATGCTCCAAATTGCGATCCGAAAATCTGTGAAAACCAGCAGCAGGCCTGCAATTCCCACGCGTCATGTGGGAAAATGCACTATAAAAGAAACAAGAAACCCCCACCAACTGCAAAACCAAATCAAACTGCCTAGCACCATTGTACACTAAGACCAAGTGCAGAGGAAAACCCGAACCCCACAAGCCCCACAGAGGACCAGCCAGGAACCCAGTGTACGGGGAAGGGCAAGGGGAAGAGGAAGAGGAAGACGGGGTTCAGTCTGCAGGAAGACTAGATTATCGTGACTGAGGAGACAGAACACTACCAACAACTGTTTGTCACCTCCGCTGCTGCACTGAAAACCCAAACGGAAAGATTGCAGGCCATTGTCATCAACGTCAATGCAGTCGAAGTGTCTAGGAGGACAATGGAGGAGGTAAAGAGGCACTGGCATGACGTGCAACGCCAGACCAAACAGAAACTCGCCACCAATAGGAAGGCAGCAATGGTGAATGGAGGTGGGAGTCCTGCACCACAAGAGGAGCTGGATGATCTGGAGGAATTGGTGTCCACAGTCACCAGTGTGGAGACAGTGGCAGGAGTTGGGGGACTGGACACAGCTCAATATGACCTGACCCAACAGCAACATGGTGAGTAACGACCAGGGACTGGGGGAATGGGGGGAGGTGGGCACAATAACACACATGCACACAATCATGTGTAGCACACTGCACACGCACAATGATAGCAAGGGCCAGCGAAATCAGAGCTGCAGGGGCGACTCTCCCACAATGCAGCACACACACATAACAATCACAGCACATCAACATTGAAGGCAATGTGGTACAAAGTGCAACACCTACACCACAGGACAGAGGACACTACAGGTTCCTCTTGTGCATGGTAACTGGCCACCCAGATCTGGAATTGCCTGGCACTGTGTGATGAAAATGTACAAGTACAATCTCACATCCGTCATGTAGTCGAAATGTCCACTGTCTCCCATCAAATAGCCAGCTTCTCCAAAACAGTCACAAAGTACATTGTCATGCATTCTGTATGTGAACATTTACTAAGCGACAACATACATGGGACACCCTGTTAACCAGCATCTCCCCTTTACGTTGCAGAGGGACAATCAACACCTACTGCAGAGCAGACCAAAAATCTCATCAGTGATGATGAAGAGGAAAACCTGCACATATGCACAAACACCCTCCAATGGCTAATGGACAGCCTCCGCACACCACCCCCAGGAGCAGGGCAGCCCATCTGCCTCGAGTTGACCCCACCCCCTGCACAGACCACACAGCAGGAAAAACACATCACCACAGCTGTCACTCAGGATTCCCCCTGAACATGACATGGAATTCCAATGCTGTGTGTTGAGCTGCCAGTTGGAGATGTCTGATCAGCTGTGGATGGGTTTTGAGCTCGTGGCAGCCAAACTCGGTGCCATACGTGGGTGTCTGAGTCCCATCAGGGACACTTACAGTCCCTAAAGGACAACAACTGTCTGCACCATGCTCCCCGACAATCCTTGGCTGACATCGCTGTAGCCATTACTCGGATACAAGAACTGTCTAGTCAGACAGGCACCAGCAAGGTCTGGGCAGAGTTTGCACAGATGCGCAGGACAATGGAGATCATGGAGCAGATGCAGGCTGGTAGCTGCAACAGCTGCACACAAAAGAGATGTAACTGGGATCTTCCATGCCTTGCAGTTCCTCATCTTGTCATTGCTGCCACTGAGCCTGTCTCAGATATCTGCAGCGGGAACTCTGAAACACACACCTCCAACCCCTGATGTGTCAGTAGCACACAGTGATGCACCCCTATCACCTTCGCACCCTGATGTGTCAGTGGCACACAGCGATGCAGCTATTACACCACCAGACAAACCGGACACAAAAAAAGTATCAGAGGAGTAAGATGTGGATGGTAATTACTGTGTGAAGAAGGAGATAGTAGCAACCATCCCCACCCTATTACCTGTCCCTGCCTGATTCAGCCCTATGCATCATGCAAAGGGACAACACCTCCTACTGACCCGCGGAACACTCTGCGACATTCACTTGGATCCCGACATGGACTCCCATATCTTCACTGGTTGCCAATTACACTGCAATCCTGCTGCGGACTGCATCCTCCCTCTTCCAATTCACTTGTGTTTCCCCTAAGGACTCTGCTTGGCCTACCACTGGGCTACCATGTAATGTGGGCTTGGCATGGCCATGTACAGCTCCAGCTCCGGCATTCACCAGAATGTGAATAAAACATTCGAAATCACACAGATGTGTCATGTCTATGTTCAGTCAAGTATGAAAGTATGGATGGATGTAGGGACATTGATTGCACAAGAAGGTACACCCTGGTAAATGACATCAATGAGCATCACTGACCTACATGGCCAATTAGATGACTGTGAAGGTGTGAACTAGCTGGGGCCTCATTGAACATGAACAACAAGCTTGCAACCCCCCAACGTAGGCACCAGGCCTGGGCGGCAAATTCTGTTCCGCTCGCGGAATTTGCAGAATTTCGGTAACTTTGAGTTCCCCGGAGATTGCCCAAAATTCTGCGTTCTGCGAACATTTTTGCTTGTTCTCGTTCTCAAAATGCGTGTTCGCGAGGTATTTCTCCCGAGCATGCAAACAGCGATTGCGAACAGGAAAAAAGCAACGCGAACAAGCAATTCCGCATGTTTTTTACCGTTTTGCAGAGATTTGCGTTATAGACCCATGTGACTGGTCTGATCATCACCCTATAACTTTCATGATACCTACAATGAAAAAGGGCAGGAACATGCAACCGCACAGGGTCAAAAAATTGATACGAGATACTAAAGAAGCTAATATTGAAATGTTGGTTGAAAGATGTGAGAAAGACCTCAAGCCTCCTAACAACTGGCAGAGTGTGAATGAGCTGACTGACCACTATATAACCTCAATCGGTAATATTGTCAATGACACCTTGCCTCAAAAACTGAAAAGAGTCTCGGAAAAACCCAAAAATCCTTGGTTTAATGAGGCTCTGAACGAGGACAGGCGAATACTGAAAATGGCTGAAAGGAAATGGAGACAACATCCCGCCTCCCCTGAACTGAAGGACCTCAGAAAAACGAGGAAACAATATAACTTAAAGATAACCAACGCCAAAAAAGAATTTATAAGGGCTGAACTGGACAATGCCACAAACAAACCCCGAAAACTCTTCGAGATCCTAAAACAACAGTCAAACAAACTAACTAAAACCTCCCAAGAGAACCCAAAAAATCCTATAAGCTGTGAGAAATTCTCCTCATTTTTCATGGACAAATCTAAATTGCTAGAAGCTGAGCTCACAAAATCAGCGGCTAACATCACGACCCTTCCCCCTTCAAAAAAGGAGACGAATGCGCCAGCGATGGATTTTTTCACAAAAAACAAGGCAAGCTGGGACACATTTGAACTATACAACCAAGAAACGATCGCCAAAACGCTAGCGAAACTTAAACCCAACAACCACTACCAAGACCCGCTACCCGCAAAATGTGTAAGAGAAATCAGTCACACTCTAGTTCCAATCTGGACGGAGATAATAAATGCCTCACTAATACAAGGGACCCTTCCGGACTGCCTAAAAACGGGGCAGGTAGTTCCCATTATCAAAAAACCGACAGCTGATGCAACAGACCCGAACAATTATCGACCAGTGACCAACATCCCGTTACTGGCTAAACTTCTTGAGAAATGTGTACAAGGCCAACTGAGTCAACATATCGCTAAGTTCTCACTACTAGACGACTGTCAATCAGGTTTCAGAACAGGTCACAGCACGGAAACTGCGATATTACATATTGTTGATGACGCTCTACAAGCCCTCGACCAAAATCATGAGTGCCTACTGATTCTACTGGACTTGTCATCGGCATTCGACACGGTAAATCATGCGATTCTGATGACCAGACTACAAGACAGGATGGGTTTATCTGGTAACGTACTGAAGTGGTTTAATTCCTTCCTGCAGAACAGGACTCAGCTATTCTTGGTCAACGAGGCAACCTCTTCTCCTCGCCCTAACACAATAGGGGTCCCTCAAGGCTCAACGCTATCCCCTGATCTATTCAACTTGTATGTAGAACCTCTCACAGAGATTCTTCGGATCTCACAGATATCTTACCACATGTACGCAGACGACACCCAAATATACATGAAGATTGCCTGCAGTGAAGACATTGATCTTATGAATGAAACTCTAAAGAGAGCATTGCAGTGGCTTACAGCCAATCACCTGAAACTGAATGCCAATAAAACTGAATTCCTGTTAATCTCACCGACAAGGAGTTACACAGAGGCAAAGGAATGGGCGAAATTGGTGACAGCACTGAACTGCACCCCGACCATAGTTAATTCAGCTAAATCATTAGGAATTACACTAGACAAGAACTTAGACATGAAAGAACACATCAACTTGATGGCCAAGGGCGCCCGCTTCCATTTAAACTATCTAAGGAAACTGAAGCCCTTTATCTCTGAAGCAGACCTAAAACTTGCCATCCAATCGTTAGTTATCTCGAGGATCGAATATGGCTGTACCACATTAGCTGGCCTACCGAAAACATCCACTGCACCACTAAAAGCCTGTCTCAACGCAGCGGCAAGACTCATCACAGGAACTAGGAAATTCGACCACATATCTCCTCACCTGAAGGCTCTAAACTGGTTACCTTATGATGCTAGAATTAAAATGAAGATGGCCTGCATCACACATAAAGCGGTCCACTACAACATGCCGAGGTACCTCGCCAAGAAAATTAAGATATCGGGAGGCAACAGAACAACAAGAAGCTCTAAAGAGCTGCTATTGCGGCCGGCATTCTTCCATAAAAAAAAGACTTATGACCGAGCTTTTTCAGGAGCGGCCCCCAGAGTCTGGAATTCACTCCCTCCTTACATCAGGAGGATTCAAAATACCGCAGCTTTTAAAAGGGAACTGAAAAGCCACATGATGAGTAAATACCATATATAGAGATGCCCACAGACTTGTGATACGAACATTTCTGCCAAAAAGGACTGGAGTCACCACGAACACTTGGAAGACCAATAAGACAAACGACTGATGCCACCCAAGCATCGGCTCTACAACCTATTACTACCTCACTATTAGGTGATATCTATGCTATACCGTTCACCGGAAGATATCACCCTTACCTTGAACTTGTTAATATTTATGTTCGATGCATCCAACTATTCCCTCACTACTCTTATGGCTTATTACGCCGATATTGACTTGTTAATAATATACAATACTACCTCATAGAACTTGACTGCATGACTATGACACTACCTAAACATAGGCACTCCCTAATACTAACTACTTAGGCGTTAGGAATATATCTTACCTTAATCACCGTAGACAGCACATTACCTCCCACACCTGATTTGTTTTTGCTGCTATAATTGCTATTATAATGTCAACTGTTTAATTCTTCTATGTCCCTAGGTAATCCCCTTTCTAACCTCCCTGATAGCTCTCTGCCCTACCTCTATATATGTTTTGTTGCTATAAATGTTACCACTATGTCAATCTGTTTTCCATATGTTAAGCGCTCTGATACCCACGGGTCATGTCCGCGCTATATAAAACACTATAAATAAATAAATAAATAAACGCAATTACGCAAATTCCGCCCACCCCTAGTAGGCACACGTCCATGTATGAAATAGGGCTGTATGTAGAAAGGAAAAAATTGGTTTCAGGCTAGAAGTGGTGCCCTCCATCACATGTGACAACAGAGCATCACTTTGCATACCTACTCACACTTCTGTGTGGACACAACCTGTTTTGATGTATAACATTGCTCCAATGGCCAAAATTTGGACACCATACTCACAATGCTGAAGACACGTAAGTGCGCAGGTCTGCCGGCAACTATCCCAAACACAATGTCTGGCTCACAGAGGTGGAGCTGGCAAAAGGGACCCTCTCCCATTGTACATGCGTCAGTCAGTCCCTCCCTGTGTAGGGACAATGCTTATTGTGGCACATGATTTGTCAATCTGATCAACACTTATCACAGCTTCATGGGCAATCTATTCCAATAGTATGTTGTTGTTGGGTTCAAGGAACACCAGGGTGAGCAACAGGTCTGGGCAGATGTCCACAGTCCCCGCCGTTTCACGAATCTGTACCACAGCCCAATAGGGAAGCGCCTCGATGTGGTCACTGCACATGAGGAGTTGTGCAATCTCCCATGCACAACTGCCAGCACACATGCCAAAGATCAGTGCATCCCATGCACTGGTATCCCGGTGACACTCTTGTTCGAGGGCCAACAGGGGGTGCACTGTCAAGTCATAATCCAATTCTGCTACCGTTGTGTTGGATAGGCAGACTTCCATGGGACACTCGAATGTGCATGGTCAACAGTGGAACCTGGGTTGGATGCAGGTGACGTAGACAAGACGGAAACTCAGACAGAAACTGATTTGCAACACTGCCATTGGCAGTGATCCCAACAGATGCAGCATTCTTGCACCGTACAGTTCTAAGTGACAGGAGTTGTGCATGTGCCCGGGATGGCCCACCATTGCGTTTGTGGTCTTGTAGCACAGGCAATCCTCAGCACGGCTGCTGTTTGGTGGACGATATCCCAGAGCTCTGGGCAATGAGTTGTATGAGTGTCCAATGTTTGGGCGTATGGGTTGTTTTTATCCAATGTGTCAAGGGCATCTCTTGCAGGCGTAGCTCGAACAGGGACAAGTGTGTGTGGGGTGTGAACATGTTGGTCTTTCATTAACGCAGTTCGTGGTGTGGGAGTCATGGGAGTCTGGTATGGTATCTCACTCAGGGTGTGCCAGCCGCATTCAGGACCAAGGTCGGGGGTTTGGTTGTCATTCCTTCCGCCTTGTGTATTGAGGCAAAGGAGCTTTCATACCTAATTTTAGTTTGACTACTGCTTGCATTTCTTATCTGTGTTGTGGCCTTCATGCTGACTTTGATGCCAGGCCTAAGATTTGAGGTGCACCAATTACGTAACACACACAGAAGTTGCCATGTTTGAATGTGCCAAGGGCCCAATTGGCCTTGCGCTCCTTGTTCAGTCTCTCTATTTCTCTCTCTTTCTCTCTCTCCCTTTCTTCCTTTTGATGGGTGCCTGACACACCTTCATATCTTGGATATTGTCTTGCAGGCTGAGACTTATAGATTTTCCAGGGATGCCCTGCCATGACTCTTCAAAATAGTTGTTTGAAGACAAATTAGCATGTCATATTTTGTTTGGACTTTCAAAAGTAAATGAATAAATCAGGTTTTCTATACTCACATGTATGTTGATTGTTGTAATTGTGCGACATCAGGTACATCTGGGAATTACCGAATCGGTAAAAATAACGATTCGGTATTTTACAGATTCTGTAAATTTACCGATTTGGTAAATTTACAGAATCTGTCAAATCTGGCCCCCTACATCTCAAGATGCCAAATACCGGTCGGAAACGGCCGAATTCAGCCGTTTCCGACCGGTATTTGCCACCTACATCGGGCCCCTATTCTCTTACTAGAGAATAGGCTTTGAGTAATCTATAAAAAAAAAGCAAGATAACATAAAAATGATATTATCTAACTGGAGAAAAAGTTACGAGTTTGTCAAAAGTATGTTGAGAAACTGGAAGGTTCTTGAAAATAATACAAACCTAATGGAAATTAATAAAAGTAAACCATTATGTGTCAATCCAAGAAAAGGAAATATAAAACAAAAGGCAACAAGAACAGAGATTAAGAACTCTGAGCATCAATATACTAATAGGAAAGTGTTTTGAGCATCAAATAAATTAATAAGAAAGTGTATGGAACATATATGTGCCTTAGTTGTACACAAAGTACCAGCAGTGTAAAAGGAAACATTGACAACAGGGAAGAAAATACGAGTACAATACTAAGCTACCTCGTTAAAAAAGTGACTATCCTGTTAAAATACCCCTGTAGTAAAACCTATGTGGGGCCAACCATGAGCACAATAAATACCAGAATTTCAGAGCACTAGTCAGACATATATGAACATGAAGTGAAAAATCACCTGTGGACAAACATTTTAACCAATAAAAACATATCAGCCAATTGAAGCATAAAATAATTGAACTAAGACAACCGTCATATAAAGGAGGCAACATACAAAATATTTTAAACCATGAAGTATACCGAAAAGAATATCTGGGAATTAAATATCCTAAAGGGATGAGTGAGGCTGGTTTGTTTAATTGGTATCTTTGAACAGCAATATGAAATGTACTGCCATGGTAAAAATGAACTGAACAATTTGTATAGCTTGATTTGTTAAAAAATGTATTTTATTATCTGCATGCAGGAATTCATAAATATGAGAAATATGTAAGCAATATCATGTTAGATGATTACAATTGAAAGTGAAAGATCTGGATGACAAATTAATCATTATGCTGTCAATAGATCATTTTGCTATTTTACCATGTAGTGGATACAATGTAAGCATTATAGCTGAGTGTACACTAACTACAATAAAAATAGTTGAAAGGTTCAGCTTGTTTTTGGATCACAAATAATTAGGGAGAGATGTCTTAGTAAGCAAAATTTGTGGTGCACATGTTGTATAGTGATATGATTTGACATAATAGGAAATACAAGATAGTGTATTGCTGTATCAAACCGTGTCAGGTGACAACACTGCATCACATTATTACATGGCTTGCATATAGTCCATCTTGACTGGTATAAAGAGAGGGGAGATGCACAGCGGCCAGTGGAGGGTACACTGTAAATGAGCAAATCAGGAAAGTTACAGGCATCTCAGGAGATTAAAATGGGAACTGCATATGAAATGATACCCAAGTATGAAAGCAATGAGTTGTAATATTTAATGTGTTATATATTGCGATATAGTGTTTCTCAATAAATTAGACAAGGCTGAAGAAGGAGCTAGAACCCTGAAACACTTTGGGAGAGAAATTGTAATCATTGTATGAATTATATACTTTAACAACATGGGTTTTTCGATTGGCACAAATAGTTTGCTAATGCTACATGACAATAATTGTAAGACTTAATCTGTATGAGCCCCTGTGACAAAGTTTACCTATGTGAATGGTATAACACATGTTATTTCTGCACATTTGAGCTAATACTTTGGGGCATATGTACATGGGGATTGCACCACCAGAATGTCACTTTTTTGATGTTCTGGTGGTGCAATGCCCTGCACCATATTTACAAAGCAGCGTTGAACCAATTTGCCTGGCTTAATGCCACTTTGTAAATATGGTACCCTTTCACAGAGGTATCCGCATGAAAGGGGCATGCAATGAATGTTGCTGTGGGCGTTCCACTGCAACACCAATTCTTTTTGATGCTGCCTCGAAATTGCAAGGATGTGTACATCTGAGGCAGCGCCAAAAACCAACGACATGAAAAAGCAGGCATTAGATTGGTGCAACAAGGAGAAATACTTTTATTTCTCTTTGTTTTTGCTTATTCTATGTGTGCTGCTTTCTGCAAGAGCAAAAGACAATTAATGATTGTTTTTGTGAAGGAAGTTGGCCCTTCCTGCTCAAAAACTATAACTAAATAATGGTGATTTGCTACTTCTATGTGTGCAGCAGAATACATAGAAGTAGCAAATCGCCATTATGGATTGTTTATGTGCAGGAAGGGAAACCTTCCTGGACATAAACAATCATCCATGCAACACAGGCACCCTTGCACTATGGCGCAAGGGAGTCTTTGTTGGCACTAGACAGCTATTTTTAGTGCCAGCGCAAGGGAAAACATGGGGTGTGCTCTATTGTTGTAAATACCGAGCATCCCTGCGTTGTTTAAATGACACAGTGCAGCTCTGCAAAATTTGCCACAGCCATGCACCATTTACCTCTACGTATGCAAGGATGTCTACTTCTGAAGCAGCGCCAAAAACTAACGACATGAAAAAGCAGGCATTAGATTAGTGCAACAAGGAGAAATACTTTTATTTATCTTTGTTTTTGCTTTTTCTATGTGTGCTGCTTTCTGCAAGAGCAAAAGGCAATTAATGATTGTTTTTGTGAAGGAAGTTGGCCCTTCCTGCACAAAAACTATAACTAAATAATGGTGATTTGCTACTTCTATGTGTGCAGCAGAATACATAGAAGTAGCAAATCGCCATTATTGATTGTTTATGTGCAGGAAGGGAAACCTTCCTGGACATAAACAATCATCCATGCAACACAGGCACCCTTGCACTATGGCGCAAGGGAGTCTTTGTTGGCACTAGACAGCTATTTTTAGTGCCAGCGCAAGGGAAAAGATGGGGTGTGCTCTATTGTTGTAAATACGGAGCATCCCTGCGTTGTTTAAATGACACAGTGCAGCTCTGCAAAATTTGCCACAGCCATGTACCATTTACTTCTACGTATGCCCCTTTGTGTCCTCCCCCCTCAGTTTAAACTGATTGCTTAGCTAGTAGTCTACCTACTTCCTTTACCCTTTTGCTACCTTCCTATTATTATTATTATTACATTTCTTATATAGCGCCAGAATCGACCCCCGAAGGGGTATCTCCGCGCTTGCCTTGGGAACCCGTCCTGTTTTTTCCCTGTGAGATAGCCCCTACAGGGCATCCCCAAGGTGAAAGCCAGGCATCCCGCTGCGGGGGGCCGTTGTGGAGATTAAGCAAGCTTAATGCCCAGAGTTGCAGAGTGTGAACCCATGATTAGGTCAGGCACCGAAGCGAGAATTATCGAGTCCGTGGACATTTGAGCTCAACACCCTGCCGCGTCGGGAATCGAACCCTGGTCCCGGGTCTGACCTCTGCTTCAGGGTCTGCCTGCTCTAACCAGTGAGCCACACATCTTCCCTCCTTTGGGAAGGGTGTCTATTTTAGATATCAGATTGCCTAAACCCGCTCTCTTTAGAAGGAGTGCAGGTAAGGAATGCCTAATCTAAAACTGTTATTGGTCCATCTAGGGTGGGATTCTGTCAACATTATGGGCCTGATTCCGATCTCGTACGGAAGCATACTGACCGACTCGGTTCCAGAATGATTTCCGTACAACTCGGATCGGGGGAGTCCGCCCGAATAAGTATGATGCATCTGTATGCATCTGTATGCAATTCGGCCGGATTCCCAATGACCCAGTGAAGGGGGGTCTGCTACGGGCCCCCAGAGACCAATTATGGCAGCTGTTTCATTGCAGGTAAACTGAATCGGAAAGGCTGTCTGAATCGGTCATCGTACTCGCTCGTTCAGAAACCAAGTAAATAGAGCTGTACGAATAGGCTCCGAAAAAAGGCTCGACCTCTCGGAATGCGTTTCTGAACCGAATCTGTCAGCCCTAATGGTTACCAGGCATCGTACTTGGTTGTTCGGAACTGGGACGAAGTCGGTCGGAAACAAGGACTCTGGATCGGATTCGGCAGACCCAAATCTGATTCGGAGCCCTTCGACTGAGATCAGAATCAACCCCTATGTGTACAAAGTATGGTAAAAGCATTGCTGGCCATATAGTGAATTGGGTTAAGGGCGCTGAGTAATACAGTAAGCACTTTCCATAAGAACCTTCCTGTCATACTGAGCATATACAAAGTTTTAACAGGAAATAGAAAGAGCCTTAAAATAATACAGTACCAGAACAATGGCAGACTCTCCTGAGCTGTCACTAGAAATATTTACAATATTTATAGGAATTTTGTATTATTGGTCTTAGAGACACCAAAGAGAAATTGAGATACCATCTGTCACATGAAGGATAGAATTATGGTTTGCTATCCAGCTGCTCCATCCGTCTCTTTTATCTGATTTTCCAAATTGCAGATGAAGAAAAGGAAGATAGAGGATGGAACTTGTACATGTCATGAGTTTACCCATGTCGGCTGATGAAGCTGCTGTCTTAGGTGGCACACTGGCAAGTCTGCTGCATGCAGTGCAGTGCCAGTCAAAGGAAGGAGGATGAGGTACAAGGGGGGGGGGGGGACAACACTTTAGTGCCCGCTGGCTACATGGATCAATTGATGTCCGATTTTGATCATCATTCTGGTAATGCAAATGCCACTGAAATTGACCCAGAAGCTTTACTTAAGGGTTGCGGCCAAATGATCATGGGCAATTGGGATATATCTGTGTGGAATGCAAACTGTTTATATTGGCTTTGTTGGACAAATTCTGTGTGGCCGGCAAAGAAACAAAGAATCCATCAAAACAAACTGAATGCCTCTACAAATCCAATCTTTCCAACAAAGAGTCTGAAAGAGAGGCAGAGGTAGACACGGAGGCAATGGAGCTGGGAGGAGCCAGGGGCAGAGATGGGAGGATTTTACTCCATCACAAAATACCTCATATTTCAATTGAGGTCAAGTATGACATAGAATGGATGCAGTGAAGGTCCATCAAGTTTCCTTCATGATTGCCTGGGGAAAGGAAGGCTCCTTCTAGTAGCCAAGGTGGTAAGCAGCACTGCATATGATAGATGTCAAGTGCTTTCTTGGGAAAATCCCATTTCAGAGGAAAAAGACACAAATGGTAGTAAAAAATACTTTTTGGCAATCTTTTTATTTCATGATTGAAGATGAATGTATGCAGGTGTTTAACTGCCCCTAAATACATTTGAGAAGGAGCATATAACTAGAAATCCAAGACAGAGAAATCAGAGACAAAAACAATAACAATTCAGCAATGAGCATGACAAATAATAGAAGAAAAAATGCATTTCAACATATCAATTTTGTGTCAGTGGCTCTCTATATTTGTTGCAAAAATCAAATGACTTCACAAGAATTAAGTTTGTTGCACCATGGATTGGGAACTTCATTCAAGAAACGCTGGAAAAGCCACCTCTATAGAAAGAGTTTTATATAAAGCTATTCAAACCATATCAAACGAAAGACCACTACTTATCTTATAGCATTCATCAGGTTTATGAGGTAGAAAAGCAACTTTTGGTAAACTCCATTTTTTATTGTACTAGTGATGGTGCTTTTTGCATACATTGAAAAGGAAAGCGTTGTGTTCTTTTTGTTATGGGAATATTCTTCTTCCGCTTTTGATATAATTGTTTCCCCTAAAAATATGTCTGATGTTTTAGGGCAGGTATCCTCCTCTTCATGGTTTCACATTAACCTGCTAAAAATATAAGATATAAGATGTATTTGCTTCAAGTATCTCAATACCCCTGCCAACTGAAAGCAGAGGCGGGCATTCATCCTGTTATTATTGTACTACAGAGGAAAGGTATGTTAGCTATCACTGTTAATGTTTATAAAACTCCCATTGTTCCTTTTAAGAAACCTGGTAACAACCTACAGTTTCATGCAAGATCTCCCAATCATTGATAATTTTTTTCTGTTACCCAGTTTTCATGTTGTTCCAAAGTCTCCCATAGTACATTTGTGTATGCAAAACATGACATTTCCTGTTGCTTATTTATGTTCTGCTTTCAGTTCTGTACTTGTACATCATGGAGGTAATTTCCTTTCTGCATTCACATTTTTGAGGTCCCAAACTAAGTGGACTACACCTCAAGACAGGTATAGCTTCACATTTTCAATAGTCCTGAATATGTATTTAGACACCTTGGTCTTTCCCTGTGGATCTTCCCTCATTAATTATGCAGCTGACATGTTGATTACTTCAAATTCTTGGGACAAATGCAAACTTCATTCATTTTATTTGGTCACTAAACTGACCACTTGTGGATATAAGGCCTCTAGAGAGAAATACTAGTTTTGTTTACCCTAAGTCTGATATTGAGATCATGACATCTCCACTTGTGAATGCACCTGTCTATCAAACACATTCAGGTTATCTGTAAGTTACCCCACCCTGGCTCAATTTCTCATCTGGGCACCTTCTTTGGTATGTAGGGCTGTTGCTGTCAATGGATTTCAGGCTGTGCTGCTAATGTCAAAAATTCCCTTTAGGATATCATTAAGACACACACTCCTGAGCCTTGGCCTCGGTCCCATGGAGTAAAACACCATGTTATCCCTGAGTGTTAATGCAAGACCATGGTGCTCAATAGAAACCCATTACTTATTCCACTCTTTGTTAAAGCATGTGTGCAATCACGTAGTTGTTTTCTAATTAAATTGTTATTAAATGTCATGAAATTATGTGAACATTTCATGAAATCATGCTTCCATATTGAAAGACGTGCATACCTCACATAACAAAGTGTCCAACAGTACCTGCAGCAGAATGATACTAGCAGAGAATGTTCTTTGGCAAGACATTTCCTGTGTGAACCAGCCTCTTCCTGGTATCTTGCAAGACTTTTTTATGTGAGGTGTGTACTTGCTTAATATACGTTACTCAAAATTGTCTAAAGTGACATTTTAAGAATATTTGCCAGATCTGCATAATGTGGAACTTGGGAATTTCAAGACTTTTGCAAATATAATTTATATTTTGTCCAGGTGCTCTCTTAATAATGTTGCAGTATCTGACAACATTGTGCAAGGATCATTGCTTACTTTTGCGGTGGCTCAGGTTGTTGTTGATGTTGCTGATCTATTATTAACTACGAAAATGCTGAATACCACTTAATGTATACGTTGTCAATGAATGAGATCCTTTGGTTGTCTGCCTCCCATTTTACATGATTATGATGCCTTCTGTAGAGCCCTGCCACATTGTCAACTGGATGATTTTATCCTCATCAATGCGCACCATGCTAAATCTCAAATTGACCTCGCTGATGCACCATTTACTGTGATATTGTGTTTTTTGCTGATGATTCATGCCTAAAAATCAATGAATGGAATTTGTGTCTGGATATGCTCTATGCACTCATAATCAAGTTGTGTAGAGTTGATGTTTACCTCAAGTAGTTTCTGCATGACTAGCTTTCCTGATTCCAAATATGCATTGGTGTTTCTCACAACGTTGGGTTCTTGTGGTGGAGATTTCTCACCTCTCTGTACCCCACTAAAGAAGGAGCCCTATGTAAGAAAACGTGCTTGGTGCCCTTTTATTGCTAAGAGAAGTAGCAATAGTTAAGTGTGCTACTTCTTTAATCCACGTGTTCTGTGGGAATGTTCTTGCTGATAATGCTGCTAAGTATGTCACTGCATCTCCCAGTCATGATGTGGCATGGTGTTGGGCTCAATCTGCTGACTCCTTCATACCCACTTCAGTCTTGTTGTTGTATAGGTGTCCATAGTGGAGGAAGAAGAGACACTTTGGAGGCATTATGAATTCTTAAGTCACAAGAATGGTTGAGGGTGTGGCAAGAACTGTAAAATAGTTACTCCTAGAGCACCGCTTCTCAAACTGGTCCAACTGCATCATAGTTTTGCCCATGTAAGCAGGCACTGCATGATGTGTGCTGCAAATACCCATTGGTTGGAAACTTGTTTCCCATCCAATGTTCAGCCGCAATGCCACTCAAGGGCTGTTTTTCAGGACTACATTATTGATAAGTGTCAAAATCAAGTATGATGTGCATCCTGCCCCTTATTGGCCTAGTGTACACATACAGATGTTCTTCATTCAGCTACCCTACTGTTGTTCATACTTGTATGTTTTGGGGGTGGTTTGCATGTTCTCAGGGTGGAGTTAGGACTACCCCTGTTGCCGGACTGATGCTGCCACTGACGCTAAAAGATTGACTTGCAACTTTGTCCTCAGGTTTGGAGTTTCACATAAGGTTGGAAGTGATGTACGAACTAACTTTGTGGCGTATTAAGAGGGAGAGTGAGGACTGGAAAGCCAGCCCATATCCCCAGGGATAAGTTTATATGTATCAAAATGGACTAGCTAATAGTGACTTGTAGCTCTATTCTCTGATATGTCTTGTCAGTAGGCACCTGTTGGGTGTCTTTATAAAGCCCTCACCCACCAACCTAGTTGGTGGCATGCTTCATCATCGGGCCCACCACAGTGACACCTAGTATGTCCCGGGTGTGCTTCGACGCCTGATTACAGCGGAGCAGGTATATCGCTGAAAGTGCAGTGTTGTGAAAAGGTGGAGTGAGATTAAAACGGCTTGGCAGGGGTCCCAATACCCAAGGGTTAAATTAGACTTTAATTAATGGGCCCCTGTCAGCGGTTAAAAACAAGGCAGTGTGGATGCGTTGGTTGCGGATTACGACTTCCAGCATCCTGTGTGGGTCGACATGTTTCAGCCTGTGCCTTCTCTATGCTGGCTCTCCTCAGGACCGTTTTATAAGTGCGGGTGCATGTTAAAAACGTATTTTAAAGCAGTGAGTGTTAATTGACTAAGTGTTGCACTCACTAGGGTGCTCTATATGTTAAAGGAGGGGATTCCCTCCTCAAGCATACCTGGACGAACAACGGATATGACGTAGACAGGACATAGAAGGAGAAAAGACATTAGCATATTGCACAAGTCTGAAAATTGCTGTTTGTTTAAAGTGCTGCGTGTAGGAACTCTAAACGGCAAAAGTGTAACGGTACTGCTGATACCGTTAGTCTAGATAGGCGGTTTCTAAATGGCGTGGTGACACTAAGAAATGGAGATTCAAACAAACAAGGTGGAGTAAAGAACGTGAGGTCAAAGGTTCTCACGCTAGCAATTGGCCCACAATGCTTCCTGGAGTGTAGCGGCAGGGCGTATGACTCTGGAATACAAATATGGGACCACCGGGGTATAGGAACCTGTGGGAGAAGAAACGCTTACCCGGTCGTAGTGATGGTTGGACAGCATACTCACAAGACTCTCAGTCAGGAACTGCGGGGAACCTGTGTGTCGTGCTCGCACTCTGGAACCTTTCTGGTGGTAGCGGTCTGTATTTATGTGGGAGTTGATTGGTGCGGATTGTCAGCACCTGTTGGGGAGGCAGCAATAGAGAACAGACTACCAATCTGTTACGCGGGCTGAGCGTGTGTGTAACTGAGACAGAGCGTAATCGTGCACGCGCGCCTGCCATCAGGGTCCGGTTCAAGTTTACGCTCTGCGCATGTGTGTGCATGGGACAAAGTAGGTCCGCGCATGTAGTGTAGTGAGCTGTCAGGGCTGAGCTTCCCATAATGGAGAGTCACGCTGGACTGAAATCACTGTACACAACATTGCTAGTTCAGTGTTACCGCCAAGGGACAGTGGCATCAAGCCCGCTGGGCTAGGGATAATAGATCATAAATTGTGTGTAATGACCAGTGGGTCCATAGGGGCAGGTGTGATGAGGCCAGGCTGTGGGTGCTTGGATCAGGAGTTAAAGAGTTTAAGGAGTTCCATGGGATGGAATCGTTGAGGCCTTCCTTGTGTAAGGATAGACGGTAGATCCATTGCTGTTCTTTTTGTAGCAGTTTTCTCTCATTGTCATTCCCTATGTCGAGGAATTGCTCGAGGACTGTCCAGTGAAGGTCATTGGGCGTATGGTTGTGTCTCAAAAAGTGTTATGTGAGTTTGCTCACACTTTTCTTACATTATACGGTGCTCCTGTGCTCTACTACTCTTGTGCTCACTTTACGTGTAGTCATGCCGGCGTATCGCAGTCCACAAGGGCATGTCAATAGGTAAAACACATTCTTAGAGTTACAGTTGGTGTGAGAACGTTGAGTCCAGGTTTTTCCATGTTCTAGGTCTAGTGTTTTGGTGTGACATGTAAGGTGACAACTAACTTTGTGTCATCTGTGTTCCTGGAAATATGCAAAGTCATCAGGATCTGATAATATTTCAAATAAACTTACAATCCTGAGTCACCAGGGAGCTTGGAGCAGTATAATGGGACAGGCTATGCAAGGAAAAGTAGCTCAAATCGCCTTGCAGGTTATCCTTAGTCCTTGTGTCGATTTCAATCATTCTTAACAAACGAGTTAACAGGTTTATTTAACATTTGGCAGACAGGATACTCTGCACAAACCTGGCAGAGTACCCTTTCCACCAAACCTGCATTACACCGCTCTCTTTAGAGTTAGGGAAATCTCCAGTTGGCCGCTGTTGAAGCCTCCATTTGTTCCTCTGGCAAAAACCTTTGAATAAGAGCCAAATTGACATTGGGCCATTGCTTAAAGTACCTCAGACCATCCGCACTAATTAAGATAGATGTTCCAATGTACTTTTTTCCTATTTGGATCAATCAGTAAAAAACTACTATCCCAAACAGGAAAGCAAAATAAATGCCCCTTACATGCTAGGAGAAAACCCCCAGCATATCAGGGACATTTCCTTTTTGTTTCTCAAATACAAACTCCAGGCTTTGGGTATTTTTTTTTGGGTAACACCATCATTTGCTGAGCATCCTCCTTCAATATGGTGCCAATTAGAAAACCTTCAGTGCATGCAAAGCAGCTCTGCTATGTCAGAGAAAGCTCTGCTTGCCTGGTGGAGATCTCTATATATGGGGGTTGGGCTTCTGCAAGAGAAGAGGAGTAAACCCCTCTTCTACCCTAGTGGACTGACTGACCACCATCAAATTCTAATAATAACCTTTTCATTGAGCCTGAACAAAATTATATTGGTTAGATATGGTTCACTCATTCACTGTCTTCAGCATTATTAAATATGCCCTTGCTGGTGTGATTCTGGAATATGCAAGTCTCCATTCTCAGGTGCAGGTAGTTCTGCCACCAGCCCATCCAAAGCTCACTACAGTTTGCTGCCTGGTGACTAGGTCCATTTCAAGGCCCACCAATTAATGTCATCACTCACACCTGGTGATTAGGTCAGCTCCACGTCCTGTTAATCACCAACACAGCTGTCAAGTGCCCTCTAAATCCACACATTGCAAATGGGCTCAAAGGAAACTGCGACAGCTAAGTAAAGAACTCCTGCCTCCACAGGCACAATAAAGAGAAGCAATGAAGATGCAGTCCTTCATCCTGGCTACAGCTGCCACATCCAACTCCAGTATTGGGAAGTCTCAATGCAACCTCATTCAAAGCTGGGATTGTCTGAATCCCTGTGCTTTAAGCCTGTTTGGATAGTTCCTCAGGGGTCAGTAGATGGTGGGCAATAGACAAAGTCAATGGAATGGTGCGTTCCTTCCTCTTGAGAGGTGAATGATCTGGCTACAAGTACAATGCCATTCTTTAAGTTCTGGACAAGTACTTGCCAGATCTGAACCTTTCACCATGCTGGCTGTGCTTTCATGTGCCCGCTGATTTGAACAAAAGTGCATCCATAATCCCAACTTCCTTCCAATGGGAAGAATAATATGTTGCTGTGACAACCTATTTCTTTATTGCCAGTTTACTACTAAATGTGATAACTACACAACCAGTGTTACTCTGAAGGATGTGACTGTGCCTTTGCCTAATTATCTTTTCTTGCTCTGCATCTGGCTGCTGCCATTAGGAGATTTGTTTGAGAAGAAGGAAATGGCAGCATATTCATGGAACACATTGAATAAAACATGACAGTAGGCCAGCTCATGGACCCAATACTATTTTTACCCAAATGAAGACATTGGGGACTATTTGTTGTGTCTGAAATTCAATTTACCTAACCGGTGTTTCAGACAAAACTGGAACCTAATACATATTTATCAACAGAACTTATATCTGCTTGCCAAAAAAATGGTTGTCAGGTTCCTGCTTTCCTGAATATGTCAGGCCTGCTATGACACTCTAAGACACACACACTTCTGCATAGGATTTGAAGGAGAAAATATTGATCTCTAAAACAAGAGGCATCTCTGCTATCTTGTTTCTGATGGGATAGACTTGTCCATCAATGGGATTTGATGAGTTGCTAGGGTATTGAAGGTATGGTTAGTTTGTCTACATATTCTCATTAACATATACCTAACCATAGTGGCACAGAACATGTTATTTTACAAACCAGGATGGGTCTGGACTTCATTTTGATGTCTAAGAGTATTACATGTGTCATAGTGGGGGGGGGAGGCAATGGCTGCAGCAGACTTGCTAGCGTTTCATGCAATGCTGTACAGCAACTATAGTGGCTGGCCTGCCTTGCCTGAAAGGGACAGAACAGTCAAATATCTACTAAGACAAGGAGCTGTTTTACTCTCTCACTGTGCGGGCACATTTTAGGCTGGCATGAACACACACAACACACACATACCCTTGCATCATAGTGCAACAGTGTGTGTTATATAAAGCATAGGTTTTGTGCTGGATGGGAAGCCTTCCGATACAAAAACAATGCTTTAGTACTTTTCCCACTCTGTGCAATGGTGCGCAATGTGAAGAATTTTAAAACTTGCCCCACCGTTACACCTGCCTCCAAGATGAGTCATTTTTTGGTGCAATTCCTTGACTACCACTGTTAGTAGATAGGGATTTGTGTAAAAAGCCATGTGGAATTGCATTGAAATGTCCATGTATCACCCATGGTACGCAGTCTTGATGCAAAGTAGAGCAAAGTACTGCATATGGCTATTTGCTTTACTTTAGATGACTTTCAACCACAAGTCATGAGGTGAGTTAGAAAGTAAATCCCACTACTAAAGGTTTCCCTGTCGTTGGTTCACTTTTATGATGCAATTCAGCACAAAGCGTTGTTAAATCTAAAATCAGAAAATGAGCAACATGGAAAGTGTTGAATATTTGATTTGTATTCAGGGATTGTGTTACGTCAATTACAAGGGCCACAATGATTACTGCTGCCGTCCTTTTAATTATTTACTCATTGGTGCAAGTTTAGATCACCTAGAGAATGGGTCTTACCAGAGGCAAAGCAGCTTTCCGTCCATATCTCTTAACTGCTTGGGATGTTGAACTTAATGTCCACGTTCAGCACTCTGTTTACTTTTGGCTGGGTTTGAGCTATAGAAATACCACATGCATATATACAAACATCCAATGACAATGATTTGGCGGATCGATGAGATGCTTTAACATATGAAGTATTTAATTCGCTGATAATTGAATTGTGTGATGAAGTATTGGGTTCCACAACTGAGGAGCAAATAGGTATGAAATGTGAATGTAAATGAGGTATGCTAATGTGACTGCTTAAATACTCCAAATTGTAAGTGTCATTTTTGTGCACATGCTAACCAGACGTTTTGAACTCTGAGTTGAGACCTAATGCATCCATTGCATCTAAGGCAAGAGTTTTAAAGTTTTTCTCATTCAGTCAAAACTGTGTCATTTGATCAATCAATCAATGCATTTGTAAAGCACACTACTTACCCATGAGGGCCTGAAGGCGCTATGGGGTGGGGACTGCTGCTACTGTTTGAAAAGCCAGGTCTTGAGGAGTCTTCTGAAGGTCAGTAGGTCTTGGGTCTGCCGAAGGCGGATGGGGAGGGTGTTCCAAGTCTTGGTGGCGAGGTGGGAGAATGGTGTGCCGCCGGCAGTCACTCTTCAGATGCGGGGGACAGTGCGAGGGCGTGGTCTGCGTAGTGGAGCTGGAGGGTGTGGGTGTAGAAGCTGAGTCGGCTGTTTAGGTACACTGGTCCGGTGTTGTGGAGTGCTTTGTGAGCGTGGGTGAGGAGCTTGAAGGTTATCCTCTTGTTGACGGGGAGTCAGTGCAGGTTTCTCAGGCGTGGTGTGATGTGGCTGTGGCGGGTGATGTTGAGGATAAGGCATGCAGAGGCATTTTGGATGCGTTGGAGCAGTTTCAGGAGTTTGGCCAACGCTCCTACGTAGAGAGCATTTCCGTAGTCCATTCTGTTGCTGACGAGGGCCTGTGTGACCGTCCTTCTTGTTTCGGTAGTGATCCGCTAGTAGATCCTGTGGAGCATGCGGAGGGTGTTGAAGCAGGAGGAAGAGACAGCTTTGACCTGCTTCATCATGGAGAGGGTGAGTCGAGGATAAACCCCAGGTTGTGTGCGTGGTTGGTGGGCGTTGAGGCTGTTCCTAGAGCGGTTGGCCACCAGGGGTCAACCCAGGCCGAGGAGATGGATCCAATGATGAGGACCTCTGTTTTGTCCGAGTTCAGCTTAAGTCGGCTGTTTCTCATCCAGTTGGTGAAGATCCTCATTCCTTAGTGAAGGTTGGTTTTGGCGGTGTGGGGGTCCTTGGTGAGGGAGAGGATCAGCGGGGTATCATCGGTGTAAGATAGGATGTTGAGGTCATTCAGTCGGTCGGTGTAAATAGAGAGAGAGAACACCCTGCCTTAGGATATAAAGGCCCTAGCCAAAGGGTCCAACAGATATATGTAAAGGGGTGATTCGCCTAGGGGTTGACAATACACATAACAATCACATGGTCAAATCAAAAATAGACTGTACAGTTCATGTTTAGAAATATATATATTTTTTTATTATTTTTAAGGATAACAGAGATATAAATATAAAGTTTTTTTGTATCACATGTATATATAAGTCATAAATAAGACAGACATAGATAAAGGAACAACATGATTAGGGGAATTTTATCCTACCCAGTAACGGCCACACTTCACACACTCTATCTCTTTCACTTCAATCTCTACCTACTCTTTCTCATTTAGTATCATTCACCATTCATACTACATTCGTTCTTCTAGTCCTGGCGAGTACAACACAAGGATGGTTAAACGTGTTGTATAAATCGGGGTGTTTAGTCCAGGGAGATGGTTTTGACTACGGGTCCTGATGTAATAAGGACAATAGCCGTATTCCTGGAGACACAAGCCGACGCGCGTTTCGGTGACAGGCCGGTGAGGCCGCACCTTCGTCAGGGCAAAGGGCAGTATACTGGGAGGTGTAAAAATCTGAAAGATAGAGAGCGAAAACAAATTTCATTTCACTTTTATATATATGCACATGCTTTTCAGAGAATAATTCTATGCTAACAACATTTATTCTTTGTGATTTAGTATGCAATAAAACATTTCAGACATCTATGAAATTACTGAGATTCAAGAAAATTCATTTTAACCATCTGATAAACATTGGAGCAAGGCTCCTACACTTGACCGGTGATCGCCATGCAATGTCAAACCCTCTAGATACACTCCCTAAAAAAAGATTCCCTATTACGTGGAATCTAAAAAGGCATCAAGATGGCCTTCACTGAATGGACCATAGAGCACAATTCACAACAACACTGAGTCTTCACTTACAAGCAGGTATTAAAAACTTTTTTTTGTCAACCACATTAACATAGTTCATGGTATATACCAGAACTGTTTTCTTTTGTACACACATGATCCTATAAATAAGGACAGGAGCACGGTCCTGGAAAGGCAGATAGTTATGCTAATCCTGATTTAGTCAACGGAGGTCTTAGTTAAAGACTAAACCATTATTTATTATATCTTTTTGTCTCAATATTTTACCTGTAGGCGTATTTTATTCAGTTATTCAAGAGATATGGGAGCACCACTGTGGCTGGTTTTCGTAGGCAAGACTTCCGGTCGGTTCGGGTCCTGTAAGGGGGATAGATTAATATCCTACTACATCAGACTGCTAAGGTGCCTCTAATGGGGCCAGAAATTTAATCGATAACCCGTACCCATACTCAACTTAAGAATTGTTGGTGTATTAAAACCCCTTTCTACATCCCTCTTGTTTTTAAAGGAAATCGGGGCTCCTGCATATGATCTGGTTGGAAGGAGTTGATCTTTTACAAACTGGGCATAATGTTGCGCTTTCATAGTTAAAGGTACCTACTGATATCAACAGCACCTCAGCGTAGTACTTTTTCTTCCAACTGCCACAGAGGTCATGCAGGTTTTAAACAATGGTGGGCATCAATCAAGCCTGTGGATAAAAGCGTGGCTTGGATCACTATGATGTTATGACAAGAATTGTTAATTCTTTACAGTATGGGGAAGAAGCATATTTTGCAGCAGTTGTTTAAAGAGTGACATGGCCACACTCAGGTGCAGCTGATGGTCTAAATACATACCAGCGCCGCCGGGTCGTAAATGCTGGATTTTTCTTTTTAATGTCCAGGGGTCCACAAGAGTATACACATTTTATTAGGCGTATGGCGAGCCTGTGGGTGGAAACGGCATTTGATAAGCGCTAAGCTGCTCGGTATTGACAGCATAATCATTTACAAATTTGTCCCGAATTTACCTTCCATATGATAGGCAGCTGTTCCTAGACGGGGTTTCAGATAAAAATCCTTTTAGTGTTTAGTAGATTTTCTTCGTGGATCACGGGTCTAAGCGACGTCTTCTCTAGGTGGCGTCTAGTCCATAAGGGGGCTGGCTGGTATAAAGCCTAAGTATAAAAAGACGGAGGGGTATTGTCAATTATGTTTAGCCCTTGCTGGATTCTTATTTAGCAAATACTCGATTTTGCGGGCTTACCTTTGTCCCGAAAGCTGTCTCTGTCAAACAGGGGTTCCGCCGACCGAGTCTGCCGGCCCACTGGTGAAGACTGGATTCTCCCTAGTTGCTTCCGGCGTCTCGATTAAATAACGCCATGTTCGCGCCTTTGGGCTAGCGATACCAGCTGTGTACACTTTCATGAAGATAAAAGACGGACTATCCATTCCTCTTCAACTTTCGCTGCCATCTTGTGTATACCGGAGGAGAGCTAGTTTGCTGTTCTATAGGTTAGGGTTAGAAGTACTGTGACGGCCATCTTGGTCAAACCGGTAATCTGTTATCATTTTTTTATTATTAGGGACCTCTAGTTGGTTATTTGTTCTACAATAATGTTAAGATCATATATACGGTACCCTATGGATAATAGGCTGGCCTTTCCTTATTTTTAGATTTTGTCATCCTCCATTATATAGCATGGAGCTGATGCACTATATTCCAATGGTCGAATATTTTAAAAACTTATATTGACCATCTTTGTTAGACAAAGGTTAGCATCTCCTGGATCCCTGTCCTATATTTGTGGTCCCGGAATCAGTTTCTTCAGATAAGGTTACAGCTTACTCCATTGCTATGAATCATAGATTTTGTCATAAGTGGGGTCAAGCTAGCATTTGTAAAATGTGAGACACTCTTCCCTATAGTAGTCAGTTCCAGTATCGGTTTTCCCATTGTAGTCAGTTCCAGTATCGGTTTTCCCATTGTAGGCATAGGGCTACTGCAGTATTGTTATAGGAAGGCCTGATGCCAAGGGCATTCTTCATTTAATCCTTTTCGAACAGTATCCAGATAAAAAATCCAGAACACCTCCCGTTTCTTTCGGAGGCACGTGGGATCAATTCCAGGATTTGCTTTTATCTTTTCCAAGATAAACCAACAGATTTCCGCATCTTTGTGGTCCTTCTCCAGCCAGTGAGCCACAAACGGGGCTGCCATCTTTTTATTTCTTATATTGGACTTATGCTCCCCTATGCGTACCCGGCATTCTCTACCAGTTTCTCCAATATATGGGAGATTGCACGGGCACAATATTAGGTAATCGATGTTGCTAGTACGACAATTGGTTAGAGTGGCATTTCGACTGACTGAGACCGTGCGAGTGTTAGTGATGACAGTATCGCCCACAATGGCTTGAGGGCAGATATGACACGTCCCACATTTGTGATTGCCATATATTGGATCCATTCCTGTCATGGTGGTTTGCTTGCTCATCGGGGGTTCCTGTATTTTTCCTCTTACTAGATGGTTTTTTAGATTCTGGTTTTTTTTTTAAGGCGAAGATGGGTCGTCTTAAGTGTGTTTTCTCACTCTCCAGGTTCAAGATATGCCAGCTTGAATTTATCGCTTGCCTGATCTTGTGGTTCATTTCGGAGTGACGAGTTACACATACTAGTTGGTTTAATTTATCCGACTCTTTTTCTGTGAACATAGCTTCCCTGTTGGTGTATCTGGCACGTTTAAAGGACTCTTTAATCAGTCTCGGGGGGTATCCACGGAAGCGCAGTTTCTCCTGAAGTATGTCAGCCTGGGTCAGAAAATCCTGTAAGTCAGTACAGTTCCTTCTAATGCGAAGGAACTGGCTATAGGGGATACTATCCCTCTGACTGCGTGGGTGGAAGCTCGCGTATTGGAGCAAGGTGTTTCGCGCTGTTGGTTTGGTATACAAAGATACTTTGATGATGTTGTTCTGATGTTCAATCCAGATGTCTAGGAATTCAATTCTAGACCTACTGGTGTGGCTGGTAAATTTCAGATTGTTGTCTGCCATATTAAGCCATTCAATGAATTCAATCAGTTGGTCTTCTGCCCCCCTCCAGATAAAAAAGATATCGTCGATGAACCGTTTCCAGTTCATGACGTTTTCGAAGAAGGGGGCCATCTCATTGAAGATATTTGTCCTTTCGAATTCACCCATATATAGGCAGGCAATACTAGGGGCACAGCTCGCTCCCATACTTACACCAGAGGCCTGTCTATATAGTGTGTTGTCAAATTCAAAGTAGTTCTCAAAAAGGACTACTTCGAGACATTTAAGGATGAAATCAGAGTTGGTTATATTGGTATTTCTGGAAAGAACAGTTTCAATGGCATCATATGCTCCTTTTTGAGGTATGTTCGAATATAGTGCCTCCACGTCAAGTGTGACCATTATTTCGGAGTTTTCGTAGAACGGAGTACCTTCCACTTGCTGAATAAAGTGCCAGGTGTCCCGTACGTATGACTCCAATTCTGTAACCATCGGGTTTAGAAATTTATCGATGTACTTTGATAATGGCTCGGTGGCAGAGCCAATGGTCGAGACTATTGGTCGCATGGGGGGGTCTACACTGTTTTTGTGTGTTTTTGGTAAACCCTATATGATAGGTATTTTGGTATTGGAAGGATTCAGATACTCAGCCTCGGCTTCACAGATGTAATCTTGATTGACCGCTTTTTGGACCATAGTCAATATTCGTTTTTTAAGGGAATTTTCAGGGTTCCTGGTAACCGGAATGTAGTGGCCTGAGGACGACAGCAGTTCATTCATTCTCCTTTTGTAGTCGGTGGTATCAAGTAGTGTAATACCGCCACCTTTATCACAAGGTTTAATTGTGATGTTTTTGTTTCCAGTTCTTTCAGGGCTTTATTTTCTTGGATGGATAAGTTGGCTTTTGGTAAGGGCACAAATTTGGTCATCTTGTTGATTTTTTGCATGACTGTCTTTTCAAATATGTCGACCTCTGGTCCCACCATTTCCAAAGATGGTGTAAAAGAAGATGGGGGTTTACAGCCAGATCTGTTATTTTCATTGTTAGTGGGGGGCGCATCCAGGAAGAACTTTTGAAGTCGTACTTTTCTAAAGAATAGTTGTAAATCTCTGTTCAATTCAAATTTGTTGAAGTTAGTAGATGGTACGAATGATAGGACCCTAGATAGAAGTTGGATGGCCTCAGGGTTTACTGTTTCATTGGATAGATTGAACACAGGGAGCCCCCTTATGTTCGCCAATACTGATGATGGCGGGTCTGCACATACATCTGCGGCTGTCCGCGACCCTGATGGTAATTCCTCGTTTGGGGTGTTCTCAATGGGGGACGAGTGTTGCCCCGGCGGTTCCCTAAAAAACGATTTGGTTGGTAGTTGCGGTCATATCCTCCATTTCTATTTCCCCTGTTGGAGTTGTGCCCTTGATTAGAGTTGTGTCCCTGTTCATAACTGGGGTCATATTTCTCAGGGGTGTCCCCTTCAGAGTCGGTTGTTTCAGAGAAAGTGGTGACTTTCCTTCCTTGTCCCCACCTAGATGTCTGTCCTCGGGGGGCATTCTCTTCTTGGGTAGTATAGAAGTTGGTCCCTAGATAGGGGTAAGCCCTTTCCTGTGAGAACATTCGGACATCATTCCTTAGTTTTTCTGTCTTTCTTTTAAGTAAGTAGTCAGAGAAGGATTCCAATTCAAATTGGATTTCTTCTAGCTTCCTTTTCCCCTATTCTACTGAGTCCCCCTCCTTGATTTTGTCCTCTAATTCTCGGATTTCCTTCTCAAGGATCTCCATTACAGTCCGTGCCGTTTCCACAATCTGCAAACACAACAGGTGATGGACCGAATGTGGATCAATGTCACACACTCAACCCAGTCCAAAGATCTGGGCCCAAATCCATCGTTATTTTGCACTCCACACCACCCTGGGTTAGACAATGGCGATATGCAAATCAGCTCTGACCCTGTGCCCCATGGGAACAGTCCAGTCCGAAAATCCACAATCAGCATCATCCAGTCCCTGGAGCAACGGTTGGAAATAAGGGCCCATCGCTCCAGAAACGGTCTGATTTCGATGAACATTCCAGGGATATTACGGACTCTGAGCCCAATGGGAATAGTACCAGCTCGTAAATAGTCTAACATGAATTTTGCATGTAGTTCTGTTCTTTTTGATTTTTTTCGGAGATTTAGTAATTTATTCCAATCTCCATTTAGTCCTTTTGGTACAGTAAAGTCTTGATTACCGTCCACTGGGAGGCCAAGCATTTTAGCAAAATCGTCGTCCGTAAAACCAAATGTTTTTATAGTGTCCATTCCAGATCTTTTTGCGGGTGGGATTATTGAATATTAGATATAGAGGGCAAATGATGTAAATACAGAGTAGTTTCTTATTCAGCGGGCCTCAAGAAGGTTTCGGCATAGGTCATGTGTGTATCACTTTCAAAAGAACCAATCATACTTTCCTAGCACTCTTAAACAACAATCAAACTCTCCTTACACTCTCTCCAGGTCCATTCAGTCAAAAGAACCCGAAACAACCCCCACAGCTCAAGGCTGGGAATCAAGTAGACAAAGAAGGGGGTTCCCGTATATATGATCTTAACATTATTGTAGAACAAATAACCAACTAGAGGTCCCTAATAATAAAAAAACGATAACAGATTACCGGTTTGACCAAGATGGCCGTCACAGTACTTCTAACCCTAACCTATAGAACAGCAAACTAGCTCTCCTCCGGTATACACAAGCTGGCGGCGAAAGTTGAAGAGGAATGGATAGTCCGTCTTTTATCTTCATGAAAGTGTACACAGCTGGTATCGCTAGCCCGAAGGCGCGAACATGGCGTTATTTAATCGAGACGCCGGAAGCAACTAGGGAGAATCCAGTCTTCACCAGTGGGCCGGCAGACTCGGTCGGCGGAACCCCTGTTTGACAGAGACAGCTTTCGGGACAAAGGTAAGCCCGCAAAATCGAGTATTTGCTAAATAAGAATCCGGCAAGGGCTAAACATAATTGACAATACCCCTCCGTCTTCTTATACTTAGGCTTTATACCAGCCAGCCCTCTTATGGACTAGACGCCACCTAGAGAAGACGTCGCTTAGACCCGTGATCCACGAAGAAAATCTACTAAACACTAAAAGTATTTTTATCTGAAACCCCGTCTAGGAACAGCTGCCTATCATATGGAAGGTAAATTCGGGACAAATTCGTAAATGATTATGCTGTCAATACCGAGCAGCTTAGCGCTTATCAAATGCCGTTTCCACCCACAGGCTCGCCATACGCCTAATAAAATGTGTATACTCTTGTGGACCCCTGGACATTAAAAAGAAAAATCCAGCATTTACGATCCGGCGGCGCTGGTATGTATTTAGACCATCAGCTGCACCTGAGTGTGGCCATGTCACTCTTTAAACAACTGCTGCAAAATATGCTTCTTCCCCATACTGTAAAGAATTAACAATTCTTGTCATAACATCATAGTGATCCAAGCCACGCTTTTATCCACAGGCTTGATTGATGCCCACCATTGTTTAAAACCTGCATGACCTCTGTGGCAGTTGGAAGAAAAAGTACTACGCTGAGGTGCTGTTGATATCAGTAGGTACCTTTAACTATGAAAGCGCAACATTATGCCCAGTTTGTAAAAGATCAACTCCTTCCAACCAGATCATATGCAGGAGCCCCGATTTCCTTTAAAAACAAGAGGGATGTAGAAAGGGGTTTTAATACACCAACAATTCTTAAGTTGAGTATGGGTACGGGTTATCGATTAAATTTCTGGCCCCATTAGAGGCACCTTAGCAGTCTGATGTAGTAGTATATTAATCTATCCCCCTTACAGGACCCGAACCGACCGGAAGTCTTGCCTACGAAAACCAGCCACAGTGGTGCTCCCATATCTCTTGAATAACTGAATAAAATACGCCTACAGGTAAAATATTGAGACAAAAAGATATAATAAATAATGGTTTAGTCTTTAACTAAGACCTCCGTTGACTAAATCAGGATTAGCATAACTATCTGCCTTTCCAGGACCATGCTCCTGTCCTTATTTATAGGATCATGTGTGTACAAAAGAAAACAGTTCTGGAATATACCATGAACTATGTGAATGTGGTTGACAAAAAAAAGTTTTTAATACCTGCTTGTAAGTGAAGACTCAGTGTTGTTGTGAATTGTGCTCTATGGTCCATTCAGTGAAGGCCATCTTGATGCCTTTTTAGATTCCAAGTAATAGGGAATCTTTTTTTAGGGAGTGTATCTAGAGGGTTTGACATTGCATGGCGATCACCGGTCAAGTGTAGGAGCCTTGCTCCAATGTTTATCAGATGGTTAAAATGAATTTTCTTGAATCTCAGTAATTTCATAGATGTCTGAAATGTTTTATTGCATACTAAATCACAAAGAATATATGTTGTTAGCATAGAATTATTCTCTGAAAAGCATGTGCATATATATAAAAGTAAAATGAAATTTGTTTTCGCTCTCTATCTTTCAGATTTTTACACCTGTGCCCCCTCCCAGTATACTGCCCTTTGCCCTGACGAAGGTGCGGCCTCACCGGCCTGTCACCGAAACGCGCGTCGGCTTGTGTCTCCAGGAATACGGCTATTGTCCTTATACATCAGGACCCGTAGTCAAAACCATCTCCCTGGACTAAACACCCCGATTTATACAACACGTTTAACCATCCTTGTGTTGTACTCGCCAGGACTAGAAGAACGAATGTAGTATGAATGGTGAATGATACTAAATGAGAAAGAGTGGGTAGAGATTGAAGTGAAAGAGATAGAGTGTGTGAAGTGTGGCCGTTACTGGGTAGGATAAAATTCCCCTAATCATGTTGTTCCTTTATCTATGTCTGTCTTATTTATGACTTATATATACATGTGATACAAAAAAACTTTATATGTATATCTCTGTTATCCTTAAAAATAATAAAAAAAATATATATATTTCCAAACATGAACTGTACAGTCTATTTTTGATTTGACCATGTGATTGTTATGTGTATTGTCAACCCCTAGGCGAATCACCCCTTTACATATATCTGTTGGACCCTTTGGCTAGGGCCTTTATATCCTAAGGCAGGGTGTTCTCTCTCTCTATTTACATTGGTCTCTCCCCCCTACTACCTGCCTATATCCTAAAGCTACCCTCGGGGAACCCCCTTCTTTGTCTCATTCAGTCGGTCGGGTCTGCGGGTGGGCTCCAGGCGAGGGTGGTGGTTATCAGGTTTTTGGTGATTTTGCTCCAGCTGCGGCGAGGCATCTGTAGGGTGCGGTGGTACATGGTGGGTTTCTGGAAGGGGAAGTGGATGCAGTAGTGGTCGGTCTAGTGGAGTTTGGTAGTGTGGTTGAAGCAGACGTGGGAGCTTGCGGAGAAGATGGGGACAAGTGTGTGGCCTGCGGAGTTGGTGGGTGTTGTGACGAGTTGTCTGAGTCCGAGGTTGGCAAAGTTGTCGATCAGGGTGGAATAGTTGGTGTCGTTGTTGTTCTCAAGTTGGAAGTTTGGGTCCCCGAGGAGGATGTAGTCCGAGGAGGCGAGGGCATGTGATCTGTGTACTAATGTTGATTTGTTCGGAAGGTTGTCCGCATTCCTAGAGAAATCCTATGGATATTATACTGATCCTAGTAGCCCCTGAAATATGGGTACAAATATGCACTCTTGTCCACTTCTTGGAGCTTGACCCTATCCCTGATGTTAGGGGATCCCTTTGCTCTTTTTTCAGACTGAATACAAATTTGAAGCTTGGGTTTTCTTCTGCTCGAGGAAGCAGTGATCCATTGCCAATCCACATAGACTGTGATGGATTTAGTTAGTGGTCAGAAATGCTTTGAGAAAATATTGAAAACTGACTTCAGCTCAATTTTTGACATAATTTCTATAGCCAGAGAGTGCAGGTGCATACCTTATCTAGCTGAAGAACAAACAAGAAATTCAAAACTTTGAGATTTGAAGCCTTGGTTGTATTTCAGAATACTTTATACAGGAATGTCATCTGATCATCTCATACATTTTGTTTACAAAAATATCAACCCTTTTTCTTTTCTTTACTATTTTGGGGCAATGTTTGGTAGGCAATATTTATGTCACAATATTGATGTCAGGCAATATTCTGACCAAGATATTCTGCATCCATCCAGGGAAGTCTAACTTATTAGTCCCTACTCAGTACATAGGAGGCCGCCATCCCATTGATTTCCAAAAAGGCACTTTGACCTGCTTGTTTTATTTTTTTTTTAAACACGTTTTATTAAGATTTTTAACATAAATGATGGTACAGAGCTATGTCAGATATACATACTATTACAAGTGTCCTCCTCACCCTAGAAGTCATATAAAAAAGCCCACTTATTGGAGGATGTTGAAGCTTCCAGAAATGAATGGGCTGCCTTTGGCCTGCTGAATTAAGCTCCTATTGTGTGGCTTACTGGGATGGGGGAAAGGAAGAGGAGGAATACCCGGGGAGAACAAAAGAAGAAAGAACGGGAGAAAAAGGGGGGCTTAAAGTCAGGTGGGCAAAGCTGAAGAAGGAGCCCCAAGAGGTTTGGAGGGGTGACTCGCCTTACCACCCTGAGCCAAGAATGAAGGAAGAGGGCAGTCAAGTAGTGGAGGAAGACTCCCCAGGTGGTGCAGACAGAGATTCTAGGAGCATATACCAAGTGGATCAAGGCCCGCTACCATTGGTCACTAAGAAGGGGTATGGAGGTATTTCAGGACATATTTGTGGTGCTCTTTGCCATTATCAATGCCAAGTCCAAAAAGCAGGAGGTGGTTTTATGCTTTTAGAGTGCTTATAGAAGCCCATTATGCCTGTTTCTGAGGTGTCTATTCATATCATACCCATGATAGTCGAAAGCTTCGGAGTCACCGTGGTCCTGTAAAGCCTGGGGCAGTCGCAGAGTGCAAGCTTAAAGTCTTCCCCAGGGGCTTGATAGTGGTTGTAAGTGCCTGGAGCATCTGAAAAAATGCTATGTATTTTAGTCTGAGATAGGTAAGCCCTGCAGAGGGTGTGGAACTGGATTTGTCAAAAACTGGTATTTTGTGACACTTTACTAGGATATTCAAGGACTCTGGAAAATTCCTTATCATGAAGGGCCCTGCCGAGCTCATCCTCTCATGTGCACATAAGGAGTTGTAGTGAAACCCGTAAGTGAGCAACTAGGGCCCTATATATCCAGTGTCTGTCTCAGAGTCCCATTAAGGGCTCAGCCGGGCTCAGCCGTATGTGAGGAATTGCCCCTCCTGGAGATCCATTTGTTTAGCCAAGTCTGGAAAGGACACCCAATGACAATCGCAGAAAAGGTCTCCTAGCCTGGAAATCCCTGCCTGCTGTCATGAGTCTGAGTTCGTGCTTTAATAAGTATATGCAAAAAACAATTTGATGGACAGAATGTAGATCAATGTCTTACATTCACCCCGGTACAATGATCTGGGCCTAAATCCATCGTTTTTTGCACTTCACACCACCCTGGGTTAGATAATGGCTTTATGCAAATCAGCTCTGACCCTGTGCCCCATGGGAACAGTCCAGTCCGAACTACACAGCCATATCTTTCCCAGACCGGAATCAAGCATCCGAGGACCGGACCGGTTTCGAGGTAACACCTCTCATCAGCCCGGCTAGCTTGACTCCAGTGGTGTGGAGGCTCTGGGACCCACGTCTGAGCTACCCCAGTACACTCAGGGAGAAAATTACAAAAAACAATTTGATGGACAGAATGTAGATCAATGTCTTACATTCACCCCAGTACAATGATCTGGGCCTAAATCCATCGTTTTTTGCACTCCACAATACCCTGGGTTAGATAATGGCTTTATGCAAATCAGCTCTGACCCTGTGCCCCATGGGAACAGTCCAGTCCGAACTACACAGCCATATCTTTCCCAGACCGGAATCAAGCATCCGAGGACCGGACCGGTTTCGAGGTAACACCTCTCATCAGCCCGACTAGCTTGACTCCAGTGGTGTGGAGGCTCTGGGACCCACGTCTGAGCTACCCCAGTACACTCAGGGAGAAAATTACAAAAAACAATTTGATGGACAGAATGTAGATCAATGTCTTACATTCACCCCAGTACAATGATCTGGGCCTAAATCCATCGTTGTTTGCACTCCACACCACCCTGGGTTAGATAATGGCTTTATGCAAATCAGCTCTGACCCTGTGCCCCATGGGAACAGTCCAGTCCGAACTACACAGCCATATCTTTCCCAGACCGGAATCAAGCATCCGAGGACCGGACCGGTTTCGAGGTAACACCTCTCATCAGCCCGGCTAGCTTGACTCCAGTGGTGTGGAGGCTCTGGGACCCACCTCTGAGCTACCCCAGTACACTCAGGGAGAAAATTACAAAAAACAATTTGATGGACAGAATGTAGATCAATGTCTTACATTCACCCCAGTACAATGATCTGGGCCTAAATCCATTGTTTTTTGCACTCCACACCACCCTGGGTTAGATAATGGCTTTATGCAAATCAGCTCTGACCCTGTGCCCCATGGGAACAGTCCAGTCCAAACTACACAGCCATTTCTTTCCCAGACCGGAATCAAGCATCCGAGGACCGGACCGGTTTCGAGGTAACACCTCTCATCAGCCCGGCTAGCTTGACTCCAGTGGTGTGGAGGCTCTGGGACCCACGTCTGAGCTACCCCAGTACACTCAGGGAGAAAATTACAAAAAACAATTTGATGGACAAAATGTAGATCAATGTCTTACATTCACCCCAGTACAATGATCTGGGCCTAAATCCATCGTTTTTTGCACTCCACACCACCCTGGGTTAGATAATGGCTTTATGCAAATCAGCTCTGACCCTGTGCCCCATGGGAACAGTCCAGTCCGAACTACACAGCCATATCTTTCCCAGACCGGAATCAAGCATCCGAGGACCGGACCGGTTTCGAGGTAACACCTCTCATCAGCCCGGCTAGCTTGACTCCAGTGGTGTGGAGGCTCTGGGACCCACCTCTGAGCTACCCCAGTACACTCAGGGAGAAAATTACAAAAAACAATTTGATGGACAGAATGTAGATCAATGTCTTACATTCACCCCAGTACAATGATCTGGGCCTAAATCCATCGTTTTTTGCACTCCACACCACCCTGGGTTAGATAATGGCTTTATGCAAATCAGCTCTGACCCTGTGCCCCATGGGAACAGTCCAGTCCAAACTACACAGCCATTTCTTTCTCAGACCGGAATCAAGCATCCGAGGACCGGACCGGTTTCGAGGTAACACCTCTCATCAGCCCGGCTAGTTTGACTCCAGTGGTGTGGAGGCTCTGGGACCCACGTCTGAGCTACCCCAGTACACTCAGGGAGAAAATTACAAAAAACAATTTGATGGACAAAATGTAGATCAATGTCTTACATTCACCCCAGTACAATTATCTGGGCCTAAATCCATCGTTTTTAGCTCTCCACTCCACCCTGGGTTAGATAATGGCTTTATGCAAATCAGCTCTGACCCTGTGCCCCATGGGAACAGTCCAGTCCGAACTACACAGCCATATCTTTCCCAGACCGGAATCAAGCATCCGAGGACCGGACCGGTTTCGAGGTAACACCTCTCATCAGCCCGGCTAGCTTGACTCCAGTGGTGTGGAGGCTCTGGGACCCACGTCTGAGCTACCCCAGTACACTCAGGGAGAAAATTACAAAAAACAATTTGATGGACAGAATGTAGATCAATGTCTTACATTCACCCCAGTACAATGATCTGGGCCTAAATCCATCCTTTTTTGCACTCCACACCACCCTGGGTTAGATAATGGCTTTATGCAAATCAGCTCTGACCCTGTGCCCCATGGGAACAGTCCAGTCCGAACTACACAGCCATATCTTTCCCAGACCGGAATCAAGCATCCGAGGACCGGACCGGTTTCGAGGTAACACCTCTCATCAGCCCGGCTAGCTTGACACCAGTGGTGTGGAGGCTCTGGGACCCACGTCTGAGCTACCCCAGTACACTCAGGGAGAAAATTACAAAAAACAATTTGATGGACAGAATGTAGATCAATGTCTTACATTCACCCCAGTACAATGATCTGGGCCTAAATCCATCGTTTTTTGCACTCCACGACACCCTGGGTTAGATAATGGCTTAATGCAAATCAGCTCTGACCCTGTGCCCCATGGGAACAGTCCAGTCCGAACTACACAGCCATATCTTTCCCAGACCGGAATCAAGCATCCGAGGACCGGACCGGTTTCGAGGTAACACCTCTCATCAGCCCGGCTAGCTTGACTCCAGTGGTGTGGAGGCTCTGGGACCCACGTCTGAGCTACCCCAGTACACTCAGGGAGAAAATTACAAAAAACAATTTGATGGACAAAATGTAGATCAATGTCTTACATTCACCACAGTACAATGATCTGGGCCTAAATCCATCGTTTTTTGCCCTCCACACCACCCTGGGTTAGATAATGGCTTTATGCAAATCAGCTCTGACCCTGTGCCCCATGGGAACAGTCCAGTCCGAACTACACAGCCATATCTTTCCCAGACCGGAATCAAGCATCCGAGGACCGGACCGGTTTCGAGGTAACACCTCTCATCAGCCCGGCTAGCTTGACTCCAGTGGTGCGGAGGCTCTGGGACCCACGTCTGAGCTACCCCAGTACACTCAGGGAGAAAATTACAAAAAACAATTTGATGGACAGAATGTAGATCCATGTCTTACATTCACCCCAGTAGAATGATCGGGGCCTAAATCCATCGTTTTTTGCACTCCACACCACCCTGGGTTAGATAATGGCTTTATGCAAATCTGCTCTGACCCTGTGCCCCATGGGAACAGTCCAGTCCGAACTACACAGCCATATCTTTCCCAGACCGGAATCAAGCATCCGAGGACCGGACCGGTTTCGGGGTAACACCTCTCATCAGCCCGGCTAGCTTGACTCCAGTGGTGTGGAGGCTCTGGGACCCACGTCTGAGCTACCCCAGTACACTCAGGGAGAAAATTACAAAAAACAATTTGATGGACAGAATGTAGATCAATGTCTTACATTCACCCCAGTACAATGATCTGGGCCTAAATCCATCGTTTTTTGCACTCCACACCACCCTGGGTTAGATAATGGCTTTATGCAAATCAGCTCTGACCCTGTGCACCATGGGAACAGTCCAGTCTGAACTACACAGCCATATCTTTCCCAGACCGGAATCAAGCATCCGAGGACCGGACCGGTTTCGAGGTAACACCTCTCATCAGCCCGGCTAGCTTGACTCCAGTGGTGTGGAGGCTCTGGGACCCACGTCTGAGCTACCCCAGTAAACTCAGGGAGAAAATTACAAAAAACAATTTGATGGACAGAATGTAGATCAATGTCTTAAATTCACCCCAGTACAATGATCTGGGCCTAAATCCATCGTTTTTTGCACTCCACACCACCCTGGGTAGATAATGGCTTTATGCAAATCAGCTCTGACCCTGTGCCCCATGGGAACAGTCCAGTCCGAACTACACAGCCATATCTTTCCCAGACCGGAATCAAGCATCCGAGGACCGGACCGGTTTCGAGGTAACACCTCTCATCAGCCCGGCTAGCTTGACTCCAGTAGTGTGGAGGCTCTGGGACCCACGTCTGAGCTACCCCAGTACACTCAGGGAGAAAATTACAAAAAACAATTTGATGGACAGAATGTAGATCAATGTCTTACATTCACCCCAGTACAATGATCTGGGCCTAAATCCATCGTTTTTTGCACTCCACACCACCCTGGGTTAGATAATGGCTTTATACAAATCAGCTCTGACCCTGTGCCCCATGGGAACAGTCCAGTCCGAACTACACAGCTATATCTTTCCCAGACCGGAATCAAGCATCCGAGGACCGGACCGGTTTCGAGGTAACACCTCTCATCAGCCCGGCTAGCTTGACTCCAGTGGTGTGGAGGCTCTGGGACCCACGTCTGAGCTACCCCAGTACACTCAGGGAGAAAATTACAAAAAACAATTTGATGGACAGAATGTAGATCAATGTCTTACATTCACCCCAGTACAATGATCTGGGCCTAAATCCATCGTTTTTTGCCCTCCACACCACCCTGGGTTAGATAATGGCTTCATGCAAATCAGCTCTGACCCTGTGCCCCATGGGAACAGTCCAGTCCGAACTACACAGCCATATCTTTCCCAGACCGGAATCAAGCATCCGAGGACCGGACCGGTTTCGAGGTAACACCTCTCATCAGCCCGGCTAGCTTGACTCCAGTGGTGTGGAGGCTCTGGGACCCACGTCTGAGCTACCCCAGTACACTCAGGGAGAAAATTACAAAAAACAATTTGATGGACAGAATGTAGATCAATGTCTTACATTCACCCCAGTAGAATGATCTGGGCCTAAATCCATCGTTTTTTGCACTCCACACCACCCTGGGTTAGATAATGGCTTTATGCAAATCAGCTCTGACCCTGTGCCCCATGGGAACAGTCCAGTCCGAACTACACAGCCATATCTTTCCCAGACCGGAATCAAGCATCCGAGGACCGGACCGGTTTCGGGGTAACACCTCTCATCAGCCCGGCTAGCTTGACTCCAGTGGTGTGGAGGCTCTGGGACCCACGTCTGAGCTACCCCAGTACACTCAGGGAGAAAATTACAAAAAACAATTTGATGGACAGAATGTAGATCAATGTCTTACATTCACCCCAGTACAATGATCTGGGCCTAAATCCATCATTTTTTGCACTCCACACCACCCTGGGTTAGATAATGGCTTTATGCAAATCAGCTCTGACCCTGTGCCCCATGGGAACAGTCCAGTCCGAACTACACAGCCATATCTTTCCCAGACCGGAATCAAGCATCCGAGGACCGGACCGGTTTCGAGGTAACACCTCTCATCAGCCCGGCTAGCTTGACTCCAGTGGTGTGGAGGCTCTGGGACCCACGTCTGAGCTACCCCAGTAAACTCAGGGAGAAAATTACAAAAAACAATTTGATGGACAGAATGTAGATCAATGTCTTACATTCACCCCAGTACAATGATCTGGGCCTAAATCCATCGTTTTTTGCACTCCACACCACCCTGGGTAGATAATGGCTTTATGCAAATCAGCTCTGACCCTGTGCCCCATGGGAACAGTCCAGTCCGAACTACACAGCCATATCTTTCCCAGACCGGAATCAAGCATCCGAGGACCGGACCGGTTTCGAGGTAACACCTCTCATCAGCCCGGCTAGCTTGACTCCAGTAGTGTGGAGGCTCTGGGACCCACGTCTGAGCTACCCCAGTACACTCAGGGAGAAAATTACAAAAAACAATTTGATGGACAGAATGTAGATCAATGTCTTACATTCACCCCAGTACAATGATCTGGGCCTAAATCCATCGTTTTTTGCACTCCACACCACCCTGGGTTAGATAATGGCTTTATACAAATCAGCTCTGACCCTGTGCCCCATGGGAACAGTCCAGTCCGAACTACACAGCTATATCTTTCCCAGACCGGAATCAAGCATCCGAGGACCGGACCGGTTTCGAGGTAACACCTCTAATCAGCCCGGCTAGCTTGACTCCAGTGGTGTGGAGGCTCTGGGACCCACGTCTGAGCTACCCCAGTACACTCAGGGAGAAAATTACAAAAAACAATTTGATGGACAGAATGTAGATCAATGTCTTACATTCACCCAAGTACAATGATCTGGGCCTAAATCCATCGTTTTTTGCACTCCACACCACCCTGGGTTAGATAATGGCTTTATGCAAATCAGCTCTGACCCTGTGCCCCATGGGAACAGTCCAGTCCGAACTACACAGCCATATCTTTCCCAGACCGGAATCAAGCATCCGAGGACCGGACCGGTTTCGAGGTAACACCTCTCATCAGCCCGGCTAGCTTGACTCCAGTGGTGTGGAGGCTCTGGGACCCACGTCTGAGCTACCCCAGTACACTCAGGGAGAAAATTACAAAAAACAATTTGATGGACAGAATGTAGATCAATGTCTTACATTCACCCCAGTACAATGATCTGGGCCTAAATCCATCGTTTTTTGCACTCCACACCACCCTGGGTTAGATAATGGCTTTATGCAAATCAGCTCTGACCCTGTACCCCATGGGAACAGTCCAGTCCGAACTACACAGCCATATCTTTCCCAGACCGGAATCAAGCATCCGAGGACCGGACCGGTTTCGAGGTAACACCTCTCATCAGCCCGGCTAGCTTGACTCCAGTGGTGTGGAGGCTCTGGGACCCACGTCTGAGCTACCCCAGTACACTCAGGGAGAAAATTACAAAAAACAATTTGATGGACAGAATGTAGATCAATGTCTTACATTCACCCCAGTACAATGATCTGGGCCTAAATCCATCGTTTTTTTGCACTCCACACCACCCTGGGTTAGATAATGGCTTTATGCAAATCCGCTCTGCCCCTGTGCCCCTGGGAACAGTCCAGTCCGAACTACACAGCCATATCTTTCCCAGACCGGAATCAAGCATCCGAGGACCGGATTCGGTCCATCACCTGTTGTGTTTGCATATTCCGCCCTAAGTGCGCTGGGGATGCCCAGACGTGGGTCCCAGGCACTCCACACCACTGGAGTTAAGCTAGCCGGGCTGATGAGAGGTGTTACCTCGAAACCGGTCCGGTCCTCGGATGCTTGATTCCGTTCCGGGAAGGACATGGCTTTTGTAGTTCAGACTGGACTGTTCCCATGGGGCACAGGGTCAGAGCTGATTTGCATATCGCCATTGTCTAACCCAGGATGGTGTGGAGTGCAAAAAAACAATGGATTTGGGCCCGGATCTTTGAACTGGGGTGAATGTGTGACATTGATCCACATTCTGTCCATCACTTGTTTTGTTGTTAATAAGTATATGCATCCTACCGGGAGACCCAACAGCAGTGGGAGCTATGGGACGGGAGTCCCCCGGTTATTTGGAAGTAGCAAGCCAGACACTTGAGAGCCACATATAAAAGTTAGGGGAGTGCAACCAGGTGACTAGGCCCAGGGGAAAGTGCAGCTAAGGTCCTGTCTTGTGACAGTAGGGGTCTCTGGGTGCTGGTGTCCACCAGGCAAGGCCCAAAGATCCAACTGAATGATCACTTCAGCTTTTCCGCCAATTAGTAGAGTTCAAAATATGGGGCACCCAGGCCCCCCCCCCCGCCCCGATTTTGGTGGGAGCTGTGAGACTATTGTGGATTCCTGAGGGGTTACCGGTAGACTCCATAGGCCCGATTCCCAGAACTAACTTAAGACATAATCCTAAACGTACAAACATTTTGGTATTCACAGAACGCACTTACTCATTTTGGTATTCACAAAAGGCACTTACTCATTTTGGTATTCACAGAAGGCACTTAAGTCTTAAAGTTAGGATTTTTCTCAGTTTAGGAGTAGTAAAGTTAGAATTCCTAGCTTTAGAACTCCTAAAGGCCTTCTATGAATTTAAAGTCTTAAAGTTAGGATTTTTCCAAGTTTAGGAGTAGTAAAGTTAGGACTCCTAACTTTATGACTCCTAAATGACTTCTGTGAATACCGAAATGAGTAAGTGCCTTCTAGGAATACTAAAACGAGTAAGTGCCTTCTGTGAATACCAAAATGGTAGTAAGTGTAGGGTTTTGTCTTACGTTAGTTCTGTGAATCGGGCCCCATATGTCCAGTACTGATTTGTGAAGCGTCACCAGTTTTGAGTTGGAGGAAGCTGCTAAGGTTTTGCAAAACTCCACTGTGAGGCGATTGGTCCTGGGAGTCTGGTCAGTGATAGCCGTTTTAACATCTTGGGCCATAATCAGTGTGTGAATTTCCTCCAATTCCAGGGGAAAATCGGGGCACGGTAGTCATCTGAATTACTTCTGGGGTAGCCTCCGAGTGATGACCATATTGGGCTTCGTAAAATTCTCTGTGGATGTCATGTTTGGAGTAAAGAAGAGTCCCATCCCGACCCTGCATGGACATTGTTTGTTGTTGTTGTGCATATTTAAGGACTAGCCACACTAGCAGGAGTTCAAATTTGCCACTGTCCATGTCAGTGTGGGCTACATGAGCCTTTTATTTGAAACACTGCTGTCTTTCCAGTAATGTGGCCTCAGTCTCCCGGACCTTGAGAAGGCGAGGATAAAGTGAAGGATTATCGGCCAATTGCTGTTCGATATCTAGGAATTGCTGTTCAATGCTGTTCAAATCTCGGTGTATCACATGCCATTCGCCGAGGGTCAAATGGATACACATTCTCCTTGAGATCATCTTAACGGCCTCCCCCTTCGTGGCCGGGGAGGAAGTGGACCACTCGTTATGTTGTAAATTGTCTGCAATGTGATTCACCAAGTGGGGATAAGGAGCAGTACCCTGCCCCAGGCTAATTGGAGCAGCATATAGTTGGGGCAGAGGGCAGTAGAACACATTATCTTGTTGAGGTGCACATAAAGATCTTAGACTGGAGAGTAAAAGGAGTAAAGTTGGACATGCAAGTGCCACATGTTCGGGAGTGACTAGTTTTAGAAGTAGGCAGGTTCTGGGTGCTAACGACCGTTGGGGTGCCCTGGAAGGGAGGATGCGAGCGGGCAAGTCTTAGATCTAGGATTGCATTGAAGTCACCACCTATGACCCATTAAATATGTGTCCAATGAGCTAGCCTGGCCGAAATGCATTGTAGGAAATGATCTTAATCTGTGTTAGGGGCATAAATGCTGCCCATTACAAGTGTAGAGCCATCCAGCTTGGCATTTAGGCGGATGAAGCTCCCCTTGTGGTCACTCTCATGTTATATCACTTGCAGGGGTGTGCTGTTTTTACCCAGATTAAAGTTCCCCTAGTATAAATGGAATAGTCTGTAGTGTAGAGTTGCCCTCTTGAACATATCTGGTCTGTCACAATGTCATATGTGATTTCTGCAACAGCCTATCTGTACCCCTTTTAACAGAATAGACAGCCGCTAAGTTTACCAGAGAATATGTGATACAAGTTTCGAGGCATCAGCATCTCCCTTTGATCAATCCTACGTGTTCACATGTGGAGAGGAAGGTGATGAGTCTCATATGCGGCAACTGGAAATCGGGTTAGAGAGAAATAGAGGAGTAAGGAGTCGTTAACACAAGGAAAATTGTAACCATAAAGGGGGAAGCCTAACGGGGGCATCCCTGAGGTAATACCAGAGGTAGGGGGCAAACAGCTGACTGCCCAAACCCCAAATAGCATCTACTGATCAGGGCGTGGAGCATGAGCAAAAAATTCCATGAACTGGGGGTAGTTTATGCTCTTAATAATGAAGGAGTAGCATGTATGAAAAAGATAACATTCGAAGGGTGCAGTTAACCCCTTCCACACTCATGACGAGCTGGGCTCGTCATGGTGTAGCCTCCTCGCTCACTGATGACGAGCCCAGCTCGTCATGTAAAGTGCGATTTACAAAAACTCAGCATACGAGCAGAATAAGAGCAGCGCGCATGTGGTTAATGTAGTGTAATGATGTTGATGAGAGTGGGAGCCCAACATCCCTCCAAAGGGTGCCAGAATCCAAGGGTGGCAGAGTGTAAGGGGCAAGTAAAGTCATGGAGATTCCCATTTGTCAAGGGAGAACGCCTGCTGTCTGGGATGTAACCTTAGGGGGCGATCGATGCTCCCGCTGAGTTTTGAAGGAGGGCATTGTTGTCATTTGAGGCTTTAGAGGAAGAGTTCATAGAGCCACTGGAAGGTTCCCAGAATCTAACCGCCTATAGGGCCAATCTTCTGCTCATGTTGACTTGGTCCTGGGAAGGGGCAGTAAAGGAGACCGAGGTGCCACCCACAACTCCTGAGGGCAGCTTGGTTGCCTTCTGCGATCCTCAGTCCAGCCCCATGCTGCTGCTAGTTCTTTGAATAAGTGGGTACACTGGGCTACCATCACTTTGAGCCTCACCATAAAGAGTAGAGTGCATTTGATCCCATATCATGTAGCTTCCATTTAACCCTTAAAAAGGAGAACCTCTGTCTCTGAACTTCTAATGTGTAATCCGGAAAGATCAAGAAACAGTGGTTGTTCGACTGGATGTGCCCAGATTGCTGTGTTCTTTTTTTTTTGTCCTCATGTCAGCATGGCATTTTACAAGTCAAGGGCCATTATCTGTCACCCATATATCGTATGGACCTATGCATTTTCTCAGCCAAACCCTTAAAAAGGTTCTTTCATCCCAAAGGATAAACACCTCTTCCATTTTCTAATAAAATCATAGGACACAGAAAAAAAAAATGAAAAGAGACAAGCATTTCCGCATGGCGAGCTTGACCAATCTGTGAACACCTGCCACAGAGCCCTAGTCCTTGATAGATTACCATCTATAGCTGTTCTGCTTGTCCACCTGGCCACTTTCACCAGCCATTAGGATGAGGGGGTACGTAATCTGTCCAGTATTTACACATCTCTAATCTGGCCAGTAATAACAGGTAAAATAACAACCCCCTTTGTTTACTGTTAAGCCTTGTTTGCAAATCATGATTCACCCCGAAGAGCACAAGAGTTACTATTAATGTTAATGGTATCTTCAAGATGTCGCAAATGGTAGATTCCACCACCTTCCAATATTGCTCTATTTCAGGGCATGTAAAAAAATATGTATATCATTGACTTTTGGTGTTTTACATCTGTTACAACTAGGGATCGGTTGAGATATAAATGTGAATATTTTTTGCGGTGCCCAATATAATCTATTTATTGTAAAAAAAAGTTATGCCTTTTGAAATTTGCTGGTGTAACTAAAAAGTATTGTGCTTTTAGGGAGTGCTTCCAGAGTGATTGCAAATCCTCTTCCTGGAGTGTATCCTGCCAGATAGTGGGTAGGGGCTCTAATTACATTTCCCCCTACATGTACCACTTGCATATACCACTTGGAGACTTCTTTGTTCTTTTTTCTTGTATCCTGAATATCATTCTTGAAGTCCCAAAACGACCCTGTCTCATGGGGTATTGTGGAGAGCCATGAAGTTAGCTGAATATATTTAAAGTTAGATAATCTATTATCAGTCTTGGCTTTCAATACTTCCCAAGGGACCAGTTTGCCTTTGGATAACATTTCACCCCACTTGATCAACCCAGCTTACCTCAATATTAACTTGGATGCCATGTTCTGTCAAATATTGTGTCTCGTCCTTGTAGCAGAATATCCTGACCACTATGCAAGTGGAGAGACTCCCACTAGAGTGTGGCAAGCCGGCACCCAGTAAGCCCTTTCAAAAGAGAAGTAAGATGTGAGGGTTTGAGCGAGGATCAAGTCTTTTAACCGGTTCTCAAGGTATTAAATTATGTTACAGCCCTCTGAGAGGCTAAGAATATGAATATGGTTGCGATAGAAGCGGACCTCTGTATCCTCCTCTCTATGTTCTAGAATGCAGACCCTATCCTGTAGGTCCTACACTCAATCTTGGAGGTCTGTCTTTCGTGGAGGGAAACATCATTAACAACGAAGGCAGTACTACGCATAACGTTTACAACGAGGCACTTACCACGTAAACGTCTTTCCAACGCGTATGCCTTCAACGATGTCTCTACCACGAACAAAAAAAAAACGTAGGATTAAAAAGGCGGGTTGGGGGGGGTCTCCCCCCCCATAAAAAAACGATCCCGACGTGCCGAAGAAAACAGCGTCTTAAGAGAGGAAGCGGAATAAACTTCCGCTTCCTCTTTACGACGTAAGAGCGACGTAGTAAAGATGATGAGGGGAAAACGAATTCCGTGGTAACGCATGCGTGGAAAAGGCATGCGCTGCAACGGAATTTGTGGTAACGTCATATAACCTTCGTGGGTGCAGTTCCGCTGGTGTTTACTCAGTGGTGGTGACTAGCTTTGCAAGGCACCTCTGTGGTCATCTCACAGGAGGTTTACATCAGACTCTACTGCATCAACCTTCGCTTCCAGGGCTATGCAGCATGCTTCAACATCCTTTAGTGTAATGTCTTCTTTGTACAGTTGTATAGCTGACCAGCGCAGAGAAGAGCCTGAGCTGCATGGCAACTGGGTTCTAGGCCAGATGACTTTGGTGTCCCCGGTTTTGTGACCCCATGGAAGGAAAAGCTAGGAGTAGGTCTAGCTAGAAGGCAGTGGTGCAGCACAAGAGACCCAACCCCCTCACTCAACCATCCCCACCCAAGTTTCCTACCCTGGCCATTCTCCTTGTGAATGGTAGAGCCTAGTCTACAAGGGTCATACTCAGGCCCTCGTACTACAGGCCCAGGATGCACCATCTGCGCTAGGTCCTGTACTATGGCTCCCCCATCGGCACCTGATGGGGAGCTCACCAGACCCACTTCTTGGTGGTCCCCGAACTCACCAGGGGAGAAGGCAGGCTCAGCCAAGCCAGATCAAGGTGTCCTCAGCTGCAGGCAGTTTCTGGTGCAAGGTCCAAGTGAGTCTGCTGCCCCTGAAACAAAGCAAACACAACAAGATGATTGATGGAGCACTGAAACTTTTCATACACTCACCAGCAGTCACAATTGGATCTGGGTTGAATCCATCATCACTCTTTTGCTCACCTCGCCTCCCCAGTTCAGACCCAGCCATATGCAAATAAGTCTTGACCCTGTTCCTCATGGGAACAGTCCAGCCCGCCCTGCCAAGCGAGGTCTTTCCTGGACTGGAAACAAGCCTACTGGGACCAGTTTCGGGGTAACACCCCTCTTCAGCCAAGCTACCTTGAATACAGTGGCAATGTGAGCAATGGACACATGATTGAGCATACCTTGCCAACATAGGGAGAACAAAGCAAACACAATAAGATGATGGACGGAGCGCTGATAATTGTCAGACCTTCACCCCCATTCACTATTATACCAGGGTTGAATCCATCATTGTTCTTTTGCTTACGACCAGCCATCTGGAATCACCAGGATGATCCGGGTCTTGGTCACTTCAGTTCTCAGAAGGGGGCCTCACCCGACTCAGTGGCCCATGAGGCTCTGCAGATCCTTCACTTAGTCACTCTTACTGGAACTCATGAATGGCCTCATTTCCACTGGGGTATGATAACTTCAAAGAGTATCATGCCACATGTGAGTTCACCACTCGAAAAAAAAAGTCAAGATATCCCCGTCAGTGGTAATGTTCCCCATGAGGTTTTTGAGGATGTAGTGGTGGGAATGTCAGTCCATCGGTGGGGGGGGGGGGTCGGGGGGGAGCTTTAATTGGAGACTGGAGTTGCCTTGACATTGTCTACCTCCATTTCCTTCAGCCTTATCCTGCTCTTACAACCTTTTGTTTACTCCGATCAGCTCATCTACCCTGAAATTGTATGGAAAGACTTTAGGCTAACATTACTGCAATCTCCTTTATTGCCACTACTCACAGCAGCCCCTTTAAAGGATACAGATTTAACAACATTCAATCCGAATAAATGGCCAGAAACCCACCCATCTTCCTTCTTTTTTGCTGCTGCTCACAGAGATAAGTAGTTTTTCAATGACATGTACTAAGCATACCAGTAAGGAAGTGATTACTTTTACTAATGGTATTCCGATATGAGTGTTTCAACTATGAAGTAAGTGTGGAGATTTTGATGGGTTTAAAATTCCTGTTGTTATGAGTTTAGCTTGTGACTATTTGAGAGTTAGTTGTGAATGGCATTGTTTATCAAATCATACATGTGTGTATATGTTTTTCAAGTCCTTGTCACATTAGGCATGGGAATTATATATCAAAGATAATGTTAAAAACTGAGGTTTCAAAAAGTAGTTGGGAATTCAAATACAGTGTTTGTGTTGTTAGTTGGTAGATGAGCGGCTCTATTGGCACGTGAGCTTGAGCTGAGGCTGTGCACCGCATTCGAGTGGGTTACAAATGCTAGAGTGGGGAGTGTGAGCAGAGTTGTAGGCCTCCGCGATAGACAGTGCCTGTAGGCTGCTCATTCTTTCTAATAAAGAGAAAGTTAACACAAATAAGTTTCAGTGACAGAAAGTTATGGCTTTCGGTATCATTAATGCATTTATGCTGCTCACTGTATGCCATCAAGCAGGAAATGGGTCAGAAGCCTCAATACGAAACACCCGTAGAGAATGAAGAAGGTTTCAGTTTTGAGGGGATTAAAATGCATGTCTGCAATTTTAGAAGTTTGGGATCAGCTCATAACAAATGTAAAAGTTAATGATAGATTGGGGTAGGAATGTCGTTTTCTACTTTAAATTGCTGTTGCATTGTGTGTTTTTTTCAGAACTGGTGGCAGATAGCAGTCAAGTGGTTAAGGGCTTGTTGATTTGGTTTCTATTCAGTGACGATTTAGGGTTGTATTCCACTCTGTATTTGGGTTATAGAAAGAATAAAGTAAGTGGTATTTGGGGAGTGGTTCTTAATTTCTGATCAGAAAATAAATATGACGGAGGCAAACCTTATGGAGAAAATGAATGTTTCCATAGAAGATAAGATAGGTAGTATGCTGAATAAATTCTCAGCAGATTTAGATAAGAAAATGGAAAAAAGGATAGATGATTTACTACAATCAAGAGGGATTTCAAATCAGGAAGAAAGATTTTGGTCTGCTGGAGCGGGCCCAATAGTTAAGAAAGGAGGTAAGGTGAGCAGGAAATGTAAGCACTTGGAGGGGGATCGGGCAAAAGCAAAGCAGAGTAATTCTGTAGTGGCAGACGTTGGGTTTGGTGGCTGCACAAAACAAGTTAGTACGAGGACACGCATGGGGACCAGAAAAAGGGTCCAGAAAAGGCAAGTGAAAAGCCATTATGTTTGTGCAGGCATACTACTGTCCTCTGCAATGATTCATCTGGCGGTGTAGAGGTAGAGTTAAGTTGTTCATCAGGTTTTGAGTCTGATGAGAATGATGTTGCCACTGTACAGCAGGCAGGACAGGTAAAAGGGTTTAAAAGTGATGGGTCCACTCCCTTACAGAGCCGCTGGGAGATTTTATGTTTGACCTAATGCTCATAAAGCATTCACTTTACCTTTAGGGGTCACTGGCACCAAATGTGGTGAAATATGTCGGGACATGGCTGCATAAGCAGATCCCTAAACATGTGAGACTGGCATGAGGATCGGAGTGCCCAAGACTGAACTTGGGCAATACAATTTCTATGACTCTAGACCTTGATGCTAAGATTTTAGTATTCATTGAAGGGGGATTGGACCTTCGAAAGTGTTTGGACAAGGGTCTAAGGATGTGCCAAGATAGATTATTGGACTTCACGGCCCCACTAACGAAAATATTTGTTATGGCAGAAGAGGCATATATTGCTAAGAAGGCTCTGGATGTTGAGGAGTTAAGAGAGTGGTTCCAGAGGTCAGTGTGTCTCCTAGCAAAATGCAAACACAGTCAGATCTGTTGAGAGAAGAAAGCACCTGCTATTTAAATAGACCCAAAGTTAGTTGAAGTGGCCAATAATGAGGCAGGCCATGAGGCAAATGGTATTCTCTTTGGTGACACTTTTATTAAGATGTCCAAGTATGTTGGGAGATTTAGTTTCCTGCAGAAGTCTCGGCTGGAAATTAAAAAAGGTCTTTGACCGACAGGTTTTTAGTGGGTTGGGTGAGCGAGAGATCAATTCCTTGGCTGTGGACAGGGCATTAATAGAATTTTTTTCCCTAGGATACAAGACCTACCGGTACCAGACCTCCTACCACCCAGGAAATTTGTATCCCCTGAAAAGTTTGGAGGAGGTTGTAGAACCCAAGATTCGGTAAGACAAGACTCTTGTATTGTTCAGTCAAAATTGGACTGCAGACTTTCTCAATTTTTTCAAAGTTGGACACAAATACCAAAAGATCCATGGGTTTTAGAGATGGTGTTGAGCTACCTTATACATTTTATGGAGGAGCCAGTTCTGTACTGGCTTCCAGAAATTATAAGATTCAATTCAGGTCCTTCAGCTTTGCTGAGCAGGAACATTCTAGATTTAGAGATGAAAGGCACAATCGTGGAAGTGAGAAACTATCTGAAGGGATTCGTAAGCAATATTTTCCTTGTGGATAAGAAAAATAAAGGGGTGAGGCATGTCATAAACCTAAGGTATCAGAACATCTGGGTTGTATACCATCACTTCAAGATGGAAGGAATGCATATGCTAAGAGATGTGTTACAGGTAAGACCGGATGACTCGATTAGATTTGAAGGATGCTTATCTGACGGTTCCAGTATGGGAACCACATCAAAGGTTTCTTCAGTTCAGATGATTGAATATAATGTGGAAGTTTGTTTCTCTTCCATTTGGACTATCTTCCATCCTTTCATGTTTTACGAAGGTGCTTCGTCCTGTGGCAGCATTTTTAAGAGAACAAGGGGTGCGTCTCATAAACTATTAGGACAATATTTTGATAATGATCCAGGACAGATCAAAGGCAGAGGAGCACACAAGGAGAGCTGTGCTGTTGTTGGAGGATCTCGGTTTTGTGGTCAACAGGTAAAATTCATGTTTAATACTGAGTCAGAAAACTGTCAATTGAAGTTGACCAAGGAGAAATTGAAAAGAATAAGAAAAGAGATTCCGCAGGTGTTGGATATTAAAAACAGTTCTTTAAGAATGCTAGTGAAAGCGGTAGGTCTGTTTTCTTTTATTATTCAGGCTATTTTTCCTGGATCTTTGAATTATTGGGCTCTTCAGAGGGTAAAATTAAAATCCAGGCACTTGAGAAATGATTAAAAAAATTCAGAGCAGATTGTGCTTACAGTGGAAGCGAAAGGGGAGCTGGATCAGTGGTTAAGGAATATGGAGACTTGGAATGGGAAAGCTATCTTTGGAGAGAAACCAGAGATCATTATAAAGTCAGATGCGAGTTTGACATTTTGGGAGCTCACTGTGGTGTGATTTCAATAGGAGGCGTTTGCCAGAGAGGGAAAGAAGGCTCCATATAAATTGTCTCTAGCTTTTGGCAGATTCCTTTGCAATTAGGAGTTTTACAAAGCACAAGGCACAAGGCTCACTGTTTAGTACTCTGCAGGATGGACGATGTATCAGCTATGAGATAAGTGAACAAGTTGGGGGGTCTGCAATCAAAGGATCTGGCGGAGCTAGGAAACATTTTCTGGGATTACTGTTTGAATAAGAATGTTCTACTGCAGGTGGAAAACATCCCAGGAATGAAGAATGTGGAGGCAGGTAGTCATGGAATTACTGGGAATCCAGTGATTGGAGACGGCACAGGTCAGTTTTTATAAAACTGAAGCAGATTTGGGGTCCTTGTCAGGTGGATCTGTTTGCAAACAGGTTGAATACCCAATGGGTGAAGTTCTTCAACAGGCGTCTGGATCAGGAGTCAACAGGAATATATGCTTTCAGGCAGGGGTCTCAGTGCTTATGCATTCCTGCTATTCTCGATGATTACTAATGTAACTTGAATGGTGCACAGGAGGAAGGAGACAGTGGTATTGGTAACACCTCTATGGAAGTCACAGGTTTGGTACCTGATTCTTTTGTCGCTGTTGATAGAATTCAGGAGATTCTGTTGGGACCATTAGGAGAAATGCACGAGTTGGTAATATCAGATTATTTGAGGCTGAAAGGTTGGAAAATGTCAGACGTATCTGGGAGGTGACAGGACTTTTGCAGGAAGCTTCAGATCTTATTAAAGAATCCTGGGCTCCGGGCACCAGGAAGATGTATAGATTGGCATGGCTGGAATGCGTTTGCTGGTGTGTGGGGTGGGATTTTGAGCGGTGAATTATTTTGATTGATTGCATGCAGTAGAGGTGGTTAACTATTTGACTCATTTATTTAAATCAGGTCTGGCTCACAGGACCATTAATGTGCATAGATTTGCTATAGCTGCAAGACATGTTTTGTTGAATGGTGTTTCCAAAGGGCCGGATGTTTTGGTTAAGCAGTTGATGAGGAGTGTAAGAGTTTCTTAACCTCCAGTTTCAAGATACAAATCTGTTTGGGATGTATCTAAAGTTGTTACCTATCTGGGAAGATTAAATACAAATGCTGAATTGAAATTGAAAGTTTTTTCTCATAAGCTAACTATTTTGCTGTGTTTACATTTACTTAGGAGCGGTTAAGATGTAAGAGCATTGGATTTTTAGAAGTAGACAAGTTTTGTGTAGTTCGTAGCGTAAAAGAGTATGACTGGTGAAATTCCCAGTTATGCATCTTATCAGAACATCAAACATTAATGTCTTTTAATCATCCGCTTAAGGCTGTGTCATCACCTGCTCTTGCGCATTGGGTAAAAGAGGTGATGAAAAATATGGGTGTTTTATAAGTATGGTTGGTGCACATGCTGTGAGTGGTTCTACTGCATCAAAATCATGTATACTGGAGGGTACATTGGAGGACATTTTAAAGTGTGCAGATTGGTCGAATGATGCAATTTTCAGTAGGTTTATTTTAAACCTGTTGTGAGTGTAGCTTCTTGCCTATTGGAGAGGCTTTAAACTTGCATTAATATTAGCCTCTGGTCTTGCCATAAAATGTAGATTTTCACAACTTTGCTGGTCAGAAAAGCTGGATTTTTTTAAAGATACTCAAGCTAATATTATCCCTCCCTTTTGCCCAACCCTCTATTTATGGCTGTTGGTTTTTTCGTATAGTTCATGCACAACAGTAAGAAGATGGAAGACATATAGAGCTACTGTAAATAAAGCTATTCCAAATTCAGGAGAATGTTGTTTGGACTTTGATCCTGTTGAATTTTGGAGGTGTTTTGGAAACCTTTTAATATTTGTTATGTTTGGCAGTATGCTAAAAAAGAAGGAAAGTATGCCTGGGGGTTATGGCCTTTGGTTGAGATTGAAGTTTTGTATTCTTTTAAAGGGGCTGCTGTGAGTAGTGGCAAGAAAGGATATTGTCATACTATTAGCCTTCATGTCTTTAAAAATCCATATTTTCTGACAATCAAAGCTGGGGCAAATTCTACTCTCCCTCTAGACTTTCTGAACCTCAATTCCACCTTCCTATTTTTGCTAAAGTAAGCTCAGACATGTATCATTATGGTAATAAGGCCAAGTTGGACTTGATAAGCACCACAGCTCTGCGTTCCAGTCTCTGGATGGAGTATCTAGAAAATGATTAGATTTTTGTACATGCTGACTTGCTGTGCACCAACTATTGCTGACTTGCTGTGCACCAAATATTAGCTGCATATGCAGGTCAATATGGCGGGTTTTGCCCAGATGAAGCATCTTTCATTTAAGAAAGTATTTTCCAAGTTGCAACGTAAGGATTCTTAGATGACTCTCACAACGTGCATCCCACGTTGTATCCAAGATGAATTGAATACTCCTGTCTCTACGCCACTGAAACATAATTGTAGACATTTTACATTGAATTATTTTCCCATTTGGTAATTCCAAGCAATTTGGAAAGATTTCAGAACCATATTTTGCCGCAGTGATTTGTTTTGAAGGGAGAAGCCTTTGACACAATTTTGAGACAGGTAATTGTTTCTTCGAAAGGGACAATCCAAAATCACTTATCTATTTTGTGCATGTTAATGTTTATGTAGATACAATCATTTTATATCAGCCTTTTGTCAATGCCCAATGCATGCACCTCTTTAAATACAATTATTTTGATGATTCACTGTATGGCATTTTTATGGGACACACTGGCAACGTGACTAACATTTTTTGACTTTCAGCCCAGAGGGCTGCAGCCGTGTGTCTTTTGTCAATTGTGGATTTTGTATTAATGGTTATCTTTTACATTGTTTTAGATTGCCTTTCAGTGCGTTCTTAACTTGTAAAGGTTTTAATTAACTAGGCAATTTCGATTTTGGATTTTGAAAACTAGAGGTATTGCAATAGGGTTTTTATGGGTTGTGGGGTCAATTAATGAACACATGAATATGCCATTTACAAAGTGTACAGCTGTCAATGGATGTCCCAGTGCTCAGCAGCAGACAGAAGGAACAATGGTTATCTAATGAGACGCAGCATGACTAAAATAACCAGGGGGCATTATATCAAGACAGGCGATACAATTATTGCCGTTTTAGCGGCAGAAAACTGCTGCTAAAACGGCGATAATGGGCTTGATAATATACTCTATGGAATTCCATTTGAAGCCCATGTTAAATGTGAAGGACATCTAACATGGGATTCAATTGGAATTCCATAGAGCATATTATCAAGCCCATTATCGCCGTTTTAGCGGCATTTTTCTGCCGCTAAAACAGCGATAATTTTATCGCCTGTCTTGATAATATGCCCCTAGGTTTTAAGCCTTTACTTAAATGGCGATTCAACAGGCGAAGCCAGAATAAAGGAAGGCAGAGCATTCCAAAGTTTGGGGGGCATGTAGAAGAAGGAACATATCTTGGGATCTCAAGAAGCAAATGACAGCACACGGATTCTTCTATCTCAGCATTCAGGTCTGATCATTAAATAACCCCACCATTGGTGCAATGGACCTTTGTTCCTCCACAAGTGGAATATTGAGAAGGAGCAATCATTTAAATAAAACTTTCATAAACAACAAAATCCATTTAAGGTGTTATAAAAGTCACTAAAGATAAAATGTAAGAGTGAAAGGCTTTTATTTTTAATCTAATAAGATTTGATTGTCTTATGTTGTAAATATTTATATTTTAGTCATCATTATTACAAATTAAAACGACCCATTCATTGGTATTTCAAAACAAGGTAAAATACAGAGAAAGTGATGCCTGAAACGCTGTTTGCTGCCCTGGGCTGCTGTCGGGCAGTCTTTTGTTTTTCGCGGTAACCTGCTCCTTCTCGCCGCATTGCCCTGGTGGGACTCGTGATCCCAGGGTACCCCGCCACTGAATTGCTCACAGCTGCTGTGTTGGGGAGGCGCTGACACTGCGCTATAAAGCGCCGCCTTGCCCCACGCAGTGTAAGATGCCTGAAACGCTGTTTGCTGCCTTGGGCTGCTGTCAGGCAGTCTTTTGTTTTTTGCGGGAACCTGCTGTGCTCGCCGCATCTCCCTGGTGGGACTCGTGGTCCCAGGGTGCACCGCCACTGAATTGTTCACAGCTGCTGCCTTGGGGAGGCACTGACACCGCGCTATAAAGTGCCCTCTTGCCACACGCAGCACGTGACGTGCCCGGGCAAAGCCCGGGTCATGGGCGGGCCCGTCCTAGCCCGTCATCGCCAGGAAGAGGCAGGGCAGGGCCACCCCCCTTTCATCCACCATCATGGTCTCTCTCTCAGGTACTGTTTTGTGATATTTAACTTTTCCTCTTGGGCAGTAGAGACACTGAGTGGTGCCTGCTAATTTGGAACATTCTGTGCTACGCTGAAGGAGTTGTGAACTGACTATTCATATCACACTTGCTACTGCTAATTTTACTGGTTTACAGACCCTGTCCTGTGTGCCCGAACTTTGCACTGCACCTTGCACTTTAGCGTAATCTCTTCGATTAGTTGTTTCCTTCACATGCTGCTGATCACTTTTTAATGTATTGTGCACTTTTTTTTGAGGATTGTAACAACGGTGTTGTGGAGTTCTTGTTTTAGTTATTTTAGTACTGTGTGCTCTCGCCTCGACTTGCATTTTTGCACATTGCAAAGGGCAGATGGCTAAGCTTAAATCAGCCTGCAATAATGGTTCTCCCACCACAAAAAAAGGGCTGAGGATGCACAAAATCAATATTGGCTCAGGGAACTCATGGCAGGCCCTCACCATCTGCCCCGCCCCCAAGTGTTGATAGTGAGGGAAATCTACCTTTTATGAATCCGACTATGGCAGGGCAATTATCCATGGGCTCTGAGGAGGGGAACTTCTGGATAAGGTTAGAAACCATGCTATCCACGCTACTAGACCCTAAGTTAAAAAAAAATATGTGCAATAGAAGGGAGGTTAGCCCAACTAGAGGGAATTAGCAGCTGTAGCCCTCTACCCACCCTGGTAGTGAGTCCACTTATCAACATTGTTGATACAGCAAGGAGGGAAAAGGAGATACCATGGAGAGGGCAGAGGTGGGGCTATTACAAGAACTATTGCTATCGGTGAGGCACAATAAAAGAACAGGTGTAACACTAATGGGCCTAGTGTTGCTGACATGGGGGCTATTTTTTGCCAGCTCCTTAGTAGAGAAGGATCATCAAGGTCCTACAGGGGAAAAGGGGCTGGAGAGAAGGGACCATCATAGTCCGAAACTCCCAACAATAGACCTACCACCTGAATCTACCCCATATGTAGTGGTACTGGGGAATATACCTCCGCTTACAACCGGGGTTATTGAAGATTTTGTCCAATTAAAGAACAAACTCACTCTTTGGTTCTCACACAACACCACTGTGGGCCACCGTGTATCCAAAAATATCTTAATGGCACGTAGGGTCCATTGGATAGGGAACTCACTTTAAATGGACAGTGGAGATTGTGTCATCGTAAATTTTGATAACCCTTTCACGGCTGGGCATCTTCTATCCAAGGATTTTAGTCTCACACCATTAACTGGCTCCGTTATCAAGGCTCTCCCATTGATTAATTTGATAACACAGCTCGTTATAGGGAGATGCCAGAGCAGGGCTTTAGGGCACAACAACTAGGAGGATGGACAAACATACAAGTTCCTTGGCAACAGCTACCCACCCCAGTTCATTTTGCACGGGAAGATGAGGGACAGTTACTTAGCCCTTAAACATTGGATCTGGAAAATAGATTTGCAGCTCTATCTGGGTTTGGAAAACTGCGATTGACTTCGGATTCCTGTAGTTTCCGGCCCCCCGTTAGCTACTCCCACATACTTTAATGGAACCAGCCCTGACGCATGCTGACGTGAGGCCCAACAACTTCTTATCCGGGAATATTGCTGGCTTGGCCAACAAATTCCAAGATCCCTGTTGGGTATGTTTTGTGAAATAATATACTATAATTATCCTACAAGAAACATGGTCAGTGGATTGCAATCGTTTTTAGAAGGTTACAAGGCATTCTGTGTTCCGGCCACTCCTTCAGCGAGAGGCAGGCCAAGGGATGGCTTGGTTACTTACATTTCCGTGGCTGTGGATTGCAAATTGCACGTGATTTCAACCCCATATCGGGGAATTCTGGCACTGTCAGCAACTAGGAGGGACACTAGATGAGGAATCCTTAACTTCTACAACTCGGAGGTTTGTCCGCCAGGGGATTGTAATATTACTAACTTGGGAGGATTTATAAAAAAATCAATGGGCACAGGTTCTTATAACCTCCTGGTTTCTGGGGATTTTATTTTTGCACCCCTGTGGTAACCCCTCATTTTCTTGCATTTCTGAGTTAGGTTGCCCCCATATGTCGGGTTTCATTTTGAACACCACCCTCAAGGGGAATTGCTGAATGACATGCTGAATGATCTTGATATCGTGGTTATGATGTCCTTAACCAACCCATTTACCAAGTTCCCTACACCAACATTCAAAGGGAATTGTAGAGGAACTTGTATTGATTTAATCCTTATCTCTGCATCGTTACAATCCTTTTTTATTGTTTTTACTATTTTAGACAGTGAATTTAGTGACCATAATCCTATATCAATTAATGTGTTGGGCCCATTAGCTCTAAAACCACGTAGGGCCATCCCTAGTTGCATGCTGAAACCGAAAGATGGTAAACGTAGATTAAAGTGGTCCCAAGTATTGCCTGATATTTTCTATAATAATGTGAAGTTATCTTGTGCCCATGAACTGGAACTATATACATCTGAGAGGTTTACCCAAAACGAAGTCCTTGGCGTCTATGAAGCATTAGCAACAAAAGTAGAGGAACTGTTATGTGTGCCGTGTGGTGGCACTGCCACACATTGCCCCAGATGGTTTGACTCCTATTGCTCCAAATCAGCTAAGCGGCTGAGGGAAGCTCTGGCGGCCAAACCAAGAATTCAATCTGAGGTGTGAGCATGCAGAACAGATTACAAGTTAGCCTTGGCTAAACGCAGGGGAACCTTGAAGGTATAAGCCTGGAAAGAGCTGATTGACTCCAGCACACTGAGGAATAGCTCAAGGTTCTGGAGTCCTGTGAATGGGCCTCTGTTTTGCAAGGATGATGGGGATGGCATGGTGGCCCACATCACAGAGTAGGAGTGGGTAATTCATTTTCAATCTATGTTTGATTGCCCGCTCGAGCTCAACCAAAGTGAACCCAGGAACAGGAAGGACGCTGTGATCAGCTTCAGAAGGAGTGAGATCATGGAAGGGATCCTAGGGCTAAGCATCAACAAAGCTCTAGGCCCTGATGGGATCCCCTCTGACTTATTTAAGTCAGATTCCTCATTCTGGACCCCGATTCTAGAGTCCCTATTGAATGCTGCAGCAAAGAACGGGTGTCCCCAGTCCTGGGCTTCCTACACTATAGTTCCAGTTTTTAAAAAGGGTAACAGAAATAGCACTCATTGCTACAGACCTATCGCGCTTATCAATTCGGTGGTCAAAGTGGTGGGTCGGGTCCTTTTAAAAAGACTAACTGCATGGGCAGATGAGAATAGGATTTTGTCGGACACCCAATACGGCTTTCGGCCGGGGCGTTCCACTGTTGCCCAATGTCTCATCTTATATATGGTACTGAGTAAATATACTGTTGCACATTCTGGCACCATCCACCTTGCTTTCATGGATCTGCCATCCACTTTTGACTGTGTCAACAGGCTCAGGCTGTGGCAGTCCATGGGGGCAATGGGGGTGAAAGACAGCATTGTCAACTTTCTCGAGGACCTGCACTCTTCGACCACAGCTAATGTTAGGTAGTCTCAGAATTTAAAGGTCACTAAGAACATTGAGATCAAGAAAGGAGTCAGGCAGGGCTGTATTCTGGCGCCATTTTTATTTAATTTTTATATTAATGAGATAGAAAGTATGCTGCTGGCAACCGGGGCCGATTTCCCCTACGTAGGACGGCGGGGTAGTCCTGTTCTGCTTTACGCAGGTGACGCAGTCCTATTATCGAGAACTGAATTGGGTCTACAAACCTCTTAACTGTTTTTCTTGGGATTTATGACTGACCAGGACTTAACCATTAACAACTCAAAGTCCTATGTCATGAAAGTAGGGAAACAAACTAAGAGGAACTTTCAGTTTAGATCAGGTAACAATAAAATTCCTCATACAAGTGTTTTCTCTTATCTAGGGGTCTTATTCAATGAGCAATTAAAATAGGACACCCCGACTCAGAGGAAAAAAGGGGATCTTGCCGGGTCAATGCAGCAATTTTTAACTTTGCATCTAAAGTGGGGAAGAAGCCCACAGGAGCCATGTTACAAGTTTATCAATCTAAAAGTGTAGCGACAGAACCTCTGGTAGTGAGATCTGGGGGCACACAAAAACAAAATCCCTCCAGGTTGTGGAAAATAGGTTTCTAAAACAATTATTGTGTGTCCCACAAGGAACCTCGAACCTGGCAGTCCATGAGGAATTGGGAGTCTCCTACCTAAGTGACAACCTAGCTCTGCGCCCCCTGATCTTTTGGTTAAAGTGTTGGTTAAACGATGATTTAATTCTTACCAAAGAGATTTTAAAATAGTCCCTGTCACTTGACAATATGGCTCGCATCCCCTGGCTTAATTATATTAAAAGAGGGTTTGAACAGATTGGGCGGGGCGATCTATTCTCTAACCCAGATACAATTGTGAAAAGGGATGTGGAATCAATAAAAATAGCTTTTTTAAACCAAAGGCGATTGGATCGGGAGGCAGAAGAGGTACAGAAACCGAGGGTCCAGGCATACCTCCCTGAATCTTTTTCATTTATCTTTGGCTAGTCCCAAGGGGTCTACAAGAGGTGAAGTGCTAGCTCCCTGTGGCTGCGACTGAAAGTCTCCACAGGCTTCGCTGCACTTCATGTTTTTATGTAACCTGTATGCAGTCCCCAGAAGTTAGTCCTTAGTTCCTATTTTAAAGAAAATGAATTTTAATCAAGTTAGACCAGCACTTATGTATTTACAAATGTTGAAGGATGACTGATTTTTTTTTATTGTAGGATTTTTAAAAGCATCCTTGAGATTTAGGCACTTTAAAGACGTTTAGCATATTTATTCAGACTTGCTTATGAATGATTCACTGTGCAGATGCGGCACAATGTCCCTTCCTTTTTATTTTATGTTAATAACAAAATGTTTGTAAGTATATGTGTATCTGTCTGACTTCTATGGTTTTTTTCTGCAAATGAAAACCGAATAAAGTTTATTGAATTGAATTTACTATTACAAATAGAATAGAAATAATACAACAAGCGTGTTCCATAAAAGGATTTCCCTAATCTAAATTAAGCTTAAGAACAGCAATTTCTTAATTAAGCCAAGGAAAAATGTTGTCAGATAAGAAACCCAATAAAGAGTTCTGAGAGAATATAGTTCATAAGCATGACGCTCTTACACTTAAGCAATCAAGTGTTTTGCCAGCTGTAAAGTATTCTCAGCTTTAAATAAGCAGATATCTTGTGAAAACACAAGAGACATAATCCTAAAGAGAGGTACCTTCCTCTAGGAACACACCATAAACTGATTCTGCTAAACCAAAAGTTGAAAGAGTTGATGCACTCCTCATACTCAGCATCCAATTGGAAATTGAACACACCCCTGGGAGCAGGTAAACTCCCTAGTTTCTTACGTCAAGAATCAAGTCCATGAAAAGATACTTTGTCGACGTTTTGCGGTTCAGACAGTTCTTCCCATGAATCATGCTTCCTGGCATCTTCTCTCCACCCAGTGAGAACCACACTATCAGTTGTCTAATACATAACAAATGCCTATTTACTAACTAACAGAAGGCTAGACGGGGCTTCTGGAAAGTTACAGCATCTGCAGTGGAAGAGAAAAACATGTTGTGCAAAATAAAAGTTCAATGTGAAAATCAGGTCTTTCTATTTTAATATATAAATTGATGTTAATATGGCATAAGTAGTAAGGCTAACTTAAGTCAGCAGTTTATTATTTCTTTTGTATTCTTGTAATGCCTAAGTATGCTTACCTTCTACAAAAATTGCGTTTATAAAACACATTTATTTGGTCTAGACATTTGCACTTTCGATTTAAATGCATTTTTTGTGAGCAGATTGGGGAATTTCGCTCCATCACAACTAAGCAGTAGCATTCTGAACCGTGTGGAAGGATGTAATCAAGTTAAACAATGTTCAGATAGTCAAGTCAAAAAGTGATTAGGGCATGTATAACAGTTTTCTTGGCACATTCAGGGACCAGGCTCAAAAAATACTTTAATCTTTTTAAAATGGAAAAGTGTGTGCCAAACACAGATTTTACCTAAAGGGGCAAACAAGAGGATACTGTGAAATCTGACACCCAGATTCCTCAACTGCTCCACTGAAGTTTGGTAGAGCCAAGATCCTCAGGCCACCAGGCAGTTCTCCAAGGAGAAAGGAAACAGCGACTTTATTTCATCCAATTAGCCAAGTATACAAGACAAGATTGGAAGGTTTGCTGAAAATTGCTGTTTGTCTGAGTGGAAGACAGCAAGAGCTGCATGTCCCCGGCATAGGACACAACCTTAAACCCCAGAGCCTGAATAATGTTGGCCAGTGATGCCAAATAGAAATTTAAAAGAGTTGGACTGAGGGCAGACCCTTGTGGAACACCATAAGGAAGAGGCTTGATGAAGAGAGGAACGGAGGCATAAAGAGAGATTGAGATTGATCAGATAGGAAGGACCCGATCCATTGTTGTGCCAGACCACCAATGCCACATTCAGTTAACTGCTGCAACAGTATGTGATGTGAAACAATATCAAAGGCGGCAGTCAGATCCAAAAGGATTAATGTTAAACCTAGCATTAGATAAAATGGCAGTGGGACAAGGGTCTGAGTGGGGGCCTGACCGGTAATTCAAAATGGCTTGTGCTGACACATTAAAAGAGATAGAACTCAAAAGCAATAAGAGAGGAGCCCTTGGAGGATCTGGGCAATGTATTGCAATCACCAGGTGCGACGTAAAGGTTCATATCCTAAAACTGATCATAGATTTATTCCACATAGCTCTTCTGAATGGGGGATTACTTGAGCACAAACTTTGGGAGGCATAAATGATTGAACAATTTAAAAAATCTGTTTCGAGGTATTCAAAGCAGTGGCAATTTGATTGGAAAAATACTCTTATTAGCTGCAGGATTATCTATACGAGCCTGTTTTTAAACAGCTTTCTCATTGGCCCCATAACCTTTCCTCGATCGACATTCCAATTTATTTGCAGCTGGATTTAATACAGGTGAGCATTGGAGTAAACCCCAGGGTAGAAGGACAATACCTTGCTGGTGATTTATTCTGACTGGGGCAATTAAATCTAATGCCATAGTTAGCCAGTAATTGACCAAAAGAGTATCGCAATCCTAAACTCCACTTTGTTGCAGAGCAAGGGGCAATAAAATGGATGCCAAATTGACTTCACTAACTTTATGGCCATGGCGAGAACAAGCAAACTAGAATGAGGGTGTTCTTGGGAACGAGCCCCCTCATGGGACAATATAGCTATATCTAGCGTTTTCACATTTTGCCCCATTTTGCTGCCAAGCCACAGATTTTCAGGTAACGTGCCCTTCTGATGATAGTCATGAAGTATATTAGAACCTTGGAATATTCAGAGCTCCATTGAAGTCAATCAAGTGGCTCAGGCTAATATTTATTCAATATTATACAAGAGAGAGGGGACTCCCAGGAAGTTATTGATTCGGGTGTAGTCAGAGGGTCCCGAGATGAAGTACAGCACACTACTTTACTCTGCCCCGGTCAGAACTACAGAACACACCCTCCCTCTTTGGAAATATTGCTATCAGAAACTTAAAATATGGGACGAAATTCAGACAATTGTTTGTTGATGATGTTGTGTTTTAATTGAACTAATACAGTGCAAAGTTAAAAGAATCATACTATTGATTTATTTATATTAATACTCAACATTCTTGTCCCAATGTAATGAATAGCTGGTTTTGAGGGTCACAAACATTTATAAATATAATGACTGATAGCAAACTTTAGTCACAATATAATAATTTGTTGGTGGTATCAAACTCATTTTAGGAACTGTGATGTCTACTAATTTGATCGTGCTCTGTCAAAAATGCTGATCCTCTCTGCAGGGATTTGAAGAACTGTGTTTGAAGGTAAATGTTTTTTCTCATGATTTTCTCAGAGACGTTATGAGGGTGCTCCAGAAACTAAAATGAAGACTGATTTTCTATAAACTCTCAAATATCTACCTTGTTCATGTCAGCAGAAAAGTCTTGCATGCCGAGAGAAACATGATCTGCAGTAGCTATACCACAGAGTTTTAAGGTATTGTAATAATCAACTAAAGTGCTAACATTCTGTATTCAAGACAAACGTGTCACTCCTGATTGCCATTTTGTTGGCATAGAAGCAGCTTGAATTTAAAGCTTTTGCAGTGGTGCAAGCTAAGGTAAAATAGCAACCAGGTGTTTGTTCTTATATGAAACCAGCTGGTTAAAAAAGTGTGATGTGAGGTATTGGCATTTTGTAATTTAAGGCATAATGTATACTTTAAAGGGTCTAAAAATAGATAATGAGAGAGAGCGCTACCTAAGCCCAGCAATCCTTTTCCACATCTGTTTACTCAGGCTCCTCATATTTTCCTCCGTAAAATTAAAATAGCAACATTGTGATAGGCACTCAAGGTTTTTTTTTTTTATTCTGTTTCAACGTATGTAACTAAGGGGCATATTATCAAGGGGGTTTATCCCCGCTTTTTTGGCTTTAAAAGCCAAGAAAGCGGAGATAAAATTATCTCCCTATTACCTAGCTGTCGCTAACACCAGTTAGCAACAGCTAGTAGGAGATAGCGACCATCTTGGGCCCCACTTTGCATGTCAGTGATATTTATCACTAATGACATGCAAAGTGGGCGTGCCAAGATGTTAGCGACTGGAAACAGTCGCTAACATCGCTATCTCCTATTACCAACTTTTGGAGATATTCGCGCTAAGCGCGAATATCTCCAAAAGCTAACACCTGCCCTGAGCAGTTCTTAGCCATGTTATCCAATGGGAGGTGGATAACATGGCTAAGAGCATTAGCTCGCTAATGCATGAATATCGCTGCAGCGATATTCATGCATTGCGGCCGATTTTTATCGCATTTGCGATAAACCTTGGTAATACCAAGGTTTATCTGCGATAAAAATCGCTGCGGCTGGACGATGATTTTTTCACGCTAACCAAGAAATAGCGATAATTATCGCTATTGCTTGGTAATAAGCACCTAAATTTCTTTAGAGGTGCAGGGAGCTGTTACAGCTAAATCATTTATTTAAAATAATAGATGTATGCTCCAGTGGGTAGCACAACCCATCCAATGAGTTGCTGTTTGGATATTTATTTATGTCTTTGTATTTTTTACCACTTCCTCTTATCAGTAGTTGCAGCATCCTGCCTGAATATTGCATTGGCTTCAAATATTTAATAATGTGAGTTAAATATTAGGAAATTGTTTAATATATTTTGAAATATATATTTATTGTCTATACAAATGTCCTCCTGTGTACCTTACACACAGCTCCATACAAAGATAACTGAAACATATTTTCAAATTATTGACATTGTATGTCACACAAACCAATGAGGGTACTATTTTAAAACACAATGGGGCATATTCACAAGGAGCTATCGCCGAATTAAGTTACCTCCCCATTCGCAAGGTGGTGATAACAGTCCACAGCACTAGTTTACCCGTGATAGCAGCCACAAAAAACATCCCCACAGAGGATCTCTGCAACTATCGCTAATGACATGCAGAGTAGGCGTTCCTGTGCAAAAAACCATGACAACACGACACCTCAACATTCACATCGACGAGCCAGCTCAGCGATAAGAACACAAAACATGCAATAAGGCGCGTTAGCAGCAGGAAATTAACACCGGCTCTGACCTGGTGTAAAGACGGACCACAGCCTGCACCACAAAAGTAAGCCCAGCCCAGCGCCCCACCTGAAGACAAGCAGATGCCATGGAGCAACTGAACATGCAGCATGGACACCCAAGAGGGCCACAACACACCCAGTCCCACCCTCCCAGGCACCCCCGACCAAAGACATGCCTCATCAGCTACACCTAAACATGTACGAGATAATCCGCCTGATGTTGCACAATCACAACTGGTGACATGCATGTGTCGTCACAGAAATGAGCATCACACATTCACTTTTGAAGCAACCAATGAAACTTTATTGAAATTAACACTGAAATGACATGAAGACACATGGCGGCTCCCCTCGAGACAATCCTTAGGTCACAGCCTGCAAGAAAAAAAATATGGTGAGAAGGTGTGTCCTGCGCACATTAAAGGACAGCGAGAGAGCGAAGGAGAGAGAGAGAAGAAGAAAGAGAGGGAGAGAGAGAGAGAGAAGAAGAGAGGGGGAGAGAGAGAAAAAAAGAGAGGGCGAGAGAGAGAGAAGAAGAGAGGAGGAGACAGAGAGAGAAGAAGAGAGAGGGAGAGAGAGAAAGAGACAGAGAAGAAGACAGAGCGAAAGAGAGAGAAAGAAGAGAGGGAGAGAGAGAGAGAGAAGAGAGGGAGCGAGAGAGAGAGAGCGAGAAGAAGAGAGAGAGAGAAAGAGAGAAAAAGAGAATGAGAGAGAGAAAGAGAGAATGAGAGGGGGAGAGAGAAAGATAGAGATAGAAAAAGAGAGAGACAGAGAGAAAGAAAGAAGAAGAGAGAGAAGAAGAGAGGGAGATCGAGAGAGAAGAAGAGAGGGGGAGAGAGAGAGAGTGCCACCCCTTCACACCCAGGCCACACTGATCATCTGCTGCCTCCTGTGTGTCTCTAACCACTTGGCAGTAGGTATAGCAGTACACCAGGTCACACATCAGAGTCAGAGCCGTCATCTGAAACAGAGTCCAGATACATGACTGGCATAGTACACACAGTTGCACAAAACAACATCGCCCGTACGCCCATGCACACCCAGGTAGGGGCACCCCAGCCCCTCCTGCCGCCCATCGGAGCATACCCACCCATGCTCACCCGGGCCTCACTGCTCACCTTCTGCCACCGGCTTGTGGACAGGAGGTCCCACCTCCTGCCGCTGCAAGCCACAAGACCAGGGCCCCCGGACATGGCACCCTCCACACCATGCAGCCACGCTGCGCAGGTCACCAGGTCTCACGTCTCGTGCTGGGTCTTGATTACTCCATGGCATAGGACATACCAGGGCACCCATGCAACATCGTAGCCTGCACACCCGCACAGCTCAATGGGTGCCACTAACTCTGTGATCCCAGAAGCAAGGCCACGTGGAGGTAGGCCTGTGCTGCTCGCTGGCTCGGCCTACACTGCGGTCCAGCAAGGCACACAAATCCTGAGCAGTCCGGACCCCCGGGATGGGGCATCATTGCAGACTGCACACCCGCTCAGCAGCTGAAGGTGCCAATGACTCAGTGCACCCAAAGTCACCATCCTTTGGCGGGTGCCTGTACCGGCCGCAATACACCATGTGCCACAAACCCTGTTGAACCCCAGTCAGCACCACTTGGTGGTAGGCATGTTCAGCCTCAAGACCTCGGGTATGTCATTTAGTCACCACCAGCAGAGGGATATGTGACTTTGTCGACCCCTTATATTTGCGGGGTCACATCACCTGTGACGCCTGTGCCGGATGTGTGTGGTGTGCGAGCAAACCTGCCCTCAGGGAGTGGCTGTGACATGCTGACAACTAGACCAGTTACCTTCACACCACCAGCAAGTACGCCTGCAAAGGGTAGCAATGAGGCCCCCCTCGGAGCGTTAGCAGAGTGGTCTAGCCTGCCGTATGCCGGAACAGTGCAGGGCTTGCAAAAATGACTCGTGGGCACTGGGCATGGTTCAGTCCATGTCCAGACAAGGAAGTGGCTGATGCGTGTGTCCCTGTTGTGGTGTCCATGGGACCCATAACACACATTGCTATGAGGCACCCTCTGACTGGCATCCCACAGAATGAGCATCATTGACGCAAGGGAAATCACTGTCCCTACATTCATCCACACATACATACATGAATGATGAAAGACATGACACATCCAGTGCTGTTCTGTAGCTGGAGAGGTACAGGGCAATGCCGAGCACACTTCGCAATATGGGCCTGTGGAGGGCCAGCCAGAGTCTATCCGGGGATGACCAGTATTGTGGAAGGGTACACTCCGAGGTCTGGTCGATGTGTCTTTATTCATCAAACAGGATGTGGCAGTCCAGGTCGTTGTCCAAGGTGAGTGCATCTGAGTGAATTGGGGGTCAGTGAAAGGTCATGAGGCCATGTGCAGGACCAAGCAGAAACAGGCCCGGAGGAATGAACACTACTGAGTCCTTCTGATCACAGGCACATCCATGTCCTAGTACCCGAATAGGCGCTCTGCCCCACCTGTGGGTGTTGCTGTACCAGCTGTGGCACTGTGTGCCACTGACACATCAGGGGCCGGAGGTGGATTGTCTGCCGCACTGTGTCACTCTGGCACATCAGGTGCCGGAGTGGTTAGGCATGCCGCACAGGGAGGGAAAGACACACCAGGGGGCAGAGATGTGGATGATGTGGGGGCAGCAGCATTCATCATCACCACAGCTTGTGGCAGCAATACCATGATGAGGATCTGCAGGGCATGGTAGTTCCCAGCTACATTCCACTGATGTGCAGCGGTGGCTGCCATACTTTTCACCTCCATCCACACCATGTCCTCCATGAGCCTCCACATGTGTGCCAGCTCACGGCTGGTATCGCTGGAGCCACTCTGAGAGGACAATTGTTCTTCTCTCTGCATCATGACTCCAGGGATGTCAGTCAGGGCTCATTTGAGACCATGGAACGGGCCAATACACCCAAGGATGGTGTCAAGTTTGGTTACCTTGATGCCAAAGCCCAACCACACCTGCTCTGTGGTCTTCCTCTGGCACTCCAGCACATGCGTTGGAAGGCCATGTGTGGTTCCTGGGGGGTGCCAGGGATGCGGGTGCCTCCTGCTGGGTGCTTTGGGTAGTTGGTGGGGTCTCTTCGATGTGGCTGGGCTACCCTGATCCTGAAGGTGAGTGGCGGACGAGGTCAATGATGTCTTGGATGGTTTGGGCATCGATGCTGGTGTTGTCCTCCTCGTCATTACTGAACAGTGGCTGGGACATCCCTGCAGGAGGTGTCGAGCAGTGCCCCTGTGATGTGAAGGGGAAATGGTGTATTACAATGTGTCCACATGTATGAAGCCGCATGGTACATGTTGACATTCAGACAGCAAGGTATTGTACATTGTGACAGTCTGTAGATCTGGGGGAGGACCCAGAGTCATTGTAGGTGTGCACTGTGCTCTGCTTGATTGTGCATGTGTGCCATTGTGCCCATCTCCACCGTCTCCCCAGGACCTGGTGGTCACTCTCCCTGTTGCGGTTGTGTTGTGTCTTGTCAAGCAGTGTCCGATCCCCCGACTCCGGTCACTGTCTCCACACTTACGACTGTCTACACCAGCTCCTCCATGTCATCCAGCTCGAGCTGTGGTGCTGGGCCCCCACTTCTAGTCTGCGTTGCTGCCTTCTGGTTGGTGGAAAGTTTCTCCTTGGTCCTCCGCTTGATGTCAATCCATCGCCTCCTGGCCTCGTCCATTGACCTCCTGTGCTCTCCGACGGCATTCACTTTCTCCACTATGTCCTGCCATATTTCATTTTTGGTGCCCAATGACACATTGGAGGTGACGAACAGTTATTGATGATGTTCCATCACCTCCATGACTATGATCCTGTTCACCTGCGGACTGAAATTTGTCTTCCTCTTCTTGTCCTTGCCCTTTCCTGTCCGCGAGGTCCCGGGCTGGTGATCCGGGGTGCTTGTGGGGTTGCGCTAGTCCACTGCGCCTGCTCCAGCTGCCTCCATGGTGCTTGGGTGTTGGTCAGTTGGTTGTTTTTTCTACTTTTATGGTGACTTATCCCACCTGCCAGGTGTGTTGAATGCCTGGCGCTGCTTATCGCTGATTTCCTCATTACGCTTTGGCCCATTGCGGAATCTTTGGTGTTGTGGATTGTGTTTTTGTCTCCATCTAGGTGGCTGTATCGAAGCCATTGTCCGCGGTTTCGGCAGACTATTGCATGCTTCCACCGCGTTGTGAATTCCACGTTGACACAGGGTTAATTTCCCACGATAGGCTCCGATGTTGAAATTTGCGTTACACTACTTTTGCGGTAGTTCTCACATGTTCTTCTGAATATACCCCGATAAAAACTGTCATAGATTTCACAGAGTGGTAACACTTTAAATATATCATACCAATGCATTCAGTCCTGCCAAGTATCACGCACCAGGCGTGATTCTATCGCATCACCGCACTGAAATGCATTGTCACGCATTTGCATATTGCCAGAGCGTCAGGGAAGCCCTGCCTAAAACAGTAATATCATGAGTGTGGCAGCAAGCAGTGCAGTGCTGCTCCTTAGTCCTGCAGTGCCTTGTGCTGTAGCTGAGCTAAGGCTGCTGCTAGGCAGTTCACTGGCTGCTACAGTGTATCCTAAATGTGCGCTACGCGGCTCTCAGTAGTGCAGCTGCGCAAAGGCTAATAACCTAACAGAGGGCCCCACTCGGATAAAGCCATACCTGGTGCCGCCCGCCAGGTGATGTCACGTCCTACTTCTGAAGGCGGGGAATTTGTTTTCGAAGGAATTAAGCAGAGGAGTTACTGCAAAGCGTAGTGACGGGGGCCCGGCTGGCAGCTATGCCTGCTCGCACCGGCCGACCGCCACCTTCTTTGTCACTGTCCTTGTGGCTCAGCTTTCTCCGTGTGAGGAGTTGAGGTTAAGAAACTGCTGTAAATTTGACCCCAGGCCGCCACCGCTAATATAATTGCTGAGAGAGGAAATGGCTGGGAAACTCGGGTCTCTGTTTTCGAAGACCTGTGGCTTACTCTCTGCAATATGACCTAATGGATCACCATTAAGGCCCCCAGGTAACTCTGCCGTCTGGTCTCCTGCTCCTTAAGACCCCTGTAATATTCTCAGCTGCCTGGCAAATGGTTTGGAATGTGCCAGCGGATACGACGCCTGCTCTTTGCATTTCTGAAATGAAGCACGTTTCTTATTTACAGTACTTTTGGGGTCATGTCCGTGACAAGCATCCTCAGCCATTAAATTAGGAGGCCGGGGTGACCTTTCCACTGGAATGCACTGGGCTGGGAGGTTCGTGAACATTTTTTGTTTCATAAAAAACCAAAAAAATTAGTCAAAAGCAATTCAGATACTCGAGTTTTGTGTCAGATGAAGATATAATCCTGCTAAATAAGTTGCAGAGAGATGGAGGAAGGGAGACACACTGGCATAGTAAAGAGAATGGGCAGAGAGAAAGGTATGGAAAGAGGAGAGAAAGGCATGAGGAAGGAGGGCGAAGAGAAGAGGGAGAAAGGAAAGAGAAGGAAGTGGTGAAAGGAAACAGGCTGAGGCAACTCAAGAAAAAGAAAGCAGACGTGTGACCCTAAATAGACCAGATGTAAAAATGATTAAGGAGAAGAGGGGAAGAAGATGAAAAAGATAAAAGAGAGAGATAAAGGAGAGAGGCTTGTTGGAAGACAGTGTTTCATTCTAGTTTCCAAACTTTGATGCCAGCTCTGTCCCAACTACCAGTGATAAATGAGCTGAGGATGGAACAGCCTTCATCCCACAGTGAAATTATCTTTTATTAATTTTATCATATCATAAAACGCTTTCATAGAGTTGCTGCCTGGCTGAGATTCCTCTCTCAAAGGGGCATCATCTGAAGAAAAAGCAACAGGCCTCTCCTGCACCACTAACAGGTACCACCAGTAAGCATTTCAGAATGCTTTTTCTTTACCTATTGTGACTTAATTCACTAGATGCCCCTTTAATGAATGTCTTGGGTAGCACACACAGTATGATTCAGACAATCTTGTTGCACAAATGGGTGCAATTTCTGATATTTATATGTTTCCCTTCGCTTTGTTGCTTGATTTTGCTCGCCAGAAGTTTTCACTCATTGCTGTTGAAATGTCACTCATAATTACAATGAAATTATGAAAATGTCACTCATTAGAATCTGAAACCTTGGAAGCTATGTGCATAGAAAGGAATGTTTTCGGTGGCTGATTTATTTCAGGAATGTTTACCATCAGAGATAAGAAAGATTTTCTTGTATGTTCTCCCCTTCTGAGCATGAAAGTGAATGATTCTAAAGCTGTTCTTTCTAGCGCGATGGCTCTCAAAGCAGGCACATTCTGTGAGCTAAGCTAAGTGAGCATTCTAGTTATATATTAGAACTCCGTGGTCTTCACAGGCAGCTGTTATGACATGAAGTCATAACAGCTGCCTGTGACACAAAGGAGTGATTTGTGGGTTGATACCATAATGAGGATTGTATAATTAGGTATTAGTTATGAAACTTCTGGGAAGCTATAGGCCGGCTACGGGATAGTCAAAATGCAGCATTTTTTATAGTGTATAGCTGTCTGATTTACAATTGCTGGTATAGACCTTCTGCTAAAACATTGCAAGGCTTCTCTCTGTTTCTGCTTGTTATTTATGAACATTTCTACCATGGTGGGTGGACAGTTCTAATAGCGTTAGACTCCTTCTGCCTCTGACAATAACTGTTTGTGCTACTCTTTAACAACTGATGCAACACTTTGTACTGCACAAATTTGAGTACAAACACAGGTTTAGGTGCACTAATTCCAAAGCAACTTTAGTTCCAACTGAGGCTAACATTGCACCCAACATTTTTCAATAACGTGAAGCACATTAGGCCTTACAAACATGACAGAGAGCTTTAGATTTGCAAACCATGAAGATTTATTAAAGGACTATCAAAGGTATGAACTCAAATCAACAAATTCGTTGTAAGTCAATAGACAGTACATGAATGCCTTACTCAATATATTTCAAAGCAAAGACAAACTGTTATAAAGTTGTCTCAAATAAAGCAGAGCAAATTCAGTTACCCACACTGCTAAGCTAATGAAGAGTCGGGAAGGTTGAGGAGAAGTCAGGATAATAAGTGTCATCATTAAAGTCTTTGAAAGGCAGTAGAAACCATCTACTCTTGAGAAAATAAAAGATGAATTCTCTAAGAGTCAAGCAAGGCGTCTTCTAACAAGAAGGATAGGGCATCTCCAAGATAAGTCTTCATTGCATCAGTTAAATCATTCCTTTTCTGCCATTTCGCTACACTCACAGGTTTCCCAGGATTTGGACCAATCAGGTTTAAGGAACAGAAACTCTTAAAAAGGCCTTAATATTGCTTCCATATTTTGTGCATTGCTTTGAGGTTAAATCATACAATGTTCTTAAAGAGGTGTCTCCCGCTTCCATTTGTGAGTAAGAGGGGGCTCTCACAAGTCAAAAACTTAAGAACTGCTTTCATATGGTGCTTAGAGTGGCTACATTTCATCACATAGATTTGCCCCTCAAGACAGAGCAGAAAAACTGCAACACCAGGAATTCAGATGCTGAAATGCTGAGTCAGGCTCTAATTGTAAGCACTGCTTCCAATAAAAGGTGGGCATGTATTCAAGTTTTTGTTGCAGCCCCTGCGGTGAAGCTGCTCCCCATGTTGAGTTGCTGGAGTAGAAATGGAATGCTGGCGCCACATAGATAAATGCCCAGCTAGAGGCTCACAGTATTTACAAACAGGTGAAAACTACCTTTTTGCTGATTGGGAAAAAATAATCTGTCTTCCAGTAAGTGAAAGTGATTTGAGAGACCACAAGCTGAGTTAAGACCGATGGTATTCATTCAGAAAGTGCTGAAAACATTTTAGGTTTTGCCTGCATATCGCTAGAGCTGGGCTTAACAAATCAATTGTATTCAATGTAATCTTTTCATTGGTTCGGGTGCTTGTTACGTACTTTTTCTCCATTTCTATTGGCTGTAGCATAGTTTTCTGCATTTACCAATGCTTGTTCCTCGCCTGCTTCTCTTATCAGTTTCCCGTCACAAAAGTACTGTTCACTTTCGCTGTTGGGGCAATTTTTTTCAATGCACACTTCTGCTTAACACTCTTTACTTTTCCTAGCTGCATCCATTTGTCTTGTATTTTATTGAAACTTTTTGAACATGCTTGTGAACCCATGCTGAGACTCAAACCGGGTTTCCAGCTTCAAGGTCAGCATTTCTGGCTGATTCACCACATCCTCTGTCTTGCCCCTTTACATTTTTTTCATTTAATCTGTAGCACTCCAAATGAGTGAATGTTTTTGCAGACTGTTCTCCCCCATGGCGACGCCCAACGTTGCTGGCATCCGTCTCTAGCTGTGATCCCCTGCCCTGGTCATTACTTTCACCCACCAACCTTGCTCCATCATTGTGTGTTTATTTAGCATACTTTAGGTAAGGTATTTACTCGAGACGCACTTTTCTAATTTCATTTGTAGATAGATATGAAACTAATGCTTCTTTTAATAACAAAAGCTGGTTTCTACAAGAGGCTGAAGCCAAAACTCTCAGGATTATTTTTGTACAGAAAGTTCTGTAGTTCATTTAAGGTTGAAATATACATTGAACAAAATTCACAGGCAACGTACAGAAGACATAAAGCACTACACAGCTCACCTAGTCCGAGTGGCACAATCAGATGCTTAGAAAAGCAAGGAACACTACCTTGGTTATTACACTATCCTAAAAGTTTTTAAATGTGGTACCTTGCTGTTGTGAATATACTCAAGGAAAACAGACCACTTAACTAAATTGGACTGGAACTTATAACTATGGTTTATAAAACGCAGGCAGTATTTTTTGTACATACGAATACCAGCATCTGGGGGAGAATTTATGTGAGCTCCACAAAAAGGATTCTTTTGGACAGCTAGATGCAATTAACCCTGGGCGGAGTATTCAGAGTGGTGCTCTGCCTAGTTCCACAGAGTTTAAAAAAAAAAATCCATGGAACTACGCCCCGCCCAGGGGAAAACTATAAAACATTTTTTTTAAACCCACTTACCTTCTCTGCGGGCCGCCCTCTTCCGGACAACACAGCGAGGAGGAGGGCCGCCCGCAGAGAAGTTAAGTGGGTTTTAAAAAAAAATGTTTTAAAGGTTGCTGGCCTTGGCTGAGGGACGCACTCCATTCCGCTCCCCCATGGAGTCAAGAGTTTTGCCCCAACTTCACGTTCCCAGCGGAGCGCGGAGTAGGTAAAACTCGACAAACTCTGCTGGTGCAGCGGAGTACTGACGCTGGGGTTAGATGTAACACATACGTTAGACCTTAAGAAATGGTCAATACCCATGTCAGTACACCTTTATTAATGCCATGGGAGGAGTTAACAAAATAAAGTGAGATTTTGTGGTATAGTGCACATTCCTAATCATCGAAGACTATGGAGCAAGGAATACTCACTGAGGTGGACTGTTGCCTACTGAATGATCGGACTTCACCCTAAAGAACTGAGCCTTGACTTGGACTCAGAGTTTCACATTTTTATAAAAGAACAATTAAATGACTGAACAAAGTATTAGACCTAAGCACGAAAACTGTAATTGATAATAAACATAAAGAATGGGTGAATATAAATGAGATAACAAACAAATATTGATTGTTACAATGAAATATACTGTGTATGTTTCTAAGCCTGGTCATAGTCACTCAGGGCCTACGGACTACCAGGGTGACAATACTCTGGCTATAGAATGTGCACAGATACAAGGTAATCTGGTCCAGGCAAAAATATTGCAAATTGAGATCAAAGAGTAAATGGAAGGACAATATAATTACCCAGAAAGCCATACATACCTTCTAAGACAACAATGTATTTGAACTAAAACCATATAAGTAGCTGATTGAGAGGGCACCTTGACACATAAAAGTATGATATTGGTGGCAAGCTGTATTTCTCCAAATTCACACCAACTATATTACCCAGAAAACCAACCATACTCTCCAAACAAGAGTGTTAATAAAGTATAACCGAAAAGCTAACACCCAAGAGAAGACAGCAAGATGCACATGATTTTGGTGTTGGCAGCCAAGCAATAAACCCTGCACCACACGCCAAGATACTTCGAGAAAAGGGTAAACACAGAAATACTTAAATACTTTTAAAAGTACTATTACTGACTTTAAAAAGGCATTAAGGATGTATATAATATTGTTCTCTTCTGTCAAAACACAACTATCAATCAAGTCAAGTCAAACAAGCTTTATTCGGATCATACAAAATGTCCACAAAAGCATTAACTGTCAATCACTGATAAGTAGAAATGCTCCATTTGTGACACAAGACATGTATGAAAACCATTTGACCATAGACATGGGGATTGTCACTGTACCATTAAACACCACCAAGGCAGGTTTGAATGCTATGCTACCAAAATTGAGTATACTGTTCCCATTTATCAATTAATCAATCAGTCAATCAATCAGAAGATTTATAAAGTGCGCTACTCACCCGTGAGGGTCTAAAGGCGCTGGGAGGAAGGGGTGCTGCTACTGCTCGAATAGCCAGGTCTTGAGTAGCCTCCTGAAGGTTAGAAGGTCCTGGGTCTGCGGAAGGAGGATGGGGATGGTGTTCCAGATCTTGGCGACGAGGTGGGAGAATGATCTGCTGCCGCTGGTTATTATTCGGATGCGGTGGAAGGTGGCGAGGGCGAGGTCGGCGGAGCATAACTGGCGGTTCGGGGCGTATAAGGCGAGTCTTCTGTTGAGGTATGCCAATCCGGTGTTGTGAAGTGCTTTGTGTGCATGGATGAGGAGCTTAAAGGTGATCCTTTTGTTGAAGGGAAGCCAGTGCAGGTCTCTCAGATGTGGTGTTAGGTGGCTGCGGCAAGGGATGTCGAAGATCAAGCGTGCAGAGGTGTTCTGTATGCGTTGTAGTCATCTCAGGAGTTTGGCCAATGTTCCTGCATAGAGGGTGTTTCCGTAGTCTAACCTGCTGCTGACAAGGGCCTAGGTGACCATTCTTTTTGTTTCGGTGGGGATCCACCTGTAGATTTTGCGGAGTATGCAGAGGGTGTTGAAGCCGGAGGATGAGATGGTATTGACTTGCTTGGTCATGGGAAGTGTAGAGTCGAGGATGAACCCCAGGTTGTGTGCGTGGTCGGTGGGTGTTGGTGCTGCTCCCAGTGCAGTCGGCCACCAGGAGTCGTCCCAGGCTAAGGGGGTGGAGCTGAGGATGAGGACTTCTGTTTTATCTGAGTTCAGCTACGGCATTCATTCCTTTGTGGAGGCTGGTGAGGGGTCCTTGGTGAGGGAGAGGATCAGCAGGGTGTTGTCGGCATAGGAGATGATGTTGAGGTTGTGCAGTCGGGCGACGTGAGCGAGTGGTGCCATGTAGATGTTGATCAATGTCGGGCTGAGGGATGAGCCTTGTGGTACGCAGATGATCTTGGTGGCTTTGGATCGGAAAGGGGGAAGGCGGATGCTCTGGGTTCTGCCAGAGAGGAAGGAGGTGGTCCATTCCAGTGCCCTGCCTCGGATCCCTGCGTTGTGGAGGCGTGTGTGTAGGGTGCAGTGGCAGACAGTGTCGAAGGCGGCTGACAGGTCCAGGAGGAAGAGGGCCGCAGTTTCTCCATTGTCCAGCAGGGCCCTGATGTCATCAGTGGCGGCGGTAAGGGCAGTTTCGGTACTGTGGTTGCTGCGGAACCCGGACTGGGGCGGATCCAGGATGCTGTTCTCCTTGAGGTAGCGTGTCAGTTGTTTGTTGGCGGTCTTCTCAATGACCTTTACCGGGAACGGGAGCAGGGAGATGAATCAGAAGTTCTTGAAGTCATTTGGGCTGGCCTTGGGTTCTTTGAGTAAGGCGTTGATCTCGGCGTGCTTCCAGCTCTCCGGGAAGGTCGCAGTCTCGAAGGTAATGTTGATGGCCTTGCAGAGATGGGGTGTGATGGTGGTGCTGGCTTTGTTGAAGATGTAGTGTGGGCAGGGGTCTGATGGCGAGCCGGAGTGGATGGTGTTCATGATTTTGACTGTGTCCTCGTTGTTTATTTTGGTCCAGATGAGCAGGGGATCGGTGTGGATGGTGGCTGTGAGTTTGGGGGTCTCTGTGGTTGTCGGGGCAGTCAGGGTGCTGAAGCTGTCGTGGATGTCTGAGATCTTGCGATGGAAGAAGGTGGAAAGGGGGTAGCACGGGTCTTGCAAAGGTGGGATGTCGCTGGTGTTTGAGCTGGTGTTGGAGAGTTTCTTCACGATGTTGAAGAGCTCTTTGCTGTTGTGTGCGATGCTGTCTACGTGGTCTTTGAAGGTTGTCCTTTTGGCGGATCTGATGAGGTTGTGGTGTCTGCGGATGGCGTCCTTGTGGGCAGTGAGGTTATCCGGTGTCTGTTCGCGGTGCCATTTCTTCCCTAGTTTTCGGCAGATTTGCTTGGAGGCCTGGAGGTCCGCTGTGAACCAGCTGGTTTTCTTCTTGGTGTGTCTGTTGGAGGGTTTCTTGATTGGGCGAGAGTGTTAGCGCAGTCATCGATCCATCATCTGAGGTTGCGGGAAGCAGTGTTGGGGTTGGTGGGGTCGGCGGGCGGGCTTCGGGCGTGGGTGATGTTCAGCTGGTCTTCGATGATTTTGCTCCAGCAGCAACTGGGGATCTGTTGAGTGCGGTGGTGCGTGGTGGGTTTCCGGAAGGTGAAGTGGATGCAGCGATGGTCGATCCAATGGAGTTCAGTGGTGTGGTTGAAGGAGACATGGGGGCTTGCGGAGAAGATGGGGTCAATCGTGTGGCTGGCAGAGTGGGTGGGTGTTGTGGCGAGAGTCCGAGGTTGGCGAGGTTGTCAATTAAGGTGGTGGAGTTGGTGTCAATGTTGTTCTCAAGGTGGAAGTTTAGGTCCCCGAGGAGGATGTAGTCTGTGGAGGCAAAGGCGTGCGTACTGACGAAGTCGGCGATGAAGTCGCTGAACTGTGGCTTGGGTCCAGGGGGGTCTGTAGACATGGGTTCCTCTGAGGGTGGTGTTGGGATCAGTGTGAATCTGGAAGTGCAGGGGTTCGGCGATGCTGAGGGTGTCGTCGGTGCTGGTCGAGACTCTGAGAATGTACCTGTGGACGATGGCGATTCCTCCTCCTCTACCATTGGTACGGTCCCTGCGGGTGATCTTGTAACCGTCTGGGATGGCTATGGCGATGTCGGTGCCGAGGAGGGGTTCATCCAGGTCTCCGTCAGGAAGGCGACATCTAGGGAGGTGGAGGCGAGTAGGTCCGAGAGTTCGATGGCGTGCTTGCTGGCAGAGCGGGTGTTGAGTAGGGTGCATCTGAGGTGGTTGCGTCCTTTCTCTGTGGGTGGATTGGCGGGTGGGATGCTGGTGAAGCTGCAGTTCCAGTAGGAGAAGGGTCCTTGGGTGCGCTGCTGGGCGGCCCAGAGGCAGGTGTGCGATCGTCCGGTGTTGAATGCATGGAAGGTGCCGGCATGGTAGTGCTGACCAGCATTGTGGTGTTTGCGGGGCCAGGGGTTCTGGCGCTGGGCGCAGTCCAGGCGCAGACAGGCATGCCTTAGGCACGCCAGCAGCATGGCCGCGCAGTGGCCACCATATAAGGGGAAGGTAAGAGGAAGGAGCAGCTGGGAGGCGGGAGTGGGTGACGAATGGCTGCAGGGATGTAGTGGCAGGATACTGGCGAAGGCAGGGGCACGGGGCAAACAAGGGGGCAGAGAGACAAGTAGGAAAAACTAAGGGGGCAGCAGGCAGAAGTACAAATAGACTAAGGGCACAAGTACAGGCAGCAAAAACGAATTAGGCAAGGTAGAATACAAAAAACAGCAGTACCGGCCTACCGAGGCTGAGAGGGGCCTCAAACCTGCAGCGGCGGCGGTAACAGCAACAGAGACACACAGGTGGAGCTGTTCGGCGATGGAGGAGCAACCTGCCTGAGGACAGGATCAAGGGTCGCCCTTAAAGCTAATATCCGATCCAGCATGGTCAATATACAAAGGCAGTATCATTACACAAATTGCTCTAATGTAAGAGTTTCCTAAACTATCGTCACATAAGATCGTGAGGTGGCCCCACAAAGCGAGAGATGATGCATTACATGTCACCCTTCCTCCTTGTCCCAGTCCACACCATATTGAGATACTGCCTGCTGTGGATCCATTTCCACAGATCAATCTGCCTGACTTGTTGCCAATTTAACCCATCTGCTGAGCGAAGGGACCTTTTTGCTATTGATAGTCACACAAAAAGAAACAAAGAGTGACTTTGAACCCCTGAACGGCTGTGCGTGGTCTGAATAAATCATAAGACACCTATAAACAACCATAGATGATGGTTCACTGGACTGTATATCTGAAGGAAAGACCAGGAGAATAATCTCTTGTGACAAATGGAATCAAGAATTAATATCTGGCACAAACTTATGGGTCAGCTTCAGAATCAGGAAAAACCAGAGGTAAGGATAGGAGATAACCAAGTAATGTAGGGGCATATTATCAAGGGGGTTTATCTCCGCTTTTTTGGCTTTAAAAGCCAAGAAAGCGGAGATAAAATTATCTCCCTATTACCAAGCTGTCGCTAACACCAGTTAGTGACAGCTAAAAGGAGATAGCGACCATCTTGGGCCCCGCTTTGCATGTCAGTGATATTTATCACTAATGACATGCAAAGTGGGCGTGCCAAGATGTTAGCGACTGGAAACAGTCCCTAACATCGCTATCTCCAAAAGCTAACACCTGCCCTGAGCAGTTTTTAGCCATGTTATCCAATGGGAGGTGGATAAAATGGCTAAGAGCATTTGCTCGATAATGCATGAATATCGCTGACTTTTCAGCGATATTCATGCATTGCGGCCGTTTTTATCGCATTTGCGATAAACCTTGAGGTTTATCTGCGATAAAAATCGCCGATGTGCGGCGATACTTTTTGTCTCTAAACAAGTTAGAGACAAAAATTATCGCTAGTTGTTGGTAATATGCCCCGTAATTCCGTTCATGGGAAACAAAACCGGAGTAAGGGAAGGCTAGGTATTTATCAAAGTGTGTTAGTAGGAGTATAAAGAGGACTATTAGTTTTATTAAATCTTCTGAATGTGAACCGTGCGAGGTGGACTCTGATCAAGGGTAATGAGGAGGACTCTGATTAAGGGTAATGAAGATTACCAGCAAGTAAATGTGTTCAGTTTAGAAGGCTGCAGTATGGTTACACATGCTTTGATAAATAAACTGGCTGTAATCAATACAACACATGATCAGTAGGTAACCCCAAAACCTGAAAGTGCATATATGTTTGCTGAATGGTAGATAAGAACACATTATTTAAACTGGTCCAAAGCAGGCTTGTTCTAAACTATCAACACATATAATCCGGAGGTGGCCACAGAGAACAAGAGATTATGAATTTCTACAAGATTATAGTATGGTTACAAGTACTTTGATGAATACAGGGTCAAACTGGGACAGCAAATAGGCCTGAGAACCAAAATAACAAGCATTGGCATAGCCAATAGGTCTCGTTTTTGGGACCTTATAACTATTTAGTTATTCAGCACAATATCCTTGGTGCAACATCAACTGTTGCATGGCTAAAAACTTATAAGGTCCCAAAGGCGAGGCCTATTAGCTATGCCAATGCTTGTTGCTTAGTTGAGTTGAGTTTCTACTTTTCATAGGTAAATATAAATAAATTATTTGATGACCCGTGTGGAAGTATTACTGGAGTTAAGTTGACAAATGACAACGATCATTTGACTGCAAATGTCACTCACTGACCGTGTCCCTGTGATGATTATGGGAAATGGGAGCCTCCGCGCCTAGAGGCCTCCAGCAACTCGTAGTTCGACCAAGATTCTAATATGCGGTGATAAGAAGTGATCGACATTAAGAAAGAGCTGAAATGTTGTTTAATCATCTTTCAGGAGGCCGAGGCTGGCAATGCACAAAAAAGTGCATGCAACCAGCACTGGGCGCAAATACTGAGTGCATGTGTAAACTGTGGGGTCTGCCTGTGCCCCAGAGCTGGTTGTCTGTTTTCCCCAAGGGTCCTCTCACAGGTGCTTTAATAAACTCTTTGTGTACCAGGTGTGCCTGCCTGAGAAGCTCTGTGTCTGTGATTTGAACTTTAACAGAATACAGTGAGTCTGTTTGAAATGTAAGTTTCGTTTATGTGTACTCTGAGGCACTCAAAGAAGCTCTTTATGTGACCTGAGCACGCTCTCCGTATCCCATGACATCTTTGCGTATTCTCTGATTATATGCATTTTCAGATGGGTTTTGAGGGACCATAAGCGCTGTCTGTGCTCTGGGCAGCTCTCTGTTGAACCGGGACGTTGGGTGTGCTCTTAGTTCTGTGTATAACTATGTTTGCTCATTTCAATTCCTTGAACATGCCTGTGTGTCATGTGTGTATTTTTGCGTGGAGAAGTTTCTTTATGTACATACCTAGCTGTGTGTACTATGCCCTCACCGGTGACCACAAATTCCCCAAACCGTGTCACTGTGGCAAACACGTTTTAATCCACACGACCTAAGCTGCCTGACAGAGCATCGAGCACTAATGGGCAGTCTAGTGCCACTCGAATCCTCACTACATTGTAGGTGCTTCATGAAGAAAATGCCACGCTCAGAAGAGAGATTTTACGTCGATGTATAGTGTGCATGCTTATGCTTGAACTCTCAGGCGCTCTCTGCACAACCACACATGGGCGAGTATGTTCACTTCTGTGTGTGTATAACTGTGCCACTTTATAGCCAGAGTTTGTCAAAGAGTAGTATCGCCTTGATAGACAGTTGTCTGTCCACACCTAGAGATAGACAGGTACTTGCCGTCTGCAGCTGCCGAGCCTGGCGAGGACGCCACACAAAGTAAATATCATTTTATTGCTATTCAATGAACAAGCATTGGCCGCGCAGCAGTAAACGTAACACCGCGCGGCCGTGAAAGTGATCGCGATCGCGGTGAAATTGAAAGTGATCGCGATAACAAGCTGTGTGCAAAGCACGCGAGGGATGCGCGTGCAGCTGAGGCAGAGCGTGGCGCTCGCGCTTTTGCGCGTGACCGCAAGCTGGTGGCCGCCCTGATTGCTTCGGAAGCGGACGCTCCCCACGACCCCTGTTCCACCTGGGTATCGTTACTCTACTATTGTACCGCCCGCTGTATTGCTCTGCATCTTGAAGTAATTGTGCTGCTCGCATTGCCTCCCCAGCTGCCTCCGCCATTATAGCGCTCATTATTTAGCTGTTTGTGTTTCAGTGAGCTGCTCGCTTCATTTGGCCATATTTATATCGCATTACCTCCGCAGTGATTACCTAGGGCTGTAGAGATTGCCCGCTTTGCCTACAAAATTGTGTAGCCTAATTGTCCCAGTGCCCCTTCCAACAGCGTAACCCTGTGTGTGCCCCGGCATGTTCCAGTTTCGTTTCACCAGCCATCTTGTTGTTGTTGTGCATCGGAGCCCGTCCCCTCCACCACGATCCCGCCTCTCAGCTGCCCCTCCCTCGCCCCTCCCCCTCCACTATCCACATATGACTGATGCCTTCGCGGCCGCAGCGGTCACGCGCAGCGGTCGCGCCCCATGTGCGCCGAAGGTGCTCCAAAAGTAAGCCCGTCTACACCCGTCCGCGCCTGGCCCGCGCCCAGCGCCAGACCCCCTGGTCCCCGCAATAACCTCTCCACCCGCATAACGTACGACGCCGATACCCTCCTTGCCCTCAACCCCGGACGCTCACCACAATGCTGTGAAGCTACCCCAGGACACACCCATGGACCATTCGCCATCCACTCCTGCAAGTTTACCTGCATCAGGACACACACCAAATCCACTGCCTCCAAACACACCTCTGACCCTAACCAGCTGAAGTGCATCCTGCTGAACACCCGCTCGGTCCACAGACACGCCACCGAACTCTAGGATCTACTCGACACTACATCACCGGACGTCGCCTTCCTTACTGAAACATGGATGAACGCCTCATCAGCACCCGACATCGCCATAGCCCTCCCGGACAATTACAAGATCATACGAAAAGACTGCCCCATCCAAACAGGAGGAGGTATCGCCATCGTCCATAAGAACACCATCCGAATCACGACCAGCTCCGACGTCAACCTTGCGGCCGCCGAACACCTTCACTTCCAGATCCACACCGACCCCAGGACCACACTTAGAGGCACCCTCATCTACAGACCACCAGGAACCCGTACACAATTCAACGAAGACATTACTGACTTCATCAGCCCACATGCCCTCACATTCTAGAACTACATCCTACTGGGAGACCTCAACTTCCACCTGGAAAAGAAACACGACAGCAACACCACCACCCTATTGGACAACCTGGCCAATCTCGGACTCAAACAACTTGTTGACACCCCCACCCACCTAGCTGGACACACGCTCGACCCTATCTTCACCTCCAGCAAACACATCTCCTTCGATCACACCACAGCTCTCCATTGGACGGACCACAGCTGCGTCCACTTCAGCTACAAAAAGACCTTGACCCAAAACCCCCCACAACCTATTCCTCGAAGAAACTGGAACAAAATCACCACCGACCAACTCTTCACATCGCTTAACCAAAACCCCCCTACCATATCATCGGATCCAAACCAAGCTGCCACCAAACTCACACAATGGATCACCCACAGCGCTGACGAATAAGCACCCTTGAAAAACCACCAGATCAAACTCGGCAGCAAAAATGCCCCCTGGTTCAACGATGACCTTAAAAAATCCAAAAAATTATGTCGTACCATCGAGAAAACCTGGAGAAAAAACACAACCACTGACAACCTGACCACCTTCAAGAACGCCACCCGCAAACACCACCAATTGATCCGATCCTCTAAGAAATCCGCATTCAAGGATCGACTCGACAACAACGCCCACAACAGCAAGGAACTATTCAACATCGTCAAAGAATTTACCAACCCCATCACCGGCACCAACGACATCACTCCCTCCCAAGACCTCTGCGACTCTTTATCCTCTTTCTTCCACAAAAAAATCGCCGACATACATAACAGCTTTGAAAACCAGACGGATCAACAGACCACTCCACCCACCTCCGAACCAAAACAGTACTCTCACAACCTTTACGCCTGGAACCCAATCACTACTGAAGACACCATCCGCCTGATGAACTCCATCCACTCAGGTTCACCAACCGACCCATGTCCCCACCACATTTTCAACAAAGCAGACTCCATCATCGCACCCCATCTCCGCGATGTCATCAACTGCTCCCTCAACTCCGCAACCTTCCCGGAAAGCTGGAAACATGCCGAACTCAGCGCCCTCCTAAAGAAACCCACAGCAGACCCCTCGGAACTTAAGAACTACCGCCCCATCTCATTCCTCCCTTTCCCGGCCAAAGTCATTGAGAAAGCCGTCAATAGTCAGCTCGCCGCCTTCCTTAAATCCAACAAATCGCTCGACCCATCACAATCCGGCTTCAGAGCCAAACACAGCACCGAAGCCGCCCTCATCGCAGCTACAGACGGCATCCGAACACTTCTGGACAATGGAGAAACAGTCTTACTTGACCTCTCCGCAGCCTTCGACACAGTCTGTCATAACACCCTCATACAACGCCTCTGCAACGTCGGAATACAAGGAAAAGCTCTGGACTGGATCATCTCGTTCCTCGCAGGAAGAACCCAGAGAGTCCGCCTCCCCCCATTCAAATCAGAGGCCACCGAAGTCATCTGCGGCGTACCTCAAGGATCATCACTCAGTCCCACCCTCTTCAACGTATACATGAGTCCCCTCGCATCCATCGCGCGCCAACACAACCTCAACATCATCTCCTATGCTGACGACACCCAGCTGATCCTCTCCCTCACCAAAGACCCAAACACAGCCAAAACCAATCTACACGAAGGAATGAAAGAAGTAGCCGACTGGATGAAGAACAGTCGCTTAAAACTAAACTCGGACAAAACGGAAGTCCTCATCTTAGGATCATCCCCCTCTGCCTGGGACGACTCATAGTGGCCACCGGCCCTGGGTACAGCACCCATACCTACAGACCACGCACGTAACCTGGGCTTCATCCTAGACTCCTCCCTCTCGATGACCAGACAAGTCAACGCCGTCTCATCTTCATGCTTTAACATGCTCAAAAAAATATTCAGTTGGATCCCCACCGAAAACAAGAAAGACAGTCACCCACACACTGGTCACTAGTCGACTGGATTATGGAAATACCCTTTACGCCGGAACCACAGCCAAACTACAGAAAAAACTCCAACGCATCCAAAACGCCTCAGCCAGACTCACACTGGACATCCCCCGTCATACCCACATTTCCGGTCACCTGAAAGACCTCCACTGGCTTTCCGTAAACAAGAGAATCACATTCTGTCTCCTCACCCACGCACACAAAGCCCTCTACGACCTAGGACCAGAATGCCTCAACACACGACTATCCTTCTACACACCCACCCGCCAACTACGATCATCCAATCAAGCCCTCGCCGCAATTCCGCGCATCCATAGATCCACCATGGGAGGAAGATCCTTCGCCTACTCAGCAGCTAAGACGTGGAACTCTCTCCCTGCTCACCTCCGTCTTACACAGAACCACCTCTCATTCAGAAAACCGCTAAAAACCTGGCTTTTCGATAAGTAATGCACCGATCATCCCCTCAAGTGCCTTGAGACCCTCTGGGTGAGTAGTGCGCTATACAAATACCTGAACTTGAACTTAAACTTGAACTTTGATAGCACTTTGAAAAGCGCTTACTAAATATCTCACGAGATCAGCGCATGCGCTGGCTCAGGCAAGACCTAAAAATGCCTCCCATAGTGTACTAGATAGCTAAAAACGTGGCCCAGGTTTGGAAAATAGGGCAATTTCGAACTTGTAAACAAGCGCAGTATAAGTGTTTTGCAAGGTATAGAAGATACTGCATAGATTTGAGCTTCTTGCAAATATATCAGAGAAATCAACAGCAAAAACCATCTCAGCAGACCATAAACCAGGTACCCAAAACCAGCCCATTCACTGACCTGTCAGATCAGCCATTCAGGAACTGCTTAATTGTCCTATAAGCCAGTCCGAGACTGGATAAATAAGTTGTTTACAACCATTAGAGTCCGTGACCAGTGGGTATCCTCAAAGGTTGGATCCCTTTTTTATGGTTCGATGAATGGCAATAGGAACTCATTATTCAAAACCGGCACTATACATCAACGAGATGTAACCCAAGGAGACTGAATCTCTTTTTAAGCAAACATGTCCTCTTATTTCCATTTACACAGCTAGAATAAGGAGCTATGTTATAGGACCCGAATCTAACCAATCATTATCTATACAGTAAGCACAGATCAATGGAAAGAACGTTTAGAAATAAAAACGTTGTATTCATTCCTGTATATTTATATTAAGTGATAAATTATATCCCTATCTTGAGGTGGGAATGTAACTGTATTAGAGTAACAAATATTTTAAATAATGTTTTTGACCTAGAAATAGACAAGAAATAGGGGAGGTTATTTGAAAATATTGTTTTTGATTTGTGCTTCCAGTTATGATTCGTGTTTTGTGACTGTTGTTTTACATTTTGTTTTAAGATTGACCTTAGTGAATTCTGAACTCCAGAAATACAATATCTAATAACACATTGGGTGGAAATACTTACCATGTCTTGATCATATGTTATGTGAAACGTGTTGGCATATGAACTGCAGGGCGAAGGGGTAATATGACCAAGGTTCGGGCTAGAATGTTTCTATGAGGAACAGGATCAGTACTGATTTGCATTAGGTTGGCCTCTGTCTAGAGTGGCACACTGGGAGAAAAACAATAGGATGTAATGGTCCTCTGAGCGATTGGCACTAGTTAGACTATTTGCAAGCATTTATCCCAATCACTTTTTCAGTACGAAGCTGGTGCAGCTTTCGAAGCCTACTACTGCTGTTTGTGAATTCCAAAAAGTAGTAAGTTTGCACCCATTCAAGTAGTACTTCTATGGTTGTAGATTCACTACTTACTTGGCAAACGGTCACTACATATATTTCAGTTCCAAATCCAAAAGATAATCAAGTGAAAACCTCCTAGTGAATTGAGAACGATGAGAAAAACCGACATAGACATAGCAGACCTGACTCAGGAAACATCCTTTACAATGCATCCATTACATCGCACTACACTTACAACCAGTCATTACATTGCAATATCCTTTACAACGCATGTCATTACAACGCATACCATTACAACGCATACCATTACAACGCATAGTACCCCTACACTATCCAAAACGTACCCTAATGTTGCACCCCCTGGAGTTAGAATAGTAGTTTTTACCCCTACAAAATCCAACACTTACCCTACTGTTGCACCCCCTGGAGTAGGAATATTAATGTTTACCCCTGCACTCTCCAACACTTACCCTACTGTTGCACCCATGGAGTTAGAATAGTAATTTTTACTCCTATACTATCCAATACTTACCTTAAATGCAATGTAATGGTATGCGTTGTAATGGAATGCGTTGTAAAGGTATAATGCAATATATTGGAATGTGTTGTAAAGGTAGTTTCTAAAAATGCAATGTAGTGTCATGCGATGTAATGGAGTGCGTTGTAAAAGACGTAGCAATGTAAAAACTGCGTTGTAAAAGCATCCGTTGTAGCGTCATACATTCCCCGACTCAGGACCACCAGACTCAACTACCAAACCCAGAATGCGTTTGAGCTTGCCTGAACATCCCTACAGAAAGTATTCCCCTACCAACCACACTGGGATCTGGTGTTTTTCCCTGGGAACTCTTGACTACGGTCCCATACAACACAATGGCCTAGAGTTTCTGCCCTGGGATCATCATTTTAAATGTATTTTCACTGCACACACTCTTCTTTGTCTCTGCTACAAGAAGCCTTGATTGAATGTTCATGTGGAACAAGCTGCATGTTTCTAGTCATCGCCTTTTACAAATAGTTTTATCAAGTGACTGATAGTGCCATATACTAGACTGAGTGGCAAATAGAGAAGGGCATGCAGGCAAATTATTAAGGTGATCTAAGCCATGGGTCTTTTAGCTCTAAGACTCTGTGCATGAATTGAGCATTAAAACCTTTGACATATATATTGTGTAACAAATATAAAATAAAAATATGATGCTATTTCATTTTTTTAACATGGAGAAGCATTTCACCTTAGCACTTCAACACATCACTGCATAGACAGACATTAGCTCTTCCCCCAGCAGCAATTACATTAGTGAACTAAGAGGCAAGTCAGTAGTCATGTACACCCTAAACATGGTATAGAAGCTTATTACAGATGGAGCAACATTCCAGTCTATAAAATCAAATAGAAGAGGTGCTTATATGTAGCGCACATCCTGAACTCAAATGTTTAAAAGTGTGCCATATGTGATAATGAAGAAAAAGGAGGCTCTGTAAAAAAAAACATGCACCTAGGTTCACACATTTGGACAAGCAATGAATCCAATAATGATTCCACATTATCTGGTTTTAAAATTTGAAATTCAGCCACTAGATGAGTTTCTCCATCCCTGTTAGCCCTGGCATCTTTTGGCGTGTCTCCCCAGTCTTTTTGCTTTCTGACCTCCTGTTTTTTATGGTACGCTGGTTTAGTGTCTCTGCACACTTTTTCACTGCTTTTCAGTGCTGAACTGCAAGTACTCTTACTGTAAATTGAATTATTCATTGGTGTATCCATGATCAGCATATTTGAATTACTTGATTAGTCCCTAGTAAAGTACACAGGTGTGCCCAGGACCTGTAAATCAAATGCTTCTAGTGGGCCTATAGCACTGGTTGTGCCACCCACACAAGTAGCCTTTCAAAGGTGGCTCAGACCTGCCACTGCAGTGTCTGCACACAGTTTTAACTACCATGTCAACCTGTCAAGTGCACCCACATGCCAGGTCCTAAATTTCCCTTTTCTTACATGTAAGTCACCCCTAAGGTAGGCCCAAGGTAGCCCCATGGGCCGGATTCAGTGTATCTGAAAGATAGGACATGTGTAGGGTGTTTTACATGTCCTGATTGTGAAATACTATGCATTTTGACTTTCACTATTTAAAGGCTGTCTTTCCCATAGGTGATCATTAGAACTGCCTTGTAACATTTTACAAGTGTAACTACTAATTTGGAAAAGATAGAGAAATTGGGTTTTGGCTCCCTGACCTCACAATTAATTTAATAATAGATATTTTAAATGTTGTGTTTAAAAATTCCACTATTAGAAAGTGGGCATTTTCTTGCTAAACCATAGTGTGCGCCTCTGCCTACTTGTGGATTCAGACGTCTGGTTTTAAACTTTATGGGGCTGTTTGTGTTTTCACTCCAAACCGTCACACAAAGGGAGCTAGGTGCCATACTAGGGTAGAGCAGTGGGAGAAGTTGTCACTGACACATGACTAGGCTGTTGCTGCTCTACACGATGATGTCTCCACCTCCTATAGTAAATCTAGGCCAGGAGGGACAGAGCTGGTTTTTACAGAGCAAGAGGGACTTTCTGCTTAATACTTCAATGAGAAAACTAGTATAAAATTGTCACCCTGACCAAATAATTTTACAACACTTTTTTACTAAGGACCCTGCCAAGAAGAAGAGCTGGAAGAGTACGTCTCCTTTGCTGTTTGCTGCTTTGTTGCATTGGCCTGCAGTTGCTGCTTCTGTCTTGGGCATTGAAGTGACTGGACTGAACTTTCTTAAATACTGCTGTTAAAGTTTCTTCAAGGGCTTGAAGTAGAGCTTGCCTCTTGTTGGAAGTTTCAGGTACACCAAAACCTCACCATCCTCCGGCTACCTACACCTGGAACTGTGTGGTTCAGCTGCCACAGAGGGAAAAAGCAGCCCAACACTGTCAATGCTGCCGACTCTGTGACCTGTTGGCCCTGCAATAATCACCACTGCACTTCGCAATGCAACCCTGGTCTCACAGATGCCGTGTGACACCATCACTGAGCCACTGCTTGCACCGTGACCTGTGGGCACCGCACTTCCTCACTTTACATAGCCACCCTGGACACCTCGACTACGACAGCTCCTTCACGTCAGCTACCTTCCCGGAGAACTGGAAGCATGCCGAAATCAACCCCCTCCTAAAAAACCCACCGCAGACCCCAGGGACCTCAAGAACTTCTGGACAACCTCACTGCTCCCCTTCCCCGCCAAAGTCATCGAGAAGACATCAACATACAGCTGACCGCCTTCCTCGAGGACAACAACTCGCTCGACCCGTCCCAGTCCGGATTCCAAGCTAACCACAGCACCGAGACCACCCTCATCGCAGCCACAGATGACATCAGAACCCTGATGGACAACAGAGAAACAGCAGCCCTCATCCTCCTGGACCTCTCAGCAGCCTTCAACACCGTATGCCACCGCACCCTAGTACACCGCCTCAACAACATGGGCATCCAGAGGAAGGCCCTGGAATGGATCACCTCCTTCCTCTCCGGCAGAACCCAGAGAGTCCGCCTCCCCCCTTTCCGCTCCACGGCAACCGAAATCATCTGCGGCGTACCCCAAGGATCCTTACTCAGCCCAACACTCTTCAATGTCTACATGAGCCCCCTCGCCACCATCGCATGAACACACAACATCAACATCCTCTACTACGCCGACGACACCCAGCTGATACTCTCCCTCACCAAGAACCCAGCCACCGCCAAATTAAACTTCCAGGTAGGAATGACTGAAGTAGCTGACTGGATGAAGCACAGCCGTCTCAAACTCAACTCAGACAAGACGGAGGTCCTCATCCTCGGACAATCCCCCTCTGCATTGGACAACTCCTGGTGGCCCTCGGAGTTGGGCACCGCACCGACACCCAGGGACCACGTACGCAACCTGGGCTTCATTCTGGACTCCTTGCTCACTATGGCCTAACAAGTCAACGCCGGCTCATCCTCAAGCTTCAAACCCCTTCGCATGCTTCGGAAGATCTTCAGACGGATCCCCGCTGATACCAGAAGAACAGTCACCCAGGCCCTCGTCACCAGCCGACTGCACTACGGGAACGCCCTCTATGCCGGAACAACCGTCAAACTCCAGAACCGTCTCCAGCGCATACAAAACGCCTCTGCCCGACTCATCCTCAACATTCCACACCACAGCCACATCTCTACCCACCTGAGAAATCTCCACTGGCTTCCCGTCAGCAAAAGAATCACGCTCAGACTGCTCACCCACGCACACAAAGCACTCCACAACATAGGCCCGGAATACCTCAACAGCCGACTCACGTTCTACACCCCGACCCGCCAGCTCCACTCCACCAACCTCGTCCTCGCCATCATCCCACGGATCCGCAGAGCCACCACCGGAGGAAGATCATTCTCCTACCTGGCAGCAAAGACCTGGAACTCCCTCCCCACCCAGCTACGACTGACCCAGGACCACCTCAGCTTCAGGAAGCACCTCAAGACCTGGCTCTTCGAGCAGTAGCAGCAGCCCTCCCCCAGCGCCTTGAGACCCTAATGGGTGAGTAGCGCGCTCTATAAATTTTTTGATTGATTGATTGACGCTACAAGCTGACCTCAACACCGCTGCCTGCACTGTGGCCTTGGGGCTCCGTTCGTGAGTTATGCGACGCAACACCCCGTCCCACACCACAGCCTTGGTCCTTCGACGCCTGAGCCATTGACTCCAGATTGTCTACCGGTGACAGCGCTTCAACAATGACGATGATGCTGCTTGCAGTTGTGACCTGTGAGCACCGCAATGAGCACTACCCCACTTCGCACCGAAGCCCTGGTGTCACGAAATGCCGCTGGATGCTGTCACCGAGCTGCTGCTTGCACCATGACCTAAGTGCACTGCCGCCCCATTCCTGCTGACGCCAATGCTCCTGACATCAACCGCATGGAGTTTGATCTGCACCGCATGTGACTTCAAGGGCCCAATGATCCCTGCACTGACTTCCGAAACTGACGCCTATACGCCTCCTCTTCATAGCTCATTGTAAGTTTAGCAATGCCCTGCATTTCCAAGGTACAGTTTGTAGGTCTTCCCGACCCCGTAACTGGGCCGTAATCTCTTGGTTGGCCTGAACTGTTGAATTTGTTTGTTCACGACACCGTGATAGTCCCGGATGGAGCTATCGACTTTAAGGAACTTTATTTTAAGTTGATTCTGGCGATATTCCTACCTTTATTACTGTGTGATAAAATTTTGATGTTTTGGTACTGTTTTACACAGATAAATTATGCCTATTTTTCTAAAATTGGAGTGGTGTCCTTTTGTAGTGCTTTTCTGTATTACTGTGTGTTATGTGCGAATGCATTACACATTGTCTTGCAGATAAGCTTGACTGATTGTGCCAAGCTACCAAGGGGGTGAGCTGGGGTTATTTTAGTAGTGTAAAATCCCTTTGCCCTCACTAGAAGGAAGGGTCCCTACTTGGACATGGTACAAACCTGCCAACCCTCATTTCTAATAATCCCTCTCTCTGTACATCAAAGGTCACAGTTCTGTCTTTTCTTTTTCTTTCATGATGATAACTACCGACACAGAAATAGAAGACTCGACTCAGGGTCCCCAGACCAAAGTAACAAGCCAATAATGCATTTGTTTGTGGAATATTACACTCCAAACAACCCCTGAAGCTGTGCCCTTGCATATTATTCATGATCCTTTAAAGGGTATGCTACCTACTGTACGGGATCATTAAGCATATAGGACATAGTTTTAGGTGATTATTGGCCTTTGCAAAACAGAGAAAAGAAAGAGTTTAGATATAGGTGTTTGATCATTTTTCTTTTTGATTGCAGGTCTCCTTCCCTACTGTTCCTTTGCTAATGCCATTTTCAATTCATCAGGCTACTTTGATTCTCAGGATCGTTTAAGTATACATAGTCAGTGGTGCCTGAAGATGGACTTTTATCATTAAATCAATCCTCAGGCTTCGTGGGTATGATATTGGGACCTGTTGTGTGGTCTTATAGGTAAGTAGGGCCGTATCCTGCAACTGTGTTAGTGTTTTTTATGTTTGCTTAAATTGAATAGTTTGTAGGTCAAGATGGAGGAAGAATATCAGGGTCTAACTTTAGATTTCTAAAATTGGTGGTCGGGGATAGGCGAGAGTGTGTGGTTTTATGATGAGTTGTGGTATGCTGTTTGATGGGTGTGTTTGGCAAAGATTATGATTCTGACTCAAAGCTAATATGTAGATCGTTAGAGGGGAAGACATGACGTGATTTGGGTGAGGGAATTGGTAGTGTGCTCTTTATTGAGGTTTGTGTGTTATTATTACAGACGTAGGAGGGACGGAGGGTGTGGGATTCAGCTGCTGATGTGTTCTTGTCTACAAGTGGAATTGACACAACCATGCCCAGTCAATGAAGAAGCAGGTTTAAATATAAGTGAGATGCTTCTGTCTTTTCTACTTTGTGTATGCTTGCCTACATGTATGCTTTCTGTATATCTGTTTTTTGGACTGTTTTTGTGTTTGTGGCCTGTGTCTGTGCATCAGGCATGGCCTGTGCAGGTAAGAGTGGTGGGGAAGGCAGGGGGCGGGGGGTCAACAGACGACAAGGAAAACCTAAATAAATAAAAAGAACGTAAACAACTTTTTTAAATTTAAGTTTCCCTCCTCGTCATATGTCAACTACCACACCTTGTCCCCCTGCCCTACCTCTCTTACTAGCACGGGTTACGCCTGATGTGCGTGTGTGTGTTTGTGTGTGTGGGCGTGTAATGGCTTGGGAATGCATCTGTATGTCAGTGCCATATTGATATGGGTGACATAATGTCTGGTGGCCATAGTGCATGGGTGAAGGCGTTTTAGTAATCTACATGCATAGGTCTCATTAGATATATTTGTATGGAAAGTTCTATGGGGCATATTATCAAGCACGGCCTTAATATTATTGCAGCTTTAGCAGCAGAAAACTGCAGCTAAAGCAGCGATAATGGGCTTGATAATACGCCGTAGAGAATTACCATAGAAGCCCATGTTAACACCAGAACATGGGCTTCTATGGGAATTCAGAAGGGTCTGTTATCAAGCCCATTATCGCCGCTTTAGCAGCAGTTTCGGCCGCTAAAGCGGCGATAATGTTACACTGTTTCTTGATAGTACGCCCCTATGTTTGTTAATCTGTGTATTGGCTTACTGCATGGATGTTGGTGAGTATGCATTTATGCCTGATGGCGTGTTTATGATATCTGTTCGTGTATTTGTTTGCATGTTCATAAATGCTATCAGGTTTGTTGCTCTGTCTGCATTATACAGAAGAAAACATTCTACCCTTGTTATTTTTATGGTCTGGCTTGACAGTGCAGTTGTCGCTTGAGCATCAATAGAGGGGGACTTTGACTTCGTTCACATGTTGGCAGCCAGGAGTGCATGTTTTGATTGGGTAGAAGTTGCGTGCACCCACAAAAGAAGTTCTTGCCCCCCAGCTGGAATGATTTTGTTTATTTATCCAGTTGCCTGGGATTGAATTTTCAGGAGCACGCAAATGACATTGTAATGCTATTTATGCATCTTAGATAACTCGATAAAGTATGGTGTTTTTATCTGGCAGCAGTACAGATGGGAGGAGGGCCGTCATTTACCTACATGGATATTTGGGTCTGTCTTAACAGTGCAACTGTCACCTGACCTTCTAATCTACACCTATATTAGTCTACAAGTTTATGTCTCCACATAAATACATATCCCTGCTATTTACTTGTAAGGATTCACATTACCATGCAACTCCTTTAAAGCCAGACCTATTGGCATTGCCAATGCTTGTTTGTCCTACGTATTGCCTATGTATAGTCAGCTGACACCACAGACCATTAATAAGTGATATTTATAGGAAATCTGTGGGTTGGGAGGAAAGGCCGATTCCAGAGACAAAACGCCACAATTTAGCCTAAATCTGTCAGCTGGCCCCTAGCTTGGCTTTCAGACTGTGATGAAAATACGGATAGAAGCATAAACCATGGAGGAAGTTGTAGGCTCATACCTGTAACGGAAAGTGAAACTACAATTCATTGTCCGACTAACAAAGTTGGTGGAAAATACAGGAGTGGCTAAAGTCGCCATCATTACTTGTGGCTTGTTGACAGCTTTATGCCAATCACATTGCAATAAATCAGAAAGTAGTCTTTAAAGGACTCTGGAACGGCAAACAGAGTGTCAGGTTATTTCAGAAGCATTTTCATATTTGCACAAAGTGATTTCACTATTTATAAATTGAACTGAAATTTGCTACCCGTTGAAGGACGGATATTCTTTCCATGTACTTAAGATTGGTACATTTACACTTCCTTAGCTGCAAACAGAAGTTACTTACTGAGCAACATATGCCAAATAACAATAAAGTAACTCTTGTACTAATGCAGGAAAGGTAAATGTTTACAAAGGGGGTGCACATTTTCGATTTAAAATAATTTAATAGAAAACTAAAAGCCAAAAGTACACGGACTACACAAAACAGTTTAAAAAACATTCAGCAGGAATGAGTCACTGCAGATTGCCCAAAAGGCTGTTTTACTCTTAAATCAGTCAATGAGGGAAGTAGCTGTGAAGATGAACTCTATAATCTTTAAACCGCACACTAATGTGCAAAAAGAAGTACTGTGAACACAAAGAGCTGTACAACATATGGAAATTGCTCCACAAGACCTGCTGTCTGAACCTGTAAATATTTGCAGTCCACTAGATAAGGTAAGTGTTATCGTTAGGACAGGTTTTTAGCGAAAAGTAGTAGAATAAGTAATCCCCTTATTCTTAACCCAAGAAATTATTTTATTTTATAAAAAATGTACAGACTGCATGGCGTTTTTCCTTTGTTCCTTTTCTGCACTATACTCTGTTAGAGGTTACTAGAATTTAAACGGATCCAGGGGCATATTAGCAAGCGGCAGCAATAATTATCGCTGACCGCTGCTAGCGTGAGGAAATCTATCGCGATAATCTCCATTTTAGCGTTGTATTAACAACGCTTAACGCAATGGAGATAAAAATCCCAGCGATAGCGGGGATTATCGCCGTTTTCAATGGAATATCGCTGGTTTTCCAGCGATATTCCTTTGAAAATGGCGAAAACCTTGCTGATAGGGCAGGACAATCTTAGCCATATAATCCACCTCCCATTGGATTACATGGCTAAATACAGGTCACAAGCAGGCGTTAGGAATGTAGCGTTAACTGTGGTTAGCGCTACTTTTCTTAACGCTCTGCTTATAAGCGAGCAGCTTGATAATAGGAGAAATGTCGCTCAGCGACATTTCTCCTATTATTTTGCCCTGGAACGCCCACTTTGTATCTCATTACAGATACAAAGCTGGGCATTGTTGACAAGGGCGCAAAATCAGCAAAACACGCGATAACGTGTCTTTGCTGATAGGGCGATGAAATTATCGCCGCCTTTCGGCCGAAAACGGCCGCAAAAGCGGCGATAATTTCATATTGCCTGCCTTGCTAATATGCCCCCCAATGTGTAGAATGTAGGCCAAAGACACTAAGGCTCACATTTACTTAAGCTTTGCACTGGAGCGAAGCAATGCAAAGTCTTGTAAGTGTATATTCTGTCCAGCACAAAAGTCGTTGGCAAATGAAAGATTATTTTTTTCTCAAAGCAAAAACCCCTTTGTGCTGGTTTGTGTTCTGCTGTGTACCATTTTGCATCAAGGAGGATTTACTGGGGCAGATCAGTGCAAATACTCGTAGGTCTTGATCCAATTCCCAATCTACTAAAATGCCAGAGTGGGCTTTGCATCAGAAACAAACACCTCCTTGAAGCAAATGTTGATAAGGAGATTTTTTTTTTTTTTGCTGTAAACCCATGCATTTCATGTATGCTGCAGTGGACATCTCATATCCTATGCGAAAGAACTTTCAAAAATTTTGTAGGCATATGAAATTGCAATGGAAAGGTTTGCATCCACTACGAATCCTGTGCAGTTCAGCTGAAACTGCTATCAGCATGACAAAAGGCTTGGAGCAAGATAAACCTGGCTTTTTTGCTTGGAAGTGATCTTCCTGGGCAAGTTTAAAAGTTTTGTCTTTCATTCTTCACTCACGAAGATAATTACAGACACACACTCAGGCTATCTACTAAGATATCTTTGAACAAACAGGAGGTAGACCCTAAAGGAGGGATTAACCGCCCAGAAGATTGAGATGCTTTCTCCAAGATCGTGAACTACAAAACAAATAAAGTATCCGGCTGCCTACTCAAAAACACATCCAGTGCACATGTAAGAGGATTATCGTTTAGAATGACTCAAGCAAAACAAAAATGTATTGAAAACTTTATTGGGAGCAGTCTGTAACAGGACTACCAATAAGGAAATCTCCTGTTAGAACAGGGGAGTTTCTCTGCCTGCTGCCAGTATTCTGTTCTTTCCCAGACCTCGGCATCTTTGCCCTCATACAAACCCCTGGTGGGACGAGGGTCCCAGGGGCAACACGTGCACTGCCGCGAAACCATCCACGCCGGAAACTACACTCTGGGGACTGCAAACACCAGAGTGCCTCCATGCTCCTGTCACTCCCCGCAGCTGATACGAGCGAGGGGGAGGCGGGTCCAACACCCTCATAGCGCAGCCTCTCCCACCGCAACGCGTGCTGGATGTAGCCCGGACCAAGGGCGGGCCCGTTTGAGCCTGTTCGAGACCGGATGAGGCCAGGCCAGGCCCCCCTCTTAGTTGTCCAGTTTTGCAAGGTCAGTCTCTTCCTACTTATTGAGGCTTCGATGGGTTCGTTCTCCCACAAGTACCTAGATACTGTGTTTTGCTAATGATGAATCCCTGGGAGGGAAGGGGGAGGAACGCTTTCATGGGTGGAAGTGTAGCTGAGACTCAGGACCAATTTAAAGTAAGAGCCAGCTCAGTCTTAGCCCATGAAATTGCCCTGACTGAGCTGTGTTTATCTCTTGATACCCTCCAAAATAAACGCTTGTTTTTGGGTGGATTGATGCTTACACGCGCTCCAGAACGCTGCCTGGCCATAGGTTCAGATTCTCCTAACTCTGCAGGCGGTTCCAGCCAGACTCCATCTTTACCGCTGGACATTTCCACAATAATGGAGCTACAAACTAGACCTGCCCACCACAAACTGGTGCAAAAGGGCTCATCAAGCTCCACATCACAACGAGTTACTACAAGGTCTGAGCCCAAACCTAAATCTCAAGTATCGGAAATTTTACGGGCCTCAAAGAGGAAGCAGGGAGGGGGCCCCCAAAGGCAAAAAAACACAAAGATGCCCAAAGTGATTAAGAATGGAGGGTCGGCATCTTTAACACTGCCAATGACATCTGAGCCTCAGTCTACCATTTTCACATCTGGCATTCAGAACACGGTCATAGCTGGTATTCCAGTGCTTGAAAATGAAGAGAGACTATGGGCTAGAATGGAGGCCCTTACATCGGCATCTTTTTCTCCAATTCTTGAGAGATTGACAGTAATTGAGGAGAAATCAACCAACCTTGAACATCTTGCTGTGTCTAATCATGCTTCTGCCATGGCTTTATTGTGGGATATTGTGGGGAAATAACTGGCCCTCTGAATTGATACCTAATGTGATATGTAATCCCATAATGTCTAATCCCCCACCTGCCATCCCTCTAATAACTAACCCACTTCCTATTTTATCTACCAGGAATAGAGAGGTGGTCACTGTTTCTGATGTTGGTACAGTGGCTCAGGATGGTGACATGGGCGAGGTGGGGAACACATCCAGTGAGTTTTCTAAGCTCATCCCGAGTTCTCCTAGGGTGGGGGGAGTCAGACCGAGTGCTATGCCACTTAGAAATATAGTACAAAACATTCCTAAGTCTGGCTTAGATAACCAATTAACAACTGCCCCTGGGGGTACTGGTTGGGTTTTCCCAACAACACACTCTGGGCTGGGAAACAGCTTGACCAGACATGATCCAAGGGTAGTAAACCTTCCTCCTGCTGCTTCACCATTGGTTGTGGTCCTGAGGAATGTACCTACTCTACAGGATGGTCAGATAGAGTCTACCAACCAGTTAATGTTCAAAACAATGCACTGGCTTAATGTACAATTGAAGGAAGCGGGGATATGGGGCTAGGATATTTGTAACCATTTGATAATGGCTAGACGTTCATCTTGGGTTGGATATTCTGCCAAGGACGGGGGGTGACTGCGTAGTTGTCAACTTTAATAATGATCGTGTAGTTAGGCTCTTACTGGAGTGCTTAGGGAGTAGGAATGAAGGGCACTGTCCCGGAAAAATATCTCTCCATTCCGTAGGGTTCTTCCACAGACCACATCATTACTCCCTGTCAGGGGGGAGGGACTGTAGTGAATATCGGAGCGCCCATCATAGGGTTATAGGGCACCCCCTTGATTTGAACTCAGTTAACCGATTCGCCCCATTGTCCGGCTTAGATGGTTGTTACTGACTGACACTTGCAGACCCATCTGGGATAGAGAACACCCCTATTGATTCTGTTACCTCCCATCAGATGGATTCAAACCCCCAGTTAGCTACTGTCAATAGTACCCTGGGTATCGAAAACATAGCTATGTTAGAACAAAGGAAAGGTTCACCCTTCAGGACACTAAATATTTTATCTTGGGTTGCTAACGAAGACTAGATCCTCAGACTGGTCTAACTTCATCGAGTCATGCGACATTGTTGCATTCCAGGAGAACTGGTCTCTGTGTACAATCTTTTCGGCCAGTTACTTGACATTTGGCAAGCCAGCAATCCCTAGTACCAAAGGGCATCCACCTGGTGGTTTAACAATTTGGGTTAGACAACAGGCGGGATTCCAGGTAGAAGACGTAGTGATTGACAACCCAGATATTCAGGCCATTAAAATAACCTCTGCGTATGAACCTGAGTGTATATTTATAAACGTTTATGCCAGAGGGCTGGTAGGTGGAAAGGCTTCACCGACCGTCTCCAGTTTGGACACATTTATTAAATCATTAAAAGGGTCTTGCAACAGGATTCTTGCAGGGGATTTTAACTGCACTTTCGAGCCACTTGGCCTAGAAGATGGGAATCTTACTAGTGAGGAGGATGCTGTATGGGGCGTCCCGTCTTTATTGCTTGCCCCAATTAAAAACTGTACAGAAGCTGCTCTTCAGCTTAAAAGTCTAACATTGGAGAGGGGGCTTCGTGCAGCTAATGGAAGATCCAAATCAGATAACCAAGGAAATTTCACTTTTAGAAGTGGGTTAAGGAAAAGTAGGATTGATTATTTTCTTATCAATTTAGAACTCTGGCAAAGGGTGAAGGATATGGAGGTCGTGAATAGATCAGAGAGCGACCACGATACCCTTTTTCTGACACTAGATGGGAAATGTTGTTCGATTGGGAGTGGCAGTCTGGTTATTGCAACTCCAGATGTGATTGTGTCCAAGGACTGCAGTAGGTTAAAATGGGCACAGGTAGCCAAGGATGAGGGTATCGTGACTCAAATCAAGTTAACACTTGCAGATTCTCTTAATGCCCTCTCACAATTTGACTTTAATGAGGACACTCTACCAGCCCTTACAGCACATCATGAGGCCCTGTTCGCCAAGTTGAGGTCCTATATTGTAAAATCCAAAATAAGAAGTAACAGGTGCCCAGTGTATAAGTCAGCAAAATGGTATGACGGGGCATGCAGGAATGCCTATAGGGCTTTGTCTAATGCACTAAGGGCCATATGTATCAAGGCAAAATCGGTTCGCAAACGCTGAAATTCGCAGAATTCGGTCGTTTGCGAACCCATTTTCGCTAAACGGTATGTATGAAACATTTTTGGTGCAAAATAAGGAATCGCTAAATTTGCCATTCCTTATTTTGCGATTGCATTTAAGGAGAACAAGGGAGTTCGGTGAACAAGGGAGTTCGGCAGGGCTGTGTGATAGCCCCTACCCTTTTCTCTTTGTTCATTAATAATGTTATCTCATACTACTCTGAATATCTCACTGACGCCCATACTCTCACTGGTTTGAGGGTTCCTTTAATAATGTTTGCAGACAACACTTTAATTTTGTCTAAGACACAAGCTGGTCTGCAAAGAACCCTTGACAGATTTAGTTTTTTTGTAATAACCATGATCTTGTAGTCAATGTTGACAAGACCAAGTTCATGGTCTTGCATAAAAACAAAACAGTGATAGCCAGAGTAGAAATGAATCATGCGTCCCTTGAACAAACTGACTCATTTACCTATTTAGGGGTTACAATGGGCAAAATAATGAATTGGAAGCCACAGATGGATTTGCTGGTCTTAAAGCATAATCAATTAGCAGGGGCCCTCCTAAAAGAACATTGTTTATCCAAAACCAAACCAGTAGCTCCGGTTTTGGCAATCCACCAAGGAAAGATTAAAGCCTTAAAATTCTATGGAGCCGAACTCTGGGGCTTCGAAAAGTTAGTTCCTCTAGTCCAAGCTCAGAACAAGTTTTTGGGGGCATTGGCCAGCCTTCCCCAGTCAACACCACTAAGACCCTTATTTTTGGACTTGGGGTGTATTTCCTTTAAGGAGGCATCGGGTTATAGACCTCTTGCCTATTAGCGACGGCTTTGGACTTCCCCGGAGTTAGCTCCCTGTGCACCAGCTGTTAGGCATATTAGAGAAGCTGACAAATCCAATAAAATCTCATGGCTATAAGGGATTAAGGCTACCTTACTAGATGTGGGCCTCATCCACTGGCGGTTGGACCCAGAAGGGAATTCCTTCCCCTCAAAAACAGAATTTAAAGCCTTATATAGGGATATGGTTTGTCGGAAGTCTCTTTCTCAGGTGAATGGTGACTTTTTCTGTTTTTTTTACCTAAACCTGCGAAACTATGGTTATTTCTTTCCTTCTAGGAATTCTTATCTATTCACTAGACAAAAGGTTTTATTACATGTATTATTTGCTTGATATTTTTTTTAATGGAATTTTATTGAATTTTATCATATGTCATTTTGATTGTTTTAAAAAGTCACTTCTTGGTTTTTTACCTTACTGTTTATATGTGTCTTTTATGATTGTTTATCATTGAAGAAAGACTAATTGAATTGAATTGAATTGACTCAAGCTATGAGGGAGTCTTTCTCTTTTTTTAATATATAACCCTCACTCACTCTAATAGTGGCGTTGTTTATCCTCAGGTTCATCCTGGCTCCTAAGGGGCAGGATGGGCTCAACTGTATTCCAGGGAGTTCTTTGGATACATTTTTTGGTGCGGTCGAGGGGGGTAAATCTAAAATAACTCATCCACACCCAGGTTTCCCTTTATTAGCGGGGTGAATGGACACAACAAAAATAATCATAGTAATTATAAGGAGGTGCGGTCAAGGAATACAATGGTTCTATGACCCTCAGTTTGGCAACATGTTTCTGCCCTACTCTGATGGCCAAATCTAGTCCAGGGCATTAGTCAGGAGTGAAATAACTATCAATGCCCCAGTGATAATATATGAGTGTCTAATCACCTGTGGTATGCACCTATCTTGACATGCGAGGTGAGTGTCTACTCGCCTGTTCATAGCCTGGTTCTAGAATACTTAATAAATGGTACCTGTCGAAGGAGACAGACAGATATGTATGTTGTCAGGGATCACAGACGGTGATCCTGTTGGTGCACATGCATGAGGGATGCTGCATACTACATTTTTTATATCCTGATAAGACTTAGCCAAGCTGGCGTATTTGGAGTGCTGGCCTTGCCTCATGTGAAACACACTTTTATACACTGACACATTCACACTGTGAAGGTAGTGATTTAAGTGGTCAGCGCAAACCATGTATTTAAAAAAAAGGAAGATAACCAATCAAGATGTGCTGTGATGGTGTGGCTGGCATCATTAAGATAATGGTCATGCATATGAAATTGATACACAATAAAACTTACAAGGTATGGGTGTAATTATCAAACAACATGGGGTGCAGAGGGAGGTTTGACCCTGCAGTCATACACTGTTGGTCAAATGGGCATTGCATGTAACAAACGTGATACAAAAGAAAAAAGCAAATACACACTTATAAATATGACTATTGCTCAAGTGCTGCTCTCAGGGACCAAGGTAACAGAAAAGCACTAAGTGCACAGATGGGTGGGGGCCAGAGTCCCAGTACTCATGTCCTCAAGGGTTCTGAAACCGCCCATGTACCTACATAGTACCACACTCACACACCTTCCCTTAACATTGGACTATCTTCCGGGGTGAGCTATTATCTCCCCAGACTGATTGGAACCTGTGCTGAGCTAAATGTGAATTGACCTCTGTAAGGACTGTTGGAAAATGTAGTGTTTAACTCACTGTCACTGCAAGGAGCTGGGTTTTCCAAGAGTGACTGGAATTAATGCTGCCTTGTTTCAAAAGAAAAATAGAGGAGAAAAAAGATAACATTAAAAATAACCATACAGCCTAAATTAATGTTTATACTGCGCTGTATTTATCACCCCATGGTACTCACACCTGTGTGGAATAATGAACATATATGAAGAGTCTCCTCATAACCAATGTAGAGGCGGGTGTGAAATGCAGTATATGGCCTTGTTGTGGGAAGCTAGACTGTGTCTGTTGCAGTCCAATGTCTCTAGAGGAGTAGAAATGCCTGTCTGTAGGGAGGTCTAAGTGAGGACTCCTCATGTGTTAGTACCTTGAGCTACAGAAGGGCTATTAGGTGGAAGCTCGAGGCTAGAGTCATCTGGTATTTAGTTGGTGCCAAGGCATGGTGTTGTTGAGTCCCATTCTGTGGATATAAAGCTTGTAGACCCACCTTTGCTCTTTTTCAAGGAGGACTGAAGTCTCTCCTGAAAGCTTTGATTTTTCTTGAGATAGTGAGAGGAAGTTCCTGTAGAAGGTCTGTTGCACTGAATTGTGCTTCTATGCATGCCTATTCTGACGTTAATTTTCCCAGAGGTCATGCCTATGTATGGTAGTCGGCATGGGCATTCAGTCAGGTATATTACATGGTCACTATTGCAGTTTGTATGTGTGTGTTACTCCCATGGTGTTTCAAAGCCCAGGTCTAGGGATTTTCAATGTTTTGTGAGAGAACATACAGAGCAATTTTCACAGGGGAAATGTCCGGTCAGTGGTAGCAGGTTTCAAGGGTATTTTGACTCTTGATGTTAGTATTCCAGGTTTTTGTGGGGACTAACCTGTCCTTTATACTCCTATTTTTTTAATGGAGGAGTTGGTTTGGCAAAAGTCGACTGATTCGATGTGAGAATCCGCCAATATTTATTGATGCTCATCTTGACTTCATTCGAGGAGGTATTGTAAGTGATGACATAAAATAAAGCTTCATCGTCCTCTTTGAAATATGTCTCCAGGAGGGCTTGTCTTGGGATATTGTGTTTTTTAAGTCCTCTACTGTGCAATTTCTCTGGATGCAGAAGAACTGTCCAACTGGGAGATTTTCTCTCAGCACCCAGGGGTGGGCGCTGTCAAAGTGAAGGAGGCAATTATGATCTGTGAGTTTGGTGTATAAAGTAGTGGTGAGCTTCCCATTATTAGCCTTGATGGTGACATTGAGAAACGATATAGATTTTCTATCCGCTGTTATGGTGAATTTTAATTGTGGATTCCTGTCATTAAACTAGTCAAGGAAGAGCTCTGTGGTCCTGTCGTCGCCACACCAGATGACAAGAATATTATCTATGAAGCAGCGCCATAGCCTTATCTTCTCAGTGTATGGATTGTTGATCCATATACTGTGTTCCTTAACCAGTGACATATAAACATGCTGTGCTGGGGGCAAAAGTATTACCTATTGAAGTGCCATGGTGTTGTAGGTAGATTTTGTCTTCTAAAGTGTAGAAATACTCCATGAGTGCCAATGGGTCTCAGGCTCACTGTGCCACTGGATTCAAGCTAATCTGGCTGATGAGGGGTGAAACCCCGAAACCGGTGCTAGAATGCTTGTTTCCGGTCCAGGGAGAACCTGGCTTGGCAGATCGGGCTGTAATGTTCCCATGAGGCACAGGGTCAAGACTGACTTGCATATGGCCGGGTCAAAGCTGGGGTGGCATGGTGAGCAAAAGATTGATGGATTTGACCGAGATCTTTTGACTGGGGTGGATGTTTTGATTTCTTCTGCATTCTGTCCATCAATGGTGTGTCTTTTGCTTTCTCGCCCTAATTGTGCCTGCCGGGTATGCCCAAATGTGGGTCCAAGCTCACTGTGCCAATGGATTCAAGCTATCCTGGCCGTTGTAGGATACCGCAATCAATTGATTGCGTAGTATCATTATACATTCGGAGCAACAATTGGCAGCCAGAGTATTGACCATAAAAGGGGGCAGTGCATCCTGGGTAACCTGGAGCTCTCAAGAAGAGTGGAGAGGGTCTTGCAGCATTAGAAGGGTCTAATGAGTGACAGGCTTTTAAATTGGAGCTGCGCTGGGCACTGCACACTGGTGTCCCAAGAACTGCTACAAATTCAGTGAAGGGCTAAGATGCAATGAAAAGCAGCCCTGAGGGTGACCATTTTGTAAGAGTCAACTCATTACACATCACTATCTATGTAGAACTGAAGAGACATGAAACGCAAAGCTAACAACTCAATGCACAGCAAAAATTAGTCGCATATTTGTCATCATACAGCATAGGGTGTCAGAAATACTTTGTCAGCAATGGAATCAGCAGTACTTCCATGGGCTATACTGTGGTGCCATCCTAAAACTGTGGAATATGTGTGTAACTGGGACCCCAATCTACTAATGCAATGTAATGGCCTCATGTTCTTTAACTGTTTACTCTAAACCACTATTATTTCCAAGAATAAGAGTATGAGCATCACCCGACCACTATTAAACGTATCCTGAAGCATGCAATTCTTGTCTGACTCTGTACCAAAAATAAGTAAAAAGGTACCACCAGGGCTGTTCAAGACAAGCTTCCTCGATAGAATCTCATGTGTCTAAACCAACATGCCTTGGTTCTCTATGCCCATGGAAGCATGGTGACTGCTTTTTTGACATTCTCTGAATTCAATTTGCTATGGCACCCTTCTGGCCCCCCATAGTCCTTTTTATGTATGCTCACCTTGGATAATCCTCTCTATTGCACAGAGTACAACCACAATCTGTCTTCATCTCATGTTTTCATCAAAACCAAGGATGTGCATAGTTCATGTAGTTTGCTTTTGGGTAATTATGCAAACTTTTGGCACAGTTAGGCAAAATTATGTGGAATTCAAATCCATTATTTCATGTTATAGTTTAGTGTGAAATGCATCCTCGAGCCAACTCTTTATACAAGGACACATTTGATTGTATAAAAAAAATTTGAAAAAAAACCCAGAAGCACCGCGGACAACAGTTGCTCACAGTCTTTTGTCCCCATTTTCAATTTGTACCCTGAATGGAGCTTTTGCAGTACATATTGGTGTGTAATTACACGTAGTGAGAGAATTAGGTGTAACAAGCTTAATTCCCAGAGATATAGGGGGATATTCTCAAGAACGTGTGATAATTATCGCAAAATTAGCTGAACACAACTCTTCACATCGCTGTCTATCGTGGGAAAATAATGCTATGTTAACGTTGTATTCCCAATATGGCGGTACCATGTGATAGCCCCACGCCAACACGTCAAATGACCGCGTAAAAATGAACACGAAGCCGAACAAAACGTGAAACACGAATAGGAAAATAGTAGCGATGAGGCCAATCTCAATACAGAAATCAGCTAACACTAGTGACAGACCTGCAATTCCCACGCAGCATGCGTGAAACACACATCCGTGATGCTATCGAAATATCCACCGTCCCGAATCAAATAGGTAGCTCCTCCCAAACAGTCACAATGTACATTTTCATGCAGTCTGTATGTAGACTTGTCAAATGCGTTCACATATATGTGAACACAATGTTAAAATGCATCTCCCCTTCACATTGCAGAAGGAAATCCAAGACCTCGTGCATAGCAGCCCGAACCTCTCTTCTCTGATGACGAAGAGAACCACCACACCTTCGACTCCAACGCCCTCCAACTGCTCGTGGATAGCCTCCGCACCTCACCTCCAGGAGCAGATTGTACGAGGAGACCACAACCCCTGTACAGACCACTCAGCAGACAGCAGCCACCACCACAGCTGCCTCCCAGGACCCACACGAAGAACACTGGGCTTCCAACGCCGTGTGTTGGGGTGCAAGGAGAAGCTGGCTGAACAGGTGCAGGTGGTGTTCGACCGCATGGCAGCCAAACTCAATGCCATATGTTGGTGTCTAAGTCCCATTAGGGACCACTCACAGGCCCTAACAGACACCCACAGTCCGCTCAATGCTCTCCAACGAACCATGGCTCACATAGCTGTAGTCCTGACTCGGAGACAAGAACGACTGTCTTGTCAGAGTGGCTCCAGTGATGTCACTCGGGGAGTTAGGACACATGCAGAGGATCATGGAGAACATGGAGCGGATGCATGTGGAAAGAGCGGCTGCCACTGCTGCACACCAGCGAGAGGTAGCTGGGCTCCTCAACACCCTAAAGACCCTCCTCATGGCATTGCTGCCACAAGGCCTGGTGCTGATGCATGCTGCTACTGCGACTCCATCCACATCTCCGGCTCCCTGAAGTTTCAGTGCCATACAGTGTGGCAGACATTCCACGTCCAGGCCCTGAGGTGTCACTGTGACACAGTGCTGGAGACAGACCACCACCACCCACATGTGAGGCACATGAAACAGCAAATGATGAAGATGAGGATGAATCTGCCTTAGTGGTAAGAAGAAACCTGTAGCATTCTTCTCCGCCATATGGCCTGTTTCTGCTTGGTTCTGCCCTCTGCATCATCACCTTCCACTGTCCCTCGATAAACTCTGCGACACTCGCCTTGGACCTCGACGTGGACTGCCATATTCTGTTTGTTCATCAATAACACAGCATTCAGTAGGCGGACTGTACTCTTCTTCTACCAATGTAAAGTGGGGTTTGCATGGCCCTGTACTGCTCCAGCTACGAGACTCCATGGAATGTTCATTAAACATTCATATTCAAACAGATGTGTTATGTAATGATCTTTCAAGTGTGGAAGTACGGATGAATGTAGGGTCAGTGATTCCCCCTTATGTCCATGTTTCTCATGTTGTGGGACTTGGATAACAGGGTGACACATTGCCGATTGCGGTCCGGGTGGCGCTGGCACTATAAGAGGGACAGATGCATTAGTTACTTCCTTGTTCAGCCCAGTACGGAACCACGCCGAGAGCCCATGGGTCATTGTTCACATCCCTATGCTGGACTGGCAAACGCTAGGCCAGCCAACTCTGCTTACGCTCACAGGGGGAGACAACAACACTACATGTCCCAGGTCTTCCCTGTGGTGATCTGCTGATCACATGTCTAGTTGTCGGTAGGCTATATCCGCTACCTCATGTCTGGTTTACACCCACACCATACCCATCCAGCACAGGATTCACAGGACATGTGACCCTGCCAATAAAAAGGGCCGGGCGCACGTGCTGACGCCATTTCCACTCTCTCTGGGTGTCTCCGTGTGGTTATCATTTATGCATGAGGGCCTGGGGCCTGCCACTTCACATTCCCCAGTGCCAGAGGTGACATGATGGTGTCCGAGCCACAAGACACAATCATAAAGGGTCCATGATTTGCTGGTCACAGACTTGGTGGCACCGGATACACTGTGGCGGCCACATGCACACCGCCATTGGATGGTGACTTTCGGTGCACTGAGGTAGGGGCACCTTAAGTGCTGAGCGGGTGTGCAGCCTGCGATGATGCCCCGTCCTGGCAGTCCAGACTTGCGAGGATTAGTGTGAGCCCAGCTGGACCCAGTGTAGGCCTGAGCCAGCAGTGAGTGCTGGCCTAGCGGCATTTGGCGTTGCCTCGCGGGTCAGAGTTGAGCAAAAAAACCGACAATTCTAGGGCTCCTATGGATTGCAACACCTTTCAGGCCTACTTTTTAGAGAAGGTGAAGCTCATCATCCAGGAGATAAAGATTGGGGTGGGATCAGGGACTGCTATAACATCAGCATCTGAGATCGTGACCGACTGCTCCCTTGAAATATTCCCAGAGATGGATGCATTGATCCTAGAACAACTGATGAGGAAAATCAAATCTGGTTCCCCAGCTGACCCGTGCCCACCTGAGATCTTCCGTGTGGCGCGCCCCTTGCTGGAGGAGCGTATCATCTCCCTCCTCAATAGATCTTTAGACACGGGGTACTTACCGGCTGAACTGAAGGAGGCGCGTGTAAGACCTTTATTGAAAAAGCCTGGATCTGATCCGGCGATGTTAAAGAACTATAGACCTATTTCCCAGTTGCCCTTCCTTTCTAAAGTTCTTGAGCAGCATATACTAAAGTCCCTGTCCCTCTATTTGGAAACTCACCATCTACTCCACGAGCGACAGGCAGGTTTTCGTGCTCATCACAGTACCGAGTTGGTGATGCTATCGGTGTTGGATGAGCTAAGAGGCATGGCTGACTCCAAGAAACCGAGCGCCCTGATTTTGCTGGACCTATCAGCGGCGTTCGATACTGTCAGCCATGCCTTGCTTTTGGACAGACTGAGGGACTTTGGGATTAAGGGCCAGGCCTTTCAATGGTTGCAATCATTCCTTACAGGAAGGACCCAAAAGATACAACTGGGGGACGAAACATCTGAGGTGGGGATTTTAGAGTGCGGGGTGCCACAGGGGTCCGCCCTGTCCCCGCTTCTATTTAACCTCTACCTGCAACCATTGATTGCTTCTCTGGCCACTATGGGCTGTAAAGTCTATAACTACGCGGACGACACGCAACTGCTGTTAAGTGTCGATGACACCACGGCCGCGCAACTCCAAACTCAGAACATCTTGCGGTTCACAGTGCAATGGATGACAGATAATCTGTTAAAAATCAACCCTGACAAGACCGAGGTACTAGTGATTCCATCCACTGCCTCACCTTGGGGTGATCTCTATTGGCCTACAGAGCTGGGCCCGGCTCCAAAACCAAGCTCGTCTGTAAAGAGCTTGGGGATCAAACTGGATGACGATCTGTCAATGGCCCCTCAGATCTCTGTGGTTGTGGGAAGTTGCACGAACATCATTAGGCAACTGCGGAAGTTAACTCCCGTCCTCTCACAATCCATGATGCGATCAATAGTAACGGCCACCATCATCTCCAGAATTGATTACGGGAATGCCCTGTACCTTGGCTTACCGAAAACTCTGACCAGTAGACTCCAGGTCATAATGAATGACGCTGCCCGGTTGATTTTCAGATTACCGAGGAGATCTAAAGCTACTCCCCTACTACAAAGCTTGCACTGGCTCCCCATCAAAGAAAGAGTGGAATTTAAGAACTTATGCACGGCCCATAGGGCAATTTATGGGAAAGCCCCATCTTACATCAAAGATCGTCTGCAACTTTATTGCCCCACGAGAACACTTCGATCCTCAGACTCCCAACTACTGGTCTGCCCCCGCTACAGGCTAGTGACCAAGGGAGGGAGAGCCTTCTCAGTGCTAGTCCCTCAGCTATGGAACAGGTTGCTGGAGGCCCTGCGTCGGGAAGGGAACCTACTACGTTTCAGGAAGAGCCTAAAAACATTCTTGTTCAGACAAAGTATGAGCACAGTGTAATCCCATCTTGCTAAGTTATTGTTACTACCATCTTTCCTGGCGCTTAGAGGCCTGCAGGTGATTAGGCGCGCTATAAAACCCCATTAACAATAACAATAACAATAACAACAGAGTTAGTGGCACCTAAAGGGCTGGTTGGGTGTACAGCCTGCAATAATGTTGTGTGCACTGATGTGATCTCTGTCATAGTGAAATCAAGACCCAGAATCAAGTGTGTAACCAGGTGACCCCGGGCTTGGGGCATGCGCAGGCATGTGGTGGGCCATCGTGTAGACACGCCGGTGGCAGAAGGTGAGCAGTGAGGCCTGGGAGCGCAGGGGCATGCCGTCACCTCTGGGCAGCGGGAGGGGCTGGGGGCAGCAGCCTGTGTGCACAGGAGTGGGCAAGCGATGATGGCGTGTGCAATTGTATGGACTCTGCCATTCATAAATCTGGACTCTGTTTCAGATAAGGTACCTGGTGGACTGCAGTGTATACCGACATTTGGTTGGAGACACACCGATGGCAGTAGGTGAGCAGTGATGCCTGGGTCAGCAGAGTCTGCGCTCTATCTCCCTCTTCCTCTCTTCTTTTCACTGTCTCTCCCTCGCTTCTTTTCACTGTCTCTCTCTCTCTCCCTCTTTGTCTTTCTCTATCTCTCTCCCTCTCTTCCCCTCTTTCTCTTTCACCCTCTCTTTCCCTCATTCTCTCTCTCTATCTCTCTCCCTCTATTTCTCTCTTTCTCCCTCTCTTTCTCTATCTATCTCTCTCTTTCGCTCACTCTCTCTGTTCTTTGATGAGTGCAGGACACACATTCTAATCTAGTATTTTGTATTGCAGGCTGTGACCTACAGATTCTCCTGAGAAGACTCGCCATGACTCTTCAGAAAAGTTGTTTTGAAATTTTTGATAATAAAATGTTTTGTTTAGTGATTAAAATACGAATGAGTGATTCTCCTTTTTCTGAACACACATGCATGGTGAATGTAGTAAGTGTGCGACATCAGCTGAATTGTATTGTACATCATTTCGTGGCATTGATGTAACATATCCTTGTTGAGGGTGGGTGTGGGGGGTGCCCTGGGGTGGTGGCTATGGGTGTTGTGGCCCTCTTTGGGGCTCCTGGTTACATGTTCAGTAGCTCCATGGCATTTGTTGTTCTTCAGGTGTGGCTCTAGGCTGGGCTCCCTTTTCTGGTGCAGGTTGTCGTCCACCTTTACACCAGGTCAAAGCAGGTGTTAAATTCCTACTGCTAACTCGTCTTATCGCCTGTTTGCGATCTTATCGCCAAACTGGCTGGTTGTTGAGAGTGCTGCGGAGTGGTGTTGTTGCGGCTTTTTGCACGGGAACTCTTACTCTGCATCTCATTAGCGATAGTTGCCGGGATCATCTGTGGCAATGTTTTTTGCGGCTGCTAACGCAAGTAAACTGGTGATATCGGCTGTTAGCACCCGCTTGTGAATGGGGCGAGACATTTATTGCAGCCGATAAAGTGCTGATAACTCAGCGATAAATCCTTGAGAATATGCGCCAGACTGTTCTAATTTACATTTTGTCCAGGCCAAATTAACACATTCGAGACAATTACTCTTTTCGGAGGTGTTCTCTGAGAATAAACCCAAAATCTGATGTGCCCAATCAATGATGCCAGAGGTCACGCTTAGCACTATCATGCAAGAGATGTAAGATTAGTACCACAATGGGAACTAAACAGACCGATGTATCTTCAGAAATAAAATAAACATGCACAGAGCTCTTATTGTTTCAAAATTGTTTGGATCCTACAGAAATGAGTGGGAAATAGTAAAGACAGACTCAGCAGTACACCAGATTGGAGGGTCGAGATTTGGCATCTTAAACACAACTTTACGGACCGGAAACAGTGCTCTGAATCGGAAAATGTTTTCTTTTTATGAAGTATGGGAAAAAGTCGAAGGTGACAAAATGATCGAATTCCTTCCTGGGTTCATACCTCAATGTCTAACTGTACAGTTTTCAGAACCACTCGAGTTCCAAAAAGCCCAGCGAGTAAGTCTTCATAGCCATAAGATATCCATCTACTTTCGATAATTGTATTCTTGTTACAACACCAGCATGCCCGAATGATACTAAAATGTTTGAAGATCAAGCTGTATATACGAACGCCAGCTACTCTTTTGATAAGAGAAAGAAACTCCTGCCTCTACGACCTAGACCGAGAACTGATAATGTGCCTATAAATAGGGCTTCACTGATGGTGCCAAATCAATGCATACATCAACAGGAAGCCAAACCCTGACCTAAGTTAAAACGTGCCTCTATATAGATGTTCTTACACTCCCAGGAATGGACCATGTCCAGCGCACATAATGGCACACTCGCATGTCGCAATCCGGCAAGAAGGTGAGCACTAGGCCAGCATTAGAGACAAATCATACTTCTACCAAGAAAAATAATGCAACGTCTTGAATGCACACACTGAATAGATATTGACTTTTATGTTACAGTTTATGAACTGTTTTTAAGTTGCTATTGGCAAACACATTTACCCAGAAGGATTAACTCTAACCCCAGAATACAAATGCTGTGTGTTGCATTGAGATGAGGGAAATGGTTGGCCAGAACCTTTCTCAATGCTTATAATCTAAGACTTTCTACTGTGTTGTCCTGGAATACATCAGAGTGACTTTCACAAAGGCATATTCAGGAAAACTTAGGTTTTGGAACTTTATTATTGCATAAACTTTATTAGCTTTTTATTAATGTCAAACATCCAATTTTTATTAATTCAGATTAAAACATTAATCATTGGCTCAAAATCTAGCAGTTCAACATTGCACAAAATAATGAATTAAGGAAAACATTAACCCTATTCTCTAAGTTAGCTTTCTGACCTGAAAAGGAAAATAAATGAATAAACAGTTGAATGCTTACGATCCAAAGGAAATCGGACAGCACTTCGCCCTCAGGAAACAGTCAGCCCCGTTCCCTTCAAGAGGCCCAATTTTTATATAATTTTTGCTCACTAATTTAACTAAATGTATTTCTTTCAAAAAGTTCAGCACTCTGATTGGTTGATGGCTGTCAGACCACCGAAACCACCTCTCCCAGGGTATGAGCGTCACCATTCTATTGTTCATTGACATAGAGTGACATGAATTCCGAGCGTCTTTGCAACATTTTTAAAAGTTGCTTTTCTGACTTCCACCAAAACTCAGCAAAATCATCCCTGTTACTTCCTCGGCCTTGTAAAAAGAACATCCAGAACAGTTCGTGAATAAGTCTCTTTTGTTAAAGCTGCAGTCTTTTCAAAGGTGAAGCGCAAAAACATAATTCCATGGAAAGCTTCCAAGATGACTGCATTTGGCTCCAACTCTGCTCACGTACAGGCCGACCAACTTTTCTTCAAAACCAGAGGCTAGGCATCAAACCACACTCGGGCTAGTATTTAAACAAACACAAAAGGAGTGATTAATTCAGGTAAAACAAACCCTTCTGTACCACCCGACCATTGCTATTTATTAATTAACCCACTAATGAAAGACATCTAGCAAAAGCAAACAAATAAAGCAGCACATAAAATATCTACCATTCTTCATGTAGTCCAGCTTTAAATTTCTGAAAGAGTAAAAAGATGATTAAATGATACACAGACAGACAAACACAACATAGGACAAACATGTAAGCACATATAAAAGCACATGCCATGAATAATCTGCCGCATATTAATAGTGACAAAGACAAAAGGACAAACATGACAAACAAAACAATATTAATCATGTGTTACAAAACAGACTTGTAAATGCAACAAGAGCACATGTTATTAGTTCCCGCGTGTTCATGTGTGGTGCAAACTTAATCTAAGTTGATCAATACAACAAATCATGCAACAGCTCATTAATAAATTAGTTCATGTTATAGGAGATTAAATCCACGAGTCAGAATAAAATATTTTCTGAAGCTCGCTTCATCAACTCCCTCATCAGGTGATTTTAAAATCACCAAACAACACCCAAAAAATTTCAGAACTTTTCACCCATTTTGGAGACAACACACACTGGATTCTCTCGATATTAGTCTCCCTAAACCCCTGTTTCAGCTGTCTGATCATCTCTTTCAAACTGAACCCTTCGCATTTCCTCTAACTCATATTCCTTCTCTTGTTCCTTTCTGAGTTTATAAATCCTTCTCTTTTCTTTTTGATGCTTTCTCCTCTTGTGAATCAAGAAACTAATTTTTAGCAGCATTATCACTATAATAATGACTATTACTGGATAGAGCACTTTGCCAATGATTGAGCTACCAAGTTCAGAAAACCATTCTTTGATAGCCTCCATTCTCTTTCCAATTTTCTCGGTAAAACTTTCTTCCTCCATGGGTTCCATTTCTTCATGAAATTGTGTAATGTTTTTAACAAGTAACTCTATATCCCGACTTTTGTCAGGTATATAAGTACAGCAATGCTGGACATGTAAGACCCCACAGACTCCTCCCTCTTTTGCAAGCAGAATGTCTAATGCAAGACGATTCTGCATAACCATACTTCTGGTAGCAACAAGTTCTGTGCTAACCAATTGAAAACCACTTGCAGTATCAGTTGACAACCTATCCACAATTGTGGAAACTTTTCTGATTTTGATTGAATTCATTGTAATTCCCACCATAGGAATAACAGCACCAAAGATGTCTCCCAAGATTTCTGAGAAACTTTCTCTTTTGTACCTATTCAGATTCAAATGTTCGCCAAATTCAAAAGTACCCTTTTCATTTCTGTCAACATGAAAATTTTTCGGAAAGACTAGGCCAAGATAACATGTCCCGTACCAGTGGTCTGGAAGGCTAAAATATGCTTTATTACCACAGATAAAATAAATCCCAGGAAAAATTGGATCCTTCCCACCTTTAAATCCCCATCCCCCTATGATACGATATGTATCCTCACATTGACTAGCACCCACAAAAAAAGTTATCATATAAAGTATTATCTCTTCTGATACAAAATTTGCCACTAACTGGTTCATCTATATGAATGGCAGCATTAGTATTAACACCATTTAGATTTGCATCCTCCATCTGCCAGTACTTCGATTTAGCATGTTTAAGCATTTCATTTCTCTTGTAAACAGCCCTTCTCTCCTCAACCATGTTTAGGAAAGTCTTTTCTTCAGCTCTCATTTTGCACGTTAAATTATTTCTATAAGCGTACTCATAATTGAGTTTGTTAGTAACTAAAAAGAATTCCCTCATCTGCTTTGCAGGTTTCACTTTGTTCAAGCTATTTACAACCTTGAGATTTGCAAAAACCTCATCAAAGTCTGAATAATAATATTCCAGACGACCAGTTTGATAAAACAGACTAGCAATTACACTGCAAGTAATGCCATAAGTGAGAGGTAACATATTATATGTAACTCCCTCTGAAACAGAAGCAGGCAATTTCACGCAAACATAGCAATCCTTGACATTCATTACTTTGACATATTCTGACAAAAGCCTTGAAAATGAATTGCTTGAAAAATCTCCAATAGATCTATCTTGATGAGACTCTGGATCATGATTAATAACTCTGCTGGTCTTGCCAGCATGTTTCTCATGTTTAGGCTCTACCTTACTAGTTATATTAGTCTTAGCTTTTTGCTTATTAACATCAAAAGGATAGACCACAGCTAAAATTAACCAAAGTAAGATTAATAATATCACACAAATAGAAGTCATTTTACAGCACCTCTTAAAAATCGAACACCTAGAAGTATTTGATCTAGGCTTTCTAAAATTCAAAGACAAAAATTTTAAGTGTGAGTAACTACAAAATATATCCCCCCTTTTAATAAAATTTTTTTTTTAGAATAAAACCCTAAACAGCTTTTCTTCGACCTTGTGTCACATAAATATGTGCTCTCCAACTAAACACAATTTCTTCGACCTAAAGTCACCTAACAAGTTTTCTTCAGCCTTATGCCAGGAAACAAAAAGTTACCTAACAAATTTTCTTCAGCCTTATGCCAGGAAATTAAACCCTTATCTAATTTCTAACATTTTCAATCCTTGTCACTGAGTTCTAAATCTTCCTGACTGCTACTTTCCACCTCAACAATTGGTGGAATAATAATATAGGTCCACTCTGGGGACTTATATTTCTGATTTGGCCTTACTACTCTCTTTGTCTTTCGAGTGATTACCTCAATTTTCTCGTTTTCGTTTTTCTTTTCAAGTTCACCTCCCTGACTAGATACCTCGTTGATTTGATCTTTTGATTTCTTCACTAATTTGAATTTCAAATTGTCTTCAGGCCAAATGTCTCCTTTTCTCAAGACTTTTCTTTTTGGCACACATTCATTACATTCAGCTTTCCAAGCTCTTTTTCTGAAATTTCTTATTTCAGAATCTTCATCACTTTCATCAGTATCTGTATCTGAGACTTCAAATCTGTACCTAGGAACTTCTTTACTCGGCAGCTTCACTCCATTTGAAACAATACCTTTACTGGTACTTGGTAATTCTTCTTCTTCTTCTTCTTCAGGAATCACCTTCAGCTTCCCAGTCTCAGGCTTTTTGCTTTTAATCACAGAGCTACTTTTTCGCCTTTCAATACTCTGGCTCAGATTTTCGTCTCGCTCAGAATCTTCTGCTTCTTCTGAATCTCCCTTTTCTTTCAGAGACTCTTTTTCAAGCAGATCATCATCATCAACACCTCGATCTCCAGTTTCGATATTCAGATCTTCTTCATTCAAGTTCTGACTCTCATCTAGATTCTCTTGATGTTGATTTTCTTGTTGATCATCAGATTCAGGATCTTCTGGGTCTCCATCTGAATCTGAATCAGCTGTTGTGTCACTGTCTTCATCAGGATTTTCTGGAGGTGGCACACGAATTGTATGGCTTGCATGTATCCACCTTTTTAGCCCTTTGCACTTTACTGCATTTGTTGTAACTAAAATAACTTGTCTTGCTTTCTGCCACCTTGGAACTAAACAGTTTCTTCTTCGATGAACTTTGGTCCTTACCCAGTCTCCGGGTAACAAATCATGAGCTTGTACTTTTTCCTTTGAGTTTACATCTGTTCCCACCTGATGAAACACAGAATTTACTACATCAGACAGACTTTGGCAATATTCAATGATTGCACTATCATTAATACTCATTAATTTGCCAACTGGAATAAATGCTTGCCTCATCACTCTGCCCATCACTATGTCATGAGGGCTAAGACCTGTCTTTTTCTCTGGAGTGCTTCACATTGACATTAGAACAAGTGGAAGTGCATCTGTCCACTTCACTCCTGTGGCATTACACATTTTTGAAATTCTATTTTTAATAGTTCCATTTACTTGTTCCACAACACCTGATGCTTCTGGTCTGTAAGCACAATGCAACTTCTGTTGAATATTCAAAGCTTCACAAATCAGTTTCATCAATCTGTTTTCAAAATGAGTTCCGCAATCACTTTCAATGGTGACTGGAAATCCGTACCTAGGTATGATCTCCCTAAGAAGCAATTTTGCCACAGTAACTGAGTCATTGTGACGTGTTGGGAAAGCTTCCACCTATCTTGAAAACAGACAAACAAATACCAATACATATCTTAGTCTGTTGTGCATCGGCATCTCAATGAAATCCATTTGTAATCTGGTAAAAGGACCACCCTCCCGTCCTATGGTTCCCAGGCTTACAACAGTTTTCCTGTTGGGATTCATCTGTTGGCAGGTCAAGCATCTTTGGCAAAGTGACTCCGCAATTATTCAGAATTTTGTGTTAAACCATGTTTCTCTGAACAATCTAATCATGGAATCTCTCCCTAAATGTCCTGGACCATGGTACATCCGTGCCATGTCAGCAATCATACAGTCTGGCATTACAGGCCTTCCATCTTTGTAAACCCAAATGCCATCTTCCTCTCTTTGCCTGCATTCATTTTTTAACCATGTGTTTTTCTCTTCCTCACTTGCCTCATCTTGTAAATCTTTTACTTCCTGCCATGTTTCAACTACAGAAATTAGCATGAGAGAATTCATTGTGTGACTTTCGTCTTTTTCCCGATTGATTGAGTAATTGTTTTTAGCGCAGTACTTTGCAATCTCATCTGCGTATGCGTTTCCTTTGGTGATGTAATCATCACCTTTTTTATGAACCGCACATTTGACTACAGCAATTTGTTCTGGTAACTGAATGCCATCAATCAATCTCTTAATCAATTTCGCATTTCTGATCGGTGTTCCTGCAGAAGTTAAATAACCTCTTTGGGACCACAGTTGTCCATAATCATGAACAACACCATAACCATATTGACTATCAGTCACTATGGTTACTCTTTTGCCTGCTGCTTTTTTACATGCTCGAATTAAGCCAATCAGCTCTGCAATTTGTGCAGAACGAATTCCATCCAGAGATAAACCTTCAACAACATCTGAGACTGTGCACACTGAGTATGCTGCTCTCAGAATCCCTTCATCATTTCTCAAGCAAGATCCATCTACAAAATAGACTATGTCTGATTCAGGCAAAGGAACAACTTTTATGTCCTGTCTTGGTTTTGTGCAGTAATCTACAACATCCAGGCATTCATGATCAATGTCATTTTCATTACTCACCTCAGTAACAACTCCATCTGGTAACAGTGTGGAGGGTTCAAATTCACACACCTCACAATTGACACATTGTCTGATCCTAGAATTGTTTTTTCGTATTTTGTCAGTCTGCTACTTGTTAGATGTTGAGTCCTACTTCTGGTAAGAAGAATTTCAACTGAATGAGGTACATATACCTTTACAGGAAATCCCATAATGATACCCTCACTTTGCTCAAGACTTACACTTGTTGCAGCCACTGCTTTTAAGCAACCTGGCAAAGCTTTTGCAACAGGATCCAAAACAGCTGAGAAGTATGCAATTGGTTTTCTCAACTTACCATGCCTCTGAATTAGCACAGATAATGCACAACCTTCTCTTTCACTGCAGTAAAGTTCAAATTCTTTCTCATAATCTGGCATACCCAGAGCAGGAGCTTCACATAAGCTCTTTTTTAACTGCTCAAAAGCTTCCAGTTCAATTTTGGACAAACTAATTGGATCTTTTATGTCTGCTTTTGTTAATCTCTGAAGTGGTTTTGCAATTACTGAAAATCCACTAATCCATTGTTGACAGTAACCAACCATTCCCAGAAACATTCTCACCCGTCTTTGTGTTGTCAGTGGTTGTATTGCTCGAATCATTTTGATCCTCTCAACTGTCACTTTTCTTGTTCCCTTTGCAATTCTGTGACCAAGATATTTCACTTCTTGTTTACAAAACTGCAATTTTGCTGGTGACACTTTATGTCCCTCATCTGCCAAATGATTTAACAGGGTAATAGTATCAGTAACACAATTTTCTCGTGTTTTGGCTGCCACAAGCAAATTGTCAATGTACTGCACCAGTGTAGAATTACCAGGCAATACCAGATCTTCCAGGGATTTCTTTAACAATTGATTAAAGATAGATGGACTTTCAGTATACCCTTGAGGGATACGACACCATGCTAGGATCCTATTTTGGAACCTGAAAGCGAAAATTTGCTGGCTTTCTGGATGTAATGGAACAGTAAAGAAGGCGTTACACAGGTCTATAACCGTGTACCATTCTGCATCATTTGGAATCTGGTAAAGAATTACTGCAGGGTTTGGAACAATGGGACAACATGGAACAACAATCTGGTTAATTTTTCTTAGGTCCTGAACAATTCTGTATGTTCCATTTGGCTTTTTAATACCCATAATCGGTGAATTACATGGGCTGCTTTCAATTTCTTTTAACACGCCCTGACTTATGAACTTTTCAATTACTGGAATGACACCCTTAATTGTCTCAGCTTTCATTTTATATTGAGGAACATTTGGAAAATCTATTCCCTGCTTAACAGTGATTTTCACTGGATCTATGTTTTTCATGAGACCCATATCATTACCTGTTAGGTCCCAGATTGCTGGATTTTTTTTTTTTTGTGTAAGACCTTTATTAACACAAAGCAGTTTACACAGCATGAGCCTACAACCCTGGGGCTGGCTCGCTACGTTGGTACGATCATCCAGCAGTTAACAAATGCGTCATGAAGAGCAGCACATTACTTCAATGTCGAGCCACCCCATATACCGTCCGTAGGCCTCCTAGCCGACAAATGATGTGAGTCTTACATTTTATCATTTTATAGCAAAGGAAAACAGAAAAACAACATACCCCAACTAAGACCTCACAGTTCCATCCCACACAGTCTAGACATCAACTGTGACAATAGTTTCATATCCCACCAAGGGTCTGCCGCCATCAGGCATGAACTTGTGCACCAGACATCACTCATGTCAGAATGAGAAGAAAAAAAAAATAATAATTAGCTAGTCTTCCTCACTGTCCTGCAGTGAGGTGAGGTAGTCTGTTAAGAAACACCAAATGTCCTTCGATCTGGACTTTGCTGGCAGTTGCTCCTCATATGTTTGCAGTTTGTCCCGGCAGATGGACATATCATGAAGCCATGTTTTCTTTGTGCCAACATTGCGCCACCTGCCTTTTTGCTAACAGCAAAGCAATTGCACAGAACCTGCGCTTCAACGCTCTGAATTGGGGCACAATACCCAGTAAACAAATCTTGGGTGTGCACTGCACCTCTTCCTCCAACATTACAGCTAGCGTGGCAGTGACCTCTCCCCAGTACCCCGCTACCTTAGCGCAGTCCCAGGCCAGATGCACAAAATCCGCACCCTCCCTATTACACCTCTTGCACCTGTCTTCCTCCTGTAAACCAAACCTAAGCAGTTTTGTCGGTGTGTAGTAGATTTGGTGAAGAAATTTAAAATGGATAATTCTCAAATTGCCGTTGGGCGTCAGTATCTGTGTTAAAGCGCAGGTGCTACTCCATTCCTCATCCGTCAATGGCGTGTCTAATAGTGCATCCCACCGCCCCTTAGCCTTCTGAGTGCGTCCCGCCAGTTCCGATTGTGCAGCTGTATATAGTCTGGACACCAGATGGGAGAGATCATTAGTGGTAATCAGTAGTTGCAGAGGTGCAAGGCATTCTGGCTCTGTTGGGAATGTCGGGTAGTGTTCCCTCAACGCCCTGGTCAATCTGTAGTACGTGAAACGAAACATGGGAGTCTGATTTTGGATATAGTGCAATTGGTCTAGGCCTATGAACGTGCCTGCCTGAAACACATCGCCCAGCTTGTCAATACCAGCTTTACTCAGCAAGGACATTCCAACCTTTTCCCCAGTGACTGACAACGCCTGATGATGTTGCAATGGCATGGCCGGTGCATACAGCGGGGTTTTGTGAGCCAACTGCCCAAGCCTGTGCCATGCTTTGACCGTGGTGTCTACAGTGTTTATATCCTTTGCATGTAGTGGTGGCCGTGTGTGCGAGACGATCGCAGTGAGGGGGACAGGATAGGCATCACCCTCTTCTATGGCCGTGTGTGTGAGATACGGGACCGCGTGGTACCAATATGCCGCATATTGCGCCTGTGCGCAGAGGTAGTAGAGGAGAAAATCAGGCACACTGAACCCACCGTGCGCAAATGGAAGTGTAAGTGTCTGCAAGTCAATACGAGCCTGTTTGCCCGCCCATATCAAGGTCCGCACCAGGGAGTGTATACGGCGGAATATTGCCTGTGGTGGCGTGATCGGTATGTTATTAAACAAGTACAGCAACTTGGGTAACATGTTCATTTTGACGATAGCTATTCTATCCGCTAACGATAGCGGTAAGTGAATCCAGCGTTGGATTTTGTCTTCAAGTTTAGAAAGTACCACCCCGTAGTTTGCTCGTAGGACCTCCTCTGGATCCCTGTGAAACATGACCCCTAGGTAGCGAATCGGTTCTTGTTGCCATTCCAACGGGAAGTCTACTGCAAAGGGCGATGTAGTGTCAGTGAGGGGTATTATGGAGGATTTAGCCCAGTTAATTGCCAGCCCCGAATGTCCGCCGAATCGGATGTATTCCCTGAGCAGCGGGTTTAGATGGGTTTCCGGGTCACGGACATATAGTAACATATCGTCCGCGTAGAGTGATATGTGAAGCGGCCTAGCTACGAATTGCAGAGCAGATTCTTTGTAGTTCTGTCGCACTATGCAAGCTAGCGGCTCCAGTGCCAGCGCGAATAATAGAGGCGATAGCGGGCAGCCCTGCCGTGTGCCACGTTCAATGTCAAACTGACCTGAAACATATCCATTAATTCTGACCCTGGCGCGTGGTTGTGTATAAAGCAAGGAGACCCATTGCACAAACCGTTTAGAAAACCCCATCCTATTTAGGACGGTAATCATGTAACGCCATTCAATGGAATCGAATGCCTTCGCGGCGTCAAGCATGACAGCCACCGCTTTAACCGAGGGTTGAAGGTAATGTGAGAGTGCAAATAGGGATCTAGTGTTATGTGAGGTGGATCTGGTGGGCACAAAGCCAGATTGATCCGGAAGGACCAGCCGGGTCATAAAGGGGGACAGTCGACCTGCCATGAGTTTAGCGAGAATTTTCAAATCCACGTTAATCAGGGACAGAGGTCTGTAGGAGTCACAGTCCTCTGGATCTTTGGACGGTTTTAGGAGAGCAATGATCATGGCTTCTCGCAGTGTGGGGGGAAGTAACGATTTCTCAAAGGAGGCGCCATACATGTCCACTAAATATGGGGCGATAATGTCCGCAAACTGTTTATAAAATTCGGAGGTGTACCCGTCAGGGCCCGGCGCCTTGCCATTTGGTAGGGAACTTATCACCTCGGTTACTTCCTACACTGTTATGGGCCTAGCTAAGTACTCCCTGTGTGCATCCGACAGCCAGCCAATCGCCACATCATGCAAATAGTCATACATTTCATCCGCTGGTGCTGTGGGTTGTGATCGATATAGTGAGCCAAAGGAGTCTACAAAGCATTTCAGTATATCTGCAGAGTGTGTTTGCAAGATACCCTCCTTAGATTTAACTCTAAGTATCGCTGATTGTCCCCGTCCCTCACAAATTTTCCGAGCCAGCATAGCCCCCGGCCTACCCCCCTCTCCAAAGGTTCTAGCCACATGTTGACGATCCAAGTACTTTATTTCGGACTCCAGGAAGTCTGCATGCTCAGTATACACGTCGCGTAACCCAGGTAGTAGTGAAACATCCTGAGTTGTCTCATACAGTAATTCCAAGTCCCTCATCTGCTGCTCGCAGTGGCGGATCTGGCCCCTAATGTCTTTGAGTACCCCTACGGTGGTGCTCATGCAGACACCCCTAATCGTGGCTTTGAACGCCTCCCAAAGTAGGCACGGGTCGTCCGTTGTCCGTGCATTAATATCAAAGCAGTCCTTTATCGCTTTCTTAATGGTGTCCACATACACTGAGTCTGAGAGGGCCCGGGAATTAAATCGCCACTGGAAGGGGGGGGGGGGGGGGGGGTGTATCGTGGAATGTCCATTTGCAACAGGACCGGATTGTGGTCTGACAATGTGTGGGGTAATACCTGTAATTGACGAACCCATAGAGCCAAGTCCCTTGAACCTAACCAGTAATCCAACCTGGACCAGCTATTGTGAGACGCTGTTATGTGTGTGGCGCCTGGCGCGTCAGTGTGTTGCAGCCTCCAGAGATCCGCTAAGGCTAGGCCCTTCATCATGTGACATACCATTTGTCGCGACTGCTTGTGCTGCTCTAGTGAATGAGAAGAGCGGTCTAGCCCATCTTGCAGAGTCATATTCCAGTCCCCCACACAATATGTGTGTGCTAGCGTGTTTTTGCAAGTGGCCCCAGACTTCCCGGAAGAATTCGGGAGCGTCAGTGTTTGGGCCTTATACGTTAAAAAACGTCACTCGTTGGCCCCTCAGTGTGCCCGTCACCAACACGTACCTACCAGAGGGATCCTGTGTAACTTGCTGTGCCTCAAAGCTGATCCCCTTCCTAATCAATATGATCACCCCACGGGAGTAGGACGAGTAGGAGGCTTTGTATATGGACTCAGCCCACCTCGTCCCTAAGTGCGCATGGGTGTGTGGTGCGAGGTGTGACTCCTGTAGAAACGCTATATCTACGTTCCATCTGGTAAGACTAGCAAAAATCTGTCTGATTTTCTGAGGCTTCGAGAACCCCCGTATGTTCCAGGTAAGAACGTTCAAGCCCCGCCTGTCCGTATCCCTAGAACCCATTGACATCAGATAATGCAAAACATGACATTCTTATACATTCCAACGCTGCATATGATGCACGCCCACTCACAGCACAAAGAACAACTATGCCTATGGAAGGCAATCTCGGTGGAGAAACCTAAAAGATATACATATGCAATGCTGTCGGTCTTCGTAAACATACAAACAACCCCCCTCCCCTTATCCCACCCACTCCAGCAACCCCAACCTGCCGAAGCCATATCCCCTCAGAGCACCATTCCCCCAAACACAAAACCATCAACTCAGTGCCCATACTGAGAACTCGTGGTGGGTATTTCCCTCATGGAGGACCGCCAGGAGCACACTCCTTCACCCGGAGGACGGGTGCAGGCGACACTATATAAACTTTATAAATGCATAATACATGTAACCATTTACCGCTGTCCCCTTCACTCTCCAAGTATACAGTAATATTACACAAGTAGTAGCAGTGTTATAGGGGTAGCACAGCGACACTCCAACCCCATTCGACAGCGGTGGCCGCCACCATCCACATCCCGCTCAACGTTCAGTTCACCCCATACAGCAGGTGCGGGACTGTTAGTAGGCAGTATAGCTGAGGCGTGCAGGAGCAGGTGCACGACCGCCAGGTTCCACACCACATGGCCGTGTATCTCGTAGCACGATATGCTCTCACGTTTACTACGCCCCAGCTCTCACGATGAAATAGTGCACCAGTTAATACAGGGGAAAGGGCCTTGCCAATCGTTCCACGTGCCAGAAACCGCATCAGTACGGCTAGGTATCATGAGCAAAGACACCGTGGAGAAGGCATGTTAGCAGGGGGCAGTCACAAGTAATAGTCAAGGGACAACTTTAGAGGTGCATAGCAGTTCCTGCTGCCCCAATGGATGACAGCCCCTTAGATATACAGTTAGCGCAGTAACAGCGCCATAGTCTACCCTTAGGAGTTAGGCACCAGGCGGGCCTGCCCAGTGCAGCCTTCAGCGGCCATGTGGCAATGCTCATTAGTCAACAGCACATCAAAACTCACCGCTGTCCGACGAGGGATATCGTCGGAGGCTTCAGTCCGAGTCCCTTTGTTGATCATTTTGCGAGTCTGCTCGCGATTCACGCTGCGCCTTTTTAACAAAGTCCTGGGCCGCCTTGGGTGTTGCTAGCACGATCGCCTTCTCCTTCCACACCACTCGAAGTCGAGCTGGATATAACATTGAGTACACAATGTTCAGATTCCGCAGTTTAGCCTTCACTGAGGTGTACTCCTTACGGGCCTGTTGAACCGCGACCGTGTGATCTGGGTAGAACTCCAGGGAGTTGCCTTGATGTTGTATTTTTCCTTTTTCACGTGCGAGCCGAAGAATCGTGTCTCTGTCCCGGTAATTTAGGATCCTCGCCACAATCGGTCTAGGTGTAGCACCGGGTGGTGGTCTTGGGGCCAACGATCTATGGGCCCGCTCCACTATGAAGATTGGCGATAAGGCCTCCACGCCAAAGAGATCCTTACACAGTTTTTCGACGTAGTTCTCCATCCGCCCGTGTTGGTCGTCTCCGGCAGGCCCGTGATCCGAACGTTATTGCGCCTCGAGCGCGCCTCCAAATCCTCCTCCTTCGCTCTGATCACCTCCAGGAGTCGTTCCATGCCTGTGCACTTGGAGGTGGAGGCCCGCGCTTCATCTTCAACGACGGAAATTCTAGCTTCGGCCTCATCCAGCCGTTCGCCATGCTTCTCCTGCCGAGCGGCCATGCCGCCCATCCTGCAAGTCAGGTTGTCCAGCTTACCGTGGATATCCTGTAGATTTGATTGAATCGCCATCAGGATCTTCTCTATGTTGTTGTTGGGCATAGATTCTGCAGCGCCGCCATTCTCCACCACCTCCTCTGTAGATTTCGCCGCCTTTCTGTTGTCAAAGGAGATCTTAGGCTGCTGCTTATCTGGTTTCCCCATGATGGCGGTCGGGGACGTCGCCTTCCTGCAAGCGGGCCCAGACGCCCTCGTGATTCGTACCTCTGTCGCCGTGATGTACTGCCCAGGGTATCGGGCTGTCGCCCTTAATATCGCCCCTGCGAACGGGGAGAAGGGCTGCTATCGTCTCACACCAGGCCGGGTGGGTTATGGGGAGGTCGCGGACAGGCCACGTCAGCAGTAGCGCGGTTCAATATGGCCAGGTAGTACCTGTATCACGGTCTGGTCCCCACCGCAGGCAGCAGGATGTAGAGCCTCGGCCTCCCTCGTAAGCCCCTCTGTTGCCAGAGTTGTGCGCAAGTACGGCGGATCTCCCGCCTAGTCGTTACTGCAGGCGGTTATGGTGCACTACCAGAGAGCAGGCAGCAAGCGCTATTATCCAGCAGCGACTCAGGCAGCAGTGGGCGCGATGCATCTCCCAGGCGGTGAGTCCAAATCGGTCTAGTCTGTGCTTACTGGCGCAAAGGTGACGATACCTGCACTCCGGTATCATGCACCGCCATCTTGTCAGGCACCCGTCCGGAGACACGGCAGAATCAATTGGCCGTACACGGCGGTGGGAGGCAAAGTACAGTAGCTATTCGGGCTCCAAAAGCAGTTTCTCACCCCCGGTACGATGACGCTGGTGCAGGAGGCCGACCCCATGTCGAGGACACCTCGCTAGTCGGAGGTCCTCCAACCGACGCCGGCCATGTTGTCAGGCGAGCGTCTGCTCAACACATTACACACGGCAAAAGTCAGTAATCACCGAGTGGTGGGCGATTTTCTCCACTTCGGTCGATGCAGCTCATCTTCCCCCACTCGCGGATGGGCTTGGAGAGTGGGTTAGCGGGGGTTATAGCAGCAATAGGTCACATAGTTGGCGATCGCCCGGCGGAGCTGCAGCTCAGGCAGCCATTTCGCTGTGCGCCCCCTAGCGCCTCCCCAGATTGCTGGATTAACTGGCTTTTTGAGCTCTTCTGGCAAGTCATTTTTATCAAACACCGGAAACAGTTATGTTTTTTCCTCATCAACCATTAGCATAGCCAATTTATAAAGCCCATCTTCTTCTGCAGTTTGCATTTCAATGCCATCTGGTGAGCAATATATCTTGCAATTCATTTTGCACAGTATATCACTACCCAACAGATTCACAGGACTGCTGTCACAAACTAGAAATCTGTGCTTATCTTTGTAGTTACCTATTTCCACTTTCACTGGTTCAGTTAAACTTGTTTTAATTTGCTGATTAGCTACACCTACAACTTGGATGGACTCCCCAGAGAGAGGAAGATTTTCTATTTCTGCTGATCTAACAGTAGAACGGGTAGCACCTGTATCCGCAAGGAAGGTAACATCTACATCATTAACTTTACCATTCACAAATGGACCAGACTGATCTACCTCAAGAGTGGGTCCAAGCACACACTCTTCTTCCTCTCTCAGGCACCGTCATGAGTATTCCTCTGATGAATCACTCTCTTTTTTGTCTTTCAAACAAAATTGAGAAGCATTTGACATGTTAACTTTTGACACATTATTTACCAAATTACCTTCACAGAAACCTGTATCAGGAGAAAATCTCTGTGTGTTAGCACTACCAGGGAATGGTGCTTGAGGTACCTGACTCTGCTGAATTTGACTCTGCTGTACCTGGTTCTGCTGAAACTGGCTTTGCTGAATCTGGCTTTGCTGATTCGCTATCTGTCGTCGCTGCTGACTTAATTCATTTAATTGTTGCCGTAGCTGTTGCTGTTGCTGCGGATTTATCTGACACTGCACCTGTGGATTCAACGAATTATTTTTAACATTTCTGGACGGGTTTTTACACTCTCATTTCCAGTGTCCAATTTCGCCGCAATTAAAACATGGGAGCTTTTGTTTCAGCTCTTCAACATTTACATTAAATTTTGGCTTATTGTTATTAAAATTACCCTTGAACTTTCCCTGTTGCATAGAGGCTAACTGTTGTTGTTGTTGCTGCTCTGCTACCTTCACTTGTGCCCACATCGCCTTCTCCTTGAGATTCTTTTGCTTTGCGTCTATCTCATCACTGCAATATTTTGCTTTTCTCAGGATGTCATCAACTGAAAGTACTTGCCAACAGACAATTCCATTTCTAATCATGTCACCAATTTCAGGTCTCAGGCCATATACAAATCTGTATATAAAGTGGCTCATGTCTTTCTCGCTTAATTTTTCGTAGCCACTGTACTGTTTAAAAACTAACAGTAACCTTTCATAAAATGAATGAACTGATTCTTTTGGTTCCTGGTTTGTTCTGTCTATTTTAACCCAGCCACTTCTTTTGGGGGAATTTTTGCTTTCAACCAATAAATTACTTTATTATAAATGTCCATAACATCTTTTGCTGGGGCACCTGTAACTGGGTCTCGGGGAGGTTCTTCTTTTGGCCAATCCACAGAAATGTTGCATTCTGTCCAAAGATCTGATGGAACAACAATGTCAAAGAAACCATCAAGATCAATCCACAGAACTTTTGACACTTTTATAAAACTGTCTACCTGTCGGTACCATTAAACTGGCTTTTCTCGCAAACGTGGAAAGTCATTAGTAAACAGGAGAATATCCTGTCTAGACCAAGGAACATGTACATACCCTCCTCCAGCTATTTCCCTCATTGGAAATTCTGAAAATACTTAGTTTCTTAATCTTTTATCCTGTTCTTTCTTTGACTATTTTATTCTCCATTTACCAAACTCGCCTAATTTTCTGAGAAAACTTATTAATTCTTTTATATGTGTCATTCTTCCAGCAGCATTAAGATTGTCAATGTCCCTCTCAGAGAAATCCACCCTGTAATGTTTCTGTAAATGTTTCTGTTTGCTCAAATCAATTTCTAACTCAGCAGCCATTTCTTCCAGTTATTCATACCTGTTTTTAGTTTTCCACTGAATACTTTTGCAAATAAACAGTAATTCATCATCCTGATACCATTTCAAATTGTCAGTACCAATTGTGTCAATGATTAATTCTTCTAGATCAGCTTTTAACTTAGCAACGTCAAGCTTTTTATAATCAGGAGTTTCAGGGGACATTCTATTCTGGGATAATTCTGTTCTGTTTAAGCTTTTCTCTGACAAACCTGAATCTGAATCTGCCACAGTAGGTGTTTGCGAACTTGACAAACTTCCATTTAATGTTAAATTTGGCATCATAGATTTTTCTCTATGATTCTCTGAAAGTTCCGAATAAAATCTCTCAGCAACCTTTTGAATTTCTGCATTTAATGGAACTGTTAAAGCTGTTTGTCTATTATCTCCTTGATCAAAAACTGGTACAACAGGACCAATAGTTACTGGTACTGTCACTGCTTCCATGCCTTTTGGCAATTGTTGAATTAGATCTTCTTTTGCTTTATTGTAGCTAGAAATTTCTGGAATGTCAGCAGGTATTCTCCTTTCCTGTTGCTGGAATGGTGTGCTACAATTATTTACTGACCCTACCCTTTCAGGCAATTTAAAAAATCTGGGAGAACCTTCTTCAGCTTCTCTAGGAGGTGCACTTGGAGAAGTTTCTGTAGAAACTCTCGGGGTAGATTGAGAACCTGCTTGATAAGGTGGCGGTTTGCGTTTAGTAGCATAAATATCTTCTAAAACCGCATCATCTAATTCCTCATCTATTCTCCTTCCAGCTGTCTTTTGTTCCAAATCTTCAGTAATCATTATTCTCACTGGATACAAACCATCATACATGTCTGCCTTTCTCCAGCGTCTCACTTTATCCTCATGTGTTTCTCTGTTTAAAATGTACTTAGAATGTCTAGGTGTCGGCCATTTGCTTTCACGCTCAAGTTCCATCATCTCAACCTCCCATTCAACTAATGCCTCAAATTGTGTAGGTCTTGGCTTCGGCACAAGATCCATCATTTTTCCTCTCAAGTTTTGTAAAACTTTCAGATTAAATGACCCATCTTCTGGCCAGGCTAGTACGCCATCATTTCTGGTATAATGCATCCAGTTATCAAACCAAATTACAGTATGATAGCCATATTCGCCTTCCATATAGGCTGCGGGTGTTTTGTACTTATGAAGTAATTTACCACCACGCGTTTCAATTTTCTTGTCAGGTTTAAAATAATTTTTCACTTTCTGAAACCAATAACTCATGATTTTAAGTCAAAATTACTGTTCCGTAGGCTTCGAAAATGTTTTCTGGTGTTCCGCTATTCTAACCAATCCGTGCGCGAAAGACACCAACAGACCAATCAGGTTAAGCCACGTCACTACCTTGCTCTTCCAATAGAAATACAGTATTCAGACCTGACCAATCTGGTGTCAGCTCGTCACAGTCACGTGAGCCAATCAGTGCGCTTTCTGTGACGTATGTTACCCAATCACAGCATAAACCAAAATGACGTATGCTACCGCTGCAGCTCCTCTGTGGGTTACTCCGTATACTCACCCCATCTTCACAAAACTTTTTCACGGCGCCATTTTAAGCAGCTAAACTTTCCAATGAATTTCAATTAGTAACTACGAATAAACAAACCACCTGTCTGTTTCGCTAACAAAGTGATAGTTTTACAATCATTCAGATTTCACTCTTCGCATAAAATAGACGACGCTATTTCTATACGATCATTTATCCATACATACATACGAAAACCCCGATCATTCACACACAAAGTCTCGGCAGGACTTGAACCAACCACAGAAAATCGTCAAACATTGATAAGAATAGACAACGCTATCTCACCCTTCTCTCGAACTTGGATAAATCCTACTACTCTTTTCACAAAAAGTTTTAAAACGGGCAACAAGTCCCTATGCTTAATGCTACGATTTCATAGGCAATCCTCACTATACATTTAACCAGACAATCTAAGGTCCCTAAACTTGTGTTGTACGTCCACAACACGTGATATATTCTATACCACAATTTTGAAACAGACAAATGCACTGTGTAACTCTTCTAGTCACACTACCTTGCCGGCAAATAACCAGGAATTTTTCACACTGCTGGAAAAAATCCTTAAGACTACATATAACAATCTGACAAAATCAGAAACTTAACGTTTGTTAAACATCAATCCTATGACTATACCAACATATATGTAACATGCATGTCAAAAATAACATATAACCGTACAAATGCTACCAAAAACGAATCCAGCGCTCCTACTAAAATTCTGCATAAATGATATCACCATCTACCACCAAACTTACCAATCAATACCAGGCCCATAGAAACAACAGAGCAGCTGAATCAGGAGGCGAATGGATCTGATATGTTATTAAAACTAACTATAATAAACAAGACCAGCTTGTCATTTTTAAAGTTTATTCAAACATATTCAGGAAAACTTAGGTTTTGGAACTTTATTATTGCATAAACTTTATTAGCTTTTTATTAATGTCAAACATTTAATTTTTATTAATTCAGATTAAAACATTAATCATTGGCTCAAAATCTGGCAGTTCAACATTGCATAAAATAATGAATTAAGGAAAACATGACCACTATTCCCTAAGTTAGCTTTCTGACCTGAAAAGGAAAATAAATGAATAAACAGTTGAATGCTTACGATCCAAAAGAAATCGGACAGCACTTCGCCCTCAGGAAACAGTCAGCCCCGTTCCCTTCAAGAGGCCCAATTTTTATATCATTTTTGCTCACTAATTTAACTAAATGTATTTCTTTCAAAAAGTTCAGCACTCTGATTGGTTGATGGCTGTCAGACCACCGAAACCACCTCTCCCAGGGTATGAGCGTCACCATACTATTGTTCATTGACATAGAGTGACATGACTTCCGAGCGTCTTTGCAACATTTTTAAAAGTTGCTTTTCTGACTTCCACCAAAGCTCAGCAAAATCATCCCTGTTACTTCCTCGGCCTTGTAAAAAGAACATCCAGAACAGTTCGTGAATAAGTCTCTTTTGTTAAAGCCGCAGTCTTTTCAAAGGTGAAGCGCAAAAACATAATTCCATGGAAAGCTTCCAAGATGACTGCATTTGGCTCCAACTCTGCTCACGTACAGGCCGACCAACTTTTCTTCAAAACCAGAGGCTAGGCCTCAAACAACACTCGGGCTAGTATTTAAACAAACACAAAAGGAGTGATTAATTCAGGTAAAACAAACCCTTCTGTACCACCCGACCATTGCTATTTATTAATTAACCCACTAATAAAAGACATCTAGCAAAAGCAAACAAATAAAGCAGCACATAAAATATCTACCATTCTTCATGTAGTCCAGCTTTAAATTTCTGAAAGAGTAAAAAGATGATTAAATGATACACAGACAGACAAACACAACATAGGACAAACATGTAAGCACATATAAAAGCACATGCCATGAATAATCTGCCGCATATTAATAGTGACAAAGACAAAAGGACAAACATGACAAACAAAACAATATTAATCACGTGTTACAAAACAGACTTGCAAATGCAACAAGAGCACATGTTATTAGTTCCCGCGTGTTCATGTGTGGTGCAAACTTAATCTAAGTTGATTAATACAACAAATCATGCAACAGCTCATTAATAAATTAGTTCATGTTATAGGAGATTAAATCCATGAGTCAGAATAAAATATTTTCTGAAGCTCGCTTCATCATATCCATTTGTGTATTGCATGTGTTCGTACTTGTGAACACTACAAGGTGACAGTTTATGCCCGGTAACCAGAACACAATCTTATTGCCAGGGCCATCCTTTCCAGATATATTATTTTTTGTTATCCAGTAACATGATGTAGCCACACAAATGCTTGCACGTCTACTGATTATCCGTTGCATTGGTGACCATAGTGATACCTCAGAACGAAGCCAGGCCTATAAAAAGTGTGTCACTTTAAGAGTGAATGGTATGTCTCATTATAAAAGAGGAAGAAAGACCTACACTACTTGAACACTACGGAGCCTAATATGATAACGCCATAACACCCCGCCCGACCACCATTTACGGCAGGGGGGAATCGGGGCGGACGGCAAGTCTGTCCGCTGCTTTACCGCCTGTAGGCAATAGTTATGATTGCCTGCCGTGCAGATCTGGGGCACAATATGGTGGCGGTGCCAAGCAGGCACTGCCATCTATATTATGATGTGCATTTTACAAGGTCTTTCCATGGCGGCGATGCCACCATGGAAAGGCTGCCGGAAATTGGGAGCCTGTGGGGTTGGGGGGGCTGCACTTGCGGGGCAACTATGGAACCCCCCTACATTACCATAAATAAGGTGGCAGGCACAGCGCGGTGCCTGCCACGTTGTGCATTGCAATGTTTGCAATGTTAAAGGCTAGAATATGCACGCCAGTTTGGCAGGCACATCCTAACCGGCCTTGTGGGACCGCCGCACCTCTGGCGGTCAGTCCCATTTTCCGTTATGGTCCGCCATTGTAATGGTGCCCTATATGTACTGATATGGTGTCTTTCGGAAGCACGCCTATCAGAATCAGAGAAACATAAAATGTGACTAGACATTAATTTAAACCTACCCACCAGTCCTAGAGAAGGTGGGCATACAAATTCAGCCCAATCTGGGTTCTTCTCTACCTCCACTGCCATCCCAAGTCCGCTGATTTTCTCTGGTTACAAAGGGAACAGAGGGAATTGTGAAGCGATGTCATGTTGCGTTCTTGCCATGTTGCGTTCTCCATTAATCTACCCAATGTGGCTATAGAATGAGGTGGATCCAACATTTCTTGAACTACCTTGATTACTCTTAAACGTAGTCCGTAAAACAGTAGTTGACAACAATCTGCACTCATGATGGCTTACATGCATAATGACCTTTTCTTGTGGGGTACAATCCAGATTCTAAAGATGATGGTAGCACGATGGATTAAACCCAGATCGGTGACTGGGGGTGAATGTTTTGCCATTGTGCAACATTCCGTCCATCATCTTGTGTGTTTTGATGTTCACCCTAACTGGGAAGGGTATGCCCAGACGTGGGTCCCGTGCTCACTAAGGCACTGGAGTCAAGCTATCCTGGCTGATAAAGGCTGATAGCAAGAAACCAGTCCTAGGATGCTTGATTCCGGTCCAGGGAAGACATGGCTTGGCAGTTTGATCTGGAATTTTCCCATGAGGCAAAGGGTCAAGACTGATTTGCATATGGCCATGTCTGAACTGGGGTGGCTTGGTGAGCAACATAACAATGGATTACACCCAGATCTGTGACTGGGGGGGAATGTTTTGCCATTGTACAGGATTCCGTCCATTATCTTGTGTGTTTTGCTTTTCACCCTAGAGTATGCCTAGACGTGGGTCCCGTGCTCACTAAGCCACTGGAGTCAAGCTATTTTGACTGATGAAGGCTGATAGCCAGAAACCGGTCATAGGATGCTTGATTCCTGTCCAGGGAAGACATAGCTTGGCAGTTCAGTCTGGACTGTTCCCATGAGACACAGGGTCAAAATTGATTTACATATGGCCATGTCTGAACTGGGGTAGCTTGGTGAGCAAAATAATGATGGATTAAACAAAGATCTGTGACTGAGGGTGAATATTTTGCCATTGTGCAACATTCCGTCCATCATCTTGTGTGTTTTGCTGTGCACCGTGGTATAACCACCTATTTGGAAAGGCTCCTGTTAGTGAGACACAAATCAATGATGTCTAGAAATAACAGTGATAGAAAGCTGTTTGAGTAGGGAGTGACCCTCCTAGACCCTCCCCAGACTGAAACCCTGTAAATTGCAGGAAAATACTAAACCAGGGGTCTACGCTTTTCCTACAACCATGCTTATTACCAACTTTTACCAACTGTCACACCTAGCCTATTTCATGCTACAAACAGATGTTCTCCATTATGGACTGGTCTAGAAAAGACATACTGCAGGGTTTTCCAGGTCTTTTACCCTTTTACAAGTGTAAATCCTTCCCTCCCTTCACAGACAGTGTTTTCCTCCAAAGGACCACAGAACACAATGAATTTGATGGGCAAATGGGGTTTTTGTTACTGTTATCGATTATAAATTGCAGTTGTCCCAGGTGGATCACAAGGATTGTGCTAGTAATATGATGATACTACCCTTATTTCCTTTCACGTTCTATCACATGTATCTCTAGGTGACGGCATTGCTGCTATACCAATGGTTTGCCCCTTACTTACTGTAAAGCATGAGTAAAATGATTAGAGAATGTTAAGTGGTCAAATATGTGTTGGATAATTTGTAAATACACATTGCTTGCAGTTTGGTGATGTTTCTATGTGTACTTTTTTGCTCAACATTGGAAAATATAATCAAGAATAAGATGTGGGCTGTTTTCTAAGAACATCATTTGAAAAAAATAGAAGCAGGTATACAAAACATTTCTTAAAAGGCCACCACCCACCTTTACCCTTGGCACTGCCCATATTTACTACAGTTGCCACCCACAGCTGGGTGTAATACTTGACCTGAAATCTTGGGGTGGATGGGGGTTTAGTTGTTTAGATGCAGTGGTAAAAGTCTGCCACTGCATCAAGACATTCATCCCAATCAGCCCCAAGTTACCACTGCTTGCATACATCTTCAGATAGTGTACTCTTGTGGTGGATGGATTTGGGTGCATAGATGCAGTGGCAAATGTTTATGATTTCATCCAGACATCTAAACCCAATCCTCACAAAATTACCACTACATGCATACATCTTCAGGTAGTGTTACCTTGGGGTGGATGGGTTTTGGGCACCTGAATGCAGTGTTTCAGCCCATCCACCCCAACCAGGTAGTAGTACCTTGGGATTAATGGAGTTCCAAGTGTCTGGATACAATGGTAAAGGTACCCTAGGGTTGGCCCCAGGAACTTTTACCCCATTGGTAGGGCGTGACCATGAGTTATCCCCACCCAGTAGTGCACACATACTTGTATGGAGAAGCACTAAAAACCAAACAATATACTCTTCAATTTTTTTTAAGACATGCTTCCATGTTTTTTCTAATTCAAATTGTTTTAAAAAAAACTATTATGGTGCCAAAGCTTTTTCTAAAAGGAGCTTCTTCCCACAAAGATTTCAGTATCAAACAAACAACCATTCTTTTTGCTTGATGTTCTACAATATTCATGTTTCACTCTCATTAGTTCTTAGCACCAAGACACTACTGTTTGTTATATGCTGCACTCTATACATTTCCATTAACATTAACTTTAAAGTCTTATATTAATTGTTTTAATACTGTTCTATAAATGGATGTGTGTGTGTCTTTATTCTTTTTTGTTCGTTGTATCTTTTTTAATTGTATTTTATATTTTGTAACCACACTGTTGGTTACTTTTAGTCTATGGCTGGGCACTGCTTTAATTAGAAAGCAATATTGTTAAAAATTGGATATTAAATATAATTAACATGATTCAATAGTGATTTTAATATTTTTTTTACGTTGGATTCGTGTATTTTAGGTTTTGAACATTATATGTATTTCATTTATTATGGTTAGACAAGTGTTTTTTCGGAGATAGTGTATGTGCTGTTTTAATGTTAGCTTAATTAAAAAAATTGTTTTGGTGAGTAAATGTAAATTATATTAATGTAATTTGGGTATTTTTGTAATGTTATTTTTTATAGATATTGTATTTTATTTTGTTGGTTTGGGTTGTTGTTTGTAAAAAGATTTTTAGAAATTGTAAATCAAAGTATAGTTTTATTCTTTTATTAATGAATATTTCATTTAAAACATTAAAAAATATATTATTTTTAGAAAATAATTGGGGTTCATGTATTGTGGGCTGTAAAATGTCAATTATTTTATTGTTATGGGTTAAGTGGCTTACTGGATGTTTGGGTAGGCAGTGTTTTATTATTGTTGGGTTACTTACTTTTTCATTTTGCTGCTTAAAGTCTAACTATTATGCTTGCTGATCGAAAATTTAAATTATGATATTTTCTGAGAGTATATTATTTTGAGGCACATTGTAGTGAATTACAATTATCTATTTTTATTACAGTCTTAAGTTTTACATTATTTATATATATATTTTTTTATTTTGTAATGTACGTTTTGTTAATATTTTGAAATGAATGTAGTGGTTTAATATTTGCAAGGTTTATTTCTATCAATTAATGAAGTGGATGGTTACACTACTAGTGTGTCCCCGTGCTACTATGGACTTCTAAGTGGAGACGGCAGGGAAGCTGTGCTAGCTAAGAGTTCCCAGAACATAAAAGGCTCTAAGTGGTCTAGTTAGAAGATAGGAACAGCCAGGTCGTTAATCTCTTGCGAAAAGTACTTTCTCAAGGTTCAGTCATCAAAGTCACCGGCAAAGTATTCCAGCTTTTGGCTGCAAGGTATCCAAAAAATTGAGGTCCCATCCTAACTTTTTGAATTCTTGGCATCGTAAATAAGAAATTTCCTTTAGTTTTTAAATTACGTGCCGGTGTGTAGGAGGTTATCATGGAGCGAAAGTATTTTGGACCTTCATTTATTCGTAGAATTCTGTGACAGTAGCACATAGCCTTATTCTATTGAATTTTAACATTTATTCTGAAATTTGTAATGCGTTCTTTCATTAAGCAAGCATGTTTGCCACACCACCCTCAGTGTACAATTTTCAAAATGTGTATGCGTTTTGAGCTAGAATAGTTGGTCACTCCATTAGGGCATGTGATTTATGCACATGCCCTAATGGAGTTAAGATAGTAGCAAATATGCCTCCCCACCTCTAGTGTATAATTTTATTACAATGTTTTTAGGACTGGATTGGCTTAGGCGAAGTAACTTTGGGGCACATATGGGAGTTGGTTCAAAGAAATAATTCCCCATTGGTGATATGACCCCTTGAACAATCGTGCTGCCTTTAGCCCACTATTCAGGCAGGACCCCTCGAACTGTGACAGGTCCGCCTGGTTTCTATGTGTTACACAAGGACTGGTGCCTTCCAAATATTAGGAGGACAATGACAATCTGATTGGTGTATATGTTTATGTAAAAAGCCTTTTGATTTTCTGTGCGTTACATTGATATGTATGCAGTTTATGGTTTCACAAGTTTGCCACAATGAAAAATCTGTGTCTCTTTCTATGACATGATTAAATGTTTCTCTAAATAATGTGAAGAACGTTTCAAACCATTGTGAAATAAATCACATGTACTTGGAATTGAATGTCTAAGTGCAGCTTAATGATTGTTTAACAACCTATCTGGTCACTTGTTTGTTACAGACTTTTAGAAAGTTGGCATTTTTTCTGCCTTAGCCATTTCATGCCTACATCTTGTCTCTGGGTTACATGTCTCAGTGTAGCTGACAGTTGGGCTTTGTGTAATCCTCCTAGACAGCCACGTGCAATAGAGTGCTTAGATGTACCTGGATGGGCCATCACTTGCAGGATGGTAGGGCAGAGCTGGACACAGCCCTAATTACACTTGAATAGGCAGTTCCCTGCCTTCACACAAAGGGCTGCATACCCCTGTAGGTTGTCTGGAGTCAGGACAGGGAAGGCAGGATATCTGGGGACTTTAAAGGGAAACCTCTAGAAGCTTCTTTCAGTTTCCAGAGGGAGGGCACCAGGTATAAATATTGGACCCCAGACACCACCTCTTAGTATGCTTCTGGAGCTAGATGTATCAAAGGCTTTTGCCCATTTTGTGTCTATGGGGAAATGTGTTGATACATATGACCCTTGGACTTGTTGATACTCTGCTGCTGAAAGGACTATCACTCTGCTGGACTGATCCTGCTCTGAAGGACTGCCAACCTGCTGTGATGACCTACTCCCCTCTTGCCTGGGTGAGAAGTACTGGACCTGCATCTATTGACCCTAGGACCCCATAGTGATTGGAAGAGCTAGTTGGCTGGATTCCTGACTTGAGCCTCATGAACAGAAACCTCCCCCAACCTCGACTCCCAGCATCTGGACTCTGCCACCTGTGAGACTACTCTGACAATTGTTGCCACCCTGGCCCGAAGCCCTGGAAGTGGACCTAAAGTGCTCTGCCAGCCTCTGTGTTTCTACCAGAACTGACACATCTTCTCTGATGCAGGGCACACCCAGAGCAGAACCGCTGCTGCTTGGATTGGACCTGTTGCAAAAACCTACATTGTCTCTGGAGTCTCAAAGGAACCGCCACTGAGCAATGCATCCTTGCTGCAGGTCCTCACATCTCTCATCAAAGGATGCCTTGATGATGACAATGGACTCTTCATCACAGCCCCAACAGTGCAACACATTCTCAATGCTGGACTTTGTCTTTCAAGCCAATGTCGATAAGATCCTCAATGATGACACAGAACCTCCCATTGGAGCCTCACTGCACATCAGAACCGAAGAATCTCTTTGTCTGCATGACGCATCTTTGAGGTGGATCCTCGCAATACTCAGCAAACCAAGATTTAAGATACTTTGTTCAGCAGGCCAAACTGGGTCCCTATAGCCGGGTCGTGCTCCACTGAGGTCTCATTCTGACCAGATATGCACAGTGGGGTTTTGTGCTTTTTGGAGCTATTTTTACTTAAATCTTTAAAATTGCATGTCTCTGGTTCTATTGATTGTACTTTTATCATGTTGTTCTTGTTCTATTTATTAAAAATTACTCTACTTCTCTAAACTGCTTTGGGGTCCTCCTTTTTTGTGTGTTTTTACTATATTACTGTGTGAAGTGTTGTACAAACAATTTACACACGGCCTGTGAGTTAAGCCTCACTGCTCTGTGCCAAGCTAACCAAGGGATGAGCACAGGTTCATTTAGGGTTTTATTGAGACTCACCCTGAGCAGAATTGTGGTTGCTGTTTGAGAAGGGTTTTACCCCCTCAACCGGCAACCACATTTACTACACCTATAATATTAGACAATGTGTAATATGAACAATATTATATAAAATATTGCATTTCAAATACTTATGCAAACACTGGGCCTGATTCACAGAATGATCTTAAGACTAAATCCTAAACTTACTACTATTTGGTATTCACAGAATGCACTTACTACTTTCGGGATTCCCAGAGTGGACTTACTACTTTCGGGGGTTCACAGAATGAACTTACTACTTTCGGTATTCACAGAATAGATTTAAGACTACTAACTTTACGTCCGGAGGCGGAGTTTCCGGCCTAGAGGTGGAGCTTATGGCTTGGGGGTGGAGCTTGCAGCCCAGAGGTGGGGCTTCCGGACAGGAGGTGGAGCTTGTGGCTTGGAGGCGGAGCTTCTGGCTCAGAGGTGGGGATTTAGCCATGGCTGAAATCTCCACCTCTGAGCCGTAAGCTCCACCTCTGGGCCGGAAGCTCTGCCTCCGGGCTGTAAGCTCCGCCCCCAAGCCAGAAGCTCTGCCTCCGGGCCGGAAACTCCGTCTCCGGGCTGGAATTTCTAACCCGAGTGCGGACGTAAAGTTAGTAGTCTTAAATCTATTCTGTGAATACCGAAAGTAGTACGTTCATTCTGTGAATCCCGAAAGTAGTAAACTCACTCTGTGAATCCCGAAAGCACTAAGTGCATTCTGTGAATATCAAATAGTAGTAAGTTTAGGATTTGGTCTTAAGTTCATTCTGTGAATCAGGCCCACTGTATTTACTCTTAACACTAACAAAACATGTAATTAGAAATATAGAAATCAAAATGTTATACAAACTTAGTGAAAATAAGTATGCCAACATAGTTAAACATATATATTTCAGTTTTTAAATTCATTTTTTAAAATATATCTAGGCCTAGATTTATCATACTTTCACTCAGCACAAAGCAGCGAGCCACCTTGCTGTGCTGCACTGTGTGAAAGAGAAAGGGCAGGAATGCACTGAATGCAACCTTTTTTTGGTGCATTCCTGTCCTTTCTGTGCACTGGGTCACAATTTGCTTTGTGCCAATGCAGGCACCCTTGCACCATCCTAAGAGGCATTTTCCTCTCTCTATGTGTGCTGCAGAATGCAGCCCACGTGGAAAGAGGAAAACCAAGGAGAAATAGAGATATTTCTCTTTGTTGAGCCTCACCTGGGAAGGTGTAGCATTTTGGTGCATTCCCATGTCTGTCACTTATGGTAAATCTCTGAATGCACAAAGATACACACTGCAATTTCTCCAGGGATAGTGGCCTATGACATTGGGTAAGCCCCATGCTTTCATGACTGCAGGGTTTTTAGAAAATAATCACAATAGAGTGAAAGGGGTTCGAGGAGAGACCCTATTCCAGACACAATCGGTCTACCTGGAGGGGGATTCTTATTCTTGTGCAAAAACGGGTAAGAAATCAACAACATGATGTCCTCATGGAAGAAAAAGCACAACATTAAGAGACATCCCTCTAACATGTGTGACTACGTATAGCACGGTGTCAAACCAGGTAACCCGTTCTGTAAACAAACATTGGGGGATCCTCCAGACACGTGCTCAACATTGGGGAAAAACACTTTTTTCATTCAAGAAAGACTGGAGTCTTAAGGATATACTGGTCAACACCTGCCCTTGTAAAACTGAACAAGACAAGACATCTACAGTCCTGAACGCATGGGGCTTACTCAATGTCACAGGCCACCATCCCTGTGGCAATTGCAATGTGTGCCACCTCACAGTTGCCTCTAAAACACTGAGCCTTGAACCTGGCAAGATATGGACCATAAGGGCTTGTTTGAGTCCCAATGGTTTTTGAGACCTTATTGCATAAATTATCTGTGGACCATTTTTTGGGTCTATTCCTATTACATATTCTCTCTTCATTTCTCTTATTTATTGATCTCTATATATGCGTTATATGCGGCATGCGTTTATCATCAAGGAGTCTTGCATGTGCGACCGATTAGTAGAAATTTTATTTTTCCTTTCAGCCTTTCTGGCTTCATGCCTAGCCATTCCTGCTATCCCTGTCATTCAGGACGGAAGTCCGGCCCTCGCTGTTGACATAGAAACGCAGCAGCACTATAAAAGATTCACATGCGTAGTCCTGCTCTCTTTGCTGACGTAGCAACGTGGCGGTGCAATGACATCACTTAGCACGTGAGGCTTTTCCAGTGCCAGTTACCGGCATTTAAGTAGCGACAGAGCAGACTGCAGGATTATCTGGATTCTGTGCAGGGCTCCGACGTAGGTAGACATTCGGGTGGCTTGGCTCTACGCAGTAAGTACTAACACCAGTGCGGTGAGTTTTTGTGAGTTTAGCCATGCTTTATGTCCACATAATGCGTTTTGAGCCAGTGCTCGCCCACGGTCTCCATGAGGTACAGTAATAACTAATCTTAAGTAAGCCTTTAACTTTATTTACCCTCCTTTTTCTCCGTGGTAGTTTAGTCAAGTTGCGTTCCTGCATTAGTTATGCAGTTGAGTTTGTTGACTCTCCTCCATGTTAAAAATAGCTCGCTCACTCTGATTGAGCACAAAATCACCCACTGCCGAGTGTCCACTGTGGGTTTATCTACCTAGCCAGCTAGCAGTTCTTGCACGAATGGCCTGAATGAACCTTGAACGATGCCGGCATATTTTTACGCTCATGCTTTGCTGAGTACTTGTCACCCGCTTTAGACTATTCACTGTGGGTATGTAAAATGTAAATAAATATAAATCCAGTACTTGTATAGCGCACAAATCATCCCCGAAGCGGTATCTTGGCGCTGGGGGCCGTTGGGAAGATTAAGCAAGCTATTGCCCAGAGTTGCATGGTGCTTGGCAGAACCCTGCCACCCGAGCCAGGAAACTGATGACGGGGGGAAAAAGAATCATGGCCCACAGGCTGCACTGCCAGAGAGAATGAAATGTGCAGTTTGAGGCAAAGGCTGCTTTACCTAGTGTTGGAGAAACCCAATAAAACATACAACTAATAAACATGCTTTATTTCATGTTGACACAAGGTGATTAAATAAATGATGGTCATAGAAAAAAAAGTATGCAGCTTGCCACCATGCTTAAAAAGTGTGCTGGAACAAAGTAATGAAATAAAGAAAGTTTCCGAGAAACAAAGAAATATGGCTGTGTGTGCTCCCTTGAATAAATTTAGTTCGAAGGAGTCGGAGCACCAAATATTTTATGAAATCATACAGCTCACATGCACAGGACCAGATTACATTGAAGAAATAGCTTGGACAAACAAAAGCATACTTAAAATGTGTGCCGACAAGGAAAGGTACGTAAAAGTGAGATTAAATAATACAAGGGCAGGAGAAACAAGCCAAATGCAGCCGTACGTGCTGCCACAAAAAGATTTCTTAAAATGCATAATGGAAAGAACGCAGAGATTAGTTGAAAGGAGTTGGCTCCTAGAACTCAAAACAACAAATCAGGCACCTCACAAGCACAGTACAAATGCGTGCTGACAGGACAACATTACATTTCAAAAATCGTTGGACAAATAAATGAAGGACATGAAGTAAAGAAGTCATCGGGCAAAGCAAAATAAAATGCTGTCAGAAAATATGCTTTAAATGTGTGCAGCCAGGGAAAGGTAATTAATGTAAACAGTAAACGCTGTGCACCCTAAACCAATTGAAAGAAGTTCAACCCATCAAAGCGGATGAGAATGAGTACCTGGGCCATGGGAGACTGATAAGAGAAACACACAAGGAACAACAGGAAATAGATTGCCTAAAACCAATAGAAACGAGGAAAAGTAAAGCTACAAGCACATGGTGAATGAGAAGTGAAGGCAGGATGTAAGCTCCTTTTAAGATATATTAAATACAATATATTTCACAAGCATGGCACAAACACTGAGCAGGCAAAACCTAAACAACTGTCTTTGGAGGGGCCACCACAGTCTTTCAGTTCTTTCACTAACTGATGGTTTTGAATGCCTGAAATCTAGACAGCACCGAGTCCAATGAACGTCTTAGCAGTTCCTGTATAGCCCCTTGGGTAGTGTACAACTTATCATTCCCAATACTGTCAAAGTTACAGAGAGGTAAACAATCATCTAGTCAACTATAGGACTTCCTCGCAAAAGGTAATTGCCTACCCTCCCTGATAATTTTAGGACCTGTGCAGGAGACATTAGGAGCTCTTTTTTTTTTTTTTCCTTTAGGCAAGAGTGGAAAATCTGAACCACAATAAGAAATATTATCATGCAAGGTTGAGGTTCAAATCATAGATACCCTCACCAGTCTTGACATCCCCATGGTTTAAAAAGAAAACATAGTGCAAAGAGCTTGGGACACAATCCCCTAGGTCCCAATATAGAGAAACCGGAAGAAACCTACCTGGTCTCTCTAGTACCATACAGCAAAACAGCCCAGCACACTTATAAGTATTGAATGTGAAAATACACAATGAAATACATTTATGACAAAAAAAATTCCCAAGAAAGAGCTGATGTAATCTTGCTATATTGAAATTCATCCTTTAGTCATATTCTTTTTTTTGCAACCGCCAACGCGTTTCGTCCACAATCGGACTTCTTCAGGGCTACAAAAGTACATTAAAAAACCCTATTTACAACATTGAATACAGACATTTAAAATATAAGAACCAGATCAATTTTTGGAACAGGCATCAAAATATTGTGTTCACTAGTTATTATACTGGGAAAACATTTTCTACATAAAGGGCGTACAAGGAATACATACAGTCCAAGTACCCTGTTCCCTTAATCAAAAAGATGGAGGAGCAACCCTATATAGGAATGAGGTCTTATTTTTATCATTGTATTTGATTCTTTTTCTTCCATAATTACTTCTCTAGGATTATGGAGGAGCGTCACCCCACTGCCTGGCTCAGAGCCAGAAAATGGAAAATAAGCAATGTTCTAGCATTGTTTTATGTATCATTTGCTGTGTCTGAGCCAGCTTGGGCAGAGAGGAGCGGGCACCGTAGGAGGAGTGCTTTGTTTACTCCCTAGGTGCGCATATGTGTTAGGCCGCCCTTCTCAGGCTGACCAAAGAACACATGGGCACTTAGGGAATGCGGGCGGAAGGGTGTTAGAATATATGAAAATAAAAGAACTTACCTGAAGCTGCCATGTTGCTCTTCTTCTTCTTCTCTTCCTGGTCCCGGCAGCCGTCTGTTCAATGCAGCTGGACTGGAGAAACCCCCACAGACTTCCTGGCCTGAGCTGAGCGTCTTTTCAGCCCACTCAGGCCAATCTCCATGCTGCTCTCCTAACATGAGAGCAGCACTGGGATTAGATGGGAGTCTGTCCCAGGGGCTTCCGGGACCAGAAAGAGAAGAGAAAGAGCAACGTGGCAGCTTCAGGTATGTTTTTTATTTTCATATATACTAACACCCCTCATCTCGCGTTCCCTTTACCCGTCCCACTACCATTTGTTGGTGGCGGCCAACACTGGACACGGGTTAGGCCACAAAACTCACAATACAGAAAAAGATACACCTCCCATTGCAATTAATGTACAATTCAAATGAATCAGCCTTATCCTGCAGCTGAATTGTAATACTACTTTTTATTTTGAACAACACTTTTCGAGCAATAGAACAAAGCACATTGCATAATAATCAACAGTCATCATCATCATAAAAACTATACTTCGATCACCAAGAATCCTAAAAACAGATTACAAAAAGAGCACATCAAAACCATCCAATCAATATCCATAGATGCCATATAGATAAAAAAATCTCAAAAGTTCAATCATACTCTTGGATCCGTGATAATTCATACAATTCATTGTAGGGATTCCCTTATTCTCCCTATCACAAAATGCAAGCCCTACAAAGTTTTACAATGGCTACAAATATGTCACATGAGACCTATATAACAGTGTACATTAGGACTTAACATATCACCCATCAGGAAAGAGAGATGTGTTGTGGGGGTCAAAATACATATATAAATTGTAATTGTGCTTCCTTGGTCCACTATGCACAAAACACTACAACTGTTAGTGCAACTATTAGTGCAAGTTTGTCTAGGAACCACATGTGAACCCAGGTTACTAGATCTTTTGGGCCCAGAAGAATGTGAAAATAGCAGTTGCCAACTAGAAATGTAAGTGAAATTTTTCATACAGGCTCTTCATCAACATATAACAAAATACCTATTAATTTAAATTAAAGCATGGCTAAAGTATATAAAAGTTAAGAACCACTAAAACATGCAGTCACAGGAGCATGGGTAAATACAATGAGTTTAAGTACATAATAGACAATCAGTAAGGGATTAGTATCTGGTGCAGAGAGAAAGAAATACTCCTCCAACCCCTCCCACTTGACTAATAAAGTGGTTCCTGATCGCTAGCTTGGATACATTTTGAGTGCTAGAATCCAGGCACTCATAAAGAATTTCGCAACTGTGAATACCACCAGCCTAGGCCTATCTTTCCTTAACATCCTAAAAGCCTTCAAGAAACTCCTGGTGCCCAAGATCCTGCACAGAGGCATTAACCTATTTTTCCTCTGGAGGTCATAGGCAGGGCGAAAAATAGAATATGGGGTATTGTCTCAGTGGGCCCCCTACACGCTGGCCACTCATCACCCACTTGTATAGTAGCCCACTTTGCACAGAATGCTCAAGTAGGGAGAGTCTGATACCTAAACTGTGAAGACTGTTTCCGAGCCAGGGGGGTGTAATTTCATTTATGAAACTCTGATATCCTTATCAAGGATGCCAGGTGTACTTTATCCCATATAATACATGGTCATACCATCACCTTTCCCACAAACCACTTGGTGGGTAGCTCTTTCGTATGAAAAAAGGAGCGTGTTGGCAAACATGAAGAATAAAAAAAAACTCTAGTGCAAGACTAAACGCATCAAAAATATATTAGATATTTGTTGCAAACAGATATTAGGTACAGTTCAATACGAGTTGGTTCTAGAAAAAAACACAGCAGTAGCTCGGAATGTGAAGAAACATGCAGAAAGAGTCTAGTTTTTGTCTTAGGAGTGCCAAAAAATTTACATTGTGGGCCTGATTCACAAAGGGCCTTCACAGTTGTGGTGGAGGCCCAGCAGTCGTGGGGAGTCTTCGCATTTGGGGCAGAATCTCTGTAATGAAAATTCTTACTGTGCTGTTTCTAACCCGAGTGCGGAGACTCCGCCATGAGTGTGGAAGCCCTTTGTGAATCAGGCCCATTCTCTCTGCTTGTTATTGTAAACTATGACAATAGAGCAGAATAAAGAAATGCAACGTCCCCTTTGTTGCTTTCAACAGCTACTTCAGTTATGCTCCATGGCCTGACCTGTCTTTCACCCTGGCTAGTGCCTCTGGAAGCAGGCATTGTGACACCAGAACTTGACTCTAATTAAATATAATAGTCTTTTCTTCATAATCGGCAACTTGGTGCATCACAAGTCACCGATTATAAAGAAATTAGAGAGAGGCATTTAAACAGAAATTACAGAATCCCATATATCACAGTTGGTATATATATCGGTATACACCCGTTACAACGCATCTGTTACTCGGCACTACCATTACAACGCGACTTTTACAACGCATACCATTACAACGCATTGCGCTGGGGGGCGCTCTAGGATAGGGAATAAGTATAATTTACTATCCAACACCTTCCCTAGGGTCCACGGGGACTGGAGTTAGAATAGTAAATTATACTTACCACTATCCAGCACCTCAAAGCGCTATGCGTTGTAATGGTATGCGTTGTAATGGTCGCGTTGTAATGGTAGGTAGTTGTAACGGTATGCGTTGTAACATGGTACATCCATATATATCATATTATATTTAGCTCAAAAATGTGTATCAGTATTATAAACGGCTCAATTATGTGTATTTTCTGGTTGTGTTACCTGTTCATCATCATCATCAGAAAACTTTATTTTATTTTTTAAAACAATCATAAAAGCATTGCTAACATGAAAGCACCATTATTTAGATAAAATAAAATTAGATGAATAAATATTATTAAAGATCTACAGATCAAAAAGTCAATGATTTTCGTTTAAAATGGGCTGAATTTAAGAAGTTTTCAACATGAAAACAGACTGGTGTGTTAGGTAACATGCATAAAAAGTACAGGGCAGGCTTCCCTTGACGAAATTCATGCAAATTAAAAACAGGTTTAAACACATTTTGGTTAAAGTCTCATAATGTTTACAAAAAAAGACAAAACGTTTGACGGATTACAGAGAGGATTTGTCACGTGGGCTGACTGATGCAGAACCATTATTGTACAGGCCCATGGGAAAGCAAAGTAAGGTTCTAATGGTCCCTAACCAAACTTTGGCTAGTAGTGATCTTTCCTATGAGTTCAAGACGCAGGTTAGGTACTGCTTGAGACTATTTGTTGTTTGGATAATGGCATAGTCCCGCAAAAGGGGTTTCCTCAACTGTTTTTGTTTCCTGCAGAGCTGGCAACTGTTTATAAAAAGCTGTTTGGCCCTGAGTGAGAGAGTGACGAGAAGAGAACAGTTCCTCCCCAGCCAATAGCTTACGACATGGACCTTATGTATTTCAACCAGGGAATGGCAAAGCCCTTCTTGCAGTTCAAGCAGTCACTAATGATCTCTCTTTTGAGGGAGGTATGCTCATTTGCCCAAATGGAGATCCAATGAACTTGTGGAACATCCTTGATCAAATCAGCCACATAAGAAATACCCAACTCCTCATGGAGAAAAGTGCAGGTCGAGAGTGGTAGTCCGAGGAGGCACTGACAAAATCAGTTCTCCTCTGCCCATATCATTGCAACATTACGGTAACCCCAAATAACCTTCACAGTGCATTAGGACAGGCAAAGCTTTCAACTGAAGAACCTGTAATAGGGGCAATGCTGATTTGTTAACTACTCTCTAGGCAAAGTTAAACAGTGCCTTCACAGCACAGAATGATTAAAGTGTAAGCATCGGTTGGCTATGCAGGGCAACCATGAGGATTTCTGATCAAACACAACCCCCAAGTATGAAAAGTCAGTGACTTATTCAATGCCTGCTTTTAATACAAAATGAGACTTTTTTCCCTGTTCTGGAGCCGCAAACCATATATTTGGTCTTGGATATAATAGTATACAGAACTAAGTCGTCCTTAAAGGTTGCAAAGCTACTTATTGGGAACCTCAGTCCATTCTGTGTGTTGAACATAACCGCAGCCGCAGCATCGTCTGCGTAAAGCGGAGCTAGGATAGCGATTGACCTAATCATGGGCATGTCCTTGTGAGAAGTTGGCCTGGTATATAATGCTCACTAATTCTTAGTGATCACTTTGTACCATGCCAAGCAACCCTTATGATGATTGGTTGTAATTCAACCTTGTAGACCAGTTATCCTAGTGGTAACGTGGACAAAGCAGTCTTAGGCTAAACTCTGAAAGGCATGTGAAGCCAGCTGTTATACCATACACAACCCCCTTGAATACCAAATGAAAGGGACACCACACAGATATATATTGAAAATATATATTGATTTATTAACTATAAAATCCCCTGGACTCTTTATGAGCACAGAAGCACAAGCGTTAAATCACAAGACAGTTTAAAATACACAAAAGTTGCACAATATGGATGAGCCCTAGGGGCCACCTAAACCATATACTAAGAAAGTGGTATAAGAGATACCAAAAGGAAAGGGAACAGGCCTAGGGCCTTGGGAATCGCTGGAGCTATTCGAGACTAGCAGTGACTAAGTCGGGAAAGGCTCGCGGGACTCGGGTGCCGTGTTCAAAGTGCACGCACTTTCCAATGTAAAGTCTATGGTGCGTAAAAAGTACAAAGTTAGAAAGTTAGGAACCTTCCGAGTGACCTACGGAGCTGAAACTTAAGACACAGGCCCTTGAGATGTGTACCAGTGTAGGAACACCGGCGGAGCTGAGTTACCTCACCCACAGGAAGCGGGTGCACAGGGTCGAAGTAGTGTCGGGTTTCGTCACACTGGTCGATGGTGCTTGGAGCTGAAGATGCTGCAGGCGGCTCGATGTGAAGAGTTCCGGTGGATCCAAGGGTGGATCTGAAGTGGTGAAGACCTGAAAGCAGAGGGGACAACGTTCAAAGTCACTAGCCAGTGACTACCGTGGAACCAGATTGGAACCAGGCGATGTTGGGTGCAAACAGGCGTTGTCAGGTAGCTTCTCTCTGCAGCCACGTAGATACCCGGGGTCAAGGACGTACAGGAGTCGGTCACAAACTGTCCCACGCAGGCTTCTCGCTGTTGGCGGTGTCGGCGACCTGATCGGAGCAAACAGGCCTTGGCTAATGCAAGCCACGCAGGAATCGAAAGATGCTTAACACTCGGACCAGCAAGGTCAGAGCGGGTGCTCCTTTTTACAGGAGCTTGGGTAGGTCTGGAGCAACCAGACCTGCTGTGTATATCGTCGGTTTCGTTGCCAAGATGGCCGCTGACCACGTGGCTAGTGGCCGGGATGGCGCGTCGAGTGGCACAATGCAAAAAGGCCCCACGCAGATCGTGGAGATGCTGGAGGGCTGATCTTCGGTGCAAGGGCTGCTCGGTGGTAGGGGTTCTCAGTCCCCAAAGCACAACATCGAGGATGCCTCAGAAGCTGCGCAGTCAGCTTTTTGAGTGTCTTCCAAGAGGTCCGGTCCCACGTCACTCGGTGCCTCCACGGGTCCCTTCTTTGCAGGGACTGTGGATCGGGCTCTGAGAGGTCTGGGAGTTTGGTTCTTGTCGGGCTCTGGGCTCGGGCTCCGGCGGGAGGCGGCGGCAAAGCAGACGTCGAGGTGCTGGGTGATGCCTGTGTTCACAGGGTGGCCACTCCTAGGCCACAAGGGAGATTCTCTTCAGTCTTCTGAGCAGCAGAATGTCGAAGTCCAGTCTTCTTCTGTATTTCAAGTTGATTCAGGATGATCTGCTGTGCAATGGCACTGCTCCCACTCTTATTCCCAATCTGAGGGGTGGATCACCTACTAGGTCCCTCCTCTGGGTGGGACCAGGAAGGGGAGTGGTTACACCCCCTCTCCTTTGTCCAGCTCCTCGCCAGGACTGGGGCTGGAAAGCCCCAGAAACGGTTTGGGCTGGCTTATGCACAGGGACACCTTGTGTGCCCCAGGCATGTCTCAATCTATTCAGCCCTGTCCTACCCAATACACAAAACCCTGTCTGGGGTGGTGCTCACACCTCCCCAGGCAGGAAACCCTTTGTCCAGGCCCTCCTCGCTGGAAGGACTCCCAGCAGCAGGAGGTCAGACATGTGTCTGTGGTGGCAGCATCCATTTTGTGATGCTGAGGCTCTGGTTAACTTTAACCGGGGTTATGGCTACACACATGTCGTGTCCCTCTAGAAGGGTGGAATGCTATCCCCGTCGACAGAACTGTTGAGGGGATAGTATTCCAATTCGTATGACACCTTACTCGACATGTTTTGATAAAGCCAAACCAAAGATAGCATATAACCGCGAGGATTATAATGCACTTAAGAGTATATGGTATGGCAATATCCCGGAACAGCTTAGGGAGTGGTTCCCGACAGCTGCAGACAGGCTCAGCTCACGCTAGAGCACCATCTCACATATTTCCAAGCACTCTGCCTCCAGGATTGATGAGGCCTTCCATAGGAGTGGCTGATAGGAACATATGTGTCCAGTTTAGGGTTAGATATAGGGATACTATATATAAGCAAGAGGTGATTACACCAACTTACCCCAGCTGAGTGATCAGCCAGTTGTGTCAAATATGGAGGCCAGGCCAGGGGTGGCACAATGCATGCTGCAGCCCCTGGTAGGCCTTGGCTACACCTATGCCCTGGGTACCTATGGTACACTGTTACAGGGGCCTATAAGGTGAACCAATTCCAATTCTGTTATGCACCTAAGGTACATGGAGTCCATTTTAAGGAGAGAGCAATCAGCCTGGGGCCCTGAATAGCAGGATCCCAGGCCAACTAAGTCAAAAACCAGCTAAACACCAGGCAAAAAGTTTGGGGGTAACCATAGTCAGATATCCACCTTCCTACATAACCCCCCCCCCCCCCAAACGAAAGGAGATAAGGCTATCCTTGACCAGGTAAGCCTATATTGCCTAAGTGGCCATATAAGGAAGTACCAGCTCTGGCTTGGTTACCCCCTGTCTCATGGTCCACTAAGCAATCCCTCACCCTAAGGGCATCTGAGGGTCTCCACCATAGGGAATCTCTACCTGTGGTGTGTCTTTGCAAAGTCAAAGGCTGGTGTTGAGATGGAGTACTGAAGTGAGTTCCCTCTGTAGGGCTCAGCTTCCTCCAATCACTCTCCACCATGTGTGCCTTTCTTTCTTTGACTGAGTTGCACTGTGCTCTCAGGGTCAACCTCTGGCTACCTAAAGCTGGAGGCTGAGTCCCTCTGTTTGGCTTACTGGAGGGACAGTTCAGGTTTGGGCCCTTAGGGTCCCAGGTTTGGCTGTGCCCAACAATATCCATCTGGGGGAGGTCCCTAACTACTTTTAAGGGGGATCCCTCAGGAGTTTTTAAAGTTTTCACCTCACTAGGGCTACTAGTTTCGGTGCCCCTAACCTGTTGATGGGGGTGCTTTATTTGACAGGGGGCCCTTTGGGTCTCACTGTCCTTCTTGTCCTCTGCAGCCCTGGGCTGAGTAAGGCAAGGTAGAGAGGGGCAGGTTACCTGCTCCAGACTGGGTCCCTCCTGAGAAGGGTCCACTGCCATCAGAGGCTCTGTCAGGCCAGGCCTAACAACCTCTGGGACAGTTCCTTCATCAGGGGTAAGATCAGTTCCCTGAGGAGGCTGATCCTTTCCTAAAGTCTGGTGGGAGGGAGATTTCTCTTCCTCCTCAATGCTCTCTGTTTGGGTGGAGTGATCCATCATTTCAGGCTTCACTACCCATGTATCAGTTTGAGTTTGGGCTGTGGCCATCACAGCCCCACCAACCTTTTCAGGAGGAGGCTCAGTTTGGGTATGGGCTGTTACTAGTACAGCCCTGCTACTCTTTTCAGGAGGGAGGTTATCTAAAGATGGGGCTGAGGGTTGCTCAGCCCTCCCAACCTTTTCAGGAATGACATCTTGGATTGGGGCTGTAGCCATCACAGCCCCACTAACCTTTCCATGGAGATTTACCATTCTAGAATGGGTTTGCTGTTCAACCTCAGCCCAGGCTGAGATTTCCAAATCATTACCCAGTAGGCAATCTACAGGCAAGTTTGCTGGCACTGCCACTCTCTTTGGGCCAGTGACACCTCCCCAGCTAAGATTGACTACTGCCATGGGATGATTGGTTTCTATGCCATCAATGTTTGTCACCTGATATCTGGCATCAGGTAAAAGTTACCTTGAGGGGACTAGACATTCAGCCACCATGGTGATGCTAGCCCCTGTGTCTCTGAAGGCCTCAACTTTCAAGCCATTGATGAGGGGCTCCTGTCTATACTTGCTCAAAGTGTTTGGGCAAGCAGTGAAATTGGCAAACCCCATGCCAGTCTCATAGACAAGAGTATCTGAGTTAGGGGACCTGGATAGGCCAGAGTCCACCTGTCCTCCAAAAGTAAACCCACCCAAATTCTTGGGGGTGCTCCCACCACCTGGGGGACCACTGCTAACAGTGACAGGAGGTGTTGGAGCCTTACCTGGAGGTATATTCTCCTTATTGCCATTCTTGGGACAACAGCTATCTGTTTTGTAATGCCCTACCTGTTTACAGGTATGACAATAAGGCTTTTTCTGGGTTGTAGAAGTGTCTTGGGACCCACCCCCATTCTTGGAGTTTTGGGGACCTGGGGAAGTCTTTTCCTTACTTTTATCCCCACCCTTCTCTTGAGGCTTGGTAGTCTCTTTCTTTTGGTCACCACCCTGGTTCTTAGGCCTGATCCTGGTTCTGACCCATTTGTCTGCCCTCCTACCCAATTCTTGTGGGGAGGTCAAATCTGAGTCAACCAAATGTTGATGCAATTGCTGGTTCTGACAATTATTTAAAATGTGTTCTCTCATCAGCAAATTATACAATCCTTCATAGTCTGTAACCTTGCTTCCCAGCAACCATCCCTCCAGAGCCTTAGTGGCACACTCAACAAATTCAGACCAGTCCTGAGTCTGTGTCTTCTGGGTATCTCTGAACATTAACCTGTACTGTTCAGTGGTTAAGCCTAACCCATCAATCAGAGCACTCTTCAGGACCAGGTAGTTTCTAGAATCCCCATCACTAACTGTGAGGAGTCTGTCTCGGCCTCTACCTTCAAAGGAGAGCCACAAGATTGCTGCCCACTGCTCTTGAGGGATCTGCTGTACTCTGCAGGCTCTCTCCATTGCAGTAATCCATTTATATATGTCATTCCCAGCTTTGTAGGGGGGCACAATCTTACTCAGGTTTCTGTTATCAAAAGACCTGTCTTTATCCTTGTGGATATTGCTGCCACCAGTGGGTTCTATTACCCCACTCTCTCTAGGCTGGCTTGCTCTAGCAAGTCTCTCTTGGACCAGGGCAACCTCTAGTTCTCGCTTCTGGATCCTAAGCTCAGCCTCTCTCATTTTGGCCTCATGTTCCCTTCTCTGAGGGCTAGCCATCTCCCTTCTGGAGTGACCATGAGAGCCTCTAGAGACATGGGAGGTATTGGATTCACCTGAGTGATTCCTCCTCCTCCTATGCCCCTGGTTAAGTCCATTTGGGTGGCTGGGCAAGGTCAGCCTTGCTTCAGTCCCAAACACACTTAAGTTAGCCTGGTTCAGCCTACTGACCATCACCTGACTATTTCTGTCATCATCTGACTCACTGCTTTCCACCTCCTCCTCTTCTTCCTCTTCCTCTTCATCTACTTGAGGAGCTCCAGTGGTGGAGGCTTCCTCATCTACCAGGATGATAGGGGCAGGGGTGTCTACAGTGTCATCCTCTGAAGGATGGCCTCCTTCAGCATCCCCTGTGGGGTTTGCTTTAGTGGTCTTTAGAGTCTCAGACTGATCCAAGATCTTTCTAAGGTGGTCTGTGGTAGGGGAAGGCCCTGTCCTCAGACCCCTTAAGACACAAAGCTGTCTTAATTCCTTAAAGGAAAAAATAGCAAATTTGGATGGTGCCCTTGGAGGGTCACTCTCAACAGGGATGTTCCCAGTGGAACCCTCTGCTCCAGACATTGCTCTAGTGTGGGTGGATGTGTTGCAATCTACCTACACTGGTGTTTACCTACTAAACCTATCTAGTAGTTGTAGCTAGGGTGTGCTACTCCCTTTGCTCTACAACAACTAAGTTCAGTAGAACTTAAGTATACTAGTCTTGTTTTATATGTACCTAGCAGGTACCTGTATGATCTTTCAAATGATAATCTCAAAGATTGTAATGGTAAAACAACAGCAAGCTCAGATCCCAATCCGCTGCTCACCAATGTGAGAAGTTGGCCTGGTATATAATGCTCACTAATTCTTAGTGATCACTTTGTACCATGCCAAGCAACCCTTATGATGATTGGTTGTAATTCAACCTTGTAGACCTGTTATCCTAGTGGTAACGTGGACAAAGCAGTCTTAGGCTAAACTCTGAAAGGCATGTGAAGCCAGCTGTTATACCATACACAACCCCCTTGAATACCAAATGAAAGGGACACCACACAGATATATATTGAAAATATATATTGATTTATTAACTATAAAATCCCCTGGACTCTTTATGAGCACAGAAGCACAAGCGTTAAATCACAAGACAGTTTAAAATACACAAAAGTTGCACAATATGGATGAGCCCTAGGGGCCACCTAAACCATATACTAAGAAAGTGGTATAAGAGATACCAAAAGGAAAGGGAACAGGCCTAGGGCCTTGGGAATCGCTGGAGCTATTCGAGACTAGCAGTGACTAAGTCGGGAAAGGCCCGCGGGACTCGGGTGCAGTGTTCAAAGTGCACGCACTTTCCAATGTAAAGTCTATGGTGCGTAAAAAGTACAAAGTTAGAAAGTTAGGAACCTTCCGAGTGACCTACGGAGCTGAAACTTAAGACACAGGCCCTTGAGATGTGTACCAGTGTAGGAACACCGGCGGAGCTGAGTTACCTCACCCACAGGAAGCGGGTGCACAGGGTCGAAGTAGTGTCGGGTTTCGTCACGCTGGTCGATGGTGCTTGGAGCTGAAGATGCTGCAGGCGGCTCGATGTGAAGAGTTCCGGTGGATCCAAGGGTGGATCTGAAGTGGTGAAGACCTGAAAGCAGAGGGGACAATGTTCAAAGTCACTAGTCAGTGACTACCGTGGAACCAGATTGGAACCAGGCGATGTTGGGTGCAAACAGGCGTTGTTGGGTAGTTCTCTCTGCAGCCACGTGGATACCCGGGGTCGAGGACGTCCAGGAGTCGGTCACAAACTGTCCCACGCAGGCTTCTCGCTGTTGGCGGTGTCGACGACCTGATCGGAGCAAACAGGCCTTGGCTAATGCAAGCCACGCAGGAATCGAAAGATGCTTAACACTCGGACCAGCAAGGTCAGAGCGGGTGCTCCTTTTTACAGGAGCTTGGGTAGGTCTGGAGCAACCAGACCTGCTGTGTAAATCGTCAGTTTCGTTGCCAAGATGGCCACTGACCACGTGGCTAGTGGCCGGGATGGCGCGTCGAGTGGCACAATGCAAAAGGGCCCCACGCAGATCGTGGAGATGCTGGAGGGCTGATCTTCAGTGCAAGGGCTGCTCAGTGGTAGGGGTTCTCAGTCCCCAAAGCACAAGATCGAGGATGCCTCAAAAGCTGCGCAGTCAGCTTTTCGAGTGTCTTCCAAGAGGTCCGGTCCCACGTCACTCGGTGCCTCCACGGGTCCCTTCTTTGCAGGGACTGTGGATCGGGCTCTGAGAGGTCTGGGAGTTTGGTTCTTGTTGGGCTCTGGGCTCGGGCTCCAGCGGGAGGCGGCGGCAAAGCAGACGTCGAGGTGCTGGGTGATGCCTGTGTTCACAGGGTGGCCACTCCTAGGCCACAAGGGAGATTCTCTTCAGTCTTCTGAGCAGCAGAATGTCGAAGTCCAGTCTTCTTCTGTATTTCAAGTTGATTCAGGATGATCTGCTGTGCAATGGCACTGCTCCCACTCTTATTCCCAATCTGAGGGGTGGATCACCTACTAGGTCCCTCCTCTGGGTGGGACCAGGAAGGGGAGTGGTTACACCCCCTCTCCTTTGTCCAGCTCCTCGCCAGGACTGGGGCTGGAAAGCCCCAGAACCGGTTTGGGCTGGCTTATGCACAGGGACACCTTGTGTGCCCCAGGCATGTCTCAATCTATTCAGCCCTGTCCTACCCAATACACAAAACGCTGTCTGGGGTGGTGCTCGCACCTCCCCAGGCAGGAAACCCTTTCTCCAGGCCCTCCTCGCTGGAAGGACTCCCAGCAGCAGGAGGTCAGACATGTGTCTGTAGTGGCAGCATCCATTTTGTGATGCTGAGGCTCTGGTTAACTTTAACCGGGGTTAAGGCTACACACATGTCGTGTCCCTCTAGAAGGGTGGAATGCTATCCCCGTCGACAGAACTGTCGAGGGGATAGTATTCCAATTCGTATGACACCTTACTCGACATGTTTTGATAAAGCCAAACCAAAGATAGCATATAACCGCGAGGATTATAATGCACTTAAGAGTATATGGTATGGCAATATCCCGGAACAGCTTAGGGAGTGGTTCCCGACAGCTGCAGACAGGCTCAGCTCACGCTAGAGCACCATCTCACATATTTCCAAGCATTCTGCCTCCAGGATTGATGAGGCCTTCCATAGGAGTGGCTGATAGGAACATATGTGTCCAGTTTAGGGTTAGATATAGGGATACTATATCTAAGCAAGAGGTGATTACACCAACTTACCCCAGCTGAGTGATCAGCCAGTTGTGTCAAATATGGAGGCCAGGCCAGGGGTGGCACAATACATGCTGCAGCCCCTGGTAGGCCTTGGCTACACCTATGCCCTGGGTACCTATGGTACACTGTTACAGGGGCCTATAAGGTGAACCAATTCCAATTGTGTTATGCACCTAAGGTACATGGAGTCCATTTTAAGGAGAGAGCAATCAGCCTGGGGCCCTGAATAGCAGGATCCCAGGCCAACTAAGTCAAAAACCAGCTAAACACCAGGCAAAAAGTTTGGGGGTAACCATAGTCAGATATCCACCTTCCTACAGTCCTTTCCCAAAATGTGCAGGTAATCATTTAAACCATTTATATAGAGCAGAAATTAAATGAGAGCCAAAGCCCAGCCCTGGCGGAACCTCACCTAAGGTAAAAAAAGGTGAGTATATCCTTAAGTAAGTAAGTATTCTTAAATTAGGTGACAGCTACCAGCCTATCCCAGGTCTCCTGCTAAACTTCCTGCTTCCTGACCATGATAGCTTTTTTATAAGTATCTCGCCAGGCCACTACTTTGGCCTTGTTCCTAGGGGTTGACAGTCTTCTTGCACCCGATTATTTGAAAGCCTACATTCCTTGTCAAACCAAACAGGTTCAGGGTTTTGTCGGGCTTGCATCTGACACAGAAGACTGCTTATAATCTAGAGGGCAGATTTATGTTAACTGGCGCATCCCCAGGGATGCACCAGTTAACGTGCGCCACAGCTCCGCCACCCATGGTGCGCCGCATTTATAATGCGGCGCACCATGGTGCAAAAACGGCACAGATGCGTGACGCATCTGTGCCGGAAATGTGGCACATTGCTGGAGTTGCATCGCAAGTGCGACGCAGCTCCAGCAAGGCTCGGGGGTACACCATCTGCACAATGCTGCGTCAAGACCTACGCCTGCTTCAAGCAGGCGCAGGGTTTTGACGCAGCATTGCCCTGAAAGTGACTGAGTGAAATCTCATAGATTTCACTCAGCCACTTTCAGGGGGCGTTCCTGCGCAGGAACGCCCCCCCCTGCGCAGGAACGCCTCCTTATGGCGCAGTGCTTTACAACATGACGCATCTCCTAGATGCGTCACGGTGTAAATAGGGCGCATTGTTTGCGCCGCAGTTGCGTCAAATAAAGTGACGCAATTGCGGTGCAAAGAGGCGCTACGGCCTCATAAATCTGCCCCTAGGTATTTAAGGAATTAAAAGCCAAAGTAATTGGCTCAGTGGGCTGGGTTTTCAACATCAGGTGTTCCATGATTACAATTATAAGTAAATTAGATTTCATCACTCGGATAACAATTTTAGTGAAATCAACCTCCACCACCTAAGCCGCAGCCCTTGATCATGTGGGGAGACGGCCGTAGGGCAGATTATGGCAGGAGGTTTAACTGACCATGGAGAAACTAAAGAAGCCACAAAGGGCTTGTGGTAGCTAAAAGCACTAGCCGAGATAGCAATAGAATTGGTTAGCTTATCAAGGAGGGGAGAAACAACAACATAATCAATAACAGAACTTAGTCCCTACCCAATAAAGATAGGAATAACAGTCAGAAACGCCCCTTGATTCTATACAGACTGAGATCGAGTAGAACGTATCCAGCTTCGCATCCCTGTGATCTTGATTTCCCAGAGCACAAGCCTCCTGGATCACCTGTAAAGGTTGGAGTACTGAAGGTTTGGAGCCCACATTCGTGTTAAAGGTACCCCATTAGTATATTAAAATAATTTAAGTTTAAGGGTATAAAAAACCTTCTATGGAGACAATTTACAGTAATGAACAAATCGTCTAAGTTACATGTGGAATCATTGAGCCCCACAGCATTATAATAGTTAATAAGACAACATTGAAATTGGCTTGGGAGTACCACCATCATGATCTGTATCTCTGTGTGTTTTGCTGGAATTGAAAATATCTTTAAATTAGAAGTTGTGTGAATTAAAACCATTATATCCTCACTGGCCCTGCCTCTCAAGGATCTACAGGCAGGCACATAGAAGCTCTGGTATCCTTCCCACGTATTGTGGTCCAGGCACTCGATTTCTTGTAACAGGATAAGATCGAAACCAGCGATGTAGGAAGGCCAATCTGCATCTACGTATTTGGAGGTTGGGCTAGCCACGTTACAATCAATCAGTGTCACCCTAAGATCTAACCAGACATCCTTAACAAGTCTTGGCACAGTTATGGCAGATAATAAGTTGGGGCCTTCTAGGGCCACCTAAGGCTTGTGGCATGGAGGAGATGAAACAATAATCAATTTTCTGTCAAAAGAGCTGATTTCGACAAGTCCAACAAGGGTACAGAGCCCCCTAAAGGTAGGGTTAAATTAATCAATATACAGTTGTCGTAAATCCAGGTCATTTAAGTCAGCCAGGGGCGTAAATCGATCGGTGCAGGGTGAACTGGAGCCTGCCTCCTCAGGTGGAATTTGGGAAGTCATACAGAAGGTTGGGACAATATCAGATTGTAAATGCCTGTAAAAAAACCCTAAAGGTAAAAAACATATATTTCCTTCTGCCGGAGAACATTTCCATTCTTGCTGAAAAAGGATACACCTAGCGATTCACTGGTTTCGGGAACATCTTAAGGATTTTGGGGCCCTGGGCCAAACTTATTTTGGGGACCTCTGTTCCAAGCAATTTTTAATTTATAATACAATTTAAGCTCTTTTATGCTCTCTTTGTCCAGGTCACTGACACTGTACAGGTACACTCCTCCAAATTCTAAATGCATTTACATCCAATATTCGGGGATAGTGATGTGCGTTTTCAGTATAGTAACACAGCAGCAGCTCACTAATATTACTGAAAATAATCTATGTGACACCCTCCCATTTCCCATATGTGAGGTCTTGCTTTGATCTAAAATAAAGTTTTCTATGGATGTTGCATTAAACAAACACAACATTTCGCTGCAAAATGTCTGTAATAGACTCACACACCACTCACAATATAAGTACATTAAAGGAAAACTGAATTTAAAACAATCTGTTAAAAAACATTATTCAAGGTCATCATAGCAAGACTATGCAGAGCTGGCCCTTTTTGGGGGGCCCCTGATTGACTGGGGCCCCGGACCAGATCCCACTTTGTCCATGCCTTAAAACGTCTCTGACTGGTATCTAAAATGTATAATGACACAGTCTCCACTGGCAGTCTTATCAGAAGGCCCAATCCAGTCCACTCATCGAACCATCAAAATAATATGATAGTCCAGTGAAGAGAAACTTCAATGAGCAGCTCACCCATGACACACTTGAGTATTCTTAAATTGGTTGTGAGACTCTGATCGAGGGTCGCGGTGGTGATAGGTTAGGTAACCTGCGGGGAGTCGCCTGTGTATCAATACCGCGGCATGAAGATAACCCCCTGCCGTGTCAGCCCATGCAGCACGGTAATAAACGCCTCTTGTATTTGGCCCCAGCAAATAGCTGAGTGTGCCCCAATGGCGACTGCTGTGAGTATACATAGGAATAATAATATTTTTACCTTTTTTCACATTAATATCTTCTCGGTCGTATGCACCTTAGCACGTGCAGAGCGCCGGAGGATTACACTACTGGTCCTGAAGAATGCTGAGCGACTCGGGCTCTTTAAGAAGAAACTTGTTGACCAAATTTGATTACATTTATTGAGGACTAGGGGTCTCCATTCAATGAGACTTAACCTATTAGTCCACTCATCACCTGTTTTTAACTAGTGCTGGTTGGACAATTAATAAAATAGTTGACAGTCACAACTTAGCATTTTTTAACTTTCCCTCGTTTTTTGCACTTATTTAGCACAATTGGGGTATTTTCACCACTCCAACACACAAAAGAACAAGCTACGCTGTAACCAGGCATTGTAGCACACTGGGAGGACGCTAGGTCCTTCCAGTGGGATCCCAATGATGAAGCATGTCACCACTCGGTTGGTGAGTGAGGGTTCTTTTTAACTTTAATACTGTTGTTCTGTGCGGTCTTGCTTCACCATTTCCTTTTAGTCTGTCTCTCACATGACTCTTCTGAGGTTTTTTGCTCTTTTGTCGTTTCACTCTTTTGTTCTTTATCAATACTAATACTAGGGGTAGGAGAGTGAAAACTTAAACCCTTACTCTCCTGTTGTTCGATTGTTCTCCAGTTTTGATTCATTCTTCAAAACAGCCACAAAAGGACAGCTTTTAGGGGTAGATTAACAAGCAGGGGAGAGTTACTGTGGCAGGGATTGGAATCAGAGTTGTTACAAAGAACATTGCAGTCCTGTCCATTAGTGACACAACCCATAGGTTTGGAGGCGGGGAGCCTCTCAGTGGCCCCACTGGGAGCGATTTGGGTGGGATTCTTGGCCAAAGTCAATTTTCCCTGGCCACACTAGCATCATGCTAAGGGGTGGCTGCCACAGGAATGGTGGACGAAGTCACAAAAGCCAAGGGCCTGGGACAAAAATGGCAGAAACTAGAGCTCTTAGCAACTTCGACTTCAGCCTTACCAAGCCTATCAACCAGTGGTTTCAAACAGTTTTTTTAAGTATCTGCCTGTTGCACTAAAAAGGGGCCCAAGCAGACACATACAGGGAACCCAGTGGACCATCTTCCAAAACAATGGGAGATCCAAATTTGATGCTTTTATCAACACCCTTCCTACTATGGGTAGCGTGTTTAATCTTTCTCTTGTGTTTTGCTGTTGGGTTTGGATTTTGGGGCAACGGCTACACCAACAAACCCAGACCTCTCCTAGCAGGTTGCATGCTTTCTACAGCCAGAGGACCCACAGTCTCCCCCTGCTCATGTAATATTGGCCTCTCCTCCCATTACTACAATAAAAAGTTGTGGAGATCATTACTACATAGCTGACACCTATCTTCAATTAAATTGTCCAGACAGGGATTTTTCCTAACATATGGAAAAAAGCCTCTATTCATCCTTTTATTAAAAAAGGTAAGCTCTCATCTTTAGACCGCAACAACTATCGTCCCATATCCCGGCTTCCTCTCCCAGCAGAAATAATTGATAAAGCTTTGAACCTACAACTATCTACTTTTATTAAGGAGAACAACTTGTTAGATTCCTCTCAATTCAGTTTCCATAATCAACACAGCACGAGACAGCCCTTGTAGCGGCAACTGAAAAACAAAAAGCTATTATTGACAAAGGTGACAACGCTGTTCTTATTTTATTAGATCTCTCAGCGGCATTCGGCACCATCAATCACAGCATTCTCATTGCTCACCTACTTGAGCTGAGCATTATGGATTCAGCCCTTGCATTCCTTGCTTCCTTTCTTTCCAATAGAGAACAACTGGTTGCCTTGGACCCATTTACCTCAAACTATTTCACTCTTCCTTGTGCAGTGCAGCTGGGGACTTCTCTCAGTCCCACCTTATTCATTTATGCATCAGTCCACTAGCTAAACTTATAAAATCCTTCAGCTTTTCCACTGTATCTTATGCAGACGACACACAAATTATTGTCTCTATATTTGGCAACCCTTCGCACACTACATCACGATTCAAGTACTGTATCATAAGCATAAACAATTGAATGATCGAGAACTACCTCTGACTCAATTCCGGAAAAACAAAGGTTCTGTGCTTTGGTAATAACACCAGCCTCTGGGGTTCTGACTGGTGGCCACAAGAGCTTGACCCTCTACCCACGCCAATGGACACGGTTATAAACCTCTGTGTAATTTTTGACAGAAATATCCCTTTTGCTTAGCAGGTAAATCAAATTAATTCCTAATTTTTTTGATCTTTTAAAGATTATTAAGAAAATCCTTCCTTTCATCCTTCTCACTCACCAAAAATCAGTTGTAACAGCTCTGGTTTTATCTCAACTAGAATACTGCACTGGTTTATACCTTAGTATGCAGCACAATCTTCTGGCCAAACTCCAAGTTTTACCAAATGTCACTCTACCTCCATGGCACTACACAAAATCCATTGGCTTCCCATAAAGAAAAGAATTGCTTTGAAAGTCCTGTGTATTGCCTTCAAGGCATTACACAACATTGGACCTGAATACTTTATTCAAACATTTCGCTGGTATATTCCCCCTCGAGCTCTTCGTTCACAAATTTTAAAGAACGTGATTGTCCCTAAATCTAGGAAATCTTCCTGTGGCTGCAAAAATTTTGTTGGGGGTACCGCCAAACTGTGGAACTCTCTTCCCCTGGACCTCAAATGTTCAGAAAAATGCAAGCAGTTTAGAAAGGCCTTGAAAACATGGCTATTTAGTCTGTAGCTCAGCTCTGTAAATTTTCATTTGGTTTCTTTGATCAAGGCAGCACCAAGACACCCTTGGGTATTCAAGCGCTATACAAACCTAATAACATAACATTATGGTCCTGATTCAGGGCAACTGACAGGGATGCACTTGGAGACACGACAAGATCCGAAGCAAGGCATCTTTCGGACAAATCGATTTCTTTAGTGATAATGCCCTCAGCTCTGGGCAAAAATTGTCAATGGTCGTGCAACTAGGGGCCTGTGAAAGGTTGGAAATCATAGCCTTTCATTACCCATCCCGGAGACTAAGAACCCAGGCTCACCGCATTTTAGTTTGAAGGTTAATTCAGAAAAACAAGTGCCTTACTTGCAGTTGGGCTGACAAGACATGGTCTTTGGGAGAGACAAAGGGATTAAACCTAGCACAGCCAAAAACCGCTGTGGGGCGCAGATGGGTCTGCTCTTGGCCTTGTCTACACCTGGGAGCATGCCGGGGTGCATCCCACGGGTCAGAAGTGGGCTTTTATTCTTCCGTAGCTCCTCTGGGCTCGGTGATGAGTTGTGAGGGTTGTAGCCTCCTTGCAGCAGTCTGGCACCAACAGCAGCATCATCCAACATCCACGGATCAGGAGTGGGCTTTTATGCTTTCAGAGCCCCTCCTCCTGGGCTCAGTGATGTATTGTGTGGTTGTAGTCCCCTTGCTGCGGTCACCGGCATCAACAAAAGCAGCGTCCCTTATTCAGAGACAGCAGGCTTAACCTTTACCTTGAAAAAGTACAGGTCCTGGTTTGCCTGTAGTTCTTTAAAAAATGTAATTAAACAAAGTAGTGACTCATCTCTTTGTTCCTTCCTTGAAGTCTAAAAGATGTTTCAGTGCATACCTTCTTAAATGTTGTGGGCAAGAAAACTCCCCATTCAAGTGATGAGGTATTGCCTGCAAATTATGAGTAAAGTAGAAATATTGCGCCCTCAATGTCATTTACAAAAATATCCTCCTGTTGGAGATAATAATAGAAAATCTACTCAAAATGGGATCATATTTTTTTTAAGGTTATTGGGCCCGATTCACAGAATGAACATAAGACAAAATCCTAAAGTTACTACCATTTTGGTATTCACAGAATGTACTTACTACTTTTGGCATTCACAGAATGAACTTACTACTTTTGGTATTCACAGAATGAACTTACTACTTTTGATATTCACAGAATAGACTTACAACTACTAACTTCACGTCCGCACCCAGGCCTAAATTTCCGCTTCCGGGCAAAATTTACGGCTCTGCGGGGGAAATTACGACTCCAGCCCAGAATATCCGGCTCTGCATCGAAATTTCCGATTCCAGGCCGGAATTTCCAATTCCGGGCTGGAATATACGATCTGTGGCCGTTGATCATTTTAGCCAAGGGCAAACACCTGTCCAAGTGCCTACCATCCCCCACCATGGATCACCTGACACACTGCAGCCAATAGCTCCATTTTGCCATGATGAATATTGCAAGTGCCTACCATCCTCCACCAAGCTCCAGCTGAATTAACACTAGTTGACCAGCAGCACAAAACACATAAAAGCAGCAAACATTGAGGGAACAGGTTTGGCCACTGAGAGTTTGTGTTAACAATGCTCACATTGCCAGAGAAAAATGGAACCAATGAGGAGAAAGAAGAACTTTACTGCAGAGGAGACCACCATGCTTGTGTAGTTCATAGTGAGGCACCACAAATGCCTATATGGACTCCCACCCTGCTGCACCAGTGGGACACAGAATACATCCCTATGGCAGCAATTAGCCACTGCTGTCACAACATTGGCGGAGGAGAGGAGTACAGCACAGGAAATCAAGAAGAAGTGGCAGGATGAAAGGCAGAGGGTGAAGGAGAAGTACTCCAGAATTGAATTAAGCAGGATCCTCCCAGCTGCATACCCTGGACGCCGCATCGGTCTCACCCTACTGGAGGAGGATATCCTTACCACAATACACCCCCACTTGGTCCATGAACTACCTGTCAGTGACGTCTGCTACGTGGTACCAGGTAAATGTGATGGAAAGAAAAAGTGCTTGAAAAGAATGTCTGTGTTACACTGTCATTGTGAGTAAGTACTTGTCCAAAGTGTATATAAAAAATATAGTCAGTCAGAGGCTCATGTGTCACCCTCTGTATGTAGCACCACAAGTCCCAGAATCCTTTGCATTAGATATGGCAAATCCCTCGCCCCTTGCGTAACCACAGATGTGTCGCATTTACATTGCGGTGCACTGTGGCGCAGGGATTGACAGATGTGTATTGCATCTGATGGCATTAGGGGGGTGCTTTGCTGGAGTTGTGTCGGACGTGCGATGCAACTCCAACAATGTCCATGGACCGCCCATACCTAACGTGCTGCACAATTCCTTACGTCTGCTTCAAGCAGCCGTAAGGTTGCATCGCAGCGGCCTCTGAAAAGTGACTCTGTGAAATCTTGTAGATTTCACTGCATCACTTTTAGAAGGCATATCCCAAAGGTGCGTCACATTGCGAATAATTAAAAATGTGTTGTCTGTTGTACACCACCGCTGTGTCAAGAAGAAGTGGCAGGATGAAAGGCAGAGGGTGAAGGAGAAGTACTCCAGAATTGAATTAAGCAGGATCCTCACAGCTGCATACCCTGGACCCCGCATCGGTCTCACCCTACTAAAGGAGGATATCCTTACCACAATACACCCCCACTTGGTCCATGAGCTGCCTGTCAGTGACGTCTGCTATGTGGTACCAGGTAAATGTGATGGAAAGAAAAAGTGCTTGAAAAGAATGTCTGTGTTACACTGTCATTGTGAGTAAGTACTTGTCCAAAGTGTAAATAAAAATATAGTCAGTCAGAGGCTCATGTGTCACCCTCTGTATGTAGCACCACAAGTCCCAGAATCCTTTGCATTAGATATGGCAAATCCCTCGCCCCTTGCGTAACCACAGATGTGTCGCATTTACATTGCGGTGCACTGTGGCGCAGGGATTGACAGATGTGTATTGCATCTGATGGCATTAGGGGGGTGCTTTGCTGGAGTTGTGTCAGACGTGCGATGCAACTCCAACAATGTCCATGGACCGCCCATACCTAACGTGCTGCACAATTCCTTACGTCTGCTTCAAGCAGCCGTAAGGTTGCATCGCAGCGGCCTCTGAAAAGTGACTCTGTGAAATCTTGTAGATTTCACTGCATCACTTTTAGAAGGCATATCCCAAAGGTGCGTCACATTGCGAATAATTAAAAATGTGTTGTCTGTTGTACACCACCGCTGTGTCAAGAAGAAGTGGCAGGAGGAAAGGCAGAGGGTGAAGGAGAAGTACTCCAGAATTGAATTAAGCAGGATCCTCCCAGCTGCATACCCTGGACCCCGCATCGGTCTCACCCTACTAGAGGAGGATATCCTTACCACAATACACCCCCACTTGGTCCATGAGCTGCCTGTCAGTGACGTCTGCTATGTGGTACCAGGTAAATGTGATGGAAAGAAAAAGTGCTTGAAAAGAATGTCTGTGTTACACTGTCATTGTGAGTAAGTACTTGTCCAAAGTGTATATAAAAATATAGTCAGTCAGAGGCTCATGTGTCACCCTCTGTATGTAGCACCACAAGTCCCAGAATCCTTTGCATTAGATATGGCAAATCCCTCGCCCCTTGCGTAACCACAGATGTGTCGCATTTACATTGCGGTGCACTGTGGCGCAGGGATTGACAGATGTGTATTGCATCTGATGGCATTAGGGGGGTGCTTTGCTGGAGTTGTGTCGGACGTGCGATGCAACTCCAACAATGTCCATGGACCGCCCATACCTAACGTGCTGCACAATTCCTTACATCTGCTTCAAGCAGCCGTAAGGTTGCATCGCAGCGGCCTCTGAAAAGTGACTCTGTGAAATCTTGTAGATTTCACTGCATCACTTTTAGAAGGCATATCCCAAAGGTGCGTCACATTGCGAATAATTCAAAATGTGTCGTCTGTTGTACACCACCGCTGTGTCACAGAAATGACGCAACAGCAGTGTAAATCTTTATGAAGGGGCTTTTAAAGCTTGCCACAAATTATCCAAGAAGTAAATCACCCTGTGCCAACCTAAATCACAAAGCAGAAGGTGAGAGAATTATCAGATCTAAATATGGTATATACATATTCTGTTGTTCATTATCCACTCTGCCACGCCATTACGTCTCTAACACACCACTGCTCCTACCTGCCCCGTCTGCGGCAGTACTGCACAACATTGTTAGCATGCAGAAGATATGGGTGAATCACTGAAAAGTTCCACAAGCACATTTCCCATTTGGTTACCTTTCTCTCGTCTCACCCACTGACACATTCAGCCAGAGCACAGACAACTGCCGTAGTAGAGGTCCCTGCGTCTACTGGGAGGAATCAACAACGTCCAGAGCAAAGCATTACAAAATCACTAACTGGTAAGTCAAACAGTCCAGGAGCTGCTCAAAATGCATACATTGTCAGAAGACGACAGATAAACATATAGGGCATCATTAGGATGGCGCGCTGATTTTGGCCGCCCGCCATCCTCAGTGTAAAACGGACCGCCTGCCATTAGGGCGGGGGTCCGGTGGGGGCAATTAGGATACTGTGGTAAATAAAGTATTACCCTGTCATAATTTCTATAAATAAACAAAGGGTCATGCATAAAATGAGAGGCAGAGTCCGTGGTGTCCGATTCAAAAGGGCTTTATTTCAATAACTCGAGTTAGGGGAGAATCGGTTCCATCACCACTAAGGTTCAGGAAGGGTCTTCTAAACTTTATTCACAGAGTACAATATTTATACATTCAATTTCGCTCACAGGGAGGAGCGCTCCAGGCAGAGCACGAGAAAGAGAGATAAGAGCATGTGGGCGTGCATGTGGGCGTTCACTTGAGGAGTCATAGGTGAGTCATAGGTGGGTGGATACATGGAGGGGAGTTGCATGGCCAGCGGGGACTTTGCCCTACTTGTGTGCGCAACTTGATCATGACGTGCAACTGACGTGTAACTGGGGGGGAGCTGACTTTCGGTCTGGTAGGGAGGCCTTCAGTGTCAGGGCGACCAGCACGTCTGGTATTATCTGATATCTTATGTCCGGGGATGTATTATCTGAAGCAAAGGTCGCTCATCACCAAGAGCCAGTGTGGGCATCTATTTCTTCGTTCATTGCGTTGGGGCCTTGAGCTTTCTATGGACGTGAGCTCTGCAAATCACTTAAACGGAGACAGAAAGGCTAGGCCCTATCTCTGCAGACGGGTTCTGTTTACCTCCTTCACCAGGCAGGAATGTGATTCTGTAGAGCAAGCAGATAACTGTTGTGCACAATACTGTCTTGGCACCCCGTGCTGGGCCCCTCTCGGCTTAGCCAAAAGTATGCGAGGTCAGGGATACGGAGCTGCAGCCCTCAGAGTGTCTGGAGGCATGAAACCTTAATTCGGGGTCTGGCTGAGCCACAAAATGGAGAAATGGGTTCTTCGCGATATATTAAAAGTGTACAATGCAAACACATGGGCCCCATGGGCCTCAATGCAAAATTAACGTTTCTTATATGGAAAACTTGGTGTCTGGCATCCTAATGTGGGACGTAAATGCAGAGGCATCATTATTGCAGGCCACAGAGGGAAAATGCATGGGTGACATGCACGTACACTAAATGTTGGGGTACACGCAGGGGACATATTGGCCATGTAAGATTTCTTTTTCCTCATTCCCTCCTTGTCCCCTACTGTACCCTTCAGGACACATCTATTTTCATGAGACCGTATATTTGTTCATACAGCATCATTTGTTCATCTTTTATCCTTTGTATACGTGGATGTGGGACACAGGCAGTCGCACACAGACCGCAAATGGCCGGGCCACACTGCAGACAGAGACAGCAGCCGAATATCATAAGCAGTATCATTCCTAGGAACTACAACACTTTCCATCCCCATGCCGATATTACACCCCAGAGCCAACTGGACCAGGTCCATGTGCCTGGGTCTTGATGTATATCGTGAGCAATCTTGTGGAGCCTTGTTATTGCTGCATACACAGATGGCGCGTTATTTGGAATGAAAACGCAGCAACTGGAGCCGATCACCCTACAGGCCCCGCCCCTATCCGCCAGGATGACGTCAAGAACAAGGCGGTTCTGAAGAACAACCAATCGCATGGCAGACTGCTCCTGGGTCAAGTTCGCCAGGGCAGATGCAGTCTCATTCACAAGTGCTTCCAGAGTCCTTGTTAACCTGCGTATGAGTTTACTGTTTTGGACGGGACCTATGAAGAAAAAGAATCCTTTGTTGAAATCTGTATATTGCTCCCAGGCCGTCTCAGTCTGATCAATCTCTGAGGCATCGGTCTCTCTCCTGTGTCTAACATGCTCTAGTCGTGAATCTCGATGATAATAGGATGGGGCGAGAAAGACGGGTGACAGCAGGAACGCTATATAGCATGTCCCACCCCAGTCTAAGGGCAGATGTACATAGGCTGTCTGACCGCAAATGAAATAGGTATGGCGAGATGCTTTGAAAGAGGACTTTCCTTTATCATTAAACTCTACTACAGCATTACACTCGCTGTGTCCCATATGTACTGATCCTTCCTTTCTAACGCACAAATCACCTTTTACTGGTAGAACTGAAATAGACGGTGGACCCGCATTTTGCATGGGCTGAACATTCAGCATTATAAAACTGAGGGAAGCATTTCCTTGCTCGTACTCTTCATTTTCTAGATTGGTCCCCTTCCTTTGGGGGAGTCCGTCTTCGTCTGGAAAACATACCTCATTCATTACTTTATTCAAGTTCCCCCATATCCAGTCACCCTGGTAAACTGTGGACTTTCTGTCGATTGATGACATTAAGGCAAACCATGCTCCGCACGAACCATTGTGGGAGAACGGAAAAGGGGAGAGGGGCAGAACTCCCTTCATCTTTTGATAAGGTGGGAGTCGGCCACATACCCAGCAATCTGTTGCATTGCTGGTCTGTTGAGAATGTTGCAACATCCGAATAAAAGTATTGTTGCGCAGGGCCAGTCGATATGACAGTTCATGGGGTGGCAGATCACTAAATGTATGCTCTACGGTGTCATTAATGGAAGAGTGTATATGTGAGGCAATAGGAGGAAAGAAAACATGTAATATTAAGCTGACACAGATTATAGTGATGCACAGAAGAGACAGAAGAATCAAAGATACTATACATCTACTACGTAATATCTTGCAGTATTTTTCTTTCATTTTGCTCTTTTTACTATTATTGTCCGCGATCTTATGCATGTCAGTAATCTTGTTTAACCGATTCACCACCTAGTGGACTTAAATGATCAAACGTCGTCTGGCTTTCTAGATCATAATTTGGACCTGTACTCTTGCTGTGGAGTCTTTTCTAGCAAAGCGGGCTCAAAGTCTGAAATGTCTTTTGTCTTTACCAAAGTTCCAGAATCTCCAAAGTACTTTTTACAATGATGGGCATGAAGCCACCCTTTTCTCCCTTCGACTTTGATGGCTGTCCTCATTGTTAGTAACACTAACTTCGGCGCCTTCCAACGCGGCCCAAGGGGGCTTGATCGATCAAAATTCTGGACGAGCACATAGTCCCCTGGAACTATGGCGTGCTCCTTGACCTGGGTGTTGTCAGGGAAGGCGGTGGCAACCTGTGAACGACAAGAGAGTAGTGCAGACATCAAGGAAGCCAGGTAATCTGTAAGCATGTTACTGTCAACATCAGTTATTTTCTTAGGCATAGGCGTACCCCACATGTTCGGTGGTCTACCGAAAACCACTTCATATGGTGATAGGCCTGTTCTGGAATGGGCTACCATACGCATGTAAAAGAGGGCAACCGGCAAGGCTACCATCCAATCCACGCCTTTTTCTGAACAGATCTTTGCTAGTTTCGTCTTTATTGTCTGATTATGTCTTTCTACAAGGCCTGCTGCTTCAGGGTGTCGCACACAATGGAACTTCCAGTTATATCCTAACAGAAGAGACACTTGTTTCATTAATTCAGAAGAAAAAGGCTGACCATTGTCTGAGTAAACGACACGGGGCAATCCGTATCTAGGAAAGAATTTGCGCACCAATTGCCTGGCGGTTGTCACAGCAGTGTAATCTGGGACTGGATACGCTTCTGTCCATCTAGTTAGTGCACACACAACTACCAGGACATACTTGTAACCTCTACATCTGTCCATTTGGATATAATCCATCTGGAGGACCTCAAAAGGGTGGTCAGGAGGATGAAATCCGCCTTGTTCCACCAGGATGCCTTTACCTGGATTGAACTGGCAACAGATCATACATGTTCTTACTTTTTGTTTCGCTGCTGCACGCAGGTGCTTGTTAAACCAGATATTATGTAAGCTGTCTATCATTGCCTTCTCTCCCAAGTGTGCTGGACTATGTGCTGTGTTTATGATCACTTGTACCATGGCATCAGGAAGAAACCATGTTGCTTTGCCCTTAGTCATCCAACCGTGGTCAGTCTGGACCCCTCCTTGTTCAGTCCATTTCTTTATTTCATCTGAAGTGGCATGTGTCTGTATGTCGAGTACATCTTGAGAAGGATCCCTGACTGTCATACTTTTTGTCTGTCTTTGTCGTGTCTGTTGGCGTCTGGGCTGTAAGTTTAGCAGTTCTGTCTGCCAAGTCATTACCCTGGGAAATGGTGTCTGTAACTTTGGTGTGTGCTTTGCATTTCAGGATGGCTATGGCTGCAGGTAAATGTATTGCTTCCAACAGGGCCTGAATAAGCGGGCCGTGCTGAATTTTGGCCCCATGAGAGGTCAAGAAACCTCTCTCCCTCCATAGTACTCAAAAATCATGAACTACGCCAAAAGCATATTGTGAATCTGTATAAATGTTCACTTTCAGGTGCTTAGCTCTTATGCAGGCTTGTGTCAGAGCGATGAGCTCTGCTGCTTGTGCTGACAGTGTGTCTATTCTTTGTGTCTCTATGACTTCAGTAGCAGTGGTCACGGCATATGCTACCACTATTTCACCCGCCCTCGTTCTCATGCATGATCCATCTACATAGAGTGTTAGGTCAGGGTCTGGGAGTGCAACATCTGTCAGGTCTTGTCTTGGTTTCGTCACTATATTCATTATTTCCACACAGTCATGTGGTGCGGTGTGTACTGTACTTGAGGGCAAAAGTGTAGCAGGATTTAGTATATTACATCGTCTGATCTCTATGTGTGGTTGGAATAACGTCAGTTCATATCCTGTCAGTCTCGCTACGGTCAAGTGTTGTGTCTGTGTCCTGTTCAAGAGAGCTTCCACTGCATGTGGTACCTGTACTGTCAGGGGGTGTCCCAGCACTATCGAGTCACTTTGTCTTATGGCTAGGGCTGTTGCTGCAACCGATTTCAGGCACGCAGGCAGAGCCTGGGCCACTGGGTCCAGTGTACTTGAAAAATAAGCACAATGCTTGTGTTTTCCTGCTTGATCTTGTGTGAGGACAGATAATGCTGTTCCATCCCGTTCAGTTACGAAAAGCATAAAGGGTTTGCTGTAACTAGGAGTCGCTAAAACTGGCGCTTGACATAAGGCTCTTTTTAATTCCTCAAATGCCCAGGTGTGTTCTTGTGTCCAAGGGAGGACAGTCGAAGACGCTGCCTCCTGTGTTGTCAACTGTATGAGTGGTTTGGCTAGATAGGCATACTGGGGAATCCACTGCCTGCAGTATGAAGTGAGGCCAATGAAGGCCCGCACTTCCTTTTGTGTCTTGGGCTCTGAAAGGTTAGAAATTAACTGAATACGTTCTTGTGTCAGCTGTCTACCCCTCTTGGACAGCAAGTGTCCAAGGTACACCACTTGCTGTGCACAGAATTGTAACTTTGAAGGGGACACTTTGTGCCCCTTGTCTGCCAGAAAGTGTAAAACCGTCAGTGATGCATCTTCGCAGTCTGTTTCTGACCGTGCTGTAATGAGGATGTCGTCTACGTACTGTATCAGTCCTGTGTTGGTACGCATATTAATACTGTCCAGTTGTCTTTTTAACGCTTGACTGTAAATGCTAGGACTCTCTGTGAAGCCCTGTGGTGCTCTTGTAAATTTAAAACTGCGTCCTATTAAACTGAATCCGAAAAGATATTGGCTGTCTGGATGAATTGGAACGCTGAAAAAGGCATTCTTCAAGTCAATGACTGTAAAGAACGTTGCCTCAGAATCAATAGCAGTCAGTAATGAAGAAATGTCTGGGACCACTGGGTATTGTGGGACTACGCATTTATTCAATTCTCGAAGGTCAACAACTAGTCTGTAAACTGGTGGTGCATTAGGGTCTGATCGTTTAAGGATAGGAAGGACAGGTGAGTTACACACATTCGAGTCAGTCTCCACCACCACCCCTTGTGCAATGAGTTCGTCAATAATTTTTAATAAGGCCACTTCGGCCTCAGGTGGTATTCTGTATTGTCGTATACGTGGTAGTACTACTCCTGCTTTGAGAGTGACCCGGTGTGGTGTTATGTTCATGTAACCTACGTCAGTCGGACCTTGTGCCCATAGGTGCTGTGGTACATTCTGGAGTCTGATGTCAAAATCTGTCAACACATAATGACCCTTAAAATCACGTAAGAACAGTCACACTCCCTCCGGAGAGCAACAGATAATTGCTCCTAGTTCTTTTAATGTCTTTATACCAAGTAAGTTTTCTGGACATGATTTAGTAAGTAGCAGGTCTGTGGTACGTGACAGTGGACCAACCCAGAGGGAGACTGGTTTCGATACTTCATTAACAATAGGCTTTCCTGAAAATCCCAGGGAAATATTCTGTGAGCCCGAGAGAGGTGCCCCTGGAACCTCGTCATGGCTGATGGTAGTTCTGCTCGCCCCTATGTCAATCAGAAATTTTCTGTCCTGTCCCAGTACACGACCATGTACATAGGGACCTTCTTGATCTACAGGAACCTGAATAAGGGGCAAGCCATCTTCCCTCTCAAGGCTGTTTCATGAGAATAATTGGTATTCTGGATAGTCTGACTGTGTGTACTGATACATTTGTGGTGTGGCATGAACAGGCGGTGGTGGGGGTGGAAAAGTCGCTATTGTCTGTTGTGTGCTCTGTTGGGTGCTATTTTGCCTAGGAGTGTGTTGTCGTTCTTTTGTTTTGCCTGTAGCTATATTGTGTTTCAGGACAGCACATTCCTTTACATAGTGACCTGGTTGTCTGCAATAATTACAGTTCCCCTTGACAGGTGTCGTGCCATTTTTGTTCGTGTTTGCCGGTACCGTTTGGGCAACCAGCACCTTCATTTTTGTTTCTTTCATGCGTCTCTTTTCCTGATCCTGCTCTTCTCTAATCCTGTTCTGGTGATATTGTAGCATTTGCAACATTTGTGAAGGGCTGTTTGCTTGCCAAATACTCTCAACCTTCAGTACTCTATTCTTGATCTGGGGTAGGGAATTCTCTACTAATTTGCTCACGAAAAGATGGGGATATGATTCTCTACCGGGCTTAAGGCCACTAATAATAGTAAAGCATTTCTCGAATCTAGAATAGAAATCGCTTGTGTCCTCGTCTTGTTTTTGTTTGCAGGCTGAAATAGCATCCCAGTCTTCCTTTTTAGTAGTCAATAGTCTCGGCAAAACCTGTATTAGGAGTTCAGGTAGTTCTTTAGCTTTGTCACCAAGACCAACCCCCGGGGCTCTGTCTTTATCCTCTATTTCCAATGCTTCCCAGCTTAACTTTTTCTCTCCCACCTCCCAGTCTTTTTCCTTAAGCTTTTCATAAATGCCTGCTGGCAATAGTACTTTCAATAGTTTCAGAATGTCAGCGTACGTATAATCTCCGATGCGGAGAATGTCTTTTAATTCTCGGTGAAACCCCCCCGGGTCTTTATCATGGGAGGGCAACATCTTTTTCATTTTCAGTATTTCTAATTTCGTCAAGGGGGTGTAAACATACACCCGTTGAAGCACATTGTTTGCATTTTTGACGGGATGTACCTCTCGTAAGGGGTTCTGTCTGTCTACGTATAGGTGCTTTCTGTCGTGGTGTGGGGCGGGAAGCATGCATGTGGTCAGAAAATTTAAGTACTTATGTCGTTGATCCAGGATGACGTTAATTAATTCAGTACCCAGGCCTGTCCATCTGTCTAGAAGTATGTCGTCCAGTAATTTATACAATTGACCGGGATCGGAATATTGATTCTCATACAACATTATTAAATGTTGGACCATGTAAATACCGGCCAAACGCTGTTCGTTCGGCGGGAGGCTCAAGAACGTTTGAGCCACTATATCATTGCTATATATATTAGAATTGGACACCCACTGGGTGGCTGACCGGGCCGACTCCATTTCGTGTGGGGTGTGAGATCGCTCGTTCTTTATCCGTCGGTCCAGTGCTTTTTCAGTAGCTTGGAATAGATTTTCAAGGGAATATCTTTCTTTTATAGCTGGCCCCTGTTTACGGTAGTCGAGGCACTCGGGCCTGTCAAACCGTTGTGCATTACCTACATAATTTATCCTGTCCTTTGCCTCGCTTTCCTCTTCCGATGATGACTCACCCTTCTTGTCAGGCTCTACCTTGTGTGTTGCTAATATTTCCTTACGTATTTTGTTCATCATGCTATCTGTCTGTCCCGTTTTATCATGCCGACCGGCATCTATGTTATCACTCCATTCTATCAAACCAGGCTTTACATCCCCGTCTCCTTCGTCTTTTTCCCTGATCAGGCAGTTAATAATAAAACGGAGGATGTGGTTCTTAACCCCCACCTTTCTGTTTTGCATGGCCTGTACTATACTCTCGGGTCCCTCCCCCGTCCTAATGAAACGGTATATTTTATCTAGGTGGTCTTTCATATCTGGTAGTTTGTCCAAATATGCGACGGCCTGTCTTAGTCTTAGTGAAATCACGAGCATTGAGCCCTTTCCTGGTTCTGGATCGTATATACAGTGGGGGATTGCTACATCTATAGTAGGCCCCCCTTCCCCTACGGCCCCGGGCACATGGTCGTCTTTCATGAGCTGCTGGAGCTGTTCCGCTGGTGGGGGCGGAGGGAAATTTGCATTTGCGTAGTCCGGTGGGGACTCTTCTAGATAGGAGGAAATAAACGCCTCAGATGCTGTTGGCTTTATTCTACGTACTCTATAGGGTACAGGTGGTGGCGTTCGCGATCTACGGGGTGTTTCTGAGGGGGTCACTCTAGCTAGTTCTTCTGAGAGGACGGGATAAATACCAGCAACGACGGCATTTCTTTCTCTATCAGCCTGTTCTGCTTTGACCCGTTCCCCCTCCTCCCGCAGTTCTTTTTCTTTGGCTTTTTCCGCTGCTTGTTTAGTTCTCTCTGCTTTGTTGAATTCTTTCTCTGTTCTCCTATGTGCTTCTTTGCGCCATAGCTCAATGGCATCTTTCTGAGAGGGTCTTGATTTCTTTTTCCATAGCGCTTCCTCTACTCTCATAATGCATTCAGAATCCCACGTTCCCGAGACAGGCCATCTGTTCTTCTCCTCTAAATCCTTTTTGTAATCTACCCATAGGTCTAAATACAATATGGCATCTAGCCCGTGCTTATTATACATATAATGACCAGGTGTGTCTCTAGGCGGGATGTTAACTGGCTCTTCTAATATACCTTTCCTGGTCCCTATCTGACGTAATTTTGAAAACAGTGGCATGTTGAAACCAACTTAATGAAAACTCAATACACACCAAATTAGTCTGACTGAAACAATCATTAACACTAAAACACTAAAACAGATACAGTTTAACTCTATGTACTTGAAAACTTTATGCACTGGAATACAGCACAACCATACCGGTCTCGTAAACGAGACACGTCTTTACCGTGTTCACGCAAATGAACCCGTCTTTACCGTGTTCATATAGATGAGACACGTCTTTACCGTGTTCGTGTGAACGAACCCGTCCTTATCTTTATGCGTTCGCAATAGTGGTACTCACCTGGAAGCAGAACTTGAAGGCCTCGGATACTTGATACTGCGCATGCGCGGAACAGGTGGACCTCTGGAAACCTCGGACCTTGCTCTCTCACAGGTTGGGCTCTGGTTGGGATGATCCGTGATCCTCACCACCTCGTGTGGATGCCTGGTCGCAGTCCGTCTCCTCCGTGGGCCTGAGGGAGTAAGCGGGAAGTCCCGCTGGCGTGCACTTTGAAGTCCGTCACGGCTGTAGAAGGGGGCAAGGGCTGGACCTACATCTCCGGCGCGTGGGGAAGGGGATTTGTCCCTATTCGGGCGCCAGATTTATGTGGTAAATAAAGTATTACCCTGTCATAATTTCTATAAATAAACAAAGGGTCATGCATAAAATGAGAGGCAGAGTCCGTGGTGTCCGATTCAAAAGGGCTTTATTTCAATAACTCGCGTTAGGGGAGAATCGGTTCCATCACCACTAAGGTTCAGGAAGGGTCTTCTAAACTTTATTCACAGAGTACAATATTTATACATTCAATTTCGCTCATAGGGAGGAGCACTCCAGGCAGAGCAAGAGAAAGAGAGATAAGAGCATGTGGGCATGCATGTGGGCGTTCACTTGAGGAGTCATAGGTGAGTCATAGGTGGGTGGATACATGGAGGGGGGTTGCATGGCCAGCGGGGACTTTGCCCTACTTGTGTGCGCAACTTGATCATGACGTGCAACTGACGTGTAACTGGGGGGGAGCTGACTTTCGGTCTGGTAGGGAGGCCTTCAGTGTCAGGGCGACCAGCACGTCTGGTATTATCTGATATCTTATGTCAGGGGATGTATTATCTGAAGCAAAGGTCGCTCATCACCAAGAGCCAGTGTGGGCATCTATTTCTTTGTTCATTGCGTGGGGGCCTTGAGCTTTCTATGGACACGAGCTCTGCAAATCACTTAAACGGAGACAGAAAGGCTAGGCCCTATCTCTGCAGACGGGTTCTGTTTACCTCCTTCACCAGGCAGGAATGTGATTCTGTAGAGCAAGCAGATAACTGTTGTGCACAATACTGTCTTGGCACCCCGTGCTGGGCCCCTCTCGGCTTAGCCAAAAGTATACGAGGTCAGGGATACGGAGCTGCAGCCCTCAGAGTGTCTGGAGGCTTGAAACCTTAATTCGGGGACTGGCTGAGCCACAAAATGGAGAAATGGGTTCTTCGCGATATATTAAAAGTACACAATGCAAACACATGGGCCCCATGGGCCTCAATGCAAAATTAACATTTCTTTTATGGAAAACTTGGTGTCTGGCATCCTAATGCGGGACGTAAATGCAGAGGCATCATTATTGCAGGCCACAGAGGGAAAATGCATGGGTGACATGCACGTACACTAAACGTTGGGGTACACGTAGGGGACATATTGGCCATGTTAAATTTCTTTTTCCTCAATACGCCCGTCACAGTGGCAGGCAAAATCCTGTATTTTTAACATTGTTCAGCACCGCCCGCCGTAATGCTAAAAATACATGTGTGCTTTCAAAAAGCACAACGTGACATGCCACTTGCACTCCCCACCCCTCCCCCCGGAGTCCATGGGGGCCTGCAATGGGCCCCCCCAAGCAGGCTCTGCATGCCTTGCCGCCTTGGAAAGGCATTCACAAATGCACATACTAATATGGCTGGCGGTGTCTGAAAGATACCGCCTCCATATTGTACCCTTTACCGCCGGGTCAACATGTCGACCGAGCGGAAAAGCGCCCCCAGCCATTATAATTTGGCAGGGGGTCTTTTCTACAGGGATGGCGGGCAGATTGCCCCCACCGGGCCAGTGGTAACTACAGCCGGCCCAGCGGGGGCAATCCGCCCGCCATCCTAATGGGGCCCATAGTGTCCACCTTTGAAAGTCAACCATAGTTAAAAATTTGCTCATTACAATTGGAGTTGTCAATTAACTTTCACCTTTAGCACATGACATTTGTGAACAGCGAAAGAAAAAATATAACATGTCCTGGCTCATCATACCTTTGTAATTGTGTAACATAATATGTATTTCACCAACAGACCCAGACCTGGGAATCCAATCCTGTAATTGAGTACCACAACTAGTCAAAAGGGTGTCTCCACTATATTGTAATAGAGTCTGTAGACATGATCAAGAAATCCTATTTGCACAAATATGGTAATATGGTAATGATGAACAAGCAGTGAGATACCAGTCTCAGTAGTATTGATAATGCATCCACTGTCCAACTCCAAATCTTTCCAATATACATTAAATTGCACAGTCCACGCAGCTGGTCATGTACTTCGTACATTGGATGGATTATTTGTTGTGTATCAACAAATCACGATAGTGGACCTTACCTCTGGATTTATAGGCATGTCATTGAGATATAGGTTGCATCTAGGTAGTGGGCCCATTCTAAGTCATATGTGGTATCACTCATGACATTATGTATAATACACTTCTGCAACGGTGGTGCCCACAACTGCTTGTGCTCGTCCTTTATGCCAGAAATTGAGTGCATCACATGTTGCTGCAGAAATGTAAAGTTGGAAACCACACTTATCATTGTAGGTACAATGTGCTCCTCCCAGAATCAAAGACACACACTTACTTCTGCTACAAGGTTGGAGGTAACCACACACTGTTCCGGTGCTGGGCCAAGGTAAGTCAACCATAGAATAATTCTGGCAAAATGCTCATTAATTGGGCCTTTCACCTACAGCATATGTTGTATGTGTTGTACAACACTGTTGTCCTGCATCACAATATGCTCACATGGCAGATCAGGCCCTGGTGGCAAATGAGAGGATGACACAAAATGTATGCGAAGTGAGTGCAGAATGGACATACAATTGAACAATGTGTCACATGAACTGACCAAAACACAACAGACTTGCAATTTAATGATAGGATAAATCCCTACCAAAATATACATGGTTAAATCATAATGAAAGTGGTATGGCTGAGGCACACACTGATGCCAGTTGTGTACCTTTGAGATGGGTGTAGGGGCTGCTAAGGTGAATCTTCATGCAGTTACACCTGCACAATAACTTGGCTGAAGAGCCACACGATAATCCAGTGCAGGCAGGAAGCCTCAAAGCTACACAGCTCATCAATAATGTGTGATCATGACCAAATGTTATTTTCTGCTTGTCTCCTCTTCTAGCGTATCCACATGTATAGGTGAGTGTTTGACATTTGAGGTTTGGATGTCTGCTGTACAAGACACCATCCATTGTCACCTAAGTAGTACCATGATGTTGGAAATAGAGCATGGGAACAGAGGACACTCAAAAGATGGGCATAAGAAATCTGTGTTCTCCCATTCAAAAATGAGCTGTCTGACCTCATGGGTAGGGAAGCGCAAATGAGCAACATCATGTCCCTGTCTACTGCACATCTCACACATGAACTCCTTTCTGACTTGTCAACAGACAACATTACACTCATGAAAAATGTTAGTCTAACTGGTAAAGGTAAAATCAGTTTAATGTGGAGGAGTCCGGGTCATTTTTCCCCTTCCTTGAAATATCAGTAACCTTCTCATACAAGTTTGTCAGTTGATGTGTCATCTTATTGATGTCAGTGCTGCATGGAGGTAACAGCTTGTAAATGCTGCATGTTAACAGGTGCCCACATGTAAAGTCCATGCGGAAAACATGCTGCACATTGTCCAGGATTATCTGTAAATAGTTATTGAGAATGACATGTTGGCTCATAGCTACCATTTGTTGTACTAAAACATGGACATTTATGTCTCATCCCAGCTGCTGACAGGATGATACCACTGCAGCGGACAACATCCCGGGCGATGCATGACATCCTGTCTCCAGCAGAGAAACCCTCACGCACCTGTCCTTCTAGTAATTCTGGCATGGGGTGTGTCCCTAGCTTAGATCACTAAGCCATGACAGAGATCGAGATCCTCTTCTGCATGGAATCAACAGTTGTTGTTTACAAAGTGAAATCCAAATCAGGAGTGCCAAATGGGCCTGTCTGTCAATTGGTGATGCAGATCATTGAGAATGTTGTCTCTACCCTTAACAGCTACGTCTACAACATCTATAAGGGGACAGGTTCAGCAGGTTACACCAGGGGGGAACGCGAATGGACAGAAAGTTGTGGCTGGAGCTGGTGAGTTTTCTAGTATTATGTACATCTCCGTGTAACACCTCAGTGCTATGGTGTGAGTGGTCATTTGTGGTGGTACCCTAACCAGGTCACATGATCCTCATCTGCTGATGCAAAGTACAGTTAATACAACCCTGGTGTTGCACCACATGTAATACCGGGTCAATCACTAATACGGTTGCAACCTCTGTGTTCCAGATGATGCTGAGGAAGAGGATGACAGACCTATGACCAGTGCTGGCCAACGGGGAATCAAAGGGGAGAATCCCCTGATGCTGCCGACATAACTACCAGGAGTAAGTCATGCTCAAGAGGAGGAGGAAGTTCCTGAGGACGTTGACTTTGTGGATGATGATGACTACATGTCCATCCACTCTGTGGATGACAATTCTGATGTCACGGCATCACATCTTCCGCCAAGCAACGTTCATCAGCCTCCTCCCAAAAAAAAATTTCCCTGTCCTCAGCATAGATCAAACTAGCCACTGCTCCCACGCATCCCAACACAGACATCACTCCCTCACAGCCCTCATGTCCAGGACCAACATGGTGGTTCACCTACCCGCTCTTACCAACACGGTGTATCCCTGCCATTCTCTCCACCATCTGTGGGAAGTACCAGCCCTGTTGTGGTGCAGGTATTACCTGCCTACAGCCTTCCAACTTCCAGCCCCCTGGTGTTAGACCTGCTCATCCCATCCATAGCAGAAACCTGTGGAGGGGGCCTGCACCTGGCTATGGTGGCCAGTGAGAGCAGGACTTCTTCCAAAAGCAGGCAGATGTGAGGCAGGACATTCAAGCCATAGGGGCTACCCTGTCAGACATGTCTAGGTCCCTGCAGGACATGGTCCAATTCCCTCAGGTGGTGGGCAGGGTGAGCCAAGCAGGACATGTCCAGGAATATGGGAGACCTGATATCCTTCCAAAGGATAGACAGTGCAAGACATCATGCTTTGGCCATGAAGATGATGGAGGGCATGCTGAAAGTGATCTAAAGTTTCCCTTTATGGTCAATGCAGGTAGGGCAGCCATCATATCAGCACATTCATACACCTGTCCCACCAACTGCACAGCACCACAGCAAAGGTACACATCCACACCGGCACCCTGAACAGGCACCCCTACCACCTCTACAACCAATAATACCCCCTGTACAGTCACTCCCACCACCTGCACAACTACCCCCACCCCCTGAACGGTCACCCCCACCACCTCCAAAGCCACATTCACCACCTGTACAGTCACTCCTTCCACCTGCACAACCACCCCCACCCCTGAATGGTCACCCCCACCAACTCCATAACCACAATCATCCCCTGTACAGTCACTCCCACCAACTGCACAACCAGCCCTTGGCCAAGCACAGACACCAAATGTGCAGACGCCATATGCCCCTGCACATGTAGATCACCCTGTACAACACCAACATACACATAGGCGGGAAGCTCAAGCTGACCTCTCACAGCGATCAGCCCCCCCAAATTGCAAAGTCGCAAGCACGATCGCCAGCGACAAGGGGCCCAAGACAAATTGACTACGTGAATATGTGTATAGGAAAAATAAAGATCTACAAAAGTAATATTCGTGTCTCATGTCTTGTATATTGATGCAGGTATGTGTGTGTATGTGTGTGAGACAGTCACAAGTGTAATCCATCATTGCAACATCCTATTATGTACATAGCAGATGACTCACCAAATATGTGTCCATATTCAGAATCAGACATTCAAAGTGAAGTCAAACAAGTTAAACTAAGTAGAATTTCTCAGAGATATTTATGTAGGAACAGAAAATAACCGTCCGTTTGGAAGGGAGAAAGGAAAACAAATGACGACCTTAATGCAGAAGGAGAAGGGAACTTGGATTGGGGTGGGGCAAAAAAAGATATAATACGTCAGGGAGCGTCAGGGAATCCAGTCTATTTACAAAGGGGAAATGAAATCTTTGTCTAAAACAACCACCACAATGTCCAGATCCTCAGTGTCCGATGCAGGCACACGGCTGACTGGTGCTGGAAAAGTCCCCACATGGGATTGTGACACACTGGGAGTACGGGGGGAAACCGTGTGGGGCAAAGGACAGGGGGAGACATTGACAGTGGTATGAGAAGGAAATTGGAAGACAAGAGACAACATGGCTGGCGCCATGGAATTAACGCTGGTGGTGAGGTTGGCCAGAGATCGAACAATGTCCGCTCGAATTGTGTGTATCTCCAGAAACACTTGTAGAATGATGCGACCAGACATGTCTGGTTGACCCTCACACATCCAACTCAAGTCCCCTGGCACAGCCACAGGAGGAACAACACCAGGAGGGGCCAGGAGGGACAGGAGGGATGTGGTGCCTCAGGTCTGGAGCAGATATTGATTTCTGGTAGGCGGCTACGAGGAGGGGGACAGGTTACAGGGGATGCAGCTGGAGTCCTCGATGGCATGGGGGACTCTGGAGGTAGGGAGGGGCTGATGACAGGCCCAGATTGAGTGTTGGCCTACCCCGGGGACACCACTTCAGGATCCACTGGTGAAGAGTGTGGGGGAGAGTCGCTCTCCACCACATCATGGTCAGAGGTGTTGGGTCCTTCCCCCTACCTTCAATGTCCACCCGGGATGTAGCACCAGGGTGGTGTTTTTCATCATTCACGGTGGGTGCAACCCCCTTGCCTCCTGATGTTGAGGGTCCCTCCTCCTCCTCTTCTTCCTCACTGGTGGAAAAAGTGTGTAGCCGCCGGCGCACTGATGTCCTCCTGCTTCGGAACTGTTCCTCCAGTTCTATATCACCAGCTGTGCCTGCTGAAATGTAAGCAGAATCCTCATGTGGGGTTGTTTCAAACAGGGCGAGACACATACATAGATGAGCCAAGGTCAGAATTTGTTTTCCTCTGATCACACTCTACAGGTGTCAGGGGAGATTTACGACTTCTGGCGCATCTCCGCTAATCTGCAGAGATGCCACAAAGAGTTGCGATTCATCTACCCACCCGTGGGCCACCACTGATGTGCCGGCGCCCTATGGTGCTCGGATGGGCAGATGCATGACACACCCTGGCTGAAAAGCGGCGCATTGCTGGAGTTGCGTCACAAGCGCGATGCATCTCCAGC